>NC_143554.1:89455000-94955000 GCF_054136105.1 Typopeltis vanoorti
AAAAAGAAAATCTTCTTTGTATCTATTAAATTTAATGAATTGACAAAAAAACATTACAGGCAGAGTTAATTACAATACTATCAACAAGATTTACTCAAAATAACCACCATTAGCATCGATCACAGCTTCAATTCTGCTTCGGAACCTCGAACAAGCTGATGCTACAGTCTCCCTGGGAAGGGCCGCAAAAACTGTTTTAATTTTATCCATTAACTGGGCTTTTGTATTACTGGAAGTGCGATTGGTGTCTTTTTCAACTGCGCCCCATACAAAATAATCCATGGGGTTAAGGTCTGGGGAGTTTGGAGGCCAAACATTTGGACTGGTGAAGTCGTAGAAATTTTCAGACAACCATTTTTGACTTTTCCCAGAGGTGTGGCAAGGGGCCGAATCCTGCTGCCATACATACGGCCTACCATTGGCTACCCTTGTTATCCAGGGCTTGACTACAGTTAGCAACTCCACGAACAAAGCCCGAATTCCAATGCCAGGGTTCTTCAACACCTGTTCCTGCAGATTTGCGAGGAATTCTGCTGTACGAACGCAATCAGATCGTCTGCTAGGGATCTTTCTTCTTGCTACATCCTCGTAGTCACCATTGCAAGTCTCTAGTTCATGCCTGATTGTTTTTACTGTATTCAGGGAGCATTGGGCAGCTGTCGTAATATCCTTATTTTGATGGCGGGCACGAATCATCATGATACAAGTTATTCTCTTCCATGATTCAGGTGGGTTCCAGCTATCCATCCTTTCTGACATCTTGTATATGAATGAAGAAGGGTCCAAACTTTTAAATGAAGAGAAGTGTGTGTTAATACATGTAACTTACGGAAAAATATAATTAATTATAAATATGTCAAATTTATCCCGAACACCCTGTATATATATATATATATATATATATATATATATATATATATATATATATATATATATATATAGCAGGAAGTACTAGGATAAGTGACATCTACATGTGGAATATTGAAAAAAAAAATTATGAATATTTAAAAAAAAAATTTTTTTTATGAATTCTTAATAAATGGCATGTATATAATAACAAATGACTTGAGACGTAAATATTACCTTTATCCCTGGACGGATAACACCTTCACTACAACTCTAGTGTAATTAGACTGGCTGAAAGTCCTAAATAATTTGACTTATTGGACAATTATACTTCTAAATTATACCTCCTTTATATTTGCTGATAAGGAATGTACAGATGATGTTTGTAATCCCACGCTTTCCTTGACAAATGCTGGAAAACCGAGCATCGCCAACAAAGTTAAATATAAACGACTATGTACAGAGAGAGAGAGAGAGAGAGAGAGAGAGAGCAAGTAATAATCAATGAAGCATTTTGCTTATCCCTTATGGCCTTCAACAGTCATGTAATCCCGGAGAAGTTGCTGTAAATTATGTCTCTTTCATTAGCATTATTTACGTAAATGAATCAGCTAATTAGGTTCCATTATTATCCCATATTCCTGTCAACCCGTTCTCCCTGAGATAATTACATGGAAATATGCTAGCTCACCTATGTGTATGTACTGCAAATCATGTTCGTCGGTAGTAGACAGCGCTCAGGTATACACACACACACAGTGCAATGCGTACATACAATAGCACTATATTTGATTATCTAGAAGGCGAATCCTCTTAAATTCACCAAATGTCAATTTCGATGTATGCTCACAGTAAGCCAATCAAGTGATAAAAGCCACATTCGTCAGTACAAACACTGCAAAGTGTCATTTATTATGTTATTATCCACTAGCTGGGTTTCGTTCCGAAAGAAATAGTCTGTCAAGATTTCAGTGAATTCTTCTCCTAGTATCCTTCATCGAATCATTTAAATTATTTTTAATTTAATAAAGTACCGTTTTATACTTTATTATACGATGTTTCAGAACAACATCATATAATAAGCAATTTCATTTGTAAACCCATGATGGCATTCTCATCCTTTTACACGAATATTAAATAAATATGATATTAATTTTAAATATATTTTAGAAATAATCGTGCAAATTATATAAAAAATTAAATGAAGTAAAATATTTTAATATATTTCTTTTAATAAGTTTATTTATGAATAATATTTTATACACCTTAAGATATTTCACATTAAAATATTGAAATAACTAATCGGTTTTCGTTCAGTTAGGTAATTAAAAGAAATTAACCTTATCCACTCGAAGCTAAATATGACGAGTCAATCATCTTCGAATTTCTCTGTTCGTGCCATGCTCCTGATGTATCGCATCAACTGAGTGCAGCATGTGGATTACACATACGACGAGGTATGCAGTCTTACGATCCCGTTTAGTAGTTTGGCGACACGTATCGTTATTTCAATCTTTCACAGAAGTCACCAAAATAATCTCGTAGGTCTATTCTGATAATCCTATTCGGAATATGATGTTGCATACAATTCTGAACTTTGAGAAACTCTAAAATTAGCAAGCTCAATAACATGCGTACGAGAATTTGATGAAATAAGTGATGAATTCTATTTTAGATCCATGTACGAATCGAAAGAAGCAGGTGACAAATTTGCAAGTTTGTTTATCATTAGTTCTACGCTCGTATGTGATGATTCGTGTGAATGTTTGCTTGTATTGCATGCATAGCACAGTGGGTTTCCCTGCAATGCTCGGTATATATACAGAGAAGCCTATTTCCGGTTAAGTAGTTTTAGCATTCTAGGAATTTTATATCCTAGTCAAACATTATATACATAAATAATCCCCCTTAATTCTCCTAATCTAATATGTTTCGAATTAATCTTCAGTAGGGAAGATTACATTAACGTATTTGATGACTAATCTCCATTGCAGATGGAGATTATCCACATTATAATACCTATTTTGATTCGGAACAACTAATTCTAAATCTCAGAGAAATGAACATTTTGAATTCTTTTATGACAAATTTACATAAAAGGTAATGATTTTTAAAAATTATGAACTTTCTCCAGTATGAATAGCAAATACTTTCTCACCTAACCCCCGAACAATTATGACATGAACCCTGCAGACTTCGATGTATTCCTTAAGTTCTAAGAACCACTGCGTGGGAAAGGCTTCACTGCCATTAATAAGAATTCTTCCGAAGTGATCTAACTTATTAAACGCATCAATAAAAAATATTTGCTGATATAAATATAAAACGTACTCAAAGGTAGAGCAGGTGATAAAGCAGAATGGAGACCCCACTTGTCAGCATCACAATTGACTTGCTGGGATGGTTACTTTCTCGTATTTATTCATCGCTTGATGGAACTTAAAAATGATCTATTGAGATCATTGGTCAGTTCCATGAGGGGATATATAGTCAGTTTATATCCCCCATAAAAACATCACTGATCTATTTTTCCATCCATGCTGTGTGATATAAACATCAGGTTATTATATTCTTTTGTTTCTGTATATATTTTATGTAGCCCTACCTACATTATCATGTTAATCCACACATCTCTGGTCTCATCTTCTTGATTTGAATCTTCTCCTATGTCTTTCTTTCTCTTCAATGACATCTTTCTTTCCCATATTTCTCTAGGATATTCCTGGTTACCTTCTTGTTCATTGGAGTTTTGTCCAACTCAACGACATCTTCTACGGTAGTAGTCAAAATTAGCTCCAAAATATTCGCAGCAAATGTCTAGTCCGGGTTACGGGAAGTGATAAAACTAAAGAAAACAGACGAAAGTAGGAACATAAACTAACAAATGTATTCTTAGAACTGGTCGATTACCAGCCGCTAGATGTTGACCTGCGAAATGCAAATCCTAGGCGTTAACACTTCGTGTATGTGTGTGTGTGTGTAAGCGCCAGAGACAAATTTGACCCCTGCAGCTCTGTTCCAAGTAAGACAGCTTATTTCAAGTCTTGTAACCTGTCATCGATCGATAGCACGTTGCTAGTGTGAGCAATTCGTCATATGCATTTGTCTCCCCCCATCTCCGAGAAAGGCCTCGGGTGCGTTTTCAGTTTTAAAAGCTCATCTGATTCGTCAGGGAATAATTAAATTCTCAAGTAGGTTGCGAAATGGAAGTGTGCGTCCCCCCCCATCTCTCTCTCTCTCTCTCTCTTTCTCACCATAGATACACAACTCCACTAAGTAAACACTAGCGCATTTTCTACGACGGATACTTTGCGTTCGTATTTCTAGAAGAAAGCAACTCCCCCCCCCCCCATGAGAAGTGTCACTATCCCATATAAAATTAATTGCCTTTCTCTAGTGACGGACATTCCCAAAGTTCTGTTTCGGTTTGTAAAAGTTTAAGCTTATAAATATTAAATATGATCAGAATTCACTGGATGTAAAAGGTGGTTGCAGAACCATCTTGGAATTCAACTTACCATTGATTTCAATGAACAATTGCTTCACTTTATTTGTCGGAATCTTTTACTTCTGCGAGGACTGAATAGCATCCCATTTTTAAACCGCTAAATTTGGGTTTTTAATTGCAAATTAGATTGTTATTCAGGCAGTATATTTACGACAGACAAATGTTATATATTTAGGCATCCAACGTTTTATTGGCAATGGTTTAGTATTGCGATAATCAAGAGAATTTTATAATAGAATCATGCCACAATAAGATTATCATTTTTGCTCTGTTTCAAGAAAAAACGTGGGATAGTGGGGGTATGCATCTTACTGAAGTTCGTGTATATTATCTTCAGTAGGAGGAAAAGATCAACAAAATTACGGTTAAATGTTTTAAATGGAAGATTTGACAGAATACCCTACAGGCCTACAAAAACAATAACAGGCTTACCATTTGTTGACAAAACACGACAGTTGGATCAAACGTTTAATGATACGGAAGATGTCCTGAAGCTTCATATCACCACCAATAACAACATTTTTTTTTCATATAAATTGTATTTATTTCGTCGTTATTGATGGCTGCAAACTAATTCGAGCACACAACCAACAGAGGATCACCTGCCTTTTCAGTTCATCCACGATCTTTATTTGCTATTCGAGTCCACTTTGGGCTATTTGATTTAACATTTCCTGAATTGCTAACAAAGTTACTTAAAATCTATCACAAGAAATTATAACGAGAAACATAAGGTGTGAAGCATTCAGTTCAGTGTTTGTGAAGACGCTGAGACCATCTCTCTCTTTCTCTCTCTCTCTCTCTCTCTCTCATCTATCTATCCCTTTTCCTCTTAAAAATTTCTCGATTGTTTCGATGCATTCCTTCTCTCCTTTCTGCAACTCTTATTTCAATTTTTCTCTTCGTTCTTCCTTTTCTCCGTTTTTTTCCTTTCTGTTCCTCTCTATGCCGTTGAGACATTTAATTAGAACTTGGATTTATTTTCCTCATCAATCGTACTATTAGCAACGGAACATCCAAATGAATGAGATGTTAGGCGGAAGGAATGTTACTTAAAGCGTTCTTGTGTGTTTATTCACTCACCCATTGTAAACTTCATGAGATTTTTGTTACGCTAGAGATAATCGCGCTAAGGAAAAGTTATTTTCAACGTCAGAATCTTCAGTACTATTCTTTACAGAGACGTCTTAGAATAATGAAAAAAAAAAAATTTAACACCTCCCATCTCATTTAATCCACTCACTAAGGATGCAACATTCTAATTACTGTTGATGTTGCTCGATGAGAACCCCCCTCCCCCCACTCTCTCTGTATCGTTATTTTCTGTTCTAATTAATTTTCTGCTATTTTTTTCCTCAATTCTCTTCTAATGAATGAACTGCAGTGTTTTCCTAAGCTGCAGAAAGGCTAATCTCTGCTTCTATTACTCGCTAAAAACATTCTAATGCATTTTAATATTTTATGTTACACGCACCTTTATTGAAAGCCGTTTGCAACAGTTCGTACCTACTTTCTTTTCCTTGATTACATTTGGCTCTTTGTAAACTCGGACGTTGTCACAACTTTCCGCAGGATGTATAATTTGGACTGCGTCCCCACTAAAATATTTCCTTTCTGAAAATTTGTTCAGCGCCCTCTATTGCACATTAATCAAAATATGCAACCCGATGGAATAAGTATACCGATGCCTAAATACACTGCTGGAAAAGAAGTCAACGGACACCCCCCATGATCAACGTACACCGTGTCATATAACGAGTGATGTTAGTTCGTAGCCAATTGGAGGAATGCGATGCTCCCAAGTCAGTGCAATTGTGTCCAGGTGAAATGATTGCGACAGGGAACTGACGGAGATTGAAAGAGGCGTTTGATAGGATGACATGTTGAGGGCCTATCTGATCGGCAAATTGGGCTAATAATTAGTGATACCATACTGACACGGAAGCGCAGGGAGGCAACTGTAAGTGCTACCTGCAGTGGACAACTATCATACTCACTGAACGTCACCGTAGGGTGCTGCGAAGAATGATATGTAAAAATTGCCATTTGTCGGCCGACACGCAGAATGCGAGCATTGACTGAAACGCGAATCTGCACAAAAAACATTCAGAACCGAGGCCCATAATATGGGTTTCCATGGTAGGATGGCAATATGCAAATCCCACATTACCCGAACCAAATGTAGCATCTTCGGTGGTGCAAAGAGTACGTGCAATGAGACGTGGAAGCTTGGAAAGCCGTGTCATCACGAAATCACGTTAGACCCTCAGACCGAAGATCTAACCTGACGAATCACCTTAGACCGAGCATATGGACGGGTGTGGATGTGGCGGATGCCCAATGAACGTCTTGTAGCAGAGTCCTAACCCCAACTCTGAAATTCAGTAGCGGTCCTGTTTTTCCTGGTTTGACCTCGGACCTTTTATTTTTGTGATGTCACGAACATTGAACTCCGAGAGGTATCTGAACATTCTGGACAATACGATATTTCCTAGGTTAATGCGTTTCTACGGAACTGACCACTGTCTCTTTCAGTGCATCGTGTCATAAGGCTGATGTTGTAACTGTGTGGGTTGTGAACATGAACGTCACCACGCTTGACTAGCCTCCACAGAGCTCTGATCTTAACCCTATTGAATATCTGTGGGATGAAGTGGATCGTCGGATAAGGTCCGGCCCACAGCAGTCCAGGATCTCATTACTTTCTTACAGAAAGACTGGTCCAAAACTCCCATTGATCGCTATCGTCCGCTTGTGGAAAGTATGCCTCCAAGGATTGCTGCAGTTATTGCAGCGAAAGGAGCTCCTACATCTTATTTTACTTATTAATATAATAAGTAAAATTCTCTTTAGTAGAGATTAGAAAAAGAAGTACACTGAAATACATGGCGCACATTATTATATTGTACTGTACGAGTAGAAAGGTTAAATTGTACAAATTTTATGTGGCTTTGCGCTTCGCAACCATATGCCTGGGGAAGGGGTGTCCTAAGTTCGATTCTCGTCAACGACGTGAAGTGCTCAATGATCTGCCATAGCCAAGTTAGCCGGTCTTGGGCGAGGAAAGCAGGGTTTTTTCCGCCATCTGGGGTTTTTCATCCCGCAAGCAGGCAAACCGGCCCCGTGAACACACACGAATTACAGTCAGGAATACTGACCCAGTCATAGGTCTGATTCGTCAGCCTATGCAGGTTCGGGAGCCCGGATAAAATTTGGGAGGGATAGATGGTACCGTGAACTCCCGTAAAAAGGGGGAACGCTGTATCATCACATGGAATTTATTTATTTTTTTTACAGGATTTACTAGTTATTTTTATATTTTATTTAAAATACTAAATAATTTTTATGATTTCCAAATAAATCTTCAAACAAATTACACTTTCATTGTTATATTAATAAAAATTAAATTTTTGCTTTAAAAAAACTGTCGAAGCTCTGCTAATGAATATCTATTTAAGTAAATTCACAGTAGGCAATGGTTTTAAAACATTTCCTGAATTTAAAACATTATGTATCTAACCAATCAATTTTGATTGGTTAGATACATAATAACTTCGATCGTGGCCGAAATTTCAAAGTTCCTGAAGAGGGCTCTGCAGTCGTCAACCAAATACAGAATATTCGTATTTCTCTAAGTACCTATTAAAGAGAAAAAAACAAAGAAAAATAATCTTTGTAGACTTGAAATTGGAAGAACGTATTCGAAATTCTCGAATACCATTCGCCCCTATTCTTACATAGCAGCAAGAGACTTGCAATGCGTCTATAAAAGCACTATTTCTACTCTTGCAGTTATCTCTTTTCTCTTTTCCCAATAGAATGAGCTTGGTAATCACCCAAACACGACAACTAGCTTTGGCAATTGTGTTGTACTAAGTTCCCTAATTGTTTTCCCCTTAGGCGCCAACTACTGAGAATAAGATTATAGTATCGTTTGTACTATACACGAAACAGCTAATGCAGTGGGGAAAAAAAACACGTTTTAAAAAAATTAAATGTGTAGGGAAATTTTGTTAATGGAATTCGGAAGAGAATAAACATAATACGAAGGAAAATAATGCAGTAAATAAATATTCAATTAATAATCATTTAATACATATTAAAAACAGAATAAGAAATTATATAAAACACCGAATTCATTCTTATGGATGTGCCCCTCTAGTGGTTCTTTTATGAATTAACAAAAATGAGATTTCAGAGCCCTCTATAATGGAAGCTTTATATTAACAGCACAACAATGATAAATCCCGTGCTGCGCGCGCATCTGTATATATCAGATTTTTGCTGCGCGCTATTGAAATCAACCAAATTACTCTTGCGCACGTTCGTTCGTTGTATATTTCAAAAACGAGTCATTGTTAGTGAAATTCTAAGCATTAGGGCACGTTACCTTTAGTGATTAAGCTAAGGCTTCGTTCATTGTCCGCTAGAGAGAGCAATTTTCTATATAAATACCAAACGCATGAAAGTGTAATATCTTCTGTGTTGTTAATTTTCAGTATTTCATTAAAACTTCAATGTAATTCATCGCCTTTGCTAAATCCCTTATTAAATCTCTACGGCTCATCGATTGCACTTGCAAAACACTCGATGCGTTAAACGATCCACCGGAAACATCTCGAGTTGATGAGAAGAGTCAGCATAATTGTCCGTCTTCTGCACATTAAAGAAACGTTGCTAACTACTTTTATTCACTTGGAGTGGAAACCTTGCCTCGTTACATTTAGGCATAAATTCCGACACATTTATTTATCTGAATGGGAGCGATTAAGGAAATACTTGGCTATGAAATTTAATGTGTTTCCTACTTTATAAGGTGAAAAGAAACAAATGATGACTCTTATTCGTTACTTTTACTGACCTTTTTCTTTCTATCGCTTATTTCAACAGCACTTAATTTTTTTTTTTTTTTTGTCTTTAAGATTAAAGAACTGAAAACAAATGTCTTAGCCCTAACAGCTGTTTGAGATTCGGTCGTACGTCCACGGTTTTACATCGGTGATGTGGGATTACGACACTCTTGTAATATTTGAAGGTAGGCTGACACTGCTTAAAGGAGTATGAGGAGACGTTTGATTGAAAGAGGGAGGTGAAAGAAGAGATAAATGTCATAAACGTATGGAGATAGATAGATAGAGAGAGAGAGAGAGAGAATAAAAGACAGAGCAAGAAAAAAAACAGAATCACAGATGTCAAGGGAAAAAAAAAGAAAGACAGAGTGAAGAAGAAAGATCAAAAACAAAGGAAGGAAATAGGAATGATGAAAAGACAAATGAAGAAATCGAAAAGAGAGAGAGAATAAACGACAAAGTCAAAAACTCAGAATCACCGAGAAGATAAAGATTTATTTATTTCGTATGATGATACAGCGATCGTGAGCCCCTTTTATTGGGAGGTACACCATCTCAATCCTCCCTATTTTTATCCGAGCTCGGGACCGGCATAACTGACGAATCAAGTCTATGGTGGTCTTAAGTATTCTTGACTGTAATCCGCATGTGTGTTCACCGGTTGGTTTGCCTGTTCTGGGAGACGAAAAACTCGAGTTTCCGGGTTAAAAAACCCTCTACCTCCGTATGAGACTGACTAACTCACCTTTAGTCGAAAGAGACCAGATAAGGGTTTCTCACGTCACTGACGGGAATCGAATCCAGGTCTTTCCGAGCGAAGGGCTTCGTCTATTACGACTGAGCTACGGAGGCTCAATATAAAGATAAGGACAAAATAAAGAATGAAATAGGGATGATGAAGAGACAAATGAAAAAAAAATTGAAGAGAGAGTGAGTGAAAGGTCAAACAGATAATGCAAAATATTACTTTTTTTCTTTCTTGAATGTTTTTGAAAATACCAGCATACTCCATTGGTCAGGCAGAGAACGCTCCCCTTTTTATATATTTTATGTGATTCCCAGCCACGATAAGTCAAAAACCTACAGTGCAGCAGTACAATAGCGAGAAATGATTTTAATTATTTTGTTATTATTTATTTATTTATTTTTTATTCTTTACATAGCACTAGACGCCAAACATGGAACTTTTCAAACTTCCAGTAAGCTGGGAAGTGGTCTTGCACCAGTCTCCCACTTTCTCCCACACGGGATTTGAACCCAAAGCCTGTTGAAGAGCTGGTACGTTGATCACTCAGCCAAGTAGGTAATTTCCACTCCCTAAATATATTCATATATTTTGTTTGTTGGATAGTTTATGACATCGCATCACATTAGAAAATATATGAAATTAACCATCATATATATTTTATGGCTCATAGATGGCGTTTATACCACACGTTTCGTGCTACATGCTAAAAATACAAATCGAAAAGTGGGGTGCATGTCCCATTGTTATTTCTACAGTTATGAACAAGTCGAATAATGGAATCTATTCGGTAACAGGAACAGTTCATACTTCGTTGTTGCGCCACTATTATGATTATTTATGTGTTAGAATATTTATTTATTTTGCTATGAGATTGGTTATTTTAAGGATGTGTGTGTTTAGGAGAGAGAGAGGGGGATCTGTATTGATATTTATATCTGATAGTGTTCTCATATCTGGTATCACTACGAGGTGAGCGAGTGCAGTGATTTACAAAGCAACACGCAACATACCGCTTGGCAATTTCGATTACGTACACCAACCAAGCGAGTTGCTTCAGCTCTCAACTGTTAGCACGTCATGTATGCCGAGAAGTGTACTGTGAATGCAGAAATATGAATATTTATACGCATAAAAAGCGCCATCTTCTAAATCAACACTTATTTTCGATTCATGTGTGTGGGGGGGGGGAATTAATTACATCATGGAACGATGACCACAGATTTCACGGCGTCACAGACACGAGTTGAAATTCTTTTAGTATTTGGTAAACATCCAGAAGTATCAATTTGTCCGTTGCTTACATTATGCAAAACGATACGAAATTATATATATGATATTGTTACGCGCGCGCGAGCGTGTGTGTTTGTGTGTGTGTGTGTGTGACGTAAGATGAAGCTAAAATTGCAACATTGATGCAAAAGAGTTTATGAGAATTTGGGTAAGCAGACCCTGAAATATTTACAGACTTCAAATATACGTGATTATTAATATGATGGTGACGAACTTTACTTTCTCGGTAGCCAAAGAACCGAAAGGTTATTCTTGTATCCTCTATTAAACATCAAACCAAAAGTAGCTTACATAACGAGACTTAAAAAATGTAGACATAAATTAATATCCCTGAAGGATATAAGAAAAAGAACTATTTCTTGAAAGTCGAAGCATGTAGTTTGTCT
Source organism: Typopeltis vanoorti (assembly GCF_054136105.1). Classification (NCBI taxonomy): domain Eukaryota; kingdom Metazoa; phylum Arthropoda; class Arachnida; order Uropygi; family Thelyphonidae; genus Typopeltis; species Typopeltis vanoorti. Next base: position 89,466,629 of record NC_143554.1, read on the forward strand.
TTTATGGGAAATGAATTTGAAAGTCGTAAATTTGCATTTTGCGTTAAACCCACTTGGGAATTATGTCTAAAACTGATCCAAGAGGGCCTACTTGCTATAAAAACGCGGTATTTTGGCTTCCGTATTTACATCACATGATCCTCTTAAAGGCATTTTATAATATATTAAATAGAAATCCTTAATAAGAAAGAGAAATCGTATTTTGTTTTGAAGAATAATCTAAAATATTCTAAGAATAATCGAAAATGTCTCCTCACATTTAATAGATTTGAAGCAAATTATGTTTAAAAGAAATAGATCAACACATCTGCAAGAATTGGCAATTCAACAATACTATAATTATTTATGATAAACGTTACCCTGGTAACAAAAAAAGGAAATTTACAAAGGCTGTAACTAAAATGGTTCTGATTAGGTACCATTCAATTCGTGTTGGTTTCACTATTACATGACGTCACAAGTAGATGGTTACCAGGGTTACAAGAAAGAAATTTACAGAGCATTCAAAAATGATAATGAATTGTTAAATGAAATATAAATATTCTGTTTATGTGCAATTCAATTCGGATAAATTTCAGTAATATTAAATGACGTCGCAGTTGCTAGGTGACAGAAAGGAAATTTACAAACGCTTTAATAATGAATCATTAAATGAAATCTAAATATTCCGTGCCATTTAATTCGCGTAAATTTCAATAATATTATATGACGTCACAAATAGACGGTTACCGAGGTGACAAGAAAGAAATTTACAGAGCTTTAACAATACTAATGAATCATTATTGTTATTCACCGCAAAGTTATTTTGCATTATATTTTCATGTTAGTATAAACTGTTTTATTTAATTTTACGATAATTCTCTGCAGGGAACGAAACGCGGGGAAGGGGGGGGGAATCTATCAGAAAGTACAATGGACTACTACGTATGGAAATGTAGATGTCACCAGCAACACCAATGTTAATCTTTCGCGGTTAATAAATCCGCTAAGCTCGGCACGTTGTCAAATTAGAATTTCAGATGACAGGCGATAAAGCGCCGACATGCATTCGTGTACACACGACTGCCAGATGTTGTAGGACATTGTTCGGTGAGACGAAGCACAAACTTCGGAACTAGTTAAGTTGGCGGTAGAACTTATCGTTCATCCACTGAGAGACAGAAAAGAAAGCAAAGAAGAAGAAGAAGAAGGTAGACTTAAGATCACCAGACTTCAAACAAGAAATTCGAGAGAATTATCTGCACCAGTTTTGTGCTCACGTCTCATTTTTATCCGAAGGAACAGACACGGAAGGGAACTTGACAACTATGTTTGTGGATTTAAATTCTAAATATAGAAAAATAAATAAATAAAAATATACGCCGATTACCAGTCATTGGACATAAGGGCTTCCTTTAAAAAAAAAAATTAAAAATAACTAGAACAAAAGAGAAATAAACAATACTTTGATGACCGGTTAGTTCGACGCTCCACCAATAGAGGGCACTGCGTGTCAGAACTAGTGTGTTTCTTTTATTTAAAAACATATGGTTGTATATGCATTGACTGATCGATGCGGTTCTAAAACGCCAGTAGCGCCATCTATAAAATTCATTCTGAAGAATCGAGTGAATTTTAACTAGACATGCGAATATTTGTTTAATTGGATACACCTTATAAACATGTGGCCTTGTGGAAATGATATTTGCTTAAATAGCGCTATGTCCCCCCCCCTCCGACGAAGGCACACCGATGTAGGCTAGATTCTAGTCGCCAACTACAGCAGCTTTTTCTAGGCCTTTCTGGTTCGGTGGATCTCTGTCACAGAACAAAAAGGTTTTTTCCTTCCCGAAAAATCCTACCCCAGTTCTAACCTAGCAGCTGAAAAAAAATGACTGCAGAACTCACTCATTTCAGACGGATAACCGGATAACTGTTTGAGTTTAGGATCACAAGATGGCAGCACTTGTCTGCCGTAATCTCTCCCTTGAAAGCCTTGAATCATTGAGAGTCTTGAGTCCGCTATCAGTGATAGATGAAGGGAAGAGAACGGCGCCAACCTATCTTTAAAAAAAGTTAGGATTAAAAGAGCTCCACCTATTCCCTCAGGGAATGAAAGGCATTAGATGACTTATTTATAGATTTTATTTATATGAAGCATTTTTATACGCTGCTATTCACCTGAGATATATCGTAAACCTTGAATGTACAACCTATCCCAAAGAAGATCAGTGGGAGAGTTTGAGAAAAAAAATTTCAAGCAGCTGTGTGTGTGTGTGTGTGTGTGTGTGTGTGTGTGTGTGTGTGTGTGTGTGTGTGTGTGTGTGTGTGTGTGTGTGGTGTGTGTGTGTGTGTGTTTTAAATTATCTACCGATTTAATATAGACATAAATCTTAAAGCGCTGTTCCTGACCATTACCCATTTCTCCGATTAGGAATCAGCACCCTCTAGTGGCCAGTCATTTCACCATGTCCAGTATTAAAAATCACTTTATTTTTAAGTCGGATGCCAAACTGTAACCTTCTCTTTCTGGTTGACACCCAAGCTTATCATCTCCGTTATAAATACTGCTGGGAATGCGAGTGAGCAAGAGGCGGGACAGGTGTGATATTGTAATCAGCAGGTTCGTGAGCAACCTGCAATTACTTCAGATGTAACAATTACACTTTAGACTCACAGGTGGCGTGATATTTATGTTCCTATGGGACCGAATCACGAACGATAGTATATGTGTGTGTTCTGTGCACAGTTTTCTAAACCAAGACGGATTGATCGAATGTAGGTGTGGTCAAGTCGTTTAATAATTATGTGCGGATCTTGAAGATTTCACAAAAGCAAACTCGATTCCTCTTCGATCTGTTCGCACAAAGTTTTTCCACAATTGCCGTGACAATTATGAGCGATGGGTCGTTAATAATTTAGCCTTACGTTTCATACTTTGAATGCTGGGACGTCTCTCTTATACGTCTGACTTCATGTAATGGCGTCAAACGTATTTTCCCAAATAATTTTTAATAAAATATAAATAAGCCAATAAAAAGACAAAGTGGTGTATATTTCCAGTTTTGTAGACTTAACTAGATACGAATCTCAACTGCATTTACAACACTTTTTAAACTTTTATTTCCTTCGATCTGCATTTTCGCCACAATAACTTTCAATCCTATGGCGATTTTAATTTTTGTAACCTCCAAATGACTTCGATATTCTTTGACCTTATCAAAATCATAATTACAAATTCCGTGACATCCCTATCGCCATAACTGTTGTCAATATTTTTACTGTTTTTCCAAAAAAAAAAAAAAAAAATCTTAAAAACATACTAGGAGGGAAAAAAAGATATACGTTATTTTCAAATCATGTTTTTAAGTAGTGCAATGCGATGGTAACCCTTGACAAAGATGAAGAAGGCGCCTTATGTCAACATTCTTAGAACCTTAATTTATTAGTGCAAATGTTACTATGCTTACTTTAAGAAAAATATTGTTTTCTTAAAGTCTTCTTTTAAATCATCAAATATGCTACTGGATTTCCCGAGCCATCTACTGAAGTGTTTCTAGGTAAGAATAGTTTAGATCACAATAGTCTTACTTAAGAAACTTTATTTTTTTCTGCCCAATAATAAAAGATTGTTTCAACTTGCATCTTCGGATATGCGTCTGGAACTTCTTGGTCCCATCTTAAATCCATTGATCCCAACATCGATCCAATTTACTTCGGTTTTGAAGCTAGATGATTCTACTGCAGTGAGATCTACTGATTGCTTCAAGTCTGAATTCGCATATTTATCTTTCTATGCCTCCTTAAACATTCCAGAGAAATAGAGGCAACCAAGAACCATCTTCTGCTTCGAGATATTTATCGCGATAACCATTCAATCAGCATGATTTTCGCCACGCGTATTACTTACGTTTGGATAAATGCAGTAGAAGACTGCAGTAACTTAAGCCTTGTCTATTTGAAAGATATTTCATCGGCATAAATACCTTTCAAGATTTCAAAAATATTTCATTGGGTGGAACATAGAAGACTTCTTAGTGATTACTCAGCTTATATCTTATCTTTGAAAATTCTAAGAAAGCGAAAAGGACCTCCGCCGAAAGGGGTCCCGAACCCTGTCAAAGTATTGACAAGATCAGCAACCTTATCTCTTCACTTTCTGAAAGGTTAGTTCAGATTAAATGCTACCCTGTTATAATGGTTAATAATGCATGTCCATCACAGCTGAAGCTGAGGTAGCTATTCTCAGGCGAAGGCGAAGGAGTTTTCCTTCCGGAAACCGTATTGTTTTCGCAGTTAAAACAGACACACATTAGCCAGAGAATGCAGTTAGTATGTCGACAGTCTTAGCAACTTCCTCCTTAATTCCAATCAACTTCAAAAAAAAAAAAAAAAAAGGCAAATCTTAGGTATGTGTTAAGGTTGTTAGCTATTCTTGCGATACACAGACGAGTCCATCCACTTGTGTATTTTAAGACCTGAGAGTTGTATTTTTGGGAACCTGAATTGTAAATTTTTGAATAAGCGTTTTATCTATTTATTTTTTTATCACTGAAATCTACGTATTCATTCTTGAAGTCAAACAGCCATAATCCCGTAACTATAAATGCTGAACGGTTAAGCGATTATGGCTGAACTGTACTAAAGAACTGTCATTCAATGCTTATCCTCCACTGCCTTTATAAAGTAGTGTTACGTCTGTTGTGTAGTTTAGTTCAAGTGTTTAGTCTCAAAGTAAATACTAGCACATACTGAACTTAGTAGGTGCATATAATTTCTGCAGCCTCTAGACTTATTCTTTTTGAATTGTTGTACGAATAGAGAATCAATTGTTATTATTATTATTATTATTGATACCCAGTCAAAACAAGATATGATTTAAACAAAAATGTGACTGGTGATTCAGAACAATTCAGATTCTACCCAAGAATCTAAGAATAGTCCGTCAGGTAGCGTCGTAAAATATGGAGTGTTCCAAGTAATGCTGTTTTTTGTAGATCATATGGGGTCACTTCGTTGATGTTTATTTACAAAGAAGCTATCCAACTGTAAATAGTTGGACAGCTTCTTTGAAATAGCGGCAAGTGCACCGATAACTATTGGAATAACTTTGGTGTGTTTAAGCCACAGCTTGCCAACTTCGATTGACAGATCTCGATATTTAGTAATTTTTTCCAGTTCTTTGTTGTTAATGTTGTTATCACTGGTTACTGTGATATCAATAATCCAAACATGTCGATGTTCGATAATTGTGATCTGATGTCAGGTTTATTGTGTTCCAAATGCCAATCAGTTTGCATTCTAAAGTCCCAGAGAATTTTTACTGTTTCGTTTTCCAATGCTGTCTCTATTTTGTTTATATTATATTTAGTATGCAGCCACCAGTTATCAGAAGTAGAAAAGCCATATTTTTCTCCATACATGCCAATGAATTATTTTGGCCACTCATTGAATGGAGAGTCAATTATTATTATTATTATTATTATTATTATTATTATTATTATTATTATTATTATTATTATTATTATTATTATTATTATTATTGAATGATTGGTTTGGTTTGATTTTTTTTTTTTTTTTTGAATACAAGATTAAATAACTTTGACTGGAAACACTCAATAAAGAACTCCTTCAAAATCTCGATCTATGCCGTTTATAGAGTATGCTTTGCCTCCTTGTTTACGTCCATTTTGATGCAGTGCTCCAAAACCCTTCGTTCTTGCTAGAATTTGAGAATTTTGTTTAACATATGTTTTCAAGTTCTCTATTTTCATGTATTTCCAGAAACTTGCAATTTATAAATATGGAAATGACATCAACAAGTGTTTAAAGGGTAAACGTTGATGACGCCATCTTGCGTCAAAATAAGAAATTATCGTTCAGTTATGATTATTATTTTTTAGTTTTTATCATTTTTTTTTCTCCTGACCTCTAAATTAATAAAACAGACGTGTCCTAATGGAATGTAAACGGAAATGAAAATGAAACTGAATGAGATCTTCAAAAATTTGACGCAGTAATTACATTTTTTGAAAAATTTCCTGTGCGAGCAAATAATTTCGATAGCACCTTCCCCGTGATGCGAACTTATATATTATTTTAATAAAAGATCACATAAAAACTTGTATCTAATTAGCCAAATAATTAATATTGGAATGAATTTAGAAACCGTCGATGAAAATGTGTTTTTTGTTTTTTTTAATCATATAAAAGCAGAATTGTCTAAGGCTCATTCCTTCCTTCTCATTTAAAACCAATTATTCATACGATAATTGCACCTGTACCTTTAAAAATGGCTTCTCTAAAAGAAAAAAAAATCTTTATAATGATACGACTGTTCCATGTCGGAGTTTAGGGAATTTTTCGAAATAAACTTAAGACTTGATACATCCTAATGCACTTTATCTATGGAGTATTTAAAATGTCGTATAATGGCAACAATTAACTACCACAACAATTAACATTGAACCAGTTCGATGCAACAATTACATCATACAATAATTGCCTTGAATTAATTTGAATACAACAATGATCTACAGTTGAATCAACTGTTTCATTGTTGAAGTATTGGTAGCATTTATGGAATGAATTTTGGCTTTAACGAAATAATACAAAATCATGACAAAGAAGCAGTATATAAAAGGACAGAACGTATAGAAGTCCTTACATAAAAGAAAGCATTGAGTATTATTTAAGAAAAATATCACTGAGATAGATTTTCTTTCCTATCTCTATGGAATCTCTAAAAATCTATCTGCTAAGACTTTGCTAGAAAACAAAGGGGGGACTTCCTTATGGTTGAGTTAGCCAACAAAAGAAATAGCTTTTTAGATCTGGAAATAAGTTCTTATTCTGTCAGCACGATTTTAAACTTAAGATTTTCCAACGAAAACTGATTTTTGTGTGCTAAGATTTTTTTTGGGGGGAGGGGGTTTGAAATCCTTTGTTTTCTTTTGTCTCACATGAGTACGAAATAAAGAACAGTAATACAATTTTCTATCTGTTTTTTGGATAGAACTTAATGGAGTTATATAAAATTCCTGGACTTATAAATCCAAAGTTGTTCTTAATAAATATTTCAGTACCGGATTTACTTGTAAAATTTTCTTTTTAGTACGGTTGACTAATAGTTTTGAGAATAAAAATATATTCCCATATTTTTGTAACGTGTTTTTTTTCTTTTATATTCAGTTCGTTATTTTAACACCTAAAATCGTAAACAAGTTGGTCCTTAATTTAACCAAATGTGGAGCGTAAAATAATAATAATAACTCCATTTAACTATAGCGTGCAAGCCATAAAAATGTAATATATAATATCTCTTTGTTGTTAATCACTCATATGAATTATATACAACTGCAGAGAAGTATTTTCGTTTTTTTTTTTTTTTTAATATGACCATTACTCACCAAAGGTTGTAAACCTATGGTACATTCGTACCGTGGATGAGTTAGGATTTTACTATTTTTATAATTTTTTGTATTTTTTTAAATTCGTTGTTTTCATTATCCGGAAACCATGCCTTGGAGATCCAAGCGTGAAAGTTTTCTAAGCCACTTTAGGCCTACTTTTTAGGTAGCTTATAAGTTCTAAATATTATCATAATTTTACAAGATTTTTTTTAATTTAGATTTTAAAAGTTAATTTTACACATGTAAATTAGCTTTTAAAAACAGAAGAAGAATCAAAAATCTACAAAAAGTGAACTAATCAAAAATATTTGAGAGCAACCGCTTCGAACACCATTTTTATATCTGAATAATTCTGATACTTAATGAATTGATTCATCATTAACAAAATTTGGTGGATTGATTCATTCAATCCAATACCCTTGGAGGGTAACGGATGGCAATGCTGTAGCCAATGAAGTTCTAACTGAGGTTCGGATATTGCTGTTACCCTCCTGCCATGATCAGAGCTTTAATAGCTTAATAACACCTTATCCCTACACTGTCCTCTACAGATAACGGGGAAGATGAAAAGCATTCTTGCTTCGCCCCTTTAAGCCAGTCCTTATAAGGACTATATAACAAAAATTTGCTTCTTCCAACGGACCGTGAATTTGAATGTGGCGTCCGAAACAATCTTATGGAGGTCAGTTGGTTTCTCCGCCACGACTGTGCATTTCCTACTAGGACCTGAAATCCAAAATTTTTAACCAAACAGATCATTCACCTTCCCAACATTTTGAAAAAGCGACTTCTTTCGCTTTAATTCAACAACTATAGAGCATTTCCAACCAATCCTATCAGAGAATCATTAAAACAATAGAAGGATATGCTGTTGCATCTAATCTGACTACATGCAACAGCATATTGTTTAATTTTCCAGCCAAAAATATGCTTCATATTTTTTATCCCCCTCACACTTACATCGATCGAATTTTATCGAACAGTTACACTTTTAAAACAGTATCCATATGGCGTCATGCTTGAACCCACAACTACAAGCTCTGAACTCACTTATACATAAAGATATCACTTTTAATCATGTTGAATGCTGTCGCCACGTACCAACCGCTTTGGTGAATATCGAACCAAACCTACATTGAAGCATTTATCGATTTTAAGTAAACTTTCAAGGCTTTGGTATCTACGAAACGAGGCAGCAAGTAAGAGAATTGTGTAATATTGACGATGTTGGTGTCGTAGAACATTGATTATGGAGACTAGAGCGTGATGTGGGTTAAAATTTAAACAACCCTTTCACACGGTACAGTAATAATGGTTATTAGTAATAATAGTTAGTAATAACGGTTGAAAAGTTTTATTAAAACACTGAAATGGAAAATTAGGAAAGAATTATTCATTATTTGTAATTATTTTTTTTTAAATATTTCGTGTCCTTATATTTTTTTCAAGGCAGTGTACAAACAGTAAATTCTCGTTATGTTTAGAGCAGATGCTCTTTGGAAATCTCTCCCTCATTTGCTTTATCATAAACATTAATCATTCCAACTCAATTCGTCTGACCCTATTCTGTGTCTGAATCTGTCATTCTTCGCTGCTTCAGTGACAATTTAAAAGCATTTTTATGTCTGTGGAAAGTTTTTAAAATAGGCTTTCTTTCCCCCCCTAACTTCCCCTTTTCCTCCCCCCCCCAGTCTAATTTAGCACTCTTAGAAGACATTTTAATATTCGGAGAAGTGTTCGGCTATCCCCATTATCTTTATGTCGCCAAAAGCTGTCCGCCAGGTGGCGTTAAGATACAATAGGAGATTGTGAAAGGAAGATTGATGAGTTTTAGTGTTAGAGAAAAGTTGAAGGATAAAAGGAGGTAAAAATGCTAATATAAGGAAAAAAAGGGATGGGGTTGGGTTGGGGGTTAATAAACAGATTCGTACGAAGGTCACGGCACATAAAATGTTTCATTCTTTCTCTGTCTGTCTCTCTTAATGCAACGTTTCATATTTCCAATGCTTAGCTGTGAATCTCTATCGACTGGGATGTGGAAGTATTACATGCTGCCCGCTATTTTGGAGCTTTATTCGAAGTAATGAAAATGTGTGTTAGCAATTTAGGATATTTTAGGTATATTAAAGTGACATTTATTTTAAAATCCAGTTTAAAAAATAAAAAAAAGTAAATCTGCTTGACAGTGTTTTCCTCGAGGCTTTATGTATTAAAATTTCATCAGAATTAGTCCACTTGTTCTCGAAGTGTTTCTTGAAAACAAACACCGAAGCTGTTAAGTGCTGCTCTATTACAACGTGTGTGTGTGTACTTGTTCATTATTCTGTCCTTATCGTAATAAAAATTTAATGCACTGTTGAATTTATATAATAAATATAATAAATATCTCATTATAAGAATTATTAAGGCTTCAATTCATCCTGATCAAAACGATTCCGTTGTAAGTTGAATGTTATAATTTTTTTTTTAAATATTCTTTTATACTTCATACGCTTTTTATACAGTTATATGCTTACCACATATCTTTGGATCATTGATGCGCCAGCTATTAATGACGGATAAAGGAAGATTGACTCTCCACGATTACAAAAAAAAAAATGAAAGAAAAGAAAAGAAAAGAAACACATAAGTATAGTTCAGTACGCTAGACTAATGACAGAGGCTGAACGTTGAGCAAATCACAAAGAATTACGTGAGGCTAAATCGTCAGAACTTGGCTCATTCTTTCTTAAACAGTTGACAGATTTTTTGTAATGTTCCTGGGCGCGTAGTTTCGAGTTGTACCCTCTAATAATATGAATTTATGCAATTAGAGTGCAGCTTTAGGTCGAATTGCGAAAAATGAGAACCTAGTGATATTTGTTTGTATATCAATTAACTATAAATGATATTACATTACCTCACAGCATACTATTTTAATGTAAATAACTAACATTTTCATTATATTACGTTATATTTTACTACGAACATTTTTATAAATTATATTATATTATTATACTATACTACGAACATTTTTTATAAAGCAAAATAAATATTCAATTACTGTAAACCAATTCAAATAATATTATTAATAAATATCAAGAGAGCCTTATAAGGACTGGCTTAAAGGGGCGAAGCAAGAATGCTTTTCATCTTCCCCAGTATCTGTAGAGAACAGTGTAGGGATAAGGTGTTATTGAGCTATTATTAAAGCTCTGATCATGGCAGGAGGGTAACAGCAATAGCCAAGTCTCAGTTAGAAATTCATTAGCTATAGCATTGCCATCCATTACCTTGAGATGCGGTGATTGAATGAATCAATCACCGCATCTCACGGTTGATTGATTGCTTTCGTCACTTAGGATCCAGTTATCATTATAATATTAGGGTGTATAAATATTAATTTTTGAAACTAAACAAAAACATTGAAAGAAATCTCAAATTCATATATAATGTAATTTAAATTAATTTATTATATCATTTACATAGGTTTACTATGTAATTCGTTTAGATTTCAGAAATTTGGATAAAGAAATTATTTTGATAGCAAACGAAGTTATGATAAATCTCTGAAATGGAGAGAAAAAAAAATACGACTTTCATTTGATTGATAAATGAGAAAAAGAAAAATAACATTCTTAATACGATTTCTATTTATTTTCTACATTAGTGCATTGATTTTCATAATTAAAGTAACAAAGAATTTATTTAGAATGAAACCAGGTGCCGACATAAATAAAAATAATAATATTAATAATAAAACTATTTCTTGTGCTCATCGATAGATGGCAGTAAGTTGTGCATATTTCCATTCCAATGGCAGATGCATTTTCTACGGATGACTTAACTTACCAGGAATTCCATTTTGGTACGAGATTATAGTTCCGGTATTAGATGAAGTTGGAGATATTTAATTTTCAATCACAGACGGTACAATGCAGGAACTAAGCCTAACAGAGATATCCCGTTCTCTCTCTCTCTCTCTCTCTCGTGTGTGTGTGTGTGTGTGCAACAGCGTCCAGGCCACACGAGCAAAATTAACGCTAGACAGAAGAGGTCATGCGATCCGGTCCACCAATTAATTAACACGTGTGTTTTAATTGTTATGATTTAATTACAATGGAGGTAGTTCAGGCGGGGCCACACCGTTCTCATCTGAAGCTAGCTTTTCACCCGGACCTAGAATAATAATTGTATGGCTAATTAATGTTGAAAGAGATGAGGCGTCAACAATTACGTAGTGGGCCGCATAGTCCCCTATCTGGCGATTCGTTAGAGAAGCTATCGAATGTCTAATTGTGCCTGTGTTATGGCTTAGATTTAATTAGCTACATGGAGATGCTTCCATGGAACTCACTTCGAAACGTGGTGTTTGGGGTTTGCATTAAATTAGTCAAACCATCACTTTCCTAATATGTCCTGGCATTTAGTTATAAAACCCTCTCTGAGTACGTATACAACCGCACAAACTCTCACGCTGAACCCGGTTCATCTATTCATACCATCGAAAGGAGATAACTTCATGAATTCTCTACTGCCTAATATCAAGCATTGAATATTTTGGGATAATTTGCATTGAACAGTGATCTTTCACGTTAAGCCAGTAGATGGCAGCACAATGACATTACATTCTATAGGTTTGTAATCATTAATACAAACAGTTGCAAAAGAAAAAAAATGCAAACACTAACGTAATGTTACTTAATAGAGTGCTGTCTCTCCATGTGCAACTAGGCCTACACTGCGATATGGAGGGAGGCAATGAGGATCTAAAACTATCGGGAAGTACTGAGCTCTGTTCACCGTTCCTGTTTCATGACTCTGACTTACATGTCTCGACATGTATACTTCAACTAAACTATTGTTTAAAAAAAATTGGCTAAAATCGGAGAGAGACAGCAGGCACACAAAAAGTTATGTTATTTCACTATTCTTTACTTCAATTACCCAGGATACAACACTACAAAATTTCAGTTTTATTTATAATTTATATAACTATTATAATTCTATATTAGCTATAAAATCTGTGTTTATTTATTTTATTAATAAATAATTAATAAATTATAAAGTTAAATACCAATATATTTTTAATTAATTGCTAAAATCTTTTAACACCATTTTCTTATTTATAAGTTAATATTTAAATTGAAAACCGTAGTTTTTGTAACAATTTAAGGTTAAATTTAAGGTTCTTAAGCTATCCTGCATATTTGGTTTAGAATAAATATTTTATTCTTCGTTATTTTTATATTTATAGATTTTCCTTTCTTTATTAATATTTTATTTGTTTGCTCTTGTTACGTTTTTAGTGTGAGTATTTTCTCCTTTCTGGGATTTTTCCTTTAATGAATGAAAAGTCAAACGACTGTTTAAGAAGTACACTGTGGGTCAAGAGTCAAATGAAACTTCCTTATCTCTTCTTTTACTATCTCACTATATTTGTTTCTCCTCCTTTTTTCTACCTCTCGGCTGAATCTCAGCGCTATTTTTATACTGAAAAGGCCAATGACGGAATTGAACGCACGCAATAAACACCATCTATAGATGATAAACGTACAGTTAGCAAACGTTTATAGGTAATTACTGCCTATTAATATTAATATGTATTGTTAATAGACAATACATACTACTTATAATTATAATAGTTTCCTATAAATAATATGCTAAGTAATCATTATTTATTTTACTTAATTATATATATATATAAATTTCTCTAACGCTTTTCATTTAAAGAAAGTAAGCGAATTGCCTTAATTTTTCAGAAATGGATAGGTAGTCTGTCTCTATCCTTCATACTCGCCGATATTTGTTCATCGTTGTAGTTTTTAAGACTGGTCCGATTTAACACTGATTTTTAAGAATAAGACAGACAATGCTCCATTTCGTTATCCTAAACCCCAACTGGGGGTTACAAAAACCTTTCGTTTCCACAGGGGGGGGGGGGAAACGCTATATGCTTGCTCCAAAGATCGAATAACAACTGAAAAAAAAATGTCTAGCAGTTCCTGTAGTTAGTGATTAGAATCGAAGTGTAGTCTAACATTATGGAACTAGAAACATTTCAACAAGTCTATACAAGATACCTTAATATAATATAATAAGTTTAGTTATTTACTAGTAATTGTGAAAAATTGCAGATATAATAATATAGCATAATAACAGATATAACGTAATCGATAAGTAATAAATATCTAAAATACTATATCTACTAATTAGAGAAGTTGAAATTTATTAAATAAAATACATATCAAACTAAAATAATTCTCGATAATAATGGTGGAATACAGACAGCTTCTTTTGTATTTTAAATGCGCAACTAACAATATTAATAGATTTAATTTCGTAATAATTAACTGGAAAAGAAATTTGAATGCCCAAAAGTTTATAACATATATTCTATGACTGAAGCGAACTAAATTAATTTCTTAGAGAAAATTATACAATTAAGTGAATGTCAATTCAGTAGAAATATTAAGACTATTTTACTGCTAGACACTATTCAGTTCCGATCAAAATTGTACCTCTCTTTTTGATTTGTCCAAATATTCAATTTTTCATTAAATTCAGACTACAAAGGAAAGAAAAACAAAACAAAAATCCTTGTTTTCATTTTTTTTAGAAGAATTAGAAAAATGCACACAATCTATAGGCATTAGCCTCAGCTTAGTTGCATCAGCCTAATTATAACCACCCTCACCCAACATTATATTACTAACTAATATAATAACGGATTAACTCACGTCAATTATTCTTTATTCGTAGAATTTTCACCTGAGTATCGCAGTCATCATCAGTACAGGTACAAGGTTAATTAAACAATAACTGTTATATTCACAAAGCGCCACCTAAATAGCTAAGGTTAAATTTCCTAAATTTATTTAATTATTATTATTTATTTATATTTTTATTTTTTTTTAATAAAAAAAAATTCTGTGGACTTCAGAAATAAAATTTCCGATCTGCATCTAAACGATTTGGAGATTATGATGAGTCTAGATGTTGTTTCGCTATTTACGAATGTTCCGTTGGCGGACAGCATAGAATTACTACATCAAGAATTTCCTCCAGACATTGTCAAATTATTTGAATTTGTAATAAAGTCCGGTTATTTTTCCTTCAAAAACCAGTTATACCAACAAATCGAAGGGACAGCAATGAGTAATCCGATATCTCCTGCTATTAACAACTACTTCATGCAGCATTTCAAACAGCGTATCTTTGACAACATTACACCCAGACCTAACATTTCGTTCAGATATGTGGACGACATTTTTGCCCTATGGAAGGGCACCTCAGAAGAACTACAACAGTTTCTCTCAAAAATTAATGCACTTCATCCAAGGATCCAGTTCACCCTAGAAGTAGAAGTAAATGAGCAGTTAGTCTTTCTAGACCTCTTGATTCTTCGCCAACCAGATGGTTATCTACAATTCACAGTCTATAGGAAAGAGACTCATACAGGCCAGTACATCCACGCTGAATCACATCACCATCCCAGCCAAAAGGCAGGTACTATAAAAACACTAGTTCATAGAGCCAACTCCTTTTGTTCTTCAGAAGAACTTTACAGTATATTAATTCCTCCTTCATATCCAATGGCTATAAGAAGTCCTTCATAAAAAGAGCTTTAAGTAGTCGTGCTCCAGCATCCTCTTCAAGTACAGAAGAACCTACACGTATACCTATTCCCTATGTACACGGGGTTAGTGAACGCATAGCTAAGGTGCTAAAACCACTAAATATCTGTGTGGCTTTTCGACCCATCAGAAAACTCTCCACATTCCTAATGTCTCCAAAGGACAAGCTCCCACATCTCAGCTATCCAGGTGTCTACCAGATTCCCTGCTCGTGTGGATTGTCATATTTTGGACAAACAGGAAGATCTGCTCAGGTCCGGTTAGAAGAACACCAGTCGTACATCCAATACCTTGAACCCGAACAGTCCTTAATTGCCGAACATGCCATCAACACCAGACATAGAGTTAAGTGGAACAAGACAAAAGTCATTCACAAAAGTCGGTTCCTAATGGAACGGCTATACAAAGAAACATGTGAAACATTACTTCACTCCCCTAACCTAAATAGATGCGATGGTCTACGTCTTTCCCACAAGGTGGGAAAGACGTAGACCGTGTACTTTATAAAGCAGCAAATCTTTCCCAACATATAATTGTATATATATATATATATATATATATATATATATATATATATATATATATATATATATATATATATATATATATATATATATTTATAAAAAAATTAATTATTATTTAATAATTAAATAATTATTATTTAATAATTAAATAACCAAATAATTAAATTTAAATTATTAAAAAATAATAATAATTAAATAAATTTAGGAAATTTAACCTTAGCTACTTAGGTGGCGCTTTGTTAATATAACAGTTATTGTTTTAATTAGCCTTTGTACCTGTACTGATGATGCCTGTGATACTCAGGTGAAAATTCTACGAATAAAGAATAATTTACGTGAGTTAATTCCGTTATTATAATAGTTAGTAATATGTCTACTCACGGTATTTCGTTACTGAAACTAACATTATATTCCAATCATTCATCACCAATATTGAAGCATAACGTTGCAATAGACTTCCAAAAAAAAGGTAAAAACACCTTATGGTAACTTGTTCTGGTAAAATATTTATAAGCTCTGTATTACTAAAATCTTAGTATTTCTAGCCTGGCTACCACTGATGAGACCTCAATAAAGGTCGAAACCGGTCTGGGTAGTGGCCCCTTCCTTTAATACAAAGCATCATACATCTCCTCCAGGAGATGTGCTTTGCATTAAGGGTAAATATTAAGATTAGTGATCAGAGCTTATTCTACTTTTACCATGAGTTGCCTTGGTCTTGCACTACGTGCAGGGTCAGCGAGACTTCCAATACTTGCAGGCGCAAACTTGACTGACTTGTCTGTTTGCTTACTTGGGAAATGGAGTAAAACCAGGTTTAAAATAGCTTGATATCTTTAACATATATATATATATATATATATATATATATATATGTGTGTGTGTGTGTGTGTTAAGAGGCTGAATACTATACAATGTCTGTTAATCACCTTTATATATCAGTATTCTATCATAAGATATCTCTTTGATTAAGTGAAATAAAAGCAATAGTTTCTGATAGAATATTTTATTTTTGTATGAAATATGGATGGAATATATTTATATGTAATATAAAATTTTAGGTATAAATTGTGGTATTTTTAGAATTTTTATCATATTTCAATAAATTTAGAAAGACACCTTTTATTTTCAATAATAATTTTTATAAGTAAGTTTTGGGGCTGTGCATCTGTTGGAGATTGAATCTTGGTAGCTTCAATACCCTTAGAGGGTAATGGATGGCAATGCTGTAGCCAATGAAGTTCTAACTGAGGCTCAGCTATTGCTGTTACCCTCCTGCCATGATCAGAGCTTTAATAGCTCAATAACACCTTATCCCTACACTGTCCTCTACAGATAACGGGGAAGATGAAAAGCATTCTTGCTTCGCCCCTTTAAGCCAGTCCTTTTAAGGACTATAAGGGCATCTGTTGGATAATTGCATTTATGCAATTGGTTATGTTAAGCATGGGACCTATAATATATAATATAATTATTATATAATATATATTATATAATATATATATAATATAATTTATAATTATTATATTACATATTATAATAATTATATTATAATATATAATTATTATATTATATAAAGAGCTTGTGTAGCTCAGTGGATGTGGCGTTTGCACACCACCGCGCTAGGCCGCACGAAGGAAGTCTTGGTTTCGAGTCTAGTCGGCGACTAGAGGAAATTTTTCTAAGCCTTTTTTCGACCGGTTCCCGAGTTAGTCGATCTCTGGCACGGGCAAGCAGGTATTCCCTCCCGGAAACTCGGGTTTTTCGTCCTGTAAACTCAAGAAAATCGACCGTAGAACCCACATTATTTCAGACATTAAATATATTGTGTTAGGGTTAGAGACCACGAGATGGCGGCACATTTGAGCCGTCTCTCTTCACTGCGTACCGCTTAATTAGTGATAGCCTTGGGCCATCTGTCTCTGATTGGGTACCAGTGGAGATTGAACTGCCCACTCAGTCTCCAAAAGTTAGATAGGGCTAAATGGCCTCGCCTACTCCCGTATATACGGGAATAAAAAGGCGTTAGTTGATTTTTTTTTTGATTTTTATATTATATAATCCTTTATATTATATTATAATATAATATAACCAATTAAATTATATAAGCATGCTAAATTATCATAATAATAAAGCAAGAACAGATGACGCTAATACTCCTAATGATGGAGACGTCCTGGGACAATTTTGATTTGATGAAGTTGTTCATGTTTAGAAGGATGAGTGTAGCTCGGTGAATTCATTTCGTCAGATCATCCTCCACCCAGATCTGGATGACTGGTTCCTACAAGACCAAATCCATCGGCACACTTACAACCATAAATTGCAGAAAAATAAAATAAAGTTAGTCTTACGGATGGTTAGTTTCACTACAGGACATCCCACCCCTAATCAGTTACTGGAGGAAATTCTAAACCTAATCCTCGAGAAGAACCAAGCCGGATGCCACTTCCAGAAAACGCGTCCGCCCTCCCCTCACAGGCAAGGATGGAATCTCCAATAAATATATAGTGCTGCCTACGAAATTAACCAATCTTTCTCTTCTCGCCTAGGGACAGCGACAGAAGAAGTGATACCAACAAGACCACAGGGAGTAGTAGACAAAAACCAACATCCTTCCCTAAGAAGAGTTCAGATTCCGCTCAAGTCCTTATACATTACAGCAAATTCGAAACATCATCGAGTATATTATAGCGGGATGCAACAACTGGAGTCATCTTTCTGAATATCGCCAACGCCTTTAATAAAGTAGATCGCAACCTTCTTTACAGATTCATCACAAACTTTCTAGTTAGCTTACTCCAGCTTATCAAATCCTACCGAATCAACAGGAAGCTACAGATGAAACTGGAGGACCAGATCTCGTAATGAAGGATTGCGGGTTTTCCTACTATTCCCCCCCCCCCCCAATACTTTTGACCATCCAAATATCCGACATCTCCCACATACCGTCGACCACCGTGTCCTTTTACGCAGATGATACAGTGATACCAACACGTTCACTTATATTTACTAATATAAGTTTTAATAACCTGATATGTAATTTAATGGTTAAAATGGGTTCAAGACAGTATCCTGTTTGATAGGTAGAGCAAGGCACTCGGAATTGATTATTCAAAAGTTATATTAAATATCTAAATTAATTTAGAAAACTATTTAATATTATACCTTTTTTAATATTAGTAATATCTGAGTGAAATTAGAAAAAGTGGAATTAATTACATTTAATCAATCTGACAGTAGATGTGCGCATGCGTACACTAGATGTGCACATGCGTACTAATGACATATTGTTCATTATCAGAGCAGACCGAACTAGTACATGAAAAACTGCATTTCAGCCGACGTTTTTTTTTTTTAATATATTTTTTTTACCTAACTAATGAATTATTTGATCGAATTAAATTTCGTGTTTCCAGCATCAACTTACAAATCCCTTCTACTTGCAAAATACTCGCAATAAATCGGCTACTCGACATGTAAATACAACCCAGTATAATTAAGACTAGTGATTTTGTATGAAGAGAGACAGAAAGAAAAAAAAAATCGAAATTGGATACACTAAGGGTGATACTCGTAAAGCAAGCTTGGATCGAATTAAGTGTGAAAAGATAACAGAAGCCAAGGCAAAAAAAAAAAAAAAAAGAAAGAAAGAAAGAAAGAATAAAAGAATGTAGCGAACGTGAAACAAATTGGCAGTCGCTGTATGAACCTTAAGACAAAAATATATCTTGTTATAGCAACATATCCTTAATGAGATGTTTGCAAAAAGGTGCATGTTTGTATGTATCATCTTGGACTACGTTACTGTGTCACGCGCAGGCGACTCAGTTATGAAACTGGGTTTAGAGACAAAACATTGTTTCAAACATTAGATTAGTGTGGATGAGCACAACGTGTTTACTTTGATAACAATATCCGAGCACCATCTTCATCAAGGGACTTCTCTCGTCCAGACAAACACGGCCGAAGTATTAGGAATGACACTTCAAACGAACTTGGGTCCAAGAAGGTTCGGCATAATTGAAAGGAAGTGCATCACAAGATATAGAAAACACCAGCATAAATGTCATTCTGTGTATGGAGGTATAGTGGGTGCACAAAATATTAGAACCCCAACTTATATGGGTTTGCTTTTAATCTAAGAAGAAATGCTTAGTTTAATCATTTACGCTATTGTATACAAAAATATTAGGTTAACAGTTCAGGAAGAAGCCATAGTCGGTGGGATTTCAAAATTTATTTGTGTTTCTTTTTCGTTGGCAAGTATCAGTGAAATGAATTCCTTAAAATTACACCGGTATCATCTCTATAATATTGCAGTTTCAAAACAAGATCAACATAAAATTGTTTATGTTAAGCTGAAAGAGGTGTCTCCCTCAGAAAAATGTTTACCCCTCACTAAATGAGAAGTTATTATATTACATAATAATAGGAATATAAATAACTATTAATATAAATATAGATCAGTAAAAATGCAATTTAAAAGACCCTATTTGGAGTGTACTCAGTAATTTGTAGTTATACCGTTGTCTTCTCATACTAATTTTTCACGATGTACAAATGAAATCTTAATAAGAATTATAATTTCTACTACTTAAATTTGAAAACCAAAATAATATCATGAAAACAAATTGTTTTTCAAAATTGTCCTTATAAGGACTGGCTTAAAGGAGCGAAGCAAGAATGCTTTCATCTTCCCCGTTATCTGTAGAGGACAGTATAGGGATAATGTGTTATTGAGCTATTAAAGCTCTGATCATGGCAGGAGGGTAACAGCAATAGCCGAGCTTCTGTTAAAACTTCATTAGCTACAGCATTGCCATCCATTACCCTCCAAGGGTATTCAGCATTTTCACGCAATAGCTTCAAAATTGTCATTTCAAAAATCACTATACATATTTTAAATATAAAAGAATGAAAATGGTGTGGGTGTTCAAGGTAGGTTCAAAATCGATAAATTTTTATTAAAGTTTAATACTATTTGAATTTACTAATGATTGACTTTGTATTCTTTAGTATTATTCTATCTATTAACAAGAGAAAGAAGAATTAGTCTCCAATATTGAATACGTAATTTTCCACGCAATGAATCATCAAAATTCTTTCTTTTGTGGCTGGCTGGCTGGAATATAGTTTATTGTATTATTTTTCCCCATTCAAAAAAAAAAAAAAAGATTCGATACCGCCATTTCTTTTTTTTTTAATTTAATTTAATTTTTTTATGATTAAATACGTATCTTATCCCTTTCTTAAATCATAGCTAATCCAAAACAATTCATAGTGGTGAACACGTAGAGGTTGGAGTATTCGTAAATATCTAAATATAATTTATTTATTTAGCGTATTATGATACACGGTCCATGAGGTCCCTTTTACAGGGAAATATGCACTAATTACTCTAATACATACAAGCAAACTAGCTGTCCCGATTGTATGTCAACGATTATATGTATACTGGGCAAAATTACAGAATTCGATACTTCAGTATCATTAAGCTTTTAAATTATCCAATAATTATATTATTACCTTAACAAACATGTGTTAAGTACTAAATGTTAATGAAAACTTGTTTTATTTTAATGATTATTTCAGTCTTTTGAATGTTTTTTTAAATTTTTCTTAATATACCTACTTTTGAATTAGATCATAATTATTTATTAAATATATGAGATGAGATAAATTAATGAAGGTGAATCAATCGACCGTGAGAGGCGGTCGATTGGTTCATTAATGCCCTTGGGGGTGATGGATAGCAACGCGAAGCTGTACCAATGAAGTTTAACTGAGGTTCGGCTGTTGCTGCTACCCCTTTGGGCGAGGAGTTTTTGAGTCTGCTCTCTTAAGGTTTTTACCTTAAGGGAGCACTTTGAGTCTCCGGGGAAGGTGTTCTCCGGCACGGCCCGCTGAGGGGCTTTGTCGGTGAATTATTTTCCTCGGAATTTGAGCGGTTCTGCTCGGTAATCGAGTTTCACTGAGTAGAACCAACGCTGAGATTTGGACGGTCTTTCGCCCACGAATGAGTGGCCTAGAGATCGTCCATATTTTTGAGATAGAACCTTTACTTACATAGTCGATTGGTTCATTAATGCCCTCGGGGGTAATGGATAGCAACGCAAAGCTGTACCAATGAAGTTTAACTGAGGTTCGGCTGTTGCTCTTACCCACTTGGGCGATGAGTTTTTGAGTTCGCTCTCTTAAGGTTTTTGCCTTAAGGGAGCACTTTGAGTCTCCGGGGAAGGTGTTCTCCGGCACGGCCCGCTGAGGGGCTTTGTCGGTGAATTATTTTCCTCGGAATTTGAGCGGTTCTGCTCGGTAATCGAGTTTCACTGAGTAGAACCAACGCTGAGATTTGGACGGTCTTTCGCCCACGAATGAGTGGCCTAGAGATCGTCCATATTTTTGAGATAGAACCTTTACTTACATAGTCGATTGGTTCATTAATGCCCTCGGGGGTAATGGATAGCAACGCAAAGCTGTACCAATGAAGTTTAACTGAGGTTCGGCTGTTGCTCTTACCCACTTGGGCGATGAGTTTTTGAGTTCGCTCTCTTAAGGTTTTTGCCTTAAGGGAGCACTTTGAGTCTCCGGGGAAGGTGTTCTCCGGCACGGCCCGCTGAGGGGCTTTGTCGGTGAATTATTTTCCTCGGAATTTGAGCGGTTCTGCTCGGTAATCGAGTTTCACTGAGTAGAACCAACGCTGAGATTTGGACGGTCTTTCGCCCACGAATGAGTGGCCTAGAGATCGTCCGATATTTTTGAGATCGAACCTTTACTTACATAGTCGATTCATTCAATCCAATACCCTTGGAGGGTAATGGATGGCAATGCTGTAGCCAAAGAAGCTCTAACTGAGGCTCGGCTATTGCTGTTACCCTCCTGCCATGATCAGAGCTTTAATAGCTCAATAACACCTTATCTCCACACTGTCCTCTACAGATAACGGGGAAGATGAAAAGCATTCTTGCTTCGCCCCTTTAAGCCAGTCCTTATAAGGATAAATTAATGAATATTCTCCTAGCCCGCTCAGGACGAGCAATTAGTTCATAAACTTTCTCAACTCACAGTCTCTATTAAGATAACCGGGA
Source organism: Typopeltis vanoorti (assembly GCF_054136105.1). Taxonomy (NCBI): domain Eukaryota; kingdom Metazoa; phylum Arthropoda; class Arachnida; order Uropygi; family Thelyphonidae; genus Typopeltis; species Typopeltis vanoorti. Next base: position 89,489,248 of record NC_143554.1, read on the forward strand.
ATATGAAAAGCCTTTGCTTCACCCGTTAAGTCAGTAATGTCAATAGTTCATAAATATATAATTCATTAGTATTTATTTATCTCATCTGCATTTTTACTGTAATTCATTAGTACAGGGTTTCTCAAACTGTGTTCCACGGAACACTAGTGTTCCGCAAGTAGTTCTGGAATTTGTCATTTTAGTTTTCTAAGCATTTTTCATGAATAAAAATAAACATTTTATAGTAGAAATATTCTGAGGAGAATAATATTCGTGAATATGTCGAAAAGCTCAAACCCAGAACGCCTAATAACATCTGTGTATCGTTAATTTTCACACATAAAAACCTTTCAACATTTGGGAAAGGGAATACCGCTGTTTATGACCGGTCATAAAAATTACCTGCAAGTGGATTATAACAATGGTGGCATATCCTCTGTTCACAAAACTGAAGGAAATGACTTCTGTGTAGCAAATGTCAGTGACCAAGCGGCATATTTTTAAACATGGAAATATTCATGAATTATCGTTAATTTTCACACATCGAATCTATCAGCAATCGGGAAAGAGAATAATACCGCCGTTTATGACCGATCATAAAAATTGCCTGCAAGCCGATTATAACAATGGGCGGCGTGTTCTCAAAACTGAAAGAAATAACATCTGCGTTGCAAATAACATCAGTGACCAATCAGCAAAGAAGTATAAAGATAATTTTTCCACTGAAATTGAAGATCAAGGTAGTCTGTATCCGGTTCTCAAATCTAGTAATACTGAATACTTTCTTCGCAAGTTAGTATTGCAGCGTGTAAGTGCTTGTTCTGAAACCGGAGTGCCGTGATGTTTTTAAAAGTAATAGGTCTTCAGATTTAAATTTTAATATGAATAAGAGACAAGGGACTTTGTTTAATTTTGGTGCTAAGAAATCTCTTATTGAAGGTATTTGTGACGGAACAGATAGTGAGTCATCCACTTCAAGCCTACAAAGATCTCTAGGATGCACAAAAGGTGGGGAAAACTACCAGCACACAGGAGAAAAGTCTGCATTCACTCCTAAGTACTTATAATAATATTATAAATATATTTGGTGATCAGAATAGGATATACCAATGAAAACAGCACAAATTAATTTAATGATGGTTTATTGATTTTAATTAAATTAATCAAAACATCAAGTAAACTAAACTTTAATCAATGCTTAATTAATTATTAATAAATTATTAATTACTAATGAGTTATTAATTAATACTGAATTATTAATTAAGAATTCATTAATATATTACAAAATGACGAAGGTGTTCCATGAAAATTTCAGGATTCGTAGAAAAAGTTTGAGAAACCCTGCATTAGTATATGAGATAAATAAATATTTATTTATTTATCTCATCTGCATTTACTGTAATTCATGAATATAATTCATTAGTATTCATTAGTAAATCAAAGTATTGGATTTTACAGGCAAATTTGGGGAAGTGTGGGGACGTATTGTATGAGAAATTGGATAAATAAAGTCACATTTATCTATAAAAATACAAATTTACTATTTTGAGGATACATAAGAAAATTAACAATCACTAGATGAAATTGATTCAACGGTTGTAGGTTAAAACTGGCTACTCTTTGCTTCCATCAACAAGTATGACTGTATTTTGTATCTTCTAACAGTGCTGCTGTAGAACTGATTCAGCAATATCGTATTCTATTATTGTCCTTCGCAGATTCATCGGAAAAGCTCACAGAAGTTTGAACAAGGACGAAGCTTGCTTTTTTTTTTGTTTTTTTTTTTTAGCGAGTTTCTTAGTAGTTCCATTTTGTGCGACAGTTCATGGCTACAGCAAGGACATCTGTTGGTAAACTGAGGTATTTCATTGGCACAGGGATCAGACGTTATCTGCACACGATGCTATCCGCTTGACAGTTGCTTTCAGGAGGGGATAGGAAGAACCTTCCATTTTCACATACACACAATTGATAGATTCCCGGATAGGTGCGCCTTCTAGAAGTTGGAATTGCTGTCTTTAGATTTTTAAACACGACCCGTTCGGAGTCGATCCAGATCTGGAAAAAAATTTATATACACAACAAAAAAAAAGGAGTAGAAACGAATCAATGAATGTGATTAAAATACGAATGAAATGCTTACAAAATATAATTTTATTGGCTCGTGAATTATGGAATAAAGCGAGGCTCCACCAACATCCAAGCTGATGTCTTACACCAAATACCAGCTTGAACTTAATTCTATCTTTTGATTTTTGCAGAGCCCCTTTCGGAGAACAATTGAATTATGGAGTTTCGGATCTATTTTATCTTACCACACATCCTAGAAAAGGCTTAGATGAATTCGTTGTGACAATTTATCAGGAATGAAATAAATCAACCGTAGAATTCATACTATTTCATACATTATATACCCTCCGTAATACCTTCCGCCCACGAAAGTCTTAATTTACTGGATAGCATTGATCCTAGCTGTCAGTGGTCGCTGACGGATAGAGATTGGCTGCCAACCAATCTTCAAAAAGTTAAATAGGACTAAAGGAACTCCCCACCTACTTCCTTTGGGAATGAAAGGTGTTTAGATGACTTAATATGTGTATTTTGTATCCATAATAAATTCTAAAAGTCACTTCATTTCCCTTTTGTTCGTGGAGGGGGGGGGTATCCTTTACGAGTGTTAAGTAGCAACATAACGACATCACTCATACGTTATCACTGCACATTGAGAGTGAAATTGATGAACAAGATAAAGGGGAAAGCTACTGTTAGATACTAAGATACAAACTAACATATCAAGATACTAAGATACTGTTCCTGCATGTCTCATAAACTCAATTTCATTGAATATATTCAAGGAAAGGGCCAGTCTTTTAAGACTGATGTAACAGATCTAAATTTTCTATGCACAATAAATATTTGATACCGTACCCAAATTCATTTAATTTGACATCAAACCAGTTCCTTTATCATTGGATCCTTCAACCTCCAGATGTGATCTCATTGAAAATAAAGTATTTAGCGATCTTGTCAGAGAGAGAGAGAGAGAGTTAGATTTATCTAAACGATAATCTGAACGACTTGAATCTTATATTCAAGGGCGGAACATATCAGTCCGCAAAACATATTTGTAAAAACAAAGTATGTTTTTACAAATAGACAGAAGCCTAGTTTCATGTTTTGAGAGACGAGTATGGACTTTGTTACTGGTGTGATGTAACAGAAAAAAATGAAGTTAGAATCTAAGGTTGGAACTTTCTTGTGGAATCTTTCGAAATAAGATTGAAAGCAATTTTACAGAATAATATTAAAGAACCTTTCACTCTTGCATCTGCAATAATTACGAAAAAATTCTTGAAAATATGTACACGTTAGTAAAAAGACTATCACTGGAATATTGGAGGGGATTTACAAGCTGTTATTTTTCTTTTGAATATGCAAAAGTAGATTTAAAAGTTTTGCCGCTTTTTTTTTTTTTTGCTTATGGGACAGCGGACAAGCAGCTGAACTTTCTGTGAAGAAGATATGACTTTTATGAAACGATTTTCACGAGGAAGAGAGAATATAAAACAGCGGCCCCTAAAATATTTCTGCCGCTGTTGCATATTAAACTGGCTTTAACTAAAATTGTCAAAACACTGGGCAAAAATGAACCTACTTTCTAGTCTATAACTAGAGAATTAAATCAAAGAATTCGAAAACGCTCCAACTAAAACTTGATTGGACAGTAAAACAACTGAAAATTATAAAGAATTCGCTAATCAACTTAGTACAAGAAAGGGCTGAATCTTGGTAATAGAAAGAAATTAAAAAAATTAATTTTTTGTTTTTTCTGTTACTTTTACTTTTACTTAACAGTTACTTTTTTTAACCCCTAACTGGACCATACTAAGTCAAAGTTATGTTTTCGCACGCTCCTAAAACGTACGTGTGAGGAGAGAAGTTTTAATTTTAAATTCTGTGTCGCGACTTGTTCTGATTCTTTCTGGGATTACAAAAATCCTTTTAAATTTGGTAAAATCAAACTATTGCACAGATGCTTACTAACTTACCACTCCTTCTCTTGACTGCAATTTCATATCCTTCATGCATGTCGCTTTGATATCTCCAGCTCGTGATTCGATACCAACGCCCTCTGGTGCCTTCACATGCAACCGTCTTGTTGGAGATTCTAATCTATACATAAAAAATGGTGGTTAAAATCAACAGATGAAGAGAAAAATTCTAATAAAAAGTTTGGTGACGCTATCATTTTTTGACTATCTTTCATTGCTTTTTGGAAGTAAAATTACAGTAACTTTACAATTTTTTTTTTTTTTTTGCTAGATGGGTGAAGCAAGGACGCTTTTCATATTCCCCGTTATCTGTAGAAGAAAATGGATGGATGGGGTAATATAGGGCTATAAGCTCTGATCATGACAGGTGGGTAACAGTTAAAACTTCATTGACTACAGCATTGCCATCCATTACCCTCCATTGGTACCCATTTTAGTCGCATCGTACGACATGCATGGGCTACAGTGGGGTTTTTAAGTAAAGCCACCTCTAAAAATTAAGACGATCCTATGAGTAGCCGAAGGACCGTCCAACTTAGCGTTGGTTCCACTCAGTGACAGGCTCCCTCCACCACTGAGCAGAACCGCTCTTATTCCAGGGAAAAGCATCCATCGACAAGGCCGTCTTCACGGACCACGTCGGAGAACACCCTCCTCAGAGACTCAAAATGCTCTCTCTCAGGGCAAACCTCTCGAAATCTAAACCCCCTCATCAGGAGCAAAATTCCGGAAGAAACCTAAGAGAGAGCGAAACTCTGCGTTACCATTTCAGCCGCCTCTTACGACATGCATAGGCTATAGTGGAGCTATTCTTATCTGTCTGGTCACCACACGGAGTAGTAACTTTACAAGTCCTAAAAAGGACTGAGTCCTTGACTCTTTATCCCTTCATCCGAATGAATAAAATCTGTGTGGATGGGGTGTTATTGAGCTAAAAGCTCTAGTCATGGCTAAGTAACGGCAATAGCCGAGCCTCAGTTCAAACTTCATTGGCTATAGCATTGCCATCCGTCACCTCACCCTGGAAGTCCTAAAAAGGATTTGGGACACCACCTTTTAAAATTGACAATTGACATTTATGTCTTTAGGGGTGAAGCAAGATGCTTTTCATATTCCCCGCTATCTGCCGTGGTTACAGTGAAGGTAAAATTTACGAGCAGTTTGCTCGCCCTGAATGGGCATGGAGATTATGTATCACTATAGGAGGCTAGTATAGTTTTTGGTCTTCTATATTTAAATATGTCCGTTGGCTCGTATGCTGCAGCTTGTTGAACCAAATCGTTGGGATGTGTGGACGTCTTTAGAAAAAATTTGGAAGCTAAGGATTGTAGATAAGAGAGAATATAGGGAATATTTGTGTCTCTGTGGAGTTGGCTGTTTCTAACATACCACGGGGCGTTCAAAATCATTCTTAAGCACTTGTTCTGCACTCGCTTAATAATGTTAGTATTAGAGGTGTAGCTCCAGGCTGGAGAGGCATAGGTGATTATAGGACGAATCGTCATCTGGTATAGCTGCAATTTGATTCTGTTGCTGAGTTTGCTATTTCTATTAATTAGCGGGTAGATCTGAGCTATGGCTTTAGATGCTTTTGCACATGCAGACTTGATATGTTGGTTGAAAGATAGCTTTTTGTCGAGAATCACACCCAGGTAATTTGTTTCTTTCTGCCAGGGAATTTTAGTATTGAATAGTAACACATCTCCAGCAGGAGACATCGGCCTTTTTGAGAAGAGAACCGCTGAGCTTTTCAGGGGATTGACTTCCAATCTCCACTTGGAGAACCAACCCTCCAGCTTTAGAAGATTTTCTTGAAGCTTTCTAGTAACGAAGTGGGGTCGGAGAGATCTGGTTAGTATTGCCGTATCGTCCGCATACAGTGCTAAAATGGAAGACATCGGATTGTGCGGGATATCCGACATGTATATAGAAAACAGCAATGGAGCCAGTAGAGATCCCTGAGGCACTCCAGCAAAGATGTGGCGCTGGTAGGATGTAGAACCGTTAATTTTAACTTGCATTGATCTATTCTGAAGATATGAACGGATTAGATGAACCATTTTTAGTGAGATACCGGCTGAGATAAGTTTGTGCAGGAGTCCAAAATGCCAGATTTTGTCAAATGCTTTAGATAGGTCTAGGAATACCGCACCTGTGCACTGGCGCCAGTTGTAGCTGGTGGTGATATATTCCACAATTCTGTGGATTTGCTGGGTAGTACTATGGTGTTGTCGAAATCCAAACTGTTCTTTAGGGAGGATGTCTAGGTCATTTACTGAGGTTTGGAGTCGTGAGAGGATGACCTTCTCTGCGACCTTACCCAGATTGGAGATGAGACTGATTGGACGATAATTCTGCGGTAAGTGTGGGTCTTTGCCTGGCTTATGTATAGGAATCACATCAGCCATTTTCCAGGTGGAAGGAAAATAGTGAAGTCTTAAGATTGCATTTATTATATTGGTCAGATGCACTATAGCTTTTCGAGGCAGCAGCTTGATCACTCTGTTTACCTTTTAAAAATACTTGTACATACTTATAAATATTTGGGAGATGAATTTCATTGTTTGGTGTAGAAGCACTGTTCTATTTACTGGAGACTCAAAATGTCTTAAGAAGTTTCTAATTTTGTTTCTAAACCAGGATTTTTTAATATAAGAAATATTAAAAAATAAAAACCTTAGCACAATAACGATTTTTTTTTTTTGAATACAACATTTCGTGGGCGAGAGTCATCGAAAAAACCAGCACCTAAAAAAACTAAAATAATATTTCATAATTTTACAAACAATAACTAGACAAATAAGACCATCCATTAATTTTAATAGCATTTAAAGCCATTTTCGGTATAGTAAAGCTCTCTTTGACTCATTACAAGTAATAAATGCGCTTTATTACTAATAAATTTAAATATAAGTTGATGTTTTATCATTTGATGGCATGTATACAAATCAAATCTATCCGGTTAATGAGATAACTGATCAGCAGACTCATCTATTAGCGATCAGTAATCCTGGTCTGCATCCCAACCGTTTGATAATTACGGTTGTTCTAACACTGCTCCAAACAACAAGGTCCTCTGCGCCAAGAGCAGAATTGTTAGCAACTTCTGAATACTTTTCACTTTGCGGTACCGAATCCCACTCAAGTGAAATGCATGCATGCCTCATTTGCGATCGATCAGTCACGCCATCTCCGGATATCTTCGCAAATTGAAAGATCACTCTCCAAATGTGAATGTTGATGACTAAATACGACTCTCTGACATCATTTAGCTGGAGAGCGAGTAGTTCCAACATCCTTGGTGAGGTAAAAGAACAATTTTTGTCGAATATGACACCTTCAGAAATGGTTGGGGCCATTTATCCCTGCCGAAATTTATATTCTGCATTTTTTTTTTTTTATAAATGCGAAGGAAAATACTAAATCGATTTTTTTTTAATTCAACGAACAGCCGATAGGTGGCGCTTCTATTGTTCAAAGTTATCGTGGTTATGTGAGTCGTGTTAGCAACATGCTAGAATGACCACGAAATAAATATATTATTGCCAAGAAAAATAACAGGACAAATAATACGGACATGGCGACGTCTATAATTGTCTTAAGCTAATAAAAAATAATAATAAATAAATAAAAAGTAGAATCTTACCTCAGTTGTTGAAAAGGATCTGAACTGAGACGTGGGGTTTGAATTGATCCTTTAAAATGGACGCCACCGGCCCCTGAAATATGCAAATGAAATAAACGAATGTGTAGATTTCAAGTAAATAAGATGTTTCATAAGACTGATATCCAGCATAGTTGGATTCATTAACATTAATATAATACGAAGGATGGTTCAATTAAGAAAATACGCCTTCAGTTGTTCGAGTTTTTATCGTTACATTTGTTGCGTTTTTCTGTTTTCATTCGCTAGCAGGGATCCATCGAATCTACTATTTATGTTACGCGAAACTGTTCAGAATAGATACTGTGGAAGCAATAATATAGGTGGCGCTAAAGTGACGAGTGTTGTTTCTGAGCAGTGTTTCCCAACGTGGGGTCTACCCCCCCACAAGGGGGCAATTTGAATATTTTGGGGGGACAATTAGAAAATGAGGTTGCATTCGTCATCTCATCACCGATATACTCAGAAAACTCACCATTGTCGGCGATAAATTGTCGATGTTGCAACCCTGACTTTCCGAGAAAAAAAAAGCTGACATCACTAGTACAGCAGTTAACATAAATGCAGTATCAAGAGCTCTCAGAAAAGCAAAATGAGCGTCTATTAGAACTTTACTCAACATACAAGGAACAATGGCGTGGCTTTCTGACGAGACAAAAACGAAATTCAACTAGTTTTGCAAAAAAAAAAAAAAAAAAAATACCGTTCCCTTCCCGTCGTCATATTTAGTTGAATGTGACTTTAGTGCTGTAGATGACATGCTTGAGACTGAAAATGACTAAATTAGTACCTCAAATAAAAAGTCTTTGCAGCAGACATCAAGCTGAGGGATCGCATTAAGTTGGATTTTATTTATATAATCTATAAATAATTTATAATATACAAAGTGTACTATAAAATTTATATTCATTGAAGAAAGCCAAATCAAAAACAGTTTTACCTATGTTCCTTTTTTATTTAAAATATAAAATAAAAAATTATTTTTATTATTTTATTTGTTCTTTTAAATAAAAATAAAATTTTCATTTTTATTTAAAATTTAAAGTTTACTTTAGATTTTATTTAAAGTAAAATATAATACATATTTATATTATACTTTTTCAGAACTTTGCTGACTATTATGCTAGATAGAGGGGGGGGCATCAAAATCTTTGAGGCGATGAGGTGGGGAATGATCCAAAAAATGTTGGGAAACACTGGTTTAGAGTACCTCGATGCATCCTATGCGTTGTAGGCCACTTTTTTTTATTTCCTTTCCCAAACTGGTCAATCCTACGTCAATATTGGTTTGATCGTGGACTTGTATGTGAGTAGCTTATTTTCTACACTTCGTAGGCTTATTTGATTGAGTGGTGGTAGAGATGGCCCACTGTTCTGCTTGCCTTTGAACAGACAAATGTATATATACCCAATATTTAGTTCCCTGTTTGCCATGGAATAGGAAGGGGGGTATCGATCATAACCGCTTTGTCCTCAGGAGGGTGTTCGCCTTCTCACAATGAATACTGCACGCTTTCATCTTCGTCGACTCCTCAATGGCTTAACGATTCTGTAGATATGTCGCGCAGTGGCTCGCATGGGAAAGCGACCTGCTCATCGGGGAACGATGTTTGTTTCATTTGCTATTGTCTGAAGTCTTCTCAATATTATTCTCTCAGATATTTTCCCTCAGACAGAGCACAGACTGATTGGACAGTAGTTCTGAAGGAACCGCGTTGATTCTTCAGTTTCGGAATTAACTGGATGGCATCTACTTTTTCAGGATGGTGGGAAGTATCACAGCCTTGACATTGGGTTAATGATGGAGACAATGTACAAGCATTGTGTAGTAGGGTAGGCATTTGATGACCTTGTTGAAGATTTCTACCGGACTCAGGGCTTTCTTGTTTCGGATGGACACCACTCCAACTTCCAGGGAAAGTTGAAGTGGTGCTGTACTATGGATCCGAGCGTTTCATCATAAGGCCTAACCCGATATGTACTCACTTCTGATGCAGTCCAGGTTTGCAAATGTACAGTTAGGATGACACTGCTTTTCCCGAATGTCAGCAAACGCTTCTACTCTTGTCCGCATCGTGGTATACTATACCCCACTCTCCATGGATTGGTGGTATGGATCGCACGAAGAGTCTTAAACATATCACTAGCTTCCATCACCACTCTTTAAGTCATATTCAACCAGAAGTGAGTTTTCGTATCCTTCCAAGTGCAAAATAACCTTAATATTTTTCGTTCAAAAAGTAAGTCAAAGGAAAATTTAGGAGAGGAATATAAGATTCTGTAAATTATATCGAAAAATGAGACGTTTTTAAAGTATCTAATTGCTTATTCAAGTTTAAGGATTCAAGAATTTTTGTAGAAAAAAATACCAAATGTATTAGACTCTAAGCTGGAGAGATTTAGACTCAAATCCGGGCTCCACGTTTAACTGGATTTCTGTCTTTTTTTTTTTTTTCAGACCAAATAAAAAAAAAATGTTGAAAACCTAACTTTAAAATATTAAAATTTACAAACTAAGATTTAAAAAAAACTATTTATTTAATAATACAATTCTCTCGCGGTCCAGCAGGAAAGAGGTCTTGGGCCTATTAGTTGGCCGCTTACCACATTTTCCGATCCGCTAAACACCTTTTAGCGTATCGGTATCTGCTTGTTTAGTAAGGTTGTTTAGCAGGGTTGTGTGCAGAATACATCCTTAGCCTGACCGCACGGGGGTGAAGGTCCAAACAGTGATTACGAAGTTGATGGTTTCTGGGTTCTCTATTTGTCTATTTTCTATAATCCGCTTGACAAAGACTGCAGTGCCAACACCTCTAGATTCTAATCTGTTGTTTCGCCTTAAGCCTCTCGTTGTCAGCTGGTGTGGAGGTGGGTTTCATTGATAAAAGTTACCTCTGTATGATTTGATAAATTTTTGTAACAAAATTCGTGTATTTTGTTTCTTCGCGGTCTTAGGCGTTGCCCAAAACGATCTACATGGAACTAGGTGTTATATGGGAGTTGGCCGTCACTTCTACAGATCTCGTTGTACGCGTTTTGGGTCATTGATTGGTTTTAGCTTAGTTTGTGGTTATTATCTCATCTGGTGTTTGTCACTTGTAGGGCACACTATACCGCTGCCATCTTCTGATTGGCCAGATACTACTTGGCACCCCTTGTAGTCGCCAGGGCGTAGGGCACCCAGTTGACATATTCGGACGGTGTAGTTTCGAGTTTCTTGCAGGTAATAATTGCATGAATTTTTACGTCATCTAACGCAGCGAAATTCAGCTTGTGTATGTGACCGAACTTGGGACAACGTCGTACTAACAAATCATTGCCTTTCGATGAAGAGGTAGCACCGGTTTTACAACCAAGTCACCGCCAATTTTAAAGTTGTACACACACGCGCGCGCGCGTGCATATTTATTTCTCTTTCAATGGCAGAACATTTTTGTCATAGGAATTTTGTGAGATTAACGGTAATCCGAGGACATTTCCAGTTGAATGTGAACTTCATCAGTAGAGTCAAAATGTAGTTTTCACAGTACAGAAGTTGATCTTGCGATTTCTAATAGCGGTGCTCCTGTCCTGTAGTCTATTGATCCTTGCCTACAGCTTAAGAGTACGATAATAGGAGCCCTCTACTGACGCAGACAACAACATTTCACTTTTTTCTTGATGGCCTGAAATTCGTCAAAGTTCATGGCCGGTTCTTGGAGCTCCTCAGAAGAGATCTCAAGTGGCTGCTTGTAGTTTGTGTGTGTGACCTGGTAACAAGAAACTCGCCTGGCTTTCTGAACAGGATAAATGTCTGTTTCAATTTTTTTTCCAACTAAGATCTGCCATTAGAGTTATCAGAGAGGAATAGTATTATTATTATTATTATTACGAGAGATCTCCAGGGAGTCAGAGACTCATCGAGAGATGTCACATACTACACGCGCCAGCTATCATACTTATTCTTGAATTCATTCACACTGCTTGCACTCACCACATCCAATGGCAATCCATTCCAATCACGCACCATCCTCTGAGAGAAAAATCTAGCCCTCACACCCTTCATTCCCAGCTTCCAAGGATTTCCTCTCATCCTTTCCCCACCCTCCATAAATTGAAAAATTCCATCAATTGAAATCTTGTATCATCCTTTCAGAAGTTTGCAAATCTCAATCATATCACCCCTCTTTCTCCTGTTTGCTAGTGTCTGCAGTCTACAAATTCTCAATCTGTCTTCATAATCAGTATTCCACAATCCTGATATCATTTTTAGCACTCGCCTTTGTACTGTCTCCAATATATCAGAATCAGAACGGAAACCAGGAGACCAGACCTGCGCACAATAGTCCAAGTGAGGTCTTATCAAGACCTTGTAAAGAGGCAAAATAACATCCTTATACATGTAAACGTTTTTCAGCATTGTAATTATATTTTGAGTTGTATTTGCAATCTTTGTCACATGGCCCCTAAATTTCAACTTCCTATCTATTAACAGTCCAAGATCCCTAGCCTCATCGGTTTCTTCTAGCCTAATCCCACCAATATAATACGACATTGGATATGTAATCATGCCGAAGTGAATGACTTTATATTTACTGACATTGAACTGACACCCATTTTCCCATGCCTACAATTCCAGCCTATTCAAATCATTCTGCAAAACCTGCATATCAGCAGCATTCCTGATTACCCTCCCTATCTTTGCATCGTCAGCAATCCTAGCTGTATGTCGCTTGTGAAATCCTTCCTAATATCATTAATGTACAGATTGAATAACAGTGGACCAAGCACTGGTCTTTGTGGTACACCACTTGTTACCTTAAACCTTGCAGACGCAGATCCCCGTATGCTACTTTTTCATATCTGTCAGTCAGCCATCCTCTTATCCATGCTAATAATCTATAACCCAAACCCATTTTCTCCAATTTATGCAGCAGTCTGCCATGCTGTGTTCTGTCAAAAGCCATAGCAAAATCCAAACGAATCATGGTGTGTCCATTCCCCTTGTCTAGTTCAATAGTAACATTGTTATAGAATGTGAGCAAGTTGCTAAAACATGAACTTCCCTTAGTAAACCCATGTTGTTCATTGCAAAGTAGAGATTCGCTGTCAACCCATTTCTGAATGCAGGCCGTAACTAATTTTTCTAAAATCTTTATAACCACTCCTGAGATACTAATTGGTCGAAAGTTTGATACATCGGTATTTGCACCCTTATGCAATGGAATTACCATACATTCCTTCCATTCCTGCGGAATCTTCCCTGTTCTGAGACACAATTTATATATTCTAGTAAAAGGAATAGCCAGTTCAACTGAACACTCTTTTAGCACCTGTGCTGATAGTCCATCAGTCCCTATTGCTGAATTCTTATTCAGTTTGTGCAACAGCTCTAATACCTCGGCCTCATGCACCTGCGTTTCTTCATCTTGTGAAGAGGTAACAGTGACTCAATGTTGCGATCACTATGTTGATAGCTTTTAACGGAATGGGCACTCATTAACTGAACAACCGCTTCTGCATCTGTAACCCTCAATCCATCTGGATTTAGAAGAGATATTCTTTCATATTCATTCTTTCTTTTACTTGCAGCATATCGATAAAATTCTGTAGGTTGTCTTTAGCACGCAGAGCCAGTTTCTTTTAATAATCAGACTTTGCTTTCCGCACAACAGTTGTGATTATTCTAGCCTGCTGCTTATAACGTTCATAACGGACGTCATCCTTATGCAAACGGTATTCCTTCGACATCGTCCTTTTCTTACGAATATCTTGCTTAACAAGATTACACATTCATTTGAGTCATACCCTATTTATTCTTCGAGCTCTCGGGAGACATTCTGATATCGCATAATTTAAGTATTGTTTAAATGCTTCCCATGCATTGTCGATATTCTTTCCATCCAGCAACCGATCCCATTCCACTGAACTCAGTATACTCATCAGTTGGTCATAATTTCCTGTTTGTAGTTCAGCAGGTAACCTTTTTTTGAATGGAACATTCATAAACTTAGTCACTTCCCAAGTGAGTACCGCATGATCACTGTGGCCAACTGGAGGCAGAATAGTTTAGTCTTTAATTGAAACGTCTTCTGACACTATAATCAAATCCAGCACTCTTTGATCTCGAGTTCCTTCTGTCAAATGCTGCTTGAGGAAGTTTTCTCGCAACAGCTCAATAAATGCATTGTCATTCTTCTCATGAGATTCTATTGCTACCTAATCAATATTTGGATAATTAAAGTCTCCCATTATGATTACTCATGAGAGTAATCATAATGGGAGATTTATTCTTTTTCCCGCTCACCTTTTCTATTTGGTGATGCATTTCTTCATCACCAGCAACCGATCTACCAGGTCTGTAACAACACCCCACTATGTAATTTGTCTTGTTAGATTCCACCTCACACCAGATGGCTTCAAACTCACTGCCACATGAAATATTGTTAGTAGTATTACTAATTCATAGGTCTCAACTCTAACTGGATTTAAGTCATCCAAAATCATTATCAGCACGCTCCTCCTCTCCTATCCACTCTATCCTTAAAAATACTGTATCCATGACACTCGATACCAGTTAGTAGGTCTGATTCTGATAGCCAGGTCTCACTAATTCCTGCAATCTGAGGTCACAACGTATCGATGAAGGCAACAAACTCTACCCCTTTGTTTTCGATACTCCTAGCATTCGTGAACAGTAATCTACTGAGTATACCAAACGCATTCAGGTGTAGGCCATCCCTCTTATACATATCCAATCTTCTCTAAAACTCACTCCACACATCAAAAAACTCACATCCATTCCTTCTACGCATCGAATCGTTTGCCATCATAGCCCTTCTTTTTAATTCATTTTTATCATAGCGAGGTAAAATACTAACGATTTTCACTTTCTCACTCTTCACTCGCGTCTCTTCCAGCAACCCTTTCATGTCCTCTCTCATACTGAACTTATTGTCAGTTAAATCGTTCGCACCTACTACAACAACTACGATTTCGTTTACTTTTTATTTCTGTTTTTGAATTACCTGCGTTATATTTTTAATTTTCGCTCCAGGAAAATTCGGTGTTATAACTCTCTCGTCTGTAGCATGTTTTATTATAGCGCAACGTCAACTTACCTGATTTTCGTTATTTCCTGACTTACCTGTTTCTTTGCTTTGTTGTTGCTTATTTTCCTGTTCATTTTTCTTTTTCTCCTTATGCTCATTTAAACGTTCCTCGACTTTTTTGCAATTCCTGCGTTGTCTCTCTGATGATCTGCTTCAACTTCGCTATGAATAACAAAGATTCTCGTAACAACACTCAAAAAATTAGTTGTATCACGCACAGCAATCAAAAATGGGTCAGTAATAAAACTCGTTACAATCAAATGAATCAATTCAGTTTCCATAGTTAATTCCTAATCTTAAACGATGTCACTTAGCCATTAAAAAAACTTGCCTAATAGAGGATTATTCAATCAGATCAAAATTCAACGATCGGCAAATACCAAATGGATTGCACCTTCCAGAACATCACATTGTTACCTAAGAGGGTCATTCACTAGTAGAAAATTCATATTAATAAAAGAATGGTTTGTTAATAAAACTTTGTAATATCTTCCAAATTTTTTCTTCTTTTATTTAAAAATAGTTTATTTTTTTATTGTAATTAATCTTTTTTCGATTATGTATGGATATTTATTTATTTTTTTAAATAATCAAATGTTATTTATTTTTTTTACGACTTTCTAAACTCGATCGTCACGCCATCTTATGTCATGCAAGCATATGTATTTTGTTTTATTTCTTCAGCGCTATGCTATGAAAATTATATTTAAATTTTATTAGACAAATGCATGTTTTTTAATTCCGTCTAACATTTTGAAACAGATATTTCATATAAAACTTATTTGATTATTGTACTGAGAACGTGTTGATGATTCAAATAAGGTTAAAAAAACCTTCTCTACAGTAAAAATAAATGAAATTAAATCAATGGATAAGCAGCTTTTACAGACGTATTGCTTCGTCCGTTATGTGGAAAAAAAAACATAAACAAATGCCAGCGACACCTATTGGTCAAGCGACGAACTTTCATACATTTTCTATTTATATGAAAAAAAAAACCTAAAAAAAGTAAATAAGTACAGAAAAAGCAAGTAAATCCGATTAATAAAAATAATTTTTAAAATTATGTGTTTAAGGATTAGCAACTTTTAGCAGTTAGGGAGCAAAGCCTCCCTAATAATATAGAATTTATTTTCTAAAATAAATAAATAAATAAATAAACAACTTCTGCATTTTAAAATTCAAAAATATGAAAACTAAAGAAAATATCTAAATAACACCAGAAAATCAGAAATTTTTAAAAATTAAAAATAAAAAAAAACTAGCCCAGAAAACAACTCTTTCCCATTCGTTGCTCACCCACAGCAGCAGTTATAACAAGTCTTCCGTATATAAAACTCGCCGACATCCCTATGAATAGTCGCAGCTATAAAAGAACGTGAAATTTGCATTTCGGTCACAAAAGATAGCTTGGTTGTGAGTGTGTGTGTGTGTGTGTTCGTTGGCATTACAAAGTCTAAGGCGCTAGGGAGCCATCACATCCATGTAAAGTTCCTGGAAAGTCTTGTATCCAACAGCCTACGTAATAGAAGCGATTCAATTTGTGAAACAAGCAGCTAACAAGCCTAATAGCAGAGTTTACGACCTTTTCTCACTGCTACTAGTTTTCCCCTAGCTTACAATTTCCACATGAAGAGAGTCAGAGAACCATTTCATTCTAAAAAGGCCTCTTGCATCTTCTCTCTCTCTTCAGATGCGATGAAATTGGAGGCTGTACATTGCTACGTTGACGACAAAAGCCGTCCACTGTTATGTACCTTCTGTTGATAGCCTTCAGCGATACGACTGCCTGCCCGCATGTGCAAAAACGTACGCGAATAGGGTTCTCAAGTTTTACTCCCCGATTTTCTTTTATCCCCCCCCCCTCACACACACATCCCGCCTCTGATGTGAAGAAAGCGACAAAAGGGGTCTAATAAAAGTCGGTGCGTTTTGTGAATTCCTAACATCGATACTGCAGAACCGAAAATAAACGTGGAGGGTTTTTTGTCGGGGGTTCCCGTACCTCGTTTCGTAGCGTTTGTTATGATGGTAATTGTAGTTCCATCCCCGTGTTGATACCCTCAAGAGAAGGATCGTATTCCCGCCTGTGGACTGGGCGTTGGCTTTTGGTTAGGGTTGCCAATTATCTTGAAGCTTTGCGTGACATTTGGAATTGGTCTGCAACGATGAAATCCAGTGGTTTTTTTTTTTATAGGCAAAGTAAAAAACGACTAGAAAAATAATTTCCTTTAGAATTTTTATGTTTTCTAAAAGACGTACCCCCCCCCCAAGTCTTGCATACGAAGTTCTGTATTATTCTGTATTTACGTTCTTAAAAAAAAATGAAATTTGAATTGGTATTTTTATCATGTAAAGATATCATCATCATGCCGAAGTATTAAACCATTTTGATGCCTCTTTTGATCATATTTATTAACATTTACACTGTAGATGCAAAGTTTCGGTTTTATTGTGAAAGTCTATGAGGAATTTGAATCAGTAGCCTAAAGACTGTGTAAAAAGATATTGGGATCGTCTACATTCCAAATATTTTGAAACCAACCTTCACGATAGCTTGAATGGTTTAGTAATTGTATTTCTATTCGATAATGTCTAAGATTTTGTTATAACGATATAAGGTTCTGGTTATTCTTTAATTAGCATCGAAGTAGTGCTTTAGCATTGGCTGTATGTCATCATCTCTTTGTTCCCGAAATATCAGCTTTATAAAGTTCAAAAGTTTACGCTGTAGCGATATTAATCTGTTTAGGTTACAGTTTGCACAAAATGCTTATATTGTTTAGCAGATCGGAAGATAATTTCCCATAATTCCTTGTGGATTAGAGCTTGGATCCGTAGTAATTATTTAGTTCTGTTTTATCTTATTATTATTTACAAATATAGCGATGGAATTAACTTACCTGTGACCCTTAACCTATCAGCTGACACAGTGATCTCGTTACTGTCTACATGGAAAAGAATTTGACCTTGAGGATTCCTAACGGTTAACTGTTCCGCAATTGACTCGACTATGGAATGACCTAACGGGAAAAGACAACAGATTCTCATTAGTGTTGTAATTCGAGCATGAAATACTAACTCACTTTTAATGCTTGTCTTATGAACCGGCAGCAATATTATCCCAGTTAATTAACATGCTTTTGTAATCCCACTGTTTCCAGAGTTTCGTGTAACCATACCTTATAGTACCGCCATGTATCGGGGTAGAGTCGAACATTAATTTGTTTTTTTTAAGTACTTTTATGAAAGTTTAATGAGCTACAAAGTTAAAAATAGCTCTTAAGTTGTTAATAATAATCGTAAAAATACAACTAAACAGAAATGGGCTTTCTCAAAGATTGTGTTTGACAGCATTTTTCGTTTTTCTCAGAGATTACCTTCATGCAGATTATCTATTGCGTTTTAAATCGCTCAAAAGGATTGCGAAAAAAAAAAAAAAAACGCGATCACGTGACCTATAATTCTTGAGTTGGAAACAGAGAAAGACTTACCTACAAACAGCCTGTTAGTAATAACACCTTCACTATTCCTAGCATTAATCGTAATGTTCTTGGAAGACTCCAACTTTAGAGGTTGCTCCTGGAAAAAAAAAAAAAAATAGTCAGCAGTCCCTTCCATTAAAAACGGACGTTTTTTCAGTAGTCTAGAAGCGTGTTTATCTTTCTCTATTTGTGTCGCTAAAAAGGAACCTGCTTGTTGCAGTACATCTGGTTGACCTTTCGATGCATTGCCAATAGTCTTGCTAATTAACTCGCCGATACAATTCCGTGTCGAAGTCACCATTCGGTAGGTTCTTAAAAGAATTTCCTCGAGTTTCCTCCAGTGACCTGGACAAACAGGAGGGATGCTTTCTATCGTTGATTAACCGCCAAGGTAATTGTGGCCATTCTCTAATTTTAATGATCTCTTTTTCTTGTACGCGTTAGTTGATTGATCAAGACTTACTACAACGGCTTGAAACAATTAATGAAGTGTAGTCAAAGAGAAGGAGAGAAGCGGTAATTACTAAGAATTTCGGCTAAATGTCACTAAGGTCCTTTAGAACAGGATGAGATAATTACATTCATTTGCGTAACGGCTATTTTTCTTCAGCATTACTTGGCCAACGAGAATTCATAGCGACGCCATTGTACTCGTATATCCTGCAAAAATATCGTCCTGAGTACTGGCCACTAATTTCCAACTTAAACGGCAGCTATTTCGCATGAAACCACTAAGTTTGCCAGGCATATATTTATTTCGCTAATAGCTGAGGCTATTATCTGAGCAATGTCCTTAAAAGGACTGGCTTAAAGGGGCGAAGCAAGAATGCTTTTCATATTCCCCGTTATCTGTATCTGTAGAGGGCAGTGCAAGGATAAGATGCTATTGAGCTGTATAAAGCTCTGATCATGGCAAGAGGGTAACGGCTATCTGAGCGATGTAAGCTTTGCCATAAATTAATTATAATATTATACGAAATGATTAAAGGTTTATTCTATAATTTATAATTTTGGAAGTTATTTTAAAAATATATGCTTTACAAAATTAAGAGTTATCTGTAATATAATGAAATATAAGTAATGATTTTATTTTAAAATAATTTTTTCTCATTTTCTTCTTAAAAATAATTCAAACAAACTTTTATGGATATGAACTACATTTGTCTTGCGCATGTGCACACTATTAATTCAGTACGTTAAAATTTTATTTGTGCATTTCTCTTTATTATCGTTACTAATAGCAACAGGCTAATTTTTCAAGTAAACTTTCTGTAGGGATTAACTATATAATTATAATTAATAATTAATCCCTAGAGAATTGATTCATTAATTTATACATAATTATAATGTATAATTATACATTAAATATAATATATTTATAATATATTTACAATGTATAATTCTTACCGTTCTTGAACATATTTCAGCTGCATATAGACCTTGTAGGAACTCAGCATCACCTTCCAACTTCATCCCGCCTGCTAAAATTCGTAAACGTCCCATACCCTCCTGAAAGACCATTGCACACCTTTCACAACTTTTTCTCAACAAAAAATGCAGTTTCAGAATATGAGATACTGCTAACAACATGCTCAAAATTTTATCGTATAGAAATATCATTTAGGGAAAAAAATAATAGGTGTTAGAATAAATTTTCAAATATATTTAATTTTACTTTAATAAATAAACAAAGTTGATATTTTTAGAATAAAATATATTAAATGTCAAAATATTTTAATATTATTTTAAAATTTATGGAAACAAAGCTTATATAATATCAATATTAAAATTCACAAAATCTCGAATTCGTGAAAATCTTTTGGCTGCTCTATCTTGGTGAAAATTTTAATTGTAATTTCTAAGAACAGTGAAATATCTTACTTCGATCCATCCTAAGGTAGTAACAACATTATTTGCCGACAAATAAACTTTTTTTTTAATTTTATAATTAGCACCATGAATAAAAAAAAAACATTGACGAAATGGCGACATTCCTCGTAAAACCTTAACTCGGCCTACTTTCTTGCGCCTCTGTACGGCAATTGAAAAGCAAGAATCCCCCGTTGGCTGGAAAGATCTTCGTTAGAATCCTGTTCACAGGACGGAGGAGTCGTTATGAGGGTTTTTCAACTGATCCTTAGGACTGGTTGAGCCCTCTAAATGAGGGATTTTAAGTATGTATTTTTAGACTGTAAATCAGAGTGTGTTCAGGGGTCGGTTTGTCTGTTCTGAGGGACGGCTCATTCACCTTTGGTCGAAACAGAACCAAATAAAGATTCCGCACATCTTAGGACGGGAATTGAACCCAGGTCCTTCCGACCAAAAAGGTTTCGTCTCTAGCGACTGAACTACGAAGGCTCTCATCGTTTTGTACTCAGGTTTTTACTTCAGTAAAACAAAACAACCGCCAAATAACAAATGCATTTCTCACATACGGTATAATCCATTGGCGTTGTTAAAATAGAAACAACTAAATAACCAGTCTTACTTCACTTGGTCATTCTTGTAACAGTTACAGTAACTTGCTCACAATATTCCTTCAATTTATAAATAAGATGACTGTATAATACCCTAGGAACTCCTTAATGGTTTGCTCCATCTAATACGCGTAATAAATATCACAATAACTGACCCAGTTTCCCCTGCTCCTGACAAACATAGGGTACGATTACTTAATATTATTATTTGCATCTAAATATCTCTTAGCTGTTCGTAACAACAAATCCCCCCCCCCATTTCCCCCCCAGAGATCTTAATCACAAAATTATAATTTAGCGTTTCACCTGCCGACCCTCTTTATGGAATGGAATAACATTCACCATCCCCACCTCTCTAATTAAATGAAATTTCAGCTGAATTTAATAAATCCCTGGCCATCTTTGATGATGAGATTATAAAGTCTTCAGTTGATTTTTACGTTGTAAGTTCTTTCTGAAGGTTATTTAAGTCCACTACAATAGATTATTACCTTCATTTGCATCTCTTCATGTACTGTAGACTTTCTTTTGTTGGCCATAATCCCACGATTTATTAGTAATATTCTTTGCGCTGTCCATTATGCATGCAACTCTCTTTCATGTTTCCATTAATAAATATGCATACAATTCTTTATTCCTTTCCTAATCAGACACGTTCTCAAATTCCGCTTTAATAACACGTATATTTAAAAGCCTCATTTACAAACCACACTATCATTTACAAAGCTAATTAAACATTCACTTTAGTCAATAATTATCCCAGCCGATTCTTATCAAGTTCACCAAGTTAATGATCATCCATTTTGGTCTGTTTCTATGGCGATAATAATT
This sequence comes from Typopeltis vanoorti, assembly GCF_054136105.1. NCBI lineage: Eukaryota > Metazoa > Arthropoda > Arachnida > Uropygi > Thelyphonidae > Typopeltis > Typopeltis vanoorti. Next base: position 89,510,827 of record NC_143554.1, read on the forward strand.
GACTGCTGTCAAACTATACCGGATGAAAGTGAAACTTCGTTCAAGTCTTTATATCCGTGAATTCATTTTTTTAACCCTTACTCAAGATATTTATCCTATTAAATTAATTTAAATGCTTCTGTTGGTAATTTCGTGTATTCTTTTGACTGGTTAGCCTATTTTGCGAAGGTTTTTTTTCCAATCATAATCCAAAGACCTGGGCTCGAACCCCGTTTAGAGGTTTGGATTATGATTCCAGCATATACAGTATGAGGGTGGTCTGAAAAGTTCTCGGCTTCGACCATAGATGACAACACTATTGCCACGATTTTTTTTCTAAGTTGGTACATCTGTCATAAGCATCCATGTGAAATTGCAAGTCATTGTATCAAGTAGTTTGTTTTATACAGCTGTCTGAAGCAAAAGTGTTGTCGGTATCCCTCGAAATGGATAAAATTGAATATCGTGCGGTTATAAAATTCTTTATAAAAGAAGGTTTAACATCAAAAGAAATTCATTCAAAGTTCATAAAAGTTTATGGGCACTCTTCGTCTTCGTTTTCAATAATTAAGAAATGGACTGCCGAGTTTAAACGTGGCCGTACCAGCCTTGAAGATGATCCACGTGAAGGACATCCAAAAAGTGTAACAACACCAGAAATCATTGATCAAGTGCGCGATATGGTATTGAATGACCGGTGAGTCAAAGTGCGTGAAATTGCTGATCCCTTAATAGGAAAATTAAGGGATCTGCACTATGAATTGTTGGAACATCCACCCTATTCCCCAGATTTGGCTCCCTCTGACTTCTATCTCTTCCCAAAACTAAAACTCTTCCTCGCTGGTCAGCGTTTTTCTTCGAATCAAGAAGTGATTGCGGCTGTAGAGGGGTATTTTGCAGATCTTACTGAGAACCACTACAGGGACGGGATAATGGCGCTAGAGCATCGCTGGAATAAATGTATTAGTCTTAAGGGAGATTGTGGTGAAAAATAAAAATAATTTTGAAATCATAAATTCGTTACTTAAATATAAAGAGCTAATAAGCTTCATTTCGGCGATGTAATATTCAGCATGAAACTCTCTGATTCCAATCTTTGAGTTTCTTATTCGGTTTTAAAACAATGGGGGATTTAATATCCCCTTAATTTAAATAATCATAAATTCGTTTTTTCATTGTTAGGCCGAGAACTTTTCAGACCCCCCCTCGTAGATCACTAAATAATAAGAGATTACGTAGCATATTTAATCTACCTCATGGGAAAAAAAGAAGAAAAAAGAAAAAAGATAAGTTATAATTACCGTAGAGAAATCCAAAACCATTATAATCCACGTTGTTAATGCAATATTGATAATAACCATCACCATTAACAGTACCACCAACGTATACAAACATCTCTTCCTCCATCCGTAGATCCCGATTCTATAGACACACTGACTCTGACAAGGGTGGGTTGCGATCGCTCCTCTGTCTTCTTGTGACTGATTGATATTCCAATCTTGAGTTGTAGTTCCTGTGGAGGGCTCTCCTGTTCTCATTCTTGGATGTGCTCAGTTGGATAGACAGTCCACGAAGGAGTCCTTAGGGAGCATCCTCTAGACAGCTGATAAAAAAAGAAAAGAAAAAGAATTGTTAGAAATCCTGTAAGATTTCTGACAAACTATTACATCATGAGGTAATCGCAAATGGCTTTTATGTATAGGTTTAATAACAATGACACCAGGTGGCATTAGTAGTTCCATTTTTGTAGATATTACGTTTTTTTTTCGTCAGAGGACGTGGTGTGTAGTGGCAATGTTTTACTATATAAAAAAAAAAGAGAAAAAAAAACAGCCTAATGGAGACTCGTATTTGTGCCAAAGTTTTTGATGCTAGTAAAAGCAAACATCCACAAGTTCAGTCAACTAGTGTCGTATTTTTTGTTTTTGTTTTTTTTTTCCTCCTTTCGTAAACGAGATAGTACTGCGGAGACACACAAAAAGCAATAAGGAAGGATTAGAGCTAATGTTCTTATCAGGGTACTTAGGCTAGTTCTGATAAGCCAAAATAAAGGCCCGATAAGGAGTACAATATCAAAGCCACTTTTCTACTAATGGCTGCAAACCGCAAATTGTGGGTCCATTGCAGCCTCTTACCGATGTCTTTAATGGCTTCAGACCCATTAAGTGATCAGCCATCGTGAGTCCCGAACGTTACTGTAATCTGTTCTTAATAATGACGTACAGACTTTAGACGATGCAGGCAGGTCTACCATGAACAAAGAGGCTCTTCACGAAGCGCTAGTGCCAAGTCATCCTGCTAACAGAATGATGACATTTAGATATTAGACTCGTACACAGTTCCCAGTTCGCTTTAACTTTGTAGAAATGAGCACCGGCTCAATATTATTCATTAGAAGGAGCCAAAAGACACTAATTAGTGTTATGTTTAAGCCTACTGGACTCATTGTTGCCGAGAGAATACGTCACAATGGTTCTAAATTATCATTTTCCTCGTGCGAGTGTAATTAACACGAGTTGAAGGGAAGATTTGTCATTCTTTAAAACACGCGCGATCCACGTGATGTTCTTAATAAAGGAGTGAAGTGCGTGGTTGTTAAACAGAGCATCAAATTGTTAGTTGGGAGACTTCAATAACCACGCTGACGAACCATGAAACATTGTTTGTGTGCTCTTCACGAGCACAGTATGTCTCGGGTTCTCCGGTCTACGGAAATAATGAAATCATGACCTGCAGTTTACGACCTTATTGTGAAAGTATCAAATGACTTGTGACATGTTATTGAAGGATGGAAAATGAATGTAAAGTTGGAGACATCTTGCCATTCGTAACGAGTTCCTAAAATCTCCATGATGGTTAGCAAATGAATGAAGCCTTAGCAGCCGGTTTCCTCATAGGAAAGAATTACTGAATATTTTTGTCATTTAGAATAATTAATGTCCACTATTTAAATTAATAACTTAAAAAAACGACATGTAAAAGAAAGAACATCTAGGATAGAAAGAAAAGTTGAGTAATTGAGAAATAAAAGTCATATATGAACCCTAAATATTTTTAGAACAAAATCTAAGACATTAATACAAGGTTAAGGGCTTGTTCGTAATTATGTAGCGATTATTCGGAGTTTTAGACCCCCCCATCCCTTTACTGTCATCCTATGCATCGAAAGTGCTTACGTGGTCAAGAAAAATTGAGACAGATTTTTTGCAAAAAATCATTTCATTAAAATGTGACGTCACATCCGCCATGGATGGAAACCAACCAACCAACAGAAGTGTTTTATTATGCAAAAAGAAATGATGAACTCACTTGACAGTCTCCGATTGCTCTTCCCCATTAAAAATCGCTATAACTTATGCACAGATCTATACATAGACATATATGGTGATATTAGCCTTACCACCTTCAAATGAGACGGGATTCGAACCAGTAGCATAATTGAATAGCGAATGTGCTATCCACTCGATTAGCCACTGATTTCACTGCATTGGTTTTGTGTTTTGTGTTTGTTATTTCAGGTATTATATTTGTGGGAATATTAACAAACTCTTGAAATAGCAGATTTCAATCATAAGACGTTATTCTTAATCTTAGCGATTAATCGAAGATGGTCAAAAACGTATTCATTAATTTAAACCTTGATTTTTCTCACTACTAAAGTGATGATCTATGGCATCCTTATTTCCAACCTTATCAGCAGTAGAACACGGAGAATCTTTCAAACTGTTGCTTGATCCTTTCTCTCAGAAATGAACGTTTCCAGTTGGCTGTATTCTTGAATAGGAATCCATTTGGATAATGGAATTTTTTAAAATGACGTGGCTGCTTTTATGTTGGGAGTCATTATCTTATTTTTCAACCAACAGTAATAGTGTAGTGAAAAAGAGTGCCGTTAGAGGGCGTGTGGAACTTTGTTTCTATAACAATGATAAAAGAGATGGATTATCATTTGTCATTTATGGACATGTTTTGGTTTTGATTTCGATCTGAAATCGGAAATATTTTAGATCTTGAATATATTGGATTATGTTATCTTTTTTCTTTTTTTTCAGAAGTTTTCTTATTTTTATAAGGAATATATAAAACATCATTGATTATATACGACCAGGGCTACAGGCTAGCATTTTATTATTTTTAGTGTTTACCAAGTAGAGGAACCATCTTAAAAAAAAAAAAAAGAGTAAAATTGCATCGCAGACAGTGCCATTTAAAACTAGATATTTAAAGAAAGAATACCGGAAGAAAATAATAAGACAAATACAGTAAGATTACATCCCTTAGAAAGAAGTCAACACTTGTATTTGTCATGTGCTAGAAAATTCATCGTTTAAAAATACAAAAACTTCTAGTATATGATTTTCTTAAGTTTCGTAGGATTAAGAAGAATAGGAGACAAGAAAATGGAGCGAAGGATTAAAGTAGAGAAAATAGAAAGACGTAGAAATGTTAAAACTGTAAATAACAAAGAATAGACTGTGAATGATAAAGATGGATCTTAAAACAACGCAGGAAAAATAGAAATTACGAAGTGAGAGAGAGAGAGAGAGAGAGAGACAGACAGACAGAAAGAGAGAGACGTCTTCAAGAAGCAGCAAAACAAAATATATAAAAACAATTAGATGTCTGTTAAATTTGATGATAAGAAAGAGAAAATAAATTCTTGAAAAATCAAAGCAGAACAATAAAGATAATAAAGATGATGATGATGAAAATAGGAATCCAAGAACAATAAATAAAAGAAAGGTAAAATAAAAAAGTGAACGATTTGACGAAATATAGACAATTTTAAGCACTACATAACGTCTCAAGATTTATGAAATTGGTAGTATTTGTTACACTCATCCTTTAAACCAAAATGTTTTAATGATTCTACGAGGGGAGGGGAGGGGTGAAACCGGAGGGATCTGTGCTGGGCAATGATTTGATGTGATTCGCTTGCACCCACTCGTTTATAATTATCTGTAGAATTCAAATTGCTAACTGTGGAATTAAGAATGATCAATTGCTGCACAATACACTAATATATATAGAAAATAGAAAATTTTCGATTTCTATATTTTTATAGAAAAATATGACATCAATTATAAGTTATCTAAAAGATGGGCGAAAAATGTTTGATCGATGTCAGTGTTACAATCATTGCATTAACTCTGAATAAATTTCAAATAATTTAAACATTTCAAGACCTAATTGTTTCGAGGGGAGGGGGGTTCGGATTATCTAATGAAATGTACCATTGTTTTTCAGAGTCTTTTTGTTAGTATTCTCTCAGTTCCTATCATAAAAACGTAAAAGCAACCCAAATGGAAATAGAAATGCCATTTCCATTCCAGAAACAATTTTCCAGATAACACAATTGACATTTATGTCTTTAGGGGTGAAGCAAGATGCTTTTCATATTCCCCGCTATCTGTTGTGGTTACAGTGAGGGTAAACTTTATGAGCAGTTTGCTCGCCCTGATTAGGCATGGAGATTATGCATCGCTATAGGAGGCTAATATAGCTATACTTGAATATGTCCGTTGGATCGTATGCTGCAGCCTGCTGAACCAAATCGTTGGGATGTGTGGACGTCTTTAGGAAAAACTTGGTTGCTAAGGGTTGTAGAAAAGAGAAAATATAGGGAATATTTGTATTTCTATGAAGTTGATTGTTTCTAACATACCACGGGGCGTTCAGAATCATTCTCAAGCACTTGTTCTGCACTCGCTGTATTTTGATAATGTTAGTACTAGAGGTTGGAGCTCCAAGCCGGAGAGGCATAGGTGATTATAGGACGAATCGTCATCTGGTATAGTTGCAATTTGATTCTGTTACTGAGCTTGTTATTTCTGTTAATTAGCGGATAGATCTGAGCTATGGCTTTAGATGCCTTTGTGCACGCAGATTTGATGTGTTGGTTGAAAGATAACTTTTTGTCGAGAATTACACACAGGTAATTTGTTTCTGTCTTCCAGGGAATTTTAGTATTGAATAGTAACACATCTCCTGCAGGAGATATTGGCCTTTTCGAGAAAAGAATGGCTGAGTTTTTTTTTTTTTTTTGCGGGGGGGGGGGTTGACGTCCACTCTCCATTTTGAGAACCACCCTCCAGCTTTAGAAGGTTTTCTTTGAGCTTTCTGGTAATGAAGTGGGGACGGAGAGATCTGGTTAGTATTGCTGCATCGCCAGCATACAGGGCCAAGATATGAAGACATCGGATTGTGCGGGATATCCGACATGCATATAGAAAACAGCAATGGAGCCAGTAGAGATCCCTGCGGCACTCCAGCAAAGATGTGGCGCTGGGAGGATGTAAAACCCTTGATTGTGACTTGTATTGATCTATTCTGAAAATATGAATGGATTAAATGAACTATTGTTAGTGAGATACCGGCTGAGATAAGTTTGTGTAGGAATCCGAAATGCCAGATTTTGTCAAATGCTTTGGATAGGTCTAGGAAAACAGCTCCAGTGTATTGACGCCAGTTGTAGCTGGTAGTGATGTATTCGACAAATCTGTGGATTTGCTGGGTAGTACTATGGTGTTGCCGAAACCAAACTGTTCTTTAGGGAGGATGTTTAGGTCATTTACTGAGGTTTGGAGTCGTGAGAGGATTACCATCCCCGCAACTTTACCCACGTCGGAGATGAGACTGATTGGACGATAATTTTGCGGTAGGTGTGGGTACTTGCCTGGCTTATGTATAGAGATTACACCAGCCAGTTTCCAGGTGGAAGGAAAATAGTAAAATCTTAAGATTGTAATGATTATCTTAAGATTATAATGGTCAGGTGCACTACATCTTTTCGAGGTAACAGCTTGGTCACCCTGTTTGAGATGCCGTCTGGTCCAGGAGCTTTTTTGTTCTTTAAGTTTTTAATAATATTATAAATTTCAGCAGGTGATGTGGGTACAATGTGATCAGTACGGGTATCAGGAAGTTTGAGTGAGTGTCTGACCTGTCTGTGAATTTTGTATATATGATTGAAGTCTAGATTTCCATATGCAGGTTTGCACTGCTCTTCCAAATTTCTTGCCATGACTTCCGCCTTGTCCGCATCAGTGTGTACAAGGCCCTGGTCAGAGAGTATTGGCGGAAGAGATTTGCCTTTGTTTTTGATGTTTCTTAGTCATTTACAGACAGAGTGATCAGGAGGTGAAATAGCGGCTAACTTTTCTTCCCACAGACTGTGTGCCTTGAGTGCATCTCTCACAGCCACAGTAAGTCTGTTTAGATTTGTTTTATCGTGTGACGCACGAGTGTTAGGAAATCTTTTCCTGGCTCTGTTTTTCTCCCTGGTCAAGTTCATAATGTCTTGTGGAAATAATTGCAGGATGTGGCTACCGTTATGTGAGGAACAGGGCCAACACTATCCCTGAGCACTTCCGACAATCTTTCCTACGATATATAGGAGTCAGGGTGGAGTATTGGGTTGTAATCAGATGACAACTCATTCAATGATCTTAGGCTGTATTGAAGATTAAAGTCCCGCAGGATAGCTATATCCAGGATGACAGCAGTTCCAAACGTACTAAGATGAGTTGGTTCAGTGGGGCCTGCCACGACAGCATTGTGTGATCCTATGAAGTTGGAAAGGATGCACTCGTTCTTGTTGGTAGATCTGCAATTCCATTCAGGGTGCTTGGAGTTCAGATCCCCGGCTATAATGGTGGGTTCTCTGACGCATAAGATGGCATTTAGGTCAGAGTGTAATAGAGTTTTTAGGGGTGGGTTGTAAGCAGAGAATATTTTCTGCCAGCCGAGCTGGTGAACACCTCCACGCCCGTCATCTCAAGATTAGTGGTTGGAGGGTTGATCACAGAATTGTATTTGATATAAATTTTAATGAAGATGGCAGTGCCACCACCTCAGTATACCAATCTATCATTTCTGTATAGGCAGTAACCCCTTATTTTAGGGTTGTCTGAGGGTCTTAGATGAGATTCGCTGATTAATATAACATCTGGTTGATATCTGTTAGTGAATTCTTGCAGCTCCAGAATTTTGTTTCTTAGGCCATTCGCATTCCATGCAATGATCTGCAAAGAGGCTGGAATAAGTTTGTTTCTATTCATCAATTGGTGCTGTGAGGATGACCTGTGTTTCACGAAGAAATCTTTTGGTGGAGGTTGCTGAAGGGTTTGACAAGCTGAAGTCTTGTAGCATGTTGGTTAGGGAGACTGTAATATCAGCTGTTAGATTGTAGGTGTTGATTTGTTTGTATGGGCCACATCAGCATAACTTCTTGTTTGCTTTTGGTTCACTCTGTCTTTGAAGGTCTCTGACTGTGGACGCCGAGCCTCCGACTGTGGTGCAGGGGCCTCTGGTGTTCTTGTGCTAGAGGAGGACTGTTTGGCTGTTTCCATCCGTCTATTTTTTGGGTGCTGAATGCATCCCTTTTAGTTGGCTGGGCCACCGCAGTTGGCACATTTAGCCGAGGTGGTTTTTGGCTTTGCGCAGATATTGGTTGGGTGGCTTGCTCCACATTACAAGCATTTAAATTCAGCTTTACATAATTTCTGGGCATGACCAAACTTTTGACACCTATGGCACTGCCCAGAAGATGCCCTTTTTCGGAGTGGCTCTGGTGTGACAATGAGCCCGCAGATTGTTTTCAAGTTGTAGATATTTTTATATATGTTATGAATCTCTACGAGGACTAACGGCATGGGAGATTTGTTTGGATCTGTACGTTCTGCTGACCATAACTGGAGGTAGATCCTGTAAATTAAGATCAGCAACTATATCTTCTGTATCAATGTCTTCACAGACGCCACGTAGGACCACTTTTAAATTTTTCTCCGAGCTGAGCGATACAGCTTCATCCACTTTATTCCTTCATCCACATTTTTGGCCTTTACGTAGCCAATGTGTAGGTTGGACATTGTTGATCTTAAAGCTGCCAATCTCTGCTTCTCTCGTAATATAATCGGAGGCACCTTTTCTCCGGGAAAAGCAGTGGAGTCCGAAACTTGATTGTGTTGTTCCATTATGTTGTCTTTGAGTGGTTCATGTGTTGTTCTCCGCTTTTTGCGTACGCGGACTTCTTGAAAATCAGAAATAGTGGGGTTTGCTGATTCTGATTGATCTTCCATAATCTGCACGTCATCATCTGTGACCCTTACCGGGGGGAAACGTATATAAAGTTTCACCTTTCCTGGCCAATTTCTGTTAAGCAGCTCGCCCAATCTGATAAATTCCCGACATACTTCTTCAAACGTTGTCTCGTTTGGCTGCTGTTCCATACCTGTCAATGTGAGGGGAAAAAAAACCGCTTACCGTGCAATTGTAGACTTACCGGCACTGCTGCAGGATCCAGAACTGTTTTGGTAAGAGCACTGATTCAAAAAATTGCATGATCTTCGAGACACATAATATAATATATATTTTTTATATATATATATAATTCTTATAGTTCTTATAAGAACTGGGCAATGGACTGAGTCCTTGACTCTTTATCCCGTCATCTGAATGAAGTAAATCTGTGTGGATGGAGTGTTATTGAGCTAAAAAAGCTCTAGTCGTGGCTGGGTAACGGCAATAGCCGAGCCTCAGTTAAACCTTCATTGGATACAGCATCCATTTGTTACCCTGGAAGTCCTTTTTGGGACTTCCAGGGTAACAAATAATGAAGTAAGAATATATATATATATATATATATATATATATATATATATATATATATATATATATATATATATATATATATATATATATATATGTATATATATATATATATGTATATAATTATAAGGACTGGCTTAAATATATGTATATATATAATTATAAGGACTGGCTTAAAGGGGCGAAGCAAGAATGCTTTTCATCTTCCCCGTTATCTGTAGAGGACAGTGTAGGGATAAGGTGTTATTGAGCATTTAATAACTCTCTGATCATGGCAGGAGGGTAACAGCAATAGCCGAGCCTCAGTTAGAACTTCATTGGCTACAGCATTGCCATCCATTACCCTCCAAGGGTATTGGATTGAATGAATCCTATATATATATATATATATATATATATATATATATATATATATATATATATATATATATATATATATATATAATTCCTTTTAGTCCTTATAAGGACTGGCTTAAAGGGGCGAAGCAAGAATGCTTTTCATATTCCCCGTTATCTGTAGAGGACAGTGTATGGATAAGGTGTTAATGAGCTATTAAAGCTCTGATCATGGCAGGAGGGTAATAGCAATAGCCGAGCCTCAGTTATAACTTCATTAGCTACAGCATTGCCATCCATTACCCTCCAAGGGTATCGGATTGAATGAATTAATCACCGCATCTCACGGTCGATTGATCCTATATACCTCCCATATATACATATACAGAGTGTTCGGGATAAATTTGACATATTTATAATTAATTATATTTTTCCGTAAGTTACATGTATTAACACACACTTCTCTTCATTTAAAAGTTTGGACCCTTCTTCATTCATATACAAGATGTCAGAAAGGATGGATAGCTGGAACCCACCTGAATCATGGAAGAGAATAACTTGTATCATGATGATTCGTGCCCGCCATCAAAATAAGGATATTACGACTGCTGGCCAATGCTTCCTGAATACAGTAAAAACAATCAGGCATGAACTAGAGACTTGCAATGGAGACTACGAGGATGTAGCAAGAAGAAAGATCCCTAGCAGACGATCTGATTGCGTTCGTACAGCAGAATTCCTCGCAAATCTGCAGGAACAGGTGTTGAAGAACCCTGGCATTGGAATTCGTGCTTTGTTCGTGGAGTTGCTAACTGTAGTCAAGCCCTGGATAACAAGGGTAGCCAATGGTAGGCCGTATGTATGGCAGCAGGATTCGGCCCCTTGCCACACCTCTGGGAAAAGTCAAAAATGGTTGTCTGAAAATTTCTACGACTTCACCAGTCCAAATGTTTGGCCTCCAAACTCCCCAGACCTTAACCCCATGGATTATTTTGTATGGGGCGCAGTTGAAAAAGACACCAATCGCACTTCCAGTAATACAAAAGCCCAGTTAATGGATAAAATTAAAACAGTTTTTGCGGCCCTTCCCAGGGAGACTGTAGCATCAGCTTGTTCGAGGTTCCGAAGCAGAATTGAAGCTGGGATCGATGCTAATGGTGGTTATTTTGAGTAAATCTTGTTGATAGTATTGTAATTAACTCTGCCTGTAATGTTTTTTGTCAATTCATTAAATTTAATAGATACAAAGAAGATTTTCTTTTTCCTTACGAAACTGTCAAATTTATCCCGAACACCCTGTATATATATAATATATATATAATTTATATAATTAGTCCTTATAAGGACTGGCTTAAAGGGGCGAAGCAAGAATGCTTTTCATCTTCCCCGTTATCTGTAGCGGACAGTGTAGGGATAAGGTGTTATTGAGCTATTAAAGCTCTGATCATGGCAGGAGGGTAACAGCAACAGCCGAACCTCAGTTAAACTTCATTGGTTACAGCATTGCCATCCATTACCCTCCAAGGGTATTGGATTGAATGAATCAATCACCGCATCTCACGGTCGATTGATCACCTCCTAGATTATATAGATTATACAGGGTGTTCGGGATAAATTTGAGTTTCGTAAGGAAAAAGAAAATCTTCTTTGTATCTATTAAATTTAATGAATTGACAAAAAAACATTACAGGCAGAGTTAATTACAATACTATCAACAAGATTTACTCAAAATAACCACCATTAGCATCGATCACAGCTTCAATTCTGCTTCGGAACCTCGAACAAGCTGATGCTACAGTCTCCCTGGGAAGGGCCGCAAAAACTGTTTTAATTTTATCCATTAACTGGGCTTTTGTATTACTGGAAGTGCGATTGGTGTCTTTTTCAACTGCGCCCCATACAAAATAATCCATGGGGTTAAGGTCTGGGGAGTTTGGAGGCCAAACATTTGGACTGGTGAAGTCGTAGAAATTTTCAGACAACCATTTTTGACTTTTCCCAGAGGTGTGGCAAGGGGCCGAATCCTGCTGCCATACATACGGCCTACCATTGGCTACCCTTGTTATCCAGGGCTTGACTACAGTTAGCAACTCCACGAACAAAGCCCGAATTCCAATGCCAGGGTTCTTCAACACCTGTTCCTGCAGATTTGCGAGGAATTCTGCTGTACGAACGCAATCAGATCGTCTGCTAGGGATCTTTCTTCTTGCTACATCCTCGTAGTCACCATTGCAAGTCTCTAGTTCATGCCTGATTGTTTTTACTGTATTCAGGGAGCATTGGGCAACAGTCGTAATATCCTTATTTTGATGGCGGGCACGAATCATCATGATACAAGTTATTCTCTTCCATGATTCAGGTGGGTTCCAGCTATCCATCCTTTCTGACATCTTGTATATGAATGAAGAAGGGTCCAAACTTTTAAATGAAGAGAAGTGTGTTTTAATACATGTAACTTACGGAAAAATATAATTAATTATAAATATGTCAAATTTATCCCGAACACCCTGTATATATATATAATTGTTTTATTAATGGAATTATAATAAAATTTATAATAATAAATAAAAGGTGTTTTGTTAAATTAATAATATAATTCAAATATCTGTGTTTACAAAAATATAGCAGTTATATTTCCATCGTTTATTTAATTACTCTTTTATGTTATATAATTTATAAATTTTAATACTATTATTAAACAGCTGCCTTGGTTTTTCTTTTCCGGAAAAGCCTATGACTCTTAGAAGATAAATACGTAATGGTTTACGTATTTGGTACTGCCAAAAATAGTTTAATAGTATGTGTACGAATATGTATGGAAGAAATAACAAAAATAAAAATATAAAAATGTCACAGAAGGAACGAAGGAGAAAACGGAGCGTGGATATACATAAGCCGATCCAATACGTGAGTGATGAATTTTGTGGGCACGTGTATCGGTTTGGCCGTAGTTGTGTGATTGGTCGTTATGCTTCACCTGCATTTTTTTCCAACATTGATTTAGTAGGACACTAGAAGTTAACGAAGCAGTCTTGGATAAAAAGAAAGCATAGCAAAAGTTACTAGAAAATAAGTCGGCAGATACCCCTAGTAGAATAGAGAGAAAAACGTAACAGAGCTAAGCCACGTATATAAATACGTCAACAGAAATCCTAGGAAGACTTTGGGATTTTGGCAAGAATGGCGTAAAGATGAATAAGAGGAAAGGGATAATTTTTGCTGGAGAGTATTGAAAAACTTTAGAAATGAGGAAAGAATACTGTAAAGGGAATCCAAGGTGACATGAAAACTGAAAATAAAGATATTCTAGGTTATTAATTTGAAAAATTGTTAATTTGAACAAGCACAGACAAAACAGTGGTAGAAAATATTCTAAAGGAATGCCAACAGGAGAAAAATCAATATTTGAAGTAGAAAAAGTTACCAAAAGTGGAAAGGCAGCTGGAGTAGATGATATTCGACCAGAAATGCTTAAGTATGGTGGTATAAAAGTCTTATAGTGGCTGTAATGCATAATTCAGAGGGCACCTGGTCAGAAGGCCAAATTCCCAATGATTGGAGCAGAGCTCTCATAGTATCCATATATAAAAAATGAATAAAGTAAGTTACAGAGGTATTTCCCTACTGAGTGTTCCTGGTAAGATATATATATGCAAGTACACTTGAGAAATGGTTGAGAAGGATTGTGGAAGATTAGGTTGGTGAAGAACAAGCTGGATTCAGGCCAAATAGAGACTGTCAGGATCAGATCAGATCTTCACCTTACGACAAATAGTCGAGAAAGCATGGGAATATAACAAAGATCTGTATTTAAGTTTTGTCGATCTGGAAAAGGCATATGACAAGGTGCCAAGAGAGAATCTATTCAATACGCTGCAGTTATATGGTGTCAATGGGGCATCATATCAAGCAATACTTAGTCTTTATTTGAGTTGTAAGACAGCAGTTAGAATTGAAGGAAGTACAGGAAGATGGTTTAATGTATAATCAGGGGTAAGACAAGGTTTCAGATTGTTTCCACTCTTATTCATCATCTATATGGATCGCATTACGAAAACAAGTGGCATTTAACCTGATATTGGAATTGAATATATCAAACAGCTCTTTGCTTCATGCGGATGCTGCTGCTCCTAAATACATCTAGGATTCACTAACTAAATTGAATAACAGCCGTAACAAATTTGACATGAAAACCAGCAATAAAAAGACTAAAAATATGAAAATTGACAGAAACAGAAAACTTCAGCTGCATTCTAAATGGAAAACTTAAAATATTTCAGCTATTTATACACAGTTTTTAGTAAAAACAGCAAATTCACTGTGGAAATAGACAAAAGAATAAGCAATGCTGGGTATCAGCTGAATAAATTTGATGGAATAAGAGACAAATCAGCCAAAACACCAAACTAACAGACAGGCAGGAGACCAGATACAAGTTTCTGGAAAGAAAAAAAAATTTCCCAAAGAGAATTAAAATAAAAACCTTTTCACCTGCGCATGAGACCGGTTAACTTACTTTCAGTCAAAAAAGCCTTTAAAAAGATTCTTCACATCCTAGACAAGAATCGAACCCAGGTCTTTTTAACCAAAAGGTATCGTGTTTACTGACAGAGCTATAGAGGCTGCATCGCACGTTCCAATCCCATTGTGACATGTTTGTAAATATGTTTAGGGTAGTTTATAGTCCATCCGAGCTACTAATGTACTGTAATGACTTTACAACCATTCTCTGGATGGATTCAGTTTTAAAAAAAATCGGTGTGATGGGAGAACAAGCTTGAATCGATTTGTTGTCACTTCGGATGAAAGGGAATTCCACTCAGATGTCAAAGCAATGATGATTTCTTCCCCTATATGCCAATCTTAGTTAGACCATATAAAGAATTATTTTTCAACTCCTTACAAATGCCAATCTTCAGAGGCAGCTTCGAAAATGGTCGTCAGGAATGTGGTTTCTATACAAATGGGCTGAGCCACGTCATCCTTGTCCATAACAATTTCATCTTTGACTAAAAAACACTCTGAAGGGGGAGGCAATGATTTCAAAGCATCTGAGATCCACCATTGATGACACTATATCATATCATTCCCAAACAAACCTACAATAGTCCTTATAAGGATAAGGGCTGGCTTAAAGGGGAGAAACAAGAATGCTTTTCATCTTCCCCGTTATCTGTAGAGGACAGTGTAGGGATAAGGTGTTATTGAGCTATTAAAGCTCTGATCATGGCAGGAGGGTAACAGCAATAGCCGAGCCTCAGTTAGAACTTCATTGGCTACAGCATTGTCACCCATACTCTCCAAGGGTATTATTAATCACCGCATCTTACGGTCGATCAATCTTACAGTAGATCCTTACCTTATAAGGACTGGCTTAAAGGGGCGAAGCAAGAATGTTTTTCATATTCCCCGTTATCTGAAGAGGACAGTGTAGGGATAAGCTGTTATATTCCCCGTTATCTGAAGAGGACAGTGTAGGGATAAGCTGTTATTGAGCTATTTAATTTAAGCTCTGATCATGGCATGAGGGTAATCGCAATAGCCGAGCCTGTTAGAACTTCATTGGCTACAGCATTGCCATCCATTACCCTCCAAGAGTATGGTGTCAATCCTTCCCTCATCCATGAATAAAATCTTTTATATATATTTACATGATTATAAATTTACAATGGTGTTGGAATTTTTATTAAATTACACTCAAGAAACAGAGAAAAAAAAAAAAGATAAAAATATAAAATGCTTATAATTTTAAGAAAAAAGTTTTTGAATAATTTTAAATTAAATTAATTAAAAACTAGACTAAAATTTTAATATATATATATATACATATATTGTGTGGATATATATTGTATCAGTTAGTGGACAATTACCGGTGATCAGGGAATATCGCCGGGTGAAAGACATCCCAAATTTAATGACACGAAGATTGTCTGCATGTAATTCTTCATGTCCTTAAGCCGAGATAGGGGAGGGTGGACGAATGCTATAGTGTCATTCGTCAAAGCAAGACAGGAAATTCCGAATCACAAACAGCGATCAAAGATTCAAACAATATAGCGACAGATTAAGCGAACTTTAAGAATAAAAGTAAAGAAAAGAAAATCCAACAGTGAAGTCACAGTGAATGACCTGTGGACAGACGCCAAGATAGGGGGTCATCAACACAGCTGACGATGTTGACGGAAAGACAAAGAGAACAGCCAAAGAGACATGACGGAAGAGTCAACACGCCACTGAAAGGACAGGCAGAATTGCAGTGGCGGAGGACAAACACGATTGACAGATAGATAAAGGAGGAAAGAAACCCCAAAAAAGTAACAAGAATAGGCAAAGAAGAAAACGTACAAACGGGCTTTTGCTAAATTAGGATTCGTAGGAATGAGGGATGCCAGAAAGAAAAACAAAAAAAAAAAAGTTATCTATCAATACGAATGTCTGGGTACAAGTTACATTCGATTGCCTTTACAAGCACTAAACCTAGCTACTGTGCATGCGCTATATCCACACCTTTGCGCATGCGCTATAGTGACACAATTGCGTAGTAGGAGATGGTACAATTTAGGGCAAATTTTTGACAATAGGGGCGTCGTTGTCAAACATAGCATCTGTTGCTGGAAGAGATCATTTAGGATCTCTTCGATTTTGAGAATTGTGTCTAACCTACTTACTGAAAGTTAGCTGACGTTTATTCCCTTAATTGAATGAGCAAATTCCGTATTTTAACCACATTAAACAAAATATTGCGTATATTCTAAGCAATGGTATTTAATTGTTGGTTCTATCCTATACGTATTCAATTCTTAACAGCGAAATCCTATTTTAATCCAGAAATTCTAATATCCTTTATTTTTATGATCAAAATTGTGAATCTATCGTACCTTTAGTATTGTAGATGGTCCAAGAGTTTGGTTATTTTGTTCTGCTGCTCTCTAAATGCCAAACTTGGTATTTAGGTTGGTTTGTTTGTTTGGAGATTTACGGCCAAAGCAATTCAAGCCTATTTTTCGGGATGAAAAAATTTGCTTCAGACCAGTGGCGGCCCGTGAAGTTTTAAGTGGGGGATGCTGCCTATACAAAATTTTAAAAAAAAATCATTATATTTTCCTAATTAGTAACCAATTTATTAATAAATAAATCTGTAGATTTATTTATTAATAAATTGATTACTGATTAGGAAAACGAATAATTTTTAAAAAATTATTTTCTATAGGCAGCACCCCGACTTAAGACTTCACGGGTCGCCACTGCTTGACTAAAGATTTCACTCCGGTAATGACTTACACATACATTCATGACAAAGATTAACGTTGGGTAATGTCCAATGTTCATCGCATGGGTTCAAATTGCAGTAGCAATTTAAAATGCATTGGCAAAGAAAGATTTCTGGCCACTCCATCAACTCCTTGCAGGACAAGGCATAAACTAAAGCTGGGAAACATTGGAGTACCACCTAGTATTTATGAACCTCCTTGGTTCAGTAGATATGGACAATGTGCTTTGGTTGGAAAGACGTGAGTTGAATCCCCCCCTAAGTGAAGAACTTTTATACAGTTCAGGAATTATGAGTAATGTTTGGATATTTATGCATAATAGTGTATTAATACCAATTAAGACAGCTTACAGTATCGTCAATTCTTCAATCATCGATATTCTTCAAGTATCGATGACCTTAAATTATAAACACTGACGCCAGAAAAACGACAAGCAATTAGCTTTTTTTTTTTTTTTTTTGTGAATTCCGCGTGTCATCTTCATTTGAGCCAAAAATGATGAATCCAAGTTTAAACACTATAAAAAGGAGGTCGGAACTTTTTGTGAGTGTTGTAGAAATCCATCGATCCAGCTAAAGCCATAAAGAGAGTGTGTAATGTCTATTGAGTGTGCCTGTGTCATAGGCTATTTTGTCTTTTGCAAAATAAAATAAAAAAAAACGTTATCGGTATATTAACTCTCTTTGTAAGCTATTCTAAATATTCCTCTCGCCCTTGAGGAATGAGAGGCGTGCATCCTATCCACAGCGCCGTAGCATATACTCATAAACAGAGATTCCGTTGTGTTGATTGGAAAAATGAAATAAAATTCTTGATACGTTAGGAAACATTACAAAAATATAAAACTCGTAACAATTTTACTTTTAAGAATGCTGACAAAAAGGAGTTCTTTCGCGTTTTACTCTTTTCAATTTCCACCGTTCTCCAAGCACGTTCTTTATTGACACCGTAAAAACTTGATCTTATACATGTGACGATGACACAAATGGATGTAGTGTCATCGGACACCAGAGAGAAATATCCGGTGACGAAACGTCCATTCTAGTTTTTTTTTTTTTTCTTCGTACGAATCTCGTCTTTCTTTGTGGTACTTCCATTTTGGGAATTTGCATTCTGCGCTTTATATTTGGATAAAAACTAGCAAACAGTTAAAAATACTGATGCTCTAAACAACGAACATCACTGAAATGTCGAAAGTAATATAATAAATTTATGTATAAGAAAGATGAGAAAAATAATAAGGTGTTTTTGTTAGAAGAAACAAATAGTCTAAATTTAAGGTATTTAAAAGACTATAAAATTTTTTTAGCATTTATATTAATTGTTACGTCAAAAATTATAAAGATAATTTTTATTAATATAACGTTCTGACTTCACAGTAAGAAATCAATGATCACAGTAGTGGCAGCAAACTGGATTTTAAGTAGGTTATGTGCTACATGGAATTGTTCGATTCGCTATTTTTTTTTAATCGGAAATGTTTTGATAACAATGGTATCCACGTCAATACTGGAGGATCCACTGAGCTGAGGAAGGTCATAAAATGTAATTCACTCTTTGATTATCTTCAGTAAGTTGCTGAGATCAACAACAACTCCCTTTAATTGGCAGTTAGCAAGGTTATTCCAATTCATGAGAATGATTTGTCGAATAAAATAAACAATTACAGATTAGTAATTCAATAGAGCAAGGTAATAGAATAAATAATTAGGAATCGTATCGAGAATATTCTTAATAGGCATCGCTAGATGTGCATGACACTTGGTTTTATGATACGAGGGAAATAGATCAAAGTACAGTCCGTCTTCGACTTACGACCACTTGTATTTGCGACGGCAATCGGGTCGTAAGAAAAAAAATAAAAACCTTAACACGTTAACACCATATTCACTGCTTGCAACTGAGCGGTATGTCTGTTGGGGAGAAAGAATGTTGCTAGAGTCTGTGGTGCAGTTTGAGGATTTGTCTTAATAAACACCGCGGAGTTGGAGAAGAAGAATGGCGCCAGGAGGTCAACCTTATCTTGGATGATGCTATAATGGTACTACCTGGATGTGCGAGAGGTGGAAGCAAATGCACAGACGTTTGGATCGAATGCTTCTGCAAAGAAACCAGATTTGGATTGGCTGATAGTCTTTTTGCAGCTGCTGCGTATTGCCTCGTAGGGTGTTGGAGTTTTAGTTTCGAGACATTTGCGAAAATGAGAAATCTTTCCGTGAAGTGCTTGGGCACACATTTTTGGAAGAAGCCATAGTTTGGAAAGTAGTCGGAGCTTTTGGGTGGAATAGAGGTGATGCTCTTCATTGCGGTAAGAATTATTTCAGTTGTTGAGTTGTTGCCGGTGTCCGAATCCAAAAGAGCAAAAACACAGTCAGCCCAATGAAAGCAGGAATAAAAAATCACGCAGGTTACACTCCATTTAAACATAGTGCCATAGGATATGAGGCTATGAATGGCGGATAAAGGGTTCTGTAGGGAGGGAAGCTTGGAAAGGATTATGGTTTGAATTACCAAGAGGAAAGCTGATATCCATGGTATTTATCAGAGGAACTGCTTAAAAATAGATCTAAGGGTGTTGAGGAGAGGATTACTAGTGGATAGTTTGTTCAAGACTGTTAACCACAGCAAATATTTCAGCGTCTCTGCTAAATGGATCAGTGAAACTGGAGAAGGGAAGCCATTTGAAGTTGTGAACGTTGAAATCTTCAAGAAAGACGACCTCACTTTTGTTTTTTGGTATTTGGACTGTACATCATCAAGCTTTTCAGACCGATAGTGGAATAGGTCATCATACTTTGTAGAGCGATCAAGACAGCAAATAAATGTAGCATCGTGAAAAGAGGATTCGTTCTCTATCAGAGAATGTCAGGTTTTATAGAGGCACAGGCTAAGGTTGTGACAAAAGGAATCGTGCAGAGTGTAGTTAGGAATGTTAACGTGGACAGAAGTTGCAGGGACCCACAAGCACGCCTCCGACACACAGAAAGCATCCAGTTTCGAGTGCGTTGTGACCTCAACAGTTTCCCCTTACACACTCCTATACTCGGACTCTAGGCATGACGTGTAAGAACATTCAACCGCAATAGGAAGTTCATGATACGTCACCTTAGGATTCTGTCTCGTGCACAATGTGCCGATAATTCCCACGAGGCTGTCACCCACACCAAGTGTAAGAAGAAAGGAGAGAAATAAACAGGAAACGAACCTTGCCTTTGGAACTACTTCAGTTTCCGTCAGTAAGCAAAGCTGTGGTTGTTTCATCTGGCGATGAAAGTCATCTGTCACCTAGCAGTTTAATATATTCATAAACGTAGAGTATGTTCAAATATTAAGAATAAATTGTTCAAATTAAGTGGAGATGTTGAATCCAACATTATTTCAAAGCCGAATATAGAAACTATAAAAGTTTCGGCGGACGGATCCAAGCGTAAGCAAACCTTTCATGACAGGGGCAACTCGTAGTAAAGGTGGAGTAAGATCTGATCACTTTCCTTAGTATTTCCCATAATGTAAAACACATCTCCTAGAGAACATGTATGATGTTATACTTTATTAGGGGGGGGGAACTACCCAAACGGGTTTCGACCTTCGTTGAGGTCTCATCAGTGAGTAGGCAGATCCAAAATGTAAACACCCAGGTTGTAGTGATACAGAGGTTATACTTTAGCCATACGAATTGCCAAGAGGTGTCACATCACAAAAGGCACCAAGAATTACTGAAATAGAGAGCCAAAAGGCTTCACTTCGGCGATGCAAAATTATTCACTTTTTTTTTTGTTGTTGTTGTTGTTTGTTTTTGTGCTGATGTGAACATCAGTCGATTGTTGAAATGACAGACGTTCTTTACAGGATGATCTTAAACTCTCAGAGGAGTGGACGGAAAAGTGAGGATTAAAATTGAATGTGCAAAAACGAAAATATATTCGATTTGGTAAGAAGGTAATATTAGATGGATCTGAGTTAAATGGACAAGCTTCAAAAAAGTTAATGGATACTAATAGATCTTGACTGGGACTGGAAGTTCAGGAATCGTGGTAAGAAAACCAGTAAAGCTCAGTAGATTGTAAGAGTAATTAAAAGAAGCATCATCTATAAGAGAAAGGAACACGTGAATATGGATTTTGACTTCAGTTCTGCACGCCAAGGTTTTAGAGGTAAATTTATAACTTTAAGACAGAATTATAGAATTGTATTATCTATCTAATTATATTTAAATTATCTTTTTTAAAGTTTTAAATTATTATTATATTTAAATTAAACTATCTAATTATGTATTATTTTCTAATTATATTATCCATCTTGTATTTGAGCGATGTTTTAGCAGTTAATTTTTAAATGAAGATATCGTTGTGTTTGTGTTAAACATATTTATGATACAAATAAATAAAATGAAAACTAATATTAAAAAAAAAGAGTTACTCTGTCTCGGAGTGTGGGATTAATTTTGGCCGCAGGAAAAAATAACTTTGCATGGCATCGTTTTTGTAGAATTCGCACAGTCGTTTCCAAACGTATCAAAGAAAGAGAAAAACTGTGCATGATTCCAATCAGGAAGGCCAGCTCGCATTTTAGATACTCATTGCTAAATAGCGAGCATCATTCCATCAAAATACCAAAAGACACCCATAATACAATCGTAATCTGTTAGTTATAATAATAAAACTCTTATTGATTTATTTAAATTTATAATTTATCTATATGTTTTCGCGGTTAGCCTAGTGGCTTTGCGCTTCGCAACTATATGCCTGGGGAAGGAGTGTCCTGGGTTCGATTCCCGTTGCCAACGTGAGGAGCTTAAGGATCTTCCTCAGCCATAGCCAAGTTAGCCGATCTTGGGGGTGAGCAGCAGGATTCCCCCCCACCAGTTTATCCTGGTTTTTTCCTCCTGCAAGCAGGCAAACCGGCCCTGTGAACACACGCAGCTACAGACATAGGACACAGCGGGAGGCACAGGGCTAGCCACCTTATCTTCGGGACGGGTACGGCTAAGGATAGCCCCTAACAGACCACTAGGTCTAATACGTGAAGGAAAGAAGAAGATTTAACTATATTAAAAAAATTAAAAAGAATAATAAAAAAATAATAATTTGAATTTGCAACCATTTATTTTTTAATAATGTTATCTTTTAAATATTTTGTTAGAATAAAACATGAACATCAGGGTTAACACTTTGTTCTTATTCCATAGAAGCTGAAATACATTTATACAAATTTATTTATACAGATTTATATTTTAAAATATTTTAAAATAAAGTGTTGACGTGAGGATAAAATCACCGAGCATAGCAACGTTATTGTATGCAGAAAGTTTTGCAAAAAAATACAAGATATAATCTAAGATTAATGTTTTATTGTTATTTTCGGTATTAGCGTATTGATTTTTGGCGTGGGGAAACAAACTGTCTCTAATTGAAAACTAAGACACGTTTTTCAAATAGAACAGGACAGATAATTAAGATTTTGCTTGTCGCAAAAACGTATAATTACTGTACTGATTTTATCAGTAGCGATACTATAGAATAAGAAACACATATGAGCTACTTAGTTACAGTTTTTAGCGAAGAAACAAATTAAATATGGAAATAGATAATAAAATCAGCCGAGTTAATATGTTTATAATCTTGTTAAAATTATTGGAATGAGAACGAAATTAGTCTTGAACAAATTAGCAGAACGATCGTGTGATTTCATGGAATAACACAGTTAAACAGAAAATACAGCAGAATTGTGATAAGGGGACCAATATAGGGAGGTAGAGGGAGATCGAAAATTCACAACAGTCAGAATAGTAAAGTTAAGATAAAGAAAAACAGTTTCTATTCATAATCCAGATTTATAATATGTGATTTTAATTCAAACACACTATTTAGATACTCATTCCCTTGATTTTATGGGGGGATAATAAATGCAGTTTTGAACAGGTTAATTGAAGTGTCGTTTCTATTATATTTGTAGGAAATAAACTTGACATTGTGAGTATTGAAGAACACAATATTAGGATTCTCTAAGAATAACTGAAAGCAAAAGTGTAAGCTTAATAAAAAAAAAGTATGTCCGTAATAAAAAATAATAGTTAAAAAATTATATTGGACTGTCTTATGCATCAGTCCATAGCTTACAATCGAGGATTCCTTTTCATTCGAAACACCTGGGTTCGAATCCCGTTTACGACAACTTCAAAGTGATATGAAGAACTTCATATAACTCTGTTTTTTCATCCCACAAATACGGACAAACTAACCAGAAGAACGCACACGATTTACACACAAAACATATTCATTAAACTGAAGACTAACCATTAAGGTTACGAAAACCAAAGGACTTTTGCAGATTGTGGGATTATGAAGACCTCCAAAGTACCTCCGATGATGATCTTTTACATCATTTGAAGATACGTTCCAGGAAGATTCCAACACCAAGTCTGATTACGGAAGAAATATTCTCAAACACGGGTAAAGTAAGCGAATTGGCATTACTTAAGATATCTGAAAGTGAAGAATATCGTAAAGAACTATCCAACCGTTAGACACGCGAAGATTGGATGTTGGCGAATTTTTTAAAAAATGCATTTTCACGTTAGCGAATAAATAATTTACTAACACAAACTTAACGTAAATCAGTAGCCATAACGCCATTCGCTTCTTCATAGTGTCAGATGAACCATATTTTATGAGATGTCTATGTAAATCAGTCTCTCTTTGGACAGACTGTTTCGAACTAATTTAATTCTCTAGTAACCAGTATGGCTACGGCCCTTGGTTACACATAAATACACAAACTAACTTACTTTATCACTAAAACCAGTAACTTATTATAAACTACGAAAACTATCCCAGAAATATTTTACTCTATTTGTATATATATATACTGTATAAGGAAACATTTGTTAACTGTAATAACAAAATAATAGCCAAAATAAGTGTAATTACCAACAGAAAATGATAGTAATGCTTGAATTGTATTGTATAATAGTGTGCATTGAATTGCATAATATATCTTGTATACATGATGGGAATGATAATAAACTATTAAAAAAAATATGAACGATCACAGAGTTTACGGCGTGATAAGAAATACCATCGAATCTCTTACGAAAGTTTGATAGTATCAGAGCGGAAGCTACCGTAGAAAGAAGGATACACTAAAAGCAAAACTGCCATAAACGATCTGCTCAAAAAACAGTGAAATGAGAAAAAGAACTCTAAACTCTGATGAGAGCAAATGATTCTAGTTTTCATAGACTACATATTATGCATCTCTCGGGTTTAATTGGTTTAGTGGCAGAAGTAGAGTGAATTTTTTACCGCAAAGTACCTATTTGTCCAGAATGTGGAATCCAATGGAACCCACGATTAGCTATAATGTCTATGATTTCAATGTAGCTCACCCCGAAATCTCGCTATTAAATTAACTATATATATAATGTAGACGTGTGAGAAGACAATTAAGTCCTAGTAATGAGAGCATTTCTATTTTTTTTTTTTCGGCTCTGAATCGGTTTTATGAAATTTGACGTCTATGGGTTCATATACAAGTGAAGCTTTTTAACCCTCACAGTACAACAGTGCTCTCAATGGGAAGAAAGGATAGGATAAGAAGAGGCTTATTAATATTAGGTTTGAAAGAACTGTAACTGTTCAGAGGTAAAATAATGCCAAATACCTTGAACAAAAAGAAAAGCTCAATTTCTTAGATACAGAGGAGGAAATATTTCTTTGCTATTCCAAAGATTTGGACGTTGTCAAAAGTAAAACTAGAAAAAGGGTTTCTTAATTCTCACCGAAGTATTGAGTTTTACTCGAATATGAAATCAACAAGATTATCAAAAATATCAGCGAAAACCCCATTGAACAATGGTTTGGACTTCAGAATTTGCTGACCTAGTTCGTGGAGTGAATATCGTCTCCACTCTCCAATCGACAGACTGTGGATTCGAATTCCTCTCTGTGGGCACGGATGGGATTGTAAAGGTATTTATAGGTAGTCGATAATTTCATTTCCATTCACGCTTGTTAGAGGCGTAAAATGGCTTGAAAAAGTTCCACATTTGGTCTCTAGAGCAGAGGTGATTATATAAAAATGAAATAATAATAATAAAAGAATAAAACTACTGGGATTTACAACCTACGCGTGGGAGTTACATAAAAACGTAGGATTCATACTCTGGAGGTTTGTCAAATGAGAATGAGAACCATGTTGTACTAGCATCAGGCTAAACATTCTATTGTGTTTTTAGTCAACTGGAAAAGGTCCTTGATATATAGTTCATTTAACATCTGAGGATAAAGATCCATTCTCCATTACATGTAATGTGCCTCCAGACAAAGGTGAAAAAATGTAGAAGTTGCAGAAGACAGACCGCGTGAGATTCCTTAAACATTTCCATTATTTGTCCAAAGATGGGTAATAAAGGTCAACGGATCCCTTGAAATTTTCAGTGGTGGAACTCATCGATCATTTATTAGTTGAAAAGTTTTCAAGTATCATGGAAGTTGGGTGACAAAAGTTTCCTCCATTATTTTGGAAAGAATTGAAGATTCATTTGACGGTAGACTTTTTCTTACCCTTCTTAGGAGTAAGATGGATATGAACTACTTTCCACGAAGCAGAGAAATATGACAGAATCAAAGACGCATGATGGAAAAGAGTCAACTCTGGAACACAACTGGAGAATGTCATTAGGACCAGGAAACGTTTTAGCATTCACTTTGGAAAAGATTTTTTTGTTCCCTTTCTTGAAAAAAAAAACATTCAAATGGCACATTGAATATTGCTACTGGAAAGAGGAATTCATCAAGAATATCATTATGGAATTGCAGAAAAATAAGGAGCCAGGCGATGATTTTTTTCCCTACGAGTAAGAATGCAACAGAAATATTCGAGTGAAAACGTTATGGCCATCTTGAAAGTTTCTAGATTTCAGCCAATAAAAAATTCAGCATTAGACATTTGGATAAGCTGCTTTCTCTTATTTCTGGTGGCCGGGATAAGAATAGCCCCAATGTAGCTCATGGATGTCGTACGAGGCGACTAAAATGGGTACCCAGGGAAGGGAGGGTAATGGATGGCAATGCTGTAGCCAACGAAGTTCTAAATGAGGCTCGGCTATTGCTGTTACCCTCCTGCCATGATCAGAGCTTTATATAGCACAATAACACCTTATAAAAAGAAGCGTTAGAATTCGATGAAAGTCATTTGAGTCTCTACGCTGGGTTCTTTTCTTGCACAGGAGAAAGTCACCATTTAAAGAAAGAAAATTCAAAATTTTAGAATGCTCGGTAGCATTTAGGAGATAGAGAGAGAGAGAAAGGCATCATCTGAATTCTATACGATGACTTAGAGCGATTTTTAATCAAAGAAGATGAAACAGGAGATTTTTTAAGTTGTAAACTCTCTGACATGACACATCAGAGTGAACATATGCAGAAATGCAGCCTTTGAGACGACAAGAGTCAAAGAGGGTTTAAAGTAGTGCTTGAAGAAGCTGAAATTTGAGTTTGTTAGGACTCGTATAGTCTCACAAGCTGAATGATCCAGTTGAAATGGAAAATTTCAACTGGACGCCTCCTAAACCCTTGCTGTTTAGGAGGCTAAACACGTTGGGTCCTTCTCTGATGTCTGACAGAACTCATATTACACATCGTAACTCCATACTTGTTTACATATTTTACTTTTACCATTTTCCAGAAGATGGCGCCTGAGTGCACCGAGATGGTAAGTAGCTGCTCAAATAGCATTTCTAAAAAGTAAATTTCCCATAATGCATTGTTTATAGTGAAGAAAATGCCAATCTCTCCAAAGATAAGCTTCGTTGATGAATTCAACAGAAAACCTGAATAACGTGACACTATAAAATAGCACTTTGAGGTTGTTTTCCATTCCCCATCATCACACAACCAGACTACTTCTTTACGGCATGCAAGGTGCGGCAGCTACTTCATCGCAGTCCAGTCGGACATCCAGCTGTTACGGCTACACATCTCCGCACTCGGATGAAATGACCATTACAGCTGCTATCACTAAATCTCCCCATTACTCGTACATCTGAATTTCCGATTTCTCTTCTTACATCACGAACTCGCTTGTAAGTGGTCACATGGCATTGATCTACCCTACTTTTCGTGTGGGAGAAAAAGTGAAAATGATTCTACCGCTGCATAGAAACAGATGTTCGTATCAATTACCAAAGTGGTTTTCTGTGCGAGTATGGCTCAGACCAGCAGCAAGCATAAAATCGTTTTTTTCTCTTATAAATAATCTTGCTCTTCCTATCATCGTTGTTTACAACTATATACTCCCATAATAGTTGACTATGGTAAAACAAAATGGAGGGTTATTCCCTTTTGACATACCGTAACTTATTTTAAATATATATATACGTAGGCTGTCCAATAAGTAATAAGATTATTTATACAGAAAACAGATTACCGTTAATCGTCATCATTTACATGGTCTTTTTCGAGGTAACTACCGTGAGACGCGATGCATTTGTCCCAACGTTGCGTCCACTTCTTAAACACATGTGAAAGTCCGTTTTTTGAGAGTTCTTTCAAAACCGCCTCCGTAGCTTTTACACATCTTTGTTGCTTTCGAAATGGCGGCCTCTTAGTGGTTTCTTGAGCTGAGGAAACAGCCAGAAATCGCACGGTGCGAGATCAGGACTGTATGGAGGGTGTGGTAGGATATCTGTGTTGTTCTTCTGCAAAACGTCCACTACACAACCAGCAATATGTGTGGCTTTGCATTATCGTGGTGCAATAAGAAGCCATTCTTCAGCAATGGACGCTTCCTTTTGACGTGCTTGATGATAATCGCTGCTGTGTTGATCATTGTCTCTGTGATGGACGTTGAAGGTCTTCCCTCACGTTCAAGATCTTCCACATTTTGCCTTCCTTCCTTAAAAGTTTTATGCCAGCGAAAAACACTTGCCCTCGACATTGCTTCATCGTGGAAAGCTTCGCGTATCATGTTAAAAGTGTCCGATGCCGATTTTTGCAAACGCACACGAAATTTAATCGCATAACGCTGTTCCAAGGACGCTTCCATTTCGAAGACTGGTCGCACCTCGTAGGCGCGCCGATGAGCACTTGCGTTTAGTCACGTGACACTCTGGCACATCAGCCCGTATACGCCATCTATCAACCTCTTTTATTAATACATACAGCAACATTTCTTTATTCCACAGAAATTAATATTGTGATGGATGGTTTCGCGACAGTAAATTTAGTCTTATTATAGTCCTTATAAGGACTGGCTTAAAGGGGAGAAGCAAGAATGCTTTTCATCTTCCCCGTTATCTGTAGAAGGCAGTGTAGGGATAAAGTTTTATTGAGCAATTAAAGCTCTGATCATGGCAGCAATGGCCTCAGAACTTCATTGGCTACAGCATTGCCATCCATTACCCCTCCAAGGATATTGGATTGAATGAATCTATCACCGACTATGTAAGTAAATGTAAAATCTCAAAAATACGGACGATCTCTAGGCCACTCCATAGTGGGCGAAAGACCGTCCTAATCTCAGCGTTGGTTCCACTCAGTGACGGGCTCCCCGACCACTGAGCAGAACCGCTCATATTCCGAGGAAAATAATTCACCGGCAAGTACCCCTCAGCGGACCGTGCCGGAGAACACTTTCCTCGGAGACTCAAAGTGCTCCCTTAGGGCAAAACCTAAGAGAGCGAACTCATTAACCCAGGATAACAGCAACAGCCGAACCTCAGTTAAACTTCATTGGTTCAGCATTGCCATCCGTTACCCTATATGTATGGGCATCTCATCACGGTCGATTAATTATTCTTCTTAGTCTTATTACTTTATTGAACAGCCCATATATATATATCAGCTATATTCAAAAGTAAACAGGTTTGAATATAGAAAACAAATTACTAAGAATTTATTTTTTTAAAAACTTTATATTTTCAATGAAATCTATTGGTTATTTTATTTTAAATCATAATTTATATAAAAATACATAGATTTATGATATATCTTGCTATAATTTGAAACAAATAGGAAAAGCATGGTATTCCTATTCTATCTTTTTTTTTTTTCCATATTTCACTCAATAGTCTGTTATCAGACTATTGAGTGACCAGACATCTTACCTTCTTGTAAAACTATTTATGATAATAATGATAAAACACTTAATTCTATCACCATAGTCTGACATGGTTGTTTTACAAGACGAAAAACCAGTTTCTTGGTGGAAATATTCTCCAACAACAAAAAGAAAACAAGTTCCAAGCAATTGGTAATGTCACTGAGTTTCATGCAGCGACACTAAGTGGCATAAATGGGTACTATTGGATTTCACAATAATCCAATGAATTTATTGTCTCCACAGCACATTATAAGTTACAAACAGCGTATAATTTACAGAATAATATTTAAAAAAAACACTAACAATCGTTTGTATATTAAATAACATCAATTTTATCACGAAATATGGCAATTCAAATACAAGATTGATCCACAAGTTCTCAAAAGGTAGCAATAACAGTATCCACGTATTGGTGTCTATTATCACCTCCGAAGTAGTCGGAATGTATTTAAACTCGTATATTCGAGAGATCAGGCGACCTATAACATCAATTATAGCACCGAAATTATAGCACTGAATATATTACGAAAGAGTAGATATAGCGTTGTTAAGAACCCCGGATTTAAATTCTTCGCGAAGACCCTTTTACGTGAATATTAGTGATAATGACGTTGATAAACAACAGTAGTTTATGCAACATTGCAGTTTGGGGGAGATTATAAGTAGAGTGCATCAAGGTCGCTAGATGGCGTCGATGTCCTGTGGTATGGTCAGAATTGGGACAACACGCCTGTGTAATCATCATCTACTGTACATCAAGTATACATTAATTAAATGGGAAATATCTGTATATCTGCAATCACATGTCGTCTGCATTGATCACATGATCAAAGATAACAAGAATGATCGATGGATCTTAACATAGTTCTATAGAATAGAATAACCTTTTGACTTTGGTCATTTCCATTCAGTATTCTCAAATAAACATGCAAAAGTATAATCAATACTAGTCATTGTGAACTACAAAGGGGGGAAAGAGGAGAAAAGGGGGACAAGAACTGACAGAATCGAAAAGCCATTGATGTTCACGATAATTAAGATGTTGGTAAACAGAATGATAGACGTTCTATTGGAATTCAGTGCGTTACACAAACACCGAGAGCAAGTTCGGAGCTGTCGTGTGAACACACACAATATCTATCAGACATTCGCGGGATGTATTCGCAAAAGGGGTGGAAAAGGAGGGGGCAATATACTTTTGTACGAATGTAACTTAAGCAAGCTCTCCTTAAGGCTTGCCGGGCATATCTCGCTACGACTTCAGATAGTTTGTTTTGCCTTCTCCGACACGACGAAATTGCCTTATCGTGTCTATTATCCATCGTATGTCGATGACGCCAGCAATAATCTCCCCGCAGGTTATACTTGAGGGGAAATGGAGTGTCTCGAGGAATACACAGCACCCACATTCTATGAGAAGAACCTAAGAAAAGGAACAAGAAAGAAAGAAAGAAAAAAAAAAAAAGGCGAAGCAGTAGGATGGTGGTACGGGGGAAAGAAAAAATGCCTTTCCCTACCAAGGCTGACAACGAATAGGAAACCAAGCGATACGTCATTATGAGCTTCGTGTAGAAACAGCCCCAGGGTAAGAAGACAGCTTCGCTCGGGAAATCAAACACGGACCAACAAAGATACCATGCAATGACGTCCCCTGGGGATATGTGAACCAACATGAATGTTTGGACGGAATATCGCACTACATTAAATCACATTCTATTTCCCCCCAAAACTTGAAAAGACATCAGGAGTTAAGGATGGGTAGGAAGGGTAAGAAAAAAAAAAGTGAGGGGGGGGGAAGAAGAGGAGAAGGAATAATGAATGGTTATTCGAAGACGTTTTCGTAAAGAATCTGACGTTTCTTGGGTCTCTTGCGTTTCCTTTTGCACTCCGTATTTTTGTGACGGCGTGTTGATAACAAGTTTTGGCTCGATATCAGAAACTTGTTTGTTTAGTTTACTGACAACCAATCTTCACCTGTTTAGGACGATGTACAGGAAATAAGGGATGAGAACGTCACCTTTCGGGGAACTGTTCTTTGCTTGGGAGAGATACTACCTACGCCAGATATAATAATAATAGGATACCTACTTTACGGCAGTTTAACCTAGGAGTCATCCAAACTGTCGCCTCCACCTTTAATCTTTTACAAAGTGTTTTTTTTTTGACACTTTAACACGACACGTCAGTTCGATATTAGGACAAATATAACTCAATGTATAACCGACTATAAAATATTTTAATATAAATATATGGAATATAAAAACGTATAAAAGAAATCCCATTTTATACATTTAAAAATACAAATAAATTTTTCTTCCCCACATTCTATCAAATTTAATGTATGATGGGTGAGCCTGTAGAGATTGGTTGGTTTAGATGGAGCACTTTGGTTAGAAAAAGATCTGGATTGGAATCGCGTGTATGATGCGAAACTCTGTCAAGGATTATCATAGGGGAGTTAATCTGGTGCCATACGGAAGGTGGAAGGGTATTTGATCCCTTAGAAACTAGGAAGAACTGGTTTCGAAAACATAGATATATGTAGACATAAATATCTAATGTAACTGTTACTATTATTAATAATATTAATAATATTATTATTATTAATAGTATTTATAAGGTATGTACTCAGGTACGGAGGATTTGCAGATGCCTTTCGAACAGCATTCTTTAGTTAAGATAGACATATACTGGTGAAAGCAATCAAGATTCAGTTGTTGTTTTTTTATTTTTTGGGGGGAGGGAAAGAACTAGTAGTGTATATTAGTACCACGGATAGGTGAATGGTATAAGAATTAAATTATCCGGAGATTCTACTATGAAAACCATACATGAACCGCTTCGAGGTCACTTCAGACCTCCAAATAAGCAAGGAGATAATCTCACACCGAGTGGTGAAAATCATTCACTTATAAATTTTTCGCAGACATCCAAGTTAAAGGAGGTTTGGAAAATCCAAAGCCTGTAGGTTAGAGAATGAAGGTGCGATCCATTCGGTCAACTAGGCCTGCAGTAATATAACTATATAGATTACTCGTAATGTAGCAGAGGCATATCCCGATAGGAAGATGCTAAGGAGCCATCGTTGCAAATTGATAGCACAGTCTTTGATTTTAAAATTCTACTAATTTCTTTAACAGTAAAATGCTCGAAGAACTTCAGTGAGCTTGATGAGAATAATAAAAAAAAACACAAAACGAGGATGCGTAGGTTTCCAACTTACCTATTTCGGTGTGTTTAAAATAATTATTTTCATTTTTGTATCCTTTTCCTTTGATAGAAATGGAAAAAATATAGTACTAGGTCCCACATATATAAATTTCTCGATTTTTGATTAAGTTTGAACATTAATTCATGAGATTTTCGAAATATTTCTTTCAGAAAAACACATTTGCAAAGCATAATTTGGTAGAATATAGTATTTAAAGTAGTGAAATGCTAAAATAAGTCTTTTCAAATACGTTTACGATAGTTTTCAAGAAATACTGTGAACAAGAAATGATCCCTTTTAAATTCAACACGTGTTTGGCTATTTTAAACTAATTGCAAATGAAACTTCTTTAATGTTTATGATACAAGATTAATAAACGAGGGAAAAAAATACAAAATTACGTTTTTATTTAACAAATACTTGTACAAGATTTGATTACATTATCTAAGCCTATGTGGAGACTTCATGTCCAAATCGCAGATTTTAGATATTTCACGAGCCAAAAGAAGTTTAAAAAAAAAAAAAAAGCGCGTGCATTGCTAAAGTGATCAAGTCAAAAATGCCGTTGCCAAGAAACAGTCGCTAATGTGACTGTTTCCTGGCAACGGGTTTACCAACAATGGAATTTTAGTACAGGAATTTGAACTCTGTGTGTTCGTAGAATTTGTTGTTATTCTGTCTTTTATGGAGTGCCTTAGGGTTCTCTTGAATACCACGAAGGCATTATAAAAATGCTCTTCCAAATGACCACTACGCTAGGGGATTAAAGTAATATGAGGCTGGTTGTTAGGCAACTTTTAGTTTCAAATGTGTTGCCATTATTGTGAAAGAAACAGTGGCTTACAGTTGTAAACTTAAATGACAATGACTGGGGCATCCTTAAGTCCCTAAAAATGAAGGACTATTTTCTGTGATCTCAGAATACATATCTAAGAAGACGCATGTTTCTCTATTGAAAATAATCACCGATAGTTAGAAGCTCAAATTCGTCTTCAACAACTTTTTTTTTTTTTTTTAATGACTAATATTTTTTCGTCATTTTTCATTTTGTTCCTAAATCCTCATTCAGTACTTCAGTGGTATTCCTTCTCCAGTCTCATTTTTCATAAGATTCGCCATATCAGCAGTCCCGACCGTAGCAAATGCAATGTCAGACCCAATTAGCATCGTTTTAGTGTAACCCGTAATTTAAAATATTAGCTATAAAAAATATAGGCTAATAATTAAACAATATTAAAAAATTTTTAAATATATATTTGAGTATACGTTTTTGAAAATAAAATCAATAAATGTATTATTTAATTTTTAATAATAAAATCATTAATATTTAATAATAAAATAATACATTTTAGCAAATGGCTTAATATCCTGCATACCATGTTAAGCTTAATTATCCTTTATACATGAAGTATTTGCGTTTGTTCTGCATGCGCAGAATATTGAATTTATTATAAGGTATATTCACCGATTCAGTTTTTCCTTGTTTCGTTTGTTTTTGTGTTTCAATATTTTGCTAATGTAAAAATACTAGATTTCTAAAGCAGCTTAATATGGATATTTACAACAACGGTTAAAATGAATTTACTGTGAAATGGTAATTATATGACTTTTCTCTAGGTTGCTTGGATTTTTTATATATGTCTGCAATTGTATATTGTATTAATAGTAATTAATAATCAATTAATTAATAAAAATAGTAAGCAAAATTGCTTACTATTTTTTATAAATATATAAATAATTGTAATTTACTTATAAAATAATATATGATATTTTTTGTAATATACAATATATAAATAATATATAATATAATAAATATTTTATCTAAAATCTGAAAATAGCTTATACACCTTTTATTTTTTTTATCATAATACTATAATTAGATTTTCGTGTATTTAATATTAGTCTCGCGTTTTGATTAGTGTGATATTTTCGGGATTTCCGAATGATATTTAGAGGTAAGCTTTCTTCATTTTGTGACTATTTTTCCGATTATATATTGTTTGGCTGGTAGACTCTTGTGTGAGTCTAAGGGATTTGTCAGTAAATCCTCCAAGGTAGACAAGAATATTTAAAGACATTGGAATATTCCTTGATTACAAACGGTGTGTATGGATGGAGAACGTAAAAGACATTAAGGATGCCATTCAAAATTCAAACAAAGATATGTCACTTGACATTCTTAAATTCATCCTAAAGAAATTTGAAACGAAATATCCTGGTTGTCTGAATCTTTTCACTCAAATAAATGACACAGAAGAAGATGATGTGGACATGGAAGGGGACTTCACACCTGTTTCACCTACAAAGACTCCCAGACAGTTCGATTGCTCGCAGGAAGAGCAATCTAATAAAAGATTGCTCTTCCTTCGAGATAAAGAAAAATGGACCACAGTCTCAAGATCCTTAAGGGAACAAAATGTCAATTTCTCCTGGGCACGAAATACCGACGAGGGTTTAAAGATTCATCCTACCAGTGTTACAGATTACTACATGATGACGAAAATGCTGGACAACTCCAAATTGCCCTTCCACACCTTCGCGCTAGCTAGCGAGAGAAATCTAAAAGTGGTTCTAAGAGGGGTTGCTGAGGGCATCTCAACTGATGAGATCACAGCTGACCTCATCAGTCAAGGATTGACCCCAATCAAAGTCAGCAGGATGCTGAGGTCAGATAAAAGGCCAATGCCGCTGGAGTTGGTCGAAATCAGTAACATACAAAAAAAAGAATATTATGAAATAACTGACATTTGTAAGCTCAAAATTACAATCGAACCTCAAAGGAAGAAGGCATCGGCAGGGCAGTGTCACAAATGCCAAAGGTTCGGGCACGCCAAAAGCTGTGGAGAGCTGCCTACAGATGCCTGAAATGTGGTGAGGGTCACCAAACCAACTCCTGCACCAAGCCCAGATCCACACCTGCCTGCTGTGCCAACTGTAGAGGACCACATCCCGCAAATTACAAGGGATGCCTTTTCCACCCAAAAAAACCGTGGATCGACAAGAACGAACCACGCTCCTCCAAGCAATGACACAATAACCAATCAAGCAGGTCGCCCTCCAGATCATAACATCTTACATTCAGCAGCACAGGAAAGCACTCGACCTTCATCCATGTCCAAATCATATACGGAGGCGGTACGAACTGAGCCTCCTTCATCGCAAGATCAAACAAGCTCCAAACTCACATCAGCTCTAACCTCTTCACTTGCAACAGTGCTGCACGAATTCAGCAAAGCAAGCACCTCACCATCTTCCAGAAAGAGATTTTATCTAGAAACCCAATCCATATTAACAGCTCTTTATAATGTTTAAAATTTTCAAACCGAATTCCCTCATGATAACAGCGTGGAATGCCAACGGCTTAACAAATAAAATTCTTCAGCTGCAAGAATTTCCAAAGAGATACAATTCAGACATAATTTTGATCAGTGAATCCCACCGCAGACCATCAAACAGCCTAAGACTAAGAGGTTATATTCTTTATAGGACAGACAGACAACTCTAGTGGTGGGGGCACAACTATTTTTATTAAAAATTATTTGAGTCACAGTGCACTGACCAACCCTAAAACTGTAAACCTTGAAGTGACAGGTGTGGAGGTGCACACAAATAACACAGGCAAACTCAAAATCTACGCATCATACAATCCTCCCGGCATTCCTATATTGATAGCAGACTTAGACTCCATCCTCGGCTGCACGGATTCCATAATTATAGCAATAGACCTCAACTCCAAACATACGGTCTGTTTCAGTTCGTCAATTAGCTCCAAAGGCCGTACCTTATTCAACTACACGTCACTCAACTCATCAATAGTAGCTGGACCCACTACAGCCCATCAGGAAGTTCTGACGTACTAGACATAGTTATCCTCAGGAACATCAGATATCAATACCAGCTGGAGGCATTAGAAGAGCTTAACTCAGATCATAATCCCATCCTACTCAAGCTAGGCCTTCAGGAGCAGCTCTTCCATCATTCTTTCTTAGAATGGGACAAGCTCTCTAAGGTTCTCCCAGTCCACATCGGCCCACCTCCTCTCATTCGCAAAAAAGAAGACATAGACCTAGCTGTAAGCAATTTAACTAGGCAAATCAGCACAGCAATAGCATCAGTCACTCAAACCGCTGTTTTCCATGCACCCAACTGGATCCCAGAAGAGATAATGGACCTGATTAGGGCCACAAATAAAGCTAGAAAGCAATATCACAACACTAGAGCCCCGCAGGACAAAACAACATGAACAGACAGGTTCGAGAAGCCCTCCGGATACACAGGAATTCCGAATGGGAAATTAAACTCACGGAAATCAACCCAGAAGATAACTCCATGCGGAAATTTGTAAAATCTCTTCGTACCAAAAGACAACCCCCTTCCCTCTATGAAGACCAAACTTGGAATTGCACACACTCAGATGAAGAAAAAGTAGAAGCCCTAATTGACAATGTGGAAAATCAATCTTATGAAAACTTAAATATCAATCTCATTTACAAAGTTCATCGTAAAGTTAGAAAAGCATTAACACACCCTCAGGATGATTCAGAAATAATCATCCCCACACCCCCAACAGAAATAATCAATATTATATCCCATCTGAAGAACAAAAAGGCTCCCGTCCCGACGGCATTACCAATAGAATAATAAAGCTACTCCCACAGAAAGCCATAATTTATCTAGTTAATATAACCAATTCCATATTAAGATTCCAGTACTTTCTTACAGCTTGGAAAACTGCTGACGTCATCCCTCTGAAAAAGCCTGGTAATAACCCACAACTTCCCCAAAGCTACAGGCCCATCAGTCTTCTTTCCTGTCTTGGCAAAGTAACAGAAAAGGTCATCCTATCAAGACTACAATCAGCAGTGGACAAACAGAAAAAAATCCCAAATGAGCAATTTGGGTTTCGAAAAGCTTACAACACAGTGCAACAAATTCACTGGCTAACAGAACATATTACTCATGGTTTTAACTGGCACCTTCACACTGCTGCTGTATTTTTGGATGTTGCTAAGACCTTTGAGAAGGTCTGGCATCAAGGTCGTATCTTAAAACTAATTGAAAACAATATCCCAATCAAACTAGTGAAACTCGTATACTCATACATTAGTGAAAGATACATGCAAGTAAAACTCAACGGAATTGTGTCATCAAGGCGCAAAATCCTGGCTGGAGTACCTCAGGGTTCTCTCCTGGCCCCAATACTTTTCACAACTTATGTATCAGACATCCCTCTTAACTCAAGAACAACCATTACGGCCCTTTATGCCGACGACACCGCTATTCTAGCAAGGTCGCTCAACCTTCGCCTAGCAATCCCTAGACTCCAAGGAGGTATCATTGCACTAGAAAATTGGTTCACCAACTGGAGGATTCAAGAGAACCCGCTCAAAGGTTTTGCTATGCTGTTCTCCAGAAGAAAGTTCTGCATTAAAGAAGACATCTTGCTCTCTGGTCAAAAGATTCAGTTGAAATCTGAGACCAATTACCTTGGGGCATTATTGGACAAGAAACTCCTTTTTAGCAAACACATCAATCTCATTGGTTCCAAGACTTCCAAAGTCATTGCGCAGCTCTACCCAATGATCAACTGCAAGAACAAACTGAACTTACAAAATAAACTACTACTTTACCGGATGGTCATACGTCCAGTTATTACCTGCGCCTCACCAGCATGGAGTCATACTTCACGATCAAACATTTCAAAACTACAAAGAATCCAAAATAAGTGGCTGAGGATGATCCTGGACGACCCATGGTTCATCAGAAATTCACAGATTTATCGAGAAACCGGCATTCCATAAAGCTCCTCCCTTCTTCGCGATCTCGCAGAAAAATTCTTCGTCAAGTGAAGTTCGCATTCAAACCCGTTGATCGTATAAGCTGTGAATTACAATGAAACAGATTACTACAAATATAAAAGACCGAAGCCTATTCTACTCTCAACTATTATTAGGTATGATCCCAACTGATCATACCTAATATAACTGCCCCCAGAGGGCGAGCTATAAGCTCACAAAACTCCCTTTCCCAAATAACTTTCATTACAGACAAAGGGGAATATGAAAAGCACTTGTGCTTCACCCATCCTGACAGTAGCGTTAATGGTTAATATATATAACATTTTGTATATATAATATATAATGGAATTAATTCTGGCTAATGTCTATCTACGTTTTTACGATCAGCTGTTGGTTATTTTACTTTCGTACCCTTTATAATGTAGTTCCTGATTAGGAATGAGTTTCGAGTTGGAATAATTGTGTTATGGATTTTGCTGAATGATTTTATAAGGGATACTTGTTGCAGATGAGTTCTGAAGATCTCGCCATTTTATATCAGTGCTCTTCCCCAAAAAAATTCCGAGTTTTGCAGAAGTGCCAGCGGGGCTACTACTGCACGGTAAGCGTTTTTTTTTTTTTTTTTTCAATTTCTGACACATCACATTGATAGATAAGAAAAACAGTTAAACGAGACGATATTCGAGGAAGTATATCGTGAATTCATCAGATTAGCCCAGCTACTTAATAACAATTGGCCAGGAAAGGTGAAACCTTGTGATAAGTTTCCCACCGCAAGCGTCATAGGCGAGACGCCGCTAAAATGGAAGAACAGTTGGAATCGGTGATCTCCACTCCCTCAGATTTTGAAGAGCCACGCACGCCAGAAGCGCAAAACAACCGTAGAACCACCCAAAGATAAAGAAATGGAACAAGACGATCCAGTTTTTTCGGACTCCACTGTTTCTCCCAAACAAAGAAAAGGTGCCTCCGATCATACTAAGAGAAAAACACAGATGGTCAACTCTAAGATCTACCATGTCCAGTTTACACATTGGTTATACAAAGGCCAAAAATGTGGATGAGGGTATGAAGATACAACCTGTCAAGGTGACAGATTACAGAAAATTAACAAAGGAAATGGGCGTCAGAGGTATTCAGTACCACACCTTCTTACTCAGTTCGGAAAAAAAAAATTAAAAGGGGTCCTCTGTGGCGGCTGCGAAGGTATTGACACAGAAGAAATAGATGTTAATCTTAACTTACACGATCTGTCTCCTGTTAAGGTCAGCAGAATGTACAGATCCGACAAGACTCCCATGCCTTTAGTCCTTGTAGAGACCCACAACATTTACAAAAATATCTACAACTTAAAAACAGCCTCCGGGCTCATCATCACACCAGGGACACTCCGGAAAAGGGCATCTTCTGGGCAATGCCACAGGTGCCAAAAGTTTGGCCACACCCAGAAACTGTGTAAAGTCAAGTTTAAATGTCTGAAATGTGCGGATAGCCACCTAACCAATATCTGTACAAAGCCGAAAACCACCTCGGCTAAATGTGCCAACTATAAAGGATGTACTCAGCACCCGAAGAACAGACGGTTGCAGACAGCTAAACAGTCCTCCTCCTCTAGTACAAGAACACCAGAGGCCCCTGCACCACAGCCGGAGACTCGGCGGCCACAGTTGGAGGCCTTCAAAGATAAAACGGGAGCCAAAGACAAACAAGAAGTTAAGCAGATGTGGCCCGTACAAACAAGTCAACACCAGAACAGAATCAGCCAACAGTACCTACAAACCTGACAGCTGTTATTACGACTTCTCTATCAAACATACTACAAGACTTCAGCCTGTCAAACCCTTCAGCAACCTCCACTAAAAGATTCCTACGCGAAACACAGGCCATCATCACAGCACGAATGGAAACAAACTTTTTACAGACTCTCTCTTCAGATCGTTGCATGGAATGCAAATAGCCTCAAAAACAAAATTCTGGAGCTCCAAGATTTCATCTACAGATATCAACCAGATCTTATATACTAATTAGCAAGACACATCTAAGACCCTCGGACAACCCTAAAATAAGAGATTATCTCCTATATAGAAAACAGGTTAAACTGCAGAGGTGGCAGCCCTGCCATCTTCATTAAAAATTATATCAAACACCATTCTGTGAACAACCCTCCAACCACTAACCTTGAGATCACAGGCGTAGAGTATTCACCAGCTCGGCTGGCAGACTGAAAATCTATTCAGCTTACAACCCGCCCTTAAAAACCCTACTGCATTCTGATCTAAATGCCATATTAGGCGTCAGAGAGTCCATCATTATTACCGGGGATTTAAACTTTAAGCACTCTGCCCGGAATTGTAGAACCACCAACAAGAATGGATGCATCCTTTCCAACTACATAGGATCACACTATGCTGTTGTGGCAGGCCCCACCGAACCAACTCGTCTTAGTACATTTGGAACTGCTGACATCCTGGATTTAGCTATCCTGCAAGATATTAAACTTCAAGAGAGCTGAAAATCATTGAACGAGTTTTCATCTGATCACAACCCAATTCTACTACAGCTGGGTAAACAAGAATACCTGTCTCCTCCCTCTCACTCATGTATAATGTGGGAAAGATTGTCAAAAGTACTCAGGGATTGCATTGAACCTGTTCCTCACATATGTACAAAAAAAAAAGATGTAGAATCTGCAGTTACACCCTCACCCAACAAATTAACTCTGCTATAACAGTAGCCACCTTCTATAAATCTGTCCCCAAGCCTGGTTGTTTGCCCCAAGACAATATGAACTTGATCGGAGAAAAAGGCAGAGCTAGGAAATGATTTCGCAACACTCGCGCGCCACAAGAGAAAACAGTTCTTAACAGACCAAATGGGACAGTGAGAGATGCACTCAAAGCTCACAGAGACCAACTATGGGAAGAAAAGTTAGCCTCTATCTCAACTACTGATCACTCTATCTCAGGACTACTATAAAATATCAGAAACAAAGGCATATCCCTTCCCCCCTTTATACTTTCTGACCAGGGCCTTGGTTACACAGACGTAGAAAAGGCAGAAGCCATAGCAAAAGATTTAGAAGAGCAGTGCAAACCTTCATATGAAAACTTAGCCTTCGGTCACTTGTATGAAATTCACGGACAGGTCACACACTCATTAAAACTCCCTAATACCCGTGCTGACCATATTGCACTCACATCACCTGCTGAAATATATGATGTTATTAAAAAAATTAAAGAACGAAAAAGCTCCT
Source organism: Typopeltis vanoorti (assembly GCF_054136105.1). Lineage (NCBI taxonomy): Eukaryota > Metazoa > Arthropoda > Arachnida > Uropygi > Thelyphonidae > Typopeltis > Typopeltis vanoorti. The sequence continues at coordinate 89,552,386 of NC_143554.1, forward strand.
GGGCCAGACGGCTTCACAAATAGAGTGATGAAGCTGCTGCCCCCGAAAAGCTGTAGTGCACCTGACCATAACAATAAATGCAATCTTAGGATTTCACTATTTTCCTTCCACCTGGAAACAGGCTGATGCAATCCCAATTCATAAGCCAGGCAAGGACCCACACCTGCCTCCAATTATCGTCCTATCAGCTCATCTCCAACTTGGGTAAGATTGCGGAGAAGGTCATCCTCTCACGACTTCAAGCATCAGTAAATGAACTAAACATCCTTCCTAAAGAGCAGTTCCGTTTACGGCACACCATAGTACTACCCAGAAAATCCACAGAATTGTGGAATATATTACCGCCAGCTACAACTAGCGTCAATACACGGAGCTGTTTTTCTTGATTTATCCAAAGCATTTGACAAAATATGGCACTTCGGATTGCTACATAAACTTATCTCAGCCGGTATTTCACTGAAAATGGTACATTTAGTTAGATCATATCTACAGAACACAACATGCAAGCCAAGATCAATGGTACTACCTCCTCTCAGCGCCATAACTTGATGGAGTACTGCAGGGATCCCTACTGGCTCCATTGCTGTTCCTCTATATACATGTCAAACTTTCGGCACAACCCAATGTCATCCATCATGGCCCTGTATGCGGATGACACAGCATTGTCAGCCAGATCTCTCCGACCACACTTCATTACTAGACAGCTTCAAGAAAACCTTCTAAAGTTAGAGAGATGGTTCTCCAAATGGAGACTGCAAGTAAATCCTCAAAAAAGCTTAGCCATTCTCTTCACGAAAAGGTCAATATCTCCAACAGGAGACGTCTTACTGCTCAATATTAAAATTTCCTGGCAGACAGAAACAAAATACGTTGGTGTCGTCTTCGACAAAAAATTAACTTTTAACCAACATATCAAGATTACGTGCAAAGGCTTCTAAAGCCATCGCCAAGATCTACCCCCTAACTAACAGGAACAGCAAGCTAAACATCAGATCAAATCGCTTTTATACCAGTCGACGATTCGTCCCACAGTCACTTATGCTTCTCCAGCATGGAGCCACACTTCCAATACTAACATTCTCAAACTGCAACGTGTACAAAACAAGTGCCTGCGAATGATTCTGAATGCCCGATGGTCCGTCAGAAACAATCAACTTCATCAAGATACAAATGCTCCTCATCTCTTCTCTTTCCTACAATCTTTAGCACAAAGTTTTCCCTAAATCGTCCACACACCACAACGATCTAGTTCAGCAAGCTGCAGCCTACGAGGCAACGGATATATTCAAATATAGAAGACTAAAAGCCATTTTAACTTCTTGTAGCAATGCATAATCTTCATGCCATAGGGCGAGCAAACTGTCCATAAAATTCTACTCTCCCTGTAGCCGTAACAGATAGCGGGGAATATGAAAAGCATCTTGTTTCACCCCTAAAGACATTAATGTCAATTGTCAATATATAATGAAGTCTAGTCTATCTATATTCGCTATGTTGTGCATGTTATAAATTTTACGAAAATGTCTGCGCATGCTCTTTTGTCTTGTTTTATTATCCAAAATTGGAATTTTGAAGTATTCGATGTAAAAAGAATCTCCATTTGTTAAGTCAGTAATCAAAAGAGTATTATTTCCAGATCCTTGCAAATTAATTATAAAGCATGGAGTATTAAAAAATAAGAAAACAGTAAATAAATTAATAAATAAAAGAGGAAAGGTGCTATTTTAAGTAATCTTGAATGAACATATATAAATTAGCCAGTTTTATAATAGAATCTTGTTATCTGTTTAACTATAAATAATATATCTAACCATAAATTTTGAAATTATCCTAAAATCTTAAACTATATCATACACCTTTTACTGTTTTATATCGTAATAATTAAATTAAGACAACAACATTTTCATTACGAAAAAAATATTTTTTTCTTATCCACATCAATATTAATAAAATCTCACATAATTTTCAAGCATCCTTCAGTTTTAGTGATAGTTTCTAGTGATAAAAAATGGTGCTGTAGAATATCATAAATTGCTTAATGATGTTTAGGGAACTCATATTCCCATAAATACTAACATTTCTTAACACGGAAAGAAGCATTGGAACTTAACAAAGATTAAAAAGGCGTGTAGAATATCCTGAAAGAACGATAAATACGTTGAGAAACGAACAATTTATTATGGCCATTCAGAATACACATCTATTTCACGGACATTTTGTACCTGCAGAGGAGCAAGTGAAACATAAATATCTAAAAGAAACTCCAGTCTTAAGAAACTAGTGTAGCGTCTCAAGCAGTCGTCTTATCTCCAAACCGATGACTGGTATTTGCGGTTCGCTACCTTCTATTTGAATGTCTCCATTTATGACGTGTTTCAGTGAGAAGATAGCCGTGAATTAAAACCTCGATATGTACGTATATTACAGTTACGACAACCTTCATGAGCTGCGTTCACCTCTCTTTTATTTAAGTATCCTTTTTTTTTTTATTTGCTTTGGTTGCTTCTTTCTGAATGTTTGCTAACCTTAATCATTTCAGGGATTCCATTGCAAGCGTAATACCATTTGAACAAATTCGCCTGTCGAAAATATTTGTCATTCGCTATGCCAAGAGATTAGACGATCGCAAAAATTAAAATATCTGTTGAAGTAAGAATATTTTAAAGGGGGCAATGATTCTCGTAAGCTGATGATTGCTCCACACTGACCTTTTCACCGTAAAAATCTTAAGTTATAAATAATATTTATACATTAAAAATTATTTTTAAAAAATTCTATTTTATAATAAATTCTTATTACTTATTTAAAAGTCTAATTAAATATTTAAAATTTAGCCTAAAATCTAAAACAATATTATACACCTTTTACCTTTTTATATCATGATGATTAAATCAAAATAATAACATTATTATGAAAAATAGAGGGGAGGTTGATTCATCCAGTCCAATACCCTTGGAGGGTAATGGATGGCAATGCTGTAGCCAATGAAGTTCTAACTGAGGCTCGGCTATTGCTGTTACCCTCCTGCCATGATCAGAGCTTTAATAGCTCAATAACACCTTATCCATACACTGTCCTCTACAGATAACGGGGAAGATGAAAAGCATTCTTGCTTCGCCCCTTTAAGCCAGTCCTTATAAGGACTATAAGGTATGAAAAATGTTTTTCTCACAATCGTGAGAAAATGATTAGAACTGAACGAAATCAGGTGACCACATCTAGTACTTTCATAGTAGAACTAGTACTTTTTATAAGTTTTTAGTGTTCTAGTACGTTCACTAACAGATCTATTACTTTCTTCCTTCCGAATAATAATAATAATTAAAATAACAATATGAGAGTTAGACATATGAGTTTAATATTTTTCTCTTCTCCCACCTCCCTATCACATTCAGCGACACAATTCTCTCTTTTTTTTTATCCCCTTCTTACTGTTCGCTAACCTCTCCCCCTCCCTGATCCCATACTCACGCAATTCGACTGGCGGTAGCCAATGAAAAGATATTCTTCGCTATTCAAATAATTCTCGGCGTTATAAGATCATCACAACAATGAAAACAAGTGGAAAAATTAAATATTTTAATATGAATAACCACTTTTTATTGATGCACAGCGTAATTTGAACCCAACTGAAAAGAGAAATCCAGCCTACAATGGTCAGTTTTTAGATGTAGAAAATGTATAATAAAGAACGGCAACTTTGAAGACTAAAACATTGAATAAAGTTCAAGTATTCATGGTGTTTTGGAATAAAGTTTTTGAAATGAAAAATGCTGTAAAGAACAAATGATTCCTAATTTAACAACATCAGTTAAAGCTGTACTGTGGCTCCCTCATTCATCAGCAGCAACTGAAAGAATATTTTCAGCAGGGAAAATAAATAAGAAATCAACTACAAACTCCCTTGACGAATGGACTCCTTTTGACAAAAGAAAAATTGAAACATTCATCAGCTACAGACTTTACTATTTCTGAAGAGTTAATTAATTTAGCAAAATCCGATAAAAATAAAGAATAAATACTTCCAGTATTTTTCTTGTGGGTGGGAACCCCTGTATATATGTAAATAGCATATTAAATAACTGAATATTTAACGTTACACTATTTTAAACACTAAAATGACACAAAAATTATATGGTAAATTAATACACATGTTAAAAGCGAGAGTTACAATTGGGACTTCTGTTATGATGATTGACAACTGCAGCTCTTGGATTCACAGATGACTACAGTGAGGTGAGTTTGACTTTTGTTTTTCATATCTGTCGTACATGTGTTAATTTAGCAGTTTTACATTGCCTTCATCTATGATAATAAGGTACTAATACCGTAAAATGCCCTAAATAGAATGAATGAAATGAAAGAAAATAAAAATTTAGATTTTTTTTTTTTCAGATCTAGTACCTTTTTCCTGCATAAGTTGGTACGAAATATTTTTGCTGGGTGGTCACCCTGAATGAAATCACTCGTGAGAAAATTAAGGCTACGAAACAATTTATATTATATTGTGTATATGTTCATAGGTCGGTTTATCAGTTTTGTGTATGTGGTGGAAGGATGAATATCAGGAAAGAACAAATATTACGATACTGACTAGCCTACCTTCATCTGAACTGACCTCTATAAAGATCCCACTTGTTCTAGGCTGGATTTGAACTCAGATCTCTCCATCCGAAGGATAAATATTGTTGAGTTTTTGCCACCACGCTACGGAGCAGCTATGATAGCTAGTGTAATTATTTTTATTATTTTAATTATTGAATTCGTCTATTTTAGTTTTAGGTGTTTTTTTACTTCGTAAAATTTAACATTTTTTACTATTTCATAAAATTCCCATTAAAAGTTTTGCAAATTTAAAAATATATATGCATGTTTATAACTAATAAAACCGGAATTTTAAAAACATCAAAGTATTAATTCTATATTTATATTTAATTGTAATTGTTTTCAATGAATAGATAATTTAAATTTTTATATTGATTATTATTGTTCGAGATTTTTTTAATTTATTTTTTCTATACGTTTTATCAATTTTTTAACTTCGTTCGAATTTTAATAAATTTATCACAGTTATTAAGAAGTAATAAGTAGGGTACTAATTCCATTACAATTCTTTCAGATTTACAATTATAATGAAAAATTCAAACGCAAGTCAATATTTTTATAAAAATTGTTCTAAATATGGGTATGAAACGATGTACGTAACCCTAAATCGACAAAAAAAAAAAGGTTTTGTTTGAGCTAGAAAGAGAAAATTGTATACTAGTCTTACATAATTGTTCGATTTAAGTTATTTTTCGTATAAATAATAATATAATATGTATTTTAATTTAAACTTTGAAAGAGTTAATTTTTAAAAATCTTTAAATATTTTTTTAAATTATTAAATTCTAAAAGACACCTTTGATTATAATATTTGATATCAACTTATTATAAGTAGATTAATACAAAAATACTAATTCAAAGGATTATGGATTAGATTCGTTGAAGAGTTTTCGATTAAATTTGGACGACGACGGACGTGTTAATTAGATAATAGTGCTTCTTTAGGTTATTCTGTTCCACTATCGGAGGTGTTTCGTGATTCTTGCATTGCATTGGCCAACCCAGCTCAAATTCCTACTGTCTCTCTCTCTCTCTCTCTCTCTATATATATATATATATATATATATATACGAAATGTGCACGAGGTCAATGGCCGCGTAGGCCCCGCCCGCGAATAGGATCAATGGTGGATATTTGGATTTTTAGGGAAGTAGGATATTTGTGCTGATCCAAGTAAGGTCACGAAATCTCCCCCCACACACACACACAAAACACTTAAACATTCTCTTCTACTAGTAGACTTCTTCAGTCTACAGGATATTGCTGGCAGATCACTGAACCTGCGGGATTTTAATTTGCGAGAAGTTGCGCCGTCATCACCATGAGCGAGGAGGAAGACGATGCTTATATATAATCGCTCAACAAAGGGCAGGCGCTCAGCATTCTCAAAAAGACCCTAAGGAAATTCGAATACGAGTGGCCTGGCATCCTTAATTTCTACTCCTTGCCAGGAGAACTCGAGGAAGGTGAAAACACTGCCCATATGTTGGAGAACTAGATTTGGTGGTCTCCACTTCCCCAGACTTTGAAGAGGTCCGTGCGCTCAAGACAACAACCACACAGCCACCGAAGGACAATGGAATGGATGAAGATGGCCCCCATCACAGATTCCTCTGGCTCTCCCAATGAGACGGTACCCACGATCATTCACCGTGAAAAGCGCAGATGGACATCCATAAGGAACACCATGTCCGATCTGCAAATATCATACAAAACAGCCAAAAATGTGGACGACGGCATAAAGATCCAACCCACCGCTGTAATGGACAACAGAAAAATGACCAAGGACTTAGACTCAAACGGTTAACAATATCACACCTTCTCCCTCAGAGAAAAACCTGAAGGTGATTCTTCGAGATGTTTCTGAGAACATATCTACAGATGAAATCGCTGTTGATCTCCGCTATCAAGACCTACCACTCATCAAGGTCAGCAGAATGACAAGAGCTCGATGTCTCTGGTCTTGGTCGAAATCCATCAGCCCTACAAACACATCTATGACTTGACATCGATCTGTGGACTTAAGATCAGTCCTGAACCTCTTAGGAAAAAGGTTTCAACAGGACAGTGCCACAAATGTCGAAAATTAGACCATGCCCAGAAACGGTGTAAGGCCAAGTTCAGATGCCTTAAGTGCGAGGAGTGCCACCCCGCCAACACCTGCACCAAGCAAAAAACTATTCCGGCTAACTGTGCCAACTGCGGCGTCCCTCACCTAGTCAACTATAAAGGATGTATGCTACACCGGAAGAACAGGCGGTTGGAGTCAGCCAAACAGTCTTCCTCCTCTAATACACGAACGCCAGCGGCTCCTGCACCACAGCCAAAGGCTCATCTGCTGCAATCCGAGATTTTTCGGAAAAGTGATCACCATCGGCTACTAAGAAAACTAAGATCTCCGAACCAAAACAATTGACACCGTGAATATCCAATACCACGCGTTCTCCCTCAACTCGGAGAGAAATCTAAAGAGGAGTGATAGAAGATATCAACACAGAGGAGATAACAGCAGATCTCTGCTACCACGGATTACCACCGGTTAAGGTCAGCAGAATGTTACCAGCTGAAAAGGGTCCGATGCCACTAGTTCTTGCAGAGATTCAAAACTCCTATAAATATATATATGATCTAATATCGATCTGTGAGTTCAGGATCACACCTGAACCTTTGAAGAAACGAGCTTCATCAGGCCAGTGCCACAGATGTCAAAAATATGAGCATGCTCAAAAGCTTTGCAGAGCTGACTATAAATACTGCTCAAAATGCGGTGGAAACCACCCCACTAATACCTGCTCTAAGTCTAAAACTACTCCGGCCAAATGTGCCAACTGCAGTGGTCCCTTATCCGGCCAATTATAGGGGGTGCATCTACTACCCAAAGAACAGGATGACAGTAAACTCTGAACCTCGTGTGCTGGTAACGAAAGCAAAGTTTTCTCCAACATCACGACGCTCAACAAAAGAAAGCAGAATCTTCACAAGCTCAGGTAGAGGGAAAGAGAGTGAAGAACCAACGCCAGAGGAGGACCAATGCTGAGGTGGTTCGCCCGATGAAGGCAACGCCTTAGGACCAAGTACGGCACCTGACTGCAATCATTGCAGCTTCTCTAGTTACCGTGCTTCAAGAGTTTAATAAATCAAACTCATCTGAACCGCTACAAAAAGATTCCTTCAAGAAACACAATCTATTTTAACAGCACTCACTAATGAACAGAAATAATTTTCTCCCAAACTCACTCCATATTGTCGCTGGGAATGCCAACGACCTAACTAACAAGATTTTAGAGCTCCAAGAATTCTCAACAAAGATACAATCCAGATATTATTATTAATAAATGAAACCCACCTAAGACCTGCAGATAATTCGAAATTAAGAGGATGTCTGCTCCACAGAAATGACAGACTGGATTTCAGAGGCGGTGGTACTGCCATTTTTATCAAAATCTAAATCAAACACAATTCCATTGCCAATCCAACCACTAACTTAGAGATTACAGGTATCGAAGTATACCAATTCTACTGGTAAACTTAAAATCTATACTCACCTACTAGAACTTTACTATTTGCTGATTTAGACGCCATCCTTGGCATCAGGGAATCCATCAACATCGCTAGGGATCTGAATTCCAAACATCCGGCTTGGAACAGCAAAACTACAACAAAAACGGTCGCCTCTTTTTCAGTTATACAGGATTTAATTACTCTGTTGTGACAGGTCCCACCGAGCCAACTCATCAGGCCTACTGGCGTAGCTGACATCTTAGACATTGCAATTCTGCAGAATATTAAATATCAGTGCAGGCTCCAATCATTAAATGAACTATCGTCGGATCATAATCCCATATTGCTTCATTTAGGAAATCAAGAACAACTATCTCCCTCCCACTCTTTCATAGCTTGGGAAAAATGATCTAAAGTACTTCCTGAATATATTGGCCCTGTACCCCGCATAAGAAAGATCAAAGGAAGAAATTGACATAGCAACTGAAATTCTCACCAATCAAATGAATAAAGCCCTAGAAGCAGTCACCAAAACTATAGCTGCCTTCCCAGAGGATATCATGAATAAAATTAGAGAGAGAAATAAATAAAGGAAAAAAATATATCATAACACCGGCCCCCAAAGATAACATACTCCTCAATAAACTGAATAGATCAATCAGAGAAGCTCTCAAAAGTCACAGAAATCAGCAATAGGAAAATAAGTTATCATCTATCACCCCTACAGATCACTCCATCTGGAAACTCTTAAAAAATCTCAGAAACAAGCGTAAATCTCTTCCTCTTCCCCTTTAGATCAGGGTCTAGTGCATACTGATGCTGAAAAAGCAGAAGCTGTAGTAAGGAATTTGGAAAAGCAGTGTAAACCAGCATATGAGAACTTAAACATCAACCATATATACAAAGTTCATCGTCATGTTAGATGTTAGACGCACACTAAAACAATCTGACAATAATTCCAGCCTGATCACGTCTACTTCACCAGCGGAAATAACTGACATCATAAAGTACCTCAAGAATAAAAACTCTCCAGGTTCTGATGGCATTACAAACAAACTTATCAAATTATTATCCCGTAAAGCTATTATACATTTTACTAACGTTATAAATGCAATCTTCAGAATGTAGTATTTTCCTCCCTCTTGGAAAATTGCTGTCATTGTCCCAGTTCACAAACCGGGAAAAGATTCACATCTAATTCAAAATTATCGCCCCATTAGCTTGCTATCAAATCTAGGAAAACTTGCTAAAAAATCATCCTCTCCAGACTTCAAGAATCAGTCGATAATCTAAAAATCATCCCACAAGAACAATTTGGCTTTCGTCGATATCATAGTACCACCCAACAAATTCACAGATTGATTGAATACATCACCACGAGATTCCACTGGAAACAACACACCGGTGCTGTATTCCTTGACATCGCAAAGGCTTTTTAACAAAATCTGACACTATGGACTGTTATACAAACTCTTTATTGCCAACATTCCGTTTAAAGTGATACTATTAATAAAATCACATCTCATGGACAGATCAATGCAGGTCAAGATAAACGGAACTTTCGTATTTTAGCTGGGGTTCCACAAGGATCTTTACTGCCCCCGATTCTGTTTTCAATTTACATGACAGATATCGCGCATAACCCCGTGTCATCCATTATGGCCCTTTAAGTAGATGACAAGGCAGTATTAGCTAGATCACTTCATCCATAATTGTAACCAAAAAACTTCAAGAAAACATTCTAAAACTAGAACACTGGTTTTTCTGAATGGAGATTGCAAGTTAACCCTCAGAAAAGCGTAGCCATACTGTTCATTAGAAGATTAGCACCCCCCCCAAAGGGGACATTGTTCTATATAATACCAAAATTCCTTGGCAAACACTGAAGCCAAATACCTCGGAATACTACTAGAAAAAAGATTATGCCTTCAACAACCATATTAGGAACATATGTGCAAAGGTATCTAAAGCCATCGTCCAACTCTACCCTTTGGTTAACAAAAATAGCAAATTAAACACAAGAACCAAATTGCTACTCTACCAGATGGTGATTCGTCCTATAATTACATGTGCTTCTCCAGCTTGGAGCCATACTTCTAATGCTAATATTCTTAAATTACAACGAGTGCAAAACAAATGTTTACGAATGATACTAAATGCTCCATGGCTCGTCAGAAATGTTCAGATTCATCGGGACACAAATATCCCTTATATCTCCTCTTTCCTACACTCTCTAGTAGCAAAGTTCTTCATGAAACCGACCACACACACACACACTCTAATGAACTGATACAACAAGCTGGGAACTACAATGAAAAAGATCTCTACAAAAATAAAAGACCTAAAGCAATCTTAATATTAAGTGAAGATACGTAACCCCCACCTGCCCTCACAGGGAGAGCTAAAAGCTCAATTTTCCCCTTCATTGTTTCCCAGATACCAGACAACGTGGAGTTTGAAAAGCATCTTGCTTCACCCTCTGAATCAGTACTGAAAGTTGAGTTATGTGGTTTTATAGTTACCTCTAGTTTACATACACCTGTGTGTTTATGTTTCAATTTTTATTCGTTATATGTTTACGTGTTATCAGCCTATTAATTCATTTTCAGGTAGCTGAATATGCATATCTTTTATTTATAAGCACCTTACATATAAATATATATATTACGACAAAGAGCTCTTAGGAATAGTCTCAAGAGCTATGCGTGCAGAAGGATCTTATTAGTAAATGAGAAATTAATGTTTACAACTATCCATGATCAACACAATTCCCAACGCATCATCATCATCATCATCATCATCATCATCAATTTCAGACAGTCTCATCGGAGTTTTCTTCTGTGTTTAGTCCTAGTTTTGCCCTAACTGGAAGACTCTCCTACTTCCAATCAATTTAAGTTTCATAACTCTTTCCTAGGATTAACAAAATTGAGGTAATTATCAAGAACTACTATGTAAGCCGATTATTATTACTGACAGAATAATCACCGAACTTGTTCGGTGCATGTCCTGCAAAGGTAGGGCGCACATCTTTGTAAACAAATTCGCAATTACCTTGTGCTCAGCATATGAATAAAATTATCTTTGTTCGCTAATTGGTTCTTTCAATCATCTTAGACGAACGAACTCGAGCTGTTCCAGTTACTGATTGTGTTGTCATTTTCTGCTTGCCAAGACACATCCAATTAGCAATTAGTTCGGTAGACACATCGAACACACGAAACAAGTGCCTTTTCGTTGTTATTGGTGTTTTTATTGTTTTGCTTTTTTATGACGTCATAGAAACCGTCCTGAAATGTTCATCACAGTCGAGTCGTTTTTTTGGCATATGTAGATTACTTTATAAGTAATCTACAAGATGCAATAAGTATTGTACATTACCCTTTGAATGTTGTAGGTTATTTGTATCAAAGAAGTTTGCATTATTTTGAGTCATTTTATCACTAAAAAGGAGTCAAAACAAATAGAAAATCAAGATGACTGCATAAATTTGCGTAAGCATCCAAAGTACTTCTATAAAATTTAAACGGATTTATAGAAATAGACAGAACTGAGGAATAACATGGACGACAGACGAAACTACTGGGCGGTTTACACTGTGCTACTAAACATATTTATTATTAAATAGTGTGTTATTGTCTTTACTCTTTCTATTTACGATGTATTTGCGAGCATTGAGTATTGTGAGTTAATATTTACGTCTACGATCACAATAAATGCACTCAGAAACAAGCGAATGGAGCAAACGTGCCTCCCCGGATCATTTATAACAAATGCATGAAACGCTTTGAATGGAGAAATTGTAACTTTATAATTTATAGATGGTTGTTACGTCTGTAAAACTGTGGTTCTATGGCTGGTTTATCTAATCAAAACTAGGGGGGGAAATAAGTTTTTCCCCCTAATATTTCCATTGATAATGACAAAAAAAAAAAAGATACAGGAAAGAAACGTAAATGGCTGCCACGAGCTCCAACAAACCTGGTTAATCTCTCGAAAACACAAGAGAGAATCTCTATTAACAAAACCCATTGAGGTACGAAAGCCCGACAAAAAAAGGCCAATACTGAAAATGATTAAGGTAGTTAAGACGTCGGTGTGCACATGTAAGTCACTTGTTTCTACGAAGAATACCGAAGAAGCTCAATCTTGCGAAGTATTCCTAAACATCACAAGTCACCTCATCTTTCTTCAGACCATACACACACACAGAGAGAGAGAGAGAGAGAGAGAGAGAGAGAGGTTATAAAGAGCAAAGCCTCTGGCAGAAAATGTGCTCCACACCAAGCATACCGTCAAAGATAATTAACGCTAAATATATCATCCCCCACCTCCTGGCTACAAACGATGCCCGTGTCATAGGAAAGCTTCCATTTTCTCCGTAAAAGTCTTCGCATGACCGAGTACCGTATGCGACGTCTCACGCCATATCTTGGGCGAGAGAGAGAGAGCGAGAATGGCAGCAAGGCAAAATTAGAGAAATCTTCATGGTTGTGTAGGTTGTAGCGCCGGCAGTCGCCAAGCAGTCGGTTGATACATAATTAGTATTAGCATTTCAGCTGTGGTTACATGCGTACGCTAACGGCTGCAATTTCAGCAGAACACACACACACACACACACACCGTAAAGAAATGAAGAAGAAGAAAAACACGCCTACAGTGCACTTAACCGATTCAATTTCTATCCAAGATTAACCACACCCTTCGGCTAGAGACTTAGATCGAGCACGAAATAACCGACAGGAAACCAAATCAGATCGTGACGTAAAAATAGGAAAGAATTAACTGCAGGGAGAAGATGTAATATAAACCCCCTAATTAAGCCAATCACATGGCTGAAAAGATTATCACACAATCGAGGTTTAGGCTTAACGGGAATACATCTCCGTACAGGTCAAACAAGTTAATATTGGCTTTCGTAGTCGGAATCGGAATTTATTGTTCTAAAGGGACTATCTCACATCTCAGCAGATCGTGATGAAGGGGAACACCCTTGTCTCACTGCCTAATTCATCCCCCAACAACTTTAGTTTCATCGTATGTGCGTATCTCAGATATATGCAGTGTTTTGGAATCAGTTATTACCTCTTCTTTTAGATATAAAATTACGATCCCACTATAATTCAATGGTTGTTATGCGTGTGATTCAAATTGATTAGATGTCCTACCTAGTCAACAATACACTACAATTCTCTTGGAACAATGAAAGAAAAACAACAATTAGCATAGTTGAAAAAAATATTTCAGCGCAGTTACTTTTAATTGTTAGGATGTGCTTGATATATTAATTGTTGAATTTCAAAAACTATTGGACGCATTCCAAAGAATTCGAGTTCGTTGTTTAATTTTAAATTTTGGCTTTATTTGAAACACTCTAACAGGTGTATTTGCACTGTAGAATACGGAACCCGCGCATCTTCTCTTTCGTGTAAGACTCAATAGCTTTTGATGGCCATGGAATTGGTTTCTTATAAAATCTAATAACTGCTTATAATAGTGGAGGGTTAATGATATTTCAGTAGTCTGAAAATTGCGTGTGTTCTTCTGTCTGGCTTGTCTTATTAAAAACCCTTCTGCCTACGTATGAGATTGGTCCAAGGAGACCCCGTACCATAATCACACTTAGCAAAATACATTCATTTCTTAGTCACTATATCCAAATACGTCTCGTGATTAGAAGATGTACATCTTGACTTATCACACCACAGCCTTTTTGATAGAACAAAGCTCACCCTAAAGTGAGCTATTTACAATTTTATTTGGATGTCACGTTTCGCTTGGTGCAACATATCTTTACATCCCCGAACATACAAACTGTCAGCCTTGTGACCAACTCAAGTATTTAAGATCACAATGCCAGATAACAACGTTCTGGAGAAATCCACATAGCGGCTGCTGCCACCGATAAGGGATTTATCGTGTGAGCCTTCGTAGCTCCGTAGGTGTAGACGAATCCCTTTGGTCGAAAAGACTTGGGTTCGATTCGCGTTCAAGACGTGAGGAACCTTTATCTGGTCTCTTTAGACTAAAGGTGAGTTAGCCTTTAGTTGAAAGAGATAGGGGGATTTTTTCACCCGGAAACTCGGGTTTTTCATCCCCCAAAACAGGAAAACCGACCCGTGAACGCACGCACACACACGGATTACAGTCAGGAATACTTGAGACCCATCCATAGGCCTGATTCGTCAGCTATGCCTCTCCCGAGCTCGGATAAAATTCGGGGGAGGGGGATGAGATGATACTTCCCTGTAAAAAGGGCCTCACGGACGTTGTATCAGCATACGCTAAATAAATAAATAAATAATCATAAACAGTTTTTCAGCGTTGAACGAATACCTCCCCCTCTAACACCATGCACCTTGCTCTGTCTCGTACTAAAAGATTTAATTAGCAGCTATATACACGGAGTAACCAAAACATTAAGGCCATCTACCTGGTAGAGTGCTGGGCCTCCTTTGGTTGAGAAAACTGCTTGCATCCATTTTGGTATTGACTCAACTAGACCATGGAAGGTATCCTGAGATATTCGGGACCAACATGACACATCCTGGAGATGCGACCGAGCGATGCACTGGGTCGAAAGTGCCTCAACAGTCGATGTTGCGTTCGACATGATTCCGCAAATGTTCGATAGGATTGAAATCAGTAGAATTAAGTCCAAGGGACCATACGGAATGCATGGATATACTTTTCGTACAATGCTTGCATAAAGTGACCCTTGTGACATTGGGCGTTGTGTTGCTGGAAGATTCCAAATCCTTGGGTTTACACTGTCACACTGTAAGGTAATGCTGGGTCTATAAACAATCCCTAGATAAGCATTAGCGGTCAATGTATGTTCACTAATATCCACGAAAACAATTCCCATACCACCATCAGGCTGTTTGGGTCAACCTTCCGTCTAGTTAACCGTAAAGAGGCTCGGTGACCGTAATGCTTTGGCTCATGCGTGCATAATATACAGTTTCATCTTCTTTTATTCCATACTCTATGTATTAGGGTTGAATACCCTACAATTACATTTAAAAAATGCGAATAAACATGATTCGGTGAGATTAATGATCAGTATGTGAAGAGTCTTTTAATCTTTGGATAAATAAACCGTAAAACAAGCAGTAACGAATGCTACGAAAAATTTTAACGTAGTGCTATCCAACGCAAATATGGACAAACTAAAATGTATTGAAAATGAAGAAAAACAAACAAACAAACAAAAAAGGACGCAACCAGCTGTATGACATCTGTTTGTGACGACGGCACTTTTCTGTCATCAACGCGCTTATTTAGTTTGTAAACTGCGCTGGTTGTGGTGTTAGTTTACAAAATTGAGCACAGTTGACCTAGTTCTTGCTTAAATGAAACACCTGCTTGCTAAAACTAGACAAAAATTAATAAAAAGAGCCAACTAAAGCAAGTTGGCACCATTAATATCCATGTAATTAGAAATTCCGTCATGAGTAGTCGATGAATGAAGGATGCAATCTTTTTCCGTGTTAGACTATGATTAATACATTTATATACAGTGCCATGAAAAAGATGTGGTTTAATTTTAAAATATAGTCCGTTAAAATTCCCAAGTTCAGATATATAATAGAATGTAAGCAGTTAAAACACTATAGGGAGCTCCAAACAATAATCCATGCTTCTTACGTAAATATGCAATGTACAGAAATAAGCTTATGAATAAACATAAGCCTTTAAATTCTACGTAACAAATACAAGAGAGAAAATTACATTATGAATTATTAACAGTGTTGGCGCGTGAAGAAATGTCATTGATAAAAGTCAACAATGGTTTGTTGATATCGACATTTTTACGCACCATACCAATTGTTAGCGTTGTAATTGTTAAAGATGGCGCTACTCAACAATGTCTTTTACTACTGATTTGTTGCGTTGATAGCTGGGGGTAGAAATATTAGTAACCGATGGAATGTCAACGATGCATCATAGAAAAATGAGCACAAGCACTACCACTTGCCAACAATTAATCTTTCTATCAGCGAAGTGTTCATTTGGTTTATGGGTTACATTCATTAACGATCTCTCTCTCCCTCCCCAAGGAGAAATATATTAAACCGTTGTATTGTTAAGTGTCAGAACGTGGATGATGCAGCAAATCGATGTCCAAATACTTGGCATATGCAGTTTGGAGTAAGTGAATAGCTCTCTTCCTCAGCATTTTTCGATCCGTATTCGAAGAAAAATTACCCATCGATATTACAACAGAATGGAACAAGGTGGTGGCCTAGTTTCGGCAAACAACGGACGGAGTTAACACTTTTCTCTTAACCCGGTACCTGTCTTCGGTTAAAATGGATTTTAGGAGGAATAAAAAAATGGAATAAAAACCAATACTAAAATATGGACATATTCTAGTATTTACCAGATATTTAATGTATTGTCAACAGTACATTTCAATATTTGCACATTTTAGGTACAAAAGTTTTGAATGAAAAATATCCTAATAATTTCACTCAAAAATTATTATTAGATCTAAATGTATGTTCGTTTTTATTAATCTTCCTAATAATGTACTACACAGGGATATCTCCAATACTAATCTCGTTTAGAGCATGCTGAAATGAATATTATATTCTTTCTGTGTAAAAATTAATACAATTTTTGGATTTGTATTTAGAAATCTACACCACTGCTACACGTGACATATGTTTTGCGCGAGTGCAAGGTTCAGAGTCCATTGTTGAACTGTTTTTTAGTACAGGAATCTTCACCCACATATGCGAAATCTACATTACTAGCTCGATTTCACGCGCAGAAAGATTGTAGTGTTAGGGTTTTCTTGAACGTGCTGAAAGATACATTGTTAGTATTTGCTAACTGTAGAAATACACATTACTAGTATATTCTTGCACGTGTTGAAATACACATTGTTAATATATTCTTAAACTTGAAATATACATTGTTTTTCTATTTAGCACATATCTATTCGTCTGATTGTGTGGATAAATCCACATGTTAATTACGTCATAATCACTTGCATTTTACACTCTGAAATGTCTCAGAACACAATGTTATTTAGTAATAAAGCATTAGATGTATGTAATGATTAAAAATATTGACTAAAAGTAAAAAAAAAAAAAATAATTAAATATCGAGAAAATTCTGAAGTTAGGATTATGGATTAACAAAAATTCAATTTTAGACATGCCAACTTTATGAAATTTCAATACTTCGATCTGAAAGAATGTTAGATATGACCAGAATCATCTCGTGTGTCCGATAACAAAATTTATGACGACAATAAATCGTTGAAAAATATTTATCATCTTCAACGATATCTAGACGAGTCCACACACGCACACACATTCTTCAGGGGAAACGATAGAAAAAAAAAAAAAAAACAGGTCGATAAATGAAAGGACATTTAGAGCAACAATAGCTACATGGAAGATGAAGCATTCACAGAAGACAGATATGGATTGAATCACATCCGTCTCACTCCATCGTCGGTTGTATTCGCAACCAATCGGGAATCCTACTGAATACAAGCGAGCCGCATTTCAAGTCGCTCGACCATTGTTACTCTTAACGTGTCTTTTACATGATATCTTTAATGTTCGGAAAAGGGGGGGGGGAGGAGAAGGCAGGGAGGAAGAAAAGCAAAAAAAAAACGTAGCGGGCGAGTCATTTACTCTCCAGATAAACCACGGCAGTTAGGAACGCTGTAGTTGCGTTTCCCCTAATTACGTCGAACCACGTAATAGAGCCGATACGGTTTCTTACACAATTGAGTGACGGGTAATGGGAGAGGGACACAAAAGAACACAAGCCATGTTCCAAGGCAGACAGCAAGAGCAACGGCGTTTCCAACCCACCCACCCCTCAACCCCCTCCCCCCGCTAATTTTTCACACCTCTTGTCATCTTCGATTAATTGTTGGAGCCCGAGATGCGAGTCCTTATCGTGTGGAGTGGAGGATGGGGAAAACGTTCAATAGCACTATCTTATCTGGCCGCGCAGATCTTGGTTGAAATGTTTTAAATTTAGCCACGGCTTGGGCCGCTAATGGCTCGTTCCAATAGATAGCAGTTATAAGAATACCGGTGGCACGCGCCGGCAAACGACACTCCGATGAAGTATGGTTTATCAAGAGAGACACCACCAATCTCTTCTATTCGTTTCCGCCTACTTGGTCAAAACAATACACTGAGGGGAACACACTGTTCTGTTGACTAATTAATGTCCGATGTAAATTGACTTTTTTTTTTTTTGCTTGCAGCCATTTTGTGTTCCAAGTAATGCGTATTGGTCTTTCGCTTCCTGTCTCATTCTTTCTGTCCTAATTTTGTCCATCCTTTGTCTTTCTTCTTTCGTTCAACAGCATTAGGTTCTCTCTCTCTCTCTCTCTCTCTCTCTCTATCCCCTCTTATATCTGTGCTAACACTCTTAAACATCCTCATTCTGATATGAGAATCTTTGTTGTATTTATCATGATGGTTCCACCCATGAAAGGGCCAATTTTAGGGTTCGAAAATCAATGCCACAACAGCACCCTAAATTCTACAATCCATTGTTAGCAAAGCAGTAACAAAATATCCGCTCTAACCTTATATACATCACATATACGATGATTCGACGAGAGAGATTTGGTTGGTTAGCTGTTTTGAATTAGGGACGAAGCAATTAAAGCTATGAGACTAGTTTATTACGTCTATGAATGACTATGTTCTTATGAACAGGTTTTCCCTATTTTGAGGATGAAAAACCCTATTTTCTGAGTAGGAAAATATCTGTTTCTAACGTGTTATAACGGCTAATTGACCTTCAGTTGAAAAGTCCTTATAGAAGTTCATTGTATCATAGAGAGAGAGAGAGAGAGAGAGAGAGAGAGAGAGAGAGAGAGAAGGGACAGTGAATGTGAAATCTGCAAGAAGTGTTTTCTTTAGCTGCTTTAGGAGTCACGTTATGGGATACGCTGGGCCAAGACATGTTATAACTCATCATTCATTCCAAACCCTTTCTGAACTTATTTTTACTGGATGAATAGCAAAATTGTCTGTTCATTTTTTTGGGGGGAAGGGGGCGCCCTATCATTTATGGGGTTGGTATGTTTACCATAATTACTGTACAGAGTTATTGGTAGATTGGCAATGTTATACGATCACGAGGAAACGTTGTGGTACATTGTCCTAAAATAAAAATAACAAAGTAATAAAAATAAAATAAAGACAACTCAAGATCGTGACCATCTTGACGATGTGAGAGTGTGCTCCATCCGTCTCGCGATCATCTTCAAATTCTTACGATCTCTCATCACAAAGGACTTGATAAGTCAATAATACAACCATTGCCATTCCAATAGCCAAAAAAAAGGTGTGGATGTGTGTGTTTGTCTGTCTCCGTCTGGGCTTTCCTGTTAATTCTCTCTGAGATAGATAGAGAGAGAGAGAGAGAATGTGCTTTCCGAAGAAATGCCTATTCTTGGCGATGTCAACATTTACGGGACATCTGTTGATATGATTTTCTTATTTGAGGTGCGCAGACTCCACAGAGGCCTATCTGGAAACCCTTATTATTCTCCTTTTCGTACTCAGATGACCTTTTGCAGACATTTGCATATTCCCAGCTATGCACGTATTCATCATCCGATTATTGTTCTTCCATCTGAGCAGGAAGAATATAAAATTTCGAGTCTCTAAGGTCTTCTATCTTCGCACAGAATAGATTTCTTCTTCGCAGTAAAATGATTAGGTTATCAGAAAAGGAGCGATAGAATATCCAACTACGATGCTGTTGTGACAAATAATATAAATAACACTTGTAAGGCTTTGGAAAGCGTTTAGTGCCATTCGATAAAGAAAAATCAGAATGACACTCGATTAGATTCTCAGCACTTTCAAAGAATTTGAATCCACCTCTTGGTATCGAACGTGAGAGAAAAGAATTTTAGATGTCATAAACCAAAGAACGTGCAAATGGAAACCCACTTACACAACACACCTTAATTAAACTTTGCTTTCAACGTGTAGAGAAGCAAATATTTTGAATATTTTTTTTAAATAAACCATCTGGCATTCTGTAATTTGAATAATGGGAACGAGATGCGTTTGTACGCTATGATGGAAGCTGTTTATATCCCAATCGACTCGAGATCTGTTATTGAGTGGTCAATCCACTCAAAAGTGAGGATATCATATACTGGCTAAAAACACGAAGACGTTACATTTTTCTTAAGACTACTATCTCCTTATCTTTCTCTACAAAAAACACACCGCTGTCACCTTGATCAGTTTCATTTCATTTCATAACATTTGTTATGAGTCTTGATTTGAAGGCGTGGTTTTTCGTCATGTTTCGGCCATTTAACCTTTCACCCTTTCGCAAGGCTTTTCGTGGAGGGATAGGACCCCCCCACACACACCCTCTTATTGCTTAATATAGAGATAAAAAGTTTAGCTATAAATCAACAATTGCGACACTGAAGCTAGGTCATATTTCCACCCCCGTTAGTGTTTCGTAAAGGATGGTCAATATTGCCGAACAAACGTAGCGATGTACGGAGTTTCTCAGTGTTAGTACACGTAACCAATTCGTGTAGAAAATATTACCCTTATCATTCAAGCGACAGTACGTGAAATAGAGTAAATAATAATAACAACAGTCATGATCGAGTACGCACATCCCTCTTGGGGAGGATAATAGGAATCATTTGGTGGGATTTTGTGGTACTAAAACTGGTTAAAAGCAAGGCATTATGGGAAAGGAGAGGATGGTCGAGGGTTTTTTGTGTTTGCCGAATGTATTTTCGCTGGTTTTATATGCGTAACTAGGATTGCTTTCGTATCCCTTAAGGATGTCCTATTCTCGGGCAAGATTGTCTGTTTTCGTTGATAATGGTGTCTAATTTTGAACCTGTATTTTGAAGACGATCCCAGCTCCCGACACCTCCATTTGAGAAACAAAATTCGTGCAAGAAGAAGAAAATCAAATCGCCATTATCGTCTCCCTTCCCACAATACCTTGCTGTAACCTTGAAGGGTCACTTGACAATTCGTACTCCTTTAGTGGGTCATAAATTAGGTGAGAATCCAAGAGAAACCATCTTTTTCTACAAGTGTGTGTGTGTGCGTGCGTGCTGCAACTGCTGTCTTCTCTGAGTGAACTAAATGTCGGCGTAGATCTAAATGGCGTCTAGCGCGTGATTAACTACGTCACTCCTTTTATTACGTAATTTCCGTATCTGTTCTTGCAGAGTGACGTAATTCTTTCATGTATGAACATGTTAAAGGCTTTTGAATAACGTGGGATTACAAGAATCCCTGCCTTTTTCCATCATTTATTCTTACAGAATGCCAAATTGTTCGACACCAAACGGCCCATCACGGATATTTTATGTTTTAACAAAATATAATGAAAAACAACAAAGGTGAGCATGACCGGGTATTGTTATTTTGATTGTTACAATACTTGGTACTTGAAAATGCGATTCGACGAATGTTCTCAGTGGGATATTGATGTTAATTCTTTTTGATGAGGAAATATGTGTTTATTTATTATTATTACTAGTGCAGTTAATGCATGCATTTGTGTTCTTTATGTACAGCGTGGAACCTAATTTAAAAATTCTGTTATTTCTCGGATGTCCGAGAAAGTGCATTAACTTGTATTTGATAGGACGGCACAGATTCGTATCAAAGCGTTTGTGAATTGACGAGTGTGGCTTGTGATATAGAACCTTAAAATTAAGTTGTATATGAATCATCGCGTATTTCTTTTTGGGGTGGGGCAACTTCTTTTAGTATTCAGTTAACCTTCTTTGTGAAGAATGCACTAGAAATAAAATAAATGGTCATTAAACCATCCATACAATTGTAAAAACTATTTTTACAATCTTTCGTCTAAGTCCTATAAAAATAATGTTTTTTTTTAATTCCGTAAAAAATAATATTCACAAAATTTGATTGGCTGATAGGGTAGCAATTTCTCTTTCATACTCTCTCATAATTCCTACTTACACAGATAGAAAAAAAAAAGCAAGCCAATATTTGTTTTCTTTTGTTGAATGGTAAAAGTAATCATTGCGATATTTACCCGCTTCTTGTAGCATTCGTTTTGTGATAGCGACTGTGAATTTTAAAAAAAAATATATCACAAATTATATCATAAACATTACAGAAAGAAGGCCATTATGTTTAAATTTTTCGATTCTCATTAATAATATGGCGAAGAAGAAAATTCGAAAAACCAACAGTGCTATTTGATTTTCTATTGGGCTGATTTCGAGACTGCGTTATTGAATAGAATAGATTCCTGATGAAATCTAAATAGCCAATATTCAATTCTATTGACACAGGTCACAAAGATTTCTTTGTATAAAAATTAATCTAAAGAGAATATTATGGGAAAACTAAATGGAAATGAGCATATAAATTTAGTAGAAGTCTGGAAATTCTTTAAGTCAATTGAACAACTGGGCGACAAATTTGGCATGAAAATCAGCATCGAAAAGACGATGGCTAATAAAAATAAGCAGAAGGATGGTGAAACAAAGGCGTGGTCCTTTTCTTTCCCACTGTTTTTAGATGCCAGCCAGTTTTCCATTTTTATTGCTAGCATCCGTTACATTACAGAACGTTCACTTAAGCAAACAATGTTTTAAGCTTATAACTCAACGAAACCGTCCGCCCCCGCCCCCACCACAAGTGACCCAAGAAAACTGACTAATATTAAGTAACTTAGCTAACTGAGAGCCAAAATTCGACAGATTATTTTCAGTTCGATGGTACTTATTCCATAAATAGAATCCTGTTGAATCTCCAACGTGTTTGGTGTCTGCAGGTGTTGGGTAACATAAAACACCTATTTTTCTATGACAAACAAGCAACTTTCTCGTAAATGACACAATAGAACGCTAGAAATATCCTGTAAAGCACTCTGTTACTCCAATAGCAGCACAAGCGGCGAAAAGACACTTCTTTTGGTAAAACAGTTTCTCCGTAGTGATAAAACCATGTAATTAGATCAACAATAAGTTTTGTTCGAAGGGCAGGGTATGTTCTTTATAACGGGGTTCTTCTTAAAAAATGATACCCTCCAGAGCATCACTTTCTTCTCGTTAGGAGAATGATAAAAGTCCCAAGACTACGCTAATTACCAAGCTGGATGATGCACTAACAACCATAGGATTTGAGTATGTAACAGAAAAGTCACCATCGGACTGTTTTTAGGTAACTGAAGTCAAAAAATCATCACCTTGTTACACGAATTTATTACTTTATTATCCCTCTCTCAAGTATTAAAAAGGATGGCCTTTACACGTTCGATTCAACTAGTCTTTAAGAATATATTCATCGGAGTCTGAGGACTCGATTGGTCCGCGTGTGATGAAGAAACTTTGTTAACATATTAAAAGGCAGAAGAACGTAAACTTCACGTCACCAAAAGACAGTAACAATTGTTGTCTTTCAAGTCAGTCATCCGAGAGAGTGCATTAACTTGTATTTAGAGTTCAAATGAGAGGAAATAAGGATAGACGAAGAAATTCATAAAATATGCTTACTTTAAAGATTTCATGTATTAAATTGCTACAATTAATACAGAAATTACGTTCTTCTTGTCGATGTAATTTTAAAATGTAAAAAAAAAAAGAAAAGGTTCGGTCTCTTTAGCGAAAGAAGCATGTTTAGATATAATTACGGTTATTTAAGATTACGCAAGCACACACACACACATATGTATAAAAGATGCTCTCCCTCTCTCTCTCTCTCTCTCTCTCTCTCTCTCTCTTATGAAGAAACGAAACTCAAAAACTCGAAATTCAAAGAAATAACTCCTAACAACCAAACCAAGAAATACAAAAACGTGTTCAATTGAGTACACATCCAACTCCTACACATTTCCCCACTCCTATTGCTTTTATCCACAATCAACACAACTCCACTTATCTACCCTCCTCATAAAAATAAACCTCTTCATGAATATACACCATTACCAACAAAAGTAGACGTCTCCTTTCGAAATCCTAGGCCAAAGGATGCATAAAGCGATCTCCACTTCCCATACACAAACAGGAAAACGTCATCTGGCAAACAAAATCTCTCCCACTTTTCCCGTCCCACAATATCTTGCTCTAACCAGTTTTATTACCTCGAAGAAAAAAAAATATATATTAGTAGACATTTGGGATAATTGTTACTCGAAAGGCCTTTCATTGGCGGACTTGCGTTAATGTTGGTAATATCGGTAAAATCAGTGCACACTACCTCTGTTAAAAACAGAATCAAGTGATCAGACTATTGAAATGGACTTCTTCCCAGTTCTGTAATTTATTCAATGGATAAATACATATAAGCAGTTATATGCGTAGATTAGTATTTTAATCAACAAATATAATATTTATAGAGCAAATATGATTGTTGTTTGTTGGTTCAATCGAACAAAGGCGCCTTAATAAAATTACCCAAAGATCGACACACGGAGATTGTGATAGTTCTTCACTATCCACCTCATCTTAAATCCAAACATTCACCTCAAGCTGCCCTTAGGTCACCCAAATAAAAACAAATCATCAAAAAAAAAAAAAAATCCTAAATTGAGTTTCCCTGTTGCGTTCAAGTGGATAAGTTGGTTATTGAAAAGGCAAATAGAAAGAATGAATAAATTATTGGTTGGCAACGACCACGGATCGTAATGAAAGGTTGAAGATTCGTGGCAAAGAACAATTTAAACTTAGAAAGACACCTTTATCGGTATAATGATGAGAAATCCAAGTAGTATTATAAATTCATGAGCAACTTCATCTAACGCTTAAGTCTGGCGAGAAAACTGGATGATTATTCTAGACGCATGACCAAAATCGATTTAATACCCACCTTTCATGTTAAAATATACTCGGAGTCCTATCGTACAACACGCAAGCAAAAATTTGCCTGCATTTAGTATAAGCGTCAGTTTATGAAAACAATAATAAAAATTCTATTATACTAAAATGGTTTGTATCGGGAAAGATCCACTGTTTATCATATTCTTGTTTTAAAATTTTATATTTTTTTCCTTCATCATTTATAAGACATCGTTCCTTTTATTCTATAGTTCGACAATACTATTCCTTAATAGGCAATATTTAATTCTCTTACCTGTTGTAATTCCAGTACAGTTAATGCGATGGCATAAGAATGGTGTTTAAAAACACATTTTTAGATAGATATCCGCTTGGTTCTTTACAACAATGCTCCTAAAGCCACGTGTCACGAGTTGTGATGTCATTCGAATAAATGTCGATTTCTCAACACGACCATGGTTAGCTTGTGATTGACGCAGTTTACAAAGTTACAAACACTTCAATTGTTGTTATTTTTTTTATTATTATAATAACGGAGATTTCTTTTTTTTTTTCCTACAAAAATCAAAGTCTACTTAACTATCACCGTAGTTAATGAAGTAAGATATTCTTCTAACTTAGTTAGCAACAGCACCTTGGTATGAGAGTTCTGGCTTCTTGTCCCGTTGATAGAAACGACATCTTTTTGACATGTGAAAAGGAAGATCCAACCTGCTTTTCCCGACGGTGAATTCCGTTGCTCTGGCTGCTCCGCTGTTGTACCGGATGTACATGTGCCGGCAAAGTGTTGACGTCGGCCACGATTTGCTCAGTCAAAATGCTCCGTTAGATGTCGCTGCTGTACAAATAGCGAAGACACACGACCACCACCTGCCTGCCTTTGATTGTAAATGGTTGGGAGTGTTGAGAGACGATGTCAATGAGGTTAAGATAAACGTGAGAAAATTGTCTAGCTTACTAAAGAATTGATGGGAGAAACAAAATAAAAAAAAAAAATAGTTTAAATTTTGGAAGCCAATTGGTACACGAAAAACTACTGTAACTCCCTTTATATACCCTATCGGATAGCCGAGAAAAGTCGACTCGCTAAACTGTCTTTTGTTTGACACTTAGAACAACGAATACTTCTTAAGAAGGCGAAGAAGTCTTTTGTACGTTTTACTAGCGAATGAAATAATTTATTGACGTCTTTTTTTTTTATTATTTGTAAGACTTTGGTTAGTTGGATCTGAAGTACTTGAATAACTTTATTCGACAGAAATGATTTAAATATTAACGGTTTTCATGAAACAAAGCAATTGTTTGTGGCTTTGTAAAGGTTTTTTTATTTTTATTTTAATAAGGGTAATTCTTTGCCCAAACAATGGCTTTTATATTTTTCTTGCAGCAGACTTAATTCAAAATATTATTTATGTTTTGAGGAACTTTAATAGAACAACAACAAAAAAAAATTCTATTTGATTAAACTAACTCACAATTATTGTTAGCTTCTTTTATTTAGAAAGAATGACAAAAAGAAAAGAGAATTCTTATTGTCTTTTATGAAATATTAAATGAATCTTTTTTTTCCCTTTCCTGGAAGCAAAACTTTACGAAACGAAGCGCCCTCTGGGAGAGATAAGGTAAGATTGGTTTAAACGCCGATTAATTCAATGTGAATAACTTTATATATCAACGATGTATTTAAATACAATATGGACCTAATAATCATGGATTTATGAGATGGTGGATTGTTAGAAGTAGTTTCATTTGAATTAAGATTTCAATTTAAAACAATTTTTAGCATAAAAAAAGATTGCTACGAACGGTCTTGTAGCTTCTATAATGGCCATATCATTGTGGACAAGGACGCCTGAGAGAGCTTAAATATATCTCATACAGGTCAGTAGGTATCTGCGATGTTTTTAAAGACAGTTCGATTTCCCGCCTAGGACACCCTCAAGGGGTCCCTACTGGCACCGATACTCTTTTCGATTTACAGGCCGGACATACCGCACAATCCAATGTCATCTATCATTGCCCTATACGCAGACGACACAGCTATACTAGCCAGATCTCTTAAACCCATCTTGTCACCAAGAAACTGCAAGAAAACCTGCTGAAATTAGAGCACTGATTCTCGGAATGGACACTGCAAGTTAATCCTCAGAAGAGTATCGCCATGCTCTTCACTAAAAACTCAATATTGACATCTTCCTATTTAATACCAAGATTCCCTGGAAAGAAGAAGCCAAATATCTCGGTGTACTGCTGGACAGAAAACTAACCTTCAGTTCACATATAAAAGCCTCATGTACAAAGGCATCAAGAGTCATTGCACAGCTTTACCCTCTTATCAATAGGAATGGCAAGCTGGATACCAAAATAAAACTGCTCCTTTATCAGTTGATGATTCGACCCATTATTACTTATGCGTCCCCAGCCTGGAGCCACACCTCAAGTACAAATATCCTCAAACTACAGAGAGTGCAAAACAAATGCCTCCGCATGAACTTAAACGCACCATGGTATATCAGAAATGTCCAACTCCACCGGGATACAAATATCCCCTACTTCTACTCTTTCCTGCAGTCTTCAGCAGTAAAGTTCTTCTCAGCATCCTCTTCACATCCAAATGAATTAGTACAACAAGCAGCAAACTATGATGAATTGGACTTCTCCAAATACAGTAGACCCAAGGCCATCCTAATTCCTAACGAAGATCTTTAACCCGCACCCACTCGACAGAGCACTTAGCTCATAAACTTTTCCCTACACAGCAATCTTATCAGATAACAGGGATTATAAAAGCTTGCTTCACCCTCATAGACAGCAACGTCTTACGCCATCTAATACACGAACTTTTAGAAGTCTTTTTTCTTTCTTTTTTTTTTTTTTAATCTTCACTGAATGTGAGTTAACCGTTTTCGTATGGAGGATTTTTCCCACAAAGACATCACCCCGTCCAGAGCACTCATGAAAAACATTAACCGAGGTTACAAGCGAGATGTCTTATTACTAGTGTGTCATATTAACTAAAATATATTTCTAGATAATATAACGAATATGCAAATGATCACAGATAGACAATTATAGAAATGATGTCTTTTGAATTACAAGCATTCAAGTAAAATATTTATTTTCACAACAATTGAACTTGACAGCAAGTGATTTGGCTTACGCACTGCAGACTATTTTTATCATTTTTAAGGTACACTTTTGTGTACCTTAAAAAGTGTACCATATAGGATAGTTTCGAAATATTGTGAAACATTAAAAAAAAAAAAAAAAACGAAATTCATTTCAAATAAAGGCCCAGCGCCATCTCTTGACTAAGCGCAAAGCTATCATCAATTTTCCTATTTATATTTCTCCACTTTTTTTATTAACTCCTCAGAGGAGAAGTGTTATAGAGCTACAGAGCATTAATGCCAGATGTGTAGGGGGGGGACAATGATGAAGAAGAGGTATGGGGAGGAGGAGATGATGATGAAGAGAGAGAGAGAGAGAGAGAGAGAGAGACCTCTTTATGTTTTTGTTGAACAGCTTGTCCCCTGTAGTCCTTGGAGGCGAGAGAGAATGATTAATAATAATAATAATTACTATTATTATTATTATTATCACAAATACTTCAGTCGAGCTCTATACCTCATCACCAATGGAATTTCTTCCATCTCCCATCTATCCTTTCTCATTTACGACGTCAATCCTCCTTCCATACTTCAATTATCTTAAAAGGTATTTCAATATTACCCCCCCCCCACTATTCACCCTCCCTTAACCATTTCTGAATATCAGATGTTTCACCGGGATCTGTGATGTATGATTCGCACAAGTACGCAATATAAGAAGAATGGATAGAAAAATTAATGGAACGATCTCATTGGTGTCATAATAATAACCCTTCTCCACTAATCATTTATTATGCTTCTCAACAGCTTCATAATAGAAGTCATTCCACTTTTAGGACGCCATTATAAGATTCATGAAAGGAAGTATAAAGACTTGGTTTAATCATTCTGACTTTTCAATAAAATATTTCTTTTTTTTTTCCTCTTCACGCAAAAAGAAATGATTAATAAGGAATTTAAAAACATACGATAATGAGTAACCCCCCCACCATCATCACTACCCCTCTCATCCCCCCCCTCAATCTCAAAGAGAAATTTCGAAACGGTCAGTGATTCATTCTTTAATATTTTACGAGGATTTTAACCCTCAGTGGATTTTAAGCCGGTCGGAATTTTCCACGTACTACGCGTCGTCATGGAAACGCAATAATGTATTCTCTCCATTGGCAACATCATAGAAAACTAACTCCGGTTTCCATAAAGCGGAAACACCTTGGATGAGCACCACTTCAATCATTATTTCCTTTTGAGTACACTACAAATAACCATTTATTCTGTACTTAATTCTTACCATTAATTTTTCCTAATTATCCTTCGAAATTGGACGAAAACATTTGTTGGCAACCATACATCAAAAGGGTTTGATAAGAACCAAATTCAACTACAAAAGGACAATTATAGTGAAAACGCTCGTAAAGAAATTACAATGCTCATTAAGTTGTTCTTTTGTTTTCAATTACTACGCAACGAATGACGTCATCTGATCATGCGCAGTACTTATCATAACGATTATTAATACGTACTTATTGGGCAAGCGCTGTATTTTTTGGCCAATAGATTATTATAAAGGATAGCAATAGCGTGTGGGCCAAAAATGATAAAAAGTGTCATTATAAATCCTTAAAAATGTCATAAAATATCGTTAAAAACGCGAAGATTTCTTATATTATCTTTCGGACACTATTTTGTTTTGTTAGGGTTAAGAAAACTTCAAATACGTCCAAGCGAGTGTTTGATAGATTGGGTTATGGATAATAAATGGATTTTGGTCATACAACTGTTTTTTTTTTTTTTAAGAAGAGAAAGCAATGTTCTGGCACGTCATTAGAAATTTATAGAAACAGAAGGACATGTCAACAAAAGAAATGTCTGCAAGGAGATCTTTCTAGGATCTAAATCAATGGTTTCTCAAGAGAAATACGTGAACCCCGTAGATGCAGTTAACAAAGAATATTCTAAAAAAAGTCTAAAGGTGGTGCAACACCAGGGCAACTCATTGTAAAGGTGGATAAAGCTCTGATCACTATTCTTAGTATTTTCCATAATGTAAAGCCCATCTCACTAAGAGATGTATACTGCAATACATTATGGGTGGGGTCACTGTCCAGACCAGTTTCAACCTTTTTTGAGGTCTCCTCAGTGAGTAGCTAGACCCTAGACCTTTACCCACCTTTACAACGCGTTGCCCTGGTGTTGTAACATCTTTAGACTTGAACTTTGTTTCAGGCGCAAACTTAATTGTTTGCATACTTGGGATTAGGAGTTAAAATAACCAAGTTTATAAAATTACTTGGTAACCCTAATATACATTATTCCCAAGGTAAAAAATACTTATTTACACACACACGCACACACACACACATATAAGTTGGATTCATATAGCGAAACTATTACTCAGTGTGGAGTTACCAAAATATCTGCCTTAATGACAGCCTGTATTCAATTCATGAGAGAAAAATTTATAAAAAAAAGTTAGGAAAAAAAAGAAAAATAATTATTCGCTTCAGACATCATTACACTTCAAGTCGAAAAACGAATCCAATGTTTTTCTGTATTACTCCTTGGTGGATTTAGAAATTAATTAACAACATATAAATATTGAAAAGGTTTGTCAATATGGTTAATGAGACATTCGGTCATGATCTCGTTACAAACGAACTCACAAGGAATTACACCATCATCAGTGATTACTTCTTTTCTTTTTTTAACTCTTCGGTATACATGGAAAGGCCAGTGGCAAACTTCATTGTTCTTAGCTCGCTAGGGAAAGTACAGATGCGGGGGGAGAGAAGACATTTGCGTAATCCGATCTTAATCAATAGGCAGGTCCGACACACACACACACACACACACACACACACACACACACACACACACTAGACAAGAATGACCGTATTCTTACGGACACCCCAAACCGGCTCTAATGATTCGGAGAAGAGAGAGACAGCGATAGATAGGACACGCGACGGACCTAGAAAAGTGTCCGAGGATGGGCTTCAATTACCATATAGCTCTTCCTAGGAGGATAATGACCGTCCGTAATGACAAACAAACCATGTAACACAATTAATTTCTCTGCAAAGCATTGTCTTGAAGGGAATAGGGAGCCAATTAGAGCGACGACAGGGATCCTTCAAATTATCGATTGTGAATGGAAAATTTATGGCACTTGGTAGGCAAGTAAAATGTGTCCAAGTACCTCTAACTTTGTACAGTAATGGCTTCCTTAAAGAGCGCGCTATCAAGAAAATTGGCCACGTAATTCACTGGTTAAACCATTTCCTCTTTATTCTCGTGTCCTTTTACTCCTAAAATGCATTTAGAGGAACGAAATACGTTTGAGTGTTTTTTTAGAGAAGAAAAGAGGAATTTTGTTTTTCGTACAGTACAGTTAATGTTTGCATTTGTTCTGTAA
The DNA here is from genome assembly GCF_054136105.1 of Typopeltis vanoorti. Taxonomy (NCBI): domain Eukaryota; kingdom Metazoa; phylum Arthropoda; class Arachnida; order Uropygi; family Thelyphonidae; genus Typopeltis; species Typopeltis vanoorti. Next base: position 89,583,821 of record NC_143554.1, read on the forward strand.
GGTTATTCCCGAGTAAATGATTGTAGTTAGATAGTGGAATGATTGTGTAGTGGATATCAATGCATGTCATTTGCTCGGTGCCATATATGGCCTGCAGGTATCTGATACTTCTATGCATTCCACAGAATACAGTTAAAGAATCACTGCCTTACATCACCTACATGCGACATCCACAATTTCTACATTACACCATCTATTGGTCTCTCGTATTCTTGCCTGTTAAGTGCGTGTGTGTGTGTTCTCCGGCCGATTTGCCTGTATGCGGTATGAAAAACCAAATTGTTAGAGTAAAAATTTTACTATCTAGGTATGAGATCAGCTAACTCCCTCTTCATTTGAAAACAACCATTTAAAGATTGCTCTCATGATGATGAGAATCGAACTCAGACCTTTACCAATCGAAGGACCGGGGTCCTCTTGATGTTCCAACTGCGTACCGAGTCGTTCATATGCGTAATAGTTCAAATAGAAAACTTGGTTATAACTGAATTTTTTTTAAAAAACCCCATTATTCTTTCATCATAAAAAATAATCTTCCAATTTGAATGACTAGTATATTTTAAAATTCATATCTTATGTATTAGTTCTGAAGCTGGCCGCTAGAGGGAGCTATTTTCATTCATTTGTGATTGTTAGGTTTCATTAACCATTTTTATTCTCGTAGATGAACAATACAGTTTTGTACTGCACACATTGAAACGAACAATATTTTGAGGGAAAAGGAAAACTCTACATCCACTAGTTGCATTATTTCAACTCTGGTATTCGATGCCTTCATATTTCTAGCGCATAAATGGATTTCTGTTCCTACTCAAGAAAACTCTGTAACACGTGAATGAAATAAAGAAATGCCAGCAAAGTTTTATTTAACCTCAAGGAATGCTAAAAAAAAAAAAACGCCCTCAAGGGGAATTATTGTCCTCTGAAACAAGCAGGGTGAAAGTGTCGAAGTCATGTAGAAATGGAAAGAATACTAAAGAACCAAAAAAAAAAAAAAACGAACTAAGTCATGTGGACTAAAAGTGTCTTGAAATAAATTGGGTCATTTATATCCTGTATTATAATAGTCGGCGAAGATGACAGGAATTTAAACGTATGCCAATACCGTGACCTGCAGTATGGAATATCTTAGCAGCGTACAGCCCAATGTATTGATGCAACGCAACGTAAGATGGGGGGGGGGGGGGTTCGCTATAAAATAGTCAGCCGTTTTCACAACTATTTTTAGAGTTAGCTATTGACTCTACCATCACGCATTTTGAATGATTACAGCAGTCGAAATAGAAAGATAGGGCAAGGAAATGAAGTTTTTTATATTCCCCAATGTATATTCTCATTTACCATTGAGTTTGTTTTATAATTTAGTATTCGCTGCTGTGAATTTCATATTTTTGATTGTTGTAATAAGTGGAGTGTTCCATTATTATGACGGGGGGGGATGGTGTACTTTAGTGAGGGGCAAATATAACGCGATTGCTGATTGTTGATTGCTGATCGTTACAAGTGGAGTGTTCCATTATTAGCAGGGGGGTGGATGATGTGCTTCAGGGAGGGGCAAATATAATCGAAAGAAGAACACGATGGTCTTATAATAGTCGTTACAATCACCTTATTTGAAACGTAGTTTTAAAAATGGTGCAAAGTTGTCCTTATTGGTTTTTAAGCACGCCACAGACAAATTATTTCCAATGGCTACCATTGCATGCTAAGAAAATCACCTTTATACTTAAAGCAAATAGATTCGTATCGTTTATCTCTACGTTTTCTTCATTCGCTACTTTCTATTGCGGCGTTTGTTAATAATACGGAAATGTAGAAAAAAATCCTCAAATGTGGCCCACTAAAATTAGATCATATTTTGAGACACTTTTTTCCACTTTTCTCTTCACCGTTACCATCGCGTGTTTTCTCTTCACCCAAGACTTAATCATAAGCGAGTAATTCATAGTCAAGTTTCCTTTTCTAAGTGGGTTACAAAGTTTAAGAAAATGCCAGCTGCATTAGATGGAAGCGGGCACGAAGGAATCTAAGACAGTTGTCACGGAGAACTACAAACGAAATCATACATTTGCTTGCTTTGCCAGAATGCAATGGTTCTTAATTGTTGCTATAGTAGTAAGGTGGACGATTCCATTATCACGAAAAGGGACGTCCGCATAGATCCGAGAGGGACTATCGTTGTCAGAGTGTTATGGAACAGTCCATTATTATGAAGGGGGGGGATACTTTTTGGAGGGACACATGGGAGAACTAATTATAATAAGCGTGCCTTTAATGAAACATTACTACTAAAAGGAAGTATTAAGTTATAGAAAAAAAAGGCAGTATCAATCTGCTTGTGTATCGGATGTATAGCTGGGTACATAAAAGTGGAAATAAATGTCGCATTCGATTTGCAGTCTCTTAGTACGACTTGTGGTGAAAGGACCAGAGAGAAAACCCGAATCAAATAATAATAATAATAGCGGAGAAATTGCTTGCTATCTATCGTGGACAGGATAAAGAAGAATAAAATCCTATTTCTTCTATTTCCTTTCGGCAATCGCCTCGTAAGAGAAATAGCTTCTTGATATGGACACTCTCCTATTTCTGTAACCGATGCGGTTGGCTACGTTCTCTACCATCATATTCTCATGTGTGTTGGGGAGTAGATCGCTCGTAACACCAGCTTCTTTTCGGATCGGTTGTCAGCATGGAGAGACATGTTGAAGAAAAAGAAGAAGGGAAAAAAATCGGAATTCGACGGACAGATATCACCGTTGGAAATCAAGAGATGACCCTCGGGAATAGTGAAGTGCCGCCATTGATTCGGCACAATTTTCCAACTATTGCACAACTACCTTCCAACGATCGTTCTGTCTCTGAATACTTTTTCCTGTTTATCCTTCTCTCTTTCTGTTCATTCTATTTTTTTTTTCGATTTCTATATTCTCGATTTTTTTATATCATCGCTGTTAATTTCCCTTTTTTTGCATGTTTAATTTTTCTCTTTTTTTTTTTCCTGGCCACGTGCTTTAACTCTCTCTCTTTCCTTTTCCTTTCTCATTCTATCGTTCATTCTGTCTTCCTCCGAACCTTTCTTTCTCTCTCATTTCATAGTCTTGGTTGCTTCGGTAATCACTGAAGACAATAAGAACAACCAAAACTTATGCTTAGCGATTATAAAATTTTTTTTTTTAAATATATTTATTTATTTCGTCAAAAGCGAAAGTAATGTTTACATTCATGTAGTTGAAACTTTCTGTCGATTTCTTTTTTTCTTTTTTTTTTTATTTTTAAATTTATATCACTACCATATGCGAGAGATTGCAAAACCTACAACACGTCAGTGTCATGCGAGCCAAAAAAAAAAAAAAACTTGCGACATCAATGTAGAATACATTTGTTACTAATCTACTATATAATTCTTAGTATAAATACATTCTTAAAGAACGGTCAGAGTGTCATCCTATGCTTGTTGGAATCAATTCCAGTCTCATCTTTTCATTAAACACAATAAGAACATTGTCTTATCCGGAACTTTTTGGATGGACAAAAATGACTTTTTACGGCGGTTATTTCCAAAACCGTTTTTCCGTAGTTTTGCATGAACTCCGAAGTGAGTGCGGCATCGCTCGTCTGTTTCCAAGAACTCGTTAATTTTCTATTTCGGAAACGACTGCACTGTTTGCAAATATCCAGTCTACCTGAGGATTAATGGACAAGCCCGAAAACTGCAAATTCCTCCCCCCCCGTCCATTACCCCCCTCTATCGATACTTCCGCGTGACAGTTGTGAGTAGAGGTAATATAGAAAGATGGATAACCCGGTAAGAAAACGCGATGAGAAAATGCAAACATCTTTAAGCTGCCGTTCTCTTCCTCGCCACCAGTGATCAATGTTTAACCTAGTTATTGACGGCCGTACGAAAGGTTTCGCCACTTTGCATGAAGTATCCTAACCCTCTATATGACCCTTACATTTAACAGTTACGAAACCTGCATTCTTTTGACCGAAGTCCAGTAGCGTTGAACTCATTTCTTTACATTTTCTTAATTTGGCATTTTTCTGTCTTATCGCTGGATAAAGAAGTTCTCTAAATCGCTTAACGTATAGCTTATCTTACGCACAAACCCGATAGAATATTTGCTTCTGAGATATTCTGGTTACTTAAGCCTATCTTTTGTTAAGGCAGTGTATATAGAGTAATATACGCATCAGAAAATAAAGATCTACATTCACACACCTTTATGAGTTAACCCTAACTTTTGAAAAAGTCTGTATACAAATTCTATAATCAACTAATGCTATTCTGCTAGTTTATCGTATGTAGAAGCGCCTTATCAGTTTTTTTTTTTTTTTTTAATTTTAATTCCAAGGAAATAATGTACGGAATGGAGTACAAAACCGAACAGGAAATTACGAACTAGTCGAAGCATTCAGCATGTTTAAACCGGAAGGAAATAAGTGATAGAAATAAAATTCAAAAAATGAGAATGAATTCTCAACGGCGAGTTCTCTCTTAACATTGGCCATACATCTTCGACTGCGCTTATGACACAAACTCGGGAGTTTGGAGAGAAAGATAATTACCAGAAATTTTAACTTGGTGGAAACACGTCATTCTAACCATGGGAAACAAATGATCATTAAACCACTTCCAGTACGTTATTTGGTTCATGGGAAAGGTTACAATAAGAACACGAGGTTCCGAAATTACAAACAGCCTCGAACAATGAACGGAACTTATTCCCAATAATGTAATTTAAGGAATGGGAGGATGCGGAAAACACCGAAAAATATGTACGGACAACGGCATAGTCGAAATAAATAAATAAAAAAAAGATCGAGTGGGTCGGTCGACGACTTTTGGACGGGGAATTGGACTTGGGGCACAAATAATTACGGGGCGAGGGGGGGGTTCATTGTTTAACATGCTCTATTCCGGGCGGGGAGGGACATCTCTCGGTCAATGGCAGTAAAGACAGATAATGGACGTTGCCGCAATTTCCTACGGAGTTCGTGTGTGTGTGTGTCTCGCTTTTATTCGACAACAACTGAACCCCTGGATACGAACAAAAGCTTTCTATTGATTATTTATTGTGAGCTTACTGGTTGTTTCTTCACTGCGCTTTAGAAAAGGAAAAGGAAAGGGGGGGGCGCCAGGGGGTTGTTCGAGCTACACATATGGATCCTGAGTCTCAACTGTTGGCCACTGAGGTGATTTCACTGCACGAGAAAGGCCATCAAAGCGTTCACATGCGACCTTTCTAGTCTGTGCACAATTTCTCACTCCAACAATTTCCCAGTCGAACGACTTTGGATTCACTTTGTTCGTCAGTTTTTCGTACGTACGATGGATGCCCCTGGCTGATATGCGCTGTTCAGACCTACTCCAACTATTGCAGATGGAGTTGACAAGGTGACGTCACGGAAAACAGTTGTAGGTTTATTTCAGTAATTGAATATTTTAAAAACAGAAAAAAAAAACAGTAAACAATGATTGTTTAGCGACATCTAGTGACAAAACAAATCTATTTTTTTACGAATTTTTTTATTTCGTGTTTTCAGATATTTTTTATTTCATTTTTTCAATTCATTTTTTGAGATTTTTTCTGTAGCACTTTCGAAGACTTTTTTTATTTTTTTTCTCCGACTTTTCTTTCATTTTTTTAAGAGATCTTTCGTTCATATTTTCATACTTTTTTTCCTTCTCCCGGCCCACACGTATTTTTAATATTTTTTTCGGATTTTTCTCTTACTTTTCGGAAGACTTTTTTAATGAATTTTACGTCCTTTTTTCATTTTTCAAACTTCTCCGCTCTTTTTAGACTTATTTTTAAATTTCATTATTTTTCTTCAATTCATTTTTTTCCGAATTTTTCTTTAACACTCTTAAAGACTTTTATTCCCCCCCCCCGACTTTTCTTTCATTTTTAAGATATTTTTATTTCATATTTTCATACATTTTCCTTCTCCCGCCTCACACTTTTTTAAAAATATTTTTTCAGAATTTTCTTTTATTTTTCGGAAGACTTCTTGAATTAATTTTTACGCCCATTTTTTCATTTTTCAGACTTTTTAAACTTTTTTTTTATTTCATTGCTTTTCAATTCGTTTTTTTCTTTAATTTTTGAAGACTTTTCAACGAAAAATTTTCCTTTATCAACTTTTCTTTCATATTTTCAGCCCCTCCCCCAGGTTTTTTTCAGATTTTACATTTTGGAAGACATTTTTTAATTAATTTTACGACTTTTTTCATTTTTCTGACTTCTCCCTCTTTTTAGACTTTTTTTTATTTCATTTCTTCAGACTTTTTGTTTCTTTTTTAGACTTATTATTTCATTTTGTTTTCAGACTTGGTTTGTTCACATATTTATTTTTTAAATATAAATATGTTGTTGTTTCCGAAAAAAAAAAAAAATCTCTTCACAAACATGATGATGAAGATTTTTCTTTTTAGAATATAGAAAACATTTAAACTTTTTGTCATTTTTTTTTTTCATAATTCAACACACGCACATTTGCAAGTTTGTTTTCAAAAATATAACCTTTTCAATCTTTCCCATTACGCATCATAACAAAATACACACAAAAAAAGAAGAATCAGGATTTCTCTTCAACTTTTTCGACCTACTTATCAATGCGAAATAAAAGAAGGAAACTTCAATGATATCTCCAGAGTGTTACGAAAGTCTGACGAACCACGCCGAAATCAGAAAAAAAAAAAAAATAGAAACTTCTTGCAGACGTATCGCGACGATACCATCACGAATTTTCTCCGTTACCTTCAAACCGATAAAGTTTGCCGTTAACCTGGGTGTAACCACAGCAGCTTATCAACTGTGCCAGTGGTGTGGATATTCCGGGCACTTGCAAGTCAAGCGTGAACGCGTAAACACTTGGGAGCCATATCTCAAATGCTACAAACACAGTCTGCTCTTTTGCAGTAATTTAGGACACACAACAAGATCGGAGAAAAATGATTATTAAAAATCAGATAACTTACTGCTTCTCGATTAGAAATTCGTTCATATTTTCTCTTACGACCCTGATTGAATATCTCTAATCGCTCCATTTTTCGGTTTATTTCATTAGCACACGTGTAACCGTAGCAACCTGAAATGAAATATTGAATTTGTTGTCATGGGAACGGAAAAATGACATCTTTTGCACGTGCTGTTCGGTAGATTATCTCGTTTTTGGAATTTTCATAGGTGTCACTACACGCTTTCCTTAACTACCAATTAAACTGAAACACGACCATTTTCATTGTCATGCGCAGAAGTCTTATGCGATCCTTTTCAGTTAGCAGAAATGACGCTCCCATTGTTGAAACTACAGTATTGTTTTAGAAAGTGGAATTCTCTCCTATTTTAGTGATTGTTGTCTTTCAGTAATTATTGTTGGCAAAGTATTGTTGAATAACAATAGATATATACTGTAACATTTCAACTATGAGCTCGCAACTAAGTCACAATAACAACTGCAATTCTACTTGACAACAATAGACATACAATTGTTAATTATAAACAATACTATATCTGTTTCCGTTACCCAGTATTTTTTACAGTTTCAGCTTGAAATCAAATGTCTAACGAAGTGCAAGTATTATTATTTATGTAATTGTTAACTGTCGATTTTTTTATATTAGATTTTAATTAATATAAACCGAAAAATTTAGAAAAATACTTTTACAATATTTTAAATTATTATTTTTAAATTAAAAAGCGGGCCACGTTAGAAATTATTTTACCGCATTATGAGATATATTCAATATCAACTGCCTTTTCGTTATTATAACAAATAGGTTCATTGTTTAGGAAGCTAGTTGTGTAAGATCACCATCAAGACAACGAAAGCGTGGAGAAAGTGACAATTTAATTGGATATGATCGAGGCTTACCCATACCTAGGATAGCAAAAGACTGTGGAATGTCTCCAGGATCGTGAATCATGTGGAGATGAAATGTTTTTTTTTTTTTTTTACTAGAAGTCATAGGATGTCTCAACTCATCCAGAATTTTATGGCCCAAAATCCTTTCTTTCCATCCGAATTTTGAATCTTTCACTTCTTAAACAAAACATCTTACTAACGTCACGATTTCTTTAAAACATTTTAAATATCTAATCCAATATTATTCACAGTCCAACGAAAAGAATCGTTTTTAGTTGTGAGCCATCTAATCGCTTTTCTTTATCTCCAGTTTCTTGCCAGAATAGCATTTTCCGAAGTATTTTCGAAGAGCAGTCAATTGATGTACTTAATTGTTATTTAATATTTGCCAGTATGAAAGAATTTTCCGAGTACTTGAGTTTCAAATACACTTCCATTATGAAGTTGACATTTTTATCGCAGGCGATAGCGTCTGTACATCACTCCGACAAACTACACATTCCAACGATAGCGCAAATCACTTCCGAAAAAGGATATCGAAAGATAAGAGGTTTTAAAACTGGTCATTTACTTCGATGAAAAGTGTTACAACAACTTCATTGTAGCCTTCGACTGACTTTTCTCCGCTTATCAACCTACGAAACCAATCCTCAATAAAGAACATTCGTGTAATTGTCCATTTCCTCCCCATCCCCCCACCCCCCCCGTCAATTCCGGCAGCTATCTTTCCTCCTTGTCCCTGTGGAAACACAGAGAGGGGGGGGGGAGGATAAGGGTGTTCTAAAAGAGATAAAGAAGATTAGAGATATTGGAAAACGTTTAGCCTGGAAAGATTCTGTTCTATAGTCCTGTAAAGCTATTCACTTGGCGCATTCGACAGCGCTTATTATAATGTCTCGAGGATGAAAGTGGGTCACTGACGCTTTCTTTTCTCTTTTTAATTGCCTTTCGTCAACCCACTCCTTTTTTTTCCTGTGCGAATACAAAAAAATGTTGTTTTTTTGTGCGAAATGCAAGCTATAGCTCCTAACAATAAACGTTTGAACAATGTCGAGATGAAAGATAAGTTTATGAACAATACTTTTATGGATGACGTTACAACAATGAAAAACTATGACTAGGTGAAAAGTTCGTCTGCTTACAATTGTATATATTGAATTACAAGTATTGAATTTGTGATTTATTTGTTCACATTCAGATATTAAGAGAGTAAAACTTGGTATCAAATCAGTGCTTGGTATAACGAAGACTTATTTAATCTTCAATTCTTTTTTTTATTATTATTGATAGCGATTAAATGACATTATTATGGGGGAAGAGTAGGTAATTAAAGCAAGCATTTCTCAAGAATGGGTATTGGATAAATCACGTGTCACTCTGGTTTCCATAGCAACGCTGTCGATGAGAATGACTCGAGAGAAGATATCTCGAAATTCTTCGTAACATTCTCCACTCAAAGATTTCATCGGAGTCAATTCTACTGATTATCATAGTACACTATTCTACCAAAAGTCAGGGAACACGTACTAATATAAACAAAACGACTTGATTTAATAATACCGTTTCGCTGATGCGTTGTTCAAGACTTTGCACTTATTTTAAATAAAGTTGGTGGCCATGTGCTCCATTTTTGAGGCATTACAAGTTTTATTAATCCTGTTAAGTTCAGATCGGGACTCTAATAGGGCCACTACAATGTTCCGATGCTTTTCTACTCAATTACATGTTTAGAAGCATTGCTTTATGATATGGACTATTATTATTATTATTATTATTATTATTATTATTATTATTATTATTAGGAAAATATACCAACAAAGTTATACCATTAACACTAATATACACATCACAAATCACCAGCATCCAATGCCTACACCCCATCCATAAACAGTAACAACAACAACAACATAAATAGTGAAGGCTAAATCCCACTCTCTTCATAAAAGCTAACCCAAGCTTCGAAGTAGATGGGATTAATCCACCTCACTCATCAACACGTAATCCTCATAATCAAGGACTGCAAATTATGTAACAAAACAGTGAATACTTTGTATAATAATAATGAAGATATATATATATATATATATATGTAATAAATTTTTTAACTTGGGGATATTGTATATTAGGATAACGAAGTTATTTTATAAACTTGGTTATTTTAACTCCTGATCCCAAGTATGCAAACAATTAAGTTTGCGCCTGAAACAAAGTTCAAGTCTAAAGATGATGCAACACCAGGGCAACTCCTTGTAAAGGTGGGTAAAGCTCTATGTTATGGGAAAATACTAAGAATAGTGATCAAAGCTTTACCCACCTTTACAATGAGTTGCCCTGGTGTTGCATCATCTTTAGACTTGAACTTTGTTTCAGGCGCAAACTTAATTGTTTGCATACTTGGGATTAGGAGTTAAAATAACCAAGTTTATAAAATAACTTCGTTATCCTAATATACTTATAAAATATATGAATCTGTTTCCAAATAAAAAACATTATTGAAAATAAATAATGTGCCTTAAACTGCGTACAGTATAATGTGCAGAGCATCAAGTGTAATATTCATTAATTGTAAATATGTAAATACTCCAATAAGTATTAATTATTAGAAGAACACGTGTTGTAAATATAGACGCAAAAAAAAAAGTATTATTATCAAAATTTTAATTCAAATGCGATGTAGAAACTGAATCACATATGCAGCACTCAATGCTAAATTTTGTAAAAAATTACAAGCTGGAATGTCACTAAAGATGATTATTGTAATTGTGTAAATATTTTAGAAATCAATAAAAAAATATTATTATCATCCACACAATTGAAAAACAGTGTAAACAAAATATCATTCAAACAATAATTTGACCGGTAATTCCACCCAAGACTCTAAGAATAGTCCGTCAGATAGCGTCGTAAAATATGGACTGTTCCAAGTAATGCTGTTTTTTGCAATAGGGTCACTACGTTGATGTTTAATTGCTGTAAATAGTTGGATAGCTTCTTTGAAATTGCGCCAAGTACACTGATGACTATTGGGATGACTTTGGTGTGTTTAAGCCACAGTCGGCCAACTTCGATTTCAAGATGTCGATGTTTAGTCATTTTTTCCAGTTCTTTTTTGTTAATGTTGTTATCACTGGGTACTGCAATATCAATAATCCATTATTATTATTATTATTATTATTATTATTATTATTATTATTATTATTATTATTTGAGAATGTATAAGGACCAGTAACATAAAATTGTCACAGTATATATTATTGTTATTATTACGCGACACCTCCAGGGAGTCCAAAGACTCATCGAGGGAGGGCACCTACTCTAGCTCTCTTTCTCTATCACTCAATCCACCAACTACAACGTACTGCAACTACACCAATATAACTTTCACAATTGTTCCGAACAACAGAAGATCTAGTGATCACGATTCCATTCACTACGATATATTTTTTTGGGGGGGGTTGAATTGCGGTTATGAAGTTATGTCTATGAATTACTTGTGTTCTCTGGCCGATTTTCTTGTTTTGCTGAATGGGAAAATATTTTTTTTCGATATGTATAATGAATGAACTGATTCATATTACAGGAAGCAACTCCTTAGCATTACGCTATCACCTCCATCATACTTCATCGTTGGAATAACACCTTTAGATAAAAAAGCGCTTTCTCATCCTCCCTTACTACATATATCAGACCCGAAAAAAATGATTCGTTGTTCCATGGGACCAATTTCTGATAGGCAGTTCTCTACGTGTTTGAAACACTTAACGGGATTGCTGGCGGTAACTGCGTGCCTATTCAACCACAGATTTCTAAAACCTAATAGATTAGATGAGGTAAACTAGCATTCCGAAAAAGGTGCTGGTTTGTAAGACAACAGTATTTTAGACTTATCTGGTCATGTCTTGGACTCAGTGTCACTTGGGATCTTCCGCAAGTTGCTACCTGTGGACTCAGAACTAATTAATGCTAATTACACGGAGAAGAATTTTCCCTAAATTATTCTGACAATCATTCCCCATCCCCACGATAAACTTTGTTAATCCTTTTGGTACATTCATCATTGAGAATGCAAGGCCAGATTGAAATCACTTCCACAAGAATCAGTGATCTCTTTTACAAGCGATAAAATGTGCATAGTGCGGAGTCACACCGTTTTCTTGCAAATGCAGGGATGTCCCGTGTTTATTTATTGTTGAGCTATCCAACGTCTTGAAAACTGGAGCCCAAAGTGGATACATAGTGATGTCGCCGAGAGCAAATAATTTTTTAACGTTGCATACATTCAGTTGTAATGCTAAAATATACGCAAAGTCAGTATAACGTAAAACATGATAAATAATTAATAAAAATAAAACTTATATACAACTCGAAATTAAATTGTATCGTGAGCGCTAAAATTACTAGCCAGACAGAATTACATCACGCATAAATGTTTTTTTTTTTTTTGCTAGATATGGGCGAAGCAAGAATGCTTTTCATATTCCCCATTATCTGTAGAAGAAAATGTATGGGTGGGGTAATATAGGGCTATAAGCTCTGATTATGATGGGGTAACGGCAATAGCTGAGCCTCAGTTAAAACTTCATTGCCTACAACATTGCCATCTGTTACCCTCTGGATTCTCAACCAATATATATCATTATAATATAAAAATCAGATGGTGTACGAAACAATTAAGGTATAATAGCTAATTACTTAAATATTGCTTCAATAAACACTCCATTCCTTCGATCTTAACTGGCTCATTGATTTAGTATACACTGCTGCCATCTGGTGGTAACATTCGATGACCAACAACTAACATAGTTGTTGGCTTATCTTAAAAACAGTTAAGGGTGTCTTCTCATTTGAGGAGAAAAGTACTCCAGTTTGTATACAACAGAAGTTAATTATAAGAAACCCTACTGAAAAATTAGTTCGTACCCGATGTCCATAGACTGTTTCATAACTTTTGCCAACTGAATGTATATAAATTCAATACATTGTTTCTAAAAGTGAACGAATTGTATTTTTAACGTATTTCTATTCACTTTTCTATTGTTTCTAACGTTGTCTTAATGGAATAAATAACCACAAACTGCATTACAAATCCTTTTTAGTTTAATTGATGAGAACAGAAGCGAATTTTTAAAAGAAGAGGAGGGGGGGATCGTATATGCATCCACATCCGCTTTTCGATGACATTAAAGGGGCAAAAGACGCTTTAATCATACCGATAAGAGACTTGTGTGATTATCAAACACTCTTTACATTTATGTTAAACTCTCGAACACAGCGATTAAGGTCACTTTTACAACTGAGATTTGGGGTTATAATAACGAGTCTATCTTCGACACTGGAAAGATTATTTTAACACTAATAGTACATTAAATCCAAGACACGTTTCTAAGATCTCAGCGTGTGTGTGTGTGATAGGGTGATCATTAGTTGACTCGTAGAGTAACTTAATCAAGACGCATGGTAATGATGAAGGAAGAGCCTAATTTACTCCTCCAAATACTAAGTGATGGCGTTCACCTGATTTGCAAAGAACAGAAATTAAACTTGGAATAAATTCGCTTGCTTTAAACACAGAACAAGAATTGACGTTCGACTTTAGATTTTTTTTTTTTTAATTTTACCAAATGCTTTGTTGTACTATTTCTGAACTCGATGTTAATTAGCAAGTCGAGTTCTGTTACGGAACACAACATGAAGAGACTCAACGATCCCAAACTCATTTAATATACTTGGGGCCCGAAATATCCATTTTGGCAAATTGCCAAAAAGAGACTATTCTGCATGTTTAACAACATTTTGTGTTTGGCAAGTTGCCAATGAATATTTACTCGGAAGAACTATATCTGGCAGTTTGCCAATTCGTGTGGTTTATTTAATATTTGGTGTCTTGTGGATTGATTATGAATTTTATTAGGTTAATGAAACCTATAGAAGGATGCTAAAAGCATCGCAGAAGATCAAAAAAGAGTATTCATAAAATTGCTAAAATTCTATACTGAAGTATAAAGTGCCTCCGTAGCACAATTGGAAGAACAACGAGATATTGTATATTTCGATTGAAAAAGACCCGAGTTCGAATCTTCTCATGACGAGAGGAATTTTTATATGGGCTTTTTCAATTGAAGGTGATTTGGCTGATCTCATACGAAGGTAGCAAGGTTCTTTCTTCCGAAAAGTGGTTTTTCATTTTGTGTATAGGCAAATCTACCCTAGCACACACGTAACTTGAATACCAAAATACCATTAGTGACGGTAGATGGCGTAATGTGTAGAGGATGGATTGTGGAGTAGTGTTTACATAGTGGCTCTGTGTGTAGATGGAGGTCTAAGCAGCATAGACAGTGAACTATTCTCCTACAATGAGTTCTTGGACCTCGACGTGTCACGAAATAATAAAAATAATAACTAATATTTAAATAGAGGGGATTTTTATCTCCTCTAGACTTCTTGGCTAATAACATATGGTCGTCTGACTATCTTGCCTTAAATCAGAGCTGGGAGAAAGTATTATTATTATCTTACCTTAAATCAGGAGAAGGCTAGAGTCTAATTGTTTTGCTTTGAGGCAGGATAGAGTATTCGACTTTTTCTTTCTTTCGTTTTTTTTTTTTTTTCGTATCTGGTTATGCAAAATAGAATTGTCATTCTACCATCAGTTGCTAAGCTTAGGGACAAAGTAGCAGTTGGCAGTTTGCCAAAAATATGTGCATTTCCTTAGTTACTGGTTCCGAATTTTTAGTTTATTTAGTTGATCTAACAACGCAGTTTGATACAAAGAAACGTAACTTATCACCATGTGTTTTCTTTCAAAAATAGCGGAAAGAGGAAGACAGCTAACAAGGCTTGCTCTAAGTCTTAGGAGCACAATAACTTCCGCTTTCTTTTCTTCTTCTTACCATTAGTTTTTGTGTTTCGCACACATCTTCGAGAACGCCAAATAAAAACACTTCTGTGTCAAATTTCCACTTTTTCTCCGCTACATTTGCAGCTGTTTTATAATATACGGTAAAAAAAAATAAAAATTGGGGGATAAGGGGGGGGGGGTAAAATCAACATTTTTACGATTTCATGCGAATCCATCCACAAGGTCATATCCCAACGAAATCACCCTTTTCCAATCACGTATCAGCTGTGTGTTTGGAAAGGTTACCATCGAAATGACGACTACTCCGTCGATTTTCACGGAGAACTGGCCGCCTGCTGGTGAGATAGAACAATCGGTTTTTATATTCCTGTTGATAGGTGGAAACTTGTATTGGAAGAAAAACTGAAATGCTAAAAGTCCGGAACTTCTTTGCTTTTGTCACATATTGTGAGAAAAGAAATTACCCAGTGAATCCTATTTGAAAAGCCCCGAACTGTTTGTTTGCGTTTTCTTGTTTATCGCTATAAAATATAATCAAAGAAAGAATACACATGAAGCAAGAGAGAAAACATTTTTTTTTTTTTTTTGATACTACTGTATGGGAACGGACGTTCTTAAATTGTAGTGTTTACAACCCAGTTCCAAGTACGTTAGATGGTTAAAAACAAGTTGTACGAAGATGATCGTAATAGACAAACGGAAAGGCATTAAAAAAATAAAGGGGGGGGGGGGTAAATGATACGATCTTTTGTGCTACTGTATGGCTTAATTCAGTAGAGCTGTACGGTAGTCTTTCTTTGAAACGAAATAAAAGATGAATGCATGCAGAACATCGATTTCAAGACTTGAAAAGAAAGGTATTTTTGACAATTGTAGTAAAGATCGTTTCCTATTCACGATGGTAAAAATATAGGGAAGAACTTTTTAATAATCTCCTAGGATATGTTAATTTTAATAAACGTGATGAAGTCATTTGAATAATAGTTTTAAAATGTCGTTATTTATTTTGATTAGATAGAATTATTTCAATATCGATTAAAATGATTAAAAATATTAACTTCACAAAATTAAGAAAAAAGTAAATTTCAGGAAATTAAAAAATTACCAGTTTGGAAGGGAAATATGTTAATTTCTGCAAGGGTAAAAAAATATTTTTATTTAGTGTTAAAGTGTTAATTTCAGTAATGAAAAAAAAAAACGTGTTAATTTCAGTAATGAAAAAAAAAACGTGTTAATTTCAGTAAAGCAAAAACCGTGTTAATTTCAGTAAAGAGAAAAAGGTCAAATTCAGCATAAATGTCAATTTCAACAAATAATTTCCAGAACACTAAAGAATATGTCAGTTTCAACAATATATCTCAACAATTGCAAAGAAGGCGTCTGCTTCAGTCAACAATATAAATACATTACATTTCAACACAGAAACTTCATATGAATAAGCCACGTCCGATCAGTATAAAAATAATAATAATAAAATCCATCGCGGTGTATTCAAGTTAACAATAGCACAGAGAAACAATCAAATAAATCTTTAAAAAAACCCTTACTCAAAACTGTTTTTAGATTTTTAGTATAACCAATCACCATATATAATAGTAGAAAAGTCACCTTAAGTTTTATATAACAGCGAGTATCGATAAAAAGCGTTCACATGCACACACACTTTCATTTATTCATTTGAAACCGACCCAACGAAATCAGAAGAGTTTCTGAAACTAATGCGATCTTAAATAAACCGTATCGGATCAGAATACATTTGCAGAAAATATACTTTAGGGAATGGAAATACTGGCTTAATGTCACCGTTATCTTTTCGGAATTAAATTTTTGATGTTACAGTGCAAGATGCAAGTATATTGAGGGAAATGCTGTTGCATTACTTAAGTTTTTTTTAAAAAAGAAACCTTCAGTATAAAGATTGCTTTCTTGCTTCCTGTTTGATGTACTAAAACTCAATTCGACCACAGAATTAAGACGTCTGCATCAAGCATAATCGAAATGATTTATAGGTGTGTCTATAGACAATCCAATTACCTTCCAGACAGCCTTGGTTTTATCCATAATGGAATATTTTGTTAGATGAAACGAATGGTGGTGGTGGTGTATATCATCTACTATTCAATGCTAGGATTGGGTAATGTCGCATTATATGCTGTAGTAGATGGTTGCCGAAAGAAGACAGAAGTTTGGTTATCATAACACGTCGTATTGATGAAACAATATTGCAAATATCAACAGAAAAATTTATTGTTTTGAGATCCTTATATAAGCAGACGCATTATTTGCTATTGTTTGCCACTATTGAAATATATTTCCTTTGAAACTGTCAAGAGTGACACATTATTTTCAATATGTAACAGACATATTAATTGTTAAAATATGATACCTCTTTTTCATTGTTCATGTTCGCGTATTGTTTATGATGTACAGATGAATGCTTTGTTGTCATTGTTGAAATGGAGATTGCTTGAAATTGTTACGATAAGTGAATTTTTTTTCTGTATTGAAACCAATGCTTTTTCAATTGTTATAAGTTAAACCAATATTGTCGTATTGCAACAACACTTTAAACAACAGTAGAAACAAAACAACAAACAGAACTGTATTTGGAATATACAGCATATATACACTGCCATACATATCACGTACAACCTGTCAAGGAGAGTAAGTTGGCTTCATAATAAACCTAATTAATTGTATGATAAAGACAGTTAACCCTATCTGTGGGATCTGCTACATCTGTCAATTATATATATATATATCTTCTGGCCAATTTATTTGTTTTGCGGATTTTTAAAAAAACGAGTATTTTTAGGATGAAAGCCTATCATCTCCGTATGAAACGGGCCCTCATAACCTAATGAGTTTCTCTCTCTCTCTCTCTCTCTCTCTCTCTCTCTCTCTCTAACCATCTTCCTAATCACTTTAGTACTTTACCTTCAATGCCCACTTTCCCCAACAGATAAATATTACATTGACTGCTTTATATCTTTTAAATGGCCGACAACATGTGTCCTTCTCTAGTCGCAAGAAAGTTCCCTAAATTGGACAACGCACTTATTATTAAACTTAATTCTTTCATTATCTCTTCCCTTGTCCTTGATATAACATCGTAAGATGTATCTCGCCTACACGTGGAGCCCGTATTAAGTTTCATACTCGCGTAGTTTTTCTCAAGGTCATTGTCAGTCCTGCTCATACACCTACCAGCTTCGTTTATAACGAGCCTGTTTAGTTGTGCGTTTCTTAATTATATTCCCAGCTGATGTATAAAAGCAAAGAACTAATTCCCTTTTAATAAGTATAACTCCTTCCGTCCCTCCCGTAAACATCTAAGAAAGTATGGACTTAAAATCGAAGGTCCTTTCCTTGTCACTAATGAAGACAGAAGATCCCGTCCTTGATTTTGAATTTATTAACTTCATTAAGCAGTCGATGTGAGTCTTAGCACGTAAGCATTTTCACAATGTGTTCCTCGAGATTTTCGTCTTCGTTGTTCTCAACTGAGTTCGACAGCGTTCCATTTATACCTGTACCGTCCCCCACAATAGTTTACTGCTTGGGTAACAGAGAAGCATCATATTTGATAAATGTGTGTGTGCGTAACACACACATTGTGCCAGTGAGAATTCGGTATTCAAATATAATAGTAATAATAATAATAATAATAATCCGGAACCCTGCTCTAGAGACCAAACATGGAACTTTTCAAGCCCTTTCGGGCCTCCAATAAGCTGAAACCTAAGAATAATCGCGTACATCCATGCTCGTGGTGAGATTCGAACCCACAATCTATTGGTTAGAGAGCTGAAACAATATTAGTTTGGCCATTTAGGTCCGCAAGAAGTTTGCTTCTTTGAAGAGAAATAAAACGCACCTCTATCCACGTTCGAAAGAGAGATTGAAGTCACTCTAGTCTTAAAATGTTTCGATCTTTTGATAATCAAATCGAGTTCTTTACTTTTCTTACTTTCAATTATCGTTAAGTTGACTCGATTTCTTTTCGTTGACAATGTCCATTTCGCTCCACATCATTCATCCCGACTCATAGCAAACACCTCGTGGTCCTTCCTCACCTGTTTTCTTTGCATATTTTCAGCTTTTCTTTTAGGCTACTCTCCAATTAATGTTATTACTTTGTTACTCGTTATTGTTAGATTTCCTTTCGGCTGGCCTGTGTTCAATTTCCATAGTTAAACCTGTTCCATTCCATGACTCGCCCCCTTTCAAAGTACAGTCATCCACTTCACAACTTTCCTACTATTATTTTGAATTGCAATGTTGTGCTGTTTTGAGTACCATAACTTAAATAGCAATTATTTTTAGATAACTAAAGTAAGGGAATTTGGAGGGGGGGGGGAACGATTTGCTGTCAAGTCACTGGGATGAAATGTGCATCTCTTTACCGGTGAAAAGCACATAAATTAGCTTAATTTTAAAATGGCCTTTCCTTTTCTCGAAGCGTGTTTAGAGTGTGTTGTCTTTCCATTGTTGAAACTGACGCAATAGAATCTACTGTCTTTCCTTTTTTGAAGCTGATGCAATCGAGTATATTGTCTTCCATTGTTGAAATTTACGCAATATAGTTCTCTCCATTGTTGAAACGGACGCAATAGAGTATGCTGTCTTTCCATTGTTGAAACTGATTTCAACAATGGAAAGACATTCTCTCCATCGTTGAAATTGACACATTGTTGACAATGTGGAAATTAACATTTGCTTTGCTATTGTTCTCTCGGAAAACTATTTTTAAATAATTTTATCAATTTCTTCGGCTATTTTTCCTCTCTGATAAGATCAAAGTAATTCTAACGATTAATAATGGCATTTCCCTTAACAACGACCCGAGAACCTAATAAAAAAAATCTGATGTAGTTTGCTACGAACTTTTATTGTGTTATGATCGTAATTATCCACAAGGATATTCGAAATAATTTACATGGATCAACATTAGGAAGTTATTAAGCCTAATGAGTCTCTGGTCGAACATTAAAACCAATGACCTTCGTTCAATTACTCCCAACCGCCATCCCAACTTCTGATTACAACAACATGTTTTCCTGCACGGGATGAATCCGGAGAGATTTTTCCGCTTACTGTTTAAGTCAAACGTTTGTAAATACAAGAACCATTTCTGTGCCGATGCTCAGTCTCAAGCGACATCGTGATCGCTGCCGTAATTGTGTTGCAAAGATACGCGTAAGCACCCGCTCACGGACCTTTAACGGAACGGCAAACCCGCTTCTGTTTACCGTTAAACTGACGTGATTTTTACACTCAACCGATGGATAATGGGAACGGTTAGAATATAAGCACTAAATTACCAAGAAAATTACCATTCTCCAGACAACATCGGGTTTAATGAAAGTTAAAAAGAAATTTCGTTATGAGGGTCAATAAATTATCCGTCACACAACGGCAACTACACCGACGAAGGGTTTTTTTTTTTTTTTTTTTTTTTTGCTTCTTAAATCCAATTGTGACCGAAAAACAGGTGTATGATTGGTTTAAGTGCGGAGTCGAGAAAAGATAAAAAGAGATGGAAAAGAATGGGGTGGACAAAGTAGTCGCGATAAGAATGGCTAATAAGGAAACATCCAAAAGGTTATTACGTTTAGTAGTGTCGTTTTGCCAGTTTGTTTTCTTTAATCTTGCGATGTCTCCTAACCCCCCCCCTCCTCCGTCCATATTTTTATAGCCTTCCACGTTGAAAGTAATTGTATAGACGGCCGCTGCGTATTATAGACGTTGTTTCATATGTTTATGCATAATTCTATGCAAATAGGGAATTTCTGTTGCATTTTATTCCCCCCCCTCCCCTCCCCTCAGATTTTGTTATTAACGCATTGACTTGTCGCTTTATTCGAATTAAATAAAATATAGGCGTGTGATGGCATGGTATACACCCGAAGATTTCTTATGTGGCGTCTTTTTATGTGTTTTCCCGTAAGGCTAAGTTACGCAGTCTTAGGCAGTAGTGAATGTTTTGTATCCTGTAAACAAAATTGTCCATTGCATAGCAGCTCCTACTAACAATACTCATACTCGTATCTCTTTTGGTCCGATGTTTTCACTCTATTTTTAACTATCTTTATAAAAAATAACATTTTATCCATTATCCATTGTAATTACTGAACTTATCTACCAATAAAAATTTCATAAATATAAAAAAACTAGTTTGTATTTTGAAATCCCAAAGGATTCTGGCAGTTTGCCAATATCTTTTTGGAACATTTAAAAGTTAGAACATTGGTGTTGCATGCTATTTCCAATAATAACATTGTTGCGTGTTCGTTTGGTTGTTGTATATGTCTTCCTCTGTTGTCTTCAGTCATTGTTGATTACAATAATTGCAGCTTTCATAGTTCGTTTTCCCACATTGTATGAATCGATCATTGGTGATTACTCTAATTGTAGTTTTCATAGCTCGTTTCCTTCATTGTTTGAACTATACTTACTAATTATTGTTAATTATACGTTTTTTCAAAGTTCATTTCTTTCATTGTTTGAATGATACTGGTATGAGACTGGAGTATTTTATTAGATATTCTTTAAGCATGCCAATTCATACCGATATGATTGTTCTCTTCTTTTTAATATAATAATTAAAGTGACCTACACATGCAATGATGTTTCTATTTAAGCAATTCCAATTATTTAAGTGACTGCGATGCCTTCGTAGTCCTGGATTGTATTGCACGATGTGTACACTAATGAACAGCTCTGAAATTAAACGTTTCTTTGCACACATCATTAGAGACTCGGTTATCTGTTCGGAGGTGAACACTTTGCTCTCATTCTTATGTTCTCAGGTGTAAAATATTTTTTCAACTCTTTTTTTGAAGCTCGCAAAAGACGCCTCACCTCTTTAGAATACTCGCTGTAATTGCTCATTTGCTTGTCTACACTAATTGAATTTTTCACCATTATTGGTTCGCAAAATTAAACTTTTTTTTTGTGCGTGTACGGGTGGACCCTGGAATCGCTCGTGGCAAAAAGAATTTTTTTTTATTGGATGATTTCTTTTAGGACGATTTTCCCCCCATTTTAATGCTAATTCTTTGAAAAAATAGAAAGATAGAGAGAGAAAGTTATTCTCCATTGAATTACATTTAGCTTTACCTGCTGGTAATGTCCCTTAACAATACATCCACCCCCTTTGATTTTTTATGTATCTATTTGTCAACGAGAGAGAGAGAGAGAGAGAGAGAGAGAGAGAGAGAGTCAATTCGATTTCTTTGAAAAAAGGAAGTTGTTTGTTGTTAAATGAAACTATCTTTTTTTCTCCTTTCTGTCTATTTTACTCTTCGGCTTACGTGATGGCTATTTTTATGGCAGACGAAGTCGGTTTAATTGTTGAAAATTTTCAATAATTAAAGCCGAGTTGTGTTCACAGTCTATAATGGTTTGTAGAACTTCCGAAAGAAAGTCTACCAATATTTCTCGCTTAATGGCTGAGAAACAAATTAATCCGTGTTTTTTTTTAAAGAAAAAAAGTCTTCAAGTATTCTAGAGAGTTTGGGTTAAAATAATTTTTTCCCCAAAATCTAAGCGTTTCATTTTCTACGTTTAAATCTTAATTTTTACCTCCTACTGTTTTTTTAATATACCAAATTAGTACTCGTACTATCTTTCTTTAATAAATGAAGAGCAAATTTTAATTTAAAAATAATATCTGATGATGTATAGTAGGCATTGGCATTATTTTAAAATATTTTTACATTTTGTATAAATTAAATTTTGCATTAAAATTATTTTTGGTATTTTCCTTCTTATTAAACTCATTACAGTATAAAAATTATCCTTCTCATCCGTCCCTCAGGACGGATTGAGTCCTCCCTCCCCCAATGAGGGACTTATGACGAATTAATGCAGTCGGTTCGTCACCCGTCTACTTCATCCCCTAAGGGCAATATTCATGACTGTAATTCGTGTGTGTGTGTGTGTGTGTGTTCACGGGCCGGTTTCCCTGTTCCGAGGGACGAAAAACCCGAGTTTTCGGGTGAAAAACTCTTTACTTCCGTATGAAACCGCTAACTCTCCTTCAGTCGAAAGAGCTAGATAAAGATCCCTCATGTCATGGACGGGAATCCAACCCAGATCTTTCCGACTAAAAAATCATGGCATATATATATATATATATATATATATATATATTGCCATATATATATATATATTACTCGCAGCCGCGAAAAACAGTTTTAGACTGTACTACATTATTATTAATACTGTGAATGGATTCGATTTAGATAATCCGGAAGTATTACTCTAGAGACCACACATAGATCTTTTTTTCAATCCACTTCAAACCTCCGATAAGCAGTGTGCTCTTACAATATACCGTAAAATGCATCCACCATTTAAACGTGATTTCAGTTTATACTAGATTAAATGAATTTTCATGTCATTTAAATAAAACAAAAAAAAAGTGTTTTTTTTTTCAAATTTATCCAAGTGTTTTTGATATCTTATAACTTTTAAATTTAAATTTAAAAGTCTTTAAACTTTTGAAATTTCACAGTTAGCGCTTTTTTTTTAAAAAAAAATATTCTTTCCATTTTAAAATTTACTTAATTTTTTTAAATTTAAATATCATTTTTTAAATATTAAAAATATTTAAATAAATTAAAAATTCTAATAGTTATTTTTTTATTCCTTATAATCTTTACTGAGTAAATGTTTTACTATTTACTATTTATTTTTTTACTATAATTTACTATAATGTTTTACTACCAAAATAAGGCTTAAAGTACAAGCCATTAGGAAAAAGAAAACCAGGACGTCCTCTTAAGGGATTCAACGATGACGTCTAAGGCAGGAACAAACCATTCTAGGCCTATATTCTACAACCAAGATGATAGTGATGACGAATTTTTTGCTATTTAAATATTATTTTTTTTTCTTATTTAAATTTTTAATTACTTAAAACAGTTCGATATTTCAACTATTTAAATTAAAAATAAAAAACAAAACAATTGTTCAGCTGTTAGCGTAATAATTATCACAAGTAATTTTTCAATTTGCCAGCAGACTACAATAGATTATTCAAGTCTTGTGAGATATTCGATAGATGAATAGCAGTCTATTGGATGAGAGGAGTTGTAAAGATACCGTCAAGTCTGGGAGGGGAGAGTATTTGATAGTTTATCTACTCCCTGGCCTATTTATCATGCATTATTCAAAGAACTAAACACACCAAAGCAGCCTTCCTCTGGATTCACTGCAGTCTCTTTCAAAATAAGTTCAGAACGATGCGAAAAAGTAACTCATCATTGAACATTTGTCCCGAATTTGGAGATCTTCTTACCATGCATATCTAATGCTTTCATAAATGGCTTCATCCCACCTTCCAAGACGGAAATCTATTCATATGCTGATTGCAGGATGCTGTGGATGACTCAAACTGAAAGCGAATATATTTTCAATAGGGTGTCATCTTTTTTTAAGGGTTCGAGGGAAAGAAAGAGACAGGCAAATATGTTTCGTGAATGCCTCAAATAACCTCCTTGTTCGATTTATTTGACTACGGAATGAGACATTTGACAACGTGTTTACTGGCTATTGTAAAAAGAATTAGAATTCACGAGAGGATTTAAGATTTCCAAATACAAGCCTTTTTTCAATTCATATGCTAGATTTTCTGTTCGACAGCCACCAAGAATGGTATATATTGTTCGGCAGTATTGAATGTTCTTATACAGTGATTTGATCATCAGTTCATATACCAGGAATCAGGTCTTATGATGAGATTACAGAATCAGAGCATGCTATCAGAACAATAATCTGTCCATATACGTTGAATCAAGTCTTATAATGAGATTGAGTCATATTATTGTGCAAAACTTATTCGGATATTTAAGTCAGCCATAAACTATCATATCGTAACATAATCCTTATAATTATAATAATCATAAATAGTCATCATCATTATTCAATTTCTGATATATGCTCTCATGTAATGTACACGATATTATGATAGTACCACATGAAAAAGTTAAATCATTACTAACTTCGTGTCGACAAATTTCTTATTCGCCATCAAATCAAATCAACTATCATTCGGGGTTAACTATTTAAACCATCATTTTCATAATTAGCATCTTTACTGTAGTTATTATTTCGCAATCATTTTCGTCTTATAGAATACGCACTAAAGGCCATGACATAGTAAACAATCCATAGTTTCTAAATTGTCCGCCTATAGTACTAAATATATATATATATTTGTGCTAGCACTTTTTGTGACACAATATTTAAATTAAAATTATAACACATAATGTTTCTATGTGCCACAATCATTTATTAATTATATATATATATATATATATATATATATAAGGGCCACTACCCATATATATATATATGGGTAGTGGCCCTTGCCTTTAATGCATAGCATCATACATCTCTACAAGGGGATGTGCTTTACATTAGGGGAAAAATACTAAGAAAAGTGATCGGAACTTAATCCACCTTTACCACGAGTTGCCTCAGACTTGCACTACGTGCCGGCGCAAACTTGACTTACTTGTCTGTTTGCTTACTTGGGAAATAGGATTAAAAACCAAGTTTATATAAAATTGCTTGGTATCTTGAATATGTGGCAGCTTGTTTAGTTAAAATTCATAATCTCTGCATTACTTCAACCTTAGCATTTTCAGGTCTAGCTCCCACTGACGAGACCTCAATAAAGGTCGAAACCGGCATGGGTAGTGACCATTGCCTTTAATGCAGAGCATCATACAACTTCGCAAGGGGATGTGCTTTACATTAGGGGGAAAATACTAAGAAAAGTGATCGAAGCTTAATCCACCTTTACCACGCGTTGCACTACGTGCTGACGCAAACTTGACTTACTTGTCTGTTTGCTTACGTAGGAAATAGAATTAAAAACCAAGTTTATATAAAATAAAATTGCTTGATATCTTGAATATATACTGTATATATATATATATATATCTTGAATATATATATATACATATTTTTTTAAAAAATTAAGATTATTAAATTTTAAAAAAAAATATTCTTTCCATTTTAAAATTTAAATATCATTTTTTAAATGTTTAAATATTAAAAATATTTAAATAAATTAAAAATTTTAATAGTTAATTTTTTATTCCTTATAATCTTTACTGAGTAAATGTTTTACTATTTACTATTTATTTTTTACTATGATGTTTTACTACCAAAATATTTTAATTAAAATAAAATATATGTATTTTATATATGTATTTTAAACTAAAATTATTACAAATAATGTTTCGATGTGCCATAATTATTTAATACGATGATATAGAATATTTAAAGGTGTATTTAAAATTTTAGAATTTATAAAGCCAGTTACTTTATTTTAAAATAATTTTTTATAAATCGTAAAATGTATATTATATAAAATATATTTTTTAAATAAACTATAAATTATATAAAAAAGAAAGCCAACATGACTATTGAATTCCAGACAATAGATAATACAGTAGAAGGTGATTAGCTCTTTCATTGTTTGGTGATTATCTCATACCTGTATAACATTTATTTATGCCATATCTGTCGTAATGAGTCATGTTACATGTATTTATTAGAACTAATATATAGTCACGACATCATAATATGCTATACCATATCATCATTTTAATTGCAAACAATCTCAATTACTGGCTTGGTTAGCGTAGCCGTTCTCCAACCAACCGGTTACAGTTTCGAATCTCATCGTGGGCATGGATGCTTCTGATTGTCTTTAGGTAGGAGATGAATATCATCGCCCGGTGTGAGATCACCTCACGCTAATTGCGGGCCTGAGGTGGCTTTGAAAAAAAAAAAAAAAAAGATTCCATGTGTGGTCTCTAGAGCAGGATTTTCAGACTGTAAAAAATACTAAAAGAAATCTCTTAGCCCATGCACTGTACAAAATGTACTATAGATTTGCAAATAACCTTTCGTGGATCTGGGAGCAACGTAATAAAATTGTCCATCTATGTTACTATATAGTTATAATAGTTTGCAATTTGGATAGGAATTTATAAGCAAAAATTGAGATATTTTAGATTTTAGCATATTGCTTATATGTTTCATAAATATTTAATATCAAGATATAGGATATTTAAAGGTGTATGTCTAAAATTCAAAATTTTTAAAATTATTTAGATTACTTTAAAATATTTTTTCAAAATTCTTAAGAAAATATTAGATACAATATTTTTTTAGAAAAATATAAATTATTTTGACTTCCTTTCTAGGAAGCCAATATGACTACTAGGCTTCCCAGCAGTTTGATAATAGTGATTAGCTCTTTCAAGTCAAGTTCGGTTATATTTTAATATATGCGGTTATAAACGTCTGGTATAATTTTATATTGCAAAATATCTTGATTAGTTTCTTACAGATCCTTGATTTTTTAAGACTAATTATTTTATCGTTTCCTTAACGCTTTGGAGACATTCGATTATAAAGAAAAATGCCGGCAGAATATTTTTCTTTCTCGTCAAGAAGAAGAAGAAGAAACAAAAAGGGAGTTACTTCTCTGCACTCGTATTACAGGCGGGGTTTCTTCCTTTGCATAATAGTATGTATGCGAATTCTCTGCAGAATAGACTTGAGAAATAAGTGTCGTGTGAAAATAAGATTGATCACTTTGCAGACTGATGAAGTGAACATGCAATAGAATGGAGTTATGCTAATGCACTTGGCCGTCTCTTGAACACAAGACTCCGCTAGAACTCACTATCATTTATTGTCCCCAGCGGATCATTTCACAGCAAGAAAAGGCTTTAACCATTTTATGAGTTGAAATCTGTGGTTCACTTAAACTCCATTGCGTACATCGACATGCAAGGTAACAGAGGCAAGTGTGGGTTGTTCTATGGAAACTTACTACTTCATGGGGCACTAAGGATTTTTTTCTCCTTTATTATTGCTTAAAAGGTAACGTTAAGAAAGTATCACAGGTATTTGGAACCGTAGAAATAAGAATTTAATAAATATTCAAAAGGCGACATCTAGCGGTGGGAATGAAATGCAACGATCGCCAGAGAAATTCATTGAAAACACAGATGACGCCATCTAGCGGTTGAACGGAAAGTCGAAAGAGAAATTTGATGAAAATATATAAGACGCCATCTGGCGGTGGTACTGAAAGTGACACTTGGTAGTGGAAATGAAAAGCAAACATAAAAAATGGGAATTTAATGAATATTAAACCACCCATCTAACAGTCGAAATGAAAAAAATGGAAAACATAATTCTGGAAAATATAAAATTGCCTCCGTAGCGCAATTGGAAGAACGACGGTACATTGCGCCCTTCGATTGGAATAGGCCTAAGTTCGATTCTCGTCGCGACGGGAGGAATCTTTATCTGGACGATTTTCAATCGAAGGTGAGTTAGTCGATCTCAGACGGAGGTAGCAGGGTTTTTTCTCCCAGAAACTCGGGTTTTTCATCCAGCATACAGACAAATCGGCCCTTCAGAACACACGCAATTTACAGACATAGAATACCAGTTGCGGTGGTGGTGGAGGTGGGCGGTAGATGGCGTTGATTCGTAGAATATTCGTTGATTCGGTGTAGTGTTGAGACAGTTGTATGTGTCCTCCCGCGATGAGTCTTCGGACTCCTTGGAGGTGTCAGGAATAATAATAATTAAATGAACATATAGTAGTGACATCTGGCTGTTGAAATTATAATATTAAAAAAAGGAATTGAATGAATACAAAATATATCTGTTTCGACCAAGGCGACATCTGGTGATGGGAATGAAATGCCAAAATAAAAATATGCAGTTAATTAATACACAAAAGTGACATCTAGCGGCCAAAATTAAATGCTTGGCATTTGGAAAATTATAAAAATAACATTTTATAGCAGGATCATAATTTTCCGCGAGAAATTCACAAGAAACACGAAACCTTAAACGAATTTTAATTAGTGTTAATTGAAGCTGAAAGATAGAATTAATCTCTGGTTACCTAATCGTCTTTTCCCAAAGCTGCTTTGACATCAATAATTGACAGCAAAAATCCCAATTAATTATCTTATTAATTGCTTCTTACGCTCAAATAATTCGATATTCGCGATAGGTTTGTTTAACTCAAATAGCTGAAAATTTTCCCTTCCCGAAAATAAACAAAATCAAGAAGAAAAAAAAAAAAAAAAGAGGAAGAAGAAGATTCCTTTAGGCTTAACGACGAGTATTCTTTTGTCTACGTCATTTTCTCTCGCGCACTTTAGAATACTTCCGCTTTTAATACATTTTATCGCTTTTGGAAAACGTCACGTGCACTACACAGAGGAAGGAAGGAAGAGAGAAATCTACAAAGAGTGTGTGTTGGGGGGGGGGGGGCGTGTTTTAAAATGCAACTGGGCTCGTGTATTATTCCCGCGCGCGAGCTACCAGAAATGTACAACAGCAAGATTTTTAATGTTTCACGTTTATTCTGTGTGCGTGCGTGCGCACGCATTTAACATTTTCACGTGCTGCCCACCGGGCTGAAATGAACAATAGGAAGAGTTTTAAAATGTGTTGCATTTCTCGTACTCATTATTCGGAGCTTTCTTTGTGCTTTGTTCTGGGCCGACATTCCACTTCTTGTTCCTTTTTCTCGAGGGGTAATTTTGTTCGCAAATTAGTGGCGGGCTACCTAATGAACGCCTTAGTCAGCTGATAAGTCTTCCCACCAGAAGTAATTACCTTGACAAAAAGAACAATTGGTCCCTCATGCGCTGAATTACACTGTACAGTTGCGGTCTTGTGTCAGCTAATGAGGCATTCTGGATACACCATTTGGAGAGGTACCTTGCTGACTTGGAAACCCTCTTTCTCTACTTTTGTGGCTTTGTATAGGATGAAGCGTTCTTTTCATTGGACTACACTCACCTGAAAAATGTCCTTTTTTAAAAACAGCGAGACAGTAAATTAGTTTGCCTATCCATTACTCTATTGCGTTTCCATGACAACGGGAAGATGCTCTGTTTTTTTTTTTATTATTATTATTATTCGATAGGAGAGCCATTGATTTTTACCGAAGTGCTATGCCCACTTCCCAAACTGTACCTTTTAATTCTACCAACATCCCTATTACTTAGATGATCAAGTCTCCATAAAAATGTCTGATATTAACAAGTTCGAGAGAGCCTGGCTAATTAGAGATTACAATTTATTGTTCCCCAGGTTGCAAGTGCACCTCAATTTCCACTAAAAGGTCACGCTAAATTTGGCACTAAGTTAGGTGGAAATGGCAGGTTAGTTGGGCCGAAAATTTATGTCCTCGAAATATGAAAATAGGGCAAAAATAAATTATGACCCTGTTGATTTTGGGGGTAATTTTAGAGTTTTCACTCCCAACTTTACACAGTTCGTAGCGCTCTAGAATTAACCGCGCGCGCGCGCGCGCGCGCACACACACACACACACACACACACACACACACACATGCAACTAGGTTACTGTAGAGCCAAGATAATCCTACAGTCTCATTTATCATATTGGGTGTTCAGATAGCTGATAGCTACTGACGTATACTTATAACACTCTCCAGTGAATTAGGGCTTGCTCTGTATATGGTAGCTGCAATCTGATACACTTTAGCTTCGCACACATACACAGAGAAGTGTCGTATTAAAGGCTATTTTACTAAGCATGTAGAGTACTTTCCATGTTAACATCAATATAATCTTACTAGTGAATATTAGATGTGATTTCAACTTGAAATATATATGATTATTGCTCATGCTAGATTTTTTTCATAATTTTATTCTTAATGAACTCTTCTTTTAATATACTATACCTTTGTGTCCATATTTAATTAAAAAATATATTATTAAATATAACGATGTATAAAAACAAAGATTATTCAAGAGCTACTGTTGAATAAATTATATATAATAATTAATAAACATACTATATTATTAACGACATAAACTATATTATTGATTATAACATACAACCTTAGCTTCTACTTAACACACTTTATGGAATGGTGTATATTATTAATTATATTATAAAAGTATTTATTTGAAATCAAAATCTTATAAATTATTAATGATGAACATTGTTAATTATATTAACAATTATATATTACAAGTGTCTATTGTTTCAAATCGTGGGCTTATAAATTATATTGTTTTTAATGTATGATTTATATTATCATATATATTATACTAACTTATTATTATTGTCAATATACTTATAAATACTATTATTATAAATATTTAATTATAAACATATGTAATTATAAATAATTTAATTCGATTATATATAAATAGAAGAATATTCTACACTTAGCTTTAGCACATTCTTTCAGCTTTTTTCCATAACTTCTCTTGACCAAAATTTTTTTTTTTTTTTGCTGGATGGGCGAAGCAGGAATGCTTTTCATCTTCCCAGTTATCTGTAGAGGACAATGTAAGGGTGTTATTGAGCTATTAAAGCTCTGATCATGGCAGGAGGGTGACAGCAATAGCCGAGCCTCAGTTGAAACTTTATTGGCTACAGCATTGCCATCCATTACCCTCCATGGGTACTCATTTTAGTCGCCTCGTACGACATGCATGGGCTGCAGTGGAGCTATTCTTATCCTGGCCACCACACGGGGAGCTTGACTAAAAACTCTGCTGTTTTAATATACGACATTATATGGTAGTATTAATTTCTTTAAATTTAGGTGAAAATATTAGACTAATTAACTAATGTTTATTTTATAAATTAAATTTTTATTTTTTTTTTAGAAAAATAATATACATTGCAGTGAAAACTTTTGTAAATTATACAAAAAAAAAAATGCTTATGACGTCATATCTGTTACAAAATCGAAAAAAAAAAACACACATTTAAAAAGATGAATTATGAGATTGAATTACAATTTAAACTAACTTAAGTAGAATTCGGGAGATAAGACATCTGTTTTGTGATAGAGAAATAATACTCATGAATATTACTTAAATATTTTAATTATTTTTATTATTAAATTTTATTGAAAGTATAAATTATTTTAAGAAAGAAATTTGAGGCATTAATTTTAAAAAAAAACTAACATCTTGTTTATTTAATAAAGGGCAATGATATTCCACGAATATTAATAAAGATTGAAATTAATAAAAAATATAAAAGGCAGGCTTTTAGTTGCAATTGATAACGGAATTAAAAACTACAATTAGTTTAATGTTAATTAAAATTAATTAAATATGCTTTAATTTAGCATATTAATATAAAATACATTAGCTGAAAATTCTGTTTGGGTATATTTTTCTATTTGGTTTAATGCTGAATAGAAATAAAATCTATTAAGTTCACTCAATTCTCATAAGATCAATCTTTCTGATCAACATAAAGATCCGTGAATGAAAACTCACATATCAATGTGAAGATTTAAAAATAAAAAAACTAGCAGTCACATAAAAGAACTCCGTATTCTCCGTAATTAACTCCGAATTCAAGTTTAGCTTAACAAAATGTAGTTTCCTTGGGAGAATCTCTAAGAATAATTGAAAATAAGTGTAGGCAATTTGCCTAGAAGGTTTACAGCTTCAAACAATGACTATAATTGCACGGTAAAAACCATAACATTACCATTATTATAAACAAGCAATTAAAAAAACATATTGCCGCCATAAAACGACTCAATTAAAAGAACCACTGAGAGACTGCAACTCAAACAATACAAACTTGTTAACAATGCATAGCGCGCGCAAGTTAGTTCTGTTGTAGTTGTCTTTTTCCATTGTTACACCTCTAGCTAGTAATTAATTTTATTTTTGAATTTTTACGAAACCAACATGTTTTTATTGTATGTTTTTTAGATAAAAACGGGTGATAATTTTTTTAAAAAAAAAACTTCTCTACCGCTACTGACATATTGGATAACAACGTTTGCGCTGACCATGTCAAGAACATGTCAAGAACAAGGAAAAGCCATCAAGAAATAAAAAAAAGTATAAAAAAAGTAGGTGAGGTTAAAATTGATTGGTCTTTTGGGAATGTTGTTTCATTTTCCAAGTTCTGATACCAACTATGTGGCTAAGACAAATTCGTGCTTCCTAGTCTTGTTGAAAATAAAATAAAATAAAATATAGATATATTTTCAGCTGACAAAAACTGTTATGTTACAAGTAAAAAAAAAATCTTTCAAATAAGATTCCCTGCTTGTTTACGTCTTGACCCACTCATGCTAATTATGGTATAAGCTAACATTAATTTAGAGAATTATAATCTACAAAAGTCCAGCAACTACATATATTAATAATTTTTACTTTGATATTTCTTTTTGCCTGTTCCCGTGTTGTTAATGTATTGATTCCACAAAGTGTTGGATTGTAATTATGTCTACAACATTCTAGGCGTTTACCTGTCTGGTGAATGCCTTTAACTGGCTCATATTAGACAAAAGAGGACTTTGATTCCAGATCTGTTCTTCTAACATGTTCCATACATGGGGGGTGGTTCAGATCCCGGCTTAGTGATGGCCAAGGAAGATGGTGGGAGTCGCTGTCATGCTCGCTGAACCACTGCTAAAAAATTCTCGCGCGATGGACAGTAGCATTCTCGTCCACGAAACAACCATCACCTGCTGGATGAAAAGTCAACATTGCAGGATGGACTTGATCGACAATGATGTTCAGATACTCCTTGGAAGACATCCGACCTTCCAGCAATACCAGGGGGACCCTTTCCGCAGCAGCAGAACATATCCCACACCATGACACCACCTCCAGAACCTTATGTTTACAAACGTCTTCCAGTGTCCAGACACAGCGGTGTTCCTGACACCATTGTAAACGACCTTTTTTCCCAAAAACAGTGGTTTCCGTATAGGGATGTGACTGCCAATACAGATCCTCTTCAATTCCCTGCACATAGTTTGGCGATATATGGATCGGGCCTTTATTAAATGCTTCGGTCAATTGGTACACGCGGGAAGTTCTGTTTGTTCGCATAAGTCTTCTCAGATGACGGCGATCTCGTTTTCCTGACAGACGGACCACAGTTATGCCTATTAGACAAACCATGTGGGTTATTTTTCCACTGCTTTAAACACCCGAGATATCTTCCCCTTTGAGAACCCAGTTAGCCCTGCTATTTGCAAAATCGTGGCTCTAGCCAGACGGCCACACACAATAAGCCTTTTATCGACCTCCGATAGATCCCTTGTTTTTCTCATTGTGATCAACACTGTTGACGATTTTCTGACTGCCAGTATTTTTAAATAGTTGCCTGGAACACTTGGTGATGCACGACTCCAGGTATTTTGCATATACGCTACGTAAGTGATTTTCGCACACCTGGATGGTTTCTCATTCAGTGCCCGGTATGTGTATGAAGGCACAGGGAAAAATGGGGTGGAAATCAAGAAGCCATCCTCCCCTCCTCTTTCAATTAACACACGCCTTACACGGAGTCTTTTATAAGCATGCGTTCTTTAAAAAAATTAAAATTAAAATTAAAAGTCATGGCTGTAATGATGCATTGGCGTGACAATGCATCGTTAGGTCCGTGTAATAATAATTAAAATTTCAACTTAAAATGAATAAGATATTCGAAGTCGAAGATCCTTGTTCAGACCGGATTTTCTGGTACTATCCTACACGGAAGTTATAGGATCTGAAATAACAACAATTAAGGAGGAATATATCGAACGTATGGTGGCCAGCAAATATAGATCTTCTCATAAATGTACATTATTTTTCTAGTTGAATTATTTATAATTGGGAATTCATCAATAAAGAGAATATTATTATTTCATCTAATCTAAGAACACCATCCAAGATGGACTAACTCAAAGAAATATCCCATTCAATTGAGCATAACATTCCCAATTTTTGGGAATGTTATGCTCAATTTGAACACCCGAAAAAAACACATAAAACTGGCCTTGTCAATCCGGTGATTGAACAAGGCCAGTTTTATGTGTTTCTGTGAGAAAAATCACAAGAATCCCAGGAGTGAACTCAGTCAGGAAACTACACAGTGTGAGCTCGACTAACTCAGTGTCCGAGATTATATGACCTTCAGGAAGTGAGGCAATCTACCCTTGACTTGAGATTTGAGCCAATGATTAGGGATATTATTGATTGTCATATTGTGAGGATATTAGAGTTTATCAAGACATTCGTGCTAATAGAGTAGATCTCGGTAGCTCAGTCGGTTTCATGTGTTTGGTTTGAAAGATCTGGGTTCGAATTCAGTCCAGGCGAAGAGAACCTTCATTGGGGTTTTTCAATTGAAGGTGAGTGAGTCACACGGAAGTAGAAAGGTTTCTTCCGGCCAAATTAGTCAGCAGAGCACGTGCGATTTATATACCCCATAAAACGGACTCAGTTGATTGCTTTGGTCATAATTCCACACAACAATAGCTGGTTGGTTAGCATTATTAGACACCAATCGTTTGGATTGGACAGGACCACGATCAATCTGGCTATCATTTTAGACCAAATGCATGCACAATCACAGGAAAAGAATATGCATCGCTAGAAATTTACAAGAACAGTAATTATAGGTTATATTTCCTCTCGCGTTTTTTAAATTTCTTTTATTAATTGGACAATAAATACGATTTGCCGAAGTATTTAGATTACTTACCTACATTAGTTAATTTGTTTGTTTTTTTTTCCAAAAAATCATTTTCCTTTGCTAGAGATTACTCACATCAATTTAGCTAACATCTTACATCCCAGTAAGTTTCAAATGCATAATGACAACGTTAATATCTCCCTTGCCAACCTTGAGAAAGTGCCCCCCCCCGTTTCTGGATACAGTAATTACTCTCATTAATTTTAAAATAATCACGCCGTGCCAGTAGTGAACAAAACATCAGATCTAACTACTTGAGCCATACATCACACACACACACACACACACACACACACACACACACACACGGGTCTGCTTTTACCCTTTGAGAAGCAAGTTTCAGAAAGCGTCCCCATGAATCCCACGGGTTGTTCTAAGTGATGATAGCGTTCTGATTTAGTGCTACTGTTTATTTGGTCTCGGGGGTCTAATAAGTGTCACAGATATAGCGGAAGGATGCGATCGCCACCAATACGCCTCTTGTGAGTGCAGGATCTAGGTCAGCAACGTTGATGACGGAAGTGACTATCTGGCGGCTGCTTTCCGCCAAAACTGAGAGCATTAAATCGAGACTTGGATGTCGGACATCTCCAATTTCCGTACGTGTGTGTGTGGATGTCCTTAATTAGAGTTACCTGAGTTGGGATTAAAATAAAAGCGGTAAAATCTAACATGGTTCAGTGTAGAGCATAAGCATATTATAGCTGTCATCTATTGCTCTTTTACTGGTTATTATTTTTTTAAATATTTATTTAATCAATCTTGTCAACTATTACAATCTTACTTTGCAAGGTTTTTACCCAATGACTTCAATACTTACATTACTTTAACGATTTTTGAAAGGTTTAAAAACTTAAATGTTATTAGAAGTCACTTGTCTAATGGGAAATTTTAATTTTTTTTAAATAAAATATCTTCAACTCTTTACAACAACAACAACACAAGTTCTAGATAGAACTCACCCCTTTAAAAAGTGTCATATTTTTAAGTAAACCTTCCCTCTATTTCTAAAAGCGTGAAATTATTTTAAAATTTTCGGTTCCTTACTACGTTAAGAGGTTCAATACATCAATAGATGATAGAAGGGCATCCCTAAACTACGTACATAATTCTATATACAGTAATTACAATCCATATTAACACGTGGTGCCATCTAGGGATTCGAATTAAAAAATAAGGATTAGAATATTTAACACCATTTAGTATTAATGACAACCAAAAATCAGGATTAAAAACTTAAAGTATCCTATAGATGTTAGCCTTGTCTTCTGTACTCAACTCGATTTTCATTTTCCGAGGAAGGATCTGGGTAAGGAGGGGGGAGAGTATCATCCTTAGCGTCCATATCAGAAATATTTACATATAATGAATCAACACGCAGACAAAGGTTTTGCCGGCAAGCTGTGTCGATACCCCCCCTATCGGCCAGAGTTCATATTGCATATTCAACGACTGCCATATATTTAATAACATAGCCTCGAAAATAAACGACACTGAAGAGGGACTCCACGGAAAGAGAGAAAAGGAGAGTATTGCCACACATACACGCGCACGCACGCACACGCATAAGTTCCATCTCCATATTCTTTTCTAGTAGAAACGGGCAGCGGAAATTGAAAATCGGGATCTTCCTTTATACTACCGACTCTTATCAACCCCCTAGATGCGAACGAATGAAAATTCTGATTTCAGAGACAGCTTCCTTATGCGATAGCAATGATTAAAATACGAAGTTGCGTGAAGAAAGAAAAAAAAAAAGTTGGAGAGAGAAAAAAAATCATCAAACTCCAGTATTATAGTTACTGGTTAATCATATTTCGCATAATAGCGGCTCTGATACAAATTCCTTCTTAATCTCGACATTAACTCCTGCCACCAGGTGTCGACACCGTCTATACTTGTTCTTTTATATTATTCGTAATGTCTTATAACAAATTCTTCACTAATTTCAATATATTATTTTCTGTCACCAGGTGTCGACACTGTCCATTTGTAATTATTCGTAATATTCTGTACAAATTTCATCCTAAACTCGATATAATGTTTTTGCCACAAGGTGTCATTAATCATATTTCGCATAATAACAGCTCTGATACAAATTCCTTCTTAATATCGACATTAGCTCCTGCCACCAGGTGTCGACACCGTCAATGATTATGCTTTTATTGGTTATTAGTATCGACATTAGTTCCTGTCACCAGGTGTCGACACCATCTATGTTTGTTCTTTAGTATTATTCGTAATGTCCTATAACAAATTCTTCACTAATGTCAATATATTATTTTCTGCCACCAGGCGTCGACACTGTCCATTTGTAATTATTCGTCATATCCTGTACAAATTTCATCCAAAACTCGATATAATGTTTCTGCCACCATATAATGTCCATACCGTCCCTAGTTGTCCTTTTGTATTATTTGCAATATTAAAGAGGTCTTTTTCACTGTCTCATTACCGATGATTCTTGACTAGTTCAAATACAGCTTGTTATTTTCCTGGCAGTCAACCTGATACCTTTCGTTAAAGAAAAGGAATCTTTATTGATTATCTGACTTGCCAAGATAAAAAGCAAAGACGAAACATCTTTTCCTTCAGTCGATCGACATGGGTTTATTTTTGTAAAAGCGTCTATTTTGTTGTTTCTTTTTTTTCTTCTTTTTCTTTCTTCGATATCTTCAAATATTGAAATACTTCGTTTCCATTTCAGTGTTCGGGTTGTTCAATAGGAGACCTCTTTGAAGAGGTAAAAGATAACGCTTTTAAAAAAAAAATACACGTAGTCCTCTTGCAAATGCAAAATGATCTAATTGTGTGTGTGTGTGTGACTGAAGCTTCGACAATGGAAGTTAGCAACAAAAGAAGCAATCGAATATACAGATTCTCCTTTTTTTATTCAATCATCTCGATTGCATCCTTCAAGTGAACATTATCCTAACAAGACTCCAGATTAACAATAACTTATGCGAAATATTTGCAGTGGCATTCAACGTAACTGGGATTAGTGCACACAAATGCGTGACTGCCAAACAATCGAAGATATTTTCTCTATAAGTATCTCGTTAAAAAAAAATATTGGTTTGTATATACGGTGATAAGTTCGAATCAAAAACAGACTACCTGATAATAGTATCTTCACATCATTTCATTCTCCACCATTGTATAAACCAATAGCGATGTCCCTATTATTTTCTTGGTGCATATTAACCCTCCTTCTCAAGTATGATAGCTTTAAATCAAGAAATTGCATTGTTTAAAACCTGGTTTCAAATCAAAGACTGAAAACTTGGACGACTCATCAATTATGTCCATTTTTATCGCAATCCCGCATCTCTCCAACATCTAATAGTTACTCTACTCTCAAAATCGTCAAACTTTTATTAATATTACTTACGAAACAATAAAACATTTGTTAAAGATTCCGAAATATCCAATTCGTCTTTACAACTAGCCAAACAAATTACGAAAAAAAAAATTAAGAAACAAAAATAATGATTTATCATAATTCAAATAAATGTTAAATTAATAATGGTTAATTTAATTATGTTTTATTAATTAAATGAAATTTATTTATTCTACAAACTGTTTCACAAGATGCTTTTCTCTATACCCGATCACGTTAACCCCCCTCCAAAAAAAAAAACACCTAAAAAATACGACAGCATTCTAATGAAAACAAACAGTGTAAACACAGAGATATTTTGACACGCACTTCAAAGCGAACACTTCACAAGCCAACAATTGTCGATTTCCAAGATAATGCAGTGAAATTACATTGTTCGGAATCATTCTCAATTCGATCGTGAAATAACTCAATAAATACTTACAGACCATCTACCTTCTCATCTACATGGCACCATGAAAGAATCATATACAAGTTCTTTTTCACCATCAGTCATAACACGTTATGGGAATCAATATCATTAAGCACGTGATGGACTCGAGTAAAATCTAATCACGATTATGCTCATAACGGCACTTACAGAACACAAATATGTTTTTTTTTTCTTTTATATTTTGGTTGAATTTTTCTCGTTCTGTTTTCATTGATATGAAAAACCTTTGTATGTCTGATATCTTCCCTCTAATGATATAATAAAATGATTTATTTCAACTTAACCTAGTGAACTTTGAACTTAATTGGTTGATGGACTGAATCCTTGACTCTTTATTCCCTTCATCTGGATTTTAGATTGTGGGCAATTTACCCGCTCATTGTGAGCATTGAGGCTGTATCAGCTTTCTCTTGCGATGGACTTAACCTAGTCCTTATCCCTATAAGGACTGGCTTAAAAGGGCGAAGCAAGAATGCTTTTTACCTTCCCCGTTATCTGTAGAGGACAGTGTAGGGATAAGGTGTTATTGAGCAATTGAAGCTCTGATCATGGCAGGAGGGTAACAGCAATAGCCGAGCCTCAGAACTTCATTGGCTACAGCACTGCCATATTTAAAGGTAAAGCCGTCTCTAAAAATTCGGACGATCCCTAGGCCACTCAATCGTGGGCGAAAGAACGTCCATCTCAGCGTTGGCCTTCCACCCACACACCACCACCGAGCAGAACCGCTCAAATTCCGAAGAAAAGCATTCACCGACAAAGCCCCTCAGCGGGCTGTGCCGGAGAACACTTTCCCCGGAGACTCAAATTGCTCCCTTAAGGCAAAAACCTTAAGAGAGCGAACTCAAAAACTCTCGAATCTCAGCGCCCCTGTGTGTGTGGGGGGGGGGGGGGGTAACAGCAACAGCCGAACCTCAGTTAAACTTCATTGGTACAGCATTGCCATATGTAAAGGTAAAGCCGTCTCTAAAAATCGGACGATCCCTAGGCCACTCATTCGTGGGAGAAAGACCGTCCATCTCAGCGTTGGCTCCACTCAGTGATGGCCTTCCACCCACACGCCACCACCGAGCAGAACCGCTCAAATTCCGAAGAAAAGCATTCACCGACAAAGCCCCTCAGCGGGCCGTGCCAGAGAAAACTCTTCCCGGAGACTCAAATTGCTCCCTTAAGGCAAAAATCCTAAGAGAGCGAACTCAAAAACTCTCGAATCTCATCACCCAAGGGGGTAATAGCAACAGCCGAACCTCAGTTAAACTTCATTGGTACAGCATTGCCATCTATTACCCTCCGAGGGTATTGATGTCCACCGGATTTAACCTAGTTTGTAATCATATATTTATATATATATTTCCTATTTAAAAATTAAAAATCAATAAGAGAATTATCTTAAAATAAATTTTTAAAATTCTAGATAATCTACTTTACTCTTTGAGTTTCAAAGTAAAATTTTAATTTACATATTTATATATATATTTAAAAATTAAAAATATAATATAAAAAAGTTGGTTTTGAATGAATGTCATTATGCTGAAATTTTTACTACATTTTCACGAAATTATGAAAATGTACAAAATGTATAAATAATAATAATAATAATAAAAATAGCTGATTTATAGTAATTAAAACCGTTCATTCTCTTGTCATCGATCAAAATTAATCTAAAAACAAATTTAGTGATCTCAGCATCTAAATATTAAATATTTCTTTTTCTTCTACTAATGTAGAAAAACAAATGAATATCCTTAATGTGATACATAAAATTACAATTTCGTTTGGGTGTAGTGAGTTGTTCTGATATCCAAATCTCATCACATGCGATAGCTTTTTCTAAAGAATTTAACCATTCTAAATAGAAAAATAGCTTAATATCCAGTTTCTACATTAACCTTTCACATCTTCCGAATGATCTAAGCACATATTTTTCATATCTTAACTCTTGATCTCTCTTTCATATACATAAGCGTCCTTTTTTGGCATAAATGCATTCCTTTAATATCTCATCTTTCTGTTAGAATCCCCGAATACCAACACAAAAATAAACAGAAAGAAAACAAAAACCACCAATTGCTTATAGAGGTTTTAAGCATCTTTTCCTAATGCATGGGAGCATTTTAATATTTTATACTCTCATCTCACCTCTAGCCGCATTGATTAAATACAAACCCGGTTACGCTTGTGAATACCCTAAACTACAACTTCTCTCTCTCTCTCTCTCTCTCTCTCTCTCTCTCTCTCTCTCTCTCTCCTTACGCATATCGTTCTCTCTTAGGGAGAAGTACTCTTAAGATTCTTCATGTTTTAGAAAACTTTTGATAATTTTTTATTTTAATTTTTAATTTTTTTGCGTTTGCGTAGTTTGAGATGCACATGTTTCTGACAGTTCCTTTAAGAAAACGAAGACAGTAGGAGGCACGCCGAGGAAGAAAAAAAAATTGACTAGAATATAGGTCATTTAGTTTTTCCAAAATCATTTATATAACAGGAGTTGATCTTGGCCAAATACTCCCAATAAAGTGTCTGAGTCCAAATATTTTATTACATCTTCGATATATTGACCTCGATGACTGCATCCAGTATAATAAGGAACTGCATCCTCTCCATCACAAGTGAAGGAGCCTTCTAGTACCGAGCTAGATGTACGTCTGTAATCCAGCTGGGCTTCGCATTCCATTTCCTCTGTTTGGAAAAGGGGAGAAACAAAAAAGTAGTCCTACTGTTGTTGCTAGGTAACGTACGTTATGATTTCTTTGTTGTGTTCATTTCCTCCAATGGGGATTAATAGTTAATCCTTCAATGGGAACTACTTGGACTTACTGACCACATTTTCTTTGATGTTACTTGAACAAAGTCATTCTCTCGAAATCCACTTCTCGAGACGATATCTTTCTTCCTGAGCGTAATTTAAACCCCCTTGGAGATGCTGTCATTGTTTCTTTTATCTTAATACTTATTAGTGCGTCTCTCCACGATATCTTGGGTATTGTCATGCGGGTGTCTGCTTTTTTTTTCCCTCTAAGTGTCACTGCCTCTATGTTTCCTGTTTGTCTTCCAAGATGGCAGAGCAAGGGAGGATGCATTTTTCCTTTGATCATTTCAACACAAAAATCAAATCAAGACCGTTGATATCAACAAAACAAGAAAGATAAGTATACTTCATAAATGACATATATTTTTTTTTCTAAAAACATTCTAAATATTTAAAATTTAAAAACAACTAAAGCTAGTGGTGTTATGTATGTGTACGTGTGGGTGTACAATAATTTATTATTATCAAAATATACATTATCATATATATGATAATTTTAATCATCAAAAATTTGAAAATTTAAATAAAATTAAAAATCTAGAAATTTGAATAAAATTAACAATTTTCCAAGTTGGATATCTTTATCCAGATGTACATATTGACAATAACCTACTTCTTCATCTGCGAGATACAGCGCCCCCTTTCGATCACATGAATAACTAATTTCTTTCAGTGTAATATTATGATGGTTTATGCATATAGTTTACATACGAGCAGTAACCGTTAGCATTTGACTTTAACGCTAATAATCCATTGGACCATCATTCTACAATACGTCAATGACTCATAGCACTGCCAGACACCATTAAGGAATATGTTTATAATGTTACCGTGGTAGCAGAGTTCAGCATCGGCGTAGCTTGCTAACAAATTGGACTTTGATGGGATTATATCCAACTTTCCCCTTAATGATTTTACATCGGTTGAGGTGATTAGTGGGGGAAAGCCGTAATGATCCACCAGCGTCAAGCGGTATATATATCCGAAAATCTGAATTAACTGCTATAATGGAGGTGTGAGTTGAATTCACCTCCCAGTAAGTGAACGATTTGCTAATTAAAATTTTGAACTATCGGATGTTACTTGGCTTGCTCAGGGTAACCGCGTAAGGTGAGCTTTAACATGAGCCTATATGTTTGGGAATGTAAGGCTTGTTATGGTCTAAATTAGGCCCAAGGCATTGGCGACGTCGATACAAAAATCAGTATTTATTTAATATTTTACGATTATTTATATTTTTATTTAAGTTAATCAATGATCATTTCTACAATATACTACTTGACGGAATTAGAGTTTTTTTTAATTATTTTTTATATATATTTTACTACAAAATATAAAATAAAAATACAAATAAGACTAATATAAAGCACAAAACTCGACATATTCTTCAATTAATTAAAAGTTTCATTAAAAAGATTTAAAGAATTAGGATATAGAATACATCATAAAGAGTGAGATGAATCGAACATGAAGAAAATTTTCTGTTGTGCTCTGGTAAGCTGCAGTGAAGTAACATACGCAGGGGAAACCTCTATATATGAAGCCATTAAATAATGCCGGATTATATAATGGCCATTTTTTTTGTTCAATATCGTGTATAATACTTAATACTGTTGAGTTACAAAAATACAAACTTTAATGGAATATGTATATATAATGACATTTTAAAGATTCAGCTTCCAAAGATAATATATCAATCGGAAATTCATAATGATC
Source organism: Typopeltis vanoorti (assembly GCF_054136105.1). NCBI lineage: Eukaryota > Metazoa > Arthropoda > Arachnida > Uropygi > Thelyphonidae > Typopeltis > Typopeltis vanoorti. The sequence continues at coordinate 89,627,469 of NC_143554.1, forward strand.
TTGCGATATTTCTACTTTTAGATTAGGTCGATTTAATACGGAAAAAAGGCTCGTAAAGGGGTGTGAATGATGTCACAGAAATTAAAAACTAAAATCTTAGTAACAAATAGTTTACAATTCCGAAAGCATTAGTTGAAATAAATCTGTAGGTGTTTCGATGACCAAAGACATTCTCGGTAATGATGTGGTGTTGTGCGGAGAAGTGACATATACAGGGGAATCTTTATATGCTGCTGTAATGGACAATGTCACATTACAACAGCATTTTTAATTTGACTGATATACGCATAAGTAGTGAGTCTATCAACCCATCTTTCTTTGTTCTCTTTTCAGTGTTCTTCGCTATAATTTCACTGTCATTCCTATGTCTCAGCGGTTCTTTTAGATTTGCACTTTAACTCGTAACTTACCGACACATAAATAAGATCGGACATTTCCCGTGAACGATGAACACCATCCCCAAATTAACGTGATTTCAGTTTGAGCTAACCAAAAAAAAAAAAAAAAAAAATCCTTTTTCTGGTTCGTTAGTTGCGACTTCCCTTTTATCGGTTGCGACGAACGTGATCAGACTGTATGCGTTTACTTTGTTACACAAATTCCACTTTTACGTTTGGCAGACTTTGAGTTCTCTTCTACCTCTCCACATCATTATATGTCTGCTTTAAAATCACTGAGCTGATACGATCTCTCTTCTTTATTTCTTTCTTGGTCACAGTAACTACCCCGAATGCTTTATCAATACTCTCAAATTCCAGACCACCATCTGGACTCAAAAGTGCTTCTCTGAATATCAATTACTTTGCACTACCAGTTTGGCCCATTAAATCAAGTTTCGAAATAATCGGAGCTCACTTATAATATCCAACCGAGATCATACTGTGAGGTATTTATGCAATAAACATTCTTACCTGATGCATTCATTGTTATCAAAGTTAGGCCTAATCTAAAGGAGGTTTCACAACTTGGTAAACCGCTAACGTAATTTTTCTCCTTTTTTTCTTTCTTTCTTTCATTCTAGGTTCATTTCGACAACTTTCTCCTTTGTGTTACTGTTTAAACAAACTTTAGCAACTAATTAGAGAGCGATATAAATGAATTATAATTAGTCCTAATTACACGCGGTGAACACGTTAAATATTAATTTCGCTAAATACACAAAGATCATTAATGAACGTAAAGAAATGTTTGTGTGCATCCGTAAATGAACGCCGTTATGCATAAGGAAAACTATTGGTGGTGTGAGAACAGTTAAAAGAATCTCGGTTGTATTTTATAGTCATTTTTTTGTTCCTTTCTAGAAACAAAAAGACCTGTTTTTTATCGCATATAAGAATGTATATATTAGTCTTATGACAGGCTAAAATGTCATCCATTTATCTCTTCTGTTTTTCTAATTTAAAATAATATTTTTGGATGATGATTGGTGTTAACATCTCCTCTCTGTTGATCATAAAGCATATACTGACTACATTTCCTCAGAACTAGACTCTATTGTTTCCATGGAAACATTACGTCATAATTATGTTATACAGAATTAAATGTAGATATCATGTTTACGGTATTGGACGATTCTACATTGCTAACCAGCCTATTGGGTTTTAATATTGAACTAATACGAATATAAGAATGTTATTTATCCCTTTTATTGAGTTCTACAAAAAGGAGAAATTTTACGATACTAGATTCAAGGTATAGTGTGATTCTATCGTAAAAACTAAACAAGATGATTATTGGAAAAGTGGAGCTTCTATCGTAGATTAGCACTTTATGTGGGATTGTATAGGTGGGAATATTGTTCACATATTACTTAAATAAATGTAGTTTCTATGAGCGCAAACCATAGCAATGAATTTTATGTTTTTAATGTTATTAGAGAACATAATAAGTTTGCGTCATCAAATGTTCTGTGCAGTAAGTTTAGCCTAAATAATTTTTAAATGTAAAGTTGTTGTTTTTTTTCTGATTCAGCAGTACTACCTGAAATTATTTAGTATTAGAGTCAAAGTTTAAGTGAGGTGGAAAGGCAAAGATATTATATCTTTTACTTAAGTATACTTTCTAGTTAGTTCGTCTGTTTTGAAGAAGACAAGGGGGGGGAAGAACTTGCCATCTCTGTATGAAACCGGCTAATTCGAATCTCACACAGGGATCGAACCAAGATCTTTCCAAGCCAAAAACAAATGGTTTTTCTCCTAAGTACAGTGCAAAGGAGACTCCAAACACAGAATAAGGTGGCAAAGTTTTTTTAGAGGAATCAGACTCACAGAAAGGAAGGATGAGGAAGAAAATGAAGGTATGATCCATTTAGTGAGATGGAAGATGGAGAACGAAGTCATATTTAAGAGAAGTTGGACTCTGGACTTACTTATTTCTCTCTCTCGATACCCACATAGTATAAAAATGAAGAAAAAAAATCGATGATGATATCAGAGAGAGATAACTCTACAAACATAGGCCAAATATATATTTTTTCTCTCTCTCTATCAACTTTTATGTTTATTCGGGCATTAAAATTATTTTAGCCTCTTCTGACTTTATTTTAAAAGAACAACAAAAGTTGATTGTTTTAGAAACAAAAAGATGCGGAATGATGGTTGGGATCAACGAACACAACGCATGAGCATTAAGTTTTTACAGTCAATAACATCTCCCCTAAGCAATGGTGATCCCTCGTTGGCGTTTCAGAAATGATGGAAAAATATAATAACCCGTTTGACGACACGTTTGACGACTTCAGGCCTCTTTCATTTATCGCGGGATTAGAGCTCGACTATCCCTCGTATTTCCGAAAGGATGATTGGAGATGGCATGAACAATAACGGCCACTGGAAGTTTCGTCTTTCCCAACATCAGGATTAAAGAAAAAAAAATAAAGAAACAAAAAAAGAGTTTGCACAACCCTTGGGGATATGTGGTCGAAATCCGTGTGCTTTTTTGTCTGTAAATCCCTGCAGTTAGGCTGTGTACACAAAGCTAGACAACGATGGGGTCCGAGTAAACCAGGTCGTGATTGCTAACATACTTGTAAGCTGTTAGTGTCACGTCACAACTATATTAGCTGACAGTGCCTTCCTATTGTAGATCTTTTACAGAAAAGAGGGAAATTCTGAGGAGTAGCGTGATTTCCTTTAAAATATTAACAGAATTTTTTCAAGGAAGACTCCTTTAAAATATTAATATTAACAGAATATTTTAAAGGAAGTCACGTAGATTGGTGTTGAAAATATATAGGACGCCCTCTACCGGAAGACAATTCAAGCAGTTTATGTTTAGAACACTACATCCGTTCAAATATATTTGAACGGATTTAAATTTATAAATAAGTGTTTTAATCCTTATAAGGATTGGCTTAAAGGGGCGAAGCAAGAATGCTTTTCTTCCCCGTTATCTGTAGAATACAGTGTAGGGATAAGGTGTTATTGAGCTATGATCATTGCAGGATGGTAACAGCAATAGCCGAGCCTCAGTTAAAACTTCATTGGCTACGGCACTGCAATTCGTTACCCTCCAAAGGTATTCAGTGCATCATCCAAGTGTTTTAATCGCAAGACGCAAGACGTTGCTGACTATAAGGGTGAAGCAAAATGCTTTTTTAATCCCTGCTATCTGATAAGGATTGCTGTGTGAGGAAAAGTTTATGAGCTAAGTGCTCTGCCTGAGTGGGTGTGATTTACAGATCTTCATTTGGAAGTAGGATGGCCTTCGGTCTCCTGTATTTTGAGAAGTCTGTTTCATTATAATTGGCTGCTTGTTGCACTAATTCATTTGGATGTGAAGAGGATACTGAGAAGAACTTTACTGCTGAAGACTGCAGGAAAGAGTAGATGTAGGAGATATTTGTATCCCGGTGGAGTTGGACATTTCTGACATACCATGGTGCGTTCAAGATCATGCGGAGACATTTGTTTTGCACTTTCTGTAGTTTGGGGATATTTGTACTTGAGGTGTGGCTCCAGGCTGGGGAAGCATAAGTAATAATGGGTCGAATCATCAACTGATAAAGGAGTAGTTTTATTTTGGTATCCAGCTTGCTATTCCTATTGATAAGAGGGTAAAGCTGTGCAATGACTCTTGATGCTTTCGAACATGAGGCTTTTATATGTGAACTGAAAGTTAGTTTTCTGTCCAGCAGTACACCCAAATATTTAGCTTCTGGTTTCCAGGGAATCTTGGTATTAAATAGGAAGATGTCATCTTTGGGAGATATTGTGTTTTTAGTGAAGAGCATGGCGATACTCTTCTGAGGGTTTACTTGCAGTCTCCATTCCGAGAACCAGTGCTCTAATCTCTGTAGGTTTTCTTGCAGTTTCTTGGTGACAAGGTGCGGTTTAATAGATCTGGCTAGTATAGCTGTGTCGTCTGCGTATAGGGCAATAATGGATGACATTGGATTGTGCGGAATGTCCGCCATGTAAATCGCGAAAAGTATCGGTGCCAGAAGGGACCCTTGAGGAACTCCTGCCAAGATGCGTCGCTGGGTAGATAATATATCATTTAGTTTGACTTGCATTCGTCTGTCACTAAGAAATGACTTTATGATTTGGACTAGATCTAATGGAATGCCAGCCAAAATCAACTTGTATAGCAGTCCAAAGTGCCATAATTTGTCGAACGCCTTTTCTAAATCAAGAAAAACTGCTCCGGTGTATTGATGCCAATTATAACTTGTGATAATAAATTCTATTAGTCTATGAATTTGTTGGGTGGTACTGTGAAATTGCCGAAAAACAAACTGTTCTGAAGGAAGGATGTTTAGTTTTTTTACTGAAAGTTGAATTCTGGAAAGGATAGCTTTTTCTGCTATTTTGCCCAAATTAGATATCAGACTTATGGAACGATAACTTTGAGGCTGCTGAGGATCCTTGCCTGGTTTGTATATAGGAACTACGTCTGCCAACTTCCATGCAGAGGGGAAGTACTTAAACCTGAACATAGCATTTATTATTGTTGTGAGATATACGATGGCCTTTCGGGGTAGCAGTTTAATAACTTTGTTGGAGATGCCGTCAGGCCCTGGAGCTTTTTTATTCTTTAAATTCTTTATAATGTCATAAATTTCAGCTGGGGAAGTAGGTGTGAGTTCTGGTACAGGTATCAGGCCGTTTAACACGTGTCTGACGGGTGGACTTTGTAAATATGATTGAAATTTAGATTATTGTATGAAGGGCTACACTGTTTTTGTAAATTTTTAGCTATAGTTTCGGCTTTTTCTGCATCTGTGTAAACAATGTTCAGGTCAGATTTGAGAGGAGGAAGAGATTTGTTTTTGTTTTTGATGTTTCTCAGGAACTTCCAAACGGATTGATCACCAGGTGATATGGAGGCTAATTTATCTTCCCATAGTTTGTTTCTATGGACTTTAAGTGCATCTCTCACTGCTGTTCATTTTGTTGAGATATTTCTTGTCTTGGGGTGCTCTGGTGTTGTGGTATCTTTTTCTTAAGTGTTTTAATCGTTTTTGTATTATTCATTTTAAATAAGAATTATAAATCATTTCCAAAGGTGTATCATTATATGCATATATAATTTATTTTTAAAGGATTAAATTTTAAATAAAAAAAATTGCAGAGAATATTATAGATCCCATTATATTTTATAGTCAATTTAAAGGTTACATAATTTACCAGAATGCTTTATTAAAACATACCTAACATACGTGCTCCTGAGCAGAACTTGTGTTTTTTAAGTAATTCATGGCAAAACCGACATTTTCAAAAGAATTCTGATAATTTTTGTAATCTTTAAGTTCGCTATAAAATAAAATAGGATCTATAACATTCTCTATATTTTTATGAAAAATATTTTTAATATTGTTTTAATAATAAATTATATAAGTATATAAATATACACCTTTTTAAATAATTTATGATTCTTTATTAAAATTTAATACAAGAACAACTTAAACGCATATGTATTTATATACATGTTACTTAAGTTTTGGTAGAGGGCGTCCGGAACACCGATATGTGCAAATCAAAAGTGAGAGCTTAGCAATAATTCTTTTCTTTATGCAAATTAAACAATGAAAGGAAAAATTCTCGACAAGAATATTCACAAGTACAAAAGCGCGTTGAATTATTCTCGCTTCAAAGGATAAAGAAAAGGGAAGAGAGTTATAAAATCGAATTACTGTAATCAGACGTAATTAACACGGATAAATGATGACATAAAAGGGTTTGGACAAAGCCGGAAAGAAAATTATTACAGGCAATGATTTGAAAGGATGGAAGTAATTAACAAAAGTAACCCATAGCTACGTTCATACGATATTTATGGAGTCCAAAGTAGTTGTCGTGGGTCTAACAAACGTCTCTAATTACTAAAGAATTAACAGAGAAATTGAAAGACTAGCCAAGCGGTTATCATAAATGCTCACAAAAGTGGGACAAATCATCAGAAATCGGCCAAGTATAAAGCACGAAGGTGACGTTGGGAACGAGGCTATCATTGGAACAAAGCAAAGGCAACATTTGATCGGTTGGTCTGTCAAATAAACTCGCATGTCTCGTAGCAGCACCTGAAAATTGGACTCATCCAACCATTTCTGAAGAGTGATTGCCCTCTTAACACTCTAATCCTATTTTGTTTGCGGGAGGACAAGAGTCAGTGCGTGATGGGGGAGGGAGGGAGGCTCTTTGACAGCCACGCAAATGAGCATTCTGAATTTCAGTCGTCAATGCGCAAAAGTTTGTTGCCCTTTTAATTTGTGGTTTCAATGCATACTTTACTAAATTACCATCTTTAGTATTTGGTGACGCAACACTTCCAATTTGGAGAGTGTGTGTGTGCACTGAATGGCTTTATACTTATGTTTATTATCCATCTCTCGCTCTCGAAATAAATAAATAAATAAAACTAAATAAGTAAACAAATAATCAAAGAAGTGTAGAAGTAAACCGTTAAGTATATAGTACTTCGTTAAGATCGAAATAGATGATATCGGATGACATTCTTTATACAGCTTATCTTCTTTTTTATTGCGATGGAATTGTGTGTGTGTGTGTTAGAGGACTAAAGTTGAGTCTTGTATGATAATAAACTGCATATGACACTATGGTGTGATTCATTGATGACGTACCCAGTGACAGTAATCTCGTTTCAATTGAAAGTTACCTATCATATGATGCAGAGCACGAAATAATACAAATAGACATCGGGGGATGGGTATGTAATCAAATTTAAATAATCATTGTTGTATGCAAAGAAATTTGTTAATGAATATCATCATCTATAAAGAGATGTGAAAACTGTTTATAAAACAATTGAGTTTCTAAGCTTGAATATGTAAAAATGCAAGCTTAGTGTATATTACTTTAGGATATATCAGCATAAGGAAGAAACATTTCATTACACCCTTTCTTATCTTACATACGAAAGGTTATAAAATTCATTTCAAAGAGTTCTATTGAGTGTAACCTCAGTAAATGACCTAAACATCCTCCCTAAAGAACAGTTTGGATTTCGACAACACCATAGTACTACCCAGCAAATCCACAGATTTGTCGAATACATCACTACCAGCTACAACTGGAGTCAATACACTGGAGCTGTTTTCCTAGACCTCTCCAAAGCATTTGACAAAATCTGGCATTTTGGACTCCTGCACAAACTTATCTCAGCCGGTATCTCACTAAAAATGGTTCATCTAATCCGTTCATATCTTCAGAATAGATCAATCCAAGTTAACATTAACGGTTATACATCGTCCCAGCGCCATATCTTTGCTGGAGTGCCGCAGGGATCTCTACTGGCTTAATTGCTGTTTTCTGTATACATGTCAGACATCCCACACAATCCGATGACTTCCATTTTAGCACTGTATGCGGACGATACGGAAATACTAACCAGATCTCTCAGACCCAACTTCGTTACCAGAAAGCTTCAAGAAAATCTTCTAAAGCTGGAGGGTTGGTTCTCCAAGTGGAGATTGGAAGTCAACCCCCTGAAAAGCTCAGCCGTTCTTTTCTCAAAAAGGCCAATGTCTCCTGTAGGAGATTTGTTACTATTCAATACTAAAATTCCCTGGCAGTCAGAAACAAATTACCTGGGTGTGATTCTCGACAAAAAGCTATCTTTCAACCAACACATCAAGTCTGCATGTGCAAAAGCATCTAAAGCCATAGCTCAGATCTACCCGCTAATTAATAGAAATAGCAAACTCAGCAACAGAATCAAATTGCAGCTATACCAGATGACGATTCGTCCTATAATCACCTATGCCTCTCCGGCCTGGAGCCACACCTCTAATACTAACATTATTAAGATACAGCGAGTGCAGAACAAGTGCTTGAGAATGATTTTGAACGCCCCGTGGTATGTTAGAAACAGCCAACTCCACAGAGACACAAATATTCCCTATATTCTCTCTTATCTACAATCCTTAGCTTCCAAATTTTTTCTAAAGACGTCCACACATCCCAACGATTTGGTTCAACAAGCTGCAGCATACGAGCCAACGGACATATTTAAATATAGAAGACCAAAAACTATATTAGCCTCCTATAGCGATACATAATCTCCATGCCCATTCAGGGCGAGCAAACTGCTCGTAAATTTTACCCTCACTGTAACCACGACTGATAGCGGGGAATATGAAAAGCATTTTGCTTCACCCTTAAAGAAATTGTCAATTGTCTATTGAGTGTGCTATATATGTCATTAGCAGTGGAATATGATGATGCCATTGGACAAATGTATCATAAAATATATCATTAAACATCCAAAATAACTTGGCATGCAGATACAAATATGGTATATATTAGGTAATCAAAGTAATAAGATTGTGTGAGGGTGCCATCTGGCGGTAGTCTGTAGAAATATTCATTTTTCGGCAAAACTCTCTTCTTGCTATATTCATTTCGCTATTACACGCTATATTAACCGTTTGCGAGCGTGACGAACACACATTAGGAATGTGTGTGGGGGGGGGGTGACTAGTGTAAGAACACTAAGAATAAAATCAAAGTGGTGTTGATGTCATAATACATGATGCTACCTAAACGTCTCAACAGTGTGTGTGTCGGCAATTTTTCATACGGAACGTGACTTGTAAGGAGGGGAAAAAGAAACAAAAAAAAAATGAAAGAAACGACTCTGACACAGTCACTTACCCCCTGAGCACCACCACATCCATCATAAATGTTCACGTGCTGCGAGAGCCGAAGGCTTGATTGAAAATTGTTCGTTCACTGTAATGTAATCAATCATTTCTTACTGTGCCCTTTCACCTTTGCATGATGGACCTGTTTGCCGTAGGGTCTTTATTTTGTTGGGTTGGATTTTTGTCTTTTCGTTTTTTTTTTCACGAGTATACCGAATGGAAAACAGCTTCTGTTGTGCATTATCCTCATAAAAGTTTATACAGCCAAATTCCTTAAATTGCCCTGTCAGCAACCTTTCGCTTTTGTGTCTTGATGTATTCGTTGATGTACTTGTATCTGCTGTCATTATAACATTAAATAGAGTACATTTAAAAAAAAAACTTCCTTTCGCTAGTTCCTATCTGACATTTCACAAAAAAAAGCAGACTTAGAATGACTTTCTTTTAAAATAAAATTTATCAACTTACAGCTTTTGATTTAAATTTAGACGTTTACGTTTCATGTAAATATGGCCAATAATAAAGAAGGAAATCAAACTGTTCATGGAACACATTCGTTCATAAATAAAATAATAATAAAGAATAGAAGATTTTTTATCCTTCTTTTGATGATTTAACATTTTTAATATAACATTATCAAAATAGCTCAAGAGTATCAAAGTTTGAACACGGCCGTATTAGTTCAATAGATGAACTTGCTAGTAGACGACCCTATATCATTCATAAATCAATAAAGAAGTCAAAACCATTCATTGGGTTAATATCAAATTAGTCCTTGATTTGATAACATCAATTTGTTTATTGATTTATGCATAAAGATGTTAAACAATTTTTGCAATGTTCACTTGTATGTTATTCGAAATGGTCATTAACACCCAGAGTTTTAGAATATCGATGATATGTTAATCATTGAATTAATATACTTTTTTGTGAACAACATATTTCGATAACCTCTTCAAATTCTTCTAAAATGAAATATTACTTTACTCTTCTTTATAAGTGATAACATTCTGTGGAATCACAGAATGTTAACATAATAAACATAATAATCATAATAAACATAACAATCTCTTTTATTCTTCACTTTATCTCCTTTGAGATTAAACAGCTCCTTAGTCCATAAAAACAAACACAAAAAAATATTTGTTATCAATAGACTACTATAAAACATACTCCCATAATGCTCGTATGTTGTCATAGTAACGATGAACTGATTGTTGTTAAAAAAAAAAAAACAGTGTATAAGAACAGTTAATTGTTGGCAATAGATTCGCTACGAAACAGACTACAATAATGCTACCTCTGTTGTCATGGCAACTAGGAACTGGAAAAGTCATTGTTGTTTAAAAAAAAAAATCCGAAGCGATGGAGAAAGACGTGAGATTCTCGAAATGCATATTTCAAAAAAAAAAAAAAAGTCGTTCCCAAGTTCTATATTTTGCGGATGCCTCGAGTGATGGGGTTTTGGATATCAGCACAAAAAAAGCAGCATAACCTGTTTTGAGAGAACTTTCTTCAACTTCGGTCTCTCTCTCGGAAGACCAAGTTTGATAGCTTCACTTATGAGTCTTCAACAACTGTCAGCGTCGTGACTTTTCTGGTCTTGTGCTTCATCGCTGCCTCCTAAACTCCCGAGAGAAATGGGGGCAAACGTCGTGCTCCTATAACGTAGTAATTACATTTCCCTGGCTTGGTCTCTGGAGAGGCCGAGGAAGATTAAGAGTACAATACAGTAATTGGAGAGGAGGGGTTTCTCTCGTCACACAGAAATAACCCCATAATGGTCCAGACAATAAAGTTTCCGGCAGTTGGGTGTGTTTGGGCACACTGCAGGGGCTTTATGAACGACCTTTTCAACAATAAATTCGTTATTTCTACATATGCCTTTATATCAATATAGTGGGAAGCTTCGAGGTGCGGAACCGGACGTTTATGACAACCCCGATGCATCCACCTACGGAAATGAGTTAGTAATAAATCTGTCAAACCTTGGAGCTCTTCATTTGGTTAAAAAAAAAAATCACCTAACCAGTTTATTATACGTCTTCAAGTCTACTTAATCGTTACTATTACACTGTAGAAATGTCATAAATATAGGTTGGTGACTTTATTTTGTCATGTTTATTTTTAGAATGGGATTCGATCGTGGGTGTAGATGTCTATGACAAGCAGTATCTTGTTACTAGTAATTCCATTACTGTATGTTAAAGTGGTAATGAGAAAACGAAGTCAAACCTCGTTATGAAGACATACTTTAATGGACAATGAAGTGGAAGGTGGTTGAGGAAATAAAAGACCTGATGGAGGAGGATGGAAATATAACACCAATAGCAGAAACAAAAATCGAATGTCATCAATACAGTTGATTGATTATAGAAAAGGATTGGATAAATGAAAAATAAGATTACTAACGGATAGATTGGAGAGGAAAAAAAGAAAAGAGAGAAAGAAATAATAGATAAGAAATAGAGATCTGTAAATAGATAGAAAGAAATGGAATACAAAAAAAAAAGATGGAGGAGAATAGAAATGGGGAGAGAGCGGTTGTGAAAGTTTGAGAAAAACTGTTGTGGAAAGAGAGGGGCAAGATGGAGAAAAAAATACAAGGAGCGAATGATAGGGAAGAAGAAGAAGAAGAAGAAGAGAAACAAGTAAAGGATGAAGAAGAAAAATACATAGAGGAAGATGGAGATCAGAGAAATGGATAGAGGAAGATTGAGAGGAGAGCAATGGATAGAGGAAGAGGAAGATGAAGAATAGTGAAGGGGAGAGAAAGATAGAGAATGTTGGGAAAATACAGAAAAGTATTTAGAAATTCTTGTTGAGACTTTCTATATCTTTGGATTTCAGGGAGTGACTTTCTTTGCATATTTTTCGAAAGAAAAAAAAATGTCTTTTCAACGCCGCTTTGAAACAGAGTTGTTCGAAACTGGATGACAAAAATGACGGCAACTCCCATTAGTAGCATCACGGAAACCATCTCTTAGAAAACAGTATTTATTCTCCGCCCAGTAACCTGACGCCACTTTCAATTGTGGCTGACAGAGATGGAGTGAGTGCTTTTTGTTTGTTTACAAAGGGGGGGGGGAAGAAGAAAGTAAACTTACTTCCTCGTTCAAGTCTGCACCTGTCAGCCAACGTTGTGTGTGTTCTTTCTACCGTATCACAAGCCGCTAGAGAAAACCAAACTAATTAAGTAGAAACATATTACACATAGGTCATGCTTTTTATTTTCTCTTCGTTTTTTATTTATTGTTTCTCTTCAACTAAAATCCTTCTCAGTGCATTTGTGACAAAATATTGATGTGCGAGAATTGCAGTGTGCTTCAGGGCAAAGTTCCGGTTTCATTGCATTGCATTCTTCTTTCTCAGCTTTGTTTAATTACAGAGTCTTCTAAAGCCAAAGAATTTTGCAAAGTGTTTTTTCTGTATAATTTCAAGGTGGCTGTCTTACCACCTCTCTCTCTCTCTCTCTCTCTCTCTTCGAGTATCAACAGCCTTGTAGACTGTAGTTTTTTATTTTATTTTTTTATAGATACTTTAATCAAGTTCAACAACCAACTCGACCAACTTTTCCCGGAAGAAAGACAGAAGTGGGAAGTAAACTCTGATCTCTTATGCAATCGTGTTGGCGGATAGTCTAGACATTTTCTTGATAAAAAAAAAATTTTAAAAAAAAGTCTGGCGTCTCGTCTACTGATCGAAGAAGGTCTAAGATATGTTTTGAAATAAAACAGATCGTTAGTTTACGACTTCTTAAATAAAATTTGAAAAAAAAAAAAAAAGAATTCACGGTGACGATTACGTTATATTGCTGTGGGTTTCATAGGCTTAATACTGATCGATTTATCAAGTTCTCAAAGAATGCACGAAATATATATTTTTTCCGATTATAAAATTTCCATTTTATCCTATTTTTTTAAAAAAAGTAAACTGAAACAAAAAAGCATAGATAGGTAATACTCGATTTGAAGACGATTTAAAGCAAATAAATAAATCAAAACAATGATTTAAATAAGAAATAAAGGTATTTATCTATCTAGAGATAAAATGGGTTAGGATTTTTGAGATAAAACATTTATAATTTAAAATAAAAATACAACTCTTTTGTTTTTATCTTAAAATCAAAGCGCTGCTATGAAATAGGAACCGTTCTATCATCTCTTGTAATGGAAAGAATCACGTGACTAAAAGTGATGGCTTACGTATATTGAAGTGGTGACTATAGTTACACACAGATCTGCGCAAGCCGTTGCTGGTGAAGTTATAACCATAACTTCACCAGTTATATATTCACTCTAAGCCTATTGGGTTGCCAATATGGGACAGTCACAGCTTAGCGAGTACTTTTAACCATTGCTGTCAATTCTCCGTAGCTCAGTCAGTATAGACGAAGCCCTTTAGTCGGAAAGACCTGGGTTCGATTTCCGTCAGTGACGTGAGGAACCTTTATCTGGTCTCTTTCGACTAAAGGTGAGTTAGCTGGTCTCATACAGAGGTAGGGGGTTTTTCAAATTGTCCCCGTGAACACATATGGATTACAGTCATATGCCGGTCCCGAGCACGGATAAAAATGGGGGGGGGGAGGAAGCAAGGGTGAACAACCCTGTAAAAATCTCGCCAAGAATACTTTGTAGGCACAAGCCTACAAAGTCACCTAGGATCCGAAACGACTGAAAGGGAAAATCAGACGGTCAGTCAATTCTCCAATTTCTGTTGTTAGGTAGTGCAATTAGCTTCAGCATACATCACTTCCTTTATAAAAAAAAAAAAAGGCAGACAATTGTTTTTTTACTCTTCCGATTTTCGACTAAAATATCAAGAGAAAAAAATTCTTTTATGAACTAATTATTGTAATTATAGATGCAAGTTTCCCGAAGTATGCTAACGGTAAAAAAAAAAAAAAAAAAAAAAAAAAAAAAAAAAAAAAAAATCGCTTTCCCCTGCGAAGAGCACTTCACTGCACGGATTTATTTACTTTACTCTTTTAGTGTACTTAATGACAGACAGTGCAAATGCAGCCCATCGTTCTTACGTTTTGCAGTCATAAAATACAGAGAGAGAGAGAGAGAAATTCTTAATCTAAATACGTGTAGCCATCCATATCATCTGTTCCCATGCCAAAGTTTCTCCGTAGATGTGTACGAACGTCAGCCGGAAATTTCCAGTCGCACTTCAAGTTGCAAGTAGTGTTTGGCAAATATTTCCTCCGTATTGATTTCCAAGATGAAAAGCCAGTGCAAGTCTCTTAGCGGAATATTTTATTAAACTCTTATTCAGCATAATATTTGCTGAACCCTACAATCCGCACGCTTCAGAATTTCGAAATATTAAATGTTAATTCGGGTATAGAGTGATGGACGAAATTGTAAGTTTTAAGCGTTACTAAACACGTGTAGGGGCTTTTACGAAAGGCCAACGGAGAGCGAAGAGTTAATAATAAAAAACGTTATTTGATTTTAAATCGTTTCTTGTGCAAATAGAATCCACAAAGAAACAATTCATTATGGAACCAATCCCAGTGGTTAGTTCGTTGTGCTTTCTCCAGAATATTTAGTGGAAGTGGACCCAAATAGTAAAGGCCAATCACAAGTTATGTGCAAAGCACGTTTGAAAGCAGTCAGCTATGTATACGCATGAGAAGTAATTTGTATAAATTAATACTTCTGTGTCGTATAGGACACAATCAGTGATCTCTTATTAAATATAATCCAGAAGAATTATTAATGATGTGATGCAAACAAATAAAAAACATTTGTTTAGCCTTTTATGCTTGTAACGACCACTTTCATTTTGACCTGTAGCTATAGCTACAATTGCTTCAGCAAAAGTCGAAATTTTAATCAATTCTTAGTATTTCCGCTATAACTGGGTGCATACTTGTAAAAACTAATTTTTTTGCTTAATTTTCTAATAATTTAAAATATTTTATAGTATTTCATATTTAATTTTTAATTTCATATAAAAAAATAGAAATAGTTATAAACTAAAAAAATATTTTTCAGTAATGTAATTCAGTGTGCAGATAAACAACAAAAGAGAGAATTTCAAAAATTGGAGCCTTCCAGATCTTGTTAGTGCTGGATTAGAGGTGTTGCTATGAACAATAAAATACTAATAATAAAAATAATTTTACAAATAAAATAATTATTAAGAGAAATAAATTTAAAAATATAAATACTGTATATAATAATAACTTCTATTTTAATATTAAAAATTGTTTATTAATTGTCAAATTAATTTATTACACCAAAATTTATTTGTGATAAGATATATATAATTTTATTGACACAAACATTTTGGTAAATAAGATATATATAATTTTATTGACACAAACATTTTGGTAAATTACAATTTGACCCAGGGAATGAACACCTGATTCCCGGAAAAGTCCTTTTTAGGGCTTCAGGGTGACAAATGGCAATGTTATAGCCAATGAAGTTTTAACTGAGGCTCGGCTATTACCGTTACCCAGCCATGACTAGAGCTTTTAGGCTCAATAACACTCTATCCATACAGATTTACTTCATTCAGATGACGGGATAAAGAGTCAAGGACTCAGTCCATCGCCCAGTTCTTTTAAGAACTTAAGAACTTTGGTAAATTACAGAGTATCGATTGCTAGAAATGGTGGTGATCGACTGTGAGATGAGATATTGGTTAATTAAATCAGAAAAAGGGATTTTGAAGATAACGGGGAAAAAAAGTCCTTTTTAGGACTTCCAGGGTAACAAATGGCAATGCTGTAAGCAATGAAGTCTTAACTGAAGCTTAGCTATTGCCGTTACCCAGCCATGACTAGAGCTTTTAGCTAAATAACACCCCATCCGCACAGACAGATTTTCTCATTCAGATGACGGGATAAAGAGTCAAGGACTCAGTCCATCTCCCAGTTCTTTTAAGTACTATTGATAAATCACTGTGACAGGCAGACCCTGGAGTCGGAATCGACCGTGAGATGCGGTGATTAATACCCTTGGAGGGTAATGGATGGCAATGCTGTAGCCAATGAAGTTCTAATTGCGGCTCGGCTATTGCTGTTACCCTTCTGTCATGATCAGAGCTTTAATAGTTCAATAACACCCCACCCACACAGATTTTCTTCATTCAGATGAAGGGATAAAGAGTCAAGGACTCAGTCCATCTCCCAGTCCTTTTTAGGATTTTTAGTTTATCGGTAAATCAAATGGACAGTTAAACAAATGCTAATTTAGCATCTGATCATCAATTTCTTATTCGCCTCGTCACGAACAAGGAACTCGCACTCGTGTCAGTCGATTTGGAAAAAGCGTTCGATAGGGCAAAGCATAACTTCGTGCACTATATCCTAGAGAAAGTGGGTGTGGTTTCCTGCGTAAGGGAAACAATCAGAAGTATTTATAATAGAACAACAACCTGTATCTCCGTTAATGGGTTTCTCTCCGAACCCATTGCAGGGGTTCAGCAAGGGCCCCTGAGTCCCCTTCTTTTCTCTCCAGTACTAGAACTTCTTTTAAATAAAATTGACGACTCACACGCAGTGAGAGGAACATCGCTGCCCATAGGCTCCAAACAGAGCAAGAGTGTCGTGTATGCTGATATTGTTGGAACCCTCCGATTCCATTTATATCTTTTTTGGCACGACAGTTTAGTGTGCTCAGTGGTCTTCGCGCAAATCCGAAAAATACAAAATTTAAAATTTTTGGAAAATTCGGCCATGTCAATCTTCTGTATGGTTTGTTACCGTTAACCGGTCCGCTAACGATACTAAGAATTCTCTTCCCTTGCGACCCTGGTGTTACCAACACAAAAACTGATCGATCCATGTCGCAATAAACTATCCCCCCTTCAAACCAAATTATTTGTCTTTGAACGGTAGAGCAACAATCATCAAAACAATGCTGCTACACACGATCGACTTAACAAACATTCACAGACACACAATACAAAGCAGTTTACAGGGAACTCATCGACTTCTGGAACAACAGGAAACACGAGGTACGCAGAGCTTTTCTCCATTCCTCCCCCCCCACACACACACACACACGCACGCAAGGAGGGTTTGCCCTGCCGATCCTCAAATATTCCCACTTTACTAACACTGTTCGAACCATACGGAAAGCATTGGTAACAAATCACACATCTGGCAATCTAATTAAATACTTCATTAGATATTTCCTGCCCTGTGAGTGGTATTATACAGTATGTAAAATGTTACAAAGATTTATAACAGATGGCTGGCTGAGGTACTTCCGATTCCGGTTCTGACTATCGCTGATTGTGATACTATTACAGATCCCCCCCCCATCGCTGACCATAAACACCTAATGTTTCTGATCAACATCATCAAACATCACATATAGAAAATACCAAAAGGCATCTACTCACTGAGGAAGACCGAATCTATCTGCGAATTAGGAGCTGTTTCTCCACCTATCCACGTCTGTTCCAGGAGCAGGAAAGGTAACCTTCTAGGAGAAGAGCGGTTCCTAAGGAGATAGTGCAGGCCACCGACCACATGCCAAATCACACAAGGAAGAATTCAACTGTGTGTGCATTTGTGACATCACTGTCCTTATAGCCTCTTAAATACAGTTTTTATTTGTTATCCTAGTTTAAGTTCTTTTATTCCAATGTAGGGATTGGCATGAATAAACCCGGCCTGCGAAGGCCAACATCGAGGTGGTCCCAAGCCGTTTTCAGAGCGGGATCTCCCGGGACAGGTCCTCCCTTTTTTGTTCCTTTCTGTTTTTCTGTCCTTTTGTTATGTGCTACAGATTTTTATACTTTGTGGATGGATTTAATATATTTTTCCGTTTTGGGATTTTTCCTTTAAAAAGTGAAAAGTCAACGATCGTTTTAGAAGCACCCGGGGGGGGGGAGATCAACAGCTAAAACTGGTCAACTGAGGCCTCTTTCTCTCCTATAACACTATATACCTCTATCTTTTATTTTCTTCTCCTGCTATCTGCTGAATCTCAGCATTTTCTTTATTCCAAAGGCCAACGATGAGAGATTTGAACTCACAAATTATTATAAGTCCCGATCTAAACTTTTCGAGTCATATTTGACTTAAGAAAAGTTAATTAAAAAACATGTTTGATTTTTCTACATCTAAAAGACATAATTGCTTTTTTTTATTAATTAACCTGTGCTTCGTACATGGATATTTCCAATTATATTATTAAAACGGATGTATGTTCTCTTATTTGTACTAGAATTAGAGTCTAATATGTTGGAAAAGGATTCTAAAAGTGAGGGATGGGTGATGTGTGAATATTGCCTATCGAGAAAGTTAGCAAAGACACACACACACACACACACACACACACACACACACACACACACACACACACACACACACACACACACACACACACACACACACACACACACACGTGTGATTACTGTAAATAATATAATTTCCCATAGTGGGTGAATTAAATCATTCCACATCTTTCCGCCGCCGCCCCCCCCCCCCCGTACGCACACGCAACCTCTGCGCGAGCTGTGTTCATGAAAAAGGAAAAAAAGAGACTTTGGCTCAGCGACGTTTTCAATTTTTGCCCAGACAAAAATAATATTTTTTTTTGTTTCCATTTTGTGCTGTTATGAAGGTCGCGCTTTCCAACAACTTGAAGAGGTCCGAGAGAGAGAGAGAGAGAGAGAGAGAGAGAGAGATGCACACGTTTGTCTGTCTATTTCACTTCTTTCCTTCTCCTGTCAGCTGTTATCTCCCACCGTAGCGGGGGGGGAGAGGAGAAACGCATTGGGTTTGTGTCTTTCGTACGTTATGAGGAAGATACAGCTATCCCCGCCCCCCCAAGTCCAACCTCTCGTAGATTTTGATGAACAAACACACCGCCGTCGAAACAACCCCTACCCTCACCTCACACACACACTTTCTTTTCATGCCGTTACCATGACAACCGAAGGCATCATATATTCTAAAATGTCCGATTTTAATAAGAAAACCCGAGTTCTTTCTTTCGTCATGTCTTTTATTATTATTAAAACGTCATAAGTCAGTGTCACTTTTGCCGAATATCTCGAAGATAAGCAAGTTATTAAAATTCTAACAACTGCAGTATTTTTCGTCGAAACAGAAGTGATTTATATTCTCGATATATATTCAGCAAGGCGCAAACTTTTAAGCATAGAATGTATAACAACGTGGAATGTATTCAACGCATCTAGAGGATGTGCATCACTGTGGATGTTGCGGAGAGGTTGTAAACATTTTCTTCAGATACGATGGTTATGGTTAATAATGTTGCACAATACACAGTTAATAACGAACGTATTCGAGTGTGCAGATAAAATATTGCTGTAATAATGTGCCTAAACGATGGAACGTATTGCAATTTTAACTGGGAACACCAAAAGAATTTTTAAACTTGTATAATAGCAATATGGAAAGATTGTAGGCTATGTTTAATAATATCTGAAAATTCGTAGATATAATGTGATGGGTCTCTTAATTCCTCACGAATTGAACACTATTTGAACCTTTGAACACTGCTTAATAATAATAATTATTATGTGACACCTCCAGGGAGTCCAAAGACTCATCGAGGGAGGGCATCTACTCTACAACTCTGCTTCCACAGTCACAATCCACCAACTGACCGCAAATATACCAACACCATATACCGCCGACCACCACCACTAGTATTTCCACAAATATCCATGCCCACGGCGGGATTCGAACCCGCAATCTCTTGACTAGAGAGCGGACACGCTAACCACTCGGCCAACCAGGTTGGCCAAGTTAATAGAGTTAAGAATCGAACAGCACCTGGTAGTTTTGCTATTGGACAGTCAAAGTAAGTTTAATTAAAATATATATATATTCCTACGAGTTAAAATTTATTTATGACGGATATTAAAATTACGCAAAAGTTATAGTTTTATAGATATGGGGATATTAGAGATCCATCTTGATTTATAACCGGTATAGAAACTTGTGTGAAAAAATAGACGAGAGGGTTTATGAGAATACAAACTTCGGCATCGGAGTTGCCTTGCACTACGAGCCCATATATTCGCCTTTTGTTGGTACTTTTTAAGTTTCGCTGACCTGACAGTTGTTTCGAACTGTTGGTTCTCATCGGAGAGGCAGAAACCTTGAGAGCAAACATTCTCTATTCAATATCATAGCAATTCTAAGTTCGGGAGTTGTATTTTTCATAAGTAAACTGTTGGATGGCGTAATTGCTGATTATTGGGGGGGGGGGGGGGAAGAGAGCCTAAAAGGCATTTCAGCGAAGCAAATCAATACTAATATTTTAAAATTACAAAAAAAAAAAAAGATTTTTAAATTACAAAAATATATGGTTTTAGAACCCCAGTAGAAGTTTAATCTATTTAAAATTTTAAAAGATGATAACATGTAAAAAATTTTATTTAGTAATGTCTTAATGGACTAAAGAATATTTCTAATTATTGTAAAATTCTACGAAAAGATTTTAACGCAATCTTCTCATTAATTACATCATACGTCCTATAAAAGAAATATTGTTGAATTATTCTGTGTGGCTTTCAATTGAGAAGAGTAAAATTGCATCACATAAACGGCCGATTTCAAGTGATAATGTATATCTGGCTATATATGAGATGACAACCCACCCACCCACGTGTGTTTTATCACAACACAGTGGAAAGTAAGCCTATTATGTGTTTCTCGATTGTTCCGGTTATCCATTCTGACCTTTGCCATCTTGTCTAATACCTTAGTGTATTATATCGCATTCGATATAGCAAATGGTTGTCTTTAGCCCCCTTCCACAAATCCCCTAATCTTTCAGAGATAAACTACGAACTGTGGTGAGTTGAGAAATTCGCTGTAGTTTCTTTGAAAGCTCGAGTTTTGTGCGCGTGCAAAAATCGTTCAGACTTTTTCCCCAACCGCTCTCTTGGGTATCCTAGAAAGGATCCACATCGAAGCCTGTGAAAAGGCGCTCGCCTATCAGTAGAATTCAGCGAGCCATACAGAGCTGCAGAAAACAGATCGGTCAACAGAGTACAGTTTGGGCAGCTAGTCGACATATCTTGACTTCTATCGCTAGAAAAATTTCTTGCCCAGACTGGGACGGGTGGGGGGGTGGGGGAAATCGATCAGAAACACTTCGGTCTGGACACACAAACACACACGCACCTTGCATTAAAGGAAAAATAAGCGTTTAAAAAAAATTAAATCTTATCTGAAATCAAATACATATGAGGAGGGGAGGGAAAAAGTAACAAAATCCAGCTATCGATAGAAGGCTTTTTTTTTTTGTTTAAACTATATGAATTAAGTTAAAGAATGGAATAAACAAATAATTGTCAATTCTTTGAATGTGTTGTGAGATTCGGAATCATTACAATTACTTAAAAAGTTATTATCTTCCCCAAGATACTAATAGACTATAGGATTATAATATTTCGTGACTCATAAAAATAAGATTAATAATAACTCTGCAATCCTATCGAATTAAAATCAAGGGGTTAATGGCTGCCAGTGCTATAAATTGAAGGGAAAGGATCACCGCTCTATAAAAGAAAGATCAACTAGGAGATTAATCATTCGGTAATCCTACGAAATGCGGTAGGATGGGTCAATTATTTCATAAACCATTTAACGGCTTTAGCCTGCGCCATTAACCATAATCCTTCTCGCGACCTAAACAAACCAACGTAATAAAAAAAATTGTTTTTCTTGGCATTCCCATTTTAGTATATATGAGTTCATACGAACACCATCCCTTTTTCAAACTTTTGTTTCCCTTAAAAAGGAAGCTGAGAACCCAAAGAACGCGAGAAATTTGTAGCCCATCGTAAGACATCGTCTTTCACTCTGTCAACTTCCATTATATTCGATAATATGGGAAATGTAATAACTTTTCCAGTCAGGACCGAGTCCATGACATATTGTCTTCCCCTCTCTTTCCCCTATTTCCAGATGCTGTCCCCTCCAAAAAAAATAAAAAATAAATAAATAGAATTCCTAACTCTCGAAAAAGCAGTGAGGGGTAACGTTATTGCAGACATACACTTTCAGACGACTCCTTCTACCATAAAAACTAAAGAAACAGAACTCGCAGTTGTTCACGGCTGACCTGCTTTTGTACCGAAAGAGAAAGTGTCACTAGAAAAATTAAATAATACCTGAATGTGACACTACCTCTGACTTAATTTCTAATAACCAGTGGATGCTCTGCTGCCTTTTTTTCAGATGGAATACTTTCCTCCGAAGAACTTTTTAGTTTGGCTCTTAAAAAAAAAGAAATAAAAAACGAAAACAAAAGAGAATAGAATGGGGGGGAGTCAAGTAGGGAAAATCACATATTATTTAAGGGATAAAAGTTCTTCAACGAAATAAATATGCGTAAACTAAAAGAAATTATTAGTAAAGAGTAAGATTATACTCTTGGGGAAAATGAAGTCATACGAACTGTCATATGTGAAGATGGCTCCCGTGTACTAACAACGTAATTTCATCCTTATCTATTATCTCTATCAAAAACACTAAGATAAATATTGCTTTATTGTTTCTGGTACAGCTGCTCGGTTGCTATGGCGATACATTTCCTGCTTGTTCATTTTGATCTTTGGCACATGATGATTGCTCAATAAGTGATTTTTTTTTCATTTGTTCGTGTATTCCTTATTTAACAACTGAATTGTTATTTTAGTATTAGCGCTACTATATATATATATATGATAGGCTTTCTCCAACCCTAAATAATGCGTTTTCTTAAATAACTTAAATCTCATCAGCTCGTTATCATATCTACGATAACGTTAATCAACTCTGAAGTACTGTGTGCATTTATTATGATTCATTGTTATTATAAAAACATAAAGGTGTGTTTAATATTTTATCATATTATAAAAGATTAATTAAATATATAATAAAATAATTTTCCTTTATAATTTTTATAAAAATTATAAAATATAAAATAAATAAAAATATCAATTTTAACATAATATGTTATAATAAAAAATGAAATAAAAATATAAATGTCCGTTGTCGTGTGCGCTTATTTTTTCTGATTCAGAATTGCGTCACATCCTGTGACGTCATAATTTATTCATTTCTCCTACTTCTAAATAGCATTTAATATTAAAATTCGAGTGTACACCTTTTTTTATTATATTTATTCATTATGTAATATTTATTATTCACTATCATCAACTGAATATGAATGGTAGATAATGGGATTAATTCCAGGATAATATTTTAAATTTAATCTAATCTAAAAGTAGCAGTCAGATTAATTTTTTTTACTGAAACATGATCGAACAGTTTACTACTGATACTAATTATGTTCGTAATTAATATTTTATTAAGTTCAACACGTGACATATATGTGACGCGATATCTTGATTTAGTGACGTCGTTCGATAGTTAGAACATCAATACAATAAATACAGAAATAAATCAAACGTTAACATCAGAAAGAAATTGCGTATTTCTATTTTCTTTATAAAAAAAAAGTGAAGTTCTTTTTTTTAATCTAAACTACATCTATAGAATGAAACAAAGGAAAGATTAATCTTCTGTGTTGGATTTCTTACTGTTTTATATATCTGTAGACAAGTTTTTTTTTCTTTTTTCCTGCTGTCTGCTGTGATAATTACATTTCCATTTGTTTTTCAGTCAGCGCACTTCGAGAACACTAACAAAAAGGCGAATTCCGAACACACACACACACACAAAAACTGAATAAACAGATTCTATTAGCAGACATATTATATTTGCTTCATGTCCTTATTTTCTTTGCTGTTACCTTTAATAAATATAATGTAGCACAGGAATTTTTAAGGGACTTAGTGCTGTAGAAACTTCCAATTTTGAGATATGTTTTTTTTTTACCTTTCCCCTCAGCTAATGAATGCGATCCTACCATATCTAAAACTATATATTGAAAAAAAAAAAAAAAAATTCCCGTATACGATCTTTACAAAAACTACTGACGATAGATAAAATAGCCCTAAACTATTATTTATCTCGCCCGTGTCTCTCAGACATCGACAAGATTGTAACAACATATATTAGTGTAGCACGTCTTTAGCTGTGGAAGCTACCTATGTCAGAAGTCCACTTTGACATGACAGAGTGAGTCATGAGCCACCTCCCGGGGAGATAGATGACAGCAAGATACAACCATTTGACACTTGCAGGTCATTCGTTATCAAGAAGTACCCATAAGGCGACCACTTAACACTTAGCTGTAGCTAAAAAAAAAAAAACATTGAATGGTTCCTAATTTTTTGTCCATTGCCTGTATACATCCGCCGAAATCCACCTGTTGATATAAACAACCTTTGGATTTTTAGAAGTCATCCAATATCTATTTATTGACACGTGATCTTCATTGGCAACCAAAATAGTGATTTTTCCCAACAATACGTGCGGTTGCCATGGCAACAGAAGATAACTGGGAGGCGGTAATTTATGGCGACTTAATTCAAAGCATTGTGTTGACTGTTAACAAGTCTTTTTAACAATATATAAAGTTAAG
Source organism: Typopeltis vanoorti (assembly GCF_054136105.1). Lineage (NCBI taxonomy): Eukaryota > Metazoa > Arthropoda > Arachnida > Uropygi > Thelyphonidae > Typopeltis > Typopeltis vanoorti. The sequence continues at coordinate 89,652,060 of NC_143554.1, forward strand.
TAGACATCTACGGTGTGGATCACACACATTCCAAACAGTCAAAGCGTTATTTTCCATACGTTCGCTAAAAGGGCAAGCGTTTAGTTTCAAGAAAGAGAGGCAGTTAGTAGTGAGTGATGCTCTTCGTGCTATGATAGTGAAACACTTGGGCTTTGGTGTGTGGGGGGGGGGGGTAAAGAGAATGAAAGGAGGGCGTTTCAATATCGTTGAATTATTCAACCTTTAGAAGCAGAGAAGGGAATATTGAAGGCGGTTATGTGGTCGAACATGTATGCAGGGATATGAGTTGGACGGGACGAGTTTTATGTGGCCGTAAATCACCGCATATTTAAATTGTCATCAGGACTCTTATGCGGCTTGCCTTACTCCCTCTGGGGAGAGGCAACACAATAAAATATTCGCTAAAGTGTTGACTGTTTTATTACGAAAGAAACATTTAGGCAGCATTTTAGCCTCAATGGCCTCTTCGTTCGTTGTGTTTTGCTACAAAAGACGTTATGTTGCAGTTGACAGGGATATTTATATATAACGTGCAGGCAATAAACCCAGTCGTGGCCAGAATACCTGTTGGGCTGAGGAATTTAAAAGTCACTAAAGAAACTAAAGTCGCACATAAAATTCGTTCTATGGAACAAAAGAACTTATAGCTTTATCTGTGGCCAAAGGTGGACAATAATCCTGTTGGCGCATGTGCGGTTTATATTTCTGTGTCTTAAGACTTCTGCAGTGTTATCTGTTTCTCTGGGTCTTTTACTTTCATTCTTTCTTTCTATATCCACAGATTGCATCTATCACTGTTACTACCTTATTTAATCTCTCTCTCTCTCTCTCTCTCTCTCTCCCCTTCTTGTCTGTTTCTTTTATTCTTTCTCTTTACCAACTATTGTTTTTCTCATTTTATTTCCTCCAGCAACAGTTTTTTTTTTAACTTCAGAACCTCTCTATTAAGTATGTATTCATCTGCTCCTTATCTCCTATTTAAAAAAAATTCCTTAACTCAACTTTTTTAAATCTTCCATCGACTATACATTTGCTTTAAAAATCACATTTGCATTTTAAATAATTTCTCATATTTTTAATTTAATATGGGCATCACCAAATTACGATTAATTGCCTTGAGTGCTTTCTACTCTCAATAAGAATTCACTAGGAATATATTTTACAAGATTGAAGTATCCGAACCAAAATTCTCCATCACAATGCACCTGCACATTCTATCCTTATGTGCTAGTTTTGGGACAAATACTATATCCCAATAATACTCAGGCACAATTCAATTGGGTACGTTATTATTATTATTATTATTATTATTATTATTATTATTATTATTATTATTATTATTATTATTATCTGAGACCGCCTTCAGGAAGTCAGGGACTCATCGAGAGAGGCTATACATCACCCAAACCAGCTGTCATACCTTCTCTTATTTATTATTTACATTAAGATAATCTTGAAGCAAAATATTTGATGAGTATGACACATGCCAAAAACTACATCCGAAATGTATTTACGCCTCCAGAAATCAGAAGTGATGTTGGAAATGGTACGTATGTGGGAAAGAAAAAAAAATGCTAATAGGAAGGACTGACTGTCCTACAGACTCCGACAGTGGGACAGTCACTTTCTGGTTCATATAGGATAAGCCCGGATTCTTTGCATTGCCACTGCCAAAGGGTAATGCGAGGAAAGATCACCAAATTCCAGATGGCGATGCCACCTAGCGATCTTTCTTTGTACTATAATCTAGTAGTTTTGCGTTGAGATTAGGAGAACCAGAACAGAAATACGAGGAAACATCAATGTTAACAGCTTTCTACCTTTCCTCCCCCTCTCTCAGAAATGGAATCTTCCACAGAAATACTTAATGAAGAATAACATATTTTAACTCATAGTATGCAAATTTAGAATGATTTTCTCTTCACATTTTTTTTCTCTCGAGAAATTTTCATTTAAGTAGGAAACGGTGTTATTTTTTTATTTTAAAAAAAGAAAGAAAGAGAAATTATACGTGCCTACGTGCAATCACCATCCTTCTATAAAAAAAAGACTTGAAGCAATAAAAATACCGAACAAGAAACAAAGCAAGATTAGAACAACGACAAAAATCTGGAAAATGTTTATAAATGAATCGATGTTGTCCATCAGCATTATCTCAATCCGCTCTTCAATTGTTGTGAATCTCGAGAGTCCAAATTGATAGTAGCGAGCTCATCATTCTTTCTCTCTTCCGCCATCACTTTCCTGAATGGCATATTTAAATAAATGCTAACCAGCAGATTGGCGTTGTATACATTAAATAGCGACCATCCCATGAATATAAATGCTACTTAGATGAATAAATTATTCTGATAACTACAGCAGTCACTCCATTGCACGCGCTTGGAACGAGATGAAACACGACTATCGACTACTCGATTGCCTATCATAATGTCTGCACATATAACGGAACACACCCTTGGAAAAATGCACTTCACAGACTCGTGGGTGTTGGAACCGGTTAGCCTGTTGAACTGTGGGGAGTGAATGGACCGGGATTTGTTTGTGTAGATAGGTCAATATAAGAGAAACCGGGAGATCCGAAAGGAGCATTACGCCATTTTTTTTTGAAATATATCATGCCGATTTCAACATTTTAGTAGTTGAAAAAAAAATCATTTGTTGGAACGTACGAGATTTCATGCTGTTTGTAACTTTCAGAGAAGCATGACGTCACAACTCTTAATCGTCAAAAAAACGAAACTTTTTTTAAAAAAAAAAAGAACAAAAAATTACCAGTCTTAGAGATCAATTAGCGACATTCGTAGAGCATAAACATTCAAAATAACATTTGAAAATGAATTGGCTCTTCTATGCTTCAAGTTAAAACACCTTGCGAAGGAGAAACTTACCCAACAGTACATACGACTGTACTTTCATCTCGGCGAAAACAAGCCGCTAGAATAAGAACAGTGGAATTTACTTTTGTAACTGCCTTGAGACATTACGTCAAGGAAAGACACAGAGAGAGAGAGAGAGAGAGAGAGAGAGAGAGAGATGAAGGATCTTGGGAGTATTGCCATGGAGATAATGCTTGATTACATGAAACGGAATAAATAGACAATCCAGTATCTACCTGTTTACTAGCTGAATATCGGGACATTTTATTATGGTTACCGTACTATTCATTCTATTTGTTTTGGTTTATCGTTTTGTAACAGAAAAACTGATTCTCTCTCTCTCTCTCTCTCTCTCTCTCTCTCTGTTTGCATCTGTCGCTCGCAGATGGATGTCTTTTTTTAATCGATTCCCTTGGTTTCGACAACTAGTATCGAAAAGGTATTGACCTTAGCCAAATTTATTTCGATGTGAACCCAATTAAGGAATACTAATAAACATCAGAGTCACAGATGTTTCTCTTCAAATCTAGCGTTAGCATTAAAAAAAAAAAAACAATTCGAAAACGAATAATATGCTTTGTGCAAGGTAAACAATACAGTCATAATTTTGTTTATAATTATTTTATAGACGACTGATTTGTGCGTATAATTTTTGGAATTTAATTTAATTTGTTTCCTATTATACAAATGCATATCGTTATGGAGGCATGCTAATAAGAAGCGATAAGCATAACTCCTTAACACCCTGATGTTCTGGTTTAACTTTGCTGTGTTCTTAGGTTGGTTTGTCGGTTTTCCGTCCTGCAAACAAACCAGCCTGAGAACACATCAAAATTAAATAGATCATCAGGAAGTCTAGATAGCCGAAATATAGGAAATATAAGATTTGAGAAAGAGGGGGGGGTTGGTTATTTATTTATTTATTTTCGGGAGTAAAAGCTTTCCATTTCTATCTAAAACCGGTTAACTGGTTCTCGGTTAAAGTTAACCGTAACCGAATTTACCTTCACAGAGAATGTCATATTACGTGCAATTACTAGTACTACCAACCAGGCACGCACGCGTGTGCTAACGTTCCCTCTAAGCGTTAAGAAATCCAGAAAAGTTTCATTTGTCTTTTACACAGCTGTTCGTTCTGTTAAAGTTTCGAAACTCTCATTAGCGCAGTTTTTCTTTAATTGCTAGCAACGAAGAGAAAAAAAAATGTCATTTTTTTGTCCTGATGACCATAAAAGGGAGTTGAAGTGGAAAATAATTTCGACGTGCAATAAGAAGTAGACTCAAAATTCGAGAAGGTGTTATTGGTATAAGAAACAGCATCTGATACTAAAACAAACAGCTGTTATTGCGACTCATGAAATTGCGTTTAACTGCAAGAATTGTTTCTTCCAACAAATGCTGCAACATTTTTTTTTTTAATGTTAGTACGTTTCCAAAAATAACGAGTTATTCCCAATTCCACAGCTGTTTTTTTTTACTCCTATTCCCATCCGGATACTTAACAGTTGCACCTTCTTCTCACTAATGGCGTATTTAAATAAAATACTGACACAAAAGATTGGCATTAACAACCCCTATGAATTTAAAATGGCAGCACTTACTTTTTCGGCCGATGAATTATTCAAGAAACCATAACAATTACACTTAACTGCATGCTGAGAACGAGGATAAATACATAGCCTCCTACTGCACAATCACATCTGAAGGATGCTGTAGATTTCAAAGTGGCGAAAATCTGCTTGAAAATATCGCGTCTTCAGCCTGTCGCCTGAATAACTTTTCTACAACATGCATTTTTTTTTTTTGCTTATTTAATTCTTTAGAACAATATTCGTGTTCTTTAGATGATGTATTTTCTGCTGTAAATAGAATAGCCGATTATCAGTATCTTAAGTATTTTAAATCCACACAATTTAGCAATAAAATTTATAACATTTTATTAAATTTTAATAATATAATAAAAATAATAATAGAAAAAAAACTGAATAGTTTAAAAAAGTATGCTAATTTTTAAAATTTTGGAAAATTAGCAAACAAACCCTTACATATTTTACATCATCATATTATAATAGAATGTAACAACCAGTTGTCCCTCGAAATGGTTTGGATAAGGTCCATGTCTGGTTCTTTAGCTGACTATCACTGATAAAAAGCAAATAATGAAATTAAACGTAGATATATAAAGTATAAATAATAGAAAATAGATATTAAAGAAATTCCGTATAGTATTCTATTTAAGACATAAGAAAGTCACAATAATAATAATAAATCATAAAAATTACCAACAACTGAAAACAAATACTATTAAATACTAAAAAAAAAATATTTGAATTAAAGACTCACAAAAAGAGTATTTAATGGTATTTTTCAAACGTTGATAAAACAAACAAAGAGTAAGCTGTTGTATAATTAATGTAAACAGAAAGAAGCACAATTCAAGATAAAAATATAATTAGTAAAGCTAAATAGTAATTGTACATTGGAGAAAAATGGTTTTTAAAAATAAAACTAGGGGATAAAATAACAGACCACCCTGCGCACGAGCGCGCACACACACACACAGACAATTATGGTAAATGCTAAGAGAAAGTGAAGCTATCTTTGGTAAGTAGCAAAATAAAAGGCAACCACAATAACTTGAAAAAACGAAGAGTGATTCTGTTGAATTTTTTTTCAAAAACAAAGGAAAACGTCTGAAAAGAAAATGGGATTAAAATTATAAAGACAGACTGAATAAAAGACAAAAGAAGTGCCGACAGAAATACAATTAACTGAGACAGCTCAGGTATATTATTTATTTAAATTTAATAATAATCTCATTGATGATTGCCCTCCTGGTCGGCCAAGTTGTTAGCTTCTACCAGCAGGCTGTAGATTCTTCAAATCCTGCCGTGTAATTTTGTGACTATATATATATATATATATATATATATATATATATATATATATATATATATATATATATATATATATATATAGGGTCAAAACTACTCATCTATATATCTCAAAAAAAACGAAGTCATAAATTTATCGAGTTATATCTTTGTGAAGCGTATCTTTACAAACAGTACTCAACTGCTTTTAGAGATCTTTTAGTAAGCAACCAAATTGGTCCATCTTCGGTCACTCAAGCCAAAATAAGTTCTCTTGCAAGCGCAAAATCTAATATTGGGTCTATAAAAACAGTTAATGTAAAACAAAATATTTAAACTGATTTTGCATCGCCTTCAAATATACAACATTTTAACAGAAATCCTAACGCCGAAGGAGTTGAGGTTCTCAGATTAGCCTCATAAAAAAAGAAGTTCATATGATTGCATTATTAATTACCTAAAGCATTTCTCCCTCCCTCCCTCCCTTCATTAATTTCTTCCCCAATCCCACATCAACCCACCCCCTTACTCGTTCAGTTTAACATTTATTAATGTTACCATTTAATCCTCCGATCAGCAATCATAAATCATAATTTTCTTGTCGTAGTATTAAAATCTCGCGTTTTAAATTATGACCTATAATTTTCTTGTAATAAATCGGATTAGAACCGCGCTACAAAACATTGCTTCCAGTGGGAGTTTTGTTTTTCAAAATGTGATCTTATAATTGGCATATCTCATTGCGACATTAATCCTCGAGGCTTTTGCTATCCTTCCTGTTTTGACACTGAAAAAGTGAGATACCTTAATTAAACTAGATATAAAAATTAGCTCTTTAGAAGGGGGGGGGGGACATTGAAGAGTTGAATGGTAGCCAAAAATGTAGTCTGATACTTTTTTTGCTTGGGTCTTGAAGAGTATATAAAACCCTATGGTGAATGATATCATTTATTATTGTGTTCAGAGACGACGTATTGATGTCTCTCTTATGTACACTTTTTACGATTGCTATATATATAGCAAAAACTCTGCCATATACACCGTGAGAAAATAGTTCAGTCGTACGTATTGCTATAAGGCTGTAGTAACCTGCTGCTTCAAGGCATCAGTTATGTACATTTGCAGAAACGTACAAAAAAAAAAAAAAAGTCTGAAATGTATCAGAAAGAAAATATTACACTTTGCACATCTTACAAACAACTCTATTCTAAGTTAGAGTTGTAATTTATGTCCATTCAGCACATTATTCGCTGTCTTAATATAGTGGTTAGTCAATGTATACATGAAAGCAAACTTAACTGACGAGTTTTAGAAATATTCGCTTCCATAATAGCGCTTTTGCATTCTTAATAAACATCTTTTGATGATGAATTGTGCATTGACTTGACTGACTATTGGCGATTATTCAAAAATCCGTCGCAACGAAAGTAATTATTTCTCCTCATCACATTCTAAACTGATTCACGAATTTTCAAAAGGCCTACATTAATGATCGTGCATTGTTGGCAAGTTGAGTTACTGGATTTTATTGGCTTCGATATCGCGCACGAGAGAGTCATGTGAGGAATGCTAGTGACTATCTCGGTATAGAGTTTAATCACTGACAGGCAATTAATATCTGTCAAAATTCTCGGATATAAAAGAGAAGATAAACAGATGCATAGAATCTTTCAAAGATCGATCTACGCCAGACAAATCGTCAGTTAATTCGCTACCTATTTATGGATACGATCAGTAAATAAGTGGTGGTGAGTTCGGGAACAAAATGGTAAAAGAAGCAGCCGATGCGCAGAAATATTTGCTTATAAAAAAGAGTATGCACTCACATAAAAACGAGTAAAAGCACTAGTTCTATATGACATCAGGAGCAAAATAGCATAAAGCTCTAAGGCAAGAGGAGTACAATCAAGAATCTATTTACAATTACATCTCACTTATAGCATTTTCCTAGGCAAAAAACAAAAACTGAAGGGAAAAAAATAGCAAGTTGTATTAGCACAGTTTAATAGATTGCATTTTTTTTCTTGTATATGTGTGTTCTACTCGATTCTGTTGCCATGGTTATCCGACCTTGATTCCCTTGTTCATTTTTGATCCTTTTCTATTTCTTTATTATCCAAGTTTGTCACAAAAGTGAAGGAGATAATCGCATTATAGGGATAAGAATCGTAAGGATGTGTGGTACAGGGGCATAAACATCATAATTTTATACGGCAACAGGAGCAAAGCATTTTACTTGCGTATGCGCCTAAATAGATAGTATTTGAATAGATAAATGAAATATACGCTGGTACAAAAGTGTTCGAATGGCAAAGCTGGAATACATTCGAATCAAGAAGAAACATTCCTACAATACATTGATAGCCTTTCTTTCTCTCGGTGATTTCCCCGTTTATTTTTATCCTCTTTTTCTAGTTCTCAGTTGCAATACTAAATTTGTCACAAAAATTCAAGGAGATAATGGCTTTATAAAATACCAATTCTAAACGCGGCGTTTTTTTTTTTCTCTTTCCGGTTGTTAAAAATAACAAAAAACTATTTATCTTTCGAGTAGTGTTGTCTTCGCTTTGTTTCCCTCAGAAACAACGAACTTTTTTTCTTTTTTTTTGCTTTTTCTCATTTTCCAGACGTTATCTCTTGGGAAAGTATGAATGATCTCGCTTCGTCTCCAGCCGCTTAATATCTATACGAATGACAGAGGGAGGGGGAAGACAGGGGTAGCTTTCTCCCAGACGCAGCTGACTGTCACGCTCTTTCTAACATGTCTCCACAAGGGAGAGAGAGAGAGAGAGAGAGAGCATTTTTGAAGAAAAGCACTTATGAGAATATTGTGACTGGAATAACATTGGCTTCAACCAAGTTCCAGAGATTCCGTGGGCCATTAGATAGAGGGTAACACTCGAGAATTGCAACTCCCGCGATATTTTACTCAAGAATCTAAACACTATATGATGATGGAAACACTCAGAATCCTATACTCTTTCCGCATCTCATTGATAACATTTTCCTTGCAAAAACTAAAATCGTTGCAAAGGTGTGACCATGTTGGTGAAGAGGTTTTAGAATTTATCGTGGAAAAGCATTATTTGGAAGGTTTTATTGGCACAGTTTAGTGGATTGCATTTATTTTTTTGCATGCGTAGTTATGTGTGATTCTGTATTGTTGTTGTGATGGGTATCGATTATCTACACACACAAAACACACACACTTGTAAAGATTGTCATATTGCAAAAAAAAAAAAAAAAAAAAATCTAGAGGAAAGTTTCCAAGTTGAAATAGACTTTCGAGTTCTATAACGCATTACTAAACGGTACAATGAATAAGAAGTTCCATTATGGCTTGGTTTTATTATGGGAAACATTTTCATTCAGAACAAAAAAACTTCATTAGGAAATCCTCCAAGTAGAGGAGTCGTGTGAAACTAATCCGAATACGCCAATGCAACACAAAGCAATTTATTTTAATTGAAGCATCTCTACTATGGAAACACAGAAAGACATAAGACAACGTGACACAACATTCCAAAACTACTCACGGAATATTTGGAAAGAGGGGGGGGGGTGTCGAAGCTTCCTGATTGGAAAGAGAAAGATCCGAAGATGAATAGGAGACATTTAAGTCATTGACGTTTCGCAGATGACACAGTTATATTTCCTTCAAGTCCTTCAAAAACAGATGGCCTAAAGAAGACGCAGGTTGTGTTCGATTGCTGTGTGCAATCCGAAATAATAAAAATCAATCGTGATGAAATTGAAAAAAAGTGAATCGTTAGATGCATTTAAGACAACGGATATCAAAGGATCAAAATACCACGGAGGAAGTCAAAAGACGAACCAAAAACATTTGGAAAACTGCTCAATACTCAAAAATCCAAAAATCAAATTTGTGCATTCTCTCTCTCTTTCTCTACACTTTGAATATATATATATATATATATATATAATTGATATAATGCTGTGAAAATGGATGTTGAATTTGTAAAGGTAGCTGAAAAATTAAGAATAACGCAATTTAGTATGGAAAGATGTATGTATGATGTCACGAGATTTGATAAGAAAAAGAGAAAATACTTGGATAAAAATATTCATTAAAGCCAAGCACACCAATCGACAAAAAAAGTACGTCCCCATGCCGACATCTCATTTCCAAGAGTGACGCAGGCAAAGCAGTGGTCAGTATTAGTGTTTATTTTGGAACCCGTGGCTCGCATGCACTCGATATGCGATCCCCTTATTTCGATATAACAAGTCATTAAAACAGTTAACAACACTTGTTAGAAATTTAAGAGTTTAAGTAAAATAAATATTTCACTTTTAGTTTGGTTTGAAGTATGATTGTGTGTGCTACCAAATAATTATAAGAACATCTTAGTTTTCTTAGAATAAAATATGTGCTAAGAAAACTATAGGTCAATGTGTTTTATGAAAGTGTTAGGGGGAGACGCGAGAATTTTTTTTACAAAAAAAAGGGTGCTGCAATGTATTCATTTCTACTGCTTTGACATTGTAGTGCGACGAATAGCGCAAATTTCAAACAAATAAATACAATAAAATAAATAAATAAAAATCAACATAATTCTGCTGTAAAATTATGTTAGTGCAATACCATCCAGTTTCGAACGATTTAATGAAACAATAATGTTAATATTTTAATATTAACATTATTAGTCTAACTTCAGTCATTTGTGAATATTAATATTTTAGCTTTCTTTTTTTTTTGTCGCTAAATTAGCTTAGATAACTGTCAGCAGTTTGTGTATTTATAATCTGTGGGTCGAAAGCACACGAGACAGCTGGTCTATGAAACGTCCATTAGTGTCTGTTAGTTGCTATGCTTTCAAACTATGTTCAAAGAACCCAGAAGTTCCTTTTTCAAGTCACGATTGACAGAAAGTGTTTTATTTTTGAAACTCTTTGTAAAAATAAAGAGATTTATACATCTACTTTAAAAACAGAATTACAAAATTATTTTCTCAATACTCCATTCAATAAAATCTTTAAAAATAAAGATTTTATTGAATGGAGTATTGAGAAAATAATTTTAATAATTTTAATCATCTTCATCTTACTTGGGAGGTTCGGTAATCTGCTACGTCCAAGTCATAACTTGGTTTCACAGAAAACTAAGTAATGTTATGATAGAGAATTAATTCCATCTGCATAGTCTGTTATGTGTCAATTGCGTGTATTCTTTGGCAGATTCCGGGAGAACCCCCCCCACACACACACACAAAACCTCTTTAGGAGACCAGCTCAACTAGACCAACAGTTACTAGGTGTTGGATTTGCATAATATTTTATACATTCGCTGGTGAAGTGTTTTTCTAAAGATTTTCTAAACGTACCTTCAGTTGAAAGTTGTTGTTTTTTTTGTTCGCTTTTTTTTTTTAAATATTCTTTTTCGCCTAGACGGTATTTGAATTTTGAATGTATCTTCTGCTAATACAGTATTTTCATTCCTTCAGATGATTTCAGGGATTTAAAATAGCGAATATTATACTACGATGATATCTGTAGACCTAATTTGCATATTCATATTTCAGATATCATTTTAGATAAAAGAAAAATACTTCAAATACACTTTTGGAGTTGCGATTACCGAAACAGAGAAATACATAAAAAAGGAGAGAAAGAAACTCAGCTATGAAAAGTTGCAGCATAAAAGAATAGATCAACAACAGCAAAGAACCATTGAACAGTTGGACAGATTCCAAGTGAGTCTGGCAAAGAATAATACCATACTTCTTTATAAAAAATAAATAAAACCTGAAAGGAACTGTATACCATATCTAACAATAGTAAAGACCCGATTGTAAATATTTTTATAAAATAGAAAAAATAAAAGAGACGATGTTTCAAGTTCTGCGGATCAACCTTCATCAGCAACTATACACTGAACTTAAACACATAGCAAATTATGCTAAGCAATAACAAATAAATTAAGGAATAGATTATTTATTCTTGTTGTCATGGTTACCTATCATCTACACAAACTTCATTTTCTGCAAATGGCGATCTGCAAGTTAATCTTAAGAGATATGTGCAAAAGAAAACCTTAGTAACAAGCATATTCATGAACACATTCTGATCACAAATAAAATGAAACTTACTATTCTCCCCTTCTTTACAGTTCCTTCATAATTTTCACGTAGAATTTTCAATCGAGAGGTTTTTTTTTTCCTTAAAGAAAATGCAGTCTTATCAACATGTAAGATTTTCCACTATAGCGAATAATCGTCATCCATACCGTTGTGTTGTGGCTTCAGTTTTCGCTCATGAATACTAAAGAGCTGAATATTTTCCTTTGTTGTACTCGTGGCAAGAAAATAAAGAAACTGTTGTAGCCCAGAAAAGGAGGAAAAGACCTTAAAATCAACTAGACCGACAGTTACTAGGTGTTGGATTTGCATAATATTTTATACATTCGCTGGTGAAGTGTTTTTCTAAAGTTGGCTACAAACATTAGTCATGTTATCGTGTTGGATATTGGAGGTGGGGGGGGGGGGAATGGACTTTGATGGTGACTTTCCTTGGTTTCACATATTTTTTTTTCTTCACTTATTGGAGATATCCCAAAATAAGGAAAGCATTTGGAATTTCTGACTCCAACTGCAGAATATATTTTTTTAGTTCTCTGTCTGTTTAAATATATCCTCCAAGGTAACATAATATTTGATGTATATAAAACAGAATTTACAGTGTACATGCCATGATATAAATTATTTATTTTTTGTTCGAATGACTTCAAGTAATCATTTCATTTTCAAATGATTAAAATAGCTCGATACGAGAAAGTCAAAATTAAATATGATCGTATTTATTATTCAGCAAAACTCTCACAAAAACAACAATACCAAATTGACTTACTTTACAGTTCCAATAAAGTAGCTTTACAAGAATTGTCGTATGCATGCCTACTCTAATTCAACGCGCTCTAAGGGAATAAAGCGTTGCAATTATAAAAATAACAGAAAAAGATTAATCTGATTTAATTTTCACTTCCTATAAAACAGCATTGCAAAAAAAAAAAAAAATCGTATGCAGACGTCTGTTCGAACTAAGCGCCCTCTCAGGTAATAAGCAGTTAAGTTATGAAATTAACAGAAAAATAATAATCTGACTTAATTTTCATTTTTTATAAAACACCATCGCAAGAAATAACGTATGCAAACTTCTACTCAACTCAGCGCCCTCTCAGGTAATAAAGAGTTACAATTATGAAAATAACAGAAAAATATTAATCCGACTTAATTTTCATTTCCTATAAAATAACATTACAAAAATTATCGTGTGCAAACGTCTATTCTAAATCAGCGCCCTCTCAGTGAATGAACCGTTAGGAAAATTATAAAATTATGAAATAATAAATATAAATAACGTTAAGGAGATTAAAATGAACAACAAACTATATTAGAGAAATAAAAAAAGAATTCTCTTTCTTAAAAATTTTTTAGATTTTATCTGAATAGGGCAAAAAGTTTCATTTTTGACATAAATTCTAGCTATTTTCTCGCAATTAATGACGGTACTTTATTTCAGGTCATGTATAATGAAAAGCACATGGAGCGTTGTGCATGTGTAAATCTTTTCAGTGATTTATAGCGGAAGGTAAAACCAAGGTGATATTTCTATCTGAAAATTCCTTTATTTATGAGGTCAGGGTTAGAAAAGGACCTACCACTTGAAACTGAAATAAATAATTTATGACCTACATCGTTCTTTGCAAGAGGTGTACTTCTACGAGAGGGGTGGGGAAGCCAGCTAACATTCCTGTAGAAGTAGATCCATCATTTTAATGATAGGTATTGCCACGTCCTAGCACAAGACAAGTGGCTATCGAAAATTTATGAGCGGGTGAAATTGGGCCAAGACATCGGAGCTTCTTTGGGACATACCTTTTTATGGGAACCAATGGCCTTGAGTAAATAGTTTAGCCTTCTCGTGTTGTTCTGGCAAGAAAGGCCCATGAAATAAAGGTCACCAGTGTGCTAATTAGCAAATCTATTGCATTAAAACATAGAAAGCGGATGAAACACGTACCGAAAGTTATTTTTATAAATAAAATTTGTAATTTAACTTGGTCAATCAGAATTTCTATTTGTTCCAAACTCTGAAATTCTGTATTATTGGCGCAAAGAGAGGTTAAGACATTTTGGCGTTACATCTATATATAAATTATATTGCATTCGAATTCAACTTTTTCCTATTTATTATTAAAATATTAATAAATTAAGGAGGTCTTGATGATTTCTGTAATTTCCTGTAACGTAAGAATATCAGAGATATTCTTAAGTTAGAATCTTTTAGAATAAATACACACAAATAAATACACTAAGAATATTATTACAATAAATGCTAAATCATATTATAATATGATTTATAATATAATCATATTATGCTTCTACAGAAAATGGTTACTAAAAATCTAAGCAATTCTGCTGAAAATTAGAACATGGAAAGCATATGCAGCTATATATATGTTACCGCTAAAGCTCGAAAGCCGTTAATGTGCACATTACCTAGCTAATCTGCAGATTAACTGATTTGCTCCGTTAACGTGCGGAATCAAGAGTTTTCCGCATTTTACCTAGGTAATGTGCACATTAACGGCTTCCGTATCGTTAAAGTTCAAAAGTTTGTTTCTCTTATTTCCTTTTCCCACTCCTTCCCCCCTCTCCCTCCACTTTTAGTTTGGTTTCGCCAGTATCTTGTCGTCGTGATGTAAATCGAATAAAAGTTTCCCAGAAGAAAGAATCATCTTGAGATTATCGAATAATTCAAAGGTATGATGTGTTAACTGTACAAGGCTGTGAAAAACTCATTGAGCCGTTGTCAGATGCGCGAGAAAGTGTGAAAAAAGTTTGTCAATGCCGAAGAATTGTTTGACATATTGTATTCTACTCATTTGTCAATTGGCCACGGTGGAAGAGACAGAATGATCAAGCAATTAAATACACTTTATAAAAACATAACCCAAGCCCAAATAAAAATGTTTTTGGATTTATGCGAACCTTGTCAACAAAAACAAAAAAGTGCGAAAAAAGGGATTGTTGTAAAGCCGATTATTTCATCGCATTTCAATAGCAGATGCCAGGTGGATCTCATCTATTACCAATCTCAACCAGATGGAAAGTTTAAGTTTCTTCTCGTATACCAAGAGCACTTAACAAAATTTGTTGTATTGAAGCCGTTCACATCAAAATGGGCGGATGGAGTAGCCTATAACTTGCTTGATATTTTTCTCCTTTTTGGCGCTCCAAGTATTTTGCATTCTGATAACGGACGCGAATTTTGTAATAAAATCTTAGAATGTGTAACACAGTTGTGGCCGGAAATCAAAATAGTTAATGGCAAACCTAGACACAGCCAAAGTCAAGGAAGTGTAGAACGAGCGAATCAAGACATTGAAACATGCTCACTACTTGGATGGCTGATAACCAAACTAACAAGTGGAGTGAGGGCGTACAATTTGTACAATTCATGAAGAAACGTGCCTATCATTCTGCAATTAAAAGAAGTCCATACGAAGCCATGTTCGGTTGTCCCGCAAAAGTGGGATTATCTTCTTCTATTATAAGCGCAAAGTGTTTTACATTCGATAAATACTGAAGAAGACCTTGAAAAATTAGAAGATTCACAAGAAACTGTGATTATGGGATCACAGTCAAATCTTACTCAAGAGGACATTCCGTTATCCCCTGCTTCTACAGAATCACCTATAGAAATACAAGAATTTATCAATAGTAATCTTAAACTGTCTTCTATATCGTTGATTGAGGATACAGTTATGAAGAATATTCAGTTACCCTGCACCTCCAAGGAATCACCTCTGCATGTTGAAGAAGTCAACACTGAGTTACCCTCAACTTCAGCAGAATCGCCGTCACAGTTTCGTACAGAGTCTGTAAAGAGGACTATACAAGAAATGGTCTGTATTGTTTGCTCAAAAGCAGCATCAGATGCTCACAAGTGTAAATCGTGTGACATGTTTGTTCACGTAATTTGTGGTCAAATAGATCCTAAAGAGGAAGGGTATCGTATGTATTGTGCAACATCTGTAAAAATAATATGGATCAGAAAATACAGCGTGATGAAGCCAGGAAAGGTTTAGAAAAGCAAATAAAGAAAATGTTAGCAGTTTCTAATGCAAAGCACCCAAATGTTGATGAAGGTGTCACTGTAAGAATTAAAGTACCGGAAGTAGACAGAGCAAAAACTGATGCCCGCTCGATTTCAGCTGTGGTTCTTAGTAAAACAGAGAATGGCGTTTATAAACTTGGTACTAAAACGGGTATTTTAAAACAATTGTATTCAAAATCTGAATTCAGTGTTTGCAAAGAGAGATATTTAACGAAAGAAGATGTCCCTAATGTAGAAAATCTTTACGTCAAACAGCAATAAAACAATCCTTTGGTACTGGGCAGGGTTTCAGAAAATGAGACTGTAAATCTAAATGTACCACAAATAGGTGTGCTTGTCGCAAAAACCAATTGCTATGTAATTCAAAGTGTCACCAATCTTTAGATTGCACAAATAAGTAAACATAATTTTATTATATGTTTTGCAAATTCATTTCCTTAATTGTAATAATATTTTAAACCGTTTGATTCTTTGTATTATAGTTTTTTAATTACTGTTGTTTCAGCAAAGATCTTATTTTCACTTTAACGAGTGCCTAGTAGGTAATGTGCATATTATCTAGGTAATTTGCAGATTACCTAGGTAATTTGAGAAATGGAACAATTTTCCGCACATTAACGGATCACCCTAGTTAATCTGCACATTACCTAACTAATCTGCAGATGAACTGATTTCGGCACTTTAGCGGTAACATATATACTTTTATAAATTATTTGAGATCAAAATCTGTATTTTTTTTATCTCAATTTCGTTACATTTTTAATCGAATCTACAATTATTGAGAATGTCAACATGACATGTGCAATGCATTTTTAAAATAATGGTATCCTTAAGCTTTACCACACAAAACTGAACTGGAATTGATATTCGAAGTGTTTTTGAGCTTCCGTAGCTTAGTCGGTATAGACTGAGCCTGGTTCGATTTATGTCCAGGACGTGAGGATTTCATTTATTTATCTGGTCTCTTTCGACTAAAAGTGAGTTAGCTGGTCTTATAAGGAGATAGAGGAATGGGGTTCATCCCTCAGAACAGGCAAACCTTCCCCTGTGAAGTAAAATGCATACTTAATCCCTCATTAGAAGGGCTCAACCCATCCTAAGGGACGAGGGAGGAAAGGGGGAACCCCACAAGAAATAAAATAAATTTGTATTTATAAAAATACTCTCTTTTACTTAATTGCAGTTATGGCAGTTACGAACCCAATAAGCAGTTTTAATTCTTGTTTAGTGGATTCATACAGTTAAGGTACTTGATAGTTTTACTACGTAGATTTAACTTACACAATAATCTCATACCCATCTCTTCAATTTCCACCTCCTTCACTTTGTATAATAATAATAATAATAATAATAATAATAATAATAAACATATGGCACGTTTTGAGATCACAGTAACGGAATGATCGTACTTTTATGCTGATATACATATGAACAGGAAAAACGTAATTAATGTATTTGCATGATAAATAAACAATATCTTTTTTTACTATATTACATAGGATTAATTACAGTAATAACAAATACTTTGGTGTGTCTGTTTTCACAAAGCGATGCTGAATATATTTCGCTAGATTTTGATACCTTCTTTGGTAAATATATAAACCAAAGAGGGACGTGTTTAAATACAACATAAAATTCTTAATTTAAAATTACAGTCAAACCATCGAAATGATGGATCGTTATTTTTTATTTTTGGAATTACTAAATTTGTTTGAAAGAATTGAGTTATTTTAGTAGTGCAATAATGCTGTCATCCTATTAGGAAAAAAAGTACTTGAGCAATATTCACTGATCTATGGTCGTGTTTTATTTATAATAAGGAGATTAAAGATTATCATTCCAACTGATATTAATTTGAATATATTAGTTCCATAGTTGGTCACTAGGTGCATTTAAGAAAACTGCGCACTCTTGGCTCAATGATAGGAATACTTTTTTTTTTTATTACAGAAGTAGTTGAAAATTGTAAACAAAAAAGTCTCCTGGATCTAAGAATTCTGTCATTTTTAAAAGAGTGAATTCTTTGGTACTCAACAGTAATTGAGCTGGAAGGAATTTCACCGATAACGCCAATTGCAATCAGCATTTGGCAGTCTTCTTACGTTAAAGAGATCAGTCTTTTATTTGAGAATTCTTCCTGAAGATGAACTCAACTACCAACAAAACGACAACAGTATGATCCCGTAGATACATCGTCTTTTTATGTATAAACAAAGTATAATCGAAGCAAGTCATTTTTCATTACTTTTTTTTGTAGAAAACTCATCCCAATTCAAAGACGCAACCTCATTCAAAAAAAGACTTTGGAAGGATTCTACTTTATTATGGAGTTTTGTATTTTTCCCGCTACCCACGAGATACGTTAAGAAAGTAAAAAAAAGAAATAAATCTACGGAAGCCAACTAAAGACAGCAATAAGGAAACAGAAGAAGAAACAATCCGCTGAACGGAGAAAAAGAAAGTTAGGAAGACCTCAGAATTTGGTGTAGTAACAGCCCATAAATGCTAGCGGAATGGCAGCAGTAAAACGGATGTCAGATTGAGTGAAAATCCGAGCGACGCTGATAGACTGAGATTTCGATAATCTAGTAGGTTTGTACTTTGCCATTTTACGATCACAGTTGGCTCCCTTCCTCCTCCCCCCCCCCTTTCTACAGACTACAAGTTACAGAACTTAATGTTTTCAAGACCTTGGTGAAATGGGAAACGTTGGAGTTGAATTCTTGGAGAAGATAAGGTGTTCTGAAAGATCGATACCTGATTGTTTAACGCAAACAAATAACGAAAGGTGGCGCTAATATTTATTTATTCCAATAAATATACAAAATTAAATAGTTTCAAGATAATAGGGGCATGGCATTATCCCTCAAGGAATTTGGTTAACAAATAATAAAATAAAAATAGAAACATCGTTTATAGAACGTGTCCTACCCTCTGTCAGTGTCATATTAACACACAAAACACCAAATTTTTGTGTTTGTACAAATGGATGTACACATAAGTTCCAAATGTTTTGGGGACATTTTACCAATAATCACATATTGATCCAGTGGTCTATAATAGCCATTATTCTGCGTTCTTTCGTTTATTTCCCATCCAGTACGACGACACCTGACTTTATTTAATCGTTATAACATGAAAAGGATGGGACAGACTTGATTAACTTAGCTTAGCTTAACCATTCCGAGGATCCAAATGTCATGGTCAAAGCTTTAGCCAGTCAATTCCACAAAGTGAAAAAAGATCCCTCATGATTTGGTATACAGATATTCAAGTCCAGCTATGATCAAGATAATAATAATATTAGTTTTATGTACAGGAAGATTAGATGGGTAATTTTGTCTTATCTCCATAGTCAATAAGTGTGCCAAGTGTGGGATCTATGGCCTGGCCGGTTTGTCTGAAAAGAAGGAGACCCGTCAACCAGAAGAAATATTTTACCATCTACATGCGATATTAAAGATTCATATTAAAATAATTATAATTCAAAATAATACACTGTTTTGATATAATGCTTGTAGATATAAATGCGCACAAAAAAGTGTCCTGAAGGCGCTAAACACTTCAATTCGGCTCTACTTTACATTATGGGTTGCTTTGGTGTTTTACACTACTTAAAAAATGTGCAATTCTCAGGAAGGCCATAATTTTGTATTTTATTAGAGATTTTTATCGCAGCTGTGCCAACTGGACGGTGTATTTTCGACCCTCTTGGATCTCCTCAGAATGGAAGTAGAAATTCAAAATAGAGAAAATACCAAGACAACACGTATGAACACTCAAACCATACTTAGTGAGAAAGGAATATGTTATCTTTTAAATCTTTTAATCCCCGTCACAGTACGGATGAAATCAAGAGAGATAGCCCCTTGTATAGAACAATGTTCGGTGAACCTATTCATGAAACGTGTTAGTGCTAACCAATGAACACTTCCATTACACAACAATTGATTCAAAAGGCTTAGAATTGAAATAAATAACCTCTCAGCTCTCTGCTGACTAAACACTTTGATACAATGAGAAAGATAAAAGCCGAACCGTCACTAAAACCTCCGTATTCTTTACTACATTCAACTCACTTCTATTTCCTTTTCTCAGATAAAACAAAGGGTAAAAGCTTAAACGTTTTTTTTTGCGCATGGTGAAAAGGAAAGTACGGGAAGGATGAAAATGCTGCCATGTATAATAAATCGTAGCCGCTTAACGAAGTCTCCATCCTTTATGTGTGTAACCGTCAAAACTAAAACATCCTCAGCTTATTCTTTGTCATAGCTGTTTCTTTCTGTGTCAATACCATCTGGAAACATGACAGGAGAAAGCAGCCATGTGTTTCCCATGTACATATCGTCAGTCGGTTTACTTAATTATCTGTCTTACGTCTGTCTGTTCTAAGAAATATTTCTTAGTAGTAAAATCTTCTGTTTCCTTTTTAGAAGTTTTGTGATGAATGGGCATAATAGATTTTTAAAAACTTCGGGTGAAATTTTAATAATATAACTAGGATTTGGTGGCGACATCTGCCGGTGAATGGTCAATAACGTGCTTATATTTATTTGTTAGTTTCTGCGAAGGAAAAAAAAATTGGTAAAGGCGACATCTGTCGGATGATAAATATCATGCTTATATTTATTTGTTAGTTTCTGAACAAACTCTTGGTAACGCGACATCTGGCGGGGAATGGCAAGCAGCGTGCTTATATTTATATGTTCGTTTCTGGTGGGAGGAGATGTTAGTTGTAGATGTAGATTATACATTAGGCACGTGTTTAAAACAGAACAAAAAAAAAAAAAAATGACAGATGATTTTTCGTACTTGGCATTTTGCCAATTAAATCTACTTGTTTCAAAAAAATAAGTTAAATTCAATTGTTGATATAACAAGTATTTGTGGGTGTTTTTATTGTTGTATTTTTCTGTCATAAATTTATTTCATTTTCTATTTTTATCCATCTCTGCTGCTTTGTAATACTACGTTAAAGTCAGCACCCAACAGAAAATATATTAATATCTTTGTGTGTTAAAAAAAAAAAAAGTTGAAGGTTTCTAGATAGCGTGATATATTAGGAATCTGTAAGTTATGACTTACGTACTGGTTGAAGTTATGCTGCGTTTGATGATGGCAATTTGTTGAATGGCCTGCCCCCATATTGTCAAGAAACACGTGTTTGAGATCTGAAGTAGCGGCGATAAGAGCATATGTTTTTGATCTCAACAAATCCAGGCTATTGATCATACAACTTTTAAAATATATGGACCCACGTGTGCGGCCAGTGTGTTTGTATTGTACTTGGATAATAATAAAAATTTAATTCACAGCCAATGTTATGATCGCTGAAAATGCAATTGCTGCTGTAACACCTTAAAGAAAAATAAACACAGTCTGCACCAAAGATTTATAACCGACGAATTTAAAGAGCTTGTGAGGGAATATTGTGTTCATCCGTTTTCAAGGTTTTTCCATGGATGTTCTAGGTAATAAGTCTTATAAAAAAATAATAAATAAAAAAACTGATCGGTCAAAAGCAATCCAACAGAGTCTTGATAACATGTCCACTCAGTGGACTTTTTTGTGGCTCCTATTATTATTATTATTTTTTTTTTTTTTTTGTAAATCTAGAGTACATCAGTATCGCGTGGAATTAAGGATTTTTTCTAAACACAGAGCTTTAGCAAGTCACTTCAGGCCTCCAATAAGCAGGATGATGGTATCACACCGGCTGGTGAAATCCATCTATCACCTAAAGAAAATTACAGCCATCCATCCATTCGGAGGGGTTAGAACCCGCTGCTCCTTGGTTGGATAGGCGAATACGCTATGGTGAATGTTGTCCTAATGCTAAATGTTGTTCCTTTTCGCAGTGTAATATGAATAAACAAAATCATACAGATTTTATGTTTGCCTACGACAAGTGAATCCAATACACAATAAAAAAAATGGCTATTTAATTTTTATGAAATCTCTAAATCGAATACCATGTAAATTCTTCAAACGAAATAAACAAAAAAGGCAAACCGGGACAAGCGTTGATAATTTCATGTCAACCGTTCCTAACAATGATAAAATACAATAGAAAGCAATACAAGTCAATATTCCCAAGTTAAATATCTCCCTTTAAGCTCTGACGTACATTACTCCAACAAATAATATAATCGCTAAGGAGTAATTTAAAATCTCTGATGTATGTCAGGAATCCCAGCTACACCGTAGAAGGGGGAGAAGAAGAAGAAGAAAAAGAAATAAATCATTTAGGTAATGCTACAGATCAACTATCTGCCTAGTGGCAGGTCATATTTCACAGGGAAAAGAAATGGACTGAGATATCTTTCATTTCTCTCTTCTCAAAGCATCTATCATGGAACTGTCTTCAAAGCTAAGGATAAATAAACTCGTCTGAAAGCAAAATATGGGCTTTTTAACTATAAATTCGCTCGTTCGCAAATAGGCACGCTTACTCCTCTGAAACTAGCAAATATGTTGAATTAAGACTGCGTTCCGACATACAGGATATAAAACACAGAACGGTAGAGATCGTCCATCATATTTAGTTCACCGAAACGAATATAAGATATCCACTGTAAGGGGTAGAATTCGCATTACCACTTCATTTTCTGTTTCTCGGTTCAATTTCATCTCGGGAGAGATTGAATGTGTTTGCGACTTTCTGGTTTTATATCTCGATTTCATTCCGCCATCGGTGTTTTACTTCGTTCAAATAACGCGCTTGATTCACTGAGACGAGAAGATTGAAAATAAGTGGTGAAATAACAAATATCCGTCAAAAAAAAAGAAAGAAAGAAAGAAAGAAATTCAATTATGACATCACTGTGCAAACCCAATAAACTTTCCTCTTGGCAACAATAATAACAACAGCAACATAAAACTAATAAAATAGAATCAACAAACCATTACGTGTATTGTTTAAAAATTAAACGTATAACGTGATTTTAAAAACTATTCAGCTGCTTACATTGTTGAAAAATAAAGATACGATGAAATCGACTGAGAAATCTATTCAAGTTTCGTCGTCATGACAACAGAAATAAATAAATAAAAATAAACTAAATAATGATGCAATTTAACTGGTTGTTACATCGTAAAAAAATAAAATCAAATTCAATAATGAAATTGACATAGAAGACGATAATTTTAGTCTCCTTAGCAACCAATAACATTAAAGAAATTTATATAGAAATCAACACGTTTGGTCTCGTTAGCAACCAATAATATTAAAGAAATTGATTGACATGGAAACCAATAATTTTGGTCTCCTTAGTAACCAAAAATATTAATGAAATAGATTCTAATAGCATATATTTACTCTCATATACATAAAAAATGCAATAATATTATTACTGGTTTCATTCTAAAGTTGTTTAGAACAATCAGAGCTTAATCTGTATTAAAATATTATGTGTAAAATTTGTAATCTATTGGAATTGGTGAATTAGTTTATTTTTATCAAAAAATCAAAAAAGATTCATTGCAAAAATGGTCTAACAAAAAAATTGTTATAGTCATTATTTAGCAACAATGATTATTGAAACAATGAATACGATTCGATATTTCTTTTAACAATGAAACACTGTGGATGAGCTTTCAAACAATGGTCAAAAGTACCAATACGAATTAATGTCCTGATGACAAAGCTAAGTAACTTCGAAACGTACATAACCCCAGTTCCTGAAACTTTTGCTTGGATGTTGTAGTCTGGAGTGATTTGTGTCCTCACTAAATCATAATATTTGGAGTAGGTAATAATACGCTGGGATTATTTATTCTTCTTGGTGTAGGTCAGCCATTATAACGACCTCTAATCCACTTGGTATCTCTAAACATGCATTAGCCATTCGGATTTAACTTAGCGAACCACACATCTCTGACACAGAGTAATTACACTGCTGGCTCACCTTGTGTTGGTGGTAATCCTGTCTCACTAATTACTGTGCCCTTACAATGGACATATTGCTCGCTAGGCAAAGTGCAGTATGCTGTCTCTCGCTTCTCCATGGCATTTCTGCAGAGGAGGGGGGGGGGGAAGGTTCAGCATTTTCCACCTGCATGACATCGTACAGGGCAGCCATGAGTAAGTGCAGGTATTTTGGCACGTTCTACCGACCTTCGTATACAGGTACTTCGCTAATTTAACATCACTACAAGGTTGTCGGCAAACATCTATCTTGTCCACTTATCTGGAAATTAAGCAGCTACTTAATAAGCAAACCACCACGTGAGATAAATGCAAGAAGGAAAAATAAGTCCTCACAGTAGACAGTAAGATTTCAGGAAGCGTGACAGCTTTGCGGAGAATCAGTGTTAGCTAAGTGAGATTTATCAGATTAGCTAAGTTTATCAGATTTCTTTTTTTTTTTTTTTCATAGTATTATTTGAGCATGGATGTTTGTGATTACCTGTGAAAATACTAGTGTGGTGGTGGGTAGCAGATGGCGTTGGTGTAGATGATGCGATTCGCTGTACTTGGTGGATTGAGTGGTTGAGACAGAGAGTTGTAGTGTAGGTACCCTCCATGAGTCTTTGCTTTGGACTTCTTGGAGATGTCACATAATAATAATAATAATAATTATTATTATTATTAGTTATACTATAGTGCATGAGTACCGTTGCAAGGCTAATGAATTTTTATCATTTTTATTATTTATAAAATAAAACCCAAAATAATGGGAGTGGGATAAAAATAAACTAAGTCTATTTTTATTCCCCGGGAATGATAGAAATGACACTATTTTGGAAATGATTTTTTTTTCTCAAAGCAAGTTGCACTCCCCAGCATCTGGACTGATATAGATTACACTGCGTCACTCTTGACTGACGGTTAAGAAAAATGTTCAGTCAAATAATGTCCAACAAAGACTGCCATCGTTTTAAATGCCTGTACACGAATTTTTGGTTTCTGTTTTGATATTTCTATTTATTCCCATTTATTTGATTTATTAAATATGGTGTTTAAATACGGGATTGGAACTATGTTATGAAAAAAAAAAGAAAAAAAAAAGAGAGAAACAAACAAATTAAATTTATGAGTATGACAATCACATTGTAGCACTGTAACAATCTTTTAAATTTTAAATTTCGAATTTTAAATGTTAACAATTTTTAATCCATCTGGTATCTCTAAACACGCATTAACTATTCGGATTTTCGAAATCATATTTCCAATCTTCTATATAACAGTTTAGCATTTTTATTGAGGTTTAAATTTTTATTACCATAGAAAAGCAAAAAAAAAAAAAATAATAATAAAATAAAATAAAAATAAAAAATAGAAGAAAAACACCAAAATAATCTGTTGATACGTAAAGATTATACTTAAAATTCTTATCTGAGTGTTATGGGATCCCCGTGTGGTGGCCGGGATAAGAATAGCACCAATGTAGCTAATGCATGTCGTACGAGGCGACTAAAATTGGTACCTTTGGAGGGTAATGGATGGCAATGCTGTAACCAATGAAGTTCTAACTGAGGCTCTGCTGTTGCTGTTACCCTCTTGCCATGATCAGAGCTTTAATTGCTCAATAACACCTTATCCATACACTGTCCTCTACAGATAACGGGGAAGATGAAAAGCATTCTTGCTTCGCCCCTTTAAGCCAGTCCTTATAGGGACTAAGGAGTGTTATGGGAATGAACAATCGACCGTGAGATGCGGTGATTGATTCATTCAATCCAATACCCTTGGAGGGCAATGCTGTAGCCAATGAAGTTCTAACTGAGGCTCGGTATCGGTATTGCTGTTACCCTCTTGCCATGTTCAGAGCTATAATTGCTCAATAACACCTTATCCCTACACTGTCCTCTACAGATAACGGGGAATATGAAAAGCATTCTTGCTTCGCCCCTTTAAGCCAGTCCTTATAAGGAGTGTTATGGAAGTTGTAATTATTAATTATTCAATATTATATTAATATTATTTAATCTACTACTCATTTAAACCACATTTTTTGATTATTCAATAATAGTCCACAGTCTTTTACTCAAACTTCTGCGGAGTGGGTAGTTTCACACCTGGCAATGAAAATTCTCAAGTACTTAAGATGAAATATTTCCTATTTTTCTTCTTTTTTATAGTTAATATTAGCGTCAGTACACCGATTAAGATTTACAAAAGTTAAGAGTTACAAAATGTAATTTTAATTCAGGAAAATGCGGTGAAGGTGTTTACCAGGCTCCTCTTGTTTCCTTTGTCAAATTCATGCCACTCACTAGTTGCTTGTGAGTTTTTCTATACAAGAGCTCAATTGCATTTCTTATTGTCTTTCTATTACCGTGGTAGATATTTATCCAACTACACAACTTTCAAATACACTGCCGAATAAGTTTAGGCTTAATAGATAGGCATAGATGTAACAGACAAAAGATTGCGATTTTTAATGGCGACATCTATTGAAAGAGGGGAAAAAAAACTATCTTAAGTATTTAAAAAATAAAAACAAAATCATTTACTAAATATCCTCACATCACCCCCCCCTCCCTGAAAAGAAAGAACAATCAAAAAGATTTGGATGGTACTCGTAAAAATGGTGAAAATCAGAACAACGCCGTTGAATCGGAAGTGCTCCGACTGTTTTATAAATGATTTGGACCGAATGATGAACTGTAGTTTCGTTCACATTCAAAAATCTCAAGGGATGCATTTATTATTTTGGTCTACAATAATACTTTAAAGCCTCCGACAGTTGCTCTACTCCATCGGGTAATACTACTGGGTGTAATGTTTAGCTATTTTTTTATGGAGATTACACTTTTAGCTACAGTAAAAAAAGGCTTCTTTTATTCTGTTTCTGCTTTATTAGCAAAACTATCCAAAGCACCAATGCTCTATTTTCCTCCGTATATAATGCATAAAATGTGCAATACGTGTGAAAGATATATAAGTAAATACTAAGGAAAAGAATCGAAAGAAAGGGGAATCATGTGGAAATCGTCCAAATATTTATATTTTGTTGATAGCATAGTCTTTATCTTCCACAATCCTCACGCACTACAAGAATAATAGAACAAATTCACGTTAAACAGCAATAAACGTTGGAGTGGAAATCGACTCTTGAAAAAAATAAAAAATAAATAAATAAAATAAAACATCTGTAATTTCACAAATAACTTCAGAGGTGCCCACATGAAACAAGTGGCTTAGAAAATCAGATTGTTCTCGTCTTATTAAAGATAAACATTGTCCATCCCGACTGGGATCCCAGAGACGTCACCAGGACGGCCAGGCCATCAAAAGGGACTGGGAAACAAAGCAGTAAAATAAATGTGGACAGGACTTTGAAGGAGTAAAGCTCAAGATCAAAAAGACCGAAAACTCAATAAACTACATTCTTGGAGAGAACGAGATTCTGGATGATATCGCGGTTTTGTCAAGGTAATATGTAAATATAATCAAGCACCAGAGAATTTAACATTTTTAAGAAATTAGTTAAAACTTTGTAGGTTATTCATATAAAATATAGATGTATTTTAAATATCTTAAGAATTTTTTTAGTTATTTTAGAAATAGAAATTGAAAAATGACTTTTAGCTGACTTTTTACAAGCACACCTAATAATAGCAAAAATATAAGTTACTCTAAAAAATAAAAAAAAATAAAAAATAAAATAAATATATATATATATATATATATATATATATATATATATATATATATAATATACACGAGTGGAATTAGGAAGGATACCCAAGGATAACGGATGTTAGTGAAGTTTTGACTATTGCTGTTACCCAGCCATGATGCTAGCCTTTAGCTCAATAACACCCCATCCACACATTTTCTTCTGTCAGATGAAGGGATAAAGAGTCAAGGAGTCAGTCCATTTCCTCGCCAAAAAAAATATCGAAATCAATAGAGAATTATCACATTATGGTTTCCATAGCAACTAGCACGAAGTAATTTTTATTTTAGTCCATTTCATTTGCAGAATTTTAATGGAGTATTCCGTAGCATTTAAATGATGATTTCGATTCAAGTTGCACGTAACACTTTGAAAAAAAAAAAAAAAATTAACATTGCATCTGATACTACATATGCAGCAATGCATAAAGAACGTGTGTTGCAGTGATGCCACCTTTCCTTTTGGATAGCTTCTTTAGGCGTAAACTAGATTTTAAATCATCAAATACTTAAAATGATCGATGATTAAGACACTTAGAAAACAAGACAGCGAAACAGCTAGTCGAGTTTACAGTCGGACGCAGTCGCCTCTAACAATCAGGACGATTTGAGGGTGAGGGTAGGGGGGGTTGGAAAGAAGGCTGGAAAAGAACCCTGGAAGTTGCTAACTGCCTTTCTTGTGGCCTGTACTAGGTGGCAGTTTGATAGCAGGGAAATATGATTACGGCCGCTTCTCCTATGAGACGCCACGATGGTCGTCACTATCACCGTTAGCGGAAGTAAGTATAAGGTGGCAGGGAAGTTTGGTAGAAGCATTAAGGAGAGTCGTGAAGGTCGTACATCATCCGACTACGTAGGATCGTTACGGCCTTAATTAGAGTTCACAAGTTTGCCTTAAAGAAGAAGCACGAAAAACCAAAAAAAAAAAAAGAGGGGAAGGGGAAGAGAAGAACATGTCCGCAAAGTTTTCTACGATATCAGAGCCTTCTAGATTGTGTGCTGTCAATTAGAGATTCCTCTATAGCCGTGACTGTGACTAATAGGTGTAAGGTGACTGAAGAGGACACCGAGCTACATGAGGCTGCTGACAGCATAACACTTTCTTACATCTATCCACATTGGAGTGCTTAACCAGTTACATTTTTATACTGTTTTCACCCTTTATCCGCTGGTTCATTTTAAAAATCATTGTCAGACTCTTGACTGGACTTTTGTTCCATTGTTCAGCGTTAGTTACACTCATTCGAGTCTATCTCAGAGAATGTTGGACTATAATGAATTATTGTTTTTATTAAGGGCGTGTGTTAGATTTATGATGGTCATGTTATTCATTAGACTGTCTATTATGCCCATAATCGGTCTCATGGATTCAATAATTATAATCTGGTTGTGGTTATCTGTTCGATTAGGTTTATATTAAGAGAAAATGTATGAAATTTGAAAAATAAAATAAAATAAAATAAGCATAGCAAAATTGACCAGTCGATGGTTAGTTGTAGCTTTGGATTTACGTCTGAAACAACTAAGGCTATATTTAGTTTATTATTATTTATTAAATAACATATAATTTAAAAAAATAAGAGTATATTCTTCTAGCCGATTTATCTCGTTTTACGAGATAAAAAAAAAACAGTTTTCAGGAGATAAAACCCTGTCATCTTGAAATGAAAATGCCCTTATAGAGGTTCTTTGCTCCTCGACGAAACTCCAACCGAGGACGTTTCAACTACAGGACATCGTCAAGTATTTGGATGAGTACTGGTAGACCATCCATAATATCGTTAATTCTGATGAGAATATGAACTCCTGATTATCGTAGTTCTTTATGCAGCTTCACTTTACTGCTGTTGAATTTGAACCACTGCAAAAGTCCTTTCGACCTGTCATGGACTTCATCGTGTTTGTTGAGGCCTAATGAATTTTTCGACATACTGAAAATGTTTATCAATTCATTATGTTGGACTTTAATAAACATTAATATATTCTTTATCGCTCTCTTGGACCACATAACTAGTTTGATACCGAGCTCCAGAACTTTATGAAGCAGTGGCGGCTCGTGCACAGGCACTGCAGCACCCCCACATTTTCTCGATATAGAAATATATTTATTAATTTATTTATATTTGCTTGTAATATTTAATTTTGTCATCAACAATCCTATACAATTCTCTTATTTTGTATAAAAAAACAATAAAATTCCATCTTGTAGCACTTAGGAGGGCGAAGGACGATAGTAGCACTGTGTTTACCACAGTGTCATATTGCTACCCGCGTAAGCATATCACGTCATTGTGAGATGCGAGCTATTAGCATAATGCGGCACTGTCCGTCGCGCAGTTCCACTGTTGTTTATATGCAGTTTGCGCCAGTAGTAGAGTGTTCATAGTGCTTATCGTGTTTACTCCGTCTCTTTAAATATTTGGATTACAATTAAAGACATAACATTTGTTACAGTTTTTATTTTAGAACATTATTGGGGTTCTGATAATGGATTTTATTTTTAAGTAATTTTGAATTATACCAAACTGTATATTTTTTATCGATAATAAACAATATTTTTCATGTTTAATTTTTTTTTTAATTTTTACCATAATTTTGATATTTTATCCAAACACGTATACACTGGACTTACAGTGTGTATGCATATTTCGAAACTTGCAGCATCCCCACGATTTCCAGCCACGAGCCGCCACTGTTATGAAGTCCTCTTTGTGGTCCTGACGAAATAGTATTTTATTTAATTATTCGGTACACTTAGTGTCAGTTCGTTATGACATATTTATTTTTAATTGCTGCATTTCATGGTATTTCATTAGCTACATTCGGAATAAATGCTTTCATTCAGAACAGATATTATTTTAATTATTCATGTTTTGAATAGGGGCTCGTCCATAAATTGCGGGACAGTAGGCCGAAAATCCAATTAAGGTGTATTATGCATGAAAGATTGAAACAGAAAGGAAAGAAAGAACTAAAAATCAGAAGAAATAGCGTAATATAAAAGATCAGAAAAAATTATAGTTCATTCCTGAAGTTGTCATAATTTGTGTTCGCTATTCTACTGTTCGTTGCCTTCATCACTCTACTTCAAGCTCTAGGGGGGTAAGATGCACATATTAGTTGTCATCATTTCGGCAACTCTTTATGATTCAAGCCCACAGCAGGCGATTTTTTCTTGAAGTTTTATTATTCGGCTCGTCCATAAATTTTTATCATATTTATTTCGACTCCAAAGAATTACAAAATAGCAGATTTCACTTTTAAGAGAAGGGACTATCTCTCTCTCTCTCTCTCTCTCTCTATCTATCTATCTATCTATCTATCTATCTATCTATCTATCTATCTATCTATCTATCTATCTATCTCTTTCTCTCTCTACATCTTCTGGTAATAGGTTTTGCTGTTATACAAATATCTTCAGCACCCTTCCGTTACCGATTCTCATTCAGTCCCATAATTCCATTCGCTATAAATCAACTGACTTCACTAATATATTTAAAACTAAATCGACTTAGAGCTAATTATGCGTAAACTATGGCTAGAATATTCTAGTTCAGAGTGCAAAACAGTTATTTAAATTATAATTGAAACAATTACATCGGATGCATAAAGCCAAAGTCCGTTTGCCTTGTAGTTAGCAACGAACCAATTCATTTTACTCCCATCTGTAATTCGCGGAAATAATAAATGCCTTTCGGAATGCATTATTTAAGCCTTCGTTTCATATGCGCCAAGCAAAGGGAGGTTTAGGTGTAAGCCCTTGAAGTTTCCAACCGAGCAAATGGTTGCATATCATAAAATATGGTTCTCGTAGCAGTTAATGGTAGACAGAGCACAGGGAAAAGTAATTACCGATAACTCTAGAAATTATCTAATAAAACATTAATAATTTAGATAATCTTTGCAATAAAATTAATGGTGTACAGCAGAGAAAGGCTTGAACTCATAAACATCATTCACGTTATATGCCATAAATGTCAAACATCATTTTACATAGTCGATAGCACATTAAACTTACAACATTATTTTCGAGTATTTGTACAGGATGAAAAAACGTATGGAAATTAATTTATTCCCGTAGGAAATATGAACTCGCGGATAAGCTTAGGGTGTGTTTTGTTTCTTGAACGTCCATACCTTTATGTGCCTATCTTATTGGACACCCGTTCTGAAGCTATATTTTATTTTTCAATAAAAATTAGCATTTCATTTGACTAAGAAGGATCAACTGGCTTGCTTACTAGCAAAATAAACAATCGCTGTGTTATACTCATTTAAGGGGGATTTTTGCAAGGTATTAAAATTGGAAAAATATAATAAAATGAAACTAAAAACCATACTATCTAATACCTTTTAGAGAAAGATTAAGCAAATAGTTTATAACGTAAGAAATGACGGAAAAATACTATAATTTACAAAACAAAAATAATCATACATCAATATATATATATGAAAATTAGTATTCTTGATATTAATACTTATATGAAAAAAATTACACAAAAAAGTTCACTGAATTAAAACAAACAAACAAAACAAACATTCAGCGTATGAACCTTTTGCCTAAACTACGCACAACGCTACTGTTATGATGGGTCAATCATGTGCGTGCTCTTCATATTCCCTTGGTCTGTGGAGTGAGTTATTTCATTATGGATTGTTTATGAGCTTTAAGCTCGCCCTTTGGGGCGACATTACGTGATATCAGTGGATAGTAAAATGGCTTTAGGTCTTTTATGCTTATAATGATTACTTTCGTTGTAATCTGTGCTTATTTGATAAGTTGATTTGAGTGCATGGCAGCATTTGATTGCTATGTGAAGAAAAGTAAGAGATACATGCGAATGATGCTCCATGGTTCATCAGAAATGAACAGATGAACCATGGAGCATCATTCGCAACCCTTTGTTTTGCACTCTTTGGATATTGGGTATTGATGTATGGCTCCAAACTGGCAAGGCGTAAGTAATTATAAGTCGTATCACCATCTTGTGTTTGGTTTTCTGCGTCGGTTAATCAAAGGGTTTTAGTTGAGCAATAGCTTTGGATACTTTCGTACAGGTGAGTCTGATGTGGCTAGTGAATCGTAGTCCAATTGCATACCTAGCTATTTTGTTTTTGTTCGACATCAGATTTTAGTAATGAACAACTGAATATCTCCTCTGAGAGATTGCTAGCCTTCTGGTGAAAAGTACGGCTGAACTTTTTTTGAGGATTGGTTCACTTGAAGTCCCCATTCGGAAACCATTTTTCCAAAGTGGAGATGTTATCTTGGAGTCTTTTAGTTGCTAGCAAAGGACGAAGAGATCGTGTTAGTATAGCTGGGTCATCTGTATATAAAGCCGAGATGGTCGTCGTAGAATTTTGTGGGATATCTGCCATGTAGACCGAGAACAAACACGGAGTCTTGTGATGTGAACCAGCAATGAGCCTTGTGGAAATCCAGCTGTAATTTTGTGCTCGGTGAATTTGATACCGTTAATTTTAACCAGCATTTTCTTATCACTGAGATATCATTTAATTAATCGTATCGTGTTAGTTAGGATATTTGCTTTAATAAGCTTATAAAGAAGTCCTTGATGCCAAATTGTGTCAAAAGTCTTCGCGATGTCCAGGATTACAGCACCAGTGTGCTGTTTTCAGTTATATGCTGTAGTAATATATTCAACAAGTCGATGATTTTGCTGAACTGTTCTGTGACCTTGTCTGAAACCGAATTGTTCACTTGGAATAATGTTTAAGTTATCTATTTAATTTAATTTATGATTTTTTCAACAATTTTGAAAAAAAAAAAACTACAGGTCTTTGTATTGGAAGGATGTCGGCAATTTTCCGTGTGGCAGGAAAATACTGCAATCTTAGTATTGCGTTTATGATGTTGATAAGATGCACTATAGCTTTGCGTGGGAGTAGTTTGATGATTTTGTTTGGGACGTCGTCTGGACCTGATGCTTTTTTTTTTGTTGTTGAGATGCTGACGCTGATGCTTAATTCTGATGGAGAATTAGGGTTAATCAATTAGAATTTGTTTTTTGTGTTTGCCTTAAAGTGCGTCTGACATGTCGGTAGACCTTGTAGATGATATTTTCATATGCTGGACCGCACTATTTATCTAGATTGCTGACGAGAGCTTCGGCTTTCTCAGTATCTGTAAATGCAATACAGTGCTCGGCCTGCATAAGGGAGAAAGAGAGAGAGAGAGAGAGAGAGATTTCAAAAATTTCGAAATTGAGTGATCTTCAGGACTAAGAGATGTTAGTTTATTTTCCCATTCTTGATTTGTATTGTTTCTGAGGGCTTCTCTAACTAGACTGTTCAATTTGTTAAGGAGTTTTCGATCTTGTGGGGCACGTGCGTTATGATATCTTTTCCTGGCTTTGTTCTTTTCCCTGATTAGATTCATAATATCATTCGCGAGACGGGCTTATAAATAGTTCAAGTATTCGTGACTGTTGCATATGCTTTGTTAATTTGATTTGTGAAGTTTTCTATTGCTTCGTCTATCTCCGCCTTATTTTTGCATGGTGGGTACTGGACCAACGTGTTCGGGGAATAGTTTGGATAATTTTTCCCAAGTCATGAAGGAATGAGGGGGGAGAGAATTGTGCCTGCGTGCCTAATTTAAGTGAGATATCGTTTGCAGCTGATACTGATATTTCGTAGGATGGAAATATCTAGAACATCCGGACTTGAGACAGGTTGAGTCCCCTGATTGGACTCAACCTGTCTCAAGTCCGGATTGGAGGGTTTTAAGCAGTTTTTCCTTCTGCTGATAGATGAGCAGGTCCTGCTACTGCACCATAAGTGAAGCTCATATAATTGTTTTCAGTATACGACCGTTTGTATTGGTTGTTTGCTGTTCCATGCTGAATGCTTGGCATTTAAATCCCCTGCAATGATGGGGGGGGGATCTGTGATACCTAAGATGACGTCTACGTCTTCCATCAGTAAAAGTTTACTCGATGAGTTGTTGGCTGCATAGATTATGAGTTTTCCCGCATTACTGGTGTAAACTTCAATGCCTGTTGTCTCTAGATTTTTGATTGGGGGGTTGGTTGTGGCATTATGTTTAAGGTAGTTTTTAAGATAGATCACCTCTGGAATTGGGTGTATAATTTCTATACATAGCGTGTCCTCGTAATTTCGGATTTTTTGCTGGTCGGTCGAAGATCCGTCTCGCTGATTAGAATTCCATCTGGGTTGTGTCTGAGTGCGAATTCTTGCAGTTCAAGGATTTTGTTGATGAGGCCGTTGGCATTCCTAGCGCCGATCAGGAGAGAGTTTGGTTTCTATTCATTACCAAGTGCAGTTAGAATAGAGTGGGTCTCGTGCAGAAATCTTTTTGTAGAAATCCGTGATGGGCTGGATTTGCTAAAATCTTGAAGCATGCTAACTAGCAAAGCGGTTATAACAGCAGTTAGGTTGGAATTTATTTGATCATGGCACGTCGATTTCTTGGCGCGCACAGCATCGGCGTAAGTTTTGTTCGGTGGAGAATGATCAGTATAATTGACAAAGATGAACGAATGGGCGGAAGGTTGTGTATTTCTTCCCGTTCATCGATTTTCTGGAAAGAAATTACATCCTTTGTAGTTGGCAGGATGAAGTCCGCCCCAATTGACAGGTGTGGTTCTAGGTTTAGCACACAGGAGTTAGTTGGGTGATTTTCACCACATTTCAGACATCTATAGTCAGTCCTATACAATCTTTGGGTGTGTCCAAATTTTTGGCATCTATGACATTGCCTGGTTGATGTTCTTTTTATGAGGAGGGTTCAGTAGTAATTCTGAAGTGACATTGGCTTTTTGTCAGTTCTGTACATCCGACTCACCTTAACTGGAGTCAAACCATGATTGATAAGATCTATTGCGATCTCTTCTCAGGTGATACCCTCAATGATTCCTATAATTACAACTTTCAGGTTTCTTTCCTGTTTATGACTAATGTGTGGTATGTATTTTAGAAGTTTGAATTGTCTCCATTTAATTAACTGACGGTAATCACCGACTATGGTAGCCAGAATTTTTATGCCTTCCTCTATATTTTTTTTCCCACTCATGTTTCCCCATGAGTACGAGAAAAAATAACATTTTGATCCATAATAATTTGTGTAATAACCGAAGTCCACTTTTCTTTCTCGTTAGAACGACTAAAGGAACCTTCTCGTTCTTATGGCGCGTCCTTTAAAAGAGAGTCACCCTCCATGCGATCTTCTTCAGACGTTCGTCTTTTACTGACATGTTCCTCCCGTGAATCCAACTGATGAAGCTCCTTAGGTGAGGAGACCATTAATTTTATATTTTCATCCTCTGTATCAGCATCGTCACTTTCCGGATCACTCAGACTTCTTCAACAACTTTTTAAAAAAGGTAAAGCGCTTGATGTCGGTCTAAATGTTTGATTAAGTCGTTGGAGTTTAAGTTTTCCATGGGAAATTTAATTAAATTCTTACCGGTTATTCAGTTCCTGATGTTCATAACCACAAAAATCAAACAGGAACATTTCTGTAATGGTACTATGGTTATCTAATGTTCAATTATTGCACCGCACAAACTCGAAAATCACTCGATAACAGAACATAATTCTCAATTTCATGGAAAGTAAACTATTGTCCAACAGAGTATTAACTTATAAAAGTTATCTTAATAAAAAAAAGGTGTCCTTTTAATAAATTGTATACAAATCATGCTTTTTTCAATATATCATTTTAAAAGAAATGTTAATTAGTTTACTCAGTTTTAATATTTTATATGATACATCGATATTTTTTGCAAATTAAATGAATTAAACGTATTTCTATATAATTCTACTGAGATTAAGCAATAAAATGATTATTTATGTTAAGTTGGAAATGAAGATTTGATGGAATATGATACCAACTTTTGATAACAATCTTACCACTGACGAAAACCTAAAGCTCATTCTTACTGTGGACAGGATAGGGATTAGGAAATCTCATTGATTACTCTGTTAAATGGATTAGGGCTGAATTAAGCACAATGATTCTCATATTAAACAGCAACAATCGTATATGCTGAAAAACATTCACAA
This sequence comes from Typopeltis vanoorti, assembly GCF_054136105.1. Classification (NCBI taxonomy): domain Eukaryota; kingdom Metazoa; phylum Arthropoda; class Arachnida; order Uropygi; family Thelyphonidae; genus Typopeltis; species Typopeltis vanoorti. Next base: position 89,688,626 of record NC_143554.1, read on the forward strand.
ACATTCATAATACAGTACGATTCGAACCCACATTTCAAGTAAGCTTCCTCCCAGTCAGTCAATCAAAACGGCAGTGCTGTTCAAGTGATGGAGTTTAGAAATAATGAGAACTTCATCGCAATAGTTGTGGTGAAGTTTCCATTGCCTCATGGATGCTATAATCAAAACACTGCCTTTCCTATAGGAAGTATATTCTTTTTCGATAAACTTCAGTAGGTTTTCCAATTATCCAGACAGCTATTCGTGATCTATTTTGACCCTCACTGATAGGTTAGCAAAGAACCTTGGTGTTCCCACACACCTACAGTTTGTCTAATGTTGGAGCTCTCTACATTATACAAAGCATATAATTAGAGTAGCGGATGATTTTCTTAATGCGCTGTGACACTTCCATCTTAGTTATCTTATTGGTCTGAAGTAGCTTAAAAACATCACAATATGCATGTTCTATAGACTAAACCTAGTGGGTACATAAACCATCAAAGTACTATTTTTTTCATCATTATGTACTATCGATACTGTGTATATATAGAAACCTATATATATATATATATATATATACTATATTGAAATTATTATTTTAATGTAAACCTATATATACTGTATGGAAATTATTATTTTAATATATATATATATATAAATATAAATATAAATATATATAAATATAAATGGAGAATCACTTACCTGTGAGTGATTAGTTATGGTAATGGTAACCACAGCACGCACAGACTTGTCTGGAAATTCTTACCAAAAATCAGATGTTCACAGACATTATTCCACTATTTTATGGATAAGCATAATACCCGCGTACGCATACTATGAAAAAAATCCAAAAGAGGTGATCACTTGCGAATTCGTAAGCCCAAGTTATTTTTTGTCTCGATTTCCTTTATTAAATAAATTATATTAATTTATAAAAGGTGTACATTTTAAAACTTCGTTTTTATTCTTAAATGTTTTAATAAATTTAGATTTTTATTAAGCATTTTAAAATAACTTTATAATTTGTTTTAATATTATAGTAACTAAATTTAATTTATTATGATGTACAATTGAAATGCATTGAGTTCACTAATCAGTTACTTACAAATAGATTTTGGTCATTATATTAGGAGTGTTATCGATTTATCTTGTAATTATTATATACTAGTATTATATATTATATGATTACATATTATATGTATTTGAATTATAATATAAGATAATCTTTCTAGCACCACGTTCGGGAAAGTATAATGAATACTTTTGCCTTATAGGAAACTTAAAACGATTAGCACATCCACGGGTATATCTCATAATTCGTTATATTTCTAAAGTAGTTCTTTCACTTATATCAATCAGACACACTGGTTGTTGAGAGAACCTCATCTCAAATGTTCTGTTCTTGAGATAGAGAAAGAGAGAGTGAAAGAAAGAGAGAGAGAGAGAGAGATAATTATGTATTTCCTTACACTTCATTCTCTTCAAGCAAATCATATCTAGAGAGGAAGAAATTCAATTATCATTTTTATAAAGAAAATAAAACAGGATACTTCGAGAGTGTCGTCCTTTGATAAAATAATTCCAGATTAAAATTAAAACCCCCGATTTCAATTTGCTTACATTATTACCATTCCAAACTTGCACTTCCAAAATTGATTTCACCTCATTTGCAGAACGAACATATAGAAATCGACAAAGAGAAAAAATAATAATAAAAAAAAACGAAAAGCTTTAATCGCATTATATAAAAGGTCGAATGTCACCATAACAACCAGTAATTGTAAGTGAAAGAAGATGCCACCTGGTGGAACTTCGCAGTAATAATTAATACTCGTGTTATTTTAATCTACTTTTCTGCAAAAATCATTATTTTTAATTAAATTTTTCATTGTGAAGGAATCGTGTCTTTGTTTTGTTTTAGCAACCGAATAAAATGATTAAGTAGTCTTTAATTTTTATGTTTATTTTATCACATATGGAATAATAATAATAATAATAATAATTTAAATTCAGTGTGTTGATGAAGCCTAAAACATATTAACAAAGACACGTTTTGTATGTAATTGACTCGTAATTCTTAGTTTTAATGCACTATTACTAAACTTACCGAAAAATTGAATCTTTCTGATTTTGTTATTGCTTACATTCTACTGTTCTGAATTGTCACTTAAATTAATTATTTGTTTGAATTTTGTAGAAAGTTTCATTTTTTGATTACAAAGTATATTATACTTGACAAGAAATTATATACTCGTTTTAATCTTTGACCCAAGCATAAGCAAAAAGTTTTAATTCTTAGTTCTAACACACAGTTACTAAACTTACCGAAAAATGGAATATTTGATTTTATTGTTTACATTCTGTTCTGAATTGTCACTTGATTATTCATGGCTTGTTTGAATTTTGTAGAAAGTTTTAATTCTTGTTTACAGAGTATATTATACTTGACAAGAAATTATATACTTATTTTAATCTTTTACCAAAGCATAATCAAAAAATTGTACGCGAATATCTTCAGAAGTATGTAATTTATATATAGACAGAGGCTGTAGACTTCAATCAGTCAATTGTCTTAGTTTCCTATAACACACGCTACAGTTCTTTTTGGACATGTATATTGCTAGGTATTACTAAGCAATTCTTTTATTTATATCCAGATAAAAAAGAGAATACAATTTTTTGTTTATTATAATTTATTTCAGAAAAAGTTAAATATTTTTTATTTAATTTTTTCTTTTTTTAATGTTTAATTTTTTTCATCATTTTAAATAATATGCTACTACACGATTCTTTTATTTATATATAGAAAGTATATGAAAAATGCAATGAATTAAATTAACGTTTTTTTTTTTTTTTTGGACCGCGAGATGCTGATATATGATTGTATTTTAATATAATTTGTGATGATAATAATTAGTAATTCTCTTTGGATTAGGATTATATTAAAGGTAAATTAATATATAAATATATCTGTGTTGCAAGGTTAACATCGAATACGGACTCCACCGGCGTTTGCGATATTAACTGACCAGCACAGATGTAAAACTGACCAGCACCAGAGTAAACCCCGGACTGGGGCAATAAAAAACACTTGTTGGTGGGAATAGTTAGCCCCCCATCTGATCATACCCTCCATTCTGACACATGTGCGTACCCTCGGAATTGAGGTTGACGACACAATACCGGCAAGCAATTATAGACTGCGTGGATGCAGGAAACATCTTTGGATTTACCCCCTACGGGGGAGGAAGATACCAGGTGGTTACCAAAAACATGGAGACCAGAGAAAAGCTACTCCAAGGCTTTGACTGTGGGAAAACGAAAGTATCTCCCTTCATGGTTGGGAGCATACTAAGAACGCTGAAGATTCCCATTAGAATACGCTAAGAACGATGACATCATCCGCAGCATATTCTCGAAGTGGGGCGTTGTAAGAAAAATCCAAGTCCATGATGACGTCGACAATCCTGAGTGGAAGTCAGGGGAGGTAACCATCTCTCTCTTGAAATGAGGACAGAAGTTCCTAACTTTGTCCTCATAGGATCTGCCCGGGTAATGGTAAATTACCCAGGCGTCAAAAAGCAATGCTTTAGATGTGGCGCCTTCAATCATCTCGGGGCAGACTGCCCTCGAATAAAGTGCAGAAATTGCCTAAAAACAAGCCACAACCAGGAAAAAATGTAAGGCAGCTTGCCTGAAATGTGGGGTCACTGACCACAAAGTCGACACCTGCCCATCCAGAATCCTTGCAGAGAGGATGGGTGACGCAATCACATCAGCAACAAAACCAAGTAATGAAAAGGTCACGACACAGGAAAAATTTCCGCCTCTTCAGGCTATTCCTGATCATGCTGCCATGTCTATGACAACGAAAAGGTCCCGTAAGGGAGGGAAACCTACCAGAATTGCAGAAACCAGCAATACGCTCCCAACAGAAGAGACAATGCAGAAACCGTCGTGGTAACTCCCACGGACGAAAGCGGAGCTACCACTGCCAATACAGACATCGCCAACTCAGATAACGTACAAGAAGCTGAAGTAGAGATGGAGACGAACACCAACACTTCCAAACGGCCATTAAGTCCGCAGGAAGAACTGAAAAATCTCAAACAGCAAAGGTATCTGAAAACGAACACCCAGAAGTCCCTTATGCAAAAGCAGGGGAGACTCTAAGACATCTCCTTAGAGGTATGCCGGGAGTGGCAGAAAAGTTCAACGAAGCAATAAATAAAGTAGGAGAAACTGAACTCCTCCTCACAGGGAAATATGGACCCGACATCGTCAGTGCAAAATGGAGTGACCTCTTTGTTGATGACATCAGCAAAATCACCCCTGAGCAAGTAGAGGTAGCTCTGGATATAGACGAGGAGGCAGCTTCGGCGTTCTTCATAGCTCTCTGCAAACTAGACATGGCCAAGGGAAGTGAAGTGGCGAAAAGAATCATAACAGCCCACAACAAAAGAAAGGAACAGTAAGCACACTGAGGGTTTTTCTGTACTAAATATTCAGTCTCTCTGTATTCAGCCTTTCTGTACTAAGCTCCCTCAGGTGGGGGAGGACCTGAGAACCCGAGCGACGAAGGCTTATAGCGAGACGGTGCAGTTCCTTGTGAGCTGCATCACTCGGGCCAGATCCTTCCTCCACCTCTAAGTTTACCTCTCCAGATTTGTTTTGGTTTCTTGTTGTTTTTATGTTACATGTTTCCTTTTTAGGACTTTTCCTTTTTTTTTTAAAGCGAAAAATCAACGACAGTTTTAGAAACGCCCCTGGGGGGGGGGGGGCATACAGCTAAAACAGGTCAACTGAGGCCTCTTTTACCTACTCTACCAAAATGCACTCTTTCTTTATTTCCTCTCCTACTATCTGCTGACTCTCAGCCTATCTTACTCTACAGGCCAATGATGAAGTTTATTGAACTCACAAAAAAAAAAAAAAAATATATATATATATATATATATGTTATATTTATATTTATACCTCTGGAGGGTAATGGATGCAGCCAATGATGTTCTAACTGAGGCCTGGCTATTGCTGTTACACTCCTGCCATGATCAGAGCTTTATATAGCTCAATAACAATCTTATCCCTATACTGTCCTCTACAGATAACGGGGAAGATGAAAAGCATTCTTGTTTCGCCCCTTTAAGCCAGTCTTTATAAGGATTATATAAATTAATTGTTTTTGAGTTGTGATAGGTTTTCTGTAACCTACATTTTTTGTTTTACAACCTATTGACAATTTTGGATCTTTTCCCCCTCTGTTAAAAGGGTTCCATTAATGAATGTCTCCCCAGCCAAATTCGTGTAAAACTATTCTTTGATATCCATTAACGTTAGCTGCTTGATGAGCCAATAAAATAAATTTGAAGTAAATGAAGGAGGCCGCATTAAAGCCGTGTCTACACATCTAATTAGTACGGTACAGATGCCGTCTCGAAAGTGGCGCGTAGGGATAAAAGACGGGGGAAGAAATTATTTGGTGAGCACGTGTTTCTTTCATATTTTTCATGCGGCCATTATAGCCGAATTAATTCCTGTTGGAAGGTATTCTAGCAGCTGTTCAAATCCATTAGCAACACTCATGCCTTCTTAATATGTGTTTCTGGATGTGTGAAGACGAGCTATAAACAACACTCTACTCTAACATTAATATTCATTGTCGGCTTCGTATCAAATTAAGTAACTTATAAGCCTAAATTGTACCCATTAGTCTTACTTTATTAGTTCGAAGGAAGAGAAATGAGATTGTTCACAACTTACAATGTATTGGTGTTTAATCTAGTAAGAGGTGGGTGTCGCACACAACTACCATAAAGTGCCGCTTTTTTTTTTTTTTTTTTTTTTTTCTGTTCGCTTAATAATATTTTAAGGTGACACGTAAATGCATTTAAGAATTTCGACAATGTTTTCCCATTTCTTTTTCATTGATTCTCAATAGTGGTATTTCTTTAATACTCACTGGATTAATTCACTTAGAAAACATTCAATTTTGGCCGTCTCCTGCCCCTCTTAAAATTATTTATTCTGAAGAATCGACAAATGTACTCTCAAATTAAAAAAAAAAAAAAAAATAGGAATATCCACCCACGGCTGTTTAGTGCTTTCGTCACCAGGTGGCGTTACACACACCCTTGGATTTCCCTACCGATGATCGAATGTTCAGAGCACGAAAACAGTTGGTTAGTTCGTGTTCAACATTCCCAAGAACGTTACTCACACTTCTCTAACAAAAGTTAGGAATATCCATTAAGGCTAGTATCGACATTTTTCACCAGATGGCGCTACATGTGGCAATTATTTATTCCCCCAATGGCATGCGGAATTTTGGATGGTTCGCGTTTTTCTCGCTAGAGGTCGCTGTGCGCAGCGCACACTTTTTTTTTTTTTCTATTTTCCAGAAGGCATAACTACAATTCTGGTCTTTCGACTGTTTGGAGTTCTCAGATCGATTCTTTGTGTGCACTTGGAAACACTTTGTGTTCGGCTGTATTTGTGCTTTGGTCGTAATGAGTGTCGGGAGTTGAAGAACACTTTGTCTGTCAGGTCTTCTGATTAGATGTAATTTGTTAGTTCATTAGTGAGTGAAACAGCCATTAATGTAGCTCATTATGGAGGTAGGGCTAGTTAGTAGTTTGACAAGGAGACAAACCTGCGTGTTCCTCACTATAGGTAGCTTGCTTGTTCTTGGTCTCTGTCTCTTGGGAATTCTCTATTTCGTTAACTCATCGAAGTATTTTAGGCGCATTCGAAGCTATATTGAGACCTGTGTAATACCCGGATGTTGATCTGCTGATGCAGTTCAATTGGCGTTAAATTCTCACTGCTTCCAGGACCAGCTGCTAATTGGGCGATTTTTATCATCATCCCTTAGTCAGCTGTTAATCTGCAGTTACACAAGAATTGCTTTTGTCATTATTTCCCTCTTAATTTGAGTTATTTTAATGTTTTGCCGCGGGATTTGGATTAGTTGCTTTCGTATTTTGTAAATTTTACTAGTAACAGTAATTAATTGGGTAGGTGTAATTATAACTGAAAGAATTATGATTATAAGCAATGGCGGCTCGTGGCTTGAAATCGTGGGGGGTGCTGCAACTTTCGAAATATACATACACACTGTAAGTACAGTGTATACGTGTTTGAATAAAATATCAAAATTATGGTAAAAAATTTTTTTTAAATAAACATGAAAAAATATTGTTTATTATCGATAAAATTATACAGTTTGGTATAATTCAAAATTACTTAAAATTAAATCCATTATCATAACCCCAGTAATGTTCTAAAATAAAAACTATAACAAATGTTATGTCTTTAATCGTAATGTCCAAATATTTAAAGAGACGGAGTAAACACGATAAACACTACGAACACTCTACTACTGGCGCAAACTGCATATAAACAACAGTGGAACTGCGCGACGGGCAGTGCCGCATTACGCTAATAGCTCGTATCTCACTATGACGTGATATGCTTGCGTGCGTAGCAGTATGGTAAACTGTGGTAAACACAGTGCTACTATCGTCCTTCGCCCTCCTAAGTGCTACAAGATGGATTTTTATTATTTTTTATACAAAATAAGAGAATTGTATAGGATTGCTGATGATAAAATTAAATATTACAAGCAAATATAAATAAATTAATAAATATATTTATATATCGAGAAAAATTGGGGATGCTGCAGTTCTGCAGTGGCTATGCACGAGCTGCCCCTGCTTAAAAGAACAGAGTATTCTGTGTGGGTGAGTTCGCTGGCTGGTTTACCCGTTTTATGAGATGAAAACACCGCAAAAGATCTGTTGTTAATTTATTTTCATTTGAAAAGTTCTTGTAAGAGTTCCTTGAGTTCGAGACCCAAGTGCCTTTTCCATCTGATATTGAAACATGTGTTTACAAATAAATAAGATAATAAACGAAATAAAAATGAACGACATAAATATACTACATCACTGGATGAGAGTATTAATTCCTTAAAAGGAATTAATGCTATCACCCGGTGATGTTTTCATTTAATTTGTCTTATACAGTATACTATTCTCTTGTGTTAAACTGGACTAATTTTTGATGATTGGTAAATAATCGGTTTCGAAATTTTCAGAATGTTTCTTACATACAATTTTTATAACTTCCAAAAACTATTCAAGTTTTCACTGGGTGAGATTATTAATTCCTTATAAGGACTGACTTAAAGGGGCGAGGCAAGAATGCTTTTCATCTTCCCCATTATCAGTAGAGGACAGTGTAGGGATAAGGTGTTATTGAGCTATTAAGGCTCTGATCATGGCAGGAGGGTAACAGCAATAGCCGAGCCTCAGTTAGAACTTCATTGGCTACAGCATTGCCATCCATTACCCTCCCAAGGATACCCATTTTAGTCGCCTCGTACGACATGCATGAGCTACATTGGGGCTATTCTTATCCCGGCCACCACACAAGAGGAAGATGAATTTTATAATCTGGTTTGAAACCATTGCTCACTCATTAAAGACTTGAATAGAAATAAAAATGTTTCATATTTGGTTTTTAGAAGCAGAATTTCTGGATTATGTATAAAATAAATAAAAAATAGAAAATAAATATAAAATACAGAAAAAAATCTCAGAAACACCCACGCTACGGTAATATAGGTTTACAAAATAGCCTTTCGTGGGTTGGAGCTACGTAAAATCTAATAATAAGGCTCATTAAATTAGGTTTTCCAATAGTTGTAAATCCATTTACAATAGTAAAAAAAATGCTATCACTACTTTTAAGTATAAGCATACACTTTCCTAAAAAAAAAAAAAGTTAAAATCAAATCCTAATGCCATTATCTATTGACTGAAAAATTGCTAATACACACAAAATTACAAATCTTCGTTATTTCTTTCCAAAAATAACAGTAATTATTAATGTATCTAAATAAGCTACTTTTTAGTAGGTTCTTATGAGGGGAAAAAAGTAGCGCCTGATGACGTCACTTACAAGTGACGTCATCAGGCGTCACTTGTAAGTAACTTACCGTAAACAACACAGATAAATTTAACTTCGCCCGCAAACTTTGGGTGCCTGCGTATCATAATCTTGATATTTGCTCTTCAGTTCAAACGACCTGGGCTCGAACCGTCTAGAAACACTTCAGTACTCCGACAAGTACACTGCTGGTCTTACACTAAGCGATGGAAAACCTCAACCAGTTAAAGACTTACAAATATTCGTGCCAAGTTACGATTCAAACAACAACTTGTTGGTTGGAGACAGAAGATCTAGCGGCTCAGCTAACCAAGTGTGCACTATGACTTCTATGTTACCATAGCAACCGATTAAAGAAAGTGGTTATAAATAAATCACTATTACAAGAAAGAGTGTTCCTATATCATCAGATTGGTCCAGGTGCGTGTTAAGTAGCATCGGTGAGATAAAAAGCCTGATTCGAAAACTCTCTCCTGTTGCTATGGTAATATATTGGAAACTTCGTGTACATATGCACTATTTCTACTCAGGATTTAAAAAAAAAAAAAACATTAAAGACGCAGAAAAAACATTTTTAGCTGTCGATGCACTCTTTGCGTCCAATGTAGCTGTTCAAAAATCGTTCCGATATAATTCTATCCTTTCTTCTAAGGCCTAAACAGGAACTCGGTAATACATCAGATTATTTCCGTTTGCTTACTCAAGCTAAAGTTTACTTAAGGTTCTCTTTCTATTTTTTGGCACAGCAAGTAGAAAAGTACAAGAAAATAATGGTGATAAAAGCGAAATCGGATTTAAGATCTAGGAAACGATAAGGTGTCCAACAAAGTACGAATCCTCCCAACTCGACAGAAAGTTAAACCTCTTTACTAATCCGATAACATCTTGAAATTTTCCGTCTGGCGATGTTCCTTTAAGTTGCTTTGCTTCCAATGGGAAAATGTAAAAAAAATAAAATAAAATAAATCCATACTTTGGACAGATGTCCAAGAAAGCACAACTTCTACTTTTTTATGATTGACATTTTACCCCCAAAAAAAGACAAAATGTAATCTCTTAGTCTGCGTTTATCACCTGATTTGGTATTTAAAAAGAATCAGACACGGTTAATAAAAAGAAAATTTAACACATAAAGAATATTTATTGATTATTGAATTAATTTCTTTTGTGGTTTAACCATAACCTTTTAAACGAAAAGTATATCAATTTTATATTCTCGCCATACACAAGAATGCTGATTTTAATCCTTTAGATAGCATCAGAAAATAATCTATTCAAGGCTTATGCGCCTCTCCAGATAAATGACAGAATACGTATCCGATTTTCGTGGATATAATAGAAAAATATCTGTCACAAAAACACTCCTTAGGCTGACGTATGCCAAAGTTGTCATTGGAAGAATATGAAGTCACTAACACCACCCGTCGAAAAGGAAATAATATCAATTTGCCTCCAGAGACATATGGTTGATGCAGTGGCCGAAACCGGAAGTACCTAACAAGCTGATCAGAGAAATTTTATGCTGTGAACGGAAGAGACAATTGCCATAAAAGCGATAAACAAAGTACTCAATCAGATTTATACTGTCAAAAGTATTTCTGCAACCTATCCCAAAAGCTTAATGATGGAATTATTTGGGTACCGTATCTCAAATTGTTTCCGCTATGTTTGTACAATAGAATTGTAATGATGTGAGTGAAAAGTTTAAGCTTTATGGACAAGGAACTGACCTCTTGATCCACCCATAAATTAATATTTAAAAGTACTGCTTAAATTTCGTTATTAAAAATATTAAGAAGTAGATCGAAAACAGATTTTCCCTCCCACTGTAAATCTTCTTAGGCGATGCTCAAATCAATCATAAGAAAAAAAAGTTTCGATGTAACATCAAGATATTACGATTAAGTTTTGATAGTCCTTATAAGGACTGGCTTAAAGGGACGAAGCAAGAATGTTTTTCATCTTCCCTGTTATCTGTAGAGGACAGTGCAGGGTGTTATTGAGCTATTAAAGCTCTGATCATGGCAGTAGGGTAACAGCAATAGCCGAGCCTCAGTTACTTCATTGGCTACGGCACTGCCATCCATTACGCTCCAAGCGTATTAATTAATCACCGATGTTTAAGTAAAGGCGACCTCTAAAAATTCGGACGATCCTTAGACCACTCAATAGTGGCCGAAAGACCGTCCATATCTCTGCGTTGGTTCCACTCAGTGACGAGCTCCCCCACCACCGAGCAAAACCGTTATTCCGAAGAAAAGCATTCACCGACAAAGCCCCTCAACGGGCCGTGACGAAGAACACTTTCCCCGGAGATTCAAATTGCTCCCTTAAGGCAAAAACCTCAAGAGAGCGAACTCAAAACTCTCGAATCTCAGCGCCCAAGGGGGTAACAGCAACAGCCGAACCTCAGTTAAACTTCATTAGTACAGCATTGCCATCCATTACCCTCCAAGGGTATTAATCACCGCATCTCACGGTCGATTCCTTCCATACCTTCTTATCCATTAAGTTTTCTTCTTATAAGGACTGGCTTAAAGGGGTGAAGCAAGAAAACGGGGAAGATGAAAGCTTTTCATCTTCCCCGTTATCTGTAGAGGACAGCGTAGAGATATATGGTGTTATTGAGCTATTAAAGCTCTGATCATGGCAGGAGGGTAACGGCAATAGTCGAGCCTCAGTTAGAACTTCATTGGCTACAGCATTGCAATCCACGAGTATTAATCACCGCATCTCACGGTCGATCGATATTAATATTAAGTTTTCTTACTTGCTGAGAATCATATTGTAGTATGCATATATGAAATATTTAAAGGTATTTTGAAGATTTTAAATAATATTTTAAAACTTACAATTTTTAATATTTGTATTTAAAATAACATATAATTTACACTATTATTTCTAATATAAATAATAATATATAAGTGTCGATAGCATATGACAGCTTACTCTAGGAATAAAACGCCTTTTATTGCATTACTTAAATGACGCGATCTTAGAATGGTATATTCGCCTTTTATTAATACTTTTGGCTCTTGCTTCAAGAAATATCGGCCAATCACTCGATTGCTCACTTACAGAGCTAATCGGAGTTTTATTTTACTGTCTCTGATGTGTTTATAGACAAGATTATGCCAAAAGTAACTTGTATGTTTCTTCTTCCTCTTATGTATTAGGCTTAATGGGAAAGTAACTTAAAAACCTAATTAATGCTATAGGAAGATTAATAGTATTTTAATAGTATATACACCGTCTGCTATAGCTGTAAACTACATGAATTCTCTGACTGTTTTTTTTTTCTCTCTTTCTCTTCAAGTATCAGGGTAATTACTATTTTTCAAAAATAGTTCGCTTTTCAAATAGAGGTGAGTTAGCTGGTTTCACGAGAGATCGTAGTTGTTTCTCTTTCCAGAAGCTTTTTTTTTAATTATTTTTGTTTTACCATCACAATAGACAATAGACCATCCGTTTAAAATTCCAATCAATCCCAGACGACATCGAAAGTATTTTAAATGTCTAGTAAAAAATATAACTATGAATATAAAGGATTAGTATGAGAGTTACCAAATTCTGTTTTTAGTGTTGATTAAATGTTCTTTTGTCTTTATTTTAGGGATGTCTTGCATATATCCACAGATTTAAAAGATATCTGTAATATTAACATGGGTGTATTGTTAAGCCTAAATGCCATAGGTTAACAATCAATTTTGCATACGTTTGTTACCGCAGTTTAGAACTTCCATTTCTATCTAAAACTTTACATGGAACTATGTAAAAATTCTTCATTTACGAACCATAAATAACAATGTCTCACACCCACGCTCGGTACTATGACCTGTATGTGATTTCACCCACACACATTTAATAGGTGCAAGTTTACCTAGCACCAAGGTGGTTGCCTTATAATCAGTTACTGGAGTCTTCGCTTGACAGTTCTCCGTTCTCGAAGTAATTTGCTGGCAGTCTTTCCTGAGCTGCGTTATTAAGCGTTAGGACGCGAACTTTATCAATCACCATCGTCTAAGACACGGAGGCCAGTTAAAATGAGTGAATCACCGTAATTATTGGCACGGCTCTAATCACTTGTACGAACGGATTTCCTGAAGACTGGACGGGAGACCAATTTTAATCACTTTTTATTTGACCATTTTTACTTCTTTAAGGAATTTAATTAACGGCCTACAGAAAGGAGACGATAGGCGAAGAGAAGAATGTGCGTTTGTGCGGGTGTATGAGCAGTGGGTGGGTGGGTGGACTAGTCATCTGTCCGTTGGATGGAGGGTATTTAACAGAAGATTAAGTGTCGTCGAGCGAAAAGGAATTTGGGCGTGGTTAATGGTTTTTCACTTAACACTGCCACGCTAACACAAATCAAATAATTATGACAAGAAAAATTCTAGGAAATTAAGCCGAGACAAGGAGATTATCAATGGAATCAATTTACAAGTGACATACATATCTGTGTTGAAAAGGAATGGATCACAATAGTCACATTATTCTTCATACAATAGAAATTTATGACGATTATTTATTTCCGTTAATAATGTGAACATTTACACATAGAAAATATTCACAGTCCTATCCTTATGGCATAAAATCGGCTGGTTACTTGCTGATGTCATACTATTGGATGACGTAAAGAAACAGACTGCGCATGCTCGACATCAATCGTATGATTCGCTATGCCTAGTTTTTATTTATTTATTAATTTTTTTTTTTTAGTTTACGACACTGTAAAATGAACATAGAGGTTTTTTTATTCATTTATTTTTAATGGAATTCCCTCTCATCTTCAATATGGTCAAATGGCTGAAGAGAAATACAACTAACAGTACAAGCGACCTATTTATGTGACCTTTTGTTCTTAAATCAGTTAACCCTTAATTTGCGAGGTATTAACATAAATATTTTTAATTTCAGGAAAAAGTAGAAACAACAATAATAAAAAGTTGTGATCCGAACAAGTTGAAAGGAACATTTTAAGTCATTTTGCATATTAATTGCATTACAGCAGAAATCAGTAAAAGATGTGATTTCTGTAGCTATTAAGGAACATCTTTTGGGATTTGAATTAAGATTAACAATATTTTTCTCAAGTATCAAAAGGTATTTTAAATATTACAAATGAATGAATCAAAAATAACCTCATTAATTGAAATTATGTCCTATGACCCCGTTTTAAAATGCCTTCTTAATACTCTCCTTGATTAATTTTTTCTCTGAGTTGAAGATTTAAATTTTTTTTAAACGAAAATTTCCAATTTTTGTTTAATTTGTTTTTTATATATATAATTTGTGAGTTCAACAAAATTCATCATTGGCCTGTAGAGTAAGATAGGCTGAGAGTCAGCAGATAGTAGGAGAGGAAATAAAGATAGAGTGCATAGTGGTAGAGTAGGTAAAAGAGGCCTCAGTTGACCTGTTTTAGCTGTTTGCCCCCCAGGGGCGTTTCTAAAACGGTCGTTGATTTTTCACTTTAGAAAAAGGAAAAATCCTGAAAAGGAAAACATGTAACAAACAGAAAGTGTAACATAAGTATCGAGAAAGCCAAAGGAATGGAAAACTAAATTTAGAGGTGGAGGAAGGATCTGGCCCGAGTGATGCAGCTCACAAGGAACTGCACCGCCTCTGTAAGCCTTCGCCGCTCGGGTTCTCAGGTCCTCCCCCACCTGCGGGATCTAAAAACCAGTGAAGCTGTGTACAAGACCCACAAGGTGGTTACTGTGTCTTTCTTTTGTTGTGGGCTGTTAATATTCTCTTGGCCACTTCACTTCCCTTGACCATGTCCAGTTTGCAGAGAGCTATAAAAAACGCCGAAACTGCCTCCTCATCTAAATCCATAGCTACCTCTACTTGATCAGGGCTGATTTTGCTGATGTCATCAACGAAAAGGTCACCCCATTTTGCATTGACAACATCAGGTCCATGCGTCCCTGTAAGGAGAAGTTCAGGTTCTCCTAATTTTGCCATCGCTTCTTTGAATTTATCCGCCACCCCAGGGATACCTCTAATAAGATGGCTTAGAGTCGCCCCTGCTTTTGCATGAGGGACTTCTGGGTGGGCGGTCTCAGATACTTTAGCTGTTTTTGGTGTTATCAACTCTTCTTCTTGTGGGCTTAATGGCCGCTTGGAAGTGTTGGTGTCTGCCTCCATCTTTTCTTCTATATATTAATATATATATATATTAATATATATATATTAAAATATATAGAAGAATGTATATAGAAGAATATATTAAATATAGAAGAATATATTAAATATATATTAAAATATATATATATTTTAATATTCCATATATTAAATATATATTAAAATATATATATATTTTAATATTCCATATAACTGTTCAAAAAGCATTGAACAAAAAGTTTGTTTAAACATTATTATAATTCCATGATATTAATTAATTAAAGGTGTACTTCATATTTTTATCATTTAAAAAAATAATTTAAAAAATTCAAATTTATATTGGAATTTAAATATATATTTCATATTACATTCTTTTATTTATAAATTTTATATAAATAATATTAATAACGTCAAGCATACCTTTATTTCAATGAATATAAACTAAGAGATATAGGTAGGTAGATATAGGTGTCAGTTCCCGTAATTGCAACTATAAATTAAATATTTAATCTAACTGATTAAATTTTGTTATTAAAAAATAAACAAATTTCTTTATTTTAATTAGCAATGTTAAACATTTAATTTATAACCTTGGGGGATAGTTAGATGAACCTATAACTCCCTTATTCCAGAGTAAGATTTTTTTATTTATTTCATTTTTATTTTTATTATTATTTTTTTTTTGTGTGTGTGTGACAGTCATATGCCTGCAGGGCCGACGGAAGCGGGCATGCGATGCATGCGGGCGCCGCTACGAAGGGGACGCCACCGTCGGAGCACGGTTCATAATTTCATTTTTAAGAAACAAAATTTTTATCATAAAAACAAAAAATTCTTAGAATGATCAATATTAAAATAAATAAGGCCGGATACACCGAATAAAAATTTAAAAAAATTGTATATTGCCGCCTCTTTGATCAGTCGGCCGTTTGCAATTTTGCAGCGAGAGCAGACGCTTGCCTGCAGAATGTTGTGTGTACTGCAATCTATCTCAAGTGAAACGGTGAACATGCGCAGAAACGAATTTTCGTACAAAACATTTGTGGCTAGGTAAACCAGTCATATGGTACGCATCTCAGAAGGCTACTGACAGTAGCGCAGTGCGGACTATTATTTCGTCTCTGTGTCGTGTTGTGTAATCATTTCTTGTGGGTATAAAATAGAAATGGAATCAAAAATTTAAAAAAAGTTATCGCGCACAAAATCGTAAGCGTCATGCTGCGAAAGAAGCGGATATTAAGAAACAAACTGGGGCTCTTAATAAATTTGTTAAAATATTAAAATATTCTGATGCAGATTGTAACCAACTCGATACATCAGAAATCAGAGTTGAAGAACCGTGCACATCATCCAGTTTGCATGAAAGTACTATTGCAACTACTGAGCAAGATAACAAGACGCATGATTTAAGTGAAAAACAGTTAGGAGAAGATTTAGTCGTAGTTGACCACGAAACTAACACATTGTTGGTTTCTGTAAATTTAGAAGATCCAGGTGAATGGGGAAATATTGATCAAAAATTACGAGTAGTTTTAATTGAAATGGGGCCTGTCCAAAAGAAAAATATAATATATCCCAGAGATACATCTGGTCGTAAATTTGGCGATACATATTATAATAGAACAATGGAAAACGGGCGGCTCGTGCCAAGAACATAGCTCATTTATTCCGAAAATTTAAATTCTGTTTTTTGCTTTTGTTGCAAACTTTTCACACCTACTGAATCAAGTAGTCTTGTAGAAGGTAATAACGATTGGAGAAATGTAAATACAACTTTGCATAGACATGAGACTAGTTTAACTCGCATGAAAATTTTCTTAAAATGGAAGGAAGTTGATAAAAATTTAAAAAACAAAACTACTATTGATTGCCAGACTCAAAGCATGTATGAAATGGTAAAGAAACATTGGACGAGTGTTTTAGAACGCTTGATTTAAATTATAAAATTCCTTGGTAGCCGAAATTTAGCTTTTCGCGGATCACCTGATAAATTATATGAAAGGAATAACGGTATTTTTTTAAAATTAGTCGAACTGTGTGCGAAATTTGATCCCGTTATGGAAAATCACGTTGAAAGGGACCTACAACGAAACAATAGAGTACACTATTTGAGTAAAGACAGTCAAAATGAAATATTGGAAACTTTAAGTAACGTAATGTAAATTGTGGGAAAGTAAAATTAATGCAACCCGCCCTCTACGATATCAGTTAGGAGAAATTTACGATGCACTTTTGGAAATTTTAATAAAGAAACTCAGCATGAAGCACAAACATTATGTGCTAAAATAAAGAACTACAAATTTATTTGCTCTCTTATAACTTGGCGTGATTTACTTAACAGAATAAACCCTGTGAGTAAAATGCTTCAAGACAAAAATATGAACATTACACTTGCTTTAGAATCTATCGAAAACTTAAAAATATTCTTACAAGAGTATCGATCAGATACAAATTTTAAAGAAGTTCTAAAACGGCAAAAGAACTAAGTGAAGAAGTGGATGGAGAACAAGAATTTAAAACTGGTGCGGAAGTTTGACGACGAAAGAGGACACGGCAATTTGATTAGGAGCATCATTACGAAACGCCACAATCGCCAGAAGATAAATTAGACTTCTAGACGTTGCAATGTGTTTGTTAATAGAACGTTTTGAACAACTAAAATCATATTATGATAATTTCAATTTCTTGTATAGATTACTACAAATTAACAACGAAGATTTACGGAAAAAATTGTGACGATTTAGAGATTCTCTTGATGGACGGCGATAATAAAGACGTAAATGCAATAGAACTATATGACGAGTTATGTGCTTTCCGGGATATTTTTCGGAAGGATAATTTAAATATTCAAAACTCTTTCGATATTCTTAATTTTACTGTGTCCAATAATTTATCTTTCCTTAACTTTTCAATTGCTTTAAGAATACTATTAACCTTACCTGTTAGTGTAGCGAGCGGTGAACGTTCCTTTTCCAAGTTGAAATTGATTAAAACCTACTTAAGAACAAGTATGTCACAAAAAAGGTTTGTTAGTTTGGCATTAATAGCTATTGAAAATGATATATGAGCGGAATTAGACGTTAAGACCATTATTTCTAATTTTATGAATATGAAATCAAAAACCCTAAAATTTGAATTTTAAAAAATTCAAGTATATTTATGTAATTTAATTTATTTTCTGTTATTCTGCAAAGATTTTATTTTTCGAATACTTATATTAAATGTTCTAATTATTTCTGAATTTTTTTCTTATTTTCTCATCTATCTTGTTTCTTTTATTTTCCTAAAAGATAGTTCCACTTATAAAAATTATTTAAAATTTTTTACAAGTTACTAAGAATTTAGTAACTTGTAAAAGGAAAGAATTTTTTAAACTTTAGTTCAAATAAATTTTAACTTTAATTAAAATTCATTTTAATTTTCTTACCGATTCGGGTCGGTGAGAAGGCTATAATCCCTGTATCGTTATATTCAACGATTAAAGTGAAGTGGCTTTATCAAAATTTGCTTTAAATTTGAGAATTTTTTGAATATTCGTGTTTTTAACGATTATCCCGCCTAGTCAACACCCCCTTGTTCGTTATATATAGCGAACCAACGTGTGGCTGTTCTGTCGAAATTTATTTAAGAAATTTCAAATAATTAAAATTTTTATTATCGTAAAAGAACCACACACTCCCAGATTGTTACAGGGGCGCTTAGATAGCATGCGGGCGACAAAGACCCTAGCGTATGCCTGACCCAAAAAAGGAAGGAAGATCCTGCAGAAATGTGTGAAACATAGAAAGTAACACAGAAAGATGCAAGAGCGGAATCCTCGAAATGGTTTCTCTGAGGCTTTATCATATAATAGTCGTTTTGCTGTGTTCGTTCCTACCGGCAGGTGATGACAGTTTAACATCTCCAAGCCAGCGATCATCTAGTGGCAGTATACTCACTACTACCGCTATTGGCGTAATACCACCTTTATAGATGCGTTACCATAGCAACCAGTCAATATATTGTTAATGCAGAAGTTGGCTAACTCTCGAAATGTGTAGAGGTAGGTAATATCTGTTGGACAGAATTTTGATAATAATACGGTCAATCGAAATAGGAACTGATCCAGCTAGTTTCCAATTGCTATACTCATTACTAATTAGTTGTCAAATAGATTTCGGGAGGGATAACAAGAAAGTTTTTATTTTTCTTTTATGAGGAGATATTTTTATTCCTTAAAAAATTAAAATCTCTCTTGTTCAATGAGAATCATAATCCACGATTGTCAAGATTATTTACGTAGCTACAAAGAATTTAATTTCAAAATGAATGTATATCAACCCTGGACAGTGTTTATATCTATTTAAAAGAAAATAATATAAAAGAATGAATATATTGTACAACTGAATGTACAACTCATGTGTTTATTACGTGCATTTCTCTAAAATAAATTTAGAATTTTATACCTGTGGCTGAATTTAATTTACTTCATCAGGACATGTTTTGGAGAGGAAAGAGGGGGGGGGCATGTCAAGCTAGGCTAGTACACACATTCCAAGTTCCAATACAAATGTGTAGGATTTTTATTTTTCTTTATTTTGAACGGAATTTCTCCGGCTGTCCAATTCATTATTGCATATGGAGATGAAAAATAAAACTTCCTAATATTCGATTTAGAATTCTAGATTAATTTTAGAGAGGTGATCCTTTTGTTTATGAGAAATAAGATACTTTAAGTATTCATTCCCCCCCCCCCAGAAGAAAGTCGAAGCAATAGTTATTTAACAAACATAGCAAAGTTTGTTAGCAAAGGAAACGGAATTATTGTGTTCTGTTCTAGTAATACGGAGGCTTATCAACTTTACCTATAGAAGTTGTGACCAGGTGTTTTTATTTTTAATAGAAATCTCTGGAAGAGATATAGATATAATAATTTGTTTAAATTAAAAATATTGTATATTAGAATAACCAAGTTATTTTATAAACTTGGTTATTTTAACTCCTAATTTCAAGTATGCAAACAATTAAGTTTGCGCCTGAAACAAAGTTCAAGTCTAAAGATGATACAACACCAGGGCAACTCATTGTGCCATCTTTAGACTTGAACTTTGTTTCAGGCGCAAACTTAATTGTTTGCATACTTGGGATTAGGAGTTAAAATAACCAAGTTTATAAAATAACTTGGTTATCCTAATATACAATATCCCCAAGTTAAAAATTTTATTACATATATATATATATATATATATATATAGGGAGAATAAAAAAAAAAACGTCACATCCTCAATCCTCTATCATACTATCCGGATTTGCATTATTAATATTCTGAATTGATGTTTCCTGTGCATAGGGGGGGGGCCCTCACTTCTAGAAAGATCATTGAAAGCACAATAGAAAAAAGAAGGATGCGAATTATTGTGCATATATGAATATAAGAGGGGGAAAAAAGAACGATACGAATACATCGAGAAATAAATAATAAAATAAAGAGTGGAGAGCGCCATAACATCAAATAGAATCATAACTCACGTGGTAGCGAAAGAAATTGAATAGAATCTGTTTTCTCATTAGGAAGGAAAAGAATTATAAGAAATTGCTTTCATTTGTTTTTTATGTATTACGAGAGGATAGAAGAAAACAAAGCATTTCTTTTTCCTTTTTAAAAAAAAAAAAAAAAAATGGAAGCAAGTGAAGGAAAAACTTCCCGTTGCGATTTCTGCTTTGTTCGTGTATCTTAACCTCTTATCTAGAATTACATTGCAGGGGGGCATTATACACACCTGCTCAGATACCGTGGTAGCATCGGCTCTTTTATTGTTGTTTCATTAGCGCAAACTTTAATCTGCTGTCCCATTCTGGAGCTGAGATATATGGAGCCATTAGCGTTAGATAAGCGCATTTGGAATAAGGTAGTAGTTATGCTGAATGCCATTCCATTTTCCATTTTCTTTCTTTCTCTCTCTCTCTCTCTCTCTCTCTCAACAGACACACAGATAACATCACATCTTTGCATGTTTCCTCGGATAACATAGACGAAACAGCGTCTACTACTGAATCGTATCAACCATCGATAAAGAAGATCAAGCAAAAGTTCCCATTTTCTTGAAATTTCTTAATAGTTTCTGCATGGAAGTCATTTCGCAAGTTAGAATGAAATTTAACGTCTGTTGATTTCTTAGATTAAAGGCATTTTTGTAGATGACTGTCGCAATGCACTTTTACTTTCCATTTTTACGGGCACGACAATAACAATCCTCCGGGATCTCCGGTTTTCATTACTAAAGAATTCTAGTGCTTATAACGCACTAGAATTCGTTATTAATATCAAGTAGTATAATGATTTGAAGTAGAATCTTTGGCAGATTTCCTCTAGGATCTCTGGTTTTTGTTTATGAAAAATGATCTCACTAGAATTCTCTGTTATCAGGTAATATAAAGAAATTTTGAAATGGAATCGTTAAAATTCCTCTGAGGTCTCTGCTTTTCGTTTATGAAATTACTATTCTGCCTTAGAACGCACTAGAATTAATCGTTAATATCATAAAGCATAAAGAAGATTTTTAAAGTAGAATCTTTAGATGATTTCCTCGGGGCTCTCCAGTTTTCATTCCTAGACAAGGTTGTATCAGAAGACACACAATAAGGCATGGATAGTGAAAAGAGAGTTTGTTACATACAGTGGCGGCCGGTGAAAATTTTAAGTGGGGGTGCTGCATATGCAAAAAAAAAAAAAAAAAAAAAACTTTTTTTTCCTAATCAGTAACGAAGTTATTAATAAATAAATTTACATATTAAAAATTGCTTTATTAAAAATATTTCATCCTCACCACGAACAAACATCAATAATAAAAGTTTCGTATCAATAGCAATGACAAGTGCAAACGAATATCGGCGTTAGATCGCAGTGCATTTGTTTCGTGTAACGATAATTGAAAAAATATTATTATTTTCATATTTTCAACAGTGACACTCGTCATAATTCAGCCTTGTATCTATAATAAATAATTATATGTTATTTTAACAAAATAAAATAAGATTTACAAAAATTAGTTCGCCACGAACACGTACCAATAATAAACGTTTCATATCTCACAGAAATAACGCGCGCAAGCTTATGATACACTGCCCAAGCGGCAGTGTATCTAATGACGTAACGTGCAATGACAAGAGCAAACGAATATCGGCGTTAGATCGCAGTACATTTGTTTCGTAATCCAAAGCGTTAATCGAACAATTCCAATTATTAACTATTCAATCAATGTCAAAACATAAGCTGTAACCTTTAACATGTTGTACTGCATTTATATAATGTTGTAAGCATTGTTATTATTTATAAACACAAACAAAATTTAATTTTTTCATTTTTTCCTTGGGGGTGCTGCATTGTCGCAGTGCTTATGTACGGGCCGCCACTGGTTATATAATTAGTTATCCTATCCGTTGTAGGACTAAAGCTTCCTAGACATAATCGCTCTTTATATTTGAAATCCTCGAATCATTTTTATTTATATCCAGATTTGTCGTTGAACACAAAAAATTAGAAAGTAAAACAAACAATAGTAGCTACACGACATGAGGTGTAGCTACTATTGTTTGGATCTGCAGCATAATTTGTTTGAGCAGTACACTGCCGAATGAACACGAACCTCCATAAGATAGTTATGGTAAATTATTAATACTGATGCAAATTACAAACTGTGCTGTCAGATCACGAAAACACTAATCAAAATCTAGGAATCAAACCAAGGAAACTCATGCAAAAGGTTGTAAACATTAATTATATAAATCAAGTGGCTATTAAATCCAGCATTATTTCAAAGCCGAATGTAGAAACTTGTCCGCGCGGTTAGCCTAGTGGCTTTGCGCTTCGCAACCACATGCCTGGGAAAGGAGTGTCCTGGGTTCGATTCCCGTCGGTAACGTGAGGTCAGCCATAGCCAAGTTAGCCGATCTTGGGCGTGGACAGTAGGGTTTTTCCCCAGTTTATCCCGGGGTTTTTCATCCCGCAAAGCAGGCAAACCGGACTTGAGAACTCAACACTACGGACATAGAATAGATCGAGGCGTAGGGCGGACCACCTTATCCTGTGAACGGCTTGAGGTCCGATGATTAATAAACCCTCGACACTGCAAGGTAAAAGAAAGGAAGATGAGATGTAGAAACTTATCACCTCATCAAAATGGACCAATAGAAGGCGAATATATGGACACTTGGGCAAGCGATCATGTCCTCTATAAGATCCGCGCTAAGGCAACTCGTAAATGCCGGGGAGTGTATTCCCGTAACCTCTCTGGTCAACTTACCTTACGAATCTTTCATAGTTTCTACATTCGGCTTTGAAATAATGCTGGATTTAATATCCGCTTGATTTTCATAATTTCTGCACCGCCTAACTGAATCTTTTTGGCTCTTTATTTTTAGTTGTAAACATTATATGAAAACCTTGTATGGATACTATCTTTTATTATTTTAAGCTTAATTTACATTAAGCTGTTTGTAAAATCTTTGACCTTTCAGCTGAATATCAAAAACTTTTGTTAATATATAAACAGAACAAAAAAGTCTTATAGAATCCCCGTTTATTATTTAAACAAAAAATAACCAAACTTTAGAATACATAACAATTCATTGTACTGTTCTCCTCAGCTTCCTCTCCTATTCCCATGGGAGAAAAAAAAAAAAAAGGCGTGAGCAGTGTTTTGGAACAATTCATTGTTCATATATGACTATCAGAAAAAAAAAAAATTTGCTGTAGGTAGCAACTTCGGAAAATGTCCTCTGGAATCTCTGGTTTTTCTTTAACAAGATGACGAACCAGCTTTGTAACATAAACATATTCGTTGCTATCCTAAAGAAAGTATAATGAAAAACTATGATTAAATTCGAAGAAATCTTAATTAAGAATTCAATCTATATTTATCCTACAAAAGAAAAGTATTTGCATCTTAATAAACAGTAAACGATCAGTGTTTACAAAAATTACAAATACTTTTCAAATGAACTGTTTCTTTTTCTTTAGTAAAACGTTCGAAGCTAAATAATCAATAAAATATCATAAACTAGCCATTAGGAAACTTACTAATTTTCATAATCAAATAGAATTATTATTTTTTTCCCCTTTTCCTGTTGTAGAGTTAAAGCGAGCTGTTGCCAAGAGCGGGTCATAACTTTCTGTCACAAGCAGATGTTACCCCATTTCTGATTGGGTTTCACGTCTTACTGAATACCAAATATTTCATCTCCATACCAGCACTCCGTGCATATTTTTTTTTTTTTATTCTTAATTTTTTTTTTTCAGGATAGAATTTCAGGAAAGTAATCGTTAAGGTTCATAAGAGAGTAGAAACACTTCAGATTGAATTAATTCTCGATTCTTTCGACTCACTCACCTGTTTACAGTCTGGGTTTTAATCAGAAGAAGTAAAATGATGACTGCCATGTGGATGTGACAGCCTTATTATCGAGTGTGTAGGTGGGTGGGTATACGGAGGGTGGGGGGGAAGGAGACAATCGTATCATTTATACACACAGGACGTGCAACCCGTCAAATACTCAAAAAAAAAAAAAAAAACCTGACATTCGCTTTAATAATATTAACTATTCTTTTCTCTCTTTTTTTTTTTTTTTGTTGAGGAAAAATCGAAAGTATATCTTTGTGGTTTGTTTTACCGCCATGGATTTCTTCGAGTACCAGTATTCTAAGAAATTTATATACAAAAAGATATAACAATAGCAATTACAGTTATATTCTATACCAAAAGACAGATTCTAGACATTATTAGCAATAACAATTATTATTATCATTGGATGTTCTAATAATACTGACGTGATAGAATTCTTTACTGCACTAATGTAAAATATGATCTTTTGGTGCGCATATCGCGCTAAAATGTCCTGCAGCTAACTCGCATTTCCTAATGATAATATAATTCAGACAACAGAAGTCTTGTTACCATGGAAACATGAAGGTATGGTGTACGTGAGCATTGTCTAAGTCGACAACAAACAAAACTCTTTATTTGTTTTTATTTATTTTTGGTATATGGATAGGATTGTATATTTCCAGCTTAAAATGTAAGCCGGGAAAGATCCGATTCTAATACAAAGTAGACGAACTATTTCTATGCTTTTTTTTAATTCTATTACAAAGTTAATCAATCTTTAGCTAGGAGAAGCACATTTTTTTCTCTCCTAAAAACACATTTGTTTTAATTCAGAAACATAACAAAATCAATCATAGAAAACATACATGCATATATGAATAAATACTAAAAACAGAAATATCGAGTTTCGTGTAACATACTGCATATACAAATAAGTGGTGAGTACTTCAGATATTGCCCAGTGAGCAATCTAAAATGATTTCATATAACTTCATATTCGTATGTTGTATGTCTGATCTAAAAGTGTGTTCTAAAACACATTTACTCGCGTTTTCTTTTAATCTTATGAATTGAATTTATTTCGTAGCCATTTCAATTATTATTTTTCATACACACCTTAGTAATTTTTATATACTATATATATAAAATGAACATTTAATTGTCTCAGTTCAATACAAGTTTACTAGATGGCGCAATGTTCTAATCTAATGATCTTTAAAATAAAATATTTTCCTGTGTGACAGGCGAACAGTTATTTTGTGTTAGGAAAATTTGCTGATGTTAGATAAAAATTGAAAGCTTTTCCTCTCTTCCTGTTTCTCCCTTTTTTCCTCCCCCCAACGTTTGCAAATGCGAAATCCCTGGTGTTTCGGAAGAAAGCCTTCAAGTCGCTAGTGATGAACGAAGAAAAAAGAACTGCAGCACACAGAGAGAAAGAGTATGAAGAAATGTTAATTATTTGCTGGGCAAAATATTAAGTAAATACAAAGAAAATAAGCCTCACTAGCAATTTTTAATATCTTCATACTCCTGCTTCTAGCTAAAAGATGGTTAATACTCTTGAAGAGGCAAAATTTTTACAGAAATAAAAAACAGTTACAAAAGGAGTTATGCCGAGAAGATGTAGTTTTTCCGTGTATTAAACAAATGTTTTCTACTTTAAAGAGACGGAAACATGTTTAAGTGTGTGGGCTCTTTGGCTCAAAGCAACCATCAAAAGAATGTGGTATTTAAGCAAGGTAGTTCTTCTCAAAATAGAATTCCTTTATCTTTCAACGCTTGTCTAAAAGCTTTCAAATGACAGAACAACACTAATAAACGTTTATGGAAAGGAGGAAGAGAAAGAAAGAAGCAAAACATCTTTCATTTGATTTGATGTCTATTTGGAACGAAAAAGCAAAAAGTTAAAATGAAGACAGCACTTATACATTTTTAGATTTTCGAATTTTTTATAAACATTAAATAATTACCGTTAATTATCTTAATAATGTCTCTTATTTAAGTGTATATTTTGCTCAATGATTGGTTAATTATTTGATTTAGTGCAAAAATACTGTTCATAACGTACTTATGGTGCTAAGAAGGGTAACTGGTTATTTAACTTGTCGAATGGGTGAACTTGCTAAAACACAATTTTCCATGTTTAATCTTTTTAAAATGACATATAAGTTCCTGTTTTATCTATTGACTAAAGGAATATCTTATTCTTTTATTTTTAATTCCAAGAAAATAAAATCAGTCTCTGTACTTGATAATATCAGAGTTTGATATCAGAAAGACACTGAAATAAAAAAAGTGACACTGAAATA
This sequence comes from Typopeltis vanoorti, assembly GCF_054136105.1. NCBI lineage: Eukaryota > Metazoa > Arthropoda > Arachnida > Uropygi > Thelyphonidae > Typopeltis > Typopeltis vanoorti. Next base: position 89,715,357 of record NC_143554.1, read on the forward strand.
AATCTGTTGTTTTTATTTATTGTTCCCTAGGCCTGTTTCCCCCCCCCCGCTAAACTAAGTAATAAAAAGTCTAAGACAGATAGAATAATTAATGATTCATACACAAATAGAATATCATTGGATGATCCAGAATAAATAGATTTATTAACTTTTTATAGTCGAGAATGAAACATTTATTAGTCCATGATAAAATGTAAAACTGAAAAAGAAACAAAAATGCAACTCATCTTTATATATATATATATATATATATATATATATATATATTAACTTGTTGCGTAACGATATAAATATAACTTGTATAAAATATAGGTTTTAAAAGTTTGACACGAATATGGTCATAAATATTTTCAATTATTTAGAATAATTTATCTAAAAAATAATATCAATATAATTTAAATGTCTGATTTATAAGTTATACTTGAAGTAATTTCAAAATTTTTAAAGAATTTTAAAAATAATGCAAACACCTTTTAATTTTCCAAATCACAATATGTCATTTATATTTAGAGTTAGATGGAAAAAAAATTGGTAGGTTGACGGTGATTGATTCATTCAATCCAATACCCTTGGAGAGTAATGGATGGCAATGCTGTACCAATGAAGTTTTAACTGAGGTTCGGCTATTGCTGTTACCCTCCTGCCATGATCAGAGCTTTAATAATAGCTCAATAACCTTATCCCTACACTGTCCGTTACAGATAACGGGAATTACAGATAACGGGGAATATGAAAAGCATTCTTGCTTCGCCCCTTTAAGCCAGTCCTTATAAGGATAAGGAAAAAAATTGACCTGGAAGAGTCCTTTTTAGGACTTCCAGGGTAACAATTAGCAATGCTGAACCAAGGAAGTAAACTGAGGTTCGGCTGTTGCTGTTATCCTGGGTGTGAGTTTTTGAGTTCGCTCCCTTAGGGTTTTTGCCTTAAGGGAGCACCTTGAGTCTCCGGGGTAAGTGTTCTCCGGCAGGGCCCGCTGAGGGGTTCTTGTCGGTGAATTATTTTCCTCGGAATTTGAGCGGTTCTGCTCAGGAGTCGGGGAGCCCGTTGGGGTGCTTGAACGGGGCGGCCGACACTGAGTGGAACCAACGCTGAGCGGTTCTGCTTAAACGGGGAGCCCGTCGGGGTGCTTGGACGGGGCGGCCGTCAATGAGTGGAACCAACGCTGAGACATGGACGGTCTTTCGCCCACTATGGAGTGGCCTAGAGATCGTCCGATTTTTTGAGATTTTACCCTTTACTTACTAATCAGGGTAATGGATGGCAATGCTGTACCAATGAAGTTTTAACTGAGGCTCGGCTATTGCTGTTACCCTCCTGCCATGATCAGAGCTTTAATAATAGCTCAATAACCTTATCCCTACACTGTCCGTTACAGATAACGGGGAATATGAAAAGCATTCTTGCTTCGCCCCTTTAAGCCAGTCCTTATAAGGATAAGGAAAAAAATTGACCTGGAAGAGTCCTTTTTAGGACTTCCAGGGTAACAATTAGCAATGCTGAACCAAGGAAGTAAACTGAGGTTCGGCTGTTGCTGTTATCCTGGGTGTGAGTTTTTGAGTTCGCTCCATTAGGGTTTTTGCCTTAAGGGAGCACCTTGAGTCTCCGGGGTAAGTGTTCTCCGGCACGGCCCGCTGAGGGGTTCTTGTCGGTGAATTATTTTCCTCGGAATTTGAGCGGTTCTGCTCAGGAGTCGGGGTGCTAGGATGGGGCGGCCGACACTGAGTGGAACCAACGCTGAGCGGTTCTGCTTAAACGGGGAGCCCGTCGGGGTGCTTGGACGGGGCGGCCGTCAATGAGTGGAACCAACGCTGAGACATGGACGGTCTTTCGCCCACTATGGAGTGGCCTAGAGATCGTCCGATTTTTTGAGATTTTACCCTTTACTTACTAATCAGGGTAATGGATGGCAATGCTGTACCAATGAAGTTTTAACTGAGGCTCGGCTATTGCTGTTACCCTCCTGCCATGATCAGAGCTTTAATAATAGCTCAATAACCTTATCCCTACACTGTCCGTTACAGATAACGGGGAATATGAAAAGCATTCTTGCTTCGCCCCTTTAAGCCAGTCCTTATAAGGATAAGGAAAAAAATTGACCTGGAAGAGTCCTTTTTAGGACTTCCAGGGTAACAATTAGCAATGCTGAACCAAGGAAGTAAACTGAGGTTCGGCTGTTGCTGTTATCCTGGGTGTGAGTTTTTGAGTTCGCTCCCTTAGGGTTTTTGCCTTAAGGGAGCACCTTGAGTCTCCGGGGTAAGTGTTCTCCGGCAGGGCCCGCTGAGGGGTTCTTGTCGGTGAATTATTTTCCTCGGAATTTGAGCGGTTCTGCTCAGGAGTCGGGGAGCCCGTTGGGGTGCTTGAACGGGGCGGCCGACACTGAGTGGAACCAACGCTGAGCGGTTCTGCTTAAACGGGGAGCCCGTCGGGGTGCTTGGACGGGGCGGCCGTCAATGAGTGGAACCAACGCTGAGACATGGACGGTCTTTCGCCCACTATGGAGTGGCCTAGAGATCGTCCGATTTTTTGAGATTTTACCCTTTACTTACTAATCAGGGTAATGGATGGCAATGCTGTACCAATGAAGTTTTAACTGAGGCTCGGCTATTGCTGTTACCCTCCTGCCATGATCAGAGCTTTAATAATAGCTCAATAACCTTATCCCTACACTGTCCGTTACAGATAACGGGGAATATGAAAAGCATTCTTGCTTCGCCCCTTTAAGCCAGTCCTTATAAGGATAAGGAAAAAAATTGACCTGGAAGAGTCCTTTTTAGGACTTCCAGGGTAACAATTAGCAATGCTGAACCAAGGAAGTAAACTGAGGTTCGGCTGTTGCTGTTATCCTGGGTGTGAGTTTTTGAGTTCGCTCCATTAGGGTTTTTGCCTTAAGGGAGCACCTTGAGTCTCCGGGGTAAGTGTTCTCCGGCACGGCCCGCTGAGGGGTTCTTGTCGGTGAATTATTTTCCTCGGAATTTGAGCGGTTCTGCTCAGGAGTCGGGGTGCTAGGATGGGGCGGCCGACACTGAGTGGAACCAACGCTGAGCGGTTCTGCTTAAACGGGGAGCCCGTCGGGGTGCTTGGACGGGGCGGCCGTCAATGAGTGGAACCAACGCTGAGACATGGACGGTCTTTCGCCCACTATGGAGTGGCCTAGAGATCGTCCGATTTTTTGAGATTTTACCCTTTACTTACTAATCAGGGTAATGGATGGCAATGCTGTACCAATGAAGTTTTAACTGAGGCTCGGCTATTGCTGTTACCCTCCTGCCATGATCAGAGCTTTAATAATAGCTCAATAACCTTATCCCTACACTGTCCGTTACAGATAACGGGGAATATGAAAAGCATTCTTGCTTCGCCCCTTTAAGCCAGTCCTTATAAGGATAAGGAAAAAAATTGACCTGGAAGAGTCCTTTTTAGGACTTCCAGGGTAACAAACAGAAATGCTGAACCGAGGAAGTAAACTGAGGTTCGGCTGTTGCTGTTATCCTGGGTGATGAGCTTTTGAGTTCGCTCCCTTAAGGTTTTTGCCTTAAAGGAGCACTTTGAGTCTCTGGGGAAGGTTTTCTCCGGCATGGCCCGGTGAGGGGTTCTTGCCGGTGAATTATTTTCCTCGGAATTTGAGCGGTTCTGCTCAGTGGTCGGGGAGCCCGTCACTGAGTGGAACCAACGCTGAGATATGGACGGTCTTTCGCCCACTATGGAGTGGCCTAGAGATCGTCCGATTTTTTGAGATTTTACCCTTTACTTACTAATCAGGGTAACAATTAGCAATGCTGAACCAAGGAAGTTAACTGAGGTTCGGCTGTTGCTGTTATCCTGGGTGATGAGTTTTTGAGTTCGCTCGAAGGGAGCACTTTGAGTCTCCGGGGAAGGTGTTCTCCGGTACTGCCCGCTGAGGGGTTCTTGCCGGTGAATTATTTTCCTCGGAATTTGAGCGGTTCTGCTCAGTGGTTGGGGAGCCCGTCACTGAGTGGAACCAACGCTGAGATATGGACGGTCTTTCGCCCACTATTGAGTGGCCTGGAGATCGTCCGATTTTTTGAGATTTTACCCTTTACTTACTAATCAGGGTAACGAATGGCAATGCTGAACCAAGGAAGTAAACTGAGGTTCGGCTGTTGCTATTATCCTGGGTGATGAGTTTTTGAGTTCGCTCCCTTAGGGTTTTGCCCTAAGGGAGCACTTTGAGTCTCCGGGGCAGGTGTTCTCCGGCATGGACCGCTGAGGGGCTTTGTCGGTGAATTATTTTCCTCGGAATTTGAGCGGTTCTGCTCAGTGGTCGGGGAGCCCGTCACTGAGTGGAACCAACGCTGAGATATGGACGGTCTTTCGCCCACTACGGAGTGGCCTAGAGATCGTCCGATTTTTTGAGATTTTACCCTTTACTTACTAATCAGGGTAACGAATGGCAATGCTGTAGCCAATGAAGTTTTAACTGAGGCTCGGATCGGATATTGCCGTCACTCAGCCATGATTAGAGCTTTTAGCTCAATAACACCCCATCCGCACAGATTTTCTTCATTCAGATGGCGGGATAAAGAGTCAAGGACTCAGTTCATATCCCAGTTCTTTTAAGAAATTAGAGAAACAGGTGAGATACGGTGATTAATACCCCTGTAGGGTAATGGATGGCAATGCCGTAGCCAATGAAGTTCTAACTGAGGCTCGGCTATTGCTGTTACCCTCCTGCCATGATCAGAGCTTTAATAGCTCAATAACACCTTATCCCTACATCCTCTACAGATAACGGGGAAGATGAAAAGCATTCTTGCTTCGCCCCTTTAATCCCATCCTTATATAAGGAAATATTTAAATATTAACAGGCTTGCTTAGCATCGTTGGTATTGGTACACTGTAAGTCAATAAATGTGAGGTTATGTTTGGTTACAATTACATTTTTGGGATATTTACATTATGACAACTGTGGGTTTTAAGAATTAGATTAGCTTCAATTAATATGCGTTTCACAGGTTCTGATTCAAACATTCTATCAATTCCTTTTGTTAGTTCGTCGTGATGATGAACGCGCTCTTTCCATCATCCTCTCTTATAGCAAGTAATTTTCTTCATATGTATATATCGGGGGGGGGGGAATTTACAAAGCTATGAATTTTTCAACAGAACACAATTTGTAACTTTTGTAGCGTTGTTGTCAGTTACCGGCACCAACAATAAAAAAAAACTAAAAAGAGATCTTACAGACAAGGCGACGCGTTAAGGCTATACGAGGCTAGGGAATTTCCATTAGACAAGCGAACCTAGAACAGTCGGTTTTGTATCCACAGATGGGTACTCAACAAATCCATTCCTCTCTTGGCCAAGGATAATGGCCGATGTTTGGAGACCATCACAGCATCACAATTTTCGTGTCACGGATGGGCGGCAATTTTGTCAGGGCAAATTACCGTTCTCACAGAGTTTTCATCCCCCCCCATCCTACCCCCACCCCTACGGATGGTTAGAGTGCGTGTACAGAATCGATCCTGTCGCCCATATCTGCACTTGCTGGACAAATTTACTCAGGCAAAAAGAACGGAATTCCGAGTCTGCAAAACGAATAGAGAACTATTATCAGAATGTCTCTCCCTATTCATTTCCTTCTTTTCTGTTTCCCCCCCCAGCGCCATCTACATTGAGGTTATGGAATAATATAATGTCTTTTATATGCTCTATCAGTTGTCAAACATTTGTGCATAGTTTATTCACGGTGGTAACAAAAGAACGGAATGGAATTAAAGGTAATATTTACTCTTCACACTTTTCGTTTTTTTTTTTTTTTTCCAAAATGCGATACTGTTCCAACTATTTTTTATTCATGTTAACAGATCTACAAAGATAACGTTGGGCGAATATAAAGGCGAATTTAGAAAAGAGATATTTCATTGTTTAAGATTAGCGCCATCTACCGGATAATATGAACATGTTTTTTTTTTACTGCTTCAAGGTTGATATTTTTTTCTTTTCTTTTCTTTCTTTCTTTTTTTTTTTTTTTTTTTACTGCTTCACCACAAGTTTATTCCAAATGAGAGATTTCTTTATTCCTCTGCTAGCAAGAATTCGCAAGGGTTAATAACAGCAGTGACGTCCCAGTGTGACTGCAAAAGTACTGGTACGTCACTCCATCCTATTTATAGGATGGATGAATTCCAGGTGGGTAATTTGAGCTTCATACTCTTTAAAAGGGGTCATTGCTTTGTTTGTACCGAATGACAGTTGGAGTACTTCCCCACCCCCACCCCATTGAACTTCTTCTGGTATAAACTCTCATAATTCTGCGCAAAGATGCAAAGAATTGTAAAAAAAATCATCCACGAACATTAACTGTTTTAAGTAGCAATGCATAAAAAAAAAAAAAATGAACAACAAACAGACAAGTGGCAGAGTAGATGTTGCTCGTTTTAAACAGTGTCTTAGAACCACTCCAGCCGTTAAAATAGTTATATTTTTAGCCACAGAGACTCACTGTGTACAGGAACAAGCCAGTTACGTTGAATGCATGTATGATGGCGGTTTAACCAAAATTGAAGGCAGAGAAATAATTAAACAGTAATAAAGCTGAGTTTGCGAAATATAAGAAGAAACAAATTTGAATAAATTGAATATAGAAAAGAATTAAGGTGAGTACGAATAGATTTGATTTGTAATATTGCCTTTTTTTTAGCGAGAAAGTTGGATAACACTTCCGCATGTCATCTGTCATCTCTCATTTTGTATCTTTTATGTATATGGGAAAAATATTTAAAACACTTCCGTAATTTGGCAGTGTGTTTAACATCCGAGGCGAGATTTTAAAGCTCCACTTTCCCTGTATTTTATTTTTATTTTTATTAAATTTAAACCGATCTTACAGAGGTTTCCATTTTACAAGCAATGTTTAGTTGCTTTGTTAATCCAAATAGCAAATTCAAATATTAAATAAATATTTCACTATCTCTTTAAATATTAATGTTTTATTTATTCTATTCAACTATTATTAAACAAATATACGGTGGCAATGCATTGTAATTTTGTGCAAAACACAGGGGGAATAAACAGTTATTTTCGTCGTAGTTGCTGAAAGAATGATCTAGCCACTCTCATAAAGTAACTTCATTTTTTGATAGGAGTCTGTAAGGAATTCTATGGTTTCGTAGTACTTTCTCCCCACACATGTATTTGTTTTACTCTCTATCTATAACTTTAGGCCTTTTGGAAGTTAATTCAGGCCTCTAATAAGAGAGAGGCAGTGGTGTCCCATCGACCGATGAATTCAACTCCATCTAAAGAAATCACAAACATCCATAACCCCGGCGGGATTCGAACCCAAAGTCTGTTGGTTGTAGAGCGGGTACAAACATCCCATGATTGTAGATCGTTTGACTAATTTTAAACGCATTAAAACTCCAACCTGGATTGCAATTAACTTTTGTTCATATTTTTCTGCTTACGAGATATGCGCCATGCATTATTAGCTGAATCAGCCATAACCGTTTTTGCGCATCCACAGATTTCGTTACACAGCCCTATATTTTTTTTATATATATAGAGCTTTCATGCCTACACTGCTTAATCAAAAGTTAAGAAGTAACGAAAATCTATCAGAAAGAAAATTTTATTATGAATTCTCAATTTTTTTCTCTTCGAAATCTAACGGATTTCACAGTAAAAATCCATCTTAAAACTACGTCATTTCCTGTATTTTTGTTACAATAAATATTGTTATCAGCAACTGTCTGTTAAGGGAATGAAATAATAAATATCAAAACCCTCCCACGAAATACGAAACTTGCAACACTCAAAGAATAGAGTTTTTATGATCCATAAAAATACACATAACACACAAACGCCGATGATGAGGTAGCTAGCAAAGTGAGGACATCTTATTTTAATTAGGTACTTATCGTCAGGTCCCTTTCTCGCCTTTCGTACAGGTTATTGTAAAGCTGGCGTCTAACTTCCTGTTTTATTGTTATGATAGTGTGGTTGTGCCATAAAATGTGTAGCATATATTATCAGATACAGAAGCTGTATGATCATCTACAACATAAATCGCTGTATAAACCAAGAGACCCTTATTAAAATAGCTAAAAGTTTCCAAAGTTTTGTATTGCTTCCAGCAAACTTCTTGGTCATCAGCTTGTCAAGGAAAAGTTTTTTTTTTTTTTAAAGAAATGAATCTTCTGCAGAATATTTTAAATAGCGATTTAAGAATGAGTTTTATCTGGATTTTCATGGCAAGTGATTTGTTTTTATTTCTTCCGGCAAATTGCAGTCACAGAGTTACATTCAGATATTCCCTCTCTCTCTCTCTCCACACAAAGCCAATTCGTACACACACACACACAGTGTGTTGACTATCGACTACACCTGAATGGTTTACTTTCGTAAATGTAAGTTGTTCAACTAACTTATCTTTTACTTTAAAAAAGAAGAAAGTAGACATTAATTAATTGGATCAGATGGAGGGACATAACTTTTGTATATTATTATTATTTAACACCTCCAGGGAGTCCAAAGACTCATTGACGGAGGGCATCTACTCTACAGCTCTTCCTCTCACTGCTCTACCACCCTTCATCATCTAACACCAACCCCATCTACCGCCGACTACCACTCGTACTTTCACCGACAATCACAAACATCCATGCCCACGGCGGGATTCGAACCCGCAGCCTTTTGGCGGGAGAGCGGATACGCTAACCACTCGGCCAACCAGGCCGGCATCTACTGAACATTTATACTCAGCTAAATCATTGGTCAGCTAGCATGTTTATGGACAAGCAGACTGCACGGTGGGCCGGAAACAGTTGAAGCTGACAGTATTCTGGTAAGGAGATTATTCTCATGGACATCACTGAAGTCATGTTATCTCATTCCCATTCAACAGACCGCTAATTCTCAACTGGTGATTGTTTCGGACCAGGTATTGTCACAAGGTTCGAAGAGCATATACAAGAAACCGTTGTTCTCTGGTCTTCTTATTCTCCTGATTTGAATTCCATCGAGGTAGGATCCGCTGGTTGATACCAGTGCTTCTCTCGGTTGCTGACCTAAAGGACGTTATTCTGTTTCGTTGATCTAGAATACCTCAGAACGTCTTCTGTGGTCTATTGGAGTTCAATGCCAAGATGGTGCAAGCGGTTATCTTGGCCAAAGGAGGCCGAACACTCTCAAGTAGGTGGTCATCATGTTTTGACTCACGAGTGTATCTTACATCTTGTTTCAGAAGTACTTCTGTACTGGTTTTGAAACATACTTTCAAAGCCAGTACAGGCCTTTGAAACGAAAGCAGTTTCAATCTTAAGACACACTTGGTTATTCTTAGAAAATATACAAACATACATTTCGACGTCGCTGCCATTTGCGTCGAAATACTTCGTTTCCAAGTAGGTTACAGTTCTTAGATAATAAAACAAAAATGTGCAAACGCTGTTGACTACGTCAGAGAATTTCTTTTAAAATCGTATTATTTCTAATGTTCCAAAATGATATTTAAATTTAATAATTACGTATAATAAAAACACGCTTAATTTTTTGTTTGTTTGTTCGGAAGATGCCAAATTTATTTGATCTCTGAAAAGCTTAGTTTAATGGTTGCTGATTTTCTCTATATGGCCTGTGCTAAATAACGGTAACAGAAATTGTAATATGCAATCCTTGGTTTCGATAATACACAGATCACCCGAACTGTCAGTTACATCCCTTTATTTTGTCACGAATTTGAAAATTAAAATCTATTCTTGCTAGAGAATATTCGATTTTTTTTTTTTTTGTGCTGAAATACTTGCATTAGTTTTCTTATAAAAAAAGCTACAAAACTAGACGGTTTATCTCTTCTATATTCGTTAATATGAAAAAGAATAACATTTGTAACCTTGTGAAAATTTTTTTGTAATAATATACCAACCCAGTAGGCAAAAGTTGGAACACGATGATTGTAGTATGTGAAATGTTCATAGGTGTCGCTATCTGTCAACATGAGATTGAACCTGGTATATCTGATAAGTTAAATACGATCGTCCATTGTTGTAATATCAAGGCCAAGGTGTATTACATATGATTGATTTGGATGTTTTATGATTGGGGGCTTTGCTCTCAATCTATGGAATACATATTTTATAGTAGCTTATTTCTTTTTGAAAATAACATCTAGCTTGGTATTGTATTTCCATTCTGGTTGGAGATTCACACCATCGTGTCCGTTACTTATATTCATGACATCGTATGTAAATTCACATTAGCTGAGTGTACGTATTCTATCAACTGACAGAGTGTTATTGTTACAGATGGAAAACAGGCGCAAAGCAGCATCCAGAAGAATCAGCATTGTCGTTCCTGAGGACATGGACAGAATGGCATCGCGAAGGGTAAGCATCATGTTGCCTGAAGGGATGGACCGCAGGCGAGTATCCAAACTCCTTCGAATTGACCTTCCGGATGATATTCCTACTGAAGATGAAGAAGATGAGGAGGATGATTATGGTCCTTTCCAAACGGGTATTTATGGATGGAGAAAACAATGTTTATACGCTCTACTCGTTCTAGTAGTAGCTATGACCATCATCAATTTAATTCTCATCATCTGGGTGATGAAAGTCATGGATTTTTCAATTGTAAGTCGTTTTTTTTTTTTTTATTTGAGCTTAGTGAGTTAAGCCTAACTCAATAAGTTATCCTAACTGTTAGCGCACTTCACACAAAGCCTACGAATTCAATAAGCCACATTTTAAATGAATGTATTAGCTTACTCAGTGAGGAAATTCTAGAATGTTCTGTTTGAATTAAGCCTACTTTTTTTTAAGCTTCATACCTTAATATTAATAATATTAATATTAAGGATAGTATTAACTCCACTTAACACGTCAAATTGCTTTGAGAGTAACCATTAAGCATTAGCTGGTTATATTAGTGTTAACACGATAAACTTAATCCAAAATTTCTCGAAAAAAAAGAATATAATAATCAGAACTAATTATTTCATTTCTAATTGAAACGTTTCTACTAAAATATTCATTATCTTCTTTTATATAGAATGGAATGGGATGGCTTAGGATTATCCCAGATGGCATTCGCGTAGAAGGAGAATTAGAATTCTTAGATGGGCTCTATGCTAATGGCATACGTTCTTCTAAGGTAAGATTTCACTCCATAAATAACATCATCTATTATTGTTCTCTGTAATCTTATTATGGAATACATTTCTTCCTTTGAATCATTCTGTTTTTAATTGCATTTTTACCTTAACAGGCGTTAAACATCGATTCTTCTTTGAATGTGCCAATCAAGATATATGGCGATGATGGGAGAATCCAAAACTCTTTAAATCTAGGTACGAATCTAGAATAATTATATAAATTATATTTTAGGGCTAATTTACTCCAAGATATTTATAGAGGTAGTAGTTAAGTTGTAGTCTGAGTCATTCTGTTATTATTTACTGAACTAGGGGGGATCCTGCCCCCCCCTGTCGCCTACCCCCCCGGACTTCCGGACTAGTAGGCCGGTTCTCCTTGAATTCTGATGACTCGAATTTTGAAGACTCGACACTCAGGGGTAGCCCCTGAGTTTCAAAAAACGTGACACAAAAACGTTACAAAAAAGGCTTAGCATTTTATATTATAGAGTAGATATAGAGGCTGTAGAAAGGATAAAGAACTACAGAATCGGAACCGCTTTCATTTAGTTCCGTCATCAGACAGTGTAGAGATATAAAAAAAATAAAAAAAATTAAAGCCTTATTCAACCCCCCCCCCCCCCACACACACACACATACACACATCGAGACAAATTTAGCGTTATACAAAAATTCTTGATAAAAATTGTTAAACTAAATTTTTTTTTTAATGAGAAACTAATGAAATATCTTAATTTAAATATGTCATTGTTATTCGTCCGTTGACCTTTGACCTTGAATGGAGGAGAAAATCATTATTTTCTATCAGATAATAGAGAGGTAGATTATCAGAGTCAGGTTCTACAAAACAAGTTCTAAATTTATGATAAACCAAGTCATATTGGATTAAATATTTCGACATTTAAAGTGTAATCTCTAAACTAAATATTTGGTTTAAAAAAAAAAAAAAAAGATCTCATTCCGAGAAATTCGTTCTTATATTTTTATAAATTTATATTAGATACCTTTATCTAGAGAAAGAAAAAAAATAGGATCCATTATCACATTGAGTATGGTATATTCAACATCCCCGTTAACTGTTGGAGACGTCTAGACTGTCTGCAATTTACTTTATGAAGTTTGAAAAGAAATAATGAACTTTGTTGACGAAGAAAAGCTTACATACTACTTCTGTGTAATAATATCAGGGATAATAAACAAAACTTTGATGGAAAACTTTGCAAATGCTGTAAATAATATATGAAGTGCTATCGAAAAAGACCGCAACGAAAAACAAACTTTGGCTAAGTTAGCTTCCTTTCCATTAGATAGATGATCAACATGATTACAATATCCGAATCGTTTAAAGAGATTGATTACTTTTTTTCTATAGTTATCTTTAAAAGTGGAAATTACCTGTAATTCGAATGCTGTATATTGAAAATCAATAATCAAACTGTTAACTTCTGTGGTAGATGGAGATAAAGAATCCTTGACTCTTTATCCCGTCATCTGAATGAAGAGAATCTGTGTGGATGGGGTGTTGTTGAGCTAAAAGCTCTAGTCACGGCTGAGTAACGGCATTAATCGAGCCTCAGTTAAAACTTCATTGGCTACAGCATTGCTAACCGCTACTCTGGAAGTCCTAAAAAGGATTGGTCTTCTTCACCTCCTTTAATCAAAGTGTCCTTATAGTCCTTATAAGGACTGGCTTAAAGGGGCGAAGCAAGAATGCTTTTCATCTTCCCCGTTATCTGTAGAGGACAGTGTAGGGATAAGGTGTTATTGAGCTATTAAAGCTCTGATCATGGCAGGTGGTTAACAGCAATAGCCGAGCCTCAGTTAGAACTTCATTGACTGCAGCATTGCCATCCATTACCCTCCAAGGGGATGGTCTATCGCCACTTCTACCTCGTTAATCAAAGTGATATTCACTTCTTTTTATTTAAAAGATTTATATTCATAAAATTAAATTCTATAAATTGATCATACCAAAATATTTTTAGCTATAAAAATTTTTAAATATTTTTTATATTTAAAATAAAGATTTAAAATAAAGATTAAAAATAAAGAAAAGTTTCCTTATTTTTCTTAAAAATTCGTTTATTTTTCTTAAAAATATTGAGAATTATAATAATATTAATATTAACTGCACGAAAAAATACGTCATCACTTTATTAACACCTCATTGGCCTCCTAAATATAAATTCAATACGTTTAAGCATGTGAAATGAACATTAAAACATGACGCTACTCTTGGAATGATTTTTCCTACTTGTGAGATAATATAATAAAGATTGATAGAATTATTCATTCACAAAATAAAAATACTATGTATTTATATTCAGAATAAATTCAAAAACTGAACAAAGCAGTATGTTTGACTTTCATCTTTTCTAGCGGATTCGATATTCGAATCAGTAGTGGAGCATTTTACTGTCACTGATCAAAACAAAAAGCTTCTCATGCACATTGAGGACGAAGAAATAATCCTGGCAGCCGAAAATGTAGTATTTTCAGGTTAGTGAAAATGATTGAAGACCGAATATTATGGTATGTGAAAATAACTAACAATCATATAGTTATATACTTAGGAGAAATATAATCTGATTTGTTAATAACTTTTATCCAACAGTTGATATCATATACGAGTTTAAATTATATTATTTTTTTTTTAATATCTTACAGTCGAAGAATTTAATATCAAGAGACATTTGTCGTGGTGGGTGCCTTGATTTCGATTATATAAGTAGCTTGCTACAAATAGTGAAGTATTACGATCATTCATTGTTTAGTCAAGCGAACTGAATATAAAATCTAGAATATGAACCTCTTCTTTGATTTGTGCAAGGTTGTATTTGCTTTTATAGAAATAACGATTTCGATAAATTTTTAGAAATAAAGAAATCCCACTTTAATTTTTTTTTTGTCCATCTCCCTCCAAGACATCAGATAAGTTTTAGTATCTTTGCAATTAAAAAAGTGGTCATGTTCCTCTTCCACCAAAGCTTAAAGACAAATAATTTCAGGCTTCTAATAAGCAAACTGGTGGTTTCACACCAGGTGATGAAAATCATTTGTTGTGAAATGCATGGAGATTATGCATCGCTTCAGGAAGTTAAAATGGCTTGGTCTTTTATTATTATTTCGGGAAACTCCAAGGAGTCGACAGACTCATCGAGGGAGGCCCTAACATCATGTCAAGAACAACTATTCGACATTCATAGAGTATCTATCATACCTCACCTTGAACTCATTCGCGGTCGTAGCACCCACAACAGACTCTGGCAGCTTACTTCACTCATTCACTACTCTCCAAGTAACAAACCTAGCTCTAACACCCCTGCTAACCACATTCTTGCCCAGTTTCCATGGATGTCCCCTAGTCCTCCCACCACCAGTCCTATTCTCAAAAATATCTTCTGAATTAATCTTACAGAAACCCTTCAGTAATTTGAATGTCTCAATCATATCACCCCTTTTCCGCCTATCAACCAATTTTTGCAACCCACAAATCTTCAACCTGTTCTGATAAGGTTCATTCCACAGACCTGCTATCATCTTGGTCACTCGTCTCTGGATCCTCTCCACCTCCTCCCTATCAAGAAGAAACCCTGGCGCCCATATCTGGGCAGTAGTCCAGATGGGGTCTTATCAAGGCTAGATACAGAGGAACAATAACTTGTTTGTCTCTCCTTGTTAAAGTATTTTTCAGCAACCAAGTGATTTGATTAGCTGATTTAGCCACTTTTGCGATGTTTCCCCCTAAACTTCAACTCCCTATCCACCCCAACACTCTTAAATCCCTGGCCTCATCAATCTCCTGGAGTACAGTTCCACCAATGTGATATACTGCTGCTAATCTTTTCACTCCAAAATGCATAACCTTACACTTTGCCACATTAAATTGACATCCATTTTTCCCAACCCAGTCCTCCAAACTATCCAAATCATCCTGCAATATTTTGACATCCTGTGCACTCACAATTGCGCTACCCAGCTTTGCATCATCAGCAAACAAGTGAACACTTCCTCTCAGATCCTTTCCTATATCGTTAATGAACAAATTGAAAAGTAGTGGTCCAAGAACAGAACCCTGCGGCACACCACTAGTCACAAGCCAACTTTTGGACTCAACTCTTGAATAAACCACTCTCTGGTATCTCTCCATCAACTACCATCCTATCCATCTCACCAACCCAATATCCATCCCCATCTGCTCCAGTTTACTGATTAGGGTTCTATGTGGTATGTCAAAGGCCTTGGCAAGGTCCAGTACAATCACTGTAAACCCATTACCCTTATCCAGTTCAGCTGTCACTGTGTTATAAAATGTGAGCAAGTTATTGAGGCATGATCTACCCTTCACAAAACCATGTTGTCCCCCATACAGTATCCCATTTTCATCTATCCAATCCTGTATTCTTCTCTTGACTAATTTCTCCAAGACCTTGACAACGATTCCTGATATGCTAATCGGTCGGTAATTTACAACATCAGTCTTGGAACCTCCTTTATGCAGTGAAACAATTTTCCCCTCTTCCCCTCCCCCTCGGGACTAACCCAGACCTGAGACTCAAATTAAACAAAATGGTCAAGGGTACTGACAATTCTTTAGCCGCTTCACATGCGACACGAGCTGGTATACCATCCAATCTCACAGATGTATTGGCATTGAGGTTTTGCAATAGACTACTCACCTCCACTTCATTCACCACAATTCCCATATAATCTATTGGTTCATTCATTTCTGTAATGTGACCACCTGGAAGATGTATTCTTGCAAAGTGCTTGCTCAGTAATTCAACTATATCAACTGATTTGGTTACCTCCCTACCATCGGCATTCTTTAAAATCATTCTGCCATATACATTTTTTCTTTTACTTGCAACATATCGAAAAAACTGTTTAGGATTCTCTTTAGCCTGCATGGCCAATGTTCTTTCGTAATCCTTTTTTGCTTTTCTTATCACACTCGTTACCCTTCTGGCCTGCGTTTTATACCGTTCATATGCTTGCCGGTCACCTTTCTCGTTAAATTCTCTCCATAGTTGTTTCTTTTTTTTTTTTTTTGCAGCTCAAGCTTAATGGTGTTATTCATCCATTTAATCCCTACTTTATTTATTATTCGGACTCTAGATATACAGTCAGCCATTGCTTCATGCAAACACTTCTTAACCGCCTCCCATGCACTATCAACTTCTAGTCCTTGCAGTTGTACATGCCATGGCACTGAACCAATCAATCTCCTAAGCTTGTCATACTTTCCAGCCCGATAATTCCACATGTACCCTGTCTTAATTGTAAATTCCACACCTTTAGTCATCTCCCAAGTCAAGACCCTGTGATCACTCTCACCAATTGGTGGCAATGTGGTCATATTCGTTACATCCAAATTCTCAGATGCAATTACTAGGTCAAGCACTCTCTGACCCCTAGTATTTTCCATTACATGCTGTCGCAGATAGTGATCCCTTAATAACCGCATAAAATCCAATTCCTTCCTCCCATGTGTCCTCTCCTCCTTCCAATCAATGTTACCATAGTTGAAATCTCCCATAATAATTACCATCCTTCCACTCATTTCTTCTATTTGCTTGTGCATACTGTCACCACCATCTTTTCCATCACCTGGTCTATAGCAGCACCCAACTTTATATTTTGTTCTGCTAGTTTCAATCTCATACCAAATAGCCTCAAATGTGCTCTTTTCTCTATCCTGCAGTTCCACTTCTATTCTTCTTGGCTGCAGCTCATCAGCTATCATCAATAACACTCCACCCCCCCCCCCATTTTATTCTCCCTGTAACTCCTGAACACACCATACCCCTCACATTCAATCCTATTAGCTGTGTCATCTTCTGTCAGCCATGTTTCACTAATGGGAATAACCTGTGGTCTGGAAGTGCCAACCAAGGCGAAAAATTCTTCCCTCTTGTTCCTAATACTTCTGCCATTTGTATACATGAATTGCAGAAGCCGATTTATCCCATCCCTATTTTGATGCCTTATACTAACTGTCCCATTCTGATTCGTGGTCTTTCCTACTCGCTTGTTAGATCCGTTACCTCGTAGACTACAGCTTGCTGAACTAGATCGTTGGGGTGTATGGACGTTTTAGGAAAAACTTTGTTGCTAAAGATTGTAGGAAAGAGAAGAGATAAGGAATATTTGTATCTCGATGAAGTTGATTGTTTCTGACGAACCATCGGGCGTTCAGAATCATTCGCAGGCACTTGTTTAGTACACGTTGCACTTTGAGAATGTTAGTAATGGAGGTGTGGCTCCAGGCTGGAGAAGCATAAGTGACTGTGGGACGATTCATCAGCTGGTGTAAAAGCAATTTGATTCCGATGTTTAGCTTGCTGTTCCTGTTAATTAGATGGAAGATCTGGGCGATGGCTTTAGATGCCTTTGCACACGTAGTCTTGATGTGTTGGTTAAAAATTAATTTTTTATAGAGCACAACACCCAGGTATTTTGTTTCTGTCTGCCAGGGAATTTTGGTATTGAATAGTAAGACGTCTCCTGCAAGAGATATCGATCTTTTCGTGAAGAGAATGGCTGAGCTTTTGGGGAGGGGGGGGGGGAAATTCACTTGTAGTCTCCATTTGGAGAACCATCTCTCTAACTTTAGAAGGTTTTCTTGAAGCTTTCTAGTAATGAGGTGTGGTCGGAGAGATCTGGCTGACAATGCTGTGTCATCCGCATACAGGGCCATGATGGATGACATTGGGTTGTGCCGAAAGTTTGACATGTATATATAGAGGAACAGCAATGGAGCCAGTAGGGATCCCTGCGGTACTCCGCCAAGATTTGGCGCTGAGAGGAGGTAGTACCATTGATCTTGGCTTGCATGTTGTGTTCTGTAGATATGATCTAACTAAATGTACCATTTTCAGTGAAATACCGGTTGAGATAAGTTTATGTAGCAATCCGAAGTGCCATATTTTGTCAAATGCTTTGGATAAATCAAGAAAAACAGCTCCGTGTATTGACGCTAGTTGTAGCTGGCGGTAATATATTCCACAATTCTGTGGATTTTCTGGGTAGTACTATGGTGTGCCGAAAACCGAACTGCTCTTTAGGAAGGATGTTTAGTTCATTTACTGATGCTTGAAGTCGTGAGAGGATGACCTTCTCCGCAATCTTACCCAAGTTGGAGATGAGCTGATAGGACGATAGCTGTGAGGCAGGTGTGGGTCCTTGCCTGGCTTATGAATTGGGATTGCATCAGCCTGTTTCCAGGTGGAAGGAAAATGGTGAAATCTTAAGATTGCATTTATTGTTATGGTCAGGTGCACTACAGCTTTTCGGGGCATAAGCTTGATCACGCTATTCGTGATGCCATCCGGACCAGGAGCTTTTTCGTTCTTTAATTTTTTAATAACATCATATATTTCAGCAGGTGATGTGAGTGCAATATGGTCAGCACGGGTATTAGGGAGTTTTAATGAGTGTGTGACCTGTCTGTGAATTTCATCCAAGTGATCGAGGTCTAAGTTTTCATATGAAGGTTTGCACTGCTCTTCTAAATTTTTTGCTATGACTTCTGCCTCGTCTACGTCTCTGTGAACAAGGCCCTAGTCAGAAAGTATAGGGGGAAGATATCTGTCTTTGTTTCTGATATTCCTCAAATCACTCTATCTGATATTCCCCAGATAGAGTGATCAGTAGGTGAGATAAAAGCTAGCTTTTCTTCCCATGCTTGGTCTCTGTGAGCTTTGAGTGCATCTCTCACTGTCCCATTTAGTCTGTTAAGAACTGTTTTCTCTTGAGGGCGCGCGAGTGTTTTGAAATCTTTTCCTGGCTGTTTTTTTTCTCTCTGATTAAGTTCATAATGTCTTCGGGCAGACGACCAGGCTTGGGGACAGATTTGTAGGAGGTGGGTGCCATTATAGCGGAGTTAATTTGTTCGGTGACGATTGTGGCTGCGGTTTCGACATCTTGTTTTGAACTTATATGAGGAACAGGTCCAATGCAATCCCTGAGTACTTTTGACAATCTTTCCCACGATATAAATGAGTGAGAGGGAGGAGACAGGTCTCTTGTTTTCCCAGCTGTAGTAGAATTGGGTTGTGATCAGATGAAAACTCGTTCAATGATTTTAGGTTGTACTGAAGTTTAATATCTTGCAGGATAGCTAAACCCAGGATGGCTGCAGTTCCAAACGTACTAAGATGAGTTGGTTCGGTGGGGCATGCCACGACAGCATAATTTGATCCTATGCAGTTGGAAAGGATACAGCCATTCTTGTTGGTAGTTCTACAATTCTGGGCAGGGTGATTGGAGTTTAAATCCCCGGTAATAATGATGGACTCTCTGACGCCTAAGATGGCATTTAGATCAGAGTGCAGTAGAGTTTTTAAGGGTGGGTTGTATGCGGAGTAGATTTTCAGTCTGCCAGCCAAGCTGGTGAATTCTTCCACGCCTGTGATCTCAATATTAGTGGTTGGAGGGTTGTTAACAGAATGGTGTATGATATAATTTTTAATGAAGATAGCAGTGCCGCCACCTCTATAGTTTAACCTGTCGGTTCTGTATAGGAGATAACCTCTTATTTTAAGACTGTCCGAGGGTCATAGATGTGTCTCGCTTATTAGAATAACAGCTGGTTGATATCTATGGGTAAAATCTTGGAGCTCCAAAATTTTGTTTCTGAAGCCATTTGCATTTCATGTAACGATCTAAAGAGAGGCGGGAATTAGTTTGTTTCTATTCATCTATAAGTGCTGTGAGGATGGCCTGTGTTTCGCGTAGGAATCTTTTAGTAGAGGTCGCTGAAGGGTTTGACAGGCTGAAGTCTTGTAATATGTTTGATAGAGAGGTCGTAATAACAGCTGTCAGGTTTGTAGGTGGGCTGATTCTGTTCTGGTGTTGGCTTGTTTGTACGGGCCACATCTGCTTAACCTCTTGTTTGCTCTTGACACCCTCTATCTTTGAAGGCCGCCGAGCTTCCGGTTGTGGTTCATGGACCTCTGGTATTTTTGTATTAGAGGAGGAGGACTGTTTAGCTGTCTGCAACCGTCTGTTCTTTCTTCGGGTCTGAGTACATCCTTTATAGTTGGCTGGGTAAAGGCCACCGCAGTTGGCATATTTAGCCGAGGTGGTTTTTGGCTTTGTACAGATATTGGTTGGGTGGCTATCCGCACATTTCAGACATTTAAACTTGACTTTACACAGTTTCTGGGTGTGGCCAAACTTTTGGCACCTGTGGCATTGCCCAGAAGATACCCTTTTTCGGAGTGGATCTGATGTGCTGATGAGCTCGCAGATTGATTTTAAGTTGTAAATATTTTTGTAAATGTTATGGATCTCTATAAGGACTGACGGCATGGGAATCTTGTCAGTTATGCTGATCCTGTAAGTTAAGATCGGCAGCTATCTCTTCTGGATCAATGTCTCCACAGACGCCACGTAGGACCACTTTTAATTTTTTTTTTTTTTGAACTGAGTGAGAAGGTTTGGTACTGAATACCTCTGACGCCCATTTCCTTTGTTAATTTTCTGTAATCTGTCACCTTGGCAGGTTGTATCTTGATACCCTCATGCACATTTTTGGCCTTTGTATAACCAATGTGTAAACTGGACATGGTAGATCTTAGAGTTGACCATCTGTGTTTTTCTCTTAGTATGATCGGAGGCACCTTTTCTTTGGGAGAAACAGTGGAGTCCGAAACTGGATCGTCTTGTTCCATTTCTTTATCTTTGGGTGGTTCTACGGTTGTTTTGCGCTTCTTGCGTGCACGGACTCCTCATAATCTGAGGGAGTGGAGATCACCGATTCCAACTGTTCCTCCATTTTAGCGGCGTCTGCCTGTGCGGTGGGAAACGTATAATAAAGGTTCACCTTTCCTGGCCACTTGTGCTCGCCCAGTCTGATGAATTCACGATATACTTCCTCAAATATCGTCTCATCTATTTGTTTTTCCATCTCTATCAATGTGATGTGTCAGAAGCTGGAAAAAAAAAAAAAAAAAAAAAAAAAAAAACGCTTATCGTGCAGTTGTAGCCTGACCGGCACTTTTGCGAAACTCCGAATTTTTTGGATAAAAGCACTGGCATAAAATGGGGAGATCTTCAGAACTCATCTGCAACAAGCCACAATTCAAAACCAATTCATCCGACTACCTTCATCTTTGTTTATCCATATGGGTGAAAGCAAAAATCAGTTCAGAATTTCTATTCTGATCAATTAATTAACGTACAACGTTACTGGCTGGATGGGTGAAGCAAAAATGCTTTTCTTGTTCCACTTTATCTGTGTATGTGATACAATGAATGAGGTATTATTGAGCTACCTGGAAATTAAAAAAGAATATTATTGGCTTGTTTGATCAGTGGATTTGAGTGCAGCTTTGCCTTGGAAAAGAATTTTTCAGCTAAGTCGTGGAGATGACAGTGGATATAATGATAATGAATGGGAGTTTCCTATATTTCCTACTATAGGAATATTACTGTGGTAGTTTACTGTTCCTACATATATGGAGTATCCAGGATCAATCAAGGATCAATCAATTTGGCATTCATGCAGAAACTATATATTTTATATATAAATAATAAAAAGGTCTATTAAGATTTTTTGAAATACTATAGATTAAGCTTAGTTATATAAATTTCTTTTCATTTATTTCAAAATAAATTATACTTTACAAAAAATTATATTCTTATTTAATCCTTTAAAAAAAATATGCTCTATGCTCTGCGTTATGGGTAATAATGCAATTAACGTAAGGTCAGCCTCTATATATACAAGTAGCCTATTGGGAGGATACTTCAAGCGTAAGCTTTGTTTGCTTAGATTTGATTAAAAGATTAAACAATAATATAATTTCTTGGCAAGTATAATTTACTTTGTAACCCGGCGGGGGGGGGAAAAAATCTATAATTATCTAATTTCTATTTTTCTGATTGGCTTAGTTAGTTTACTGTATTAGTTAGTAATTATATTAAGAATTTCAAATAACCCGATTACATAAAATTTAATTCTAATTTATTTATTCTATTTTATTCTTATTTCTTCACATATTTTCTTTATTTATTGTAACAGAGGAAGGAGGCTTTCTCTTAAAAGGATCGCTTCAAACAAATATTTTAGAATCGGACCCCTTCCAGCAACTAAGGTAAGATATGCACAACTAAAACAAATAAAATAGAAATGTTTGAGATAATTATTATATTCGAATATTAACACTAATGTTATTTTTTATCGGAGTGTTAAGGAAATTTTGAACTTATCACTTGAGTGAAATCCAAAAGAAAAATAACGGAAAAGCTTCAGGAAACAATTTGTGAGAATTCAAGTAGCACAACTTGAGATAATATCTTCTAGCCGGCAACATTAAAATGTAATTATGCTTTAGTGTCCGATGCATTTATGATATCTTTGGGGCTTTTCTCGGTTATCTGAAATGGCCTCGACGTTTATTACAGCTCAGTATTTGTTTTATAGTATGTTATTCATGATTCTGTCTTCCACTCGAGTTGTTTTGTGTTTAATGTATTATTATTATATTAGTTACTTCCTGTAACTATTTAAATATTGCTGGATAATTAATGCAATGTATTCTCTTATGATTCTGGGTATTGGAGGCCTAAAATGGCCAAAACTATGTTCGGACCTCTAAAACATAACGCTGGTTTTATTTATTTTTCTTCATATTTTAGAACTGTGTAGCCTTCTGGTGACGTTTCCACTTCCACAGCTCTAGACCGCTAGAAGAAAGATCGATAGAGATTCAATTGTAGATATTACTGTCTAGAACTTTCTTTACGTCATTTTTCAGAGACGTTTCCCGAGTCAGTCGATCTTTCCTGCAGGAAAGTTTTTTCTCCCAGAAATTCGCATTTTTAATTCCGCATCTAAGAAAAATCCGCCGTAGAAAGTCACACCATTGCAGACAACACAGGAGTTAGGGAGATCACGAAAAAGCGACAGTTGTCCATTATAATCTCGCTCCTTAGAAAACCCTTCAAAATCATCGGTGGTCATGGGCTCAGCTCTTAGTCTCTTAGTGACGGGAAATAAAACAAAGCATCTCATGATGGACAATTCATAGCGAGTATTTTTTTTTCCCAGTATTTTTTTTTTCTTCTTAAAAGTACGTGTGGTTCATTTCTAACTTCAATAAGGTCTTCATCTGCAGTCTCCAAAGCATTTATTCATCCTCTATCATCACTTATCTCCCTTTTCACTATTTACATCCTCTCTTTTGTCTCAAATGTTGCATTCGCTATCACTGATCTGATTCCTTTATTTTCTTCTTTCACTAATTCTTTCACACACACACGCACGCACATACTCCATTCAGAAGTGAATACTTAGAACTGATTGTTCGCTTCGATTTACGACATTCGACTACGAAAAGCGAAACTGTTGGTTGATATATTATCGGCGTCAATGAGATCTTGATTTATTTTATTGGACAAGAACGTTCCAAATAATGTTGAGCCCTGTCAATACCAAACTTACAGATCTCCCCCCCCCCCTTTTTTTTTGTTCCGCCCAACTTCAACTGTCTTTCAGAACAGCCTACATTTTGTATGCATAACAAGTTTACCTCTAGAATTAATAGATTATTATTATTATTATTATTATTATTATTATTATTATTATTATTGTTATTATTATTATCGAGTTATTTTTAAATTTTTTTTCTTTTTATAACAGATTAGAATCTCCCAGTTATAAGGTAGAATTAAAAGCTCCAGAAGGAATTGTCATGGAAACCAGAGCTGGCAATATTGAGCTCATCAGTCATACAGATCTAAGATTAAACTCCACTGAAGGAACGGTAAGCATAATTAAACTTACCACTAAAATAAAATGTTAAGAATAATAATGTGGTATAGTGATGTGTGATACGGGAAGGTATAAAGGCAAGGGAGTGCACGCTAACTGACTGTGGTTGCCTACAGTAGTGGAAATCGGACATGATTTAGAGCTAACCGGATTTCAATAAGGACTTATCTGGGTAACCATATTTACCGTTAATTCGCTTATGCGATTGAATCCCGAGTAAGAGCAACTGAATTCAGCTGTGGCCAATGCCGTGAAGAAATAACAGTCAAACAGGCCACATGAAATGATGAAAAAGGACAGAAGAAAGAAACTGTCACTAACGCTAGATTTCGAGTTTCATTGTGCAGAGCTCGCTGTCATTGGATAGTAGATCGTGCAAAAGGTGTGGTGGGTGATGACGAATCGTGATTCTTCAGACCGGATGGACTTGTTTAAGTATGGCGACTGTAAGATTGTCCTAGTGCCTATAGAAATGAATACTAAACATCATATTGACATTTATGGGAAATTTTGTTTTGCTTGTATTTTCTATTAGGATCTATGAGGTTCTATGGAAATGGCTAGTTCAGTATCAACGTGATAATGTACCTGGTCATACTGCTGGATGCAGGATGAGGAATACCGAATTCAATCCAGCAGGCAACCTTTAGAAAGCATAGACCAGGGGAAGTCGATAATCGCCATTAAATTTTATTCTATTCTATCAAATAATAAAATCCGCTAACGCCATTTATTCTCATAGGGAATTTATAGACGAAACCGTTTTAACCCTAACTTCCTAATAGGTTTTTCAAAACCGACATAATAAAATTCATTAAGTTGTATTCAGAACCACATATTCAAATCTGTTCTCTTTAATAACCGATGAAGTTAATAAACTTGTGGAACATTCTCCAAACAGCGCGGACTTAGTTCCATCGAACTTTAAGTTATTCCTAAATTGAAGAAACATACCACAAGGGTAGCCACTTTGAAAATTACTAACAGGTCAAATCAATGGTGAGATAAATGATTGCTGAAAACATGTTGAGAAACAGTGTAGGAAAATAAAGGCGATAAGTCTATCGTATTTATTTATTTAATTGGCATGTTAATATTATTCGTGATTCGAACCCGGATACGCTAACTACTCGGCCAACCAGGCCACGCCGATTTTAAAAACATTATGAAAGGTTAATAATATTATTTATCGTTAAGTTTTAATAATTATTAAACGTAGATAATTACTAAACATTAAATTAGCAAACTACTGACTTATAATTAATAAATAATTCCTTATATGAGGACTGGCTTAAAGGGGCGGAGAAAGAATGCTTTTAATCTTCCCCATTATGTGTAGAGGACAGTGTAGGGATAAAGTGTTATTGAGCTATTAAATTAAAGCTCTGATCATGGCAAGAGGATAACAGCAATAGCCGAACCTCAGTTAGAACTTCATTGGCTACAGCATTGCTATCCATTACCCTCCAAGGGTATTAATCACCGAGTTTTTTTTAATTAATAACAATTATAATTTACTCTTTTTTTAAATTAATCATCATAGTCCTTATAAGGACTGACTTAATTAATAAATAATAAAAAGTAAATTATAATTTGATTATATAAAGAAACAATGGGTGTGTTGTGATGTTGGGTTTAGTTTTTACGATATCTTTTAAACTATTGAATAAAATGATTTCAGTCATCTGTCTTTCCTTCATGTTTTCCAGAAAGATTTCTTGTTTAGGTTCTTTGCCAACGTAATTTCAGATAAAATCGACTTCAACGTGCGTCTGAAGTCTGGAAATTCATGCTTACGTATCGTTGATTAAATAGATTTTTCTTCGTTTCTTTAATGGCAAATCCTGTGTGTAAATACGTACTAACCGCATTTCTTTTCTATTTTATTTTTTTCGTTTGTGTAATTTCACGCCTGTTCTGTTCTTTCTACAGCATCTATCTTCTTATTCCAAACACGAAATTTTACGAATATGCATAAGACTAAACTGATCTTTCGTTTAGGAAGATTTTTCTCCCAAAAGAAAATTCGTGCCTACCTAAAATGGTTTATCTCAAAGGAAAATTAAAAAAAAAAAAAAGAAGAAGAAGAAGTAAATATTCTAATTACAAACGTGCATTTTTATTTATTTATTTTTTTATTATTCTTTTCGAGATATTTCATTCCCTAAATTGCTTTTCTTTTTATATTCAAATAACTGTGAGATGTGTTTGCATTATTGTTTATTTGTCTAGGCTGCTTTTTATTTTGAGACTAAAACCAATATCTACCACGTTATGAGCATGTTTCTTTGCATACATGCAGTTTATTTAAATAATTAAAATGCAAGAAATATTTGACATTTTTAATTCCTCTAGACAATTAAAATACATACAAAGAAGCAGTAGGTTACTCAAATAATTAAAACCATGAAAATATTTTAATTTTTATATATAATTCAAATCCAACGAAGAGGATGCCTGTGTAGTTTTGTGGCAACGTTCATAGTGTAATAATGCTAGACTTCTGAAAGAAAGACCATTGTAGCTTCGATTGCAATCGCGATTAGTCAATTATTGGCAAGACAGTTCACCCCTTCCACAAAGTAGGATTTTAACCCTTCCAAAAATCGAACGTTAAATTCACTATTACAGACATGCGAGTGTTAGGTTAATGAGCAACAGAGGGCGGTAGTCGTCTGTCGTACTAAGGCTGTTTATTGACTTCTAAAAGATAGGGATAAAAGATTCCACTTATCCCCTTTTATGACATAAAAAAGCACGTGATTTATAAAGCATTTTAATTCATTTATATAATTGCAATACGATTAAAACTTAATGGTTCATGTTACCTTTGAGGTTATTGCAATATCAATACTAAAGTCATTTTATATTTCTAAAAAAGTTTAAAATGCACAAAAACTTGTTATAAGTTAAAATATGTTTAACAGAAAACACAATTTTTTGATTTGTCCACATTTACCACGCGTTGCCTAAGTCCTGAAGTTACTTCAGGTGCAAACTTTGTTTGCTTACACTTGGATAAAAGATTAAACTAAATTTATTATAGTCTAACCATGTGGAAAAAAACTTCGTATATATATTTTGTGAGTTCAACAAATTTCATCATTGGCCTGTAGAGTAAGATAGGCTGAGAGTCAGCAGATAGTAGGAGAGGAAATAAAGATACAGTGCATAGTGGTAGAGTAGGTAAAAGAGGCCTCAGTTGACCTGTTTTAGCTATTTGCCTCCCAGGGGCGATTCTAAAACGGTCGTTGATTTTTCACTTTAGAAGAAAATGAAAAATCCTAAAAAGGAAACATGTAACAAAAACAAAAACATGAAGTAGAGAGAAAACAAAAACTATAGATAGGACTAGAAACCGAAAAAGAAAGGTGGGGGGAAGGGTCTGGCCTGAGTGATGCAGCTCTCAAGGAGCTGCACCACCTCGTTATAAGCTTTCGCTGCTCAGGTTCTCAGGCCCTCCTCCACCTGTGGGAACTAGAGAACATTATAGCTCTGGACAGGAAAACCAAGGGATGGTTATTGTGACTGTCGTTTGTTATGGGCAGTCATTATTCTTTTAGCCACCTCGCTTCCCTTGACCATGTCTAATTTGGAGAGAGCTATGAAGAACGCCGATGCCGCCTCCTCGTCTATGTCCAGGGCTACCTGTACTTGCTCAGGGGTGATTTTGCTGATGTCTTCAACAAATAAATCACCCCATTTTGCACTAACTACATTGGGAAAATATTTCCCTGTGAGGAGGAGCTCAGGTTCTCCTATTCTCACTATTGCTTCTTGAAAGTTTTCTGCCATCCCAGGGATGCCTTTAACTAGATGTTTTAGAGTCTTCCCTGTTTTGCATGTGGAGTCTCTAATTCTTCTATTTCTGCTGTTTTTTTTATTTTTTTCATCTCCTTTTCCTCTGGACTGAGGGGTCTTTTGAAGGGGGACGCTGTTTACCTCCATATTTTCTGTTTCTTTTTCTTCTTCTCCTGCGATTTCAGCATGTGTGACAGCTTGCTTTTTGGCTGGTTCTTCATGGATTTCTCGCTTCTTATCTTTCTCGGGTTTGGATTCTATGGCAGCATTTTTTTTTCTTATTGCTCTCCTTAGGTGGTGTGATGGTATGGCTTTCTGCTGCTGCCTTCAAGTTTGGAGAATCTTTCTTTTCTATATTGCTAGTATTGCCTGGAGGTATTGTTGTGATGGCACCTCCCATCCTTTTTCCAGGGTTCTTGATGGGCAGGTGTCCACTTTGTGGTCTGTGGCACAGCATTTTAGGCAGGCTGCCTCACACTTATCCAGGTTGTAGCCTGCCTTGAGGCAGTTTTTACACTTCGTTTTCAGGCAGTCGGCCCCAAGGTGGGTGAAGGCTCCACATCGGAAACATTGTTTCTTTACGGCAGGGTAATTAATCATTACTCTGGCAGATCTAATGACAATAAAGTTGGGAACTGGCGTTTTCATGTCTAGGGAGATGGCACATTGCGTACTACGCCCCATTTCCCGAATATGTCGTGGATAATCTTAAGATCAGTTTCAACATATTCCAAAGGGAATCTGGGGATTCTAAGTAACTTGGTAATACTTCCCACCAAAAATGGGACTATTTTTTCCCCATTACACTCAAAACCTCCGAGTAGTTTATCTCGGGTTTGTATACTTCTGACGACTACTTGGAAGCGGCTACCGCCGAAAGGAGTAAATCCGAAAATCTGGTCGGCACCGACTGTTTCGATGAGGGCTAATTTCGACATCGGGGATGCAGGTCGGCATCCACTTCTATTCCGAGTGTCCGCGTACGCGGCAAAGCCATAGCTGGTTGGGGGGGGGGGGCTAAGCTATTCCCACCACTACCAAGTGTTTAATATTTCCCCGGTCCGGGGTTTGGGAAGATCTGTAAATTTCCGGTTAAATATCGTGAACCGCGATGGGACTCGTACCGATATTAACGGCTAAGAACAGATACTACGAAATGCTAGTAGCCTGTTAAGCTGATATGCACAGACACTATATCTAAGCCAAACGGCCGAGAAGCGATACCAAAAAATGCAATTTATTCAAAAGAGATCTTCATCTTAACACGTTGTGTTCAAATGCGTAAAATCCTTACATCCTTATAAGGACTGGCTTAAAGGGGCGAAGCAAGAATGCTTTTCATCTTCCCCGTTATCTGTAGAGGACAGTGTAGGGATAAGGTTAATGAGCTATTAATGCTCTGATCCTGGCAGGAGGGTAACAGCAATAGCCGAGCCTCATTGGCTACAGCATTGCTATCCATTACCCTCCAAGGGTATTGGATTGAATGAATCAATCACCGCATCTCACGGTCGATTGATTGATTCATTTTCTTCGAATTTCCATGCGTAAAATCCTTTTAGTCCTTATAAGGACTGGCTTAAAGGGGCGAAGCAAGAATGCTTTTCATATTCCCCGTTATCTGTAGAGGACAGTGTAGGGATAATGTGTTATTAAGCTATTAAATCTCTGATCAAGGCAGGAGGGTAACAGCAATAGCCGAGCCTCAGTTAGAACTTCATTGGCTACAGCATTGCCATCCATTACCTTAGTTCTTATCTTATAAGAACTGGGCGATGGACTGAGTCCTTGACTCTTTATCCCGTCATCTGAATGAAGAAAATCTGTGTGGGTGGGGTGTTACTGAGCTAAAAAGCTCTAGTCATGACTGGGTAACGGCAATATAGCCGAGCCTCAGTTAAAACTTCATTGGCTATAGCATTGCCATTTGTTACCCGGGAAGTCCTAAAAAGGACTCTTTTACCCATCCATTACCTTCCTTGGCAATTTTTAATTTCCTTACAGATCGTCAAAATAATAAAAAGGTGTTTTCTAATTTTTTTTAATTATAAATTTAATTTTTTAAAAATAAATTAAAAAAGGATTTTTCTTGAAATTAAATAATATATTATAAATTTTTATTTAGAAGTTTACTATAAATATAAAATTAATATTTTGTTTATTTTTTGAAATTCTTAGACAGCAGTTTGCTAATTGAACTAACAGATAGGAGCATTGCTATCGGCCGTAATTTCTTAATACGACACATTTGCACCATATTTACAGTTTCCTTCAGGAAGAAACTTGTATGATAGACGATCGACACTTTCAATAAAAATAGGAAGAGTATCTATAACTTCGGATCTTGTTCAAAGCTTTTTTTTAAAACTCACTTAAGTTAATGAAGGAATTGATTGGGAAAGTAATATTTGTTGGAGAGAAACGTGTAAGTGGAGATACATTTTAGTGAAAAAAAATAAATGAAACAAATGTTCTTGAAAATAAGTTCTTGGTGTCATTGCCATCTAGAGAATATTTAATAAATGTTATTGTCTTATCGTTTATTACCTTTCTATATATTAAAATAATTTGTTTCTTTCATGTTGACTAGGGAAAATGTGATGTAATGTTGCCATGGCAACAGTAGGTGCATCTCAACTTTATCTAGAAAGAAATAGGCCAGCCGTTTGTATATTTTTTTATTAAAAAATGAGAAAAAAAAATTAAGAAAGAAAGAAAATTAAAAATTAAAAGAAAGCAATATGTCAGGAAAAAAAATTATTTCAGTAGGTTAGTTGCCTGTTCGTAAATACAACATTGATAACGATTTTTTATGAAATCCCCCAAATGCAGCAATATTAACCTACAAGTTACCAGAACCTCCACGGATACCATCTTAGTAAGTCTTTATCTTTTCTATGCAAATTAAATAAACCAAGGTGAATCAAGCGAACCACTGGAAATTCTTAAAATTTCTCTATCTTATCTTAAAATAAATTGGCCGAGCAAGGGACCTTCTAAATTCATTCACAAATTTTTTTTCTAGTTGTAATGCAACATTTTCTATTAGGACAACGCTCCAAAGACTGCATAACAAAACGTGTAATAAAATAACATAATAATGTTTCGTGATCACGCATCTTTCACGTGCGTTACCCAAAATGCATAGCGCTTATTAAATTCGTATTGTCTGCACGCGTACAATTCAAATACAGTACTAACATTTATCCAGTGATTTCGATGCCTATAGTAAACATACAAAAAAAAAAAAAAAAAAAAAAAAAAAAAAAAAAAAAAAAAGATTTAGGTTCGATTGGTGACGTCACTGTCGACGACACATTCGAGATTTACTTAGTTCAGTTTATTTAATTTAATACGAACAAACGATCATTGATAGCATTTGTAGTCATTTTTTTTTTCATTTAGTATAATTACATGACCGCCAACAATATCAATGCTATATTAGTTCTATTTCCTTGCATCAGATTAGTAATAGTATTTATTTATCTATTCATTTATTCTGTGTGTGTGTGTGTGTGTGTGTGTGCTCACTAACAACATCTTATCTTACTTACAGATCTTGCTGGATTGCGCCCACGTGCTGTTCAGAAACCTTCCACTTTCCAATCCCACCAAGAACGGGAAAGGTCAGGTGATTTCCTATCAGATGTGTTCCTGTGAAAACGGTCAGCTGTTTCTCTCGCCGACAGACAGTCATTGCCAAGCAGACAACTGTCCATTCTAAACTATCCGAGGTTTTTTTTTTTTTTATTTTTTTTATTCCTTTAGGCGATGTTCTTATTGTAGTTGTGAAGAATGAGTGATGCACTTTGGGATCTCGCAAAGGTAGAAGTCCGTCTGTGAGAATGACCTCCAGAGGACTAATGGAGCAATGAGGGAGGGGTGAAGGAGGGGATACCTCAGTTTGTGTGATGGTCGCTAAAAGGAATTTCGAACAAGACGTGGTGAAACTGTTAACCACATGTTGCCTACTTTAATGGCTCGGCTTTCGTCGCTTTTTTTTTTTTTATTTTTATTTTTCTAGTCTCAACACCTGTAAATATCTCACCGCTGATTTCTCAATAAATTGCGCGCGCTGTGACCTCTCACCTCTCTGTTCAATTCAACACCCAAACTACTTTATACCAAAACAGCAATTTGACTCCAAGAAAAACGTTGTGAAATAACAGCTTCAGATAGACAGATGATAAAATGGATAGACAGATAAAAAAGCGAGGAGAAATAGAAATTATTTTTTCCAAATAGTCCAATTGTATTTCTCTTTATACAATATATTAGAGGTCGCTTAGCAACCAGCAAGAATTAAAAAAATAAAATAAAATTAATTGTTGTCGATTTCAGTTGTTACCATGTCAAC
This sequence comes from Typopeltis vanoorti, assembly GCF_054136105.1. Lineage (NCBI taxonomy): Eukaryota > Metazoa > Arthropoda > Arachnida > Uropygi > Thelyphonidae > Typopeltis > Typopeltis vanoorti. The sequence continues at coordinate 89,747,412 of NC_143554.1, forward strand.
CAACCAGTCATCTGCAAAATTTCTCTATCTTAATAGGTTAATTCCTATGACGTATTTTAAATGTATTACGAAATATTGGACTTTTTTTTTTTTTTGGCTTCCCCGTGACACTTCTACTCTTGCGCTCCCTGTTAACAGCATCTTTCACAAGGAACGCATGTAACACTTAAGCACCAGTCGCTCTATGATAGGGCGGTCGGTCTCATTACAGTTTTAGCGTTATCTGTTAATTACCTTTTCGTCTGATGAGCGGAAAGTGTGAGAACGACCACATCTGTGTGCGGAAATTACGAAGCAGACACTTCCAGACCGCAAAGTTACGTACTCTAGGAATTTCCTGTAGTTAACCGGATGTGAGTTCAACAACCAGTTCCGGTTGTAGACATGATAATAACCATCGGTCTTAGTAGACACACACGGTGACGTACTCAAATACCTTCGCTAAAAAGAATTTAAATAATTCTTGAAAATTAGGAACATTTAATTGCCTCTCTCTCTCTCTCTCTCTCTCAGCTTGTGTTTGGCTTATATTAATTTTGTCTTTATTTATTCTTTCGCTGTTTTGTAATCCTCTCTTTAATTTCGTTGTTTATTTATTTTATTTTCTCATTTTTTTCTTTCTTTCTCCTCTTCGTTTTCTTTTCCCTTTTTTTTATTATTTCCCTTTTCTTCTTTCGTTTTTCTATTAATTTACTGTTTTATCTATTTTTTTTAAATTTCTCATGTCATTATCTTTACATTTCTTTTCTTTATTTGCTATCCTCTTAATTCTTTCTTCAGTATCTTAAAGTGGACTAAAGGTTAGATCATCTGGGATCTCTGTAGAAAACCAAACTATTTTCCCCAAGTTGTGTCACACCGGACGGTGAAAATCATCTACAAAACTTTCGCAAACGTCCATGCCACAGTGGGATTTGAACCTATATTTGAACCTATGTTGTCGTCGTGTGTGGGGGGTCCCCCCTAATTTTACTCATCCGTCCTCCTTAGAACTGGATGAGGGGGGGGGAGTTTACCCTCCAATAAGGGACTTCTTTGTATTTTTGACTGTAGATCCGTGTGTGTTCACGGAGTCGGTTTGCCTGTTCTGAGGGACGCAAAACCGAGTTTCCGAGAAGAAAAAACCTTCCAACTCCGTATGAGACCGACTAACTCACCTTTAGTCGAAAGAGACCAGATAAAGGGCTTCGTCTACACCGACTGAGCTACGGGGGCTCTAGCTTCCACTCGGCCAACCACACCTTCAAATTAATTCATACAATATTAAATAATATATTAAAACAATATTCACTAATATTTATGTCGATTATGTTAAAAATTAAAAAATGGCATTGGAATTGACTTAATTACGTTGATATTTTTAATATATAATATTTATATATTAAATTATTATTTATTTTTATTTATTTATTTATTTTTTTTTTTGCAGTATCTTTCATATGACACACTCTCTCTCTCGCTAGATTTTTTTTTTTTTTTGTATTCTCCCCTCCCCCATTTCCTTGCTAATAAAGTATCAAAATGATTTGCGTACCATCTATTAAAGCCTGCAGTGTCAAAGCACGGCGTCTACGTTCGTTTTCCATCTTTAGATCACTTCAAATCCGACTATTTCTTTCGGAGAGATCTTATCTAGCGCTAGATAGCCGACACATGTGAAAGATATATAGTCCTATTCTGTTTCACATCGAGTGACAGTTGACAAGGATTGCATGCTGTCTGCGACGTTTATTTCGAATCTTTTCTCTTTAGAGAAACATTCGCTACGGTCAATGTACACTCTAACGACACTCCTTCTGAATCCTGTTGTCACGGAAACCATGTTTTATGATTCAACGAACTCTCTGCCGAGTTTCGAGTGGAAATAATCGTAAGAAAGAGTGGAAATATGCGGAAATGCAAAATTATTTTAAGTTGTTCATAAAAATAGGATTTTTATGCTAAAACACTGTCTCTTTCTTGTGTCAAGTGCGCATGCGTAATTTCCACCAATAGATTTTATTTTATTTTATTTTAGTCGATGTTTGACGTCTGCCAGATCTGTTGAAAACTACATTCACTCATATAATCGAGTTATTGGCTATTTTATCTGTGACGTAATGACACGTGTGTTTAAATCAATCTTAGCGTATTGGAAAACTAAAAAAAAAAAAAAAAAAATCATATTAAGAATAAAGCTGGGCTGTTCGGTCGGCAGAGGAAGGATAGCGTCTATTCGTCCCTTAGCTGAGCAACAGTCTGACACTTAATTCTCTGCCAACAGGGGCGTTACAAATCCTGTATCGTCCGAGCTGTGTTTACTTTCAATATATTCTACTGTCAACGCGTCAAGTCCTCAAAGTGGCAAAATTTTAATACTCAACATCCTGAAGTGGACTTGTCAGGCGGCGAACGTGTCTCAAGCAACGCAGCTGCATTGGCGGCTTTTTACTTCCTATTCTTCCACTTTCAATAAAGGTCTCGCTTCTCCTAGAACTTCACTCTTCGAAACCTGTCTCCGTCCTATGATGCACAGATGAATGTAGAGTGACAGACACAATGAAAGTGACATTTGCAATTATTTCCTCTAGAGACGAAAAATTTGCTGTCTGACGAAAACCAACTGAAAACACACACACACACACACACACACACACACACACACACACACACACACACACACACACACACACACACACACACACACACACACACAGAGCAGTGGGTGCTCGAAATTTACGACGTAGTCAAAAATGCCAACCGAAAATAGCGTTGTTGACTCCAAGAAAACTTAATTTACCTTTGTGTACCTACTACAAATATTAAATTAAATCAAAATTAATTTTAAAATAATCACCGCTAAAACATCTTATAAAAAAGTAATCTTTGTAATATTTAATAAACTTCAATGTAGGATCAAATTTATTTTTCTAAAAAATTCAATTTTAAATGTAAACTATAGTTTAGACATCATTACATTGTTTATATATTGTCTAATTACTTTATCTGTCGAATGAAAAAATTACGCCTAGACATCCTTGGGATGCTGTGATTAATATCATTGGAGGGTTAGTACCATTGTAGCGATCGTTTCGTATATATCTTCTTGTATCAAGGTATCATACTTCACAGGATCATTTCTGTAGTGTGATTAGCGATTTGGTTATACTTCAGAGTGTTAGCCATTCTAATATCTGCATAAGGTTACGTATCTGTGTTGCAAGGTTAACATCGAATACGGACTCCGCCGGCGTTCGCGATATTAACTGACCAGCACAGATAGAGTAAACCCCGGACTGGGGCAATAGAAAACATTTGGTGGTGGGAATAGTTACCCCCCCCTCATCTGATCATGCCCTCTATTCTGCCACGTGTGCGTACCCTCGGAATTGAGGTTGACGCCACAATACCGGCAAGGGCGATGGCAAAAGCAATTATAGACTGCGTGGGTGCAGAGAACATCTTTGGATTTACCCCCTACGGGGGAGGAAGATAGCAGGTGGTTACCAAAAACATGGAGACCAGAGAAAAGCTACTCCAAGGCTTTGACTGTGGGAAAACGAAAGTATCTCCCTTCATGGTTGGGAGCATACTAAGAACGCTGAAGATACCAAGATTCCCATTAGAATACGCTGAGAACGATGACATCATCCGTAGCGTATTCTCTAAGTGGAAATCCAGGTTCATAATGACGCAGACAATCCCGAGTGGAAGTCAGGGGAGGTAACCATCTCTCTTGAAATGAGGACCGAAGATCCTAACTTTGTACTCATAGGATCTGCCCGGGTACTGGTAAATTACCCAGGCGTCAAAAAGCAATGCTTTAGATGTGGCGCCTTCAATCATCTTGGGGAAGACTGCCCTCGAATAAAGTGCAGAAATTGCCTAAAAACAAGCCACAACCAGGAAAAATGTGAGGCAGCGTGCCTGAAATGTGGGGTCACTGACCACAAAGTCGACACCTGCCCATCCAGAACCCTTGCAGAGAGGATGGGTGACGCAATCACATCAGCAACAAAACCAAGTAATGAAAAGGTCACGACACAGGAAAAATTTCCGCCTCTTCAGGCTATTCCTGATCATGCTGCCATGTCTATGACAACGAAAAGGTCCCGTAAGGGAGGGAAACCTACCAGAATTGCAGAAACCAGCAATACGCTCCCAACAGAAGAGACAATGCAGAAACCGTCGTGGTAACTCCCACGGACGAAAGCGGAGCTACCACTGCCAATACAGACATCGCCAACTCAGATAACGTACAAGAAGCTGAAGTAGAGATGGAGACGAACACCAACACTTCCAAACGGCCATTAAGTCCGCAGGAAGAACTGAAAAATCTCAAACAGCAAAGGTATCTGAAAACGAACACCCAGAAGTCCCTTATGCAAAAGCAGGGGAGACTCTAAGACATCTCCTTAGAGGTATGCCGGGAGTGGCAGAAAAGTTCAACGAAGCAATAAATAAAGTAGGAGAAACTGAACTCCTCCTCACAGGGAAATATGGACCCGACATCGTCAGTGCAAAATGGAGTGACCTCTTTGTTGATGACATCAGCAAAATCACCCCTGAGCAAGTAGAGGTAGCTCTGGATATAGACGAGGAGGCAGCTTCGGCGTTCTTCATAGCTCTCTGCAAACTAGACATGGCCAAGGGAAGTGAAGTGGCGAAAAGAATCATAACAGCCCACAACAAAAGAAAGGAACAGTAACCACATTGAGGGTTTTTCTGTACTAAATATTCAGTCTCTCTGTATTCAGCCTTTCTGTACTAAGCTCCCACAGGTGGGGGAGGACCCGAGAACCCGAGCGGCGAAGGATTACAGCGAGGCGGTGTAGTTCCTTGTGAGCTGCATCACTCGGGCCAGATCCTTCCTCCACCTCTAAGTTTACCTCTCCAGATTTGTTTTGGTTTGTTGTTGTTTTTATGTTACATGTTTGATTTTTAGGATTTTTCCTTTTTTTTTTTTTTTTTAAAGTGAAAAATCAACGACCGTTTTAGAAACGCCCCTGGGGGGTATACAGCTAAAACAGGTCAGCTGAGGCCTCTTTTACCTACTCTACCAAAATGCACTCTATCTTTATTTCCTCTCCTACTATCTGCTGACTCTCAGCCTATCTTACTCTACAGGCCAATGATGAAGTTTGTTGAACTCACAAAATATATTGGAGGGTAATGGATGACAATGCTGTAGCCAATGAAGTTCTAACTGAGGCTCGGCTATTGCTGTTACCCTCCTGCCATGATGAGAGCTTTAATTGCTCAATAACACCTTATCCCTACACTGTCCTCTACAGATAACGGGGAAGATGAAAAGCATTCTTGCTTCGCCCCTTTAGGCCAGTCGTTATAAGGAAGAATTATTTTAATGGGCTATTCTAATGTTGAAATATCTGTTATCTTCAAATGAAGGGAATATCTTCACCATGTTGTTTGTTATTTATATAAAGACATAAATGTCAAGGTTTGTTATTTATTATTTATATATAAAGATGTAATTGTCAATGTTTGTTATTTATCTTCACCATGTTTGTTATTTATATAAAGACATAAATGTCAATGTTTGTTATTTATTAACGTGTAAAAGTATGTGTTATGTGTAAATTCTTCCATGGGAATATTCACTCGAGACTCTAGTCTCGGATTCGAGACGGGAGACGAACCAATATAAATATAAATATATATTTCTAACCGTGTATTTTTATTCACTATTGATGTACAATTTCTGTTTTCGAATGCATTAACCTGTTTATTAAAAATATTTCTAAATGTGTATTTTTACTATTTTATTCACTATTGGTGTTCAATTTCTGTTTTCTAATACATTAACTTCTTTATTAAAAACATTGCTGTAAGATATAACCTCTTTATTTGAAGATAACAGATATTTCAACGTTAGAATAGTCCATTAAAATGATTCTACACACTCGAGTGATTTAAGTTGTATAATCCCTTTTAATAACCATTGTAGGATTAACTTGTCGAAAGATCATTTTCAAATTTAACCGCATTAAAAAAAAAAAAAAAGTCAGCTATTCTTAATACAACTTCAAAAGATGAAAGAAGCCTCAATTCTACAAAAAAAAAAAAAAAAAAAAAACAGCAGAAGCTCCACAAGATTAACACTTTATTCTCTTTAGAAAATAAAGCAACCCCCCGCACACTCGGGGATGATAATGTGGTAACCCAGGTGGCAAAATACGATCACTGAGGCTTAACGCTTTAAATCGAGTGAGCAGGCAAGCCTCAGCTTCGTTGAGCATCTTAAGTTCCGTTAACCATATACTGTACTTCTTTCACAAATAAGATTTAATGTTATTGAAACTAGCATTAAATACTAGATATTTTGTGTTTTTTTAACCCTTACAGCCCTTCTACGTATACACAAAGCAATCGAAGTGAATGGGCGTATTTGTTGCAAAATAAACGTTTAGTTTTTACAGAAAATAAAAGAGATAACGGTGTTATTCTATTATAATCAGTCTTTTATGGGTTGTGAACAGGAGCTTTAATCGTGTTAATTTTATCTTTTTGCCTTTCCTGGACTACATATTCGGATATCATTAAATTTCAATTGTATTTGTTCAGTGTTCCATCTTACGATGGCTAAACATGAACTGTAAATTTACTGAAATAACATAAAAACTATGCGGCTGCGAAATTAATTCTTTAAAAAATGTTTACATTTAGCACACAACTTTTGTATTAAGAAATAACTTCCGAACTTTAGTTCTTTTATAATTTATGTGCAACAATTCTCTAACATAATTAACTTGCCTTTCTGGATGTGAGAACTGTTACATCATCTTACTGTTCACGCATGCGCTATGTATAGAACTTTTTCAAATTACTCTTGTATGAAGGTAGATTTGTAGTGGGGAAAATGTGGTCATTTGGGATCAAACATGCATTTCGATAGCCAGTATTATAGGAAAATTCATTATATGAAGAGAAAAAAAATCCAATCTGTATTGAAGTGAGTGATTGGATTTTTTTTCTCTTCATATAAAGTTGTATCCGAGTACGAATGTATAATAATAGTAACAGTTTCTTTTTTTAAAAAATAAATCCATATGCCTTCATTTATTTTGTCTATGTTAGGCATTTATCCCCTTTTGATGGATCGTTTCTAGGAAACTCCATCACAAAAATGGCTGGACTTTGAAGTTTGGGTGATAATTCATATAAGAAAAGTAACTTTTTTTAAAAAAGAAAATCTACGTTTGTTCCATATGTTATTTGCACAAACGATGTTGTGATATTGGCTACGATATATTAACATTATTTTTATGTTCCATTCACTTCGAACTGAAAACTAAGACTGGAATGCGAGAAAACATGATTTTAAATTCCATGCTGCCACTGACGACCAATAAAGAACAGAGAAAGAAAGGCAGGCAGGAGGTATAACACATAACCTTCAGAACATTCAAAGCCTGACATCTCTGTTTGCGTACGAGTCATTTATCAAGCACCAAATATCAGCACCGTTCTGTAAGAAAGTTACACACGCGAACCATGGATCATTTAATCCTATCAAAAATATCTCGGTTGTCATAGCAATCTCTTAGGATGAATTTCCTAGAAGCATGTAAATTATATTAACGAAAACTATGATAAAGATGAATTGGTGTGATTGTTCTTGGCCTTTATTTAGTTTAAAATAATCAGTTTGCTTTTTTTTTCTTTAAAAATTTCTTTTTTATTTCTTTTTCTAATTTTTTGTATTTATTTAAGTATACTATATATCATTTTTTATTTGTATTATTTATTTAAGTATATTATATACGAATAATACTATATTTAAGGACAAAGGAAGTGGTGATGAAACAAATAATCTTGATTGATCAAAGATAAACTATTGGTTATCTGATTATTTATTTATTTTATTTTATTTATTTTGAGAGCAGCAGCCCGGAAATTAAATACCCAAGTGCACTCTAGGTTAACTAAATTCCAATAATCCTCGTCTTATGAGTTTCATAAAAATAAATAAATAAATAAAAACGAAGAAAAAAGCGAATGATAATGATCATGGTACTAATATGCTACCATGTTTACAACATTTGTGTGGAAGGAATTTTAATTTAAAAGACTGGCCTTAATTGACGATCTCCGAAAAGTCACCAGGTGGCATCGTTGACAAACGAATATCCTCTCATTCCACGAGAATTTCCTCATAACCAGTGTCCCTAACAGTAAATAAAACCGGTAGCCCCCAGCTAGTGGCTGTTCTGAAACTTCGGCAGGCCTTTTTCTGGGAATCTTTCATACAATTCAAAATCGCTATTCAAAGAAATCAGCCATGTTCCTTTCAGATAAATAACTTCATTCTCCGATCCCTGTGATAATATTTACATTGTTCGAGTTTAGCAACATGGTAGTTCAGCTTTATAACCACCCGATTTGAATTTCTGTGGCCTAAGAACAATCCAGATACGAACACTTTGAGGTTCCAGAAACATGCTCCTACACGTCCAATTCCGTATTCACCAACAGAGCAACAATTTACTGTATCTTAATTATTATTATTTGGCTTCGTCGAGAAATTGCCTATTACAACCGATATCTTGATGAAGTCGGTGACCATTTCTGAGCATCTTCTCAACCAAGGTACAGAATTCAGTTGTCCCTCGGGTTTATCATCTATAGAGATTGTAATCGATCTCGTTTACGATGTGTCTAGGTTTCTATCATCGATTATTTATCTGTCTTAATTGATCTCCATTTTATCTTGACAGATTGGCGATCTACACTACCTATGATGAATTTTAGTCACGAAAATCAATTCAGCCATCTAAATATACATTTGGTCATTCAATACTGATATTTCTTTACTTAATTTACTTTACTTTATCAATAAAAGCTTTTTTTTTTTTTTTTTTTTTTTGCAAACTTCCTCTCTTAATAGATTATGTATCAAGTTTGCCAGTCTGGTTGACTGAGTGGTTAGTATCCTCGCTCTCCAACCAATAGGCTATAGGTTCGAATTCCGTATGTACGGATGTAGGCCGGAGAAGAATTTCATTGCCTGGTGTAAGATTACCTCTTAGTTTAGTGGAGGCATGAAAAAGTTCCGGATTATATAAAAAAATAAAAATTAAAAATTCGTCCATTACATTGACCGAATCTATAAGCTCTATTTTTTTTTTTTTTTTTTTTTTGTAATTTTATCACCTGAATTGAACCAACATGCGGGTCATATGTGGCCCGCAATTTGTTCTTGTGAACTTCCTTTGCGGTCTCAGAGATTCTCCTAGGCATTCTTTTCCTTAACTGTTTGTCTGATGGCTTGTCCCTCTCTTTTAGAACCACACACACACACACACACACACACACACACACACACACACACACACACACACACACAAAGGCCACTCCTGTACGTACCACTGAAGACAGTCTCTTTCCGATTCGTGCAATTTTAATTGTAGATATTTCAGTGCTCCCGATTCAGTGTTGTAGAACAGTGTCCCTTCTGTAACTCGCAGAAGGGAGTTTGGTAAAGAACGGAGAAGTTCACATGTAGCGGCTCTTAGAGTTCTATGTTACTGTCATTGTGTGTTTAATTGATTACAGGTAATTTGCATAATTAATTTGCTACTCTGACATCTCCAGGCGGAAGTAAACGAGATCGAAATGCGCGCACGTGTTGTGTGTGTGTGTGTGTATGTGTGTGCGCGAGCAGTTTTAAAGATTTCAACTCCGAACAACACTTTTCCAGGGATAATGGTTGGGAGCAACGTCAGCGACATCTTCCTTAAGATAACTTTATTTCGACAGATCCACCCACCCACTCACCCTCCATCTTACTCTCAGTCAATCACACAATCCATTCTATGAAGTTATCTGAATTCAGTCATGTTCTCTTTCTAATGATAACTTATTGCGATAGTCAATAGATTAATTCGAGTATTTTGTCCTGCTTTGATACCGTTTTACATATACAGTACTTAATTTATTGTAGTCTGCGCAACAAGCAATCTTCCTATTCCACTGTATTAAAAAATATGTGGGGGGTTGGGGAAAATAAGGATTGTTTTCATGAATCCGAACTGCTTATTTTGTGTCATTTCGTTTATATATGAATTAAAAATGCCAAATATTTAAACTATTCGACGACTGCAATAAACAATTGTGGGTGTAGAAAAGATAACATCGAAGCAAGTATGTGAGTTGGTTCATTATCTTAAGGTAGATGATTTTCACTTCCCGATGTGATGCCACCGCAATATTTATTGCAAGGCCTGAAGAGGCATAAAAACTATATCCGCTGGGTAAGAATTGCCGTTTACCTAATATTTGGCTGACAATTACATAAGTTTATAGCAATTACATATCCAAACGTTGGAGAGATGGAGACATAGATGGAAACTTAACCTAATAAATCTTTATCAAACAATCGTTGAATGTTAATCTACTCCCATCTTATTGTGTACTGCTGTCAAGTGTATTAGCTGACTTTAAGTTGTTAACCTTTCGTGAGTGAGGATGGCATTAAAAAAAAAAAAAAATGTACTCGATCAGCTTAACTACTGATGAGAGCTAATTATTAACTATCATCAAAAAGCAGCACGCGAATGCTTTTGTTTGCCTGCTAACTGGAAATGAGTTAACCAATCTCATGTCAATCTGCAAAACAGACAAATCTCCCAAAAGAACGCACGCGATTAAAACACAATAACACAAGGCCACATTGCCTTAATTGCTTTGGCCGTCCTCCCCCCTTCCTCCCCTAAAAAAAATAATGACAATAATAGCGTGCCCTCGTAACCTGTAAGGCTATGACAAGCTATTGATAACAGCTAAGATTTTTTTTCGACTAAACAAGGGTAAGGAGATGCTACAATAACTTTTAAACGCATTAGTGCACTAAACGAAAAAAAAGGAGTATTAAACCTAAAAAAATTCAATTAATTAATTCAACAAAACCTTTCTTTTTTTTTTTTTTTTTAAGTTTGTATGAAATACTGAATTTCAGGCAATGCCGAGTACTTCTGTTAGTATTTCATATTCTCCTATCTAACTATCTATCTATTTACCTATGCTGGCTTAACAGAATGAAATACATTACTTGATACGTCAGCGTACTAAACTTTGAAGGTATCCCATAATTCCCAGTTCTTGACTCATCTCTGTCTCATAAAACCTACGATTTCTTTAAGCAAATTGCAAGTTAAATCTGCCGCACTGGAATGTTTGGAGTTTATGATACAGAGTTAGATGAGGGGGGATACAGAAAGGGGGGGATGAGAAGAGAAATTGACATAAACTGTTAAAATAGATAAACGCAGGGACTTCGAAAACAGCGTTCCTACCTGCGCATGCTACTCAACAAGACTTTGGCCATCTCAAAGGTTTATTGCGCTCAGTTTAATAAAGAAAGTCATAAAGCAGTTTGGGCAATATGTTTTACAGCAGTTAGCTCGCTCTGCTTGGCCAGCCCAGTTTGGTGATTATACCTGCTCTGAGGCCATAGCAATGAAGCCGATAACTGTTTCCGAAGATCTACCTATGGAAACTTGAGTCCGGACACCATTTTCCATAGAGCAATAATATTGATCTTAAAGGTGGTTTCCACTCGTAAAATTTGCCTTACTTTTCCCTCATCTCACTTTGGAATTCATTTTAATAGCTTATAGAGATGAACCCAGTTATGTGTATGTTTGGCCATACTTCACGTACTATGGCTAAATATGGGTACTGATTTTTAAAAATTTAGTGCACGTACTACCATTACTGGCATCTTGACGTTAAATAATTATGCATGTATTGAAAACTCATTAGTTATTGATCCGAATAGAAAATTTATGGTCTCTATATGGCCATATATTAAATGCTTGTGACATATTTCTATACCACCAGTATATTTACATTACAAACTATTCGCTTGCATTATATTAGCTATATATTAGATTATATGCGCCATAAACATAATAACTTAAATATTTTTCCATTATTTTTATATTTAGATATTCAATATTAAAAATAATGTTACTAGATATATGATATTTAATAAAAAATATAAAAAATAATAATTTTATTGTAATATTTTTGCAAATTTTTGAAATAAGTTGACACACCTTTATTTTTTAATGTTAATTTTTAATCATTTGAAGGTCGACAGTCCTTATAACGGTAACGCTGTTGTTGGTTTAAATTGATTTGAAGTATATCACGCGTTTTTTAGTGGATTAAGACCGGTACGTTTGAGATTAATAATGAACATGGAAAATTTATCGTGGGTTCGTGTTGCAATAAATAAATAACAAGAAAAACATCGAATTTCTAATCTTTACTAACCATGTTATAAGTTAGCGTGCTCATTTACCTGAGCAAGAACAAGACACTCTTGAAATGTCAATTTAGTTTTTTACCAGTTTTTAATTGAAGTAAAGAGAAGGGATAAATGAAAACATAGTTTCTGAGGAGTCTGCTGTCATAAATCCAATTTTGAGAGTGAAGAAATTATAGGACAAAGATCCATAGACACTAACGATCACATCCTATTTAAACTTTGGAAATTTCAAGCGTATAAATATCTCCTACGAAATCGTGGAAGTTTTCAGCTTTCTAAAAACGGCACTTCAAATTTTCACATTCTTTGTGAAGCTGGTCGATATAAATATTATTTGAAAATATTTTATCATTTAGTTCAGATAAAGTTTTTACATTAGCATTGATTGTATTACTTAGTACGTGGATTTTTTCTTTTATCTCCTCCACGAGAATGTTCTTTTCATCAAGAAGAAAAAGCAAAGTTTCGGGTGATATTTCTTCTTTTCCCCGTGATTCGTTTCCATTTGAAGTCATATTTTGAGAGAGATTATCAATAAGATAATGCTGTTTGCATTTCGACTTCTCTAAACGTTTCTCATTATTTTTCAGTACGTTTTGTAGTTGTTGTTGTATAACGTCTTTTACACTCATTTTGATCCTTGTATTTCGAATTCTGAACAAAAAAAGACACAATATTTAATAAATTTATAAGTTCGACATTTAAAACGTATTTTTGCAAAATAGAAATAATTTTGAAAATTTAAATTCTAAAATATCTAAATATATTGAGTTAGAATTTGCATCCATAGCGCTAGGAAACCCGAAAAAAAAACTGTTCTAAGTTCGATACTAGTCAGCGTCCATAGGAACTTATTCTGAGCCTTTTTTCGAAAGGTTTCCGAGTTAGTCGATCTCTGGCAGGGACAAGTAATGCCTTTATTCCTGAAAACTCAGGTTTTTAATCCCACAACTCAAGAAAATCGTCCGTAGAACGCACACTATTTCAGACAGTGATATATAGTGTTAGGGTTATGACCGTGAGATGGAAGCAATTGTCTGTCATATTCGCTTCTCCGGATGCCGTTTAAAGTCACTGATAGTCTTGGGCCAGCTGTTTATGATTGGCCAAAGGTAAACATTGGCTGCTTCCAATTTCCAAAAGTTAGTTAGGACTGAATGGCCTTGTCTACTCTTTCAAGGGAACAAAATGTGTGTGTGTGTAAATCATTTTCAGTGATGGGCACATCATCTTGGCAAAGACTGCAAGAATTGTCTTTTCTGTATCATTGTGCATGCGTTTAAGCAGACATCCTTCAGAATCAGAAATGAAATTATCATTATTACTTGACATCTCCTAGGAGTCCAAAAACTCATTGCGGAGGATACTTCACGCTGCATGCCCCACTATCTACTCTACTCAATCTATTAACTACATACTATACAATCCACTATTTACCCTACACTACACCACTAACTAATGAAGTACACAATCATCCATTAACACTGTAACCATCGAACACTACTGATAATTAACTGCACGTTATGTGTCCAATTCTCCCTTATTTAGGGAAATGAAATGAAATAAATAAACAAGTTTTCTAAAGGGGAAAGCCCCTCTCGCAAAGACGGGGATCGATTTTTTTTTTTTTTTTTTTCTAGCGGACGGGCTCAATGTGTCGTTGTTTTTCCAACTGAGCAAGAGACACTTACATCCAAGATTTTTTTTTCTTAGTTCTGAAGAGCAATTATCAGTTTTAAAAAAATAGTGAGGCGGTATTGACTTTAGATTCTTTCAAGGCCTATAAGGAAAGATTTCCAACCATTTCCCCTCATATAAAACAATTATTACATCCAGGCTCATATAAAACAATAAAATGTACATTTGAAAATATGAAAAAAAAAAAATTGTTAGCTATTATTAATTCTTAATTATTTCGAATATTTTATCATTATTTATTAATAATCAACTGATATCTTAAATAATAATAAAAATTTTTAATAAACAACTAAATAATAACCGATTTATTAAGCATATAATGAAAGAAATAAACACACCTTTTATTATATTAATTAATAACTCTACAAATTTGGCCGCTTAATTTAGATTTTTGCAATCCATCCACTACCCTCGACTATTGCTGTTACCCTCCTGCCATGATCAGAGCTTTAATAGCCCAATAACACCTTATCCCTATACTGTCCTCTACAGATAACGGGGAAGATGAAAAGCAGTCTTGCTTCGTCCCTTTAAGCCAGTCCTTATAAGGATAAGGAGATTATGCTTTTTGTGAATGATACACAAAACTTAGTTAAACCGTATGTATGCTTTTATTTCGAATTGTGATATTGTCGTAATTATTCACTGATATTTTTATAATAATTACTAGTAAAAATGCAGCTGTTTAATTACAAATTATTAGAAACACGTGTTGCAGTTGAACGAAGTATTTAAGAGATTATCCAAGTTCTATGTGATTACCCGTTATCGCAGTAACAACTCGAACACTGAACCCATAAACCTCACTAGACAAACAGTAAGCAGTCGTAAATCCAGACCCTTTAGAACGGCAGTGTGTTAAAAGCAAAGTCCCAATCTGGGAAATGGTCACAAATGCAAGTAAGGACACCTTCAAAGGCTTACTAGTTCACCAAGTCCTTAGAGAGACTTTAGATTTGGTTGACAATACCACGGGTGCTGTATCCATTGCGCAGGCTAGGGAACCAAGAAACATTCTCAATACTCAATGACTTGGGAAGGCTTTTCATGTGAAAATTGAATGCTACCTACGATTTCTCCCCACGGCCATAAACTCTTGTATTATAGTTGTTAGCCAGCTGTTTTCCAGCTTCCATTTCTACCAATTGTGTTAACGCGCCAGCAAAAGACAGTCTTGATAGTTTCACAGCATGTCGTTATAGAGAAAGTCTCGGCCAGAATAGTCGCACACTTGGAAACTTATCCTGCTTGCTGCATATCAACCGAGATGCTAACCTAGCGCGCTTTCGAGGAAATGCAAATTGTATACGATGTCCTAGATAGCGTCGGAGAACGACAAGGGAGGGGGGGATACTATGTCGTTGTGGGAAAAGGAATGTCCTTCGCCTTAAGATGCCTGACACACAAAATTTCGGCTCTTT
Source organism: Typopeltis vanoorti (assembly GCF_054136105.1). NCBI lineage: Eukaryota > Metazoa > Arthropoda > Arachnida > Uropygi > Thelyphonidae > Typopeltis > Typopeltis vanoorti. The sequence continues at coordinate 89,762,805 of NC_143554.1, forward strand.
AGGAAACATTTTTGCCATCACGAAACATTGTTGACCTAGTTTGATATGTTAATGACACCTTGGTTCGAGATTAAAGTTAAAGATGAATGTTGTGCTAACCCATCTTTATTAAAACACTTTCACCTTTCAATTAGTTTCTGCAAAAGCAGAAATATTCTACATATATATAAAATATTATGCTAAAATTATATAGATGATAAACACATTTTGAGATATTTTTTACAAAAAGAAACTGCAAACTTTACAGAAATGGATTGCACACCATTTTCAAGAACAATTATTGAAACTCCAAAAATTTACGCAAAAACTATATGAACTTAGTTCCAACTTTGACCACTAGGGTCTCTCAAGTAGCAATTTGTTTTATTTATTTAGTACCAGTGAATTTCAATTTCACCAATGAAGATCAAAAATATATGGTATTTTTTCCCCCTTTTGTTTTTATTGCAACTTTACCAGACTTGAAATTGTGGGCTTTAGAAACAAATTGTTATTGGTAAGGAATGTTTCCGAGCCCGCATGGAACTTTGAACGCAGATGACATGTTTAGAATGCGTCACAGTTCCCTGTTTTGTAATAACTCAATTAATTTTGCCGTTTTCTTTTTAATTAAAGTGAAATAAACGAAAAAAAAAAAACACTTAAAAACCATTCATGTTTAGTCGGTGATCAATAGAGTGGACATTTAAAAAACCCAGTTGGACATACTAATCTATCCCTTAGAAATTAGTTACAAAGCCAACGTGTGTGTGTCAGAAAAGAAGTTCATTCTCTTGGAATACCTTATTCAAAAGATAATAATAACGAGAAAATAACACACACAAAAGTTAAATGAATAAATACAAGTTATTTACTTACCTCAGCTTGAAGAGAGGGGGGGTGGAGATTATTTTTATGAAAAAGAAAATGGGAAAAAGGAAACATAATACAAAATCATCCACATAAATCCCTTCCAATATAACAGATATACAGTAGTTGCAAATAGACTGGAGGAGGGCTTTGCCGTAATGAATATGGCGAAACTCTGAGAGATTATGAAAATGTTTCGTAATTGCAATTCTTATTTATTTTCTGCCAAAGAAAATTGCTGAGAGTAATCAACTACCATGTGAAGGATATCACAATCCAAGAAACAACAATAGCATTGAGACACTTCACTGTTACAATACATTAGATTATTATTATTATTATTATTATTAACAACAGCCCATAACTATACGAGAAATCATACATAAAAATGAAAGCTGCACGGTGTGTTATAATTCTCATTTTAGAAATTCTATTGAAAACATAAAAGTAACACACACACACACACACACACACACAGCGTTTGTTAAGACCTATATAACAAATCAGAATGTTGTTTAGAGCAGTTTTCGAGGTGATTAAGTTCAAGCTGGGGGGGGGGGGTTCTACAGGACCAACAAATGAGATTAGAACTTCCCCAAAATCATATGAAGTGTCTCTTTAAGTTTGCAAGCTGTTTTTGAGAAAGGAAGACGAGTGTCTCAAGCAGATAATGATGATGGGTAAGCACACGCTTAGAGACACTTGTGTTGAATCTTTATTCGTCTGTTTAGTATATAAATTAAACTTTTAGTAAACAGCTAGGTAGTGTCGGTGAAGGTTTCAATGAAGTATTTGGGTGATTTTTAAGAAAAGTTTATTGAAAGAAGAAAAAAAATCCAGAAAAACTGGTTAGCACAGCGTCGTTTCCAGGATTATCAACTCCTTAACAAAAACAGTAAGTTCACTATCAGCATATGTTCATCTAAAATACGAAGATCATAAGAACGCCCACACTTATATGATCTTACTTAGAACTGAATAAAATAAGTGATCAGAACCTGGGGGGGGGGATTTATTTGGATTTTCCTTCAGGCTTACTATCGTTATTGTTTTTAATTATAGTGAATATTTTACAAGTAACGGGATAATTGAAATAAAACTTAAGAGAAGCTTGTACTATTTCTTTGTGTGAGTTCGATTCGTGTATAATACAACTTAGATTAAGAAAAGAAAAAAAAAACAGGAATATAACATATATTGTTTCTCGCATATGCACAATTATCATTCAAATAAAATTATTACATTTATAAACTAACCTTTGAAAAGCTAAAATATTCTATTTCTTTTTTCAATTAAAAATACTGCTGACGTAAAAGCTGAACTCAGACGAACATATGAAAAAAGTAATGCAAATACGGACTACTAAATGCAGAAGCCACTAGCTGCATAAAAACATTACGCTATACAGTGCGATAAACAGTATACCTTGTGAAATTATCCGACAATAATAAGCAAGAGTTTATTATTCTATCTCGCTTATTTAATAAAACTAATTTACTCCCACTCTTGGAATATGCATTGTTGCGAAACACTTTAATTTTTTTTCACTCGGTTGCTTTTATTACGTGCTAAATAATGTTCTAGATAAAAGCATAAATTAAAATATACAGCGCCCTCTAATGCTCGATGAGACATTTCGGTTTTTTTTGTTTTTTTTTTAAATAATAATAAAAGCGCTTATGCAATGTCTCTTCATTATACCTTATGAAATTAACTAACTTGAAAGGCATAAACTGCAGTCTTTTTTTTGGCGTGCTGAACTGACGGTTACCATAGCAACTGAACTGTTCATTGTTTATGCTTTTAGAGATTCCAGGTTTTTCTTTTTTTTTTCTTTTTATGCAGTATTCATTGTTATTATGAGAGCTGTAATCACACAGAGAACACTTGCACATTCTACCGGTATAGCGGTCGGGTTTATTGTGTGGTCCACGTTAAAAGTGATGCGGAGACTTCCAAATGCAACTCAATACAAAGGATGCACGCAGAGCGTAATACTTTTACGTGTTGCCAAAAGTTACACAGTGACAGCACGCTCAAAGAAAGAACTCTGGTGAACCGATCACGTTTGACAATCTATCACAAACTAGACGCGAGACGGGAAATGAAAAGCAACCGCTACTGTACAGACGGGGGGAGTTATTTTTTGTGTGTCGGAAGTACGGACACAGTCGGTGGGATGGTTGTAGTAGAGATGGGACGTTATTCTCGCTACACAGATCGCATAAACAAGGAACGAAGGATAACAGAGAGGGAGCGCCAATCAATGAGAGAACGATGAAACGACAGCAAGGTGTCGAATTAAAAATGTTGTTTCTGTGCAAGCAGAACGGAAACAAAGAACTTCAAGCTTTTGCAATTAATCCAGGAAAGAATGAAAGATACAGAAAAATGAAATAAAAACCAATCTTGGAACAATCTAATTCTTTTATGTGACTCTTAGGCTAAGTTTTTTTTTTTTTTTTTAACTAGATTTCTCGGACTTTTCCGTGCCACTTCAGGCCTCCAAATAAGCAGGATGATGTCTCACGCCGAGCGATGTAAGTCATTTCCTATCTACAGATATTCACTCACATCCATTCGGTTGGAAAGACTTGGATTTGAATCCTGTTTAGGACGTTGAACAACCTTTAAAAGCGCTGTTACCACTGATGGGAACTCAATAACCATAAGATTTAACTTTTGGGATGTTTTCCCGAACACAAATAGATAGCATCTGGGCTCTCCGATCGACGGGTTAGAAAATCGTCCTGGGCATAGATGTTTATACTTGTCTTACGAATTGACTAAGTGGAGATGAGCTGGCCATATTGTCGGATGCAATGACGGGAGATGGACTAGAAAAACAACAGAGTGGAGTAAGACAAAGAGAAAGACCGAGAAGAAGGTGGATGGATGAACTGGAACAAGTTACAGGAGTGAGATGGATGGGAGAGGCAGAAAACTGAGTGGTCTGGAAAACCATGAGGGGGGGGGGGGGGAACCTTCGTCCATCAGTGGATAGACCCAAAAAGGTTGAAGATGAAGAAGACTAATTCTGTGTGGAAAGTGAGTTGCGACTTCTAGCAGAAACTTCACTCCTAGACCCTTAAGAGATACGGGAATGACTACACGATCAGATATTATCGAAAATCGATAATATCTGATCTTATCCATGACATGCTAGGTCACTGATGTCAATAGCAGCGGCTTGCCAGCGATGCTGCTATTGACATCAGTGACCTAGCATGTCATGGATAAGCCTTCACGGAAATATTTGAAACTCGACCTTTCCTATTCTTATGGAAACGCAGTGTAGATTGTTGTATATCAGGTTATTCTTATAAGTGACTTCGATGACATCAGTAATGTCGTGTTTGTAGAACTACTAACCCTAATACCGACTAAAGGAAAGTCTTTGCCAAACAAATGTGACAGTAGGGAATACCTCCGATCATTACGTCGCTAAACACGTGACACCAAACCCCCGCTTTTCCCCATCAATCACCAGCGAGGGATACGGTTACCGTGTCAACGGTAAACCAAGACTAAAAGGCATATAAAAGTCTTCATATCGGCATAGTGGTTCGGACAGGACGCTTTTATTAAGTCACCCGTTCTGGGAATTTATGTGGTCCTATGATTACTTTCTTTTGTGGGACTGCGTCTCCATGCTTTCATTTCCGCTGTGTGAGCAAGACATAGCCACCATTTTAATGGCTTCTTCTTGTGTAGCGCGTGTTATTACAGCTTGCTTGCAGTTCCCGGGAGGGATGCATTGAATTACAATTAATAAGGGTGTTGCCGAGACATAACAGCCGTTAAGACTTTGCGAGTCTTCCATTTGGGGGTGAGATCATAGCTAACAATTCATTGGTAGTAATTTTCGATGTGGAATCCAGCGCAGGGAATTGTTGGGATGCAGACAGCAAAGGAAAGTAATAATAAAAGGCAATAAACAGATCTAAACAAGGGGAGAAAAAAAAAAGACCTTCGACATTATTAAAAAGACGCAAAAAATGTTGATTGATCCCGTAAATGAAAAATAAAATATAAAAAAAGATCACCAAGAAAAGGAAATCAGCAATTCCAGAGAAAAATAAGATAACAATAATTTTTAAAAAATATCAAACTTAAAAAAAAAAAAAGAAAGAAATACTTACCTAAAAATGAAAATTCTCAGAAAGAAAATCAGTGACATAATATTCAAAAATTACACGAACACAGAAAAAAACATCAAAATAGTTGAAAGAATCAATGTAAAAGACAATTACAATCTTCATTTATCGAGTCCTTATAAGGACTGGCTTAAAGGGGCGAAGCAAGAATGCTTTTCATCTTCCCCGTTATCTGTAGAGGACAGTTTAGGGATAAGGTGTAATTGAGCTATTAAAGCTCTGATCATGGCAGGAGGGTAACAGCAACAAAGCCTCAGTTAGAACTTCTTTGGTTACCGCATTCCTATACATTACCCTCCAAAGGTATTAATCTTATTTATCGAGTGTTCTTAAAATTAAATATATATAATTATAATTTTTAAAAATTAAAAAGGTGTTGGAAGAAATTAAGTTTTTAAAATTAAAAATAATAAGTATTGAAAAGAATTTAAAGTTTTATATTAAAAATAATATATGTTTAGTGATTTTAGTATTTAATTCATATTTTATTAATACAAATTTTGGCAAACTTAATATGTATCTTTAGCTGTGCTTATTTTGAACTTATAGTTCAAAACACAGATGCTTACTTTTTTTTCGACAAATCGTTAACATTGAAATGGCATACCAGTATAATCATCTCATTTAATCAAAAAGAGATGGTATCAAATTGATGCGAAGAAAAATAAACAGAATCAATTTTTATTTTTTTAAAAATTATACTATATCGAAAACAGAAAATCCCAATTTGAATGCATGCATAAAAAAGCCCTCGAATGAAAAAGAAATATCTATGAGTTGCGCTAATTCCATATAGTTGCTATGACAACTGAATGAAAGTGGCATTAGACTTTTATGAGAAATAATTCACTTTTAAGTAAGGCGCATGCGTACCAACATAATGTTTTGTATTGTTTAGTTATAGCTGCATAGTTGACTTTGGAGGTGGCGCTTCTGTTTTTGCATTAGTCGCCTACGAGCGAATATTATAAAGATAAAGTTTACGTTAATGGCTCCACCTGACCGAAGCAAAATAAAATGCAAACAACCTCGTCCAAGCGTGAACTTGAAGTACTCTATATGTGCGTAGAAAGATCTCACTCTTGTGCAGACTTGAAAAATGTATTCTGTCACACTGAGCTATGCAAGAGCATCAGATTTATGCCAGCCATTTCGCCTCATAACGAAGCCTAGTTTTAAGGCAAAATTACAGCAACTTCACATCCCTTATCGCATCTTTTGTTGATTCTCACGGTGGCTTTGTTGAATCGTGACATGTTTATGGCTCGCACGTTGTGTTCTGAGAGAGATAAAAGCCATTCGTTAGTTTGTCGGCCGTGGTGGGCCATGGGTGAGAAAGTCTTTTGCTTCGTCAAGGCCTACGGGACCACATACATGTGGGAAAGTATGCAATGTGGGAATTGAGTATGTCTGCTACGTATTCTGGTAGCAGACTCTACTTAGCTGGACGTCCACAAAGTTGTGGTGAGTATCCAAGCATCACGGGGACAAAATTAAGTGGCCCTCCTTGAAAATAACTTTCGAGTCACGTAAAAGCGACAAAATATCCATTTGTTAGAACGCTGTGAAATTTCTCTTGGGTGATGGGGTGTCCACCATATCTAATAAAATGGCTGCGTGAGAACGAAGCCTAACCAGTACGATCAGCAAACTCTGTTATCGCTAAAGATGTGGGACACGTTTCGCACATGCGCAGTAGGTGCTTTGAATAGTGCTTCGAAAACAAAGGGGTGAATACTAAGTTTCATCTAGAATAGAAATATGGAGTAAAAAGATTTTCTTAATTTTTTTTTTCATTTTAAAGTATTTTCGATTGAATTGAATATAATGATGTTAAAGTAGTGAATTTTGTTTCTTTTTTGTAAAAAAAGTTATTAAAGTGCAGCGTGTTTGTGTTGAATTATATCAGCGGATATTCTGTAGTATTTTATCCAGATATTGAGTTGTAATTTCATCTTATCTAACCCATTAATCTCAGTTTCATGTCCCAGTCAAGTAATTTGGCTTCATAGACACCTGATCAATATTATGATAGAAATATTAATGAAAAAAAAAAAAAAAAAAAAACGAGTTCCTGATAGGGAAAAAACCCTGTACTTCCTTACTAGACCGGCTAACTCATCATTTGATTGAAAAGACTTGGTAAAGGTTACTCGCCATAGATCTTTCCAACCCAAGGTTTCGTCTATGCCAACTGAGTTTCCAACCATTTCGACTTATATAATAATAATAATATGTTCGCGATTTGGTCAACTAGTTTAGCTTATAATAATAATAATATACTGTTTTTATTTCATCTGAACTTCAATTTTCGATTTTTTTTCATTTTTTTTTTAAATACAACTGTGTTTTTTTTTATTTATTTATTTTTATTATTATTATTATATTCGGCGTATATTTGTTGACTTTTCTGTTTATCCCCCGGTGGCGACTTCAATTTTTCTGGCCACAAGTCCCTTAGGAGTCGATCTGTTTTTCTGGCAGCAACAAATATTTCAGGAGTTACAGCAACTCATTTATGTTATTTGTTTTATAAGATCAGAAACCACGAACATTTCTTGTCTCTTTTCCAAACATAGTGGCGTCAAACTTAATGGGATATTCATGGACAATGTTTTCTAAGAAAAGTTATTTTCTTATGAAAACATTGGCAAGCAAAAGGAGAAAGTTATACTGGAAAGAATAACCCAGACCAAGCGAAGCATCTATCATAATAAGGGGACAACGTTGACTTGGACAAGAAGACGGACGCAAAATATGTTTAATGCAAAAAGCAGTGGGAGGAAAAAAAAAAAAAAAATCGGGGGGGTTTGGTGAATTCTCAAAGATTGTCTCGAAGGGCTGAAATATTTGATACAAAACGAGTTAGGAATTTCAATGGACAAACAGACAACATCACGATGTATAGATTTGGGTCCAAGTAAATATGTAGAAACTAAAGATGGTAGTGGATCGCTTTTGTATATAATAAATACACTGCCGGTCATAAAATATTAGATATTTCATTTTAAAAAATGAGAAAAGAACCTCAATAACCCATAAAGAGTGTACACGTTCATAAAAATTATTAATTTTTATGAAATACACTCTAGAAATGGGTTAATGCTTCCATATTTCCTATACGAGATACCAATGAATAGCTAAAGCCTATGATAATAAAGAGTTTTGTTAAAGAAACATTTATTTTCATTATCAGCGTCCATATTCTGGCGATAGCACGAGCGATGATGGAAAGGACATCTACCTTTAGTAACTGATCCATCCAGGACATAAAAAAGCCATTAGTTTTGCAAGGAGCTTCGCTTCATAATTGTTCATGACAAGATCAATGTCTCCATGAAGTCATTCTGTGTGCCCTATTGATTTAAATGCTTACCGTGACACCTACCATCATTCGCATGGGAATTTTTTATTTTCCACTTTCTTCTCCTATTTAGTTTCTTAAATGATCTCTCTTGTTGCGTAACAAGAAATATTATATTGCCTCATCAATTTTATTTCTCATTAATGCAATGAAGAAAAGGAATGGTGTAACTGTTTATCTTTTTTTGATTATGCTTGAGTTGTTTCGAATCTATCTGTGGATTTCTTGTGGGTAAACTATTAGAAAAATATTTCGAATAAATGTCGCTAAATAAAAAAAAAAAAGAAAAGAAAAGAAAAGATAGAAAAATGAAGAAATAAATAAAGTATATGAAAATTCGAAAGAACAATTCAGGGTTTGTGTAAAACACCAAATATAATCTGATATAAAGAAAATATAAAAGATTAGCCGAGTTATACACAAAACCAAGGATGGTTTGGACGAATCATACCCTTGGAGGGTAATGGATGGTAATGCCATAGCCAATGAAGTTCTAACTGAGACTCGGCTATTGCTGTTACCCTCCTGCCATGATCAGGGCTTTAATAGCTCAATAACACTTTATCCCTACACTGTCCTCTACAGATAACGGGGAAGATGAAAAGCATTCTTGCTTCGCCCCTTTAAGCCAGTCCTTATAAGGACACAAAAACAAAAGGATTGTGAGATGCGGTGATTGATTCATTCAATCCAACACCCTTGGAGGGTAATGGATGGCAATGCTGTAGCCAGTGAAGTTCTAACTGAGGCTCGGCTATTGCTGTTACCTTCCTGCCATGATCATAGCCCAATAACACCTTATCCCTACACTGTCCTCTACAGGTAATGGGAAGATGAAAAGCATTCTTGCTTCGCCCCTTTAAGTCAGTCCTTATAAGGACACAAAAGAAACCTTTAACATCAATAATGATTTATATTATTATTATTACTTTACAACTAGATAGATATACAAAATAAAGTTTTAGTTATTTTTATTAAAATGTTTTAATACATTTAATAAAAATGTATTGTTGTAATTTTGATGCAATCTATGCAGCTTGAAGTCTCTTTTTAAACAAACAAAATGTCGAATTTTGTACTTCTTTGGGAACAGAAGTACAAAATGTCAAAAGCACTTATGAAATATCGCATTTGAACAAAAGTATATTGACGTTTTAATTCCAATTATTTGAGATACAGCAATAGTAAATATTGTGAATGATGGATTTAAGTATAAAGATTTTTAGTAGGCATGGATAAGTACTATAAAACACTAACTTTTTAGAATTGTCGCCATCTCGACACCAATGATTAAAGTAAGATGATGGTACGCATGCGCACAAAACCCTTGGAATCGGTAAACAGCTTACGTTCGTTAACCATCCACAATATGGTTTGAAAAAGATTTACGGTTAAAATAAACACTGCGAGAAATCCTGAATATAGATAAGATAGGCTTAGTTTGTTAATGCGATGTATACTCATCTCAACAACTGTTGCCATGACGACACCTAAGTTTTCCCATAATCTGATATCATTAGTAAGTTAAATGAATGTTTGTGACAATAAGGGGATGTGCTTCCTAAATGATGTGTGTGTTTGTGCGTGTGTGTGTCTGAAATAAAGGTGTAGAATAAATGCAACAGTCGATGACAGTATAATAAATATCGGTGCAAAGTACGACAGTTAATAAAACCAAACAGAAACGAAAATTGAAATTTATAATAGAGACAAGCATATTTACATTAGACACTTAACAACAGATTAGTTTGTCCAATAAAAACAATAAACGAAAAATTTTATAGATACTTCAGGACAGAAACAGAAGGCAGTGGAAACGGCAGACAAATTATTGGGCGGGGGGAGGGGGGGGAATCTAAAAATTCATTCTAAAGCTCTGTGCCAAATGATGTCAAATCCTTATAACAAATTAATTCTTTGCGATAATTTGATCACGTCTACAAAGATGAATAAGGATTTGTCGAAACCTTACTTCAATGAAACTTTTAAGATACATTTTGAGCTAACTCCGACAAAAATGACATCTTCACATCAGTATTCAAACTGTAAGGCCATAAGTGGACTCTCCAGAGAACCAATTGTCCCAAGATGGTTGCCATGACTTTCTGGTGGTGATCTGTGATGGTAGAATAATGAAACAAACTTTTTTTTTTCCTTTTAATTCCCGAAGTGGATTCACTTACCCTTTTACGACATCGTACGCAGAAAGTGCGAACATCGCCTTTTACCTGAGGGCAACCCATTTCTTCTTCTTTCCCATTACAATATAATCGAGTTCTCTTTTCTTTTTTTTTTTAGAAATCTCATTCTTTGTCTGGTACCATCTTCCCAGAAGCAAATATTTTTATTTGATTTCTCAGATCAATGAACCCATCCATCCCTTTGGTACCAAGCAATAGTTTTCATTTGATCGAACTACAAACAGAAAGAAATGGACGAAAAACTCCGGTTTTCCTACGCTTCGTTAGCTAAATCATTTTTCTCCCGCTTCAATCCTTGGCAATTAACATTATCACTTCAAGACACGTCTGCTCTTCCACTTTACCGCTTTTTGACAAGATCATTAACTTAATGGTACTTTCTCAAAGCGTATTAATCTCTCTACAGCTACCTGGGGAAACTTTTCTAATCTGTTCCCCCTTCTTCGCTTTACACTTTTTTTTCCCCTTCAAAGAATCGTAAAAAAGACAAAGAGAAATAATAAGAAACTTTGACGAAGAATGCGACGGAACTCGAAATTAAAAAAAAAAAAAAAAGTCTAGTTCCTTTACGCATCGAGAGAGGGCGCATAGATACAAATGTATAAAGTGTAATTGAAATGTCCGGTTAAACGGGATAGAAAAACGTATGTTTCTCTATAAGATTTTTTTTAAAAAAGTTTCGTTTATTTGTTTGGCAATTAAGACGTTGTGATGTAATGCGAAATATATATATATAGGATGATTCATAAAGAACCGAATCTAAGTCACCTGACGCTCTGATGAGTCTCCATTCATTTGTTTGAAATTTACATGCTTCTATGAATATGCAAGTAAGCGAAATGTGACTGAAGTATGAAATATACAAGTGAATTACTTAGTCAAGAACGAAATAGGCGAATGACGATTCGGTTCTGTGTGAATCACCGTGTACTTCGGGAAATATACAAATGAAGACATGTTCTATGAATATGCAAGTAAGCGAAATGTACTATAAATCGTAAAATATGCAAGTGAATTACAGTCAAGAACGAAATAGGCGAATCACTTTGATGCTAATACGATAATTGCACATTGCAGTTCTGAAGGTCTAGTTTATATAATAACAAGGAACAACTGAAGGTATTTTACGCATTCTCTTTACATTTATTCGCACTTATCTCTGATTAAGAAAAGCTGAAAACAGTACAGAATCCATTCTCAACATTAGTATGATCAGTGTAAGCCAATTTTCCATTCATCTCGCATCTCTTTCTTTCTAATGTCGTTCTTCCTCCCCTACTTTTGCCCCCCCCCCTTTAATTTAAAATGGCTATTTTCTCAACGAAATACAAAGTCCGTGTTCAATTTATTTCCTTGTGATCTTCACTAATGTTCTCCTTGTGAAGGGCATTCTTGAGCTAGCAGAGGCGCGTATTCGAAGACACTTCGTTAACCATGTTTTAGGAAAAAGGATTTAACACAAAAAAGCTCTTATTTAAATTGTTCACGCCAATAGCAAGGAGAGTTGGACGTTCAATTTATTCAAGACGATAGTCAGAATGGAGAAGTTTTGTATGAAAGTCAAAAGAGAGGTTTGGCGCTCTGTTCTAAAAAGAAGAAAAAAAAAAGTATTTGGTAGTTTAACAAGGTAGGAAAAAAAAAAAGCAATGAATCTCGACGTGAAAGAATATCCGAAGATCTTTTCGACTACATTTATTCACTTTTCCCACAATGCTTTGCGAAATATTGCTTTGTACAACTGTAGTTAAGCGTCAATAGACTTCACGCACGTTTTAAGCAAAAAAAAAAAAAAAAATTAATTCAGCTTTATAATTGCATTTGTTGTAAATTTCATAGACATCCATTAGTTTTATGAATTTCTATAAAATTTATCTTTAAAAAATTTTTTTCGAAAATTTATTTAAAATTAATTTAATTATTTATTTAAAAAGTTCAGCTCACTGATGTTTAAGTAATATGAGCTAATTAAACATGAGTAATTCTGTAAAATAATAATAATAATAACCCATTTATAAATATTAAACTGACAGACTAATAAGTTTCAGTCCTGAAACGCCTTCAAAATAATTTCTTACAAATTCAGTTACACATTTTAGTCAAATAAATTATTCCCGCGGTTACAATAATTTTTTCTTTTTTTTCTAGAAGAAAAACTAACCGGATACCTCTTTATACGGGATATTCACTCAATAGTTGCTACATAGAAACTTTTGATGTCTCATTCATCTCAAACTCTCAACCAAATAAAATATTGCCTGTTATATGACGTCACAGCAGTTACTGTGACGTCAAACATGTCGTGAGGGATTGATTAATCTTATTACAAAACTCATTAGAGACAAAATTCGACCCGCTGCCATTCAGGTTCTAAGTTGAATATTTGATTTATCTTTTTTTTTTTTATATTTTGCGATGAAGGAATTAAAAAAAAATATCATTTACGGAGGGTTCCCCAAAAGTGTTGTTTCGTCTCTTTCCCCCTTTTTTATTCCTCTCAAACACCCTCTCAACTGATTTCGACCAAAATTTGGAATCTACCCTATATATATATAAAATTATAAGCCTTTTTATGTCACGTTTTTTGAAACGTTTTGAAACTCAGGGGCATAACCCTGAGTGTCGAGTCTTCAAAATTCGAGTTATCAGAATTCAAGGAGAACCGGCCTACCAGTCCGGAACTAGGGGGGGGGGATTGGGCACCAGGGGGCGGACCCCTTTCGAGTCTTCAAAATTCAAGGAGAACCGGCCTATCAGTCCGGAACGAGGGGGAGCCGGGGGGGGGGCGGAACCTCCCCTTTCGAGTCATCAGAATTCAAGGAGAACGGGCCTACCAGTCCGGAACATGGGAAGTTGGGCGCCGGGGGGGGGGGGAAGTTTCCCCCTAGTATATAATAAAGTTGCTTCTTATGTCCTCTTTCCCAGTGGCATGGCTCAGCTGTTTACGAACAAAATTTTGCATATGGTTGTTCCTTACGTGCTTTTAAGGTTAAAATGGAAGGAAGGTCACAAGAGAGAGAGAGAGAGAGAGAGAGAGAGAGAGAGAAGAAATTTAAATGCCCCATTATCTACTTCATGTGAAAATCAATCAATCAATGATATTTCATAAAAATGCACTTCATTTGTGAAAATGACGTGAACCAAATACTGAGCAAGCAAATGGTTGGTCGCTGTATAGTTGACATTACTGTTTTAATTATTGAGAGTATCAACTGCACTCTAAAACCCGAGCAGTATTGTAAAATAATTGCAGTTAACCTCCTGTCTTATCATCTCATATGTAAAAAAGTGTCAAGTACTCAGAAATATTTTTTTTTTTGTGAGATGATATGATTCATACGTTGTCTATATATATAATTGCATATCAGTAACACCATAACATCAGCACATCCGCTTAAATAATTTTTAATTCACTTCTAATCTCAAGCTTTATATTAAATAATAATGTAAATTACTGGTTAATTTTAAATTTTATATAATTAATTAGTTTTGAGAAAAAATTCTCAAAATATTAAATAAAACATAACACACCTTAATTAAATGTATATTATATTACTATAAAAAAAAAAAAAAAAGTCTGATCGTGTCGGATCCTATTCGATCAGTTCATTAGCATGTCCCATGGAAGCCTAAACTCGAACGACTTAATCAAAAATTTAGACCGGCATCAAGCGCTTTGCCTTTTTAAAAAGTTCTTGAAGAAGTTTCTGGTAGAGTGGCCGGGATATTTAAATCTCTATTCATTAGCAGGTGACCCAGGAGGTGACGATGAAAATATATAAACTTAATGGTCTCCTCACCTAAGGAGCTTCATCAGTTAGATTCATAGGAGGAACATGTGAGTAAAAGACGAAGGACAGAGGAACACAAGGACAATCACGTGGAGGATGAATCTCCTTTAAAGGATGTGTCTTGTAGGAACGACAAGTTTCCTCGACTCGTTCTGCGCGACAAAGAAAAGTGGAATATCAAAATGCTGCCTACTCGTGGACAAAAAATACAGATGAAGGCATAAAAATTCGGGCTGCCACAGTTAAGAAAACGTATGGAGACAATTTAATCTTCTAAAATAACGCACATTTGGCATAACAGTGAAAGAAACCTGAAAGTTGTACTTAGAGGAATCATCGAGGATTCCTCATCGAGAAGAGATCGCAACAGATCTTATCAATCTTGGCTTGACTCCAGTTAAGGTGAGTCGAATGTACAGAACGGAAAAAAAAAACTAATGCCACTTGTGTTGGTGGAAATTAACAACACTCAAAAACAAATATACGTAATAACGTCATTCTGCAGTCTCAGAATTATTACTGAACCCCTCAGAAAGAGAATATCATCCGGGCAATGCCAAAAATTTAGCCACGCCCAGAAATTGTGTAGGGCTGACTATCTATGTCTGAAACGTGGTGAATATCACCCAACTAGCTCCTGTGCTAAACCTAGAACCACATCTGTCAATTGTGGCGGACTTCATCCTGCCAACTATAAAAGATGTAATTTCTTTCCAAAAAATCGATGAACGGGAAGAAATACACAACCATTCGTCCATCTTTGTCAATTATACTGATCATTCTCTACCGAACAAAACTTACGTCGATGCGGTGCGCTCCAAGAAATCGACGTGCCACGATCAAATAAATTCCAACCTAACTGCGGTTATAACCGCTTTGCTAGTTAGCATGCTTCAAGATTTTAGCAAATCCAGCCCATCACGGATTTCTACAAAAAGATTTCTGCAAGAGACCCACTCTATTCTAACTGCACTTGGTAATGAATAGAAACAAAACTCTCTCCTGATCGGCGCTAGGAATGTCAACGGCCTCATCAACAAAATCCTTGAACTGCAAGAATTCGCACTCAGACACAACCCAGATGGAATTCTAATCAGCGAGACCAGCAAAAAATCCGAAATTACGAGGACACGCTATGTATAGAAATTATAGACCCAATTCCAGAGGTGATCTATCTTAAAAACTACCTTAAACATAATGCCACAACCAACCCCCCAATCAAAAATCTAGAGACAACAGGCATTGAAGTTTACACCAGTAATGCGGGAAAACTCATAATCTATGCAGCCAACAACTCATCGAGTAAAAGTTTACTGATGGCAGACGTAGACGTCATCTTAGGTATCACAGATCCCCCTCCCTATCATTGCAGGGGATTTAAATGCTAAGCATTCAGCATGGAACAGCAAACAACCAATAAAAAGTCGTATAGTGAACAATTATATGAGCTTCACTTATGTTGCAGTAGCAGGACCTGCTCATCTATCAGCAGAAGGAAAAACTGCTTAACCCCCCCCCCCCCAATCAGGGGACTCAACCTGTCTCAAGTCCGGATGTTCTAGATATTGCCATCCTACGAAATATCAGTATCAGCTTCAAACAATGTTAATGAGCTGTCATCAGATTACACCCTATCTAACTTAAATTAGGCACGCAGGCACAATTCTCTCCCTCCCCCCCCCCTCATTCCGTCATAGTTTGGGAAAAATTATCCAAACTATTCCCCGAACACGTTGGTCCAGTACCCACCATGCAAAAATAAGGCGGAGATAGACGAAGCAATAGAAAAACCTCACAAATCAAATTAATAAAGCATTAGCAGCAGTCACAGAAATTCAACCCCCCCCACCTGCTCCTTATCTTCCAAAAAAAAAAACAAAAAAAAAACTGTCAATTGATGATATACTGATTATGAACAAGTTAGATAGAGAATATACAAGAGTGCCATCTGCTGGAGGCTCTGAGTATCGCACTAGAAATAGTGCGATACTCATTTCATATTTATTTAGGAATTTATACAGTGAATGAGTGCACACAAACCTAAAATGTATCTAAGGTGGATATTAAATATTTCTGCAGCAAATAAAAGAAACAGAAACAAAATATTAAAGCTTCTAAACGTAAGCTTTACTTTTCAGTGACTTGCCTCCTAGGCCTAAATTGTATTAGCATTAGAGATTTCTAAATAACTGACCTCGGTATTGCACGGTGTATAAATATTATTTTTTTTTTTTTTAGAAAATTTCACGAGTGTTACAGAACGCCCGCTACTCTAAAGAACTTGGAGGTGTATAAAAAATCGCAAAAAAAAACCTAATAATTATTCTGTGGTAAAAATACTTTTATGTGTGGCTGTGTTCTATATATAAGAAACCAGATGGCGCTGCATGTCAACAACGAAATATGTTATTTGAAATAACAGACATTAATTCAAAGTGTAACTAAAAATCCGGAGTTTCTCGAGATAAATTAAATATCATTTTTAATTCATCTCCTATGTTTTAATTTCCTTTAAAAAAATAAATTAAAAAAAAAACTATTTTTATATTAGATATCGCTTTGGTATCTAATACGTAACTAATTACACTTCCATTATTGAAGAGAACAAGTTAACAACTATCTGAAATGGTTCGTGCATTCCCAAACTTAAAATAATAATAATAATAATAAACGTCCTTTGCTAAATCAATTTCTATAGCAGTTTGAATAAGTTCATGGTACACCTTATCTTTTTTGCTAAGCTTTAAGCAATATACAGTTAAATCACGGTGGAACTGTTTTTAAGCATGATTTCTATCCACAAAAGACACTACCCTCTAGATGCGTGCCAGAATTCGATGAAGCGGTAACAGCTTCGTCACACATGAATTATGGAACGCTATGGGTATTAAAGGCACCTCTGGAAATTACCGAATACATTAATATCAACCATTTCGGAGAAAGAGAGAAGAAAAAAAAAACAAGTAAAACGTAGCATTTGAAAGAAGGGGTGAGTGGTCGTGATTTGGTGTTCCTTGCATAAAAATACCATAAATCGTATTTCTTTATTACACCCAGCCAAAATTTTAAATTCACTTCATTTACTGTATAGGTAATAGACATCGTATAATACTTACCGTTTGAAACAATGAATCCAGTTTTATGTCCAGTGATGATGATGATGATTCGATACTGGAATCCAAGTTAAATGTGCTACAATAAAAAAAATCTGGAATAAACAGAACGTTCTAAAAAAACAATTAATGATAATTATTGAAATATTGTTATAAATACTGATTTGTCATTTGATATTAGCTATGGTTTATCAATCATTGTTAAGTTCGAATGTAATATTGTTGCGTCAAAGTTTGCTTTTTGAAATACAAAACTACAAATCTTTTGGTATTTTTCACTTACCATTTTGGAAATATACAACATTTTGCTACTTTAGTTGGATTATAGATCGTTTGATATTCCTCCCCCCCCCCCACCACCATTATTTTCATTCACCATTGTTGTATGAAATATACAATCTCTTGCAACTTTAATTGGATTACAAAATAAAACAGTAACTACGCTCATTATTATTTTATATTTCATTGACGAAATAAATTAAAGAAGTATATTTACTTAGATTAATGTAAATATATATTTTTCTCAAAGAAATAATTTTAGATTTTTCTTTCTTTTATAAATCAAGTTACGATGACTTATTCTCGCCGCTGAATTCCTTATTTAAGCAACAATACTCTTTTTTTTTTTTTTTAATGAAATTCCCTTTCTTTGATATTCGTTTGAATTCTGAACCCCCCCCCCTACGTTAATTGCATTGCGGCTGATATTTCTGTAAGTAATGCATCAAGGAGTCTGTTATTTAGAGTCGAAATCATTCTAATCCGCTCTGTTGTAAGTATGAAGGAAATGAGAGGTCGCCAGGCCTTTTCACTGAACTAACAGAAGCGTAAAGATGATCTACCGCAAGTGCAGGAAACAGGAAATAGAAAGAGAGGGTAAGATGGAGCATTAGGGGATCAGTAAAGCGTGAAGTGCTCCTTGAATAGCCCTTTGACTTGGGGTGGGGAGAGGGAAGAGAAGGGAAATCCGTTTCTCGAATTATTTCCCCCTTCTATCCTAGCTGTACTTTTCAAAAATTTTCTTCATGACCTTTTTGGGAAAAAAAAAAAAAAAAAAAAGGATATTTTGCGGGTTAACTCGCCGAGGCTTTAGTTTTGATTTGTTAAATTTAATAACATTCGGGTATTAGGTGGCTTATAGTTCAGTGTACGACCACCATCTTGCTTATGGCAGCTATGACGTGGCTTGAAAGAGTTCTGTTTGATGTCTAGAGCAGGCCTTCCCAGATCATTCTAACCCTTATACTATACTACAGTGAAATAGGTCACTTATGTCGATGGAATTCACCTAAAACATATTTTTATCTCATAATTTGAAAATCAAACCTTTCAGTGGTGGGTGGTTGTAGCGCCCTCTGTCGATCGATTTTGGAACTAACCAGTCTATTACCGATATAAGTGGAGTGTTATCCTTATTCTCGTCTTACCATCAATATTATTTGAAATGGCTTACTTAGCGTAGCTTTCTACACTCATTCGTTTAATCCCATGATCACACGCACAAAAAAAAAACAGAAATTTTTTAACTTTTTTTTTTTTTTTGGAAGACTGTTGCTGAAAGAAGAAGAAAAAAAAAAACGGAAGAAATAGATTTCGTTATCTCGTGTATCATGTCACAATGAAGGTGCTCGTTTCTTTGGAGCCTTGTTCAATAACTGTCATCAAGATGACCTACCGACAGACAGCCCTTCTCTGTCCACTCAGAAGCGACAAGCGAGCTTCTATTTCTAAGACGATGTTCCTTACAGTAATTGAAAGGTTAGGAACCCTACTCGACAGAGAGAGAGAGAGAGAGTATGACTCAGGCAGGCAGAGGTTATCCACACACATTGGATTGTTCCTTTGGATGACAATGTCATGATCTTTATGAGGTTTGAGACTCTTCCTAACAAGATAAGTTTTTTTTTTCTTCTTTTTAGACAAACGAGCTACACAAGTTTATCAGAGCCTTAACTCCCCCCCCCCATCCTTATTCCTCACTGTTGTTACAAATGAATGATGGCTGACCTCATTAAATAGACTTGGACGTGTTTGTCGTAAAGATAAAAAAAAAAAAGAAAACATCCAATTCGATATTTTTCGATCAGATATACTTCAGTCGTTGATATCCTATGATAGCTCTGAGAATTGGTTGTTTGGAAAGTTTGTATTGAGTTACTTTTCTTTCTTTGAGGGGGTAGAATCCATTCTGTTTTAATGGTTTGGTTTAAAATACTACTAATAATGATGAACGGTAGATGACGCCAGTGGATCTAACAAATTACAAGGTGTTTGTAAAAATATCAATCTGTCTATTAATGATCACATAGGATAGAAACAGAAATTGGTTTGCAGAAATTCAAGTTCGAATTTATATTCTTCAAACAAAACGGTACATAATACAATTGCTGAAAGCAAAAACAGATACCAAAGAATTGACAATTGACAATTGACATTTATGTCTTTAAGGGTGAAGCAAGATGCTTTTCATATTCCCCGCTATCTGTCGTGGTTACAGTGAGGGTAAAATTTACGAGCAGTTTGCTCGCCCTGAATGGGCATGGAGATTATGCATCGTTATAGGAGGCTAATATAGTTTTTGGTCTTCTATATTTGAATATGTCCGTTGGCTCATATGCTGCAGCTTGTTGAATCAAATCATTGGGGTGTGTGGACGTCTTTAGAAAAAACTTGGAAGCTAAGGATTGTAGATAAGAGAGAATATATGGAATATTTGTGTCTCTATGGAGCTGGCTGTTTCTAACATACCACGGGGCGTTCAGAATCATTCTCAAGCACTTGTTCTGCACACGCTGAATCTTGATAATGTTAGCGTTAGAGGTGTGGCTCCAGGCTGGAGAGGCATAGGTGATTATGGGACGAATCGTCATCTGGTAAAGTTGCAATTTGATTCTGTTGCTGAGCTTGCTATTTCTATTAATTAGCGGGTAAATCTGAGCTATGGCTTTAGATGCTTTTGCACATGCAGACTTGATATGTTGGTTGAAAGATAGCTTTTTGTCGAGAATTACACCCAGGTAATTTGTTTCTGTCTGCCAGGGAATTTTAGTATTGAATAGTAACACATCTCCTGCAGGAGACATTGGCCTTTTTGAGAAAAGAACCGCTGAGCTTTTCAGGGGGTTGACTTCCAATCTCCACCTAGAGAACCAACCCTCCAGCTTTAGAATGTTTTCTTGAAGCTTTCTAGTAACGAAGTGGGGTCTGAGGGATCTGGTTAGTATTGCCGTATCGTCCGCATACAGCGCTAAAATGGAAGTCATCGGATTGTGAGGGATGTCTGACATGTATACAGAAAACAGCAATGGAGCCAGTAGAGATCCCTGTGGCACTCCAGCAAAGATATGGCGCTGGGACGATATAGAACCGTTAATTTTAACTTGCATTGATCTATTCTGAAGATATGAACGGATTAGATGAACCATTTTTAGTGAGATGCCGGCTGAGATAAGTTTGTGCAGGAGTCCAAAATGCCAGATTTTATCAAATGCTTTAGATAGGTCTAGGAAAACAGCTCCTGTGTACTGGCGCCAGTTGTAGCTGGTGATGATATATTCCACAATTCTATGGATTTGCTGGGTAGTACTATGGTGTTGCCGAAAACCAAACTGTTCTTTAGGGAGGATGTTTAGGTCATTTATTGAGGTTTGGAGTCGTGAGAGGATGACCTTCTCTGCAATCTTACCCAGGTTGGAGATGAGACTGATTGGACACCAAAGAATTTCAGATAAGAAGTGAATTTCTAAGCTGTAGATTAATTTCATTATCAGGTGTGATTGCTCTGTCCTATTTATTAAAGGCCTAAAATGATTTTAAAAATTTTATTTTTTATTTTTAGAATTATATTTATGGTTTATATAAAAAAATATATAAAATATTTAAAAAATAGAAAAATTAATAAAAAGAGAATTAAATTCTTAGTCCAGCCATAACACTCATGTAGTATAGTATAGGATTACAATCTTTCGTTTGTGGAGTCACATAATTTTTTTTTTTTAAGATTCAGAATGGGAAAAGCAGACTAGATGAAATAAAGAATGGAGACATTCGGAGACAGATAAACGAATGTACAGCAGTACGAAGACAAGAATACAATGAACATACGGAAAGAGGAATCCAAATGGCAGAAGAAGAGTAACAAGTCCAAAGAAAAGAGTCGTACAAAGGAACACTTGCTGAAAGGGTGGACGAAATAGTTTAATGTATGTGGGCGTGTGCGAGAGAGGTTGGGTAGCAGTTTTTGGCGGATATATATCCGCCAAAAACTGCTACCCAACCTCTCTCTCTCTCTCTCTCTCTATATATATATATTTTTTTTTTTTTTTGGCGGATATATATATATATATATATATATATATATATATCCGCAAAGAAATCCTTCACTGATGATTTCACTTGATGAAATCGCAGCATACTGCTACGCAATGATGCTTCATTCCCACTATTCCCACTTTTCTATTAAAAAAATGAAATGGAGTATAATATAGAAATTAACATTAAAATCATTAGCCAACAACAAAATCTTCTTCTGGGCTAAACTAACTTAATTTATTAACCTTTTTAAATCAATGGAAAGAAATTTCGTTACAGGATCTCCCCCCCCCCCACTCTACCAATAAAGTGTTAACGTTACTTCTTATACGCGTGCAAGAACATCACTTAAATATCGCACATGGAGTGACACACAAGAGCTGATGGACGTAAAAAGCTGCTTACACTAGCCACCGTTTTGAGGTGGGCATAAACGAACAACTTTGACCGTTGAAAAACTGTTACTCCATTAGCCCCAACTGCTTTCTTTTAAACAAATTGCAAATTTTTTTTAGAGCTTTTATTTGAGAGAAAAAAAATGTAATGTCAAAGAATCTACACAAAAGTTATGTTTATGCTAAGAATGACAGAATAAAACTTCCATTCCTATTTGGAAAGGGGGGGAGGGAGTCTGGAAATCAACATCGGTAATCTGCGCCTGCGCAATGCAAGATTTTTAAATGAGAAAGAGAAATGTACTGTAAGGAACAAAACTCTACCAATAGGAGTTTGACCGAATGGAATGACGTCATAGTAAATGGAAAAGTATTTGCCAACGTTTGTATTTGATTTATTTTAGGCTTATGAACATTTTCGAATATTCAAATAAAATACGACTCATTACAGCGGTTTTCATAATTTTCTCCGAAGGTTTCGCTACGGAAACAGACCGTCACAAGCTTTCACAATAGACAGAAATAAAA
This sequence comes from Typopeltis vanoorti, assembly GCF_054136105.1. Lineage (NCBI taxonomy): Eukaryota > Metazoa > Arthropoda > Arachnida > Uropygi > Thelyphonidae > Typopeltis > Typopeltis vanoorti. The sequence continues at coordinate 89,785,511 of NC_143554.1, forward strand.
GTTGGTATAAGAACTGTGGGCTCCAGTGCTTCAACATTACGTTTCATGTTTAGTGATACAGCGCCATCTAGCAGTGAGATAGGACACTATCAGTCATCCGACAGCAATAAAACGATATTTGAATGATAAAAATAAGAGAGAAGCTAAATATGTTTCCCTTGGGAATTGCTATGTATTATATTATATTATATTAGGAAATACTACAATTTCCTAATATCCAAAGAGTAAAAAGTCGAAAGCAAGAGGAATATTTGCATAAAAACAATTTAATATGGAAATAAAAGTGTTTCCCGAGCAACAGCAGAAGTCTTTCGTTGTTCACTCGTAACCGCAACTTTCTCGTGCGATTGCAGCGCCTCCTACCGACGAACGAAACGAACTTATCGAACTAAAGTGGAAAGTTGTTTGGAAATTGTGACCTAAGGTAACTAGACCTCGGTGTGAAACAGCCTTTTGTGCTAAAAGGACCACGGGGATTTACCCGCAGCGGAATACTATGGAAAACTGCAGTAACAATTACAGTTGAAATGACTATTGTTGTCCTTGTTCGCTAATAAGGTCAAACGAATTGCTGCAGTGAATCGATTGGTCACACAACACTTCTCCGATGGACAAAGGCAGACTTCGCAACAATACGCATCTAAAGAACGAACTCCCCAAACGCTTGCAACGTAACAATCAAACTTTTAAAAGCCGGTGAATGCATTTATAGTTCTTTATTTGTCTTCCAGATGGCGCAAGTAGTAGTAGTAGTAGTAGTAGTAGCAGGAGAACTGTTTATAAAGCATTGTGAAAGTTAGAGAGCATATAGTGTCTAGCATTATGGCAGATCTTGTTCATTATAAATAAATCGAAAAAAATAAAAGAAAATATTTTTTTATTTATTTATGACATCCAAATGAATAAATCTGTAAGAATTTCTTATTGTAATACAATTTATGAGTCAAGACTCATCGACAAAATATTATTTTGTAAAATTATTTAGTTATTTGTTTTTTTTTTAATTCACAATTATCTGGCTATAGAAAAAAAACAGAAAACAAAAAGAAGAAATCAAACAGTTTATCCATCTGTTATATTAGTTCCATTTAATTGTTTCAACGAGCCTGTGTAGCTCGGTGGATGTGGCGTTTGCACACCATGCCGCTTGACCGCACAAAGGAAGACTTCCTGGTTTCGAATCTAGTCGGCGACTAGAAGAAATTTTTCTAAGCCTTTTTTCGACCGGTTCCCGAGTTAGTCGATCTCTGGCACGGGCAATCAGGTTTTTTCTCCCGGAAACTCAAGAAAATCGACTGTAGAACCCACATTATTTCAGACATTAATTACGAATGTTAGTGACCACTAGATGGCGCCACTTGTTGAGCCGTCTCTCTTCACTGTATGCCGCTTAATTAGTGATAGCCTTGGGCCAGCTATCTGTGATTGGCTGGCAGTGGAGATTGAACTGCCTACTCAGTCTCCATAAGTTAGATACGGCTAAAACGGCCTCGCCTACTCCCCTATACGGGAATAAAAAAGCGTTAGATGATTTTTTTTAATTGTTTCAAAAAATGACATTTCAAACTGAGCAATTTTTTTTTTTAACTTCAGTCTTCCACGAAAGTTTCGTGTTGCCATCTATTGACTAAATTGATAACATAACGGTTAGGTTCTAAGTTTTAACAATAACGTTTATATATTTGCATTCGCTTGCATTTCCCACTAATGTTTATCATTTTAAGTAATCGATTTTTTACATTACTGTTTCCATTTGAAAGATCTTAAGGTACAAGTGAAAGGTTATAAGATTCCAAATTTTTTGTGTTAATAAAAATTAAGTTTTATAACACGTTCGTTTATATAATAGTTACACTGGTTTAAATTATAAGCATAAGAGACAAGTAAAAGTCTATAAAACAGTGAGAAACTCAGCAAAATAGGGGCCTCGCTAACTCATCAAATTAATTAATAATTATTATAATCACAATTATACCGTTGTTTTTGTATTAAAAATGAAATATAAATAATACATTTTCGCTTGTGACTTTTTCGACATTACTTCGGCCCTTCCCCCCCATGGGGGGGGGCGGTAGTAATGAACCGTAAAATTAAATATTGTTTACACCCCTTGACTTGAGTTTAAAATATTAAAATATACAAACTGTATTCGTTCTCTTGTCATGATTTCCATTTCTAGTTTGCAACTAACTTCCTAGGTGGCGCTAGGAACCATAGGAATTAAATACAGCGTAAAGCATTATCTATGTACTATGTAACACAAAGAAAGAGACATTTTAAAATTTCCTCTTTCAATGCGAAGGATGCAAGAAACACAAAAGGAGATGCCGATTGTCAGAAGTAAAATTCTTGCTGCTTCAGTTGCCTCGGTAACCGGAGAAAAACATCTAAACAACAGCTGTGAAATTCAGAGACGGCGACTATCCGAATCATTAGATGTCATCTGAAATTCTAACTCCGACTAAACAACAGACAGCTAGAGAATTCCTGATGACAAACTAAGTGACTAACAATCAGCTTCGGTTAGCGCGTGCTATTGATCACTATGGTAACAAGCGGGAATGTGGCAACTCTTCCTAGATTATTTTATGTCTGTTGGCAAGTCGGACTTAATGTACTGACATTAAAAAAAAGTTAAGAACGAATGATAAATAGACGATTGATGTAAATTATTCCTTTTGCGCAGTTTCTAAACTATCTCGAGAAGTTGATTACACATAATAAAGGAATGGAAATAGAAATCTCGTATTAAACATCAAACACAGCTGTCAGCGCCACCATAGATCTTGAATCGTCTGTTATTTTGAAAATTCACAAATTTGAGAATAGCAGACGATTGCTGTAAATTTAAGCAAAAGTAGACGGCTGTCGTAGATTGGGTTATTATTTTAAAAGAAAATCGCGTTTATCTTTAAATAATAATCGCCGAAAGAAATATTATTTAAATAATAAAGGATATTAATAAGAACTATAAAATATTTTCTCGCAAAACAAAAGGTTGATGCTCTACTGACAATATTTTCCAATAAATTAACAAGAAAATTACACGTGATCTATATTTATGTATTTATTTCTTTATAGATGTTTAATTAATATTCAATGATGCACTTTTTTAAATGTTTTATTCTTTTCGTCAATAAAATTATCCGAAATAGCGACTCCTGTTGCATGCTAAGGAAAATAAAAGTATTGTGTTAAATTTCCAAGGCGTTTGGAAGATAAAAATAATTCATGGCATCGTACACTTGCTCTTTAGCAATGTACACACTCCTCACAAAGATACCAAGGGGATAGAATGAAGGTTTTAATTAGCCTTAATTTAATTTCTACCAACTCGGTCACCTGCATAATTGGCTACAGACTTGAATAGCGACCGTTAATTAAAAAGACCATGTTTATCATTTAGAGGATGGCACTTGTTTATCTTGTACCCTATAAAGGAGTATTGTTAGACACTACGCCGAAATTCCTGATGTCATCTTATGATGTATGACCAATACATAAAAAAAAAGAACGTATATTAAGTAAAGAAATTGTAATTATTTTTGAGCGAAAAGCCCGAATATATATATAATATTTCTCTCTCTCTCTCTCTCTCTCTATATATATATAAAGACAAGTAAATGTCCTATTTACTCTATCATCAATCTACATTTAGTCCATCTTTGGCGCAGTAAGTAGAGTTTTTTTTTTTCTTCCTGAAAAAAAAAAAAAAAATCTCATTTTTAATCACGCAAATTGGCAGAATTGACCAATGTAGGATACGCATGATAATACAAATATAAAATAATATATTAGTTAAGATTAGGAACACGAGATGGCAGCAGTTGTTCAACATTGATGTAATGTAAGGGCTCAAATCGTCTGCTCACTTCAGAGAATAAAATGATAGAGGACTTAATATACTTATTCCGGTTTTGTGACCACATTTATTAAAGAACACTGTTTTTAAAACTAAACAAGTACTGAAAACAATACCCGACAAGTTTCGTTAGTCGTCAGACTAACATCTTCAGGGATAAAGAGAGCTAAAAGTTTAAAGCACAAACTACTAGAAATTACGAAAATTAGGTTCATTTGTTGGTATTGTGAACATAAAAACAGTTCGTTAAAAAACCGAATAACAGATCTATACAACCGTTAATGCGTGTTAGCTGGAGACTGCTATTTGTTGTCGCGTTCTGTGGTTCACGCTCACTCTGTCCGAGGTCTGAAATTGATGAATTTTTAATAAACGATGACCAAACTTGATTTAAAATCAAACCTTGGTTTTTGTTGCATGCGTAGGAATTTTAATCATATTTGCTTCCTATTGAATTTTCTTGTGAAACAATTCTTATTTATATAGGACATGTTTGTTCTATCCCAGAGTACATCATGACGGGTAGAGGTTGTGTGAAATGCCGAACCCGATTTATGTTCTCTTATTTTGTAGGTCCTTTTGATGTTCGCTCATGCGGATTTCTCCCGATCTCCCCGTCTGGCCCACATAGCAGATGCCACAGGAACAGTGAATATTATGAACTCCTGGTTTTTTCATTGGGAGATGTGGAGGTTTCAGAGGATGAAGGGATTTTGATATTTTTTTCAAGTGGCTGGAAAGTCACGTTTATGTTATACTCGTAGAGAAGTTTGGCTAATTTATCTGTTACATTCTTGATATAAGGAAGGGTGAACTGCGTTCTTGAAGTCTTGTTTATTTAAGTTTCTTGCAGGTGCTGTATTGAGAATTTTCTTAATTGTCTTAGTTTTGAAACCATTCAGTTGTAGGATCTGTGTTAAGTATTGTATTTCTTCTTTCCGTTTTTCTTCTTAACTTAATCCTAACATAAAATTCACTCTAGAACTAGAAGAAAATAAAAAACTTCCTTTCCTAGACATCCTTATAGAAAACCAACAAACACAGGAAGATTTCTGCATGCTACTTCACATCACCACCCCAAGCAAAAAATAGGCCTAATAAAAATCTTAAGGGATAAAGCATACAACATTCCCAGTACAGAAGAAAAACGGAGACAATTTTGAGTAGAAAGCAGGTACACATTCAAATGTGCAAATCACATGCAAAGGAATCATGAAGTAACACTCATCAGGATAAAAAGCAAAACACTGTGCTAAGTGAACTGTGTTTGAAGGAATAAAGTTGCAAACTCGAATGTCTTGAAAGACATCATCTAGATGACTTCATGTAGGGAAGAATTATTGGAAAGCCACAGAATTACTGACATTGCCAGAGTTTGGAATCTCGCATAGCATTGTATCCAAACTCTGGGCACAGTTTCAAACCAATGGAATGTGTTCCAGATGTTTGCTAAGATGTCTCCATCACTCTTATCATGGAGTGTGAAGATTTTTTTGGTTATAACAGCAAAATGTAATTGACACCACACCAGGTCAGCTTGCAAGTTGGCTCTATTCGTGCCCAGGTTTATGGATAGCTCGACAAACTATGACAAGCCATCTGCAACAAGTAGGCCTATATGCCTGAAGGTCTATAGTGTGTCCCTTCATTCATAGCTCATCATAGATCATGTTTTCAGTGGTGTTGTATCCATAAAAATTGGACAAGACACCAATGGGCTAATGTACTTTTCAAAGAAAAGGATATACCAATGCTGGGGTCAAGGTGTAGGAAATGGACGCATCGCACTACAAGTGCTGGGAAAAGGGACTGATTGGCTAACTGGTGTCCTGGTGAATGATAATGCAAGTTTGTTGCAATATCAGTCCCTTTTTTTCCAGCATTTGTAGCACTTTTGCAGTCCCTTTTTCCCCTCACACCACAGAACAACCAAACTTCATGTTCAGTTGTTCTGTGGTGCTATAGCCAATGAATTCATTTTTACAGATGAATAGACATCAAACATGAGCAGCAGAGATACTTTTACTTGCAGAAACCTAGGATACCAACCAAACTGAATGGCTATCACACTCACGAGATCTCAACCCTATAGAACACATTTAGGATGCAATAGTGAGATGCATTGCTGCTCAAAATTCCCCTTCAGAAAACAAACAAGGCCTTGTCCTTGCTCTGAAGGAGGAGTGGGCCAGTTTCCCTCAAGAACTCCTGAATACTTGATGCTAAGCATGGTACAATGTTTGAGAACCACATCACAGTTTGGGGTGGACATAGTCCATACTGAAATGTTAATCTGCATAGTTTTCTGTAAGCACTGAGCATTAATTCCTTTACTATGTCTTTAGGAAATTTGTAACTTTTGCCAAAAATGTATTGCAATTTAATTCGTATGAAATTTATAGCACATTTTTTGTGTAATATAATTTAACAGTATGCTGGCAATAAATTTATGTCCACATTTGGCTGTAGTTGTGAAAATATTTTTACATACAGGTAAAAATGTAGGTCATGCTTTGATTTTGGATACCAAAAAACTAAGAACAAACTACAAAACACCAAAAGCTAAGTATTAGGTATATAAACTGAGTTCTTCATTCCCCCCCCCAATCTTGTGCTGATTATCCCTCTAAATTCAAGAATCTGGGAAGCTACATTCAGCATTATGTGAATCGCTATCCCACTTACTTCCCCTCTAGGTTGCCTGCACCCATACTCTCCTGCTTCCTCTCCAAACATTCTAGTTTCCCTGTCTGCACTTCCATACTCTCATTGAATGATACTTTCTCAAGACATGTAACTCCAAATTGATTCAAATACAAACCATCCATCTTATATAAGTTTTTCCTTCCTTCTGTCAAACTCACTCTTCACTCCCCACCATTCCTCCTGCGCACTGACTCATTTGCAATCATAGCTCTTCATTCTAAGAGTGTGCTGCTATGGAATGATAGAGACGAGCCTCATCTCATCTCTATCATTTTCAATTTTTACATTTTTCACACTTTCATATCTTATTAAGAGGCACTGGGGGGAATAATAAATTTAGTTTAATCCTTTATCCAAGTGTAAGCAAACAAAGTTTGCACTTGAAGTAACTTCAGGACTGAGGCCTGAAAAACTTCCAATGAACTGGGGGGGGGGGGGAATAATAATATAGGGAAAAATGCAATTAGTGCGTTCATAAACAAGAACCCTGGTAAGGAAGAATTCAAAATCAGATTATGAGAGGCAGTTAGCTGAACAGCAAATGCTCAAAGTGTACATTTGCTGTGCAGCAAGTAAATTTAAGAATGGTTAGAGAAGGATAATTAATGAATGCAGATAGTAGGAAGGTGACAGAAGAAGAAAATATAATTGACTGATTGTTCACTCTAAGATGGTCTGTCAGCCAGATGTATATAATGCAGATAATGAACTGTGCTTAGGAAGTGAATATAGACATGGGATTAGATGGGATATTAGACTGTCTTATGATAAAGTGCAGATTTGCAAGTGTTTCTAACTAGGCTCTTTAAGTCTGAGCACTGACAAAATATTAAGAAAGCAGAAACAGGGCAAGATAGTTTCTTACATAAAAGACAATCCAAGACAGATGGAAAATTATAGATTGATTAGTATCTTTGGAATAGTGGTTAAGGTATTGAAAAATTTGGTTAAGACCAGAATTCAGGAATAAGTGGATAGGAATATTTCCTATCCACTTATAGGAATATAGGAATATATAGGAAGATTTCCAGGCGGTAAAATGAGTAGAGTGATTGAGGCATTGAACATGAGGCGGGAACGAGCAAAAGAGTTAATTGTATTAATTGGAACAAATGATTTGAGAGAGAACAAAGAGCATGTCAAAATGAATGTCAGGAGACTGCTTGGAAAGATAAAGGAGAATAGTGTGACAGGAAGGGTGGTCAGTGTGTTGCCTAGGTATGATTGTGGTGAAATGAGGCGGAGAGCAAGGATTATGAATGATATTCTGGCTGAAATGTGTGAGGAGATGGGAGTACAGTTTGTTAATGTGTGGAATGAGTTTGAGGGACGAAGTGAGCTGTATGGGAGCGATGGACTGCATTTGAGTGGTTATGGTGTGAGTCGCTTGGAGAGACTGCTGCTGGAAGGTAGAGAAGTGAATAGAGAGAATGAATCAGATCGAGAGGGGAGTGATGTGGAAGAGCAGGAGAGATTGAAGGAGTGGAAATGAATGTGGAAGTGAGTGGTATGAGTATAGAAAATGAGAGAATGGGTGTGCAAGAGGAGCAGGGAAACGGGGAGGCTCAGGGTGGACAGGGATACACAGCGTGAGAAAGGTGGATGCTCCAAGAGGAGGTGAGAGAATATGCAGGCAGGAAAGTAATGGGATGATCAGGGATCAAAAGGAAACAGATGGAATTGCAAAGGGTTCTAAAATGAAGAAGCAGAAAGGGAAATGGCCCCAGTCCAGCATGGAGAGATCACATCGAGTGAGTGGTATCAGTGGAACTAGCTGTAGATCCAGAAATGAGTTGTTGTGTTTGTATACCAATGCTAGAAGTATAAGAAACAAGGCGGATGAAATGGTTGCACTAATTGCGTCTGTGCACCCAGAGATTGTCGGAATAAGTGAGACATGGTTAGATGAGGATGACATCCTGACAGGAATAGAGATGGAAAGGTATGATGTGTTTCGTGAGGATAGAAGGGGTAAAAAGGGAGGGGGAGTGCTATTGATGATAGAGAAAGAGTTATGTCCATACAAGGTAGAGATGCAAGAGGGAAATAGGGCCAGTGGTTTTGAGGCAGTATGGTGTGAGATAGAGGTGAATAGAATCAAATACTTGGTGGGATGTTGTTATGGACCTGGTAATGTGGATGTTGGTGATAGTGAAATGTATAGTCAAATAAGCCAAGCAAATAAGAAAAGGGTGATCATTATGGGTGATTTTAATTATGGCAATATAGACTGGAATGAAGAGATAGCAACTGGAAGTAAAGAAAATGAGTTTCTTGAGTTTTTGAGGGATAACTACCTCAGACAGTATGTAACAGAGGGCACAAGAGGATTAAGGGTCTTGGATTTGGTCATCTCATCGGAGGATGTAATTATCAATGAGGTATCAAATCATCCACCAATTGGTGAAAGTGACCATGAGGTGATTACTTGGGTGGTTGCCAGCAGTGCAAGGACCCCTGTGAAAAAAGGGTATATGTGGAACTACAAGGGGGGTGATTATGAAGAGCTCAGGAGACAGCTTGCAGGTGTAGCATGGAATGAGGAGTTAGCTGGAAAAGAGATCAATGCAGCTTGGGGGATTTTCAAAAAATATTTAGTGGATGCAATGTCTAAATGTATACCACGGGTGAGAAGGTTAAATAAGTTAGGTGTGAGATGGATGAATAAAGAGATTAAGCATGCAATACAGAGAAAAAGGGCATTGTGGAGGCAGCATAAGAGAAGTGGAAGTAACCAATTTCATGAGTTCTACAAAGACCAGGCAAGGAGAGTGACTTGGTTGGTGAGAGTAGCTAAAGAGAGGTATGAACAGCAGTTAGCTAATGAAGCTAAAAAGAATCCTAGGGAGTTCTTTCGATATGTAGCCAGCAAAAGAAAGAATGATTATGGAAGGATGACATTGATTGGAGGAAATGGTATAAAGACAGCTGTTGCAGAATGTGTGGTGGAGATACTTAATGAGCAGTTCATAAAGATCTTTCAATCTTGTGAATGTGACTTCATGGAGAGATTAAGAGCAGTTGATGATGGGGAGGAGAGACTGACTGTAAGTGAGCAAGAGGTGTTTGGGGAGTTGAGTAAACTAGATGTAAATAAGGCTGTGGGACTTGATAATATATCACCGCGTATTCTGAAGGAATGTGCCAGAGAGTTGACACCTGCCTTGACATATTTTTTTAATACAAGTCTTGCACTTGGTCAAGTCCCTAAAGAGTGGAAGGAGGGCAAGATTGTGCCACTTCATAAAGGAGGTGATCGAACTCAAGCATCAAACTATAGGCCTATCTGTGTGTCGGGTGTTGTGGTTAAGTTGTTGGAGAAGCTTGTGAGAACTAGAATCCAGAGTTGGGTTGACAACAATGGTATAATCTTTGATGGACAGCATGGATTTGCTAAAGGGAGGTCGTGTTTTAGTAATCTACTTACTTATTACAATAAAGTGACTGCTTCCTTGGACAGAGGAGAAGGATACACAGTAATATACTTGGATTTTGCAAAAGCTTTTGATAGAGTGCCTCATGATAAGTTGACAGTCAAACTAGAGCAGATGGGGTTGGATATTAGATTAGTGCATTGGATTGGAGACTGGCTATCTGATAGGTATCAACAAGTTGTGTATGGGGGTGCAATATCCAGGAAAAGGAAAGTCACTAGTGGAGTGCCTCAGGGATCTGTTTTAGGGCCATTACTATTTAACTTGTATATTAATGATATTGGCGAAGATTTGGATGGAGATATTCAGTTGTTTGCAGATGATGCAAAGTTGGGACGAACCATAAAGAGTAGTGAAGATGTTGTGGCCTTGCAAGAAGACTTGAATAAATTGAGTGATTGGGCAAGCAAATGGGGATGTGAGTTCAATGTTGCAAAATGTAAGGTTTTAAAATTTGGAAAACAAAGATGGGATGCAGAATTTATGCTTGGTAAGAATATATTGTTGGAAGTAGAGGAAATAAGAGATCTGGGAGTGATAGTGGATAAGGATCTAAAATTTAGGGGTCACATCGCCAAAATTGTGAACACAACACAAAGACTTCTGGGAATGATGAGGAGGACACTGACGTGTAGAAGTAGGGAGATTCTTGTTCCATTGTATAAGGCTTTGATTAGGCCACACATGGACTATTGTGCCCAGATTTGGTCACCTGGTTTTCAGAAGGATGAAGAGATGTTGGAAAGGGTCCAAAGGCGACTGACTAAGGTAGTTTCTGACCTCTGGAATGTCGAGTATGAGGAAAGATTGAAAAGATGTAATTTGCAGAGACTAGTGGAGAGAAGGAAGAGGGGAGATATGATAGAGACCTACAAGTTGGTAAGGGGTTGCTATAGGATCAATGGTGGAGAAGTTCTACAGCGAATAGTGGGAGATCAGGGGAGAACCAGAGGTCATCCCTGGAAACTGTATAAAGAGGGTGTGAGTAGGGGAGTGAGAGGCAGGTTTTTTTCGTGTAGAGTTGTGAATGATTGGAATGCCTTGCCTGAGAGTGTGGTGTCTGCAAGGAGTTTGAATGTGTTTAAGACCCAGTATGATGAGATGTGTGTGAGATAAAAGGACCTCCTAGATGAGTCTTTGACTCCATGAGGTCTTGTTTAATAATAATAATAATAATAATATGATGATTTTATGGTGTATGTGTGTGTGTGTGGGGGGGGGAAATCACTTCATAAACCATTATGGATTTTTGATGTATAAGTCTTGCTTAGTAATTTAGTCCTTTTCTATAGTAGTGACAGTCAAGAAGGATATAGATACACTATTATACTGCTGGACTTTGAACAGCCATTTGATAGGATACCACAGAAAAACTTTACCTTAAACTGGAGCAAATGAAGGTCTATAAGGCTAGACCAGAAATTTGTTGGGTACAATATTTGGTTGATATGCAGAAAAGAAGGGATATGATAAAAATATAAGTTACTAAGGAGAATTTATGAGGGGGGGGGACCCAAAAATAACCGGAATTATTATTTTTTTTAAAAATGTGAAGTCAATACATGCATATCAGCTTTCCTCTTACTCATAGATAGTGAATAAGAGGATGGCTGATAGACATCAAAGAAGAAAGAGGCAGCATGACACGGGTCTTAGTACTTGGACCACTGCTATTTATTTTATACATTATATTTTGGGATGATGTGAGGAGAAGAGAAGAAATATCTGGTGTTTACTAGTGGTGATGATCTAGGTAGGGCAACAGTAAATAAAAATGATGTAGGGATCCTGCGAGCTTATTTAAATAAACTGACACATTATTAATACATAGCAATATACATGTCCACAAGGAGATGTGCTTTGCATTATGAGATACTAAGGCAAGTGATGAGAAGTTATATCACCTTTGCCACGAGTTGGCCCAGTCCTGAAGATACTTCAGGCGCAAACTTTGTTTGCTTACACTTGGATAAAGGATTAAACCAATTATATAATTGGTAGACTGACACATAGTCAAGAATACTGGTTTCCAGTTCTGTATTAAAATGTAAGGTTGCACTCCAGGTTAGATTAAAAGCTGTGTATCATTGATTGGACTGTACTGGGAGAAAGTGATAAGGCTAGAGACTTTGAAGTGATGATAGACAGAGAGCTGAAAATCAAAAGATATAAAAGTGGAAAATTAGGACAAAAGATTACCTAGATCTTGAAAACACACAAAGTGGTAAGGATAAAGTTAATTATTCCTCTCTATAAAGATTTCATGCATAACCACATCTAGACCACTGTAGTTTGAGGATTCAGAAGTTGGATAGAATACTTCCTATAAGGCTAGACCAGAAGTTTGTCAGGTACAAAATTTGGTTGATATGCAGAAAATGAGGGATATGATAAAAATATAAATTACTAAGGAGACTTTATATATACAAGAGGGGTACTCAAAATTAACAGAATTATTTTTTTAAAAAAAATGTATTAAAGTTCATAATATCATATTATAGTCACCTTCAAAGCATTCTCCATGTGAGTCAATGCACTTGTCCCAATGTTTTTTCCATCTCTGTCAACAGTTCTAGCACATTTGCCAAGACGTGCCCAATCTCTCTCTCTCTCTTTCCATGTGACTTTCATTGATGTGGACAAAGTGAAAAAAAAGTTGGAGACCATAAACAGTATTTCAGTGTGCTGAGTGTGCAAGTTTCCATTGGCTTGATGGTTGTATTCTTTCTGTAGCACTAAGACTCATCCCCAGTCACAACTTTTGAAAGACAGTTCTGGTCATTAAGAACTTGCTCCCTCAAATCATGGCAAATATTCATTATTATTATTATTATTATTACCACGGGCTACTCCAGGAGTCCTTAGACTCATCGAGGGAGACCCTAAACATCATGTTCACACAGCTGTTCAACATTCTCACAGTATTCATATATATATATATATTTTTTTAATCCTCTATGAGTAAACAAGGCACAAATTTAGTGGACACACGTTTCATTTGCAAATCTTCTGTTAAAATTTGCTGGCATGAACTCCATGACAAATTCGTATCTTCAGAAACTTGCTCAATGGTCTTTCGACAATCTTCAAACTTTTTCGATGTTTTCATCATTTTTGATTGTTGAAGGTCAGCCAAATTGTGTTTGGTCTTCAACTGACATGTCCCCATTTTTTAAATGGGAACCATTTGTAGACCTGTGTTTTACCTAAAGTGTCATCCTTAAAGACTTGCCAAAACATAACAATAGTTTCAGCTGCAGTTTTACCCAAAAGAAAACAAATTTCATGCACACTCTCTGTTCCTTGTGCTTGGCTATCACAAAATCACCAAACTTGCTTGTAAGCACTAACAAAAAAGCAGACAGAACACCGAACCAGTTCACATAGGATGGCACCATTTGCCAGACTGGTGCAGAAAACTGCATATTCACGATGCCTAACAGCAGCATTCGCAACTAGAAAATGTGTGTGCACGTGCCAAGTTCAGATTACAGTTATTTTGGGTATCCTCTCATACAATGGATCATCATCATTAAATTCCTGATATGTATATATATATCCATGAATGGGCTGTCTGTATGTGCCTTACTCAGTCTTACTTTGTTTGCTAATGAAGGTAGACAAGATGTATATTTGCATTCATACATTTAATAACTTTCAGTGTTTCATGATATTTGTGATAAAGTATAATCATGACTAGAAAAAGACATTGCTGATTTTCATGCCAAATTTGTTAGAGCAGTTATTATTCAATTTAGTTCTCCTGTAGACTTATTTAGAAGTAAATAATAAATCATGTAGATTTATTTAAAAGTATAACATCATCTGCATAAAGTAAAGAGCTAAGATTAACATCAGATTTACTGTCATCTTTTCTTCATATTGAGATTGCTACAGATAATGAATAGCAATGGAAAAAGTGTGCAGCCTAGTATTATACCCAATTTTATATTAAACCAACTTCCTGTACTTCCATCAGTTCTGACTTACACGCTAATATAATATGCTGCTTCCATATAGATTATGTATTGCTCCATATAGTGGTCCATTTACACTATATAATTGTAGCATTTTGAACAGCTCTTCTCTTGGCACCTTGTCATATGCCTTTTCCAGATGTTCAAAACTTATACATTTCTGTAATATTTCCTTGATTTTTCAACCATTTTTTTTTATTAAAGTGAAAATCTTATCCTGACCTCTATTTGGCCTGAACCCAGTTTGTTCTTCTCCAGGTTTCCCTTCCAATTTTCTTAGCTATTCTCAATATACTTGCATAAACCTTACCTCGAATGCTCATTAGGCAAATCCTTTTATATGAACCACATATGGTTTTATTTCCCTTTTACAGATTTTACCACGAGAGCTCTACTCCAGTCATTTGGAATTTGATCTTCTGAATTATGCAATGCAGCCATTCTAAATCTTTCTTATACTTCTATAATTAAGCATTTCTGCTGGAATATCACTACTCCAGCTGCCTTTTCACACTTCAGGTTTTTGATGGCTTTTTTCTGCCTAAGTACCAGGTGGTGCACTCGGGATTTAATCTTGGGGGGGGGGGGGAATATCATGTATTGGTGAATAATGATCACCAATACATGATACCCATGACCTCTTCTGGCCAAGCTTGGGCAAACAAAGTAGTGCTCGGTCCACCCAAGCAATATTCTGTTTGCCTTGTGTTCATAGCAGCTGTGATTCCCACGAGCTATAGGGTATTCCCACCTTATGTGACCACTAATTCATAAGTAGCATAGAAATGGAAGACACAACACAACATAAATTTAAAAAAAAACGAATTTTAATTAGGAAAAGATTTTTGGAAATTTTTCTATTGTTTTTTCCTTTTTCTCTTTGGGGGAGAGGGGACTTGCCCCCCCCCCCCCCCAGGTGCACCTCTGGTAAGTACTGATACATACAACTCATTTACATAAATTTGACTTGTATAAATCTGTAAATTTGTAGAATATGTAATAAATGGAAGTTCATTATTTGTTATATGAAACTGCTCTTGAAAGTATTTTAATATTTTGAAAATATTATCTGAGACCTCCAGGGAGTCAAGAGAGGCTATAAATCACCCAAATCAGTTCTCATACTTTCCTTAAATTCATTCACACTAAATGCACTCACTACCCCAAAAAGGCAAACTATTCCACTCACTCACTGTTCTGTGAGAGAAAAACTAGCTCTTACTCCTTTGTTGACTGTCAACAAACTTAGCGTCCATGGATGTCCTCATATTCTTTCTCCACCATCCATATAATGAAAAATTTCATCAGACAATATCCTGTAACACCCATTCAAAAGTTTATGGACCTCTATCATATAAAACCCTCTCGTATTAAACAGAATCTGTAATCCACTTACTTGCAATCTGGCCTCATAATCTAAATTCCATAATATGGATAAAATCTTTGTAACTATTCTTTGCAACCTTTCCATAGCTTCTTTATTCCCTTGGAATCTGGGAGACCAAATCTGCACACAATAATCCAGATGTGGTCTTATAAAGAGGCAAAACGACTTCCTTAGCCTTCATGCATCCTTAGATGTCAAGGTTCGCTTCAACATCGCAATTATCCACTGAGTTGTATTTGCAACTTTTGCTATGTGACCTTTGAACTTCAAATTCCTATCCACCAATATGCCAAGATCCATTGCCTCCTCAGTTTCTTGTAACATAACCCCGCTAATACAATATGCTGCTGGAAATCTCATCATGTCAAAGTGCATAACTTTACACTTACTAACATTAAACTGATAGCCATTTTTTGTTTGCCCAATTTTCTAGCCTATTCAAATCATTTTGTAAGTGCTGAATATCAGTAGCATCCTTGATTGCCCTGCCTATGTTGGCATCATTGACAAACAATTGCACATCTGATGTTAGACCCTGCCTGATGTCATTAATGTCTAAATTGACAATAATAGCCCAAGGACTGAACTCTGAGGTAAACCACTGATCTCCTTAAATCTGGCAGATTCATGCCCATTGTATACCACTTTTTGATATCTGTCTGACAACCATCCCCTGATCCAAGTCAAGAGTTTATATTCCAATCCCATATTTTTCAGTTATACAACAGCCTTTCGTGTGGTATCCTATCAAATGTCTCAGAAAAATCCAACATTATCATATTGTATCCATTCTCTTTATCCAACTTGGCCATAAGATTGTTATAAAATATGAGCAAATTGCTAAAACATGATCTTCCTTTAGTAAACCCATGCTGCTCCTTGCAAAGTATAGCTTGTTTGTCTACCCATTTTTGTATGCAAGTTCTTACCAACTTCTCTAAAATCTTCACTACCACACCAGATATTGATAGGTGGGTAGTCAAGTAAAAAATGAATATCTTGTTTGGTGTGTGTATGTGAGAGAGAGATTGAGTGACCAGAGAAACTATAAACTTTTACTATTCTTTATGAGTAAAATATTTTTAGAAGAGTTTCTTGGAGGGAGATGAATTTTTTTGTTAGTTTTCCTCTCCCTTTTTTATTCTACTTACTCCAGAGGAGAAAATTCTCTTTTTTCATTTTTGTTCTCTGATTATTATTATTTTTTTGAAAAGACCTCAATTCAAATCTCATTTAGGATGCAAGACACCTTTCTAACAATTTTTTTAAAATAATATTAAATTATCATGTATGACAGTTTTTTCTCCGATTTTACTCCTGTAAAACATGAATCTGCTGCAAACACACACACGTTACCTCATTCATTATTTCAGTTCACACACACACACACACACACACACACACACACACACACACACACACACACACACACACACACACCATTTATTTATTATATATAGGCCATGCAGCCTTCATGCATGAGAATGATTTTTTAAAAAAAAGTAAAAAATATGTTGTTTCAGTATAATTATAAACATCCCCCCCTACCCTCAAGCTCTCTGGTAATAGCTAAAATTACTATGTTAAAATATCACATGAGATTACAGTGAAATACATAATATATATTTCTTTTTATTACATTTCCTTACAAAATTTCACAGGAAGTATTTTACAAAACAAAACAAATAATGTGACCATGATACATTATTAGACTAAGTAGTCATCTAAAAGGCAAACTTATACAGAAACATATTCTTTTGCTAAACAGGTGCTGAAATATAGAGTTTACAGTTGCATTGAAGTTAAATTACTGTAAAGCAATTTAGCTACAAAATCTGCCATAGACATTCAAAGATACTTTTCAAATGATGCATATACTATTCAGTCTATCTGTAAATATATCTGAAATCAAGTAATTTACAGCATTTTTTTTTTCATTCCACCACAAAAATATATTTAACAAATATCTATATGGACGTTCATTAACAGAAAGTACCATCATAGTATAGACAAATGTAAACTAAACTCCTTCGTTATTTTGTTTGTTGCTTACTCATTACTCCAGTTAGAATAAGGTTAGAAAATAAATACAACATATTGGAATTAATTTAACCAAAATTTCATTTTTGAATTTTGGAAAAGGATTAATCTTCTCGATCATAATCCCCTGATAATTCAGATGTCTTCAGTTGATGCTTGCAATAGATCTGAACTAAAGCAGTACCTATTACAACTTTCCTCAAAAATGCCAGTTGTCCCATTGGCAAGCAGTACTTTACATGAGGCCTAAAAATACACTTTACATTGAACTTATACACTTAAAATAATGGCCTTTACATCAGGTAAGGAACTGAGTACTTCACATTAAACATAACAATAGGTATTTTTACATAAGAGGTACTCTCATTAGACCTAACAATAGGTATACTTCACATTAGTCCTAACATCAATATTTTACATTAGGTCTAACAACACCGGTTGTTCACAGTCAGGAATAATAACAAGTATTTCATTTCACATAAGGCTTAACTAATAGCAGACTGGCATGATAATAATTAGGACTGCTATTACATTTTATTACAGATATTAAGAGTTGATACACAGAGACATTTAGCTAATATCTTGAATTCATACTTCATACATAGGTCAGTTTATATGTAATCTTTTACTGTATATAGAAAACATCTTATTTTGCATTCACAACCAGAGCTGATGGAAGAAAATCACATTTTATTCAATATAAAACATTTAAATTAAGTTTTTGTACTGTTAAGTATTGTTAATCACAACATTGTCCATCATTTAATTTGGGAAAGAGGAATGTTCTTCTCATTATTAAAAATTTCTTTATAAAGAAATATTAATATCAATTTAATCATTGCTTTCATGCATAAAACCATATAAAATGCAGTGCTCAGGGAGGTTTTAAAAAATGGAAAAATTTTGCACACCTTTATTAAAAAAGCAAGGATTTTTAAAAATGCCTCTGCACTATAGGCTTGTAAAAGGAATGAATAAATATTTAGAAATGTTGATATTCCTAAAAAAAATCAGCAGATAGCAAATTTTTCAATACCCCAAAATTACACTTAAAGCTGTGCCTCTACTTCTACTGTGCAAATATAGAATATTCTTAATCACAGTTCAATTCTGTATTGTTTTACAAAATAAGAATTATAAATTTTTGGCAAATGTTTTTACTAGCTTTTATTCACTACTGAAGTCAATGTACATCATTATTGGTTAGGTAAGAGCCAGATGCTCAGAATAATTTACAAAACTCTGATCTCATTTGATTAATCTAAATAAAGAGCTGGACTACAATTTTTCTACAACTGTTTTATTCATAAATTCCTTGCTCTGTAATTTATTTAATAAATCATCTGTGCAGATAAGTATCCCTAAGGGACACTGAATACTAGTTTTTGTTTATTTGCTTTGATTGTTCTGAGCTTTGCATGTGTTCTTAATAATCATAAAAAGGGTAAATTTGCTAGCAAAAAAAGGTATTAAAAGTTCATATTACAGTACTGCTAAATTTCACATGTAAAGATAATAAAAAAAAATCTTGTATATGTATACTTTATACAGGATGCTATTTTATCACATACAGGCTAAAATCAAACAGCACAAGCAGGCAGAGATCATGCATAGATAATAATAGTACACCATAAAATGTGATTGACATTCGTTTTTCATATGGAGATACCATATTCATTTCATTCATCAAATGAGAAGCTGTGTTTATTAATAAAAGAGGGAAGAGTTATTAAAAGTGGTGTTGATGTAGTTGAATCCTCCTGAGGAGGATTTCAATAGGCTGGAAACATGGACTGGACAAATAAGTGGAAATGCTAATCAGTTTTATGTGACCAAGTTACATAAAACTTTTATGTAACTTGGTTACAAACTCTGGAAATCAAAGATTGAACACTGTTTATTCTATTTGAGACTACACTGGAAGGGGATAGTGGATCTCAAATAGTTGACAAGGAGTTAAAGTTCAAGGGAATATCCAGCAGTTATATTAATGGTGAGAAAGCCATGTCTAGATTCTTGCCAAGGAAAAGGTAGGTTACAAATTTAATATCACTAGGTTTGAACTTAACACACTTTAAGTGTGTTAAGTTCAAACATCTTTTGGAATGCTTAGCTTAGAGAACAGGTCAAGAAAGTGTAACCTGCATAGTTTGGTGGATGAAAGAGTGATATGACTGAGACATATAAGTTGTTGAGAAGTGCTTACTAAATGGATCCTACAGAGATTTTCCAAAAAAAAAAAAAAAAAAAGGCAAGGGATCATCCCTGGCAGTTGCGTGAGGGAGTGAGAAGTAGTTATTTTGTTGTTGTGAAGGTGGGTGATGGAGTATGGAATGCACTGCCTGAGAAAATGACTAATGTGCAGTCAATGAATAATTTTAAAGTGTGGTTTGTCTGACCTCAGAGTAGACCTCTGAGGATGAGTCTGTTTCATGGAGGGTCAGTCATAATTATTACTTTGGGTCTTATATTTCTGATATGTAGATATTAATTTGTGTAGCAAATATATCAACTTAAAGAGATGTTTTCTTATAATGTGTTTGAATATTTGCAAAAGTGTCAGGCCCAGTTTCTTAGTTTAATATTTATTGACCACTTTTAACATTATCACTTAAAAAATTGTCACTATCAAAAGTGGCAGATTTTTATAAAATCCATTAAAAAAAAGTGGCAGATGATTTTTATTGCTCAATATACCACTGCCACCACCACCGTCTTTGGAGACGTGAAACAATGACAGATCCAGACTTGTAGTTTTGGCTAGAATGACTGATAAATATTAGGAAAGATGATTGAGATATTTTATTATTATTAATACTAGACCTCCACAGAGTCAAAAGATTCATTGTAGGAATCTTTTGACTCTGAGTCCATATTATCACACAGAAAACTTACCAAATTGTGCTTTAAAATCATTCAACATGTTGTTATTCATCACATGCTCTCATTCCAATGCATTCCACTCAATAACCATTCTCCATGCAAAAGAACCTGCTCCTTACTCCCTTGCTTGCATCCTCCTTATAAAGTTTCCAGGGATGGCCTCTTATTCCACCTTGTCTCCCATTCTATGAAAAATTTCTTCAACATTAATCTAGTAACAACCCTTATGTCAACTTGTATGTCTTGAACATATCCCCTCTTCTCTTCCTATTTTATGGGTCTATACAAACTGAATGTCCTCAATTCTGCTTCATACCCCACATTCCAAAAACCAGATGTCACGTTAGTCAATCTTCTCTGGACATTTTCTAACATATCCTCATGAAAACCAGGTGCTAAATCTGTGCATAATAATCCTTATGAAGCCTGATGAGGGCCTTATACAATGGAACCATAGTCTCTATATTTATGCATGTCAAGATCCTCCACATTATTGCCATTTCACAACTTGTACATTGACTCCTAAACGTCACATCCCTATCCACCACCAGTCTTAGATCTTTTGCCTCCTCTACTCCCTTCAAAATTTTCTCCACCAAGTGTATACTTTGCATCCCATCCTTGCTTAAGAAAATTCAAAACCATGTATTTTGCAAATTGAGCTGATAGTCCCACTCATACAATCTATTGAAATCCTGTAAGTCTGCAACATCTGACTTCATTGTTTTCAAGAGAGAGAGAGAGAGAGAGAGAAGAAACTGAGAAGTACTTATTAGTTTTTATAATCCTTTTTAAATCATTTCTTCTTTTTCAGATTTTTTGTTAGCACAGTAAATCATGTTATCCCAGCCACCCAACAGTCATGCAGTATCTGGATTATTAGGACAACTTAAAAATTCAAATCTTGATTTTGCATTAGAATTTAAAAAAATTATATAGATAAGTTTCTTTTCTTTTTATTCAACTAAAAATTCACATTATTTTTCTCTGATTGCATCTCTCCTTCTATCACTTGCCTGATATGGTGTAAACAATAACTGGTTGATAGAGCAGAATTCCTAATTTATTCAGCTTTTGGGAATTCAACTAAACTACGAGTGTACATGTCTTGAACCGTTTATGAGTGAAACATGTGGGTGAAAGCAAATGCTGTTTAAAATAAAAATAGGCATATTTGCATCTACTTGTACTGCAATTATAGCCCATACATGATAAATTTATCAATTATGGGAGTTAATTACATTCTTTCATAAATATCTACTTGTTCAAAATCTGCAAGTAGTTCATGTATTTTACAATGCACACATATCGATCTCTCCATTAGTCACATGACCCTGAGTGTGTGCAGTTTCTACTAGTGCTTAAATTTTTCATGCAATGAGATGTAATTAATACCCACTGGTAACAGTTTATGTAAACAACCATTTATACAAAAGTCTATTATAAAACTATTATATTTTGCAATGTAACCAGATAAATATGCAGTCATTCAGTTAATTCATTATGTTTTGAATTTTATAAAATTTATATTTATTGTAATATTAATAAAAGGAAATGCATTTTCTAATGTTGTTATAAGGAAGTATAAGAAAATGAATTTTCTCTTTGAAATTTCCAGTTCTTTTATAATATTACTTTGCACATCTCATTTGCTTCTTTTTTTCTTTCTTCCTTTTTTTTTTGATAACCTGTCTAGTCATTAAACCAGTCCTATTATCTCAAAGAAAAATTAGCATACAGCAATACATATACAAAACTACAGTTTCTACACAATAATATAAAAATTTAAACATTTATATAAAGGATATACTATTTTGCACATTGAGAGGTGCTTCTGTACATCTCAAAAAGATTGTTCTTAGATATATGAAGTGCAGAGAAACTCCATTAAGAGAAATTCAAGCAAACAGTGAAAATACAAAAGGAATGTAGAAACACAGTATCAGTAAAATATCACAGAAGGTACATCCAGTATATGAAGAGATTTACTAGAGAAAAGTACATTAGCTGCAATTAAATAAAGAGCTAAACTTGAGTAGAAAACAACCAGCAACTGAGTTCAAGGCAACATCATATATCATGCAAGTTAACATCAAGAATTCAAATTCTGCTCCCACAAAATTAATTTCATTATTAATTCAGCTGTGTCCACAGATAATGATACATCTGCCCTTTAGATTATATTTAATCCAGAAGAGATGATTGAGGTTTGATGGGCTCAATCCAGACATTTTTTTTGTTTATGAAGAACATTTGCTTTCATTATTACTTTTTAACTGTAATCACATCTCATTATAATCACAGGTATTTTCATACACTGATTAACTTAATTTCAAACACATTATACCATCCATTTATAGCATTTAGAGAAATTGGCTGATTTTTTATTTATTTATTTTTATTTTTTTTAAATGACTTTTTTAAAAAAAGTTAATTCTAGCATTAAGGAATTAGAAACAGAAGTTTTATATGCAATTTTAGCTGTAAAAATAATAAATCCTGCCAAAAAATAAAAATATTGATTAATGCTAAATGCACATTATTTGAAAGGGTTAGAATTAAGGAGTCTGATAGATCTCATCACAAAGTTGAAAATATTAAACTGAAGCTAACTAACAGATCTGACATAAAATAAAGTACAGATCATTATTATTATTATTATTATTATTATTATTAAACAAGACCTCATGGAGTCAAAGACTCATCTAGGAGGTCCTTTTATCTTACACTTTTATCATTAAAGAGAATGCCATTTAGATTATTTGGAACTCAAGATCAATAAATCATTTTCCCAGTGAATTCTTGGGACAATGATGATGAGTTGTTTTTTATATATAGAAATGAATTAAACAGTGGACAACACAATGGCAATACAAGTGTCATTTCCAAGTCTATTCAACCACCCAATATTGAGAACATGGAGAAAAAAAAAAAAAAGCACCTTATCATTCATGTCACTCAAAAGAT
Organism: Typopeltis vanoorti; assembly: GCF_054136105.1. Lineage (NCBI taxonomy): Eukaryota > Metazoa > Arthropoda > Arachnida > Uropygi > Thelyphonidae > Typopeltis > Typopeltis vanoorti. The sequence goes on from NC_143554.1 coordinate 89,808,767, forward strand.
TAAAAATGCAATGCCTGCATAGTCCTGTGGAAATGACATTTACTTCCATAATACTAGATTGCCAAAAGAAAGACCATTGTAAGTCTTGCTCTAGTTGCAGATTAGACCAACTTTTTTTAGGCTTTTAGCCTTATTTTTTTTTTTCATTCAGTTCCTGAGTTAGTTAATCTTTGGTATAAACAAGTAGGTTTTTTGTAATTAAAATTTTATAAATCAATTATATTTACTTTAATTTGGTACCAGTAACAGTCTGCACATACTACCTCTATTACGTTATATTAATTTTCACAGAAAATTTTCCTCACTATCTCAACAGATAGCAATATGTCTGTATATTTTTCTAGCTAATTTTTCAATGTTGTGAGGATCTTATAGAAATGACAAAAAGAAACATGCATAAAATAACTGAGAGGTATTATATAATGCCCATCAGGACTATAAAAGATTTTCTTAAAGGAGAAGATGGAGAAATTTTTTAAATTAATTTACGAACATTTATTATAAAAGCAAAATACCATATTTAACAACAGAAAGAGATGTTTTAATTTATTTGCATTAATTTGTATATATTATATAAAAATTATGAGTTTAGTGATATACTTTGGAATAGATTAGGTTAGTAGAGTATGCAACTTTGAAATAAATATATTCACCAATCCATTCTGATGATCCACACAATGTTGTTTAAGCACATACATATTGGCAGATATTTTAATCTAGTGTCAGATATTATAAAAGTCAAAAATTCATTTTTTGTTGGAAAACTGAAAATGTCTTCAATAGAAAAAGTCATAAAGAGTATAATCCCATTTTCCCAACATTTAGATACAAATTTTTTAAAAGTAAAATTTAAAAATAATAGGCTTTGTGCTGCATTTAAGAGTATCCAGCTGATACTTCCACCCACGAAAAGTTCTAAACCTATGGTACATTAGTACTGCAGGTAGGCTAAGGATTTTGTTTCTCTTTTTTTATTAATTAAAATTTTTTTTGTATTTTTTAAAAATTTATGTTTTACATAGTCCAGAAATGCAACTGTAGAGACCAAGCACGGAACTTTTGCAAGCCACTTCAATACACATTTTTATAATAATGTACACGAAAAACACATGGATAAAGAATTTAATAAAATCATCTAAGTGCCTTGAATAACATATACTGTTGCACTCTAATCCAGTTTAGCTTGTTTTCATATGCTGTACATGACATCATAAATACCTATATGAAACAGACATTCAATACTTGATTTAAAATCAAAACTAGAGTAACTGTGAATGATATTTACATTATATATATTAATTATCCTACCAAAATTACCCAAATATCATGGTGTTTATTACAGATCTAGGTAACAGACTTGATAATTACAGCTTCAACAATTTAATGTATGTATGTGATTTCAATACTATTCCCCCATTCTTTCTGTAAAGCCAATGACAACTCAGTGGAAAAGATCACAGAAAAACTGAAATGGAAAACAGTAACTCTCAATATCTATCTTATACATGGCTTACTGTGGTAATGAAACAGAAAAAAAAAAAAAAAAAAAGACATGAAGCTTTACTGACCGGAAAACTTGTATAAGGAAGAATACCAGTGTAGAAATATTTATGATACTAAGCATGGCAATCAATAGTTCAGAACAAGCCACCAGAAAATAATTCTTCACCATAACTCCTGGGAAGAGGATCAATCAAAGCTGAATTGATCCAATTCCCAATCATAAGAATTCTATGTGTGATGTCCTTAAATTTAAATCATCTCTTTATTGCAGGTTTATATTGTTCAACTAAAAAGGTAGACCACGGCATTTAAAGACAGATTTCATTACTCCACCAAACTCATTTTCAGTTGTTATTCCCCCATTGGTTAAAAAAAAAAATAATAATAATAATAAAATAAAAAAAACTGTAAATGCCTACTTGGCACTGACAGGTGCATTCACAGTCTTTTTTTTTAGAATTTAAATTTTTTTTTTATTCCTTTAAGGAGATATACTAAAGTAGTCCACACTGTGAATCTAGAAATTTTTAAATATGAATGACATGAGTTAGTTTATGGTTTCATTATCTGTCAGTACAATTTACTTTGGAATGTAGTCATGTATTAACCATCATTAGTGGGAGATCCAAATAATTTTGGTAGAATAGTTCATATATATATATTTCCCATTGGAATATACTGATTTACACTTAAGATAGATCTGGAAATAATCCAGAATGAATGTTAAGAGACAATAAGGATTTCAAAGAAGTATATATTTAGAAAATTAGGACAAAGCTTCAAATGAGGGCATCTCTACTGAGTGTGGTAAAAGGAAACAAAGTATGATGAAACACTAATTTTTAAAATAAGATTTTAAAGTACATATATACATTTTAAAGTTATTCTACTAACATTATTGTGTAATAATAGAAATTCTAGCCAGTAGAAAAAAAATTTGGTCAAAGTCACAAAATGAAATACAGTATCATATCATAAATGAGTTTAACAAACAGTGGGATTACGTTTATAGTATAAACATTAGCAAAATGTATCTGAAACAATTAACAGTCAGTGCATAATTAATTTCTTGTAGTGAAAAGCATTAAAAATGTCTAAAGATATTCCAAGGGTGAAAAGAAAGACATGATCAATGAAACAATGTGATGACATTTCAATATCTTACATTTCTGTATTTCCTGTGTACAGAAATTCAATGAACAATTCTGTCCTTAATAAATAAAAAATAGCATGTTACTTCACATAAATGGAAGAAATGTAAATCATATAAAACAATCAATCCATAATATTTGCACTTTGGAATGCTTCTGTAATAATAATAATAATGGAATGAAACTATTGAAAAGAAGGAAAGACATTTGATACGATTCTGCAGTTTTAAATACTTATAATGTACACTGTATGACATTTGCAATAATATTTTGTATTTAACGTTGTTTTCTTTGAGCTTTTTTAGAAAAGTAAACAGAAAAATCTTAACATAAAAATGCTTGGAAGCAAATTAGAGCAAAATCACACAAAACAAGTCACTGCAATGATGGACACAGCACATTTAAAATTTAGGGAACAAAAAAAAAAAAAATCCTGAAGACCAGAGTTTGGACTTCTCGTGGCTATAAATAACCAGCAAATATTCAAATTATGTACATAATTCTATACACTTGTAAAGAATTAACAAATAAATTCTATACATAATAAAGAAGTTTAAAAAGTAGTAACAGAGATAATGAGGTATTTATTGTTTAAGGGAAGGCATATTTCAAAGATGATAAACTGTTCCAGGTATTTTAAAAGTTATTCAAAATGTTTGCTTACACAATAAATTCTTAATTTCTAGAATTCAGGATTATGTTTCTTAAAAAATGTATTTAATTCTAATGAATAACGTACTACATGGCTTAATTTTTTTTATTATAAATTTCTAAGGCAACAACTTTGGAAGATATTTAGAGTAATAAAAATGAAGACGTCAAATACTGAACATTATTTTTCTGGGGTTCAGATCTTATAAAAGGTGATCAATTTAATGAATAAATAAATGGCCCCAGGTGAATTGCAGAATTGCATAAAAGTGCTATCTGTTAACATATGAATTATTTTGATATTTTTATAAAGACAGAAAATTGATATAAATACATATTTATATAAATGAAAAAAAAAATGTTTAAAAAACTCATCTCTTTTCAATGAAACAGCAAGAATGGAAGAAGAGTTGTCAAGAAGTTTCCAACTACTTTTCCATTATCTCTATAATGATAATATAATCATACAGAGACTGTTCAGTAATGCATATTATGCCCTACCATGGGCTATGTTATAAAACAGCACAATGATATACAAATAATCACTTCTGATAAAGTATCTTGGAGCAAACATAATTAGCATTCAATACATCATTCGTTCTACAGAATTACAACTCTTACAAAAGAAGAACTGCATCTCATATGAAACAAGTATAATGAGCGCTAAATACAAGAAATGAGAAATGTTAAGATTTGGAACAAAAACTAACAGGAAGAGTTAGCAATGAAACTGGACATTTTCTTGTGGCATCACTGCTTGCATTCTTAACAGATCTTGGCAGTGGATGAAAGGCACAAGTTTAAGTCTAAATGTGATTCAGTTATTTCTCCCTGCTTTACTTGTTACCTTAGTATGTGTTACTATTGGTGATATTTGCCACTGCCATCTGCCATGAGGTACTAATAACATGTTTTTACCTTTCACTTTATCCATTACCAGATGGACTCCTGTTGAAAAATAAAGAAAAAAAAATTTTTTTTTCCTAAAAATGAATTCTCATATTTATCTTTTTTATTTTAATTTTAATTTTTAAAACATTTTAAGAAATCACAATGAATATAATGATAAAATATTTCATATTTTATACTATTCTTAAATCAAAAAAATCAGCACTAGGTGGAATGAGTTAAACCGGTCGTTGTGTGAGCTGCAGCAAGATAAGTAAATTTTATATTTAAATGTGTGCGGATATTGTCTAAATTGTAGATTAAGTATTACTGTGAGATATTTGCATGTGGAATGCAGTGTTTGGATAAATTTCTTTGGCAATATTATCATAAATTCATTGTTTTTGTTAGTACACTGAAACAACATGGCAATGAAAGGCAAATCATTGGCAGAAGACAAAGCAAAGAGCATGGATTTCTCAAAAATGGTGCAGTGCCATGAATGTAGTATGCATGCATGGGAAGATGTTGCAGATATTTATGTAGAGAGGCTGAATAAGAGAAAAGAACGAGTGTAGGTATGTAGGAAATGTAATATTCTGATGGACCATGAGGCTTGCTTAAATATGAATTTCAATATAAATAGGGAACATGCAGTCGTACCTGAAACTGCAGTTGAAGATTTTGCGAATGCTCAAAGTGTGTGTGTGTGGAAGTGATAGCAAGGAAAAAAGTTCAATTGATGATAAAGCAGACAATGATGTTGAAAAACAGAGTGCAATTAACGATAGGGTGGTGAGTGGGGTTAATGGCAAACAAGTGTCTGTGACTGGCGATAAAATGATGAGAGTAAATGATAACAAAAAAAAGGACAAAAGTTTGAAAGCTGAGTCAGTGATGATGAGGCAAGAGATGAGACAGATGCAGAGTGAAATGAAGAGAATTGGAGATATACAGGGTGTTTCAAAAAGAATGTCCCAATTTGAAAATTGTATATCTCTGTTTTCATTATTAATTTTCATTATTTGTTAAAAATAAAGACGATATTATAGCACAGCCTATGATATAATATTATATATACAGGGTGTTTCAAAAAGAATGTCCTGATTTGAAAATTGTATATCTCTGTTTTCATTAGTAAATATAATTATTTGAAATCTGGTCATTCTGTTTGAAACACCCTGTATATGGAAGAGTGAAGAAGACAAAAGCAAATGATGTCAGTATGAAAAAGGTAGTGAAAGATCTGCGAGTTGCATTGTATGGTGATTTGATTTGATTATTAGAAGTGTGGTACACAAGAAGAAAGATGCATAAGATTTGTTTTCTAGGAGGTAAAATGAATAGTGATTGAGGCAGTGGATATGAGGAGTAAGCAAGAAAAGGGGTTGGTAGTAGGAACAAATGACTTGATTGGGAACAAGGAGAATGTAAGATTGAATATCAGAAGGTTATTGAGAAAGATAAAAGATAATAGTGTAATAGGAAAGGTAGTTAGTGTGTGTTGCCCAGGCATGACAGTAATGAGATGAGGTGGGAAGCAAGAATTATGAATGATTCGTTAGCAGAAATGTGTGAAGGAAAGGAGTGCAGTTTGTGAATGTGCAGAATTAGTTTGAAGGAAGAATTGAACTACATAAGAGTGATGGACTGCATTTGAATGGTTTTGGTGTGAGTCATTTGAAGAGACTGCAGCTGGAAAGGATAATGAGTGCAGAGAATGAATCTGAACAAGTAAAAAGCAATGTGAAAGAGCAAGAAAGAAGAGATTGAGTGGTGCTTCAGGATGAAAAAGTGGGTAGCATGATTATAGAGAATGAGAGAACAAGTGTGCAAGACAAATACAATGAAATGGGGAGACTCAGGATGGACAGGGGAACACAGCATAAGAAAGGTTGATGCCCCAAAAGGATGTGAATGTGTGTGTGTGTGTGTGTGTGTGTGTGTGTGTGTGTGTGTGTGTGTGTGTGTGTAGACAAAAAGGGATGGCCTCAGATGTAGTAAAGACAGTTGGATTTGAAGATGGTTCTGGGATGAGCAAGGAGAAAAAGAAATGGCTTTTCAAGAAAAGCCATTTCTTTTTCAAGAAAAGTATAGGGAAGAGTATAGGAAAGTCACATCTAATAAGCAGTATCAGTGAAACTTGTCATAGATCCAGGAATGAGTTGTTATGTTTGTACACAAATGCTAGAAGTATCAGAAATAAGTGAAATGAAATGGTTGTATTGATTGAGTTCATTCAGCCAAAACTGTTGGAATAAGTGAGACATGGTTGGATGAGAATAGCATCTTGACAGGAATAGAGATGGAAGGGTAAAATATATTTTGTGAAGATAGAAAGGGTTAAAAGGGAGGCAGAGTGCTATTGATAATAAAAAAAAGTTATATCCATACAAGGTAGAAATGCAAGAGGGAAATAATGGCAGTGGTTTTCAGGCAGTATGGTGAGATACAGGTGAACAGAATGAAATACTTTGTTGGATGTTGCTAAAGACCTGGTAATGTGAATGGTAGTAACCAGGAAATGATTATTAACCAAGCAAATTTTCCTATTTGCTTGGTTAATAAGCAAATTAACCAAGCAAATAGGAAAAGGGTGATCATTATAAGTGATTTTAGTTATGGCAATATAGATTGGAATGATGAGATAGCAATTGGAAGTAAAGAAAATGAGTTTCTTGAGATTTTGAGGGACAAGATCATTCAAGTATGTAACAGAGGACACACGAGGATTGAGGGGTCTTGGCTTTGATCATCTCATCAGAGGATATTATTATAAATGAGGTCAAATCTCCCTCCAGTTGGTGAGAGGGACCATAAAGTTATTACCTGGGTAATTGCCAGCTATGTGTGAACTTCTGTGAAGAAAGGGAACTACAAGGCTGGTGATTATGAGAAGCTCAGGAGACAGCTTGCAGGTGTAGCATGGAATGAGGAGTTAGTTGGAAAGGAGATTAATACAGCTTGGGAGATATTCAAGAACTATCTAGTAGAAGCAATGTCTAAATGTATTCCAAAGGTCAGAAGATTAAATAAAGTAGGTGCAAAATGGATGAATGAAGAGATTAAGCATGCAATACAGAGAAAAAAAGGCATTATGGAGGCAACATACAAGGAGTGGTAATAATCAATTCCATGAGAAATATAAATACAAAGAACAGGTAAGGAGGGTGACTCGATTGGTAAGGGTAGCAAAAGTTCAATATGAGCAACAGTTAACTAATAAAACCAAAAATATCCCAAGGAGTTCTTTCAATTAGCCAGCAAAAAATAGAATGATCATGGTGGGATGGCATTAATTGGAGAAAATGTGCTATAAGGACAATTGCCATGGAGGATATAGTTGAGATATTTAATGAGCAGTTCATAAAGGTCTTTCATCTTTGTGAATGTGACTTCATGGAGAGTTTGAGAGCAGTATATGATGATGAGGAGAGACTGACTGTGAGTGAAGAAGAGGTATATGGGGGAATTAAACAAACTTGATATTAATAAGGCTGTGGGACTTGATAATATATCACCGCATATTTTGAAGGAATGTACCTGGGAGTTGACATCTACCTTAACATATTTATTTAATATGAGTCTTACATTGGGTCAAGTTTCAAAGTAGTGGAAGGAAGGCAAGATTGTACTGCTTCATAAAAGAGGTGACAGAATTCAAACATCAAATTATAAGCTAATCTGTGTGTCAAGTGTTAATGTTAAGGTGTTGGAGAAATTAAGGTGTTGGAGAAATTGGGTTGACAACAATGGTATTATCTTTGATGGTATGGATTTGCTATCAAATCCATACTATCAAATATTGGACAGCAGCACTGGATGTAGGAAATGGATACAGAGTAGTGTACTTAGACTTTGCAAAGGCTTTTGATAGATTACATTATCACATAAGTTGATAGCCCAAATGGGGTTAGATATTAAACTAGTGCATTGGATTGGAGATTAGCTATCTGATAGGTATCAACAAGTTGTGTATGGGGGGAAGGGGGGAAAGCAACATCCAAGAAGATGAAAGTCACTAGTCATATGCCTCAGGGGTCTATTTTAGGACCATTGCTGTTTAATTTGTATATTAATGATACAAGGGAAGATTTTAATGGGGATATACAGTTTTTTTTGCAGAGATGCAAAGTTGGGATGAACTATGAGGAGTAGAGTAGATGTTGCTGCCATAAAAGAAGACTTTAATAGACCAAGTGAATGGGCACAAGAGTGGGGATAACAGTTAAATGTTGCAAAATGTAAGGTTTTAAAATTTGGAAAACAAAGATGTGATGTAGAATTGACTCTTGGTGCAGATATATTGTTTGAGGTGGAGGAAATAAGAAATCTTGGAGGTGATGGTGGATAAGGATCTAAAATTTAGAGGACAACACAACGAATTCTGCCAATGATGCAACCTTATACAAGGTTCCATTGTATAAGTCTCTGATTAGGCCACATATGGACTACTGTGCACAGATTTGGTCACCTGGTGTTCAAAAGGATGAAGGGATGTTGGAGAAGGTCCAGAGGCAATTGACCAAAATAGTTTCTGATCTCTGGAATGTTGAATATGAAGAAACATTGAGAGACAATGCAATTTGCAAAGTCTAGTGGACAGGAGAAGAGACATATAAGTTGGTCAAGGGTTATTGTAGGATTAATGTCAAAGAGGTTTATTATAAAATGGTGGGAGATTGGGAGAGAACAAGAGGTCATCTCTGGAAGCTGTATAAGGAGGGTGTGAGAAGCAGGTTTTTTGCATGGAGAGTTGTGAATGATTGGAATGCATTGCCTGGTGCCTGCAGAGAATTTAAATGTGTTAAGGCATAGTATGATGAGCTGTGTGTATAACAAAAGGGACTTCCTAGATGAGTCTGTGACTCCATGGGATCTTAAGATAATAATTTAATAACTTTTTTAAACTTGCAATGTTGATATGGTGACTACAACCTAAACATGCTTGCCATTCAATCATGACTCAAATATTTATTGTTTCTTTTTACTACATCTTTTTTTTTTTTTTTTTTAAATAATGCAAGAGAGGTTATTTTACCTACTGTACATTAGTATCATGAATGGGTAGAAAACTGAGAAGAAAGAAGAACTGTTAAACTGGATTTAAAGATATATAGTTTTTACTCTTCAGGAAATACATAAGAGGGAGTGATAGTTCCACAGCAGTAGAAGAAATTAATGAACTGTTATGTGAGTTTGGCAGTTCTGCTGAAATAGCATCAAATAGTCACTGCATGTTTTGAGAGATTTAAAGGAGAGCAGAGGAATTATCAATGCCAATTATATGATGAACGCTACTCATGAAAATATCTGTAGCAAATGCAAGCATTCAGAACTGAATGGCAGTGTGAAAAAGTGGAGTGAATGAAAGTAAGAATGAAAAAAGATTCGTTTTCATTCTTGGGATTTTTTTTATTTTATTTTATTTTATTTTTTGCAAGATACTTTTTTTTTTACCATCATTGAGATTAACAAGGTTATCAGACCTCATTGAAGAATGGTTTACAGATCAGAATTCAGGGTTGTAGAGATACAGCATCTATTATCAGCAAAAGTGTGTACTGGTTTTGCAGACAACTGAAGAAGGTCACTTATATACAGACCTTCTGATATATACAGGGTAAAAGTGAAATAATCTGAGTTACTGGATTTTTTTTCATTCAGTAGTTCTAAACATGTGATAGGTTTACAACCTTTCCTGGGTGGAATTCACAAAGGCATGCATTATGATAGTACAGAATAATCAAAAAACCTGCTAGCTGAGATAGCATGATTTTTTGTTTACTACCCAGTTAAAGTGTCTCCTGCATTTGTCAAGGAATCAGGAAAAATAGTAAAAGTCAAGAACTAGAACTTAATAGAACTGGAAGTGGAAAGAAGAAAAATAAATAAAAAATAAAATCCTACTACAAAACTATTGGTTATCTAGCATCACCACGATAAAGACCAAAACAAGCAAATCTTTAAAGGTACCTATGGCATAACTATAAACAACAAATTACATGATAATGATAGTAATTAAATTTAATGAAAGTACAGATATTTCATACTGAAAATAACAGTATATCATCAACGTGTAGAAACAAGCAAAGCAAATTATCTCCATGTAATTTATCTAGTACTGAAATTCATGCACTGTTTTCATTAAGACAAAAGAACCATGCATCTATTTCAAAAGCAGATAAAGGAAAAGCTGTAGTGGTAATGGAAGGCCAACTATGAGAGGAAGATAGACTGCCTATTACAAGATACTTCCACCTATCAAGAAATTAGTTAGAACACTACAAAATCACAAATTCAACAATTAAATAAGCTCCTTGATGAAGTAGTTAACTAGGTTCAAAATACCCTGGATAAGTTATGCACCCATTCTGAAAGGACTCCTCATTTATTCAGTCTTTCAAAAATTCATAAAGAAGATTGTCCAGTAAGACTCATTGTGAATTGTATCAACTCTCCCACCTATAGAATTGCTAAATTTCTTCCACATTTATTAACTGCCCATATTGGACAATCCAGATCAAGAATTCCACACATTTTATTGAAAAAAATCAAGAATATTCAAATACAGGAGTTGGATTTGTTTGTCAATTTGACATAGTTATCCTTTTTACTAATATTCCATTACTTGACACTATTATTTTACCATATGATGATTTCCCCTCCTGATGTGAAGATTTTGCAATTTGTTATACAATCGGGATATTTCAGCTGGAAAAACAAGATCTATAGATCCATGGATAGCCCTCTGTCTCCATCTTTGGCAAACTATTTTTTGAACTATCTGAAAGATACCTTGTTCTCATCCATTCATCCCCCAATGTCGATGATGTTTTTGCTGTTTGGCCTCATTCTGAAAATGAACTTACCACTTTCCACTTTCCTACAATAGTGTTTATCAAAAACCTACCTTTACGGGATCTATTCATCAAACGTCTTCTAATCACACCTCTCAAACAATTGGTGTTATCAAATCTTTAATTAATAGAGCACATAATGTATGCTCCTCTCCCTGAAGCTTACAACAAGAACTTCTATCAAAACTTTAATGGAATTAAATGGTTACAAACTCATCAAATCCAGCAGATAATTGACGCTTACATTCCAACATCTAAGAATTCCTTCAACAGACCACAGCATTCTAATCCCTTATATTTCTGGTATCTCTGAACCTACTAGTAGATTTTTGAAGAAGTATCCCCTTATTCTCGCATATTTTCTTATCAACAAAATTTCTCATCTGTTACCATCTACAAAACACAAACTGTCACCTCTATTGTTAGCTAGTGTCTACCAGATACCTTGTGAATAGTAATTTGACATACTTTGGGCAGATAGGCTATTCTATGGAAAAAAGAATTAATGAACATCAATATTACATTGAATACATGAAACCTCAAAAGTCTGGTCAGCACAGTATTGACACTAAACACAGTATCCGGTGGGATGAAGCTCATCTTCTCCATAGAAGCACTTCGAATATGAATGACTTTTCAAAGAATGCCTCTCTCCCATAAAATGAGAATCTCCCAAACTTTTGGGAGATTCTCATTTTATGTAAACATCAAAAATAGTTTTAATATTATTTATCAATATATTAATTTCTAGCTTGCAGCAACTGTTTTTAATTGGTAAATCAATTATTGTATGTAACTTGTAATCCTGTTCTTTGATTTGCTTGTTTCTACATATTGATGATGAACTGTTAGTTTCAATATGAAATATCTGTACTTTAATTGAAGTTAATTACTGTGGTTATTGTGTAATTTGGTGTTCAAAACAAACAAAAGCTTCCAAATCATCATTAAATTATATTTATTCTGGGCATAAAATTATATTGTCTTATTTCAAAATTACTATCGCAGAGGAATCAGCTCTATTTAAAATTATACATGCACTTAATTTCTTAAATGAGAGGTAGCTCCAAATAAAGTGATGTAACAATATGTCATAATTTAGAAATCTTTTATCAGAAAAGCAATTCAAATGATAAAGAAAGAAAGAAAACTGAATATAACAGAAATTTCTGTACATTGATTATAAAGCAGTTCTGCCATGAACTCTGATGGAATAACTAATTTATTTTTGTTACTTTCAGAGATAATTTTTAGTGAAGAGGACAACTTAATATTGGAAATTGACATTAGAATTAGCAAAGACTGATATGGTGAGGAGCTAGATGAATAAATTTATACAAAATAAGAGATGAATCAGTCAGTGCACTAAACTTTCACTAAACAAGAATTCAAACTAATTTTAATATATGAAAAAAATAGTTCACCAAAGACTGAGATATAGATATAAAAGTTCTAAGAAAATTAGCAGATGGTCTCAGCAGTGACTCACATGCAAAATGATATCAGAAAAGACTTGGTATTCTTACTATTCAAGAATAGTGTAAACAGATTATTGTGTTTGTCTGTCATGGTGACTTGCACATCTACTGAGTGCAATTTTAAGAAATGAAGTTAAACAACGAAGTTTGTGTGTAGATATGATTATTACCCAGGTTCCAAAGGGGGGAGATAGCTGAAAAGATCTAGAGGTTAGTAACCAAGATGATAATTGGCTTATGGAAATGCACATGAGGACAGATTGAAGGGAAAATTCTCGGTTTAATTCATTGTCAATCACGCGATATCGCGTGATGTGAGTTCTCACTTGGCAGTCGATCACGCGTTATCGCGTGGCCGTCGCTATCAAGTAAAAAAAAATTTGGCCACCACATGAAATTCCAATTTTCAGCTTGGCAATGAACGTGTTAATAGAGAAAGGAGAGAAGATATGATAGAAACATACAAACTAGTAAAGATAAGAAATTACACAATACTCACAGTAATTAACTTTAATGAAATAAAGTTAATTTAATGTAATTTATTATTTATAGTTATGCCACAGGTACCTTTAAAGATTAAACTAGTAAAGAGTTTACTAGTTTGTATGTTTGTTATGGCTGGTGCAAGCAGAACTTAGGTTCATCCCTGGCAGCTGGTTAAATGTGTAGCTAGGAAGTATGTGACTGTCAGATTCTTTTCACGTCAAGTAGTGAGTGTATGGAATGGGCTACCATAAAATGATGTGTGTCTTTGGTGCAGGTGTCCAAAACGAGAGAGGTATAATAAGTATGTGACTAAAATGGCCTTCTAAGTGACTAAAATGGCCTTCCTTTGGTGAGTCCTTGGACTCCCTGGAGGAGCATACATAATAATAATAATCTGCAAGCTTAATAACTCTCAAATGGTAACTACTATTAACTAATTTAAAATTGTTACCTTATCAGATGTCTTTAAAACAATTTTGGCAATAAAGTCTGTTGTTTCGTACTTCAACATCTGTTCCAGAAGTTCCGTTTCCAAGTTCAGCCTTACAAATGCAGCAGTTAAAACAATAGATGTGATAATAGAGCTGAAGTTCTTCAATTCCCATTGCTGTTCCATGTGCTACTTTAAAAATACCAATCTTAATTTCTTTAACTAGATAAAGGTTTATTAAAATAAGTACCTTCAAAAAACTTTTTCATTTATAGATCCAGTATAAACATAATCGAAATCAGTGAAACAGGTTCAGTATAACCATAATTAACTATAAAAATAAAATAATAATTTATTCTACTAATTTCTTATGCTCTATGGCATACTTAATCAAAAATATATTTATTTAATGATCTGAAAACACACAGCAGAAGAACAGTTCTTAAAATTCCCCTGATAGAATTGTTAAATTCAAAGTTCATATCATATGGACTGCTGGCCAAGTTAGCCAAGTGGTTAGTGTATAGGCTCTCCAACAGGCTGCAGGTTCGAATCCTCCTGTTGGATGTTTGTGATTGTTTTTATGTGGGAGATGAATTTCATTTTCCAGTGTGAGACCACTGTCTCATTTATTGGAGGCCTGAGGTAGCTTGAAAAAGTTCCATGTTTGGTCTCTAGAGCAAGGCTTCTAGACTGTGTAAAAATACAAAGAAATATATAAAATAAATAAAAATAGAAAAAAAAATCCTTAGCTGACTACAGTACAAATGCCCTAAACATTTACAAATAAACTTTTCATAGGAGGAACCAAAAAAAGATATGTGGAGATATCACAGACTCATCATTGTTTAATTAAGCAGCATATTGTCCATTATAATCTAGTTCTGTGAATATTATCATTATTATTACAACATAATACCTACAAGGGCTCATCATGGGAGGGCACTCTACTCTACTACATACATCTTGCCATCTCTTTATTTAATTTTCCAACTACACATAATGACACTACTACCATCAACACCATCTACCACCCATCACCACCAACAACAGTATTTTTTGTCTGTGAGATGTGTGTGTGTGTTCTCATGACTGATTTGTCCATATGCAGAATGAAAAATCTGAGTTTCTGGGAGAAAAAACCCTGCTACCTCTGTATGAGATCAGCTAACTCTCCTTCATTTGAAAAAAGCACATATAAAGATTCCTCTCATCACAATGAGAATTGAACTTAGGTCTTTGTTGTTCTTCCAATTGTGCTAAGGAGGTGCTTTTTTATTAGGTCTTTTATGTAGGCTGACCAAAGTTGATTTAGGAATTTGATTTTATTGTACTGTATTGGCCATTGTAGAGGATTCTTTAATCTTAACAAATGCAGCTATTAAATTTTATTTAACAGCTGTCTACTACTTAAAGACATTTGCAAACATCTATGCCACAATTAGTTCAGTAGTATCACATGCCCACAGCATATGATAATAACTGCACCATTATCATAGATTCTCATTCAGCAAATTTTTCATCATTGATAATGCTATCAACTCAACCAGGCTGAGTTTATACTATTCAACTACTCATACCCATGCTTACTCAAAGTACTAAAAAGTGTATGATAGGCTTGTAGTCTTTTGTGGATGTAATTCATTTAAAAAAAAAAAAGAGAGAGAGAGAAATGGGTATTTTTCAAGGCTCTCCCAGGACAAAGTTCTGTGGTACTCCACTAGTTACCCACCTTGATTTTTTTTCTTTCAAAGAATTGAAAAATAACTTTCTAATAACCATTTATATGCTACTACTTCCTTGTTGCCAGTTTATTATCCCTTTATATCTGTCCAGTTTATTCAGTAAGCTCCTAGAGAGAGAGAGAGAGAGAGGGATTGTGTTGAAGTCTAGTAATATTCCAGTTTAGTTGTATTCTGTTATAGTATTGTAATATTCTAGTCTAGTTTAATTATTATTTATTATTATTATTATTCAGGCCTCCATGGAATCAAAAGACTCGTCGTGAGAGGTCCTTCCTAAGAAACACAAACTTTATCATACCACTCCTTAAACTCATTGACCGTTCTCACTCTCACCATTCCATCAGGCAATGCATTCCATGGTACAACCACCCTCCATGCAAAGAAACCACTCCTCACCCTCTTGCTCACAGTTTCCTTTTGTAACTTCCAGGGATGGCCTCTTGTCATCACTCTTTCCTGCTGTTCAACCAAGCAAAAGAACTCCCCAGTTTTTTTTTTTCTTTCAAAGAATTGAAAAATAACTTTCTAATAACTATTTATATGCCACTACTTCCTTGTTGCCAGTTTATTATCCCTTTATATCTGTTCAGGTTTTAATATTCTAGTCTAGTTGAAGACATTGGTTAGGAATAGAATACAGGATTTGATTGATGGACATAGCATTCTTTATGATGGTCAGAATGGATTTGTAAAGGGTAAGTCCTGTTTTACAGTTATGTCTAATAGCAGATTGCATACCTAGAGTCAGGAGAATAGATTCGGTATTCCAGATGGATACCTAATGGCAAGGTATACCACATGAAGCTAAGAATTAGACATGGGTCAGAACACCTAGCTGTTTCTCTGCAATCCTCACATATTGAAGTCTCCTTCAATTATCTGGTTCTGACCTTTAAGTGATCTCGGTGCATATATCATCTACATCTTAATATCAGGAAAGGAATTTTATATAGATTTCGCAGCACTGGATGTTACAGTCACATTTGCTCAAAACAGACATGAAAAAATAAAAAACAAAAAGAGACTGCATATTACTTTTTATCATGTAATTCACAATCCTCTTAACACTGTTATTGGCATTCTTGAAGCTGAACAGTCATTTAAGTTCATCTATTACTATGAAGGTAGACTTCAAGAAAATTGTTAAAATTTAGTGGCAAAATGTTCTATAAATTCTGTCTACAAGATAATGTAGATATCAAGTTTACATCTATCAAAACATACAGTAAATGAATAAATGATGAGATAAGCAAAATCTCTTGTGATATTGTGATAAAACATGTTATCACAATAACAAGAAGGAGAATGCAATAAGTTATTCATAAATTATTAAAAAAGTTATATTTCCATATAGTGAGCATGATTGTATGGTCTTGAGCTGGGTGGCTAAATGTGTAGAATTTTCAGTTATAGGGGGAATATAGTGGAATGACAAGGTAAATGACAGCCTTAAGAGATTGCTTGGATCAGTGCCATGGCATGTGAAACTGCGAAGGCTGGGTGTGGATGTTGATAGTGCATGGGAAATGATAAAGGAGTGTTTGAGGGAAGTAATAGCAGACTGCATACCTAGAGTCAGGAGAATAAATCAAGTGGGAATTACAGAATTACATTAATGAATACTATCATTAAGCTGGAGCTACAAAAAAAAAAAAAAAAAAAAAAAAAAATTGTGGAGGGAATTCAAGGAGAAAAAGACAAGCAGGCACATGAGCAGTACAAAGCATGGGCCCGAAAGGCCAGTGTGGTAAGAAAGGCAAAAGTAGAGTATGAAACAAAATTGGCAGTGAAGGTCAAAGGTAATCCCAAAGAGTTCTTTTGGTATGTTGCAAGTAAAAGGAAGAATGGTTTTAATGAATGCCAATGGTAGGGAAGTAACTGAATCAATCAAAAATAGTGCAATTACTAAGTGAACACTTTGCAAGAGTATATCATCCAGGTGAAGACATTGCAGTAACAAGAGAAGCAAAGACTTATGTGGAAACTCAGGTAAATGAACTGGAGGTGCAAAGCATATTACAGAACCTTGATGTGAATACAGCTATGGGATAAGATGTATACTAACTCGAGTTTTACAAGAAGGTGGTAGGGTTGGCAGTGTCTTTGACCACATTGTTTATTCTAAGTCTTGGCTCTGGGGATGGAAAGAGGGGAAAATAGTTCCATTGTATAAAGGAGGCTCCAAGACTGAGGTAGCAAATTACTGACTGATCAGCATATCAGGAGTTATAGCCCAGGTACTAGAGAGAGAGGTTGGTCAAGAGCAATAAACAGGAATGGATATACAAAAATGGGATACTATGGGGGGGGGGGGGCAACATGGGTTTTGTGGAGGGTAGGTCATGCCTCAGTAATTGCTCATGTTTTATAATACAAAATTAATACAAAATACAAGATTTTGCAAAAGCTTTTGACAGGATACCACATGGAATTCTAATCAGTAAATTGCAGCACATGGGGATGGATATATATATATATATATACATATAATTAATGGAGAGATATCAGAGGGTAGTTTGTTCAGGGTCCAGTAGAAGGCCTGTGACTAGTGGCATATCACAGGCTCTGTTCTTGGGTCACTGCTATTTAATTTGTTCATTAACAATATATGAAAGGATCTGAGAGGAACTATTCAGTTGTTTGCTGATGATGCAAAATTGGATAGAACAATAGTTAATATGGAGGATGGTAAAATTTTGCAGGATGATTGGATAGACTGGCAGTTTGGGCAAAGGAGAATAGTATCAGTTTAATGTGACAAAGTGTAAGGTATTTGGGGTGAAAAAATTACCAGCTGTGTACTATATTGATGGAACTGTACTCCAGGAAATTGATGAAGCTAGAGATTTGGGGATGTTAGTAGATAGGGAGAGTTGAAGTTTAGTGGAAATACTGCAAAAAAGTGGTTAAAGCAGCTCATCAGATTACTTGGTCACTGAAGAATACCCTGATGAGCAGAAACAAACAAAAACAGAACAAACAGAAACAAACAAAATTGCACACAGATCTGATCACCTGGGTTTCTTGGGGATGAGGAGGTGGTGAGAGGATCCAGAGGCAAGTAACCAAGATGGTATCAGGTCTATGGAATGAACCTTATGAGGACAGGTTGAAGATTTGTGGCCTACAGAAACTGATTGACAGGAGGAAAAGAGGTGATATGATTGAGACATACAAATTGCTGAAGGATTTTTATGAGATTAACACAGAAGAAATTTTAGAACAAGTCTGGTGGTGGGTGAACTAGGGGCCATCCTTGGAAACTGAGCAAGAGTGTAGTTAACAGGAGTGTCAGGACTAGATTTTTTGCTTGGAGAGTAGTGAATGAGTGGAATAGATTGCCAGAGTCTATTGTGGGTGTCATGACTGTGAATGAGTTCAAAGTAGAGTATAATAGATACTGCATGAATGTTGGATAGTGCTTGGCATGATGTTTAGGGTCTCTCTTAATGTCTA
This sequence comes from Typopeltis vanoorti, assembly GCF_054136105.1. NCBI lineage: Eukaryota > Metazoa > Arthropoda > Arachnida > Uropygi > Thelyphonidae > Typopeltis > Typopeltis vanoorti. The sequence goes on from NC_143554.1 coordinate 89,827,415, forward strand.
AGGACTCCATGGAGTAGCCAATCATCATCATCATAATAATAATATTCAGATTTCCATAGCTATAGTGATTCATGTTGAAATTCTGGAAGCAACTATGTAGAAAGATGAATGAAATAATTAATTTAATACTAAATTAAGTACTTCTAACCTGACATTTTGCCAGGCTCAAGCTAGCAATGTCAAAGGCACTTTGAAGATACACACTCAGTTAAGACTAAAATTGCAACCACCTTCAGAACAAGGACAGTCACATGTATGGAAAGTGACAGTGGTGCTCTTTGCAATGATATTCTGCAATTATTGCTGATGGGCAGATTAGGGTAGAGTACCAAAACTTATGTAGAATTATACCATCTCTAGGAGCAGTCTCTGTGATTTACATGAGGATCTGTGTAGCAGCTTCACTTTTTTTCCAATTAATAAAGTGGTTTTGTTGCAATTCCTTTTTGTTTTTTTGTTGTTGTCCATACTGAATGTATTTTTTTAAGTTCTTTTCTTCTTACCATGGTGGGTGCTGGTGCTGTTCTGTCTGTCCAAAGAATTAAATTCCACATTGACAGGGAATACTATAGATACCTGGGAAGGAGGGGAAGAGAGAGAGAGGATCCCATAGTCCTTAATTTGTCTGAGAAAAGTGGAGACTTTTTCTGATGGTTTTGCTGTTATACCTTTAATGTAGGGTAATGATATGACGTATATATATGTAGTCTGGTTGGGAAGAGGGGTGTCTTTTTTTTTTGTTTTTTGCTATAACTGTTCTGTTCAAAAAGTGAAAACACAGCCTGTTGTTCCAGATGCAGTGCAAGTCCTGAGGATGAAATTCACTCAGCCCTGGAAGCTAATGTTTTGAAATTTAAAATTTTCTGGGATACGAGCTCCTTTGCAGAGCTTGTATCTTTAAAGAATGCAAACCTATGCAAACCCAGTATTAATGATTATATTCTCATAGGCTCTCTAATAAATTTTTAAACTTTTTTAGTTTTTTTTCTATACATTGGCTATAAAATATGGCTGGAGGTATAATATCTTTTATGCCAAGTTGAAGCCTTTCAGCTCTACACTTTAGAAATGGAAGGTTATTTGTATGCCCCCATATGGTACACAGTAGAATATGATGTGTGTGTGTGTGTGTGTAGGTGGGGGGGGACATATAAAGAGATTTCAGTATTTATTTTCAAGAGTATATGAAAAATATTTTTGATGTGCAAATTACGCTATGAAATTCATAAATTATGATTAGAAATTAATACGTTAAGCTATTTCCTCACCTAGTTCAGTTCCACAGTGTGCACATTTGTTTCTCTGACTAACAGATTTTATACAAGAGCCATTTATAGAGTCAGAATGAACATTATTGCTGCATAACAGAGAGTCTTCGGATTCTTGACAAAACTCATTATCAGGCAATGGAGACTGCTCAAGCTGTTCATGTCTGTGTTCCAAAACGGAGCCAGCAGATGAGTCCTTGTTTTGTGGAGATAAGCATATATTTTTTCTATCTCCCCATGTCCTCACAGTGACATCTGGTTGATTATAGTGAGATAAAGAATGTTTGCTTGAAGTATGTTGAAAGAATTTGCTCTCATTTTCAGATATCCTGGATTTTGGTGGTGATTCTTGGAACTGCCATCCATTATAGTTACTCTGATATGATGGACTGGATGTCTTCACTACAGAAACCTACAACAGATATTTCATTAAGTAACAGTAATATATAAATAATCTAGTAATATATAAGATAATTAGTGACATTGTCTCACTTTAAGTAATATCAATACCTGCTATTGTTATTGAAGAGCAATAAGCTTTCAGGATATTTGCAATTTCAACTCCTCCTTCAATTTTTAAGATGACATTAATAAAAAACTAATAGTTATCTGATCTTTGAGTAATTATATCAAACACAATTGAATTACAAGTTCTTTGTAAGGAACTTGTAATTCAATGGCAGTATTACTACTAGTTCCTTCATAAAGAAGCTGGTAGTACCATTCCCATGATTCTTTAAAGTAAATCTTTAACTTGGAAATGTCCTAAAGGAGTTGGATTAGAGTAAAATAGTTTCCACTGTACATAAGGATGGGCCAAAACAGTAAGTGTGGTGGTTCTATTATTGAAGAAGAAGTGGTTCTATTATTCAGAAGTGGGCATATAAAAACATGAAACTTCGTAGAGAAAAAGAAATTGGCTTTAAGAGGTTCCAAAAACAAGACTCAAAGGTATTGATTTTGAAAGCTATTCCTATTTTAAGGGCATGTATTACATGATATTACCATACACCAACAGTTACATGAAAGATGTATTTCATTCATTCCTCAAATATGTTTTGCATATATTTAAACTTGGTTAATGCAAAATGGAGCCTCCATAGCTCAGCCGGAAGCCCTTTGGTCGGAAAGACCTGGGCTCGATTCCCGTCTATGATGTGAGAAACCTTTATCTAGTCATTTCAACTAAAGGTGAGATAACCAGTCTCATATGGAGGTGGAGGGTTTTTCTCCCAGTAACTTGAGTTTTTCATCCCTCAAAAACAGGCAAACTTGTCCTGTGTACACACATGCGGTTACAGTAATAAAATATACTTATGGCAAGGAAGGCAATGGGAAACCATCTTGCTCATAATCATCTCTCTAGTATGGTAGCATATATATAGCTACCCCCACACCCAGAGGGAATAGGATAAGAATGCAAAATGATAAGTCAAAAATATCAGTTAAACTATTTCTTATTTAAATACAATTTAAATCTTGTTAATAACATAAAAAAACTCATTGAGATAAAAGGAACAGTAAGTTATAAGGGATAGTTTGCTACAATGAATCTCTTTCAGCATAGTATTTACAGGACTTATGAGTAGTTTGTTATAATAATGTTTTCTGTAGTGGATCAACTATATTACAGATACTGTGCACACAACAGGCCCAAAGCATGACAACAACAACAGATCATAAGATCATAGCAAATATGGTGTGGGGAAAAATAATAATGAAAAGCAAAATAAAATATAAGCATGTTCCATATTTTTGTGTGTGTGCAAACTTAATTATTGTATCATAGATAAGTACATCAAAAGATACTACTTCATTAAAGGAAATATCTGCCTTAATGTTTGCATTACTCACGTAAACTGTGATTTTAATGCCTTTATCTCATGCTATATTATCATAGATAAATGAATTGAAAAAATTCTGTTCTTGTAATACATCTTTTAATCTGAAACACCATTCTGCTCCATATTATAATATTTCATGTTAAATGCTGACCATGCTAGATTCTGTAAATTTTTTTTTTGAATGAATGAATGAATTGTAAAGTTTTTTGAATACTGAATGATAGGTTTTATTGCATAAATTGCAATGAATTTAGGATGGTTACTAGACTAAAGACATAGATAAGAGGATAGCTGTCTGATAGGTATCAAAGAATAATGTATGAAGAAGCAAAATTCAGAAAAATAACAATGACAATTCGATGCCACAGTGGTCTATCCTTGGGTATACTGTGTAATTTATGTTCATTCAAAATGATATTGTGGCTGGCTGATTTGAAGGGAGAATATACAGTTTGCTGATGATGTAAACTTGGGAGAAGTAGTAAGAAATGACTCTCATACTGTATACCAGGGGTCGGCAGCCGGTGGCCCGCATGCGGCCCAAACGTGCATTTTTGGTGGCCCATAAAAGGTTGACCATACTTATACGGCATGTGTCCCATATGTTGAATTATTTAAATAATACATTTTATAATATGAATAATAAATTAAAAATAATTTTATACCTATACTTCTTGATATCGCCATGCAACTTGGTGCAAGTCAACCTTGTGAGTCATCACGAGTGGGGATAACAAAGGCGACTTCATCCGAGATTTTGGCGCACATTAAAGAATGCATTTTCGTTAGAAAATATCCAAAAATTTTATCGATGCTTGCCAAAAAAGCAGAGAGACACACATATTGTGATGCATAATATATATTACATTGTTTTTAAGTGATAACTCAAATATTTTTTTCACTTATTATTTTTGCTTAATTAAACACTTGCAGCCCAATTATTAAAAATAAAAGTTGAATTTGACCCATGAGTCTGAAAAGGTTACCGACCCCTGCTGTATACCTTCAGGAAAATTTCAGTAGGCTGGCATTATAGGCAAAAGGGAATGGATACCAATTCAATATTTTCCAATGTAAAGTTTTGCATTCTGAACTAAGGAGATGGAAGCTGTGTATTATGAAGTTTGTTCTGAGAATATTTGTTCTAAGATTATCATCTTAGAACAAATATTTTTGAATCATAAAATATAAACAAAAAAGTTATAACATTCTGACACCTTCGTATTTAAACATTGCAGGATATATAATCATTTTTGGAGCAGAATGTCATCTTTTTAGCTTTCTTTTTTGCATATTGCTAGTAGCTTTTTTCTAACTATAGTACACTTATGAATGCATACTACTGGATAGGTTCCACCACTATTTGATTGCTGATGTCATTTAATAATTCTTCCAAGTAAATATTGCACATATCCAACACACTTTATCTTCAATTTTAATATACCTTTGATATTATCTTTAATTCCTTTTATGGCACTTTTCTTCATTTTTAAGTGTTCTTCTTTTTTTTTTCATTCAGTTAGTTCTCTCCAAAACATTTTATTACTATTATTAATAACATCTGACCTCCACAAAGTCAAAGGACTCATCATGGGAGGTCCAAACTCTCTCTCATTAAAAAAGATCATCGAACTGTGCTTTAAGCCCATTTGCAGTTTCTGCACTCACCACATTCTCAAGCAATGCATTCTACTCATCAATTGTTCTCCATGCAAAGAACCTGCCTCTCACTTCCCTGCTCATACCCTCCTTATACAGCTTCTAGGGATGGTCTCTTGTTCTACCCTTGTCTCCCTCTGATCTATAAAAAATCTCCTCGACATTAATCTGGTAACAATTCCTCACCAACTTATATGTCTCAGTCATATCTCCTCTCCTTCTATTCACAAGGCTTTGAAATTTGCATTCCCTCAATCTCTCCTCATATTTGACATTCCATAGATACCTAACAATGACTTAGTAAACCTTTTCTGGATCCTCTTCAATACATCCTCATCTCCCTTGAAACCAGGCAACCAAATCTGCACACAGTACTCCATATGTGGCCTGATCAAAGCTTTGATAGGGAACCATAACCTCTTTGCTTCTGCATGTCAATGTCCTCATTATTATCATAATCTATTGGGATGTTCTTACAATTTTAGCAATGTGACCTCTAAACTTCAAGTCTCTATCCACCATCACTCCCAGATCTCTCATCTCTTCCACCTCCTTCAAAAATTTCCCCATTAGTTATTTTCTTATTTTTCTTAGTCTTCCCATAGATGTAATTTAGCTATGCTTACATATAATTTAGCATTACTGCATTGTTCTCTATAGCATCTAAAAGCACGGATTTATTTACTTTCCAAAAAATTCTGTATCTAATTTCATACAAATCTTTAACTTCTTGAGCTCACCATGGAGTGTCGACGTTTTTTTCAATTTTTATTCAGCTCTAAACTAAACGTCATCACTTGTTATTTCAGAGTCCTAGTACACTCTTTGTGTTTTGGACTAGTGGAAGATATAATTATCACTAATAACATAAACAGTAAGACTTTTCTGTTTATTGTATGTAAGCTCTATGTAAATTCATAACATATCTGACTGTGAGGAAAAGGCATTAGTAATGGCATAGTAATTAATTTATGTTTAGAGTAGATAATGAATGAGTATCTGGAGAGTCCGTAGCCTAGTTGGTATACATGAAGTCCTTTGGTCAGAAAGACCTGGGTTCAATTCTTGTTCAAGATGTGAAGAACCTTTATCTGGTCTCTTTTGACTAAAGGTGAGTTAGCTGGTCTCAATCCCCTACCTCCATATGAGGTAGGGGATTTTTTCACTAAAACTTGAGTTTTTTGTACCCCAAGAACAGACAAACCGGCCCTGTGAACACACACTGCTACAGACAAAAAATACATTCACCTTCCCCCACCAATGCCAGGCTTGGCAACAGGCCGGTTGAGGTTGTTTAAAGTGGCAATATATATAATAGTGGACCCTGCATCTGCAGGATAAAAGCACTAAAAAGAAGAAGAATGAATGAGTATCTGGGTGAATACCTATTAACAGGATGAACTTCAGGAAGGTGAAAATTTGATATCTTGTCAGAATTCTCAATTCTCAACATTCCTTTACAAACTTTCTGCTTTCAGATAAAACACAAAGTCTCCTGTTAGCATTTTAATGCTTAAATGACCTTATGTTACTGTAATTGATAAATAACACCTTTCCATATTATAAAAATGATGTCAATAAAACATTTAAAAATATTAAATATCAAATTTCTATTGAGTGGATACTGTTTTCAGTTGACTTCTAACTTAGGATAATTTCATCAAAACAAAGTGTGAAGACCTACGGTATACTTACTTTGCTTTGTTTGATCCATTTGTCACTGTCCATTATTTTTGCTTTTGGAGCAGCACCCAATGAAGAAATGCTTTGTTTTATGGCCGGTAGTGAAGAATCATATAATTCTTGGGTTTTTGACATTTCTTCCATTTCTAAATGTTTCAAATTACAAAAATAATCTAAGAATGATTCAATACAGCTATAAAAGTCTGCATAAATAACTAAATAATAAATAAAATAAGTAATGAGCCAGTGCTTGGATCACTTTACTATAATATTTGAGTAACTGTACAGAGCACTACAAATGAATAATTGTGAATTATCCTTTTCATCTACAGACATGCATAAATCTAAATTTCTTCAAAATCTTGATCTGTTTATTGAGAAATAATCAGGTTTTGTGCACATGTAGTAGTGATCCACTAAAACTGTATTTTAGCGAGGAATAAATGATCACAATTATTACAAGTGTTTAGTCCTCATAATTTCTTGTGCAGTAAACAAGAAATTATATCCAAGTTGCTTTTTCTAAACTAAAGGAGATATCTTTCTCCAATTTACTCTAAGTATCCATAATTGAAGAAAATATACATAAATAAGAAGCAAAATTACCTTGCATTTTAGCATTTAAGACAGTTTCCATTCAGACGCATTTTGAACCTTATTGGAGTCCTATTAGTAGGTGATTAAACCAGTGAAGATATCACAAGTCAACTAGACACTTGTGACAGTAATAGACAAAAAACACAAAACGGTTTTAAAGACAAAGTTCAAAATCCAGGATGCTGGGTTTTGTGACCACCATGCTTCACTTCCTTGGTTTGATTAGTGTTGTCAGTTTTGATTCAAGCATTCATTTGCACTTATTGTATCACTGAAAGAATTCTTATTGGTATGGAAACAATGTTCCTATTACACTTTAAATTCTTGTCTCTTATCCTCGTTTCCTCGAAAAGATTTTCCCACTAAGTGTATACCTTGCACCGAATATTGCCTTCAAAATTTCAGAACCTTACACTTTGCAACACTGAACTGACAGTTCCATATTGTTGTCCACTCATATAATCTATTCACGTCCTCCTGTAAGGCCATAACATCTGCTTGATTCCTCATCACTCTCCTCAGTTTTGCATCATCTGCAAACAGTGTATATCACCAGTTAAACCCATTCCAATATCATTAATATAGCCCCGATTTGTTAATTTATGCTTGTACTGCATTTTTGATGTCCTTACCAACTGAGTCACTTTGCCTGCTCCTTATACTATTCATGCAACTGATTATTACCATTAGTCATCTTGTGCTGCTTCCAAAAGTGCCTTATTCTACTTCCAGATTTCATGCTTAATCCCCCCCCCCATTCATCCATTTAACACATGTTAAATGGATGAATAAAACTTCTCATCATCACCAGAATTGTAATTCCACATATATCCTTTCCTCACAGAAGTCTTCAAGTTATTATTATTATTATCATTATTATGGGCAGCTCCAAGGAGTCCTCAGACTCATCAAGGGAGGCCCAACATCATGTCAAGAACAACTATTCAACATTCATACAATATCTATCATACTCCACCTTGAACTCATTTATAGTCATGGCACCCACAACAGACTCTGGCAGCTTATTCCACTCATTTACCACTCTCCAAATAAAAAATCTAGCTCTAACACCCTTGTTAACCTTAGAAGTTATAGAAGTCTTCTAATTATAGCAATTTAAAGAAGGAAAATTACAAAGTTCCAAATGATTAACAGCATTGGGAGAGTAAAAGAAACAATGTGTGAATTCGATAAAATCTGGTAAAAAAGATTTCAGCGAAATAATAATAAAAAAAAAAAAAAGAAGAAGATCAAAATGAGAGATTTTGGCACAGTATACTATACTATTATTACAGTATAATAAACAATTATGTTATTATACCATTTAATTAAGAATTAATAGTGACAGAACAGAAAAGTAACCACATCATATCATGTGAGAAAAGAATGTTCTCTGAATGTATGGAAAGATATTTCCATAAGGAAAAAATTAAACCATACTGTAAGCAGTTGCTATTATGTAACTGTGAAAATGTATAGGAAACAAGTGTGCCCACAAAATTAGTGGGCATCCTGTGTGCACTTGTTTACACTGAAAGACTTATTGAATAAAATTATAAGTTGAAAAGCATAAATCACCGAGAGAATATTATTACATATGACATAAGATAAGTACAATATTATATGCCAGTTATAGCATGGCACTAAATTTGTTATAAGCTATGCTACAGCTGAATTCCAAGAAATAAAAAATAAGTAAAAAAGATATTTCAACAGATGCAGGAACTGTACAGCTTCACAAACATGCATACCTAAGATAATTCCATCGAACATATATAGTGAAAGAAATTAAAAAAAAAAAAAGTATTAATTACAAATGCTAAAGTGTAGCAGACAATTTAATTCTCCGAATGGAATAGAAGGTACTCACTCCCAGATCTCACCCATTGTATAAGGGCTCACGATGTTATAACTCTTTTCACTCACAAAGCAAATAACTACTTTTCACCACCTTGTTGATACCTTCCATATACAACTATCAGAGATTGCCCCTTGTTCTCTCTCTCTCTCCACTATATAAAATATCTCTTCCAGTAATCTGGTATACTTCCTTCATCAACTTGTATGTCTCAATCATTCCACCTCTCCTCCTCTCTCTCTATATATATATCAGATCTGCAAATGGTACTTCCTAATATATGACATATCTATCCTAATATCTGACATTCCAGAGACATGATACTGCCTTTTCACTTCTCTGGAGCTTTACTAAAATCTCTTCATTTCTTCTAAAAACCAGGTGGCCAAATTTATACACACAAATGTGGCTTGATGAAAGCCATGTACCATAGAACTAAACCTCTTTATGTCTACATATCAGTGTCCTCCCATCATTGTCACAGTTCATTGTAGTTAGCCTTAGTTGCTTTGGCAGTAAATCCAAAACAACCAAGTTTCTCACATTCAGCTGCCCACACATCCTTGTAAACAACTGCACATTCCTATTTAAACCTCTCCCTAACTCTGTAGTATATCACTAGGGAATTTCCTCTACTGCTTCCCCTATATACAGTAAAACCCCTTTTTTACACTTTTCAGGGGACTGATGGAAAAAAGTGTAAATAGCAGGAAATGTAAAAAAAAAACATTAAAAAAAAAGGCTAAAAGATGACTTGCTGCTAGTATGTGAGTCTACATACTTGATTACAAAATTTAATAACTGAAAATAAATGAATTTAGAATTACTTACATTTATCTATTTAAAAAATCTTCAATTGTTGATTGTTTTTGCTTTTCGTTTTTTTTTTTTTTTTTTGACATAGCGCCAGATTGCTTTGCATTGAGTTCAATGCGTGACCTGTTTTCTACTATCGTGTTCAAAGTGAACATGGAGAGTCCAAGATCTTTTGCTAAATGCACACGTGTTCTGGCATGCCAATCTGCACGTCGCAGAATTGCCATCTTTTCTTCTACCAAAATACATTTTCTTTTTTTTTCCTCCATGTTACTAACATGGATAATCCACCACCGCAACTTGAAAGCAAATTTCAGACTCTAAATTACGTAACAGAAATTCTGCAATATCAATTCGTATGTGATTGAAAAATCACGGTATTGCTCATCACTACATTACTGTTTCAATCGTGCAAATCACTGTGATGGTGGAAACGAAACTTACAGCCGAAAGCAACGCCATCTGGGAACAGAAATGCGCATATTTCCGCAGAAATCGATTTGAAAATCAGTATTGCCACCCGAGAAAAAAATGCAAATCATGGGAAATAACGTCCACATCAAGTTGTTAATGGCGGGAAAACAATATATCGTAAGAATAGGCCTTACAACGGGACCAACGGAAAATGACGTATATGGCAGGAAAACGTAAATTGCGGGAACGTAAAAACAAGGTTTTACTGTATAACTTCCTGGTAATGCCTATCAGAGAGTCCATTTCCTATCCAGTGCACTAACTGTTTATTCAATTATTTGTATACATTAAATACAAACTGGCACTGCAATCTATCAAAGGCCTCTGCAAAAGCTTTAGGATGAAAGACAGAATAGTAAACAAATTTTATGAAAAAAAAAATCTGATATATTTTTCAAATTTATTAGACAAAAAGTATATCCAAATTGGCACTTTTTGTGTACCAGTTTCACTCCAAAACTATACACCTTTTCCTACCAGTGATATGAATGTGTACAAAATTTCATTAAAAATTGGAGCAATGAGCTGGCTACCACAGTGTATATACACAAACAAATACACTCAGAAAAGTACTGCTAGCACTGCACTTTTACAAAAACGGTTAACAGAAGCAGAAGACCAAATGCTTTTTTACATTCTGGCTACTACACTTCATAAAGCCAATATTACATGCAAAAGAGAAGGGATATTTATATTTTTTATTCCAAAACTAAAATTCTCTTTCAGTTAAAGATTACTTCATTAAAATTATAAAATTGAAGAAGGGGACTAGAAGTCATTTTATTACTTGGTGGGTGGTAGAAAACAAAACACTATCAGACAGTAGTGGCAGTAATAAAACTAAATTGTTTTAAGGCAAGGGATATTCAGACTCCAATTTCATTCATTCATTTCTTACAATCAATCAGAGGATTCCACAGAAGTCATTTAATAATAAATAACAATAACATAAGGTTCTCTAAATCGAAATACTTGAATCAGATTACATTGTACGAAAAGACCAATACTCCACAATTTGAAAATACTTGTGAACTTTAAAATAAATTTAATAATGATGATTAATTTTACCTCTCAGTTCTATTTCTTGTAGTGTAGAAACATCATTATAGTCACAATCTGTTCCAAGCTCATCTCCTCCGAAGTTATGACCCTTTCCCTCTAAAAACTGGTGTTCCTGAAAATGAACACACATAAAAAAAAAAAAAAGCTAAAACAAATTTTAATGCATCAATTTCTTAAAGCAATCAATTTAAAAAAGGTTTTTGATATTTTAAGAAAATATCAAAGCTATATTTTCCATGAGTTATATAATACTTTCAAATTATTCTATTAATAAATCTCACAACCGTAATTTAATTTCACGTAAATTTTGTGCATTTATCTTTCATTCTAAATACATAATCATATCACCTTATCACAGAAATAATCCTTCTCTTCATAATCATGTTTTTCTAATTTCAGCTCAGATTTTCCAGCTGGTTCTTGAATTTCTTTACCTAAAAAAACACAAATCAAAAACCGTAACTGAATATGTTTGTAAAATATTTCATTGTTACTTGGAGATAACTGGCAACTGTATAGTTATCTAATTAAACTGCAATACATAGAAGCAAATATATATTAATCAGTTTAAATTTATGCATGTCACTTCTACACATGAAGCTGCAAAGTCTATGGCAAATCAATGTAGTTGTGTGGGCAGGTATCAAGAGAAAAGTAATCTGTTGATATATTCTTGAAGAGCTGGCAATTGTATTTGAGAAATACTTTGTGAGAAAGGCTGTTCCACAGAAGAGTAGATCGAGTTAAAGATGAATGCAAGTAGTAGGTTGAGTGAGTCAGCAATTTAACTGTAACGTAATACATTTTGTAAAATATTTTATTATTACTTGAAGATAACTGGCAACTACAGAATTATTCAATTAGTCAGCTAACTGATTATTAAGTGATTCAATTAATTTGATAAATCACTGGATTATCTACAAAGAATGCATTGCTAAAAGTCTGGTGCTGAAAATCTGCTAGAAAATGTCTATCTTGTTTTTGCAAAGAGCTTTACATTGTCAATAAAATTATAAAAAAAAAAAAAAATCTTTTTTTTATGACTTTGGTGGAAAAATAGAATGCACTGACAGAGCAGATAATTAAAAATAAGCTATGCTGCTTTAAGGCAAAGTTTGATAAAAGGATATATGAATGGGCAATCATACAAATACTCCTCAATATTCTTCTTAATGTTCTATGCTCATCCAGAGTATGCAAGTTACTGTTTTTTTGTATCCTCTACTCCTGAATGCATCAAAAAAAAAAAAAGAAAAAAAAAAAAGAAAAGAAATCTGGCATCCTTGGGTGTCAACATCTATGAACAATGCGGTTATCAAAGAACTGTGTGTGTGTGTGTGTGTGTGTGTGTGTGTGTGTGTGTGTGTGTGTGTGTGTGTGTGTGTGTGTGTGTGTGCGCACATGCACATATGTACTTCATTCCATCCTACTGCACCTTGGTATATACTTTTCACTGAAGAAAATCGTATTTTCATAAAATCATTAGCAAACTGCATAGATGGATGTTACTGATCAACATTATGATTTTGTGAAAACAATGCACAATGTATTGTTATTGACTTATTTGTTTTTCATAAACATTATTATTTATTTTGGAACTACCCCTTGATACTATGAAAATAATGCTGCATAAAACTAATGTTCAAAAAAAAACCAAAAAAAAAAAAACCATTCCTCTGATAAGTAATCATCATTAGCAATAACCACAATAATACTTTTTAATAGCAAGTTAACACAACTGCATGATAACTTTGGCATTTAAATATTGTTGTGTATGAGGTAATGTATTGCATCATACTTTTTATGTCCCTGAACCATAGCCATACAATTGGTTATATGATGATGCTGTTGCTATGGCATGAGCAAATATTGCCGCCTGAAAGTTTGGATGGAAGTTACAATCAAGTCTGAGTCTGTAGGGACCAAAGAAAGAATCTGCTAAAGAATAAAGTTATTTCCTTGGTCCCTGTAAGGACCAAAGACTCATTGCATGGAATGCTACAATTGAATTTCTGTTAGAATCACATTGATGTTACAGAAACCAATGTTTCCTACAGTGAGTAGACTGTATATGAATAATCTTTAGTTGCTTTGCTCAACAATGCATACTATTAATTATATTCAGCATCAAATAGCTTACAAAAGGAGTGGTTGGAGAAGAAGGTTTCAAAAAGAAAGTATACTTTTTGTAGAAAGTATTTTACCTTGGGTATAATAAATGTTAATGATTCCAAGCTATTTTAAACCTGGTTTTACTCCATTTCCCAAGTAAGCAAACAGACAAACAAGTCAAGTTTGCACCTGCAAGTGTTGCAAGTCTAGCTGATCCTACAGGTAGTGCAAGACCAAGGTAACTCATGGTAAAAGTAGAATAAGCTCTGATCACTAATCTCATATTTACCCTTAATGCAAAGCACATCTCCTAGAGGAGATATATGATGTTTTGTATTAAAGACAAAGGGGCCACTACCCAGACCGGTTTCGACCTTTATTAAGGTCTCATCAGTGGGAGCCAGGCTAGAAATACCAAGATTTTAGTAATACAGAGCTTATAAGTATTTTACCGGAACAAGTTACCATAAGGTGTTTTAACCTTATTAAATAAAAATCTCAGGAGAAGATATAAATGTAGAAAGTATTTTACCTTGGGTATAATAAATGTTAAAGATTCCAAGCTATTTTAAACCTGGTTTTACTCCATTTCCCAAGTAAGCAAACAGACAAACAAGTCAAGTTTGCACCTGCAAGTGTTGCAAGTCTAGCTGATCCTACAGGTAGTGCAAGACCAAGGTAACTCATGGTAAAAGTAGAATAAGCTCTGATCACTAATCTTAATATTTACCCTTAATGCAAAGCACATCTCCTAGAGGAGATATATGATGTTTTGTATTAAAGACAAAGGGGCTACTACCCAGACCGGTTTCGACCTTTATTAAGGTCTCATCAGTGGGAGCAAGGCTAGAAATACCAAGATTTTAATAATACAGAGCTTATAAGTATTTTACCGGAACAAGTTACCATAAGGTGTTTTAACCTTATTAAATAAAAATCTCAGGAGGAGATATAAATGTAGAAAGTATTTTACCTTGGGCATAATAAATGTTAAAGATTCCAAGCTATTTTAAACCTGGTTTTACTCCATTTCCCAAGTAAGCAAACAGACAACCAAGTCAAGTTTGCACCTGCAAGTCTAGCTGATCCTACAGGTAGTGCAAGACCAAGGCAACTCCTGGCTCCCACCGATGAGACCTCAATAAAGGTCGAAACCGGTCTGGGTAGTGGTCCCCTTGCCTTTAATACAAAACATCATACATCTCCTCTAGGAGATGTGCTTTGCATTAAGGATAAATATTAAGATTAGTGATCAGAGCTTATTCTACTTTTACCATGAGTTGCCTTGGTCTTGCACTACCTGTAGGATCAGCTAGACTTGCAACACTTGCAGGTGCAAACTTGACTTGTTTGTCTGTTTGCTTACTTGGGAAATGGAGTAAATCCAGGTTTAAAATAGCTTGGAATCTTTAACAAGAAAGTATACTATTTTTTGGGAAGAGAAGGGACAAAAAGCATTATCTTCAGAAGTAGACTTAAAAAAAAAAATAACACATTTAAATGATTAACAAACCTGCTTCAGTATCTGCATTTTTATAGGTATACATTGTTTCTCCAGAATTAGAAGCATCTGGATAATTATAATTAAGTTCTGGGAATGGTAGAGAAATTGTGTATCTTCTTTCAAGATGTTGACGCTGTTCTCTATCAAGTTCCATCTCTGATTTAAGTAGCTCTTCTATTCCTGGGGGTGGAGGAGGAATATCTATAAAAGTAATTCCAAAAACATAATTATATTTCTTGAAAATTTACAAAACATAACTTTAGTTTTATAAAAAGAATTTTAAATCTGTTTAAAAAATGAAATATGCCATTTTTACTCATTGGAGACATTTAAATTTGTTAAAACAGTTTTACATAATTTATCTGTGGTCAAATTTTATCACCAGAACTGACATGTCTACTGCCATTACGAATTCTCTCACTATCTAATTAACTATGCTTAGCTATTTGATTTAGCTGATGGACACGAATCAGAAAATCTGTTAAGAGAGAGAGAGAGAGAGAGAGAGAGAGAAGAAAAGAATTGAGATATGTGAAAATAGGAGAGAGAAGAGCAGAGAATTCTCTTAAAAATAAATACAAGGAAAAAATATTGTTTTTTTGTGTTTTTGCTAATATTGAAAGTTCTTATGGATGAATTAATTTACCCTTGTTGGTAAATATGATGTGAACATTGCTACCTACTAAAAATGCATCCATACCATTTTATTCACTCAAAAATGACATGCTAGCAGTACTAGTTCAAAGAATTGTGTCCTAGATTTTTCTGATATATATATATATATACTGTGAAAGGTTATATGCAAACATTAAAAAATGTGAACAGTTCATGGAATGTTAAGGTGAAGCAGAGGTGTGG
Source organism: Typopeltis vanoorti (assembly GCF_054136105.1). Taxonomy (NCBI): domain Eukaryota; kingdom Metazoa; phylum Arthropoda; class Arachnida; order Uropygi; family Thelyphonidae; genus Typopeltis; species Typopeltis vanoorti. The sequence goes on from NC_143554.1 coordinate 89,843,150, forward strand.
AACTTTTAGGCACTGGAAGGCCACATATCACTTCATGGATTCCTTATAAGGCTCTAATTGTTCTCTTGTCACACTAATCACTTTTCTAGCTTGAGCCTTATATTTCTCATGTTGGTTTAGTTTTGTAATATGCTTATTTGTATATGCTAAGAGGCATATCTTGATCTGATTTATTTAAATGATTGAAAACTTAATCCTGGGAATAAGAACTTCTTCAGTTAAAAAGTGGCAAATTTATTTTTTTGAAAGATTCCTTCTGCACAAAATTCTGATAAAGAGAAGTCAAGAATTAGCCATAGCCAATTACATCATTTATACCTTTACAATTTGGCACAGTCAAAAATAGGACTGTAACAAAAGATTATACACTTCTGGATTAAAGTCATAAAGATTACATATGATATAATATAACATCATGTGTAATATTACATCATTTGTAATATAACATCATATGCAATATTACATTACATCATATGCTTCTATAGGGAACCACTGAAGAAGTGTGAATGCAAGAAATGTTAATGTAGACACATTGAATCAGTTTAAGGCATGGTTAGATGAGCTTTGTGGTGTGATAGAGTGTACTTCCCACTGTAAAAATCGTTGGTTATTTTTAATTATGTTATCGATTAATCTTTTAATTAGTTCTTGTTCGGCTTTGAAAAATCTGCTAATTTTGTTATTTACTTATATGTTATGTTTTGCCCCTTGTCTAATCTTAATCCTCAGTAGTACTTCAAACTTATGGCTGTTACTAATATATAGCTCGAGTGTGCGAAACTCTGATAACAAAGACAGTGCCTCGGGCTAAAGCAAAATTCTTTGTTAGATTACTAGTGCTCGATCTGATTAAAAATTTTGGAAATTTATTTGTTAAGCTGCACCACCAAAATTTTACAGGACAAGAGAACTTTCTTTATCAAAGATTAAAACACTCAGTATGACACACAATCCTCAATTCTCTATCTTATTCCTATACTATAATCATATATGTTTCTCACTTTGCAGTCGTGACTATATCAAAATACATATGCATAGATTCTGTTTATGAGCAATGCATTGAATTTAGTGATCAGGCAAGTTATTTGACAAGAAAAGAATTTATTCATTACTAAGAAAAAGAGATATACAATTGTCATTCAATAAATTCAACTGAGTCTAGCATACACTCCTGTCACTTAACTAATCTTGAACTTTTCAGGGACCATGTGCCTAGAAACTTACCCCTTAAAAATTTAGCTTATGTTAGATTATCATCAATAAAACTCAGGTTCAGGAATTATCTATTAACATCAGATTCTAGAATTACACTCTATAACTTAGCTATGTTCTCTAGCACAGAGTAATTGATCTCTTCTAGTGGTATAGTTCTAAAGTCCTGCATTACTACATAAAGTATAATTCCAGTTAATTTTCATTCACCATCACAAAATTTACTAATTTTCTTCTTACTAGACAAAATGGAAACTTCTTGCTTGGTAGTGAAGTTGGGATCTCTCTGGCTTTTACTTGCAAACATCTTTTGAATTCCTGTGGCTCGTAATTTCACTTCAGTTTCTTCCTAGACAAGTTTCTTTTTCTGCTATGTTCCTCTGGCATTTGCTTCTTGTATGTAGGTCTGGGAATACAGTCACGATTCATTGCCTACAATCCCTGCAAAGCTCAGCTGCCGTTGTCCGACCTCGTATTTCCACATAATCTCCTCGGGTTACGTTGACTTCATTGCCGTACACAGTCCTAAACCTCACTTCGGAATTCTACTTGACCACATAACTGTACTCAGACACTCCACTCCCAACCGTACTGGAACTTCGACTCTCCGGAAACAACAGGAAAAAAGCCCCTTTTAGGTGTCGTAAACTTCTATATATTCAGCACCGATGACCTTCTTGCTCTTACGTCATCGTTCACTCGGCACCCCGATACTCTTGCTTGTCATTGCATTTCGACGGGAAACCCCTACGCAACATTGACCTTTGCATTCGTGTTAGCCTCAGGTCATGAATTAATCCTCTTATTTTGTCTGGAACTTTAGCTTGACCTTGGTATACTTATGCACAATTCTCCACATATACAATTTCTAATTTTCTCATACAAAACACTTGATAACACAATATTCAAAACTTAAAGGAAAAGACATTAACGTTATTTCATTTACATTCAATTTGTCTTATTAACAGACAAGTATTTTAGCAGGATTTTTGATACTTGTTAAATCTGAACAATAGGTATTATATTACTAAAATTCCTTCTATTAAAGATTTAACACCATGTTGAGTCTGACTCCATGGAGGTCAGATATTAATAATAATACTAGTAATAATAATCCAGTTTCAAATATTGCCAATTTGGTGCATATGTGTGTGTGTGTGTGTACATAATTCCTTAAACCCCCCCCCCAAAAAAGTTAATAAATCAAGCAGAAAACAATTTTATTCCTATTTGCAAGATATTGCTGTAGAAGCCATATTTTGCAAATTTTAATTATGATTATAAGACTATCTTGGAATCAAAGACATTGCGAGTCTTCACTGTTATTGCACACAATGCCCATTGAACCTCATTCAATGCCATCACTGCACTCTCATGTAATACATTTCACTCATCAAATGTTCTGCAAAAAACTTGCTTCTCACACCCTCCTTTATACAACTTCCATAGATAGTCTCTTGTTCTGCTCCTTTCTCTCTCTCTCTATACAATCCATAAAAAAATATCTTCTACATAACCTGGCAAAATCCTTCACCAGCTTATATGTCACAATCATATCACCTCTCATCTATCCACTAGAATCTGCAATTGGCAATCCCTCAATCAGTTCTCATACCAGACATTCCAGTGACCTAATACCACCTTTCCAGACTCTTTCCAAATTATCTTCATGCTTTTGAAAACCAAGTGATCAAATCCATGTAATTATTACACCACAATCAGCCATATATGGCCAGATCAGAGACTTTATACAGTAAAACTCATAAATGTCATAATTTATTGTGGCATTGTGGTTCAAAATTTCAGGTCCTTGTCCACATCACCCCAGGTTCCTAAACTTCTCAATTTTCTTCAGTATATCACATCAACTATATACACTAGATCTCATCCTTACCTTCTAAATTTCAAAACTTTGCAAAAATTAGTCCTCTGTAAGGAACTGGCATATCTGATATATAAATCTCTCTATCTCTCTTAATATCATTAATATACAAGTTGAACAATAACAATCCTGAAACAAAGTTCCATAACATTAGTAACACCACATTAGTAACCTTTCTCTTCATTGATTGTGCTTGTCCATATACAACTTGCGGCTCATACTTATCAATCTTTTATCTAACTACTCAAACTAGTTATATAACTCCATCCATCTCAGTTTACTTATCAGTTTATTCTGTGACAATCTATCAAAGGAGTTTGCAAAATATAAATATACTACTGTATATGTATACACAAGTAGTGTGCCAAAACATGGCCTTCATTTAACAAACCCATAACGTTTATCATAGAGAATATCCTGCTGTAATTAACTCATTTCTGGATCCTAACCCTCACCAACTTCTCTCACACACCTATACAACTCTAGATATACAGATTAGCCTATAATTTAAAACTTCAATCACTTCCATTTCATTGGGACTCGTTCAGTTGCAAAGCTGTAGTTAAACAAATATATAAAAGCTGCTGTTGATTTCCCAAAACATTCCCTTAAAATGCAAGGTGATATGTCATTAAAGCCTTATTAATAGTGAGTTTACTTACTTCCTATTATATTCCCTGTTCACTCACTGCCAGCAAAATCTTTCCTCAACTGGTTAATAATGAAAATTACTGCATTACATCTGATATACAAAGGCTTTTGATAGATTACTGCATGATAAGTTGATAGTCAAACTACAGCAGATGGGATTAGATATTAGACTAGTGCACTGGCTATCTGATAGGTATCAGCAAGTTGTATGGGAGAGCAATATTCCAGAAAAGAAAAGTCACAAGTGGTGTGCCTCAGGAGTCTGTATTAGGGTTATTGCTGTTTAACTTGTATGTTAATGATATTTGGGTAAGATTTGGATGGGGATATTCAGTTGTTTGCAGATGATACAAAATTGGGATGAACTATGAGGAGTAGAGCAGATGTTATGGCCTTTGCAAGAAGACTTGAACAGATTGAGTGAATTGGCATGGGAGTGAGGATGCCAGTTCAATGTTGCAAAATAAAAGGTTTTAAAATTTGGAAAACAAAGATGGGATGTAGAATTTGTGCTTGGTGAGGATATATTATTGAAGGTAGAGGAAATAAGAGATCTTGAGGTGATGGTGGATAAGGATCTAAAATTTAGAGGACATATTGCATCCAAAATTGTGAGGAATGATGTGGAGGACACTGACTTGTAGAATTAAGGAGATTCTTGTTGCATAGTATAAGGCCTTGATTAGGCACACATGGAGTACTGTGCACAGATTTGGTCACCTGGTTTTCAAAAGGATAAAGAGATGTTGGAAAGGGTCCAGAGGTGACTGACTAAGGTATATGATATCTGGAATGTTGAATATAAGGAAAGGCTGAGAAGATGCAATTTACAGAGTCTAGTGGATAGGAGGAAGAGGGGTTATATGATAGAGATGTACAAGTTGGTAAGGGGTTGTTATATGATTAATGTTGAAGAGGTTTTTTATAAAATGATGGGAGATTAAGAGATCTCTGGAAGCTGTATAAGGAGGGTGTGAACAAGAGAGTGAGAAGCAGATTTTTTGCATGCAGAGTTGTGAATGATTGGAATGCCTTGTCTGTGAGGGGTGTCTACAGAGAATTTGAATGTGTTTAATGTGCAGTATGATGAGCTGTGTGTATATGACAAAGGGACCTCCAAGATGAATCTTTGACTCCATGGGATCTTAGGATAATAATAATTTAATAATATGACTAAACCTTTAGTAATAAATATGTGATGTTAAATCAGGTGGAAGGCAGGAGACTAACCAAGAATATGCACCAAGTGTGGAAATGGAAAAACATCTCAGGGAAAAAAAAAGAAAAAAAGAAAGAAAAAAAAAAAAAGAGACTATCCTAGGTGTGGACTTTGAAAGTAGCCTCAATGAATCTGTTGAGTGGCACTGGCCACCACATGCATAAGAAAACAAAAACTAAAAGATAACCTTTTTATGAGAAACTAACTGGTTAAATTATGTCAAAATCATTTTACAAAAAATCAGGTGTTTTGACCTAAAATGTTTTTTTTTTAATGGAATAACAAAAAACTATGTTTCATAATGTTATTCATCACCTGGAGTTAATAAAAAATTATAAAACAAAAAGCACTGATGTCTAATTAATCAGATATTTTTGAAAACATCGTGTAAAATGGTATCACAAACTGCAAGCCAAATGAAACTAAGCTATGCTTACCAACATCAATAGATACAGTAGGATCAATTCCTAAGAAATCTGTTCGTCTCCTCCACATCTCTTTCTTTATTCTTTTGGTAGAATTCACTCTCATGAAAGATGGTGTCTAATAACATTAACAATCATTTAATTATTAAAAAATAAATAAAGAAATAAAAAAAACAGCAAGAGTAACAAAAATTAAAGAACTGACAAGATGCAAAATTATAAAAGAAACTAGAATCATTTCATTTTTCTATAATTACTTATCATCTTTGCAATATCAGCAACAAATAAACACAAACAGTAGGATATTTTTAAATGGGATTAAATCAATTTTAGAAGTGACCATCACTTAGTGCTAAGCAGGATAAAAATGAATATCACATTTCAAAGAACAGTATGCAAGAAAGTTTTAAAAAAAAGTTGAACAGCTTTTACAGGAAAGCTGTAGACTCAACTTGACAAACATTATTGAAGAAAAATTAAAATAATCTGAAAACAAGAACCAAACATTGGAGACTCATTGGCAAACTCTCTAGGGAGGTATCAGGTGAAGTTGACTGCAAGGATAGAAAAATAAAAACACCATGGTGGACACAAGATGTTAAAGAAGGAGTCCTAGGTAAGAAGAAAGCTTACCAAAAGTTTCAAATAAGTTGGAAGTCAGCAGATGTCCTAAAAGAATACAAAGAAAAATTTAAGAGAACTAAGTTATGTGGTCTGCTGTAGTAGCTAAACAAAAGTCATGGGAAGACCATAAGAATATAGAAAATAAATTTCAGGAAGGTAGCAAAATGTTCTGGTGCCTATTGAAGAAGCTTAGAAATGGAGAAAATATTACTGTAAAAGAAATCAAAGATGAAAAGGTGACATGAAACTGAAGGCAAGGATATCCTGGATGCCTAGAGTAATTACTTTGAAAGACTATTAAATGAAACATGCAGTGACAGAAAAGTAGTAGAAAATTTTCAAGAGGAATGCAGTCAATACTTGAGGTAGAAAAAGCCATCAAAAACTTGAAATGTGAAAGGCAGCTGGAGTAAATGATATTAGACAGAAATGCTTAAATATGGAGATATAAAAGTTTTGAAGTGGCTATACTGCATAACAACTTCTGACTAGGTCCTTTACACTACAGAGGAGGGCCTGTATAGGTGTAACACAAAGTGTAATAAAAATCAAGGTTTAAGCCTACACAAGTCTGGTCTGCTTTCATCAAAAAATCTAAGAACCAAACTAGACCTACACTAAGTTTGGTCTACTTTCATCAAAAATCGAAGAACCACAGATCTGGAATAGGACATGCATCATGCCACAGAACACGTCAGCAACAACTAACATTGTTCCAACAAGTACTTAACAGACTAGAAAAGTCATCATCAAATTCCTGCCATGTACCCTCAAGGGGTGTACAGGATATGACAGTACCACATGAAAAAATTACATCATTACTAACTTCCTATCTACAATTTCCCTCCAAATCAGTCTGTTACTTGTCAAGACTCCAACATTATCAGATCTTATATTTCTATCGTCTAAGGCACTTTGTACCATATCAATCCACCTATATCTTGGTTTTCCTCTGGGTCGTTTTCCTGCCAACCTGGCAGAGAACACTTGTTTTGCTAATCTTTCCTCTCCCATTCTATTTAAGTGACCATACCACCTGAGATTAGCTCTGCTAACGCATTCCTGGATGCTGACAATGTCAAGTTCTTTCCTAATATCCTCATTTTTAATATGATATTGCCATTGATGCCATCTGTTCACGCCTCTAATCTTTCTCAGGACTCTCATATCTGCGGTCTCTAGTCTTTGGTCAAGTGTTTTACTTCTGACCCAGCTCTCAGATCCATAAGTTAAAATTGGTTTGAACACTGTCTTGTATACAGCTAATTTAGTGTTCCGACTAATTTCTCTCTTATTCCATATGAATTTATTCAATTGACTTCCCACCATACCAGCTCTGCTGATTCTGTTGTCTATTTCTATATTTAATTTACCATCTATAGTAAAAATCGTGCCTAAGTAGCTGAAATGTTTTACTTGTTGCACAGGTTCTCCATTCACAACACAGTTGACATTTTCAATGATTCTGCCTATTTTCATTGTCTTTGTCTTTTTATTGCTGACCTTCATACCATATCTATTACAGCAGCAATTGAATTTAGTCAGAGAATCTTGCAGACTTGTAGCGGATTTATTTAGAAGTATAACATCATCCGCATAAAGCAAAGAGCTGACATTAACATCTCCAATTTTGATATCATGTTTAATACCACTTTCCTTCATAATGTGATCCATATAGATAATGAATAACAGAGGGGATAATGTACATCCTTGTCTCTCACCAGATTTAACATTAAACCATCTTCCTGTACTTCCTTCAATTCTAACTGCTGACTTACAACTCAAATAAAGACTAAGTATTGCTTGATATAATGCCCCATTGACACCATATAACTGCAGCGTATTGAATAGCTTCTCTCTTGGCACCTTGTCATATGCCTTTTGCAAATCGACAAAACTTAAATACAGATCTTTGTTATATTCCCAAGCTTTCTCGACTATTTGTCGTAAAGTGAAGATCTGATCCTGACAGCCTCTATTTGGCCTGAATCCAGCTTGTTCTTCACCAAGCTTTTCTTCCACAATTCTTCTCAACTGTTTCTCAAGTATACTTGCATAGATCTTGCCAGGAACACTCAGTAGGGAAATACCTCTGTAATTCTCACATTCAGTTTTATTTCCCTTTATATATATGGGTACTATGAGAGCTCTACTCCATCGGGAATTCGTCCCTCTGTCCAGGCTTTCTGAACTATGCAGTGCAGCCACTGTAAAACTTTTATACCACCATACTTCAGCATTTCTGGTCAAATATCATCTACTCCTGCTGCCTTTCCACATTTCGAGCCTTTGATGGCTTTTTCTACTTCAAGTATGGATATGTATTCCTAACTGCATGCCTGGTCAGTGTTTTTTATCACTGTGCTGTCATCACTGCTTGTTTCATTTAGCAGTTTTTCAAAGTAATTACTCCATACTTCAAGGATATCTTTTTCTACTGTTTTCATGTCACCTTTATCATCTCTAACTCCTTTTACAGCACTCTTTCCTCCATTCCTAAGCTTCTTCAACAACTTCCAGAATATTTTGCCACCTTCTTGATATTTATTTTCTATATTCTTGCCAAAGTCCTCCCATGACTTTTGTTTAGCTAGTTTTACACACTGTTTAGCTTTCTTACATTTGTCTCTGTATTCTGTAAGAGTAAAAGCTGACTTATTTGCCAGGAACTTTTGATATGCTTTCTTCTTTTCCTTCACTGCCTCTTTAACTTCCTGTGTCCACCAGGGAGTTCTGATTTTTTTATCCTTGCACACAACCTCACCACATGCCTCTCTCACAGAATCAATCAATGTTTTCTTCAGAGTTTGCCACTGAATCTCCAAGGTTTGATTCCTGTTCTCAAACTCTTTCATTTTCTTTTCAATAATCTTTCTGTATTTTAGTCTACAGTTCACATCTGAGAGCTGCTCAACTTTTATTCGCTTTAAAACTTTCTTACATGTCATTCTTTTCAATATGAAGTTCAATTTTATCCTGCTCAAGACTAAATAGTGATCACTTCCAATTTCAAATCCTCTGTACACTCTGGTGTCCTGCACCAGGGAGAAAACATCACTATCAACAATAACATAGTCAATGAGACTTTTCTTATTCCTAGCCTCTTCTCTCCATGTGAATTTGTGCACATTTTTATGTTGGAACATGGTGTTAGTAATAACCAGTCCATGTCCTGAGAAGACATCCAACAGATATTTGCCATTATTATTCGCTTTGCTCTTTTCTCCAAATTTTCCCAAAATATTTTTGTATGTCTCATAATCATTTCCTACTCTACTATTTAGATCCCCAACAAGGACCAACTTTTCCTTTTTCATTGTGTCAGTTGCTTTTTCTAAAGTGTCAAAAAATTCCTCCACTTCTACCTTAGTAGAACCTTCTGTGGGACCATAGGCACAAATAAGTCTCATTGTCCAGGTCCCCATTCTCATATTTGCCCACACTACTCTACTTGAGACTGACTGCCATTCAAGAAGATTAGCCTTGTATTTTGTGTTGAATAATATGGCTACTCCTTCTTTTCCTTGATTGTCATTGCCTGAATATAACATTTTGTATTTATTGCTCAGAAAGATCTCACCAGTTTTGGTCTTTTTTGTTTCAGTCACCCCTATTATGTCAATCTGGTACTTATCTAATTCCTCAGCTAGCTCCATTTCTTTGCCATTCAGGCTTCTTACGTTGATATTACCGATCTTTAACTCTGGTGATGTTGAGTTGGGGTTTGTTTTCAGATTTGTTCCAGTAGCTGACTTTTTGCTGTTCGCCCTGGTTCCCTGGCGAAAACAACGGGGGCCTTGTTTAACTGGGCGACGCCCCAGCCGGCATGAAATTTTGTCATGTTGTACCATCATTTTTTATTTTGGAAAAGACTAGAAAAGTACTTAATAGAAAAGACCTAGTAATTAATAATACAGTTTTTTCCTGGTCACTTTATGTACTAGTTTTATTAATTAATTTTTACTACTTTTTTATACAAGTTTTGTACCCTGATGATGTAAATCTGATGACTTATGAAACTTGTTGAGTTATGCTGTTTATTTTAATAAATCTGTTTTATGTTTAGAAACATGTCGTCTCAATACCGGAAATTAAATGAAAACTATATTTCATGCCAGATAGCCTCAAATGTACAGCCTGCTACATCCCTGTACTACAGCAGAAATCCAAATCCTTCTCTATTTGGCTTCAATTCTTCTGCTGTCATTAACAAAACCCCTCCTCCATCCTGTTCTCTTTATCCTCTCTGAAAATATTATATTCATCTCTTCATCAATCAAGTCTTGTTAATGCCTATAACTTTTGCCAAGTTGAACTTACCAATGCCAGAAACTCTTTCCCCTAATTCTAGATGCTTCTGACATTAGTATACATAAATTGCAGTATCCCCTGCAGCCTACAACTGCCCTCAACACCTTGTGTTGGGTATCCCACTCAATTGCATGCACTGGCATTCTTGAGAATGCCAGTGCATGCAATTGACGTTACCTGATGTCAATTTTACCTGACATTACTCCAAACTCTCATCGACCAACACTTTTCTTAAAACACCTAACTCCAAATCCATTTAAATGCAAACCATCAGCCATATGAAAGGATTTATCAAGCGCATGCTATATATCCACAAACTCTGCACTATTCCCCCCCCTCCCCAAGCACAACCTACTCATGAACTCATTTACAATCACAGCCTATCTCAACTCACTCTACCATACCATGGCATCAGATTTACAATTTTTACTCTCTCTCTTCTTATTTGCTTGCACCAGCAACTCTTTCACATGCCATATATCACATTTGTTGCCTTGTTTCCTACCAGATCATTTTTACCTGATAAAAAAATAATCATTTTTACTTTCCCTCTTCCCCTTCCCTCATCCAAACAACATCACTAATATCCAGGGAAATATAATTCCATTACACTCTACTTACACATGCCTCTTATCGCCGAGTATGCATAAAACTCTCTCTCTTTCTCTCCCCTTGCACATACTTTGCTTTCTCTTTCCTGGCAACTCTCCCTACTTTCGCTTCTCTGCTATACACTCACCAAACATTTCTCCAACCATTCTATCTCACATTTTGTCCTGTGCAGGATTGTATATAAGCATACTCTCTCTTTCTCATTACCATCTTGCCATTCTCCTCATCTTCAACCATTTCTTTTATATTATCACTGATACCACATTCATCTTGCTAATTTTAATCACTTTACTTTCAACAGCTTTGCTCATATTCTCACTCACATTCTCTCACCTTATTCACTTCTTCACAACTCTTCACTGTCATATTGCTTACTCTTCTCACACTTCTGACACTCGTATTCAAAATACTTCCATTCCATGTGATAACTAGTTTCTATCATCTCCCCTTTTTTTTTCTGTGTATTTATCAAATTTTGTAACCCACAAACCCACCCTTAATCTATTCTCAGAGTGTATATCAGAAATAATACCATTTCGTGTTTACCTGCTTCTGAATATAGAAATTCTGGTAAGAACTAAAAGTATGCACACCGCATTTTAATGCTATACTCCACCATCACTCAGCAGCAATAATTTATATGAAAAGAAGGATTAATTTTATCTGAACAGATTTTCAATACCTTATTGTCAAAGGAATCCATTTCCATAGGTGGTGGTGGTGGTGGCTTTTCTTTTGGAGGCTCAATTTGACTTGGTGGAGCATCTAATTCATCAAGAATTAACTGACTATCATCAATAATGTACACAATTTCATCAACATTTGCCTCTGATAAAAAGGACTGTTGTTCATCTGGGGATGTTACCTGTAAAAATAAAAATATATAACTTATAGAATAATTCATGGCTAACAACTTAAAGTATTAATACTGAAGGTTTTAAAATAAAAAATAAAAAAATTAGACAAAAAATAACATGATGAGATAAGAAACCATCCATTAAGCAAGTGCTATTATTTCATCAGGCTTATTTTTAATTTTTATAACAACTCAAGCATAAAAGGTTGTAAACATATAGTACATTAGTTGCTCCAAAGGAAATTTATATGTGCAAAATTACATAATTACTCACCTACTGTAGATGGCTGAGTAGATCTCTGCTTTTTAACCAACAAGTTATGGGTTTTAATTCCACTATGATATGGAATGTTTTTGATAAGTCTTTAGGTGGTGGATGATTTTTAATGTCTGCAGGTGACCACTATCCTGTTTACTAGTGGCCCAAAGTTTAAAAGCATGGTAGTTCAAAAGAAGTGCCATGTTTATTCACTAGAATAGGTTTTTTTTAAGTACCTAACCCTTAGCTTTCCTACTATGGCACTAAAATTTTGTGAGATTATTATAAGAAAAAAAATTAAAATTACATTTTATTTACTGAACAATAAAGCCTAAAAGGTTTCATTTCAATGAAGTAAATTAATATAAAATAGGAGATATTATAAATCCATTCTTATTTCATAAGTGAATGTGTAGAAACTTAGAAAGTTCGAATGAGAATACAACCCTCAGCACTAGAGTTGGCCTTAGTAAAAGCGAGTTCCATTTGTTTGACCCCAGCTCTAGCAAATGGAACTTGCTCACTCTTAGGGCAAGCCTGGATGGATGATCTTTAACAAGGCTGAATTAGTGGGAGTTAGATCAAGAGATGGGACTCAGAACTAAATCAATAGAAGAAGACATATTTCTATACACAAATAGCAAAATGGTGTATTACCATATTATTACAATACAATAGATGAGAGATTATTGCAACAAGTTTTATCACTGGCTCATAAAGTAAACAGTATTTGATAAGAAATTATGTTCTTGTGAAATTCTTGTATATTTCATGGATGGATGGCGTTTAATAAGACCAATTTAGTGGAAGTAAGACCCAGAAAACTACAGAGAGCTAAATCGATGGAAGAAGTCATATTTTCATGCACAAATATCAAAATGGTGTACAGAAAAAACTGGGTATTTTTTAATGATCATAAATAACTACAGTAAAAAAAAAACTATTAGTACCATCATCCTGGGTAAATATATAAAAATAAATGTAAAGCTGGCAAACCAAAACTAAAACACTATTAAACAATGCTATGCAGGAACAATTATAATATAAATAGAAATGCATGGAATGGGGGGGAGGAGGTGGCATGAGTAAGCTGTTTTGTTCAGCACTGTTTGCAGATGGTTTGCTGAAAAGTTGAAGTCCTTGGTTCCTTTAAACATGCCATGTGAAAAGATGACATTCTTTTATGATGCAAGCAATGAAGTTCTTCTCTATGTAAGAGAGCTCTTGTTCTACTCAATGTCATGGTGTGTGTGTGTGTGTGTGTAGGGGGGGGGTGAATGATAAGCCAAGCTTGCACTGTCCTCACTGTTGTTGCTAATGTTGGCAATACATTCTTTTTTCTGTCTTATTTCAAACTTCTCAAAGTCTTACTTATCTATGAAAGGCCAAGAGCATGGAATTTTGTATACACCTATATGAAGTTTACTCCACTCTCCTAAAGATCACAACACCCTCTAGAAACATCCTGAGGTGTATACAGAATTTCATGCTTTGCTAAACAAATATATAAAACATTGCTAAAGAAAGCAATGTTTCATTTTGTGTTTGCTGACTTTACATTTATTTTTATAGATTTACCCAGAAGAAGCCACAAGATTTAGTGGTGAAACTAATATTTTTATTGTAGTTATTTATGACCATTAAAATATAACCACCTTTTTCTAGTATACTCATTGGTTGAAAGTCTCCTGTCAAATATAGTGTTTTACCAATTATTACAATACTCTTGATGAGAGACAGTTGTAGCATGTTTTTTTTTTTTTTCACTAGGACAGAAAGTAAATTATATTCGACAATACTTTATATTATTGTTCTCATCCTTTACCCCGCATGAACAACCAAAGTTTGCATATCTCTGTGATATTCCTTAATGCATAGCACATATCTGTCATTTCTGGTTATTTGGAATAATGGCTGAAGTAACTAAGGTTATGAGGCTAGCATATGATATCTATAAATTGCACATTCTTCTGGCTGGTTTGCCTGCTTTTGTGCTTCGCAACCATATGCCTGGGGAAGGAGTGTCCTAGGATCGATTCTTGTTGACGACGTTAAGGATTTTCCTCAGCCATAACCAAGTTAACCAGTCGTGGGCATGGACAGCAGGGTTTTTTCCACCAGTTTATCTAGGATTTTTCATCCCACAAGCATGTGGGATGAAAAATCCCATGTGAACACACAGAGTACAGTCATAGGATATAGTACGTCAAGGAAGGCAAATGAAAACCACCTTGCTCATAGTCATTTCCCTAGATGGTGGCGTATACAGCTGCCCCTAAACAGCCGAAAGCCTATATAACCACAATAACATTTGTCATAAGCATCCATGTGCAATTGCAAGTCATTCTATCAAGTAGTTTTTTTTTTATACAGCTGTCAAAAGCTAAAGTGTTGTCTGTATCCCTTGAAATGGATAAAATTGAGTATCATGCAGTTATAACAATCTTTGTAAAAGAAGGTTTAATGACAAAAGAAATTCATTCAAAGTTCATAAAAGTTTATGGGCACTCTTCTCCTTCATTTTCAACGATTAAGAAATGGGCTACAGAGTTTAAGCGCAGCCATACCAGCCTTGAAGATAATCCACGTGAAGGACGTCCAAAAAGTGTAACAACACCAGAAATCATTGATCAGTGCATGATATGGTATTGGATGACTGGCGAGTCAAAGTGCATGAAATTGCTGAGATTATAGGCATTTCAAAACGTGTGGGATATATTTTGCATGAAGAATTGCAAATGAAAAAGCTTTGTACAAGACGGGTGCAGCGCAGATGAAAAACGCACTCGCATGAAAATCTCTGAACAGTGCTTGGAGCGTTTTAACAAGAATAAAACTGATTCTGTGCATTGATTTATTACTATGGATGAGACTTGGATTCACCAGTACACACCAGAATCCAAACAGCAGGCAAAACAGTGGACAGAAGCCGGCTGTTCAGCGTCAAAGAAGACAAGGTCATGGCATCGGTGTTTTGGGATTCTAAAGGCATTTTGTTTATTAATTATCTTGAAAAGGATAAAACAATAACCGGGGAATATTATTCCAATCTTTTAACCAGACTAGACAAAAAAATTCATGAGAAAAGACCCGGTTTACAGAAGAAAAAAATCATCTTTCATCAGGACAATGCACCTGCCCACAAAGGTGTTTTGGCAATGGGAAAATTAAGGGATCTGCACTATGAATTGTTGGAACATCCACCCCTATTCCCCAGATTTGGATACCTATGACTTCTATCTCTTCCCGAAACTAAAACTCTTCCTTGCTGGTCAGAGCGTTTTTCTTTGAATCAAGAGGTGATTTCAGCTGTAGATGGGTATTTTGCAGATCTTACTGAGAACCACTACAGAGACAGGAAAGTGGTGCTGGAGCATTGCTGGAATAAATGTATTAGTCTTAAGGGAGATTATATTAAAAAATAAAAATAATTTTGAAATTATAAATTAGTTTTTTCATTGTTAGGCTGATAACTTTTCAGACCACCCACATACAAGTAACCTGTGAAGAAACTTCATGTGCAAACTTCTGATTGCTCCCCCTTGGCTAAAGAATGGAAGTAAGAATATAATTTCTTGTGAAGTGCAGTTAAACTTTCTGACTCAGCAAAAAATCACGCTACAACTGTGTTTCATTCAGAATATTTTAATAACATGGTGATAAACCACTTACTACTTGTATATGGAAATATGACTTCAGCCACTGATTTAGTTCTTGATATCTCCATGAAAACAACATTTCAGGTCATCTACAGGGTGCTTGCCCTAAGAGTAGAACTAGTTCTAGCTGGCTGCTAGACCTTAGCAGTCATTTTGCTTGTTATCATAGAATTTATGCCGATAAGAAAAAAAACTAAAACTGTTCAAATGACTCTTGATAACTTCTTTTGATTAAAAAAAATTGTAGTGACTAACGTAGGTACAAGCATTTATTAAACATTTATTTTGCATTGATTTTTTATCTTTCTAAAAGAGTACCATATAAAACGAACTATTAGTACAGTAATCAATCAGGGACGAATTGTACTTTTTACCATTGATTATTAGATTTGATTAACGCGATTTTGATATACGTGGTAACATCGAGGAATTAATTAACCTTTAATCGAGGGATGCCTGTATATATTGTAAATGATATGTTTATTTTCTAGACTACGTATGAGGATATGCTGAGAAAAATATTTTCTGAAAACAGAAAGTGAATAGCAGTTTCATATATGAAAGATGCTTTGTTGAAAAATCCCTCATATTCTGAAAAAAAAAAATTATTTCACTTCTTTCTTTCCAACTAAAAATTAGATCTCTTCCTTCCTTGCACAAAAAAAGGGAGTGGAAAATCTCTGGTCTCTCTCTTCCTGGCATTTACAGAAATTCCTGCTCATGTAATCTTGCACACTAAGGACAAACTGGTCAGTGAACTGAAGTCAGAAAAGAATAATTTCAAGACAAGAATGATGTGATTTCAAGAAGATGGAACATAATAATAATCAGATGATCATCACTTAAACACTGATGCCACATTACTCATAAATAACAAGTACTGCCAGTTCTCACTATTGCAAACACAAACTCACTATAACAAGCCACTGAAAAGTCCTGATTAAAGTACACAGGTATTATGTTGTGCTAAAAGAAATTCAATATAGCAAACTATTCCTACATCCTTATGAGTTTACTATAAATGAGATTTGAACTGTAATAATGAAGATTCCAATTCCTATAAATCTGCAAGATTATCCAAGTCTTGTAAAGCCTTTCTACTCCAGCCAAACCTGAATAAAAATGAACACACACACACACACACATGCCCACTTTTTTTTATTTGTCTGTGCATGGGAATGCATTAATGCATTACATGTTTCAGAATGATTCATATGTGTGTGACTTGACCTGTTTGTACTTGTAAGCTCTGAGATGTTCATGTTACAATAGAGAAGTATTATTTTTAACAGAGGTCTATATTCAAATGAATTCATGTTGATTATCCATTAAAACAAAGTATTGATAGAATTCAAGATGATGGGTATTGCTGTGTATAGAATGGAGGGATCTCCCATATAGAGCCTAATGACTCCATAACCTTAAATAATAATGATATTTCATGTTAATATTCATTAATGATGTTTCTAGATTGATAGGGAATCTTTCAGTTGTCGGCAGATGATGCAAAGATGAGATGTTGAGGTTATACAGAGTACTGCTGATATTATCTCCTTTCAGGAAGATTTAAATAGATTTTTAGCTTGGATGAGTGAGTGGGGTTGATGTTTTAATGCTATTAAGTGCAAGGTGTTGCCCTTTGTGTAGAGGTGTAAGGTTGTGTACTACAGTATTTCAGGAAGTGAATGTGATTCAGCATTTAGGGATCGAAACCCATAGTATACTGTTATGTATACAATGAAAAATAAGGATAAGTGGTTGTGTTATTATATAAAGCACTGGGTCAAACCACCCTGGACTACTGTGCTCAAATTTACTCACCGAGCTTCCTATGTGATATGGAGACATTAGAGAGGGTTCAGACAAGGAATTAAGACAATATCAGGACTCTGGAATGTTGGTTATGGGGAATGCCAATTGCAGACTTTAGGGGATAGATAGAAAAGAGGTGGTATGATAGAGACAATTAAGTTAATGAAGGGATTTTACTGGATTAATATAGAAGGAATTATACTTAGAGTGGAAGGTGGGGGTAAAGGGAAGTGAGGAGCAGATTTTTTGCATCGAGTGGTGAATGAGTAGAATATATTGCCAGAATGTGTTGTGAATACTAGAAACATAAATGAATTTAGGGTTTGATATGAGAGATGAGTGTTTGCTGAGTGAGAACTCTCACAATAAGTCTTCGGACTCCACAGAGTTTGTTATAACTGGCATGTTGAGAAATATAAGTTCAGGTGGCTGAGATTCTTCCTTAGAGCATTCATATCATATTTACAAATTTCCAAAAAAATGCAATGTTCACAAAGTTATTCAAAAACACAGCATATCAAGAGCAGTATTTTCAGAAGCAACACTGTACATTTCAGGGAATGTAGAAAACTAATACTCAGCTCTGTAATCTAAACATGAAGAGCTATGATTTGGAATATTTAGACTTTAAAGCCCTTAATAAGCTAAGCAGTAGAATTATTGCCTATGTTTATTTGCTTCTAGGCATTGAATTCTAGAATACTGGTTTAATATCTATTTGCTGGTGGATATACCAAAGCTTCTAAGTTGCCCATCCAGGGAGGGGGGGCAACTTCGATGCTGGATCTCGCCTTCACTGAGAAGTGAATTTCCCGAATTATCTGAAGAAGCATTGAAAATCGTCATGCAGTTTTCTACAACTTATCTTTGCAAGAAAGGATTTTCATCGCTCCTTTAAATAAAAACAAAATACAGAATTTGTCTCAGTGTGTGTGCCGATCTTCGACTGAAGTTGACCAATATTGAGCCAGATATCCAGCAACTCTGCAATGCCAAGAAGCTCATCCATCTCATTAAAAGTAAATAGTAAATAATTATATCATATTATTTATTTGTTTAATAAAAATTAAACCTTTGTTCGATGATGATACACTTTTACTTGTTTACTTCCAAGTTAATTATGTTTCCATATAATATATTCAAAACATGCTTTTAGATTTATTATGTTATAAATGGCACAGTTTTTCCCAAATGTTGGTAATCCCCACATACGTTTTTAAAAAAATTACATAACTTAGTGGTCCATAGAATTGTTTTAGGCATTTTACTTGTCCTTGAGCTTAGAAAGGGTGAGAAATGCTGTCCTACAGCTGTCAAAGTCAGGCCGGAGAGGATCACGGGTATCATGTATTGGCGAATCATTGCAGATGCTCAGTCATAGGTCGTGTGCTATATGCTCGTATTCTGTGCTATTTTGCATTGAGTTTGTTGAAAAGCATGTCTTGAACTTGAAACTTCTTTCAATCTCTGAAGAGTAACCTTACCGTAAGTAAATTCTTCAAAAACATTGAAGTTAAGTTAAAGTTAAATTTGTAAAAGATTTTATTTTGATTTTTGGATTTTGTGCTTCAAATTATGGCTGAAAAACGTATGCAGAGTATTTTATTGATTGTTGATGACAATGTTGGCGCTATTAATATTGTCAATACTGATTTGGATTCGGTTTCCCCAGTCGTAGGTCTGACAAAACCATCGAATTATCCAAAAGAAAGTACTTCCTTAGTTATTAATAATTCTCACGACATCGCATTTTTGAAAGAACAAACATTTAATTCTGACGATAATTTAGATATTGTGAAAAAGTTGTGGAAACCAGAACCAAATTTTAATTTTCCTGCAACCTGTGCTGCAATTCACAACTGAAGTTTTCAATACACATGGTTTGAAAAATTTACATGGCTTGTGTACTCTCAAGTTGAAAATAGTGCGCACTGTAAATATTGTGTATTTTTTTGCACCTGCTAATGTTGGAAAATCTAAATCTGAAGTACCTGGGCAGTTAGTTACGCAAGGTTATAATAACTGGAAGAATGCCATTAAAAAATTTAATAATCACCAAAAAACAAAATATCATATAACGGCTGTTATGACTTACAAAAGGCTAAACAATATTCAAGATGGAAAATGTATTCCAATCAATCGACAAATTGATGTAGATAGTGCATCACAAGCTGCAGTTAATCGGAAACGATTAGAGCTGATTATAAAAACAGTAATTTTATGTGGTTTGCAAAATATACCCTTGAGAGGACATCGTGATTATGGAGAATTTTCATTTCCACCAACATGAAGAAGCAAGATTTGGTTACATAGACTAGACCTCACCAAAGGTTAGCATACATCCAGCTCATGCAATCTCAAAATTAATTCCATCAGTATTTTAGGTTATCAAGATTTAACCAGAAGTTAGATATGACAAACTATGGATTCTTTCTTGCCTATCTATAAAATCCCTATCCTTCTAAATGACTATGGAGCTGTTCCAGTTTTTCCGTCACTAAGGAAAAATCAACCATAGTGTACATGGAATATTCAAAATGCACAGGGGAGATATGTTAAGAGATTTTCCACTGCTTACCTATGGATGTTTAGACAAAAAAAAAATATAAGAAAGCTTTGTAAGAAAACTTATTTCCCATTAATGTAAGTCACATAGCAGAAAGACTAATAACAATGCAAGAAAAAAAGAATTTTTAAATATTAAAGCATTCAGGACTATCATATTGGTAATTTTTAGAGGAATCTCACTTCATTTTTTTTGGATAATGAATCATTTTTGACTCCTACCACAAAAGATTGCAAACTTATAGGGCATGAGTAGTGTGTGTGTGTGGGCTAAGGATTTTTTATTATATATAAATTTTATTTTTTAAAACATTTTTTAATTTATTTTTCACATAATCCAGAAACCCTACTCTAGAGAGAAACATGGAACTTTTTCCAAGTCACTTCCAGACTCCAATAAACAGGGCAGTGGTTTTACACCAAGTGATGAAATTCATCTCCTACCTAAAAACAATCACAAAGATCCACGGTAGGATTCCAGCCCATGTTTTTGGTTAGTGGGTATGTTAACCACTTGGCCAACCAAGTCAGCAAATGTTTTAGATATTTTAATAAATTCATGTGGCTAAAGACCAAAGCTAAAGAAAACATTCACAAAAAAATTAGAAGAGTATTAGAAAAATTTTACTCTTTAGTTTAGTCTTTAATTTTAGACAACTACATAATCAGAACTTACATTTTGTATCTCTTTTTCAGTAATTATTTCCTGTTCCTTGGTATTTGAGGGAAATTCAGCCTCTAATTCTGATATAAAATTTAAGTTGCTTTCAGATGATACATCTTCATTTTGAATATCCTCATTTTCCAGTGTTGTCACTAGCAGTTGTTCATAAATATCCTCAGAGCTGTCTTCACTTAACCAACTCGATGCACATAGTTTGTTAGTTTTTATTAATTCTACATGATCCATTTCTTCAGTTTCCTCTTCTTTTGCTTCTTCTCCTTCTTCTTCTTTTTCAAATATCATTTCTTCTATATCATTATTTGGACTCTGAACAGCAATATCAAAATTGTCTGTAGGGGAACCTTCAGAACTATTATTATAGTTTTCATCAAAATCTAGAGGGAAACCCTATTATAATAAACAAAATTAAAATAACTATTTTAAAACATCTAATGTTATATTGCTAATAATAATTATAATTATATGTAATAATTAAATTATCTACTGATCTCATATTTACAGTAATTCCAGTTTATATGTGATGTTCAAGTAGTGAACTGAACTGCAATATAGTCATGTTATGAACATGAGCCTATTTTTGTATAAAACTGTAGAATCAAACTGTGTATAAGTAACTCCTCTACCTAGGACTTAATTAGTTCCCAGATGATGGTCATTGTAAGTCAAAGGTCTTATTTCCTGTATGCATATGGTTATAAATTGGTGGTTCCCTTCCTGGAAACCCATTTCAGTAACATAAAAATATCAACACTGTTCACAAAAATACATGAAAACAATATAAAACATTCAAATACATACAGGGTGTTCGGGATAAATTTGACAGTTTCGTAAGGAAAAAGAAAATCTTCTTTGTATCTATTAAATTTAATGAATTGACAAAAAAACATTACAGGCAGAGTTAATTACAATACTATCAACAAGATTTACTCAAAATAACCACCATTAGCATCGATCACAGCTTCAATTCTGCTTCGGAACCTCGAACAAGCTGATGCTACAGTCTCCCTGGGAAGGGCCGCAAAAACTGTTTTAATTTTATCCATTAACTGGGCTTTTGTATTACTGGAAGTGCGATTGGTGTCTTTTTCAACTGCGCCGCATACAAAATAATCCATGGGGTTAAGGTCTGGGGAGTTTGGAGGCCAAACATTTGGACTGGTGAAGTCGTAGAAATTTTCAGACAACCATTTTTGACTTTTCCCAGAGGTGTGGCAAGGGGCCGAATCCTGCTGCCATACATACGGCCTACCATTGGCTACCCTTGTTATCCAGGGCTTGACTACAGTTAGCAACTCCACGAACAAAGCCCGAATTCCAATGCCAGGGTTCTTCAACACCTGTTCCTGCAGATTTGCGAGGAATTCTGCTGTACGAACGCAATCAGATCGTCTGCTAGGGATCTTTCTTCTTGCTACATCCTCATAGTCACCATTGCAAGTCTCTAGTTCATGCCTGATTGTTTTTACTGTATTCAGGGAGCATTGGGCAGCAGTCGTAATATCCTTATTTTGATGGCGGGCACGAATCATCATGATACAAGTTATTCTCTTCCATGATTCAGGTGGGTTCCAGCTATCCATCCTTTCTGACATCTTGTATATGAATGAAGAAGGGTCCAAACTTTTAATTGAAGAGAAGTGTGTGTTAATACATGTAACTTACGGAAAAATATAATTAATTATAAATATGTCAAATTTATCCCGAACACCCTGTATTTCTGGGAACATATATATTGAAAACAAACACAACATAAAAGCAAAGAATGCAAAATACATTTGAAACTATGAATTTTCAAATATCTTTTACATGCTTTGCTTAGTACAAACATTCCATTCATGAATAAATCATAAAATGTGATGCAATGAGACTGAGTTGTTGCAACCAACTCATCGCACAGTGTTGCCAATTGACTATGTGCTATTGCAATCATTAAGCAATCATAATTAATAATTTTGCTCATTATTGTGAATATCTTATTTACTACAGGAAAAGAGTAGAAAGACTTAATTATTGGCAATTGTTTATTTTAATTATTAATAAATGGACTAACAAAACCCAAGAAAAAGATAAATATGACAATTTATTAACTGTTATTATTATTGTTGTTATGTGACATCTCCAGGGAGTCCAAAGACTCATCGAGGGAGGGCACATACTCTACAGCTCTCTGTTCTCCACCCTCAGTCCACAACTACAACGAATGGCAACTACCATCATCATCTACACCAATGCCATCTACTGCCCACCACCATCACTAGCATTTTCACAGACAATCATAAACATGATGCCCATGGCAAGATTTGAATATGCAGCCTTTTGGCTGGAGAGCAGATACGCTAACAACTCAGCCAACTAAGCTGGCAAGCTGCTAATATTTGGATATTTTAAACAAGCCCCATCAGAGCATAAAAACCACTAATTGCAGAACATGATGCACTAAACCAGTGTTTCTCAAAGTGTGGTACGTGTACCCCCCCCGGGGGTACGCAAAAGGTCTTTGGGGGGGGGGATTTTCGGCTATACATCATTAACACATGGAATCATTATTAAGAAAAAAAAAAAAATTATTTTAAACGTATATATTTCTCAGTAAATTATATATTATGTATGAATTCTCCTACTCAAATTGCAAGTTACTATTGCCAAGACGTTTACGTCCTGGCGATAGTAACTCACTCCCTGCAGTAAATAACACGACTTCCCCAACAGCATCACTATACTGAAGACAGAAGAAAAATAAGTAGTTTTGTTGTATCACTGAATAAGGTACAGAGACATTTGCAGTCTGTGTAATATATTTCTCAACAAATAATGCAATTAGAGATAACTGGGATAAAATATAATAAAATAAAATAAGATAAAATGGCACTAACTAATGAATCATCTCCCCTCCAACAGAAACTGCTGTATAGACTCGAGCAAAACCATATTGCACCGGCAACATATGGTTTTGCTTGACACCACCCCATCGTGAACGTGTTAAAACTAAGAAATATATAGTGAATGTGTTTCAGATATTATAAAATCAAGAAGAGAATTAGCATTTCAACTCAACTGTTGGCTTGCCTTTGTCTTTGGTTCGTGCAATCATTTGTTAATACTGCACCAATCATATGCAATTCTTCATAACTGCTCTATCTCTACTGGCCTACCATTACTGTCTGTTTCACGCTCTGCTTTTACTTCTCATTACTCATTTGTGAAGGACTGTTCATTATCTCAAGTATATCAAGTCTAAAAATTTAATGGCAATTTTTCCTTCAAATAATGGGAAAGAAGATGGAGCTATTTGGGTAGATGACTTTGATGATGCACACAAGGAAACTGTTCTGGATGCCAAAAGTAGTGATAGCGAATAGTAGCCTTCTTGGTTAAGTCACACCATTTACAGTTTTTTTTTTTTTCTGAAATCTTTAGTTTCTGAAAATTCCTACATATATCTCGTACCATGATTTTTTAGCTTTAATTTTGGGAAAAAAGTGCAAGTTATATTCGAGGAAATATAGTAAGTTTTTTAGCTTTCAAATTCTTAAGTATGGATCACTGGTTAAAGACTGGATTTATAAAATGCAGAAATGAGAGCAAATACAAGTAACTGTAAGCAACAAGAAAACATTGATATTGTATCTGGATCAAATGAAATTGATAAGGGTGTGTCGTCTGACATCTCTAGAGAACCAACTAGAAAGAAGATGAAAAATCTTCGTAAGTATGATATGAATTACTTGAAATGTGGCTTTTCATGGAAATGAAGGGAAATGAAGAGGAACCTATTTCAAATTTTGTTCTATTAAAAATAAATCACATTTTTTGTTTACACGAACATATAAATTCAAATAAAATAGACATTTACAATGAAATATACTTTTTATTTATTTATTTATTATTATTTTGATAAAGGGGTACTTGGTAATAATGAAAATTTAAGAAGGGGTATGTGAATATCTGAAGTTTGAGAAACACTGCACTAAACTATCAACTGTGGAAAAAAATTCAAAATTGTAATGGAGAAAAGAACAAATGTCCTATAATAGTATCCTCTATGACTGAATTTCAAGTAGTCTACAATGTTGGACTGAAAGCAGTCTGAAAATGATAATCTCCCAAATTTCTGATAAATTAATGCAGCCATAATTTGTTCAGGTTAAGGAAGTGCTTCATTGCCGATGCAGACTGTTTAGTATCACAGACTTGTAAAAGTTTCTATGGTTTTTGATTTTATGTGAAAGAGTGGCACAGAAGAGTATATAATACTCTTCCATGTAGCAAAAGTAAGAGTTTGTCATTAGGAAAATAGATAAGGGTTGTTATCAAGGGTTGCTTGTCTGATATGTGGATTAAGTGCTGTGAAAATTATATTTATTTAACACTTTGGATATCTTTTCTTATCCTGGATACATAAGATGGGAACAGCTTTACCATGATTTTGCATATCAAGAGGAGAGCAGGGGGGGGGGGGAGAAACATAAGGTTATGCAATATTTTATCTATTTTACAGAATTTGTAGCCATTAACTAAAGAAGTGCGGTACAGATAATTTGAGCAAGCAGAACTGGCCTTATCTATCTGATAATGTTTTAAGAATCTTATGCTGTTGAATTATTGGGCCGGGTGATAGTGTGCCCTATTTATGTAAGCACCTTCCAGTATGGGTTGACTTCTACAGATTGAAAAAAAAAATAATGAACCATTTGAAAGACAAATTATTATTTTCCTAATCCTATAGAGTCGCAAGGCTCATCGCAGGAGGTCAACACTAGTGAACACAAAGTCTATCATACCACTCCTTAAAATCATCCACAGTCTGCACATTCACCATCCTCTTATGCAATGCATTCCATGCTCCTGCCACTCTCCATGCAAAACACTTACTTCTTGTCCTTTTACTTGCCACCTCCTTTTGCAACTTCCAGGCATTGTCTCTTGTCCTTGTTCCTTTCCTTTGTTCTACTATATAAAAAATCTCCTCAGTGTTAAATATGATAATAAACCTTCAACAGCTTAAATATCTCAATCATATTCCACCCCTTTGCCTTCCATCCAGCAAACTCTGCAGTCCACATGCCCTCAGTTTATCTTAATAATCAACGTTGTACAATCCTGACATTTTTGTTATCCATCTCGGCACCCTCTCCAAGATTTTCATCCCCTTCAAATCCCAGTGAGAGCTGAGCACAGAAATCCATATGTAGTCAGATTAAAGCTTTTATACAATGGGACCAGCACACTTTTATCTCTTGTGGTCAATGTCACCTCAACATTGCTGAAATTCTCTGAGTGGTCTTCACAACCTTTGCAATATGTCCCTGGAACTTTAAATCTCTATCCACAATCACTAACACCTCCATAGCACAATTGGGAGAATGACGGTACGCTGCACCCTTTGATTTGAAAAGGTCTAAGTTCGATTCTTGTTGTCACGGGAGGAATCTTTATATGGGTGTTTTTCAATTGAAGGTGAGTTAGCCGATCTCATATAGAGGTAGCAGCATTTTTTTCTCCCAGAAACTCGAGTTTTTCATCCCACATACAGACAAATTGGCCTTCAGGATACATGCAATTTACAGACAAAAAATATTAGTGGTGGTGGCAGTGGGAAATAGATGATGGCGTTGTTGTTGTTGTTGTACATGATGGGGACGGATGGAAGTGGTGGAGATGAAGAGTTGTAGAATAGGTGCCCTCCCTCCCTCTGAGTCCTTGACTCCTTGGAGGTGTCACAAAATAATAATAATAATATCCCTTGCTTCCTCCACTTCTTCCAGTATAACTCCACCAAGTGAGTATGAAGCATCCCTTCTGTAAATCTCAAATTTTAAAACCTTGCATTTAGTTGTATTAAACTAACATCCCATGCCTTTGCCTGCCCTTCCAGCTTATTCCAATCCTCTTGAAGAGCCAAAATATCAACACTATTACTAATAACCCTCCCAAGCTTCACATCATCTGCAAACAACTGAACATCTCCCTGCAGTCCTGTGACAATATCATTGACATAAAGATTGAATAGTAATGGTCCCAGAACTGAACCCTCTTGAACTCCACTTGCAACCTTCCTACTCCCTGATACTGCTCCTCCACACAACTGATATCTATTTGCCAATCACCAATCTGATCTACTAACTTGATATCCAAACTCATATGATGCAACTTAAAAAAATCAACTTGTCATGTTGGACCTTGTTAAATATCTTGGAAAGAGTCAAAAAAATGAAAGTGTATATCTTACCTTCATCCACTATTCTTATTACTATATTGTAAAATGCAACTAGATTATTAAAACAAGAGCGCCCTTGAACAAATTTGTGCTGGCAACACAAATAATATTAGCCTTATCTGCCCATTTCTGTATATGAGTTCTTACTAATTTCTCCAAAATCATAACTACGGAAGAAATGCAAACAGGCCTACAGTTTGATATCTCCATTTTTATCCTCACCCTTATGCAATGGTACTATCTTAATTTCTTTCTATTCTCTAGGAACCTGCCTTATTGCAAGACTCATTAAACAACCAATATAACATTCAGTACATTTTCTTAAATATCACATTCCCTTAAAACACATGGTGAAATTATATCTAGTCGCACTGTTTCATTGACATTTAGTGTACTCAGTATTCGGAACACATCCTCTTCATTCACTTCTAATACTTCACTCGTTATTCTTCTATCCTTCTAAGCCTGTAGTATACCAGGATGGAACACTCTGATCATTAATGCGATCATTAAATAATTCAACTATGTCATTGGCTTTAGTCATTCGATTCCCAACACCACCTGGCAAGATAATCTGTCCACTATTATTTTTCCTTCTATTCACCATGTAGCGAAAAAACTCCTTGGATTGCAGTGTTAGTCTCCTCTCATATTCTAATTTTTCTCTCCTTACAATACTGGTCACTTTCCTAGCCTGAGCCTTATATTCCTCATGCAACTTGGGAGATATGTTGGGAGATATGATTGAGACATTCAAATTACTGAAGGGGTTCTATAAAATTAATTCAGAAGATATTTTTGAGAACAGGGCTGGTTGTGGGAGGACTAGGGGACATCCATGGAAACTGGGCAAAAGTGTGGTTAGTAAAGGTGTTAGAGCTGGGTTCTTTACTTTTAGAGTAGTGAATGAGTGGAATGCGCTCCCTGAGTCTGTGGTGGATGCTGTGACAGTGAATGAGTTTAAGGCGAGGTATGATAGATACTGTATGAATGTCAAATAGTTGTGATGAATATGATTTGGGGCCTCCCTCGATGAGTCTAATGACTCCCTGGAGTTGCCCGTAATAATAGTAATAATAGTAATAACTATTCTCCACCTCTCTCTTTATATGCCTTCCATAATCTCTTTTTCTTCTGCGATTCCCCTTTTATTCCGTTTGTCATCCATATGACTCCAAATTGCTTTATCTTCTTCTTCGAGGTATACAATCTGTCATTGTTGTCAACAATATTTTTTCTTAAGTATCTTCCATGCATGACTCCTCTTCCTTTAAATTCTTTCATCCATTACACTGCTATAAGCTGGTCTCTAAGTCTATGATAGTTACCTGCCTTATAATTCCACATAATTTCCTTCTGTTTTGATACCTTCCCATGACTATTCATACTCCAAATCAGAACTACATGGTCACACTCACCAACAGTGGCAAATATGTCATCTCGGTCACAATCAGATGCTCTGATGCTATGACCAATCCAGAGCTCTTGATCCTCATATTCCCTCCACCACATGCTGCCTAAGACAGCTCTCCCTCAAGAAATCCAAAAATTCAGTTCTCTTATTAATGCATACTGTCTTCTCTGCACAGTTTATATCACTACAGTTTAAGTCCCCCCATAATGAAGACTCACTTTGCACTTACCAAACTAATTTACCTAAATATTTTCTGCTCATCACCTTCTATATTCTCTGGTGTGTAGCAGCATCTCACTAATTATCTTGTCCTATAAACATCAATCTTACACCATATATCCTCAAAGCCTTTATTTCTAATGAGATTCTCCATCCTGAGAGTGCACAATTCACCTCTTATTGTAACACTCCACCACCATCACATTTATCTTCCCAATCCTGTGTTAGATCCTGAATGGAGAACTTTACAAGTAAATTCTTTATTCAGGATTTAACATGATAAATATTACTAATTAAGGAGATACCTGCACATCAGCTAATAATTATGAAAAATTTCTTTATGTTATGTAATAATGTGTAGTCCATATGTGCCATATATTGATATTTTTTTCCTGTATAACTGAAATGAGAAGCAGAGAATTTTATGTCAGAATAGTAAGAATTATGTAAGGGAATTGTTAAGTTATTTGTAAATCCCATTAAGCTGTCTAGTATATTACAAAATTTCCAGAAAGATAATAAGTAGTAATCCGGAATAATCGTGTATAATCTGTATGAGTCAAGCGTAGCGATGGAGGCTGTACCTACGCGGAAAGTGACGTCAGAACAACTACCTGGAATAGGGTAACCTAACAGATTAGGGAGAGTGTAGGATCACCCAAGGGGCATGAACGATGGGATTTGTGGATAAAAAACAGATCGAATAGAGGGCACCCGAAAGGGTGAATAAAAGACGATGCATGCCATATTACGGAGCTTTTTCTTCTTTGGTTCCTGGATTCGAGTTTTAGGGTTTTTGTCGGGGGATTCGTGAAAGAGCAGTGGGTGGACTACTGTGATGTTGGACAACGAGCCCTATTCTTGAGGAGAACGCTTGAGGATTTCCAAGTGAAGCTGATCGTGTTACGACGGCCTATGCAGAATTGAGCCTTCAAATAACATCCCATCGAGGAGAACGGAGAAAATTTCCTGCGGAGCGGTAGACAGCACGCCACAGTCCGGAAATGATTCAAAGAAAAGCGTAGTGCATCGCCAGGCGCAAAGATGGCCGGTAACTATACAGTAAGGTAATCCAGATCTACATGAGATGGCAGCATGAAATCAGAAAGGATCCGGTAATGTAAAGGATTTCATTCCATGTTAAAAATCGCTTAGAAGAATAAGGAATTTGTGCATTCTGTAAACTAAGGACACTAATAGAGAACTTTTAAGTGAGAATTTGATTGAATTAGTTAATACCATGTGGAACAAAGAAGAATTGTTGATAGGCAGTATTTTGATTGAGAATGGCTAGGCTTGACTAATGGAATTTAGAATTAAGATGGTTATTGATAGATTATTAATGAAAGTGTTAAATGCGTGTTCTGTGAATACTTGTGAAAGGAATTATATCCTAGTAGTGTTATGCTTACACTTAATCTTATCCTTTCGTAATTGAAGGATTTCGCTTACTCAAATTCATTGTTGTGATTTAGTATGAACCTTAACTTAGAGCGAGTTTCGTTCTATTGAGTATTCGAATTTTCTTAACTGTAAATGTTTTATGCTTTTCCAATAAACATGTTTTGTACCTTATACCTGAGCTTATGCCTGATTACGAATTCAAACCCACCACTTATGAAATAGAACCTTTTGTCAGGAAGGAATTAGATATAATTGCTTAAGTGAGATTCAGGTCACGACTGCTAACTGAATCTGCACAGCGCTGGCATAAGATTAATTATTGTGTGTATCCCTTTTGAATTTAGAATTGTTTCCCTGAACAAGAGTCTCTTCTGTTATAGGATATTGGCTGGTGCAGCAAAAAAATAAATTTTGTCAATATCCGAAAAGGAAATAGTACTGAATTAATATTTTAAAGGTGCAACAGTAGATTAGAAAGCGGGCTATTTAGAGGTAGAATAAGATATAATATAGAGAAAGTAACGACGTAACACCTGCCAAAATATGCTATACCCTTCAATTTCTATCCCTGTTAGAACATCCTCACCAGTTAACTAACTTTCAGTGATACCAAGAACCTCTGGAGAGACTGAGTCAATCAATTCCACAAGCTCGTTTCATTTATTCCTAATACTCCTAGCATTTGTATACAGAAAAACCAGTGTATTGCCAGCCTTTTTATAGCCATTATTACTCCTCTCACACTCCACCTGTGCAACTCTAGTTTTCCTGTCTCGACACATTCACTTGCCCAGAAAACAACAGTCTCTCTCTCTCTAAATGCTTGTGCCTTTCTGCATTCAAATGCAATACATCTCTTGCATACAACTCCCTTCTATCCTTAAATATACTCCACACATCCACGTATTCCAGATCTCTTTTCCAGCATATTCTCACTATCATCTCATTCATCATAACTCCTCTTCTCCTCAACTTCGCATTATCATACCAGGGCAACATGCTCACTATCTTTCAGACACATTTCTGATGCACTATATTAGACATAATGCATCAGAAATGCACTATGTCTAACATCAAACTCAAATCTCATGCTATCTCTCAGGTCATTTGTCTCAACCATTACTATCATTTCCTCTACACTTTCACCCCTCTTCACTGCCATTACCACACACTCTATTGTTCCACCATGCAAGCAATCCTCTGGCACAGAAGATTTATTTCATAGTAAAAGAATCAACTGTCTATTCTTCCTAGGATGGAATAAAGACTGAGTTGAGGAGAGTGAATGAAGATCTTGGGAGGATAAAGAAGAATGAGAGTAGGTGTAAGAGAACAGCATCAGAGAGCAAAGGAAAGAGGAAGGCAAGAGAATGGGAGAGATAGTGGAAGAGATGAAATTGCCGAATGACAAGAGAATATGGAAGCAAGAGATAGAGAGGGAAAGTAGGAAAGAAAGGAGAAAGAGAGAGAGAGAAAAAAATTGCAAACCCTAAGAGTCAGAGATATCAGTGAGAGAAGGATGAATGAATCTATTCGGAGTGTCATGTATGGAGATTTGATGATTCGAGGTGTGTAGAATAGAGTGCCACTCCTCTGGCACTCTATTCTGCACACCTTGAATCATACACCTCAAAAGAACTCCCAGTGTCAACCTTGTAACTACCTCTCAACAGTTTAAAAGTCTCAATCATGTCACCTCACCTTCTTCTATCTACCAAACTCTGCAGTCCACATTCCTTCAGCCAATCCTAATAACTAACACTGTATAGTCCTGAAACCATCTTTGTTATTATAATCCATGTAATAATATCTTTATCTGACTTTTTTACCCTCTCTAAAGTTTCTTCATCCAGATAATAGAAATCTGACTGTAGTAATCTAGATGCGGAATAATCATGATTTTATGTGATGAAACTACATATTTTTATACTCTCCGTCCATTTCACTGCTGCAGAAATCATGTACTGTCTTATTCAGCCATCTCCACTCACTCACTCATGTTCATTGTGAATGGGATCACATTAATTCATACAATGCCTCTTATACCTCTCCTTTTAATACATTCACTGACGTATTTCACTTCCTCTGACAGTCCATTCTGCTCATTTACTATTCTCTCTATAATCAAAAACTATTGTACTCAGATTCTTGCTATACACACTCTTACTTAGTTTTAAGGTATGAACTTTGTTCTCTTCAATCCTGTAACATATTGAAAAATTTCTTGTCTGTCTTAAAAAAGCCCTTTAGCAAATTATATGTTTCCATTGTATCCCCCTCTTATCTGCCTCAAAACTAAATTTTGCAACCTTTTACCCCACCATTTCCTTATTCCCCCCCCAAGAAATATGGCAACCAAATCTGAACACAGCAGTCTTAGTATAGGTTTAACAAAACCTTATAAAGAGAGTTAAGTTTCCTCATCCCTACTCCTCAGTGTATTTTTCAACATCTCATTGATCATTTATAATATTTTGTCCACTTTTGCATTATGTCCTCTGAATCTCCTATCTACTGTCTCTGGACCCTTTCTCGTTACCATGAAAACCAGGTGACCAAATCTGAAGATCTGATCAAGGCCTTATACAATGGAACCATAACCATAATCACAACCAGAACCAACTATCACTGCCATAATCCAATGTGATGACTTAACTTGTGCAATATGACCTTTGAACTTCAGATCCTTGTCTCCACCAACCACTCCCAGATCAAAATTTTTCTGTATACTCTGCATCCCATCACTGCCTATCAAATTTCAGAATATTTCACTTTTCAACATTGAACTCATAGTTCCACTCACTCACTCACCCACTAATGCAATCTATTCAGGTCATCCTGTAAGGTGACATCTACTTGGCTCCTCTCGTTCTCCTCAGTTTTGCATTATCTGTAATCAGTTGCACATCTCTAGTTATACCTGTCCCAATATCGTTAATATAGTTAAACAATGGCCATAAAACAGACACCCCCACCCACCCACCCACCCACCCACACACACAGCACACCACTAGCAACTTTCCTCTTTCGGTATACTGCACACACCCATTCCCATATAGAACTTGCAGATAACTATCTGACAGCCAGTCACCTATCTAACTTGCAAATTTAGATGTGGCAATCTACCAAAGCTTTTGCAAAATCTAAGTATGCCACTGAATAAATATGCATCTCCCTTGCTCAATGCATTTGTCATTTTATTCTGGGATTTGTAATAATATGGATGAGTAAATTGGCAAAACATGATAAATCCACACAATGACTCATCCAAATGTTATCAACTCCACTGTGTGTCCTAGCTATCACCAACTCTCCATCATCTTAACAACAACTCCAAATCCTTCAACCTACCATTCAGGAATGAAACCAGATTTCACCAAAATGAAATAACCTAGTAAAACTATGCTAGCTCGTGATTTTATCTACTTCTTCAAAAGTGATAAATGAAAAACCAACCAACCATCCCATTCAAGATTCTGTTTTATAACGCATATCCTGAACAGTTCAACTTAAATTCAAGTCTTCTATACTTAGACCAGTATCCTGCATATAAGCCTCTTATAGGCACATTTCTCCTCCCCACTCATGATGTTCCAGACTGAAATTTGCTGCATGCTCTCAGGTCAGCTTGCCTGTTTGCAGGATAAAAAATCCAAGTTATATAAGACAACAAATCTTGCCACCATCATTTGAGATTGATAAAAAATCCTTTATTTCAAAGAAATGTTTCCCTGCTCCATGACAAGAATCAAACTTTTTTTTTTCAATTTCTAACAAAAGGTTACATATGTCATCCTGCTAACTATAACTTAATAATTTAACTTAACTATAACTTAATTAATAATAACTTAATTTATTATTAATTATAAATAATAAATTAATTAATTAAATAAATGAATAATAAATTATTAATTTATTTATTGCCAAAATTATAATGGTAATTCTGACTGAGGTCTTCTCCTGCACTGAAAACACTCACGCTACATCAGTGTTGTAATTTTTAACCTGCACAATCATTCATTCTATTCTACTTGAAACTTGGTGGCTGAATGGTTAATATAACCACTCTCCAACCAAAAGTTTGCAGGTTTGAATACACTATGGGCATGGATGTTTATTTTCTGCTTACTGGAATAATCCTAAAGTGGCTTGAAAAAGTTCCATAAGAGCAGTTTCCAGATTATGCCAAAAATAAGTCAAAAGATGTCAATATATATATAAAACACTGATGGTACTAAGTTTACAACATTTTGTGGATGGGAATCGCATTAAAATAATGTAATTTTGAAAACTTGCTGAAAATGTTTCGAAATAAAGTATTCATATAATCAAATCTGGCTGAAATGTGTGAGGAGATGGGAGTACAGTTTGTTAATGTGTGGAATGAATTTGAGGGACGAAGTGAGCTGTATGGGAGTGATGGACTGCATTTGAGTGGTTATGGTGTGAGTCGCTTGGAGAGACTGCTGCTGGAAGGTAGAGAAGTGAATAGAGAGAATGAATCAGATCGAGAGGGGAGTGATGTGGAAGAGCAGGAGAGTAAGACAGGAGAGAGTGAAGAAGTGGAAATGAATGGGGAAGTGAGTGGTATGAGTATAGAAAATGAGAGAATGGGTGTGCAAGAGGAGCAGGGAAACGGGGAGGCTCAGGGTGGACAGGGGTACACAGCATGAGAAAGGTGGATGCTCCAAGAGGAGGTGAGCATGTGTAGGCAGGAAAGAAATGGGATGACCAGGGATCAAAAGAAACAGATGAAATTGAAAAGGGTTCTAAAATGAAGAAGCAGAAAGGGAAATGGCCCCAGTCCAGCATGGAGAGATCACATCGAGTCAGTGGTATCAGTGGAACTAGCTGTAGATCCAGAAATGAGCTGTCGTGTTTGTATACCAATGCTAGAAGTATAAGAAACAAGGCAAATGAAATGGTTGCACTAATTGCGTCTGTTCACCCAAAGATTGTTGGAATAAGTGAGACATGGTTAGATGAGGACGATATCCTGACAGGAATAGAGATGGAAGGGTATAATATGTTTCGTGAGGATAGAAGGGGTAAAAAGGGAGTGCTATTGATGATAGAGAAAGAGTTATGTCCATACAAGGTCGAGATGCAAGAGCGAAATAGGGCCAGTGGTTTTGAGGCAGTATGGTGTGAGATAGAGGTGAATAGAATCAAATACTTGGTGGGATGTTGTTATAGACCTGGTAATGTGGATGGTGGTGATAGTGAAATGTATAGTCAAATAAGCCAAGCAAATAAGAAAAGGGTGATCATTATGGGTGATTTTAATTATGGCAATATAGCCTGGAATGAAGAGATAGCAACTGGAAGTAAAGAAAATGAGTTTCTTGAGTTTTTGAGAGATAACTACCTCAGACAGTATGTAACAGAGGGCACACGAGGATTAAGGGTCTTGGATTTGGTCATCTCATCAGAGGATGTAATTATAAATGAGGTGTCAAATCATCCACCAATTGGTGAAAGTGACCATGAGGTGATTACCTGAGTGGTTGCCAGCAGTGCAAGGATCCCTGTGAAAAAAGGGTATATGTGGGACTACAAGGGGGCGATTATGAAGAGCTCAGGAGACAGCTTGCAGGTGTAGCATGGAATGAGGAGTTAGCTGGAAAAGAGATCAATGCAGCTTGCGGGATTTTCAAAAACTATTTAGTAGATGCAATGTCTAAATATATTCCAAGGGTGAGAGGGTTAAATAAGGTAGGTGTGAGATGGATGAATAAAGAGATTAAGCATGCGATACAGAGAAAAAGGGCATTATGGAGGCAGCATAAGAGAAGGGGAAGTAACAATTTCATGAGGCCTACAAAGACCAGGCAAGGAGGGTGACTTGGTTGATGAGGGTAGCTAAAGAGAGGTATGAACAGCAGTTAGCTAATGAAGCCAAAAAGAATCCTAGGAAGTTCTTTTGATATGTAGCCAGCAAAAGAAAGAATGATTATGGAAGGATGACATTGATTGGAGGAAATGGTATAAAGACAGCTGTTGCATAATGTGTGGTGGAGATACTTAATGAGCAGTTCATAAAGATCTTTCAATCTTGTGAATGTGACTTCATGGAGAGATTGAGAGCAGTTGATGATGGGGAGGAGAGACTGACTGTAAGTGAGCAGGGGGTATTTGGGGAGTTGAGTAAACTAGATGTAAATAAAGCTGTGGGACTTGATAATATATCACCGCGTATTCTGAAGGAATGTGCCAGAGAGTTGACACCTGCCTTGACATATTTTTTTAATACGAGTCTTGCACTTGGTCAAGTTCCTAAAGAGTGGAAGGAGGGCAAGATTGTGCCACTTCATAAAGGAGGTGATCGAACTCAAGCATCAAACTATAGGCCTATTTCTGTGTCAGGTTAAGTTGTTGGAGAAGCTTGTGAGAACTAGGATCCAGAGTTGGATTGACAACAATATAATCTTTGATGGACAGCGTGGATTTGCTAAAGGGAGGTCATGTTTTAGTAATCTACTTACTCATTACAATAAAGTGACTGCTTCCTTGGACAGAGGAGAAGGATATACAGTAATATACTTGGATTTTGCAAAGGCTTTTGATAGAGTACCTCATGATAAGTTGACAGTCAAACTGGAGCAGATGGGGTTGGATATTAGATTAGTGCATTGGATTGGAGACTGGCTATCTGATAGGTATCAACAAGTTGTGTATGGGGGTGTGACATCTAGGAAAAGGAAAGTCACTAGTGGAGTGCCTCAGGGGTCTGTTTTAGGGCCATTACTATTTAACTTGTATATTAATGATATTGGCAAAGATTTGGATGGAGATATTCAGTTGTTTGCAGATGATGCAAAGTTGCAACGAACCATAAAGAGTAGTGAAGATGTTGTGGCCTTGCAAGAAGACTTGAATAAATTGAGTGATTGGGCAAGCAAATGGGGATGTGAGTTCAATGTTGCAAAATATAAGGTTATAAAATTTGGAAAACAAAGATAGGATGCAGAATTTATGCTTGGAGAATATATTGTTGGAGGTAGAGGAAATAAGAGATCTGGGGGTGATAGTGGATAAGGATCTAAAATTTAGGGGACACATCGCCAAAATTGTGAAGACAACACAAAGACTTCTGGGAATGATGCGGAGGACACTGACCTGTGGAAGTAGGGAGATTCTTGTTCCATTGTATAAGGCTTTGATTAGGCCACACATGGACTATTGTGCCCAGATTTGATCACCGGGTTTTCAGAAGGATAAAGGGATGTTGGAAAGGGTCCAAAGGCGACTGACTAAGGTAGTTTCTGACCTCTGGAATGTTGAGTATGAGAAAAGATTGAGAAGATGTAATTTGCAGAGTCTGGTGGAGAGAAGGAAGAGGGGAGATATGATAGAGACCTACAAGTTGGTAAGGGGTTGTTATAAGATCAATGGTGGAGAAGTTTTACAGAGAATAGTGGGAGATCAGGGGAGAACCAGAGGTCATCCCTGGAAACTGTATAGAGAGGGTGTGAGTAGGGGAGTGAGAGGCAGGTTTTTTTCATGCAGAGTTGTGAATGATTGGAATGCCTTGCCTGAGAGTGTGGTGTCTGCAAGGAGTTTGAGTGTGTTTAAGACACGGTATGATGAGATGTGTGTGTGTGTGATAAAAGGACCTCCCAGATGAGTCTTTGACTCCATGAGGTCTTGGGAAATAATAATAATAATAAAAAATAATAATATAAGATGAATTGGTAGAATTTTTTATCATGTCATTATCACATATATATATATATACCTACACACATACACTCATAGTGAACAAATATTAATTCAAACACTCACATTTTAAAGAAAATTTTAATTTTGCAAGAAAATTAGCAGGGTAGGTACAGCATTTTCTAACAGGATAAGAAGGGAAAACGTGGTGGTGGTGGAGGACCTAAGTCATTGCTTATCATAAGCGATGACCTATGTCCTATCAAAGTGGAGGATTTGAAGAGCAATGGAACTAATAGTCTTGAAAGCATATGGTGTGAGGTAGAGGTGGGAAAGACAGGATATTCAGCAGGGTGTTGCTACAAGTCAGGGAGCACAGAGGGTGAGGAGCAGGAGATGTTTATGCAATTGAGATTGGCAAGTGCAAGAAGAAATGATTGTTATTGGAGATTTTAACTACAGCAGTATAAATTGGGAAGAGGAAACTGCATGTAGTAATAAGGGAGTGGAATTTCTAGAATTCTTGAGAGACAAATGTCTTAGGCAACAGAGTAGATAGAGTGGTAAGAGCACAAACGGTCAATGAGTTCAAGTGGGTATGATAGACTTTGTGATTTCTATGATGGGCC
The DNA here is from genome assembly GCF_054136105.1 of Typopeltis vanoorti. NCBI lineage: Eukaryota > Metazoa > Arthropoda > Arachnida > Uropygi > Thelyphonidae > Typopeltis > Typopeltis vanoorti. The sequence goes on from NC_143554.1 coordinate 89,881,464, forward strand.
TCCCACAATGAATCTTTTGATTCCATGGATGCCTGAATCATCATCATCATAATAATAATAATTAAATAAGTATAAAAATTAAAATCCAACTTTACCTAATAATTTATATGTGCTCCTCTGTTCCTAATAAGTTCATTAATTTGCTTAGCCATGGACTCGATCAATGTAGAACACATTTTTCTTATTTCTGCATCTCAAAACCATACATTTATAATGGATTGTATGAAGTTATCCTTTGTATCACAATTTAATGTTGAGGTCTCTTTCTCACTGTGGCTCCCAAATTTTCTATTGAGTTAATGTCAGGAGAGTTACCTGGTGACTGAAGCAACTGGAGGTTGTGATTTTTGAGGAACACTCACTTTTTTTTAAAGTATGGCATGGAGTGAGATCCTATTGGAAGATGAGTTCTTTGTGTTTCTGGATCTGTGGGGCCACTTATTTCTCCAATTTTTTATATATTGGTCACTTTTCAATATGCCATCAATAGATACAAGTGATCCTGGACCATCATGTGAAAACAACTCCAGAACATTTTTTAGCTGAGTGTTTAGGAGCTTGTTGAAGGTGAGCAGGAGGTCTTCTCAGCTGCTGATTGGTGAACAAAGGGTATTTGCTCTCCTTGGACAAAGAAATGGCTTTCATCTGAGAACATGACCCTTTTTTTCACTTCTCAACAGGCCAATCTTTGTACATGTTTGCCCATTGGAGCCTCTTTATCCACATAGCCTTCGTCAACAGTTGTTTCTTTTTTGGTCTGTGGGCAGTCTCCCCCTGCTTCCAACAACTTTCAATGGACTATCATGTCAAAAACATTAATCCCACTAACTACCTAGTCTCTATTTAAGTCTACAGCAGACAATCTTGAACTCATTTTGCTTTTCCTAAGGGAGCAGTAATCTTGAGTTAGTGTTGTTTTCCTTTTTCGCCCACATTTTCTTTTTCTATGCACAGAAAAGGTACCCATCTCCCTAAATCTCTTTAAAATCACATTAACAATACCCAAACCAACACCACACTCATCGGCAATTTGTATTTGAGTCATGATTTGTGTGCTGAGAAAGTGTACATATTTTTGAATGCTTTCTTGAAGATATATCCATTTTGTAGCAATTCAAAATGAATAAAATACCATGAATGTCAATTTGTTTGCACTATTGAAAATATACAACACTATTAATAAAAATTATTGGACTAAACTTGGACTATTATACTTAAATCTGGTCACCTGGTTTTCACTGTGATGGAAACATTGGAGAGGGTCCAGAGATGAGTGACTTAGACGATATCAGGACTTTGGAATGCTGGCTATGGAGAGAGGTTGAAGAAATATGGATTGCAGAGTTTAGTGGAAAGGAGAAAAAGAGGTGATATGATAGAGACATTTAAGTTAGTGAAAAGGTTTTATCAGATTAATCTAGATGAGATTATAAGATGAGTAGAAGGCAAGAGGGAAAATCCACACTCTTAGGTACTTCCATTCCTGGAAGTATGTAAGAATGTGATGAAGAGGGGTAGATTTTTTACATGGAGAATTGTCAGTGAATGGAACGCATTACCAGAATGTGTTGTTAAAGCAAGGAGTGTTAAGGATTTAAGAGTCAGTATGATAAATATGTTGTCAGTTAAATGAACCTCCCACAATGAGTCGGCTGACTCCATGCAGGGTGCAATAATAATAATAATAATAATAACAACATCACAGAGACAGTTAAAACAAGCAGCGTTCAACCAAAATAGTAAACTAAAACCAAAACAAAAACAAAAATTATTGTGAACTGAAACAAAAACCAAAAACTTGATGAAAATTTGGCTTGTTCAGATTAATTTCTTTGCTACTGTATATATATTCATATTTAGATGTGCTAAAATAACTTTCTCTTTCTACTTTGTTAACAAGTCTTGTATTTTTTACTTCACGTTTATTCTAATTTAATTAGCAATCTCTGTATGGATGTACTGCCTATGAAGAGAGTTTTTTAAGTTATTTTATTTGTTTTTGTAATGTGAATCTTAGCCATGAAAGGCTGCAAACTATCATATATTTTATATTTGAAAATTCCAAAAAAACAGGGCAATGATAGTAATCTCATACTAGGAAATAAACATCTGCTACCTAAAGACTTTCACAAGCATTCTCACCACTTTTGTTATTGCTTATTTATCACATCAGTGACATACATTTGGAAGTCAACTTTTTCTTATATGAAATTTAAAAAATAAAAAAAAATCAAGTAATAAGATATCAAATGATCATCTTTACTATTCATTGCAAATTGGCAAATTCATTGCATTTTGGAAACACCAGTTTAACAAATCATTGGAAATAGACAGTCCCAAATATTCCAGTTGATGGGTATTTTTTGTAACACTAATAGTAAGTAGTTACTATACAATTAAATTTTGACATTTCTTAATAAACCTTAGAAGAAATTCAAGAATATATTTGTATTTATATCAAATCCACTTATCACTTCCTCACACATACACTTAATATGTGTTTATACTTATTGCAAAAACAAAAGTACTGTATAATTATTCCTTCTTTTTATTTAAAAATCAGTATATACATATTTTGCAATTTTATATACAGTAGAGATAAACATAAACAGACAAAAAAAAAAAAAAAAGGTGCTGAGTCATCTGGCTATAAGCCTTAAACTTGTAGAATTAAAGATGTCAAGAAAATGTATTCTTGGTTTAATCCTTTATCCAAGTGTAAGCAAAGTTTGCACGTGAAGTATCTTCACAAGTGGGCTACTTATACATAGAAGCTAATGATTTCCCATCAATTGTCTTGGCAGTGGTGCACTCAGGATTTAGTCTTGGAGGGGGCCGAGTACTCAAGATTTAATGTTGGGGGGGGGGGGGGGGCACTCATGATTTAATCTTGGGGGAAGCTGAGTTGAGTAGACGATTTGAGAATACACACTACGCATTGCATACGAGCTATGACTGAGCATCTGCAGTGATCACCAATACATGATACCAGTGATCTCTGGCCTGGCTCGGGCAAACAAAGTAGTGCCCAAGCACTACTTCATTCGCCTTGTGTTCAAAACGGCCATGATTCCCAGAAGGTATTCCCACCTTATGTGACTGCTAATTCATAAGTTGTATAGAAAAATAGAAGACACGACACAACATAAATAAAAAAATAAAAAATAAAAAATTTAATTAGGAAAATATTTTTGGAAAATTTTCTAGTCTTTTTTTCCTTTTTTTGGGGGGGGGGGGGGGGGTTGTCCCCCTCCCTGGGTGCGCCAATGTGTCTTGGTATCCCATAATAAAAAGTACATCCCATTTTGGCTGTGTATAATGCTAAGCATTGTGGGAAAGGCCACTACCTAGGCTGGTTTCAAAATTTATTGAGGTCTCATCAGTAAGAGTCAGACCCAGAAGAGATACCAAGGTTGAAGTAATGCAGAAGTCATATATTTCCTGTACACAAGTAGTGAAAAGGTGTATCACCTTATTATTACGAGGGTGGTCTGAAAAGTTCTCAGCCTAACAATGAAAAAACGAATTGATAATTTCAATTTTTTTTTTTTCAACATAATCTCCCTTAAGACTAATACGTTTATTCCAGCAATACTTTCCCATCCCTGTAGTGGTTCTCAGTACGATCTGTAAAATACCCCTCTACAGCTGAAATCACCTCTTGATTCGAAGAAAAACACTGACCAGGAAGGAAGAGTTTTAGTTTTGGGAAGAGATAGAAGTCAGAGGGAGCCAAATCTGGTGTTTCAACAATTCATAGTGCAGATCCCTTAATTTTCCCATTGCCAAAACACCTTTGTTGGCAGGTGCATTGTCCTGATGAAAGATGATTTTTTTCTTCTGCAAACCGGGTCTTTTCTCACCAAGTTTTTCATCTAGTCTGGTTAAAAGATTGGAATAATATTCCCCGGTTATTGTTTTACCCTTTTCAAGATAATAAACAAAATGCCTTTAGCCCATGACCTTTCCCGCTGATGGAACCAGCTTTGTCTTCTTTGGCTGAACAACCAGTTTCTGTCCAATGTTTTGACTGCTGTTTGGATTCTGGTGTGTAATGGTGAATCCAAGTCTCATCCATAGTAATAAATCAATGCACAAAATCAGTTTAACAACAGCACAAAATTCTTGTTAAAACGCTCCAAGCACTGTTTAGAGATTTTCATGCAGCGCATTTTTGATCTTCTGTAAGCAAGTGCAGCACCTATCTTGTGCAAAGCTTTTTCATATGCAATTCTTCATGCAAAATATATCCTACATATTCTTTTGAAATGCCTATAGTCTCAGCAATTTCAAGCACTTTGACTCACCGGTCATCCAATACCATATTGTGCACTCGATGAATGATTTCTGGTGTTGTTACACTTTTTGGACATCCTTCACATGGATCATGTTCAGGCTGGTACGGCCACGTTTAAACTTGGCAGCCCATTTCTTAATTGTCAAAAACGAAGGAGAAGATTGCCCATAAACTTTTATGAACTTTGAATGAATTTCATTTGGCGTTAAACTTTCTTTTACAAAGAATTTTATAACTGCACGATACTCAATTTTATCCATTTCAAGGGATACAGACAGCACTTGCTTCAGACTGTCTGATTATGATTTGACTTCTGTGTCAAATCATAATCAGACAGCTGTATAAAACAAACTACTTGATAGAATGACTTGCAATTTCACATGGATGCTCATGACAGATGTACTAACTAAGAAACTTTCAGACCACCCTCGTAAAATACTCTGAATTAGAGATAGATGTTGAATCAGAGATAGATGTGTTCTTGGCATCTAATTTATAGTATAACCAAGGGAAAAATCTTTCAACATTTTAGGACAAAAGTCAACAAATCAGTAAAGAATATTATATTAAATATATCTATATATAAAATACATAATTTAATATATGTCATACCTCATCTTCTTTATCCTTCTGTGTCAAATCATAATCAACTCCAGTAATAAGATGCTCAAGCCTTTCTTCAGGAGAGCTGTTTAGTGTAGTCCTGATTATTCCACTTTCAGTATTAGTTTCACTATTTACATTTGTTTCTATATTACACATATTTTGCTGTCCTCTGTGCGACATCTGTTCAGCTAAAGAAATAGAAATGCTTTTAAATTCTACATTTGGAGAAATTATGTCTGCAAATGGAGCTTCACTAGTATTAGAAATATCTTCTTCTTCTTCGTCATCATCCTCTTCAGGCAAAATCTGATTATGATCTTCATTTGTTACACTAGAATTGTCACAACAATTGTCCACTAAAAAATTATGACTTGTGCTATCTTTTTCTATTTCATCATTACTATGATGTTCATTAGTAATGTAAGAATTACTGATATCATTTTCTATCCTGTCCTCCCTTTCTACATGAACAGCATTAGCATTACTCTGCTCATTATTAAATTCAACATTATCTACACAAGAGTCTACTGACAAATGACTATTACACTGAACTTCACAAGAAGCTATTTGTAACTGTGAAGTGGTCCTGATTACTTGCTGCAAATCACAGTCTGAATCTGTACAATGATTGTCAACAGAATTCTCAGATTCTGAAGTATCACATAATTTAGGAAGAGAATGTTTTTCGGACTTTTTTCCTTGTTTGACTATAGCAGTATTTTCTTCTAATACTTCTCTAGAGGTATGTAAAAATAACTTTGGCTTCACAGGAATTGGAGGTGGTTTCCTGTCCTCTGATATTTTCTTTTCTATCAAATGACTATCCCTTTTTATTATTCCTTTTTCCTCACCCTTCACATCCTGAAAGCTTGTTGACCACCTACTCTTCCTGGGTAGTTCCTTTTCTAAGGAACTATTTTCAAAAGCAGATCTTCTTCTCAACACCAAAGAATCGCTTTTCTGTTCTTGTAATTTTGATGGTTTTCTCATCTCAACACGAACAGGAGGAGGAGGTGATTCTGAAATAGCATTACCACTGAACATGGCTAACTTCTGAGCAAACAATGCCCCTCTTTTTGACTGCTTTGAGGTAATGTTCTTATAGTGCTCGTGAGATGCGCTATCTGGAAATATACAACTAAATTAAAATAAATGTAAAATAAAACTATGCAAATCATAAACGTTTCTATTATAATACAATATAAGCACTTCACTGCAGATATCAAACTGGTGACCTATCTATAACATTTTCAATACGAAATTTAATGTTGTTACTTAATCTGAAGTTGTTGTTTAGGATTGTCCCAAAACTGCTATGATAATGAAAGGAATATGCTATATCTATTAATTGTATGTGTTCTTTGGCCAATTTTGTTCTGCAGAATTTTGCAACACAAGTGTATCCTGCACTGGTGTTGGAAAAAAATGCTGCATAAATACAGGCAATTTCTGACTTTATTTCCAATAGATGCAATATGATCATAATAAGATTAAATAAAAGTCAATGAAATGAAAGTTTATGCTTAAACAATGATTTATTTATCCAAAGAAATGAAAACCTGGCCTTTAAAATCAAGGAAATTATAATAATAAAGAAATTATTAATGTCATACAAATGTTAAAAGAATGTTTATTCATCATTATTATCATCAAATGCACACTCACTGATTGTTATTTGCTATTTCTTTTATTAGCATCACTCTTTGTAGTACTAATTCATTTTGGCTTACTGTACAGTTTGAATAAGACAGACGATTGTGTTGCACTTTATTTTTGCTGTCATCTTATTTCATATTTATCCACCAGTGAAACACACTCGCCTACCTAAACACAAGCAAAGTACTATATTTTATAGCTAAGGTTTTGAATTCTGTATTCATGAGTGTTTATCATTTATTTATTGCAATTAATGCTCATATTTTCCACTTTTTTTTGATACTTGATAAAAAAAGAACTTGTAAACCCAGGAACTCATACAGCAGGAAATGCCTGTAATTTAAAAACTTACAAATTATAAACAAATATCCTGATTATGCAAAGGTAAAAATATTAACCTTACACATTACCTTAGTGAACTATCTTCATTAAAAAAAATATTAAAAACAAGAATGTTGCTGAATAACTTCAAACTACTAACTAAACATAAACTAATGCAATCCAATAAGATCTGCAATCACTGCTCCACTGCTGTCAACCCAGTTCTGAATCCTTTTCCTCACAAGCAGATTGGCCTATAATTCGAAGCCTTAGTCTTATCACCTCCTTTATGAAGTGGAACAATTCTGCCATCTTTCCATTCCTTTGGGACCAGGGCTGATCTAAGACTCATGTTAAAAATGTACATTAAAGTGTTAAGACACATGGTGATATGCCATCAAGTTTACTCAATTCCTCATATACCTTCTGCTCATTCACCACAGTGGTTACTCTCTCATTGCCACTGGTCTCAAGTTCTGCATTATGTTACAATCACAAAGATGAAATACTTTAAATGAACTGCTCATTTAACACCTCTACTATACTCTCCTCAGTGTTTATCATTCACTGACCAACATCATCCTCCCATAATCACTCTTCCTTTTACTGGCCACATATAAAAAAAAAAAAAACTCCCTAGGATTTCTTTTAGTCTCATTTTCTAACTGTTACTCATACTGCACTTTCACTAGCTTTACAAAGTGAGTCAGTCACCTTCCTTTGCTTGCACTTTCTACTCCTCATGTAACTAATTATTGCCACTCATCTTATGTGCCTTTTTCTTTGAGAATGCATGCTTTATCTCTTCAGTCATCCATTTTATGCCTACCTTATTTAATCTCCTGACCTTTATAATATACTAAGTCATTACCTCTGCCAGATAATTCCTGAGTAGAAACCAAGCAGCACTGATTTGTTTCCCATCCACTTCCTCATTCCATGCTATTGCTGCATGCTACCTCCTGAGTTGGTCATAATCACCTTCCTTACAGTTCCACATATAATCCTTTCTCACAAAAGTCCTGATATGACTGGCCACCACCCAAGTGATCACTTCATAGTCACTTCACCAACTGGAGGAAGATGCGATACTTCATTTACAATAATATCTTCTGATGAGATAATCAAATCCAAGACCCTTGATCTATGTGTAGCCTCTTATAACGCCTGAAACCATCACTACACTTCTCATGCAGTGTCTCCCTGTCCGACCTGACCTCCCCATTTCCCAATCTAACTTACGTTCCTTCTCTCACATTTTCTTCATACATACCGCTCACCTCTCCATTTGTAAACTTGCCTATCTTACTCCCCTGCTCTTCCACAACACCTATTGTTTCCTCAGGTCTTACATTCACTTCAGTCATTATTTTCTCTTGCATCAACAATTTCTCCAACTGACTCACACCAAATCCATTTAAGTGTAGTCGATCTGTTTTATACAGCTCTATCCACTCCTCAATCTGATCCCACACATTCACACAATGAACTTCTTTCTCTTCACACAACTGCTGGCATACCATTCATAATCTTTGCTGCCTTCTCGACTCATCAATACCATACCTGGGCAACATGCTGTCTATCTTACCTATCACACTGTCATTTTTCATTCTCATTAACAGTCTTTTAACATCCACCCTTACATTCTCCTTGTTACAAGTCAAATTATTTGTGCCAACTACCACTACCAACTCTTTTGCTTGCATACTCCTCTTAGCTAATGCTTTAATCACCCGAAAAACAAACATTATGCACCTTTTCACTCACCACACACACCTAATCATCGAATTCCAATACACTGCTACTCTCAAATCATTCGATATTTCTTTCAACTCTTTTGTTCCATTCTTACTCACATCTCCATGCAAATCCACCACTCATTTTGTTCCTCATATGTTTAATCTCTCATCTTTATCAACTTTATGCATAATCTGCATTTCCAAAGCTGGCAATATAATACCAGAGACTTCATTTGAGAATGAAATGCAGGCATACCTAGGTCATAAAACACAGGTTTCTGGCCACTGTCATATAACGAATTTCATCATATAGTGAATTGCTCTCTCTTTTTTTTTTTTTTCACTTGTAATTGCATGTTGTGGTTTAATAATAATTTTAAACAGTCATATATGTGTGCATAAATGATGTACATAAAGTATTTAGTTATGTCATTTATGCAAATGAACATTTAGAATAATTTTTGCAAATGAAAAATTTATTCCAAATGGCTTGGCTTAAGAGAACACAAAAATCAATTTGGTCATCATTGTACACCATTAAAAGTTTTTTCATTTTGACAATAAGATTGTCACATTTACAGATAACTGTAGTATTAACTAATGTGGCACTTTCCCTTCACTCAGAAATTTATCTTTGTTTTCAGTAACTGTAATGACAGTAGTGCAAAGTAAGTTTAGCCTATGGCCTCTTTCAATATTCGATATATAATTTTAGCATATAATATAACAAATTTATGCATCTTTTCACTGGAGCAATATCATCACCCTCAGTATGAATTTCATCTGTCATTATTAACAACAGTAAAATAAAATAATAGTTATAAACAGTTCATAATTCACAATGAATAAATGTTTGTTTATAACAAAAAACAAACAGTTCATGAAAACTATTCATTGATCAATTCATGGGAGTGCCATGTCACTCTAAAACCATCAATGAGTATAAAAATATGCAGCATTGCATAAAATGGGCATAGATCATAATTGAAAAGCATCATATGAGTGGATCATTGTAATGCAAAGCATCATAAAGCAGGGTATTATTACTGTATATTTTATTTTATGAAAAAAACAATGACCGTGGTTTTCTATATGAAAAAATAAATAAAAATAAATCTGATAACATTAGCCTTTATTTCACAAAGGCTAATGTTTGATTTATTTTGATGACAGTACTGGAAAGAAATAAGAATGGAAACTATATCTTATGCAAAACAACATTCGGCACTAGGGTATACAATAATGCATATTCAATGAACTGATAATCCAAACACATGCAAATTCTTCTTTCCAATGAATACTCATCCCTGTCCCTTTTTAAAAAAAACAATGTATTATTAAATTTTAAAAAAATTAGTTACGAAAACATAAGTCCTCAGGATTTTAAGGAGATAATTTAACTGTGGAAAGGGTACAAAGGCAGATAACAAAGATGGTTTCAGGACTGTACCATGTTAGTTATGAGTATCGGCTGAGGGAATGCGGACTACAGAGTTTGGTAGATAGAAGGAGAGGTGATATGATTGAGACTTTTATGGTTACAGGGTTTGACAGTGGAGAGTTCTTTCGCTTGATTGAACAGTGGGAAGGAGTGATGACAAGAGGCCATCCCTGGAAGTTACGAAATGAAACTGTTTGTAAGAGGATGAGGAGTGGTTTCTTTGCATGGAGGGTTGAGCTATGGAATGCATTGCCTGATGGAATGGTGAGAGTGAGAATGGTCAATGAGTTTAAGGAGTAGTGTGATAGACTTTGCGTTTCTTAGGAAGATCCTCCCACGATGAGTCTTTTGACTCCATGGAGGCCTGAATAATAATAATAATAATAAGTAGAAAAATAGAAAAGTAGAAAAAAAAGTTCACAGTAATTCACCATACCAGGACTGATATGATGAATTATATGATAGAAACATTTAAGTTACTGAAGGGTTTTTATAGGATTGATGCAGGGAAAACGTTTCAGCACTTGGCTAGAGAGAGAGCAGAAGAAGAGGTTATCTCTGGAAGATGTGTGAGAGTGTGGTTAGCAAGGGTGTGAAGATAAGATTTTTCACTTGGAGAGTGATAAATTAATGGAATGGGTTGTCTGAGTCAGTGCTTTGTTAATGGTTTCAAGGAGAGGTATAACAGATATTGTGTTGATAGTATGGGTCTCCTGCAATGAATATGAGGGCTCCATGCAATAATAATAACTATAATAATAATAAATTATGCTAAACTGGGGAGGGCAATAGTTCTTGCAGGATATTTACACAGAGTGGCAGTGTGAACAAAGGATAATGGTTTCCAGTTCAATGTGGCAAGTGGAAGGTTATGCACTTCGGAATGAAATGATTACAAGCTGTTTATTTATTTATTACTCTAGAGCAGTGGTTCTTAACCGGTGTTCCCTGGAACACTTGTGTTCTGCGAACTGGTTACAGGTGTTCCGCTGGTGAAAGATGTCACATGACACAGTTCTGAGTGTAATTGGCTATTCTGAATAAAAATGTGCAGGGAATTATTTCTGTTATAACAGAACAATTAACAAAATTGGAAGAAAAGATTTCAAGTTACTTTCCTTCCTTAAACACACACAATTATGACTACTGGATACGAAATCCATTTGGCACAGTGAATACATCGAGTTGTGAATTTTCGTTACAAGAAGAACAATTAATTACCTTGTCAACGGATCGTACTCTAAAAATTAAATTCTCTGAAACAAGTCTTGAAGAATTTTGGATTTTTGTCCAAGTCGAATACCCAGCTCTCTCCACAAGAGCACTGAAAATTTTGTTACAGTTTTCAACATCATATTTGTGTGAGCTTGGTTTCCCAAATAAGAAACAAAAGCGTGAAACACTTACTAATATAGACAAAGAGATGAGGGTAGCTATATCACATATTAGACATGATATTGCTGAAATCTGCAAAAGCTGACAAGCGCAAGTATCACATTAAAATAAGTTCCATTTTTATAAAAGGCAAGTCCATGCATATGTTTATTGTTAGTTTTATGACCCTAATGCTGTTGGTGTTCCCCAAATTTTTTTATAATCAAAAGTGTTCCGTGACTTTGAAAAAGGAATCAGAATGCTCACTGCTATCCAGAAGGATTGCACAACCCCATCAATCTCCTTGTGATGAGGATAGGGGCTTATAATTACAAACTGTGTATAGTATTGATGAATTATAGGAAACTGAATAGGCCAAGGATCTGACACTGATGGTGAGCAGGGAGTTGAACTTCAGGGAACACATTTCAAAAATGGACAAAATAGCTGAAAGGATCGCTGATAAGTATAGATAACTTCCTTATCTATACTAGTTGTGATCACATATAGTCAACTGTGCACAAATTTGTTGCCTGATTTCTTGAAGATCAGAAGTGGTAGATTTTCTTGTACTCTCCTCTCATGTCATGTATATCTATACATGACATGAGAGGAGAGTACAAGAAGTCACACCTGGAAGTTATGTAAGAGTGTGAAGCAAGGATGTGAGGATGAGTTTTTTTGCTTGGAGAGCAGTGAATGAGTGAATATTTTGCAAGCAGCAGTTGTGAATACGTTTGTTAGTATATGAGTTTAAAGAAAAGTATGACAAGCATAGTGTTAGCAAAGGTTGGTTGATTGGTAGAGTCTCTGCTACTAATGGCTCAAGCAAAAAGTTAAGCAAGTCTGAGCGTGGTTAGTAGTTGGAAGGAAACCAATCATTCGATGCTGCTGGCACTCTACTGAGGACTGGCCATTCTCACAGGATTAACTTCGGCCTGTAAACTGATGTAAGTCAGACCTCTGTGCTCTCAGGGCACGTGGGGATATGACATGACAAGCACAGTGCAAATAACAGTTAGCATGGACCTCTAGCAATGATTCTTCAGACCATATGAAGATGCAACATATAATCATAATAAAACTACTTTGTATATTATTTAGCATAAAAGGGTAGTAGCTGATCAGTTCATTAAATTGGGATAAAAGAAAGGACAAAAGGAATTTTTAAAAAAACAAAAAAACTACAAATACAAAAAACAAATATGCATAAAATTAATACTTTACTTTGAGCAGGCCTCCACACAACCATATTTAGTTGTCCAGTATACACAGCTTGTTTTATTGCAAATACTAGTGCTGAATGGCTCCTTCCAATTGTTCTTTCCCCATTCAATGTTAAAACTTCATCTCCTGACTTTAATCCTGCCAAATCACTTGGACTTCCTGATTAAAATGCATAAAATAAAAGGTTTTGTCAAACAAAAGAGCTCATCAGAGTCATAAAGGAAATTAATCTATTGGGTAAATAATGGAATTTAAATTATCTGCTGTCAACTGCTTTGCCGGAAGGCTGTGGGTTTAAATCCTGCCCATGGCGGGATTCAAACTCATCTGTGATTTTCACAGATGATGTTTGTGATTGTCTGTGAAAATACTAGTGGTAGTGGTGATGGACAGTAGATGTCATTGGTGTAGTTGATGCAATTCAGTGTAGTGAACCACATGGATGAGTGGTGGAGATGGAGAGTTGTAGAGTGGGTGCCCTCCCTCGATGAGTCTTTGTACTCCTCGGAGGTGCCACATAAAAATAATAATAAATCCCTATGAATATTCACAGTAGCAAGAGGTAGTTCACAATGCTCACAAGTGGAGACCATTGATGTATAGTGAGATGCCTCTCCTTTAGTATTACATGGTGATCAGCATTCATTTTACACAATTATGAACTCTACAACTGTGCTATAAATAATTATAATAATTATAACACAAAGTGTTATACACTTGTTACAATGCTGCTGCTTCATTTGCAATCCTCTGAGAAAAAAGTCTTACCTTGTTGCACAAACCAATTCTTTCACTAATGTCTATTTTCTGAGCAACAGCATTTTCAACAGATAACAAGGGTAAAGAATTTAATCTCTCACTCGCCCATTGTCGATCGCAAATATGTTTTGATAAGTTTTAATTCCTAAATAAGTCCTAAAAAGAAAGTGTAGTGATGAATTGTCACATTTTGTTGGGAAAAATTGGTCAACCATCCAAGAACAGAAAGGTGGAAGGAACTGGAGGAGGCCTTCATCCAGCAGTGGACAGAAAATGGCTGAAAAGAAGAAGTTTTAATGTGCTAAAACTTCTTTCAGCTGTTGCTACTGTTAGAGGAATTGTCAGCAAAATTCTCAATGCAATCTATGTATTTGGAACTATATTCTGCAAATTCCTTGCTTTTAAAAATTGTAAAGTTTCTAACAGCAAATTGATGTTTTCTGGAAGTAAACTGTTTAGAGATTTAATTTCTTCAAAGAGTTTGTTCCCGTCAATGTCACTACTATTTTAGATAAGAACCATTTGACAAAAAAGCCTTTGACAAAAAAGAAGATAATTAGTTTAGATCACTGTAATGGAGTTTGTATTTAATTGTTTTTATTTATATGTAATTATTTTTTTATTACACGCAGAGAAAAGTTAAATTGTTAATAGTTTTTATTTCTTTCCTTTTTTCTTATTTATATTTTTGTGAAATAATGTACAGTGTTTGATTTTTACACTTTATTCTATTTTTGCTTTATTATTGCAAATACGTTCACAACAGTTATACTAGTACATATATAAAGATAAAAAAGTATATAGACAGCATTCTTAAATATGTGACTGTTTCATACTTTTTAAGTAGACATTTCTATCAAGAAAATAATGAATTATTTTATAATGTTCTTTCAATATCTGCACCTTCTCGGAGTGGAAGAAAGTATAGCAATGCTTTCTGGTATAGCAATACACTGGTTTTTCAGTCATAAAATCCTCCATAAATTCTATTTTTGTTGAATTGAAGTTCTTCAGCAATCATTAGCAATACCTCTTCTCCTCCTCCTCCTCCTGTTTCATCTATCTATGCTCTCTGAAAATACAATACCCTTTACATTCTATCCCTATAACTAAATCATCATCTACTGTTAACTAAGTCTCACTTGTGTTGATAAATTTTACACAAGTCAAAATGATTGATGCCCAAAATTCTTACCCTGGCATTTATAAACATGCATTTCAACTTCCACTTGAATTCATAATTACCATTGTGTGATTTAACTATCAACCCATTCAGATTCAAAACCTGGGACACGCACTTGGCATTGCATGATCATTTCTGTACTCATATTCATTTGCACCAGGGGTGGCCAGACTCATACTTCACTTCCAACATTTTTAGTTTCACTGATTTTGCACTTCCAATGCAATTGCAATTCAGCAGACATATACAAGACCTTTCTTCTGTCAAAATTCACTCCAGACATCAATAAACTGCATGCTATTCCTCCTGCATAATCATCTTCTTAGTAGTTCATTGGTAGTCAACCTCCTGGAATGAGATGACATCTGACAAGACAAGAGTAGTTCATTAGCAATCATGGCCCTTCTCAATTCATTCTCATCATATCCTGGCAGCAGATCCACAATCTCTCCATTTTTCTTTTGAACTTCTTCCACCAACTCTTTCATATCTTCTCTCAATGCATGTTTCTCACCTTTCAATTCACTCATTCCTGCAAAATAATCAATTCTTTTATTTTCCCTCTCTGCACACCAATATCTTCTGATATCCTTGATCTTTACAACTGGAAAAGATGCTTTCATCATGTTCTCATCAAGCATACCTCTTATCAAAAGAATCTCCATCAAATACTCTTTCCTTATTCCAGTTTCTCACTTTCACATGATCTTCCCACTCACTTTTGTTTCCATTCTTCTCTTTTCTACAACCACATGTTAGTCACTTCTCAAGCTTACGTTTTGTTCTGTGAAGAATTTCATATATGAACACTACTTCTCTCCTTGCTACCACCTTATTATTCACAATATCTTCAACCACTTCTTTCATACTCTCATTCATATTTCATTCACTATCACCTACTCCTTCAAGTATATTCTCTAAAACACTTAATTTCATGCCTTTCATCATTAATATACATCATTAATATAAATGTTTTGTGATGGCTCACTCCCAAAACATTTCCAACACACTCCTTTTTCTACTCTAACTTTCATATCAAGAGCTGTTTACTCTTGCAAATGAATACATTGAGCACATACTACTTCACACAAAATCTCTCGTGTTAAACTCTTTGAACAATGTCTTGGATGCATTGCTTTTGCTCACATAAATGCTATGCAAAACACTGCTTAACAATATATGTGTAAGAAATCTTTCAGAAGAAACACACTCAATCGCACAGTCAGTCATAAAACAAGAAAAATACTACTGATAATGATTAATGATATAGTGAAATATTTATTACAGCATAATCATTTAATAAAATATCTTGCTCCACGATAAAAATTATTTTGTGACTCTGTGAGAGGTCATTTTGTGAAGTGTTTCCAGGTGCACTTGGCATACAAGTGCTCCTGGAAACACTTCACAAAATGACGTCTCACAGAATCAGAAAATAATTTTTATCGTGGGGCAAAATATTTTATAGAACCTTAGTATTTCATTCAATGCATAAACTATGTGACATATGAAGTATCAGAATAATTTCCAAGATTAATTTTTAATATCTAATTCTGAAAAGATCAGAAAATAAAAGACTTGCCTGTTGAGACAGTATCTACAATGGCTGCACTTCCATAATTTATGCCTCCATTCAATGTAAACCCAAATCCTTTAGAATCACCACTGTGCTTTAATAGCATAGTTAAATTAATTTCCTCTCCATTTTCTCTCTGTAATAAATTTAATCAAATTATAATATCTGACAGAATGGATTCACTTTTATTTACTGATTATCATCAAATATGTTTAATTTTGAATAGGAAGAAACCAAGTTTATCAAACTAATGATAAGAAATTAATGCACAATAATGTTATTCATTACTGGATAGGTGTTGTAAAGTAAAGGGAAATACTTTTAAGCTGTGTTATTACAGATGTGTTTTAATATTATTTTATAGAGTATTTTATGTTTCTTGCATTAATTTATTGATTTAGGATAGTTTTACAGGTGATTTCTTGTTAATATATTTATTAGTTGAAGTTTTGTTTATGTCTACTTTGTTTATGAAGGTTTTGAATATGTTACTTTTAGAAGTAACATATTCAAAATTATGCCCATCAGTTCTTATAAATAAGTGGTATATAAATGTTGAGGTTGAAGATTAAGTTTTGTGCAAGATTTTTCTCCAGTGTTTTGCTGCAAAAATGGCTAATGTATGCATCCAGAAATGTGAAAGAACTTTGAACTACTATATTAGGAAGAATAAAAGAATGAACCTTTTCGATCCACTTCAGGTCCCAAAAAGTTGATCATCTCACAACTGGGAAATAAAGACTCATCTGTTAGCTAAAGGCATTAGTAAAGATTCCTGCCATAGTGGGAATTGAAGTCAATGGAGAATACAAACACTATCCACTTGGCCAACTAGGTCAGCAGGCTGAATGAGAACAAATGATATATCAGTGCTACAGATGTGGTTGTTTAATGGTGGCATGCAATACGAAAGGAAGGCAACATAGTGGCACTGCACAAGGGTGTTGTCAGGGCAGAGGTATCTAATTAGAGAACTTCTCATTACCAGCGGGCTCAACTCACACAAAGTTTCAACCCATAATTGGTTTTTATTGCCTTGTTTGCATTTGAGCTGGAAGGGGAACTCACACAAGCATTATATGGCATGTTTCAATTTGTGATAGAATTTTATTTGAAGTTAGCCTTTGCGATTTGTCATAATGACATCGAGAATTTCAAATGCAATCAAACAAACATTTATTTCATGTAATTGAAAATTGGACAATAGTTTTAGTTAGATACTGTGTTTCTGGTGCAACATATGGTTTTGCTTGCCTGTACAGCGTAGTTTCTGTGAGAGGGGTACATGTGATTCATTAGTTAGGTGCTATTTTTATTCCAGCTATCTCTAATTGCACTATTTATTGAGAAATATATTACACAGACTGCAAAAGCCTCTGTACCTTATTCAGGGATACAATAAAACTTTTTTTTTTCTTGCATCTACAGTATATAAAGGCTGTTGGGGAGGGCATGTTGTTTTTTGTGTGGGAGGTATATCTGCAAAACCTTTTAATGCTTTTTTTCATAAAGTGAACTCAGGGGTGCCAGTTATACGTGAGGGCAAGTAATATTCGAAGGTAAGCGTTTGCCGACAAGTCGACATCCTTCTGCTGCTTCCCCTGCTCCGCTGACTTCTATGGCGAGTTACAATGCATAAATATTTTTTCGCTACCGGTTTTTTTTTTTTTTTTTTTTTCAAACCAACATCATTAAAATCAATTTTAATACTGAATAATATTATAAATTTTTGGTGATCAGAATGGGATAAGTCAATGAAACTTATCAGAAGTTAATTTAATGATGTTGGCCTGAGGAAACTACAATATTGTAGCATTAGTTCTGTGATCGATAACTAACTTATATGTGTACTTTTATATTTGTCGACATGCTATACCGTATACATTAAGTGTATTAATATTCTTTATGATTATGCCACAATTAATTATTAATACTTATTTACTAAAATAAATAGCCAAAAGGCTTCTACATTGGAAAATTATATAAATTAAGTGGATATTAAATCTAACATTATTTCAAAGCTGACTACACAAACTATAGATGTTTCTTGTGAAATTTGACCAGAGATCTTACGGGAATACACTCGCCGCCATACTACAAGTTGCCTTAGCCGCTAGAGCAACTGGTAGTATGGCAGCGAGTGTATTCCCATAAGTTCACTGGTCAAATTTCCGACGAAAATTCTATAGTTACTGTAGTCGGCTTTGAAATAATGTTGGATTTAATATCCACTTAATTTATATAATATTAATAATTATGTTAGTTTAATGTATGAACTTTAAAAAAATGGGAACGGTATTTACGAGTAAGTTTGGTGGGACTGAGCACTCTAATACAGTAAGAATAAATAAAAATACAGGCTATAGAATAAGAATTGAGAATGAATGATCCTTAGGATTCCCTGACTTTTCCCTTTTCTAATCGCATGTGTGTTCATTATGCATTTTGCACCGCACATCCGCCAGTAGGCAGGTGCATTATTGTTGCATATGTGCACTGTTTTGTTTTTGCTACTGTAAATGGGAATTATAAAGATAATTTAATTTAGGCATATAATAAAATGTTGATCTTTTTGAAACTATAAAAAATGCATTTGATTTAAGTTTTGAATTATTTTGTTACAGTTCTACCGAACATGGCTAGCGAAAATAAAAAATGAAAATTATCACAGTCAAGCACAGAGAGTTCCAAAGCTGGTGGACTGAAGAGTATGGCATGATTAATAAAGACAATAAAGCAATATGCGTTTTATGTTCCGGGACAGTTGTGTACAGAATGTCGTCAGTAAAATGGCATTATGAGACAAACCGTAAATTGCTCCTTAAGAAAAGCAAGGACGAACAGAAAGAATTTATTGCTCGGGCAATTAAAAATAGGAATATCCAGTCAACAACCCTAATGAAATGCAGTCGTTTAAATATAACTGCTGCTAGTTTTTTTGCCTCAAATGTAATTGCCAAACACGGGAAACCTTTTAGTGATGGGGAATATATAAAAGAAGCATGGTTAAAATGTGCACCAGTTCTCTTTGAAGATTTTGAAAACAAGGAAAAAATTATTCAAAGAATAAAAGATATGCCTTTGGCTAGAAACACGGTGAAAGATAGAATCATAGAAATGGCTAAAAATATAACTCATCAGCAAAAAGCAGATATAAAATCTTCTGGTTTAATTTCTCTTTGTCTTGATGAGCGTACTGACATAACTGGATCAGCTCATTTAGCAATTTTTATTCGTTATTGTGTTGGGAATAACATCAAAGAAGAATTGATAAGTTTAACACCATTAGCAACAACAACAAAAGGAATAGATATTTGCAACGCAGTTGTAAATGCACTTGCTGAAAGAGATATAGATCTCCAAAATTGTATCAGTAACTACTGATGGTGCTCATAGTATGATTGGAGAGGAAAATGAGTTAGTCAATTTATTTACCAAATATATTGGACATTCAGTTCTGGGTTTTCATTGTATTATACATCAGCAGGTTTTATGCGCAAAGGCTAGTTTCAAGCCACTGGAAGATATTATGAGCACTGTAACAAAATTGGTCAATTTTATATCGGCACGCGCTTTAAATAAACGAAAATTTATAGAATTATTAAGTGAGGTAAACTCGGTGTACAATGGTTTACTTATGTACAACAACGTCCGATGGTTAAGTCGTGGGAAAGTTCTTCAAAGATTTGTTGGGTGTTTAGATGAAGTCAGACTTTTTTTTACATAATGAGAAAATCATTGAAAAATACAATCAATTAATGAACGTCGGATGGCTTTTGAAATTAATGTTTTTTACTGATTTCTGTTTACATTTAAATGAATTAAATGTTAAACTGCAAGGTGTTAACAAGACAATTATTGTCATGTTTGATTTAATCAAAGCATTCAAAGCTAAATTACCAATTTTTAATCGTGACGTCATTTCCAATACCTTCCGATATTTTCCAAATACAAAAAAAGACTTTGCAGATCTAGAATCCCATGAAAAAAGATCAAGTTAAATTGATAAAAGAGTTTTCTATGATTATTCAGTCGATAATCAATGAATTTTCTTCAAGATTTACGCAGTTCGGGCAATTTGCAGAGACATCAAAATTTATTTTGCATCCGGACACAACATCAACAGATAAACTCAATTCGGAGATTTTCGAGTGGCTGAATTTGGAAGATATAGAAATGCAACTACGATTTTCAATCTAGTTCTATATGGAAACAAAAGTTTGTTGATTTGAGAAATGACTTGGAAATAACAGAAAATGATCGATTGTTGGGGGCAATTAAAAAGAATGCAGAAGAGGAAATATTGAGAACTTGGAATGCCATTCCTGAAACCTTTTGTTGCGATGGCTATATTATCAATTTTCTCCTCTACATATGCTTGTGAGTCATTATTTTTTTAAATGAATTTTATAAAAGACAGTTTAAGAAATAGAATGACTGATGAATCTAGTTCCGTGTGAGTGACAAAATATGAACCTGATATAAAGCATTTGGCATCTAATGTACAACAGCAAAAATCTCATTAATAAAGTGATATACTGATATTGATAAATTAATAAATTGATAATAGGTTAATATTGATTTGTATACGACAATGTGTATGTCAAATTATGTGTTCATTATTATTAAATTCTATATTAATTTTTAAACTTCTCAATAAAATTCTGCAATTAATGTTGTATTAATTAATGTTAATTAATTAATTAGTGTTGTATTAATTAGTTGCTGACATGCTGGGCACATCAGCAACTCGATTTGTAAACTTTTGGCACACAGACATAACAAGGTTCACCACCACTGATATAGGAAATGGCTTACAGGGAGATATTCAGTTGTTTGCTGATGATGCCAAATTGGGTAGCACAATAAAAAATCAAGCTGATGTTGAAAGTTTGCAGGATGATTTAAATAAGCTGGTAGAATGGGCAAAAGATAATGGATGTCAGTTCAATGTGGAAAAGTGTAAAGTCATGCATTTTGGGATTAAAAGATTACCAGCTGTGTACTACATTGATGGAACAGTACTCCAAGAGATTGATGAGGCTAGGGACTTAGGGGTGTTGGTAGATAGGGAGATGAAGTTCAGAGGACACATTGCTAAGGTGTCCAAGATTGCACATAGGATTACTTGGCTGTTGAGGAACACACTGACATCCAGAGATAAAGCGGTTATTATTCCCCTTTATAAAGCATTGATACTTCTCCATTTGGATTGCTGTGCTCAGGTCTGGTCACCTGGATTCCTTGGAGATGAGGAGGCTGTGGAGAGGGTTCAGAGAAGAGTGACCAAGTTGGTGAGTGATGTAAAAAATGCTCCCTACATTAACAGATTGAGCTTGTGGATTGCAGAGGTTGGTTGATAGGCAGAGAAGAGGGGATATGGTAGAAACATTTAAATTACTGAAAGGTTTTTATAGGATTGATGCAGAGGAAATGTTTCAGATGTGATAGTGATGGAAGAACAAGAGGTCATCCCTGGAAATTAAAGAAGAGCGTGATTAACAGGGGTGTCAGAACAAGGTTTTTTGCCTGGAGGGTGGTGAATGAGTGGAATTCATTGCCTGACTTAATTGTGAGCTCTTTGTCTGTAAATGAATTCAAGAAGAGATATGACAGATATTGTTTTGCTAGTTTGGGTCTCCCGTGATGAGTCTACTGACTCCATGGAGATACCCATAATAATAATAATAATTTTACATCAAACCTATCGATTCTATCTGCTAACCAAGAACTCACATCAAGACTAGCATAATATAGTGTTCCATTTAGACCATATAACTGTAGCGTTTTTGAAGTTGTTTTTTTTCTGGCATCTTGTTACATACCTTTTTCACATCTACTAAGCTTAAATGCAGATCCTTGTTGTATTCCCAACAGTTGATTTCTCAATTGTTTGTTGTAGACTAGTAGATATCAGTAACCAATGTATAAGCTTAACTATTATTTTTTTCCTGTTTTTTCTGAAAAATAATAGTTATGTTTGTTGTAGAAAGTTTTCCCACTTTAATTAGATATTAAATTAAACTTACCAAAAAATTCCATTCTTGTTTAATTCTTTATCCAAGTGCAAGCAAACAAAGTTTGCAAATGAAGTAACTTCATGACTAGGCTACTTGAATATAGAAGCTGACGACTTCATCTATTGTCATAGTATCTTATAATGCAGAACACACTTCCTTTCAGAAGCATATATTACTATGCCATACTTACTATACTAAGGCAAATGATGTGAAATGGTCAACCTCTACATACAAGTAGCCTATTTGTAAATATAATTCATACAAAAACTTTGTTTGCTTATGCTTAAATAAAGGATTAAACAAGAATGTAATTCCTTGGTAAGTTTAATTTAATTCGACTGTTTGTCTTAAAGTGAAAATTTGATCCAGAAAACTTCTATTTTGAATGACCTGTCAAGTTTCACTTTCACAATTTTTCTCAACTTCTTTTCCAGTATGCTTACATAAATCTTACCTGGAACACTACAGCAGGGGGTATTATTATTATTAAGAGAGACCTTCAGGGAGTCAGGGACTCATTGAGGGATGCCACATACTACAAGCACTAGCTATCATAATTGTTCTTGAATTCATTCACACTGCTTGCACACACGTGCACGTACACACACACACACACACACACACACACAACAGCCAATGGCAATCCATTCCAATCATGCACCAATCTATGAGAGAAAAATCTAGATCTCATCCCACTTCTTAGTAGCATTCATTCTCAACTTCCAAGGATGTCCTCTTGTTCTTTCCCCACCTCTCCATAAAATAAAAAATTCCATCAACTGAAATCCTGTATGATTCTTTCAGAAGTTTGTAAGTCTGAATCATATCACCCCTCATTTTCCTGTTTGCTAGTGTGTGTGTGTGTGCAGTCTACAAATTTTCAATCTGTCTTCATAGTCAGTATTCCACAATCCTGATATCATTTTTATCAGAATCACAATGAAAACTAGACCTGCACACAATAGTACAAGTGGGGGAGTGTGTGTGGGGGGGTCCTTATCAAGACCTTGTCAAGAGGCAAAACGACACTGTTATCCTTACATGTTAAAGTTCGTTTCACCATTGCAATTATCTTTTGAATTGTATTTGCAATTTTTATTACACAGTCCATGAACTTCAAGTTCCTATCTACTAACACTCCAAGATCACTAGCGTGATCAGTTTCTTCTAGCAAAATCCCACCAATATAATACAACATTATCTAATCACACCAAAGTGCATGACTTTGCATTTACTAACATCCATTTTCCAATGCCCACAATTCCAGTCTATTCAAATCATTCTACAATTACCCTACCTATCATTGCATCATCAGCAAAGAGCTGTGTGTTAGCCTCCGTAGCTCAGTCGGTATAGATAGATGAAGTCCTTTGGTTGGAAAGACCTGGGTTCGATTCCCATCCATGACATGAGGAACCTTTATCTGGTCTCTTTCAACGAAAGGCGAGTTAGCAGTCTCATACAAAGGTAAGGGGGGGGGGGGTCCTCCTGGAAACTCAGGTTTTTCATCCCCCAGAACAGGTATACCAGCCCCATGAACACACATGGATTACAGTCCGGATATAATTAGGGAGGATTGAGATGGTGCCATACTTCCTTGTAAAAAAGGGCCTCAAGGCCGCTGTATCATCATACGCTAAAAAAAAAGTTGTGTGTGCCTGTCAAATCCTTCCCAATGTCATTAATGTACAAATTGAATAAGAGTGAACCAAGAACTGATCCTTGTGGTACACCACTGGTTAAATCTTGCAGTGACTCACAATCCCCTATATACCACTTTTTGATATCTGTTTGTCTGTCAGTCATCCTCTTATTCATGCTAATATTTTATAATCCAAACCGATCTTCTCCAATTTATGCACCAGTCTTCCATGCTGCATTCTATCAAAAGCCTTAGCAAAATCCAAAAGTACCATGGTGTATCCATTCCCCTTGTCTAGCTCAATGGTAACATTATAGAATGTGACCAAGTTGCTAAAATATGACATTCTCTTAGTAAACCCATGCTGTTCATTGCAAAGTAGATTCTCTGTAAACCCGTTTCTGAATGCGAGTCCTAACCAATTTTTCTAAAATCTTCACCACCACTCCTGAGATACTGATTGGTTGATACATCAGTCTTTGCACCACTCTTGTGCAATGGGATTACCATACATTCTTTCCACTCCTGCTGAATCTTCCCTGTTCTGAGACTCAAATTATAAGCCTGGCTAAAGAAATAGCCAGTTCAGCTGAACACTCTTTTAGCACCTGCGCTGATATCCCATCAGTCCTTATTGCTGAATTCTTATTCAGTTTGTGCAACAGCTCTAATACTTCCTCTTCATACACCTGAGTTTCTTTATCCAGTGAAGAGGTAGCAGTGAACTTGATGTTGCATACACAATGTTGATAGCTTTTAGCAAAATGGGCATTCATTAATTGAACATCCTCTTTTGCATCTCTCACCCTCACACCATCTGCATTCAGTAGAGTTATTCCTTTTTTTACTTGCAGCATATTGATAGAATTCTTTTGGGTTGTCTTTAGCTTACAGAGCCAGTTTCTTTTCATGCTCAGACCTTAGCTTTCAGTACAATAGTTGTGACTCTTTTCCTTACTTAATAAGATTACACATTCATTTGACTCCTACTCTATTTATTCTTTAAACTCTTGGGACACATTCCAATATTGCATCATTTAAATAGTTTTTAAATGCTTCCCATGCACTGTCGATATCCTTCTCATCCAGCAATTGATACTATTGCACTGAATTCAGCATACTCCTCAGCTGGTTATAATTTCCTGCTTTGTAGTTCAACATGTAACCTTTCTGAATTGAACATTCTGAAACTTAGCCAATTCCAATTAAGTACCATATGATCACTGTCACCAACCAGAGTTGGAAAAGTTAAGTGTTTAACTGAAACACCCTCTGACACTATAATCAAATCTAACACTCTTTGACCTTGAGTTCCTTCTATCACATGCTGCAAAGTCTCCCGTTATGATTACTCTTTTTGCACCCATCATATTTATTTGGCAATGCATTTCTTCACCACTAGCAACTGATCCGCCAGGTCTGTAACAATACCTGACTACGTATTTGATCTTGTTAGATTCTAACCTCACACCAGATGGTTTCAAACTCACTGCCACATGAAATACTGTTACTAGTATTACAATCATAGGTCTCAACACTACTGGATTCAAGTCATTCAATATCATTAGCAACATGCCCTTCCTCTCCTATCCTTCCTAAAAATACTGTATCCTTTAAACTCGATACCAATTAGTATGTCTGATTCTGATAGCCAAGTCTCACTAATGCCTACAATCTTAGGTGCCAATATATTGATCAAGGCAACAAACTCTACCCTGTTGTTTCTGATACCTCTAGCATTTGTGTACAGATATAATAAGCTACTAACATGTTCTTTTGTATACTCTTGTCTGTAGTCTGCATGACACACTTGGACAACTTGCAGATTTCTGTTCTTCTCTAGTTCCTTATTGTTGTAGACATCTTTGCACATGTTTGATGGGTCCAAACCGGACGAACACAAAGTTGAAATTGTTCTCTCCTCATAATCATTTCCATGATAATGCCCATTTCCACCATAACACAGTTACATAACTTTGTATTTATACTTACTCTTATAGATCAGCAATATGAGCTTTACTCCAATTACCCAGAATTCTACCTTCTGACCAGGCCTTTTGAATTATTTGATTATGTGGCCACAGTAAAATTTTGATACCTCCAAAAGCATTTCAGGTGAATTATCGTATACTCCAGCTGCTTTCTACATTTCCATTTTTGATGACAGGATAGGTTGAAGGTTTGTGGGTTACAAAGTTTAGTTGATAGGTGGAAAAGAGGGGACATGATAAAAACTTTTAAGATATTAAAGGAGTTTTATAAAACTGATGCAAGTGAAATTTTTCAATATATAACAAATAGTCAGAGAACTAGAGGCCATCCATGGAAGTTGGGTAAGAGTGTGGTTAGTAGGGGTGTACGGACCAGATTTTTTGCATGGAGAGTGGTGAATAAGTGGAATGGATTGCCAGAATTGGTTGTGAGTTCTCTGATGGTGATGGATTCAAGGAGAGATATGATAGGATATGTGTGTATGTGTGTATGATAGTTGATTTGGGTCTCCTGTGATGAGTCTTCGGACTCCATGGAGATGCCGTAAATAATAATAATTTTTCTAACTTAAATACTGACATGTACTCCTGGCTGCATTTCTCTTGAATATTTTCTACCACTTCTTATTGCATTTAAATATCCCTGGAAACTGTTAAAAGTGTGTTTTAGAAAGGATATTTTAGTAAGGATGTTAGGACTAAATTTTTTCATAACAGGCTGGTGAATGAGTGAAATATCCACAGATGTTTGTGAATACTTTGTAAGTGAATGAGTTCAAGGAGAGGTATGATAAGTATTATGTGAACAATGGTTCACATAATACTTATATGACATGAATCTTTTCATCTAATGGATAAGCCTGAAAACATAACAATAATAATACAAGAAACAGGTGATGCTAATGCTCTTGCTCTGCACCTCTTCAACCCCCAAACTCCCAGAAATGATAATCTTTCTCATGCAATGTGCTGTTACCTTATTTCTTGAAACACCTGTGTGAATTGTGTAAGATAATGATAACCTCCTGGAGCGAGTCTTGTGACATCTTTAAAAGTCTGTTGATAGTGATAATTTTGCAAAGTAAGTATTTTAGTCTGTACAAAAATCATTATAAATCTTACCTCAGGCCTCTTTTTATGTAACGGTCCTTCAACACATACTTGATCTTTCCTTAATTCTTCACACTGTTCTAATTTATCATGAAATGTTTCAGATTCTATTTCTATAGCTGTTTTTTCTAATCCACTACAGCTATCCTGACTAAAATCTGAAGCACTGTCAGGAATATCACCAGCTCTGTGGCTGCCACACAAACTTTCGAGACCTGAGTCAACATTGGTAGTGGTTAAACAACAGCCAGCATCATCTTCTGATGAAATCGGATCAGATTCACCTGGAGGTGCTTCAATATCTGAGGGTTCGCCAGAACTATGGTCCATTTTAGAAAATCTTTCAGAAACAGAGCATATTGAGTCATCAAATGAACAAGTTATTGGGGATCTGGTTCCCAAGGGAGATGTCTGAGAAAAATACATTTTATCTTGCAAATTACAGTGTTCTTTTTCTCCAAACTGAAAAGTAAGTAACATATAAAGATGAAATTAGCAAATATTCAATTTATTGCAAAATATATAAATAAAAATATAGAAGAAGTCTTATAAAAAATTAATAACAGTTATAAATATAATAATGAATATGTTCTCGTGGAAAGGCTTAGACGTTGGTTATGCATTTTTACTAAATAGTTTAAGGAAATTACAACGTAAACTAAGATATACATTAAAATAAATTTTAATACACTTCCAATATTTCGGCAATGTCACGTTGCCATTTTCACAGGAACTTAAGAACAAGACACATGCATGCAGGCACAACAAACAGTAAATGAGGAAGAAGCAGGAAGCTATCCTGATAGTGTCCCCTAGTGGGCAATGTTGGTATTCTTGGGCCATTGGGCTGAAGGTCTTCTGATGTAGGTTTCCCAAATTTGAGGCAGTCTCATGCAGCCAAATTTGTTGAGGTTTGGATTTCTTTCTTAGGGCTGAGGCTGATTCCATGAAAAGCCTTTCATATTTGTATTTACCACGGTGTATTATCATGGCTTTCTTCACTGTAGTAAATACAAATATGAAAGGCTTTTCATGGAATCAACCTCAGCCCTAAGAAACAATCCAAACCTCAACAAATTTGGCTGCATGAGACTGCCTCAAATTTGGGAAACCTACATCAGAAGACCTTCAGCCCAATGGCCCAAGAATACCAACATTGCCCACTAGGGGACACCATCAGGACTTTAGGAGAAATAATAGCTTCCTGCTTCTTCCTCATTTACTGTTTGTTGTGCCTGCGTGCACGTGTCTTGTTCTTAAGTTCCTGTGAAAATGGCAACGTGACGTTGCCAAAATATTGGAAGTGTATTAAAATTTATTTTAATGTATATCCTAGTTTACGTTGTAATTTCCTTAAACTATTTAGTAAAAAAAATAATGAATATGACAGAGGTGAACTAAGAAGGAGAGTGATAATAGCTAATGAATCAATATGTAGGTTGTGCAGAAGGAATGATGTAGAGTTGGTGGACTTATAGCCTGAGTTTGATGGATGGAAAGATTTGTACAATGATCATGGACTGCACTTAAATGGATTTAGGTGTCTAGAGAGAATTTTATTCACTGAGTGTGGAAGCCCAAAGTCACGAAAACTAAAGCAATTAGGGTGGATGAGTGTGTGTGTGTGTGAAAGGCACATAGGGTGGTTGGCCCTGTGCCTCCCAGTGTGTCCTATGTCTGTATCTGCGTGTGTTCACGGGACCAATTTCCCTGTTCTGGGGCATGAAAAACCTGAATTGCCAGGTGGGAAAAAACCCTACCTCCATATGAGACTGGCTAACTCACCTTTAGTCGAAAGAAATCAACTAAAGAAATCAACTTCAGTCGAAAGAAATCTTGTCTTGGACAGGAATCGAGCCCAGGTCTTTCCGATCAAAGGGCTTCGTCTATACTGACTGAGCTACGAAAGTTCTCTGCATCTCATCCTTACCTACCAAATTTTAAAATTTTAAGGCAACTGATGTGAAGTCAACAGTCTCTATAAACACAAGTAGCCTAGTCATGAAGATACGTCACATGCAAACTTTGTTTGCTTACACTTGGATAAAGGATTAAATAAAAATATATAATCTTGTCAAGTATATTTTACTTTGTAACCATTTCTACATGAATTGTACAAAGGGTGAGTTAGAAAAGGGAAACTGATATATGAGAGAATAGTCAATAGTAAAAGGAAAAATCTAAGCAGGTTCTTTTGTTATGTTGCCAAAGAAGGAATAATAATGGCAAAATAATTCCTGTTAAATACAGATAATTGTAAAGTGACTGGGGAAAAAGACATAATACAGCTATTTAATGATCAGCTTATTTCACATCATCTTCATTGGAGAGAAATGCCAAGAAACCAAAGATGGATGAGCTGGTGGTATATTTTTTAATGATAATATTTGGATTAGGTGTGCATATGCTAGAGAATTAATTAGTTCCCTTTACCAGATTCACCGAGAAAAGCTTACAAAAGAAATTAACACAAGAGTAGTAGTGGGGGGCATTCAGTAATCAGAGTATTTTATGCTAGCAAAAGATATTTTAGATATTAACATCAGTGCCGTAATGATGGCATGGCGAAAGAAGAGCTAACCACAGGCACAACTAAGTTTGGGGCACAAAACATAAAAAATAAAAATAAATAAATAGATATAAAAGTCTGCTATTTTATATTGTATTTTTTAATTTCGGCAATACGCCGTTTTAGACACACAAATTCTGCAACAGACTGCAACTCATTTTGATGGAGTTAATAGTAAGTATCTAACATATTGCATTTAGCAAAATTTAACTTGTTACATTTACATTTTTCAAAATTTTTGTCATTGGGACACAAGTTAGACACTTGCCACAGGTGCTTCATACCCTCATTACTGTACTGATTAACATAAATGAGATTTTGCACACACACATGCATGAATAATATTATTATTAATATCCATCAGACCTTCACAGAGTCAAAAGACTCATAAGAGATTCACACTCTCATACAAAAAAAAAAGATCACTGAACTGTGCCTAAGTCCAATCAGAGTTTTGGCACCTCCAACTCTTTCAAGGCAATGCATTCCACTCACCAACCCCTCTCTCTCTCTCTCTCTCTCTCTCTCCATGCAAAAGAACCTACTCTTCATTTCCTTACATCCTCCTTATACAGTTTCCATGGATGGCATCTTGTTCGACCCTTGTCTTCCTCTACTCAATAAAATCTTCTCCTTCACATTAATCTGGTGACACCCTCTTCAACAACTTATGCATCTTGATCATATCCACTCTTCTTTTAATCACATAGTTCTGCCAGTTACATTCCATCAATCTATCTTCATATCTCACATTCAAGAGATCTGACACTGACTTAATGAATTGTCTCTGCACCCTCTCTAACAAATTCTCATTCTCTTTGATCAAGTCACTCTTCTTTTAATCACATAGTTCTGCCAGTTACATTCCATCAATCTATCTTCATATCTCACATTCAAGAGATCTGACACTGACTTAATGAATTGTCTCTGGACCCTCTCTAACAAATTCTCATTCTCTTTGATCAGGTCACCAGATCTGTATACAGTAGTCTACATGCAGCCTGATCAAGGCCTTATACAAGGCAACCATTACTACTTTGCATCAGCATATCAAGGTTCTCCTCCTCATCACTATCATAATCCACTGTGACCACTAATCTTCAAATCTCTGTCCACTGCCACTCCCAAATCTCCTTTAAAATGTCCCCCTTAATTGAATACTCTGCATCTCATTCTTGCTTACCAAATTTAAAGACTTTACACTTTGTAACACTAAACCAGTAGTTTCACTCACTTGCCTACTCAGAGTCAATTCAGATCTTCCTGTAAGGCCACAACAGCTCTATGCCTCATAGCACTTCCCAACTTTGCATCATTTGCAAACAGCTGCATATCATCAGTTAAGCCAGTTCCAATATCATTAACATACTTTTAAAAAAAATCCTCAGCTTGTTTTGCTACAGTCACATCTTCAACCTCGTATCCATCTTACTCCTGCCATACAACTCATTTAGATGTGCCATCCTGCTTCACAAGTATCCTTTAATTATTATTATTACAGGCGACTCCAGGGAGTCCTTAGACTCATCGAAGGAGGCCCTAAACATCATGTCCACACAACTATATGACATTCTCACAGTATCTATCATACCTTGCCTTGAACTCGCTCACCGTCATAGTATCCACAACAGACTCTGGCAACTTATTCCACTCATTTACCACTCTAAAAGTAAAGAACCCAGCTCTAACACCCTTGCTAACCACACTCTTTCCCAGCTTCCATAGGTGTCCCCCTAGTTCTCCCACCACCAGTCCTGATCTCAAAAATATCCTCTGAATTAATCCTATAGAAACCCTTTAGCAATTTGCATGTCTCAATCATATCTTCCCTTTTCCGCCTATCAACTAATTTCTGCAACCCACAAATCTTCAACCTGTTCTCATAAGGTTCATTCCATAGACCTGCTATCATCTTGGTCACTTGCCTCTGGATCCTCTCCACCTCCTCCCCATCAAGAAGAAACCTAGGTGACCAAATCTGGGCACAGTAGTCGAGATGAGGTCTTATCAAGGCTCGGTACAGAGGTACAATAACTTGCTTGTCTCTGCTCATCAAAGTATTTTTCAACAACCAAGTGAGTTAATGAGCTGATTTAGCCACTTTTGCAATGCGCCCCCTAAACTTCATCTCCGTATCCACCAACACTCCCAAGTCCCTGGCCTCGTCAATCTCCTGGAGTACAGTTCCACCAATGTGGTATACTGCTGCTAATCTTTTTGCCCCAAAATGCATAACCTTGCATTTTGTCACATTAAATTGACATCCATTCTCCTTAGCCCAGAAATCCAATCTATCCAAGTCGTCCTGCAAGATTTTGTCTTCTGCATTCACTATTGCCCTACCCAACTTTGCATCATCATCAGTGAACAAATGAACTGTTCCTCTTAGATCCTTCCCTATATCATTAATGAACAAATTAAACAGCAGTGGTCCAAGAACAGAACCCTGCGGTACACCACTAGTCACAGGCCATCGTTTGGACTCTACTCCTGAATAAACTACTCTCTGATATCTCTCCATCAACCACCCACCTATCCATCTCACCAATCCTATATCCATTCCCATATGTTGTAGTTTACAGATTAGAATTCCATGTGGTATCCTGTCAAATGCCTTAGCCAGGTCCAGCAGTATCACTGTAAACCCATTACCCTTATCCAGTTCAGTCATCACTGTGTTATAAAACTTGAGCAAGTTACTGAGGCATGATCTACCCTTCACAAAGCCATGCTGTCCCCCATACAGTATCTCATTTTCATCAATCCATTCCTGTATTTTTCCCTTGACTACTTTCTCCAAGACCTTGACAACGACTCCTGATATGCTGATCGGTCGGTAATTTGCAACAGTAGTCTTGGATCCTCCTTTATGCAGTGGAATTATTTTCCCCTCTTTCCACACACTTCATTCATCACAATTCCTGTATAAACTAATGGTTCCTTCATTTTTTCAATGTCACCACCTGGATGATATACTCTTGCAAAGTGCTCGCTCAGTAATTCCACTATATCGACTGATTCAGTGACCTCCTTACCATCGTCATTCCTTAAAATCATTTTGCCGTGTACAGTTTTTTTTTTTGCTTGCAGCATATTGAAAGAATTGTTTGGGATTCTCTTTAGTTTGCATAGCTAGTTTCCTTTCATAATCCGCTTTTGCTTTTTTTTACCCTTCTGGCCTGCACTTTATATCATTCATGTGCCTGCAGGTCACCTCTTTCTTTAAATTCCCTCCACAGTTGTTTCTTTTTTTGCAGCTCAAGCTTAATGGTGTTATTCATCCATTTAACCCCTACTTGTTTTACTATTCGAACTCTAGGTATACAATCAGCCATAACCTCCTGTAAATGCTCCTTGACCACTTCCCATGCTCTATCAACATCCAGCCCTTGCAGTTGTACATGCCATGGCATTGATCCAAGCAATCTCCTAAGCTTGTCACAACTACTTGCCAGCATGGTAATTCCACATATACCCTGTCTTAATTGAAAATTCCACCTCCCAGGTCAAGACCTTATGATCACTCTTGTTAGCTTCAGCTGATTAATTCTGTGCCTTCTCAGCAAATAACCTTTCTAAATGTCCAACACCAAACCCATTCAAATGCAATCGATCAACTTCAAACCATTCCAACTTTCTTTCAAATTTCCTCCACAGATTCACAAACTGAACCCCCTTTGCCTCACACAACTCAGTCACCTTGCTATTCATCATCTCTGTTCTCTTTCTCAATTCACTATTGTCATATCTGGGTAACATGCTAATGACTTTCTAACAACACTATTATCCTTTACCTCCCACAACTTCCTCGAGTCTCTATCAACCTTCCTTTTTTTCACCAAGTCATTCGTGCCCACAACTACCACTAATTCTGATGCCTGCTCTTACCTTCTCTGCAAAGCGTCAGTTATTTATTTCAATGTTCCACTAGGAAATCATGTTTTTTGTACTTCATGAGTCATCACATCTCTAATGGTCGAGTTGCCATACAATGATATACAATTATCATTTGACTCTTTCTTTGTAATAGTAACTTTCTCCTCATTCACACCAAATGCTTCATTTCAGTTTCATTTTCATCAAATCTTACCTAAACTCTTCCATTCCATTCCCTTTGTTATCATAACTAACACTTGCATGTGATTTCTGATGACTATTGATGATGCTGGCTCTCATTTCAAAACACTCGAACTTATTAATACACTTTTCGCATGCATTAATACTTTCCTTCTTTTCATTCACTCTAACATTTCATAAATCTTTCCCATCTTTGGTATACAAAGATGGTGGCCAAATTGCTACCATACATAATAGCCAAGGAACTTTTGAAATTGATAATCATCATATAGAGCCAGGAGCCTGTGTAGCTCAGTGGATGTGGCATTTGCATACCACCGCGCTTGGCCGCACGAAGGAAGACTTCATATCGAGTCTAGTCGGCGACTAGAGGAAATTTTTCTAAGCCTTTTTTCGACCGGTTCCCGAGTTAGTCGATCTCTGGCACGGGCAAGCAGGTTTTTCCTCCCGGAAACTCGGGTTTTTCGTCCTGTAAACTCAAGAAAATCGACCGTAGAACCCACATTATTTCAGACATTAAATATATTGTGTTAGGGACCACGAGATGGCGGCACATTTGAGCCGTCTCTCTTCACTGCGTACCGCTTAATTAGTGATAGCTTTGGGCCATCTGTCTCTGATTGGGTACCAGTGGAGATTGGACTGCCCACTCAGTCTCCAAAAGTTAGATAGGGCTAAATGGCCTCGCCTACTCCCATATACGGGAATAAAAAGGCGTTAGCTGATTTTTTTTTTTTTTTTTTCATATAGAGCCTAATAATCTGGTTTTGTCGTGAACCTTTAATGCACATACGAATGTTGAAATTTGAGTTCCGTGAAAATCCATCAAATATGTATACAACTATATCAACAAGGGCTCAGACCAAGCTATGTTTTGTTTGCAAAATGAATGTAGCAAAGTAGATCTATACCAAAACCGGACGATACATCAGTACTTCTGAAGCTGTTTGGTAGATTTTATCTTTTGATATTCATGAGCACATTCCAACAGTAGTTCATCTC
The DNA here is from genome assembly GCF_054136105.1 of Typopeltis vanoorti. NCBI lineage: Eukaryota > Metazoa > Arthropoda > Arachnida > Uropygi > Thelyphonidae > Typopeltis > Typopeltis vanoorti. The sequence continues at coordinate 89,916,054 of NC_143554.1, forward strand.
AAAAAAGTCAAAGAGTATACTCCACAAAAAGTAATGCACTCAGTATAGTGGAGTCACCAAGGACACAACATTAACAGTCTTTTTTAAACTATGCATTGAAGATAATTTTGCCCAAACACTAATGAGGTATCTACATACTACACTTGGCACCAATACAATTTCAATGAAGAAGAAGACAGGGTGCCAACACGGAGAGTTATCCTAGTGTGAAAAGAGTGATGCTCTAGGTCGTGTTTATAATGTACATCCCAATAACGCTGAATGCTTTTATTTATGAATGCTCTTGATGCGTGTGAAAGGGTCAAAATCATTCAGTGACCTAAGAAAGTAAATGGTGTAGTGCATCTGACATACTGGGATGCATGTAAGGCTTTGAATTTCATAGAAGATGATTCACACTGGTCTGACTGTCTTGGCATAATTTTGAACTTGCCATCCATCATCTTTGTGCCTTTTGTTTGCTGCTATGTTGGTTCACTGCAACATGACTGACCCTCTATTGGTCAACTTCAAAAATCATTTTTCAGATGCTATTTTACACCAAGAATGTTCTCATTCTCAGGCTCAGTTTAATGAAGCAATATGTAATGAGGCATTACTGAGACTTGAATCAATTGTTAAGTCAATAAGTGATAAAAGTGTTAAAGATTTCAGTCTTCCAATACCGAACAATTTTTTACCTCTAGATAAAGATTTAATCTGGGAAACCTCATACAATTTCAATGAACTATGGGATTTATTATGTCAGCATGAACAATCACTAACTTCAGATCAAGCTAGTATTTTTTTTTTCATGATGTTTTAACAAGCTGTGAAAATCAATCAGGAAAACTGTTTTTTTTGGATGCTCTAGGTCAGTATTTTCCAAACTGTGGTCCGCGAGTAATTCACGGGATAGTTTATTTTCATTAAACTTTATCTTATCATGTTGCTCACACCTGTTGTTCACACCTGGCCTAATTGATATGTTCATATTCTTCCGAATATCTGCATTTATAACAGTATTGCATTGTCATAAATGACACATTTAGTGTTGTAAAATTGTAATTTATTATTTCATCTTTATGATATGTAAAATACAAAAAATTTCCATTTTGGAATTTATGAGAGCAGCGGTGAATTAATATTCGCTACGGGGGGGGGGGGGGGGGGCGACATCAAAAAGGTTGGGAAACACTGCTCTAGGTGGTACTGGAAATTTGTTATTAGCTAAGTTGAGAAGCCAAGGTAAAATTGCTCCGGCTGTGGCATCCTCAGGTACAGCAGCTACTCTATTGTAAGGTAGTTGAACTGCTCATTCTACTTTCAAAGTACCACTTACAAATGTGACCAATGTACACCTGTATGCAATATATCAAAACAAAGTAATTTGTCAAAATTATTACAAAAGGTTTCTTTGATTGTTTGGGATGAACATACAATGTCCCATAAAACATCTGTTGAAGCGGTCGACAGAACACTGAGAGATATTAGACCAGACAATTGAAGAATGGAATAACTATTTTATTTGCCGGTGATTTTCAACAAACACTCCCTGTCATATCCTATAGAACCAGGGCAGATGAAGTGAATGCCTGCCTTAAGAAATCATCACTATGGCATGATATAGAGAAGTTTTCTCTCAAAATCAATGTACATGTTCACCTATAAGGAGACTCTAGTGCACATTCAATTCTCCTCAAAATTGGCAATGGTGAAGTACAGCAAAAAGATGGAAAAATTATATTAACATACCTAAATATTGGAAAAATTGTCTGAACTGCAGTGTCTACCTACATATTGAGAACAACAGAAAAGTCACCTTCTTGGTTCAGGGAGAGAGCTATCCTTGCACCTCGAAATGATGCCATGTCAATAATGTATGAGTTGGTTAATAGAGTTAATGGATCTGTTAGTGTTTACAAATGTAGATACTCCTATGGATGAAGATGATGCAGTTCATTTTCCCATGGAATTTTTAAATTTGCATAATCCACCTGGATTGCATGGTCATGAAATTAAACTGAAATTGGTGTTCCTATTATGTTGAGCTGAAATCTGCACACTCCTCCCAAATCTTTGCAATGGAACTAGGCTTCAAGTAAAATTGTTGAAACTGAACATGATAGAAGCTGTGATATTTACACATCCTGATATCTGAGAAATAATCTTCATTCCTCAGATACCCCTCATTCTTTCATACTACTCATTTACATTCAAACAGTTACAATTTCCAATAAGTTTGCTTTGCAATGACGATTAATAAAGCCCAAGGACAGACCCTTAGATATGCAGATTTAGATTTAAGAGGTGAATATTTCATACACGGGCAGTTATATGTAGCATGTTCTCAAGTCAGCAGTCCTGAGAATTTAATTATTTTTGTCAAGGATCATGAAACTTCTAATGTTGTTTACAAAGAAATGTTATAATGCTTACAATCCTACACCATGATGAAAGCACCAGCACTAAATACTCAAGTAAATCCCCTGAAGTGAACCGCTGGCAGCATAAGTTCACCTCGGCAAAGCAGGAGGGATCATAAAAAGGAATTTAGTAACACTGGCTTCATATTAGCATTTTAGGCACCGTGTGATATTTGGACAGTGAGGTGGTAAGCAAATATATATATAGAATAAATCTGACATTTAAACTACAAAAAATTAGCTTGCTAAGGAAAATTACTCATTCAAAACCATGTATTCCATTATAATATTAAAGCAACTTTACAATATCAATTATCCATTAGCATTAATAAATTTTGCCACATCATATTCGATTCTAAAAAAGACTTACCTTGTCTGAATTATGAGAATCACTATCTACACTCCCAGCAACACTTTCTGTTTCTGATGTAACATCACTAATATCTGACCTAGGTACAAAATGGTGACATTCTAAATTAGTATTGCTTACATCATCAGTTTCAGAGCTACCACTTGCTCTATTGTCTTCTTCATTTTCCAGGTACAATGAAAGATAATCTGGTTTGTTTCTAGATCTAAAGAAATTAAAATAGCAACAAACATGTGTTAATAAAATATCAACAAATAAATATAAAATTCGTTTTAATGGTTACTCCTAGGAATAGACATTTATCTGATCACTTTATTATAAACTACTAAAGGTGCTTCAAAACTAAAATAATTCAGTTTAGCAAAATAATATAAATTGAAGCAACCTGAAGAATCACAATTCTGCAGGCTACTTCTTCTGTCAATCATAGTAAGATGTGGTTATATTGTTATGGGCAGAATATAAAGAATATAGATTATGACAGCTGTTCGATAAGTTCGTGCAAAGTCTAAGAGATGGCACCACCAGTACGTATCGAGGTTAATTTTAGTTGCTGGCAACTGTTGGAGGATCACACACACACACACACACACACACACACACACACACACACACACACACACACACACACACACACACACACACACACACACACACACACACTAAGTTTCAGTCATATAGATCTATTACTCTGTGTTTAGCATTCATTCGAATCAATCAAGTACCGTGATTTGTGAAAAATGATGAGAAAGAATTTTGTGTAGTGATTAAACATTACTTTTTGAAAGGCAAAACAACTCAGGAAACCAAAGCTAAGCTTGATAAACATTATGGTGAGTCTGCACCTTCGATTAGAATGGTTTATAAGTGGTTTAGTAACTTTTGAAGTGGCCATATGAGCACAAGTGATGCTGAACGTTCCGGATGCCCCGTTGAGGTCACTATTCCAGAAATTATTGGAAAAATCCATGATATGGTGATGGATGATAGAAGAGTGAAGGTGCGTGAAATTGCTAAGGCTGTGGGCATCTCAAATGACTGCATACATAATATTTTACATGAATATTTACATGTGAGAAAACTATCTGCAAAATGGGTGCTTCATTTGCTCACACTGGATCAAAAACATCAACGTGTGAACTGTTGCAAGGACAGCTTGAAGCTGTTTCAACAAAATCTAGAAGAATTTTTGCATCATTTTGTAACAGTGGATGAAACATGGATTCATCACTACCAGCCCAAGACCAAGGAACAGTCAAAACAATAGGTTGCAATCAAGGAATCTGCACCAAAGAAAGCAAAAACTGTTCCTTCAGCAGGAAAGGTTATGGCCACCGTCTTCTGGGATGCCTGTGGCATAATCTTCATAGACTTCTTGGAAAAGGGCAAAACAATTACTGGAGTGTATTATGCATCTTTGCTGGATCATTTAAATAATGAAATGAAGGAAAAACGACCACACTTGGTGAAAAAGAAGATTCTTTTTCACCACGACAACACACCAACTCACTCTTCTGCAATTGTGACCGCAAAATTGTTCAATTTATGCTACGAAGTCCTTTCGCATCCCACCCCTACTCTCCAAATTTGGCTCCCTCGGACTACTACCTGTTTCCAAGCATGAAAAAATGGCTCGCAGGAAAGAGATTTTCATCAAATGATGAGGTGATTGCCAAAACAACTACCTATTTTGAAGAGTTGGACAAATCATACTATATGGACAGGATCAAAAAACTCAAGCATCACTGGACTACGTTGAAAAGAAAAAAAAATTGTCCAAAAAAAATTATGTTTTTCTTCATTTTTGCATGGACTTATTGAACAACCCTCGTATATAGCATTTTCTGAGAAGAATAATAAAATGGGAGAGCATTATAATGGGCATTCAAACTGAATAAGCAGGGGAAAAGCAATAACAAAAGCTATTATGAATCTAAAAGAATTAAAGATGGGAAGTGAATTTAAAAAATCTCATCCACTTCTTCAAATATAACTCCTTGAAGTATATTTCTGCATTTCGAAGTGCAAAACTTTACAAAACCTTACATGCCGGCCTGAATGGCCAAGTGGATAGCACACACCCACTCACCGACCAATAGGTCATGGTTCAAGTCCCACTGTGGGCATGGGTGTTTGTAAAAGCCTGCTGTGGATGAGCTTATATGCTCTTTGAGTTTTTAAGGCAGATCTTTAAAAAAAAAAATAGCAATATTACAACTTGACTGCTACCCTGTTTATTGCGGGTCTGAAGTGACATTTCAAATAAAAAGTTTCATGTTTGTTCCATAGAGCAGAATTTCTTATTATTTAACCTTTATCCTCAATGTGTTATATTTTATGACTTTTCATAGTTGAGATGACATTTAAAAAATAACAAATTAAAAAACAGCAATTTCACTTACTTGTCAAGATATCAGTCTATTTAAACCCTCCTTGGAGGGGGGGGGCTTAACATATGTATCACTCCTCATAAACTCTTGCAAACTTTGCAACTTCATATCAGCAGTAAATGACTGAATCTTCCTTGTCAAACTATATAAAATATCATCCACAAATAAGATTAACACCAGTGGAATGCCAATAAAGTCCTGGAGTTACCAATCTATCTTCCTCTTCTGGAATACTGCTCTACTTTGAACAGTCTGGTGTTCATTAGTAACCATCTCCTGTTCATCTCACTAATCTATTATTCATTCCTTATCTCCCTCAACTTGTACACCATCTTACTTCATGAAGGCATTTTCTGTCAAATGCTGTCATGATGTCTCTTTTACAAACCCACTGACTTTCACAGAGAATCCCATGCCTATTAACTCAATTCTATATTCTACCCTAACTAAATCTCCAATATTAAAACCAAAGGAAAAAAAAAAAAAAGCAAATATATAGACTGATTTATAATCAGAAACCCCTGTTCTGCCACCACATTCTTTAGTGGCACTATTTTGTTACTCTCCATACTGCAAGACACTCACTAAACAAACAGGTCACAGGCACAGCTAACTCTTTTACACATTTCTAAAAATACATGGTAATATATAGTCAAACCCCATAGTCTTATTGATACCATGCCTACTCAACACCTTGTATGCCTTTGGTTCATACACTTTTAGTCCTTGTGATATTCTCCTTACCTTTGCAAAATGACAAGTATTATCCTTTTATATCTCACAATTCAATAATTCTGCTACCCACTAGTATTACTCTTCATAATCATTCTTCCTCTTTCTTACTATAAAGCAGAAGACTTCTCTGGAATTTTCTTTGGACTGGCTTCTCCTCTCCTCTTATACTGTGTTCTCCTTTTCCTCACCATCCTTCCAGCCTATATCTTACACTTGTCATATTGACTATGATTTTATCTCTTTCATAAAAACTTCTTTTATCGCAGTATTAGTTGATGAATTCCATTATTCATCCATTTCGTGCCTACCTTATCTTATTATTATTATACAGGTATCTACATGGAGTCAAAAGACTTATAGTGGGAGACCCATGTTAACCATTATTCATACAATATCTATCATTACCTCTCCATTTGGCATCTATGTTATTTACCTGACTTATGCTGTAGTATGCAATTATATTGCTTATTTCAGATTGCTTTTAATGGTTTCACACTAAATCAATCTTTTTCCATTTCAGCTCCATCCCATGATACTGATGCTAGTTGTGCTCATTGATGAGTTTATTGACTATGTCTTCCTCAACTTGGCTACTGCTCAAGTATCTCATGATCACTCTCAGTAGCTAATACCAATTTGATGTCTCATTCACAATAATATTGATGTTATCACCAAATCCAAAGCATAATCTTGCATTGCTTCCACGCATGCTATGTAAGATGGATTTCCCATAGGAACTCTCCTTGCTTCCATATGCTATTCTTTCCAGTATATATTTCCATAATCAAAATCTCCCATTAGGATCACCTTCTTTTTACTTGTCCAACTAATTTGTCTAAACATTTCACAACGTATGTCCTCATTTCCTGGCCTATAACAGCATCCTGTTCTGTTTATATCAACTTCACACAAATCTCCAACTTTAAAATCTTGTGCTGCATCTGTCACATGCTGTCCAAGGAAATTATTCAGCAGGAGCTCACTCACTCTCTCTCCACACACACAAATAAATATTAATGCAGAAGGAAAAAATTGCCAACTTACTTTCCTCCAATCATTTCTGAAAATGTTTTTGTCTTGGTTTTCTTTTGCTGAAGTTGTCTCATTTGATCTTGCTCCTCAATTTGCCTCATTTCTTCAGCTCTTTGAATGAGTTTTTCAGACTGTTTCCGTCTTCTGGATTTCCAACTGTCTAAGTTCTGAAAACACAGAAATTATTCTTTCTAGTCTTTCTGTTACATAAATACTACTTAAAAAATATTACTACTTAAAAAATGCTTAATGATATACAATCTGTCAATTATCTGATCCCTTTGGAAAAATGATTTGCTGGTTGGTTAACTGAATGTACGGTTACATAATGCTGTTCTGGGAGAGTTTACTAACATGTAACCTCAATTAACCAGTCCTTAAATAAGTAAGGACTGGTTAATTGAGGGTGTAGTTATTTGAAGATCAGATAATTGAGAGATTATTGTACATAATACGTACTGTTTGCCATTCTTCTTCATCTTCTCTGAGTTTTTCTCTTGACTTTTTAACCTCTTTGGCTAACTTGAGCTGAGTTTCAGCCTATGAAAAAATATTATATATGATAAAGTTGTAAATTATCAGTTTCAAAAGTGTACTGATAAATAAAAAATTAATGAAATAAAGACAAACATATACTATTACTAAGTTGAGTTTCTCTCTCAGGAATTCCTGGGATGTAATTTCAGGGAAATTTTCTAATCTTTCTTGTCATAAGTCTTGAATCTCAACTCGAGATTCGAGACCTTACCTAAATTTAAATTTACAAATCCGAAATAGAAAAGTGTCTAACTTATTATAATTTTAACTTTAGTAAACTAAAGTATTGTTTCATATAGATTATAAATGATTATTAAAATTTTATTATGTATTAATGAAACTATTCAATGACTGAAATAAATATGTTATTCATTTTATATAGCAGTGTGTTTTCTTTAAATATAATACAATAATATCATTATGTGACTAATATGGCTATAAATTGTAGGGGAGTGAGAGGCAGGTTTTTTTCGTGCAGAGTTGTGAATGATTGGAATGCCTTGCCTGAGAGTGTGGTGTCTGCAGGGAGTTTGAATGTGTTTAAGACCCGGTATGATGAGATGTGTGGGAGATAAAAGGACCTCCTAGATGAGTCTTTGACTCCATGAGGTCTTGTTTAATAATAATAATAATAATAAAATCAAGAGCAATGAAACAGCCTCATGTAATAGGCATTTTAGTTAGTCGCTCCAAGTTGGTTCATTTGAGAATTGTTCCTGAATGGGGAGGGAGTTCTTTAGTTAAACAAAAGATCATTCCCATTAGTGAACAGATTTTATGCTGTAATGTATGGCAAAGTTATTATTTTTCCATTTTTATATCTGGATCATGATAACATGTTAGTAAAATAAAAAATTAATAGTATATAAAATTAAGAAAAATCAAAATTATAATATTATATAAAATTAAGAGAAATCAAAATATAATGTTAAAAAAATTATACTTTTATTTTTTTTTATTTTATAATTTTAACATGTAAAAAATGGAGGATATTACAGATACATCCATATTTTATAACCAAATATAGAAAGAGAATTTAAAAAGTTTTGAAATTTACCAGCGAGCTTATGAGAATAAAACCTTTAGCAAAGAATTTTTCTTGGTTTGCACTACTTAAAAGTCACAAACCACAAACTCTGCCCATGAGCCTGTAATTTTTTATGTGGCTTCCAGCATGAAAGTTTTTTTTTTATTATTTTTTATTTTTATAAAGCTGTAGTACATTTGTACTGTGGATGGCTAGGGATTTTGTTGTCCATTTTTATTAATTTTATATATTTTTTTTGTATTATTTATTTATTTTTTAACATAGTCTAGAAACCCTACTCTAGAAATCAAACATGGAACTTTTTCAAGCCACCTCCAATAAGTTTGCCTCTTATTAGTGCTTAAATTATTTTTTTCTGGCTTGGCAACTTTTTCAAACAGTTGATTCTCATTAGAGAGGGAGAGCAGGAGAGCAAAAATCCTCTCAATCTCGCAGCAATCCTTTGTTAGAAAGTTAAACTAAAGTTAAGTAAAATAAAATTAAAATTTTCTGATGATTTCATAATGAGATAATTTTCTGCCTTTTGTGCAGAAGTTTCAACATTATTATCATTATTATTATTATATAACACTCCAGGGAGTCCAAAGACTCATCGAGGAAGGGCATCTACTCTACAACTCTCCGTCTCCACCACTCCACGAGCCACAACTACCTTCATCTACACGAATGCCATCTACCGCCGACCACCATTAGTATTTTCACAGACAATGACAAACATCCATGCCCAAGGCGGGATTCAAACCCGCAGCACTTTGACTGGAGAGCGGATATGCTAATCACTCGGCCAACCAGGCATATTCAGTCTAGACCTTACAGTCTAGATCTTAAGATTTCTTATATCTTGATGAGATTCAGATCTGTCACAAGATTTCTTAACTCTGCTTTGGTTGACAAATGCCTTGCATAACTTGATACAGGTCATGACAACATGATTCTACACTTTCATATCCATCAGTAGAACTCTTCATCTGCAGATCATGTGCTAGATGGATTAGGAACTGGCAATGAACTATCATGTATCTCAATGGCAATGAACTAACATGAGAACTATCATGGCAGGTTTAAGTATTTTGCTACACATTTTGACTTTGCCAAAAAAAAAAAAAAACTGGAGATATTTGTTAAATAGGGGCAGAAATCACCGCTAGGTTGTCTCCATACGAGTAAGATAGCAAGTGTAACTGATGAGTGGGTATCCTTTAAATACTGTGCAAATGTGCAACAATATGCATAGGGAGCCCACATCCAGTCTTTATCTCCCACTTTATATTCAAGATGTAACTCATATTCTTGTATAATCTGAGAAGTGAATGCTTGTTTTGTAGATGTTAATCACTTCAGCATATATAACAAAATGACTTTGCACTGTATATGAGAGACATCATACAACAAGGATTATCATCATGAATTGACTCAATAATAATGTAATACTAATGAACTTTAATGAACAAAAATAATTTTCTTAAGTAAACCGTGGATTATAGAACAATATAGATGCCATTTTTGCAAAATCATCTACTTTTGCTTTAATGCAAATTTTGATGCTTTGTGTAATCAGATGTTAGAATATGGTTAATATTCAGATGTTAGATAGAGAATTATTGTTTAGATAATTGGTCAAACTGCAAAAATTGACATTTGGATGTTAGGCTTCAGTTTGGAAAGATTGAATAACTAGAAGAATATTAAAAGATGAGATATCATGTAGCTCACAATATCGCATGTTACTGAGGTGCACAGGAATTAAGATATGGGCATTTTCTCTGTATTTAAAATGGCCTGCTTCTTAAATACTTTTGAATTTAAAATTTAAGTTTTAATAAATCCTTTATTAATTATTGGTATAATATATCAATGATTAATGCATATTATTTTGTAATATATTTATCATTAATCAAACAATTTATTCCAAGTATAAAAAGTCCAAGATTTAAAAAAGCTTTCATCAAATAAAAATCAAACCATATGTCTAACATTTTAAGATATTTCACATAAATGAAGTTGATTTAATGAGTTTTTGAATTTTTCAACTTAGACAAATGATACTGTCAGTTCAGAACTACATTCAAAAGGTCATAAAAATTACTTTTTACAAAAATTTCTTTTATAGTAAATTCCATCTCAGCACTTTGTAGAAATTGATTTCGATTATGCATGACTTTTAAAATAAATAAATATATATTTGAAAATCCTTGACAAGTAATTGAACTTTCATATTATTAAGTAATGGAAAGGAATGAACTCCTGAGAGGAAAATTAAATAAATTGATTTAATATTTTTATTTTGCCTTTATCATCTAGGTTTCTTCACAAGGCACAGAAGTAAGATCACACATGCAAAAGGAGGGCAAAGACAAGATTGGCATCCTCAACATACACAAAAAGGTGATCTTAAATGTTAGGCTGATCTGATGGTCTCATAATAATAACCTCACATATTTTTAGTAGTTTGAGGCAACTTTATTTGTGTAAGTTGGAAAAGGTGTCCACACCTTATTATTAAAATACTCTGGATTAGAGAAAGTTGTTGGAAGTTTTTCCACTTGGTTTTACTATAAATTAAAAATACCAAGAAATTATATACTTGGTTTAATCCTTTATCCAAGTGTAAGCAATAATTATAATTAAATCCTCGGTATGCATTATAAATATAATTGCTCACATTATTTAAAAAACTAATGCACTTAAATTTTAATTAGCAACGCTATTTACATGATCAGCCATCCACCTTCATCGTGCAATATATTTGAATTTTTTAGCGACAATGCTTCTGCAATTAAATTAATTATTTCTGGCAAAATCATTATTATCATTATTATTATTATTAAGAGAGACCTCCAGGGAGTCAGAGACTCATCGAGGGAGGCCACATACTACACATACCAGCTATCATACTTATTCTTGAATTCATTCACACTGCTTGCACTCACATCCAAAGGCAATCGATTCCAATCACACACCACCCTCTGAGAGAAAAATCTAGCCCTCACACCCTTCTTGGCAGTCTTCATTCTCAGATTCCAAGGATGCCCTCTCGTCCTTTCCCCATCCTCCGTAAATTGAAAAATTCCATCAGTTGAAATCCTGTATGACCCTTTCAGAAGTTTGTAAGTCTCAATCATATCACCCCTCTTTTTCCTGTTTGCAAGTGCAGTTTACAAATTCTCAACCTATCTTCATAATCAGTATTCCACAATCCTGATATCATTTTTAACACTCTCCTTTGTACTCTCTCCAATATATCAGAATCACAATGGAAACTAGGAGACCAGACCTGACACAATAGTCCAAGTGAGATCTTATCAAGGCCTTGTAAAGTCCCAAGCTCTCAAACTCCAGTTGCACAACAGTTCTAATGATGGTCTTAATCCATCTCATGCAATCCAAGATCGAGGAGGAGGTCAGTGCTCTCACCCCCACATTTCCTGTACTGGTTCCTTCCATCTCAATGCATTATGATTGGTGTGGTATTAACAAAAGATCATGTGATTCAACGAAAAAGGCAAACCAGTGATTGCTGAGTTGAAATGCTGATTCTCTTCAGCTGAGCTGAGTTCCAAAATCTGAAACTTCCATAACAACATTCACTATCTATTTCTTAAAGTTTAAACTTTTTTTCATGTGTGAACTATGTGCAAAACTTTTTCATTTCTTTTATTGTAAAGTAAAATCAGAAGTGTGAGATATATGTGAGAGAGTTATATTTGAGTAAATATGGCATTTTTGTTTGCTCAGTTTCCTAATTTTGGGTTGCTTTCAAGAGCAGAAACTCTGGTACAACTGTGGTATCACACCAGGGTTAATCTGGCATTGAACAAAGACTCCATGGAGGTCTGATGTTCATAATAATATCCTTGTTTAAATCCTTTAGCCAAATGTGAGCACACAAATTTTTATACTGAAGTATCTTCAAAACCAAGATACTTGTATATATACAGGCTGTCTGTTGACTTCACATTTGCTTCAGTATCCCAAATGTACAGCATACCTCAGTGTGAAGAAGCATATGTTTTCATATACAGTAGCAAAATGGTGTATTAAATTCTGGATGAGAGATAAAAAAAGTTGCAGCAACTTATTTCATTTTCACAAGTAAATACTTGACAAGAAATTATATTCTTGTTTTGCTACTTATATATAGAAAATATGGCTTTCTGCAGAAAGATTCTGTGGAAAGATATCAGTTACCAAAAGAGGTGGATAGATATAAACCAAAGGGAAAGAGAGAGAGAGAGAGAGAGAGAGAGGAAGACCAGCAACAAGATGGAAAGACTAGTGAAGTTGGAACAAGCAAATGCTAATCCTTGAAGAGAAGAAGATGAAGATGAAGATGACTTTCTGCATTCATTTAGCACTTATTATCTTCATCTAACTCCTGTAAGGACTCAATATAAAAGTTGAAACTGGTGTGGATATTGACCCTTTCAGTAATACATCCAATGTCCTCTACATTATGGGATATAAAGGCAATCTGGTGTAGAACTAACAGCCTCTATAGCCTAGGTCTAAACAGCCTAGCTGTGACGATACTTCATGTGGAAACTTTTGTTTGCTCACACTTGGGTAAAGGATTAAAACAAAAATCTAATTTCTTTTCAAATGTAATTTACATTCTGATCAAATGTTATATTGAAGTAGTGTAGCCATATGTGGGTTTGTGAGAGCAGAGTCCAAGACAAAATGTTCCACAAAAAAATTGGTGGGAGTAAAAAAATGGAATCTCCATATCATAGCTGCCTCAAACTGTCAAAAATTTGGGAGAACATTATTATGAAACTGTCCACTCAACATTTAAGATCACCTTATCACATCTACTGCCAACTAGAAATGTAGGATACTCAGTCTATTCATTTGCCTTTCTTCAGAATGCCTTTGTGCACATACAAATCTTATCATTGTGAATGTGATGCTGCCTGGGTGACCAAGGCAAGAACATCACAACAGATTATGGCAATGATGAGAGGGACCTTGACATGTAGAAGCAAAGTGATTATATTTACCTTGTACAGGTATAATAAACAAATTTAGTTAATTATTACCTTAGACACTTTTTTCTTTCCAATAAGTATCAACATGAATGATAATCAGCATCTAAGTATTCATGTCAGGTAAGGAACTGAACTAGCCATACTAAACTAAATTTTCATTGTGAAGAATTTATGAAGACAAAAACACACACATGCTGGAGTAATTATTTTATTTATAATTATGAAAATAACACAAAGTGTCAACATCTGTATTGAGGTCATCATCAGGAAAATATTCATATGTACAGGACATGACACTGCACAAAAGTAAAATAAATCTGTTAGTTGTTTATCCTAGTCTGACCTCTGGTGGAAGAAAAAAAAAAAAAAAAAAGAAATATAAATTATTCACAATGAATACCGACTAGCATGTAACCTCTTGAAAGAAATAAACTAAATTTTATTCATAAAAACATGTATAATAACTACAACAGCATCGGTCACTAAGGCAGTTAAATATTACTTCCACATGAAGCAAATGATTAATGTAGTATTTCTTTTAAATAAATGTTTAATTATATATATCCAATCCCATTCATTTCAATTTAATAACCAACTTGTTGTGTAGCAATCTGTCAAAAGCCTTTGAACAATCCAAGTACACCACTATATATGAATCTTCCTTATCCACTGAATTTGTCATTTTATTGTAGTACTAGCAGATTGCTAAAACATGACCTTCCCCTAACAAACCATTGCTAACCTTAACAATTTCAGACACACAGACTGGCTTATAATTTGTAGTCTCAGTCTTATTCCCATCTACCACCTCTGTTAACCCTGCAGAGGTCGCAGATGATCTGACAGATACATGCAAATTGTTTAATATAAATATTCTTACACATATTCAATGTATAGCTTGAAGGTCATGACTAGCTGTGTGTGCATATGTTACGAGTGATATTCCACACTGTTTTTTGCTGTCAATTTGGTTTAACACATGTTATGTAAAGGTTTGTGATATTTGACAGTAAATTGTATCTGAGAAATACTACGAACTCCGATGTCGGTGTAGTATTGGTTAGTTTTTTTTTTTTATTTACCGTTGAAAATGGCTGGAAAATATATCGATCGGATAATCCATCAGATGTTGAAGAGATTCAGAATGTTACTCGTGTCTGATGATGAGAATGATAGAGTCGAATGCGAAAGAAAGTGATATTTGATGGTAAATCATATCTGAGAGATACTGCGAACTCCGATAGTATAGTATTAGTTTAGTTATTTTTGTTGTTTTTTTCTTTGTTCAATAATTTCTAGATTATAACTGAAAATAAATAAACCATCATGTATTATATTTGCAGTGTTTTTTTTTTTAAGTTTTATTGCATTTTAGCACATACTAGTAATGAGTGTATCTCTCAGATACACGAGACCTGGCTGCAATTTTTTCGACCCGACCTCCACAGTGTTAAGTGAAACAAAAAAAGTTTCCAATTTTCCACTCCTTTGGCACTCACCCTGCTGCAAGACTCATGTTAAATAGGTCTGGGTGTTGTTAATTCCCTAAAGCAGTTTTTCCCAAGTGTGTTACATGTACTCCTAAGGGTACATGAAAAAGTCTTTAGGTGGTACAAGGCAGTTTTTTTTTTATTATTTCAATTACCTTATTTTACATTTATATTTTTGTCACTGTATTGTTGCAGATAAGTATAGGTCTATCTAATTGATTTTTCAATAACTAAAAAATCTAAAGGAAGTTTTAAACAAAATGTGTGCTTGGCATGTATCAACTGACCTCTGCTGAGGCTGTGTTTGGTTGATAGCATAACTGCATTCCACCCTATTAGTTCAAACTCACTAGAGGATACACTGGAAGGGGGTCCCACTCTACTGCATGGCAGAAAATACAAATATGAGAGGCTATTCATGGAATCTGCCTCAGCACTGAGAAACCATCCCTAACCTCAGCAAATTTGGGTCCAGAAACTGCCCCAATTTTGGCAAGCACTCATCCTCAGATCTTTAGTCCAGTAGCTAAGAACACCTAATTTAGCCACTAGGAGGTACCATTTGGGACTCTACACATGACTTTAGTTGCCTTTCTTCAGCCTCATTTACAAAGTGTCAATGCCTGCTTGCACATATCATTGTTTGTGATCCCTAAAGATGGCAATGTAACATAGCCAAAATATTGGAAGTAATTTCCTGAAAAATTATGAATACTCAACATATAACCCTTTCTACCAAAATCGGAGACTGTTGTTTAATGAAATACTTTCAGGACTCGAAGTGGGATGGTGGGAGAAGGAGGACACAACGAATTCCTAGAGTTTATATATATACAGGGTGTTCGGGATAAATTTGACATATTTATAATTAATTATATTTTTCCGTAAGTTACATGTATTAACACACACTTCTCTTCATTTAAAAGTTTGGACCCTTCTTCATTCATATACAAGATGTCAGAAAGGATGAATAGCTGGAACCCACCTGAATCATGGAAGAGAATAACTTGTATCATGATGATTCGTGCCCGCCATCAAAATAAGGATATTACGACTGCTGCCCAATGCTCCCTGAATACAGTAAAAACAATCAGGCATGAACTAGAGACTTGCAATGGTGACTACGAGGATGTATCAAGAAGAAAGATCCCTAGCAGACGATCTGATTGCGTTCGTACAGCAGAATTCCTCGCAAATCTGCAGGAACAGGTGTTGAAGAACCCTGGCATTGGAATTCGGGCTTTGTTCGTGGAGTTGCTAACTGTAGTCAAGCCCTGGATAACAAGGGTAGCCAATGGTAGGCCGTATGTATGGCAGCAGGATTCGGCCCCTTGCCACACCTCTGGGAAAAGTCAAAAATGGTTGTCTGAAAATTTCTACGACTTCAACAGTCCAAATGTTTGGCCTCCAAACTCCCCAGACCTTAACCCCATGGATTATTTTGTATGGGGCGCAGTTGAAAAAGACACCAATCGCACTTCCAGTAATACAAAAGCCCAGTTAATGGATAAAATTAAAACAGTTTTTGCGGCCCTTCCCAGGGAGACTGTAGCATCAGCTTGTTCGAGGTTCCGAAGCAGAATTGAAGCTGTGATCGATGCTAATGGTGGTTATTTTGAGTAAATCTTGTTGATAGTATTGTAATTAACTCTGCCTGTAATGTTTTTTTGTCAATTCATTAAATTTAATAGATACAAAGAAGATTTTCTTTTTCCTTACGGAACTGTCAAATTTATCCCGAACACCCTGTACATACATATATACATAGAATTTATTTTCAATTTCTGACAGAGAAATGTACAGAAAACAATTATGAAGATAAGCCTCCCATTTGTACACTAATATTATATTAATTATTAAGTTGAGATGGAGAGCTGCGATCGTGAATGAGTCAGTGTGCAGATTGTGCAGGAGGAATGGTGTGGAGTTTGTGGACTTGTGAAGTGAGTTTGATGGAAGGAAGGATTTACATAGCATAGATGGCTTGCATCTAAATGAATTTGGTGTCAGGAGTCTTGAGAAAGTGTTGTTCAGTGAAAGTTCAGAAGTACAAAGGCAAGGAAACTAGCATGTTGGGGGGGTATGCAGGTGAATGTTGGGCCATGATCACCCTCCCACTTACTAACCTAGAGGTTAGTAAGTGGAAGAGTGATCACATGATGCAAAATGTAACACCCCAGGTTAACTTTAGTGGACTAAGTGACACAAAGTGTAAGGGAGGTTGTGGGATGAAGGATGTATTGCAGTTTATATTTACTAATGCCAGAAGTATTCAAAATAAGGTTGAGGAGTTTTTTGGTGGATGTGGCCAAAAATTATAGACATTAGCAAGACGTGTTCACCGAAGATGATAAAATATGATGCAAGAGATATAGTGTCTTCAGAAAGGACAGAAGAAACACATGATAGCATGAGAATTAAAGCCAAAAAAGAATAGAAGTACATCACAGGAACAAGACATACAAAAAATTAGATTCAGAGAGCAGTTTATTTGAAACTATCTGGTGTCAGATAGAGGCCAAGAGATCTAAATATGTAACTGGTTGCTACTATAATCCAGGAGGTATATGGGAGAATGTGGATGACATGCACTTGCAAATTAGAATGATGAGTACAGGTCGATTAATTATTATGGGGGATTTCAACTATGGGGACATAGATTCAGAAGTGGAATGGTCATAGACAGGGAAGGAAATGGAATGAAACACTGCAATGCCAGACATGGCACTAACTGATAGGAGAATAGAGGTTGAAGAAATGGAGGTGCTTAAAATATTACAGAACCTTAATACAAACACAGCCATGTTGGTCTGTGTATGATGAGAATGTGAAAGGGAATTATCAGCTCTTCTGATTAAGCTGTTTAATTTAAGCCTTAGTACCGAGAAGGTGCCAATAGAATGGAAAGAGGACAAAATAGTCCCTTTGCATAAAGGAGGATCCAAGACAGAAGTAGAAATTATAGGCCAATCTGCATCTCAGGAGTGGTGGTTAAGGTATTAGAAAAATTGGTGAAAGACAAAATTCAGGATTGGGTAGATAGGAACATGATACTCTATAAGGGTCAACATGGTTTTATGAAGGGGTAGTAATTTGCCTTAGTAATTTGCTTACTTTTTATAATCAAGTAACAATGGATAAGGGAAATAGCAACTCAGTGATATTGCTAGACTTTGCAGAAGCATTTGACAAGATTCCACATAGAACTCTATTGCATAAATTGGAGCAAATGGGGATGATATGAATCTGGGGATTTGGATTAGAAGATGATTGATGGACAGATATCAAAGATTGGTTTATGGAGGAGCAGCATCTAGGAGAAGGCAAGCGACCAGTGGCTTACCACAGAGCTCAGTACTTGGTCCTCTGTTGTTCAATTTGTATATCAATGATAAAAGAAATGATCTGACAGGAAATATTCAGTTGTTTGCTGATGATGCTAAACTGGGAAGAGCAATGTGAGTGATGTAGAGATCCTACAGGAAAACAGACTAGCAGTATGGGTAAAGGCCTGCCAGTTTAATGTGACCATGTGTAAGGTTGGGAAGAGATCAGAAGCTTTGTACTATATTGATGGAACTGAACTGCAGGAAAATGATAAGGCTAGGGACTCTTGGGTGTGATTGTGGACAGAAAGCATGTTGCAAAGGTAACCAAAGCAGCACATAAAATTATGTGGTTGTTGAAGAACACACTAATATGCAAGAATAGAGAGGCTGTTGTTCCTCTATATAAGGCTTTAATAAGGCTACATCAGACTATTGCACACAAGATATGGACTCCAGGATTCCGTGGGGATGAAGAAGTTGCAGAGAGGATCCAGAGGCTAGTGGCAAAAATTGTGGCAGGTCTGTAGAATGCTCCCTATGAGAATAGATTGATGGTCAGCAGGCTTCAAAAATTAGCTGATAGATGAAAAGGAAGAGACATGATAGAAGCATTTAAATTATTAAAGAGGTTTTATAGAATTGACACAAAAGACTTTTTTCATGTCTTTTGAAAAATGAAAAAAGTGGCATGGGTTGCCAGAAGTGATTGTGGGTGCTTCATCAGTGAATGAGTTTAAGGAGATGATAGGTATTGTGAGAATGATGGCGAATATGTGAATAATGGATTTCCCACAATAAGTGTTATGACTGTGGAGATAGCTGTATAATAATAGTGGTACTGGCAACTGCCATGATGAAACAAGAATTTTGCACCTATGTAATACAGAAAATGCAAAATGTTTTCAATCATTTTAAAATAGCTCTGCAGTGGACTCTAGATTTAAACTCTGTGTGTGTGTGTGTGTGTGAGAGAGAGAGAGAGAGAGAAAGAGAGAGAGAGAGAGAGAGAGAGAAACATGTCAGCAATGATGCTTTTTTTAAAAAAACAAAAAAAAACTTGCATTCTAATAATACTTTTGGTAATATATATGATTATAAATTCAGGATTTTACAACAATTTCTTTTTTTTAGTGCTTAATGCCGTGATGCCAATTACTATGGCTCTTTTCAAATGATTTGCAAGCATTCGCCTAGTTTTGAAACATGATTTTCACCCATAAATACTTTCAATATATTATTGAAACTATAAAAATCTGCAAGTCTGATCTCCTTCTATGTCCCAAGAAACATAACTTTCTATTTGACATTCATGTACTTGCCTTTCGATATAGTGGTGATGTGTTAACTTTTACAAATTGTAAAGGATTATGTGAGGGAATTGCTGGAACTTTTGATACTGTCCTGGTTGGGATACATTCACCACTGTCCCCAGAAAGCTGCCTAGAATGTCCTCCAGTGCTGCAAATGCTGCTACCACTGTTACTATCCAAACTATCCACAGAACCTGAACGGGCATGCTGACTAATATTACAAATCGAATGTCTTTCTGAAGGAACCATTGATAAATGAATAGCACTTGGAGAATGTTTTGATCCATTCACAGCTGTGGGATACTGATAGGTCCCTGGCATATTCACCTCCCGTTTTCTTCACTGTAGTCCATGTATTGTTATAATATGGATACCTAAAAAAGAAGAATTATTGTATAAATGTAAAGTAGTTGACTACAATAATATATGCATTATACAGTGAGCCAGATGACTTCTAACCTACTCAGGTCAGAACTATAACACAAGACTAGAATAATCTATGCAAGAATGGGAAAAATAAGAATGAAAAGCATCAAAGGCAGAACTAGGTCTCATCAAGATGGTTGGAAAACCTGGAAGATCAGTTGGTAAGAGGTCAGATGTCATATAATTCATTCATCTGAAAACATACTTTAAGAAAGTGTATTAATTTTTGATTTTTTATACTTCAATTTTGAAAATATTTTTAATAACTAAAAAATCATGAAACTAGAAGTACTCTTGTATGAGTAAATATTCATTCAGGAATAAAGGACATGTTTTTGCTGCCATTTTATCTGATAGCATCCTCAAAGGGAAGAAACCAAACACTAGAAAATACAAATGCAAAATGGTATAGACTCATGGTAAAGAATAATAATTTCAAGTTTTTTGAACCAGTAACAGTTCAGAGCTAAGAACAGTTAATACACATAATGCAACTACAACATGTGGCTCAGCTTAAAATAGCTAGTAGATGTGACCTAGGTCCTCCATTTCAAAATTAGATAAAAGATTTCCATATTTTTACATAATACATTAATACAGATAATTTTAATTATCTGTAATCTGTAAATGTTAAGGTTATTTTTGTTTCAGCAATGTTTTTATTACTTATTTTGATGTTAAATAATAACATAAAATTTTTATATGCAAAAATTATTTTATTACTGCCATTTCCTAATAAAGCATGAAAAGAAAGCATGTGCTCATTTCTGTCTTCCTTTCTCTGAAGAATATAAATTATATATTTAGTTTAATTCTTTATCCAAGTGTAAGCAAACAAAGTTTGCGTATCTTAAGGACTGGGAAAACTCGTGGCAAAGGTGGACTGAGTTCTCATCACTTTCCTTTGTATCCCATAATGCAAAGCAAATCTCCTTTTGGACATGTATAATGCTATGCATTATGGGAAGGGTCACTACCCAGACTGGTTTCGACCTTTATTGAGGTCTCTTCAGTGGGAGCCAGACCCAGAGGTGATACCAAGGTTGAAGTAATGCAAGTCATATTTCCATATGCCAGTTACCAAAATGTGTTCACACCTACACTTGGATAAAGGATTAAACTAAATATATAATTTATAGTCTAACCAAGTGGAAAAAACTTCCAACATCTTTCTCTAATCCAGAGTAATTTAATAATAAGGTGTGGACACCTTTTGGTAACTGACATATAGAAATATGACTTCTGCATTACTTCAACCTTGGTATCACCTCTGGGTCTGGCTCCCACTGAAGAGACCTCAATAAAGGTCGAAACCAGTTGGAAGCTTGGGTGATGGATAGCAATGCTGTAGCCAATGAAATACTGAGGCTCAGCCATTGCTGTTACCCAGGTAGAGGGGTAATGAATGGCAATGCTGTAGCCCATGAAGTTAACTGAGGCACAGCTGTTGCTGTTACCCCTCAGATGAAATATGAGCAGTTCTGCTTGGTGGTGAGATGAACCTGCCACTGGGTAGAGCCAAACACTGAGAGAGTTCTTTTCAGTGATAGGGTGAGCCTGTTGCTGAGGGGAAACAATGCTGAGGTTTTGATCCTTTGGGTCACTTATTGTTGAGTGATCTGGGAGATCTCACGAGTTTTTGGAGAGGTAACCCCCACTCTTAATACAGGGAAACTGGTCTGGGTAGTGACCCTTCTCATAATGCATAGCATTATACATGTCGCAAGGAGATGTGCTTTGCATCATGGCATACTAAGAAAAGTGATGGGAACTCAGTCCACCTTTGCCACGAGTTGCCCCAGTCCTGAAGATACCTCAAGTGCAAACTTTGTTTGCTTACACTTGGATAAAGGATTAAACTAAATATATAATTTTTAGTCTAACTAAGTGGGAAAAACTTCCAACATCTCTGAAGAATGTAGGGTCATAACTAAAAGGTACCAAAATGTTAATAACTTTATGTTTTCAATATACATTATATAAGACATCTCCCTGCCAGTGTTTTTTACTAAGCATCCTTTGCCTGGAAAAAAATAGTTACATTCAATTATACTGGTGATGATGATGATGGAAGAAATATTGTCTTTTTTCAGTCAAATCTAAATTAACTATCTTAAACAAAAATGGAAGGGTTCTAGAAAAACAGACCCAGCTCAAGAAGACATGCATTGCATGCATAACAAACAAGTATAGTAATGACAGCCCTGACCAGTGTGTGTATGTGTCACCAATAAATAGATCACTATATTACAGTGTAGTGTAAGTTTTGATCAGGTGTAAGTTAAAAGTCAGAAATAACTTAGGGATAACAAATCAGTCTAGAAATAAATAAATTCAAACCTATCAGTAGAATATAACTATTATTTTTTGTGAAAATAATTAATTCTGTTAACTCATTTGGGTTTTGTCATTTCAATCTACTCAAAATAAGATAGCAGCAAATCTTGAGTTGTACAACTCAAATCACAGAATCAGAAGTACGAAAGTTAAAAAATTATTAGCAAACTGGGAAGGTAATACTGTCAATATTACAGTTATTAAATATGTCTTATAAGTTATAACTTATTATGCATGTCTAATAAGTTAACACAAATATGCATCTATTAAGTCATATCTTATAAAAGAGGCATATAATTCAAAATTCTGTAAAATGGATCATTCAATGCATGATAGGAAAGTTAAAACACAAGGACTTCCTAAAAATAATGATGCAAAGGCTGTTAAACTTTTATTTTTTGTCATTTTTCTAGATAAAACTTCCAACAGTTTCAAACCGTGTCCACACAGGCACCAACATGATGGGATTACAACCATTCATTAGAATTGATATACAATATAAAAACAGAATTTACTTATTGTATGCAATAGCTGTTTTTTTTTTTTTTTTTCAAAGTGTTCAGCAAGAACTAGTCTTATACTTATTACACTTGCTGAATTGATAAATGGCTACCATTGCAGTAAGTTTGCCAGTTTTATTTAATTTACACTTCATATTGAAATTACCAGCTGTATTAGTGTTCATTAGTTTTTGAGACACCTTTAGAAGTTAGTAAATACAATATTATTCTTTCAGATGACTGGCTGAAAATAACATACTGTTCCAGATGCCTCATATTATTATTATCATCATCAGACCTGAGCATTAGCTAAGAAAATATATCCATTTATAAAACATCAATGAGGAGCAAAAATACATTTAAAACATACAAAAATGATATATGGTGTCCACAGTAGCATTATATCAACAATCAATTGTAGAATACCGCAGATAAGTTAAAATGTAAATTTAAAAGCTTCAGGATAATGATAATAATTCAGAAAATAACAACTGTCAGGTATTACGACCAATTGAAGGTCGTAATACCTAATCGTTTCAACACTCTCCAGGGCCCTCCTTCAATGACCTGCATATAATATAATAATAATAATTATTATTATTATGTGAAGATTCCAAGAAGTCTAAGGACTCAACGTGGAATGGCACACCACTCCGCTACACAATTCACACAAAC
Source organism: Typopeltis vanoorti (assembly GCF_054136105.1). Lineage (NCBI taxonomy): Eukaryota > Metazoa > Arthropoda > Arachnida > Uropygi > Thelyphonidae > Typopeltis > Typopeltis vanoorti. Next base: position 89,939,626 of record NC_143554.1, read on the forward strand.
CGATTTTGAAAAATGCCTACTAGTATGATACATGTTGTAATTGCTTGCTCGCATATACACGACTTCAGACAGCTAAGTAGGACAAAACTTAGCAGTCTTTTTATTAGTCTAATTACATGATACTTCCAGGGAAGGTACTCCACATGAGCTACTACTTAATCCACTATCTACACACAACACCATCTACCAATAGTATTTTTGGTTCTTATAAATTGTGTGTGTGTGTGTTCTCTTGGCCGATTAGCCTGAATGTGAAACGAAAACCCTGCAACCCATTATTATTATTATTAGTGACACCCCCCCCTGGGAATCCATAGACTCATCGAGGGAGGGACTTGCTCTACACTCTCTCTCCCCACCACTCAATCCACCAACTACAACGAGCTGCAACTACACCAACGCCATCTACTGCCCACCACCACTAGTATTTTCACAGACAATCACAAACAGGGTTCAAACCCGCAGCCTTTTGGCTAGAGAGGGGGGGGATAACCCAGGCCGGCCTACGTACAAGATTGGCTAATTCATCTTCAGTTGAAAAAACCCATATAATGGTTCCTCCCGTCATGGCGAGAATGGAACTAAGGTCTTTTCCAATTGAAAGTTGTAATACCTGATCGTTTCAACACCCTCCAGGGCCCTCCTTCAATGACCTGCATATAATTAATAATAATTATTATTATTACGTGACACTTCCAAGAAGTCTAAGGACTCAACGTGGAAGGGCACACCACTCCGCTACACAATTCACTGTCTCCTCTACTTAATCCTTCAACTATAATAATAATAATAATAATAATATATGCATGTTGAAAAAATATCAGGCCAAACAGTTACTAGAAAACATTTCAGCTGACAACAAATTCATTACGAAAAGCAAATACCCGTAAATAATCATCGAACGATGCAGTCTTCGTTTGACACAGATCGTACTGCTGGGTACAGATCTGCTGATTACCTCTTCCCGCCTCCCCCCCTCAAAAATTCATATCGCTACAATTTAGCAAGAACCATTCCGATGATCTCAGAATTTTAAAACTAGTTATATTCGTTATATAAATAGTATTATAACTGCAATTAAAATATTCACTATATTAAAAATTATATGAAATTTCGAAACTAATTAAAATAGTAAATATTATTTTTTAGGTGAATCCTACTCAAAAAAAATAAATAAAAAGTTGAAAACCTATCTTACATAAGTACAAAGAGCAGATTCAAGACCAGAAAACCTTAATCTCTTCTGGAAACCCTACTCTTGAGAATAAACATGTTACTTTTTATTTCAATCTACTTCAAACTTCCTAAAAATTAAGCAAATGAAATCACTGGCGCACCCAGAGGGGGGGGCCAAGGGGCCCAGGCACCCCCCAAAGAAAAGGAAAAAACAATAGAAAATTTTCCCAAAATCATTTCCTAATTAAAATTATTTTTTTTTTATTTATGTTGTGTCGTGTCTTCTATTTCTATACTACTTATGAATTAGCGATCACTGCAGATGCTTAGTCATTGGTCGTATGCGATGCGTAGTGTGTATTCGCAAGTCGTCTACTCAACTCCCCCCCCCAGGGTTAAATCCTAAGCTCCCGGCCCCCTCCAAGATTAAATCCTGAGTGCGCCACTGAATGAAATTAAGTACTTCATTTAATTACAGTATATTAGAATATGGTATTTAACATAAATGAACTAATTTAAGTAAAGTAAAGTAAACTAACTTGTTTCCATGAGGTATTTTTTTTTTCAATTCATTTTTCCTATCTTCATGTTATCCATGCGGTATCGTTTATTCTATTATTATTGCTATTATTACATGACACCTTCTCGTTCTTAATCACTCCCTCCCCCCATTTCATATTTTCCTGTCTTCATGTTATCTGAGAAACATCCTCGTGCCATATTGTTTTATGCCCAAGACAAGACAAAATAGATAATACTGTAATGTCTCTATCAAAGAAGGGGAAATCCCATTTCGGATATTAACTACAAACTTATCTGTCCTGACTAGCAAAAATCTTCAATGAAATGAAAGTGTACAAAACTGGAGGTGTCACATAATAATAAATATTCGTATTAATACACTGGCATAACAGTACGAATTTTGGAAAGAGCTCGCTATACGAATATTTTCTGTAGCAAGGTGTTCCGATATATATATATATATATATATATATACAGGGTGTTCGGGATAAATTTGACAGTTTCGTAAGGAAAAAGAAAATCTTCTTTGTATCTATTAAATTTAATGAATTGACAAAAAAACATTACAGGCAGAGTTAATTACAATACTATCAACAAGATTTACTCAAAATAACCACCATTAGCATCGATCACAGCTTCAATTCTGCTTCGGAACCTCGAACAAGCTGATGCTACAGTCTCCCTGGGAAGGGCCGCAAAAACTGTTTTAATTTTATCCATTAACTGGGCTTTTGTATTACTGGAAGTGCGATTGGTGTCTTTTTCAACTGCGCCCCATACAAAATAATCCATGGGGTTAAGGTCTGGGGAGTTTGGAGGCCAAACATTTGGACTGGTGAAGTCGTAGAAATTTTCAGACAACCATTTTTGACTTTTCCCAGAGGTGTGGCAAGGGGCCGAATCCTGCTGCTATACATACGGCCTACCATTGGCTACCCTTGTTATCCAGGGCTTGACTACAGTTAGCAACTCCACGAACAAAGCCCGAATTCCAATGCCAGGGTTCTTCAACACCTGTTCCTGCAGATTTGCGAGGAATTCTGCTGTACGAACGCAATCAGATCGTCTGCTAGGGATCTTTCTTCTTGCTACATCCTCGTAGTCACCATTGCAAGTCTCTAGTTCATGCCTGATTGTTTTTACTGTATTCAGGGAGCATTGGGCAGCAGTCGTAATATCCTTATTTTGATGGCGGGCACGAATCATCATGATACAAGTTATTCTCTTCCATGATTCAGGTGGGTTCCAGCTATCCATCCTTTCTGACATCTTGTATATGAATGAAGAAGGGTCCAAACTTTTAAATGAAGAGAAGTGTGTGTTAATACATGTAACTTACGGAAAAATATAATTAATTATAAATATGTCAAATTTATCCCGAACACCCTGTATATATATATATATATATATATATATATATATATATATATATATATATATATATATATATTTATATATATTTATATTTATATATATATATTTATGAAGAATTGAATGACTAGAACCGAGATTTAAGTAAAAAGGTTTTAATTTAAAAACACTACTAGTTTCGGCCTGTAACAGCCTTCATCAGGTGACATTATAAAAGAAAGAAAAAAGAAAAAAACACTAAACACTGAAGGTTAAAAGACTATGAACAATATAGAGAGTCTCTATACATAATTAGCATGAAAACGTTGTAGTTGTATTTAAAGCTGTTCTTTCGTTTGTTGCATTGCTGGGAGAGTGCGTGCTTGCAGCATCACGTGAACGCCAGTACATGATTACAGCTGAATGACTATCTGGGAGGTTGTAGCTCAAGTTATTATTTAGATCAGTGGTCGATATCGACCCCCAGGGTTCGATATAACATTGTTAGGGGTAGATAGAAAAATATAAGACATCAATCTACGGGTAATATTTAATTCGGTTAACTTGGATTACCTCCATCCTGAATGACAACGCAATTAAGAGTGAATCGTGGGAACAGTGACATAAATAAGACCTGTCAGATGGAGCAAGGTCATGAAAATAGTTAGAGGCCAAAATGACGTATTTACCAATAAACGGATGTTTAATGGTTCCTGGCTGGCCGGCGCGGCGGGAGCGAGATTGTAACACGTGCGCGGTTCTTATTTACTTACACGTATTCAATCCCAATCTCATTTTTGCACATTGACATACAAGTGAGCGTTAATGTTCTAAAATTCATTAACATACATATTATAATTCAATCGTTATTCATTCATGAACTAAACTTCTCTATTTGAAGAGTTGAGCAGGACTGGTAGTAAGACCAGTGATATTAATACCAGTAGTTTATTAATATCACTAGTAATAACAGTGATATTACTAGTGATAGTAATAGTAGTAGTAATAGTAATATAATAATATATACTATATTATACATACAATAAACACTGTGACTATAAAATAAACAATCTAAAAACTCACATAAGCGTCTTTTTTTTGCTTGTCCTATTATAATTACATAATAGTAAAATAGAGGGGTCGATAAAAAGTCAAGAAACTCTTGAAGGGGTCGATGGTCAAAGAAGTTTGGCGACCCCTGATTTAGATGAACAGGATTGAAGATGATTTCTCTAGATTCCACGATTTTTCTCTCTAGTTCATCATTGCAACGGAAGATGTTAGTAGATTTTTCCCAGCAGCCTTTGTGACTTTGGTTTTCATCATTAGGATTAGCCGAGAAAAGGATATGACTTGATAATGCACTCGCTCGCTGTCTCTTGTAAGTAATGTCTCTCGTGGGAAATGATGGGACTGACTATGCAGATATCTGTTGGTATGTGTGGGCTTTCTATATATCGATATTTTGAGTTTACTAGAAGAGCAAGTCAGTTTGACATCAAAAAAAGGCAAGGAATTATCCATTTCAAGCTCGGCAGTAAACTTAATACTTTGATGTCGGCTATTGAGATGTTCGAGGAAAACCATAAGGGATTCATGTCCATGGCTCCAAATAATGAAGACATCATCTACATAGCGTTTCCAAACTTTAGGTGTTAAAATAAAGGAAGAGATAGCCTTGGTTTCAAAATCATCAAAGTAAATATTTGCGAGTATAGGGGATAAAGGAATATCCTCCTCATAAGCTTGGAATAATTTCCACCTTGGGATATAGAGTCTGTTCTCTTCTAGATGACCCAAATGAACTTCTTACAGAAATAAATCATCTGAAAACTTCTTTCGAAGTTAATGGATATTCCAAGAAAATTATTGAAAAATTCCTTTAATTCTCCTAGACATCACTCAGTAGAAACAAACAGATTCAAAGGCAATATATCTATTCCTTACATAAGTACAGTTTCACATAAATTAGCAAACGTTCTAAGAAAATACAATATCAGAACCTTGTTCACTCCACTTCCAAAGATTCGTTTCTTAATAAGCCTCATATCCTTTTCTCGGCTAATCCTAAAGATGAAAACCAAAGTCACAAAGTCTGCTGGGAAAAATCTTCTAACATCTTCCATTTCAATGATGAACTAGAGAGAAAAATCGTGGAATCTAGAGAAATCATCTTCAATCCTGTTCATCTAAATAATAACTTGAGCTACAACCTCCCAGATAGTCATTCAGCTGTAATCATGTACTGGCGTTCACGTGATGCTGCAAGCACGCACTCTCCCAGCAATGCAACAAACGAAAGAACAGCTTTAAATACAACTACAACGTTTTCATGCTAATTATGTATAGAGACTCTCTATGTTGTTCATAGTCTTTTAACCTTCAGTGTTTAGTGTTTTTTTCTTTTTTCTTTCTTTTATAATGTCACCTGATGAAGGCTGTTACAGGCCGAAACTAGTAGTGTTTTTAAATTAAAACCTTTTTACTTAAATCTCGGTTCTAGTCATTCAATTCTTCATAAAAATATGTATGTTAACCGAGTTAATGATCATTCTTTCATATATATATATATATATATATAATTAGTTTTATTTTTTATTTATTTTATCATTTTTATTATACACACACACACATGATGCATAAAAAAAATTACACAGCTTTTAATCATCCAAAAATCAAGTTTTCACTTTCACGCTGTGGACATTGCATTCAAACAACTGCTGACCCTATATGAATCCCAAATCTATCTAATCACAAAATATTGGACTCACATTTGAGAGGTAAATGATGCCCCCTAAACACTCCCTAAAAATTCTTAATTCTATGCACCACAATCAGTTAGGTTGGTTGATTGATCACTATTCTTAAGAATTCCTTCCACTCCCATCGCAGTATGCATTTTCTAGATTATTATCATATTCACTGCTCACCAGAACTGGGGTCAATAATGTCTACCCCTTCCCCAAAGCATTCCTCTAAACGTTAACATACTTGCAACAAGCACTTTATCATCCATAATTTAACTACAAACTCGAACATATTTTTCCTTTCTAGTTACGCATTGTCTATTGCTACTCCACCCTTTGTATGTATATGGGTGACTACACAAAGTGCAATATACAGATATCTAATAGTAAGAATTTTCTTCTTTCCTCTGCCATCCGATCTGCAATTGGTGGAGAAATTGGATACACTCAAATGAGTGCATCCGATTCACGTTTGAAATCCTCAGGGCACTCCCAGTTTCTCTACACAGGTAATCCAGCTCTGAGGCTCCTAAATCGCGATCACAGTTCTTATACTCCACAGTTAATTCTCTATATTGAACACTTTTAATACATGGGCCCATAATATCTATTTATTTATTAGTATAATTTTAAGTCAGAGATGAATTTCATCACGCTTCGTGACCTGAAGTAGCTTTTCAAGCCACTTCAGAGTGACGAATCAACGAATAGATTCATGTCCCGTTGTTGTTTTATCTGCACTGCGGAGGCAATTCTAACCAGAGTTTGGTTTGATGCATCACTCATGTACTGTTACTACAAGATGAACAACCTTTTGCTTTCCGAATCAGAATAAAATAAGTAATTCATCGTTTACTGAATTAATATGTCTATTTTACATGTCTATTCTACTTCGTCATCCGGAATTCAACTGTCTGACTAAGTCTTCTGAACTATGCAGCATAGGTACCTTCATATTTTTGCACTTCCATATTTGAGCATTTTTACCTCCAATATCTCATACTCAGTATCTCCAGTATACTCATGATTACATTCCTCTGAATACTTGCTATCACATTTTTTCATTGTTTATCTCGTTTAGCAATTTTCAAAGTAATTACAGCAGACATTCAGGATGGTCCTATGTTCAGCTTTCTGTCACCTTTATCATCTCTGATTCCTTTAACAGTACTTTTTTCTACATTTCTAAACTTATTCAATAATGTCCAGAACACTTCATCTCCATGATATTTATCTTCTAAATTCTTTCCAAAGTGTTTCTGTGAATTTTTTTTAGTTACTTTTACACATAAAAGCATTTTTTACGTGTTTCTCTGAATTCTCTCAGTACTTGCTGCCTTGCTTGCCAGGATCTTTCAATGTGATTTCTTCTTTACTAGGATTGCTTATGTAACTTGAGTTTACGTTGACGTTCTGATATTTCTGCTCATGCAGAAAACTTCACTACATACCTCCAGCTGAATCAATGTTTTCTCCAGATTTAGCAATGAGGTTTCTAAGGCTTTGGTTCTTGTTTTCCAAACTTGGATTTTTACCAATAACTTTCGTGCATATTATACTCATTTTTATTCTGCTCGAAACTAAATGTTCACTTTCTTTTTCAAACTTCCTATGTCCTCTTTTAAATAGTACAAGTTTCTTAAAATTCAATTACCAGAAAACATACCTTGCAATTAAAATCCAAATTTGAAAATTTCTAAATAAGCAGTTTTATTTATTTCCTTTAATTCTTGCATACAAATAATATCTAAGTGCTATTCTGCTTTTTGTCGACTAAGGATGTGATCTGAAATGTCGTATTGTATTTCTCACAATAAGCATTTAATTATTATTATTATTATTATTATTATTATTATTATTATTATAAAAAATGGTGATGTTTATTATTGATAACTATGTCATTTGTTATATCATTTAATGTCACAAACTGTAATTACTATCTTCTGTTTTAACATAGAAAATTCAATAATTATTTTATTTTGATTTAAAATTTTAATAACTATTTTATTACTTTGCCTGGAATCAGTATTTTTAAGAGCAGAAACTGTCTCATTAATAAATTATTAATTTATTTTTCGTATGTGAAATTATACATGCGAGATAACTATAAATTTATTATTTATTTATTTATTTTTGAAATCAATGTTTTGAAATAGCTAATTGGTTGGGTCTCTAACTTCAACAAAATAATATCTAAGAGTAATAACTGAAATTATGAAGTTCATTACCGCATAATCAACAGTACCAGTATAAGATGACAAAAAAAAAAAAAAAAAAAAGCAGTGCAAAAGGTCAGCAGGCAAAAATAAATGATCTATAATTTGAACGGTAATTTAATGTAAAATTAACCCACTTTGTAGTGGCATTTATGAATTTAATATACTCCTATATAATAAAGGATAATCACTTGATAATGAGATCTCAACTATACTTAATTGTCTCAGAGCTGTCGGAAATATGTAACTAAAAATGCTTCTGTAACAGGCATTATTAGCTAGTATGCTCAAGTAACTACCGCTACCAACTCACTCTTAATTGTATGATTATTATATAAAAAGAGTAGGTATAGCATAATTTGTAATTAAAAAAAAAAAAAACATTCAGTAATACGCAACAAATATGAATAAAATGCAGCTAATATATATATTTTTAATTATCCCATGGTAATATTACACCAGATCATAGAGGTCAACTTCATGTATTTTATACAGCACCTTTTCTGGGTTGTTATAAAGTTCATATTTAGAAATATTCATACAAGTTAATAAATACAGTGGTGATGCTTCCTCGATGTTACAAATTTTACAGATGGGGAAAACTTTTTTTTTTTTTTTTTTTTTTGCCATTGCTAAACTTGATTGGTCTTGTGTGGCCGGTCTTGAGGCGAGAAATGGTGGTGGCACAGCGATTAAACTTGGAGTTGATGGTAGCTCCTGGTTTTTCTGCTGAATACCAGTGGTGAGTCATCGGCCAGCGCACACACGCCATTTACAGACAAAAAATACTATTGGTGGAAAGATGGCGATGTGTGTGTAGATAGAGGATTACGTAATGGAGATGGTGGGTTGTGCGGTGTGGAGTGATCTCCCACAGTGAGTCGTTGGACCCCTTTGGTGAAAAGGGGTATACCGTACAGACGTTAAAAAGAAATCTACTCTATAAAACTTTCAAAAGTGGTGCTACTTTCAGACTATTTCCGGTATGATTTAACCGAAAGATTATCTTAACTTACTAATTCCCTGTTCGAAATATACAGTAATCCCGGCCTTGTGACGTTTCGCTCATACCACGATTTCAAATTATGACTAATGCCAATTTTTATAACGCAACATTTGAATCAACCATGCGCGCAGTTTTAGTGGACTCTACGACGTCGTTGACGGCCATAGAAATGCTTGTAGAAACTCAAGTGGTCCTTCTTGATATTTCCGGGATATTTAATTGGATCAAGTATGGAGACTTCCATACTAAACTACTATCTTATGGCCTGCCTTCTGCCCTTTTCAAATGAGTTGCTAATTTCCTCTCTGTGTTCGTCACTATGTCATGCTGGATGACTTCCTCTTATCTGGTTTCCCACCACCAATGCAAGAGGCCCCCAGGGATTCCATAATTTGGTCCACGTTCTTCCTCTTATACATTACATACATAAATCGAATCCATAATTGTTGTTTTTTCGGCTGATTTTGTTTGACAAAGCTTGTAATGGTTACAGATTCCAAGCTTCGAGATTTTCTATAATTAATACTAATCTCTGATCTCCTTGCCAGTAGGATGAAGACAACTTTCTCGACCTCAAATGTGTTCTCAAAAGACTCTCAACTGTCTCAAAAGAGAGTTCATATTATTTCTTACAGAAAAAGATATCATTTCACCTCAACTCATTCAAATCTCCAGTAAAGATCAGATTCCTCCTCTGGGGGTTGACATATATCTAAGCTTTTCCAGACATAAATATCACATTAATAGTTTCTCCAAAGCCTTTCGTTCAAGGCACTAGCGGCCACCTGCACGAAACTCCTAACACAATATAAATTTTGAATCATCCCGTCTTAGAATATTGTTCTCATATTTGAGGTGACGCACGAAGACCTTTCCTCAAAATGCTTAATGCTATCCAAAAGAGGACAATGCGGTCTATACATAATCCCCACAAAAATTTGTTTCCATCACTTTCTCACAGACAGTTCTGTTTCTTCCTTTTCTATGGGTATTTTCATGAGGCTGTTCTACATAACTGGCTACTCGCATTATTTCATTTTTCTTTAAGCCTTTAAAAACACGGACAGTTACTGGTCAATATCAATTCAGTGTCCAGCTTTACCTACCAAACCAGCGTCTGGTCCTCCACTTTCTTCATTTTGTCTAACTGTTCATTGGAAGAACCTTTCTCGGCGTGCTTCCTCCACTAAGGACTACAACTCCTTGCAGGAAAACACACACTGTTCAAGGAACATACCATCAGGTTTCTTCTTTCTCGCATCACAGTACTGATCTACACTATAGGTTTTGCGGCCTCTAGTTTGTGGAGTTATTAAAAATGTCTAAATATAAATTATGATGCATTCTTTGTTATTTTACTTTCAGAAATATTATTGTCAGCGCTACATTATCACATCGCTGTTTAGCATTTATTTCTAAAACTCAGTTGAATTAGTCATCCCTTTAATTGCAACCTCACTCATACGATCACATTTTACACTGAAGACAATTAATGTTTTTTTTTTAATTTATTTATGCTTTAGGAATACAGTTTAGATGTGCCTACATCTCTAAAAGTTTATATTGAGTCTAATCGGAAACAAGCGAAAAATTTTAATTTTAATTCTAAATGACTTGTTTCCTATGGTACAGAACGATAAAGTTATTGGTTATTCTACATAGAAAACAGGTCTGTGAACCTCTTTAAAAAATAAAAAGCAAACAGTTCTCCAAATGGGCATCTCCAGCAATGCCGCTACATCGGGGTGTCAGGTGTCTTAAATATCCGCATGTATCCGTCTAGCCCCTGTTTACGGATATCTCCGGATATCACGCCCTCGGGGAATACAAGTCAACGTACGAGTTAGAAGATCAAGTGGTTCTTGACCTTCTTTGCTTCCCAACTCTACAAAGAAGTCGTACTCGAGAAAAAGAAGGAAAGGTGATGTGGGATATGAAGACAAGTGTGATCCGCATCAATGCAGAAAGACATCACTATTGTTTAGCGTTCCGTGAAAGAGCGATAATGAAAAATTGGTTGTTGTTGTTGTTGTTGTGATCCAACAATGAAGATCAACACCTCATCATTGAAAAAACGACAACGTCGGCTACGAACTCTTTTTATTAATTGCACCTCTTCTAGAAATGCAACAGTTTTGTCTGTTCGCTCCCTTCAAGAGATAATGAAGTTTAAATTACATCTACCAAAGACCTACAGAATATAATAAAAACCTAATTGAAGTAATGATTAGCGTGGGAATTCATTTACGCTTGACGAAAATAAGTCACATAATTAATTACTATACCAATCTACGATTAATCGATATGACATATTGATAGATTATGCATCAAATTGCCGGCTTATAGAGACAAAAAATAACTTTCTTCCAAATAACCCAATATGCTTTTTTAATTAAAAATATGACACGTGAACATTTCCTTATTAAAAATACTCATTTAAACTTTTAATATTTATTGAGACACTCTTCAGATTTTGACAAGTAAAATTAGCTCATAGTAAAGAAAATTACTTTTCTCTCTCGCCATTATTTTATCCATATTCGCCAAATTAATAAGATAAAAGTTGTCTACAAGTTTAATGCTGTTTAATATTAAGAAATGGCAAGTGTAAGGTACATAAATGCATAGAATATGCATATTATAAACACTTCGGTAGTACAGTTGGTAGAGACGACATCCTTGACTGAAAAGACTGAATTCTGAATTGAAATTGACTGATTTAAAATGGACGAATGCCTGAATTCCGTCTCATGGAATCATAAAAGTTTCACAACTGATGCTGTTAGCTTTCTCAGAGAGAGAGAGAGAGAGATACAGTGGCATTTTCCTTTTGTAAATTCATTTTTCTCTTCCCATATAACAGACAAAACCCACACAGAGAACACATGCAGCGATTGCGGACTGTAGCAATGGAAATAACCAGCTATCATACCATATATTACGTTTATGAAAAGCCAAAATTGGTGACACAATATGGGATCCAGTACATAAATGGAAGACAGAATAGCATAGAATGGAATGTTCGTTTATTCTTAATATCCTTATCTTTATTTAACGTTATTTTATTATCTCTTTCCTTTTACAATACTCTTGAGGAAAGAGTACCTTCAAATAATATCTTGGCTCCTTCAATAGTCACCAGAATACTTTGCCAACTTTATGACATTTATTTGCTATAATCTCTCCGAAGTGTTTTATGACTAAGAAGTGTTTTTGTTTAGCTACTTTAATACATAACAATTTCCAGGAATTTTGCATATGATTTTTGTTCTTATAGAACTGCATTTGTAACTTATCGAGTCCACTATGAAGTTCTGATTTTTCTGTATTTGTAGACTTCACCACATGTGCTCCCTGGAATGAATAATCAATGTTACTTCAGATTTAACTATCGAGCCTCTAAGGTTTGGTTCTTCTTTCGGGTGTTTTCTCCAATAATACTGTATTTGTCTATAGTTCACTTCTGAAAGCTGCTCGATTTAGATTATTTTTTAAAAACTTCGCACGTTTTCCTTTTCAGTACTTGTTTTTACCCTTCTAAAAACTAAATGGCGATCACTTCCAATTTTAAATCGCCTAGATGTATTTATATCTCGAATAAGTCTGAAGATATCAGTATAAACAATAACATAATAAGAATTTTCTTATTTCTTGTGTGCCTTTCCTTTATGAATTTATGCACATCTTTATGTTGGAACATGGTGTTAGTAATGGCTAGTCCCATGAACAGAAATCCAACAGATACACTACTGTTAGTAGCTTTCCACTTGGTGAAACATTTCTATGTCTGGGATTAATTTCCTCGGTTGTTTAGTTTTTTTCAACAAGAACCAGTTTTTTCTTTTTTCAAGGAATTAGAGCTTCACTCTAATGCCTTGAAAAAATCTCCACTTCTAACCCCCACTAGATCCTCCTATGAGAACAAAGGTCAATAAGTTTCACTCTCCAATTTCCTTTTTTTTTTTTTGTCCACACCATTCTGAAACTTCTTGACATCGAGAACTTTATCTTCATGTTTAGTGTTGAATATGGTAGCTGCTCCTTCCTTTCCCTGATCCTAATGATTGACTATAACATCTTATGTTTATTATATTACTTGTCTTAGTAATCTTCGTTGTTACTTAATTCAGTAACACAAATTACGTCGACATGGTATTTGTGCAATTTTCATGTTAGCGCTATCTCCTTTCTACTGATGACTTATACGTTGATGGGTGCCTATCTTCAATTCCATGGAGTGTGGAATTGGTGTTACAATAACCATAGTATTATTTATTCATTGAATGAAAGAATAGATCTATAGATATAAAACAACTTCAAGAATTACAGAAAAGGTTTTATTTATAACAATAATTCAACAGAGAATTTCTCTTTTTTTTCTTTATCGGAAAATTAAATCTTCTAGAAAAACAAGTATTAGCATATTAAATATATAATACGATTTTGTGTATCCTTGTGGTAGTATTGCTAGTATCATAATGGTAGAACGACAAAAGAAAGATCGTTAAAAGTTTGATTCTAGTTGCTGGCCAGAAGAACATTTTATAACTTTTTTTCAGCAGGTTCCCGAACTACTCGATTTTCAGCACAGGCAAGTGGCTTTTTTTTTTCTTCTTTTTTTTTTTTTTTTACTAAAGGGAACTCTGGAGGAAAAACTGCAACTCAGAAAAATCGACTGTAGAACTCACTGTTTCAGACAACAAAACGAGTGCTAGAATTATGAGAAGGAGACAGTGGTTTGCAGTTATCTCTCCCCGAGGCCTCTAAAAAACGGCTCAGAAATTGCAGGTTAAATAGATCTTGGTTCATCCGAAAACTTTAGTTATAAAAGTAGAATTGGGTGTTATTAATAAGCAGTTTTTTTTAACCAGGCTATAAAACTTTAATTATAACCATCAGGGGAATTAAATTTTATGAAAAACATTTTGTAATCACCACGGGTTATGCATTCACTTCACCTTCTTAGCATAAATATAGCGGGTATATTAATGTTAATTTGTACCAAAGAATGTGAACCAAATTAAAGTTATATACTCACTTCAACCTTTAAATCTGATTAGTCTTATTAAGGAAAATACTGAAAATTTAAGCTATTCACTCTGCAGAATGAGCTGCACATGAATTACAAAGCATATAATCTGCTGAATGAATGACAACTCCTAGAATTCAACTTGTTGAAACAGAAACTTGAACTTTGGAAGATTTGTAAATAACGTTCGCCCTTAACTAAAGAATATAGCCATGCATATGGTCAAAGGCAGCAAGTAATTAGTACTCAGTTCCTTGAAAGAAATCAAAGTGAAAACAAGTGATTAGGTTTCCACAGCCAAATCCCATGAACGTACCCTTACTTGCTGTAATATTAATTTAATGTCAACTATAAAAATAAAACAAACAAGAAATACGTTCTTATTTATTTATGCTTAATAATTTATTATTTCCTATTAAAATTAGAATGAAATAAAATAAGCGTAAGTTTATTTTTCTGAAATTTCGTTTTTTTTTGTTTTTTTATGTGTTTATTTAATTTGTTTGGATGAGATCCAACCGTACTGTCCATGGGACTTATAGGTATTTCATAGGCATCCGTGCTCTGAAAACACACATGCGTCGCTCTCAGTAAACTCAAGGAACTTTCTGAGAAGGCTCCGAACCTTTCACATTAGTATCCGGATGAAATTTTGAAGACACTGAATCCGTTACATTTTTGATACGCTTGTCTCCAAGAGATCGTTCTCTCTCTCTGTTTTTCCCCGCTATCACTAACTACCGATAAACTTGAGCACCAGTAGGAAAAAACTTCAACATCGGGAGTTCATAGGGTGAACGGTAAACATTGGTTGATGAGACCTGTTACACGTGAAGCTTGGGGAAATCCTTTATTCGAAGCTAATGTCATTTAAAAAGTAGATTTCCATATATCTATATTTGTACTGTATTATTTAATTCTGATATATGTTCTGTTTTGCACAAAACTTTAAATTTACTTAATAAGAAATCCTAAATAGGGTAAAAGATATTACGGTGTTAAATCATTGACTTTTCACATTACTAGAAGCAAAAGCTTGAATCACATTAATCGCTTTTAGCACGACGTCAATATGACGTCACACAATAGGCATTTAGATGAGGAGCAAGGAATTTCAGGAAATGGCCCACTTAATCATCAGTGAGATTAGCAAATCCTGCAGTATTCCGCAAATACTTCATAAGCAGGCGATTGACTGGTACTGCAATATCCACTGTACCACAGTTAGCGTAACCATCGAGAATGATGCTTAATCACCTAGCATTTTTGACTTCATTTCAAATCAAAGGGACGAGAAAATGTCAGCAAAACGTTCCATCCCAAAATGTTTTCCTTATAGTAGCTTGCTCCGTTGACATAGTACCTAAAGAAATTCTGTACGTTCTTAACATTCCATCTCTACAGAAAAGCATGAGAGCATGAATCATCTACAGCTGATAGCAATAATATCCCTTGGTTAGAAAGAAAAACTTTCGATTCTCTGCGTAGTATGAGAAAAACCTTTAGAAAAAGTGTTTACGATTAAAAGATGAGTTACTTGATCTCATACAATGGCGCTTATTTGAGTAATTGTCCCCTATCCTTATAAGTTATTCCTTGCATGGTGAAAAGAGAATGAATTGCATTTCTCAATGATTATAATATTACTAAACCGAATGAGTTACTGAATATTATAAAACCGAATATCTTATTGCTTATAATATTACCTAATACCTTAATGATTATATTATTACTAAACCGAATTACCTCATACCTTAATGAGTATATACTGTATTACTAAACTGAATGGTGCACTGCAACTAGTTGATGTATCATTCTCAGATTATTCTTTAGAATTATTTAGAATAAGTCGCTCACATTCTGCCATTTGTTTTGGCTTTATGTCTCTTTTGACAAATACAGTAAACCCTCGATTTAAAGGCCCTCTATTTAACGGACTTCAGATTTAACGGACAAAATTTCCGGTCCGTATGTCACATGTAAGAATTAACACCTTGTTAATTTTAAAATGCTTTTAACCAAGATTTGCTTATGATTAAATTAACAGGTTATTTTTTGTTATTAATGTCCTGTTATTTTTAACAAATTTGGGCGAATAGGCCATCATATGTTGGAAAAACACTGTAGTAATTTAGCCGACATAAATGAGTCACCGCTCATAAAACATGTTCGGCGAATGATTAGGACATGATCACACCAATCGCACTGTAATTGGTTCTTTTGTCGCATGGCCCGACTTTTTGCGGCAGTTTTATTACACACATTTATTTTCGCAATTTTAGGGAGTTACTTATTAAAAAAAAACAAAAAAAAAAACAGCAGAATTCAAAAGTTAAAAAAAAAACAAAAAAACTTGATAGTTTTTTCAAAGCAGGATTACCTAAACCAAGCGCCTCAATATCGAACATTAACTTCATATTAATTTATCTAAAAGTGTGAAAATTGTGTGTAAAACAATTTTTTTTTTTGTTATTACAGCGCTAATATTGATAAAATTGCAGTACAATGTTGCAGATATTTTTATTTTAAGAAATTCGCTATTTAACGGACCCCCCCCCTTAGCCCCTATTAGTTCGTTAAATCGAGGGTTTACTGTATATTATACTGCTTGCTATTCTATAAAGACTGAAATTAGACATCATTCTTGGAGAGTGGAACGCAATAAACTGTAATATTTTTTAAATTTTTGTTAGAATGAGTGCGGTATTACTCTTGCTTGAATTATTCGTTATTTTCCATTGGTAAAAAAATATATATAATATAAATTCGTATATAAATAATAGCTAAAAGCCACGGATATAAGCTAAGCATGATCAGCATAAATGCAAACCTCATAATAAAGTGGTTGATCAATGACCAGTCACTTTATTGTGATATTCCTATGAACTAATGCAATTCTTTTAGGTGATGATTTAAATAAACACTCATTAAAGAATTTAAGTTCAATTTATTGAATGATCAATCAAATTGGTCCGTTAACCCTAAACAACATTTCTTGATTATTTAGGATAACCGCGAAGTTTTGCCCCGGATAATCTGATTTTCCTCTTCAAAAAGTACTTAACGACTCCTTAAAATATCTACAATTTAAGACATGGATATTTGATGGGTGGGAGGAGTCGGGCCAAAACACGAAGATAATCTACAGAGCATCTTAAATTCTCTCATCTGGTTGTTAAATTAAAGCGAAAGTATTACCCACCTACCCAAACATCAAGCGCGCGCGCGCGCACGCACACACTGGTGGAGTAGCTGACTGAACCAATCCGTTTCCCATTCCCCACCGTGCCATAAAAGAAAATCTGATTGTGCGCATATATGCATAAGGCACAACACATACGACGCAAGACTGCCTCCCCCATCCCAAATTAAAATACCTCAGTACATCTCAAAGACTTCATGAGACAAAACGTAGAAACAGAACCTCTTTTCTCTTTATTATGAAAGTTTATAGACAACTACGCAATAAAAAATATTTATGTTTATTATTGTTGAGACGCCGAATGGCAAACTATAATGCAATACAGGTTATCGGCTAAATATCACCTTTAGTCCTTTATGACCCGGATGTAATTAATAAACAAAAATGACCATATGTGACTCGAATATGTTTAACTTACCGTTAATCTTTTGCTTGCATTAACCGGATGACAGCATTCCGGTCAGGCGAAACGCTGCTTGCATTAGGAGAAAAATGTCTGTCATGAATTCATGCGGTCAGCAGTCATTATATGTGATTTTCTATTATTAAAAGCGAACAGATACCGTCACATCCTTAGTAGGAACTGTTCGTTGCTATATGAGACATGCGTGTAAAAGCGTGATTTTATTGGTATTTTTCCTACTTTACTAAAGATATCTTTCCCAAGCAGAGCAACGCAGTAAATGGCATTACTGTTATGCAACACAACCTTCCTCAATGTCAAAACACCGTGCACAAACATGATTAGAAACTTATGTAAACAAATATGTAAAGTGCGTTGCCAGAGAATAAATAAAATATAATTATATTTCTGGAATCTTTCGAACTACGATCTTAGGGGGCGTTCTGATGAAAGTGCGTAGTCGTCTGCCGTTTCTTTCCGTAGTATGTGGTGGTAAAGAGATTTTCTTTACTTTTGGATGTGTGGTCTGTAGTATGCAACTCATTCGCGTATCTTGATAAATCTGTATTTTGCTATAATATATGTATGCCAATGTAGTGATTAATTCAAACTCAGGAATATAGATAATCCAAATATCTCTCTAAGCCTAAGGATATTTAGCGACGCTGTTTCCAATGGATTCTAACAACATTAGTACGTAGTTTACATTTTACTTTCCATTTCATTGTTTTTCTTTCATTTGATAAGCATTTTGATAAATGTCTTCAGCTTTCTGTATGTGTGTGTGTGTGTATATATATATATATATATATTGTGACTAGTATTGACTCGGCTTGTAGACATTTTAAAAATTAATAATTATATTGACTAAGAACACCGAGAAAGGTAAGAAAACTTTAATATAACACGACTAGTTTCGTCGGAACGCCGACTTCTTCAGGTGTGTAAATAATAACAAAAAACTGGAAAAATAACAAGGTAAAAAACATGGACTTCTCAAATTAACAAAATAGGAATAGCAACAGTCATATTTGAACTGGTGTCCGCGTGGCAGGACTAGCGTGAGTTGTGAGTGGCAACACTCACAACTTTTGTCTACACCTAAATCTTTGGTTACTTGATAACCTAGCTCCATTCTATAGAAATACTGTATACAAATAATTATACAAAATTTTTCGTTTGTAAATAAACATAGTGTGATTTTCGTAATCGAAAGGTTAACACGAATGTTACACCATCTTAAATTATTTAATTACTATATAATGATATTATTATATATAATGTTTAATTATTATTAAACACTATAATCTGTGTGAAGTTTTTAGAATTTTAAAATCAGTGGATACGGACATAAATACGAATGCCTTTATCTGTTTCCTTTTCAGAGAAAGGCAGAAATAAAATAAGTAACATACGAAGAACACTTAAGGACTAGCAATAAATAAATAATTTTATTAAATACTTTAATAGTTATCAGTGAATAACCAGAATGATAAAATGCAAGCATCACAATATAATTAGATAACACATTCTTCCGCACCAATTTATTTTCAAAAGGAAATAAAAGGGGAGGGGAAACATTTGAACACCAGAAACCCAACTTAATGTATTCTAGCGATTGCTCATATCCACTGAGGTGGTCCACTTACCCGAATTTAATACTGTATAATATTAGTGGTATGTATTGCAAAGTTCCAGATATCCTTACTGACAGTTCTAGCTACCACTAGTGAAAAAGATTAATCAAGCTCCGTATAGTAAAAGTTTCGGTGGTCCGCCTGTTGGCGGTCCCTGATCTATACCGTAATGTCTAGACATTACTTCATTAAACAGATAATTAGACGGACAGGAACACCACTTACTCGAATGATATATGGGAAAGAACTAATACTTTTTTTTTTCATGCACGAGTAGACGAAATAATTGTTGAGCAGTTAAATTAAAAGATAAAAATAATAATAATAAAAGAAATAAGCAAAGCCTCAGCCCTTTGATTTGATGGCTGCTTTTAGGCGCTGTGTGTGGAACAAAGCTAGTTGAAACGAAACATAAAAATCGATAGTCGCGCAATAATATCTCCCGAATCCATTCCATTGTCAACTCTGAGCGTTCGTTTCCCAAGGTCATCTAAAATTGGATTCCGGGTCACGAACACAACAAATGAATAAAATGGTCGTTGAACCACACTAAATGAGTCAGCTCATTTTAGGCTTTCATTCTTTCGTAGCATAGAGAATGACTTATAACAAAACTGAAGGTATTGTCAAAAGCACAATAATAGCGAGGAAAATAAATTTAGCAGTGCATCGCAACAGAAATTATATAAATCGCTCCCTTTTATACACTGGTAATTAATTTGGTTTAGTAGTTATATTTAAAAATATATTTTGATAAATTATTTATTAAAATTAATTAAATAAATATGGATGTATATATCTGTGGAAAATTCTTAACGCCCTAAGGAACAGGTCTGTATTTCTGAATTCTTAAAAATTCATCGATTATGAATTCTTCTTCGCTGTGTTGGGGGACTGGGAAATCAAACTAGTATCGCGATGTCCTTGAATTTGTGACTATGTGGATATACGTTAGTTTAAAACAAGGAAGTAAAGTTAATTAACAAACGAAGTTAATTATTGAGCTCCCTGCTGTTTGTGAATATTTTGCGAAGTTTCTTTAAATAAGCAGTGATTCAAATTTTATGATATTATGACTGTGTGTGTGTGTGTGTGTGTGCGCGCGCATACACACAGTCGTGATAGCATAAAGTATTCACACTTATATCCACAATCAATCTGGCTTTCAGATTGATTGATTCATAAAATACGGTCTATTTCTGTGCATTGGTGCAGGAATTGCCAAATGTTAATTCTTATCAGGCTGACCTACATTTGCAATTTGAATTGATCTAGATTTGAAAATGTTGTGAATGGTTATCATTAAATAATTTTAAATGAACTTTTGTATGATGTCTGGTTTAATTACTACTAATTAATTAAATATGAATGAATTTATTTCCAAAAATGAAAAGACAGAAGTTTTGAAAAAACTCAATGCTGCTTATGTCAATTTGGTCAGCAACTGATATTGACACTTCTTGTACCAAGCCACAGATATATATTTGTACCACACCAAGTATCATAAAGTATTGAAAGTTAATATCCGCAATTAAACGACTTAAAAAGGGTAACAAAATGTGTATTATGCAGTTTATGTTACCGTTTTATTAAATTTCCCCGTTTTATATTACTTCCTCGTTCTACACTGAAATAATTATCAACCAAATTGGAGTTTTCGAGAATAAAATTTTAAAACAACCTTCAGAATTTTCGGATGAGGGGTTTAAATTAGGGGAAAACAAACAAACAAACAAAAAAAAAAAAAAAACAGTGTGCAAGAGAGGTTGTTCGGCGATAGTATCAGTATAACAGGCGTCATGCATGCATTCGATGAAATGTTCACATATGAATAACTATTTGTCGCTCATCAAACCGTTTAAAGATCCAAACTGAAAAGGCGACTAAATTCATTTAAAAATGTGGTTTCAAAAGAGGTTCTCAAATTTTCTCTCCTTGTTTGAGCTACTTCACCAAAATATATTAAATACCCAGCGCGATTTTCTCTTTCTGCGGTCCCCCCCCTCTTCACTTCACTTAATATTACCCGCCTTTTGTATTCTCTCCCCCCCCCCATAATTACATTTCTCATTCCCTACTTTACTAGTGTTTTCTGTTCAACATGCAGACATCTTGTAGGACCACAGATTTATTATATTCCTTAAAAGCTATTCTGATCTCTTCTGGTTTGGGATTTGGGAAGAAATTTTTTTTCGCATGGAATCCCCTAGTAGAAATAAACCATTATTATTATTATGTGACATCTCCAATCACTCATCGTGGGAGAGCATTCAACACCACACAACCCACTGTCTATACTACTTAATCTTCCATCTACAGTACACACTACGTCATCTACCGCCCACTAATAGTATTTTTTTTTTAGCTGTTAGGTGTGTTGTCTGGCCGATTTTCCTGTATGATGATAGATAAGTGATCGAAGGATCAAAAAAAAAAAAAAAAAGTCTTTACCAGAGAATGACCACAAATTAGAATATTCGCATTATCTTCCGAAAACCATCTCTGTCGTTTTGGATAATATAACAGTTTATGAGAATAAGGGTATAATGTCACACTTATAATTAACTATGATATCTAGGAAACCGCAGTAATTACCTCTCGGATGCAAGATTATTCAATAGCAGTTGTCGCTTGAGCTACGGATAATCGCTTCCATCCCTTGCCTATGTTCCTGTGATAAGCTAAAGTTGCTTGCTTCCTGGTACTTCACCCTATGATTTCGCAACGGGAGACTTTTACTAGGTAATAACCAAAATATATTGTTTGTATGAATGCCTGCCAAATAGGCGATTTCTGATTGCATATTAGTTCTCGATATGACCGCTTTCTCTGAGTGGAGCTTCAAGTCATTCTTTCTTTCACTACGCGTTATTCCCGCTTCCTTCTTGTTAGTACCACTCCCAACCGACCTGTCGCCTAGCCTGCCGCTGGGAGGGGGGAAGGGCGGATATATTTTTGACTGTAGCGTATGTTCACGGGCCGGTTTGCCTGCTTGTGGGATGAAAAACGCCAGATAAACTGGCGGAAAAAACCCTACTGCCCGCGCCCAAGACCGGCTAACTCGGCTATGGCTGAGGAAGATCCTCAAATTCCTCGCGTCTTCGTCGGGAATCGAACCTGGGACATTCCTTCCCCGGTCATATGGTTGCGAAGCGCAAAGCCACTAGGCTAACCGCGCGGACTGGAGCTTCAAGTCATTACTGCTTATAAAAAAAAATACACTTTGCTTTTTATTTCGTATTATTTATTTTATTTGGTATTTTATTTATCTATTTCAATTTTTATTTGATACTCCAATATATGCTACCTAAACACAAAATATAATATATGAAATGATTGGTCGATAGGTTTGAATTTTGTTAGTTCAAGGACATTTCTGCCCAAATTATGTCATACCA
This sequence comes from Typopeltis vanoorti, assembly GCF_054136105.1. Taxonomy (NCBI): domain Eukaryota; kingdom Metazoa; phylum Arthropoda; class Arachnida; order Uropygi; family Thelyphonidae; genus Typopeltis; species Typopeltis vanoorti. The sequence goes on from NC_143554.1 coordinate 89,962,312, forward strand.
AATGCTACAAGCAGTATGTAACGTGTAAAAACGAAAACAATTTATAATATTTGCAAAAAAAAACGGATTTTTCCAATCGCTGTTAGGTTCAGATTGTGCCGGATTATACCGTATTGCAAACATTGTCGACAAAATAGCTATAGTTCCATTCATGGAGGTCATGTGGAAAAGTTAATGATCGATATTTATTTAAGTAATTGCAATATTGATATTTGCATTACGTTATTAATAAATAACGTAATACATTTATGTAACTATTATATTATATAAACATTTTAAAATTCCATTGTATTTAAAACCGTAGTGTAAGTTTCTGAGGATATGATAAAACAAAGTATTTCTTGGCAATATCATGCAAAGATATTGGTAGCCAACAGCGAAGATACAGCTATCTAGAAACGCCCATCACCATCAAAAGTAGCTACCCATAATGTGCTGTATAATCTCCGAACTAGGTCGGTTGATTGGGCTTAATCAGCACAGCAGGGATGAAATAGAGGATGTGTTCTAATAGGGCCGAATAACTAGAGGAACTCAAGCAGACACAATGAATGGAAAACAATCGGCAAACAGAAAATTATTTCTCAAATCCTCCTATTATCGTAACGGAAATATGTGTCAGGACAATATAGAACGCGCTGAAGGTGACATCCGGCTACTCGAAGAGTGTTCAAAAAAAGAGGGTAAAATACTTTAAGTTTTAGAAATTCGTAACAAAGTGAGTGCCCTCCTGTTCTGAGCTAAGATGGTTCTCCTTTTTGTCTTGGTGGCTTCTCCCCCCCCCCCCCGAAGCTGTTTGCAACGATAACAGGGCTGATGTTCCTTCTCCACAAACCATCCTTGTAACACACAGCATTATTTATCTAGTTCGTTATAAATAAAAGTCATTAATTCTCATCCTGCATCTTTCTGCTTGTTAATGGATGCAACTTAAATTTACAAATTAAAAATTATGGAAATAATGACCATCTTTATTATCAGCTAGCTGTGTGGCTCCGCTACAAATGCTTATCCAAGAAACCATCCTAGTACTCAGTTAGTTTGTTTTACAGATAATGTAATAATAAAGTAACTATTCTCAGTACTGCGTCCAATTACAGAATAATCAAATTATGTAAAGCACGACCCGTTAGTTAACAAAATTATCTTATTACGTATTGTTACTGAAAAAAAATAAAGAAAAAACTTGATTTTTGGTGTGCTGGAGGAAAAATATCGCTATTTTTTTTTCTTTTTCATATTTCAAGGAATTTAATTCAGAAACAATGTTTTTGACACAAACTTCACTTGAACGCAAAAAAGTTTTGAAAAGTAGTAATAACAACGAAGAATGTTTATCACGGCGTTTTATTTTGAAGATGAGTTACATGGTCTCATACTGAAGAGTTAATCCGAAAACCCTGTTTTTCGTTTCTCAGCCAGGAAAATGGGCCAGAATACACGCAATTCACAGATAAATTTTTTTTTTTTTATCCATAAGACTAACCACTCCCATCCTATAATTATGGCTACGAAAACCACGAATATATAACTAACTGTGTAGGTCTTGAGCCTTAAACGCATGTATGTAATATGGATTATTATTATTAGTAGTAGTAATAGTAGCAGCAGCATCTCTTTCTTGATGGCGTAAGCTGAACCCACTGTTGCTATGCAACATTATATAATATCAGTCTTAGTTGACAAACAAACAAACCAAAAACTAATTTTATTATATAGATATATAGTTTTAGTTTTTATATAACGAAACCTGTGGGTGAATTCATCACTAAAAACACGTACTAACCACGGTAATGACTATTTAATTCGTAAATATTTCATCCCAAGTATCTTGGGACATCATCAGTACAGTAGTTCAAACAATACTAGGAATAACATACAGTTAGGGCGCATGATTACAATGTGTGTATATATATATATATAGAAATTGTCATACAAAATTGTGTAAAATAATCTTTATAAAAATATATATATATATATATATATATATATATATATATATATATTCTTACTATTCCTAAAGTATGGGAAATTGTCATACAAAATTGTGCAAAATAATCTTTATATATATATTTTTTTTCCCACTTATATTTAATTTACTTCTATAACACGTTACTGCACGCATATTGAGATTCTATTGTAATCATGCGTCCTAATTGTATGTTCTAGTATGTTGGAACTACTCTACTGATGATGTATTTATTTACGATGAAATATTTGCAAATTAAATAGTCATTACTGTGGTTAGTACGTGTGTTTTTAGCGATATAGTTTTAGCATTTTGGCAGGCTTTGATGATCTTCTTTATTTTGGTCTTTACACCAAAAAGCGTCTGTGGTTAGTTGTATTTGCTGTTGCAGGAACGCTGGTTATTGTTAAGATTACGCGAAAAACTCTCCCATCTCCGTATGAGACTGGCTAACAAATCTTAAGTCCTTAAAATGTTCTTCCTCTACCAATAACGAAACTGAACCTACTTCTTTTCACGAAAGGCATCATCGCTACATTGAGAGGACGATTGATTTTTCTTAGTATTACCTACAGATAAATTATTAAAAAAAAAAAAAAAAATCAAAAGATGAGAGACTGAATGACGTACGCAGACACGTTATGAAAAAAAACGCGGTTTTTGTTTTTATGTTGGTTTCAGTTGTTTACTCTGCAACTGCTTTGAAGCTAGAGAACAAATAAAACATTCAAAGTAACAAACACTATCGTGAAAATAGTCAAATTGTATTGAAAACCAATAAAAAGCGTATTTCTGAGAAATGAAAAATATGAGGGATACAATATCCATCGAAAACATTTCAAGGGATATGTCAATAACAGCAAAAAGTTCAGTACCTTAGTAATGGAAATTTGGACAGGCATTTTTATTATTATTCCTCACTAACTTTTAATAATAAGAAGAAAAAAGAATTCTTTAAGGCTCTTGTCTTGGACTTTTAGGGGTTGCGAGGCTAATGTAAGAAAGATAAAGTATGTACTTCTCTTTGCCAGTATGTACCTTGAGTAAAATATTATACTTTTACCATACTAAGAAATGCTAGAGTGCTAGAAACTCGTAGTTGTAGTACCCACGTTCTCTATCACATTGACCTCCTTCAAACAATTCCTCTCTTTCTCTATTTTTTTTTCCTGCTTTTTATTTTATTTTTATTCTCTGGCGTATCCACTATCACTCTTCTTTCTCTGCGTGCATTGAAACTTCACCAGTTGCGATTGCTCTCATTACACACCACTCACGCTACAATTTCTATTTTGTATGACCTAGAATGTAACCTTTCGTGCGTATTTGACTCTCTGGACGGGAAAACCACTGATATCCTCTTCCGGTGTTATTTCCATAACTGTAAAGATATATTTTTGCTTCATAACTATGCATAATAGATATACCTTGGTTATTTCATTCACGACTACTTCCTAGTTGAGAAGAGACAGGGAAATTAAAATATATATATATATCCTCTGTATCGAACCAAAAAAAGTATTATTTCACCTTTTTTATGGCTGTAGTGCAGTAATATTCCGGATTTATTGAATGCCCATAAGTTTAACAGGAACCTTCGGATGCTAAAAAATTGAGCAAATTTCCAGCTGGCAGTAGTAAGATACCAGCAACATACATAAACATTTGTATGTTTAATATACTTCCTACGTAAAACTTTGTTATAAACAACTAACGTTATCAATGATGAAAATATGTTCCTATTTCTAATTCACTTATTGGGTTACCCAGCAGTCGTCTGATTTTCTCATTTTTTGATGCAAAACTGACAATATGTGTAAACAACATTGTTACTTTTATAACGGTGCAATCATATGACAGTGTGTGTTTTAACCTTCAGTGACATAATTTATCATATTTTTATGATAAAAATAAAATCAACTGAGAGGAAATATGCAATTTTAATGTTTTTTTTTCTTTTTAAATATACTTATTATTTCTAGGATTATAAACTATTATACAGATTTATAATGTACATACAGGTGATTATAATATTGAAACAGGATATAGTGAATGCCAACTTTTGGAGAGGGAGCGCATAAACCTGTTTGTGTTGTCTGAATTGAATAGCTGTAAAAGTGCTTAATAAAGAAAGAAAAAAAAAATTGATATATAAGTGTTGCCAGAACAAGTAGAAAATGCTGATTATAGATGTTGGTGAACAGAACCTGATATAATTGGTGTAATGCCAGCATTAATTAGCTAGGGTGTGTCTTTCATATACAAGGACTTAAACATTATAACGGGACAAGCAGTGCTGTATGGCAAGAAGGAAAGAGAAAATGAGGACGAACTAAAGCATGGTGTTCTGCTAGTGAAATATACACGAAACACCCACGTAATGAGCTGTACAACGTGCAGGTAATAAGTATAATGTGTGGATAGAGACTAACTAGTTAAGTTAGTTGCAGGAGAATTTTAGAAACTGACCAGTGTGCTTTCAAGGCTACACTCCAGACCGATAGAAGACATTACTATGAACTTATGAAGGATTTTGGTAATTCTTTTTCAAATTTTATTTCTTTCTAAACTGCGGTAGATTTCATTGTGAGTGCTATAGATTTAAACCACAATATCTAGTGGTCATAAAAAGTTTATTTCTTCAATGAACACTTTCTCCTTCCGAAAATAAACAAGGAATCCAGTAACCTGTAACCCCACTCACGCACACATACAAATTAAACTGCAGATACTGTCATTAGTCAACCGATATGTTGCAACTCAAAACCTACTTTCACTTACCAAGACAGGGAGGGGAAAAAAATGAGTAGGAGGAATGTATACAACAACAACAGTCGCTTGCTTTAGCCTACATTCCAACCAGGGACGTGAACATCCTGAAAATAAGCTTACCGTTTGTAGCGGTAAAAACTTTTAATCACGATATAGGTCGCTATTGTGGCAGTCGACTTCCTCTTCATGACAAGTGCGCGCACGTACACACACACACACACACACACACACACACACCAGCATTCATGGAAGTCTGTCATGACTACAAAAGGTAGGGATTTTATTCATTTCCTGCATTCAAGAATCAAGTGATTGGGCGGCCTCCACCAGTACCTAGTGGGAAACTCTCAGTTAAAATACTGTATATACTGTTTGTGTAGAGATATAAAAATACTGCTTGAATATTTAAGATAATTTCAGTTAGTTTTGTTTTTATGGGACATAAAGCTAGCAGAGCTAACAATTATTTTATGTACTGTTTTTTTTTTTTTTTTATCAGTGGCATCGAGAAAAAATTGGAAACCTTCTCATAAGTATGTCGGGGTTCTTCCGGATATAAACAATATGGTTAAGGAGGATAGATTTATTTTATTTTATTTTTTATTGGCGAAATCAATAGAGAACTTTTAATTTATATTTGGAAAATACCAAATACGTTACTGTATATACTGTTTTTGTCATTGTTGTCCAGCAATGAAGTATACTAAATGGTTACTGGGGATTAAAGTATTCATTGAAAAAATAAGTGACAACCTTTTTTCACCACTAGATATTGTAGTTTAAATATATAGCAATCACAGTGAAATCTACCACAATTTAGAAAGAAATAAGATCAAAAAGAATCAAAATTCTTCGTATAAGCCTAAGCTCATCATCATGAATACTAGTGTTTACACACATACATTACATATTTGAATTGTACGTAATGAAAAGTATTTCCAAAATGAATCTTATTTTAAAATGGACTCAGTTACTGATATTTTTAACTTTGAGCCCAGAAATGAATTGCCTTAGCTTCTTTTCAGAGTAATGGAAAATTTTTAATCAAAGAAAAACTTATAATAGTTCTGTGATGTACTAGTACAAGGAAGCCGTTCCTGTTATTCATTTATTTTGGACCTAGATTTGTTTTCTTTCGTGGAATGCGACCATGTGAAACATTTAATGTATTAGGAAAGAAATTTATTACCGTGGATTTTGTGCAAATACATTTTATCACCATGCTCTCCAACTTCAGTGTTCCTTCTCTCTCTCTCTCGGTACCCGTATTGCGATTTATATTATCTTCTACGCCACAGCTTCCCAAACTTATGGATGAAATTTATTTCGCGGCTCCCATCGAAAAAAAAATCGTAATGCAGGCATATATTATTATAATATTTATTGTATTTATATTCAATACAACTTATATTCAAGATTTTGCGTTTGTAATCTTTTTTTTTGTGTTTCTTATCAATACCTTTTAAAATGAAACTTATATGAATAAGCATATATTTATTAATATTCATTAATCGCCGAAATACGCAAGAAGCAAAATTTGTGAACCAACACCAGTGTGATTTTTTCCATTAAAATATAAAAAAGAACAAAAAAAAGAACAAAAAATAAAAATGAAATATGTTTCTTTTAAGATTTTAAGAAAATCTACTTAGTCTTAAAATATTTTAAATTTCTTTTCATTATTTCACGAATTAGTTGTGATTGCAATTGTTTATTCTTACGACGTGGCAACTAAAGCCTATGTCTGTCAACTGCCTTTGAAGGAGAAAAAATTTTACCACCCCCGTACACTCGTGAAAAACTCAATCCGCGCGTGCTAGAAAGGATTCGATCTCTTGTCTTTACAATGGATTTCATATCGACTGTTCCAAATGAGCTGCGGAGGCTATTTGGATATCTTGGAGTTATAGCCGCAGTAACTGAGGTTGTGTATTAAGTCTGTTAATTGTGTTACGTTCTTCTGGTCGGTTGTCTTCTTTTTTGCGGAATGAAAAGCCTTTATAATGGTTCTTCGCATCCTAGATGGGATTCGAACCATGGTTGTTAGTTAAATATTCACGGAAAACACAAGGTGAAGAAACCTTAAAACATGGTCTGTCTGTTAGATGCACTCTTACATCTAAATCAAATTGCAATCAAATGTAATTTTAATCACCGAAAATGAACAGCAAGATTTAATACAAGGATGATTTTCCATTATATTTATAAATGATTTTCTCCTGGGGAGATTAAAATCGGTATGACCTTCGTAAACCTGATTGCCTAGTAATTCGTCTACACCTCTTTCTTCTCTCCCCAACGGCCAACTAACATAGCATTAGTCATCATCACAGCAAAACAATTTTACTTTATATACCTCCCCTGGAGATCTATGGCCCTCTAAGTGCGTCCGTTCCAGCTGGTACATTTCAGAATTGTTCCCCTGCAGTGTCGATGCAATCTTTGTAGCCAAGCTCTGGGAGGCGGGGGGAAGATAATTTGACCTTGGAATCACCTAAGCCTAGTGATACATTGACTTTCAACATCCGCTGAACGCAGTAACTTTTAACAATAACCGATATAGGGTGGAAGAGAATTGGTTAGTTGTCGGCTCTTTCGCGACAAAACATTTCTGTAGGGGAAAAAATAACTCATTTCCCTTTATCTCCATCACTCGCTTTCATCTAACCTACCTAATTAGGATCCTTCAGTTAATACAGCAAGCCTTGCTGCAGGCGGGCATAAACCAGTCCCCGGCGGAGCTATTAAAACTCAAAATTTGTCGTTACAGGCTGGAATTCTACAACGTCAATCCGAGCCGCATGTCAGTACATATATACGCACAGGTTCTTTTCTACGTACCAAAGGTCGTTCACATTCTCATCGCTATTGGATATGATTACCTTCAATTATCTGTCGGGACTTGAGTCATAACACAACAAGACGTCCCATTGAAGAGCATTTAATGATAAACTAATACATCAAATTATCTTCTCTCTGTGGGCTACGCATTTTGTTTGCTACAAAACACGGCAAATCCTTTTTCGACACCTCAGGTGATACAGGAAACTGTCTTACCCTTCAGCTTACATAGCAATTTAAAAAAAGTCACGAAGGGATTATTTTATTACCTTAAAACTTGTCGCACAGAATAAGATATGACAGAGAAAGCGACAAATCTCCAAGCCAAAACACACATCTTTTTTTTTTCTTATAAAATATAAAGGAAAAAGATAATGTTAAATATCTACTAGACAGCAAAAGATATATTATCCGGCATATTTTATAATGTTGGAATTCTCTCTCATAATGAAAAACTAAAATTCACTTTAGCAACGTGTGTGTGATAGAGAGAGAGGGGGGAGGGGATTATGTGATGATGATGATAATAATGATGCTGTTATTATACATTCAAATTGATATTTAAATGAATTGTTTCGCTTTTAGTGAGCGAAGTTATTCTCATTGGTCACTGGAATGAAGAGTCATTCTAGCAATATTAAAACCGTGAATAAAGTATATCGGTCTCTGAGAAACTGCTGATAATAGGTAAGTTTATCATTTTTTTCCTATATTCTTGTTGGCTTATGTCTTTAGTAGAGCTACCATTCTGGCAGAGTACTCCTCATCTCTTCCCTTCATGATGCGACTCATGATGTTGGCTACCATGATGCGACTCATGCCATAACGACATGTGGTGAGGATCCTATCTCTTCCACATATTGTCGTAAGTATTCATGGATGCAAATCCGCGTGTGTTCACCGGGCCGGTTTGCCTGCTTGTGGGAGGAAAACCCCAGATAAACTGGGGAGAAAAACCCTGTTGTCCACGCCTAAGACCGGCTAACATGGCTATGGCTGAGGAAGATCCTTGAGCTCCTCACGTCATCGACGGGAATCGAACCTAGGACACTCCTTTCCCAGGCATATGGTTGTGAAGCGCATAGCCACTAGGCTAACTGCGCGCACTACTCCTCATATAAAATTCAATTCTTTCATGAGTTCTTCATCTTAAGAAATTTTCTAGTCTAGACGCTTGAGTTCTGATGATGGCCTAACTGTGGTCTGTAAGCAATAACGATTCGTTTCGGTTGTTGCTTGTTCTGAAGATGAATATATCAGTAATAAGTTTTAAAATGCCATCTCACAAGTAAAGTGGATTTTCGATTATGTTGATTGTTCGTTATCATATAAATATCTGTAGTGGATCTGTTCCATGCTACCAAATTAGAAAATATCTATGTAGAGAAGTCAACATCTTAAACCGTATTCGGCTGTATTTAATGCTTTTTTTCTTCAAATGTTCGGAAATTAACAAGGGCTAACAATCAGAGTGCATGTGTAGAATGAATCTTCTGACATCTTTTTTTTATTCCCCAAGGGGATAGGCGAAACTCTTTAAGCACTAATTTTTTGGCAAACAATACACATCTGGCTCCTATCTCTCATCACGGCCGAATTTGACTGCCTGCCTGCCTACGATGTGCCAGATAGGAGATTTTCCTTATCCTAAGTAGTATGTATTTGCACACGAGTGTGTCTCGAGTTCATTGTGCTGATTTGCGGGATTAAAAACCCATTTCTTCTGGAAGACAAAAAAATCTGTACTTAAAGCCTGACCAGAGATCTACAATTTAGACTATCAGTAATAAGTCTAAAACTGCCTGCTGATTGTCTTTCATCAGTAGTAGTAGTAATAGTAGGGGCAATAAGAACAAGATCAAGATAAGATAAGGAATCGTGATGTGATTGGTTGTTCATTTGATGGCGTCATGAGTTTGGAATTTTCCTGGGGGCATATGTGTCAATGGGTTCAGTTCTTGTGTTTTGGTTTGCATATGGAATTATGGGTGATGGTTGAGATAAGGATTCGTATTGTGATTGGTGGGGCACTAGTGGTCAGATCAAGATAAGATAAGGAATCTTGTTGTGGGTGTGTTGTTTTCAGATATAGATAAGTGACGTCATTTGTTGTTGTCAATAAGTGACGTAATTTGTTAGTTGTAAATAAGTGACGTTGTTTTGAATGGAAAAGGGAGATATATTAGTGGATAAGAACTCGTGTCGTGATTGGTGGGACAGTTCTCACCAGATCAAGATCAACATAAGATGAGGAATCGTGACGTGAATGTTTGTTATCATCAGATGAAGATAAGTGACCAGGTCATTTGTTAGTTGTAAATAAATGATGTTATTGTTTTGAATGGAAAAGGAAGATATTAGTGGATAAGGATTCGTGGCGTGATTGGTGGGATACTATGAACAAAATAGGGGTAGGGTGAATGTTGGGGGGAACAACGTCAGTGTCTTAGATGTGTATTGTTATGAGTTGTAGATATGTAAATAGTTTGCATATGGCATTATGGGTGACGGATAGTGATAAGATAAATTTTGGAATGTTTGGAATTTTGCTTACCCCCCACCTGTCAGGGACATCATGTGATGTGTTGGGTTCACATAAAGCATTGTGGGCGATATTTACAGATACGAAATCGTCACGTTATGTGTTTGGAAATTTCTGGGGAACATGTCTCTCTGTGATATCACATGGTGTTTTGGTTTGCCTATGGAATTGTGGGTGATGTTTTTGAGATAAGATATCTTGGAATTTTCCCAAGAAAAAAACGCGTTTTTTTTCCTCCTCCAAAGTTATCAGTATCAGTTGGAGATGACAACATTAAAAGATATCTGCAAATGAGGAGAGCACGCTCATCTCCACTAGGCTGTGCAGACATTTTCTGGAGGAGAGAGAGAGATGAGGGGTTAGAGTATGGGTGGGAGAGCATTGCAGGGAAGGGTTTCTTTCTTTTTTTTTCGCTCTGCATTTATCAGTATCAGTTGGAGTATTTTTTCCCCCTCCAAAGTTATCAGTATGAGTTGGAGACAACATCACTAAAAGATATCTGCAAATGATGAGCTTGATCATCTCCACTACCCTGAGCAGACATCTTCTGGAAAATAGCACGAGAAAAAAAAAGCAATTTTCTTTCTTCAGGAAAATAGCACAAGACAAAACTCTTCACATAGCTCTAAAAGGTTTGAAACCAATTATTATTTTAGAAGACACGTACATTGTGATGTATTTATCCAGGACCCCTTGGGAAAAGTTACGCAGGAAGTGGTCTGATATCCTTGGCTACTTGCAAAGAAGAGTTGACTACGAAATGGACCTCGGTGAGTGTTATATTCTGAAATGCCAAGATGGGGAACTAATACTCGATACAGAGGAGCTGGTGGAAGTAAAGTTTTCTCTATTAGTTGTGAAGAAGCTGGGAGATTTTCAACAAAAATGTACGACACTGATAATCATTTACTATTTTTGGAAACTGAATTACCAGCTATTCATATCATGGGGAAAATTATCGCTAATCATTTAAATTCATCAATGGTAAAATTAGACTTTCAAGATTTTATCCAATTCGATAAAGATTCTTTATTTTGGGACATTTACGAAAACTGTTTGTGTATATTTGTTGACAAGAGAATACACAGAAAGTTTAGGGAGGCATGGTGTCATTTCCTGACTGACGTAATATCAAATGTATGGATCTCTGCTTACCATGGTATCTGTTCTAAAAGCTCTTTTGCATGACCAGCTATTTTGATGTAATTTAACCAAGAAACAGTAACGAAAATTTTCTTTATTGAACTCTTTGGAAAATGTTAAGAGTGTAAACTAAATATTGTGAAATATTTTTAGGTAATTACATGTTTTGATTTTTTCTCTGTGAATATACTTGTAAATAGTATTTCAGCAAAATAAAATATGCAATTGTAAACTGAAATGAACAAAGATGTGTGTTTTTGTTGTTCTGTTTTTCCATGGTGAATTTTTTACTCAGTTATTCTGATTAGAATTTGATATTTCAATCCATAACTTTATACCTTAATGCATTCTGTTTAATTATTGTAAAAAAAACACTACTGTGAAATTCATGCCAGGAATGGGGGAAAAAGTGTTAAACTGATATCCATGAAATTGTCTAATGCTACCTATTCGCATTGTTTGAGTTATCTGAAAACAATTTGTTCACATAATCGAAAATCCGAACTGTTAGAATTTGGTTGTTTTACAGAGAGATAGCAGATAATTAACCCAAAAACATGACTTAAACTCTTAAAGTTTGTATTGAATAAATATTTGTACTCTCCAGATAACACAAATACAAATTTTACCTTTCCCCACACAAAGTAAGATAAAAACACACCAACAGTATACCCAACAGCATGCAAAAACATGTCGTTGAGTCAGCTGAGCAAAAGGTTAATTTTTAAAGGAATGGTGAGAGTAGGGGCATAGTAAGGGTAAACAGTACTATAAGAAAAAACCATAGAGTCGAGTGACTTTGGACTTAAGGAAATCATTCATCCTTTGCAGCTGCTGTATTATGTTATGGTGTTTTGTGTTCGGTAATGTAAAAATAATGGGTGAGCCACAAAATTCTTTGAAAGTTTCTTTGTGAAAAGTTCCAATTGTTCAGAATTTTGTAACAGAAAGTTAACATAAAATATAAGATCAGAGCTAATAATCAGTGAAATAATAATAATAGTTATAATAACTTTATTTGTGGTGCCAAATGAAGTAATGTAAGAAGAATGAAGGAAAATGAATATGCAAAATCTACAGTGGGTGAAAAATACGAATTATCGGTTATCATTGGTATAATTGATGTGCAATTTCTTTTGAATAAGACTTCAAATTTATTTCCTAAAGAAATTTGTATTTCTGATGGAATTATTGTAAGATATGCATTGACAAAATCACCTTGTAGTTGGAAAGAAAGTTAAAAAACAGAATTCTTCGTTAATAAAATATAACCATCAGCTGAAGTGGGAAATTGGTTCACTATCTCTGGACAAACTAAGAAATTGGATGATAGAATCAACATGCACATATCAAATATTACTCGCCAAAGGAAGAGAAAAATCAAAAACATCAGCAAGGTTAATAGGAGACCTGTTCTTGATTTAAATGAATTTGGATGCCCAAAACGTAAAAACATAACTTGTACTTTTAAATGCTTTGGAAACATAATGAAAGATTCTGTGCTTTTAATAATGCTCAGAAATATATGTATTGGTTTCAAAGATATAAATATGCAACCCTTAATTTTACTACAGTAATAAATTCCCAATGATCACCAGTGAAAATTAACCTGCAGATGAGAGTCACATTGTCAAAAACCACATGATGGCAATTCCACAAGCATAGAAAGAACCTCTGAACAACAGTGCAAATTTAACAATAAGATTAAGGAACAAAAAAATAATAGATTGTATTTTTCACATTATTTTCTGTATGTTAGATTCAGTAAATACAATTTAAACAATATGACTCAAATAAAATATGTAAATTTAAATGAACAAATTGGGTGTCATTGATGTGTTATACAAATTTAAGTAAGACCGTAACATTTTTTTTCCTTGTGAAATTTCATGCCACAAACTAACCAGAGACTTTTTTTTTTTTGAAAATCCACTCTGTGAAACTGTGTCAACTCTTGGAAGCAAAAAGAAATGGGTATTAAATTAATAGGCAGAATTTTAGTGGAGAATATTTCACCTGAAAAGTGACAAAAAAAATAAAAAGGTGTCGCAGCATGCAGATAACAAGTGAATCAACATGCATATATCAAAAAATACTCGCCATTGGAAGAGAAAAATTAAAAAACATTCATCATCATCATCATCATCAAATTCCTGCCATGTACCCTCAAGGGGTGTACAGGATATGACAGTACTACATGAAAAAATTACATCATTACTAACTTCCTATCTACAATTTTCCTCCAAATCAGTCTGTTACTTGTCAAGACTCCAACATTATCAGATCTTATATTTCTATCGTATAAGGCACTTTGTACCATATCAATCCACCTATATCTTGGTCTTCCTCTGGGTCGTTTTCCTGCCAACCTGGCAGAGAACACTTGTTTTGCTAATCTTTCCTCTCCCATTCTATTTAAGTGACCATACCATCTGAGATTAGCTCTGCTAACGCATTCCTGGATGCTGACAATGTCAAGTTCTTTCCTAATATCCTCATTTTTAATATGATATTGCCATTGATGCCATCTGTTCATGCCTCTAATCTTTCTCAGGACTCTCATATCTGCGGTCTCTAGTCTTTGGTCAAGTGTTTTACTTCTGACCCAGCTCTCAGATCCATAAGTTAAAATTGGTTTGAACACAGTCTTGTATACAGCTAATTTAGTGTTCCGACTAATTTCTTTCTTATTCCATATGAATTTATTCAATTGACATCCCACGATACCAGCTTTGCTGATTCTGTTGTCTATTTCTATATTTAGTTTACCATCTTCAGTAAAAATTGTGCCTAAGTAGCTGAAATGTTTTACTTGTTCCACAGGTTCTCCATTCACAACACAGTTGACATTTTCAATGATTCTGCCTATTTTCATTGTCTTTGTCTTTTTATTGCTGACCTTCATACCATATCTATTACAACAGCTATTCAATTTAGTCAGAGAATCTTGCAGACTTGTAGCGGATTTATTTAGAAGTATAACATCATCCGCATAAAGCAAAGAGCTGACATTAACATCTCCAATTTTGATATCAGGTTTAATACCACATTCCTTCATAATGTGATCCATATAGATAATGAATAACAGAGGGGATAACGTACATCCTTGTCTCACACCAGATTTAACATTAAACCATCTTCCTGTACTTCCTTCAATTCTAACTGCTGACTCACAACTCAAATAAAGACTAAGTATTGCTTGATATAATGCCCCATTGACACCATATAACTGCAGCGTATTGAATAGCTTCTCTCTTGGCACCTTGTCATATGCCTTTTCCAAATCGACAAAACTTAAATACAGATCTTTGTTATATTCCCATGCTTTCTCGACTATTTGTCGTAAAGTGAAGATCTGATCCTGACAGCCTCTATTTGGCCTGAATCCAGCTTGTTCTTCACCAAGCTTTTCTTCTACAATTCTTCTCAACCGTTTCTCAAGTATACTTGCATAGATCTTGCCAGGAACACTCAGTAGGGAAATACCTCTGTAATTCTCACATTCAGTTTTATTTCCCTTTTTATATATGGGTACTATGAGAGCTCTACTCCAATCATCGGGAATTCGTCCGTCTGTCCAGGCTTTCTGAACTATGCAGTGCAGCCACTGTAAGACTCTTATACCACCATACTTCAGCATTTCTGGTCGAATATCATCTACTCCTGCTGCCTTTCCACATTTCAAGCCTTTGATGGCTTTTTCTACTTCAAGTATGGATATGTATTCCTGACTGCATGCCTGCTCAGTGTTTTTTATCACTGTGCTGTCATCACTGCTTGTTTCATTTAGCAGTTTTTCAAAGTAATTACTCCATACTTCAAGGATATCTTTTTCTCCTGTTTTCATTTCACCTTTATCATCTCTAATTCCTTTTACAGCACTCTTTCCTCCATCCCTAAGCTTCTTCAACAACCTCCAGAATATTTTGCCACCTTCTTGATATTTATTTTCTATATTCTTGCCAAAGTCCTCCCATGACTTTTGTTTAGCTAGTTTTACACACTGTTTAGCTTTCTTACATTTGTCTCTGTATTCTGTAAGAGTAAAAGCTGACTTATTTGCCAGGAACTTTTGATATGCTTTCTTCTTTTCCTTCACTGCCTCTTTAACTTCCTGTGTCCACCAGGCAGTTCTGATTTTTTTATCCTTGCACACAACCTCACCACATGCCTCTCTGGCAGAATCAATTAATGTTTCCTTCAGAGTTTGCCACTGAATCTCCAAGGTTTGATTCCTGTTCTCAAACTCTTTCATTTTCTTTTCAATAATATTTCTGTATTTTTGTCTACAGTTCACATCTGAGAGCTGCTCAACTTTTATTCGCTTTAAAACTTTCTTACATGTTATTCTTTTCAATATGAAATTCAATTTTATCCTGCTCAAGACTAAATAGTGATCACTTCCAATTTCAAATCCTCTGTACACTCTGGTGTCCTGCACCAGGGAGAAAACATCACTATCAACAATAACATAGTCAATGAGACTTTTCTTATTCCTAGCCTCTTCTCTCCATGTGAATTTGTGCACATTTTTATGTTGGAACATGGTGTTAGTAATAACCAGTCCATGTCCTGAGCAGAAATCCAACAGATATTTGCCATTATTATTAGCTTTGCTCTTTTCTCCAAATTTTCCCAAAATATTTTTGTATGTCTCACAATCATTTCCTACTCTACTATTTAGATCCCCAACAAGGACCAACTTTTCCTTTTTCATTGTGTCAGTTGCTTTTTCTAAAGCCTCAAAAAATTCCTCCACTTCTACCTTAGTAGACCCTTCTGTGGGACCATAGGCACAAATAAGTCTCATTGTCCAGTTCCCCATTCTCATATTTGCCCACATTACTCTACTTGAGACTGACTGCCATTCAAGAAGATTAGCCTCGTATTTTGTGTTGAATACTATGGCTACTCCTTCTTTTCCTTGATTGTCATTGCCTGAATATAACATTTTGTATTTATTGCTCAGGAAGATCTCGCCAGTTTTTGTCTTTTTTGTTTCGGTCACCCCTATTATGTCGATCTGGTACTTATCTAATTCCTCAGCAAGCTCCATTTCTTTGCCATTCAGGCTTCTTACGTTGATAGTACCGATCTTTAACTCTGGTGATGTTGAGTTGGGGTTTGTTTTCAGATTTGTTCCAGTAGCTGACTTTTCGCTGTTCGCCCTGGTTCCCTGGCGAAAACAACGGGGGCCTTGTTTAACCGGGCGACGCCCCAGCCGGCATGAAATTTTGTCATGTTGTACCATCATTTTTTATTTTGGTTTAACCAATGAGAATACAATTTGGTCGGCTAAATCCCAAATTGCCAGCCCATCCTCGTTCGTTCAGTATCAAAGTAGATACCCAACAGGGTGCACCACGAGAAGGTGAGGATTGGACATTAGGTCAGAAGCCCTGGTTGGTTCTCCGCATTCCTTTAAAGGCTATGTGGAGGTCTCCTCTCAGTTATACAGCTTTGACCCTTAAGCACCCTTAAAAAACATTAACGAACTTAATAGCCAGACCTGTTCTTCATTTAAATGATACCAAATGATGAAAACAATATGTGCATGAATTTCAAAACTTTGAAAAAAAGCTGATGAATTTCTTGTTTGCTGTGATCATAAATATTTATTTGAGGGTAAAAAATTTTTTCCTTTACAATTTTTCTTTCTTTCTGAGCTAATTTTCATTTGAAATAAGAATAGATAATTATTTATTTGTATTGTAAAGAATATCTAATATAATAACTGTGTTAAAATATATTGATGTATTTCAACACAGTAGGGATATTTATATATATAAATATCCCTACTGTGAAATAAATGTCGGGCTGAGAGAACAATAGTCAATTGGGACTAACGGAAATGAGTTTTACATAGATGAACTATGTTAAAGATACCAAGCCATTTTAAACCTGGTTTTAGTCCATTTTTTCCCAAGTAAGCAAACAGACAAATTGTCAAGTTTGCACCTGCAATTGATGCAAGACTAGCTGATCCCACAGGTAGTGCAAGACCAAGGCAACTCGTGGTAAAAGTGGAGCAAGCTCTGATCACTAATCTTAATATTTACCCTTAATGCCAAAACACATCTCCAATAAGGGGATGTATGATGTTTTGTATTAAAGGCAAGGGGCCACTACCCAGACCAGTTTCGACCTTTATTGAGGTCTCATCAGTGGGAGCCAGGCTAGAAATACCAAGATTTAGTAATGCAGAGCTTGTAAGTATTTTACCAAACCAAGTTACCATAAGGTGTTATAACCTTATTAAATACAAATCTCAGGAGGAGATATAAATGTAGAAAGTATTTTTAACTTGGGTATAATTATGTTAAAGATACCAAGCAATTTTAAATCTGGTTTTACTCCATTTTTTCCCAAGTAAGCAAACAGACAAAATGTCAAGTTTGCACCTGCAATTGATGCAAGACTAGCTGATCCCACAGGTAGTGCAAGACCAAGGCATAAATATTAAGATTAGTGATCAGAGCTTGCTCCACTTTTACCACGAGTTGTCTTGGTCTTGCACTACCTGTGGGATCAGCTAGTCTTGCATCAATTGCAGGCACAAACTTGACATTTTGTCTGTTTGCTTACTTGGGAAAAAATGGAGTAAAACCAGGTTTAAAATTGCTTGGTATCTTTAACATAATTATACCCAAGTTAAAAATACTTTCTACATAGATGAACTATGTAAAAACCATAGTTCAACTTGTTTTGAAATGTCACATGGAAAAAAATCGCATGAATTACACATAAACACCAGTGGCAAATCATACACTATGAACATCAGCGCAAATGTTAAATCAGAATAAGAAAAAATAAATAAACTGTCTTTTTCACTATTTATTTTCTGTATGTTAGATTCAGTAAATACAATTTGTTAATAATATTACAGTCAAATAAAAGGTAACATAGAAATTAACAAAGTATATACTACAGAGCTAATATTCATTTGAAATAATAAGAAATAACTTTATTTGTTGTGCTGGCAAAAGAAGTTTCTAAAAGAAAACTCTATGGCAAGTTCAAAACCTTGTTTGTCTCATATCCGTTACTTAAAATTACTAATGCTAAAGAAAAAATAAATAAAAAAAATAAATTTCAGTTACAGAAATAGGTTCAGAGCACAAGGAATCGCAGGTAAAATTAATAGTCAATATTGGTTTAAAAATAAAAAAATTAAGCATTAATTTACTACAGCAATAATTTCCCACGGGAACGAAGAGTTCCAACCTAAACACACGTTTTCTCACCTACATACAACAAAATTGGTGACCGGATAAGAGTAAGTCTTATCTTTAAGATAAGACTTACTGAGAAATCTACAGTGTTGGAAAATAATTCACATACATTTTATTTATTTATTTATTTATTTTGCTCAGTTATTCTGTTAGAATATGTAGTTAACTGAATTTTAAAAGTAAAATACAGAAAATAACCAATAAATTTGAAAAAAATAATAATTTCACTTGTCAGAATTCCATACTCTAACAGCACTCGGAATTCGAAACAGGAAATAACACTAATCCTAAACTAAACGTGCATAGACTTTCCCATCAAGCTTGGGAAAACATAGCATGAGCAACTGTGGGAAGGAATTAATACAGAGAACCAATCGGATAGTAATCTAAATTAAGTAGTCAACTAGCTTTTCTGGTTATTTACAGAAATATCTTTCAACTCCTATGTTTTGTGTGTTTTTGTGCTGTGAATATATGTTAGCCCCCAGTAACCAATAATGAAAAAGTCAACTGCATTTTCAGACTTGTGTTTGTGTTCTATGCTGTGAATATATGTTAAAAATCAACAATTTGGAATATTCAGAAACCCTACATAGTACCAAGATATTCCCATTCTGGAAAGAAATGCAAGTTAATTTTTTTTTTAAACTTAAACATAACAATTGATAATTGTGATTTCAATAATCACTGCTCATATGTTTTGGTAAGCGTAACTCTAATACTGAATATTTTTTTTTTCCATAAGAATAATCATAGGGTACATATTAGAGTATCAACATCGATACATTAGCGACTTTTCATGTCTAATGTGTGTGTGTGTGTGTTTGAGGGACACCAGCATATAATTCAATTATTCAGAAAAGACTAATCACTGCCGCCATCATGACTCTAAGAATTCCCACCCTTTAACAGGAAAGAAATATCCCAAACTGTATTGGAAAATTAGTACAGCCATCTATAGACGACCAAAGACAAAACATGACGACAATCAAGGATGTGTGCATCACCTTGGGAAAATTCCAAGATATCTTATCTCAAAAACATCGCCCACAATTCCATAGGCAAACCAAAACACCATGTAATATTACAGAGAGACATATGTTCCCCAGAAATATTCAAATACATAATGTGACGATTCGTTATCTCTAAATGTCACCCACAATGTTGTATGCGAACTCAACTCACCATGTGATGTCCCCGACAGAAGGAGGCCCCAGCGAAATTCCAAACATTCCAAAATTTATCTTATCACTATCCATCCCCCATAATGCCATACGCAAACCATTTACATATCTACAACTCATAACAATACACATTCAAGACACTGACGTTGCTTCCCCCACATTCACCCTACCCCTATTTTGTTCATAGTATCCCATCAATCATGCCATGGATCCTTATCCACTAATATCTTCCTTTTCCATTCAAAACAATAACATCACTTATTTACAACTAACAAATTACATCACTTATTGACAACAACAAATGACGTCACTTATCTACATCTGAAAACAACACACACCCACGACAAGATTCCTTATCTTATCTTGATCTGGTCACTAGTGCCCCACCAATCACAATACGAATCCTTATCTCAACCATCACCCATAATTCCATACGCGAACCAAAACACAAGAACTGAACCCATCGACACATATCCCCCCAGGGAAATTCCAAACATTCCAAACTCATGACGTCATCAAATGAACAACCAATCACGTCACGATTCCTTATCTTATCTTGATCTTGTCCTTATTGCCCCTACTGCTACTACTTTCATCATTTCATAAGTAAACTGAATTTTTTAAAACACGTATTTTCTCTTGTATCGTGCAGACTTTTTCTTCGAAAATGGTGCTTTCAAAATGAGGTGTGCATTGCACAACGCACACCTCAGTTTGGAATTTTCCATTTCTGAAGTAGGAAATCGACTATCGTCACTTATAGGCAAAATATGTTTAGCGAATGGGTTTATGTTTTTTTTTCATTGTTTGTTATTTTTTTAAAAATAAAAATTACATAACGGTATATAAATATCGATAGCGTCACATAACATACTATTTGAATAAAGTTCAAATATTAACATTTACGCATCCCAAGTCTGTTCGTTTATATATGTAATGCAGCTATTCTGTTTTGCTGATTCTCGTGAGCGGACTGTATTTCTTTGTTCATACTCTGTGAGTGTTTTATACTGTTTTCTTCCTCTGAAATATTTCAACTTTGGCGTAGATGGTGTCTATCTCTTTCTCGTTAAAACTTCGATAGGAAATTTCATCCTCTATGAGAATATAGTCGAACTGGGGTTTATGTCTTTTGATACTGTATATATAATGGCTGCCCTTTCGCATAAGCAGGAGTCACATGTACCTAATATTTAAATTTTATTCACATTTATGCTATGCTATCGAACTCCACTGATAATTTCTATGCAGTTATCATTTTTTTTATCCGAAAGAACGGATAATTCTTTTTGTCCGAATATATATATATATATATTGGCGTACATATTTACTCGGTAGATAATGTTATGAAACAATTAGTTTGAATGACTATAATACCGAGAATAAAAAGAATAAAAGTTTAATGCTGGGATACTACTAGTTTCGTTGAAAAAATTCAACTTCTTCAGGTATCAAAGACAAAGAATTATGTAAAATAACACAGACATAGTAAAATTACATCAACAGAACTAATATAAAAGACCGAAGTACGCATTCCTGTTTTAAACTGTACTTCGGTCTTTTATATCAGTTCTGTTGATGTAATTTTATTATGTCTCTGTTATTTTACATAATTCTTTGTCTTTGATACCTGAAGAAGTTGAATTTTATTCAACGAAACTAGTAGTATCTCAGCATTAAACTTTTATTCTCGGTATTATAGTCATTCAAACCAATTTTTTCATATATATATACTTATAAAGTCTTGATGTGTCCCTGACTCTTTAGACTTCTCGGGAAATAATAATATTCAGGTAATAATAATTATTATTATTATATCCACTTGGAGCCAAACTGTGGCATATTTCTTATGTTCGTGTTGAAAACGACTTCCACGTTTGAAATGGTGGTTTCATTTTAGTATAAAAGTTAGAAACTCATGTAAAGAAAATA
Source organism: Typopeltis vanoorti (assembly GCF_054136105.1). Classification (NCBI taxonomy): domain Eukaryota; kingdom Metazoa; phylum Arthropoda; class Arachnida; order Uropygi; family Thelyphonidae; genus Typopeltis; species Typopeltis vanoorti. Next base: position 89,983,927 of record NC_143554.1, read on the forward strand.
GATCGGAAGATGGAATGTTTTTCCTTATAAATCGGTAGATTTAGAAGACACTTGGCAGGTTTTGCTATCTGGCTTCCTACGACAAAGCAAAGCGCACAACATAAGTATACAATAAAAGTTGATATGTACGAGTACTTAGGGACACAAATGGCGCTGTGAACAGTAGTAATCTTTATCGACAGTTTCACGGAAACAGCACATGATAAAAGAGAATACGTTGATTCTGGCATTTTCTTTTCTTTTTCTTTTTTTTTTTAATTTTTAAAATATTTTATGTGTGTGTGTGTGATAGTGGAGATCTTTGATAATGCCTTCACACTTTAATATTTCAGTTTTAATTCGCAGGACCAAGTCCTCATTTCATTTAAGAAAACTCACCTTTTCTCGACGGTACAACTTTTGATTCTTATTCAAGTGGCAGGGGATCAGTGCGCCATGCACTATATCTTTCAACACAGTTCTATCTCATTTTCTAGACCTACCTTGGCACATCTTCCACTATCTGTCAGTTTTCAGTAGTCAGACCAAAAGTAACCTTAAACTTTTCATGTTTCATGACAGGGCGACCGCTTCTAAATGATTTCACTATCGAACAACAGTTCGATATGAAATGTCTTCTGTTCGCACGTGCAAATTTGACAATATTATGACTCACGAGGTGAACCTTATCCACGAGCAATGTTCAACCTTTTGAACAATGTTCAATGCTTTCAATTTTTGCACTTGTCACAGTGCAAAAATAAAGTATATCTTATTTCTCTACGGTATTATGTTACTGATGCAGAGCATGTCACTGCTGCCATCTACACGCCATGCATTCGAATTCAATTTCAATATTAGTAACTAAGGGCGATATTGCCACTAATATTTTTTTTCCTTTTCTTCCTCTCAACCTCCTTAAATCTGAAGAAAAAGTTCTCATTTGTAATTTCACCAAACAATTAAAAATTCCTTACATATCTTTTGACAGAGACGTTTCATAGAACTTCCCAGATTCCCTTTAAGATGAATTTCTTTCTTTCTTTGTGATTTTTCGATAATTACTATAATCATGGAAGTTAATGGTTAATGTAACTAGATTCTCTTCGTATTCAGCAATTTTTATCAGTACTTTTAAAGTTAGTTGCTGCCAAAATTCAAAAGTTTCTGAGAAAATGCTTGGACTATATGACATGACACACAGTCCAGTACGTATTTTCTTGTCACCTTTCAGTCACAGTCCTCACACACACACACACACACACGGAAATGGTATCATTTAAGAATTAGTTCTGAGGCTATGATGAGGTGACTGTATATTATGTTTTTCTATATAGATATTTTTTCTTACTGCAAAATATAAAAAAGTTTCCAGAAGGGAACACACACACACACTTGCGCGCGCGCGCGGAGAAAGAGATGGGCGGTTGAAATGGCTTGAAAAAGTTCCATGTGTGATCACTAGAGCAGCATTTCCGGACTATGTGAAAAATTAAATAAAAAATATAAATAAATAAAAATTAGCTTACCTAAGATGCAAATAGACTATACGTTTGCAATAACATTTCGTGGGTGGAAACCACATTAAAAAAATATTAGAAATCCACTATAATGACATGCTGTTTAGTTAATTTTGTGTTATCAAATGCATCGCTACACAGGAAAAGGAATTATGGTGACATAAATCAATGATTTTTTTTTAAGAATGAAAGAAAAAGAAAGAAAGTGTACGAATGTATTTTATTTTTGATAAGCTAACATATATCTTCTTATATTCTACAAATAGACCTGGTTCAAAATTTGCGAAATTTGAATATTGCAAAATTTTAAAAAATAAATATAAAATAAATGGAGCGAAAAATAAACTAAAAATCGAATTTTACAGCAGAACGTACGTATGCGAAAGTTCCGGTGGAACTGGCAATATTAGATAAGGTTCTTTGTATGTGTGTTGTGTGACACGGTTTCTTAATTAACCGCGGCAAGACGGGACTCTTAAAAAGAAAAGGGGAGGGGGAGAAAAACATCGAATAATAGAAGTACGAATAGGCTACAGATCCTGCAGCTTTTCTCGGTAATAACTTAATTGACAGAATCACTAAATTTGGTGGTGAATTCGCGGGCATGAGTAGCCAACAGTGGCAGTTTGTTTCATCATTTGGCCGCTAATTTTCCACTTTAAATTTCATAATATTCCTTAGACTACAAAATGAATATTCTTGTGTGCCTGACAGCTTTCTTAATTCAACCGAAGGCTAAACTTGTAATGCAGTATTTGATGTGTGATAATTTTTTATATTAATTATATTAATCAGATTTCTAATTCGTCATTCCATCACATAACTTCATTCGTGACTAATCATGACGATGACAAAATATGTTTAATTGAAAGTTTAAAATTTTTCCCATCGTGTATAGGTGTAATTGAATTGACATGAAAACTGTCGTATTGTTTAGAAGTTAATGATCCAACATAAGTAAATAAATATTTATCCATTATTTTGTTAAAGTTATTTTAATTATCAATTTTGCTGTCAATATTTAAATATTTAAATTCGTTTTATTTAGAATCATATTTTAGGATACGAACTATCAGTTTTCAAGACTAATAATTAAGACTAATAATACACTGTTTGAACTCTATTCTCAAAGTTTGTTTTCTCTCCATTATTCTTTCTTTTATAGAGGTTCATCAAGTGAAAACACATGCAAGATAACCTTAAAAAAAATAAAATAAAAAGTTTGATCAACCAACCAGAACGCTAAAGAGGAAATTGAAACCTTATATTTTTATCTCCAAGCTCAAGATTTTTATCGGAGCTCTTTTGATGTTTCTCGGGAATAATACCGTACACTAAACTGACTGGAAGAAGAAGGGGTCAAAGAGTCACTCGATTTACGAGCTTTATTTGAGCGCTTTTAGAAAGGAAAAAAAAAAACATTGAGAGTTTTTTCTTGTTTTTAATGTGTCGTGAGGAATTTACACGGGTTATTTGGTTATCAGCATTGTGAAGACTGTTGAATTATTAAAAACCGAAGTCCAAAATTCCTTTATTTTTCAGTTAATGAGTTACGTTCTCATTAAGAGTTTTTTTTTTTTTTTTAAGAAACTGTAGGAACGTATTTTATTACTGATATGTATATATCTTCTTATATTTTACAAATATTGGCCTAGTTCAGATTGCAGTGTACAGTATTACCGTTAGAGAGCGCAACCATAGCTTTTAAATACTATTCATGAAACAAAGTTTTTTTCCCCTTTACTTTTTCGTAAAGATTACATCTAAGTTTTACATATACAGCACCTTTCCTCGTGCTATTTCACGTTGTACAATAATTCTAATGGCATTCTTGCGCAACATGAATTACCTAAATACCAACGACCTTCCATGCTTTCCCACCCACTTGCTGCTATGAAAATGCCAAAGGCACACGACCTTGCATGTTTTTATTTGTGAGGAAAGTTCCTGCTTTTGCATAAATTACAGAAAAATAAATAAATAAACAGTAATTGATAATTCGCCGACAGGTATCACGAAGCATAAGGAAGAATGTGCTGTTTATAGCGTCTCCATTTGGGCATTAAATACATGTCGAAATCAATGCAAGGACGCCCTCTTTCGAGAGAGAGAGAGAAAGACTAGAAATTTCCATCGTAACAATTTGTGTATATTGTACTTAACAGTGATGAACTACGTTAACAAATATTACCGAACAAAACTACCGAGAAATAAGAAATATTATATTATAAAATTAGTATATTATAAATAACCAAGCTTATAAAATTACTTGGTAACCCTTATATTATAAAAGTTATATGTATTAAATTCTTTGCGTGCATAGCACTCAAATAGTTTTATACAATATGTATACTGGTATTAAGTAAACAGAGTTTGCGTGATCAAGCTAGTTTGACGATACGGTACACTTCCCGCTTTCTGTTTGTCCCTGTTTAATCTTTTTCAAGGGCTTTAAGTATAGAAGCTTACAATGGGATTCTTGGCCATCTACCAAGAATTTCGCTTTCAAAGGACAGATAATTCTTAATTGCTATTGTAACAATTTGCAGAAAAGGGCAGGGCAGAGGATGCACATTTTTCACAATCAGCTTTTCTCGTAAGCAGTATATTATAAAAGAATGCTAGTTCTCTAGCACGGAATAAATTTCACAATACTACAAAGGGGTAGGGGGAGCTATAGGTTTCTTTTAGAGGTTCCTTTATAAAAGCTTTAAATGAAACTATATTATAGCTCTTAGAGTTTGGTACGCTGGACGAATAGTAATGAAGTTGGAAGAAGATATCGGTCATTTTTTTTTTTTAAGTTTAAAATTATTTTGTCCCTGAATTCTGATATTTGCAATGCCCTATTTCCTGCAATAGCATCGATATCGCATATTTAATCGTTCTGATTATGATAAGTAGTTTATTTACTTCCTTATTTATTGAAGAAAAAAAACTTGATAAGGCTGATTTCGTATGCTTTTGAAATCAAGGGGAAATAAGAAAACTAGTCCATCATATCTTCCTGCTTCGCTATCTGTCTCTTGGTCATTTTAAAAGAGGTCGAATGTCTGGTTTTGAAGTTTACAGCACTAAATCCAAGGTGAACGGGTTGTTCTTTAAGTATGCTAGACAACTTTAGAAGAACTGTGTGCCTTCCAGGTGTGGTAGTTAATATGACTGTAACAATAATAAAATAAAGAGAACATATTGCAGGTAGGCGCACAAATAACGAAAATTGTGCACAGTTAGTCTTCTGATGCCCTTGAATGTAAGCAGGAAGAGTAATTATAATGAATTAGACCCTGCGCATCACTTGACAAGATTCTTTCAGAATTGGTCAGAAGGTTAAACAGAACAACAGAGGGAAATGTGTTATCTTCGAAAAATAAAAAATATTGTCCCCGTATCTGGTAAAACTATTCGAGCATGACCTAGTTTTGCTTCATTAGACCGTTCAGACGGCGTTTCTGCTTCTTTGTTAATACATTGAATGTTTGATGTGTGGAATAAGTAATGGTTTGTACGCTTGATTACGAAAGACCTTTATTGTTGTTGTTATTCAACCAGCTATTTCGCGGAAGCCGCGAGATGGCGCTGTTTAATAGCAAATTATTTCACTGCTTAGAACTCGAATGTTCTCATAATTCTGGAAATCTGCAATTGATAAGCGTGGTGTCTGTTTGTTGCCATGGCAATTCATCGACTCCGAAACGGCGTAATAATCAAGTATGTTAATATGGCTGCTTTGAAATCTTTCAGTACATGCATAATACAACTACATGTGGTCTAAAAAAAAAAAAAAATGCATAACAGAATCCCTTCCGTTATATAGATATATAATAATAATTGACTGACCTGCGTTAATAGTATCAAACCGCTTGGATGAAACAAAAACACAACCATTACCAAGAATATTGATTTTTAGCTGATAGCATTATTAGGATACTATTTCATCATAATAATCATATCATGCCTATCAAGGATTTAGGCCTAGAATGGCCTGTTCCGGCCTTAGAGGTCATCGTTGAATCTTTTAAGAGGACGGCCTGGTTTTCTTTTTCCTAATAGCTTGTACTTTAAGCCTTGTTTTGGTTATGTTAATAATATGTTGGTTAGGTTAACAATAAACTAGTTCAGGCAAATCTTATATATCTAAGCAAGTTTAAAACAAAATATTGTGATTTTGCAGACGGGATTAGCAAAGATATAGATTTTTTGCAGAATTCAACTGCTTTGTTTCCATTCTGTCTAGTAAACTAATTATCAACCCTAGCAACACTGAATACTTAAAGTCACCAGTTGAAAACTGGGGTTTAGGTAGTTTTGTAATAATTGTGGCAGTCATTTCTTCTACTTATCAAAAATATTTAAGTTAACGTATAATTTCTTTTACACTTAGTAAGCGATAAGTGGGATTCAACAGAAAACACCATTGGAATTTCTGCTTAATAAAATAATTTCCACCTTCGAAGGGTGAAAGACCATAGTTTAAAAAAAAAATTCTAAGTAAGTATTAACGAATTTTGTCTCTATTTTCTTATTTGCTTATTTAAGATATTCTTATACGCTACCTGAAACGGTATTTATCATTCAAATATGGGAAGCATGCTGCTTAACCTTTCTGTAACAAACTGCTGCTGTAATGTTTCTGATCGCTCAGAGCGTAACCTACTGTTTCATACAAACCCGATTAAGAGGACAAGGCCTAAGAAATCTGTTAGAGCTGTTTACCTAATTTGTGGAAGTCGACTTACGAAATCTGAAAGAAACTTCTCTGATTCTAAAAGTTTAGCTAAAGGGGAAAAAAAAAAAAAAGACAAAGTTCGGTCAATCGTCTTTCTCTCTCTCTCACACACACCGCTTCAAAGGAGCTGTTGATTCCATGCTATGCAATTATTTTATCTTTTTATTGACACACATTGGAGCCGGTAGATGGCTGTGACATTAAATTCGACTCTTATAGACAGCTTCACTTGATTAACTCGAAATATCTGTTTATTCCTTTACCATTTATTTGAAGCCAAACTTCTGGTATATTCTTGCGTATCTTCTAAACGGCCAGAACACAAATAGAAAATCTTCATATTTGTAAATGAAGAGAGGCAAAGTTGGGCTAGTGTTTCATTAATCACTACTCATGAGGTGCGTTACCAGATTTCATGAGCAATAGCAAGAATGACTGATCACATTAGCTACTAATGATTGCATCTGAACATTTCTTCATGGTATTAAATATTCACGAGAAGCAAACAGAAGTGTTTTTGCTGCAATACACGTTACAGTATGTATGCATCACGCGAATCATTTCCGATGTGCATGTTTAACGTTCCTTACCTTGTTTGTCAGCTGCACCTACGTAAACAAAGGCGAATGACACCCGAAGACGATACTTTGTCGTTCACAAACAACAGACGTCATACTTATTTGTTTACATTTAAGATATACGAATAAAACACGTCAGTAGGCAGTTTACAGTTTGATATTTGACCAAAACTCTAATCCTGTGGAAGAATGTTTTCTTAATCTTTACTTTCTAAAGAAAAAGTTAGACATTCTTACAGCTTACTATTGCATCCCGGTACGAACTGTAAAACCCTTAATTGAAGCTACAGCTGTCAAGGGATGCTGTCAAATATACACTCAAGTATATATAATTCTAAAACTGCGCAAAGTTAGTATTTTGTGCGTAGTTATGATCGTAACATACATCACAATTTCACAGTAAACAAACCAATTATATCAACATGTAAGGGAAAGAAAGAAAATAACAATTCTCATACATTTCCGAAAGAGCGGTTCTACGCAGTGTGGCGAAAATTGGAGTTGGTATACGAAATATCTTACCACTGAACTACTTAGCTCTATTTTGCAAACCATTCAACCGCGACTGTTAAGTAGTTAAAATCTATTGTCCCCTCGCAGCTGCGTTATGTAAAAGTTACCAGTCAAGCTACTAACAAATGTTTTGTCAATGATATTCACTAATTTATTCCAAGGAAAAAGAAAGAAAAGAAAACGACGGAAAAAACCCGGATTTTGGTTGGCACTGTGGTTTAGTGCCACGCCTATACCTGTCGTGCCAAATCAGGTTACGTCACTTTAAAAAAAAAAAAAAAAATCACTGCCGCAGATTCATATCACTACAACCCACGCCGGAAGTTTAGAACGATATCTTTATGAAATGAGTTTTTCATTGTTACTTGCTTGCATAGGGACAAGGTTAGATCTACGCCGTATAGTTAGTATGTTTTTAAAACTATCATAAATCGAACACATTTCTTACGTCTTCTGTTAATACCATCTGTTAACAACAAGATTAGTTAGACAACAATAACCTTAGCAAGATTACTTGCTTTGAGACTTAAATTTAAAGCACAATCCTCGGAGGAGACAAAATGCTATGAAGACTGCGGATGACTTGATTGGTTGAAATAAAGTGAAACAAAAGAAATAAACTCGAAATACAATTAAACAAACGTATTTTCCTCATTTAGCTATATAGCTGATCACTTTTAGGAAAATTAAAAGAAGGCACATCCTCCCCTTCTGCGATTCACTTTTAGGAAAACTAACAGAAAGAGGAAAGGCAATTTCGTGGCTTCCGTAATGCGGCACTGACTGCGTCGTAGCCTGACGACCTTTGACCTTTATATCCAAAAGTTATCTTGTACTGCAGAGAAGCGCGTCTTGCTCTCCTTTCATCTTCCCATCAACGTTATTATCCACAGCGTGGAGAACGGAAATGCATTTTTTATTTTTCTCTCTGACTCTTGCAACTTTAAACAGATAAAGCGTTTATTAGTATGCTACTGAGAATAGTTTGCGATAATTGTCCTTGAACTATTGACTTCGACCATCCCTTATGGCTACATTAAGTGCTGATAAACATTTAGATACTGCTCACTTCGCACACTAGAAAATTGCACTTTGGAGGAGAGGGGGGGGAGAACAAACATAACAGCTGAAACACTGAATGAAGTTGGGAATGCAGCTACTGAACTATGATATGAACCGGCTAACTGCATCCTTTATCAGCTTTTCTATCCTGTGAAAGGAGAGGAGACTACTAAGTAATTGTGATTTGAGTGTCACTGTAGATTTTTAGTTGTCAAAATGGAAGTTGCTATTGACAAATGGCACTGGACTTAGCAATTAGATAGTTCCATTAACTACCATTTTTGATCATCTTTTTTTTTTTTTTTACTTGTTTTCTTCTTCTTTCCCATTTTCTTTTCCTGACATTTCTGTGATGCAGTCATTCAAACACATGTCTCTAGCCCGGAAATACTTTTTTGGGAAGGATTCCAAGAACGTTTTTTTTTTAGTCATTTTTGAAATTAAGATAAATCGGCCAGTCTTTGGATGAGGTGGAACGGTTTCTATTCCCTCGGAACAGAAATGGATACTGTACCCCTCCCCCCCCCCATACACGCACACACAAACAAAAAAGATTATCCAAAACACGTGGGGGGAGATCAGATCAAGGTACTAGTTGCTGCAGTGCTAATCCAATAACCGTTTCTTGTATTATGTGAACAAAAAAAAAAAGTCCACTGGTTGATTCTGTGTAATTGGGTGGGGCCCTTTCAAGCACGGGAAAAGAAACGTTAACTAATGTGTCTTATACCAGCTTGGATTATCATGGTCAGTTGCAGCCCACAACGTACAGATCACGCCAAAATGTGAAGGTTGGCCTATTACAAAGCACAGCGAGAAGGCGTTGTAAATGCCTGATAAAATGTTAATAATACTAATGAAATTCGTGGAAGTTGCATTGAAGTTTAAAATAATCTGACAGGTTTTAGTATATAAAAAAGCTCTTTTTGCGTATAATTTCTTCTAGTTCTTCCAGGAAGAAAATATTTTTAATAACAGACTAACGGAAATAAAATCTCTCTTTATCACAAAGCACAAGTTCTTGATAAGTGAGCGTAGGTTTAGACGCAAAATAGACGCGTAATCAACGAGAGAAAAGATAAGCAGGTGTATATGTGTGAGAGAGAGAGAGAGAATGGAAAAAATGAACGAATGGACTGACAAAGAAAAGAAAACGCTAAACCTCACATATGCCGCTACAAGAAACCAAAGAGCACAGCTATCCAAATACCACCTTCCAGGCACTGCGATTGCTTTTCGAGGTCACCGACCCTTCCGCTTGTCCTATCCTTTCTGCCACCAGGTTAATGGTAAACAGGGTGCCCACGTGGAGTGCTGCGAACTGACCGCAGGGCATGTGGCAATACAGCTTTGGAAGTTTTCGCCTGGTTTGTGTTATCTGTACGTTGCAACCAATACACACACACGCGCGCACTACACAATAAGGTGTGAATATCTACTTCGAAGCCCCTGCATTACTTAGCAAAACAGGCAACGCTACATAATATCACATTCACAGGCTTGCGCCTTAAGGAGATATTAACCTGCTCCGGCAACCTCGCCTGCGGCAAGTTCCTGTTAACTGGGAGAAGACGAGTATGTTAGCCGCTGGACTCAGCACCTGTATATACACCAGTGGCCATCTCTGGTGGTGTTTCTTGTGAAAATTATACTCGTCTGAATGGCGTGCGTAGCTAGTAAGAAAAGTATGTACATTTTTTTTTTTTCCCCAGTGCGATTCACTATTGCAGCGATTGATGAGGGGTTTAAAACAAACACATCATGTCTATCCCGTCATGATTTTCTTAACAATGTTGCTGAAAAGTTATCAAAATGTTCGTAGATGGATTTTTTTTTAAAACTAAAAAAAAAAAGTCCGTTGGAGTATGGAATTAGTTAATTTCTCTTCAGGCAAAATTTCAAGTTTTATAGTTTGAAAATATTCCTACAATTCAGAAGAAAACTAAGGTTTATAAAAAAACCAATGATGATATACTTTAATAGTTAGATACATACAATGATGTCTCACAAGTTTGAATATATAGAGTTCATTCTATTGTTAGCTAAATTTTTGCCAGAAGGCATGATTCTACTATGGTATAATTACAAACAATGCGCAAAAATCTATACAATTCTTTGTTGCAAGAACTACACTTTTGTTACATGCAAAAGATCATTTGCACTACATATTAGAGGAAGTTGTGTGAAACATGCAATTGCATTGGAATAGAGAGGGGGGGGGCAAAATTTCCTTCTGCGTTTCTTCATCATCATAACAAGTGGCTCTTTGATTAAAGATTATCATTCGCGCTTTGAAAGTAATGAACCAGGAAGAGAAACTGAAAAGACTTGTAGGGAAAAGAAAAAAAAAGAAAAAAAACGTATTCTTGCGTGGATTTTGATTTATGTGGTTTACGTTGAAAAGTTGCGCAAGCGATTTAAACAAAATTGCGACGCAACATATTTTGACTTTCGTGATAAGTTAATAAAACACATACTTAAAGCCAAGAAAATCCCTGAAAATTGACTGCTAATAACAGCAAATTCATTCAGCATTACACTGTGAAGTAAACGTCGCTTTAATAGTAACTAATATGGCAATTTAAATATCGTAATTGTAGCAAATGAGTCAGTCTAAGAAAATTGCCGATTGCAGGATATATGGCATTTTTTTTTTTTAAATGTGGGAAAAATTAGTTTTAAGATATATATTTGATCTAAATACGTAAGTTATATCTTCATTAAACAAAGTAAATAAATTGCTTTTGTTAACACAGAAACGGGCCTTATTATCTGACTTGAAATAAGAACCATGAAATTAAACTACCCATTGGGTAGCGAGGGAAAAAAAAAAAAAACATTCGCACGACTGCGGTCATTTGTTTGCTCTTTTTTTTTTTTTTTTTCATTTAAGTAACAATATCGCAGTACTACTAGTACGTAACTTCTGCTGATGGTAATCACTTTAAAGTATATTAAGGAAAACTTAATTTACTCGGGTTTATTCTGAAGAAGAGCCTCACATTATGGAATAAATCAACGGTAATTAAAATTTCTTGGTTTAAATGACTTCAGAAAGATCAACATTAGATGTGAACTCAACTCCTGGGATGTGCTACTTATTGTATGCATGTAATCTACTATTATATCCGACTGAAAACATTAGCTGGCATGTTACACTCAAGTCATTGTCCTTCTATTGTCTCTGAGCTGCTATGCTAAGCTATTAGTGGCGTGCTCCGAATGCTAAAAAAACATTGTAATAAGGAAGGAGGTCTTCATTAAGGTAAAAGGGAAAAAAAATTCTCTGCGCATGTGTGCAAAGCAAATCTTTTTTATCACAATTACAAACACGAAAAAAATTCCTAGGGGAATTAAAGCCAAATAATTCGTTTTTTTATTGTGTTTGAGATATTCGATGCGTATGAATGTTCTTTGATAATAGCTGCTAAGCTTAACCTGTTCAGCTAAGGTCACCGGGAATGGATGTACACAATTATATCTCGTCACACCCTGGTGAATTAGTTGAATTTTTTTTTTTTCTCGGTGTTACAAATTACTCAGTCTACCTTTCTGGATGTACCAGATAAAAATCTGAGGTAAACAGAACACGACTGATAAACTGGTGTAAACCAAGAGTTTTGGGTTTATGATGTCATTTGTAAAACTATTCCGTGGTTTAACAATGATAAATGTCATGACACAAGGAAGTTAATGTAATATTGTGAAAATGGTAACGAACACGCATTCCAATAGTGTTTTTGCATTTTAACACAGCATAATGCATTGTGTACTTTGCGCTTTAATATATTTATCAGTTTATGTAACTAAAAAGAATAAACGATTTTATCATTGACAACGAAAACATGAAATTCATTTAACATATGCAAAACTATTATCAGTCAATGTAAAAAAGCAAAAAATGGAAAATAAATATAGATAATTGTCTAATAAGAATCCAAAACATATGTTATTCGTGTTCTTCTTCTATAAGGAGTAATGTTTCCCTTCACCTTTAATCTTGATCCTTTCTATCATATTTTTCTTTTGAAGCTTGTACCCTCCCCCCCCCCCGATTCATTACAAAACAGTGAAGCTGATAAATTAGAGCTTGATTAAAAGTAAACTAAAGTTTATAGCGGATGTTTCGCATCCTAAGTTTTCAGGATGCTTTCTGAACTTGTAAATAAACTTGACTTCCAGCATAACATCACTATCAAAACAATGTTTTAGATCCCTAACATCAATATTTTATATTCTAAATATTTGTACTAACTGCCGTTCCTTCTAAACATCGCATCCACGCATCTGCTAAAATGCACCCGTCATCCTCCACTTACAAAGTGCCAAAAAAAAAAAAATAATAATAATAATAAATAAAATAAAATACAAATAATAGTAATAAATAAAAAGTAAAATTAAAATAAAAAATAAAACGGTAATTAAAATCAATAGCTTGACTTCATCATTGTTTTAAGGGTTAATACATTTTAATTTCTAATCATTTTTTTTTTTTTTAATCGGTGATTTCCGTAGAGCAGATTTCCCAAGTTTAAATACACCACGCGATCCTGATTTACGCTCACGCACAGATCCCACACTTTAACCCTGCAGGCGTTCGAAACCGAAATCCTACGGAATAGGTTGGTTTCGTCCTGAGGGACAAAAAATTCGAGGTTTCGGGGTGAAAAAAACAGGTCTCATACCTCCGTAAGAGACCGGCTAACTCACCTTTAGTCGAAAGAAACCAGATAAGGGTTTCTCACGTCACTGACGACGATCGAACCAGGTCTTTCCGACCAAAGGGCTTCGTTTATACTGACTGAGGCTACGGAGGCTCTCATACCACGAAAACAAAAGGGAATATTGACACGTCATGTTATTTTTTATTATTGGCAAATTTTTAGGCATTCTTTATCAGTCAATTGATAACAGATAACGCCATAAAGGCACACCATGTCTGTATACAAAAGGCGTCTTCGCAATTTCCTATCTACTCTTTGATTATAAAATGGTATAAGAGATCACATTAAATATAAACGAGGTATTCACTTTAACCAGATTAAGCACTGCCATTTTAAAACCTGAAATGTATATGTGATGAATCCTTGAAAGTATCATGTAGTAATAATATAAAGATCTGATGTTAGCATGATACCAGAAAACTGCTGCTTCTAATTAATAACAATCAGTTAACTTATTTTATACCTTTTATTTCATACAGTGAGTGATAGCGTTGATAAACATTGAATAGCAAATATTTATTTATTGCTATTAATGATGAGTGAGTTTTAATGAGATTGCTGCGCAGTATATTTTTGACTTGAGATTTAATTCAGACAGATATTTTGATCTTCTAGTTTTAGTGTGCAGATATTCACTACCCTAAAGCAAATCAGTTTAACATTATCGCCATTGCTACGTCAAAAATATAGATCCGAGAAGAAATAGTTGCGGAAATCGTCATTCGCGAATGTTGGCGATTAACATGTACGCAGTTTATCCCACGATAGCGCTGTTTGTTTAATGGTGAGTGACTCTCAACCAGACTGCACTTCGAAATCTCCAACTTTTTATCGCTTAAAGTCAGTCATGTAAGACTTTAAAGTTTTTAATTAGGAGCTATTAGTAAGTTTATTTTCATTCGTGTACTGAATTTGCGTGAGATTCGTGATTGATAACGAACACCTGTTTATTCTACGCCTTCTTTTTTTTTTTATTGATCATAAGTGAACGACTTAAGAAGACTTCCTGATATTATTTTGCTCTTGGGATTCAATTAATACATTTTACAAAATCAAGTAAGGAAATGTTTCGTCTTGCTATACTGCTATAATATGATACTTTTTTTTTTTAAGCGAAACTATCAAATTCACTTTTGCAACATTGTTCAGTTTAAAAATGATCTATGAAGCCGTTTCGATTTAGCTCCTATATTACGTGATCATCTGCATGTAGCAGGATATGCAACGGAACTCCTTAGTGTCTTATTTCCTTCATTTTGCTATTTTAGGATTTCCTTTATGTAAGTGCCATAAAGTAGTGGTGAAAGAGTATCCTTTCTTGACTTCTGTATTGATGGAATTTTGCCTTCCATAAATTATTAGGGATAGGTTTACTGTAGATTACTTACTGCCTGTCGGTTTATTTGAGTCTAAAATGCTAATTAAAATAAACGCTAGTTATAATTTTTTTTTTAAAGGAGCATGCGTACAAATGCCAAATCTCTCCTTTAATTTATATTAATGGAAAAACAAAAGTTGTTCCCTTTTCTTCTGCCTGATCAGAATAACTCATTTACGTCGAGTTGATTATAATTATCATCAAAACTATCAGGCATCAATACAGCATATCTTCTGTCGATTGTGTCAGACTGATTTGTTTTGGGACGATTTTTGTAACGATAGCACTATATTCATTAAGTTTTCGTTATTACTACCTTCCTATCAACACTTTTTTTCTAAATGAATGGGATAGTTATCAGCACATTTCAGTCTTCTAAAGCATTCGTAACCTAATCAGCCTACTTAGATCTTGGTCTTTTTTATGCTCTCCTGGCGTCATATATTTGTTGTTGCTAATCTTAACTCTCCCTTTCTGTTCAGGTGACTATACCATCCTTAGAAATTAACTCTGGTCACACATTTCTGAATACTGACGACGATGTCAAGTTTATTTCGAATACGATTCTATCGTTGATGCTTCACCTGCTGATTTTTCTAAGAACTTTCATATCTGGTTTCTAGTTTTTTTCATCTAGTTTATTTCTAACCTACTCTTAGATCCATAAATTACAATTGGTGGGAACAATGTCCTACATATTGTTCCCACCAATTTTTCCCACGTAGCCTAGTTTAGTGTGGCTATGTAAATTGAAATGTAAAGTGTGTAAAATGTAAACTATGTAAAGTGTGGCTATGAAAATTATTCTATGTAAATTTGTTCATCTGGCTTCCCCACTATATCAGCTTTGCTTAATCTATTTCCAAATTTAATTTGTCATACTCACTAAAAATTCTGCTAAACAGCTGAAATATTTTACTTGTTCTATAGTTTCTTCATTGAGAACACGCCGTGTTCTGCTGGAATTATTACAGCAATTTTTCACTTTAATTAAAGAGTTGTGAAGACTTACAGTGGATTTACTTAAGAATATAACATCATCTTCGTTAAGTAAAGAGCTGAGTTGATTATCTCCGATTTGCTATCAGATTTAATGCTACTTCCCTTTATAATACGAAACACAGATTGTGTATACCAGTGGAAATAGCCTGCACCACTATCTTATATTTAATTTTACATTAGAATTGATACCTCTCTCAACTCTAACTGCTGACTTACAACGTAAATATAGACCTTATATTGTTCTGTACAATGTCCTATTTACAACATATAAATTCAGCATTTTGGACAGCTTTTCTCATGGCACTTTATCATATGCTTTTCCAGATCTACAAAAGTTAGATACTTACTATATTTCTGTGATTTCTTGACTGTTTATTTTAAAGTAAAAATCGGATTCTGACAACTCCCTGTTTGGCCTATATTTCTCTTCCAATATTTTTCTAGTCTCTTATCAAGTATGCTCGCATAAATATATTACCCGGATCACTGATTAGAGAAATTCTTCTGCAATTCTCCACTGTTTTTTTTTTTTTTTTTTTTTTCTAGATGGGTATTATGATAGCTCAGCTCTGAGCATCGGGAATTTAATCCTTCCGACGAGATCTTCAGAATTATGTAGCGTAGGCTCAGTAAAACTTTTATACCTATTTGCGCATTTCTGTTCCAGCATCTACTCCAGCTGCTTTTTTTTTATATTTCAGGTTTCTGGTGATTTTTCTACTCCAAGTATGGATTATGTATCCCCACTACATTGTTTTGAATATTTTCTACAACTCTTCCATCCCTGCTCATTTCATTTAAGCTATTAAAAATAAATAAATCATTACTTTATTATAAAATAATTATTAGGAAGAAAATCTCCAATGTTCCAAATAGTTTAACGTCCTCAGCTTGTCACACAATACTGTCTGGGCGTAGTTGGAAAGTCAATAGTATTGCGTCCTTTTGGTTGGAAATAGGTTCAAATCCCTTGTATGGCATGAGGAACCTTTATAAAGGCTTCATCGGTTGATATTGAAATAGTAGGTGTCATGCGGATGTGGCATGATTTTATCTCTTATCTTTAATAACTTTCCCATATCTTTAATAGTGTATACTGTGCTTGATGGAAATTATATATATATATATATATATATATATATATATATATATATATTGTTAATGTCATACTAAAGCGGCATATATCTATTAAACTTCTGACCTTTTCTGAGAATTAATAAAATCACTTTTAGATGCCACATTCATAATAAAAAGGATATTTGCGAAAATTCAGTCTATCTAAAAGAAGAAACTAGCAAAAACAGCCAATTGTTTATTCCAAATGGCAAAGAAAATGTTCTTGTAATAATGTGGGTATTCTTTTAAATCATTAACTACACTCTATGATTCATTTCCAAGAATGAATATCTATCCACATAACTCCCCTCTTACATGCTATCGTAATGACAACGCTGCTCAGTTTACTTAACTCGAGGGGCCTTTTTCTCACCCCAACGCGCCAGTCAGTCGGGCAAAGCAGTTGCCATATGCTTGCTGACTCAGCATCTCCAGGGATTTTGCGTTCCCTCATAATCATTTTCCCATATCTTTGTTAACTTTGTTTATCAAACCTGCTCAGCTTCGAGCTAATTAAAAAAGCACTTCATGAGAACAAGCGGGTGTTCGGAAATATGTCTTCAAGGTTATTTTATAACTAGAATGAATCACAACACTTCACATTAAGAGTAATCATTATTTCCTTGCAGCAGTATCTTTGAAGATATGTATATGGATGCGCGCATACGCACGTAAACACACACACACACACACACACACTTCGGTACGGATAACTTTAAAATGCGTAAATGTTAGTTGGCATTCATACTTTTGCTTATAACAAACGCAAAAAAATTCTTTAAATCATAACTAAAGATTATTATATTCAGATCCTACATGAGCATAATACGTTCCCCTCATCACCTAACATTATTGGCAGTAGTGTGTAGGGGTATTTCGCATGTCCTTGAATATGAACAGAATATTGGCATTCTAGGAAACATTAGCCATCTGTTAGAAAGTTCAAAAACACTTTGTCTTCTTCGAATTATGGATACCGCTCGATTCTTAGATCGTCTGTTTACTGTCGAGTGCCGTTTTGAATGAAATTTTCCATAACGGAAGGAAGAGCAGAGAAAATTCTATATACATACTGATATTGTAACTATACCTAGATTCGGATATAAAAATAAAATAAATAAATAAAAAATAAATTGAGGACATTCAGACTATCCCCTGACTTCCCGGAAACGCATTCATCGGCTGACAACAATAGCCCGTATGGCGTCACGCTCGTCACACAGATATCAAAACCCCCCACATAGACACTGGATAATGTGCGAATTACTAAGGTCAGTCACATTGATAATTCCACCTCATAGAGATTTTAGTATTTTTATAGACGCTGCTCTTTTTCTAAGAGAGAAAAACAGAGATTATTAATCCCAAGAGGTGATCGTAATTATATATCTATTTGTAAGAGAACGTGTCCAAGCAATCAGGCTGTTGGTCTATGAACAGTTCTAGTGTGGGCAACTTTGTACTTAAACACCACTAACAATTAGCCGATTTTATTTTATTTTTCTTAATTTTCTGATGATTTTTATGTTAATATTTTTGAAATATGTAGAATTATAAATGTTTCTTGCTTGGTAAATAAGTTTTGTCCAGTCTGATACAGATCCTAACTTGGGTTATAAAACACGACCCTTTCATTATAATATTTTAAAAATGGTCTATCGAGCATTCTTACCAAAGCCGATGAATTCTGTGTGTGTGTGTGTGTGTGTGTGTGTGTGTGTGTGTGTGTGTGTGTGTGTGCGCGTATATATGTACGTACAAGCGGCGCGCTATCAAAGACGTCAGATGCTCTGTTTATTAGTGCAACCTCTGGCTTCACAGACAAGACGTACAGATATTTGACCCAAATTCACTAAATATATGTTAATTTGTTGGACAGCAAAGTCTTCTACATGTAAATGTATGTTCTTCACGCCACTGTCTCTGTTTTATGCTTACCCACACCGTGTACTGCAGGTTTTCGAAACAATATCCTACGGAATAGGGTGGTTAATCTATTCCCGTAGTATCCTATATCTGTATATTGCGCATGTTCTTTTGATTGCTTGTTTCGCCGGATGAAAAACCTTCCACTTCCGTATGAAGCCGTCTAATTCACCTGCAGATGAAAAGTCCTGATAAAGGTTATTCGGATCCTGGTTCTTAGCCAGGATCCGAACCCAACTGTTTCCAATTAAAGGGAATCGTTGAAACTGACTGAGCTACGGAACTTTATAATATTGAGAAAACATACAAAAATAATTAGAAAGGATATGAAAATATATGAATCTGTATATAATTATCGCTTGCCCTAAACGCATGTTTAGGAAGAAAGCCAACGAAAACGAAGGCTTCATTCATGCTTAGCACTATTATACGTACTTCTATTTTTCTCTGTATTTATACAAAAAAGTTTTTTTTTTAGATGAATGCAGCTTGAACATACTACTTTTACATTTGTATCAATAGATGCATTCTTATTTTCAAGAAAAATACGTTAACTTATAATCTGTAATGCAACATTTATTTATTTTTAATCTCCCAAAACAGTCATAGTACATACAACAATCATAATTCGTATATATACCGGCGCCATAGTTACTTCTAATTAATTTATTCAAAACAGCATGTTGAATAATTTAAAATATTTCAATCATAGCATGCACCTTTAAACCTTTCATATTGTAATAACATTGCAATTCGAAAATTAAATGAGAATTTCAGTTTAAGTACGAAAAAAAATAATAATGTACTAACAGAACAACAAAACTGGCACTGCCTAAGAATATGGTACACAGATATATTTGTGACTCATTTTCTGCTGTTGTGACTTTTCACAAGAAACTTAGCCGGCAAATAAATAAATATTTCATCTTTGGAAAAAAATCAATGCCTTCACAGCAGGAGATCAAATAAAATATTCCTTTGGGCATTACAGAAATGTACGTACAAGAGAAAGTCTTAGTCATAAACATCCTTAACCACATAAAGTTATGTCTGCCAGAGGGTATTAAACTCTTCTGGTGCCATAGATAGGAACTCGATGTGAATTTGTTACAGTAGACGTCTCCATGCTATAGATGCTTAGCTCTCTCTCTTCTTTTCCTACTGTACTCAAAGCATGCTATCCAATAATTTAAAGTCAAGCGAGGAACTCAAGAGTACAAGTAATGTCCCACTACCATCGTTTAGGCACTATT
Organism: Typopeltis vanoorti; assembly: GCF_054136105.1. NCBI lineage: Eukaryota > Metazoa > Arthropoda > Arachnida > Uropygi > Thelyphonidae > Typopeltis > Typopeltis vanoorti. The sequence continues at coordinate 90,003,707 of NC_143554.1, forward strand.
ATTTCCACCAGGATAGTCTAGGTGTGGTTTGGCTGCTCGAGTACACGCATATCTTTGCATCTGACGCCATAATCAGCGTATTTTGCAATCACTATCAGAGTACTGAAACATACTTAGCACGCGCTAGGCATCTATCCCCCCCCCCCCCCGCCGCCGCCTACTCTCCAGGTCTTCAGACAGGAAGAAAGATCGTGAGGTGAAGAAGGCGCAGGTGTCAGCAAACGCCAGACGTCAATTACCATGGTAACGTCCGCCTTCCTACCTTTTTGGTCCTTGGGCAAGGTCACTCCAATAAAGGGATATTTTAACGACAAGGACACAGTCGTGACGGGATGAGAAAGTTAAGTACGGGCTATTTTGTCATCAGCAACTAAAAATATTCGTGTGATTGTGAAGGAATTCGGGTTGTGTACATTTAGATGGAAGATTGCGCCCGGATTAGGTTTTAGATACCCTGCAACCAGACCTTCCCAAAAAATACATCTCGAAGCTTAATCTTGACGATTTGAAGCATTACTGAATTGAGAAATTATACAAGCTATAATCACCTCCTTAGCGTATCGTTCTATTTGTAGCAACTTGCGTAAAGTAAAAAAAAAAAAAAAGGCGGAGAGAGAATATTGAGAAATTTGCTTTCATTGTTAACTGTGTGGCTAATGAACCCAATCCATAAGTCCGAAATGTTGCATTTCTAGTATTATTTCACGCATGCGTAGCTACCGAAGCTCTTAACACGTGTCTCTGACAATAACAATGGTGTTTAGTTACGATAAATGGCCCTTGCCAAAACTTGACGGAACAACCTTTCTATAAAATTGTTCGTACATGAAAAATAACGTTTTCCGAAAGTATTATCTACCCAGGAAATCATTCGATATGTTCTAGTTATTTCGACATTTTTTTTCCACATCAACTTTTATTCATTTGCTTGGAGCAGTTTGTTATTTTTATAGCTTTCTATCATGCTGCAAAGATTTTACTTTTGTAATCAATATAACAGAACAGATCTGTTGCACCTGTTTCGTGAAGCATGGTATTTGTAAAAACCACGTGACAGTAGTTCATTTACAAAACTTCGTGTAATGTTAATCTTGGAACAGTAGATATACTAAAAAATGACAAAAGTCGCTTCTATTATTGCGTCAGTTTTTTCTAACCGATGCACGCTTTTTTCTGCTGGTTAATTATCACTTGCTAATGCATAGTCACCGGCTTAAACATGCTGATAACAGCAATTAAAATTCTCCAATCTGCAGATACTAAATAGGTGTATCAGCGATCAAAAAATGTCGATCATCATACCGAAATTCTAGGTGTATTATTGAAGAAAAATACGTTCATTTACAAAAGGATAATAAATAAGTGGAATTTTTGCTAAAAATGTTTTAAGGAGAACACTGTCAGCCTATATTACATTGCACATTTGTAAAAGATCCTTAGAATTGCAGATAGCGTGCATGCAAACATTCACTAAACAAATGAGCATGCCCATAAAGAAAGAATCCGACCTTTCTCAATGGATTTTTATAACCGACTAAACTCTATTTACATATCTTATCTCGTGTAAAATTTATCTTTTTATGGTAGGCATATCTGTATGGTTTAATCCTAGGTGTTCAAACAGTGGTTACATCACATGTCATGCGCAGTCCAGTTCCAAACGTGCACCTGTTTGTGTTTTTCTGTTTTTTTTATGGAACGTGTTTCACCAAGTTAAATGCATTCAGAATAAATCAATACTTGTGAGATTCGTTTTTAATTTTTTTTTTCACGACTTTACAAACATTTTAAGACTGTTCACTTGACTAGTGTAATTTAAGTTTACTTTATTTATTTTTCGGACGCACTAACATTGAACAGTGTTTGTATCTAGTGAAAGCAATACGATCTGCTTGACTCTCCCACTCCTAGGGGGTCCCCCTAGTCAACAAAAAAAAAAAAAAAAAAAAAAAATTCACGGCTATTGCTGTACATAAGACATGACAGTGTGATAACCTTACAGGCGATTTCCTCAAGATATTCTTACAAACACGGCTATGGGAAAAACAAATGCAAGATGAAGGCAACAGATTTATGAAACCATGCATCGGTTGAAGAAAAAAAAGTTACTGAGCAAGCACAAAGAGGCCCACCAACGAGATAAAAAAAAAAAGGAAATTGGCGCCTTCGAGGCATATTCGTGACTTTTCTGCTCAAGAGAGAGAGTAATGGTGATAGTAGAAAGAAAAAAAGAAACTGGTTCTGCTTTACTTCCCCCCCCCCTTTTCAAATAATAGGCATAAAATATTGCGAGTTGGTTGCAGAATAACATATACTGGGTAGATTTCTTTTTGTAACATTATTCCAGTTCAAAATGGGCTGCTGTTGTAATATACACGTATTAAATTCATGTTTCAGTATTTGACATAAATTGGTTTTATAATATAAGGAGAAAGCCCATGTGCTGTACTTCAATCTATGACTTACAGTACCTCTCGCTGCCCTTTGCCATTTGGTGACAATGTTCTCAGCTACAAAACTACTGCGGTGTCTAAGGAGACGATACCGCACAAACTCCGCGATGTTTGGGGGGGGGGGGAATTGAGTGCACAGCAGGTCTAATGAAAGCACTCAGAGCCCCCCCCCCATCGAAAGCGCTTTGCGGCGGGAGGGGTAGTAAGAGGGGCTAAAAAAATCGTAGTTACGTCGATGCGGCCAAAAGTAGTGCAGTACAGCTTTCGTTGGGAAAATGTTGAAGTTCCAAATATGTTTAAGGTATCTTTATTCAATGTTTCATATTTAAATACACTTATTTCATTCGCTGTCTGTTTGAAAAAAAAAAAAAAAAAAAAAAGAACATCTGAATTGAACTGAAGGTTTTTTAACAATTGTCACAACGCTGAAACGTCTATTATAACCTCAGTTTTATCTAAAACGCAACAAACGTACATTTAGTGGAAAACGTAGTTGATTTCGGTGCGCAACGATGTAGAAACAGAGATACTGTATTATAGAATGTAGCTAATTGAGCATAATATGCTGTCTTCTGTTGACAATGGTTAAAACTCTTTGGATGGAAGGGGACGATACAATTTTTGTGATATGTTTTGCGGAGAGGAACGTGATGGGTATAAAAACTCCAAAAATATTTGTATATAATTAATTTACAGTTGATCTGTAACGTAAGCAGTTCTGAAAGTAAAACAAGGATTGTGCAAATAACGATGGCTTGTCTTACACTTTGTTACTTTTTTTTTTAAAATTTAATTGCTTACATATTGTAGTAGAGCGAATATAACTACTCTTCGTTATAAAATCACGTGATGCCTTTAAGCTTTCAAATACCTTCATTTCCTCCATCACGTCTATACTGTTGTTTTTGTGAAGCATATAAACCGTTGGCAAATTATTTGTTGCATATCTTTATGACAATGTGTTCCATTTTACAATGGAACTTATGCTATGTATAGAAAGTAGACTTTGCCGGTATTAACCCAAGCATGAGCCATTCGATTTGATGCGTGTTTTTCTTCAATAACTAACAGGTTTTTATTTATTTTTCTTTTTTTTATTCCCGGAAGTTTCAAACCTTCACAGTTTAAAGTAGGCATGACGAAAAGATTGAGTAAACAGGAAGATGCTAGCTAATAATGAAGTTGATTAATGTGAGAACTCTGTAACGCTTCTTATTTTATTCTCGTGTTTTTTTGTTTTTTTTTTCGTGTCCAATATCATGTGAAATCATCCAACAGTGTCCATTGTACTGCAGTGGCAAACGGTTTGTTTAAATTAACACAATGTCCATTGTCGTTGCTTGCGAGTTATTTATTTACTACACAAAAGCATTAAGCGTAACAATGCTCGAGCAGGTTACAAACGAGGAAACAAATGGCGCGCGCTATACTTCATCTGTTTTCGTAACCGGTGTTCAATTCATTTTCGATAGAATGAACAGGTTCTTTGAAGGTCAATCGGATATGAGTTCGTTAACAACACAACTAATATTTTCGTTGATATAATCTATTCTTCATGGAACATTTTATGGATGAGTTGCCATAAAGTCAACCGATAATTGATTTTTGTCAACTGTACATCAGACAAAAAAACAGGGTGTGTGACAAAAACTGCAACGTACTTCCTCGTTCTTTCCTTTTAACTCTAGACACGATAATTAGGCTTCGCTCATAGACTTTATCTTTTACCACCTGTTGGCAGCATTTGACGAAAAACCAGCTTTTACGTAGAAGGGGAAGCGTGGAAAAAAGGGGAGAGGGAAAGGATTGAATACAAGCTGAAGTTGTGTAGCCAGCCATGTTTAAGTAATTAAGTGGTCACTGCGGCACTCGTTACACGCCAGAAACATTGACCCCGCTAGAACAATGGGATAGCTAACAAGCACATACAGTACTAGATCTACTATACCCGGCGCTCGTTTGTCGAGGTACTGAAAAGTCTTCAGATTGGGATCTGTAGGCTGCTCCGTTGCGAGGTAATACCTAGACCGGAAGAAGATGGGGACACACACACTCATCGCATTGTACCTAACAGTACTGGGGTCACAAAACTCGTACTATAGTTAGCGGAAGAGGAGAAATTAAAACACGCATACACACACTGGTGTGCTTACAGTTTGTGTTATTATATCGTTGATGCTATATGGAAAGGTGGTGAATCCATTTGTTTTCAAAGTGGACTGAAAGTTTAGTTATACGAATATCAGATTCTTTGTACGTCTTTGAGATCATAATACGCCATTATCAAAGTGGTACTACTGTATATTTGCTAACTGTTGACGATTTGATTGCATCCATAGGATCAGATCGACTCAAAATTCCTAGAAGTTCTAGTTCTTTAGTTCTAAAAGAATTGCCTTAGTCAAACAAATTTTGTTTACGAAAAAAAAAAGCGTTGTTGATGGTGGCGCATATGAGGAATCGTCCTGCGATAATTATTAAAAGGGGAAAAAAAAAATTCGAATAAGTGTGTAATAACTGGATGTTCCTTCTAGGTGCGTGGCTGAACTCTGGGAGTTGTTAGAAATTCGAAATATTTAGGTCAGTACTTCCAGTTTAATAACGTTAAGATGGTAAAAAAGAAACAAAATGCAATCTGACAACTAATCTACACATAGCGAACGTAACATTTGGGACAAAAGCAAGTTGTTTGGCCAGAAATACAACATTTTACTAAGCGTGTAATATCTTACGTAACAAACACAATATTATGTGAACTTTAAAATCACGTAATAGAAAAAATAATATGATAGCTGCCTTTTTTTATTAATTATATAACCGTAGATTATATGCTATATAGTAGAACACTACAACGACTCTTTCTCTGCACCTCCGATATCCAAACATAAATATTCATTTCGTTAAGGTTATAATGGTTTGTTTGCTTCATCCGTAATTAAAAGGAAGTATGAAATCTTTTCAAGGATAATTGTTTTAGTTAATATATTTTAATGTTTTGTTTCTTTGCACATAATCATTCGCTTTCTGCCTCTGTCAAATGCCATTATAACCTTAACGAAATGAATATTTATATGTTTGGATAGCGGAGGTGCAGAGAAAGAGTCATTGTTTGGTAGTCCTCTATGTTAATATGTAACGCTACTGGTAAATTTATAGAGCTATGTTACTATACGTATCGAGCCATTGGTCTATCGATTTATGTATCATCAAAATGCTTTTACTATTATTATATTTTTGTCTTTTCTAATCTTAAATATTTTTGGAACTTATTATAATCAGAATTCCAAAATCCTTATGTAAAATGTAGTATTGTTAATAATGCATTTCAATTCTTAAAACAAAATTAAAAGATAAAATTTTTTATGAACTATAATGCCATATTCAAAACGTTAGCAAAAATCCAAAATTAACTTGCATTCGTTCATAGATAAATCAAATAGGGATTTATTTAACTATAACGTGTTAATAGATCATTTTATTGCTTTGCATGCAAAAAAATGAAATAATATCGTTGTAATCTACTTTCATATATATATATAAAAAAAGAAAAAAGTGTATTATATCACTACAGTCAAAACAAAATTCTAGGGTTTGAGGCTAAGTCAAATGGCATATTTCTTAGTGGTTCAGCGATGGATAAAATTAGTGAAAAATTTCCTTAACATGAGACGCTTGTTAATGATCTTTTGACAGTATTAAATTTTTTTGAAGTCTTATTACACTTTCCGAAATAAAAAATATATTAACTTTTACTTTTTTTTTTGAACGAAATAATCGTTGTGATGAATTCCCTCCCCCATATTTGGATACCAGAGGCTTATGATAAATGACACTTTTAGAATGAAAACAAAGACATCCTACAGTAAGATTACAAAGTAGGAAATAGTAACTACTAGGAAAGAAAAAGAGGAAGAAAAAAATAGAGGTCTAAAGTTATATGAACAATACAAAATAGCTGTAATGATTTCTCTATCTACAGATACAGTATTGTACATTATTATTGTTGTCTGCTATGGTATTGGCTTCGTGACCTGCACGTACAAGTTGCGTAATTCATGAAGCATGGGGGAATACCAAATCGATATGCAGCTAATCCCCCCTCCCCCCCTTTCACACACGTCCAGTTGTCTTTGTTTGTAAACATTAAATCATATCCTGGGATATCACGGGAATACTCACTGATTAATACCACAGCTAAAAGACAATACAATCTAATCACATAACTGTTTCCTGTCTTGTACTTACTGTCCGTACAATCATCGAATATTGATAACTCCAATGTATTCCACTTACAAGTTGCACCCACATTCGATATGGAGAGTCGCGTCCGGGTCACGTATTAGAACATGGCGTGTGAGAGTCTAGCCGATCAATAACAGGGCCAAGCATCTAGCTGGGAGGTAGTGGCTACGAGGTCTATTGCTTGGATGACTTACAGCATCCGGAGAGGGTTGCCAGGATACGTTAACATTACAAAAAAGTACACAACAAAAAATAAGTTTAATTTTACTCACCACCTCTTAACTGGTTAGTCCACTGGGATTCCTGGCACATTTCATGCTGTCATTTCCACAGCACTTTTAGATCATCAATAAATTTTAGACGCGGGAGCTTTTTTAAATCAATACTTTTATCACAGTCAAACAAAACACGAGTTACGGCTCGTACACTGACAGACGCGAAAAACCAGCGTCCGTTACAAGTTGCTTATAGAGTCAAGCTACCCCCATCAGCTGCCTAGGTTACTCATCTAGACCAGCTGCTCTCTCAGCCACATTTCAGCATGGCCGACCTCGCCAGCCAACCAGACTTGCAATGCAGGCTGTGAGGAAGCTGGCCTGAGCTTCGCGAAACAACGCACGCTAGAGGGCACAACTGCTGATAGCATGGCAAACGGGGCGAGGTAACTAGAAAGAGTGAGAGGTCGATGTACAAATCCTAAGGAAAGAGATTGATGACAGTGGGCATTAAACACGTACGGTTAACTAACGCTGCATATATGAACTTAACAAATTAATACGTTTAATGAAGCAAACATGATTTAGATCGAGATCATATTAATTATATTAAAAATATACTAATTTTTTATTTTTAACAGTTCGATGTGGTACATTACTTTTCATTGCTTTTATGAACTATTTGATTGTACACTATTTCATGTATCTTATTCTGAAGATGGGAATCTAATTTGTTTAAGGACAACCACTTGGTTTCGTTTCTTCTTATTATTATTGTTCCTGCACGACGCAATGGAACATATAACCATCTTTTAATCCTAAACACCAGACTGGAATATAAATATCTCACTAAGTAGCTAACTGTGTCATTTAGTAGCCACGAAAAACATATCAGAATATTAATTTCAATAATTGATTATCAGCTAAATCAGTATTTATTATCCTTTAAATAGTTGAGGTATATTAATTGAACTTTCACTTTTTTATTTATAGTATTTATAAATTTGTACATCGGCCTTGAATATAATAATTTTTATTATGTAATATAATAAAATAATTATTATATTTAAGGCAAATGTACAAATTTATAAATAAAATTGTATTAGAAATATTAAATTCACTTATAAATTTTAATATTACTCACTTATCATTTACAACTAATTTATTTATAAATTATTTTTATTAATTTACAAGTTATGATTATTTATAAATACAGATACTTTTGCCCGGAATATTTATATAATTTTATTTAATTATATTTTACATTATTTATAGTATTTATATAATCGTTCATTATTTATAGTTAAATTTATATATTTCTAAATATAAATAAATTTATAAACATACGGCCATCCAAATCCCGCATACAGCCAAATCAGCCAGGAGAACACACAATTTACAGACAATATTATTTACAATTATATACATATTATATATATAATATGTATATGTATGTAGTGGTGGGCTTAGCAGGCGCTGTGTGTATGTTGCGGTAGTAGTATGATGTAGTTGCAGGATTAATTAATGGAAACGGTGAGTTGTAGTGGAGTAATGCGTCCTCCCACAATCAGGGCCGATCCGCGAGTATCTGATGCCCCCTAGGCAAAGAAAATTAGGCGACTCTATGCATTCTCTCTCTCTCTCTCTCTCTCTCTATATATATATATATATATATATGTATATATATATATATATGTGTATATATATATATATATATATATATATATATATATATATATATATATATATATATATATATATATATATATATATATATATATATATATATAGTCATACTCACACAAGCACACGTACACTTACACATGTGGATATTTATAAAAATAAATAATCGCCCCTAAGCGATTGCCTAGGTTCGCCTAATGATAAAACTGGTCTGCCCACAATGAATCTCTGGAGGTGTCACATAATAACAGAAGGAACTATTGCCTTGAATATAATAATGTTAGTTTTCTGAAGATGTCTGATATTTATTATAATTCATTTCATGCAATTATTTCTAATTCATTAAGTTTATTTTAAAATTTTATATTAGAAATAATAATTTCACTTACAAATTTTAATATTAAATAAGATGTAGATTAACACAACGTTAGTTTTATGCAAGTGTCCATCTGTACGTGTCATCGTGATTGTCATTATCACGCTCATAAGCTTTTATGGCTGTTAAAAGCCAGTTAATATATCGTGAAGTATTATAAATAATTTATTAAAATATATTTTACCTGATATGTTCTTTATTTTAAATTAATTATTGAATCATGCTTTAAAATATTGCAAATGGACTTCAGTGAGATGATTGTGAATGCATAATGAACAATTTATGTTGCTCGATAGACGCTATCTGTTTTGCAACGGTTTGGTTCCTCGCGTTGAATGTACCCAATCGTAAACATAGACCAAAAAAAAAAAAAAAAAAATCAGATAAAATAAATAGGTTGCTTACTCATGCGGAAAGCTATTATTGGATAGTCAATCAACCACTTTGGTGCCTTGCACAAAAGCAAATATGGGATTTTATATCGTTGCATTTTTATGGCGAAAACTTGTTTATTTTAGTGATGTATTTTTTAAAGGAGCAAATTGGCGTTAAAAAAAAATAGATGGACTGTCAAGTTCTGCAAACTGGTTCTATACGCTGACGCGAAGTTTCAACACTAGAAACAATTGCTGAAACTAGCGGCTAAATTTGTAATGCCGAAAACCAATTATTAAATAAAACTCACGATTAAAAAACCTCTCAGTTTTAAAATACCGTGATAAGCATAACAAAATTAATGTGCTTATATTTTATAATTTTAAGTGTTTTATTTTGCATCAGTCCAGTCATAAATACATTATAAACTATGGTGACACGGAGGTCACCTAACAAGCTATAGGTTGCTCAACAAATGTCTTTCAGATTTATTTTAAAAGATTTTATAAAATAAAATTGATTTTATTTTATATGATGGCCGCTAAAAAGCACAACTAAAGCTGTGAAGCTAGGATGATATGCGTGTTAACTGTTCTTTTAGCCTGATGTCTACGCGACTGCGCTGTGCAGGCGCCTTTTTTTCTTTTTTCTTTTTTTTATTTAAATATCGTCTCTAAACATCTTTGTTTCAAGAATGTTTTGTACAATTCGGGCATAAAAAATTTACATATAAGCAGTAATAGAAATCGTGTTTAGCTGTTATTACTAGATATTCTGCTATATACAGTAATAAAAATGTAAATCACTGTATGGAACACACACTACCATGCATTTTCCTATGATAATAAGATTTAACATTTGACGTCCGTAGACGCCATATGGCCACTCCTGTACCTCACCGGATTTTGGGAGGATGCCTTCTACTAGAAGTGGTAGGATCGCATATGCCCTTTCTACACGGAGTGAGTAAGACATCCATGCCCATGGCGGGATTCGAGCCCGCAACCTCTTGGCTGGAGAGCGGATCCGCTAACCACTCGGCCAACCAGGCCGGCTACATTTTCCGAATTATTTGAATAACGAAATAAATCCCTGTGAAAAAAAAAAAACACATGTCGATATCGTCTGATGATATCATATGAAACTTCCAGGGAGTCGAGGACTCATCGGGAGAGGCCATACATTAACCACACACTGTCATACTTTTTCTTAAATTCATTCTGCAAACTGTTCCACTCAGTTTCTACTTTGCGAGAGAAAATCTAGCTCTTGCGTCTTTTTTAACGGCACGCAATTCATGGATGCTCCCCGTGTTCCTTCACCACCTTCCATATAACCAAAAATATCCTGTAGTACTCGTTTAAAAGTTTACTCCTATGATATTACTTTTCTTTCTTATGTTTACCAATTAAATAAATAAACTAAAATAAAATTCATTTAAATTATTTAAATTAAATTAATTTTTAAAAATACAGTTAATTTAAATAAGTTTTTATTAGATTAGAAAAGAAATAATTAAATTAAGATGTACCAAAATTATTTGCGATGACATAAGCTCGAGTAATATCGGGAATATACTTAAAAAATATTTAGAATATTAAACGGAAAGTAATTGAAATATTTGAACATTTTACCTTAGAGATAAAATTGAAACCACTCTGTTCGTACAACATTCTTAAACACTGCAGAACAAATCCTTTTTTTTTTTTAGTGCACTTTGTGAATAAGAAAGATGACTTATATAACCCACATTGTCAAATTAGTTTTAATAGTTTAAACCATACTGCTAATTACGAAATGCTTGTGAATGTTAATAATATACAAGCAACATTTAAAATACAGTTCATTAAAATAGCACTCTTTATAATAACATATCGTTAAGCCTAAAAGATTTCAAGTGATACGCAGCAATGGCAAAAATCCAAACAAGGAGTATTTTTATTTATTGTTTTAAGTACTTCTATTCGTGTGGACACAAAAAATACTAATATGAGCCCATTCTGTAAATAAATTATTTCAGATACAGTTGGTATAATTAATATAAGTGGCTGTCACAGAAGGGAGAAGATGCGAAGAAAAAAAAAATCCTCCGAATACAATTAAAGCTTTATCACAATTAGGCCTGTGTTATGAAAGAACAATGCAGACTCTGCGCACTCCAATGAGTCATTAGTGAGGATAATATATAGAGCTAAATTATAACCTTAGGGAAACACTGATAGATAAAGTTCGGCATTAAGAATTGAGAGTTCGATGCCTCACTGACTTAATTCTAATAGACGATGACAGGAATGAAGAGAAACAGTAGCTTCGTATGTCTTTCATATACATATTTGAATACTTTTCTGTAGATATTTAATGGCCTCAAAGGGGGAAAGGGGAAAAAAAAGCAACAATTAAATAGCAATGCTGCTTCTCATCTTTTCCCGCTATGTTTGCATCCGTGTAGTTATTTCCTTGTTTGTTTTCAAACTGCCAGAGTTTGTAGACCCTTATTATAATGCCAACGTACTCTGATGCAATGAGCAGTGTGGTGAAATGCTACACAAGTTCTGGATGAATGGCGAAGCGAATTCGATATCTTCGATAATTGGGTTGTTGGACCAACACAGACGTTATTACACATTATCTGTTTGTGTTTATTATTTCTCATCAGCTTAGAATAAGTCGATGCAATGAAAACGTTTATCCAATTTTTATTTTATTTTTTTATTATAAATTTTTATTATCGGCAGATAAAAATCCTCTGCCTTCATCATAGAGCGAACTCCTAAGCTCTATATGTATTATATTTTAATCCCATGGAAAATTAGTGTGTGTCATAGAACAAGCTAAAGTAGTTGTAGACTGCGGAAGAGTGCATTATGTCTGCAAATTGTCTGTATTCTAAAGCTGAGTGTTATATTATGAGAATTGAGAGGGTGGAGAGAAGTCCTTTAAGACAGAATTCGAACCCTAGTCTTTCCAAGACATTGTCCCATGGACTGTGCTACTAAGGAGAGCAAATGATAGAAAATTATCAGATATTTCCTTTGTCATTACTAAGTTCGTTTATAGTGATAAAGAAAACTGATTAATCTTTCGATGATGTAAATGATGTCAGAGTACTGTTATTCCCCTTTTTTGTTGATTTTCTTTATCAACTTTTTTTTTTTCAGTGTCCTACAAACGACATCGTATATCTTTTCAACTTATAAAGATAAGGAATTATTCTAATCCAGTCACTGTTTTTTTCCTTTTTCTTGCAATAATCTGAGCAGAATATTGTTCTATTTCAAGTTTCTGCACATCAGTTCTGCAACAAATGCTTCCTTAGATTAATTATTCAGGTTTTCGGTAAATATTTCCTCACCATTAATTCATTGTTTAATCATTGCTGTTTTAGGTTGGACAACTATCAACCGGAGTTCGTGGATAAATAGAGTGCTCATGGCAAAAAAGTGACATAACGGAAGTTGCGCAGACCGTTTGTAAATCTGGTGGGTTAAACTTCAAGCTCCATGCAGCTGTTGACCTTCTGTGTTTTTGCCCACCATTCGTTACCTTGGTAACCGATATTTATACAGCACATGCAGCTTCGACGGAAAGGGAAGTGAAGTGCTTCATAAATATTTCCGCCTATCTTTGGAAAGTGCAGGAAATGACGTACAAATGATCTGTGGACTTCCAGGATGTGTGCCAAGAGACGGTCAGTATTCAAAGGGTGTTTGTTGCCCCCCCCCCCCAAAAAAAAAAGTTTTTTTCCCCTACAGGGTTGGATGATTTATCGGTATATTTATCTTCTTAATATCTAGTGACTAATCCAAAGTTCACAAAACATCTCTAGCCTTTACAGATCTGTTTTATTGATCCGTGAGCTGTCGAAGGTTCACAGAAATTGTCAAACACTTATTTCCCATTTGTAGTGGTTTGCAGCAGTCGTGAGATAAATTTTGTTTTTTTCATATTTCTTAGAAAACTACTAGCATTAATCAGAAAGGTCATACTAATAGAAAACAACAACAGACGCTCACTTTGCTGGTATGTAACTGTATTACGTTTTTTTTTTTTTTCTTCCCATTCCATTCTTTATCTGGGAAATATCCCCTAGCCGAAGAGGTGATAAATTTGTTTAGCTCTATACTGCATAGGTATCTTCCTTCCTAAGAAAGAAAAATAATATTGATGTGTATATATATAGAGAGAGAGGTTTTAAAAAAAAATGACGGAACACTTGAAGATTCTGTGTGAATAACTTCCTCCTTTCTTTACGATTGACGCTTAGACTTTCGCATCTCCTTCAGACACAGACCGCGGGGTGGAGTCTTCTTGACTGTAACCTCATTAAGTTGGGTCAGAAGCATATTTCAGATCTGTTATAGAAAAATAAATCCAGCCGCCTAAAGTGTCTAAGACTTCTCATTTCTTTTTTTCTGTCCTCAGGAAAAGGTTTTGGCTACGCTACCGAGGTTTGTACCGTTCAGAGCGGTAAACCTGTTTGCAAACAATTGATCATTTGATACTGTTGAATCATCAAACCCTTTATTATTACGTTTTTTCCCCAGTTGATATCGCTTTCTGTTGTTCCATTTCTTTCTTTTGTTTTTCACGTGTGTTTTTCTTTGTACTTTGTTTCCTAAATAAGCTTTAGCCGCTGGATATTTGAAAATATTTTACTCAAGGCTTTCTAAAATGCATGAGCTTCGATAATGAAAAGTGTGTCATTTGCAAATAGTCACTGTTATAATTTGTATAGTCTCTATGATTCTAGAATAAATGATTTATTCTGCCACAGATCTAAACATAAAACTGTCAATAAGTAATTACTAATAAATGCCATTAACATTAGCAAACTAATATTCTCGAGAGTAAGTGGAAACATTAGTTTTATTGGGGATGTCGAATGTCTTGTACACAAAATGCATATCAATAAATATCATTTCAGATAAAGTAAGGAATATTTCGAATTCATTAATTGAACAGCAGTTAAAATGATTAAAACACATTCAGAATATTTTGTAGTTTTTCTTCTATCTTTCTATTATTCCATGCACAGCGAAATGTGGATTTTAGGTCTGATCACATTCGGGAGAGAAGTTGTGCCGAAGCATTGAAGAGAAAATAAAGATCATTTAGCAAAATACCTAGGCACCTTATGGACAACAGCAAGGTTCAGAAGCATCGCATCGAACGATGTCATACTCGTACACAAGCGCTGTGCAGTTCTTATCAGCGGACCTTCGACATTCCCTCTTTGGATTCTTGTTGAAAGGTGTTGGCTGCGTGTAACCAATAAAGACCTTGAGATTAAGCTTGACGTGCACCTTAAGTTCATCGTAAGACAACGGGGACGCATCGCAGCTTAACGAATGTCCTTTGCCTCGTGTCTGTCTCTCCACTTCAGCTACCTTCCCCGACAGAATTAGGTCAAGGGGAAACAACACCACCCGATCTCCAACCCGATAGCACCAAATATAATTTTTTTTTTTTTTTTCATTTAAATCTTCCTGTTAACAGGACCTTGCAACTGGTTGAGCACTAACGAGAACTCATTACTTGAAACTAAGGAAAGCTATCTAAAAGTGGGGGGGGGGGGGGGGGAAACTCATTAAGATTTGGTTACCTTAACGAGGAGCCGTTAAGAGGTGGAACGCTTTGGTCTAATTCACAACACTGTAGCGGTAGTTGCAATTAGTTCTATTTACGTATACACAGTTTGTTAGTGACAGGCTAAAACAGCGTCCCACTTTGACTTCTAACTTTATTAATTAAAAAAGTGCACTCGGGTTAAGGTACTTAAATTCCTTCATGAGCTGCTATCTTTAATAGTTTTTTTTTTCTCCTACTTTCTCAGACTAGGCTGTC
The DNA here is from genome assembly GCF_054136105.1 of Typopeltis vanoorti. Taxonomy (NCBI): domain Eukaryota; kingdom Metazoa; phylum Arthropoda; class Arachnida; order Uropygi; family Thelyphonidae; genus Typopeltis; species Typopeltis vanoorti. Next base: position 90,018,895 of record NC_143554.1, read on the forward strand.
TTTTTTGAGCTTTCTGCAATACTATCTCATACTATCTTCCATTTCTTCTCTTTCTTTGTTGATATAGCTGGCTATATATATGTATATATATGTATATATATATATATATATATCAAAGGCAAATATTCTGGGTGTGCTAAGTTGCTAAGTCACACCCACAGAATAGCAATATCACCGATATTATATTTTTGCATTTATTCGTGTCAAATACTCCTCTAATTGTTTCCTGGCTTCTCGTGATCCCTAAAATTAAACACAACATACTAATGCTTCATGAAGAGGACACTTTTCGACGCGTAAACGTTGCATCACATTCGCGGTAATAGCTTAGGTTACAAATACTGACACCTTTGAGCTCTTTACACGGACGTGCAGATGGCGCAGCGTGTCAAATTCTTAGCGTTCCAGTGATTTTAAACGGCCCAGAAGGCGAGGTAGAGTGTGCGTTGAGACAATAGCACCCAGAAGTTGTTAGTGGCTGTGATTGGTTGTGTGAAGCAACCCAGTTGAACATTGTCATTTGTCATGAGTTGCTGTTTTTGTTTTTTGAATTTTATCTGTTTTGCGTGCGTGAAGTGTGAACCGACGTGTTTATGACACCAATATAGACAAGTTTTTAATATATATATATATATATATATATATAAATAATTTATAAATTTTTTTGCTCATATTTACAATGGGTAACAGTGTTGACGATGTACTGAATGTCCCGTTTTCTTCCAGAGCTTTCCCAGATTGTATGATTAGAGTAGAATGAAGTTGGACTTGTGTATAATAAGTAAAACGAATTATTTTAGCCTTTCTGTAGTTCACTCCAGAAAAATAATAATTTCTGAAGTGATTACTTTTTCCGATTTCTGTACGTATTATATGGCTGTATTTAAAATTCAAATTATCCGTGTCTCACTCTAGTATTTGCCAATGATAATCTAATCTCACCACGAAGCATAAACCTTTTGTGCATCTCACATGAACGGCATGCGATGCTTCAGCATAACTTTTGTTCATTTGACCTTTATGCTTTCCATATTTAAAATTATATTACTTGATAAATTAAAGTGCATAGTGGCATCACAGAAGATCCAAATTATATCACTAGGAAAATAGTGACTTAACTATATGTATAGCTTATATTCTGTATTAGGAATATCAATACATAATAACCTACACGTGATCAGCAGCCTTCCACATTGCTAATAAAACGAAAACCGAGCACTAATCAGCCTTGATCAAGAAAAAACATATGACAGTGTACAACATAAATATGTTTTCGAAGTTTTAGGAGCATTTGGATACACACCTTTCATCGTTTAAATTTCCATGTACTGTACGAGAAAGCACTTTTTGGTTTCAAAATAAACCAGTTCACCACATTACCTTACATCTGAAGAATAAAACAAGAATGTCCCATCTGTGAATCACTGTAAACGCCAACCATCGGGCTCTTCTTATGGTTCTTGAACAACAACAACAAAAAAATCACTACTACTTTTTGCTCTACAAACGAATTCAATCACCTGAAGATAGCGTATGCCGATGATGTTGCAATTATAATATGTAACTAGAAAAAAAGCAATTCATATGGCACTTAGGTACTGGGTTTCCAGAGTTTAATTTCGCACTAGAGGATGTATGCACAAGCCTCTGTGGCGAAATTAAACTCTGGAAACCAAATAACTTAAGGACAAACAGTGGTAAATTCAGAGCTAACTTTCTAGTTGAATGTATCTCCTCAAATGAAGGGCGAAAGTCCCGAGCTTATAAACGCTCAGCTGAACCCAGTTGCCCAACCTCTCAGGCAAGTGCCAGGTAAAAAGAACAATATATAAGCAACTTGCTCAAGAAAAAAAGAAAGAAAAAAGTGGTAATTCTTGAAAACAACAATCGCACGTTTGCTCCGAAACATAGCCAACTAGACAACCTACTTCAGGGCGTAGTCCTCACTGAACATAGTCATCTTTCAGTCATCTCCAGATCAAACACACCAATGCAACTACTCTTGAACAAACACACTTATAAGAATCCACCAGAAGACCAATCCTCCGAATGGCCAGTGCTTCGTTACCTTTCAAACTATCCTCAACAACGCTGGACATTTCACTTTTCAGCTCGTGTCTTTGAATATGGGTTATCTTTCAGTTGTGTGTCTCTGTCTTCTGAGAATTCTCTACCACTATTATCTGCCAACTCCAAGAAAATATACCACTTCCTCATGACAGTGTATTCTTCTCATCTGACAGTGTATTCATATCTGCATTCTTCTCTTCATACGTAAATATGCCACTCAATTTCCAATGGAATCTCATCTCTTTCTCTTCCTCATTTCTTCTGTTTCATGTTCTATCCGCGTATCCACATCTCTCTTTTCTCTTTCTTTCTGCATGGTCTAATAATCAAACTTTTGGTAACATCCATCCGACCACTGGCGTATGCATCTGTGAAAGGAAAAAAACCCTTTCCTTTCTTGATCGCAAAGAAAAAAAGGAAACAACTGAGCATGCTCTATGAAACCAGATCTCCAGTAGAGGAACTGCATTGTCCTTACCATCTATTCACTTTGGTGTCATCAATGAAAGTATCTTGGAATTTCGACCTGAATGGGAAAGGAGCGACAATAAGATGCGAAGTTGAATGCGGGTGGGAAACAGGAAGTATTAAAACGAAGGGTTAATGAATTGACCGACCTAGAAACACGAGACACACCTTCCTATAGAAGCATACATTACCGAGGTTATGAAGATAAAAATCACTCCGTTGTTTGAATCGCTATGTCAATAGTTCATTTGGTTTCTCCTTCAGTGCGCTACATGCGAGAGTTGTGAAAGGCTCTCTCTCTTTCTATTTCGCTATATCGTGTCACGAACTATGAAACCGGTATCCAGAATTACCGGGCATGCGCAGAAAAATAACTTGTTTTATTTATTTAAAAAAAAAAAAAAAAGCAGGTATGGGATACAGTAATGACCACAAAACAAGATATTTATGGCATCACTTCTTCGAAAAGCCTGTTCTGGAACAATAAAAATTGGTCTGAGGGCATTTAAGCCTGAAAGATGAATGGGTGACAATGTTTTTATTTTATTTTTATTCTTCGGAACATCATTTATGATCCTATACAACGTCAATTAAAAAACATCCTATTAAAAGCGATGGGAGGTCTCTATAAATATTGGAAAAGGAAGTGGGGAGGGGGATTTTGCATGACATGCTGCAAATACACATCACGGCAAATATATTACTTACATTATATATTTGATATATTATTACGACGCGAACAAATATCAGGGATAATCGAAAAGATAGTAACCCCTTATATAAAAAAATAATAAATTGAAATGTTATTAATTTTATTTTTCAGGGCAGCTCCTTTTTAAGTCAGTATCTATTCTAAATCCCGCGACCGAAGCAGTACTTTATTATTATTTAATATTTAGGTAACACATGTAAAGGAAGTTTGTTCAAAAAGAATATAGAGGAAACGAGCGGATTTCCGAGTAATGGCTACGTTTTTTTTTTCTTTTTTACTTTCCAATGTGACGTCCTGTTCGGAAATGTGGGAAGTTTCCGGTACTGACTTTGCATTCTCAAGGTCGTATTATCATCTAGGCTCCGCCCGTGCTCATATCTGGATATAGGCAAGTTGTTATATCTGGAAAGAAATTGGTTTTGATCCTCACCAAATTTTGTTATATCTGGAAAGAAATTGGTTTTGATCCTCACCAAATCTTTTTTGAAAGTGTGAGTTTTTGTCTTTTTCGGATGTGGTTTGACGAGGCAACAAAATTTTCGTCTCCAGTTTGTTGGATGACGTCGCGCACTTCTGTAGTTCGCTGCTTTTATTTATTTATTTATCCCACACACGAGAGGTACAAGAACCTGTAGCACATCAATTCCGTGTTTGAGGTGCAGATAAGGATTGAGAAAGAAGAAATCTGATGACATTTTTCTTAAAGACGTGGGTGGAATGAATGAAGAAGAGAAGAGGCAGGTTCGATGTGTTTTCAGTTGCATTGAAAATGGATTTTGAGCAGCTGCTGCTCTTGTTTTAGCAGGCCTAACAAAGTGGAAGAATGGTGTTTGCCAATTCACTGGAGCAGTGACAACGGAAGTATCTGTAGAAGAGACACAGTGCTGAAACATTAATTGAGCCTGTAAGGGAAGGGTTATCTATGAGCCGAATTGTTCTCCTCTAGACAGCATCAAGAATTTTTAGGAAGATTTTAGGTGCACTACTCCAAATGTGTGAACACTATTCTAAGGATGGGCCGATTTGTGATTTACATGTAGGGTTACTCGGTTGCAGAGCGAGCACGTTAACCGCCGGTCCAACCAAGCTGACTGAACAGTGCTATACTGAATGTCTGTTATTTGGCTGTAAATATATTTCATAGCAAATTGATCCGAAATATCCTCCATTTTAATATCTGTTGTTCGTGATGATGTCGTTGAACACTTCACCAACACTCAATGTTCTCGTTATTATCATTAGGAAAGTTGTGTCCATTCGAGTAGGTTGATCGGTTTAAATAAATCAACCTTAGGGTCAAATCAGGTGAATGTGGAGTAACTAATAAGTTATTGAGACGCGCTAAATCATGTTTTATATTTTTAGTAATGAAAATACTATTCAAATATGAACACTCATTCATACAGCAATTCATAGAACAATTAAAAATAATCTTGAACGTTGCGTTTCGTCTTGATATTTGTGCATTTTTTTAGGATATTACTGATTCCACAGTTCAAACGCTTAGTTTTCTTTGGTACTGATAAAAGTACGCAAAAAAAAAAAAAAACGTATCTGTTAATGCAATATTAAAGAGTCTCAATACCAAAGAGAGTCGAAGGTGAAGCAAGCACTGCATGCTATTGTAAAGTTACTTTCAGAAAGTTCGACTATCTAGTGAAAACGTTAGGCTGCCTGTTGTATGAAAGTGTTTGGTGTTTTTTTTATTCAAATTGTTTAATTACCGAGATGAATCCCTGGTTAAGGCCTTTTAGAAAATCACTTTCGACTTATCAATAAAATTGAATTTGTATTAAAGCTAAACTAAATTAAATTTAAAAATCTAAATTGTAATAAAGTCTAAATAAAGTGTGGTTGCTAGTGATGATTAAAAAAATAAAAAAAAAAAAAGCGCTCACCATCAAACTTATTAAGCTGTCTCTACAAATAAAGGAAGACTATTATTTAACCATTCGTTTGATATTATTTACTAGAAAGTCATTTGAAAAGAAATTAATGTGAAGAAGAAGAATAATGTCTCTAAAAATTTAAAATATGCAATAGTTTCAGAGTATAAAAATGCCATTTTCTTTCTTGTCTGATGTTATCCGCACACCAATATCTCAGTTTTAAAAAATGTACTTTTAAAATGCCATTTTGTGATGTTCGGTAATAAGAAATTGTAAGATTTGCTTAACTGGAGAAAACAAGTACACACAATTACATCTCGGATTCTGACCATTCCAATCCAGATGAGCAGCGCGCGCGCACACACACACACACAGAGTATTGTTTTAATTGCGTATCAAACTGATCTTTCATTTCGCTGAGCTATAAATGTTCAATGTTGACAGTATATCTTGAAGTTAGGAAATTTTTCTTTTTGTCTTTCCATCCGTTACTCTTCTTTGGTCTTTTTTAATTTTCAATCTTTTATCGAAATCATTCTTCTTTTACGTTTTCCTTCTTGTCGAACATTCTGTTTTTGCTGATTTTACATTATATTAATTACTACAGTTATAATAATTAAACGACTTTTATCGCAGTTGTGAGACCCACTTTGCTTATTGAACACCTGAAGTAGTGTAAAAATATGTTGGATTTCTAGCAGACAGTTCTTCAATTATTTAACCTTTAGTCACCCACGGTACTATTATGCTACTAGAGTTTCAACCATTACGAAGAGGGAATCTCATAAAAAAATAAGCAAAATGTCTTCATTCTTTATTTTATGTAATCTAGTTTTGACAATTATTTTCTGTAAATGGTCATCTGACATGTCGTCGGTGCAATGTTTTTGTAGTAACTGTTTGAGTTCACCGAGTATATTACAACTTATTTATGGATTCCCACATTAATACGTAATTATTTTTTTCTATATGAAATCATTTAGTGAACCTAACATTTCTGTTGCTTTTAATATCCGTTTTCCGAGTTCCCATTACGATCCGAGTTCAGTGCCATCTCCAGTACCAGAAATCCATTACCTACGCTATTATGTTCTGAGGTAATTCCAATTTGCATCATGCTAGCTCTGAGAAAATCGTTTGTTTCATTTTTAATGTTGACATGCTTTTCTGCGTCTAATGAGGATGCATTGAGTAATATTTGCAAGTCATCTTGGAAGTCTTCTTACTTGTAGCACAACATCTCCTGCATAACAGATTATTTTATATTTTAACTTGTTAGGCAGATTCCCAATTGTCTAATTAGTATTAATTATTAATAGTTCTTATTATATAATCAATAATACCGTTTTGTTTAATATTGTTTTTATTACTACAGTTATTCGTTATCTTCATGAGTTTAATTAATCTTCTTACTACTGAATTTGTTTTAAATTTTCATCCAAATCGTTTTACAGTATATCAGTGGAAAACAACTGCATTACTTTCTTATATTTTATAGAGTTTTCTATTAATTCTCTGAAAGTAAATATGACATCATTGCATGACTTCCCCCCCCCCCCTTAATGTGAATCAAGTAAACCTGTCGTATTAGTACGATAAGGTTAGCTGGTACCGTAGGTAGCTACGACCAAGTATGTATTTCATTCTACTACGTAATAATATTAAAATATTAATTGTTTCCTTTGGTTTTTGTACTTTTTTTTTGTATTTAATTCGGTATTGCAATTTGAATATCATAACACATATACCACGGGAAATCGAAATCTTTGCCAACATTTTTTGTTTGACATATTGTAGTGTATTATGGTATTCTGAATATTTCAGAATGTACAACGAAAGATGAATCCTTAATGTGTTTTCCTATATATTTTTTTCAGGCAGGTGGCGACACTGCACTGGTTGCTACGTCAGTGCAAATATGTCTGTATCCACACCAGAGGACTAACGATGCACTAATGGAATTTTGTGGTCTCAAAATTACATGAGATGACATTCTAGATTGATGACTTCAGTATACGGATAGAAATTATTAAATATAAAATGATCAATGTCAGCAATGCGAAAAATGTGTTATTGGCAGAACTGTACTACTTCGAACGACACTGCTGCCGTGGGATGCTGTCACACAACCAACAGACCAGACCGCAGCAACTATTGCCTCTCATTCCTGCCAGAACGAAACCTCGAATCCAGCCGGTGACGTTTTACAAAGAAACATTAAACTCATGGAAACGATTGGATAAATGTCTCAACACAAAGTGTTGAAGAATATGATGAAAAATAGCTTAAGGGCTCCTCTTTCATCTGTGTAGTCTGGCATCATAGCAATACCATATACATCAAAGGAAACGATTTCGCCTGAGACTTTTCGCCTACCCTTGGACATACATGGTAATACTTTTTTTTTTTTTTAAATCTTCCATTACTGTTTTGTTTTATTATGTTTTTATCACTACTTTTTTTTATTATTTCTTAACAATATTTTAAAGTATTCATTTTTTGTAACTTTCTAAGAGTATCACATAATAAGATGATTATATATTGTACTCTTTTTATGGATGGTAACGGGTACATAGTTCTGTCTGGAGTAATAAAAATATTGTACTCTTTTTATGAATGGTAACGCTGCTAGTTCTGTCTAAAGTAATAAAAATAAGAATCTAAAAAGGCTTCACTTTTGCAAAGAAAATTATTAATTAAATCATAATAAACATTTATCAGTATTTTACCAAGTAGGCGAAAAATATTTGCCTTTGAAACTTCTATAAGCTCCATATATAAAATTATTATTATGAGGATTTCTATGGTTTAATAGCTATTGCGAACTTCTGATCCTCATCAAAGATCAGGCAGAAAAACTCTTAATCTCTGTGTGTGTTTTTGTAAATCGTTATTATTGAAGATAAGAACCTAAAAGACTCCAGTCATCCTTTCGCTTAATCATTTCTATTGCCAAATTGACCACCCTTTAAGTTCTTTGTTTTATTAATTATGATTTCTATACTCACTGAGAGTCCATTAAAACTGCAATGTTTCAAGCATGAGATATTCAATGTTTCTGACGAGGCTTATGATCCTGGATTTTAATGAATACCAAGAGTTCTAAAACGTTCTGGCATCAATGAAACCCTTAAGGGAAAAAAACACTGATAATATACAGACTCCTAGAACTGAGTTTGTGTCATTGCTGGTTGTACTTATTCTCAGGATGGTGACTTATTCTCAGTGGCATCGAAAAAGGAAGGTTCTTTATACCTTAAGGTTCAATTAGGTTCAAGTAGTGCATTAATGAGACAATCTCCTAGAGATTTTTACGGTATTTTACTACAGTTATTTAATTAGGCAAGAAAATACAATATTTCTAACTGAAAGTACCCGTAAATAAACCCAAATGTTAAATAAATCATCCCATTGATATTTACATTTACCAAGTCATCAGTACGTTGACTTTTAGAGCAACGTAAGAAAAACAAGTATGGAAATGATCATAGACAATAGTGCGTTTTGTAATAGTGGGTGTGGTCAGTTGTTTTTGGAATTATGGCCGAAGCAACTAAGGCTGCGAAGACCATGGTATTATGTCTGTTAATTGCACGTGTTCTTCTGAGTAGTTTGCTTGTTTTGCGAGATGAAAAACCCGACCGAGTTTCCGGGAAGAAAATACTACCGCCTCTCTACGAGAATTCAAATTAGCATTATTGTCCCCCCTTTCTCCCCTTCATCAGTTTTTTTTTTCATAAATTTCTTGTTTTTGTTTTTTCTTTTTTCCTTCTAACTTAGTAAAAACTTAAGTAATATATTTTCATCGACCAGTGAGCGATACTTCAGCCTGCTTATTCGAAGTCTGAAGTGGCTTGAAAAAAAAAAAAAGTTCCTTGTTTATAAAACCTTCCGGGGGGGGGGGGATTATCATTAAAAAAAAAAAATTAGAACGTGATAAAATAAGCTGACATGTGAAATAACTGTTTTTTTGAAAGGCACCCACAACGAGTCGACGTCTGATACTAATAACAGATTCCAGACTACAATTATCGCAGTTCCGATACTAAATATTTTATCAAGAAGATCACGTAAAACTTTTTGAGCTAATTACATCTTTCCATCATTATTTACACATACACAATAAATAACCGAACAAAGAAGAGCTACTCACTACAAGCATCATACAACATTCACTAAGTGAACTATTACAGTCTCAAAACACATCCAGGCAGCCATTGCAGATCCTCTGAAGACAAATAAACATGATTTTACATGGGAAAACAAAATAGATTCCCGAAACCATTAGTTGCTGTTGCCTTTTTTTTCCCCTTCAAATTTATTTGTCCATGTTTAACGACCTTTACTACAGAATCCACGTTGTAGGTGAAAAAGGAAAGGAGGAAGGCAAAATTAATAGCGGAGTGACAATATTTGGCATTTAAGGAATGCGTATCCGCGGCAAAACCCGTTCCGCCAGTTAATCACTGCTACGCGTGGAGATCTGAAGGTCAGAACAGCACTACATAATAGAAAGAAGGAGGGAGAGAAACGGTTGTCACTGGCAACCTGACACTAGATTAAATCTCGCCACGGAACCTTGCACAGTACAGTTTTCTTCAGATTGTTCTTCTGATAGGAGCTTTCTCGTCCTTCAAAAAAAAAAGTATTTCAGATTAATGCGCAGAGCAAATGTTTGGAGCTGGTGCTAAACAACAAATCAATTGACAACAGGATATTTATTAATTACACAGCTCCATTCTTCAATGATTCTTGAAAATGAAAAAAAAGTATCGAAATTGAAAATTCATACGTGAATGATTAACGGGAATTTCTGTAGTAAAATAGAAACATCGTCGACAAACAAAAACTGAAAATGGCTCAAAGGCTCAATTACGTGCTGGGGAATGCTTACGTAACAAGACACCAAAAAAAAAAAAAAGGGTGAGTTTTAGCTTTCCGTTTGGAATACTAGAAGCTAAAGCACATTAAGTAATGACTTGCCATTTGATAGAATGTAATTCTGTTAATGAAGAACTCTTGTTACTAAGCAAAACTTCATGACAGCACTGACAAGAAGGGAAAATGATACCGGATGTAAGATTTCTACATGGTAATTAAGAAGATATTCATAATGAGCATCACATTCATAAATATGAAGAGTGTAATACGATACACGTGGTTATCATGAGTTCAAGTTTACAATAATATTTCAGTTAATGAAGATGTAAGTACAGAGTATACTTGAAGACTGATAAGTTACAAATGCTTATATTTCTATATCAATGATAAACAATTCCCCAGCCGTGATTGTTTACAAAACAAACAAAAACTTAGTATCTGACAGTAGGTCTGATACCAACGTTTTGTAGAATCAAAGGACAAATACGTTATTATTCCTTGTAAATAGATTTGTAATTGTTTAATTGAAGAACTGCGTTTTGTTCAGAGAAGGGGGGGGGGAGAGAAAGGCAACGTGTATGGCAAACGATGAGTTAAAGATGAATTCAAAATTATTTTATTTGGTGCAAAAAAATACACGAAACTATGATCGTTATATGATCAAAAAAAGTAAGCGAGCTAGAAAGCACAAACATACACACAAAATGAGTGTGGTTTTTGTACATATTTTTTTAATATTCGATTGTATTTTCGAGGGTTGTATTAATTTAGATTGCACAGAGCAGAAGTTTCAGTCCATGTATACATGCTGGCCTGGTTGGCTGAATGGTTAATATACCCGATCTCCAACCAGCAGGCTCTGGGTCCTTATACCTGAAAGGAAGAAGAAATCCTTAGCTCCCCCTCACGGTATTAATGTACCAGAAATTTACAGGTTTTTGTGGGTGGGAGACATGAAAAACCATGCAAAATAAAAAGTATATTGGTCGTTGTTCTCAGATTCGTTACTTTATTTTTAAATTCACTTTCAGTAATACTCGGCAGTGCATTTCTTTTATTACGTTTTGCAACGCTGCTAATCTTTCTTCATAACTCCCATAATTTAAAATAATTTCTGATTCCATAAACACTTATCTCGCTTATAAAGTTTTTTTTTTAAAAAAAACAAACAAACAAACATATTTATTACGAAGGTCCTTCACATTGCTATTTTAGAGAATTACAAGCAAACGTTATTAAATAAATAAACAGCATTCGATTCTCTTCGTAGCACGAGAGACTCTTTATTCGAGGGTGAGATAGGCCTCTCCTATGCAGGAAGCAAGGTTTCCCCCCCCCCCCACTACCACCAGCAAAACAAACAAACCGATCAGAAAATAAACACACGTAATTAACAGACATAAGATGGTTTCATATATGGTCTTAGTCGACATAATCTTAATACCAGCCTTAATGGTGTTTTTCCAAATTTTGTTCGATACTGCCATTGCACGATTCACAGAATTTGTAGCAGTGCCAGAAGCAACACTGCATCTTTCTTCAGTGGTGGTCATTGTGCTTAATTGGAGGTGTAGTAGTAAGCTAAGGATGGAAGGAAAATTGCTGATTTAGTAGGACACAATGTTTCCCTCGTTGACTTTCGATTTGTTACTACTTCTGAAAGTCAGCATCAGTGAAAAGCATTTATAATCGCTCAGTCAGTTCTCTATAAAACATTCTGAAGATCCGTTTAGTATTTGGATTTGTTTTGTTTCCAAAGAGAAGATTTACTCTGGACGTTTTTTGGTTTAGATAAGCCACTAACATCAAGTGGCATTTAGATTATTAAATCAGTGAATGTTGCTTGCACAATAAAATATGAAATATGGCGTTCTCGTTGGTAAAAGTCATTTTTTCGTGATATAACTAGCATGCTTTACCCAAAGGGAGGAAAAAACTGAGATCGTGAAGAGATGAACACAAGGTAAAGTGCTAAGGATGGGTAAAAGGTATATTTTCTTTGAAAACGCTATCATGGTTTCGTTTTTAATGTTTCTGCCAAATTGCACTCAGAGATATTTAGAGGTTTAGAGATATGCATGGAAACTTATTTGTTTGGAAACCTAATGGCTGATCTAGAGTAGCGACAGGGATCATTTCTCACTTTCTCCCCCAAAGTACATGTAGATTTGTCCCCGATTATATGGCGTTTGTGGCAATAAATCGATGTATGCCGTTTCGCGTTGGCATTTTGCTAACGAGAAACAAAGTATCAGCATTATGCGGTATAAAATTGGTAGCATAGCAACCGAATACAAACATCTTTTATTGATGACGTAATCAATAGTGAAAGATTTTGAATAGGTCGTTATAAACAGCATTACGCCGGCATTTTGCTTTTCATTCGCTAAACACTAAGCGAAAGATTAAACTTCAACACATTCACTGACTTTCAACACTCTTCACAAGCGTTATCTAACTTGGGACTATATATTTTCACGGATGGTTCATCTTCTTCCATTTCTTGCTTTCAACTGATAGCAGTTCATTACTATCACTTGAAAGATTTCCAAGACGTCGAAAATGGTCACAAAAGTGAATTCCCCCCCCCCCCCCGACAAACGGAAAACGTCATCCTGACAACTCCCATGCACGCTCAGCCTGACCGTGATTTTTAGCCAAACGTACACCCTCCTCTCAATAGGAGCGTCCGTAACTAAGTCGGTATTTATTAACGATGTCCTTTGGTTAAAAAGACCTCGGTTTGAATTCCGTCTAGGACTTTTTATAAGGATTTTTAACCTTCAGATGAAAATCCCTTATAAAAGGCTTATCAATTGAAGGTGAGCTAACCAATGTCATATGGAAGTGTGTCCTCCCGTAAACTCTGGACCTGCATTCCGCAAAATAGCCAAACCGGCCAGAAGAACACACACGCAATATACAAACATGATAAATTGGCCTCCTAGCCTTAGTTGTTTCATAATCCCAATTAACAGCGACAACAGCTTTTTATTGAATATAGTACCCGATAAATTATTTTGTAACAAGACGGAATTCAAACCTAGGTCTTTCCAAACGATGTCGTCTCCACCACTGAGCTACGAAGACTTTCAGAGCAAAGTTGTTGTTTGAAACTAGGGACGAAACAGCTAAGGCGTGTAGGCCAATGCTTTGTCTGCTAACTGGATTATTAGTACACTCATTTAGAAATTTGAAAGATGTTTCAATCATATGTTCATTGTTGATGAAATGGACAATGAAATAGGCTGTCTCCCAACGTGTTCTTTGATTAGAAACACCGGGTTCGAATTCCTTCTAGGACTTGAAGAACATAATTATAAGGACTGTTTAAATGAAGATATGTTAGTTGGTGACACGAAGTTACTACATTTTTCCTTCACTTCCTCTCCCCCTCTCCAAAACAGACTCTCGTACTATCCGGAGAAACATGCAATTGACAGAATTTTTTGCAGGCTATGGAGGTTGAATTAACCGCCCTTCTTATTCTAGCAAATTCAGGTTTAGGAAAGCCAAATTACTTGGTGGTAGCAGGTTATTAGGCCTAATATGAGTGGAAGAGAAGATAGTGAAAGGGTTTGCATTGTAAAAGTTGTTCACTCTAGAATGAAATGGCATGAAAAACTAAATAAATAAAATGAACGCGTTTGACTTTCAAAGCAGGGTTGTGTGAAATTACAGCAGAAACAGCTAAGTCTATGAGATATATATTATGTGTGCTAATTGTGTATGTTCCTGACCAGTTTGTCAAATGAAAAAAAAAAAAAGGCCTAAAAACACCATTCCCTCCGTATGAGACCTGTTAACTCACCGTCATTTGAAAAGTTCTTATAAAGGTTCTTCGGGTCTAAGAATTCAAACCTAGGGCTTTCAAATCAAAGAATATCATAGATACCAACTGAGCTACGAAGTCTTTTGGATCCGAGTTGTTGCTGTTGTTTGAAATTACAGCCGAAGTGGTTTACCTATGAGACCAGTGCGTGTGTGTGTGTGTTATGTATGCTAACTGGATTATTAATATCATTATGAAATCCGCCGAAAGAAACCAACGTTTTTATAGCATCGATGTCAGAACACAAATTCTTAAGAATAAAAAGTCCCTGAGTTTATAAATTAAAAATGTTGCTTGCCAAAGTAATAAAGTAATCCTCCACAGTTAAAGTATTGGAATATTGTACCTGAGTATCCTAAATTTATGCTCCGCAGTGAACCCTGAAATTTGTTTACGGGATGTGCTATTACAATACTTTCAAAAGTTAATTATCATTGATTATTATTTCGCTATAGGAATACTTAAGTCTAACTTCCAGCATCTCTTCATGAGTTTAGAATTAAATTCGTACACGATTTCTAGGAAAGCGTAAAACTGTCCTTGTAGGAATAGTTTATTGTACATGAAAGGCATTCGATGAAATGAATTTTTATGCGAGTTATAATTCAGTTTGTTCATTCCTTGTTCATCAAAGGGGTTTTTTCTTCACAAGAGTAGCAGATATTCCAGATATCAGTCTGGTCGCTCTCCTTTGCACGTTTTTCAGCACATCAAGAATAGACACAAAGCTGTATAATTGATAAACCAATTTCTTTGCAGTTTTATTTTTCATTGTTTTGAGTTTATCCTTACTCCAATAGTAGAACAGGGCCACTCTTGAATTTTTACTATCTAGCTGAAGAATTTTTTCGTCTCACAGAACAAAGAAACCGACCCCTTGAACACACGTTTTATCTCTGTATAAAATAGTTTATACAGAGATAAAACGTGTGTTCAAGTATTTTATACTTATCGTTCTAAGGATAAGTATAAAATACTTATCTTTAGAAGGATGCGACAGAGTAATGGCAAGGCGGCTGCATTAAATTGCCTAAAGTCCCAAGGGAATCAACCCTTCTTGGAGGATGGGGAAGGGTTGAAGAATTTTGCATTTAAAACTATTAAATCTTAACTGCTATTTTTCAGAAATATCCTTTTTAATTTTGTTTGAAACATCTGAAGCTTAGATCCTGCTCTTTATTGATAACTACTCTATCCACTTTAGTGTAGTCTGCAAGTTTAGATATTTAAACCTTCAATTTCTATCAGTGAACGATACTAATGATAAAAATCAGGAATAACAATTGGCCCAATATTGATCCCTGGAATATGTCCTTCCAGCTGTCTACGCATCGACAAATGATTGTTGCACTTAGGACCGTAGTACGATAGTTGACGAAGTCCAAGTAGGACGAGGGTTTCTCATCTCAGTGATAACTGTTATTTAAAACTAACTAATGCACAGTTTAATATAATGAAATGGAAAAAAAAATATATATATATACTAGTGGGCTCCGTCCCCCCCCCCCCTGGCGCCAATCCCCCGAGTTCCGGACTGGTAGGGCGGTTCTCCTTGAATTCTGATGACTCGAATTTTGAAGACTCGACACTCGGGGTAGCCCTGAGTTTCAAAATGTTTCAAATAACTTGAGAAAAAACGTGACATAAAAACGTTACAAAAAAGGCTTATCATTTTATATTATAGAGTAGATATAAGTTATGGTTAATAGTAAATAACATTTAATTCAATTTATATCGATCTACGTAAACTATGTAGCTTGTGTAGACCGACAGAAGAAAGATAGTTCGCTCCTATTTGCCGACTAGAGATACGTTTCCTTTTTTTTTTTTTTTTCTTTCAGTCAATTTCAGAGTTAGCAGATCTTTGGAGCATGAAAATATAACCCCCCCCCCCCTCCGAGAAACTTGGGTTTTTGATTCTGCAACTCAGAAAGAAAAAATAAATAAATAAATAAAACTAACACTATTCACACACTTATGATACCAGTTATCATTAGAAACATGCCATCTCTCTTACTCTCGTCATCTGTAATTCTACAAGTCGTCGGTAGCAATAAATTCAACTATAGTGACGCATAAGTATCGAGACAGGCCTCTTACCAATTTCCAAATATTTGGACGAAAGGAGTATCATCTCCTTGCTTTAAAATATAAAAAGCAGTTATTAAAGGATTTAATATATATTTTTTAATTATTTGTAATGAGTTACAGTACTACTAGTCCGTGACAAATACTCTAACCATGAGTTTGTCCTGTTTTCACTGCACAGCATGTGGCCTTCACTCTAAAAACATAGTTCGACAGTATGATTCATCAAATCAAAACAAAACAAAAGTATTCGCAAGAAAGCAGTTTCTCTACGTTTAACTATTTAGTTGCCGCTAGCTTTTGGGAGGGTAATTAATTCTAACTGTAATAATGAAAAATTAACGAATTTAGATAGTACAAAACGGAAGTGTGTTTCATTGTTGGATTTCTCATCGAAATGATTGCGGGTAAGATTCGAATAAAAAAATATTAATGGTACTGTTTTTTTTATTTTTATTTTCATTTTCAAATCATTTCTACTGCAAAGCACACCAAGCTTTATTTAGTTGACAAGGAAATGAGATTCATTTTGGATCACATGGTACAATTTATTCAAAACCGATTAGCCTCTGCTAATTCGGTGTGTGAATATAACGTAACATATTTTACTATTGGTAGGATCTGTTCCTGTTCTTATACCCAGAGAGAGAGAGAGATACAGGAATTACACAGTAACTTTTTACCCATTTTCGAGCTTGATATATGTGAAAAAAAAATTATCATGGTATTTGATACATGATGTCGTTAACAATAATTCTGTGCACATAAGGGGAACGGGAATGATCACCTGAAATTTTATCAAATAAAAACTATTTATTAATAAACGAACTAAGCTCAGTTATTCAAAATCTGTACTCTATTTAATTTTCATTAAGCATACTATCTGCTCTGAGAAGGTACTTTCTGTTACAAAAAAGATAGAAAACACAAAATGTATCAATTGTCTTTTCTTTTTTTTTATATTCTTCTCAGAATGATATGAGACTGGTATGTTGGGAAAAATTAATGGAGTCTAACTTCAGAAAAGAAAACCATATGAACTGTATAAGGAATTCAACAACCTGCAAACAACACCCATAATCTTGCATAAATCAAAACTAATCGACAGTTGGTGCTGATATCATGTAACACTGCGCACAGTGATACATATTTTACCGCGCACGCGCACACACACACACACACACACACACACACAAAGTTTGCATAAATCAAAAGGACGGCAATTAACAGCTGATACATGTTGCGCATTGATCCACATTTTACTTCATTTTTAACAACTTCCAATAGTTTTTTTAATAATAATTATTTCGATACAGTATTTGAGCGATTGCCGTATTTGATACATGACAAAAAAAAGTATAACTTTTTTTTTCTTCTGATGCATGGATGGGTGATATGTGGCATCCCTCGACTCCCCAACTCCTCGGAGGTCTCTCTTAATAATAATAATTAGTAATGGCTCGGTCCCCACGGCTCAAAAAAAAAAAAAATAATAATAATAAAAAAAAATTTAAAAAATCGACGTTTAGCGTCTTTTGTAATTTGCTGTCGTAGGCATTTGCCATGTTACATATGCACTGTTTATGTACTCAAAGGAAGATATCGAGAAGGTAGGAAAGCGAAGTCACTTTCTATGATTTCCAAGCTTCCACGGGCTGATTATTTTCCCACAAACGATAAACACAGTTCTATAAGTGTGTTTCTACAATGATAAAAAATAAAATATAAAAATTATAAGTTCTGTATCTAGCTAATCGCGTCAAATTATGCATAGCTAAGCTGAGAACGCTAAAAAAAAAAAAAAAATTTTCCCGGCAGTAGCTGCATCATATCAAAATTACAACCGGCATTCATAATTTACTTAACTGATCTCAGAGTTTTTCCATACTTTTTGAGGATACAGTACATGTATGTAACTGTATATATCGGGTTGCAAATTGTATTTATTTACTTCGCATCAGATCAAAGATCTTGATTTTATTTATTTTATATTAATTAATTCTGTGAATTTTTTTTTAAAATAGGCATCCTAAAAAAAGAAAAACAGCTGCCTCAGTGATCATTCTCCTCCTTATTCAATTCTTGAAGCCTTGGTCAATATCCTTTACTCTTAAAAACGTGTTTAGATAGATGAAATGAGAACAGTTTGACATTAAATGCCGCCACTTCACTTTCCAACAATAAATGCGTCATCAGTGCATCAATTCTTTACAAGCAAAACCACCGCTCTACTAACTCCAGCCGATCAAACATACCCCGACGTTCTTTCCTTCCCCCCCTTTTTTTTTATTTGGAGACACTGTCTCTTACCGCAGACTAATGACCTCCTCCCCCCGGCATGGTATTCTATTGCCATGTGGACGCCCTCGCCCGCTATCTGTACACAAAGGTTCTCTTCTATCCATAAATCGTTACTTCTAAGATGACGTAAGTGACCCTTAAAATTCAGACATCTTGAAGATCGAGTGACCCGTCTTCCGCGGCTTCTTGCATACCGACCGTGCCTTAATTTTTTTTTTCTTATATCACATTTTGCTATTAGCCTTTTTTTTTTTCTTTTGAATGACTTCAGCAGACACGTGATTCCGATTCGAGCACACACACACACACACTGTCTGTAATCGTTATAAACTATCTTCTTATGAAGACGCCGGAAGTGCGGAACACAGAGGCGTTCGTGTCTGCCGACGTACGAAAAGATCAGGAGCTACGAACTGTCAGCATGACTGATGCCAGATTTTAGCACTAAGATAAGCAAACAGAGCGCTCGTCTTGTCTACCAAAGGGGGGGTTTGCGAGGTGGAAATGTAGCGACTTGTAACAGACCACTTTCAGAAAGATGGGTGTTCGGAAAGCACTAAGTCTGTGACGATCATTTTTGTTGATGTATACATGAGGACTGAATGAATTAAAACAGAATCTGCGGCGCGCGCTCACACACACACAAAACTTAAAAGTATTTGCCACAACCTATTAGCAAAGCTGCGATGCTTAACATATCTAGTTCCTGTAAGTTGATAATTGTTATCCTTACAACTGTTCTAAACTAAAACCTTTTCCGAAAACACTTCTGAGTATTAATATTGCATTTTATTCCTTTAGGATTAAATCCTCGTTCAGCGCTGGAATACAGTTGAAAACAGCTGAGTATATTACGTTTGAGTTCCTTTACGACATAACAGCGTAAAGTAATTATTCAAATTAAGGGGATATATACCATTTAACTTTTAGCTGAAAAATTGTTAGAAATGTTTTTCTAGTTTTGCGATGGCATTCGCATCCAGATCTTTTCAACTAAACACATATGCGTTGTTATTTGGGTTACATTATGAATGAATAAATAAATAAATAAATAAAATAAAATAAAATTCACTTCCTGTAGTTTTATATTTATTGATTTCCTTCCGAAATGAATATTTTAAGAAAAATGGTCAATCATGACTACGCTAAAAAATAGGGGGGAAAAAATCTAGAAGATTGTTAGAGTATCACCATGCACTGCTAAACAGTGTTATTACACGTCCGTCAGCAGTTTGCATTTATCACGGTTTCTGGCATATCAAACACACAAGGAAGCATTCAAAATATGCAAACAAAAAACAGCAAACTAATCGCCGAGAGGTAATTTGATAAGTGATAATACTGTAGAGTGTTTTTCTACTCACCTGGCAAGTGTGACTTAATTACTGATCGGGGAGGGGTTAGTTATTCCACTAGACCGTTTCTCGGACGTTGACATTTCCAATAGCCGGGTAATAATGAGTGGTGTATGCAGGTATGCGACCACTGTACACGGAACTCGGTATGGTAGCAGATGGTGCTGATGTCAGCTGAGGAATTACCTTTGATGGAAAATATGCATCTTAATCGCCTTCGCGTACAAAGCTCTCTCGTTGCTTGGTGTGGATTAATAACCACCACTATTGATGTACGCCTAAAGGCCTTCGGTATAGCATAAACAGAATGCTAATGTTCACGATTTTCTCGACCTTCAAGGTCATTTGTATTCGGAGGTTAATTAAAAGTTATTATTAGCGATTTATAAAATAAGTAAAAAACAAAAAAGTCGGATTTTATTTTCGAAAAATCATTGCAATATCTGGTATTATTAGGCAATATTGGCTTTATCTGGACTTCAACCAAGTTGATGTGTTTTTATTTTATTCTTTCATTTGTTCTTGAAATTTGCAATTGAATTAAATAAAAAGAAATTCAAAGTACCCTTTATCGCATTTTAGTTTTTTAAACTAATTTTTAAAAATTTAAACGCATTAAAACTTCAGTTTTATTTAATAAGTGCATTTATCCCAAGCTAAAAAATATATTGCTCTAATAAAAATCATCATGGCGCTTGCTCCACGTCGTGTAATATTTCATTATTGCCAAAGGTAAACAGAAAAGCAGATGTGCAGCTATGATGGAACTGTAAATTGTATTAAATACATTTCATAAAGATGCAAGTGCAACTTAAATTGTAAATTAGCAAATGAAGTTGTCTGCTTCTGAAATGAGCTGGAAAACGTTTTTTTTTTTTTTTAATCGATTTAATTTCCAGACTGAGTTTTGTAAAAAAAAAAAAAAAAAAAAAAAAACATTAAATATTAATATGTTTTGTCATGATCTATTATTATTTTCTAATGACAAGAAAAAAAAATCAAGAGAATAGCACTTGCATAGCGAATTTGAAAAAACGATGGAACATTCCCTCCGATTGGAAAAGACCTGGGTTCGATTCTCCTGACGCGAGGAATCTTTATGTGGGAATTTTTCATTTGACGGTGAGAGAAGAATTTTTTTTTTTTTTTTCTCCTTCTCGAGTTTTTTTGTTACTCAAATCGAACAGAGAACACGTGCAGTTAACAGATTAAAATAGACAGTACATTTTTGCCAGTGGAGTGCGCAGTGTAGATGTTGAGTTAGTGTAGCATGGCCTCCCGCTATGCGCCCTCGCACTTCATGGAGGTGTCATGTAATAATAATAAGCTATTAGGCGTCCAGTCACAGCACTAGAAGATAAACGATCTTGTAGTAGTCCACTCACTAAGTGTGGTGAAAGGAAATGGGGCAAATGTATGATTGAATTTGAAGCAGTTTTACCTTCTTGTTTACTTTCTTTTGTTATTGAAAATGCTTTTGTAATGAGTACTGATCGTTGTATATACCTTAATAAGCTGGCATATAACTTAAAAAAAATCCACTTGAAATGTTTTGAGAAAATCGAAATTTCTTTTAAAATACTGTAATTATATAACAAGCTTCAGTAAGTATTCTTAGCGACTTGAAAGCAAAACAACACATGGAATATGCAATAGTTGACGCGATTGATTGATTGTAAAGTCTCTTTCCACTAGAGCTGTATTAATAGCAGATATGAGGTGCACTTTCAGAATTCATGGTACCGATCTAAAATGTGTTAATCCTCTAATATTTTGATGAAAACTATTCACTTTATAAGTTCCTTTTATTGCCTGTACGGAATACATACTTTTGTTATACTTTTTTCTTTTTCACAACTCGTATTTTACAACAATGTTTTACTACCTCAAATATTTTCTTTTCTATAGCAGTACTACATAGGTTATATTTATAAATAGAATCTATTCTCCCTAAAATTCGGGATGTGATTCATGATTTTGCGAATCAATGCAGTATTTTGAAATATCGATATTTGATATCCGTTTGCTAATTTTGTCTTCGTTCTATATTGGAATAAATAATTATCTTACAAGAATCAAATGGTGCTTATGTATTGCATAATACTATCGACACATATTTCCACGTGATTGAAACATAACCTTATTATTGCAACCTAACAAATATTTAAAGTACGAACGAAATATTCGAGTTATAAAAATGTGGGAGTGTTTCTTCGAAGTAATATATATATATATATATATATATTATCGCACAGAAGAAGCAAACCCTTCAGAAGACAATTAACTGACACAATACCCTGGCCTCATGACCTTAGTTGCTTCGGCCGTAATGTTGAGCAGCATGCAATCCAGAGCCTATTTACAGCGACCGTAATCAAACAATTTCCCCCTTTTTTTTTTTTTTTCCTACGATATTTTCATGAACGAAGATTTAATAATGGAATGTGTTAAAAATATGAAGAAAATAAGAAACTCGCAAATCAGAGAAAGCTGTAAAATACAGCCACCAAATGATTACATCCAAAAGAATGCAGAACATAGGGTCAGAGAAGCAGAGGAAGAAGATGGTGGGGTGATCTAGAAAACAGCGGCACTACCAATGAAAGAAAAAAAGCGTGAAGAAATTAATAATTCCCTAAACTAAACCACTTGCTACAGCGGCATTTGGAGGATTTTTCGAAAAGGAAGGAAATACAGTATAACTTTATTTAAAACTTTTTTTTTTTTTTTTTTTTTGTAATTGCCGGCTTAGTTGGCGGAATGGATATCGTCTCCGGTCTCCAGCATTCAGGTAGTGGATTCGAGTGCCAATGGCAGGGATGCTTGTGAAAGCCTTTAGGTGGTAGTTATAGCGAGTCTCTCACTATAAGACCATCAACTTGTTTATTGGAGACCGGAAGTGGCTTGAAAAATAGCGGTGTTTGGTCTCTAGCGAAACATTTTCTGATTATCTAAGGGTAAAATAATCTTTATAGTAATCATAATATTAGCAGCGCACTCTACCAAATATGCACGATACGTTTACAAAGTTTTCGTAGGTAGGATTCATGTTAAAAATAAATAAAAAAAAATAAAGAAAGAAAAATTCAGCACATTGATGAAATAAACCGGTACATCATTATTGTCTGTAGCGATATTTTGGCATAGAAGTAGATCTTTCTAAGGTGAGAGTGAAGAAATATGTTGTATAACAAGGGATGTGGAATACATGTTTATACCTTTTAACTTCTATGCGAATAAATAAATAAAATAATAATAAATAAATACATAAATAAATAAACAATTATTCTTCCCGACACAATCGGGAAGATGACAGCCTTACTCTCTTGTTTTTTTTTTTTTTTCAAAGTATCGCAAAAAATGTTGAATAATTTTTTAACGAAGAACTTTCTATCCTAAATGTGGAGAAAACTATAGTCTTCAGCACCAATGACAAAACTTTCCCAATTTCTAGATGACATATTTTGCTGTCATGCTGTCGCTGAATCCTATTGTGTGCTTAATAGCAGTGCAGGCTGTTAATGAGCTCAGTTACCAGAAACAGATAGAACAAAGGCAAAAATTATGTCCAAAAATTCATTAACTGGATAACTGGGTTTGCAGATCTGATGAATTTCAGACAAGAGAGAGAGAGAGAGAGAGAGAGAGAGAGAGAGAGAGAGATTGCAAACCAAAATTACTTGCAAAAGACCAGCACGCGCTTCGGGAAGTCAAACAGCAGTTGGATTGCTGTTAGTACCAACAAACGGCCTACTTGCCCTTGTATACTTAACATTCATCTGTCATTCGCCCAATTATCTGGAATGCTGACCTCCCTGATTTCTGTTGCCATTGGCATAAAAATAACACTGGAATACCAATAAGTAGCTGTCCCACTTCCCATTTTGCAGTCCCAAGAAGACTTCTACGTATTTCTTCCTCAGAAACACCACATCACGGGCGATTCAATTACGGTACAAAACAGAGCGAAAAATGCACCAAGCAGAAGCACCCATTTCGCTACGGCTTTCTATATTTACATGGACGATCTTTAACGACCTTTTAGCCAACTACAAGCTACTGACAACGCCGAATAAAAGCTCACCGAAGCGCACATCTCACAGAGACCGGACTTCCATTACTTCAAGGATGAATTTTTCAACAACTTTTTTTTTCCCTTTTTATCCCCCTTCCGGTTCAAAGTTTAGAACTGCATTTAGAAAGCCATTCCCAACACAACTAGCCTCTTCTGACTAGGGGTCGTTGATAAGGTCACGTTCTTCAAGTACAGCGTCTGTTGCACAAATGTTAACTTGTTAGTCTCGCGCAATAAATTGTTAAATATCAGGGCAGTGACTGATGAAAGTTCTCTTGTGGCGTAGCTTGGGTGGCCCAGTTGGAATTTCTGTGTGCGAGTCAACAAAATCTACGAAATGCTTGGCTGTTAAAGAGGTTGTTAATTTGCAGTTACATCTAGAATAAACACACGCCACCCTGGCTGACCGGTTGTACATGATTTGTTAAGCTGGTGCGATGTCCATTGAGAAACAATGCTTCAAACCACGCTGAGATTATGGCAGCAATAAGATTTTATCGTTAATTAAAGGGGTTTAAGTTCTATGTATTACGACGATACTGAGTGAACAACTTATGAGGTTTTTAAGCTACATATGCAAATTTACATAATCTCATGATTTACATGAAATGACCTTATTGGCGCACTCTTGATGACGTCACTAACATCACAAGTAATAGGAAAGGTAAAGATTGTAGTGCATTCCAATGAAGCGTAACGGGCATCTGCTTGAAGCACATCTGCTTGATGTGCTTCAAGCAGATGCCTGCGGTGCATTTGGAAGACATGAGTTCGAATTTCGTTGCTTATCAGTAAGTAACATTCGTAGAGAATGATATTACTGATGGCGAAGTTTAGATTCGCCGAAAGGCAATGTTCTTTAGCCCAGTGTTTCTTAAACATTTTTTTTAAATGAGACTGCGGAACCTTACACAGAGATATTGCTTTATTCGAGGAAACCATATGAAAATATTCACAAAAATTATCGAAAAACAATTATGACAATGAACCGTTACCGTAAGAGAGGAATGAGACTTAAAGGAATGATAGAACGCTTCATTAGGTGAGAGAAACTAGACCGAGATCTAAATAATAGTCACTGTGAAATGACAGAGCAAGTTATCCCGGCGATTTAGGAATTCAATACAGTTAATGAGAAGAGGTCATTACGAGTCATTGATCACAGATACTAACCAGAAAAGACGGTTGAGTTGTGTCGGCAACCAGTGGCGGCCCGTACATAAGCACTGCGATACTGCAGCACCCCCCCCCTCCCCCCAAAGGAAAAAATTTAATTTTGTCTGTGTTTATAAATAATAACAATGCTTACAACATTATATAAATGCAGTACAACATGTTAAAGGTTACAGCTTATGTTTTGACATTGATTGAATAGTTAATAATTGGAATTGTTCAATTAACACTTAAGATTACGAAACAAATGCACTGCGATCTAACACTCTATTTAGAGCCTTAGTTTGCGCTTGTCGTTGCACGTTACGTCATTCCTACACTACGATACACTGCAAGCATACGATACACTGCCATTTGGGCAGTGTATCGTATGCTTGAGCGCGTTATTTCTGTGAGATACGAAACTTTTATTATTGGTGCTGTTCGTGGTGAATTATTTTTTGCAAATCTTATTTTATTTTGTTAAAATAGAATAATTATTTATTTATTCTAGATACAAGGCTGACTTATCACGAGTGTCACTGTTGAAAATAATTATATTTTTTCAATTATCGTTATACGAAACAAAGAAACAAATGCATTGCGATTTAACGCCGATATCTGTTTGCACTTGTCATTGCTATTGATACGAAACTTTTATTATTGGTGTTTGTTCGTGGTGAGGATGAAATATTTTTAATAAAGAAATTTTTAATATGTAATTTTATTTATTAATAAATTCGTTACTGATTAGGATTTTTTATTTATTTATTTATTTTTGTATATGCAGCACTCCCACTTAAAATTTTCACCGGCCACCACTGTCGGCAACATAAATTTAAGCTAGACTAATGTACAATACATTGAAAATGTACAATACATTGAACTAAAATTTTGAAAGAAAACAACTTGAAACAATAGGAAGTAAGCACACTTGCAGTGCCGTAACGAGGGCGTGGTGAAAGAGGCGCCCGCTACGAGCGCTACTAGGTTTGGGGTGCAAAACTTTAAAAAATAAAAATAAATAAATAGATATAAAAGTCCGCTATTTTATATTGTATTTTTAAATTTCGGCAATATGCCGTTTAAGACACACAAATTCTGCAACTCATTTTGATGGGGTTAATAGTAAGTATTTAACATATTGCATTTAGTAAAATTTAACTTGTTACATTTAAATTTTCCAAAATGCTTGTCATCTTTGGGTTAGGGTGGCGCAAGTTAGACACTTGCCACAGCCGCTTCTTACCCTTGTTACTGTACTGCACACTTGTATATGCACAATTCAGATATTTTTGAAGTAGTCTAATAGTTTGAACATTTTTGACGGTCTATTTTTTGTTCGAAATGGAAAACAAAATAATAGTGATGCCATTTACTACCCAATACTGAATATGCGGTTGAGTGAGTGAGTGAGCACGAGTAGAACTTCAAGCATTTTCACAGTCTGCCTAATTGCTTAGTTTTAATCCATTCACGCATATAAGAGATGAATTAAAAGATTTTATTCGTCATCACCCCTTTCCTCCTTTCCATACCATTATAGAGTCTGTGAACCTTACTGATAATGGAATGGAAAATAGTTTTCCTTGTAATATTTTACCCCCCCCCCCACTGAACAAGCATTTCAAAAAATAGACTGTAAAATCCACACTGTTTTAGACAACAATATGAATTAAGTATTTAGGATGGCTAGATGGCTGTCTGTCTGCTGTACTCTCGTGCTGACACATTTAAAAGCATCGGTAGCCATGGGTTCAGGTATCGATGATATCTAAAAGTTATTAGGGCTAATGAGCTCCGCCTACGTCTTATGCGGAATTGAAAAAAGCATTTTATTATTATTTATTATATATTTTAATAAATATATAATATATTTATTAGAATTTATATTATTTATTTATATTTCGTACTATCTTGAACTACTTATCTGTGTATCAAAAATGCAGAGAATGTCTAATATGCCATTATCCAACGGTGTTAATAATGGTCATTCATTGTAATATGAATGCTGTTTTACTTTTTTCTTTTTTTGTCTGAAATACCTTTTGAAATGGACTATAGTTTCAAGTTGAAATGGATGGCTATTCTTTAGATGTTCACAAGATTAATGAAAAATTCAGTGACTACTTTTGAACGAGAATAAAATTTCAAGGTAATTTGGAGAATAAGTACCTTTCTTTTGCACTATTCATTAAAATAAAAGCAAAAAAAAAAAATAAAAGTGATGATGGGGCTCATTTATTCTTCCTTGTGGGCTACAAGTTCAACAGAAGGCTTTCCATGTTGTTCATACCTTAATGTAATTTATAAGAAATAACTTGATTAAGCACTAGTGGTGCCATCTCGTGTTGTTACTGAAGTCTAAATTTGTACTGAATTGAAAGAAGAGCTAAGGTATTTAAATATGCTGTGGGTCTGGAAAGAAATGTGGAGTTTAAATTTTTTTTTCTTTCCAATTTTTTTATTTTTATTTTTTTTAAGTATCTTAAAACGTTTTCTGTACACCCACTATAGCGCTCACGATTCTTGTCAGCTGGAAGATTTAGTACTGAGGACTGATAGGTCTCATAAATGATGGCGACTTTTCAAGTTGAATTTGAAAATACTGATTCTAAAATATATAACAAAATTCTAACTCTTAATAGAAATTATTTAAGGTTAGGTTTTTCGTTTATACATTACATCACTTCGTTTATACATTATATCACATTAGCTCGCACGTGATATGTAATCTTCATTTAGTTAATATATAATAATTCTTTTGAATGTCGGTTGAGAATTTTTCGACTTAGCGAAATTAAGAAACACGAGCAACTGATGTCCAAATGGATGACTGTTTCAGTTCTAAACCTGTGCAAAAAAAAAAAAAAAAAAAAAAATGGATTCGATTTTCTGATGAAATGCCTCATGCAGGGGTTTTCTGATGAAATGCCTTAACACGGTAAGCAGACGATGCGTCGCATCGGGGCGCCTTCTTCAAGGGGCGCTGAAGTGAGTAGGAATAAAATGAAATAAAACACTAATATTAAAACACGTTTTAATATTAGCGTTTATTAAATGTACATATGCACTAAATATATTGTAATAAATACTGCGCCTTTTCATAACATTTAACAAAAACTGCGAGGTACTTTTCGCTATGTGTATAGAGCTCGCGGAAGTACTAGACAAGCCGGGCGTTCGCCTGGGGTGTCGTTACAGGGGGCGCACTTACACTATCGACTTTTTTTTTTCTTTTTTTTTTTTTTTTTTACATGCAGCGCCATTCACGAGTTAGGACGTGAGGCGCGCACGTATACCAGCTTAAATTCTATTACGAAGTGACATTTGGACATTTTAAATCATCGAATTGTTGATTGCTAAACACACAGTGAATGTGTAGTTAATTCACACAGAGGTAAGTAGATTCAAAATTTAACCTAAGCCTTTACAAATCAAAGAAAAATGTATGCATTTCTTTAAGTATTTATTTTCATTTATTTTTTTGTCTTGCCAAATTTTTTGTCCAATAGATTTTTTAAAATTTCGGAATGGAACTCCTGGAACTGAATTATAAATAACTACTCTATCTAATTTTCTACTGGTTTGAAAGTTTTCACAGACAGTACTCAATATCTCTTACTTCATTTTACCGTTTTGATAAAAGAAGTAAGCCGATAATATTGTTGTATCCGCCGAAGCAGATGCTTCTAATTCCCGACTGTTTCTTTGCCATCTACAAATCATTTGTTCAGCTGTCTGTTGACATTATTCTAAGTTTTAGAAATTCTATATTTAAAACCGTTTGCATGTAAATGGTTTTAAAACCATATAAAAACCGTTTACATGTATGCAACAAAAAAGAAAGTTCAGTAATGTTAGTTTTTTTTTTTTTCTTAAAAAATTCCAAATATGACGAGTTTTCCTGCTGCTGGAAATAACTTTTGTCTTCAGTAATGTCTCAGCTGGAGGCAAAGGCTAAAAGCTTAGATTACTTTCAATGCTACCACTTCTTCAGAAGTCACACTAAAGAGCCTCAAGCGGTTGGGAATAATGTCTTGTTTTGTTTTCAATTAATATATCCTGAATAGAAATACCGAGATTTCTTTTACAGTCTAATACAATGTTTGTGTCAAAATGATTTCTTAATTTATAATAATCACAATTTCACCTTTATTATCGAAAACTTATCAATTATTTGATGTAGTTATTTAAGAAAGAAAGAAATATTTGTATTAAAACAAAAACAGGTGCATATGTGTTGCATAAGCTTTCCGTTTTTTTTTTTTTTTTTTCTGGGGGTGGGGATAACCCACCTATTCATCTACTGATGTTCGAAAAAAAATATTTTTTTACTGATGTTTGAAATAATTTATTTTCAAAACAGTTCACAAGACAATTGTTACAAACATAAATCACTTGGGAAGCATACTCATACATTTTAATGTAAAATTGTAGTACTTTGCCACCTCTCTAAACTAGCGGTAAATGTCTTTTCCAAATATGCGCTGATTTGTTCTTTATATTAAAAGAAAATGCCAGATAATGATGATGATGATAATAATAAGAAAATACGTAGTAATTTCTTTTTCATTGAGTGGAGATTTCAGAATGAAGTGTGATTTATAATGTACTTTCTTTGTGTGTATGTGTGTTTAAAAAGAAAGTGCACGTGATTATTTTCTTGCTATTTTTGTCAACTGAACATCGGAAATAATGAGAATGAGTAACCAGCGGATTTGTAATGTTTTTTGTAATTGTAATACTTATGACCTCTTGATTTAGACGAGTGAACCGGTGTTACCCGGAGTTTCCTCCATTAGAAAATTCCAAGTCAACATTTTGGTTGTTTCCAATATATATATATATAATTTTTTTTTATTTCGGAAGATATGTTACAGAAAATATTGTGAAAATTATTTTATTGCTGATTTCCGCGCTTGTGTTAAACAATTATTTTAAAATATTCTTATTTCAAGGCTAATTTTAAAATGTCGCAAAAATTATATTCGGTAGTATTTCAAATGAACTCGCAGTTGAAAAACGAAACAAATTATTATTATTTGTAGAGTGCTCGTTTCAATAATAATAATAATGCTGTTTCTTTATCGTCGTAAAATAACCTTTCGGGGGTGGAAGCAACATAAATAAATATATAAATGATGAAGTTATCTGCGACATCTCCTGTACGGAATTGATTAACATTTTATGTTTGTTTTGAAGCATTCTACCCCCCCCCCTCCCGCTGCCACGACCGCTCATAGTAACTGAATTATAAATATCTACTTTCTTCTAATTTTGTATTTCATACTTTCACAGTATGTACACTTCACATTTGATATGATTAAAGATTTTCATGTTATTCTCTATAAAGCAAAGTCGTCAAAGCGCGTCCTTCAGGCAATCTGTGAAGCAGTCTACGAAATTTGACTTTGAGCAAAAATAAAAATAACATAATCTGGAATGTCGACAGCCTGTTTTTTTTTACAAAATATTTCAAATAATTATCTTGAATTAAGTTCTCGAGAAGAAATAAAATGTATTGTCGACTAAGCGATTAGACGAAATTAGCACCAAAAAAAAATTAAAAAATGACGTTGGTTCTCCAAGTAATGCAATATTTAAGTGAAGAAAGTATGCAAGGATCTCTTATTTTGTCCTCGTATTAAAAATTGCACAATAAAAGGAGAAAGCAAAAATAAAAATAATTTCTATGTTTTTAGTCTATCCAGTATAACTAAAAGTCCAGTTACTCAGCATAGAACAAGGAACTGCGTTTCTTGGTCTATGCTGTTCTATCTTAGTTATAGGCAACTAAGACCCAGCTATGATAACGAGATAATCTGGTTAAGTGTTCTCTTCTGTGTAAAGGATTATCGCACCGGCCAAATTACACTTCTTATCCATGTTCTCTCAACTGATAGCAGGCATCGTATCCAGATTTTGCTGGACGTATAAAGAGTTTGTGGACGCACATTTGAAAGAGTTTGTATTTACGTTATATCAGATTTTATCCTGTCCAGTTGGGAGATTAATATATGCATTTTTCAAAGTACACAATTTTACATAAAAAAATATATAGTTTTTGATTTTTTAGCCTTTAAATTTTAAGTACATTAAAAAAAAGTAAGGGGGCGCTCAACTTAAAATTGCATCGGGGAGCCAGGACCCCCTATAGTTATACAACACGTGGTACAACAGTTTTTGCAAATGTCGACTTGCATGTTTAACAGTATCTAAAAATTGATTGTTGTGAATTCTATTCATAGTTCATAGCAAATAAGAGCATTACTGGCCTGCTTGGCGGAGTGGTTAGCGTATCTGCTCTCCAGCTAAAAGGCTGCGGGTTCGATTCCCATCTGGGCATGGATGTTTGTGATTGTCTGTGAAAATGGCGGTGGGCAGTAGATGGCATTGGTGTAGTTGCGGTTTGCTATAGTTGGTGGATTGAGTGGTGGAGTCGGAGAGTTGTAGAGTAGGTGCTCTCCCTCGATAAATCTTTGGACTCCTTGGAGGGTCAGGTAATAATAATATCAAACTGAACACATCCATTTGTACGAGCTTTAGACATAATGTAGTGTAGAGTCCTCTACCTCTCCTGTATAGAATTGATAATATCATGTCAGTTTATTTGCAATATAAATAAGCCGACATGACATGTACCATACGTAAAGTGGATGCCTGGGAGTAATAATAATAATAATGTAAAATAAAAAAAAACATATATTTGTCACATTTAGAATTTAATTAGTTTAACTCGCTACTCTTTTTATATACAAATTTAAATGAAAAGAACGAATTTATCATTTGTCTATACTCACGATAGTAATGTACTATATGTTTACAACCTTTTGTGGGTGAGATTAGCATTAAAAAAAACATACGAAATAAAAATGCCTTGGCACCAAATTCTAACTTTGGATTTAATAAAGTAAAAAGATTTATTTTATTTGAACAAGTATTATATTTTAGTTTACAACATACATCCTATACGCATGTAATAAAGTTTGAATATACATAAAATGTTAAAGTAATGATTGTTGTTATTATTTATTATTTATTTTTATGCGAGTGGTGTTAGCATCTGTATCGCAAAATCCTGCAAATAGGAAGTCCTCAGAAAGCTCGGGAATTTCCTAATGAAAACTTATAAGAGTTGTCACTGAGAACAAACAATACTTAAGGGGAAATCCAAGAAATAAAACAAACAAAAAAGAGCGTGTTGCGTGAGGGGAGTTAAACATTTCCAAATATTTCTCCTCTTCTTCAACCGAATAGCAGCAGCCGACATAAATATCAAAATTTAAAAAAAGAAAAAGAAAACAGTCTCGAATCTCTCCCCTTTAAATTCTAACGCATATCTGTAGGTATTGTTGGTAAGAGAAGTTACCAAAGCGGAAGAATTGATCTGCAAAATACCGAATCCTATCTGCTCCATGCAATGCACGATAAGTGTGTGGGTATAATAACGGAAAGTTACTTAAATATGTATAATCCATTAATATCCATTATTTTTTTCACCCTAGTGTATTTCAGTTCACTTGATTTTAGAGAGAAATTTTCTTCTGCCATAAAGTCATTTTAGATTGCTTTTGAAGTTTTGTACTTGTTAGCATTATTTTCCATCCATTAACATAATTCTGGCTACCTAAGGAGCATATAGCAGTTACCAGGTCAGCTCCAGAAAGTTCATTGCGATATTTGGTTTATGGCAGAACGAATAAGCGAAACCAAATATACTACAAAATTTGACACACTTCAAAATAATATAGTGATTTTAGCTACTCAGTTGTTATTGGCAAGTTTACAGTTTATCGTCCTTCTCTGTATCACAAAAGCTCTTATCTCTTCTTTTCGGGTTGTAAAACACACTCAGTCCATCACATTGGTGAAACTGTTAACTGCTTATCTACTAAGTGAGCATACAATAAGAGAGAGAGAGAGAGAGAGAGAGAAGGGAAACCATTTTGACACCAGAAATATTACGTGATTTCTGGCGTTCGCAGTGTTTGTTTTCATTCATACTTGAAACGCTTAGTGCATGATACCGAAACATATCTAGTGGGTGTGAAGAAACAGGATACGATTTGATTTTTCCTCTTAATTTGGCTAATGCGAATAAAAATTCCTAAACTTTTGTGTAATGAATTTCAAGCTGGCGTTAAATCATCGCAGTGCATTGTGGTTAATATTGCAACCGTTTCGTGATAACCTGGAAGTGAAAGTTTAAAAAGGTAAGTCCGAAATTATTCATTACAATTACATTTGAAAGAGTTTGTATTTATATTATGTCAGATTTTATCCTGCATGCTAATTAATTTATATGAATTATTGTATAAATTGAAATAAAAAATGATATTTTATATAAATGGCTTTGGAGAAGTGAAGAATTAAGCAATACTTACACGAAGCAAACAAACATTAAGCAACACTTAAATTTATATCATCGTTTGGGTAGTTGTGGAGCAGTTCCCACAACGAGTCGTGAATGGTGGTGGCTAATAATAGTCAATAATTAGTAAGTAAATAAATAATGCGCTTCCGTAGCTCAGCATAGCTATGGCGATGTACTTTGATTGGAAAGACGAGTTGGAAATTCTGTCTAGGATGCAAATTCATTTTTTCCACTTTTTCAACTGAATTGAGTTAACCGGTCTTATATAGAGGTAGCAGGGTTTATCCCCCTGAAAGCTGAGGATTTTCATCCTTCAAAACAGATAATCTAGCCAGAGAATACACGCCGTAGACAGATATTAGACTATGCAGATAGTATTAACTCTCCTAATCCTTATTCATTTTGAAGACAGGTTACGTGTCCCTAACAGATCATTGACCTTAACATCTAAGAGGAAGAGGATGATGATAATAATATAACTGGTTAATTTAAATGGAATTTCTATCCAGTAACATATGGACATCCTTCCAATTATTCCTTCGTTAGCTTTCAGTTTATATTTTATATATGAAAGCAGTAAATAAAAAACACATTGTACTTGTTTGTATGTATATTTGTTTATAAATGATACTTTTTATACTTTTATAATATTGTAACTGTAATTGAAATGCCTAATATCTTAATTATCGCTACTATAAGCGTTTGAAATCCAGTGTTAATAACTTTCTTCTTTCTCCTCATCTTTCTTCCTACTACGTTACTAATGCACTATAGGTTGAACAATATTCCTATTGAATATTTTCAAATTATAATATTAAACTATCAAAAATCCATAGTAAGTATTAAATATGTTGCTTTCGTTTTAATTAAATATAAATAATATATAAAAACCTATCTCATCCTATCTGCTACCCGAAATTGTGTGTGTGTGTGTGTGAGAGAGAGAGCGAGTTAATTAACAAGTAAATGTAAAATGATGATGTAAAGTAAATAAATAAAAACCCGCTAACGCCTTTTATTCCTCTATAGGGAATAGGGGAGGATGTTTAGCCGTACTAACGTTTTGGAGACTTAGGGGCATTTCAGTCTCCACCGGATACTCCTGTTGATTTCTCTTAAGTTTACGGTACGAAAACCACAGTTTCCGGGAGAAAAAAAACCGCTTGTCCGTGTAGAGATTCACTAACTCGGGAGCGAGTAGAAGAAGAGGTCAGAAGAAGTTTATCTAGTCGGTGACTAAATTCGAACTTAGAATGCCACTTCCACAGGCTACACAGACCTTCATTGAAGATTGGTTAGGAGGTCATAATTCAAGATTGTAGAAGTTAATAAATAAAGATCCATCCATCATCTGATGTAATGATTGTCCAGACTGAAAGCTGCAACCCAGTTGCAGAAATTTGAAGACTGACACCATATGATGGGAATTTACTGACTATGCCTTTGCACCAAACACGAACAAATGCCTAGAAGATATCACTTAAGATTCCCCAGAGTTTCCATGGTCTGTCTAAGGCTGGACAACAGAAGCAAGAAGATCTCCTTTTGATCAATAGTGGTGTAATCCGTAGTGTCAGTTTATTGGTTGAGAAGATTCAGGTAGCATAGAAGTATTGAACAGTTTCTCCAATATTTTAGAAAGAATTGAAGTGAATGAAATTGGTGATAATTAGATAGGCAAAGATTTGTCTCCCATTTTTTTTTGAAAATATGTCGAATATAGGCTAATTTCCAGGCTGCACGATAGATACCAGTGGAACAAGAGAATAAGAAAGCGACACAGAAGAGTCAGCTCTGAAGCACAAACCTTCAGTACACTCGGAGAAATAGCATCAGGACCATGACACTTTTTTTTTATGTTCAGTTTGGATAAGATACTTTACTCTTTCTTAAAAGAAAAAATTATTAAATGTGTGTGTTAGAAATGAAAGGAGGACATTTACCATGATCATCTATGTATGAATTAGAAGAAAAGTAAGTGCTTTTCTATGGGTAATGATGCAATGGAACTTGCAATAATGCAAGTGCAAAACAAGTTAGTGCGGTTGGACAAAATTCAAATGCAATAGGTCTAGCAAGAGATCAGAATGCATGACTGCCATTTGTACGTAATGCAGGTTTCCTGGTTTTATTCCATTCATAATCAGTTTTTGATGT
Source organism: Typopeltis vanoorti (assembly GCF_054136105.1). Taxonomy (NCBI): domain Eukaryota; kingdom Metazoa; phylum Arthropoda; class Arachnida; order Uropygi; family Thelyphonidae; genus Typopeltis; species Typopeltis vanoorti. The sequence continues at coordinate 90,054,252 of NC_143554.1, forward strand.
GTTGATGGTTTCCTTGCATTAATTTGAACTTTGATATAAACAAAAGAAAGATGAGAATTTTGACGAAAGTCAATTGTGATGCCCAGTTTTTTCTTGTACAGTCTTAGTATACCAACTTCTTGGAGAACCAAGGCTAAGGTTCTCCAGGGATGAGAGTTTAAAGTGGAATGGGGAATAAATGTTTCCATACCAATAAGAATTGCTTCAGCGATACGTTCAGTGAATGTTTAGAAGTCTGAAAATAATAATCCAACTAAGGAAATGAGGCATCACGAAGATCATCCCACTTGACATTCTTATAATGGCAAACATGCGGATGAGAATGACTGTGTGAATGTTGCGCCATGGGAGAAAAAAAAGTTGTGAGCCGAATTGCCTAGTGGACAAACAACATTAAAAAGGCTCGAAGAGTGGTAGGGTTTTCTGGTGTTGCACGTAAGCAATTTGTGCGAGATCTGGTAGCTGCTGGTAGCAACAAATGCCTTGGCAATTTTAAGGTTCTTGAGTTGAAATTGGGAGGAATATGAAATATATACAATAAAGGATTTTATTTAAGTTGAGTTTCACGTAACTTCTCTGCGAATCATGGCCTCGGCAGTGCACTACAGACAGGAGTGTGGACTTCCTCCACACTCCTGTCTGAATAGTGACAACAAGGTTATTCGTTAGGAGCATTACTCTTAGTTTCGGTCCAGTATATTACTAGCGGCCGCTCGCTGTATCCGTAAGAAGAAGAAGCAAATAAAGAAATTTAAATAGCGAGGAATAATAAGAATAATGAAAATATATCACAAACAGAGTAAAAGAAGCAACTTAAAAGATAATAAATATCAGGATTTTTAAAGTGAATAATAAGGGGGAGGGATAAAATTCTAACCAATGAAACGAGTGAAAATTTATAAAGCTTTAGTTAACATGTGCATGTGAAGCAAGAATCTAAACATCAAAAAGAGTTAATGCAACAAAGTTTGATAGAATAAAAATTAGAAAAAAAAGAATAACGCATGGATAAAAAATATATATTAGAATAATGAGTATATTATAAATAACATGGACTCAAGGGAAAAAATAAAATTAGTAAGAAATCGAAAACCAAACGCAGAAAAAAAAAAGATCGATTGGCTTACGGAAAAAAGATGAATATGTTAAAATAATAAAAGCGTAACAAACTTAAGCCAAAAAGGAAAAAAAACAAAAACAAAAAACAGTGATAAGTACTATATAACAGTAAATATATTTTTCGACTTGAATCGCCGTACACCTTTCTAAATGATTTCCGAAAATATTTTCCTAATATTTCATTGTTATTGCAAATGTTATATCTTCATAACTGAACGCCTAAATGCATTTTGATCCTTATTTGAAATTTTAGTATCATATAAATAAAAACAGATTGCTAATTCTTGTATTGTCTAATATTCGATCAAGTACAAAAACTTAAATTTCCTAGAATTCTACGTTATACATAGATAGATGGCATATGTTTTTGTGTTTCTACACCAAACGAAGTAGCTTTATTTTGTGCATACAAAAAATAGAAGAGAGGTGACTTACTAAACTTCACATCTGAACATTTTATCCGTAGTGCCGTCTAGGAAATTTTCATTTCTTCCAACTCTCTTTTTTTTTTTTTTTTAAATTTATTTGCTCTTCTTTTATTTCTTCCTTCTTGATTACTAGTCTCTAATTTTTATTCACTTTTACTCATTTTACTCATTTTTATTGAATTAATATTTTTGTATACTTTAAATGTGATTATATTCTAATCCGTTCGTTACTGCCGCCCGTTCTTTATTGATTGCGTACTACATTGGTTCCGATTGTCCTCATTCCTTATCTAATCTTTCCAATAATTTTTCCAACAATTTTTCGCAACGAGTTCGTCTAATATATGGCGTCATATGTAATGTTTTTCTTGGTCTAGTTTCTACAGAAAATGTCACGATAGATTTAATATTTGATTCATGTATGAGATATAAGGTTTTCAGCAAATCATGTTTTTTTTTTTTTTCCAGATTAGATCATTTAGACATCCTGAATTCTTTGTTATTTTTAATGTCTGGGTCCCATGTGATCATTTTTATTCTTATTCAGTGCTTTTGTCTGTGAATATCCTATATCCCCCACCGCTTTCATAAATAGCATTTTCAGAGCATCCTATAAGATTCATTCATATTAGTACTGCTAAAATACTTGAGCATTTTATCATCAAAAAAATATAGAAAACACACACACACATTTTTTTTAAAACTCGTGTCATTCTTTATTTTTAAAAAATAAACAAACAATAAAAAAAAATAAAAATAAAATGCCACGGAGTTATAACGTTTGAACACTATTCCAGTGTTGTTATTATTATTATGTTGTTTATATTATTATATTATCTGCAATGACAGAACAAAAATATTTAATGTAAAACACTTATACCAATTCATACTACTTTAGTCCAACCTACAGAATAACCAGAACCAACATATCAGATAACAAGACCACAGTCAACAAGTTACATAACGTATACGTACACTAGTGTCCAAAAGCTAAGGACGAATTACATTTTTATATGAAAATATATGAATATGAATGTGAATATATATGAAAATATATATTCACATATGAAAAAATATTTTTTCATATGAAAATATTTTCATGACTACAGCTGAATGTGGACAAATTTATTGCCAGCATAATAATAAATTATATTATACAAAAAATGTGTTATAAATTTCATACAAATTAAATTGCAATACTTTTTTTGGCAAAAGTTACAAATTTTCTAAGGATGTAGGTAAGGAATTAATGTACAGTGGTTACAGAAAACCATGTAGAGAGACATTTCAGTATGGAATATATCCACCCCGGAACTGCGATGCAGCTCTCACAACATCGTACCATGCTTAGCGCCAAGTGATTCAGGAGTTCTAGAGGCAAACTGGCCCACTCCTTCGGAGCAAGGATAAGTTTGTTTTCTGGAGGGGAATTTCGAGCAGCAATGCGCCTCCCTATTGCATCCCAAACTTGTTCTATGGGGTTGAGATCTTGGGGAAGGTGCTGGCCACTCGATTCGATTAATATCCTTGTCTTCAGAAGTAACCCCCCACTGCTCGTGTACGATGTGTGACATTGTCGTCCATAACAATGAATTCTTTGTCTACAGCACCATGGAACAGTGGAACAACTTCGTTGTAATATTGTAGATTATGTTTCTGGTTTGACCTCGGGTCGCTGTTTGTGCTGCCACGAACATTAAACTCCGAGTGGTATATGAACATCGGGACAATGCAATACTTCCTACTTTGTGGCCGTTTCTACAGTAGTGACCATTATCTCTTTCAGCAAGCCAATACACCGTATCATAAGGCTGTTGCTGTAATAGTGTGGTTTGTGGACATGAACGTCACCACACTTGACTGGCTTCCACAGAGTCATGATCTCAACCCTATTCAATATCTGTGGGATGAACTGGATCATCGGTGAGGTCAAGGAACGTTCGCCGCAACAGTCCAACTTCCCTTCTTATTCGTCCCTTACTACGGGTTGAGTCCCCTAATGTTAACTTTAATGGCGAGATGGACGTCAATCCCTTGGATTTTTATCCCTTCATCGCTAGATTTTGATTATTAATAATGAGAAATTTTTGAGCGCCTGGCTCGCCCGAATTAGGGCTGTGTAGAATCGTTTGAAGCGATGATCAGAGCTGCCTTCGGGCGTTTGTGTCTCCATCTGTCATTTTCATAATTTGATGCATCACGAATTAGTTGTTTGCGATGGAGTGATGCCTGGGCGAAGTACTTTGCAGCAGTCTGGTTGAGATACGAAGGTATGTCTGGCATGTTTCCGTCTTGGTGGAGGAGAGCATTCTTAACAAACTACGGGGCGTCGAAGATCATTCGGAGGCATTTATTTTGTAGTACTTGTAGTCTTTTGATGTTGATGGGGAGGTGTGGCTCCATGCCGGCGATCCGTACGTTAGTATGGGTCTGATGATCGTTTTGTATATTGTTGGTTTTGTTTTCTGTACTGACTTTGCTTCTTCGGTTGAGTAGAGGGTAGAGTTGAGCTATTGCTGAGTTGGCTTTGTTGCAGGCATGTGAGATTTGGGGGTTGAAGCTGAGTCGGTTATCCAGTTTGATTCTCAGATATTTTACTTCTTTTTGCCATAGGATATCAGTATCGAGCATCGTGACTGCTCCGTGGTGGGTTGTTTTCCTTCTTGTAAAGAGTATGGCCGTGCTCTTGTCGGCATTGACATCTATCCTCCATTTCTGAAACCATTCTTCAAGATTTGTTGCTGCGTCATGTAGTCGTTCTGTGGCTAAGTGTGGCCTGAGTGATCTGGTCAGTATTGCCATGTCGTCTGCATAGAAAGCCATGGTGGTTGATGCTGTGCTTGGTACGTCTGAGATAAAAATGTTGAAGAGTAGCAGCGATAGGAGGGAGCCTTGCAGGACACCTGCTGTGATGCTTCTCATGGAGGATCTGAGGCCACGTAGCTTAACTTGAAACTTTCGGTCTTTCAGATAGGATTCTATGATTTTGGCGAGGTTTAGTGGGTATTTTGCAGCTATTAGTTTGTGGATGAGGCCTTTGTGCCATACTTTGTCAAAGGCTTTTCGCATCCAGGAAGATTGCACCTGTGTGTTGTTTCCAGTTGTATCCAGTAGTTATGAATTCTATAAGTCTGTGGACCTGTTGGGTTGTGCAGTGGCCTTTGCGAAATCCGAATTATTCTTTTGGGATTAGGTCGATCTTGTCCGTTTCGTTTTGTAGGCGGTTCAGAATTATCTTTTCCGCGATTTTCCCCAGATTTGATAGGAGGCTGATAGGTCTGTAGTTCTGGGGGAATTGAGGTGCTTTTCCTGGTTTGTGGATGAGGATTACATCTGCCTGCTTCCAGCGAGTGGGGAAGTAGTTGAGTCTTAGCATCGCGTTGATTACAGCCACTAGATGCATAACTGTTTTATGGGGGAGTGCTTTTATGGTTTGGTTTGAAATCTCGTCAGGGCCTGGGGCCTTTCTGTTGTTGAGGCTCTTGATGATTTGATGTACTTCCTTTGGTGTAGCATAGCTTGTGTTTTCTTGGCTGCTGGTTTGATGACGTGCACAGCGGACACGCCTGTGTATATTTTCAATGAACTGCAAGTCCGCATGCGCATAGTTTGGGCTGAATTGCAGTTCCAGGGCGTCCGCGAAGGCTTCTGCTTTCTCGTCGTCTCGGTTGGCTATGCCCCCTTTCTCCGTGGATTGGCTGAATGTTGGGGCAGTCGCTGCGAAGGGCTTTAGTCATTTTCCACAATGAGTTGTCTTCGGTATTTAAGGAGCTTAGCTTCTTCTCTCACAGCTGATTCTTGTGATCTTTGATCGCATATCGGACTAGGTTTGTTTCCCTGTTTAGCTCTTATCTATCCTGGGGGAACAGTGTTGTATGGTAACGTCGTCTGATCCTGTTTTTGCTGCGGATGAGCTTTAGAATCTCTTCTGGGAGCAGGTTGGCTTGAGCTGGAGCGGTAACGGTGGAAGCTGCTGCTAGGCCAGCTTGGATTGTGCTTTCCAGTTTTCTGATCGCTGTATCTATTTCTTTAGGTGAGGAGATGGTTGGAACGGGTCCTGCGAGGTTGCAGAGAGTAGCGTTCAGCTTTTCGAAATCTGTAGAGGACTGCCTGGGGATGATTTCTGTTTTCCCGGCCCTGCATTGTTGGTGTGTATCTCAATTCCAGTTTCTTCCAGATTTGTAGTCGTTGTCTTCTTGATCTCGTTGTATCTTATGTCTTTCTTGACAAAGATAGCCGTTCCACCTCCTCTGGCATTGAGTCTGTCATTCCTAAGTAGTGCGTGGTTCCTTAGTTTAGGGTTGTTGCAGGGCCGAAGGTGCGTCTCGTTGATTAAGGGGATGTCTATTCTATGTCTTGCTGTAAATTCTTGTAGTTCCAGGAGTTTGTTGCTTAGTCCGTTGGCATTCCAAAATGCGATCTGTATGAAGTTGTTCGAACCAGGCGTATTACTCATTGCTTATCATTGTGAAGATGACTTGAGTGTTTTTTAAGAACTTGTTTGTATCACTCTGATTGGGGTTGGTCTTGCTGAAAGCCGTTAGCATCCCCCCTAGGGTAGTAAAGGTACATTAAAGGTACCGTAAAGGTACATTCTTGATATTTTTATGGGCTCCAGTCCTTGAGATCTAAGGTTGATGGCTATTTCTTCGGACGTGGTTTCTTCTACCAGTCCTCTGATGACAACTTTTAGGTTTTTTTCGCAGTTCGAAGGTGTGGTATGGGGGCTTTAGCTAGTCCATTAACTTTGTTAGCCGACGGTAGTCTGATGTCCCTTCGGGCTGGGTACGGACTCCTTCGTCGGAGTTTTTGGCTGTTTTGAATTCAATCTCGGAGTTTCTCATGGCCTCCGAGATTGTCGACCATTGTTTTTTTTTTCTCTTAAGATTACCGGCGGGACTCGTTCTTTGATTTGTGCCGCTGTGTCCATTGGCTGGTGCTCCGGTTCTTCGGGTGGTGTCTCTTTTCGTCGCTTTTTTCTGCTCACCGTTTGGTAGTCGTGCGGTTCTTCCTGGGTCTGGGTATCTGTGGCTGGTTTGTTGTCTCTTGTGTCATCTTGAAAACTGCTGGGGAGAGGTTCTGAAGGTTGATAGTCCTCAGATTCGACTTCCGTGATTTGATGGATCTCTACTTTACCCGGCCATTTTGTATGTAGCAGGTTTCCTACATGTCGGAAAATTGCAAGCAGTTGCTTAAAGTCTAGTTCATCGTACGGACTGTTCATGATGATTAAGCCTAGTCTGTAGTTTGCTGTACAATCTTTAGAATCACTATACTCTGTGATCACCTGTCTCAATCTTTACCTTACCTTACTTTACTTTACTTTACCTTATCTACTCCATCTATTCTCTCTCTCTCTCCAATGAGTCCCCTAATGAGGGGTTTACGAGAATTAATGCAGCTGGCTCGTCACTCCTTTTGGTGCATCCCCTAAGGGCAAATATTTGATTGTAATCCATGTGTGTTCACAGAGCCAGTTTGCCTGCTCGGAGGGACGAAAAACCCGAGTTTTCTGGTGAAAAAAAATCCTCTGCCACCGTCATGGACGGGAATCGAACCCAGGTCTTTCCGACCAAATGGTTTCGTCTATGCTGACTGAGATACGAAGGCGCTAGGACCTCATTACATGTGCTTAAGGAAGAATAGTTTGGAATTCTTATCGATCGCTATCGTACGCTTGTGGAAAGTATGCCCTATAGAATTGCTGTAGTCATCGCAGCGAAAGGAAGTTCTACGTCTTTATTAAAGTGGGCGCTATGGCTGTTTGTTCCTTATACTATGGTGTCCGTTGACTTCTTTCCAAGCAGTGGAAAGAAGTCAACGGACGACTTTGATAAATAACGGAGAAGTTATTTATAAAAATTGAATGTATTCAGTAATTTGTATACAGAATTTTTGTAGTGATAAAGACTTAATAATACTAATGTTTCTAATTGTATCTATGTAAATACGCCGTATAAGTTCTTAATTAGTTCTTAAAAGAACTGGGCGATGGACTGGGTCCTTGACTCTTTATCCCGTCATCTGAATGAAGAAAATCTGTGTGGATGGGGTGTTATTGAGCTAAAAGCTCTAGTCATGGCTGGGTAACAGCAATAGCCGGGCCTCAGTTAAAGCTTCATTGGCTACAGCATTGCCATTTGTTACCCTGGAAGTCCTAAAAAGGACTTTAGGTTGTGAAGAGTCCACCTCCAAACAACCGGAAACCACGCTGTATAATAATAAATTGTGATATTTATATTGAAAAAATATTTAAAAATTGTTAAGGTGTAAGTACTTGTACCCACATTTGTGTAGATGTATACATATTTATCTACATGTGTGCATGTGCATATTATGAACGAATAATAAAGTTTAATTGATTAAAATATTATTATTAATATTATATTATTATTTATTTATTTATTTTTAATGGGAATCCTACGAACGAAGGGTTTCATTATTATTATTTTATTTTATTTTCCTCACTTACATACTTAGGTCTCCTCTGGATTAGGACCAGAGGAGGCCTAAGTCTCCAACAATATCCTTTGCTATCCAACTTCACACCTGGGGATTCGATAAGCCATTCTCTGGTAACCATGCCATCAGTGTGTTCTGCAAGGCACGCAAAGAGAGTACCTTGAAATCATATAATAGTATTAGTACTATGGGGACCAAAGGAAGATAATGCAGAAACCCAGATTCCCCCCCCCTACCCAGAGACCAAACACGAGCTTTTTCTAAACCACATTGAGTACGAGTCCGAAGACACAATTAATAGTGAGGATTATAGAGAATAGTAAGAACAAAGGTTAGATAACAGCAGTAGAACTCCACTATAGGACTAACATTGGATTGAGGAAGTAGTAAAGAGATTGACCTTGTAGTAAAGGAGAGGAGATGAGTTAGTCGTTACTAATGTACAAGTTGTGGGTGCTGGGCGACCACTCACTACCCTCCATCATGAAAGAGCTGCCCACTATGCTGAAAACCAAGACTGGTACGGATGCTTCAGGAAGAACATCACATTGTATCAAAATTTATATCTGCTGATCTTTTCAAGGTATATGGTGTCAACAGAGTTATATGGACTTAATAGCTTGGGCTTTGGACTCTCTCGAGCTGATTTCAAGACACTCTCTTTGCGTGCCTTCAGGGCATACTGGCAGCATGGAGGACATACCATGACTTATCGAATTCCCAGATCTGAAGTTGGATAGCATAGGATATTGTTGGGGCCTAGGCCTCGTCTGGTCCTACATGTAGGACCATAGTATTTAGTACTGGCTCAGTGCCAAGTTAGAAAATAAATAAATCTTCAATAGGCAGGGTGGTGGTCTCATACTGGGTGATGAAATTTATCTTAAAATCATTTACAAACATCCATATTCAGGGTGGAGTTCGAACCTACAACCTGTTGACTGGCTACGCTGTCTACTCGCCAACCAGGCCTACTCTACTTTTAAGAGTAGAAAATGAACTGTCTTTACATTGATTCGGCCGCATTTATTTATTTCTGCATTATTTCAAATGTTTTTGAGCCGACTAGAAGACTAAAATAGAAACGTAGATCTCAGATCATTTCGGTGCCTGATTATAATTTTATGCTTAATCCGAATCTGAAATATCACATTATTGGCAATTATAATTTATATGTTACTTCATAACTATTCATACAGGTTTGTTAATATAAGTTGAAATATTATTATTATCACCATCAGACCTCCGTGGAGTCAAAATACTCATCGCTGGAGGCACATACCGTTATATACAAATCCCATCAAACGGTGCTTTAAACTTATTCAATGTATCTGCATTTAACGCAATGTTAGCAACGCATTCCATTCACCAACTACTCTCCTTATGCAGCTTCCAGGGATGTTCCCCCTTTGAAAGACCGCAAAATAGCAAAGATGACTGAATTTAATTATGTACCAATTAATTGATTGAGTATTGATATTGAGAAAAGAAACGTAAATTTCGAAATCCATAGTCCTTTGTCAAAAGGCTATTTCCAAAAACATCACTAGAGATAATAAATTATTTTTATTTTTTAACAAAATTATTTCACTTTTACTTCGCTTTCATGAACTGCTGAGTCACTTCTGTCGTCATCTGGTCAAAACATGACATACGGTTGACCCTGAACAATGCGGGGGTTATGGGCCGACCCCCCGCGTTGTTCGAAAATCCGCGTATAACTTTTGACTCCCCAAAAGCCTAACTACTAATAACCTATTGATGACCGGAAGCCTGACCGATTATATAAATTTTGTATGGTGTGTACGTATTATATACTATATATACAATAAAGTAAGCTAGAGAAAAGAAAATATTATTAAGGAAAATCATAAGGAAGCGAAAATACATTTACAGTACTGTACTCTATTTATCGATACTGTAAGTTTGCATCGTCTGTTTAACAAGATGAATCGTCTGTCTGTCAGTAAGTGCGTCAATACTGTCTTATAGGATACAAAACACTGTCTAGTGTTAGTAATATGTATTACTAACACTAGACCTCAAAAATGAAAAGATAATGTGAAAAAGAAATTCATATTTATTTACTGGTATAGCGATTCATGCATTGATAACGAAGAAGCAGCAACATGATTGCTTTATGGTAGTCTGGCCTATACAATAATGAATGAATCGTTATAAAATTCTTATTTTATGCTAATTAATTAAATTTTAATTAAACTAATTAATTCATAACGGTTAATTTTATACAGTTATGATTTAATACTGCATCTTTACGATTGTTTACATTTCTCTCAACTACAAATGGCCATGTACGGTCTGTGTGCGTAAGTTTTGATAAATTTTAACTTTTTATAATGGATTTGTGTATATTTCATGGTAGTAAATGATAAAATAGAACTAGTATCTACACATATATGCATTATAGTCATTTGTGTGATGGTGTCTGTGAGTAGGTTATGGAGTAAAATTATAAGGTTAGAGAAGAGTAACAAAAGTATCTACTACCCTTTTTTTCTTCCCTATTCCTGTTTCTGTTGTTCTATATACACTAAAACAAATTCCACTTATAAATATTGATCGCTACAAACTTTGTTTAATATTGATAACGCTATTCAAGCATTTTGTTCTTGTATATTAAATTTCATTTTTCTGCTTTTGATTTATTAGCAACATTCATTACAGAAATTCACTGATTTTGCTTATTAAAATAACGCTAATCCTATCGGTTGCATATTTTTGTAATTAGCGCCTCCTGTCGGACAACATCTTTCTACTGCGACGTCGGTCGTAATAATCATACTTCTACTCAGAATTGTGGTATGAATTTTATTTTAACAGCTTGTTGACCATAAATTTCACAGATGGACTGTTTGGTTAGGCTAGAATCATTTTCTATTAAAACTACCAGTTTAATAATTGTATAAATTTTATCCATTACATTTTTAAAGAATACTTATTGTTTTCAGGCAGCCACTGTGAGCTGAAGACATAGGATGAAGTTTATAAAGTAAGACATAATTCATACTTAAGCTCGTTAAGCTTTAATTACTTATAATTTACTGTGCCAAATCTTGTAACTATGCTGAGATGTTGCAAGGGAGAGAGGCTGACTGATAGAGCTGTAAGAAAGGACTCTTGTCATAGATGACAAAGTTTCATCCTCCTTGCCTTCCCCCTTTAATTATATTATTTACGATAAAAAATATTTTTGTTATGTTAAATAAGTACAGATTATTTTTCTTATTGTTGTATATGTTGAGCGGGGAGGGGGAAATAATCAGTCTTTTCCCCAGGCAGAGTCTGCTTGCTAAACTTTTTCAGAAAAAATATATTTTTCGGATATATATTCAAATTGCTTTTTAAAGTGTTTTCAGTGTCAGTGGAATGCTGTCTACAACTTTGAAAGTTACTTTTGGGTACAGCTAAAAAATCCCCCCCCCCCATAAGTCTCCGAGCTAAATCGATATCTGTTTTAACTGAATATCAGTAGCGCTGCGCTTTGGACTGTATCACACAAAATCAACCGTAGGCAATATTATCAGACAATGTTTCGAAATGTGAGGGCGCGACCTCAGCCGAAACACAACACCAAGAAAACTAACAAAGGCTAAAGGTTACTCGCAAGAGTGGTTGATTATTTTAAAGAATTTCAAACTGCTCTGGTTAATATAAGGCACTACATAAAGAGCCGAAAAGGCTACTGTACATAAACCTACCCACAGTGACAACGAATAGCATGGACTATACACAAGTGTAAAGATCATCGCGAAAAGTTCCTAGATCGTTGAAAGTCCTTGATATCGGTGCTAGAACGAATCGTGCTAAGCCGTTTTCTGATCGTATGATAAAATGTGGGTGTGACGAATGCTTGGGGGGAACATCTTATGCACGAGTGCATTCTTCTAATTGTGAAGTTCGGCGTCAGATGTGTAATGGTCTTAATTCTCCTGGTATACACTTGGACTTTTGGTTATAGTAGCTGAAAAGATAAATGATAACGGATGTAAAGTACTTCAAGATCATGCAGTACTTTTCATTTTACCGAATAGACTTCTGTGTTTTCCAATACGACGCTGAAGCACCATGTCATACTGCAGGTACTACTGTAATAACATAATTTCAAAAGTGACATACAAACTGTTTGACATATGGAAGGGAAAATAAGTTCAAAATATCTGGATCACAAGCTGGCGGGGAGTTTGCTTAGAATGATGTAATCAGAGCCAAAAGAAGACTCGCACTTTATTGAAGTGGGTGCATTCAGATTCTCTGAAACATAGTGTTGTCCATACTTATTTCAACTCCATGTATATAACAATCTAAAAAAAAGTTACTCTACATTTCACAAGTTGTATTAGAATGTACTATTTCGAATTTGGGGGATTTTCCAATATCGAAAAAGTACATTCGTTTCTCTGCAAACTGTTTGTTTGTTTGTTTTAATAGAAATTACGTTATTATTTTTTTTTTATTATTGTATCTACATTTACTCATGAGTGGTAAATAGGACCGACATAAGTAAATATACGATCGAAATGGAAATGTGCAGATACGAGGGTGTGCTGAGAAGTTGTGCTCATCACCATGAAGGAATTGAAGTAGAACCATGTAACTTACGCACTATTCTACATATTTCCCACGAAGTGTTATACTCTTGTTACAACGCTGCTACGTCATTTGCAATCCTCTGAGAAAACAATTCTTTCCCTTGATGCACAAACCAGTCATTTTTGTTCTACGTGTTTATAAGAACTTTGCAGTCCCCCCCCCGTGTATATCTAACATTATCTAGTATACATATGCTGTACAGCTTAGGAATTATTACTGGATACCAATCTTTAGGTTAGGTGATCTAGGGGGGCGCCCGAATTTTGTGACGGCAAACTCTCTGGGTGCGAGTTCTCTCGTACTTCTCGCCGGCATTGTCATTTGGTTTAAGACCAACTCTGTTTTTTTTTTTTTTTTTTTTTTTTTTTTTTTTTTTGTGCATTTTACTGAGATATTATACGATCGCTTTAGTGTTAAGTACTTTACTTAAATAGTTTTAAACTGAACAAACAGATTATTGAAGCATTTCCTGTAATTTCTCTTTATGTTTCTATAGGAGGGTATTTCAGAAGAATTCGACCGACATCGATATCGTCAATGTGATTCATCAGGGATGGTTACTAACGCTACCTCCCCCAAAAGGAATAATGAAATTGGTGACGGTAGGAATATTTCTTTATCTATGACACACACACACACATAACTACACCGCAAAACTAGTGCAATGAGGAAACCCATTAGCTTATGTGAATAAACGAAAGTTTTGAACATTTGGACTGAGAACTCTTAAATTTTCCATTTCATTGTTAATTCATAAAGTATTTTTTTAAAGAAATAATATAGTCTTGTAGTCTTAGAAATGCTCTAGAATGAACAGTGGTCGCCATCAGTATAACTTGTTTCCATGTAGTCTAAATAAATAGGCACTAAAACAGGAAGCATATTCGATTGATTTGTTACAACAATGCATTACATAAATCCTGCGTTTATGTAATTTCTGTTTCATATAAAAGGTATGGAAGGCGACCGAAATATAGGAATGCCGTTTTTATTTTTTATTTTTTTAAAATTCTTGTTATTTAAATATAATTTACTTCAATTTTCCACGTATAACATTGATTCATGTATGTTTATATACATTTTTTGAATTTATTTTGCAAAACATTGTATTTATTTTTAATTATTTAAATTGAAAATAGAATTTAGAAGACATCATTATTATCCCGATTCTAGTCATCTATTATTATTATTACAGGTTCAGTTCTGGTTGCCTAGATTATCATTATAGGTTCAATTGTAGTTTGGCTTCTTTTCTTCTGATTCCGAGGTTAGTCGATCCTTGGCGGAGTTGTTCTCCTGGAAGAAACTCGAGTTTTTAATCTCAGCAACATCAGCCAAAGAACTCACACGAGTACATCCAAGTAAATACCAGTTAGGAACATTACGTCTTATCTACACATACCGGCCACGGAATTAGAAAGCGATATGCGAAATACTTGGTGATGTGCGTGCCACGTGTTCTCGGCAACTATTTAAGAATACTGCTGGTCAGTAATCGTCAATAGTGTTGATCACAGTGGGAAAAGCAAAAGATCTTTCTGAGTCCAATAAAGGGTTTATTGTGGATGCCCGTCTGGCTGGATTCACGATTTTGAAAACAGCAGAGCTGACTGGTTTCTCAAAAGGTGAGATAGCTCAGGTGTTTGGGATATCTCACCTTATCTCAGTGGAATTAAACTGGCGATTTGCCAATTTAATCAGTGGTAAAATAACCCACATTGGCTGTCTAAGAGGCGTAACTGTGATTTTAAGGAAATCACAGTTACGTCTGGAACGAGATCTCCGTTTTGAGAAGGCTTGTACGGACAATTAGAACTTCCTATGTGCAGCAATTGACCAAAGCATGTAATGGTCTCTATCCTATCTTACCGAACTATGCGCAGGGAATTGAAGAGGATCGGTATTGTCAGTTTCACATGCCTCTACAGAAAAATAAAAAGAAAAAGAAAAATTTTTTCTCTACAGAAAAAATTACGCCAATAGTATTGACGTAAGTACGTCAATATTGCCCTTCCGCTACAAGCTTCTGATGATCTCTGAGAATTCTTGCTGAGTCCTCAGCGAAACTTGAGCTTATCCAATCTCTCGGTTGCACCCCATTGCGGTGTTTCTCACCGAACTATGAGCAGGGAATTTAAGAGGATCGGTGGCCAGTATGTGTAGCATGTCGTATGAATCCATTTGCCAAGTGGGAAGACTTTCTGAGAGGAAATTAGGCCTTAAAGTGCTTCCCATGAGAGAATGAGGCGGAAATAAAGGATGCATTCTTCTTTTTATGCCTCTCTTCCCCTCTCATCATCTCTGGATCCAATAATATCCTAGCATATACCATTTTTGATCTATTCTAGGTGCCTATATTGTTGCATAAAAGCTTGCATGACTAGCGGGAAAACAATGCTTGTATGTATGCCCGATTCTAGTTAATTAGAGGAACAGCTGATTTCGAACTTACTCGATCTCTGGCTTAAGTCCAATAGATTTTTCCCTGGAAGAAATTCAGATATTTATTTCTACAAATCAGCGTGCTAAGCGTTGTCCTTGGCTTAGCACGCTGGCCAATAGTGCTCCACTACCATGATGGTGAAAGAAACTGGGCAGTATCTACTGAATTCCAAAAAGTTGAGGCTATAAAGAATGCTGCATGCGCACCCTGGGGAATAAAAATATGTTCGAAGGTTTTTATTGCTGTGATATACTGTGCATCATTCTATTTTCAGGGATATCACTGGCGATGGTTTGTTCTTCGGCTACTCACAACAGATGCGTTTGTATTAGAGTACTACCATGACGCGACCTGTCAGAAGCTGAAAGGATCAATAAATATTATGCAGTGCGAAAATGTAAGTTGCAAAATCTGTATCGACATTTATTAATTAAACGAAATGTTCATCTCAGTTTCAGTTGAATTTAAAATTTCAGATTATGTTAAATATTTTCAAAGTTCATTAATATATATATAATATAATACAATATCTCTTTACTGTGTAACTGAGCATAATCATTTTAAATGTGTTGTCTGTGTTTAGCAGCACTTACCTCTACGTTGATTTAGGAGAGTTGAACTGATTCAAGATAATCATGGCAACATGCTTTTCGTAATAGCACTGATGCATTTCGTCTTCATTATCACAATCCAGAGTCGCGTTTCTTATGTATTGTGGAGAGTTTATTTATTATTATTTTCAACATGTGATATTGTGATTTCGATGTGTTTGTCACCACAGACAGTTGGCTGAAACCAAAATTAAGATATCTGGACAAATTTCATAAAAAATTCAAAATAAAATTCGTTAAATTTCATCTGGTCAAAGTGAGCTTATTATTTTGAATCGTTTTGCGACAAAAATAGTCTGAATTAAACCAAAATTGAGATTAAATGATGATATTTTAGTAGAAATCGTAAATATCAAACTTGAATAAAATCCTTACAAGGTCAGAGCGAAACTATATGTGCACTGGCCATCAAAACAAATCCAACAGGCATTTTGCGAAACGTACCTAATAAATAATCTTATTTATTAAGATTATTTATTAGGTCAACCTTTAGATCTAATGGTTGATCAAGGTCAACCTTGATCAACCATTAGATCAAGGTTGAGAAATAACTTGCGAGATCCAATTTTGATCTTTGCGCATTTTAACCAACTTTGTTGTTGACTTGTTTGCTCATGACTGCGATGACTTAATGTTCTCGTTATTATCTTATGTATTATTTCATTTTATAATAACGAGAACATTAAGTTATTATAAAGTTATTAAGTTATATAATGTTCTTAATAACATTAAGAACTAATTAATGTTCTTAATTAAGAACATTAATTAAGAACATTTAATAATTAATGTTCTTAATAACATTAAGTTATTAAGAACATTAATTATGTATTATGTATTATTTCATAATACATAATACATAAACCAAAATCACTTGATTTAAAGTCAATTTCTGTTATTATTCCAATAAAAATTAGTTTACTATTGTGATTTTTAATGTTCAGAGAATACATTATTATTATTGTTAAATCTCCATGGAGTCAAACGACTCACCAAAATAATACATGCCAAATAAGCTATTCTTATTCTAACGATGCCTTCGTGAAGCAATTGAATTAACGAGAAATGTCTATTGAAAAAAAAAATAATAATTCGAGTTCTCTTAAGAACATGAAAAATAATTTCTAAGTCTTTCAACGAAGGATGAATTAATGGCTGTTAGCTTGATGCTAGTCTTAACACAATTCAGTTTAATACCTATTCCAAGTAACAAAGAGCTTAAAAGTTGGAAGGAATTATACACTAGCTATGTATATATATATATACACACACACACAGAGTGGTCTAAATCAAAGTATCCCAGTTTAAGGCCTTGTGGAACGCCATCCAATGATCCAAATGCTGCGAAGCTTTGCAGGAATACGTTTGCGTAATGCGGAGGCGATATCTCAGAAAAAAGTTCCAAATTTCACTAGCAGGGTTGCAAACACTAAATGCATGGATTTGCATATCATGCAACGCGACAGGTGCCAGTAGGGTTAAAAAGATGGACACGAGATTTTTCCTTTCATTCAGGTTGTTAATACCATCTACAGTGATGGCACCAACCTGTAAGGCGAACTCTCACACATCTAATTAATAACAATAGTTTTTAAATACTGCGTTTGCCGGTGCAACATATGGTTTTGCTTGAGTCTGTATAGCAGGGTTTCCCAAATTGTGTTAGGCGGAAAGTGAATAAATGTTCCGTGATGTCAGTGACCAAGCCGTGTATTTTTAAAATGGAATACCGCTGTTTATGACCGGTTATAAAAATTGCCTGCAAGCCGATTACAACAATGGGTGGCGTATCCTCTGTTCTCAAAACTGAACGAAATAACATCTGTTTCAAATGTTAGTGACCAATCAGCAAGGAAGTATAAACAAAATTTTTCCACTGAAATTGAACATCAAGATAGTCTGTCCGGTTCTCAAATCTAATAATACTGAATACTTTCTTCGCAAGTTGCGTATTGTAGGGTGAAAGTGCTTGTTTCGAAACCGTAGTGCCGTGATTTTTTTAAAAGTAATAGGCCTACAGATTTGAATTTTTATATGAATAAGAGATAAGGGACTTGGTTTAATTTTGGTGTTAAGAAATCTCTTATTAAAGGTGTTCGTGAGCAACAGATACTGATTCATCCACCTCTAGACTACAAAGCGATCTCCAGGATGTACAAAAGAATGGGAAAATTACCAGCACACAGGAGAAAAAGTTGCATTCACTCGTAAGTATAATAATATTATAAATTTTTGGTGATCAGAATGGGATATGTCAATGAAAATCAGCACAGATTAATTTAATGATGTTGGCCTGAGGAA
The DNA here is from genome assembly GCF_054136105.1 of Typopeltis vanoorti. Lineage (NCBI taxonomy): Eukaryota > Metazoa > Arthropoda > Arachnida > Uropygi > Thelyphonidae > Typopeltis > Typopeltis vanoorti. The sequence goes on from NC_143554.1 coordinate 90,072,224, forward strand.
ACTACAATATGCTGCAAGATTTCATTAGTCCAGCGATTGACAACTGATTTAAATGTAATTTTATATTTGTCAACATGTCACGCCGTATACATAAGTGTACTAATACTCTTTATGATTATGCCATAATTAATTATTAATACATTACAAAATAACCAAGGTGTTCCGTGAAAATTTCAGGATTTGTGAAGTGTTCCGTCGTAGGAAAAATCTGGGAAACGCTGCTATGCTGTATAGCAGCGTTTCCCAGATTTCTGTATGAGGAGACATGTGATTCATTCATTAGTATTGTTTTTATCCCAGTTGTCTCTAATCGCACTATTTCTTGAGAAATATATTACACAGACTGCTCATACCTTATTCACTGACATAATAAAAGTACTTGTTTTTCTTGCCTCTGCAATATAGTGGCTATTGGGGGAGGGCGTGTTGGTTACTGCTGCAAGCGAGTTACTATCGCCCAACGTGAACGTATTTAAGTTTTTTTTCATGTGCGAAGTATATGCGAAACTTTTTAATTTCTTTTTTCGAAAAGTAAAATCAGGGGTGTCAGTTATATGCGAGGGCGAGTTATATTGGAGTAAGTATTGTATTTCAACTATGGATAAGTACATTGGTACCTTCTTTAAAAGGAAAAATATCTCGGATGACAGTGATAATACAAAACAAGTTTGTAATGACAGTTGTGTGTAGTTTCTGAAGAGACAGATGTCTGTAACGAATCCACAGAAACACAGAATTCCCATCAGTTGCAATGCGATAATATTAATACGCTTAACGAAAGGAAAGATTTGCTGACTTGCTGGACACCCGACCAGTGGATCACATTCAAAGGTAATACAACTGGTTAGTTTGTAGGAACATTTTTCTGTTTTGTGACTTTTCTCCCTTTACGGTAATTATGCCTACTTTATTGTGTTATTATTCAACAATTGCTTACAGTTTTGAATGTGTATATATAAAGCAGTGGTGTAGCAAGAGCTTTTGCCGCCCTGGGCGGTCCCTGAGTTTGCTGCTCCTCTCAATAAACACCAAAAATACTACAAAAAGTCAAAACGATATATAGGGAAATAAATTAAAACACTATGTTTATTTTTGAAGTAAAACTTTAATTCCAGCATTCTAAAATGTTATGTTTCTTGCTTTTCTGTTAGCAAAATCATCGATGACATTGGCGAAGTCTATTTCATAATAATGTGGGTAATTCTTAATCAATTTTATTTAGAAAAACTCCTCTCACAACTAGCAACATTCACAGCAATTGTGAGGAAAATTCGCAGCAGTATTACAATATTTGGAACTGAGTTCTCGAGACTATTTTAGAATTAACTGTAAAAGTTCAAAAAAGGTAAAGTGTCGCCCGGTGCGGACGCCCCCCCCCCCCTTCGTCCCCCCTCTAGCTACGCCACTGATATAAAAGTCAATATCAACAGTTGCCAGATTACGAATGCGTGATGAAAGGGACGGGTTTGGAGCTACCCCGGATAGCATTCAAAGTTAATACAATTGGTTATTTTGTATAGGGTCCCGGAACTTATTCGTTTAGAATTTAACCACTGGAATGGATTATGATGATGATGATGATGATATAATAATGTAATAAAGATGAATACGACATTAATTAATAAACTTAACATTTATTCCTGTGAAAGAGTATTGTTGAATTATGCGAGGTCTTCAGGAACGTATTCCTCGCATAAAACACTACCACACTGTATAAAATTACGCCAAGTTACGACTGTGAGTGTTAATTATTATTATGTGACACCTCCAGAGTCCAAAGACTCATCGAGGGAGAGTGTGCCAAGAGCATCAAACGATTGAACCCCTTCCAACTACTAACTGCGAACCTCTGCCAATAGTAGCAGAGGCTCTACTAATCGACCAAAATCTGCTAAACAATATTCATTTCTCATTGAAATTACCCGTTTGTTTGTTTTCATTATTAATCAACCCTTATGAACAAGAATTTCGCATTTATCAAACATGATTATTTGGTAAATTTAAATAGTTAAGCGATCAAGTTATGCACAAGCGAATAAGTTGTTTGTTTACTTTTGCTTAAGCAAACAGCCAAGCGTTCTTGCTTACAGATAAACGTCGACTATGTAAAAATCCAGTAACAAGCGTGAGTGTCACGAATCTACATAGTGTTTGTTGATCAACACAGTTGCGTTGATCAAGAAATAATCCACCGAATATGTGAATGTTGTCATAGTGGCTATTATGATATATTAATATACAGTTTAATAGTACTTTTTTCATTCATGTTAAATTTGGTTGCAAGTTGTTAGATAACTTTTTAGTTAATTATATGAAGTACATTCGTTTCTGATATAAATATAACGAATAAATCTTAACATGTGATCTAAAAAAAATCTCTTTTTTTTTTCCCGTTAGGTAAATGCAGGAATGACATTTGGCACAAAAAAATATAAGTGCAAAAATAACATGTTCGTCCTAGCTACCCCAGATCAAGCGTTTTGTCTTGTAGCTGAGACAGAGATGCAAGCCATGAGATGGGTTTTGTGTATATGCAGCATCTGTGGGATCAGATCTCCTTTTGCTAAAGGTAAATACTTCTCAGTTATCACAATAGGAAGCCATAGTTTCAGTATAATCATGAATATCGATTATTCACCAGGATCATTTTTGTATCCGCTGCTTATGCTGCCATCTCTCGGGATCTAAACTTACAATCTTTTCTTTCCTATTAGAATCGTATGTCAAATAATGTATTTCTTTATTCTCGGGTAAAAATATAAATATAATAAAATGCATAATAATAACTGCAGTATCCGTTAATTAGAATATCAAGAATTAAATTATTGTTATATAATTTTATTAACGAGAATAACAAAAGTTAAAATAATTAAATGTATTCTAATTTTAGTTTATTTTTATAGCACCTTCCTGTGGTAGTTCGAGATTTTCTGATGTTCCGGAAATGGTGTATTCCTCGAAAGATTCAACCTATAATTACCTTTCGGAGAATGTGAGTCCATATATTCTGCTTAGCGAGTGTTATAGTGATAAGACACCAGAAAATGATGGAGATATTACGAAAGACGCTTCTCAAAATGGAGCGACCTCTGGACAGAGACAGATTAGCTTATCATCACATGATTTACATATCTATCGTCAGCCTGTGGGTAAACCGCCGAGCAAGTTCGATACTTCCCCCGATCTTACAGATGTGTTTGGCCCCTTTAAAAGCCTTCCATTGTCCATGTACACGAGGGATTTTTTCCCCAATCCTCAAAATTCTTCTTTTTTGTACGGAAAAGATGTCTTGATCCCAGATTCAAAAGGCTTAGGCGGTGCCAGCGAAGGACAAAGAGTAGTCAACAGCTTCATTGAAAACTCTATGGAACCAGCAACATGTCAACGAGTTCGCTCGCATACAATAGAGCAAAGAAGTGTTTATGATGTTCCTCCTAAACCAAAAAGAGTACGAGCAAAAACAGAATCTTCAGAACATGGAGTCCCCACTTCGTGGCTGCACTGCGAGGTATCCAATTACGGTATACATAAAGATAAAATCAAATATCATCAGAACTCCTATACCTCTTTAAACAGTAGAGAGAAACTCCCTACGGTAGATGATCCTCTGTTCTCGTCTAATACTTATGACTACGTAAAGTCCCCCGCTGAACCCGTTTCTCCGGTTGAAGGGGTTTTTCATGCTGTCCCATGTGAAGTTGTGCCTGAAGAAGCAACCAACAACTTCATACCTTCTTCCAGTACCAATGAACTAATTACACCTTACGTAGCTGAAACTTCTACGAGTCTTCTAACGGTTTCTATTCCACCACCTCCAAAACCGAGGAGAAGGAAAATAAAACCCAATCCAATTAACTTATATGAAAATGTTGAGAGTTCTTCCTTATCCAGAACTGAAAGAGAAGAGAAGACAGGCATCCTCTTAGAAACAGATGAACAGTCTTATGTTTTATGGCCTCAAATCCCCAACGAACAACATAAACCACAAAATGAGGAATATCTTTCCATAGAGAATGTGGTTCCTGCTCCATCACGAACTTCTGACCAATACAAACTGCTATCTCACAGTTCAGATCCGACTTCTGCAATGTCACACTATGTTAACATGCCTTTTACTATATACGATGTGGTTCCCACATCAGCAACCCCATTATATGATGAAGTAATGCCAAGAGGTAGTCCAAAGGCAGCAAGAAACGTTTATGTTAATGCCAAGCCAAGCCAAAATACTTCACTTCCTTCCTATTTAGATATTGACTTAGTGCCATTAAATAATAGTGAAAAATTACATATTGCAAGTCCCATAATCCACTGCCAAGATTCTGACGCTGCATATCAAGGTAAAAATGCTATTTAATTTTTTCCTCTCTTTCTCTCTCAATCTCTTAGTTTCCTAGTGCTACACACGCATCCCAACTGTACTCTACTTTTTGCCTTTCACTCGTATCTTGTCCCATGCTACTTTCTTTTGCTATCACATCGCCTCCCCCCCCCGGTTTATTATTGATGTTTAAGCTCTTTTTTAAGGGTTTTCTTTCATTATTCCTCAAATATCTTTTTATAGTTCATCTCTACTGACTAAGTAGAGATGAACTATAAAACTACTATAAATGAACTATGAACTACGGCAGACTAAGTGACCATTACATCCATAATGGTCACTTAGTCTGCAAACATTGATTTCCTCAGCATTATGACTCTCCCCTTCATGCAGATCATTAAGAAAGAAACTCTTTCACTCCTTATGTTCATTCTTCCTACCTTCTACTATATATTTTTTTCTATTGTAATCCTCTTTTCAAATGTTACCTAACAGATGAGTCATCTGTTAGCCTTATCATATCACTGAATTATCTACAATAATGAAATGATCAGAAAGAATCATAAACAGAGGAGTAAACTCCAATATTTTTTTTTTTTTTTTTTTTGTGTGTGTGTGTGTGTGTCTGTTGGAGTGAGGGTGGGAAATAATAGCTTTCTTTTCCAAACATATGGGTTTTAATGCCACATTGCGAGAAAATTGATCATATAACTCACGTTATCACATACAGTAATACGAGAGTTAGGATTTAGGGCCACGAGATGGTGGCAGTTGTTTGCCATACTCGCTCTCTCTCTCTTCCCTGAAAAGCTTTGATTTATTGATTGTTTAGGCTCACTATCAGTAAATGCTTGAAGAATGGAGACTGAGTGTCCACTAGTCTTCAAAAGTTAGGGATAAAGAAGCTCCACCTATTCGGAGTTACTTTATTCCTAGGCACTAGAGGATTTTTACAGCGCACCTTGGCTAGAATATCACTAAGTCTATTGCATCGAGTAGCATTCATTCAGTTTGTATTGTGCCTCGCCAACCTGTCATCCACGTTAACTTTGCATTTCCACTTTCTTTGAACAAAGAATGTCAACTGGTGGATCACATACATTTTGCAAAAATAAACAGCCGTACAGAGAGTCTCTGTAAATGAGTAAGTATCGACGGCGAACTTTGGGTGGAAAGATACGGGTCTAGGATTCAGTCTAAGATGCGAAGAACCTTTATGAGGACTTTTCAGTTGAAGGTTGAGTTAGCCAGTCATAGATAAGTGTGGCAGGGATTTTTTCCCAGAAATTCAGGGTTTTTACTTAATCAGGCAAACTAGGAAATCATGCAGTTTACAGACAGCAGAAAATGCCAACAGGTTTAACCACCTCATCATAAGCAGTAATCAGGTTTCTAAGATGCCAAGTTATTTGGCCGTGTCAGATCATTGAGTCTAAGGCAAAGGGAAAATGGTATGGGAAACAAACCTTCCTTCAGCATTTTCTGATAGTACAGAACATTTGATTTGACAATAAAATAGTTTTTCTTAATCAAGTTTCGAGGTTCCTGTTTTTGTGAACTGAGAGCAGGGCCGAGCCGTGCGGTTGTACAGATTGTGCGCCGCACAAGGGCGCTTGAAGACAGCGGCGTCATTTCACCAGGGAAATAATAAAAAAATAATAATAAATTTTCTTATTCTTGAATTATATCGTTTGAAGTGAAACGTTATCAATATTACCACAGATTTTATTTCACAGAGTAAGCATCGACTCAGCGGAAATTTTATAAATATTCTCGATTATTTATTATATTTTTAGTGGAAATTGTTAGTTTAAGACAGACCGTGAATTCATTCTCACGCTGTGCTTTGCCCAGTACCGTCAACAGGATGTAGCATAGAGGCAACCTACCTCACGGCGCTGCTTAATAAGGGCCTCTCGTTCAGCCGTATTACGGCAACAAGATATTTTACAAAAATACAGCGTTTAGTTTAGCAAATAAAAAAAGGTGCCATTTACCATTGACAGTTAAATATGTGCTTGTTATATTTTATTAATTAAAAAAATTATAGTCATACATACTAAAACTAAACATTTTAGAATCCACTTATTAGATACTTAAGGAAACAACCCATAAAGTATCATACGATGTGAATCTCATAAACTTTTATAGTCTATATATAAATAAATAAATAAATATATATATATATATTAAATTATATTATGCATGAATTCTTCTACTCAAATTGCGAGTCTCTATCACCCCGAATTTCACATTTGAGCGATAACTCGCTCCCTGCAGTAAACAATACGCCATCCCCAACAGCCATTATACTGCAGAAACAGGAAAACCAATTAGTTTTATCATGTCACTGGATAAGGTTCACAGACATCATTTGCAGACTGTGTAATATATTTCTCAACAAATAGTGCAATTACTGACAACTGGGAATATAAACACTAACTAATGAATCCCATCTTCCCTCCAACAGAAACTGCTATATACAGCAGATGCAACATATGGTTTTGCTTGACACTATCCCCCCCCCCTCCCGTCATGAACGTGTTAAAACTAAGAAATATGTAGTGAATGCATTTCAGATATTATGGAAATCTGTTTAAGAGAATTAGCATTTCAATTTATGTCAGCTTGTTTTATTTGGGTAGCTCGATCTTTTGTTAATACCGCACCAAGCATATGCACTTCTTAATAGTGGCTTTTTCTCTATTGGCCTACAATCGCGCACATCTTTCACTTCTCATTAGTAATTTGTCAAGGATTGTTCATTACGTATCTGAAGTCTCAAATTACTGGTAATTTTTGCTTGATATAATGGGAAAGAAGATTACTCTATTTGGGTAGATAACTTTGATTGCACACAAGGAAACCGCTCTGGAGGACAGAAGAAGTGACGGAGAATAGAAGATTCTTGGTAAGTCATACCCATTTTCAGTTTTTTTTTCCCCTGAAAACTTTAGTTTCCGAAAACCCCCACATATATCTCGCAGCACGATTTTTTAGCTTTAATTTTGGGAAAAAAGTGCGAGTTATAGTCGAGTAAATACGGTAATTTTTTTAGCTTTCAAATTGTTAAGTATGAATCATTGGTTAAAGACTGGATTTATAAAACGCACAAAAGAGAGCAATATAGCAGATATAGAAATAAGCAATTTCACTCCTCTCATTGATGATAAATTATTTATATTAAGTAAAAATGTATAGTATCTTTTATAAATTTTGTTCTATTAAAAATAAATCATTTTTTTTTGTTTAAATGTACATCTAAATTCAAATAAAACAGACATTTACAATGAAGTATATTTTTATTTATTAATTATTATTATTATTATTTTGATAAGGGTATTTTGAAAAGGTACTTGGTAATAATGAAAATTAAAGAAGGGGTACAAGGATATCTAAAGTTTCAGAAACACTAATCTATCCAAAATTTTTTAGATTTTTGATAGACAAATAAAATTTTAAAGATAATAGTTTATAAATTATAATCATATTAATCAGCTGAGGGACCGTAGCTAAAAATCCCGTATATATGCGGGATAGACTATCGACGCATCAGGCTGACGCGGCTCGAATTAAATTAATAAACATAGGTCATTTATGAGCTAAAAACCCTTTAGATGAGCTTTGTTTACACATATTGCAATTGGCCCTTTCTTGATAATTTTTGGTGTATTTTTGCATCATTTCATTTTGTGCGTTACACTAACAGTGTTACTGTGCAGTTGCCTTTTATTTTATAAAATATATTTATGGTTGTTTAGTAAATTTTTTGTGAATTTGGATTATTCACGTAAAGTAAGTACATCTATTATATTTTTGCTAAGTTTGAAAATCAGTTAAATTGTTTAATTTTAGTTAATTATCTTATTTTGAAAACAAAAGATTTTTATGTTATGTTGGGTAGACGTCTAGAAAATAATTTTCAATAAGAGATTTATTTATATATTTGTTCTTGTTCTGGTTGGAAGACATTGGGATCCTTTTACTGATTTCTTTAATAAATAATTTTAATATTCTAGAAATTTCTTAATTATTAAAAAAATACCAGAATGTAAAAAATAGAGTCCAAAGACTTATCGAGGGAGGGTACCTGCTCTACAACTGCCTCCACAACTCAATCCACCAACTGACCATTCTGTAATAAAAAATAAAAAAAAGTTAGTCTTGGGCCATTCACTTTAAAAATAATAGTCGGTTAAGGGGTTAAAAAATAAGTTTAAGGGGAAATTTCAGAAATTATTATTTATTTTGGTGGACAACTTTTAACGCTCTTCTTATTTTAAAGTCTAACCAAGTGTGTTTACCCCCTAGATGTCGGAAAAAAGGCCAAAGAAGTTATCTGGTGCACAAAACAGGAAAAGACAATTGCAACGAATACAACTGGAACATAAACTGGCTGGATCGCTGAATAAATTTTTAACTTCAGGACCACATAAAAAACGAAGAACAGAAAGTTCTGACGAAGCAAGTACTCCGTGTAGCTCTACTACAGCAGAAAAAGAGAGGACACAAGATAACTATGAAGAAACAAATGTTGCATGCGAAAATGAAACTGGCCTGACTGCACTGTCTATAGAAGTTGCAGTAGAAGAAATATTGGATTCCGATTCAGCGAAACACGAAACTTCAAATTTTACTTTAAATTTTAATGTTAATGATCCAAGTACTTGGCCGAATCATATAACTACCAAAGTTAGAGATTGTTTAGTTGAGCATTGCCCGCGTCAAGTAGTTAATAAAGAATTTCCCAAAGATGAATCTGGCCGCAAGTTTTCCGATTCATACTATTATCGAACTGTAGCAAATGGAGAAAAACTTTTACGAAGTTATCTAGTTTATTCAGAATCGCGAAATTCGGTTTTCTGTTATTATTGTAAAATATTTGGTAGTCAAAATTCCCAACTTACTAACGAATACGGTTGTAACGATTGGCAACATTTGAGTCATATACTAAAAATACACGAGACAAGTTCCGCGCACATTAAAAACTGTTCAAAATACAGCGAACTTAAAATGTTGTTGATTAAGAAATGCACTATTGATTGCACACAACAAAGATTATACGAATGTTTACGAATTATACGAAAGATTATATAGAACGGTTAATCTACATAATACAATATTTATCAAGACAGTGTATAGCTTTTAGAGGTTCTAAACAAAAACTTTTTGAAAATGATAACGGCAATTTTTTAAAGTTAGTAGAAACTGTCGCTCAATTTGATTCGATAATGGCAGAACACTTGCACCGCATCCAAACATCACAAAAAAAGAACATTGCTCATTATTTAGGTGATAAAATACAAAATGAAATCATCCGTATAATTTCTGAAGCTATAAAACAAAAAATTTTAGAAATGGTTAAAGAGGCGAAATATTATTCATTAATTCTTGACTCTACTCCGGATATAAGCCACACAGAACAATTATCTATTGTTATTAGATGTTAATCAAAATAAAGATACAAATATAGCAGAAATTCATGAACTTTTTTTGGGTTTTCAATCTGTAGAAGATACCACTGGGCAAGGACTATTTCAATTTATAAAAAATTATTTAAAATGATTGAATATTAACATTTCGGATTTACGCGGCCAAGCTTATGAACTGTTTTGTACTTTTAACAAAGTAAAATTTTTCGCAAAAATTTTTCATGGAAACTTATTTTATGGAGACGCTCAAAAAAGTTTTGCATAAGGGCGCCTCCTACCCACAGCGACTGAGAGCAGCCTTAAAATGCATCCTCGAAGACGATCACATTTGATAACATTTGTATTGTCGAAGACAATAACATTTCATTGGAAACGTGTTTCTGGATCCACAGGGCTCTTAGATCTTCTCAGTTATGTTAGCACCCAGAATCTGCAATATCATAGAGCAGGGATTCTGAACCTGTTGTATGCGTACCACTGGTGGTACGTGAGCCTTACTGGTACATGTAATATCTTGAATTAAATATAGTGGTACGCCACTGGAAAAGGTTGAGAGCCCCTGTCATAGAGGAATCACTTCTCTATGATAAAAAAATAAAATAAATAAATAAAAAAAATCTGGCTCCAGATTTTTTTTTATTTTATTTTATTTTATAAGTAGTCTCTTTTTTTATATTATTCTTCATTAAAATTCATGGTACCATAATATACTCGTACATACAGGCTAATGGAGAAAGGGTCCTAATAGGAAATTTAGATTTATTTAATTTAATTTATTTTTTTAGAAACATGCCTCAAAAGACAGCTTTTATAATAAGGCAACTTATTATAAAAGCTGTTTCATTTGTGGTTCATGTAAACTCCATAAGATATCAATTACTTTTGACAGAAACATTTCTATTTCAAGCAGGAAAAACTAATGTTTCTGCGATAAATATTTTTTCGCATTAGCGCAAACAATTTTAACTTTTAATAGGTTCCATAGGTTCTTCATTAGACTTTCGTTTAGCTCCTGTGTCACCAATCATCATCATAATAATAATAGTAGTAATCTGGTTAGACGTCATCCATTATCTTTTGCCCATATTGCTAGCTTATTTAAATCATCCTGCAAGTTCTCTATATCAGCTTGGTTAATTATTGCACTACTCAACTTTGCATCATCAGCAAACAACTGAATATCTCCCTTCAAGTCATTTCCTTCATTTATGTACAAATTAGACAATAATGGTCAAAGCACAGACCCTCGAGACGCACCACTGGTCACCTGCTTCATCCAGGACTTTGCTTCTCCATATACTACTTTTTAATATCTGTCCGCGAGCCATTCTCTTATCCATATCATCAGTTTAATATCCATCCCCATTTGTTCTAATTTGCGTAACAGTATTCCATGGGATATCCTGTCAAAAACTCAGCAAAATACAGAAGAATCACTGTGTACCCCTGTCCAGCTCAGCTCTCACTCTATTATAAAAACTTAATAAATTACTAAGGCAGGACTGACCTTTAACAAAACCATGTTGGCCCCCATAGAGTATCAAATTCCTATCCACCCATTTCTGAATTCTGTCTTTAACCTCTCCAATACTTTTACCACCACTCCGGAGATGGTGATTGGTCTGTAATTTGCTACCGCAGTTTGAGAGTCTCCTTTATGCAAAGGAAGTATTTTACCTTTCTTCCATTCCCTCTTTATAAGGCTCCGATATATCCACATCTGGATTACTGTGCTCAGGTCTGGTTGCCTGGATTCCTTGGAGATGAGGAAGTGGTAGAAAAGATTCAGAGGCGAGTGACCAAGTTGGTGAGTGGTATAAGGAATACTCCCTACATTGATAGATTGAGAGTTTGTGGATTACTGAGGTTGGTTGATAGGCGGAGAAGAGGGGATACGATATTAATATTTAAGTTACCAAAAGGTTTTCTTGAGATTGATTCAGGGAAAATATTTCAGCTGTGGGATAGTGGTGGAAGCACAAGAAGTCATTCCAGGAAATTAAGTAAGAGTGTTGTTAACAAGAGTGTGAGGATTAGATTTTTCGCTTGGAGAGTGGTGAATGCATCACCTGACTCAGTTGTGAATGCTTCATCTGTAAATGAGTTCAAGAGGAGGTATGATAGATATTGTGTGGATAGTTTGGATCTACTGCGACGAGTCTTGACTCCATGGAGATACCCGTATAATAAAAAAAACAATCTGCTGTAGATACCAAACATGAAATTTTCGTTCATTTCAAGTCTCCAGTTTACATTTAATGCTGAAGAGATTCTAAAATGTTTCTAAATTACACTTGACAATTTAAAGTACGTTACATTTTAGACGAAAATTGTACTTTTATATTTCTGTTAACGATTTTCTTTGTGGTTATTCCGATAAATGTGGGGGGGGGGAGAGAGAGAGAGAAAATTGGCATTTATAGCATACAATTTTATATTGTAACATACTATTTTGCAACTAAAAACGGCTTGACTGAAACAAAATTTATATCGCTTGACGACTTTTAATAAATATTCACTTTGCTGATACCAAATTTGATATCTGAAAAATGCATAGTCCTTTCTAGTTCAGTGTAAGTACAGTGTATATGTGTTTGGATAAAATATCAAAATTATGGTAAAAATGAAAAAAATTAAATATGAAAAAATATTGTTTATTATCAATAGAATTATAGTGTTTTAAATATAATTCAAAATTACTTAAAAATAAAATCCATTCTTCTTGTTTTGTTTTGTTGCGAGCGAAAAGGTCAATAACTTTTTCCTTGAGTTTTTGTGTGACTGTTGAAGATTTTTTTTTTTCTCCGTTGAAATCATCGCAAGCAAGTGCATTTAATCTATTCTGATTCATAGTGCTCCTTAGAAATGTTTTTATTCTCTTTAATGTTGAAAAACAGCGTTCGGGCTCTGATGTAGTCATAGGAATTGTCAAGAGAATTTTTATTAACAGTAATTTCACTAAGAACACAATCTAAATTATTTTCTGCTATAAATTTTAACAAGTCAATTAATTTACAATAATCGTGCATGTCGAGTCTACTGTAGAATACTCGAAGTTCGGTTTCAAGTTTTTCTTTGTTGATCATGGGATATATCGTCAGGGCCGTCGCCAGATTAGATCGCGATCTGAGGCAAACAATTAAAATCACACCCCGGTGGATTATAAGACAAAAATATAAGAAAATCTCCAATTGCTGTTTTGTTTTATTACAAGAGAAACATTAATGCAAAACGATTACATAATGATATTAATTAAATGTTTGCTCCATAGTTTGAAGTGCCATGGTATTTTATAAAGAAAGGGGAAAGTCTACGGGGATATCGCACAATAAAACTGTTTATAAGCTCTTCTGAATTTAAATTATAAACTATGTCCGCCTCTATCGATATAGTTGCTAGCCCAACCAATGTTTCTTTCTTGGGTCATTGCTGTTCGCATATAATTTTTAATCAGTTTAAGCTTGGAAAAACTTCTTTCCGCACGCGTTACGCTAACAGGAATAGTTAGTGTAGCGACGGTGCCTACCGCAATATGGCTGAACGAGCGCCCTTATATAAGCCGCACCGTGAGGCAGACTGCCTCTATGCTACGACGGTACTGTATATCGTGTTTACTCCGTAAACACGATAAGCACTACGAACACTACTACTAGCGCAAACTGCATATAAACAACAGTGGAACTGCGCGACGGACAGTGCCGCATTACACTAATAGCTCGCATTCAGAGACGTCGTGAGGAATTTTGGCGCCTGTGGCCAGGAAAAAAAATTGCGCCGTCCTAAAAACAAAAAAAAAAAAACTTTAAAAATCTCAATTTTTGCGCGTATGTAAAATTAGCGCCCTATGGCCTGGGCCACATTGGCCATAGCCTCACTACGCCTCTGCTCGCATCTCACTATGACGTGCATATGCTTGCGCCAGCGCCGGCCAGAGCAAATTTTTGAGTGTGGGCAAGATTTTTTTTTTTTTTATTTTATTTTATTTTTTTTTTTGCCCTTCGGTCGAAATTGTATATGTATATATAAAAATTATATATAGTGAATAAATAAATAATAATAATAAATAAAAAAATATTTTTGTGTTTATTATATTATATAATGAGTACATAATTTTAACACAATTTATAAATATTATATAAATCACATTAAATATGAAAAAATCTAAATTAAGAATTAACAAATTTAATTATTAAAAAAAAAAAAAAAAGAAAGAAACCTTTCTAGCCTTAATTTCGGCAAAAGACTTTACTACTTCTAGATCTAATGTCTTGGCTATGGCACTTTCAACAGATAAAGTGGCTAAGCCATCTAATCTCTCTCTTGGGACATTGTGCATCTCAAATAATTTTTAATAAGTCTTAATTTAGAAAAACTGCGCTCTGCACTTGCAACTGTAGTTGGGATTGTTAAAAGAATCCGTAGTGATGTAGGCACATTAGGAAAAAGACTTATGCAGTTATTTGCACAAATATAATTTAATACTTCTTTGGGAGAATAATTATTTGATATCCTCCGAGACAATATTTTTAATTCATCTAATAAATCTATTGCTGAAATATCTTTTTGATCGCCATCAGACAGAACAATTTCTAAGTCGAAATAAGCTTTTTTTACTGTATCATTTATCAAATTTTAAGTTACCAATGTTAAAGAGAAACCCAAAAATTGATTCATATTTATTTAGCTGTTCAAATCTCTCAGTAATTGATGTTATTGCTGAATCAAGAATTACATTAAAAAATTAATTTGAAAATGTCGCTCAAAATTAGTAATTGTTTAGGACATATCAGGACATACATAATCGAATTGAGTTTTTACATGTCGAGTTCGTGCTGTCGTTAGTTGGGAAATTAGCATTTAACCCAATATTTAGAGCAAAGTTATGGCCTTGGTGCTTAACTTTCAAAAAAAGAATTTCGCTTCTGTATGACGTTCAAGAATTTTTTCGTGACATCTAATGATTTCAAGGCTTCCATGATATTGCAAGAGATATTTTGCAATTATTTGTTAGATGCATTGACTTCACTTAGCATGTCATACCAAACAAATGTGCCAAATATAAACTTGAAAGAATTAATTTTTTTTGCTAACGAACCAGCTTCCAATTTTGTTTCAATGCCTTGTTGCCCAATTAAGCTGTCATCTTCTGTGATGAAAAGTAAAGCTTCCTGTATTTCTTTTACTTGATTTCGTATTGCTTTTACAACTTCAACGCGACTTTCCCATCTCGTCGTGCATAGAGGTTTTAAAGTAAAATTTTGGATGTGGTTTAAAAGAACTTCCCATCGATGACTCGATGAAGAAAAGAAATTATAGATTGACTGAATAATGTCAAAAAATAAAACCGTATCTACATTAGTTAAAAGTGCTTTTGTACCCCTGCATTCTTCCCCTTCATATTTGACCCATTGTATATCGACCACGGATATTTTGAATATTTAAGTTTTTTCTTCTAATAATTTTAAAATTACTTCAGCAGTACCACTTTCTGTTGTATTATTAATTTTAATAAAATCTAGAAATCTTTCCTCTACTTGTATAATATCTTGGGTTTCTTCATTTTTTTCTTTTATAGAAACATATCTTAAAGGACATTTGCTCCTGCCGCGAAATATCAGTGGTGCAATCAACAATTATTGAAAAATACTTAGCATTCATTATTTTAGATACAATTTTTTTTAAATTTCATTATTCATTATATTAACGATTTCATTTTGTATACATTTCCCTAAATAATGAACGTGAATTTCATTGTTTTTTATGCGTTCTACATGTTTTTGTAGTACGCTGTCAAATTCGGCGAATAATTTAATCAGTTTCAAAAGTTTTCCATTATTTGTATATAGAGTATCTGAACTTCCTCTGAACACTATGTTTTCTCTTGCAAGAAATTTAATAACTGACATTATGCGTTTTAAAACATGCATCCAGTGTTCTTGTTTGAGTAATTTTAGCTGATGTTGATCAATTGTAGTTTCATTTTTTAAACGCTTTTCCAAATCAATCCATTTTTCAAAATTATTAAAATGTTCTTGAGATTTTTCGTGGCGCTGAAGAACTTGGGATATAAATTTCCAATCGTTTCCTTCCGAAATTAAGTTCATAGTTCGAATATTAGAAAATAATTTGCCGCAGAAACAAAATAGTACATTTTTTGAACTTGAGTAAATTAACCAAGATCTTTTAATGGTTTCTCTGTTACTCAAAATCCTATTATAATGCGATACATGAAAACTTCTATTATGTTCATCGCGTAGAAAAGTCTCTTTTGATTCAGCAGGAGGACCTCGTTTTACTAATATATCAATTATTGAATTGGATAAGTTTGGCCATAAAGCTGGATAGTCAAAAAGCTCGTAATTTAGTGCTGAGGAATTTGAAGTCGAAGCTGTTGGATGTTTCTCAAGAGCCTGATTATCATCTAAACACAAATTCGAATTTTTAGCCTCATTGTCAGTGAGAGACTCCACAGGAACGTCGTTTTCACTGACTCTTGTTGCTGATAAATGCAAAAATTTCCGCAGTTGATTTTCTTGCTGAGCTCGAATAACTTCTCGTTCTGCTCGTCTTTTCTCAATAAAATTGGATCTAAATGTTTCTGTCCCAAGGATTATCAAAATAAAAATAATTGTTTGGAGCTTATATTATTAGAATAAAATATAATTATCTTTATAAATATGTATATATAAATTTAATATTTTTTAAATATATGATATGTTCAATTAAATTTTTTTTTAAAAATTGTTTCTGCCTCCAGTATAATTGTAACATAAACAAAGTTTTTCCCCCTTTTACTTTACCGCCTGCGGCATTCACACATTTCGCCCCTGCCTCGCTCCGGGCTTGGCTTGCGCGCGTAGCAATATGGCACTGTGGTAAACACAGTGCTGCTAGCATCCTTCGCCCAAGTGCTACAAAATGGATTTTTATTATTTTTTATACAAAATAAGAGAATTTCATAGGATTGTTGATGATAAAATAAAATATTACAAGCAAATATTAATAAATTAATAAATGTATTTATATATCGAGAAAAATTGGGGGTTCTGCGGTGCTTATGTACGAGCCACCCCTGCTTCTATGTAGATGCTATAATTTTCAAATAAATTTCTTTGTTTTAATTAGATGATGCCTTTAACAACACAGATTCTTCGTCACCTAAGCGATGTGCATTGCCAGTTAATGTAACAAGGTCAGTATGGAATGTATTGTAATGTTATGTAAATAATTTTATCTATTATATATCAGTGTATCAAATTGCATATTTACACTGTATAAATAGAATATTAATTATGTGTTCTCCTGGTCACCAAGAAAATTTCTTGATTATTAGTATTTATTTTTTACTCATTCCTGCAGACGAAGCCTCCAAACAACAAAACTTCACTTGGGGGTTATTCCTGGCCAGGACACGGGAGACGTCCATTCATAGCATCACACCCTAAAATGTCATCCGTATATACAGGGTGTCCCTGAATTCATGGCCCAAACGTGAGGGGATAGTACTACACACCAAAACCACCAATATTCGTCATAGAATATGCGGCCGCAAACGCAGTGGAGTCAGAAACGAAGGACAGACACAGATTTCCAGAATGACATTTATTGGAGATCATTACAACAAATGCTCAAATGTCCACCCCATCAACGTTGATACACGCGGCACAACGGCGGAGTAGTGATCGGCGTACCTGCTCGTAAACACCGGGCTTGTCGCGCACATCGCCAGCTGAGACGGACAGTCCGGGTACCAATTCCTCCGTGGACTGCACAGGCGTCTCGTACACGACACTCTTCAAATGTTCCGACAGAAAGAAATCGAGACAAGAAAGATCGGGCGATCTGGGGAGCCACGGGATGAGACCACCGCGCCCAATCCATCGGTTTCCAAATATGGCATTAAGATGCTGATGCATGTCCATGCTGAAATGAGCGGGTGCCCATCATTCTTGAACCAGATACGGGAGCGGATGGCGACTTGAACATCCGGAAGCAATTCCGGCAAAACCTGTTGCAGAAAAATAGATTACGTTCGCCCATCGAGGCTGTCTGGCAGTAGGTAGTGTCCAATTAAGTAGTCATGCATGATCCCCACCCAGATATTGACAGCAAACCGTTGCTGGGTCGACTGTGGACGTGTACCATGGGGGGGGGGGGGTTCTGGGCTGCCCACAAATGCGCATTATGGACATTGACTATGCCTTCACGTGAGAAAGTTGATTAATCCATAAAGAGCATATGGGCGGGGGAAATCGGGCTGTACGACACTTTGCTGCAGGAACCACTGGGCGAAATCCATGCTTAGCGGATAATCAACAACTGTCAATGCCTGCACTTGCTGCAAGTGATAGGAGTGTAGCCCTTCTTCATGCAGGACTCGCCAGACACTGTTCTGATGCACACCCAGGATCCGGATCGCGTTCTTGTACCTCTGTTATCTGTCACCATACACCAGATATCCTCGCTCATAGCTGGTGTTCTGGCCGTCCGTGCTCGTCCGGCATCATGTCGACTGACATGGAATGTGCCTGCCTCACACAGCTGACGGTGCAGTTGTGCCAACATTTTATGATCGGGAACACGGCACATAGGATATTGCTCACGGTACAGTCTTTGCATCTCTCTACCATTGCCCTCGGCTACTCCGTACATCAGGTGCATATCGGCTTTCTCTGCATTCATAAACTGCTCCATCTCGTGTCCGGTCAACGCTGAGAATGCTGGGGGGGGGGGGGGGCGATCCAGCGCTTTTAAGCCGCGCCGCCTACTGGCACCTGGCTGCGTTTGTGGCTGCATATTCTATGACGAATATTGGTGGTTTTGGTGTGAACTATCATTCCCTCATGTTTGGACCATGAATTCAGGGACACCCTGTATATACATATATATGTATATATATATATGAACTATCAGAGTAACAACATCATTTTCTTTATCTACTACCTCAAGCAAATCTACAGACAAATCGGCCTTCAGAACACTCGCAATTTACAGACAAAAAAAAATACTGTTGTTGGTGATGATGGGCAATAGATGGCATTGATGGTAGTAGTGTCGTAGTTGGAGAAATAAGTGGTGGTGGAGAGAATGAGATGTATTTGGCAAAGTAGAGTAGTGTGCCCTCCCACAATGAGTCCTTGGACTCCCTAGAGTGTCACATAATAAATAAATAATAAATACTTTTTTAACTAGCATCTCACTTGTTGCTGGGATTGAGAAACTGCATTTCGAATTTCAAGACAATTAAACTAGATAATTGTTTCATTTGTTATTAGTTATGAGGAATAATTAATTTACTTGCAATTGGCAAACTTTCAGTTCCAAGCAAATTAATTTTAAAAAGTAATTTGTTGATTAATAAATTGCACTTATTGCTATGCTTGAGCAGAATTTGTTGCTACAGGACTATATAGAAGCCTTGCATCAAATCCGTTTTAGTCTCCAAAAATGTAATTTTTTTTATCATATTGATACTGCAACTCAAGAAAATCAACCGTAGAGCTCACACTATTTCCTGTTTACACCAAATCCTGTTTTTGTTTTTAGCCTGCTATCTGTGATTGGTAAAGAGTGGAGTTAGCTTCCTTCTCAGTTTCCAAAAGCTAATTGGGACTAGATGGCCTTACCTACTCCCTTTGAGAGACTAAAACACATCATCCAATTTATATATATATATATATGTGTGTGTGAAATAGGACTGTTTACATAATACTCATACACTCATGAGCAAAAGCATTATGACCTAATAGCATATTAGACCTCCTTCGGTCAAAATAAAGATAACTACTTGCACCCATCTTAGCATTGACCCCCACTAGACCAGGAGTTGCCAAAGTTCTTTGACCGTCGACCCCTTCACGAGTTTCTTGACTTTTTATCGACCCCCTCTATTTTACTATTACGTAATTATAATAGGACAAGCAAAAAAGATGCTTATGCGAGTTTTTAGATTGTTTATTTTATAGTTAGTGTTTATTGCATGTATAATATAGTATATATTATTATATTGGCTTAACGTCAAAGGGATATGTTTTTGTTTTTGACGTCCTTCTTAACATTACATATTTGATAGGAGGGATAAATAATATATAAAATTTAATTTAGATAACAAAATATCAATAATACAATCTTCCTTATATATATATATATGAAAATAAGACTTTTATTAACTTAGTATACAATTTTCTAACGTTGTCAATGTGAAGGGTGTCCTTCATGACTCTTGACAAGATTAGCAATGTTGGGTTCAAAATTAGTAAGTTTCAGCCTTAAATCGCCATGGAATTCTATATCTAGCTTATTTCTTTGTTTTGATAAAATGGAATTAACATGGCTGAAAGCAGCTTCAATCATGTACGAGCTTGGAAATTCAAGCAAAAAAGGGGAGTTCCACTTCAGAAAGTTTTGGATATTTTTCTACAACATTTATATTCGTCCAAAAGTAACTTGAAGTCCTATTTTTAAAAAGCGTCTTAGTTTAAAGATCAACTGACAATTCAATAAGTTCATCTTGTAACTTACATTCGATATTTTCAATATCTGCAGAAAATGGGGATAACCCAATCTGGAATGTGCATGTTTTCAAAATCTGCAGAGCGCAATTTAAAATTATAGCTCAAATTTTGAAGATGTTTTGTGTATATTTCTAAGTCTTCATCTTTTACTTCCAATTGCTGTAAATTCGAAAAGTACTGAAAATCTTTTGATGATTTAAATAAGGCTAATTTAGCTTGGAAGCCTAAAAGAATCGTCCGAGCTTGAATAATCGTAACATCTTTACCTTGTAGATGGCTCTGTACATCATTAAATTTTGAAAATAAGTCCGCCAAGTAGAAAATACGATTCTTATTTCTCTTCAGTTTATCACTCAATAACAAATTAACATCTCTAGGGTTGAGTCGAACAACTAACAAATCTTTGTAGACTTGCACCTCTAGACAACCATCTTACTTCAGCATGCAAGAGTAAATGGTTTAATACTTCATTTTTTTTTTAATAAAGTTTGGCAAATAATTGCGATTTAAGAAGATGGGCTCTAATTTGATTAATAGATTTAATACACACTCTTAGAGTATCATGCAGTTCGTCACTGAGAGTTTTTGCCACCAAATGGTTTCAGTGAATAACACGTACACTTTGAACTTTTTTTTCTTTCAGAAAGGCAGCGAAACCCCGATAATGGCCCACCATTGCAGGTGTGCCATCTGTGGTTATTGCTGTTATATTAGTAAATGGAATATCATATTTATTTAAATATTCCTCCAATCGCTGAAAAATTGTCAACCCCATTCCATCACTTTCAAGATATTTTGCAAATAAAAATTCATCAATAATTTGATGTTTGGTTTTACTATAATATCTTACATAAGCCATAAGAATAGAACTATCGAATGTAGATTCATCAAGTTGTTGGATGGAGAACTTACTATTTTTGAGTTCTGATACTACAGTTTTTTTCCTACATCTTCAGCCATTTCACTAATAGGTCTTTTCACAGGATTTGCACTTAATGGTAAGCATTTTAAAACAGGGCCAGAATCTTTTTTCCATTATGGTTTCAATTACTTCTTTGATTGTGGGTATAACAATGTCCTCTGCAATTGTATATGGTTTTTCTTTTTTTGCTATATTAAAAGAAATATTGTAGGAGGCTGTTAATCCTTGTTTATTGTCATCTTCGGCAGGTGCTTTCATAAATGATTTTATAGTTGGTCGATGTGTGTATTTCTCTTTCAGTTCTTTATGAAAGTCAAGATCTTTATCTTTCTTATCGGGATGGAGGCTTTGAAGATGATCTTTCATTTTTGCTGGTTTCATTGCATCGTTACTAAAAGATTTTTCACAAAGAAGACGCATAGGCCTCGTTTCGTTTCTTAATGAAGCAATAAACCCAAGTTTCAAATATTCTAACGAATATTGTCTGGTTTCTTTTTAGAATCTGAAGCTGACATTATGGTTACTGGGGTTGTAACAAAATAATTAAAATTGAAGTCAGTAAGCAAAAGTAATAAGTCTAAATAATATACCTACTCAAGTATTTCTATAGGACGTACAAAACTACCAGCCCTGTTCAACTCTTCAACAATAAGTAAATAAGCAACCGCACACGTGCTGCAATTTCGCTCCCGCTGCGTCGAGCGGGCGGGAACCACAGACATCCGTTTATTGGTAAATACGTCATTTTGGCCTACTTGATTGGCCTCCGTAACTATTTTCAGGACCCTACTCCATCTTATAGGTCCTATTCATGTCACTGTTTCCACAATTCACTCTTAATTGCATTGTCATTCAGGATGGAGGTAATCCAAGTTAACTGAATTAAATATGACCCGTACAATGATGTCTTACATTTTTCTATCGACCCCTAACAATGTTATATCTTGAGGTTTGGGAAACATCGATGGGATGCTGCATACTCTATGGGAGGAGTTATACTGGAGGAAGTAGGGGAGACAAGAGATCTGGGGTTGATGATTGATAGAAACCTGAAGTTTAGGGGACATATTGCAAAGGTGGTGAAGGTAACACAGAGGATTGCTGCTATTATGAGAAGGACACTGACCTGCAGAGATAAGAGGGTTATCATTCCGTTGTATAAGTCTCTGATCAGACCACACTTGGACTATTGTTCTCAGATTTGGTCCCCAGGATTTGAAGGGGATAAATTAACTGTGGAAAGGATACAAAGACGGATGACAAAGATGGTTTCAGGACTGTACAAGGATAGTTATGAGGATTGGCCTGCAGAGTTTGGTGGATAGAAGAAGGAGAGGTGATGTGATTGAGACTTTTAAACTGTTGAGAGGTGGTTACAGGGTTGACACTGGGGAGTTCTTTCGCTTGGTTGAACAGCGGGAAGGAGTGATGACAAGAGGCCATCCCTGGAAGTTACGAAAGGAAACTGTGAGCAAGAGGGTGAGGAGTGGTTTCTTTGCGTGGAGGATGGTTGAACCGTGGAATGCATTGCCTGATGGAGTGGTGAGAGCGAGAACGGTCAATGAGTTTAAGGAGTGGTATGATAGACTTTGTGTTTCTTGGGGGGGGGACCTCCCCTCGATGAGTCTTGACAGACTTTATGTCTTAGGAAGGACCTCCCTCGATGAGTCTTTTGACTCCTTTGAGACCCGAATAATAATAATTATATTGACCACTGAACTAGACAGAATAACGTCCCGAGGTGAGCAACCAAACAATACACTCGCATCAACAGGTGGATTGCTGTATTCCACATGATCCCAAATAATGTTCAGTGGGAAAATTAGGCAGCCAGGGAAGCACATAGAATGCTTGGATATGTTCTTTGAATCATGCAAGTGTGGTGGTGGTTTGCCAGAGACAGGGCCAAATGGTCATAACATTTTGGCTCATGAGCATATTTAAATCTTGGAAAAAGGGAGAAAAAAGTAATATTGCAGATTTTAATAATTTTTAATTAATGTATTGAAAAATATTTTTCCTGTGCAAGTCCTTTGTTCTTGCAAAATTTGTATTTGCTATTGTTTGTGTCATGTTAAGAGTTGTACTTAATTGATTTTTTTCTTTTTTCTTTAAGTTGTTCCCCCTCATCTCCTACCAATGTTTATGATTACGTACCACCGCCAAGGCTGGTGAAACGTTCCACTACACAATCCAATAGTCGAAGCAGTGAAAGCACCGAAGAAGAGGTGAGGAAAAAAAAGTGATTAAAACAACAATTATTTTTGTGCTGAAGTAAAAATGATAATTAAATGCCTACTTGAAGACCCCCCCATTAAATTTAAACTATTTCTTCATCAATAACAATGCATTAATAGACTAATACATAATTCATTCTCCAACTTCTTTTTACTCCACTTTTGTATAAATTTTTATGTCCTGAAGGAATGTTCCGCTCACCACAGTTTTTAATTTTGTTAATTAATGTAAACAATCAGGTTTAAGAATTCTGCATGAAAAAGAAACTATATTTTAGACTTCCTGCCTTTTTTTTTTCTTTTAATAAATTAATTTTTCTTTATATAAAAGAAAAATGATTTTCTTTTTTTATTAGTTTATTACTTTTACACTGGTATTCTAGTTTAACATTGTTTTTTTTTAAAGGCAGATTACAGATTATATCTTTGCATAATTGGAAATCTCATCATGCCCAAGTGCATAACTTTACACTTACTAACAATGAAATGATAGACATAATTCAAGTCATTCTATAAGTGCTGCATATTGGGAACAATCTCTGATTTTCCTACCTATCTCCTGTCAGGTCCTTCCCCATATCATTACTGTAAAGATTGAACAACGGTTGCCCATGTAGTAATCCCTGGTCAACTTAAATTTGGCAGATTTATCCCCCCCCCCTTGTTTGTCAGCTACTGTGACTTCACTTTGGTAAGCGTATGCTGTTCCTTCCAAAGGACTTGTCTGCAACCCATGAAAGTTCTTATGAACTTTTCTAAAATCTTCACCACCACCACCACTCCAGAGATACTGGTAAGTTGGTAGTTGGTATTAATTTTTGTACCACGTTTATGTAATTTGACTATTGTACATTCTTTCCATTATGGTTGGATCTTTCCTCAGTTAAGACTCAAATTACCCAACTAGGTCAAGAATCAGTTCAGCAATTCATAAATTTTGGGACTTTTAGCAAAGTTCATTCCAGAATTTTTTCCCAAACCAAGTAAGTTTTGCAATATACATGCACTGTATTTGCCAAATGGCTGTCCAAATTTCTGTAATGTGAAATTTTAAAGTGCGGTTTTAAATGAATTGTGCAATTTAAGTGTGCCAATTGTGCTTTCATGAACTACTTTGTATTTTAGTGGAGGAAACACTTGGGTTTCTAAGGGGGGGGGGGGAACCAACTCCTGCCTGAAACTGGGCATGTTTTAAAGGCTTTTCTGTTTTTAATACTCTTAGTTTCTACTCAGTTGAATATGATCTTCATTGAATAATGGATTTTTTTTTTTTTTAACAAAATAGGAAATTATTTAATATACTACATTAGTTATAAAGAATAAACTGCAATTTACAATTTTATTTTTAGATTTCTCCAGTGTCATCTCAGTTTCCAGCTGAGCTGAATTACTTGCATTTGGATTTCTCTGATGATGACAGCAAAACTAGTCCAAAGCCTTCAAAACGAGAGACTGTGTACTATACAGTAGATTTTATTAAAACCAAAGGCCTTAATGAGACACGCCAAAATGTGGAACAGAATTATAAGAAGACATAAAACTTCCTTAGTGAAAATTTCTATGTATATATATTTTATTATTATTATCATAATGAGTTGTAAAATCCTTTTGCTAGTCAAGAAAATATGTTTAAAAAAATTCCCACAATGGCAGTTATTAACATTCCTGTACCTACCATCATTCATTAACAAAGATTGGTATGGCTCCACATACACAATGTGAAATGTTAGATGCACTGTTAACAATGATACAAAATTCAATGACAATGGACCTTACAGGTTTAAGTAGTGTTTCTGCTTGTCACGGATATAGGAGAGTTTGGGCTTAAAAGTTGCATATTAGAGTGGAAGATTCAGAGAGAGGGCAAGGCAATATCCTCTCCATACACACACACATTTATTTGGATCAAAAACGCATTATGAAATTTTAGTTCTATATACAGGCTATTCCTCATGTTACGTCCACTTGTACTCATGAAGAATATTCCATTAATCCTATTATATTATTTTTGACTCTCAATTCAGTCATAAAATCTCATGATGACTGCTCCATTGGCCATTTGATAATGTTGGCTTGGCACACTACTACCTTGAAGTAGTGTGCCATGTTTGTTATTGTTTGGATATCAGTCTACAACCATGTGTTAGCTAGAATCTTTTAGTTATTTCATTTTGTATGCATAGTACACCCCCTATTTCATTATTTACCACAGTACAGTAGGGTAGAGTAATTTTATGTCATATTTTGTACATTGTATATTTAACTATAAAAAAAAAAGAGTAAGATTAGTTTAAAAATATAACAAAGCAGGCATACACGTTTTAGTATTCAATCATGTTAATTGGTAACATATCCTTATGGTATATACACACACACACAGTATATAGTGATTTCCAACTGATGATTATATTGATCATCAGAACAGAACCCTGTCACGAGTTGAAGACTACTTTATCAATTAGGTAATTAGTTCCATTGACAAACAATGCAATAGCATTCTTGTATAGAGATGCCATCCATTATCAGACAAAACCCATTTTGTCATCATGGTATATAATTTTGCATCATTATGCTTAATTTTGGGGCTAAAACGGTCTGATTTAAACCAAAATTGAGATGACTTATCAAATTTTAGTAAAGATATCAAATGTTGTATTTTATTAAGTTTCATTTAGCCAGAGAATTACTGTCACATGTATGTTTGTTAGCCTAATTGGCCAAGCAGAGTTTCCAGATTACAAAAATAAAGTTAAAAAAAATTTCTAATGTACTTTAGGTGAAATAAATTATATTCACAAAACTAGAAATGTTAAAAAAAACTAAGTATTATTATTTTTTTATGCAGCTCCTACTCATGAAAGGTTGTTGACCTTCGTACATTAGTATTGTGGGTAGGCTAAGGATTTATTTATTTTTATTTTTTTATGTATAATTAATACTTTTGTTGTGATATAGTGAAAGGAATAGTAGATATGCAATATTTGGTCTGCTTTATCAGGATTTTAGCCATTGCTTAAAAAGTTGTGGCAAAGATGACTGTGGCAACAGCTGCATCATTAATAAAAAGAGCCCTGGCTGTGTGTGTGTGTAGGTTTTTCTCTAAACAGAAATTGAAAATGAATCATTTGGAAGATGTGCAATTTATATGTATAGAAAGGGAAGATAATTTTTTTTGTTCTTCTATTGTGAAGTGTGTTTTTTTAATGCTGGCTGTGTAAATGCACTAAAAATGTATCCAATATGTTTAGACCATTGGACCAAATTATTATTATTGTACGGGCGTCTCCATGGAATCCAAAGACAAATTGGAGGAGACCCAAACTATCCACACACACACACACACACACACACACACACACACACACACACACACACACACACACACACACACACACACACACACACACACACACACACACACTCATACCTCTCCTTGAACTCATTAACAGACAAAGCACTCGAGTGATACTGGCAACCCATTCTATTCATTCATCACTCTCCAAGCAAAAAATCTAGTCCTCACACCCCTACTAAACACACCTTTACTCAACTTCCAGGGAGGATCTCTAGCCAAGTTCTGAAACCTTTCCCATGGATCAATCCTAAAAAAACTCTTTAAGCAACTTAAACATTTCTATCATATACCATCTTTTTTTTTTTTGTCTATCATCCAACTTCTGCAATCCATACACCCTCAATCTATCATCATAGGGAACATTTCACAGATCACTCACCATCTTGGTTGTTCATCTCTGAATCCTCTCCACCAATTAATCATCTCCAAGAAATCCAGGAGGCCAGATCTGAGCACAGTAATGTGTGGATGTATAAAAGCCTTACAAAGAAGAATAACAACTTCCTGATCTCTACTTGTTAGTGTGTTCTTCAAGAGCCACGTAATCTTATGGGCTACCTTAGCAATATGCCCTCTAAACTTCAACTCTGTCTATTACCACCACCCACTAAATCCCTAGCTTCCTCTATTTCCTGAGTGCAGCTTCAGTAATGTGGTACACAGCTGGTAATCGATTTATCTCAAAATGCTTAACTCTACATTTCTAAAAATTAAAATACAACCCATTATATTTTGCTCTTACTGACAGCCTATTTAAATCATCCCGCAAGCTCTCAACATCATCTTGATTAACTTACTCCAGTTAATTTTGCATCATCAGCAAACAACTGAATATTTCCCTTCAGATTATTTCTTATATCATTTATATACAAAAATAAACAGTAGTGGTCCTAGCACAGAAACTTGATGGATATGACAATAGTTATTTGGGTAAGAGGATGGCTGCTGGACAGATATTCAAAAGTGTTATACTTGCTTTCTCCTGGATTCTGTTCCTCCATATAACACTTTTGGATATCTGTCCAGCAGCCATCCTCTTATCCAAATAACTATTGTCATATTCATCACCATTTGTTCTAATTTGTGTAACAGAGTTCCATGTTTTATTCTGTTGCTCCTCATAGTGTATCACATTCTTATCCACCTATTCTTCCATATAACATTTTGAATTCTCATTCTGACCAATTTTTCCGGTGTTTTCACTATGACCACTGAGATACTGATTGGCCTATAATTTGCTGCTGCAGTCTTAGAACAGCCCTTATGCAAAGGAATTATTTTGCCCTCTTTCCAATCCCTTGGAACTCTGCCAGAACTGAGACTTAAATTAAAGAGCCTAGTTAGAGGCATTGCCAGTTCCCTTGCACATATTTGCAAAATGTGAGCAGATATTCCATCTAATCCCACAGCTGCATTTACACTGAGATTCTGCAATATTTTTTCTTCCCATAACTTGATTTTGCCTTTCTAAACTATTCTTGTCATCTTTCTTGCTCTTGTTCATGAGCTTGCTGGTCACATTTATTCTTACATACCCTCCACAACAATTTTTTTTTTTTTTTTTTTGCAGCTCATGCTTAATGATACTACTTGTTCATCTAACTCCTACCAGATTTACTCTTCTTACCTTAGGTATGCAATTTAATACTGCTACCTCTAGATGCCCTGTAACTATCTCCCATGCACTACTAAAATCATTCCATTGTGGGGCTATATGCCATGGCACAGCTCCAAGCTTCCTGCTAAGCTTGTCATAATCACCTGCCTTGGAGTTCCATATGTACCCCTTCTTGATAGAATATTCCTCATATTTTGCAATTGCTCAAATCAAGAGCACATGGTTACTTTCCCCAATCAGATGGGGAAAGTAACCATGGTTATGGATAACTGTTTTGATCCTATGACCAGGTCCAATACTCTCACACCCCCAGTCACTCCATCACATTGCCTCAAGTAGTTACACCTCAAGAGGTATATAAATTCCATTTCCTTCATGCTATGTGATATTTCTTTCTTCCAATCTATATCTCCATAGTTGAAGTCATCCATAAGAATCATTTGACACCTGCATTCATTGTACTAATTTGCTGATGCATCTCTTCCAGATCATCCCTGGACCTATCCCCCACTAGTTTATAGCAGCAACCAACTGTATATTTTGTCTTATTGTCCTTAATCTCACACTGGATGGCTTCAAATGAACAGTCACCCTCCAGCTTATCTGTTATTCTTTTTGGCTGCAATTCATCTGCTATCATTAGATTATACATCATGATTCTCTTTTTTAACATCATGTTTTTGCCATGAGCTATGTATGTATGTATTACCCATCAAATTATTCTAACCCTGTAACTATATCATCTGCTGTTAGCCGAGTTTCACTAATGCCTATAACTTTTGGCAAAGATGTAGTGACCAATGCCAAAAAACCCCTCCTTCTTGTTCCTGATACGAGGGTTGTTTGAAACGTTTGGTAAAAGAATAAGTTAAACACAATTTTTTGGAAAAAAAATTATGTTGAGAAATAAAATTTATTTCTCAACATAGTCTCCATCTAGGTCTACACATTTGGTCCAGCGAGTTTCCAATTTTTTCATCTCGTCTAAAAAGTAGGATTTGTCAAATTGTGCAAAATAATCATTGACAGCCTTGATGACATCCTCACTCGAAGAAAATTTTTTCCCACAAGCCAAATTTTTAAGTTTGGGAACAAGAAGAAGTAGTCGCACGGGGCCAAGTCCAGAGAATATGGTGGATGTGGAACCAATTTGAACCTCAATTCGTGCAATTTTGCCATTGTGACAGCGAATGTGTGGGACGGTGCATTGTCGTGAGCACTTTTTTATGCACCAATCTTGGCCGTTTTTTTCTTCAGTAATTTTTCATGCAGGATATTATACACCCATTCAGTTGAGATGCCTACAATCTCAGCAATCTAATGCACTTTTATTCAGCGGTCTTCCATAACGATACCATGGATTTTGTCAATCATTTCTTTCATAGTAACCTCAGTCAGGCCTTCGGAGCATGCTTCTTTGGACTTACAATTACATTTAAACTCATTTATCCAAAAATAAATAGTCTTTAATGCTGGTGCAGAGTCCCCATGAACTGCGTCTAACTCGGCTTTGATCTGTGCGGCCATCCACTCCTGTTTTATCACTGAATGAAACTCGTTTTTCTCCATTTTTATGAAAAATACAAACATAGTCATTTTAAATGTTTGCCAGATGAGAAATACACATCGCACATAGCTAAAATTTTGTCATGAAAAAGATGATACGTGCCGACTTATTGAAATTTCAGCATTCTTTTAAGCCTACAATCACTTTTACTGCTTGGATTGACTACCTCCTATTCAACATTTTTGTTTAAGAGACTAGATTCTGCAATTGATCATTCTCACACTCCCTCACTTCATGGATACCTTCACATGCACACACACACCTGCATCCACACTAATTGCTTGAATTTGCACTTCAGCATGCTTGGTGAACAAAGCTCTCTCTCTCTCCACACCTAACACGAAAACCATTTAGATGCAGTTCATCAGTATTATATAAATCCTTCTTTCTGTGAAACTCAGACCATAAATCTGCAAATCCTATATCATTCCTTCTGTACAAACTGAATTAATTTGTTTGCTATCAGTGCCCTTCTCCTGAATTTGCCTCCATCGTAGTGTGGCAGGAGACTAACAATCTTCACCTTCTTGCTCTTCTTTTTTGCTTTGTCCAACTCCTTCACATCATTCCTCATAGAATACTTTTTACCTCTCAGATCATTAGTGTCAACCAAGACAATTAATTATTTTGCCTTACCTTTCTGCATCCATATGGTATGATCATTAATTTTTGCACCAGAGAAACATGATTTGGTTATACTTTCATTAAGTACTTCTGTGATCATCGAGTCTCTGTACATAACACATTCGATTTGTACAGTAGGATGAGTGCTTGTTTTGAAATTGGCCATCTAATTGTTTGATTAAAAATAGTCTGAATATATGAATTTAAATAATTCATATATATTGGGGGGAGTAGAAATGTGGCTTAATAAAATCAAGGGTCTTTGTTAGTGGTGCACTGATAAATAAGAAGTAATATCAAACTATTCATGATATCAAAATTTAGTATAAGATTTTTTTTATTGTTGTGAAGGGAATATAATTTTTAATGAAGGGAGAGTTGCCAGTAATGGGGGAGAAGTGATTTTGCTAACTGATTAGCAGTTTGTGAATTACTGATTATCATTTTCATCTAGATTTCATTACATCATCTACATATCACTCATCCTGTGAATGTAGATTAAACAGGAAAGAACCCGCATTCTGTTTGAGATTTTATCATATATAATATTCTACCTCACAATCTACTAGCCATCCCAGTGCCCAACTCCATAAGTCTAAAACCAACTTTACGGTTTAATATTTAATACCATTATAAAATTTATTACTGTGCACAGTAATTAGTCAAGATGTGGATATCAAAGCCTGTAAAGAGAGAGAGAGAGAGAGATAACCCATTTATGTCTACATTTCAATGTATTCTTCAACAAGTGATCCTTTCAGCTATTTTGCCCACTTTTAAACAATATGTTCTCTGAATTTCTACCACCTGGCAACCATTACGAAAAGCTCAGGAAACAGCTTGCGATAATAAATTGGAAAGAGGAACTGGATGGAAAGGATATCAATGCTGCTTGGGCCATACTCAAGAACTATTTGGTGGAGGCAATATCAGAGTGTATTCCAAGGATCAAGAGGGTAAATAGAGTAGGTGTAAAATGGATGAATCAAGAGATAAGCTATGCAATCTGGAAGAAACACAAAATGAGTACTTATAACAACCAGTTGCATGAGAAAGGCGAGGAAGGTGACTAGCTTGATAAGGGTAGCAAAAATGCAGTATGAGCAGCAGTTAGCTAAAGCGGGCAAAAAAAATCCTAAGGAGTTTTTTCAGTATGTCGCCAGTAGAAGAAAGAATGATTATAGTAGGATGGGATTGATTGGTGAAAACGGAGGAATGATAACTGCTGCAGAGGATATAGTTGAGATATTTAGTGAGCAATTTCTAAAGGTATTTCATTCTTGTGAATGTGGCATCATGCAGAACTTGAAAGCAGTGGGAATTTTAGTAATTTTAGTAAGTGTTAGTAAGTGAACAAGCGGTATATGAGGAATTGAATAGACTTGATGTAAATAAAGCTGTGGGACTTGATACTATTTCACCATGTGTCTTGAGGGAATGTGCCAGATAGTTAACAACAGCTTTTGTATATCTTTTCGACATGAGTCTCTCACTGGGTCAAGTTCCAAAAGAGTGGAAAGAGGGTAAAATTGTTCCAATTCATAAGGGAGGTGATAAGTGTAAGGCTTTGAATTATAGACCAGTCTGTGTGTCTGGAGTTGTGGTCAAGGTATTAGAGAAGTTAGTTAGGAATAAGATTCAGAATTGGGTTGACAACAGAAAAATACTCTTTGGCGACCAGCATGGATTTACTAAAGGAAGATCGTGCTTATATATATATATACAAATATATATATATACTCAATGGACAAAACATTAGAGATACCTATCTAATAGTGTGTCAGTCTTCCTCCAGCACAAATAACAGCCTGTATTCTGTGAGGCATTGAACTCCAGCAGATGCCAGAGAATTGCAGGAAGGTAATTCAAGCATGCCTGTTGCAGCATTGTCCACAACTGCACCTTAGACAGTCCTAGATACGTGGATCTGATGTCTCGCTCTATGGCATCCCAGGGTTGCCATATCAATCAAATTAATCCAGATTTGATTGAATTTAAATCTGGGGGGCACTGGATGGTCCCAAACTCAGATGAGTGTTCTTCGAGCCATGCCTAGGTGATTGCGGCCTGGTGGGATGGTGCATCTTGCTGAAACAGACCATCAGCTACAGGATGCACTAAGGCCATGAACGTGTACAGGTGATCAGCTAGCACATTCTGGTAGCTTGCAGCATTTAAGGACCTCTCCAGACAAACTAAGGGACCTAATGTGTCACATGAGAAGACTCTCCAAACCATCACAGAGATGGTTTGGAGAGTCCAAAAATGGCTCCTTCTTGAACAGAGCCAATCTAGCACAATGGGGGCCATGGTTATGCTGTCAATGCCACACCCTCCCGTCAGCTCAGTACAATTGATAATGGGATTCATCTGGCCACATGATTCTGATCCATTCTGCAGAGGTCCAGTTTTAATGGTCCCAACATCAGGCTAGATGCAATGTCCAATGATGAGCTGTCAACAGTGATATACGAGTAGGACAATGGCTCCCGTAATCCATGGCATGCATGGTACATTGTACCGTTCACTTGCTGATGCTGCCTGAACCTCCAACATTGAAACTGGATGGGATTTGTCCTACAGTTAGTCTGTATGAGCCTGGACAGTCTACATCGACCCCAGCCATCAATGGTGTGTGTGTGTGTGGTCAGCTACCACTTGCTTGCTGGTACGTCTGTTGATGGTATACTCCAGTAGACCCTTGATATGGTTGCCCTCGAGAACGAACCATAGGTTCTTACCACTTGGATGATAGAATGACTCATCTGCCTTGCACCAATAATACATCCACGATCAATGTCACTAAGATTGCCACATTTATCCATGTTCGTCGATTACAATACACTGTTTGAGAAGCTCCAATGTCTGCCTATTTACCGTCTGCGTTCAGTTTGAGTATACTTCACTCTGCATGGGGGAACCCAGTGTCAAATAGAAAAATCAGAACTCCATGGTGTTCTGACTGTGTGATCTTTAACTTGATCTTTAATGCTCCCTGCAGGAGTTTTAATGCTGGTGATCTTTAACTTTCTGTGTGTTCCTGAACAGAGGAAGTTAAAGAGGCAGTAAAAGAAAATAAGAAAGCATGTTGAAAGTTCTTGGCAAATAAGTCAACTTCTGCTCTAAGAGAATACATGTAAGAAAGCTAAACGCTGTAAAACTAGCTGAACAAAAGTCATGGGAAGACTTTGGTAAGAATATAGAAAATAAATATCAGGAAGGTTGCAAAATATTCTGGAGGCTATTGAAAAGCTCAGAAATGGAAGAAAGAGTGCTGTAAAAGGAATTATAGAGATGGTAAAGGTGACATGAAAACTGGAGAAAAAATATCTTTGATGTATGGTGTAATTACTTTGAAAAATTGCTAAATGAAACAAGCAGTGACAGCACAGTGATAAAAAAACACTCAACAGGCATGCAATGGAATACATATCCATACTTGAAGTAGAAAAAGCTGTCAAAAGCCTGATATGTGGAAAGGCAGTGGGAGTAAATGATATTATTATTATTACGTGATTCCCCTCTAGGGAGTCCAAAGACTCATCGAGGGAGGGCAATTACTCTACAAATCAGTCTCCACCACTCAATCTGCCAACTACAACAAACCGCAACTACCATCATCATCTACACCATCTATTGTCCACCACCACTAGTATTTTCACAGACAATCACAAACATCCATGCCTATGCCACGTGGGATATGAGCCCACAACCTTTTGGGTGGAGAGTGGATATGCTAACCACTTGGCCAACTGATTAGAAATGCTCAAGTATGGAGGTATAAAAATCTTACAGTGGCTGTGCTGCAGAGTTCAGAAGGCCTGGACAGAGGGACGAATTCCAGATGATTGGAGTAGAGCGCTCAAAGTACTGATATATATAAAAAAGGGGAGATAAAACTGAATGCGAGAATTACAGAGGTATTTCCCTACTGAGTGTTCCTGGTACGAGTTATGTGAGTATACTTGGGAAAAGGTTGAGAAAGATTGTGGAAGGGAAGCTTGATGAAGAACAAGCTGGATTCAGGTCACAGAGGCTGTCAAGATCAGATTTTCACTTTATGACAAATAATTGAGAAATTGTGGGAATATAACAAAGATCTGTATTTAAGTTTTGTAGACCTGCAAAAGGCATATGACAAGGTGCCAAGAGAAAAGCTATTCAAAACTCTACAGTTATATGGTATCAGTGGGACATTATATCAAGCAATACTTAAGTCTTTATTTGAGGTGAAAGTCAGCAGTTAAAATCGAAGGAAGTACAGGAAGATGGAACAGGAAATACATTATCCCTTCTGTTATGCATAATCTATATGAATCACATTATGAAGAAAAGAAGTATTAAACCTGATATATTAGGTTTAACTTTATCTTTATGCAGATGGTGTTATACTTTTAAATAAATCCAGTACAATCAGTAAGATTCCCTGACTATATTGAATAACTGTTGTAATAAATTTGGCATGAAAATCAGCAATAAGACAAAGACAATGAAAATAGGCAGAAACATTGAAAATATCAACTGCATTGTGAATGGAGAACCTATAGAACAAGTAAAATATTTCAGCTATTTAGGCATAATTTTTAGTGATGATGGTAAATTAAATATGGAAATAGATAACAGAATCAACAAAGCTGGTATGATGGAAGGAAGTCAACAGAATAGATTTATATGGAATAAGAGAGAAATTAGTCAAAACACTAAATTAGCTGTATACAAGACAGTGTTCAAACCAA
Organism: Typopeltis vanoorti; assembly: GCF_054136105.1. NCBI lineage: Eukaryota > Metazoa > Arthropoda > Arachnida > Uropygi > Thelyphonidae > Typopeltis > Typopeltis vanoorti. The sequence goes on from NC_143554.1 coordinate 90,107,550, forward strand.
TTTAACATGTTGATCTGAGAGCTGGGTTAGAAATAAAACACTTCACCAAACACTAGAGACTACAGATATGAGAGTTCTGAGAAAGATTAGGGGCATGAACAAATGGCAATATCTTATTAAAAAAAACAAACAAACGAGGATATTAGGAAAGAACTTGACATTGTCAGAATCCAGGAATGTGTTAGTAGAGCTGATCTCAGGTGGTATGGCGTTAAACAGAATGGGAGAGGAAAGATTAGTAAAACAAGTGTTGTTTGCCAGGTTGACTCAGGAAAAATACCCAGTGAAAGACTAAATTATAGATGGATTGATACCGTAAAAAGTGCCTTAGCAGAGAGAAATATAAGATCTGATAATGTTGGAGTCTTGACAGGTAACAAATTGATCTGGAGAAAAATTGTTGATAGGAAGTTAGTAATGATGATAGTATAGCATGTAAGTTTTTCGTGGATGTACCCTCAAGGGGGTGTATAGGATATGATAGTACTGTACACCCCTTGAGGGTACATGTCAGGAATTTGATGATGATGATGATCATTCTTGTTGATGCAGTCAGCTTTCAGCAGTTTGGTTTTTCACTTAAATTGCTGAATTTCTTTATTACTTTTTCAGTTTGATAAAGTTTACTGATTTCATTTTGTGAGATAAAGCATGAAATTCATTCTCCCATGTCAGCTGAAAATATCACTTATTCAAACTGTGAAATATTATAATAATTCCTGCTTGTGATGATAACATTATTTGATAATTTATCCACTGGAAAAAATTTCTTACTTCTTACCATCCCCGAAGGACAGCTTATTCTCACTAGTGCTTTCAAGAATGTTTGATACTTTTTTGTTTCTGTTATGGAGTAGTTAGTCAAACAAAGAAGACAGAGATATATCTCTTTCTGGGGGCTTGCATACAGGTGATCAATATCATACCACAGAACTATAAAGAAAAATCTGAGATCCATTGCAGGCTCCAGCATCTCCCAAATCTAAACAAAAAAGTAAATGCATACTTTTATTCAAGTGTTGACAGACTTTTCTGTGAACGTTCATGAATTTATACTAGCAATACCATTGTTTTTCAAAGTTGCCAACTTGTTAGCTCACTCTCCTAATGGCCTTTTAGACTCAATGACTATGAAGAAGTGTGCATAGGATTCATATTTTATTAAATAATTTTAATAACAAATGTAATGGTTGTCCCTGATGAAGACATAGATTATGAAATAATCTGTCTTCATCAACAAAAATATCTCTGATCTATTTTATTATAGCAGATTTTCATATCAACCAAAAAACAATTTGCTTAACAAGTAACTAGCATGTAGAAAGTATTTTACCTTGGGTATAATAAATGTTAAAGTTACCAAGCTATTTTAAACCTGGTTTTACTCCATTTCCCAAGTAAACAAACAGACAAATATAAGTCAAGTTTGCACCTGCACATAATGCAAGTCTAGCTGATCCTGCAGGTAGTGCAAGACCAAGGTAACTCATGGTAAAAGTAGAATAAGCTCTGATCACTAATCTTAATATTTACCCATAATGCAAAGCACATCTCCTGGAGGAGTTGTATGATGCTTTGTATTAAAGGCAAGGGGCCACTACCCAGACCGGTTTCGACCTTTATTGAGGTCTCATCAGTGGGAGCCAGGCTAGAAATATCAAGATTTTAGTAATACAGAGCTTATAAGTATTTTACCAGAACAAGTTACCATAAGGTGTTTTAACCTTATTAAATAAAAATCTCAGGAGGAGATATAAATGTAGTAAGTATTTTACCTTGGGTATAATAAATGTTAAAGTTACCAAGAGATGTGCTTTGCATTATGGGTAAATATTAAGATTAGTGATCAGAGCTTATTCTACACTTACCATGAGTTATTTATATGCGATATACCTTGTTCTTGCACTACCTGCAGGGTCAGCTAGACTTGCATTATGTGCAGGCGCAAACTTGACTTATATTTGTCTGTTTGCTTACTTGGAAAATGGAGTAAAACCAGGTTTAAAATAGCTTGGTAACTTTAACAAGTAACTAGCATGTATCCAGAAAATCTGATGCAATATTTAAATTTAATAGCAAGAACCTGGAGACTTATTAGAATTCAGCAGACTATAGAAGACATGGTTTCTAAAAAATGTGAAAAGACGCTAAGCAAATTATGTTGTCCATTTTATTTTAGCATATATGCAGAAAAATCTAAATATATTTAAAGGAAAAAAACTAGTGCAAAATCTAGAACATACTCTTATCACATGTGATATACATATTTAAGTTCTATACAACAAACTTTAAGTACAAGAAACTTTCTTTATAAGTTTTTTGTGTTATAAGAAAATATAACAAAACCCATTCAGAATAAAGAAAATATTAAGTCCACAATGTAGAAGAATAAATTTCTCATTTGCTACTTAATTAAATAGTTTACACATTAATGAGAAAAGAGAGAAACCTACAATCCTTTCAACAACAATAACGTAAATAATTTGAAAATACAGATCATTGAATACAAGAAAAATACAGCTTTAATTATTATTGCTACAAGACAACATTTAGTGACATTTATGTAACTTAAACTCAAAAATCAATAAATAAAACCTGAATTAAAATTAATTCAAGTTTAACATTAATAATTGCATATAGGATAAAGTGGATAAAGAGTTCCTTTTTACTTTTCAACTTTTTCCATACTGCATGGTCACCTTAAATTTTGAATAATCAGTACTGGATTTCCTGTGGAAGAAAACAGGTGGAAGAGCAGCTATTTCCTAATTAGCTGCCAGATGTGTACTAGAAAAATAGCTGGTGTTAGCTCTTGAAATAAAGCGAAAACTTTTTTTTTAGGAATGAGAATTCTGTATTTAAACTTCAGAATCTGACATTCAAAAGATGAAGATGACCAGACAGATGGTTTAAAAGAAACTAGTTCTGGAAACAGAATACATGATGAAAATGACACTATTTCCTATGCTTCTTCTCAAATACATATTTCATGATCATAGAACAATATTCATATAGATATGTACTTGGAAGAAATGTGAGTCTTCTAAAAAAACTTTTCTATACAAACAATTCTTATAGATTACACAAAGTTGCATATTATGGATTATATGATAACCATGTGGATGATGAAGCATTGGTATCAATTATAGTAATCCCATCTGCAGAGATTAGAGTATTATTCAGAATGTGAAATGGCATCATAAGAGTAATAATATTTTCTTATAATAAAACCTTTTTATTTTGTTAGAAAATAAGTTTCTTTAATTGTGTCCAGGATCCATAAAAGTGAAAGTAATTGTTACAATTTATTCTTATAATGAATATTTTATAAGCATAATGAAAATATTTTTTTAAATACAGTATGGGCTCCAGTGTTTAAAACTAGCACCGATGTTATCTGCAAATTGTGAGGTTAAATACCAAATTATCTTCAGCTGTATTTCATTTTATCTTCCATTTATATGCAAGATGAAACAAAATACTGCTTAGGCCAAATAGTCTGTTAGATTTAGGAAATGCCAAAGGCATTTTGGCTATTTCTAAACCTGATTTTACTACATATGGAAAGTGGTAAATCCTATCTTTGTGACCTGTTATGTCTGCTAATTGTGTGTTCTCTGGCAAGTTTATCAGTTCTACAGAAAGAAAGAAAAGAAACATGAATTTCTGGGAGGGGAAAACATTGTTATATTCTAGATAGGATTTGAATCCAGGTCTTTCCAAGTAAAGGACATATATCATTCTGATGATACTATGATGATACTATGGAGACACAAATGGTATTTAAATTTAGAACAAATTCTAAATTTAAGTGTGCAAATGTAAAGAGCTGGCCTCAGAGGCATGAAATTAAGGCAATTTAAAGGATTACAATATAGACAAGGAATACATTGTACAGAGAATGCACTTTTCTGCTAAGGCATATGGTGACAAGACTGGATCATATCTGTGAAAGTTGTGCATAAATCTCAAGAAAGAGCACTGAAAGTTATTTTTCCTGATTTCGTGTAGAGAGAAAAAAAGGAATGTAGAGAGAATGTGTGTGTGCGTAGTGGAGAATTCTTTTATGTGAGGCTTGATAGTCAATTATCACAGCAGAGTAAATATAAACTGATTGTAAATATAAACAATTCATTAGTATAACAAGTGCTGAAATAACATGAAAAATACACAAATTCTACAGGTATCAGTTTTTTTCAATAACAGGAAGATTTAAGCTAGAAGATAGAATAAGCAGAAGTTATGACTTGCAGAAATTAAAAAATAAAATACAGTATATTCAACTGATTATTTCATAAACACAGATTTGTGGAATTGCCTCAGCAGATTTAAAAATAACAGTGTTTTTAAACATTTTAATTACGTTAATAAGATTAAGTTTGTAGTTAAATATAACTATAAACTGTAATACTGATTTCAAATACACTAAAATGTTAAAATAATAAAAATGGGCTATAATAAGAAATCAATTCTCATGTTTTTCAATGTACAACATTATTACAAATGCAAATAGTAAATGTAATTATGTTAAACACAGGAATGTTTTTAGTTGTAATAAGAACGCCACTTGACTATTTTAGTTATAATAAACACTATTTGGCCATTATCTGAACTGCATAAACTGCAATTGCATAATTTCACAACTGCTAATGTGGAATAGTTGCTGTTTTATTATTTTTGCAATTCTGATTGGTTTCCATAACAATATAAAATTGTATTTGGCAACTGTATTACTACTAGAGTTATCATGATTATTGATGATTTCATTTGGTTTGTGATGTGACTGAATAATTCATACATTTATATAGTTGAACTTTGTTCAGCAGTGCATATAGGAGTGTTTTGTCTACTGATTGAAATGTTTTGCATGAATTTAACAGGTTGTTGAGTGACAATGTAAGTTAATAGAAATTTTTTTTTGTTTTGTTTTTACTTCCAAAACTGCCTTTTAATTACAACCACTTGCATTCAGTAAATTACAATATGTTTATTGTAATTTAAACTGAACTGTAATTTTAAACTATACATTTGGTTTTGCTCTTTTTTATTTCTTCATCCTACACAACTGTAGCATGTGCATTATCATATTATTTGATATCAATTCTCATAGTTAAACTTACATATATATATGTCTTTCTTAGCATAGAAATGTAAAATTAGTATAGTAAGATAATATGCTATTTCAATACTATATAATACTATAAAAAGTACTTAAAATTCATGAAGTATAAATGGTAATATGAAATAAACTTAATGACTGTAGTAGCTGCTGTTTGATTCTTGGGTAATTTTTACTTTTTCATTTTTTTAAATGTTTAATTAATTGCCTATCGCATTCTTTATATTGTAATAACATTTTTTCTTACAATTATGGACTTCTGTTATGATGGAATGCTACATTAGCTATTAACTAATGTAATATATCAATCAAACTTACACTGATGATGCCATTTCATGCTGTAATTAGTTGAGCATTTACTTAAAATAAAAAGACATGCAGTGCACAAACAATTAGTGAACAATGCATCTAACAATTTCCTGTGGCAACTAGAATTCAGAAAAGTGATAGCCTTTCTTCAGTTGTTTTAAATATACTTGGCATTATATTTGAGCCTGCACAAGCCACTCATATAGGTGTAATGGCTTGATACAAACAGAATACAAAATAACTAAGCCACAAATCCTATGAGGTAGATGGATATTTGCACATTGATTAAGTGATGTTCACCAAGATTTCATAGTTATGTCAATTTTTTATTAATTAATTTCCAAAATCTAATATTCTGAGGAGAGCAAACTGCTAAAATTTTTCAACAAGTATGAAATTGCAGTAATATAGCAATGATTAAAATTTTTGGAGAAAAAAAAATGAAAGGTCCCCCAATTCTCTGAAAGCAGGTTTATAACTTTTTTTTTTCACATCGTGGTAGTACCAGTGTCCAGTTGATTTTGTTCTAGAATACCAAAGTTAATACATTTACATTATTAAATAATAAAAGAAACATTTCTTCTTCTCCTTAATGTGTTAGGCTCAATGGGTTGTCACAGCCATAAACCTAATTAATGCTATCCACATGGTCTGCTGTCTGTCAATAGAAGACCATTTTTGTTTAATTGCACATGTCCTCTGACCACTCTGTCTATTTTTAATGGAAGAGGGGATAGTTCTTGGGAGAAAAACCTTATCACCAAGTAGCTACTTTCAGTTGAAATATCTTTATATCTTTATAAAAGTTTCTTGCATGCTACAAAAGTTTCATATTCAGGTATAACAGCGATGCCAGTAATACCACCCACTGAGGGAAAAAAAAAAAGATTTAAATTTTTTTTTTTTTTTTTTATATCATATTAACTGTTCTTGAGGGCTTAAATTTACTATTAAGACACACTATGAAATCCTATTTGGCATCAATACTAAGTTATGATTTCAGATGTTACCTTATAGAAAGGTTTATCTATAAGGTAACTAACACTGAAACAAAGAAATGAATTGCAATAAATTTAATATTTTGTTCAACTTTCTTGGGTTGTTTAAATAACTTGGCATTACTATTTGAGCCTCTGCAGTTAGATTTGCAGCTCTATTTTTGTTAACATCTGCTGATGAAAACTTATTGTACACAATTCAAATCACTGAGACTATGAAATATATATATAAAGTTGCCACAAAATGGCCAATCCCATGCAAAATTTTTTAATTCATGATTAAAAAAAATTCTTATTCACCAATAATGCATTATATGTTACTGGTAGATAACTGACATACAATTTTTACTACTATTTTAAAAATCAAAAATTTAAGTACTTTAAAATCAATTAACATGAATGACATTAAAAAAATGCAATGTTTTCACAGTACAAAAGACAGCACAATTTAAGTTGAACATATGAAATAGGCTGACGTTTCTTTGTAAGGAGTACATTTAAGAGACATATAGAGTTAAAAGGTATAATATTATTTATGCATGCTTAAAATAAGGATTCTCATATCAAAAAGTGAAAGAATATATTTTTTAATGCAGATTCCTAAATATATGGGGAGGAATCCTATATAACACACTTTGTAGTATTAATTTCTACTAATATGCATAACTATTCTTTAGGGCCAATATTCTATATTAGAGGTATTATATTATAAAAAAAGTTTATGCTGAAATTGTGTTAACCAATAGTACTCCCAATGAAAGAAAACCATAGAAGTTAATGGTAAAAAGATATGATTTCATCATTAACTGGATGCATTGTAGCATCTTGAAATTTAACGTTCAACCTGATTTAAGTTTTAGTTTTCTCATGCTTTCTGATTTTATATATACGTATGTTTTTTTTTTTTAAATAAAGAAAAAATTTTTCAGTCTCTGTTGAGAGGTTTTTTAAAGGGTTCCTAACATTTTGTTGGCTTGTTAGTTTTGTAAAATTTTCCAGTTTATTAGGACAGGACAAAGTACCAGGCATGTGATTTTTATTTTTTTTTTAATTTCTTTTTAAATTTTAGTTATTTGATTATCCACTACTTGACAAGGAAAATATCACATCAATAGTTTAAGAATGACTAATTAACTAACTTAATACTAAGTGGAAGAAGTTTAGAAAATTTCCTAAGATACTATATCCATAATCAGCATATTGCAAACAATCTGATGTCAACATGCCAAAAATCTGATTATATAAACAAATTTCTATAACTGATATTGTAAACAATTTGCCTACACTTGTCAATCCAGATACTTAAGTCATCCAATATCTACTTATTGCACAAAGTGATATGAAGTGATTACACAACAGAGATGAATGGTTTGTAATATATAAGAGATATTGAATGGCCATCTATAATAACTGACATGGTATCTAAAAAGCTTAACATACAAAAAAAAAAAAAAAAAGAGCAGATAAGAAACCAAGATTTTAACATTGGAGGAAAAAAAAATTTAATAAATAACCTCTATACCTATGTGTTATTGATAATTTTATCAATAATACATAATTAACCAATAATTTAAAAATATTATAGCTTTAAACTCATTAAAACTTTTAATAAGTTTAAAACAGTTCTTTCGTTTATATTATCACATATTTGCTTTAGAGTCAAGGATTGATGCCTACACACGTCTTAAAGAGTCCTGAAGCCAGCATTAGTTGTGAGCTGCATTCCTTTCTTGTAGGTTTATGTGATATATGAGAAAATTGTCATTTTTACAAGTGAAGCAAAATGATAAGGAATACAAAAACGATATAGTCTGCAACGTGTAAATTAACTTTTAGCATGATCTTTTCAATTTGCTGTTAGACATCAACAAATTTGTTATTTGTAACTGTAACATGAACAAAATATAATCCATGAGGTTTGTAAAACATTGCAAATGAAAATTTTCTGATCATGCTAAAATTAAACATTCATATATTGGAAAATTTTAATTATATTTCTTATTTTATACTTAATGCATAACCAATAAATATTTTAATCCATTCATATTTAATAAGCTATCACTTTCAAATTTGTAATTACAAGCATTTATATAATAGCAAGTTTTGGTAACAGCATGTTTAATTTTTTTTTGAAGTAAGAGGAAAAACGTTTCAATTTTGCCTGATGTTACAAGTATGTAGTTTTTATCATATAATATATCATATCGTAGTAATATATAGTAATATCATTAATATACACATGTATTTAATATTCAAATTCAAAGAGGATCTGCTCTGCCACCCAAACAAGTGTAATTTATATCAAATATTCTAAATTTAATACACACTAAATACTTTATAATGCTTCATCATTAAGAATCATCAAGTTAAGAATGAACAACTACAAACACCTAAACTTTTCTATATGTCCAAATTAAACTTTTTTTTTTTTAATTTATCGGATAATGACTAAAAACATTATTTTCTGCAAAAAAGAGGTTTGAATTTATTACAGGTGCATTTAAGAATACAGTTAGTACTCAACTTATGAAAAGGTTCTGTTTTGATGATCATGCTGTAAGTTGAAGCATATGTTAACAATTAATATGCCTGAATGCCAAAATGTGTAAGTCAGTTTTGTTATATTTTTAACTAATTTTACAGTTATAATAAAATAATACAATTTACAAATTACAAATAAAATTATTGTGTACAATACTGTACTTCAATAAATAATACAATGAGTGGACAGCTTCTCTGCAATTACCAGTAAAATAATCAGCTGGAAACACATGGAACAAAAGTAATTCTTCAAAGCCGCTGCTTTATTAATTGAAAAATTCATTAAAAGAAGCAGCAAAGACTAGATAATTAGCAACGAATTCTTCAAATTCAGAAAATGTAAGTGTTCTGATGATGCTTGTCATATGCATAATGTGGAAGGTTGTCTCACCTTCAGGGGTCAGAATGAGAGCACTAGTGAGCTTCTTTAATAATATGTACATTGTGTCCAACTTAATCTGCACAGTTTGTCTTTTCTTTTCTACATAAATTTCTTTGTAGCAAGCAAATGCAGCTTGCATCATTCTGGCTACTTTGCTAAATCTCTCCATACCGAGATCCATTTCTGCAAACAACCAAAATTGCCATATTAACTCGAGCATCTCTTTCAATTTTTTCATCATAAACTTTTTTTTTTTTTGGGGGGGGGGAACAACTTCTTCTGCAACTTTCTGTGCTTTCAGCTCTATAAGGTCTTTAAGATCTCTCCTACAGCTTCCAAAAACTGCGCTACTTCTCTATTGTCAACCTCTAACTCTTTAGCTAGCAATACTCTCTTGTCACTAATCACTAAGGCTTTGTCAAATCCTCTGAATGTATAAAGATGTATTTTCAGCAGCTTCTTCCGAACACCATACTTTGATCTACCTCACTCTATTCCATGCTGCATCTACATTCTGTATACAATGTAAGACATCATCTTGCTTCCAAAAATCTGAGCTTTTCTCAACTTTAGTAGCAGCAGTGAACTGAGTAAAAAGTATTTCTTAAATAATATGCCTTGAAGGCAGCAATAACTCTACTATATGGGTTGGAAGAGTGAGGTAGTGTTCAGTAAGCATGGTAATGGTATAGCCATTGTAAGTCGCATGTGTTGTATTGAGGACTAACTGTACTTTTTTTTTTTTAAATAAAAAACAAGTTGTATAAACTCAAGGAGCTCATCCAGAGCAAGCTTTTACAACCATCCATGCCCACAGTGGAATTCGAACCCACAACCTGTTGATGGAAGTTTTTTCACTTGGCTATGCTACTAATTATATATTTAGTTTAATCCTTTATCCAAGTGTAAGCAAACAAAGTTTGCGCCTGAAGTATTTTCAGGACTGGGGAACTTGTGGTAAAAGTGGAATAAGTTCTGATCACTTGCCTTAGTATCTCCCATAATGCAAAGCACATCTCCTTGCGGACATGTATAATGCTATGCATATATAATTGGTAGCATAGCCAGGTGAAAAAACTTCCATCAACTATCTCTAAACCAGAGAATTTTAATAATAAGGTGTTGATACCTTTTGGCAACTGGTATATGGTGACATGAGTTCTGCATTACTTCCACCTTAGTATCGCCATCTCTAGGTCTGGCTGCCACTGATGAGACCTCAATAAAGGTCGAAACTGATCTGGATAGTGGCCCTTCTCTTAATGCATAGTATTGTACATGTCTGTAAGGAGATGTGCTTCGCATTATGGGGGATACTAAGGCAAGTGATCAGAATTTATTCCACCTTTACCATAAGTTGCCCTAGTCCTGAAAATACTTCAAGTGCAAACTTTGTTTGCTTACACTTGGATAAAGGATTAAACTAAATATACAATTGCCACAACCTGTTGGTTGGAGAGTGTGTATGCTATCCAATTGGCCAACCAGACAGGCAACTTTGTTCACAAAGTTATGGTAATTACATGATATTTGTAATTATCATATTATCATAAGATAATTAGAAATTTAATTATTTAGTAGCTATCTCACTGCAAGAGCTTGGATCAAACTACATCTTAATTAGTTATTGGTGAGAATAAGAAGGAAAAGAAAGAAAGAAGATACTAGATGGAGGGCACAACAGTGAATTATTAAAGCAATAATACAACTACAGAACATTAATTATTAGAACAGATCTTCATGACTAGACTACTTTTATACAGAGACCATTGACTTCAAATCAGTTGCCTCAGTATCTCACAATGCAAAACATATTTTGAGAAGGGCTCTTTCTTAATAATGTTCAAACTGCCCAAATGATATAATAATAATAAAAAATTCCTCTAGTTACTGACTAGAATCAAACTTATAACAGTCTTTCTTTCTGGTCATCTTAGCTGTGGAAACAAAGTGGCACTTCCACAGTGCTACGTAGGCACCAAAATTTACAGTTAATTCCTGGGCAATTTAATGTTCATTTTTGAAAATAATTATTTCTGGTTTCATTTAAAAAAAAAGTAATATTATATTCAGTAGGCCAATACTGCTGTGCATTTATTATTACTATTATCACTTGACAAAGTCGAAAGATTCATATAACAAAAGGCTTACTATGCGACTACAAAGGAGCAGAAAGAGATATAGTTTCTTTCTATAAAATGGGTTCCAAAACAGAAGTAGCAAATTATAGACCAATCAGTATCTTAGGATTCATAGTTCAAGTACTGACAAAGTTAGCTATGGCCAGAATTCAAAAAAACAGATAGGCTAGAATATGATACTTTATAGGATACAATGATTTTACCAAGTCTTAGTAATTTGCTCACTTTCAATACAGTTGAGTTAAAGAAAATGGTTACATCATGATGATGATGCTGCACTTTGCAAAGGCATTTGAGAGGATATCAGAACTTCATAGAAATGTGTGTTATGCAAATTGTAGCAAATGGGAATGGATATGAAACTGGTGACAAAGATAAAAAGATTGCTGAGAGATAGATATTAAAGAATAGTACATGGTGAAGCCAAATCAAAGAGATACATAATTGGCATACCAGAGGGACTCTGTACCTAGATCCAAGTACAAAAATCATATTCCAAGTATCATATTTCTGCCTACCTGCTTTTCTGAATTTCTAAACTAATGATATTTAGAATGATTTGGGAGAAGGGATGTTTTGTAGAGATGATGGGGAGGGCTATTGTTAATAAAAGTAATATATTGATCCTGCAGAACTATTCCAATAGACTTACAGTGTGGGCAAAGAATAATAGCTTACAGTTTGTTATGACAACAAGTAAGGTTAAGATTACAAGCTCTGTATTACAATGATGGAACTGCATTCAGAGGACATACTGCAGAGGTAGGCAAAATGACATAAAGGATCACTGGTATGTCAAAAACATTGTGACTAGTAGGAATAAGGAAGTTGTCCCTCTTTATAAAGCTCTGATATGATCACGTCTGGATTAGGGCTTGACAAATCATGCAAAACCTTACTTGCCATGCAAAATACTTGCAGGATCCCCTTTTTTAATATGTTCCAGTAAGTCAATAGAAATTCCACAAAATGATAGATTACAACCTCAAATTCAGATGAATCAGCTTGTGGCAATTTATATAACTGATGATTTCAAGTAGAAAGTGGGTACATATTCCAATTTTCAAATCACATGCAAAGGGGTCATGTGGTAGCACTCAACAGGATAAAGGCAAAAGGCTGAGCTAAGCGAATTTTGTTTGAACGAAACTCTTTTCGTGAAGGAATAAAATTGCAAACTTGGATGTCATGTGATGTCTAGATGATTTCACATTGTTCAACTTAATTGCATGTGGTCTTCTATCTGATTTGTCTATGTTGTGGGGTGAAAAAACCATGTAACTCCTGTATAACACCATCTAATTAAACTTCAACTGAAAAGTCTTTATAAAGGTTCTTTGCAGCCTACTCAGAATTCGAATACAGGTCTTTTTAACCAAAGGGCATTACTGTTACTAAATGAGCTATGGAATCTCTTAGGGAGAGCTATGATAGGGACTGCATGATAATAATCACTGTGGGCCTCTTACAATAAGTCTTTAGATAAAAACCACATTACTGCTACATAGCCCCAGGCCCTTAATGATCATGATAATAATAATAATACTGAAAGGCTTTAATTAACACAACATGAATAATGAAAAAGATTCAAAACATTGCTGACCATATTGAAAAAAAGACATTGAAACTGCAATGCTAATCAAATAGGACATAAAAGAAGCTACCCTTAGCATTCAAAACATGACTTGAGAACAGACTGAATATCATCCATCACATGCTACTGACCTTACTACTAACCTTTGAAGTATCATCCATGCAAAAGTAAATGTTAATAATAAATACCGAGCCCACTACAAATTGGCCCCTTATTTTTCTTCTTAAAATTATTTTACTATATAGCACAGTTTTTTTTAAATAAAATATTAAAATTCAAAATGTTTAAACAATATCCATTAAAATGTATAATTCTATATATTAATTCTTAGTCAAAAGAATTAGAAGATAAAATACAAATGCAAGATATTAATCAACTTTAATGAATCTAACACTAATGATAACGATCATAAATGCAATAATTATGAGACAAAAAATAATAATAAAATAAAATAAAAAATAACATAATACCCCAACTAGTTATACATAAGAACTAGAGATTCTAAAATTACTTGTTCGAGTGCCAACTGCATATTAATGTTAAAAATTTTATATGGACAAATCAGTATGCTACCCATAGACATGTATTATGAAACATTACAAGGGGATATTACATCAGAAATAAATGAAACTGTTTCATAACATAAAAGTAAGCTCTTTTGCTTTTCTGACTAGAATCTGTAACAAACATTTAACAATATACATCCATTGACTAAGGTGTACTTAAATAACATACCAATATCATAAAACTAGAGTAAAATTGATTGAAACAGTAATAAATTATTAAGATATTTCCTAAGATTCTTGTAAAGTGTTTAAAACTAAAATAAATGAGATGTAGAGGGGGGGGGTGAGAAAAAAGGTCCAAATATGAGTAGTTATGAAGGAATGTAATTTACTAAACATGTTAACAGGTTCATGCTAGACTGTATGAGCTATTGCACCTTATGTTGCAACAATACAGCGCAAAACACACATCCCACCATGAGAGTGTTAAACAGATGTGATGTGAATGAGATGAAAGATGATCAAGAATGATGGCCCTCTCAATAGAATAACCTCCTGAACAGATTAGGAGAGGAAAGGTTAGTAAAAATAGCAGACACTTGGCTATTTGAGCTGATTATGGACTGATGGAATCAGATTATCATAGTATCCTGTACATTAAATGATAATATATTTAAGGAAATATATTATAATGATGATGATGCTAATAAGGAGCTTGCCAAATATACTACAGAGATCAGTTACATGGTGAAAGGAGAACAAAGAGAGACATAAAACGTTATATAAATAAGTAGAATGAGTAAGTTTTATTTTGGGGTGGGTGGAATAGACTGCCATAGGAGGGAAAGGCCTCCAATACTGAGTGACCATAGCCATATAAATTTTAGAAAAATGTCAATGGAATTTTCAATGGTGATAAATAAGATATGCAAACACATATTTGGTAAAATGTCCAAGGATTTACAATAGATTTACAAAAATACCAACTTCAATACATAATGCAGCACAGCCAAGTATTGCACATGTAGCTGACAACAATCTTGAAACACACTAAAAGTTGCTCATTCATTATATGGCATTACAGTTAGCTATTGTGTATCACAGTGCGTGCATAGTTGATTTTTGTATGCTGAACATGTTAATGCAGTAAATGTTTATGGATTTTGCAACGAACACTGCATTGCTATTGCTGTCACAGTTTTCCAGAAACTATGTGAAAGAGTGACACGGTAGGATTCATATTTCATCTATGTGTGCAACTGAATAAGATGCTGTTGAACAAGAAAGCATTATTATGGCACTATGGAAAAATTCTCATGTACGCACGCAAAGGATATCCACACATCTTGGTGTTTTGCGAATGAGAGTATGTGGAACATTACATCAAGATTTTAATCCATACTACACACAACCCCAAGCCCTTAAATATGAAGATCATGCATAAAAGCTGGAATTCAGTAACAGACTCAATGTTAGATGTTGACTCTATCTTGTTCTGTGATGAAGCTCAATTCATCTTTGAAAGTTTCAACATTATAAATGTTGATACCTTCATATATGTTGAAGATATCAACATTTGCAATTCACATGTATGATCATAAATGAGTAATCGTCATGGTACTGTAAATATAATTTTCAACACTGCTTTAGTGTAAATGCGCGATGTGGTTGTGAAAAATAATCATAATTTAAAATTATGAATCTTTTTACAATTGTTTCTGTATTCTAATACTGTATATAATTAATTTTGTTTTTGTAACACGTATGATCAGCACTTACAATGTGCCCATTATTGATATTATTATTGTTAACATGAAATGTAGAGTGTTTGAGATTTGATGTACTTACTATATTCAGAGAGTTGTAATAATTCAGTCTTCTTTATTGTAATTCATAATTCTTTGCTGGCCTGGTTGGCTGAGTGGTTAGCATATCCACTCTCCAGCCAAAAGGCTGTGGGTTTGAATCCCACCATGAGCATGGATGTTTGTGATTGTCTATGAAAATACTAGTGGTGGTGAGCAGTAGATGGCGTTGGTGTAGATGATGCAATTCACTGTAGTTGGTGGAATCAGTGGTGGAGATGGAGAGTTGTAGAGTAGGTACCCTCCCTTGATGAGTCTTGGGACTCTTTGGAGGTGTCACGTAATAATAATAATAATAATAACATTCTGTACGCTAACGAAGACAACATGCCAGCCATTATTATGTAACTTCTTGCTTGCCATTTACATGAAGTGCACATGCTCAATGAGGAGACTGAAGGGTGAGTGACAGCATTCGGTATCTGCATAACAAAAAAAAAAAAAAAAAAAAAAGAGTAGAGAATAGAAATTTGAGAATGGCGACCAGAGAATTTTGTTTTTAGGAAGTCTTTTTTTAGAAAATGTGACAGTTTGGAAAGGGGGCAGTAAGCCAAATAAGTTTGGGAACCACTGATCTACACCAATGCCACCACTAGTAGTATTTTTTTTGTCTGTAAATTGCGTGTTTTCAAGGCTGATTTGTAAGATATTGGAGCTGAAGTTCTAATTCCATGTTTGAGGAAACACTGAATGAAAAGTTTCACTTAAGGATGCTGGATCTATTTATTATTCTATGGGAAAAAAAAAAAGCAACGGAATTGGTGAAATCTGAAACTGTAAAGCGGCTTAACATGACGATATGTCATTTATGAAATAACAAAAGAAACTTCTTTTCTTTTTTCCTTGTAAAAATTTGGTGATTTGTGCATCTTATTGAACTACATGAGGTAAGAATATTTGTACTCCATTGAGGATGATTGGAGCAGATGTATGCTAAATTGGGAAATAAAAGAGGATCCTATGGAAAAGGAGAAATAAATTTTATATTTTTGGAAAGGACCTAACAAAGGACCTACATATGCCATAAACTGACTCTGAACATTTTGTTGTGAAAATTTGTTGAGAAAACAAGGTGTTTAGCCTGGTAGACATGATTAAGTACATATTCAACAACCCAGTATTAGAATGAGTCAGAGAATGAATGATTTTATATTTTTAGGATAAGAAAATATCTAAAGTGTAGACTTATTTTAGAAGACTTTGGATCCAGTTATCTTGTAGTTATTTATGTAATTTTATTTAAAATGTATATAATGTTTTAGTTTCATTAAATGTATAAAATTTTTTATTTGGCACTTGAGTTAATAATTTTCCAGAATTCTAAAAGAAACAGAGTTAAAAAAGTCATTGCACCAATCAGAATTGAACTCTTGTGAAATTTACTTAACACTTTGTGTAAAAACAGTTTCTTTACAGAGATTAAAAATGATAAATAATAAACAGTTGGTTCACTGGTTTATTTATTTTTGGTCATCTTATAGGTGACTTTTATCTATGATTTCTGCAATACTAATTGCAGCTAATGTTAGATGATATACTTGCACATATGTGACCTCTTATGTACTTCAACACAATGTATCTCCTCTGTTCTTTCTGTGCAATGTGAAAATGCATCTAAATGATCATTTTTATGGCAAGTGGATCGGTTGTGTGGTCCACAAAACTGGCCAGCAAGGTTTTTGAATCTAAACCCTTTGGTTTTTGTCCATGGAGGTGAATGAAGATCTGGTATAATAAAAGCATAAACATGAAAGTATGCTCTACATGCATTGAACCACATTCTGGATGCTGGAGGTCATATAAAAGGCAGTCCTAACGAACTAATGCAAGCTACATATGCCATACACAGCTAAGCTGCATTGTATATTGAGACCAAGGCTCAATATGCAATACAGTTTTAACTGTATATTTTTAATTAAGAAAAAACCCAAAACTCAATAACCATTTAGTATATAAGTCCCCAGCTATGACCTATTATCTCCTTACTTGCCTTGTATATACTGAGAGAAATATGGGAGGGATATGTACAAAACCATTAGTCAGTGAGAGTAGCTGGACAGAGATTAATCAAGTTTTTTTTCACAGTGTAATACAAAGATTTTTTCAATATAGTAGGGGGGGGAGCCATTCTGGAGGCAAGTAAAGATAGAGCAAACAAGAGAGAACAGAACAGATTTTGCATGAAAATATGGTAATATTTTTTTTAAAAATAAATCCCACCTTTGAAAAGTTATAAACCTATACTATAGTTTAAAGAGAAAGCACTACTAGAGAGGATAGTGAATGAATGAGTGCAACTACTCTGACTGCATTTAAAAGAGGATATAACAAGTGGAAGGTAATTAGTAGTGAGCCATTTCTGTTTTAGGACAATTATTGTTTAACTTATATGTTAATGATATTGGGAGATGCTTAATGGAGATACTGAATTATTGGGAGACAATATCACGTTGAGAGGAACTACGAGAAGGAAATATGTCAGTCCTCAAGGAGGATTTGAATAGGCTGTCTTTGTGGGTAGATGTGTAAACGTCATCAAGTCAATATTGCTAGGTCTAGGGTTTGCAGTTTTTGAAAATAAGGATAGATTCTGTGAATCTGATTGATAGAATGTGCTGAAAGAATTAGAAGAGGTAACTGACATGGAGTGATGAATGACAATGTTAAGGACATTGGCATGTAAGGATAAAGCACTGTATATCCGGTCTTAATTGAGTTGAATTTGAACACCTGTGTATGGATTTGGTGAATTTTAAGATGTCCCAAGAACAGACTAAGGTAATATCAGGCCCCTGGAACACTGGGTATGACAACAAGTTGAGAGAATACCATTTGCAAAGCCTGGTATAGATATGATAGAAAAATATAAGATGATAGGATTTACACTACATAATATATGGAAGTAATTATTCAGAGAATAGAGAGGGAAAAAAAAAGGAGGGATAATAAGAGGCTATAAGTTTCTGCTTGGAGAGTGATGGCAGATGAATGAAATGCACCACCACCAGACTGTGGTGAGTAAGAAACAGTAAATAAGTTTAAGATGTGGTGCAATATATATTGTGATGACCTTCTGAGATGTGTCTTACAATTCCTTGGAGATATGATGATGATAGGTAGAGGGATGTCAATAATGCAAACTCTATGACCACGAGTTCAGTTATGAAAGGAATTGGATTTTTTTTATTGTTGTTAACAATTAAAAACATAAACACTGACTAGTTTCACCACAATGAATGAGTGACTTCTTCAGGGGGTGAATAAATTAAAGATGACAAGTGACATACAAATGGTTGTAAAAAAAAAAAAAGAGAAACCATGGTGATGATTAATATGTATCTTTCTCTTTGTCTCTATTAACTACACCCAATTAATTATGATGTAACAGGTTTTCACATCTTCTAACATTAAAAATATGATAATAATAAAATATATTTCTGTCTTAAGAAGTAGTGATATTACTAAAATCAACACAAATATAATTATGAAGTGACAACTACAGGGAAACATTCTAAGTTTTATGTGTAAAAAAAATAAGTTAAAAATATCAGTTTTTATTCAAATGAAATGAACTCAACTTTCATTCATTCTGTTCAACTATCTTTTTTTTTTCTTCTTAATTTTGTTTTATATATTCCATGATACAGTATTACAGTCCTATTTTGAAATTTAACATTACAATGATAACTAATTTATTTATTGCCATCAGAAACAGACAGTTAAATCAAATTCTTTTAATTTCCGTTTTTCATATCTGTGCTAAAATAATATAAATGAATATGTGATGGGCTGGGAGAACAGAGTGATCATGTTCCACTGGTGGACTGTGGATCGGTTTTAGGGCCTCTACTACATGAGAAAATAATTATCTTTCCAGTTATATCTAATGATTTTTTTAAAACACAAAACACAGAAAAATACTATAAATGTTGCAATGTGTTATGTGATGTGTGGGCATTTTCTGCAATACTTCAAATATCAGTTCATTGCTCACAATCACATACTATGAAAAACCTATATTAAATTAAATAAGTAGACCACACAGGTCTAAGAAAATCTATAGTAGTACCTGATTTGCAAAAGTCTGCCCATGTTTGATCATAAAGAATAATTTTAGAGCCTACAAACTTCTGTGTCAATAATATGAATAATGAAAATAACCAAAACATATGAAATTAATATTTTCATATCTAATTGTAAAATAATATAAATGGTTAGTTAATTTCCATTTCTGCTCCTTTTTTAATTGTTTCCTTGCATATGAGGGATAGGTAAATAAGATACCAGTTTTTACTTTCTCAAATAATTAATTAAATAAATAAATATAAAATAAATAATACGTAAATATAATCATCACTCCTAAATTCCTATAATGGTCATGCATATTTTTTCCTTCTTAATATGCATAATAAGTTGTCATGTAAAATTACCTACACTATAGACTTAAAAAGAAAAAAAAAACTATTCCTATTACTAAAATTCTAATGTTGTGGCAAGTGCCATCTTTGTTTAACTGGATGCAATTATTCATCTCATAAAAAGTTGCATAGAGCTTTCTACTCTTGAGCACTACACTCTCTTAAAATTACACAAATTGGAGTTACTAATACAGATATCTAACACATCACATTCTAAAACAATTGATGACAGTGGTGTATTGCTGCCTAGAGGGCATGTTATGAGTTCACTCTGAGATACACTCTACAATACTATCTAGTGATGCTAAAACTTTCTTTTCAATATATTATTATTATTATTACATGACACCTTCAGGGAATCCAAAGTCTCATTGAGGGAGGGCACTACTCTACAACTCTCTGTCTCCACCACTCAATCCACCAACTACAATGAACCACAGCTATACCAACGCCACCTACTGCCCACCACCACTAGTGTTTTCATAGACAATTAAAAACATCCATTCCCATGGTGGGATTCGAACCTGCAGCCTTTTGGCTGGAGAGCAGATGCGCTAACCACTCAACCAACCAGGCCAGCATAATAATAATATATTCCTCTATAATTCTCATATTCTGTTTCCTTTTTTTTTTTTTATAGGTGATTACTTTGTGATCTCTGCTTGAATCATCTGGAATTCGACCTTCTGACCATGCTACAGGATTATGCAGTGCAGCACCTATAAAACTTTTATATCTTCATACTTGAGAATTTCTGGTTGAATGTCATTACCTCTTTATATTTGAGGTTTTTGATAGCATTTTTTAATATCTAGTATCGATATGTATTGTTGACTGCATTCCTCTTGAATATTTTCTACCACTGTTCCATCACTTCTTGTTTTATTTAGAAATCTTTTGAAGTAATTACTCCAGACATCTCTAATTCCTTTTAAACTACTCTTTCTTACATTTCTATGCTTTTCAATAGTCTCCAGAACATTTTGCCAAATTCCTGATATTTATCTTCTCCATTTTTTGTCCAAGTCTTCCCATGACTTTTGTTTAGCTGCTTTTAAACAGTGCTTCACTTTCTTACATTTTTCTCGATGTTATCTTGTAGCACATGTTGATTTACTTCTAGAATTATTCCTAGGAATTAATTCATTTACTTCCTGCCAGCCTGGTTGGCTAAGTAGCTAGCATATCCACTCTCCAGTCAAAAAGGCTGCGGGTCGAATCCTGCCATGGGCATTGATGCTGTGATTGTCTGTGAAAATACTAGTCGTGGTGGTGGGTGGTAGATGGCATTGGTGTGGTTGTGGTTCGTTGTAGTTGGTGGATTGAGTGGTGGAGACAGAGAGTTGTACAGCAAGTGTCCTCCTTCGATGAGTCTATGGATTCACTGGAGGTGTCACGTAATAATAATAATATTAATAATAAGCTGAATAATAACCAAAAGATATAAAATTGATATTTCTGTAGTAACTATAAATCTTAACTCATCTGTTACATTAAATTTACACTGTGCAGATGTTTATCTCATTTGCATAATGCTAAACACTAGATGACACCAATATTTTTAAAACAACATTACAGATCACAGTAAATTTCATTAATGTTTATATCTTTCTCTTAAAATCTTACTCTTAGCACACAGCTTGTATAGCAGTAGAGATTACTTTCTTCAGTAATCTGCCTATATATATATATCAGTGCTACCTCAAACTGAAGTTTAATATGGCATGTAGTAGACTGTATAAACTGAAATAATGATCACAACAGCATACTATTTTACAGAATTTAAGGATATGTTGGGAACTGTAAGTAAATCTTGTAAACTAACTATTCACATTTAAATATATTGTAGTTATGCATCACTACAACTCATTTCCTCAGAAGATTTCAACTCAGTAACTGAAAAACTACATGAAAATTCAATATTACTAGGTAGTACCAGATTTTCATCTGAGTAGTGAAGGCTGGTCACATTCTCCTGGAAACTTAGGGTGTTGGAAGTGCACTGAGGCAGCTGGTTCAGACTTCTACAGGAAGGATGAGAAATGCATTTGCTTTGGCGTAACAGCTGATTTCTACTAACTTCCCACGATGACTTCACTCCCTGAATTCGTTTTAAAAGTGACTGTAAGGATATATTCAAAATCTATTGTAAAGCTTATATAAAATAACAAATAATTTATATTGTTAAATTTAAAAAAATAAACAGATAGATGTCATTACACAAGGTAAACTAGAAAGTAATACTGATTCTAAAAAAAAAAAAAAAAAAAAAACACACACACACATCCCATAATGATGAAACTTTGCATGTAGACTAAACACATCAACAGCATAACTCATATTTCAAACATGATGATTTTAAATCTCGAAACTTTGTATGTTTGTATGTAATAATTGTATTGATACAGCATTGAGTCATACTCTAAAATGCACTATTTTCATGATAATTATAGAAATGGTTTATGCAGATTATTTAGAATTAATATTGAAGCAGCTAAAGGCATGATATGACTATATTAATATTATGTCAGTCAACTGCAAGCGTTCACTGGCTAGTTTTGTTTGTTTAGTAGGGAAAAAGTCTCTTCAATTTATAAGACAGGAGACACAGCTTCAGTTCACAAGACTGGACAAACATTTGTTTATCTCAGATGTTCAACAGCATTTTAAGCCAGATTTTCCAACAACATAAAGTGAATGGTTGCGAAGTAGATAGCATCTTAGCTCTCCAGCCAATGCTGAGAGTTCAAATCCCACTGCAGCATTATGTTTCTGAATTTATTTAAGTGGGAGATGATTTGGTTGTCTGAGATCACTCAGACAACCAAATAATGGTTGTCTGAGTGATCACTACCCTCCTTACCTGAAGTGACTTTAAAAACACTTCCCATAATAATTCCTGTAACTCTGTCAAGTAACTTTCTGAGAGCTGGGTTAGAAAAATAAAACACTTGACCAAAGACTAGAGACCACAGATATGAGTCCTGAGAAAGATAGGGGCATGAATGGCAATATCATGTATATTGTTAAATTAAAAAAAATAAACAGATAGATGTCATTACACAAGGTAAACTAGAAAGTAATACTGATTCTAAAAAAGAAAAAAAACACACACCCCATAATGATGAAACTTTGCATGTAGACTAAACACATCAACAGCATAACCCATACTGTATCAATCCACCTATATCTTGGTCTTCCTCTGGGCCATTTTTCCAGAGAACACGTGTTTTGCTAATCTTTCCTTGCCCATTCTGTTTAAGTGACCGTATCACCTGATATTAGCTTTGCATTAGTTCTTTCCTAATATCAAACATGATATTAGGAAAGAACTTGACATTGTCAGCATCCAGAAATGCATTAGCGAAGCTAACATCAGGTGATACAGTCACTTAAACAGAATGGGCGAGGAAAGATTAGCAAAACATGTGTTTTCTGCCAGGTTGGCAGGAAAAAGGCCCAGATGAAGACAAAGATATAGGTGGATTGATAAAAAAGTGCCTTAGAATATAGAAATATAAGATATAAGAAAATCTAAGATCTGTTGGAGTCTTGACAGGTAACTGATTTGGAGGAAAATTGTAAATAGGAAGTTAGTACTACATGAAAAATTTATATCATTACTATCATATCCTATACACCCCCCCCCCCCTGAGAGTACATGGCAGGAATTTGATGATGATGAATATTTAATTTCTCTATTAGTTATGAAATATCTTTTGTAATTCATTTTCACATTTCAAAATTTTTATACATAGAAAGGTTAGCACTGTGATAAAGGATAAAATAATGTCCAGTTGGAAGACAAAAAAATCTCTGTAGTTTAAATAGTAAGAGGGAATACTTGGGAATTGTGTAAAGAAATAGTAAGCAAGAGAATAAAGAAGTATATTTTTTACATGGAAAATCAATGTGGGTCACTAGAATAAATGAATTTAAGCCATAGTGATATTTAAATTGGATCTTTCACAGTGAGTCTTGTGATTCCACAGAGGTCTGATAATAAATGTTTGCAATGGCAAATCAGTGTTGCAACATCAACCTATAATAACAAAGTATTTATTTTTAAATTTTATTCCTTATTCTCGCTACCCTCTGTAGTTTTTTTTTTTTTAATAACTTACAGCTTAAAATTATGAGTATGCTAGTAATGTGGGAAAGTCAATGAAATACTGCTTTGAAGACTATCAAACATAGTTTAGGCTATTTCAATTAAGGGGATTTAATATCCCCTTAATTGAAATAGTGTTTATATCACCGAAATGAAGCCTGTTGGCTCTTTATATTTAAGCATAGTTTAGGCTTCAAATAAGCAAGGTGGCAGCATCACACCAGATTGATCTGTTTGCAAATCAATATACCCATTAACCTCTTACGTAAGGTCCAAATATATGAAACATTGAAATGCATTTTTCAAATTTATTATTATTATTAAGACCTCCATGGAGTCAAAAGACTCATTGTGGGAGGTTCTTCCTAGGAAACACAAAGTCTATCATACCACTCCTTAAACTCATCGACTGTTTTCTTGTCCCCCCCCCCCAGTTAGTAGATCTTTGTCTATGACAAAGATCTACTAACTGGGAAACCATCTGAGGGGAAAAAAAGAACAGAGAAAAAGTTCTTGTTACTGACTAGAATTACACACATATCAATATTTCTTGGATATCATGGGAAGCCCATACTCCAATCACTGCTCACACCTTATAACGCTTCCTGAATTCATTCACCGACAAAGCACCAACAGACATCTTTGGCAATCCATTCACTACCCACAAGCAAAGAATTTGGTTCTAATACCTTTGCTAACCACACTCACACACAATTTAGAGAGAACAATGTGACCCATTGTTCTCTCTCTCTTCCTGCCAAGTACTGAAAAAAACAAAAAAACAGTCATCAGTGTTAATTCTATAAAACTGTCTTTTAATAAATAATGTCCCCTCTTTTTCACCAATCAACTAGTCCTTGAAGTTTATAGACCTTCAATCTATCCTCATAGGGAGCATTTTCCATAGAACCAGCAACAATCTTGGTCATCTGCCTCATCTCCACCACTTTCTCATCCCTATAGAATCCAAGTGACCACATCCATGGGGATAATGAAGTGGTGGATGATGTGTGCAGCAGTCCAGGCATTATAAAAACCTTATAAAGAAGAATAATAACCTCCCTATTCCTGTTTGTCAATGTGTTGATGAACTATTAACGGCTACCTTTGCAATATGCCCACTAAATTTCAACTCCCTGTCCAAAGTCACCCCAAATTCCTACAGTTCAGTTCCATACAGAGCATGTGATTTCTTCATCCTAAAGTGCATGATCTTATATTTGGCTATATTAAATTAGCAGTCAATATCTTTTGTCCACACAGCCAATTTATTTAAATCATCCTGCAGGATCTTTACATCATCTTCATTGACTATCACTTTTTCTAGCTTTACATAATTGAAAAACTTAATATTTTCCCTTAAATCATTTCCTATATCACTGATGTACAAATCTAACAGCTGCAACTATACAGATAAGTAATAAGATTACTGAGCCCTGAGCACTACTAGTTACCCACCTTCTCCTGGATTTAATTCTCCCATATAATTTTTGATATTAGTCCATCAGCTACCCTCTTATCCAAATCACCAGCTTCATATTCATCCCTATTTGCTCCAATTTATGCAAGAGAGTTCCATGTGGTATGCTTTTGCAAATTCCAGCAATATCAGTGTGTGTGTGGCCATTTCCTTTATCCAATTCATTTCATACTTTATTATATAAAAAAAGTGAACAAATTACTAAGGCAAATTTGCAGATCCTGCAAATTACCTTCACAAACCATGCTGTCCCTATAAAGTATCATATTACTTCCTATGCAATGCCTTAACTACCACTTCTCTGATACCAATTCGAGAGAAGGCAAAACAGTTCCACAATTTTTCCCTCTTTTCTCCCTAGGCACCTTCTCAGAACTGAGGGATCAGAGAAATGTCAATTTCCCTGTCCATTCTCATAACATAGGCTGATATCCATGTCCATATTTGCATTAAGACTCTGCAATATCATAAAAACTCCAATTCACTCTATTTTCATATCAATGTCACATCTGGCACTGTGATACCTCCACCTGGATGGTACACCCTTTCAAAATGATCACTTAGTAACTCAACTATTTTATTTGCTTCTATTACCAGCACTCATTAAAGTCTTTCTATAGTTATAAAGAATGACAGTCATACAACAATCATTTCTCTGCCAATCTAGTCATAGAAGTTGTCACAAAGCTATACAGACATATCATACTTCCACTTAATAATATACATTCTAGTCTAGTTTCTATTATTCTGCCATTTTTGTCTCATTTCATTTATTTCTCCATTAGATCATAATAGTGCTTGGTGGTAAGCATGGTGCATACAGTGATATATCTGGATAAGTCATTGTTTGTGTATTTTTATTGCTTATTCATTTGTTTGGCATTGACAAACAGTTCATGATAACAGATACCAAAAAGTGTTGTGTAAAAATCAGTCAGTAAATAAGTGAAGCATATAATTGTGCAAATTCAAACAACAGTAAATGTGAAGATGCAATGAGCAACATGATTTTTCAGTGGTTCCACTGCTTTAACAACAGGTGGAAACGTTCAATTTTAAGATCAAGTGATATAAGTGGTTTCCTGCAATGCAGAGCCTTAGGAGTACCAGGCTCACATTACCATATAATTTAAAAGCACCTCTAAACTAAACTTTAAAAGAACCTCATTGACTGTTACCTCTTTTTAAATTAACTTTAGTGTGGAAGCACATGTTCCATTTTCAGATGTCAACAATTAACAAAACCTACCACCACACTATCTTGTTAAACAGCATATTACACCACCTGTTGTTTATTATTTTAACGGTATAATAGAACACAGAAACTAAATAAATAATTAATTAATTAATTATTTACTTAGTTTCTGTGTTCTATTATACCGTTAAAATAATAAACAACATGTTCGACGAACACATAAGTCTGTCCACACATATTACACCACCGTCAATCTTTTTAAGTCACCCCCCCACACACACCAAAAAAAAAAAAAGATGGAAGTACTCGCTTCATGTACCATATTTGGCCTGGACAATTGGAGGATGGATGAATGTGTCAAAAGTGACTAGCATTCTAGCTGCCCTTCAACTGTTAAAGATGATATATCAGTGGCTTGATGTGCATACTTTGGTAAGTAATGACAAAAACTGATTATTCATGAAATATCTGAAAAGGTATAAATTAAAGATGCCAAGAAATTATATTCTTGGTTTAATCCTTTATCCAAGTGTAAGCAAACAAAGTTTGCACCTGAAGTATTTTCAGGACAGGGAAACTCGTATATAATGACTTCACATCACTTGCCTACGATACATATCCTTATGGGCATGTATTGTATAATGCTATGTATTATGGGAAGCTCCAACTGATAAGACCTCAATAAAGGATGAAATCGGTCTGGGTAGTGACTCTTCCCATAATACATAGCAATATACATGTCCATAAGGATATGTGCTTTGCATTATGGGAATACTAAAGGCAAGTGATGTGAAGTCCTTAGCCTCTATATATATGAGTTGTTGCTCAGTCCTGAAAATACTTCAGGCACAAACTTTGTTTGTGCCTGAATGATAAAGGATTAAACCAAGAATATAGTTCTTTGGCATCTTTAATTTTATAGTACAGGGTGTTTCAAAAAGAATGACCCGATTTCAAATAATCATATTTAATAATGAAAATGTGGTACAGTTACAAAATAAATTACGAAGTATGAAGTAAGGCCTAAAGACTAGCGGTCGTCATATCAAACTCTGGGCGAAGGTCGTTCACATGGTACAAGTCGCATTCATTTGTGGTTTGTGGTTGCAGGGATATACAATTTTCAAATCGGGACATTCTTTTTGAAACACCCTGTAAAATCAAGTGGAACAACTTCCAACATCTGAAAAGGTAGGATTTCTTACATGTCAGAGGTCAAAAGTGGATGTCAGTAAATAGAAACTATACTTTGACAATACTCCTGGACATTTAAGTCCAAGGTATACTCCAAGTTTTGGTCCAAGTACTATCATGAGATCCTTTGCACTCCATTCAATCTGACTTTGTGCAATTTCTTTTTTCTGTTTTTGGTCTAATTAAAAGAGTCTTGAAAGGTAAAAGATTTGATGATGCTTATACACATCAAATATGGCAAGAAAGCCTTTAGGCAATACCAAAAATTACATTTGAAAGATGCTTCTGGAAGAGATACTGAATCATGGAGCCTAATTGCATATGAGATCTAAACAAAACAGCAACAAAAACACTGAAAATTAAAATGTACTTATAGTTTGTATTTAATGCCCTTTTGTCTGGATCTAATATGCAATTAGGCTCTATAATTCAGTATCTCTTCCATTTATCATCTCTTAAACTTCTTTGTTATACACCAACTAACTTAAAAACTCTAACCTTCTTTCCAATTCCATAATGTCCCACATTAGATTTTACAAGCATCTTGCATACAACAATCGGCGGAAGTGTATAAAATCACAGTTAATTGGTGGTACATACATATTTTAAAGAAGCAAATTAAAACAATTTTTTTAATGTGAAATTCATCGAAAATTGTAAACTTATTGTACATTTAGTATCATGGGAAGATTAAGGGTCACATAATTTGGCTCTTTACTCTAGAGACTGAACAGAACCTTTTCAAGCCACTTAGTATGGCTGCTGTCTCATACCAAGTAATGAAAAAACTGTCTACTACCAAAAGACCTTCACAAACATCCATAACATGATTAGGGTTGGAACATATAGTCTGTTGGC
This sequence comes from Typopeltis vanoorti, assembly GCF_054136105.1. Lineage (NCBI taxonomy): Eukaryota > Metazoa > Arthropoda > Arachnida > Uropygi > Thelyphonidae > Typopeltis > Typopeltis vanoorti. The sequence goes on from NC_143554.1 coordinate 90,136,261, forward strand.
TGGATACACTATGCCTTTGACTGACTAGGCCAATTATGTTTGAATCCACACCTACAAATGATTCTTTTTCTCTCTTGGCTATATGGTGGTAATATTCATTGTGCAATTAGGGAGACAGCAGCCAAAAATAACATTGAAATGAGTGTTATTTTTCTTAATTGTAAGCACATGTGTTAGAGCAATTACTTTACTTACAATTAAGAAAAATAACACTCATTTCGATCTCTATATCAAGGTCATCATCAGGAATACACACACACACACACACATATATACATGAACTAAACTCAAGCTATACATAACGTGAGTTAGCCGATCTTATACGGAGGTAGCGGGGTTTTTCATCCCGCATACAGACAAATCGTCCCTTCAGAACACATGCAATTCAGACAAAAAATACTAGTTGTGGTGGTGGGTGGTAGATGGCGTTGATTGGTAGTGGAGGTTCAGTGTAGTGGTAGAGATGGTTGTATAGTAGGTGTCCTCCCGCGATGAGTCTTCGGACTCCTTGGAGGTGTCAGGAATAATAACAATACACATAAGTAAGCTATAGTCTGACTGCTTTGTTAACTGTTTACACAAGCCTGACCTCTGGTGAGGAAAAGAAAAACTGAATAATAGAAAAAAAATTATTAAAAGTGGAACTACATCAACTGCACCTCTCTAGTCATATTATTTTTAGGTTCTGTCACTGATCAGGGTTTCTTGTGTTGGGGTTCTGCCATCATGTTCTCCTGAAAGCTATATGGGTTGCAAATGGATCTTTCAGACTCTTGGAATAGCTAATCTATTATTCTTATTGAGATTAGGATGATAAATCAGCATCTCACTAGTTTCCTTCAAACCAAGTTTTGGTCTGGTATAGGAACTTGGTGTCTTTCCAGTTAATTCTGTGACAAGTTTGGAGTGTATAGTTGGACAGGGACCTGTTTTACTAGTGAAGGAATACATGGTGTTTGTCTTTTCTCATTGGAATTGTGCATCCTGTTTCCCCCCTATGTAGGGTAAGTTGATGGTGCATTGGATTTTGTAAACCCCTGGGTGGGCAAGGTAAGGTAAAAGGGATCGATGAGCTAAGTATGATTTTTAATTTTGTAGGAGGTTTGAATGTTGCCTTAATATTGTACTTATGCATGTTCTATTTTTTTCTGATATTCCCTTAATGTATGATATGGCTATGACATTTTTGTAATGTTTTTTACTTTTCATAGCATTATTGTGGAGGATCTTGTGAATTCTTTTTATCAAATTATTAGCCAAATCTTTATAAAAATGGCTACAACAACAAAAAATAAAATAAATAAATAATAAAAAAAAAACACTCTCCAAAACTTGCTGTTCCTAGGCATTATCTTAGTTGGTTATTATGGCCTTAATTCTAACTAAAAATATCCCAGTAAATATCAAAAAGAAGAGCCAAGAGGCTTCATTTTTAGCAATGTTAAATGAATAGTAATAGGGGATATTAAAGATCCATCGTTATTTCATTGCTGAATATAGAAACTTTGCAAGTTTTGAAAAACATCCCCTACTTCTATTCATTTTACATCATTAAAATGAAGCCTCTTGATTCTTCTTTTTGATAATTATGTTATGCACTGAATGAAAGTTCACTTATGAAATATACAACTCTATGCTGGATTGCCTCAGTGCTGAATGCGAGTTTTTGCCTCTTAAGGTTTCTGACTGGTCTCTGATGAGAATCAACCAGTTCAAAACAGCTGTCAGGCCAGTGAAACCTTAATCAAATGCACTAATAAAAGACAAACATAATGGATGCTTGGGCAGCACTCACGTCTTTTAAGTAGTGCAAGCTAAGGCAACTCCAATGAAATAAAAAATAAAAACAGCTCTAATATTACCAACAGCTAAGCCAATAAAAGGGATGTCACTGACAGCTGATTATCATAACAAAATCTTATGTTGTAAACGATTGTAATACACACAAAATAATTACAAGATCCCACTCTCAATATTATAAAATAAAACAAATCGATATATATATGATATAACTGATTTAGTCGGCTGAGAGAGAGACATTTTTTGAAATAGATTAAATGACTATAAGCTGAAAGATAAAAAATCTGTATGTTGCCTCGTCATAAAGGCTTTATTATATATTATTATTATTATTATTATTATTATTACGGGCAACTCCAGGGAGTCATTAGACTCATCGAGGGAGGCCCCAAATCATTTTCATCACAACTATTCGACATTCATACAGTATCTATCATACCTCGCCTTAAACTCATTCACTGTCACAGCATCCACCACAGACTCAGGGAGCGCATTCCACTCATTCACTACTCTAAAAGTAAAGAACCCAGCTCTAACACCTTTACTAACCACACTTTTGCCCAGTTTCCATGGATGTCCCCTAGTCCTCCCACAACCAGCCCTGTTCTCAAAAATATCTTCTGAATTAATTTTATAGAAACCCTTCAGTAATTTGAATGTCTCAATCATATCTCCCCTCCTCCGCCTATCAACCAATTTTTGCAACCCACAAATCCTCAACCTGTTCTCATACGGTTCATTCCACAGACCTGCTATCATCTTGGTCACTCGCCTCTGGATCCTCTCCACCTCCTCCCCATCAAGAAGAAACCTAGGTGACCAAATCTGAGCACAGTAGTCGAGATGAGGTCTTATCAAGGCTCGATACAGAGGAACAATAACCTGCTTGTCTCTGCTTGTCAACGTATTCTTCAGCAACCAAGTGATTTGATGAGCTGATTTGGCCACTTTTGCAATGTGTCCCCTAAATTTCAATTCCTTATCCACCAACACTCCTAAATCTCGTGCCTCATCAATTTCCTGGAGCACGGTTCCACCAATGCAGTAAACTGCCTCCCATCTTTTCACCCCAAAATGCATAACCTTACATTTTGCCACATTAAATTGACATCCATTCTCCCTAGCCCAGACCTCCAATCTATCCAAATCATCCTGCAAAATTTTGACGTCATCTGCATTCACTATTGCCCTACCCAACTTCGCATCATCCGCAAACAAATGAACTGTTCCTCTCAGATCCTTTCCTATATCATTTATGAACAAATTAAACAGCAGTGGTCCAAGAACAGATCCTTGTGGTACACCACTAGTCACAGGCCGTCTAGTGGACTCTACTCCTGAGTAAACCACTCTCTGATATCTCTCCGTCAACCACCCTCCTATCCATCTCACCAACCCTATGTCCATTCCATATATATATATATATATATATATATATCGCATTTGCCAGCGTATAAGATGCACTTTTTTCCTTTTAAAATAGGTCCGAAAAGCAGGGTGTGTCTTATATGCCAATACTCAGATTTTTATTACTTTCATTTCTGGAAATTTTCTCTGTTCCGAGTTATGCGATTTCTTTCTTGCTTCCTTGCAGTGTGTGAGAGCATTCCAGTTACTGGAATACATTCTAGTATTCCAGTTATGGATAGATAACATTTGGTCTAGGCGCTCTGGCAGACTGTCGAAGAAGCCTGCCCTGCTAGTATGGGATCAGTTTCATTTTCACAGAACAGAAGATGTTAAAAATAAACTCAAGGAATTGAAAACTCAGTTAGCTGTAATTCCAGGAGGTCTAACTAGTCAGCTTCACCCTTTAGATGTCTGTATTAATAAACCATTTAAGGGATTTATGAAGGAGAAGTGGAACACTGCTGGATGCAGTCTTCATATTTTGAGGTTAAGCCATCAGAAAGAAGGAAGAGGCCTAGCATTTCGCAAGTTTGTGAGTGGGTCAAAGCTTTATGGGATGCTGTGAAAACTGAAACAGTGGTTAAATAATTAAAGAAGTGTGGCATTAGTAATGCACTGTATAGTACAGAGGACAATTTGTTGTATGACTCAGATTCTGATTTAGAAGAGTTTCAAGTGTCGCTTCATTTAGCTCTGGAGATGAATTTCTAGGTTTTGACGAAGATTAAAAGGTGGATACTCTTTCCTAGTTAGATTAAGTATTTGTTGAAAGTAGACCCTTATTACTTTATATTTGAAATACTGTAAATTCATTATAATATTCAGCGACAAAGTTTTTTTTCCTAAAAATTTGTACAAAAAAGGGGATGCGTCTTATATGCCGACAAATATGGTATATAAAAGAACATTTCTAAGGAATGTTCCAAAATCTGTATCAAAATCAAACTCATAAGATTTGAAGACAATTTTAAATGAGGAGATAGAAAGGCAACAGAGGATATGCTCCAGTATGTTTTAGATGAAACAGATCTAGTCATGTTGTCAAAGACTCATCATCATATGAAGTAGAGAACAAAGAAAAATTCAGAAACAAATATAGCATGATACACTGGCAAGAACAGAATATCATGTTATAATTAACATTTTTTGCTTAACAAATATAATCCTTTAGCAGTTCAGCAAGGCTCTATTGAGAATATACTTTGTGAAATCTTGACACATTTATCAGGAGCATATATTTCATATTTCTATGCATTTATTTCCAACAAAGTTAAAACTGATACTAAAAGACATTTCAGATTTGAGCTATCCAATAAAACTAAAGTGTATTCTTGAGTCAAAAATTTCAGCTACTAAGCAAACAAACACTTTATTTCCATCACTTGTTTTTCCTTCTCCCAGAATCCTCTAATCGAAATAAGTAACATTTGGCAATTTCTTGAAATGTCATTTTTTGAATGGTACTATATCCCTGTAGGGATAAGAATACTGTTTGGTTAAGCCAGTTGACAAAGTAGAATTACAGCAATTTCCAGTGACCAAGATCAAGTATTTAATATTGGGACTTTACATAATGATAAAAAAAAAGGAAGACAATGAAAAGATAAAAGCGAGCTTAGCAGAAAATTCAGAAAGAAGAATTGCAAAATATTAAAATCAACTTTTGAATCCCCCCCCCCAATATCAAAATCAATTTAAACCTTAAAGAAAATGCACTTTTAAGAAGTTTATATGTTGTAATGTACTGTTTTTCAAAAGTAACTAGTAATGACTGAACTCAAATATTGCGTGCATGCAAGTGCATAATTATTGCAAATGAATACAGTAAACAATAAACTTTATTCACTGAAAGAATGTATAAATAGTAAATGATATCAGTGGTAAATTAAACTTGCCAAGAAATTATATTCTTGCTTCATCCTTCATCCAAGAGTAAGCAAACAAAGTTTGCACATGAAGTATCTTGACAATTAAGCTACTTGTAACAGACTAATAATTTCATATCAATTGCTTTAGTAACCCATAATGCAAAGTACACACCTTTTCAGATATGTATAATGCTATGCATTATGGGAAGGGTCACTACCCAGACCAGTTTTGACTTTTGAGGCCTCATCAGTAGGGGGACTAGACCCAGAAGAGATGACAAGGTTGAATTAATATAGAAATCACATTTCCCATATATAAGTAGTAAAAAGGTCTACCACCTTATTAAAATTCTCTGAATTAGAGATAGATGTAGAAAGTTTTTTTGAGAGAATTTTAATAAGGTGGTACAACTTTTAATTAAAAAAGGTATACCACATTAAAAGGTGCAAATTAAACTAAACTTGCAAAGAAATTAGAAACTTGTCAAGAATATAATTTCTTGGCAAGTTTAATTTAATTTGCAACCAAGATAAAAAATCTTTCTATATCAGAGATAAATTTAAAGTTATAACAGCTATTAATTATAAACTGATCTGCCTGATTATTCTTTGCAGGGAAAAAAAAAAAAAACAGATTTAGATATAGCTGCCATGCATTTATAAAAGAAAAGTGAGATGTATTTAAAAAAGTTCATTTTTACATGTGAACGGCATTCATTGTACTCAAAAAATGCAATTACTGGAAAATATGAGTGTGGCTATCTTTAAATGTTAACATTTAATGGAGAGAATATCAGTTTGCCATATACAGTACATAACATAAAATGTGATATAACATTTGTGCCTCCTTACAAATGAAATATTATTCATCATATTACCTATATGTAAGAATTGTTTCATATACGCAGCCTTCACAGTGACCACAATCTGGTTTTATTGAAATGTAATCTGAAATTTAAAAAGTTGTCACAACCAAGGAAAAGGCCCACATGGAACATAAGTAACCTGAAAACAGAGGAAAACCATAGAAACTATAAACAGCAAACTGATGAAAGCATTAAAACTGGACAGAGGGAAAAGAAAAACATAGAGGAAAAATGGACTCATTTGAAGGATACAATCATTAAGGCCACCAATGACTGCATAAGATTACGGAAGAAGCAAATAAAAAAAACATGGATCACCCAGGACATTCTAGATCTAATAGATGAAAGAAGAAAATACAAAACCTCCCTAAAGGAAGAAAGCAAAGACAAATATAAACATATAAAAAATATGATAAATAGAAAGTGTAAAGAAGCAAAAGAACAATGGGTTACAGAGAAATGTAAAGAAATAGAAGATCTAATAAAGACTGGAAGAATCGATAAAGCTTATAACATTATTATTATTATTCAGGCTTCCATGGAGTCAAAAGACTCATCGTGGGAGGTCCTTCCTAAGAACATACAGTCTGTCAATACTCATCGAGGGGAGGTCCCCCCCCCCCCAAGAAACACAAAGTCTATCATACCACTCCTTAAACTCATTGACCGTTCTCGCTCTCACCACTCCATCAGGCAATGCATTCCACGGTTCAACCATCCTCCACGCAAAGAAACCACTCCTCACCCTCTTGCTCACAGTTTCCTTTCGTAACTTCCAGGGATGGCCTCTTGTCATCACTCCTTCCCACTGTTCAACCAAGCGAAAGAACTCCCCAGTGTTAATCCTGTAACCACCTCTCAATAGTTTAAAAGTCTCAATCATATCACCTCTCCTTCTTCTATCCACCAAACTCTGAAGTCCACATTCCCTCAGCCGATCCTCATAACTATCCTTGTACAGTCCTGAAACCATCTTTGTCATCCGTCTTTGTATCCTTTCCACAGTTAATTTATCCCCTTCAAATCCTGGGGACCAAATCTGAGAACAATAGTCCAAGTGTGGTCTGATCAGGGTTTTATACAACGGAATGATAACCCTCTTATCTCTGCAGGTCAGTGTCCTTCTCATAATTGCAGCAATCCTCTGTGTTACCTTCACCACCTTTGCAATATGTCCCCTAAACTTCAGGTTTCTATCAATCATCAACCCCAGATCTCTTGTCTCCCCTATTTCCTCCAGTATAACTCCTCCCATAGAGTATACAGCATCCCAATGATGTTTCCCTAACCTCAAGACCTTACATTTTGCTGCATTAAACTGACACCCCCATTCATTTGCCCATCTATCTAGCTTATTCAAATCCTCTTGCAGGGCTACCACATCTGCACTATTACTAATATTCCTTCCCAGCTTCGCATCATCCACAAACAACTGAATATCCCCTTGCAATGTCATTGATATAAAGGTTAAACAATATAGATCCTAGTACTGAGCCCTGTGGGACCCCATTTGTAACCCTCTGCCTCCTTGAAACTGTTTCACCATACACAACTCTCTGATACCTATCAGACAGCCAATCCTGAATCCAGTTGACCAATCTGACATCCAGACCCATTTGCTGCAACTTAAATATCAGCTTATCATGTGGTACCCTGTCAAATGCCTTTGCTAAGTCTAAGAAAATTGCAGTATATGCCTTTCCCTCATCTAATGTTCTTGTAACTTTATTATAGTTACAAGAACTAAAGGCTAGCATATTGCTAAAACAAGAGCGCCCTTTCACAAATCCATGTTGACTCTCACAGATAACATTACCCTCATCTGCCCAATGCTGTATACGGTCCCTCACTACTTTCTCCAAGATCTTAACTACTGATGACACACAGACTGGCCTATAATTAGACACTTCCAGTCTGTTACCACCCTTATGCAATGGCACTATCTTAGCTTCCTTCCATTCCCTGGGCACCTTTGCCGAAGCCAGACTTTCATTGAAAAGCCTTTTATAATTTTCATTGAAAATTATAAAAGGAATAAGCCAACAAAACAAGACACGAAGTACAATTATCAAAAATAAACAGAGGAACATACTTATAGATAAGGAAGAAATTTCGGAAAGATGGAAGGAGTACTTAGAAGATCTATATAGTGGAAAAGATCTAGATGCCAAGGCTATAGAAGATGAATCAAGACTTGATGTGGAAGAAATTGGTCCAACTATATTAAAAGATGAATTTGAATGGGCACTGAATGAATTGTCAGCCAACAAGGCACCAGGCACTGATAACATCCCCTCAGAATTAATAAAATACTCAGGAAACATAATTAAGTCATACCTTTTCAAGATCATAAAGGATATTTATGAAACAGGGATCATCCCCAAAGATTTTACACAATGCTCTATCATACCCATTCCTAAAGTAAATAATGCAAACAAGTGTGAAAATCATCGAACAATAAGCTTAATATCACATGCTTCAAAAATACTACTCAAAATTATACAAAAAAGACTATCAAAGAAGGTTGAAGAATATGTTGGCAATGACCAGTTTGGATTCAGGAAACAGCAGGGGACAAGAGAAGCAATCCTAGCTCTAAGAACAGTTATTGAAAGATTGGAGAAGAATCAAAATACTCTGATAGTATTTCTTGACTTGGAGAAAGCCTTCGATAGTATTGACTGGAATCAAATGTTTCACTCCTAAAAACAATAAAGGTAGATTGGAGAGATAGAAGGCTCATATTTAATCTTTACAAGCATCAAGAAGCCCTAATAGAAGCAGCCAGCAATACAACAAAAACTGCAATAGCAAAAATACGTAGAGGTGTAAGACAGGGGTGCTCTCTTTCACCCATATTGTTTAATCTGTACATTGAAGATGCAATAAATAAACTGAAAGAACTAATAGAAACCGGAACTAAGATAAATAGAATTGATATTAACTGGCTACGGTTTGTGGATGATATAGCAGTTTTAGCTGATAACGAAAACAAACTGAAAGCCACTCTAACAAAGATGAAAGAAATCTTCACACAGTACAGTCTAAAAACTAATTATAAGAAAACAAAATTATTAATTACAAGTAAAGCAAATCCAATGAAAATAAACCTGGAAATAAATAATAACGTACTACAACAGGTATCCTCTTTTAAATATCTTGGAAGTCTTATCACAGAAGATGGAAGAAACCAATCAGATATTAAAGCACGAATAATCCTAGCCAAAAAAGCATTCTATAACAGAAGAAACATTTTTAGCAGTAAAGGACTTAGCATCCAGCTCAAAAAAAGGCTAGTGAAAACATACATATGGAGCATTGCATTATATGGTTGTGAGGTCGCCTGGACTCTAACAAACACGAAAAAGTTGGAGGCATTTGAAATTTGATGCTGGAGAAAGATGATGAAAATTAGTTGGACAGAAAAGTAACGAAGTTCTGAATATAGTTCATGAAGAACGGTCATTAATGAAACACATCAATAAGAGAAGAAAAAGCCTAATTGGACACCATTTGAGGCATGGGGGACTGATTACAGAAATAATGGAGGGGACTGTAGAAGGAAAGAGGCCACAAGGCAGACCAAGAATTTCATATATAAATAACATAATGATGCTAACTGGTGCTAAGAGTTATGAAGAGATAAAAAGGAAGTCACAAGACAGGATGCTGTGATGTGCTGCTATATTTACCAATTTTCAGATTGATGCACCAAAGAAGAAGAATATCAACTGATCATCTCTGTTAGGTGGTCACTTAATAACAAACCACAGCTAGCAGTTGCTAATCTGTTGAAGTGACTAGTTTGTAGTGGGAAACAGAAAATGTGTGTGGATACATATGTAAATTACTGTAAGCATTCCAAATATTCATAACAAACACACCTGCACAGTTCCAAAGATAAGCTATTATCAAATTCCTGATATGTATCCTCAAAATAGTGGTAGTATGTAGGATACTACGATGGTACTACACAAAAAGTTAACATTATTATTAACTCCCTATCAACAATTTTCTTTAAAATGAATTGTTATCTGTTAGAACACGAACATTGTCAGATTTGATATTTTAGTCTTAACTAAAGCGCTTCTAACTGCATTAAATCACCTAGATCTTGGTAATCCTCTGGGTCTTTTCCCTGCCATCCAGACATTCAAACACCTGCTTTGCTAATCTTTCTTCTACCATCCCATTCAAGTGGTGCCTCCATAACGCAATTGGAAGAACAGCACCCATTGATTGAAAAAAGACCTGGGTTAGATTCTCGTCATGATGAGTGGAATCCTTACATGGGTTTTTCAATTGAAGACAAGTTGGCCGATCTCGTACGGAGGGGGCAAGGTTTTTCCTCCCAGAACTCAGGTTTTTCATCTCACATAAAGACAAATCGGCCTTCAGAACACACGCAATTTACAGCCAAAAATACTGCTGTTGGCAATGATGGGTGGTAGATGACATTGATGATAGTAGTGGCGTAGTAGGAGAATTAAGTAATAGTGGAGAGGGTGAGATGTATTTAGATAAATAGAGAGAGTGCCATCTCACAACGAGTCCTTGGATTCCGTGCAGGTGTCACATAATAATAATAATATACCCTCAGATTAGCTCTACTGGAATGTTCCTGAATGCTAATAATGTCAAGTTCCTTCACTCTCTCTCTATCTTGTCTCAAATCTTTGATCAACTACTTTATTTCAAACCCAACTCTCTGAACCCTTAAGTTAAAGTGGATTTAAATGTGGTGATACAGCCAATTTAGTGCATTGACTAATTTCCCTTATTCCAAAAATTTATTCAGCTGACCATTAGTTTTGACATTCTGTTATCTATTTCTATATTTTCATACCAAATTTATCACATCAGTTATTCAATTTAGTTAAAGAATTCTGAAACCTTGTACTGGATTCATTTAGGAGTACATCATCTACAGAAAGTAAACAGCTGAGACTGATATCTCCAATTTTAATATCAGGCCTAATGCCCACATTCTTTCATAATGATTCATACAGATGATATCAGCTTTATGAAATTGAACAAATGAAACTGAAACTTGTAAAATCACACCTAATTTTACATCATCCTCCTCTATCCCCCAATTTTAACTGCTGACTTATAACTCAGACACAAGACTATGTATTGTTATATATATAACGTCTCATTGTGAAAACAGAACAGGGTATAATTGTAGCATCTTGAAGCTTTCCTCCTAGCACCTTGTCACACATTTTTTCCAGATCAACAAAACCTAAATATCCTTGGTATATTTATAATTTCTCAACTCTTTGTCCTAAAGTGAAAATCTGATCCTGATACCCTCCATGTGGTCTGAACCGAGCTTCTCTTTTCTACAGGTTTTCTTGATTTCAAGTATATTAAAATTATCTTCAATTATCATGTTAAATCTCGCCTTATTAATACTTTATGTTTAATGACAATTGAAATAAAATTATTGAAAGAAACAGAATTCTATATACTATTCCACATGGAAACCAAAAAGTAATATATTCCATATACTACTTTTTTGGTATCTGTTCATCAGCCACTCTTTTATCTGTATCACCAGTTTCCTATCCATCCCCATTTGCTGCAGTATGTGTCACAGAATTCTATGTGGTATTCTGTCAAAATCCAGCAGTATCATCATGTAGCCATTTCCTTTATTCAACTCAGCTGTCACTATAAAAAGTTAGTAGACTACTAAGGAATGACTGACCCTTCACAAAATCATGCTGCCCCTCATAGAGTATCATATTGTTATCCACCCATTCAATTCTCTTTTTGACCAACTTTTCCAATACTTTTTAGCACACATTCCTGAGATACTAATTAGTCTATAATTTCCTACTACAGACTTAGATCCTGCTTCTGCTCTCGTGGGACTTTGCCAGAGCCGAGACTTAAATTCAATGTCCTAGTTAAAGGTATTGCCAGTTCCCCTGTACATTCTCTTAAAATGCAAGCTGATATCCCATCCAATCTCACAGCTGTATTTGCATTCAGATTCTGCAATATCCTAATAACCTCCGATTCATCCTCCTCTGTTCCCACATTAGTTTCTATCCCATATCTCACAGCATTAACCTCACTTGGATAATATATGTTCTATGCCCTTGCAAAATGGCCACTGTAGCTCAACTACTGCATCTGCCTCTGTCATCTCTCTCTCTCCTATCTGAACTCACTAAAGTTATCTTTTCATAGTCATTCTTTCTCCTACTTCCCACATAACAAAAACATTCTTCGGCTAATTTCTTCTGATAATCTGATTTTGCCTTCCTTACCATGCTGGTCACCTTTCTTCTTATATATCCTCCATAACTTTTTTTTTTTGCAGCTCATGCTTAATGATCCAATTCATCCATCTAACTTCTACCCAATTTACCCTCCTGACATTGGGTATACAATGTGATACTGCTTTCTGATACCCCTTCTGTTGCAGATCTTTATGCCATAATACTGCTTCAAGCTGTCTCCTAAGTGTATCATAATTGCCTGCCTTGTAGTTTCACATATACCTCTTCATAACTGGAATTTCCACATGTTTTGCTACTCCCAAGTCAAGACCACATGATCACTTTCCTCAACTGGAGGCAATGCAACCACCATACTTATGGCCAAGTCTTCTGATCCTATAACAAGATGATCCAACACTTTCATACCCTGAGTCTCTCCCCCCCCCTCACATTCTGTTTCAAGTAATTATCTCTTAGTAAGTGTATAAATTCCATTTCCCTCCTGCAATACAATCTTTCCTACTTCCAATCTATGTATCTGAAGTTGAGATCCCTGTCCCCCATAGTAACTACTCGACTTGCACTCAATGTACTAATCTGCTGATGCATGTCTTCTACATTATCCCTGGCACACCCAGGTCTATAGCAGCAACTAATTTAATTTTGCCCTATTGGCCTTGATCTCACACTACATTGACTGAAAAGAACTGCCATCTGCCTAACTGACTTCTACTCTTGTTAGCTGCAATTCATCTGCTATCATCAGAAGTACCTTCCCCTGCTTGTCCTGTTTACTTCATCCTTCCTGAAAATACTAAAACCATCACATTCTATCCCTATAATTACATCATCTGCTGTTAATGTCTCACTAATGCCTATAACTTTTGCTGACCATTAACCAATGCCAAAACACTCCTTCCTCTTATTTACCTTCTGAACTGATCCCATGCTGCCTGAAAGACTAGATTTTACATATTTTGTTCATTCACTTCATGGGTGCCTACTCACACATACACACATCTGCATCCACCCTAATTTTAGATTTTCTGACCTTGTGCTTCCACACTCTCAGTGAACAAAGCTCTCTCTAGACACCTAAAACTCCAAATCCATTTTTGGTGCAGTCCAGCATTATACAAATCTTTCTGTCTATCAAACTCAGATTTAGAATTATTTGCACCAGGGTCCCAGTATTCCCTTAATCCAGCATTGGATATTCTTTTGTAATTACTATATTGTTTTATTTCTCTTTTTACAGATACATAGGCACTATGAGAGCTCTACTCAAATCATCTGAAATTCAAACTTCTAAATTATGTAAAGTGCAGCCACTTTAGAACTATTATATATCTCTATCTGAGCATTTCTGGTTGAATATAATCTATTCCAGGTACCTTTCCATATTGTAGGTTTTACAAAGCTTTTTTTTATATCTCAAATATTGATATATACTCCTAACTCAATTTCTCTTGAATATTTTCTACTGCTTGTTTCATTTGATGGTTTTAAAATAATTATTCCAAACATCCAGAATACTTTTTATTAAATTGCAAAATTTTTTGCTTATGATATTTATCATCTATATTCTTAAAGTCTTTCCATGATTTTTGTTTGGCTATTTTTATCATAAGTCCACCATGTAGTTCTGATTTTTCTATCTTTCCAGACAACTTCACTATATGCCTCTCTGGCTGACTCAATGTTTCCCCCCCCCCTGTATCTGCAAATGAGTCTCATATGTTTGGTTTTTGTTTCTAAACTCTTTAATATTTGTATATTTGAGACCACAGCTTACTTCTGAAAGCTTCTCACCTTTTATTATTTTTGAAACTTTACTTTTCAATATGATATTCAATTGTATATCCTGCTCAAAACAAAATGGTGATCACTTTCTATTTCTGATATTGCTATCAAATGTCTTGTGTCCTGAACCAGAGAGAAGATATTGCTATCAACAATTATATAAGAAACAAGACTCCTTATTTCTTGTGTATAATAAATTTAGTTTAATCCTTTATCCAAGTGTATGCAAACAAAGTTTGCGCCTGAAGTATCTTCAGGACTGAAGCAACTCATAGTAAAGGTGGACCAAGCTCTCATCACTCCCTGTCTCAGTATCTCCCATAATGCAAAGCACATCTCCTCGCAGACATGTATAATGCTATGCATTAAGGGAAGGGCCACTACCCAGACCAGTTTCGACCTTTATTCAGGTCTTGTCAGTGGGAGCCAGACCCAGAATTGGTGATACTAAGGTAGAAGCAATGGAGAGGTTATATTTATTTATCACCTCAGTCCTGAAGATACTTCAGGTGCAAACTTTGTTTGCATACACTTGGATAAAGAATTAAACTAAATTTATTATAGTCTAACCAAGTGGAAAATAAACTTCCAACTTATTTCTTGTGTCTTATCTCCATGTGGATTTGTGCACATCTTTATGTTGGAACATGGTGTTAGGACTACTTCACATCCTGACTAGAAATCCAGAAGGTACTTGCCATTATTATTAGTGTTACCCTTTTCTCCAAATTTTCACAAAACATTTCTATATGCCTAATGGGATTCATTTCCTGCTGTTTAGATCTCCAACAAGGACCACTATTTTCATTTTCTTTATGTCAGCAGCCTGCTCTAATGACTTGAAAAATTCCTCCACTTCTTCCTTGGAAGCACCTTCTTTACGATACCATAGGCACAAATAAATCACATTGCTAAATTCCCCACTCTGATGTTTGCTCATCACTCTACTTGATATTACCTGCCATCCTCATAGCAAGGAATTTTGTAATTGTTATTTAGAAGAACCTCACCTGTTTTTGCTTTGTTTTCATAATGCTAATTATATAATGACATGATATTTATTATGATGGTGCCTATCTTGAATTCTACTGATGTTGAGTTGGAGTTTGTTCTAGTGTAGCTAACTTTTCTCCATTTGTCCTGGAAATTATGAAATAATATGGATTGAAGCTTTTACCATAAAATTAATTAAAGAATAAAGCAGAAGTTTTATTAAGAAGTGTACATACATACAATCTGTTAAGAGCAATTGATATGTTATATTTATGTACTTCTTACAGGAATTTCTTTGATAAAGCCAAGTAACTGTTGATAACTCATCTCAATAGTGACTGCAAGAGAAGAAACTATTTTAATATATGTGTCTTTGTTATGCAATGAAAGAAATGTTATTTCTTCATATTGCATTGAAGTACTAAGAGGTCACAACTTTGTCTCTTCAGTTAAATTCTCTCATGTTAAAAGAAGAATTTGTTCAATTCAATTGAGCTCAATGCACAGATTTATTTATTATATGGATTGAATGAAAATGTGTAAGATTGAATTATTAATTCCCAGTTTAATGACTTTTGTATATGTTTAGTGAGTGAGTATATAATTATTGTAAATAATATTTGATTGATTAAATTATTTATACAGATACATCATCTCATCTTCCTTTTACCCTCTTTTACCTTGCGGTGTCGAGGGTTTATTAATCATCGGACCTCAAACCGTTCACAGGATAAGGTGGTCAAGCCCTACGCCCCAGTATATCCTATGTCCGTAGTGTTGAGTTCTCAAGGCTGGTTTGCCTGCTTTTCAGGATGAAAATCCCCAGGATAAACTGGGGGGAAAAAACCCTACTGTCCATGCCAAGACCGGCTAACTTAGCTATGGCAGAGGAAGATCCTTCAGCTTCTCACATCTCTGACGGGAATCAAACCTAGGACACTCCTTCCAAAAGCATATGGTTGTGAAGTGCACAGCCACTAGGCTAACTGCGCGGACTATACGGATACCTAGAGTAATATTATTCTGACTTCAGCTGCCATAATTAAGATAAGGTTTCTTTGTACTGAATGAGTCTGAAATCATAACAACATTTCCTATGGACAAACTTGTGTTTCAGCATTTTAAAAAACAAATAGAAAACATTGTCATTCTTATTATTTTACACATGCCTCTGTTGCCAAAACCTTTTCAGTGATTGAAAAATTGCAGGAGGAGATCATCTGTAAAGACAGTGAAATGTTACTTTTACACCAGCAAGTCAGTGAAGTCGAAGGAAGAGTGTATAATATTTAGAAAATAAGTTTAGGGGCAGAAGAAAGATTACATTCAGTTATTAACATGGAGGAGATTAAAAGCGATTGAATAAAGATGCTGTTCTAACCTGTCCTGTGTGCTTCAAGTACCTTTCTTTTCTCAGGCACATATAAATGTACAGTTTACCAATGGTGTAATTTTCATGTTTTTAAAAATTATATAAAATGATAAAATATTTTAACTATTTATTATCATACCTATTTCCAAAACCTTTTCAGTGAGTCAGCAAACTTAAAGCATGTAACTTTCAAACAACATGTTCATTTGCAGAAGAGAGGAAGTAAATGATTTTTTCAATGATGTGTTTAAAGAAATTAAACACAGATTACAGAGGGCTTTTGCAACTTATCAAGGATGCTTCAAGTGTTTTTCTTTTTCCATGCACAAGTACATATGAACAGTTTATTGTAATTTTCACAATTTTGAAATTAAAAATAATGTAAAACATTTTAACTTTTCTTGTTACATGTTTAGTAGTAGTGTATGCAAAAGTATTTTTGGATGTAATCCTTTTGTGTTTGGAGTTTTAATAAACAGTCATACTAGTTTTCATTTATCTTTTAAGAAACCATTAAATTCTCTCCTAAAATCCAAAAAAAAAATTAAGCACTCAGAACATATTTAACCAAACTAATTAGGATTAAAAAAAAAAAAAAGTTATTTTTACCATAGGAAAATAACAATGTATACTTTTCTACTGAAAGAGGGGGTGATCAATTTAGAAGGCATATACTTTGCAGTAACTTTGAAAAAGTCACCTTTTAACAAAAAATGAGCTATAGGAAGAAACAAAAAACACACAAACATAACACTACTAAATGGACATATATTCTATCCTTCCTTCATATGTGAGCAGAGGGAAGCAACATACAGAAAAAAAAAGTAAAAACTGCTAACCTCATTCTCTATCCGGCATTCAAAAATTGCATCTCCATCAAAATTCAACTACAAACAAAACTTCTATCCCCCTCCCCAGTTTTGTTTACTTTTCTTAAGCTAGGTTTTCTAAACATAAGTCTCCAATAAAATAAATCTTATTTATTCATGCACATATAATTTTTCATTATCATCTAAACAATGTATTCTATAAGAATAAGTGAACATTTTAGGTTAAAGGGGGACTGTAATATTGCTTACCTAATTGTTACTGAGGGTTTTACAGGGTAATATATGAAAGGAAAGAAGGTATGAAACCATGCAAAAACAGACAAGAAAATTACATAAAAGGAGTGCTTGGTGACAAAGGATTAAGTAATGAAGGAGTTACCAGGTGACAATTACACTGTGGTCACCTTTTGCAGATCAACAAAAACAGCAGCAGTTGCAGTTCATCATTTTTAAACTCAGTCATGTAAAGAAAATATTTAAAAAGTGTTGAGAGGAAGCAACTTAAGAAGTTGGTTAAATGCATTTCAAATTTACAATATGGTAAGCATAATTTTGGAATTAAATGTACTGAATGAGAGGAAATATTTTAATTGGTTCTGGTTACTGTCTGTTACCGATCAAGTATTGTAGTACTTTTGTAATTGAAGAATTATAATTAAATAGCTATACTAGATTTCAATTGGAATCTTTTAAGAAAATCATTAAATCTCCTTTTTCCCTTCTCATCTCCAGTGGAGATACTTATACAGTGATTTATTTGGATTTTGCTAAAGCATTTCATCAGGTACTACATGATGAACTACTGTTGAAATTGAGCAGGATCGGGATGGACAGTCATTTGGTAGCTTCACTGAACGGAACAGTTTACTGATAAGAACAAATGAGTTGTGTATGGAGGTGCAGTGTCTCAAAAAAAGGAAGGTGACAAGTGGAGTGCCATGTGGTTCTGCTCTGGCACCACTGTTTTTTAACTTATATATCAATGACATACTTCATGGTGTGAAAGGAGATATTCAGTTGTTTGCTGACAATGCTAAATTAGGAAGAGCGATGTCAGGAAGTTCTGATGTACTGTTGTCAACACGAGGATTTGAATAGGCTGATGCTTTGAGATGAATGGAGGAATGTCATTTCAATGTTGCTAAGTGTAAACTTATGAACTTTGGCCTGAGAAGATGAAATGAGGTTTACCACAAGGGAGGAACTTTGCTTCAAGAGGTGGAGAAAGCAAGGGATCTGGGCATCTTAGTGGACACACTGCAATGTGTCCACCTGAAATAAAGTTCAGGGGGGTTGGACATACTGTGAAAGTTGTAAGGGTTACCCAAAAAATCATTGCTATAATACAAAGAATGCCGACATGTACGGATAAGGAAGTGATAGTTCCACTCTACACGATGTTAATTAGATCTCATTTGGACTTCTGTGCACAAATCTGAGTACAGAGGCAAATAACTAAGACTGGAATATTGAGTATGAGGAGAAATTGAGGGAGTGGTCTTCATAGCTTGGCAGACAGGAGGAGGAGTAACATGACTGAGACATGTAAGCTGATGAGAGATGTCTGCCAAATAGATACAGAGGAATTATTGCATAGGATAATGGATTATGCAAGAATAAGAGGTCATCCCTAAAAAACTGTACATGGGTCACATGGATAAAGAGGTAAAAAAAATTTTTTTTGCTTAGCAGGTGGTGAATGAGTAGGATGCATTATCAGAGTGGGTGACAAGTGCTCTAATACTGATTCAAATCAAAGTATGATAATTATTGTAGTCTGTGAATGTTAGGCCTCCAAGAATGAGTCTTCGGACTCCATGGAAGCTTGGAAGTAATACTTATTCCTCTTCACTCCATTGGGAGCACAGGGCCTCAAGGAAGTAATACTAACTAATTGTTGATCACCAAAATTAATTCCGTTAAGCTCAACCCACAGAAGTTCTGCTAGCCAACACTATCCACCTTTGGACAAGTCATGGAAAAATTTGGAGAAACTTGAAAGTTTATTTTTACTTGGTTAGACTATAATAAATTTAGTTTAATCCTTTATCCAAGTGTGAGCAAACAAAGTTTGCACCTGAAAATATCTTCAGGACTGGGGTAAGGTAGTATAACACCGGGTAACTCGTAGCAAAGGTGAACCAGGCTAACATCACTCCTATCTCAGTATCTCCCATAATGCAAAACACATCTCCTTGAGGATATGTATGTTATGCATTAAGGGAAGGGCCATTACCCAGACTAGTTTCGACCTTTATTGAGGTCTCTTCAGTGGGAGCCAGGCCCAGAAGTGGAGATACCAGGCAGAAGCAATGGTGAGGTCATCTTTACCTATAGGAGTTGCCAAAAGGTGTGCCATCTTTTTATTAAATTACTCTGGATTTAGAGAAAGATGTTCAAAGTTTATTTTTCACTTGGTTAGACTATAATAAATTTAGTTTAATCCTTTATCCAAGTGTGAGCAAATAAAGTTTACGCCTGAAAATATCTTCAGGACTAGTGGCCCTTCCCTTAATGCATAACATTATACATATCCGCAAGGAGATGTGTTTTGCATTATAGGAGATACTGAGATAGGAGTGATGTTAGCTTGGTCCACCTTTGCTAGGAGTTGCCTGGTGTTGTACTACCTTACCCCAGTCCTGAAGATATTTTCAGGCGCAAACTTTGTTTGCTCACACTTGGATAAAGGATTAAACTAAATTTATTTGGAGAAACTTATGCAGCAACCATTCATATTTTTAAGACATTTCATTCATTTGGTATAGAGGTTTACTTAGCAAAGTAGCATTTTATAATTTTATGATCCATATCATTTTATGAATAGCCAGTTTTCTATCTACCATGTTTCACCATGTATTGTGATGGATGACATCACATTTCTTTGTGAATACTGGAGTATTCCGGATCTTACTTTTGCCTATCTTTTGTCTTCAACATCTAAATGATCTCCTATCACTAATTTCAATTCCTATCCACAATTCTGATAGTACACGTCTTGCATTCTCTAGTGAAGTAACTATATTTTGTGTCAAGTCATGGTTTAAAAAAGGAGGGGGGGGTTAGCTTATCGTATTGAAGAAGAAATTACAACAATACCTTTTCACTCCCAATTTAAAACAAAGTGTATAATCCAAATCTAATACTGTCATTCTTACTTAATTTGCAAATCTCTCTCCCTCTCTTTCAAATTTGTGTTTAAAGTATTTGCTCTCCCTGCCTCTCTTTTTAAATATCAATTCGATTAAAAGTTGCAGAATATGAAGAACTTAATGATATACATATGCAATTATTTCTAAAGTTCTCTCTCTCTGCACACACACACACGTGAATAGACAGAGGAACAATGTCACATTTTCCATCTTCATTTTGGTGTTCTTGATCCACAAAATAAGGCTTCAAATTGGAAGAAGAATGTAATTCAGGTTGGAATGTTGAAAATTTTTCCACTTGATTATACTATAAATTAAAGATGCCAAGAAATATGACTTCTGCATTACTTTAATCTTGCTATCACTTCTGGGTCTGGCTCCCGCTTATGAGACCTCAAGAAAGGTTGAAACCGGTCGGGTTGTGACTCTTCCCATAATGCATAGCATTATACATTCTGTAAGGATATGTGCTTTGCATTATGAGATACTAAGGCAAGTGATGTGAAGTCATTAGCCTCTATATATGAGTTGCCCAGTTGTGAAGTTACTTCACACAAACTTTGTTTGCTTACACTTGAATAAAGGATTAAACTAAGAATGTAATTTCTTGGCATCTTTAATTGCATGACAGTGCAATATCACATATTTCATGTGCAGTATTTCATTGTATTAAAAAAGAAGGAGAAAATGATTCTTTGCCCTCCACCCCAAATACCATCCTGCCATGAGCCTCCCCCAGACTTCAATTTCCTTAAGTTCAACTCAGAATAAAAAGAATCTCATTTTATTACTGCTGTCCAAATAGTGGACAGCAGTAATAAGGTGAAATGTAGTTTACATTGAAGGACTATAAATATATTTTGTTAAATAAAATAAATGTTGTTTGATTTAACAACATGATTACAGTGTAGCACTTTGGAAATGACCTTTGCAAATTATCATTAAATGCATGTGTTTTGTAACACAATCCAAAACCAAATCTTTCCAACCAAAATGCACAGTTGTTCTTTAAATGCACCAGAAACACATCAATGGAAGTACCCATTGAAAAAGCATAAGATAGGATTGGCTTGTTATATACTGTGTGACAGAAAATTAGGTCAGCAAGGAGTAGGGATATCACCAATAGATAACTTGTACATTGTGAACAGAATCAAGAAGCTTTATGACAGTTTGTGGTGCTTCATTGGAAATGTAAGGACAGTACTCTACACTGAGACAGATCTGGAATTTATTCAAGTGAGCAGGCAGTCATATTCAGGAAAAAAGGAGAGTGCAGATGGAAGAAACGGGGGGGGGGGGGATTGGAGACAGGTTACAGATATGATGCAATTGTGCTATTAAGGACTGGAGGTGAATGATAACTCAAAAACTGATATATGGAATTGCTGGAGGAACTCAGAAGTTACCCAAAGCAGAGGAAGAATGAGCAAGGACCTTTTTTTTTAAAAAAAAATAAAGACAGGACTTTATTTTAAATGTTCTGAAACAAACTAGTGTTTTTCTATATAGTTTAGAAGCTTTCAAAATACCCATCACAAAGGAGTAGTTTTGTAAAGTCTTTAAAAGAAAGTACATCACTATATACGGCACTGTTGAGGTCATGTTGTGGTTTGGAGACTGGATGCTCCCTGTATGGGTGACATGTTCAAATGACTACATTTTACTCAAGTTTTCTCTTCACTTTTTGAAAATTAAATATGAAACTACACTTGAATATGTCTCTGCAGTTAAACTAAAAAATAAACTTCCTGACAAAATTCTAAAAAAAGCCTTTCATATTCATTTTACCAACATCCGTGACATCAACAATAACTTAAATGACGTGCATCATCACTTTCTGTCATCCAAACCCGATGTTCTGTTTCTAACTGAACCTCAAATTTCTGCTTCCTCAATTATAATTGGGGAAGAGAAGCTATCACCTGCATTGAGTATCAATATTCATCAAGAGACAGTCAATGCAGGTGATAGCTTCTCTTCCCCAATTATAAAGCACACAGATAACATTCTAGTGCTACTGAACTGAAACATGAAATGTTTAATGTTAATAACATTAAATTGAAACAACCAAATGATAAATATTTCAAAATCAAAATACCATGTTAAACAATCAAAAAATCATAATCATAAAGTTGCAAGCCTTTAATTCTATAGTTATTTAATATTTCTAGGTTAAATCAGTATCCAATATAACTAATATTTTAATTAAATAGCAACCTCTTATAAACATTAGTTCATATCACACATATTTTGACTGTACATATTTCCCATTCATAATTCATGCTTTTTCATAACACCTTCCTTTCACAGCTAATCCTCTTGAAACAGAAAAATCTATTCTGGCTATGAATGCAGTTGACCAACTTCTTTTGGTCATAGAAATTAATCTTTACATGCATAAAATAGAAAGTACTTTTATATAGATCAACATCAATTATACTATTACCAACTTCTTTTGGTAATAGAAATTAATATTTACATGCAGAAAATAGAAAGCACTTTTATATAGATCAACATCAATTATACTATTACCAACTTCTTTTGGTAATAGAAATTAATATTTACATGCAGAAAATAGAAAGCACTTTTATATAGATCAACATCAATTATACTATTACCAACTTCTTTTGGTAATAGAAATTAATATTTACATGCAGAAAATAGAAAGCACTTTTATATAGATCAACATCAATTATACTATGTATGTATATATATATATATATGTACATGCAACCATTGAAAATGCTTGACTATTTATTATATTCATTGACTTATGCTTGCCAAGTTTTTAATATCTTAACATTAATATATTATTAATAATTTAGTATATTAATACTTAATTTTTAATATTTTGTTTATTTCAAACTAAGGTGTCATTCATTTTGATCCATAACAAAATAGCTTGCACACTTAAGTGCTTACCATGTTATCAATATCTATTTGTCTTTGTTGTCTTTGTCTGTTTATAGCTGATGATGGCATATGTCCAAACTGAGACTGTAAGGGATATTTAGGTTTTAACCGGTTTTGCTGTGAAACAATTTTTTTCAAAAGGCGTTGGTTTTCTTGATCAATTTTACGAACGTCATCATTTGAGAATGACATATTCTTTCTCTTGCCTTTCGATGATGGGGGTGTTGGGCAATGTCTTTCTGTTGCAGTTTGTTCCTTTTGAACTTCTAATCGTTTCACTGCTTCTACCAGAACATTGATACCTACTTGATTGCCTTCTGCCGTTTGAGGTGAATTTGTGTCTGAAAATGATACATCCTCCATTCTTCCAATACAATCTGAATGATTTTTCTGTGTTTCACTATAGCCAACTGTCATTGGTACCTGACTGGAACATGTTGCCTTACAATCTGCACAATGTCCTTGTGGTAAAGGACTATCACAGCAATAAGGGGAATGTAATGGTGTAACATCTGTAATAGATTCCGATTCTGACAGTTCATCTAATGAATTATCTGAAGTTAGCGCATCAGAATCAGTCATTGACACACTGGATGATAAGGAATCTCCACAACTGTTATCATCTCCTTTTTCGACTCCTCCAGCCACATTCTGTTCATTTATTACACTGGAATTACATTCAGAGGTATCCTCATCTTTCGAATGAAAACTCATGCCATTGTTCACAACATCCATCCCTACTGTGCGTAGAGCAAGATGAAATTAAGTTTCCGTTCAGTATTTTGACATCATTTCGCCCAACACATCCGCCTAGTCGTGCACTGCTTATTCTTTAAGCTTAAGTAGTTTTAGATAAATACATATTAAAATTTGTACAGTGATACAACACTAACTAAGCGAAAATATAAATGGTTAAATAAAGTGGTCACTTCATATCCAAATATATACGTATATATTTGGACCGGTGTTTTCTTGGAAATTATCACAGACATACACTGTACATAAAACCAACCGTATCAGTTGTTACACAGCTATTTACTTCCATATTCTCGAACTTAATGTTTAAGAATCATAACACTAGCTTTCCAAGATGCCAAAAGAAAACTAATATTCAATAAAATATTAACGTCAATAAGAAATTTCTAGAATACGTCTTTCGAAACATAACTAATACGACATACTACGCTAATAACAAACCACATCTAGCGACCTCTACGAAATTAAAGTTTAATATGCTAAACTCCAGTAATACGAATTGGCTCGTATGCTGCGCGACATGTATTACAAATGCAAACACATTAGATTTTGCAAAATGAATAATCATAATCAGCCATTTTCTGTCCTCTGCAGGAAGGCCTCCCCAAAAGACCTCAATTCAGTCCTATCTTGAGCTTATCTATGCTACTGAATTTCAGCCATCTCTTTAATTTCATACTTCCACAGTCTATAATCTTCCTGCAGCTCTCTTTCCATCTCTGGGATATATTCAGATATCATCGTTGTCCATTTTGAGTGTTACTTATTGAAATATAACCTGCTAATTGCCATTTGGATCTTTTAATGGCTGTTAAAATGTCTCTCACCCTAGTCTGAGCTCGGACCTTACGTATTGCACTTTCTATGTCGAATGACAATACCCAGTAATAATCTTTTCATTTTTCTCTCTCAGTCCTCAACTTGTTGGTCGATTTTTCACTTTCATACGTTATGACAGGAAGTATACAACATTTGAATATTTTTCTTTTAAGACAGATTGGGAAGTCTTCTTTGAGTGTTTCATGATGTTTTCCAAAAGCATCCAACCAATTTGAATTCTACGTATAATTTCTTCACAACCTCCGTCTACTGTAAATATTTGTCCTAGGTAAACACAAGAGGTTACTGTATAAATTTCCTTATGTATATGTACTGGCTTTTTGGTGATAAGTTTATTATACAATTCTTTTTGTTTTTTCTTTGTTTATATTAATCCTTTCTTTTTACTTTCTGCATTCAATTCATTGATCATTTGTTGAAATTCGACAGAGCTCCTAAAAGAATAATGTCATCGGAAACTAGTAGGTGATTTAGTTATATCCATTTAATTTTTGCAGGTACACAAATATAATTATCTGTGATTAGTACTCTTAGATTTTACATTTTTAGTCTGCTTATAGTGATTCACAAGTTTCTCATCAAATCATTTGTGCCAACTGTGACAAGTAGTTATTTCGCCTTATCTCTTTGCATACGAATGACTTGACTAATATCATGAATCAGCATCAGGTAAATACGATTTTGTCACTTTCCTTAAGTACTACCCTGATCAATCAGTCTTTTCTCCTTAACTTGGTTTTTCTCGTTTGTTCTCTCGGTCATTATTATTGCTTCAGACCACATGCTTCTTCTCTTCTCAGCCCTGCTAATCTCTTGCCGTTTCTGCAAATTTCAATTTTGCGCTTTGTCCTGTGAATGATAACATTCACATTATGGACAACTCACATTTTAAAGTGCAAAATTGTACAGTAGTTAGCATGACATACACAACCTTAATATTTTCATTTGAAAATTTCAGGATATGATGGGGTGTTGAGATATACAGAATGTGGCAAAATATTATGCATATTATTATTATATTATATTATACTGATATTAAACGACTCGTGTAAATAAAAAAAAATAAAATAAATAACTCATCTAACGTCATTTATTTCCATATTGGGAATAAGCGAGCGGTTTCAGCCTTAACTTTCGGAGGCTGATGGGAAGTTCAAACTACACTGGTAGCCAATCACAGATAGCACGCCCAACCCAGCAAAATAAATTCGTGCCAACTTATGCAGGAAAAAGGTACTAAATCTGAAAAAAAAAATAAAAAAATTGTAATTTTTATTTGCTTTCGTTTCACTCTATTTAGGACATTTTATGATATTACTACCTTATTATCATAGATGAACTCAATGTAAAAACAGTAAATTAACACATGTACGACAAATATGAAAAGAAAAAAACTCAAAACTCACCTCACTGTAGTCATCTATGAGTCCAAGAGCTGCAGTTGTCAATCATCATAACAGAAGTCGCAATTGTAACTCTAGCAATTAATATGTGTATTAATTTACCATATAATTTTGGTCTCATTTTAGTGTTTAAAATAATGTCGCATTAAATTTTTAGTTATTTAATATGCTATTTACTTAATTTAATTAATTTATTTAATATACAGGGGTTCCCACTCACAAGAAAAACACTGGAAGTATTTATTCATTATTTTTAGCAGATTTTGCTAAATTAATTAGCTCTTCAGAAAGAGTAAAATTTGTAGCTAATTAATTTGCAATTTTTCTTTTGTCAAAAGAAGTGCATTTATCAAGATAATTTTTTGAGATTTCATTGAGTGAATCAAACAGCCAAAGCATTTTTATATCATTTTTTTCATCTTTTTAGAAGAACCTTGTAAACCTGAATCTGAATTTGAATCATAACTAGCATCACTTTCTCTTTTATCAGAATTACCTGTGTCAGAAGTGGTTTCTTGTGAGTTGGAAGGGTGGGCATTGAGATCTTCACTTTCAATGGCTCGTTTATGTACTTTACTAATGGATGAGCTACACTTTTTTTCCTTAGATTTAGAATCAATTTTAAATTTAGAAAGTTTTTCTTGTCACTTGTCTATGTTTAAAAGGAAAATCTAAATGATAATATTTTTGATGAAGAACTGAACAAGGTTTTGTTAATAAAATAAATAAAAACACTTGGACTTGGCTTCATATAACAAGCGAGAAGTGTTTGAATAGCGAAGAAAACATTTTCATTGGCTAATACCAGTCGGATTGTGTGAGTATGGGATCGGGGGAGGAGGAAGAGAAAGTTAGTGAACAGTGAGAGGGGGAAGAATAAAAGAGAAATCATGCTGATGTCAAGACATATGGGGAGATGGGAGAAGAGAAAAACATTAAACTCATATGTCTAACTTTCATGTTATCGGTATTATTAGTATTATTTGGAAGGAAGACAGTACTAGATCTACTGGTGAACGTACTAGAAAACTAAAAATGTATAAAAAGTACTAGATCTAGAACGAAAGTACTAGAAAGTAGTGGTGGTCACCGCTGCGCCCACTACTATCAGTAAATACACACAGCATCAGGGGAAGAGAGGAGGATGACAAGTGCCACCATCTTCGTGTTTCCTAATCAGGGACGACTTATGTCAAAGAACTTGTTTAAATGAATAGGATTTTAATATATCTTATTTAAACTATAACTAAAAATTTAGAAACTAAGATAAGAAATAATGTATTTACTAATGACTTTCTCTCGAGGCCCACACTTTTAGAATTGTTATAGTAATTCTTCAGCAGAAGTGGTGCCCATATATCTTTCATTTATGCAAAGTCTATAAAATAAGAACAACTGCCAAAACGATAGTATACCCTTTTACTGTTGAATTATCAGCTCACTGAAATTTTTTTTAAAATTAATACTCAGTTCTTCTTGGTCCTATCTACCTCTAATCTGTGGAATAGTTTTTCCCACAAAGCTTTTCCAAAAAACTACAACCTCCAAAACTTAGAAAATGAACTGATTACATTACTCTTGATCTCTTAATGTCTGCATACAACATTGATGTGCTGTAGGCTTTATAGTCTATCATGTGTGAATGTGTGACAGCTACACATTGTAGTCACAGTAATTAGTAAAAAAAAAAAAAAAATCAGCTAACGCCTTTTATTCCCATATCGGGAGTAGGTGAGGCCGTTTTTGCCCGATCGAACTTTAGGAGACTGAGGTGGGGGGGAAAGGTTCAACCTTCACCGGTGGCCAATCAGAGTTAGCTGACTCAAATTATACATGGTGTCGGTGAAGAAAGGCGATTCACAAATGATGCCATCTCGTGGTCCCTAATGCTGACACTATGTTTACTGTCTGAAAATAGTGTGGGTTCTACAGTCTATTTTCTTGGTTTACGGAAGGAAAAACCAGCTTGCCCATGCCAGAGATTGACTAACTCGAAAACCGTTCGAAAAAGGCTTAGTAAAAGTCCTCTAGTCGGCGATTAGAATCAAACTTACGACGCTCCCTCTTCGGGCGATTTAGCGCTGTTATTACATGTCATCTCCACTAAGCTACTCAGTAATTAGTAAAATTGCAAAAATCAATTTATCTGGATATGTCAAAATTACGCGATTAATTGCGAGAAAATAATAAAATTACAAAAAATATACGAAATCTCGTCAAAAAAATCAGTTAACGCCTTTTTATTCCCGTATATAGGGAGTAGGCGAGGCCGTTTTAGCTCTAACTTTTGGAGACTGAGTGGGCAGTTCAATCTCCACTTGTACCCAATCAGAGATAGCTGGCCCAAGGCAATCACTAATTAAGCGGCACTCAGTGAAGAGAGACGGTGTCGTGAACAAGCGTCGCCATCTCGTGGTCCCTAATCTTAACACTCGTATTTAATGTGTGAAATAATGTGGGTTCTACGGTCGATTTTCTTGAGTTTACGGGACGTAAAAACCCGCTTGCCTGTATGTTTATTATTATTATTATTATTATTATTATTATTATTATTAATAGTTTGCTAAGTTGCATGGAGTGAGGGGATTGGTCCGATATGCTATGAAACAAACGAACAAAAAAACTCTTGACTTCTTTATTTCCCAAATATAGTAAGTGAGGACTTCCAGCCAGAACTAACGTAATGGAAACTGGGAGTAAGCTAAACCCTACTGTAAATCAATCATTGATAGCCAGTGCAAGACCATCAATGATTTTCATTGGTGTCCAAGGAAGGGAATATACAGACAACTCCCTTATTGCCTGAAATAGTGATTTATGCGGCCAATTTTCTTGAGTTGTGGGATTAAAAATCCCTGGCAATAGGAGAAAAAACCTACTTTGCGACAAAATTGTGAGATACAGGTCCCCATAAAATTTTGATGTCATCCCTTACTTATAAGACGACCAAAGTGAAGAGATAAAATATTTGCTAACTAACTAACTAACCTGTTAGTTAGCCAGTCTCATACGGAGGTAGGTGGGGTTGTTAAACGGAAACTCGGAATTTTGTCCCCCAGAACAGGCAAATCGGCCCGTGAACACACGTGGATTGCAGTCATGAATAAGTCCCAACCATAGGCCAGTTCCGAGTCCGGATAAAAATGGAGGGGGGGGGGGGGAAGCAATGTGAAGTAACGTGTAAAAATCTCACCAGGAATACTTTGTGGGCAATGCCTACAAAGTCACCTATGATCGGAAACCACTGAAAGGGAAACCAAGTTTACATGTTAACAAATTTGGCCTCAGATCACAGTCAAATTTTATCCGATTCACCTTCTTAATAACACTGTCACATTTTATTCATGCTTCACATTCATGATAATACCAATCATCAAGTTTAAATGTTGATGAAAGGAGAACAACAGATTTGTTTGTTTGTATTTGTGTGTATGTAAATATGCATTTGTACAAAAATGCTTAATATTATACTAAAAAGCCATTCAGTGTGTGTGTGTGGGGGGGGGGGAGTGCACTGCTGCTCTGTTTTGTGTTAAAGCAACTAAGGCTAGAGGCAAGTGATTTATGCCAGTTAATTTTGAATATCTTCTGGCCACGTTGCCTGTTTTTTTTTTTTTTTTTAGAATAACAAAACCTAAGATTCTGGAAGAAAAAACTCTGTGAAAAACTGATGTTCTTGTAGCCACTGCAGTCAGATCATAAATGATTCGGAGTGGCACTCCGGTTTCGGAGAGTAGATAATTGGAGATGTCGGTCATCCACTGTGGTTGTTAGCGATATCCTTCTTTAAGTGTATCTCCAGGATGCTGTTTATGACTGTTGGTTAACACCATGTGGTCCACTGAATGGCTCCCATGCAACCATCTGGCTACCTCCACATGTTGTTGGTTGGCCTCTAGTGTTATGATGTTCGCCACCTCAATTCATCGGTTAAATTATGTCTTGCACACACACATATCCAAGAATATTGCTATCGCTGAATGTCATGTTCTCATTCCAGGCAAAAAATGGACTCAAAAATGCCTGCTTTTATACTGTGGATCATTTGCATATACAGTCATCCATCGACTTACGTCCGGGTTCCGTTCCATCAGAAAGGGCGTAAGTCGAATCGGACGTAAGTCGATACATTAAATCAACAAAGTTATAGGGGTTAGAGACTTGACCAT
The DNA here is from genome assembly GCF_054136105.1 of Typopeltis vanoorti. Taxonomy (NCBI): domain Eukaryota; kingdom Metazoa; phylum Arthropoda; class Arachnida; order Uropygi; family Thelyphonidae; genus Typopeltis; species Typopeltis vanoorti. The sequence continues at coordinate 90,166,672 of NC_143554.1, forward strand.
AATAAGTATACTATCATTTTAATTTTTAAACCTTATTATAAAACTGTACTGGTGTTACTGCCAATATAAAACAGGAGAATAATCATCCAATCACATCTTCACTACCTTCCCTGTGTGAACGATCAGGCTGTGGCTCTTCTTGTGTAACCTTTGTATTTTGATGAAAATGTCCAATGTGCTTCGTTTGTTCCTCTTCTTTTCATCATAAATTTGTTCATAGCAAGCAAACGCACCATGTACTTTCGTTTCTATTATTAAGTAGCGTTCAACATTGGGGTCCATGTCTTCAGCCATTTTGAGAACATCGCTAACTGCAAAGAACATTTCTGCAAGACCCTTCAGTGTAAATTGTTTAACTACCTCTTCCCGTTTCTCTTTTCCCTCTTCCTTTTCTCGTTTTTCCTCTTCCCGAACAGTTGTTTCTCCAGTTCGACTAATTCTTTTGGTCAACTGTTCAGGGGAACTGTCTATGAGTTGAATTATGTCGTCATCATTCACTTCGAGATTCAGATTGTTTGCTAGGCCCACTATTACAAACTTCCAAAATCATGTACAAACCTTTTTAATGTTTTTTTTTTTTTTCTATGCCATTCATACGTTGAGAGGTCGCTTCGTCCCAAGCCACATCAATATTTTTAATAGCATGATAAATAATTAATGTTTTCCAGAACTGCATGAGAGTCTGATCATTTCCTTCAGTAGCAGAAATGGCTTGTGAAAAAGTTCTCTGTAGATAATAAGCCTTAAACACTGCAAGAACTCCCTGATCCATCGATTGGATCAATGAAGTAGTGTTTGGAGGAATAAACATTACCTTGAACTTGATGAAGATCACTACTAAAAGACGGATGACCTGGAGCATTATCTAGAATTAATAAAATTTTTAATTCCACATTTTCTTTCACACAATAGCTATTCATTTCGCTCACATAACAGTTGATTAAGGCATCCTCAAACAATTTTTGAATGATCCACGACTTCTTATTGCTCCGATAATAAACTGAGAGTATGCTTTCTAATGTTTTTGAAGATTCGTGATAGGGGCATTAAGAACTTTGAAACTAGGTATAGATTTTAGCTTTATGTAGATGAATGTCCACTCGGGCATTTTTTTCCGAAAGAAGGACGTCTGATCCATATTAAATATTTGCTGTGGCAAATACTTTTTCTCTGTAATAATTTTATCCAATTTTCCCACAAACGTCTTGGCAGCCTTCTCAGCACTTGCAGATTCCTATATATTTTCACATTTTGCAGCGCAAAATGCTGCTTGAATCTCATGAACCAACCGGAAGAAGCGTTGAATTCGTAGCCTAATCTGGTCCTGCTTTGAAGAGACTTAGTGCGTTAGGGGTTATGGTCCTAGTGCGAAGGGATATGCGCTTTTGGTTCAGGTCCTCTATCCATGATGCAAGCAGCTTTTCCAAATCACAGATAGGACATTGTCGTTGCTTCGTCACTATCGTCGATTTAATGGAAGCAGATCCTTTCACAGCTTCTAAGATTTTATCCTTATTTTTCAAAATGGTCGTCAGTGTAGAATGAAACCGTGCGATCACATTGAGAGGCTTACTAGCTTCATGTTGCTTTATAATTTGCAACTTCGTTTCAAGATTAATTGCTCACCTCTTTTTCTATCATTCTTCACTAGGTTTTTGATTGTGCGTGTAGGGGCCATGTTGCACAAAACATCGAAATATTTAACGATAAATACACAGATAACCTATTTCTCAAACACAAAATCAATAGAAGAACTGTTGAAGACACGTGATGGCCGATATGGCAGATTAGTAATTTTGAAGTATAGGTGAAATGCATCAGATGACAGCTGAGGCAGTGGGAAGATAAGGGAGAGTGATGTCGCGAAGTTGGGATGAAAATTTATTTTCTTAGTTAATAGGTTCGATCCAGGTAGACATGGATACGCAGACATATCATCAGCTGGTAGGTTAATTTCATTGCCTAATGAGAACCATTACAACCCTCCATATTAAAGGTTTCAGTGGCTTGAAAACTTTAATTTTTAGTCTCTAGGGAAAATTTTCCAAATTAGCTAAGAATTGGCTATTCTGGGATCTCAGATATTAATACTAATGACTGCAGGTTTATAGATTCAGGTTGGGATATCCACATTTAAAAGAAAATATATGAAACCATGAAACTTGAAAGAGAAGTAAAAAGGGAGGATAAATGATAAATTTATATGTCTATCAGCAATTAAGAAAAAGAATCGTGATTATAATTTGTGTAAGATCAGTTAGGTTGGGTGCATTGGGTTAATTACGGAAAGGGATAGAAAGCCATACGGCTAGCCAGTTTTATATTTGTTAACCTAGTGTGTTTTACGGACTGTTTTTATATGCTTCTTTCTTCATAAGCCTGTGTCGCCCTACGGATTCACGTTTGCATTCATAGTGAGACTGCTTAAAGACTGTTTTAAGTTTTCAATTCTAGTTGCTAACTAGAGGAATTTTTTTCTAAGTATTTCTTCGACTGGATCCGACTTGACATTCGATTTCTGACAAGCAAAAATATGGTTTTATTTCTGGAACTCGGATTTTGAATCTCGAACCTCATGAAAATCGATCATAGAACCTGACCATTTCACACAACAATTATTAAATTTGGAACCACTAGATGGCAGCGTTAGTCTGTCGTACTTTCTTTTCTAGATTCTTAAACTTACTGATTGCTCAGGCTAGCTATCACTGATTGCTTATGGGTTGAGAGTAACTTCTCCTCAGTCTTCAAAAGTTATTAGATAGCACTAGAATAACATCGCCCATTCCCTTTGGAGAAAAAAAAGGCATTAGCTAATTTTTTAGAAAATTTTCAACAGTTTTTCTTTTTGCATACAGGCAAATTATCCCAGGTATCAATCGGCGAAGTTACGTGTATTTATTTATTCCCAAAAGCGAGTTAGAAAATATTCTATATTCCTATGTTTAATTCAAATTTACTATTATGCAGTCTTTAGTATTCAACGATCAATACTGATGAACTGCGTGGTTTGTGGACTTGAATGTCACAACACTTGACTGGCCTATGCAGAGCCCTGATCTCAACTCTATTGAAGATCTGGAATGAACTGGAGCGTCGGGTGGGACGTCAAAGGATGTTCTTCCCACAACAGTCCAAGCAGTGGGAAGAACTATTGTAACTAGAGCTTTTGCCGCCCGGGGCGATTCCTGAGTCTGAGGTCCTCTCAATACACACCAATATTACTACAAAAAGTCAAAACGACACACCTATTTATCTCTCCCTTCCATCCAATTCAGACAGATTGGGTCTCCTCCTAATGAGGAGTCATGGCGAAATAATGCAGCCGGTACACCACTCCTCTGCTGCATCCCTAATTGACGTATTCATGACTGAAGTCCGTGTATGTGTTCACAGGGCCGGTTTGCCTGCTTTACGGGATGAAAAAACCCGCAAAACTACATATAGCGAAATACATTAAACTCTATGTTTATTTTTGAATTAAAACTTTAATTCCAACATTATAAAATGTTATTTTTCTTGCTTTTCTATTAGCAAAATCGTCGATGACATTGTCGAAGTCTATTTCATCACTCAGTTGCTGTTCTATAGACAGTATAGCAAGATTTCTCAACCGCAAAGGGCCGCCCGGGACAGACCCCCCCCCCCTTTAGCTACGCCACTGAGTAAAAGACCTCATTACATGCCCACAGGAAGAATGGTCCAAATTTCCCATCAATCGATATCGTATGCTTGTGGAAAGTATACCCTGCAGGATTGCTGCGGTCATCGGAGAGAAAATAGGTGCTACATGTTATTACGGTGGGTGCTATGACTGTTTGTTCTTCACACTATGGGTTCCATTGTATTCTTTTCAAACAATGTATATGTCTGATGGGCTACATTTGAATGGTTTTGGAGTTAGATGTTTAGAGAGACTTGTTTGTTCAGTTTGGAATTGCAAAACTAGGGAAACAGGAGATATTATGGGGATGCAATCAAGCTTGTGCCTGGCCACATCTGGAGTAATTATGACTGACTTAGGAGGCATCTCGGAGTTGTGACATGAAAATCTAGAAGGAAAGAATATCAGTAGTGCATGGGAAGACGTCAGAGATTGTTAGAGAGAAACAGTATCAGACTGCATAACCATAATCAGTAGGATAAACCAAGTGGGAATTAAGTGGATGAGTAGAGGTATACACTGAGTTAGTTTTGCATTAGAAACACTCTCCCTCCGATTTACATATTCGGCGAGATAAGGAATATTACGTGATACCGACATCATGTGCCGGTACTATAAATGGGCGCACCTATCCACTGTACATAATCAATAAACGTTTGATAGTAATGGGAAACGTGTGCGACGTAAGACAATTTGACTGCAGGCAGATAGGGGGGATCAGAGGGCAATGATGTACCAAGATTGGATTAACTATGAACAGACATCCAACAGAAGGGCTCACATTGGTCAGCCACGAGTGGTTGATCCTAGAGGTGTCACGAATATATCTCAGCAACCACTTGCAACAGTCACATAGCTTACCCACCAGTACAACAGCAGGGCAGTACGATCCATTTCCACATGAACCATGCACTGTAACTTGAATAAATTGCCTTTGTGGGCAAAGAATAATTATTAGGTCAAGGATTCTGCTTTTAGTTATCGGAAGTGGGGATTTCGTGTTTTGATTATGAGTTTTGGAATTGGTTTTTAATGTAGTTAAACGTAGTTCGCGAGTATCTGTAGTCAGTGAGTTCAGTAACCAGTATCTACAAGATTCAAGTGCTTGTGGTTATTAAAACACACACACACACACACACACACACACACACACACACACACACACACACACACACACACACACACACACACACACACACACACACACACACACACACACACACACACACACACACAGTAAGTGAACCGTATTTATAAGAGTGCGATTCGCTAGGCCAAACCGCCATTGCTGGCTTATTGTACTAAATACTTCACAATGTGCGAAGAAGAAGAAGAAGAAGATGATGATGCTTATATTAAATCGTTCAGCACCAAAGGACGTCTGATTAGCATTCTCAAAAAGATACTGAAAAAAATTGAAAATGATTGGCCGGGCAGTCTTAAAATCTACTCCTTGCCAACTGAAATCGAAGAGTGCCAAGGCACACCCCAGACTGAGGAGAAACTCGATTTGGTGATTTCCCCCTTCTACAGACTCCGATGAAACTCGGGCTCGCAAGAAACGTAAAACCTTTGACACTGAACCTCTCATGGATTTAGGTATGGAAGAGGACACTCCCAGTCTTGATCTCACAGCCACCCCCAAAGAGAGGGTATTTCCGATTGTCCTCGGGAAAAAAGGAAGTGGACACAATTGAGGGTCATCGTGCCAAACCTACAGATACAGTATGTCTCGGATAAAAATACGGGTGATGGCGTTAGGATTCAGCCTACTACTGTGACAGACTTTAGAAAACTAACAAAAAAAGAACTGGATTCAAATAATATCCAATACCATACATTCTTTCTTGGCTCGGAACGAAATTTGAAGGAGGTCCTAAGGGATCTCTAGAGGATATAACCTCTGACGAAACAGAGGCCGACCTCGGCCTCCAGGACCTACCACCCATCAAGGTCAGCAGGATGACTAGAGCGGACAAAACACCCATGCCTCTAGTTTTAATAGAGATACATCAAGTCTATAAAAACATCTATGACCTCAAATCAGTATGTGGTCTCCGAATCACCCCAGAGCCTTTGAGAAAGAAGGCTTCAACTGAGCAATGCCATAGATGCCAAAGATTCGGCCATGCTCAGAGACTCTGCAAGGCAGAGTTCAAATGCCTGATGTGTGCAAAAAGCCACCCTACCAACACATGCAGAAAACCAAAAACTACTCAGGCAAAATATGCCAACTACGGCGGCCCTCACACTGCCAATTGTAGAGGTTGTACCCAAAACCCGAAAAACAAACAGTCGAAAGCAGGCAGACCCCCCAGCAGACCTATCCCAGAGACCACAACCCCCACAGACAACCAAAAATGCTCAGAAATCCATCCTCTGGAACCATAGATCTATAAAAGATCATCTCAACATAATCATACAAAGACATATGCAGACGTAGTTCAAAAAAGTCAATCCAGGAAAAGATTCAACCAGCGCCACTATCAAATTTGACAGCTATCATAACCGCCTCTAGCAAATATGCTGCTGGACTTTAGTAGATACAACCCCTCACTTTCCTCGACCAAAAGCTTCGAAAAGGATACACAAACTATCATCTCAGCACTCACTAATGAACAATAATAAATTAAAACCAGACTCTCTAGGGATCATCGCGTGGAATGCGAACGGACTGAGGAGTACGATCTTAGAATTACAGGATTTTGCCCAAAGACATCAGCCGGATGTCCTTTTACTAAACGAAACATACCTAAGACCTTCAGACAACCCAAAAATTAGGGGATATCAACTGTACAGAGCAAACAGACTGTCCCACAGAGGAGGCGGCACTGGCATTTTCATTAAAAATTACATCACTCATCATTCCATAAACATCCCTCCTACTACTAACCTCTAGGTCACCGGCATTGAGATTCTCACGCATTCTGCTGGCAAACTAAAAATCTTCGCAGCATATAATTCTCCACAAAAAATATTACTGTCCTCAGATTTCAACGCCATATTGGACCCAGTGAGCCTACCATCGTGGCCGGAGACTTAAACGCCAAGCATCCAGTCTGGAATAGCCGTTCCATCAACAAAAACAGACACATACTAGAAACCTATGCTGGATTCAACAACCTGCTTGTGGTAAATCCCACTGAGCCCACATATCACAACACTTATGGTCGCGCTGATGTCTTGGACATAACCTTACTACAGCATATCAGACTCCAATACAGTATAATGACGATTAATGATCTATCATCTGATCACAATCCAATACTGTTAAAATTGGGAAACCTAGAAAAACTGTCCCCCCCTCTCACTCGTTCATTCCTTGGGAAAGGCACTCCAAGGTACTCCCGAAATATATTGGTCCTGTACCCATCATAAAATCCAAAGAGAGAAATTGAAACAACCATAAAAGATCTAACTGAACAGATTAATGCAGCCTGTGCAGCAGTTACTATCTCAGCAACTACCTGCAAATCCAACCACTTGCCAGAAGATATTATGAATCTGATCAGGGAAAAAAACAAAGCAAGGAAAAGATACCACAATCAGGGCGCGGATCTTAAAGAGATTCAACTCTGCAGTGAGAGATGCCCTCACAGCCCATAGAAGTCAACTTTCGGAAGAAAAATTGATCTCCATCTCTCCTGATAACCACTCCATATGGAATCTTATCAGAAAGATTAAAAACAGATATAAACATCTTCCCCCCTCCAAACAGATTCAGGTCTCATCCACACCGATGCAGATAAAGCTGAAGCAATAACAAAACATTTAGAAATGCAATGTAAACCTTCATATGATCATCTCGATATCAATCACATATATAAGATCCACCGACACGTCAGATGTTCACTCAAATATTCTGTCACATATTCCACTCAGATTGTACCCACATTACCTGCTGAAATATATGATATAATCAAGAAGTTTAAGAGCAAAAAGGCCCCCAGACCTGACGGTATCTTCAACAAGGTGATAAGGCTACTACCTCGCAGAGCTATTGTGCATCTGACAAATATAATTAACTCCATCCTTCACACCAAATATTTCCCTTCCTACCGGAAACTCGCGGACATAATGCCAATCCATAAACCTGGAAAAGACCCTCGATTGCTTGAAAGTTACAGACCAATCAGCCTCATCTCAAACCTGGGTAAAATTGCTGAGAAGGTAATTCTTACCAGACTCCAAGAATCAGTACATCAACTAAATATCCTTCCTGAGGAGCAGTTTGGCTTCCGCCAAATTCACAGCACCACGCAACAAATATACAGATTAGTGGAACACATCACCATGGGTTTTAACTGGCGTCAATGCACTGGGGCTGTTTTCCTTGACATAGCCAGTGCATTCGATAAGGTTTGGCATTATGGTTTGCTATACAAACTGATATCAACTGGTATACCAATGGGAATAATTCATCTAACCAAGGCATACCTCTACGATAGCGCATGCAAGTCAGGATGTGTGCGGTAGTTTCGACACAAAAACGCATCTTGCTGGAGTTCCACAAGGATCCTTACTAGCACCGATTCTATTTTCCATATACTTGTGTGATATCACGCACAACCCATTGTCATCAATCAAAGCACTATACGTGGATGATACAGCGATATTGGCTTTAAAGATAAGATCTTTAAAGCAGCACCTTGCCATCAAGAAACTGCAAGAAAAACCTATTGCTAATCGAACAATATTTCACCAAATGGCAACTCCAAGTGAATCCCCTAGAAGAGCATAGCCATCCTATTCTCTAGAAGATCAATGCTTCCTAAAGAAGATATCATCCTATTCAACACAAAAATCTCATGGCTAACTGAGATCAAATATCTTGGCATACTATTAGACAGAAAACTGACTTACAGTTCCCATATCAAGACTCTCTGTGCATATACATCAAAAACCATAGTCCAGCTCTACCCGCTAATTAACAGGAACAGTAAGCTGAGCACCAGAATCAAACTACTCATATATAAACTGATGGTTCGTCCAATACGCTTCACCGGGCTGGAGTCATACTGCTAATACTAATATTCTTAAGTTACAACGTGTGCAAAACAAATGTCTCAGAATGATCCTGAACGCCCCATGATTCGTATACGTACTGTGCAACTTCATCGCGACACAAATGCAGACTATGGCTTTCATGCAGACTATAGCAACCAAATTCTTCTCAAAAGCATCTGTGCACCCTAACAAACTGATCCAACTGGCTGCACATTATGACACAATGGATTATTTCAAACATAAAAGACCAAAAGCCATCCTAAACTACAATACTGAGGACTAATCTCCAAGCCGACTCAGGGCGAGCAATTAGGTCATAAAACTTTATCCACTCACAGTTTTTCTCTTAAGATAGCAGGGAATATGAAAAGCATTTGCTTCACCCTTTAGGTCAGTAATGTTGCAAGTTGTAAAGAATAATTATTATCAATTTAATGTCGTAAAATGTAAGGTTATGTACTTCGAGCTGAAAAGATTATAATTATCATATTGATGGTACTGAATGGCAGAAAATTTATGAGGCTAGGGAGTTGGGGATAATGGTGGAGAGAGAGAGAGAGAGAGAGAGAGAGAGAGAGAGAGAGAGAGAGTTGAAGTTCCGAGGGTATATTGCAAAATTTAGTAAAATAGCTGAAAGGATTACTTAGATATTGAAAAATATGCTAACAAGTAAAGAGAGAAGTTATTATTCCACTTATAAGGTAATGATTCAGCCGCACTTTGACCTGTGCACAGATTTCAACACTTGGGTTTCTTGGAGATAGGGGGTGATAGAGAGGATTCACAGACTAGTGGCTAAGCTAGTGTCAGGTCTGTGGAATGCTATCTATTAGACAGGGTCGTCGCCAGATTAGATCTGGCCCTGAGGCAAACAATTAAATATCGCCCCTGATGGATTATAAGACAAAAATATAAGAAAATCTCCAATTTCTATTTTGTTTCTATTACAAGAGAAACATGAATGCAAAACGATTACATAATAATATTAATTAAATGTTTGCTCTACAGGGATATCGCACAATAAAACTTTTATAAGCTCTTCTAAATTTAAATTATAAGCGATGTCTGCCTCTGAAAAGTCTCGGCCTCGAACGTATAAGGGTAACACTATCGGCAAGATTTTTTTCTAAGTTGGTACATATGTCGTAAACATCCATGTGAAATTGCAAGTCATTCTATCGAGTAGTTTGTTTTATAGAGCTGTGTGAAGCAAAAGTGTTGTCTGTATCCCTTGAAATGGATAAAATTGAATATCGTGCGGTTATAAAATTCTTTGTAAAATAAGGTTTAACGCCAAAAGAAATTCATTCGAAGTTCATAAAAGTTTATGGGCAACTTTTATGTTTGGCAACTCTTCTTCGTTTGAGACAATTAAGAAACGGACTGCCGAGTTTAAAACGTAGATGTACCAGTCTTGAAGATGATCCACGTGAAGGACATCCAAAAAATGTAACAAAACCAGAAATAATGGATCAAGTGCACAATATGGTATTGGATGACCGGCGAGTAATAGTGCGTGAAATTGTGATACTATAGGCATTTCAAAAGAATGTGTACGATATATTTTGCATGAAGAATTGCATATGAAAAAGCTTTGCGCAAGATGGGTGCGTGCTTGCTCACAGCAGATCAAAACTGCACTCTCATGAAAATCTCTGAACAGTGCTTGAAACGTTTTAACAAGAATAAAACTGATTTTGTGTATCAATTTATTACTATGGATGAGACTTGGATTCACCATTACACACCAGAATCCAAAGAGCATTGAAAACAGTGGACAGAAGCAGTTGTTCGGCGCCGACAACTTTGGTGCTGAACAACTGGCTTCTGTCCACTGTTTTGACTGTTTCACTTGGCATCGGTGTTTTGGGATGCTAAAGGCATTTTGTTTATTAATTATCTTGAAAAGGGTAAAACAATAACGGGGGAATATTATTCCGATCTTTTAACCAGACTAAACGAAAAAATTCATCTTTCAACAGGATAATGCATCTGCCCACAAAGGTGTTTTGGCAATGGGAAAATTAAGGGATCTGCACTATGAATTGTTAGAACATCCACCCTATTCTCCAGATTAGGCTCTCTCTGACTTCTATCTCTTCCCAAAACTAAAACTCTTCCTCGCGGGTCAGCGTTTTTCTTCGAATCAAGAGATGATTGCAGCTGTACAGGGATAATTTGCAGCTCTCACTGAGAACCACTATAAGGACGGGATAATGTCGCTGGAGCATCTGGAATAAATGTGTTACTCTTAAAGGATATAATGATGAAAAATAAAAAATAATTTTGAAATTATAATTTCGTTTTTTCATTGTTAGGACGAGAACTTTTCAGACTATCCTCGTAGTTGCTAGACAAAACCAATCTCTCTTGGGTCATTGCTGTTCGCAAATAATTTTTAATCAGTTTAAGCTTGGAAAAATTTTCTTTCCGCACTTGCTATGGTAGCGACGGCGCATACCGCAATATGGTTGAACGAGCGCCCTTATTAAGCCATGCCATGAGGTAGGCTGCCTCTGCGCTACAGCCTGTCAACGTACTGCTATTAGAATAGGTTGAAGGTTTGTGAGTTAGAAAGTTGGTAGGTGGGAAAGAAAGGGATCTGCACTATGAATATAGAAACTTAAAAGAAATTAAAGAGGTTTAAAAATTGACGCAAATGAAACTCTTCAATATTATTATTATTGTTATTAGCCACCTCCAGGAAGTCCAAAGACTCATCGAGGGACAGTGTCCCAACAGCATCGAACGATTGATCCCATTCCAACTACTAACCGCACTCAAACTCGGTTAACTTATGACAACTCGTCAGTGAATTAGTAGACATCTGTGGAAGTTGTGTAAGAATTTGCTTAGTAAGAGGGAGGCGGACTACATTTCTTACGTGGGAGTGGCGAACGAGCGAAATAGTTGCCAGAATTAGTTGTGAATGTTCTGACACTGAATGAGTTTAAGGAGAGGTATGATAGGTTTTCTGTGTATAAGCGTTAGTGTAGGTCTCTCTCCCACGATGAGTCGCTTAACTCCATAGGGATAGAGTATAACAACAACAAGACATTATTATTATTACATATCCTACCATGTAATCGAGCTATTAATAAGGGAATACGGAGAGTGTAATTTACGATAGGTTTTCCTTGTGAGAATTCGAATTCTTAAGGATGCGTGAGACCATCATATCACTTATTGGAGACCTAAGGTAGTCTGAAAAAAAAAAAGTACGACTGATCAGTAGCAATATTTTTAGATTTTTTAACTGGTGGCCTATCTGCTGTACTAAATGTGCTAGCAGAAATTCAAACTGAGATTATGTCAAGAAAATTTGATATTTTTTTCGTAACTGAGAAAAATTTTAGCGCGCGCACACACACACACACACACACACACACACACACACACACACACACACACACACACACACACACACACACACACACACACACACACACACACACACACACACAGGTAGTGGTTGGTTACAAAACTATAGCAAACTAGTACTTTTAGGTGAAAAGTGGCCATGAAAAAAAAGGAGAGACTATTCAATATCTAGAAGCCCATTAAGGAACAGCAATGCCATCCTCGTCTAGATGAAAGAAATAGATGGAATGAATAAGGAAGCCAAGACCAGTGGCGGCTCGTGGGTTGAAATCATGGGGGGATGCTGCAACTTTCGAAATATACATACACACACTGTAAGTACTGTGTATACGTGTTTGGATAAAATATCAAAATTATGGTAAAAATTAAAAAAATTAAACATGAAAAAAATATTGTTTATTATCGATAAAATTATAGTTTAATATAATTCAAAATTACTTAAAAATAAAATCCATTATCATAACCACAATAATGTTCTAAAATAAAAACTATAACAAATGTTATGTCTTTAATCGTAATGTCCAAATATTTAAAGAGACGGAGTAAACACGATAAGCACTACGAACACTCTACTACTGGAGCACACTTCATATAAACAACAGTGGAATAGCGCGAACAGTGCTGCATTACGCTAATAGCTCGCATCACACTATGACGTGCATATGCTTGCACGCGTAGAAAATACTAGCAATATGGTACTGTGGTAAACTCAGTGCTGCTAGCGTCCTTCACCCTGCTAAGTGCTACAAGGTGGATTTTTATTATTTTTTATTCAAAATACGAGAATTGTATAGGATTGTTGATGATAAAATTAAATATTACAAGCAAATATAAATAAATTAATAAATGTATTTATATATCGAGAAAAATTGGGGGTGCTGCAGTTCCATAGTGCCTATGCACTAGCCGCCCCTGGCCAAGACGTTATAACAGGCTTCATTCTGGAGAAAGTTGCCATTAACAGTTTCTCATTTCTTAAAACAAACTTTGAGGAAATTCGATGAAGCATGGCACAGCTGCAATGAAAATACTATGAGAAAAGCACAATGCAGATACAGAACGTCTATGAAATGGTGGTCAGAGTGGACTTGTGAAGATCCACTTCAGTAACTTTTATAGAAGGATTATTAATTAGTTGGCTTGCACTTTTTTGGATAGATACGAGAGTTTTTAGGGAGGTTTTTCATGTACCAATGGAAAAGCCAGAACAGTATTCTGACGTTATTCAGACATAGGATTTGTATAGGATCAACAGTTATAGAGTAGTATATTGGGCAAAAAAAAAAAATAAATAGATTAAACTGATTATGGAAAAAATCCTCTTTCATCAGTTATTCCTCAAAGGGATTAAACAGTTTTTTTTTTGTCTCAACTTAGTTCACTCTCCCGTACTTTGCAATCAAGAATAGCTGAGTTCAGGGGCCACCAATGATGCTGAGCATTTCTGAGTAGGGAAGGAGAGAGAGAGAGTTGTCACATTTCTACATTCCAACCGTTATTGTCTGAAAAATTACGAATTCTACTCTGTGGCCAAATTTTCTGAGGTTCAGGGTTAAAACTTCCTTGTCTATGAGGAAAAATTTATTGGAATGCAACAATTGAATTAACATTTGGACAGCTGTAATAAGACTCAGTAAAAGTTTAACTGAGCAACTAGATTCAAATCTATAAGTGTTTCTGCTGGTCGCCTAGCATTATGGATGGAAGCATGGCTTCAAGCTACATGGGCATTTTTTTAGCATATTTATAACCAGACATACAAGTCAGACCAAAATGAGAAATGTGACCTTGTTTGAAGATCAAAGTATCATAGAAGGCAAGGGAAGTTAAATGAGATCCATCCTTGCAAGACAGAAGACAGCACTCTTTTAATGGCATGGAAGTTGAGGATGTTGTCGCCACAGTGGAAAAGGTCAAGAAAATGTAATTATTATTATTATGTGACACCTCCAAGGAGTCCAAAGCCTCAAAGGGAGGGCACTTACTTTACAACTCTCCATCTCCATCACTCAATCCACAAACTACATCATCTACTACTCACTACCACAACTAGTATTTTCACAAACATCCATGAAATGGATGTTTGTGATTGCGGGAAATCGAACCCACAGCCTTTTGGCTGAAGATCGCATACACTAACCACTCGGCCAGCAAATAATTGTCAAAGCTATTTCAGGATTTGAGATCAGTGAAAAAAACGTTTTTAGGAAAAGAAAAGCATGTTGATGAAATAAAAGTAAATCGTCTTTAGTCCTCAAGACAGTTGCAGTCCCATAGTTAAGAGCCTTCCATCCTTCTGTTCAAAGCAGCTCTAAAAGCCTAGTATAGTTCCAAGGGCTTTATGCTATGTGAATTTTTGACCTTACCCTGGGTCCTGTATACCTTCCATAATGTATTTAGAAACTAGGAGAGGAAGTCTGCCTGGTTCTATTCACACAATGTGGTCAAACCACCAACGTTGATGCTTTTTAATTGCATTAAAAATTGTTGAGTTTTGGATATTCCAATCTTGCAGCACTTCTGCATTAGGCTTATATTCTAACGAGTTCTCTTTATTTTATTATTAGACCTCCACGAGGAGCCTCCGTAGCTCAGTCAGTATAGATGAAGCCTTTCGGTTGGAAAGACGGGTTCGATTCCCATCAGTAACGTGAGGAACCTTTATCTGGTCTCTTTCGACTAAAGGCGAGTTAACCAGTCTTATATTCTCGTCGCGACGGGAGGAATCTCTATCGGGACGATTTCAATCAAAGGTGAGTTAGCCAATCTCATACGGAGGTAGCAGGGTTTTTTCTCCCGAAAACTCGGATTTTTTTTCATCCCGCATATAGACAAATCGGCCCTTCAGAACACACGCAACTTACAGACAAAAAATACTAGCTGTGGTAGTGGCGGAGGTCGGCGGTAGATGGCGTTGATTCGTAGTAGAGGTTCGGTGTAGTAGTTGAGACAGTTGTAGGTGTCCTCCCGCGATGAGTCTTCGGACTCCTTGGAGGTGTCACGAATAATAATAATAATATAGAGGTGGAAGGTTTTTTCATCCCTCAAAACAGGCAAACTGGTCTCGTGAACACACATGGCTACAGTGATAAAATATACTGTGGAAAGGAAGGCAACGGGAAATCACTTTGCTCATAATCATCTCCCTAGTATGTTAGCATATATCCACCCCCACCAGCCATATGGCTGAGGGAATAGGACAGGATAGGCCTCCATCGAGTTGACGACTCATACAAGAATATGAGAGTTTAGTTGTGTAACAAAACTTAATTCGAGCAACGGTGTAAAATTCCTGAAGCATTTCATTTCAAAAGTCAACAGTTTCCTGTCTGCTTCATTTTTAAGGGCGAAACTTCTACTCTGTAGCTGTTGGTACCATTATACTTTCGTATGATGTTATTTTTAGAGTTGTAGGAATTTTGTTGTTTATCCAAATTTTATTGTTTATACATCATTGATATGCTGTGGAGAGTGTCTTTCATTGTTGGTATCTCATTTAAATGTGAAGTCAAATATGCTCTTAGGTAATTAAAATCATTAACTGGTTCTATAATTAACTGATTAAGTGTTATCTGTATATCTTCCAGGTGTCTTCCAAATTTTCATTATCTTTGTTTTGTTTTGTTTGAATTTATAGTTCACATTAGAAATTCTGCTGGTTTTTTATAATTTTGCAAGCTGAAATTTGATTTGTTATCTGCTATAATTACGACATTGTCTGTACACTGCCTGGAAAAAAGTCAACAGATAGCATAGTGTGAGGACAGCCAATGGCACCAATATAAATAAGATGTAGGGCCTCCTTTCGCTGCAGTGAGTGCAGCAATCCAACGAGGCATACTCTCTACGTACAATAGTGATCAATGGGAATTTTGGACCATTTTTACTCTAGGCATGCAATGAGACCCTGAACTGTTGTGGACAGGACGGTGACATCACCAAATGCTTCAGTTCATCCCACAGATGTTCAATAGGGCTGATATCAGAGCTCTGTGGAGTCAAGTGTGGCGACATTCGTGTCCACAAATCACATACAGCAGCAGCCATATGTCACAGTGTATTGTCTTGCTGAAAGAGACATTGGTCCCGTAGAAACGCCACAAAGTTAGGAAGTATTACATCATCCAGAATGTTCAGATACCTCTCAGTGTTCAATGTTCATGGCACCACAGAGGTCCGATGCAAATCAAGAAAAACAGGATCATACATCACACCGCTACCACCGAATTTCATATTTGGGGTTACGCACTCTGGTTAGAGACATTCACTGGGCATCTGCCACACCCACATTTGTCCATCTGCTCAGTAAAGGATGTAGCGTGATCAATCGTTACTTCATAATACAACTTTCCAAGCTTCCATGTCTTTGTATGCATCTTTGCACAACTGAAGATGATGCTGCATGCTGGTTCAAGTAATAAGGGGCTTAAACATTGCACTTCTACCATAGAAATCCATGTTGTGAGGTTTTGTGTAGATTCGTGTTCCAGTCGATGCCAATAACTCTGCATTCATTTGTCGATGGCCAACAAATTATGATTTTTACATATTATCCTTTGTAGCATCCTATGGTCACATTCAGCGAGTCTGTTGGGTCATCTAATGGGGGTAGCAGTTGCAGTTTACTCCTTGTACTTTTATCTCAGTATGGTGCTGCTGATTGTTTATTTGGGATGGCCTAATTTGTCAACAATTTGCCAAAATAGATAGACCTGTTATATGGCATCCTATCACAACGCCTCTTTCACACTTCATCAGTTCCCTTTTTGCAGCCATGTCACCTGGACATAGTAGTTTTGACTTGGAAGCATCATATTCCTCTAATTTTTACTGGCTACAAACACTTGACTCGCACATTTCACAATGCACCTTCCCCATGGGAGTGTCTGTTGACTTCTTCCCAGTATGTGTGATTAGTCTACCATTGACGTTTACTCCTTTTGTAGCAGACATGCTTCTTTAATACACTCTTGGATGAAAATTTAAAAAAAGGCATGGGAAGACTGGGCATCCTTGAATAACTCATTGATTTCAAATTTTTTACTTGTGATATTTTTATATTGAACTACTACAATTGTAATCTGATAGTAGTTTGAACTGAATCTTAGTGTTTCAAATTCTATGCTTTTCTTTGTTAATATCTGAATAAGCTTTTCTCAATTGACAGAATCAAATGTTTGTTCAAAATCCATGAAGCAGCAATACCCTTTGTGCAATGCATTTTTAGGCAGACTATGATGAATAAAGATATTGTCAATTGTTGGCCTGCTTTTTGTCCTTCGATTAGCTGTTGATAAATGTTAATTAGGCGCTTCTGTATTATTTTTACAAATATTTTGTAAGAGTGGCAAAGAAGAGTAATTGGACTATAATTATATTTTTGAACATAACTTTTTGTGTGTAGGCAAGATTTTATCTATTTTCCAATTGTTTAAGACAGTTCAGTGAAAAGAATATTATTAAAAAGCTAGTTGTTTAATTACATTAGGTCCTCCATTATTATAGAGCTCTGTGGTTATTTCTTCAATTCCAGATGCTTCTGATTATTTCATTTGCTTAAGTGAAAGGATTACTTCTTCCTCTAGGATTATGGGTGCTGTATCTTTCTTACTGGTGGACATATGTGGGTTTATTTACCAAAGGGTTGATCTAAATGTGTCCTAACTTTCTGATGACAGTAGGCAGTCAGTCTATCTTTCAAGCCTTCACTGATAGTGCACCCAAACTATAAATGAATCAAATATTTCAGTGTACAGCATACAACTGCTACCATTTCTTGGCCCTGAACTCTAACACTTGTATTATTGTCTGTAAGAGTGTGTTCAAGGATCAAGTTTGAGAAGCAGGTTTAAAAACCTAAGTTTATAGGTGAACTCCCCACTTGCCCATGCCAAAGATCAAGTAACTTGGAAAAAGAAAGGGCTAGAAAAAGCCTTCTTTTTCTAGGCTTTAAACACCAGTAAGTTTACGTTCTTTTTATATTACAATCTTTTGAGATGTGACCTCTGTAAAAGTCGATGTAAGGCGCTTGTAAAATTTCAAACTACATTGAATTTTACACATCACTGAAAATCTGCTCTACGATGAGCTGTGGACAAAAGGATGCCGATTACAGGCCTTCGGGCATATAGACCTCCTTGTCATAGACATCTTGCCACAGTTTGTTGAGATATCCATGTATCCGTGCTTGAATGGAGCCTACTTGCAAACTAACTATTGTGGTGGATCGATTACATTTTGCTGTTATAACCAAAAATCTGTCTTCATGCTCCATGATAGAGCAAGGGCTCTTAGCAAACATCTGGAACACATTCCATTGGTTTGAAATGCTGCCCAGAGTCTGGATATAATGCTATGTGAGATTCTAAACTCTATGGCAATATCAGTAATTCTGCAGCCTTCTTCAAGCTTTAAAATAATTCTTCCCCATGTGAAATCATTTAGATGATGTCTTTCAGACATTAGAATACACAGGATGTCACCAGATTAGACCGCACTCTTAGGCAAACAATTAAATATTGCCCCTGATGGTTTATAAGACAACAATATAAAAAAATCTCCACTTGCTATTTTATTTTTATTACAACAGAAACATTAATGCAAAATGATTACATAATATTAATTAAATGTTTGCTCTATGGAGATATCCCATAATAAAACTGCTTATAAGATCTTCTAAATTTAAATTATAAATTAAGCTATATCTGCCTCTATCGATATAGTTGCTAGACCAACCAATCTTTCTTGGGTCACTGCTGTCCGCAAATAATTTTTAATCAGTTTAAGATTGGAAAAATTTCTTTCCGCACTTGCATTTTTTTAGCATAGTGACAGCACCTACTGCAATATGACTGAACAAGCGCCCTTATTAAGCCGTGCCGTGAGGAAGGCTGCCTGTATGCTACAGCCTGTCGACGGTACTGACAAGACATTCAAGTTTGCAACTTTATTCCTTCACAAAAAAAGCTTCCTACAAATTCAATTCGCTTAGCACAGCCTTTTATTCTTGAGTGCTACCATGTGATCCCTTCGCATGCAATTCAAAAATCTGAATTGCATGCAAATGTTACCTCTTTGCCACAATCTGATTCATCTGAATTTGGGATTGTAATCTTCACAAATAGTGTTTGTCCTGAGGTTTTGGATGCCAGTGTAACACTGAAATCATTTTATAAACTGTCTTCTTTTGTACACCACCAAGGAGACTAATTACCTTCTCTAACTCAACCAGTCCAGTTGGCTGAGTGGTTTAGCATACCCACTCTTCAGCAAACAGGGCGTAGGTTTGGATCCCACTGTGGGCATAGATGTTTGCGATTGTCTTACCTTGTGTACTGCTATAACTTTTGATGTGGCACAGTATTTGTTGTCCTTGTGCCATGAAAACCATAAGTCATCATTATCATCCTCTATCTCTGCCCAGTGTAAATTAAGTACCAAGTCCTTGCCAGATATCTTGTTTTGGACATACTGGTGGTTCTGTTGAGATTATAATTCAAGTAGCATAAATTCTACATCAAATACTTTGGAAAGTGATAAGTCTGGCTTGCATTCCACACTAATGGCATTAGTTGCTGGAACAAGACTAAAATATTCCACTTAAGACATTAGACATTCAATTCAAATTTTGAAGTCGATTCAAATTTGATACCGTCTCTTCCTGGAAACAACTGAAGCTTTAGTTCGCTATCCAATTCTCAATCAATCATATCTATATCCTATATACCTACATCTAAGTAATAACTTAGATATGTACAGTGGTGAGCTATGAGGGACTTGTCTGAGCCCTTTGTTAAATTTTTCTCAAATTTGCGAGCCCCTTGTTCTTCTTGTTTACTTTTTTATTTTTTCAAAAAAAAAAAAAAGAAAAGGAAAAACCCCATAATTTTTTGAAATATATTAAGCCAAAAACTCATATTAAATAAAATATTATAGTTATTGTTACTACCATTTTACAAATAAGAATTCACTTTTGGTAATCGCATATAAATAAATAGGACTATAAAATAATGCCCCTTGATTGGTACTGTTGATTATCACTTGAAGTAAAAAACAAAAGAGAAATATAACATACTTCAATATTATTGTGTTTAGATAATATTTATTTATTATTTATAGATTGTTTGTCATAAAAACTTCTATCGCAAACAAAAGAAATTTATTTTGTTTATAAAAAAATGCAGACTATTCCATATGTGCAATTATAAAAGATTTTATTCTTATTATATTTTGATAGTTAAAACATGTTTTTCTTATGTAAGATAAATTAACACAGATGACTGTGTGCAAATATTTCATGTTTAGATCATGAAATATTTGTTTAAAAATTATAGCCTTTACAGGCTATAATTTTTAAACAAAAATTATATTTTTTGTTTAAAAATATTTTGTCCCCTCATACCTTTTGATTGGCATTTGTACATAAGCTGTATTAATAAACGTTTTTGTGTGAAATATGGCTTTTTTTTGCTCGACGATGCGAGCCCTTTGTTAAAGTTTCCATAGCTCACCACTGTATATAATATATATATATATATACTGTATATATATGTAGGAAGTAATGGGAACTGTAATTAATTATAATTTTTTATAACAATGTATATATTTTCTGTATGAGATATTCGTTACTGTTCTTGTTTCCTTTGAACTCTAACAATAGTTTGTTTTTCACATGTCGATATGACTGAGATTTAAGAAGAAAATAATATATAAATACATGCTAGGGAAACATAAGTATGTCACTTTTAAATGTGGTATTTCACTTAAACCTTAACTGTATTCTTATTGATGAAGAATTAAAAATTATAATAATGAAAAAAAAGGTGTATTTTGTCATACACATACAACAGTCATACCATTCATCATCATCGCTTGATGAAATGTTCATTTACAGTGCTGAGTAGCCATTTCAGATTGGTAAGTCTGAAATGCCAGAAACCAAAGACTGCCATGTTTGGTTTTTCTCTCTCTCGACTCTTCACATCTACGGTGATTTCATTCTCTTCCCTTTTCACTCTTGACATTTGGTACACATGCATACACACACAGGATCACAAGCTATATTGGTACATACTACAGTGGGCTGAGAATAACTATTTGATCAACTATTAACCACAGTCTGACTTCACGGAAAATAGATAAGTAAAAATAAAATAAAATAAAAGTGCATTTGAGCTTTGTTTCAGTGTTATGTACTTTTTTCATGGGGCTATTTTCCATATTCTTCCACTTTCCTCCAAACATATAAAAAATGAGCAGCTGCTGATCAACTTCCATGCACAGTTCAGATTCGAACATACCGATCAACTTCTCATCTTTTCTTTCACATTCCATTTACAGCTGTTCTTTGAGAAGCATTCACTATTTTTCCAAAGAACTACAACCCACAGCTGTTCAAGAAACATAACTGATTTCTTCTTTTTTCTCTGACCCCACTTACCTACACATTGTACTCTTGTGTTATGGGGTTTGCAACCTACTGCCTGTGGTGGTCAGATTTATATACATATAATACTGAACTAAGAGCTACTTAATAAAACTTTAATGCAAATATTTTATTTAAAGTGCATCAAGACAGACTGGAAATATTAATATGATTTCTGATTATTCTGTCAAGAAAAAGTCAATTACTGTATAGCAAAAAAACTTTCATTAACCAATCTTGAAAGTAAAAGTGAAAATTACTCTGCCATGTTAAACTGCTCATGCATATATCATCCACATCTCCCCTTTTATACTACCCACTGCATGGAATAGCAACAATAACTATATATTTTGTCTTGTTTGCTCTTGTCTCACAACAGATAGCAATGCTTTAAATGCATTGCTTTCCCTAAACTTCCTGCTGAAATTCTCTCTTGATGACTGCAGTTCTTTTGATATCATTCACAAATACTTTTCCCTGAACATTCTCTCTTGATGACTGCAGTTCTCTTGATATCATTCACAAATATTCTTCCCTGAATACATTGTACCTTCAATTCTATCCCTGCTAACAATATATTCCTCCATCAATCAAATCTAACTAATGCCTATAATTTTGGCCGTAAAGCTAACCAATGCCCAAAACACCTCACCATTTATCTTGATGCATCTGGAATTAACAGCCTATTTTCATAAATTCTCACTATTGTTCTTGATGCATCTGGAATTAATATACATGCATTGCATGTATAATTACTCTCCTAATACTATGATGTGTTTCACTACATAATATAGTTATATTATTACTAATTCTCTTAAATATTGATTATTATTATTATGATTATGAATCCGAACTCCATGGAGTTACAAGACTCATCTCATCGTGGGAGGCCCACTCTAGAAAACACAAAGTCTATCATACCACTCCTTGAACTCACTGACCATTTGTGCTTTCACCACCCTCCATGCAAAGAAACCACTGTTTATCCTCTTGCTCAAAAACTTCCCTTCATAACTTACAGGGATAGTCCCTTTCCCCTATTCCACTAAACGAAAGAACTCTCCAGCATCAACCCTGTAACTACCTCTCAACAGTTTAAAAGTTTCAATCATATCACCACTCCTTCTTCTATCTACCAAACTCTGCAGTCCACATTCACTCAGCCTATCTTCATAACTAACATTGTAGTCCTGATATCATTTTTGTTATATGCCTCTGTACTTTTTCCAAGGTTAATTTATCTGCTTCAAATCCCATGATCAAATTTGAGCAAAATAGTCCAGGTGTGGTCTGATCAGAGGTTTATACAATTAATTGACAAATCTAATCTCTGCAGGTCAGTTTCCTTCTCAGTATTGCAGCAATCCTCTGGGTTACTTTCACCACTTTTGCAATATTTTCCCTGAATTTCAGTTTTCTATCAATCACCACCCCCAGATCCCTTGCCTCCCCCCACTTCCTCCAACAGAGTATGCAGCCTCCATTGATGTATGTATTCCAAATTTGAAGACTTCATATTTAGCTGAAATGAACTGAACCCCCCCCATTCATTCATTTGCCCATCTGTCCAGTTTATTCAAATCCTCTTGCACGGCTACCACATCTGCACCATAACCCTTCCCAGCTTCACATCATCAGCAAACAACTGAATATTTCCCTGAAATCCACTGACAATGTATTGATATAAAGGTTAAACAATACAGGTCCCAGTACTGAGCCCTGTGGGATCCCACTTGTAATCTTCTGTCTCCTTGATACTGCTCTCCCATACACAACTCTCTGATACTATCAGACAAGCAATCCCAATCCAGTTCACTAACCTGACATTTAAACCCATGTGCTGCAACTTAAATATCAGCTTATCACATGGTACCTTATTAAATGCTTTTGTAAAATACAAAAAAATGCCAGAATATGCATTTCCCTCATCAACAGTTCTTGTCACTTTATTATACAATAGATGGTAATCATATTATTAAAACAAGAGCGTCCCCTTAACAAAATCCATGCTGACTCGCATAAATAACATTACCCTCATTTCATATATATATATATATATATATATATATCTGATCCTGGGGTGCATATGGGTCAAAGCTATATAACTGAGAGGAGATCTCCACATAGCATTTAAAGGAATGTGGAGAACCGACCAGGGCTTCTGACCCAATGTCCAATCCCCACCTTCTTGTGGTGCATCCTGTTAGGTATCTACCTAGATACTGAATGAACGAGGATGGGCTGGCAATTTGGGATGTAGCCGACCAAACTGTATTCTTACTGGCTTAAACCAAAATATCAAATGATGGTACAACATGACAGAATTTCATGCTGGCTGGGGCGTCGCCCGGTTAAACAATGCCCCCATTGTTTTCGCCAGGGAACCAGGACAAACAGCAAAAAGTCATCTACTGGAACAAATATTAAAACCAACCCCAACTCAACATCACCAGAGTTCAAGATCGATACTATCAACATAAGAAGCCTGAATGGCAAAGAAATGCAGCTAGCTGAGGAATTGGATAAGTACCAGATCGACATAATAGGGGTGACTGACACAAAAAGGGAAAAACTTGTGAGAGCTTTCTGAGCAATAAATACAAAATGTTATATTCAGGCAATGACAGTCAGGGAAAAGAAGGAGTAGCCATAGTATTCAACACTAAATACAAAGCTAATCTTCTTGAATCTCAGGCAGTCTCAAGTAGCGTGATGTGGGAAAATATGAGAATGGGAGAAACTGGACAATGAGACTTACTTGTGCCTACCCACACAAGGTTCTACTATGGTAGAAGTGGAGGAATTTTTTAAGGCTTTAGAGAAAGCAACTGACACAATGAAAAAGGAAAAGTTGGTCCTTGTTGGGGATCTAAATAGCAGAGTAGGAAATGATTGTCAGACATACAAAAATATTTTGAGAAAATTTGGAGAAAAGAGCAAAGCTAATAATAATGGCAAATACCTGTTGGATTTCTGCTCAGGACATGGACTGGTTATTACTAACACAATGTTCCAACATAAAAATGTGCACAAATTCACATGGAGAGAAGAGGCAAGGAACAAGATTGACTATTATTGTTGATAGTAATGTTTTCTCCCTGGTGCAGGACACCAGAGTGTACAGAGGATTTGAAATTGGAAGTAATCACTATTTAGTTTTGAGCAGGATAAAATTGAATTTCATATTGAAAAGAATAACATGTAAGAAAGTTTTAAAGCAAATAAAAGTTGAGCAGCTCTCAGATGTGAACTATAGACTAAAATACACAAATATTATTCAAGAAAAAATTAAACAGTTTGAGAACAGGAACCAAACCTTGGGGATTCAGTGTCAAGGCCTGAAGAAAACACTGATCGATTCAGCCAGAGAAGCATGTGGTGAGGTTATCTGCAAGGATAGAAAAAATAAGAAAATAAGAAAAGTTGGACAAAGAGGAGGACACAGTGAAGGAAAGGAAGAAAGCATATCCAAAGTTCCTGGTGAAGTCAGCTTGTGCTCTTAGAGAATACAGAGGTAAATATATAAATTTATATAAATATAAATATAAATTTATATAAATATAAATAAAAGCTAAACACTGAAAAACTAGTTAAACAAAAGTCATGGGAAGACTTTGGTAAGAACATAGAAAATAAATATCAAAAAGGTGGCAAGATATTCTGGAGGCAGTTGAAAAAGTTCAGAAATGGAGGAAAGAGTAAGCTAAAAGGAATTGGAGAGATGATAAAAATGACATGAAAACAGGAGAAAAAGATATCCTTGAAGTATAGAGTAATTATTTCAAAAAATTGCTAAATGAAACAAGAAGTGATGACAGGACAGTGGTAAAAAACACTGACCAAGCATACTGTCAGGAATAATACATATCCATACTTGAAGTAGAAAAAGCCATCAAAAGCCTGAAATGTGAAAAAGCAACAGGAGTAGATGATATTCAACCAGAAATGCTCAAGTAAGGAGGTATAAAAGTCTTACAATGACTGCACTGCATAGTTCAGAAGGCCAGGACAGAGGGACAAATTCCAGATGATTGGAGTAGAGGTATCATAGTACCCATATATAAAAAGGAAAATAAAACTGAATGTGAATTACAGAGGTATTTCATTACTGAGTGTTCCTGGTAAGATATATGCAAGTATACTTGAGAAACGGTTGAGAAGGATTGTGGATGGGAAGCTTGGTGAAGAACAAGCTGGATTCGTAAAGTGATCAGATTTTCACTTTATGACAGACAGACAGACAGTTGAGAAATCATGGGAATATAACAAAGATCTGCATTTATGTTTTGTAGATCTGGAAAAGGTATATGACAAGATGCCAAGAGAGAAGCTTGGCATCTTTGAAAGCTATTCAAAATGCTACAGTTATATGGTGTCAATGGGGCATTATATCAAGCAATACTTAGTCTTTATTTGAGTTGTAAGTCAGCAGCTGGAATTGAAGGAAGTACAGGAAGGTGGTTTAATGTTAAATCTGGTGTCAGACAAGGATGTACATTATCCCCTCTATTATTCATTCTTCTTCTTTGAGTGCCATCTCTTATCGGAGGTCGGCGACCACCTTGGAAAATTTTGAGCGATTCTCAGCCACTCTCTCACACTTCATGCCAGGCCACTGTCTGATGTCTGCCAGCCAAGATTTTCTTTGTATTCCTTGTCCTCTTCTTCCATTTACCTTCCCTTTTATAATCAATTGAAGTATCATATATTTTTCATTATGAAGTAGGTGACCAAGATATGCAGTTTTCCTTCTTTTTATGGCATCTAAAAGTTCACGTGATTTCCCCATTTGTTCCAGTACTTCCTGATTGGACATTTCTGCTGTCCATGGGATTTATTTTTAACATTCATCTGTATAACCACATCTCAAAGGCTTCAAGTCTTTTTATTGATGTTGTCTTCAAGGTCCAAGTTTCTGCACCGTACAGCAGTACAGACCATACATAGCATTTAACCATGCATACTCTAAGCTCTAAATTTAAACAGCAGTTATACAGTGTTGATTTCATCAAGAGAAAATTTTTTCTTGCCATTTCAATTCTAACTTTTATTTCCATTTCTGGATTGCAATCGTCATTTAACCAGTATCCGAGATACTTAAACTTTGCCACTCTTTCTATTTGATTTCCATTTAAAGAAAAAGTGCTCAATTAAGAATTGGTTTCTTGCGTATGACCATGAATTTAGTCTTGGCAATATTTATTTTTAATCCCATTTTTTTCACTCTCTTCATTCACTAGTTCCAGAAGATTTTGAAGGTCCTGAATATTGTCAGCCAGGAGAGCTGACAATATGTGTCATCAGCATATCGGATGTTACTGATGATTTCACCATTTACATTAATCCTTCCTTTCAAGACTTTTTGAAATATGGCTTCTGAGTATATGTTAAAAAGATGAGGTGACAGCACACATCCTTGCCTTACTCCTCATTTGATGTTAATGGAGTCTGTAATGTCATCAACTTGAACAGATGCTGTTTGGTTCCAATATAAGTTTTCAATGATCTTGATGTCATTACCATCTAATCCAATTCTTTTTAATAGTGCAATCATTTTAGCATGTTGGACTTTGTCAAGTGCTTTCTCCAAGTCGATGAAGCAAATGAATATTTCCTTGTTTTGGTCAATACATTTTTGGAATAAGATCTGAGAACAGAAAAGAGCCTCTCTTGTTCCCAAACTCTTTCTAAAGCCAAATTGGGTATCATCAGTGATACTCAAAATTTTCTGTGCATTCTTTTTTGAATTATTTTCAGAAAGATTTTGAGAACATGACTCATTAGGCTGATCATTCTATAGTCATTACAAGTTTTCGCATTTGCTTTTTTAGGTAGCATGATGAAGGTCGACTGTAACCAGTTTTGAAGGATTATGCCTGTATCGTAGATCTTATTAAATAGCTTTACTAATATATTAATGTTATCACCTTCTAATAACTTTACTATTTCTGCTGATATTCTATTCGGGCCTAAGGCTTTACCATTTTTAACTGAGTTCAGTGCACATTCTACCTCTGATCTGAGAATGCATGGACCTTCCATATGTTCATAAGTATTTTCTGGGTTCTGTCTGTTATCAGTAAAGAGTTCTTCTATATATTTTACCCATTCTTGTATTTTGTCATCCTTTTCGGATATTATTTCTCCCATTTTGTTTCAAAAGATACAGAATTGTTTTTTCTTAAATATACCCGAGGTCTCTTTCAACTTTTTGTGTAGATTAAAATTGTCATGCTTTTCCTGTAGAATTTCTATTTCTTTACATTTTTCATTCATCCAGATTTCTTCTGCTTCTTTCATCTTGCGTTTAATATGAACCTCTTTATATTTTGTTAAACTATGATGTTATTCATTATCTATATTTATTACATTATGAAGGATTGTGCCTGTATCGTAGATCTTATTAAATAGCTTTACTAATATATTAATTGTCACCTTCTAATAACTGTACTATTTCTTCTGATATTCTATCCAGGCCTAAGGTTTTACCATTTTTAGCTGAGTTTAGTGCACATTCTACCTCTGATCTTAGAATGCATCTCCAATTTTGATATCAGGTTTGATACCCTGATATCAAAATTGAATATGTTAATTTAATCTTAGCTCTTTGCTTTATGCGGATGATGTTATACTTCTATATAAATATGCTACAAGATTCTCTGACTAAATTGAATAACTGTTGTAATAGATATGGTATGAAAATCAGCATTAAAAAGACAAAGACAATGAAAATAGGCAGAAACATTGAAAATATCAACTGCATTGTGAATGCAGAACCTATAGAACAGGTAAAACATTTCAGCGACTCAGGCACAATTTTTAGTGAAGATGGTAAATTAAATATGGAAATAGACAACAGAATCAACAAAGCTGGTATGGTAGGAAGTCAATTGAATAAATTCATATGGAATATTAGCCAAAACACTAAATTAGCTGTATACAAGACAGTGTTCAAACCAATTTTTAAGTTATGGCTCTGAGAGCTGGGTCAGAAGTAAAACACTTGACCAAAGACTAGAGACTGCAGATATGAGAGTTCCGAGAAAGATTAGGGGGGGGGGGGATGAACAGATGGCATCAATGGCAATATAGTAGAGCTAATCTCAGGTGGTATGGTCACTTAAACTGGATGGGAGAGGAAAGATTAGCAAAACAAGTGTTCTCTGCCAGATTTGGCAGGAAAAAGACCCAGAGGAAGACCAAGATATAGGTGGATTAATACAGTAAAAAGTGCCTTAGAAGACAGAAATATAAGATCTGATAATATTGGAGTCTTGACAGGTAACACTGATATGGAGGAAAATTGTAGATAGGAAGTTAGTAATGATGTAAATTTTCCATTTAGTACTGTCATATCTTGTACACCCCTTGAGAGTATATACCAGGAATGATGATGATGATGATATATCTGATCCACACACGAAAGGCCACATGACCATTAGTTTGGTGTGTGGGCAAGAGGAATAAAATAAAGGAGGAATCTGTTCACATTTTGCTTGAATAGCTAAAGGTTGTAATCTTTGGGGAAGGCAGAGTGAAGGAAACTGTTTCAAAGGAGAGAAGTAGATGGAATGAAAGAGGAGCTATCGAAGTTGGTTCAGTAAGTTCAAGATGGACTGTAAAAAGGGTGTTGGTTAGCATTGGTTCGTTTTAATGATTTTGGAGGAGAGTGGGTGAATAATAGTGGCCAATTCAGTAGTGCACTGTCATTAAAGTATCTGTAGAAGAGGCACAAGATAGAAATTTAACGTTTGTGAGAGGGGGATAGAAGTGGATATGTGTGAGATGGGTCAATAATTAATTGGATTGCCCTCTTCTGGACAGAATCGAGCAATCTTAGAGAGAAGTTTGGTGTACCACCCCAAATATGGGAGCAATATTCCATGGCTGGGTGGATTTTGACTTTGTATAGAGTTAGTAGCTGTGAAAGTGTGAAGTAGTGTCTTGTGCGAAAAAGTATACCACATATTTTGGCAGCTGCAGAAGCTAATAGTTGAAATGTGGTTGTGCCAGGAAAGATTTCAGTTGCAGGACCTCCTAGGTCTGTCCAAGAAGAAAAATCTGATCATGCTTGGATATCTCAGTATTACTGAAGTTAAAAGGGAAGACATGCGAGCTCTTTCTTGTGAAAGATCAGACAGGACTGAGTTTGGTGGCATTGAAATTTAGAGGGTTGTCCTTGTCCCACTGAGATATAGCTAGGAGAGCTGAGTTCAGGTCGCTGGTCATGGTAGATCTTGAGGATTCTAATACTTGAGCATACAAGGTTTGTTGAATGAAAAGGAGAGATGGAGAGGATTGGAAGTCTGAGAGAGCAGGTCATTTATATACAAGTGGAAGAGAGAGTGAAAGAACAGAACCCTGGGTACTCCTGTTGATCCCTCACTAATTTCTCCGAGATCTTAACAACTACTGATGAAATACAAACTGATCTATAGTTTGACTTCCAGTCTTCTACCACCCTTATACAATGGCACTATCTTACCCCTCCTTCCACTCCGATACCTTTCCCATGGCCAGACTATCATTGAAAAGCTTGGTCAACAGAGCCATCAGGTCTTTATCGCATTCTTTCAAAATCCATGGCGAAAAAACCATCCAGTCCCATTGCTTTATTTACATCTAGAGTGCTCAGTATATGAAATACTCTCTCTTGCACTTCTAAAACCTTGAACCTGTCCTATTCCTGTAGTATTAAAACCCACTTCTCGAGGATGAAATACTCCAATAAAGTGTTTTCATTGAGCAACTCCACTATGTCCTTCACATCAGTTATTCTATTCCCATTTTTATCAATGTCATTCTTCAACAATCATTTCTCCTCCTACTGGCCACATAACGAAAAAATTCCTTAGAATTTTCTTTTGATCTCACAGCCAATCTCTTCTCATATTTCAGTTTTGCCTTCCTTACAATACTATAATAAATTTAGTTTAATCCTTTATCCAAGTGTAAACAAACAAAGTTTGTGCTTGAAGTATCTTCAGGACTGAGGCAACTCATGGTAAAGGTGGACCAAGTTCTCATCACTCCTTGTCTCAATATCTCCCATAATGCAAAGCACATCTCCTTGTGGACATGTATAATGCTATGCATTAAGAAAAGGGTCGCTATCCAGACTGGTTTCCCTGTTAAATGCGAGGTAACCTCTCCAAAAACTCGTGAGATCCCCGGATCACCCAATAATGAGCAACCTGCAGGATCAAAAATTCAGAAACTCAGCGTTGTTCCCCCCTCAATAACAGGTTCACCCTGCCACTGAGAAGAACTCTGAGAACTGGTTGGCTCCTACACCATGGCAGGCTCCCCCACCACCGAGCAGAGCCACTCATTTGAGGGGCAACAGCAACAGCCGTGCCTCAGTTACCTTCACGGGCTACAGCACTGCCACTTATTATCCTCACACTCAGACCCTGGATGACAGCAACAGCCGAGCCTCAGTTAAAATTTCATGGGCTACAGCATTGCCATTCATCACCCAAGCTTCCTACCGGTTTCGACCTTTATTGAGGTCTTGTCAGTGGGAGCCAGACCCAGAAGTGGTGATACTAAGGCAAAAGCAATGGAGAAGTCATATTTACCTATATGAGTTGCCAAAAGGTGTACCACCTTATTATTATTAAATTACTCTGGAGTTAGAGAAAGATGTTGGAAATTTTTTTCCCCATCTGGTTAGAATATAATAAATTTAGTTTAATCCTTTATCCAAGTGTAAGCAAACAAAGTTTACACGTGAAGTATCTTCAGGACTGAGGCAACTCATGGTAAAGGTGGACCAAGCTCTCATCACTCCTTGTCTCAGTATCTCCCATAATGCAAAGTACATTTTCTTGCAGACATATATAATGCTATGCATTAAGAGAAGGGTCACTACCCAGACCGGTTTCGACCTTTATTGAGATCTCGTCAGTGGGAGCCAGAGTCACTCTCCTGAACATAGTCTTATATTCTTCATGCATCTGCTCTCCATCCCTTCCTTATATCTCATCAGTGATCTCTTTTTTTTTTTTTTTACATGCAGTTTCCATTTGATATTGTTTGTCATCCACTTTAATATTTTCTTCAAAATTAGTCTGGTGTATCTGTTATTTGTCAAAGTTTCCAATATTGTCAGAGCTTACAGTTTGGTGTTCCAAGGCAGTATTAAGTGCATCAATCCACACAGATTTTGAGTGGGCCTTTTCAGCCATCAAAGTCCTGCTTTGCTAACCTTTCCTCTACCATTTCTGGTTAAATGATGATACCACTGTACACCTTTACTCCAACATTCTGAAATGATGTTTCTCTCTTCATTAAAAATCTTCAATTTTAATCTGATGCTGCCACTAATATAGATTTATTATACTATTTTTTTTTTTTTCCTCACAACTGTCTCAAGTTGGTAAGGAGTTGTTATAGGATTAATTTTGAACAGGTTTTTCATAAAATGGTGGGAAAAAAAACAACAGGAAATCCCTGGAAGGTGTATAATGAGGGCATGAGCAAGGGAATTTTTTTTGCATGAGTTGTGAATGCATTACCTGAGAGCATAGTGTTGCAGAGAATTTGAATGTGTTTAAGGCACAATATGGTAAACTGTGTGTGTATGACAAAAGGGACCTCCTAGATGAGCTTTAACTCTAGGGGGGGATGATAATAATATCTATGATTTCTATTCTTTGATTCAAGTCCCTGTCAAAAATAAACATTGTTGATCAATATTTTCTTCAGACTTTACCACTTAGTCTCTTAGATTTAGTTCTTGTTTTTTAAACTCCATCACTTTTATCCTCCAAACAATATCTGTATATTTCAGTCTATTCTATCACATATGAAAGTTGTTTGACTTTGACTCTGTTCAATAATTCAGCACACATTTTTCTTTTCAATGTGATACTGACCAATCTGAAGACTTTACTATTCAATAACACAATAACCTTTTCCTTGTTTTGTTTGCTCTACATAAATTTATGCATAATTTTATGTTGGAACATAGTGTTTGGTAATGAGAGGTTCATGTTCTGAACAGAAATCCAGCAGGATCATTATTATTATTATCTCTGTCTTTTACTCCAAATTTTCCTAAAACATTTCTGTATAGGATACATTTCCTACTGTGCTTTGTGATATTTGACAGTAAATCGTATCTGAGAGATACTATCGCCTCCAATGTCAGTATAGTACGATTTAGTTTTTTTTTTTTTTATTCTTTGTTCATGTGCTGTTTATGTTTCCAAGATGACCAACTTTTCCTTTATTTTTTTTTAAATATGTCAGTTTGTATATTAATAACTGCATCCTACCAGAAAAAAAAAGAGAAAAAGAAAAAGGTATGGCAGAATATTAAGGAAAAAAAAGCAACCTTGACAAGAAAGCAGTTCCTGCTTATATATATATATATATACAGGTATCCCTTGCTTAACGCGGTGATTAACGCGGCAAGAATTTTGATTAATGCGCCGAAATTAATTGTGGCGATCTCTTGATATATGTGGCAAGAGTTTTGATTAACGTCTTTAACCCTATGGAGCTAGCAGCTGATAGATACATACAAAATGTTTAATATAAATATTCTTACACAATTCAGCGTATAGCTTAGAGGTCATGAGTAGCTGTGCATTCATATGTTACAAGTGATATTCCACACTGTTTTTTGCTATTAGTTTGGTTTAACACGTTATGTAAAGTTTTGTGATATTTGACAGTAAATTGTATCTGAGAGATACCGTCGCCTCCAATGTCAGTATAGTATGGTTTAGTTTTTTTTTTTATTCTTTGTTCAATAATTTCTAGATTGTAACTGAAAATAAATAAACCACCATCTATTACTGAAATAGAGAGCCAAAGGCTTATTTATCATCTCTAGGAGATGTGCTTTACATTATGGAAAATACTAAGGAAAGTGATCTGGAGCTTATGCCACCTTTACAACGAGTTGCCCATAAGGTTGCTTATGCTTGCATCCGCGGAAACTTTTAGTTTCTATATATTCGGCATGAAACTTTTGTAGTTTCTATATTCGGCTATGAAATAATGTTGGATTCAATATCAAAGATCATGGACGAATATTTGCAGGGGCTTTTCTTTATGTTTTATTGCATGTTTGGTGAGGTCTGGAGAGTCATTTTGCTTGTTATCGTAGAATTTATGCTGATAAGAAAAAAACTAAAACTGTTCAAATGACTGTTGATAACTTCTTTTGATAAAAAAATTGCAGTAA
Source organism: Typopeltis vanoorti (assembly GCF_054136105.1). Classification (NCBI taxonomy): domain Eukaryota; kingdom Metazoa; phylum Arthropoda; class Arachnida; order Uropygi; family Thelyphonidae; genus Typopeltis; species Typopeltis vanoorti. The sequence continues at coordinate 90,200,347 of NC_143554.1, forward strand.
ATAATGTAGGTACAAGTATTTATTAAACATTTACTTTGCATTCATTTTTTATCTTTCCTAAAAGAGTACCATATAAAACAAATTATTAATACAGTAATGGATTATGGATGAATTGTAATTTTTACCACTGATTATTAGATTTATTATTATTATTATTCCTGACACCTCCAAGAAGTCCGAAGACTCATCGCGGGAGGACACCTACAACTGTCTCAACCACTACACCGAACCTCTACTACGAATCATCTCCATCAACCGCCCACCTCCTCCACCATAACTAGTATGCTATGTCTGTAAATTGCGTGTGTTCTGAAGGGCCGATTCGTCTGTATGCGGGATGAAAAACCCTGCTACCTTCATATGAGATTGGCTAACTCACCTTCAATTGAAAATCATCCAGATAAAGATTCCTCCCATCGTGAAGAGAATCGAACTTAGGCCTTTGATTTAATTAACGCAGTAACATCGAGGGATACCTGTGTGTGTGTGTGTATATATATATATATGGAATTTAAAGTTACTTATACAGTGTTCTGGTTAAATAACATACTCATTAATAATGACTTTATACAAGTCTAAAAGCTTTTGAAAATAAAGTATTTATTAAAAATAATTACAAGTTCAATAAGCTGACGAAACTACTTGATTGGTGCAATGAATTTTGCAATTATAATTTCAAACATCCAAAAAAAACAAAAGAAAGTGCCAATAACCAGTTTAGTTGGTTATTCTGAGGTAAGAAATAACAAGTGACCTACTACAAATATTTTAAACACAAGAAATGCATAATACATGAATGAAAATAATGTTCTTATTACATATACATCGTTACAGGTTTTCTAATATAAGACAAAATATGCAAGTTTTTAAATGAAGAGAACCTGTAATCTATGGTAAAAGACATCATTGCTGTCTCTTCTCATTATATGAGATAGATGGTAATAGACTCCTGTGATGAGTCTTGTGATCTGTGAAAGTCTAATGGTAATGATAATAATAACAAACAAGAATATGTTTAAGCATTTACACTTCTGTTTTATATGCAGGTATTTTTTTGCAAGACAACTGCAATATGCACCCTCTAGCTGAAAAGACCTGGATTTCATTCTTGTTGGTGATAGAAAAACTTTTTTTTTTTTTTTTTTTTGTACAGAATAGAAGAGCTTTTTTTAATTGAAGGTGAGTTAGCTTGTCTCATGTGGAGTGGCAAAATTTTTCCCTCCCAGATAACCCCTTTTATTCTTGCAGACAAATTGGCTTGAGAACATACAGTGAAATTAGATAACAGCATTGGAAGTACTGTATATTGGAAGTGGCATCTGTGCTGGGTGGACGTTTAGATAGGAATCAGGGACTTGAATAACTAAAATGTGATCTAAGAGTGAGGAAGGATGGGAGGCTCAATAATATTGCTTGTTCATCTGTTCTCTGATCAACTGGTAACTCAATTTTCCAGTAGTCCTAGAATCAGGATAGATCAAAGGCATGATATGATTGTAAATGCTTTGGTATTTGTAATTTTTAAAACATTAAATAGATATTGCAGCAAAATGATAATTCCACAATTTCCCAGAATTACTTGATAGTATGTAATTCCCCAAATTCTCCAACTTCAAGTGATAATACTGAATGTACCAACTCCATTAGTAATTTGATAAGCTTGGTACAAAATACACACATGCTTGGATATCTCAGTATGAAATGCATACAGCAGTGATGAATTGGTTAAAAAATATTTCTTCTTTTTTTTAGCAATAACGTCCAGAAGTAACACTCAAAAATGAACAAGGTTAATATCTAAATGATATCACAGAGATATATTTGTATATTCAACAAGTTAACATAAGCTGTTTTTAGTTATTTATTTATTTTTGTTGTAAAAAAATCCTCCTTATATTAAAAACCTGCCAGCCTGGTTGGTCAAGTGGTTAGCATATCTGCTCTCCAGCCAAAAGGCTGCAGGTTGAATCCTGCCAAGGGCATGGATGTTTGGGATTGTCTGTGGAAATACTAGTGGTGGTGGGAAGTAGGTGGCGTTGGTGGATTGGGCGGTGGGACAGAGAGTTGTAGAGTAGGTGTCCCCTCCCCTGACGAGTCTTGTCATATAATAATAATAAATAAATGGCATTCAGAAATGAAAGGAGGATTGCAAAAAAGGTTTCCGTGCATATAAACAACTGAATTTAATCAATCTATTTTTTTACTTTACTTTTTTATGAATAACGAACTGAAGTTGAAAGGGGATCTAGCTCCCACTGATGAGATCTCAATAAATGTTGAAACCAGTCTGGGTAGTGAACCTTAATGCTTAGCATTATGCATGTCTGAAAGGAAGTGTGCTTTGCATTATGGGATACTAAGGCAATTGATTATGAAGTCGTCAGCCTCTATATACAAGCAGCCTGGTCATGACTTCATGTGCAAACTTGGTTTGCTTACACTTGGGTAAAGCATTATTGACGAAGTTCAATGCTGGTATATGGGTAGACATGTGAGGATGAAAGCTATTTCCCTGTGTTTTTAATCCATCTGTTAATCATACTCCACAATCACTAAAATCTTGGTTTGGGCAATAAGGTTTACTCTGAAATGAATTTGATCTAAGAGTGGTACCCACGGTTTGAAGACAATGGGTGTGTCTGCAAAAAGAAAAATTCAGAATAGCCAGGAGGCAAAGCAAAAACAGCAGATAATTATGTTTGACAGCTCTTTCTGTGAAATATTAGAAATCAGTGCATCAAAATGGTCATGAACTGTATTAACTGCAGAGACCTCCAAGGAGTCGACTCATCAAGGGAGGCTGCAGATCACCCACAAGAGTTGTCATACTTTCACATTCAAACTGGATGCCCTCAATACTTCAATGGGCAAACTGTTTCACTCACTGCTCTGTAAGAGGAAAATCTAGTTCTCACCCCTTCTTTAACCACATGCAAACTTAACTTCCACAGATGCTTCCCTACGCTCTCCCCACCTGCAAAATAATGAAAAATTTCAATAGTTGATAACTTATAACATACTTTCAGAAGTTCATATCACCCCTCTCTTTCTCCTGTTTACCAGTGTTTACGGTCTGCATACTGTCAATTTGTCTCCATAATCTACATTTCATCTTTATTACTCTTCACTGCATCCTTTCTACAGTTTCTTTATCCCTTCTGAATTCAGGAGACCAAATAGGTGCACAGTAGTCCAGATGCAGTTATTTCAAGACCTTGAAAAGAGGCAAAATGACCTTCTTATCCTTACATGTCAATGTTCATTTTCATCACTCAATTTTCACCCGAGTTGTATTTGCAGGTTTTGCAATATGACCCTCGAAGTCCACCCCTTTAACCAGATTCATAACCTTGCTCAATGACATTCATATCACAATCATGTTGCATACCATGATTGTGATAGCTGACCTTCTCATTGCTCCTCACATGATCTAGTTCCACAGACTCTCTGTATTAGGTGTCAAACCCAATTAATAATTTCCCAAATCCATTCAGGTGTAGACTGTTCCTCTGATACAAATCTTTTCTACCATCAAACTGACTCCACAGAGTGAAAACCTGACATCCATTTCCTCTACACTGCCTGTGCATCGAATCACTTGCTATCTTAGCCCTCATTCTTAACTCAGTTCTGTCATACCTCGTAATAAGTTAACAGGTTTTACTCTTTCATTTCTTCCGACAATCCTTTTATACTCTCTCTCTCATACTATATTCATCACTACTTAAATCATTGGTTCTAACAAACACTATTATCTTTTTTGTAAATGATATTACCATTTTTTGTTTCTCTATTCTATTTGAAATCATTGTTCCTGACATGTACCCTCAGGGAGTGAACAGGATATCATGACAGTACTACATGAAAAAGTTACTTCTTTACTAACTTACAATCAATAATTTCCCTCCAAATCAATCTATTATCTGTCAAGACTCCAATATTATCAAATCTTATATTTCTGTTTTCTAAGGTACGTCTTACTGTATCAATCCGCCAAGATCTTGGTCTTCCTGTGGGACTTTTCCCCCATCATCCCAGCAAAGAACATTTGTTTTGCTAACCTTCCCTCTCCCATTCTGTTTAAGTGACCACACCACAATCTGAAATTAGCTCTACTACTACATTCCTGAATGCTAACACTATCAAGCTCTTTCCGAACAGCCTCATTTTTAATAAGATACAGTAACACACAGTAACAAGTTTTAGTAACACTGACCATTTAAGCAATCTTTTATGCCTAATGATAGTCATGACTAAACTATCATTCCAGTCTTTTCAACTTATAGATATTGACTGCTGTTGGAAAACGTTTAATTTTTGTCATTTTTTATTTATGTTAAGCAACCTCCCGATGATGTTGTTAGCCATATATACAGCGAAATGTAGAGGAAATACATCTAACATAAATAAACAATTGTATTTGAGTTTAAAATCTGGTGATTATCAATTAAGCAAGTCTACTTGTAGTGGTGAATCAGGGAGGGGGGGGGGCTTATAATTATTTAGGAGTAATGATTACAGAAGATGGAACAACAGTAATGGAAATAAAATCAAGAATAGCTAAGGCAAAAGAAGCATTTTGGAATAATGACCTCTAGAATAAACAAACAGACTAAAATAACAATAACAAAATCCTATGTATGGTACACATTGAATTATGAATGCGAGATGTGGACATATACAAATGAATAACCAGGAAATTGCAGGCCTTTCAGATGTGATGCTATAGGAGACTACTGAAGATTTCTTAGAAGGAGAAAAAAAAACTAATGAAGTATTGAAGTTAATGGGAACCAAAAGAGCACTCACAAAGGACTTTATAAAGAGATAGTGTGAGATGACAGGACACATATTAAGAAGATCAGCAGGAAAACATCTCTGAAAATAACGGAGGGAAGAAGATCTCCTGGTAGACCAAGAAATTCTTGGGTTGATGATGTAAAGAAATGGATGGATAACAAGTGCTGTTTATGAAATAAAAAGGATGGCAGAGGGGAAAAGACACTCTAGTGTACCATAACTGTTAACCTCCAAACTGGAGAAGCTATTTAAAAAGAAAACTAGCTAAACAAAAATCATGGGAATATTTTGGTAAGAACATCAGAAAATAAATATCTGTAAGGTGACAAAATATTCTGGAGGTGAAATAGCTTACAAATGAAGAAAAGAGTACTGTAAAAGGAATCAAAGCTGATAAAGATGACACGAAACCCAAAGATAAAGATATTCTAGATGTATGGAATAATTACTTTGAAAGGTTGCCAACTTAAACAAGCAGAGACAGCACAGTCTCTACTTGTTTGAAAATGCTTAACAGGAATACTTATCAATACTAAAAGTAGCTTTCTGAGCTCCTCTAAAGAAGTTCCATTTTATAAACATCTGGATGTATACAAGATTCAATGCTCTTTTGGAAAGATATACGTAGGTAAGTTTCAAAATGATCTGAGAGGTGAGAAGTATTATATGAGGAAGGATGTTAAAGAGTTGTTAGATGAGGCAAAAATGAACAGTGAGAAGGTGAAGATTGTAAATCTCCTGCCACACTATGACAGAGGAAAACTGATAGCAAACGAATCAATATGTAGGTTTGGGCAGAAGGAATGATGCAGGATTTGTGGACCCATGGTCTGAGTGTGATGGAAAGAAGGATTTGTATAATGCTGATGGACTGCTCCTAAATAATTTTGGTGTTAGGTGTCTAGAGAGCTTTGTTCACTGAGGATGCTGAAGTGCAAATTCAGGAAAACTTAATCAATTAGGGTGGATGCAGGTGAGTGTTTGTGAAGGCACCTATGAAGTGAGTAAGTGTGAGAATGACCAAGTGCAGAATCTAGTCTCTCGCAAAAATATTCAACAGGGTAGTCAATTCAGGAAGTAAAGATGGTTTGGGACCTAAAGGGATGCTGCAGTTTTTATACACTAATGCCAGATGTATCAGGAGGAGTTTTGGGCACTGGTTAGTGCAAGCTTGCCAAAAGTAATAGCCATTAGTGAGACCTGGCTAACAGTCGGGTCTTTACAAGTTACAGGGATAGAATGTGAAGTGTTTGATATTTTCAGGGAAGGTAGAGAAGATAGGATGGGAGGAAGGGTAATGCTGATGATAGCAGATGAATTGTAGTCAAAAAGAATAGGAGATAGGTGAGAGGGTAGCTGTTCATTTGAAGCAATCTGTTGTGAAATCAAGGCCAATAAGACAAAATATATAGTTGGTTGCTGCTATAGACTAGGGGATTCCAGAGATGATCTGGAAGACGTCAGCAAATTAGTACAATGAGGTGCAAGTTGAGTGATTATTATGAGGGACTTCAACTATGGAGTTGAAGTCCCTCACAATAGATAGACTGGAAGGAAGAAAGATCACATGGCAATGTGATCTTTCTTCCTTGAAGCAGCAATTGATGGAAGGAACAGGTGTGAGAGTATTAGACTTGGTCATGGGATCAGAAGAGCTATTCATAACCAAGTCGGCCACACTGCCTCTGATTTGGTAAAGTGACCATGCTGTTTTGACTTGGGAGATTGTAAAACATGAGGAATATTCTGTAAAGAAGAGATATACATGGAACTACAAGGCAGGTGATTATGACAAGCTTAAGAGGTAGCTTGAAGATGTGCCATAGCATAAAATCCTGCAAGGGAAGGATGTTAGTAATGCATGGGAGATTGTTAAGGGACATCTAGAGAAAGCAGTATTAAATTGTAGAGCTAAAGTAACAAGGGTAAATAGGTAGGAATTAGATGGATGAATAATATCATTAAGAAAGAGCTGCAGAAAAAGAAAATGCTGTGGAGAGTATACAAGGAGAAAGGTGACCAGTACAAGGGTGCAACGGTGCAAGAAAGATGACAGCATGATAAGGAAGGCAAAATCAGATTACAAGAAGAATCTAGCTGAGCAGGCCAAATGAAATCCCAAAGAGTTCTTTCATTACATGGAAAGGGAAGAATGATTATGGAAGAATAACTTTAATGAGTGCTGATGGTGAAGAGGTGACAGAAACAGATAAAATAGTTGAATTACTGAGTAACCACTTTGCAAAGGTATATCATCCAAATGAAGTTAATGCTGCTGTGACATATCTAACAGAAACTAATGTGGAAACAGAGGAGGATGAATTGAAGGTTCTTAGGATATTGCAGAATTTCAATGTGGGATTAAATGGGATATCAGCTAGTGTTTTATGAAAATGTGCAAGAAAACTGGGTGCCTCTGACTAGGCTCTTTAAGTCTCAGCTCTGGTAGAGTTCAGTTCCAAGGGAGTGGAAAGAGGACAAAATAATTCCTTTTCATAAGGAAAGTTGTAAGATCGGTCAAAAATAGAATTCAAGAATAGGTGAATAAGAATATGATACTCTATGATGAGTAACATGACTTTGTGAAGGGTTGGTCATGACTTAGTAATATACTAACTTTTAATAATAGAGAAACAGCTGGGTTGGATAAAGGAAATGGCTACACAATGATTTTGCTGGATTTTGTAACAGAATTTGGCACATGGAACTCCATGTTATACAAATTAAAACAAACAGGGATGAATATGACATTTGTTATGTGGATAAGAGGGTGGCCGATAGACAGATATCAAAAAGTGGTACGTGGAGCAGCAGAAACCCCAGGCGAAAGCAGGTGACTAGTGGTGTAATATGGCTTTGTGAAGGGTTGGTGTGGTGTTGCAGAGCTCAGTGCTAGGACCACTACTGTTTATTTTCTGTATCATTTGTGTACAAATTAATCTGAAAAGAAATACTCAGTTGTTTGTTGATGATGTAAAATTATTATGTGGAGAGCTTGCAGAATGATTTAAATAGGCTGTCAGTATGGGCAAAAGATAATGGGTAATGAGAAGAAATGTAAAGTTATGAATTTTGGGATAAGTCAATTACAAGCTGTGTACCACACCTATGAAATAGACTGGCATTATTGTTCCACTGATAATAGAGTTTGACTAACAAAGCATCCTCACGTAAGGTAAGAGGCATCGAAAAGCAGTTCGTTTACGAATGATAAGAAATCTCACAGGCTTTCCTTTTATTGCATGATCGCTCACAAGAAATGCGATAATGCAAATTAATGCATTTTACTCGGTGCCAACATTTCCCCTGTTGGTGACTTTTGGTACTTTTTTTTTTTTTCGTTAAATCGAATCCCCATGTTCCACTGTGTACGTCTACCGAATATTAGTGTGTTTCATCCAATACATTACTCGCTAGAGGGCTCTGAACACTTGATGTTATTTTATAATCACCTGGTATATCTATACGTAAGTGCTCTTGTGATCAATAAATATAAGGTCACTGGTCTGGTAAGTGATTTATGTAAATAACTTTAATTAAACTTAACATTCACCTCCCTACCACCACCACTATCACATCAGCTGAAAGAAGAATTTTATGAGCCTTTTGGAAATGGCCTGGATATGATTCTGAATTCTTAGAGAATCTTATAAATCTCATAAGTCTCTTTCAGTTGAAGGTAAATTAGATGGTTTCATACATAGGTAACAAGAATTTTTTTTGCTTAAAACTTGTTTTTTTCTTACCACAAAATAGACAAACCTTGCCAGAGAATATATATAATTAACAGACAAAAATACATTTCATGGATGGAGTGCAAGTTAGATGAACAATGTTTGCAAAATTGTCTGCACCCACATATCTCTTAAAATGTTAGTAACATCGGTGTATCCCCTTTTAAAATTTTAGTAACACTGACATCTCTCTCACAGCTAAAGACAATTTGGGAGAAGTTGGAATAGTAATAATAATAATTGATGCATAACTCATTTGGAAGAGTCCTTTCTTTACCTTATTGCTGTTCAGATTCTTACAGAAGTAATCAACAACTAACATGTCTTCTTAAGTGTTCACGATCATTTTTTTTGTATTTAAGGATTTCCGAGCTGAAAGAACAATGGATTTTAATATATACATTTTCGATGGGTTGCATTATTTTTTCAACTCCCTGTATAATAAAATATGGTAATAAAGTAATTGCTTATGTCTCAGGAAAAAAATAAAATTGCAAGAAAATAAAGAAATTCAATACTTACCAATTTTCTAGCTTATTCTGCACTAAAAAAATAAGGGGGGGGGAGAGAGAATGAGGAGAATTATTCGTGAGAATGCAGACAACTGTAGCAAATGATTTCTAATTTTGCTGCAGTAAGAATTCAATTTGAAAAAATATCAAATCCAGCAAACAGGACTGACTTATAAAGATTGTAACATTTTTTTTTTGTTTAGATGAAAGAACTAATTTATTTTTCATTATAAAACAATATAAATTATACTTCAATATAAATTATATATTTATATTGAAGTACACCATATTTATTTTACAGCTAAGCATGACATTATGACACTGCACATAAAATAGAAATCACTACAGAAAAAAAAATTTACAAACTAAAAAAAATTATCGTTCCATGTAAGCACTTAAAATTAAATTTTTTGATGAGGTTTGTAACTGTCTGTCATTAAGTGATCAACTGGCAGTGATGACAGGTTTGTCGTACAAACTAGAAAACGTGTGGCCAGATAGTGTGTGCTGGTTAGATGGATTGGAGATTGGCTCTCTGGGTGATACCAGCAAGTTATGTATGATGGGGGGGGGCAGTGTTTCAAAAAAAAGAGAGAAACCAGTGGCATGCCCCAGGGCTCTATTCTTGAGACCCTGCTGTTTAATTTGTTTGTAAATCATATGTGATGTAGATTGACTGGGGATCTTCAGTTGACTGCTGATGTTAATTCCCTTCATGAAGATTTGATTTGACTTTGACAAATGAGTTGACTGTAGTTTTAATATTAATAAGTGCAAGATGTTGCATTTTGGATGCAACAATATATATACGACTAAGTACTATATTGATGGTACTATACTGCAGGAAGGGGATGAGATTCAAGATCTAGGTGTGTGATGGTTGACAGTAGACTGAAGTTTAGAGGACATATTGGAAGCATTGCAAAGACTGTACATCATACTGCTACTATGATAAGAAGTACACTAACATATAGGGATAAAGAGGTGATTGTGCACTGTATAAAAAAAAACTGGTCAGACTGTACTTGTACTGTTGTACTCAGATTTGGTCATCTAGTTTTCATTGAGATGTGGAAACAATGGAGAGGGTCACTGAGACAAATTACTAAGACAATATCAGAGCTCTGGAATGTTGGCTATGGAGAAAGGTTAAAATAATGGATTACAGAATTTGAGGGATAGTAGGAAAAGGTGATATGATAGAGATGTTTCAGTTAGTGAGGGGATTATAAAAAGAGTAAAAGGTGAGAGGGGAAGAACCAGAGGCCAACCCTAGAAGTTATGTAAGAGTGTGGTGAGGGGGGGGGGTTGAGGAGTAGATTTTTTTACATGGAGAATTGCAAGTGAATGGAAAACAATTATCAGAATATATTGTCAATGTAGGGATTTTAAAAATGTTAAGATTCAGTGTGATAAATATGTTGTCAGTTGAATGAAACTTCCATGATGAGTCTGCTGATTCCATGGAGGATGTGATGATGATAATAATAATATGACAAAACTCATACCACCAACTCTCAGGAGCTTGGCTTAAAATAACCTCAGGTTATTTTAAGCCAAGGTCATTAAGAGTTGCATGAATTTGAGCATATGAAATAAATGTATTTGTCTAAAAATCTCAAATTTCCATTGTTTCTTAATATCCTACTATTATTGTATGTAATGCAGTTTCTTAATACCCAATGCTATTCCCTCAAATCCCAAGCATCTACTGGGATGGGGGGGGGGGGGGGGAGAGACTAGCTCTGCCAAGAAACATTGATCTAAGCTATATCATATGCAAACATTTTAATATTTCTTTTTGTGTAAAACATAATAAAATACCTAGAAAGGACAATAAATATTCATTACTTGTTTAAGGCCAAATAGCAAAACAATGTTTACCTTTATCTTTTCTTTTAATAGATTTTTTTATAACAAAAAAAAAAGCCTTTTAGGCTCTTTTTTTTTTTTTTTTTTCAGTACTATGTTTTACCCATTGAATGAGTTGAATTATGAAAAATACAACTTCCAGACAATAGATTCTACAGTATTAATAAAAAAGTATACTGTTATCCTGATAAGGCTGCCTTAGTCTTTGAACTAAAAACTTAGCCAATAAAACCTCAATCAAAAGCACTATATATACACACACACACACAATGGGCATTGTGTGTGTGTGTGTATATATTTTTTTAATAGGCTATTGCAAGTTTATATAGGCTAACTTATATAAACTTGCAAGGATATTTATTAATTTATCTGGAAAACATACCACGACAGAAATGGAATCCAAGGTCTTTCTGCAATAAAGATATTACAAGGAATATTTTCAACTTTAGAGTATGCTGTCATTTGTAATGAGAAACTCATTTTCAAATGCAATAATGGCAACGTTTCTAAAATGTCCCATGTGAATACTGTTCACAAAAAAAGTAGTACAGTATACTAAAAAATGATGATTACACACACACACAGATAGACAGACTTGCTAATTTATTGTATAGTGTCTACTAATCTGTCTCTCTCTCTCTCTCCTTCAGAACAGCTTCCATTCATCAGGAATGGTTTCCACAAGGGCTGAATGCATTCCACAGGAGAGTGACCCATAAATCGCATTCTACAATTGCCTCAAACTATACTGCAATGTTCCTATAGCCATAACTGCTTGGTTTCAGTGGACAAGACTGAAACTCATTGAAAGTGTCCATTGTTAAACTCAATCCATGACATGGTCCAATGCAATGACATGCTCTTTGGCAGACCAGCATTGTGCACTGCCACTGACCGATAGCATCCTGTATGCCAGATCACACCATTCTTGTAAGCCTCCATCAGCCACCACTCTAACAAGGGACTATCAGTCACTGGATGTTTTTCTGTCTGGTTGACTTCCCCAGTATACTTTGAACAGCATTGTGCATAAATACTAGGATAGTGACTTATTATTACATTGGTGCACATGCTATTCTTTAATATCTGCCTATTTGCTTTATACTGTCTGGAATAAACATGTTCCACAGATAAAGTAGTGAATTACAAAAATGGTATTTGTACCTAATTCATTGGGCATTCAGTTGTTGTTGTTAGAAATGATGGCAAAAGAAACTTACGCTATGAAATCAATATATTATTATTACGTGACACCACCAGGGAGTCCAAAGACTCATCGAGGGAGGGCACCTACTCTACAACTCTGTCTCTGCCAATCAATCCACCATCTAATGAACCGCAATTACATCAACACCACGACAACTAGTATTTCCACAGACAATCACAAACATTCATGCCCATGGTGGGATCCGAACCTGCAACCTTTTGGCTGGAAAGCAGATATGCTAACCACTCGACCACCCAGGCCAGCAATGTAATGTAATATAATATGTCACACTACACAATTAAAATTTTTCACTAAATATTTTTCTCAGAGTACCTTATATATATATATATATATATAAATTAGATGTTTATAGCTGATAAATTAAATCAGCATACTAAACAAATTAAAATTTAATATTATGTCTGTTAACTGTGTTTTTATGGATAGTTTGGCTGTTTTGTGGAATGAAAAGTTTATGGAAGGTAAGCTATGTGATCTACATATATGGAGAAGTCTGGCTAATTCAGATGACAAGCCCTTATAAGGTTGTTTGCATCTCTATAAACACATCTGGATTTGAATCCTACCTAAGATGTGAAAAACCAGTTAAGATTCTTCACATCTTTGATAGGATTCTACACCAAATCACTCCAGTCAAAGGGCACTGGCTATTCAATGTATATCCTTTACTATCTATTGTTTATAATGTAATATGTCACTACACATAATTAAAATTTTCCAATAAATGTTTTTCTCCCAGTACCTTATATAATAAAAAATTAGATGTTTATAGCTGATAAATTAAGTCAGCATACTAAACAAATTAAAAGTATTCAAATATAACTCATTAATTTAGTTAATGCCATAAAATAATTTAAGAAGTCTTGGATTTTATCTAAATGACTAGAAAATTTTCAATGAAATAATTTTCTGCTCACAAGAGTTTGGGCCTTATTAACATATTGAGATAGCTAACAGCCTAAATATAGTTAATAAAAACTCTAATATTTGACAAAAGTTCTTAAGTTTACTTTAACTAAGTCAAAAACACTTCACTGAATTATACCAATGTTAGGACTTATTGTTTTAAATATAAACAATTCTTAATCAGTTAAGAGTGCTAACTCGTTGCATCACTGAATCAAGATGAGGAAGATGTCTCATTTTTCAAACTTATTTCTTTGGCAAATGACGCTGGTGGAACCGTTATTTGGTCCAATGCGATTTCTACTCCCGCGGGGCTCATTTTTGTACGTGCATCCAAACACGTTCAATTCTTTCACTCCTCTTCTTCAACTTAAAGTATGTTACTATTACGATCATATGGCTTCAAAGTACTAAAGTCAGCTCAAATTAAGTTGTGAACGCTTAAAAAAAAAAAACCGGATGAAATAATTTTATGATTTTTTAATCTTCATATAATAATTTTTAATTATGTAAGCTTAAGAGAATTCCCATTCTAAATAACTCGCAAAAGTTTCATGCAGAGGCAACAATGCTGATTTTAATAAAACTGTCTCTGACCGAAATAAATTACTAATAATATAATTACGAATTATAGTACAGATGATGCGAATTTTATTTTCCACTCCAGGATTAATTTACTGTGAACCTAAAACGTAAGTGGAACTACCAACTTTCTCTTTCAGAGCTACGCAATACACACTGTAATTATATACTTTTGCAAATATAGTACTAAGTGACAAACTGTATGTTTTTTTAATGCGTATGTAAGATTTTGCTCGTATCGTATCATATTTCAGGGATTAGAAAATTAATATATACATATACATCTATGTATATTTCTTTGAAAACGGAATTTGACGTAAATTAACTTTTATATAATACCTTTTTATTTTGTAAAATACAGATTTGTTTAACTCTAAACGTAAATGATTGGATTAAATATCGGTATCTAAGGTAACAGAATAGTTATTTCCGGTTCCTCTTTGGCTAGCCACCCAATCGCTTGAGAGAAATTCCACACAAACAAAACATGAATTTTGTATCGCTGCTCGTGGTATACGTTACATTGGATCCGATTGATCAGTGATTTGTTTGCATGGTAACTGACTTGGGATACCATTATTAAAGCTATTCTGCGAACGTTCATTTTATTTCTCTAGCTGTAAAGAAAGTTATTTTTGAGTGCTATACTATACACTCATCAAAATTACGGCGAAGGAGAGTAACTCATGGGACGCTATGTTGAATCAAGCCGCCATCGAGGCTATGTATTCAGCAACATATGTCGAAGATTATTTAGACTGCATAGAAAATTTGCCAGATGATCTACAGAGAAATGTAACTCAACTAAGAGAACTTGACTTACAGTACCAAGGTAGATTTAACTATTTAATGAATTAAAAGTAGAAATTCAATACATTTAAATATTTGAGTGATGTTTCGAGATGTCACGTTTGAGAGGCAGAACTTAAGGTTAGCACTTAAATTTCGCGCATCACTAATATAAATATACACAGAAAAAGAGGTAATATAATAGAAATTACGGTGTTCTGTATATATCTGATATCTGAACTCGACAGTTTCTTAAACATTTTTGCTTCCCTTAATAAATGTTTTTAGATTTGTTCTTACTGCTTACTACAGCTATAAACAACCGAATTTATTTTTACATCGGCATTTTTTTTTTTTTTTGCAGTGTAACAATAAATGTAATTTACTTATAACATTATTTATTTATAGATGAATAACAAACCTTTTTTCTTAAGCTAAACGAAGTGCGATGATTGCCATTAGATAAATGCTCTAGACAGCAGTAGGCGTGGTTAAAGCTTTAGCTGAAAATTTTACTGTAAATGATCGACATTTTATAGAATGGTAATGCTCACAAAGTACCCTGGCAACTGGATAACTATGCGCTACATAAATGCACAATTCTTATATCCGTGCATCTTGATTAACTTAACCTAAGTCCGTGCAAAATGTGCATGTTTTCTTATACTTAGCGTGCAACTTTGTATGAAATCATACCCGGATAAGTACATAATGCCCCGCCCAAATGTCATCCAGTACAGCAGTCGATAGTATGTACAGTATATGTGGTATTTTATAATCTGGCTATTTAAATCGCAGACTAATGAAATAAACGTAAATAGATATTGGTAGTTTGTTTAGTGGCGATAAATACATGATTTTTTCTAATTAATCACCGCTAATTGTTATTGATAACCAAAAACAATCGAAATCAATGATTTTTAAAGTAGGCATATTGCTTGTCGAACGCAAATTCTCTGTGTTTTAACTCGAGTTGAATTCCTTCTTTGCAACGGAAACAACTTCTATATGTAGATGGATGTAGCATCCTAAAATTGGTTGAAGATTTTCTTATAACAAATACAGGACCCATAAAGTAAATAATCGATAGTTGTAATTATTACGTCAAAATATAGTTATTCAAACCATGTCTTGAGAGTTTTACACTATGATCAGTATTTTTCTTCAGCCATTTCAAGCCAATGTCTCGAG
Source organism: Typopeltis vanoorti (assembly GCF_054136105.1). Classification (NCBI taxonomy): domain Eukaryota; kingdom Metazoa; phylum Arthropoda; class Arachnida; order Uropygi; family Thelyphonidae; genus Typopeltis; species Typopeltis vanoorti. Next base: position 90,215,961 of record NC_143554.1, read on the forward strand.
AACGGCCCGTCGTTTGTCCTTTGGTTGGGAACAGCTTCCGTAGGACATTCGGTGCCAACTGTGCCTTGTGGTTGGAAAGATTTAAGTTCGCATTCCGTCAAGACTTGAATAATCTTTATAAGAGCTTTTCAGCTGAAAGTAAATCTACTTACCGCTTGTCTCATATAGAGGTGACAGGATTTTTCCTCTCTGGAAGTCGGGAGGAAAAATATAATACACTAGCCTCGTTGTCATAGTTGCTTCGGCCATAATTCCAAAATTGGTTGGAAAGACCTAGATGTGAATTCCATCTAGGATGCGGGGAACTAAGGTATTTCAAGTGAAAGTGAGTTAATTGATCTCATACACAGCTAGTAGTTTTCATCCTGCAAAACGCGCAACACACTAAGAAGACGTGCCTAGTTAACTTCATTTTACTGTAATTACAATTGTAAACTCTGCTATCTGTGAAACTTTTTCAGGTTGAATTCACAATGCTGTTGAAACAAAAGTTTAAACTGTTTGATGTGCAATCATATAATAAGCAGAAGTAAATCTTAATTATATCTTGATAAGTCTCCTTTATTATAAGCATGAGTGACACAAATAATTAAATCATCACCCAGCAAGAATGAAATCATGGAAAAATATTTTTTGTTTAAACATACTAATAGACTGCTCTTAAAAACATTAACTGGAAAGGAAGTAGCAACCTTCTCTATTTAAATCTGAAACTGGCCTATATTGAATGCTTTAAACAGAAAATATGCAAATTGATTTTTTTCTGCAGGCTGAGTTTTAGAACCAGACTGTCTCTTGATACTAGCAAGAGGCAAGTTATGAAAATATTCACACTTTTCCTTATATGTATAGTTGTCTAAATATAGTCTAATATAAGAGGGATTTTTTTTTTTCTCTTTGCAAAAAACTGATAATTATGGCCTGAGACCACTGAAAAATTGACTATAAAGTTCTTAACAATCTTTCATTTAGAGTGAGCTTGCAGTACTTCATAATTACCTGACAAGTGTATACTGCTAACAGTCTGTCCACTTTTTACCAGAAAACTGCCATGCCATAGGATAAAATTTTCAGTCTGAATTTGCAACATGTGATCAAAACTTTTCTGAGTTTTTCTTTCTCAAAGCTTATGTATTTATCTGCTATTTCATGCCATTCTCTTCAAGGTGTGATTTAATATAGTGAGCCAAGAAAATATTTGAAGAAGCCATGTGTTTGAACTTGAAAAATGTAGCCTGTGATTGTTTTGCTTTTTTTTTATTTTCCATCATTATTTCTTCAGTAGATTTGAGTTCTGAAATAAAATAAAAAATCACAGAATGCCAAATTTGGACAGTAAGAACAGTGCAGAACAACATTCATGCTATTTTTCATCAAACAAAATCAAGTAGCAAGAGAATTATCATGGACAACTGATCTGCACTGCTTCTTAGTTGGATCAATCTATATATTTTCATCCATTTTGTTTATTAGTGGATGTGCCTACCATCAACAACTCTACTTTAGGAATTTGGAAAACATTGTTTGAGTTATGCTTGTTATTTCCACTTCTAGAGCATGTTTTAATATCTTGAAGGTTTCTGTGACAATTGTTTGCAGTTTGAAACAGAACTTAATGCTGCCACATGCTGTTATTTTACTTTCACCCTCCTCTAAACATGTTAGGCTTAACCTGTCATGACCATTGAGCTTCTTATAAACCTAATGAATATTCCAAACAGGATGGTTAATCATGTCTGTCAATTACACATATTATATTATCAGGCCAGTTTGTCTGCTTTGCAGTATGAAATACACTAACCAACAGGTTATGAGTTCAAATCTCACTGTGGGCATGGATATTTTGTAAATGTTTTTAAGCAGTAGATGCATTTTTGAATGAGTTTTTAAGATTAAAAAGTTTTTTTTTTGTTAGTCGTTAGATTTTAAAAATTATACCAACTAGTTCTGCTCATACAGAAAACTGACAGCTTCTTAAGGGTTCTTCTTCTTCGCAGCATGCATTAACTGTTGCTAATACATGCCATCTGACTTTGCATTCTTGTTTTTGATGCTACCAGTTTTTTGTGCAAGGGAAACTAGCTGGTATAAATTTTAAATCCAACAACTAATAAAATCTTTTTTTAATTCTTAAGGTATATTAATGGCATTGCCTGGTGGGACATATCACCCTACCTATTAGAGGCCTGAAGTGACTTGAAAAAAAAAGTTTAGTTTTTTAGAGCATTATTACTACAACAGGTTTATCCAGCCCCCCCCCCCCCCTCATCCATCTGCTCTACTAATACTAATGGACTTAGAGCTAACAGCTTTTTGTAGAGAAAAAAAACCTCTGTATGAGATCATATAGCTCACTTTCATATGAAAATACCTTACAAATGTCCTTCTGTTCTTAATGCAGCTATTTCCAGACAAAGGGCCTCATCACTGAGCTATAGCAGCTCTGCTTTATTTTAAGTCTATTTTTGATGGAATGCAAAACAGCATAGCACTTGCTTTGTAGTACATTTCTTTTTCATAGCATAAGCTACAACACTGAAGTAAATAAAATGACCCAGGAGTTTCTACCCCTACTTATGCCTAAAAGAGGAGGTTATGTCATTCCAGAAGAAACTTTTTTGATCACACCTTGTATTGCATCAGTTGAGATTCTTTTTGCCAGAATAATGATAATATACATGATTATAGTATGTTTTCATTTCATATAGCTGTTGTGATGGTGCCATACCTCCCTTTTTTACAGGGAGGTATGGCACCGTCTCAATCCTCCTTATTTTATCCAGGCTCAGGACCTGTATAGCTGATGCCTATGGCTGGGAGGGACCATTTCTTAAGTATTCCTGACAGTAATCCTTGTGTGGTCAGAGCTGGTTTGCTGTTCTGGGGGATGAAAAACCCAAGTTTCGGGGTGGAAACCCCCCTCCCCCCTTCTGTATGAGACCAGCTAACTCGCCTTTTGTTGAATGAGACCAGATAAAGGTTCCTCACATCACGGACGGAAATTGAATCCAGGTCTTTCCAACCAAAGGGTTTTGCCTATACCGACTGAGCTACGGAGGCTCTATTATAGTATGTGCATCCCACCTGCGAAAGGTGGTACTTTACTCAGTAATAAATGTACCTATAGTACATTTATTACTGTGGGCAGGCTAAAGGCTAGTTAATTCAAGAATTTCACTCTGAAGACAAAACATTGAACTTGATAAACAACTTCAGGCCTTTGATGAGCTTTGATCTTGCACCAGGTGATGAAATTCATCAATCACCTAAAAAAAAAAATCAACAAAGAATATGCAATTCAACCAACAGGTTGAATCCCACTGTGGGCATGGATCAATGTGAATATCGTTAGGTGAGATAATTTTATTACCTGGTTTGTGTGTGTGTGTGTGACACTTCTTGCTTATTGAGGACTAGAAGTGACTTTTAAAGTCACTAGAACAGATTTGTCTCTTAGCCTATTCATGATACTATAGGTTTCTAGCTTTTGTAAGTAGATATTTGATAAAAATATCCCAAATTTCATATTTTAATTACATATGCACTTCTAGTAAAAAATTTCAATGTATAACATTTTCAAATGCGAAAGTTTTTTTTTTAGTTTATCACATTAAGCACACACATAAGTAATTAAAACATGCAGTATTCAGTTTTACTCCCTTAAATGAATTGAGATTGCATTCATTTCAATCCTTGATATTTGCCAAATTTTGTTTTGACATCCTCAAAGACATAGCAGTAAATGTAAATAAATGGACTATATCAATTTTTCTTCTTTTTGTGTGTGTGTGGGGGGGGGGTCAGAAAATATTATATATAAATAGTTTATCACTGATTTCCTTTTATCTTACTATTTCCTTCATTAGGGAATGACTTTTTATAAAAAAAATAATGATAATCATGCTTAAAATTAAATCTATAATTTGTAAAATATTTTTGGTGTCTAGTTAATAAGTATTTTTTCTCATCAGTATCTTGTTCCATTAAAGATGTTTCTAGAAACTACTGTAGCTCACAACAACATCCACCACAAAATTCCCAGTTCATACTGCAGACTGTTTATCTCTGCCAACAGGTCAAGTAAGCAGTTGGCATAATGATCATTTGCTGAGTTACTCTATCCTGTACACATACATGAAAGTAATGACTGAAATGAATTTTTAATCTGATTTCTATCATTTAAAAACTTTTTACATAATCCAGGTTAGCCTGTTGACTGTTTTTATTGATCATTTTTTTTCTTTAAATTGGAAAATTTTCAAAAAGACATCTAAAAAAACCCTGTTGTTGAGATGTTAAATTCTAGCCTAATCTCTTAAAAGCAGTATTAATATGTTGAAATCTTGAAGCAGGAAAAAAAAAAAGTAATTTGTTTATGCTCAAATATAAATTATCCTTGTTTCACAAACACAACCATTATCAAATTTCAAAATAAATTCAGTAAGTTGGTGAGAAGATCAGTGCTGCTTTCTCTTGATGAAGAATTGAACTAGACATCTCATAACAAATTTTAGTATGAACATTTAACAAATTATAAAAAGAGATATTACAATGTTAAATAGCATCAACATAGTTTAATTGCAAATGTCAATTGACTTTCTTAATGGTGGCATATCTGAATATTTTGCAGAGGATGTAAAATTGATGAGAGCTATAAAGAGTGAAACAGATGTTTGTGGCTCTCTATTAGGAATTGAATAGCTTGTTGGCAGATTACTGAAGTTAATAATTTAACTTTGCACAAGAGTCACATCAAATCACAAGGATCGTGAGGACAACACAGTGGGCTATAGCAATGATGACACTGACATGTAGAAATAAAGGGGTTATACTTCTATTGTATCATGCCTTGATTAGGTCACATTTGAATTGTGCACAGATTTGGTCATCTGGTTTTGGAGATAGTGAAGATATTTTAGAAGGGATTCAAAGAAGAGTGACTTAGATAGTATCAGATCTCTGGAATATTGGGACAGATTATAGGAATGCCATCAGCAGAATTTGGTGAATAGGAGGAAGGATGGAAATGAGATGCAGAAGTTGGCAAGGGTGTTTGTACTACCAGATTAATATAGAAGGGATTTTTCAGAGTACAGGGTCACAGGCAAAACAAGAGGCCATTCCTGGAAGTTGTATAAGGAGGATGTGTGTGTGCAAAGAAGTGAGCAGCAAGTGTTTTGAATTGATGGTTTTGAAAATAATTATTTTAAACTCTAATAGTGCAATAGCTTCTATTGTATTTACTTTTAAAGGTTAAGAAGTAGCATTATATCCATAATATATATAGTGGTAAAATAAATTTATGTGCAATGAAAATTTATATTACTTATGAGTACACTGTATACATCTTTAAGTTACAGTTAAAGGTTTAGTGGATAGTGTTTGGAAATATAGTGCAAAATATAATTTTCCACAATATTTACACAGTAATGGAAAAAATAGTTCACGAATACACTGCATGATAATTGTGGTGCATTATTTTGTTCTTGAACATGTGTATAATTGTTATATCATCAGAGTCGAATACAGTGGTTGTTATAGACATATCTTGATGACTTGAAGAAACTTCTACTTAGATGGGATGAAAAGGCTTGCCACTGTGTTGTTATGCTGGTCATGATCTTTTTTTGATTGAACATATGTCCTTATTTTAAATTATATCACACTTCTAGGTGAAGACCATTCAATAAAGATGCCTGCAGTACATTTACTATCAAAAGAGAAATCAAGATACTGGGTTAGTGAAGGGCCGGGGTTGAACTGCTGTGACAGCAGCGATGGTTTAGAAGGGGGAAGTGAACAGCAAGTGACAGTTACCTATTTATTTTTTAATAAATATAAGTAAGTATAATTAAGTATAATTGATAATTAAGCATTATACATATATTTTTATTATTTCCATGTTTATCAATTGCATGTTTATTTTCTTCTAGAAATACTTCATGACCTTGAGCAGTATCAAGCAACACTACAGAAAGATGTGGATGCTATTGGTAGGAAACGTACTATGCTTCAAATTCAGCAAGCTCTCATTAAGTCACAAGATATTGGTGATGAAAAGTTGCAAATTCTTCAGCAGATTCAAGATCTCATAGAAAATAAATCTCGACAGTTAGAATATGATTACAAAAAATTAGGTATGCATTCTAAAAACCCATCTTCCTCATAGTTACCATTCTTTATTCTTTCACTTTTCTTAGGTATAATATTTAATGGTAATGCTATACCTTAAATATAAACTGGCTGTGATGTTTCAATCATTGTAGTGTAGTCAGTAATCATGGCATTTTTGTTGTTGGAAAAACCCATTTTCAGCTCATCATATGAGAAGAGGAACTCTGGCTTTGCAACTAATAGTGAATTTAATGTTCACTATTAGTTGCATTTAACATAATGCACTTAGTTGCGTTTCCATAATGCGAAATAGCTAACCAACTTGATCACTGCATTTCACACATCAGGCTTAATATTCATGCTTCTTGGTTAGAAAATTGAAAACGCTTTCTTTTTCAATTAAACTATTAAAATACGTTAAATAATTTTAGTTACAGAAAAAGTTATGTCTGGCACTTTGTTACTTATTAGGTTGGTTTCTATTTTGAATTAATTTCTTTTTGCTCATTTTAGATTTCTCAGTGTATTTTATTTTATTCACTTTCTCGCTCTTTCTATTTCCACTTTATCTTGTTATAATTAGTTTTGTCATCCAGACAAATGTTGTAAATGGAGTTACTTTCATAGTAGTGATATATCATCATATAGGATGCATACTCTATAACACGATCAAGAAATCATTAATGTGTCAGTTTTCTTTTGAATTATTCTGTTATTTATCTTGTTTCATATTCTGTTTACGTATTAGACTGAACATCCTAATATGGGTTAACCCTACCTCTATAATCTAATCTATTTTTTCTAATGTAGGTTTCTGATTTGTCTGTTTTAATAATCATTCATTGCTCACTGTTTAAATGAATGTATTTAGATTAATTTTGTTTACACATTCTTGGATTGTTAGTAAATTAAGGGATAGGGGAGGTGAACCCTTATTACAGTAATCCTCAGTTATCTGACCACAGTTGGAAATCATCTGCTGATCAGATAATTAAAGGTAGTTACATGGTGCTGTACCATAAGTCAGTTGACACATTAATCTCTACAAAGATCAGTAAAGTAAAGGTCAGATAATTGAGAGAACACTTAATTTCCAGGATATTGCATTATGGCATACCTAAATTATAATGAGAAATTTTATTGAATCAATATTTATGTATTCTGACACAAATATTGAGGGTTATACTGAACTTTTTGCTCAGTACAATTTATATATATATATATATATATATATATATTACTCTCACACACATGAAAGGCAGAAGGGTCCATAGCAAATAAACGCTGTGTGTGTGTGTGTGTGTGTGTGTGTGTGGGCAGAGCAGAGTAATCTGTTGATATTCTTCTTGAACTGAAAGAGGTTGTGGTCTTTTGGAAATTCTTCACTGGGAAGGTTGTTCCACAGAGTTGAGGTGATTGGGAGTAGCAGATTTGGTGAGTATGCAGTTTGACTGTGAAGGGATGTCGAGAAGCTGTTGCTTGAGCCTGTAGAAATGGGAGGCATAATGGATGCTAGTGCTGCTTAACAGTGGCTGAAGAGTGTCTGTAAGAGATGTCATTAATCAGCTGAATTGCCCTTTTCTGAAAGGTAATACTGAAGGATCAAAGCTGGATAGAGATGTTCTTTAAGGAATATGGAGAACTGGGGAATCTAATCCAATATGTAGACCAATCAGTATCATACAAATGTTTTACAGAATTTTTTGTTTAGTGTAAAACCTAAATATTCTATTTCAAATTACCATTTTCTGTTGTTAGTGCATTTAAATTTGTGAGAATTGCATGATTAAATTGCTTGTTTTTATATGTGTACACACACAGAGATTTATGCATTGTTTACTATTATGTTTATTTGTATTTACATTTTATAAAGTGAAATGTATTAAGATTTGATTGTAGTTTACTGTATCGAAAATTAGTATGATAGTTTAATGTTTTAAATGCATAAGTTAAAAAGACTTACTTAGTTGACTGAAACTGTGAGTTTTTACCACTTTCAAGCAAAGCATCAAGATAACATGAAATGACAACGGTTTCCATCACTTCACATCGGAAACAAAACTGGAAGTGTAGTGCATGCCATGTTCTTTTCACTCATGCATGCACTACACTTCCAGTTTTGTTTCAGATGTGAAGTGATGGAAACTAGTATACAGCTGTGTGTGAGAGAGAAATGCAGATATGTGGAGATAGGGAAGAGTTTTTGGAACAAGTTAGAAAAAAAGTTCTGTGAGTAACTTTGAAAGTTATTTACTTATGTTATAAAAGTAACTGAAATATCAGTTGTGGAAGAAATTTATAAGAACTTTGGAACTCGTAAATGAAGTTTCTGATATATGAAAAAAATGTTTATCAGATATTAAAGGGTTCCATTAGCCCAGAGATTTAGTGACTGTCTTGGAGATTAGATACAGCGAGTTGATTTTGAATGTTCGATCATTTTCCTTGGGAATCCTTCATGCAGGAAGAGGAAAAAGATTCTTAATCTCGAAAATGAAAGCAGAAAGAATGTTTTACTATCATCTTTCTAGTTAGCATTTAAAGGAGGAATGCTAAAGAGTGTTCAAAATTGAGGATTTTATTATCTGAGTGTGAACTTTTCATATCTCTTACTATACACAGGAAATCTACAGTTGGTTTCAAGATTTTTGTAACAGAAAAGTGGTTTTGAAGATAAGGAACTGTTTCAACTGAAGGAATAAAGAAACTTTTATTTGAAGCACAGCTGAGTTTGAGAGAAACAATGTTTATTATTATTATTTTTTTTTTTTAGCTGGTATATTTTGGAGTCCAAAAACCAGATAAGATGTGATAATTAGTTAATTACCATTTTTAGATTTTAAGCTGCAGTTAAAGTTCAGAATATTGTAAATTTCCTTTAATGTATTTTAGTATTATTAAACTGTTTTTTGTTTTTATAAATAGAAGTGTTGAAGACTCAATTTACTTAATTATTGTTGAAGTTAATATTGCATTTTGGAAATAGATAGCAATACGTATATCTAGGATCTTGTGTGTTTAGATTTTGGTAGAGAAATCTGATACCACTCACAAACTATTATTACAATAGGTACAATCGATGATCAGGATTTAATAAATTAAACTTTTTATCATTGATAAAAGTTACAACTTCCACAATGCTGCAGTTAGCAGAATTTTATAGCTTTTTTATATATTATATAACTTTTTACCGATGTCTGATTCTCATCTTCTTGAGATGTGTCCTATTAATATATATCCACTAGGATGCTAAACAAACAAGGATTGACTAGCATTTTGGAACTTCACCAACCAAACTGTATTCTGTAATAATGGTTAAAACATATACCTATTTTTCTGCTATGAAAATGTGATGCTGGTATGATCTAATTCAATAGATGTAATTGAATTATTTTATTAGTACTTTATCAGTATATCATAATACTGTGAAACCAAGAAAGGAGGCAAATGATAGAGGGATAAGAGGTGAAAGAGTCAGAAGTATAACAAGTGTTGGTTGAGCTAAATGTTAATAAATCTGTGGGAATGAATAATGTGCAAAAGTCATCTTTGCCCTTGACCTAGTTATTTAGTGAGAATCTTTCAGTGGGAAGGATTCTTAAGGAGTGGAAATAATACAGCAGCATTATTTTAGGTTTTGGAAGGAGAAGTTTCCAGTTATATACCAGTTGTAATTGCAGTACTGTAGAGGTCATTTAAGAATGGAATATAAGTTTGAATTGATGGATATAGGATTCTCTATCATAGTCAACATGGCTTTGTGTAGAGTAGGGTCTTACTTCAGCAGTCTACTTGCATATTCTTTGACTTTGAGTTGCATTTGATAGACTCATGTTTGTGTAAGCTGGGGATGAATAATAGATAGATTGGAGATATTCTCTGAATGAATGTTACCAGCAAATAGTATGTGGGAGAAGAACATTTTCTCAAAAGAAAGGTAATCAGTGGTGTGCTGCAGGATTCTGTTCTTGGGCATCTACTTTTTAACTTTATTATTCATTAAACAGAAGGTAATAAACAATGATATTTAATGTGATTAACAGAGGATGTTAATCACATCAAATGTTAATAACTCTCCCCAACATTGCATCATCAGTTTGATGATGCAATGTTGGGGAGAGTTATAAGGAGCGATGCCGATGAAAGCATAAAATGTGAAGAGGAGGATGAGATTGTAGGTTACTGCAGAATGGGAAAAGCTGAGTTCTAAATAGTGCAGTTGAAGATTTGCAGGAAAATTAGTCTGCAAAAACAACTTGTACAATAAATCACAGATGAAGTTTGTTTTTATATATATATATATATATATATATATATACACACACACACACACACACAATGGTATCTCGCTAATCCGAACAAATAAAAAACGTGCTCGTTCAGAGTAGCGAAAAGTTCGAATTAGTGAAATTTCCCCCAAGAGACAACAATAATTAGCGTTTAAGACAAAAATAATCAGATTCTAATGGTACATCAATTTAATTCTGTAAATAAATGAACTGATAGAAAAAAAGTTACTGTACTGTAATGTAAAACTTTAAAAAAAACAGTACACAAGTTTATTTTAGTAAAAAATTTAGTTTGTATGTACCTGTATTGTTGAGGATTCTGATTTAATAAAATTGCATAGTTCAGTACGTAACATAATTTGCGTAAAAAAAAAAAAAAAAAAAAAAAAAAAAAAAAAAAAAAAAAAAAAAAAAAAAAAAAATCACTTTCTTGTACACAACACAAAAAAAAGTTTCACAAAATAACACACACAAAAAAAGTTTTATTTCTTTGTAAAAAAGTCACTGATTTTCTTTTGCTTCTTGGAAGCTAAACGTCTTTCGAATGCTTCTTCTCGGAGCTGAATTAGCAATAAAATTTATGGAATGACCCATCATTCTGCTTAGCCCATTCTATACACACATTAAAATTGTCGACTGCCTCTTTATCGTCATCATCGTCTTCTAATTCATTCTGTAGCGTCATATTTATAATTTCAGCATCTGATTTGATTTTAAATTCGGTGATTCATGCCGATAATACAGTATGAAAAAGCAAACGTGAACACACAATAAATCAAAATAGGCCTATAATATAACCATACAATCGACAGTATGAAAAAAATACTGTACTGTAATAATAATAAAATAAATAATTATTAAATAAAAATAATAGTACACAAAATAATAATACGTAATAAATAACTTTTTTTTTTAAACCGCAATTCAGATTACTGGAGGGTTCGGATTAGCGAGATACCACTGTATATATTTTATTTATCGTCATCAAATTCCTGGCATGTACCCTCAAGGGGTGTACAGGATCTTATAGCCCACATGTATGACTATAACTCTGAATGGTTGTAAGATCTTTCATACATTAGTTGTGGCAGGGTGATCTATAAGAAAATGGTAACATTATAAAAGTGACCTCCAATAGAAGATGCTTGAGAATCATTGTTTGGCATCTTGGTCAGTGCTTGCTTTTTTTTTTTTTTTTAAGAGACCTGTCATCACTATGGCTATCAGCATATATAACACTTGATAGTAACCAACCTCATAAACTGCATGAAATAGCATTAGCATTTCTTTTATTTGCCATTTTACTGATGTAAAGTTATTTAATTTAATCTGGTTATGTTATTAAAAGTTCATGATGTTGTAATTATAAGTAGAACTAATATTGTAAAAATAAAATAACCTTTTATTTATTTTATTTTATTTTTTCAGATTTTGGGCGTGAACATGAAGCTAATACAGAAAATAACAAGCATGAACAACAACCTGAACGGGTCAGTAAACGTTCCAGAAGGCAGCGTCACATAGATAATAGTATCAGAGATGATAACACCCATGAAAGACATGACAGAGAAACTACTAGTGTTGGAGGAGGAGGGAACATCACAGGTAGTGGGGGTAATGGTAGTGGAACTGGTGGCAATACTGGTGGTGGTAGTAGTGGTGGTGGAGGAGGAGGAGGAGGTGGGGGTGGGGGTGGAGGTAGTGGTAAGAAACCAAAGAAGAAGAAAAGAAAAACAAAAGCTGAGAAGGAACGAGAAACATCTCCTGTTGAACCACCAATTGATCCTAATGAACCTACGTATTGTCTTTGTGAACAGGTTTCTTATGGTGAAATGATAGGTTGTGACAATGAGGAGTGTCCCATTGAATGGTTTCACTTTTCTTGTGTTGGTCTCACTACAAAACCTAAGGGAAAATGGTATTGCCCCAAATGTCGAGGTGATCGCAGCAATCAGATGAAGCCAAAAGTTTCATAGCAAGCACAGTCATTTTTCTCTGTAAATAAATACATATATTCATACATAAAATGTACATTTACTTGCCAAATGTAAGATTTTATTCACTGTTTAACAATTTCTTGTTAATACATGTACAAACTTTTAAATTTTAATACTAGTGCAAAATGATTTCATCATATGAAAAGTGGTCTCCATTGTCATCTGTAGAATGATACTGTATATAGTCATTAAGATAAGCTTGTGGATAAAATCTGTTATGCAATTTCTATTTGTGATGTATTAATTTTGGGGGATTTTTTTTGTTTTTATGATAGAGATTATTATTATACATCTAAAAATTATTTTATTTGGATGAATTAATAAAAAGCTGAACATTTCAGAACAGCCAAATAAGTTGACTTATTAAAGCAGAGAAAGAAATTAATGTCGTTTATAACATGAATTCTAACCCACAATGTCTTGTGCTATTGCACTTAATCATGGCTGTTTACATAGGATAGTAAGAGAATTTTGTCACATTTTCAATGATTAAATAATGGGAAAATTAATTTTTAATAATTCTCACAAATTTGTTATATTGCTTCATTTTATAAAAGTAGGCAGTTTTACTTATGTTCATTGCTATAACTGATGTTACTGTTATCACATCTATGATAGATTTTTTTTAATATATATATATATTACTGTTACTTTTTTTTTCTTTCTTCTTTTAGCATATTTTATTATTTTTAGGCCATTACTTTTGTATTTTAATACTCTCATCTCTGGACAGGATTTTTTTTTACTGTGAAATTCCAGTTGAAATATAATTTCAAAAATATATACTTTAGTAAGCTGTGTTTTGCAATATGAGAAGAATTAATGTGAAAAATCTTAACAAGGGTATTTCTATGTTGAAATGTATATTAGTTTTATGCTATCATGTATGTCAAATTATTGATGTTTGTATGTTTGTCATTTTTCTATGAAACTGAACCACAGTTGGTTGAATTTCTAAATCAGATTTAATCTCTATCCACCACCTGCTTCAAACCATGAAATACATGAAGAAACAGCAGTGAACTACATTTAGGATTGATGTTTTTACTCCTTTTTAAATTGTGCATGCTAACATTGCAAAACTGGACATTTGGAAGAACAATAATAACTATTAATGAACATCACTTCTAAAAGATGAGTTTTAAGAAAGCTATAAAAATGTTATCATTAAAATAGCTTTCTCTTGTAAAATCTTGATGTTATGTATATAAAGGAAGTTGCATTTCTCCATGTTTTATTAACCACTTGTTTTGATTCACTGATTTATGTAAATGTACATAGTTTAAATCCCACTAAAGTTTTTCCCTCTCCACCAGATATAAACTGAAAGAAATCAAAAACAGTGACAGTTCATGTATTTCAAAGTATAAAGCAGTTTTTAAACATGATCCATCTGAGTATTAAAACTGGAAAGGTTCCAAAAAAAAGCAAAAGAGAGTAAAATAGTTGATTCACAAACTGAAGTGTATAACAAACAACAAAATTATGGACATATTACTGAAATTAATTAAATAATTAAGATTTTTAGATGGGTTAGCCACTTTCAGCAAAAGTTGGGGTAAGTGTGTGTGTGTATATATCATAAATCAGAATGACAGACAACAAAAAAAGTAATGCACATAATCAAAGACATAAAATTAAAGTACATAAACTGAAGAAATATTTTGTGTAATATAAATAGGAGTAAAGGGACAAAGTACCAATCCAGAATCAAATTAAAAATTGTCCAGACTTCAATATCCATGTGCACAGAATGTCGTTAAACATATTTGGATTTTTTTTCATCAACATTTTGCATAATGAATGGTGCATGGTTAAAAAGTTGAGTGGTGTAAACAGTTTTTTTTTCCTCCTGAGGATTTCATATGCACCACTTTTCTTGTGAGAGGACATTGAGGATTTAAATTGATAGTCACTTTATTTTGCTAAAGAAACAATCTTACAGCAGTTTTAAACCACATTGTACATTTGGTGCATAATCAAGCATGGATCTTCATGCAAGTTTTTTTTGCATAATAGTGCTAGTCTGATTGACAAAGTGGATAACACCTCTGCTCTCCTGAGGTGGAAAAGGTGTTTGTGAAAAATCATTAGGTGGTGGATGATGTACATTACTAGTATAAGATTACCTGGCTTACTGGAGATGTGAAGTGGCTTGAAAAAATACCTTGTCCAGTCCTTAGAGCAAGGTTCCCAGACTAGTCTGCAAACAGTACCAATAGTTTGTAATTTTTTTTTTTTTTTAGGTGGAAATGTTAAAAGAAAATTTTACATTCAAAACCAGTTCCATATAATTAAACTGGTATACTCTATTTCAATACAGTTGGCAATTTTATGTTGCACATTAAACCATGTTATTTTATAGATATGTTAGCATTTCCTTTCTGTCATTCAAAATGCATATATTTTTGAATATTCAACTTTACTTGATCCACTTTTGGATTTCAAATAAATTTCTTTCAAATTCTTTGTCGAGTTGTCAATATCATTAAATGTGCTATTGTTGCATGTTCTGATTATTTCAGATGCAAAGTTTTTGATGACAATTAAAAAAAAAAAAATTAAAACAATATAATGCAGCTCAAAACATATCCTTTAATACCCATAAAATCACTGTGTACTTAATAAAATTTATTACTCATGATCTATTAGATAACTTTAAAACTGATTGTGAGTCCACCCTCTAATACCAATTTTTTGAAGTTTATTTTAGTCATAGGAGATGGACAGGTCAAATATCAGATGAGGTATTGTGGGGGCTTTATAGGCTCCAAGCTGCTATGAAGTCCCATAAAGAACCCCAAAAATGACTAAATCCATCTTGGTGAGATGTCATTTTCAGTTCTTCCTTTGAAGAACAAAATTACAGTGGAGCTAGGGATGAGGATTCTCTCAGGGATATGAGACAAATATATATTTCATATATACAGAGTTTTGCCCTAAATACTGTTACAACTTTCTGTGTGCATAGCCAACATTTGCATGTTTATCAGTAGAGAGATTGAGAACCATGTAACTGTAATAGCACTTCACAAGGTTGGAGTTCAGCCACCTGTTATTTTCAACACGCTAAAAACACTCAGGATCAGTATGATTGAGTATTGGACTATTAACTGTTATAACAATACAGAAGATGTATCTGACGACCAAAGAACAGGTCAACAACACTGCATTAGGATGCAAGAGCTTGTAAGGACTGAAGGCACTCCTCTGCCATAATCCTGTGAGAATGTAGAAAGTGATGTTGCAAGAGATGAACATTTTGCAGAGAATGATGTCACGTGTACTAACTGTTGACTTGCGGGTGAGAGCCTATCGTTCTACTGGACACTTCCTAACACCATAACTTATGTGGCAGAGGGTGATAAAAATCAAAAGCACTTCTCTGCACATGAACAACAGACATAGATCTCCTCTTCATAGATTAGATTTTCACACAGAAGCTGCCAAAATGATTGGGTATATGCCCTGGATGGTCACACAGCATGTGTTTCACCCTGGCTTCAGAGAGCATACCCCACAACAGTGATGGTTTGGTGTGGGGTTATTAAAGTTCTCTTTCTGTGAGAAAGGGGTCAAAACCTTCAAAGTATATCGGAACCCCATGATAGAACCTGTGGTATGGTCCCTGAATAACACCTTGTTTCATGGTAGGCAGTGGACCTTTAAATGGGACTCATCCCCTGCATACAAGGTGAGGACCACAAAACAGTGGTTGAAGGCAAATGTGTCTGACCACATATCGCTATCTGATTGGCCATCTGGAAGTTCCAATCTGAATCCTTTGGACGTCAAATTGTAGTTGAAGCTTGAGTGAGTAACCTACAAGAAATCACACCCCAGCCTGAAGGTAGCAATTCACAGACTGGGGCATTCATGAAGGCAAAAGGGGGAAGACATTTCGAACATTGAGTGCTGCTATATGAATGTTATACATGTGGTTTGTATGTGCTGAAAGCTGTAAATGATTTACTGATAGATTAAAAGTTTATGTACTTGTTCAAGTTGTAGCAATATTTATGGCTAGACTAGGTATGCATCCTCCATGGAAGGAGAAACTGCTAGTATTACTTCCCGAAATTCAAAAATATGATGGGATTGGAATAAACATTTTGGGATCTTCAACATCTGATAATGTAACTTTGAAAATGAGGAAAACTAGACGGCGTATAGCATTGTGGAATGCCAAGAAGTCTATTTTAAAACAGCAAACTACAGAATATCAAACAAGAAATGGAAGAGATGAAAATCAATGTCCTTGGAATGAGAAGTTGGATGGAAAGGTCCTGAAGAAATACAGGTACTACCTATGTTTTAGTTTACTCGAGTGGAAGCAAGCATGAAAACAGGACAGATTGGTTTCAAAATTTTTAAAAGGTTACTGGCCTACTATCAAACAATTATGATTATGCATACTATAAATATTATATTATTATTATATAACACCTCCATGGAGTCCAAAGACGTCGAGGGAGGGCACCTACTCTGCAACCCCCTCTGTCTCCACCAACTGAAACTATCTTCATCATCTACACTACTGCCGACCACCACTAGCATTTCCACAGACAATTGCAAATATCCATGCCCACTGTGGGGTTCGAACCCACAGCCCTTTGATTGGAAAGCAGATACACTAACCAGGCTGGTTGGCCTATATGCTCATACCTTGGCTCATCCAGATGAAAGAAGAAAAGATACAGGAAATATTAAACAACTAAAATTAAATAAGTTTCTGATAGTGATTGATGACATGAATATCAACACAATTAAGATATTAAGGTTATTCATGTTGGAAGTAGATTTTCAACAAAAATAACTATCATGAGGAAGTTAAATGGTAGATATGTACTTTAGAAAAATGCAATAAAACTGAATTCTTGAATAGGCTTACTTTTTTGAAATGCTGTAGAGATAAATAGCATCATCCCAAGATTCCTATTCATTTAAAAAAAGAGCTAAGCATATATATATAGCACAAAGCTTCTTTCACATTTCTATAGGAAAGAATTCAGTCTACAAAGTATGCTATCCATAAGTTGGATTCTTTATGCCTGAATGTGCATTGTATTTTAACTGATTTATGCGATAAAATAGAAATATGTTAATTTGCACTTTATACTACAAAAAGTGATTAAAGAAAAATTCCCCGATCTTTACAATAAGTTAAAAAAAAAAATCCCTCTGCCTGATAAGAAAATAATATATCAAACTATCATTTAACAAAGACTGAAAGCAACATTCTAAAAAAAAAAAAAAAGGGCTTTAATTTTGCTGTTACTCCTTAACATATCTCAAAATTTGATTTTTTATGCAGCATAGAAAAGCCTTTCGTTACCTTACACAGAATGCTGCAATTGTTAGAATTAAAGCTACAGGTTCTCTCATTTTGCACACTAAAAAGCAACAACTCAGAAAGGAAAGTGATTTTTAATTTTCAAAGAAACATTAACATCATTATTGTTAAGGCAGACAAAGTCAGTGCAAGTCATTGTGAACAGATGGACTATATGTCAAAAATTTATAATTTTTGGTTCTTTGATCTATGACCCTTCTTGGGCAATCACAAAGAAACTAATGATCTTAGTAACATGCTAACCTCACCTACTGAATTAAAGTAGAAACTCAATCTGCATCTGCTTGGGAAAAAGGATCATATCATCTTGACCTGGGAGGACAGCCAGAATTTTTTTTTAAGAACACGTATGTGAAATTACAAAGTACATGATTATGACAAACTAAGGAATCAGCTTTTAGCAGTGCCATTGGTACTGCTATGAATTTGGAGGTTGGAGATGTTGGTAGTGCATGAGAGGTAATCAAGGTGGGTTTGAAGAAAGCAGTATTAGAATATATATCCAGTCAGAAGGATATATCAGGTAGGAATTAGATGGATGAATAGCATCATTAAGCAGGAGTTGCAGACAAAGAAAAGTCGTAGAGGGAATATATATATAAAAAAAAAAAAGTGATCAGCATGCCCATGAGCAGTACAGGACACAGGCAAGAAGAGTGACCTGTATGGTAAGGAGGTCCAAAGCTGATGATGCCAAAAGAAATCCTAAAGAGTTATTTTTCTATGGCAAATAAAAGGAGGAATGACTATGGAAGGATGACTTTAAAAAGTGCTGATAGTGGGAGAGGTAACAGATGCAAACCAAATAGTTGAATTACTGAGTGAGCATTTTGCAAGGTACCATTTAGGTGGTGATGTTGATATTGTTTTTGTGATGTGATATTGACTGATGGAAGAACAGAGGTACTTAAAATATTGCAGAACTTCAATGAGAACACACCCATGAGATTAGTTGGCATATCAACCTACATTTCATGAGAATGCGCAAGGGAATTATCGGCTCCTCTCACCAAGCTGTTATTTTAAGCCTCAGCACTGGGAAGGCAATTTACAATTGTACAAAATGTTATATATCCATTAAATAGTATAGTATCACAAGTTAGATGATGCACAGCCATATGAGCAAACAGGATTCAGGGCAAGATTCTCTACAATACATCATATCCACACAATTAACCAAGTAAAGAAAAAGCAAATGAACATAATCTTCCTGCATATTTAGTGTTTATAGATTTTGAGAAAGCCTATGATTATATATATATCAGTCAGAAATAACAGTTTAAAACAAGTCATCCCAACAAAGTATATCAGATTATTAAAACTCAACAGCTAGTATAAAGTGCAAATATCAGGGAAAGGAATTTTGTATTGGGAGAGGAGTCAAGGAAAGTCATGTCTCATGGAAAAACTATGGCATTAGCATCAATGGAAGAATTCTCAATCACATTTTGCAGATGACATTGTTCTTTTGGCAAAAAATAAAGCTCAAGTAGTGCTAAATAACCTTGATAGAGGAAAACAGGAAAAAACAGTTTTAAAGATGCACTGATTCAATTATTAGAGGTGTGGTAAACGAGAAGATGCACAAGGTTGATTTTCCTGGAGGTAAGATGAATAGGGTGATTAAGGCATTGGATATGAGGACTAAGCGAGCAAAGGAGTTTGTAGTGATAGTGGGGACAAATAACTTGAGTGAGAAAAATTGATGCTCCAAGATGATGTGAATGGGTGTACAAAAAGGGGAGGATAACCTGGGATGTAGGGAAAACAGTTGGATTTGAAGTATAGAGTTCTGGGATGAGTAAGGAGAAAAAGAAATGGCTCGAGGAAAGTATGGAGAAGTCTCATCTAATAAGTGGTATCAGTGAAATTTGTTATAGATCCAGGAATGAACTGCTATATTTGTATACAAAGGCCAGAAATATCAGAAACCAGGGAAAGGAAATGGTTACATTGATTGAGTTTGTTTACCCAAAAATAGTTGACATAAGTGAGACACAGTTGGATGAAGATGACATCCTGACAGGAATAGATATGGAAGGTATGATGATTTTGTGAAGGTAAAAAGGGAAGTGGAGTGCTATTGATGATAGAAAAGTTATGCTCATACAAGAGATAGAAATATTGATAATGGTTTTGAGGCAGTATTGTATGAGACAGAGGTAAATACAATGAAATACTTTGCTGGATGTTGCTATAGACCTGATAATGTGGAGGATAGTAACAAGGAAATGTATAAGCAAATGGGAAAAGGATGATTGGAATGACAAGATAGCAACTGGAAGTAAAGAAAATTGAGTTTTTGAAGGACAATTACCTCAAGCAATATGTAACCGAGGGTACATGAGGATCTTGTAAGTAATTACCTGGGTGGGTAACCACACATTGCCAGCAGTGTGAGGAAAGGGTATATATGGAACTACAAGGCTGGTGATTATGAGAAGCTCAGAAGACAGCTTGCAGGTGTAGCATGGAATGAAGAGTTGGATGGAAAGGAGATCAAGGCAGCTTGGGTGATATTCAAGACCTATTTAGTAGAAGCAATGTCCTCCGCAGCAGTTGTCCTCATACCATTTTCTCCAATTGATGTTGCTGACTACATATCGAAAGAACTCCCAGGGATTTTTTTTGGCTTCATTAGCTAACTGCTGCTTATACTGAACTTTTGCTGCCCTTACCAACCGAGTCACCATCTATAGGGGGGATGATCTACAAAGGTTTAACATGAGATGGTGGACATTGGCTAAAGACAGAACTGGAAAGTTAAAGGGGAGGGCCTATATCCAGCAGTGGATGGAAAGGGGCTAAAGAAGAAGACCAGGAAGGTAAATGAGTGAAAAGAGGACAAAATAGTCCAATTGCATAAAGGAGACTCCAAGAGAGTAGCAGCAAATTATAGGTCAATCAGCATTTTAGTAGTGGTTAAGGTATTGAGAAATTGGCAAAAGACAGGATTGGGTAGATAAGAATATGATAATCTATAAGAGACAACATGGTTTTGTGAAGGATTGGTCTTGCCTTAGTAATTTAATAACTTTTTATAATAACGTGACAATGAAGGTGGATAAGGGAAATGTCTACTTGGTGATATTGTCAGATTCTGCAAAGGTATTTGACAAGATTTCACATAGAACTTTGTTGCATAAATTGGAGATGGATATGAATCTGGTGATTTGGATTATAGGGTGGCAGATGGATATATCAGAGAGTGCTTTATGGAGAAGTTGAGTCCAGGAGAAGGCAAGTGACTCAGTACTTGGTCCTCTGTTATTTAATTTGTATATCAAATCTGCAGGAAATGATTTGACGGGAAATATTGTTTACTGATGATGCTAAACTGGGAAGACAATGGTAAATGAAGATGATGTAGAAATCCTGCAGGAAGACTTAAAGAGTTAAATCCTAGCAGTATGGGCAAAGGTAAATGGCTGCCAGTTTAATGTGGCTAAGTGTAAGGTGATGCACTTCAGAATGAAGGAAACAGGGATATGACAGGAAACGGCAAGGTTGTACATGAAAATTGTGAGAGTGTGAATGATAGTATAAATGGTTTCTCAGAGAACAAAAAAGATGAGATAGATGCATTGAGTGAGGTCGCGTTGTTGAATAGTGCGATAGAAAGAGCAAAACAGCAGCTAGAGTGCATGAACAAAAGTAGACTGAATGAACCAACCAATAATAAAAGGTATGACAGGAAAAATAGACGTATGAATGTGAACATGAACAAAATGAAGGATAGAGTGCTGTATGGAGACTCGTTAGTACGAGGTGTGTTAGTAGAGGATTTGACAAAATCGTACCAACCTGGTGCGACCATAAAGGACGTAACTGCGTCTATTAGAGAGCAAAAGGAAAGGGTGAAAGAAATGATTGTTGTGGCAGGTACGAATGATTTGAAAGGAGATAAAATGGAAATGATAGAAGACCTGAATGAATTGTTTGAGGTAGCAAAAGAAAAGAGTGAGAGAGTTAGAATGATTAGTCTTTTGCCACGGTATGACAGTGAAATGTTTAAAAGGAGGGCTATAATTGCAAATGACTTTATGCGTGGGTTATGTATGACGAGTGGTGTGGAATTTGTGGATGTGTGGAGTGAGTTTGATGGGCGAAAGGATCTATATAAGATGGATGGCTTGCATTTGAATGGTTACGGTGTAAGAAGACTTGAGAAAGTGTTGCTGAATGTAGTGGATGTGCAAACTCAGGGAAACTAGATTTGTTAGGGGGGGGGGAGTAGAGATACAGTCCTTATGGAGGCAGTTGAATGTAAGAATGAATATAATATGCCAGAGCAAATAAGGACAACAAATCTGAGTGGGATAGTTAATATAAGGCATCAAGGTAGGGTTGGGGCTAATGGGGGTCTTAAATTCATGTACACTAATACTAGGAGTATTAGGAACAAGAAGGAAGAGTTTTTGGCCATGGTTGGCACTTCCAGACCACAGGTTATAGGTATTAGTGAAACATGGCTGACTGTAGATGATATAACTAGTGGGATTGAATGTGATGGGTATAGTGTGTTCAGGAATGACAGAGAAAATAAAATGGGGGGAGGAGTATTGTTGATGATAGCTGATGAGCTCCAGCCAAGGAGAATAGAAGTTGAATTGCAGGATAGAGAAAAGAGCACATTTGAGGCCATTTGGTGTGAGATTGTGGCTAGCAGAACTAAATATACAATTGGGTGCTGCTATAGACCAGGTGATGGAAAAGATGGTGGTGACAGTATGCACAAGCAAATAGAAGAAATGGGTGGAAGGAGGGTGATTATTATGGGAGATTTCAACTATGGTCGCATTGATTGGAGTGAGGAGAGGACACACGGAAGGAAGGAACTGGATTTTATGCGGTTATTAAGGGATAACTATCTGCGACAGCATGTAATGGAAAATACTAGGGGTCAGAGAGTGCTTGACCTAGTAATTACATCTGAGGATTTGGCTGTAACAAATATGACCACATTGCCACCAATCGGTGAGAGTGATCATAGGGTCTTAACTTGGGAGGTGGCTAAAGGTGTAGAATTTTCAATTAAGACAGGGTACACGTGGAATTATCGGGCTGGAAAGTATGACAAGCTTAGGAGTTTGATTGGTTCAGTGCCATGGCATGTACAACTGCAAGGACTAGAAGTTGATAGTGCATGGGAGGTAGTTAAGAAGTGCTTGCATGAAGCAATGGCTGACTGTATACCTAGAGTCCGAATAATAAATCAAGTAGGGGTTAAATGGATGAATAACACCATTAAGCTTGAGTTGCAAAAAAAGAAACAACTATGGAGGGAATTTAAGGAGAAGGGTGACCGGCAGGCACATGAATGGTATAAAGCACAGGCCAGAAGGGTGACGAGTGTGGTAAGAAAAGCAAAAAAGGATTACGAAAGAACATTGGCCATGCAGGCTAAAGAGAATCCTAAACAGTTTTTTAGATATGTAGCAAGTAAAAGGAAAAATGTACATGGCAGATTGATTTTAAAGAATGCCGATGGTAGGGAGGTAACTGAATCAGTTGAGATAGTTGAGTTACTGAGTGAGCACTTTGCAAAAGTATATCATCCAGGTGGTGACATTGCAGAAACGAATAAACCAGTAGATTATACGGGAATTGTGGTTAATGAAGTGGAGGTGAGTAGTCTATTGCATAACCTCAATGTCAATACATCTGTGGGATTGGATGGTATACCAGCTCGTGTTGTACCAGAAGCAGCTAAAGAATTGTCAGTACCCTTGACCATTTTGTTTAATTTGAGTCTCGGGTCTGGGTTAGTCCCGAGCGGGTGGAAAGAGGGGAAAATAGTTCCACTGCATAAAGGTGGTTCCAAGACTGCTGTAGTAAATTACCGACCGATTAACATATCAGGAATCATTGTCAAGGTCTTAGAGAAAATAGTCAAGAGGAAAATACAAGATTGGATAGAAGAAAATGGGATACTGTATCGGGGACAGCATGGTTTTGTGAAGGGTAGGTCATGCCTCAGTAACTTGCTCACGTATTATAACACAGTGACGGCTGAACTGGATAAGGGTAATGGGTTTACGGTGATTCTACTGGACCTTGCCAAGGCCTTTGACAGGATTCCACATGGAATTCTAATCAGTAAATTGCAGCATATGGGAATGGACATAGGGTTGGTGAGATGGATAGGAGGGTGGTTGACGGAGAGATATCAGAGAGTGGTTTACTCGGGAGTAGAGTCCACAAGACGGCCTGTGACTAGTGGTATGCCACAAGGATCTGTTCTTGGACCACTGCTGTTTAATTTATTCATAAATGATATAGGAAATGATCTGAGAGGAACAGTTCATTTGTTTGCGGATGATGCGAAGTTGGGTAGGGCAATAGTGAATGCAGATGACGTCAAAATTTTGCAGGATGATTTGGATAGATTGGAGATCTGGGCTAAGGAGAATGGATGTCAGTTTAATGTGGCAAAATGTAAGGTTATGCATTCTGGGGTGAAAAGATTGGCGGCAGTTTACTGCATTGGTGGAACCGTGCTCCAGGAAATTGATGAGGCACGAGATTTAGGAGTGTTGGTAGATAAGGAATTGAAATTTAGGGGACACATTGCAAAAGTGACCAAAACAGCTCATCAAATCACTTGGTTGCTGAAGAATACGATGACAAGCAGGTTATTGTTCCTCTGTATCGAGCCTTGATAAGACCCCATCTAGACTACTGTGCTCAGATTTGGTCACCTAGGTTTCTTCTTGATGGGGAGGAGGTGGAGAGGATCCAGAGGCGAGTGACCAAGATGATAGCAGGTCTGTGGAATGAACCGTATGAGAACAGATTGAGGATTTGTGGGTTGCAAAAATTGGTTGATAGGCGGAGGAGGGAAGATATGATTGAGACATTCAAATTACTGAAGGGTTTCTATAAAATTAATTCAGAAGATATTTTTGAGAACAGGGCTGGTTGTGGGAGGACTAGGGGACATCCATGGAAACTGGGCAAAAGTGTGGTTAGTAAAGGTGTTAGAGCTGGGTTCTTTACTTTTAGAGTAGTGAATGAGTGGAATGCGCTCCCTGAGTCTGTGGTGGATGCTGTGACAGTGAATGAGTTTAAGGCGAGGTATGATATGAATGTCAAATAGTTGTGATGAATATGATTTGGGGCCTCCCTTGATGAGTCCAATGACTCCCTGGAGTTGCCCGTAATAATAGTAATAGTAATAAGAAGAGATCATAAGCTGTTTACTATATTGATGGAACTGAATGTAGGGAACTAAAGTGGAAGGGGAGTTAGGGGTGAATGCAAACAGGGAGTTGAAATTTAGAGGGCATATTACCAAAAATCCAAAACAGCACATCAGATTATGTGGTTAATGGAAGTTTTTTCACTTGGTTAGAATATAATAAATTTAGTTTAATCCTTTATCCAAGTGTGACCAAACAAAGTGTGCACCTGAAAGTATCTTCAGGACTGGGGTAAGGTGGTACCCCAGTCCTGAAGATACTTTCAGGCACAAACTTTGTTTGGTCACACTTGGATAAAGGATTAAACTAAATTTATTATATTCTAACCAAGTGAAAAATAAACTTTCAACATCTTCCTCTAAATCCAGAGTAATTTATTAAAAAGGTGGCAGACCAATTGGCAATTCCTATAGGTAGTGATTACCTTGCTAATGCTTCTGACTGGTATCTCCACTTGGGCCTGGCTCCCACTGAAGAGACCTCAATAAAGGATGAAACTAGTCTGGGTAGTGGCCCTTCCCTTAATGCATAACATTAGACATATCTGCAAGATGTGTTTTGCATTATGGGAGATACTGAGATGGGAGTGTTTGTAGCTTGCTCCACCTTTGCAAGGAGTCACCCTAGTGTTGTACCACCTTACCCCAGTCCTGAAGATACTTTCAGGCGCAAACTTTGTTTGCTCACACTTGGATAAAGGATTAAACTAAATTTATTATAAAGTTATATATTTGATTTAATCCTTTATCCAAGTGTAAGCAAACAAACTTTGCGCCTGAAGTATTTTAAGGACTAGGGAAACTCGTGGTTTCCCTAGTCCTTAAAGGTGGAATAAGTTCTGATCACTTGCCTTAGTATCTCCCATAATGCAAAGCACATCTCCTTGCAGACATGTATAATGTTATGCATTAAGGGAAGAGCCACTACCCAGACCGGTTTTGACCTTTATTGCGGTCTCATCAGTGGGAGCCAGATCCAGAGGTGGTGATACTAAGGTGGAAGTAATGCAGAAGTCATATCACCATATACCAGTTGCCAAAAGGTGTCCACACCTTATTATTAAAATTCTCTGGATTAGAGATAGTTGATGGAAGGTTTTTCACTTGCTATGCTACCAATTATATATATTCGGTTTAATCCTCTATTCAAGTATAAGCAAACAAAGTTTGCGCCTGAAGTATTTTCAGGACTGGGGCAACTCGTAAAGGTGGAATCAGTTCTGATCACTTTGTTTGCTTACACTTTGATAAGGGATTAAACCAAATATATAATTGTTAGCAAGTGAAAAAACTTCCATCAACTATCTCTAATCCAGGGAATTTTAAGAATAAGGTGTTGACACCTTTTGGCAACTGGTTATATGGTGATATGACTTCTGCATTACTTCCATCTTAGTATCACCACCTCTGGGTCTGGCTCCCATTGATGAGACCTCAACAAAGGTCAAAACTGGTTGGAAGCTTGGGTGATGAATGGCAATGCTATAGCCCATGAAGTTTTACCAAGGCTTGGCTGTTCCTATCACCCAGGTCCTGGGGGGGTAATGAATAACAATGCTGTAGCCCATGAAATATGAGCGGCTCTGCTCAGTGGTGGGGTGAGCCTGCCACGGGGTAGAGCCAATGCTGAGAGTTCTTCTCAGTGGAGGATGAGCCTGTTACTGAGGGAACAACACTGAGTTTTTGGAGAGGTAACTCCACACTTAAACAGGGAAACCGGTCTGGGTAGTGGCCCTTCCCTTAATGCATGGCATTATACATGCCTGCAAGGAGATGTGCTTTGCATTATGGGAGATACTAAGGCAAGTGATCAGAACTTATTCCACCTTTACCACGAGTTTCCCCAGTCCTTAAAATACTTCAGGTGCAAATTTTGTTCGCTTACACTTGGATAAAGGATTAAACCAAATATATAACTGGTAGATTATGTGGTTGTTGAAGAACACACAACAAGAAGGGACAGAAGTTATTTTCCTATATAAGACTTAATAAGGCCATGTCTGGAATACTGCAGGCAGATCTAGATACTGGATTCTGTGGAGATGAAGTGGTGCAGAGGATTCAGAGACAAATGACAAAGATTGTGACAGGTCTATGTAACACTCCTTACGAGAGCAGATTGATGGTTTGTTGGCTTCAAAAACTAGCTGATAGGCAAAATAGAGGAGACATGATAGAAGCAAGCATATAAGTTATTAAAGAGGTTTATTATTATTATTATTATTATTATTACATAACACCACCACCACCAGGGAGTCCAAAGACTCATCGAGGGAGGGTACCTACTCTCCATCTCCATCACTCTGCCAGCCGCAACTACCTTCATCATCTACATCAACGCCATCTACTGCTGACCACCACCACTAGTATTTTCACAAACAAACATCCATGCCCGTGGCAGGATTCGAATCCGCAGCCTTTTGGCTGGAGAGCGGATACGCTAACCACTTGGCCGACTGGTCTGGCATTATTCCCCATTTCCAGATGCTCTCAGAGTTCAGTGTTCATGGCCCCATAAACAGGTCTCCGAGGCCAAACCAGGAAAAACAGGACCATACCATCACACTGCCACCTCAGAATTTCATAGTTGAGGTTACACACTATGGTAAGAGACATTTATGAGGCATCTACCACACCTGTTCATCTATTTGGTAGAGGATGTAGTGTGATTGGTTACTCCATAATACAGTTTTCAAGCTTCTCCATCGCACTGTACATGCTCTTTGCACCACTGAAGATGAAGCCACATGTTGATTCAGGTAATGTAGGGCTTGCATACTGCAGTCCTATCATAGAAACCCATGGTGAGAGTTCTAAATGTTTTAGTGCATGCATAATCATGTTCCATTCGATGTCTGGAACTCTGCAATCAACATATTGGCCAATGAATGGTGGTTTAACATATTATCTTACATAGTGCTCTATGGTTACATTCGGCGACTGTAGTAGGTTGTATACTGCAGGTAGCACTTGCAGCTGGCTCCCTATGCTTCAGTCTCACCTGACGCTCCAGTTCATCCCACAGACGTTCAATAGGATTGAGATCAGGACTCTGTTTATGACACATGCATTGCTTTACTGAAAGGTACAATGGTCAGTTCTGTAGAAACAATGGTGAGAGCTTCAGTTCTGAATGTTTTTCTGCATGTTCGTGTTCCATTCAATGCCCAGAACTTTGCATTCAACATGTTGCCCAATGAATGGTGGTTTGTATATATTATCCTTTGTAGCACTCTGTGGTTACATTCAGTGAGTGTGGTAGGTTGTCCACTGTGGGTAGCACTTGCAGCTGACTCCCTGTGCTTCCATCTCAGTATAGTATCACTCATTGTTGACCTGGGATGACTCAATTTGAAATAATTTGCTGACATGGCATCCTATTACAACACTTCTTTCAAACTCTGTCAGTTCCCTTTTCCTTTCTCACATCCATTTCACCCAGACACAGTTGCACTGACTTGGGAGCATCATATTCCTCCAATTATAGCAGCTACAAACATGTGACTTGTTACTTGGCATGATGCATCTTGCCCATGGGTGTGTCTGTTGACTTATTTTCAAACACTGTATATATGTGAAGTGTAATCACTTATGATTATGATGTAAAATATGAAGTAGGAATAAAAAGAATGCAAATAGCCACAATGATTGTTCTTAACACGAAACAAGCACTAACAGAAAACTCAATTTAAACACAAGAGTGCAACTAATGACTTGCTTTAGTTCTGAATGTTAATTCAGAATTTTATTAATGTGCACCTTAGAAACATGGACAATTTGGAAAAGAAATGAAAAATGCGTGACGGTTCTGGAGATAGGTTAGTGAGAACAATGACGTGAATTAGCTGGATAGAAGAGTTTTCACTCAAGTACTCGAAAGAGCAAACCACAAAAAAAAAAGTTCACCAAATGAGATCAGAAAGAGGAAAATGAAATTCTTAGAACATATGCTAAGAGGACTCACTGACCACTGTGATCATCACAGGAAAATTAAAATGAAGATCTGGATGGCAAATGTACCATCCAGATCTTTAGATATGCACAAAATAGAAGTGAAAAGCCATAGTTGTCAACCTTTGGTTGGCACTTAAATGAATTAAGTTGAATAATTTAAATTGAGCATATCTAAAGTTTTTTTTGGTTATTCAGGAATAACACTAACTTTATTAGTATTCTATATTCTTTTGAAAGTCTACCCTGTTAACTATGAGATGTACCACTCTATATTTCTTTTATTTTTTGAAAAAAAAAAGCTTTTTTATTATTATTTTTAACACATATAAAATATTCCTTATGCGTATCCTGAAGATAAGTATATGACAGGGATTATACAACACTGCATAATTAAGTTACGATGCTAATGGCATAATCAAGTTTTCTTCTAAATATTAAACTTATTTTTAACAATAAGTTAAAATCGGTTAGTGGAAAACTGTCTTGTATACTTCTAGTTTAGTGTTTTGACTAATTTCTCTCTTATTCCATGTAAATTTATTCACTCTCCATGTTAATGTTTATTCTATTGTCTATTTCCACATTCAATTTGCCATCTTCACTAAAAATTGTGCCTATATATGATAAATAAGTGGAGAGTGTGTGCACTTTCTTTACTGCCTGATTTTACATGTAATAATTTTCCTGTTACATCCTTGAATCCTAATTGCAGTACCATTGATATTCCATTGAAATAAAGATGCAAGATGGTTGATATATTTCATCCACATGGACACTGATTAAAGTGAAACTCTGATCCTAACAACCTTTATTTGGTCTGAACCTAGCTTGTTCTTTACCAAGTTTCTGTTCTATAATTTTTCTTTCTTTTCTAAAATTTCTCTGTAATTCTTTTCAGTTTTATTTTATATCATATATTGTTATATATCATATCAGTTCTATTTCCCTTTTTTTTTTAAAGATGGGAACTCTGGAATGATCTAGAGCTCAACCATCTGATCGCACCTTCTGAATTATGTAGTGTAATCACTGTAAAATTTTTAAACTTCAAAATTTGAAACTTAGTTGACAGAGGAGAATATTGTTATTACAGGAATAGAACTGATGGGTTCATTAATGACTGCAGAGGAAGTAAATCTACTGTACACCCACAGATGCAAGACCCTTCGACACTTCTGTGCATGTCAAAAGAAGGAGAATCCATTCCGATATCAGGGTAATCAATGCATTTCGTGGGATGAGTGTTTATTATTGTATGTCAGAAAATTAGCTTTTCTCTTATGAAAATTCTAGTTTTTAAAGTGGTAACTATTTTGCTTGTACAACAGTTGGAAAATTTATGTATAAAGCACATGACTTCTCGTGTTGGTAGCCAATTCATGCATCCTTTCTTTCTCCCCTTCAGCATGAATTGATTATTCTTGGCACAAAGCCAAGGTTGGTTCTACGAAGTGTGGGCATACAATAATGTGGTAGTAGTATGAATAATACAGAAAATGGATGTGAGGCTGTTTGGTTTGAGATAGAGATTATCAGGCAAAATACACAATTTTTTTCTGTTATAGCCTAGGATTCTTAGGACAGTGAACTGCATAGACAGAGTAAGTCTTATGGATACAAGGAGGACTACTACAGAGGGCAGCGAAAGTATTCAAGCCAAGCAAAAACGAACTTATAGAATTATTTGGAAATAACTACATTAAGCAGCATGTGACGGAAGGGACAAAAACTCATGAATTTAGTAAAAGCATCTGAGCTGTCTATAAATGAGTTGACCTTATACCTCCAGCTGGTAAGAGTGATCATGCTGTTTTGACTTGAGAGGTGACAATCAGAACAGTAAGAAGACATTTTGTCTCCAGAGGCAAGGTGTCAAAAGAGTGTCCCTGCATGTACATCATTTTATTATAAAAACAATTTTATTATATAACAAATATAGATTTTGGAACCTTTACAAAATGGCGCATGGGGCAGTCACCTCTGGTCATGGCGTGGTGACAATTTATGTAAGAGTCTTGACTAAGAAGAAGCATATACACAGAACTATATAGCAAATAATTATACATAATGCAAATTTGCATTATATATAAACAATTCTAATGGGTGATATTGCATTTAAAGGAAGTTTAACATACAGCAGTGGTTAAATTTTAAGCTTAATCCTATAGCTGCAGTTACCTAAAACTTATTACATCCTAATCATATACTGCTTGCCTAGAAAAAGAAATTAGGAGCAAATCCTAATTGGAAAACAGGAGAAACTATTATGTCTTTTTCTGGCAGTGCTATGTTACAGCTTATCCCCAAGTGGAAATTATTAAAGTGCATGCTTATTGATTGCAATACATCATCCGCCATTTACAATTGACTCTCACCATAGAAAACTACTGGAAAATCCCAAACAAAGCCACCATATGTAGAATGCTATGTGGAAAGAAATTCACTATAGCAAACTATCCAATATAATAACAGTAAGGCCTGAATAATAATAATAATAATAATAATAAGCTATTCCTGTGGTCCTTATGAATTTGCTATAATGAGAGTCAAACTGTAGTGTCTTATTTGCTCACATTAACTTTAATGTGTGCATATATTAATGGAATTGAACTGCAAGAAGTTAATGAGGCAAGGGGCTTGAGGATTATTGTGGGCAGAGAACTGAAGTTTAGAGGACATATTGCAAAGGTGGCCAAAACAGCATATCAAATGGCATAGTTGTTGAAGAGCACACACACACACTGACAAGAAAGGATAGGGAAGTTACTGTTCCACTTTATAAGGAATTAATAAGGCCACATCTGGACTACTGTACACAGATCTGTACAGAGTTCCAAAAAGTAGTTGATAGGCATAAGAGAGGAGATATTATAGAATCATATAAGTTATTCAAGGGGTTTTATAGAATTGAACAATGCAGGAAGGGAGAGAACGAGGGACATCCCTGGAAATTGTGTAAGAGTGTGGTTAACAAGGGTGTTAGGACTAGAATTTTTGCTTGGAGGGTGGTGAACGTATGGAATGCGTTGCCAGAGGTAGTTGTGAATGTTTTGTAGGTATTGTGTGAATAATGGTTAGTGTGTCAATGTAGGGGCTCCAACAATGAATCCTGACTCCATGAAGACACTGTTATAATAATAA
Source organism: Typopeltis vanoorti (assembly GCF_054136105.1). NCBI lineage: Eukaryota > Metazoa > Arthropoda > Arachnida > Uropygi > Thelyphonidae > Typopeltis > Typopeltis vanoorti. Next base: position 90,248,010 of record NC_143554.1, read on the forward strand.
TAAGTTAGATGTTAGTACCTGAATGACCAAAACTTTTGTTTCTGATGGTGTTGGATAAATGTTGAGATACGAATCCAGAAATGACTTTTAAATTACCTTTGGATCCTATGACTACGGATACACTGAATTCTACAATAAGTGACTCAATTTTCTGCTTTGAAGTTTTCTAGGAAATTTGTAGTCATCATTGCTTTACAAGCTGTTTCATTAACTTAACTTTTCATCAAACACACTTAGAGAAAGTCCTTATGTTTTGTTCTTCTTGGTTTTCAGCTGAAATACAGAAAATGGCTGTTTTTTCTCTATAACTGAGAGAGCTGAGCAAAGGAAATTCATTACTTCAAAAAATTATGCCTACTTTAGCAAGCACTGCTTGCAGTATAAAATTACCATCAGTCAATAACTTAATCCAGAAACAGTTTCTTGTTGTTGAATATTAATTTAGTTCAATGAAAAAAATGGCAAGTGTGTGTGTGTGGGGGGGGGCGAGTTTCTCTACCTGAAACAGAAATTTATAAATATCGGTGAAACCGCAATCAAAGAAAGAATCGTTGTGGGCTTGCAAAGTTTAAAAATCTCATAGCTTCCAACTTGCAAAAAAAAAAAATTAAAACACACACACATATATATATATATATATATATATATATATACACACAGTAGTGCACTCAAAATTTAATCTTGGAGGGGATGGGGGCTGAGTTGAGTAGATGATTTGAGAATACATGCTATGCATCACATACAACCTATGACTGAGCATCTGCAATGATCGTTTATGCAACGATAAGTAGCATAAAAATAGAAGACAGGACACAACACAAATAAAAAAATGAATTTTAATTAGGAAAATATTTTTGGAAAATTTTCTAGTGTTTTTTTCCTTTTTCTTTGGTGGGGTCAGGGCCTTTGCCCCCGTGGGTTCACCACTATATATATATATATATATATATATACACACACATATATATTCGGCGGCCATAATTAAAGAGGTGTTCGGAGTCCTGCAGCAAAAAATACACTGGACAAAATTCAACCAAATTTGGTGTAAGTACACTCTGGAACAGGGGTTTTTGATTTACAGAAAAAGTAACACAATTCTACTACCAGCAGTGGACAATTGGCACTAAAATCATATGATATTTGCATAATCTTACTGTTTCCACAGATGGGTTGGTGAATATAAAGAAAACCGAAATGGATTCGCATCATTCTGATAAGACTGAAGTGCTATGAATCTCACCTTACCAGAACATGTGTTCCTAATCAAGCTTTACTATCAACAATGCGGTAACGCTAATGCCGCACTTCGAGAATTCTGGCGTTTGAAGGATAGAATTTCGAAAAGATTCAATGACAATAACAAATCTTAGAAAAATTATTTTATGATCTGAAAATAGCAGATCTTTAGTCGTGGGGCCAGGATGAAGGCACAAACAGATTATTCCTCAACAAGTTGGCGAAGTTGCAACTGCCGTTGTGGAACATGGAATGAATAACGTACAAGGGTCCAGCAGTTCTCAGGCAATATCAAGGTAACTGAACATACCATACTCAACTGTGTGGAAAATCCTGAATCAAATGCTGAGATTTTTCCTCTACAAGATCTTCCATACTCAAGCTTCATGGTGATGTGGAAACTCTACTGCAGTTTTCCCTGAAATTCTTAGTTCGAATGGAGGTGGATGATGCATGACCATGGAAGATCTTGTGGAGTGATGAGGCTCATTTTTATCTGAATGGTGGTGTTAACTCAACTGCTGCATTTGGGCTACAAATAACTCCCGTGTGCTCCATCAGATCCATTTACACTCACCGAAAGTCGCAGTATGGTGTGGTTTCACTGTATTGTTTATTATCGGTCCATACTTTTTTTGAAGAACTTTGCCCGACAGATCCAGCGACTTGTACTATCTCTGCTGTTAGATATCGAGAGATGCTGCATAACTTTTGTTCAGAAGCTGCAGCAGCAAAGACGTCTTGACTCTACCATATACATGTAAGATGGAGCACCACTTCACATTGGATTGCTGGTACAGCAAATGTTATGAAACACTTTACAGAACACAGAGTGATCAAAAACAGTCATGCATTTCCCAGAGCATGGCCACCTCATTCATCTGATCTCAACTCCTGTGACTTTTGGTTGTGGGACCACCTGAAATGCATTGTGTATGAAGGACATGTTCCTGATTTAGCAACCTTGAAAGACAGAATAATGCAGCACATGAGGCAAATCAATTCAGATCTGGTGCATTCTACTGTATAAAATGTCATTCACAGAATGCAGCTCTTAGAACATCTTTTTTTGAGTTTTCCTATATTCACAATTAAAAATCTTAAACATGTTTCTGGTATTATATTTTATATTGAATTCTTTTGCTTGTGTCTCAATTCTCAGACAAATATGAAAGCTTTTATAATTGTACAAGAAAAGTTTAAATCATTCACTTCCTATCACCAATTTCCCTTTAAATTAATGTGTTATCTGTGGGAAGTTTTCGGTATTGAGACATCATCATCATCATCAAATTCCTGCCATGTACCCTCAAGGGGTGTACAGGATATGATAGTACTACATGAAAAAAATTACATCATTACTAACTTCCTATCTACAATTTTCCTCCAAATCAGTCTGTTACTTGTCAAGACTCCAACATTATCAGATCTTATATTTCTATCGTCTAAGGTACTTTGTACCGTATCAATCCACCTATATCTTGGTCTTCCTCTGGGTCGTTTTCCTGCCAACCTGGCAGAGAACACTTGTTTTACTAATCTTTCTTCACCCATTCTGTTTAAGTGACCATACCACCTGAGATTAGCTCTGCTAACGCATTCCTGGATGCTGACAATGTCAAGTTCTTTCCTAATATCCTCATTTTTAATATGATATTGCCATTGATGCCATCTGTTCACGCCTCTAATCTTTCTCAGGACTCTCATATCTGCAGTCTCTAGTCTTTGGTCCAGTGTTTTACTTCTGACCCAACTCTCAGATCCATAAGTTAAAACTGGTTTGAACAATGTCTTGTATATAGCTAATTTAGTGTTCCATATGAATTTATTCAATTGACTTCCCACCATACCAGCTTTGCTGGTTCTGTTGTCTATTTCTATATTTAATTTACCATCTTCACTAAAAATCGTGCCTAAGTAACTGAAATGTTTTACTTGTTCCACAGGTTCTCCATTCACAACACAGTTGACGTTTTCAATGATTCTGCCTATTTTCATCATCTTTGTCTTTTTTATTGCTGACCTTCATACCATATCTATTACAACAGTTATTCAATTTAGTCAGAGAATCTTGCAGACTTGTAGCAGATTAATTTAGAAGTATAACATCATCTGCATAAAGCAAAGAGCCGACATTAACATCTCCAATTTTGATATCAAGTTTAATACCACTTTCCTTCATAATGTGATCCATATAGATAATGAATAACAGAGGGGATAATGTACATCCTTATCTCACAACAGATTTAACATTAAACCATCTTCCTGTACTTCCTTCAATTCTAACTGCTGACTTACAACTCAAATAAAGACTAAGTATTGCTTGATATAATGCCCCATTGACACCATATAACTGTAGCGTATTGAATAGCTTCTCTCTTGGCACCTTGTCATATGCCTTTTCCAAATAGACAAAACTTAAATACAGATCTTTGTTATATTCCCATGCTTTCTCGACTATATGTCGTAAAGTGAAGATCTGATCCTTACAGCCTCTATTTGGTGATATTGGCCTGAATCCAGCTTGTTCTTCACCAAGTTTTTCTTCCACAATTCTTCTCAATCGTTTCTCAAGTATACTTGCATAGATCTTGCCAGGAACACTTAGTAGGGAAATACCTCTGTAATTCTCACATTCAGTTTTATTTCCCTTTTATCGGGAATTTGTCCCTCTGTCCAGGCTTTCTGAACTATGCAGTGCAGCCACTGCAAGACTTTTATACTACCATCTACTCCTGCTGCCTTTCCCCATTTTAAGCCTTTGATGGCTTTTTCTACTTCAAGTATGGATATGTATTCCTGACTGCATGCCTGGTCAGTGTTTTTTACCACTGTGCTGTCATCACTGCTTGTTTCATTTAGCAGTTTTTCAAAGTAACTACTCTATACTTCAAGGATATCTTTTTCTTCCGTTTTCATGTCACCTTTATCATCTTTAACTCATTTTACAGCACTCTTTCCTCCATTCCTAAGCTTCTTCCACAACCTCCAGAATATTTTACCACCTTCTTGATATTTATTTTCTATATTCTTGCCAAAGTCCTCCCATGACTTTTGTTTAGCTAGTTTTACAGTGTTTAGCATTCTTGCATTTGTCTCTGTATTCTCTAAGAGCACAAGCTGACTTATTTGACAGGAACTTTTGATATGCTTTCTTCTTTTCCTTCACTGCCTCTTTAACTTCCTGTGTCCATCATGGAGTTCAAATTTTTCTATTCTTGCAGACAACTTCACCACATGCCTCTCTAGCTGAATCAATCAGAGCTTTCTTCAAAGCTTGCCACTGAATCTCCAAGGTTTGATTCCTGTTCTCAAACTCTTTCATTAGTCTACAGTTCACATCTGAGAGCTGCTCAACTTTTATTCGCTTTAAAACTTTCTTACATGTTATTCTTTTCAATATGAAATTCAATTTTATCCTGCTCAAGACTAAATAGTGATCACTTCCAATTTCAAATCCTCTGTACACTCTGGTGTCCTGCACCAGGGAGAATATCACTATCAGTGAATGAGACTTTTCTTATTCTTTGCCTCTTCTCTCCATGTGAATTTGTGTACACTTTTATGTTGGAACATGGTGTTAGTAATACCATGTTCCAACATGGTATTACTAACACCATGGATATCCAACAGATATTTGCCATTATTATTAGCTTTGCTCTTTTCTCCAAATTTTCCCAAAATATTTTTGTATATCTCACAATCGTTTCCTGCACTGCTATTTGGATCCCCAAGAAGGACCAACTTTTCCTTTTACATTGTGTCAGTTGCTTTTTCTAAAGCCTCAAAAAATTCCTCCACTTCTATCTTACAACCTTCTGTGGGACCATAGGCACAAATAAGTCTCATTGTCCAGTTCCCCATTCTCATATTTGCCCACATTACTCTACTTGAGACTGACTGCCATTTAAGAAGATAAGAAGATCAGCCTCGTATTTTGTGTTGAATACTATGGCTACTCCTTCTTTTCCTTGATTGTCATTGCCTGAATATAATATTTTTGTATTTATTTCTCAGAAAGATCTCACCAGTTTTTGTCTTTTTTTGTTTCAGTCACCCCTATTATGTCGATCTGGTACTTATCTAATTCCTCAGCTAGCTCCATTTCTTTGCCATTCATGCTTCTTATGTTGATAGTACCGATCTTTAACTCTGGTGATGTTGAGTTGGAGTTTGTTTTCAGATTTGTTCCAGTAGCTGACTTTTCGCTGTTCACCCTGGTTCCCTGGCGAAAACAACAGGGGCCTTGTTTAACCGGGCGACACCCCAGCCAGCATGAAATTTTGTCATGTTGTACCATCATTTCTTATTTTGCTTTAACCAATAAGAACACAATTTGGTCGGCTAAATCCCAAATTGGCAGCCCATCCTCATTTGTTCAGTATCCAAGTAGATGCCCAACAGGGTGCACCACGAGAAGGTGTGGATTGGACATTAGGTCAGAAGCCCTGGTCGGTTCTCCGCATTCCTTTAAAGGCTATGTGGAGGTCTCCTCTCAGTTATACAGCTTTAAACCTTAAGCAATGTAAATAAGGAGGTTTAATAAAAATAAAAGTTAATAGCTCTTAAAGAATTAAGACAAGATAAAAACATTGTAATAGTCAAGGCAGATAAAGGAAATACACCGTAGTCATGAATTCAGACAAATGCGCAAGAAAACGTGAACAGCCTATTAGTTCTGTTCTTGGACCACTGCTGTTTAATTTCTTCATTAATGATATAGGGAAGGATCTGAGAGGAAAGGTTCATTTGTTCACTGATGATGCAAAGTTGGGTAGGGCAATAGTGAATGCTGAAGATCTCAAAATTTTGCAGGATGATTTGGATAGATTGGAGGTCTGGGCTAAGGAGAATGGATGTCAATTTAATGTAGCAGAATGTAAGGTTATGCATTTTGGGGTGAAAAGATTAGCAGCAGTATATCACATTGGTGGAATTGTATTCAGGAGATTGATGAGGCGAGGGACTTGGGAGTGTTGGTGGATAGGGAGTTGAAGTTTAGGGGGCACATCGCAAAAGTGGCTAAATCAGCTCATCAAATCACTTGGATGCTGAAGAATACTTTGACGAGCAGAGATAAGCAAGTTATTGTTCCTCTGTATCGAGCCTTCATAAGACCCCATCTTGATTACTGTGTCCAGATCTGGTCACCTAGGTTTCTTCTTGATGGGGAGGAGGTTGAGAGGATCCAGAGGCGAGTGACCAAGATGGTAGCAGGTCTATGGAACGAACCTTATGAAAACAGGTTGAAGATTTGTGGGTTGCAGAAATTAGTTGATAGGTGGAAAAGGGGAGATATGATTGAGACATTCAAATTGCTGAAGGGTTTCTATAGGATTAATTCAGAGGATATTTTTGAGAACAGGACTGGTGGTGGGAGGACTAGGGGACATCCATGGAAGCTGGGCAAGTGTGGTTAGTAAAAGTGTTAGAGCTGGGTTTTTTAATTTTAGAGTGGTAAATGAGTGGAATAAGCTGCCTGAGTCTGTTGAGGGTGCTATGACAGTGAATGAGTTCAAGGCAAAGTATGATAGATAGTATGTGAATGTCGAATATTTATGATGGACATGATGTTTAGGGCCTTCCTCGATGAGTCTAAAGACTTCTTGGAGTCGCCCATAATAATAATAATAATAAATCAAGCCTAGCATTCTACATAGCCACTACTAGCCATCAAGTACTCTAGCATGATTGTAACTGTTTTACAAGAAAATTTAAAGAAGTCTCACAAATGCTTAGGATCCCTACACAATGCAATAAAAAATCAAGGCTTATTAATTTTACATCAATGTGAATTCTACAGAACGTGATAGCAACGACGAGCAATGTCCCAGTATGCATGTTGGAACATTGATAAACCAGAATACCGCTTGTATTCTGGTTTATCAATTATATTTAAGAGTTGTGAAGTTATCAAAAACATCTAACATGTAATTAATTGTTAATAGGCTTTTGTTGTGTAAAGCTTTCATGTACCACTACCCCTGATAATGCAAGTCTTATGACGTACAAAACTTGTTGGGTTTTAATTGCTTATTTTTATTAAGCTCCTTATTTATATTATAATGAGGTCTCAATACTGAAAACTTCCTACAGAACTGCTAAACACAGAAATTTATATTTATAATGTGTTATCTGTCAGATCTTATATTTCAGTCTTCTAAGACACTTCTTATTACATCGATCCACCTAGATCTTGGTCTACCATCTTTTTTTCCTGGCAAAAAAAACACTAGTTTTGCTTAGCTTTTCTCTCTCTCTCTCTCATACTGTTTAAGAGACCACACTACTTTAGGCTAGCTCTGTTCACATTCCTGAATGCTAACAATATTTTTCCCATAACTTTAAACCTGTGGTCTCTAGTCTTTGTTCAAGTTTTCTACTTCTAACCCAGCTCTCAGATCATTATCATCATCAAATTCCTGCCTTGTACCCTCAAGGGGTGTACAGGATATGATAGTACTACATGAAAAATTTACATGATTACTAACTTCCTATCTACAATTTTCCTCCAGATCAGTCCAGATCAGTTACCTGTCATGACTCCAACATTATCAGATCTTATATTTCTATCTTCTAAGGCACTTTTACCAATCCACCCATATCTTGGTCTTTATCCTGCCACCCTGGCAGAGAACATTTGTTTTGCTAATCTTTCCTCACCCATTCTGTTTAAGTGACCATACCTCCTGAGATTAGCTCTGCTAATGCATTCCTGGATGCTGCCAATGTCAAGTTCTTTCCTAATAACCTCGTTTTTAATATGATATTGCCATTGATGCCATCTGTTCATGCCTCTAATCTTTCTCAGGACTCTCATATCTGCAGTCTCTAGTCTTTGATCAAGTGTTTTACTTCTGACCCAGCTCTCAGATCCCTAAATTAGAACTGTTTTGAACACCATCTTGTATATAGCTAATTTAGTATTCTGACTAATTTCTCTCTTATTCCATATGAATTTATTTACTTGACTTCCTACCATACCAGCTTTGTTGATTCTGTTGTCTATTTCCATATTTAATTTACCATCTTCACTAAAAATCGTGCCCAAGTAGTCGAAATGTTTTACTTGTTCCACAGGTTCTCCGTTCACAACACAGTTGACATTTTCAACGATTCTACCTATTTTCATTGTCTTTGTCTTTTTATTGCTGACCTTCATACCATATCTATTACAACAGTTATTCAATTTAGTCAGGGAATCTTGCAGACTTGTAGCAGATTTATTTAGAAGTATAACATCATCCGCATAAAGGAAAGAACTGACATTAACATCTCCAATTTTGATATCAGGTTTAATACCACTTTCCTTCATAATGTAATCCATATAGATAATGAATAACAGAGGGGATAATGTACATCCTTGTCTGACACCAGATTTAACATTAAACCAATCTTCCTGTACTTCCTTCAATTCTAACTGCTGACTTACAACTCAAATAAAGACTAAGTATTGCTTGATATAATGCCCCAATGCCACCATATAACTGTAGCATACCGAATAGCTTCTCTCTTGGCACCTTGTCGTATGCTTTTTCCAAATCAACAAAACTTAAATACAGATCGTTGTTATATTCCCATGCTTTCTCGACTATATGTCGTAAAGTGAAGGTCCTGATCCTGACAGCCTCTATCTGGCCTGAATCCAGCTTGTTCTTCACTAAGCTTTTCTTCCACAATTCTTCTCAACCGTTTTTCAAGTATACTTGCATAAATCTTACCAGGAACACTCAGTAGGGAAATATCTCTGTAATTCTCACATTCAGAATGTGAGAATGGGAAGAATTCCCGATGATTGGAGTAGAGCTGTCATAGTACCCATACATAAAAAGGGAAATAAAACAGCTCTACTCCAATCATCGGGAATTCTTCCCAGGCCTTCTGAACTATGCAGTGCAACCACTGTAAGACTTTTATACTTCCATGCTTAAGTATTTCTGGTTGAATATCATCTACTCCAGCTGCCTTTCCACATTTTAAGCCTTTGATGGCTTTTTCTACTTCAAGTATGGATATGTATGCCTGTTGAATCTATTTTTACCACTGTGCTGTCATCACTGCTTGTTTCATTTAGCAATTTTTCAAATTAATTACTCCATACTTTTGTTTAGCTAGTTTTACACAGTGCTTGGCTTTCTTACTTGTTTCTGTATTCTCTAAGAGCACAAGCTGACTTATTTGCCAGGAACGTTTGATTATGCTTTCTTCTTTTCTTTCACTGCCTCTTTAACTTCTTGTGTCCACCATGGAGTTCTGATTTTGCTATCCTTGCAGACAACCTCACCACATGCCTCTTTGACTGAATCAATCAGGGTTTTCTTCAAGGCTTGTCACTGAATCTCCAAGGTTTGGTTCCTGTTCTCAAACTCTTTGATTCATATGTTAAAATTGCTTTGAAAATTATTTTGTGTACAAGTAGCTTGGCATTTTGATTAGTTTCTCTTATTCTATATAAATTTATTCTGTTTACTCCCTTCCATAACTCCTTTGATAATTCTGTCATCCATTTCGATATTTAATTTGCCATCTTCACTAAAAATTGTGCCCATGTAGCTGAAATGTCTTATTTGTTCTATAAGTTCAGAACACAAGCAATTTACAGACAAAAAATACTAGGTGTGGTGGGTGGTAGATGGCGTTGATGGAGATGATTTGTAGTAGAGGTTCGGTGTAGTGGTTGAGACAGTTGTAGGTGTCCTCCCGCGATGAGTCTTCGGACTCCTTGGAGGTATCAGGAATAATAATAATAAGTTCTGCATTCAGGATGCAGTTGATGTTTTCAGTATTCCTGCCTATTTTCATACTCTTTTTATTGCTGATTTTCATATCAAATTTATTAGAGTTAATATTAGTCAAGGAATCCTGCAAACTTGTCTGAGTATACCATCATCTGCATAAAAAAGGAGCTAAGTTGAATATGTACAATTCTGATATCAGACTGCCACTTTCTTTCAGGTTTGATCCTTAGAGATGGTAAATAACAATGGAGATAATGTGAACCCTTAATCTCAGATCACATTTTACATCAAACCATCTTCCTCAATTTTAACTACTGAATTCCAACTCAAATATAGAGTATGTATTGCTTGATATAATATTTCATTTACACCACATAACCAGAGCATTTTAAACAGCTTTTCTCATGACACTTATCGTAAGTCTTCTACACATGCAAAACCCAAATACTGAGCCTTGTTTTATTCCCATGATTTGTTCATTATTTGTTAAAGTGAAAATCTGATCCTGACCACCTCTATTTGGCCAGAATCTAGCTTCTCCTCCTCCAAGTTTCCTGTTTCGAGTACGCTTGCATAATCTTTAGAACATTCAGCAGGGATATTCCTCTATAATTCTCATATTCTGTTTCATTTTTTTTTTATAGGTGATTACTCTGGGATCTCTGCTTGAATCACCTGGAATTTGACCTTCTGATCATGCTAATGGATTATGCAGTGCAGCACCTATAAAACTTTTATACCTCTATACTTGAGCATTTCTGATTGAATGTCATCTACCTCTTTACATTTGAAGTTTTTGATGGTATTTTTTTTTTTTTTTTAATCTCTAGTATTGATATGTATTCGATACTAGAGATAAAATATTCAAGAGGAATGCTGGCTGCATTCCTCTTGAATATTTTCTACCACTGTTCTATCACTTCTTGTTTTATTTAGCAATCTTTCAAAGTAATTACTCCAGACATCTCTAATTCCTTTTAAAGTACTCTTTCCTGCATTTCTATGCTTTTCACTTTTGCCAAATTCATAATATTTACTTCTCTATTTTTTGCCCAAGTCTTCCATGACTTTTGTTTAGCTGCTTTTAACAGTGCTTCACTTTCTTATATTTTTCTCGGTGTTATCTTGGAGCACATATCGATTTACTTTCTAGGAACTTTTGGCAAGTTTTCTTTTCCATGACTGTCCTTTTGAACTTTCTGAGTCCACCATGGAGTTCTGAATTTTCTTTCCTTGCAGGCAAAACATCACACTTCCCTGGCTGAATGAACCAATTTTTTTTCTTCAGATTTTGATTCTTCTTTCACTTTTTCAATATTTGCATTTACAGTTCACCTATGAAAACTGCTGGGCTTTCATTCTTTTCTAAAACACTTTTCATCTTAATATGATATTCAATTTTATCCTGTTCAAAACTAAATGGAGATCACTTTCTTCTTCAAAATCTCTATATACTCATGTCCTGAATCAGTGTGAAGATACAGCTATCAACAAAAACACAGTCATCGTATGAGACTTTTTCTCATTTCTTGTGTCTTCTCTCCATGTGAATTTGTGGACATTTTATGCTGGAACACGACCAGTCAATGTCCCGAACAGAAATCCAGTAGAACTTGCCATTATTATTAGCTCTGCACTTTTTTCTAAATTTTCCCAAAATATTGCTACTTGTCTAGTATTCATTTCTTTATATGCTGTTTAAATCTCCAACAAAGACTACCCTTCCTTTTTCTTTGTCAGCAGTCTTCTCTAGCGACTTGAAAAATTCCTCTACTCCTTAGCGGAATCTTTTGTGGGAACATTGCAGCACAAATAGGTCTCATTGTCCAATTCCTCACTTTGGTGTTTGCCCACATCACTCTACTTGATATTGACTACCACTCAAGATGATTACTCTCATGTTTAGTGTTGAATACTATAGCTACTCCTTCCTTTCTCTGATCATTATTATCAGAATATAATATTTTGCATTTGTTAACACCAATTATGTCAATCTGGTACTTCAATTTTTTTGTGCCAGTTCACTTTTTTTTTTTTTTCTGTTAATGGTTTTTACAATGGTACCAATCTTGAATTCTTGAGCTCCACAAAGTCTAAATCATCTTGATAGTGATTTGGACTTTGTGGAGTTTATTCCAGTAGCTGACTTTCATTGTTCATCATGATTCCATGATGAAAATGGAGGGAATGGGAGCTTTTAACCAGCCAGTGCCTCAGATGTATGAAATTCCATCATGCTGTACATTTGTGTTTTTGGAGAAACCAATAAGAATAGATTTGTTTGGCAGAATCTCAAATTGTTAGCCTATCCTCATTCATTCAATATCTAAGTAGATATCTACTAATGGAGTGCACCATAAGAAGACAAGGATTGGACATTACATTCAACAGGCATGAAATCAGGAATACATATCCATACTTGAAGTAGAAAAATCCATCAAAAGCTTGAAATGTGGAAAGGCAGCTGGAGTAGATGGCATTCAACCAGAAACGCTCAAGTATGGAGGTATAAAAGTCTTACAGCAGCTGCACTGCATAGTTCAGAAGGCTTGGACAGAGGGACAAATTCTAGATGATTGGAGTAGAGCTCTCATAGTACTCATACATAAAATAGGGAAATAAAACTGAATGTGAGAATTACAGAGGTATTTTCCTACTTTCACTGTTCATCATGAGTAAGATTTATGCAAGCATACTTGAGAAACAGTTGAGAAGGATTGTGAAAGAGACGCCTGGTGAAGAACAAGCTGGATTCAGGCCAAATAGAGGCTGTAAGGGTTTTCACTTTATGACAAATTGTTGAGACATCATGGAAATATAACAAAGATCTATATTTAAGTTTTGTAGATCTGGAAAAGGAATATGACAAGATGCCAAGAGAAAAGCTATTCAAAATGCATCAGTTGTATGGTGTCAATGGGGCATTATATAAAAAAATACTTAGACTTTATTTGGCAGTTAGAAGGGAAGGAAGTACAGGAAGATGGTTTAATTTCACATTAAACCATCTTCCTGTACTTAAACCATTAACCCCTCTGTTATTCATTATCTATATGGATCATATTATGAAGGAAAGTGGTATTAAACCTGATATCAAAACTGGAGATGTTCTCAGCTCTTTACTTTATGCAGATGATGTTATATTTCTAAATAAATCTGGTACACGTCTGCAAGATTTCCTGACTAAATTGAATAACTGTTGTAATAGATATGGTATGAAGGTCAGCAATAACAAGCCAAAGACAATGAAAATAAGAAGAAGCATTGAAAATATCAACTGCATTGTGAATGGAGAACCTATAAAACATGTAAAACATTTCAACTACTTAGGCAAGATTTTTAGTGAAGATGGTAAATTGAATATGGAAATGGAAAACAGAATCGACAAAGCTGGTATGGTAGAAAGTCAACTGAATAAATTTATATGAAATAAGAGAGAAATTAGTCAAAATACTAAACTAGCTGCATACAAGACAGTATTCAAGCCAATTTTAACTTATGGATCTGAGAGCTGGGTTAGAAATAAAACACTTGACCAATGATTAGAGATGACAATATCATATTTAAAATGAGGATATTAGGAAAGAACTTGACATTGTTAGCATAGCTAATCTCAGGTGGTATGGTCACTTAAACAGAATGGGAGAGGAAAGGTTAGCAAAACAAGTGTTCTCTGCCAGGTTGGCAGGAGGAAGACCAAGATATAGGTGGATTGATACAGTAAAAAGTGCCTTAAAAGACAGAAACAGAAATATAAGATCTGATAATGTTGGAATCTTTACAGGTAACATATTGATTTGGAGGAAAATTGTAGATAGGAAGTTAGTGGTGATATAATTTTTCATGTAGTACTATCATATCCTGTACACCCCCCCCCCCTCTTGAGGGTACATGTCAGGAATCTGATGATGAACAAATTCTTTTTCACAGTATCTGATTACATTTTTTCCCTATCCCAAATATTGTTATCTTGAGTTTCCACTTTTGTGCATCACTTTGAAAGATTTTTAAATGAAATGAGCTTTTTTTTTTTTTTAATGTGACTCATCCACAAAACACTGTAAACCCACAGTATATTATCAGCACCATGGGTGGGCTAAGTTTTTTTTTTTTTTATATATAATTAAAAAAAAAAAATTCCTACATAATTCAGAAACCTTGTTTTAGAGACAAAATATGGAACTTTATCAATCTACTTCTGACCTCCAATAAGCAGAGTGATGGTTTCATGCTCGGCATGAAATTTATTACTTGGCAATGAATCTCACAAACACTCATGCCTGTAGTGGGTTTCAAACCTATGACCTATTGCAGAGCAGAGATGCTATCCACTTGGATAAACCAGACTGCCTGAATTACTCCAGATATCAAGCATATCTTCATATTCAGTTTTTCATACAGTACTCTTTCCTCAATGAGTCAGAAATGCAAGATTTGTTAGAAGCAGGAGAATGAAGTAACAGAAGTTAATGCTGAAATCTGTGAAACTGAAAGTGTTGTAATGAATGGAGTTATGAGAGTAAATAAATGTGAAATGAGAGTATAAATTAGGTAGATGAAATTAACAGTAAGGTAGCATATGAAAAAAGTTAGGTAAATGGACCGTGAGATAGTGAGCATGATGGGTAGCGAGGACAAAAGTGTGATCAACCTGATACAGATAGTGAAGAGCAGTAAGAAAGTAATTTAGGATATTCAGGAAAGTGGAGTTGATGAAGATGGTGCAATAGATAAAGTGAATGAAGAGCGAAATGAGAAAGTATAATACATATGTACGGAAGAAAAGTCTGGAATAAAAGATGGAAATGTGAAAGTGTCCAATGATTTGAGAGTGGCCATGTATGGAGATTCAATTATTAGAGGTGTGGTTAATGAGAAGATGCATAAGGTTTGCTTTCTGGGGGGGGGGGGGGGGAGATTGAGCAAAATGACTGAAGCACTATGTTGGAAGTTTTTTTTTTTTCACTTGGTTAGACTATAATAAATTTAGTTTAATCCTTTATCCAAGTGTAAGCAAACAAAGCTTGCCCCTGAAGTATCTTCAGGACTGAGACAACTCATGGTAAAGGTGGACCAGGCTCTCATCACTCCTTGTCTCAGAATCTCCCATAATGCAAAGCACATCTCCTTGCGGACATGTATAATGCTATGCATTAAAGGAAGGGCCACTACCCAGACTGGTTTCGATCTTTATTGAGGTCTCGTCAGTGGGAGCCAGACCTAGAAGTGGTGATACTAAGGCAGAAGCAATGGAGAAGTCATATTTACCTATACAAGTTACCAAAGAGTGTACTACCTTATTATTAAATTACTCCGGATTTAGAGAAATGGAGAAGTCATTTACCTATACGAGTTGCCAAAAGGTATACTTCTGGCGCAAACTTTGTTTGCTTACATTTGGATAAACGATTAAACTAAATTTATTATAGTCTAACCAAGTGGGGAAAAAAAAAACAAAAAAACTTCTAACATATTTCTCTAAATCCAGAGTAATTTAATAATAAAGTAGTACACCTTTTGGCAAACTCGTATAGGTAAATATGACTTCTCATTGCTTCTGCCTTAGTATCACCACTTCTGGGTCTGGCTTCCACCGACGAGACCTCAAAGGTCGAAACCGGTTGGAGTGGCTCTCAGTGGCGGGGTGAGCCTGCCATGGTGTAGAGCCAACCGGTTTGAGAGTTCTTCTCAGTGGCAGGGTAAGCCCGTTACTGAGGGGAAACAACGTTGAGTTTTTTTGAGTTCGACCTGTACTTGAACATTCAATAAAGGTCGAAACCGGTCCAGGTAGTGGCCCTTCCCTTAATGCATAGCATTATACATGTTTGCAAGGAGATGTGCTTTGCATTATAGGAGATACTGAGACAAGGAGTGATGAGAGCTTGGTCCACCTTTACCACGAGTTGCCTCAGTCCTGAAGATACTTCAGGTGAAAACTTTGTTTGCTTGCACTTGGATAAAACGATTAAACTAAATTTTATAGGATTAGGTTTCTGTGGTTTAGCAGTTCATAAGAAAGATTCTGGTAATTGGACCACATGTTTATTGCCAGAATCTTTCTTATAAACTAAATTTATTATACTGAAGCACTAGATATTAGGAGGAGGCAAGCAAGAGTAGTAGTAGTAGCAAATAATCTGGATGGCAATAAGGAGAATGTAAGGATAGATATCAGGAAGTTGCTAAGGAGCATAAAAGATTATTGTGGTAGGAAAGATAGTCAGCATGTTACCCAGGTATGATAGTGATGAGTTGAAATGATGGGTGAAGATTATGAATGGGATGTTAATGGAGTTGTGTGAAAAGAAAGGAATTCATTTTGTGAATGTGTGGATAAATCTGAAGATGCACAAGATGAGTAGTAGTGGTGATAGTCAAATGCAATGAGTACAAAGAGCAAGCATGAAAGGTAACTTGTTTGGTAAGGGTAGCAATAGTGCAACATAAGCAGCAATTAGATAATGAGGCCAAAAGAAATCCTAAGGAGTCTTTTCGATATGTGGCCAGTAGAAGAAAGAATGATGATGGAAGAAATGGTAGAATGATAATCACCGAGAAGAATAACAAGTCATAAAATGGGCAATTCATAAAAGTATTTTATCCTCATGAAAGTAATGTCATGCAGAACTTGAGCAGCAGGGAGAGAGGAGGAGCCACTGATGGTGAGTGACCAGGAAGTATATGATGAATTGAGTCAACCTGATGTCAATAAGAATGTAGGACTTGGTGGTATAGCTGCATGTGCTGAGGTGAATGTTCCAGGGAGCTAACAAAAGCATTAATGTAATATCTCTTTAACATAAGTCTTAGAGTGGTCCAAGTTCCAATGGAGTGGAAAGAGAACAAAATTTTTCCACTTCATAAAGGGGGTGATAAGATTAATGCTGCAGATAAACAGATGGACTTGTAATTACAGCCCCATTTGTTTGTCTGGAGTTGTGGTAAAGGTGTTAGAGAGGCTAGTGAGGACAAGGATGAACAACAGCATTCTCATTAGACATGGGTTTGCTGAAGGAAGATCATGTTTTAGCAATCTACTTCCTTACTATAACAAGGTGACAAATGCATTGAACAAAGGGGATGTTATACAGTGATATTAGATTTTGCTGAAGTGTCTGACAGATTGCCACATGATGCTGGTAATTAAACGGGATCAGATGGATAGTAGATTAATGCATTGGATTAGAGACTGGCTGTCTAGATAACAGCAAGTTGCATTTGGGGGAGCAATATCCCAGAAGAGGAAAGTCACTAGTGGTGTGCTCTAAGGGTCTATTTTGGAGCCACTGCTATTTACCTTGCAAGTAGACTTGAACAGACTTTCTGAATGAGCAAATGAAAGGAATCAGTTCAATATAGCGAAGGATAAAGTTTTAGTTTAAGGAGCACAGATGGGATGCAGAGTATAAGATTGGTGGGGATATCTTAAAGGTAGAAGAGATGAGGGATCTGGAGATGTTGGTGGATAGAGACCTGAAATTTCAGGGACATTTTGCTAAAATTATGAGGACAGAAGAATGAATTATGGCAATGAAGCAGAGAACACTAACATGTAGGAGTAAGGATGTTATGATTCCATTATATAAGGCTTTGATCAAATCGCATATGGATTACTGTGCACAGATTTGGTCACCTGGTTTTCAAAAGGGTGAAGAGACATCGGAAAAGGTTCAGAGTTAAGGTTGTTTCTGGTCTCTGGAATGTTGAGTATGAAGACGGATGGAGAGAATGCAATTTACAGTCTAGTGGATAGGAGGGGGAGAGGGACATGATCTGGACAAGCAAGTTGGTAAGGGATCATCAGATTAATGTAGATCAGTTTTTTTTATAGAATGGGTAGAGACATGGGGAGAACAAGAGGTCATCCCTGGAAGCTATATAAGGAAGGTATGAGAAAGGGAATGAGGAGTAGATTTTTTTGCATGGAGAGTTGTGGGTAGTTGGAATGCACTGCCTGGGTGGGTGTGAAGACGGCAAATGTATTCAAGTCATGATATGATGAGGTGTGTGTGTGTGTGTGTGAGAGAGAGATGGAGGGCATCCTGCACTAGGTTATTTGATTCCAGGAGTCTGATAATAATAATTTTAAAGCTTTTTTAATAGTGCCTTTCATTTAGCCACTTTCATGATATTTATCTTCTATATTCTTAATATCTTCCCATTACTTTAGCTACTTTTACACAAAGAACATGGAGAAAAATATAAGAAAGTTTTCAGAATATCTGCTGACTTACTTGCTAGGAATTTTGATATGCTTTCTTATTCTCAAAGACTGCCTATGTAACTTCATGAGTTCATTATAAAGTTCAAATTCTATTCTTGCAAACAACCTCACTATGCCTCTTTGGTGGAATTAATCTATGTTTTCTTTAGAGTTTGCCAATGAGACCTCAAGGTTTGGTTCTTGTTTTCAAATTCCTTCATTTGTTCTCTGGTAATATTTGTATATTTCAGTCTGAAGTCACTCCTGAAAGCTGCTTGACTGATTCTTTTTAAACCTTTTATACATATATTTCCTCCTCTTTGTGATATTCATTTGTATCCTGCTTACAACAGCGACCAGTTCTTATTTCAAATACTCTGCACACACACTTGTACTCTAAACCACTGTAAAGATATCACTATTAACAATAATAGTTAACAATTTTCTTACTTCTGTGTTCTCACCATGTGAATTTATGCACAATCTCTTTATGTCAGAAAATAGCACTGATAATGATTAGTCCATGTCCTGAAGAGAAATCCACCAAATATTTACCATTATTATTTGCTTTCATCTTTTCTCCAAAACATTTCTACATATATAGTATTCAATTTTACCATTGTATATACAAGGGTTCTTTGAAAAGTTTGATAAATTTCCAATATATGGTGACACAATTCGCTCATTCATACCAGTGTCGGCATGTATCATCTTTATCATGACTCCTGGCAAAATTTTAGCAACATGACACACATAGTTCTTATTTGGAAAACATTTAAAATGACCGTGTTTAAATTTTTCATAAAAATGGAAGTTAGATGCAGTTCATGGGGACTCTGCACCAGCATTAAAGAATATTTATTTTTGGATAAATGAGTTTAAACGTGGTCGTAAGTCCTTCAAAGTTTAAGTGCGCTCTGGATGCCCAACTGAGGTCACTATGAAGGAAATGATTGATAAAATCCATGGTATCATTATGGAAGACTGCCGAGTGAAAGTGTGCGACATTACTGAGACTGTAAGCATCTCAACTGAACGGGTGTATAATATCCTGCATGAAAAATTGCACATGAAAAAGCTGTGTGCGTGATGGTGCCACAATTGTTGACTGTCGACCAAAAATGTATGCGAAAAGACATTTCAACACGGTCTTTCGCGATGTTTAATTGCAATTCGCAGGATTTTTTGCATTGATTCATGACTGTAGACGAAACTTGGATCCACAACTACACACCTGAGTCCAAGCAGCAGTCAAAACAGTGGGCAATCCTGGTGAAAGAGCACTGAAAAAAGCAAAGACCATTTTGTCAGCGGGGAAGGTGATGGCCACTGTTTTTTGGGATTCCCAAGGAATTATCATGGTAGACTCTTTAGAAAATGGTAAGACAATAACAGCAGTCTATTATGTGTCATTGTTGGACCATTTAAAAGAAGAACTGAAGAAAAAACGGTCAGGATCAGCACACAAAAAAGTGCTCTTTCATCAAGACAATGCACCGTTCCCCCCCCACACACACACATTGGCCATTGCAATGGCAAAAATTGCACGAATTGAGGTTTGAATAGGTTCTACATCCACTGTATTCTCCGGACTTGGCTCCGTGTGACTTCTTGTTCCCAAACTTAAAAAATTGGCTCAATGGGAAAAAATTTTCTTCGAACTAGGTTGTCATCAAGGCTATCAATGACTATTTTGCACAATTTGACAAATCCTACTTTTTAGGTGGGATGAAAAAATTGGAAACTCGCTGGACCAAATATGTAGACCTCGATGGAGACTATGTTGAGAAATAAAGGTGATTTTTCCCCAAAAAATGTGTTTAATTTTTTTTACCAAACTTTTCAAACAACTCTTGTACATCTCCAACAAAAACCAGTTTCCCAGCTTTTCCTTTTTTCATTATGTCAACTGCCTTTTCTAATTTTAATCTTCACTTATCTGTCCACTTTCCAATATTTTAAACTGAAATCACCAATTTACTATTCTAAAAAGTTATGTTAACTAATGAATTATGTAAACTTAATTCATTAGTTAACATATTAAACGAGGAGCCTAAAATCACTTAGGTGGTCCTAATGACCCAGCACTTAGAAGACCATAAATTCGACTAAACATGGCCACTTGTTGTCCACTTATGTACCAATTTCTTACCCATCCTACATTCAAACATTTCTCCACATCTTAAGGCATACACACTATGTGAGTGAAACTTGTGTTGTTTTAAAATTACATATTAATAAAATCATGTTTGACCGAGGTTTACTGATATTGACTTTTGATGCATGATTTACATGCATTTATATACATTCATGTTCATAAAAACTGCATTGCCTGCTATAACCATGTTTTTTGGTAATTAAATTTGAATGCCTATTTGGAAAAGGGATAATAACACAGTAATTGTCACAAATAATGAAGGATGTAATATAACACTTTTATTTTTGATTAATATTTGGCTTTTTAGTATGAGATGTGACATAATCAGGAAATGACGATGAACTTGAAAAATTTGCAAATATTTCAAAACAGAGTGAATAGTGATATTTTCACTGAAAAAACAAATACTGGAATCAAAATTTAATTCAACTACAGTTTTACTAACATTCAAAGATAAAAATACACTTTTTACTGTTTAGTACTTCGTTGCTCCTCCATTTGCCTTTATTACAGCTTGGTATCAGCAGGGCATTGACAAAATCAATTTCCTGATGGATGAACTATCAATTCATGGTTCCATACCCATATAATGGCTTCTCTCAAAGTGTTTTCAACTTCTTCTTGTGTATTTCAATCTCCATTTGGTATCACAAATTCTGGATTGAGATCTGGGCTGTTTCCTGGTCAAGGTAGTTGCTGAATTGAGTATTCATTGAGCCACTTATTAACCTGCAACAAAAAGTAAAGCTTTTTTTAAGTACTGAACTCAATTTGTACTTAAAAAATTACGGTAAAGTAGTCTCTGATAGTAGGCAGTAATTCTTCTAAAATTTTCTGGTACACTTGTACATGATATGACATGTAGCGCAGATCAAATGACTGGCTGAGAATTTGGCTGTTGACACCAGACAGTCAGGGTGGGTTACCCCCCCCCCCCCCCCCAAGTTGAAGTTTAGGGACCATGTAGCAAAGATTGCAAAAAAACTCAAAAGTTAATTGCAATGCTGAAACAAACATTCACATGTAAAAATGAGGATGTCATTTTGCTTCTTTACAAGGCCTTGATAAGACCTCAACTTGGACTACTGTGCACAGGTCTGGTCTCCTGGTTTCTGTTGCAATTCTGATATATTGGAAAGAGTGCAAGGGAGAGTGTTAAAAATGATATCAGGATTGTGGAATGCTGATTATGAAGAGAGAATTGAGAATTTATAGACTGCAGACACTGACAAGCAGGAGAAAGAGGGGTTGATATGATTGAGAATTCCAAACTTCTGAAAGGGTCATACAGGATTTCAACTGATGGAATTTTTCAATTTATGGAGGGTGGGGAAAGGACAAGAAGGCATCCTTGGAAACTGAGAATGAATGCCACTAGAAGGGGGTGAAGGGCTAGATTTTTATCTCATAGGGTGGTGCATGATTGGAATGGATTGCCAATGGATGTTGTGAGTGCAAGCAGTGTGAATGAATTCAAGAATAAGTATGATAACTGGTGCATGTAGTATGTGGACTTCCTCGATGAGTCCCTGACTCCCTGGAGGTCTCTCTTAATAATAATAAAAAACCAATGAAAATGACCATTCAACTACTAAAAACTATATTTATGTAAGGTGATGTGGTTTCTATGAACATGAGTGTATATTTAACTATTAATAAATCAATCATTTTGAAATGGAATATATTAAGGACTAGATAGAGTAACTCTGATTAGCACAGTGAGATTTCTGGGAATATATTCAAATAAATATAACTGATAAACTATGCAATTGTTCATAATAAACAGTTTATTTCTTTTTGACTTCAACATATTTACAGAAATTTCATGTTTCTACTGATGACTGTATAAGAACATGAAATACAAATAGCAACAGAAATATAATTTATATGAAAAAATAAAACCTTCCAATTCAAACCGCAAAAAATTTTAATTTAGTGCAATGATTCAAATTGAAGATGCTAATTTATAGTCATTGCATTTGTCTGCTTAAAAAAAGATAAAAGAAATAAAGAAAACAAGAAGCATGTGATGCAAAAACATTCTGAATCAGTCACCTCTCGCTCCAGGGAATTTTTTTTTTTTTTTTTTTTTTTTTTTTTTTTTAAATGGAGGGTTTGCTATAATAAATTTCCTTTAGCACAGCATTGATACTATGATGGTTTTGCCATATCTTGTTGGGAGGTTGTTAAAGTGAGCAATTTCATATAACAGTGTTCAATAGTGAAAGATGACTATATAACTGCTGTTATTATAACTGTATTGTGGATCTTAAACTGTTTAATTGTGTTTCAATTAATAAATATGACATACAGAAAATGCCAGCCCAATATGAGATCATCGGGCAACTTCAAGTCCTGGAGTTTTCTTTATTTGCACTTCCTCTTGCTCATATCTGAACTCCTCCTGACATTAAAAAAAATAATAATAATAATAAATAAATAAAAATTCATATTATTTAAACAAACTGAACTGTATTTGAAATATTAAATTATTTTTAATAAGACTTTCATACATGAAGTTTTATTTTTTAATTTTGATTATCATGAGTTTTGGATATATATCCTCAAGGAAGGGGGGGTACAGGATACTATGAGGGTGGTCTGAAAAGTTCTGGGCCTCGATCATAGATGGCAACACTATCGGCAAGAGATTTTTTTTTTCTAAGTTGGTACATCTTTTGTTTTATACAGCTAGCTGAAGCAAAAGTGTTGTCTGTATCCCTTGAAATGAATAAAACTGAGTATCGTGCAGTTATAAACTTCTTTGTAAAAGAAGGTTTAATGGCAAAAGAAATTCATTTGAAGTTCATAAAAGTTTATGGAAACTCTTCTCCTTGAGCTTAAATGTGGCCATACCATAGCCTTGAAGATGATCCACGTGAGGTGCATCCAAAAAGTGTAACAACAATAGAAATCATTGATCAAGTGCACGATATGGTATCGGATGACCAGCAAGTCAAAATGTGTGAAACTGCTGAAACTATAGGCATTTCAAAAGAATATGTAGTATATATTTTGCATGAAGAATTGCAAATGAAAAAGCTTTGCTCACAGCAGATCAAAAATGCACTCGCATGAAAATCTCTGAACAGTGCTTGGAGCATTTCAACAAGAGTAAAACTAATTTTGTGTGTCGATTTATTACTATGGATGAGACTTGGATTCACCATTACACACCAGAATCCAAACAGCAGTCAAAGTGGACAGAAGCCGGTTGTTGTTCAGTGCCAAAGAAGACAAAGTCGGTTCCATCAGCAGGAAAGGTCATGGCATCGGGATGCCATGACCTTTTGGTTTTGGGATGCTAAAGGCATTTTGTTTATTAATTATCTTGAAAAGGGTAAAACAATAACTGGAGAATATTATTCCGACCTTTTAACCAGACTAGAGGAAAAAATTCATGAGAAAAGACCTGGTTTGCAGAAGAAAAAAATCATCTTTCATTAGGACAATGCACCTGCCTACAGAGGTGTTTTGGCAATGAGGAAATTAAGGGATCTGCACTATGAATTGTTGGAACATCCACTCTATTCCCCAGAACTCTCAATCCTATTTCTAAAATGCTGCATAAATTTCCTTTCACCCATATGACCTTTCCTCTCTCCCTCTACTTATTGAATTTATTTGCTGATACGCATCGGCCACATCACAAATTCATCAAACATTTATGGCAGAAACGATCCATACGAAAAATATTACAAGATAAGGTAGCGAAATAAAATTAGTGAATATACTTTAGAAGAGTAGTAGGATACTAGAAAATTTGTTTGTTGCAAATTGGTAGATACTCATGAGAGAGAGAGAGATTTCGGGACACCAGATTTATTCATATCTTCATAATTATTCAAAGGCATCTTGAGTATAGGATTACAGAATGGCAATCACAAAGAACAACAGGCAATTCTATCACCTTTGTAGCTCATGTAAAATAACTAAAATGGTAAACAATTTCCTAACTAAAAAAAAATTATATGTGTGTGTGTGTGTGTGTATATATATATATACATACACACACACACACACACATGTAGAAAGTTTTTTTACCTTGGGTGTATTATAAGTTAAAGATACCAAGAAATTTTATATTTTATACTTGGTTTTTAATCCTTTTTGTAAGTAAGCAAAACAAAGTTTTGCGCGTGAAATACATTCACGTCGAAGCTACTTATAGATATTTCTCTATATATCTCTATATTATTACTTATTATATCTCTGTATTTTTTTCTTTTTTTGTGTTTCTTGTGTGCAGCTTAGAGCGAGTAAAATGGCAGTGAAATGCGAGATATCACGAAAGACGAATACAAGTGGCATGGATTTTTTGAAAATGGTGAGATGCTGAGAATGCAGTATGTATACTTGGGAGATATTTAAGATATTTATGTGGAGAGGATAAATAGGAGAGATGAGAGAGAGTCTGGGTGTGTAAGAAGTGTAGCATATTTATGGATTATGACATATCATTGAATGTAAGTAGTACAGTGAGCAAAAGATAGCCAGCATGAATGATTTGAAACAACAAGAATGTATGGAGGGATGGATGTCATAAGGATATTAATGGGAGTGAAAGATAACCGGGTGGTAGGTAAGGTAGTCAGCGTGTTGCCCAGATAGATAATGATGAATTGAGAAGGCAAATGAAGATTATGAATGGTATGCTAATAGAGTTGTGTGAGGTGAAAGGAGTTCATTTTGTGAATATGTGGGATAGTTTGGTATGAGTCAGTTGGAGAAACTGTTGCTGCAAGAGAGAATGACTGAAGTGAATGTGTAAGACTTGAGGAAGCAAGGGGTATTGTGGAAGAGCAGGAGAGTAAAGTAGGCAAGTTTGTAAAAGGAGAGGTGGGTGGCATGAGATGTGAAATCCTGATACAAACAATAAGTTATATGCATCTCTTAAAGAAAATAGTGTGTCACTAATAAAACAGAAATTCGAAAAGGTCCAAATACACCTGTGCACACATTCTTGATGGAATTTGAACCTTACTATAAGGATAAGTGCTAGTATTGTGAATATATATATTGATTTGAAAATGGATGTAACTGATTGTGAGCTGCTTGATGAGAGTGACAGAATTACAGATGGATAACAGTTTATAAAGGGTGTCCCAAAATTCACGCAAGATTTAAATTTAGCGCCATTTGTGCGGTAAAGTGTTGCCAACGAGAAAAAAAGACAGCGTGAAAGCTGACAGTTCAGGGTTATTAAAAATGGAGCGCTACACGAAAGAACAATGCATTTTCATTGTTGAGCAATATTTTAAAAATAATGAAGGTTTGGCAGCTACAGTTCGCAATTTTCGTACAAACTATGGTTGGAATAGTGATTTAACTTCATCAACTGTGAAAAGATTAATTAAAAAATTCAAGGAAACTGGATCAATTAGTGATCTTATACACTCTGGCCGTCCTTCAACAAGTCGTTCAACAGAAAACATCGAAGCAGTTCGTGAGAGTGTTGCTGAGAGTCCAGGAACATCAATTCGGCACCGTGGTCTTGAATTGGGCATTTCGAGAAGCTCTCTACACGAAAGATTTGCATCTTTATGCTTACAAAGTTCAATTGACTCAAGAACTGAAGCCTACTGACCACACACAACGAAGAGAGTTCGTCGAATGGATTATGGAACAACAACAAGTGAATGCTTGTTGTTGTTCCATATGCTCGGGCTGTATGGCATGTGGCACCGTCTTGTTGAAACCACGTCGTCCACATCCATATCTTGCAATTTAGGCACAAAAAACTGGATTATCATGTCGCGATAGCGAGCACCATTAACTGTTATTGCCTTACCAGCTGCATTTTCATCTTGATGGCTTCGTTAATCGACAAAATTGTCGCATTTGGGGTTCAGAAAATCCACAAGTGATTGTTGAGAAACAAATGCATCCACAACGTGTCACTGTTTGGTGCGGATTTTGGGCTGGAGGCATCATCGGTCCAGTCCATTCTTCTTCGAAAATGCGGCTGGTAAGGCAATAACAGTTAATGGTGCTCGCTATCGCGACATGATAATCCAGTTTTTTGTGCCTAAATTGCAAGATATGGATGTGGACGACATGTGGTTTCAACAAGACAGTGCCACATGCCATACAGCCCGAGAAACAATTCAATTACTGCACGAGTCATTTCCTGGTCATGTAATTTCCCGTTTTGGTGATCAGAATTGGCCGCCCAGATCATGTGACTTAACACCTTGGACTTTTTTCTTTGGGATTTTTTGAAGTCTAAGGTTTATGCCAACAAGCCCACGATCACCCATGCCTCGAAGGAGGAAATTGAACGCTGTATCAATGAAATTCAGCCACATTTATGCAAAATGGTCATGGAAAATTTCGACAAAAGAGTGTGTATGTGCCAGCAAAGCCGTGGAGGCCATTTACCCGATATGCTATTCCATGCATAATATACTGTATACTTTATGATCAATAAGAAATTACAATTTTTAATTAAAAACCTGTGTTTTCTATCAAAATTACTTCTGGCGTGAATTTTGGGACACCCTGTATAATGAAAAACTTTTCCATATGAAGAAAGAAAGAAGTAGCTAAAAGATTAACCTGTTTACAAAAGGAACTGTTTTTAAACCAAGATTTGAATCAGAATTACATAACTATCTCAATCAAATGATTTTTACAATTAAGCTAAAAGTGCTGTTAAGCAATTACTATTTTCAGAATTGTTTTCTTTTTTTTTCCATATAAAATATCCTCATACATGTATGAAAAGTATGCTTTTCTAATTTATGGATTATTTAACCCACCCATGGAACACAGCATTGTGGTGCTATAGGTTTACAACCTACTGCCCTGAATAAATGTTTTGTACACCTTGTTCCAACACATATAACATATCAAAAATTTTTATTTAAAAATATAAAAATAAAGGTATTGAATTTATAATTAAGAACATACCGGATCATAGATAACTTTCACTATAAGAGAACAACTTGGACATGTTGCAACATCTTCTCCGTTAATTAGGTCTTCCTGAAAGAAAATAATTTTTTATAACAATTTATAAAATTACCTAAAGAAAAAATTTCACATCCTTTCTCATTTCTCACAGAATACAATATTCTATGTTATCTGTTTATTATAATTATTATTACTACTACCACCACTACCAGAGACCTTCATGGAATCAAGAACTCATTGGGGGGGGGGGGGGGGCATATGGCTTATAACAACTGTCATACCTTTTCACACTATCTGCACCAAGGACAAACCATTCCAATTACACACTGCAGTATGAGAGAAAATCTAACTCTCCTTTCACCAGTTTCTTAACTGCATTTATTCTCAATTTCCATGGATGTTCTCTTGCCTTCTCCCCATCCTCCACTAAATGAAACATTCCATCTACTGGTTTTCCTATATGATCCTTTCAGAAGTTTGTAGGTAGATCACTATCATGTCATTCCTCTTTGTCCTGTTCGCTAGCATCTGCTGTCCATAAATTCTCAATCTGTATTCCACAGGCCCAATATTATCTTTAACAATCTCTACAATATCTGCATCATCATCATCTCACAAACCACGAGACCAGATATGCACACAATAGTAGTGAGCTCATATAAAGGCTAAACTTCAACTTCCTATCAACTAAAATGTCACGATCCCTGGAATGATCAGTTTTGTCCAGCATAATCCTGCCAACATAGTACATCACTGGATATCTCATCACACCAAATCTTTGTTATTAATGTAAAAATTGCATAACAGCAGACCAAGTACTGATCCTTGAGGTACATCACTGGTCATCTTAAATCTTGCAGGCACATGTTCTTTTACAGAATTTTTTTGATATTTGTCAAATATCAAAAAATTTATAATCAATCCCATATCCTGCAATTATGCAACAGCATGGAAGGCTGTATCATATCAAAATACTGTACATTAAAAGATGGCTTGCATAAGTGCTTGAAAATTTATTTTCCATATGATTTGAAGAGTAAGCTAAAAGCTTTATTTTCTTTTTATAAAGGTGTTTTTACCAGTCTTATTTCAACATTTGAAAAGCAAGCTTCTGACCGTCACCTGCTTCATGTCATCACTACTCATTCAAAGGCAAAATTATAATTAATTTATCTTTCTACAAAAAGAATAATTCAAACATTATATACTTGCAAATTTGTGCATATCTCATTGCCTAAGCAGCTCTCTCTCTTCAAATTAAATAGCTCTGTTATTTACATTAATACCATGATGTAATAATCTGATAAGTGTAGACTGATTTCATTAGTTAAATTATACTGAAATATAATAAAATATTTAAGGATACAGATTATTTTATTATCCATTAAGATAATAAAATAATCTGCATCCTTAAATATTTGCAACACAGCAATTGTTTATTTTGGCACAACTGTACAACAGTGCATTCTAATAACACATCACTAAATGGAAACGTTTCTTTTGCCTCTAAATGTTTCACTTTGAGCAATTAATGTAGGTGAGCAATTCATTTCAAACATGAATTTGAATAAGAACTGCCTGATCACCCTCCAATTTTTCAGGAATCAAAATATGCCAAAATATTAAATTTATTTCATATGAACTCATAGAATAAGTACATTCAAATTTATTTAAAATTTTTTTAAAAAAAAAGTCTGCTTGGAATCTTTTTTTTTTTTTTTTTTATGAATCAGCAAGCACACTTGCCTAAATATACAAGAAACATCTTGACAGAACTATTTACTTCTCAATAAGACAAGTTAGGAGAAAGAAGAATGTGAAAAATCTTTAATGGTACGTTCCATGTCATTGCTTTGTATATTTGTATTTGTGCACTCAATGAGAGCTCTGTAATCACTTTTAAACACAGTAATTCTTTAACAAATTCAAAAATTAACAGTGCTTGGAACAGATCACCATTCTTAAAGCCTTAACAACATTCATTAAACCAAAAAGTTAATGCGGAGAAAGTGACAAGAGAATGTTTTTTTTGAGTTTCACGAGGGAAAAACAAAATGTTTTTTTTCTTCCCAAAAAAAGACCATTTTTTAATCTCATAGTGGTGGATCAACTATCCCACAGACATAAACAACATTTCAGGAAGCCTATAAAACTGAGTTAACCAGGGTCATTAATGACTGGTGATGCACAATATATAGCTTCTTCCAGCCAAGTCACTCCCACCTCCCTATAGTATGGCCCATTTCGACAAACAGGCTCTGACAAGGTAAGTAGTCATTTTAAAATCATACCTACCCTATTTGGAGGAAATTCCAACTAGACTTCTATATAGATAATAGGTGTATTTTGCTGAAATGCTAAAAGGCATTGTTAAACACAATGCAATCATGTTGGCTACTTCTAGAGTAGCAAATGGCATTAATGAATGTGTATTCTCCAACCATTCTCTTAAAAACGAATGTGGGATGTAACATGAGGGGGACTAAGGGTCCCGTCCTGATCTCTAACTTTATATCCAAACTTATACTTTCTCAATCAGAAGAGAGAGAAAAAAAGATGCTTGTTTTGTCCTGAAAGTTAGTAAACCAACCTAAGGACAAAATGAGCAATTAGATCTTAACAAATGGAATAAACTATTAGCCTAGCAAAAAATAAGTTTCCTATAATTTTATTTGAAAAAGGTGAACAAGCTCTGATAAATGCTCCCCATATCATGATGAGTTCTGAACCTAGCTCTTTTCCCAACAAAAGACGAATGTCCTGTTATCCTTCCAACTACAAGATCATAAAATAGTACGGTAACCAGAGAGGGGGGGGGAGAACGAGGGTGACGAAAACTATCAAGTTAACATAGTAACAAAATAAATTCATCCATATTAATTACAACACACAAGTTTCCAGTCATTATGAACAAACTATTCGCAAGGGCCATTTACCACTAACTCCCTGAATTAGGCTTGAATGCCAAACAAAAATATCTTAGTGGACGAAACAATTAACTTCATTTGCACTCCTAATATTAGGATAAACCTTGCATAAACATACACGCCTGTGTACAAAGCACAACTTACTTTTGTGATTTCAAATTTATCTCCACACGGACAAGGATAATAATACGTTTCCGTTTCTTCGTCGTATTCAAAGTCTTCGATTTCTACTTCGTCGTGATAAATTGACATTTTCAACAGAGGAAAATCTCCCTGTTGCACAAGAAGTCAAATGAGAAAGAAGCGTGATTGGTCCTCACTTAAATAATACGTTTCCGTTTCTTCGTCGTATTCAAAGTCTTCGATTTCTACTTCTTCGTGATAAATAGACATTGTCAACAGAGGAAAGTATCCCTGTTGTTGCACAAGAAGTCAATTGGGAAAGAAGCGTGATTGGTCCTCACTTAAATAATCATTGTAGAATGAACAATAAATTTCAGTGTATTTTGCAAGATAATATTAAGCTATACCACCATTATATCTTATATATTTCACAAGAATAAGGATGCTAGATTTTCTTGACATAAAACAGAAAATATTAGAAAATCAACGACAAAAATAAGTATCTTATAATTTGATTTATAAATTTCCTTAATAACAAATACAACTGCAAACGATTTACGGAAGTGATATATTATTATTATATTACACTCCTAAGGAATCCAAGGACTCATCGAGGGACGAGTCCAATAAAACAATATTGCAGTAAAGTGCATGGGTGTGTGTGTGTATATATATATGTATGTACGCTTCGTGATTTATAAGAAAAGTGATGTACAATAAATTCTACATCACCTTTTTAAGGCATCAGCGGATTTATTTCAATCACCTTTTAAAGCACAATATTGATTTTTGGAAGTGACGTAAGTCATTTAACCGAATTTAACAAAAAAAAAAAAAAACTTCAAAAATGAGTGAATATTATTAAATACACCTTTAATTCGTACTATTTATAAAAAAAAATAAAATAACCTCATAGTCTGTTGACTCACTGTATATGATTTGCCATTGAAAATATAATATATTATTATTATTATTATTATTTGACACCTCAGGGAGTCCAGAGACTTATTGAGGGAGAGTGTGCCAACAGCATCGAACGATTGGTTCCCTTCCCATTATTGTTCGCCCACCGATTAGAGATCCTTCGACACTTCTGCGAATGTCAGAAAAAGGAGAATCCATTCCGACAATAGGTAATCAATCTGTCTTCGGGGATGAGTTTGTTTATTATTACAGGTCGGAAAATTTAGCTTTTCTTTTACAAACATTGCTGTTTTTAAAGTGTAACTATTTTGCTTGTATAACAGTTGAAAAAACGTAGTATTAACAAAATTAAAAATGTATAGCATAAAACAAAAATTTAACTAAGTTTATTTTTAAGAAGGTTTTCTATAAAATAAAACTAATTATACAGAAAAACAGAAATTTTTTTCAAATGAACTTATATAATCCAAACTTACAGTTGAGAGAACTTAGACCCTTTAATATCCTAAACCGATTAATTATTTATGACTTGTTGTGACTCTTTTAATAAACCCATGCAAAAAAATGTTGGAAAAAAATACCATTATCAAATCCTTTTAATCTTCAGAGTCATCTGAATCCGTGTCCGAATCGCCATCACTTTCACTTAAACTGATCACCAAAGGTTCGCATAATTCTTCGATAATTCTGTCTCTGTCCCAATACATATTTTCCAATTAGGTGACATGATAGCAATATTTTCCCCAGTTTTGAACTGTAATACTTTCAATCGTCTGTTCTGAAAGCTTAAAAAGTTTCGATATGTCAATATCCCCAGTTACGTTGCGATGGCGAATAAAACTTTTCACTTCTGCCCAAACATACTCAATAGCATTAATATTGCAATGATATGGTGGTAGCTTCAAAAGCTAGAAATCCATGCTCTTTGAGCATCGCGTCGAATTTAAATAGTTTAGTTGTGGGCGAGTTTCTTTTGACCAAATTAAGCAATTCAATTTTTCAAATATCTGGGGAATGAGAAATGTTATTTGCAGAGAGCCAATCCATAAGAACTTGCTTCTTATTAGACCAATTTGGAACTTTGTTTAATCGTAGAATTCATTTGCCCATGGTAATCTCCAGTAGTTGAATTGGCTTTGTATAGTAAGTTTGAATTCGGTAAAAAAAAAAAACATTTCTCCAGCAGCACACATATTATTATGCACTGCGAGGCATTTCCGGTTTGTAGCACTCCACATTCTTCTTTAGACTGCCAACGTTTTCCATGAGTTAAATTACTATCAATCCTAGTTTCATCTATCTACACAATCGGTCTTTTCTCCTCCCTGAAACGTCTTATTGCTCTCAAATACTGCATTCTAGATAAAACAATGTCACTTCGCTCCATGATAAGTTTCCTTTTATTCTGGGACTTTTTAAAACAAAATCCGATTTCATGAAGTATTTTCGTTAAAGTTTCTCTTTTCCAAGGAAAATTAATTTTTTCTTTAAGCACAGGAATCAATTTCGGAACAGCTGGCACTCTTTTCTCGACCACATAAAATTCGTGTAGTTCTTCTTATAACGTCTACATCAAAATCATTCAAAGCTACGGTTTCGTTGGCGCTTTTTTTTTAGGGGATTTAAATTTTGGCTTACCTTCATCTTTTGATTCCCTACGAATTCTTTTAACAGTCGACCCCCGATACGCCAGCAATTGCACTTGCACGTTTTATGACTCGAGAAAGGGGAACAAGAAGACGGCCTTCTGACGATATTCTTCACTATTCTTTTGCAGGAGCTACTGAAACGTTTAACAACAGAACTTGTTGACTGTACTGGATCCATCATACAAATTAATAATAAAAAAATAATGCAAAAAAAGCGACAACAAAAATCAAGCTACTACTAGTACAGCGACAGACAAGAACGTGATTTCGCATGTTGGCGACCAATTCGTACATCCTGCATTTCTTTCTCCCCTTCAGCACGAATCGACTATTCTTGGCAAAATGCCAAGGAGAGACCTACAAACGGTGGGCATACTATACTAACCGCGCTCAAACTTACTTAACTGAGCCATTAGTAGCAGAGGCTCTACCAACGGTCAAAAGACTCATCGCGATGTTCATTTCTCAGGTATTCATTTCAAATGAATACCGGATTTTAACGAATTTTATTGAAATTGTGTGAAAAATTAATCGCCATAAGAGAAATAAACGTGGGTTTGAAATGTAATGCTTGTTGTCTCATAATCCTGTATGATGCACAGTGATGTTCGTAGTAAGCAACTAGACACAGGGCCGTACTTATGAATAGGAGCATGAGGTTCTAACTGGGGGGGCCCCGAAAAAAATTAGGGCCAATTAAAGACCCCAAACAATGAGGGAGGGCTCCGGAGTACTCTAGCGCCTCGGGAAAAGTGTAAGTATTATTATTATTATGTGACACCTCCAGGGAGTCCAAAGACTCATCAAGGGAGAGTGTGCCAACAGCATCGAACGATTGGGCCCCCTCCAACTACTAACCATGTTAAAGATACTAACCATAAGTATGGCCCTGACTAGACGAAAAGTCTGGAAATTCATTATTTACCATAATTATCTTACGCAGTACGTAAGAAAGAGGGTACACGAGGATCAAGGGTATTGGATTTGATCATCTCATCAGATGATGTTATTATAAACGGGGTGTCAAACCTTCCACCATTTGATGACAGTGACCTGTCATTTGAGAACGTCTGTTAGAAAGCGATATACGTGGAATTATAAGGGTGGTAATTAGGATAAGCTCAAGAAAGCTGCTTGCAGCAATAAATTGGAAAGAGGAACTGGATGGAAAGCTTATCAATGCTGCTTGGGCCCTACTCAAGAATTATTTGGTGGAGGCAATATCAGAATGTATTACAAAGGTCAAGAGGGTAAATAGAGCAGGTGTGAGATAGATGAATCAAGAGATAAAGCATACAATCTCAAAGAAGCACAAGGTGAGTGGTTATAACAACCTGTTGCATGAGAAGTACAAAGAGCAGGCGAAGAAGGTGACTCGCTTGATAAAGGTACCAACAGTGCAGTATGAGCAGCAATTAGCTAATGCTGCTTAAAAAAATCCTAGGAATTTTTTTGATATGTGACCAATAGAAGAAAGAATGATTATGGAAGGATGGCAATGATTGGTGAAAATGGAGGAATGAGAACTGCTGCGGAGGTTGAGGTATTTAAATCAATTTATAAAGGTATTCATTCTTGTGAATCTTGTGACATCGTGCAAAACTTGAAGGCAGTGGGAAAGGAGGAGGAACTGTTAGTGAGCAGGAGGCATATAAGAAATTTAACAAACTTGGTGTAAATAAGACTATAGGACTTGACACTATTTCACCACATGTTTTGAGGGAATGTTCCAGAGAGTTAACAACAGTTTTTACATATCTTTTTAACATGAGTCTAGCACTGGCTCAAGTTCCAGTTCCGGTTCTCAAAAGAAGTGATCAAACTAGGGCTTTGAATCATAGGCCAGTCTGTGTGCCTGGACTAGTGGTTAAATTGTTAGAGAGATTAGTTAGAACCAAAATTGATTTTGAAAATAGAAAAATACTTCTTGGTGATTACATGGATTTGTTAACATATTCATTGCCAATCACGCGATATCACGCGATGGGAGTTCTCACCAAACGACCGATCACGCGTTATCGCGTGGACGTCGTTAACTAAATAAAAAAATAAAAAAAAGTTGGCCACCACACGAAATTCCAATTTTCAGCTTGGCAATGAAAGTGTTAAAGGAAGATCGTGCTTTAGCAATCTACTTACTTTTTATAATAAAGTGACAAATGCATTGGATAAGGATGTTGTATACACAGTTGTATATTTTGTAAAGGCCTTTGATAAATTGCTACATGACAAGCTGGTAAGTAAATCGGTATGGATAGGGCTGAACAGTAGATTAGTACACTGGATTGGAGATTTGTTGTTTGATAGGTATCAGCAAGTTGTCTATGGAAGAGCGATATCCCAGAAGAGGAAAGTTACTAGTGGGGGTACCCTGAGGGTCTGTTTCGGGTTCATTGTATTTAATTTTTAATTTGTATGTAAATGATATTGGGAGAAGTGTGGATGATGATATGCAGTTGTTTGCAGATGATACAAAGTTGGGGAGAGCTATCAAGAAATAGGGCAGATTCTGTGGCTTTGCAAGAGGACTTGAATACACTGACTGAATGGGTAAATAAGTAGGAATATCATGTCAATGTTGTAAAGTGTAATGTTTTGAAACTTCGAAAGCGGAGATGGGATATAGAGTATACAATCAGTGGAAATATCTTGGAAGAGGTAGAGGAGATGAGAGAACTTGGAGTGATTGTGGACAAAGACCTAAAATTTCGGAGACATGTTGCTAATATTGTGAGGACAGTACAGTAGATAATGGGAATGATGCGAGGGTCACTTACTTGTAGAAGGATGTTATGATTCCCTTCTACAAGGCTTTGATCAGGATACATATGGATTACTGTACACAGATTTGGACACCAAGTTTTCAAAATGATGAAAATGTATTGGAAAATGTCCAGAAACGATTGACTAAGGTAGTTTCTGGAATTTTGAGTATAAAGACAGATTGAGAAAACGCAATTTTCAGAAATTGGTGAAGAGAAAGAGGAGAGGTGGATATCATCGAGACATATAAGCTCTTAAGAGGTTATTACCAGATTAATGTCAAGGATGTTTTAAATGGAATGAGTGAAGATAGGGAGAGAACAAGAAGTCATCCCTGGAAACTATTTAAGGAGACTGTGAGCAAGGGGTGAGGAGCAAGTTTTTAGCATGGAAACTGGTGTGATTGGAATACATTGCCAGAGAGTGTGGTAAGCGCAGAGACCGTGAACATATTTAAGGCATGGTATGATAAACTGTACATGTGTTTAACAGTTTTAACAGTGGGGACTCCCTGTAACGAGTCTTTTGACTCCATAGTTTTATAATATAATAATTATAATTATACACGAACCCCTCCATGGAGTCCGTAGATGCTTCGCAAGAAGTCAGCATAAAAATCATTAATCAACAATTATCTGGCATATTTTTTCTTGATATCATTACCCAACAAAGCATGTTCACATCGAGATTTTGCAATATTTGCAAAAATAAAATAACATCTACACATAGATTGATAACATCTGCATGTGTTGACATAGCAAATTATTCAGTCTGATTCAACCTCCTAATTCTGTATAACTTGCAATATTACATAAATCTCAAATTTGTCCTACCTGCAAATATTCTCAATTTCAAGTAGTACACCAAAAACCTCTCAGGAGCTCTTTCCACTTATTTTTTTGTGAATGTTGTCTTATGTCTTCTGTATGTGTATCTTATGGATGTTGAGCTGACTTCAATCATCCATTCACTTTTCTCTAATCGTGCAAAAGCATCGTTTTCTGGTTTACGGAATGCACATTTTAGCTGAAAGTCTATTAAACCAACTCGTTCTCTTTCATTTCATGGTCCTCCTCTTTGGAACAACATTCATTTCTTCAACAAACATTGGGTTCTTCCTTTCTTCATGAGCCCTTGCAAACACAACTTCCTTGCGTGTTTTCGAACATTGCCATTCTCACGTTTCAAGAGAGGTGACAGAATTTAGGCCTGAGCAGATAAGAATTATACTCTATATATCTGATATATATATATATATATATATATCTGATGTTCCATTCTAGTTGCTGATGAACTTTTTCTGAGCCTTCTGACTGGTTCCGGAATTAGTCAATCACTACAAGGATAAGTGAGGTTCCTTTCGTTTCGTGGTCCTCATCTTTGGAACAGCATTTATTCGTTCAAGAAACATTGGGTTCTTTCTTTCTTCATGAACACTTGCAAACATTTTTAATTGTTTAATCCTGCATCTTAAGAAAATTGACGATAGAACCTACAATATTTCAAACATTATATAGTGTTAGGATCAGATGTCCAGGATGTGAACAGCATTGGTTGGGTGTTCTCTCTTCCCTAAACCAATTAAAGTCACCTGGGCGAGCTATGTGTGAATGGCTACCGATGGAAATCGCTAGAATAATTTCCAAAATTTAGGGTTAAATTCGTTACCTACTTCCTTTTGCAGAATAAAAGAACTTGCGGATTTATTTAATGTGTGTGTGTGTGTGTGTGAGAGAGAGAGAGAGATTCTCATGATTGCATTATGCAAAAGGTGAAACTCCTAGAAACAGTCTCGCAACCGCAAGTGAGAGATATTTTGCCAATCGTTTCATCCTAAACTTTAATATACGCTCTGAAACTGTGTCAATATTTTTAAAATGCGAGTAAAAATTCGTATTTCCAGGAGGAGGAAGGAAAAAATCTACTTGCCTGTTCCAGACATCGAAGTGGGAACGGTTGAATAGAGCCTAGAAAAAGTTCCTCTAGTGAACGCCAACGCCTAGTACTGCACATATAACAATGTTTCTTCTGGGCATCTAACATTTTGTAATGGTTGAAAGTCTGCCATTCATTCAGGCATCAGCATTAGTCGCTTTGGCAATCCCCCCCAAACCTGGCCATTTATACTGTTTATTTTGATCAGCATGTTAGTGAAAGTTGGATATTGATCTGAAAGCTCTTGCTTATGCTTTTAGTAGTTCATACAATTTAAGTTTGATGCTGGAGAACATTTTTTTGTAAAAGGAGGTGATTTACTTTTGATGAGGAAGCCTGCTGCTTGCCTTTGAAAATCTACTTCCACCTGTAACAGTGGTTGATTTCAAACAAGGCAATTAAAGTTTCTCTTATTTCAGTAATTCTGTCCCTGAATGAGATTATCTAACTCAGCTTCATTTGAAAAAACCCATATAAAGATTCTTCTCTTTGTAAGAATTGCATTCATTCATATTTCTTCGATTGGACCCCTTCCTTTCAATTGCCAGTTATTTTTCAGCAGTTCCGCCTACTTTCTTGAAAACAATAAGTGGTATGTGATTTAAAAGAAAAAAAAAACAATATGCAAAAACAAACAAAAAAGTGACGTGAAAACAGATTCAGTATGAGAACAGAAGAAAGTATGGAATGACAATAAACACGTTCGTTTGAGTAAATTACATACCGAAGCTTTTGTTCTCAAAGGATCCTGACTGCATAAGGAATAATTTATTCCAGAAAAACGGAAGGAGCCAGAGGTGATTACTTTTAAAAGTAGTGAAACACTTATTTGGCGAGAATGGAGCATTTTATGCAAACGAACTAAATAAGTCGTTATGAGCTAAGTCGAGAAGTGCGATTATTTGTCATAGTCATAGTTGGATGACTATGCCTACTCATCCAACAATCAATATGCATGCTTTTTTTACCTCACAAGGGAAGCAGAATTTAATTAGATTTCCTAATACCCGACTTAGTTCCAGAGGAGTTTTGTTTTATCTCTTCCCCAAGTAGATATTAAAAGAACATCGATTTGCCGATTTCAATAACATTCAGGGATTTTCTGCTGTAAAAATGTTACAGCAGAAAATATCATCAGAACAGAGAAGTTACTTTTTCCTGTCATTCTAAAGCAATTAAGGGCTCTGTAACGAGCGTATCCCAACTACAGGAGGTTGTTCAGCCTCTAGTACACCAGTAGCATTGATTGAGCAGAAGGAGAGCAAAAAGAACAAACTTTTTAACATCGAGAAGGAAGCACGTTTCAAAATACAGCAGCAGTAATAGGAAGACATGAAAAAAATTATTCTGCAAGTTTTGTGTTGAACTATGAAGAAATTAGACATAGAAATTAGAAACAGAATTAGACCAAATATTAAAAGAAGACATTTTCAAATAGCAGTACTCACTGAAACAAAAATAGATAGAGGTTATTTAATAATAACCTCTATCTATTTGGTCTATATGCCCCAGATGAAAGAAGGGAAGATAATATTGAATTTTATAATCAGTTACAAAATATATATAATGAAATAAATAAAAATTATTATGTAATATTAGCAGGAGACTTAAATGTAAGAATTGGAAACACGAAAATTAATAATAACAAAGGAATATACGTGGAGAACATACTCTAAACAGGAATGGTAAAAAATTGATCCACTTTGTAGTTTATAATACCCTTAAAATAACGAATTCTTTCTATAATCATAAAGACATACATAAATATACTTGGGCAGCAAGAGGATGGAAATCAAACTTAGATTACTTTATCTTAAATGAAAAGACATCGAAGTTCTCTTTAGGTGTTAGAGTTCAGAGGATATGAAATAAGTAACGACCATTTTCTCGTTAAAATAAAATTAAGAGATTACCATATAAATGGCTACACAGCCTGAACAAAGAATTATCCAATATTTAGATAAAATAACACGAAATGAAGAAATAGAAAGCCTTAATATAAAAATGCTACTTATAAAAAATACTAATAAAAAATATAGCAGCAAATGAAAGACCAAAAAAATTGAATAATAATAAAAAAAAAAACACTGAAGATATTGGAAGATACAATCAAAGATATAATCAACTACACAGGCTACAGAGACTGTGTAGCTCAGTGGATATACCGATAATGGAACCCCCGTAGTTAGTGGTAAACAATAATGATAACCCACTATCTGAACAAAAAGCATAATCCCAGACAAAGGTGCTGGTAACGTAGGCCCATTCGCCACAATGAGAGGAATAATGACAACAAGATATCAAATCTAATAAAAAAATAAAATATTTAAAATTTTTTAAATATTTTATTTAAAATATTTAAAAAAAAGTATTTATGTATATAAAATAATAATTAAAATAAATAAATAAGTAAAAGTTTAAAAAAATAATAAAAATATTAATAATAATATATAGGTACGCCTATATATAAGGGATAAGAATGTTATATATATGTATATCTAATTGTGTAAGAAAAAAAAAAAAAAAGAAAAGTAAATAGCAAATTACTCCTTAAGATAAGTCAATACTACTCTAGTAATAAATATGTAGATTAAGATATATTACCACAAATATGTATATGTTCTTGTATATACAGACACAAGGACGGTAGAAATGTCAATTGTAAGAAATGCAGATAACATAAGTTCATAACATGATAATAACCCAAAATGTTAATAGGATATATTATCCATTTATAGACCTGTAACTAATTCTGCAATTCAGAAAACTTTGTATATAAGAAATTACAGATTTACCTCTTAAGTTAAGCAAACAATATAATGTTAAAGCAAGATGGAATTCTTTTTTGTAAAAATAAGAGTGCCTACAAAAAAATAAAATCTGCATGAGATATAGAGATACTACCAAAATATATGCATATATAAATGTAAATAAAAACATAAGCAATGTATGTATTTTAAGAATAAGATGTGCATTTAAATTAAGTTAATAAAATAATCATCCAAAATATGTGAACAAAGATATAAAATGAAGATATATGTAAAACGAATTGTACATAGGGAAAATGTCAATGCTAACATATATATGTATGTATATGTATGCATATATGTATGTATGTATATGTATGCATATATGTATGTATGTGGGTGTATATGTATATATATAAACGAGAATAGACTGATCTGATAATGGAACTTATAAATAGACTGAAATCACTATGTTAACATATACCAACAAAAAAAAAAAAATGTATCTTATTTAAACAGTGATTGTAAAACAGGTGTCATAAGTATATTGTAACGAGAAAATGAAAATGCCTAATAGAATTAGCAGCCTATGTACAAATTGTAAATAGCTGTATATATATTTATTTTTAAATGTACACAGCTGCTGTTGTTGATACAAATAAACTCAGTGGATGTGGCGTTTGCACAGAGCGCTTGACCGCACTTGGTTTCGAATCTAGTCGGCGACTAGAAGAAATTTTTCTAAGCCTTTTTTTGACCGGTTCCCAAGTTAGTCGATCTCTGGTACAGGCAAGTGGGTTCTTTTTTCGTCCCGGAAACTCAAGAAAATCGACCGTAGAACCCCACATTATTTCAGACATGAAATATATTGTGTTAGGGACCACGAGATGGCGGCACTTGTTAAGCCGTCTCTCTTCACTGCGTGCTGCTTTATTAGTGATAGCCTTGGGCTAGCTATCTTTGATTGAGTACCTGTGGAGATTGGACGGTCCACTCAGTCTCCAAAAGTAGATAGGGCTGAAACGGTCTCGCCTACTGCCTATACGAGAAAAAAAGGCGTTATCTGATCCCCCCCCTAAATGGCTATAAATAACAGGAACAAAGAGAAAACTTAAAACATTTGTTTATAAAACTACATTATTAAATGACACAAATATACAATTGCCACATGAACAAAGAATTAACCAATATTTAGATAAATATAATGAAATGAAGAAATAGAATGGCTTAATATAAAAATGATACTTATAAAAAATACCAATAAAAATATAGCAACAAATGAAAGCTTAGGAAAGACCAAAAAATTGCATAATAAGAAAAAACACTGAAGATATTGGACGATACAATCAAAGATATAATCAAAATGAAAAAATAAGCATATCACAAATAGTTAAGCAGTAAAAGATTAGAAGATGAAATAGAACCATAGCTAAAAGAGAAATCAGAAATATACAGATTATCAAGGAACAAATTTGTATCTAATTTAGAACATGATTTATATAAAATAAGATCCAATGTATATAAGATTTTGAAACATTTAAGTATAGATAGAAAACGTAAAATTAAACACTGAATTGAAATGAGAAGAATTTCTAAATTTTTATACAGAATTCTAGACAGATAAATATTTTAAAAAAGATAACTGGCAAACATTTAATGAAAATGAAAAAACTAAAGAAGAATTAGAAGTCAGCTTGAAAGAAACAAGAAATGGAAAAATCACCTAGAGAAGATAACTTAACTTCAGAATTATATAAATATGCAGGGATAAGGTTCAAAGAAAGACTCCTATTATTTTTAAATAAAATCTATTAAAGTAATCCACCAACAGAATAGAAAAAAAGCAATTTTGATCCCCATCTTTAAAAACGTAGTAGAGATGACCCTAAAAATTACAGAGGTATAAGTATTCTAAATTCCAGTTACAAAATATATAGCAGAATTTTAAATAAACTAATAAAATATTTTGAAAACTTTATTTTAGAAGTACAGAATGGATTTATAAAAGAACGATCATGTGTAGACCCGGCCTTTTGACTAAAATTAATAATAGAGAAAAGAAGCGAATACAATTTAGAAACATATATTACATTTATTGACTTTTGAAAAAAGCATTTGACAAAGTTAAAAGCATTTTATTTAACATATTAAAAGATAGACAAATAATATTCTAAAAGCTATCATAAGTATATATGAAAATAATCAAACATGAATAAGATTAAATTATGAACTATCATGTACAACAGTGATAAACCAAGGAGTCCGATAGGGATGTCCCCTTTCAGCCACTCTTTTTAATATTTATCTAAATGAAATAATAATAAAATGGAATAAAATTTCCATCAAGGAATTAAACTTTCTCCGACTGTGAAATAAAACACTTTCCTTTTTGCTGATGACTAAATAATAATTATACAATTATAGATAACTTACAGAGAGATATTTTAAATTTAAACGAGATAGTCAAAGATCATTCCATGATCTTTGACTATCAACAGAAAAATAAAAAACGATGGCCTTTAAGGGACAAGATCCAAAGAACTAAAATAGTAATAGTAACAAGATTTTAGAACAGGTGAATTCATTTAACTACCTATGATGTATGATTACACATGAAAATGAAAAAGATAAAAAAAAAATCAACTAGCACCTTTTTATTCCCGTATACGGGAGTGGGCGAGGCCATTTAGCCCTATCTAACTTTTGGAGACTGAGTGGGCAGTTCAATCTGCTACCACCAAAATCTGGAGAATAAAACAAAAAGACAAGGATTAATAACAGCTGAAATGAAGTTTATGAAAAAACTGAAAAGTATGCTCTATTCCATTACAAAAAAAAAAAAAAAATGAAGAGATCATGAAAGAATTAAACCAGGAATCATTAATAGGAAAAATTAAAAAAATATAAATATACATGGATGGAACATGTTGAAAGAATGAAATCAGAAAGATTACGAAAACAAGCCTTAAATTACAAACCATTAGGAAAAAGAAAACCAGAACGTCTTAAGAAATTCAATGATGACTTCTAAGGCCAGAACAAGCCACTCTAGGCCTAGATCTTTGACAATCATGATGATGGCAACTATGAAAGAGTGTTGAATAGCTGCTGAATGCGTTTTATCCCCCAAACTTATTTAGAAGAGAAGTAGAATTATTAATATCATATTCTGATGAAAGTCCTGTGTAGCTCAGTGGAAGTGGCACTTGCGTCCTCTGCACTTGGCTGCTTGAAGTTAGACCTAGGTTCTAGTCTAGTCGCTGACTGGAGGAAGTTTTTCTAAGCCTATCTTCGACCGATTCCCGAGTTAGTCGATGTCTGGCACAGGCAAGCAGGTTTTTTGTCCTGTAAACTCAAGAAAATCGACCGTAGTATCCACATTATTTCAAACAGTGACATATCTTGTTAGGGTTAGATACCAAGAGATGGCAGCACTTGTTTACCAGCCTCTTCATCGGTGGCTGCTATAATTAGTGAT
Organism: Typopeltis vanoorti; assembly: GCF_054136105.1. NCBI lineage: Eukaryota > Metazoa > Arthropoda > Arachnida > Uropygi > Thelyphonidae > Typopeltis > Typopeltis vanoorti. Next base: position 90,291,806 of record NC_143554.1, read on the forward strand.
AGACATGGGCCAGCTATCTCTGATTGGCTACCGGTGGAGACTGAACTGCCCACTCAGTCTCCAAAAAGCTAGATAGGGTATAAAGGCCTCGCCTACTCCCTATTAAGGAATAAAAGGCATTAGTTGATTTTTTTTTATTCTGATGAACTCTGCCAATGGAAATATTTATAGAAAATGCAAACAATAGAAAGTCTCTGTTAAGGAAAGTGGAGCATAACATTGATTAGTGAGAGGGCACTAATCAATGTAATGACTCTCTTCTGTACTTAGAAGCACCCCCAAATGTGAGAAGTATTCAATGGTTGGACGTATTTGTGATTTCTTCCAAAAATTTGTGATTTAGAGTTAATAACTTATCATATGTAAAGTACATTGAACAAAGGAAAAAAACTAAATTTTTGGATCCTTAGTAGACTATGTTCTTGAGTTAGTCGATCTCTGGCATGGGCAAAGGGGGGTTTTGCTCCCAGAAACTGATTTTTCGTCCCATAAACTGAAAAAAAAAACGATCTTTGAACCCACACTATTTCAGACATCAAAATATAGTGTTAGGATAAGGACCAAGAGAAATGGCACCACTTGCCAGTCGCCTCTATTGCCGTGTATAATGAATGATAGTCTTGGGCCAGCTATCGAGGGAGACTGTACTTCCCCTCAGTCTCTAAAAATCTAGACTCGGGCTAAAAGGCCTCGCCTACTCCCTATAGAGGTTTTTTTTTAACTATTAAAGCTAAGCCAGTTAAATTTTGTATATCTACATTTATGCTGAACACAGTTATTGCCGAATTATCCTGTCTTTTCGAGAAGTTTTAAATGTCTTTCTTAAATTCCTCCTCAGTATTAAAGTGACGTTCAGGTAATTCTTCAGGAACCAAATAAGTCGGTATGAGCTAAGCAGAGAAGTGTGATTATTTTACTTGGGGACTTTACCGTCCTTAACACAAACTGACTCCCTAACTCCAACTTCACAGACCAAACCAGAACGATTTGATCAGATCAAACCTCATCATTCTTCCAAATTTCTGGACTTTTTTTAAAAATTAATTCTCCCTCCAAATACACTCTAGTTGTCTCCTCTCTCCTTCGTACATTTCATTTCAAGATTATTCATCACCTTCTCTACACAGTGACGTCTCCTCTTAGCCAGTATCAGCCTTCAACTTTGTAGCAATACAGTTGTCGCAACTGGGATGCGCTCTGCAATTGTTCCTCTTGATCTGACTATTACTTTCTCTCTCCCCTAATTTGAACATCTGCACTGAAGTAACATTGAAATGATCCTCACTGGAATCGCCATTACCCACTGCACTTCAAACCTGCATTCCTTATCCAAACCCTACTTCTCTAAAAAATAATGCCTCTAGTCCATAATAAAAAAATGTAGTATATGGTTAATGGCTTAAATAAAAAAAATACCTTCTCATTCAACTATCACAAGTCTAAAACAAGTGCCAAAAAGTTATTAACGATAACGTTTTAATTGTTTAAAAAATTATCGACGATTCCAAAGCAGACTTCATAAGAATGGGTTTATTTCCTCCAACTCTTACTTGGATGACCAAGTCAAATCACCTGTACTACAAACTGCATACTGAATGCCTTCTCTGAAGTTTTGCATGAAGACATCACGAAAACTAATTAATCTCAATACTAATCAGGCTCACGGTCCAGATAATATTCCTCCAGTTGTGCTCTAGAATTTTCATCCACTCTTTATCGCCTATAAGCTATCATACTCTACTAGCATCTACCCCAACAGCATAGAAGCAAGCCTGTACCCAAAAACGGAGACAAAAGTCAGGTGAGATAAAAGTGCTCTCACCTCAACACTCGAAGGTGAAGGAGATTAAGAATTACCTTCGTCACTACTTGGAGATCCATCATCAATTAACCAGTTATCACTAATATGAATTCCACCATTCTCGTTTTCAGCTGAGTTCTCCAATCTCGCCCACCTTTGGACACAAGCTGTGGAAATATTTGGAGCAACCCATGTGGTCTCACTAGATATTTCAAAGGTATTCGAATGTGTCTGGAATCTAGGTCTCTCCTTAATTCTGTGATTAGATAGCCAGCTACCTTACTAAATGTTCATTGCATGTCATGGTGGATGGCTTTCTCTCATCATATTTCTCTATCAATGATAATGAATTCCAGGGATCTGTACACTCACCCACGCTCTTCACCATTTAAATTAATGACCTAACTTCAAATCCTATCCAGTTTTGCTATTGACCATACTCTTCATTCAAGACACCATATACTCAAATGATAAAAGCTGCAAGATCTTCCATAACCAATGACTTTAACACTGATCTCTGCAACATCGTCAAATGGAGTGAAGACAGTAAATTTCAATGCCATGAAAACTTACACCTCTAAACCTTTAATAGTTGACTTTTCCCTAAGAGCCTCTTTAGTCAGTTTCCCCACAGGCACTGTACAGTCCCTTTTCTGGTACTTTCATGAGCACTGCTCTTCTGAATTGGTCACTATCATTCCTTCACGCCATATAAAAAATAAAACAGTCACTGTCCAACATCAAACATACTGAATAAACTGATCATCATTTGTCATTATATCCACATCTGTTCATTAAAATAATCTTCGCGATACTGTTTCCCCGCCGAGTACAACTTTTGATTCTTTAAGAAACATATGACTACTCCATTCCGTAGGTCATATACCCACACATGGCACTGCTTTGTTATTGGTCCTGTAACCTCTCATGTGAAGAGTAATCATAAAAATGTCCCTCTCTACTAATTTAATGTCGATGCCTGTGTCACGAAACTTGAAGTTTCATGGGCTGTCTGGTCAATAGTATGCCACTGAAAATTATCAGGATATGAGAAAGACCTAAGTTTAATTCTGGTCGTCGATAGAACTTTTGTTAGCCTTGCTTCGACTGGTTACATATTTGATCTCCGACATGGACAAGCGAGGTTTCCTTCTCTTGGGAACTTTTTTTTTTGTCCCGTGAATTCGATCGACCGTAGAACAACACTATTTCAGACAATATCATATTGTGTTAAAGTTAGGGTTCACGAGGTGGCGATGCTTGTCTGCCTTCTGTTCACCAGATGACTCTAAAAATTGGTGATAGTCTGGGACAGCTCTCTCTCCAAAAGCTAGCTAAAGATAAACTGGCTTGTCTACTCCCTATAAGAAAGAACAAGACATTAGCGGATGTTTTTCTGCTAACAACTGACTTGGAAAGTTGGCGGCTTCGTAGAATGCAGTGGGGGGGATGATATTTATGTTGTTTCTACTACATGAAAGGTACTTGTGAACGTATAGTACATTCGTACAGTGGCTGCATCGCCTTTTATTTTTTTTATTCTTTTTTTTTGTGAGCATGTGTAGTTCAGTGGATGTGGCATTTTCACACAAGTTGCTTGGCCGCACGAAGGAATATTTGATTTCGAATCTAGTCAGCAACTAGAGGAAATTTTTCTAAGCCTTTTTTTTTTTTTTTTTGACCGGTTCCCGCGTTATTCGATCTCTGGCATGGGCAAGAGTGTTTTCTCCTGGAAACTCGGGTTTTTCGTCCCATAAACTCAAGAAAATCAACCGTAGAACCCACATTATTTTCAGGCATTAAATCAACCACGAGATGGCGGCACTTGTTGAGCCATTCTCTTCATTGCATGTCGTTTAATTAGTGATAGGCATTGGGCCAGCAATCTCTGATTGGGTACCAGTGGAGATTGAACTGCCCACTCAGTCTCCAAAAGTTAGATAGGGCTAAAACGGCCTCGCCTACTCCCCTATACGGGAATAAAAAGGAGTTAGCGGATTTTTTTGAAATCCATGTACCACACTATTTTCACATTAAATCAACCACGAGATGGCGGCACTTGTTGAGCCATTCTCATTGCGTGTCGCTTAATTAGTGATAGGCCTTGGACCAGCTATCTCTGATTGGGTACCAGTGGAGATTGAACTGCCCACTCAGTCTCCAAAAGTTAGACACGGCTAAAACGGCCTCGCCTACTCCCCTATACGGGAATAAAAAGGTGTTAGCGGATTTTTTTGTAAACTCTGCCCTGGAGACCAAAAAGGAAACATTTTCAAGCCATTTCAGGCTTCCAATAAGCAGAGATGGTCTCCCACCACACAATTAAATTCACCTCAATTATAAACATCTATACCCACGGAGGGATTCGAAGTCACATTCTCTTGGTTGGAAGTGCATCTAATATTAGATGCACCATTTTTACACTAATTTTTTGGTTACAATGGAGTCAGAATCTAGTTGTGAGTGCGTGCTTTCCTATATAGCATCGATTCTTAATCATGTCTCATTGCTAGTAATAGAACATTTGTAAAATCATTAGGACTGGTTGAGCTAAGCCTCTAAAAGATATGAATAATCTAGTGTCCCAAAATCTTTCTTTAGTATCTACCGATTTGCAACAAATTTTCCACTATCATACTATATTCTTCTCAAGTATACTCTCTTATTTTATTTTGCTACTTTATCTGTAATATTTCTCATCGATCGTTTCTGCTAAACACGTTTAACGAATTTGTGATGTGGCTGATGTGTATCAGCAAATAAATTCAATAAGTAGAGGGGGAGTAATTATTATGGGCGACTAATTATGGGGATATAGATTGGAAAGAGGAAAGGTCAATGGGCCAAAGGAAATAGAATTTATGAAGCTTCTTAGGAATAAGAAAACTGCCAATCGGCAAGAGCAATCATTCAAAGTGCCTCATTATCTAAATTACTCTGTTAAATTACATAGAAACAATGGTTTTAAGGAAATTAATGTTTAATGCTATACTTAACTATAGGAAATACATACAGTATGTCCCATAGCTTATACACTATCTGATCAAAAGTATCCGGACCCCACCCGCCAAATTCGTAACTGACATATAGATGTCACTACCTCACTTACCAGAATAAAAGGAGGCACATGGAGCTGTGTGTTGTTTAGTGATAAGTACGAGCAGGATAGGCAGGGCAAGGGAGCTAAGTGACTTCGAACATGGACTAGTTATTGGTTGTCACGTCAGTAAGAAATCTGTATATTTCAATCCTCAAGTTGCCCACGTCAACAGTTGGTGACGTGATCGTGAAGTGGAAATGTGAAGGCACAACCACAACAAAACCATGCTCGGGTAGGCTGTTTCATGACAGACAGGGACTGTCGACTGTTAAAAAAGGTGGTTTATGGAAATCGCCAGACATTGAATGAAACAATCACCTGGGAGTTCCGCAATGCTACTACCTGTCCAGCCAGCACAACTGTGCGTCGAAAGTTAGAGGAATGGGGGTTCCATGGTCGAGCAGCTGCCCATAAACCAAACATTTCTCCTGTGAATGCTACATGCCATCTGCAGTGGTGTAAAGAGATGCCACTGGATAACTGAAAACGTGATTTGGAGGGATGAATCATGCTTTACATGTGGCAGTCTGATGGGAGGGTATGGGAGTGGCAAATGCCTGGAGAACAATTCCTGCAAGTGTATGTAGTGCCAAAAAAAAAAAAAAAAAAATTTGGAGGTGGTGGTGTTACAGTTTAGGGATGTTTTTCATGGAATGTACTAGGTCCTCTCCTAACACTACACTGAAATCTAAATGCAGAAGGGTGCAAGGATATTTTGTCCTGTTGCGTACTGTCTACGGTAGATCATAATTGATGACTAATCAGCATGACAATGTTACGTGCAATAAAGCCTTGACCTGAATCCCATGGAGCAAAGTTCCCACAGAACTTTGCTCCAGACCACCAACGACCCACATCACAAACTGCTCTATCTACAGCTCTTCAGGAAGAATGGGCTGCCGTTCCGACACCTGGTAGAAAGTCTCCCTGGCAGAGTTAGAGCTGTCATAGAAGCAAAGGGTGGACCCACCACGTATTAATGTCCACTACTGAAAAGTGTGTCACAGGGAAAGTCTGATTACAGTTTCGAGTAGGTGTCTGGATACTTTTGATCAGATAATGTACATGAGTTATGCATTTTAGCAGAAAGGAACACTGTCATAAAGTGTGTGCTCAAGACATGAGGCCTTCAAATAGCCAAAGGCTATTTGAAGGCCTCATGTCCTGATTGTTTTGTCACAAACAGTAGTGTGTGTATATATACACACACAACACTTAATCCTTCCTCTTTTACGATGTCAAGGTGATTCTTGCAACTGCAACTGTAACCTGAGGATAAGGTGGTTAGCCCTATGCCTCCTGGTGTGTCCAGTGTCTGTAGATGTGTGTGTATATATGGGGCCAGTTTGCCTGTTCTGGGGGACGAAAAACCCAAGTTTTCAGGTGAAAAAACCCCTACCTCCACATGAGACCGGCTAACTACCTTTCATTGAAAGAGACTAGATAAAGGTTCCTCACTTCACTGATGGGAATCAAACCCAGATCTTTACGACCAAAGGGCTTCATCTATACCAACGGAGTTACGGAGGCTCAGGAAAGACTAGATAAAGGTTCCTCACATAACTGATGGAAATCGAACGCAGGTTTTTCCAACCAAAGGGCTTCGTCTATACCAACGGAGTTACGGAGGCTCAGGAAAAAGACTAGATAAAGGTTCCTCACGTAACTGATGGAAATCGAACGCAGGTTTTTCCAACCAAAGGGCTTCGTCTATACCAACGGAGTTACGGAGGCTCAGGAAAAAGACTAGATAAAGGTTCCTCACGTAACTGATGGAAATCGAACGCAGGTCTTTCCAACCAAAGGGCTTCGTCTATACCAACAGAGTTACAGAGGCTCAGGAAAAAGACTAGATAAAGGTTCCTCACGTAACTGATGGAAATTGAACCCAGGTCTTTTCAAAGAAAGGGCTTCGTCTATACCAACTGAGCTGTGGGGGCTCACACACACACACAAGCCTCCAGTAATACAACTTGAATCTATTGGGGGAAAAAAAAAAATACTCGTTAAAGATATTGTGCTTTAAACCACAAAAGATATAAAAGTAGTGAATGCTTCAATAGAGACAATGCTGAAAAATGAAAGAATAATTGTCTAAAATTGCCACATATGAAAGAAACTTAAATTTCCGTTTATCTGACCAGCAATATTGGAATAAATAAAAAGGTTGATTGCTTTGTGAATTGAACATCAAAATGAAGGAAGCATTTTCATTTCTCCTCAAGTGAAGAAAATTGATGAACCTTTAAAATGTGGCCTCCTGAGGCCAATAATCATCATGGATTCCACAACATTAAACTAATGGAAGTTGCCAAAATTTAGAAATACATTAAACAGTTAAAATGAACCTAACATATTGAAACAGAGAACACGGGCACGTTTGTCTTAGATAATTATCTATTTTTGAAATACATGTCTAGCAGATTATTTGTCACCACTGAAGAAAGGAGTTAGAAAGTTCCAAGGTTGATAAAGGATGTAAATTCAAGTTACAATATGCCTTCATCAGCAAGAATGATCTGAAGTCTTCATGTCCACTGATTCATCTTTACTACATGTCAAACATGTAGCAAAGATAAATCAGTGAGTGGGTGATGTCTGTTTAACTTTTATTATTTTCGATACTTCTCTCTCTTCTATTAAATTCTTGCAATTTCAATTCATGCTAAATCATGACACATTTATCATTTCATTTTATCATGTTTATGACTCAAATTTTCCCTTTATAAAATCAGTTGTTAATTTATTTCCATTCATCTAGAAAATACAATTTCTCGAGTTATGCAAATTTTGAGTTGCATGACATTTGGGAATGCATTACTTGCTTAACTTGAGGAATTATTGCATCGCCCATCAAATATAACTGATGTTCAAGTTTTACTATTTTCATGCCTTACCATATGTCTAAAGTTTGAAAAGATCCATTCATATTGGCTTAGTTTTTATGTAGGAAACAATTTCATAAGGTTTTCCTCCTCCTGTCATTATCTAGCAATAATTGTCCGGACACTTTAGCAATTTACAATTCATATCAGAAGGCGAACCCTAATATCAGGTATGTTCACTTTTGGCTTTGATCACCTCCTGCACCCTTTTGGGAGTCTCCATTCCTCCATCAAAGCAGCACTGAGTTCAGTGACAGATTCGAGGATGTTCTGCTCTGGAACTCAATCGCCTCTCCAATTCATCCCATAAGTGTTCACTGGGGTTGAGGTCAGGACTCTGTGCAGGCCAGTGCAGTCATTTAACACCCATCTCTTCATACCATCCATAACAGCTACTGCTTTGTGGCATGAGCATTGTCACTTTGACAGTAACACTGGTCTGTTCCATAAAAACTCCACAGTGTAGGCAGCACTTAATTATATCCAAAATATCAACTGCCTTCATGGAACCATGGACAACAATCAGTGGTCTCACTCCAAACCAGCTGAATGCACCCCACACCATTACTTCTCCACCACCAAACTTTCTGTTGGCAAAACACACTGTGATAACAAGCATTCATCGGGTTGCTTGCACACCCTGCCATCATACTGGAGGGGAACAGGTGAACCTTGATTCATTGCTCCATAGTGCTGTTTTCCACTGGTCAATTGTCCAGTTTATATGCTCTTTGCACCAGCCCAGACGAGCTGCCTAGTTTGTTGTGAAGTTCGGCTTGTGTGCTGTTGCTCTTTCATGGAAACCCAGTAAATGGGGTTCTTTTTTGTACAGTATTAGTGCTCACCATGGTATTACTGGTGCTCTAGACCTCATCACAATTGGCCTGTGCCCATTGTAGCCAGTTTTTGCGTGCCACCAATTTTAACACCCTCCTATCCTTGTCAGTCATTTTCGGCAGCTGCCCTAGGTGTTTTCCTGCACTAGTGATGCCAGAACATCTCCATTTGTTGATCACATCACTGACCATTGATTTTGGATGCTCCAGTTGAGCAGCAATGGCACGTATGGACATGCCACCAGTGTGACAGCCCACAATGACACCTCTCTTGAAGTCACTGAGTTCATGCCACATTGCCATACCACTTATATTCAACTGCTACAATGAAATACTGCTTCCTACCATCTGTACACTGGTTTTTATGTTATTAACAAACCTGGAATATTCCATAATTTCAAATAACAGGGGGTGTTCGAACAATTATTGGTAGAAGTGCATATGGAAATATCAAATTCAATTCAAGCAATAAGTACTAACATGTTATATGTTGTTTGATGTGAAACATTCTCATTATGAATTTCCATCATTTTAGTAGTTATAGCCTATTGTCAAAAATGACACAGGTTACAAAAATAAAGGCAAGCATGTAAAAAAGGTGAGATGAATTCTGCAATATAAATATAACAGATAACTACATTGTACCTGTTAATAAAGATGAAAGAACAAGTAATTGTAGCTTCTAAATATGCTCCAATATTCATAAGATAAATTATTAATTCAGCACTAGACACTGTTTCAAATGATTAAATAAAATAGCATTTCTAATAATTTTCATGTTACTGGTTAGTGAAAGGAGAATTTAAGTACCAACTAGCTGAGGGTTCCCCTCCCACCCCACCTCTACATAACATCACTTCATTGGTGCAGCCCTAAGACTAATGAGTAATTAAATTCTCCTTTCACAAGGAGAATTTCCCAATACTTGAGTTTTTTTTTAATAATTTAAAATGAAAAAATTGAAACAATGTATGAAAATGATTTTGTATATTGTTTTCGGTTTGTATCAACCTTCAGGTCTTGAAATGTTCATCTGTTAAGTTATTTAAGTGCAACAAACAGAACAATTTAAAAAACTGATGCTACAAAATAATTGCCCACAAAATGACATTTTTAATCATTGGTCTGTTGATCTATAATTCCTCAGAAAACTCTCCTTATTAATATTACTTCTATTTCAATTTCACTGTACATTAGCTTGATGCAGCTATAAAATGAGTTAAGAGCACTTGCATTAAAATTCTTGAGGGTGTCCAAGCAATACTGAAAAGCTCCATTTATTTGCAAATACAAACAAAATACAGGAGTATTTATTTGCTGAGATAACACATGATCTGTAATTAAATCATGTTTTTATTTTAATTTTTTATGGCACTCCCATACAGAGGTTTTACATCAGTATTATGGATGGGAAGAAACTTGAGAAAGAACTCTAATGGAATGAAGAGAAATTATGAATACTGTATAAAAAATATTGCTCAATGCAACACGTATACAAATCTGTAAATGAACTTTTAATAAGAATAAACATATTCAAAAAACATGACACTTCACAACTACTAATACAATTATAATGCAGTATTAAACATTAACTGACTGCATAGTACATATTTGGCATTTCATGTCCACAGTGCTCAAATACATCAATGGGGAAGTATAAAGGTTATAACTGATAACATAATTGTAGACTAGAGGCAGTGGCGATTACCATGGTATTGTTAAAGTATTGTGCATGTTCTTCATGTGAAGGGATAATCTCTGTGAAATATTAGCAAAAAGCAATCATTCAACAGTATCAAAATAAACATAACAGGTGATGTGAAAAGGAAACCTGGACGAAGAAAGAAGATGCTATCTATTGAATAGCAGGAGTACCATTATCTACAAAATAATAATGTTACACTACATGAACAGAAACAGTGAACTATTGATGTAAATGTCACAACAAGTAGTGGTACTATTAAGCATTGGTTAGTGGATAGCAACTTGGAGCCTGTCCCCCCCACCCACAAAACACATAAAAGACATGTGCTGCATGTTTAAAATGAGCAAAAAAAAGCATGCAAAGTGAAATCCAGATCTATGGAATATTAATTTTTTTTTGCTTGAACTGAAGTTCTACCTATAATGTTAATGATTCAGATGGAATTCACATTAGTTGTAATCCTAGTGAAACAAATATGCAACCACTATTTACATTATCATAATACTTTTAATTATGGCTAACTAAAAGTTAATTTTGCATTTCCACTAACATTTGAAGTTTATGAGAAAAACTGCAAAGTATACTCTATTTGATCACAAAAGAAACAAAGAAATTATTATATAATTAAACCAAGAATCAGTAATAGAAAAAATTAAAAAATATTATTATTATTATGGGCAACTCCAGTGAGTCCTTAGACTCATCAAGGGAGGCCCTAAACATCATGTCAACACACAACTTTATGACATTCTCACAGTATCTATCATACCTTGCCTTGAACTCACTCACCGTCATAGCACCCACAACAGACTCTGGCAGCTTATTCCACTCATTTACCATTCTAAAAGTAAAGAACCCAGCTCTAACACCCCTCTGCTAACCACACTCCTTTCCAGCTTCCATAGGTGTCCCCTAGTTCTCCCACCACCAGTCCTGTTCTCAAAAATATCCTCTGAATTAATCCTATAGAAATCCTTTAGCAATTTGAATGTCTCAATCATATCTCCCCTTTTCCACCTATCAACCAATTTCTGCAACCCACAAATCTTCAACCTGTTCTCATATGGTTCATTCCATAGACCAGCTATCATCTTAGTCACTCGCCTCTGGATCCTCTCCACCTCCTCCCCATCAAGAAGGAACCTAGGTGACCACATCTGGGCACAGTAGTCGAGATGAGATCTTATCAAGGCGGTACAGAGGTACAATAACTTGCTTGTCTCTGCTTGTCAAGGTATTTTTCAACAACCAAGTGAGTTCATGAGCTGATTTAGCTACTTTTGCAATGTGCCCCCTAAACTTCATCTCCCTATCCACCAACACTCCAAAGTCCCTGGCCTCATCAATCTCCTGGAGTACAGTTCCACCAATGTGGTATACTGCTGTTAATCTTTTCACCCCAAAATGCATAACCTTACATTTTGTCACATTAAATTGACATCCATTCTCCTTAGCCCAGAACTCCAATTCTGTCTAAGTCATCCTGCAAGATTTTGACATCTTCTGCATTCACTATCGCCCTACCCAACTTTGCATCATCAGCAAACAAATGAACTGTCCCTCTTAGATCCTTTCCTATATCGTTAATGAACAAATTAAACAGCAGTGGTCCAAGAACAGAACCCTGCAGCACACCACTAGTCACAGGCTGTCTTTTAGACTCTACTCCTGAACTACTCTTTGATATCTCTCCATCAACACATAAATATAAACATAAATGAATGGAACACATTCAAAGAATGAAAATAGAAAGATTACTAAAACAAGCCTTAAAGTACAAGCCATTAGGAAAAAGAAAACCAGGATGTTCTCTTAAATAATGACTTCTAAGGCCGGAACAGGCCACGCTAGGCCTAAATCCTTGATATGCATGATAACGATGACTAACATTTTACCCCCCCCCCCTGCCTTCTTTCTTATGGTGAAAAGAAAATAACAGCAGTGCACATGCTTAAATTGAAATCTCTCTAGGTATACAATCACATGTTAATGGATTAAAACTACTGGGATGAAATTAAAATATATGAGATAAATTTATTTAATAAAATTGACGATAACAATTTTCCAAAGTTTTGGAATAGTGAGGCGATTGTTACAATTAAGTCTATGAATTACAGCTTTACACTTTCTTTATATAAACGTTCATGCTTATATAAGAACTTATTACAGGCATTGTAATTTTGAGAGAGAGAGATGTTGTAGTAATAAAGTCAAAAGGTGGTCCAATGAAATACAGAAAAAACAACAAATGACAATATGGTCAAAGAATTGTTGTATTCTTATACCTGCATATTACTGTACATTTAATGTTCAGTATTGTTCATATAATATGGAAAGCATGAATCATTTGGTTACATGTTGTATTACTTCAGTTTCATAAATGTACAGTATACAATTTTTTTTACTTATATGTTATGTTACTTTTTATTTTTATTTCAAAACAGTAATTTGACAATGGGGAGTAGAATTTATAGATGCTGTTTGGCATGAGTCATCCTCATGCCAAATAGCATGAGGATGACTCAGAACTGGGTATTCTATATAGAAGGAAACTTGCAGGAGATTATCATCCAAGTTATCTTGAGGAGATATGATTTCTATGATAACTGGCAAGAGAAATGGTTAAGAAGGAACAAGAGTGTGAATACATATTAGGTTTTTAATATGTATTATTTTTTTATTAATAAAATTTACGCACGTTTTTTTTACTAATGATCTATTCTATTAATTCTTTTTAATAATTATAATAATAAAACAAAGTTTAAGGGAAGATAAGTAAGCACTACAATTTTAACAAAATTTTGAGAGGCATATCCCTGAATCTTCTCCTGTCCCCACTAACTATTCCTAACCTCAACAAATTGCTTGCATTAAGCTGCTTCTGATTCTGGAAAACAGATCTGCACATAATCAGCTCAACGTTTAAAGCACAAATATTTTTGTGCTCTAAGAGTATATGTAGATGGATTTTTTTCTTGTTATTTAATGGAAAATTCAGATTGGGGGGGGGGGGGGGGAATGGCAAGAAAAATAGTTAAGAAGGAACAAAAGTGTGAACAAGGAATTGCATACTCATGGCACATATTTCAACAACTCTTCAGTTTAGTCAGTGGAAATGGCAAAGGGAAGTCATTATGGATAATTATCATCACCAAAGGTAAATGATCATACTGTTGGTATAGAACAGATTACAGAAAATCAAGATTCAGAATAAAAAAGTGAAAAGGTCAGAACGATTTTTCAGAATTTGGAAAGCAAATCAATGTTACAGAATAAGACCAGAAAATCTTGAAACAGAAAGTGTCAAAAAAAAGATAGGATTTTAGATTTGGCACTCCTTGGCATGGAATACTTGAGTAAATAAATAACTACCCATGAGATGGAAGGAATCATAAGGAATGTTGCTTAGACAGAGGATGGAAAGTGGTTGGTGTAAGCTGTAATTAGGAATTCCTTTAAAATTAGGTGGTGAATTCTGGGAGGTGAAGTGCAAATTTTTTTGATGATTTTTTTTAGCATTATTTCTTGAAGTGGTTTTATAATTGCAGTGAAACTATAATCATTGTTTAAAGTTTAATTATTCTTTAAACAATGATTACATAGTGAAGAGAGATTATTATTACAGGTATCTCCATGGAGTCAGTAGACTCACTGCAGGAGACCCAAACTATCAAAACAATATCTATCATACCTCTCCTTGAATTCATTTTTTTAAATTTTTTTTTATTTTATTACATGGCACCTCCAGGGAGTCCAAGGACTCATCGAGGGAGGGCACCTAATCCACAATTCTCCGTCTCTACACTCAATCCACCAACTACAACTACTTTCATCATCTACTGCTGACCACCACCACCACAAATATACTTTTTAAGACAATCACAAACATCCACGCCCACAGTGGGATATGACCCCACAGCCTGTTGGCTGGAGAGCAGATACGCTAACCACTCGGCCAACTCAATTTACAGACGAAGAACTCACAACTGAGTCAGGTAATGCATTCCACCCACTCACCACCTTCCAAGCAAAAAATCTAGTTCTTACACCCTTGTTAACCTCACTTTTCCTTAATTTCCAGGGATGACCTCTTGTTCTTCCATCACTATCACACAGCTGAAATATTTCCCCTGCATCAATCTTATAAAAACCTTTTAGTAATTTAAATGTTTCTATCATATCCCCTCTTCTCCGCCTATCAACCAACCTCTGCAATCCACACGCTCTCAATCTATCAATGTAGAGACTATTTTTTACATCACTCACCAACTTAGTCACTCTCCTCTGAACCCTCTCCACAACCTTCTCATCTCCAAGGGATTCAGGTGACCAGACTTGAGCACAATAATCCAAATGTGGAAGTATCAATGTCTCATAAAGGGGAATAATAACCTCTTTATCTCTGGATGTTAGTGTGTTCTTCAATAACCAAGTAATCCAATGTGCAATCTTGGACACCTTAGCAATGTGCCCTCTGAACTTCATCTCCCTATCCACCAACACCCCCAAGTCTCTAGCCTCATCAATCTCTTGGAGTACCATTCCATCAATGTGGTACACAGTTGGTATTCTTTTAATCCCAAAATGCATCACTTTAAACTTTTCCACATTGAACTGACATTGAGATAGAAGTTCTGTCACCCATATGGAGCACCTGGTCTCCAAGCCCTAATATGGACTGGACAGTGCTTCCCCATGTATCATACTACTTCCCCTTAAAAAGAGTAAGTGATAGTAGGATTGGGTAATGTATGAGGCGGCTTTCCACTGTATTTAGCAATTGGCCTGTGGAATGCTCTTGAAGATATCCATTCACAGTGCATCTAAGAAGAAAAAGGAGGGATACAGACTACATGCTCAGATTGCAATCTTAAAAAATTCCATGCAGCTGAAATTATTTCTATTTTTGCAAGATTAAAAAAAACAACTATAAATCACTGAAAGCAGCATACACTCATTTGAGCCAATTTTAGAAATCATTGATATTAGAAATACTAATCCTGGAGCAGGGCCGGCTCTACCGACATGCAAGATGTGCATTTGCACGGGGCAGCAAAGTTGGCATAAACTATATGAAAAATAAGGGTGAAGGGGGTAGCAAAATATGCTATTGCACGGGGCAGCCCTGTCCTGGAGTACTAAATAGCTATTTGCTTAAATTATCAGGTATCAGGTCCTGAGACAAAAATATTCACAAAATTAAACCATTAACTTGGCATTTTAATGAACAGAAGCAATCCTTCATGCAATGTAATACTAGCTGAGAAATAGGTTGCTAACTTTTCACAATGTATTCTAACCTATAAATAACAACATTCTCACACAAGAATATGATTTGGGAATTATTCCAGAAAATATTCCCTGCTGTCAATCATGCATAACTGAAAGTAAAATAGACTTAAGCTTTCAAGTGATAAAGCATACAACAAGACTGCAAAGTACCAAAAATTCTCAACTGTGATAGACTATCCCATAGGAACATTCCTGTTTGCTGAAATGAAGGCATTACATTTTCTGCAAGGAAAACCCCAAACATCGTAATACAAAGACAGAAAGGTAAATCAATAGTAGTAAAAGAGAGAAAACAGAATGTAATAGAAAAATATTATTATTATTATTCGTGACACCTCCAAGGAGTATGAAGACTCATCGTGGGAGGACATCAACTGTACAACTCTCTGTCTCCACCACTACACCGAACCTCTACTACCAATCATCTACATCAACACCATAAACCACCACCACTAAAACTAGTATTTTTTGTCTGTAAATTGAGTGTTATGAAGGGCTGATCTGTCTGTATGCAGAATGAAAAACCAGAGTTTCCAGGAGAAAAACCCTGCTACCTCCATATGAGATCGGCTAACTCACCTTCAATTGAAAAAGTCCACATAAAGATTCCTCCCATCATGACGAAAATTGAACTTAGGCCTTTTCTAATCAAAGAGTGCAATGTACCGTCATTCTTCCAATTGCGCTATGGAGGCGCTTTGTTGCTACTACTACAAAATGTTGATACTACTTTTGTCCCACAACTTAAGAGTTAGTCAGTATCCAAACAATAGGAACTTTAATGAACTAATAATAGTATCAAAAAACTAAGACCATGAAAGAGAATCTTGAAATATATGGTTTGTCAAAATATAAGTCAGGGTAATGATTGATCAATAATTACACTGCATAGGTTCCCTGATTTATACAATTTGAAATTATTTTTTCAATTTTTTCAACTTACAAAGTGTTTTGAGAATGTCTCCATCTGGAGACATTCTCAAAACACTTTGAAGAACAGTTATTTTTTTCCCATACATCCTAAACCAATTCTGTGAATGTACAATATTATTGTACATTTCTTCTAAGTTCACTGGCCAGACAAGATTATATTAAAATATGCTACTCAGTTCACATGAAAAATTAAAGACATATTTAAATCCTCCAGAGAAAATGACCAGCTTTGACATCACTGTTTACTGATATCATTATTATTAAAACATCTCCACAGATTCAACATTCATTATGGAATGTCTCACTCAACTAGTAGTAACATATGTCATATTGTACTTAAATTCATTCACACTCAAAGGTGCATTTCCTTGAATCGACATGTAAAAGACCTACTCCTCCTGACCCACTGGCTGTCTGTACTAATACACTTTCAAAGAATGGTAACTTGTTTTTCCATCTCACATCTGGGTATAAATCTCTTTCACATTAATTTCGTACAATATACTTACCAACAAGAGCCTCCGTAGCTCAGTCAGTATAGACGAAGTCCATTGGTTGGGTTCGATTCCCATCAGTGACATGAGGAACCTTTATCTGGTCTCTTTCGACTAAAGGTGAGTTAGCAGGAGTCATATGGAGGTAGAGGGTTTTTTCACACGGAAACTCAGGTTTTTTTTGTCTCTCAGAACAGGTAAACTGGGCTGTGAACACACACACACACAAATCTACAGTCATAAAATACACAAACCCAATCCCCTCACTAGGAGAACTCAACCAGTCTTAAGGGATCCCGTACAAATAAATAAACTTACCAACTTAAGGCTATTATATCACCATCTATCTATTCCATCTATTCCCCATGTTCTACATCTTGCATTCCATAATGTTTCCACATAAACACAATTTCTTTGATCACTCTCCACAACATAAACTAGGTGACCAAATTTGCACATATGTCCGAGTGTGGCCTTATCCTAGTTGAGAACATCATACACAGAACACTGCTATATTATACACTAACCGCTATTTTATAGCTAATGTTTAAGATTTCTTCCAAAAATCATAAAATTATTCAAGTCTGTGATGAATTCAGATTACCTTATTCAGAGAAACAAATATATACAGACTGAGGGGGGCTGCCCTTTGTCTCCATCTGGAGACATTCTCAAAACACTTTGAAGAACAGTTATTTTTTTCCCATACATCCTAAACCAATTCTGTGAATGTACAATATTATTGTTTTCAACAGACACAAATACGAGAAATCTATTTTTAAAATTTGAAAAAGCAGGCACAAAATTTTTCTGCTGTGTTACATTTTTAGATTTATACACAACATACCCTTTGCTAGCATGGAGAGGGCTTGCAGGAACTCCTCATCAAGTAGCCGACCTCCAACTTCGAGGCATAAATATCAATGTGACAAAATTGAGTATGCTTTTTCCTATCCCCTTCAGTAAAGACAAGAAACTGAAAGTTAAGAACAGTTTTTTTCCTCAAAGCATGTCCTTGCATTCTGTCACAGTTCTGAGGGAGAGGAAATACCGAGATATTTTCTTTTCTCTGACAAGCTGCGCTGCTTTTCCCACTGCTCTAAGATTTTCTCTCTCCTTTTCAAAAAGTACTACTTAAACATCAAACAAGAGCTGTTCATTCCCAGTTACTTTCTTCTTCTTCCTACAGACAAGTCATACATAAGGTCTCTTTCTCAGTACTGTTCCAAATGGACGTAGCTATGGTGATCCATTCTTGGTGACATTTTCCTTACGACACATCATTAGCATTTTTTCCATTCCATGAAGGTCTTGGGATTCCTTTGTTGTGATGGACAGCACTTAGATTAAAGAAACTTTCACTTTCCACTTTAGAATTATGTCTTGCTATTTCTAGGCCCACATGTTAATACATTATTATTATTATTAGCACCCCAAGATCTCATGGAGTCAATGACTCATCTGGGTGGTCCTTTTATCACACACACAGCTCATCATACCATGTTTTAAACACATTCAAACTCTTTGCAGACACCACATTCTCAGGCAAGGCATTACAATTATTCACAACTATGCACAAAAAAACCTGCCTCTCACTCCCCTACTCACACCCTCTTTATACAGTTTCCAGGGATGACCTCTGGTTCTCCACTGATCTCCCACTATTCTCTGTAAAACTTCTCCAGCACTGATCCTATAACAACCCCTTACCAACTTCTCTATCATATCTCCCTCTTCCTCCTGTCCACTAGACTCTGCAAATTACATCTTCTCAATCTTTCCTCATACTCGACATTCCAGAGGTCAGAAACTACCTTAGTCAGTCGCCTTTGGACCCTTTCCAACATCTCTTCATCCTTCTGAAAACCAGGTGACCAAATCTGGGCACAATAGTCCATGTGTGGCCTAATCAAAGCATTATACAATAGAACAAGAATCTCCCTACTTCTACATGTCAGTGTCCTCCGCATCATTCCCAGAAGTCTTTGTGTTGTCTTCACAATTTTGGCGATGTGTCCCCTAAATTTTAGATCCTTATCCACTATCACCCCCAGATCTCTTATTTCCTCTACCTCCAACAATATATTCTCACCAAGCATAAATTCTGCATCCCATCTTTGTTTTCCAAATTTTAAAACCTTATATTTTGCAACATTGAACTCACATCCCCATTTCCATGCCCAATCACTCAATCTATTCAAGTCTTCCTGTAAGGCCACAACATCTTCACTACACTTTATGGTTTGTCCCAACCTTGCATCATCTGCAAACAACTGAATATCTTCATCCAAATCTTCACCTATATCATTAATATACAAGTTAAACAGTAAAGGACCTAAAACAGACCCCTGAGGCACTCCACTAGTGACTTTCCTTTTCCTGGATATCGCTCCCCAATACACAACTTGTTGATACCTATCAGATAGCCAGTCTCCAATCCAATGCACCCATCTAATATCCAACCCCATCTGCTCTAGTTTGACTGTCATCCTATCATGAGGTACTCTATCAAAAGCCTTTGCAAAATCCAAGTATATTACTGTGTATCCTTTTCTTGTGAGAACTAGGATCCAGAGTTGGGTTGATAACTATGGTATTATCTTTGATGGACAGCATGTATTTGCTAAAGGGAGGTCATGTTTTAGTAATCTACTTACTTATTACAATAAAGTGACTGTCCAAGGAAGCAGTCACTTTATTGTAATAAGTAAGTAGATTACTAAAACATGACCTCCCTTTAGCAAATACATGCTGTCCATCAAAGATAATACCATAGTTATCAACCCAACTCTGGATCCTAGTTCTCACAAGCTTCTCCAACAACTTAACCACAACACCTGACACACAGATAGGCCTATAGTTTGATACTTGAGTTCGATCATCTCCTTTATGAAGTGACACAATCCTGCCCTCCTTCCACTCCTTAGGAACTTGACCGAGTGCAAGACTCATATTAAAAAAATATGTCAAGGTAGGTGTCAACTCCCTGGCACATTCTTTCAGAATACGTGGTGATATATTATCAAGTCCCACAGCGTTATTAACATCTAGTTTACTCAACTCCCCATACACCTCTTGCTCACCTACAGTCAGTCTCTTCTCCCCATCATCAACTGCTCTCAATCCCCTCCACGAAGTCACATTCACAAGATTGAAAGATCTTTATGAACTGTTCATTAAGTATCTCCACCACACATTCTGCAACAGCTGTCTTTATACCATTTTCTCCAATCAATGTCATCCTTCCATAATTATTCTTTCTTTTGCTGGCTACATATCGAAAGAACTCCCAAGGATTCTTTTTGGCTTCATTAGCCAACTGCTGTTCATACCTCTCTTTAGCTACCCTCACCAACCAAGTCACCCTCCTTGCTTGGTCTTTGTAGACCTCATGGAATTAGTTATTCCCACATCTCTTATGCTGCCTCCACAATGCCCCTTTTCTCTGTATCGCATGCTTAATCTCTTTATTCATCCATCTCACACCCACCTTATTTAACCTTCTTACCTTTGGAATACATTTAGACATTGCATCTACTAAAAAGTTTTTGAAAATCCCCTAAGCTGCATTGATGTCTTTTCCAGCTAACTCCTCATTCCACACTTCACCCACAAGCTGTCTCCTGAGCTCTTCATAATCCCATCCCCCTTGTAGTTCCACATATACCCTTTTCTCAGAGAGATCCTTGCACTGCTGGCAACCACTCAGGTAATCGACTCATGGTCACTTTCACCAATTGGTGGATGATTTGACACCTCATTTATAATTACATCCTCTGATGAGGTGATCAAATCCAAGACCCTCAATCCTCGTGTGCCTTCTGTTACATACTGTCTGAGGTAGTTATCCCTCAAAAACTCATTTTCTTTACTTCCAGTTGCTATCTCTTCATTCCAGTCTATATTGCCATAATTAAAATCACCCATAATGACCACCCTTTTCCTATTTACTTGGCTAATTTGATTGTACATTTAATTATCACCACCATCCACATTACCTGGTCTATAACAACATCCCACTAAGTATTTGATTCCATTCACCCCTATCTCACACCATACTGCCTCAAAACCAATGGCCCTATTTCCCTCTTGCATCTCTATCTTGTAATGACATAACTCTTTCTCTATTATCAACAGCACCCCCCCCTCCCTTTTTTACCACTTCTATCCTCACGAAACATATCATACCCTTCCATCTCTATTCCGGTCAGGATGTCATCCTCCTCCAACCATGTCTCACTTATTCCGACAATCTTTGGGTGAACAAACGCAATTAGTGCAACCATTTCATCAGCCTTGATTCTTATACTTCTAGCATTTGTATACAAACACAACAGCTCATTTCTGGATCTACAGCTAGTTCCACTGATACCACTCACTCGATGTGATCTCTCCATGCTTGACTAGGGCCATTTCCCTTTCTGCTTCTTCATTTTAAAACCCTTTTCAATTCCAACTGTTTCCTCTTGATCCCTGGTCATCCCATTCCTTTCCTGCCTACACATGCTCACCTCCTCTTGGAGCATCCACCTTTCTCATGCTGTGTACCCCTGTCCACCCTGAGCCTCCCTATTTCCCTGCTCCTCTTGCACACCCATTCTCTCATTTTCTATACTCATACCACTGACTTCCCCATTCATAACCACCTCTTCAATCTCTCCTGTCTTGCTCTCCCGCTCTTTCACATCACTTCCCACTCGATCTGATTCATTCTCTCTATTCACTTCTCTACCTTCCAGCAGCAGTCTCTCCAAGTGACTCACACCATAACCACCCAAATGCAGTTCATTGCTCCCATACAGCTCACTTCGTCCCTCAAACTCATTCCACGCATTAACAAACTGTACTCCCGTCTCGTCACACATTTCAGCCAGCATATCATTCATAATCGTTGCTCTCTGCCTCATTTCACCACAGTCATACCTAGACAACATGCTAACTACCCTTCCTGTAACACCATTCTCTTTTATCCTTCTAAGCAGCCTCCTGATATTCATTCTGACACACTCTTTGTCCTCTCTCAAATCATTCGTACCTATTAATACTATTAGCTCTTTTGCTCGCTCCTGCCTCATATCCAATGCCTCAATTACTCTACTTGTTTTAGCACCTGGAAAACATACCTTGTTTTCCAGGCACTAAAATGGGATGATTATTAACAATCTCTGAATTAGCACTTTATAGAAGAATACAATTATGATGGCCTTGCAAGAATCTAAACACATATCATCTCAACATCAATGGATCAGGAATGGGAGGACTTGCTTCTTCCAGAAGATAAACTCCATCCCATCCAATTTGAATAAGCAAATTTAATGAAGCTAAGAACTAATGTTCTGGAAAGTTAAATGAACATTAGTTCTTGACAAAACTAATGTTCATATAACTTGGAAAAATGATGACAAGAACTGCAAGGCAGGTTTATAACAGTAAAGAAACTTTGGTTCATGTTGCTATTGCTGACATGATTATGTATCAGAAGAAAATGCAGTAGTGCAGGTTATAAAACACAGATTGAAGAACAAGTTAGATAACAGTGGAATATCACACTAATGTCAGCAAAGAATGTTTCATCTTGTAATAAAGAGATTATGTAAATTTGTCATTACCGACTTATTGTGGGCATTGGATAACCACTCACTATTCTTCATCATAAGAATAGTTGCCTACTATGATCAAAAACAAACTTGGTAAAGCTACTTCAAAAAGAGCACCACATCTTACCAAAATTTAGCTTTGGAAATGTATCCTTTGAAGTATCAGTTATAGTCTGACCACAGAAGGTAGAGCTCTCATTGACAGATTGCCAAGAAGAGTCAATTCATGTTGAAAGGGAGAAAGAAATAAGGCGATGAATGAATTGGTCAACAACATGGGAAATCAGGTGCTTTATACATAACATTTTCCAATTCTTATACAAGCAAAACAGTTTTACCACTTTAAAAACTACAATGATCATAAAAGAGAAGTTAATTTTCCGACGTGTATTAATAAACCCATCCCACAATACGAATTGATTATCCTATTATTGGACTATACATAGGTACGGACTATATGGGCGTGCTATACCTACTGTGCTAAAAAAACAAAACACGGTATCCACTTCTAGAAGAGCATCATGCCAGCAAAGCAATTATTATTACTACACCCTCCATGGAGTCAGCAAACTCGTCATGGGAAGTTCATTCAACTGACAACAATATTTATCATAAAGAATCTTAAATGCCTTAACACTGCTTACATTAACAACATATTCTGATAACACATTCCATTCATTGACAATTCTCCATGTAAAAAACCTACTCCCTCCTATTTTGATAATCCCTTTTGGATTAATGCGATAAAATCTCTCACTAACTTACATGTCTTAAATATCACTCCTTTTCCTTCTATGCACAAAACTCTGCAATCAACATTTCTTCAACCTCTCTCCTGGAGTCCTGATATTGTTTTAGACACTTGTCTCTGGACACACTCTCCAATGTTTCCACAATACATTAAAAACCAGTGACAAAATCTGAGCACAGTAGTCCAAGTGTGTTCTGATCATTTCTTTATCCATACATGTTAGAGTACTTTCTATCATAGCTGCACTATAATGTGCAGTGTTTGCAACACTTGCAATGTTATTATTATTAAGAGAGACCTCCAGGGAGTCAGGGACTCATTGAGAGAGGGCAGATACTACATGCACCAGCTATCATACTTATTTTTGAATTCATTCACACTGCTTGCACACACAACATCCAATGGCCATCCATTCCAATCACGCACCACTATGAGAGAAAAATCTAAATATCATCCCCTTCTTAGTGGCATTCATTCACAGTCTCCAAGGATGTTCTCTTGTCCTTTCCTCATCTTCCATAAAATAAAAAATTCGATTCCTGTATGACCCTTTCAGAAGTTTGTAAATCTCAATCATATCACCCCTCTTTCTCCTGTTTGCTAGTGTCTGCAGTCTACAAATTCTCAATCTGTCTTCATAATTTGTATTCTACAATCCTGATATCATTTTTAACACTCTCCTTTGCTCACTCACCACAGTATCAGAATTGCAACGGAAACCAGGAGATCAGACCTGCACATAATAGTTCAAGGGAGGTCTTATCAAGGCCTAGTAAACAGGCAAACTGACATCCTTATTTTTACATGTCAAAGTTTGATTCAGCATTGAAATTATCTTTTGAGTTGTATTTGCAATCTTTACTACATGACCCTACTGCATAGCAGGGGTCATGTACTGCATATCAGCTGCATTCCTGATTACTGTATCCATCAGCAAATAGCTATATATCATCTATCAAATCATTCCTAATGTCATTAATGTACAGATTGAATAACAGTGGATGAAGGACCAATCCTTGTGATACACCACTAGTTACCTTAAATCTTGCAGACTCACATCCCTCATTTTGATCTGTCAGTCAGCCATCTTCTTTTTATTATTATTATTCCTGACACCTCCAAGGAGTCAGAAGACTCATCGTGGGAGGACACCTACAACTGTCTCAACCACTACTGTTAGTCAGCCATCTTCTTTTTATTATTATTATTATTATTATTATTATTCCTGAGACCTCCAAGGAGTCAGAAAACTCATCGTGGGAGGACATCTACAACTGTCTCAACCACTACACCGAACCTCTACTACGAATCATATCCATCAATGCTATGTCTGTAAATTGCGTGTGTTCTGAAGGGCCGATTTGTCTGTATGCGGGATGAAAAACCTGAGTTTCAGGGAGAACAAAAGCCCTGCTATCTCCATATGAGATCGGCTAACTCACCTTCGATTGAAAATCATCCAGATAAAGATTCCTCCCGTAGCGACGAGAATGGAACTTAATATTTTATAACCCAGTCCCATATTCTCCAATTTATGTAACAGTCTTCCATGTTGTATTCTGTCAAAAGCCTTAGCAAAATCCAAAAGTATCATGGTGTATCCATTCCCCTTGTCTAGTTCAATGGCAACATTATTATAGAATGTGAGAAAGTTGCTAAAACATGACCTTCCCTTAGTAAACCCATGCCGTTCATTGCAAAGTAGAGATTCACTGTCAACCCATTTCTGAATGCAAGCCCTGACCAATATTTCTGAAATATTCACCACCACTCCTGAAATGCTGATTGATTGATAGTTGAATACATCTGTTAATGAGAAGGTTTTTATATAGAAGATATTATCATCATATTAATCCTATCGGCTACACCATTTTTTAAATATAGGATATTTATTTATTTTATTTAATCTCTTTTTCTAACAATTATTTTTTATTTTCCGAGTGTACCTATATATGCACAAGGGTTCACTCCGATTGGTGCAATTATCTCTTTTTTTACTATTGCTTTCAGAATCCAAAAAATCACCGACTCAAGACCAAAATAAACATATTTAATAAAACAAAAACAATATATATACACTTCAAACAATATTACATAACTAACTACAAATTTAATTGGCTCCAAGGCCTTTTTAAAAATAAACTTACACTTAACACTAGACTAAACACTTTGTTTTCACAATGACAAAATGTTCATAGCCAGTTTCTGTCTGTGTCAAGGCCCTTTTCCGAAGATATATGACTTTATTCTTCATTTTCAAAGGATCTTTTCTCATTACTCATGTAGCATACATTAATTCTTCCTAACTCATTCTCTCGCCTACTCCCCGTATACGGGAATAAAAAGGCGTTAGCTGATTATTTTATTTTATTTTTTACTCATTCTCTCTTTTTAGTAAAAATAATAGTTAATTTTTAACGGCGTCCTTAATACAGATGAAACTTCCTAATCAGAGTTTTCTCGAACATTCCTTTAGAACATAAATAGCAATTTCTTCTTTTATTCACTAATGCTTATTGACAGTTTTTCCACTTTAAAAAAACTCACAGTTCTATGATTCCCTTTTCGGAATCTACTATTAATTTTCCAATTAGCGTTTCCTAGAATATTCCTTTTAAAAGGAATATAGCAATATTTCCTTTTAATTATCAATACTTATTCCACTTTAAACTTCATAGTTCCACGATTCCTTTTTCGGAATATACTATTAATTTTCCTCCGACTGTCACATAAAAAAAAATCAATTTCCTCCGAACCTAAATATCTGCCGGTCTGTGTTCTAATTTTCCCTTCTTGTTTTTCTCTTCGTTACTACGATACCGAACGCTTTCTGTCTGCTGTCAATCACACATCAAACTTCTCGGCGAGCATGCGCACTCCATGAAAGTGGCAAGCGAGAAACTAAATACAATGGCTGACATGTAGATTACGTTAGCGACAAGAGAATGTCTTCATAAAACACAACTTAATATTTTAAACTATAATAAAATTTCTGTAAGTAATACAATTATCCAAATCCGGTAAGTACATAATTTTTTTAAACGCTTTACATATCAATTTGACAAAACAATTTCAATAACGGGCACATCGTAAGCGTAAACACACTAACATAAATAATACGTCAAAATAGAATAAAAGCCAGAAGGCTAAAAAAAAACAAAAAAAAACGATGAGACCTCAAAAAAGGTTGAAACCGGTCTGGGTAGTGACCTTTCCTCATAATGTAATTACAATATTACATCCCCTAGAGGCTGTGTTTTTATATTATGAGAAAATATCAAGGATAGCTTCCTCTTAGTGAGGGAGCCTGCACCACCTTTGATACGAGTTGCCTTGGTGTTGTACTACCAAGTGGTTACTTACACTTTGATTTGCCGATAGTTTTTCGGTATGAAACTCATAAATCTTAGTCCTAGTTCTTAGAGTTTCGCTTACCGGCAGATAAACATCAAAGGATTTGTATCCCCTTCATTAATACGTCAAAATATTCAGAATTTTAAATTATGATTATTTTTACATCAGTTTCATCTTTCTCTAAAATTTTTTTTGTAAAAAAGTTTTTTTAATTATTTAACCTGATATATATCTAACAAAACTTTTAATGCTTATTCCTAGATCTTAAAAAAATAACGTGATTCTTGCTGATCATTATTTACACTCTCGGAATCACTGGTTTCAGAATCATCTGATGCTAGAGATAATTCAGAATTTTCTTCTTCCAGTTTACTATACTTACAAATCTCATTTCTATACTTTTCAAATGTTTCATTTAAACCATTTGAATTATGCCCTAAATCTACAGAATCATCACTATCAGATTCAAATTCTACAGGTATCTGAGATTCTTTATCCTTATGAACTTAGAGGTATTTTAACATTTTTCTGGTTTATTTAACTCTTAAGTTAACCAACCTATGATATTCTGCTACTATTTCATCCATGTTAAAATCAGTTTGATTATCACCACTCTTACATTGTACATTATCTGAATTATGTCTTGGAAAATTTCATGCATTAGGTTTTGTTTTACCCAAATTAAATTTTCTCCTTTGCTGTGTATTTGAATTGTGAGCTTTAAAACTATTCCCTTTCTTACTAATTGATTGTGAATGAGACGCACAATTAGTACTAGGAAAACAACTCTCATCTTTCAATATTCTATTCATATTGTCTCCTAATATAACTAAATTTCTACTTCCTAAAAAGTACTTTTTTAACCTGTCAGAGTGTACATTTATAATTTTACTAGGATTTTTGACATCTTGAATCCTAAAATTCACAGAAGAAAATTTATCTAAAATTCTATATGGACCTAAAGCTTTCCTTCCTAATTTTCCAACTCTTTTTATACTAGATATATCATCTAACAATACTAAATCTCCTGGTGCAAATGACTTATATTTTCTAAAACGATTTATATACTACCTAGTTTTCTGAGAAATTAATTTACTTATTTCACCTACTAATCTGTGAGTAGTGGAAAATTTATTACTGTCTCCAGTTATAAATTTGGAAATTAGGAAAGATTGGATCAAAGCCATATAAAGCAAAAGATGGGTTTTCTTTGATAGCAGAATGAAAAGCAGACTGCATGCAAATAATGCTTGAGAAATATATGTATCCCAACCATTCATTTTAGTGTTTGCCAGATTGGAAAGTATTTGCTTTATATTTTTATTCAGCCTTTCACACATACCATTGCACTGTGGGTGTAAGTGTAGTAAAAATCTTCCTAACATTAAGTAATTTACAGAATTGTAATAACAGTTCAGATGTAAAATTTGCTCCTTGATCTGAAAGTAAGGTCTGGGGAGTTCCATATCTACAAATTATCATATTCAAGAACTTTCTTGCAATAGTTTTTGCAGTTTGATCCTTCATTGAGACTGCTTCAGGAAATCTAGTTAGCATGTCTATGGCTACTAGAATGTACCTATTGCCTTTTTTTTTTAGTAATTGGCAGTGGCCCTACCACATCAATAGCAATAGCCTGAAAAGGTCTAGTTGGGATTGGAAATGGTTGTAGTGGAGCTTTTCCTCTGAAAGGAGATCTTATTTGGCACTTATGGCATGATTTGACACATGTGAGTATATCACTCTTCATACCTTTCCAGATGCAATGATCCTTTATAGTTTCCCAAGTTCTAGAAAATCCTTGGTGTCCTGCCAAATCGAATCATGGAAAGTGTACATAATCGAAGGAATCATTTTAGTTGGTGCCAATATTTTCACTTTCAACCTTTCATCTTCCATTTGTCTAGATAAGAGTAACCCATCTTTATCTAAATATAAGTTTTCCAAGTTTAAAAAATGTATCCAGTTGAGTTTCACCCTTTAATACTGCTTCATAAATAGTTTTGAGTATGGGATCATCTTTCTGAGCTCAGACAATCTCATCCTTTTCCAAATTTATGAACTAGGCTCCTTATTCTTTAGAGTCTCAATATTAAACACTTGATCATTATCATCATCATGTTTAAAAACTTCAGGAGCAGTTTTAAAAACTGCTCAAATTTTCCATTGTCATCTGATTTCCTGTCCAAACAGTATTCAAGTCTACACAAGGACACTATACCATCACCAAAATTGCCTGCAAAAAGCATGATGTTTCAGAAAATCAATTCTAAATATTACTTGTACATTTAGATTTGATGATTCTGGAAGAACTATTAATGGATGACAAACTTTCAATGGAAAACAAGGAATTGAAATAAAAACATTGATTTGCTTATCAGCTGAAATTTCTGATTCAAATATACCCTTTAATTTAATTGGACAACTTAAAATTGAAATGTCATTTGGGATTTAATTCTGTTAAACTATAAGAAATTAGTGAGATATGTGCACCTGTGTCAAGCAAGATTTCACAAGGCACTATCTTTGTACACCTAGTTAAAGGAATTGCCAGTTCAGCTGGACACCCTTTTAGCACACATGCTGATATCCCATCAGTCCCTATTGCTGAATTGTTATTCAGTTTGTGCAACAGCTCTAATACCTTCTCTTCATACACCTGAATTTCTTCATTAAGTGAAGGGGCAGTGAGCAAAATGTTGCATACTCAGGTTGATAGCTTTTAGTAAAATGGGAACTCAATGGAGAAGAGTTATTCTTCTTTCATATTCCTTCTTTCTTTTTCTTGCAGCATATCGATAGAATGCTTGTGGGTTGTCTTTAGCTTGCAGAACCAGTTTATGTTCAAACTCAGACTTAGCTTTTGTCAACAGTTGTGACTATTCTAGCCCACTGCTTATAATTTTCATAACGGACTTTCATAACATCCTTATGCACACAGTATTTCTTTCACATCATCTGTTTCTTACAAATCTGTTGCTTAATAAGAATTCACATCCATTTGACTCCTACCCTATTTATTCTTTGAACTCCCAGAACACATTCTGATACTGCATAATTTAAGCATTTTTTTAAATGCTTCCCATGCACTGTCAATATTATTCCCATCCAGCAACCAATACAATTGCACTGAACTCAGTTTACTCCTCAGTTGGTCATAATTTCCTGATTTGTAGTTCAGCATGTAAGCTTTTCTGAATGGAACATTCATAAACTTCCCAAATGAGTACCACATGATCACTGTCACCAACTGGATGCAGAATAGTTACGTCTTTAACTGAAGCACCCTCTGACTTCTAGTTCCTTCTGTCACGTGCTACTTGAGGAAGTTGTCTTGCAACAGCTCAATAAATTCAGTTTCATTCTTCTCATGAGATTTTACTGCTACCCACTCAATATCTGGATAATTAAAGGCTCATTATGATTACTGTTTTTGTGCCCATTGTCTCTATTTGATGATGCATTTCTTCATCACTAGCAACTGATCCACCAGGTCTGTAACAACATATCACTATGTAATTCATCTTGTTATATTCCACCTCACACCAGATGGCTTCAAATTTGCTGCCACATGAAACACTTACTAGTGCTACAGTCATAGGTCTTAACACTAACTGGATTCAAGTCATCTGATATCATTATCAGCATGCCCCCCTTCAATCCTATCTCTCCTTCCTAAAAGTCCAGTACCCTTCATACTGGTTGATTCTATATTTATGATTAGGTTGATTCTATATATGTGGTGATCAGCTTTTACTCGGTTGTTGTACATTTGAAAAAAAAATATAGATTTAATGACTATAAAACCGAGATAACATATAAAGATTTTAATGATAAATACTACTAGTTACGGCATATAGCAGCCTTCTTCAGGTATTTATAAAGGAATACTAATAAACATTGAGTTATCTAAACAAACTGGAAATTACAGGTACAAATTGCCTCACATAATCGATACATAAAAACGTTGTATTTTTTCAAGTTGTTCCAACTGCCGTGCCATTGTTTATTGCAATTGTGCGTGCAGGTTCACGTGAACGCCAATATTGAACAACTGCAGCATGGCTATCTGGGATGTTATAACTTAAATTGTTGTTTAAGTGGACCGGGTTCAGCAGGATTTAGGACGCAGAGCACGTTCTCTCTTAAATGAACAAGATGAACTACAAAAAGAAATGAATCACCTCACTCTTATTTTTAAACAAAATGGATACTCTGAAAAAACAATTAAGAAATTTCTTCTGGATCCTCCTAGGCAGTGCACAACAGAGACTATTAATTTTAAAGGTAGCATCTCCATTCCATACATTAGCACAGTCTCCAAAAAAAAAAAATAGCTAAAGTCCTTAAAAAATATAATATCAGGACCTTCTTCACCACACTTCCTAAAATCCGTTCTCTAATCAGCCATCCAAAACCTACTCATCACAACCTTAAGTACCCTGGAGTATATAAATTGTGGTGCAATTGCAATATCCCATACTTTGGACAAACAAACAAATCTATTGAACAAAGGATAGAAGAGCATAAGAGAGACATCTCTTACAAAAGATCTCATGCAACTGCGTTATCCAGTCATGTTCTTTTTTCAAATAATCCTAATGATGACCAACAAAGCCACTCTGTTTGCTGGAATAGATCAGAAAATATCTTTCACTGTGATGATGAGTTTGAGAGGAAAATTGTAGAATCAAGAGAAATCCTGCTGAACCCGGTCCACTTAAACAACAATTTAAGTTATAACATCCCAGATAGCCATGCTGCAGTTGTTCAATATTGGCGTTCACGTGAACCTGCACGCACAATTGCAATAAACAATGGCACGCCAGTTGGAACAACTTGAAAAAATACAACGTTTTTATGTATCGATTATGTGAGGCAATTTGTACCTGTAATTTCCAGTTTGTTTAGATAACTCAATGTTTATTAGTATTCCTTTATAAATACCTGAAGAAGGCTGCTATATGCTGAAACTAGTAGTATTTATCATTAAAATCTTTATATGTTATCTCGGTTTTATAGTCATTAAATCTATATTTTTTTCATATATATATATATATATATATATATATGATTCTGCATTATTTAACTCTGTTGTTACCTTATCATAAAATGCAAGTAAATTGCTAAAACAAGACCACAAATCTATAAAGATTAGGTTGATGGATAATGCATACCATGTCCATCAACCTAATCTTGTATTATATTCCTAACCAATCTCTCCAATACTGACTACAACTGTAGTTATACAGACTGGTCTATAATTGGAAACTTCTGTCCTAGAACAATGCTTGTGAGGTGGTCTATTTTGCATTCTTTTCTTGGTAACCTTACTCACTGCAAGACTCATTAAATAATCAGGTCAAGGGCATAACTAACTGTTATGAACATTCCTTAAAAATATGTGGGAATATGTCATCCATTTCCACATCCTTATTAACACAATCAACACCTGATACACATTGTTCACTTCCAACTCTCCTAATACTTGCTTCCCTTTTATATATATATATATATTGCATGGCATCATTTACAGTATGTGTGGTCACTCAGCTGCCATGACTACCCATTGTTGAAAACCCACCATAATTCTTCTTTCTCTTGCTTGCCATATTGCGGGAAAATTCCCTCGAATTAATGTTGGCCTAACCAGCCAATCTCCTTTCATACTGTACTTTTTCTTTATCATGCTTGTAAAATTTCTAGCTTGCACTTTATACTCTTCATGGATCTGATCACCACCAACTGCCTCTCCTCCTGTATCTCCTCCATAGCATTTTTCTTTTTTCTTTTCCAACACAGCTTGCTTGATTTCAATGTTCATCTATTTCATTTCTACTCTATTTACTTGCTTAACCCTTAGTATGCAGTTATACACTGTTTGTGTCAGATACTGCCTTATGAATTTCTGTGCACTGTTAACATCTTTTCTGCACAGCTTCTACCCAACACATTTATGCTAACTGACTGCAGAGCTTCCCATCATCTTATACTTCCACATATATCTGTTTTTAGCAGTAGTAACCTTATCTTATTTCATCACTTCCCAAACAAGTACTTCATGATCACTCTCACCAACCAGCAGCAGTGTCAATACATCATTAACAACTACATCTTGTGAAGTTATCACCAAATCCAAACATTAAAGCCTCTAGTTGCTTCAGTCACATGTTGCTTAAGATATTTATCTCTCAGAAATTCAACAAACTCACTCTCCTTGTTCCCACTATATCCTCCTTTCATTCTATACTCCTGTAATTAAAGTCTTCTATCAGGATCACCTTTTTTATCCAATCAATTTGCCTAAACATTTCACAATCGGTATTCTCTACATTCCCTGGCCTATAACAGCATCCTATCAGATATACTAGCCTGTTAATTTCAAACTTCACACCACACACATATTCAAAATCTGTGTATGTACTATCAACTTAAAGACTTTGTGGATACAATTCTTCTACAGTTATTGACAGCACTCCCTCCTCCTCTTTTCACCTTCCTATCCTTTCCAGAAAATTATATACCCTTCCATTTTTATTCCTGCCATCACATCCTCCTCAGACAACCAAGTTTCACTTATACCAGTTATCTTTGGGCATAATGACTCAATCAATGCAACAAATTCTCAGTTTTCTTATTTTGAATATGCCTTACATTTGTGTACAAACATAACAATCCATGTGTCTTTGATGCCATTCTACCAGCACCAACATTCTCTATTCTACTTGCCATACCATATCTCTCTCTCTCTCTTCGGTCTGATCACTTCCCATTTCCCTTATCCTGACTCTGATTTACATTCATATCTGTCTCACCCATCACCTTCTGCTTCTGAAACCACATCTTCAACCTCATATCCATCTTTCTCCTGTTGTAGAATCTGTTTAGTTGTTATTCTACTTCACAAGTAGACTCTGATCACTGGCTACATTAATTTCTTGATTCTGTGCGTTCAGAAAACAATAGCATTTCCAAATACCCAACACCAAACCTATTCAAATAGAATCCATCAACTTTAAACCATTCTAACTTTCTGTCAAATTCACTCCATAGATTTACAAACTGAATTCCCTTTACCTTGCACAACTCAGCCACTTTGCTATTTATCACCTCTTCTCTCCTTCTCAATTCACTATTGTCATATCTGGGTAACACACTGACTTTTCCAACAACACTATTATCCTTTACCTCCCACAACAACTTCCTCAAGTCACCAACTAAGTCATTTGTGCCCACAACTACCACTAATTTTGATGCCTGCTCTTTCCTTCTCTGCAGCACATCAGTCATTTGTTTCACTGTTCCACCAAGAAAGCATGTTTTGTGCACTTTATTAGTCATCACACCTCTAATGATCGAGTCTCCATACAATGATATACAATTTGACTCTTCCTTCATAATAATAATAATAACTTCCTCCTTATTCTCATTAACCAATCTCTTCTTTAGATGTTTAATATTATCTTCCAGATGGTTCATTTCACTTTTCATTAACTCTTCCCTAAGCTCTTCTAATATGGTCCCAACTCTTGCTCCCATTTCTAATCTATCAACACACTTTTCATATACATTAATGCTTTCCTTCTTTTCATTTACTCTAACAGTCCACAAATATTTTTTTTCAGTGCATACATGAAGCAATTTTTGCAATGCATCCACTGGGAAAAACCCAAGGAAGAACTAATCCAAATTTGGACTCTTCCTTGAGCTGATTGCAAGATACTCTCTGTCAGCCTTCCAAGACATACTAGTAGTGTAACAAACTTACCAAAGAATGATTTCTAAATTCCCAGGGTCTGGAAGTTGATAACTCATGCCTATTCTGGTACTACAAGCAGGACTGCAGTACATGGCACAGATATCAGTGTGAAGGTATAAAACTATTCAACAGGTTTTTTTTTAAAGATTTTTAGTATAAGAAAGCATAAATATGAAAGGGTGGGATAATTCCATCTTCAGTCTAAACTATTTTTTTAATACGAATATCAACATTGATCACCTGAATGCTGAATGAAGGGTAAAATATTTAAGCTCTAGACATTTAAGTTTCCAACTTCAAAATAATTGAATTATCAAAGTAATACAATTGGCAGACACGCGTGCACACACACACACACACAAAAAAAAAAACAAAAAAAAAAAAACAGTACTTAACTTCGACACCCCCTTCAGCCTACAACATGTTCGTTCATTGTTTCCATAAGTGTGGCCCAAGCAATAGTGTCATCATTGCCTAATCAAGAGGTTCTGATTAGGTAATGGGGAGGGGGTTCAGTTCAGTTCAAGAATAGGATTACACTGTGTTTGGTGGAACGTGCAAGGCAGTTCATTATGAGATAGTTTTAGTAGAGTATGCCATCAATACCACTCTCTTCTCAACAATTAGAGCAAGATCATGTTGTTTTGTATAAATTTTTTTGTCAATTTACAAATCAAATGGAAGTGCTCCTATAATAAAATATAACTCAATTTATGTGGCATAATGAATACAAGATGAAAAAAAAATTCAAGAAATGGATGTGTTGTCCCTTTAACTCAGCACACTCTCTATACACCTAGTGACATCTCATTATAACATTTTTGTGCAGATTCTGCCTCACCAACATTGAGGTAATCAAGACTGTGTGCCAAGTATAATTCTTCCAAGGACCTATTTCATAGAGATTCAGTGAATTGCAATTTGATGGAGATATTCAAATAAAAACTGAAAGCATCATTTTCATGAATGTGAATGCACAAAATCAACAGCTCAAGGTGGATGAAGCAGCACTTCACATGGGGGGGGGGGTTCAGTCAGTTCAAGAATAGGGTTACACTGTGTTTGGTGGAATTAATAACATTTTTGTGCAGATTCTGCCTCACCAACACTGAGGTAATCAAGACTGTGTGCCAAGTATAATTCTTCCAAGGACCTATTTCATAGAGATTCAGTGAATTGCAATTTGATGGAGATATTCAAATAAAAATATCAAAACTCATGAACCATATAGATACAAAATTAATAATGGAAAACGCACGTACAAAGATTATTTAATAGTATAATTTTTGCCTGCGTGTCACAGGCATCTTCAGTACATTTTAAGCTCAAAATGACACACAGGTGAAAATTATACTATTAAATAATCTTTGTACGCGAGTTTTCCATTATTAATTTTATATCTATATGTCTACTCACGGTATACCTCTTTTAAAACTTATGAACTATATTTTTGATAATATAGCTTCTTTACAATAACTATAAAGCTGGTTAAACTTTTTCATGTGAAGGGCTACTTTCACTCTTGAAATTGTGAGCTATTAAATTTCCCTTTATAATATAAAAAAAAGAAATTTATAGCAGACAAAATGAATCATCTTTTCATCATGTGGAAAAAACAACAAATTTTCCTACTTATATACAGATTATATTAATACAAAAATTGAACAATAGCAGTGGTATCTGTAACTCCTGAACCATCATGCATGTTCTTACTAGGTAGGCAGGTTAAGTATTTAAAAAAAAAAAAAAAAAAACCGGTATTATTATTATTATTATTAGTCTTCGGAATCCCTGGAGTCCGAAGACTCATCAAGGGAGAGTGTGCCAACAGTATCAAACGATTGACCCCCCCCCCCCCCCAAACTAAACATGCTAAACTTTTTGCGTGAGCCATTAGTAGCAGAGGCTCTACCAATTGACCAATTATGTATCAAGTAAATGAAAATAATTTAAAAAATCCTGTAAACAATAACTAGGAAACAGGATATCAACAAACAGGAGAAAAGTATCATAAAAAATGAGAGGAATAATTCGTTAGTGACTATTTCATAAGTTAGTTAATATCAACATCATTCAAAGAGAACAATTTTGAATTAAAAAACAGAACTGCCTTGTCAACTCTGTAAAAGTATGATGTCATGTAATAGGAATCCTGCTGTGTATTATATGGAAATAAACTAAAATTTGGTATTCACCAATCACTTCAACTGGATACTGACAATCTAATTCACAAGAACTTGGGGAGGAGAAAGTGTCTTCTCTCAAGTGTGTATTAAATAGATAATCATCAATTTAGTTCATTCCCTCATTTAGTGTACAAAAAACTTGTTTTCCAGAACAATTTCAAATACGGATTTGCCATTTTCTTCTACATAATGCTCTTTAAACCTTGGATGATGCAAGTATATAAGGTGTCCCATGAAAACCTGATTGGCCAAGTGGTTATCTGCACTCCAACAAACAGACTGCCGGTTCGAATCCCAGCATAGACATGGATGTTTATGAAATGTCTTTAGATGGAAGATTTCATTGACCGGTGTGAGACCATCACCCAGCTTAACAGATGTGTGGTGTGTTTATATACATACACTATTAATAAAAATAGGAAATAAAAATCCTTAGTCTACCCATTGTACTAAGATATTATACATCTACAGCAACCTTTTGTGAGTAGAAGTCACATTAAAAAAAAAAAAAGAAGCAAACTAGTCCAATTTAAACAAAATGGAAGGAATGTAAACATGTCTTGAAGAACATTAGAAATATATATACACTACAATTATTATGACAAATCTGAGCTAGTAGAACACTATATATGGTAAAACTAGAAACAACAACAACAAACCTGCACAAAAAACAATACAAATCTGAAAGGCATAATTTGAACAGCTTCAGACTGCTAAAATGTTTACTTAATCTTAAGATTATTGCCATATCAAATTATCAAAAATTTGGGTTACCTCAATATTAAGACCTCTGTCCCCCAAAAGTCTAAGCTGCCTCAAATTCACTTCAGAGTGCTCATTACATCTGCAGTTCCATGTTTTCAGTTACATTTTGAATATTCAAACCACATAGTTGAGAGCAGACCTCATAAATGTTAGTACAGAGATAACTACTCTGGCTCTGGAGTAGTTATTTCTCCAAGTTTGCAAGTTATTGCATAATGTATAGCCTCCGTAGCTCAGTTGGTATAGATCAGGATTTGGCAAACTGCGGCTCGCGAGCCACATGTGGCTCTTTGGGTATGTACATGTGGCTCTGAAGTAAAATTGAAAATGAAAATAAAACTATCATAGTTTCATTTATAAAATTTTTAAAGGATTTTATTCACATAATGGTGATTTCATTTGTTTTATAGGTCTCGCAAAACTTCGTGGCACTAAGATGTGTGATGT
The DNA here is from genome assembly GCF_054136105.1 of Typopeltis vanoorti. Taxonomy (NCBI): domain Eukaryota; kingdom Metazoa; phylum Arthropoda; class Arachnida; order Uropygi; family Thelyphonidae; genus Typopeltis; species Typopeltis vanoorti. The sequence continues at coordinate 90,329,711 of NC_143554.1, forward strand.
AAGGGAGGGGAAAGCGAGCGTGGAGGGGGTATACAGAGGGAGTGGAGGGGATGGTTGCAAAGTGACTAATTAGGTTTTAGGGTGCCTGAATATCTGAGTCATTTGCAGAGCAACAAAGTGACTAATAAGTGAGCGCACAGATGCGCTCTACTGGGCAAGGCAACATTGGCAATGGCAAAATGTGAAAGCAGAGTCCGTGTCGCTTTGCTGCTTCTGCAACTTAGTATTCTCTTTTGGCTGGGTGCATCCAGAAACTGCATTAAGGTGATAAAGGCAACCTGGCAATTATTATTATTATAAAGGCAATTATTTTAAATAAATAAATATATATATATAAAAAGATAAGCCGAAATTTGAAACGTTTCAGGTCCAACAATGCAGCGCGTTTTATTTCACTTGCAACTGTTAACAGCGCATTTTATTTCACGTGCAACTGTTACAATAAAACGTGTTACTGGTGAGATTTATTTTTATTATATTTTTGAATTATTGTCATTTATTATTTTGAATAATCACTTAGTTCTTTTTTTATTTTCTTTTTATAATCTATTTATATAACGTATTAAATAAAATATTTTGTTTAGGGCTATGAAGAAAAAACTAAGAAAAACAACAGATGAGCATCGTGACTTTAAAACTGAATCTTTTGCATTTATCTCGAACTCGGATGGCCTTCCAACCTGTCTTATTTGCCAAAAAAAAAAACTTGTGCACAACAAAAAGTCAAATTTGGAGAGACACTTCACAACAAAACATGCCACATTTGTGAGAAAATATCCTGTCGGTGACACGAGAAAGAGAGCAGTTGAAGAACTTCAGAAAAATGTTGAAAAATCAAGTTCTGTATTTAATTATTGGAGAGAGTCTGCCAATGATGTTAATGTTGCAAGCTTTGTAGTGAGTCAGGAGATCGCGAAGAGAGGAAAACCATTCACAGATGGTGAATACATAAAATGTTTTGTTAATGCATCTGAAGAACTTTTTTGGGATTTCAAAAACAAAGCAGAGATTTCAAATAAAATTAAAAACATACTGTTATCTGCCAAAGCAGTAGCAGATAGGACAGTTACAATTCCTCAAATGTGACCAACCAACAAGGCGAAGACATTAAATTAGCTTCAGCTTTATCAATTGCGGTAGATGAGTCTTGCGACATCATGGACACAGCCCAAGTTTCCCTTTATGTGCGATATGTATCATCTGAGGGTCCGAGAGAAGAACTTCTGGGATTATTGCCACTCAAAGACCAAACGCATGGAGAGGACATAGCAAATGCAAATGCCGTCCTTGAATGCATGGAAAAAAATCATATCCCAGTCAATAAAATTGTGTCAATTGCAACTGATGGTGCAAAAAGTATGACGGGAGCAAAAATGGGTTTTGTTTCAATTTTAAAAGGAAAAATTAATCATGAAGTGATTACTTTCTATTGTATACTCCACCATGAAACTTTGTGTGCAAACATTTACAGAAGAAATTGGTAAAATTATGGAATTGGTAATTAAGATTACCAACACCATTATAGCAAGGGGACTTAACCATTGACAATTTAAAGAGTTGCTAAGTGAAATGGAGAGCGAGTATTCAGATCTTCTCCAGTACAACAGGGCTCGATGGCTTTCGGCCACATGTTAAAGCATTTTGCATCTTGTATAAATGAAATCCAACTATTCCTCGACAACAAGGATGTTCAATATCCAATATTAACAAAAGATCAATGGTTGCAAAAATTTTACTTTATGGTGGACGTTACATCACAATTGAATCAGTTCAATCGTAAATTACAAGGCAAGGAAAATACTGTTTTTTCAATGCTAGAGGAAGTTATTTCGTTTGAAAAGAAATTGATTCTGTTTGCTGAAGATTTAGAGAGGGAAACTTTAGTTAATTTCCCAAACTTGTCTCAATATTGCCGAGAAAACAATGCCCTTTAACAAAGATTATTAACACGAATTAACATGAATTTCATTAAATGTAAATTGAGGAGCCAAATTACTGATGCCAACTTGGAATTGTGCCTTAAATTAAAAACGACTAGTTACAAACCGGACATACAGAAACTTTGTAAGGAAATGCAAGCTCATTGCTCACACTGATTAAAATCAGTGAGAGCAATTTTTTTGTGTGATTTTTTCTTCATTTAATAAAGATATAAAGATGAGTCTTTTGACTCCATGGAGGCCTGAATAATAATAATAATGATGATAATATAATTAATATTATAACTTTTTATATATTACTATAAATTTACTATAATATTACTTTAAATTTTCCTTATTTGTAAAAATATATTTATGGCTCTTGAATAATTTTAAAATTGTTGTGAGGGACAGGTCTGGCTCTTCCATCTCAAGATTTTGCCAACCCCTGGTATAGATGCAGCCTTTAGGTCAGAAAGACCTAGGTTCAATTCGTCTGATGAAATATGATGTGAGGAACCTTTATCTGGTCTCTTTCGACTAAAGGTGAGTTAGCTGGTCTCATATGGAGGTAGAGGGTTTTTCTAAACACAAAATTCTTCTAAATACAAAAATATACTGATTTTTTGTGATTATTAAAAAATGTTTTATATATGGATAATATTTATGAGTATATTTACAAATATATGATCTCATGTTTTATGATGGAGTTGTTTAAGGGTCAGAGCTAGATATCTGGGAGATATCTAGATATCAGAGCCAATTCCTCCTCCTCCAAATGAGGATGGGCTGCAATTTGGGATTTAGCCATCCAAGTAGCATTCTGTAATAGCTTAAACCAAAAGATGATGGTACAATAAGATGAAATGCCATGCCAGCTGGGGCACTGATTAGATAAACAACATCTTCATTTTCAACAGGCAGTGATGATAAACAGTGAAAAGTCAGCTACCGGAACAAACTCCAAAAAAGAAGAAGTGGAACAAATGAAAAAGAAGTGGAACTGAAAGAAGAATAAGAGAAGTGCCTGGTCAACTTAATTGGAGTTACCAAAACTAAGAAGACAAAAGCAGGTGGGATGATCCTTTCAGGTAACAAATACAAAATGCTATAGTCAGGCAAAAATGATTAGGCAAAGGATGAAATATAGTATTCAACACTGAAATAAGATAATGATCTTGAATAGCAGCTAGAGTGACATTGGCAAATCTCAAAATGTTTCCTTAATAGAACCTTTGGGCTCTACTAAGGAAAAGTGAAGGAATTTTTGAGTCATAATAGAGGGTAAGTGACTAAGTAAAAGGGAAAAGTTGGACTTTGGAGATCTAAACAACATAGTAGGAAATGAATATCAGAACAGCAATGTTTTGAGAACATATGGAGCCAAATGCAAAGCTAATAATAACAATAAGCATCTTCTGTATTCTGTTCAGGACATGGTCAACTCAGTTCATCACTTTCTCACATAAATATGGGCACAATTTCACACAGAAAGAAATGAGAAATAATGTAAAGACGTACAAAAGAAAGAAGAAAAACTCTCACTGACTATGTTATTGTTGATAGCAATATATATACCTTCATGCTGGTAAAACACAATAGTAAATAGGGGACTGAAATACAAGTGATCACCACTTAGTTCTGAGCAGGATGAAACTGAATATCATATTAAAAAGGAAAGCATATAAGAAAAGCAGCGTTACAAAGAATAAAAGCTGAGCAGCTTTCAGAGTTGATCTTTAGACTCGAATATGCAAATATTATTCAAGAAAAATTGAGTTTGAAAACAAGAACTAAGCCATGAAGACTATGACAGATTGTGATGAATATACTGATTCATTCAAGATGGCATGTGATGAATTTGTCTGCAAGGAGAGAAAAATAAGAACTCCAAGGTAGACTCAGAATGTTAAAAAGACTATCAAAGTTCCTAGTATGTTGATCACAATTTGCTCTAAGAGAATACAAAGAAAAAAACTTTCTTAGATTTTCTTTAACATTCAATTCAAACAAATAAATTTGTTTGAATTGAATTTAAAACAAATAACATTCAAACACACACGTGTGTGCATGCATACTTTAAAAGTATATTATTATCATTAAGGAGGTCAAGGAGTCAGGGACTCATCGAGGGAGACTATATACTACACCGGTGGTGGCTTGTATATAAGCACTGCGACACTGCAGCACCCCCAAGAAAAAAAAACAAAAAAATTAAATTTTGTTTGCGTTTATAAATAATAACAATGCTTACAACATTATATAAATGCAATACAACATGTTAAAGGTTACAGCATATGTTTCGACATTGATTGAATAGTTAATAATTGGAATTGTTCGATTAATGCTTCAGAAATATTTTTGGCAAGAATATTTCACCCTCAACCATGAACACACACCAATAATAAAAGTTTCATATCTCACAGAAATAACACACACACAAGCATACAATTTATCTGTAACACTGTTCAATGAGCAGTGTCGGATTCACTTGTTACGTACAGTGACAAGTGCAAACGAATATCGGCGAGTCTCAAAATTCTCGAAGTATGTAAATTTCGATATAAATATGTCAATTTACTTATTAATAAATTGGTTACTGATTAGGAAAAAATGAATTATTTTTCTTATTTTGTATATGCAGCACTGCCACTTAAAATTTTCACTGGCCACCACTGTACTACACGCACCAGCTATCATACTTGTTCTTGGATTCATTCACACAGCATCCCATTGCAATCCATTCCAATCAGGCACTACTTTATTAGAGAAAAATTTAGATCTCACATCCTTCTTAGCAGCATTCATTCATTCTCAGCTTCCGAGGATGTCCTCTTGTCCTTCCACCCCCCCCACTCCATGAAATAAAAAAATTCCATCAACTGGAATCCTGTACGATCCTTTCAGAAGTTTGTAAGTCTCAATCATATCACTTCTCTTCCTCCTGTTTGAGAATTTGTAGAGTGAAGACACTAGCAATCGTCTTCATAATCAGTATTCCAAATCCTGATATCATTTTTAACACTTTTCTTTGCATTCTCTTCACTGTATCAGAATTGCAATGGAAACCAGGAGACCAGACCTGTCCAAGTAAGGTCTTAGCCTTGTAAAGAGGCAAAATGACATCCTTATCTTTACATGTCAAAGTTTGTTTCAGCATAGAAATTATCTTTTCATTTGTATTTGCAATCTTTGCTACATGACCCTGAACTTCAACTTCCTATCTACTAACACTATGAGATCCCTAGTCTGATCAGTTTCTTCTAGCATAATCCCACACATAATGTGACATTGGATATCTAATCATCGAAATTCCAGCCTATTCAAATCATTTTACAAGTACTGCATATCAGCTGCATTCCTGATTACCCTACCTATTTTTGCATCATCAGCAAATAGCTATATGTTGCCTGTCAAACATTCCTAATGTCATTAATGTACAGATTGAATAACAATGGACCAAGGACTGATCATTGAGGAACACCACTGATTACCTTGATTCTTGCAGATTCACATCCTCAATATATGACTGTTTGATATCTCTCAGTCAGCCATCCTATTATTTATGCCAATACTTTATAATCCAGTCCAATATACTCCAATTTATGCAACAGTCTTACACCACCACCCTTTCCACTCTTGCAGAATCTTCCCTGTTCTGAGACTCAAATTATATAGCCTGGTTAAAAGAATAGCTAGTTCAGCTGAATGCTCTTTCAGCACCTGTGCTAATATCCTATCAGTACCATTGAGTTTATGGCTACCTCTCACCAGATGAAGAAATTCAGGTGTATGAGAAGGAGGTATTAGACCTGTCATACACCTGAATTTCTTCATCTGGTGAAGAGGTAGCCATAAACTCAATGTTACATACACCAGGTTGATAGCTTTTAGCAAAATGGGCTCTCATTAGTTGAACAATCTCTTCTGACACCTTCTGCCTCACACCATCTATTCAGTAGTTATTCTTTCATATTCATCCTTTCTTTTACTTGCAGCATATAGATAGAATTCTTTGGGGTTTATCTTTAGCTTGAAGAGCCAGTTTCTTTTCATACTCAGACTCAACTTTCCATTCAACAGAGTGACTCTTCTGGCATTGCTGCTCATTAACTGGATTGACATAATCCAATATCATTAGCAGCACCCCCCCCACCTCCACTCCTATTCTGTCTATCCTTCCTAAAAATACTGTATTCTTTACACTCGATACCAGTTAGTATGTCTGATTCTGATAGCCAGGTCTCCCTAATGCCTACAGTCTGAGGTCTCAACATATTTACCAAGGTAACAACTCTATCCCTTTGTTTCTAATACTCCTAGCATTCGTGTACATATATAATAAGCTACTTGAATGTTCTTTTGTATACTCTTGTCTGTAGTCTGCATGACATGGGTGGACAACTTGCAGATCGATGTTCTTCTCCAGTGCCATATATATATATATATGCAGACATCTTTGCACACATTTGATGGGTCAAAACCAGACAAACACAAAATCAAAATCGTTCTCTCCTTGTAATCATTTCTATGATAATGCGCATTCCTGCCGTCGTTAACACAGTTACATAACATTGTCACTCTTACTCACATGTTCCATTATAATTTAGTTTTCCTGACTCTCTCTGTTAGGTCTCATATCAGCTATTAATTTTTCAAGAATCCTGATACCAATATAGCCTGATACCTGATACCAACAAAATCATGGAAATACTTTGATAAGAATATAGAAGGTGGTAAGTGCCTCTGAAGGCTTCTGTAAAAGGAACCTGAGATGAAAAGGTGACAGGTAAACTGAAGATATGTATATTGTAGATGTCTTAAGTAATTATTTTGGAATACTGCTAAATGAAAGAAGCAGTGACAACAGTAGTAGAAAACATTCAAGAGAATGCAGTCAACAATACATACTGCTTAAGGTAGGGAAAAAAAAATTCAAATCAGAAACATGAAAGGGTAGCTGGAGTAGATGACATTCAACAGAAATTCTTAAATATGGAGATGTAAGTTTTACAGTGGCTGCACAGCATAATTCAGAGGGCCTGGTAAGAAGGTGGGATTGCAGGTGATTATTTTATCTATCTCTCATAGAAGCTATTTATAAAAATAGAAACACAACTGAATGTGAGAATTCTGGAAAAAGAAAGTGCTTTGGAGGAAGTACAAGATGAATAATGGTAATCAGTATCACATGAAGAATATAAAGAACAAGGCCAGGAGAGTGACTCAGTTAGTAAGGAAAACAAAAGTAGAGTATGGGCAGAAATTGGCAAATCAGGCTAAGAAAAACCCTAGAGAGTTTTTTTTAGATATGTGGCAAGTAGAAGGAAGAATGATCATGGAAAGATGAAGTTAAGGGATGAAAGTGGTAGAGTGGTAACTGCTGCAGAAGATTGCTGAGATATTCAGTGATCGATTTATAAGTGTTTCATCCTGATCAGGGTGGAATCATGAGGAATTTAAGTGTAAAGGACATAGGAGAAGATAGCTTAATTGTGAGTGAGCAAGAGGTACTTGAGGAAATAAATAACCTTGATGTTAATAAGGCGATAGGATTTGATGACATATCACCATGCATCTTAAGGGAATGTTCCAGGGAACTGGCAGTAGCATTGGCATGCCTGTTTAATAAGAGTTTTGCAACAGCACAGGTTCCAAGGGAGTGGAAGGAGGGTAAAATTGTTTACCCTCCTTCCACTAATTATGGGTTGATAACAGCAGTATTCTCTGTGGTTATCAGCTTGGGTTTGTTAAGGGGGAGATCATGTTTCACTAACTTACTTATGTACTATAGGAAGGTGACAAACCTTGGACAGAGGAGATGCATATACAGTGATGTACTTGGATTTTGCAAAGGCTTTTGATAGACTGCCACATGACAGCTCTTAAATAAATTGAAACAGATGGGATTGGATAACAGACTTCTGTGTTGGATCAGTGATTGGCAGTCAGATAGGTATCAGAAAGTTGTATATGGGGGTTGCAGTATTTCAAAAGAGAAAGGTCACCAGTGGTGTGCCATAGGGGTCAGTTTTGGGGCTATTGTTGTTCAATTTGTATGTTAATGATATTGGGTTGGGTTTAACTAGTGATATCCAGCTGTTTGAGGATGATGCAAAACTGAAGAGAGCAATGCACAGTCAGGCTGATGGTAATGCCTTACAAGACGACTTGAATAGATTGCATGAATGGGCAGGTAAGTGGAACTGTCAGTTCAATGTTGCCAAGTGTAAGGTTTTGAGATTTGGTAAGCAACGATGGAAATGCAAAGTATACACACTTGGTGGGGAAACTTTAACAGAAGTAGAGGAGATGAGAGATCTAGGAGTGATGGTGGACAAGGACCTGAAATTCAGGGCCACATTGCACAAGTTGTGAAGACATCACATCGAATAATGGCAATGATGCAGAGAACCCTGACATGCAGAAATAGAGAGGTTATGATTCCATTGTATAAGGCCTTAATCAGGCCTCATATGAATTATTGTGCACAGATTTGGTCGCCAGGTTTTTCATGGTGATGAGGACATGTTGGAAACTGTACAGAGAAGATTCACAAAGGTAGTCAGTGGTCTTTGGAATGTGGAGTACGAGGACAGATTGAGAGAATGTACGTTGCAGAGCCTTGTGAATAGGAGGAAGAGGGGGAATATGAATGAAACATATAAGCTGATCAGGGGTTGTTATCAGGTAGACATGGAAGAGATTTTTCATAGAATGGAAGAGGGGAGTAGAACAAGAGACCACTGCTGGAAACTGTATAAGGAAGGTGTGAGCAAAGGAGTGAGAAGCAGGTTCTTTGCATGGAGAGTGGTTGGTGAGTGGAATGCATTACTGAGTGTGTTGGTGTGTTGTGGATGTGGACACATTGAACCAGTTTAAGACGCGGTTGGATGAGCATTGTATGCAATAGTGAGTACCTCCCACAATGAGTCTCTAACTCCATGGAGATCAAATGTTGATGATAATGATGATGATAATAATAATAATAATTACAGAGTAATTTCCCTATGGCATGGTCCTGTTTAGATGTATGCAAGCATACATGAGAAATGGCTAAGAAAAATGGTGGAAACTCAGAGAAGAACAAACTAGGTTCAGGACAAGAGAAAGAGAGAGAGAGATGTACAATTATATGATGTAAATGGGACATTATATAGAACATATATTTGAGATTCAATTGCTATTACTGTTATCTATTTTTGCTCTCTCTTTCTAAGGAAAAATATATCCACTGCAACTCTTTCCTTTAAATGATATAAATTTCTAGATCATAATCACTACAAACATCTTGAGAAACAAAAATCTAAAACTTTTTATTTCTCATAGCTAAAATTCATTACACTACACATAATTCTTCTGTTTCCTTTTAGTGACATTCAATAGTCATTGATAAAGATGTGATCAGCAGAATTTCTCAACTATTCAAGGCTTGAGTACTTGCCCTCTGTTAATTTGTAAGTAGGCATATCTCTCAATACTGAAAATATTAGTCTGTATTTCTTCACTCTAAACCAAACCATTACTTTTTTTCAGCTTTTGAGAGACCAATGCACTAATATAGCTGTCAGTATTAAAAAAAAACCCTTTGAAAAAAAATAATGAAAAAAGTAAAAAAAATTGTAAAATAACCAACAAACAACATTCAAAATCTCAATATGCATACATAAAACACCTGAGCTAACATTTTAAATTCAAACAACCCTCATGCTAATATTAGAAACAAAAGTACCAAGAAACAAAACATGCTCCCAAACACCTCTGTCCTGTGGTCCTCAAGAGCTAACCTGACTTTTAAAGTCACAGAACCCAACACATCATCTCTTCAGAAATGCACCCACACCAACACAAAAAAAGCCAATGTCAAAAGTGCAGATACCAAGAACTGAAGACATCCAAGCTTATGGCCCTCAAGTGCTGCTAACACATGACCCTTTACAATCACAGAATTTAACATATCATTCCATCAGAAACATAAGGTGTAACGAATTTCAGGAATGGCATTGAGCTACCATGCATAAGGTGAGTCATAATAAAATTAGTTTAATCCTTTATCCAAGTGTGAGCAAACAAAGTTTGCGCCTGAAGTATCTTCAGGACTAGGGTAAAGTGATACAACACCAGGGCAACTCATTGCAAAGGTGGAGAAAGCTACCAACACTCCTAACTCAGTATCTCCTATAATGCAAAACACATCTCCTTGCGGATATGTCTAATGTTATGCATTAAAGGAAGGGCCACTACCCAGACTAGTTTCGACCTTTATTGAGGTCTCTTCAGTGGGAGCCAGGCCCTAGTGGAAATACGAGGCAGAAGCATTAGCAGGTCATCTCTACCTATAGGAGTTGCCAAATGGTGTGCCACCCTTTTTTAATAAATTACTCTGGATTTAGAGAAATTTAATGCATAACATTAGACATATCTGCAAGGAGATGTGTTTTGCATTATAGGAGATACTGAGTTAGGAGTGTTGGTAGCTTTCTCCACCTTTGCAACGAGTTGCCCTGGTGTTGTATCACTTTACCCTAGTCCTGAAGATACTTCAGGCGCAAACTTTGTTTGCTCACACTTGGATAAAGGATTAAACTAATTTTATTATACTCTAACCAAGTGAAAAAATAAACTTTCAACATCTTTCTCTAAATCCAGAGTAATTTATTAAAAAAGGGTGGCACACCATTTGGCAACTCCTATAGGTAGAGATGACCTGCTAATGCTTCTGCCTCGTATTTCCACTAGGGCCTGGCTCCCACTGAAGAGACCTCAATAAAGGTCGAAACTAGTCTGGGTAGTGGCCCTTCCTTTAATGCATAACATTAGACATATCCGCAAGGAGATGTGTTTTGCATTATAGGAGATACTGAGTTAGGAGTGTTGGTAGCTTTCTCCACCTTTGCAACGAGTTGCCCTGGTGTTGTATCACTTTACCCTAGTCCTGAAGATACTTCAGGCGCAAACTTTGTTTGCTCACACTTGGATAAAGGATTAAACTAATTTTATTATACTCTAACCAAGTGAAAAAATAAACTTTCAACATCAATAAGGTGAGTCAGGCAGAACCATGTGACTGTATATGTCTGTGCTATTACCTGGGATTATATCAAAACAAAGCCAGTATATAATAAGCATTGGTAGAGTTTACATATGCATCTTCGTTGCTTTCGGCAGAAAAATGAGTGAATGGAATTTAGAACAGCACATTGACGTCGAGTTTTGTGCAAAGTTAGGCAGAGTGCAAGTGAAATTCTAGCCATATTATGAGTGGTATATGAAGATGCCATGAAAAAGTCTAGCGTATTCAAATGACAGAAGAGGTTGAAAGGAAAGACATTAAAGAACTGAGGCAACCACAAACTCGTCAAATGTGAAATTGTGGAAAGAGTATGGCAATTAATTTGCCCAATAGACAGTTAATGGCAGGAAACAGTGAGAATTTGGGAAAGAGAAACAGTTCTGCAAAGATGGCTCCACAAATTTTGAGTGAGGATCAAAAGCAGTAGTGGCTTGATGTTTGTTGTGATCTTTCTTCACAACTAGCTGTTTTTTTATAGTTATTACTGGTGATGAAACTTAGTGCTTTCAGTATAACCCTGAAACAAAACAATAAAGCATGCAATGGAAAACATCAACCTCACCGAGGCCAAAAAAAGTGTGAATGTCACAATTGCAAGGGACCAGTTCATTTCTAATTCATTAAACATGAACCAAGAGTGATACAACATTGTTATTTAGAAGTGCTGGACAGGTTATGTGAAGCTGTTCGTATGAGGAAACTTAAACTTAGGCTGGACAAATGGATCATCCATCATGTCAATACCCATGCACATGATACAATAGCTGTCCATGGCCAAAAAATCAATCATAAAATCCATATTCACTACACTTAGTTCCTTATGACTTTTTTCACACATCTAATGTCATGTGGTAACAGTAATAAAAAAAAATATTCCAGAAATAATTTACATAATGGCAGCATTGTCTAAATGCATTGCTTCACAAGGGAATTACTTCAAAAGGTGATAGTAACCACTAGTCAACAGGTAAGCAAATATAGTTTATATGTATGCATTCTGAGAATTTAATTGTTCACCTTGTACACTCACTAATACCAAAAAAAAACTCCAATACTCGAAATGGAGATGTTAAGAACAAACACCTATCATTTCCAGCACTATCAACCTAACCTTACATTAAAAAAAAAAAAAAAAAAAAAGAAAGAAAACGAACTTATCACCTGGTATACATTTACAGTCTTGGAATGTCTTGCTGTTGTAAGTGAAAAAGGAACAATGTTTAATAAAGAAATATTAAATAAAAACAAGTATAATGTCTCCTAAAATAAGCATAATGAAATTATATTTTAACTTACTCAAGCTGTATAATGCACAGGTATCCATGCCTGAAGTGAAACCAGTTTTCATGCTCTGGGATGACAGTATAAGATAACATTACATTTTCACCTCACATCTTGTGATGATTGAGATGTTCTTTTTGACCACTGATTACATACAAAACATATAAACTGGTTTAACTCGTTTTATGTAGCATTTTATTTGAATTTAGATAATATTTAACATTCGTTTATGTTTTAACCTGATATCCTTAGATTGTTTTTTTAATCTTTTTAAGCTGTTTTGTCACCTTGTATGCCCTGACAAAGCCAACAGTCAAGTTGGCAAAACTAGTAGGCTATTAACTTTACAATAAAAATACCTCTGACCAGTTAAACCTAGTTTATGTGTTCTGTATCACATCTTGTGTTACCAAGAAGCTGATTACGGTGTTTTATCAAGATATATTATATTTGCATATTGGTAAGTACATCAACAGCTGGAAGTAATTTATTGTTACTTCAATTTATTGTGCAATAATTTATTATTACTGCACAATAAGAATTATCTACAGTGTGAGGTAACTAATTTTCAGTTCTATAGAATTCTATGCAATGAAGCTCAATATTTTAAGTTTCTCAATGATCTCAACAATCATAGCATTATGAAATAGCACATGAACTATCAAAATTATGAAAATGTAACGCAACTGAATAAGATAACATTAGAATTTTGTTATCAAAACTGCAGACCAACAGATTTTTCACTTCCAAAAAGGAAGAAACATAATTTTAAAAACAGCTGGGCAATGCAGAATGTGGTTTCAGATATCCAATCCTTCAAATTTTTCAACTGGTAATTTTACAGTGCTATAGATACTCTTACTATATCCAAAAATTAATTACATAAAATTTGAATTAAAACAGAGCCTGAAAACCATCACTGACTGGAGTTCATTCTGTTGTGAAGTATTCACTGAATGGGTTTTAAAACATATGAAATAGATCTGACAACCAGGAAAGGTGGTAGAAATGTGATGAATCTATATTTGTATAGACATGGTTGAAAGGTTGAAGAGAAATGGAATTTTTGGTTATGTAGAACGAGAATTGGGCAGAAAGTTTTTTATTTTTTAATTCCAGTACGAAAAAAAGATATGAACAGACTCTACTAGACATTATTAAACAGATACTACTAACTATTATAATATCTGAATGCTAGCATACCTATCTATCAATGTTTGAAAGACAAAGACTATATAAATGAGAAAATCAATCATTCCAAACATAGATCTTGATGATAAAGGATATGCATCCTACCATGGGGAACAGATGAAATTATAAATACCAAAAACATTGGTATTTATAATTTCAAATAAGGTCTTTCAAAAAAGGTCTGCTATATATTTGCAGGATATATAGCAGAATATCAGTTCAAACTATGCCCACTAAGAGCACATTGAGTGCTTGTTTTTTACAGGTGCATTGATTCCACAAATCAGAGAAATGTATGCTGAATACCAACCAGCATTTCTAATCCTGACCAAAAAAATTCTTTCTCAAGACCAGAAAATAAGCCTTTTTTAAAGAGCAATAAACAGATTAAGAGATACCACAGTACTGTTGATTTTCAATTTCAAAATCTACACCAGCAACATGTGCATCAAGAAGCAAACATATCTGGCCTGCAGTTCTCCAAAGCTAAGCTGATCTTAAAAAAGGTCACTGAAGTGAATATACACAAATGAGTGCACAAAGAACCAAACATGTCTGGCCTGGTGCCCTGAAACACTAATGACCATGCAAAACAAGAAGCAAACCTCTTGCTTGTGGCCCTTGAAAGCCCACTTGACTATTTAAAGTTAGTGAAAACAAATATATCACACCTATAGAAACAAGAATAAGCACACTGCATCAATAAACCAATATGAGAAATTGAGCAGCAATAAGTAAATAAAACGCATTCCATTTTACTTTGTATCACATTTTCCCAGTGTACACACAAAAATTTTGTAACCCCTGGTCCCAGAATATGCAGTTATGGATGCCAGTTAATTATTCAGCTTAAGTAAAAATGTGATTTTACATTTTGATGTAATATTTATTTATTATGCATTGTTTCTTTTCACTTAATAAACAAAATAAAAATCTGGATATAAAGCACAAGGAATTACTGATTTTTTTTCTCTCTACATTTTAGTGCAAGCCAGGAACTGTAAAAGCCTAACATTCACTACATAAACTACCCACAAAAGTAGCAAAACATTACTGGAAAACAGAAAAGACTGTTTACCATAACCACTGCCAACAGTACAAATGATAAAATCAAAGACAACAATATTAACAAAAATATTACTACATACAACAAATTCAAAACAACCAAAAACATTGCATTCACACAAAAAATTAAGAAACCACAATCGCAAATATCCAAAACGATCCATCCCCCTCAGTAAATATAATGGAATCATCATCAAATTCCTCACATGTACCCTCAAGGGGGTGTACAGGATATGATAGTACTACATGAAAAATTTACATCATTACTAACTTCCTATCTACAATTTTCCTCCAAATCAATCTGTTACTTGTCAAGACTCCAACATTATTAGATCTTATATTTGTATCGTCTAAGGCACTTTGTACCGTATCAACCCACCTATATCTTGGTCTTCCTCCGGGTCGTTTTCCTGCCAACCTGGCAGAGAACACTTGTTTGGTTATCTTTCCTCGCCCATTCTGTTTAAGTGACCAGAGATTAGCTCTGCTAACGTATTCCTGGATGCTGACAATACCAAGTTATTTCCTAATATCCTCATTTTTAATATGATATTGCCATTGATGCCATCTGTTCACGCCTTTAATCTTTCTCAGAACTCTCATATCTGCGGTCTCTAGTCTTTGGTCAAGTGTTTTACTTCTGACCCAGCTCTCAGAACCATAAGTTAAAACTGGTTTGAACACTGTCTTGTATACAGCTAATTTAGTGTTCCGACTAATTTCTCTCTTATTCCTTTGAACGCTGTCTTGTATATATACAGCTAATTTAGCTAATTATATACAGCAAATTGTCGATTCTGTTGTCTATTTCCATATTTAATTTACCATCTTCACTAAAAATCATGCCTAAGTAGCTGAAATGTTTTACTTGTTCCACAGGTTCTCCGTTCACAACACAGTTGACATTTTCAACAATTCTACCTATTTTCATTGTCTTTGTCTTTTTTTATTGCTGACCTTCATACTATATCTATTACAACAGTTATTCAATTTAGTCAGGGAATCTTGCAAACTTGTAGCGGATTTATTTAGAAGTATAACATCGTTCGCATAAAGCAAAGAGCTGACATTAACATCTCCAATTCTGATATCATGTTTAATACCACTTTCCTTCATAATGTGATCCATATAGATAATGAATAACAGAGGGGATAATGTATATCCTTGTCTCACACCAGTTTTAACATTAAACCATCTTCCTGTACTTCCTTCAATTCTAATTGCTGACTTACAACTCAAATAAAGGCTAAGTATTGCTTGATATAATGCCCCATTGACACCACATAACTGTAGCATATTGAATAGCTTCTCTCTTGGCACCTTGTCATATGCCTTTTCCAGATCGATAAAACTTAAATACAGATCTTTGTTATATTCCCATGCTTTCTCAACTATTTGTCGTAAAGTGAAGATCTGATCCTGACAGCCTCTATTTGGTCTGAATCCAGCTTGTTCTTCACCAAGCTTTTCTTCCAAAATTCTTCTCAAACGTTTCTCAAGTATACTTGCATAGATCTTGCCAGGAACACTCAGTTGGGAGATACCTCTGTAATTCTTACATTCAGTTTTATTTCCCTTCTTATATGTGGGTACTATTAGAGCTCTACTCCAATCATTAGGAATTCATCCCTCTGTTCAGGCCTTCTGAACTAAGCAGTGCAGCCACTGTAAGACTTTTATACCACCATACTAATGGAAAGCAACTAATAACATCACTTCTGGAAATCTATATAACAGTAACAGGTAAGTCACATGGCTTTCTTGACTTTAACAGACAGAAGTATGCTTCATAAACTAATACCAAATATTAACTTCTGAGTTTGAATTTGTTTATAAGTAACAACAATAATAAAAAAAAAATTAATTGTTTTGGTCAAAGTGCGTGAATTTCTGTTTTCAAGTAAAGGGCAGTGAAAATAACAAGTGTGGGTCTTTGCTCTAGCTTCTTTGAAACACTGTTACAAGATAAAGCACGAGTCAAAAAAACATGGCAACTACAACACAGCTGTTAAGAAATGAGAATTTTGGAACTTGATAATGGATAATTCTATCTGAAATCTTTCACAGAGAAAGAAAATCATTAAAGGATTGTCAATTATTATGTTATGATGGTAGCAAATATATATATAGATGGTAGCGAGAAAATATATGTATTGCAAGTTGATTTTAAATGGTCTTAATTTTTCTTGAAAAGAAAGAAAAATAAGGATGTACACTGTGAAAGACAGAAGATGACTGGTTTATACAACCCTTAGAGAAAACGGACAACCAAAATTTCAAGTGTTATCCACGACTCTTTCAAAGAAATGTTCAAATTTAAGAATTCACAAGTCCAGGGATGAAACTTCCATTATTTTTTATTAAAGATAAAAAATATATATTAACACAAAACCACCAGATAGATATATCTTCTACCTCTTCTTCACTTGAGGAAAGAGAGAAAAAAATATGCACAAAAAAGAAAACACCACTAACCTCACTCATCTGTCCTCTATATAAAAGGGCTTGACATGCCAAGGCATCATAAAAAGGAGTGTCTGGTGACAACATGAGTTATGTAATGAAGGAGTGCCAGGTGACAGATAACTGCACACTGGTCACCTTTCATAGATCAACAAAACAGCAATGGCTGCAGTTTCGGTTTCTGATTGATAAACGCAGTCATGCAACAAAAAGTATTTAAAGAAGTGATGAAAATGAACAACTTAAGAAGTAGGTTAAATGAATTTCAAATTTACAGTGTGGTGTTTATTAATAACTTTGGAAATTAAAGTAAGACAGAGAGAATATTTTCTTTCTTGTTACCATTTCTTTTAAGATTAGAAAACCTAAATACTCCTTTTTATACTTATATGATTTTAACAAATATTTGTTTTAGGGTAACAAGATGGCAAGTAGTACTTTATATAAATGATATATATTACATAAATCAATCCAGAAAACATGGGATCTCAAAACCTATCTAATACAACATTTTAATTATTTTGATATATGTTGCTAATGCAAGTCAAGGGGCTATCACAAAAGTACCACATTCAATCAACTACAGTAGTTTCTGTGCTTTATATTAGTTAAAGATATACGTAAAAATTAAAAAAAAAAAATGCTTACCATTTTTTTGCATCACTCAATACAATTTTCCTAGAAGCATTTATCATGGTGGAAGTTTATTTTGCACTTGGTTAGACTATAATAAATTTAGTTTAATCCTTTATCCAAGTGTAAGCAAACAAAGTTTGCACCCGAAAATATCTTCAGGACTGAGGTAAGGTGGTACATCCCTTGGCAACTCGCAGCAAAGGTGGATCACGTTCTCATCACTCCTTGTCTCAGTATCTCCCATAATGCAAAGCACATCTCCTTGCGGAGATGTATATTGTTATGCATTAAAGGAAGGGCCACTACCCAGACCAGTTTCTAGTGGCCCTTCCTTTAATGCATAACAGTATACATGTCCGCAAGGAGATGTGCTTTGCATTATGGGAGATACTAAGACAAGGAGTGATGAGAGCGTGATCCACCTTTGCTGAGAGTTGCCAAGGGATGTACCACCTTACCGCAGTCCTGAAGATATTTTCAGGTGCAAACTTTGTTTGCTTACACTTGGATAAAGGATTAAACTAAATTTATTATAGCATTTATCATGCTTATCCAGAAAAATATTTCAGCATACATGTTATAAATCCTGCAGAGAAAGACTTTCAAGAAATGCTAGAAACTTAAAATCAACACTAATAAAACAGTGAAAACTCTAAAAGTAAGACTACAATCTGAAATAAAACTGAGTGAAATGTTTAATAAAACTGAAGGAGACAAGAAGTGAATGAGTTAAATGAAGAAAATAGCTACACCATAATAGTGCTCGAATTTGCATTTCACAGGATACCACACAGAAGGTCTATTGCACAAACTAGAACAAATTGAGGTGAATATGAAGCTAGTTAACACAGCAATCGAGCAGTCGATAAGCAATCAAAGAGGTGGAACAGAATCAAAAAGGCAGGTGATCCGCAGAGCACTGTACTTAAACAACTGCTATTTGTTTGAACAGTAATGAAATCAGGGATAATATGTGGGGGTAGATATCTAGTTTGCTGATGTTAAACTGGGGAGGGCAATAGTTAATAATAAATAAAGGTGATACTGAGATCCTGCATGATGGTTTAAACATGTGGATAAAGAATAACTGCCGCCAGTTATTGTTAAAATTGGCTGTATATTACACTGACTGGATGTACTACAAGAAATAAATGACATTAGGGATTTGGGGGTCACTGATGATGATGGAGAGAGTGGAAGTTCGGAGAATATATTGCAAAAGCAGAAACTAGCACAAAGAATCCTTCAAATGTTGAGAGAAAAAAAAAAATAGAGATAAAGAAATTATTATTCCTCTTTATAAGGTTTGCAACAACCAAATCTGGACTACTCTTCTGAGATTTGGTTGTCTGGGCTTCTTGGGAAAGCGATTCAGAAGTAGGTCACCAAGATGGTGACAGGTATAAGGAATGTTTTCTATAAGGACAGAGCTGTAGGTGTTACAAAATTTGATTGATAGGCAAAAAAAGAAGGGATATGATAGAAAGATAAATTACCACTAGCAGTTTTATACAGATAAAGGGGAAAAAATTCTTCAAACACATGACAGGAGAGAGGACAGAACAAAGAATCACCTCTGGAAGTTGTGTAAAAGTATTTAACAAGGATGCGAGGATAGTTTTTTTTTTTTGTTGCTGTTGTTTAGAGTTGCAAGTGAGTGGAATGGCCATCACTGAATGAGTTTACAGAGAGATATGATACATTGCGACAATAATGGTTAGTGTGAACCTCCCACGACGAATCCTCTGACTCTATGGAGATGCCTGAACAATAATAAGATATAACAGAACACCAGAGTTTTTTTGTTTTGATATTGAACTTTATATATTTCTCTCTTTAAAGTATAAGGAACTTGCAAGCTTGAGTTAAACCAGGTGAAGTGAAGGAAAGCAACTTAATTTCAGAATAATTTTATCTACTCTATATACAATACACCACTCATCAGTGCATTGAACCTTGTCTTAGCCTCAACATTTTGTTGGTATGCAGTAACTGACAATAAAAGAATGTTAATAAAGGAAATTAACAATAATACTATTTAAAAATAATACACATACAGCTTTTTTTTAGTTTTTCTCAATATAGGAAATCTGTAATAACATCTTCAATTCCCATTTTCATTAAAAAATCCAGCATGTAAGAGAAAACGATGATGGATAACAACATTTACAAATAAATACAAACTCCAATTACAAATGGTTCTTCTACAAAATCTTGAAAATGTATGATAATCAGATACTTACAGTATATTACACATACACACACACTGGATATCTCTACATATCTTTTAGCAGATATCTAAGATTTCAAAAAATGCATACTTTTAAACTTGCACAAAACAGCTTGTTGAGATGATTTAATATGCAAGATGGTTCAAAAATGCCAAGAGTCACCAATCTACGATTTTATACTTTCATGTTCAAATGTCTTCATAATATCATTGTGTTAAATTTATATTCATGCTAACTGGATTCAGATATCAGATATTTTAATTTCAGAAATTTCTAATGATGATAGAGATTTCATTAATACATGCAAAACGGCTATTATCTATAAAGATACAGTAATGTCTCAGACCCCGTTGAATCAGTTAATGTCAACTGACCTTCTGGTACAGCACCATGCAATAATGCCTTTAGTTATCCAACCAAGCAAATTGCTCAACCACTGGTTGGACAATTAACATGGTCTAATTGGGAAAATGGCATCTCCACATAAAAAATTCTTATGTGCATGCATTCTGTTATGTATTTTAAGATTTTCTTCTGTTGAAAATGTTTTTCCACAAGTTTCACATTTAAAAGGTCTTTCAATTGTGTGAATCTTCCTATGTACATTAAGACTTCCTGACTGAGAAAATGCTTTACCACAAGTGTCACATGAAAAAGGACGTTCATGTGTGTGAACTCTATTATGTATTTTAAGATTTCCTTCAGTTGAAAATGCTTTCCCACATGTTTCACAGCTAAAGGGTCTTTCATTTGTATGAATTCTCCTATGTACATTTCGGCTACCAGATTGAGAAAATGCTTTACCACAAGTTTCACAGATAAAGGGGCGTTCATGAGTGTGAGTTCTGTTGTGTATTTTAAGATTTCCTTCAGTTGAAAAAGCCTTTCCACAAGTTTCACAGTTAAAAGGCCTTTCATTTGTGTGTATTCTCCTATGTATATTACGACTTCCTGATTGAGAAAATGTTTTCCCACAAGTTTCACAAGGAAATGGCCGTTCACGTGTATGAATTCTCTTATGTATTTTAAGATTTCCTTCTGTTGAAAATGTTTTATCACATGTTTCACACCTAAAGGGTCTTACATTTGTATGACTCATATGATGTATTTTACAACATTCTTTCATTATAAATGTTTTCTGACAAGTTTCACAAGGAAAAGGCATTTCATTAGTGTGAAACATACTGTGTATTTTACAGTGTCCTTTCATCAAAAATGGTTTCCTACATGATTCGGAGGTAAAAGAACCTGTATTTGTGTGAATCTCAATATCTTTTAAGGCTTGCATATTGAAGAAGTTTACAAGTATCATTAATAAAAATTGCTGATAAATGTATTTTTCAGTTTTTCTTGGGCAAAGTTCACTGAATTAAAAGAACAGCATTTGGCATTTCAAGGTCTATATTTCTATTAACTATATAGAAACATTTTACTGCCTTTATGAAATAACTCATCTGTGATGCTACAGTTTCATCACTTTTGAACACTAGCATGTAGTTACACAGTGCTTTTTCTGCAATAATGAGTGTGACTACTCAAAACTGCAGAACAGCAGGTTTATTATGTAAATTATTCAAAGCCTTTAATGTCAAAAATGAAATGCTGCAACATAACACAGGTCAGTCTGAATTTGTGTGGCTGGCTACTTATCCATTTTGTTTCTAAATGAAAGCTCATGAAAGATGGCAATTCGAAAGCTATCTTATCACCTGCTTTATATTTCCATAATTCACTGAAAACCAGTGCCAAGTTTAGATGACAGAAGGATTTATAATTTTTTTTTAGATAACCTATCAATCAACCTTCACTATGTAATATTAAAATGTTCTGAAAGTCAGAACACTTGATTCTAATCACTATTTCTTCATGATCTGCACTGAATAATCCATTTCTTAAAATTCAGAATATTTCATTATGAACAGATGAAAAAAAAATGGTGCATTTAATTTTTTTTCCTAATAAGAATATAATGAACTTAGTATAATTTCAACGAAATCTTATAAAAATGAATAAAGAATTTTCTTTAAAGTGATTATTTTCTCAAATAGTAGAGCAAAATACTTCATTTCCTTTGTTACTATGGATCAAAAACTAGTGAATGAAAAAGGCATATATCTTTCCTCTTCATCTACAAAATGTCACTCTCTGCTCTGAAAACTGGAAATGTTTTCAATTATATCTGGAAAAAAGAAATTCAAAATTTATTGGTCTATTATATGTCTGATCAATAAATAAATTCTTCATTACAAAGAGAAATGAAAAAATTGCATTTTAGTGTTTGAAAACATAGGACATTACATTAATGTATATCTTATTCAATTTTGTAATAGGAAGGTATAAAATGTAAACTGTGGGAGCATTTACAACAGGGAACCAACACCAGCAGGATTAACATTTTTCATATTAGTGATTTTATACTGCAGCTTATCGTTCATTTCACTTTGTTAAATGCTGCTATCTTGAGTACAAAGAAATTTCACATATGAAGATTACAAAATGTGTGATTATGTTTTTTTAGGCTATATCTATGATTCAAACTTAGATACAAAAAATTTTAGAAAACAAGTTTCCTATACTTAACTAGTCAACACTATCTGCAAAGTTAAAAGGCTACATAATAAAAAGAAAATTGTACATAAAAGACTAATCATTAAAAGAGCACCATCCCCTTGGGTAGCTCCAGAGATACCATCACTCTTCTCAATCTGTATTATTATTATTATCTGAGACCCTCAGGGAGTCAAGGACTCATTGAAGGAGGCTATATATCACCCATCCTTTCCAGCAGAAAAGACTAATACTAATCCATTTAGAGCAGCAAAAAAGTATGAACTATGAATTACCTGATCCTGTGGTCCAACAGGTAATGATAGTAAGCATATCAACTTAGTGGTACTCGTTCTCAAAACAACTATTCCCTTTTGTTCATTATTTTTAGTTACACACACACTCTCTCTCTCTAAATGGACAAAACATTAGAGATACCTATCTAACAGCAAGTTGTTCCTCCTCTAGCATGAATAACAGCCTGTACTCTGAGGCATTGACTCACCAGATGCCAGAGGGTTGCTGGAGGTAATTTCAACTATGTCTGTTGCAGCATTGTCCACGACTGCATGTTAGACATTGGTCCCAGATACATGGATCTGGTATCTTGCTCTATGGCATCCCAGAGAGATTCAATCAGATTTACATCCAGGGACCTTGGAGCCACTGGATGGTACCAAACTCAGATGAGTGTTCCTTGAGCCATGCCTGGATGGTTGTGGCCTGGTGAGGTGGTGCAGTGTCCTGCTGAAACAGATCATCAGCAACAGGATGTGCAGGTGATCAGTCAGCACATTCTGGTAGCTCACAGTATTTAATGACCTCTCCAGGCATGCTAAGGGACCTAATGTGTCACATGAGAAGGCTCCCCAAAACCATCACAGAGCCACCACCTCCTTGAATAGAGCCTACCTGGCACAACAGGTGCCAGGTAGTTGTACTGAGCTGACCAAAGGGTGCAGAGCTTCATGCTGTTGAAGCCCTGCACCCTTTGGTAAACTCAGTACAACTCATAGAGGGATTCATCAGACCACACGAAACTGGTCCACTGTGCAGAGGTCCAGTTTTTGATGGTCCTCAACACCAGGCAAGGTGCAATGCCCGATGATGAGCTGTCAACAGTAGTACATGATTAGGGCATCGACTCCTGTAGCCCATGGTATGCCATACTGTTCGCTCGCTGATGCTGCTTGGGCCTCCAACACTGAAACCGGATATGATTTGCGTCACTGTTGCTTTGCAGTTGTCTGTACGAGCCTGGATAGTCTATGTCGACCATAGTCATCAATGGCGTGTGATCAGACACCACTTGCTTGCTGAGCACTGTACATCCGTTGATGGTATACTTGTGGTAAACCCTTGATACAGTTGTCCTCAAGAACCCTAGAGGCCTTACTACTTGGGTGATAGAATGACCCAATCTGTCTTGCACCAATAATACATCCGCTATTAAAGTTGCTAAGATCACCACATTCACCCATGTTCGTTGATTGCGATACACTGGTGGGAAGCCCCATGTATGCCTATTTACCATCCGCATACAGTTTGGGTATATTTCCCTCTGTGCAGGGGATGCCAGTGTCAACTTCCCATCACCCCTATCTCTAATGTTTCGTCCATTGAGTGTGTACACACACACACACACACACACAGTACAACTTGGTCATAACGAATTCCACGGGACCACATATATTTGTTCGTAATAACCGTTATTCGTTATATCCAAGAAGGTCATATAATTTGAGCGAATTAAAAATGTTTTCAGATTTTTCTCAGCATAGGTATATTGGGTAGCATAAATACATATGTGCATACATACATATAAAGAACAAAAATTTATTTTGAAAACTTCACATTTTTACATAAAAAATCATCAAGCGTGCTTTGCTTTGCACAAGACGCATATTTCATACGTTTGAAATTGTTCCTTATACCAATAAGATGCTTGAATGTGTCGTCTGAACTTACAGATCGCGATTCCATAAATCTTGTTAAAATATGTAAAGCACTTTCTGCTTCACACCAGGTAACAATTTTCTCATCATTGCTATTTTCTTCCTCGGAGTCACTACTACTATTATCTTCTTCTGGTGTATGAGAAATTTGTTTGTTTTCAGATGTCAGCATCTATCAGTATACCCAAAGTTGTGACACCGTTATCAATGTCTATAAAATTATCAATCTCTGCGCACATTTCAAAATTGTTCAAGTTTCGCGCTTTTAACCATGCTGATAATGGTAAGTTATCCTCTTCATCTTCTTCAGATTCACACTCGTATTCCGCAAGACCGGCTTTCTTAAAACAGTTTTGTATCGTAGACGATGACACCAAATTCCAAGCATCACTCATTAAACGTATTGCGTGAAGTACACTGATCTTCGAGCCTTAAGCATAAGCATTTTCCGTGGATTTTTCTCTGCGTTCTATCAGTTCCAAGACTAACAGACGACGAAAATGGGATTTAAAACATCTAATTACTCCCTGATCAAGTGGTTGCAAGACAGACGTCACAGTGGGTGGCAAAAAAACAAGTTTTATGTTTGTTAAATTAGCCACTACAGGATGGGCAGGACAGTTGTCTATCAATAACAAAATTTTCGGTTTTCACTGCGAAGATTTTTATCCCACTTGCGAATTTCATTTTTGAAAATTGAAGATGTCATCCAGGCTTTCCTATTCGCTGTATAATCAACGGGAAGGTTCTTTATGTTTTTAAAGCATCTAGGCTTTGCCAATTTTCCAATTACAAGAAGCTTTCTTTTATCGCTACCGGTCATGTTCGCACAAACTAAAACTGTGAGTCTATTTTTGATAAGTTTTAAGCCGATGCACTTTTCGTTTTTAAATTGAAAAGTTTTATCGGGCGTTAAATTATAAAAAACCCCTGCTTTGTCTGCATTATAAATGTTGTTGCATCCATACCTTCATTTGATGTCCGACCATACATTCTTGATCCAGTCAGAAACAACGTTTTTGTCAATGGATAACGCCTCGCCACTTACTTTTGCGTAGACAATATTGTTGCTGTTCTTAAAGCGATCAATCCACCCGTTGTTGCATTTAAAATTGCTATAACCAAGTTGAATGAACAGCAAATTTTTCGGCTTGAACTTTCAAAATTGGTCCGCTAATAGGCAAGCAAGCGGTTCTTTGCACTTTAAACCATGAAAGAAGTGCCTTGCCACACGTCACTTTTATTACACTTTTTAAGTTTTTTACACTTCGATAAATTGTTTTCAAAAGTTTTAAGAGTCAACTCGCGATTCTTCCAAATTGTTGATATTGTAGATGGGGACAAACCATACTTCTTTGCTACTGTCAGATTTGATTGGCCACTTTCCACCTCCCGTATAATTTCTACTTTTTCAGAAACCGATAAAATTTTCCGTTTGACTCTCAACATTTTTCCACAACCAGAAAATGCGTACGTACGAAATGTCAGTAAAGGAAGGACTTACGTGTATTATTCGTTCTTTATTCCCGTGAAACGAATTCGTAATAAACATGAAATACATGCATTAAATCAAATGCAATTCAAATATACCTTCAAAATTATTCGTTATAAACGTGAATTCACTGTAACCGTGATCGTTATAACTGAGTTCTATTGTACACACACACACAGTATATATAAATTTTTTTGTATATATAAACAATATCAAAATGTTCTACACATACAACTAAAACGTTCGTCAGTACCAATTATTTTTTTTATTATTATTAGTTATTTAATAATATTAATTCCTAATTATATATTAATAGGAACATTTTGGAAAATATTTAATGCACCCTCAACCAAATCCACAACCTTTTGTTGAAGGTCACTCTACTCTCCAACCAAAAGCCTGTGAGTTAGAATCCCACTCTCAGCATGGTTATTTGTTATAATAGATTTAGTTTAATCCTTTATCCCAGTGAGAGCAAACAAAGTTTGCGCCTGAAAATATCTTCAGGACTAAATATAGTGTTGTACTATCTTATCCAGTAAGTAGTGCAACACCAAGGCAACTCGTGGCAAAGGTGGAGCAAGCTACCAGGCACTTCTAACCCAGTATCTCCCATAATGCAAAACACATTTCCTATGTGGATATGTATACTGTTATGCATTAAAGGGATTGGCCATCTACCCAGACTAGTTTCGACCTTTATTGAGGTCTCTTCAGTGGGAGCCAGGCCCAGAGGTGGAGATACCAGGCAGAAGCAGTAGCAAGTCATCTGTGCCTATGGGAGTTGCCAAAAGGTTTATCACCTTTTTTAAAAATTACTCTGGATTTAGAGAAAGATGTTGAAAATTTATTTATCACTAGGTTAGACTATAATAGATTTAGTTTAATCCTTTATCCCAGTGAGAGCAAACAAAGTTTGCGCCTGAAAATATCTTCAGGACTAAATATAGTGTTGTACTATCTTATCCAGTAAGTAGTGCAACACCAAGGCAACTCGTGGCAAAGGTGGAGCAAGCTACCAGGCACTTCAGGTATTTAGTCCTGAAGATATTTTCAGGCGCAAACTTTGTTTGCTCTCACTGGGATAAAGGATTAAACTAAATCTATTATAGTCTAACCTAGTGATAAATAAATTTTCAACATCTTTCTCTAAATCCAGAGTAATTTTTAAAAAAGGTGATAAACCTTTTGGCAACTCCCATAGGCACAGATGACTTGCTACTGCTTCTGCCTGGTATCTCCACCTCTGGGCCTGGCTCCCACTGAAGAGACCTCAATAAAGGTCGAAACTAGTCTGGGTAGATGGCCAATCCCTTTAATGCATAACAGTATACATATCCACATAGGAAATGTGTTTTGCATTATGGGAGATACTGGGTTAGAAGTGCCTGGTAGCTTGCTCCACCTTTGCCACGAGTTGCCTTGGTGTTGCACTACTTACTGGATAAGATAGTACAACACTATATATTTAGTCCTGAAGATATTTTCAGGCGCAAACTTTGTTTGCTCTCACTGGGATAAAGGATTAAACTAAATCTATTATAGTCTAACCTAGTGATAAATAAATTTTCAACATGGTTATTTGTGTCAATAGGTGGCAGATAATTTTTATTGCTCAGTATGAGACAATCGCCCTCCTTAGTGGAAGCCTGAAGTCATTTGAAAGTCTATGTTTTTCTAAAGCAGGTTTCTGGAATATTTAACTCTTTTCCACCCATGGTATCGATGTACTACAGGTTTACAACAACTGGATTTAAGGTTGCTGTTGCCCTAAGCCAGTGGTTAAATTAAGCCGGGGCTCTTTTGGGGGAGCCCGTCCCCGGAACTTTTTTATGCACTGGACCCAGAAAATATTTTTCCGTTTTGTGATTTTTTTCTCTTTATGGTAATTAAGCCTAAAGTGAAATAGACAACAGTGGCAGGTTATTAAGACTTGCATATGATGGTGGGGTATTAACAAAAGATAGTGCGACCGAAAAAATAAAGCATAGTCGACAATTGAGTTGAAATGCTAACTCTCTTCAACTGAATTCCACATGTGAAACTGCCATAACAACTATATTATTATTATGGGCAACTCAAGGGAAGCCCTAAACATCATGTCCATCACAACTATTCGAGATTCACACAGTATCTATCATACTTTGCCTTGAACTCATTCACTGTCATAGCACCCACAACAGACTAGCAGCTTATTCCACTCATTCATCACTCTAAGAGTAAAAAACCTAGCTTTAACACCCTTACTAACCATACTTTTGCCCAGCTTCCATGGATGTCCCCTAGTCCTCCCACCACAGTCCTGTTCTCAAAAATATCCTTTGAATTAATCCTATAGAAACATTTCAGCAATTTGAATGTCTCAATCATATCTCCCCTTTTCCGCCTATCAGCCAATTTTTGCAACCCACAACTCTTCATCCTGTTCTCATAAGGTTCATTCCATAGACCTGCTATCATCTTGGTCACTTGCCTCTGGATCCTCTCAACCTCCTCCCCATCAAGAAGAAACTTAGGTGACCAAATCTGGGCACAGTAGTCGAGATGGGCTCTTATCAAGGCTTGATACAGAGGAACAATAACTTGCTTGTCTCTACTTGTCAAAGTATTCAAGTGATTTGATGAGCTGATTTAGCCACTTTTGCAATGTGCCCCCTAAACTTCAACTCCCTATCCATCAAACACTCCCAAGTCCCTGGGCTCATCAATCTCCTGGAGTACAGTTTCACCAATGTGATATACTGCTGCTAATATATTCACCCCAAAATGCATAACCTTACATTTTGCCACATTAAATTGACATTCTCCTTAGCCCAGACCTCCAATCTATCCAAATCATCCTGCAAAATTTTGAGATCTTCTGCATTTACATTTGCCCTACCCAACTTTGCATCATCAGCGCACAAATGAACCGTTCCTCTCAGATCCTTCTCTATATCGTTAATGAACAAATTAAACAGCAGTGGTCCAAGAACAGAACCCTGTGACACACCAAAGGGGTGCCAAATATATATACACACACACACACACACACACACACACATATACATTTCTTAGTTTTAACACGTTCGGTTGAATTTTATTGCTGCTTTGGGACAGGTGAATTCACACACATCTAATTAGTAATAATAATTTTTAGTTAGATACCGAGTTTGCTGGTGAAACATATGGTTTTGCTTGAGTCTATACAGCATAGTTTCTGTATAAGAAGACATGTGATTCATTAATTATTGTCGTTTTTACCCATTGTCTCTAATTGCACTATTTGTTGAGAAATATATTACATATATTGAATATTACAAATATTACATATAGACTGCTCATATCTTAGTCACTGACATAATAAAAGTACTATGCTTGTTTTTTTTTGCCTCTGCAGTATAGTGGCTGTTGGGGAGGACGTGTTATTTACATGTGCAAGAGAGTTACTATCGCCCGACGTGAACATGTTTAAGCTTTTTTTCATGTACGCAGTATATGCTAAACTTTTTAATTTTTTTTTATCGAAAAGTAAAATCAGGGGTGCGAATTATATTAGAGTAGTATGGTATTTCAACTATGAATAAGTACATGATACCTTCTTTAAACAGAAAAATGGCTTGGATGACAGTGATAATACAAAACGGGTTTGTAATGAAGTTCGTGTGTAGTTTCTGAAGAGAAAGAAGTCTGTAACGAATCCACAGAAACACAGAATTCCCATCAGTTGCAATGTGATAATATTAATACACCGAACGAAAGGAAAGATTTGCTGACTTGATGGTCACTTGACCAGTGGATCGCATTCAAAGGTAAATACAATTGGTTATTTTGTAGGAACATTTTTCTGTTTTGTGACTTTTCTTCCTTTACGGTAATTATGCCTACATTATTATGTCATTATTCAAAATTGTTTACAGTTTTGAATGCGTATATAAAGTCAATATCAACAGTCGCCTGATTACGAACTCATGAAAGGGACAGGTAGGTTTGGAGCTACTCCAGATAGCATTCAAAGGTAAATACAATTGGTTAGTTTGTAAATGGCCTGGAACTTATTCACTTAGAATTTAACCACTGCCCTAAGCTATAATTGTTAAGATGCCACTTCTTAGGTAATGCATTCCACTCACAAACCACTCTCCATGCAAAGAATCTGGTCCTCATTCCCTTGACATACTCTCCTTATACAACTTCCAGAGACAGCCTCTTGTTCTGCTGCTGGCTCCTGCTATTCTTTGAAAAATCTCCATAAGCTTCTAAGGATGACCTCTGTTCTGTCCCTGCCTTCCTCTACTCTGAAAGATAGCATGTTTGCCAACAAGATTCTTGTCAGCAAGCAAAAATGGCAAATGATGTTTTGTGCAAGGACAAAGGGAGGTATAGTTTGTTAATGTTTTGGATGCAAGGAAGGAGAGAATTGTATAAAAGTGATGGATTGCATTTAAATGGATTTGGTGTGAGTCATCTGGAAAGACTGTTGCTAGAAGGAAGTGTCACGAAAGATGTGAAAAAGAGATCAGGAGAGTGAATAGGTGAGAATAAAGTGCTGGAAACTGGGCTTGCAGATCCAGAGAGTGCCCAATGCAAGCATGACATTTTGTTGTGTTTGTACTATCATTTTGTCTCAGGTTTAACCATTTACCAGCCCCGATGTGTGTATATATGTTCATAATTACATGGATGCAAAGTGTCCATTGAAGCTCATATATGTTCACTGGGCAACTACAGATGCCACATGGTCGCTCTGATGCTCAGTGATGTGCCACACCAGGTCTCACCATGTAGTCATGTCATTTGCTTTTCTGCCAGCCTCAACTCTCTGAAGATCAGTCACCCCCACACACCATCCATCCAATTGATGGTCTACCCCTTCCTTTTTTTCCAGGAACTTTACCTTCTATTACTGTTCTGAGAAGTCCCCCTTTCATCCTTTCTGTGTGTCCAAAATATTTTAACTTTCTTCTGTCAATATCCTTCAGGAGCGTTAAAGTTCTACTGATCTTTTCTAACACCCATTCATTTGTACACCTTTCAGTATATGATATACAGCCTTCTGTAACACCACATCTCAAAAGCAGATCTGTTTTTTATCTGACTTCTTTAGGTTCCAAGTTTTACATCCATAAGTCGCTGTTGGAAAAAACAACTGCATCCAAAATCCTCAACTTTGTTCCCATGGAGAGAGATCCATCCTTCCAGATTTTAGACAGGTCTCTGACTGTTGTTTTAGTTATTCCTAACCTTCTGACATCTTCTGAACAGCAATTCTTCACATTAATAATGGATCCCAGGTACTCAAACTTGCTGACTTCCTCGATTCTTTCTCCATTAAGGTACACTTGTTTCCCAAGAGCTTCTCTGTTTGTATTTCCTTTGAAAATCATAATCTTTGTCTTGCTAGGATTCAGTTGAAGTCCTCTGTTATTACTGATCTTGTTAACTTTGTCAAGAATTAGTCCTAGTTCTTCCATGTCATTACAAAGGAGTACTGTATCATCAGCATACCTCAGATTACTGATCAATCTACCTCCTATCCTGAGCTCATTCAATGCTTCGCACATGATGTCCTCTGCATATATACTAAACAAGTGAGAAGAAAGTACACATCCTTGCCTAACTCCTTTTCCAACTTGAAGCCAGTCAGTCAATCCAACACCTATTCTTACTGTGGCTTCTTGCTCCCCTGTACAAGTTGGCTATCAGCCTGATAGTGTGTTAAGGAAAATCCATTCTTTTCATTACTTCCTACAGTTTCACATGCTCAACACAGTCAAAAGCTTTAGAGTGGTCTAAGTAACACATTACCAGAGGGAGTCTGAATTCTTTATTTTTTTCTATAATCTATCTAAAGCAAAGGATCTGATGTCTGGTGCCCTTACCTTTCCTAAAACCTGCTTGTTCCTCGGGCATTTCTGCCTCAACTGTGGCCTCAATCCTATTTAGCATGATCTTCAATAAACTAATAGTTCTATAGTTCTTGCACGCCTTCATATCACCTTTCTTATGTAGTGGTATAAAAACTGACTTCTTCCAGTCTCTAGGTCATGATCCTGTAAGCCAATATCCTTGTAATCAGTCTATTATAATCTAAATTTAGATTACAATCAATCTAAACACTCTTATCCCTCCATCCCCTGTGGCTTTAATTAACTCTTCTGGGATTTCATCTGCACCTGGGGCCTTATTGCTCTTAAGCTGCTTAACTGCTCTTTCAACTTCATGCCTAAGTGGAGGAGGTTCTAAATCAAAATTTTCCTGGTGAGAGGGCTCCACATTTTCTTTATCCACTCTACTGTACAGTTCCTCACAGTATTCTTTCCATCTGTTTTTGATTTCCAACTCTTCTGTTGGTAATGCTCCATTCCTGCCTTTGATGACATTCAATTTAGGCTTAAATCTGTGCTTTAAGTCATGAACTAAATAAAACATCCTTTTATAATTGTGCCTCCTCATCTGGAACTCTATAAATGTAAAGAGATAGCTCTTTACATTTATTAGTATAGAACTTTTCCTTGTCCTGCTTGATGGCTCTTCTGACTTCTCTATGTAATCTCTTGTATTCTTCAGTCCCTCTGTCTCTTTGTTTTTCCAACTGCCTTCTTTTGATTAGTTCCCCATGTTGAATCTATTGGACCGAGATACTTCTTCGCTATATCCTGTATTATCATCTTGATTCCTTCCCGAAGCATTTCTGGTGAGTTCTCCTCATTGGTCTCCCAAAAATCATCCAACCAAGTTGATGTTTCTTCTGTGAATCCACTAGGAATTACTCTAACATCCAATCTAGTGGGATGTGCCTGACCTGGAAGTTTTCAGAGTCTTAGTCTTACTTTCACTCTTACTAGCTGATGGTCTGTACCACAATCTGCTCCAGGACAAGTATGCACATCACAGATGCTCATCTTCCACTGCTGGAGAGCCAGGATGTAATCAATCTGGTGCTTTGACCTATCAATGCTAGATGTCCAAGTATAGGTCTATAGTGGATGTTTCTGGAAGCAGGTATTGGTAATAACTAATCTGTTAGCATGGGCAAATTCCAACAGTCTTTCACAATGGGTGTTACATTCGCCCAGACCAAACATGCCACACTCCGGCCTGACTCTCATACTCTCTCCCACTTTTGCATTTAAGTCCCCTAAGATGTAAAGTATGTCTCTCCTTGGTAGGCAGTCCAAAACAGTTTGGAAGTTTTCGTATAATTCCTCACTCTCTTCTTCAGGCCTATCCATGTGCGATGATAAACTACCACAATTGATACATTGGTAGGCTGAGTCTTAAGTCTAATAGAAAGTATCCTATCATTAATGGGGTTATAATCAAGAAGGCTTCTTGCCTGAGCTGTCTTCAGTATCACTCTACCCCCACGATGCTTTGAGTCACCACCTGAGTAAATAACTAGCTTACCATCCTGTCTTTGAAGTGACCTTCTCCATTCCATCTGGTCTCTGTAATTCTCAGGATGTTAATTTTTTACCTATCCATCTCTTTACAGAGAATCTCAAAAGTACCATCTGTAGACCATGAACATTCCATGTGTCTATGTAAAATTCCCTTCTAAAATTAATTTTATACCTTCTGTGTTGCTCATTCACAGTATCACTAACTTTTGATGGAGACTATAATATACTTCTCGAACAGGCCCTCTGCCTAAGCCCTGAACATGGCTCCGATTATTCTGCGTGACAACTGATGCAACATGAGATGTGTTATAAAGGCACAACCATATTACCATTTTGGAGTGAAGTCACTGCAAGAAGAAAGTGGTAGGGTTGCAGAGGCCCTTTCCACATAAGATGAGATGAAATAGCAAAATAGGAAAGATTCACCCCTAGCCCACGAATACGCTAATAGCATTGAGGAAGAAGCAAGAAGAAAGGAAAGAAGGAAAGAAAAAAAAAGGGGGGGAACCAGTCTACAGATAATATAATGTATATTACATAAAGCAAGGCATGGTCCAGCATCAGGTACCTCGGGTTTGCCATGCCCATACTCACTAAAGTGAGCACTTGAGGCAGAAGTTCATATAACCTTTGGATATTATAGAAATAATATGAATATAAAGTGTATATTTTTGACATATTTTATCCATGTAGCCATTTGGGTGGTTAAGCCAACATAAAATATGAGGTGCTATGAAAAAGAAACTAGACTGTGCCAGATACTCGTGGCACAGACATTGTCATGTCAGTCTGCCACATGGCATTGAGCTGTGTGACCAGAACTCGTGTAATGCACATTAGTTGCATAAAACTGGAGAAATCTTCCACAAAAACCCTTGAAGTACTTCATAAGAAATAATGACGTCATGATCCCAACTTAGTGTTTTCAGTGGCACTCATGTTTTAAGAAGGGTAGAACCACCTTGGAGGACAATGAGAAGCCAGGACAACTATCCACCAGAACAACCCATGAAAATGTCGAAAAAATTTGACAGATCATCCATGCAGATCAACACATCACCATCCAGGAAGCTGTCAACAGAGTTGGGATTTCACATTAAGCAGCTCAAGCGATCATCACAAGAGATTTGAACATGCATCGCATCGCATCACTGCCAAGTTTGTTCCCCATCTCTTGACTTCTGATCAGCACTGTGTTAATGTCTGTGAAGATCCTGTCAAAAGGCCATTGATGACCGCCAACCTTCATCTCAAGGGTCATCACAGGGGATAAGACTTGGGTTTATGGTTACGACCCAGAGACAAAACAGCAATTGCAACAGTGGAAGAGTCCACATTCCCATAGACCAAAGAAGGCAAGGCAAGTCAGGAGTACAACAAACAGCATGTTAATCGTCTTTTTTGACATTAAGGTGATTGTGCATCGAGAATTTCTCTCACCTGGTGAGACGGTTAATGCAGAATCTACTGCAACATTTCAAGGCAGTTTGAGAGAAGATTTTCATTAATAAAAGACCAGAACTGTAAAGAAGCTGCAACTGGCTCCTTCACCACAACAACACTCCCTCCCACAGTGCCTTAAAAGTGTGAGAGTTTTTGGTGGCCAACAGCATGGTGGTTTCCCCACATATTCTTACCTGCCATTTGTTTCCAAAAATGAAATTGAAGCTGAAGGGATGGCAGTTCAACACCGTTAAGGAGATCCAAGACGAACTGCAAGCAGTGCTTGATACACTCGATGGCAAAAGCGGTGGGATTGCTGCATGAACTCTGAAGGGGATTGAGTCCAAATTTAAATTGGGTAAGTTGTAAAAGATTTAATTAGCCTAGTCCATTTTTTTTTTTTTTTTTTAATAGCACCTCATAATTTGGCTGACCAAATCTCAAATTCACACCCCATACTTATTTGTTCAGTATCCAGATACTAAACAAATACATGACAACTTTCCTTAATAATTGGTATGATCCTCACAAATTTCCAATTAAAAGGAATGATTCATAATTATTATTACGCATTATTATATTGGCAACTCCATGGAGTCCTTAGACTCATCGAGGGAGGCCCTAAACATTATGCCAAAAATTCACCCTTCACACCACTGTTAACCACACTTTTGCTCAATTCCAAGGATGGCATCTAGTTCTCTCACTACTAGACCTATTCTAAAATTTTTTCAACATCTCAATTATTTCTGAGTTATATTTGCAATTTTTGCTATGTGACCTTTGAACTTCAAATTCCAATTCGCCATAACCACAAGATCCTCAGCCTGTTTCTTGTACATTAACCACTCAGTCAACAACGCAGGCAATATGCAGTAAAAACAAAAAATTCTTTTATATGGATGCATGTACAAGGTGTAGACTATGACATTACAGATAACACAGCTGCATATTAAAGATTTATATTGTAACTGAATGCTTTTTTTTTTTATAATCTACTGTATTTAAATTTCTACTGTTGTTGTTCACGCTGATTGTTTCATGAGAATGTTTTATGTTCTCATCGAGGTTTTGAAAATTTGCAATTAATTTATTAGTTTTCTTGTGTAATGCATGTTTCCTTAGATTGATGGATATCTCACAAGTTAATGAATGCTTTATTGCAAAGACTAAATTCCATAATATCCTTTCCATCCATATTAATATCAGAATACATGGTTCAGAACACAGATCCAAACTGCACCAAATTGGGAAGCATATCCCCCCACCACCTCTCCTTTTAAATAATGAGAATATAGATGATACTATTCCAAGGACTCATTGTGGGATTTTTTTTTTAAATGGTGCAAGGATAGCAAAGGTTATAGCAGTATACACGGTAAGACAATCGCAAACATGCCTGCAGCAGGATTTGAACCCACAACTTGTTGGTTGGAGAGAGGACATGCTAACCACTCGGCCAACCAGGCCGGCTCTCATTGTGGGAGGGCACTCTGCTCAACTACACAAAACTCACAATCCTCACTACTTAGTCCTTCAACTACATTTATTTCATATCCAACACATAAGTTGTACAGTATTATGTAAATGGTACAACATTATTTACAACAAATTAGGATATGTTACAAATGAGATGCTTAAATTTTTAGTAGGTAAATTATACAGGGAATAATAAGTAAACTATGAAGGAAAAAGAAACTATACATAAGTTATATACAGTAAATATGGTCAGATGTTCCTCCGGATCTTGAACAATCAACTACATGCAACGATAATACTACAATCAACACACAATGCCATCTGCCACTTACTACCATTTATTTTCTTGATATGAAGTTATCACTTTGATATATCAACAAGCAAATATAAGCCGTCTTGTAAAAATATGTTCTTTTATTGAGATGTAAGTTGATATATCAAGTTATAATACAAAACAGATTACTTGCATGGAATACTTTTTATTCACAGAAATTCTGCATAATGTCTTGTATCTTGATGATTCTCAGTATGATTTAATGTGGAACAAAGCAGATGCATAAAACATGAAAGATTAACAATACAAATATTGTACCATAGGTTTATTATTATTATTATTTCCCAAGACCTCATGGAGTCATCTGGGAGGTCTTTTTATCACACACACATCTCATCATACCGTGTCTTAAACACACTCAAACTCCTTGCAGACACCACACTCTCAGGCAAGGCATTCACAACTCTGCATGAAAAAACCTGCCTCTCACTCCCCTACTCATGCCCGCTTTATACAGTTTCCAAGGATGACCTCTGGTTCTCCACTGATCTCCCACTATTCTCTGTAAAACTTCTCCAGCACTGATCCTATAACAACCCCTTACCAACTTCTCTATCATATCTCCCTCTTCCTCCTGTCCACTAGACTCTGCAAATTGATACCAGGTCTATAACAACATCCCACCAAGTATTTGATTCTATTCACCTCTATCTCACACCATACTGCCTCAAAACCAATGGCCCTATTTCCCTCTTGCATCTCTACCTTGTATGGACATAACTCTTTCTCTATTATCAATAGCACCCCCCTCCCTTTTTACCCCTTCTATCCTCACGAAACATATCATACCCTTCCATCTCTATTCCTGTCAGGATGTCGTCCTCATCTAACCATGTCTCACTTATTCCGACAATCTTTGGGTGAACAGACGCAATTAGTGCAACCATTTCATCCGCCTTGTTTCTTATACTTCTAGCATTGGTATACAAACACAACAGCTCATTTCTGGATCTACAGCTAGTTCCACTGATACCACTCACTCGATGTGATCTCTCTCCATACTGGACTGGGGCCATTTCCCTTTCTGCTTCTTCATTTTAGAACCCTTTTCAATTTCATCTGTTTCCTCTTGATCCCCGGTCATCCCATTCCTTTCCTGCCTACACATGCTCACCTCCTCTTGGAGTATCCACCTTCCTCACGCTGTGTACCCCTGTCTGCCCTGAGCCTCCCCGTTTACCTGCTCCTCTTGCACACCCATTCTCTCATTTTCTATACTCATACCACTCACTTCCCCATTCATTTCCACTTCTTCAATCTCTCCTGCTCTTCCACATCACTACCCTCTCGATCTGATTCATTCTCTCTATTCACTTCTCTACCTTCCAGAAGCAGTCTCTCAAAGCGACTCACACCATAACCACTCAAATGCAGTCCATCGCTCCCATACAGCTCACTTTGTCCCTCAAACTCATTCCACACATTAACAAACTGTACTCCCATCTCCTCACACATTTCAGCCAGAATATCATTCATAACCCTTGCTCTCCACCTCATTTCACCACAATCATACCTAGGCACACACTGACTACCTTCCTTTCACACTATTCTCTTTTATCTTTCCAAGCAGCCTCCTGACATGCTCTTTGTTCTCTCTCAAATCACATGTACCAATTAATACAATTAACTCTTTTGCTCGCTCCTGCCTCATATCCAATGCCTCAATCACTCTACTCATTTTACCGCCTGGAAAACATACCTTGTGCATTTTATCCTCTAGCACACTTTTAATAATGGAATCACCATACAACGCCACTCGCACATCTTTCATCTTTTGTTAACTCTTGCAAGGGTTGGTCGATTGGTAGAGCCTCTGCTACTAATGGCTCAGTTAAGTAAGTTTGAGCGCGGTTAGTAGTTAGAAGGGGACCAATCGTTCGATGCTGTTGGCACACTCTCCCTCGACGAGTCTTTGGACTCCCTGGAGGTGTATAATAATAATAATAATAATAATGATTTATTTTAATAGTTTTGACCTGAATTCTCTTGATTTCATTCAGAATCCATTTCATTTCTTGCCTCATCCAATCCAATTCACTTTTCGAATCTCGCGACATATTCTCTCTATCATTAAATCTTTCTAACTCTTGACCCCCTCTTCTCACTTTCCCTCTAATTTATCTTTCTTTGTTTCTGTACTTTCGGACTAACATGCGTCCAACTTTCGCTATCATTCTTCTCACTTTTACTCTCATCTTTCTTTGTTTCAGTACTTTCAGTCCAACATGTGTCCAACTTTCGCCATCATTCATTCTTTTTTCGCTATCATTTATTCTTTAGATTTTTTTCACTTGCAATTTGTGCATCATGCCATTTCTACTTTCATTCGTTCTCTCAATTTCATTTCTTTCCGCCACTCTCGCCTCACTTTCGTCCCTTTTAACATTCGTTACGGTTTTCAAATCGCTCTTTTTCTTTTTTCCTGATTTTTTTAACATTTTTTCGCCTCTCTTCTCACCATCCTTCTCTTTCAAACGTGCACTCGCAACACAATCGTTACTAACACTTTCTGTCATCAATTTCATATTTGCATTCCTCAGTTCCTCATTCAGGTCACACTTCGCACACATCCTTCTTCCATTCGCGCTAAACATCCACAAATCATTTATGTAATCGAAGGAATACATATAACAAACCTCACACTTAACGAAACGACTGAAATCCAAATTAAAATC
Source organism: Typopeltis vanoorti (assembly GCF_054136105.1). Lineage (NCBI taxonomy): Eukaryota > Metazoa > Arthropoda > Arachnida > Uropygi > Thelyphonidae > Typopeltis > Typopeltis vanoorti. The sequence continues at coordinate 90,368,880 of NC_143554.1, forward strand.
ATAGAATGACAATGTCATCGGCATTTTTTTTTTCCCCCTGCAGGTTACTAGGTCTAATAATAACGGCCTAAATATAGGTCTAAAAACAGGCTACAATAGCCATTAATTATATTATACTAATAATAACAATTTTAATTAAGTTTAGGCAAGAAAAATCCCCCACACTAATAATACCGATAGCGCACAACATTTACAGCCGCTCTTACTCAAACAATTACGCATATATAATTAATTATTCCTAGAATAACTTATCTGAATCAGGAGCTCTTCTTAGGTACATCCACAGCGCTTGGCTCACTAATGTATAGATCCATACATCTATGCCACTCTACTACAACCTGTAGTAGAGTGGCATAGTAATTATAGCTACTGTTCTATCAAAGTTTAGTAAACAAAAAAAATATTAAAAAATTGAACAACAATAACCAGTATTAAGTAATACTTCCCATAAAGAGGATAAAAATAGCCCATTGAATTTGTTCAGATTTCAATGTTACACAAATTTCTCTATGTAGTTTACAGATCCTTTGCATCTGTGGTTTATCTTATTTTAGTCATTGAGGGAGATCTGCTGCTGTTCATCATAAATATATCAAGTACCAATTAGAAGTCTGCACTTGTGGTATGATACTATCACTTCCTCACAAAGTGCACAATGGAAAAAGATCAAGTCCTATAATGTGAGACCATTATTATTAAGTCCAATGTCCTTATCCCATACAACGCCTCCACTACCCATTATGTCAAGTATTTATTCCTAAACAACTACCAGGGGCTCATTTTCCTTATTCATACATAATAAGTAGAGTGATTGACACATCAGACATGAGAAGTAAGCGAGCAAAAGAGTTGGTAGTTGTAACAGGTACAAATGACTTATTGCGAACTAAAAACATGTCAAATTGGATATCAGGAGATTGCTAGCTGGATAAAAGAGAATAGAGTGATACGAAAGGTAGTAAGCATGTTGCCTAGGTATGACAGTGGTGAGATGAGGCAGAGAGCAAGGATTATGAATGATATGTTAGCGGAAATGTTTGAGGAGAAAGGAGCGCAGTTTGCTAATGTGTGGAATGAGTTTGAAAGATGAAGTGAACTGTATAAGAGCAATGGACTGCATCTGAGTGGTTTGGTGTGAGTTGCTTAGAGAGACTGCTGCTGGAAGGTAGAGAAGTGAGTGCAGAGAATGAATCTGATCAAGTGGGAAGAGCAGGAGAGAAAGACAGGAGAGATTGAAGATGTGGTTATGAATGAAGAAGTGAGTGGCATGAGTAGAGAATGAGAGAACAGGTGTGCAAGATAGACAGGGAAACAGGGAGGCTCAGGGTGGACAGGAGAACACAGCGTGAGAAAGGTGGATGCTCCAAGAGAATATGAATGCATATGTAGACAGGAAGTGAAGTGGATGACCTGAGATCAAGAGAAAACAGCTGAAGAGGGTTCTAAGATAAATAAGGAGAAAGGGAAATGGCTCGAGTTGAGCATGGAGAAATCACATCGAATGGGTGGTATCAGTGGAACTAACTATAGATCCAGTAATAAGCTGCTGTGTTTGTATATAAATGCCAGAAGTGTAAGAAACAAGGCAAATGAAATGGTTGCAATAATTGAGTCTGTTTACACAAAAATTGTTGAAATAAGTGAGACATGGTTGGATGAGGACAACATCTTGACAGGAATAGAGATGGAAGGGTATGATGTGTTTTGCGAGGATAGAAAAGGTAAAAAGGGGGGGGGGGAGTGCTATTGATGATAGAGAAGGAGTTATGTCCATACAAAATAGGAATGTAAGAGAGAAATAGTGCAAGTGGTTTTGAGGCAATATGGTGTGAGATAGAGGTTAATAGAATGAAATACTTGGTTGGTTGTTGTTATAGACCTGGTAATGAGGATGATAGCGACTATGAAATGTATAATCAAATTAGCCAAGCAAATAAGAAAAGGGTGATCATTATGGGTAATTTTAATTATGGCAGTAGAGACTGAGATTGAGGGTCTTGGATTTGATCATCTCATCAGAGGATGTAATTATATGTCAAATCACCCTCCAGTTGGTGAGAGTGACCATGAAGTGATTACCTGAGTGATTAAGTGGTTACCAGCAGTGTGAGGACTTCTGTGAGAAAAGGGTATATGTAAAACTACAAGGCTGGTGATTATGAAGAGCTCAGACGACAACTTGCAGATGTAGCATGGAATGAGGAGTTAGCGAGAAAATAGATCATCGAAGTTTGGGAGATATTCAAAAACTATCTAGTAGAAGCAATGTTTAAATGTATTCCATGGATCAGAAGGTTAAACAAGGTAGGTGTGAAATGGATAAATGAAGACATTAAGCATGCAATACAGAGAAAAAGGGCATCATGGAGGCAGCATAATAGAAGTGGTATTAACTAATTCTATGAGATTACAAAGACCAGGCAAGACGGGTGACTTGGTTGGTAAGGGTAGCAAAAGTGGGGTATGAGTGCAGTTAGCTAATGAAGCCAAAAAGAATCCTAAGGAGTTCTTTCGATATGTAGCCAACAAAAAAAAAAGAATGATTATGGAAGGATGATATTGATTGGAAAAAATGGTATAAGGACAACTGCTGCGAAGATATAGTGGAGATACTTAATGAGTAGTTCATAAAGGTTTTTCATTCTTGTGAATGTAACTTCATGGAGAGATTGAGTTGATAATGGGTGGGGGGGGCCGACTGAATGTAAGTGAGCAAGAGGGGTATGGGGTGAGCAAACTTGATGCTGTGTCCCACAGCATCAAATGCTGTGGAACTTGATAATATATCGCCATGCGTTCTGAAGGAATGTGACAGGGAGTTGACATGTGCCTTGACATATTTTTTTAATATGAATTTTCCACTCCTTTGAGTTCCAAAGGAGGGGAAGGAAGGCAGGATTGTGCCGCTTCATAAGGGAGGTGATAGAACTTGACAGAACTCAAGCATCAAATTCTAGGCCTATCTCTGTGTCAGGTGTTGTGGTTAAGTTGTTGGAGAAGCGGGTGAGAACTACATTTCAGAATTGGGTTGATAACAATGGTATTATCTTTGATGGACGGCATGGATTTGCTAAAGGAAGATCATGTTTTAGTAATCTACTTACTTATTACAATAAGGTGACGGCTTCCTTGGACAGAGGAGAGGGATACACAGCAGTATGCTTACTTTTCGCAAGGGCTTTTGATAGATTACCACATGATAAGTTGATAGTCAAACTAGAGTGGATAGGATCGGATCAGAGACTGGCTATCTGATAGGTATCAGCAAGTTGTGTATGGGGGAACGATATCCCAGAAGAGGAAAGTCACTATTAATGTACCTCAGGAGTCTGCTTTAGGGCCCTTACTGTTTGACTTTTATGTTAATGATACTGGCAAAGATTTGGATGGAGATATTCTGATGTTTGCAGATGATGCAAAGTAGGGACGAACTATGAAGAGTAGAGATGTTGTGGCCTTACAAGAAGACTCAAATGAATTGAGTGAATGGGCACGGGAATGGAAATGCAAGTTCAATGTTGCAAAATGTAAGGTTTTAAAATTTGGGAAACAAAGATGGGGTGTAGAATTTATGCTTGGTGGGGATATATTGTCGGAGGTGGAGGAAATAAGAGATCTTGGAGTGATAGTGGATAAGGATCTGAAATTTAGGGGGACACATTGTCAAAATTGTGAAGACAACACAAAGACTTCTGGGAATGATGAGGAGGACACTGACTTATAGAAGTAGGGAGATTCTTGTTCCATTGTATAAGGCTTTGATTAGGCCACACATGGACTACTGTGCACAGATTAGGTTTTCAAAAGGACGAAGAGATGTTGGAAAGGATCCAAAGGTGACTGACTAAGGTAGTTTCTGACCTCTGAAATTTGAATATGAGGAAAGGTTGAGAAGATGCAATTTACAGTCTGGTGGATTGGAGGAAGAGGGGAGATATGAGAGAGACCTACAAGTTAGTAAGGGGGTTGTTATAGGATCAATGTTGGAGAGATTTTACAGCAAACAGTGGGAGATCAGGGGAGAACCAGAGGTCATCTATGGAAACTATATAAGGAAGGGAGCGAGAAGCAGGTTTTTTGCATGCAGAGTTGTGAATGATTGAAACGACTTGCCTGAGAGTGTGGTATCTTCAGAGAATTTGAGTGTGTTTAAGGCATGGTATGATGAGCTGTGTGTATGACAAAAAGACTTTGACTCCATGGGGTCCTGTGTAATAATAATAATAATAAGTCCAATCAATGCTTTTGTAGTTACTTCTGTTCGTCTGTTTATATCTTTTGTAATTTCACCATTATGCTCAATTACTCCTCCAAGGTATGTGAAGTTTTCTAGATTCTTACTATCAATTTCAATTTTCAGATTGGCGTTTCTTTTTCCTATTAGCATAATTTTTGTTTTGTCTATATTTAGGTTTAATCCAAATTTCATACATTCTTCATTTATTTTATCAGAAATTCATTGTAGATCTTCTTCCATGCTTGCAAGTAATGCAATCTCGTCTGCAAATTTTAAGTTTGTTATATTTTTCCCATATATTTTGATTCTGAAGTCTTTTTTCTTTAAGGCCTTACTGGTTGCTTCTTCCAGTGTAAGATTGAACAGGTCTGGTGACAGATTGCATTCCTGTCTTACTCCATTCTCTGTGTGTAACCAGTTGGTTAAGGTGTCCTCCACCTGTACTGCACTTTCAGATTTCTTATATAAATTCTTTATTATTCTTATAGTTTTGTTGGGAATTCCAAATTCTTTCCTAGTTTCCCATAGTTCTCTTCTATGGATTCAATGAAATGCCTGACGAAAGTCTATGAAATTTATATAGCAACTTTGGTTGTATTCTAGAGTCTTCTCTATTAGCTGTCTTAAGGTGAATAATTAATCAATTGTGCTTTATCCTGGTCTGAAACCTGCTTGTTGTTCTCCTAATGCTAGTTCCAAATATGGTTTAATTTGTTTTTGGAGTACTTTTGTAAAAACCTTACTTGGAATACTGAGGAAGCTAATACCTCTGTAATTATTGCATTCTGTTTTATCTCCTTTTTTTTGTATATAGGGGTAATAACTGATTTGGTCCAATCTGAAGTATAGCTTCATTTTTTCTATAGTCTATAAGTTAGCATAAGAAATATGCTGAGAATATTAGTTCAGCTAAAACATGTAAAAATGATAATGATATAAATGTTAATGGACACGATTATGAATTTGGTGAAGAGGTGTTGACGGGCATGCTTAGGGTTCGGACTTTTTTGTATGTGTAGGAAAAAAGAGAAAGTTGCCCAGCTAAGCCAAGCAGATATATATGAAAAAGCAAGGAAGTAACTTATGTCTATACACAAATTATTATTATTAATAGGTGACACCTCCAAGGAGTCCAAGGACTCACTGCAGGAGGGCACTGAACTCTACTCCACAACATACATCTCATCATCTCTCCTACTACTTAATTCTCCAACAATACACAACACCACTACTATCATCAATGCTATCATTTATGCCAGGAGCATCAGGAACAAAAGGGGAGTGAGTTTTTTGGTGAATACATTGTGGCTTAAGACTGTTCATATTAGTGAAACGTAGCTCTCAGTCAGATGTATTAACTGGAATTGAGTGTAAAGGGTTGAGTATTTTCAGGAAGGACAGAGGAGAGGTAGGTACTACTAGTAATTATATCAGATGATATGAGTCCAGTTAGAGTAGAAACTAATGAAAACATAACAGCAATAATTTCCCATGTAGCAAATGACTGAGGCTATCTAGTGTGAAGCGAGGGCTGATAGAATGAAATATATGATTGGATGTTGCTACAGACCTGTCAATTCAGTTGCTGGGGATGAAGAATGCATTGCCAAATTACCCTGATGGGTAATAAAATTTCAATTCTATTTCATTAATTAGGTAGCAGAGAAAACTCGTGATAAGAACGAATAAGAATTTACTGAGTTGTTGCAAGAAAATTTTCTTAAGCAGCAAGTGAAAGACCCACTCAAGCACAGATGCCTTTAATTTGATCATAGTGTCATAAGGGATTTCAGTTAAGTGAGCGACTGTTTTGCCACCAGCTGTGACACTAATCATGCCATACTGACCTGGGAAGTAGCTAAGTAGTATATGTGGATGTTCCAATTAGACAGTAACATGCAAAACTACAAAGCTGGAAGTATGACAAAATCAGGAGAATACAGTGTTTGGCCCCATGGTATTAGTTACTGAATGGGAACAATATCAGCAGTGCACGGGAAACTTTGAAAAGTTGCTTAAATAATGCAGTAACTCAATGTGCATATAGAGTTTGAAGAACAAATAGGATGGGAGTGAAATATTCAACCTTATTAAGCATGCAATCCATAAGAAGAGAATGATATGGAAGGAATATCATAGATTAAAAATGAGAGGAGTTATGAAATATGTAAAACACGTTAGAAAAGTTACGAGTACTGTACAAAAAGTTAAGTTGGAGCATGCAAAGAAATTAGCTGTGCAGGCTAAAGATAAACTAGCTAGGCTATTGACATATTTGTATAATATGAATCTCAGCTCAGGAAAGAACCCACAAGAATGTAAAGAATGAATAATGATCCCATTGCACAAGGGTGGTGGTGGTGCAAAGACTGATGCGTCAAAATTATATTCTTATTATTGAGGACACTTGTCCCTTTTGGATGTGCATATGGGAAGGATGCATGCATGATTTGCATCATCAGAACAGCCTCTATATACAAATAACCTCTATGAAGATGCTTGACACTTACACTTTATTTGCTTACACTTGGATAAGATATAAGCAAATAAACAAGAATATAATGTCTTGTCATGTTATTTTGTAACCAAGTGAAAAAATTTCTATAACTGATGTGGCTAACTATCAACCTATCCATATTACTAGAGTGGTTGAGAAGATTTCAGAGAAGTTGGTAAGGACTCCCACACAGAAATGGGTTGATAGACAAGCTATATTTTCAAGAAACAGTATGGGTTTACTTCAGGGAGGTCATGTCTAAGCAATTTGCTTTTATTTTGTGATAATGCTATGGCCGAGTTGGATAAATGGACTCGATACACTATGACACTGTTGGACTTTACTGAGGCATTTGACAGGATTACCACATGAAAAGTTGCATAAACTGGAGAATATGGGATTTTGAACATGAGCTATTATTATGGATAAGTGGGTGGCTGACAGAGAGGTATTAGAAAGTGGGGTGTGTGGAGTGAATCTGCCAGATTTAAGGTGATCGGTAGTGTGCCTCAGGGATGAGTCCTTGAACCACTGTAGTTCAATCTATATATTAATGACTTCTTAGTATCAGGAAGAGGAGATATTCAGTTGTTTGCCAATAATACAAAGATAGACAATGCAATTAGGGATGCTATGATATACAGCACTTACAAAATGATCTGAATAGGCTGAAAATGTAGTCAAATGAATGGCTAGCAATCCAATGCCGTTAAGTGGAAAGTCATGTGATTTGGTATGATGACATATCAAACAAATATTATATTAGTGGAATTATGCTTGGAGAAACTGATGAGGCCAGGGATCTTGAAGTGATAGTGCATAGGAATTTGAAGTTCAAAGGTCACACAGCAAAATTTGCAAATACAACTCAGAGGATAATAATTGCAATGCTGAAATGAACACTGATATACAAGCCTGTGAAAAAGGAGGCTTATAAAGGTGATATTAAGATTATAGAACGTAGATTACAAGGATAGATTGAAAGTATGTGGACTGCAGACACTGATACACATGAGAAAGAGTAGCGATATAGGTCTATAAACTTTTGAAGCAGCATTATAGAATATCAGTTGATAAAATTTTTCATTATATGGAAGGTGAGGAGAGAGGGGGGGGGGAATGAGTTTAAAAAAGACATCATGTGGATGATATATGACCTCCATTGATAAGTCCTTGATCATGAAGGTCTTTCATGATAATAACAAAATCTATTCGACTTTGAAATAATGTTGGATTCAACATCTACTTAATTTGAATAATTTTGTATCGCCGAAGTGAAGCCTTTTGGCTCTCTTTTTTCAGTAATTCTTGGTGCCTTTTGTGATGTGCCACCTTTTTGGCAACTTGTATGGTAAAGTATAAGTTCTGCATCACTTCAACTGGAGTATTTACATCTGGATCTGGCTCCCACTGACGAGACCTCAACAAAGGTCGAAACGGGTCTGGGTAGTGACACCCCCATAATGTATAACGTCATACATGTCCACTAGGAGATGTGTTTTACATTATGGGAAATACTAAGGATTGATCAGAGCTTACTCCACCCTTACTTCAAGTTGCCCCTATCATGAAAGGTTTGCTTATGCTTGGATCCATCGAAACTTTTATAGTTTCTATATTCGGCATGAAACTCTTGTAGTTTCTCTATTCGCCTTTGAAATAATGTTGGATTCAATATCCACTTAATCTAAATAATAAAACTTTTGCCAACTATGAAGTAGAACAAGTGAATGGAGTGGCTACACAATGTACAAAAGCTATGATAACCAAATGCTGAATTCCACACATGAAAAATTATTGTTTTAGTACTAGCAACCTTTAGGTTTATGATTCTTCATGTGTGGAATTCAGCAATGGTGCTAATACTACTATATGGTGAACCCCAGCATAATATATGTATGTACATGTGAGGGATAAAGGTAGTGAACATTTCAGGTACTCCGCCTAGATTCAACAAAAATTGTTATGGGAAAGCAATTATAGTTTCTCCACTAGGATGCTTGCATATATATATACTACCATATGTGGCATGCGACTTTAAAGGCTCTTTAACTGATTTAAAGATCTAAAGAGTCCAGACCTCTTTACATGATTACCATTTATTTTGAGGAATAATAGTTGTGAGTATTCCAAGAACATGTTATTAACTGTAAGATGTTTGAAGACTGATGGATGAAGTCACAACAGATCCTTTATTTTTTACATTCCACCCAAAGAGGTGATATGATAAAGATGTTTAAATTAGTGAAGGGATTTTATCGGATTAATGCAGAAGAGATTATAAAAAGGGTAGGTGAAAAGTGAAGATCAAGAGGCCATCCCTAGAAGTTGTGCAAGGGTGTGAAGAGTATATTTATTATTATTTTTTTTTACATGGACATACAAGACAATCAAAACACATTATCAGAATATATCATGAATACATGGGGGTGTTAAAGGCTTTAAGGTGCAAAATAATAAATATGTTGCTAGTTGAGTGAACACCCCATGATGAGTCTGCTGACTCCATGGTGTGATAATGATAATTCTAGAGAGAATATACTATGATTTATAAGATTAATATTATTCCTAATGAGACCTTCAAAGAGTAAATAGACACACTGCGATTTTGAAATAAGCGATAATGTTTTAGATATGATACTGAAAGTCATCGATCAAACTGGTATTCAAGTAGTATGGAAGTCATTCTTGCCTGCTGAATGAGAACTTAAAGTGGAAAAACATTACTCTATGTTGTTATTACTGTTCATAATTTTGGCAATTAATGCTTTCAGTTCTAATGTTGAATAAAGGAACCAAATTAAATTATCTCCTTATGCAGCATATATCAAGATATCTAGTTATTCAGATTCAAGCATTCACTGTTTTCAAATGAGGCTGTAGTCAATTTACGAGGCAGAGACAACGAACATAAGCCAAGATAATCAAGAGATTCATGTGAATCACAGATCCCAGATTGTCTACAATTCATATAACAGACATTATGATATCTCCCATATGTTTGTTTTTCTAACATAGATGAAGATGATGTAGTGCAGAAAGTGGATTATGGAATTTTTGATGTAGTGTATATGGTTGATCATGTGGTGATGTATTATATAGAGCAACCTCCCGAGATTTGTCCTCTGACTCCATGTATGTGCTATGAAATCATGATTGTGTCCTGTGTAAACAGACTGTAGATGCCATAATAACAGATAATACCCCAGCTACTGAAGGGATAATTTTCATGTCATGTCCAAAATGCTTAAACAATACACCTATATGCAGCAGAAATAAATCCTATATGTGCAATGTGATAGATATCTCTTGCAACTGCAGTTAAGTAATATAAGATAAATATTACATTACATGAGATCAGGTCAAGTTCAGTAATGGAGAGCCAGAAAATCTATGCTTTAGATTCCTTTCCTTCATTTTTACTGAAATGAAATAAATGTATGCTTTAGATTACTATTATTACTCAAAAGATACTCAAAGAGTAAAGAGAGCATAGTGATTTTGAAATAATAATGTGTTTTAGATAATGTGATATTGTAACTGGAGGTGATCATCATGGGTGTTCGGATCTGAAACGGCACTCGAACATAAAAAGTCCACTTGTAAAAATCTTTACCATTACTGTATCATATAATACACCTTATATCGAGCAAAAATATAAATATTATTTTAAAAAGTATGGACGAAATTAATCTCTTAAGCTATTATTACGCGATGAGAATAAAAATAAAGGTGCACTCTTTTTTCAAACCAGCCTTCGGCAAACTAGAAAAAAAAGTATTGTATTTTCACATGTAAAGAAAATATTTTAGTACCTGCCTTTGTACGGAATGAATTATTCCTTTGCTCCATTTTGAGTTGGTGATTTTAAACCTTTAAAAGTTACACAGAATACTTGAAACTTCTCTCTAGTGTGGAATTCACTATCTAATATGACCTACTTAAAAATGCGACAGTTTCTATGTTGAACTATTCAATGCTATTTCACACATGCTTATTTATTTCGTAGAAAAACCGTGAAACAAATCACGCAGAATTACTTTCTAAAAAATATTAAATTCATCTCACAAGTCTGTCAATAGTATTTTCATGCTTCTGAGTGGTTTAAAAACAGGAAGTCTTCGAAAAACATCTTATCCTTAGTCCACATTACCAAGCCTTTAAAAACCTTTCGTGGGCAGAAGTACTATAAAAGATTGTAACATAACTTATATATAAACCATGTTTCCGACATATATAAAATCATTTTTTCCCTTTTGTCAGTACAGAAATATACTAACTTTGGAAATGATTGTTTATTTAAATATCCTTTCGAAATAATTATCTCGAGTTGTGTATGCAAAACCATTGAAATATCTCAAATACCAATTCCGCTCAGGCCCTAAAACACTAAGAATGACATTACCTAATCATATATACTGCTATTACTTCGGATGTGTATAATAAATAGTACCCGTTTTTAGTTTCTCAGTTACCTTTATGCAAAACATCTCTTTTGCATAAATGTGAAGCGCTGTTTCAAATGTAATTTGAAACAGCGTTTCAAATTACAGACCTGTTTGCATTTCTGGAGGGGGTTGTAAAGTTTTGAAGAGATTGTTTAAGAATAACAATCTCTCCAAAACCTAGCATCGGAAGAATTCATAGGCTTTAACGAAAGCAGTATTGGATGGTTAGTGGAATAGTGACTATGATGACAGGTTGAGAGAATGTAATTCCCGGAGTTTGATAAATACGAGAAGGAGGGGGGGGGGGATATGATCGAGACATTTAAATCATTAAGAGAAGCTTACCAGATAGATTATTATTATTATTATTATTACTTAACACCTCCAGGGAGTCCAAAAGGCTCATCGAGGGAGGGCACCTACTCTACAACTCTCCATCTCAACTACCTTCATCATCACAACTGCCTTCGCCGGTCTGGTTGGCCGAGTGGTTGGTTGTGATTCTCTGTGAAAATACTGGTGGTGGTTGGCGTTGGTGTAGATGATGAACGTAGTTGTAGTTGGTGGAGACGGAGAGTTGTGGAGTAGGTGTCCTCCGTCGATGAGTCTTTGGACTCCCTGGAGGTGCTGTGTAATAATAATAATCATCTACCACCACTAGTGTTTTCACAGACAATAACAAACATCCATTCCCACGGCGGGATTCGAACCCGCATCCTTTTGGCTGGAGAGCGGATACGATAACCACTCGGCCAATCAGGCTGGCAATATTTTACTTTAGATACCCAAAATATTTTCAAAAGGTTGAAGGAAAGAATGGGATAGGGATGAGAGGTACTTCTTGGACGTTGCATACAAGTGTGATGCCAAAGAGAGTGAGGCATGATATTTTTCATGAAGAGTGGTTGGTCAGTGGAATGCTTTGCTGAATGAGGTGGTGAGTGCACAAACATTGAATTAGTTCTCTTTAGATTGCATCTTACTATTGTCTTCTTGAAGAGTCTTGATGCCAGAAGGTGATTGTAGTAGTAATAGGAAACAGCTGAAGGGCACTATAATATTGTCGGATTTTACAAAGGTATGTGACAGAATACCGCACAATAATCTGTTTAATTATGTTATAGCAAATGAGGATAAACATAATGTAGATAACAGGATGGCTGAAAGAGTGAATAAGGAAAAGGTAAGTGACCAGTGTTATGCACTAGAGATCTTTCCTTGGTCTACTTCTGTTTAATTTGCAAAAATGATGCCTTAGCTAATTTTTTTAAACACATAGGTAGTGAACCCTAAATGATAGTGAGCCCAAACTCTGAATGAATCAGGACTTTTCAGAGAAAAGAGAGTGAGTACAGCACCAAACTGCATGATGCTGACCCTGAAAACTTGTATTATTGTCTGATAATACTTTTACAGTCAATTTTTTGAGATGCGGAATTTTTGAGATGCATCACACGATGAGTCTTTTGATTCCACCATGGAGTCAAAAGACGTCCCATCAAAGAGTCTTTGATGGGACCTCTCTCATACAGGTCATTACACCGTGACTTAAATGCATTCACTGCTCTGAACTCACTACATTTTCTGGCAATGTATTCCAATCACTTACTACTCTCAACATACACCCACCCACCCACCCACCCACCCACCCACACACACACACACACACACACACACACACACACACACACACACACACACACACACACACACACACACACACACACACACACACACACACACACACACACACACACACACACGCGCGCGCGCGCGCGAAAAAGAAAACAAAGCATATTTCTCACTCCATTGCTCACACTTTACTCATATAGCGTCCACATATGGCCTCTTGATCTCCCCTCTGTCTTCATTGATTCTATGAAAAGTGTCACCCACATTAATCCCTTGCCAACTTGTATGTCATTACCATGTCCTCTCTTCTTCGATCCACTAAACCATACACTTTGCATTCGCTGAAGCTGTCTTTATACTCATCATTCCAGAAAAGAGAAACTATCCTTGTCAATCGTTTCTGAACTCTATCCAATATCTCTCCATACTTTTGAAAACCAGGTGACCAGATCTGTGCACAGTAATCCATATGGGCGATCAAAGCTTTATACAATGGAATCATAAGTCTTTACTACTACAACTACTACTATTACATGTCAGTGTCCTCTGTATCATCGCCATAATCTGCTGCACTGAGCACACAGTTTAGTATAATGTCCCAGAATTTCAGCTCCCTATCGAACATCATCACCAGATCCCTTGTTTCCCTCAAGATGTTCCCCAAACCTATACTCTGAATACCATCTTTTCTTCCTAAATTTTAAAACCTTAAAATGCACTACATTGAAGTGATATTCTACTCATTTGCCCATTCTCTCAGTCTATTCAAGCCTTCTCGCAAGACCGCAACATTTATTCGATTCCTATAGTTCTTCACAACTTCGCATCGTCATCTGCAAACAATTATATATATCACACAATTTCTTCCAAATATTATTTACATACAAAGTAAACAACAACATCTCCACAACTGACCGATGCCACATTACTAGTGACTCTTCTGGGACATATATCCCACTTTTACAAAATGTATATACAGTATACTACTATATATGCATTTCTTTTGTCTAACACATTTGTCAACTTGTTATAATAAGAAAGTGTTGCTAAAATATTCCTATTGCACCCATTCTTTCATTCTATCTATCAAAGCAAATTCTGTTGTTGTCAATAAAGTTCTGAATCCTATTTTTCACTAGTTTCTCTAACACCTTTTAAATTATAGGCCAACTGTGGTCTCTGACCACAGTTGGCCTATAATTTAAAAGCCTATTCACATTTTGTCCTTTATGAAGCAGAACGTTGTCCACTTTCCATTCGTTTGGAATTTGAGCCAATCTAAGACTCATGTTTAAGAGGTACATTAATGCTGTTGCGAACGCTGTGGAACTTTATCTCAACACGTGTGGTGATATATCATCGAATCCTATAGCTTTCTTTTTTCTTTTCACACAGCTCCGATATCACAGAGCATCACTTGGCTGTCGACAAAACCTACTGACACGTATGAGGTGGAACATTGTTATCCTTGTTTAAAGGGCTTTGTTGAGTCTACAGCTAGATTACTGTGATCAGTTAGTTAGGTTCTTGGGATGAAAAACTGATGGAGACGATTCAAAGATGTGGTGAAAAAGTTGATGTAATCCATATGGAAAGGTTCGTTTGAGGAAGGATCGAAAGTATATGGGTTACAAAAATTGCTTGATTGGCAGAGGACATGTTAGAAATGAAAAAATTGCTAATAGTGGTTCTGTGGATTTGATAATGTGATAATTTGACTGTGGAAGTGAAATACAATGCATCAGGGTCAAGAACAAAGAGTTACCACTGAAAGTTAATTAAAAGTGCAATACAGTGAGGTCCAGATATGTTTTTCTTGTTTGTGGGTAACAGCAAAATGAACTATCAGAGGTGATTGTGAGTGCTTTGTCAATGAATGCGTTTAAGGAGAGGTATGATAAGTATTACGTGATTTGATGAAAAGTGTGGGCCCTTCCACAATGAATCTTTGCCTTTCATAGATTATTAGGACTTCATATTGCAGATTAATGGTCTGGATGAGATATTTCGTAGAATATTGCTAGTGACTAGAGAAGGTTGAAAGTAATGAGCAGGAAATGTTTAAGCAAATTGGTTTCATAAGAGGAAAGGTGGTTCTCACACTAAATTTCAGTTTGACTGAGGGAATTCAATTTTTAGAATTCATAATAGAGAAATGCCTTCGACAAATATCTATGGTGGAGGGAATTATGAGGAACAAAAATTTTGGATTTGTTTATAGTATACATCAGATAATTCGATCATGGTTGACATCTTTCTTACCTCTAGTTGGCGAGAGCGATCATATAGTATTGATTAAAAAAAAACAGCTAACGCCTTTTTGTTATAGGGCTAAAACGAGACCGTTTTAGCCCTATCTAACTTTTGGAGAAGACTGAGTGGGCAGTTCAATCTCCACTGGTAGCAAATCAGAGATAGCTGGCTTAAGGCCCAAGGCTAATTAATCTATATATACAGTGAAGAAGGCGGCTAGTAAGTGCCGCCATCTCGTGGTCACTAACAATATTTTTAATGTCTGAAAATAGTGTGGGGGGTTCGACGGCCGATTTTCTTGAGTTTAAGGGACGAAAAGACCCACTTGCCCGTGTCTAACTCGGGAACCGGTCGAGGAAAGGCTTAGAAAATGCTCCTCTGGTCGGCGACTAGATTCGAACGGCTTTCGTCGTGCGGTCATGCGCCGTAGAGTGCAAACGCCACTTCTACTGAGCTAATAGTATAATCAAGTGGAAAAACTTTCAACAACTAATTTAACATATAGTCTGAATATAGTGTAACAGTTATATTTTATTAGTACTTTTGGCCATCTTTTTTGATGTACCTTGGATATAGGTAATATGAATAGTGGTATTTTGTTCTTGTGTGTTTGAGGAGGGGCAAGTAAGAGGACCATTTATTATTTTATCTATTTTGTAGGAGTTGTAGCCATTGGCCAGCAAAGAAAAGATATTGTTTGACAGAAAAAAAAAGTTGCATTAAAACAAATAGCCCAAGCCCTATGTGTAAGTGTTTTAAGAATATAATGCTGTTGAACTGGCTGATGATGTGACTATTTATGAAGATATCATCCTGTGTATGTTGGTTTGTTATGAATGGAAAAAGATAGTGAACCATCTGAAAGTCAGGTGAGTAATGTTTCAAGAGAAGGCTAACAGTTATTAGATTCTTTTTCTACTGTGAAGTGAATTTTAGGGTATTGGCTGTTTGGGTAGGTAACAAAAGAATCCAAGGTTTCTTGTCCATGTGGCCAAATGGCAAACACATCATCAACAAAGTGTAACTACACTAAGAGCTTTTATATGGCTTGGTATTCCAAGCCATATAAAACACACACACACACACACACACACACACACACACACACACACACACACACACATATGTGTGTGTGTGTGTGTGTGTGTGTGTGTGGCATTAAGGGAGAGTAAACAACAGCAGTTGGTGATTTGGCGCATATTAAATGGATAAGCTGGTGTGAATTTGTTTGGCGCGTATTGAGTGAATTGTTAGGATCAATGGCGTTCTGCATTTTGTGAAATATCAAGGTAAGACTTTGTTTAGATGCAATTTAATCGTATTGCTTTCTTTAGCCTACGCTTGATATTGTTGGCAGTCCTTTGTGGCTGCGGTATTTTCTAAAAAAAAAAATTTCTGCTGGCAGGTGTTCAGACCTGCGGGATTTTTATTAACGCTCATACGCAGTTAAAACGATATGAGTGTTCCTGACCTAGACGTATTGACTGATTTGCTCGATAAAGAGCCGGCTCTTGTACTTATTGATAAACTCCAAAAGAAGTTCAAGCTGACAACATGGTCTACTAGCATGGTCGACCCCGACATCATTATCGAGTCACTCGATAAAAGGATAGCACTCACTTTTATTTAAAAGCTTCTCAAAACGTTTGAACGGGATTGGCCCGGCTACTTATATTTATATTCCTCACCTGAAGTCGACGTTGAGGAAAATGAAGACTCTCCTCAAATGGAGGAAAAACTCAATCTAGTTGTCTCTACCTCCAATCCTTCTGATCAAGGAGAAATCCACGCTCGTAAGAAGACAAAAACTCTCGCTGCTGAGCCAACAAATGATATTGGTATGGACGAGGATGTTCCCATTTCAGATCCCTCTGCTTCCCCCAATGAAAGGTGCCACCGATTATCCTAAGGGAAAACAGAGATGGATAACACTAAGAACCATCATGGCTAACTTACAAATAAGTTATAGATCTGATAAAAATGTAGACGAAGGTATAAAAATTCAGCCCACCACGGTGGCTGATATTATAGAAATCTTACAAAGGAATTGGACGCAAGAGGAACTAAATTTCACACATTTTCACTTGCCTCCGAAAAAAATCTGAAAGTAATCCTACAAGGAGTCTCCGATGATATTGACACCGATGAAATAGTTGCTGACCTTAACTTACAGGATCTACCTCCCATAAAGGTCACTAGAATGTTTAGATCAAATAAGACACATATGCCTTTAGTTTTAGTAGAAATTCATAACATTTACAAAGACATCTATAATTTAAAATCAATCTCTGGACTCAAAATCACCCCAGAACCATTGAGAAAGAAAGCATCTTCTGGGCAGTGCCACCGATCCCAAAAATTTGGCCATGCCCAGAAGCTTGCAGAGCTCAGTTCAGATGCCTAAAATGTGGCGAGTATCACCCCACAAACACCTGCACCAAGCCAAAATGCACTCTGGCTAAGTGCGCTAATTGTGGGGATCCTCACCCAGCTAATTTTAGAGGGTGTATACATCACCTCAAAAACAGAGGGAATGATCCAAATCATCAATCTACCTCGTCATCTAGTGCGAGAGTTCCTGAAACTCAGGCTCCTCAGTTCTCCAAGAGTAAGATCATGACAACAGGTGCTCGCCCATCATTAACTGAGCCCTCCTTAAGAAAACGAATCTTCAACATCAAACGAGAACATATGCTGATGTGGTCTGCTCCAAACAGATAGTACAAACTCAGAACCTGAATAATCCACATTCAAATCTATCAGCTATTATCACCTCTTCTCTTGCAAACATGCTGCAGGATTTCAGCAACTCAAATCCATCCCTAAGTTTCACAAAAAGATTCTTACAGCAAGCCCAATCCATATTATCTGCACTCTCTGATGCATAGGAAAAAAATCGCTTCAAACTCTCTTAGGATTATTGCTTGGAATGTCAACGGTATAAAAAATAAACTGTTGGAAATCCAGAAATTTAATAATAGATACAATCCAGAGATATTGCTAATTAATGACACTCACCTGAGGCCTGCTGACACCCTGAAAATCAGAGGGTATCAGATTTACAGAAACGACAGACTTGGGTATACAGGTGGAGGTACAGCCACTCTTATCATAAACTATATCAATCATCATTCGATAACCAACCCTACTACCACTAACCTCGAAATCACAGGAATTAATGTCCTCACAAACTCAATTGGAAACCTTAAAATTTTTTCTGCATAAATTAAAGACATTATTGACCTCTGATCTGGATGCCATCCTTGGAGTAAAAGGACCGGTCGTCATCGCTGGAGATTTCAATGCAAAATATCCTTCCTGGAACAGTAAATCTATCAATAAAAATGATCGCATCCTTTCTAGCTACACAGGATCACACTATGCTGTTGTGGCTGAACTAACTCATCTCAGTACGTCTGGCACTGCTGACATCCTGGATATAGCTATCCAGCAAGACATTAAACTACAGTACAGCCTTATATCACTAAACGAGCTGTCGTCGGATCACAACCTAATTCTGCTGCAATTGGGAGAACAAGAGTGCCTGTCTACTCCCTCTCATTCAGGCATATCGTGGGAGAGATTGTCTAAAGCACTTAGGGATCAATTTGGACCCGTCCCTCACATATGCACACCAGAAGATGAGGAATCTGCAGTGACTAGTTCACCCAACAGATTAAGTCTGCTATAACGGTTGCAACCTTCCAGAAACCTGTTCCCAATCCTGATCGTTTGCCTGAGGACATTATGGACCTGACCAGAGAGAAGAGCAGAGCTAGGAAGAGATTTCATAACACTCGCGCACCTCAGGATAAGAAAGTGCTTAGACTGAATGAAGCAGTAAGAGATGCACTTAAAACTCATAGAAACCAAGTTTGGGATAAAAAGTTAGCCTCTATCTCACCTATTGATCACTCTAACTGGGGACTACTAAAAAACATCAAAAATAAAAACAGAACCCTTCCCCCATAATCTCAAAACATGGCCTAGTCCACATAGATGCAGATAAGGCAGAAGCCATACTAAAAAATTTTGAGGATCAATGCAAACCTTCTTATAACAACTTAGATTTCAATCATCAGTACAAAATGCACAGATTGGTCAGGCATGCATTAAATCTCCCAGATACCAGTGCTGACCATATTGCACCTGCATCACCTGTTGAATTATATGATATTATTAAAAAACTTAACAATAAAGCTCCTGGAGCAGACAGCATCTCAAACAGGGTGATCAAGCTGCTGCCTCGAAAAGCTATAGTTCACCTGACCAGTATAATAAATGCAATCTTAAGACTTCACTATTTTCCTTCCACCTGGAAACTGGCTGATGCGATTCCTATACATAAGCCAGGCAAAGACCCACACTTACCGCAGAATTATCGTCCAATCAGTCTCATGTCCAATCTGGGTAAGGTTGCGGAGAAGGTCATCCTCTCACGACTCCAAACCTCAGTAAATGACCTAAACATCCTCCCTAAAGAACAGTTTGGTTTTCGGCAACACCATAGTACGACCCAGCAAATCCACAGAATTGTGGAATACATCACCACCAGTTACAATTGGCGCCAGTGCACAGGAGCTGTTTTCCTAGACCTATCGAAAGCATTTGACAAAATCTTGCATTTTGGAGTCCTGCACAAATTTATCTCAGCTAGTACTTCACTAAAAATGGTTCATCTAATCCATTCATATCTTCAGAATAGATCAATGCAAGTTACAATCAACGGTTCTACATCGTCCCAGCGCCACATTTTTGCTGGAGTGCCGCAGGGATCTCTACTGGCTCCATTGCTGTTTTCTGTATACATGTCAGACATCCACACAATCCGATGACTTCCATTGTGGCCGTGTATGCGGACTATACGGCACTAACCAGATCACGCAGGCCCCATTTCATTACCAGAAAGCTCCAAGAAAACCTTCTAAAGCTGGAGGGTTGGTTCTCCAAGTGGAGATTGGAAGTCAACCCCCTGACAGGCTCAGCCGTTCTTTTCTCAAAAAGGCCAATGTCTCCTGCAGGATGTGTTACTATTCAATACTAAAATTCCCTGGCAGACAGAAACAAATTACTTGTGTGTAATTCTGGACAAAAAGCTATCTTTCGATCAGCACACCAAGTCTACGTGCACAAAGGCATCTAAAGCCATAGCTCAGATCTATCTGCTAATTAATAGAAATAGCAAGCTCAGCAACAGAATCAAATTGCAACTATACCAGATGACGATTTGTCCTATAATCGCCTATGCCTCTTCTTCCTGGAGCCACACCTCTAATGCTAACATTATCAAAATACAGCGAGTGCAGAACAAGTGCTTGAGAATGATTCGGAACGCCCCGTGGTATGTTAGAAACAATCAACTCCACAGAGACACAAATATTCCCTATATTCTCTCTTTTCTACAATCCTTAGCATCCAAGTTTTTCTTAAAGACGTTCACACATCCCAACGATTTGCTTCAACAAGCTGCAGCATATGAGCCAATGGACATATTCAAATATAGAAGACCAAAAGCTATATTAGCCTTCTATAACAATGCATAATCTCCATGCCCATTCAGGGCGAGCAAACTGCTCGTAAATTTTACCCTCACAGTAACCACAACAGATAGCGGGGAATATACAAAGCATTTTGCTTCACCCCTAAAGATATAAATGTCAATTGTCAGTATAGTATTAGGACTTCAGAGCAGTTTGGATCCTCTGCTCGATTCTCAAGGAGCTGACACCTTCTGTCGCTATTATGTTACTTGGGTCGTCTGTAATTAATTTTGAATTAAAATTGATACTTAAGATACCCTTTTATACTTAGGCGAATATTTTATGGAACTAAAATTCTAATGCAAGTGCTCCGGTGTATTATTTTTTCTTTAAATAGCTACTTACGTTTCGATTCGAATGATACACTTTGTCAAAAGAAGGTGGAGCTATTTTGAGAACACGTTTGCTGGAGTCATCGTTTTTTGGGCGATTATGAAAATCATAACCAATTAATTTTAAACTGCTACTGGTGTCGAACGGGTAACTAACAAGTTGATTTTCAAAGCATGGCCAGCATGTGTTCTATTTTAGTTTTAATACTTGTCGAGTGCGGTGTTGGATTTGTCGCTCGTTATGGCCGTATTACACGACGAAGTGGAAATTGAAGATTTTGAATATGATGAAGATACCGAAACTTATTATTACCCTTGTCCATGTGGAGACTTGTTCTCAATCACAAAGGTAAGCATTAAAAATCGTGCTTCTCGTTAATTTCTTTTTAAAAAGGAACACAAAACTCAAATGATATACTTTATTTTATATATACATTTCTAATGTTTTTGTAAATGGTTAAAACATTCCTTTGCATTTTATGCTACCAGCTAGACTGGTCTTAACAGTAGCAGCGAAATAATTACAAGATGCTAAGTGGTTGTAATTTAATGAGAGTAGATCTATGCAAAATGTTATTGGTAAGATTTATTTGACTATTTCTTTGTCTGAAATTTTCATTATCCTACCTTACACATTCAAAGGTTTATACAGTTTTTGTACCAACCACCAGCTTTGGAGTCTCGAATTTGCCATTTCGAGACCCCAAAGCTGGTTGGTTTCTATTCTCTAAAATTTAGAGAAAAATCTTGCCATTTTATTATTACTGTTATTATTAAGAAAGATATTGAATACAGCACTAATTTATATTTTAACTTACTGAAACTATAAAAACTGAAACTGCAGTATTCGTACTCTGAAACCAGAGTTTTACTGTAAAAAATCACGTGGTGCATTTTCTCTCCTCATCTGTCACGTGTTACGTTGTGTTTTTAACTTTTTATTAACAGCAATGTAATGGCGAGTACATCGAAAGCTGTAAATAATCTGTTGTCATGGAAATGAATAGGAATGTAAGGAAACAGCTAAATTTTATAGAATTCTGACTAAGGAAGTTCAGTGTTTTTAACTTTTAAGTAGGCAAAAAAGTGTCATCAGTCAGGAAAGAAAATGACGTACAAACTGCCACACTATATTATAGTTGAATAGGAAAACACTGGAATTTCAGTGTAAAAAGATCAACCAAAACGAACCTTAAACGTCCAAAAAAGAGCAGATGCACATGTCATTGTAAGACGAGCGCGCTTTTTTTTTTTAAATTGAATTTTTTAAATTTTGCAGTTTTTTTATATTTTTTCTTTCTTACAACTGTTTTTAATTTCTCACTAGTTATGAGCAACTAAAGTATAAACCCCACTTTTTCTTCCCTCTATGCCAGTGCATGTTCTTTTCTAATCAGAAATCTGAGCACAAATGATCAATACCTGAGCATGCGTTTTTCAGAAAATTATGTTTACAACTTTGAAATGCAAAAACAAGAAAATAATTTAGTGTTTTATGAGGATAAAAATGCACTCGAAGGAAAAAAAAAACTTCCAAAGTCAATGACAAAGTTATCATTTCCTTTGGTTGGAAAGACCTGGATTTAAATCCTCTACACATACTTGTCACTGAATTAGAAACTTTTACTTAATACCATGTTGTGCTATTTTTATGCCAAACCATATATATGCTATAATTTGGGTTAGATTCCACAAGGTATTGGATTGCATCTATGTCTCCAACACACCAGGTTTTCATCAGACATTCCTTTAACTGGCTCAAGTTTGATGGACGAGCACTTTGGTTGCAGATCTTTTTTTCTTACATTTTCCATATGTTCTCAGTGGGATTGAGAATGTATGGGACTCTCAACCTGATTAGCCACCACAAAGCTCGGATTTCTGATCCAAGCTTTATGGTGGCCAGCGAAGATGGAAGTCACTGTCATGCTCGCTGAAGAATTCTTGCATGATGGACAGTAACATTCATGAAACAACCATCATCTGCTGGATAAAAAGTCAACATTTGCAGGATGGACTTGCTTGGCAACAGTGTTCATATATTGCTTGGAGGACACCCAATACCTGAGCATGTGTTTTTCAGAAAATTATGTTTACAACTTTGAAATGCAAAAACAAGAAAATAATTTAGTGTTTTATGAGGATAAAAATGCACTCAAAGGAAAAAAAAGACTTCCAAAGTCAATGACAAAGTTATCATTTCCTTTGGTTGGAAAGACCTGGATTTAAATCCTCTATACATACTTGTCACTGAATTAGAAACTTTTACTTAATACCATGTTGTGCTATTTTTATGCCAAACCATATATATGCTATAATTTGGGTTAGATTCCACAAGGTATTGGATTGCATCTATGTCTCCAACACACCAGGTTTTCATCAGACATTCCTTTAACTGGCTCAAGTTTGATGGACGAGCACTTTGGTTGCAGATCTTTTTTTCTTACATTTTCCATATGTTCTCAGTGGGATTGAGAATGTATGGGACTCTCAACCTGATTAGCCACCACAAAGCTCGGATTTCTGATCCGAGCTTTATGGTGGCCAGCGAAGATGGCCACCATAAAGACTGTCATGCTCGCTGAACAATTCTTGCATGATGGACAGTAACATTCATGAAACAACCATCATCTGCTGGATAAAAAGTCAACATTTGCAGGATGGACTTGCTTGGCAACAGTGTTCATATATTGCTTGGAGGACACCCAACCATCTAGCAGTATCAGGTGACCTGTTCTGTACTAACCAAACATGCCTCACACCATGACACAACATCCAGAACCTTGAGTTGTGTTTTCTCATCACTTGAGCCTTAACACATACACACGCATTAGGAGTTCAGGACCAGAGACTTAAACAGGTATATCCTTCCCAATCAAAATCTGAAAGGGATTGAGCTTCCACGTCACCTATGGAAAAGCCTAAATAGAATACGCACAGGACATAGTATCTGTACAGACAGCTTACACAAGTGGAGAAGATCACCTATGCCCCCAATGCAACTGTGGGGCCATAAACCAAACCATCCAGCACATTGTGGAGGACTGCAGCATAAGAGCCTACCCTGGTGACCTGAGAGACACTTTTTTACCTAATATTTGTATATGTGCATTACTTGTCTTGTTTTTATTGTCTGCACATGACATCAGAATATGTATTTATATATTCTGATGTCATCTGTCTTTATTATGCCATATGCTAAATAAATAAATAAAAGGATTTCAGGTATGATGAAGAAACAGTGAAGAAGAGAGATGGGTAACCAAGTTAATATCATGCCTATGTGATACCAACTGAGGACAAATTAAGGGAACATGAGAAAGAATTAAATAATATTTTTAATACTTTCTCAGTGTTGTTGCACTCCAATAAGCCTCATCAAAATTCCATAAAATCCAGTGGCTAGATCACACCATCTATTTGAGATTGAGACTAGCAGAACAAAATATACAGTTGGGTGCTGCTATCGACCAAGTGATGGAACAGATGGTGGAGATAGTATGCATACTCAAATTGATACAATGAGTGGAAGGAGGGTAATTATTATGGGGGGGGGATTTCAACTATGGTAACATTGATTGGAAGGAGGAAAGGACACATGTGAGCAAGGAACTGGATTTTATGCAGTTATTAAGGGATAGCTAATCTGAGACAGCATGTAATGGAAAATACTAGGGGTTTTGAGTGCTTGACCTAGTAATAGCATCTGAGAATTTGACTGTAATGAATATGACCATGTTGCCACCAATTGGTAAGAGTGATCATAAGGTCCTGACCTAGGAGGTGGCTAAATGTGTGAAATTTTCGATTAAGACAGGGTACATGTGGAATTACCGTGCTGGTAAGTATGACAAGCTTAGCAGATTGCTTGGTTCAGTGCCACGGCATGTCAAACTGCAAGGGCTGGATGTTGATAGTGCATGGAAAGTGGTCAAGGATCGTTTGCAGGAGATAATGGCTCACTCTATACCTAGAGTCTGAATAGCAAATGAAGTAGGGGTTAAATGGATGAATAACACCATTAAGCTTGAGCTGCAAAAAAAGAAACAACTGTGGAGGGAATTTAAGAAGAAAGGTGACCTGCAGGCACATGAACGGTATAAAGCACAGGCCAGAAGGGTAATGATTATCGTAAGAAAAGGAAAAGGGGATTATGAAAGGAAATTAGCCATGCAAGCTAAAGAGAATCCCAAACAGTTTTTTCAATATGCTGCAAGTAAGAGAAAAGCTGTATACGGCAGAATGATTTTAAGGAATGCCGATGGTAGTGAGGTCGCTGAATCAGTTGATATAGTGGAATTGCTGAGTAAGCACTTTGCAAGAGTATACCATCTAGGAGGCGACATTGAAGGAATGAAGGAACCATTGGTTTATACGGGAATTGTGGTTAATGAAGTGGAGATGAATAGTCTATTACAAAATCTTAATGTGAATACATCTGTGGGATTGGATGGTATACTAGCGTGGTCCTATGTGAAGTGGCTAAAGAATTGTCAGTGGCCTTGACCATATTGCTCAATCTGAGTCTCAGATCTGGTTTAGTCCCGAAGGGGTGGAAAGAGAGGAAAATAGTTCTACTGCATAAAGGAGGATCCAAGACTGCTGTTGCAAATTACCGACCGATCAGCATATCAGGAGTCGTTGTCAAGGTCTTGGAGAAAGTAGTCAAGAGAAAAATACAGGAATGGATTGATGAAAATGAGATACTGTGTGGGGGACAGCATGGTTTTGTGAAGGATAGATCATGCCTCAGTAACTTGCTCAAGTTTTATAAACACAGTGACAGCTGAACTGGATAAGGGTAATGGGTTTACAGTGATACTGCTGGACCTTGCTAAGGCCTTTGACAGGATACCACATGGAATTGTAATCCGTAAACTGCAACATATGGGAATGGATATAGGGTTGGTGAGGTGGATAGGTGGGTGGTTGCTGGAGAGATATCAGAGAATAGTTTATTCAGGAGTAGAGTCCAAAAGATGGCCTTTGACTAGTGGTGTGCCGCAAAGTTCTGTTCTTGGACCACTACTATTTAATTTGTTCATTAACGATATAGGAAAGGATCTGAGAGGAATGGTTCATTTGTTTGCTGATGATGCTAAGTTGGGTAGGGCAATAGTGAATGCAGATGATGTCAAAATTTTGCAGGATGATTTGGATAGATTGGAGGTCTGGGCTAAGGAGAATGGATGTCAATTTAATGTGGCAAAATGTAAAGTTATGCATTTTGGGGTGAAAAGATTAACAGCAGTATACCACATTGGTGGAACTGTACTCCAGGAGATTGATGAGGCCAGGGATTTGGGAACGTTGGTGAATAGGGAGTTGAAGTTTAGGGGGGGGGGGCACATTGCAAATGTGGCTAAATCAGCTCATCAAATCACTTGGTTGTTGAAAAATATTTTGACGAGCAGAGACAAGCAAGTTATTGTACCTCTGTACTGAGCCTTGATAAGACCTCATCTCGACTCCTACTGTGCCCAGATTTGGTCATCTGGGTTTCTTCTAGATGGGGAGGAGGTGGAGAGGATCCAGAGGTGAGTGACCAAGATGATAACAGGTATAACAGGTGTATGGAATGAACTTTATAAGAACAGGTTGAAGATTTGTGGGTTGCAGAAATTAGTTGATAGGCAGAAAAGCGGGAATATGATTGAGACATTCAAACTACTGAAGGGTTTATATAAGATTAATTCAGAGGATATTTTTGAGAACAGGACTGGTGGTGGGAGAACTAGGGCTCATCCATGGAAGCTGGGCAAGAGTGTGTTGAGTAAGGGTGTTAGAGCTAGGTTTTTTACTTTTAGAGTGGTAAATGAGTGGAATAAGCTGCCAGAATCTGTTGTGGGTGCTATGATTGTGAACGAGTTCAAGGCAAAGTATGATAGATACTCTGTGAATGTCAAATAGTTGGATGGACATGATGTTCAGGGCCTCCTTCGATGAGTCTAAGGACTCTTTGGAGTTGCCCGTAGTAATAATAATAGATATGTACATAGCCAGATTGGATTACTATATATATGAACACTGTTGCCACTCAAGTCCAACTGATGACTTTTTTTTTTTTAATAATACTATATATATATATATATATATATATAGTAATATTAAAAAAAAAAAGTGTCATCAGTTCTGTAGAAAAACACTTGTGCTTGAAGTCATTGATCATATTCAATTTACTAGTCTTTTTGCATGTAGTGATGAATGAATATACAGCAATTTGCTGTCTCCTCCTTAGTTTTTCATTCATTTCCACCCAGTATAATTCCTGGTAACTAGCATGACTTTTTCCACAATACTTATTTGTTAAAATATATCTTAAATAGTATGTTCACACATGCTTGAATTCTATTCATTCATAAAATTGTTTTGGTAGCGTTTGCATTTTGGGATTGGCATTGGTTTTGTAGAGGTATCATTCGATGCATTCATTTGTAGAAGGAAATTACTGTAATCTGAAACAAGGCATGAGTAAGAAATTTCTAGCAAAATTTAATTATTTCTAAAATTTGTAGAAATGTTAATGTTTATAGTGATGACAATTTTCATATTTTTGTATGCATTAAGTGCTTTTCTTGAGACAGATGCGAACTATGACAGTATGTGAACTAGCAGCTTAATGTTGAAAAGTACATTTTTGGTACAAAACATTAAACTAAACAAAATTAAACAAAACACTAAACAAAATCAATAGAAGGAAAACTAAACAATTATAAATAAAAATTGGATTGAACATGTAAACCGAATGGCCAACACCCGATATCCTAAACAAATACTAAAATATAAGCCAATTGGAAAGAGAAGGCAGGGTAGACCTCAAAAAAAGGATATTGGATGGATAATGAGACCAGAACAGACCAATATGGTCTATACCCGTAATCAGTGTTATGATGAACATTAAACTACTAAAATGATAGAGGAACTGAATATGAGCAGAGCGATGAGATTTTAATTGTGACTGAAAATTTGGGCATGAAGTGCGATTTTGCAGTGATAGTTTCCACAGTGCATCCATGCACACTAATGTGCACATATACACTGTTTAGAGATTTTAGAGGGGAAAAAAAGATGATCCTAGAACGTCTTTCATAATCACCACATCTGGCTTACCTTTCTTCAAAATGAAAAAAATTTCCCTCAAAGGATCTTACTTTCACTCCATCAAATATATTCATTAAATATGTCTAAAGGATTTGTGAGTCTTTTTGATGAAAAATTTACTCGTTGGTTAATTTTGAAAAAAAAAATAATAAAAAAGCGTAGTTTTGCAGGGAGACTACTTGATTGCTGTTAAAGATAATTTTTCATTGTAATTACTTTATTATAATGCCTGAAAATAAAATATATAGATATTTTATTTTCAGATATATAGACTGAAGTTGTGATGTCTGTTGTGATTTTTAGATTGTCTCAATATAATTATTATTATTATTGTTCCGGGCAACTCCAAGGAGTCGACAGACTCATCAAGGGAGGCCCTAACATCATGTCAAGAACAACTATTCGACATTGGCACAGTATCTATCATACCTTGCCTTGAACTCATTCACAGTCGTAGCACCCACAACAGACTCTGGAAGCTTATTCCACTCATTCACCACTCTCCAAGTAAAAATTTGAATGTCTCAATCATATCACCCCTCCTTCGCCTATCGTCCAATCTCTGCAACCCACAAATCCTCAACCTATTCTCATAAGGTTCATTCCACAGACCTTCTATCATCTTGGTCACTCGTCTCTGGATCCTCTCCACTTCCTCCCCATCACGAAGAAACCCTGGTGCTCATAACTGGGCACAGTAGTACAGATGGGGTCTTATCAAGGCTCGATACAGAGGAACAACAACTTGTTTGTCTCTGCATGTTAAAGTATTTTTCAGAAGCCAAGTGTTTTGATGAGCAGATTTATTCACTTTTGCAATGTGCCCCCTAAACTTCAATTCCCTATCCACCAACACTCTCAAATCCCTGGCCACATCATTCTCCTGGAGTACGGTTCCACCAATGCGATATACTGCTGCTATTCTTTTCACCCCAAAGTGCATAACCTTACACTTTGCCACATTAAATTGACATCCATTTTTTCTAGCCCAGTCCTCCAAACTATCCAAATCATCCTGTAAAATTTTGACATCCTGTGCACTCACAATTGCTCTACCAAACTTTGCATCATCAGCAAACAAGTGAACACTTCCTCTCAAATCCTATATCATTGATGAACAAATTGAAAAGCAGTGGTCCAAGAACAGAGCCCTGTGGCACACCACTAGTCACAAGCCGTCTTTTAGACTCCGCTCCTGCATAAACCACTCTCTGGTATCTCTCCTTCAACCACCCTCCTATCCATCTCACCAACCCTATATCTATTCCCATCTGCTCCAGTTTACTGATTAGGGTTCCATGTGGTATCCTGTCAAAGGCCTTGGCAAGGTCCAGTAGTATCACTGTAAACCCATTACCCCTATCCAGTTCAGCCGTCACTGTGTTATAGAACGTGAGCAAGTTACTGAGGCATGATCTACCCTTCACAAAACCATGTTGTCCCCCCATACAATATCCCATTTTCATCTATCCAATCCTATATTCTTTTCTTGACTAATTTCTCTAAGTCCTTGACAATGATTCCTGATATGCTAATCGGTCGGTAATTTAGAACAGCAGTCTTGGAACCACCTTTATGCGGTGGAACCATTTACCCCTCTTTCCACCCCCTCGGGACTAACCCAGACCTGAGACTCAAATTAAACAAAATGGTCGAGGGTACTGACAATTCTTTTGCTGCTTCTCATACGATACGAGCTGGTATACCATCCAATTCCACGGATGTATTGGCATTGAGGTTATGCAATAGACTACTCACCTCCACTTCATTCACCACAATTCTCGTATAATCTACTGGTTTATTCGTTTCTGCAATGTCACCACTTGGATGATATATACTTGCAAAGTGCTCACTCAGTAACTCAACTATATCAACTGATTCAGTTACCTCCCTACCATCGGCATTCTTTAAAATCATTCTGCCATGTACATTTTTCCTTTTACTTGCTACATATCTAAAAAACCGTTTAGGATTCTCTTTAGCCTGCATGGCCAATGTTCTTTTGTAATCCTTTTTTGCTTTTCTTACCACACTCGTTACCCTTCTGGCCTGCGTTTTATACCGTTCATGTGCCTGCTGGTCACCTTTCTCCTTAAATTCCCTCCATAGTTTCTTTTTTTGCAGCTCAAGCTTAATGGTGTTATTCATCCATGTAACCCCTACTTGATTTATTATTCGGACTCTAGGTATACAGTCAGCCATTGCTTCATGCAAACACTTCTTAACTGCCTCCCATGCACTATCAACTTCTAGTCGTTGCAGTTGTACATGCCATGACACTGAACCAATCAAACTCCTAAGCTTGTCATACTTTCCAGCCCGATAATTCCACATGTACCCTGTCTTAATTGTAAATTCCACACCTTTAGCCACCTCCCAAGTCAAGACCCTATGATCACTCTCACCAATTGGTGGCAATGTCGTCATATTTGTTACAGCAAAATCCTCAGATGTAATTAGTAGGTCATGCACTCTCTGACCCCTAGTATTTTCCATTACATGCTGTCGCAGATAGTTATGCCTTAATAACCGCATAAAATCCAATTCCTTCCTCCCGTTCTGCTAGCCACAATCTCACACCAAATGGCCTCAAATGTGCTTTTTTTCTCCATCCTGCAATTCAACTTCTATTCTCCTTGGCTGTAGCTCATCAGCTATCATCAATCCCACTAGCTATATCATCTACAGTCAGCCATGATTCACTAATACCAATAACCTGTGGTCTTGAAGTGCCAACCATGGCCAAAAACTCTTCCTTCTTGTTCCTAATACTCCTAGCAATAGTGTACATGAATTTAAGATCTCCCATTAGCCCCAACGCTACCTTGATGCCTTATATTAACTATCCCACTCTGATTTGTTGTCCTTATTCGCTCGGGCATGTTATATTCATTCATACATTCAACTGCCTCCCTAAGGACCGTATATCTACCCACCCCCCTTAATAAATCTAGTTTTCCTGAATTTGCACATCCACTACATTCAGCAACACTTTCTCAAGTCTCCTTACACCGTAACCATTCAAATGCAAGCCATCCATCTTATATAGATCCTTTCGCCCATCGAACTCGCTCCACACATCCACAAATTCCACACCACTCGGCATACATAACCCACGTATAAAGTCATTCGCAATTATGGCCCTCCTTTTAAACATTTCACTGTCATACTGTGGCAAAAGACTAATCATTCTAACTCTCTCACTCTTTTCTTTTGCTACCTCAAACAATTCATTCAGGTCTTCTATCATTTCCATTTTATCTCCTTTCAAATCATTCATACCTGCCACAACAATCATTTCTTTTGCCCTTTCCTTTTGCTCTCTAATAGACTCAGTTACATCCTTTATGGTCGCACCAGGTTGGTACGATTTTGTCAAATCCTCTACTAACACACCTCGTACTAATGAGTCTCCCAGCACTCTATCCTTCATTTTGTTCATGTTCACACTCATACGCCTATTTTTCCTGTCATACTTTTTATTATGGTTCATTTAGTTGTCTTTTGCTCATATGCTTTAGTACAGCTATTGTTATAAGGAGATGTTGCATTATGGGAGATACTGAGATAGGAGTGATGTTAGCTTGGTCCACCATTGGCCGGAGTTGCCCGGTGGTGTGCAAACTTTGTTTGCTCACACTTGGATAAAGGATTAAACGAAATTTACTATAACTATTCTATTTTGAAATTATATATTCAAAAAATGGTAATCTCAATAAATACAGAATCTAGGCTTTGTGATAATGGAGTTACCCTTTTTATCAACCTGCAGCCTTGAGATTAATGGATTATTGGTTAATTAAAACTAAAATTTTTAAATTATAGTATAAATTGGACGGGATCAGGATGATGGTAATCATCCTGATCCTGTCCGATTAAAATAATCCATTAATCTGGAGTCTAAAAGTTAAAAGGGGTAGCTCCATTACCATTAGCTAAGTTTTTTTCACTTATTGTCTTACATTAGGATCTACATGAAATTTATATTTAAGAATCTTACAATATAAATACAGTAAGCTCATTTACTAACAAAGCTGCAGAAATTTTCATTACAATTAATAGTTTTGTGCAAAAAAACATTTACACCTGATAGCAAAGCTGACTAATGGGGTGTATATTGTCATCCTATCTTTTCAATCCTTATAATGAGAATGACTGACTTAGATGGATGCTTGGCAGGAATTAAGATTGGAGGCAGAAAAGTAAATAATTTAAATAATGCAGATAATGCAACCCTTAAGGTAGAAACTAAATCAGGGCAGCTTAAAACAAAAAAAACTGAGCTGAATTTATGATTGAGGGAGATGAAATAGAAGTGGTTGAAAGCTATGATTTGTTGCAGCCCAGAATATATAATGATGGCCAGTGTGAAGATGATATTAAAAGAAAGATAGCTACGGGAGAGGAGGGCTATGTTAAACATGAGAAAACTTGCGAAAGATAGAAATATTAGTAAGGCCACAAAAGTTAGAATTTTTAATGGTGTTAAATATTTCCACTGGTGTATATGGATGTGAAAGCTGGTTGTTAAGAAGAAAACATTGATTAATTTCATTTATGGACATGGAGAATGTTAAGAATCTTATAGACTTCAAGAATGACTAATCAGGTTTAGAGAACATAAAGACAGAATGCTCCTTTGAGACATTAATTGTTAAATAGATGCTAATGTACTTTGGAATTATTATGCAAGCAGATTATTATTATTATTATTATTATTATTCAGGCCTCCAAGGAGTCAAAAGACTCATCGAGGGAGGTCCTTTCTAAGACATAAAGTCTGTCAAGACTCATCGAGGGGAAGTCCCCCCCTGAGAAACACAAAGTTTATCATACCACTCCTTAAACCCACTGACCGTTCTCGCTCCCACCACTCCATCAGGCAATGCATTCCACGGCTCAACCACCCTCCACACAAAGAAACCACTCCTTACCCTCTTGCTCACAGTTTCCTTTCGTAACTTCCAGGGATGGCCTCTTGTCATCACTCCTTCCCGCTGATCAACCAAGCGAAAGAACTCCCCAGTGTCAACCCTGTAACCACCTCTCAACAGTTTAAAAGTCTCAATCATATCACCTCTCCTTCTATCCACCAAACTCTGCAGTCCACATTCTCTCAGCCGATCCTCATAACTATCCTTGTACAGTCCTGAAACCATCTTTGTCATCCGTCTTTGTATCCTTTCCACAGTTAATTTATCCCCTTCAAATCCTGGGGACCAAATCTGAGAACAATAGTCCAAGTGTGGTCTGATCAGAGACTTATACAATGGAATGATAACCCTCTTATCTCTGCAGGTCAGTGTCCTTCTCATAATAGCAGCAATCCTCTGTGTTACCTTCACCACCTTTGCAATATGTCCCCTAAACTTCAGGTTTCTATCAATCATCAACCCCAGATCTCTTGTCTCCCCTACTTCCTCCAGTATAACTCCTCCCATAGAGTATGCAGCATCCCATCGATGTTTCCCAAACCTCAAGACCTTACATTTTGCTGCATTAAACTGACACCCCCATTCATTTGCCCATCTATCTAGCTTATTTAAATCCTCTTGCAGGGCTACCACATCTGCACTATTACTAATAATCCTTCCAAGCTTCGCATCATCCGCAAACAACTGAATATCCCCCTGCAATCCACTGGCTATGTCATTGATATAAAGGTTAAACAATATAGGTCCTAGTACTGAGCCCTGTGGGACCCCACTTGTAACCCTCTGCCTCCTGGAAACTGCTCCACCATACACAACTCTCTGATACCTATCAGACAGCCAATCCTGAATCCAGTTGACCAATCTGACATCCAGACCCATGAGCTGCAACTTAAATATCAGCTTATCATGTGGCACCCTGTCAAATGCCTTTGCCAAGTCTAAGAAAATTGCAGTATATGCCTTTCCCTCATCTAATGCTCTTGTAACTTTATTATAAAAGGCTAGCATATTGCTAAAACAAGAGCGTCCTTTCACAAATCCATGTTGATTCTCAATGATAACATTACCCTCATCTGCCCAATGCTGTACACGGTCCCTCACTACTTTCTCCAAGATCTTAACAACTACTGATGACACACAGACTGGCCTATAATTAGACACTTCCAGTCTGTTACCACCCTTATGCAATGGCACTATCTTACCTTCCTTCCATTCCCTGGGCACCTTTGCCAAAGCCAGACTTTCATTGAAAAGCCACGTTAAAGGTATTGTCAATTCCCTAGCACATTCTCTCAAAACTCGTGGCGAAATACCATCCAGTCCAACAGCTTTACTGACATCCAGAGTACTCAGTATCTGAAACACACTCTCTTCCTGTACCTCCAGACCTCATACCAGTCCTATCCCTCTAGCATTAAAACTGACTCCTCTAGGATGAAATACTCCAATAAAGTGTTCATTGAACAATTCCACTATGTCCTCTGCATCAGTCACTCTATTCCCATTTTTATCCCACAATATCATTCTTCCACAGTCATTTCTCCTCCTACTGGCCACATAGCTAAAAAATTCCCTAGGATTTTCTTTGGATCTTAGGGCCAATCTCCTCTCATATTCCAGTTTCGCTTTCCTTACCACACGAGTCACTCTTCTGGCCTGTGTCTTATATTCCTCATGCATCTCTTCACCTGTCTCCTTATATCTCTTCCATAGCCTCTTTTTCGCATGCAATTCCTGTTTAATATTGTTTGTCATCCACTTTACTCCAAATTGCGCCCTCTTCTTCACTCATGGTATACAACTTACCATTGCTGATAACAAATATTCTTTCACAATTTCCCACGCACTGGTGATATCCCGGCCTTCCAATTCCTCCCTCCATGAAACTTCCCGAAGTTGACGTCTAAGACTATTATAATCACCTGCCTTATAATTCCACATAAGTTCCCGTCTCTTTGATACTCCTGCATGTCTATTCATTTTCCAAGTCAAAACCATATGGTCACTCTCTCCAACTGGTGGGAGAGACGTCAACTCAGTTATTATCAACTCTTCTGATGCTATAACCAAATCCAAAATTTTTGAACCTCTTGTTCCCTCTGTTACATGTTGCCTAAGACATTTGTCCCTCAAGAATTCTAGAAATTCCATTCCCCTATTGTTACATGCATCTTCCTCTCTCCAATTTATACTACTGAAGTTAAAATCTCCCATAACAATCATTCTTCTTGCACTTGCCAAACTTAGCTGTCTAAACATCTCCTGGTCCCCATCCTCTGTGCTCCTGGGTCTGTAGCAACACCCCACTAAATATCCTGTCTTGCCTACCTCTACCTCACACCATACGCTCTCAAAATCATTTGTCTCACTACCTTCCAAATTCTCCACTCTTAGAGGACATAGGTCATCACTTATCATAAGCAGCACCCCACCACCACGCTTTCCCCTCCTATCCTGGCGAAAAATGCTATACCCAGTGACTTCTATTCCTGTTTTTATATCCCCTTCTGTCAACCACGTCTCAGTGATCGCAATAATTTTTGGCCAGGCTGATGCTATCTGCGCCACCAATTCCTCTCCCTTATTCCGGATACTCCTGGCATTAGTATACAGCATATAAATGCCATTGTTTCTATACCCAGCATTATCCCTTCTAGACTCCACTGGGCTCAGTCTTACCTGACATTGTCTCCCTTCTCCCAAGTATCCATTCCCACAAGAGGCCACCCCTGCTATCATCCTCCCTGGGACACACTGACTCGTTCAGAACAGCAATCTCTCCAGATGCCTACGTCCTTCCTCATTCAAATGCAAACGGTCTCTCGCAAACAACTCCTCTCTTTCCTCAAACGCACTCCAAGCATCCACATATACCAGTCCTCTCTTGTCACACATTCTCGCTATTATGCCATTCAATATCACCGCTCTTCTGCTCAGCTCATCATTATCATACCTAGGCAACACGCACACTATTTTTCCTCTCTCTGTCTTCTTCCGTACAGTCTCAAGCAAAAATCTCATATCTCTCGCTGCCCGACTTACATTACCACTCAAGTCATTCGTTCCTACCATCACAATCATCTCATCCACCCTTTCACTTCTCTTAATTGCCATAGCCACCCTTTCTATTGTTCCTCCTGGCAAACACTCCTCACGCATCCTATCCTGAACACCACGGATCATTGAGTCACCATACATTATACCTCTTACCATTCCATCGCTCCTATTGTTTCCATTCTCTCCTCTTCTTTCATTCCCATTCCTCTCTCTTCTACTGTTTCCATTCTCTCCTCTTCTAGCACTCCCATACATCTCTCTCATTCCCTCTCTCCTACTGTTTCCATTTTCTCCACTTCTAGCACTTCCATATCCCTCTCTCATTCTGTCTCTCCTACTACTGTTTCCATCCGCTCGTCTTCTAGCATTCCCATACCTCTCTCTCATTCCATCTCTCCTACCGTTTCCATTCTCTCCTCTTCTAGCACTTCCATATCTCTCTCTCATTCCGTCTCTCCTACTGTTTTCATCCTCTCGTCTGCTAGCATTCCCATACCTCTCTCTCATTCCTTCTCTTCTACTGTTTCCAATCTCTCCTCTTCTAGCACCCCCATACCTCTCACTCATACTCCTTAAATTCTCTCTCTCTCCTACTCTGATTCGCCTTGCATTCATCTCTTCCATTCTCCTAATCTTATCTTTCATACTTCTGCTCTCATTCACTAGACATTCCACCTCCTCTTTCAACTCATCTATCTCCCGCTGCAGGTCAGTCACTCTTAATCTAAATTCACTCTCCCAAACAAAACCATCTCCTAAACTTCCACAGTCACTCACACCTTCCACACTATCAACCATTATTTTCTCATTCTCTCCTATCATACTACTCGTCTTCCTACATTCATTCTCCGTTCCTGGAGCAACAAAGTCGGATATCGATATATCTAATGTACTTATTTCCTCCAACTGCCTGCATTTTGCGCACATACGCTCTCCACTCTCTTTAACAAACCACATATGTAATTCCTTAGAAGCATACATGCCGCAAGTACTGCATGCCACAAAGTCCCTTATGATATTGCTAATAATCGAGTTCTTAAATGGCGGAGGACTTGGCGTTACGCCACTTGCGACTGCTGCTGAATCCACCATCATTCCTTACTGCCGAGTAGCGTAATCCTTATTAATTATTCAATTAATAAATAAGAGGGGGAAAAAGTACAAACATCAGAACATTTAAGTACTAATATAATTAAATAAAATGAAATATAACTAAATACAAAGTAACTTAGCTTCGTTTTGTCTTCCACCGTTACGCGTTCGATTCTGACGGTACCAACATATATTATATCGCGACAGCAACTAACTTCCGAAAAACAACCACTGAAGTACACTCATATTCAGAGAAACAATTCAGCACTCAAAAACGTATAAAAACGGGAAAAAAACGGACTATTCACCGATTAAAAATCACTTTCTTCTGCACAGCTCAAATTCACCGCCACGTGCTACGGCGACGCTAGCGCCACGTCTAAAAAAGGCTTAGAAAAATTTCCTCTAGTCGCCGACTAGACTCGAAACCAAGCCTTCCTTCGTGCGGCCAAGCGCGGTGGTATGCAAACGCCACATCCACTGAGCTACACAGGCTCTTGAATCATTTGAAAGGATAGCTATTTATTGGAGAAGATTCAGGGCTTCAGAAGTAGAGGAAGGTAGCAAAATTTGGGTGGACAACTTACCAACATGAATTTACAACTACTAAAAGAAGGGACAAGAGAAAAAAACTAAATGGCATATAACAACAATCCTCAAGGAGTGGGCATGATGCTATGATAGTGGTACATGAAAAGTTTACATTATTATTTTTGCTTACGCTTTGATAAAGGATGAAACTGTATGTTATTACTTGCTATTTATAAGGCACTGTTATTATTATTTTTTATATATTCCTTTCTTATTCTCACTATTCCATCTTACTATTGCGTACTTAGTTTATCTACCTTTCGCACTACAAGTTTTATGCCTATGGATACTAGAAAATTTATTTGATAAGACTGTGCCACCAGTATCTTTTAATTGACATAAAACTCAGTAATACAGCTGGTTGATTTCTCTCTCTCTCTTTCTCTAACACAAATTCCTTCAGTAAAACTTTACACAAACAGTCGTGGTGTATTTGCTCTTAACTATACGCTTTGGCTATCTTACTTACAGAGGCTCTTTGTCAAGACACCTTCCAAAGGTCCTGCATCAAAGTCTCTGTGGTTTTTCTTTCATCTCAGGCCTTATGTTTCCATCTGGAGAGTCTTGCTTCAGGGGGCTTTTCGTCGGAATATCAGCGGGTCTTGGACTGCAATCTTCCCGCTACTCAAAAGCTCAGGCAAGGTTTCCACATATAGGCTTGAAAATCACTCTGCGGCTTTTGGTTTCGGTTGACTTCCTGCAGCACTAGGACATCCGACCGGCACTTGGCATCAGCTGTTCTCCCAATTTTTCCTCTGGCCTCGGTTCGCCGTCAAGTCTGTCCCTCTGGGTCCGACTGCTTCTGGTTCTCCGCCGACTGCCTCTGGCTCTCTTCGGTGACAGCACTTCGCCTCTCCTGCTTTGGTAATTCGACCTCGCCTCTGCTGTCTTGGCAACTGGATCTCACCTCTCTTCTGTCAGCAACTGGACCTGGACTCTCCTCACGATGTTGGGCTCAGTCCCCTTTTATTTTTGTCTTCTCGGGACCTTGCACCAAGGTTGTAAACCCTGAAGAAATCGGCAGTTCTCCTTGATCTTTATGGTAAGGCCGGCCCATTTTTTCTTCTCCTCCGTGCACACTTTTTTTCCTTGTCTTGTCGGGCAGCGGAAACTTTTCTGAAACTAGCGGATCTCTTTGATACTAACTTTGAAGGCATTCATGCACAGAGCTCGCAAACAATTTTCTCACACACTTAATTGTAAACAACTTTCTTGTGCTCTTATACATATCTATTATACAAAGTTCCGATGGCAAAGCATTGCCTTTGTTTTTGACATTCTAGAAACTTTAGTTAAAACAGTAAATACAATCAATTCCCATATATTAATCTTTAACATAAAATACATAGAGACAAACAAGGTTATTTTTGTAACAGTTCTCATGAGACTTGACCTCTGTAAAAATCGATGTAAAGTGCTTTGGTATTTCTAAGCTACATCGAGTTTTACAAAACCAAGAATATAATTTCTTGGCATCTTTAATTTATTTTACATTTTTACTTCCTATCAACAGTTTTTGTCCAAATTAGTTTATCTGTCGGATCTTATATTTTTGTCTTCTAATCCACTTAACTCTTGGTTTTTCTGTACATCCTGTTATCAATTGCCTGTTTTGCTAACCTTTCCTTTCCATTCTGTTTAAGTTACCATGGCATTTTAGATTAGCTCTGCACACACACATTCCTGACTGCTAACATTGTCAAGATGGATCCTTTCCAACATCTAGGTTTTAATGATTCTGACAATGATCACATATGTTCACTATATTAATTTTTCTCATTACTGTTGTCTTCATTTTTCATCAGTTATTTTTCTTCTATCTCAGCTTTCAGATCCATAATTTTCTTCCTTGCTGAATCAATGTTTTCTTCAGTTTACCATCAAGTCTTCAAGGTTCGTTTTTAGACTCCTTCATTTTTTCTTTAACAACATTTCTATGTTTGAGTATACTTCAGTTCACCTCTGAAAGCTGCTAACTTTGATCCTTTTTAAAACTTGTGCATATTTTTCTTCATCATCATCTAATTCCTGATATTTTATACATTATTCTGTTTTTTGTGCACCTGACTTAGGAGATGTACAAAATATTATGACAGTACTAACTTTCAGTCAACACTTTTCCTACAAATTAATCTGTTATTGTTATCTACCGAGAGTCCAATATTATCAGATCTTATATTTCTGTCTTCTAAGGTATTTTTACTGTATTGATCCACCTAGCTCTTGGTCTTTTTCCTATCAATCTTAGCAAAGAATACTTGTTTTGCTGACCTTTCTTCTCCCATTCTGTTTAAGTGACCATACTGCACAAGATTAGTTCTGACACATTCCTGAATGCTAACAATGTCTTTCCTAATATCATCATTTTTAATATGATACTGCCATTGATGCCATCTGTTCACTGTAATCTTTCTCATAACTCATATGTGATATGAGAGTTTTTCATATCTGAGAAATAGGAAATTTCTCCTATAAAACTTCCTATGTACTCTTGAGTCCGGAACCAGTCTAAAGGTATTGATATCACCAATAACATAGTAACACTTCTTATTTCTTTCTTCTCTCCATGTAAATTTGTGCACATCTTTATTATTATTATTATTATTATTATTAAACAAGACCTCATGGAGTCAAAGACTCATCTAGGAGGTCCTTTTATCTCACACACATCTCATCATACCGGGTCTTAAACACATTCAAACTCCTTGCAGACACCACACTCTCAGGCAAGGCATTCCAATCATTCACAACTCTGCACGAAAAAAACCTGCCTCTCACTCCCCTACTCACACCCTCTTTATACAGTTTCCAGGGATGACCTCTGGTTCTCCCCTGATCTCCCACTATTCGCTGTAGAACTTCTCCACCATTGATCCTATAGCAACCCCTTACCAACTTGTAGGTCTCTATCATATCTCCCCTCTTCCTTCTCTCCACTAGTCTCTGCAAATTACATCTTTTCAATCTTTCCTCATACTCGACATTCCAGAGGTCAGAAACTACCTTAGTCAGTCGCCTTTGGACCCTTTCCAACATCTCCTCATCCTTCTGAAAACCAGGTGACCAAATCTGGGCACAATAGTCCATGTGTGGCCTAATCAAAGCCTTATACAATGGAACAAGAATCTCCCTACTTCTACACGTCAGTGTCCTCCTCATCATTCCCAGAAGTCTTTGTGTTGTCTTCACAATTTTGGCGATGTGACCCCTAAATTTTAGATCCTTATCCACTATCACTCCCAGATCTCTTATTTCCTCTACTTCCAACAATATATTCTTACCAAGCATAAATTCTGCATCCCAGTTTATGTTGGAAGTTGATATTGGTAATTCCTAGTCCATGTCCAGAACAGAAATCCAGCATGTATTTACTGTTATTATTAGTTTTGCTCTTTTCTCTAAATTTTCCCAAAACATTTCTTTGGTGTTTGTTTCTTAATCTGCTGTTTTAGATCTCTAACAAGGACCAATTATTTTGTTTTTGTTTGTTAGCTGCTTTCTATAACAACTCAAAATAGTCCTCCATTTCTTTCTTTGTAGAACTCTGTGGGATCACAGCCACAAATAAGCCTCACTATCCAAACATTTTTGATATTATATTATGTTATGTTATGATGTTATTTCTGAATTGCTTTGTTTTCTTAGCATAGCAATTGATTTGCTGGATGTGGCTGGCATTTTTAAATTAAAATTTTTTTTAGAAAATAAGACTATGGGTTTTTGAAAATATGTGCATTAATATCTATTTACTTATGTACTTTATTGCGATATAAGTTTATTTTTGAATAATTTCTTTCTTTCTTTAAGGAAGACCTTATGAATGGAGAAGAAATTGCAGCATGTCCAAGTTGCTCACTTATTGTAAAAGTCATTTATGATCTAGTAAGTTTCAGAAATATACTTACATATTTTGCTTATAAAATATGAATTTTCTTCATAATGCATATATTGCAATTCAGATTTTTTTAAGGTAAAATTTAATTTCAAAGATTATAACAGTGGCTTAAGGATCAATACATATATCATTATTAAATTCTTGGTGAAAATGCAAATTTCATTATAATGACTAATCTTATTTGCATACTGGGTGAATGTGATAAAAATTAATGAATATTATACATTTCTAAATGTACCGTATCTGTATGTCATTGTTAATAAAGGTGCCAGTATGCCATACTATTATATTTTTTATCTGCTGCATTCTCCCCCCCCCCCTCTACTTGTTGCATCTAATAATCCCTGTCCTTCATCTCACATCTCTCTCTTCCCTTAATATGTAGAGTCCTTTTTTGTAAGCAGTAATTTCTTCATTATTATTTACTGTTATTTCTTGAGATTTGTCATTATCCCTCACACAGAAATACAGATAATGTAATTCCATTGAATTTGTCTATTTTTATTTGAAATTGAAACTGCTTCAAAATAGGTGTGTAAGCTGTTATGTTTGCAGAAATTAAAAATGGAAACTCAGACTTACATCGAAGTAAATTTAATAGATGTAAA
This sequence comes from Typopeltis vanoorti, assembly GCF_054136105.1. Taxonomy (NCBI): domain Eukaryota; kingdom Metazoa; phylum Arthropoda; class Arachnida; order Uropygi; family Thelyphonidae; genus Typopeltis; species Typopeltis vanoorti. The sequence continues at coordinate 90,411,097 of NC_143554.1, forward strand.
ATTTTCACCTCAGATCAAAGACATCCTCAGTATGTTAACAATAGAACACAAAATAAAATGCAATAAAAGTATTAATTTTAAAAGTGCCACTACAATGTAAGTAAGACAGAAAACAGTAAATTACTAATTTAAAGGGGGTAAAATATAATAAGTAATCATCAGGAATTTACATAAGATTGATACAATAATATTTCCCATAAAGGGGATAAGAGCCATTAGATCTTCTGTCAGTGTGAAAACACATAGCATTCTTTGGAAGAAAACTAAACTCGTACATAAAAGTGGATTCCTTGTGCAGTGGTTATGCAAAGAGCTGTGAGGACTTTCTACACTGACCTAACTTAAACAGATCTGACAGCCTGTTGTCAGATCTGTTTAAGTATTGTATCAGTCTTACGCAAATTCCTAATTATTATCTTGTATTAATTTTTTAATTTAGAATTGACTGCTGTCTTATGTAGAGATGCTTTTAAAATTCTTTTTTTTTTATTGCATTTCATTGTATTCCATTAAGAATGCTTTTGATACTTAAGCAAAAATTTTACATCTATTAAATTTAATACCACATAAGTTTATCACAGTGATATTTATCATAGCAAATACAAAATGTCAGCTTTTTTTTTTTTAATGATTAAATCAGTGCAAAGAAATTTAATGACACAACATGCATTCTAAGCATGGGTTTTTATATTAGTTAGATGGGTTAAAGATTTAGCTGATTGTTTGGCTTATATAAAGAATAGGGGGAGAGTCAGTAGCACCTTCTATAGGCCCAGAGTGTGTTCTGGGTAATTTATATATTGGGGATGGGGATTTTCTTTTGCAAATTAGTGGAATGATAATCTAATAATAAATATGGAAGTAGTAGTTTCTTTAGTAACATCCCTTATCTCTAGTCATATTAACTTTTTTTTTTTGTCTTTGTTTAATTTATAAAGCACGAATAGTTAGTTGGCTGTTAGAGATATTTTTAGCCAGTGAAGGTTGTATATGGATGTTAACTACAAAAACTAGAAAAAACATCTCTTGGATACTTAATGGCAGACTGAAAAAAATATTGATTTGGCTGTTTGAAATCATGTGGTTGAAGTTGTGTGGAAAGATAAAAAATCAGAACTCCATGCTGGATTTGGTAAGTTAAAGAAACAGTCATGGAAAAGAAGAAAGTATATAGAAAGTTCCTAGCAAGTAAGTTAGTAGATGCCCTAAACATAAAAGTTGACAGCATCAACTAACCCTATCTTCTTACCAGAGTCTACTTAAACAAGAGAAGACTGGTAAGAATATAGATGGTAAATATCAGGAAAGAGGCAAAACATTCTGGAAGCTTAGAAAGGGAAAAAAAAGCACTGTAAAAGGAATCTGAGATGATACGAAAAAAACTAATGTTAAAGATATTCTAGATGACTGGAGTGATTAAGCAAAAATTTTACATTATTAAATTTAATTCCACATAAATTTCCATCTTTCTATTGAAAGAGCAGCAAAACATTGCACCCTTTGATTGGAAAAGACCTGAGTTCAATTCTCGTTGTGACAAGAGGAATCTCTATATACACTCTTTCAATGATTTCGTATGGAAGTAACTGGGATTTTTCAGCCAGAAACTGTTTTTTCATCCCATGTATAGGGAAATCAGGTCATGAGAACACACACAATTTACAGACAAAAAATACTATTGTTGGTTGTGATGAGTAGTAGTGTCGTAGTAGGAGAATGGAGATAGTGAGATGTATATATGGAAATTAGAGTGCCCTTCCGCAATGAGTCCTTGGACTCCCTGAAGGTGTTACATAATAATAATAGTCAAGAGGAATCAGGAGTATATTGGGGGGATGTAAAGGCAGGTATACAATTGTGAATCTTTTATTATTTTATATTCCTTATTCTATGATTTTTCTAGATAAATATGGCTGGAAATTTAACCAATGAAAGTGGATAGTAAAACAATACTGGAAGACACAGAATGCTGAAAAAGGTTCAACAGAAATGGGGTGAAAAATTTGATATGCTCCCACCAAGTAGGCTAACAATTTACAGAATACACAATAAATTTGATCAGACTGGATCCATCCGTAATGCACCAAAGAGTGGTTGATCTGTCAGTGTTACCCCCTGAAAATGAAATGTTAGTCGCTCTTGCATTTATTCAAAACCCACAAAAATAAATAAAAAGCTTCTAGTAGTTAGGCATTCCCCACAGATCTTTGGGTTGTCTGATGCAATGTTCAGATATGAAAATATATCGGCCAAGATTAATATATACCTACTTTTGCACCCCTGTGTATATCAATACTTGAGGTAGAAAAAAGTATCTGAAATGTAGTTGGAGTAAATTTTGTCAGATATACTCAGATATGGAAGTATAAGTCTTAGTCTTACAGTGAATGTACTACATAATTCAGAAGGCCTGGTCAAAGGGTCAAAATTCAGATGATTGGAGTAGAGCTCTTATTACCTATCTATAAAAAGGGAATTAAAACAATGTGATGAACGTTCCTGCTGATGCTGCACATAGTTGGTGTTTCATTTATCAATCAGAGATAGAATTGTAGGGTACAGAAAGATTTGTTAAATCAGGTATGAAACGAGTGCACATTCTCTCCACTATTCATCTGTGAGGGAGGTCTGAAAAGTTCTCAGCCTCTACCATAGATGGCTACACTATCGGCAATTTTTTTTTTTCTAAGTTGGTACATCTGTCATAAGCATCCGTGTGAAATTGCAATCATTCTATTGTTTGTTTAATACATCTGTCTTAAGCAAAAGTGTTGTCTGTATCCCTTGAAATGGATAAAATCGAGTATCGTGTTGTTCTAAAATTTTTTGTAAAAGAAGGTTTAATGCCAAAAGAAATTCATTCGAAGTTCATAAAAGTTTATGGGCACTCTTCTCCTTTGTTTTCGACAATTAAGAAATTGGCTGCTGAGTTTAAACATGGCCATACCAGCCTTGAAGATGATCCACGTGAAGGACATCCAAAAAAGTGTAACAACACCAGAAATCATTGATCAAGTGCATGATGTGGTATTGGATGACCGGCAAGTCAAAGTCCGTGACACTGCTGAGACTATATGCATTTCAAAAGAACATATAGGATATATTTTGTATGAAGAATTGCATATGGAAAAGCTTTGCACAAGATGAGTGCTGCACAGATCAAAAATGCACTTGCATGAAAATCTCTGAAGTGTTTGAAGTGTTTTAACAAGAATAAAACTGATTTTATGCATCAATTTATTACTACGGATGAGACTTGGATTCACCATTACACACCAGAATCCAAACAGCAGTCAAAACAGTGGACAGAAGCCAGTTGTTCAACACCAAAGAAGACAAAGTTGGTTCCATCAGCAGGAAAGGTCATGGCATCGGTGTTTTGGGATGCTAAAGGCATTTTGTTTATTAATTATCTTGGAAAGGGTAAAACAATAACCGGAGAATATTATTCCGATCTTTTAACAAGACTAGCCGAAAAAATTCATGAGAAAAGGCCCGGTTTGCAGAAGAACAAAATCATCTTTCATCAGGACAATGCACCTGCCCACAAAGGTGTTTTGGCAATGGGAAAATTAAGGAATCTGCACTATGAATTGTTGGAACATCCACCCTATTCCCCAGATTTAGCTCCCTCTGACTTCTATCTCTTCCCAAAACTAAAGCTCTTCCTTGCTGGTCAGCGTTTTTTTTTTTTTTTTTTTTGAATCAAGAGAGCTGTAGAGGGGTATTTTGCAGATCTTACTGAGAACTACTACAGGGATGGGATAATGATGCTGGAGCATCGCTGGAATAAATGTATTAGTCTTAAGGGAGATTATGTTGAAAAATAAAAATAATTTTGAAATTATAAAGTCGTTTTTTTCATTGTTAGGCTGAGAACTTATCAGACTAGCCTTGTATATGGATGACATGAAAGAAAGTGGCATCAGGTCAAAGTGGAGATATTTGTTTCAACTCTTTACTTTATGCATGTGATATGCTCTTAAAAAAATAGAAAAATAAATCTTGTACAAATCTTATGGATTCTTTAATTAAAAATTGTGCATGAAAATTGGCAGAAAAATTACTGTGAATGTAGGCAGGAACATCGAAACCATCTGCTGCATTCTGAATGGGGAACCTAGAAATATTTTTTTTAAGTATTTCAGCTATTTAGACAATTTTTAGTGAAGGTGGCAAATTAAAAAGTCAACACAATTATTCAAAGTTTAGAGCCAAAGGACTAAATTTGTATAGAATAAAAGAGAAATTAGTTAAAATGCTCATCTAGCTATATACAAAACAGTGGATAACTGTTGATCAATGACTGGACACCACATATTATTCAGAGTTCTGAGAAAAATTAGGGAGTCAACAGGTGACTGAATCACAAAAAAGTTATCAGAAAGAAACTAATATCACTTAAACAGAATTAGAACAAGTATGTAATAGCAGGAAAAAAGACCTAGAGGATGACCAGAATCTATGTGGATCAATGCAGTAAAGAAGTGACTTGAAAGGCTGAAATATAAAATGATAGTATTGGAATTCTGACAGCTAACAAAATTGTATATAAGAAATTACTAACGTAATGTAAACTTTTCATGTACTAGTATTATTATAATATTCTATACCCCATGCACCTGGAAGTTATATAGGATTTGATGATATTTTCTGTATTCTTACCAGTCTTCCCACTTTTGTTTAGCTAGTTTTACACAGTCCTTCGCTTTCTTACATCATCATCATCATCAAATTCCTGCCATGTACCCTCAAGGGGGTGTACAGGATATGATAGTACTACATGAAAAAAATTACATCATTATTAATTTCCTATCTACAATTTTCCTCCAAATCAGTCTGTTACTTGTCAAGACTCCAACATTATCAGATCTTATATTTCTATCGTCTAAAGCACTTTGTACTGTATCAATCCACCTATATCTTGGTCTTCCTCTGGGTCGTTTTGCTGCCAACCTGACAGAGAACACTTGTTTTGCTAATCTTTCCTCACTCATTCTGCTTAAGTGACCATATCACCTGAGATTAGCTCTGCTAACGTATTCCTGAATGCTGACAATGTCAAGTTCTTTCCTAATATCCTCGTTTTTAATATGATATTGCCATTGATGCCATCTGTTCATGCCTATAATCTTTCTCAGGACTCTCATATCTGTGGTCTCTAGTCTTTGGTCAAGTGTTTTACTTCTGACCCAGCTCTCAGATCCATAAGTTAAAACTGATTTGAACACTGTCTTGTATACAGCTAATTTAGTGTTCCGACTAATTTCTCTCTTATTCCATATGAATTTATTCAATTGACTTCCCACCATACCAGCTTTGCTGATTCTGTTGTCTATTTCTATATTTAATTTACCGTCTTCAGTAAAAATCGTGCCTAAATAGCTGAAATGTTTTACGTGTTCCACAGGTTTTCCATTCACAAGACAGTCGACATTTGCAATGATTCTGCCTATTTTCATTGTCTTTGTCTTTCTATTGCTGACCTTCATACCATATCTATTACAACAGCTATTCAATTTAGTCAGAGAATCTTGCAGACTTGTAGCAGATTTATTTAGAAGTATAACATCATCCGCATAAAGCAAAGAGCTGACATTAACATCTCCAATTTTGATATCATGTTTAATACCACTTTCCTTCATAATGTGATCCATATAGATAATGAATAACAGAGGGGATAATGTACATCCTTGTCTCACACCAGATTTAACATTAAACCATCTTCCTGTACTTCCTTCAATTCTAACTGCTGACTTACAACTCAAGTAAAGACTAAGTATTGCTTGATATAATGCCCCATTGACACCATATAACTGCAGCGTATTGAATAGCTTCTCTCTTGGCACCTTGTCATATGCCTTTTCCAGATCGACAAAACTTAAATACAGATCTTTGTTATATTCCCATGCTTTCTCGACTATTTGTCGTAAAGTGAAGATCTGATCCTGACAGCCTCTATTTGGCCTGAATCCAGCTTGTTCTTCACCAAGCTTTTCTTCCACAATTCTTCTCAACCGTTTCTCAAGTATACTTGCATAGATCTTGCCAGGAATACTCAGTAGGGAAATACCTCTGTAATTCTCACATTCAGTTTTATTTCCCTTTTTATATATGGGTACTATGAGAGCTCTACTCCAATCATCAGGAATTCGTCCCTCTGTCCAGGCTTTCTGAACTATGCAGTGCAGCCACTGTAAGACTCTTATACCACCATACTTCAGCATTTCTGGTCGAATATCATCTACTCCTGCTGCCTTTCCACATTTCAAGCCTTTGATGGCTTTTTCTACTTCTAGTATGGATATGTATTCCTGACTGCATGCCTGGTCAGTGTTTTTTACCACTGTGCTGTCATCACTGCTTGTTTCATTTAGCAGTTTTTCAAAGTAATTACTCCATACTTCAAGGATATCTTTTTCTCCCGTTTTCATGTCACCTTTATCATCTCTAATTCCTTTTACAGCACTCTTTCCTCCATTCTTAAGCTTCTTCAACAACCTCCAGAATATTTTGCCACCTTCTTGATATTTATTTTCTATATTCTTGCCAAAGTCTTCCCATGACTTTTGTTTAGCTAGTTTTACACAGTGTTTAGCATTCTTGCATTTGTCTCTATATTCTCTAAGAGCACAAGCTGACTTATTTGACAGGAACTTTTGGTATGCTTTCTTCTTTTCCTTCACTGCCTCTTTAACTTCTTGTGTCCACCAGGGAGTTCTGATTTTTTTATCCTTACAGATAACCTCACCACATGCCTCTCTGGCAGAATCAGTCAATGTTTTCTTCAGAGTTTGCCACTGAATCTCCAGGGTTTGATTCCTGTTCTCAAACTCTTTCATTTTTTCTTCAATAATCTTTGTGTATTTTAGCCTACAGTTCACATCTGAGAGCTGCTCAACGTTTATTCGCTTTAAAACTTTCTTACATGTTATTCTTTTCAATATGAAATTCAATTTTATCTTGCTCAAGACTAAATAGTGATCACTTCCAATTTCAAATCCTCTGTACACTCTGGTGTCCTGCACCAGGGAGAAAACATCACTATCAACAATAACATAGTCAATGAGACTTTTCTTATTCCTAGCCTCTTCTCTCCATGTGAATTTGTGCACATTTTTATGTTGGAACATGGTGTTAGTAATAACCAGTCCATGTCCTGAGCAGAAATCCAACAGATATTTGCCATTATTATTAGCTTTGCTCTTTTCTCCAAATTTTCCCAAAATATTTTTGTATGTCTTACATTCTTCTCTGTATTCTGTAAGAGAAAAGCTGACTTACTTGCAAAGGAACTTTCAATATGCTTTCTTCTTTTCCTTCACTGCCTCTTTAACTTTGAGTCTACCATGGAATTCTGATGTTTCTATCCTTATAGACAACCTCACCACATGCCTCTTTTATAATCCAGATGTCACATTTCATTGAAAACTGTTGTCATAATTGTATAGATGTATGCTAAAGCAGATAAACTAATAATTATAACTGGAACTGCATTTGGTTTTCAATCTCACCATTTGATATCAAATAAGTATTTTTATTATTAAAGTATTATATTTCTTTTTATTTTGGCATGCTTTAAGTTAGATTTCAAATAGTTTTATACATTGCACTAATTGATCAGATCTAGCCATAGCTGAAAACATTGTCTTCAGATAATTGAAGGGTTGGATGATTATACGATTACAGTGTTACTCTAAAATATTAGAGTAACATATGAACCTAGGTTTCAGAGAACTGCATATATCCATATTGGTATTTCTCAGGATGACCATTTCTGAGATGTAAATCATGCCTGAGATCCAAGAGTTCTCAGGCAGGATTTACCAGCCTGAGAACATTTGTATCATTCTCTGTTACCATCATGAACAATAAATTATTTAATCACTTCAGAATTTTTTTCATGACATGCACTTCTATGCATTTGTTGTGATATAATTGATATAAAGTTCTTGTAGTAGTGATGTCTGGATTTTCTTTTTTTTTTTATAGGAACAATTTCGACATAAACAGGAAGAAATAAAATTGGGAATATCTGTTGGCCTTGAGATTGTCAAATGATTTTATTCATTTCATATCATTTTTTTATATTTAATGCTATGATTTAATTAAGTCAATGCATCTACCTATGCATTGAAACCTCTGTAATTGTTAACGCTTTTCAAATGTTTCATGTCTAAAAAAAAATATTTTAATACATAACTTCCGTTCAGTGTTATGTATCTTTTGTTCATAATAAATGACATGCTTCTGCATCACAATTTACTGACATTTATCTTGTATTTAAAATCTCTCTGTACTTAAAAATATTAAAAGAAAGTTTAAAACTAAAAATCAAGTGCAGCCAAGATATTCAGACAAGCCTTCATTTACTGGTTTAAACATTTATTTAAATGAAATACTAATTCCAATAAAATTACTTATATGTGAACATCATATTACTGTTCTGCATTCAGATATATATCAGAAAGTAGTCTGGAAAGTTCTGATATAACCACAAGAAGGAACATATCTTAAAATCCTTTAACCCCCATATTTCATCAGATTGTAATAATATGTTCTTTTAGGATATATAAGAAGACAAAAGTAATTAACTTTTGTTCTAGGTATTAGCAAAACTTTCCAGACCTCTCCTTGTATTCTTATTATATTATCTTTATAAGGATATATACTAAACAGAGCAACGAGCACACTAATATATCAATGCATCATTTTTTTTTTTTTTTTTTTTTTACTTGGCTGAATTCAGGTCAATTGTGGAAGTTTGAGATTTCTTGAGTTTTTTTTTTTAACTTCTTCCCTAGTGTTATGCATGTTGCAGTTCCACTGAAATTACTTTTTTCATCCTTCATGGCTTGCTGAGTAGTTAGTATTCATAGACTTTGCCTGTTTTTTATAGAAATATTTCTCTCAACTCTTGTCACATGATTTATTCGGGCTCTGAGATAATTTAAAACCATCATTATTACTGTTGCTTTGTCCACATTTGCACCCATCTTTGTAAGAAGCAAGAGTTTAAACCTGTTGGATTTATGCTCTTGTTTCCTGCAAATGCTTCAGAACTGACTGTTTCATATACTTTGGCATATATATATACATACACACACACCTTCCCAAATTAGATAAAATGCCAACTAGCTCCGGAAGTGGTAGATTTTTTGTGTGAATCTCACTCATAAAAAAGCCATTAACCATTGTACCAGCCCTGATGCGTATATACATCCATAATTACATTGATGTCAAGAGTCCATTGAAGTCGCTATAACCATTGGATATTGTAGGAGTAGTATGGATACAAAGCATATAATTTTGATATATTTTATCTGTGTGGCCATTTGAGTGGTTAAACTCAAATGTATGTTTGGATTTGGTGCTGAAGAAGTGAAGATATTCACAAGAAACTTGGCATTGGTATTGGAACGTGGGAGCAGAGATTATCTCAGGTGGTATGGTTGCTTATGGAGAAATATGGTTAGAGGAAAGGTTAGCAAAAGAAGTGTTTGACAGGAAACAAACCTAGAGCAAGACCCAGATCTAGCAGATTGTTGTAGTTTAAAGTGCCTTAGATAAGACAGTATTGGAGTCCTGACTTGGACAAATATTGTGGAGAGGAACTTACTAATAATGTTAACTTTGTGCATTACTATCATAATTATTCCTCTTCACATAAAGAATTTGATGGTAGTGTAGAATTTAAATCCATAGCACTATATGGTGAGTAGAGACTGTGTCAGTCAATCAGATTAGCCCAACCCAGATGTTCATCACCCATTAAAACACTACCACCCTCTTTGCCCATTATGATGTAGATGTTGCCACATATCCAAGGTCTTCTGTTTCTGCCCATTTCCTCTCTTATGTACAGTGCAGATGTGACACCTTTCAAGCACAGGGTCCTCAGAACTTGCTTCCTCCCTCTTCTTACTGATGGTTACAGCAGTAATGTGGCCTTACAGGCTGCTAGCTTTCACAGGACTGAATGTAATGGTGACATCAAGAAGCTTCTCAGTTTGTGTCTGAAAGACTCGTAAACATGTTTACCACATAGGAAGCAGCAAGTTTCCTGTTTATCAGTGGCCATGACAGTATCCCTCTATGTACTATCATATTTAACACCCTCCTGGCAATCTGGCAGAACATATGACAGCTGGTTATTCACCATAAATTAATTTAATTTAAAAAAAAAACCTTCATGGTGTTAACAGAGAAAATGTGTACCACAGTTTATACATATCTAAACTAGATACACCTAAACCTCTTTTTACGTGATAGATACGTTCCTAAAAATTACGCGTAAAAAGAACTACTGACTCCATAGAAAAAGTGAAGATTGATTCCAAACCTGAAATATAAGCAAAATAATGAAAAAAACAAACATTAAATTCGTTAGGATCATAAGATTTTTATTTACATTTCATGGAGAACACACATACTTATAATGAATTTTAATAACTTAAAAAAAAACATATTCATTTCAGTTATTTGCTAAGGATCCTATAAAAAAATTATGTTATTCGATATCAGTTTCTGACAATAAATGCGAAAGCTTTCGTTTTTGTGAGATAGACTGTAATAGTAATGGTGTTATCATCATCGACTTCTGCCTCAACTTGTGGAATTATTCTTGTCATGTCTTGAACAAAAGTACCACTGGTTGTTTCAGTAGTTTTAGGCATGAACTCGGTTATTAATCGCTGTGTTGATGCTTTATATAAGTCGCGATATAATTCTCTCTATGAAGACATTAACAATTTAAGCTCACATGAAAACTTCCCAGCACGTTCTTCATTTGGATCATGTCGGGCAAAATTGCCTAAATTACTGCCCAGTTTAAGACCTTTTTTAATTATATCAGCAGTAAAAGTAGGCTTATCTTGATCATTATTATTAACTTCTTCTCTTTCAGGAGTCTTAGAAACAATCTTCACTATTTCGACTTCGCTAAGAGGTTTATCAATTAACAATTCTTCGATATCTGCCGACGTAAGATCATCGAATCCTTCTCCGCCAATTTCACATGCCAAACTTATTATATTGGGGAATTCTGCAGTATGATTGAAGGGAACAGGAGCATTCTTTTTAACACATGTGGGCCAAATAGCTTTCCAGCATGCGTTCATAGTTTCTGGTCTCAATTCAGATAACGATAATCGAACCTGATCAATACAATCCATAATTGAAAATTCTTTCCACACATCCATAACTGACAGTGTTTCATCATCATTTAGCTTGTTCAAAACGTACTGAAACGTTCGTCTGACATAATGCTTTAAAAGTCGCAATTATATCCTGATCTAGAGGTTGTAGTAACGATGTGGTATTGGGAGGCAGAAAAAAAAAATTGCACATTTGGGTGTTCTATGGCAGGATGACGGGGTGCATTATCAAGAATCAAAAGCAATTTAAATTCGAGACCCTTGTCATTCAAATAGTGTCTAACTTTGGGCACAAAATGTTTGTGGAACCATTCAGTGAAAATATCAATGGTCACCCAAGCTTTTTTGTTGGCTATCCAACGAACTGGCAATTTTTGAAAATCTACGGCTTTCATTGGCCGTGGTCATAATGATGATTTATGAGCAGTGGTTTTAACATCCGATCTCCTAAAGTGTTTGAACAAAATAGGAGTGTTATGCGATCTTTTGCTGCTTTGAATCCACGAACGTTTTTTGCATTTTTGATATGTAAGTTCTGTTTGGCATTTTTTTCTAGAAAAGGCCTGTTTCATCCATATTCCAAACTCGTTCACGAGTGTACCTCCATCTTCAATTATTTTAGCAAGTTTTAGTAGAAATGCTTTAGCAGCTATTTCATCAGCAGAAGCCGTTTCACCTTTAATTTTTATATTATGAAGAGTATGTCTTTTAATAAACTTAGCCAGCCAACCATTGCTTGCATGAAGTTCATATTTTTTTCCTTGATTGAGATGAAGTATCTGACTGCAGTTTTTTAATCTGTTCATAAAATCTCAATGCTGATTGATTGATGGATTTTCCGTCAACTGGCATTCTTTTTTGTACATAGTCATCTTCTATCCACATCACTAAAGCTTTTTCGGCCTTTTCTAGAACAACATCTCTTGTGTATGATGATAATTTCGCACTCGATTTTGTACCAGAGCATACCGCTTTTCTAAGAGCCTCTTCATTTTTCTTTATAGATCTGACAGTTGATTCACGGACTCCAAAATGCTTACCGACAGCTGTCACATCTTCCCCAGTTTGAAGACAATCTAAAATTTGAATTTTTATATCCAAAAAAAAATTCCTTTTTTTTTTTTTTTTTTTTGGTTATCGGCAACATCATGTGAGGGCTGGATTAAAATCTTCGGTTAATAAAATTAAAGTTTGAAAATTACATATAGCTTATCATTTATTATTTCTTGGCAAAATTATTAATTTTATAACGCAATTTTTATTTTGATTTCACTTAAAAAATCTACTCAAACACCAAATTCAAACTGCTAAGAACTGCTTTTTTATATGCAGTCAGTTATGTAATTTGGGGAATTCCAATAAATGAAATTCATAAGAATTTAGAATTTTCTTAATTGAAACGAGAATGCAATTCTACGAAATTCACAGAATTTTCTTGAATTACGGATTTTTTCCTAACTTAGACTTTAGGTTGGTCGCGTAAAAGTGAATAAAAATCGCATTAAAAAAATTATTTTTGATATCCCAATTTACATAAAAAGAGGTTTAGGTGTATATGATTCTGTAATTGGTCAGCAACTGTATGACAGAAAGAAATGTTAAAATTTGGCAGTTTCTGGGGGTGGGAGACTTTTTTTCCTTACAAAAAGTTTCCCTGTAAACATATAGTATACCAGCGTTTCCCAAACTTTTCTTACAATGGAACAGTTCACAAATTCTGAAATTTTAACGGAACACCTTGGTTAGAGTTGAGTATCATTGGTCTTGTATTCAGTGTAAAGCTAAGTGCACACCATCGCCGAAGCAGGCTGTATCGCATCATAACAATGTGATAGCGCACCCTACAGGTTTACCGGGCTGCACTGCATCACATTGGCCTTGCTTGTGACTGCACATTTCCTAGAATAGATACCTCCATTCTTCACTCGTGCTCCAAGGTGTCGACAACCTCTGGCGGCTGAGTTCCAGGTGCGCACGCGTGTTAGCCTTAATAGCACAATTCACACGCAAAGTGAGGAGGGCCTGATTTACAAACATGTTTTGAACTTGTCACAGCATTTAAAACCATTTCAAGCCCATATTAATTTTGATAATTTTTCACGGAACACTTATTCACTTTCCACGGAACACAGTTTGGAAAACCCTGTAGTATACTGTGGGTGGTCTAAGGGATTGTGGTATCACACCAGGCAGTGAATTTCATCTAATTTTATCTTGACATTTGATATATTCTGGAAAGAACTCAGCTACATATTATGACAAGAACAAAAAATGACTCATCACCAAATTTGACAGATCACAATAAAGAAAAATGGCAAATCAGTGCATAGTCAAATGAGTGGTCAAATTGTTCAGCTGTACCTGAAGTGAGCAAATATCAAATCCTGGACATTTTTTCAGCCTGATTCTGTGTTCAAGTGAAGTATAATTTTCCATATCAAAAGATATTTAAAATCCATTCTTTTTCACTTTGCTGAAAAAATTAGACTGGACTCTAGCAACATATTAAAAAAAACATCAAATCACATAAGATGAACAAAGATTTCCTTATTATTAGAAAGACCAACTAAGATTGTGCTCCAGTGGCATTTAACAGCTAGTTAACATGAATTTTTTGGTATCTGATACATCTATACAGCAGTCAACCATGATCCTACAAATAGGGTCAAAAAACTGAACTACTAAGTTACTGATAGAAGTTGCATCTTGCTGTCATGTGAGGTAGCAAAGGATTTAATTTAATGTCATGCTATTCTTTGTTCCCCAGAATATATGGACGTGCAAAAATCCACAAAAAATATGCTACCTGCTGTTGACATATAAGGTGTTGACAGCCTGATTCATCTACTAAAAACAATTAGCAGCGGCACTCAAGGAGTTGGTAGCTTTTACTTTTTCTCCTTTCTGCATTAAAAATACTCAACACAACAACACTACTCATATAAGAGAATATGTTCTTAATAGCCAAGATCTCTTAGCTTTGACATCACTGGTATCTTTACATCCCAATTGACACAATTATTTTACTACAGAACAAAAATCTGCCCAACATTCCTCACCAATGTCCTCATTTGAAAAGGAGGTAGAGCCATGTGCTCATTGCTGTCACCCCTCATAACTTCTATGGAAACATTCAGCCAGTTAGTCCACTATTCCAAAACAAAAGGTATAGCTTTGATAGGCATCTTATTTGTAATTTGGTCCCATGTCAGCCAAGCTCTGAACTCTCCTTAGACATCGACACAACCACATACTATTCCAGGCTGTTTATTGTTTTGTGGCATTATGTTGGAGGTTTAATGGAAGATTTACAGCTGGAAAAGGATTAAAAGTGATTTTAATGCTTCCAATATTTCATCTCAGTCACTGAGACATTTTCAGGGATTATGAATAACTTTTGTAACAACACATTCAAATACAATACAATACTAAGTGAAACACGTGGGTGACTCCTATATAGGTGCTGTGCCCTCTATAGGTGTTTGTAGGTGGCCGCCTAGGATGTAAATTGGGATCTCTGATAATTAATGTTGTCCAAATTTTGGGAAGTTTTATGCAACCTTATTTATTTAAATTCGATTGATTTCTGAGTGCCACTGCAGATTCTAAACGCAGTCTTTTTTGAATTTACTATGTCAGAGCATAGTGTTTTTTTTCCAGGAGATCCTGTGGGTTGTATCCAAAACATGGTCTGCAAGGCTAGAAAAAGTGATTTTAATGCTTCCAATATTTCATCTCAGTCACTGAGACATTTTCAGGGATTATGAATAACTTTTGTAACAACACATTCAAATACAATACAATACTAAGTGAAACACGTGGGTGACTCCTATATAGGTGCTGTGCCCTCTATAGGTGTTTGTAGGTGGCCGCCTAGGATGTAAATTGGGATCTCTGATAATTAATGTTGTCCAAATTTTGGGAAGTTTTATGCAACCTTATTTATTTAAATTCGATTGATTTCTGAGTGCCACTGCAGATTCTAAACGCAGTCTTTTTTGAATTTACTATGTCAGAGCATAGTGTTTTTTTTCCAGGAGATCCTGTGGGTTGTATCCAAAACATGGTCTGCAAGGCTAGATTGACCATAGTCGTGATTGCAGATGTAGGATTTGTGTTCTTCTCTCCAGATGGTTGCCTGATCCGAAGTAAGCTAGCTTGCAGGAACAGGGTACTCAATATACTCCAGGCACTGAGAGAGAGGAGGGAGCTGATCTTTGGTTGAACAGATAAGGGTAGTAAGTTTACAGTGGGACTTAAATAGCCAAGTCCTTAAATTTAAGGACTTGGCTATTTTTTCTGATGTGCCATGGATGTAGAGTATGGTGATGGCATTTTTTAAGTCCTTCTGAAGAGATGGCTGTGGGAATGGGGTAGGAACTGTAAATATTCCATTAAACCTCCAACATGATGTCCTCGCAGCTTAAGCCTCAACAACACATGTTTTGTGTATTATCATCACTGAACAGAGCAACTAGAATAATCAACCTTGTTAAAAAGAGCTATAACAATTTGCTCCAAACATCTGATTAGCATTTCCAAGGATCTCCACTACTTTCATCCAAGAGTAAACCAAATTAAATGCATACAGTGTGCTGTGCATAGTGAAGCTAGATGCACAATACAAGAAGAGGGGGAGATCATTTCTAAAAATCTCTAAAATTTTGTAAACAAATCTCCACCCTCCACAAGCTTACTAACTTAGATGGCCCATAATGCCACAAGATAGTAATGTCACTTTCAGGTAAATCTCCCAACTGTTATTGAAATACCACCTTTTAAACTTGCAAACTAAACTATCAAAGAAAAGTCAATAAGAAGACAGTTTTCTTTCTCTGTTCTACAGAATCTTATTCCCAAATAAACATTATTCCAGGTAAGCCAGTCAGATGAGTAGAAAAGAACAAATGACAAGACAGCAGATTTTAGGAAAAAGTAATGCAAATTCCAGCAATAAAATGTTATATTTTTCACTAGAATGTGAAAAATATAACACTAAATCAAGCCACATGATTTCCAAACATGTAGTCTTCTATAGTTCAAATCAGCTCATCAATGGTTTACTCAGGAGTAGAGTCCACAAGACGGCCTGTGACTAGTGGTGTGCCACAAGGATCTGTTCTTGGACCACTGCTGTTTAATTTGTTCATAAATGATATAGGAAAGGATCTGAGAAGAACAGTTCATTTGTTTGCGGATGATGCGAAGTTGGGTAGGGCAATAGTGAATGCAGATGACGTCAAATTTTTGCAGGATGATTTGGATAGATTGGAGGTCTGGGCTAAGGAGAATGGATGTCAGTTTAATGTGGCAAAATGTAAGGTTATGCATTTTGGGGTGAAAAGATTGGAGGCAGTTTACTGCATTGGTGGAACCGTGCTCCAGGAAATTGATGAGGCACGAGATTTAGGAGTGTTGGTAGATAAGGAATTGAAATTTAGGGGACACATTGCAAAAGTGGCCAAATCAGCTCATCAAATCACTTGGTTGCTGAAGAATACGTTGACAAGCAGAGACAAGCAGGTTATTGTTCCTCTGTATTGAGCCTTGATAAGACCCCATCTAGACTACTGTGCTCAGATTTGGTCACCTAGGTTTCTTCTTGATGGGGAGGAGGTGGAGAGGATCCAGAGGCGAGTGACCAAGATGATAGCAGGTCTGTGGAATGAACCGTATGAGAACAGGTTGAGGATTTGTGGGTTGCAAAAATTGGTTGATAGGCGGAGGAGGGGAGATATGATTGAGACATTCAAATTACTGAAGGGTTTCTATAAAATTAATTCAGAAGATATTTTTGAGAACAGGGCTGGTTGTGGGAGAACTAGGGGACATCCATGGAAACTGGGCAAAAGTGTGGTTAGTAAAGGTGTTAGAGCTGGGTTCTTTACTTTTAGAGTAGTGAATGAGTGGAATGCGCTCCCTGAGTCTGTGGTGGATGCTGTGACAGTGAATGAGTTTAAGGCGAGGTATGATAGGTACTGTATGAATGTCAAATAGTTGTGATGAATATGATTTGGGGCCTCCCTCGATGAGTCTAATGACTCCCTGGAGTTGCCCGTAATAATAGTAATAATAAAAAAAAAATAATAATAGTGCTTCTATAACTTTCCAGAATATGATATTGTAGCTTTTGGGAAGAATGTATATGATTTTATGTTTCTATCATTTTATCAAGAGGTATAATGTAATGTAATTTTAATGAAAGCTATTTAACTCAAAATCTGCAGGTTAATCCACAAATCTGTCATAATGATAACTAAATACTCTGTGCTGTGATAGTGGACCCATGACAAGTCTGTTTTCAAAGTGGGAATCGTAAAAATAATTAACAGAGGTTATTTTCTGAAAAAATCTGATTTCTCACTTGATAAATATAAAATATTTTGTCCATTTATCAGGAATATCTTCAATATGAATGAATGTGAGTACAAGCAAGCATAACAGAAAATTAAGCTGTGTAAAGTGAAATCACAAGTTAGCATAGAGCAGCACTGTCTGACTGTACTTAAATCCAAGTGATGCAGGGGAGGAGAAATTAATTCATTGAGATGAACAGTGTTGAGAAGCAGTATCTGCTATAAAACATGTTGCACATCAGACCTATTGAGAATGGATCAATTTAACAAAGTTTCACAACTTGCTTTATTTATATAGCAGTAGCGGTTTTTTTTTTTTTTTTTAATTGTCTGGTCAAAAAGTAAATTATACTTGTTAATGAATTATATTCTTTATTTAGAAATGAGCAAACAATCATGATGATGGCAATTATATATGCAAAATTTGTACAATGCACTAACATCAATTTGTAGATTATATACTCCTAAGTTTTGTAATTAATCTATGATATATTTATGTTAGTACATGTACAAATTCTGCAGCCCCTATAGTCAGTGATTTCCTGCTGAAGTAAAGGGAAAAAACGTAAAAAAGTATATGTTGCAGATGCAATTGGCTGTTAGAGCCTACTAACCATTTCATTTTAAGGATTGGTGGGATTAATCCTTTTGTTACTGGCAAAAAAAAAAGGAGCTTCATGATATTTCGTTTTGAAAATTCCATAAGTACTTAAAAACAGTGAGATCTGCCCCATATTTTTCTGCAGTAGGTGTGGATCTCACTCTTAAAGAGAAAGAAAGAGAGGCTCAGCTCTCTCTCAAAAAAGTCCAACTTTTTCCAACCTGAATTTTCATAAAAGGCATGGCTAAAACTATTTGAGGATTTTTACATTTTTCATGAGGCTTGAGGCCAGACAGGCAGAATTCAATGCCCCACACTTAGGAATTAAGTTGTTTTAGATTAATATTAGGCCAATAATGCTAGTAAACTTTTGTGTTAAATTTAATTTAAAAAAAATAAAAAAAGCAGTAGACAGACTGACCTAAGTTACGATGACATCATTTGCATAAACAATGATTTTTATCTGAACAGCGATTCAGCTAATAGATAAACATTCCTTGGTGACTGATTCAACTACTAGCGAGAAAAGTAGAGGATGAGTATGATGGTATGATAAAACTGCTCACAGTCCATATACACATACCAGCCACTGAATTAGAAACTTATTTAATACCGTGTTGAACCTCTTTTAGCCTAAATTATAGCACATGTGCTTTGGCATAGATTCTACAAGGTGTAAGATTGCATCTATGTCTACAACATACCAGACAGCCCTTTAACCACCCAACCGGCCAGGACGTATATATATATGTCCAAGTTACCATGGATGCGAAGTGCATATTAAAATTGTAATACTGTTGAAATACGTGATGGATACGAAGTGTGGAGGAGTGATGTATTTTGTCCATATTGAAGGCAATGGGGTTAACTGGCTCACATCTGACAGGAGAGGGCTTTGCTCACAAATCTGTTTTTCTAACATGACCTATACATTCTCAATAGGGTACAGATCAGGGCTTTGGGAGTGAACAGGGAAGATGATGGTTTGGAGGAAACAATGTTCATATATTCCTTAGAGGACACCCAACCTCCCAGCAAATCAGGAGACCAGTTCCATACCAACAGAACATGCCCTACACCACGATACCACCTCCAGAACGTATTTTGTTCAAAAGGAAAGCAGAGTTCATTGCTTCATGGGGCTCCTGGCAAACTATGCCTACCGTTGGTACAGAACAAGGTGCCGTGACTTGTCGGACCACATAACCCTTTTCCATTGTCCAGTCATCATGGTGCTCCTGACACTGTAGACAAACTCTCCCATTTTCCTCACAAAAATCAATTATTTCTGTATAGGTATGTGACTGGCAATACCGACGCTCTACAATTCCTTGCACATAGTATGGTGAAATATGGGTTGGGAATGGTCTTCGTTAAATACTTTGGTCAATTGCTGCACACGGGAAGTTCTGTTTATACAAGCTTTCTCAGATGATGGCGATCTCATTCCTAACAGACTGTCTTAAGATCTAGTTATGCCTCTTAGACAAGCAATGTGGGTTATTTTTCCACTGATTGAACACCCAGGATATCTCACCATTTGAGAAACCAGTCAGCTCTACTATTTTCAAAATTGTGGCTCCAGTCAGATGAGCACTCACAATAAGTCCTTTATCGAACTCTAAAAGATCACAATCTTTTTCACATTGTGATCAATACTACTGATTATTACTGGCCAGCAGAATTCTTAAATGCATGGTCATAGGGTGACATGTGACCATGCATTTTGCATATATGCTGCTTAAGTGACGTTTATGTACATATGCATAAAGGTTTTTAATTAAGTTGCCAGTACGTGTCTCTTTTGCAACTGTTGAACACAATTGCAGCTTCTTCAGGCGTTATCTGTCCTAAAATAGCGTGGTGTTCTCTGTTCTGTGACAACTTCAAAAGGCACACGGTGTAGTTGATATTTTTCAGAGAATTGGAGAAACCATTGCCAGTGGGTATAGATAGAAGGCTAGTAAATATCTGCTACATTTGTCAGTCTCAATTATTTATGGAGATGAGATATTCTATATTAACCCGTTCTCGTGATTTTGGCATTTCACTATTGCAGAAGGGAGGAGTATCTACAGATCTTAAATGCAGTCTAATTTTGTAATCGTGTTTTTTTATTTTTTTTCCCAATGATGCTTCGATTTCGTGATAATTCCTTAACGAGGATATCTGTTTTCTCTAGTATAATGTTCCTTTGGAGACAGCTTCTAGTTTTTGCCCCATTCGATAAATCGTGTGATTTTTTTTTTTTTTTTTTTTGTTTTGAAGTCAAGCCTGTTTTCTCAGTTCCAGTCGTTGAACGATCCGCATTGTACATGAGTTACCGAGTAGATCTTTAAATGGCTCAGTAAAGTTTCCTGGCATTTTCCATATTCTTGAGCTAGTTGCTATCTTATCGAATTGAAAAGTGATTTAATACACATTACTTTTCAGGCTATAAGATGTATAGATTCGTTCTAGGTGAGGCAGTACAGCGTGTGCAACCAAGTGATTTCTCTGTTGGTATTTTTCCTTTTCAAATATATGAATTAGGCCCTGATCCTTGATCTCTGTAACGAGTGTTACAAATGTGCGGGCTTTCCTCTATTTAATCTCCACCTGTTAAATTGAGGAACCCCAGAATCTTTAGTAATAACAATGTTAGAGCCATTATCTAAATAGGATTCAATAGATGGGAGAAAGATAACTCACTCTATTGGATTGCTAGGTTCAGAGATCCCAACGAGTCGAATGGTAATCCAGTTCTATTTCCTGTTATTTAACAATAATATATCCTGCTGCATCTCTTTGAACGTTAAAGAAATTGAGCAAGTAAAAAGTTGTTATCGGAAGCTTCTTATAAAAATATCTACATCTCGAAAACAAAAATTTCTTGAATTATGGGGAAATTTATGTTGTGTAATATTAGACTCTACATTATAGTGACCAGATTATCCAAGGACCAATGCTGGACACGTTCCACTGGTTGCATAACTTTTGTTTCCTGCTTTGTGGGTTTGCCTTCCCTCCAGGCGTATATTCTCAAATTGCTGTATTTCTTCTTATCCCAACAGAAATATAATCATACCTTTTCAATAAAATTCTGCTTTTATTCTTGTTATTATTACTAATTAATAATATTGTTACTACTAAACTATCAAGAAATTTTTATTTAAATTCTCAATAATGGATGCAAAAGTAAATATCCCAGAAAAACTTATTTATTTTATTTATACAATGAATAGATATTTATTAAAAGCAACTTTTATTTAAATTCTTAATAATATATGCAAAAGTAAATATCACACAAAACTTATTTTTCGGAAGAATGAATTCTTTTCAATGATTCATCATCCTCTGATATTTCACTCATAAAATCTTCACAGGAATCAATCATATATTTCACAATAAGAATGGCCTTTATTGTCTCAAGTTTTAATTGTGTTTTCTCTGCAGTCCATAATTTATTCACAACTGAAAATATTCTTTAAAAGTTTGGCATATAATCAAAAAATAATTTTACATGAAAAAGTTCCCCAGAATAAACAACTAATGTATGTTCGTAGTTTACTCTTTCTGTTAAGGTGAATAAAATATTTCAAATGCTGTACATATAATAATGCTGTACAGGACGTAAATGCTGTACAATACAGCATAATGCTGTATATCTGGTCACATAACTCTACCTATTACTGCTTCATGTTTGATCTAAAACCTCTGTCATTGAGAGTGGTCATGTTACGCTGCTCGACAAAATGAATAAAGCACTTAGAAAATGTGGTGTAACTCGTGAAGTTTACAATGAAGCAATACAAAATTAGGTATGTATTATGTACAGTAATAAAATGAGACAGCAAGAAATGTCGGACATAGGGGTGTATAAGAATTACCAAAAAGAACACATTCCAGAAATCGATATAATATGGTCACATAACAGTACAGCTTATCACCTCTAACGACTAACCACACAGGACTGATGTACTATAGGTTTTGCGACCTTTCTCGTGCGAATAAGATACATATAAACAGGCCTGACACCTGAAACATGCTCGCTATAAGATTCTCTGGATAAACGCCGTTCCACCAGAGCAGATTTTCGCCAAGCGAAAAGCTGTGGTTCTCGGCGTACAATGTGCACCCCCTACAAAGTCGTACAATACAGCATAATGCTGTTTACCGAATATCTCTTTACCGCTGCGTCGTTATGGTATCCCTATCAAAAACATGAAAAGTGGGGGGTGAGTACTGCCGTTGTTCACTACATAATAAACAATGATCAGAGAAAGTAGAAAAATTTCAAAAAAGAAGAAAAATGGAGAAATCTTGTGTCTTTGCTATATTTGCAATATGTCCCTTGAATTTCAAATTTCTATCCATCATCATTCCAAGATCCATAGTCTACTCTATTTCCTACAGTACAATCCCGCTAATAGAGTTTACAGCCCCACTCACTGCTGATCCCAAAGGTCAAAACCTTACCCTTAGTGACATTAAACTCTCTTATACCTATACATTCTCCTACCCTTCCAACTTATTCAGATTATCCCGAAAAGTCAGACATCATACTAAATCTAATAATCTTCCGACACTTGGCATCACCCGCAAACAACTAAAAATACCTCCCTGCTGTATAGTGACGATATTGTGGTTATTCGGCAGTAGAATTAAGTACTGTTTAACTTATAGAGATTGAATAGTATCTCGGCGTACAATGTGCACCCCTACAAAGTCGCATATACAGTTCCATTTTCCTGATATTGTTCCACATACATGCATATACATGATACATATTTGTTGGAGAAGCTGGTGAGAACTAGAATCCAGAATTGGGAATACAACAATGGTATTATCTTTGATGGACTTTAGCATGGATTTGCTAAAGGGAGGTCATGTTTTAGTAATCTACTTATTACAATAAGGTGACGGCTTCCTTGGAAAGAGGAGAGGGATATACACAGTAGTACACTTGGATTTTGCAAAGGCTTTTGATAGATTACTGCATGACAATTTGATAGTCAAACTAGAGCGGATGGGGTTGGATGTTAGATTAGCGCACTGGATCGGAGACTAGCTATCTCATAGGTATCAGCAAGCTGTATATGGGGGGGGGGGGATATCCTAGAAGAGGAAAGTCACTAGTGGTGTGACTCAGAGGTCTGTTTTAGGGTTATTGCTGTTTAACCTGTAAGTTAACGACATTGGCGAAGATTTGGATGGGAATATACGATTTGCATATGATGCAAAGTTGGTACGAACTATGAAGAGTAGAGAAGTTGTTGTGGCCTTACAAGAAGACTGAATAAATTGAGTGAATGCGCACAGGAATGAGGATGCGAGTTCAATGATGCAAAATGTAAGGTTTTAAAATTTGGGAAACAAAGATCGGGTGTAGAATTTATGCTTGGTGGGGATGTATTTTGGAGTTGGAGAAAATAAGAGATCTTGGAGATGGGGATAAGGATCAGAAATTTAGTGGACACATTACCAAAATTGTGAGGACAACACAAAGAATCTGGGAATGATGTGGAAGAAACTGACTTGCAGAAGTAAGGATATTCTTGTTCCATTGTATAATGCCTTGATTAGGCCACACATTAATTACTGTGATTTGGTCACCTGGTTTTCAGTATGACGAGAAGATGTTGAAAAGGGTCCAGAGGCGACTGACTAAGGTTTCTGATCTCTGGGGTGTGGAATATGAGGAAAGGTCGAGAAGATGTAATTTACAGAGTCTAGTGGATAGGATGAAGAGGGGTGATATGATAACGATGTTCAAGTTGGTAAGATTTTGTTATAGGATCAATGTTGAAGAGTTTTTTTTATAAAATGATCGAAGATCAGGGGGAGAACAAGAGGTCATCCGTGGAAGCTGTATAATGAGGGTGTGAACAAGGGAATGAGAAGCAGGTTTTTTGCATGCAAATTTGTGAATGAGTGGAATACCTTGCCTGAGAGGGTGGTGTCTGCAAAGAATTTGAATGTGTTTAAGGTGTGTATGACAAAAGGACTTCCTAGATTAGTCTTTAACTCCTTCAGTTCTTGGGAGAATAATAATGCCATTAATCTGATATCCAAATCCAAATATGTCATCTTCTTTTTTCCCTCTTTTACCTTCTTGCAGTGTCGAAGGTTTATTAATCATCGGACCTCAAACCGTTCACAGGATAAGGTGGTCAGCCCTATGCCCCGGTGTGTCCTATGTCCATAGTGTTGAGTTCTCAAGGCCGGTTTGCCTGCTTTGCAGGATGGAAAACCCCAGGATAAACTGGGGAAAAAACCGTACTGTCCACGCCCAAGACAGGCTAACTTTGGCTATGGCTGAGGAAGATCCTTCAGCTCCTCACGTCACTGACGGTAATCGAACCTAGGACACTCCTTCCCCAGGAGTGTCCTAGGTGCGCTTTGCAACCATATGCCGGCATATGGTTGCAAAGTACACAGCCATTAGGCTAACGGCGAGGACAATCCAAATATGTTACAATTTAATATCGAATTAACTATCGACTTATACTGTTTTTCAAAAGTATTTTTGAAATACTTTTGAAAAAATTCAGAAAAAACAGTGTATATATTTTTTCACCTACACTATTTCAGACATTAAAAATAAGGTGTTGGTGTTAGGGATCACGAGATGGCGGCACTTGTTAGCAGTCTGTTCACTGGATACCGCTTAAAATTAATAATTGCCTTTGACAATTATTTCTGATTGGCTACCAGTGGAGATTGAACTGCCCACTCAGTTTCCATAAGTTAGATAGGGCTAAACGGCCTCGCCTACTCCCTATAAGTGCATAAAAGGCGTTAGCTGATTTTTTTTAATATGCATTATAATAAAAAGCAAAAGAACGTCCTTTAATAAATTACTTCATGACTATCAGTCTTTTTATCACTTTCTCCAAAATCGTAACAACCATAAAAGCATTAAAAACTCGTCTGTGGCTTAACACGTTCAAACAGGTATTTACGCCTGCGCCACTCCCGCTTCTAAACGGTGTAAGAGTCACATGCTTCTATGCTGTATTATTCAGTCTGACCTGGGCAGTCGCAAATGACAAAGACATTTAAATGCCGACTACAAATGAAAATGAACTCATTTGACAAACTGATCCAGTTAGCATGAAGTTTCTTCCATTTATTAAAAATGAAAGTCAACTAATTTTACCAAATGGGAACATACCAATGGGTTACTTTTTGTCTTCTATTGACAGAGAATTTCTACACGAAGTTGTGTACTAAACCAGTTACAATGCCACTCAGACACTCAGATATTTTTGTCTGAAGAAACCAAAAACCAATCCCAAATATGTCTGTGGAAAGATTTAATTATAGAAGAGTTTTTAGGATTCTGGAGGGGATTTTGCAGATGGACAACATAAAAATGAATAGGCTACAAGATCACTGGAAGAAAGATCATTTGTTTCATGATGAAGGTGTAATGGGTATGAGTCCAGATCCGTTTCTTCTGATATTGCGCTCACTTCATTGTTCAAAAAATCCGATCACGGTGAGCCAAGCGATCGCACTGCTTATACAGGGTGTTCCAAAATTCACGCAAGAAGTAATTTTGATAGAAAACACAGGTTTTTAATTAAAAATTGTAATTTCTTATTGATTCATAAAGTATACAGTATAGGGTTATGCATGGAATAGCATATCGGGTAAATGGCCTCCACGGCTTGGCTGGCACATACGCACTCTTTTGTCGAAATTTTCCATGACCGTTTTGCATAAATGTGGCTGAGTGAATTTCGTTGATACAGCGCTCAATTTCCTCCTTCAAGGCGTGGGTGGTCGTGGGCTTGTTGGCATAAACCTTAGACTTCAAAAAACCCCAAAGCAAGTCCAACGGCGTTGATCTGGGCGGCCAGTTCTGATCACCAAAACGGGAAATTACACGACCAGAAAATGACTCATGCAGTAATTGAATTGTTTCTCTGGCTGTATGGCATATGGCACCGTCTTGTTGAAACCACATGTCGTCCACATCCATATCTTGCAATTTAGGCACAAAAAACTGTATTATCATGTCGCGATAGCGAGCACCATTAACTGTTATTGCCTTACCAGCCGCATTTTCGAAGAAGAATGGATCGATGATGCCTCCAGCCCAAAATCCGCACCAAACAGTGACATGATGTGGATGCATTTGTTTCTCAACAATCACTCATGGATTTTCTGAACCCCAAATGCGACAATTACGAAGCCATCAAGAAGAAAATGAGCCTCATCGCTGAAGATGATTTTGTTCGAAAAAGAAGCATCCACTTGTTGTTGTTGTTCCATAATCCATTCAACGAACTCTCTTCGCTGCGTGTGGTCAGTAGGCTTCAATTCTTGAGTCAATTGAACTTTGTAAGCATAAAGATGCAAATCTTTCGTGAGAATACACTGCAGAGAGCTTCTCGAAATGCCCAATTCAAGACCACGGCGCCAAATTGATGTTCCTCGACTCTCAGCAACACTCTCACGAACTGCTTCGATGTTTTCTGTTGAACGACTTGTTGAAGGACGGCCAGAGTGTATAAGATCACTAATTGATCCAGTTTCCTTGAATTTTTTAAATTAATCTTTTCACAGTTGATGAAGTTAAATCACTATTCCGACCATATTTTGTACGAAAATTGCGAACTATAGCTGCCAAACCTTCATTATTTTTAAAATATTGCTCAACAATGAAAATGCGTTGTTCTTTCGTGTAGCGCTCCATTTTTAATAACCCTGAACTGTCAGCTGTCACGCTGTCTTTTTTTTCTCGTTGGCAACACTTTACCACACAAATGGTGCTAAATTTAAATCTTGCGTGAATTTTGGGACATCCTCTATATATGTAATTAATTTTTTAAACTTGGGGATACTGTATATTAGGGTTACCAAGTAATTTTATAAGCTTGGTCATTTAACTCCTAATTCCACTTAAGCAAACAGTTAAGTTTGCGCCTGAAACATAGTTCAAGTCTAAAGATGGTACAACACCAGGGCAACTCATTGTAAAGGTGGGTAAAGCTCTGATCACTATTCTTAGTATTTCCCATAATGTAAAGCACATCTCACTAGAAGATGTATACTGCAATACATTGTGGGCGGGGTCACTACCCAGACCGGTTTCAACCTTTTTTTTTTTTGAGGTCTCCTCAGTGAGTAGCTAGACCCTAAATACCAAGGTTTTAGTAATACAGAACCTTATCAACTTTACCTATAAAAGTTGCTACAAAGTGTTTTTATTTTTAATAAGAATCTCTGGAGGAGATAGAGATGTAATTATATACTTGGTATTTAGGGTCTAGCTACTCACTGAGGACCTCAAAAAAGGTTGAAAGCGGTCTGGGTAGTGACCCCACCCACAATGTATTGTACATCTTCTAGTGAGATGTGCTTTACATTATGGGAAATACTAAGAATAGTGATCAGAGCTTTATCCACCTTTACAATGAGTTGCCCTGGTGTTGTACCATCTTTAGACTTGAACTATGTTTCAGGCGCAAACTTAACTGTTTGCTTACTTGGGATTAGGAGTTAAATAACCAAGCTTATAAAATTACTTGGTAACCCTAATATATATATATATATATATATATATATAAAATTAATTAGGGATGGCTGTGTGAAGAAAAACTTAAGCCAATCAAATTGTGGGGAGGTAATGTAGCAAGGTTTCACAGCTTTCTTAAAAAACTTCCCCTTAAAAAAAAAGTGGCTTTGATGCAGGACTGGTCGTTTTACAAAGAACCTTATATTTTGGAGAGATGGCATGTTCAGCAGGTCCAGACTATTCCAGCTCAAGGAATCTAATATAGTCAATGTTCATTGTGGTTCCCAAAACCATTAATTAAAATGATCATTTTGTCTGCAGATTAAGAGGAGTGACCATCTGGGTTAATCCCAAATGGTGATATATGACAGTTTCATTTAAGAAAAAAGGATAATCTAATCATGAGTGACCGAGTTAAACATAAAATATCGTATAATGGATGTTATAATGGATGCATAAGGAACCAGAAGAAAATGAACTCATGTATGTGAGTTAAGAAATAAATGAAAAGGTAATGGTACGTTGTAGTGGAGTAGTGTGTCTTCCCACAACGAATATTGAACTCCTTGGAAGTATCATAATAAGATAAATTACATATTGTACTCACTTAGTTAAGGATATAAATTCCATGAAAATAAAATGTCCGAATGCTCTTATCAAACAAGAACTGGGAAAAATTAAATAATTCATGCGGGGATTATCGGGACAAAATGTGATGAGCAGGTATGAACAGACTAAAGGGCACACTGGATGAGCGATAAATGATTAAAAAAAGAAGCGAAATCTGATAAACATCCTGAAAGCTGAAATTTCTACAAACCAAAACAATTATATCTTCTCTTGGGACTTCATTTTCCATAACTAAAGCTGGTTCTCCTTCTCCATTACCACTGATTGAAGCGAGGTTGCCATATTTACTTTTAGCAGAGCCCTTATAGAAATTATACAGGTAAAACCAGAACAACAGGTAGTAATCATCCTTCTAATATACCGACATTTTCTGAACTCGTTCTTATTCCAAATGCACTGTAACTGTCAGCCCTCCTCTTGATAACCCTGATCATAGCCTCGTCCAAGAGTTTCTCTACATAACCAACCATTATCTGCTTATTGTTTTCGTTCTCCTGATCCAAATATCTTTTCTGATTGACTTACAGAAATATAACGAAAGAAAGCTTTCCTTCTTCCATGTTCCTCACAAAATCTTCGACATCAGTCTAATCCTTCAACAGAGGGAAGATTTTGAGAACAGTCCGAAGGCCATAAAACAAAAATTGAGTATTCATATCACAGGTGGCTCAAGATCAAAACTCCACTTTTGCATGCATTGTCATTAACCGTAACACAATAACAACTTCAGAGTCATCAGCAAATTCAGTTCTGATTCAGAAAAGGTTGACATGCACAAAACGTTTACTGTTCAAGTGTAATAGAGCCTTTTAATCCGTTGCCAAGACCATTGGGTGAAACTTTGGCTTTTTAATTATCCCACCTCACATCCATTATAACATCTTGACAACTCTTTTATTCTTTAATTTTTCCATTGATGTGCACAGCCAACCACCATAATCTCGAGAACAACTTATTGCTGCCTCTAGCTTCTTGTTAGAAATAAATCAGAAGAATCAAAAATAGCTTGGACTCACTTCTGGCTTTGATGGCAACTTTCCGATTGTGTTCAAAACTAACACCTATTCTATATATCTTTTCAATCTGCACGGAATTTGTTGGAGAGAAAGCAACTGAGCTATTAAAAAAGTGTGTGGTGGAGTTGATAACGATCAATCATTAACCTATCATCTCATTACACTTATCTCAAAAATTGTGGAGAAGGCCATTATCAACTTCTTAACCTGATAGTCTTCCAGTTCATTAGTGATCAACGAATAGAGCTCCTGTGTCAAAGCAAGTCTTGCTAATTTGGTGTAGTATCACTTCAGCAAGATGTAATTATGAAGTGAGAGGTTATACATTTTTAATTTGAGATCACAAACTGAACTATACCGATTCTATTTCAGAAGATTAGGAGACAAAGGACTTGGGAGTATTAATGGACACGGTTCTTATATGGAGATTGCAGAAATCTTCTCAGAGAACAACGTCAAAAAAATTAGCTAACACCTTTGATTCCAATATATATAGAGAGTAGGCGAGGCCATTTTAGCCGTATGTAACTTTTGGAGACTAAGGGGAGAGTTCAATCTCCACCAGTAACCAATCAGAGTTAGCTGGTCCAATGCTGTCACCAGTTACACATGATATCCAGGTGGAGAGAGGCGACTGACAAGTGCCGCCATCTCGTAGTCACTAATCCTAATACTGTGTTTACTGTCTGAAAATAGTGTGATTGTACGGTAGATTTACGGGACGAAAAACTCGCTTGCCAAAACATAGATCGACTAACTCGGGAACCGGTCAAAAAAAAAGGGCTCCTGTAGTCGGCGACTAGAACTGAATTTACCACACTCTTTCTTCAGAAGATCTAGAGTTGTAGACAACACACGCCACTGAGCTAGACAGGTACACAATAATGTTTAGCAGGAAAATTATCTATGAAGCTGTGAAAATTATTCCCATAAAATAGTGATTTTCTGGAGTTTCCTCCTGAAAACTCCATTTTTTCTCCAGAAAAGAGTCAAACCGGCAAGAACTCAAGCGGTTACAAATACATTATACAGGCTTCGTAATCCAGACTTAATGGATCTTCGACTCATCAATATAGGAATTTTTTTTCTCCCAGAACAAAGTCCAATATTTAACGCTGCATCTCAACGAAAACGATCTATACCTCCCCCCCCCCCTCCACACACACAGAAAATACATACAAAGCAATACTAGTTAGGATTACAAATAGCAGACGATAACAGTTGTCTGCCATTATCTCGTTCACATCTCATCACTACATTTCTCTTCCAAATTTATTATTGCTGTATTAATGGAGATATTAGTAACGAAAGTTGAAGCTCTTTCAGAATTTTCGAAAATGACGCTTTGTCTCCTCTACTCATCAAAATTTATGAAGAATATAGAACACTACGATCGTGGGCGGACTAATGATTTTTTTTAATCATTATGTTTTATACTTTTTATTTTGACCTGGTTCGGAAACTGTGTTCTAGAGACCAAACATGAAAACATTCCATGTCGAATAAGTCGGATGGTGGTCTCATGCCAGCGATGAAATTCATCTACCACCTAAAGACAGTTCCCAACATTATGCTCACGAAGTGGTTGGAAGCTGCACCTGTTGGGTGAAAGAGTGGATACGATTATCTCTCTGGCAACCAAGCCGTCTGGTTACTGTACCCAGTATTTGTAATTGTTTTTTTTTTCAGTATACATAAAAATAAACTGAGATCAAACATGGTGATAGGATGTCTGCTAATAGGAAATGGGTGGTCTATCCTTCAACTGTGTGAAGTACCGATTCCAAAGACTTTCACTATTTTTTCATTATATGGCAGAATCTGTAATTTTCAAAGCAGAATCTTTTTGGTATCCAAAGGATTGCATAGTTTTACAGTATTTGGGCCTATTACTGGGGCTCATGTAAAGAAGAATGGCCCAATTACAAAATCCTAACTTAGAACCCATCAGACGTCAAATTCGCTATTTTTATGCCCTTATTCCAAAATCACATGGGAATTTACTATAATCGATACATCTGTCTGTGAGAGGTATATCATCAGAAATGTAAAAGGCAGTTATCAGTGAAAGCAACGTGGCCGACCAGTGCATTGCCTCTATTCGCGATTAACATTCCTAGTGCGAATGGCTTGTAAATTTTGCAAACTACTTCTTGTTGAATGTTTTAAAAGTCTCGAGCTTTGTGCGTAACATAACACCGATTACCGATGTACATGGAAAATCTTCCTTCCCTAATCGCTGCAGCTTGATATGTATCTACATTGATAAGAAAGAAGTCAACGGACTAACCCCCTACCACCACACACACTCTCACGAGCAAGTTCCATTGTGGCATGCAACGAGTCACGAGTTTTTAGCAGGTACAAATTGTGGAATATGATGCTCCCAAGTCTGCATCTGGGTGAAATGGCTGTTTGAAAGAGGCGTTATGATAGGATACGATATGATTGGCGCCATGTTGCAGGCCTATCTGTTCGGCATATTGGGCCATTAATTAGTGTTACCATGCTGGGATGGAAACATAGGGAGTCCATTGCAAGTGCCCCACAGTGGACTACCTACCACACTTACCGAAATTGATCGTAGGTTGCTACGAAGGATAATATGTATAAACAGCCATTCGTCTGCCGACACATCGAATGTAAAGATCCGGACATCGAGTGGAACAGGAATCTGCCAAAAATGTTTTGAATCAAGGCTCACATGTATTTCCATGGTTGGACAGCAATATGATTGGAATCAACATGCTGCGTCATTTTCACTGGTGCAAATAGCATATACATTGGGACATGGAAGCTCGGAAAGCTTTATGGAGTGAGGAATCATGCTACACCTTCTACCTGCTGACGGATGGGTGTGGGTGTAGGGTATGCTGCTGAACGTCTCTTACCAGAGTGCATAATCCCAGCTGTGGAATTTAGAGGTGAGGATGTGATGGTAAGGATCTGTTTTTCTTGGCTTGATATCTGACCTCTTTTGGTGGTTACCACGAATATTGAACTTTAAGAGGTATCTGAACATTCTGGAAATGCAGTACTTTCTGGTTTGCAGCGTTTCTATGGAACTGACCATTGTCTCTTTCAGCATGACAATGCAGTGTCATAAGGCTGGTTTATGGATACGTACATCACCA
Source organism: Typopeltis vanoorti (assembly GCF_054136105.1). Classification (NCBI taxonomy): domain Eukaryota; kingdom Metazoa; phylum Arthropoda; class Arachnida; order Uropygi; family Thelyphonidae; genus Typopeltis; species Typopeltis vanoorti. The sequence goes on from NC_143554.1 coordinate 90,443,498, forward strand.
CACTTGACTGGCTTCCACAGAGCCCTGATCTCAACTCTATTGAACATCTGTGGAATGAAGTGGTGCGTCGGGTGAAGTCAAGAAACGTCCGCCCCCACAATGGTCCAGGACCCTATGAAATGCCCAAAGAAAGAATCGTCCACAATTTCCATTGATTCCTATCATAGGCTGTAAGTCGTCACAGTGAAAGGCGGTCCTACATCTTATTAGGGTGGACGCCACCGTTGTTTTTCCTCACACCATCGTGTCTTTTTTCTTCTTCCCAAGCAGTTTACTCTTCGGTCCCTTGTTTTCAACATAGAACTGCATTTAGCTATTTTGTCGATATTTCTGCCTGAATTTTGTTTTGTACAGTTGCCGCAACTTAAATTCGCAATCCAAATGTTAAACTAATTTGTAACACAAATGTAATCAAATTTGACATAAGTATTTGGACACTTTACCTGTCACAAATTTCTGATCCTACCATATTCAAATATTCAGGAAATGTGTGCGTAAGTCTGGTAATAAAAGGTGCGATGTGCTGAATGGTTTGTGCTGAAATCAATATCAAGATACCAGTTCAGCTTAACTGACAAACTTTCAGCAAGGAATGGTAGCTGGGTGTCACATGAGTAGCCTTTTTGTCCATGACATTGCTACCCATCTCAGTACAACGAAATCCACCATTGGTGCTATCACAGCAGGAAAACGACCTGTGAGGCCACCGATACTCACTGACCGAGATCGACGAGTTCTGTCTAGGAATGTTCGAGCATCCCACACGTCATCAGCGGCAGAATTCGCAATCAACCTGGAAAATGCTGCAGAGATATCTGTCAGCATTATAATTGTCTGCAGAGTTGCATTTCTTATGTTACCATGGCAGAGCCAGTGCAAAAAAGTCACACATCACCCTCCTGAACGCAATCGACGTTTAAACTGATGTCTTTCACATGGTTCTTGGACCGTAGGTGATTGGAAAACGGTTCTGTGGAGCGATGATTCACGATTCCAAAATGTTTCACACTGATGTTCATGTTTGGATCTGTAGATTAGCCAGGGAACGGTTCCAGCAGGAATGCACCACTCCAACTGTCAGGCTTGGTGGATGCTTGGCAATGGTATTGGAACATTTCTGTGCAATGGTTCAAATCAATTAGTGGATGTGCCCAAAACCATGACGTCTGATGGCTACCTAGACTTTCTTTACATCTTCATGCTTCTGACGCTGTGAAAGTATCTTGGCAGTGACCCTTGCATGTATGAGCAAGAAATGCTCCATTCCGTACTGCACTCCATGTCTGAGACTGCTTTCCACAACACAACGTTGAAGTGTTGGACTGGCTGGCTCAAAGTCCAGACTTCAATTCCCCCATCGAATATCTTTGGGACTAATTATAACGCCGAAGTCGCTCCAGACTACAGCGACCATCATCGTCATCAGCAGCAATGAAGGTATCTTTGCACGAAGAATAATCCCATGGCAACGTATCAGAAATTGATTGAAAGCACGGTCCTCTTAGTTGCTGTCATTCAGTCCAAAGGGAGGGTACCACTCAGTACTAGAAATGTAATTAAAACGTATTTTCACTACAACTAGGTGTCCAAATACTTCTTTCAACATGGTATATAAATCCGCTAACGCTTTTATTATACGAAGGGAGTAGGCAAGACCGTTTTAGTCCTAATTTTTTTGTATACCGAGGGGAATTCAGTCTCTACCCTTTGCGAATCAGAGATGACTGGCATGAACTATCAATGATATTTCATGCCAGCTCTCTATCTACATTCGGTAGATAGAGAGTACGACAGACACCTGTTACCATTTTGTGGATCCGAACGCAATATGTTATCGGAAACAGTGCGGATTCTACTGTTGATTTCCTTCAGTTCATAGGAAGAAAAAATCCCTCTTGCTCTTACCCGAGATCGACTAACTCGGAAATACCTCAAAGAAAGGCTTAGAAAAAGTTCCCCTCTGCGATTAAAATCGAACCAATTCATTGGCCAAAGAAAGCGTTCTATGTTTTTATTTATATTTTTGCTGATAAATTATATTCTTCTTTAATGTAAATTTTCATTACAATCTTATTTCAAAAATGCTTTCTATGTGCTTCGCCCATAGAAAGTTAGAGCAAAGCCGTTGAAGAGTGTATTAAACGACTAATGAAGTAAAGTTTAGAATTGGTTTATGTATTCGTATTAGCTCTGAGCATTTGAAATGCTACTCCAGCTTTATCATTTCTGAACGTTTACTGCACTGCAAAGTTCAGGGACCATTTGCCAAAACCTGATGGGAAATTCTTAATTTTTAATTTCTTCTGTGAAATAAAAACAAATCCTTTGATGCCCAAGCATAAGGCAGTTCATTATCTTGTCTTCACTTATCCGAAGTATTGTCTATTACCTGTAAGACTAAGTAAGCTGTATACTGTGTACAGTTAACCGAGTTCTATTGCAAAGCTCGTTAATACGGATGTTAATACTGAATCATTTTAAACTCGGCCACGGCAGATTCTTTATTGGTCTAGTGATCAACGCAAGTGTTAAAATTGTAAGTAGAATGCGAGTCATGTTCATGTGTTTTGAAAGAAAGAAAATAATTGATTTTTAAAGTCTTTATTAGAGACATATTTAGTAGTAATATTCCTGAGATAAAATTATAAAAGTAATATTAGCTTTCTAAAAGCATCATTAACTTTATACAGTAAATATCGCTTTCGATTACTAGCATTTATGTTAGATTTTATACAAGCTCATATGTTATGCCTAATGGCCAATTACTCAGAAAAGAGTTCGCCAATATTCTGTTATATTTCTTAACATACTCTGTATTTAATACATTCTTGTTAGAATTTCAATAATAATACACCAGTGAAAATATTTTCATATAATGTTGTCAATGGTAGAATATCTTGGATAATATACTGATAACGAACGCGAAGTACTAATACATTTTAAATAGATATTTTGGAAATAAAGCTTTCGATGACAATTTGTATTATTTTAACTAATATAATAATAACATTATTTTTATTCTACTAGGAAAGATTTAGGAAAATAAACTTACCTTTTTAAAATTTCAAGGAGTTATTGTAGAATAACTGATAAAAATAAAAATGAATAAAATTAAATTTTGACATAGTGTGGAGCTACTGTTGATGCAACTCTTGAAGTAATTCAGATATCAAAAAGGTATCATACAATCTTTATTATATTATTCGTAATTTTATTACCCACTTTAGTTATACTAATTTTAGGAATAATAAAATTTCGTTTGTCATATACTTAATTTCATACTTTTCTTTCCTTACGTAATCACCTAATTAAAATTCTCTTAGCAAAATTGTATTTGTATTCATGTCTGCTATGTTATCAGTATATTATACATAGTAATAGTCATTTGGAATAACGGTTACATAAAAGGATGAAAGCATCTCTCACTATTTACAGTTGTTACTATTCAGTTTTACACTAACCATGCAAATTTAATAGTTATGAAATCATTAACACAAAAATACTTTATGAAATGCATAAAATATGGAGAATAACAAATATAACGGTTACAGATATAAGCCACTTATAATTCACATATTTCAGTTATAGTTTCATTGAAATCAGTTAAAATTCCATATTAACAACTAAATAAATTATTTGAAACATTAAAATTTTAGTTATTTACTTACAATTTCATGATAAAGAAAGTGAAAAGTTATTTTAGATGTATAATAAAATGAGTATTTACATATTCCTTATTTAAATATATTCTTAAACTAATTTGATAAAGTTTAAAAATTATAAAATATAAATATTTATAGTTGCTTTAAAAATTGATTAATATTAATATTTTATACAGCGATTATGCTAATTTCATTAGACCTTAATGATTTGTGAAATTTTGCACATGACTTTTTAAATAACACTAACATTTCCTAACACAAATTTTCTTTTCATCGATGTATCTAATTCGTTTACTATCTGTTTACTAGCATTAAGAATAAATAAAAAAAAAAAACGTTTTGTAGAAGCCGATGTGTATCTGGCATTTAAAAATGAATTGCATGAGTTTATGTAATTCATATGCAAATTTAAAACTACACGTTTATAAAGAAGATATTTTAAAATATAAAACATACATTTAGTGCTTTTGCCATCTACAGTTTGAAGAAATTTTAAATTCGCAGAATGAAGTAATAAAATAAGAGAGAGGGGGGGGGAAGCTAATACTTCGTCTCAATCTGATGGAGACTTAATGAAGTGTGTAAGGCTTCAAGCACTCGCTGAAGTGCTTTACAATGGTGGGGACAGACATTCTTTTAGGTATCATGTAATATTTCATCATTTGCTTTATTCGTTGTATACCGGAACTGTATATAAATTAATATATATAAGAAAATTTTTGGTTCTTATTCATAGTGACGAAAATTTTAATTAATGAGAAATTTCATTTCTCTGTATATATTAACAAATCTTTTTCGCTATTCTTTCAGAAAAATATAATCTGTATTTAATTAAATAACTAGTTATACTACACAGTGTGACCCAAAGCACGCGCTTTTTCAAAACAATCAATTTCTCTGTGTGTGTGTGTGTGTGTGTGTGTGTGTGTGTGTGTAATGTCATAAATACGATGTTTGTATACATAAACTATTAGTGTCGCTAAAAATAGTTTATAAGTTATACCACATATGGCTATAACCAGAAACAATCTGTATATAACAAGCACACAGTTTTTAGAAAGTGATCTTAATAGAAGGTACCAAAGTCATTGTTTTGTAGAAACAAGGTATACCTATGAACATAATGCAAAAATACTTCCAGGTTTCGACACTATATTGGAAAAGTAAATAAATAAAATTGCAGTTCTGCAGACTATAACAGAATTACGAGACTCACTTGCCCATAGGAAAATGACTTATCCGAAATAATGAATGTTTTGAATGTGTCTGAATGCATTCAATGACAAACAGATACAAAAATTTTCAATAATGATGTTATGGCATATGGTTGAACATTAACCGAATATATATGTTCATCTGTTCGAGTTAGCTGATTTCTGATATTGGGGAAAACTGTCGATAACATGAAGTATTAGAATATGCATTTTGAAGAGAATTGTTATAGCCTACAATTTTTTTTTCTTCTTGATCACTAGAACCAATTAATAAGTGGTCCGATTATTATAATATTCAATTTTCAATATTTCTATTAATACAATAGAAAAATATATAGATGAAGTGATTTATAAGCAACGATCATTTAACAGGTAATCAAAGATTCAATATCGAAGTAATAATTAAAAGAAAAGTGTGCAATAATTAACTGTATGCTACAGTAACCATATTTCGCAGTGTAACTTTTTCATTTTGTTTTTCCAATTTTAAAAATGATTTCAATTAGAATTTGGAATGAAATGAAATACAAAGCGATATACCTATTATTCTTATCACAGGAATTCTCATAAAGAAGTAAAAACTTACTTTTTTTGAATTCCACACTTTGGGCCACTTAGTGTATATAACATTTGATTATTGTATTTCAAGAGAAAATAAAAGCATCTCAAAATAATCCAAGCTATTTAGAACAAATATCCAATACATATAGTCGCACAAATAGTGGTGATTATCAAGTTTCGAATAGAAAACATGGCACTGGCGAACTAAAGTTATGAAGCATTGATACGATTCCTGTTTTCTTATGTTAAGTTTCTTGCAACTATTTGGATAGCTAATTAGCCGATGTAAAATTCATTTGTCTTTTAAGTTATTACTCCATGTACATCGGACGAAATGGATTAATAATTCTAATCTTATACGGGGGGAATGAAATTTAAATAGCAAAGGGAGGGGAAAGTAACTAACAGCCTATTAGTCGAACTTGGAAAAAGGTGAATTAGAACGAAGGCCGAGTTTGGAAGTCGTAATCAAAAATTCACTTTCAGAAGCAAAGTCCGCATGGTGTTCTGTATATAGCACCGTTCACTGGAGAATAACAGGCTAAGCAGAGTCATCTTACACATCAGAAGTTATAGTTTTCGCTGGTTATTATTTTCGGATAAATAACTTTGCATGAAGTTCAAAAATCACTATCTGGTTGTCCTTTGGCCAGCAATTTTTGCCGACGAAGACGAGGTTGCCTTCATAAAACCACTACGTTTAGAATCTTCTATCCGTTTAGTAGATTCAGTACTTTTGTTACTAGTGGTTGTTGATTTATCTGAAGACGAACTCCTGGAAACGGTTCTCTTTAATGGAGAACCGTTCTGTGTTCTGTCCAGCCGTGAGACAGTAGATGGCCTTGTTACTGGAACTTTTGTTCTTTGTGGATTAGATTTGACTTTTCCTGAATCTGGAATGGACTTGACTGGCAATGGTGGTGGTGTGCTAATTAATTTTCTTGGTCCTTTTGCTGGCATTATGGAAGTTTCTCCAAATTTCCTATGCAAACTCGGCGATCTCTGTGACGAATGTACAGAAAGAGAATTTCCATTCAGTTTATTGATGACGCCTGATCCTAATGGAGAGATGTTCACAGATTGAGATGAACTAGTTCGTTTATTCTTGTTTAACACATTAAGCGAATCATTTAAAGAATTGAAGAGTTTATTTTCATCAGAGGGTGTAACAGGTGTGGAATGTGTTGTATATTCTGAAGTCCTATTTTGTAGATTTTTTGTCGATTTCGTCTGTTCCACTTTTCTCTTTATTACTGGGCTGGAACATGGGATTTTTGTTCTCGATTTTGAGTTCGTCGTGTCTACAGGTAGATACGATCTAGAACTCTTAAGATTCGAGTTTGATTCTTTTGCAGGCACTTTATTTGTGGATTTAGACAATTGAGGCGTCTCTCTCCTCGGAGGTCTCTCTGAATTAATTTGACCTTTTGCAACGCCTGTAGTAGGTTTGCTTACTTCATATCTACCAGAAGCACTCAATGACCTTTTCATTAAAGGAATTTTCAGTGCAGTTGGTGGAGATGCACTGGGTGATTTGCCAACTACTTTTTTGATAGTGTTATTGCTAATGGGATTTATGCTATCTAGTTTATCATTTTCCTTTATTCCATTTATCTGAACTTCTGGCGAAGACCTGGTATCGGATTGATGAAAACTCCTAGGGGAATCGACAAGATCTGTGTCATAAGTTCCTTGAGAAAGAGCCTCAGAAAGAAGGGACTGTGTTTCTTCGAATCCTTCATCCTTCTCGTGTTCTTCCAAAGACTTGCATTTGCTAGGAGAAGTGACTATTGGAAATATCCGATTTGATGAATGCAAATCGTTTCTTGGAGATGGTACAGCTGGATAAAATTTTTCTGATGAAACGGTAGATGAGTTATTAGGCTCATTGCTTGTTGGCATTTGTTTAAAAGAATTGTTTGTGCTAGGGATAGTGGAGGTACGGGAAACTTCCGTGGAAGTAACTACGGGTTTTTCTCCTTGATTCGTTAAGTTGAAAATCTTTGGTTCACCTGTTTGTTCTATGGGAGACAGAATTTTTGGTGAACTTCTCCTGCTGGCATCATTCTCTAGGCTATGTTGTTTACCACAATCAGGAGCTTTAAAACTTTCAGTGAATTTATGAAACCGGTTAGAGAGTTTTTCTCTTAAGGAGAGTTTCTTTCTGTCACCTTCTTCATCAGTTTCTCCTAGGTTTAACTGCATGGAGTCTAATGCCTTTGAACTCCGTTTATTTTCTTGAAGGTGCTGCAAATTTTGAATTTCTTTACTAGCCTGATTAATATCTTTTAATGCACCCTCTATGTAATCTAAGTTATCCGAATTTTTAAATGGAACCTTCTGATTATCAACAAAATTCTCGATTTTCCCACTCTCTATACCATTTGCTAATGCTTTGTTTTCTATCTCGTGATTATACTGAGAGCCTTCTGGGAATTTTTGTCGTTGTCGTGTTCGTCTGGTTGTTTTTCTCATTAGGGAAAATCTGTCAAAATTACCTTCATCGTCTTCACCTTTATCATCCTCCATATTTTTTAAATTACTCACTACATCTATGTTATTAACTTCTTTCTTTTCTACTTGATCATTTTTACCGTTAACATAGAAAACGTCATTGAGGTTATCATTTTTGCTATTAATATGGTTTTGAGTTCCTTTCAAAGAAGGTTCCCTTCTGAAGAGTTTGTTTATGGTTCCTTGAACTGATGCCATCTCAGAATCTAAGGATTTCACCTGAACAGAACTCTGATTATTGCGTTCAAAATTGTTCGCCATTTTGTTGTTATCTATTGGACATGAATTATCTGCCGAGTCAAACTGATTTAAAACCACTGACGGAACCGGTATTTTTACAGGCTCGTATTTTACTTGTCCAGTTGAATTTTTTGGATTTGTTATAGAGGGTGCAGTTTTTTGAAGAGCATTTTCTCCATGATCTGGGGCTTGATGGTGGTCTGGAAATTTTGCATAAGAATGCACAGATTGAGAAACTGTATCATCAGGATGTTTCTCTGGCAATTTATTGGACGTCGATTCGCTTTCTTCTGTAGGTCTACTAATATATAAAGTAAGTGTATCCAGAGTGCTCTCTAGATTGCCAAGTTTTCCAGGTGCTATTTCAGGAATTGAAGACTGTCGGTTACGATACTTCCGTCTGTCATCCTCTACAGATTCACAACTGTTTGCAACATTGAGGGTGCTTTTTCTCCACTTGGATTTGTCTTTCACTTGCACATTCTCTATAGCTGCCATTACTCTGTTTACGTCGGTTGAGGGAAGTAGATTTTTTAATTTTCGGGCATAAATTTCCGAATCAGTCTTTGCTTCGTGAACTGTTTCTAAATTTCCAGGATTCTTCCACTCATCAGATTTATCCATAATGGGAGAAACAGGCGGATATGTATCCAAATCTTTAGGATCTAATTCATGCCTCCTTCGTCGTTCTTGTATCATCTTTTCTCGAAGTATCTTTTCCTTATCGTTTTCGTTTTCATTTTCTTGAAGCCATTCTTCGATCTTTCTTTTCCACTGTTTTGGCTTTGCTTCAGGTTCACCATCTGATGGTTCTGCAGTTCTCTCTATGGTAGGTGATATAGGAGATGCTGGCCTTTCCCTTTCATTAAAATCCGATGAAAGCAATTCTGGACGACGTCTTCGACTAGATCTACGCAGCCAAGAACGATCCAGAGACCCTCCGTCGATATGACTACGAGATTTACGGTCTCGGCCACCTTCCTGTTCAGCACCCTGACGGAGAAAGTCCATGAGATTATCATCCTGGTCTTCTGACGATAACCTACTACGACGTCTTCTTAGACTGCCATTTGGTGTAACATCTGGTGATTCTCCATTGTCTCCACCTTCGCTTGGAGTAATGGAACTCAGAGACCCAATACGACGCCTCGTAATTCGAGGGGAACTTATACCCTCCTCTCCAGATGGCAAACTTCCAGTCTGGCTGTTGACCCTGCTGAAGTCACCACTTCCTTCCAGTGGAGTGCGCACTAATTTTCTCCCTCTGAAACTACCCTCACGATTCTGGGGAAATCCACTTTGGATATCACTGAGCAGGATATCAATAATGTGGCTGTCACTCTCGCTACCAGAAAAGGAAGCAGGTCGATTGTCGTTGACTGAAATAAAAATAAGCAAGTTAAGATCAATGTAGAAATAAAAATTGATGCCATTTGTAACTATTTATGTAAAACATATTTTAATGAATTTAAATTTAAAGAAAGTTCGAAAAGTTTAACTTTTAAAATATCGTGAATATTTCCCAATTTCATGAATATCCGTTCTAGCAATAAAATTCCTCTTGAAAACGACTTCGCAACCTAATGAACTGATGCAAGAAGCTGAAAACTACAGTGAAACTGTAGTTTTCAGCTTCTTGCATCAGTTCACTACCTCGGCCATTTCAATATCGTAATAAACGGAATGGGGGGGAGCTATTCTTGCGCCTTTGAAATGAGACTTTTTTTTTTTTTTTTAATTATTTAACCCCTTAACATACAATGACGTCTGTGACACGTCTTTTGTTTATTGCACCAAAATTGATTTTGAATTTTGGTTTCGCATATAAATACAACCGAATATAGACGCTAGACAATCTTGGGCCTATTTCATTTCAGCCGAGAAAAGTTGCCAACGGCGTGTATCGGCTATTTCGTTTGCGTTTGCACAAATTCATCATTATTTTTCAAATAATGATGAATTTGATCCAGCAAATCACCCTCGCCCAAAACTTGGCAGAAAAAAAAACGACCGCTTTCTGATTTTTAATTGGTACGTTAAGGAGTTAATTAACGCTATTTTTAATCCGAATTTTAATTTAAAGTTTTTTTCAGGACTCAAGCTTTTGTAAAAATATAAAAGGACCACTTTTATTGTATTTTTCAGTCCATTTAAATTCGGCTGAAAATGTTTTCCCAGTAAGAATACTTCACAGATTTATTGTTAAGGTTGACAACATATTGTGCTCAGTAATTATAAAGGTTATACTAAGTTTGACTGTTGCTCTTTTAGGAAAATGTAGTGATAACTCTCCCGTCAAATATAATTATAACTTCTTAGGAGCATAAGGAAATCATAAAATGATTTCTCTATGTTCATAAAAGAGCTTATGAGCATAAAAGTGGAGTTTGCAAAAGTACTGCTTTGTTTAGAATTAACGTCGAGGAAAGCGTTATTATGCGTCAGTTGTGTTTGTTCACCAACTGGTTTCTTCGTATGAAACAGTCGCGCTTATGAGAGAGTTTACAATTCCTTTTAAAGAGCTTTGGTTGAAAGGAATAGAAAAATTGCTCTTCGCATAGTTGATAAGATTCAAACTCGGGTATTTCGAAGGGCAACTAACGTTATTTTATTTATGATGCGATTCACACCCACAAAAGGTTGTAAACCTATTGTACATTAATACTGTATGGGCTAATTTTTTTTTCTATTTTTAAATTAATTTTTTTCTTATATACTTTTATTCATGTTTTATCTAGTCCGGAGATCTTGATCTAGAGACCAAATGGCCCTTTTTCAGGCCGCCAATGTCTCAGACAGGTCGATAAAATTCATTTACCACCTAACACAAAGGCGTCACATCAATGTGCAAATGAATATGAATTCACTAAGTTGTTTAAATGCATTCACAGCAAAAGTCCGATATGATGAGTACGTTGAGATCCGTTTTACAAGTTATTTTGTATTATACACGTTCATTGAAATAATGTTTTAGAATATTTTTCGTTTTAACGTGTGCATTATTTTATTATAACGAGCACTTATCGTTGTTTTCCTCAGTGGTTTAAAGAATACTTCGGTCAATGGAATATAATCGCTTATCACGAATTTTACAGAGATTGATAATTGCTAGTTAAAGTGAACACAACGTATCTCGCCAATCACATTTATTAAAATTAATATATTTATTTTTGATTTACTCTTCGCGTTTAGTTATCATGCACTATGGAATTAACGATTTTCGAAATTATTCGTGCATTCAACAATGACAATGTCCGTTATTGCACCTCGCATTCTTACAAAACAAACATTCTTAAGTTGAAACCATTGAAGCATTAAAAGGCAAGATAAACTGCAAATGCAGAAACTTAATTTTGATTTTTTTTTTTTTTAAACAGATGTTTAAATCTATCATAATGGACACGCTATCATCCCAGATCATCGAGGCTCTACTTATTAACAGATCTATTATATTTTCATCAACGTTTGCCAGCTGGTTTGAGTTACGCAGACAGGCGTAGCGTGCATATTTTCGCTGGACATCAGCAGATGTCGGTGTGGTCACTACGCATCTCGAAGATGTGTCACACGAATTTTCGACAGGTTGGTCCTATTGTGGACTTTTGAGACTTCACCTCTTTGAAGACGAGTCACTATCTGTTCATTTCCCACTTTCCCCTTTTATCGGGAACTTAAGCCTCTGTTAGTGTCGTCTTCATTCCATTCTTTCTGTGTCTGAAGTATTTCAAGCTTTATCTGTCACTATTCTTAAGGCACTCAAGTGTATGAGTTTCTCAAGTCTCCTGTAACCAGCCATCTTTTTCCAATCAGACTTCTTTTAGGTTTCAAGTTTCACATTCATAAGTAGCTACTGTACACAGCTGCATTTAGAATCCTCAATTTTTTTTTTCTTTATTAACAAACATTCGAAACTGAATGTCGGTCACTGTCAATTTTATTTCTGCTAATTCTGCTTAGAAAATATTCATCGACAATAAGCTAGAAATTGAACTCAAAGCGATAAAGTCATAAATATACGATTAAAAGCACTCGCACACAAAAATTAGAATAAAATGTAACATTAGTCCACCCCCTTCCCAACCGGTATAGTTTCCTAGCAAATCAATATGATTGAATGTAATGACTTATAAAATGATTTTATATTATTTATATACGTAATTCACCTATTTATATAATATTAAATAGATTCCGTTTCCATCCCCAAGCCACTTTTCGCGATATACATGCCAACCAAGATAAAAAAGACTGCTAGTTCTTTTCATTGTAAGTTCAGGAAATGTTTTGTGGGCTTTAATCGAAAATTCAAAGGGAAACGTTATTCTTCAAAACTTAACGTATTTTCCGAAGGAAAGTTAGATTTCCTTTGAAATCAGTAAATGGGTTTAATATATACCTGCTGATCAGCTTCTCTTAGAGTCTATGTCAGAAGGGGAAATATTGATCAAAGCAAGGCAATGAACGTTTAAATAGAGACGACTGATATTATCTGATCGCAATACTCTCAAACTAAGGAATAACAAATATTTAAGAAACTTGCTGTTATTTAGCATAGCACAGCACAGCGCAGCGCAGAAATAACTAAAAGCTATCACAACAGGTTTAAGTCCATTTTACTGATGTATTGAAACAACAGCAGGAAAGAATATATTAATGAATCACAGCTGACACTTATACAATTAACATGAGAACAATTTTATTAAGCATCATCAGGAGAAAGACTTAAAACGAAGTGACAAAAATATTTTACATAATTTCAAAGATGCAGCCTTTCTTACTCCATCGCTAGCTAGAGGAGATGTTTGTCCAAACTCACTGACAGCACAATTTTGGATAAACGCGGTTTTGTTTTGTCCCACTGTAATAGTAATAATCTGAGGTACTTAAGATCCGCTTAAATTGGCTTTCGTACCGTAATTTTAGGGTAAGGTGGTTACGTCTTATGTATAAATGTATATTCTTGAGGAAATTACGTGTGTGCTCCTGGGCAGGTTGTCTGGTTGCGAGAAAGAAAAAATAAAAAAAATAAAAAAACTTGCCACATCTTTATAGGCTAACTCTCCTTCAGCTGAAAAACAAAATGTTTTTCGTTTTCTGGGCGGGATTCGAACTAGGGTCTTTCCAACTAAAGGATTTCTCACACTTTCATATTCAACTATAAAGAGTCCCCCCCCCCACAAACCATTGAGGATGGTTTCACATCTTGCCAACTTAATCTGAGTTAAGTTAGCAAGATGGAAATATTCCAGTATTTCCATCTTTTGAAAAAAAGATGCTAAATATTTTCAGTTAAGAAAAATACCACAACTCCCTCTCCTGTTTATTTTAGGGGATCAGCGGATTAGACTCAGACTGAACACAAGTTTTGTGAAACCTTTATTTTGCTTGCGGGGTTCTACTACTCCTCAGAATACCTGTGGAGAAATTGAACTATGTACTGTATACACAACTAAAATGCCGTCAAAACTTTCTACATTTATTAAAATGAAGATATCAATCCAACTGTTTCACGGCCCATCATTTTAGTTCGCTGATCTTGAATTTCAGCATTATTTACAGTAATGAAAACAAGTTATAATGCATACATGTATATAATATTCGTAAAAATAATTAAATCTTGGGAAAAAGTGCTTATGTAGCATTACGTCAGTAGAGACCCCCCCCCCAACTGAACTACAAGCGAATGACATTCCCGAAGGAAGGTTTATCTAAATATGGTCTATACTCATATTTCCGCATGTCCACTGTCCCCCTTTGACTTGTCTTGTAATGTTGTCCAATAATAGTTACTATCAACTCACTTTGAAATCTATATCAAAAAGGTAGATTTTATTACCAACATAGCATTCCACCTGTTCTTCCTTCCGCATTCTATCCTTGATATTTTACCTAAATATGGTCTATACTCATACTAAATATACTCATATTTCCGCATGTCCACTACCCGCTTTGACTTGCCTTGTAATATTGTCTAATAATAGTTAGTATCAACTCACTTTGAAATCTATATCAAAAAGGTAGATTTTATTACCAACATATCATTCCACCTATTCTTCCTTTCGCATTCTATCCTCCAATAAATATTTATTTAAAACTTTCAAACACGGCTATGTTAGTATTTTCTTCCCCTTACTATTTCCGCATTCTACTCTTTAATAGGTATTTGAATCTTCCTTAAATTTATTGACTGTCCATTTTATCTACTTCATTCGACAATTTATGCCAGATACTCTTATTCTTACCCCCCCCGGGGGGAATGAAACAGTATTTTCTCCTATCTGTTATTCTTTTGATTTTAAAAGCATAACCTACTGTACGTTCGATCTTCACGGTCGTTCAATTTATCCCTAAACTTGTATAATCGACATCGTATCCGCAAGAAAATGTCTTGTTTGTAATAACTGGAACCCCAAACGTCTGTCCCTGTGATGAACTTTTTATAAAACCTTTTAGAAAACATTTATATACACCCATCTAAAACACTTAACCTGAATTCTGTAGTTCGAGGAAATAATATGCCACACTACGATCTGCGTTTATCAACAAAAGCAGATCCCCACCTACACTGACAAGTTTTACGTTTGTCGAACACACATTTCGGCAGTAGCATTACGTCAATTAGTTTGACACAGCCAGAAAAGACTAGTTTTTTTTAACCCTCAATCCTTTTTGATTGACTTTTGCATTTTTTTGAAACTTCCCACAATTAAACAAAATGAAAATAGAAAAAATATATTTCATGAAATAATACTTTTCATACTCATGTAGTCATTTTTATTTTGATATAATCGCAGTTTCATCGCTCCGCTTATTGGAGGCCTGAAGTGACTTGAAAAGGTTTAATGTTGAGTCTCTAGAGCAGGGTTTCCGGACTGCAAAAATAAATTAAAAATACAGAAATGTAAAAATTAATAAAAATAGGAAAAAAATCCTTAGCTTACCCAGTACTAATGTACTATATACAAAAACCTTTCGTGCGTGAGAGCTACGTTAAAAAAGAAAAGTTTATATCGAGGAAAATTCCACTCTCGTAAAAGTACTGTACTAAGCATTCGCTTGCTTTAGAGCTGGCTCCCAGAGGATGAAAACATAAATCCATCTAGGATGATAACAATATTAAGAAATATATCATCATTTGCATGCGCAGGAATTTAAGTAATGGTCGTAAGATATGATTTCCCCAGATGGAAGGACTATTTTTTTTGTACTATTATCTAATCTACCCGTATTTATCAATTAGCTATTAAATGTTGGTACCAATATGCCATACTGATAATTTGGCGTGCTAACCGACATTGTTACATGCAAATAGAACAATTAAGTATGTGCAGAAGTTTAGATTTCTTCTTAACACACACACACACACACACACACACACACAGGAGACCGAGAGTAGACTCAGACGAGAACGGACGTGCCTGGGATCGCTCCTCTTTTTACTTTCATATTGTGCGGTATCGAACAAAAAAACTAGATATATCTAGTACCGACTGATAGCTTGCAAAGTGCTCTTTCCAACAGAGTACTTTACTCCATAGTTTCATAGTTATAAGTGTGTATGAGTGAATTTTATTCTATCTTCATGGACCAAATACTGCTGGTTACATAGCATCTATCATTCAGTTTAAAGACAACGTCCTAGCACCCCCCCCCCCACCTGCTGCTGCCACTGGGAAGTACAAAGGCTACAAGAAACAACCCTCTGAAGTCTAATTCCATGGAAGCGTCACTTCTAGGAACCTAGCAATTAAATAGGAAATGGTAATAACTTAACTTTGAATAACATTAAGATGGCACGGAAGAATTAGAGTTCGAAAAAGCCCTCGATTTGCTGCGTAACGTTGCTAAATTAAGCGGTAATCTAAGAAATGATTTAAAAATGGCATACTAACTGCAGTGTGCGAACTAACGAAGGTATTTAATAAAATGAAAAATGCAACTAAAGTGTCAATAGAACAACAGACGAGTACTACAAACAACCAGGGACAGGCTAACTTAGTGCAGCCTCCTCGGCTATACTCGCAAGTCGTTAAAGACAATATTAAAAACAAAGATGAATCTGAAAACAATCCTTGCTATAAATCAGTGGTGTTCAACCTTTTTTACTACGCGAGCTACTTTTCTATAAAAAGTTATTAGGCGATCTACTCTCTTATATAGATCACGTTCCCCCAACCTGATATCTGATTATGCACAAATAAACAACTAAAAAAAAATACACAACTAAAAACTTTATTTGTGTATTTAAAAATTTATTTATCACTTTTAATTATTTTAATACAACAAAAAAAAATATTGGAATAAAATATTTATTTCTCTATTTTGGAAAACTAAAGTTAGAAAAAACAACAGATTGATTACAAACTCACAAGTTACAGGAAATGCTGGTTGATTGAAAAAAAAAAAAAAGTTAATGTGAAATTTGGCATTGTTTGGACCTTGCAATATTTTCAGTCAAGTTGATATCAAGAAGTGGCCAATCGCAGACAATCATCCAAATGATCATTTGTAATTTGGTTTCTTAATTGATTTAATATGACTGTCATATTTGAAAAAGCGGATTCTGACAAGTATGTCGATCCGAAACACGACAGAATTTTTCGCTCAATATCAGTTAATATTGGAAATTTTTCATGTGCATACTTCCAAATGACTTCATTGTTTATTTTAAATGTAAACTATTCTGAATGTTTATTATCTCAAGTTCTACTTTAGCTTGGTTTATATCAAAAAGCCCACTAATTTAATTTGAAATTTCTGTGATGTTCAAGTTTTCTTGAAATGGATTATTGATAAAAGATACAATCATTTCAGTTTTATTAAAATCTTTAAATCTTGAATTTATTTCTCAAAAAAAAATAAATAAATCTGCTAACGCCTTTTTATTCCCGTATATACAGGGAGTAGGCGAGGCCGTTTTTAGCCCTATCTAACTTTTTAGAGACCGAGTGGGCAGTTCAATCTCCACTAGTACCCAATCAGAGATAGCTGGCCCAAGGCTATCACTAATTAAGCGGCACACAGTGAAGAGAGACGGCTCTACAGGTGTCACCATCTCGTGGTCCCTAACACTTGTATTTAATGTGCGAAATAACGTGGGTTCTACGGTCGATTTTCTTGAGTTTATGGGACGAAAAACCCGCTTGCCCGTGCCAGAGATCGACTAACTCGGGAATCGGTCGAAAAAAGGCTTAGAAAAATTTCCTCTAGTCGCCGACTAGACTCGAAACCAAATCTTCCTTCATGCGTCCAAGCACCATGGTGTGCAAACGCCACATCCAATGAGCCACACAAGCTCTCTTCTTCCTCAACTAATTCTATTTCACGAATAAGTTCTTTTAAATCATAGCGAAGCGTTTCTTGATTTTGTTCAAAATTTAATAAATATGGGAGATGTCTAAATTCGCGGTCATTTATATTTTTCTTTAATAAAGTAAGTATTGTTGGAAAGTTTTTATTGAACTTAACATGTTAATGAAATTTTTATCTCTACCTTGTAACTCTAAATTTAAATTGCTTAATTTCATACAGAAATCTACTAAAAATGATAAGTGTAACAACCATCTTTTATCACTCAATTGTGGATGAACATCTCCTTTTTCATCAAGAAAATTTTTTATATCATTAACTAATACAAAAAATCTTTCTAAAAATTGAGTTCTGCTGACCAGCAAACATTATTGTACAACAGAAGTTCCCTATCATCATCTGTCTGTAATTTAAATAACCGCCGTTGCAGGGCTTTTCCTCGAACAGAATTTACAATTTTAAATGTAATATCCAAAACATCTTTTGTGTTTAATCTTTTACTACACAGTACTTGTTGGTGAACAATACAGTGATACGTTAAAAAATCTGGACATTTGTCATAGTTTTTACATAATGAAATGAAGTCTGATTTATTACCTATCATTGCAGGAGCACCATCAGTAGTAATAGACACAAGTTTAAAAAGCGGAAGTTTGTGTTGTTTCACAAATTCATCAAATGCTGAAGAAATGTCTTCTCCCCTAGTCCTTCCCAATAATGATATAAGTTTCAAAAGTTCTTCTTTACTTGAATAATCTTGAAATACCATGCGAATAAATACCATTAACTGAGCAATATCAGTGAAGTCGTTTGATTCATCAAATTGTAATGAAAACGCAACACACTGGTGGATGTCTGACATTAACCTGGCCTGGAAACTTTTCTCCAGCAATTGGAACTCTTCCTTTCAGCAATTTGAAACCTTGTCTGCGACCTAGAAGTAGTCTCTCTCTAGGGACGTCTCGAACCGAGAAGCTCCTTTCTGGAAGCGGGAAACTCCTCTCTCAAGCAACGTGGATCCGGGCAGTCTCTGACGGCGACTCTAGATCGGGCGGCCTTCTCTCTGACAGCAATTCTGGAACCGGGTCCTGGTTCCAGCAATTCTGGAACCAGGACCCCTTCTGCTTGCTTCAGTCCCTTTTTTATTAGGCCTCCTCTGAGACTTCACATGAAGTTTGGCAACCCCCCAAAGAATCGGTATGAGTCTTTCATCTTACGTTTCAAGTTCGGCACGCCTTTTGTTCTCCGTTTTCTTTTGATTGTAAGTTGTCGGCGAAAGTTGTTTGAACTCTTTCTGACTGACTTCGGAGATGTTTACACTTAGAGCCTGTAAGCCTTTCTCATACATACAAGTTTCAATAACAATCTTTCTAATGCCGCCATGTACAGCTTCGGTGACAAAAACATTACCTTTGTTTTTAACACTCTAACATATTCTTATTAAAGCAGTATACACAGTTAGCTTCAAAAGAGTTATTTATAAAAACATCTAATACAAACTATACCGAGACAAACAAAGTTTATTTTTTTTACAATATTCACATGGAACTTAACCTAAGTAAAAAATCGATGTAATGTGCTTTGGAATATTTAATATTTAAGCTACAATCGAGTTTTTACACTTTGCTTATAATCGTATTCACTCGGCTCGCTGTTCGACTTCCACTGATCCAAATTCATTCATTTACCCGGACTTATAAGAAAATTACTCATTTGACAATTTTAACGAAAAATAAATAAACAATAGCAATACACTTAAAGCGAATTCAAAATAATACAAAATAATGATAAATAAAATATGATGTTTTCAGTTTTATTTAAATTTGTAAGTAAGGAGAAATACACAAGAGATCGACCAAAAATCGCTCCGCGATCGCGGGTTGAACACCCCTGCTATAAATTAATAGTAAAACCGATAGCTCAACTAAACAGCGAAGAAACCAAAAATATCATAAAAGAAAACATAGATCCAAGAAAAATAAAAATTGGAATCACAAAAATGAAAAGTATTAATAACGGAGTGTTAATTGAATCCAAAGAAAAGACCGACATAGATTTGCTACATAACGAAATATCTAAGGAATGTAAAGACACGTTAGTAGCAAATCCCAGTAAGAAACATCTTCCAAGGCTGATAATATATGATATTCCCAGTGAAATTGATACGAACCACGCAATAGACTCAGACCACATGGAGAACGAAGAACTCTTCATCGGCGAAACAAAGATGACACAAAATTATCATGACAAATAAAAAAACGAACATGAGAAACCTGATTATAGAAATCGATCAAACGATGAGGACCAAATTGCTGAAAACCGGTGTTAAAATGCTGTGGAGAATTTGCCATTGTGCAGACTACGTAAGCGTTCTGAGGTGCCTTAGCTGTAATAAATTTCACCATCATACACGAGACTGCAGGGGAAAAAGCACCTGTCCATTCTGCTCTAAAGAACATAAGTTCAGCGAGCTGAATTGCCAAAATCACGACAAGCATGCTAAAACCAAAAACAACTGCAAATGCTGAGCAAAGACTGCCCGACATACAACTACTACCGACAGCTCAAAATTCAAAACAGATTATGGAAGGCAATAATAAAACTTGTAGAAGGAGCACTAATTCCTGGCATGCCTTCAAATAAACCTTCTACGCTGTAAATAATTTAACAGAACTCATAAATAGAGAAAAAAAAAAGACTCGCATTAATACAAGAACCCTACAACATCAACAACAAAATATGCGGCTTCTCAAGTAATCACAAAATATTTTCCAAAGGATCTGAATGAAAGAGAGCTGCAATACTCGTGGTGAACCCTGAGGTCGAGGCAATATTAATTTCGCAGCACAGCAACGAGGACTCGGTATTTATTGAAATTACATACAGAGGAATTTAAACTTTTGCTGCAAGTATATATCTAATCTATCACAATGACATAAAATACGACTTTGAAAAAATGGGTAACATCGTGGATTTTACCATCAATCACGGCCTAATTATTGGAATAGATAGTAACGCTCATTCGTTATCATGGTTTAACGAAAACACAAACAACAGAGGTAAAAATATGGAAGAGTTCTTAGTATCAAATTCCCTACACATACTAAACGACTACTGAAACACTCCATTTGAAAATACCAGAGGAAGCAGCTTCATTGATTTGACAATAGCAAACAACGCTATTTTACCCGGTTTCTGAATGGAAATGCGAAGAAGAGGAAAGCTGTTCTGATCATCGCACATTAAGTTTTATTATCAGTAACAAAAATATAAATGGAATACACAACACAAGCCATCACAATAACATCAAGGACTTCTCCAATATAACCAATTTAGAGATATTTGCTAAAGTATTAAAAAAGAATTTTCATGCCTAATCTCAGAACATCACTTTAATGGGATCAGCAAACAGCTCAGCTTAGACAAGAATCTAGCCATCTGGGCATCGGAACAAGCCGGTATAGACTCCCTTGCTTATGTGCATTCATCAGGTCTAAAAAAAATCCACGACCAAACACTCAGAACAACCAAGAAGCTAAACATCGAAGGAAGAAAATGAGACGACTATATCAAAGAACATACAATAACCAAGATTTAAGAGAAGAAGAAGAAGACAGAACTACTATAAAGCCCAAATACAGCTATCAGTCAAAAATTACAAATGCAAAAACAGAATCATGGAAAAAATTCTGTACTGTTTCAACCATATAGAATCCTTGGAATTGCATAATATAAATTAGCAGCAAGCAAAAATAAGACAATTATATTATCAACAATCAAGAAAACAGACGGCACCTACACTAAAAACTTAGCAGAAACTGCAGCTATTATCATACAGAAGTTTATTCATGGTGACGACGAATCAACAGATGAAGAAATTCACAAAACTTACAAAGAATGAATACAGATAGATACGCCTAACGACGACACATTCACAATTAATGAAATCGAGTCAGTATTAATATCGATGGATCCAAGTAAAACTCCTGGAGAGGACGGAATAATTGATATACTCCTGAGAGCGTTTGTCGAATTTCCCGAATTCATAACAACAGTCTACAACGAATGTCTAAAAAGAAGGCGATTTCCTTTAGTATGGAAACGCTCTAAAATTATACCTAGAATCAAACCAGGAAAAGAAACATCCGACGAAATGATCAAATACAGGCCAATCAGTCTCATAAATGTTGCTGGTAAGGTGCTAGAAAAACTTCTGATAAACTGAATAATGCACTATGTCTACTCAAGAAATCTATTAAGCAGCAATCAATATGCATTTAGATCTCAATTCAGAACAGTAGACGCAATTATGGAGGTTAAAGAGTTCATAGACGACGAAAGAAGTCAAACGAGACCGCCTGCAAGGCTCCTGCTGTGGACCAGGCTTCTGGAACATGCAGTACGACTCGCTATTTCTCGCTATACAAAAGCGACGTGAAACAAAAGCTATGACTTTTGTTTCACTACTGAAACAAAAGTCATAGCTTTCGCCGATAATAATGATTCGGGGACGCGACGGTTTACAACTAGAAGTAACGGCTAACGAAGAACTCTTTAAAATTGTAGAGTGGGCACGCGAGAAGAAAGTTACATTCAATAGCCCCAAGTCTAAAGTGCTCCACATCTCACGTAAAAAATCAAAACAACCTGTTACGGTCTTCCTAAACGGAGAAGTTCTCGAGGTAGCCAGTTAGCTAAAATACCTAGGAGTAATAATAGATGAAAGATTTACCTTCAACAAGCACACATCTCATACGTTGCAGGTAAAAAGGTTACAAATTGTAAACCTTTTAGCAAAGTCTTCAAGAATTAAGGGGGGATTAGGCCAACGAGTGCTGAAAACAATATATACTGGAGCTATACTACCACTGATATCTTATGCTGCACCTGCTTGGAAACAGTCACTAAAATAAATAAAAAAAATCGACAAAAGCTAAACAGAGTTTAACGCCTTATAGCCATACGTATAATTAAAGGATAAAGGACAATATCTATCGAGGCAGTGCGTTATTGCAGCTCTAACACCGATCTGCCTGAAAATACACGAACTATCTCTAATATATGAAGTCACTTCCGGAAGATATAACGGAAATTCCAACATTGATCCAAATTGCTATGAACGCCCGCTTTACTACAGTAAGGGGCCTCACCCAGCAAAGAAAACAAATATTAAGAAGAAGGAAAGCTCTGAAAGTGACGAATTCCATAGACGGAAGCAAAACCGGAGGGAATGTTGGCTGTTCTTTCATTGCATATAACAGGTAGTCCATTATACCAGAACGCTGCTTTTAGTTCCAACAACCAAGCAGAACAATTTGCAATAGTTCATTCATATCTCTAGGAATTAGAAATCTACACCTTTCATCAAAAGACAGTAACAATTTACAGTGATAGCAAAAGCACTATAGACGGCATAAAAAACCAAAACAACCATATAGCGTTAACAGAACAGACAATCAATCAATCTGATTCGGAATCTCACTCTAGAGGGATCGGAAATCAAGTTCTTCGGGGTGAACGCGCATACTGGGGTAGCAGGAAACGAGAAAGCAGGTCAGTTGGCTAAAGAAGTGACTAGATTTTAAAGAAGTGACTAGAACAAGTTACCAAAAGTACTCGAAATCTGCTATAAAAACAATTTCGGCAGAAAGAAGCCTAGACTTGTGGGAAGAAAAATGGAAAACATCAAAAAAACCGATCATCAACAACAAAAGAATTCTTTCCTAGCATCAGAAGCAGACTCCGGCTGAAAAAACACGGCATTTCTCCAAGTTTAACCACGCTACTAACGGGACATGGAAAACTAAGACACTACTTACAGATTCCATATCCTGGAATCACCATCATATATTTGTAGTTCACACCTTCAACAGACTGTTGACCACATACTTTACAACTGTCAGCTACTGGACTCCATCCGGATGCCCTTAATGCAACACGTAATTACTTCTGGAGACAAGTGGCCAGTGTCAAAGCAGACATATTGAAAGGTATTACTCAGAACTAGTTAAATTTGCCAATAAGATCAACTATTAGTCGTTGTAAAGTAACATAAATTACTGATATTGTATGAATTATATAGTGTAAATATATGTACAGGGTGGCCATAAAATAACTTTCCCTCTTTGGAGGCATCTGTAGCTAAAACCGATAAACAGAATGATACCAAATTTTATACTGAGACTTTAAGGCATGGGGAGATGATTTCCGCAAAAAAAAGATTTAGTACCAAAAGCCGCCGATAGGGGAAATTTTGGCCCTGGCGGAGTCAAAAACAAGCGGATAATTACATTAAAGGCAGATAAAATGGAATAACAACATTTCGACGATGTAAGCGACAGCCGCGTCACTCATTCCAGCTGGATATGTGACGCGTTACAATGATGATGATGATAATAATAATTAAACTAAAATAATTTACAGACACAGAAATTAATGTAGTGATTGAACTCACAGGAAATAATGTTTTATTCATCAGAATCAGGGTCCCCTGGACCACATACACGATTTTCAATGTGCTGGCCTTTCTTGTGTACAACAAATTGCATCCGGTGTGCGACATGCTCTACAGCTGAGCGTAAGGAGTCAAATTGGATGTTCATAACAGCCAGTTTTATGTTCTCTTTCAAGACATACAAGTTGGGAACGCCACCAACATACACAACGGATTTCAAATATCCCTACAGCCAAAAGTCACATGGAGTGATGTCCGGGGATCGAGGAGGCCATACCGTAGGAAAGAATTGACTGATAATCCTCTCATTACTGAAAGTCTGGAGTAAAAGGTGCTGTGCTGAACGTTCAATGTGTGACCGTGCTCCATCCTGCATAAAAATTATGCAGTCCAAACATCGTCTTTGCTACAATGCAGGAATGACAAAATTTTCCAGCATTCTTTGATAAATATCTCCAGTAATGGAGCAGGTTATAGGTTAATAGTAATGGAGCAGGTTATAGGGGTAATACATTCAAAAAAGTATGGTCCTATTATGAAATCGGCTGTGAAGCCAACACCACATGGTTACTTTTGGAGAAGGCAGTAGTACTTGCTGGATCGCTTAGGGATGTTCAGATGCCCAATTCTGCATTTGGGAGTGTTGACCGACCTATTTAGATAAAAATGAGCCTCGTCACCCCACAATATTCTCCAAGACCAGTCATTGTCGACCTCCATTCGGGCAAGAAACGTTAGCGCGAAGGTCATGCGTTTATCATAATCTGCGGTAGTTAGCACTTACACATGACTGAACTTATACGGATAGAAGTGAAACATGTTCCGTAAGATTTTCCAGACTGTACCATAAGCCATATCAAGTTTGCGAGCTATGGCACAAGCGCTTGGACCAGTACTGGTCCCTGTGTCGTCGACCACCGCAGTAGTAGCAACATCTGTTTCTCTTCTTGCACTGCTTTTCGTCCTCTGCCAGGTCTAACTCCTAGATCCAGTTTCTTCAAACTTCTTAATCTCTCAGTGCTACAGCTGACATAGGACCTGTACGCATGTTATGAAGCATTCTAGATTCCCGAAGGGCCGCTACGGCATTGCACTGTTTAAGGTAAAACAACTTTACAAGTAAAGCACGCTGAGGCTAGGTAGGACGCATATTGAGCACAATTCGTCAGTCATTTGAATAACTGCCTGCACGTTCCCAATCCCTTTTCAAGTGGAATTGGTGGCGCTGCTGTCACGTACGTACAGTAAAATTTGCATAATCCTTTTTACCTGCGTTTACTGCAAATATTTGACTGCTTTCGGTTCCGTCAGCGCCAAAATTTCCCCTATCGGCAACTTTTGGTACAAAATCTTTTTTTCGCGGAATTCATCTCCCCATGCCTTCGAAAGTCTCAATATAAAATATAAAAATCTCATTCCGTGTATTAGTTTTAGCTATAGATACCTCCAGAGAGGGAAAGTTAATTTATGGCCACCCTGTATATACAGTATAAAAATATAAATATGGATGTAAAGGTAAAGTTGGAATATGTAAAAATTTAGATGTAAAAATATAAAAGTAATGAATATTGATACAAAATTGAAAATGTAAAATGTTAATCAGTACTTGGAAGCTACATGTAATATATGCATTGTATGCAATGGAGCATGTAGGAATAAATTACCTCCCGGTAGGGTTACTATTAGGAGGGAAAAAAGAAAAAAAAACGCCCTTTTCAGCTAGAGATCCGTGAGGGAAAAGAATACGTTGCCATGGTATGTTTGCTGTACCAAGTCAAATTACAGGATGCAAGTTGTAAAAGTAATCACTACTGTAAATTATTGAAATGATTAAAGATGTATGCAGAAAAATAAATGTATAATAAAATATCACAACATAGAAAATCCCAAACGAAAGGAATCAGACAAGGAGATTCTTAAGTCCATCTTTAAGGTAATTATAGATGAAATAACAGAACTCGGGAAACAATCCCATAAATAAAATTAATGGAATAAAAATAATAATAAAGACAGTTATGTAAATATAACTTGCAGGAAATGAAGATATCTCCAAATGTTATTTAAACCACAAGATATACGATAATTTTAATACGAAAATATCAAAAGAAAAACTGAAAAGGAATGCAGAAGAACGACATAAGATGTAAATTAGAACGATAAATATAACTCCTCAATGCCTTTTGTCAAATGGAGTAGGTGAGGGTCCTCTACTCCTAACAAACTTTTTCAGCATCTAGTGGCAGCTCATTTCCATGGCCCAATGATTTCAAAGGCGTAATAATCAGTTTACTGCAGCTATCTGCATCCACTTTCCGTCCCTAACAATATATTTTATGGTCGAAATAATGCGAGTTCTGCGGTCGATTATCTTGGGTGGCTGGGTTAAAAACTTGAGTTTTTGGAATGAAAGGAAAAAAATCTCCAGATTCTTTCTTTGTAAACAATATTCTAGTTCAGGTTTTCTTATCTGGTCTTTCCACCTTTAGAAACAATACCAATAAGAGTATATGATCTAATCACTATTTTGGTGAATTTTTGTTACAAGTTGACAGCTTGTTGGCAGTGCTAATTTACTCATTCTCCAACTAACAGGGTGTGGATGCAGATTCTTCAGTGACATGAATGTCTGCGAAAGTCTTAAGGTGATAGACCATTTTAGTGAAACCAGCAATGCTCACTGGAGGCCTGAAGTGGCTTGAAAAATTTCTATATTTGGTCTATAGAGAAGAATTTCCGGATTATTTAATCCTTAGCCTACCCATGGTTCTAATAATGATGTGCTATGAGTCTGTCCATGAGTGGGATTTGCATGTAAAAATGGCGGTCTAAGTTTAAGAAAGTTAAACCTCCTTCAGGAGAATCGGACCACAAAAATCCTAATATACGTCCGCGAAGCTGACGTATATTAGGATTTTGACGTATATTAGGATAACGAAGGGAAAGGATCAGACCAACCATTCTGAAAGCCGCTGCATACTTCAGCCATGTTTGAAAAAAAAAAAAAAAAAGTTTGAAAAACTTGGCTCGAGTTATTTCGGTGGACATGTAATACAAACAATATGCAGTTGTTATACATCGCTAATATCTAAATATTTATCCCTGTTATGCTGAGAACTTTTGACATTTTAAAGCAGATTTCAAACCAGTTTATAAAGAGACTAAAGAAATGTATTACTTTCAGCACTACGTCTTTTGATGGCCATCTGTTCTTCTCTTTGCTTCTTCCTAGCTTCAGCCTTCTGTTCTTGTTGGCGCCTTCTTTCATTATCCTGAAATAGTAAAAACGAGCAGTAAATCCGAGTAAATAAAATGAATGTATTCTTTTTTATTTTTCTAAAATGCATAAATACTAGATGATTGTTAACAAATACATGTAATGAGCATTAATAAAACGGATCTGCATATCTTATGGGCGAGGAAAGGAATGATTTAAATGATAGCCTACAAAACAACCATTAAAAAAGGAAACGATTTTTCCATTTTTCTCTATCATATATAAGATTATTAACGAAACATTGTGGACTCATCTTATTACGTAGTGAAACATTTCTGAACTATATATTATAAAAGCATTTAGTATGTTCGTGATAAAACACATTTTATGACGAACTTTTCTTTCGAGAAGTGAAAGGGAAAAAAAAAGATGAAATGAGTACTTACATGGTTTGTAATAGTGGATACAAATGTACGGTAATTTCGGGACCATAAGACCCACCAAGATTTTAGAAGGCCGATTTTAGGAGGAAAATATTTATTCACATCCCATTATCCCTTGCATGTTAGGCTCTGTAAAATCTCGATGTAGCTTAAAAATACCAAAGCGCTTTACATCGATTGTTTACATATGTCAAGTCCCATGAGAACTGTAAATAAACTTGCTTGTTTCCATGTATATTTTGCAAATATATATTAATGTAGTTAACCCTGTGGGGAAGTGAATGTATTTACTGTTTTAACATCAAAAACAAAGGCAATGCTTTCCCAGGGGAACTTTGTATATGTACATAGTTATGTGTAAGAACGCAGGAAAAGTTGTTTACTAGTTTTGCATATAAGAGTTGCTTACTGCGCTAACACCTTTAAAGATGGTATCTAAGAGTGCCGCTAGGTTTAGAGAAGTTTCCGCGGCCTTGAAAGGAGAGGCAAAGTATCAAAGAGGTCCGATAGTTTTAGAGGCAAGTTTCGGAGGAGAACAAAGAGCGGGTTAAACTTAAAAGATAAAAGTCATGCGGAATTCTTTGCAGTTTACTATCCTTAGTGCAAGGTCGCAAAATAAAAAGGATTGAGCCAAGCATAAGGGGGCTTTCTGGCTCCAGAGAGAGGACTTCCAGATGTTGCCAAAGAAGGAAAGGTTTCCAGACGCCAGAGAGAGAGAGAGAGAGAGAGAGAGAGAGAGGGATCCCGGTTGAGAGTTGGCGGCAGTTACAGTTTCTTTGAGGTGGCAGTTCGAGCTATTGGAGACGGCAGTCGTCCAGGAATTTTCAGCGAGCCAAAGCAGAGGAGAAAAGGCGATGTAAATTACCTGAGGCAGCTTTGCTCGGAAGTTTTTCTTTTTCGCCGTGGAAGAACAACCTTTTGCCGGTCGCAGTCCACAGCTCACTATTTTCCCGATGAGATATTACTGAAGCCAGACATTCCTGAGGAAGCTCAAGATCTGAGATGAAAGAAATGCCATAAGACTGTAGTGAAAGAGGTTTGACTGAATGTGCAATGCAGAATTTTTTTGTAAGTTCAAACTTTTTGTATATTCCCTCTCATAGTAGGTTATAGAAAGACTTAAGAAATTGTTCAATAGTAGTAAGAAGTGTCATTAAGAGAATCGATTGGCATATTAGAAATTGTAAAGATAACTTAACAGGGAGTTAGCTAACCTCTATAAAAGAGTGCTGCTTGATCATTTATTTTACAACTGCACTGTTCTTAAATAAATCGGACTTGTGAGCGGGGAAATAATTTAAAACAATAAAAACGCAGTTCAGTTACGAACCACCACTGTTAAAGTAAACATTGATAAAAGAAACTTCGCTCATGAGAGAGAGAGAGGGAGGGAAATCTACTGGAAGTTTTATTTAGTCTTATGCCAATTAAATGATATATTGGTGGTGCAGTCTGACAAATAAATTTCCAGTATTCATAGGCATTTCGACTAGTAAATACGGAAGGTGGATAATCACAGTACACAGAAGAGTAATTGAGAAAAGGTTACAAGAGAGAAAGCGCGCACTGCTAATTAGAATAAAGTATAAAGATAAAGATTTTAAGAATAGCGGCATATAAAGTATAGAGAAAAGACATTTTAAATAATAGCAATAAGCAAAACCATATTACAGCTCCATTGCCTGTCACAACTAATTAACACTGGCTTGTTTAAAACCGTAGTAGTACTCTTATGGGGCGGTTAATATTATCGGAATAGTCTGCATGTCTATAGGTTGCGTGTTTCTGTTTCTTATGAACGGTTTGTTTGTTTTGCAGGAGGCAAACCCTCCACCTCCTAGTGAGACATGATAACTCGTGTCCGTCTAGGACGGGAGTTAGCCAGACTTTCCAAAACAAAGAGCATCGTCGAAACTGAGTTAGTTTCGACGATGCTCTTTGTTTTACTCACTTTCTGTTTTCTGTTTGTCATAAAATTCCCTAAAATTTTCATCACTACTCTGATATTTATTACTGTTTCTGAAACTGTATAATTTTTAATGCATATTTGACTAACATCTTTCACCTAGTTAAAATGTGCATGCTTAAGTCATGCCTCTTCATAAATAAATCTATAACCATAGCGTTTCCGTATACAATCGTCCATCTTCTGACTTCAAAAATGATTTTTGAACGCGCATTTCACACACACACACACACACACACACACACACACAACGTGCGTTCAAAAAAAAAAAAGATCGTTTATTCTTTAACTTCTGCAGTTCTTTCTCTTCCTTTCTCTATTGGAGGTGTACCAAGATGTCTAATTACTTTTGCAATTTTATCACATTTACTATGAAACTTCGAGCGTACACGAACTCCTCTTCTACACATTGGCGTTAGTTAGAACGCATTTATTTTCAGTAAACTGATTATCACTGCAAACTACTAAAAGACGAGTATAAGCAACCGCGAAGCTTTTTCTCCCTCCAAGGATGAGTCAGTGATAACCACCATTATCTTTTCAGCGAATGTGTTGTTATTTTGAAGGTCATGTTGACGCACCTGCAGACAATAAGATACAAGGAAGTTTTATACAATATTTTCCAAGAAAAACAATTCACATATTATGGTATGGTCAATACAGCAATTCCCTACATTGCCTCATACAAAATTAAGTTAATAAAGCAATTTGTTAAGGTATTAAACAAGTTTGAGATGCTGCCAAGTTCAAGAAAGATATTTTTGATGCGAACTACAAGAAATTTGAACTCAAGACGAAGGGTTTGAGCGATCAGTGATGATCATACAGAAAATAGGTCTATTGGTTTCAAAATTGCAATGAAAAAATTTCATGAAAATAAGATTCTGATTTCGAAAGAATAACTCAAATCATGATAAAGAAATTTGAAAACTAAGATTGCATACGAGCTTATAAATTTGCTTCTTTCACTCTTAGAGTATTTCTCTGAGAATGTTGGTAAAGTGAGGGGAAATGCAAACAATTATCTGATTTAGGAATTTGGCCTTAAAACTAAGCTAAGAGATGAATGTATTCTGTGCGTTTTCTGCATGAAAAAATCCCAATCTCTACTGATAGTAGATTTTTTCATCTACTGAGACAGACTAATTCACCTTTTAGTAAAAAGAGCTAATAAAGGTTCTTCTCTAAATGATGTTCTCGAATTGCTTGACAGGTGTCTGAAATAATGTTATCTGCAATTAGGAAATCAGATAAAATTACTTACCTCTATAGCTGCTTTAAACTTTTGGCAGAAGCTGTGGAATACTTTGAAGCATTCTTCGAGTTTAAAAGTTTCTAAATCTTCACATAAAAATTCTGCGATCTCTGCTCTAACGGTATTCAAACTTTCTATTTCCTTCTCAATAGCTAGAACTTCCACTTCCGCAAACTAAGAAAAGATAAAACTTTAAATTCTGATTTGAAAGACCCAATCACTACACTTCTCAGAGATAGAGAAGATAAATGAGGATTGATCAGAAACACTTGCACAATATTATATTATATATTAATAATAAAAGTAATAGCTATTTGATGTTTCCATATATAGATTTTTCTCAGACGAAAAAAACATTAAAAGGAAATTTTCTAATAAAAGAAAAAAATATTGAATACTTTCTTTTCCATTCAAATTATAGAAACGATCGTAATTTTTTTCCCCTCCCATAAATGCTCACCTGGATTATTATTGGCGAAATCACAACCTATACCACAATTTCTTGAACAGCCTTCATATCCTTGTAAACATATGATTTTAGACATTTATCAGAATACTTCCTGATAGGAATTTAAGGCATTTTCATATAACAAATCCTTTGGCATAATATTATTAATCGGGTGCTTCCAGTGTTTTAGATTCTCATCGCAAAAATATATGAGTAAGTAGTCTACATAATAACTGCGCAGTAGTATCTTGTTTACCACAATCCAATGTACATTGCATGCAGCGTCTCTCTCTCTGATTTATTCATTAATGTCATTTAAATAAAAAAAATATTACGTTAAATTTTCTGTTTTCCATAATATATATGGAAAACAAACCTTAATTTTCGATATTAAATTTCAATTTTTAATGAACTCATAAGTAATTTTATTAACAATTACCACGCTAGTTATATGCATTTTTAATTTCGAAATACGTGTGAGCTATTGATAATCTAAACGATAAGAGACTACTGAAAAATAGCCCAAATATATATTTTTAAACAAAGCCGAGGAAAATATGAGTAGTCTTACGCGGATTATATTATTCGAAATAAGTGAGTTTAAAATTTTTACACATTAATCTTCTGTGTATGTTAACACGTTGTCCTTAAAATAATAACTTACCTTAGTAATTGCTTGTGTGGAATGCGTTGTCAGAGGTTGTTACGAATGCTTC
The DNA here is from genome assembly GCF_054136105.1 of Typopeltis vanoorti. Classification (NCBI taxonomy): domain Eukaryota; kingdom Metazoa; phylum Arthropoda; class Arachnida; order Uropygi; family Thelyphonidae; genus Typopeltis; species Typopeltis vanoorti. The sequence continues at coordinate 90,475,491 of NC_143554.1, forward strand.
GTCTGTTAATGAATTTAAGTATGATAGATATTGTGTGAATAATATCTTCTGATTCCATGGAAACACCGTTATAATAATAATATATTAATGCATTTTAGATACATACTGGGATGAAATTAATGATAAAAACAAATGAAAAGAAAGAGACACAATGAATATGTTAAGATAATGGGAATAGTTTAGAAATCACCGTCTCAAAGAAACTGCTGATTGTCCAAGTTTCATTAAGTAAATAATATGAAGTGATGCATATATTTGATAAACGGAAATCACAATAAATTTCTTTTAATTGAATATCATATACTAAAATAAACGAATTCATACCTTGAGAAATTCTTCCATTTGTTCAGTAAGATCTTTCCCAACTGCGGCTACCTGCTTGGATATTTTCAGAACCTTCTGACTCAGTGAGGTTACCTCTGTCTTCAAATTATCGATGGATAATCTGAAATATAAGCTTTGTTTTAATAATAGGGAAACTGTATGAAGAATATGCAGACATGAAAGTATGATTTTGCAAAATCATTCTTGGAATGGAATTTTATAAAAGGAATGAACATAACTGTTGAAAAGAGACTGAATTGTTTCTATGATAACATTTCCCAGCATCAGGTTTATTATTATTATTTTTAAGTCTGAATCAAAACATTAGGATAGATTTATTTTTAAATTTAAAAATAAAGTTTAGCTTTAGTTGCAGGGCTCAAGGCAGCACTAACAGATCTAAGACGGTATGCATTATTATAATCGGTGATTGTGCTATTTCTGGTTGATATTCAAAGCTAAAAAAAATAAAATAAAATACACACACACGCCAACCATGTATTTTAATGTACTACAGCGAAGATTCCAACATGACCAAAAAAGAATCAACTGAGTACCGTTGGCTAGATGGCGCTATAGTGTCAATTAACGAAATAACACTCACCGTTATTGCAAGTTACGTTTCCTGGGATAAAATAAATATGCTCACGCCTTTTATCCCCCCAAAGGGTGCAGGTGAGGATATTTAACCTGAACTAATAAACATTTTTTGAAGACTTTCTTCTTGGGAAGGAAAGTAAATTATACTTGGGGAAAATTAATACTCTTGTTTTGAAAACAATATAATTTCTTGTCAGGCATAAAGGCCACTCCTTGCTCCGCATTTAAAAAAGCATGCTCAAACCAGCATATGATGGAGTAAGGGAAACGATGTTTGGTAGAAAGGATAGTTTTCAAAACTCGTGAATTCCGAAAAATTTCTCAGCAATAACTGTCAAGAAGTGAGAGTGGCACGACAAAGCAACGAAAAGTAGCTCCTGAAGTTGGGTAATGCTACTTTTCATTATAAAGATTTACTCAAAGTAAATCAATCAGTGATATATTTTCTCTATTCTCTGACTATTCTCTATTTCTCTGACTATTCTCTATTTCTCTGACTATTCTCTGCTTTTAAAATAATCACGAGGGTTAAATGTTGTCTTTTAAAGCAAACTGTTTTGGACAGTTATATGCTCCTCAGCCACCTGGATTGAAATCTAGAGTTATGTTTATTCCTTTTAGAAAATAAGTTACGTCAATTACCTTGTCTGTCCATATGAACAAATTTACTTGAACAACATGAAGCAGAGTAGTTTAGAGTAATATAAATAAAATTTTTTGAAAATATATTTTTTCTTTTTTTTTTTTTTACAGAAAATTAATATTTGTTTTGAAGTGTTTCTCTCCCCTTTTTTTTTTGCAAGAAACTTTCAATTTTTTTTTTTTTTTTGTATGATCATAAAATTGCAAACAGCGTCTGGAAATCAGACCAATGATTTCTAATGTATATTCAAACTAATAATCTTACAGACGTAAGATTATTAGTTTGAATATACCACTTATGTCTTACAAATTTACGATAATTATGATAAAGAACAATGCATCCACTGATAATTGGTTTTCCACTATAATAATTTAAATGTGTTTGATGGCACGAAGCAACTCACTTAGCAGCATCCTCTAAATTAGGCATATCATCTGGAAATTTCAGCAATTTAGGGCATTTCTTTTCCACTTCCTAAAATAAAAAAAAGGTATGAATTGTTTTACTGGATCTATATTTACAGGAAAAATAAAATCCTGATTTTTTTTTTCCAAGAATATGATACACTTTATTCTTACCAGGGCTACATAATGAATGAGATTCATGCCAGGTTTGTTTGCTCTAATATCAGCAAGCTTTAGCAAAGACATCATCTTGAATCCTGCAGCATCTCCAGCATAACCACCCTAAATACATGGATTTGTATAAGTATACAGAACTTGAAAGTGTTTAGTACATATATCTGCTGGCTAAAAATATTGAAAAATGAATTAAAAAAACATTAAACAAGTGGAGAATACGTGTTATTATCGGAAAGGAGCGTTGGGTTCATTATTAATGGGGTGATTTATTCATATGGCGATTCTCCTCGATCAAGAATTAACCAAATATCACTTGAGAACATGTAAAATCACTCGCCTTGTTTTATGAAGAGAACGAGCTTCATGGTCTGAAATGAAGTGATGACACACGCAGTTCAGATCGTGGTTATGTTTGCACACAAATATTTTTTCATTTATCCCTGAATTCAGTGAAGTGTTGAAATGAGTGTGGTGTGCAAATTTCAAGTTAGACAAAAATTCTACAAACTGAGCTAGCGGTATATAAATATCGCATTGAAGGATTCCAGAAAGAAATATATGCTACCTTTGTATTCAGTTACATTACTAATACGCCAAGCTATTACCTCATAAATAAAATATTGATTATACGCCATTATGTTATAATTGAGTTTCTTAAAAACTATGTTGTATGTCACTTAGAATCTTAAGATCTTTTTAGAAGATAATACAACTTTAAAGCTGTTTTTCTGCAGATCAGTTTCAAACTTCAGCTAGCGAACAATTCTACTCCCATTATTCTTCCAGGGATGTCTAGAGGAAGTCTGAGTACGATGTGAAGAAACACTGTCGAAGACAGAGTATTAGGGTTTTTCCCTATAAAACTTTTAGTTATGAGAAAGTTTTAGTTATAGACTTTTTTTTAGTTATAAGACTTTTCTCCCTGTGAGTGGGGCTTAGTAAAGAATTCTGTCGCTGCATGTTCCAGACCCTTCTACTTTCTATCGTAAACCATGAAAAGACAAGCAAAAGGAAGAATTTTATTCAGAAATAAAATGAAACCTCCTAGTTCCACTTCACAAATATACGAGATTTTTCCTGTAAGCCATGATCATACATAGTTTAAGTTTTAACTTCAATAATATTTGTTTCCAATCTACAGAAATCCGTTCCCATTTCAGCATTAGATCCACTGACTCAAACTAATCTTTTTTTTTAGTTCTAAAAATCTCTAATTTATCACATTTGTTTTTATCGTTCGCCTAATATCAATTATTTGGAACCATTTGTTTTTCTTTAAAACTTTATTTTTTTTCCCCAGTCCATCTTCTTTAGAGATCTTTATATACACGACCTCAATAGGATTACTTTTTTTCAACCTGCACCGATCAGTCGGTAGCGATACTGAGATATTTGCTATCAAACAATCTCACACAAATGGTTCGTATTCCTATGTTCCTATTCGAATATTACACAATCCTGAACATTCTAAATCTTCTTGATCTCTTTCTCACAAATAATGCCTTGAAGTATACTGTGAAGGATATTCGTCGTCCTTTAGGCCTTTCCGATCACAATCTAATGTTGATTTCCTCTCCAATTGAGAAATATTAGCATGGCCATTTTTTCACTTTCTGTTACCTGATAGAACCCTAAATAGGTGACCTGTGAGATGTAATTTCTTCATTTTCTTGAAGAATTATTATTTCCAGTTAGTTGTCTTATCTAACCATCTGCATCGAAAGCATCTTCGAAACAGTTCTTATATAAGTATGGAAACATTCATTCCCCGAGTCTAATGACCAGTTTATCGAAATGTGTGCCACGGCTGTCGACGATGAAATCATATCGGCGACTAGCTTTCACTTCAGTGTCTAGTTTCTCTTTTTTGCGTATCCTAAAAGTGAAGAAGTTATATCCAAAATATTAACACGAATGAATTCGAAAGGACAAAAGCAGAAAACTTGTATTCTGTCCAAATGGCAGTTCTCTTTTTCTGATACCTTGCCAACGATTAGTAATAGTTTTTGATCCAACTTTTGTTTATAAGATGGCGCCACTGTATTATTATTACTCATCAGTTTTCACTCTTCTGACTTTTCCTCTAACTCTTACACTGGTATTAATCAATGTGCATGAAAAGACGCATTTCTTGCCGTGTTACAAACAAGGCAGTCAACTTGTCTTTTGATATTTCAACACAATGAGATCAGAAGAATCTTTCCAATATGGATACAAAAAAAAAAGGCTCTGCAATCAGGCTGTGTCCTAATGACATAAATCGGATGATTTTTGGACACAAATACCATCGAATTTTTTTTTTTTTTTTTTCAAAAAAATTAAGCGGTCATTCTTGATATCTAAGCATTTGATCTAGTTTGATACAAAGACCTCTTAACGTTGCAAATAATCTGGAGTACCATAGGACTCTGGCCTGTTTTCTTTCTAAATATCAACCAATTTCGCACATTCATTGCAAATGTAATTATTCACAGTTCTGCTAATGGTAGCATATTAATTGTTGAATTTAAGTGGGCGAACTTATAATTATTATCTCTAGAACATTAAATATCGATTAAATATTAAATACCTCAAGATGAGAAATCCTGTCTTGTCAACTTAAATTTACTTCACTGGTATCAGTTAAAGTAAATTTAAGTTGACAAGACAGGATTTCTCATCTTGAGGTAAAAATCCTCATGACTCAGTGATGAGGTTTTCTTCAGTTGAAAAAGCATAGGCTAAAATCATCTCTAGGATAAGAAGAACCTTTCTAATGGCATTTCAATAAGATGGTGGTGATGTGCTTCCCCATATGAGTCTCTCGGTTGTTATTCATCATACAGCAATTAATCAACTTGAGATAAATTTAGCATCAAATCTTTGATGTATAAACTATTATATGCATTGCCTCTTTCACCACACTTTTATATCTTTTTTTTTTTTTTTTTTTTTTTTTTTGCTGGTGTTACTTTTTATTTTTCAACAGATATATTAATCCTAACAATTCATTGATTCTCCTGATACACGATCAATAAACAACGATGTTATGACAATATTTTTATTACACTAGAAAAAAATATTGAGAAAAACAAGCGGCGCAATTACTATATCAATAACATTATTTGATCAGTTATGAAAAACTGATTTCTTCAGAAACATTCAGGAAGTGTATTCCTATGCCAATTATTCTTCAATTAAGCATCAAGGAATAATGATGGATATTAATAAGCATATGTATCATAAATTATTACTCCATCAGAATAAACAATGATCCAGAAAGAAGTAACCATGGCCTCTTTCAGCGTTCAGCCTCATCAACATTATCCTTTTATTTACATTCCCCACCCTTTTCAATACTATGTCAAACACGTACTCATTTTTGTATCAGCTCGAACTGGTTAGTGCGACCTCAACCTAACAAAGTATTAAAAAGAGTTGCCGGTAGGTATGTATGTGTGTGTGTATATATATATATATATATATATATATATATATATGCTTGATTCGAAACATTCTGAATGCAGTCCAACGTTATTCATCTAAGTCTCATGAAGCAAAACTTTCAGTCGACATACTCTTTAGTGATCAGATATTTTTAATTTCAGTAAAAACTTGAAATATATCGAATATTTAATTTCGAAGATTTAAGAAAATCTTGGAAATTCCAAGGAATTTCCAAGATTTTTTCTGCAAAAATTCGCAGATGTTATTACTTAGCATAACAATATGAGTGTTATCTTCTTACAGATGAACGTTCAACTCATCAGTGACAGTCACAACTAAGCGCACATTAATATTTAGGATTAGGGGAAGCAAATTTATTGTTCAGTTATACAAAATAAACAACAAATTTGTTCAAAGTGACCCATTAAAGATCCACCATGAACACATACACAACACACAATAAATATTTAATCCCGTTCTCTCTCATCGTGCTAAGGAAACAAAAAAAAATCCTCCCTCATTATATTATAGCTTTAAAACAGTGAACAAATTCAATCACAGCAAAATTGCCTATAAAGTGTTTCGAAAGATTTCAATTAAAATACTCCACAGGAATCATTAGTTTTAAAGAAGTTTTCATTTGTTGTTTATTATGTAAATTTCGGAGGTTGCGTTTTTCTTAAAAAAATTGTAAAATTTATGAAAACTTGGAGTATTAGAATACTTACTGAATTAAGAAAATTTCCAGCAACCAGAACCATATAAAGTACTTCATGTAGACCTCTACATTCCTTAATTTCTGTAGCAATATAAATAAAATCAAATGAATTAATTAAAATAAGAAATAAAATCAAACGTATTAGTAAAAGATTCTTATAAAAATAATGAAATAAATAATCATAAGTAATCAGTAAATAAATAATCATAAGTAATCTGCTCTTATAGGGAGTAGATGAGGTCTTTTAACTCTATCTAGCTTTTGGAAACTGAGAAGGCAGTTCATTCTCCATCAGTTGCCAATCAGAGATAGCTGGCCAATATTAATTGGCCAGCTATCTCTGATTGGCAACTATCCAATAATTATAAGGCAACTTTCCAATAATCCAATAATTATAAGCGGCAACCAATGAAGAGACGAACAAACAAGTGCTACCATCTCTTGGTACCTGACCTTAACAGGATATATTACTGTCTGAAATAATGTGAGTTCTGACTATTTTCTAAGCCTTTCTTAGAGTCGTACCCAAGTTAGTCGATCTTTGGCATGACAAATGGGTTTTTCCTATTGGAAAATCGAGTTTTCCATCTCTTAAACTCAAGAAAATTGACGTGGCACCCACAATGTTTCAACCAATAAAAATATAGTGTTAGGATTAGAAATCATGAGATGGCGGCCTTTGTCAGTCGTCTCTTCACCAGATGGTGTTTATGATTAGTGATAGTCTTGGGCCAGCTGTCTCTGACTACCGGTGAAGATTAAACATCCGTAGTCTCCAAACGTAAATGAGGGCTAAAATGACATTGCCTACTCATAAGGGAATAAAAGGCGTTAGCTGATAATTCATTATATCGAAAAAGTATCACGCAACTTCTACATTATATCTTTATAATGATATAGAATCTCTCTAGATTATATCTTTATTATATTACTAATTATATCTTAATTATATCGCAAATAAGAATATATTTTAATTTTTATAAATAAGTTTTAATTAAAATGAAATTCAAATTCAATTTTAATGGATTTGTTAAGTTTTTTTTTTTTCTTCAAAGAAAAAAAAAACTAGTCATCGACTAGAACCTTTTCTAACTCTTTTTATGATTGATTCCCGAGTTAGTAGATCTTGGGCAAGGGTTTTACTCCCGGAAACTCTTGAATAGTTGGACTGGATGTATTATATTGTATGGGTGCTTTCTATAACACAAAAAAAAAAACACTTGAAAGATGTTTGGCTATTATGTTTCAATGAAGTGGAATTTCAGAATTTTATTAGCATTAAAATGCTAATAAAATTCTGGCTTTAAAAATTTATGTACGTGGATCAAGGGATAAAACAGTAAACATATCAGCACACCATATCCAGATTAAAGGTTTGGTCTGTAAAATTCAAAAATAGCAAAAGCGAAGGTTTCATTCTCCAAGTGTTTTACATAAAAATTGGCTAAGAAGGATGAAGCTCATATCAGTCTGATATGATTGCTTATAATTTGATCTGCATGTAAAATTAACCCATTAGGACGAATAACTGAAAAATGTCAGAGGGAATTTGATAAGATAGATAAGATAAAGAGTATCTTAATTATATATTAGCTAATAGATATCATACCAAAGTTAATGATGATTAAGCGTGTATGTGTGTGTGTGATGTTGAGAATACAATGTGAATGTCTTTACTTGTTAAATAATTTCGATCTCACGAATACTACCGCCTTGCTTACCTGAGACCTAAACAGGAGACTGAGAAAATTTCATGTTTGGTATTTATAAGTACTCGCTGTTATTTCATTTAGTATCTTGTTTATATTAGTCATCAAGAAACATTAAGGCTGACAGGCATTGGTATTCTTTTATTGTTACTTAAGTATATTTTTCTGACATGAATATTCTTATGAATTCTTTAGGTATTCTGCGCTATACTTCATATTTGAGAACTCTGCCCATTGTACATTCCAATGTTTTTTGTAGGAATACTCTGCATTCTCTCCTGCTATTTGACACGTCTGTTGGATTGCGCGATTCAACATCATGAGAAGAAGTTGCACCAGTTTCTCAAAACAATTTTCAGGCAGATATTTTCTGATACACTACCACGACTACAAGAGCTACAATATAGAATAAACCTTCGTGTGCGTGTCCTGGATCTCTGAAAGACAACCCAAGGCCGCGATGTGAATTTCGGGTGTTCTGTTTGTATGGGGGAACCTCCACTCTCTGCATTGAGTAACTAGTCTTCAGAAAACAGCATGTATAAAATGTTCGGATTGCCGATGGAATTCGAACTGAGGTCTTTTCAACTAATTCGCATATGTTGCTCTTCGTACTGTGTTATGGAGGCAGAGGCACGCGTGAGCTAGGACAGGACAGGACAAAACTATCGTTACTCAATAGCAATCTGCAAAGGATTAAATTCAGTATCAAGTTATCAACTGAAATATGGAGGAACCTAGCCAACCATAATTTGTTCTGACTTGACTTGCTGCTACCTGTAATACGATGCTGGCTGCTGCAGTATTCTAGCCACATTGAATGCATATACAAAACAGCATTCAACATTGGTATTTGCAACTCAGAAGAGGTCACTCTTCTGAGTTGCAAATACAAGAAAATTGAGCGCGCGCGTACACACACATACACACAATTATATACGAACCATGAACAAAAGGTCGTAGGATCTATAGCACATATGCCGTGAGTGAGATATAGAGGAAGCAGGGTTTTGCTCCAGATTAACCTATTCTGTTCCAGTGATTAATTGCATCGAGGGTCAGCCGAAGAAAGTTCCAGAAAACGTTCCTCTAGTCGACGACTGGAACTGGAAACTTCCAACAGTAATTGATAATAGGGGAATCACATTCTTACTTTAATTCGTAACCCTGACAAGCAAGCTAAATTTGCTCATGAAGTGTCCCCATGACTAATCTGCTTGTAGCTGTTGACTCCACATCAATTGCCTCAGTATTCCATAAGTGTTCCAAATTATACGAAATACAATTTCCTTATAATTTACTTTGTAACCAAACAGAAAACAATTCTACAACCCATGTCTTTTTTTTCAGGCGGTTTAAGTTATCACGTACAGATTCTTCAAAGAATTTGTACGTGATGGAGATATATTTGAATTACTGAATGACATAGAAATCTTTGCAAACTCCACAAGGCTATGTTGGCCTTTCAAATTGGTCTCTAAAATATATCTTGCGTATACCCAAACACACCCATCTGATTCGATAAAGTAACTGATAATTAATCACTAACGATGACAGAATATTTCGAAATATGTTTTTTTTATTCCTTGTAAGTTATTTAAAAAAGGAAAAAAAAACAAGGTCAAAGAAATTTGACACTAAGAGGATGCGTAATAAATGCTCACTTGTCAAGATACGATCGATGATTGTAATCGAATAATAAATTATTGTAGACTTTCTTTATAATTATTTATCAGATTGAAAATTCAAGTCTATTTTATAGGATATTAATAAAATTAACCTTACCTTGAGTGGCCAGCATGATACTTTCGAGAGCGGGTTCCAAATAGGTCATGTTAGCTGCAAATTCCTCTTTCAATAGCATGCTTTCAATTCGAAGTTTATAGCTGAAAAACCGTGGGTGTGAAAATTCGAGAAAAATACCTTATATTTATTAATCCTTAATTACTTTCAAATTTAAACTATTTCGTAGCAGGATTCACTAATCGCGTTAGTAAGTTAATGCTAATTATACAAGTATTTGTATTAATTTGCATTAAGTATACAAGCATTTGTAACAAATATTAATTATGAGTATGTAATCAAAAAACTATTAAATTTGTCAAATTAATGTATTGGATAAGTAATTCGAATTAAGCTTTGATATCTAGCGTCATCTTGCGACCAGGTTTGCAAGTGCGAGTAAACTAATTTGTAAACTACGCATTTTTTTTTTATGCCGAGTACGATTGGTTTTATCTACATTAAAGTTCGTTATATCGCTAATGGATCAGTTTTTTTTTATATATATATTATCCCCTGCAGTGAGAACAAAGTGCTTATGCTGCAAAAACTATTCTTTGCAAGTTTATTATTCCAGGTATGTAACTTCCGCACATTATTTTCTTAGTTCCATAACTGCGAAGTTGATCAGTTGACAAGTGTATGTAAACTTAATTTATAAGCTACGAATTTTTTAATGCTGAGTGCGATTGGTATTATCAACATAAAAGTTCCGTTATGTCGCTAATGGATACGTTTTTTTTTAATAGTCCCGCAGTGAGAACAAAGTGCTTATGTTGTAAATACATTACCTAGCAAGTGTCTGATTATTGAAGTTCAAGTCAGTAAAGTGGACATTAAAGCATAAACGTAGTTCTATATGTTTTGTTATAATCCTTTGCCTTGTTTCTTTTATATAGCACTTTACTATAATATTACTGTTTTGCTATGTGTGTGTGTGTGTGTGTGTGTATATATATATATATATATATATATATATATATATATATATATATATATGACTCTATACCAAGAAAGGAGAGTTTAATGTTAAGATACTATATACTAGATCTGTTAATGTTATTTTATCATGTCTCTGTTATTTTTTTATTTAATTCTTTGCCTGTGATACCTGAAGAAGTTGAATTTCAACGAAACTAGTCAAGTATCTTAACATTAAACTCTTCTTTCTCGGTATAGAGTCATTTAAATTTATTTTTATATACATTTTCTACCGAGTAAATAATGTTTAATAATATATATATCTTAGTAAATGCTGAATGATGCAGGTAATGGTCGACTTCATTTTTTTACAATGTCTAATTATAATATTTTCAACGCTAATTATGAATAGTGAACCTGAGTTATATATACTATTATTATATATATTGAATACTTAATAATCATTAAATAAAATGGCATATACTCACTTGGGAAGTTGCACTAGCTTCAGTAAAAATTTTTCTGCATTACCGAGCTTGCTGGAATCTCCATCGAAGCCCTTTAGCATTTCCACCTTAAATTCGCATAACATAAAAACATCAGTACTAAAATATAAAAAGCATAAGAAACTTTTGTATTGCATGTAATTTACTAAGAAAGTATACTTTTTTAATTTTTTTATATTTTTTATAAGCTTGGTTTATGTGTATGTTAAATATATTTTATCACTGTTAGATAAAACAGTAGAAGAATCTTGTATAATTTTTTTTTTTTTTTTTTTTGTACAAAATTTGTTTATACACCGCGTGTCATTTCACTAGACCTGGTGTCGCCATATTTAATAAACATTTAATATCCGAGGTGAGACATCTATTTCTTTGCAAGAAATTATGCTTATATTTATAAAATATGGAATATTTTTTAAATAAGCGAATTCCCTCGTGTAATGGTTTCTGTATACGGATTTTTCCCCCTGCGCTGAGTAGAGATACAAAATGATCTAGACTTCATTTAGCGTTCGTTACTGAGACTATTTATTATATAGTAAATTGGTGGGAGTTGCATAAAAAAACGAAATCCAGTGCGAGTAGAGTTGCCATATTTTTAAATCTCTGTGCAAGATATTAATCCGTCAGTAGATAAAGTACTAAATACAGCTAAAAAAAATCTGGATATACCAGTGATTAAGAGTAATTTCGTTTATGGGAGGAAAATTGCAATAGGGGACTTGCTGAAGAGACAAAACTTCCTTGCTGTCGATATGGTACTTAAATCAGAAATTCCTCAGTTCGAGGATAATTGAAATGGCTAAATGCTCACAAAAAATCATACTATTATTTTTTAAGAAAAATTCATTTTTCAAAAAAACTTTCATTTAGTTTCAATGCTTAGGCTATGTAGAAAAAAACGGTGCGAGTTTTGGATGTGTAGAGTAAGTTTTATGGTAGAAAAGACTTGTATAAGAGGGATGGCCTGCAGTTGAATGGATTTGGCATCAGGTTGCCTGGATAAATAATTTATTAGAATGAGACCTAATACAGCGAGTCAGGGAAAGTAGATTATCTTGGGAGGTGATAATATTGATGATTTATGGTTTTAATGGCACAAGGACAGCAGAGGTCATACTTTGCCATATCAAAGGTTATAGCAGTATCCAAGGTAAGACTATCACAAGCATCCAATGCCTGCAGCAGGATTCGAACCCGCGGATATGTTAACCATTCGGCCAACTAGACCGGCTCTTGAGAGGAACGCTGAAGATGTGTATGTAAGTTCAGCTGGGATGTGTATTCGTAATAGCGATAGGAATGTAAAAAGCAGTTATGAAACTGCCGAATGGATGGGCTTTGGGTTCGGGCATTTCGAGTGGAAATTGGAAATACGGGAAAGGGAAAAAAGAAAATTGTCCAACTGGGACAAGCAAACTGGAGATTTGAATATAAGAAAACGCGAGGAGGTAATTTATGTCTATACACAAATACCAGGAGCATTAGAAACAAGGATTGAGTTTGTTCTTTGATGAATACGTTGCGAGATAAAATTGTTGGTATTAGTGAAACCTGGCTCTCAGAGTCGGATGTTCTAACCGGAATTGAGTGCGAAGGATATAGTAGATTTAGAAATGACAGAAGAGATAGGAGAGGAGGATGAATACTACTAATGATATCAGATGACTTGAGTCCATTTAGTACACACACACACACACACACACACACACACACACACACACACAGACCTGGCGGTTCATTTACTTGGGATGAAGAAATGCATCGCAAAATTACCCTGATGAGTATTAAACAAGGATATGATTATTTTACCATCAGTTGGTGACAGTAATAACGCCATACTGACCTGGGAAGTGGCCAACTATATGTATATTCTAATCAGGACAGGTTAAACCATACATCTGGAAATTATAACAAACTCAGGAGCATGCCATCTTTGGTATCATGGTATCAGTTGTTGAATAGGAAGGATATCAGCTGTTTTATGAGAAGCTTTGAAAACATGCTTGAGTGATGGGTATTTGGGTGCGTCCCTAGATTTGGAAGAAAAATTGAATGGGAGTGAAATGGATGTACAATCTAATTAAACAAGAGATCCATGAGAAAATGAAGTGGAAAGAATCTCTCGAGAATAAGAATGAGAGGAGTTATGAAATATATAAAGCTCAGGCCAGAAACGTTGCGAGTATTGTAGTCGGAGTATGAAAAGAAATTGGCCTCACAGGCTAAAAGAATTTTATTTAATCTAAAAGAATTTTATCGTTATGTTGCAAGTAAAAAGAAAGAATGACTGTGGAAGTCATTCTTTCTTTACTGAATGTAGACGATATCCTGGTATAAAAAGCAGAGACGATAGTTCAAATAAGAGTGCTCACTTCACCAAGATCTATCACCCTGGTGTATGTATAATACACAGTGTTACTGCTACATTGTATGAAGAGATGCATTAGAAGGAAGTTCTAGAGCTATTGCCTGTAACTTGAATAAGAATTTGGCAATTGGGACAAATGGGATATCATGTGTGCTAGAGAGATATTCAGCCGAAATGTCTGGGCCCTTGACGTTTGTAGAATTTGAGTCTTAACGTGATACTCCCATTTCATAAGGGTGTTGCAAAGATAGATGTGTAACTCTCGACCTGTCAGCATCGTAAAGATTTTAGAAAAGTTGGTAAGAATTCGCATACAGAACTTGTTGGAAGAAACAAAATATACGTTCTTGCAAGGAACAGCATGGGTTTATTAAATTGAGGCCATGTTTGAGCAATTTGCTCATTTTGTAATATCGTTACGGCTGAGTTGGGAAAAGAGAATAGATAAATTATGATACTATTGGACTTCATTTGACTATTTTAAGGAGGTAAAAATATATTTCTCTTAAGTTAAGTTTTGTTCACTTACATACTCTAAAACATTGCAAACTTGCTGGCACTGATCGTTATATTGGAATTTTACTATTCAGACTGCTATATTTGAACGCTACAATATTAGGGAAGGACTATACTTAACTTTTGAGCCAACTAATCTCCGGGGGAGATTAGCTGCTCGATTATTTCGTAACTTTTGTTAATCACCGAAAACATGTATTTAATACTTGAAATCGCTTTTATGTTTAGTGAAACTAATGTATTTATTGTCCCTTGATTATTGAAGCCTCGTAATGGCACGAGTTAAATATGTTTTAGGTTCTCAGCTTATTTATCTTTGATCTCACCATAGGTCTTATGTATAAAACGTTTCATAACAGAATTTACATTAAAAAACACTCTAGAACAGTTTTCTAGCGTACGCTTACGTTATTGCAATTAATAATTGTCCTTGTATTGTGTTTTATTCACAAAACATTTTCACACAAAAACACATATGGAATAATAAGAAATTTGTTGTAATTAAAAAAAAAAGTTCTTTGATATCGATTGCCTCCCCCACTCTCAGATGATGATATCTAAGAACAAAGGACTGAAGTCTTGATCGCTAAAGTACGCATTAGAAAGGAAATGGAGTGCTTTTCCTTAAAAATAAAATAAAAATAAATAAATAATTATATATTATATTCAGAATTAACGGGACGTTCCTTGCATATATCGAAAGCGAAATAAAAAAAAAATTCCGAATTTCCCATTGAATTCTAATGGGAATATATTTCTCTTAATGATAACGCTAACTGATCATTTCGAAAATAAAAAATACAGTATTATACAAGTATTTTGCACTTGATTTATGTGACTATTTCGCAAGCATTACTACCCGTTTTCAATAGAGAACAATGAGAAGTAATGTCATCAATGTATAAAACATACATTTCGATATGTTAACCAACTATTATTATGTTCTTTTAGCAGTGAGAATTATTATGATGATCAAGAACTGATTTATAATGAAGAATCTCAATACTGAATCTTACCTCATCCAGTTCTGGAAGTATTTTCAGAAATCCTCTTAGTTTTTCTGCACCAATATCTTCATGATTTCCATCTCTCAGAACACGAATGATAGCATCGTTGGAGCTAAAAATAGAAAAAATGTTTTCATACAATGGAAAGACCATTAAGATATATTTATACTTATTCGCCCATGACGTTTGTTTGGAGTTCAAAAGCTTAAACACTAGCTAATATTGTTACGAAAACATTTTTTACAAACCTATTATATTTAACAAACACCAGTAACAAAAAATACTTTTGTTTTAAAATTGCCCATTATTTTTTGTTGCAGCGTGATGTAATGCAGTATGTACTGCATGTATGTTTTCCCTTTTTTTTTTCCTATGCAAATTTTTGATTTATAGTTTGGAAACGGGTTCTGAACTTCAACGAAAAACGAGGAAATAATATTCTAAAAAACCTACGAAATGACAAATTGTTAACAGGCTGCATGAATTTACGCAAAGCGAGTCCATATTATATATATTGCATATAAGAAATATTTTTAAAAACATTATCAGTAAATGATGTGCTCTTAATGTTTCTACAAATATCAGCAATGGAAGCACAATAAGCATTTAAATCAAATAGATGCGTCGACGCAAAAAAATCTAATTATGATTTTCGAGGGTCAGACAGAAATTTAAACAAAACGCAAAATAATTTATCTTAAATTAGTCACACGGATCACATCCACGAGAAAGTTGCGACACTCGTAGCATACCAGTTAGTTTATGGAAAAATAGTGCGCCTGATATCTCTGCCCACAATTCCAATAGAACGGTCTATCCTCGCTATATTCTCAGCCAGCAACAACGTTCTTGTTGGCAATACAGAAACAAATATTTATGTTAGTCTGCACGCTTTTCTAAAATTTGCTTTTAGCAAATTTTACTTCCAGACTCACCAGGATCCAGCAGGGGGAGTGACGAAGCATTCATATTATAAAAGCAAAGTGGCGATTGTAATTTTCAAACCGAATGACGTGTTAGCATTAGTCACATGTAAATATAAGAAGACCATATATGGAGTTACTGTATTTCGAAATAAAAAGCAATCACCACGAGGTATGTACATTAATCATAATCATGTTCCAAAACTAAATATTTATACAGTTATTAAAAGATCGAGGGCCTTCGAAAATGGTATGATTAGTGAAAGATGGGGGTAGCCGTTTGTGACAGTCAGGACCTTTAAAACCAAAACAGTGAAAAATCAAAAATTGCATCCACTTAACGAGAATTCGGGAGGTAAAAACAACTCCAGATGTAGGTCGCTATTTTGCAACATATTACTCATAAACGAAACAGGCTGCTCTATGGAGGTGGTCAAACGCCCACCTCAGACCAATTACGTGTTCCATTAGATCAGGGTTTGCGTGCATTCGTATTTATACCAGAATCTGAATTAAAAGTAATTTTTCGAAGACCAGTGTTACTGATTTTTACTTTATAGTCTCCAAATATTTCAAATATTGGTTTGAAAGCCAATTTTTCAGAAAGTATTGAATATCGGTTAATTATCATATGATGAGAGATAGCTACTTCACTGTCTTATTAAACCAATATATTAAATATTGTTTAAAAGGTAATTTATCTGGAGCAACGCCGTAGCTTGGGTGGAGCGAGCGTGCCCTCTCCCATGGCATCGTGTCCTAAAGGGCGCCTTTTGGGGTCTAGGAGCATTTTTTAAAAAAAATTGGTATTAAATACCTTTTATTTTCGGTATTGAATTATTGGCGACTAAAATTGTTAGTGGGGGTTTTAAAATCTATTTGAAGTACTATAAATACTTCTAGTTTGACCTTAAGACGTGCAAGCAATTCAACAGTTCATAAATAACTTATTTTGGGGTCTCTTCGACGTTGTTCATTTCTACCAACCGTTAAATAAATGTTGTAATAAATCAAGGGAAAGAAAAACAATTTACACAATTTTTAAAGTATAAAAGATTTAGAACATCTGTTAGTAAAAAACAAACAAAAAACTTGATATTAAAGAAAGTAATACCAGTTATATTCAACCAACTATAGGTCCGTTTTAGCACGCTATGCCGTTGATATAATTTTTTTTTTTTTTCAGATGAAATATAATTTTATCTGAAGTCGGCGTGTATTTCTCGGCGATTTTTATCTATCTTAAGGTATGGAAAACCCTTCCCCTTCTATACGATATTGGCCGATTCACTTTTCAGCTGTGAAAGTTCTTACAGAAGTTCTTCGTATCCTTGACGAAACTCAGATCCAGATGTTTCCGTAAGATACAGGCTCAGACATAGCACTAATATATCCAATTACCTTTAACTCGGCAAATTTTGATATTTATTCGGTGAAGGAGACTAGATCCATTGAAAGCTTTCAAACAATAGAAGAGAAAGGGGATGATTACTCTTCTCCCTCCCATTATATATATATATGAACATATTTTCGATATACAGTCAGTAAAGAGAAGCTATCACAGAAAAAGAATTAGTCAACACAGCCCATAATCAGATTGCAGTTTTTAAACTTTCACTGTACAGACTGTTGGTTTCTTTGCCGCCGTGACAGTTATAGCGCAATGTGAGAGTTATATGCAAAATAACTATTTTCAAATCGGTGGTCCATACCGTTAAAATAACAGTGTTTTATATACATTACTCATATATACAATAACCGGTCTCCAAATATCAATAACATTAAAAAAAAAAAGAAGTTTATACTGTTAAATACGAGTAGGGTGTGCTTTCGGATACTACAGATTGTATGCATTAAATATTTTATGTACAAACAGTAATGCCTTTAGACTAAGGTTTCCCAAACTCTTTTTTTCGAACAAACGTGGAACCCAAACAGTTCCACGTTCGAGTCTGTAGAGCAGGGTTCTTCGAATATCCGGTTCTTAGTCCTCTGATATTACATGTAAACGATAAATGTAAAATATTTTGGGGTGGATCACATAAAATTAATGTCGTAAAACACGTGTATTTTGGGTTACTGCAATATATCTAACTTTAATAATATGCGCACTCACTTTTATAACAATAGATAAGGGAAAACGTCATTTATTAATAACTAGAAAATAAATATTATTTGGCCAAAGGGCCTTTCGAGAAGTGATGTTAGAAGATTCAAATATGGAAGTTATTCCATAACTTCCATATTTGAATGAAATGTGGTTGGCCTTTAATAAAATGTGGTTGGCCACATTTTATTAAAGGTTGGGTATTTAGAACCAGTGACAACATTAGTCGAATAATCGTTCCATATGTATGGACGCAAAGGGCCAATGTGTCGAAATTGTATATTGCAGTAACTTTTCTTTAACTGGATGGAATTTAATGATAATTGGATTTTATTCGGATCATTTTTATTACGCAGAAAGACAAACTAGTAATTATTTCAACTAGTTTGATTGAAATAAATGAAAGTCGATATGCAGGATCTACATTAACATTTTCTCGAATTATTACACATTTGGCTTCAATTGGACCATTTGTTGTGACAGAAATACACAAAAATACGAATTCCACCCATGAAAAATAGTAAACGAATCGTATCTTTAGTGTTGCGGGTGGGCTAAGGGTTCTAGAATTCTGAAAACTTTCTAAAAAAAATCAATTTCAGGTCTTGGGCAATAAATTAAAAACCCTAATCTCCCACCCGAACGGTATTCAATTCCACTAACTGTGCTTGATTGGAAAAGCTTTCCATTCGGCCGGCCAAACAGACTAGCAGATTTGTAGAATCGTGCTCCCTGTAGTGACAAAATTTGTCAGTTATTTCTGCAATATATATTTTATAAAAAATCGCCGGATTTTTATATATGTAGCAGCAGTAGCAGTAGATACATTTCTTTGCATAACTGTCACGCATCGAAATAGTTTTGGCGAAAAGATAAATAGCCATTATTGAAAATTCAGTCTGGACAATTACAAATTGTGTTGTAATTTGTAAATTGTGCAAACAATTAAGAACATGTGAAACTTAATTTGGCAAAACAGTTCGAAATAACTAATTCCCCTCTGTGGGAATTACTGTTATTACAACAAACATTTGTGGAATTTAAAGAGATTTGGTGTTTAGTACTATTAAAATTTAATGGCATAATGAAATTGCCTGTAACACAATGCTGTGAATGTTTAATATTCAGCTATTATGATAACAAGAATGCTGTTAAGAAACTACTTAGTATTTCTTTAATGATTTGTCTGCGATCACTTTCCTTACTTGGAGAGATTGCATTTATTTTATTGCACTTGAAAAACATGTTATGCAATATTGGTTGCAGGTTCTGAAAAATACGAGTATTCAAGTTCTGCTTGGATCGTAATGACGAATTAAAATGGTTATACATAATGATAGGCTCAACTTTTTTTTTTTTTTTTTAAGAGCTTTGTCAAATTATCTTCCAACTCGATTGTTTCCCCCCTCCAACTGCCACAAAAAGGTGCGCATTTTGTTGTATGCATCTGCAGTAAAAGTTTATATAAATATGACAGAGGTGCTCCTATGCGTATTGGTATGACTAGGATCTTTGCGGTGCCGAGCGCATAACAAAAACACCTTGACAGAAGTAATCATGTTTGCATATAACCTCTGTATGCTTCGAATTTTCGTACAGCGATTGGCTAGAAGTAATTCTACCAATTGAAGATCTTTTCACACTTTATTAAAAGGCGCTACAGTTTTACGTCAAACACAGAAATGTAATATTTTATTTTTCATTATCGATTCCGTATTATCCTCTAAGCCCAACTCATGTCAAGTAAGTTATTAGTTCCTTGCGTCTTTAGGGTGAAATCCAAGTATTAATGATTAATAGTATCATTATTCTCGTGTATGTACAATGCCCGAACATAAATAGGAATTGAAATCTGAAACACTCACCTCCTAAATTGCTTCAGGAAAATGTTGACATTGAGACTCCTCTTGCCGTCCAGAAGATTAATCTAAAATAAATAAATAAATTCAATTAATTTTTAAAGACAGTTCAAAATCAGGTTTCGAAGTTGATTTTTTTTTTTTTTAAACTGTCGAGGTCATGACCATTCAAAGAATAACAAACTACAGTCCCAAAAGTCAAAGAATAAAATATAAAATAAAATTAAATGCGGACTTTTCTCAAAGAAAATGCTGTCATATCAGAGTGTGCGTTAAAATCGATACTGTTGATTACCTCCAAAAAAAAAAAAAAAAAAATCTTGACACGTTGAAGAGTGTTGTTGTTGTCGTGTGAGTTCCCCCTAATTTTCCTCATCCGTCCCTTAGCACCGGTTAAGGTTGTGCCCTCCAATGAAGGTCTTCTAAGTATGCATTTTTGACTGTAGATCCGTGTGTTCAAGGGGCCGGTTTGTCTGTTCTGTGGGACGAAAAAACCCCCTCTACCTCCGTATGAGACCGGCTAACCACCTTTAGTCGAAAGAGACCAGTTGAAGGGTGTTTTTCGCTAAAATGGTTCGCCGGTATCATTTTACGTCCTTGATAACTCCTATCAGGAACCATTGGAGACGATGGTTTAGATCTTGTTAATTATACAGCGATTATGTAGTTCTTAAATCTATTGACTCTAGCCTAAATAGATTCTGGCCAATACCTTTGTTACTTTAACCTAAGTGTAATCGCAACTTACGTGGTTTGCCACGCTTCACCCACCTGTTCAAATCTCATCTATAACAGGAAGAATTTCATTATGCCCTTTTCATCTTAATTATAGTTGATAGAAATTTAACATTTCTATCAATTGTTAAAATTTCTATCAACTATAATTAGGGCTGAAAAGGGCATAATAAAATTATGCTGCTAAACTTAAGAAATTTCTTTACTTCTTCAGAAGTAAAGAAATGCTAAACTTCAGTTTAGATGCTGGTAATGCAATACAGTATCGTACCTTAATTATAAAATTATATTTTTTATGATATTAAACTTCAAGTTGAATCACTAACAAATATATAATTACGTGGCAAATTTAAATATATAAAAATTAATCATTTATTACTCTTTGTCAAATTAGTTCTTTTGTAACATGATATAAACCAATTATTTGTGGTTTCATTCTGGAACGGGAGGCAATTTTGAATGTAAGCTGTTGCAATGAAAACATTTTGTTTCTGGTTTTATGTAAATGAGAAAGCGGAAGAATTTTGTTCAAACGCACCAAAATAATGCAAAAGTGTAGCAATTCTGGTCACTCTTTTACTAAGTTTTTTTTTTCTAGACTTTTTTTTTTTTTTTTTTTTTTTTTTATAATCAGTGATACGCTGCTTCTGTAGTTGATTATAAAAAATATCTGAAAAAAAAAACAATTAGTAGAAGAGTGACCAGAATTGCTACACATTTTGCAGTATTTTGGTGCGTTTGAACAAAATTCTTCCGCTTTCTCATTTACATAAAACCAGAAACAAAAATGTTTTCATTGCAACAGCTTACATTCAAAATTGCCTTCGGTTCCAGAATGAAACAACAAATAATTTATTTATATCATGTTACTGTTTATACTTTAAATTAAAAATTAATATAATTCGACTGTGTAGAACCAAATTAATAGTTGAAAATAAATACTCATTTACTGAATGCGATAACTTTAATTGACACTCGAACAGTACATGTTGTTTCAGTGCAAACTGCCACAGTGACTAAACTTTTATATATATATATATATATATATATATATATATAAAATGTGTGTGATCACCTGTTCAATTATATAAACGCTCGGATTCTCTGTAGATAAATTACCATATTACTCTCCAACTCCAGTATAGCTGTTGGTTCACCCCAAATATGTGTGGTGGTGGTGAGGGGAGAAGGACTCATCCTACAATAAATGACTCAGTTTGTTGTACAAAATGGAGTTTTTGTTAATGCTTTCCATATTGCATTTTGTCGAAATCGAATGAGAGCGATTAGTCACCTGTCTTCATTATGGTGAACACAGACGATAGTTCTTGTTCTGTGTTGGAACGAGAGCTTCTATGGAGGAAAAAAAATTCATTATGGCAAAAAAAAAAAAAAAATTCTCTGGTGTGCGTGGTTAATCCCACATATGGAAGGTTGCAAAAATGCTTTCTCAGGATTTCAAAGTTAAAAATAGGACATTTACTTTGAAATCCTGAGAAAGCATCACTGTATTTCACATTGGTTGGTGTAATTCATGTCTGAAGTGATGGTTGGAGATCGAATTACATGATGTTTTCTTGTAATTCCAGTTTGTTGTAAGAGAAAGCTTTTCATATTGCATTTTGTCGATTTATGGTGGCATGCAAACTAAATGCTGAATTTTCTTTCGTAGACTGAGTTCACGAAATGGGGGTCACTACGTCCCTGATCTCTAAAGGAGGAGGAGCGGGGTATATTTTTGGCAAAAGTAAAAAGAAAGAGGAATTCTATTGAGGGAGAGACTTAAACACTACTTTTTATCTTGTGTTGTTTTAAGGATACAGAGATCTTATCTATGGCGTTCCTGATGTATGAAAGGTGGCTGCGCTTTTGTAAGGCTGGGCTGTCTCAAACGCAGGAAGTCTCCGAAAATAGAAAATGTCTTTTTCAACAACGTTCTCCTGCAGCGGTTTTTTAAAAGTGCATCTGACAAGTGTGGAAGCTCTTGTTGCACTAAGACAGGGTCGCTGGTATTCGTTTTTTCCTCCTCTAAGGAGTTCCGATAATTCCTTGTTTTTGTGTTACGCGACTATGCGATAAAGCATTTCAGATATTGTCTAGTGCAGAGATGGCTTCCTATAGTTTTCTTGCCATTTTGGATAGCGCCCTTACGAGGGCAGAACACTAAAAACTAATGGATTAATAAACAATGACTTGTCTTCTGAATTAACAGCTTACTCTCTAAACCTTCCCCAATATATATCGATGGAAATCTACCTACATATTTATCAAAGACAATTAGTCTTCTGGTTCTTACTATGCTTTTAATTTTCAGGATTTCATTAAATTAAAATGACATTCGACATCACTTCTCATTTTATTAGTAACCGTAAACACTGTTCGCTTCTTCACAATGCTGCAGTGGAGGTTATTTCCTTGCCCTCTGAAAAAATTGCCCCGTTATAATAAACTGATTCCAGGATTGCTTTTATGATCTTATATTTTCACATATGGAGAGTACAGTGCGACCAAAATCACAGTAAAACAAAAACATTTACTAAAGCTTATGTGAAACAAATATGCAAGATATTACGGATATTTTATTGTAAGAAAAATATCAGCATGTTTTTCATGTTACCACAAACCGATAAGCTTTGTTCAGTTTGAACGGCAAATTATTCTCTTTCTAACTATAACAAAAATGGAAACATGGGGTTGGATTGCGTATCGACTTCAGTCATTAAGAGACTGCAAAATTTAACTGTACATAGTGCAGTGCAGCAGTTGTAGCTTCGGCTGCAATTCCGCGCAAAGCTATTGTATTATATTTGTTGATTGTAAATACCTTTTTATGAACTTCTGAGCTGGTTTTACTTTTATCTTTTACTTTTAATAATTCATAACTAATTACAACATGAGAATCTCGCCATTCCCGAAAAATACTGCAACGTACAAATATTAACTAGTGAAATGATTCGGTTAGGTTCTTCAACTCCATTTTTTTTCAGATATTCATATTTGAACGTCACAGATTTTCCCTTCGAGTTATTGAAAGATGTAACTCCTCTGGTAAATATTTTCATCACCAGTACTAATCTTCTCTTTAGGCTTATGGTGCCAAGTAACCTTGGCTTTAGGAAACCATAATTTTTAATATGGTGAGGTGGTTCGGTCTTATATAGTTTTATGCATATGGTGTATTTCTCCTAGTCAGTTTGTTTGCAAGATGAAAAACTCGGGTTTTTGGGAGGAAAAAATCCTTCCACCTCAGTGTGGGATTGGCTAACTCACTTTCAGTTAAACAGCCATTTTAAACTCAAGTCTTTCCGACAAAAGGGCACCGTTGATGCCGACTGAATTATCAATGCTATGTGTACACATTTCACTGAAGCGTAATGTAAACATATAATTCAGAGCCGCATAAGCAAAAGTAGTCTTCTTAATCTCTTCTGCAATCCATTGCTTTTCTATATACATACAGTTTCTTAAATTCATTAAGATCGTTCACATCCGATTTAGTTATGAATATTTCTCAGTGATAATTGACTTAAGATAGAGCGAATTAATTATTTTGACATCTAAATGTTAATACAACTTTTTAAACTGTAGAAATGTTTTAAGAATACGCTTGGTAAAAGAAAGCAAATCGTCTACACTGATGATCTTTCATAGTGATAAAATTATAATTTTGGATTCACGGGCTCCCTCAGCCATGCTATCTCAATATTTAATATGAGATTAAAGAAGTAAAATTTATAGCATCTCAAGGATTATACCTGTTATTATACAAACGCAAGACACTTAACGTCAATGTATATTTAAACTCTCAAAGCGCCTGAAATATTTTTTATGAGATTTAAATCTAATTCATGCATGATTTATACACACCATTTCTATTTCTCGGCCGGTGAAACTGAATAACTAGTTTCCTAACTGGTTATAAAAGTCTATTTTCTTTGAAGATTGATAAACATCTTTCCTTTAGCCTGAAGTAATTGCTTATTTAAGAACCCACGCCTCTTATTCCCATGATTTATTGTTAATTAACTGTAAACTATCAGGTTTGAAATATTCGACACAATGTTTCCCGGAATGCTATAATCAGCGTAATTATGATAAGCTGCCTTTGAATGCGTTTTAATCACGCTGAGGTGGAAGAGTCAGAAGGTCATATTAATTATGCCATAAAAATGTGTATATATATATATTCGTCAAAAAAGTGTGAAGTATTTTTCCAAAAAAAAAAAAAAAATCTTAAATACATACACACAATGTCTATACAAGAATTGATCTCGGAGACGCCTCGCACTTGAACAGGAAAATTTTCTTATTACACATCGAGTATAAATAATAACTGCATAAAGAGGTCGTATTTTGTACCAGATATTTCTGGTACAATAAAGAGGCTATTGTATCAGAAATATCATAGTAGTAGTAGCAGGAGATATTAACGACCTCCGAAGCGGACTTATCTGTTGAATAACAAACCATCACCAAGCTGTCACCAAATCTTTTTGAACAACAGATTTGGTTGGAGGCGAGTTACGAAAAAAACTGAAGACTTCAGCAGCAGAAAATTAATAAACTGTTAAACCAATATATTTCAAAACAAATTTTAATTTTGCTTCTATTTGTTATAGAAAGACTGCGATGGTTTTATTGTCTAAGATATTTCTGCTTCAATAGCTAGTCCTGTATAATGATTCCCCGAAAACTATCCAGTTTTCATTTTTGCGTAGATTTTTTGTTAATTTTTTACTTTTATATAAATGCTGCATTTTAAAACACGATAGCGAATGAGACGGCAGTTAAAAGAAATTCTCCTTCACAAAGGTAACATACCTTCAAATGAGTAATGGATGTAACTTACAAAAATTTCTTTACTAATACTTAATAAGGATAGATATGAAGAACATGACTGACTACATTTGTGGAGACTTGGAAGTTTTTGGACGTGACTCAGTCACTAATCTGGTTATAAATGCTTTTTGTGCGATACAAAATGAACATGTAGTCAACCTTTGATACAGAAGCAGTAGCCGCGAAGGTCAGCTCGATTCTGGTTTCCAAAAACATTCAGTGACAAGTTGGTTGATCTGAATAAAGTTACTTCTATTACTTTTACCTCCACTTCGCAAAAATCTCAGTATTCAGTCTAAGGTTTCATGAACTTCTAGTTAACAAGTTTTAGACAAAAACTGGATTGGATCAAATATCCATCTGGCAAATTCCTACTCTTTCAAAAATAAAACTTGGGACTTTTGTGGGTTCGCAGATAAAGGAGACTGACCAATCGGGACTGAAACTACCATCTCCGTATGACACTGGCTAACTTTTCGCCAGTTGAGAACGTTATAAACAGCTCCTTTTGTTTTAAATGGGACTCGAAACAGGATTTCTTCAACAGTACAGTAAATGACTTTGGATGGACAATTTGAAAGCACAGTGCAATGATGGATATCGAGTAAAAAGAAAATCACAAAATGGATTTAAAGATATCAACGATTTTTTTTTTTTTTTTTAGGAAATAATGTTTCAAATTACTAAAGTTAACAACATGCTCGGCCAAATTCATAAATCAGGGCTGCAGCAGCAGCCTGACCTTGAAAATCTTAACTTGCATTTTTTCGAATTATTTCACCGACATCGCAAAAATGGTTGCCGAAGAATAAGATTTCAGCAGAGAATCAAAGAGAAGCTGGAACAATACTGTTATTGATTGCTTCTGGGAATAACTCGTTTTCGTAAAAAAAAGCAATTTTTTTTTTGTGTGACTTTACGTTCTTAAAACATTAACACTATTTTCAAAACCACATCACAGTTTAATTATAAAAATTCACTTATCAGAACCTAAACAACTTTTAAAAGTTTAAATTCGTGGACCTGTATTGTTATTAAATAAATCAGCATAATTATATTGAAAATCAAAGCATTAATAAGAAAATAACATTTCTGCAAGAATGCTCCCCCACCCCCAAGTCTGATTTGTACTCGATATTTGTTTTCAGCTATCATTGCACAAAGACTTTAAATGTCAAGGTCAAAATAAGTGAAACAGAGAAAGACAAACATAAATTACCTTACATACATATTAATTTCAAGTCACCCGCAGTCTGTGAAAAATTAGTAATAATAGTCCGAATAGAAACGTATTTGATGATCCCTAGCTTAAAGTATTCCTAATCTGAAAAGGACAGGAAGAAAGGAGAACAGTAAGAATAATTATGGTCGAATATCAGAATTGTATGAAGATTGTAATTTTCTTATTATAAACTATTTAATTGAAAACATTTTTATTAATCGATATGAATTATAAACGGACAAGAAAAATGAATATTGCAATATGTAATTGTTTTATTAATGATTTCTAAGCAAAGTTCTAAGTTTTCCTAGGGTAACTTGTTGATAAATCACTTTTTTTTTTTTTTTACAAAAATATTCACTTTAAGCCCGATAGTTATTACTGAAGAATAATTATTTTTCTCCTTTCATTCATTAAATTTGAGATAACATATCTAAACCAAACATTTTTAATAAAAAATTTTAAAAGTTAAAATTAATTTTATATTAGAAATTGCAAAAACCCATTCCTCCATATAAACTTCCCGTAATATAAGCCCAAAACCACAAAACGAAAATAAACAGTCAAAAATTGAGGTTCAGACACATTTCACGGCCTTTTCATGGCAACTAGGAATGCGTGCAAAATTTGATGAATGTAGTCGAGCCTCCGTAACTAAGTGACGCTAAACTTTGTGGAAAGATCGATCCATGTTTGAATCTCATATACAGTTGTGGTAGGGTTTTATCCGTGGAATTTTTTTTTCTTCTTAATCTCATTTAGATCCATTTAAAAAAATTGGTTAAACATTATTGCATATACCCTCCTAGTTGGCTGAGTGGATAGCATCTCCACTTTTCAAGGCTAATCATCACTTTTATTAGAGACCTGAAGTGGCTTGAAAAAGTTGAATGTTTGGGTTCTAGAGCAAGATTTCACGGATTATCTATCCTTAGCCCACCCACGGTACTAGTGTTACGATAGAGTCACAACTTTTCGCGGGTGGAAAATCACATAAAAATATTTTTATTTAGTATCTTGCAATTTATTTTTAATTTGAAAGTATTTTTCAATAACATCAAATTACATTTTATATCAATGTACAGTTAATATTTCCAATTTTTTGAGGGGACCTCGGATGCTTTCACATCTGTTCACTCCTCTCTCTCTAATCAAACTGAATCAAGCTGGGCTTGATTCAGTTTGATTAGAGAGAGAGAGGAGTGAACAGATCAAGCTGGGCTTGATTCAGTTTGCACGCTTTCACGCGGTAGGGCGCACATTTTGTGATGAGAAGCAGAGAATGCTTGCTTCAAGTTTTATAAACATCGATAAGAACATAACTGAAGCTCGAATTAATGTAAACAGCATTGAGACAATTAATCAAGAGTGAGTGGTTCAGTCACACTCGCCGTAGACTTCGGTTAAAAATGCAGAATTCTTGTGTGTGTGGGGGGGGGGGATGGCGGAGTGCCTAATTTAGTGAGAAAATAGAGGACTAAATGGCCTAGTGGATGAAGAGTAGACATAAAATTGACACAGAGTCCTATTAATATGACATCCTCCTTATTTCACTACAAGATTCATTTGTGACATGTTTAAAAGAAGCTTATTAAAAGGATAAACGTTCGTGACATTGACATAATTATAGAAAAATGAGACAAGGAATGTTAACAAAACTGTGAAAATATTTCCAACAATATGCAGAAGGCTCTACCTAACCTTGACATGTTTTTTTTTTTTTTTTTTTCAGTTTAAATCTATGTTCATACTGCATAGACACAGCATATCAGATTTACTTTAATTGATCGTAAGTTTTAAATAAATATTGACATTTGTGTGTGTATGGTTTTGTTTCAGACTATTCTTGTACTTAATGTCAATTTTTGAGGAAGTATCCTCTCCTACTGTAAAATATTATGTTTCGTGTATGCACATTAGGTTCTTATAAATTATATTCTGATTTTGAGTTTATGTAATATTTACTTATTTAAATAATATTTAATATTTGTTTCTACCTCGCTAGTAAATTTCTTTAATGTTGTCCCATAGCCGGTATTTAGCGTGTATGTAATAGCACTCCATCGTTTACTGCCATTGTAAATTAATAAAGCATGCTCGTATATTGAAGCGAGTGGACAGAGATTTCATTATCTTCAGTTCCTTGACATTTTTTTAAATAGGATTTTTAGTCAGCAAGTCCTTGAAGTAAGTTTTCGCTTACAAACAAACCGCTATAGCTGTGGCGAGTTTTAGTTTTACTGGGGCCTCGTGTCAATTCCGTAGTGTGTGTGTGTGGGGGGGGATCCCCTCCTCTACTGTATTAATGAGTAGTGAAACCTTTCCTATTGATTACCATATTCTTTGAGAATGTCAGATGAAATCTCTTACCTCTAAATCAGTCACTAGACAAGCAGCAACCTTGAGGTATATGGACAACGTTAACAAAATGCATGAAAGATGCCAGCAACATTTTCCCTCCCCCTCCATGCGAGATATATAATTGTCTAAATTAAGAGACTTGTTTGGCCTATTGTAGCTTTTATATTTAGATAACAATATAAATTAATATATTTGCATCTTTGTTACATCTCATCTGCATAAGATTTATTCTATTACATTGTACTTTAACTTTGTACAGTAAAAATTATTTTAACACAAAATCTGTTCAAAAAAGATGTTAAATTCAATGTTATTTATACCCGAGCAGTATTAAATATTGCATAAAGTAGGCTGTTTATTGAAGATACAGGTTTTATTATGAATATTTCATCAGATAAGACAGTTTTCATGGACATTATCACAAACGTTGTCAGAGACAAAATATAAAACAAAAATATAATTTAGATCATAAAGCATATCCATTGGTTAGTGTCTTAACTAAGCTGTTTGGTTCCTTAAGGTTTTTGTGTTGGGGAGCCTTGCAATACTTCATTGGGTCTTATGATGCAAAGTTGTAATATACACTATTACATTACAGTATATATACGCCATTGTATTACACTACCAGAAATAAAATTTCAATAAGTTATGTTTAGCTTAACGATATGTCACAATTAGAGGCGATATTGAAACCTTGCTCATACTGGCAGTTTGTTATGAACTAAAACGTACGATGGAGCCTCCGTAGATCAGTCAGTATAGACCAAGCCCTTTGGTCGGAAAGAAATGGTTCGATTCCCGTCAGCATCGTGAGGAATCTTTATCTGGTTTCTTTCGACTAAAGGTGAGTTAACCGGTCTCATTAGTTTTTTTTTTTTTTTTATATTATTATTATTATTTATTTATTATTATCCTGGTAACTCGGATTTTTCATCCCTCAAAACAGGCAAACCGGTTCCATAAACACAGACGGCTACAGTCATAAAATATACTACGTCGAGGAAGACAATGGGAAACCACCTTGCTCATAATTATCTCCTTAGTATGGCAGTATATAGCTATCCCCACCAGCCATATGGTTGAGGGAATAGGTTAGGATAAAACATACAAAAAAAAAAAAAAAAAAACGGTGAGGTAGTCTTTATCCGACATGGAATGGATATTTATCATGAAAAAGTTGGAAAAACTAACCGCTTCGCGAGACTGCTGAAACCCGAAATTTAATGAAAATATTAATATTAAACAAAATTTAACACCTTCTTGCTTACTTCATATTCACGTGTAGATGAGGTTAACATCATCAACATCAATCGCTTGGGTTTAAAAGCAGTTACGGTCTTCAAATACAAGATTGTTGGTAACATATGAGCTGTTGAAGTTGTCTGTGGTTACATTGAGACAGGTGGGCGTCGAATCAAGATATCATTGATGCAGAATTTATGAAAAATAAAATAAGCAGCAGAAAATTCTTCTTGTGTGCCTATTCGGCTGCACGCAATCTCCTAGTCATAAGTTAATAATTCTTATACGGTAATGATTCCAAAAATCTACTGATCACACATACTATAGCCGAAACGAAAAGTATATTTCGTTTTTCAGGATATAAGTGTATTTCAGGATAATGAAAGGCAAATGCTTTCACTCCAGTACCAAGGGTGCTAACTGATGATGTTCTAACCGTATTTAATTGAAAAAAAAAAAAAAAGGCTCTGCCACGTATTGTTTTAAGGAAGCATTCATTACTCCACTTTCATAGGATATCCTAACCCCCTTTCTGAGTTCAGATACCGAATAAGGTGAACACGACATTTCAAAACACTGAAACTTTATTAAGGATTGTTTTCATTGAAAGGACTAGCCTTGTCAAAATGACGAAGACTTCGATGCTAGTATTTTATTTTATGGCATCACCGGTGTCTTTATTCGTCAACAATGTTACAGCGGTAAGCTTCAAAAGCTCTCCTTAAGGTCACCAACCTAATGAACTGTTAAATCGATTTGCATGGCTATGGTTAAGTAGGTAAAAGCCTCCATTTAATCAACGACAGGTGCGAGTTGATTTGAACCCAAATCAAATCGTTAATTTGATTTGGGTTCAAATCCTACGCAGCATGGATTGTTCGAGGCATTAAACGAGGGTTACCATTCTTTATGACATAACCTTGCTTATTGGAGAGTTGAAATGGATTAAAATTACATTTGATGTCAACCAAGCTATTTATATTTTGCATCCACCATAGTACTTGGACTACGGCTTTCCTGACAAATTAACTGGGACAAAGGAGTTTACATAAAACATACTTTTTGTGGAGAAAGGTTGCGATTCTTATAGCACGTAGAAACACTAGGATAATCATCCTGAGAACACACTCTGACAGATATGTTTTTGATTTAATCTGGATTTATAAGGACGGATTAAGATCAATGCCTCTTAATTACGTTTCCAACCGGTTTTCCTATTTTTCAGGATGAAAATCACTAGTTTTCGGGAGAAACTAGTGACTTTCTTCTTGTAGTCTTGCTTACTATAGACTACAGAGCGAGAATTAACAGCCTTATGATCACCAAAATTGTTTTTTTTTTTAAAAAACTAAATCATAAATTGCCTCTATTTTGCATTTATTTTATTCTCATTTTTTATTATTTTGATGCTCTTAGTATCAAGAAGATCAAGCATAATAGCTCTTAATTATACATGGATTTCAAGGAATTGAATGTTTGTATTGCAGGATTATATGAATATTCTTTTTTTTATTCGTAAGAACATCAATAGATAAAGATTTTCAGCGTTCCGTTTTTCATTAAAGGATGAAAAATGGAAGTGAAATTACAACCTTCTCTGATAATTTATTTCAGTTATCTCTTTTGAACAGAGTAAAGATTTCATATTCTAAGTTCTAATGACTTAAAATTAATGAAATATTTCTGCACTAATATCTAACAATTATTCTAAGATTCAGATACCTCTTGGGGTTCTCTTCTTTTCCTTTCCAGGCTGTCTGTCTTGTCTCGACTCCCTAGACGCGGAGACATCTGGCTACTCATCGTTGTTTGTTGACAAAAAAGCCCCTCCATGCTATCAAAATCCAGATTATTTGGACTACCGTTGTGCGCCTTAGCAACTAAGGTCCAAAGATTTTTACGTCCGACAACTTTGTGACTTGGAATTTTGTTCCAGTTCAATGTTTTCATCTTCGTTTTTGGCTTGGGAGTTTCTTGTTGAGGTAATTTGACTGGAGGATCCTGGACAAGTTGTACACTTGAGGAAAAGGGACCAAGTCCAGGTGGCGTAGGAGAAGGTGGCGGTGGTGGAATAGGGGATGGACTCCTGAATCCACCAGGAGAGAGAGGTGGTGGTGGTGGAGGAGGTGGAGGGGGTGGTGGACCAGAATTGAATGGTGGTGGCGGTGGTGGCGGAGGGATTCCAGTTCCAGGAGGAGGTAAAGGTGGCGGTGGTGGTGGCGGCGGCGGAGGGGGCGGTGGTGACATAGCATGCGACCTTGAATTGTCATTTTGCGGACTAAATGACTGCACTGAATTCGTAGGAGATAGCACACCCGGAGTGCGAGATCCTTCCGTAAAAGTTAATTGCATTGGAGTTCTTTTTCGCGTTCTTCCTTCGACGTCTTCCACTTTATGGCACGAACACTGACAACGTCCTTCTACAAATCTTAATTTATTCAAACTATGATGATAACTTGGCGTGCGGAGGAGTTTTTCGGAATCCTCTTTAGTTTCTAGAAGGGTTGCCCGATGAACCAACGTTTCAGCTGTGTCCCAGATTATATCGGAAATTGGCTGTGATGAATCGACTCTTAGAAGGTGCTGGAGTACATTAAGAAAAGGAATTTCTTGCGGAGTTTCCGCCACCTAACAAATATAAAATTGACCTTAATTAGAGACAATAAAAACATTAGAAAACTAAAACGTGTCACGAAATTCTGAAATACAAAAATTATATTTCACAAGAGTTTGTTACTACCTAATTTACATTATTTTGAAACCTGTTCCAGCGGAATGCGGATACATCAAATGAAATATATTTGCTGTTTTTGAAACGGGTTTGAAAATGTACCTTAATTACACATCTTATCCTTACAAGATTTCTTATTTGAATTTGAAGAGAGTATTTGTTGACATCAAACTGTGAAAAAAAATTTTTTCTACCCACCTGTCGCAATATAGCATAGAAGACATCTAGGTGACTGTTTAGATCGACACCGTCTGGTCCCGTCAGTTGACCTTCGTCTGTATACCTCTGCTCATCAAATACATCCAGTTGTACGGCCAAGTCCGAATCTCCAGTTTCCGCGCACTCCCGTCTAGTTTAAAAAAAATCAAATAAAAATAAAATTGATATTTTTCATGTTTGCAAAAAAAAAAAAAAAAGTTCATAGTAGTTTTCTTTTGGGGGAAAAACTTACAGTGTTAAAGGTTAAGACTTATTATTGTTTATGTGACCATAGGTTTTTTAATTACTATATATGTTCATATAATAACGCCTACCAGTTTCGCTAGCAACTGTCTAGCTTTCTCAAGGCTTGAACGGTAAACACACACAAAAAAAAATAAATGCTCAAATACATCCAGTTGTACGGCCAAGTCTGAATCTCCAGTTGTTTCCGCGCACTCCCGTCTAGGTAAAAAAATAAAAAATAATAAATAAAAATAAAATTGATATTTTTCATATGTTTGCATGTAGGCATTTATTATTTTTTTGTGTTTACCGTTCAAGCCTTGAGAAAGCTAGACAGTTGCTAGCGAAACGTAGGCGTTATTATATGAACATATATAGCAATTAAAAAAACCTATGGTCACAAACAATAATAAGTCTTATATTTTAACACTTCATGACCAAATATGAATATTTTAAACTTAAATGTTTTTAATTTATTTTGAAGTATTAAAACTCTCCCTTATGGAGTAAAACAATACGTAAATATTGTTTTATTCTTCCCTAAGAAATATGTAGTAAGGAATGAGTTCGAAGAAATCCGATGCAAAACTCATGATAGAAACTGAGTAGCGTTTATATTAAAACTCAGAGGATAAAGGGACTCCTTACTCAATCGATATCAGTGATGGCCTTTTGGAAAGACCTGTTCGAATCTCGTCAACGACGTGAAAAATCTATGCGGACTTTTCAAAAGAAGGCAAATTAATCGGTCTCATGTGGAGGCGCAAGTGTTTTTCTTACCAGAAATTTGGGTTTTTCAGTCCGCAAAAACAGGCAAACCGAACCAGAAGAACACATGCAATTTACAGACATAGCAAACAATGCAAATAGGATATTGCTGCTTATAATAACCAAGTTACTTGGTCGTTACAGAACATTGAGCCCAACAAGAGAAGAAAATGGGATCTCAGAGGACTGAAGTCAGCCCTCAGTGATATAAATTAATGAAGGTAATGAAAATTATAAAATTAATGCTAAGCCTTCGTCTCTGAAATTTATCATTTAAATTTGAATCTTAAAATTTAAGATGTTGAAAATTCGTTCACACTTACAGTATGTCTTACATTTGTAAATCAACTCGTAAATATTTTGATTTCAGTTCCTATATTTTAGTCAGTTGTCTTTAACTGTGAGTTAAGCATTAAGAGTATACACTACTGCTGAAGTAGTTTTAGACCTCTCCTCTTACCAGCATGTTCTAAATTAACTGATCATTTTTATTTCCTGAATATTTTATGTAATCTTAATAGCATCACAGTCTGTGAATTAAAATTTAAATATTCTGGCACATATAGCTTGGAAAAGAATGATTTATGTTTTTAGAGGAAGAATGATTTGTTGCTCCGATCGTAATTTTAGCCATACTGGTTTATGTGTCACATATGATCTCTCTCATTTCTTCCATGTCTGCAATTCGCACATCCTTGTTCGCACAAACAAAGTTGCCAACAGTAGTTGTAGTCTGATCCAAGTACTGTAAGATAGCGGCACAATCCTTTTGTTGACTTATCAAATATCTCTTTTACACTCTACTACATCTAATCAGGCGTTATTATTATTATTTTTATTGGTTTGATTTGTTACAGCGGATAGCTATATTTATTCTGAGGCTCAAGCATCAATACAGAATACTCTCTGCACAAAAAATCACATTTATATTTGAAACACTGTGTATCATATAGATTGTTTAAGTGACAAAATCAATTCCACTGTTAGCAACGTATGATCCAAGTTGAAATAAGCGTTCAAATATTTTTCTAGGCGATTTTCAATGGTTATGTCTCAGGGTGTGATCGCAGATTTCATTTTCGCTTTCGAAAACTGTTATCGAGTACCCCCCCCCACACACACATTTCTGGAAATGTATGTTTTAAGACAGAGTAACATCCTTAGAACACAGTGTAATACGTGGATATCCATGCCATTAATGGACCTTTTAATTAAGGGACTTTTTCCATGCTGCGATTTGAAAGTATGGTTATTGATTTAGAAGAGACACTCATTTTGTTTGTAAGCAGGCTTATGAAAAGTCGCACAATAAGAGAATTGCTTTATTAAATGCAAAATAAATAAATCAATCTTACCGAAGTTTGCCGATCACATCCAGAACTTTCAAACCTGAAAAAAAAAAAAGAAGTTATATATCACTTCAAGTATAATGCTCTGATTTTGCTTAACATGTCTTCCACTGACACTGTGAACGAATGATTAATAAATTAATCAATTCAAGAATATACTAAAGGTCAGTAACCGTAGGAAACATTTCCAATCTTATTATTCTCTAATTCTCATATGATTCTTTTTTATGTATTCATTATCTTGAAATTAGTTTTTAGGCCAGATATGCTTATCAAGCATGTAATTCCAGTTTATATAAAAGCACAGCTTTGAGGTTTCCTAATTGAACTATGGAATATTTCGACTCACGTCGTGTTTCCAAAAATGCATCCCCGACACAAATACGACAGCAGATGTGTTGATATTTAATCTTCTCTTCCACTTAACACGTTAGATCAGTGGTTCTTAACCTTTTTCACCTGACGCTCTCTGCTCAATTTTGCACTTGCTAATGACTCAATAAAATAATTCTAATATATTATTAGGCAAACCTAAATTACCATCAACATATTTGAACCGATAGTTAATTAAAATTAATTACATACAAATTAATTTTTACTCAAAAAAGATGCACACTTACTGTATTTAATAAGTCAATTATTAATGGCTACCCTGAGCCTAATGAGGTCCTGTTAATTTTTCAATATCAATTTCGATGTTCGACAAACGAAGTCTCCTCTTTCACTTATTTGCAATCTATTTCGCTGCTTATCTAGACCAAGTATGAAGAAGGAAAAAGCAAATGAGCAGTAATTTTATTTCTCGCCAAAGCTGAGGATACTTGCATCGCATGTTTGGCCAGAATCTTTCAGAAAAAATCTCGTCTAGTCATGCTCTGTTTGTAGAATGTTAATTTGTTGATAAAAGCATTTATAATTCCCTTTGCTTTAACCTCATTTAATTTGGTGAAAATACTGGAAAGATATGAGATGTCAACCTTTTCCTATTTTTTAGAACATTACGCATGTCTTTAATTCGCGAAAATTACTCCATATCCTTTTTTTTGCTTTATTTGGGTGCTTTGTTCTTAAATTCTCAATCATTCTTGAAGGCTTTATTCCTTCGTTTTGTTTTCACATATTACGCATATTGGTAACTAATCATTATTTATGAACGATCCGCACGGTTAGCCTAGTGGCTATGCGCTTCGCAACTATATGCCTGGGGAAGGAGTGTCCTGGGTTTGATTCCTGTAGCCGACGTGAGGAGCTTAAGGATCTTCCTAAGAGCTTCCTAAGCCATAGCCAAGTTAGCCGGTCTTAGGCGTGGACAGCAGGTTTTTTTCCCCACAGTTTATCTGGAGTTTTTCATCCCGCAAACAGGCAAACCGGCCCCATGAACACACGGATCTACAGCCATAAATACTTACCCCCATGAGGGGGGGGATCAACTCTCCCCAGTAGGAATGGGGGGAGGAAACTCCATATAAATAAATAAATTTATGAACGGAATAATTACGTATTTTGAATATTGACCACACATTCTTTTTTCACTCATTTTAATGGGCTAGAGTGCTACACAATATCAACGAAGTACACTACACGATACCACGGGCTAGATGCAAATTGCAAACCAGGATTGTCAGATAGGCGTTAGGAAAAATAGCG
Organism: Typopeltis vanoorti; assembly: GCF_054136105.1. Classification (NCBI taxonomy): domain Eukaryota; kingdom Metazoa; phylum Arthropoda; class Arachnida; order Uropygi; family Thelyphonidae; genus Typopeltis; species Typopeltis vanoorti. Next base: position 90,512,822 of record NC_143554.1, read on the forward strand.
GATATAGCTTATAAAAGTAGTGATTCTGTTAAAAATAGCCCAAATTAATTACCGTATTTGCCGGCATATAAGACGCACTTTTTTCTTTGAAAATAGGTCTGAAAAACAGGGTGCGTCTTATACGCCGATACTCAGGGCCTCATTTACCATTTGGCGCATGAAGCGCAAGCTGGGGGCTTCACTCTCTATGGGGGGGGGGAGCACATTTTAAAACCTTACTCCTCACAAAGAACAATAAAAAAACAGCATAGTTTTAGTTGCAAAATAAAATACTTATTTTTAAATATTAAATTCATAATATAAATACTAGAGGCCGCTGAAAAATTTGTGAGGCTTCCCGCTTCCATTTGAAATACATTGTTCTTCCCTTAGAATATAAAACTAACAGGAACTCCTGTATTCCATAAAATTCACGTATGTAAGCGTACTATTTGTTTGCTGGACGTACATACATGTCCAGCAAACCTGGATAATATTCTGTCCACCTGCTGAAAGAACATGAATAAAACGTGTAGTTTGACCGTCATGTCCATTAGAAAGGCCAATAATCCTTCATGCTGAAAAGAACACTTAACTAGATTACTTAACTAGATAACGTAGTAGCTACGTTCACTTGTAATTGTACTGTTGCAGTTTTAAGCAAAAGACAAATGCGATCTCTGATAAAATATCATTGGATATAAATTTTTGATATTAAAAACTCACAATCGGAAACCCCAAGTAATGCAGTTTAACATCATTTGTTGTTCATTAAAAAAAAATCGTTCTTAAAATTGAAATGTGCGACCCATATAATTTTATTTTGCAAGGAAAGAAAGCAAAATGTCATATTTATTTCAATAAATGTTATTTAAAAAATATAAATATTTGACATACTATTTCCAATGCAAACAAACGTTTTGATTATTTATTTTCGCACATGTGAAATTCGTTTTTATATGGGAAGAGACACAATAAATTGTGCAGCAAAAAAAGGTCAAATATCGTAGGACAGTGAAGAAATTCCAAGTAATACAGTGCAGATAAAGACAATAATCCGCTAACGACGGGGGGGGGGGGGCTGCATTTTAACAGATAGAATGCTGATGAAGTTTTATCAGCATTCTACATTTTTATTTGGTCAAAGGGATTTTGAGTATATTTGCAAACAGATATATTCAACATAACTTAGCCAGTTTTGTTAAAAGTGCCGCATTTGAAGAAATATTAGCGGCATAATAATAAAATAGCAAAATTCATAATGCTTCAGAATAACATGATAATTTTGATGATACCAAAACAAGATGAGAAACATCTGTAGAAATCTATTATTATTATTAGAGTCCTAATTATGATGGTTTTCGCTTCTGAACTACCTGGACTATTATCAATATTACTAAATTCCAATCTCCTTCTCTGGAAATTTTCTCTTAGTAAATGTTTGACTTGTGTTGACCAATCACTGACTTATGCAGTTTAATCCAGAGATTAAATATATGGTCAGTTTAATCCACAACGTTCTTAAGAATATTTCACCCTGTGATTTCCCCGAATCTTATTAAGAAAGAACAGATCGCTGAGTATTGAACGTGCCATCATTTTGAAACACGTTCCTAAGACAACAGAGGGATTTTTTTGTGTGCTGCTGCTATTTCTATCAAGTAGTGGGTAAGAGCAGTTTCTATATCACATAAACAGAGCATTTCATTTTCGAGTTTATTATTATTTATAAATTAAATTGATTTTTCAGTTCATTTTTTTGTGCATCAAGATTCTAGTTATTTTAGGGTAAAATGCCGAGTAAAAAAGTGGATGTTAGCGAGCATAGCAAGTTATCGTTACTGTTGATTGCCCTCTACGTTTTAACTAAAGCTGGAATTATTATGCTTATTATTGCAACTTAAAAAATCAAATCTGGAGTTGAATAAATCTTAATAATTGTGCGATAAAGTTGGAACTGATTTAATCTTATATATATATATATATATATATATATAGGCAACAAAATTTACCTTTCACCTAAAGTTGGATGGTTGGAAAGCAGATATGTTAACCGTTCTGTCAACCAGGGAGGCATACTATGCATGTTACTGCAAACTGAAACGTTTTATATTTATATTTAGATCCATGTTGTAATTCCATAAATATGACGATTTTTGCTACAATTTTTATTACCCTAAATACTAGTGGGGATGGTCGGCGGTAGATGACGATGTAGATGAAGGAAGTTGCGGTTGATGGAGTGGTGGAGACGGAGAGTTGTAAAGTAGGTGCCCTCCCTCGATGAGTCTTTGGACTTCCTGGAGGTGTTAAGTAATAATAATAATAAAAATATTCAAAATTTTTATTTTTAGTGAGAATATCTGAACTTTACAGTTGAAGTTCCTATTTTTACCTTGATTAGCAAGCTTAAATTGATTGCATTTAAATTATTTTCTTTCTTTAAAAAAAAAAACTTTTATCCTTATGCTAAATTATTACCATACCTTTTAATATTTTTTCGGTATTCAGAATTTTTGTTGCAACTATGATGCTTGTCAAACAAAATCAACGTTCTCAAAATCAACAATCAACACTGCAATTGAAATCTTTCGCAGAAAGATTTTGGATATAAACGTGGATATATTTCAAGTGGTTAGTAGTTGGAAGGGGACCAATCGTTCGATGCTGTTGGCACACTCTCCCTCGATGAGTCTTTGGACTCCCTGGAGGTGTCTAATAATAATAATTTCACTTAGTGAAATACCTCTTTATATCCATGTTTCAAAGCCAATATAGCGTCAATATTGGCTTTTAAACGTGGATATAAAGAAATTAAAGACGCATTACTTGAACTATCCATTTCTCCTCATGAAAAACTTATTTTTAAATTAGAGAGCTCATCATTGGCTGAACATTTTGAGAAACCAGAAACAGCAATTTTAACAGTTGTGTGAGACAAAATTTTACAATGAATGCATGCTACTGGTAAATCTCTACAAGATCCCGATATGGATTTGTTTTTAGCTAATAATTTGTTACACTCTTTAGTTGGTTTATTTTAGATATAAGAAATAGTTTTGTTGCTGTAAATGAAGAAGCGAATTTATTACCAGATGAGACAAAATTTAAAGACGAAAAGGAAAGAGTTAAAAAAAGCGAAAAAAAAAAAAAAAAAGAAATGAGTGACGAACTTTCACAATCTAACAATGAGATTATATTACGTGGGAAAGAAAATGTCGCTGTGAACACTTTTAATGTCATTTGCGATAAGCTAATTTTGGGAATTAATGAAAGAACAAAAAGCTATTTCGACATATTTCATATATTTGACATTTTTTTGAAGAAAGATATAGATCGAGACAAGTACCAGACTAGTATTAATAAAATTTTACAAACTTATGGGACTGATATTCATCCCGAAACATTTACTAATGAAGTTAAGCAATTTTTAATAATGATAAAGGAAGAAAATTCTTCGATTAAAAATATGTACAGATTTATAAACGATGGATTAAGATATACTTCTCCGAACGTAGAAACAATTTGAAAAATATTTTTGACGATGCCTATTTCAAATGCAAGTGCTGAACGCTCATTTTCAGTGTTGAAACGAATAAAAAATTATTTAAGAAGCAACTTGCAACAAAATAAAACAAATGACCTGTCATTATTATGCATTGAATCAGATTTAATGGACTCAATTAATTACGATGACATTATAGATATATTTTCTAAAACCAAAGCCAGAAAAAAAAAAAACTTTTAGTTATTGATTTTTTTTATTTAAATTTGAACTGATTTATTTTTATACTTTTTTTTAAAATGCAAATATATGTATACCAATGTTGTATTGTGTTATTAAAATTAGTTATTATGGAAATGTTTACTTTTATTTTCAATAAACTAAAAAAAGTGCTTATTTTTGAGGCCTCATAAGATGTTGCGCCTCGGGCCTCCAAAAGAATAAATGCAGCGCTGCCGGTACTCAGTTTTTTTTTTTTTTATTTCTGGAAATTTTCTCTGTTCCGAGTTACGCGATTTCTTTATTGCTTCTTTGCGGTGTGTGTGAGAGCATTCCAGTTTCTTTGCGGTGTGTGTGAGAGCATTCCAGTTACTTAGAGCAGTGTTTCTCAAACTTCAGACATCCGCGTTTATATGATTGGTGCGGTATTAACAAAAGATCGTGCTACTAAATGACAAAGACAAGCCGACAGGTGAGTTGAAATGCTAATTCTCTTCAACCGAATTCCTTATATAATATCTGAAACACATTCACTATATATATATATATATATATATATATATATATATATATATATATTTGTTTTAACACGTTCACTCAAACCTTTCACTCAAATGCTGTATGACTTGTTCACTCAAACAAGTCATACAGCATTTTCTGTGGGAGGGGGACATGCGATTCATTAGTTAGCATCGTTTTTATCCTAGTTGTCTCTAATTGCACTGTTTGTTGAGAAACATATTGCACAGCCTGCAGATGTCTCTGTACCTTATTTAGTGATACAATAGGAACGTTTTACGATCTCGAACTTCACGGAAACATTGAATTTTATTCTATGCGTTAATGATGCATAGCCGAAAATTGCCACGGACCCCCTGAAGACCTTTCACGAATCCCCGGAGGTATGCGTACCACACTTTGAGAAACTAACCTAGAGTTCAGTGGATGCGAATACGCTGTCATCGACGATCACAGCTGTGTCCTGTTCGTTTAAACTTTCCAATTGTTGTCGCAATTGTGAACGGTGATAAATTTCTGCCGTTAAATTTTCTCTAAATTTCTTGGCAAATTATGGCTGAAAAACGTCGGCATTGTTACAATATTGCATACAATGCTACGTGTGATTGCGTATACTAAAGGACATGGAAATAGGGCTGCAGAGAGGCATTTCGGACCACCCCAAACTGAGAAAATGATAAGAACTTTGCGGAATCGGGAAGAGAATTTAAAAAAAGCAACTTGCAGTAAACATAACCTACGAAGTGGAACTGCAAAATGGCCAGAATTCTGAGGGAGAACTAAATACTTGGATTTTAGACCACAGAAAAGCAGGACTTTCAGTGTCTACAAAAATGATTATTCATCAAGCGAAAGCGATAGCCACTAAGGGATCGCCAACTTTACTGAATCAACATCATGATGGTCAAGATTCATGGAGAGAAACTAGCTATGTATGCTGACTAAAACAAAAATATCACAAAAGATGCGAGCCGAATATGAAGAAAAAATGATTGAATTTCATCGATTCGTCATTAACGCAAGGAAACGAGAAAATTTTGAACTTGCGCAAATAGGAAACATGGACGAGGTTCCGCTGACTTTTGATGTGCCGTCAAACAAAACTGTAGATTCCAAGGGTACTAAAAGTGTTACTATTAAAACTTCTGGGCACGAAAAAAACTCACTACACGATTGTTTTATCTTGCTGTGTTGATGGGACAAAATTGCTGCCACTATTGACTTTTAAAAGGAAGACGCTACCCAAAGAAAAACTGCCTAAAGGAGTGTTTGTATATGTTCACGCAAAAGGCTGGATGGATCGAGGAGGAATGAAGTTATCGATAGATAAAATTTGGTCTAGGAGCCCTGGTAGACTGTTGAAGAAGCCTGCCATGCTAGTATGGGATCAGTTTCGTTCTCACAGAACAGACGATGTTACAAATAAACTCAAGGAATTGAAAGGTCGGTTAGTTGTAATTCCAGGAGGTCTAACTAGTCAGCTTCAACCTTTAGATGTTTGTATTAATAAACCATTTAAGGGATTTATGAAGGAGAAGTGGAACAGCTGGATGCAGTCTTCAGATTTTGAGGTTACTCCATCAGGAAGAAGGAAGAAGCCTAGCATTTCGCAAGTTTGTGAGTGGGTCAAAGCTTCGTGGGATGCTGTGAAAACTGAGACAGTGGTTAAATCATTTAAGAAGTGTGGAATTAGTAATGCACTGGATGGTACAGAGGACAATTTGTTGTATGAGGACTCAGATTCTGATTTAGAAGAGATTTCAAGTGTCTCTTCATATAGCTCTGGAGATGAATTTCTGGATTTTGACGATTCAAAAAGGTGGGTGCTCTTTCCTAGGTATTTGTTGAAAGTAGACCTATTTATTACTTTATGTTTGAAATACTGTAAATTCATTATAATATTCAGTGATAAAGTTTTTTTCCTAAAAAATGTGTACAAAAAAGGGGGTGCGTCCTATACGCCGGCAAATACGGTATTCTCAATGTAGAATATTCAAACCAAAAAGTAGCCCAATTACTTAACTTTCAATGTAAAAATTCTAAAAAAAGAGCGAATAAATTTGAACAGTATTGCCAGATATACAATATAAATAGGGATGATAGATTAAATACTGAATTTTTTGCTTTTATTATATTATTAGTAGTATTATAATGCTTAGCTCTCCCCCCCCGTCAGCGTTCACAGCGCCCCCAGGGGGCGCTTCCGCCAAGGTTCTGTCGATGGCCTGTCACAGCCAAGTAACTTGGCTTCATACAAACCTAATTGATGCTATAAAGGGCAGTTAACTCTGCATATATTATCTGCAGTGTCCATCAACAGAGAATATTCTTTGGTTTTATTTGTCTTGTAGGTTAAAAACCCAAGTTTTTGGAAAGAAGAACACTGCCACATCTGTGCGAGAATGCTAACTCATCCTCACATAAAAAGCTCATAAAATTACTTCGCTTTCTAGACAGGATTCGAATCCAAGTCTTCCTCCAGCCGAAACGCATCGTCGTTTTACTTGACGACTTAGATTCTTGCCGTCTGGATGAATTGAATCTTTATAAGGACTTTTCATTGAAGTTGAGTTAGCCAGCCTCATATGGAGGTGGTAGAATTTTTTTTCCTCCAGATTTTTTTAAATCCCAAACAGACATACCGGCTATAATATACGCTAACAGATTATTAACCACTCTTTCATAGCATTAATCATTCTTTTCCCTTCAAGAGGTATACAAAATATTACGTGGTACTACATAAGTTTACATTATTACTCCTCCTAATTTAAGCTCACGTAGATCTACATTTTTGACCGTGTAGGCATTCGGAACCGAAATCCTACGGAATAGGTTGGTTACGCCTTATTCCCGAAGGTATCCTATGATTGTAGCCTGTGCGTTCACGGGGACGGTTTACCTGCTTGCGGGATGAAAAACCTCAGATAAACTGGGGGGGGGGAACCCTGCTGCCCACGCCCAATACCGGTTAACTTAGCTATGGCTGAGGAAGATCCTTGAGCTCCTCACGTCGTTGACGGGAATCGAACCTAGGACACTCTTTCCCCAGGCATAAGGTTGCGAAGCGCATAACCACTAGGATTACTAGCTTATCAAAATGTTTCTTCCAAATAACTTAATTGTTAGAACTAATATTGTCAAGTCTTATTTTGGTCTTCTGAAAAAAACACTAATTGCATCAATCTTTTGGGTTTTTTAATACCGTCAAACATGTTTTGCTAACTTTTTTCTTTCACTGTTTTAGTGAACGAAACACTTTAGATTAGCTCCGCTAAAACATTCTTGAGTGCTAGTATTGTCAAGTTTTTTCTAATATCTCTTTTAATGATTTCATTGATGTCATCTGTTTACTTTCCTTAAGACTCTCATATCATATCGTTGATGAACTATTTCTAATCCAACTTTTAAATCCGTAAGTTAAGATCAGTTTAAACAGTCTGGTATATTGCTAGTTCAGTTTTGGATAATTTATTTCTATTATTCGATACAAATGTATTCATTTGGCTCCCCATCATATCAGTTCTGCTTATTTAATTTGATTTCTTCACTAAAAATAATGCCTAACTAGCCGATGATGTTTTACGGTTTCTATAGGTTCTCTATTAAAAATAGAAAAACAACTATTTTCATAGTTGTCTTTCTACTGATAATTTTTATACCAAATTCGTTACAGCGGTATTCAGTTTCGTTAAACGTTCCTGAGAATAACATTATCGTAATCTGCAACTGAATAGGCGAGTTGAATATCTCAAATTTTGATAAACACTTTCCTTCATAACATGTGAATGCACAAATGATTAACAGGGAAGATAGCATAGCGTTGAACCCTTGCCGGTGCGTCTCTTCAATTCTAACTGTTGACATAGCTGAAGTACAGACCAATATAATACTCTTTATAATGTATAATTTAAACCATATAAATCTAGTGTTTTTAATAGCCTTTTCACTTCGCACCTTATGTTTTTTCCAAATCTGTCCATCAATTTGGATAAATCTACTGATTGGAATTTTATTTTTCAAAAGTACAGATTGTTGTTAATTTCCCACAGTTTTTTTTGTCTTAATATCTGAACATGACGATCTCCATCTGAACCAAAGTTACCTGTTTTTCAAGAAGAGTCTCAAGATTTCTCATATACGCTTGCATATCTAAACTGGAACCGCAGTAGAAAAATTTCTTTCCGATTCTCATCGATTTATTATTTTTTATTTTCTTAATAGATGGATACTCAGAGCGCTCTCTCTCTCTCTCTCTCCCCCCCCCCCCCACTCTCTGGAATTCAACCTTAAAACCAGACCTTTTAATTCTGCAGTGTAGCTACTGTAAAACTTTAATATCTCCATTGCCAGCTTGGTTGGCCGAGTGGTTAGCGTATCCTCCTCAAGTCAAAAGGCTGGGGATTCGAATCCCGCCCCATTGGGAATGGATGTTTGTAATTGTCTGTGAAAATACTAGTGGTGGTGGGCGGAAGATGGCGTTGGTGTAATTGCGGTTCATTGCAGTTGGTGGAGATTGAGTTGTAGAGCAATTGCATTCCCTTGATGAGCCTATGGACTCCCTGGAGGTGTCACGTAATAATAATAATAGTTGATCATTTCTGACAGAATATAATCGACTCTAGTCTTTCCAAATGTCGGAAGTTTTTATCCACCTAAGTACTGAAATGTACCCACGACTTAATTCCTCTTGGATATTTTCTTCATTTTGTAATAGTCTGAGTATATGATCCAGACATTCAGAATATCTTCAGTTCTTTTTTGTCACCTTTATCATCTCTAATTCCTTTTACACTGTTTCCCCTCCGCAGCTCTTCGCAATGTCTTCTGGCAATTTTTGTTTGGTTGCAAACATGTAAAAAACTTAAGGATTTGCCGACCTTTCAAGAAGTTTATATGCGTGTCAACTTTTCTGGGACGGCCTGATTTTTCGACTGCCATTAAATTCTGATGTTTCAATCGCTGCTAACAAATTCACCGTATTCTTCCATCATCGAAGCAGGGAGTGTTTTCTTCACCTTTCCGTTGAGTTTAAGGTTTTATTTTTCATTTTTTTAATATCAAAAACGCACTTTTTTCTTTTACATGCGATTACTTATTTTTATCCTGCACAAAAACCAAGCCGGATGTCTGTCACTTTCTCTATCATATCTTTTACATGCTTGTATCTTGAGCCAGTATAAAGTTATCACTATCACTCACATACATAACAAGCCTTTTCTTATTTCTCGTCTTCTGAGAATTGACGCAAATCATCTAATACGTTGGAAAATAAAGTACTAGTGGTAACAATAAATCCCTATCCTGACGAAAATCCTTGGAGTACGCAAGATTATTAGCATTGATCCCACATTGTCAGCCCATCCTCGCTCATTTAGCATCTAGGTAAATATCATCTAGTAATCGAGCACAACGCAGGAAGGCGAGGATTGGACATTATCTCCCCAGTTATCCAGCTTTGACCCCTTATGCTATTCTACACTTAATGAGATTGATTTTTTTTTTTTTTTTTTTTTTTTTGCAGGACAGCCCTTTGAATAAAAGTAACAAACATGTTTATAGTTTTTACCGCTAGAGTGTGTTGTAATAGCAGGTGCAACTTTCGAGTGGCAACCGTTGAAGTAAGAATGCGTGAGTGGAGCGTGTCGGAAGTTGCATCATGGAGAGCAAAGAGCTGTGATAAAATTTTACTGTAAATTAGGAAAAACTGCTACAGAAGTGTACCAAGATCTAAAAAAAAAAAAAAAAACCGTTTACGGCGATGACTGAGCCGTGCACAGGTGTTCTGCTGGTTTTCAACTTTTAAAGAGAGGAGGGAGTTCCTAGAGGATGAACCACGCTGTGGACGATCAGTTTCTGCACGGACTAATGAAAATGTGGGGAAAGCTACGGAAATTGTTGTCCCATGACAGGCGAATAACCACTAGGCTACTCGCTGTACATCTGGGTGTCGGTAAGAAAATGGCCAGATTAATCTCATAAAGTTGCGCAAAAGGAAGATTTGCTCGAGGTTTGTGCGCGCCGTGCGCTGCCTGTGAAGCAGTTTCTGGCTTTGAAGTCGATCTGTGTGATCGAACATATTCCTCCCCTCATTCGCCAGATTTCGCTCCCACAGAATTTTTCCTCTTCCCAAAGATTAAGTATGTCTTGAAACGGGAGCGCTTCAGCGACATTGAGGACATCCAACGCAGTGTGAGACAGAGACAGGAGGTGGTTCCCGTTCAGGACTTCCACAGTGCCTTCGAACACCTGTTTGACAGATGTAAACGTTGGGTGGAGTTTGAGAGTGATTATTTTGAATCTGTAATTGGCAATCCAACTACAGTTCTCTGTTTTGATATAATAATTGTTGTCTCATTATTAAATGGGCATGCTGCATACATAGCATTAATTAGATTCTTATAAAGCTAAATTAATTAGCCATGACGTCATTGGGCATAATATCTCTTCGGTCCCGGCTCGAGCAAACGAAGTAGCGCTCGGTCCGCCCAAGCACTACTCGTTCGCCTTGCGTTCACAGCGGCCGTGATTCCCGAGAGCCATAGGGTATTCCCAGTTTATGTGACCGCTAATTCATAAATAGTATAGAAATAGAAGGCACGATACAACATAAAGAAAATAATTAATTTTAATTAGGAAAAGATTTTGGGGAAAATTTTCTAGTGTTTTATTCCTTTTTCTTTCTTTTTTTGGAAGGGGGGGAAACGGGTCCCCCATGCGCATATGCTTTAAATATGAACATGGGACGGATTTGTATTGCTTAAGAGGTCTTATGTATTGAAACCTATTTTTCTGAAGTATTTCATTTTAATGAAGAGTTAAGTCACAAGAATTGATGTATAGCAGAGTGAGAAAAGATACCGCCATGGTTCCAAGTCGCTTAACAGGTTTCTTTGTATAGTTTCATACATTATGTAAACGCTGGCATGTTTTCATATCATGACTAGGATGTCGTCTTTTGCAACTCCAGATCAATTTGCCAACTTATCATTTCCGGAGGGGGGGGGGGTTGAGAGTTGCACTTTCCATTTTTGGATAGCTATTAGTGATACACGTCAGTCCCGCTTGATATCTCAAATCTTGATCCACGAGGTTCTTCTGGTGTTTTTTCCCTCCAGGATCACGTAATAGCTATTAACTATTGCTGTCTGTCTAAATATAAATAGCTTTTCTGTTGTTAGTCATATTTTTACACACACACACACCTGTCGATATTGCCGATTTGTGATGTTTTTGTGTGTGTGTTCATGCATTTGAGAATAGGATAAAATAAAGGAACAAGCCAGCTAACCGAAGAACTTTTATAATGGGATGATGGGAAAAAAAATAGGCATTCATAAACAACTGTATCATCATCATTATTAATAGCTTTCTCAGTCCACTGCTGGACGAATGCCTCTCCATGCTTCTTCCATTTTAACCGATCTTGTGCATCTCTCTCTCTCTCTCTCCACCATAAATGTCCACAGCATCTTACCACTGGTCTACCTGATTTCCAATAACTAGTTCTTGGTTATTGGAAACCAGGTAGTCCATTGGTGTCCATTCTGTGTTTCACTTCGTCCATCTGTTGTCAGACATTCTCATCACATGTTCTGCCCAGCGCCATTTGTTTCCTTTTATTACTAAGGCAATAATAAAACAACTGTATATCGGTTTTTAATAGCCTTAACCACTGACTAAACTAACAACGTAATGCACAGCAGAAATCATTACTGAAAAATCACTTTAACTCAATAATTATCTCACTATAGCTGGGCGATCATAGAGGATCATCTGTATGTTTGTGAGAAAAGGTTTTAGTGCTGTGATTAAACAAAAAAGTATGCCTTAAAAATAATTAAAAACACAGTTGCATAAAAAATAATAAAACGCGATCGTCTACAGCAAATGATGACCTTGATAACTTGCTTCATGTTATTTGATTTAGTTCATAGTACTGCACAGAATTTTGAAATTTCCATAACGGAGAAAATCAGGTAGTTGCTGCATTCAGTGATTCAAAATTAATGATATATATGATAAGTAAATCAGATTTTCGCTAGAAACTAATTAATTTTTTTTTTTTTTTTTTTGCTTGTAAGTCCACATTTTCTTAATACAGTAACTACTTAGACCATCCCCACGGTTAGTGAGGATGGTCTAAGGAAGGAAGGAGAAGGTCTGGGGACGGAGTGTCCTAGGTTCGATTCCCGTCGACGACGTGAGGAGCTTAAGGATCTTTCTCAGCCATAGTCAAGTTAGTGTCTTGGGCGTGGACAACAGAGGTTATCTGGAGGGTTTTTATCCCGCAACCAAGCAAACCGGCCCCGTGAACACACAACTACAGTCATAGGATATAGTACTTAATTCCTCATTAGGAAGGTTCAACCAGTCCTAAAGGGCGGTCGAGGAACGGGGAGGGACCTCACACCAATAAATAAAATAAACTACTTAGACCGTATTAAATCTTAGGGGATAATGCCTAACTACTTACAGCATTATTCTAGAACCGCTGAAAAACATGTGCACGTCGAATTTTATTAGCAATGAAATTAACTTTTGAAAGCAATTGTGATAAGTGATATGAAAACATGAACTGTAATCTTTCTTACCTATAAATTCATTTCGAATGCGAATTCGATCCTTTAGCGATGGTGCCGAGATAATGATACAGTTCACAAATGCCACAAGAGAGGTCTGATAATCGACAGTCTTAGTGTTTCTTAATTCATCAATTATAAGCTTAAGACGATACCTTTCCCTCTTGTTAGTCTGAAAAAGAAACAATGTCATGAAGACACAATAAGGAATCTTGGAACCTAGGGATAAGCCGAATAAATAAAATAAAAATAAAATACAAACTTTACATCCGAAATCTGCTAAGAACTTTTTGCAACTACAGTATTGGTGTGAAAGACAGAATTCAAGTTGGTTACTTGCGTTGGCTTAGTTATTGTTTAGGATTCCGTCAGAGCAGGCGGCTAAGCTAACGAAGTAGATGTTTGGAAACTTAACTGCCTTTGTTCTCCGGCTGCTTTGTCTGTTCGTATGGCCTAAAAAAAAAGCCTAAAAGTTGAGTAGTCGTTATAAATATTCGTCTTCAAACCCCGATTTTTTTTTCAGCTAAAGAGTCCGATGTGTTGCTTTTTACTTCGTTAGTTTAGTTACTCGCGTATTGTCGAAGTCTTGCCTTTGTATTTCTCGATCAGCATCATTCAACTGACGAAAAGAAAAAATAAAATCAGGTAGAAATGACTGTATTCAGAACTTTGTGGATCATTCACAAATTATCCATGTATAATTTGCAGAGAGGCAGAACTGCTTGTGGCTTTCCAAAATACGAAGTATATCAGATATTTATCTAATTCTTTTAACCGTTGTTAAGTCTGGTTTTCCTCTTTTTTTAAAAGTGCTGGATACATAAAGGCATGTATCTATTGTCCAAATGCTGAATAATAAAAAAAACACATCTTTATAATAAGACGTTTGCACTTTACTAGAAATTAAATCTGTAAAATGACAGATCAAATAATAGAGATACAAATCCAACTAGATTACATAAGTAGAAAAATTAACTAATTCAGGCTACTCATAAGGAGCTACTTAATCAGCGGAGACGCAAAGGAGAAAGCTTGAATATGATCCCACACAAGACTTAAGTGATATAGATACTGGAGAAAAGTTAGGATTTATCAACTAAAGAGGAAGGAAGAAGCCGAAATACCTTATAAGACAAATGAAATAGAGAAAAAAGTCCTCGTTTCTATTGATACGGTTAAAAGTGCTGACAACAGAAACAAGGATGTAGCAGGATTGAAACAAACGGTTTTGGATATAACAGAAACCATTACTGAACGAAACAAGGTCAAAAACATGGTTGAACAGAATCGTGAAATAGCGGTGAAAAACGGGAAGTCTTCCTTAAATAAGGGAAACATTTAATTTAGTAAGAAGGAGAAATTTGGTAAATACCCAGCTCTGATAACTGGAAGGAAAAGAATGACAAGGACTTTAGGTCATAAAAATGGGTAATACTTAAATGACCAATAAGATAAAGGATGAAAATGCATTTAATGAAATAATTCAATGCAAAATACTTACGTGAACTGTTTTTTTGCAAAATAGTCCGTTATGTTCATCATAGGTGCTAAGATCAGTTGAAGATATCAAAACAAGAAGAGTGGAATAGAATATTTCAAATTAAATGTATAACAATGAACTCTTGAGCGCGCGACATTAACACGTTATATTCCGTTACTTCAATAGGAATTAAGCAGATAAACATATTTATTCTGTTATGTGGTGAAATCTGATAGTTTTCCATTACTTATGAAAAACACGCAGCCACAGTGACAGATTAAAATTTTATTACAGCAGTTAACTTATTTCGTTTTGGCTCAAAACATCTGTGCAAATTTGCAAATTCTAAGAACAATGGAAAATTTAAACGCCGCTGCTTATAATGAATGGCTATTTTTTTAACTGCAAACGCTTACGTATTCGGCTAAAACTACAATACAATACGTTTGTACGCATTTCAAGAATTGTGTATAAACGATAATACTAGAAGTTTTTCAATCCGCCATGGGTAGATATTTGATAACAGACGCATGTAGGTAAGGAACCGGAAGTTGAGCAGTTCTTGTTTTTGTAATCCCTTATTTCCCCCCCCCCCAAAAAAAAAAAAAAAAAAAAAAAACTGGTGACTGTCTTTACTTTGTCGTACGAACGAAGACTTATCGGCATGAATATAATTTTCTTGTAAATAGCACATTCCTACTAGTCTTAAAATAAGCCAGTTGATGGGAAAATGTATTAATATTTCATCGCTGAGCCACATTTTTTTGATGAAGTCTCATCTTTGGCTTTCATTTGAAAAGATTTCTGTAGAAGTCCATCATGCTAACACTTCGTTTTGCAATAGCTATGTCCTACACACTCGTGGACAATGCCTAGATCTGGAATATCGTTAAATCTAAATCGCTCAACCTTTGAGAATATATTAATATTTGTTGAAGTCCAAAATGTCTTTCCGGTATGGAATACGGGTCTTACATAATTGGCATTGTTCACAAACCACTTTCTACTTGTCCACCTTGTGACCTTTAAAAAACCACTACAAATAAGTCATGATATATTTCTGAAATTTCATACAATTATTCATCATACTTTACATTACGTCATGAAAAGAATCGATACTTTTAACACTAAATCTAGATCAATGAAACTTGAAACTGGTTTCTGAGGTATATTTTTACTGACGGATGACACTCGTCTGTTTTTTTTTTTTTTTTTTTTTTTTTCCCAATCTTTCAAATCAAGTAAAACCTTCACGGGTGGAGAGAAAAAAATAAACTTTACCCTACCAGAAATCAGCGTGAAAGATTGCCATTTTTCTTTCTTTGAGCACTCCAGCCCACACGTCTTTAAATTCACCCCAGGGGTTTAGAATTCTCCTCCTTAGTTTAAAATAACCGCCTTTGTACTTATCAGGAGGCTGGAACAAACACATCACTCTAACACACATTACAGAGAAGGGTGAACCTCCCTTCCCACACATACACCGAAAAAAACAAAAACACGAAAGCAATAAATTCCTCCCATTCAAACGGCACCATGACAAAAGAGTTAACATAGGCGTATTACATGTAAAGTTTTCCTCTCAGCGCTATCATGATTCGATATACTTATTGAAAGAGTTCTATCCGAACCTTGTAATGTTCCAGAGTCTCGAGGGCACGTAGGTGACCTTCACCACTGTATACGCACAAAGCTGACAGAAGCTCGAACACCTGTTTCTTTACTGTCACATTGTCCGTGTCTAGAGCTAAAAAAAGAAAAAAAAAACATTTTTTATTTGTTGATTGTAAAAACAGCTAAAACAATCGATACATTAAGAAACTGTGTGCTTATTTCATTAACCAAAGCATTTTGCTGGATGGGTCATCAAAACATTAGGAGAGAGCATTTTATTATACAATTTTTTTTTTTTTTTTTTTTTTACTGATGGCATAAAGGTTATATGTTGTTTCATTGTTCACTAATGATTTGGTTGTGGAAGTGAGAAGCAATTAATGGTGTTTTGTGCTTTTTTTTAATTTTTTTTTTTATATTTCTCATAGTGTTCAATCTTACTGTGTGTAATCAACTTAGTGTTGA
The DNA here is from genome assembly GCF_054136105.1 of Typopeltis vanoorti. NCBI lineage: Eukaryota > Metazoa > Arthropoda > Arachnida > Uropygi > Thelyphonidae > Typopeltis > Typopeltis vanoorti. The sequence continues at coordinate 90,529,182 of NC_143554.1, forward strand.
ATCCGTTTTCTCATGATATCCTTTTCTCAACTAAAGCATTTTCATACAAAGAATCGATTCTTCCTTCAGAAAGGTCCACATCATATTTTTTTGCATTACAAAATTTTATTAATGTTTAATCAAATATTACGTAATGACATGAAAGCAGAAGATTTGTGTCTAAAATTTTTGACATGTTCATTCCCATTTTCCCACGCGCGGATTTTTCTAAATTAAAATACGTAATGAAACTTAATATTAGTTAATTCGGCATAGTAAGAATTTCTGATGAGTCAAGAAATGTTTTGGCCGAGTAGGAAAATATCCTTTCTAACCAAACAGTGACATAAATCTGCGCAATTTCACATATGTTACTACAGCTTGCAGAGGTTGACATATTAGTTATTGAAATTTAATACAAAAAGTGCATACAAAATATTAATGTACAACCTAAATATAAAATAAAGAAAAAAAGGAAAGGAAATAATAAAAGCGTATAAGGAAATGAACATGAATAAAATAATTTAATGTTTACCGTAGAATTATAGCTACCAATTCTATGATTTTTCAGGGCAAGCTTTCCTCTGAGTCAATTAGGGATTACCTAAATAAGCATGGAAATGAAAATGGCTAGCCCTCCCTGTGCTCACTCGATATGGACGATGCCTTTTAAGTGAAAAAAAATCGGGGTCAATCCCATCTAGGATGTGAAGAAATTTTTTTAAGGACTTTTCAACGGAAGGTGAGTTAACCAGTCTCATATAGAGGTAGTAGAGTTTATCCTCGCAGACACACTGGTTTTTCATCCCACATGAAAGCTTTCAGAAGTCAGAAGAGCACACGCAATTAATACTTGAATAGGGCGTTTAATTCTATAAACAAAGTATTAAGTTTCTGTGAATCCAAGTTAGTTGAATGTGACAGGCCAATGAGCCTAACACAAGGAAAAGATGAGAAAAGTGCTTACCTATTATATTGTCTAAACAGGTGCTATTATCTTGTAGAGTCTGATTTATTTGCTTTCATTCTAATACCAGCACCAACCGACAAAAGAGGACAATTCCCCAAGATAACGGCACCTTTCAGATGAACCGACCTAAGCAGCCAAGTGACTAGCATGCTGCAGGTTCAAATATCGCCATGGGACATGGATGTTTGCAATTGTCTTTAGGTCGTAGATGAATTTCCTCGCATTTTGTGAACCACTGACTCTCTTATTGCTTAAAAACAGGTCCATGATTGGTTTAAGCAGAAAACCTTAGCCCACCCACGGTGGGTGGGCTTAGGTTTTTCTTCTAGTGAGCTATAGAAGAAGGTTTGCTTTTCGTGGGTGGGAGTTGCATAAAAAAAAGAGAAAGAAATATGTAAGACATCCTTTCCATGCCATCGTGATTCAGTTTATTCCCAGAGACCATCGCTTAGTCATCAACTCTAATGTAAAATAAGAGCGAAATAAAATAAGTCAAGTAAGTTTAAAACGAACTGATTAAATAAAACAAAATGTAAATATTTATATCACCAAGAGTGATAAAACCAGACTGGTAACAAAAAAGGTGTTAAAGATATTGACATTTCACTTCACTGGACTGAATTATAAACTGATTGTTTAGACTACTCCAATGGAGATGCTTGATTATGTCCATTAATTGCGCTGTATTTCTTATCTCGTTTTACATATCATATTGGATGAAAAAAAAAAAAAACTAGAAGGGAAACTTCCGTCTACACACACGAGACCAGCTAACATTTGATAACCTCATTTTAGCATTCTTGTGTTTTTCTCGTACTCATTCGAACCCAGAGTTCGAATACCTTCCAGAACGCGAGAAAACTTTATACGATCTTTTCAACTGAAAATGTGTTGGCACGGAGGTGGCAGTTCTTCCTGACGGGAAACTCCAGTCTTATCCCTCAAAATAGACAAACCGACTGAACACACGTCAATTAAGAGATGATATAGTGGCGTGTCTTATTTGCTTCGGTCGTAATTCCAACCTAGCTGAACTCAGCTGTTACAAGTCATTACAACTGAATTGAAGGTCATTTTAAAATCACTTTGCTGATATGCTAGTTATTTCATATTTTCCATGAACTCTGAAAATGCATTTTTAAATAATAAACTTCGCACCATAATCAGTAGTACATCACCGAAAGTTTTAGTATATTGATAAAATTTCTTTCATTACAACTTTTTGCAATTGAATAATAACTAGCTCCGCAACTAAGTAGCGATTACGCCCTTTTTGTAGAAAAGTTAGTTCGGTTCTTGTAGTAAGCAACATGCCAATAACGTTTAAATCTTTTTTTAAAAATGCATTTAGTCGTTCTTATATCGAAGTCAAGAATTTTCATCCTACAAACATTCATACCGGCCACAGAAAACGCAGGTCAGAGACTAAGTTATCATTGGTTGAACAGATGGTAGATTACCTTCCCGTATGGAACTTAACCGACTGCTCATCGTAAGCTAATATCATATCATTTCTATTTAAAATTTTACTTCTGGTTAAGAAGAATCAGTGTTAACGGTCCCACTTCATTTCTGGCTTTAATCAAATTTGCCTCCATTTAGGAAAATATTTTTCGCTTTTATTGTGTTTTTCAAAATATTCCATTGATTTAATTGCGTTTCGAATGTCTGGAATTCCAATGATTTGGAATTCTTTCAGTATTAAAAGAACTCCAAATTACTGAAAGGTATAACTATTTTTATATGCAATCCTAACAGACGTTCTTAAATATAGTGCAATAATACATGATGCCATGTTCGGTTTATCTGGGCTTATCGCTATTTATCTTTTCTTGATTGAAAAAAAAAAAAAAAAGATATGTGGCACCACAAATTGAACTTCCAGCTGGCCTTCACAATAGAATTGCTAATCTTTGTTTTCATAGTCTTAATTAGGGATACGAAAAGCGTACATATGCTAGGGAAGTTCCTGACAAGTTAATGTTTTAAGTGATGACCAGAAGCAGGAAATTGGTGTGTGGTGGGAGTTTGTCGATATGTTCAATTTCGATGGCTCTGTTGGGAATAAAAGATCAAATATCACATAATGACCAGTTAATTACTAAGATAACCACCCAAAAGATAACCACCTTTCCAATAGGAAAGGATCATTCGACTATATATCAAAAAGATCTCAGTGTAGCCAATTCTCTCAGTCCCTCATAAGAGCTATATATAGAGGTGATAGCTTTTTCTCCTGAAACTTAGATTTTTTTTTTTTTTTTTTTTTTTTTTTTTTTTTTTTTTTTTACATGTTTCCTCCTCTGGAAGATGTAAATCGATTTGAAACTGGCACAATACTGGGTAAGTTTGATTTTTTCTCTTCTTAAGTCGTGATATTGCTAGATGCCTTTCTTCACCGCTAACAGGAGTTTTTGGAGAGAGGAAAAAATCCTAGGTTGCCAGAATTGGAGATGTAAAGATGAATACGGCATAATAGGCTTGTCGTTTTTTTGGTCATAAGTTCCGGCATCGACAAAGAATTTGTCACAATCATTCATTTAGTGTCAAAATGAATAAAAATGAGATTTTTAACTGCTTAGTTAACTAGCAGACAAGGATGCACTTGCTTTCGTGTAGACGGGTTCCATGATCCACGCATTTTTATCCGTTTCACTCAGACTGGAATTTCGACTGAAGTAACTAAGATCAATGTACTGTCTGTTAATTGCGAATGAAGGTCTTTCCAACCGAAGGGCAATTGTTGACGTCCTTGCGACTGCACTTTAGCGACGTTGTCTGCTCATCGATGAACATCTCCAGTCTTTATTATAATCGGTTACATGATTACTTTTTTTTTTTTTTTTACTTGGATGACATCAAATGCTTGAGTTATGTTCATTGTTTCCTTTACAAAAATAATTCCCAACATTTGGAAGCTATTTAGGACCCCCCCCCCCCTTCAGGTTGAATTTGTTGTACATGCGCTGCTTTTTTGCATTTTATGGAGAAAATTATTTTCTATATTTTATTTTTGTATTTTTTGGAGGGAACAAAATTTATTTAATACAATAAATATTTAATACAATTTAACGATGACAGATGTGTATAATCCAAGAGCATAAGCTCATCCTGGTTATAAAATGTATAACAATATTACAGAAATCAATATACAATGCATAACAGCTCACTGCACAATAATATTGGCAAGAACAATACATAGGAAGTAAAAGAAAATACATACATACAGATAGGAAATAAAAGATGCGTACAGGTCGATTAAAAACACAAATTTATTATTTTGGTTAATTTCTAATTTTTTACCCTTATTCTAAAAAATCAGGGGCTCACTTTAGTGAGTACGGGCGTGGCAAACCCGAGGTACCTAATGCTGGACCATGCCTTACTTCATGTAATATACATCTGTTATATTATCTGTAGACTGGTTCCTCCTCTTCCTCCCTTGCTTCTTTCTTCTCTTCTTGCTCCTTCCTCCGAATGCTATTAGAGTATTCGAGGGAAATCTTCCCTATTTTGCTGTGTCATTTCGTTTTGTACTAACAGGACATTATCAAACACTGTAACATGATCAGGCCATCAAAAAATGTTCATACCCTATTGTCCGTCGCGCGGGTTACCAAGGGACGCTTTCGGGTTTTAGGCAGAGGAACCCGTTCGAAAAATATGTTACAGTCTCCCTTAGACACCACTCCTCAGCACTCTGCTAGAGGAAACTCCATCAATGAGCCCGCTACCCGTTTGGGGAGGTGTTTAGGGGTAGCACAAAGAAATAGTTCTACAAATGGACGGAAATGGCAACGACAACGGCACCAGACTATGGCTTTAGGGAACTGGAACATCTTCTCTCTGACAGGGAAGGAGTTGGAACCGGTCGAGGAAGTCAAGCGCTACCGGCTAGACTTAGTCGGGCTTTCTTCGACCAAGAGGAGAGGCTCTGGAACTGTCGACCTGGATAAGGGGTGGAAGCTCTACTACTCTGGTGTGAGCCCGACAATGTCTGCTCAGGCGGGTGTGGAGATACTCAAGCCCCCAGCTGTCAGACTGTGTTGCTGAGTGGATCCCATTGGGGGGGACGAGTATGTGTGTTAAGGCTTCAGATGAAAAACCATGATTTGGCTGTGGTGCAAGCCTATGTACCTAATCTGGAGTCAGGATACTCTGCCTTCCTGGAGGAAGTGGATGCTACTTTTGACAGGGTAGCAGACATGGAATCAGTCCTGCTAATGGGTGACTTCAATGCACATGTTGGAACAGATGACCAGACATGGAGGGGTGTGGTTGGAAGGAACGGCTCCCCTGACCTTAACGCGAAGGGTTGAAATTATTGGACTTCTGCTGTACTAACAGCTTGTCCATAATGAATACCTTCTTCCAGCACCGAGAAGTCCTTAAGTATACCTGGTACAGGGATACACTAGAACAAAGGTCTCTGATTGACCTATTTTCCTCAGTGTTGGACGTTCGTGTGAGAAGAGGGGAAGAACTGTCAACTGACCACCACCTTGTTGTGTGCACTCTACGGCTTCAGAAACCAGATGCTACCATCAACGCTGGTGGGCCTAAACAGCTATAACGCGTGAAATGGGAGGCATTGGAAAATGAGGCTGTGAGGAAGAATTTTGCAGATTACATTTCTTACAGGTTCAAAGAGATTCCCAAGCATACTGCAGATGTTGAGGAGGAGTGGAAGCTGTTCAGAACAGCTATAACTGCCTCTGCACTCTCATGCTGTGGCAGAAAGCGGCTCGGCGTGGCAACGGGCAGTGAGAAAAGGACACCTTGGTGGAACCAAGAAGTCCAAAAAACTGTCCGGACAAAAAAGGAGTCCTACCTAACATGGCTTTGGGTCAGGTCACCTGAGATGCATTTGCCGTATGCTGAGGCAGTAAAGAGAGCAAAGCAGAAGGCTTGGGAACCCCTTGGAGAAAGATTAGACTCATCCTATGCAAATACAAACAAAGTATTCTGGCAGACCATCCGCCGCCTTCGAGGGAGGAAATCGTGCACAGCAAGGGCAATTAATGCCTCTGATGATGCACTTTTAACAACCGAGAAGGATATCCTCCACAGATTGAGGGAATACTTTGAGAGCCTTCTTAACCTGGGTGGCCCAGCTGTTGTGGACATCCAAGAGGTGCAGATCGGGGCAATGACTAGTCTCACAGCAGAAGAGGTCCATTTAGCAATAAAATCGCTAAAATCAGGCAAGGCTGCTGGCGATGATGAAATTCGGCCCGAAATGTTAAAGCCTTAAATCGAGACGGTGTTCTCTAGCTGACTCGAGTGTGTCAGGCTGCTTGGATATCTGGGCGAGCACCAAAGCAATGGCAGACAGGCATAATAATACCAGTCTTCAAGAAGGGAGACCAGAAGGATTGCAGTAACTATCGTGGCATCTCTCTGCTCAGCCCGCCTGGGAAAGTATATGCTAGGTGCTTGGAACGACGGTGCAGGAGCATAGTTGAGTCAAAGTTCCAGGAAGAACAATGTGGATTTCGTCCTGGTAGAAGCACAACTGACTAAATCTTCACTTTAAGGCAAGTCTAGAAATCTTGGGAATATGCCAAGAATGTCTACACATGTTTTGTGGACTTGGAGAAGGCATATGACCGGGTTCCTCGGGATAAGCTTTGGCAAGTAGTATAGGAGTATGGAGTGGATGGCCAACTATTAGCTGCCATCAAGTCCCTGTATGAACGCCCAGAGTTTTGTGTCGAGGTAAACAGCACAAAATCTGAACCTTTCACAGTCTCCGCTGGCCTCTGCCAAGGGTGTGTTCTGTCACCCCCTCCTTTTCATAATATTTATGGACTGGATTGATAGGCACAGCCGAGGCAGTGAGTGTGTCAGAATTGGAAGATGTAGCATTGGATGTCTGCTTTTTGCAGATGACCTAGTTCTGCTTATCTCTTCCACAGATGACCTCCAGTGGACCCTGGATAGGTTTGTAGCTGTTTGTGCAGACGCCGGAATGAAGATCAGTGTGGCCAAAATAAACATTTGTGGTCTCAGGACAACCATCCCAGTGCACTCTACATGTAAGTGGAGTCCAATGAGGCAGGTGGAGAAGTTTAAATACCTTGGGTCCATATTCACGAATGATGGAAAATGGGACGTAGAGCTATACTCAAATTGGCTTAGCAAGCTCAATATTGCGGAAGCTTGGCCGTTTAGTAGTATTGAAGCGGGAGTTAAGCCAGAAGGCAAAGCTGGCCGTCTTCAATATGTCCCCATCCTCACCTATGGTCAGAGTTGGGTAATGACCGAAAGAATGCGGACACGAATCCAAGAGGCTGAAATGAGGTTCCTTCGAGGGGTTGCGGGGCTGACAAGACTCAACAGAGTCAGAAGTTCTGCAATTCGGGAAACCCTCAATACTCAACCGCTGCTTCTCCGTGTTGAGAGATCACAGTTACGTTGGTACGGGCACCTGGTCAGAATGCCACAAGAGGCTCCCTCAACAGGCCCTCTTTGCCAAGCCAGAGGGTGGGAGGCCACGTGGAAGGCCAAGGACTCGCTGGATAGATTATATCCAAAACCTTGGGTGGACACGTTTGGGAATTCCACCAAAACACCTGAGCTTGGTGGCAGAGGATCGTGACCCTTGGAAGTTCCTCTTGCAGCTGTTGCCCCCCACAACCCAATTAGGAAAGGTAGACCTTGAAGATGGATGCATGTATGTATTCTAAAAAATAAAAAAAATTCAGTATTCCCATAAAAATTTAAGTACTTTCTGTTCAACTTTCTGCATGTGTTCATGTTGGTCTAGTTTCGTATTAAGAGAGGTAAGCCAGTAAAGATTTGGTATAAATGTGTAAAAAATTGTGCATGATAAATGACACAGTCACGCCTTATAAAGTACCATTTCTCAACAGCAGTTTTGAAATAAGTACCGAATGACTCAGATTAATCTACCTGCCGCCTTGCGAAGTTGTACTAACTGCAGGTATCATTCTGGCAGAAAGATGCTCTCATTACCCAACCCTCGAACTGAGTTAATGAGCAGGAGAATTTCAATAAGGGTATTTGATTTGCGCGCTTTCAAACGGTTTCCGATTTCATTTGAAGCAATTGCTGGTGCGATTTTATAATTATATAAGCCAGGGAACTATCGCAAGCACTAACTAATTGCTTTTCTCTAGAATATTTAAAATTTTGTTATCAAAAACTTTAATGGCATGTCCAGCTGTAGGTGTTGTATATCAGAGTTGTGGCATATGTCGGCGCTATTTATTAATAGTTTCGTTCTAACATACACATTTTATAGCACTATCAAACACGAGCATAATAAGAACTCTGCATTCTTCAAAAAATGTTACTTCAAAGTGTCAAACACTGGATTTCTTTAAATAACGCAATACGATTTATTTCTGTAAAATTCCTTATATTCATATTAACGTATTCAAGATTATAATTTTAAGATGAATGATAATATCTTCACCGGAGTCATCTCATGTTTTGGAGGCTAATAAATAAGTGAAATAACTACTTTATTTGATCCTATTTTGCCTCGAATTCATTCCGACTTCGCATTTCCCACAATCTACCAGCTTATTAACAAATAAATAAATCCTACTCCTTTATTCACCACATCCGTATTTTGTATCCCTTTAAACAAAATGTGTAGTTTCTAACCTTTCTTGGATGAATTGTAATAAAATATTATAGGATCTCCTCCTGTCTCAAGAACGATTCCGATATATATTCTTCATCATAGAATTTCTATCTTTCTGAAATTCTACACAGAGTGCATACAGTAATTCATGTATATCATCTGATCAATCTTATACATGACAACTTCCCTGTCTTTACTTGTCAGTATTGGGCATTGTTGCTTTACACCCTTCGTAAATTTTCTCTGCAGAGCTCGTCTTTTCTCTAACTTCATGTTTTGGAGGTGTAGTAAATAAGTGAAATAACTACTTTGTTTGCCTACGTAATTTTTTTTTTTTTTTTGGTATGAGAAACATTATTAAAATCAATTTTTAAAATTACATTTAAAATACAAATTTTCGAAAAATAGTTTGCCATATATGCGGAAATATATTTCCTTGAATAAAAATATTGCATTTTTCTCTGCTGGCAGGTTGAGATTTCTTATTTTTTTCAATGTATTTTTACAGCGTACATTGGAAAATTAAGTTTTAACAGAATTTGATTTATTTCAAACTATATATATATATATATTCACAGAAGCATAAATCAGTGAAATAAGTTACACATTTTACAAGCTAGAAGGCAGGTGCTTAGAAATTACTTTCCAGCCTTAGTAGCCTAGGCTTAAAATAGGTTCTAGTTATTTAGGCCTCGTGCCTTCTTTAAGGAAATAATTAACCATTTTACTATAATTTCACCCTTTCTCAAATTTTATATAATCTATGAACTACTGAAAATACTGCAACTTTTCAAACCATTCAAAATCTTAAACTTAATAGTACTGATCCAAGAATAGAATCATTTGGACCTAGCAATCTTTGGAGCACTCAGTGACTGGCATCTAACCTATAAGCTTTTTTTTGGGGGAGGGGGAAGACCTAGCATCATAGAAGTTTTCAGATTATATAAGCAGTCTAAGTAAGAATTTATTACGTCGTTATTACGCCTCAAGGATTGTTTACTACACTTTAGCAGCAACAACTGTTAAATAATTTTGATAAAGCTAGTAATTTTGGAACACTTACTTCTATAGATAAAATTCTGTTAAAGAGCTATTTATAAATAAATAGTTCCCTCCCATCAGTGATATTTAGAATACTGCTGATGAAATGCTAACTATAATAAGCACTACGACATAGAGATTTCAGTATGTGTAAAATGGTAGATCAAATTATACATAAGTTATTCATAAAGCGGTTTAAGGACAGTATTCCTCAAAAGCGAACAAAAACGGCCCCTTTCAAACCATTTTGCTCTCAGCTAAGCTGATAAAAGTATACATATGAAAGAACCAGTTTTTGTGGTCTTTCGCATGTGGATTTATACACGAGATCATATAATTTACTCAATTCATAAATCTTTTTCCATATTAGGACAATTGCCAGGGTTGAAAACTTTTTAATATGTTTCACGGAACCTACTCCAATATTTTCCGACCATGAGTATCCATTTCGTGAAGTATTAATTGTAACACGAAAAATAAATCGGCCTTAGAAATGATCAAGTTGTGCATTTATTTTAAATAGGAGAAACAGTGACACTACCATTTAATTACCTTTCAACCTTTTTTCATAACGAATTCCTACGAATAATTCAAAAGATGCCGGGCATTTTTATTTTTTTTTGACAAAATGATATGCGGTTAATTATCTTGAAAACAACACAAATACATTTTGCGTAGACGCTTCCAAAGTACACTGGGTTGGTAACGGTTACAGGCAACTTTGGGTAAAATTCACTGAACACTTCGTATACAGAGAAGAAACATTACTGTTAGTTTCGCCAGTTTAATAAAATTTCCAAACATGAATTGGGGGATGTAGACAGGCAAGGTTTAGGGAAAGGTAGATGGACATGATCATTCTATAAATTCACCCAAATTTCCATAAATTACGACTTTCATGCGCGTACTCAAAAATGTATGCTTTGTTTACTTTGTGTGCCCCTGAAGCGCGCACCGGAGCCGGGGGGGGGCGGAATCATAAGAGATATCCATTTAAGAAAAGTGCCTGTATTCTTGTACCGAAAGAACACCGTGCACCACATATACCACCTCAAATTTGGCTTAATTCACATTGATTTTTTTTTTTTCACTCTCATATTGGTAGATAAAAGGGGAAAGTTATTCTCCCCTCTCTTCCACTTAACAGTATGTCGTGTCAACTGAAGCATTAAAAATAATGCAGTTTATTACAAGGGAATACTACAGAAATATCTGCTCTAATTTCATGAATAAAACAATATTTTGTACACACAAATCAAATCGCGCAAAGGTGCTCTGAGTGGGCAAAGGAGTTAAGGAAAAAGAAGGAATCTGTTGATATTTGTCTTGAAAAGCTGACTGTGGTTATATCCATTAGGAAAAAAAGATATGGGGGAAGGCTTCCAAACAGTAGGGATTCAAAATGATAAGTTTGGAGTTTAACTGTGTAGGAATGTTGGCCAGTGGCTGCTAGAGTTCTTACATGATTAGAGGATGGCAGCCAGTTCGGTGGAGCAGCGACCATGAATTTCAGCATTGTCTGTAAGAATGGCAGCAGAAACAGAGCGCTTATAAGAAAGTGATGGGGAGGGAGAGAGAGAGAGAGAGAGAGAATTGTCTATTTATTAGGGAGATTGCCTTCTTCAGTATAAAATCAAGAATTATTAGGAGGTTTCGGTCCACTTTTGGCCCACTCACTCCAAATCGGAGAAAAATATTCCAAGGTCTGTCGGATTTGGGATTAATATAGTATTAGGAGTTCTGCAGAAAAGAAGCTATTTTTAACGAAAGAGAATAGTAAGTTTTTCTTTTGGAGTCTGAGGACGCTATAGATGTGAGGTATGATTTATGCCAGGATAAGCTAGTTGTGAAAGTCAACCCAATAGAAAACTAATCTTGACTGGAGATCGCAACATTATTGAACTGTAAGGGGAAATGAAGTAGGCTCTTTTTTGTCGATAATATGATAGGACTATTTTGATAGCATAGAAATTCATTAACTTATTCTTCATACCACTTGCGAAATTTGAGATCAGTGTTTAGGACATTGGTTATGGAATGTCTTAAAAGCTTGAATCATTTCAATTAAGATTTCTCACATGAAGAGGAAGAGCTGCCAGCACCAAAAATTGATAGGATTTGAGGTTAAAGAGAGAAGTCATTTATGTATAGGAAGAAAGGCATCGGAGGGAGAGAGAGTGTGTACAAAAGCCTGAGATACTCCAGCATTGAGTATCTCAGGCTTTTTCATACCTCCAGCAAAGGGCAGGAGGGAGACCATAGGTGGCCGCTTGGTAAGAAGACACCTCGATACTAGGACGATCAAAAACAACCACGAGTTTCTCCAAATCTTTCATTGGTCTTTGTTAAGAGGTAAGCAAGGAGGCCTACTCTAGAATAAGAGTAGTGGTGGAATCCATACTGTTGATCGCTAAATGATAGATCTCCAGGTAGTGATGCTGGTTATTGATGACATCGCTTCCGAAAGTACAGAAGCTGGAGAACGGGGAGTTATTTGATGGCTCAATTATCTTCTTTTTTACGGAGAGGTCGGAGAAAGGCTTGCTGCCATTCTGTTGGATAGATGTCATACCCATCTGGCATCTATCCAACAAAATTAGAATGGGCGTTAGTTATGGGGCATAAGTTTCAGTATAGCTAAAGAGATATCTCTGCCCAGGAGACTTAGTATCAAGACGAATAAGGATCTTTCTGATGTCTTTTCTTTCTTGGGAAAGATCAGTAGAGACATGCCGTGAGCAGGTTCATATTGAAGAAGGTAATTTGAGAAAAGTCATCATGGTACTAGTAGGACGCGAGAGAGAGGAGGAACAATAAAGGGCAGAAGTTACACGTATCAGCTTTAAAAGGACTAGAACAGGCGTTCACAACCCTATGCCCTCGGGCACCATGGCGCCCGTCGATCAATTTGTGTGTGTGTGTGTGTGTGTGCCCACTGCTGTTCAACCGTGTGCCGTATAGTTTGAAATAATCATGTGCACATCACGCAACAATTCATTGCATGCTATATGACGCATGCGTTAATGACACTTGACGATTATTAAACGTATACAATGTAAAGTAGACGCGCGTTCGAAGTTGCATTCATTCAACAAGAGAATTCACAAAATTTGCTTGAAAAAATAGATGGTGCCCGTTGCCCTATCGGTATTTTAGAATGTGCTCTAGGAAACAAAAAGGTTGGGAACCCCTGGACTAGAAGGTTCGACTGCCAGTTAAGCAGGAGGATAGCTTATTATATTTGCCTCTTAGGAAGTCTGATTTGGATTTTTTTTTGTTTATCTGCTTAGGCTTCTTTCAGACTGTACTGTAGGCCGAATTAATTCTGCAGTTTTTACTCGAGCCATTGAACACACACACACCGAATTTTTATCTTGAACTGCAGTGGCACATTTTTTATGGTATGGTAGAAGGTATATTTTGTGTTCTTTCGCATTCCATTTGTATCATGTGAGGCAAGACAAGATTAGCCCTAAGGTAGCCAAAGTTATCGCAATAGGAGTAATTTGATATATGGAAAATAAAAATTACTTTCAGTTCTCATGTAGACGTAAAATGCACAGAAAGAAGGCTTTGTATTATGATATACACAAGCATTGCCCTGTGCCTTAGCATTATGATCTCCTTTCCCTCCCCCATGTAGGCATCGTATGATTAAATAAGAGTAATCACACTCTTCCTGATGGGAAAGTACGAGGCTTCAAGAACGTTCTACATTCTACTGTTAATATAGGCATATAACACAAAAATGGTTTCGGTTTTTTTTTTTTTTTTTCATAAGTACAATAATCAACTGAATTATTAAATTTGCACCGCAGATACTTTAAAAAGCCTTGCATACTTACATACTCAACTAATCTACATCATGCAGTGGTGGTACTGCATAATGTACTTCATAGCGAAACTCACTTGTATCAACGGAACTATATCACTTTATTAAGCTGCCTATCAATACAACCTAGTTTGGGAAGAATAATGGCAAAACTCCTGCCCAGAACCCCTATTTCAAATGCACTAAACATATTTTGGATGCTTGGAGGAATATGAATTAGTCAATCCACCATTCTCTGTGGAAGAATTTCGTTGAGGTTTTTGGAGAAGGAATTTGCATAAAATTTCACCGTAGAAAACTCTTGATGACACCAGAGTAAACATAATTACTGCAAATTATCATAAGGCGCTCATAGTTGCACAAGTTTTAAATTTTATTTATGGTCTCAGTTTCTGACTAAAACGTTTTCGGGCTAGAAGCGGGGGAGGGCGGAAGAATGTTACTATTTCTAACTTATCTCCAATCAAGTTACACGACAGAGCACTAAATCAGATGCCAACTTTTCTGATGATAGTAGACTATACTATAATGTTCTTTCTCATTCGAAAGTTCCCCCACCCCTTTTTCATAATCAAAGGCTGAATCTCATCTCCGATCATTTTTAGCGAGTAACAGGTAAAATATGCTAAAAAAACAATATTTCTTGTAAAAAGATTTTCATGGACTTTTAGCATTTAGATCTTCAGCTAAGGAGAGTTTCATCTTTGGAATAATTCCTTTAATATTTCTTATTTTTAACATTTAATGCATTATTCCAAAGATGAAAAAGTTTAAAGGGCCTTAGTATACAGAAAAATTAGTTCTTTTGCTCCAAGAGTTACTTCTATAGAAAAACAATATAGTTACTTGTTCAGAACTGATATCTCACCCCAAATCTGCCTGATAAGAGTTGTTTGTACAACTAAGATGGCTCCTCTTCAACTTGCTAAAATTTTAGAATTTGTATAAAAGGGGCATTAAATGAATCGGTGCTCTCTCTCTCTCTCTCGAAATATGTACTTTGGGTGGAATGAACGTATCATTTCCTTTCGAAGAACATTTCAAAGCTATATATCAGGTGAAGGTGAATTAGTTAATTTTCTGTTCTTCGATAGAAAAACCTAACATAGTGAACTAGTAGCATCACAGCACTAAAATTCCAACCAAACTTTTTCTCAGGTTTACTGACATGACATTGGCATTCGGTATCTACTACATGAAATTTGTATATTAAGTGAAGCATCTCACGAATCATGCATTAACATTGATGTTTGGGTGAAGTACAAAGATTTGAAAAGTTAACTTTTTGGATGGGGGGAGCTGATCGAGTTACTGAAATCGCACTGTATTTCCATGGTCAGCGTTAACCAAAATCAGTATCTAAATTCCCATGAAAACTTGTTCGAAAGGATGTAACAGCTATAATATCTATTCACAAGTCATTTGCTTACCAAACTAACTTATCTTTCGTACTCTCCCCATATTCTCTGGAACTGTCCTTAAGTTGTTTTTTTTTTTCCAAAAGTATAGCTTACACTTTAAATCTAGCGTTATTACACGTCACCTTTATTTCCGTTCTCTAGTACCACTAGAGTATTAGAAGAGATGAAAAGAAATACATATAGTATACTAGTAGTATTGGAACCTCTGTTCGGTCGAAAGACATGGATTCGAATCAGAACCTTAATTAGGGCTTTTCGACTGAAGACAAGTTAGCAAATAACCACGCGATTTACAGTCAAATATGCATAAGACTGACCAACCACCTTACCCTAAAAGTATAGTTACTAAAGCCAATTGGGCATTGGGACCTTAAGTCTATAAATATCGTGGATTATTATTATACTAGTAGTTCTGGAGATTGGATGACTTTAATGAAGTCAGAAAGAATCTCAGAGATCTAACTCATCTATCGTATAGAATTTTAAATGTCTCCATATACCAAATTTTACCATAATTAATGGAATTGTTTAGACAGTATTAAGCTTATAGCAATACTAGCGGCTACATAGAAATACTCTATGGAAGTTAAGCCAGGTTTAATGAATATAGGTCGTCCTGTATTATGATTAGAAGCTGATATTTTGTTTAGATGAATTAATAGGCCTGGCCTTCACACTGTTTTGTGCTTTGCAAAGAACATTTCTAAACCGAGACAGTTAATTGGACATTTGAATAGTAATAAAACAATAGGAATAAAAATAAATTTTAAATATCGCGTCACATTTAAGAAAATTAAGTATATAAACATTATCAACTTCATTTCGTGCACCTCCTTTATTACTTCTCCATTCCGCACGAGGCAATCCCTCTCCATCTTTCTATAACAGTTTCAGCCGCACTGTATCCGGCAATAAAGAGTTTTAAAAATACAAGAAGAGCAGATGGTACTTTCTTATATTACGAACATTGAGCGAGCGAGAGGAAAATAACTAATTATTTTCTTCAGGCAATAGTCAAATGTCACATTTACGAATTTATTAATTTATTTTTTAAGCTTACGGGTTGTAAAAGATATATTCATTAATGTTTTCTGAATCCAGAAAATATCAGCAACTTTTTTTTTTGTTTGTTTATCAATGTATAAGAGAGGTGGGTCCTGATAATTGTAGTCGGGAATCCGATACGAGTAAGTTAATACGTAGTAGTAGTTCTTAATGCTCATCGATTTAGCCAACCGATTGGAATTTTATACTCTTATTCTTTCCAATCATTACAACTGTGCTTTGAATGATATTTCGCTTCATTGTGCAGAAAAAGGAATCAAAACAAACCTGTAGTGTGGTACCCAGTTGTTAATACTTTTCTGTAATCAGGTATATACATTTATTATTTCCGATTAGTAATTATTTTAAACGTTAAATACAAAAAATAAACAACAATTGTAGCATGCGAACACATAAAAGAAGTCATTTGTCTTGTTTGGCTCTAGCTTCAGAATTAAGCATTTGTTAATAGTTTACCCTCTAACGTTAAAATTGAATAAATTCATAATAGTTAAGACAAAAAAAAATATTAGTAGAATCTTCGTTGAACAAAAACAGTTATTTCAGAATATACGAAAAGTATACAAAAATCTGAACAGACAATATGTTATATATGATTATAATGCATACCAACCACTTCAATGATGGAGCACCTTTAAACACATACAATCAATCAGTCTTCCGAAACGATTTTGGCTATGGGCTATTAATTATTAGAACTGTAACAGTACACTTTTTTTTAAAAAAAAAAAAGAGTATCAGGCATTCGAATGCGAGCTGAATTCCCAAATTAACAAAGCAGATGGTTAAAAGCATTTCGAAGTAATAGCACAAATGTTTAGTTAGACTCCAATGTGCAATCGCCGACAAATTAAAAGTAAATAAGACCTCTCACCTCTCATGGATGCTCCTTGTGAGAGTTGTTTTCCAGCTGCATCTAAGTCACTAACTTCAAAAGCAGTAGAACACACACAGACGCTACAAGGGGGAAACTGGAGACGAAGTGGAAACAGTCGGGCTTTTATGGGTTTTTGTGTCCTCTCGGGGCAGCGTACGGGGACCTTGAGAAAGTTCAAGAAGCGGCGAGTGATCCTTTGCTGTTATTTATTAACACCAGACAATCGATTGGATATTTATTTCTCGATTTTTGTTCTGTTGATTGTTAGAAATTTCTCGGATTTTATAGTTTTAAAAAAATCTTCTGGTCGTATCAAATTATTTGTACATCAATATTGTTTTAACGGGAAAAAAATGGGACTCCATTTAAATGAAGATGTCGGCAGCATTAGCAAAATAAAGATTGATAAAAATAAAAGAATAGTACAAACAATTTACGTTGATTTCTAGATCACGGATGGGTGACAAATTTGCTCTATTAAAATAAATGTGGTTATACCTAGCAAATTCTTCCCAAAGATAACAGCGAATTATGTAATTAAAAATCATTCACATAAATTTATTATTGTAAGAAGTTTAAAGAAAATTAACTCACGAAAAAAAGGACGAAATGGAGTGAGGAATGGGTTTTAAGATATGTGCTTTCTAGGTAAAAGAGCTCATGAAATGCTAACATAGTATAAGTTCGATATGAAATTCTCCTAGAAGCCTATTTCCAGGCAGCCCGTTTCACATCTTCCTTTAGATTTTATATTGTTTCAGTTTTTTAAACAAAAAAAAAAATGTTCCAAGTCTTAAAATCCATATTCCAATGTCTAAGCAAGGCGCCATGATTTTGAATATATACTCGTATAGCTATGTTTGGGCTACGCAACCAATGCACATCGCATAATTTAATGTTTAAATTTTACTTTTGTTTTTCTGACATTTATATTACTTCTATTTATACGTACCGTGGAATTCTTTGTTGTGTGTTTATAATTTGTTATATCAGCAGTAATATTGTTTATTGGGGGGGGGGATGCTGCTGATAGATTTTGTATTATTATTTATTTACTCTGTGTAATTTTGATGAATTTATTTTTATATAAAATGTCACAATATTTGCGATTTCAAAAAGTGTTGTGAACCTGTGGTATATGAACACTTCACATCCCTCATTCTTGTAGAATTGGCAAAGCCCTATTTATAGAAGAAGGAGATTAGCGTTCGCGTATAACGCTACATTTTCATCGCCCCATGTGACAGTGATTTATTCATTTCTTTAGCTGCGTCTAGGGGGGAATTAAGTTATAAAAAGGTAGTCCTTCCCTTGATTTTTATAGAAAATCATTCTGGAATATTCTTTTATCTAACTGCTCGTTGCAACTTTTTGGTCTATAAATCCCATTAATTTTCAAAGTAGACAATGTACATTAAAGAGAATGGAGGACAAGCTGCATCATCTATCATATAAAAAACATTTCAAAATTAACAAAAGAAAAAGTTGCAAAACATGAAATACTGCGTTAGATGAATTTTTATCTCGATTGAGATCATTCCTAATGGAGGCCTAAAGTGTCTTGAAAAAGTGATATGTTTGCTCTAATTTCAAAATAACCAGATTAGCACCACGGATGAGCTAAGGGTGAAATATGATGCATTATCTCTGCAACTTGTTGATCTAACCCGTGAAAGGCTGCAAAACCTTTCGCAAATGATTGTAACATAAAATGATTTGTAGTAAGAAAAAATATTTTTATAGGTGGAACCTTCACTGAAGCAAATGCAATGCGAACTTGAACGAGTATTTCTTAAAATGCAAAATGGAGATTTGTTTATAAATGTGAACCTTGTTCACGAAAATTTGTGCCTATAGCACGTACACAAGTATAGTACGCCCAGCGAGACCCTTCGACACTTCTGCGCATGTCAAAAGGAGAATCCACTCCGATTATAGGGTAATGAATCCGTATTGCGGATGAATGTTTATTATTACACATCGGAAAATTAACTTATCTTTTATGATAATTGTAGTTTTTAAAGTGATAACTATTTTGCTTGTATAACAGTTGGAAAATTTTACGTATAAAGCATGTCATTTCGCGTTTCCGCGAAATAACGTGCTTTACCAATTCGTGCATCGCCTTATTTCTTTCTCTCCTTCAACATGAATCGACTCTTCTTGGCAGTCTGCCAATGACGGCTCTCGCTTCTGTGGTTCTGACTATACTTGTATTGTTGGAGGGCTAAAGGTTGGATAATCTGCAAACTCTGTTCTAGAGGCACATGGAACTTATTATTAATAAGAGAGACCGTCAGGGAGTCAGGAACTCATCAAGGGAGACCATACTATTCGCCTGTCATACACATCCTTGAATTCATTCAGGCTACTTGCATACACAACATCCAACGACAGTCCATTCCAGTCATACTACCCCATGAGAGAAAAATGTAGCCCTCACCCTTCTTGACAGCTATCATTCTCAACTTCCATGGATGCCATCGCGTCTTTTCTCCATCCTCCATAGAATGAAAAATTCCATCTACTGAAATTCTGTGTAACCCTTTCAGAAGTTTGTAAGTCTCAATCATATCAACCCCTCCTTCTCCTGTTTGCTAGTGTCTGCATCCTGCAAATTCTCAGTCTTTCTTCATAATTTCCACAATCCTAATATCACGTTTGACACACTCTCTCCACTGTATCAGAATCACTACGGAAACCAGACCTACGCCCAATAGTCCAGGTTATCAGCCACTTTAGACTTATTGGAGAGTAAGCAGGATGGGGATCTCACAGCATTTTGCGTATTGGAACATAAAATTCATCTCTCACCTAAAGATAATTAATCACAAGTATCCATGCCCATGGTCGGATTCGAACTCAGTGTATTGGTTGGAGAGCGGATACGTTACCATTTGACCAACTGTTGATTACATGAGCAATTCCTACCCCCCTCTCCGATCATATCTAGCATGTTTTTAATTTATAGCGTCGTTAGCTTTTACCCCCCCCCAATTAAAATATCTTTAACATATTCTAAAATTATTCGTTTACACGACTAATACATGCAAATTGCTTACGTATAATAACTTATTTATAGAATTTTCACTGTTCCTGCCGTGAGTATCTACAGCACAAACAAAATGGCAAGAAGGATTAACAACATATATGGTATTATGAATTGTAGTAGAGTAGCACAGTCATTTTTATATCCCCCATTTCTTCCCCAATAGAGTTCTCTAGTACTTCAGTTATAATTAGACTGTGCTACTTTACTACAATTCATGATCCCATATCTGCATATTAACTCTTTATGCTTGTAATATTTAGATATCATATGTGACCTTACTCTGCGTAAAAAAATTCTGTAAATAAAAGTCCCTTTTATGTAAATTTGTATTAATTATTCTTACATCTTATGTCAAGATGCAATAATAAAAATGCTTCCCGTTCCTTTGACTTTTTTATTTTGTGTGTTATTTCATACAGAGGCTTAATCATTAAAGGGGGGGGTACTTTTGAAAACTGATAAACAGCTGTCTCCACCCTTAGAAGTGAAAGTAAGTATATACTGGGGATGATTAATTTTTAAACTGACAAATAAGAACAAGGCAGCATATCATCTCGTGTTCCCAACCCTAACTGGTATTATTGTTTGAAACAGTAAGTTCATTTTTTTTTTAATCGATTCCAGTCTTATTTTCTTTTGGCGGAGGAAGTAGGCAATTTGAGATTTATAATCCCACAATTAAAAAGTTTTTCCAGTCAGTAATTACAATCGAACATAAGGATCTTTCTCCTATCGAAGGATTCTTCGAACTACCAGACTTATATTTTATCTTTTGTAATTAATTTTTGTGGTAAATATACACAGAAACAATCCTTAATGTATTATGTAATTCTATACTATACTATTTATAGCAGAGCATACATTAATACAGTATATCTGAAATTAATACAGTAATTCATTACCTTTTTTTTTTTGTTGTTGTCGCACTTTCTGATCACGTATGCCACAGGTTTATAAATACTTTGGAGATGCGAGAGAGAGAAAAAATTAACTCCTTTTTATTTCGATTCATTCAATTGACAGTGAAGTATGCTTGCACTCTCCCCCCTCTATAAAACTGTGCTCCTTTATAAATAATAAATAAAAAAAACAACAACAACCGATCTTGCTGGTCGTTAATTCGAATGAGTTAGGCAAGTGTCGATATTCATTTTTATTATCAAATCTAGATTTGATCTCCGCGTGAGGTTTATCGCTGATTGTGTAGATGACTCCGATGCAACTACTCTGTGAAACGAATGCATTATATCTGTAGTAAATGTTCTTTCAAGGCCGATCTTTTTGTTGGCGAAAACACTGCCATGACTTGCTAATTCACCTTCAGTTGAGGTGCTTTTCATGGTCTTTTCATTTTTTGAGTGGAACCTGAATTTGAACCTGATTTCCATATAGGGAAAATCCCTTTTCCTCTAAAACTGGTTAAATCACTTTGTTAAAAAAAAAAAGAAAAGAAAAAAAGTCTCTCATAAAATGTTCTCCATTGCTGAAAACCCAAATTCAAGTCCTGCCTAAAACACACACGTCCTAGACTGGATTCGGATCTTTTCAACTAAATATACGTGTCATCCTCCCGACTCTGATAGGAGTTATAGTCAAAGAAAACGTTTTAATTTGTACGACACATATCTTCTTTCTAGAACACGCATTTATCTATATATATATATATATATATCTATATCTATCTATCTATATCTATCTATATATATATATATAGATATTTATTTTTTTTTTTAATATATAGCAACCGTTTCTTCTAGAAATTACTTTATTTCTCTTATCAAAATGGAACTGTTGGTTAAATCGTACAGTTCAGAAAAATACAACTGAATTGAGTTCGTGTGTCCTCTTTAATATTCATATATCTGCAACATGTGGACTTTCGTAGCTTATTTTCATTACACCTCACTTGCCTTGAGGAAGCAATCTTGGTTTAAGTCCTCTCTGTGAAGGGTTTTATACATTTTTTTTTTTTTTTTTTTTTTTTTTTTTAAGTAGGATTAAGTTAGTCATTAAGGCTATGCAGCCATTGTCTTGTGTCTGTTAAGTGTGTTCGCCGGGCAGTTAGCCTATTTTGTGGCTATTAAAAACCCGAGTTTCCCGGAGGAAAAACCCTGTCATTCCCCCCCCCCCCCCTCCATTTGAAATCAGTTAGCTTACTTTCACTAGAAAAGTAAAGGCTGAATGCATGTAATAATTTCAGAAACAAACGCATTCATGATTTTTTGTAGGGGTCAAAATGTCAATATTTTTGAAAAACTGCAATGCCTTCTTCGGCTTTTTTGAACGCGAAATGTTTTATTTCTGCACCGCCACTTTCTCAAGAAACATGTATCGGAAAAAGCGGTACGTCTTATGTTAAAGCATGCATTTCCCCTGGAAACAGTAACGGCGTAGTCCTCCGCCATTCATGGTTGTACTTGCGATTTTTATCATCGACTTCGCTGACCTACTGAGCTTATTCATTTACGGAAGTGACGTACGGACCGAAACCCAGCAGATGGTCTCCCTACCGTTCTTTTAACCAAGTGCACTGGTCGCTACCATATTTATACCATTTCTGTTAGGGTGTATTTGGGACAACACGCACATATAGTAAGGCACGAGCTTCGCCTTCACCCAAGTATACCTGTTTACCGATGCAGGCACCCAGCCGGATAGGCGCCAAACAATTATGTTTTGAGGACAGTCAGCAAGCGCGAGACATCTGGTTAGATGTTCTGCAATGCTAATAGATTTATCGGTCACTGGATGTGGGACGATTTTTTTTCGCTACATATTTTTTTTAAGTTGCTACTTACCAAAACAAGGGTGATCGTATTGATAGTGACAATAGCCGATCATGAAAAGTTAACTGGAGTGAGTTGTGTCATTGCTTCAATAATAAGCGCAGTTTATCACAAACTTATTTTGCTGCTGTTAACCACTTTGGGTTCATTAGCTATCTGTTAATGAGGGGCCCAGTTATTTTGGTTGGGCCCCTAATTTAAGGTACTTGGGTAATGTGCTTTTAAACAAAAAAGAAACTAATCATAACGAAATTTTTCTTACTTACTGTTCAGCATAGTGTTCCCAAATGTTTAGTTTTAAATGTCTTGCTTTATTACATAACGCATGGCTCTGTTGGACCAGTCGGTTTTAGGCTGGCCCTGAATATTTGTCTTTCATGATTAAAAGTTAATCTTTTGTGTGTGTGTGTGTGTGTGTGTAGGTTTACAGCGTTTCGTGGGTGGAATTCACATGAAAACATCGTAAATAATTTATTATAAGTTATTAGTAATTATTTTAATAACAATTTCAATAATTTATTGTAAATCAAGATATTTCTTGAAACGTGGTTTATAATTGCATATTTATTATGTAGTTTTTGAGGATTTATTTTCCGCGATAGTTTGCGACATAAGGACAGTGAAGTCAAATCGAAAAATTTTACATTTACGGCTGCTTGGAAATTTCAGTTAAGAAATTCTAGAATGTGGCTTCAATAATAAGGTTCTCAGCTCCATTTCTATTCAAAGTTCATGAAAACTCGCACAAAAATTTTCGTTCGGAATACGTGCTTCCATTAATGGCATATTTCCCTTTCTGTAATAGATATTCTGACATCTTTTCTAATTTTGAGTCGCATATATTATTTTTCTCCACATTATTTCATTCCTAAATCCGAGTACTGTATTGTTAATTCACCGCTGTAAAGAAAATGAAATGGTGCAAATGAAATATTAAATATTACAAGTGTGAATTGCATTTAATCTAAAATGCTGGTTCCCTTGATTAAATCAAAATTATTAAAAACCACGAAAGCATTGTTATTTTTAATTAGCGAAGCTAGATCTTTTTTTCTTGTCGACCGGAAGCGTGGGCATTTCATCATTAAAATACTCCATACGTTTTTGCTTTAATTACTACTTTCTGTATTTCTTTCTTCTTCAACTAAAGTGTTTTGTTCCATCTATTCTTCATTCACCAGCAGAGCACTAAACTTTTTGACCCAGATGAATTCTTAGTATCATTAAGAATCGCCGAAATATATTCATAAGATCATTTTGTTATTTTAGACAGCGTTTTTCATATTCATGTGCGCTTTGGGACTAACAAGGCATGGAATTTTCCTCTCCCGTCTATTTATATATGTATCCTGTTTGCCTTTCCTGTTTATAAAAGCTTCTGTAGTGTGCCGTAATTAATTTGTCGCATGATTCTCACGTAATTAAGGTATGCATCCTCTCTGCAGGACTAGAGAATTTCTTGGGAATGAACACAGCAAATGACAAAATTCTTTACACATAATATCGCACTGCGTTGGAATATATTTTGCAAAGCAGCCACCCACTTTCTCTCTCTCGAGCTTAATCACGCCGACCTCACACCAAGGTTGTCAATGACCTCGTTTCCTAGGGTGTTTGCGATTGCCGCTACTGACTCGATCACAGCGCAATGACTTTAGAAACACACGCGGATCTTCTCTATACACCTGCAGTTAACAGCAATTAGAATCAGTTCGGTAATGATGAATTGAGTAAACACACGAAGTTGAGAGCGACGACAGAGATTCCGATGCACTGTGATTCCTAGTAAATCCTGGTCTGGGACTTTGTGAAAACATTTCTGTACATTATACAAATAAAATAAATAGTAATTCCTAAACAGAAATTTAGAATTATTGCTTAGTTGGAAAAAGCGCGAACAGTTTCTTGGCCTAGATAAAAAGTTAATTGCAAATCAAGTATTATGTAGTAATTTGTAGATTGTAGGGTAATTTGAAGATTGTTTTGGAAGTTTCAGATAATAGGGTTTATTTTTGAATTACTGCCGGTACAGCTCGTCATGAGACCAGTGTTTTATAGAAGGAACGATCCATGTTTCTAGACAGAAGAAGAGTGTGCGAAGAAATGGTTATGACTTATTTATTCATTCATTTATTCGTATGGAGTTTCCTCCTTCCCCCCCCCCCCCCGTCCTTATTGGGGCGAGTTGAGCCCTCCTCCCCTCATGCGAGGGTTAAGTATTTATGGCTGTAAATCCGTGTATTAACGGGGCCGGTTTACCTGCTTGCAGGATGAAAAACCCCAGATAAACTGGTGTGTGTGTGGGGGGGGGGGGGGGAATCCCGCTGTTCACGCCCAAGACCGGCTAACTTGGCTATGGCTGAGGAAGATCCTTAAGCTCCTCACGTCGGCAACGGGAATCGAACCTAGGACACTCCTTCCCCAGGCATATGGTTGCGAAGCGCACAGCCACTAGGCTAACCGTGCGAACATGGTTATGACTAATGCGAGGGTATGATTTTCTTCGCAAGTAACTGATGCAATGGAGTACCTGTTGAAAAGTTATTTGTTGGATAGAGCGGGGGAAGACTTTCATAATCATCCCAAAAATATGTCAGTCACACCGTAAGCCAGGAGTCTTCAACGCATGGCCCGCCGGACCTTTTGAAAAAAAAAAAAAAAAAAACTACTTAACATTAAAACGCGATTAAATAAAAAATAATTTCAATGAAGCCCACGGGCCACTAAGCTATAGTGCGGTATTTAGAATTACAAGATGTTTGCCAAGTTGCCCATTGACATTGTAAAAAAGTAATGTTTTCTTCATTAAATTATCTTTTTTCAAGTATTGATTGTATTTACTTATTATGAACCCGACTACTACCTACGCTCTTAAAGCTGAGAGTGTTTATTTTTATAGAATTTTATGTAAAGTATCAAATGCACAGCGTTCCTTGTGAATCTTACAATTCTATACCATAGTATAGCTTAGTGACCCGCGGGCTTCATTGAAATTTTTAATGCGGCACACACTGTCTGAAAGGTTGAAGACCCCCCCCCCCCTGCCTTAAGCCTACCATCTTTAAGCAGTGTCCTACATATGACACTGTTTAAGTGTAAACTTTTATGTTAAATAATACATAACTGAAAATGCTGGATATAATTATTGTGAGAAAAAGGAGGCACCTAAAAACGGTATGAATACAAAAAAAAAAGGAACTGGTTTCATTTCTGTGATGCAGTGGATATGTTATATTATATGTGTAAACAAGATGAACTATTATGCAATCCGATCTAAGTCAAGAATTAAAAACTTCCTTTTTCCCAAGGTTCACATAAATGTCTTAACACTTGGTGAGAAGTTAAGAAATTACAAGTGTTACGCTGAAGTTCTTTCATTATTGCAAGGTTTAGTAAAACCATTCAGATTTATATTAATGAATTATGTATTTATGTGCTGATATAATTTGCAGCATTAATGATTCAATTACTAGTGTACTATGAATAACCGAAAAGGACGAATAATCCTCGAATGACTATTTTAGCAATTTAATTATTTAAAACTAATGTTTGGTTGTTAATTGGTAACATTTGAGAAAATTGGGAAAAAAAAAAAATTTTCTGAATTTCAACATGTATTAAATACATGCGATGCAGTATTATATAAAATACTGCTGATGGTGGTTATAAAAGATCATATACTGTATTAGATAGTCATTTTTACCGTACAGCAAACGTTCCAGTAATCTTTGATCTCAAGTAACTAATGCAAATGAGCCTCCTTGGCTCAGTCGGCATAGATGAAGCCCTTTGGTTGGAAAGACCTAGGTTCGATTCTCGTCAGTGACGTGAGGAACCTTTTAGTCTCTCTCGACTAAAGGTGAGGTAGCCGGTCTCATACGGAGGCAGAGGTTTTTTCCTCCCGGAAACTCTGTTTTTTCGCCCATCAGAACAGGAAATCGGCCCCGTGAACACACATAGGTCTACAGTCATAAAATACATACTTAATCCTTCATTAGGAAGGCTCAACCCGTCCTAAGAGAGAACCCCATACAAAATAAATATTAATGCAAATACCCAAATGAGGAAAAAGCGAAGTCTATATTGAGTATGTTATATAATAATAATTTGATGAAATGAAGAGCACTTCATATATTCTAGAAAACAAGTTGTTGAAATCCGTTAGGTACGCATTGGTTGTGAATGAGTGAAAACGAAATATTTGCATTCAGAATTAATACCACCAGAGGATAATAATAATTATTATTTGACACCTCCAAATAATGCTTGAGAATAGGATATCACATATCTTTACTATAATGAACGCAGTTATTCTTCCCTCGGCTCTCAGTTCATTGCGCAGTCATTCCTCGTTTGTTGCCACATCATTGATCAGTGGCTTTTGTCAGTTCAAAAGACAGTAATTATATCTCAAAAAATAAAGTTAACAAATTGGAGGATGTGATTAGACTGTCATATGATATGACCTAGCGCTTGTAAACAGAAGCACATTATGAAATTCCAGTTCTACTAACACTGGTCTCTGTGCAAATAATAGACAGGTTAATCGATATAAATTACTTTATTTTTTTATCTTTAATTGTAGAAAGTTAGGTTTTTGATGTTGATAACCATAATCGATTTGAATGTTTATTTTATCCCTAGTATTGTTTTTCTTTATTTCATTCTTATTTATTTTTGCAGTGAATATTAATATGTAATCAAAGTCCAAGCGAGGGAAGGGGATAGAAAATGTAATCAGTTTGCCCGGGCGCCAAAGTCATGGAAGCGTCTTGCTTACCATGTCAAATGCTTCAAGGATAACTCGAAGTATTCCAACATTAAAATTCGCATAACAATAAAGAATGTAAACGTTCAATCATTTCTCTCAACATTATTCATCTTGAATGCGCTTGGCCAGAAGTGTACAAGCTGTTTGTAAATATGCAGGAAAAATCATTTGGGAGAAAGTTGCGTACGAATCACCTTCACCACCTCCTGATTACTGAAAGTGGCTTTTCAAAAGCACCTGCGAGCAGCTCAAAAACAGGTGATAGTCTAGTAATATCAAATCTCGATTGTACGGAGGATACGGCACGATCTCAATCCCTAATGGATGGTGAAAACTGGTTTTTTTTGTTGTTGTTGTTTTCTCCTACAATATGTGTTTGCAGTCACATTCCTTGGGTTATTTTCAGGGACTCGTCCTTGCGAATTCTTTCTGATGGGAATATATATGTCTTTTAATTCCATACTCTATCCTCTGGTTTCTAATTTGGGTCACGTTCGCCAGTTAAGGTGCATCATAGGAAGATAGTACCTTCATGATATCGGCTCGGAAGGTGATTGCAGATGCGTCAAGTGTTTTCGCCTATACTCGTCCATTCATTCAGCGCTAATCTTTAAATATTACGAAGTGAAGGCTGATGTGGAAGGCAGAACCCTGGCTAATCTGTATTCAGTTTGCGACTTTATCAACAGCCACCCTTCTAATGTCAAGATAAGTGCTGACTGATTGCTCTCTTCGGTCATTGAAGTGGACAGGTGTCCCGATCTTTCTTGGTCAGCGATAGAACTTTTTTTGAACACATCATGCTGAAAAATAGTGCAATCAGGAGGCGACTGATTTAAATTAATTCCAGTATCCGGCTTAAATTTACGGTTCTGCGATTGCACACATTCAGCAATATAATGATTGCTGAATATGTGCTAATTGGGAAAGAATAAGAACATTTTGGATATTATGTAATATACAGTGTGGTAAGTTGAAAAGTGGATATGTTTCGACTTACATAACATTACTCTATATTACATAATATCCAATATGAAATGGTAACCATATTATCTTAATAAATATAGTTTTAAGATTTTGTAATCTGGACCCATGAAGCCCCATGGAAATGGCGTTTGCTTCCATAGCGCTAGGCCACTAGAAGAAAGACTTGGAAGCTGCCCACTTGTTTTCAAAAGTTAATTATGGCTAAATGGCTTCGTCTACCCTCTTTGGGGAATAAAAGGCATTAGGGTATTAAGAGATTCTACTTACTGACTAGAACTTTTTCGAAGCTTTTTCCCACTCCTAGCCAGTTCCCGATCTAGTTGGTCGAAGAATGCGCAGGCAATTAGGATTTCCCTATAAACTTAGACTTTTAACCTGCCACTCAGAAAAATTGCGGGTGAACCGTTTTAGACAATATGAGTTAGGATTTAGGATACATTTCGTTTAATCCTTTATCCAAATGTAAGCAAACAAAGTTTGCCTGAAGTATCTTCAGGACTGATACTTCAGGTGCAAACTTTGTTTGCTTACACTTGGATAAAGGATTAAACTAAAATTTATTATAGTCTAACCAAGTGGGAAAAAAAACTTCCAACGTCTTTCTCTAAATCCAGAGAAATTTCATAATAAGGTGGTACACCTTTTGGGAACTCGTATAGGTAAACATGACTTCTCCATTGCTTCTGCCTTAGTATCACCATCTCTGGGTCTGGCTCCCACCGACGAGACCTCAATAAAGGTCGAAACCAGTCTGGGTAGTGGCCCTTCCATTAATGCATAGCATTATATATACATGTTCGCAAAGAGATGTGCTGTGCATTATGGAAGATACTAAGACAAGGAGTGATGAGAGCTTGGTCCATCTTTACCACGAGTTGCCTCAGTCCTGTAGATACTTCAGGCGCAAACTTCGTGTGCTTACACTTGGATAAAGGATTAAACTAAATTTATTATAGTCTAACCAAGTGGGAAAAAACTTCCAACAGGATTTAGGATCATGAGATAGCGGCGGTTGTCTGCTGTACTAACACTATTTTACCGTCATCGGAAACCACGAACTAAGCTACCGGTCTCAGCTAAAAGTAAAGACAGACTGCCAACGATTTCCAAAAGTTCATTAGGATAAGAGTTCCACTTACTATTTTTTGGGGAGGGAATAAAATGAAGTTCGGTTTTCTTTATTCTATTTTAGTTCGTTTTGAGATTAAAACAAGCAATATTTCATATTGCTTGTTTTAATGAAATATTTCAATATTGCTTATTTAGATGAAATATTGCTTATTTACCGAACAATAAAATTGTTATATAATTAAATTTTGGTTGCATTATTTTTTAACTTTTTTTTTTTTTGAAGTTCCTTGATATAGCTCTGCATTAGTTGTTTTTTTTTTCCTCCCTTCTGTTTTGTTCCGATTTTCTCTGTTGAATTCTTAGCCGTGTTCCACTGTGCTTCTACATAAATCATCGTAGAAGCCAGAGAAATACATTTGTCATCAATAAATTATGTGCAATCGTTAAGAGAAGCCAGTTCTCTATTATGTTGTTACCGGTCAATGGAACAATTACGTCCTTCGTAGTTGTAAAATAAGCACATTAACTGTGTAATGGGGTGAATTACAAATGTCTTAGTTTAATGCATGACTCATTTGCGTGGCCATTGAAGTAACAGTCAAGACTTGTAAAAAAAGGCATAAACAACAATAGGCAGCATCTATTAAAAAGTATCACCATGAACACATCCATCAGCGATGACCTCGGTAGTATAAAATTATATCTTCTTTATGTTTGTACTATGCGTTGGTGAATTTCCTAATAGTCACGACAGATTGTTGAATCTATTTCTCTTTCGCACGCTATCTGTGTATTTATATTCATGTCACAGTATGAATAATTTTCGGATATCCCGATACAGCAAAGCCGTGGAGGCCATTTACCTGATATGCTATTCCATGCATAACCCTATACTGTATACTTTATGAATCAATAAGAAATTACAATTTTTAATTAAAAACCTGTGTTTTCTATCAAAATTACTTCTTTCGTGAATTTTGGGACACCCTGTAGAAACTTGTGCACATGGGCCAGCAAAAATAAGAGGAAATCTTGCTCTAAACGTTAATCAGTTATAGAGCAAGATTTCCTCTTATTTTTGCTGGCCCATGTGCACAAGTTTCTACAGGGTGTCCCAAAATTCACGAAAGAAGTAATTTTGATAGAAAACACAGGTTTTTAATTAAAAATTGTAATTTCTTATTGATTCATAAAGTATACAGTATAGGGTTATGCATGGAATAGCATATCAGGTAAATGGCCTCCACGGCTTTGCTGGCACATACGCACTCTTTTGTCGAAATTTTCCATGACCGTTTTGCATAAATGCGGCTGCATTTCGTTGATACAGCGCTCAATTTCCTCCTTCAAGGCGTGGGGTCGTGGGCTTGTTGGCATAAACCTTAGACTTCAAAAAACCCTAAAGAAAAAAGTCCAACGGCGTTAAGTCACATGATCTGGGCGGCCAATTCTGATCACTAAAACGGGAAATTACACGACCAGGAAATGACTCATGCAGTAATTGAATTGTTTCTCGGGCTGTATGGCATGTGGCACCGTCTTGTTGAAACCACATGTCGCCCACATCCATATCTTACAATTTAGGCACACAGAAAACTGGATTACCATGTCGCGATAGCGAGCACCATTAACTGTTATTGCCTTACCAGCCGCATTTTCGAAGAATGGATCGATGATGCCTCCAGCCCAAAATCCGTACCAAACAGTGACACGTTGTGGATGCATTTGTTTCTCAACAATCACTCGTGGATTTTCTGAACCCCCATTTGCGACAATTTTGTCGATTAACGAAGCCATTAAGATAAAAATGAGCCTCATCGCTGAAGATGATTTTGTTCGAAAAATAAGCATCCACTTGTTGTTCCATAATCCATTCAAGCGTTGTTCTTTCGCGTAGCGCTCCATTTTTAATAACCCTGAACTGTCAGCTGTCACGCTGTCTTTTTTTTTTTCTCGTTGGCAACACTTTACCTCACAAATGGCGCTAAATTTAAATCTTGCGTGAATTTTGGGACACCCTGTAGTCTCAGACTCTACGAGTGTGGTAGCCTGTACGGACAATAGCGAAAGTTACAAGCTCTTAATTTGATAAGTCTAAAACTGGTGACATCCTTATAAAAAAGATCTTGTTTGTTGCATGCTAAATATTTCTCTAAGAGCAAATACTTAGTGAAAGATATTTTAGATATAACGAAGATGTATTGTATCTAAATTCCTTCACTAAGTATTTGCTCGCATGTTTTTTTGTGACAGCGTTGCTGTTTCAATACATTTATCCAGCCATTTGGAGTTCTTTTCCGCTTTAATTTCGACAATGACATTCGAGGATTTAACGCACTAAAACCGGGTAATGTAATATTTCTCATATTAATGTTGACCCTTTTTCGAACTCTAATTTGTAAACTGCGAACAAGATCAGAATTAAATTCCTCTGCAACTTGCTAACATCAACGTCATTTCTCCCACATGGCACAGGCTAAAAGTAACCAGTTAGTGTAATTCAACTGGAAGGGGTTAACAATAATATTGGAGTGGAGATATGGACGAAATTACTAAGTATGGTTTATCGTATAATTCATTTTTATAGTACGTTCAAACATTACCGACTGTAAATTAGAACTTTCAGAAGTTTGTACGTGTGCGCGGGCAAACGCGCAAGGCTTAGAGCGAACATAGGCCACATGCACAACACTATGAGAATTGAATACTTGATGTAATAAGATCCTTAACCTCCTTATTCTGGTCTGATCTTCATTTTTTTTTATACTATAGTCATTAAAAGATGTTCAGTTGTAGTCAGTATTTCTCGCGGTGACAGAGGAAGTAAAAATTTATTTTTGTTATATTCAGTCGATAGAAGTATATATCTTTGCCATAGGCAGCATCTATTAAAAATCTACAACAATAGGCAGCCCAGTCTTTTTTTCTCCCATTCGGTTTACACCGTTACTATTTTTCGCGATCCCTTTCTTTCTTAAGATTATAGCTTATTGGCGAAGCTCTTCGGTAATAATTACCTCGATTGGCTCTCCTTTCTTAATTACTAAATTAAGCTACTTTACTGATTTCAGATATTTTGAAATTTATATTACCTCCAGCTCAGTAGGTAGAAACTTTCGGCTTTATTCTTTTTCACTTATGAAATATCATTATTCCTCGGTCTACCACACACGTCAAGGAAAATTAGTGATAAAAAGTGGGTGCGGCCCGCAGATACCGGAATACGGCCCGACAGTTACTTTGAGACTCTTTCTCTGATGGCATCAAAAATATGCCCGCTACTATGACTATTACCAGCATTTCCTGGTTATGAGATTTACTTTTAAAACATTTTTCCCAGCAACCATGGAATTATATTAGAAGACCTCATCATATTATTTGCTAGTTGCACACTTGTAGAGGATGATACTGAGTATGATTATCATTTTCATCGTCATCAGAAACACATTTAGTACCACTTATTCATGGAACAAAATATGAGTTCTTGAGAACAACTGTTCCTGCAGCTGATATGCCAACTAACTTGATATAGTTGGTATTCGTCTTATAACGTGTATATATGTTTCTTAGATTTTTTAAAAAATATATATTAACGTGTACTTGCATATATAATTACTTTAGTAATACTTGTATATACTTTATAAACTGGATAATCACATGCTGTCATGAGGTAACAAAGTCTATACTCTATGACAACTGATCTTTATTTGTCGTATTCTTTACTGACGTTCCTTTTTGTACGTGTCCCTTTGTCCGTCTAGTTAGCCAGAAGCGCCCAGGTGTATCTTGGACTCCCGACTTAATTGTATTCATAGAGAGAGAGAGAGAAGGAATACTTATTCTGCAGTAAAGGTTACCACCTACCAAATGAACAGTCGGAAATAATCAAAAGCAATTATCACTGACCAACTAACAGTTGATGTGACAAGCCATTAGTTACATTTCAACAGCTTTGTCCTTCACTTATCAAATTACGTCCCTTGAGGACGTTTTAAAATAGGAAATCCAACAAAAACAGGACTTAACCTTGCCACTCTTTCTACTCCAAGAATTCATTTTCCATACCGGTTCCGGTTTCTAGCTAGGTAGGTGTGTGCGTGAGAGAGAGAATGTTAATATAATTCGAGGAAATTAACAGTATCCGTTTTGTGAATATTACATACACTTGTTTGAATTGAGAAGTATCCTCTTTTGAAAGAAACAGGGTAGCCGTTCTGAATTTGAAATAAATCATCGATAATATTGGAACACACACACGAATAGTAGGATGATTCAAAGAAGACTAAATTGATTGATATAGTTCAGTTCAAATCAGCTCACTATGTTTGCACTCATTCCATCATTCATCATTGTTGTTTTTCATTAGATGGGTTTGAGCAGTATAAGAAATTAAAACAGTAAGCATTATTTGTTTATTTAAACGCTGTTTTAAATACTTAACTAAAAAATTTAAGCACACTAGAATTGAATTTTTAATTAATAAATTTCATTTAACATGAAACTTATTTAATTTCATGTTGTTTAAGTTAGATGTTATACACGGCTCAGGATAAAAAAAAAATCCCTGTTTAAGATGCATTCATTTATTTCGATGACTTAGTACAATCACGTTTTTTTTAAAACTATTAGTTTTTTTTTTTTTTTTTTACTTCTTAAAACATTTAAGTCTAGCTTTCTTTCTAATCGGTTATTAATTTCTAACCCATCTTTGTTAAATCTCCAGTTGAAGACAATCAGAAATCATTTTAAACAATCTGATATAATAAACATACACAAAAATTTATTTCTCTGCGTCAGTTCTCGTTCAGAGCTGGTAATTTTTGCCATTTGATAGCTGCTATTGTTATAAGTACTTGGACGCAAAGAAACTTAAAAGTATAATGAAATCTGGTGCCAAAAGAGTTACTGTCTTCTAACGCGTGTTGTCAAAATACTAAGCATTCATTATAAATTGAATTGATTTATTTAGATTACAAAGTTGAGTAGCTTTCTGCTTTAAAAGTTTGTGTATGTTGTAAATTGGCATGAATAATCAAGTGATTGTTTAGTGGAAGAAAGGTATGAGTAGGGATGTTTACGTCGAAATTTCGCTTTATTGGAGAGGGGTAAGAACAATTGTCAAACTGATAATTGTCCTTAACGTTTTCTGAGTCTTCTCTGAATTTGTAATGGCAATAATTGAGCATACGCTAGTGGGATACTCAAGTATCACAATCGTATGGTAACTTGAGAAAATTCATATTCGTAATTGCAAGTAACTTGCAGATAAAAGCAATTTGCGTTGTGTACAGTATCGCAGTCAATTTTCTCGAAATAAACAGAATGCAGTGCCACTTAATGTCATAACATGAGGAGTCCCCCTTAAGTCCACGTAATGCAGCCGTTACGATCCTCTCATTACAAAACAATCAATGTTGGGATGACGACATCGTAAGTAGAATCCATATGAAGAAAGTTATAAAAATCATCAAAAAAAAAAAAAAAGAGTTTGTCAATAATGGTAACTAAAGAGGGAAAGTATCATCAAGTAAAGTTGAATAATTCATATGGATTTCAAAATTATTTTCTGGATGAGATAGGTAAAATAATTTCTCCAATTTCAACATGCTTTCTTAGTTTTTAGCTGGAAAAAAAAAATGTAATCTTGTTTCTGGGGTAATGGAGCGATCGTGTGTATGTAACACACACACCACTTCAAACATTATTTATAATGAGACTTGTGCAGATCTACATGTCCATAAAGCTGAACAGATTAGTTGGAGAAATTCATGTAAGTGAACTGTTAACTGAGAGTCTAAAAGGTTACGCGTACACCTGCCAAACAAATTGAAGAAACGTCGACAGCTAATCTTATTCCAACCAATTCTTTCTAGTGTCCACTTTTAAATTTGTGCAGGCTGCATATAACACAAGATATGTCTTAATGAGAATAGTTGACAATTCTCAAACTAAATGGGCTTCACAGTGTAGCATCGAACAGGTTCGTTGTACGTTAAGCCCAATGAGTTCGAGAAAGCCAACGAGGAAACACTCTTCAAAGTTGCAAATCCGTTTACGTTTGCTTGACGTTTTGCTTACATATTGTAGCATATCTACACAATGAAAATATCTTCATCCATCTGTAAGTACAGCTAAATTCGTAATCCGAATTTTTTTTTTTTTTTTTTTTTTTTAAATCACCCACACTTATGAGGGTCTCGAAAACGAACACGACAGTGCTCTGTGTGGGTTGTATTCATTGGAAGTATATTGGAATGATGGAAGAAAAAGTTGGTTTGGTAAGTTTAAAGCCCAACTGTATATGGATGTTCACCAGCGGCTACCCGTGTTCATACATAATTAGAGGAAAGCAGGAATCAACAAACATTAAAAACAAGTAGAGGGAAAGGCTGCTGTCTCCGTTCAAGAATTAATAAGAATTGTGTGGGTGGGTCATATTAGGAAAATTGCCGATTTAGGATACTCCATCTTTAATTTTAAAAGGCTGATTTTAAAATTTTAAATCCGCCCGATTTTAAAATATTAAGTAGTATTTTAAGATCGGGCGGATTTGGGATTTATGAAATGTTAGAAGTGGAGAAGTATTGTTTAGAACGAAAAATGATTATACCAAGCTTCTTGTCAGGATAGGTGTGAAAGTCAGCTCAAGAAGAGAAAATTCTTGATTGGAAAGCGGAATGTTATCAAAAGTGAGGAAGAGTGGGAATCATGTTCTTTCTTCCGGAAAGACAAAATTGTGTTTTGGTAGCAGTTCACTAGATTATCTTCATTCCACTTGAGAATAGGAAATCGGCGTTTAAGGCACTTAGCATCAACAAACATTAAGAACAAGTAGAGGGAAAGGCTGCCGTCTCCGTTGAAGAATTAATAAGAATGGTGTTAATAAATTTATGAAGAAGCACCACGCACAAGCGTCATATTAAATTGTATTTGTTATTATTGAAAAATTATTTTTTTCTGTTTGCCATATAAAGAAATTTAAATTTGTTTAAAATTTAATTACTTATTAAGTATATATGAAAGGTGTGTTGGAAGAAGCTAGAGTGAAGATGATGTGGAAGAGAAAAACTTGTTAGCTTATTACTAGATTCGACAGAATTCAGTTAAGGAGGGCTATGATAGCCAACAATTCAGTGCGCAGGCTGGGTAGAAGTGGATGTGAATTTTTGGACGCGTGGAGGGAGTTTGACGGTAGAAAAGATTTTTTATAAGAGGGACGGCTTGTAGTTGAATGGATTTGGCATCAGGAGCCTGGATAAATTATTAACTGAGTCGAGACCTAATGCAGGGGGAAAACTATGAGAATCTGTAAGTTCGGCAATGCTACGGCTGGGTATTGCTATGGTAGGCAGACGCGACAGTGATATGAATGCCATTGATCATGGTTATGAATTTGATGAAGAGGTGTAAATTTACATTTTAGGTTCATAATTTTACAGTATATCTGTGGACGAAAAGAGAAAGTTGCCAAGCAGACTGTATATGTAAGTATACGAAAAAATTCAAGAGGTAACTTTTTATGTCTATGCACAAATGCAAGAAGCATCAGGAACAAAGGGGGGGGGGAATAGAGTTCGTTGCCTTGGTGAATATGTTTTGGCCTAAGATTACTAGCATTAATGAAATCTGGCTATCAGTCAGATGGAATCTAATAACTGGAATCGAATGTAAAGAGTATAGCATTTTCAGGAAGGACAAAACAGAAGAGGAGGGAGTACTACTATTACTACTGATAGATTATTTGTGTCCATTTAGGAAAGAAAAACTCGAAGACAATGGTAATGTCCCATGTAACAGTGAGTTTGAGGCTATTTGGTTTGAAGTCGAGGCTAACAGGATAAAATATATGGCAGGGTGTTGTTACAGACCTGGTGGTTCAGCTACTGGAGACGATGAAATGCATTGCCAAATTACCCTGATGGATACTAAGCGAATAATTATCATGTACGACTTAAATTATCCAAACATTAATTGGGTAGAAGAGAAATCTCATAAGGAGGAAGAATTTATTGAGCTGTGGTGAGACAACTTTCTCAAGCAGCATGAGAAAGAAGGAATTCGAGGTCAAAGAATGTTCCGATTTGATCATGGCATCAGAAGGGAGTCTCAGTTAAGAATGTTTTGCCACCAGCTGATGACAGTGATCATGCCGTACTGTCCTGTGAACTATATGGATCTTCTTCCAGTCAGGACAGCTTACATGCTACAAGTGCGTGGCTGACGATAAGGTATCAGAAAGGGGGGGGGGGGTTATGTGGTGGGTGTGAATCTGCCAGATTCGAGGTAGCTAGTGGTGTCCCAAGGTGTCAGGTTCTTGAACTATTGTTGTTCAATATGTACATTAATGATATTGGGAAGGACACAGGAGCAGTTCAATTGTTTACTGATGATGCAAAAATAGGAAGGGTAATCAGGGATCCTATTGATATAATAGCTGAATGATTTTAATAACCTGGAATGGTTAAAACGAAATTTAATGAACTCTCCGCTTTATACCCTTTCAGTTAAATTCAACAAATTACAACTAATCAATATATTTTCGTAACCATCATGATCCCATTTCCCCCCTTCCTACAAACAATCAGTGAGAGCATGGAAAACTTAGTTTTCCCATTTCTTGTAATTTAAAAATGTGGATGGCCTGTTTAAAAAGTATCATAACGTCCTCTTATAGGAGGACGTTATGAAGAGTATTTTAATTACGTCAATAATCACACGTGTGATACTTTCATGTAATGAAATACGCAGCAGATTCGTCTCATTGCTCTTTCAAATTTCAGTTGGTTTGGAAGGGAAGCCTAATATTATTGGTTGCAGCATTTCACTAATTTTATTCATTACTTTTTGTCTTTCATATTATTTATACTTACATAGTTATTTAAATTAGATCAAGAATCTGCGATCGACTGACTGAAAATCGTTACCTGAATCGAGTTCTCTTTGAATTATACCTTGAAAATGCAGTATTACCTGAACTGGTCTATTTAGTCGTCTTTCCTCCCGTTTTTTTTATATAAGTTTAAGTTAGACAGAATATCGTATTTTATTTGTTTCGTTAAATTAATATATAACGAGGTGAGCTTATTTTTTTGGCGAGGGAGGGATTATATATCTGACGAATGAAAAGTAATCTTATTCATGGCCATTCAACCAAAGTTTTATTTCGTTGCCTTTACAAATGGCCTTTTCAGCACTAACAATGACAAATCTTTTTTTCTTGTCTATTTAATATGTAAATCGCGTAAGGCCGTCCCTTCATTCAGTTCTGTTTATCCAGTATAAAGTTCTGAAGGACTGTTGAATCGAAAGGATTACTTACTACAAGAGAAAAAAAACCATTTAACCTTCACACATTGTTCTGGATAACTCTATAAATCAAAGTCATCAAGTGTGATTACTATCTTCACAACACTAAATATTGATGTTTTTTTTTTGCAAGGTTCGTCTACGAACCAATTGTTATCTGGCGGACAGCACCTTAATATAATGCTAACAGCTTCCCAGAGGGTATGCCTTTTAATTCATCAGCTTTCCTTATCGCTACTTCACGTGCGTTTGTTTATGGGTTTTGGAAGAATTATTTTCCCCTCACTTTAGTGTTGATCATTGCTTACTTCTTAAGTGGTATGCTCTTACTTCGAAACGTTATCTCGTACCAACTAGTCATGCTGGCATTTAAGTCATTTTTCATTTTTCCAGCTAA
Source organism: Typopeltis vanoorti (assembly GCF_054136105.1). Classification (NCBI taxonomy): domain Eukaryota; kingdom Metazoa; phylum Arthropoda; class Arachnida; order Uropygi; family Thelyphonidae; genus Typopeltis; species Typopeltis vanoorti. The sequence goes on from NC_143554.1 coordinate 90,568,355, forward strand.
ATTATTACAGAATCTTGAATTTTTTTATTTTTTGTGCTATGGACTAAATATCGAAACATTTTTGATTCGATAAAACTTAATGAAAAATTAGTTGTGTAATTTATTTAAACGAACTGACTCAATACTTTGCGTCTTAATGAAAATGTTTTCTTTAAATAATTAGTAGAATAGTTAAACTATATTCCTATTCAAAACTCATGTATGAAGTTTATAGAAACACCCCCACTAATTATTTTTAAGATACTTAATATGGTTGAAAATATAAAAGTGATTGATTCCATAAATCCAATTTCAAGAACTATATTTATGTAAATTAGTTTTTTTTTCATTATTTGAAGCGTATATTATATCATATTTGAATTATGTTAGCAACTCTTTTGTACCCTAATTGGACAATAATAACGAAGGGCGAGGCTATTTCGAATTAATTAAACTGTTGACGAATCATGTGGAAAACTTCCCAGTATTTGGAACATTCTTATAGCTAAATATTTTCATCTTCGCTCCGATGCAAATATTTAACCGGTAGACGCCTAGTCTTAGTATACTTCTAGTTCGTATAGGTGGGACAACGATAGCACTGAAATAGTGATACAGCTCAACAGGTGTGTACCCATGACTATCACCCCACTGGCTGAACAGATGACAAGAAGAAAGATGACGTCAGGGTCGTTCAAGAGCCCGAACTGGTTTGAAGTCATAATTGCTTCTCATACAAAGTCGAGTCATGTCACGTATGAAACCCCCCCCCCCCCCCGCTCATTGTTGTTTTTAGCTTCTCCTTTGATTCAATTTTATCCCCGAACTAGACAAAGGCAAACAGTCAGTATAGCGTACAAAGGTGTCAATTTTTTTTTCTCATTCATCCTCTAGTATTACGTAACCTATTATTAAGCCAATTTCAAGAGAAAACCCAAAACAGTGATCTAAATGGTTGGAAAAGATCTGACACAAGTTTCATGCTCTGGCAATTATATTACACCTATGTTAGATATAGGATGGCTAAATCACATACGTATTCATTTGGCCTTGATGCGTCCTTACCAAGATGAGCTCGTCATACGAGGTTCGGGCAAAACGGGGTGTGCGTGGAGGGGATTGCCATACATGGCAAGTAGACCTGGTTTTGAGTCGTGTTGTCTGGCGATTAGCTTTCACTGCAGGTAGTGGAGAAAACAAGATAAGCGGACGGCAGATAGTGAAAGAGAGAGAACGACTGTTGTTCGAATGTAAGACAGCCTTTAATGGTGACAACTGAATTACGTTGGGTGAGGACCGCACCCTGTTACCGTTGGAACTTGCGAAACTCTGCATGGTTCCTCGAGTGGGTAAGGATTCGTAACACGAAATTAGCTTTCACTGAAGTTTCGTAAATTATTGGAATCAGTCACGCTGTTGGAAAACAATCCAAAACACACCCTACAGGAGTTGTAATTTCGTAATTCTCAATTTTCTTAAGAAATGGACTGAGCTCAGTTTAATAAAAAGTGAATTGAGAAATCTAAGTACGATTTCTTCGCGAGTATTGAAATATACCTTATGCGTCAGTTTTATCTCAGAAATTTCATTGCTTTTCTTATAGATAGCCAGCCAGAGGAGGTATTTTTTCTCTCTCCCCTGGAATTTCAGGATTTCTGATCCTGTAAAACAAACTGGCCAGAGAATATAATGCATTCAGAATTTGTTCAGAATGAAGCAAAAATTTGAAACTGCTTCGTTGTACCTAGAAAAAGGAGTACAGCGAAGACTGAACACTGTACCTACAAGTTACACTATACCCGAAAACCACTTTGGAGGAGCGTATTGCTTTTTTATTGGAGAGGTACAGCCGCTCTAAAGATATCCTATTACCTATTTTAAAATTTCGAGGACGAGATTATGTAGAAATAGCTATATAGTTTCTGATAGTCTCCCATTATAGCGAGATTGACAAGCAAGTCTCTGATATGTTATTGGTTCTAAAAGAGGACTTTGCATAGAAAGATTTAGCTCTCTGTCTTTGGTGGTTCCAAAATAAACAGATATTTGTATACAATGCGGCAGAGTGGAAAGGACCAAGTACTCACATCCTGAACAGAACCACCATGCATTTAATTATTAGAGCAATAATAAAGAAAGTTACTAGGGATCCAAACTATCATACTAGAGTCCTAAGACACTAGTATGATAGTAGCCGAGCACAGAATGGCTCGGCTAGTATCAACGCCAAGTTTAACTTTATATAAGAGTAACTTTCAGTACATACAAATAGCTGTTTAGGTAACCAGCATTAAGTCATCAGATTATCACTTCGCTAGCTGTAGTCCCTTCATAATAGCCCGATTCATTGACGGAACCCGAGTTCCTTCAGTTATCTTTCGATGGCTATTTCCACATTCGACAAATACTTAGAGCTGGGATTCGCTGTGTGACCGGGCTATAAAGTATGGTGATGTCGTCCTCATTCTTGAACAGTCTGCGTTTTTGTAATATGGCATCTACTGAAAATAATCATTACCAGATAGATAAACCACGAACATGAAATATGTATGGCCAGTAACGGTATTCAACGGGATTGCAGCAAGAAGCTTCGCTAGTATCAGAGACCTAACGTATTTAAAAGGGAACAATGAAACTAGGATTATGTGAAAGGTCGACATTATCAGTCAAGTGTGGCAGTTGGTGTTCCTGTGCCCGCTGTTTCTACATCTGCTTGTTTTTAGTAAATGTTAGACAGCAGAGGAACTCCGAGATCGTCTGCTGTTCTACTCAACCTGTGGTATGGTCCGACCACTGTGCCTTTGCAATCCCCACCCATTGCATCTCACTGCTATTTAACTGATTGTAACCATCTCTTACACGACGTTTTGTAGCCCTGTCAAATCAATGAGCTGTGTCTATCCACAGGACTACTGGCAGGTTATTTTCTGATTTCAGTAAATGATTTTTTACGACTTCAAGCATTCCATTGTTAAGTGTTGCTATTACTTCGTGCGATGAACTTACCCATCATAAATGCAGGCAGAGGATTTACCAAATTGCAAAACGAAACTGCAGTTCGGCATAACATTGTGGCAAATTGAACATCAGTTCTATTGGTGTTTTGAATTACAAAGTTCGGTCCCAATTAAGCAGTATAAATTGTGTATTCTGTCTTGGCTCTCTCTCGAGAAAAATATCGGTAGCTCCTTTTTAGGTCTAACAGTTTGGGTTTATTTCAAATTTCAGTACAGGCTTGGTTAGTCGAATGGATAGCGTACCTGCTCTCGGAACGGCAGGGTGTAGATTCTAATCTTTAGAGTAGTAAAAATTTTTGATCATCCTGCTTATTGACTTAAAGCAATTTCAAAAAGCCGCATGTTTGGTCTATAGAGTTGGATTTTCGGATTATCTTAACTACTTCCTCTCCATTGCAATAAACCAATAAAACTGTCTAAATTCAGAGTCGAGCCGTATTTTTATTGTTTCACCAAAATCTGGATTAACGAGTTGTACAGTTTTGAAGCAATGGATCATCTAATTAAAATGCTGTGTAATTGTCGTTGATTCATTAAAAATTTCACTGCCCACATTTGAAACAATACTGAAGAAAAAAAATTACCGATTTGCTGCTTCGGTCTGTCAAATACGTTGCGTTACTTGCAAGTGTAAGGAAATGTACCAACTTTTTCAAATTTGCTGAAATCTGCAGAGCTCCACTTTGATTTAAGGATTAATGTGATAATCTATTCCAAACTTTTAATGCAGAATTATCAGAAGTCGATTTTTAACTACCAAATGTAGGCAGGTAGTTGTTTATTTATAAAATTTAGATTTCTTAGACCAAACTTTCTCAAGCCACTTCACACCTCGAATAACGATGGTAGTGCGAGTCTCTCACCGCTAGAAATTTATCTAGCATCTAAACACATTCACAGACGTGTTCATGTCCGTGATGGGGTTCGAACCCGCGCCCTGTTGATTGGAGACGCTATTTACTCGAACCACTAGGTGATCATGATATTAAAACAGAACATGTCCATATTAAATACAGAATACGAATGAACAAAAACGGTTTTAAAAAGTTAAATGAAAAACAGGTTACTGAGATAATATATCGTCGACTGTTATTGAATTTCTTCACATTGATTAGCAACTACTCTGCTGTACATCTGATATACAATTCTGAAGATTTTTGTTCTCTGCTTAATACTAGTGATAGCATGCAGTTGGCGACAGGAAAGAAAAAAAATATCACCGTTGTTTTTCAGTATACTGTACTTACTACTAGTTGTCCCTTCTGTACTGTGTGCACTTATGCATTTTATACATAAATAGTGCAATCTTCATATATGAATCCTTTTGCTGCAGTTAGCGACATACATACAAAATCATTACATGAACTGGACAAATAATAATCGCGTGTATTTGCATTCTTAAAGTCATTATTCGCTGAATTCTTACTGTTTGTTGCACAAAATAAAAGAATCACTTCGACTTTCTTCATGCGTGGGATTTAGACAACATTCATTTCATTCACTTGGGTGTAGCTGAATAATAACAAAAATGCATGCTAACAGCTGAATATCTGTAGTGGTCTTGCTGACTCATAAATACATTAATGAGCCACTTGCTAAGAACGATAAGCCGTGACCTATTAAACTAAGTGGGGTGAATACAATCTCGGATATAAAGAAAAAGATTTTTTTTTTTCCAAGTAATATTCTTTTGGCATTTATATTAAAATTTAAAGATGTTCAGTGCCGAATTAGTAAACAAATTACTTCCGCAGTATAAATAGCAGGATATTAAATGCTATTTTAAATTTAAAACCTGCTTAGAATATTAATAGCATTTCGATTACATTAATATGAAGTTTATACAAACTTGATATGGATTCATGCATGTACTGCCATCTAGATAAAAATATGAATTAATATAGTTGACTAAAATTATCTCTGTAAGAACTAATTGTTGTTAAAATTGGCAATAAATTCTCTTATTAGTAAAATAACTTGGCTCAATTGAAAAATAGATCAGAGTTTATGAATCATGCTCACAAATACATAATTATTTTTAAATGATCAGATCGCTTACTTGCAACAGTTGAATAATAATCATCCAGGTCCATCACCTGCCATATCAAAATTAAAATAATTTTAATAATATGGTAGGATAAGGTAGTTAATACTCGTGAAGAAATCGTACTTAGATTTCTCAATTCACTTTTCATTAAACTGGACTCAGTCCATTTCTTAAGAAAATGGAGAATTGCGAAATTACAACTTCTGGGGGGGGGGGTTGGATTGTCGATACTAGGATAAGGTAGTTAAGCCCTTATTGCCTAAATGCGTATATTTCGGTGTGTAAATTGCATGATTGTGGGATGAAAACCCTACGTACGCGTTCCATTGAAAGACCATGAAAACAAGTTATTTGCATCTTAGACAGGATTCGAATCCATGTATTTCTGACCGGAGACCTTCATCGAAACCAACTGAGCTATGGAGGCTCAAGTCTAGAATAACCAAATTTCAAGTTCCGTTTAAATAATTGAGAAAAAAAAAAAAAAAAAAAAAAAAAAAAATATATATATATATATATATATATATATATATATATATATATATATATATATATATATATATTATTAACATAGAAAGCACATTTAACTTAATGTGCTTAAATTTCTTCCTTCAAGAGGTGGATGAAAAATTGTTATCCTTTTAAAGTAAAGTAAAATGGACTTCACCTACAGAAATTTCGCCGATATATTTTTGTCATATGTTAGAGGCCATCGAAATCAACTGGTTTTCGGTTGGACTCCTATTCTTTGACAGTGGAATTTTTTTTTTCACTTGACATTAAAAACACTAATTGATAAACAAGGCTATTTTTAGCGCCATTGCAATTGTTATTATCGAGGTAAAGAAAGTTTAACAAATGGTATCTTGATTATTGTTTGACATTTCTCTGGTTAATCAAAACCTGGACAGAATTAAGTTTGATTTTAAACAATCGATCAGTGACTATTACAAGAACAGAAAGATTCTTTCGTTTCTTGCATCAAGAGTAATACGATTCATTTATTTTTCACTGCTATTAGCATTGGATGTCCAGTCAGAGGAGCACGTGGCAAACCATAGCCTGTTCAGAACAGTTTGGTACGATGAGTTGAAGAATATAAAAAAGTGGTCATTAGAGATAAGAATTATAGCACTTGTGACCTCAAACGATTAAGATGATATGCATATCATTCTGCCATATTTCTCCATTTTGGAAATTTGTATCGATTTCATCTTAGAATACAAACAGTATACAAAACTGCCACCTACCTGCAAGGACTCATCACGAGAGGACACTGCACTCTACTACATACACACATCATCTCCGCTCTTTAAAATTTTTAACAACACACAACGCCATCTACCGCCCACCACCAATAGTATTTTTTGTCTAAAATTGCGTGTGTTCTTATGGTGGATTTGTCTGTGTGCGGAATGAAAATCCCCAGTTTCCTGGAGAAAAATCCTATTACCTTGGTATGAGATTGGCTAATTCACCTTCAGTTGAAATATCCCATGTAAAGATTCCTCTCGTCGCGACGAGAATCGAACCCAGGTCTCTTCCAATTGAAGGGCGCAATGTCCTCCCCCTGTTCTTCGAAATGCGCTACGGAGGCACTTGAGTATTTCGTTATATACTTTGATAAGCCGAAATCCTCAAGGATGCAGTCAATATACTGTACATTGAAGAAGTATACTCAAGTATTTGGTGGATCAATTTTATTATCAGTTATTCCACAAAAATTATCAAATGATTTAAGAAACTGAAAGACCCACAAGTCATGCTGTTACTATCAGCATGCCAGTTAATAACCGCACAAATGTTTTATCCGACCTTTATCACTCATACGAATAATTGTATTACTCGTCGAATTAGAAATAATATAATGGTGATATTGCCTTCATATAAAATTGACATCTATGCATATTCAATGAATATTACGAGTCAAAATTGTGTAATTTAAAAACACTTAAATAAAGCATTTAAAAAACTTATTTTATTTTTCTTTGTAGATACACGCTTGCCCTTATTCCCCCCCCCCCCCGTCCACCTCTTGGCAGCAACGATATTCCACAGAACTTCAATTCTTATAATTATTGCCACAGCTGCGCTCTACGACAGCTGTTACGTATGTTTGCTCTGTTTTATTCGTGACAAGGCGAAAGCCGATTATTCCATGATGGAGCAGTGCACTTTCTTTCAACAATCTAATATTACTGTTAAATCATTAGTAATTGCTGTGTTGCAAACTTAATAGCTATTACTTCGCTCACTAAATACAGATGTCTCGCGCATTCTAGGAAGGGGGAAGGATTCTTAACTCTCTTGTTCCGGTCATCGGTACTACCGAGTGTAGGAAACTGGATATATCCCGTTCTCCACAGGGAGGGTTCATCGGTCTCTGAGATTGGATAGCTTGTTGTATTAATCTTCCCTGGTGTGTTCGTATTTACTTTAGTTCTCTCTTTGCTTATGCACCGAGAATACCGTAGCTAAAAAACAAACAAACAAAACAACAACAAAAAAAAAAAAAACCCGCAGATTTATGGCTCAATTGAAGAAATATCTATATTTTTAGTTTTGTGTATGCACGGATTTTATCTAGGCAGCAAATAAAATTCACTGATCCGTAAACCACATATGCTGTGAAAGATAAAATATTCTAGTTTTGCTTGAAAATGAACAAAAAACGGGCTTTCATATGGCTACACTGCAGCATCTAAATAATCTAAAGTATGGTAATTGTCACTAACCTACATTTGTTGTCCTTTAGGTGGAACGTCGTGTTCGTTCCACGCTACCCTTCTTGGTTTGGAAAGAGACGATCATGGTGTTTCGACAGTTCCCTCCCCCTACACACACAAAGCCATGTCATTTTTATAAAAACCCTTGCCAGCAGAACTCTTATCTCCAAATGTTTTGGGTATTTCACAAATTCTCTCATTTTAACAAACTTCACTCAAAATCTGATTGCACGTCGTTAGTTTAAAGTTAATATGTTGAAGATCGCAAGCAGCATTTAGGTCCAAGTAGATAAAAGCAAAATGTTAAGATATGACTGTCATGTTTAGCATTTGCCGTCATTTCAGGAAAGTAGTAGTATAATGATGATTCGCACAATACAGCTGTTAGGCCCCGATAGACCACTGAACTGATACGCAAGATGTTTTTTTTTTTAATGTGAATCCCACTAATGAATGATTCTTACTTTATAATATGTACGACAAGCTTACTCTAGGTGAGCTAAGGATTAGAAAAATCCAGATCCCATGCTTCGAGATCAAACACGAAACTTTTGCAAGCCACTTCACTCCAATAAAGCAGGAATCTGGCACAAATTGCAAAAATCATATGTCTAAAAACTTTCACAGATCTCCATGCCACAGGGAGATTTGAACCAACTGTTTGGTTGGATTCCATTACTGTAAGACAATAATCGATTCATAATTGTATATTCTGTGGTCAAATCGAGATAGGTGCAAGACTAGGACTCATGGTTTAAGTAGAGGTAGTAATCAGAAAAACTAGATGGTATTACATCACACATTTAATAGATAGGGTACTTGGAGCACAGTTCTGTCCATATATATACACGAGCATTTTAAGTAAAAGAAAAAAAAGTGTTCCACAACCATATCTAATCTAGAAAGAAAAAAATCATTCTAATCGTTTTTGGTAGATACACTATAGGTGGTTCACTTAGCACTAACGCTGTTTTAAGTTGCGTTCCAAAAATGAGGGAAATCATTTTTAATGTTTTCACAAATTGTTTGGGATTCAGATCTTGCGCTTTAACAGGACAGTGAACACTAAAAGTTCGCCCACCGATTAGAGATCCTTCGACACTTCTGCGCATCTCAGAAAAAGGAGAATCCATTCCGATAATAGGGTAATCAGTCCATATTGTGGACTGAGTTGTTTATTATTACAGGTCGGAAAATTAACTTCTCTTTTATGATTATTGTAGTTAACTATGTTGCTTGTATAACAATTGGAAAATTTTACCTATAAAGCACGTGATTTCGCGTGTTGGCGACCAATTCGGACGTCCTTCATTTCTTTCTCCCCTTCAGCATGAATCGACTATTCTTGGAAAGACGCGAAGCAGAGACCTACAAACGGTGGACGAACTATACCTACAGTAATCTCCATTCTATGTGAGCAGAAAATTCATTATGATATCGTTTGTCATTTAAAGCTATTCAAAGTGAATTTAATGGAGGAAGCTAATTGTCTATTCCAGTTACGTTGTTTATGATGAAGGTGGACATAATTTCTTATGTACTTGCATTCATCTGGCGTCATTTATGTTCTCCTGTTTTTATGTATAAAATTTTAAAGTGGCCACACATATCCTTTATATGTAATAAAAGTTGGAAAATGATTTTACATCCGTCCTCTATTAACCTTAATTATGCGATTTTATTAATGCAAATGCATCTAGAGTTAATGGAAATCGAACAAACATAATATGCTTTCATCAGAATTGTTTTTTTTTTTTTTTTTGACATGATTCAAAAGACGAAAGAAATATCCGATAAAATTTCGGAAAGTTTGTTCTGTAAAAATGACTGTTCTTGAACTTTTGCCACATCTGATATAAACATACTCCTACCCTAGGCATGTAAAAAAAGTGTTTCTTTTGCCTCCGATGTTACTTTCCTTCTTAACAACGTAACCTTGTGTAGATTCGATCTACGTTAGAATACTGTTCTCTTTGTGAGGCGTAACTACAAGTCTTTCGTTCTTTACAAAAGAAAGCACTTAGATTAATCAGCGACTATTCAGACATTTCCATAGTCATTCTTTTATGCTAAAACATGAGTCTGAAACTGGGGTACTGCCCTCCGGTGGTTTTAGTGCTATCTACTAATTATTCTGTGTTCAGGTTGAAAATAAAATGAAACTTGAAAACACTTTGGCTGTGAGCTTTGCTCATGTATTTACAGTTTGCAATTCCTTTCTATCTGCCTTACTGATTTATGCAAAAGGTTGTTCATAAGTTAGAATTAAAATAGAATAGAAAAAAGAGTGCATCTGAGGTAAGCGAATGTGGTTGTTTATATATAATTATTACATAATACGATCAGTGTTGCTGCATGAAGCACCGACGAGCAACAATAACAAAGCCCAATAACCTAATTTTGCAGAATGATGAAATTATTTCGGCAAAAAGTCATCTTTTCTTGAAGCGCATACACACACACACACACACACACACAATATGTTCAAAACAGACCACCAATACCAAATTTGCATATCCGAGTGCTTTTTTTTTTTAAACAGTTATTTAAAAGATGAATAGGTTCAACGCATCCCGAGATTTATTTGGGAATATCAAGCCTATAAACTTTTTGTTGGAAATAATTGTAAGAATTAACGAATTAAGAGCATGTCACAGAGTGCTTCGATGCTATCCACAGAATAATCATGTCAAGAGAGCGCAATAAATATTTCATTTTCTTTATTCTATAATAAAAAAAAATACTCAAGACAAAAATAGCAGGTCAACTATGGAAAGATTGTCATATTTTCTAACATTTGCACTAACCTAGCAAACGTTACGGGACACATCCAGATATAAACAAAATGTGTCTTTATTGACAGAAATTAATAAATCGTTGCCTCGTATTTACTCTCAATTCCTTCGAAAAGTTTTTACTACTTTCTAGTAGAAAGTTGGTGGTATTGTTAATTTTACATCCGAGATCATGACATAGATGTTCTGTCGGATTTCGTTCAGGACACTGGTGATCATTACAACGGTCCGCTGTTATTCTCTTTAATAAACCAGAGTTCGCAATTCGAAAGATAAAAAGGAACCATCATTTGGAATGTTTAATGGCCAGTTCAGTTGAATAAACGCACACAAAAAGTAACTCCATCATTACATTGCGACCTTCAAGAAACTGATTCGAACGAATGTTGTCTGGTGCGAAAAACCTTATCAGGGAGTTACAACTGACGGTGCGTTAGCTTGTTTAATACTATAGTGGAAGGGTTATTCTATCCGAAAACAGGTTTTTCATTCCAGAAAACAGGTCAGAAGAACACACGCAGCTAACAGAAATAATACACTGGCTTCATAGCCCTAGTTGTTTCGTCCATAATTCCAGAAAATCCCCTCTAGTGTCACCTCTAAACTATATCGCTGGGACAACAAATACATTCAAGTGAAAAAAAAAAATTTCGCTGGGACAACAAACACATTCATTTCAGACCATAACAAAAATTTCCATTGCTCTACAGTTAAAGTTCTATGGGGCTGTTTGTAGCCCTTTCACGAATAGTCATATCGCTCAGCATATCTCTGGATTTGTGGCTGCTCCTATTTCCAAACACACTATTGGGTCTGATAGTAAAATAAAGTAACCCGTCTTTAAGGAGCTTTGACTCCTGTCAGTGTTAAGCCTGTTTAGTTCGTGTCTTGGAATGCGTTACTTGTGACCTTCATTTTTTCAGTATATTGCCATCTGTGGACTTTGAACTTAATTCTTGCGCAAAATATGATATCGACTATCATTTCTCTCTACAATACTTAACTTTCAAAGTCTTAAAGGCATACAACATCGAAATATGGCAAGGAAATTTCTGATCTCTTATGGGCCACAAATTACATTGCATTTTCCTGGAAAATGCAAAAGTTTTTTTTTTTTGGGGGGGGGGGATAGTGTATGTTTTATGTGAGAATTTAAAAAAAAGTTAATCGCTCTGGACATAAGACAATCTGAGTCCCTGTTATATATTTTTATACTCAAGTGAAAAAAAAAAAAAGTTTTTCCCCCTATGTCCAATGATTGGGAATTGACTAGAACAAAAAAATACAGACGGTGTCTTAACCCTTTCCTTCCCCCAATCAATACTCATTTAAAAAAGCATTTTAGGAAACTTGGTAAGAATTACACTTATAGATAATAAATTCCTAAAGAGCGTTTCGATTTTTACTCAATGGAAGGATCACTGGACATAAAGCGAAAAAAAAGAAGTAATTGGACATTTAAAAATCTTGCATTATATATAAATAAGGGATTAAAACTATGGAAATTTAAAATGTTGCGCGAATGCACTCCCACACACGAAGGGGGGGGTGCAGAACTTATAATTGATACCATGGATTTTTTCCCCCCATAATCGGGAACGGTGCTCTAGAGAGCAAGCATCGAGCTTTTTCAAGCCAATTCAGGCCTCCAATAAGAGTGGAAGTGGTATTCATTTCCTACTTAACACAAACACGCCCATGGTGGTATTCGAACCTGCAGCTTGTTGATTCGAGTACGCTAATTACTCGTCAAGCAGGCTTGCAATTACTGTATAACTACCATTTCGCAACCACATGACTTAGGGCCTTCACAAAATGAGTTCTCCGTGAAAAAAAAAAAAGTTATGTAGATGAGTAGCATTTTTTTTTTTGTTAAGGCATTGGATTAGAAGCTATTTGAACACAGTATATTCTTTTGGTATTTCAAACTAAAGACGACGAAACAAAATTAAGATTTTTACGACTACGCAGCTAATTGTGCATCATAGTGTTTAAATAGAAACAAGTCAACCAACAGCATAGTGTTAATTATTGTTGAATCCTAAGATGCTTCTAGACCCCTTCCCAAAAGGATATATTAATATAACAATTCAATACAGTTGGCAATTAAAATATCAGGTTTTCGGAAAATAAAGAAATTTTAAAATTTACAGTATTCTTCACGATTGGAAATAAATTTGAGCAAAAGTGAGTTAAATCTAGTCGCGCTTACTTTCTCTATTTCTATTGCAGTCACCATGGCATATCTTTATAACAGAAAGTTTATTTAACTTGCACGCTTTTCGCATCCTTCATTCATGTTTTTTCTCTCGTTCTTTCCATCCCTCCCCGGCTTTCCTTTCCTCCTGTAAAGACATCCGACTGATGTAAGATGATATCCTGTGTGTCGGTGACTGCTGATGGATGTTGTCGTCTGCGGCTTCCTTCACTTCTATCATAAAACGCAGACAACAGAACCATTCCAATAGTCGTCTGCTTAGCAACAGGAAATGGCATCATCGTAACGTTTCAATGCAGTCACGTCTTTGGAAGGAAATTGATTGTTGGTTACATTTTCTTCCATATCAGTAAGGAATTTATCAGTATTTTTTTATTAACCAAAATTTCTTACTGATATGGATAATCTTCGTTTTCATACGTAGCATATTAGCCTTTAAATTGCAAACATGTAGACAAAAAAACTTCTTCCTCCTCCTTTTCTGAAAATGCTTTTTTTTATTTCTTACCTAATTCTCCTATTTTAGAATTGCCAAAAGAAAGAGAGAAAGAGAGAGAGAGAGAGTGTGTGTGTGTGTGTGTGTAGTGGTGGTTTTGCAGTGGTTAATGAAAATCATCTAATTTCCGTGTATTATTAATTAAATGTAGGCTGCACTTTACCACGATTATGAACGCGTACAACTTCGAATAGCGTTTTTAGCGACTCCTTAGGTAAACACACACACACACAGTCATCATTTTTGCTCGTCGTGGTTTCTGTAAACAGCTGAAACATCTATTGAGGAAGCAATGAAGCTTAAAAACGTCAAGTTTTATGCGAACGGTCACGGTATATTTAACATTCATAAATTAACCGATTAGGTGCTATTTTATATTTATGCACGTTGCATCGTTCCTTTGAAAATTCAGTGAAAAAATCAAGTTCACTATTGCAGTGACACACACACACACAATAATCTTATGTTAAATCTCTACTACTGTAAAACACTATTATTTGAATATGCAGGTGTTTGAAAAAATAAAATAGTTTATCTTTAGACATAAAAGTGTAACTTATCCATAACACGCTAGGTCTAAAGCGTAATTGCTCTCGTCACCGATGACTAAGTATACAACATATAACCTTGTCGTGCTACTGAAAATAATTTCACACCAAATTGTGTAATCGAAAACAATGATATACCGTATAATCGATTTTTAGATTTCAATAAAACAGTAAACTGAATGTATTACTGTGCTATTTGGGCATAGTGCTATAAAGTACCCAAATGCAACCTGACACGCAAGTTGAAGTGAAATCTAACTTGACCTGTGAAATCAATTCGCGTGTTAACTTTCTGGAATCGCTTTTGTATCAAAAAACAAAGTCTCAAATAAATGAGAATAGTAACTTCGCGCATTACTTTTCCTTAGAAATCAGGTCTTATTTTAACATTGATCCTTATAAAAAAAAAAAAAAGTCACTGGAAGATGTAACATTGATCCTGCACACTAGAAGAATATGAAATTATATTCTAGAATTATAAATACAAGAGGAATCGATTGATATAATTTCTCATGTAGGTTTTAAGTCGTATTGTTAGCGGATGCTTTCTTTTGATAAACTTGAAGCGATAATAAAAAAATCAGATTTTTATAAAATTATCTTATATAGAAAAGTTGATTTGTGTGCGTTTAAATGCACATCATTCATGCAATTCAAATCGTACCTACTAATATATCCCATAACTCGAAACACAAAAATAATTCATAAAAACAATCGGATCATCCCGTGCACCTTTAAATAATCAATGTGGTCCAGTGAATCCAGTTAATTATTAATATGGTCTAGTTTTAATATTTTTATATCACCTATTGCATAAATAAATGAATAATACTTTTTTGAATAGAAAGTATTACGAAATACTGCAAAGTTTGAAGGAGAGTCAGCGCCAGTACGAAGTTTGGCAACTACTGCTTTAATTTTGTAATCTTAATTTAAAGAACTGACCACTCAATCATTTCTCAACATCCTGGCAAGTATCGTGCTTCCATATATAGTTGCAAAAATTGCTATTTAGCATGTTAAAACACGGTAATAAAACTTATCTGCTAAATTGCAAATATAACAATCTCTTATAAGAACTGTAAATTCACTACAAAATTTGTCAAAAACCAAAAGAGCTCCTTCACGAGTTAATGATTAGTTATTAAATAAAGAGAATGGAACAATCCAAGGTGGAAGAAGGGTAGATTTTGTTTTAGGAATGCTTCCCTAAATTACTGTGCACCAGATTCTGTTGAATAATACTAAACGTAAGTACTAAAATTAAAAGTTCATAAAAATACAGACCATACATAAATATGTGTGGTTCTCCCTCCGAAAAAAAAATAGGGAGACAATTTAAAAAATATAAGCAAACCTCGAAAAACGTTTAACAGGTGTGCAAATTTGTTAAACACAGTACAGTTTCATTTACTTTTGGTAAATCCTATAACTTAATCTGCTCAAGAGCATAGAACAAAATTTGACCATTAAAGAAAATACTTTCTCTCCCTCCGCCCCTTCTGACTAGGAGGTGGAGCAGTAGCAGCTAATTTTCAAGCCTTCCAGTCCGTCGAAAACTTTCTAAAAACGAATAGCAAATATCCCTATAACAATAACGTCGATTTTTCAGGTACTGATCTTATGTTCAAAATTTCTGAAGGAAATTTGGTTTTTGCTAAGTTTACGAAAGCTTAAAAGTGAACACACGAAGAAAATGAATCTATCTCTAAACATGTTAAATTTTATTCTAAAAATCTATTTGAGTAAGTACTATGGAGTTTTGAAATATAGTAAAGTAGTAAAGCAAATAAAAACAGGATATAGAGGGGAGGGGTTTCACTTAACACACTTTGATACACCTGAAATAAAAACAGATACTTACCAGTCGCTAATTTCTCGGTATAGTCCTTGTTTTCCACAATGTATTCTAGTCCAATTCGGGAATCCATACCAGCTGGTGAACACTAACGTACTTCAATGGTCAGTAGATGTCTTCTGTGTATCCGCTTTTTGCAGTGATGAGAGATTCGAAGGATTCAAGATGCTTTAAGAATTACCTCCTCCCGGTTTCTCGATACTCCAGCGGAAATTTAAACTCCACCGAAATGTGGATTTAATCCTTTAAAGTTTCCGCTCTTTCTATAGGGATTTCGATTCCGTTGCCAATTTTTCACGAACGATGCAGTTTGACCTGTGCCGCCCTCGGTTTTGCTACTATCTCCGCTGCGGTAACTGGTTTCCCTTATAAGGTCAGACCAACGCCTCGCCGCTTCTCCTCTGTCGTAACCTTTACCGTGTGAGTGATGATTCTCCACAGACACTAAGGTTGGCTCACTGTCTTCCAGATATTTACAAGGGCAAGAGGTTTTGGCATGCCCTTGAATGTAAGGCATGGCACGTGTGCAAGACGGTTCTAATGATTATATGGCGATGTCAGAAGCACATGCAGTCAGGTTGCGGCTTACCCCTGTAAGACACAAAAACCTTGCTCAAATATACCACTGCGTATAGCACACACTAAGTAATCTTACAAAGAAGAGTGTTTATTTAGATAACTGTATTCAAAAGAGAATAGTACGCGCTAAGTTTTATCCATCTTCTCTGTCTAGCAATGATTTTGGATTTGAATGTTCTCCATGAAGATTTTTAACTCTGGAGAGCTTCGTCTTTAACGCAGTTACAAATATGGCAGAAATTCTTCGTTTTCAATTTCCGAAAGAAACGTTGCTAATAGAAAATTTTAAAGTACTTTTATGTGAGGAATATAATGTGTGTGAGAGGGTGTAATAATCCTATTGCGCTGCAAAAAAGAGTACAAGCTAAAACGGGAAATATTTTTATAGATAAACAAGAAAATTACTTTAAAATGTTAGGATTGTGTGTGTTAATTTAACGGCATACGTAAGGGTAAAACAGTGCGAGATAGTTAATAAGGCAAAGGATCTTTCCCTCGCGTTCTTCCCTTTTTCAAGCTTTATTGTGTACTTATTATCACTGCCGACGAAGCCTACACCACACATTCCTACCTCGTCCTGACGAAGTTGTTTTAAGAGAAATGTGTTTGGTAGGTCAACTTATTCCCCCTCCCCCCTTTCATATTGGACTCTCGCTTCCCTGAATTGACCTTCTTCAAAGAAAGAAAGGGGAAAAAAAACAAAAAAAACACGGCAGCGATCTAATATTACACTTCACTATCAAATTGTGTTACAAGGACACAGAATGTGCATCTGAAGGTAACGTATTGTTACATAAATATACCAGCAGGGAATTACACGAAATAAGGTATATCATCAGATGAAAAGTTGGGTCATGTCTAAATAAATTGGTAAAATTAATCTGATTAACTAAAATAATCAAGAAATATGCATCCTCCCGTTTTTTTTTTTTTTTTTTTTTTTTTTTTTTTTTTTTTTTTTGTATTTGGGGGCTTCACACAGTTGTACAATTTTGATTTCCCATTCTAAATATTGACACTTCTTCTTAATATCATTTCTTTAAAGTTTTTATCGAAAAAAAAAAAGATATATCAAAACAAGAGCTTATCAAACAATTCTTACAATTTGTAATTCCTTTGAAACCTTAATGAGCGCATAAGTATCAAAACAGAGAACTTATTTGTCGTTTGCAATTGGTATCATCACCATTGTCAGCTATAACGAAGTATATTTCCTTATTTTTAATTTCTAGTAGTATTTCTTACCTCAGTATTATATATCCTTTTTTAGCTCTCAGCTTTCGTAGTTAACAAACACACAGTAATTTCTATTCTTCGCGTAGATTAGCTTTAGCTTATCTTAAGCATATAATTTATTTTACAAGTAATTAATGATATAACTTGTTCTTTCGATAATACTCATAAGAATGAGTCTATTTCATCATTTCCACTTCATTTTACCTAATAATTAGTCAGTCAAAAATGTTCAAAAACTTGCTACTGTTCAATCATTATTTTATCATTTATAGAAATACGAAAATCCGAAGACTGATTATGTAGGACACGCTTTTGTTGATATATTTGTTTTGCGCTTCATGGAAACAAAATCAACTATTGGAATATTCAGTGATTACTAAATTACGGTATTTAACAGTTTTTAAATGTTTTCACATGACAATAAGTTTTCACTCAGAATTTTAATCTCTAATAATGATCTGTTTACATAGTGAGTATGCATTAAAATAGCACACCTTTACCATTTGTGACTCATCTCAACTACTATGATGTCATAAAATATCAACTCACCTAAATCTAGTATTGTGGACATATCCGAGGAATAGCTCTTATCTGTCATGATCCCGTAAAGCGAATTTCATGGGGAAAACTTCCAAAAAACAGTGTTAGTTCTCATGTCTACAGCAGATTTATCTCATAGCCGTAGTTCACTGGTTTCCTAGCTACAAGAACGCTGGACTAGTCTACTCATAATGTTGCATCAACAACGGACCGTACTCCCTATAAGGTATGCCGTCTATGTAGATGTCCGATGTCGCAACAACTCCCTTTTTGGTGACACGAGACAGATCACCCTTTGGCCTCTCACAAATACTTCATTTGCTTAATCCGACACCTGCCCAAATAAATGCGGATTTTATAGATATCACACACAAGTTTTAAAAGAGATTTTTACCAGCATATGGTCCGGATGTAATTAAGATCGCTATTTTTCACTGCCCTTGAAAGTGGGTCAGCACCCGTTGCTATTGCTTTCTTCGGTGACCGCCGCCCTACCTTAACGTAATAGAAGTACGCAATTAAAAGGGGAAAAAAAAAGATAAAATAATTAAAATCTGAAACCAAGAAATGAGAACACTTACCGCATTCTTGACGGCATCTCACCTGACGAGATGGATGTTGCGCACTTCCAAACAGCTACTTGTTACTCTTCCCACAGTGAAACTTCTCCGAGGGTTGTTACTAGCTGGGAAAGGCGAAACTTCCGACTATTGCTCGCAGCGCCGCGTGCAGGACACGATTGTCTTGACAAGTGGCAATTAGCTGCGAATCACAGGTAAAGCGGCATTGAACGCGAGGAAGTGAGAGTGAGTTGCACGTGCAGGACACAAGATGGATTGAGAACGTATCTATTCTTTCCTTCACACACACACACAAACAAACACGTGGAGTAGCGGCACGCACCCAGACAGGTGTTAATGGCCTGCAATGTGTTACACCACATTAACCCTTTCGTTCATTACAAAACAGGTGTATAACGGGTATGCATGTCGGCTGATAAACGTGCGCTTTTGCCTTAATAAGACAGATTCCACTGTTATATAACATTAGATATTTATATATTAGATTCAGAACTGAAAATTTCTTGAATAGGTACTTAACATATACCTAAAGTTATTACTACTACCGTGTGTCACTGTTAAACTTAATACGTCATTTTTTTTTTTTTTTTTTTTAAAGATGTGTTTCGCAAAATCCGTCTGAACTTATTCGTTTCATTCTGTTATCCGTCCGTAGATATATTAACACTCCGCTTTGGCTGGACGAATGTTATTGAAAATTAGTATTTGGGATTTCATTTAAAATTTGATGAATCATCTTAGGTTTAGCTTAACTCAGACCATTTCTGGTGGCAAAATTCTATTATCTCCTTTTCGGATCCATTCTCTGCATGAGAATTATTGGCATGGGAAGGCCTGCCATTCCTCTATTGCTGCAGACACAGTACATATAAACCCCTGTAACCACTAGAGACAAGCAGAGAACATCTTTAGCTGAAAAGCAGTGACAAATTTAGGCAGAATGATTCGAAGAAAAACAAAAAATTTTATAAATTGCAATAAGAAATTATTATTATTATTATTATTGAAAACCAGAACAACACTGTACAATACCTAGACACGCTATTCATGTATAATCTAATACCAACAATAACATCATGCACTAGAGAAGAAATATTCGGAAATACTATCACTGCCTCCTGTCTAGATCATATAAACGTCCGAACACCACCAAACAGTTACACTGCATCAGTCATAAAGTGCAAAGTAGCAGACCATTACTTCACCGCTCTAAACCTGCACACAAAGACAGTATTCATGCAATGTCCCACAGAAGAAAAGCGACAGAAAACAATAATAGACGAAGAAATAGTCAACCACGAAATAAGAAAAACAGACTGGGAACACCTGGGAACACTGGGAACACCTATATAACTCACACTGGAGGAAATATATAAGAAAGCCACAAAGAAAGTCAGAATTCGTTCAAAAACAACACAAAATCCTTGGATAACACAAAACTTAATCCTAGAAATACACAGAAAGGACGCTTTATGGAAAGAATTAAAGCGATATCCAAATAACACAGCTTTAAAATCTGAATATAAGATAACAAGGAATCGCCTTACAACACAAATCAGAAATGCAAAAAGAAGCTACTACAGAGACAAACTAACCTCTGCACAAAACAACATGAAACAAACCTGGCATCTGATCAATGAGATGCTAGATTTTGTTCCCAATACCACCGCCTCCAAAACCATAAAACACAGCTTCATGAAAGACTCAAAACCTATCCAACAACTATCAAATGACTTTAACCAATACTTTGCAGACTCCATTCAAGAACTGCACAGAAATATTCCCCCAGTCACAAAACGAGACCATCCACTTGGACCACAATCAAAACAGACATTATGGTTTCCAACCATATTTGATGTATTGCAGAACTTCTCTCTGCAATACATCAAATCAAACCAAACAAAGGCCCAGGAATTGATGGTATAAGACCTAAAGATATCATGCAACTAGCTTAAGTCCTATCCTACTAAAATTAATAAATAAAATATTTAAAACAGGACAGATACCAAATATGCTAAAGACCACTATAATCACACCGATATACAAACATGGAAAAAGAAATTTAATCAGCAATTACAGACCCATAGCAACATTATCAATTATCAATCAAATTATTATTATTATTATTATTATTATTATTATTATTATTATTATTATTATTATTATTATTATTATTATTATTATTCCTGATACCTCCAAGGAGTCCGAAGACTCATCGTGGGAGGACATCTACAACTGTGTTTACACCTAACTTCTACTACGAATCATCTCCATTAACGCCATCTACCGCCCACTTCCACACCACCACAACTAGTAATTTTTGTCTGTAAATTGATTGTGTTCTGAAGGGCCGATTTGTATGTATGCGGGATGAAAAACCCGAGTTTCCGGGAGAAAAAACCCTGCTACCTCCATATGAGATCGGCTAACTCACCTTCGATTGAAATCGACCAGATAAAGATTCCTCCCGTCGCGACGAGAATCGAACTTAGGCCTATTCCAATACTGAAGAAACTCACAGCATATACAGAGACCTTTCATATTATCCCCAAAACACAATATGGTTTTCATAAAAATAAGGAAACAACATTTCTCTTGGAGGACTTTACAGACGTAATTAATACCGCCTTAGACAAAAACAAAATTGCCATGGTAGTCTTTATTGATCTAACTAAAGCATTCGATACACTCACACATCAAACCTTGTTAGAAAAGCTGAGGCATGTTGGAATAGACGGGCCTCTTCACAGGTGGTTTACAAACTACCTTCAAAATAGAAAGCATATCACACGTATCGGGTCAAGCCGAAGCAGAGAGCTACCAGTAACCTGTGGAGTACCACAGAGAGCTGTACTCTCCCCAACTCTATTCAACATTTACACGCACGATATTAATCAGCTACCTCTCAAAGGTAAGATATTCCAATACGCAGACGATACAGCTATAATATCCATCCATAATAACGCAAGCACAGCCCAAACAAATATGCAACATGACATAAATCTGATCACAGACTGGCTCACGAAAAACTCCATACACCTAAACTCAGAAAAGACAAAATTAATGATATTCAGAAATCCGCTGACTCGACCAGTTGATAACAAATATATAACCATCCAACGTCCACTATCCAACATAAAAAACACACAGAACAGCAAAATCACTACAACCCCTCAGGTTGAAACAATACGATACCTTGGAATTCACTTCGATGCAGATATGAACTTGAATAGCCACATAAACCATCTACACAACAAACTCCGAACAATAACTGCAAACTCTACAGGTTAAAAGACATAGTTCCCATACGCCTAAAAACACTAATATACAAAGCACTATGCCAAAATATACTAAGATACGCTATGACAACATATGCTTTCTGTGCACCCTACAAACTAAATAGATTAATGTCGTTACAGTACAAAATGATAAAACTGTTCTTTTAAGAACAAAGAGACAATAACGACTTTATATACACTGCAATGTCAGAACACAAAATATTGACAGCAAAACACTTATGTCACTATGCAGCTTTGCTAAAACATTATTTCGATGCCAACTACAGGACAGTCAGAAATAGATGCCGTATTACAAGACCTCAGACAACTAATTATATCACATATAAATACAATAATCACTACGGAAAGGCCACGCGAAACTTCTACATCCCAGACATGATAAACAAATTACCTTTTGAATACAGAAATCTTACAAACTACAATAGCCTGAAAAGAGCTCTAAGGACATACTATGAACAAGAAACACGCACCCAAAATACCATACAAACGCAATGAAACACAAAATATTTGTTCAGGCTTCCAGTTCAGCGACGCATCAAGACATTCCAAGTTGTTGTGTGTGTGTGTGTGTGTGTGTGTGTGCGCGCGCGCGTGCGAATTTCTCAATCAACGGCTGCAGTGGAAATCAAGCCAATTAAACATAGATTTGATTTCATAGCTTCCCAACACAGCAAATAAACAAATAAATAATAACTGGTGTCATCCTCAGATAAGTTCACAAATAAGCTTCGAGGATGAAAGCTGAGAAAATACATCTCATCTCATCCAAGATCTCTCTCGTCCAAGATATATTATTATTATTATTATTATTATTATTATTATTATTATTATTATTATTATTATTATTATTATTATTATTATTATAAGCTTCCCTGATATACCTTCAGACTTTACATATTTATATATATTATATAAGCCTCGTAACTGCCAAAAAATATGAATATCTACTTGTATATATGGAAACAAACATTGTATATATGTCACTACTAACTTAACAAGATAAGATAAGTTAATAATATTATACTAATCCAATATGTAACTTATGATATACTGCCAAAAATAATTGGAAACAAACGATACCAAACTTTTACTCAAACGATGTAAAAGGACTCTAGGAGGAAATAGACTCTGAGCATGTTGTTAAAAATATATATATTGTAAAAGACCTTGCTGATATACATACAGTAACTGTTAAAATGAAATGTCAATGAAAAATGTAAAATAAGAAAAATGTAAAATGGATAAGAATCCTATATTGTTGCCAGAAAACTAGCCTTTTGGCTTTTTATTTTAATTACAAAAATGTAAAATGTAAAAATCTAAAATATGCTTGCTATGTACGTATTGTATATATTTGTATATATATTTATTCCGAATGTGCAGAGATGCTACTGTGAAAATAAAATATAAAATCGGTATAGACGAAGCCCTTTGGTCGGAAAGACCTTGGTTCGATTCCCATCCATGACGTGAGGAACCTTTATCTGGTCTCTTTCGACAAAAGGTGAATTAACCGGTCTCATACTAAGGTAGAGGGTTTTTTTCTCTCGGGTTTTTCGTCCCTAAAATAATATATATTCCAATATGAATTGACATTACTGTATAGTAATGTATAAAATACATTATAAAAATGTTATTGCAAAACCACCTTTTCTTTTTTTTTTTTTAAATTGTCACATGATTTCCATATTTTTTTTTTCATATTTCTTCATGAAATTTATTTTTACATATATATATATATATATATATATATATATATATTCGGTTAATATGACAAGTAAGTTGCCTTTTGCCACTATCAAGAACAAGTAAAAACAATGGAATTGTTGTAAATATTTAATAATTACGAACAATTATTTACCTTACCTTTTTTGTTGTTGTTTTAAATACTATGTAATCATTGAATTTAGGCGGAAGTATCGGTTGGCAAGCATTGTATTGATATTGTCATTAGAAAGTAATTTCTTTTGCAAATAGTTCGCATAATTTGATCAGCAAAATCAAAGTTTTCTTTAAATGGTGCTGACACTATGAACTAAACGACCAATAAGATTTGAGGTTTTACCATTCTTAATTGGTTGTGAGGGAAGCATCCAATAATATAGTCTTTCGCTTATCAGGCAGACTGCTTGGGATCGATCCTTCGCTAGACTGGTTGGAAAATTATGATTAAAAAAGTGCCGATTTATAAAAATTAGCAGATATACCTAAGACGAGAGCAATTAACAACAAAAAAAATATTTAGGTGCTGATTTAGAAATATATTTAAAAAACGACGCAAAGCGTTTTATTTTTATTTATTTATTATTATTTTTTTGTCGCAGATCTCCGAAACCTACCATTGATCCCTGTATATACTTTTTGTAGTCTGTTACCGGACTTCGCCAGTCACCGTTATTAGAGAGATCGATCATTCAAAACTCTTACTGTGTGTTTGTGACGTAAACCCAGTTTCAACCCCCCCTCCTTTCACGTATAATAGACCTAGTGGCCTGTTTACGTTCGTATTACGTATGGCCTATTACGATTTGAAACCTCGACCGCATCGAGGATAAGTGTATGCCTCCCGGTGTGTCCTATGTCTGTAGGTGCGTGTGTTCACTGGGCCGGTTTGCTTGTTCTGGGGGACGAAAAACTTGAGTTTCCAGGTGAAAAAAAAAAAATAAAAACCTACCTCCGTATGAGACTAGCTAACTCACCTTTCGTCGAAAGAGACTAGATAAAGGTTTCTCATGTCACTAACGAGAATCGAACCCAGGGCTTTTCGACCAAAGGGCTTCGTCTATACTGAGTGAGCTACGGAGGCTCCAGTTTCAACCTAAAACTTGCAAATTCGTTAACATGCACAAAACCATGGACTGTTGTGGTTTAAAACCAGCTATTTCACTGAAATAATGTTTATTTTTATTTTTTAATTAATATAGCATTTTCGAATGAATTTGGAACTAAATCGGAAGATTCGATTGAATTGAATAAATAGTAACACGTTATCCAAGTTATTCAGTGTAGTCTGTACAGATTATTCATATTCTTCACAGCCTCCACTGCAATCTCAAATTTCTTTTTTTACCAGGGTATTCTGGTTAATACTCATACATTCAGTAGGAAAATGAAGGGAGATAATTTTATTGTACTAATCGCCAAGTCACTTAATTATGGTAATAGCCTAATCAAGCCTTATTATTATTGTTAGTTATTTTATTTTATTTTTTGTCAGATCGCTGGAGATTAGATACCATTGTAACGGCTTATTTTATGTTTATGTATGCAGTAGGAGTTTGGGGAAGTAATTCCATTAATGTTTGGGACATTTCCCAGTTCTTCTAGTCATATACCACCAGAATTTGTGTCAATGTTATAACAAAATTGAAATAATCGAATAGAATGAGGAAAAAAAAGTTTCCTACCCAGTAGCTTGTTTAATTAGAGCTCATCATATTATTTGCATATGCTGGTGTTTAGTTTCTCTCTCTTTCTCTCCCCTGTAACTAACTTCTGTCATAAGGCGAAACGGAACTCCTAGCCTCCCGCACTGTGTAGTCTATGAGTCTGTGTTCTCTAAGAAGTTCTTAGAATTCTTTGACACGCCAGACAGACCGTGAAATTCTGGGGAGTGATTGCTGGGTGGGGTAGATCTTCCCACGATCTAAACATAAGAGAAGTCACATCTGTAATGTACCAGGCTTTGGCGCGCGCGCGCGCACCGACACACTATTTTCTCATCATCTGATGTGATTATATAGTTTGATTTGTATATAATATATTTTTATAGTAACAGTTCGTTTATAGTCGATTTATTGTACTAATATTATGTAACTTTAGTGACAGGAACAAGTTTTAATTACTATACTACATTCTCTCTACTGCTGGTAAAGCTAAATGCTAAATAATCATAAATATAAACTAGTACGCATGCAATTCTTTAAGAGAGTTAAAAACATTTATTGTGTATTTTGTATTTCATATTTTGTAATCTAAAATATTTTGTATAAAATTTTTAATCTTTTTTTTTTTTTTTGTCTTGGAAATAGGATGTCAGTTCAATTTTTATCAGAACACAGGAATGTTAATTGTATTCCGAACAGCAGAGGAAAAAAAAAATCAATCAAAAATTAAATATCAGTTACTGTACTATACCCCGTAGTGTGCGTCTGGATACAGAAAGAGAATATTATTATATTATCACTGCCTTGGTACGGAGATTTTCACTAAACGCAAATCTGGTTGGAAAAGAGATTCATTTTCGAATTATACTTGTAAAGAGAGGAATTTTTATTACTCTTTCAGTCAAAAGAAATATAACAGGCCTCAGACGAGGACAACCCGGTTTTTTTCTCTTTCTAAAACAAATAGTTCTTAAGGTCATATGATAGACAATTTTATTATTAGTATTATTCTTAATTGGGTATCTCCATGGAAACCAAGACTCATCGCTGTAGACCTGTATTAACCAATTCTTATTTACTATAAGACTTCCTATTCTATCAAATTTGGTTTGAAAGTCTGATTTCTCACAACAGTTAACTATGTCCAATTACAGGAAACAAAGGGAAAGTGATATTACATCATTTCCTCTTTATATTTCCGACAAATACGTTTATGGACAGTGTAGCTTTCTACTTCTCCGACGTTTGTTTTTTTAACTTCAGAAATACCATTGTGTTTAAGACATATCCTATTGGAAGTCAGTATGCACGATTAGCGTTGTTAATTTTTAATTTCCCTCGAAAGTGCCAGCACTTCTTAAATTCCTTTTGTCTAGATGACTCTCCGTATGCATATTACCCCCTCCTCTTTTGTAGCTGAACGGAATTTATTGAAATTCAGTATTTAGAATTGTTGATAACATTTGTCATTCAGATCAATTTTGGTTTTGATCAGACCCAAATGGCATCGAAAATATTTTGAAATGTGAAAAATAATTCCTTAGTTGATCTCTGGCACAGGCAATTAGGATTTTTCCTCCTGGAAATTCGACTTTTTTTTTAGTCCTCAAGAAAATCGACCATATAACTCTCACTATGTTAGACAATAATATATAATGTCAGGATTACGGCAGACAACTACAAAGATGGCGGTAGTTGTACTGTACTATTTTGCCAGGTTGCCAATTAAAATCATTGATAGTCTAGTCTTGGGCTATTTGTGATTGGCTAAAGGTGGAGATTGGCTGCCACCCCCAGTTCCCAAAAGTTAGTTAGAGCTAAATGTCCACGACTACTTCCTTTGAGGAATAAAAGGTGTTAGCGAATTGATTTTTATTTATTTCTATAACCTGAATTTTGATTTCAGTGTGACAGTTTTTATTGACAAACCTTGGCAAAAAAAAGTTCGGAGTTATAATAATAACTCGGTTTTATTGGATGGAATTTAGTAAATTCTGGTTTGTATGATCTGGACAAAATTGCTGCATCATCTTAATTTTTGGTTTCAATCAGACATATTGTTTTTATTCAAAAAATAGGCAAAATGATACAGAGTTATATGTTGTAAATGATAACAAATGTACAGTATGTAAGATAAGCCTAAGAAATTATAGAGACAAACATAAATTAGTTAAAAGAGACCGACAAAAGAAAATTAAGAGAAAGAACTTGGACAGCACATCAGAAGATGCACAGAACGCACCAGTGTTAGGCCATATTGGAAAACTGTCTGAAGTAACAAGGAAAATAGGTTCTGAAAACAAAACAAAAAAAAAAATGGAAGCAAGGAAATTCCATAAGGGACAAGAATGATTTGCTGGTAACTGAAAAGGATAAGACTGTTGAAAGATGAAGAGAGCGGCACATGAGATTTATTCTTCCCGGAAGCAGAGTTTTTCATCTCCCGAGGAATATATTTTGTGTGTTCTCCTCTCCAGAAACAGACATAATTCTTCTTCTTCTTATCATATATTTTAGGCCAAGTGATGATTTCTTTCCATCTCTTTCTTGGTCTTTAAATTCTTCTTTTTTTTCTTTTTCATTTTTATTGTACATCCGTATAGTATTTTAGGCAGTCCACTATTGTTCATTCGATTTAGTTGTTCTAAACATTTTCGTTTATATTTATTTATATAGTGGTTAATTGGTTTTACATTCTGGGATTGTTAAATTTCTTCATTTGGTTTATGGTCAACTTGGTATATCCAGCTGTTTTCCTGAGAAATTTCATTTTTGGTTTTTGAATCCATTTTACATTCCTCTTTGTTATGGTCCATGTTTCACTTCCATTTAATAAAATTGATTTAGAGAGAACGTTATATAGTCTGATTCTTGTGTGTTTTTTGTACCCAAAGATGGCTTAAATATTATTTATTACCCGGTTTACATTTTGTTAAAGTAAACTTTGATATTTTAATGTCTGCATCTTTTTCATCTTTATATGATAAGTCGCATCCCAGGTATTTGAAAGTATTTACTTGTTCGAATATTTTATTATCTATCAGTATTTTAGCACTTATTGGGTTTTCTCCTTTGAAAGACATTATTTTTGTCTTTACTTTTGATATTCTCATATTATATTGTTCTGCAATTTCATTTAATGATTTTACTGATGATTATCAGAAGATGATCTGTAGATCATCTGTCTAATGTAGCTAATACAATTTCATCATCTGCAAATAATAGTGTATATATCTTTATTCGTGGGTTTATTTGTTCACCAAATGAGTAATGCTATTTCCAGATTGTTATAATTTTATTTATATATACACCGCTTGTAAAGAAGTCAACGGACACCCGGGCAAGGTACATTGTGCCATATAACGAGTCACGTGTTTGGAGCCGGTATACATTGAAAGAATATGGTGCTCCCAAGTCTCAGTACAATTGTGTCTAGGTGAAGTGGCTGCGAGAAAGGAACTGACAGAGCTTGAAAGAGATGTGGATGTCATGCTGCAGGCCTATCTCTTCGGCAAATTGTTGACAGATTGGGCCATCCCAGTTCAACAGTCAGTAATTCCATACCGAGATGGAAGCACAGGGAATCAACTGCAAGTGCTACCCGCAGTGGACGACTGACCACACTCACAGAACTCACAGAAATCCTTTGTAGCACCCTACAAAGGATTTCTGTGAGTTTTAACTAACCCTAAAAAGGATAATATATAAAAATCGTCATTTGTCGGCCGACACGCAGCATGCGGGCATTGACTGGAACACGAATCTGTACAAAAAATCCAGAAACAAGGCTCACAATATTTTATGGGTTTCCATGGTAGGACAGCCATATGCAAGTCTCACATGACCCGAACCAGTATGCAGCGTCGTCTTCACTGGTGCAAACATCGTGTACAGTGGGGGAGAGGCTTGGAAAGCTGTGTTATGAAGCGACGAATGACGCTACACCCTCTACCGAGCAAATGGGCGGATGTGGCGAATGTCTGGTGAACATCTCTTACCAGGGTGCCTAACCCCAGGTATGAAATTCGGAGGCGGTAGTGTGATGATATGGTTCTGTTTTTCCTGGTTTGGCTTTGGATCTCTATGGTGCCAAGGAAATTGAACTCTGGGAGGTATCTCAACATTTTGAACAATGTAATGCTTCCTGCTTTGTGGCGTTTCTACGAAAATGACCATTGTCTTTTTCAGCAAGATAAGGCACCGTGTCATAAGCTGCTGCTGTAATTGCGTGGTTTGTGGACATGAACGTCACCACACTTGATTGGCCTCCACAGTGCCCTGATCTCAACACAATTGAATAGCTGGGGATGAACTGGGGTGTCGGGTGCGGTCAAGGGATGTCCGCTCCACAGCAGTCTAGATCCTTATTACATGCCTACAGGAAGAATGGTTCAAAATCCCCACTGATCGCTATCGTACGCTTGTGAAAACTATGCCCCGTAGGACTGTTGCAGTCATCACAGTGAAAGGAGGTCTTATATAAGTTGGGCGCCATGGCTGTTTGTTCCTCACACTATGGTGTCCGTTGACTTTTTTTCCAAGCAGTGTATATTAAAAAGCAGAGGTGATAGGGTACATCCTTACCGTACTCTTCTTGAGACATAGATCTATAGAGTGTAACAGCAGGTTTGGTATGTTTAGATCGGTTAATATTTTAAATAACTTTTGTTTATTAATTTTATCAAAATTTTCATAATCGATGAAGGTCACATGCATTTCTTTTTGAAACTCTCTTCACTTTTTAATTAATATAATTAATTGCATAGCTACACAGTTAATATAATTAACTGTGTAGTTCAGTGGATGTAGCGTTTGCATACCACAGCTCTTGACCGCACGAAGGAAGGCTTGCTTTCAAATCTAGTCGGCGACTAGAGGAAATTTTTTGCCCGGCCTGGTTGGCCGAGCGGTTTGCGTATCCGCTCTCCAGCCAAAAGGCAGCGGGTTCGAATCCCGCCATGGGCATGGATATTTGTGGTTGTCTATGGAAATACTAGTGGTGGTGGCGGCGGGCGGTAGATGGCGTTGGTGTAGTTGCAGTTGCAGTTGGTGGATTAAGTGGTGGAGACAGAGTTGCAAAGTAGGTGTCCTCCCTCGATGAGTCTTTCGACTCCCTGGAGGTGTCAAGTAATAATAATAATAATAATAATAATAATAATAATTAACAGATATAATATACTGGTTTCAAAGTCAATACTTCGGCTGTAATTCAAAACAACAATAACAAATGCTCAGTCCTGCTGTAAAGCAAGAAACGGAGTTTGGATGGAGGAGTAAAAGAAGTGCTATACTTTATCGGAATAGAAGAACAACAACCTTGTGAAGGCGACATTTACTAAAGTTAATTTGCACTTGTTACAACATCTGATGTCCTTAGGACACGAATATCCGAAGTTACACGAACCGGACATCCCTAGGATGAATATTGGAGTAGACGCGATATTCACTGAATATCGCAAAGTTCTTCAAGTACCCAGCAGGACAGACCATATTTCATGATTGTGTGTGTGTGTGTGTGTGTGTGTGTGTGTGTGTGTGTGTGTGTGTGTGTGTGTGTGTGTGTGTGTGTGTGTGTGTGTGTGTGTGTGTGTGTGCGCGCGCGCGCGCGTGCGTGTTTGTTATTTAAACTCACAACTAGTTTCCTCTTCTTAGAAGACTTCATCGAGTGCACAACATGAAATGAGAAATACAAAAATATACATTACAAGAGAACAACAGCTATGAATAAACTTGCAAACGTATTGCTGACATTTGAAGGCGTTCTGGATGTCAAGTTTCGTAGGGCACGTTCACGTGGGCATGATCTCGTGAACGCTAAAGCCTGATAGCTGAAGACTGATAATCAGATAGGTTATTCCTAAGGTTAGTATTAAAATGGACAGGTTTGAGGACAATTTATGTCGATTCCACAATTCTTCTTCTCTCCAGCTCAAAAATGTTTTCTGATTTGTTCCAAATCACTGCGTGAATGACAGAATCTTCATTGTTAGGGCGAGCAGAATTAAAAACGTCATTAGATAATACGCTGGCTGCTCTAGTTCTGCCGTACGTGATGTCTTTCACATGTTGTTCCATATGCAACTCAGTGGATTTCTCCGTCTGATCAAAATAGGAAACACTGCAGTTACACTAAAGACGATAAACTCCTGGATACTCTACGCTGTCGTGTTTCGGTTTAGGTGTACACAGTAAGGAACGGAGTTTGGATGAAGGAGTAAAAGAAGTGCGGATTTTAAATTTCTTGAGAATTTTAGCTAACTTTGGCGAAACGGAACTGATATACGGTAGAGATATAAAGCCTTTTACATCAGTACTATCTTCAGTACAGTGAGCATGTGGGTTAAAAAGAAGCTTACGAACAAATGGAATTGTTCGTATTTGTAGTGAAATCTAAGCCACTACGAGCGCTCGGCGCTTGTACGTGTGTTGCTATCATTTATCATCAGTGGCTTTAACTGCACTTAAGCGCCCGTAGCCTTCCAAGTATCCTTCGATTTCCTAACCGTAATACGAGGATAAGGCGGTTACCCCTATGCCTCTAAGTATTCTTGTCTGTAAATTGCGTGTGTTCTACTGGCTGGATTGCCTGTTCTGAGCGACGGAAAAAACCTGTATGAGTACCAGCTAACTCATCTTTCGTCGAAAGAGATCAGATAAAGGTTCTTCATGTCACTGACAGGAATCGAACCTAGGTCTTTCCGATCAAAGGGCTTCGTCCATACGGACTGAGCTACGGAGGCTCTTCGTGTGTTGCTATATTGTCGTTTAATTACAAGCTGAACGAGTAGAAGTTTTTGTTTAATTCATTTATTATTATTTTTTAAATTTTATCTGATATCTCAAATATCAGATATATGCAAAATTGGAAAGAGAACTCAGAAAATCTGTACTTATAATCAATATGAAGCTTTAAAAAAATTACAACAGTTGTTTCAAGTGATGACAGGATGAAGAGCCTCCGTAGCTCAGTCAGTATAGACCAGGGGTCGGCGAAGTGGTCGATATTGACTCCTGGGGTAGATGTGGTTATCCAAGGGGTCGAAAAATGTCTAGGGACCAAAAGGGGGGGGGTCAATAAACACCTAAACGATTTTGAGTAAACATTCAGCTATTCATCAAACACATCCTTCTCATTAACCATTCCAAGTAAATCAATAAAATGTAAGTAAATTTTTAATGTTCTTTAATTCCACGAAGGGGTCAATGGTCTAAAAAAGTGACCCCTAGTATAGACGAAGCCTTTTGGTTCGATTCAGTCAGTGACATGAGGAACCGTTGTCTGGTCTCTTTTCGACTAAAGGTAAGTTAGCCGGTCTCATATGGAGATGGGATTTTTTTTTCACCCGGGAACTCGGGTTTTTCGTCCCCTACAACAGGCAAACCGGCCCCGTGAACATACACGGCTACAGTCATAAAATACGTATGGTAAGGAAGGCAACAGGAAACCACCTTGTGTCATATCTCCCTTGTAATTAGTTGCAACCCTCTCAAAGAGCCACAGGATTAGGAGGACAGGACGAAGTAATGAACTTTTCGAAGTAACTCTTTTGTAAATAAAATACTATTGAGAGTTTTGATCGATTTTTAATGTTGTGATACCAATATTCATACTACATGCACATGACCTATAATTTTAGCAAAATTGATTTATATGAAGTGTGCAGCCTTATGAGGAATCTTTGAAGTGATATGCGGCCTTCCAATGCCTAAAGAGTTTCCTACCCCTTGACAAAGTAAAAGCTATGCTGGCACATTGTTAGATCTTATTCTGAGAAGCTTCACAAGAAATCAGCATTTAGTGGTTAAAAAAATTCTGAAAAGTTGACATATAAGAGAGGTTATATTGCACATTTTAATTGAGTCATGATTATGATTTAATCTAAATATACAGATTTCTCAGAAAAAAAAGTTTTTAATAAGTTGTATTTTCTTTGAGAATTTCACTCTTAACAAGGCTGTTTATCTGTTCACGCCCTTGTATTTACCAGTGTATATAATAGAGTAATGTATTTTAATGCCGAATATTTTTTCCTAAAACACTTATCTCTCTTTAAATATACAAATTGCAATAAATGTCACCTTACTTTGTTTTGCTTGGACACTGTACTGTCGATTTTTAAAACTAAACTGATTGATTTTGCCGTTATGCATTTACGGTATTAGAAAACGACGAGTTTCGAATTTGAATCGTCTTTGACCACTTAAATTGTTTAAGTGGTCAAAGATGTACGTTTAAATTGTTCTTATATATACACATTTGAGGAATTCCTCTTTGACTGCCTGCTGGTTTATTTCTCCCATCATCGTATAATTGCTTCCATCACGACCGTTCATGATCAAGTTAAGTGAACCTTGAATTACTTCAAACGTAGATCTTGTGAGCATTTCATGCTTCAATAGGGAACACTATCTTATCAGTATGGCATCACCTCACTGCAGGATGTTTATTGGCACATATTTATTTATTTTTAACTAAAACGTATAGTACGATGTGGGTGTGTATTGGTGAAAGGCAATGGAATTCATATCCACCAGTATGTCTCAAATGGCGGGCCGATACGCGAATTCTTATTGTCTAGAAGAATTTTAGAGTATTTTTCACTGAAGAGCTGTTCATAAATTACAAGTAAATA
Source organism: Typopeltis vanoorti (assembly GCF_054136105.1). Lineage (NCBI taxonomy): Eukaryota > Metazoa > Arthropoda > Arachnida > Uropygi > Thelyphonidae > Typopeltis > Typopeltis vanoorti. The sequence continues at coordinate 90,602,293 of NC_143554.1, forward strand.
TAGAGTACTTCAAAAGCCACTCCTTTCATTCGATGGTTAGGTTGTTAAACATATACTAAACCAAATTTCCTCATCCACGTAAATGTTATGATTTACTAACTAGAAATAATGCACTATAAGGTGCACACAGCTTTTAAAGATCATATTTTTGAATGCTAATACTTGCAAACTGTATTTCTAAAATACATAAATAATAATTAATTACTTGTTAAGTTTTGGGAATTTTTTTTTAAATTACTGGAAGTTCTGTCATTTAGGGACGATATTTTTCTTCACCGTAGAACGTGATGTTACATGCTACTTAGCCGATAAGCGAAACTATTTTATTCAATTTTTTTACTTGAATTCTACCCATAAAAAAGTAGTAAACCTACAACATATTTAGTAGCGTGAATGGACTACAAGTAGGTAATCAGGAAAAGGTTTTTGAAACGAAACTTATAAGCTACCTCAAACCTTCAGTAAGCAGGATTATTAAACAGGGTGCACATATAATTTCAATTAAACTTCTTCAAGTAATCTCCAGATATCTATTTAGAGGAAAATTGTCAATAAGAAGTTAGTAATGGTCTAAATTTTTCCTATAGTACTATTATAATATCGTGTACCCCTCTCTGAGGGTATTTATCAGGAATTTGATGATGAAGAAGATGATGACAATGATGATAGCTTCGAAATCAAAACTTTTAAACAGTTTCCATTTCCAGTTAATCTAGATTAATGACTCTGTAGTCTGTTATTCATTATAAAATATTAAATTACGTTTGCTTTATTTAAATCGCAAGATTATGCGCAATTTCATGGCGGTAATCTAATTCGTTATTATTTCGCCTTGCAGACGTCGATTCCTTGGTACGCAATATCGCTTTTGATGTTTCTGATCGTGTAAACATTTCATCCCCTAAATGAAAACGTGCGGTCTGTTTCAACACGATTTTTCTTCTTTCACAGTTTGATGCGTTCATCTATCGACAAATGTTGGCAATCTATACCCTGCTGGAACCATCGCCTGAGCAATGAGTGCAAGGTAAACCATTGATAATACGATTGCTGACGTTTTTAGGCAGATGGCAAACTGACGTTTTGCTATTGGATTGCGTCCTTGTCGTCGCCATTCTGAACTGCTGGGAAAATAATAACTCTATAGAGTTGTTATCTTCCCAGTTAAGGCTTTCTTTCATTCTGCCCATTATTCATCAAGCTTTCAAAGCCAACAAGTATTTCAATGATTATCGTAATATGGCTCAAGTGGGATTCTTAAGCGCCTTCCACAGTTACAATGACAACGCCACAAATGTCCTTCAGTCGGAGAGATCTGGATTCGAATCTCGTCTAAGACCCTAGTAACCGTTGTAATCTTTTTCAGCCGAAGACAAGTTAGCGGGAATTATATTGAGGCGTCACGGTTTTGCATCCTGGACACTCAAGTTTTTATCTCCTAACACACACACACACACACACACACACACACACACACACACACACACACACACACACACACACACACACACACACACACACACACACACTAGATTTACGAAAACAGACATACCAATATTAGCGGTTCAAATAACTTATCATTATAACTGAAGTTAACAACACACACGTGTATTTTATAATATTTTAACTTTGATTTAAAGAGAGTACGCTGAAGCTGTTTTAGATTACGTGTTCGAGCTTAGAAATGTAATAGTTTTCTGATCTACAGCGTACAAGGAAGCTTGAACAACATTTCTTTGTTCTTAACCAAGATTTGTTTTATTAAGCGGCATGCAAAGGTGTAAAAGCATACACTGCTTGGAAAGAAATCAACGGATACCCCATGGTCAATGTGCATTGCGCTATGTAAAGAGTCACGTGTTTGTAGCCGACATAAATTGGGGGAATATGATGCTCCCAAGTAAGTGCGACTGTATCCAGATGAAATATCTGCGAGGAGGGGGACTGAGTTTGAAAAGAGGCGTTGTGATAGGATGCCATGCTGCAGACCTATCCGTTTGGCAAATTGTTGATAAATTGGGGCAGACCAGGTCAACAATCAGCCATACCATACTGAGATGGAAGTGCAAGGAGTCAACTGCAAGTGCTATCCGCAGTGGGTGATCCACCACACTTACCGAGCGTCACCGTAGGGTGCTACGAAGAATAATATGCAAAAACTGCTATTCGTCGGCCGACACGTTGATTGTGGAGTTCCTGACTTTGACTGGAACACGAATCTGCACAAAAACATTCAGAACTGAGGCTCACAACATGAGATTTCAAGTAAGACCGCAATATACAACGACGCTGTATGTTGGTTCCGGCGTCGTGCAAAGAGCAGTGTACAGTGTGCGATGTGGAAGCTTCTAAAGCTGTGTTATGGAGAGATGAATCACGCTACACCCTCTACCGAGAAGATGAACAGGTGCGGGTGTGGCGTATGCCTGGTGAATGTCTCTAACTAGAGTCCGTAACTCCAACTGTGAAATTTGGAAGTGGCGATATGATGGTATAGTCCTGTTTTTCCAAGTTTGGCTTCGGACTTCTGTTTGTTGTGCCACGAACATTGAACCCAGAGAGGTATCTCGGAGTTCAATTCAATGCTTACTACTTTGTGGCATTTCTACGAAACTGACCATTGCCTCTTTCAGCAGGACAATGCACAGTATCATAAGGCTGTTGTTTGTGGACATGTACACAACCACACTTGACTGGCCTCCACAGAGCCCTGATCTCAACCCTATTGAACATCTGTGGGATGAACTGGAGAGTTCAGGTGAGATCAAGTGACGTCCGCCCCCACAACAGTCCAGGACCTCATTACATGCCCGAAGAAACGGTCAAAACTTCCCGTTGATCGCTATTGTACTCTTGTGAAAAGTATACCGTGCAGGATTGCTGTAGTCATTATAGCGAAAGGCGGTCTTATATCTTATTAAGGTGGGTGCCATGGCTGTTTATTCCTCACACTGTGGTGTTTGTTGACTTCTTTCCAAGCAGTATATATAGTAAGGGGGGGGGGGGAAAACAAATTTATTACAAATATCCACTGCTCCACAACATTAACAAAACACTTAGATGTGTTATAAGTCATGCAGTTTTCGACGAAGCAGGACAAAGTTAGTAATTTCATGGAATAACAATGAAATGAGCAGACGGTGAGCAATGTCGGACAAGAGGCTTTATATAAGCGATGTATAAAAATGACAAACAAACAGAAAAAAGAAATCACATTACAAAAGTCGACACAGTATGCTCGAAAATGGGATCACATGACATCAGCACGGCATATGATCCTTCCTTGAGGCTAAAGAAGCCTGGCAGCGGTGGATCATGTTCGATATAAGGGTATCTATAAGATTCTATGCAACAAATCCCATTCTTCTACCAGAACAGACTCTAGCTAACCAAGTAACTGAGGCGGTGGCAGTCGGCGTGCAATGCGACCTCCAAGATCGTCCCACACATGTTCAGTCGGATTTAAGTCTGGTGATCATACCTCGGTAGCTCAGTCAGTATGGACGAAGCCCTTTGGTCGTAAAGACGTGGGTTCGATTCCCGTAAGTGATATGACATGGTCTCTTTCGGCGAAAGGTGAGTTAGCTGGTGTCCTACGGAAGTAGAGTTTTTTTTCACCAGGAAACTCGGGTTTTTTTCGTCCCCCAGAACAGGTAAACCGACCAGTAGAACACGCGCAATTTAAAGACAAGAATACTTAGAGGCATAGGGGTAAGGGTAACCGCCTTATCCTCGTATTACGGTTAGGAAATCCAAGGAGACTTGGAAGGCTACGGGCGTTTAAGTGCCTGTTAAAATCACTAATGATGATGATGATGATTATGCCTTGGCAGTTGTTGGATATCTTCGGTTTCACCAAATATTCCGCCACCAATGTGTTCTATGGCAGTAATATTGTTATACATAAAAATAAAATCTGTGCCAATCACACTCCTGCAAAGTCAAATTAGTGTTCAAGGATCTGTTCTCGATACGTCTGCGTGGGTTGTGATATTCCTATCAGAAATATGAAGAAGGGTGCGGCGTTGATCATTAGATGATCAACGATGATCAAAGAAACTGTCTCTTTATATAATGATGAGAAATAGTACAGCATTCCTCGTTCTCTCCAGAACAAATATCTACAATCTGTTTGTAGACGAAAACGGGAATTATCAGTGAACAGAACTATATCCCATTTGTCAAGGTTCCAAGGCACATGTTCATGGCACCAGTTTCGACGAGCTCTGCGATAGTTTGTGGTTAATAGGATACACACTACTTGCTTTCTTGCATAGTGTCCACTGGAACTAAGCCTTCTTAACACTGTCCGATTGGAAATGTTTTCACCTATGGCTGTAGCAACTTCAAGAGATAGTTGACGAAGGCCGTGGCCAACTGTCTTGTAGTTAGAGCCAGATAGTGGTCTGTTGTGGTTGACGTAGCCCTCGGATGACCTTATCCAGCTCTGTAATGTTTCCTCTCCTAAAACTGCGTCAATAGTGCAGAGATGACACTTTGTACATTCAGCTAACGTGCCACATTAGTTAGTGATTATTTGGCTTCAAGATGTCAAACGGCTCACCATACCAAAGATCCGATACCACATCGTACATGCAGGATGAAAAGTCATGTCGATGATAGCTCGGAAACTTGAAGGTGCTGGAGATGTGGCTAACCTACTGAGCAAGTCAAAAAAACGGGAATGAGGTGATGTGGTCGCAGTCCGTGACCATAGATATGAATAATTTGCATTATATGTGGACCTATTGAGTAGTAGATCAATTTCTGCTGAATCTTCAGAATTTGCATGCCAGAATGCCTACTTTCGGAGACACTGTCAAAAATAAAATATTTATGAAATTTATCGAACATTGTATTTATTTTGCAATACTTTTTATTTTTTGTCACATGCTCTCCAGTTTTGGTTGCCTCCTTAATGTAGTCACGAAGGCGGTGCAAAAATATGCCCATCGGTTGAAAATACCGCACCTGCCTCCTCCTACGGAGGTGGCATGTTTTTCCTCGGAAAGATTTTCACCCTGCAAAAGATACAAACCGGCCAGAGAACGCATGCAATTAAACAGACGTAATGGGTTTAATCTCATGGCCTTAGTCGCTCGGAATGTAATTTCAGTCAATCCAAGTTTTGGGGATCCTTTTATGGAATATAGATTCCAATACCTGCTGGCCTTTTCGCTACGCCAGTGGAGGGGGGACCCTTTGATCCGGTGCCTCACTTTAGTTTAGAGAAGAAGACTAATTTGGGAGGTCAAAAAAAATTGTGTTTTTGTTTTCATATTCTGCTTTAGGTTTTAAATTGATGCTCTCATTAATAATTTCATTTTTTAAATGTCCTTAAAATAACTTATTCTTTACTGTATTTTTATTACATTTTTAATAAGGATGCAATATGAAATAACGAATTTTTACTTTTTTGTAGTTTATTTAGTATTTTCATTTTTCTAGTACTGTGTTTCTTTTTACTTTCTGTTTTTGCATGGAACTTTTGTTAATCGTGTTTTTAATCCTATACTACATAAGGGTAACCATATTACCATCGTAATATTTTACAGTCATGGACATATTTAATAAATGAAACCTACTCTGTAAATGTGGGGGAGAGACAGAGAGTTATGGCCAATGATCTTCGGATGCTTTACGACACTGGCTGAATAAGAAAATTACGTTGCTGGCACTACCTCTGCAGAACAAAACAGAAAACAACGCATATGATGGACAATGAACGCCGAGAATGATTACTTAAAGATAAAAAAAAAATTTTTTTTTTTTTACACACGGTTTGATAGACATGCTGATATGTAAGCGGTTTTTAGTTTCCTTGATACTTACGAGGGTCGTCTGAAAAGTTCTCGGCCTAACAATGAAAAAACGAATTTATAATTTTTAAATTATTTTTATTTTTAAACATAATCTCCCTTAAGACTAATACATTTGTTCCAGCGATGCTCCAGCGCCATTATCCCGTCCCTGTAGTGGTTCTCAGTAAGATCTGCAAAATACCCCTCTACAGCCGCAATCACCTCTTGATTCGAAGAAAAACGCTGACCAGTGAGGAAGAGTTTTAGTTTTGGGAAGAGATAGAAGTCAGAGGGAAACAAATCTGCGGAATAGGGTGGATGTTCCAACAATTCATAGTGCAGATCCCTTAATTTTCCCATTGCCAAAACACCTTTGTAGGCAGCTTCATTGTCCTGATGAAAGATGATTTTTTTCTTCTGCAAACCGGGTCTTTTCTCACGAATTTTTTCGTCTAGTCTGGCTAAAAGATCGGAATAATATTCCTCTGTTATTGTTTTACTCGTTTCAATAATTAATAAACAAAATGCCTGTAGCATTCCAAAACACCGATGCCATGACCTTTCCTGCCGATGGAACCGATTTTGTCTTCTTTGGCGCTGAACAACTGTCTTCTGTCCACTGTTTTGACTGCTGTTTGGATTCTGATGTGTACTGGTGATTCCAAGTCTAATCCTTATTCTTGTTAAAACGCTCCAAGCACTGCTCATAAATTTTCATGCGGGTGCGTTTTTGATCTGCTGTGAGCAAGCGGCACCCATCTTGCGCAAAGTTTTTTCATTTGCAATTCTTCATGCAAAATATATCCTACACGTTCTTTTGAAATGCCTATAGTCTCAGCAATTTCACGCACGTTGACTCGTCGATCATCCAATACCATATCGTGCACTTGATCAATGATTTCTGGTGTGTTGTTACACTTTTTGGACGTCCTTCACGTGAATCAAGGCTGGTACGGCCACGTTTAAACGCGGCAGCCCATTTCTTAATTGTCGAAAACGAAGGAGAAGAGTGCCCATGAACTTTTATGAACTTCGAATGAATTTCTTTTGGCGTTAAACCTTCTTTTACAAAGAATTTTATAATTGCACGATACTCAATTTTATCCATTTCAAGGAATGCAGACAACATTTTGCTTCCGACAGCTGTATAAAACAAACTACTTCATAGAATGATTTGCAATTTCACATGGATGCTTATGACAGATGAACCGATTTAGAAAAAAAAATCTTGCCGATAATGTTGCCATCTATGGTCGAGGCCGAGAAGTTTCCTCGTAATAAAGCAAATGATAATAACACATCTTAACGTAATTTAACCCTAAAAAATGAGACAATCCTTTGCATTGTTGTCGAATACCATGTTAACTCTTATAAGGTCATTTCTTTGGAGGGGAGTTAGCTTCTTATACGGTAGTGGTAGTTTTTTTCTTGCCGGAAACTTCGGATTTTCGTCCGCAAAAGATAAACCAAACTAGAAGAACCCCAGTCTATTAAATACATATAATGCACCAGCTTCATAAGCCTTTGCTGCTTCAGCCGTAATCCAACCCATATAAAATTCTCCAGACTGTGCACTAATATGAAAGGGAATTAGCGCTTTTCATTAATCACTTGATTTGTCCGTCTCTGTTGTTCGTCCTGTTTTTCGTCCTGTATCAAGAATTTTGGTTTAATATGCAGTGGTAAAAAATACATGAGAGAATGTATAATACGTATTGACATATTAAAGCAAATTTGAACCAGAATGAATACTTTCAAATATAAACATAAGTTGGATTACTAATCCAGGACCCATCTTTCACGGGATCTGGTCCCTGAGAAGAGCTGTAGCGCCACCAAAGTGTGCTTCAGATAAGATTGAGTTCTTATATTAAAAGCGTTCTTGTGATAGAAAATGGCATGATGTGGGAGGGCAGAATTCATAATTTCATTCCGCGCTTGAGACAATTGATTGCATCAAAAGCAAAAAAAAAAAAGTTAGCTGAAATCACCTTTTGTGCACGCTGTTTTTATCCTTTTTTACATATCTCTAGACCTGCAACCCTACCTCATAAAGTGATAACTAGAACTTAACTAGTGATCTGAATGGTAGCAGTGTAATTGCGTGATATAGAGAATAGTTTATAAGAATGAAAGAGTTTATAATTCTGGAATATGACATATACGTTATCCTTCTGAATTTCTTCTTGTCATTGTTTGCATCTTTGGGATTGCTGGGTTAAACTGTTTAACATTATGACTGACGAGAGAAAGGCCTCTCATGGCCTTTCTCTCGTCAAAGGCCAGTCGGTTATGTTTGCCACTTGCGTGTTTTCTTAGAATAACTTTGTCATTTGAGGTAATCTCTAGAAACTCACATTGTGAGTTTCTAGAGATTACCTTCCCCAATTCTGAGATTTAGCTAGCTTAGTCTCAGATGAAATGGTAATAAAAAATGTTCTTTGCATTTTTTATAACAACGGAACACAGAACACTATCATCTCCCTCTTTAATAGCTATAATGAACAACGCTATCTTTACATGGGTTGGAAATCTCTCCCTCTCTCTCTCTCTCTCTCTCATTAGTCTCGTGGGTTATTGTTGTTTTTGAATTACGACATGAGAACTAAGGCCATCAAGCTAGTATATTATAGTTGTTAATTGCGTGTGTTCTTCTTGTTGGTGTGCCTATTTTGGAAAATTAAAAAAAAAAAGTTTCGGGGAGGAAATTTCCTGCTACCACCTTATGAGACTGGTTGTTGAATAGTCCTTATAAAGAGTCTTCGCGTCGAAGACTGGATTCGAATCTAGCAATTGGGCAGGCACTTCAGCAACAAAGATTGCAAATATTGCTAACGTGTCAGAAGGTAAGCCTATGGAATAGAAGAACATGCCATCATCAAAGAGCAACAGACAGCTTGCATAAGAACAAGCTGTCTGTTGATGCATGAACGTTGGTGTATGATGAAACACGAGAGCAATAGCTGTCTAACTCTGCACGGAGTTCAGGTCGTGATCCGGAAGAAATTTCACAAGGCGTGATATAGTTCGCCCACAGTTTGTAGATCTCTGCTTGGCGTCTTGCCAAGAATAGTCGATTCATGCTGAAGGGGAGAAAGAAATGAAGGACGTACGAATTGGTCGCCAACACGCGAAATCACGTGTTTTATAGATAAAATTTTCCAACTGTTATACAAGCAACATAGTTAACTACAATTAACATAAAAGAGAAGTTAATTTTCCGACTTGTAATAATAAACAACTCGTCCCACAATACGGGCTGACTACCCTATAATCGGAATGGATTCTCCTCTTGTTGACATGCGCAGAAGTATCGAAGGGTCTCGAATCCGTGGACGTACTATAACCACAGCATATTCTTGACGCTACAGTGACTCTAGGTTGGTGTTTCCCAACCAGTCTGTGCAGGTCCTTGAGTCCATTAAAATTATGTAAGTTATCGATGTGGCTTGAACGAATGATGTGGCTTGTTGGAGAAACATTGGTCTAAGTGACGAATTGCCAAACATTGGCGTACAATTTGAGAAAAAATGATTCTAACACTGCTTGACCACGCGTTCTGTTGATACACTGTCATATTATTTCAAAATATGTGTTATTTATTAGTTCTTCGAATATGTCAGCCTGTTTGGCCGAGTGGTTAGCTTGTCCGCTCTCCAAGATGGATGGATGTGGTTTAAAATCCCGTCGTGGATGTTTGGGATTGTCTTTAAGCGAGACAATGAAAGGAGACCTGAAACGGCTTGGCAGAAAGTTTCATGTTTGGTCTTCTTAGCCCACATACAGTCCTATAAGTTTACATTTCGTGGGTTGGAGACACACTGAAGAAAAAAAAAGCTAAACAAAATACAACAACAAAATAATTTCACTTTTTTGAGTTGGAATTTGTGGAACTTTGTTGGAGTGGATACGATGTGCCACAGCCTTCAGTGTATGTCTGCATCACGTCTTGTAGGGGAGAATCCCATTGATGTGTAGGTGTGCGATGTGGATGCATATGCAAAGGGTAATGCTGGACGCACTGATGTAAGGAAGGAGTATGTTTTCTTGAAGTGTTATCTGAGGATTTGGATATACAAGCTTTTTTCTTTATCGGTAGGCTGTTGAGTGTTTTCCACTGCAGGTTATAGGTTAAGAGATCTCCCATGGTTTTTATTCCTTCCCAATTTTGTGCAGGAAACAGAGAGGATTGGCCGGCTTAACATATTTCTGTTTGAAAACAGAAACTATATGAGTATACTCACACTGATAGATAGATAGATAATCTGACTAATCCCGTACTGAAAAAAATAGGTTGATGATCTCTTAAATTAGGATGTTGGATAAGTAAGAAGAGCCTCTGTAGTCGTTATGGTCTTCAATCGTTATGGACAAAGCCCTTTGGTGGGAAAGACCTGGGTTCGATTCCCGTCAGTGACGTGAGGAACCTTTATCTGGTCTCTCTTTCGACGAAAGGTGAGTTAGCCAGTCTCATACGGAGGTAGGGTTTTTTTTTTTTCACCCGGAAACTCTGGTTTTTCGTCCCCCAGAACAGGCAAACCGGCCCCGCGAACACACGCATTTACAGACATAGGCACACCAGGAGGCATAGGGCCAACCATCTTATCCTTGAGACGGTTATGGTTGTAAGAATAAGAAACCTTGACATCGTAAAAAGGTAGAAGAGGAGGAGGATTAAGAAAGAAAGGATAAGTTAGAAGCGCATGTGTTAAGCGTTTCTTACTATTCAAGTAGCGCCTATGCAGAAAGTTGCACAGCAGAGACTATCCCTCACGACTAGATAGGAGCGAAGAAGTCTCTCTCTCTTTAGTGAAGAATAAGATCCAGCTGGGTACCCTTTTTCATCATCGAAGAAAACGTCATGAACAGTCTGATGTAAATCTCTACTGCAAACTTTATGAGCAAAAGCACTGAAAATGTCGGCCCCTCTTTAGATCAATAAAGCATCATTTTTCCTCGGGGGAAAACTTTAATGTAGTTTAAATGTAGATAGCCTTTCTTGTTTATATATATATATATATATATATATATATATATATATATATATAATTATTTATTATTATTTATTATTATTATTATTATTATTTCATGAGTGCAAAATTTATGTGTTGTATTCTTGTTTTTGAACGATAATAGCTGAAAACAGAAAAATGCTTCACATGATGAAAGAGAGCTTTATTTTAATCTTCACGCAAGTGAAAAGACTAAAATTAATGAACATTAATGTGATCAACATTGCCAAGTTATAATTAAAATATTACAGGTGAAAATTGACCACATCTCAGGCTATAAATCTAGAAAAAAAATTTCAATTGCAGGATGAAAATCAGTGAAACAAGAAGATGTAAATGCCCATGAAATCAATACTAATAGAAGAAAAGTCGTCATTTGCAAAATTCAGAAACTAAACATTTGGCAAATGGCTGAAGCGAAAGAACAACTATCTCATAAAAACGACCTCGATTATATATATATATATATATATATATAGAGAGAGAGAGAGAGAGAGAGAGAGAGAGAATATAGTAATCAAGAAGGCAGAAAAGCTATGTGAAAGAACTAATGTAAGTTAATTTGCTAAGCTTAATGAAACAAGTATTGAAAATAATATGGATTCTTAAGCAAAACTAATTTTTGGATTTGTTGATAACTTTAGTCTTGTCTTTTTCATATTTATAGGAAAAAAAGTGACTAACTGGGTCAGACTATCGCGCACTATAAAAGTGACATTCATAAAGAAACAGTGTTAATAAATTTAATTAGGCGATTTACAACTTTATTATTTCACATAAAACTTTTAAGTAATAACATAATCAGTCTAATTTTATTTTTTATTTATTTTTATTTTTGATTGTATCAGAGCTTACTCTAGGCCTAAAGGAGGGCACTGTTCGAAACTATACTTTTTTTTTTTTTTTTTGAATATTAAGTAATGTAGATGCTTAGTCTGATGTTAAAACCTTACAGTTCATTTTTCTAAAGATTATAATAAATAAATAATTTATAAAATATTCACTTTAAAGTAGTTACATTAATTTCTTCTCATCTTCTTGTTTCTTCTTCTATTTTATTACTGTCTATCTGATATAGGAAATAACCTGAAAGGAAATATTCAGTTGTTTGCTGATGATGCGAAATTAGATAGAGTAATAGTGAATCAAGGCGATGTGGAAAGTTTGCAGGACGATTTAAATGGACTCTCAGTATGGGGGAAAAAATAATGGATTTCAGTTTAATGTGGAAAAGTGTAAAGTTATGCATTTTGGGAGAAATGGATTACAAGCTGTGTACCACATTGATGGAAATGTACTCCAGGAAATAAATGAAGATAGGGTTTTAGGGGTGGTGATAGACAGTTGAAAAATGTCTAAACAAATGGCACTTCACAGGCATTTCTAAAATGTCTGTAAAGTGCCTTTTACAAGTGACAGCCACATCTTCAATTCATCTATTGGACTAGGGTCGTCCCTGACATGAGGATTTAACTAATCAAACTTCGACTAGCAATGCCACCAGTTATATCCTGGATGATATAATGGCAGGTAGATTTTTGAATCGTTCCATTAAGAGTTCTGAGAGGAATTATATTTTTGACTATTTGTGTATACCTCCAAATTAATATTTATATAATTCGATCACTGCTACTAATGGCTCACGCAAAAAGTTAAGTAAGTTTGGGCGCGGTTAGTAGTTGGAAGGAGATCAATCGTTCGATGCTGTTGGCCACACTCCCTCGATGAGTCTTTGGACTTCCTGGAGGTGTCATATAATAATAATAATAATAATAATAATAATTTCCAACTAATAAGATCGTAATATATCTGTTTAATAAGTTTCCGTCTGAATCTTACGGTTGCTATATCATGTTAATTAATTAATTGCATATTTTGCTTAATGGATGCGTGAAGTATATATAAACTGCGATTGGTTTTTCAAGTAGTCATCTCAATTTATTTATTCAGAGGTTCCCAGATTTTTAGACTTTGCTTCGCCCTCCACACTTAATTTTTATTATTATTTTTTTTTTTATTTTAAGGCAAGTACAAACAAGCAGATTTGATATTAAAATTACTTGAGTATACATATTTTTTTATAATATAAATATCAAGTATTGTGGCAAAGAGTTAGTTTCTTTATATTGTCGTCGTATGTATTTAATTTTAAAAATACATTTGAAGTGTTTATACGAACGTATATTAGTCGTTTCTCAAACTATCGAGACGCAGCGAAGTTCAAATTCAGTACCATATGATAAATAAACTATGTCGGAAATCCTAGGCAAGATTTTACAAATGTTTCTTCATATGTCGTTTAAAAAAAAAAAAAAAAACTGGCATCTCCCCTAACTTCGGATTCAATTCAATGAAATGAATTTTATTTGTTAATCTGTTATATGATCACTGAAGATTTCTTCTCTCCCATTTCGTTAACCGGTTTAGTATGTTCTAAATCAGTGTTTCTCAAACTTGAGATATTCCTGTACCCCTTCCTAAATTTTCATTATTACCAAGTACCCCCCCCCCCCCTTATCAAAATAATAATAATAATAATAACATTAGGTTATAGTGTGTTTAGGAGGGACAGAGAGAATAAAATGAGGGGGAGGAGTGTTATTGATGATAGCTGATGAACTGCAGCCAAGGAGAACTGAAGTTGTATTGCAGGATAGTGAAAATAGCTCATTTCAGGCTATTTGGTATGAGATTGTGACTAGCAGAACAAAATATACAATTGGGTGCTGTAAAAGACCAGGTGATGGAATAGATGGTGGAGATAGTATGCATAAACAAATTGATGAAATGAGTGGAAGGAGGGTAATTATTATGGGGGATTTCAACTATGGTAACATTGATTGGAAGGAGGAAAGGACACATGTGAGGAAGGAACTGGATTTTATTCAATTATTAAGGGATAACTATCTGAGACAGCATGTAATAGAAAATATTAGGGGTTTGAGAGTGCTTGATCTGGTTATAGCACCTGAGAATTTGACTGTAATGAATATGACCATGTTGCCACCTATTGGTGAGAGTGATCATAAGTTCTTACCTGGGAGGTGGCTAAAGGTGTGGAATTTTCGATTAAGAAAGGGTATATGTGGAATTACCGTGCTGGCAAGTATGACAAGCTTAGGAGATTGCTTGGTTCAGTGCCATGCATGTAAAACTGCAAGGGCTGGATGTCGATAGAGCATGGGCAGTGGTCAAGGAGCATTTACAGGAGGTTATGATTGTATACCTAGGGTCCGAATAGTAAAACAAGTAGGGGTTAAATGGATGAATAACACCATTAAGCTTGAGCTGCAAAAAAAGACACAACTGTGGAGGGAATTTAAAGAGAAAGGTGACCTGCAGGCACACGAACGGTATAAAGCGCAGGCCAGAAGGGTAACGAGTGTGGTAAGAAAAGTAAAACCGGATTATGAATGGAAACTAGCTATGCAAGCTAAAGAGAATCCCAAACAGTTCTTTAAATATGCTGCAAGAAAAAAAAAAAAAAACTGTATACGGCAGAATGATTTTAAGGAATGCCGATGGTAAGGAGGTCACTGAATCAGTCGATATAGTGGAATTACTGAGTGAGCACTTTGCAAGAGTATATCATCCAGGTGGTGACACTGAAAAAAATGAAGGAACCATTAGTTTATATGGGAATTGTGATGAATGAAGTGGAGGTGAATAGTCTATTACAGAATCTTAATGTGAATACACATGTGCGATTGGATAGGATACCGGCATGGGTCTTACTTGAAGCGGCTAAAGAATTATCAGTGCCCTTGACCATGTTGTTTAATCTGAGTCTCGGGTCTGGTTTAGTCCCGAAGGCGTGGAAAGAGGGGAAAATAGTTCCACTGCATTAAGGAGGATCCAAGGTACTGTTGCAAATTACCGACCGATCAGCATATCAGGAGTTGTTATCAAAGTCTCAGAGAAAGTAGTCAAGGGGAAAATACAGGAATGGATTGATGAAAATGAGATACTGTATGGGGGACAGCATGGCTTTGTGAAGGGTAGATCATGCCTCAGTAACTTGCTCAAGTTTTATAACACAGTGACGGCTGAACTGGATAAGGGTAATGGGTTTACAGTGATACTGCTGGACCTTGCTAAGGCCTTAGGATACCACATGGAATCCCTAAACTGCAACATATGGGAATGGATATAGGGTTGGTGAGATGGATAGGTGGGTGGTTGATGGAAAGATATCAGAGAGTAGTTCAGTCAGGAGTAGAATCCAAAAGACGGCCTGTGACTAGTGGTGTGCCGCAGGGTTCTGTTCTTGGACCACTGCCGTTTAATTTGTTCATTAACGATATAGGGAAGGATCTAAGAGGAACGGTTCATTTGTTTGTTGATGATGCAAAGTTGGGTAGGGTAATAGTGAATGCAGATCTTGCAGGATGATTTGGATAGATTGGAGTTCTGGGCTAAGGAGAATGGATGTCAATTTAATGTGACAAAATATAAGGTTATGAATTTTGGGGTGAAAAGATTAGCAGCAGTATACCACATTGGTGGAACTGTACTCCAGGAGATTGATGAGGCCAGGGACTTGGGAGTGTTGGTGGATATGGAGATGAAGTTTAGGGGACACATTGCAAAAGTAGCTAAATGAGCTCATCAAATGACTTGGTTGCTGAAAAATACTTTGACGAGCAGAGACAAGCAAGTTATTGTTCCTCTGTATCGAGCCTTGATAAGACCTCATCTCGACTACTGTGCCCAGATTTGGTCACCCAGGTTTCTTCTTGATAGCGAGGAGGTGGAGAGGATCCAGAGGCGAGTGACCAAGATGATAGCAGGTCTATGGAATGAACCTTATGAGAACAGGTTGAAGATTTGTGAGTTGCAGAAATTGGTTGATAGGCGGAAAAGGGGAGATATGATTGAGACATTCAAATTGCTAAAGGGTTTCTATAGGATTAATTCAGAGGATATTTTTGAGATCAGGACTGGTGGTGGGAGAACTAGGGGACACCTATGGAAGCTGGGAAGGAGTGTGGTTAGCATAAATGTTCTTTACTTTTAGAGTGGTAAATGAGCGGAATAAGCTGCAAGAGTCTGTTGTGGCTTCTATGACAGTGAATGAGTTCAAGGCAAGGTATGATAGATACTGTGAGAATGTCCAATAGTTGTGTGGACATGATGTTCAGGGCCTCACTCGATGAGTCTAAGGACTCCCTGGAGTCGCCCGTAATAATAGTAATAATAAATAAATAAAATAAGAAAGTATATTTCGTTGTAAATGTCTATTTTATTTGAATTTAGATGTTCATGTAAACAAAAAAATATGCCTTATTTTTAATATAACAAAATTGATTCATATAATTACTTTTTATCAGTCGCTATCATACGCTCTTCGCTATCATTTCAGGCTCGCAATGTACATTCATATACAAAGATTCACGAGTCATCGCCCGCGAATTTGCAAACTATTCAAATGAAGCAGTTGTCACAATTTGAGTAGGAGAATTCACACATAATATATAATTTATTGAGAAATATATATATACGTTTAAAATAATTATTTTTTCTTAATAATGATTCCATGCGTTAATGATGCATAGCCGAAAATTGCCACGTACCCCCCCTGAAGGTCTTTCACGCACCCCCCCGGGGGGGGTAATCGTACCACACTTTAAGAAACACTGTTCTAGATGTTCAGTTCACGACCTGAAGTAGCAGGAATTTATATGCGAGAAATCTCGTCGTTTCACGAATTAGGAAAATTAGTTTATTTTCTGTGTTTCTGATATACATTTACACAAAAGTAGTAATATGGCGTGATGTTTATAAGTTTTAAAGGTCCACAGAGACATATTTATGTAAATTTCGGTTTTTTCCCCTGTCTTATTTTTTTTTTTATTTTTAAATTCATTTTGTCACTTCAAATTCTTCACAACAGATTGTTAGAGACTATTTCGTTAGTTTAAATAAAATATTCTTTGTGGAACATTACACGAAAAATATATCTTTGGCAAACGTACATTAATTAATCTAATCAAAAAAAAAAAAAAAAATTCAGTCTAATCCCCAAAATGCATGTTATATTTAAATGAACTGCTCAACAGCAAACTATTCATTCTGATGTGGTGTCATAATTATCTTCGATTATACATTGACAAAGATATTACGTTTTCCAATTTTCAGATAACTAGCAAGAAAATTTTACAAATATGTCCTTTAATTTCCATTGTAAACTTATAAGTACAGTGCTCATGTCAAACCACACGAACGTGAACCTTATTATGAGCATTCGGGTAACGGCAGTGAATTTTTCGTGTACACTCGAAATTTCTTACATAAAGAAATCATAATAAAACCACAATTATGGAATGATTTATGATATTATTCCTATATCCTGCTATCAGTATTTCGATTGCGTTGTTATCCTCTTTGACTTTAAGGTCATGGGTAAACAGCTGTGGTTGCATGATTTAGTAGAAAAACCAAGCTTGGTAAACCTGCAAAGGTTCCATTTGCAGAGTTCAGAGGAGAAGGTGAATATGGAAGTGATCATTATCGGTATTTTTGCGATCCCATAAGAGGGATGCCGTCTACACCATGAAATACAGTCAGAGGTAAAGGAACCCCATGTTTTACCCATTTGTCATGGCCTATCCCTTCTGAACAAAGTTCAAATCAGTCGTTAAACAGCACTTAATGAAATCACGCTCCAGCCTACGATGGTTAGTGACCTAGTGTAGGCGCAGGAACTTCGCTTCCTGGACTCGCACTGCCCACTTAAGGAGAATGGCACACGGTTGCATTTTTATTCAGCAAACGTATTCACAGAATTCTTTCATCTGATCAAAGCAAGTGGTCGTTTCTTATACTTCAAAATGCAAAACATACGATTTCAAAAAAGGATTAACAATAAAACGGATTTTAAGTCGATTGAAAGTTGATGGAATAGCATTTATTTACTTTAATATAAAGAGCCAACAGGCTTCATTTCGGCGATATAAACATTAATTAAATTAAGGGGATATTAGATCCCACATTGTTTTAAAACCGAATAAGAAACTCAAAGATTGGAATCAGAGAATTTCATGCCGAATATAGTATAAAAAGCTATAAAAGTATCGGCGAATACTAGCGTGAGCTAAATGCAAGTAGTCCTAGAACGTAGTACAAACACGGGCAACTCGTTGCAAAGGTGGGTAAAGTTCTGATCGCTATTCTTGGTATTTTCCATAATGTAAAAACACATTTCCTAGGAAATGTATGCTTGCATTTAGCTCACGCTAGTATTCACCGATACTTTTATAGTTTTTTATACTATATTCGGCATGAAACTCTCTGATTCCAATCTTTGAGTTTCTTATTCGGTTTTAAAACAATGTGGGATCTAATATCCCCTTAATTTAATTAGCATTTATTTAGTTATTTATGCTGAGTAAATATCAGTGAACTAATTTCAGTGTCAAAACGTGAATCAGTAAATGGAATGGTTTGTCTTAGTATTTATTCAGGTATATCTGCCAGCAGGAATTATTATTATTCATGTAATAATAATAATATAATAAATCAGAATATTTATAAACCCTTAAGGCCCACAACATGCTCTTTTTGGCTTTTTGTAACCATAATTTTAAGATAAGGTGGCTAGTCCTAAATGGAATGGTTTGTCTTAGTATTTATTCAGGTATATCTGCCAACAGGTTCCTAAAGCCAGTGCAGTTGTGACAGATTCATTGAGAGCTTACACTATTTCACAGATATCAAATTGTTTTCGTCTCGTCTTACCGAAGAAAACTATTTATCTATATTGCGTAGATAAACTTGAAGAACAAATAAGCATAAGCAACAAAACTTTAATAGTTAACTTTTTTATTTATTTATTTAACTTTCTCTCTCTCTCTCTCTCTCTCTCTCTCTCTCTCTCTCTCTATCTATCTATCTATCTATCTATCTATCTATCTATCTATCTTAAATACACCACAAGAATCCCGGAACTAAAATCTCAACGTCAGGACCTACACTCGAAACTGAAATGTAAAAAGAGCAGAGCAGAGGTTAACAGGAGTAAGCAAATCTACTACCTAATTAATGGGCTACAAACAGTACCAGGACCAATATTATATTAAACTTACAATCAAACGTTCATAAATCATAATGCCTATAAGTCTTTTCTCTCTCAATGCAACAGAGATGTGCCTCTGCTCAATGCAAGAGCAGATGTGCCTCTGCTCTACGCAACAGAATAGTCCTTGACCAGGTACAAAAATATCATATAGCCCTAATACTTCTGCAAGAAACAAACATCAACTCCTCATCCAATTTATCCAGAAGATGGGCAGAGTAGCCTTATGACTTACAGCACTCTGCAACCCAACAACATCATGGAGCAGGAGTTAGCTTAGGTGTACATCATAGATCTCCATACAAACTAATAGTGATTGCTGATATACCAGGATATGCCTTGTATGCTCACATAATAGCACCCAACCATAATACCCTGCATGTGTTCAACATCTATATACCACAGCAGGATGCTCTGGCATCACAAATCCTGGATTTCGTTCAAAACCATCTTTATAGTATAGACCAAGAGCATATCATAATAGCGGGAGACTTTAATTGCGCTCTTGGCCAAGAAAAAGACAGACTTCAGTGTGCTGAACATCGTAGCCAATTAATAAACAAATTTCAAACACTGGTAAACGATAATGAACTCATCGACGTCTTTCGGCATCAACATCCTGATAAGAAATCCTACACAAGGAGGTCTGCAATCACAGCGACAAATAGGCCACTCTACCAAGCATGACTGGACAGATACTACATTTCCAAACACGCCTTGCCTCTAGTTAGAAACATCTCACACACCCCTTCCTACATTTCAGATCATTGCTTCGTCAAGCTGCAACTTGCATTATCTTTGGAAGCATCCAAATCAGGAAGTGCCTATTGGATCTTCAACAATACTCTCCTAAAAGATCCAGCTTATATAATAAACAATCAGGCTTTAATAACCAACCTCACTCACTCAAATGTGGATACAGAACCAATGAAAACATGGTGGCCCCACTTAAAATCACGAATAAAATCCTTTACGCAGATCTACAGTCACCAGAAAAATCAACAGAGGAACATTAGAATCCGACAACTTGAAGACCAGCTCAAGTATCTCCCAGAAGAAAGCTCTGAACATCATTCTGCCTTCCAAGTCATGCAAAGGCAGACAGAATTATCGGCAAAAGGTGCCCTACTTAGATCGCGGCATACACAAATCTTTCAGACGCCCCCACAAAATATTTTTTCTCTTTGGAAAAAAAATGCCAGGCAGCAAATTCCATCTCTGCTATCAGACTTCAAGATGACAGCATCACAGAAGATCCAAGTAAAATCACCTCTGAAATCCTACAATACTACAAGAATGCATGCAGCACTGCAGGAATATCCCATCATGCTATTCACGAACTGAAAGAAACAAAAAAAAATCTCTGCAACAGATCGGAACTACTTAGAAAACAAAATCACGCTAAATGAACTGAAAACCGCATGCACATCTTTGCCAAAGAACAAATCTTTTGGCCTTGATGGTCTCACGTCAGAGTTTTTCCAAGTCTTCTGAAATCAATTCGGACCACTTCTCCTCAAAACACTGCAAGAAGCCTATATCAATGGCCTCCCACAATCCGACCTCAGTAGCACGATTGATACCAAAGAAGGGAGACCACACGGATATCCGAAACTGGCGTCCAATCTCCCTAATTAATTAATTAATTAATCCCTAATAAATCTCCCTAATTTTATCACCCTGTGCAATGGCCTTGCACAGGGTGGTAAAATTTATCTCCTACCTAAAGACAGTCACAAGCATCCATGCCCACAGCAGGATAAGAACCCACAACTTGTTGGTTGGAGAGTGAAAACATTAACCACTCAGCCAACCAGAAGACAACTTGAAGAAAAACGCCAAAATGGAGACAACAGTTGGATCATCAACTAAAAACAAGTTAAATTAGTGCAAAATCAAGTGACACCACTAGCAGCCACCATGGGGACCAGTATGCAGTAGGAATGTGCAAGACCCTTGAAGCCAAATATATGTCCCACAGAAACTTGCACATCCACTTCATTAACATCCATGGCATCAACTCCAACCTTAATGGTGTCCACAACCATCTTCAGTCCACCGAACCCCACCTACTCTTTTTAGCAGAAACTCAAATCTCACCTCCCCCAGCACTATCCATCTCAACCTTCCAAACTACACACTGTTTAACTCTTTTCAACCCAAGAGTGGTGTTTGCACATATATCTGCCAGATCTGGATACCTTGCCAGAAAGAGAGAGAGAGAGAGAGAGAGAGTACCTAACCTAGAATCGCCCAACTTTGACTTTTGATTTAAAATATCCTTTCCCCACTCAGTCAAATTCATTTGCTGTCTCTATTGCTCTCCTAATGCCACCAAACTACTGTAAGCTCTTTAATTTCCTCTCCTGAAAAATTGATTTTCTCTAGTTCCACTCTCCTAACAGTAAAATGATCTTCCTAGGAGATTTTATTGTCCATTACTCCAACTGGCTTTCCTTCTTCAGTTGTACAGATCTTGCAGGTGGAGATGCTGAAATATTTGCCATCACTAATGACCTCACACAAATGACAACCAGAATACCAGATAACCTGAACTAATCCCAAAATACCATAGATCTCTTCCTTAACAATGACCCTTCCAAATACACAGTGAATGTAGTGAGCCCCCCCCCCGGGTAATTCTGACCACAATCTAGTGCCCCCCCCGCCATGTAACAACACTTACACAGCCACACAAGTACTTTGGCATTATAACAGTACCAAGCGGGACAGCCTCAATGACTTCTATGCTTCATTCCCATGGTTAGAGTATTGTTTCTGGTCTTCCAATCCAAACATATGCACCAAAAATATCACCCAAGAAATCCTCATTGGCATGGAAACATACATTTCCCACACTCCTCTGAATTGCCATCCCCTAACTAAATCCTGGTTCTCTAAAAGATGTGCTAAGGCTGTACAAATGAAAAACAAGTACCACAAATCAAGAATTCCATCCTCCTTCAATGCTTATACCGAAGCCCGAAATAGATGCAAGAAAACTATCAATGCTTCCAAAACAGAATTTGAATTGGCAAAAAGCAGAAAACTTGCAGCCTGCCCAAATGGCAGCCATGCCTTTTGGTCTCTTGCCAAAGCAATTGTCATAACTTTTTACCCAAATGGCTCTATTGCATCATTAAACACAGAAAAAGCTAATCTCCTGGCTTCAAACTTTGCCTCCAATGCACACATAACTAACAATGGTAAATGGCCACAATTCATTCCAGCTGCCCAACATACAATACCTCCTATATCCTTTTGCCAGAAAGAGATCAGAAACCTATTGTCTAAATTAGACACAAAAAAGTCTCCTGGTCCTGATGGCATTCCTCCAATTGTCTTGAAGGTCTGTGCACCAGAACTGACTCCTATCCTATGCACCTGTACATACTGTCTTGCCCCACTGGTATCTATCCCAAAGTCTGGAAACTGGCTTATATTCAACCCATTCCTAAGAAGGGCATCAAATCACCGTCATCTAACTACCTCCCTATTTAACTCACCTCAGTCCTATCTAAAGTGATGGAGAAAACATCAGTTCTCAACTCCTACACTACCTTGAAGGCACCCAGCTATTAAGCGACCACCAGTACGGAGTTGAACGGATAAAAATATTTTTAATACAATGAATTTGCATTAAAAATATTTTTATCCGTTCAACTAAAATTCGTTAAATTTCATTCATTCAATAAAATTCATTAGGTGATTATAAAAATTTATTTAAAGAATAAAATCCAGTTTTCTTTTCTTTTCTTTTTACAAAGCTCTTGAAGTATTTCAGTCGTGGTTATGTTAATCTCTCTCTGTGTGTGTATATATATAGCAAAGCCAGTCCGTTCAATCGTGATTGTATCATGGTAGATCTTAAATAGGTTTTTAAAAGGCGTAAGTTAGAAAAATAGCCTTTCACTGACGCATGTTGTTACCGGAGGCGTTGCAAATATTTTTAATAAGTTACAGATGTTAGGATATACCATTTTGTCACACTTTGAAACTGCATCAACGGCATTTTTGCATAGAGCTATTGCAAACGGTTTTTCAAATTTTTTCAAATACCACAACTTGAATTCGGCGTTCAAAATTGCTGGATTTCTATAAGGCAAATCACCGGCATAAAATCCACACAATTGACGAAAATCTTCCATTGCACTTGCTGTTGGAGCATCTTTTCCATTTGGTAGAAGAGAAAAAAATATATTTCAAAATGTTGCGGTGCCGAGTGAAACGTTCATGAAGTTGAGTGAATATTTGGTCAATAAATGGAATGAAGTAGTTCTCCTGAAATACTCTTCTACAGAATCAGCTGGAACATTGGAACCTTAATGTTTGTTTTGATGAAGTCCTTTGCTTTTTAATGTCAATATTAAAATTATTGGCTTTTATAGATGCTTCATCGTAAATATCTTTAAATGAAGAATCTGGTGTTTCACGAAAGTATTTAATTGAGCCACAACATCATCAACAAAATTTAGGGCAATTAAGAGGTCACTATCAGATTTTTGCATTATTTTAGACAATGGTACGGTACGGTGCACGCAAATATTTTTTGCAAGCTAAATAAAGATATTATAAATCTTAAAAGATATTAATATTATAATATTATAAACAACAAGGACGTCCTGTCTTTTAGGGGTATTGAAGAAATTGTGTACCTTTTCAATTATGCCAATGCAATTTCTTGTTTGTCACAGATATAGCATTTCCAAGTGCCAAATTCAAACTATGTGATGCACAATGAACATATAAAGCTTGTCGATATTATTATTACATAACACCTCCAGGTAGTCCAAAGACATATCGAAGAAGGGCACCTACTTTACAACTCTCCGTCTTCACTAACCACAACTACAATCATCATCATCATCTACACCAACGCTGTCTACAGCCGACCACTACCACTAGTATTTTCACAGACAAT
Organism: Typopeltis vanoorti; assembly: GCF_054136105.1. Taxonomy (NCBI): domain Eukaryota; kingdom Metazoa; phylum Arthropoda; class Arachnida; order Uropygi; family Thelyphonidae; genus Typopeltis; species Typopeltis vanoorti. Next base: position 90,626,101 of record NC_143554.1, read on the forward strand.
CACAAACATCCATGCCCACGGCGGGATTCGAACTCGCAGCCTTTTGGCTAGAGAGTCGGCCAACCAGGCCGGATGTATAGATAAAAAAATAAAATTTTGTGGATAAAAATTAAGACAAAGTTTTAAGTTTTATTAAACAAATAAATAAAATGATATAATTATGTTACTTATTTAAGTTAAGGGATATTACATCCCATATTGTTTCTTAGCCGAATAAGAAACTTAAAGAGTTTCATGCCGAATATAGAAACTATATAAAGTTCGGCGATTCCAAGCGTAAGCAAATACCTGGATAGTGCAACACCTGACCCATTTGGTAGTGCAAACTGAGGCAACTCATAGCAAGGGTGGAGCAAGCTCCGATCACTTTTCTTGGTATTTACCCATAATGTGAACTTAGCTCCTAGGAGCTGTATTACTGTTCTACATTATGAGAACCCAGACCGGTTTCAACCTTTATTCAGGTCTCATCAGTGAGTAGGTAGACCTAGTTAAAACCCTGCATAAAAGATAATGGTTGAATTAATTAAAAGAAAAAGAAAGATTCTTGCATCCAATAAAATATAAAAAAATTAAAGGTTTTTGTTAAACTAACTAACAAAAGAAAGAATATATTAATATTATGATATGATTTAAAGGAGAAAAGTTAAATAAATAAGACAGAAAAGGATTAGTCACAAGAGATGGTATGTGAGAGGCTAGAGATTAAGTTATTAAGTAAGTTCATAGAAAAATTTTGGAAAGGGGATTAAATTAGAGGGTAGCAAAGGAAAACAACAGACTATCGCTCATGGCCGAATCCCGATTTGAGACATCGTTACGGGCCCGCCGATCAAATGACGTTTGGCAGAAAAACGCCACCCCAATTGGTCGGTGAAGTAAAAACAAGTAAGGGGAGGAGAAAAGAAGTTAGAAAAAGTGCCGTTAGGAGAACAGGTATAAAAGGGTTGGAAACCCCCCACGAGGCTTTTTTGGTTTTGGTTTTGATTCCGTTCCAGGAGAGTCCTTCGCGAGCTCTTTCGTAGGGATTTCACGGTGATTTCCTGAGTGGCGAGATTGGAGTTATATCTTCGACGCCACAATACGGAAACAAAAGTGAGCGGAATCTCGGTTCCGTATTTCCTATGTAAGATGCGAAGAATGCCATATAGTCGAGGAAGAGAAAGCATATTCTTTGTGTTTCGACTTCAGTGACAAATATGAGAAAGGGAAAGAAATAAAGAAATCAATGTCCACGTGGCGAGTTGCACAGCCGATATATAGATGATTTAAAGAGTGTTCGGAGTTACGAAAAGTTAAGCCAGCGTAAGTCTAGTTCAACTCCAAAAGGAACGTAGGAGAAGCAGATTATCGGTGAGGTTATATCAAGATAGTTCAATCAGAAGGTAAAGGCCCATATGAAAAACCCAAGAAAGAAAGGTACTGTAAAATATATCTAATGTTAACTAAAATTTGTCTGTGATAAGTATCATTATTCTAATACGGAACTGTGGAAGTGACCAAGGAAAATTTACACTAGGACTTTAGTATCTGACAGAATATATTAAAAGTAAGCTGGCTAGTGTTAATGTTATGTGAATAATTAAGTGTTCTGAAAATTTTGCATGTCTGTTGTAATGTATAGGAAAGTTAAAATGTCATAGTTGTGTTTTAGTGCAGAAAAAGGTTTAGTTAATCTACTTAAGTTTGAATAGTCAAATAGTGTGAATTAATCTTATTTGTCCATGTCAAGTAAATTTATGTGTTGAATTGTTATGGCGGCATGATCGTAATACTCACTATTGGATCATAGCCTAATTACTTGTAATAAGCAAATGTTAGTTTGTAAGTATTTAGTTTAGCATTAGATTGAGTAATCACATAAAATTGATTTGTATTATGTTAAGGAATTTAATAAACCTTTGTTCAATGATAAAAGAGTTGTCTGAAATTGCTGTCCAATGCACCACTTGAAAAATACGAACCTAATCACGCGGGAAATTAATGGTAAGAAACGAGATAAAGTGTCACGACTGCAACATTGTTTCACTTTCAGACATATTTGAGTTCTTTCTCCTTGTTTTTGAATATAATATCTTAAACTAAATATCCCAAAAGGCGCAGTATAAATACAAATATTAGGGGTACTAAGGGGAGAAATAATTTAAGTATTAGTAGAATTTTTGGTGATATCTCGTGCGTAGATAAAAGAAGAACATAGATAAGAGGAAAATACTAGATAGAATATAAATCGTAAAATGGGACACAACATAAATGGCGCAGCCGGTAGGATATAAAGTATAAGAAAGTTAATAGAATAGAATAAGAAGAATAGGTCACAACAATGGATCGTGAAATCACAGAAATGTCTTATAAAAAGTTATTCGGAAAATGTTTCCAAATTCTGTTTTAGAGTTTTTGAGGTGGACACAAATCCTTTCCCAGTGGTTAAATTCTAAACTAATAAGTTTCGGAGACGTATACAAAATAACCAATTGTATTTACCTTTTGAATGCCATCCGGGGAAGCTCCAAACCTCCACGTCCCTTTCATCACGTGTTCGTTTCATCAGGCCACTGTTGATATTGACTTTATATACACATTCAAAACTGTAAACAATTGTTGAATAATAACACAATAAAGTAGGCATAATTACCGTAAAGGGAGAAAAGTCACAAAACAGAAAAATGTTCGTACAAACTAACCAATTGTATTACCTTTGAATGTGATCCACTGGTCAAGCGTCCAGCTAGTCAGCAAATCTTTCCTTTCGTTAAGCGTATTAATATTATCGCATTGCAACTGATGGGAATTCCGTGTTTATGTGGATTCTTTACACACCTCTTTCTCTTCAGAAACTACACACAAACTGTCATTACAAACTCGTTTTGTATTATCACTGTCATCCGAGATATTTTTCCGTTTAAAGAAGGTACCAATGTACTTATCCATAATTGAAATGTCGTACTTACTCGCATATAACTCTCACCCCTGATTTTACTTTTCGAAAAAAGAAATAAAAAAGTTTCACATATACCTCGCAAATGAAAAAAAGCTGAAACACGTTCAGAGCGATAGTAACTTGCTCCCACGATAAACAACACACCCTCCCCCAATAGCCACTATATTGCAGAGGCAAGGAAAACAAGTACTTTTATTATGTCAGTGAATAAGGTATAAGCAGTCTGTGTAATATATTTCTCAAGAAATAGTGCAATTAGAGACAACTGGGATAAAAACGACACTAATTAGTAAATCACATGTCCCCCTCATACAGAAACTATGCTGTATATATAGACTCAAGCAAAACCATATGTTCCACCGGCAAACACGGTATCTAACTAAAAACTATTGTTATTAATTAGATTATAACGAATTCCAATAATAAATAATATTATTATTGGAATTCGGTAATTCCAATAATAATATTAAGAGAGTTAGCATTCCAATTCAATTGTCAGCTTGCTTTTCGCGCGATTTCCGAAAAATGTATAAATACTGGAGTTAACTCACGATACATTTTGTCCAAGTATTACTTAGCACTTCTGAAGATATATTGAGCCTTGGTTGAGGGAAGAAAACCTTCAACAATAAAAATCAATAAACAACAAGCAGTTGGTTGAAATGTGGTCATGTGGACAACACATGTTCACTTCAAATCTGACAAAACAGCTAGGAAGGTGGAAGCAATAAAACCATATTGTTTTTAAGACAATAAAAACAATATGGTTTTATTGCCAGAATGTTCATGGAATGAACATTCTGCCGCTATTTTTTTTTTTAAGTATTCATTTTATTTCAATAATTTTTACTTATTATTCAATATTAATTTGTTTTGTTTGGATAATTAAAATATATAGATTTATTTGGTAAATTCATATATATAAAATTGTGGACCACGTGTCCTAACGTCGTGGACCACAGGTTGAGAAACACTGCTATAGGGTTCTCTCACCTTATGTGACCCTTAATTCATAAGTAGTATAGAAATAGAAGACATGGCACAACATAAATTAAAAAATGAATTTTAATTAGGAAAAGTATTTTGGAAAATTTTCTAGTGTTTTTTAACTTTTTCTTTTGGGGGGGAGCTAGGGCACCTTGACCGCCCCTGGGTGAGCCACTGATTGGAATGCATTCCATGCCAACGGGTTGGATAGTATATGTATAATTATGGGGTTAATATATATATATATATATATATATACACACACCTAAACCTCTTTTTACGCGATAGATACGTTGCTAAAAATTACGCGTAAATGGAATTCGCGTAAAAAGAACTACTGACTCCATAGAAAAAATGAAGATTGGTTCCAAACCTGAAATATAAGCAAAATAATGAAAAAAACAAACATTAAATTCGTTAGGATCATAAGAGTTTTATTTACATTTCATGGAGAACACACATACATATAATGAATTTTAATAACTTTAAAAAAACATATTCATTTCAGTTGTTTGCTAAGGATTCTATAAAAAAATTATGTTATTCGCTATCAGTTTCTGACAATAAACGCGAAAGCTTTCGTTTTCGTGAGACTGTAATATCACTAGAACTACTAGATATGGTATTATCGTCATCGACTTCCGCCTCAACTTGGGGAATTCTTCTTGTCATGTCTTGAACAAAAGTACCACTGGTTGTTTCAGTTTATTTATTTATTCGTATGGAGTTTCCTCCCTTCCCCCCCGTCCCTATTGGGGGAGAGTTGAGCCCCCTCATAGGGGTTAAGAATTTATAAGTGTAGATTTGTGTGTGTTCACGGGGCCGGTTTGCCTGCTTGCGGGATGAAAAACCCCAGATAAACTGGGGGGAAAACCCTGCTGTCCACGTCTAAGACCGGCTAACTTGGCTATGGCTTAGGAAGATCTTTCAGCTCCTCACGTCGGCGATGGGAATCGAACCTAGGAAACTCCTTCCCCAGGAATATGGTTGCGAAGCGCACAGCCACTAGGCTAACCGCGCGGACGTTGTTTCAGTAGTTTTAGGCATGAACTCAGTTATTAATCGCTGTGTTGATGCTTTAAATAAGTGCGATATAATTCTCTGTATGAAGACATTAACTTAAGCTCCCGTGAAAACTTCCCAGCACGTTCTTCATTCGGATCATGTCGGGCAAAATAATTGCCTAAATTACTGGCCAGTTTAAGACCTTCTTTAATAATATCAGCAGTAAAAGTAGGATTATCTTGATCATTATCATTAACTTCTTCGCTTTCAGGAGTCTCAGAAACAATCTCCACTATTTCGTCGTCGCTAAGAGGTTTATCAGTTCACAATTCTTCGATATCTGCCGACGTAAGATCATCGAATCCTTCTCCGCCAATTTCACATGCCAACCTTATTATATTGAGGAATTCTGCAGTATGTTTGAAGGGAACAAGGGTATTCTCTTTAACACGTGTGGGCCAAATAGCTTTCCAGCATGCATTCATAGTTTCTGGTCTCAATTCAGATAACGATAATCGAACCTGATCAATACAATCCATAATTGAAAATTTTTTCCACACATCCATAACTGACAGTGTTTCATCATCATTTAGCTTGTTCAAAACGTACTGAAATGTTCGTCTGACATAATATGTTTTAAAAGTCGCAATTATACCCTGATCTAGAGGTTTGTAGCAATGATGTAGTATTGGGCAGCAGAAAAAAAAAATGCACATTTGGGTGTTCTATGGCAATGACCGGGTGCATTATCAAGATTCAAAAGCACTTTAAATTTGAGACCCTTGTCATTTAAATAGCGTCTAACTTCTGGCACAAAATGTCTGTGGAACCACTCAGTGAAAATATCAATGGTCACCCAAGCTTTTTTGTTGGCAAGCCAATGAACTGGCAATTTTTGAAAATCTACGCCTTTCATTGGCTGTGGTCTTAATGATCGATTTATGAGCAGTAGTTTTAACATCTGATCTCCTAAAGCGTTCGAACAAAATAGGAGTGTTATGCGATCCTTTGCTGCTTTGAATCCACCAACGTTTTTTGCATTTTTGATACGTAAGTTCTGGTTGGCATTTTTTGCCAGAAAAGGCCGGTTTCATCCATATTCCAAACTTGTTCACGAATGTAACCTCCATCTTCAATTATTTTAGCAAGTTTTAGTAGAAATGCTTTAGCAGCTGTTTCATCAGCAGAAGCCTTTTCACCTTCAATTTTTATATTATGAAGAGTATGTCTTTTAATAAACTTAGCCAGCCAACCATTGTTTGCATGAAGTTCATATTTTTTCCTCGATTGAGATGAAGTATCTGACTACAGTTTTTTAATCTGTTCATAAAATCTCAATGCTGATTGCTTGATGGATTTTCTGTCAACTGGCATTCTTTTTTGTACATCATCTTCTTTCTTAGACTTTAGGTTGGTCGCGTAAAAAAAAAACCATGTAGATTGTAGTGTAGCTTGTTTTCTGTATAATTGCATATGCTCCAGAAGATGACCTTGATAAAAAGGTCGAAACGTCGAATGTGGATTTTAGTTTATATTAAACTAAGGTTTTACTCAAACACGGTAGTTGTCTCCATAATTTTCAAAAATGTGTCTGCTATCAAGCATCTTTGGAAAGAATGGGTGAAGATGAGATCATGTCCTATGCAGTTCATGACAAGGACCACCATTTTACTGTATAATAATAAGCCCAAATTGAGCAAAACAAGTGTTCTCTGCCAGATTGGTAGGACAAAGACCCAGAGAAAGACCGAGATATAGGTGGATTGATACAGTAAAAAAGTGCTTTCTTCTTCTTTGAGTGCCATCTCCTATCGGAGGTCGGCGACCACCTTGGCAAATTTTGAGCGATTCTCAGCTATTCTGAGCAGTCTCTCAGAGTTCATACCAGTCCACTGTTTGATATCTGCAAGCCAAGATTTTCTTTGTCTTCCTTGTCCTCTTCTTCCATTTATCTTCCCTTTTATAATCAATTGAAGTATCTTATATTTTTCATTACGAAGTAGGTGACCAAGATATGCAGTTTTCCTTCTTTTTATGGTATCTAAAAGTTCACGTGATTTCCCCATTTGTTCCAGTACTTCCTGATTGGACGTTTTTGCTGTCCATGGGATTTTTAACATTCGTCTGTATAACCACATCTCAAAGGCTTCAAGTCTTTTTATTGATGTTGTCTTCAAGGTCCAAGTTTCTGCACCGTACAGGAGTACAGACCATACATAGCATTTAACCATGCATACTCTAAGTTTAAACTGCAGTTACACAGTGTTGATTTCATCAAGAGAAAATTTTTTCTTGCCATTTCAATTCTTTTATTTCCATTTCTGGATTGCAATCTTCATTTAACCAGCATCCGAGATATTTAAACTTTGCCACTCTTTCTATTTGTTTCCTATTTAAAGAAAGTGCTAAATTAAGAATTGGTTTCTTACTTGAATTTAGTTTTGGTGATATTTATTTTTAATCCCATTTTTTCACTCTCTGCATTTATTAGTTCCAAAAGATTTTGAAGATCCCGAATATTGTCAGCCAGAAGAGCTGTATCATTGGCATATCAGATGTTACTGATGATTTCACCATTTACACTAATCCCTTCCTTTCTTCCTTCCAAGACTTTTTGAAATATAGCTTCTGAGTAGATGTTAAAAAGAAGAGGTGACAGCACACATCCTTGCCTTATTCCTCATTTGATGTTAATGGAGTTTGTAATAATGTCATCAACTTGAACAGATGCCTTTTGGTTCCAATATAAGTTTTCAATGATCCTGATGTCTTTACCATTGAATCCAATTCTTTTTAATAGTACAATCATTTTAGCATGTTGGACTTTGTCAAATGCTTTCTCGAAGTCGATGAAGCAAATGAATATTACCTTGTTTTGGTCAATACATTTTTGAAATGATCTGAGAACAGAAAAGGGCCTCTCTTGTTCCCAAGCCGTTTCTAAAGCCGAATTGGGTATCACTGATGGTGTCTTCACATTTTCTGTATATTCTTTTTTGAATTACTTTCAGAAACATTTTGAGAACGTGACTCATTAGGCTGATCATTCTATAGTCATTACAAGTTTTCGCATTTACTTTTTTAGGTAGCATGATGAAGGTCGACTGTAACCAGTCTTGAGGGATTATGCCTGTATCGTAGATCTTATTAAATAGCTTTACTAATATGTTAATGTTGTCACCTTCTAATAACTTTACTATTTCTGCTGGTATTCTATCTGGTCCTAGGGCTTTACCATTTTTAGCTGAGTTTAATGCACATTCTACCTCTGATTTTAGAATGCATGGACCTTCCATATGTTCATAAGTATTTTCTGGGTTCTGTCTGTTTTCAGTAAAGAGTTCTTCTATATATTTCACCCATTCTTGTATTTTGTCATCCTTTTTGGATATAATTTCTCCTTTTGTTTCGAAGGATACAGAATTGTTTTTTTCTTATATATACCTGAGGTCTCTTTCATCTTTTTGTGATTAAAATTGTCATATTTTTCCTGTAGAATTTCCATTTCTTTACATTTTTCATTCATCCAGATTTCTTTTGCTTTTTTGATTTTGTGTTTAATAATTTTCTGAACCTCTGTATATTTTGTTGGATTATGATTTTTATATGATCTGCGTTGATCCATGAGAGAAAGAATTTCATCAGTCATCCAATCTTTCTTTTTTACTGCTCTATTAGGACATAAGGTATTGGTACATTTCTCTATGAAGACAGATTTCAATTTGTCCCACGATTCATCAACCCTCATTATGTCATCATTCTTGATAAGTGCTAGCTCTTGATTCAGATCTTGACTCAATTTGCTTCTTATCTCTGTGTTTTTTAATTTTCCCAAATCAAACCTTTTTTGTTGATGTTTCTTAAGCATAGCTTTCAGTCTTAGTTGTAACTCTGCCACCAGTAGGTTATGATCAGAAGCAATATCTGCACTAGGATAGGTTTTTGTACTCTTTATAGAACTTCGAAATCACTGATTAATTAGTAAGTATTAAAAAGTGCTTTAAAAGACAGAAATATAAGATCTGACAATGTTGGAGTCTTGACAGGTAACAGATTGATTTGGAGGAAAATTGTTAATAGGATAGTAACGATGTAAGTTCTTCATGTAGTACTATCATAATATCCTGTACACCTCTTGTGGGTACATGTCAAAAATTTGATGATGAGTCCAAATACCTGTCTATCAACAGTTGACATTTGGCAACTAATTATTCACCTCATGGTGAAATTAAAATATCTCCTTAGAATAATAATCTCCCTAAATAAAAAATCTTGATGAAGTGGTTTAGCAGAATATTTCACAACCACCAATTAGTCAACAGTTATACATGTCACATCTAGCTTGATATCTAGAATTACATTCATCATTATATTCATGGCTGCATAAAGTTAACACACCAAACTGCACATTCAAAATGAACTGAGAAATCTTAAGCTCACTTCAAGATCCCCTCCTCCCCCTTCTGAATAAATCTAGTGTCTAAAGTGAAGTTTATGAAATTACAATAATTAAAATACAATACTGTCCATCACATTAATGATCTTAGTTATCTACCTCTTCATTTTTAATTGTAGCAGGCTCTTATGTATTATGAACTATAACAAGCTGTTTTCTAAAAATATCCTCAAAAAAAAAAGGTAATAATAATAAAATACACTCTTTCCCCTCCTGTCGTTCTTTTCACTTCTGAAAAACTAATAACACCATAAAAATCTTAAAATAGATAATGAAATGACTTACATCCAAGAGCTCTGTTTCCCCCCCAAACTCTGTAAAAAAACTCTGGATTTCATGTAAAAAAATTATACATGAAATCCAGAAAAAATGGATTTCATGTATAATTTAGCATTGTGAAAATTGCATTTATTTCATATGATAGAAACATTTCCTCTAGTCACCAACTAGAGGAGCTTTTTCTAAGCCTTTCTTTGAGAAGTTTCTGACTTAAATGATCTTTGGCACAGGCAAGTAGTTTTTCTTCAAGGAAACTTTGCACCTCAAAATTCTAACTGTAGAACTCACACTGTTACAGATAATGTTAGTATTTATGGCTATGAGATGTCACCAGTTGTCCATCATACTTTTTCTCAAACACCCATAAAAAGCCTCGATTCGTTTAGCTCATCAGTGAAGGCTGAGGAATGCATTCTGGCTGCCTATCTTTCAAATGTTTTTTTTTTTTAGGGTTAAAGGAACTTTGTCCACTCTTTTGGGGAATAAAAGGCATTAGATGATTTTATTATTTTTTATATTACCTGGTAGATTAAGAATCAAACCAACTGCAACAAGCACAGTGAAAAATGCTGTTCTCACATCTTGTATGGTTCTCATATCTTTCAGAGATCTTAGCGTTAGTCAAAAAAAAAGTAGCAATTACATTTAATCATCCCCTTTCTCTCCTCTTCACTGATTTTACAAGAATTCCATTCAAAGAGGTTTTAAAACATACAGCACATTAATCCATGAGGGCACAAGGATTAGGTAGACTGGAAATATTGTTCAAGAGAAAAAATTTGGACCTTTTTTAAGTCATTTCAGGTCTCTCATAATTGGTGGTGGTTTCACATTGGGCAGTGGAATTCATCTGTCACCTAAAACTTGTTGTACTTCAATCGTAAAGATGCTTAATTTTTCACATATATTTCCTACACATATTTTATCTAAATTGGTATTGTATTTATACTTTTAATGAAATAATAACCAGTTTTTACCAAGACATCTTTCATTGGACTTTTGAGAGCATATATATATATATATATATATATATATGTGTGTACTCCTTGATGGTTTTCTTAAGGGGATCCAGTAAGAATTCCCTTACTGGATCCCCTTTAAGATTTTTTTACTGAGCCCTCTAAGCATTCATTTCTTCTTCTTTTTTCTCTGCAGTGTAGGATTTCATATAGTTAACATTTTCTTTCTGTACCTAGGACCAAAGTTTGGGTCATTTCAGCACTATACAATTTGTCACATGAGGAGAAATGGAGTATGCTATCATCATCAAAACTATGGATGGAATTAAGTTAGAAAAAGTGATTAACATATATAGGAAGAAAAGAGTACTGTAGCATTAGTAGGAAAAGCATGAGAGAGAGAATCCACCATGACAGTAAATGACTAGAGAAGAAACTGATAAATAATTTGCAAAAAGGTGGAAGGCCCATAGTAGCTTGTTAAGTAAGCTTCTGCCAGATCTGATCACATTCCTTAGACAGACATATCAAAAGAACCCACGTTTCTCCAAATTTTTTTGGTTCCGTCTAGGGGCTGTACTTACACTTTTTGTGAGGTGCTAGATTGCTCTGCCCCCCTCCTCATTTTTTGGTGTCGGCCTTGTGCACAAGTGCGGCCCTGATTCCATTATGCATATTATGCTTGTACAAATGTATCATTTCTGATAGCCAGGTCTCACTAATGCCTACAATATGAGGTCCCAATACATTAACCAAGGCAAACAAACTCTACAGCTTGTACAGATGATAGACACATTCCAATCAAAATATTATATAACTCCATTATTTCACAACTGGCTATTCCCCCTCTAGATGGCACTTATATCACAATGAAAGTATATACATGATACTGGAAGTAATATACTGTTCATTCAAAGCTGCTGATCAAGATGGGCAAGGGATGTTTTGATTTGGATGGTTTGAAAAATTTCAGAAAGGCATGATTATATAGAGCCAAGGCTCGTGGTAAATACAAAGTTGTTTCACCTTGTGCTAGACCACAAAAAAAACTCAAAAACAATTTACTATGGAATTTAACTAGGGTGTAAATGGGAGTTTCCCAGACCCATATCCAATGTATCCTCTTGCTTTGGAACCTCCAAAACAGGTATCCAGTCAGTGTGTTCATTCCTATGCCTAATCATTGGTATATCTCCAACTTGCATCTGTGAGGCATCACTTGACCACTGAAGACTGGGGAAAAAAAAAAGTTGCCTTTTTGGATGAATCTCCTTTACAGCTATGCTATGTGGGTAGTAGGTAGAGGGTTAGGCAAAAATCTAGGAAGAGTAATCACCCTAATATCATGAGCCACAAGAAAGCTAGGTGATGTAGCATTATGGTATGAGGATGTTTTTCCTAAGAATCTCTTGGAGCACTGATGCTTGTTGACCATACCATGAATGTCACCACAAAGAACCTATTCATTGTAGCCTGATCAGATACACTCTTTTATGGTGACCGCTTTCCCAAATAGCACAGGTGTGTTCCAGCAGGATAATGCATTGTGCCACATTGCCAGTATTTTGAAAATGGTTCCTTGGCAACCTGTAGGTGCTACTGTAGCCACATCTGAATCGTATTTACCATTTCTAGGATGATGTGAATCAAGAAACCTGACATTTGTATCCTCCACCCTAGACAATCACAGATCTACTAGAAGTAATCCTGACATTGTAAACCCATCTTCTATAATGTTTAAAGGATATCTGTTTATTTTGACAATGCCCTTTGGACAGGAAGACCTGGGTTCAAATCCTGTCTGGCACACAAAGAACTTTTATCAGTGTTTTTCAATCAAAGGTAAGTTAGCCAGTCTTGTAGCAGGGACTTTCTTCTCAGAAACTCAGGTTTTTCATACCACAACTAGGCAAACTGGCCAGAAAACACACACACACAATTGGCAGAAAATAGATTATAAAAGCTTCATATTGGTTTTATAAGATGGTGCCATAATGCACATATGGGACTCACGCTAGGTCTGCAGTCAGATTTGAAACCCATGACCTGTTTGTTGAAGAGCAGAAGCTCTATTCGTACAGTCAAACCTAGCTGGCAAGAATTTATTGGATTGAATCCATATGAAGATAACATATTCAATGGCACATAGTAGTAGTTCTGGCAGTAAGAAGGAAATGAAATGTTGGGATGGTAGTTGAAGCAGATTTGTTGGTTATCCAAGGGATTCTTTTTCAATACCTTTCTGGACAGATATCATAAGAAGCCTGCAGCAACTTATCATATAGACAATGTTACAGTATCATCTAGATGTGTGAGAGAGGTAGAAATGGGGAGGAGTGGATTTTAGACCAATAGCCTTGGCAAGCAACCAGAAGACCCCTACCTATTTGAGTAGAAAGCAAGTTTTGTTTTTTTACAACAGTTGTGGCTATGTTACAGGCTGAAAGTGTAAGTAAAGTTGGACTTTATCATGGACTACTTTGGTACACAAGAATCAGGATTGGATAGTGGTAGATGATGAAAGCTTCACTCAAAGGATTTCAGCTTATTTTTGGTCAGAGCAGGAGAGTAGATAATTTCTACCCCATGAAAATGAGTAGAAATCACTAATCCTTTTCATTACTAGAAAAAGGAGTAAAAACTGCTTTTTTTAAGTCAATTCCTGCATTTCCAAGAGAAGACCTAATATCTACAAGCATATTTAGTAGAAAAACTGCTTAACAGGTGATGATATCGAGGGTTCTCTTATTCTGAAGGGCAGATGGATATTTGTACTAGATTAATGATCATTAGTAGCAATACTTACTTCCAATGATCATTAAAATTAGATTAGAGAAGGGAAGCCAGTATGTGTTTGTGCACCTTGAAGCTCAAGGAAGATGCCCTGTTTGGATATCTTGACTATGGAAAATCAGATACCAGAGTGGTTATCTAAATTTAAAAATGGCAGTTTAATGCAACAAAAACTTTTGGGGTAGACCAAATCATAGAACGAAACTTGTCAAGTTTTCTCTGTCATTTGATCTGACCAACTTTTTTTTTTGAATCAAATGGTAATAGGATAAAGACTAATATATTGTATGAGTAGATATATCATCACAAAATAGTTATCCCTAGAATTGGAATATCAAAAAGAAGCCTGCTTATTTTCATTCATGTATTCTTAGATTCTTATTTTTTGCAATAATTCTGCACATAGCATCACACATACAAATGAAGTTTTCTCCCCACAAGAGAAATTTGGGAAAGAATTATAAAAATTGTGAACAAATCATTTCTATGTTCTGTTATTGTATTAGACATCGTAGATTGCTGTATGCTCACCCCAAACCTCTGTAATAAGCTATACAAATTCTTGCCAGCTCTCTCAAGACTTGTCAAACCTGGTACATTGTCCATAATCCTCTTTTCTTCAGTAGTCTATTCTCTACTCCTATTTTGAGAAGTCTTATTCCCCATTCTTTTTTCCCACAGCACTTAAAGTATTATTAAACTAATCCCAGTTCTTTCAGCAGCCAAAATTTTACCAATTAATGTGATTATCATAAGGATTCTTCAACAGTCCTCCATGCCAACATATTACTCGCCATATATACAAGTATTTACTAAAATAAAGAGCCAAAAGGCTTCACTTCAGTGATGCAAAATTCATAAAAATCAAGTAGATATTAGATCCAGCACCATTTCAAAGCTGAATGTAGAAACTATGAGAGTTTCATCAAAAGTAAGTTGACCAGAGAGCTTACAGGAACATGCCTTCCAGCATTTACGAGTCGCCCCAGCATGGACCACCTCAGAAACATGCACACTGCCCAGGCATGCATATATTTGCTTTCTAATCTCACTCTCTACGTCCCGCATAGATGAAGGCAAATCACCTCCCTTCATACCAGCAACTGAGCACCATATGCCTCCTGTAGCCTTTCAGCAGAAAGACATAAGAATATCAAACAACCTGAACACTACAAAGTCGTCTGGTCCCAATGGCTCTCCTATTATATTATCATTACTTGACACCTCCAGGGAGTCCAAAGACTCATCGAGGGAGGGCACCTACTCTGCAATTCTGTCTCCACCAACTGACCACAACTACACCAATGGCAACATTGTGCTCTAGAGCTAATGCCTGTCCTCTCTCTTCAATCGAGACAAAAGACTACCATCCAACTACTGACCAATTGCCATCACCACAATCCTCTCCACAATAATGGAGAAAGTCACCAATGGTCACCTTCTTCACTATCTAGAAACTAATCAGTAACCACCAGTCTCCAGATCCACAGCTGATAACTTAGCCTACATCACTCACCACTGGATACGTGCCATGGAAAGATTCAGAGAATCGTGTACTGTTGCCCTTTACATTTCCGAGGCTTTCGATCATGTTTGGCATCAAAGCCTGCTATGCAAAGTACCTTCCTTCGGTCTACCTGCCACCTTCTGTAACTGGGTAGCCAACTTTCTCTCTGATCGTTCACTGCATGTCATGGTAGACAGCACCATCTCTTTGAGGTTTGCCACCAATGCGGGAGTATCTCAGGGGGCTGTTCTCTCACCTACCCTCTTTCTCTTATACATAAATGACCTACTCTCAATCACCCCAACCTTATCCATAGCTTTGTCAATGATAGTACTCTCCATTCATCCTACTCCTTTGACAAGGAGTAGAATGTTCCCAGACATTCCTTACATCAAGATCATCTGTCAAGAACCAGTGCCTTAAACAATGATCCCCATACCATCCTTCAGTAGGATAAGGATAACCCACTCGCTTTCAGTGCCATCAAAATACCATCCTGCCTTCTCTCGCAAAAGGGATCTTGGCTCACCTTTGCTCATCCTTAGTAATACACACATCAGACAAGATGATCCCCCCACCCAAGACTGACATTTACCTCCAACCTCTCTTGGCACAAACATCATATCGATAGCTTCCTCAACATCTAAAAAACTAGGCATTATTTTCCACTCACTCAGCTACTAATCGTGTATAAATCCAAAATCTGTTCATTCTTAGAATACTGTACACACACATTTGGGATGGTGTGCCCAAAAACCTTAAAAATCCTCGATGCTGTCCAGAGAAGAGCAACTGAGCTGAGCTTATAGATGATCCTTCCCTCACAAGCTCACTTCAACCTCTATCTCGCAGATGCAATGTTTCAGCTCTGTGTCTCTTCCAATGGTCACTGCTCCAGTGAATTGGCAAACATTCCTCCACTTGCTATTAAGCCTTTTAAACAAGAGCAGCTGCCATCAAACATCCTTTACAATACACCTGGAAACTCATTGCACCTGCTTTTCCTTTTCCTCATTTATTCCATCTATCTCTGTCCTTTGGAACAGGCCTCCCTCATAACTGTCTTTTCCAACAATTTCAACCTCTTTAAGAAGAATGTCAATAGGTTCTATTGATGTGCTACAGGTTCTGTACCTCTTGTGTGCAAGAGAAAATACTCTTATCCTGATGCCTTGAAAATTGTCAGTTGCCATGAACTTAGTTGTTAGTGATAACTAAGAATAGAGACCGGTTGCCCAACAAATTTTAGAAATCAGGTTGGAGGAGGCCAGCCTTCTTATTCTCCTTTGTGGAATAAAAAAGTGCCTTGAAGGATTTATTTAAAGATTCAATTAACTGCCTAGTGGTGGTTAGAAATATTAGTTTTTTTTTCTTTCTTTTTAAACCTCCTAATAATATTTCAATTGACAAAAACTTAACTTATGAGAGAAGATCGATGTCTAGCCCACTGAGCAGCGTCTGAAATTCAAGTGTAAACAAACACTTGTTTGTTCTGTTCTACAGCAAGCCTGCTCACTAACCTTACCAATACATTCAACTGCATTGGAAATTTCAAGTAACCATGTGATTCTCCAAATCTTTCCCTTGTCTGTGTCCAAAGATGTTGAATGTATCTGAAATTGCAGCCTTATGCCCCCTCCCCCCAATTTTAAGTGCATTGCCAACTTCCTTTTTGATCATTCATTATGTAATAGTTCCTTCAAGGCTCTGTGCTGTTACCTAAACTCTTTCTGCCATATGATAATCTCTCACTGCTGTCGAATTCTATTCATAGTTTTGCTGATGGCAGGTCTTTCCATTCCTCACCATCATCTATGAAACCGTGTAATATTCACACGACAAGTTTCAAGATCTATGGCCAGAATGACTAGAAGATTGGTTTTAAACGCCAATCTTCTAGTCATTCTGAAGTGGGGTAAAGATTTACTAAATTTCAATGTTACCAGAACATAATCCTGCCTTATTTCGTAGCTCATACCTCACATGGTACATTTTACTCACCAACCAAGCTCGGTTTTCTCTTCCTAGGCTGGCTTTTGCATCATGACAAACGCATCACATCCATAGTCCATCCTTCCTCCCAAATGCTAGATATTCTTTATTCTAAACATTACTTCTTTTTTTGCTCAACTCTTAACACTTCATAAATCCCAAATCCACCCAACTAAAAAATGTAGTTTTCACATTTGAGGTAGTACAGAACTTCCCTTACATGCTTGATTATATCCAGAGGAAGAGCTATTTGCCTAATGGATGCCCCCCCCCCCCCCAAAAAAAAACCTGAATGCTTTCCACTAGGTACTGCTTCAATGAACTTAACCACCACCATTGCCTCCACTTTACTCTCCATGTACACACACACACAAAGCAACTTCTGGTCAACATCTATATACCATTCAGCTGCAAACTTGCCAAATCAACTTCAAATCTTCAATGAAAACAACACCTGCCTCTTCAAGAAACACATTAAGATTCTTTTCTTCTTACTAATCACTTTACAACACTGTTGTGCTCTGTTTAGACCTTTTGTGTGGGGCTAAAAAAAAAAAAATAATAATATATATATATATATATATATACACACACACACACACATATATACAGCCATAAAGAAGACTGCAATAACAATGGTTGAAAAACTAATACTGGACTCTAGCAGCATTTCAAATTCCAAACAGAAAAATGTAGCAAACTCTGAGAGTCAGCAGGAGAGATAGTTTTTGACACAACATTTGGTTCACTGAGTAATATCTGTCATTTATATGTAAATAGCCATCCAACCAAAGATATAACCTTAGTTCCTGATATCCAATAGTTTGGGAATTGAAATTTTTATTTAAAGGAACTCTCTGAAATAGAAAAATTCAGTATATAAGTAGAAATTGCCTTTTTTTAAAAAAAATTGATTATGGAACTGATAAGAGATTTATTAAAATCTAAATGTGTTATTTTTTAATAGATGAACTTAGGAATATTCTTTAGCCTACCTAGTATATTCAGACAATAGACTTCATTCTCAGCACAAATCAAATTTACTAAACTAAAATTATAAAAAATGTACACTTGTTCAGTTTCCTGCATAAAAACATAACAGATGGGATTTCTTTTTGCCTTTTAGGATAATTCAAAAGACAAAATTACAACAGATCTCACATATGTAAACTGACTACTTATTTCTCCCCCCTCCTATTTCGAGTATATATAACTCTGATATATGAAGGCATTTTTATTACTCTAAGTTATTTAGCCATTTGATAATCACCACTTTTTACATTAGTACATGGAAATTCAGATTCCTCATAACACTGTTGATTTCTATACAATTTTTATATATATCATACATTGCGTGGTGCATATGAAGCACATATTAAAAAATAAATAAACAAATGAACAAATTTTACAGATGGTTAGTCACCATAAGCTTATTAACATTTTAAATGAACGTTATGAATGAACTTCATACATGGCTTTCTTTTTCATTCCTCCCCTGTATGGTTTGTGTTCTTTTATAAAGATTCATTTCATATTAATGGAAAAGTTGAATAATAAACCTTTGTGTGCAGTGGAAGAGTTACATGTTGACATTACATGTTTTGATATATTTTTTTAAAAAGCTATATTTTAATTTTCTCATTTTTTACTGGCTTCACAATTTTCATGCTTAAATGAGGATATAAAAATCCTTTATCAACTTAAAGTTTACAAAATTAAAACAAGTGAGAAATCTGAATAGCATTAATGTTATTTGAAACAAAAGCAAAAAAGCCCAATAAGAATAACTAATTACTTTTAAAAGTAATTTGTTCTGTGCAATACAGAAAAATGAACTCCACACGTGAAATATCTAGATATAAATACTGCTATGAATTTAAATTACAAATTTTTAATATATTCTAACTTTTGTACAGTATAGCTTCTTCCATAGGAGATGCTTTACAGTGAACACGAGTCACTTACTGAGAATTCAGTCTCTAGCAGCACAGCTGTAATGATAATTATCACTGATGATTCTGAAAATAAAATAGCTAGGTGTGTGTGTGTGCATGTACAGTAAATAAATGAAGCCATGTTTCAATGAAGGAATGCTAGATTTATATGCAAGACAAATTTTTTCTCTGTTAATGTTCGTGAAGACAACTCTGAAGACATCTCACATGAAAGATAAGTCAACTTTGCTCTATTCTTGGATGGAATCAATTAGTCTCCATTTTTTCTGGTTGTTGCCGTTGTTCATTAGTACTCTGTTCTGCATTACCTGAGGTACTATTTTCTTCACTGACAGACTCTCCAGGAGCTTTCTCAGGAGGAGGAGGAACTTCAGCCTTTGGCTTTGGTTTGTTCACAACTGGTTTCACCGTATTTTCCAAGAACTGAAAAGAACACAGGATTAAAAAAACTTCTGAACTGATATAAGTGTTATTTCTCTTTTGTACAACATATTTTTTTTTAAACATCAATCTCACACATAAGTGATCTCAAGAGCTATGAAACAACATTGTTCTGTGTAGGCAAATGATTAGAGAAGCAAGAAATCTGTAAATGTGTTTCTCAAAGAGTTTAAGTCTATTCAGAAAAAAAAAAAAAAAAACAAGGGAAAGACTGTTCTAAAGTATAGAATTGTAGCATGTAATGAAGGAAGGATGAGAAGTTGGTTCAAGTAAGTAGGGAGCTGAGCCATATATGGATATTGGCAGCAGCCACCTGTATTCATATATAATTGGAAGAAAGCATAGGAAACAACTGCCAGTAAGTGGAGCAATATGTGTAAAAATACCTGTAGAGGTATTTTTACACATATTTAGAAAGAGGATTTATGAAAAAGTGATGAGAGGAGTCAGTGAAAGAGGGATCATCTATTAAGCAATTAACTCTTCTGAATACAAACATTCAGTGGGACGTTTTTCACGTGCCAATCCAAATGGAAGAACAAAGTTGGACAGATTTGGGATTCACAGTGTTAGGCAGAAGAGAAGTACTGTTTAGAATGAAAAAGAATACAGAGTTTTTTGGAGGCTGACAAAGCTATGGATATGTTTAACATGTTTCCTGCGGAAGAGGAAAGGAGTGTACGATGATTGGGAAAACCAATTGGAAATCCAACACGATTGGATAACAGCAAGACAAGCTCATTGATATATAGGAAAGCTGGCAGCTTGGTAAGCTCATGATGCCAGAATATCAACTGCTTTGGAAATATGAGTGACCACAATTCTCCAAATCTTTGCATGGCCTGTGTCCACAGATGGACAAGGTTAGGAAGGAGGGCTTCTCTGGAATGAGAACTGTATAATCCATATTGGTGATCGCTAACTGATTGATATGCCTCTAAGTAGTAAAGAAGTTGGTTGATGACCTATATCACTTTTGGGATACTGTAAAACAGGAAGGGAGAATAAAAGCAAAATTTTGCCTAATAACTTTGATAAAGAGACCAAAGGGCTTGATTACTATTTTTATGAGCTTGAAGCAAGCTTTGTACATTTGGCCCTTACATATAAATCTGATTTAATTTGATTTTTCTTATGGTTATTATGGGTCATAATGTCAGATGAGTGAAAATGTGGAGAATCTGTCTACAGATCATTCTTTAACCTGCCATTTTCAGCCTCGTATTCTATGGCACACAATGGTGTCACAGTTGGGATGATCTTCAGGATTTCCTCTTTTCCATGATCTGATTGTTTCCACTCCCCTGATATGGGCACTTTCTCCAATCTAATAATTGGGGTTGTTCTTGCCGTTACATGAGTTCTTGCTGTTATTTCTCATTTTTTCCTTATTCGAGCCTTGGTTTTCTAGCAAATGTGCCAAAACACAGAGCCTATGCTCAGTGGCTCAAATTAGAGGCATAGAAATCCAGAACATCTGAAATGGCATTTAGGATATACTATAGGATACAAGGCTGAGAATGGCTGGAAGAAGAACAAACTGTAAATAAAGAAACATGGACAAGGTTATGATCAGAGTTGCCAAGAAGAGAACTAATATCAATGGTGTATTTGGAGGGAGAGCTATTTAAGAAAATATCCACGGTATTGAAAGAATGATGAGATTATCTGGTATTCTGGTAGATGATATGTGAATAATTTGTTTTAGATTATTACTGATGGCAAACAATTCAGCTTTTCTTCCAGCTTGGTTTTTGGAGTTAGAGAAGGGAAGCCAGGTGGATTTATGATATGAACACTGAAATCTCCAAGGATGATTTCATTGTAATTAGACTGTATACCTTGTAAAGTTGTATATGACCAAATTTTGGAGATAATCACAGAAGTTAGTAGGCAGAATTAAGAGAGTATAAAGCAGCAAATGAAGGCAACTGAATGAGACATGAAAATCTTGACTAAAGCAGATCAGATAAAGGAGATTCCAGGTCTAAACAACCTTTGCCATGAGATATCACATTGACAAAGGCACATGTTCTATCTTTCTTATGGAAGGCATCATGCATGATGTAACAAAGAAAGTTAGACAAGGCATAGTTAGAAAATGCCAGTTGAGGTTCAGTAACAAACAATATAAATCAGGTTTAGATGTCTGCAAGTTGTGGTGCACATATTGGTATTGAGCTTCTGGATGTCAGTATTAAATGGAAGTTTTTTTTAACTGCAGCAATACTCATTTTTCATGCTGTCTTTCAGGTTGAAGGAATATTCAAAAAATTAAGAGGACATGAAAAATTTAGTGTAGGGACATTGGAGTCTGAACAAGTTTGTGTCCATGGACTTGTCCAGACTCCAATCCAAGTAAGGTTGGAGTCTGGATCCCTGTAAGAACTCCTACAAGTTGTGATACACTCCCTTGGACACAACCTGGAGCCAACAGTTGATCAGGAAGCCTCCCAGAAATGTTAGGAACAGGTTCAGTTCCATGCACTATCTGGCAGTCAGCCTGTAGAAACCACTTTACTACATTCGCAAATGGCTCCCTTGTTGAATAATTAGTGGACAGCATGCTCAGCAAGGCTGCCACCACCTGTGCTGCATGTAAGAAGAAGGGGGAGGGGAGAAGACAAGCTGGAGACCCCTACCCCAGAGTTCAAACATGGCAATAGCCACTTCATGCTTCCAAATAAACAGAGCAATGGTGGTTTAGTGGGTAATGAAAGTCATCTATCTACACAACTTATGCTTTATGAAACTCAGTTTAATCAAGAACTGCAGTTCAACTTGCCAAGTATACAATGCTAAACTTATCAAATAACAATAAGAATGAATTTTCTGTTAGTAGTATGTGGTAGAAGGTACATCCAAATAAGTATATAGTGTAATTTCAATGGAATATGATTTGAGTAGGGAATGCAAGCAAAAGTCACTTAATTAGTAGTTTTGCCAAGTACATTTAACAATGCAAAAAAATTTTCATTTAGATGTTAAACTCAATGGTTTACTGTATCAAATTAATAGTCATTCATTATCCATGGGCTAATTTTTGAGGAAGGAAAAAACAAATTTTTGATAGTCTGTTACTAGCTAATTGAGCCTTCGTAGCTCAGTTGTTATAGATGAAGCCCTTTGGTCAGAAAGACCTGGGTTCGATTCCCATCCATAATGTGAGGACCTGAAAAGGGTCTCAGGTCTCTTTTGAGTAAAGATGAGTTAGCTAGTCTCATATGGAGGTAGAGGGTTTTTTCATCCGGAAACTCTGGTTTTTCGTCCCTCAGAACAGGCAAACTGGCCTGTGAACACAGGGATTTACAGCATAAATACATACTTAATCCCTCATTAGGAATGTTCAACTAATCCTACAGGATGGATGAGGAATGGGGGTGAAACCCCATATGAATAAATAAACTAGCTAATTTAGTCTTATGTTGTTGTTAGAATTTTAACAAAATTCTAATGAATTTTCAGCTATGAGAAACTACATTTTCATCCAGATTTCTTTTTCCCACATGTGACAACTTGCAACCACTGAGACACAGATGTTAATTAATGAAATCATCATAAAATACTACTATTATGAATTTGTGTTTCAAATTCATTAATTCAAAATCTGTAATTCCTTTTATCCACCATTAACTTCCTGCAGCTTTAAGTCATGATTATCTTGCACCAATCATTGTAGCATATGCTTTTGGCATCTTAGTGGAGTCAAACTTAACTTTTCAAAATCACACCACTGATCTACTGCTGCATTAATACTACGATTAAAAGGGGGGAAAATAATATTAATATCATTAATAATTATGTAACCTTAATTTTTTTAAATAATTCTGGAAGATTATAAATTTAGTGTATGCATTTTTTGTTTTCAAAAAGTCACTTCTTCTCCCCCCCCCCCATACCTTGGGATTGATTAGACCAACCCAACTGCTACTCAAAAGACATGACTTACAGTTTCCCTGCCTCATACTTGGTAGTCCTTTTGTAAAAATGCTCCAACTGTGTCAAAAATTATAATATGTTTATGCAATATTAATGTTTTTGGCTTATATTCTAGACAATTTGGTGACAAGTGATCTAAGTGAAATATGTTGACAAATTTTAGAGATCATTTCCAGGGGCATACAAACCAACTACCTAAAAAGAAGAAGTTTCTTCCAAATGAATGTTATTTGGTATTTCTCTAGTTAAATCTGTCTTCAAAATGTACTGCTAACTATACATCACGTCAGCTCATATCTTGGTCTTCCCCCTCTGGTTTTCTCTTTTATTATCCCAGTTCAAACCCCTATTTTATTAACCTTTCATTTCTCATTCTGTTTCAAATAGTTTGCTCAAATTTATCAAATTCCTGATGTATCACTAATGGGATATATATTTATATATATATGATTAAGTTTGTATTATTACTATCTTCCTATCAACAATTTTTTTCCAAATTACAGTGGTCATTCATTTACTGTATTAGCTTTCAAGTGTGCAAATGAACAGTCTAAAGAACAAGTAAAATACTTCAGCTTTTTAGCTATAATTTTTAGTGAAGATGACAGGTTAAATTTGGAAATATCACAATAAGTGAGGAGCCAACTGAATAAATTTATATGAAAAAAAGAGAAATTAGCCAAAACACTTAACTAGCTGCATACAGGCATATATACAACAAACTGGCATCAAGAGATTTTCAAAATGTGTGAATAATAGGAATCAGTTTGTCCCCCCCCCCCCACCCCATCATAGTTTATCATAATGATACAGTATACAAATGATGTTCTAATTAAGTGTATATAAAACCTTTTTGTGATCTTCCTGTCTTTCAAGAAAAAAAGAAAATAAACAAATGGAAATTACAAATTAAAAAAAAATAAATAAAAGTTTATCAAAAATGTAAGTGAAATTTTTTATTTTATTTATTTTTTTTAGAAACCTGCTTACAATTAAATATATATTGCATTTTAATAATAAAAAAAGTAAATGATCTCAGCAATCTGTTTTAAAGCAAAAACAGAACTCTCATTTACTGAATCCTAGTTCATTAACAGTATCAACATCTCCAGCGAGATAGGTTGGGGGAGGGTCACTGCCTATAAGAGAAAGTTGTTACATGAAGTTTATTGGTCATTCTTAGTTACTTGGGGATCGGTCATCACTTATTTTTAGAAGGAGAAAGGTTCTCTATGTGAAACATAGAATGTTTTTTTCTTTAGTTAAAAATAAATTATATTTTTGTTTAACCTTTACCCATTTCTAAGCAAGCAAAGTTTGCTCATGAAAATACTTATCACAACTAGGGCTACCTGTATGAAGAAGCTGTTGACTTCACATCAGCTGCCTCAGTAAAAGATTAAACAAGAATTTCTTGGCAACTATAGTTTACTTCATAATAAAAACTTTCTACATAATGTTTTATTTTCTTCATCATCAAATTTCTGACGTACAGGAATTCGATGAATCCTGCACATGTCAGGATAAGAAGGGGTGTACAGGATATTATATCAGGACTACATGAAGAACTTGCATCATTACTCACTCCCTATCAACAATTTATTTTTCCTCCGAATTTCCTCTGTTATTTGTCAAGACTCCAACATTATCAGATCTTATATTTCTGTCTTCTAAGGCACATTTTACTGTATCAATCCACCTCTATCTTGGTTTTCCTTCGGGTCTCTTTCCTGCTAACCTGGCAGAGAACACTTGTTTTGCTAATCTTTCCTCTCGCCATTCTGTTTAAGTGACCATACCACCACCACCTGAGATTAGCTCTGCTAACACATTCCTGGAAGCTAACAATATTAAGTTCTTTCTTAACATCCTCATTTTTAATACAGGATATTATGATAATACTTATGATTATCAATGGCAATATCGTAATCATAATTACGATATTGCCATTGACACCATCTGTTCAGGCCCTTAATCTTTCTCAGAACTCTCATATCTGTGGTCTCTAGTCTTTGGTCAAGCGTTTTACTTCTGACTCAGCTCTCAGATCCATAAGTTAAAATTGGTATGAACACTCTTGCATACAGCTAATTTATTATTTTGACTGATTTCTCTTATTCCATATAAATTTATTCAGTTAACTTACCAGCGTTGTTGATTCTGTTGTCTATTCCCATATTTAATTTATCATCATTATCATCAAATTCCTGCCATGTACCCTCAAGGGGCGTACAGGATATGATAGTACTACATGAAAAATTTACATCATTACTAACTTCCTATCTACAATTTTCCTCCAAATCAGTCTGTTACCTGTCAAGAATCCGACATTATCAGATCTTATATTCCTATCGTCTAAGGCACTTTGTACCATATCAATCCACCTAAATCTTGGTCTTCCTCTGGGTCGTTTTCCTGCCAACTTGGCAGAGAACACTTGCTTTGCTTATCTATTCTCGCCCATTCTGTTTAAGTGACCAAACCTCCTGAGATTAGCTCTGCTAACACATTCCTGGATGCTGACAATGTCAAGTTCTTTCCTAATATTCTCATTTTTAATATGATATTGCCATTCATGCCATCTGTTCACCCCCCTAATCTTTCTCAGGTCTCTCTAGTCTTTGGTCAAGTGTTTTACTTCTGACCCAGCTCTCAGATTCATAAGTTAAAACTGGTTTGAACAGTCTTGTAAACAGCTAATTTAGCGTTCCAACTAATTTCTCTCTTATTCCATATGAATTTATTCAATTGACTTCCTACCATACCAGACTTCTTGATTCTGTTGTCTATTTCCATATTTAATTTACCATCTTCACTAAAAATCGTGCCTAAGTAGCTGAAACGTTTTACTTATTCCACAGGTTCTCCATTCACAACACAGTTGATTTTCAATGATTCTGCCTATTTTCATTGTCTTTGTCTTTTTATTGCTGCCCTTCATACCATATCTATTACAACAGTTATTCAATTTAGTCACAGAATCTTGCAGACTTGTAGCGGATTTATTTAGAAGTATAACATCATCAGCATTAAGCAAAGAGCTGACATTAACATTTCCAATTTTGATATTATGTTTAATACCACTTTCCTTCATAATGTGATCCATATAGATAATGAATAACAGAGGGGATAACGTACATCCTTGTCTCACACCAGATTTAACATTAAACCATCTTCCTGTACTTCCTTCAATTCTAACTCCTGTCTTACAACTCAAATAAAGACTAAGTATAGCTTGATATAATGCCCCATTGACACCATATAACTGTAGCGTATTGAATAGCTTCTCTCTTGGCACCTTGTCATATGCCTTTTCCAGATCGACAAAACTTACAGATCTTTGTTATATTCTATGATTTCTCAACTATTTGTCGTAAAGTGAAAATCTGATTCTAACAGCCTGTATTTGGCATGAATCCAGCTTGTTCTTTACCAAGCTTCCCTTCCACAATTCTTCTCAACCATTTCTCAAGTATACTTGCATAAATCTTACCAGGAACAATCAGTACAAAAATACCTCTAATTCTCACATTGTTTTATTTCCCTTTTTGTATATGGGTACTATGAGAGCTCTACTCCAATCGTCTGGAATTTGATCCTCTGTCCATGCCTTTTGAACTATGCAATGCAGCCACTGTAAGACTTATACCTCCATACTGAGCATTTCTAGTCGAATATCATCTACCTCCGCCCTCTTTCTTTCCACATTTCAGGCTTTTGACGGCTTTTTCTACTTCAAGTATGGATATGTATTCCTGTTTGCATGCCTGTTGAGTGTTTTTTTACCCCTGTGCTGTCACTGATTGTTTCATTTAGCAATTTTTCAAAGTAATTACTCTATACTTCAAGGATATCTTTTTCTCCAATTTTCATGTCACTTTTATGATCTCTAATTCCTTTTACAGTTTCCTGCATTTCTGAGCTTCTTCAACAATCTCCAGAATATCTTGCCACCTTCTTGATATTTATTTTCTATGTTCTTAACAGTCTTTCCATGACTTTTGTCTAGCTAGTTTTACACAGTGTTTGGCTTTCTTACATTTGTCTCTGTATTCTCTAAGAGCACAAACATTTATTTGCCAGAAACTTTCAATATGCTTTCCTCTTTTCGTTAACTGCCTCTTTAACTTCCTGTGTCCACCATGGCGTTCTGATTTTGATATCATTGCAGACAACCTCATGCCTCTATGGCTGAATCAATCAATGTTTTCTTCAGGATTTGCCACTGAACCTCCAAGGTTTGGTTTCTGTTCTCAAACGCTTTCATTTTTTCTTGAATAATGTTTGTGTATTTTAGTCTATACTTCACATCTGAGAGCTGCTCAACTTATATTTGCTTTAAAATTTTCTTACATGTTCTTTTCTATATATACCGTATTTGCCGGCGTATAGGATGCACCCCCCTTTTTGTATACATTTTTTAGGAAAAAAACTTTATCACTGAATATTATAATGAATTTACAGTATTTCAAACATAAAGTAATAAATAGGTCTACTTTCAACAAATACCTAGGAAAGAGCACCCACCTTTTTGAATCGTCAAAATCCAGAAATTCATCTCCAGAGCTATATGAAGAGACACTTGAAACCTCTTCTAAATCAGAATCTAAGTCCTCATACAACAAATTGTCCTCTGTACCATCCAGTGCATTACTAATTCCACACTTCTTAAATGATTTAACCACTGTCTCAGTTTTCACAGCATCCCATGAAGCTTTGACCCACTCACAAACTTGCGAAATGCTAGGCCTCTTCCTTCTTCCTGATGGCGTAACCTCAAAATCTGAAGACTGCATCCAGCTGTTCCACTTCTCCTCCATAAATCCCTTAAATGGTTTATTAATACAGACATCTAAAGGTTGAAACTGACTAGTTAGACCTCCTGGAATTACAGCTAACTGAGTTTTCAATTCCTTGAGTTTATTTATAACATTCTCTGTTCTGTGAGAACGAAATGGATCCTATACTAGCATATGGCAGGCTTCTTCAACAGTCCACCAGGACCAAATTTTATATATCCATAACTTCATTCCTCCTCCATCCATCCAACCTTTTGGGTGAACATGTACAAACACTCATTTAAGCAGTTTTTCTTTGGGTAGCGTCTTCCTTTTAAAAATCAATAGTGGCAGCAATTTTGTCCCATCAGCATAGCAGGATAAAACAACCGTGTAATGAGTTTTTTTGTGCCCTCAAAGTTTTAATAGTAACACTTTTAGTGCCCTTGGAATCTACAGTTTTGTTTGAGGGCACATCAAAAGTCAGTGGAACCTCGTCCATGTTTCCTATTTGCACAAGATCTAAATTTTCCCGTTTCCTCGCGTTAATGATGAATCGATGAAATTCAATCATTATTTCTTCATATTCAGCTGGCATCTTTTGTGATATTTTTGTTTTAGTCAGCATACATAGCTAGTTTCTCTCCATGAATCTTGACCACCATGATGTTGATCCAGTAAAGTTGGCGATCCCTCTGTTAGTGGCTATCGCTTTCGCTTGATGAATAATCATTTTTGTAGACACTGAAAGTCCTGCTTTTCTGTGGTCTAAACTCCAAGAATGCCTCAGAATTCTGGCCATTTTGCAGTTCCACTTCGTAGGTTATGTTTACTGCAAGTTGCTTTTTTTAAATTCTCTTCCCGATTCTGCCAAGTTGTTATCATTTTCTCAGTTGGGAGTGGTCCAAAATGCCTCTTTGCAGCCCTATTTCCATGTTCTTTAGCATACCAATCACATGTAGCTTGTTTGCAATATTGTAACAATGCCGACGTTTTTCAGCCATAATTTGCCAAGAAATTTATCACCATTCACAACATCGGCGATTGGAAAGTTTAAACGAACAGGACACAGCTGTGATCGTCGATGACAGCGCATGCGCATCCACTGAACTCTACGTCAGTGTTTCTCAAAGTGTAGTACGCGTACACCCCCGGGGGGTAAGTGAAAGGTCTTCAGGGGGTCCATGGCAATTTTCGGCTATGTATCATTAACGCATAGAATAAAATTCAATGTATCCGTGAAGTTCGAGATCGTAAAACGTTCCTGTTGTATTACTGAATAAGGTACAGAGGCATCTGCAAGCTGTGCAATATGTTTCTCAACAAACAGTGCAATTAGAGACAACTAGGATAAAAATGGCACTAACTAATGAATCGCACGTCCCCTCACACAGAAAACGATGTATGACTCAAGCAAAACCATATGTTGCCGGTGCAACATATGGTTTTGTTTGAGTGAACTTAAAACAAAGAAATATATAGTGAATATGTTTCAGATATTATATAAGGAATTTGGTTGAAGAGAATTAGCATTTCAACTCACTGTCGGCTTGTCTTTGTCATTTAGTAGCACGATTTTTTGTTAATACCGTACCAATCATATGAACGCGGATGTCTGAAGTTTGAGAAACACTACTCTAAGTAACTGGAATGCTCTCTCACACACACACTGCAAGGAAGCAATAAAGAAATCACATAACTCGGAACAGAGAAAATTTCCATAAATTAAAATAATAAAAAACTGAATATCGGCGTTTCTTTGAGAATAGTCTGAAAAATGCACGCTGTTTTTCAGACCTATTTTCAAAGAAAAAAAGTGAGTCTCATAAGCCGGCAAATACGGTAATTCAATTTTATCCTGCTCAAGACTAAATAGTGATCACTTCCAATTTCAAATCCTCTGTACACTCTAGTGTCTTGCACCAGTGAGAAAACATTCATTATCAACAATAACATAGTCAATGAGACTTTTCTTATTCCTTGCCGCTTCTCTCTGTGTGAATTTATGCACATTTTTATGTTCGAACATTGTGTTAGTAATAACCAGCCTGTGTCATGAGCAGAAATCCAACAGGTATTTGCCATTATTATTAGCTTTTTCTCTTTTCTCCAAATTTTCCCAAAATATATCTGTCTGACAGTCATTTCCTACTCTGCTATTTAGATCCCAACAAAGACCAACTTTTCCATTTTCATTGTGTCAGTTGCTTTCTCTAAAGCATCAAAAAAAGTCTTCCACTTCTACCTTAGTAGAACCTTCTGTGGGACCATAGGCACAAATAAGTCTCATTGTCCAGTTACCCATTCTGATATTTGCCCACATCACTCTACTTGATGTTGCCTGCTATTCAAGAAGATTAGCCTCATATTTAGTGTTGAATACTATAGCTACTTCTTTTTTTCCCAATTGTTATTGCCTGAATTTTGTATTTATTGTTCAGAAAGATCTCACCAGTTTGTCTTTCATGCCTATTATATCAATCTGGTACTTATCCAATTCCTCAGCCAGCTTCATTTTTTTGCCATTTAGACTTCTTATGTTGATAGCACTGATCTTGAACTCTGGTGATGTTGAGTTTAGGTGTGTTTCAGGATTTGTTCCGGTAGCTGACTTTTTGCTGTTTGTCCTGGTGTCCACAAATTGGGTCCTTGTTTAACCAGGCACACCACAACTGGCATGAAATTGTCATGTTGTACCATCATTTTATTTGTAGTTTAGGACAATAAGAATATAATTTAGTCAGCTAAATCCCCAATTGCCAGCCCATATTCGATCATTCAGTATCCAGGTAGATACCTAACAGAGTGCACTACAAGAAGGTGAGGATTGGACATTAAGTCAGAAGCCCTCTGGTCGGTTCTCTGCATTCCTTTAAAGGCTATGAGGAGTCTCCTCTCAGTTATACAGCTTTGACCCTTAAGCACCCCTATCACATCTGTATCTTTTTCATATCTGCAAGGTACTTTAGCAGTTTTTTTTTTCATGTATAAGGAAAATGTTTCTCTCTTCCCCCAGCTTTTTGCATGCTTTTTTTTTTTTAAATGATAGTTTTTCACAGTTAACTGTGATAGGCATCTACGTAAACTGAATGCAAACTATTAGAACTGCACAATTACACCTCTTTTATTTTAATGTTAACTGCACAATATCTTACTATACTGCATTGTACAACGGGAAAAAAAAAAAAAAAAAATCTGAATTCTGACGAAATGGAAACAAAAACAGATCTATAGTTTAATATGCAAAAAAAAGGTAGGTCAAAATTTGATGAGGGGAAAAATACATTAATTCCACATTTCTGTTTAATATTTCAAGGCATGATATCTTGTAGGTTCAGCTCTTGACTATTCCCAATATACCTGTCACTAACAAACATCAAATTTCAATAAACTGGAAGGGAAAATTGAGTCTTGAAAAGTCAGATATGACCACAATTTAACTTTAAGATTTAACTTCTTAAATCTACTCGTTATCCTAAATACCAAGTAGATTTACAAGTTAAATTTCATCCAGCTAGTGCCAAAGCACTAGCTAAATTATCAGCTTAAATCACTGTCAAATTTTGCCAATAAAAATTATTCTATTTAAACAACCACATGACATCGGTTATACCCTTAATCTCAATTTTAAAACACCTACAAACAGACCATAAATTATTCTTTTAATAAATTAATTTAAAAAAAAGTTATATTGTAAACACTTTCACAGTCAACTGCTATAGAAAATATATATAGAATTTATTAAAACTTTCCATTATATTTCATCCAATGTAACATCAATAAAATATATTATTAAAACTGTACATTTTATACAGTCATCCCTCGACTTACGTTGGTGTTCCATTCTATCCGGCAGGATGTAAGTCGATACATTAAATCAACAAAGTTATAGGGGTTAAGGTTACAGTTTTATAATCAGTATACTGTCATTTTAATTTTTAAAACCTTATTATAAAACTGTACTGTGCATTACTGCAACTATAAAACAGGAGAATAATCACCCAAATCTTCCTCTACAATCCCACCTTCATTACCTCTATGTGAAGCATCAGACTATGGCTCTTCTGGTATAACCTTTGTTTTTTTGATGAAAATGTCCAATGTGCTTTGTTTATTCCTCTTCTTCTTTTCATCATAAATTTCTTTATAGCAAGCAAATGCATCATGTACTTTCCTTTCTACTAACTGATAGCATTCAACATTGGGGTCCATGTCTTCAACCATTTTCAGAACATTGCTAATTGCAGAACTGCAAGACCCTTCACTGTGAATTATCTCTTCTTGTTTCTCTTTTCCCTCTTCCTTTTCTGCAACACGTTGTTCCTCCAGTTCAATCCATTCTTCGTTGGTCAACTCTTCAGGGGCACTTTCTATGAGTTGAACTATGTTATCATCATTCACTTCGAGATTCAGATTGTTTGCTAGGTCCACCATTTCTTCATTCAATTTACAAAGTTCTTCATTTTTTTCAAAACTTCCAAAATCGTGCAAACCTTTTTAATAAATTTAGTTTAATCCTTTATCCAAGCGTGTGCAAACAAAGTTTGCGCCTGAAAGTATCTTCAGGACTGGGGTAAAGTGGTACAACACCGGGCGACTCCTTGCAAAGGTGGAGTAAGCTACCAACACTCCTATCTCAGTATCTCCCATAATGCAAAACACATCTCCTTGCAGATATGTCTAATGTTATGCATTAAGGGAAGGGCCACTACCCAGACTAGTTTTGACCTTTATTGAGGTCTCTTCAGTGGGAGCCAGGCCCAAGTGGAGATACCAAGGTAGAAGCATTAGCAAGGTTATCTCCTCCTATAGGAACTGCCAAACGGTGTGCCACCTTTTTATTAAATTACTCCGGACTTAGAAAGATGTTGAAAGTTTATTTTTCACTTGGTCAGACTATATTATATTTAGTTTAATCCTTTATCCAAGTGTGTGCAAACAAAGTTTGTGCCTGAAAGTATCTTCAGGACTGGAGTAAAGTGGCCCTTCCCTTAATGCATAACATTATACACATCTGCAAGGAAATGTGTTTTGCATTATGGGAGATACTGATATAGGAGTGTTGTTACCACTTTACCCCAGTCCTGAAGATACTTTCAGGTGCAAACTTTGTTTGCACACACTTGGATAAAGGATTAAACTAAATTTATTATAGTCTGACCAAGTGAAAAATAAACTTTCAAAACCTTTTTAATGTCTTTTTCCATATGCTACTTATATACTGAGAGATCACTTTGTCTCAAACTACAGCAATATTTTTAATAGCATGATAAATATTGAATGCTTTCAGAATTGCATGAGAGTCTGGTCGTTTCCTTCAGTAGCAGAAATGTGAAAACGTTCTCCGTAGATAATAAGCCTTAAATACTACAAGAACTCCCTGATCCATCGATTGGATCAACGAAGTATGTTTGAAGGGAGAAACATGACTCTGAACTTGGTGAAGATCACCAGGAGCATTATCTAGAATTTATAAAATTTTAAATTCTACATTTTCTTTCACACAACAGCTTTTCATTTCACTCGCATTGCAGTTGATTAAGGCATCCGCAAACAATTTTTGAGTCATCCACAACTTCTTATATCTCCGTTAATGAACTGGAAGAGTATGCTTCCTAATGCAGTTTGAAAGCTCATGGATTCTCATTGTGCCATATCACAAATGGTTTCAGTTTATATCCAGTCACATTATCCCCTAACAGAATTGTAATACGGTTTTTAAGAGCTTTGAAACTAGGCATACATTTTAGCCTTTTGTGGATGAATTGTCTGCTCTGGCATTTTTTTCCGAAACAAGGAGGTCTCATCCATATTATTAAATTTTTGCTGCGGCAAATCATTTCCCTTCGTAATAATTTTATCCAATTTCTCCACAAACTCTTTGGCAGCCTTCTCATCGGAACTTGCACATTCACCATACATTTTCACATTATGCAGTGCAAAATGCTGTTTGAATCTCATAAACTAACCGGAAGAAGAGTTGAATTTGTAGTCGTAATCAGTCCTGCTTTCTCCTTCAACATGTTGAAGAAACTTAGTGCCTTAGCGGTTATGGTTATAGTGCTAAGAGGTATGCGCTTTTGGTTCAGGTTCTCTATCCATGATGGAAGTAGCTTTTCCATTCGCCGATAGGACCTTGTCGTTGCTTCATCACTATCGTTGAACTTGCAACTTCGTTTCAAGATCAATTGCTTGCCTCTTTTTTCTGTGATTCTTCACTAGGTTTCTTAATTTGGTATGTAGGGGCCATGTTGCACAAAATATAGTGAAATATTTAACGATAAATACACAAATAATTTATTTTTTTTAAACATAAATTCAACAGAGGAACTGCTGAAGCCATGTGCCAACTGCCGAGGGAGGTTGCCGCTGAATGCGCTGTTGCCACTGCATTGTTGCTAAATAAAAACCTTTTTACTTCATGCTCGCTTGCGTCTTATTCTAAAATGTTATTTATTCCATTATGGGATCACACACGTATCTTCGAACAGACGTAAGTCAAGGGATGACTATACTTTATCTCAAATTCAACATAGGTAATTTAAATAGTTGTGCCTACTTTGCCTTTTATGATTTGAACTTGCTTTCATAATGGAACATTTATTTTCATGTAATAATGTTAAATAGTCCCCCACCCCTCCAAAAAAGAGCCATATTTTAGTATGCTAGGAGAATTACCAATTGATAATTCTTAGGCATCACTCTGCCTGATGGAGAACTGTTCTCATCGTTTCATCATGCAGACAAGTTCATGTAGAAATGCAGAATTAATATTTAAATTTATACAAGTTTGTCTTCCATGCCTACTTTCTTCCATAAATGAAATGAAATAAGTACACATTTCATGAAAAATCATGTGGCTGTCAAATAAAGACATATTTTAAAAATGAGCAAACAGGCAAGCATTAACATTAAATCAACATGATGTAAGTTCAAATCCTACCACAGGCATGAATATTTACAAATATCTTTAGGAGCTCGATTAATCATTAATGAAATCAACAAACCACCATCCTACTTATGGAAGCTTGAAGTGGCTTAAGTACTATAGATGGTTCAGAGCCTATAGTACTTAAGCCATTTCAGAAATTTGCAGAAATTTAAATATTCATTCTGCATTCCTATATTAAATTCATACACAAAATGATGAAATATGACATGAAACCCACAAATTTTACAGTAAATAAATAATGACTGACTTTAATGTAGACAATATTTTATATATATTTGGAAGCAAAAGATAAATGATTAGGAGGGGAAAGTCATAACTTACTTCTTTTTCCTGCCTAATTTGAGAAACAAGAACAGGAGGATTGTCATGAGGTAAAGCTTGAGAAAGAAGTCCCAATTGCTGGTCCAACCATATTTGTTTTTCTTGTACACATTTCTTTACCTAAAAGGAATATTTGGCTATAGTAAGAATACTGGCTGACACAAAATACCCAAACCTTTTCTACAGTATACAATATCTCAATGCAATAATGCTAGTTAACTAAATGCATGTTAAAAATTAATAACTAGAAGTATCAAACTAAGAAATATAAGTCACCGTGGCTCAACGTCTTTTTGTTGGAAGGACTTTTATAAGGCCCCAATCATTTCACAGTTTGGTACTTGAATGAAACTTCAAGTACCTTCTTTGCATCTTCAAGTACCAACTTTGGTACTTCTGCAAATTTCTGAAGTGGCTTAAGTACTATAGGCTCTGAACCATTTATAATACTTAAGCCACTTCAAGCTTCCATAAGTAGGATGGTGGTTTGTTGATTTCATTAATGATTAATCGATTAGTCACTGAGTCAATTACTCAGAACTATGTTGAAAGTTTTTTTTTTTTTTTTTTTTACTTGGTTATACTATAAATTAAAGATGCCAAGAAATTAGTATTCTTGGTTTCATCCTTTATCCAAGTGTAAGCAAACAAAGTTTGCATGTGAAGTCACTTCATGACTGGGCTATTTGAATATAGCGACTAATGACTTCACATCAATTACTTTAGTAACCCATAATGCATTATAGCACAGCCACAAGGTTTTGACCTTTACTGAGGTCTCATCAGTGGGAGCTAGACTTAGGAGTGATACTAAAGTCCAAGTATATGGAAATATGACTTCATTACAAGTACTTAAAAGGTGTCACACCTTATTACTAAAATACTCTGGATTAGAGACAGATGTTAAGTTTTTTTTTGCTTGATTATACTATAAATTAAAGATGCTAAGAAATTATATTCTTGGTTTCAGAAGTAATGCAAAAGTCATATGGAACTATGACTTCGACATTACTTCAACCTTGGTATCACTTCTGGGCTGGTGCCCGCTGATTAGACTTCAAAAAAGGTCGAAACTGGTCTGGGTAGCGGCCCTTCCCATAATGCACAGCATTATACATGTCTGTAAAGATATGTGCATTGCATTATGATATACTAGGGCAATTGATGTAAAGTCATTGGCCTCTATATACAAGTAGCCCAGTGGTGAAGTGACTTCACATGTAAACTTTGTTTGCTTACACTTGGATAAAGGATGAAACCAAGAATATAATTTCTTGGCATCTTTAATTTATATTTGGAACTATTTCTCATTCTTGCATTATTTCTGTGTGAAATAACTGAAAACATAAGGATTTTACAATCCAGCAATGCAAAGACATGGCATTTCCTTTCAGAAATGGACATACTTGCTCTGCCACCTTTTATTATTATTATAATTTTTATCTTGACTATTATCAACTTGCTGAAATTCTGTTTATTAGATCTTCAGGAACTAATAAACAGAATTTCAAGCTCTTTTTTAAGGACTGGAAGAATTTCTATATTATACTAGCACCTGCACATTCTGTTGAATTCCCGTGAAGTGATTTTCTATATTCTACCTGCACATTAAGAACAGACGTGAATCACACTGTTGAATTTCCATTATGAAGTCTACCAACATCACTATTTTCTACTGCTGACCTTCTGAAGTAATTCATCTTCATGTTTAGTGTCAGGATACTTTATCCTCTGTGATCTCTAGTGTCCAAATAAATTTCATACTCAATATTTAGAAGAACCAATTATTTTCTTTTGTCTCAGTTGACAGAATTGGTGTTATTACTATTTCTTTAATTCAGTCATCAATGTTACTTTTTCTAGTGATACTTTGTATGTTGTGGTACCCTCTTCAATTCTGTTCAAGTTGTTACAATATCTGTTTATTTTAGTTCCCTGGTTAAAAGAGCAGCAAATTTGTATTTGGCTGAGCAGCAGCAGCCCAATCAGCATGATATCAGATTCAGTCCAAGTAGATACCTATTAATGGAATGCAGGATCCACTTTGATCCTTAAGAAATTCCCCTGATTATTTTAAAACTATACTAATATGCAATAAAGGTAATATTTAAAGAACAATTGAAAGGAAAGATAAAGCAATGAAATTTGATTTTAAGGGCAGCACTGATTGTAGGAAATAACACATCAACCTATGTAGTCAAAGAATAACACAAATATATAGAACCACTGTATATACTGAATTCACAAACTGAGCACAACAAAGTGCACACATGCTGCAATATAGTTTCTCAGGAGGAAATGATCAAATCACTCAGAATCAACTTCAAAAGTTGATTCTGAGTGATTTTAAGCAAAAAATGACATGACAATTATAAAAACATATCTTAACATTTTATTACAGTTAGAAGTTACAAAATTGTTTTAATACCATCTTGGTATCAACACAGTTTTAATCTGCACGCTGAAAGTGTTTGGAGCAGCCCATCTTTTATGTTCTCGACCTAGTTAAATTTAGAAGACAGCTTTAGAATAAAACCATCTTTAGATGATAATAAGCTAACACCTTTTATTCCCTTATAGGGAGTAGGCAAGGCATTTTAACCCTATCTAGCTTTTGGAGACTGAATACGCAGTTCAATCTCCACTGGTAACCAATCAGAGATAGTTAGCCCATGATTATCACTAATTTTTGGCGGCAACCGATGAAGAGACTGGCAAACAAGTGCTGCCATCTGTTAGTACCTAACAGGATGTTACTGTCTGAAATAACGTAGGCTGTATGGTCAGTTTTCTTGAGTTTATGGGATGAAAAAACCCTAGTTTCCAGGAGAAAAAACCTGCTTGCCTGTGCCAGAGATTGACTAATTCTAGGCATGAAAGCTAGTTAACTTATTTAGATGTCATGCCATTATTCATTTACGAGGATAAAACGAAGACGTAATATCTGAATAAATTAACTAGCTTTAAAATTATAACTACTAATGTAAAGTGCAAAAAGAGGAAAAAAAAAAGAGGAAGTAATTAAATACTGGTATTAAAATGAGATTGTACAAAGTAAAAATCCTATGGATTCCATACAGTCTTCAATCTGTGAACATTTATTGCAATTATCTGCAATGAACATTTATCTACTTGTTTCCAGTAGGAAAGAGTATTACATATGAAAGTAAATATTCACAATATCAGGAACATGTTTGTGCTGTTTTCTGTTGTTGGATTGTTTTTAATTGGATTCTTTTTGCCAGAATTTTTTTTGGAAGATCAGAAATGGGAGATATAATAGTCTCAACAATAATTATTTAAATTTTGAACAGCAAAAGAATAGTAATTTTTTTCACATTGAGAAGATACTGAAATTTGTAGCTAGATTTAAATACTGCCTTGCAAGAAGCACTTAAAGATGTGTCTGGTCAATTTATATACACTGTCAACAAATGGATATTTTAATGTCTCTTTGCAACTTGATGTTTACTTGGACAGTTTATAGTTTTTTGCTATGTAGATTGCATTATATTAGCTAATATAATATTTGCAAAAAAAATTTTATTTCTTAATTCATACTGTAATGGATGTGCAGGATTGTAGGTGTGTATAAACTGCCTTAAAATAAAATTTGATATTGTGAGGATGATAAGAAGAAATGTAGGCAATTTTCGATATTTATGGGTTTATGGTGAATTAACTCATAAAATTAAACCAATGTATTACAACTGGGGGTGCTTAAGGGTCAAAACTGTATAACTGAGAGGAGACCTCCACATAGCCTTTAAAGGAATGCAGAGAACCGACCAGGGCTTCCGACCTAATGTCCAATCCTCACCTTTTCGTGGTGCACCCTATTGGGTATCTACCTGGATACTCAACAAACGAGGATGGGCTGGCAATTTGGGATTTAGCTGACCAAATTGTATTCTTATTGACTTAAACCAATATACAAAATGATGGTACAACATGACAAAATTTCATGCCGGCTGGGGCGTTGCCCGGTTAAACAAGACCCCCATTGTTTTAGCCAGGGAACCAGGAACAACGAAAAGTCAGCTACTGGAACAAATCTGAAAGCACACACCCCAACTCAATATCACCAGAGTTAAAGATTGGTACTATCAACATAAGAAGCCTGAATGGCAAAGAAATGGAGCTAGCTGAGGAATTAGATAAGTACCAGATCGACATAATAGGGGTGACTGAAACAAAAAAGACAAAAACTGGCGAGATATTTCTGAGCAATAAATACAAAATGTTATATTCAGGCAATGACAATCAAGGAAAAGAAGGCGTAGCCATAGTATTCAACACAAAATACGAGGCTAATCTTCTTGAATGTCAGGCAGTCTCAAGTAGAGTGGTGTGGGCACATATCAGAATGGGGAATTGCACAATGAGACTAATTTGTGCCTATCCCACAGAAGGTTCTACTAAGGTAGAAGTGGAGGAATTCTTTGAGGCTTTAGAGAAAGCAACTGACACAATGAAAAAAGAAAAGTTGGTCCTTGTTGGGGATCTAAATAGCAGAGTAGGAAGTGATTGTCAGACATACAAAAATATTTTGGGAAAATTTGGAGAAAAGAGCAAAGCTAATAATAATGGCAAATACCTGTTCGATTTCTGCTCAGGACATGGACTAGTTATTACTAACACCATGTTCCAACATAAAAATGTGCACAAATTCACATGGAGAGAAGAGGCATTGACTATATTATTGTTGATAGTGATGTTTTCTCTCTGCTTCAGGACACCAGAGTGTACAGAGGATTTGAAATTGGAAGTGATCACTATTTAGTCTTGAGCAGGATAAAATTGAATTTCATATTGAAAAGAATAACATCTAAGAAAGTTTTAAAAAGAATAAAAGTTGAGCAGCTCTCAGATGTGAACTGTAGACTAAAATACACAAAGATTATTGAAGAAAAAATGAAAGAGTTTGAAAACAGGAACCAAACCTTGGAGATTCAGTGGCAAGCCTTGAAGAAAACCCTGATTGATTCAGCCAGAGAGGCATGTGGTGAGGTTGTCTGCAAGGATAGAAAAATAAGAACTCCATGGTGGGCGCAGGAAGTCAAAGAGGCAGTGAAGGAAAAGAAGAAAGCATACCAAAAGTTCCTGGCAAATAAGTCAGCTTGTGCTCTTAGAGAATACAGAAACAAATGTAAGAAAGCTAAACACTGTGAAACTAGCTAAACAAAAGTCATGGGAGGATTTTGGCAAGAACATAGAAAATAAATATCAAGAAGGTGGTAAGATATTCTGGAGGTTGTTGAAGAAGCTCAGGAATGGAGCAAACTGTAAAAGGAATTAGAGATGATAAAGATGACATGAAAACTGGAGAAAAAGATATCCTTGAAGTATGGAGTA
The DNA here is from genome assembly GCF_054136105.1 of Typopeltis vanoorti. NCBI lineage: Eukaryota > Metazoa > Arthropoda > Arachnida > Uropygi > Thelyphonidae > Typopeltis > Typopeltis vanoorti. Next base: position 90,666,761 of record NC_143554.1, read on the forward strand.
ATTACTTCGAAAAATTGCTAAATGAAACAAGCAGTGATAGCCTAGTGGTAAAAAAACACTCAACAGGCATACAGTCAGGAATAGATATCCATACTTGAAGTAGAAAAAGCCATCAAAAGCTTGAAATGTGGAAAGTCAGCAGGAGTAGATGATATTCGACAAGAAATGCTGAAGTATGGTGGTATAAAAGTCTTACAGTGGTTGCACTGCATAGTTCAGAAGGCGTGGACAGAGGGACGAATTCCCGATGATTGGAGTAGAGCCCTCATAGTACCCATATATAAAAAGAGAAATAAAACTGAATGTGAGAATTACAGAGGTATTTCCCTACTGAGTGTTCCTGGCATGATTTATGCCATTATACTTGAGAAACGATTGAGAAGAATTGTGGAAGAAAAGCTTGGTGAAGAACAAGCTGGATTCAGGCCAAAATCAGATCTTCACTTTACGACAAATAGTTGAGAAAGCATGGGAATATAAGCAAGATCTGTATTTATGTTTTGTAGATCTGGAAAAGGCATATGACAAGGTGCCAAGAGAGAAGCTATCAATCTACAGTTATATGGTGTCAATGGGGCATTATATCAAGCAATACTTAGTCTTTATTTGAGTTGTAAGTCAGTAGTTAGAATTAAAGGAAGTACAGGAAGATGATTTAATGTTAAATCTGGTGTGAGACAAGGATGTACATTATCCCGTCTGTTATTCATTGTCTATATGGATCACATTATGAAGGAAAGTGGTATTAAACATGATATCAGAATTGGAGATGTTAATGTATGCTCTTTGCTTTATGTGGACAATGTTATATTTCTAAATAAATCTGCTATAAGTTTGCAAGATTCCTTTACTAAAATTGAATAACTGTTGTAATAGATATGGTATGAAGGTCAGCAATAAAACGACAAAGACAATGAAAATAGGTAGAATCATTGAAAATATCAACTGTGTTGTGAATGGAGAACCTGTGGAATAAGTAAAACATTTCAGCTACTTTGGCATGATTTTTAGTGAAGATGGTAAATTAAATATGGAAATAGACAACAGAATCAACAAAGCTGATATGGTAGGAAGTCAATTGAATAAATTCATATGGAATAAGAGAAAAATTAGTCAGAACATTAAATTAGCTCTATACAAGACAGTGTTCAAACCAGTTTTAACTTATGGATCTGAGAGCTGGGTCAGAAGTAAAACACTTGACCAAAGACTGCAGATATGAGAGTCCTGAGAAAGATTAGAGGCATGAACAGATGGCATCAATGGCAATATCATATTAAAAACGAGGATATTAGGAAAGAACTTGACATTGTCGGCATCCAGGAATGCGTTAGCAGAGCTAATCTCAGGTGGTATGGTGACTTAAACAGAATGGACGAGGAAAGATTAGCAAAGCAAGTATTCTTTTCCAGGTTGGCAGTAAAACGACCCAGAGTAAGACCAAGATATAGGTGGATTGATATGGTACAAAGTGCCTTAGACGATAGAAATATAAGATCTGATAATGTTGGAGTCTTGACAAGTAACAGACTGATTTGGAAGAAAATTGTGGATAGGAAGTTAGTAAAGATGTAAATTTTTCATGTAATACTATCATATCCTGTACACCCCCTTAAGGGCACATGTCAGGAATTTGATGATGTATTACAACTTCTTGATTGTAGTGGCACTGTTTTCAAGACGATCCTGTCATCTTCCCCTTGCCTTCCTTCTGGAATCATATAGAAAGAACATTATCTTACATTTTTTACTATATGATTTTTTCCATTTTTTTGGTTTTTGGATCTAATCCACAATTTTCTGATTTTAGAGTTCCTGATTTTGTTCAATATTGTTATGCTTCAATTTTTCTTAATGTTTTTCATCTCAATGGTATCATTATTTTGTCTAATTTTCATAGTGTTTGCATGTGCCAATAGTACATCCTTATTTCTGTTTCTTATGTTCCTATTCTTCCAAATGAGGCTGTTGATACATTCAGTTATTCTACTAGGTTTCATTGATTGTACCTTATTTTATGTGATGTCATAGTTATTTAGTTTTCTTTTCTGTTGATTATCATCTTTCCCTTTTCTGAACTTCATTTTCTGCTAGTAAGATTATATTATCTGCATATCTAGTTCTTAATTTCAATTTTTTTTCACACCTTCCCCATTTACCTTTATTATTATTATTATTATTATTATTATTTCATCCATCACTAAATAAGGTATAACTTAATTCCTTTGATTATTCATTAGATAAATTAAATTTATCTAATAATTGTAATATATTTTGGTTTTCTCAATAGACTGTTTGTTCCATAGAATGTGATATCAGGAGGATTGGTAAGAAAGTGTTGATTTGAGATGGACCAAAAATAATTCAGCATGGTGACTGATTGCTTACACTTTGTAACTAATTAAATCTCGCCCATTTTAATGCAGATATCTTTCTGATATTTGGACTTAGTTTGTTATTAAAGTAGAAATGGAATTGCTCATGGGGGAGATGTTTATTGTACGAGTTTTTTTTTTATATGTATTCCTCTTCAATGATCAGAATGTTACTAACTAGTTTCTGATGGGAAACAGAATGTGATGCCATTTATATAGTTATTACATAAACTCCTTAAAACTTCCAAGAATGGCAAAGCTGCAGGAGTGGATGGTATACTCCCCGAGTTCCTAAAACATCTTGGTCAACATGGCCAAACATGGCTGGCTGCCCTTTTCTCAGAAATCACCATTACTGGTAAACTACCAAAGCTGTGGCAGGAAGCCAAAATAATTGCCATGCCCAAACCAGGGAAAGATCCAAACGATGTGAAAAACCTGCAACCTATCTCCTTGCTTTGCACCACCTTTCAGCTCTTTGAAAAAATTCTCCTTAAAAGAATTTCACCACTCATCGAAAGAGCACTCCCAACTGAACAAGCTGGCTTCAGGCCAGGAAGAAGTTGCTGTGACCAGGTGCTGGCCCTGGCAACTCAAATTGAAGCAGGCTTCCAGAAGAAACTTAAATCTGTAGCCACTTTCATTGACCTAACATCTGCTTATGACACTGTCTGGATCAGGGGCGTTATATAAAAAAATTAAATAAAAAAAGCTTTAAGTTTTTATAAACTTCAGAACTGCTGTAGGTCAAATGATAATTGCTTATAATTAAAAAAAAAAAAAAACATGAAGAGGAACATTCATATTAATAAATGGAGATCTGTTAGATAAAGATGAAAACAAGAGTGAAATAAACCAGAATAAAGGTGAGAAAGGGGTAACATGGAAATAAGTCTGGCAGATATTGAAGTATTAAGAATTGTGAAGAATGGAAATGCAAGACAATTTTCCAGTAAACTACATCCCTTAGTTCTGGATTGAAATTTTAACCTTTTGACTGATCTGGAAAAAAATAGTACCAGATGTGGATAAAAAGAATTACTATCCAACATACAATGGAGACCGTAGGAGGAAGTACAGTAACTATAGAGTAATTGACAACAGTAACTAATACTGTTGTCAGTGTGCATAGATTTATGAAATGGCAAAAAAGCAGCGATTTTCAAATGGCGTGCTCCAAGATTTTGATATAAAGGAATAAAAATTTATGTTAAAGCAGTTACTTTTTTGTGCATTTTACCTACAAAGTATACGAAGAGTCAATGTTTATATTGCATCGAACGGAATTGTTAAGAGTGAATAAAATTTATGATTATATTGGTATAATATAGATTTATTATACCAATATAATATCAATATGAGATGGGTTGAATCAGTGAACAACACCTGAAATCTTTGAGCATTTTTCTCCTTGACACAGCTGAATTGGTTTCAATTGTTTTGAATTTTAGTGAAAACTACGAGTGCTGCACTTTTAAAATGTTACGAGACCTGTAATTTCAAGTGATACCTGTATTTTCTCTTAACTGGTAAGATTCATCAATTTTTTTTTACTTTGGTTTTTTTTTTTAAGGATCCATTCAACATGGACACATTTCTAATTTAAAAAAAATGAAAATTAGATAACAGTGAAGTAGTAAGTGATGTTAGTACATCTAAAACCATTGTCCGCACTACAATGGAGATTATTTGTCATTCGGCTTTATTTCAAGTGAAGATAAAGCATCATGTCCCACGTGGCAAAAAACTGGCAAATTAAGCAATGGCTCCTAGCAAAATGAAGAGACACTTGCGGTCTGGTACTTACCTTATCCATTTCTTCCGGTTCAATGTGGGAGTACATCTCATCTTTACGTGCATACAAATCTAGAAACTTATTTGTCTGCTGCAGAAGGCGAGCAAACTCTTCTATAACACCATTTCGTTGATTAAATTCCATCATTTTATGTATGACTGGTTCTCCGTGTTTCTAAATAGAAAAGAAAAATAATGGAGCATTGGCTATTCCTGTTCATACTAATCTTCATTAATGAAATATTAACTATCAGTTATAATAAACTATCAGAAATATAAATTACATACAGAGAGTAACACTTATGCATCAATTTGACTCCTTCTGTATGCATGTTGATGAAAATTATTGAGAAGTTTTTTTAAAAAAAATAAAGAAATAAACTAATTTTCTTAGAAGAATATTTTTAATATTTACAGATACACCATCTACTAGAAAAGGCAGCAGCTTAATTTAGTCTAGAGTGTAAGCATACCCCCCCCCTCCCATTAGTGAAATGGTGTTAAAATAGTATTATTCACGCATGAAATATATCTCTCCAAATTTGGTAATGCAGCCATAAGAAACATATGTGAAGAAATTACACTGACCTGGTCCAGGACATCCAATCAGTATTTCCAATCAATTTTGTCAAGATATTAATAATTTCTTTTGACACAGGGGTCTAGTACACAAAAAAAAATTTCAGATGTATGAATAAGCCTATCTACAAAATCCCCAATGTTCAGATGTTTGATGCATATGGTTTGTTGAAGATCGCCTCAAGAACATTCTTACACCATTACAATGTCACACAAAAATCCATGAATTCTTTGCCAAGCACAGCTTCTTATTCACTAGCTCACTCTCTCTCTGAATATGAATTATTCTAAGACATCTCAGACATACAATTCACAAGAATATAGTAGCTGCAGGCCATTCCAAACCCACCACCTTCCAGCAATTTATTTAAACAGGATTCCTAGATTAGCTATATATAATCAGGATTATGTTTTGAGGGAGATTTTTGCACAGTAATTGCATTGGAAGAGCCTCCGTAGCTCAGTCAGTATAGATGAAGCCCTTTGGTCAGAAAGATCTGGGTTCTTCACATCACTGATGGTTCGATTCCTGTCAGTGATGTGAGGAACCTTTACAGGTCTCTTTGAACTAAAGGTGAATTAGCCAGTCTCATAAGCCCCCCCCCCCCCCCCCAGAACAGGCAAACCAGCCCCATGAACACACATGGATTACAGTCATGAATACATCCCACGCATATGCCAGTCCCAAGCCCAGATAAAATTCAGGGTGGGAGGAGCAATGGTTAATTACCCTGTAAAAATCTCACCAGGAATACTTTGTGGGCAATGCCTACAAAGTCATCTATAGTTAGAAATGATTGAAAGGGAAAATCAGAGATCAGAATTGTAGTGGTAGACTAAGGGCTAGATAATTAAAAAATCCTAGAGGTCAAAGAAGGAACATTTCGGAGCTATTTCTCTCCAACAAGCATGGTGGCAGTTTTCACCAAGAAATGAAATTCATCTGCCACTTAAAGACATTCACAAAGATTCTTACCTGCACTCTCGAGGATGGAGGGCAAGCATGTACTTGAATTTTTCTACACCCCCCCCCCTTCCTGATCAGCTTTTATAAATGAACATTTTAAATCAGTCACTGTCTAAAGCCACAGTCATGTATAAATCCAGTGAATGAAATACAATAACAAATAATTCAAAATAGCATTTTTCAGGAAGGATTTATTTCTTTTATTTTTGTAAATAAAGACTAGCAAATAACTCATAAAATCATGGAAATCAAGTTTATGCTAGTGAGTCTGGTATCTTAGTTCATTCTTCGTTTAGCATGTTAAAAAATGTTTTTGATGTGACCTATGCATTCAGTGTGAAGTTGTTCTGAAATATACTTTATATTGAAAAAACTACTGTGACAGCACTATGCAAAAACATCTCCTTTACTATAACAAAGCAGAGTAAGGTCTAGATGGGCCTCTGAGAGTGTCAGTCCCTGCAGTGCAGAGTGTGCATGATGGTAGAGCTAATGCTTGTTACAAAATGTTGAGAGTAAGGATCAGATCACAATACTGTGTATTAAGATTTATATTTATAGTTGTAAGAGTAATTTATGGTTGCTTTTACTTATCAATTTGAGTTTGGTATTTCATCTGCAACATCAAGAGTGGAAAGAAGAAGAAGAATCTATTCATTTTACAATGGCAAAAAATGATTTCCATCAACCAACAAATCTGTAAAAATCCATGTTTAGAGTTCATCTTATATCTTAAGATTTCTTCTCATGAATTCTCAGTGATTTACATAATAAGTTAGCACACCAAAGTTATTTTAGTCTCACAAGCTGACAAAGCTATGATAAATCTACTATACTGCACTTCTTATTGTAGTTTTGGCATCAAGATACGCACACACAAAATGAAATTAAATGTTTTGCTTTAACTGCATGTTATTATTATGCAAGCTCCTCCAAGACCTCATTGAGGATGAGCCTCTTCCAGACTGAAGATACACTCATACATCCAGTGGCAGTTCCTTCCCCATTCCACAATCATGTCATCAGAACCTTGATCTTACTAATTACATCCTTACTTGGTTTCCAGGGATGGCCAAGTTCTTTCCTCCTCTGCCATGAACTGTAACGGCTCACTTGTCTATACCATAAGATTCCCTTACCAACTTATGTTTATCATCTCCCCTCTTTTCTGTCTAGTATTCAAAACTTATGAAAACTACATTCCTTGTCAGTCTGTCCTCGCTTAATGCGATTAATTAATCCATCAATTAATGTGTGCTAAGCAATATGATAAACAATAGGAATAATTATAATTCATCCATCAGTTAGCATAAATTTTAAAGAAAAAAAAAGCTATATTAGAGAATAAAATCATCAAAGTTAATAAAAATCAATTGCTTAAATTTTTATTTAATGTCTAAACATTTGATTGAGCTACTTTTTTTTTTACAAAAGAATAAAGAACAGAGCCTGTGTAGCTCAGGAGCCTGTGTAGCTCAGTGGATGTGGCGTTTGCACACCATCGCGCTAGGCCGCACGAAGGAAGTCTTGGTTTCGAGTCTAGTCGGCGACTAGAGGAAATTTTTTCTAAGCCTTTTTTCGACCGGTTCCCGAGTTAGTCGATCTCTGGCACGGGCAAGCAGGTTTTTCCTCCCGGAAACTCGGGTTTTTCGTCCTGTAAACTCAAGAAAATCGACCGTAGAACCCACATTATTTCAGACATTAAATATATTGTGTTAGGGTTAGAGACCACGAGATGGCGGCACATTTGAGCCGTCTCTCTTCACTGCGTACTGCTTTATTAGTGATAGCGTTGGGCCATCTGTCTCTGATTGGGTACCAGTGGAGATTGAACTGCCCACTCAGTCTCCAAAAGTTAGATAGGGCTAAATGGCCTCGCCTACTCCCGTATATACGGGAATAAAAAGGCGTTAGCTGATTTTTTTTTTTTTTTTTTTTTTATAAAGTAAAGATGTTTGAATAGTGCTCGAGTTTTTCATCTTGTCAAGCAATCTGCGATAGTTGGCGATTTCTTTATCAAGATTTTGGCAGGATCAGATTCAAACAAAATTTCCTTAGCATGCTCAATGTGATTGAAAACTAGCTCAAGTTCTTTTGCCATTAGCTTCTTAGTCTCAACATTCTCTTCTTGTTCACACTCCTTCATATGCACGTATATACAATAATTGTGCGAGACTCACACAATCATTATATTACTAGCACCACTCATGTCTCTTAACGACTTCCAGCTTTTCCCTCTAACATAATTACTTTTCTTCTCTTTTTATTACTGCCACTGGCTTTATCAGTCTTTCTCTTTTTCGTATCACGGGTTGAATATAATAAAGCTTATAGATATCTAAATGAAAGCAAAATGAAGGAAAAGTGATTGAGCAAGCAAACAGAGTTTGCATGTGGATAGCTTTGAGTCAACTTTTGAGTGTCGCCAGCTACTGCCCACTACACTGACAAGTGCCACTGCTCATTGCAGATTGGTGACAAAAAATTTTGCTTAATGTAAAAGAACTGTGTTAACTGATTAATCACTCACTTAAAGCAGGAATTAGCATCATTTTATTCAATCATTCCAACTGATTATTGCACATATCGAATTCGCATTAAGCAAGGTTTTCCTGTATACAATTCAATAGATCTCCACTGGATCTTTTCAACTGTTTCATCTCCTCTGCACCCAGATGACAATATCTGAGCACAATATACAAGATACAGTCTTATCAATGTCTTGGACAGTGAAAGAATAACTTCTTTATTTCTAAAAAGAAGTGTTTTCTTCAACACTGCAGCTATAGGTTATGACAACCAACTTTACTGTGGTCCCCTAATTAAATACTATGAAGTATCACTTAGAGGTCTCTAACTGTATACTGACCACTTGTATCAAATTACTATTAACCACTGTACTGGCCATGATGTGTTTAATTGCCTTGCAAAACATGGATATGAAGTGCACCGCTGAAATAACAATGAAGTATAAGATAGTTGGCATATTTCATTCACCATGGTCAGCTAGGTGGAGGAAATAGTGAGACCAAACTGCACTTCTTATCCATGTTATTGAATAGGTGTTACAGAATCGTATCCAGATTTTGCTGAACATCTATGGACATCTTAACCGGTTGGAGTGTTAATATAATACCCTGCTGTAATGTCCCCATTCCAAAATGTATAACCCTGCACTTGGCAACATTGAACTGCCATTCATTGTCATTTGCCATTGAAACCAGTTTTTTTTCTTTCTTTCTTCAAATCAGAGCACAAGAATTCTGTATCTGAAATAGCCTTTACTCTTCCTAACTTTGCATCAGCAAGCAATTGTATATTACTATCTAGACCACCCCTATGATAAAAAGAACAGAAGCCCAAATAGAGAATCCTGTGTTATCCCACTGATTACCCTTTTCTCTTTGACTCAGTCTTTCCATATCACTTTCCGATACCTGTCAGTCTGCCACTTTCCTATTCTTGTCACAAGTCTATACTTCATACTCATTCTTCTGAGTTTGTGTAACAATCTTGCAACGTAGAATTGGAATCCTGTCAAATACCTTGACAAAATCCAAAAGATTAGTGTGCATATTCATTCTCCTTAACCATGTGGAGATTGCGGTTGAAAAAACTGTAGCTTAGGTCAAGTGTATCCGAGAGATACATTCATTACTAGTATGTGCTGAAATGCAATAAAAAAAAAAAAAAAAAAAAAAAAAAAAAAAAAAAAAAAAAAAAAGCTGCGAATATAATACATGGTTTATTTATTTTCAGTTACAATCTAGAAATTATTGAACAAAGAAACAAAGAAAAGAAAAAACTCAACTAAACCAATACCATACTGACATCGGAGTTTGCGGTATCTGTCAGATACAATTTACTATCAAATATCACTTTCACTTCCGCATTCGACTCTATCTAGGGATCCCATTTTTTGAAAACAAAAAAACGGGACACAATAAGCTTTGTAGAATTAAGGGTTAAGAGAAATAAATTTTATTCGTTAACATTATGTATTTTAAAATAAAAAAATTAAATATTTATTTGAATTTGATTTCTTAGATAACATAAATGTTTATACATACGTCAAATAAATAGAATTCTAATAACAACGCTTAAACACGTAACACTTAAATCAAACATTAATAAGTATATGAAATATAAAGACATAGAATAAAGATATAAAATGTTAATATGTCAATAAAACGGGAACTACAATGTAAATACAATAAAATATAAAAAACACGAGCCTCATGCATATTGTGTAGATGCATAATATCTGAAATTATATGAAAAATAAAATAATTTAATTTAATTTAAAAATTAAAAAAAATAAAAACAAATTTATAATTAATTTTTAATAAATACCTCCTCTCTTCCTTATTCTGCCTCTTCTTGTACATTACAGCTGGTCGTTGCCTGTCCCATTTTACTGCTACTTACAGAATCATTATTATATTTGGTTGAAGAATGGATTTTGTGCAAGAGTTGTCAATTCTTAGATACTATATCGAAAAACTCTGAACATGACATGTTTCTGTAATGGGTTTTAACAAGCATGATAGATTTAATTGTGTCCAGTTGCAAGCGATTCCTTTCATTTGTCTATAACGAATTCATCAATGAAAAAATTCGTTCAATAGAAGTATTTGATCCTGATAAGGTCAAACAAAAATTTATAATTGAAGATATTTCACTGTAAGTAATTTGTTCCTTTTTAAAATGACCAAAGATTTCTTTCCACCTATCCTGAAGTTTACAACTGGCATTATTCTATTCATTAATTTTATACTCAGTTGCATACATTTTAACATGGCTGTACTGATCAAATAAGTTCTCTTCATTTAAGTTGAAATTTGGTAAGATGGTCTTAAATTCTTTGACACATTCCATTAAATTTTACAAAGATACAAGTGTGTTCAAGCAAGCCCATTCCATTTTAGTAAATACACTAAACTGATTTTGAGTCCATTCTTGAATATATTGAATTGCAGTGAAGTAGAAATTGGAGATGTCTCTAAATGATGATTCAGTCATTAAACCTTCTTCACAAAGATTTTTCATTTCGATTTTCACTTCACTGGGTAAATACTTGTCATTTTCATGCAATAAAATTTTCGTAATAAGAATGTCTATCACTTTTTTTACCTCACAACCCGTAGTAGCATATTCTCTTTCGATTCGCTAGATTGCCTCAGAAAACATTTTCATCTGATTTTTAAAAATAGAAGATAAATGAAAGACTTCTTATCACTGAAAAACGCATTCAAAATAGTTGGACATTTATCTTGAGACAAGAAATAGGATTTAAGCCCATCGTACATTTCAATAAAACGAATTAAACATGGCTGCATGTTTAATTGACTCTGACAGTGAAAATGCTGGAAAACTTTACCCAAAATTGTTTGAATATCTATTGGTAAGATATCAGCAGCAGTTTGTACAGCATTATGTATAATGTGAGCTGCACAACCTACACCTTTTAATTTTCTGTTTAATTTGTTTTGTAATTTAGTAAAAACATTAATTTTATCTTTTCTTATCCACCAAAATTTGTGTTGGTATTATCTGCTGAAATGCCTATTATTTTATCAGTAATGTTATATTTTTGAGCAGCATTTAAAATGTGATTACAAATTAGATCAGAAGTTTCTCCAGGAAGGCTAGAAAATTCTAATATTTCTGTTGAAATCCCTTTATCAACAGTGAAATACCTCACATTGATAGGTACAATCTTAAGATCAATATGATTAGATGCATCTATGGATATGCAACAATATTTTACATTCCTCAGATCTTCTAATATTTCACTTTTTACATGTAGTGATAAGACAATGGTAATAATAGCCTTGCACTTCGTTTGTGCACATGAAAATTTCTTATTCAAGAATTTTTTTTAAATAGAGGACGTACAATCCATAGATTGGAAACTGTGATCATGTTTAACTGCATGAAAAACAAATGTAGCCTCTTGTGCAACCAACTCCATTTCTTGGCTACCTAACTTTTGATACCCAAAAAATGATGTCAATGATTGACTTGAACTTTTTGCAGACACAGCAGACTTGTGCTTTTTTGTATTGACATGGTCAGTTATATCTGCCTTACCTCTGTGGCCAATGTTAAATTCTGCACGACACACGCTACATTTCACTCTTGAGCTATCATCACAATCACTGCTTTTTGTTATGAAAATGAAAGGAAAAAGATCCTTCAATTTTTCATTGAAATTACACTTTCTTTTGGGCATTTTGTAATAAATGGTATAACTTTATTAATTTAAAAAATACAATATTCACAATTAATACGAGAATGCAAGAATACGAAATGAACAGTTCAAAACTAGGTTATATCACAAACCCTGTAGCGATATAAAAACAGTTTAGCACCTGACGCGTGAAGCTTAGTTCGCATAGCGTACAATATCAGACGGTCCGAAATGTTTCTCATTGGTTGAAAGGAAATGAACTATCGTGGCACGTTAATATTCAAAAACATGTCGAGCAATGAGAAACATTTCGGACCATCGGATATCATATGCTATGCGAACTAAGCTTGAGACAAAAGATTGCTAAAAATTTATGGCCGACCAGACGAACGAAATAGATGCCGTGATTGCGATTAATTAAACATACAGTTGGGTGATTGTCTCCCTCATTCTGACATTCTTTTCTCTGGCTGAATGAAATGTATGGAACTAAATCATTTCCCAAAATTCTATCATTATGGCAATTCACCAAACTACAAAATAAATATGTCTCTGCTTTTTGTTTTGTAAACATGCATTTTTAAAAGCACCCAAAAATATTATGACTTGTACTTATTCTTATTAGAAATGTTAATATTTTTATATTGTAAAAAATCCAGGACATTTAGCATCCCGAACTAAACATATCGGGACACCGGGACAGAAGTAATAAAACCGGGACATATGGGATCCCTAACTCTATCATTCTCATCATCGGACTCGAGTAACATTCACTGAATCTCTTCAACATCTGATGGATTATCCAACTGATATATTTTTCCAGCCATTTTCAGCAGTGAATTAAAAAAAAAGTAAACCAATACTATACTGATCATCAGAGTTCGCAGTATCTCTCAGATACCTTTTACTATCAAATATCACAAACCTTTACATAACATAACATGTGTTAAACTAAACTGATGGCATAAACAGTGCGGAATATCACTCGTAATATATGTATGCACAGCTAGTCATGACCTCCAAGCTATAACTGGATATGTGTTAGAATATTTATATTAAAACAATTTGTTTGTATCTGTCAGATCAGCCACGACCTCTGCAGGTTAAAGAAAGACCTACCTTTAACAAAACCATATCCTCTATAGAAGATAACAAATTATAGACTGATCAATATATCAAGGTAATGGAGACTGGTTAGGAATTATCCCAAACTGGGTAGTACGATTTATAATCACCACTCTGTTTCAGTCCTAGCCCTATCCTTATATAATGGAATTATCTTGACTTGCTCATTAGAAATTGTGCTTTTGTTGATTTACAGGCACTGTGAATTCTCTTGAATATTCCATCCAATCCAACTGTAAAGTTTTGAATCAATGACTGTGCAAGAGCTTTAATACCTCATTTATTCCACCTCCACATCCCAACAACTAATGAGTCTACTTAGGATAACGAGTGATCACTTTACTATTTCTAAAACATCTAACAATTTCCACTTTCTGTATTCACTACTATGGTTATTCTTCTAAAGTTTTCTTTTCACTTGCCACATAATAGCAAAATTCTCTCATTTCTCATTGCCTATAAGGTTAAATGCTTTTCATAGTCGGATTATGTTTCCTCACGATGGTTATCAAGCTCCCAGGCATTGTCACCACTGCCTTTCTCCCAATAATGGATCAATTCTTTTAATGCATCTCTTGCTTCAAAATCTTGATTCCTCTACCATGCACTTTTTACTGCCAAGGAATTGCCTTTTCAGGATCCTAATTACCTACCTTATAGTTCACATCCCATATCTTTTTAATTCAAAGATCTCATGTTATTTGCCATTACTAGGTCCATGTTGTACCATCGGTTGTTTCTATCACATACTGCTTAAAGCAGTCATTCTTCAGCAGCTATAAAAATTCCTTTTCTCCTGTGTTGTATGCATTTTCCTCCTCTCCAGTCAATATCACCAGAGTTGAAATTGTCCACAATAATGGTCCTACTTTTATCCATAAGGATTATCTGTCTAAGTAGCTCAGTCCTCCTCAGGCGACCCTTGCCATCTGAAGAGGACTGAAGCATCCTATTATGTAATTTCTCCTATTAACCTCTGTTTAAAACAGCCTCAAACCCACTGCCTATATTATTTATATTGCCAACCACCACTACCACCATTTGGGGATCTCTACTCCAGTTGGATTTAAACTTCTGCAATCAGCAGAGGATTAAATCAAACTCCACACCCTTTCTATCATCACTAAATATACCGTACCCACTACATTCTCTTCCTTAGGGATATTTTAAGCCAGCTCTCAAGTAATGCCAATAATTGTGGTCTCACATTATTTATTAATGCTAAGAAATATCTACTATTCTTGATGCATCTGAAATTAGCGACCATGCATGATAATTGTCAGGATGAAGCATATTCAAATCTCTTAAAATCTGATTGGTTTAAATAAGTAGCCTGAGTTGAATAAAAAATTCCATACAGCCCCCATTCCCCAGTGCGATCAATGTTTGCCAAGCTAGTCCCACCATTTTTGGAGTCATTGCATCCACATTAATCATATTCTTCTCCCCTCATCCTCCCAGCATTGGCAAGTTCTCAAGGAGCCACCCTGTTATAACCCAAGTGGGTTGCAAACTCAGCATGTGTTTGGTGTTGTGGAACCTGATTATAGATAAGAGAGGAATCTCAAACAACAAACAGTGAGTGACTGCTAGACTTCAGGAATGACACAAGGATGATTAACAATAGTTTAATAAGAACAAAATATTAATGTCGGATTAAGCAACAATAGCTTACTGTCATATATTAATGCCTTGCATTCATGAATATATGAAGCAAAGCATTTTACATATGGTTAATAAAGTATTAGCTTAAACACAACTAAGTTAAGTATTTATTTAAGTTTCGTCAAGTTGCTTTAAAGCTGCTTGAATCAACTATAGACATGCTAACTTCTGCACCTCAATATAATAATAATGCGTCAGCATATTTGAAACCAAAACATTGAGTTCTTGTTGAACTACCACATGAGGGAGAAGGATATTTCTTCTTAACAGGAGCACCACTTCATTGGACAAGCTTAATGAAATCTGAGACAAACCATGAAAAATGTATATGTTTAGTCTCAGATTTTTTTGTATCTTTTTTAGATACAAGAGTTCAAACTTAAAAAAATCCTTATCCTTCCCACAGCACTGATGTATTATAGGTTTATAGCCTTTCACTGATGGAAGTAAAAAAAACTGGATACTAAGTCTTCTGATCTTGATAAGTGATTCTGAAAGTTTTGCTCTGTAGAGGACTTTCATCATTTTTATACTCTCTTCCACTGGTACTATGGCTTGGAAATTAGCCAATACTCAACCTACTACTACTACTACTACTATGAAATATTAAATCTTTGCCATAAAATTACTGTCCCATTGCTCCTCTTTAATTTTTTTGCTAAAATAATGGCAAAATTCATTAATATTAACATGAAAATCTCTCAAATGAAATTATCACCGGTATGGATTCCACCAATGTCAATCAAGAGGGGACTCTCCTTGTTCATGCCATTCACCTTTTAACAAAAGCCACAGAAAGTTTCGAGAAACATAAGTGGTTGTCCCCACATTTCTAAAGCATCTGATGAACGGCAAAAATCTAAGGAAGATGGGTTATTATAGGAAGCTCTGTTCTTTCATCCATTTTCTACTGTTATATATATATATATCAATGACCCTCAGCAGACCACCTATCCAGTTTTGCTGATTACAGTGCATTCTCATTTCACAAAATTTGCTATACAAGTAAACAAGTTACCTATTTTCCACTCTTTATAATATCAAATATCTAGATAAGATAAGATAACATTTTTCTTAACTCCAATCATTCTTGGTACAGACATATTACACCAGAAAGCATGATCTTAGCATCCAAGATATCAGGTTCTGTTTGATTCCATGCATTTATTTTATCTCTGAATCATCATTAATCCTGTAGTGTTCTAACATTTTTGATAGTCTTCCCGTGACTCCTTAAAAATTTTGTACAAGAGGACATTACACAGCTCATTGTGGAGCTAGTTACTGGCCAAGCAGTTCAGCTCCAAACTTATGAACAAATTCCTTTCTCTTCATTTACTCCATTGGCTATACTTTAAAGCAACTTGCTTATTTTCAAAAGAAAACTATTTGCAGGTCTTCAAATTCAATGTTAACTAGTTCCTGCTTGACTTTTCTGTCCATCCATGATACTAAGTGTACTATAAATTATAAAAGCTCTCGTATTTGTGATCACTTGAAACATTATCAGCAGCTTTAGCATCTGAATATGAAGGATTAATGTTGTAAGCAGACTTAGAAAAGTAGAAAGAATGGAAGAAAGAAGAGTGAAATCCACATCTGGTTTCAGCAAAGCCCAAGGAAGTTTACTACTTGATGTGCAATACAAAACTTTTCACATTATGGGATGAACAATTTTATAAGCAAGTGGTGGTGTCCACACAGTGAAAGTATACGCTATCTGTTTTAGTAGTCAAAAAACACTAAGTTCAATGAATTACTATATAGAAATAAATAGCCAATGCAAGTTATTTATTAAATTTAAATATAAATGTTGTAAATTTAGAAGGTGTTTTATCTTGAGTTTAAGACCACAGATTAGTCTTTTTATGGCTGAACAACTTAGCTTTCATAAACCTATTTTATACTATGGCAGAGCAATTAATTATAACTTCAGTTTGGTATGTTGAAATTTGCATGTTGTTGAAACAATCCATAATCCTTTCTGGATTCTTTCGAAATGAAAGAATCCACAGGCACTTAATCTGTTATGAATGCAGGGAGCATAAATGAGTAAGGTTCAAATATGACAGACAAAATGTTAATAAACTGTGCATCTGCAATGAATCTGCCAACTCCATGGCTATAATATTGCTTGTTTAACTCAACTGCCAATAAATGAAGCATACACACACAAAGGAAAAATGCATAAAATCAGATCACACCAAACAGTGCATTTTCATTATGACTTGCCTTTAATTCTGTTAACCTCTCTGCATAAGTACTTTTTGGTTGGTCTTCACCATCACCATACAACCAGTCTTCAGTTTCATCAAGAAATTTCATAAACTTTTCTTTATCCTACAAAGATAAATATATAATTACAACTGAACATTTATTTTAATACTAAATAGCATATTAAATCATAAAGAATAAGCTATGTAGCAAAACATTACCTGTTGTGATATGAATTTCTCTAATTCTTCACTCAGTTTGCCTCTCATTTCATATACATATTCTTCAACAGCATTCTTGGCATCTGCTCTTTCTTTTTCCATTCTGTCTTGCATGACCATTTTTGCCTGAAAATGGCAATACCATAACAGATATCAGAGAAGAGCATGAAATAAAAGCTTTTCTTATATTAACCATTTTTTTTTTGTAAACATACTGAATATATATAGTACTCCAATTATTCTAAACTGATCCCCCTTCCATCTATCCATTCACATACATTCTTGCTAAATGCTGCCACACGTATGCAAAGAAAGGCTTAGGTGTTGTTCATTATCCACATTTTTTTTTATATTAAACTCACTAATATTTTGCTGGTTTTCTACCCAGCATCATCAGAGCATAATCATCATAACTGTGACAGGCACACAGCACTAAACAATTTAAAATTGTAGCTGACACTTAATGTCCTTACGTGGCACCCATTATGGGTCAGATAACTAGTGTTCTTAGAATCAGTATCAGCTATGAAGCATTCTGCCAACCTCAACAAGTATGGTTGCATTAATTTACCAAAGATCTGGGGGACTATCACTTTAAGACCTAATAGCTGAACTTCTCTGAATTAAGTTTGTATTTATGACCCATAGAGGCTATGTAAAGACATTAGGTGTCAGTTACAATTTTAAATTGTTTCTACAATTACTTGGTTTAGTGTTGTGTGCCTGTCACACAACATTATCATTGTGTTCTGATGATGCTGGGTAGAAAACGAGCGAAATATTAGTAAGTTTAATAAATGTATTTTTTTCCCTCTTGGTGTTAGTTATACAGTTAAGCTTTATTATGCTGCCATGCATGCTATTTCTGCCTGGAAGATATAATAACAGTGGTCAAACTTATTCAAAAATTCCATGATGCAATTTTTGTTTAAACAAATATTGCTTTTCATTTTCCTTAAATGTTTTGATGAATGAGTAACTAATAATGATAGAATTTTAAATTGTCATAGCTGCTTTTTGACTAAAGGAAGCTTCAAAATGGATTCTTAGTCCCCTACTACATATCCATTATTTTGGGTGTGCAATAAGGAACCAAGATAAAAAGTGTGTTTGTTATTGCTGCATATCTTGTGAAGTTTGACTATCAATTCAGGGAAAGGAGAATGACTTTTGGTATGCCAATGACTTGGAAAAAACCGAAATCATGACAGTTATTACCATCAGCCCTTGACTTACAACTCCTCATAGCTATGACTGCCATCCTATCATCAAAAAATAAGTTTATGCCATATATATTTAGTGCTACAATAAAACTGACTGTATTTGTCTGTGGCAGAATTTTGCTGTCAGTTGAGAAGGAAATGTTTTTCACTATAGAGGGTAAGTTTCATTCCAGTACTAAGCTATCCATATTTAAAGATGTTTATTATTAGTTTAAATAAATCAAATATAGAATTTCCCTCCCATCAACATAGCATGCATTTTGATCGAAATGAAAACTACGATTTGTGGAATGCCTACTCCAAAGTGTACATCACAAGACTATTTGTCCCTGCTTGTAGCAAATGTGTGAATTGTATATTATTTTCAACTTCAGATACTTGGTCATAAAGTCTAATGACAACCTTTCCATCCACTGTATGATATCTTTCATTTGCAAAAATGGCCATCAAACAAACATCATTGAATTAGGAATGAAAAGTGAAAGTGTTTTCATAAATAAAATAAATAAATAAAAAATTGATATCATATCCAAACTTAGAATCTGCCATAAGGCAGTGCCACATTCTTTAGATCTTCTGGCACCTATCTCCACTATCATAGGGAGTTACTACAGTAGCGACTGCTGAACCTTCTGTTTCCAGAGCAAATCATCAGATGAAAGCATTTATGAACATGTTGACAAATCTCATCTGACTGAACAGAAGAAATTAAGTTATTACGTTAATCTTAAATACAAAACAATTCTAAAATGCTGGATCTTATCCTTAATAACAAAACTAATTAGCTCCAGGAACAAAAATTTGTTAAAAAATAAAAACAAACTCCTAGCCTTGTTTTGAGACAAGGAATGGAATGTGTAACTGCCATGTCGATAGGATGGCACTTGTTTGTAGACTTCTAAAATGAGCTTAAAAGCGGTTTTGTTCATTAATACAGTGAGAAGCTTTCTGTGCCTCTCGCATGCGTAAGTATATGTACAGGTGTTGTAACAGTGGCACCATCTGGATGAGAGAGAGAGAGAAGGTGGAAGTGCAGGTTACCAGAAGTCACAAGCTTTCATTTGAACAGGAGGCAAGTTTTCTGCCATTGATCTTTATGAAGGTGGATTTGTAGATGGCTGATTTACATTTATTGTATGCCTCTGCATAGGTGTAGTTTCTTTCCTTCATATCACATCCTTTCTCCTATCCACCATACTCTGCAATCTACATTTCTTCAACCTCTCTCTCTCTCCACAGCCAGCATTCCAAATGTTGTCTTAGTCACTCTTCTCTGGACCCTCTCCAATGTTTCTACATCACAATGAAAACCAGGTGATCAAATTCGAGTACAATTGTCCAAGTGCAGTCTGCCCAATGCTTTATACAGTGGCACAACCACCTCCTTATCCCTATATGTCGGAGTACTTCATATCATAGCAGCATTATAATGTGCAGTCTTTGCAACACCTGTAACATGCCCTCTAAACTTCAGTCTACTGTCAACCATCACTCAAATCTTGAATCGAATCTTTAATACATCTTCTGTTGAAGCAGGGGCTTGGAGGGTGGATGAAAATTTTGTGTAGAAGGGAGATGAAAACCTTCAATGCCAAAGAGGATAATTTCGTGACTTTGTCAGAATGAAAGCAATAGCCAGACCATGGAGAGAAGTAGTAGTTATGGAGATCATCCCACTTTGTACTTTTATAGTGCCAAAGGATGAGGTTGGCATTTTGTGTTAGTAAAAACTTGCACATGATTATGACCCAAGTTGTTGAGAAAGTGGAGAGTGTTATCAGAAATTTGGGTAGGTATATGTATGATTTGTGTTAGGTTATTGCTTATAGCAAAAAATTCCACATCATATCTAGCTTGATCAGTAATGCTGGAAAAGATGAGCCAGTTACAGTTGTGGACATGAAGATCACCAAGGAAGATGACTTCACTATTTTGATAGCTGGAATGCAGAAGGTTGAGCTTCGTGGATAGGAAGGTGAACAGGTCAGAGTGGTTTTCAGAATTTGAGGAGCAGTAAATACAGAATGCTATTGAAACTTTGAACCAAAGAAGGTCAAAAGCAAGAAATTCTAAATTTGGCATTCTTTGATAGGCAATGTTGGATCACACAAAGGCACAGGTGCCATGCCACCCTCATGGCAAAATGAAATTGAAGGTGGACTATGGATGATGTAGTTATAATTTGGGTTTCTGTCTAGAGCAGGTGTTCTGGTCTGGATGTCTGCAAGTGGCAATGTAAATCATTTATGCTGGAGTTTATGCCATGGATGTTTATAAAGCAGACATCAAAGTGATCCTCCCTGGCAGAGATTCTGATATCTTCTTTGAATATTATGCTTTTTGATTCATTGTCTTTCCTTTCATCACAACTGTACTCATTTGTGATGCAAAGAAAGACTGGGGGGGACATGCAGTAAGAAGATATGAGATTCTTGAACATGACATCCATACAGAGAGCAACCAGTCTCCTTGCCATAATGTGGCTTCAACAGTGCCTCCCATCATATACCACTACTTCCACAAGATCTGGCAAGGGGATTGTATGCTAGGACAATCCTCCTGGCATCACTTTTTCCTCCAACTCTTGCACAGATGACAAAGGCAAATCACCTCCTTCCATGCTAGTAACTGAGCACCATGTTTCCTGTGCTCCTGAGCAAGTATATATCCAACCTATTCCAAGGGATATAAAAACCTGCTAGTAGGCATAGGTTTCTGTGGTTTAGCAGTTCAAAAGAAAGATTTCGGTATTGTGAGCATGTTTATTAAGATAAATAAAGATAAACAAACCCAACAAGTTTCGTATGTCGTTTGACTTACATCTTCAGGGGTTACATGCAACTAAAAGTTTAAACACAAGAAATGAGAAATTACTCAAAATAGTCTGTTAGATGTTGTTATGGCTGTCTAACTGTTCATCAAATTAAAAAAAATCCGAATGCAGTATCTATACATACAGTAATGCATGCTATGTTTGAACAATGATGGATGTTGTCACGTCCTGTTGTTCATGTTCACTCTGTCCAAGGTCTGACTTAGGTATTTTTTTTATGAATGCTGACCAAACTTGGTGCAGAATTAGGCCCTGGTTTTTGTTGCATTGCATTGGGATTCTAAGCATATTTGCAGCTTCCTTGAATTTTCTTGTGAAAGTTTTTTTTCAATATAAGACATGTTTGTTTTATGCCAAAGTACATTATGGCCAATGGCAGTTGTGTAGGATGCTAAGTCTGATTTGTGTTCTCTCCTTTTTGGTACGTCTTTTTGATGTTCATTCATACAAATTTCCCCTGATCTTCCAGATACCAAAGAAACAATAAATTTTATAGACACCTGGTTTTTTAAAGGGTGATGTGAAGGTTTTGAGGAATGTAGAAATCTTGATATTTTTTCTAGCAGTAAAAAAGTTACTTTAATGTTATACTTGTATAGTAATTTGGCCCATTTGTAACATTCTTGATGTATGGTGGTGTACTTGCATTCTTGAAATCTTGCTTTTGTGAGATGGTCGTAGGAGGTGTGTTGAGGATTTTCTTGATTATCTGTTCAAAACCATTTTGAGGATCTGTGTTAAATAATGTAATTCTTCATTCCGCTTTTATGTGCTGGAAATATTGTAAGCTCTATCCCTCAAGGTTTTTAATAAACATATTTTTTGCATGGGGTGGTGGTGTGAGGCAGCATTAAGAAATCTTTCTGTATTGGTGGGTTTTCTATAAAAGAAAGATAATCTGTTTTCTTTTTCATTGATTTTATTAGGATATCAAGGAAAGGATAGTTTTTTTAATGTTCTTCCTGTTCAAAGATGAATTTTATGTTGTTGTGAAGATTATTAAGATAATCTTTAAAAAGCAGTGAGTTCCTCTGTCGTTCCTGGCCATATGATGAAAATATCGTCTACATAACGAAGCCAAATTTTCGGTTTTTTTATGATGCATTATTTTCAAAATTTTCCATATATAGGTTTGCTAAAGCTGGGGAGAAAGGGGGGGGGGGAAGCCCATTGCCAGTCCTTTTTGTTCCCAAAATTTGTCTTGATACATTAAAAAATTATTTTTTTATGCAATGTTTATATAGTTCTACAATTTCCAGTGGAAAAAGATCTTCAAGGAGATTCATTGTTTAATTTCTGGGAACATTTGTAAAAACCACACAACTGCCACTGGCCATAATGTACTTAGGCATAAAATGAACGTCTTATATTGAAAAAAAAAAAAAGTTTCACAAGAAAATTCAAGGAAGCAAATACAAATATTATTCTAAGCAAATACAAATATGCTTAGAATCCCAACGCAATGCAACAAAAACCAGGGCCTAATTCTACACCAAGTTTGGTCAGCATTCATAAAAAATATACCTAAGTCAGACCTGGTGACAACATCCAGCATTGTTAAAACATAGCATGCATTGATGTATGTATAGATACTGCATTGAGATTTTTTTTTAATTTGATGAACAGTTAGATGGCCATAACAACATCTAATGGACTATTTTGAGTAATTTCTCATTTCTTGTGTTTAAACTTTTAATTACCTCTAACCCCCGAAGATAAGTCAAACGACACACGAAACTTGTTGGGTTTGTTTATCTTTATTTATCTTAATAAAGATTTGGTCACAATACCGAAATCTTTTTTTTTATAAAAACCTGCTGTTCAACTGCCAACGAATAACTCAATCCTGTCCAAAATAATAATGAAGTCAACAACAGTCATCATCATCATCAAATTCCTGCCATGTACCCTCAAGGGGTGTACAGGATATGATAGTACTACACGAAAAAAATTACATCATTACTAACTTCCTATCTACAATTTTCCTCCAAATCAGTCTGTTACTTGTCAAGACTCCAACATTATCAGATCTTATATTTCTATCGTCTAAGGCACTTTCTATCGTATCAATCCACCTATATCTTGGTCTTCCTCTGGGACGTTTTGCTGCAAACCTGGCAGAGAACACTTGTTTTGCTAATCTTTCTTCACCCATTCTGTTTAAGTGACCATACCACCTGAGATTAGCTCTGCTAACGCATTCCTGGATGTTGACAATGTCAAGTTCTTTCCTAATATCCTCATTTTTAATATGATATTGCCATTGATGCCATCTGTTCGTGCCCCTAATCTGTCTCAGGACTCTCATATCTGCGGTCTCTAGTCTTTGGTCAAGTGTTTTACTTCTGACCCAGCTCTCAGATCCATAAGTAAAAACTGGTTTGAACATTGTCTTGTATACAGCTAATTTAGTGTTCCGACTAATTTCTCTCTTATTCCATATGAATTTATTCAATTGACTTCCTACCATACCAGCTTTGTTGATTCTGTTGTCTATTTCTATATTTAATTTACCATCTTCAGTAAAAATCGTGCCTAAGTAGCTGAAATATTTCACTTGTTCCACAGGTTCTCCATTCACAACACAGTTGACATTTTCAATGATTCTGCCTATTTTCATTGTCTTTGTCTTTTTATTACTGACCTTCATACCATATCTATTACAACAGCTATTCAATTTAGTCAGAGAATCTTGCAGACTTGTAGCGGATTTATTTAGAAGTATAACATCATCCGCATAAAGCAAAGGGTTGACATTTACATCATCTCCAATTTTGATATCATGTTTAATACCACTTTCCTTCATAATGTGATCCATATAGATAATGAATAAAAGAGGGGATAATGTACATCCTTGTCTCATACCAGATTTAACATTAAACCATCTCCCTGTACTTCCTTCAATTCTAACTGCTGACTTACAACTCAAATAAAGACTAAGTATTGCTAGTTATAATGCCCCACTGACACCATATAACTGTAGCGTATTGAATAGCTTCTCTCTTGGCACCTTGTCATATGCCTTTTCCAAATCGACAAAACTTAAATACAGATCTCTGTTATATTCCCATGCTTTCTCGACTATTTGTCGTAAAGTGAAGATCTGATCCTGACAGCCTCTATTTGGCCTGAATGCAGCTTGTTATTCACCAAGCTTTTCTTCCACAATTCTTCTCAACCGTTTCTCAAGTATACTTGCATAGATCTTGCGAGGAACACTCAGTAGGGAAATACCTCTGTAATTCTCACATTCAGTTTTATTTCCCTTTTTATATATGGGTACTATGAGAGCTCTACTCCAATCATCAGGAATTCGTCCCTCTGTCCAGGCATTCTGAACTATGCATTGCAGCCACTATAAGACTCTTATACTACCATACTTCAGCATTTCTGGTCGAATATCATCTACCCCTGCTGCCTTGCCACGTTTCAAGCCTTTGATGGCTTTTTCTACTTCAAGTATGGATACGTATTCTTGACTGTATGCCTGTTGAGTGTTTTTTTACCACTAGGCTATCACTGCTTGTTTCATTTAGCAATTTTTCAAAGTAATTACTCCATACTTCAAGGATATCTTTTTCTCCAGTTTTCATGTCATCTTTATGATCTCTAATTCCTTTTTACAGTTTCCTCCATTCCTGAGCTTCTTCAACAACCTCCAGAATATCTTACCACCTTCTTGATATTCATTTTCTATGTTCTTGCCAAAGTCCTCCCATGACTTTTGTTTAGCTAGTTTCACACTGTTTAGCTTTCTTACATTTGTCTCTGTATTCTCTAAGAGCACAAGCTGACTTATTTGACAGGAACTTTTGATATGCTTTCTTCTTTTCCTTCACTGTCTCTTTAACTTCCTGTGTCCACCAGGGAGTTCTGATTTTTTTTATCCTTGCAGACAACCTCACCACATGCCTCTCTGGCAGAATCAATCAATGTTTTCTTCAGAGTTTGCCATTGAATCTCCAAGGTTTGATTCCTGTTCTCAAACTCTTTCAATTTTTCTTCAATAATCTTTGTGTATTTTAGTCTACAGTTCACATCTGAGAGCTGCTCAACTTTTATTCGCTTTAAAACTTTCTTAAATGTTAAATGTTATTCTTTTCAATATGAAATTCAATTTTATCCTGCTCAAGACTACATAGTGATCACTTCCAATTTCAAATCCTCTGTACACTCTGGTGTCCTGCACCAGGGAGAAAACATCACTATCAACAATAACATAGTCAATGAGACTTTTCTTATTCCTTGCCTCTTTTCTCCATGTGAATTTGTGCACATTTTTATGTTGGAACATGGTGTTAGTAATAACCAGTCCACGTCCTGAGCAGAAATCCATTATTATTAGCTTTGCTCTTTTCTCCAAATTTTCACAAAATATTTTTGTATGTCTCACAATCATTTCCTACTCTGCTATTTAGATACCCAACAAGAACCAACTTTTCCTTTTTCATTGTGTCAGTTGCTTTTTCTAAAGCCTCAAAAAATTCCTCCACTTCTACCTTAGTAGAACCTTCTGTGGGACCATAGGCACAAATAAGTCTCATTGTCCAGTTCCCCAGTCTCATATTTGCCCACATTACTCTACTTGAGACTGAATGCCATTCAAGAAGATTAGCCTCGTATTTTGTGTTGAATACCATGGCTACTCCTTCTTTTCCTTGATTGTCATTGCCTGAATATAACATTTTGTATTTATTGCTCAGAAAGATCTCACCAGTTTTTGTCTTTTTTGTTTCAGTCATTCCTATTATGTCAATCTGGTACTTATCTAATTCCTCAGCTAGCTCCATTTCTTTTCCATTCAGGCTTCTTATGTTGATAGTACCGATCTTTAACTCTGGTGATGTTTAGTTGGGGTTTGTTTTCAGATTTGTTCCAGTAGTTGACTTTTTGCTGTTCACCCTGGTTCCATGGCGAAAACAACGGGGACCTTGTTTAACCGGGCTCTGATCACAGCACACTTGGACTATTGTTCTCAGATTTGGTCCCCATGATTTGAAGGGGGATAAATTAGCCGGCATGAAATTTCGTCATGTCGTGCCATCATTTTTAATTTTGGTTTAACCAATAAGAATACAATTTGGTCGGCTAAATCGCAAATTGCCAGCCCATCCTCGTTCATTCAGTATCCAAGTAGATACCCAACAGGGTGCACCACGAGAAGGTGAGGATTGGACATTAGGTCAGAAGCCCTGGTCGGTTCTCCGCATTCCTTTAAAGGCTATGTGGAGGTCTCCTCTCAGTTATACAGCTTTGACTCTTAAGCACCCCAACAACAACTCAGTCAACAACAGTCAGCTTCACTAACTAGAGATTGGTCAATCTAGATCCATGGATGATCTCAGCCTGCTTCATCCACTACTGGAGGAGTGCCTCAGGGCCCTGCTCTATCACCTACGCTCTTTCTACTATACATAAATGGCCTACTATCAATTGCCACTAATCCTATTACAGCTTTACCAACAATCGTACACACTAAATTCATCATACTCTTTTCACAAACCATGTGGTTCTCAGATGTACCAAGCTCCAAGGTAATCTTCAACCAATGTACTTTAAACACTGATCTCAATACTACCCTTCACAGGGGCAAAGATACCAGGTTGCATTCAATACCACCAAAACACAGTCCTGCTTTTTATTACAAAAGGGATTTATTTTACCTACAAAATATATGAGGAGTCGATGTTTATATTGCATCGAACAGAACTGTTAAGAGCGAATAAAATTTTTATGATTATATTGGTATAATATAGATTTGTTATACCTGTTATTATAGATTAGCATTGTTGAATGCATTTACAGGTTCCTCCAATTGTACAACAATTATAGCATACGCTGCACTTACACTGTAGCATTAGCACCGTATAAAGATGAGACAGGTTTAATCAGTGAACAACTGAAATCTTTGAGCATTTTTCTTGCTGACACAACTAAATCAGTTTCAATTCTGTAAGATCTGTTTTGTTGTGTTTCAATGGTATTGAATTTTAGTGAAAACTATGAGTGCTGCACTTTTAAAACATGAGACCAGTAATTTCAAGTGATACCCATATTTTCTTTTAACTGGAGAGTTAATTCTCAATTTTTTTTTTCCCTGCCTTGATTTTTTTTTTTTTTTAAAAGAACCCATTCAACATGGACAAGTTTCTAATTAATAAAATGAAAGTTAGATGACAGTGAAGTAGGAAGTAACGTTAGTACATCTAAAAGTATTGTCTGCCAGTACAATAGATTATTTGCCGTTTGGCTTTATTTCAAGTAAAGGTAATTCACCATGCCCCACGTGTGTTGTATGTGCAAAAAACTGGCAAATTAAGCAATGGTTCCTAATAAAATGAAGACATTATCTGCAATCAAAACACTCCTACTTGTGCGAGAAACCAGTGGAATATTTCAAATGACTTGTTCTCAATAAAACTTGCCAGGCAAAAAAATGTACCAATTTGTGAACAATATCAGAAAAAGCTCAAGATGCAAGTTACGCTGTCATTGAAATAGTTGCCAAAAAATATGAAATCTCACACAATCGCCGAATGCTGTAAAATTGCAAATGTTTGGTGAGGAATATGAAAAGGAGGTTTTAAAAATCCTTTCCCTATGTCAGACAGATAACATTAGTTGATGTATTAGGATATGTCCTCAGATGTTGAGCTGCAAATGATAGCTCACATTAAAAAAAGAAGTTAATATGTTTGCTATTCAACTTCTAGCATTCAGTTAGATTTGTTTATGATACAGATATCATAGAACAGTTTTTATTTTGTCAACCAGTCCTGAAAACAACAAAGGGCCAAGAAATTTTTGATGTTGTTGATAATTATTTCAATTCTCACTTGTTCTGGCAATCGTGTATTAGTATTTGTACAGATAGTGCTCGCTCTATGCTGGGAAGTGTAAAAGGATTTGTCAAGCTGGCTCAACAAAAGAACCCCAGAATTGTTTTTACTCATTGTTTTCTACACAGAGTACTAGTTTCAAAATCATTAGTACCTGAGCTGACAAGAGTACTAGATGAGATAGTCAAAATCATTAAGTATATCAAAAGCAGACCGTTACAATCAAGATTGTTTGCAACACTACGTTCCTCAATGGAAGCTTCTCAGATGCAGCTGTTAATGCATACAGAAGTGAGGTGTATCTCGAGGGTGAGTTCTTTCAAGGTACTATAAGTTAAAAGAGGAGCCAACTTTTTTTGACAACTCAACAATCTGAGTTAGCTGATTTTCTTAGCAATGAATTGTGGTGCAATAAGGTTGCACCACAAAATAAAGTTACAATTCTTCTTTCCAGTTCATCATTGCGTCGAAAGATATTTTCCGATTTAACATTATTAAAGTACATATAGAATTCTTATATAAGAATTGCAGAATCTAAAGAAATTGTCCTCGATTAGTACATCTCAACACTCATTTCAGCTATAATCTCTCCGACTGTCATTACATTGCTACAACTTGGGCACATTCACAAGACCTTGAATATATGTACACACCCAACAATGAAGAGATACACTGAAGAGCTTCAAACATTAATGTTAATCCTTTAATGTATAGATTTTTTTTTGATTCTAATTTTAATAATGAAACTAACAAAATTTGCCTGTAGACAAATTATGTAAAGATTTTTAAAATTAATTTTAACATCTACTATATACACTTTAACATCTACACAAATCCTAAAACACGCAAGAACTCAATATCACCAGAATTGAAGATCGGTACTATCAACATAAGAAGCCTGAATGGCAAAGAAATGGAGCTAGCTGATGAATTAGATAAGTACCAGATCGACATAATAGGGGTGACTGAAACAAAAAAGACAAAAACTGGTGAGATCTTTCTGAGCGATAAATACAAAATGTCATATTCAGGCAATGACAATCAAGGAAAAGAAGGAGTAGCCATAGTATTCAACACAAAATACGAGGCTAATCTTCTTGAATGGCAGTCAGTCTCAAGTAGAGTGATGTGGGCAATATCAGAAAGGGGAACTGGACAATGAGACTTATTTGTGCCTATGGTCCCACAGAAGGTTATCCTAAGGTAGAAGTGAAGGAATTTTTTGAGGCTTTAGAAACAGCAACTGACACGATGAAAAATGAAAAGTTGGTAATTGTTAGGGATCTAAATAGCAAAGTAGGAAATGATTGTGAAAAAATACAAAAATATTTTGGGAAAATTTGGAGAAAAGAGCAAAGCTAATAATAATGGGAAATACTTGTTGGATTTCTGCTCAGGACATAGAGTGGTTATTAATAACACCATGTTCTGACATAAAAATGAGCACAAATTCACATGGAGAGAAGAGACAAGGAATAAGAAAAGTCTCACTGCCTATATTTGTTGATAGTGATGTTTTCTCTCTGCTTCAGGACACTAGAGTGTAGAGAGGATTTGAAATTGGAAGCGATCACCATTTAGTCTTAAGCAGAATAAAATTGAATTTCATATTGAAAAGAAGAACATGTGAAAGTTTTAAAACGAATAAAAGTTGAGCAGCTCTCGGATGTGAACTGTAGGCTAAAATATACAAACATTATTCAAGAAAAAATGAAAGAGTTTCAGAACAGGAATCAAACCTTGGAGATTTAGTGGCAAGCACTGAAGGAAACACTGATGGATTCTGCCAGAGAGTCATGTGGTGAGGTTGTCTGCAAGGATAGAAAAATCAGAACTCCCAGGAAGTTAAAGAGGCAGTGAAGGAAAAGAAGAAAGCATATCAAAAGTTCCTGGCAAATAAGTCACCTTGTGCTTTTAGAGAATACAGAGACAAATGTAAGAAAGCTAAACACTGTGTAAAACTAGCTAAATAAAAGTCATGGGAAGACTTTGATAAGAACATAGAAAATAAATATTAAGAAGGTGGTAAGATATTCTGGAGGTTGTTGAAGCTCAGAAATGGAGCAAAGAGTGCTGTAAAAGTAATTAGAGATGATAAAGATGACATGAAAACTGGAGAAAAAGATATCCTTGAAGTATGGAGTAATTACTTCAAAAAATTGCTAAACAAAACTAGCAGTGATGAGAGCACAGTGATAAAAAACACTGACCAGGCATGCAATCAGGAATACATATCCATGCTTGAAGTAGAAAAAGCCATCAAAAGTCTGAAATGTGGAAAGGCAACTGGAGTAGATGATATTAGACCAGAAATGCTCAAGTATGGAGGTATAAAAGTTTTATAGTGGCTACATTGCATAGTTCAGATGAATTGGACAGAAGGATGAATTCCAGATGATTGGAGTAGAGGTATCATAGTACCCATATATAAAAATGGAAATAAAACTGATTGTGAGAATTATAGAGGTATTTCTGTACTGATTGTTCCTGATAAGATTTGTGCCAGTATACTTGAGAAATGGTTGAGAAGGATTGTGGAAGAGAAGCTTGGAGAGGAACAAGCTGGATTCAGGCGAAATAGAGGCTGTCAGGATCAGATATTCACTTTACGACAAATAGTTGAAAAGTCATGAGAATATAACAAAGATCTGTATTTAAGTTTTCTAGATCTGGAAAAGGCATATGACAAGGTGCCAAGAGAGAAGCTATTCAAAATGTTACAGTTGTATGGTGTAAGTGGATCATTATATAATGATCCACTTACACCATACAACTGTAAATAGTGTAAGTGAATCATTATATAAAGCAATACTTAATCTTTATTTGAGTTGTAAGTCAGCAGTTAGAATTGAAGGAAGTACAGGGAGATGGTTTAATGTTAAATCAATCTGGTGTCAGAGAAGGATGTACATTATCACCTCTGTTATTCATTATCTATATAGATTACATTATGAAGGAATGTGGTATTAAACCTGATATCAAAATTGGAGATGTTAATGTCAGCTCCTTGCTTTATGCAGATGATGTTATACTTCTAAATAAATCCGCTACAAGTCTGCAAGATTCCCTGACTAAATTGAATAACTGTTGTGATAGATATGGTATGAAGGTCAGTAATAACAAGACAAAGATAATGAAAATAGGCAGAAGCATTGAAAATATCAGCTGCATTGTGAATGGAGAACTTATAGAACAAGTAAAACATTTCAGCTACTTAGGCATGATTTTTAGTTAAGATGGTAAATTAAATATGGAAATAGACAATAGAATTAACAAAGCTGGTATGGTATGAAGTCAACCGAATAAATTTATATGGAATAAGAGAGAAATTAGTCAAAACACTAAATTAGCTGTATATACAAGACAGTGTTCAAACCAATTTTAACTTATGGATCTGAGAGCTAGGTCAGAAGTAAAACACTTGACCAAAGACTAGAGAATGAGAGAATGCAGATATGAGAGTCCTGAAAAAAGATTAAGGGCATGAGCAGATGGCATCAATGGCAATATCATATTAAAAATGAGGATATTAGGAAAGAACTTGACATTGTCAGCATCCAGGAATGCATTAGCAGAGCTAATCTCTGGTGGTATGGTCACTTAAACAGAATGGGCGAGGAAAGATTAGCTAAACAAGTGTTCTCTGCCAGGTTGGCAGGAAAAAGACCCAGAGTAAGACCAAGATATAGGTGGATTGATATGGTAAAAAGTGCCTTAGAAGATAGATATATAAAGATCTGACAATGTTGTAGCTTTGACAGGTAACAGATTGATTTGGCAGAAAATTGTAAGTAGGAAGTTAGTAATGATGTAAATTTTTCATGTAGTACTATCATATCCTGTACACCCCTTGAGGGTAAATGTCAGGAATTTCATGATGATGATCTACACTATATTTGATATCCACTAAGTTGACTACAACACCATTAATAACTATAATTAATAAAACCATTAATAAAAATCTGCATTTTTGTCTGAAAACTTGGGCAAAGATCTGCTATAAAAATTCAGTTCTCAGGAAGAGCAACCAAAAGTAAACTTATCTGATTTCCCCGATGTTAGCTGTTATGAGGCTGGAACAATCTCTTAGTGGGAGTGACAAAAGTTATAGAACCATCTGCTCACTGCATGCCATGTTTAATAAAATCTGTATTCTGAGTCCTCTAAATCAAGTTCTCTCTCAAGTTTGTACCAAAATATAATGACAAACATTCTTTTAAATGTTAAGGCATAAGTGGTTTACATGCCATATATATATATACCTATTTGTTTAAGTCAACAGTTTATTACATTTGCCTGTTTGTTTCTAAAAAATTAATCCAATTAGAAATTCACCCTATAAAACATTTAAGGTAAAGTTGTTTTTCAAAGTTTTGGAACTGTAACATTGTCCTTTGAGAGAAAGAGCAAGAGAGAGAAAACTCATTATATGAATTATTACTGAAGTTAGGAAGAATATCACAGAAGCATCAATAATTAAGTTTTGTATCAATGGCAATTGCTTAACAAGTCTAAATTGCTTAATTTAGACTTGTAAACAATTGCATACATTCCTTTGAGGGCAGATCAAAGGTGACTTTCAATGAGATCTACAGCACAATGTTGCAATAATTTTCTAAACAACTTCCATTTGGTAGTTCTTACCTCTTTTTCTATGAGATCATTCATTTGAACCTGTGACAAGTGGGGAACATTTGCTTGAATTGGCAACTCTATGTTTTTAATCACATTTTTAGTTTTCTTTTGTGTGTTTTGATCCTTTTGCTCATTATCCTAAAAAAATATAATGGAATCTATGAAATATTTGAATAAAAACTTCATAGTAGCTAAGCAACACATAACTAAATACACCAAATAAGTGTATTCATAGGTATAAATTAAGCCTAAGTAGCTTCATAACTTTCATAAAAATACAGAAATGACAGGATATACAGTTAATAAATTGATAATATATTCAGACATAGCTGCTAATGATAATTATGTTGCTATGCAATGATTTCAGTATCACTTCCTACTGTTACATTACATTACAAGTGACCCACCATGCATCCCATCTCAGGTGTGATGGAAATTATTGGAAGTCTTTTGCAAATTGCATTTCTGATATCCTATTCTTTAAATCTTTAGCATTCACTAGAAAATGCAAAAAGTCTCATTAGAATTCCAGAAATCTAGTGAGACTAAGTCTGATGGAAAAACCAAGAGATAATGAAATTGCACCAGCATAACCTATCTAAAAAATGACTGATAAGAAATGTGAGCATATAATTACAAAAAAGAAGTGATGTACTATTTAGCACTTTTTCTTTTTTCCCCCCATGGATAATTTTTTCTTCCCCAAACTCTTGTACTGAAGCAAATGAAGTTGCATGATTTCAGACAAAATATCCTCAACTTCTAAGCTGTCTTTGGTGCATGATGAAGTTTGGGGTTTTACTGTTGAAATATATTATGGCTGTAAGGCAACAAACGAGTCTTAAATTACAATAAGAAAAATATAATATTTAGAAAGAGATTAAAAAAATGGTTAAATATGAAACAAATATTAAGATTAGAATGGTGTCAACCAAGTGAACACTGGGTCAAACTCTATATGCCTTGTATACCTCTTGAAGGTATATGTACATCAAGGATTACAAGGATATTACAATGGTACTATATGAAAATTATCGTTTCTAACTTATCAACAATTTTCCTCCCAATTAGTCTGTTAGGACTACTGTCAAATCTTTTATTTCAGTCTAAGGCACTTTTAACTACATCACTAAACCTAGATCTTTGTCTTCCTTGGTCTTTTTTTCTACCATCCTGCCATCAAATACTTGTTTTGCTAAACTTAGAAAATGACCATAGCACCCAAAATTAGTTCTGCTCACACATTCCTAAATGCTAACAATGTGAAGCTTCTTCTTAATATTTTTTAATTTAATATGACTGCCATTAATGCCATCTGTTCACTCCTTTAACTACTTTTCTCAGTATATATGATCTCTGGACTAATTAACTATTACTTTCAATCGAGCTTGGAGATCCATGAGTTAAAACTGAACATGCACATATAGCTGCTTTACTGTTTTGACTAAAGGTTCTTTTTATTCCATAAATTTATTCAGTTGAATCAATACCATATTACCTTTGCTTATTCAGTTTATTCCATGTTTGATTTGGGGTCTTCACTAAAATTGTACTTAAACATAAATATTATACTTATTCTACAGGTTTCTCATTCAGGATGCAGCTGATGTTTCTAAAGTCCCTGCCATTTTTCATAATTTTTTTATTATGTGCTAAATTTATCACAGTATTTATTCAATTCATTTAACATAAACATTCAATTTAATTAAGGAATTCTGCAGACTAGATATAAATAAATGCAGCATTTCATTGCAAGAAGATGCTAAAATTACCATCTCCAGTTTTGATAGACCTAATGCCCCTTTGCTTCATAGTGTGCGATGTGATTCATGTATATGAATAACAGTGGATGTGGTGTCCCCCACCACCCCCCAAAAAAACCTGATTTCATATCATAACCATCTTCATGTACCTCCTTCAATTTTAGCTGCTGACTTACAACTGAAATATTGACTGTGCATATTGATATTTACACCCATTGCTTTTTTTTTTTTTTTTTTTTGGGATGGTAAGCAATGATACCAGCACCTTCATTAACCGCCTTACCGACCATTATGGACCAAATACACATCATACGCTTTGTATCCATCATATATTTCGATGTAATATCAATGGTATTACAATTTTAATATGCACTTCGCATCCATGATAACCTTGACATCTATAGACGTCTTGGCCGGTAGTGTGGTAAACAGTGACATGACATATGGATGTGATACATTTAGAAATTTGTAATAATTCGCTTTTTTTTTTTTTTTTTTTAAACACATGGTATGCAACAAGTTGCTTAATGAAATCTGCATTTTTCAGGACATCCATTCCTAATATATTTACTATATAAAATTTATTAAGAATTATCATATGCATTCATCATTTTTTATATACTTATAAAATCATGCTTAATCAAATGTGTGTTATACATTTAATCTGTTGTTCTTATCCCAAAAATGTTATCACAACATGAAGTAAAATACCAGTGAATATATTTTTTAGTTTTCTTTGCATATCATTCTAATTTTCAATTCTTCCTGCTAGCAAAGAATACATATTGACATCTAATGTTTCACAAAAGTGCTGTTTACACCATAACTGCAAAGTTTGGAAAAGTTCTCTCCATCGACCTTATCATATACCTTTTACAAATCTACAAAACCTTAAATACAGATCCTTGTTAAATTCCCATGATTTCTCAATTATTTATCTTAAATAAAAATCTGATCGTAACACCTATTTTGGTCTGATCCCAGCTTGTTCAAGTTTACTTTCACAATTTTGTATTAACATTCAGTAGGAAAATTGCTTATAAATTTTTAGATTATATTATTTTTCCTTTTCATAGATAGGAAGATGAGAGCTCTACCCCAATCATCTGGAATTTGATCTAATCAGGTCTTCTGAATTTTTACAGTGCACTCAACTGTAAAACTTTTATATATTCATATCTGAGCATATTTGGTAGAATATCATCTACTCCAATTCTCTTCCCATATTTAAGGTTTTTGATGATTTTCTACCTAAACTATGAAATTTGGAGGTGGTGGTGGTGTGATGGTATGGTCCTGTTTTTTTACCAGTTTGGCTTCAGATCTCTGGTTGTGGTATCACGAACACTGAACTCTGAGAGGTATCTGAACATTCTGGACAATGGAATGCTTCCTTCTTTGTGGTAATTTCTATGGAACTGACCATTTTTTCTTTCAGCAAGACAATGTACTGTGTCATAAGGTTGCTGCTGCAACTACTTGGTTTGTGGAGATGAACATCACCACACTTGACTGGTCTCCACAAAGCCCTGATCTCAACCCTATTGAACACCAGTGCAATTAACTGGAGTGCCAGGTGAGGTCAAGGGCTGTCCATCCACAACAGTCAAGGACCTCATTACATGCCTACAGAAAGAATGGTCCAAAATTCCCATGGATCGCTATCATATGCTTGTGGATTGCTGCAATCATTGCAGCAAAAGGAGGTCCTACATCTTATTAAGGGTGCCATGGCTGTTTGTTCCTCACACTATGGTGTCTGTTGACTTCTTTCCAAGCAGTGTACATTTCTGACTGCATTCCTGGAATATTTTCTGCACCATTCTTGTCTCATTTAAAAATCATTCAAGTTACTCCAGACATTAGAATTTCTTTCTCTTCATGTCAGCTTTACCACCTGATTCCTTTAATACTATTCTTCCTCCATTTAATTTTCTTCAATATCCTCCAGAACATTCTGCTGCCTTCCTGATATTCATCTTTAATTTCTTACTAATCTTCCCATGACTTGTTTAGCTAGTTTTACATATTGCTTCACTTTTATATTTTTCTCCGCATTTTCCAAGAACACAAGCTATGCTTATTCCTATTTACTTTCAACATATTTGCTTCTTTTCCATGAATGTCTTGGTGTGATAGAGTTTTGATTTTTCTATCACAGACAACTTCACCACATGCCTCTATGGATGAATCAGAATCATGCTAATGTTAATGAATACACGTGTATAATAAATGTTATAATGGTACAAGTTCCATTAAAAACTTGTCTAATTATCCTTCACAGGGAAGAAATGATCATGAAGACTGGTAAACTTGGCAAACTTTCTGATTGTGCATGAGCCATGGGGCTCACACGTAATCAACTAAGTCACCAAACATGATCTCACCCTGGATATTTGCAACATCTCTCTTCAAGAGACAATATCTTCTATCTTAAACAGCAATCTTTTTTCCTCCTTAGTTTTTAACTTATCTAGGCAGTAAAAACAGACTTATTCTCGACTGCAAGTTTGACTCACTTGCTCAAAAGCAAAAATCAACCAAGGTAAACCACCTGGCAACATATCCAGACATTCCCTCACTCCTACAAAAACGTCAGTTCTTGTGAAAGACCGTGATTTTACTAAGTGCCTAAAATAATTCCATATCTGGATTTCCTACATAACATTGAGAGGAACCTCTCTCAAGTGATAATACTAATAAACACTGACTTGAAGTCTCCTCAGTACTACTCAGAGCTAAACTTCCTTCCCCAAACTTATCTCTAGCTGCAATCAAGGCTATAACATAATAACCATCTCTTCATAACAAAAAAAAAAAAGAGTAAGGATGATGTTACTGATTGGACTCATGTGACCATCCCCACTGATCAGGATGTACCTCATAACTGTCATCCCCCTGATGTTTCAGCTCTGAACATATCTTCTCATCAGGAACATCAAGGAGATATCATTCTGTGATCACTCCTCTACAGGAATCTAGTGTTTTATGAGATGCAATTGTTGATGGTATTCCACCCATCGATGTTACTCTGCATAGTTTTTCAAAATGTTGTTGATGTGATGTAGTGTTTCTATAAGGACATCACCAGAATATAGTTTAATTGTTTTAAGAAAACCTGTCAGTCCTTCTAAACCCTTTTGAATAAAAAAGAGTGACATTTTACCTACTGGCTTTTCACCTGCTGCATAGATGATTAGAAAAATTGCACTTGTTGGTGCACTAGTATCAGTCGTCTGGGTCTTACTTCTGTTATCGAAAGGTGTACCAAGGATATCATTGATACACCTTGGTTGAGACTTTGCTAGGGCCTCTGAAACAATTGAGGATGAATAATTCATGTCTGAGTGTATTTTTTGTTCAGCACCCGAGCTCCTCACCCACATGAATGCCCACTCTAGCAAGTAATGACCGCACTTGGGAGTGGATCTGGACCATGGGGGAAGGAGACTAACTATAGCACACTTGAACCTTGCAGGCAAGTCCACTAGCCAATTGTCCTGTTAGGCCATCGTGGACTGCCAGTCTTGCTGAAACCAAGGCCAAAGTAGTGCAAGAATACCAGGATCCTCCCTTCCAGATGTCCATGGATTGCACCACACAGCAAACACTGTGGATCCCAGTAATGGTAGTCTGGAAGACAGGACAGTAAAATCTCATGAGAAATAGAGTAAAGAATATGCAAAGAAAAGCAGACAAAATGAGGAAGAATGAGATGAGCCTGTACCATCAATAGATTCCCTCTACCATAAACAAGTGCCTCACATGCAGGAGGTGTGGACATTGAAGATGAACTGTGGTTGTTG
Organism: Typopeltis vanoorti; assembly: GCF_054136105.1. Lineage (NCBI taxonomy): Eukaryota > Metazoa > Arthropoda > Arachnida > Uropygi > Thelyphonidae > Typopeltis > Typopeltis vanoorti. Next base: position 90,704,993 of record NC_143554.1, read on the forward strand.
TAGCTGCAATCTGGGATTTCTCAAGAAAAAGAGGTTTGATCTGATGCCTAGGTGATGATATTGTTGGATTCTGATTATATAGAGAATGGAGTAATTATTATTTGTTTCAGAATCCAACATGATCTTCCATCACATAGGCTAGACTTTTAAATATTATTTAATGTAATTCACTTGTTTATAATTTAATATTCATATAACCTTTAATTTTATCTAATATTTAATTAATTAATCAAAGATATGTATTAATAATGAAAAGACTGCATTAAATATTATTAGGCTATTTTATTCATTACTATATTAATATTATAAGAACTTGTATTTGATAATTTAACTGCGCATTAATTGAAATGTAAATATTCTTTATTTATTCCTATTTGTAGAAGTTTAGTGTTATGCAATACCTCAATTTTATTATATTTTGTTTGGTTGTCATGGAGACATATGTAAGTGAGCAAGCACGTTTTTGGAACAGCACGTGGGAATAATGTTGAAAATTATTGAAAAGAGTTTTAGTCAAAGAAATCACAAAAACAATTTAGGCGGGAAGAACGCATATAAAAAGGAAGAACGCTGAAAATATAGATTAGAGAGAGAGAGAGACAGGATTGGCATTCGGTTGGAATCAGAGGATATTCTAATTCAGCATTCAGGAATCAGAGTGTAATAATAGCGAGTCGGCAAGACACTCAAGCAGCTAATTAAAAGTCCAGTAGTCGAGAAGTGGTTAGCTAATAAGTTGTAGAATAACAATTATAGCTACGGAAGACAGCTGAGTGACTACTGAATGAATAGCGATACTAGAGTTGAGATTTAATTTCAGGGTTGACCTTTCAAGGACACACGGAATCTTTAAGCATAGCACGGAGTAATGAGAGAATAGTAGAGGCTGTAAATTTGAAGTTTACCGTTAGCTGTGCTTAGAATTATAGTGCCTAAAGAGTTAATTGAATGCCGGAGGAATGAACAACTGTGCATATAAAGTCTAAAATCTAAAGAATTATTGTGTTACTTTAAATTCATGAGTAATCAGTAGTGCTTCATGCAAGAATGTTTGTTTATGTGTATAGTGACCAATGATTAATTCAGTTATTGCTTAGAAGAATTATTTTAATGAGTGCCATTTAATGTTTAAGGTGTTTACAGTTATAAAAAATGTTTGCGTATAAGTCGATGAAGAAAGAAGATTGTCGGTAAGATCATTCCAACCTTTAATATTTCTATACAGAGAAGTGTGTGAGTTTCATCCTAGAATTTCCTTATACTAACAGTGACTATTGCGGAAATTAGCTGAAGTGTAAATTTAAAAGTGTTTGTTTGTGAAGAGGTGTTACTACAATTTTTGTCGTATTTAGAACTTAAGGAACTGTGAGAAGACTGTTATAGAGATAACAGAATTACCATTGTCTGAGTTTGTATGACTGTATTGCCAGAAAGGCTGAAGTGTTTATATTAACTTATTTAATGTTTTGATCTTAAATGTATAATTTGTGATTCTAAAATTAAATGTTTGTTTTTGTTAATCAAAAGTTGTATTTTGCCTGAATCTCTTTTACTGCACCATTCATAAAATATTCGAACCAAAGCGGGTAAATTAAGTAAGTTAAATATACTCGGCCAGTATATATAATATTAACACCTAAAAGGAAAGACAGTTGTGAGTTGGTTTTTCTTCAGTTCTTGAACTAATTCAGATATAGAGTGGCGCAGTCTTTAAATATAAATTTTCTTTATATTTGAATTAGAAATCAACTTACAACTTATCAATTAGTTAAGAACATCGTAATAGTAATTATGTCGGATCCAAAGTATAGATTGAGAAGAAGTAGGATCCAACAATATGTCATTTATACCATAAATGTTGGTAAAATGAATGCAAGTAATTTTTTTGGTAGGGATTTTGGTATGCGTTATATAGTTATTTCTGCTGAAATTAACTTTTGAGGGAGGTTTATTTTAATTGCAGTGACATTATCCATGTTTGCTGTATGTTTCATTTTGATTAGGTTATAGATAAGGATATGCAAGAGAGGAAATACTCTTGAAGATACCACTTATGCAGAGAGCAACAGCAAGTAATCCTCTTGCCATAATGCGGCCTCAACAGCACGTCACATCTACCAATACCAGATGGTGCCTGGAGGCTCACCTTTGTTACTGGCAGGTCCTGTGCACCACATGTTGGCTGGATGCAGCTTAGTTTGAAGTTTAATGGCAAAAGGACAGCTAAGGTCATACTGTTGTAATGTGTCTCAGCAGTACACACAGTAAATACATAAAAGAGCATAAACATGTATAAAAACAAGTTAAAAAGCCTATGTGCATACCAGTCACTGAATTAGAAACCTTTAGGTAGATGTAACATCACTTACAGAGTATATGCAAAATACTCTTTTCTTGGCAACTATTTAAGAATGCTGCTGGTAAGCAATTGTCAACAGTATCGATTCTAATGGGAAAAACAAAAGAATCTTTTGGAGTTCAATAAAGGGCTTATTGTGAGTGCCTGTCTAGCCAGGGGCCACAGTTTTGAAAACAGCAGAGTTGACTGGCTTCTCAAAAGATGGGATATCCTGGGTGTTTAATCAGTAGAAAAACAACCAACTTTACTCGTCTAAGAGACATAACTTTTATCTTAAGACATCATCATCAAATTCTTGCCATGTACCCTCAAGGGGTGTACAGGATATGATAGTACTACATGAAAAAAAAATTACATCATTACTAACTTCCTATCTATAATTTTCCTCCAAATCAGCCTGTTACTTGTCAAGACTCCAACATTATCAGATGTTATATTTCTATTGTCTAAGGCACTTCGTACCGTATCAATCCACCTATATCTTGGTCTTCCTCTGGGTTGTTTTACTGCCAACCTGGCAGAGAACACTTGTTTGGCTAATCTTTCCTCACCCATTCTGTTTAGGTGACCATACCACCTGAGATTAGCTCTGCTAACGCATTCCTGGATACTGACAATGTCTAGTTCTTTCCTAATATCCTCGTTTTTAACATGATATTGCCACTGATGCCATCTGTTCACGCCTCTAATCTTTCTCAGGACTCTCATATCTGTGGTCTCTGGTCTTTGGTCAAGTGTTTAACTTCTGACCCAGCTCTCAGATCCATAAGTTAAAACTGGTTTGAACACTGTCTTGTATACAGCTAATTTAGTGTTCCGACTAATTTCTCTCTAATTCCATATGAATTTATTCAATTGACTTCCCACCATACCAGCTTTGCTGATTCTGTTGTCTATTTCTATATTGAATTTACCATCTTCACTAAAAATTGTGCCTAAGTAGCTGAAATGTTTTACTTGTTCCACAGGTTCTCCATTCACAACACAGTTGATAATTTCAATGATTCTGCCTATTTTCATTGTCTTTGTCTTTTTATTGCTGACCTTCATATCATATCTATTACAACAGTTATTCAATTTAGTCAGAAAATCTTGCAGACTTATAGCGGATTTATTTAGAAGTATAACATCATTCACATAAAGCAAAGAGCTGACATTAACATCTCCAATTTTGATATCATGTTTAATACCACTTTCCTTCATAATGTGATGTCAGAAATGAGATCGCCATAGTTTGATAAGATTTGTACACACAAACAGAACTTCCTATGTGTAACAACTGACCAAAGCCTCAACATCTGGAGTAGAGATCAGTCAGGTTCAAAATGATCAAGTTGCAATTCTTAGAATATGGTCTGGAAGAGACATAGACTTGAGACCCATAATGATGAAGTTTGATCTAAACAGTGCACAGTACAGTTAAAACAAACACCTGTCAAGACCCTAAGAGATGGAAGATAAGGTGTGAAGGGGGAAGCAGAGGTACTTATCAATACATTAGCCCAAGAACTTGGCTTCTGGTGCATGATTAAAGTTTGTCTTAGTGCAAGTTCTGGGTCACAATGAAGATGTATAGCAAACAGCAAACTGCCTTCTGCTGAGAAAATTTAAGCCCATTTGCAAACATCCGTTTTGAAAGATTGCCGATGGCTTGTTGCAGCTGTTTTCTATGAACCTCATATCAAATGAATGATAGAAGATGGTAAAGTCATTCACAAAATGCATTAATACAGTTGGAGGAAGTTTTTCGGTTAAAGTTAACCTTGATTGCAAAAAGTGTGAATTGAACCTTGTGAGATCACTACTTTCTGGGCATACAGTTGTAAAAATAATAATAATTTACAATTGTTTCTTTATGTTACAATTTTATTAGTTTGGTTTCATAACCAATTATGATATGATATTGACATTTATGTTAAAAAATATATATAAAGTATTTGAGATTGATATGGTTATCAGTTTTCTGATAGTTGTAATAATTTCAATGTTCTTTATCGTAATTCACGGTTGTTAAGTGTAGCATTTGTCATTCTTGGTGAAGAAATTCTCTTTTCGCTAAGATGTTAATCATTATTGATTTCTCTCTTGCCACTTAGTGGAACAAGTGCACATCCTCACCAAAGAGGTTGTTGGGTGACTAACAGCTGATAGAGCATTCAGTACCTGGGTAATGGAGGAAACAAGAGAAGAGAGAATGGAAATTTCTGAAAATCTTGAGTTGGAATATATTAAGAGAGGATTCTGAAAAGGGAATCTTAACAAGGTTAATCTTTTGACTGGAAAATGAGAATCAACAAGTGAAGAATAGTAAATAAAAGGAGATTATGTAGACATTCTATTTCAAAGAAAAACAAAATGGAAAGTTTTGTCTTCTCTCTCAAGGACGGTGGTGACATTAATTATTTTATTAGAATACGTGATGTAATTAGAGAAAGCTGAAACAGTAAAGTAGCTTTAATGAAGAGCTCTACTCTGATACTTTTATTTATAAAGTAATAAAGGAAACTGTTTTTTCTCTGGTGATGAATTTCTACATCTTGTAATTATATTACCTGAGGTAAGAATATTTATACTCAGTGAAATAGGGAGGATGAATGGAAAAAAAATATGCTAAAATAAGGAAACACAGCATAGTCCCATTCAAGTTAAGCTTTTTATTTTGAGAAAAGGCCTGATAAAGATGTGACTAATGAACATTTGTTTGTAGGAATTTGTTCTGAAAACAAAAAGATGCTGAGTCTAGTAGATTGATTAAGTACATGTAAAAACAAATCAATAATAGAATGAGTCAGTGATTTTATCCTGTAAGATAAAGGAGATCTCTGAAGTAGTTTTAATTTAAAAGACCTTTGAACCAAATAGTTTTATAGTTATTGATTTAATTTTATTTACGATGTACATAGTTTTTAGTTTCATTAAATATATTTTTTTTATTTGGTCTCGAGTCAATCATTTCTTGGATTCTAAAAAAGGAATGATGTCTAAAAGTCATTGCACCAATTGGATTGAACTCTTGCAAAATTTACTTAAACACTCAGTGTAAAAACAGTCTCTAAACCAAAATAATGTTTTGGTATAATCTCTCCTTAAAGAGATAACATAAATGGTACAGCCAGTAAGAATTTTAACATAATTGGCATAGCTAAAATAATTATTAACACAGTCTCAGATCTGAAAGATTCAGTTTAATAAAAAGGAAGATTCCCTTGAGACCAAAGCAGCGTCTTTCAGTGCTTCAAATCTCCATGCAGTGCCATATATTTTTTTCATATCGAAGAAAGCTGATACTAAAGTGCTCACATTTCAGAAAGGCATCTCAAATGTAATCTTACGGTCAGACTAGATGATCAGTCTTGATAAATGATATTTGCAGAAGCCAGACTGTGTTCTGGAAAAAAAGGCGTTTTTCTCCAGAAATCATAAAAGAGAGTTAACCATTTTTTCCAGTCAAGCACAAACAACATCAGAGTAATTGGTCAATAGTTTATTGGGGATTTTGCATCCTGATATTCGATTTAGGAAAGGCAAGAATCACCTGGAGGGAACACGTCCACATCACCTTTCAAGAATGCAGAGAACCAACTAGGGCTTCTGACCTAATGTCCAATCTTCACCTCCCTCCCCCCCCTCATGTGGTGTGTAGGCAATAATGATCAAGGAAAGGAAGCAATAGTGATGGCATTCAACACCAAACATGAAGAGAAACTTCTTGATTGGAAGGCAGTTTCAAGTAGTTATGTGGGCAAACTTCCAATTGGGGACATGGACAATGAAACTTATTCGTGCCTATAGTCCCAAAGATGGTGCTTCCCGAGTCATTAGAACATGCAGCTGACAAAGAAAATGGAAAAGGTAGGTCTTGTTGGAGATCTGAACAGCAGAGTTGGAAACGAATCCCACCATACAACATTTTGGGAAAATTTGGAGAAAAGGGCAAAGGGCAAAGAATAGTAAATATTTACTACTCAGGACATGGATTTGTCGCTACTAACATAATGTTTCAACATAAAGATCTGCACAACTTCATATGAAGAGAATACACAAGAAATAAAAAAAAGCCTCATTGACTATGTTATTGTTGCTAGTGATATCTTCATGCTCGTTCAGGATACAAGGTACAGAGGATTTTAAATTGGAAATAACTGTTACTTAGTACTAAACAGGATAAAAATGGATATCACATTGAAAAGAATAGTAAATAAGAAAGTTTTAAAAAGAATTAAAGTTGAGCAGCTTTTACAAGTAAATTATAGACTAGGCAATACAAACATTACTGAAGAAGAAAATGAAACAAATTGAAACCAAACCTTTGAGTCTCAATGGCAAACTTTGAAGACACTGATTCAGCTAGGGAGGTATGTGGTGAAATTGTCTGCAAGGATAGAAAAATAAGAACACCATGGTGGACACAAGAAATTAAAGAAGCAGTCCTGGAAAAGAAGAAAGCATACCAACCATTCCTAGCAAATAAGTTGGCGGATGCCTTAAAAGAATATAGAAAAAAAAAAAATGTAAGAGAGCTAAGCTGTGTAAAATTAGCTAGACAAAAGTCACAGAAAGACTTTGGTATGAATACTGAAAATAAATATCAAGAAGATGGCTAAGTGTTCTAGAGGCTATTGAAGAAGCTTAGAAGTGGAGGAAAGAGTACTGTAAAAGGAATCAAAGATGATGAAGGTGACATGAAAACTGAAGATAAGGATATCCTAGATGTCTGGAGTAATTACTTAAAGAAAGCAGTGACAGAACCATAGTAGAAAATTTTCGAAAACAATGTAAAGACAGTACATATCAATACTTGAGGTAGAAAAAGCCATCAAAAACTTGAAATGTGAAAGGCAGCTGGAGTAGATGATATTCGACCAGAAATGCTTAATATAAATGTTTTGCAGTGGCTACATTGCAAAACATTTTTGTGCATAACATTTATATGGGGTAAATGGATAGAGAACAATACATAATCTATATTTAAGTTGTCAGTCAGCAGTTTGAATTGAAGGAAATACAGGAAGATGATTCGAAGTAAAATCAGGGGTAAGATAAGGATGAAAATTATCTCCACTCATTCATCATCTATATGGATCACATTATAAAGAAAGTGGCATGAGGCCTGATATTAGAATTGGACATGTCAAATTTAGTTCTTTGCTTTATGCAGATCACTTAAACACATCTCGTGCAAGTTTCTAGGATTCTCTAATTAAATTGAATAACAGTTGAAACAAATATGGAATGAAAATCAGAAATAAAAAGACCAAAACTAAGAAAATAGGCAAGAACGCAAAAAATTTGAGTGCATTCTGAATGGAGATCCTACAGAACAAGCAAAATATTTCAGCTGCATTCTAAATGGAGATCCTATAGAACAAGTAAAATTTATCTGCCTAAATAGCTCAGTTTTTCAGTGAAAATGGTAAGTTAAATCTAGAAAGAGACAACAGAATATTGTCAATTAGATTTTGACAACCTCTATTTGGCCTAAATCTACTTGTTCTTCACTAAGCTTCTCTTTCATGATTTTTCTCAAGTATACTGGCATAAATCTTACCAGGAACACTCAGCAGGGAAATGCTTCCATAATTCTTATCTTATATTTTCATATTCCATATGAATAAATTTATATGGAATAAGAAAGAAAAAAAATCAATCAAAACACCAAACTAGCAGTATACAAGACACTGTTCAAACCAGTTTTAAGTCATGGATGTGAAAGTTAGTTAGAAATAAAACACTTATTAAAGACTAGAAACCATAGATATGAGGGTTCTGAGAAAAATTAGGGGAGTGAACAGATGGCATCAGTGGTAGAAAGATAACAAAAATGAAGATATTATTAACAAACTTGACATTGTTTGCATGCAAGAATGTGCAAGCAGAGTTAATCTAAAGTGGTAATGGTAACTTACAGGGTGTTCGGGATAAATTTGACAGTTTCGTAAGGAAAAAGAAAATCTTCTTTGTATCTATTAAATTTAATGAATTGACAAAAAAACATTACCGGCAGAGTTAATTACAATACTATCAACAAGATTTACTCAAAATAACCACCATTAGCATCGATCACAGCTTCAATTCTGCTTCGGAACCTCGAACAAGCTGATGCTACAGTCTCCCTGGGAAAGGCCGCAAAAACTGTTTTAATTTTATCCATTAACTGGGCTTTTGTATTACTGGAAGTGCGATTGGTGTCTTTTTCAACTGCGCCCCATACAAAATAATCCATGGGGTTAAGGTCTGGGGAGTTTGGAGGCCAAACATTTGGACTGGTGAAGTCGTAGAAATTTTCAGACAACCATTTTTGACTTTTCCCAGAGGTGTGGCAAGGGGCCGAATCCTGCTGCCATACATACGGCCTACCATTGGCTACCCTTGTTATCCAGGGCTTGACTACAGTTAGCAACTCCACGAACAAAGCCCGAATTCCAATGCCAGGGTTCTTCAACACCTGTTCCTGCAGATTTGCGAGGAATTCTGCTGTACGAACGCAATCAGATCGTCTGCTAGGGATCTTTCTTCTTGCTACATCCTCGTAGTCACCATTGCAAGTCTCTAGTTCATGCCTGATTGTTTTTACTGTATTCAGGGAGCATTGGGCAGCAGTCGTAATATCCTTATTTTGATGGCGGGCACGAATCATCATGATACAAGTTATTCTCTTCCATGATTCAGGTGGGTTCCAGCTATCCATCCTTTCTGACATCTTGTATATGAATGAAGAAGGGTCCAAACTTTTAAATGAAGAGAAGTGTGTGTTAATACATGTAACTTACGGAAAAATATAATTAATTATAAATATGTCAAATTTATCCCGAACACCCTGTATATACAATGTGAGGAAAGGTTAGCAAAACAGGTGTTTGATGAGACCCTGAGGAAAACCAAGATTTAGGTGAATTGATTCAGTCAAAAGTGACTCACAAGTAATGGATTGATTTGGAGGAAAATTGTTGATAAGAGATTAATAATAATGTAAACTTAATCATGTAGTGCTGTTAGTAACATGAACATCCCTTGGGGGGGGGGTTACATCAGAATCAATCAGGAAATTGATTATGATGAACAATCAACCTTTTGCCAGGTATATGAAAAAAATGTTCTCAGTGAATATTCTTTCTGTTGAACAAGTGCAGTAGCTGATCCTTGGAAACTGATAACAGATATTTGGTCATCTCACAATATATGTTACCTGGTCCAAGTCCAACAGCAGTTGGATGACATTTAAGCAAAGCAGTTTTCATTTCTTCTTTCGTGAATGGCCTAACTTGTTTTCTTACTTTACATTTTTGGACAAGGAACTCTAGGGGATAAGAAGATACTGCTGATGTTTTAGCAAAATTTCTCCCTGAGAGTATCAGCAACTACTGTTGGCTGAGCAATTGTACATCCATTATATTCAATGATGTAGAGTGGGTAGGTGGTAGTTCTGCCTTTACTTTTAGAAAATTAATCATATAGGTTATTATTGTTATGGAAGATGTGTATTGGATCTAGTTGTCCTTTTGCCTCTTATGATGGATTGTCTTACTTGAGTACTTTTGAAAGCAATGAAGTTTGTTGTTGTGGAGTATCTGTGGGGAAATACACACATGCTGTCTTCTGTGCTTCCTTGACTGATGCGCAAGCTATGTTTCACAACGATTTAGGGAAAAGGAGAAATGCTTTAGGAATTGCAATTATGTAATTGCAGCTCGTGTAATACATTGTCATGATTCACTGCATCACTGATAGGAGAAGAGCTAACTATTACAGAAATAAATTTAGCTGGGGAAGAGAAGGTGAGCCAGTCAGCTTATTTGATTTTTCATCATAATATCCATGATGTACATGGTTGCCCATGCAAGAAAGTGGATATAACTGGAAAATGATTGCTCCCAAATAAGTTGTCATCAGTTTACCAGAATGTGAAAAGGCAGAATGAGCAGACAGTTAAAAGTTAATGGGAGTGAGTGTTTGGGTAGAGTAGAAATATATGAAAGGTATTGCTTCCAGTGTTTAAGAGGGAGAGGTTTTTGTTGTTGAGCATATGCTCAACAACTCTTCCTCTGAGTTTAGAGTGTTGTGTTCATTTAAATCCATTAAAGGGAATGCTAAGTAACTGCAATATCACATCAAGGTCATTCTGAGAGATATTTGCAAGAAGTAGTAAGTGGAAGCAGCATACTGAATTGCTAAGGCAACTGTCGCCCTACAGAAGTTAAAACCATTGTGGGGAGATAACATAATAGCAATCACAACCAGAATAAGACTAATTGACACCTTGGTGAATTCTGTCCTCTTGTATGGTTGTAAGGCCTGGACTTTATTGAGGGAAGATGAGAGGAGACTCCTGTCTTTTGAAATGAAAACTTGCAGACGACTTTTGAGAATTCCCTATACCGCTCACGAAACCAATGAAAATGTCCGAAAACTGATTGATTCAATAGACGGGAGAAAAGGGGAAAATATTCTGACAGTCATCAGAAGAAGACAGATGAAATGGTTCGGACATTTGGAGAGGGCTAATGGCATTTCAAAGCAAGCACTAGAAGGAATCATTCCGGGACCGAGGGTTAGGGGCCGAACTCGATTAAAATGGACAAATTCCTCCCTTTCTCAACTGGCATCAAGAACAAGAGACCGAGATGATTGGAGGAGGCTAACAAAGAATATCACCTACCGGCCATGAATGACCCAACGGTCCATTTAGGACTATGGGAAAAAAAAAAGAAGTAAGTGGAGGCAGCATACTGTTATACGAGATCTAACTTAGAATCAGATGGCAACTGCCTCTACATTTGTATTATGTGGGACTTGCTGGAAAGGAGTATAGATACAAAGATGGTACCTCCTCTGTGGGCAGGTCCACCCCCCCCACCCCTTCCCATCATTAGGAATGATTGCTACACATCATAAAGTTAGATTGACAATGAGCTTCATGTATGTTTCCTGCAAGCAAAACCAGATTGGTTTATACTTCTGCAAGATAGCCTTGATCTTACTGATGTTTTGATGAAATCCACAATTTTACTAGAAATGTTTCATTATTTCTTTTTGATGGTACCAACTGGCTTCCAATTTTGTGAGATTTTGTTTTCATTGGCCTTACATTTTTTTCTTTTTATTTTTGGAAAAATTGTGGATGGCCAGTGTCTATTATTGTTTTCTTATCAGGAAAAATATTCAAGATGCCATCAAAACTGGATTCCCATTGCACTAGGTAAATTATTATTGTTATTATTTATTTATTTTGGGGGGGGGGGAACAGAGGTATCCATTCCATCTCTTAATGGGTCTGTAGGCTTGACTTTGTTCCTCTGTGGTACATGTTCCATTATTATTTTAATTAGTCAATTCCCATGTAATGGGACTGTTTTTGGCATGTTTTCAGAAATGAGCCTATATCAATTTTTCACTTTTATGCACTCTTAAAGAGACAGCAATCAAATCATGCTGTTCAGGGATGTAACTCTGAGAAAGTGAGGGACCAAAGGTCCCTAGTGACACTTTCTTTACAATTGCCTTTTCAGTATAAGAGGGTTTATTCCTAGATGTTGCTACATTGGTGGTACACTTCTTCCTTGCCTCATGATAGGGGATGCCCTGCAACCATGCCTCATTTTTTTTTTAAATTTTTATTTTTTTGGATCTCCTTTTCATTCTTTCACCTCTGGCATGTTCAGGAGCACACTGCATGATCCATCACAATTAGGAAATTTCAGCATTTTGCTCTTACAGTTTTTGCTTTCATGATGTTTATTGCCATAAAATGGATGCAAATGAAGGTTTGGGAATGTAGAGCCTAACTAGGCAGTTTTTTATTCTACTTTCACAAATGTTGGTGGTGGTTTAGGTGTGTTGAAAGTAAGGATATATTCTTGGTGTGAACCCAGTGACTGTCCCTATGTATGAATATTCTCTCATGGCTGTCATTTCAGAGCAGATCTCATCATGGGGAACATCAAGATCCACACCAATATTATCTCCCAAGAATAGTTTTGTGAATGTCATCAGTATTTCTCTAATAGATGTTGCATAAAGGAGGTGCTCTGATTATGTTAAAGTTTTTGTTTCTACAGGAATGTTCCACAAATGGAGTTTCTTCACTGATTTTAGAGGTCCTTCCAAACTCTTCTAGATAAAAGAAGGGTGATATTTTTGTGAGTGGACGTTCTTCAGTTGAGTGTAATATTAAAAAGGTTGGTATGTTTACTGCTGCTTCTGATGTTTTTGTTTCCAGCTGATGTTGCAATGATTTCTGTACATGACTGGTGTTTGCTGAAAGCTGCGATAAACTAAGAAAAATTACTTATTCCAAATGGGAGTTATTTCAGCCAGACCTCCCACCCAGCAAGGAGCCACAAATGATACTCACACTCCAGCAAGCAATGACTGCACTTGGAATTGGAATGCCAAGACTACCCACTATACTGGCACCACAGCAAGCCTTGGGCCCATACCATAAGGAAAGAGACTTACTGCAACACTGTTGCCCCCTTGTGGGCTAGCCCATTAGCAGAATTATCCTGGCCAGGCCATTCACGGTAAGTAATAAAGAGAAGTAGTAGTTAAGAATTCAGGAAGAAAAGCATGGAAACAAAATAAGAATGAAAAGGGCCAGTACCATCATTGGAAAGCCCCCCCACTACAAACAGGTGCCTTACATGGGATGGGGTGACAGGGCTGCAGCAGTGTTTTACTCTACCCCTGAAACAGAAACCAGATCAGAAGTTTTGGTAAGTAAGTTGGGATATGGATGTTGTAGCATGAAATGAAGGTCATTATCCAGATTAAATGCAGAGATGTATATATCATTTAAAGCGCACACACACACACACACACACACATATATATATATATATATATATATATATATATATATATATATATGTGTATGAGTATATACATTAATGTTATTTATATTAAATGTCCATGCAAATTTACCTCACCACTGTGATATTATACTCAACTAAACAAGTAGTGTTATATAACTACTTTTTTATAGTAAGCAAAATTATTTTCCAGGCATTTTCAAAGGTTTTACACACTGAAAAATTAAATGTGTATAACAAGTAATTTTGCTAAGTTACTGTGCTAAGATATACACTGACCTCTTTAGTTGGGTGCAGATTAAGATGTGCACATCTCATGCAGAATAGACGAATTAGACAAGGATTTACCTATCTGTTTTTATAAATCCAATATTCTTTGTACATATATTTATAGCATGTAACTTATGAATTTTAATGAATCAAATACTCATTAAATTAAAGAGAATCAAGCATGGATAATGCACACTCACATAAAAGTATACTGCAGATTATATATTTCCAGAATTTGTAATGGAATTACATTTATTCAGTTTTGAGTAAATGTAAACTGAAGGTTCTGCTAATGACAGAAACAGGATGCTATTAATGGTACCATAAATTCTCAGTATTCATAAAGGAATTTTACTGCAGGGTAAAACATGCAACAGCTAATATTAAATAATTTTATGAAAAAGACCAAAGAAAGTAATTACTTTGTTGCTAACTGAATGATCACCTACATCTTGTCTATCAGTCTGCATTTCACTCTGAAAAAAAAGAAAGCAATATCAAAATTAGAAAAAAATTATACAACTCGAATTAAATTAATTTAATACATATTCATTTCTTTGACATAATGTGCAAACAACTCTGTTGCAGCATTAGTTTGTTATGAATATTATCTTTATTTTCACTTTATGAATGTAATGACTACATATATGACTGAGTTCCATGGAATAAACCTATTACACTATATCAAGGAAAAAAATTTTGGTTCTCTACTTTCAAAAATTAAATTTAGTGTAAGTTACCATTTGCAGGGTAAATGGTAAAGTGCAACATGGAGGACTTCTATAACAAACTAATGTACATTATTTTTACTTATATGTGTGATTCTTAAATAGGTGTTCTAATCCCAACACTGTGAATGCACAAAACCACCATGTGGTTTTATGCATTTAGAGGATAGATGAATTTCATTGACTAATATAATATCCACCCTTGAAGTGGCTAGAAAATAAAATTTGATGGTTTCTAGAGCTGCGTTTCCAGATTATTTAACTCAAACTCGTGTACAATAAAAATATCAATGTACTATAGGCTACAATCTTTTGTGTGTAGGATCCACATAAAAATTGTTATCCTCTTTTATTCAACATATTTCATTACTTTCCTATCAGTCACATTTTTTCCCCCTTTCAAAACTGGTCTTACAAGGACTTTGAATTGGTCAGTTCTTACATTTATCTTCAATATCACACCTTATATCTTTATTTTTCTCCAGGTCTTTTTCACGGCATTTCAACTTTTTTTTTTTTTGCTAATATTTCATCTCCTGTTTGACAATATCATCTTACATAAATTCCGCTTATATTCCCAAATATTAACAATCTTAGGTTTGATATCTTTATTTTTAATATGGTTCAGTTACTGATGCCATTTGTTTACTCCTCTAATTTTCTTTAAAATTAGATTTGAGATCAATCTTTACCTATTTTTCGAACTTTCACAAATCTATAAGCTAAAATTTGTTTGAACACTGTTTTGTTCAAAATATAATACATAATAATACATTGCTATAATTAGTCTTCTATCTGATTTCTCTTATGCTCCAAATAAATTATTTAACTGGCTTCAAACCAGCCTTACTTATTAAATTTATCATGCAAAAATTGTGCTTTACTGAAGTGTGTAACTGGTTCTAGGTTTACTACTAAAAAAAAAAAAAAAAAGTACTTTGATGTATTTTATTTTCCTGCTCAATTTCTTAGAACTGGGTTTTTTATTGCCAGTTTCCATAGCAAATTTATCACAGTAATTATTTTGGATAAAGACTCTTGAAGATCTCCGGCAGTTTAAGAAGATAACAAGTGCCAAGAGGAAAAAATTAAGTTTAATATATCTTATTTTAAATCTCATCTTTTAATATATTTTCCTTTATATTTTTCATAGATCTTTGTTGGAAGTTTTTTTCTACTTGGCTAGACTAATAAATTTAGTTTAATCCTTTATCCAAGTGTAAGCAAATAGTTTGCACCTGAAATATCTTGTGGATGAGGCAACTTGTGGCAAACGTGAATCAAGCTCTCATCACTTCTCGTCTTAGTATCTCCCATAATGCACAGCACATCTCCTTGCAGACATATATAATGCTATGCATTAAGGGAAGGGCCACTATCCAGACCGGTTTCGACCTTTATTGAGGTCTCGTCAGTGGGAGCCAGACCCCAAAAGGTGGTGATGTCCACCTTTACCACAAGTTGCTTCAGTCCTGAAGATACTTCAGGCGCAATTCACACAAATAGAATTCACACTATTTCAAATATGAGTTAAGAGTTTGGGAATGAGATGCAGCTACCAGCCATGCTTCTACTCCAGAACTTTAAAATCACTGGTAACATGAACTGATGTATCACTGACTGCAAAGAATGGAGACCAGCTGCCCAATTTCAGCAATTAGAGTTTAAAAGTTCTGCCTACCTATGGGAAACAAAATATCATTAAAAAAATTTTAACATTCAGTAGTCCATACAGATTATAAGATTGTACAACCCTGTTTTATAACCTGATATGCAACATAAGTAAAAGCACATACAGTTCTGTATAATGCTCTATTTACACTACAGACAATGTTTTGAATTATTTCCAGGTACCTTATATTCTGTTTGAGATCCTTGCTGATTATAGGTAAGCATCTACTTCTGGGCTTCATTTTCTGTTTACTTAACCCCCCCCCCCCAGTATATTTGCATAATTCTTTCCTGATATATACTAGAAAATTCCTAATTCTCACTGTTAGTATTATTTCCCGTTTGGGATTCTTAATTTTGTGACAAAGTCTTCTGATTACAGTGCTAGTTCTAAAATCATAGGATTATTGATTTGGAATTATGGTTATTACATGAGCTGGAGTAGATCATATTTGATCAGAAATGCTTAAGTATGGAAGTATAGAGTTTTGCATTGGCTACACTGCATAATTCAAAGGGCCTGGTTAGGTCGAATTCCAGATGACTGGAGTAAAGCTTTCATAGTTCCCATCTATCTATATCTATATAAAGAGAATAAAGCTTAATGTGAGAATTGCAGAGAAATTTCTCTAATGTTCAAGATAAGATTTTTATGCAAGCATACTTGAAAAGAGGTTGAGAAAGATTGTGGAAGAGAAACTGGCTGTCAAGATCAGATTTCCACTTTACAAAAAATAGTTGAGAAATCAATTATTGGGAAATCAACAGCTGGGAATATGATAAGTATCTGTACTTAAGTTTTGTAGATCTGGAAAAGGAACACAAGATGCCCAGAGAAAAGCTTTTCAAAATACTTCAATTATATGGGGTAAATGGAACATTATAGAGAACAATACATAATCTATATTTAAGTTGTCAGTCAGCAGTTAGTATTGAAGAAAATATAGGAAGATGGTTGGGTGTAAAATCAGGAGTAAGATAAGGATGCACATTAAAGTGGCATCAGGCCTGATATTAGAATTGGACATGTCAAACTTCGTTCCTTGCTTATGCAGATCATGTACTCCAAAGTCTCCAGGATTCTTTAATTAAGAATAACAGCTGCAACAAATGTGGCAAAAAAAAAAAAAAAAAAACTATGAAATAGGCAGGAACAGAAAAAAGCTGCATTTCTGAATGGAAATCCTATAGAACAAGTAAAATATTTCAGCTATTTAGGCACACAATTTTCAGTGAAGATGGTAAGTTAAATCTAGAAATAGACAACAGAATATTATCAAAATCTGATTTTGACAACCTGTATTTGGCCTAAATCTAGCTTGTTCTTCACCAAGCTTCCCTTTCAAATTTTCTTTTTGCTGTTTCTCAAGGTATTGAGAATACCTACTGAGTGACAGCAGGTATTTCCCTGCTGTCGCTCAGCAGGGAAATACTTCTGTAATTCTCATCTTCACTCATTTCCTATATCCGATTCTTATACATATTATCCTATATCATTGATGTACAAATTAAATAACAGAGGACCAAGTACTCAGCCAGGCAGTACACTACTGGTCATTTGCCTTCTTAGATGCCTCAATAAACCACTAGCACTCTCTGATATTCATCCATTAGCCATCTTCTAATCAAAATCACCAGATTCATATCCATCCCAATTTTCTCCAATTTATACAACAAAGTTCTATGTCAAACGCCTTTGCAAAGTTCAGAAGTATCACTGAGTAGCAATTTCTCTTATCCAACTCATGTTGGAGGTTAACACGTTCACTGCCACGCTACTCAGTCATAGTTTGTTCCCACACGCCAAGTGCTTTTCGCGTCTTCAAGGTCACTACGAGTAATCTCGTAGCCGGCTTATCAGACAGAATTTTGTTTCATGCACCAACTACGAGTAATCTCGTATCACTCCCATCTTCAAGGTCACTACGAGTAATCTCGTAGCCAGCTTATCAGATCGAATTTTGTTTCATACGCCAACTACGAGTAATCTCGTATCACTTCCATCCATATATTACATGTGCTGATGCCAGTGTTTATTGCGTCTAGTTCAGTTTTAGTTTCTAGTCTCTAAGAACCTTCAATTTCGCCATGACCAGTAAAAGAAAACTTACTGATATAGAAGTAGAAGCTTATGCTAATATGAGCGATGATGAATTTCATGAAATATTTGGTTTCGATTCCAAAGATGATCCTACAGACAACTCTAGCGGTGACTCCAATGATGAAGAAACTTTTGAAGATGAAGTTAGCAACCAGCCAAATACATCAACATCAGCTTATTGGGAAAATTCAGAAGAAGACAAAGCCATGCCGTGTCTGTACAAGAAACAAACGTAGACGCGAAACACGTTATTACTGTCCTGTTTGCTAGGAAAAACCATCATTGTGCGTGGAAAATTGTTTTAAAATGTACCATTCTTAATTTGAATAAATTGTTTTTTTTTTATTTTACTGAGTGCTTTTTTATTTCATTGATTGGTTTTTATTTTTATTGATTTTACTAGTTTAAAATTGATTTACAAATTACATGTTATACTACGGATTAACTCGCGCTTGGCATACGAGGTTGGTAATCGACATACGAGTATACTCGTAGTTGGCTTGTGAAGCTCATATACGAACTACGAGTATACTCGTAGTTGGCATCTGAGGCACATTCACAATATACTATATTTTAGTTGAAATTATTTCTCTTCTACCAAGCCCCCAGACATGCTCTCCGCTTTATTCAGAATCCAAGGGTCCAAATTACGGTAATTATACAAAGGAATAACTCGCGTTTGGCATAGGAGGTCGGTAAATCGACATATGAATACTCGTAGTTGGCTTGTGAAGCTCATATACAAACTACGAGTATACTCGTAGTTGGCAGCGAACGTGTTAATGGAGTATTGACAGCACTGAGGAAGGATTAAACTAATTTTAATGCTTCCAATATTTCTTGGCCCAGACACATTAGACTTCTTCTGTCGCATCAATTGTCTACATCCAAGAATCCAATTTATGATGGAGAAGGAAAATAATAGTTTACCCTTCCTAGACACCTTAGTGACACACCTTCTAAATGGTAACCTCTCCTTCACTGCGTACAGAAAATCCACACAAGCAGATACATTAAACTTTTGCACTACCACCCCTCCCAACAACATGGCATCATTAAAACTCTAATCAACAGAGCCCACAATCTTTGTTCCAGTAGATCCTTTCTTTCAACAGAACTCAACTATATACACAACACCTTCCATCCAATGGCTACAGTGCTTACAGAATTAAAAAAATAATCCTCCATTTCTTAGCCATTCCTTCAAAAAGATTTCAGAAACATCATCACCATCCCCTACATCCAGGGCACATTGAAAAAAAATTGCCATGTCTTTAAAAAAGTACAACCTCTACACAGCTTTTAAACTCCACCAGAAACTTTCTACTCTTATCTGTTATACCAAAGATCTACCCTTATCTGTTATACTCCTCTAATCTCTCACTGCCCGGAGTATATAAAGTACCCCGTTCCTGCTAGCTGGCTTACTTCGGACAGACAGGTAGATCAGCCACCATCTGTTTAGATGAACACAAAACTTACATCTGAAATCATGATTATGGTCATTTTGGTCTTGCACACTAGGTATTGGATACTACTGCTAGGATATTATTATTACAGCAATCAAATTAATAAAATAAAATAAAAATACATATATCTAACTGGTGTCATCCTCAGATAAGCTCATTAAAAAGCTTCGAGGATGCAAGCAGAGACATTACATCTCAACCGAGATAAAAAAAAAAAGAATTATTTATTACATTGAAGTGCTGTAGCTAAATGCTATTAAAAATGTAACCTTATCCAATTGCAATCTATAAATTACCATCCATAGTAACTATTATTAATGCATCTCAGAATACAAAAAACAGAAAAATTTGTATGAAATTCACTGTAAAAATATATGTAATATGTAAATATGTGCATATATGTAAATGCCATAAGTGCTCTGTAAGATGATAAATAAAATGCTATTACAGAATTTAAAAAAAAAAAATAAATAAATAAAAAATTACATGACACCTCCAGGGAGTCCAAGACTCATCGAGGGAGGACACCTACTTTACAACTCTGTCTCCACCACCAATTACAATGAACCGCAATTACACCAATGCCATCTAGCGCCAACCACCACCACCAGTGTTTTCACAAATGACAATCACAAACATCCATGCCTATGGTGGAATTCGAACCTGCAACCTTTTGGCTGGACGCATATGCTAACCACTTCCTTCACCAACCAGGCCAGTTTTCTTCTGGAAGAAAACCACCATGCTCCATTACAGTAAATTAAAAACTATTTTTGGAATCTGCAGCAACACTCAGAAATAAACCAAATACGGGTACAAAAAATTTCCTAAAATTTGGGAAATGTTAAGTGTCAGCGCTCCCAATTTACACCATAGGTTGCCTACAAATGCTCACATAAGGTGTACCACCTAGATTGAACTACTGAACTTTAGAATAATAGCCACGTGTTTCACTGAGTATTGTGTTGTCTTTGTGTGTGTGTGTGGGGGGGGTATTAGTGTTATTTGTACTCCTTGGAGATGTCTCAGTGACACATGAAATACTGGAAGCATTAAAAATTAGTTCAATCCTTTCTTAGTGCTGTAATACTCCATGAAACCTCCAACATGATGTCTCCCAGGACTTAAGCCTTAATCTAACTTCATTGTCACTTGATTATAAAAGCAAGCAAATTACTAAGGCAAGACCTACCCTTCACAAAACCATACATCCCTTATATTCCTATCCACTTAGTCCTGAATACTGTCTTTACCTTAACCACTCCTGAAATATTGATTAGCCTACAATGTGCTACTTCTGTCTCGGAACCTCCTTTATGCATTAAGACTATTTTGTTCCCTTTTCACTCTCGACATCTTCCTGGTACCGAGGCTTAAATAGTACCAGAACCTTAAATAGTTTGGTCGGAAGAGCTGCTAATTCCCTCACACATTGTTGTAATATAAGGTGGCTATTAAATAACGAGACTAGTTGCAAAAATGTAGTTTATTATTACAATTGTACAACTTAATTTTGATCCCCTTCAACATACTCCCCTCCTCTATCTATACACTGTTGCATACAAATTTTCCACTGTTGGAAGCAGTGTTGCAAGTCATCAGGTGTTAACTGCTTCAGTTGTGCTGCCGTTTTCTCCCCCTCATCCAATGACTGAAAATGGGTGCTCTTCAATGCAGATCTCAACTTTGGAAAAAGGTAAAAGTCACATGGAGCTAAGTCCGGTGAGTAAGGTGGATGGTCCAACACTGAGATCTTCTTATCAGCCAGATACTGCTTTACAGACAGTGCACTGTGGGCTGGAGTGTTGTCCTGATGGAGAATCCAAGCGTTGTTCTTCCACAGATAGGGTCTTCCTCACTCGTTCTCTCAGCTTGGCCAGAACCTCAAGGTAATAATGTTGGATAACTTTCTGACCCTCTGGTACCATTCAACCATTACCACGTCATTGATATAAAAAAAAATAAAATGATCAGCATTGCCTTCAGTTTTGACTTGCTCACTGTTGCTTTTTTTTCATTCTCAGTGACATGGGAGTTTTCCAGTGCATCGATCGTCTCTTTGTTTCTGGATCATACTGGAAAATCCACATCTCATCATATGTGACGATCTTCTCCTCTTGAGATTAATGCGCTGATCGAGTTTAACGTTACACGCTATTCTGGCAAAGCGACTTCATACGTGTTTCTTTTTTAACTGCCTACAGATTAACTACGAGCAACAGCGAACAATGCTTATCTCAACTGCTTCTAGAACCTTCAAGGTCATTCACGGCACAAGCGCATCCCACTACTATGAGTACACGATTCACAGCACACTTTTCTCGTTATTTAATAGCCCCACCTCGCACATGGGCCAATATGCCATCTAATCTTATGGCCATGTTTGCATTGAGGTTCTACAATATTCTAAGCACCTCCATTTCTTCAAATCTCTATTCTCCCATCAGTCAATGTGACATCTGAAATTGTAATATCATCACCCAGATGGTACACCCTTGCAAAATGAGAGAGAGAGATAGACAGACAAAATTACTCATAATTTTGTCTGTCTATCTCTCTCTCTCTCTCTGTGTGCACACACACACACACATTATTTTTATCATGAATTGCACCTATTTTTTTTCTTAGTCTTTCCTACAACATTTTTTTTTCATGCAAATCCACCACAAAAGTTGCAAGAGTATATTTAGTACCATGTTAAATAAGAGTTAAATAAACAAGGAGCTCTATCTAGAGATCAAATATATTACTTATTGTTCATTGGATTACAAGTAATGTTATCCATCCAATCAGGCTGGCCTTCTGTTCCCTGTATTACTCCAAACATCACAGCAATATCAAGCTTTAATATAATTTTTTTTTATTTTAGACTTATGCATGCATATTCTTTTAACTCTGTACTAAGAAAGCAATACAATAAAATTCTAAAACAAATTTTTGATAAGAAAATATCAAAATATTTGAATCAACCCTGACAGATTTTTAAAAAAGTGTGATACAAATACATATTACAGAGGTGTAGATAAAATGATATTTCAAAGTAGTTTAACCACCTTACCAGTCATTATGGATCAAATACACATCCTCATATATTTCAATGTAATAACAATGGTATTACAATTTTAATATGCACTTCACATCCATGATAACCTTGATGTCTACAGACGTCATGACCGGTAGCCTGGTTAAGGGTCCATACATCAAAATTATTCCAGCACTCTGAATGTACAGATTATTTCACTTAAATTTGGTCTATTCTGATTTCTTTCGAGCAAACCATTTATATGGGTAGAGTGAATTGAAATTATGCTGAAATAACTTTCTCTAGCTGATCAAGATATACAGGGTGTTCGGGATAAATTTGACATATTTATAATTAATTATATTTTTCCGTAAGTTACATGTATTAACACACACTTCTCTTCATTTAAAAGTTTGGACCCTTCTTCATTCATATACAAGATGTCAGAAAGGATGGATAGCTGGAACCCACCTGAATCATGGAAGAGAATAACTTGTATCATGATGATTCGTGCCCGCCATCAAAATAAGGATATTACGACTGCTGCCCAATGCTCCCTGAATACAGTAAAAACAATCAGGCATGAACTAGAGACTTGCAATGGTGACTACGAGGATGTAGCAAGAAGAAAGATCCCTAGCAGACGATCTGATTGCGTTCGTACAGCAGAATTCCTCGCAAATCTGCAGGAACAGGTATTGAAGAACCCTGGCATTGGAATTCGGGCTTTGTTCGTGGAGTTGCTAACTGTAGTCAAGCCCTGGATAACAAGGGTAGCCAATGGTAGGCCGTATGTATGGCAGCAGGATTCGGCCCCTTGCCACACCTCTGGGAAAAGTCAAAAATGGTTGTCTGAAAATTTCTACGACTTCACCAGTCCAAATGTTTGGCCTCCAAACTCCCCAGACCTTAACCCCATGGATTATTTTGTATGGGGCGCAGTTGAAAAAGACACCAATCGCACTTCCAGTAATACAAAAGCCCAGTTAATGGATAAAATTAAAACAGTTTTTGCGGCCCTTCCCAGGGAGACTGTAGCATCAGCTTGTTCGAGGTTCCGAAGCAGAATTGAAGCTGTGATCGATGCTAATGGTGGTTATTTTGAGTAAATCTTGTTGATAGTATTGTAATTAACTCTGCCTGTAATGTTTTTTTGTCAATTCATTAAATTTAATAGATACAAAGAAGATTTTCTTTTTCCTTACGAAACTGTCAAATTTATCCCGAACACCCTGTAGGACATACACAAGTAGATAAATTCTGCCTTGAACAGACCCATTCTTTATTGGCAAAATGATTCAAGCTAATAATTTCAACATTGAATTTCATGAAATTGGTTGAGTCACTTTATTTAGATCATTTGTGATGGCAAAATTAGAAAATAAAATAAAATAAAAATAAAATTCAGCGAAGTATATGCAAGTCAAAACAGGTAAAATTTAATAACATTCTTTGAACAACATTACTTTGTTACAAGCTTTATGATAGTTCTCATAAAAACAGAACTAAGAGTCATAAATGCTCATTTGGCATAATGCAAGGATGAATGCAAAACTATTACTCGAGACTGTGTCATAAAAGTAGATTTTTTTCCTCTGTATAATTCCTTTTTTTTTATATATATATTTTTATTGGCCAAGCAATAATATACCACATATCAAGGCAGTAATTTCAGATAATTCATTACTAGGATTAAGACAGGATGATGTTTACAATTCCATCTTTGTTGGTGAAACAGTTCAAGATTCCTTTTTGCTTAATTGAGGTGTTGATTAATAGATATTCCTCACATCCCAAGTTGGATGAAATTTAATACAATTTGGTATTTAAGATAACTTGAATCATTTCAACTGGGCAACTATTTTAATGGGAAAAGTATGTCATTTTAGACATATGAACCATGGATATACACTGCTTGGAAAGAAATCAGCTGATCGGGAGCAAGGTGCATCATGCCATGTAACAAATTACATGTTTGTAACTAGTATAAATTGGAGGAATGTGATGCTCCCAAGTCAGTGCAACTGTGTCCAGGTGAAATGGCTGTGAGAGGAGGGAACTGATGGAGTTTGAAAGAGGTATTGTGAGTGGATGACATGTTGTAGGCCTATCTGTTCAGCAAATTGTTGACAAACCAGGCCACTCCAGTTCGACAATCAGTGATAATGAGATGAAAGCACGGGGGGCAACTGTAACTGCTACCGACAGTGCATGACTCACCAAATGTGACCATAGGATGCTACAAAGAATATATAAAAACTGCCATTTCTCAGGTTCGACTGGAACATGAATCTGCACAAAAACATCCAGAATCCAGGCTCACAACATTCAGACCACATTACCTGAACCAACATGCAGCACTGTAAGTGGTGCAAAGAGTGTAGGATGTGGAAGCTTTGAAAGCTGAGTTATGGAGAGACGAATCATGTTACACCCTCAACTGAGCAGATAGGCAGGTGTGGGTGTGGCAGATGCACAGTGAATGTCTTTTACCAGAATGTGCATCACAACTCAGTGGTGGCAGTGAGATTGGCATAGTCCTGTTTTTCCCAGTTGGGCTTCAGACCTCTGTTTGTGGTGTCATGAACACTGAACTCTGAGAGGTATCTGAACATTCTGGACAATGCAATACTTCCTATTCTGCACCATTTCTACAGAACTGACTATTGTCTCTTTCAGCAAGACAATGCACTGTGTCATAATGCTGCTGCAACTGCTTGGCTTGTGGAGATGAACATCACCACAGTTGAGTGGCCTCCACACAGCTCTGATTAACTGGAGTAACAGTTGAGGTCAAGGGATATCCACCCACAACAGTTGAAGACCTCATTACATGCCTACAGAAAGAATGGTCCAAAATTCCCATTAATCACTATCATATGAAAGTATTTCCCCGTAGGATTGCTGCAGTCACCACAGTGAAAGGATGTCCTACATCTTTATGAAGTGCCTGTTTGTTCCTCACACTGATGTCTGTTGACTTCTTTCCAAGCAGTGTACCTTCAATTTAAGATAATGAATGTCAGTTACAAAATACATTGCATGACTGGTTTCCTTACTTGTTATTTATCCATTTATATATCAAAGAAAGCTGCGCTGTTTTTTTTTTTTTTTTTTAAATCACCATGCTAAAAACTTACAATGGGAAAAATTAATCCAGAATCTTTATTTATTTCTACTTCAACTTACAAGGTGAAGTAGACATGGCATTGCAGGAAGCAAAGAATGGAAAGGCCCAGGAGAAGATGGAATTATGGTAGACTTCTTAAAACTGGGAGGAAGTCCTGTCAAACAGGAAACCAAACTAATAAATGCCTAAAACAGAGAAGAATTCCAAAAAATTGGAACAATTCACTCCTAATAATAATTTTTAAAAAGGGCAATAAAGAAGAAATTAAAAACTACAGACTATAAAGCCTACTCGCCACCATATATATAACGTCTTCACAAAAATTATAAATAATAGAATAAAATCTAAACTTGAGGTAATGCAATCCTGTGAACAAGCTGGATTAAGGAAGAATTACAATACTTTGGACCATATACACCCATTAAGACAACTTATTGAAAATCAACTGAATACAACAAACCCTAGATTACGAAAAAAAAATTGATTCAGTTAAAACATCTGCAATACTAGAAGCTCCTGAAACTCAGAGAACTGAGAAACCATATATTGAAACACTAAACCATATTTACAATAATGCAACTACTGTAATTAAATTATATAAAAACAGTGAAAGTTTCTGATACAAAATGGCATCTGACAAGGCAATACTATATCTCCCAAATTATTTACAGCTGCATTAGAGGAAGTCTTTAGAAGCCTTGATTGGGAATGGAAACAAAAGGAATAAACATAAATGGAGAAAGGCTGCGTCATCTAAAATTTGCAGATGTTGTCGTCTTAATAGCAGATAATCTTGAAGATCTGGAAGAAAGGCTAAATCAGCTAAAGGAAGCCTCCAGAGTAATTGGATTAAAAATAAATAGAGAAAAAACAATGATGAATAAATACATAAACCAAAGAACTGTCAAAGTTGAAAACCATGAAATAGAACAAGTTACCTCATATGTATATTTGGGTCAGCTGATATCTTTTGAGGACTGGCAAAGAAAAGAGATTAAATGAAGAATTCACCTTGGATGGATGCCTTATGGAAAAATGAGAGACATACTCAGAACATCCCTGTGAGTCTAAAAAGGAAAGCTTTCAACCAGTGCATACTTCCTGTTCTATGGAGGAGAAACGTGGACTTTAACAGAAGCTCTAAACAACACAACATCGAATGGAGAGACGTATGCTAAAAATAACATTAACAGATAGGAAACAAATACCTGGATAAAATCTCAAACAGGTGTCATGGATATTGCAAAATACATTAAACAGGCTAAGTGGGATGGGCTGGCCATATTGCCAGATGGAAGATGGACTAGAAAAACAATAGAGTGGACACAATGGATTGATCGAGAAGAAGAGGAAGACCAAGAAGAAGAAGAAGATAGAGGGATGAACCGGAACAAGTTGCAGGAGTGAGGAGGTAGAAAACTGAGTGGGCCAGGAAAACCATGGGGGAGACCTTCATTCAGCAATGGACAGAACCAAAAGGTTAAAGAAGAAGATTTTTATTTGTAGTAAAAACGTTTATGCATACTGTTGCTGTATAATTAAAGAAACACACCTCATTTATATGATCTCCATCATTTTGCTCAGAATTTGAAATATCACCATTTGGTGGCTGTTTGGGAGAATTTTCTATATCCATTTCATCATTTCCATTCCGGTTTGCTTTTTCTGGAGTATTCAAGTCCTGTTTCTGTCCACTCTCAGCCTCTTTGTTTTGTTCATTAACTTCAACTGTTACTTTCTCCACCATAGTAGCAGAACACACAGAGAAAATTCCGTGTAAATTGACACGCACTTTAACCTTAACTTTGGTAGTTTCATTTTCTGATGTTTTTGTAACTTTGTCTACTGTAAATGCACCTATATGGAAAGAGAGAAAAACATTACTATTGCTTCTGTTAAAATTATATTTTAATTTCAAAGCAAATAATTTTATTATTAAATATCACAAAATAAAGTACATATGAATCAGGCTCTGTCAAAAGTTTTATGGTTATTCCAATGAAGGATGAAAATACATTTGTTTATTTTAATTTTCCTGATATATATTCTCAAGTGGTGTGTGTGTGTGTATAGGAAATGATAGTACTGCACATTTATTACTAGATTTTTATCAACAATCTGAGTAGCTGAAATTTTTGAGAGCTGAAACAGTTCTTAGGCACTATTAACTATATTGATAGTTCAATTCAGTGGTTCAAATTATTTCAATTCCACCGAAAAAATAATTATCTGTGTATTTTATTATAATCAAAATATATCAATATACTAGCAAAATCTGAAGCATTATATAAAACAGCTGAAAGGTTGGTCTTGAAATAAACATGATTAAAACATCATCATTATCAAAATCCTGCTATGTACCTTAAGGAGGTGTACAGGAGAATTATGATAGCACTACATGAAAAAGTTGCACCATTACTAACTTCCAATCAATAATTTTCATCCAAATTAATCTGTTATCTGTCAAGACTCCAATATTATCAGATCTTATATTCTGTCTTTTAAGGTGTTTTTTTTTTTTTTTTTACTGTATCAACACATCTACATCTTGGTCTTCCTCTGGGTCTTTATCCTACCAACCTGGCAAAGAATGCTCGTTTCACTAATCTTTCTTCTTCCATTCTGTTCACGTGACCATACCACCTGAGAGTAGCTCTACTAGTATATTCCTGAATGCTAACAATGGCAAGTTCTTTCCTAATCCTCATTTTTAATGTGATACCGCCACTGATGCCATCTGTTCACTCCACTAATCTTACTCAGAACTCTCATATCAGAGGCCTCTAGTCTTCGATCAAGTGTTTTATTTCTAACCCAGCTGTCGGATCCATAAGTTAGTGATTAATTTCTTTCTTATTCCATAAAAATTTATTCAGCTGATCTCTACCATACCAGCTTTACTAATTCTGTTGTCTATTTCCATATTTAATTTATCATCCTCACTAAATATTGTGCCTAAATAGCTGAAATGTTCTATAGGTTCACCATTCAAGATACAGTTGATGTTTTCAATCTTTCTGCCTATTTTTTTATTGTCTTTTTTATTGCTGATTTTCATACCAAATTTATTACAATAGTTATTCAGTTTAGTCAGGGAATCTTGTAGGCTTGTAATGGATTTATTCAGAGGTATAACATCATCTGCATAAAGTAAAGAGCTAGGATTAACATTACCAATTTTGACAAATGACTAATAAAAAGTTCTTAAAATGAACAGCAAATGCCATAAAGAAATTGCAATCTATCAACATGCAATAGAAGTTAAAAATTTTACATACCTCGGAGCTAATATTGATGCTAAAAGTGGAACTGAAAAGTATATAAATATTCACTGAAAAAGAACTAAAATATAAAGATCTTTAATAGCAACAGTAAGGCTGTATTATTATATGGATCAGACATGGAAAAAACAAGAAGGTAAATTAAAGTTTTCAACCAAAATGTTTGCATAAAATATTGAAAATACTTTGGCCCCAACATATAACAGTGAATTATATAAATAAACTAAGCAAAAAAGTATCGGCATTGAAATTTTAAAAAAATGCAAAAGGAAATGATTGGACATGAGTGAGAATGGACAGCAGGGAGATTCTAAGTGATTTGATATGAATTCCAGAAGGAAAAAGGAAAGGCCTAAATTAATCCAACAGACAATTACAGAAAAGGAAAGAAAAATGGTTGGTTCGGAGAGCTGGAGGGAAGCAGAAATAGGTGCACAAGCCAGAGGTATCTAGAAGAAACAGATCTTGCTCTTATGAACCATTGGGGGTATGAAAAGTATTATTATCATTTGATACCTCCAGGAGGTCCAAAGACTCATCGGAGGGAGGGCACCAGCTCTACAACTCCGTCTCGAAGACTCAATCACCAACCGATCACAACTACGCTAACGCCATCTACAGCCGACCACCAC
Organism: Typopeltis vanoorti; assembly: GCF_054136105.1. NCBI lineage: Eukaryota > Metazoa > Arthropoda > Arachnida > Uropygi > Thelyphonidae > Typopeltis > Typopeltis vanoorti. The sequence continues at coordinate 90,734,464 of NC_143554.1, forward strand.
TGGCAACTTCCACAGACAATTACAAACATCCATGCCCATGGTGGGATTCAAACCCACAGCCTTTTGGCTGGAGAGCGGATATGCTACCCACTCGGCCAACCAGGCCGGAATAAGTATAATAGGCAACTTAAAATTTTAAGTGTTATATGTTTGAATTAGTGGTACCAGCTCATACTGGTCAAGTGAGATTTACAAAGTTTGTGGGAAGGTGACAGCAAATCATGCCTACATACTTTACATATAATAAGAATTATAACCAAAATGCAGTCTTAGTTATTTGGGATTTCTTGATCAGGAAGGTTATTCTGTCTAGAGGAAATTCTCAGTTTCATTAAGAGAAAAAATATAGTTTCTCAGAGCAGACTTATAAAAAAAAATTCCTTTTCTGTGCCTTCCTAAGACAGAAAACATACTATAAAATTACATGCTTTTTCACACTTCACATTAACCTAGGTAGAAGTGTACCATTAGGACAGCAAAGTGGAGCGCAAACAGAGATCTGTAACAGATTTTAAAAAGAAGAACCAGAATCATAACCATTACAAAATTACAGTCCATCATATCTTTCACTGATACATGCTATGAAAACATCTTACCAAGAAGTATCACACATCACCTGATAGGGTATTTCCAAAAACAGCAGTGATCCATGAAATTTTTGCATGCACACTAAGGAAAAAATTCTGAGGCTTTAAGATCTGTTGTTCTCACAATACCATTTCAAATTATTTCAGATAAAAACTTTTGGAGTACAGGACAAAACAATGCCCATGCTACTTTTTTTCTGATGCAGCATGTGCTGACTGAGAAAAGTACAGAGAACTGACAGTTCATATTGTTATATGGCAGATTGTTAGATTTCAGAAAACCCGTTGAATCCTAAATAGAAACAGTGTAATACTTCTCAGTGACATCACATTCTCCATTAGTTTATTTAAAGATGACAACTAGCTATGCTAGGTGAATAATACTAATGGAATACAAGCATCTAAATAAATATAATTAAAAATTCTCTAATACCCTTTCATTCCACAAGGCAGAACTCTGCCAACTTTTGGAAATTAGTAAGTAGCTTATATCTATCTTTTGTCATATATAAAATTCATCTCTACTGATGACTTATAGATATGGATAATGACAGTACACTACAGCTAGATAGCTATCTTGTGTTCCTGGCCCCAAACAGTGACAGTTCTATGGTTTGATTTTGAGTTGCAGATTAAAACACCTAGTTTGAGAGAAAAAGGCCAATGCAAAGGTTAAGAGATCAATGTATTCACAAAGAACAATGTGCAAGCAATTTGTGATGTAAAGATTAAATCATGGATTTGCGCTACATATTTTCCTTCTCTAATTAAAAGAATGCCAGAATGCTTAACACTAGTTTGAACTGGTTTAAACTAACATGTATACAACCACACACTAACTTGCTCTTGACCTTCTTGTTCTTTTATAAATTTAGTCGGCTATCAGTGCACCTCACAACATTATCTATTTCGACTTTTAATTTGCCATCTTCGCTAAAAATTTATTATTATTATTATGTCGCACCTCCAGGAAGTCCAAAGACTCATCGAGGGAGGGCATCTACTCTACAACTCTTTATCTCCACCAACCACAACTATCCTCATCATCTACATCAACTCTATCTACTGCCACTGACCACCACTAGTAGTACTTTCACAGACAATCACAAACATCCATGCCCACGGCAGGATTCGAACCCGCAGCCTTTTGGCTGGAGAGCGGATACGCTAACCACTTGGCCAACTAGGCTGGCAAAAAATTTTTTCAATATATTTATAGAAATCCTTGTATAAGTGGACCAGCATAGTTCAAACCCATGTTGTTCAAGGGTCAACTCTATTTACCATAAATATCATTATTATGTGACACCTCCAGAGGGTCCAAAGACTCATTGAGGGAGTGTGTGCCAACAGCATTGAACGATCGATCTCCTTCCAACTACTAACCATGCTCAAACTTGCTTAACTTTTTTTGTGAGCCATTAGTAACAGAGGCTCTACCCATCAATTGAACTTACAATTATACGAAATAAATTGATACAGTAAAATGTGCCTTAGAAGACAGAAATATAAGATCTAATAATGTTGGAGTCTTGACAGGTAACAGATTGATTTGGAGAAAAATTGTAAATAGGAAGTTAGTAATGATGTAACTTTCATGTATTACTATCATAAGATCCTGTACACCCCATGAGGGTATATGTTAGGAATTTGATGATGATGAGTATACAGTAAGTGGTAGTTAACCTCTTAACGTACCAATTAAAAATCAGAAAGCGGCCATTTTTCTGCCAATTTTTTGGGCGAGTTTTGGGCAAGGGATCAAATTGCTGGATCAAATTCATCATTATTTGAAAAATAATGATGAATTTGTGCAAATGCAAATGAAATAGCCGATACACGCTGTTGGCAACTTTTCTCAGCTGAGAGAAAATAGGCACAAAATTGTCTAGCATCTATATTCTGTTGTATTTATATGTGAAACCAAAATTCAAAATCAATTTTGGTGCAATAAATAAAAGACGTATCATAGACGTCGTTGTATGTTAAGGGGTTAAACCAATGCTTTTTCTTTACTTTATTCCTATTATTTCCCATCTTTTGCAGGAAATAGTATGGTCGTGGTACTGAAATTTGGCCTAAATCCAGCTTGCTTTTCATTTTTTTCTACATATGCAATCTATTCTTAAAATACTCGATAAGGAAGTTCCTCTGTAATTCTCACACTGTTTTATTTATTTATTTATTTATTTTTTTTTTTATAAAATTGGAACAGTAAGAGCCCTGCTCTAATTATTGTATATTCAAAGCTTGTGACCCATCTTTCTATATTATGCACAATTGGCAAATAGATTTTGCCTGTTGTTTTCAACTGTAGGGCCATTTAAATTAATGGCCCTACACAGTTGAAGTCCACTGTATATAAACACTTTGAAATGAGATTCATGCTAAACATTAATATTTTACATAATTTTTGTTCTTTGAGATTATGAATACTCACTTCAAATGGTCTTTCTTTCATACACAAGAGGATGAAGTATTACAATTTAGAGAAATGGTATTTTTCTAATTTCTTAATAAACAAATTCATTTTAATGTGGAAATTTTACATTAAAATAAATAAGGGAACTGCTTAAGTTAGATAACTGGGAGTCAAAGTTAGATAACTGGGAGATCTTCATATATTCATTTAAGGAATGCAGATAACAAACTGGGATTTCTGACATTATGATCTATCCTCGATTTCTCATGGTTCATCCTACAAATAAATGCCTACCATAATTCTGAATGAATGAGGATATGCTGGCAGTTTGGGATTTAACTGATTAGACTATTCTGAATTGGCTTAACACTAAAAGAAAGTAATAGTACAAGATGACAATGTCATGGTGGTGGTGGGTTGTCACCCATTAAACAAGACTCTGAGAGAATCAAGACAAACAGCGAAGAGTAAGCTACTACAAAAAACTCCTGCTGAACATCAGAATACAAGACAGGAACTATTAACACAATAAGCATCCAAAAGAAAAATTGAACCAGCAGACAAAGAGACAAAAACAAGTGAGATTATTTTAAATAACTGGTTAAAAGATATTCACACAAGGATTATAGAAAGGAAGGGGTAGCAACATCATTCAATACTAAATACAAAAATAAATCTTGAATGGCAGGAGACTTCAAGTAGTGATGTGGAAATTAAACAAGGAGGCTTACTCGTACGTACAGTCCCATAACAGGTTCATCTTGGAAGAAGCAATGTTTCAAACCTCAGAGGAGGCATCTGACAAAAAAAAAAAAAATCTTAAGGATTGAACAAGCAAGAAATTAATACTAGATAAGAATGTTTTTGGGAAATATTTGAAGAAAAGACCAAAACTTATAATGGTAAATATCTTCTGGATTTTTGTCAGGAAATCCAGTAGATTCTTTACTCATTATTAATACTATGTTCTAACATACAGATGTGCACAAACTCAAATGGAAAGAAGAAAAGTCTCATGCATTTCTGGTGTTAGCAATATTTTCTTGCTGGTTCAAGAACACTAAAAGGGATTTGAAATATGAAATGATCATCATTTAGTTTTCAGAAGAAAAAAAAACAAATTTAATACTGAAAAGAAAAATATACAAAAGTTTTAAAAATAATCAGTTGAGCAGATTTCAGTTCTGCAGAGGAGACCCAAGTACAGCAATATCCTAAAACAGTGTGGTTGATGTGGGCAAAAAAATAAGTTCCAACTGAAACCACATAGAACAGAGCATTAATTATAATAGGTTTCAGTGTAAGCATTCCAAAAATGCACTGAATAATTATTGATGTAAAATATAATCAAGATTATTGCCTTTCTGATGAAATTACAATAAATGTACTGTACTGCATTTTATAGTAATTATAAACTGCATTATAGTGAAAACCAGTTTTTTGAAACCTGGTTATGTGAGGTATTACCAGATACAAATATTATTCAAAAAAAAAAGGAAGCACTTAAAACAAGAAATCAAACTTTGAAGACCGTCACGCTGAAATAAATTGATTCAGCCAGAGAAGGAAGTGGTGAAGTTGCTTGAAAGGAGGGAAAAAAATAGGCACTCCATAGTGGATTCTAGAAGTTTCCTGGAAAAGAAGAAAACAAAGTTCTCAGCAGGTAGACCAATGTGTGCTCAGAAAGAACATAAAGAAAAAAATATATATAAGAAAGCAAAGCAATAGGTAAAAAAATAGCTAAATCAAAAATCATAAGAATAGTAAGCTGTATATAAACAAAAGGATGCAAAATGTTCTGGAGCGTATTGAAAAATATTAAAAATAGGATACTGAGTAGTGCAAAAGGAATCAGATGATAAAGATGACAAAAACTGAAGATAATATATTTCAGAAGTTTGGTGATGTGGAAATTAAACAAGGAGGCTTACTCGTAATTAGTAATTACTTCGAAACGCTTAAGTGAACGAAAAGGTGACAGAATTGCTGCAGTAAATATTCAAAAAGAGTGTATTCAGGAGTACGTATGAATCTGAGGCAGAAAAAGCCTTCACAAACATGTCAAAAATGCAAAAACAGCTGTAACAGATGATAAATGACCGGAAATACTCAAATATGTAGCTATAAATGTTTTACAGTGGGTGTACTGTATAATTTAGATGACATTATATTCTTAAATCCAATACAAGTTTATAGGATTTCTTAACCAAATTGCACAACTGCTATAACAAATTTGGTATGAAAATCAGCAATAAAAAGAAACTAAAATAGTTAGGAATATTGAAAACCAACCGTATCCTGAATGGAGACACTACAAGTAAAACATTTCAACTCTTCAGGAACAATTGTTAATATAGATGCCAAATCAAATATGGAAGTTGATAACACAATAAGCAAAGCTAGTATAGTGGACAGTGAACTAGCCAAATTTACATGGAGTAAAAGAAATTAGTCAAAACCAGCTGTATACAAAACTGTTCAAGCCAATTTTAATTTATGGATCTCAGATTTCCATATTTAATTTACCGTCTTCACTAAAAGGGTGCCTAAATCCATACCTAAATTTTTTTACTTGTTCCACAAGTTCTCCATTCACAACACAGTTGACATTTTCAATGATTCTACCTATTTTCATTGTCTTTTTATTGATGACCTTCATACCACATCTATTATAACAATTATTCAATTTAGTCAGGGAATCTTGCAAACTTATAGCAGATTTATTTAGAAGTATAACATCGCCCGCATAAAGCAATGAGTTGGCATTAACATCTCCAATTCTGATATCATGTTTAATACCACTTTCCTTCATAATGTGATCCATATAGATAATGAATAACAGAGGGGATAATGTACATCCTTGTCTCACACCAGATTTAACATTAAACCATATTCCTGCACTTCCTTCAATTCTAACTGCTGACTTACAACTCAAATCAATCAAGACTAAGTATTGATTGATATAATGCCCCATTGACACCATATAACTGTAGTGTTGAATAGCTTCTCTCTTGGTACCTTGTCATATGCCTTTTACAGATCGACAAAACTTAAATACAGATCTTTATTATATTCCCATGCTTCCTCAACTATTTGTCGTAAAGTAAAGATCTGATCCTGACAGCCTCTATTTGGCCTGAATCCAGCTTGTTCTTCCACAATTCTTCTCAACCGTTTCTCAAGTATACTCACATAAATCTTGCCAGGAACATTCAGTAGGGAAATACCTCTGTAATTCTCACATTCAGTTTTATTTCCCTTTTTGTATATGGGTACTATTAGAGATCTACTTCAATCATTAGGTCCCCAGTCCATGCTTTCTGAACAATGCAGTGCAGCTACTGTAAGACTTTTAAACCACCATACTTCAGGCATTTCTGGTCGAATATCATCTACTCCTGCTGCCTTTCCATATTTCAAGCCTTTGATGGCTTTTTCTACTTCAAGTATAGATATGTATTCCTGACAATATGCCTGTCGAGTTTTTTTTTTTTTTTAATCACTGTGCTATCACTGCTTGTTTCATTTAGCAATTTTTTGAAGTAATTACTCCATACTTCAAGGATACCTTTTTCTCCCGTTTTCATGTAACCTTTATCATCTCTAACTCCATTTACAATTTCTACTAGTTTTACAGTGTTTAGCTTTCTTACATTTGTCTCTGTAATCTCTAAGAGCACAAGCTGACTTATTTGCCAGGAACTTTTGATATGCTTTCTTCTTTTTCTTCACTGCCTCCTTAACTTCCTGTGTCCACCATGGGGGGGTTCTGATTTTTCTATTTCAGACAATCTCACCACATGCCTCCTCTCAGGCTGAATCAATCAAGGTTTTCTTCAAGGGTTGCCACTGAATCTCCAAGGTTTGGTTTCTGTTCTCAAACTCTTTCATTTTTTCTTCAATAATCTTTGTGTATTTTAGTCTACAGTTCACATCTGAGAGTTGCTCAACTTTTATTCACTTTAAAACTTTCTTACATGTTATTCCTTTCAATATGAAATTCAATTTTATCCTGCTCAAGACTAAATAGTGATCGCTTCCAATTTCAAATCCTCTGTACACTCTAGTGTCTTGCATCAGGGAGAAAACATCACTATCAACAATAACATAGTCAATGAGACTTTTCTTATTCCCTCTCCATGTGAATTTTTGCACATTTTTATGTTGGAACATGGTGCTAGTAATAACCAGTCCATGTCCTGAGCAGAAATCCAACAGGTATTTGCCATTATTATTAGCTTTGCTCTTTTCTCCAAATTTTCCCAAAATATTTTTTTATGTCTGAAAATCATTTCCTACTCTGCTATTTAGATTCCTAACAAGGACCAACTTTTCCTTTTTCATTGTGTGAGTTGCTTTCTCTTAAAGCATCAAAAAATTCTTCCACTTCTACCTTAGTAGAACCTTCTGTGGGGGCCACAGGGACAAATTAGTCTCATTGTCCAATTCACCATTCTGATATTTGCCCACATAACTCTACTTGAGACTGCATGCCATTCAAGAAGATTAGCCTTGTATTTTGTGTTGAATACTATGGCTACTCCTTTTCCTTGACTGTTATTGCCTGAATATAACATTTTGTATTTATTGCTCAGAAAGATCTCACCAGTTTCTGTCTTTTTTGTTTCAGTCACCCCTATTATGTTGACCTGGTACTTATCTAATTCAACAGCTAGCTCGATTTCTTTGCCATTCAGGCTTCTTATGTTGATAGTACCGATCTTTAACCCCGGTGATGTTGAGTTGGGGTGAGTTTTCAGATTTGTTCCAGTAGCTGACTTTTCGCTGTTTCCCGTGGTTCCCTGAGAAAAGCAACTGGGGTCCCTGTTTAACCGGGTGATGCCCCAGCCAGCATGAAATTTTGTCCTGTTGTACCATTATTTTGTATTTTGTATTATAAAAATTAGAACTCCATGGTGGACACAGGAAGTTAAAGAGGCAGTGAAGGAAAAGAAGAAAGCATATCAAAAGTTCCTGGCAAATAAGTCAGCTTGTGCTCTTAGAGATTACAGAGACAAATGTAAGAATGCTAAACACTGTGTAAAACCAGCTAAACAAAAGTCATGGGAAGATTTTAGTAAGAACATTGAAAATAAATATCAAGAAGGTGGCAAGATATGCTGGAGGTTGTTGAAGAAGTTCAGGAATGTAGGAAACTGTAAAAGAAATTAGAGATGATAAATATGACATGAAAACAGGAGAAAAAGATAACCTTGAAGTATGTAGTAATTTCTTCGAAAAATTGCTAAATGAAACAAGCAGTGATAGCACAGTGATAAAAAACACTCAACAGGCATATAGTCAGGAATACATATCCATACTTGAAGTAGAAAAAGACATCAAAAGCTTGAAATATGGAAAGGCAGCAGGAGTAAATATTTGACCAGAAATGCTGAAGTATGGAGGCATAAAAGTCTTATAGTGGCTGCACTGCATAGTTCAGAAAGCCTGGACAGAGGGACGAATTCCTGATGATTGGAGTAGAGCTCTCATAGTACCCATATATAAAAAGGATAATAAAACAGAATTTAAAATTGCAAAGGTATTTCCCTACTGAGTGTTCCTGGTAAGATTTATGCAAGTATACTTGAGAAATGGTTGAGAAGAACTGTGGAAGAACAAGCTGGATTCAGGCCAAATAGAGGCTGTCAGGATCAGATCATCACTTTATGACAAATAGTAGAGAAAGCATGGGAATATAACAAAGATCTGTATTTAAGTTTTGTAGCTCTGGAAAAGACATATGACAAGGTGCCAAGAGAGAAGCTATTCAAAAACACTACAGTGATATGGTGTCAATGGGGCATTATATCAAGCAATACTTAGTCTTTATTTGAGTTGTGAGTCAGCAGTTAGAATTGAAGTACAGGAAGATAGTTTGATGTAAAATCTGGTGTCAGACAAGAATGTACATTATCCCCTCTGTTATTTATTGTCTATATGGGTCACGTTATGAAGGAAAGTGGTATTAAACATGATATCAAAATTGGAGATATTAATGTCAGCTCTTTGCTTTATGCGGAAGATGTTATGCTTCTAAATAAATCCGCTACAAGTCTGCAAGATTCCCTGACTAAATTGAATAACTGTTGTAATAGATATGGTACGAAGGTCAGCAATAACAAGACAAAGACATTGAAAATAGGCAGAATCATTGAAAATATCAACTGCGTTGTGAACGGAGAACCTGTGGAACAAGTAAAACATTTCAGCTACTTATGCATGATTTTTACTGAAGATGGTAAATTAAATATGGAAATAGACAACAGAATCAACAAATCTGGCATGCTAGGAAGTCGATTGAATAAATTCATATGGAATTAGTGAGAAATTAGTCGGAACACTAAATTAGCTGTATACAAGACAGTGTTCAAACCAGTTTTAACTTATGGATCTGAGAGCTGGGTCAGAAGTAAAACACTTGACAAATACTAGAGACAGCAGATATGAGTCCTGAGAAAGATTAGGGGCACGAACAGATGGCATCAATGGCAATATCATATTAAAAATGAGGATATTAGGAGAGAACTTGACCTTGTCAGCATCCAGGAATGTGTTAGCAGAGCTAATATCAGGTGGTATGGTCACTTAAACAGCATGGGCAAGGAAAGATTACCAAAACAAGTGTTCTCTGCCAGGTTGGCAGGAAAATTACCCAAAGCAAAACCAAGATATGGGTGGATTGATACAGTAGAAAGTTCCTTAGAAGATTGAAATATAAGATCTGATAATGTTGGAGTCTTGACAAGTAACAGACAGATATGGAGGAAAATTGTAGATAGGAAGTTAATAATGATGTAAATTTTTCATTTAGTACTATCATATACATCCCTTGTGGATACATGGCAGGAATTTGATGATGATGAATCTATGAGATGCAAGTTTTAATGCACGTGGTGACTGGATTCAGTTGCAGTTTCTATAATTGCTTTTGGAAAGTTTACATTTTAAAGATGATTTAATAAAGGAATGTCATATTTAAATTATGATTGAAATGTTTGAATAATATTTATCAATTAAGGAAAATTATAAATAATTACCAACCAATAAAAGAATCTGGAAATGGAATGTCCGCAACATCAACATAACGAGCTTCAAGAGAGAATGGCTCATTCCTGTAAAAGGTCAGCATCTTGGAAAATGGAATTTGATGATAACGTGGAAAGACTTCCATTTTCCTAAAAGAAATAATTATGAAACTTAAATCACCAAGAATACTTTTCCTAAAAAGAGACACTAAAGTCTAATAAAATTCCTGTTCTTATTAAAAGTCAACTTATTTTCTTAAAACAAACCAGTCTTGTTTAAATGCACATGGAAATAATTATAAGCAACAGCATTTGCAAAGGCAATGCAGTCACACAGATATATGTTTGTCAATTGTGACAAAGAAAATATCTGTCATGGTGACAATACTAAAAGAATATATTAGATACACACTATGATCAAAAATATCCAGATACCTGCTCATCTGAACTCTCACTCTAATATTATTATTATTGTATGGACACCATCATGGATTCCGAATACTCATTACTGGAGACCCAAACTATTCATACAATCTTTCATACCGCTCCTTGAACCCGTTAACAAATAAAGCACCCACAACTGACTCTGGCAGCCCATTCCACTCATTCACAACTCTCCAAGCAAAAAAAAACTAGTCCTCGCACACCTCTACTAACCACACTTTTATTCAACTTCTAGAGATGACTTGTTCTGGCTCCTCTAACTAAGTGCTGATACATTTCCCCTGCATCAATCCTACAAAACCTTTTAAGCAACTTAATTGCAGAAGCTGTTGATATCTCAACAACTTCTGCAATTCACACATCCACAAACCACTCACCAACTTGGCTGCTTGTCTCTGAAACCTCTCCACCACTTCTCATCCCCAAGAAACCCAGGAGACCACACCTGGGCACAGTAATCCAGATGTGAATGTATCAAGGCCTTATAAAGTGGAACAACTTCCTCATATACTTGTTAGTGTACTGTTCAATAGCCAAGTGATCTTATGAGATCACTTGGCTATTGAATAAGATACTTTAGCAACCTTAGCAATATGTATGCTAAATTTTAACTCTCTGCCTACCACAACACTAAATCTCTAGTTTCATCCATTTTCTTGAGTACAGTTCCATCAATGTGGTACACAGCTTGTAATCTATTTATCCTAAAAATGCGTAACTTTACATTTCTTCACATTAAACTGACACCCGTTATCTTTTGCCCATACTAACGGCCTAATGAAATAGTCCTGCAAGCTCCTCTGACACAGTATCATATTCTTATCCATCCATTCTTGAATTCTCTTTCTGATCAATTTTTCTAGTATTTTTACCCACATGCCTGAGATACTGATCAGTCTATAATTTGCTACTGCAGCGTTAGAACCTCCCTTATGTAAGGGAATTATTTTGCCCTCTACCAGAGCTGTGGCTTAAATTAAAGCGTCTACTCAGAGGTTTTCCCCAGTTAGTTCACTTACACATTCTTACAAAACCCAAGCTGATATCCCATCTAATCCCACAGCTGTACTTACACTGAGATTCTGCAATATCCTAAGAAAACCTCTACTTCATCCAACTTCTGTTCCCACATCAATGTCTGTCACATATATTACAGCAGTAACCAGATGATATATACCCTCACAAAGGTGATCATGAAAGGCATTAATATGGAGTTTGGTTCACCCTAAGAAGACTTTCCATTAGATTTTAGTACATTACTATGATAATTCTCTTTCTTTCTTCCAGAAGAGTATTACTGAAGCTGGTTAGTGATGTCAGGTGATTTGTCATTGCTAACAATTGGCATTTCAATTCATACCACAAGTGTTTGATGGGGTTGAGATCAGGGCTTTGTGCAGGCCAGTCAAGTTCAACATCCATCCCATCAAACCATTCCTGCACAGAGCTCAATTTGTGGATGGAGCATTGTTGTGTTGATACATGAAAGAGCCTTCACTGAACTATTGCCATAAAGTTGGAAGCACAGAATTGCCTAGAATGTCATTATAGTTGCAGCATTAAGATTCCCCATTACTAGAAACTAAGGGGGCCCAGCCTAAACCATGAAGAACAGCCCCAGACTATGATGCCTCCTTCAAACTTAACAACCTTCACAACACATTTGAGCAGGTAGTGTTCTGGCATCTGCCAAATCCAGATTCTTCAATTGTATTGCCAGATAGTGAAGCATAATTCACCACTTGAGAGAACATTGTCTCTGCTGCTTTAGAGTTGGTTGGCACCTAGCATCTGATGCATGTGTTACCCTTGCAGCCAGCCATGAAAACCCATGTTTTTATGGTGGTATGAAAGAGTTGTGGGATTAGTATTTCAGAACTCTAGCGTTTCAGCTGAAGATAGACAATTTTTTTTCGTGTCATGTGTTTCAGTACTCAGCAGTCCCAGTCTGATTTCATGCAGCTTACCAAGTAAGGCTATGTTGCTCCTAGGCATTTAACACTTCACAATAACATCACTCATGGTTGAATGGGGGCAGCCACATCAGGCAGAATATTCTCCAATTTTATTCCAAAGGTTGCATCCTGTGATAGTGCCACATCAAAAGTTACTGAGCTCTTCTCTATGGCCTATTTTACTAATGTTTGTCTATGAAGACTGCAAGACCATGTGCTTCTCTTTGTACCTTATGAGTCATGGTTGTGACATGTATAGCAATATCCACTATTATGGGGGGGGGGAAGAGAGATTTATATCAGATAGTGTATCTGGATCAGAAATTTTTAATGCTAGTACACTAAAAAAAAGAATGTCAATTATTATTATTATATGACACCTCCAAGGAGTCCAAACACTCATCGAGGGAGGGCATCTACTCTACAACTCTCCATCTCCAACACTCAACCCACCAACTACAAAACCACAACTACCATCATCATTTACACTAACACCACCACTAGTACTTTCATAGACAACCACAAACATCCATCCCCACTCAGGATGTTAAGCATGCTAAGCCATGCACCAAGAAAAACCAATCACTATCAAGCTTAAGAGTATATTTGAGTATATTTGTGAAAGCAAGTAATAACAAGATAGTGAATATTTTCAAGTCAATCGCAGCTCTCTGTTTGAAACTCATTTTTCGACCGTTCGTCAAAACACACTGTCACTCTTGGCACTATAACTCGGCTTCTAATGAAACAAATGTCATAAACAGTTGACAGAACACTAAGGAAGCTTTCGACAACAAAAAGATACAACAGGTCACGCTACTAGTTTCTTCTGTTTTCGAAAAGTTTGGTTTCTTTTTGGACAGAGGGTGTAAGTCAACACAGTAGACATCACTATAGCATACATTTTTATAAACAAATTGAGCTATAATGAATTATTGTTCTATTGATTTTATGGGAACCAACAGAAACTGTTTTATTTCTTGCTTAGACATCAAAAGTCTGAGTGCCATAGAACCAATGCTATTTTAAAATTTCTTCACAAATGTTCATAATATACAGCAGTTGGAAGTAATTCTTTAGAAAATACTGCATAAAATTTATTCATATTTTGCATTAAAAGTGGAAAATAACATGCAAAAACTGTAGTTGAGGTCAGTAAATAAAGAAAATGATGTGAAATCTTATAGTGACCACAGAATGAAAAGGATACTCAGGAACCATACATAAAGCACAAATACAAACAATAATGTTAGACAAAGAACTAGTAGAGTATGGAATAAAAATGAAAATCCAGAACAAGTAGTTTGCCATCTCAGTAGGTGCTTAAGGGTCAAAGCTATATAACTGAGAGGAGACCTCCACATAGCCTTTAAAGGAATGTGGAGAACCGACCAGGGCTTCTGACCTAATGTCCAATCCTCACCTTCTCATGATGCACCCTGTTGGGTATCTACCTGGATAATGAACAAACGAGGATGGGCTGGCAATTTGGGATTTAGCCGACCAAATTGTATTCTTATTGGTTAAACCAAAATAAAAAATGATGGTACGACAAGACAAAATTTCATGCCGGCTGGGGCGTCACCTGGTTAAACAAAATCCCCGTTGTTTTCACCAGGGAACCAGGGCGAACAGAGAAAATTCAGCTACTGGAACAAATCTGAAAGCACACCCCAACTCAACATCACCCAAGTTAAAGATCGGTACTATCAACATAAGAAGCCTGAATGGCAAAGAAATGGAGCTAGCTGAGAAATTAGATAAGTACCAGATCAACATAATAGGGGTGACTGAAACAAAAAAGACAATAACTGGTGACATCTTTCTGAACAATAAATACAAAATGTTACATTCAGGCAATGACAGTCAAGGAAAAGAAGGAGTAGCCATAGTATTCAACACAAAATACGAGGCTAATCTTGAATGGCAGGCAGTCTCAAGTAGAGTGATGTGGGCAGATATGAGAATGGGGAACTGGACAATGAGACTTATTTGTGCCTATGTTCCCACAGAAGGTTCTACTAAGGAAGAAGTGGAGGAATTTTTTGAGGCTTTAAAAAAAGCAACTGACACAATGAAAAAGGAAAAGTTGATCCTTATTGGGGATCTAAATAGCAGAGTAGGAAATGATTGTCAGACACACAAAAATATTTTGGGAAAATTTAGAGAAAAGAGCAAAGCTAATAATAATGGCAAATACCTGTTGGATTTCTGCTCAGGACATGGACTGGTTATTACTAGCACCATGTTCCAACATAAAAATCTGCACAAATTCACATGGAGAGAAGAGGCAAGGAATAAGAAACGTCTCATTGACTATGTTATTGTTGATAGTGATGTTTTCTCTCTGGTGCATGACACTAGAGTGTACAGAGGATTTGAAATTGGAAGCGATCACTATTTAGTCTTGAGCAGGATAAAATTGAATTTCATATTAAAAGGAATAACATGTAAGAAAGTTTTAAAGCGAATAAAAGTTGAGCAGCTCTCAGATGTGAACTGTAGACTAAAATACACAAAGATTATTGAAGAAAAAATGAAAGAGTTTGAGAACAGGAACCAAACCTTGGAGATTCAGTGGCAACCCTTGAAGAAAACCCTGATTGATTCAGCCTGAGAGGCATGTGGTGAGATTGTCTGAAATAGAAAAATCAGAACTCCATGGTGGACACAGAAAGTTAAAGAGGTAGTGAAGAAAAAGAAGAAAGCATATCAAAAGTTCCTGGCAAATAAGTCAGCTTGTGCTCTTAGAGATTACAGAGACACATGTAAGAAAGCTAAACACTGTGTAAAACTAGTAGAAATTGTAAATTGAGTTAGAGATGATAAAGGTGACATGAAAACAGGAGAAAAAGATATCCTTGAAGTATGGAGTAATTACTTCGAAAAATTGCTAAATGAAACAAGCAGTGATAGCACAGTGATAAAAAGAAAAACACTCAACAGGCATATAGTCAGGAATACATATCCATACTTGAAGTAGAAAAAGCCATCAAAGGCTTGAAATATGGAAAGGCAGCAGGAGTAGATGATATTCGACCAGAAATGACTGAAGCATGGTGGTATAAAAGTCTTACAGTGGCTGCACTGCATAGTTCAGAAAGCCTGGATAGAGGGACGAATTCCTGATGATTGGAGTAGAGCTCTCATAGTACCCATATATAAAAAGGGAAATAAAACTGAATGCGAGAATTACAGAGGTATTTCCCTAATGAGTGTTCCTGGTAAGATATATGCAAGTATACTTGAGAAACGGTTGAGAAGAATTGTGGAAGAAAAGCTTGGTGAAAAACAAGCTGGATTCAGGCCAAATAGAGGCTGTCAGGATCAGATCTTCACTTTATGACAAATAGTTGAGAAAGCATGGGAATATAACAAAGATCTGTATTTAAGTTTTGTCGATCTGGAAAAGGCATATGACAAGGTACCAAGAGAGAAGCTATTCAATACGCTACAGTTATATGGTGTCAATGGGGCATTATATCAAGCAATACTTGGTCTTTATTTGAGTTGAAAGTCAGCAGTTAGAAATGAAGGAAGTACATGGAGATGGTTTAATGTTAACTCTGGTGTGAGACAAGGATGTACATTATCCCCTCTGTTATTCATTATCTATATGGATCACATTATGAAGGAAAGTGGTATTAAACATGATATCAGAATTGGAGATGTTAATGTCAGCTCTTTGCTTTATGCGGACGATGTTATACTTCTAAATAAATCCGCTATAAGTTTGCAAGATTCACTGACTAAATTGAATAACTGTTGTAAAAAATATGGCATAGGTCAGCATTAAAAAGAGAAAGACAATGAAAATGGGTAGAATTGTTGAAAATGTCAACTGTGTTGTGAATGGAGAACCTGCGGAACAAGTAAAACATTTCAGCTACTTATGCATAATTTTTACTTCTTTACGACGCAGTGTTAGTTATTGTTTAATTACATTAGTTTTCTGCTTGAAAAAAACAAAACAAAAAAAAAACATACTTATCATGACAATACCTTAATAATAGGTCAGTATTAAGGTAGTTGTGGATCCAAGGAGATACTGTAATTAATAATTACTAATGAGAGAAGCACGTGGAATAAGGGAGAGGAGTTACTTGATTACTTCAGTTTGCCCAAAAGTGACAGGTAGTAGACTTGGTTTAAGGAGAATGATATAGGGATAGGATGTATAGTATTTTCAGGAGAGAGCAAATGGCCAGCAGAAGATTAATTGCATCAAAAAGAAAAGTTCAGCAGGGAGACAGATGTGAGAGCAGAGGTCAACAGAACAAAATATACCTATTTGCTAGAATAGGTTGGGATGAGGAGGTTTAAAACAGGGTGATGTGGATGGCATTCATTGCAAAGTAGCACGACAAGTGCAGGGCAAGTAATTGCTGTTGAGCATATAAGCTATGAGAACTTAGAAAGAAGGAAAGGTCACATGGAGAGAAAGCATCAAAATTTATACAGCTATTTAGAAAATTACTGAAAATTTCTTAACCCAGTCTTAATCTGGAGGTTGCCAAACATGGCATTTTCAGTACCAAAGGGATATGTTAAACTACAGAGCAGGTGATTATGACAAACTTAAGAAGAAAGAGGAAGCTTAAAGCAATACCATAGCATAACAGTCTGCAAGAGAACAATGTTAGCAGTGCATAGAAAATGTCAAGATATATATATACACACATACAAGGAAGCAATATTAGACTATATAATCAAAAGAAATGGAAGGTATAAGAGGTAATCAGCATACTTACGAGCAGTACAGAGCATAAAAACACAATGAGAGTTAACCAGCATGTTAAGGAAGGCAAAAAGTACAAGAAAATTAGCTCAGAAGGCTAAAGGAAATTAAAAACAGTTCATTCCCCACATGAAAGAAAGAATGGCCATGAAAGTATAACAATGAATGTTCATGGGGAAATGACAGAAGTAGAAGAAATAGTTGAATTACTGAGTAATCACTTTACAAAGATTGTACAGAGGTTAACAAATTCAAGATGCTTAGGATACTAAGAATCTTAATGTGAATAATGTCTGTGCCATAGGATTAGGCAGGATAATGGCTAGTGTATTATAATGTGCGAGGTTAATGTAGTCCTGTGACAAGCTGATAAATCTCAGCTCTGGTAATCCCAAGGGAGAGTGGAAAGTGGGCAAACACTGTTACATTGTTTGGAGGCCCAAGAATGAAGGAAGCAGATTATAGACCAATCAGTATTTACAGAGTGATGGTTGAGGTGTAAGCAAAAGCAGAATTCAGGAATGGGTGGTAGAAATACCATACTCAGTGTGGGGGGAGGGGTTGGAAACAGTTTTATGAATGAAGTTTTGCCTTAGTAATTTACTCACTTTCTATAATAAAGTGACTATTGAGTCTGAGAAAGAAAATGGTTACACTGCAATACTGCTGGACTTTACCAAATCATCTGACAGGATACAACACACAATTATTATATGAATTGGAGCTAATGGAGATGAATCTGGTGATGTGGATAAGAGGTAGCTGCTGGATCCACAAAGAGTGGATCTCCTACTGTAGTAGGAGAATCCATGTGCCACAGGACTGTACGTGAGCTGCTTCTATTTAATCTGTATATTAATAGATACAGAAAATGATTTGAAATGAAACATCCACTTGTTTGTCAATGATTCAAAACTGGGTAGGACAATAATGAATGAAGGTGATGTAGAGTACCTGTAGGATGATTTAAACAGGCAGATAGTGCAAGCAAAGGCTAATGGTTGGTAATGTGGAGGATAATTTTAGGATGAGACATAAGCTATGTATTACACTGACAGATTTGGTATTACACCAAATTAAAGTTCAGACAGTGTATTTGCAGTGTATTGCAAAAGTGGAGAAATAGTTTATTTGATCACCTGCTTGGTAAACACTGACAGCATAAGAATTTTGTGTGACCTCCTCCTAAGGTTTGATATGGCCACGTCTGAACTACTGTGCATATCTGGCTCTTAGGAATGAGGAAGTGGGAGAGGGATGAGAGAGAGGTGACCAAGATGGTGATGGGTCTACAAAAGCTCCCTAGGGATAGAATGAAGATTTGTGACTTACAAAAATTAGTTGATGGGCAAAAAAGAGAGGGAACATGTTAGAAACTTAAATCACTAGTGGAAGTTCTCCCTAAAACAATGGTTTTAGAAAGGAAACCTATGTATGAGACTAGCTAACTCACCTTTAGTCAAAAGGCCCTTATAAAGAGACTGCGTGAATCTTATAAATGTTCACACCCTAAACACGATTTAAACTTAGATCTTTACAACTAAACTGCCATTGACTGAGCTTCATAGACTTAGGGTCAGATGCATACCTTTGACATGTCTCTAGGAAAATTGTGGTTCTTGCAGGATGGTGAAAAAAGAATGCTGAAACACAGAATAATTTTTATACAATACAGTAATCTCTTGGTTATCCAATGGTCAACTAGAGTTCAGTTATTTGAAGATTAGATTCATTTAGAAATGACTGCATATTGTATTTAAACTTCAATTATAGAAATAATTTTTACTTACCCTTCTTCACCTTTATTTGCATTCCACAATACTTGAATAGGAAAAGGCTGAGCATCAGAAATAGTGAAATCTCTAACTTTGAAAGTTGGTGATAACATTGCACACTGAAAGAAATTAAGAGATTATAAAATTTGAACAATGAAAGTATTTTTATTATAAAATTAATGTCAAGATAAAATAATATAAGACTGGATAATTGATCATGGAAACATTATCAAAACATTTGGCACTCTCATTATAGCAAACACTATTAAAACAAATTTGTTCACTAACAAACTACTGAAATGTCCCCACTGAAGTCCCATAGGCACAATGCTATTATAAACACTACTTATTATGGCAAACTATCTACTATAACAAATAATGTTCTAGTGGTTCCTATGAGTTTGCTATACTGAGTCAAGTGTGAGGCAACAAACTATATGGTAGAGAAGGCTGGAGTGTCTCAAATGAGCTGTTTTCTACTTAGTCTGATTAAGTAGAAAACAGTTCATTCCAGACAATTCAGCCTTCTCTACCGTATAAAGTAACCCATTTATTCGACCTTCAAAACAACAACCCTTCAATTAACCAACCTCTGCTTGTCAACTGACTTCTCTATAGAGCACCAATGCAACAATTATCAGAGCTTGCTGTTCTGATAATTGAAGGGTCCGAGAAATGATAGATTACATATAGGTTGTGGCAAGCCATGTTTAACTATTGAGCAGGTATCCTCTTTTGTATGGTGTGAATAGGTTTATTTCTTTACTCTATAATCTCTACAAACTGTATGAAAGGATGATCCTCAACACACAACCCTTGATTCAAGAAGTATTTTATTCCAGTAAAGTTTAGCTTTAAACACCTGGCAGATGTTGCAAATCATAAATCTTGAATTTCATACAGCATGTCAAAGATGGATTTGAGAGGAAGCTTAAGATGACATGACTTCTTAAGATGGTTGACTTCACTGCTGCCAACACTATCCCACAATTCACTTCAGCAAAGTTTATCACATTATCAAGGACTACAAACCCATGCCTTTTGCTATTGTTGAATAATGAATAGTACTTTGTGACTATCTGGCAAAAAAAGTCAGTAGTGCAGGAAAAAAAAAAAAAAAAAAAAAAAAGGGGGGGGGGACTACAGTAAGGGAAGCATACTTGCCTTTTCTTTTTATGGTTTATTTCAACGACCAACCAATTTATCCTGATGCAAGTGGTTTGGCTTATCGTAGATCTGGCTATTGTAACCCGCCTCTGACTAATGATAAACTGCCAAGTTTTTAGGGATAGTGAGGAAGATAAACTGTCACTATCTCTAAAAACCCTAGCAGTTTCCTGTAATTAAATTCCTGATATATACCCTCAAGGAGTGTACAGGATAGCATGATAGTAATAATATAAACTTTTCATATATTACTAAACTTCCATTGACAATTTTCCTTCAAATCAGTCTTATCTGTTAAGACTCCAATATTGTCAGCTCTTATATTTTGATCTTTTAAGGCATTTCTAACTGCATCGATCCACCAAAATCTTGGTCCTACATTGGATCTTTTTACTGTCATCTTGGAATCAAATACCTGCTTTACTAATCTTTCTTCTCACATTCAATTTAAGTGCCCACCTGAGATTAGCTCTGCTCATACATTCCCTGTTAACTATGTCAAGTTCCTTCTTAAAAATCATCATTTTTAATATGATTCTGCCACTGATGCCAACTGTTCACTAACTGTTATCAGAACTTTCTTATCTGTGGTTTCTAGTCTTTGACTAACTGTTTTACTTCTAAGCTAGCTCTCAGATCTGAAAGTTAAAACTGGCTTGAACACTCACTTGTATACTGCTAGTTAAATGTTGTGACTAATTTCTCTCTTATTCCATAAAACTTTATTCAACTGGCTCCCTACCACACCAGCTTTGCTCATTCTGTTATCAATTTCTATATTTAATTTGAAATTTCACTAAAAACTGTGCTAAATAGCTGAAATATTTTAATTGTTCTATAGATTCACCATTCAGAATGCAGTTGAAGTTTTCTATGTTCCTGCCTATTTTTGTAGTTTGACATTTTTATTGCTGATTTTCATGTTATATTTGTTACAGAAGTTAAATTATTTAATCCTGCAAACCTGTACTGGATTAATTTAGAAGTATAACAACTGCATAAAGAGGCCGATTAATATCTAATTTTGATAGCTGGTTTAATGCAAGTTTTCTTCATGTGATCCATATAGATAAATAACAGTGAAGATAGTGTATACTGTTACCTCACACCTATGAAAGCAATTGTAAGGAACCCAGCCTGTTCTCTAAGTTTCTCTTTGACAATTTTTGTTAATTTTTTTTTTAACAAAAATTGTCAACGAGAAACTTTGAGAACAGACTGGGTAAGATTCCTTTAATTCTCACATTCAGTTTTATTTCCTTTTTTATGGATGGGTACTAAGGGCTTTACTCAGTTAATCTGTAATTCTACCTTCTGACCAAGCCTTCTGAATAATGCAGTGCAGCCACAGTAAGCTTTTATACCTCAGTGCTTAAGCATTTCTGGTCTAATTCCAACTGCCTTTTCACCTTTCAGTTCACTACAAAGAAAATTTCTTGCATGCCAATCCAATCAAAATCCAGGTAAGCCTATTTAACCTTAATCATGAAACTGACAGAGAACTAAACATTACAAGGAACAATACAGTCCTAACATGCCAAAAGTATCTAACATAATTAGGTGTGACTCTTGACTGGACTGATATTTAAAAAACAGAGAAAAAAGGCTTACGTTTGCAAAAGGAACAACCTCCTACAAAGACTTACCTCAACAAATTGGAGTGCATTACTCATAACTCGGGAACTCCAACTCTTCTGTTTGCACCTGCAGAGTATGCATGCCCAGTTACGGATAAATTTATTCCATGTAGCATTAAATCAGAATTGCAGACAGATCAAAGGCTGCTTAAAACCAACAAAAGGTGAGCAATTTCTACCAGCTATAGAAGAACTGTTCTTACAATGAAAGGACACCTAACAGCTGAATGATCTAATCATTCAGCTGCTACATCCAAGATATAGACAAAATCCATACAGACAGCATCTTAACTCACACCACTGCTTTCTGTGTTAGCCAGAATATTCAGTAAAACTGCAGTAATCATCAAGCTAGAACTCTGGCAAAAAGCACTCGATGACGCTAACACCAAAACAAGTTACAATTGCCAATGTCAGAAGAAAACTACCACATAGCAAGCATCCATCTTGGAACAGACTCTTTCAAGTATTCCAAGATGGAAAAATCCAAAACAATCTAAAAAGAGAAAGGGAAGTTATATGAAAGATTGAGATCTCTGCAAGAATGGCAAAATATTTTTGATGGCAAAAAAATGGATCAGCCTGGCACAACCAGAGATTTGGCCGAGTGCACAGATGCTGTTTAGTGTGCAAAGTTCTATACTGACATTTAAATTTGAACATTTTTTTTTAATATCTTAACTTGCATTACTATCCTTCTCATAACTTATGTAATTTAGCTGCTGAATTCTGCAGTGCTTCTAATGGATGTGAAATATATAAATGGTGTGAGGGACACTTTTCCAGGATACTACCATACTTTAAAGGCACCCATCAAACTTTGACTTACAATGCTGCATGGATATTTATATAGGTCTTTGGTGATAGACTATTTTTCACCACCTACCACACTAAAAGCCACATCATGCTTTCAGTGTGGCAGGACTACTATCCTACACTGAAAGCCTGATGTGGCTTGGAACAAATTTGGTCCCGAATTAGAGATGGCCAACCTTTTGTGGGTGGGATGAAAACCTCTATTTGAAGATAAAGCAGCAAAATGAGGTCCCAGAATCACCTGGCATTATCTTCATGCCATCTATTCTGCTTGATTACCTGGAAGAGGTGTGACTAGATATGTAAAGACACTGTTAATACTGTTCAGCAAGGCTGTTTTCCTTGCATGTAATCTGGTAATACTTAAGTGTTTTATCCCTTCTTTTTTGCACATATTCCTAACTCCAAGTACAAATGGTTAGCAATGAATAATATGAAACCTTTTGTCCTTTAACATCATTTATGCATACTAAGAGATCATGAAATCATGATATATAACTAAGCAAATACACCTAAAATAATCAAAATTAGATTCACAGAACCCAAATTATCAGCTAAAAGAAGTACCATTCATCTGAACAGTCTTGTTACAAACTGCATGATTTTTTAAATATACGAGCATGAAAATACTTTTGCATGCTCAAATATAGCAGGCTGAACATCAAATTTTGTATATTTACTTTTCTTTGTTTCAATTTGAAATTTCCTTATCTATTCTGTCAAATTCATTTCTCCTCTACTCCTTGAACTCTGTAAACATTAAATGTTTTTGCTCCTCAAGTCCACCTTCAGACTTTCTATTCCTGAATAATGATTTTCTTCAATTCAACTTCTCTCACAGAGTTCAATCTCCATGGGGTGCTTAAGGGACAAAGATGTATAACTGAAAGGAGACCTCCACATAGCCTTTAAAGGAATGTGGAGAACCGACCAAGGCTTCTGACCTAATGTCCAATCCTCACCTTCTCCTGGTGCACCCTGTTGGGTATCTACCTGGATACTGAACAAACGAGAATGGGCTGGCAATTTGGGATTTAGCCGACCAAATTGTATTCTTATTGATTAAACCAAAATAAAAAATGATGGTACAACATGACAAAATTTCATGCCGGCTGGGGCGTCACCCAGTTAAACAAGGCCCCTGTTATTTTCGCCAGGGAACAAGGGCGAACAGCAAAAAGTCAGCTACTGGAACAAATCTGAAAACATACCCCAACCCAATATCACCAGAGTTAAAGATCGGTACTGTCAATATAAGATGCCTGAATGGCAAAGAAATGGAGCTAGCTGAGGAATTAGATAAGTACCAGATCGACATAATAGGGGTGACAGAAACAAAAAAGACAAAAACTGGTGACATCTTTCTGAGAGCAATAAATACAAAATGTTATATTCAGGCAATGACAATCAAAGAAAAGAAGGAGTAGCCATAGTATTCAACATAAAATATGAGGCTAATCTTCTTGAATGGCAGTCAGTCTCAAGTAGAGTAATGTGGGCAAATATGAGAATGGGGAACTGGACAATGAGACTTATTTGTGCCTATGGTTCCACAGAAGGTTCTACTACGGTAGAAGTGGAGGAATTTTTTGAGGCTTTAGAAAAAGCAACTGACACAATGAAAAAGGAAAAGTTGGGTATCTAAATAGTAGAGTAGGAAATGATTGTGAGATATACAAAAATATTTTGGGAAAATTTGGAGAAAAGAGCAAAGCTAATAATAATGCCAAATACCTTTTTAATTTCTGTTCAGTACATGGACTGGTAATTACAAACACCATGTTCCAACATAAAAATGTGCACAAATTCACATGGAGAGAAGAGGCAAGGAATAAGAAAAGTCTCATTGACTATGTTATTGTTGATAGTGATGTTTTCTCCCTGGTGCAGGACACCAGAGTGTACAGAGGATTTGAAATTGGAAGTGATCACTATTAAGTCTTGAGCAGGATAAAATTGAATTTTATATTGAAAAAAATAACATCTAAGAAAGTTTTAAAAAGAATAAAAGTTGAGTAGCTCTCTCAGATGTGAACTGTAGACTAAAATACATAAAGATTATTGAAGAAAAAATGAAAGAGTTTGAGAACAGGAATCAAACCTTGGAGATTCAGTGGCAAACTCTGAAGAAAACATTGATTCTGCCAGAGAGGCATGTGGTGAGGTTGTCTGCAAGGATAAAAAAAATCAGAACTCCCTGGTGGACACAGGAAGTTAAAGAGGCAGTGAAGGAAAAGAAGAAAGCATATCAACGTTCCTGTCAAATAAGTCAGCTTGTGCTCTTAAAGAATACAGAGACAAATGCAAGAATGCTAAACACTGTGTAAAACTAGCTAACCAAAAGTCATGGGAGGACTTTGCAAAGAATATAGAAAATAAATATCAAGAAGGTTGTTGAAGAAGCTTAGGAATGGAGGAAAGATTGCTGTAAAAGGAGTTAGAGATGATAAAGGTGACATGAAAATGGGAGAAAAAGATATCCTTGAAGTATGGAGTAATTAATTTGAAAAACTTCTAAATGAAACAAGCAGTGATGACAGCACAGTGGTAAAAAACACTGACCAGGCATGCAGTCAGGAATATATATTCATACTTGAAGTAGAAAAAGCCATCAAAGGCTTGAAATGTAGAAAGGCAGCAGGAGTAGTTGATATTCGACCAAAAATGCTGAAGTATGGTGGTATAAGAGTCTTACAGTGGCTGCACTGCATAGTTCAGAAAGCCTGGATAGAGGGACGAATTCCTGATGATTGGAGTAGAGCTCTCATAGTACTCATATATAAAAAGGTAAATAAAACTGAATGTGAGAATTACAGAGGTATTTCCCTACTGAGTGTTCCTGGCAAGATCTATGCAAGTATACTTGAGAAACGGTTGAGAAGAATTGTGGAAGAAAAGCTTGGTGAAGAACAAGCTGGATTCACGCCAAATAGAGGCTATCAGGATCAGATCTTCACTTTACAACAAATAGTCGAGAAATCATGGGAATATAACAGATCTGTATTTAAGTTTTGTCGATTTGGAGAAGGCATATGACAAGGTGCCAAGAGAGAAGCTATTCAATACGCTACAGTTATATGGTGTCAATGGGACAGTATATCATGCAATACTTAGTCTTTATTTGAGTTGTCAGTCAGCAGTTAGAATTGAAGGAAGTACAGGAAGATGGTTTAATATTAAATCTGGTGTGAGACAAGGATGTACAATATCCCCTCCGTTATTCATTATCTATATGGATCACATTATGAAGGAAAGTGGTATTAAACATGATATCAAAATTGGAGATGTTAATGTCAGCTCTATGCTTTATGCAGATGATGTTATACTTCTAAATAAATCTGCTACAAGTCTGCAAGATTCTCTGACTAAATTGAATAGCTGTTGTAATAGATATGGTATGAAGGTCAGCAATAAAAAGACAAAGACAATGAAAATAGGCAGAATCATTGAAAATGTCAACTGTGTTGTGAATGGAGAACCTGTGGAACAAGTAAAACATTTCAGCTACTTATGCATGATTTTTACTGAAGATGGTAAATTAAATATGGAAATAGACAACAGAATCAACAAAGCTGGCATGGTAGGAAGTCAATTGAATAAATTCATATGGAATTAGAGAGAAATTAGTCGGAACACTAAATTAGCTGTATACAAGATAGTGTTCAAACCAGTTTTAACTTATGGATCTGAGAGCTGGGTCTGAAGTAAAACACCTGACAAATACTAGAGACAGCAGATATAAGAGTGTTGAGAAAGATTAGGGGCACGAACAGATGGCATCAATGGCAATATCATATTAAAAATGAGGATATTAAGAAAGAACTTGACATTGTCAACATCCAGGAATGCGTTAACAGAACTAATCTCAGGTGGTATGGTCACTTAAACAGAATGGGCGAAGAAAGATTAGCAAAACAAGTGTTCTCTGCCAGGTTGACAGGAAAACGACCCAGAGGAAGACCAAGATATAGGTGGATTGATACGGTACAAAGTGCCTTAGACGATAGAAATATAAGATCTGATAATGTTGGAGTCTTGACAAGCAACAGACTGATTTGGAGAAAAATTGTAGATAGGAAGTTAGTAATGATGTAAATTTTTCATGTAGTATAATACTATCATATCCTTGAGGGGTACATGACAGGAATTTGATGATGATGAATCACTCTCCTTTTCCAATACCAGAAACAAAACAGTTTGTCATTGCTAACTCTTAATACTGATAACTTCACACTGTTGTTATTTTCAGTTTTTATCACTACAATGACATGACAAGAATCAGCCAAATCTTTTTCCTTGTTAAGCTGTTTTCATTCTCTTAATCTGAACTCTTGATCCGATGTATGAACTGAATTAACTCTTTAAAAAGAATTCCTTGAAATTTATACCACAGCTTGCAATTCTGATAACCATATCTTAGCAAAGGCCAATCTTTACAATATTGCTTATTCCCTCCTCCAACACTCAATAAATGTTTCTACTTATGCAGTCTAAAAATAAAGCTGATCTCCTGACAATATTTCTGGAAAACAAGCTACCATATAATTCAGACACTGAATCTAGGCAACTTATCCCTTGCTTTAACGCATTCAGATTGGGGCGATTGTAGCTTGCTCACTGCAAACCTAACTATCTGTCAAAGTGAGCAAAATTACAAGCAATTTTGTTTCTGCATGTCATCGAATGTGCGATTTTCATAACGGTTTCTTCAATTGTAACTAATCCTGCATTGAGGAGAGGTGGATAGGTGAAAAGGAATGTTATTTTCAGAATATATTAAAAAACAATAAAGAGAATGATATATTTCATTATTAGTTACTATACTTGATTTACTAAAAGATGTAAAGAATAGCAAATATAAGGAAGAGAAAGAATAGGCACGAATAAAAATGTTTTCAGTACTGTAAAATTGATTATGAATAAATTACATCTGTGATATTATGTGTGTGTTTGTGTAATAAGTATCTGGAGGTAGAGTGAAGAATACATGATCCTATAAACACTGGGCTTTCATATTTGCATTTATGGTGCGTAATTAAAAAACTTATTGTTTACAAAATATAAATCACTAACTAATAAGGAACAGCGACTGTATACATTGCTAGCTCAATAAAGAACTGTTGGGAGGGGCTTATCCTATGATCTAATAAAGCTGATCAGGTGAGTGTGGCAGGAATACATGTGGGTTGACTGAAGAGCAAATATCTCGTATAATTTATTGTGCTTGTCATGTGTATTTCTTTCTTTTTTTATATATACAATCATACCTCGACTTATGCGAATCCGGAGTTATGCGGTTTCTTATATGTACGTATTCCCGTCCCACTTCACGCCTCACCACAAGTCATATCTTTCAGGCGCCGGCCGCATTCGGCAGTGTCGCACATGCTGTGAACAAGCACTGACGTGTTTCGCACAGTCTCCATTCATACAAGATTTTTATCGTCTACAAACCTTGCGATTGTTTAATGTTATGTTCTTGATAAAAATTTTATCACATAAAAAATAATAATGTCATCCAAAAGAAGCAAGTCGGATTCTTCTACAGCTAGCAAGAAAAGAAAAACATTGACTTTGGAAACAAAACTCAACATTATTAAGGATTTTGAAGATGGAATGAAAATCTGTGAGCTAGCAAAAAAATTCGATCTACAGGAATTCACAGTAAGAATAATCAAAAAAGAAAGGTTTACAGATTTTGGAGGACATAGATTCTAACGAGGAACGAATTGTAGCCACAAGGCAAGGAATAAAAAAAAATCATTAGCTGGCTATGAAGAAACAAGAAAAAGACATTATGCCGTCAGACGAATCTATTAGATTTTATGAAACCATCGACATCGAAATAACTTTCTCTTTTTTATGTACGAAAAACTACAATTAATGTTATATTTCTTAAAAAATATAGGTGTTTTTGTAAACCTCTGGTCCCAATTGTATGTTTGTATATATAAATTACATGCAAAATTATACCCCGAGTTACGTGCTTTTTGTTGCTCCCACCTACCGCGTAACTTCAGGGTTTTACTGTATTTCACTTTATTTTCTGATAATTCTTTTATTTATTGATGAACAGTATTTTTTTTTAACATGAAAGTATTATATTTGAATCAATAATTTTGTTCTTCCTTAAACAGACATTTTATTTTAAAAGCTCACAATATCAAATTTGCTTATGCACAGAAAAATTTTATTTATGGATAACATAACGACTCTACATTATTGCATTATTTTAAAAGTAGTAAATTATTCATATGTATGAGTTGCATTAAAACACATTAAACACATGGGAGGCAGTCTATACAACAAAAAATACTAAGAGCATGTCTATAGCTCAATCAGTACAGATAAGGCTCTTTGAACAAAAAGCCAAGTTCAAATCCCATTTAGGACACAAAGAATCTTTATTAGGACTTTTCAGCAGGTAAGTTGACTAGTCTCATATGGAGGTTTCCCTTTACAGAACAGGCAAACTGGCCAGAAGAATGCGTTATTTAGTCATAGAATATAATGCAGATAGGATTACCCACCCTATTAATAATCAATATCAGATTTGTAAGAAGCGGTAACACACTTTTAAGTCTAATATGAAAGGCAGGATGAGATGAGAAGCATTATTACTTCAAAATTCACTACAAAATGATTTAAACAGGCAGGTTTAATAGCAGTTATTGAGCTAATATACACAACTAATGTTCAGAAGAAACAGATGCAGAATTAAATTACTTCATATACACTTACAAACTGCCAAGAGCCTATGAAAAATTTGCTGGCTGTTCCATAAGATAAATTAATAGCTCACAATTTTGCTCCTACAATTATTTGTGTTGCTAAAAAATGGTGCACTGTAAAGCATGTCTGATATCCATTGTTAAACTTTCTCAAAAAATGCAACTATTTCATCATTTATAGCAATTTCCAGTTATTTTATAATTTAAAAAAAAAAAAAAAAGAAAAAAGAAAAAAAAGCATTTACAAAAGATGTTTCATTACCTGAAGTGCACAACCTCGGGCTACTGCTTCATCTTGATTTAGAGTGGTACTGGGTTCACAGCCAAATACTTTCTGAACCAGAAGTTTGACAGCAGGAATTCGTGAAGATCCACCAACAATCTGAATAGATTCTATATCAGATGGCTGTAATTCTGGCAAAAAAGATATATTTTTTAAAATATTCAACTTAAAAATGAAGTATACAGTATGTTGCTAAAGTTTAAAAAAAAAAAAAAGAAAAAAAAAGATATTTTCTTAATTTTATCTATGAAAATATTGTGAAGATCATTGATCCTTACAATATTTGAATACAAAAAAAAAAAAAAAAACTTTCATTTCTCCTGTTGACCTGTATGCTTTTTTTTTATACAATTCCCACCCATGAAAGACTGTAAACCTATAATACATTAGTAACAGTGGGCTAATTTTTTTTTCCCTTCTTAAAATACGCATTTATTTATTTATTATTACATAATCTGGAAACCTAGATATAGAGAAGAAACATGGGATGCTTCAGTTCTGTTAGCCCTACAACAATGAGCAAGGCAGTAGTCCAGCACACACCAGGCAATGAAATTATCTTCCACTTAAAGATAATTCATAAACACCCAATACTCAAACAGTTCAAACCAGTTATATGCAGAGTGATATTTGTCTATTTAAATAACTTTGCTTTCTTTATTTGAGGACCTTTTTTTTTTTTTTTTTTACATTTTTTATACAGGTTTGAAAATCGGTAAGCTATTCAGCTTGGCCAACAAGGCCAGCATAGAAAACAAAATTGTTTGTATGTGCACACACAAGATAGCATTCACCCCCTCCCCTGAATTTTCATGATGTAGAAAATCAGTTTACCACGGTAGACATGATAACATCACTGGTCTCCAACACATATGCAATAGATTCAAATGTTGCTGTGGCATAAATATTAATGAATGGTCGATTTTCACCGCCCAGCTGACTGCTATCTAATATATATAAGAATATCTAATATATATAATATATATAAGATTGCTATCCTGTTTAATGGAAGCTTGAAAAAAATTCTCTGTGTCTGGTCTGCAGCAGTTTTCCCAATTATCTAACCCACATTCCACTCCTGGTACAAATGTAACCTATGGCTAATGTGAATCTTGTCCATGAAAAATAAGATTTATATATTTAAAAAAAGCAAATAGTCAAAGCAGCTTACTTATAGTGAGATCTTTACAATATTTGAATACAAAAAAACTTTCATTTCTCCTGTTGAATATTAATGAATGGTCGATTTTCACCGCTATCCTGTTTAATGAAACCTTGAAAAAAATTCTTTGTGTCTAGTCTACAGCAGTTTTCCCAATTATCTAACCCACATTCCACTCCTGGTACAAATGTAACCTATGGCTAATGTGAATCTTGCCCATGAAAAATGAGATTTATATATTTAAAAAAGCAAACAGTCAAAGCAGCTTACTTATAGTGAGATGCTGATATTTATTGGGCTAATCTTGTGTTATATGCAGAGTTATATTTGTCTATTTAAATAACTTTGCTTTATTTATTTGAGGTCCTTTTTTAAATTTTTATACAGTTTGGGAAACTGCAACATTCTAGAACCTTGCAGGTAACAAACTAATGGACAGTGTCAATTACTTGCACTGTCACTGTTGACAAAAGTGAGTGCTTCGAAACAAAGTATTTGAAAATTAAATTTTGAAATCAACCTTATATAAATACAGGTAGTTTCAGACTGATTAATTTGACAACAGTTTATGCTTAAACAATAATTTATTTATCCAAAGAAATGAAAAAAAAAATTTTTTTTTTTCCAGAAAATTCCAAAGTATGAAACATAGCTTTTATAATCAAGCAAATTACATAAGCCATTTGTTTCTAAGACGGTTTTTTTTTCTTATAAATGTCACAATAGTATGCAAAAGCATTTTTTTAAATCTTTTATATTTTTTAGCGTGCTCAAAATTTGAGTTGTGTGACTCAAAAAAACATTAGCTGCTTTTTCTATGTGCTGAAAAGCTTTAGCAAATCCCTTAAGAGTGAAGGAATGGATGAATGAACAGGAGGTTTCAGTTGTTAAATCTTTGTCAGCTTCTTCACAATTTGCCATTCCAAGCTCTACTTTGTGCTCAAAGTAGATCACTGATGTCAGTTGTAGAAACTGGAATTGGTTAGCAACTAATTGAGGACCATTTTAACCATTATTCAATTTGTACGATTTCTGTTGGTTATCTAAATCCTTCAGAATTATCAACGAACTGAGTAGTACACATTGTATGTGTGGTTCGAAACTGTATTTATGAAAATTTAGCATGTTTATTGCATTTGATATTAATATTTTTGATTTTGTTGATATCTGAGAATAAATAAAAAAACTAAAACCTAGGAACTCTTAAAGCAAGAACTGCCTGTACAGCTTTCAGCACTGGAGTTGTGTTGGTACTGAACAACTTAAGATAAACACTGCTCAGGCATTACTGATTACTTTAATCATTCAAGAACAGATTTGTCCTGTCTACTTAACCAATGCAATATAGCTTCCTTAGCCCTTAAGCCGTTTTTGTCTCTTCAATTCAGTAAACAGGTTCTGCAAAGGTTCCAAAGCTTCTGTTATTGTGCAAATAATTTTTATGCTGCGCTCCATCATTCAATCATAATTCATTATCTGTTCATTTAATGTTTGAGCCGTTCGAAATATCATGGCCAATTTTTCGAGTCCACGCTGGTGGTTCTTGTTCACTTTCATCCTCATCGTCATCTTCTTCTGTAGAAGATTTGTCAAGATCTTTCAACTCCTCGTTAGTGAGTACCTCATGATTTCCATCTATGTAATCAATTCAATTCAATTGCATAACCTCAATGTCAATACATCTGTGGGATTGGATGGTATACCAGCTCGTGTTGTACGAGAAGCAGCTAAAGAATTGTCAGTACCCTTGACCATTTTGTTTAATTTGAGTCTCGGGTCTAGGTTAGTCCCGAGCGGGTGGAAAGAGGGGAAAATAGTTCCACTGCATAAAGGTGGTTCCAAGACTGCTGTTGTAAATTACCGACCGATTAGCATATCAGGAATCATTGTCAAGGTCTTAGAGAAATTAGTCAAGAAAAGAATACAGGATTGGATAGATGAAAATGGGATATTGTATGGGGGACAACATGGTTTTGTGAAGGGTAGATCATGCCTCAGTAACTTGCTCACGTTTTATAACACAGTGACGGCTGAACTGGATAGGGGTAATGGGTGATACTACTGGACCTTGCCAAGGCCTTTGATAGGATACCACATGGAACCCTAATCAGTAAACTGGAGCAGATGGGTATAGATATAGGGTTGGTGAGATGGATAAGAGGGTGGTTGAAGGAGAGATATCAAAGAGTGGTTTATTCAGGAGTGGAGTCTAAAAGACGTCTTGTGACTAGTGGAGTGCCACAGGGCTCTGTTCTTGGACCACCGCTTTTCAATTTGTTCATCAATGATATTGGAAAGGATCTGAGAGGAAGTGTTCACTTGTTTGCTGATGATGCAAAGTTGGGTAGAGCAATTGTGAGTGCACAAGATGTCAAAATTTTACAGGATGATTTGGATAGTTTGGAGGACTGGACTAGGAAAAATGGATGTCAATTTAATGTGGCAAAGTGTAAGGTTATGCACTTTGGGGTGAAAAGAATAGCAGCAGTATATCGCATTGGTGGAATCATACTCCAGGAGATTGATGAGGCCAGGGATTTGGGAGTGTTGGTGGATAGGGAGTTGAAGTTTAGGGGGCACATTGCAAAAGTAACTAAAACAGCTCACCAAATCACTTAGCTTCTGAAAAATACTTTAACATGCAGAGACGAACAAGTTGTTGTTCCTCTGTATCGAGCCTTGATAAGACCCCATCTGGACTTCTGTGCCCAGCTATGGGCACCAGGGTTTCTTCGTGATGGGGAGGAAGTGGAGAGGGTCCAGAGACGAGTGACCAAGATGATAGCAGGTCTGTGGAATGAACCTTATGAGAATAGGTTGAAGATTTGTGGGTTGCAGAAATTGGACGATAGGCGAAGGAGGGGTGATATGATTGAGACATTCAAATTACTGAAGGGTTTTTATAAGATTGATCCAGAAGATATTTTTGAAAATATTACTGGTGGTGGGAGGACTAGGGGCCATGCATGGAAGCTGGGCAAGAGCGTGGTTGACAAGGGTGTTAGAGCTAGGTTCTTTACTTGGAGAGTGGTAAATGAGTGGAATAAGCTTCCAGAGTCTGTTGTGGGTGCTACGACCGTGAATGAGTTCAAGGCAAGGTATGATAGATACTGTGTGAATGTTGAATAGTTGTTCTTGACATGATGTTAGGGCCTCCCTCGATGAGTCTGTCGACTCCTTGGAGTTTCCTGGAACAATAATAATAATAATTCTTCTTCTGTCATGTCGTCAAATCCCTCTCCATCTATTTTCCCGTGCCGTGTTAATTATCGTTGTTATCTGAGTTAATATCAGCGACGTCTTGGAAATTATGAACTGCATCACTCCACAAATTCTTCCAGCATGCAGTTACTGTTTTTGGTTTCAATTCATCCATTGCTCCCTTGATGAATACAATTGCATCTGCAATTGTGAATGATTTCCAGCATTCCATGACTCCAACATCAGCAGAATCCTCAATCATTGCACGAATCATATTGAAAACCTACCAAGCATATGAGGCTTTGAAGCATCTAATGACCCCCTTGATCGAGTGGCTGAAGCAATGAGGTCGTATTAGGTGGGAAGAAAACCACTTGAACATTTTCATGTTCAAGTGGTTTTGGTGACTAGTGACTCAGGGTGCCCTGGAACGTTGTCTATTATCGATAAAATTTTAAACGGTAATCCTTCCCTCTCAAAGTATTTTTTAACTTCTGGAATAAAACATTGATGGAACCATTCCATAAATAACACGGTCATAACCCACACTTTCGGATTTGATTGCCAATAAAACAGGCAGATAACTTTTGTTTTTGTTTTTAAGGGCAGGTGGATTCTGTGCTCGGTAAACAAGGCCAGGTTTAATTATAAGACCAGCTGCGTTGCCACAAAGTACCAGCGTCAATCTGTCCCTAAATGCTTTAAAGCCTGGTGCTTGCTTCACAGTTTTATGAATGTAGGTCCTTTCAGGCATTTTCTGCCAAACGAGGCCGGTTTCATCACAATTAAAAACTTGCTTAGGATGATAACCTTTCTCTGCAATAATTTTTTAAAATTCTGCTGGGAACAATGTAGCAGCTTTCTCATCAGCCGATGCAGATTCTCCAGTATTTTTGTTTTTTTAGATTAAACCTAGTTTTGAATCTATGCAACCAGCCGTTGCTTGCTGTAAATAACTTTTCTTCTTCTTCTGTTTCGTCTTGCGGCCACATATCTTCATATAGGATCAATGCTTTTTGCCATAACGTGTTACCGTCAATAGGAATCCTTTTTCTTGTCATGTCTTCCACACACAAATTCAAAGCTTTCTCTACCTTGAGTAGCGTCTTATCATGCACTGTATCCATAACTTTTGCAGATTTGAGTGCAACGGAAAGACTGGCACAAATTTTTTCTTTGTTCTTCTACACTTCACGTATCGAAGATTCGTTTTTATTATAGATCTTGGCAATGGTTGCAATTGACTTTTTTTCTACTTCAATCATATTGATAATCTTTGATTTTTCACTAATACTGAGCACTTCACTTCGGTTTTGAAGCCATTTTTAAATTTTTCACAATTTATTTGCTTGAATTTAAACGCAATTTTTAATGGCAATGACAGACAATCGACTGCTTTCTTCGACAATTCGAGTAAAACTAAACATGAACAAAACATGCAGGTGTAAATCCATACGCCTAGCAAAATAAGTGCATTTTGACAAGTTTTCAGGCCTGCGCGTATGCATGTTTCAACCTGTGTGGCACTCGACTGTTTCGTGCACTTTTTCGAACCGCGGATACGGGGGGGCTACTGTGTATATATATATATATATATATATATATATATTATTTATATCAACTGAACTAATATATTTGATAAAGAATTAATTATTATTATTATCACTTGACACCTCCAGGGAGTCCAAAGACTCATCTACAACTGTCTTCACCACTCAATACACCAACCACAACGAAACGCCATCTACCACTCAACACAACTACTAGTATTTTCATAGACAATCACAAATATCCATGACAGGATTCGAACCTACAACCTTTGGGCTGGAGAGCAGATACGCTAACCACTCAGCCAACTAGGCCAGCAAAGACAATTCAGAAAATGTTTAGTTAGAATCTCTTGATTGTTTGAACTATAGAAACAATAACAGAATTCTAATTTACAGAACTATCAAGTAATAAAAGGCGGTGAATATATTTCATCAAACTTATAAAATCAATGGAGAATACCTTCTGTTTGCTTTCTCAAAAACAATCCTTTTCATTTCTAAAAAGAATTACATTTGCAGTTTTAAACAAGTTCAATTAATTAAGCATGCACTCCCATTTTTATCATGTTAAAAAGATTTATTATTATTAAATAGATTAAAGAACATTTCCCAATAGTACAATATAACACCTGTTCATTTATATTGGGTGTTATATTGGGAAAGGAACTGCCAGAGGAAAGAAAAAGTTCAGCATTATTTCCTTATGTATGGCTCAAGTGGCTTACACAGCACAATAATAATGCACGATTAAAAATTTACATTGCCAACAAATTTTCTTCAGTATTAATCTTTTTTTGTCAAGCCTCCGCTATGGTCAGATCCAGTTTCCATATAAGGTGCTACTAAATGCATCCTAATCCTGATCTTCCTCTAGGTCTTTTCCTGCCATCGAAAACCTGTTTTATTAATCTTTCCTCTTCAATTCTGCTTAAAATGAGTGAATATTGAGCTCAATATTAGCTTTGCTCACACAAAAGACTGCAGTCCTTCCATGTCTTCAGCCTATTTATATCATATTTAAGAAAGCAATAACAGTTTGTGACATTTACAAGTAAACATCTGTATAAAGAAAAGACAAGCCGAATCTCTAATTTTGGTGCCATGTTTCATGTCATTTTCCTTCACATAATATAATCCATATAAATAAACAAATAAATAAGAGTGAAGATACAAATGACTTTTTAAAAAAAAAAAAATAAAAAAATTCACTAGAGAAAACTATCCACTATACCAAGCTATCTGTCATCCATATGAGTTCATCATCATCATCAAATTCCTGCCATGTACCCTCAAGGGGTGTACAGGATATGATAGTACTACATGAAAAAAATTACATCATTATTAATTTCCTATCTACAATTTTCCTCCAAATCAGTCTGTTACTTGTCAAGACTCCAACATTATCAGATCTTATATTTCTATCGTCTAAAGCACTTTGTACCGTATCAATCCACCTATATCTTGGTCTTCCACTGGGTCGTTTTGCTGCCAACCTGGCAGAGAACACTTGTTTTGCTAATCTTTCCTCGCCCATTCTGTTTAAGTGACCATACCACCTGAGATTAGCTCTGCTAACACATTCCTGGATGCTGACAATGTCAAGTTCTTTCTTAATATCCTCGTTTTTAATATGATATTGCCATTGATGCCATCTGTTCGTGCCCCTAATCTTTCTCAGGACTCTCATATCTGTGGTCTCTAGTCTTTGGTCAAGTGTTTTACTTCTGACCCAGCTCTCAGATCCATAAATTAAAACTGGTTTGAACACTGTCTTGTATACAGCTAATTTAGTGTTCAGACTAATTTCGCTCTTATTCCATATGAATTTATTCAATTGACTTCCCACCATACCAGCTTTGCTGATTCTGTTGTCTATTTCTATATTTAATTTATCATCTTCAGTAAAAATCATGCCTAAATAGCTGAAATGTTTTACTTGTTCCACAGGTTCTCCATTCACAACACAGTTGACATTTTCAATGATTCTGCCTTTTTTCATTGTCTTTGTCTTTTTATTGCTGACCTTCCTACCATATCTATTACAAAGCTATTCAATTTAGTCAGAGAATCTTGCAGACTTGTAGCAGATTTATTTAGAAGTATAACATCGTCTGCATAAAGCAAAGAGCTGACATTAACATCTCCAATTTTGATATCATGTTTAATACCACTTTCCTTCATAATGTGATCCATATAGATAATGAATAACAGAGGGGATAATGTACATCCTTGCCTAACACCAGAGTTAACATTAAACCATCTCCCTGTACTTCCTTCGATTCTAACTGCTGACTTTCAACTCAAATAAGGACTAAGTATTGCTTGATATAATGCCCCATTGACACCATATAACTGTAGCGTATTGAATAGCTTCTCTCTTGGTACCTTGTCATATGCCTTTTCCAGATCGACAAAACTTAAATACAGATCTTTGTTATATTCCCATGCTTTCTCGATTATTTGTCGTAAAGTGAAGATCTGATCCTGACAGCCTCTGTTTGGCCTGAATCCAGCTTGTTCTTCACCAAGCTTTTCTTCCACAATTCTTCTCAACCGTTTCTCAAGCATACTTGCATAGATCTTGCCAGGAACACTCAGTAGGGAAATACCTATGTAATTCTCACATGCAGTTTTATTTCCCTTTTTATATATGGGTACTATGAGAGCTCTACTCCAATCATCGGGAATTCGTCCCTCTGTCCAGGCTTTCTGAACTATGCAGTGCAGCCACTGTAAGACTCTTATACCACCATACTTCAGCATTTCTGGTCGAATATCATCTACTCCTGCTGCCTTTCCACATTTCAAGCCTATGAGTTTACTATATATAAGTGTTTACTATAGAATGCATCTGTCTTCAAGTATGTCCATTTCTACCTGTAGAATAAGCTAATGCTATGTACAAAGTTCTATAGCCTCTTCAAGTATGGTTGAATAAATCATCTGAACCTCAGTACAGAAATTCTCACAGTTTATTTCCCTTTCTTACAGATAGCTACTACAAGAACAACTCCAACTGTATGGAGTATGAAACTTACATCTCCATATTTAAACATTTCTGGGTGAACACCTACTCCAGCTGTCTTTCTACACGCATTTGACAGTTTTTACCTTCATACTGAAATGTACTTATGACCACATTCTGCTGGAACATTTTATGCCACTGTTCTACCTTTCTTATTCAATTTTCAAATTAATCTAGAATATCCATCTCGACTTTTATGCTGCTTATCTGATTCCAAATTTCTAAATTTTTCAATTGTCTCCAGAACATTTTGCTGCCTTCATGCATCTGTATTCAACAAAGGTATATGCAGACTTAATTGCCAAGTAATTTCAATGATTTCTTGTTTTCTGGACTTTCTCTTAAGTCCACCATGAAGTTCTAATTTTTCTATCCTTGCAAACAATTTCCCTACATGCTTCCCTGAATTAACTGGTTATTGTTTTCAAACTCATTTTCTCTCAAAATAATATTTGTATGCTTGAGTCTGCAGTTTATCTCTAAAAGCTGAAATTTTTTTTCTTTTATCTTGCTAAAAACTATAATGTTGACAGTTTGATTTCAAACTGCCTACATACTCTTGCATCTTAAGCCAGTATATGAAGATATCATTGTCAACATAAAACATTTCCTGCATGTTCTATCAGTGCAATTTGTGAACATCTTTATGTTGGGCATGGTGCTAGTAATAATTAGTCTGTTCTGAACAGAAATTTAGTAGATATTTGTTAGTTTTGGTATTTTCTACAAATTTCCAAAACATTTCTATATGTCTAGGATTAATTTCCTGCTCTGTTGTGCATGTCTTTGACAAACAGCTTTTCCTTTATGTCAGTTCCCTCTCTAAATGAATTAAATTTCTCTATTTCCCTACTGTATTCTGTGAGACCACAAGCAGATGTATGTCTCATCCAATTTTCCATTTTGATGTTAGCTCACATCACAACTTGAAATTGCCTGCATTCAAGAAATTTAACCTTTGTTTTGAATACTCGAGTTGTTACTTTTTTTCCTGATCACAGATGGACGAATATAACAACTTAATTATATCCTACTTTTTATAATTTCTGTCAGTAATGACAATTTGCCAATTCACTATTTTTTTTAATTTCTCTGCTAGCTCCTTTTTCCCCCAGTGACCTCTACTGGTGATGGTAATTATTTTCACTTTGTTGAGATATTTCGGTTGTTGAAGAAGCTGATTTTTTCACTGTTCATCTTAATTCCCAAACCAAATCAAAGACCTTGTTTAAATTGGTGATGTCCTAGCCAGCATGACATGGTTATACTATCATAAAAGTGGTACAGGATATAATTTGGTCAGTTAAATCCTAAATTACCAGTACATCCTTATTATTATAACTAACAGGCTGTTTGTTATCATTTAAAATTACATTGGAAATAATTAAAAGCTGTGTACACAATTGACTCTCAGTCTGTGTGTGTGTGTTATTCTATATTGTAATTTGTTATAGTAATTTTTTTTTTTATAACAGTGCCATGCCTGTGGGACTTCAGGTAGAGACTACTCAGTAGTTTTTTTTATAGTGAGCAAATTTGTTGCAATGATGTTTGCTTTAGTGATGGCAAACTGTATTTATCAGAATTGCATGTGTTGTTTTGATCAGTTTGCACTATGCAAGATGAAACACCTGAGTATTCAGAAAGAAAAAATTCCTGCCTCCTGTACAAGATCAGCTGACATGCACTAATGAGGTGCACCACCAGTTAGTTTTCCACATTCCTGCTATGTGGAGATCTCTTAGTATCTAGCTATAATCCTAAGTTAAACCATATGACAAATCTCTCTGGCTCAGTGATTTTCAATCTAGTATTACTCCTGTGTGTGTGTGTGTGTGTGTGGTGGTGGTGGTGGGGGGGGGAACTTGGATCAAATCCAACATGTAAAAAAGGAACTTTTGAAGTCCTTGCCTCACCTCTCAAAAAAGTTGCATCAGTCAAGCCTGTTAATTCTTGTATAGTAAATTTCACTTAATAGAATTTTGCCTATGGTTTTTTTGTCTAGGACTTCAGAAATGTGCTATAACAGTGTTTACTATTAAGGTGATATTTATGTTTAATGTTATCTAACATTAATATTACAGCTGTTATATTATTACATGATATAAACATAACATCCTTCCTATTTCTCTAGTACTTTTAAAGGATACCAATGCTTGAATAAGAGGCAGCATGGAATGGATTAAAATGTGAATAAGTTAAATGTGTAAGATAGATCTGTTTCATTTGGCAAGTTTTTTTCAAGATCATGACTTTTTGTGAGTGATGGTGATGCACAAGTTTGAAGTTGTGTAGCTAGCAAATTGCAAGTGTCCATTTGGCTTATGATTAATCAAATGATTCTCTCTCTCTCTAGTAGATAGCAACATTTTCTTTTCATAAATAAATTTTTGTGTGAAGTTGCTAGACGTTCCAGTTAAGTCATGGAATAACAAGACGTTGTCTATATATATAATGAAGCCAGTAATCTTGGCTGCATTAAATGCATATTACAATGACATCTGCTAATGACATAAAAAGAGCACTACAATATCATCAATGTTTTGAAGTTCTTTACACAGTGGTAATCACTGTCCTAACCTGGACTTAAAGACTATTTACTGATTTTTAAATTGAGACTTTCTTTCTAAAGTTCACTTACAACTGCACTGAGACAGTAGTTCAAATCAACATTCCATATTCACTGCATATATCTTATAGCTTCAAGAATGTAATGCTATCTTGTGTTCTGCTTGTTACAAATGTTTAAGAGGTGCTATGAAACACTAATACTAACAGTTATTGTAACAAATTGTGATGCAAGGTAACAATTAACAATTAAAACAATTCAAAAGAGATTCTTATGTGTTTATTTGCTCATTTTAAATATGAGCAAATAAACACATAAGAATCTCTTTTGAATTGTTTCAGGATGTTTCAGCACATTACTTGTGCAGAAACATACTATAAAATTACTGGCAATACTTCTCTCAACTTGGCCTACTTAGAGTATTTAACTATGAGTAGTTAAGGATCAGGTTATGAGATACAATAACTGATGCTGATTCTATGACCTCTAGTGGTTTCCTATCATATGAAAGAATAATGCATGATCACTTGAAAATGTAGTTGTACAGATAGTACTGAGCAAAACTAAATGACTAAGATGTGATGCACCCTAACTTGTGCACAGCCTAACATGGACAAATTAATGGCCAGTCGGCTTCTTAGTGCAGCTTGACTATTTACTCAACCTGTTAGAGATGGAATGAGTGTGATGTCACTTGCCTTCGTATACTGGTTTGACAATCTCAGTACATGAACATGACATGATCATTGTACAGCAGATTGATATGCACAAATTCCCAAACAGTTCCATTGATATATATATATATAGACAGAATACATGCTGTCTGAATGAGATAAGCAAATTTACCTATATTAAGAAGCATGCATTTGGATACAAGTATGGAATATAAGATGTATGCAATGCAAAGCATTGATTTGGGCTATTGTCTCCAGCTGCAATTGTTAGTGAACCTTAGAAGGAAAGTCAATTTAAAAATCAATAAGTACTCTAAGCTAGGTTAGGACTGCAATTATGGATATGGACTCACAAAACAATTATCCAAGAAAATTATTAAAAATGAATGCATCTTATATCTGTCCCAGCACACACCTCATTAAGGAAAAAAAAGTTCAAATACTAATAAATGTGAATTCCTAGGGAGGGAACTAAATTATTACTAACCTGGTGAGCTCTACACAGGCAGTAGAACTTGATAATGCTTAGTCTTATGACCATCCTCCCCATTTCCCTATAGCAGTGATATTCAAAACTGTTCTACACATCCCTGGGATTTCCACAAAAATTTTAAATGTTAATTTGTTTTCTTGAACATTTTTTCTTAATCAATTTATATATTTGTTGAAAAATTGAAAACCTTTAAAAATAAGATTCATGTAGTAATAAGAATTTTA
The DNA here is from genome assembly GCF_054136105.1 of Typopeltis vanoorti. NCBI lineage: Eukaryota > Metazoa > Arthropoda > Arachnida > Uropygi > Thelyphonidae > Typopeltis > Typopeltis vanoorti. The sequence goes on from NC_143554.1 coordinate 90,776,945, forward strand.
GATATCTGTAAAAAACTATAATATTCTGGAATATATACTTTTGAGTAGTGACATAATGACATTATTACTACTTACTTGCTTCTTGCAGCACCAACTTCATTTTTAACTCAACTCTTTTCAGCAAATCTGCTGATAGCTTCTCAAAATCTTCCCTATTTAAAAAAAAAAAAATTAAAAAACCCAAACAAACTGAATTTCAGATTTTTAAATAATGTGCATACACACAATACTTAAACCATAACATTGATTTTTTTAAATTCACCTATTTTTTGTTATACAAAATCATGCAAAAATATCAAAGAACTAGTTACAGTAATATTTTATCAGAACTGCAAACAAACTTTTTCATTATTATACAAATAGTTTGCTATAACACACAGCAACATTTGCTAAACTAAACATACACATGTAACTACAGTAATAAGATTTTTCAATAAGTAAATATTTCCATTGTAAGCATGCACCCTAACTGTATGTTATTCCTAATATTGTTCGAATTAACTGTACTGATGATACTTAGGATGAAATATTTACTTATTAAAAAATCTTATTACTGTAGTTACATGTGTATGTTTAGTCATGAATGCTCCACAGGTTTTGTTATACAACAAATTTGCTAAACTATTCCTGTTCATATATAGTGATCTTGGCTGGAAAATTGATTTGCTTTCAAAAACACTTAAACTGCCCTTTAAATGCTAAAACCCTTAGATTAGCATCTAAAAACAACAAATGTAACATCTTTTGTTAAATTCATATTTATTTTTATGTTGGGAAGTGAATTAAAAGAACAAGGGTGCTGCTGCAAGAGATTTATGCATGTTCTGTTACTATTATTCAAGGAGAGAAAAAACTTCAGAATTGAACTCAACTTTTCATCTCCTGATACAGTGCTTAACAAATTATACCTGGCTGTAAACAAACTAAAATATGTACTTTGAATATCTTCAAAACTAAGCTAATTGCATAGATGGTAGCCAACTCACCATGTGGATGATAGCTTTGCTAAGCATTCTCTCCACACCATAATTATGGAGCCAGCCCGCCTCCATTTGAGGATACAGCAGCAGAACTTTCTGTACACTCGCCACTAGATAGTACCCAGGACTAAACTTGCTGGCAACACTTCAGGAGGTGTCCTGATTAGATCACAAATAATCCTACTACTGTTTACTCTACCAAGTTGTGCTTAGAAAGAGTGAATAATCAGATTGCAAGAAGCATTGTTGAGTTCAACCAATGGATTGGTTGAACTCAACAATGCATTCAACCAATGATGCGCACCCACCGTGTGGGAGTTCTACTAGTCCTTCATTCTTGCTGCACGCCACTGTTCTACAGTACTGACAAACTCTCACGCACACACACGGTGTTGATTGCCTATTTAAGTTGGATGTGCTGTCATGTGGCTTATGCAACCAGCACTACAAAATTCATGTCAATTTGACCATATGATTGTATTGTTATTGATGTATGAAAGTTTAAAAGTGTGTAGCGCATCAGCACTCATCTTAATTGGTCCAATGCAATTAATTGTAGGATAACTTTGAATACTTTAATTTATCAATTAATATAATTTTAAATATGGAAAGCATAAAGGTCAAATGAACAATAACTATGCTTCATGTGTGCCGTTTATGTGAGAAGCACAAAGGGTTTATGCTTCATGGTGAGATTAGATTATCATCGACAAATACTAGAGTGAGACATGGATAATTTGAATTTTGATACGATTTTTAAATATAGCCATGTAATATGTACAGACCACGTAATCACTTGGAAAATTATTAGTTTTCTGGATTTAACCAAAGAAAGGCTGAAATGACTTATTTTATCGGTGTCCTAAACAAGTCGGTTCACCCTTCACGCATGTAAAACAGATGAAATCAGAAAACAAAACCAGCAACTCATGACAACATTCGATTGGACTGGTTGACACAATAACCAATCGGAGCCATTGATTTCTAGCTGTTATTGTCTCAGTGCTCATCCTGCCTTGCCTTCTGAGCAGTTTAAAACAACTGGAATACTAAGAATTTGAAATGTACAGATGGCACAGCAGGTCAAAGGGCTCAAAAGTGTATGTATTTGTGACCACACACCTGGTAAAGTTACGTAAATGTGATACAATGTTTATGCATCTAAAAGTGTCCTCTTCATGAAGCATAGTATGTTGTGTTTAATTTTAGGAATGACACGAAGCCAGAAAACAATTAGGAAAATCTTTAACTAGAATAAATGCAAATATATAATATCGGTAATACTGATTTTCTGTGGATATGCACCACACACTCTGAATATTCGTCTCTGATATACACACACAATGTGTGTATTTGCTTGTCAATGTTTTGTCCACACACACACAATGGACAAAAGATTAGAGATAGGTGTGGTGGGAAGTTGCGACTGGCATCCTCCATGCAGAATGAAATGTATCCAAACCAAACACGGAGGGTAAACAGGCAGACAGATTTGACATGTGATACAGCTATTTGCTGATGATATGCAGTACTTGCAGAATGAGTTGAGTAGGCTGGAATATTGTGAGCATGTGAAAGTGGCAATCAGTTTAATGTTAAAAAATGCAAGGTCATGCACTTTTGATGGTATTAGATATCCAATATCGTAATATATTTGTGTGATTATGCAAGAAAAAACTGATTAGGCTAGAGCTCTTGGAGTTTTAGTGGATAGGAAGATGAAATTCAAAGGTCATATAGCAAAAATTGTAAATACAACTCAGAGAATACTTGCAATGCTGAAACAAACCTTGACATTCAAAGATAAGTAATTTTGCCTCTTTACAGGGCCTTGATAGGATCTCACTTGGACTACTGCACTGGTCTGGTTTCCATGGCGATTCTGATACAGTGGAGAGAGAGAGCAAAGGAGAGTATCAAAAATGATAGCAGGATTGTGGAATACTGATTATGGAGACAAATTGAGAATTTGTAGGCTGCATATACTAGAAACAGGAGAAAGGGTTGATATGATTAAGACTAAAATTTCTGAAAGGGTAATAGAGAATTTCAGTAGATGGAATTTTTCATTTAATTGGGGGGTGGGGATGCAAGGACATCCTTGGAAGTTGAGAATGAATGCTGTCATGAAGGGGATGAGGGCTAGATTTTTTTCTCTCAGTGGTGCATGATTGGAATGGATTGCCACTGGATATTGTATGTGACAGTAGCATGAATGAATGAATTCAAGAATAGTTATGACAGCTGGTGCAAATAGCATGGCATCCTTTGATCAGTTCCCGACTCCCTAGATGTCTCTCTTAATAACAACAACAACATTGGTTTTTGCACAAAATAAAATTCCATTGCTCATTACATCATCATGTTAAATATTAAATTGTTCTGCTGAGAAGTTACCCAGCTACAGCCTTTAGAAATGTGAACTTTAAGTACAATCACCCTTTATATATCTACTCTATAATATAAAATGATAAGCTTTTTTTGTAACGTTTTTTGTCAAGTTATTTGAAACGTTTTGAAACTCAAGGCTACCTTGAGTGTCGTGTCTTGAAAATTCATGTCATCAGAATTCAAGGAGAACCGGCCTACTAGTCCGGAACTCAGAGGGGTGGGCGCCATAGGTGCCAGGATACGGATCCTCCCCCCCCCCTCGAGTTTTCAAAATTCATCAGAATTCAAGGAGAACCAGCCTACCAGTCCAGAACTCGGGGAGTTGGCCGCCGTGGGGGGGGGGGGGGGGAACCCTTTCGAATCTTCAAAATTCGAGTCATCAGAATTGAAGGAGAACTGCCCTACCAGTCCAGAACTCAGGAATGAATATATATATATATATATATATATTCATTCCTGATCTGCTAACTGCTTGTTTCATTTTGCAATCTTTCAAATGAATCACTCCAGAATATCTATCTTGTTTTCATATCACCTTTATCATCAGCCTCCAGAATATTTTAGAACTACCTAAACTGTTCCAGAATAGTTTAGGTAGTTTTACACAGTATTTCACTTTCTTGTATTTTCAGAGCACAAGCTAACTTATTTGTCATGAACTTTTTTCATTTAATAGCACATTTAATTCTCTGATTATAGCGAGATCTCTAAAATGAGATTTTTAAAAAGTATATAGTTCCTGTACTAATATATTCATAGTGGATGAATAGTATGTTCTGCTCATGTACCCAAAACAGTCATGTACACGCACTCACGTTTGTTTTGAAATATTAGTTGAATTCAGTTACTCTGGTGTCTTTGAAATAAATTAAACAAGTCAGTAATCTCTCTACGCATATGCCTTTTATAGTATTTATTGAATATCAGAAGTTTTTAATGTGCAAAAAGAAGTCACTCATTGAAATGACTTGTTTGAAAAGCAATGTCACATAACCATTTCCATTTTCAAAGTGGGTGTGATGGTGCACAGATTGAATTTCATCTGAAAAAATTTGCTACTTAGAACAAATAACAAATTTTTTAAATTGAAAATGTTCTAAAATTACTTTACTGCAATGAAAACAAGTTGGGCTATATGTTCTAGAGGAAAATTAGATGTGTTTTTTATCAAGGCCATTTTAGTTTTAGTGGTTCAGGTATGAAAAATGTTTACATTTCTCATACCTGTTATATTCAGGTGATATATTTAATATAGTAGTTATTTATTTATTTTTTATCCTTTGCCAATTTAACTCTGCTGGTCACTAGAAAAGACCATTTTGCTGTTGCTATTTTCTTTATGTGTAATTAAAAAAAAAATGTACAAAATCCACATTTCAGTTATAACAAATTAGCTCTCAGTTTTGAGTTGATGTTCAAATGTTCATTGTTAATTTTAATACATAATTTACTTAATCATAAACCATATACAAAATGTCAGGAGTGAATGATATCCATTGAATCTGCCTTTCCTCTGAGAATCATAAGGGAACTGGCATAATTTGTGGGTGTCTATAAATAAAAACTTACCTTTTCATCCTTCCAGTTACATCCTTATCTTCCATGAAACATTCAATATTAAGAGGCAACTCATGAGGATTGGCACTCATTTGCTTCTTTAGTTTTTCACATTCTTGAATTAATCTTACAAGTGCACGTTTATTAGACATGACATCAAGTTTATATTTGGTTCTAAATTCTTCAACAAAATATTTCACTATAACAGTATCAAAATCCCTTCCACCTAAATTTCTGTCCCATATAGTAGCTAAAACCTGTAATGAAAAAATAAATAAAAATTATGTACATACAATCTTCCAACTATAATGCCAATAAGAAAAATGAATAATCCTTTTTAATTATAATAAATCTAAAGAATTTCAATATGATGTAAGAGTTATTTCACTAAAAAAAGATTCTCCTACAGAAATTAGGTGGAAGATGAATTTCATCAGTCAGTGTGAGACCACTGCCCTGCTTACTGGAGGCCCAAAGCAGCTCAAAGGTTCCATGTTTGGTCTTTAGAGGAGGGTTTCTGGACTTTGCAAAAATTATTAAAAAAACATAAACACACACACACACACACACACACATACATATATATACATATATATATATATATATATGTAGATAGATAGATAGATAAAACTAGAAAAAAAAATCTATAGCCTACCCACAATACAAAATGCATTATAGGTTTGCATATAATCTTCATGGGTGAGAACAAAAAAATTCCTTACTACAAATATTCCCAATACTTGTCAGAAAATGATCTGATTGACATTTTGACCCCAAATTTTTCTGTTAATATTGGTTGCTATGTACATTAAATCACCAAGTTACACAAGGTGGATTCTATTTTGGTGCACAGTTATAAAAGGTGATTACTAGGAAACTCATAGTTCAATCAATAAAGTTTTCAAAATCTGGAAAATGCATTGGTATCCTCAAAAGCTGGAAAAGTTCCCTTGTTATATTTTTTGTTGTTGTTGTTTTATTTCTATCATAAGTAAGGCACCCAGCTTTATTTTTATTTTTGTACAGAGTTCCAAATGCAAGAGCACAGCATATTTAGACCTCATAGAATTGAATACAAAATATTCACTTCTCCATACTGTCTAGTCAGAACATTAGAATGCAAATATTCTAATGTTCTAACTATGCCCTCTAATTAAAGTGAAGGGACATATTTTGTGTTTGGAATGCTTCTGTGATCACTTGCTGATTAATCTTTAAAATACCTTAGTAAGTGTAGGAGGTGAAATATTCAGTTGTTTTTTTTACACTGTGATAAATCATTTAGTAATTTGAATAAAATTATCTCTTAGAAATGTATATTTTAGAGAAATAAAATTTTTGTGTATTAAATTTAAAGGTTCTTCATAAGTCATTAATTATAAATGAATGGGTTTACTTATAAACTTTGTACAATGGTCCCCAGTTACAGCAACCATAGATTCAGATATAACATATGCATCAGAATGATTGCTCCCTCTATATATTAATCACTCAGTACAGCGATTATGATCTTTAAAGAGTTCTGCAAAAATGCAACAATTACTTAAAAGTCTACCAAGTTTAAAAACCAATGTGCTAACTTACATTCATTTTAAAATTTGGTATGAAAATTAAGAAATTTAAAGAAAATCCTTAACATCTTTAAATATTTTGTGTTCATTGTAATGTTCAGTATTTTATTGTAGTGAATGTTCATGTAAGTATCATCCAGCACGTGTAGCTTTAACATTGAGTACTCTATTTTGCATTCACTATATACCAGAAAATTTCTAGGTATTGTACTGACTGTTTAATTTATTCTTGAATTCATCCCAGCACAGAGATTATATAGGCACATACATTAGAAATCTATTACACCAATTGAAATTTTTCATATCTGTTAACAGACATTTTATAAAAATGTGTGGTAGACAATGCTATATTTTAAAAATGGTTTGACACATGTAAAGGAAATAAGAATTTATTTCCTTTACATGTGTCAAACTCCTATATATTTCACTAAAATACACAAACATTATTCAAGAAAAAAATGAAATAGTTTGAGAACAGGAACCAAACTTTGGAGATTCAGTGGCAAGCCCTGAAGAAAACATCGACTGATTCAGCCAGAGAGGCACGTGGTGAGGTTGTCTGCAAGGATAGAAAAATCAGAACTCCATGGTGGACACAAAAAATTAAAGAGGCAGTGAAGGAAAAGAAGAAAGAATATATTGAAAGTTCCTGGCAAATAAGTCAGCTTGTGCTCTTAGAGAATACAAAGACAAATGTAAGAAAACTAAACACTGTAAAACTAGCTAAACAAAAGTCATGGAAAGACTTTGGTAAGAATATAAAATAAATATCAAGATGGCAAAGATATTCTGGAGGTCGTTGAAGAAGCTCAGGAATGGAGGAAAGAGTAGTGTAAAAGGAATTAGAGATGATAAAAGTAAGATGAAAACTGGAGAAAGATATCCTTGAAGTATAGAGTAATTACTGTATTTTTCCCATGTATGAGATGATACTTTTTTCTAAATTTTTTAGATCAAAAATTGGGGGGGGGGGGGTATACAGGGGGGGGGGAGTAACCGGTTGAGAGACACATGGTTGCAGTGGTGAAACTGCTAGTACCTTGTCTCCATGAACAGGCCTCCACCAATCACTAGCCTTTGTTAACTCTGTCAATTGACATCATTAATGGCTGATTCTGAATAAACCAATCAGAACTCTGAAAGCATTCATATATCTGCAACTCATTGGTGGGGTAAATTAATGCATTTACAATATTTTGTTAATGCTTGCACTAGCCCATAAAAATGTCCGAAAATAAAAAATGATGAAGAAAATGATATGCCCAGAACTGAGAGTGGTGCATAATTCTTAGTATGTATCTTAAAAATATTACCTAATTACTAAATATACTTTGAATATTTAAAAAATATATCAAATGTGTTCTGTTTTATGTTTAAAATATTGATTTCTTAATTTGGGGTTTGTCTTATACGTGGAGGCATCTTATACACGGAAAAATACGGTACTTCAAAAAATTGCTAAATGAAACAATCAGTGATGGCACAGTGATAAAAAACACTTAACAGGCATGCAAACAGGAATATATATCCATACTTAAGTAGAAAAATCCATCAAAAGCCTGAAATGTGGAAAGGCAGGAGGGGGGGGGGGATGATATTCGACCAGAAATGCCCAAGTATGGAGGTATAAGTCTTACAGTGGCTGCATTGCATAGTTCAAAAAGCAGGGACAGAGAGAAATTCCAGATGATTGGAGTAGAGCTCTCATAGTACCCATATATAAAAAGGGAAATAAAAATGAATGCGAGAATTACATAGGTATTTCCCTAATGAGTGTTCCTGGTAAGATATATGCAAGTATACTTGAGAAACGGTTGAGAAGAATTGTGGAAGAAAAGCTTGGTGAAAAACTGGATTCAGGCCAAATAGAGGCTGTCAGGATCAGATTTTCACTTTACGACAAATAGTCGAGAAATCATGGGAATATAACAAAGATCTGTATTTAAGTTTTGTAGACCTGCAAAAGGCATATGACAAGGTGCTGAGAGGAAAGCTTCAAAACACTACAGTTATGTGATGTCAATGGGACATTATATCAAGTAATACTTACTTGATAATATTTAAATTATATATAATGCGAAATTTATGGTAAAAAATACTACTTAAAGTTAGTGGTTCGCATTATATGAGGATCCTAAAAAATATAACATTTTATTAGACTTGCACACACAATATATACTACCTAATGCCTATGCAACCAAATCGACTTGACCCACTTGCATTCGGTGACTGAGTGGGCATTGTATCTGCGCATACGCTCTCCGTTGCCGAATGATAGAGCACAGTTAGGTATATCGGTTTAACCACAGTTCATTTTAAATATTATTCGTTAAACAAACCTAGCCTGAAAATGAGCCAACTGAAATGTAAACGTTCATCTTTTGAAGTAGGATTTAAATTGTGTGTCGTGCAGTTTGCAGAAGAACATAATATCAGTGTTGCTATGAGAGAATTTGGTGTAGCAGGGAGTAATATTAGACTTTGGCATAAGCAAAAAGACAATCTTGAAAAAATTCCCGAAACGAAACGTGCCCATCGTGGCATCCTTTCCAGAACTCGAAGAAGAGCTAAATGAATGGATTTTGATGGAACGACAAGATGGCATTATAGTAACAAGAAATGCAATTCGTTTTCGAGCTCTACACTTCAATAATGATAAATTCAAGGACACACCAGGTATTTCATCTTTTCTTGCTTTGCCTGGGAGGTGCAACAGATTTATGGAACGCAAAGCATTAACATTACGACACCGAACAAAGAATTGCACAGAAGTTACCAAAGCAGCTTGAAGAAAAAGTGCAGTCCTTCCATAAATTTATCATAAAATTACGGAAGTGTCATGGATATGAACTTTCCCAAATTGGCAATATGGATGAGACGCCCATGTACTTTGATATGCCTGGGAATCTAACAGTAAATTCAGTTGGTGAAAAGGGTGTCTTCATAAACACAACAGGACATGAAAAAAACGCATTTTACCATTGTTGTAGCATGCATGGCAGACGGAACCAAATTAAAGCCAACAGTGATATTTAAAAGGAAGAAAATTCCTTTTAAATGGAACATACATCCAGGTATCTTGTTACATCAACAAAGCATGTTAGTCTGGGATATGTTCCAGGTGCATTTAACAGAGGCAAGCAAAGAGAAAGCACGTGAGCTACATACAGACCTAGCAGTCATAACGGGTGGTCTAACTTCCGTTTTGCAGCTGTTTGATGTCAGCTTGAATAAGCCATTTAAAGATCACTTACGTGAAAAATTGAGAGAATGGATGTCATCTGGTTTGGTGAAGATGACAAAGGGTGGAAATTTTCAGAAGCCTGAGATCACCCTAGTCACCAGCTGGGTTAAAGAAGCATGGGATTCGATACCATCTGAAATGATTCAACTCTCATTTCTTAAATGTGGAATAAGTAATTCAATGGATGGATCCAAAGATCACATCATATACAAAAGTGAGGATGACGCACAACAAATTGGAGAGCATGAAGGCGATGATGACAACTGCTACACTGATGACGCAATCCCTACAGATGAATTTATAAATGAAATGTTTGACGACTCAAAAGATGAAGAAGAATTTAAAGAATTTTGACATTTTGTTTTAAAATAAATATTTCTTTTGTTAATTCATATTGTATTATTTATAATGTTATGGAACAAGATTAACAGATCGCATTATACGTGGACATGGCATTTTAGGGTTAGTTTTCAAACAAAAATTCTAGTTCGCATTATGCGCGATAATATACGGTAGTCTTTATCCGAGTTGTACGTCAGCAGTTAGAATTGAAGGAAGTACAGGAAGATGGTTTAATGTTAAATCTGGTGTCAGACAAGGATGTACATTATCTCCTATGTTATTCATTATCTGTATGGATCACATTATGAAGGAAAGTGGTATTAAACCTGTTATCAAAATTGTTGATGTTAATCTCAGCTCTTTGCTTTATGCAGACAATGTTATACTTCTAAAACAGAATCAATAAAGCTGGTATGGTAGTAAGTCAACTGAATAAATTTGTATGGATTTGGTCAAGTGTTTTACTTCTAACTAAAACACTTGACCAAAGACTAGAGACCACAGATATGAGAGTCCTGGGAAAGATTTGGGGCATGAACAGATGCCATCAATGGAAATATCATATTAAAAATGAGGATATGAAGAAAGAACTTGATATTGTAAGCATCTAGGAATGCATTAACAGAGATAATCTGAGGTGGTATGGTCACTTAAATAGAAGGAGAGGAAAGATTGGCAAAGCAAGTGTTCTTTGCCAGGTTAGCAGGAAAAAAACCCAGAGGAAGAACAAGATATAGGTGGACTGATAAGGTAAAAAAGTGCCTTAGAAGATAGAAATAGATCTGATAATGTTGGAGTCTGGATAGGCAACAGATTGATTTGAAAGAAAATTGTGAATAAGAAGTTAGTAATGATGTAAATTTTTTATGTTGTACTATCATATCCTATACACCCCTTTAGGATATATGTCAGGAATTTGATGATGATGATTATGATATATTTCACTTACTGTACCATGAACACTCAGAAGGAGAGCAAAAGAATTGGTAACAATATTTAAAATATTAACACAAGAACAAGTTAAACAGCATGAATCATACTTTGTCTCAGTCGCAGCTACTGAACACGAGACAACATTATTAAAGTTCAAATGGAATCAGGTCAGGTCAAGTATAGTTTTGTAATTAAAAAATAATAAAAAAATAACGATCAACAGTTAATGGCTATTACTTCTCAAAACTAGGCATTTAGTCTAAGATTAGATAATGATGTAATGTTTGAACATTTCAAGGAATAGATGATCTAATTTAAATCTACTATAGTGTAACATCTTTGATTATAGTGAACTGTCTAATACCTATTAGAAGCAAAGCCTAAACCTTCTGATTCTAGAATCAGAAGGTTTAGGTATATAATCTTGGTGTTCAATTCTTATCCTAGCAGAATGGTCAAAGTCAATATGAACATGGTACTTGAAAGACACCAGGCAAGGATATTGGAGGCAATTGATGTTTAGCAGATGGTAAGAAAGAAGACAACTTTCATGCTGGTTTTAAAGTAGTGTACAGATTGTATTTGCAGAGAATCCTTGCTATTTGTTTGGAAATCACCTTAAGGTAGGATATGGAAATTCTCTTTATATTAAATTGTAGTCTGGCTTAAGAATGACGATTATCAATTATTTTCTAGATGGTAGTTTCTTTATATCCATTAGATAACAAAGCAATTCGTATTTTATTTAATTCTTCTGAAAGAAGGGTATCTGAAGAACAAATTGTATATGATCTGTGTCTTGATAATTACAAGACTTTATAATTTTCTTGCATGAAGGATGATGAAAAGATGGGTGGATATACCTACCAGTGAAGGAAGGCTTTCTGTAGATTTTCAATATTGCCTGTAGAGTTACAGATTACTAAGGTATCCAAAGAAAGGAAGAATCGTTAAATTCACGTTCAGTAGTGAACTTGATGAAGCCATATAAGGAGTTTACCGTTTCCAAAAAAATTGAAGTCATTGTGTTTGAGTGGAACCAGACTGCAAATATATCATGAACAAAACATAGCTAGACATGAAGCTGATTAAAAATAGAGTTAAAAACTTGGCTTGCCAGATGCTCCATGAAGTAATCAACCAAAGCAGGTGAGATATGATTGCCCATGGCAATTCTTTCTATTTTTCTGATTCAATTTGTTCTGCCATGTAAAGCTGCATAGATGGTAAATTTTAAAAATTTAACAATGTTCTCAGGAAAATTATCTTGTAAAAACTGAAGAGTTTCATGGAGGGGTATGTTTGTAAAGAGAGAAACTACATCAAAAGACCATAACATCAGACTCCAGCAATTAAATATCTTTCTCATTGAAGTCGATACTATGTTTAATGTGTCGGTATGACCAGTGAGGTTTCAGAGAAGCTTCGAAACGTATTTTGCTAAATAAGTGGGAGAACCGATGCAATCAACTATTGGACTTGGTGGATAACCACATTTGTGTACCTTGGGAAGGCCATAGATACACACATTCATAGCATGCAAGTTTTCTTCCATCTAGTACTGTCTGATGTCAGGTGTATAAAGTGTGATCTTTCTGACTTACCAGAGATTTCTGCTACTGATAGAGAGATCTATCAGTAGCAGAATTAGTCAGAGGATACTTCATAAACTCAGATATGATAAAGCCTGAAGATTTTGTCTTGAGGTTAACATGTTTTGGCTTTGCTATCTTTATATATAGTTAAAAGTAACGTAGAGATTACATTTAACACTTTGGCAATTTTGGAAATAATTTCCCTTTGGTCTTGTGTATGGGTGTAGTATTTTATCAATTTTATAGGAGTTGTAGTCAGTGGCTAAAAGTTTTAGTCGAATTCTATGGTATAACCTGTGTCTTGGTTACAGATGTTTGGAGGAAATATATTACTGGTGTGATTGTTCAGGTAAGTATGATATGGTATGTAGTAGCATTCTATAAACAGAAAAAGATAATGAGCCTTATGAAAGATTTCCAACTAATGTCTAGGAAGGGCAAATACTGTGATCTTTTTTGCTGTTAACTATAGTACATTTGTACTGTGGGTGGGTTAAATGCACAAACACTATAGTCTGGTTTCAAGACAAATATAGTCAACACCTACAAATGCAACAATAATTGGTTTGAGTGTAAATCTATAATAAGTTATGTGTTCTTTAAGTTTTCTATACAGACATTTGGAGTGGGGGCAGGTAGAGAATTGAGGTCTCTAGTAGTGCTAGATCAGTATGTATGGTAGCAGATAACCTGATTTGTGTATCTTGGGAAGGCCAATAGACACAGATTCATGGCACATGTACACCATAACAAGTTTCCTTCTATCTAGTCCTGTCTGATGTCAGGTGTGCAAAGTGTGGTCTTCCTTACATCAGAAATTATATCAGACATTTTAAGGATGCAGTTTTTCAATATGGACTTATTTGCATTATTTACATTTATCGTACATGCAGGTTATTTTATATGAAAAGAAAAAAATACAAACAACTGAATGGAAATGCAAATTTCCCTCATACTTCTGATAATTTTCTATACAGAACACAGAACAAAGCTGAAAACTAATTCAAACCTGCATCTGCTGCACTAGGTGGTTAATGTATTCACCATTTTAAATACATTTAAACAGCCAACATCCTAAAAATATGCTTAAAGAAAAAATCGAAATAACTGTACCTTTCTTAGATAGTCATCTTTGAAATGATTCATACATATTTTTCTATTTATGACATCACATGCTAGAATACTTCTGGTATTATCCTCAAAAGTCAAATCATCTCTATCTTTGCCATCACTGGCAACCACCAGCATTTTTAGCGAGTGGTTGCCCCTCCACCATAAAATAGATGAAATACATGCCTTCTATTCTTCCTAACACAAGTTCAAAGAAGCTATTCTCATCTCCTATATTCTAAGTATATATGAAAAGTTAGTCAGTACTAAATAAATTTTCCACACCACATTTAAACTACAGGGGTGCTTAAGGGTCAAAGCTGTATAACTGAGAGGGGACCTCCATATAGGCTTTAAAAGGAATGCAGAGAACCGACCAGGGCTTCTGACCTAATGTCCAAACCTCACCTTCTCGTGGTGCAACCTGTTGGGTATCTACTTGGATACTGAACGAACGAGGATGGGCTGGCAATTTGGGATTTAGCCGACCAAATTGTATTCTTATTGGTTAAGCCAAAATAAAAAATGATGGTACAACATGACAAAATTTCATACCGGCTGGGGCGTCGGGCGGTTAAACAAGGACCCCGATGTTCTTGCCAGAGAACCAGGACGAACAGCGAAAAGTCAGCTACTGGAACAAATCTGAAAACAAACCCCAACTCAACATCACCAGAGTTGAAGATCGGTACTATCAAGGTAAGAAGCCTGAATGGCAAAGAAATGGAGCTAGTTGAGGAATTAGATAAGTACCAGATCAACATAATAGGGGTGGCTGAAACAAAAAAGACAAAAACTGGTGAGATCTTTCTGAGCAATAAATACAAAATGTTATATTCAGGCAATGACAATCAAGGAAAAGAAGGAGTAGCCATAGTATTCAACATAAAATACGAGACTAATCTTCTTGAATGGCAGTCAGTCTCAAGTAGAGTTATGTGGGCAAATATGAGAATGGGGAACTGGACAATGAGACTTATTTGTGCCTATGGTCCCACAGAAGGTTCTACTAAGGTAGAAGTGGAGGAATTTTTTGAGGCTTTAGAAAAAGCAACTGACACAATGAAAAAGGAAAAGGTAGTCCTTGTTGGGGATCTAAATAGCAGAGTAGGAAATGATTGTGAGATATACAAAAATATTTTGGGAAAATTTGGAGAAAAGAGCAAAGCTAATAACAATGGCAAATATCTGTTGAATTTCTGCTCAGGACATGAACTGGTTATTACTAACACCATGTTCCAACATAAAAATGTGCACAAATTCACATGGAGAAAAGAGGCTAGGAATAAGAAAAGTGTCATTGACTATGTTATTGTTGATAGTGATGTTTTCTCCCTGGTGCAGGACACTAGAGTGTACAGAGGATTTGAAATTGGAAGTGATCACTATTTAGTCTTGAGCAGGATAAAATTGAATTTCATATTGAAAGGAATAACATGTAAGAAAGTTTTAAGCGAATAAAAGTTGAGCAGCTCTCAGATGTGAACTGTAGACTAAAATACACAAAGATTATTGAAGAAAAAATGAAAGAGTTTGAGAACAGGAATCAAACCTTGGAGATTCAGTGGCAAACTCTGAAGAAAACATTGATTGATTCCACAAGAGAAGCATGTGGTAAGGTTGTCTGCAAGGATAAAAAAAATCAGAACTCCCTGGTGGACACAGGAAGTTAAAGAGGCAGTGAAGGAAAAGAAGAAAGCATATCAAAAGTTCCTGTCAAATAAGTCAGCTTGGGCTCTTAGAGAATATAGAGACAAATGCAAGAATGCTAAACACTGTGTAAAACTAGCTAAACAAAAGTCATGGGAGGACTTTGGCAAGAATATAGAAAATAAATATCAAGAAGGTGGCAAAATATTCTGGAGGTTGTTGAAGCTTAGGAATGGAGGAAAGAGTGCTGTAAAAAGAGTTAGAGATGATAAAGGTGACATGAAAACTGGAGAAAAAGATATCCTTGAAGTATGGAGTAATTACTTTGAAAAACTGCTAAATGAAACAAGCAGTGATGACAGCACAGTGGTAAAAAACACTGACCAGGCATGCAGTCAGGAATACATATCCATACTTGAAGTAGAAAAAGCCATCAAAGGCTTGAAATGTGGAAAGGCAGCTGGAGTAGATGATATTCGACCAGAAATGCTGAAATATGGTGGTATAAGAGTCTTACAGTGGCTGCACTGCATAGTTCAGAAAGCCTGGACAGAGGGACAAATTCCTGATGATTGGAGTACAGCTCTCATAGTACCCATATATAAAAAGGGAAATAAAACTGAATGTGAGAATTACAGACGTATTTCCCTACTGAGTGTTCCTGGCAAGATCTATGCAAGTATGCTTGAGAAACGGTTGAGAAGAATTGTGGAAGAAAAGCTTGGTGAAGAACAAGCTGGATTCAGGCCAAACAGAGGCTGTCAGGATCAGATCTTCACTTTACGACAAATAGTTGAGAAAGCATGGGAATATAACAAAGATCTGTATTTAAGTTTTGTCGATTTGGAAAAGGCATATGACAAGGTGCCAAGAGAGAAGCTATTCAATACGCTACAGTTATATGGTGTCAATGGGGCATTATATCAAGCAATACTTAGTCTTTATTTGAGTTGTAAGTCAGCAGTTAGAATTGAAGGAAGTACAAGAAGATGGTTTAATGTTAAATCTGGTGTGAGACAAGGATGTACATTATCCCGTCTGTTATTCATTATCTATATGGATCACATTATGAAGGAAAGTGGTATTAAACATGATATCAAAATTGGAGATGTTAATGTCAGCTCTTTGCTTTATGCGGATGATGTTATACTTCTAAATAAATCTGCTACAAGTCTGCAAGATTCTCTGACTAAATTGAATAGCTGTTGTAATAGATATGGTATGAAGGTCAGCAATAAAAAGACAAAGACAATGAAAATAGGCAGAATCAGTGAAAATGTCAACTATGTTGTGAATAGAGAACCTGTGGAACAAGTAAAATTTTTCAGCTACTTAGGCATGATTTTTAGTGAAGATGGTAAATTAAATATAGAATAGACAACAGAATCAGCAAAGCTGGTATGGTGGGAAGTCAATTGAATAAATTCATATGGAATAAGAGAGAAATTAGTCAGAACACTAAATTAGCTGTATACAAGACAGTGTTCAAACCAGTTTTAATTTATGGATCTGAGAGCTGGGTCAGAAGTAAAACACTTGACCAAAGACTAGAGACCGCAGATATGAGAATCCTGAGAAAGAATAGGGGCACGAACAGATGGCATCAATGGCAATATCATATTAAAAATGAGGATATTAGGAAAGAACCTGACATTGTCAGCATCCAGGAATGCGTTTGCAGAGCTAATCTCAGGTGGTATGGTCACCTAAACAGAATGGGCAAGGAAAGATTAGCAAAACAAGTGTTCTCTGCCAGGTTGGCAGCAAAACGACCCAGTGGAAGACCAAGATATAGGTGGATTGATACGGTACAATGTGCCTTAGACGACAGAAATATAAGATCTGATAATGTTGGAGTCTTGACAAGTAACAGACTGATTTGGAGGGAAATTATAGATAGGAAGTTAGTAATGATATAATTTTTTCATGTAGTACTATCATATCCTGTACATCCCTTGTGGGTACATGGCAGGAATTTGATGATGATGATGATCATTTAAACTACATATCAAATTAGCAATCCTGATGTATTCACATAAGGACCAACTCTCTAAGTGTATAAAGTGCTTTGCCTGCAACCTAACCTACTATGGGAAGAAAGGAAGATGTCAACATATGCCGCCAAGAACAAATACATTTACTACCATCATTATGGCAACTCAGGATGACTGAGACTGGCAGAAAGAGCTATCAGATCCATCTGTAGCAATTCTTGAACTGCTACAGATGAACTGTGATATGCTAGCACTTTGGAAATTCTAGTTTGAAATGAATGCAATATTAGCAGCTTAATAAATATCCTATTTATTTTTTTCTTGTGGTTCATGCATCAGGTCTTCAAAATGTTTGGGAATTCTTTCAACATATTATCTTTACTATATTTAAGTATACTAGAATAGATTAAAAACAGTGGATCACAAGTACTTATGGTGAGAAAAGGAAAAACTGAAAATTCAATTTACTGTTCTACAACTTGCAACAATAGTCACTTAGTGATGTAGAGCTTCCAATTCCTGCTCCCACACACTGCCATTTGAGTATATGCTATATTCCATTTTTTCAGTGCCTTTCACAAAACTATCAGCAGAATATGATAAATATAAATTAAATAAACTTTAATATATACTTTCCGATATTTCGGCAAACGTCACGTTGCCATCTTCTTGGGAACTTATTACAAAGACAAGTGCACACAAGTACTACATAACAGCAAATGAGAAAAGCTAGGAAGCTAACGTTTTCCTAAAGTCCAGATGGTGCCCCCTGGAGGGCTATATTGGTAGTTCTTGGCCTTTGGCCTGAAGTTCTTCTGTTAAATGTTTCCCAAATTTGGGGCAGTCTCATGCATCCAAATTTGTGGAGGTTTGGCATGTTCCTAAGGGCTGAGGCTGATTCCATGAATAGTCTTTCCTTTCATATTTGAACTTGCGGCGGTGTATTACTGTGGCTTTCTTCCATCTTATTCTGTGGCGAGTATCCAGAGCGTGGTCTGCAAGCCCAGAGTGGCTGTACTTGTGAAATCTGATGTAATCCTTGTGTTCTGAGATTCTGATATTTGCTGTCCTGCCTGTTTGGCCAAAGTAGGACAATTTACAGCTGCAAGGGACCTGGTATACACCAGGTAGGTCTAGGGGAAGTGGTTGGTCTTTAGTGGAGTGGATAAGGGATGCCAATTTTCTATGTGGTCTGTAACAGGTGGTCAAGTCATGTTTTTTTAAAATTTTGTTGATTTTTTCCGAGGTGCCTCGGATGTAGGGAATGGTGATGGATTTAGAGTAATCTTTTTTGTGAAGGGGGAGGGATGGTGGGGGTTGTGGATAACTGGGTTAAGTATTTTTTGGATTCTTTTTTTTTTTTTGGGGGGGGGGGGTAGCCATTGGCTGAGAAAGTGTCACGGATGTGATTTAGTTCAGTGGTTAGGGCTTGATCATTTGAACAGATTATTTTTGCCCTGTTAAATAGTGTCTTAATAACTCCATATTGTTGTGTGTGTGTGTGTGGGGGGGGGGGTGATGGGATTGTTGGTGAATGTATCTGCCTGTATGGGTAGGTTTTCTATACACTGTGAAAACCAAGGTTCCATCAGGTTGGCGGGTGACTAGTGTGTCTAGGAAGGGGAGGTTATTGTTTTCCTCTTTTTCCAGGGTGAACTTGATTCTAGGGTGTTGGTTGTTTAAGTGTGTTAGGAAGGAGAGGAGTGAATCCGGGCCATGTGGCCAAACAGCGAACACATCATCAACGTAGTGAAGCCATATGGTAGGTTTTTGTGGGGCTGAGTTTAAGGCTTTCTCTTCAAAAGACTCCATAAAGAAGTTAGCCAAGGGTGAGGAAAGTGGTGAACCCATGGCTGTCCCCTCTATCTGTTTGTAGAATTTTTCCTGCCAAACGAAATAGCCTGAGTTCATTGTAAACTGAAATAGGGCCGAGATATCGGGAGGAAATTTATCATGTATAACCAGCGTATAAGCCTCTCAACAAGAATATCAGCAGAATACTATCAATGTTTACTGATATATTGAAAGCAATCAAAAGGAAAACTGCTTTGAACACTGTCACACTTCTTTGAATCGCTTTCCAAAGAATATATTATTTAATACACTGACACTGGGCAGTGTCCATAGTGCTAACACTGCCTCCAGAAACTTCAGCATATGTATGTTGCTTCCACTTCAGGCAGGAACATTTTCATGCAGTTTATATGGCACGTTAGTTGCAACTTTTTTTTTTGGTAAAATTTTAATTGTTAAGTTAGCATTTGTGAAATGATAATGATACCTAAAATCTCAAATACAATCAACTTGAAGTTATTTATATATATATATATATATATATATTATTGAAATTAGGATTTACTCGGGATGTATACATTTATAAAAATAAATTTATTTTCTTGGGTTTTAGTCAGTTAAATTTATTTTTATAAATATATCTTTATTTGCTTTAGAAAGAGAAAAATTGCTTAACATAAATTGTTTGCTTTCTGCACTCAATGACTACATGACAAACAGGTGTTATATTTTTTGCAACTGAAAATTTGAAATAGGATGTCAGGATAAATGTATTTAGTTAGATATCTGGCACTACAATAAAATTTTCTTGAATGTATATAGCAAACTGTAGAAATCTATGTGTTTTTCGTTATGAAATGTCATTTCAGTTGTGTATAATTGCAGTTGTTGCTAAATATAGTACATAGAATTTAGGAAGTTTTATCACTTGATTGCAAATTCAAGTCAAATTGCCAAGAAATTATATTGCTTTATCCAAGTGTAAGCAAAACATTCACGACTAGGCTACTTGCATATAGAGGCTAATTGACTTCATCTTAATTGCCATTGCACTTTGATCTTGGCAAGTTTAATTTGCAACTAAGTGAAAAAAACTTCCTACATTATATCTAATCCAGAGAATTTCAATAAGATGATATAACTTTTTACTACTTGTATATGCAAAATATATGATCTATGCATTAACTAAACCTTGGTATCTCTTCTGGATTTGGCTCCCACTGATTTGGATTTCCATATGAACGTGGGACCTGCTGAAGTGGTCGTGATCATTGCATTCCATTTGATGCTAGCCTATGGTATAGCATCTAGTGGCATGGCCTTTACACTGAGGTAGAACCACCACTGAATATCTTTGAGTGATTGAGTTAAAATGATCCTTGTCACTTATTGAGGTTAGTGATCTGAGCCTAGTTTTTGGAGAAGACCCATACATTTGTATAAGTAGTGGTTCTTCCCATAATGCATAGCATTATACACATCTGAAAGGGTGTGTGCATTATGGAACACAAAGGCAATTAAATGTAAGGTCATTAAGCCTCTATATACAATTATATTATGTTGTCAATGTAATTCACCCACAAACTTTGTTTGCTTACACTTGAATAAAGGATAAAACAAGAATATAATTTCTTGGCAAGTTTTAATCTATAGCACACTGACTAAATATCTCTGTAGTGTATTTAGTGATAAAATAAAACTTATTTTTCTTGCTTCTGCAGTATTTTTTTCCCCACACTATTGGAACATTTTAATTCCAATCTTCAGAAAGAAGAGAGAGAGAGATAGTAAGAAAAAAAATTTATATCTATTCCTGAATAAAAATGAATCTTATGTATTATAAGAAGTGGACTGCATTCATTGATCTCAAACAAAACAGACTATCATATGTAAGATATCTATTATTGATAAGACAGAAAAGAAGCTAATGACAAAAAATTATGTAATGAACTTACAAATTGTAAAATAGTGAATAATTCCAATGGTGATCAGAAATTATGTATATATTACTCTGTGAAAAGTGTATACTGATCATCAGTGAATAAAAGAAAATGCTTAGAATTCTTAGAAAACAAAGTAAAATATAAATAAAGCAGAAATAAATTACATAACAAGCATAAAAAATTGTATAAGATGATTTGCTGTTCATCAACTTACATATATTCCTGCCACACCTAGATGAATTAAAGGTAGGTTCCAAAAGTTTCCTACATTATATGCATGTAGGCATGCAAAATTCACGTCAATTTAAAAACACTGTGTGTGACAGATAGCACCATCTATGAGGAGCTTAGTGTACCAGTTTCAACTCACTACTGCGTCATTCAGTTGGAGATGCTTGTTTAACTAACACGTGGCATGCTAAGTGGCTATAATATTAAAAATTAAATACTCTGATCAAGTTTTTTCACCAAAGAAGGGTTTCGCCTTCATATTCCGCAGTGAAGGAATGGGCTAAACAGCTTCACCTAGGAAACTAGGTGAAACTGTGATGGTCGGCGTGTGGAAGTGATGGCTAAGGAAAATGTCTCTCATGTTGAGGAACTGCTCAATGACAGATGGGTGAAACTCAAAGAAATCTCAGCAAGGTTGGGGCTTTCTATAATAACCGTCTTTCGCATCATTCACAAGTAGCTTCACATGAAGGTCAGTGCAATGTGGCTGACTTCTCTCTTCAATTTAAAAGGAGCATCGTGTGATCTGTTCACACAAGATTTTAGAGCTTTGCCAAGGGAATTAGAAAGAAGTGTTGGAATGCATTGTCACTGGAGAGGAAATCATGGTCCTTTATTATGATTCTCTTTCCGAAAGGGAATCCACGAAGTGATGCAAACCAGGCAAAGCACTGCCGAGAAAGGCCAGGATTACTCAGAAGATCACGGCAACAATCTTTTGGGACTGGCAGGGAATTCTCTTGATTGACTTCAAGAATATCACCGTGAATACAGAATATTATGCTTCACTCCTGCACAAACAGCATGATGCCATAAAGGAGAAGAGACAAGGAATGCTGAATCATGGTGTTAACCTGCTTCATGACAATGCTCTAGTCTATATAGTTAATGTTGCAAAGGCTGCAGTGAAGGACTGTGGCTTCCAGGAGATTGAACACCCACCCTACAGCCCAGAACTAGCACCCAGTGATTACTACCTCTTCTTGAAACCGAAGAAAGGCCTTCAAAGAAGAAAATTTGCAGATGACAATGAGGTGAAAGATGCAATTTTAAACCATTTTGCAGACAAAAGTACAGACTATTTTTTCAAGGGCAGAGAAATGTTAATTCAAAGATGTGAAAAGTGTGTTGAAGTAAAAGGAGATTATGCTGAAAAGTGACAAAGTTGTTTTCTTTCTATCGCCTCTAAAAGTTAGTCAGGTCAGAAACTAATGGAACACCCTCAATACTTGATGAACATTATTAGTTCATTTGATTAGTCCCCACCCTACAGTTATTTATTAAGCTACCCAATGTATATACAGCCACTGTTTATTATTGGTTAATTATTTATGAATAAGGATTATATACAGAAATATTCGTATAACAAAATTTCAGAGTTAAAGTCTATAAGATGAAAGTGAGCCAGGTTGCTCTGTTTTATGTTAAATGTCAGGTGGTTTATGAGAATAGTCTTCAAAAAGAAGTTTGCTTATGTGTTGCCAAAACTGTTGCCTTGATCTTCCTCTGTGTCCATCAGGTGGCTGTAGAGAGAAGAACACTAACGATGAAGCAGATGGTGAAGATGGGTGTCTAAGTTGGTGTTCCCAACTAAGCTGACATTTTTTGAGTTGTTTCTGTTAGGATCTTTGCTGACTTTCTTCAAGAACAAGAGTATTAGGAATGTGATCTTGCTATATATATATATATATCCTGGTACTGTTCGAAGGCATGTTGTTAGTGCTACTGAGTAATGATGTTGAACTAAGTAGTGATGTTCAATATCTGGGCAACATATATAAATATATTGCCCAGATATAAATATGTTGCCCAGATATGGCTCAACTGGTGGTTTTGTATAGATGAATTTTGGTATATGTAGTGATGAGAATGGATTTAGTTAGAATTTTGTGGAATAGAAGAGCTTTGTTTTCTTTTCGCCATGTCAGAATATCAAGGTAGGAACAAGATACTGAAAATTATTTGCTTCAAAAAAGTAGTCATTTAGCCTAATATTTCTTTCTATTCTGTAGGACCTGATCAGTGCTGCATTTTTTACATAAATTATCTCAGTGGTTTTGAACAGTCTGAATTTTAGAGTCAATCAGGACAAACTCACATAAGCAGTCTGCAAAACAGACTGCTTATGTGAGTTTGTCCTGCCAAATCTGTAAGTATGAATACATAATCAAGGGTAATAATGAAGAGATATGGTTCCAAAGGGTCTCCCCAAAGAACTCCAGTGGAAATGGTTGTTCAGACTGCCTTTCTAGGGTGTTGGTATTATTAGGCTTTCTCTCAATTGTGATGGAATGTTGGAAGTAGCTAGAGATGTATTACAGATATTTAAGTGTTTCCAAAATTTTCTCCTCAAATACTTTTTAATTAATTTTGGACATTTAATTATTTATACCCATCATAAATGAAAACTTAATGTCTAGAGTTTATAAGATCACATGTTATTCGCTCCATCTAGCAACTTATAGAACATGTGTATAGAGTATCACTTCTTCTTCTTGGCCAAGTGGCCTGTTCCGGTCTCATGCCATCTCTTTCTTGGTCTTCCGATTCTTCTTTTTCCACTTATTTTGTATCTGTATAATATTTTCAGTAGTCTGCTGTTGTCCATTCGATTTAAATGTTATAGCCATTTTTGTTTATACTGTCTTATGTAGTAATTAATCGGTTTTATTTTCAGGGATTGTAAGATTTCTTCATTTGTTTTATGGTCCCACTTGGTATATCCAGCTGTTTTTCTGAGGAACTTCATTTCTGCTGTTTGAAATTGTTTATCATCTTTCCTTTTTATGGTCCATGTTTTGCTTCCATATAGTAGAGTTCGTTTTGACAAGACATTATATAGTCCGATTCTAGTGTGTTTTTGTACTAGAGATGCCATTTACTTTGACAAAGTTTGATATTTTAGTAAAGTAAAATAGTGATAGATAATAAAATATTAGAACAAGTAAATACTTTCAGATACTTGGGATGTGATCTATCATACAAAGAAGAAAAAGACAGATCACATTCCTAGTATCTGAAAGTATTTACTTGTTCTAATATTTTATTATCCATCACTATTTTACTTCTTATTGGGTTTTCTCCTTTGAGTCCATGAATTTGAGTGCATATAGTATCACAAATGTAATTATTCATTTGACAATAATGAAAGCATTTTTATTCATGCCTGTTCTTTCTCTCCCTTATACTTTCCATTCTCAAATGCTCATTAATGTTGATTCACATATATACATCTTTTAGTAATTCAAATATACTAACCAAATATAACCAAACGTTGATTCACATATTTACACCTTTTAGTAATTCAAATATACCAACCAAATATAGTATTCTCTAATTATTATTTTCATATATATCTTAAGCACATTTGTTCCACTCCCAAGCAGATTTGGCTACAACTGAAGAACCCATCTCAATTTGTGGTGCATCTTCTGATGCAATACACGGCTGTTTCCTCAGCATCAATACATTTTGCTTTTAGTGACAATCCTGATTTACACTCGCATGTGGATCCACACTTCACTGTGGTGACATTTTAAACCGAATATCCCATGAAATAGGTCGGTCAATACTTATTCCAACTGTTAAAATAAGTTATGAATAATAGCTAACACCTAAACTTGTCTAGTATATTAATTTTATTCCAATTAACAATTTTTGTAGTCAAAATAGTGTATTTTAGATCTTTGAAAATAATTTTCTAATTTTTTGAGGAAATCTCAAGCTCTCTCCTCAGGTCAGAAAAAAAATGGGACATTTGATATCTCATTTTTCTTTTTTTTCAGTGTAAATTATGAAAACCCTAATGCACCTGTGGAACTATATAAAAATTTCATCTGAATCGCATCTGAATGGTCCATAATAAAGCTTAACAGTATAACTAACATTCTACCCAGCATCATCAGAGCACAATGAAACTGTGACAGGCACACAACACTGAACCAAGTAATTGTAGAAACAATTTAAATCATAAATGACATCTAATGTCCCTATGTGGTACCGTCCATGGTCCGATAACTACAAAGTTAATTCAGAGAAGTCTGGCTATTAGGTCATAAAATGATTGTCTCCCAGATCTTTGGTAAATCAATGCAACCATACCTGTTGAGGTTGGGAGAGTGCCTCATAGCTGATGCTGACTCTAAGAATAGTCTCATAGACCTGTGATGACTTATGTAATAAATATAGATGTCTTTCTCCATCTGATTCTATGTGAATATCCAGAGCATAGCCTGCCAATCCCGACTTGCCATACAGATGATCTCTAAATTTTGTGAGAGAAAATATCAAAAAATAATTATTTGTGTTTTATTATGCCTTAAGGCATAATAAATAGGCATTAGAAATACCTATGTTCTATGGAAATGGCAATCATTCAGCCACTTTCTTCAAAGATCATAATATGATTAACTGCTGGTCAATATCCATTTATTGTTCAGCTTCAAATTATTTCAAATTACCAACTTCCTTTTCATTCTATCTACTTCTGTTCTTTGGAACGGTATCACTCATTCTGCCTTCACCACATTCAAAAGCTGTCAGCTGTTTAGGCTGCTGGATTGCCATTAATTTCCCCTTATTCATCACTCTTAGGATGTCAATCTGTCAAACCACTTCTGATTAATGTGGAATATTGCTTTAAAAAAGGAATTTTGATTTCAAGAACACCTTAAAACACCAAAACTGGCTGAAGAAAATAACTGTTTGAAGTGTTCAGTTCATTATTTGAACTTGAGTCAAGTAGATCAAAATGATTTTATAATTATATAACAGAGTGCAAGAAAAAAACATTAAGATGGGTCTATTCTATTTTTAAGAACACTATTATTATTATTATTGCTATTATACTGGCACTGTGATGGTGTCCTAAGATGCACTGCGGGAGACCCAATCTATCATACCTCTCCTTGAACCTGTTAACAGACGAAGCACTCACAACCGACTCTGGCAACCCATTCCATTCATTCACCACTCTCCAAACAAAATATCTAGTCCTCACACACCTATTAACCACACCTTTATTCAAATTTCTGGGATGAAGCCTTGTTCTGTTCCCTCTAGATAAGTGCTAAAACATTTCCCCCTGTATATCTCCAATAAAACCCTTTAAGCAACTTAAATGTTTCTATCATATCCTCTATTTTTCTCCATCAACCAACTTCTGCAATCCACACACCCTCAATCTATCTTCCTCATCCCAAAGAAACCCCAGGATACCAGACTTGAGCACAGTAATCCAGATGTGAGCATATCAAGGTCTTATGAAGAGGATCTATATAAGTATCTCTACTTGTTAGTGTGTTCTTCAGTAGCCAAGTAATCTTATGAGCTACCTTAGCAACACATCCTCTAAACTTTAACTCTGTCTACAACCACCCCTAAATCTCTAGTTTCATCTATTTCCTGGAGTACAGGGCCATCAATGTGATACACAGCTTGTAATCGATTTATCCCAAAATGCATAACTTTACATTTCTCAACATTAAACTGACATCCATTAACTTTTAGCTATATTGATAGTCTATTTAAACCATCCTCAAGCTCTCCACATCACCTTGATTAACTATTACTCTAATTTTGCATCACCAGCAAACAGCTGAATATTTCCTTTCAGGTTATTTCCTATATCATTTATGTACAAATTAAACAGTGATGGTCCCAGCACTAAAAATCTTTCAACAAAATACCCCTGGCAGGATCCGAACCTGCAATCACCGAATTAGGAGACCGATTCCTTATCCATTAGATCGCAGGCCTAATGGATATAGCTACTGCTATATTTTAACTATAATTTCAAAACTTATTTACTTCACTGTTCAGTAAAGTAAATAAGTTTATTTTTTTTAAATAAAATAAACTGACACCAAGGACAACTATGCCAAAAGGTTCTCTGTCATGCATGTACTGCAAACAAATATAATAATACATACTTGATACTGAGCCATACTTAAGTAAATGGACAATTTAGTTGTCTTCCCATCCAACCCAAAGACAAGAAATTAAATCTTAACCTCTTAACTAAGAGGCTGACCACTCATTGGTTTTAAAAAGACACTTTTATTTTAAAACTGGTCATGTAGAAAAGAGTAAAGTCAAAATTTATTTTACATAATTCAGTTAAAATTATATAACTTTGTACAAGTAACAGATTTCTTCAGCTTGTTTTTAAGCCATACAGAGAATAACTAACGGCAAATTGTTCTGAAGATAAGCTGAGATATTAACTTCAAAATATTGCTCAATACCATACCTGTAATTTGTCCTTTGTGAATGCACATGCAGAAATTTGTAGTGATGAATTACCCAAATCAACAAATATGGAATGTTTAGGCTTTTCTTCTGAATGATCATTTTTGTAAAATCCATATGCAAGTGCCACTGCAAGAGAAAATGTCAATACATCACATATTCTAATCAATACTGACTTAGTTATTAGTTTATATTTTATAGATCATGTTATGACCCATGTGAATGGCAAACTCAGTATGTCCTGAGGGGTGAGAAAACAGATTCATCTTGTGATTATGATAAGAGGGGCATCTCTTAATTAAAACAGCAAACAGGAAGGCAACTGTTCAGACTTCAGGAATGGCGAGATTAATTAAACAATAATTTAATATGAACATTCTTGCAGATAAGCTTATAAGTTGGTTATACATAGCTTTTAATTTTTCAGGAAATAACGTAAACTAGAATATTAATCGTAAAAAACTTTAATATCTTCCTGTATTTTCGCAATGTTACATTGCCATCGTCAGGAATCGCAAAAATCATTGATATGTGCATGCAGGCACTAACACTGGGCAAATGAGGCTGAAACAGGGCAACAGAAATTGGGCCTCGAGTGCTAAACGGAGCCCCCCCCCCGGTGGGCTAAATTGGGTTGTCTTGTCGCGGAGCTAATGATCTTAAAATGTATGCTTCATAAAATTGGGACAATCTCGTGCATCAAAATCTGTTGAGGTTTGGAAGGTTTTTAAGAGCTGAAGCAGACTTGAGGAACAGTCTTTCATACTTATATTTGCTGCAGTGTAATAGAGTGGCCTTCTTCCAACGTATCCTGTGGTGGGTGTCCATAGCATAGTCAGCAAGTCCTGAGTGGTTGAATTGGTGGAACCAGATGTAGTTCTTGTTTTCGGATATCCTAATAATGGCTGTCTTGCCTCTGAGTGTAGTAGGACAGTTTGCAACTGCGAGGACCTGGTATACTCCTGATAGGTCTAGGGCAGGGGTGGCCAACCTATGCCGCATGCGCAAAAAGTGGCGCACTGAACCCCAGAGAAAAATTTTAAAAAAATTTGTATACAATTTATACGTATATATATAAAAACACACAATTAACCTACCACTGAATTCTAGAGTGCGCACTTATTATACTTATTTGATCTTGAAGCAACAGGCACCAGCAAATGCTGACATGCGTCACCAGTTACTCAATCAGTTTACAGCTGACTCTGGTGTCATAATGTACGATGAACTTCTGATTCGATGTGAGTGAACAATTCTGTGTTTTCGAACTTATGTTTTTATTAACAGTCTTTAAGTTTAAGATAAGATTTCTGTTTTCATGAAGGCTTAATATAGTTCTGTAAATTTAAAAATAATTTTTTTTCATTTTGAACGCATATGTCAAGTTCTTGCCCACTCCCCTAATTTGCTGATTAGTGAAACCTGCAATTATTCTGTGTATTTGTGTGTGTGTGTTTTTATGTTTTTTTATACAATATCTTTACTTTTTATTTACGTATGGTAGGTTTATTGCTAAAATTTAATTGATCATCAGCAAAGCTTTCGTAATGAGGATGTTTGGGTTGTGTGTGTGATTGCCAGCTGATCGACTGTTTTATGGCAAGAAGCGATCTCGTATTTCATTGGACATAATATATTACAAGAGAGGGAGAGAGACGAAAACTCTCTATGGAAAAAAAAATATATATATATATATGATTTTTAAACTTACAGAACTGTATTAGGCCTTCATGAAAACAAGAATCTTATCTTAAACTTGTAGAACTGTTTTTGAATGTTCATAATGTTTAAAACGATAAAATAATTAATTAAATAAATTATTTAATAATAAGCTTTACTTTTAAAATAATTTTTTTTACAGTCAGTTACCCATTACTTTGCAAAAGAAAATGAGCAGAAGAAAAGCAGAAGGTGATAGCAAGCGCCAGTTTAATGAACTGTGGGAAAATGAGTTCTTATTTATTGCGGGTCCTTCAGGAAAACCGTTGTGCATTGTTTGTGAAAGCACTCTCTCAGATAATAGAAGACATGATCTTAAAAGACACTATAGAAAACATCAAGCTGAATTAGAAGAAAAACTGAAGTTAGTTCCTGGGTCTGAGTTGCAGAAAGAATATGTGGTTAAGAAAAAGGAAGAAATAAAAAAGAGACAAAATATATTTGTGAAACGAAGTTGTGAAAGCATGACAATGCTGGAGGCATCTTATCAAATTGCCTTTATGTTGGCTAAAATACACAAGCCTTTCTCTAATGGAGAGGAAGTTGTTAAGCTCTGTCTCGAAAAATTTGCAAAATGTCTTGGTGATAAGAATGTTGAAAGAAAAGTAAACCAAATAGCTCTGTCCAAGCAAACAATTACAAGACGCAGCGAAGAACTTTCCCACGATGTTACTGATCAATTGAAAGACCATGTTCATGCTTGTTCTTTCTTTTCTTTAGCCTTGGACGAATCCGCAACATATGTGATGTAGCCCAATTAAGCATTTTTATAAGAGGAATTGATGGTAATTTTGACATCTTTGAAGAACTTATTGGTCTTGAGTCACTTTATGGAAAAACCAGAGGGGTCAGACATATTTGATAAAGTAAAGTCATGTCTAGAAAATCAACAACTAGATTCTAGTAAGCTCATCAGTGTTTGCACTGATGGAGAACCGTCAATGGTAGGTAGAGTTTCTGGGACTGTAACTTTACTTGAAAGGTTTTTAGGTCGTTCTCTACTAAAGCATTACTGTATTATACATGAAGAATCTCTGTGTGGAAAAACTCTAAATTTGAAGCATGTTATGATAACAGTTGTAAAGCACGTGAATAAAATTAGAACAAGAGGGTTAAACATAAGAGAATTCGGAGAATAATGTGAACTGCTAGATATGGAATATGGTGATCTCATCCTTCATTGTGAGGTGTGCTGGCTTTCTAAAGGACAAGTTCTCAGTAGATTTTGGAAGCTGAAAGAAAGTGTTCGTAATTTTCTGGAAGAGAAGGATGAGCTGCATGAGGAAAAAGCCCTGTTGTGTGATGAGAAATGGCTATTTGATTTAGCATTTTTAGTTGATGTTACCAGCCACCTCAGTGATCTAAATTTGAAACTGCAGGGCAAGAACAAATTGTTTCCTAGCTTAGTAAATGACATCAGTGCATTCAAAATGAAATTAAAACTGTTCATCTCCCAGTTAGAAGACTGGGATTTAAGTCAATTTCCACATTTAAAAGAACATGGTGAATCTGTTGAAGATAATGGCGACTTTACATAATATACTGAGAAACTCAGATTATTGCAAGAATCCTTTAACAGTCGTTTTAGCGATTTTGCCGAAGAAGAAGACTGCACGCTTGCATTTATAAATCCCTTTTCACTTACCGAACAAAAAATCTTGACGATGCCCAGTAACATACAAATGGAATTTATTGATTTTAAGACCAATTCTTTATTGAAAATGAAATTTAATGAACTTCCACCACTCCCAGATGCTTCTGATATAATTAATTTCTGGCGATTGCTGCCCTGTGAACATTTTCCAGAACTGAGAAAATTTGCTCAGAGTTATATCTGTCATTTTGGAACTACATACAGATGCAAACAAGCATTTTCATCGATGAAAATGATTAAGAACAAACTACGGTCGCAGATTCAAATTTGAAAAATTGTTTGATGCTTTCTGTAACTGATTTAATTCCAAACATTACAAGCTTAGCAAAAGCAAAGTAATTTCAAAAGTCTCAATAAAATAATTAATGTTTATCTTGTCTTTATAAGAAATCCTTTTATTTAAAACTGCTAAAAGTGCCTATATTACCATATATATAATAAATCATTTCTGCATAACTGTTAAATATATCCATATTACCATATTTTAAAAGAGCTGAAAAGCGGTATAAGTTTGTATGGCGCATCTTAACTAAAAAATGAAAAAATTGATGCATGAACTATAAAAGGTTGGCCACCCCCCCTGGTCTAGGGGATGTGACTGGTGTTTGATTGAGTGGATAAGAGATGCCAATTTCCTATGTGGTCTGTAACTGGTTGTAAGGTCATGTTTCCTTTAGATTTTTGTTAATTTTTCAGATGCACCCTGGATATATAGAATAGTGATAGATTTTGAGTAATCTCTGCTTTGAAAAGGGGGTGGAGGTGGGAAGTTACATCGTTTTAATATTTTTGGATTTTTTGAGGATTGTAGTCATTGGCTAAGAAAGTGTTAAGGATATGGCCAAGTTCACTAGTTAGGGGACTGTTATTCAAACTGATTAATTTTGCTCTGTTATATAGGCTTTTGATAATCCTATATTGTTGTTTTTTTTTTTTTTTTTGGGGGGGGGGGGGAGAGAACTGCTGGTGAATGTATCTACCTGTATGTGTAGGTTTTCTGTAAATGAAGAATGCCAGGGATCCATCAATCTGGCATTTAATCAGTTCTCCCCCTCCCCCGGATTAAATGTCATCTCCCCACGATGACTGTTCTCCCTCTTCCCAAGGTAAACTGGATCCTGCGGAGTTAAGAAATTGTGGAATGTATCCAGGCCACGTGATCAAATGGAGAACACGTCATCCATGTAGCATAGCCAGACAGTGGGATTATGTGGGGCAGAGTTTAAGGCTTTTTCTTCAAAAGCCTCCATAAAGAAGTTGGCCATAGGTTGAGAGAGAGCGGAGAACCCATGGCTGTCACCTCTGTTTGTAGAATTTTCCTTGCCAAACGAAATAGCCTGAGTTCATGGTGAACGGAAATGGGGGCTGAGATATCAGGAGGAAATTTGGCTTGGATGAGGTCTAAGGTACCTTTGAGTGAGATATTGGTGAATAAAGAGGAGACATCAAAACTGACTATTATGTCAGTGTGTTGGAGTGTGAAGTTTTCTATACTGGCTTTAAAGTGGGCTGAATTTTTTTTGTGTGAAGGTGTGTTGTCAGTATATTGTGTGAGCACTTTGGCTAAATGTTTGGCTAATTGGTATGTGGGTAAATCAATAGCATCCACATGGGACATAATGGCACATTTTGTTTAGGGATTTTTGGGAGTCCATATATCTGGCAGGAGCCTAGAGATATAAGGTTTAAGTCTGTAACTTCCATAGGCCAAGAGGTAACCTTTTTAAGGAGCCTATGAAGTGTTCTGATTTGTGTGATGGTGGAATTATGGTCTGTAGGTAGAACGATCTAGAAGTAAGGAGGCAAGCTTATTTTAGTAATTGAATTAGTTTTAAACCACAGTGGTATTTTCCTTATCCGCTTTGGTAATTACTATTTTATTGTTGCTTTTAATTTTTTAAAAGAGCTTCAAATTCTTTTTTTTGGCAGGTTGCTTTCTGATGGTTTAGCTTGGGTGAGAACATTGGCTACATCCAGTCAGATGTTGTTGGCAATATGGTTGGGAAAGCTGTGAATAACTCTTCTATTTGTATCGTTATTTCCTCTGCAGGAATTTCTTTTAATTTTTTTTTTTTTTTTTTAGGTACTACTGCAAAGTTATGGCCACGTGCGAGCGAGTTAATTGCTTCAGGCTAAGAGATGATAGGTTTATCACCATGTTAGGAGGTAGTTGAGGTTTGGAAGCAGAGGTTTTTTTTTTTTTTTTTTTTTTTTTTTTTTTTTTTTTTTTTTTTGTAGACTTTCAAATTTCTTAACATGCCAACATTGTATTCTTCGAAATTCTTTGTCTGCTGAAATGTTCAAGATAATGGAAAGGATCATCCAAAGGTCGGCGTTCAGCAACATGGCAAGCTCTTCTTCTAGGGAATGGATGGATTCATTGGTGTCGGATAGGAGAAGCAGGTGGTGGCAATCTGCTGCTGTAGAAGAGCGAAGCTAGTGTTGTCTGTAAATGAGCAGAGTCTTCAGTGACGTAAATCGGTGTTTCAATTTAACGCAATTCAGGATCACATTATTATCCCAGAAGCATTTTAAAAAAAGGCTAATCAACTCACTTGTCTGGATATCTTCAGCTTCAACTTGATATATTAACAGGCCTTACGTGCGATGGAATCTCAGTGGATGATAGCAATTCTTGTAGACAAGCTCATAAGGTGGTTTGGTTATACATAGCTTTTAATTTTTTAGGAAATAACATTTACTAGAATATTAATTATAATAAACTTTAATACCTTCTTATATTTCGGCAATGTCACATTCATCATCAGGAACCACAAAATACACCGATATGTGCACGCAGGCACTAACACTGGGCAAATGAGACTGAAGAAAGGCAACAGAAGTCAGGTCTAGAATCCTAAACAGAGCCACTAGTGGGCTAAGTTGGGATGCTTGGCTGTTGGGCTAACGATCTTAAAATGTATGTTTCCCAAATTTGGAAAGTTTTTCAGATCTGAAGCAGACTCAAGGAATAGTCTTTCATAGTTGTATTTGCTGCGACGTAGTAGAGTGGCTTTCTTCCAGCGTATCCTGTGGTAAGTGTCCAAAGCATAGTCAGCAAGTTGGGAGTGGCTGGCTGTATTGGTGGAACTGAATGTAGTTCTTGTGTTCAGATATCTTGATATTGGCTGTTCTCCCTGTTTGGTCATAGGATAGTTTGCAACTGCAAAGGACCTTGTATGCTGCTGCTAGGTCTAGGAGATGTGGCTGGTCTTTAGTGAAGCAGGTAAGAGATGCCAATTTCCTATGTGGTCTGTAACTGGTTGTAAGGTCATATTATCTTAGGATTTTTGTTAATTTTTCAGAAGTGATCCAGATACGTGGAATCATTATAGATTTTGAGTAATCTCTGCTTTGAAGGGGAAGGAGGGTTGTGGTTTTAATATTTTTTGGGAGGTTGTAGCCATTGGCTAAAAAAAGTGTTAAGGATATGGTCAAGTTCAGTAGTTAGGGCACTGTTATCCAAACTGATGAATTTTACCCTGTTACATAGTTTTTATAATCTCATATTGTTGCGATGGGGGAGAGCGACTGCTGGTGAATGTATCTACTTCTATGTGTAGGTTTTCTGTAGATGGAGAATGCCAAGGATCCATCAAGATAGCATGTAATTGTAACCAGTACCTAGGAATAGGAGACTATTGTTTTCCTTGAAATTTGTTTGAGGAAAAGATGTTTTCCTCAGCCATAGCCAAGTTAGCCAGTCTTGGGCGTGGACAGCAGGGTTTTCCCCCCAGTTTATTCTGTGGTTTTTCATCCCGCAAACAGGCAAACTGGCCTTGAGAACTCAACACTACAGGCCATAGGATACACCAGGGCATAAGGCTGACCACCTTATCCTGTAAAAACAGAGTGAGGTCCGATGATCAATGAACCCTCGACACCGCAAAGTAAAAGAGGGTATAAGGAAGATGATGATGATGATTGTTTTCCTTTTCGAAGGTTAACTGGATCCTGGAGTGTTGATTGTTTAGGTGTGTTAAGAAATTGTAGTGTGTGTGTGTGTGTGTGTGTGTGTGTGTGTGTGTGTGTGTGTGTGTGTTGTGTGTATCCAGGCCATGCAGCCAAATAGAGAGCACATCATCCATGTAGCATAGCCAGACAGCAGATTTATGTGGGGCAGAGGTTAAGGCTTCTTTCTTCAAAGGTCTCCATAAAGAAATTGGCCAGGAATGGAGAGAGTGGAGAACCCATGGCTGTCCCCCTCTGTTTATAGAATTTTCCTTGACAAACCACACCAATCCTGGCCAAATTTTCCTTGCCTCCACCAAAGACCAGTCACATTCACCAGACCTACCAGGAGTATACTAGGTCCTCACAGTTGCAAACTGTCCTACTACACCCACACAGGCAGGACAGCCAATATCAGGATATCTGAACACAATAACTATATTTGGTTCCACCAATACAGCCACTCAGGCCTTGTTGACTATGCTTTGGACACTCACCACAGGATACGCTGGAAGAAGGCCAGTCTATTAGATCGCAGAAAATACAATTATGAAAGACTATTCCTCGAGTCTGCTTCAGACTCGAACTTTCCAAACCTCAACAAATTTGGGAAGCATACATTTTAAGATCGTTAGCCCAATGGCCAAGACATTCCAATTTAGCCCACTAGGTGGCTACTTTAGGATTCTAGGCCAGACTACTGTTGCCTTTCTTCAGCCTCATTTGCCCAGTGTTAGTGCCTTCATGTACATATCAGTGTTTTTTTGCGATTTCTGATGATGGCAATGTAACATTGCTGAAATACAGGAAGATAAAGTTTTTTTTAATTAATATTCTAGAATAAGTTATTTCTTGAAAAATTAAAAGCTTTAATATGAACAACACTAATATCTACATAATATAATGGGTAGTCAGCAGTAACTTATCTTACAGATATCAATTAACAATCATTAGCACTACACTCTTTAGTACTTAAGTACATAAGTTTACACAAATCAAACCTTAAACAATGTTCAAATTCCCATTAGCAGCAGCTTAGATAAGTTAACTTCTCAGCCCAAAGTCCTACTTTGATAAGGGTTTATAACTCAACTTTGAGTTCACAACACATATCAATATACTTTAAGAAATAAGCATTAAAGTTTCTATCAAACTACAGCAGGGATAAGGAATGAAAATTTAGTGGTAATTTCTACTCATGAATAAACTGACTCCTCCTCCTTCCCCTAAAGATTTTGATTGCAGGTACTGTACTCCCACAGATGCGAGACCCTTCGACACTTCTGTGCATGTCAGAAGGAGAATCCATTCTGATAATAGGGTAATCAGTCCGTATTGTGGGATGAGTTGTTTATTATTACATGTTTACAAATATTGTAGTTTATAGAGTGGTAACTATTTTGCTTGTATAACAGTTGGAAAATTTCACATATAAAGCACATGATTTCGCATGTTGGTGACCAATTCATACATCTCCTTATTTCTTTCTCCCCTTCAACATGAATTGACTCTTCTTGGCGTCGAGCCAACTGAGGTTCTCGTATTTGTGGTCGGACAGTAAGCTAAATAATATCTAGTTTCTACTCCAAACACTACAATTCTCGCTGGAGCTTAAGTGTTTCCATAGCAACTCAGTTATCATTCATCAGCATGCTACTGATGAATGCTCCAACAAATATCTATTATCCCTCTGAGTCTGCTGATGAGATACTTTTAAAATGAAGTTACTTCCTTCTGTATGGACACTGGAGACCTCCACTGTTTTGCAGACTTAGAAGTTTCTACAAACGAGTCCTGTCTCTTGTTCCTTGAATCTTAACTCACTGAATCAGACAACCTTTCTTTTGTCACCTGGTGAGTATTTATATGTTTTAGTTCTGCTAATGCACATGTGCAACATCACAAGTGTGGTTGTAATTTACATAATGGCACGTATGAGTTATGTTACTTTGTTGCCTAATTTTTCACATTTGTACAATAAGTTGTAGCAAATGAGATATGCAGCAGACAGTTCAGTATCTGCTTAACATAAAAGATAGTGAAGTGGGTGGGAAACATCATGGAATGAACTTATCATATAATCTGAAAGAAACTCAACTCAGTTTCATTAGGATGGTCCATGAAAACCAAGTGATTCTAACTTTATATTTTCTTCTTCTCTTCAAGGATTAGTCATTTGCCTGTTCTGGCTTCACTGGTCTTCCTCTTTCTCTCTTTCCTTTTGGTTGCAATAATCAAATTATAATAAAGATAGAAACACAAAAATCTGAATCACAGAACATAAATGCAGGTGTCTGACAAGGATGTAGTCTATCGCCACTCCTCTTTAATATCTACATTAACAATATTATAAGAGAGTGGAGAGAAACAACCACTTTTACCTTTCACATAAATGATTACACTAACATCGATAATACAATTTTATTCGCTGATGATCAGGTTCTAATTGAAGATAATGAAGATTCATTATCTACAAATAATGAATATAATACAGAAAGCAGCCTTTTCATTAAAAGAAATAGCAAAAACATAATATGGAAATCTCCACTTCCAAAACCAAAGTCATGGCATTTAAAGGCCGAGATGCAATTAAAAGCAAAATCTGCATCAACGATGATATTATACAACAGGTTAATACATTCAAATATCTGGGCTTTATTATGAAAAAGAGAAAGACATGCAATATAAAATAACCAATTATATACGAATAACAAAACTATCAATCAGGTATTCAATCCAAATTTAATAAGCAAGATAAACAAGAATAAGAATCCACAATTCAATAGCAAGACCAATCTTAATATATGGTTCAGAAGCCTGGACTCAAGCAGATAGAAAAAGACTGATAAGCTCTAAAATGAGATTCATGCGCAAAACAGCTGGATATAATAGAGTAGACTTCAAAAGAAATAGCAATATCTTAAAGGAACTTGAGGTGATATCTGTTTTAGAGTGAGATGGAGACAACATACAGAAAGCATGAGTGAAAGAAGGGAGAAGGAATAGAGGATGGCCTTTGAAAAGATGAGAAGAGACCATAACAGGCCACTAGGCCTATTACTGGAAAGGAAGAAGAAGAGTTATCTTCATTCATGCAAAAATTTATAAGAAAATCACATAAACCTATTCCTTACTCTGGACAAATTATGAACATTCATCAAAATTTCTGGGCAATCAACAATTTTTGAAATATCCGACTTTGAATATAGGACTCTTTAATGCTCCATTACCACTATGGAAGGAGTCTCGTGAATTAAACTAAGACCAGTTATCATTTCCAATAAATAAATTTTATAAGCAAAATCAATGCATTTCATTTAGTTCAATATTAACCTCACACATGTACAGTAAGCACAATATATATAATAAACAATATTAAAAAAAATTGTGCTTTTTCTCACAGTATAATTTCATTAACAAAAGAAACCAGTAATTATAAGCACCAAAATTGAAATTGGCACAATCCAATTAAACATTGTTACATCTATACATGTTATTCTTCTCACACCTTGCACAATTGTAATATAGTACTGTCCTAAGCTTATTTTCACAGCTCACAATATGAATTAGCCTAGTGTAATTAAATACCTGAACATTTTACATAAATGAAAATGCTTTTCATACTGTTCTATTATTTAACAACTACAATTATCTTGCAAAGAACAGTCAAAAACTGGATCATGTGGCACTGCAAAAAAAAGAATCTGGCTCTATGCTACCTACCTTCTTTTTGGTGAATTTTATTGATTTTCTTTCCTATTAAATTATTGTTTATGGATAATTTATATAAATTCACTCTTCATTATGAACAATAAAAGAAGGAAAACGCAAAATGAATTGTTGTGAGCTGTGTTGTGGCATATATTTTAAACTCATGAAGTATACCTATACCTTGGGTGAGTGAAATTTTTATGAACAGACTGAGTTCTTTTTCTGGAGCCCTGTTTATTAGTAAAGGTAAACAAATAGTGAAAAATCTAAATAAATATACAAAATTTGAATATGGATTAGTTTTATATTATAGACTATCGAGCGAGTAAAAACTTTGACCCAAAGAACCATTAGTACTCACGTACAAAAATGGTAGATAAAACTGAATGTGCAAGTTCAGAGTAAGTTTGCAACTGAGTATTCCAGATGATTTATGCAACCATGAACTCAAAGAGAATAAGAAAAAACTAAGAGAAACTGAGGAAATAAAAGTTGGTTTTCTTCCCCCAAAAATCTGGATCATATGCCAAATGCTGGCCTGGTTGGCCGACCAGTTAGCCTGTTCCACAACAAGCAGGCTGTGGATTCGAATCCTGTTGTAGGCATGTCGTGACTGTCCTTAGGTGGGGATGAATTTCATTGTCCAGTGTGAGACCACCGCCCTACTTATTGGAAGCTTGAAGTTTCATGTTTGCCCTCTAGAGCAGGGTTTCGCAAACTGTGTTCTGCAGAAGGCAAATAAGTGTTCCGTGAGAAATTCTCCTGGAATTTGTCAATTTAGTTTTCTAAGCATTTTTCATGAATAAATATTTTATAGTGGAAATATTCTGAGGAGAATAATATTCGTGAATATGTCGAAAAGCTCAGACCCAGAATGCCTAATAACATCTGTGTAACAAATGTTAGTGACCAAGCCGTGTATTTTTAAATGTGGAAGTATTCATGAATTATCGTTAATTTTCACACATCGATAGCGGTATTCCCTTTCAACATTTGGGAAAGGGAATACCGCTGTTTATGACCGGTCATAAAAATTGCCTGCAAGTGGATTATAACAATGGGCGGTGTATCCTCTGTTCTCAAAACTGAATGACATCTGTGTAGCAAATTTCAGTGACCAAGCGGCATATTTTTAAACATGGAAATATTCATTAATTATCATCAATTTTCACACATCGAAATCTTTTAACAATCGGTAAAGAGAATACCGTTGTTTATGACTGATCATAAAAATTGCCTGCAAGCCAATTACAACAATGGGTGACGTATCCTATATTCTCAAAAACTGAAAGAAATAACATCTGTGTTGCAAAAGTTAGTGACCAATCAGCAAGGAAGTATAAAGAAAATTTTTCCATTAAAATTGAAGATCAATGCAGTTTGTATCTGGTTCTCAAATCTAGTAATACTGAATACTTTCAGTATTCAGTATTACTAGATTTCAGTATTACTATTTCTTCGCAAGTTCGTATTGTAAAGTGAAAGTTTCGAAACCGAAGTGCCGTGATTTTTTAAAAGTAATAGGCCTGCAGATTTAAATTTTAATATGAATAAAAGACAAGGGACTTTGTTTAATTTTGGTATTAAGAAATCTCTTATTGAAGGTGTTTGTGATGCAACAGATAGTGAGTCATCCACCACCAGCCTACAAAGCTATCTCCAGAATGTACAAAAGGAGGGGAAAACTACCAGCACACAGGAGAAAAAGTCTGCATTCACTCGTAAGTACTTATAATATTATAAATTTTTAGTGATCAGAATGGGATATATCAATGAAAATCAGCACAAATTAATTTAATGATGTTTAATTAATAATTAATAATAAAAAATCAGCTATACATTACATTATTAAATAACCAAGGTGTTCCCTGAAAATTTCAGGAATTGTGAAGTGTTCTGTCGTCGGATAAGTTTGGGAAATGCTGCTCTAGAGCATGGTTTCTGAACTAAATAAAAAAAAATTAACAAAAAAAAAAAATATATATATATATATAATTGATAGAAATAGAGGAAAAAAAATTCTATCCCCTATCCCCATGGCACAAAATGCACTACAGGTTTGCAAATAACCTTTCATAGATGCGACATAAAAGGGTCTGTGATGACCAGATGTGGTGAAGATGGCAATTTAAATGAATAAGTTTAGATGAAATAAGAAAAAAAAAAAATTTGTTGAAATATTCAACTAGCAGTATACAAGGTGGTATCTAGTTTTAATTCATGGATGTAGACAGCAAAACACCAACAAAAATAGAGAAAAAACATTTAAAAATTCTATTGTTTGGTATGTTACAGTTAAACGGATAACAATATGACCCAAGTTATGAGGCTAACTACTACCTTCATTTTTTAATATGCTACACAATGTGCTTTATATCCCCTATCCCTTAATATTTCTAAGTAGAGAGCTTGTCTTTTTATTGGGAAAAAAAGGGAACACAGCTTCAGATATGAATTTCCATTCAGTATTAGAATGAATTTTTGTCTCAATTCAAAAACCTGTGATATATTCAAAAATATGACCTACACATTTATCACATGCACAGTAAATTTTTTAAATTACTTCCGTTTATGCTTCAGTTGAAAAAGGCTCTAAAAAAATATTCCTCCCATCTTAGACATGCTTGAACCCAAATAATTTTTACCAAATTTGTCACTGTTGTACAAAAAGATCCTTTAATTTTTGATGAGTATGATAACTGCTTGATCAGGAACAACTGTTATTGGAAGAAAATTCACACATTCTTGGGGATAATTTTTGCTATATGAAGTGAAATTGAATATTAGGTGACTTAAATAAAACTTAAATTAATTTTGCAAAAACAGTACTTGAATAACACCAAAAGATAAGTCACTTGTTAGACCTGCGTATGCAAGATGTACATATGCAGGTCTCTAGAAAGTTTCCTAATTTTAAGATATGTACATTATCAAAACATAGTACATGAAATTCTGTACTACATTTTGATAAAATATATGTATGCATCTTAAAATTAAGATTTTAAA
This sequence comes from Typopeltis vanoorti, assembly GCF_054136105.1. Classification (NCBI taxonomy): domain Eukaryota; kingdom Metazoa; phylum Arthropoda; class Arachnida; order Uropygi; family Thelyphonidae; genus Typopeltis; species Typopeltis vanoorti. The sequence goes on from NC_143554.1 coordinate 90,818,570, forward strand.
GCTAGTTTAATGTTTAAAAACAGCAAAAAAGTTATAAGGGGAAAAAAAAAAAATTTATCAATCTGCTATGAGTTACATACAAATGCAGACTTAATTTCTTGGATTGAATTTGAATACAAAAACAGAAGCGATGATTAGTAATATTTTAAATTCCTATAAGTATTACAGTATATTATTAATATAACCCAAAAACTTACCAGCTGTTGTTTCATTTAATAATCGAAGGACATTAAATCCAGCAATTTCTGATGCATCAAGCATGGCTCTTCTTTCTGCATCAGTAAAAAATGCTGGTACCTAAACAAAATAAAAGTAATTAATTACAACAGATATAATTATCTCAGAAGAAAATATGGTTTAAGGGGGAAAATATTAAGCAGTATTACATGAAAGCTGTTTAATATATTGAATACGATACTGAATGAATTCTTTATTTAAGAAAATAAGATTAGAAGTTCCAGATTTGAAAAACCTGATACGAACAATAAGTTATTTTCAATCAAAATATATAAAAATCATTGAATAAAACTATTTAATTTTAATGGAATATTTTTATTTTAAACACTTATTCAAAGTATATACATATGTATCTTTCTTAAAGAAAATAGTGTGTCACTAATAAAATGGAAATTCGAAAATGCTAAAATACATCGTGCATATTAGTTTAATTATTATTAGTTACATTTTGTTCGCTATCACTTTCTGACAGTAGCCGCATTCTTTTGTGAGAGACTGGAATAAAACCACTTCCATCACTTGAAACACTTTGGCCTTCCTGTTCATACTGCAATGGTAAAACATTTTCTTCAGTAAAAGGAACTAAATTAGCATTAATTTCCAATAATTCTGAAGGTTGATTTTTTTACCATGAACTCTGTAATTAATTGGGATCCTGTTTTGACCTTTGTATAATTCTTCATATCGCACCATACATGACTTCAGTTCATGTTTAAACTATTCAGCTCGTTCAGTATTTGGATCATGTGTAAGAAAATGACTGCAATACACTAGTCATTTGAAGCCCTTCTTTAATTAATCCTGCAGTGAGTGGAATCTCTTCATCATCATCACTTTTTTCTTTTTCATCGAGATTCTCAAGGACAGCTTCTATTATTTCGTCATCACTAACAGCCTTGTCAACCATCAAATCCTTCTAAGCCAACTGCATGTGCTAATCTGATGATATTAGGATATTCAGTTGCATGCAAAGATACAAGGTTTTACTTTTTCACACATTCTGGCCAAAAGCTTTCCAGCATGCATTTAAAGATGATGGTTTCAATTCTGATAACACCAACTTAGCAAGTTTGATGCAATCCACAATAGAAAATTTCTTCCACACATCAATAACTGTCAGTAAATTGTCCTTTTCTAATTTATCCAAAATGTATTGGAATGTTCTTCTTATGTAGTAAGTTTTGAAGGTAGCGATCACACCCTGGTCTAGTGGTTGTTTTAGGCGGCAGAAAACAAAATTACACATTCAGGTGTTCTAAAACAGGATGGCCAAGCGCATTGTCTATAATCTTTAAAGTCCAGATTTTTTTCCATCAAATAGCATTGACCTCTAGAACAAAACAATGATGGAACCATTCATTAGAAATTTCTTTTATAACCCAACCCTTTTTTGTTTGCCTTCCAGTGCACCGGTAATGTGTTAAAATGCACATCTTTCATTGCCTGTGGCCTTAGGGATCGGTTAATGAGTAATGGTTTTAATGTACAATCTCCTGAAGAAAATAATATCAGGAGCAGAAAATTAAGGCAAAGAAGGTAGTTAGAACATGTCCCTGATGTGGAACAAAGCATCTGCCAGTTGACACTAGTGCCTCACTCTTTCGCTCACCTCCAGGACGTTATTCTGCCTAGTTGGTCTGGAATATCTCAGGACACCTGTGGTCTGGTGGAGTCAATGCCAAGACAGATGCAAGTAGTTATCTTGCCCAAAGGAAGCTCAGCAAGCTACTAGGTGAGGGGGCATAATATTTTGTCTCACAAACATGTATTAACTTATGCTTTACCATTTGAAGAAATGTGATTATGAGCACCTTGAGATCTTGTTGCAATACTAATAAATATACCAGATTTCTCTGCAGCTTGGTTGTATTATTACTGTTTGCACTTTATGCAAAAGAAAAAATAAATCTTAAATACTTACTGATATCACACAATCATGAGCTTTCATCTTGAGCGCAGCTTCTGCTATTTCTTTTAATTTAGACATCATCATAGCCATTACCTGTTGCACTGTAAATACAGAATCCTCCCCTAAATACTTTACCTATTTCAAAAAATAAATAATATAAATAAATAAAGCAATAAAAGCAATTAAGACAAAAATCTTCAAATATCTGAGATACACTATAAAGAACTAATAGCAGTTTGCAAGTTGTGAAATAGAAGCTGAAAGGGAACATAGTAATATTCCCATTCATGATTGTCCAACCTCTTATGAATGGAAATTGCAGATTGTACTCTAAAAATATATATAAGAGAGAAGACTGTTTTACAAGATAGTAAAAGAAGGCACAAAGAAAATACTGTTCACCAAGTCAGAAATGAACTATGATGGTGTGTCAAAGAGCACCCTGATACTAACAAATTTAATAAGAATGGTGAATAACTCATTTCTATTCTGATGAACAGCAAACATGGAAATATTTATAATAATACACAAGCAGTAGAAACTAAGTCTGAGTTAAAAAAGTGAACTCATAAGAGTCAAGTCAGTAATAAACCTCACTGACTTCTGTACTGAGCCAAGAATTTTTAAGGAGCTCTTTGGGGGGGGGGGGGGGGATCAACCATTCCTACAGAAGGGTTGATACTCTCTTTACCCAATTCAACAGCTATTGAATTGGGGAAGAAACATGGATGAAATGTGGGTTAATTTCATGCAACAACTTCATTAAACACAATTAAAAAAAAAAAAGTTTTGGATAGTTGATACTCTCTCCAAAAACACAGTGAATCCTGTCATTATCCAAGCAAATGACAGTGATTCAGACAAAGATGACATTTGCCAACTGACTGGTCAAAAACAGCCCTTAGCAGGGCTGCCATATTTTGCTAAAAGAAATCCTTAACCATGCTGCAAATAAAATAAATAAGATCAAAAATAATTATATACGAAATTTAAAACAAAATATTGACATTTGAAAAAGAAAAGTAATAAAAATAAAATTAACATTGAATAAAATAAATTGATAGAAAAATAAAATTAACAAAAATGAAATATAGAAAATTTTTCTTGTAAATGTCAAATTTGAAGACTGCAAATTGCAAAAAAAAGCCGTTTTCATCAGAACATCTGTTAAATATGAGTAGGCAGTGGGAAAGAGAGCTCGGAGGGATATGCAACCCCTTCCTTGTGGTGAGCAGGCTGCAATTTTAAAGTGGAAAACAGAGCACAGTTTGAAGTCTTCTGGTGTCTTTCTAGAAAAACCAAAGGGGACAGTTGATGTTTTGTCCAGAAGAGAACATTTACTAAGTGCAAGAAGTGAAATAGTCAAGAGTATTTTTAATACAATACAGTAGAATTTTTTTAGTGTAAAAGAGGTTGAAGAAGAGTTGGAAAGAGGGGAAAAAAAGAAAAGAAAAAAGACACTAAAAGCTTTGGCAAAGGACAAAGCAGAAGTGGCATTTAGAACATGATGCTAATTTTTGCACTTGGTTCTTTCAAACTCAGTTTGGATATGTTGATAATCTCTGAACTATTTCAAATATTGGTATAAAACAGAACAGGAAGATGGAGAGTTAAATTAAAGCAATTTTTTTATGTGACTTCACCACCATCCCCTCCTTACACACCCATGAAAGGCTGTGAACCTATATAGCACAATAGTACTGCAGATGAGCTAAGAATCTTTTTTTTATTGTATTTTTATTTATTTTTACATAATCCTAATATCCTGCTCTAAAGATAAAACATGGAATTTTTCAATCCACTTTATGTCTCCAAATAAGTGAGGTACTGATCTCATATTAGTACAATGAAATTCACCTTCCACCTAACAACAAATTAAAGATGTCAAGAAATTATATTTTTGGTTTAATCTTTTATCCAAGTGTAATTACTTCAGGCACAAACTTTGTTTGCTTACACTTGGATAAAGGATTAAACCAAGAACATAATTTCTTGGCATCTTTAATTTATAGTATAACCAAGTGGAAAAAGTTCCAACATCTAAGGATATTGGAAGTTTTGCCAATCCTTCGACCAACCAGGCTGGCAAATGCAATATGCTTGATTCCTGAAGTACAGCCTTGGCACACTTCTTGGAAAACCAAGGGTTTAGTAATGGACAAGAATTTAAAGTAGAATAATAGTTTATTACCAATAAGAATTGTTTTCATGATGTGAGAAATGCAAACATTTGGATCAGAAGAATGAATTAGAGTCCAACTGATAGCTAGAAGAAAGGAAATCGAAGATCATCTCACTTTGTATTACTAATGCCAGACATGTAGGTGAGAGCAGCATTGATGAAAGCAAATCTATACCAAGATTGTGATTTGAATTATCTGCAGCACAAACATCCATAATATACTTAGCTCAGCTCACTAGTGAGGAAGGTTAATGTTTAGAGAATGGTTAGGGTTACCTAGTATTCTTGTGGACATGTGGAAAATTGGCAAGATTGTCTTGGATCAGTGCAGATGAAGAAGGAAAAATAATTGTGAATATCAAAGAAAATGACTATCAAGAAAGTTTAACCTGTAGAAAAATTATGATTTTTAAAGAAAGGAAATGGAAAAATTTCAAAATGGGTAACAGCATCAGGAGACCAGAGACATCTGATGAAATAATAAGGCATCGATTTTTAGATCAAGACCATACGGGAAAAAACTGTTAGATACACTGACACAGAGCATCAAAAAAGTATAAACATATATACAAATGTTTCAGTAACTCGGAAAAGACTGGTGATTGAAGCTACAAGGTGAGTAAAATTAGTAAAACAAGATTAGTGAAATAGCTGGAGACCAACAAGGGTACCCACGATGACAGCCAGACATTGCAAACAGCACCTTGCATAGGCCAAGGAACGTCAGCAAGACTACTCTCAATAGATAGAAGGTTGTCTGGAGTGATCAGTACTATTTTCTGCTGCACCAAGCTGATGACTGGGTTCACATCTGGCATATACAGCATGAAGCCCTATCCCCTAGTTACATAGCTGGGATTCAACAGGCCTGTGGAAGTGGTGTTATGGTCTGGGGAGCTTTTTCCTAGCACGCCTTGGTCTATTGGTTATTACCCCATAAACACTGAATGGTGAATGCTGCAGGGATTTGTTAACCCAACCATCTCCAGCTATATCTACAGAAGGCCTACGTCTACCACAACCACTGTGCCATCTTTCAAACAGGACAATGCACCTTGTCATCAGGCTCATGCAACTACTGATTGATTGGAGGAACATGACAAATTCACCACATTGCCTTGGCCTCAAACTCCCCTTACTTTAGCCCAATTGAACATGTATGGGATATGTTAGAACAGGATGGGAGAACTGCTGATCCTCCTCCTCCATGGAATGAGAGTGAACTGACAGAGCTGCTGCAGCTGACATGGGTCGAGTTACTCGTGGAGGATGTTCGACACTTTGTGGAATCTGTTCCTAGGCATCTGTAAGCCATGACTGTGCACAGTCATGGCTTGCAGATGGAACACCCACCAATGCATCATTAGGTGAGTGTTCCTAATGCAAAGCTAAATCAGTGTAAAATGGGCCATACTGAAGAACTCAATGACTTTTGATGTGGCACTATAATAAGATGCTATCTTTGTAACAACTCGGTTTGGGAAATTTCTGCCCTGCTGCAGATATCCTAAGCAACTGGGAGTGATGTTATTGTAAAGTAGAACTGTCTAGGAGCAACAATAGCACAACTGTGTGGTGATAGGCCACCCAAAATCATCAAGTGCTGAAGCACATGCTGTGAAAAAAATAAGTCCTCAGCTGAAACACTAGCTAACAAGTTCTGAAATGCCTCTGCAACACAACTGTTGATTGGGAGTGCAAGAACATGGGTTTCCATGGTCGCACAGCTGAATACAAGTCTAACAGCAGCAAGGACAATACCAAGAATTGGTTGGAGTAGTGTAAAACTTGCTGCTATTGGAGCAGCAGAAATGCATTCTCTGGAGTGATGAATCATGCCTCAATATATAGCAATCCAAGGGAAAAGTCTGAGTTTAGCAGATGCTAGGAAAACACAATCTGCCTGAATGTGCTGTGCCAAGTGTGAATTTTGATGGAGGAGGCACCATTGTCTAAGAGTGTTTGTGGTTTGATTTTTTATCCCTATTTCCACTGATGGATAATCTAAACACTGCATTTTATAATTACATTCTAGACAATTCTGTGCTTTGAACTTTATGGCAACTCTATGGTTTGATGAGATGGGTGCTGAAGAAGTTGACTGGCCTACACAGAGCCCTGATCTAAATCCTAATGAACACATGTGAAATGAACTGGAACGCCAATTTTTTAATCATTATTTTCTTTTTCTTTTTTTTTATGTGGTTCCGACCCATGAAAGGTGATTGGTAAACCTGTAATACATTTGTACTACAAGTTTACCAATAACTAAGTATTTTTCTCCCCATTTTTATCAATTTTATATTTCTGTAATTATTTTATTATTATTATTATTTTTTTTTTATCAGGTCCAAAAACCCTGCTCTAGAGACCAAAAGTGGAACTTTTCAAGCTACTTCAGGCCTCCTATAAGCAGGGCAGTGGTCTCACACTAAGCAATGAAATTCATCTCCCATCTAAAAGACAATCACAAACATCCATACACATGGCAGGATTCAAACTCACAACCTGTTAATTGAAGAGCAGGTACGCAAACCGCTCGGTCAACCAAACCAGCAAAACTTTCATCCCTGGTGAGAGTAAGGCAACATTGCTCTACATTACTAACCACCTTCAGTAATGTTCTTCTGGAAGAAGAGAAGAGAATTACTGAAGTGACATGCTAAAAATCTAGGGTAGTCTTCCCAAAAGACTGAAGCAGCAAAGGACCAACTCCATATTACCCTTTCATATTCAAGAGAGATAGGATTAGCAGGGGGTCTGGATATTTTTCATCAGTGCACGAGTTAAGCAAATATTGAGACAAATTTGGTATTACAAACAATAAAAATTTTAAAATATACTAAAATATGAAAATAGATAGGGAAACTATTCTCAGTAACAAACATATACAACAGATGCCTTATGGTAACTATAATGAACTATAATGAAGTAAATAGTACAATACAAGTATACATACACTCTCCCTCTCTCAAGCTCAACTATAAGTAGTAGTATTAAATTTTGTTGAAATTTTAGCCATAAAAGTTTGAACCTGGATAGATAAAATAAATATGATAATTCTCTTATTCTTAAAAATTAATTTTACTTCAATAATTAAAAAAATGAAGTCTTCACACTTCCATATAAAAAAAAAAAGAAAACATCCTGAGTTAACTTGAACAAACTTAAGACCCAAAAGGATAGATAATTCACATTTAATCTGAGCCCAAAATATTATTATTATTATTATGTGACACCTCCAGGGAGTCCAAAGCCTCATCGAGGGAGAGTGTGCCAACAGCATCGAACGATTGATTCCCTTACAGCTACTAACCATGCTCAAACTTGCTTAACTTTTGCTGAGCCATTAGTAGCAGAGGCTCTACCAATCGACCAACCTTTGCTGCCAGCTATTTAATCCAATGATAACAATGGCAACCATAATAAATAAATAGTAGAATAGAAGTATATGTACACATTTCTTTCTCTCTCAGCTATGAGTAGTATTAAATTTGATATAGTCTTAAACATAGATCTCTCTTAAACTGCATCTCCATTCCTAATAAAATAAAAGTTGAAAGAAAGAGTTTCTTTAACTCTTCAGCAGAAACAGTTTTTTTTTTTTAAATTATTTTAAAAATGACAATAATTTGTACTTTTTTCACAATATATTTTGCACTAATAAAAGAAATTGGTAATTAAAAAAATTTAATTTGCACATTTAATTACATAAAAATACTGTAGAACATATGTATACATATACTGATGATCTAACTGACATAAGGAAACCAGGCAGTCACAAGAAATAAGAGAAATCAGCTAAAATGGCCAAGCACAGAGAATAAGAGACAGTATCAATTTAAACATGCAAATCTTAGCTGAATTAAAAATGAAACAGCATATCAAAAACTGAAGACCACAAGTGAGAGGTTGAGAGACAAAGCAGCAGACCAAAAAACAGTGAAGACATAAGAAGAAAAAAAGTAATTCAAATATGTGCAAGCTGAGCTAATATAAACTAATGTATTAGAACAGAAGATTAAAGACTAGTAAAACAAGTGTCTGAAACAAAAACAGTAGAAAAGACTAAAAATCAAGACTGTATAATAAAAGAAATCCACTCTTCAATCAAGAGGATGCAGGTTCACATCCAACCATGGACACGGATGTTTGCAATTGTCCTTATGTGGAAGATGAATTTCATCAAGTGGCTTGAAATGTTCTATATTTGGTTTTTAGAGTAGGGTTTCTGGATTAGGTAAAAAATAAAATCCTTAACCCATCCACAATACTCATGTATCACACGTTTGCAACCTTAGAGTTGGAGTCAGGTAAGTTAGAACATGGTTAAGAAGTCAGACTTGAGACTGGATAAACATACCAATTTAAGAGAAAACTGAATATTACTGTCATAATACCTGGTAGAGATGTGAGAATAACATCATTTAAGCTAAGTAAACTTTCTATAAATAGTATGTTGAGTATTATACTAGACTGGCTTACATGCTTTAAAAAAGCAGATTAATTGCTAAAAGTCACTAATAGAACAAGAACTTTTGACTTTAAGGAACAAATACCTACCTTGATCCCAATATCTCCAGTAGGAAGCTCACAAACATCATACGGTAAATATGTTATTTCTTGTTGAACCAAAGGATCTCTAAATTTTCTTCCAATGAGCCTCTTGAAACCAAATATTGTATTCCTTAAATTTGTAATCTGCTTATTTTTAGCAGATACACCCAAGTCTCTATTTTTTTCTCCAAATGCCACATAAGTTCTAGAAAAATCAAATAAAACATGAATTAAGTCTGACAGACTATCCAAAGAAGCATGATTACAATATAACAATATAAAAAGGAAATTATCATTCAATTTTCAACAGCAATCACTTGCAAAAAAAAAAAAAAGTTGTGTACCTAAACCACATTACTTGATCCCATACTTCCAACTTTCAAGACTCCCAACAAAGAATACTTACTATGTCAATGTTTATGAAATAAACAAGTTTTTTTCATATCCATACAAAATAAGAGTATTAGATCTGCAAGATATAAATCCATAAAACATACATTGCCATTTGGTTTTTCCTCCTCCTCCAAAAATTTTGCATAAGTGAAAGACCAGAGAAAGTGGCAACTAAGTCTTTCCACATTCATTATCAGCCATATCATCAAAAATGACCAACAATTTATATATGTTAATACTGCAGGCACTATCAAAAATTGACAATGTAAGCTGGCATACCACATGAGACCAAATTGCTTAAATTAAAAATTGTAATATTTAATACTATAATTGGCACACTCAATAAAAAAAAAAAATTTCCTAAACATGAAAAAACGGCAGTAAGCACTGAGATCCAGAAAATGTGAGATACTTATATTTAAATTAGAAGCACCAATAAGTTTGATAATCTTACATTTCTGAAATGCATTAAGTACTGCAATTGGGTTAAGGATGCACCGCACTAAATTCAAAACAAAATGTTACACATACTGATGATATTTAGGGGATGAAGCAAACCTTATTAGTGAAAGAGGTATATAAAAAGATATGCTAAAGTTAATTAGGAATGTAAAGAATGGAACCATAAAATAAGTATAATAAGGCAAAATGTTGACTATAATGCTGCAAAACTCAGATGAGAAAATCAACTTATCTTTATTATCTCTAACCATGTTTTTAACTCATATGATTTCTTTGCTGTTTATTTTGACCTCAGCAGTGCATATAGTTCTATTTTAGTATTCTTCAATTGTGGAGAATATTAATATCCTGCATCATAATCCAGTAGGTTTAATTCAATCCAGCTGGCCAAGTTAGATAACTTTTCTGCACCACAGACTATGCACTCAAATTCTGCTGCAACATGGATGCTTGTGGATGTCTTTAGGTAATCACTACTCTAATCACTGGAAGATTGGTAAAATGACATTCCTGATATTGAATAGTTTCCATATTGTGGAAACCATCCCACAATATTAATGTACTATAATCTTTCATGGGTGGAATTAATTTCTATACATACCCTCAAGGGTGCACAGATATGATACTACTATGAAGTTTAAATTACTACTAATTTCCTATTAACAAATTTTCTTCCAAAGTATCATCTGTCAGGACTCAAGGCACTTCTCAGTGTATCAATCCACCTAGATCTTGGTCCTCTTCAAGATCTTTTTCCTGCCATCCTCTTGAAACAATTTGTTTTGCTATCCTTTCCTCTCCTTCTGCTTAATCCTTGAGGTTAGCTGTGCTCACACATTCCTAAATTCTAACAATTAAGTTTCTTCCCAATAGAATCACTTTTATGATTCTTCACTGATGCCATCTATGCACTCCCCTAATTTTTTCTCAGTACTCATATGTAGTCTCTAGTCTTTAAGCAAGTTTTATTAATTATCCAGAAAGATAGGTTAAAAATAAGGTAAACCGGATTGAACACACTGTCTTGCATACAGCTAGTTTAGTGTTCTGATTTTTCTCTCCTTAAATATAAATTTATTCAGATGACTCACAGCCATACTATACCAGCTTTGCTAATTCTGCTGTCTATTTCTATACATATTTAGTTTATCATCTTCACTAAAAATTGTACGTAAATATGTCTTTCTTACCTGTCCTATAAGTTCTCCATTCAAGATTCAGTTAATAATTTCAGTGTTCCCATTTTCAGTCTTTTTTTTTTTTTTACTGATGATTTTCATACTGAATTTATTACAGTTGTTATCAATTTAGTTAGGGAATACTGCACACTTCTATTGAATTTGGTTAGGAGTACATTACCTGCATAAAGTAAAGAGCCAAGTTGAATATCTCCATTTTCCACATCAAGCTTAATGTCACTTTCCATCATGAAGTGATCTATGTGGATGATGAATAACAAGTGCAGATAATTACACACCCTTACCTCATACCTGAGATAACATCAAACCATCTTCCTATATCTTCTTCAATTCTAATTGACAACTCAAATAAAGACTACCTATTACTCAATATCACATTCAAGTGCCATCTCCTATCCAAGAGGTTGACTACCATGATGTGACTCATGGTTAACTACAGGCATTACAAAATGTGGTGAGGACTACCTCTTCCACATATTGTCGTAAGTATTCATGGCTGTAAATCTGTGTGTTTGCGGGGCTGATTTGCCTGTTCTAGGGGACAAAAAAACCCAAGTTTACGGGTGAAACTCCCCCACCTCTGCATGAGACCGGCTAACTCAACCTTTATTCGAAAGAGACCAGATAAAGGTTCCTCATGTCATGGACAGGGATCAAATCCAGATCTTTCCGACCAAGGGCTTGTCTATACCAACTGAGCTACAGAGGTTCGTACTATACCATTTAAGTTATATAACTGTACATTATGAACAGCTTTTCTCTTAGTACCTTGCTGTATGCCTTTTCTAGATCTGCAAAACTGAAATGTAGATCCTTGTTATGTTTCAATGATTTCTCATCTATTTGTCTTAAAGTGAAAATTTATTGCAAATAATACATTAGGCTGAACCCAGCTTGCTATTCTTTAATTTTCCATTAGACAATTTTTCTCAAGTATGCTTGCATACATCTTACCAGGAACACTCAATAAGGAACTTCCTCTAATTCTCACACTGCTTTATTTCCCTTTTTATGGATGGGTACGATGAACGCTCTTGTCATTCGTCTTGATGAGACCTTCTGAATAATGTAGGGCAACAATGGTAAAACTTTATACCTCCATATTTTAGCATTTCTGGTTGAATATCATTACTCCACTCCAGCTGCCTTTTCACATTTGAGGGTTTTGATGTCCCCCCCCCCTTGTATCGATATGTGCTTCTGATGGCTACTTTTGAAGGTTTTCTACAACTGTTTTCATTTTCATTTAGCAATCTTTCAAGGTAATTTCTCAAAACATCTAGAATATCTATCTTCAGTTTTCGGGTCACCTTCAATTCCTTTTACAGTACACTCTCCTCCATTTCTTACCAAATTCTTCACCTGACTTTGGTTCAATTGCTTTTACACATTGCTTCACTTGTTACATTCTCTTTATTCTCTAAGAACACTTGATTGGAATCCTTGATATGCTTTCTTTTCCATGACTGCCTCTAACTCTCACGTCTGCTACGATTCCCTTCCTCTCCCCCCCCTGCAGATATCGCTATATTCTATGATGGATCAATAATGCTTTCAAAGTTTGCTATTAAGTCTCCAAGGTTTGATTCTTGTTTCTCATTTTTTCTGAAATAAAATTTGTATATTTGGTTCTACAGTTCACCTCTGAGAGGTGGTCAACATTATTCTTTTTAATAAAACTTTCTTACACTTCTCTTTTCAATACAGATATTCAATTTTATCATCATCATGCCTATCAAGGATTTAGGCATTCTAAGGCCTGTTCCAGTTTTAGAAGTCATCGTTGAATCTTTTAAGAGGATGTCCTGGTTTTCTTTTTCTTAATGGCTTGTAATTTAAGAGCTTGTTTCGGTAATCTTTCTGTTTTCATTCTATGAACGTGTTCCATCCATTTATGTTTATATTTTTTAGTTTTTTTTATTACTGATTCCTGGTTTAAATCTTTCATAATTTCTTTGTTTCTTTTGTGATCAAATAGAGTATACTTTGCAGTTTTTCTCATAAACTTCATTTCAGCTGTTATTAATCTTTGTCTTTTTGTTTTATTGTCCAGATTTCACTTCCATACAATAGGACTGGTAGGGCTTTAGTCTGGTTAGTCTATACTTTTAGTTTTTTTTGTTTTTGAACTAGGTTTGGTTTAAATATAAAATGAATTACACCTGTTATTTTTAAATATTTTGCAATTTTTAGGTTTATATCTTTTTCATATGTAATCATACAAGCTAGGTAGTTAAATGAATTCACCTGTTCTAAAATCTTGTTATCTATTACGATTTTAGTTCTTAGTGGATCTTGTCCTTTTTATAGGCCATTGTTTTTGATTTTTCTGTTGATATTATCATTCCATAATCTTTGGCTATCTCATTTAGATTTAAAATAGCTTTCTGTAAGTTATCTTCAGAATTTGTAATTATTATTTGGCCATCGGCAAAAAGGAGTGTTAAGTTCACAGTAGGAGAAAGTTTAATACCTTGATGGAAATTTTTATTCCAATTTCATTTCATTTTTGTAAATATTAAAGAGAGTTGCTGAGAGGGGTCATCCCTGTCAGACTCCTTGGTTTATCTCTCTCTCTCGTATATGACAGCTCATGATTTAATCTTATTTGTATTTGATTATTTTCATATACAGGTATCCCTTGCTTAATGTGGGATTTGATTAACGTGCCGAAATTAATTGCGGAAATCTTGATATACGAGGCAAGAGTTTTGATTAATGCACCTTTAACCCTGTGGAGCTCGCAGCTGATCTGACAGATACATGCAAAATGTTTAATATAAATATTCTTACACATATCCAGTGTATAGCTTGGGGATCATGAGTAGCTGTGCATTCATATGTTACGAGTGATATTTCGCACTGTTTTTTTGCTGTCAATTTGGTTTAACACAATGCTATGTAAAGGTTTGTGATATTTGACAGTAAATTGTATCCGAGAGATACCACGACCTCCGATGTCAGTATAGTATGGTTTAGTTTTTTTTTTTTTTTTTAATTCTTTGTTCAATAATTTCTAGATTGTAACTGAAAATAAATAAACCATTATGTATTACTGAAATAGAGAGCCAAAGGTTTATTTATCATACATGCCCTCTAGCAGATGTGCTTTACATTATGGAAAATACTAAGGAAAGTGATCTGGAGCTTACTCCACCTTTGCAAGTTGTTATGCTTGCATCTGCTGAAACTTTTATAGTTTCTATATATTCGGCACGAAACTTTTGTAGTTTCTATATTCCGGTGTGAAATAATATTAGATTCAATATCCACTTAATTCGTACCATCATGTATTATATTTACAGAGTTTTTTCTTTATGTTTTATTGCTTGTTTGCCGAGGTCTGGTGAGACATTTTGCTTGTTATCATAGAATTTATGCCGATAAGAAAAAAACTAAAACTGTTCAAACGACTCTTGATAACTTCTTTTGACAAAAAAATTTGCAGTAAATAATGTAGTGTACAGTAAATAAATAATGTACAAGTATTTATTAAACATTTACTTTGCATTTATTTTTTATCTTTCCTTACCATAAAAAACGAATTATTAATACAGTAATCGATCATGGACGAATTGTACTTTTTACCATTGATTATTAGATTTGATTAATGCGATTTTGATATATGCAGTAACATCGAGGGACACCTGTATACTTATAGCTTTTAGAATATTATTTGGTATTTGTCTTTTTTCTAGTATGTTACATAAAATGCTTCTTTTAATTTCTTTGTCAAATGCTTTCTCAAAGTTAATAAATGTAATGTGTGTTTCTAAATTGTATTCTCTTCTTTTCTCTATTATTAATTTTAGACAAAAGGCTGGGTCTATACATCATCCTTTTCTAAATCCATTCTGTACTTCTAAAATAAAGTTTTCAGAATATTTTATTAGTTTGTTTTAAAATTCTGCTATACATTTTGTAACAGGAATTTAGTATACTTATACCTCTATAATTTTTAGGGTCATCTCTACTACCTTTTTTAAAGATGGGGATCACAATTGCTTTTTTCCATTCTATTGGGGGGGGGGGGAGTTACCAGTTGAATAGATTTTATTTAAAAATAATAGGAGTCTTTCTTTGAACCTTGTTCTTGCATATTTATATAGTTATATAGGTCATATTTATATATTTATATAGTTATACCTAGCTTATCTTCTCCAGGTGATTTTCTGTTTTTTTGTTTCTTTCAGGCTGATTTCTAATTCTTCTTAAACAGGATAAAAATGAATATTTTTATCCTGTTCAAAACTAAATGGCGATCAATTCTTTACTTCAAATCCCCTGTACACATTTCTCATGAACTAGCATGATTTATGTTGACTGCTTTCAACAATAACAGTAAATAACTTGTTTACTGTGTCTTTTGTCCATGTGAATTTCTGTACATTTTTATGCTGGAACAAGATATTAACAATACCTAGTCCATCTCCCAAAACAAATTCCATAACTGGGAATAATTTCCCAGATATAGAATTTGCTGTTTAACCTCCAACAAGGATGAATTTTTCAATTTTCTTTATGCAAGATGCCTTCTCTGACTCAAAATTCCTTCATTGGTAGAACCTTCTGTGGGATCACAGACAATTAAATCTCATTGTTCAATTTCCCATTTTGATGTTTGCTCACACTTCCTGACACTCATTTATGAAGATTATTTTTGTATTCAGGTATTGAATACTATAAGGAATTAGGTACCTTCCTTTTTATAATTATTTATGGCCTGAATGTAACATCTTGTAGTTATTTAGAAAAATTACCCATTTGTTTAGGTAACATCAATCAAGTTGAACTGGTACTTCTCCAGTTTTTCTTCTAGTAATAAATCTTTTCTGTTGAATCCTCTTATGCGTGAGACAATCATGAATTCTGCTGATGGAATTCAGAGTTTCAGTTTGATTTTTCACTATTTTCTCTAGTTCCATGACAAACAGTGATTATTGGGATTCTGAGGTGTTTGGTCATGCAGAGCAGTTGAGGGAATGTAGATTAGAGTTTGGTGAATAGGAGGAAAAGAGGAGATATGATAGATATTCAAGTTAGTTAAGGAATTTTACCAGATTAATACAGATGGATTTATAAAAAGAGTGGATGGTAAGATAGGAAGAATGAGAGAGCATTCCTGGAAGTTGTATAAAGATGTAGTGTAGAAAGGATATGAGATTTTATTGCATGGAGAGTTGTTGAGTAGAACTCACTGCTGGAGTGCATTGTGAATGCAGTGAGTGTAAATAATTTCAAGGTCTAATGATAGAAATGTTGCTGATTGAGTGGGCCTCCCATCATGAGTCTACAGACTCCACGGAAGTTACTGTAATAATAATTATAAAACCAAATGTAGCTCACTAGCATATCCTTATAGAACATCATACTTTATTTTAGTTCCATTCACTTAAAAGAAAATGATTTAATTCATGGCAATGGGTTCCTAACTAGGTTTCATTACTTAATGCCTTCAAAAAAAGTATTAGTTTGTCAGATCAATGTTCCAACTAAGTATATTGAGATTTTGGCTCCTGATGCTAGATCTTCGTGGCATTCTTTAGTAATGAGAGAATAACCAAATTATTCTAACATTAACAAAACAGGCTTGCCAATTTTTCTTGCAAAGAGGAAGAAGATATAATTTCTTTTAATAACTCATAATCAAGACAAGATCAGGATCTCTCTTCTAGGAAAGATTTACTTTTGCCTTTCCTGACTAACACTGCATCAGTAGCTTCTAAAAAATGCAGCACACTCTCTCTCCTCATCAAAAAACTTCTCGTACAAAGTTAGTAGCTGGATGGACATCTCATATATCTTTAAATGTGTGGACAGACTTATGTGTTCGTCGTACATGTTGTTTATTTTTTAATGGTATATATTAGAACACAGAAAAATAAGTAAATAATTAATTTATTAACTTACTGCTGATATTTCGCTGGTGTTATAACCAGTATCTTCAGAGCACAAAAACACAGTTTGTCACAATATGCGAGACTATAACAACATCGTGTAATCAACGGACTAGTTAAACAAAATTGTAGCAGCAACACAAAGACTAGTCCTGATTTTGATGCCCTCTATATGAAAAAAAAAAAAAAAAAAAAAAAAAAAAAAAAAAAAAATCGCAGCTATCGCATGAGACTAGAGTCCTAAACAGAGAAAAAAACCGGTACTAGTTCTTTCTTAAGATGACTGTCTCCCAGATTTTAGGCAAATTTATGCAGCCATATTTGTTGAGATTTGGAGTGTGTTTCAGGGCTTCTGTTGCCTCTAAGAGACTCTTAGTCTTTGTGTTGCTGCTACAATTTTGTTTAACTAGTCCGTTGATTACACCATGTTGTTATAGTCTCACATGTTGTGACAAACTGTGTTTTTGTGCTCTGAAGATGCTGGTTATAACACCAGCGAAATATCAGCAATAAGTTAATAAATTAATAATTTACTTATTTTTCTGTGTTCTAATAGATACCGTTAAAAAATAAACAACATCTCATATATCTGTCCAACCTTAGAATATGATTTACATGTTTAGGATGGTACACTAAAAAAAAAAAAAAAAAATGATTAAATTTCTTACTGTCCAAGCAGGCTGTCTGGATATTTCCCTTCTCTCACACTGACTCCAACTCTAATGTTTTTGTGCCTTTTTCTTTCTGCAGGTGCTCCACTTTTATGTTCTATAAAAATGGAATTTACTGTTCTGCTTTTCACCAGAAGTGAAAAGCAGAACAATAAAATTTCTGCTTAACTTCATTTGGTAGTCCAACTACAACCCAACCTATACTCTTTCAAGAAAGAGAGCTAATCAAGATATTTAATTTCTTCATTTGTCGCATCATTATAGCAAAATTCTATTAATGAACGGTTTATAGCTCTAAAAATTAAAGATGCCAAGAAATTGTATCCTTTATCCAAGTATTATTTAATTATTTAAGCAAACAAAGTTTGCTCCTGAACTATTTTGAGAACTGGGCAACTCGTATATCGCAGCTAATGACTTCACATCACTTGTTCTGGGTTTTGCAACTTCACATGAGTGATAAATTTAGTTTAATCCTCTATCCAAGTGAGAGCAAACAAAGTTTGCGCCTGAAAATATCTTCAGGACTGAATATGGTGTTGTACTATCTTACCTGGATAAGTAGTACAACACCAGGCAACTCGTAGCAAAGGTGGAGCAAGCTACCAACACGCCTATCCCAGTATCCCCCAAAATGCAAAACACATATGTATAATGCATGACATTATACATATCCTTGCGGATATGTATAATGTCATGCATTAAGGGATTGGCCACTACCCAGACTAGTTTCGACCTTTATTGAGGTGTCTTATTTCGTCTTATTTTGGCAATGCCTATAGGTAAAGATGACCTTGCTATTGCTTCTGCCTGGTATCTCCAACTCTGGGCCTGGCTCCCACTGATGAGACCTCAATAAAGGTCGAAACTAGTTTGGGTAGTGGCCAATCCCTTAATGCATAACATTATACATATCCGCAAGGAGATGTGTTTTGCATTTTGGGAGATACTGGGATAGGAGTGTTGGTAGCTTGCTCTACCTTTGCTACGAGTTGCCTGATGTTGTGCTACTTACCCAGGTAAGATAGTACAACACCATATTCAGTCCTGAAGATATTTTCAGACGCAAATTTGTTTGCTCTCACTTGGATAAAGGATTAAACTAAATTTATCATAGTCTAACCAAGTGAAAAATAAACTTGCAACATTTTTCACATGAGTGAATTAATACACTCATACACTCTGTTTAAAAAGTATTATTTCCATACAGAGATATTCGCTTTCCTATGTAATTTTAGTTTTTCGATACTTAATAATTAACTTTAAATAATACATGCATAAAAACATTCATATAAAAAGGGGGTTTGTTTCTTGTAAATTTTACCTTTTTATTTAATGTATACCTTATGACTTGTTTTACAGCAAAGACAAACCAAAATTTTGTAGAAGCTACAAAGCCAAAGATGTGCCCTTGCTTTTTGGCATTACAGCATTCTTACCAAGCTGCCATCTTATGATTTTCCTCCTACCATTGGTAACTGGATTGGCAACTTCTCTGGTGGTTCACTGCATGTCATAGAAGGTGGTTCTTCCCTCTCTGTTACAGCACCAAAGCTCTGTGCTTTCATCCATGCTTACTATTCAAAGGAAGCATTAACGAAACAATCCTATTCAAGTTTTGCCGATGACAGTACACTATTCTTCTTCATTTATAAAATCTTGTGTTCAGATAAGCTTCAAGATCTATGGTCAATGCTTTCAACTTGTCTTCTGCCAGCCAAGTGAAGTAAAAACAATTTATTAAATTATAATGATAACAAAACATAACATAACATAACATAACCTGGTCTTATTTTCCTGGAATAAAGACCATGCCTAACTGTTTTAAAATTGGAATATCAGTGAGTAGCCATACTACTGATAATAATACAATGTAAAATTCCCCCTGCCCCCGTTTCATAGGTATCTTCAGTACAGAAATTTAAAGTTCAAAAATTCAAAAAGAAAATTAAAGTTCAAAGGTCACATAGCAAAAGTTGCAAATACAACTCAGATAATAAATGGAAATAGAACAAAAATTAAATTAAATTTTAAAAAAAATTAAATATAAACAGTAAATATAAATATATATAATAAGACTCTGATTACTCAGATCATACATACGAAGGTGGTCTGAAACGTTCTCGGCCTAACAACGAATTTATAATTTCAAAATTATTTTTATTTTTCAACATAATCTCCCTTAAGACTAATACATTTATTCCAGTGATTCTCCAGTGCCATTACCCTGTCCCTGTAGTGGTTCCCAATAACATTTGCAAAATACCCCTCAACGGCTGCAATCACCTCTTGATTCGAAAAAAAATGCTGACCAGTGAGGAAGATTTTTAGTTTTGGGAAGAGACAAATTAAGATGGAGCCAAATCTGGGAAATAGGGTGGATGTTCCAACAATTCACAGTGGCGATCCCTTAATTTTCCCATTGCCAAAACACCTTTGTGAGCAGGTGCATTGTCCTGATGAAAGATGATTTTTTTCTTCTGCAAACCAGGTCTTTTCTCACAAAAAGACCTGGCTTGCAGAACAGGCTAGTTCGTCTAGTCTGGTTAGAAGATTGGAATAATATTCCTCGGTTATTGTTTTACCCTTTTCTAGATAATTAATAAACAAAATGCCTTCAGCATTCCAAAACACCGATGTCATGACCTTTCCTGCTAATGGAACCAACTTTGTCTTCTTTGGCGCTGAACAACCAGCTTTTGTTCCACTGTTTTGACTGCTGTTTGGATTCTGGTGTGTAATGGTGAATCCAAGTCTCATCCATTGTAATAAATCGACGCACAAAATCAATTTTATTCTTGTTAAAATGCTCCAAGCACTGTTCAGATTTTCATGCGAGTGCGTTTTTGATCTGCTGTGAGCAAGCACAGCACCCATCTTATGCGAAGCTTTTTCATTTACAATTCTTCATGCAAAATATATCCTATATATTCTTTTGAAATGTCTATAGTCTCAGCAATTTCACGCACTTTGACTCACCGGTCATTCAATACCATATCGTGCACTTGATCAATGATTTTTGGTGTTGTTACACTTTTCAGACATCCTTCACATGGATCAGCTTCAAGGCTGGTAGGTCATGTTTAAACTCGGCAGCCCATTTCTTAATTGTCATTTGTTTGCTTGCACCTTGAGTGCAAACTCTATTTTGTTCGTGATCCTACTTAATACTTTTGTAAACAAAGCATGAACCCTAAAAATATTTCTAAGAAAAACTTAAGTGATGAGAATACATACATTTACAATGGTAAGAAGAGGCATATTATAACTATGGAGACCGAAGTATATTATTAAGTGACATTAAAAAAGGTAATAAAAGGCAAAAGCTTACAAAATGAATGAATCAACTGTCAGAACAATCACAAAATATAAAGTTTGCATTATGCAGCACAATATAAAAAAAATTGAAAAATTACTGGCAATTTGGACTGAAGACATGAACAACAAATTTCAATAAGTCTTGTAATTACACAGGAGAAAATCCAAGATCTGTTGAATGCTATAAATTGATTTATGGAGGGGGAGGGGAGAGAACTGCAGTAGTAGTAGTACAGACAATGTAAGTACCTGAGACCTCCAGGGAGTAAAGGACTCATCAAGGGAAATCACCCAAACCAGCTATCATACCTTCCCTTAAATTTATTCACATTAGATGCACTCACTACCTTTAAAGGCAAACTATTCCACTCATTCACTCACTGTTCTGTGAGAGAAAAGCCTAGCTCTTACCCCCTTTCTTGACTGTGAACAAACTTAACTTCCATGAATGCCCCTGTGTTTTCTCCCTACCTTCCATATAACAAAAAAAGAAAAAAAAAAAAAAAAAAAACATTCAGATGATATCCTATAACACCCATTCAAAAGTTTATAGACCTCTATCATATCTCCCCTCTTTCTCCTGTTAACCAGAATCTGTAATCCACATACTCCAATCTGTCCTCATAATCCAGATATAATCTTTATAACTCTTCTTTGTACCCTTTCCACAGTTTCTTTATTCCCATGGAATCTGGGAGACCAAATCTGTACACAATAATCCAGGTGTGGTTTTATCAAAGCCTTATAACCAAAGGCAAAATGACTTCCTTATCCTTACATGTCAAGATTTGCTTCAACATCACAATTATCCTCTGAGTTGTATTTGCAACTTTTGCTATGTAACCTTTGAACATCAAATTCCTATCCACTAATAGGCCAAGATCTCTTGCCTCCACAGTTTCTTGTAGTATAACCTCACTAATGTAATATGCCACTGGAAATCTCATCATGCCAAAGTGCATAACTTTACACCTACCAACATTAAACTGACAGTCATTTTCGTTCTCCCAAATTTTCAGTCAATTCAAATCATTTTAAGTGCTGAACATCAGTAGCATCCCTGATTGCCCTGCCTATCTTCGCATCATCCGCAAACAATTGCACAACTGATGTTAGGCCCTGCCTGATTGCATTAATGTATAGATTAAATAATAATGGCCCAAGACCGAACCCTGAGTACACCACTGGTCACCTTAAATCAGATAGATTAACACCCACTATATACCACTTTTTTTGATGTCTATCAACCATCTCCTGATCCAAGTCAAGAATTTATATTCCAATCCCATATTTTTTGATTTATGCAACAGCCTTTTGTGTGTGGTATCCTATCAAATGCCTTAGAAAAATCCAACATTATCATAGTGCATCCAACTCAGCCATAACATTGTTATAAAATATGAGCAAATTGCTAAAACATGACCTTCCTTTAGAAATTCCATGCTGCTCTTTGAAGAGTATAGCTTGTTTGTCTACCCATTTCTGTATGCAAGTTTTTACCATCTTCTCTAAAATCTTCACTACCACAGAGATAATGATAGGTATCTATCAGTATATCAAAACCTTAATATACTGTATTAAGGGCTTGATAGTTCCACTTTTTTTCGACTATGATGGTGTGATTCTACATGGATGCAGCAGCCTATAGTCTTCTGATATACTGAAAACTGAAGTCAGGATAATGAATTAACAGATCCAAAAATGCCAACTGGATTCTAGGATGAACTGCATTTATTTTATATTGAAATCAGCAAAAGAACTGTTCCAAATTGCAAAAATGTCACTGACATAGCAATACCAATGTGGAGGTTATGGTGAAATATTGTCAAGATGACTTGCAAAGTGTTTCATAAAACAGTTCAAAACAGTTGGAGAAAGAGGACTTCCCATTGCTATCCCTTCAATCTGATGATAAAATTTGTTTCAAAAGGCGAAATATACAAAGCATATATTTCTGATATTGTCAAAAAGTTTGACAACATCAGAAAGAATATCCAGCAAGAATTCCATGGAGTAATCCGATACCATCAAATTACTCCATCCTATAGAAATGGCATGTAGACAAATATTTTGTTAACTTCTTAGTGGGACATCTAATGCAATCAACAATAAGCCTTAATGGAACACCAGGTTTCTTAAACAAACCCAAAAAATCTTGGAGGAGTTGCATGGAAGGTTGCAAGTTTTTTCTTTAATTCTTCATCCCAAACAGAAATAATATCAATGAGAAAATTATCTATTGATCTGGCTACAAGTAGAATTAGTAGAGAAGCCTATAAGTAGAATGGTCTCAAAGCATTAATGAAATATTTCTAAAATATTCTCTAATATCAAGTACTGTGAACCTGAAGGCTTGTTGAACATTCCATCTCCACTAGGCACACTTCTCTGGAATAAGACAAGAATCCTTAAGAGCCTATTTCTTATATGGAGAAACTTGTGAAACATTGCTCCCTCAAATAGATCCAATTGCCAATGTTTTCTCCTTCATGGGAGATGAAAAGATTAACAGACTGAAAAAGTACTAACTTATCTACTGCATGGAAAGAAATAATGAACACCAATCCCATGGGACATTTTAGACTATTCTTCCTGTAGGCATGTAATCAAGCCCTGGAATGTTGTGGGACAGACATCTCTTGACCTCACCCAATGCTCCAGTCCATCCAAAGATCTTCAATAGGGTTGAGATCAAGGCTCTGTGGAAGCCAGTAAGTGTAGTGATGTTTATGTCCATAAACCATGCAGTTACAGCAGCAGCCTTATGACAGTGCATCGTTTTGCTGAAAGAAAAACTGGTCAGTTTCATAGAAAACCCCACCACAAAGAAGGAAGCTTTCCAAATTCGGTATGTTAGTCAAGTAAATAATTGTTTAATATCTGTCAGCATTTTCAGGGATACACTGGTAAGCAATGGAAAGTAACAAAAACTAGGAAACTAACCGAAAATTCTAAAAATTATATAAAGTTATCACTGTGCGTGATACAATAAGCATGCCGCAAGTACAATGTTTTATTTGTTGAGATATTTATTGTAATTTTCATGAAAGTTCATTTCTTTTTGGTTAAATGATCTAATTAGAGTTTTCCATATATCTGGTAGGATTAGGCCTTGATTCTTATTTAAGTTACCTGTTGAACGGGCGACTGTAGCAGCTTCTTTGAATGTTCTGGAATGGTAGTTCTCTTCTATGTAGGGCATATGACTCATATCCCATTCAATATTATAAATATTATATATGAATTTCATAGTTGGGATTATGCACTCTGATAAGAGACGTTCACTGGGCATCTGCCACACCACACCCATCCATCTGCTTGATAGACAGTGCAGCGCAATTTGTCGCTCCATAACACAGCTTTCCAAGCTTCCACATCCTGCTATACATGCGCTTTGAACCACTGAAGACGATGCTGCATGTTAGTCCTATCATGGAAATCCATGTTGTGAGTCCTTGGTTCTAGATGTTTCTTTGTGCAGATTCATGTCAGAATATGTTAACCATTTTTGTTACCTTACCTTAGCTACAATGGTAGTGTTATTCAGAATTTTCTGTTTAATTGCTTTTCCATTTCTGTACTGAAGATGATTATGAAAAAAAAAAAAGTCCACAAACCATGCAGTTACAGTAGCAGCCTTATGACACTGGGCATCATTTTGCTGAAAGAATGCAATGGTCAGTTCCACAGAACATATCAGAATTTGAATAATTCAAATGTCTATGGGGGAGGGGGGACAGAAATAAAACTAACAAATTAAGGACCTGTTAACTAATTGTTGATGTTCACATACTGTAACAAACTGTTCTTTGTGATTTGAAGACGCTGGGTATAACACCAGCAAAATATCAACTAGATGGTCAGGCTAGATAAATTAAGTAGTTTTTAGATTAGTAATAGTGCAGATGTGGTAGCCCTGCAAGAGGATTTGAATAAGCTAGATAGATGGGCAAATGAATGGGGGTGTCAGTTTAATGCAGCAAAATGTAAGGTCTTGAGGTTTGGGAAACGTCGATGGGATGCTGCATACTCTATGGGAGGAGTTATACTGAAGGAAGTAGGGGAGACAAGAGATCTGGGGCTGATGATTGATAGAAACCTGAAATTTAAAGGACATATTGCAAAAGGTGGTGAAGGTAACACAGAGGATTGCTGCAATTATGAGAAGGACACTGACCTGCAGAGATAAAATGGTTATCATTCCATTGTATAAGTCTCTGATCAGACTTATACAATGATTATATAAGTCTGATCAGAGACTGATTATATAAGTCTTATACAATGACTTATACTTAGACCACACTTAGACCATTGTTCTCAGATTTGGTCCCCAGCATTTGATGACAAGAGGCCATCTCTGGAAGTTACGAAAGGAAACTGTGAGCAAGAGGGTGAGGAGTGGTTTATTTGCGTGGAGGGTGGTTGAACCGTGGAATGCATTGTCTGATGGAGTGGTGAGAGCAAGAACGGTCAATGAGTTTAAGGAGTGGTATGATAGACTTTGTGTTTCTTGGGGGGGGGGGACCGCCCCTCGATGAGTCTTTTGACTCCATGGAGGCCTGAATAATAATAATAATAATAATAATGTTATTAAGTAACTTCTTAGTCATGTGTATGTAGATATATACATTCCTGAAAATAAACTTAATTTAAAAAAGGTCTAAGTGTAGAATTTCTTTAAAATTTTTATATCAAACAATAGTTGACTTCATAAATTTAATATACTGAAATCAAAAAATTTCTGCAGGCAGCTGCCTATGTTCTCATTTACTTCATTGCTATAAAGCTAGATTTTTTAAAAAAATACTGAAATGAGATTAAATGCAGATTATAAATTAAACAATGATAACCCTTTACCAAGTTCCAAGAACTGCTTTATTATGCTAATAAATTCATATGCATGATTATCATTTGCCTGAGCAATTAGTATCCAGAATAAGAAAAATATCTGATTTTAAAAAATATATATATTAAAATGCTGAGTCCAATACTTGTCAATATCAAAAATTATACCAAAACACAAATTATACTTTCATTTAGATTTATTTTACAAAAAAAAAAAAAAAATGCACAATACTGAAGTACAAAACAAATAAGTACTGAAAACTAACAAGTCAGAAATGATGTAAAATTTTCTACTCCTCATAACTCAGCAAATGGTCAGGCTTTCAGCTGCCAAAGCCTTACCATCTTGAGGAAATCAAAAGAAACCTCCAATTGCAAAAATCCTTCAAAATGCTTCTCCTCTTCAGGAGAATCTCATTCTAATATCCATTTTTTTGTAATGTGGATCATTTGAGAAGTATGGGCTCATTTGTTTAGTGACTGAGAAAGCAGATAAAATGGCAAATATTTCCAATGTCATACTTTACCACCTCTCATTAAATGCAAAGCCATAATTTTTATGAAGATAGGTATAGTTTATTATATTTGGTATATTTTCTATGAAGAAATGTAATTTCGGTACTGGAATGGAAAAGCTAATGTAACTTTCAGAGGGAATACGTTGAGCATAATGAATCAATTAGAAGGGTACTACAAAACTTACTCTGGTATGCTATCAATTAAAGTTCATCAGCTGGTGCTTAATGTATTTCTGCATGCTATCTCTATGGACAATGAAATCAGCTGCCCCTCATTTTGTAAACTTATAAACCATGACTAGTGTATATGGATAAACAAAGCAATCCAAATAGGTGCATGAACATTTTGAAAACACTTAAAGAAGGAACAAGATTATTGCTAGAAACTGAATAAGGAAAATATAGGAAGAAAAGAATGATTATATTCTTTGTATGGATAATAATAGCAGGCAAGCAGAATGCAAATCTACTGACCTGAATTAAAGAAAAGCAATAATATGAAAAGCTCATAACGATTCTTGTCATGATCCCACATAATATTTATTATGTAATAAAAAATAATGTTTTCTCTACATGAGAGAATACTGACAGTATTTAGCAACTGTAAAGATTTTTTACATGATGATTGTTTTTAAGTCTATACATTTCTATGTACATCTTACACCTTCAATATCATTTCTATGTACATCTTATCAGTTACATGTGGAGATCTTGTTTTGTATCTGACAGACTACCTTGCATGCTAAAGTGCAAAGGCAACAAATGCCATCAATGAAAATAGTCTTTTAAGTTCACATATGCACTCACTGCATCAGGTCCTTGGGTTGGAGTTCAAGTTGTCAGATTTCAGCAAAAGATCAAACTTAGTCAGTCTGTACCTATACTAATTAGATTATATTCAGGCTTCTGTACAATTAAACACATTACTTTTTTTTTTGTTTCTATCAACCAGTACCTTTGGCACACACACACACATGCTGTTGCTTCAGATTAATCCTCCACTCTGATACATACATGGGAAAGCAAAACCAAAATTGAAAGTTAAGTAATCACTCAGCTATCTCTTGTGATGTAATAAATTAAACTGAATGTTTGTGTTTCTAATTTTCTAGACACATGCACATTTAGAGAGGATTAGTAACAATCCAATATGCAGTATATTAAATATACTGTGCACATTTCATTCATGACTTGCATAAAGTTGAAAATTTGTATCCAAATTTTTCGATCAAGTCTTTAATTGCAAGCAGCTTCAAATGCTTGCAACTAAAGAGTATGACACTGACATTACAACAGAGAAGGCATTCATGAATGCAAAAACACCAATACATCAAAACCTAGATCAACCTCTTTCCGATCAAAAAGTAAACTTTGGAAGGAAAAGGCAGTCTGACGATGTAACTGAGGCCAAAGCAGTATTTGAGACTAACATCTTTAGTTAAGCATTTATGTTTTTCTTTATATAAGCAAGACATAACATGAGATACAAATATCTGTACTGAGTCTCTATTCAAGGTTGAACACTTAATCAAAAAATTTCACCATTTTCTTGTGCTGACTAAGGAGAGTTCTTTCTGAAAGCAGGAATTTAGTACATCTCAACACAAATAGTTTTTTTTTTTTTTTTTTTTTTTTTTAAGATTTTATAAACTTAAGGAGCTATACAAGCTCATCTAGAAAGCTTTTACAATCCTTGCCTTAATGTAATTCAAGTCACTGTCTTGAAGAAAAGTGGCAAGCTCAATAAAAAATGTGCTGCACAGCAAAATAAATGCAGTAGAAATTTATAGCAAGCATAACTGTCATATGTTCTATTTCAAAATATATGCTTAAGGATCTCATCCACACACACGCACAAAAAAAAAGTGCTGTTTGAATTACATCAGAAGCAACTAAGGCTACAAGACCAGAGTATTATCTTTTAAATGCATCTCTTCTAGTCTATTTTTTGCCTTCTGTGAACAAATCTCCTGAGATTCCAGGAGGAAAAGTCATCGCAGATGGGGAATAGAGAAAGAAAAAAAGAAAAAAAAAAGAACATCTAATGATAAAAACATTTAAGTTCTATATCTGCTTTACAACTTGCTTCTAAAATAAATCTGTTCTGCTGAAAAACAAAAACAAGATAACTTTTGTATAACAAGTACAAAGAACTATATAATACCGGCATTCACTTTTTTCTTTTTGAGAAGTTTGTTCAGCAAGCAGTGATAATGTAGTTTCTTTAAATCCCCATTTGCAAGAGGTTAAGTGCCTACTGCAAACTGATGTTGCATGTGAGTAGGGTTAACAGAAGGAATCTGTTGATGTTCTGTTTGAGAAGCTAGAGGTTAGCCTGAGAATAGTTCATGGGGAAAACTTTTTAAAGACAGATGGAATATTCATCAGGTTAAGCAATCAATCTGTTAATGGATGTTGAATAGCTGCTACTTATGTTATTGTAGGATTAGCAGAAATGTGGGGGGGGGGATGACTGTTTTGAAAGTTTAGATGTCATCACCCCACTTCAGAAGATCAGTGTACAGGGGACTAGTTATAGAACTTGAATCATGTCATGTTTGAGCATTGCAAGGTTTGTAAAATAGGCAAAATGGAGACAGCATCAAAAACAAAGACATGGAGAGGATTCGAGATCAGTGAGAAGATTATATACAGGGTGGCCCACATGAAGCCAAAAAAAATGGAAGCAATTTACATGATGTGGTTTTTCATAACTAATTAAAAAAAAAAAATCTGGTGTTAAAAACTTATGCACTCGCTTTACAAAGATGGACTCTTTCTATGGCACGTTCCATGACCTATGTCTGTCTGTCCATCCTCTTCCTCATGTACATGAGGAAGAGGATGGACGGATAGCCCTGAGGAACAACAACAGGAAAAAAAACATGCAAGAAAAGATACTCTGCTCTTACATGCAGCAAACAAATGACATAAGAGAACTTACATTATACTTTGATAAAAGAAAGTTTTATGGCTAAAAACAATACACAGAACACAGGAATTTATTAGTTGTTACCTAAATAAGTTACATTGACCAGTTTCACCACTTAAAAGAGAACTGGTGGCTTCTTCAGGGCTAGACACATCAAAACAATAAATACAAAAGCTATGAAGTTGATTAAACACTACAATGCAAATAGGCAAGTTCATGCTAGACATGTGACATGCATTAGCTATCTGCAGTTAGTAATAGAAGATGATTGTTGGTGAAACTGACTAAATCTTGAATCTCTAATCTTGAAAGATTTTCATAATCATTTAAAAGAATTAAATGCCAGCCTGATTGGCCGAGTGGTTAGCATACCTGCTCTCCATCAAAAGGCTGTGGGATCGAATCCAGTGGGTTTCGATCATGTGGGCATGGATGTTTGCGATTGTCTGTGAAAATGAAAATATTAGTTGTGGTGGTGGTAGATGGCACTGGTATAGTTGCGGTTCACTGTAGTTAGTGAATTGAGTGGTGAGTGGTGGAGACAGTTGTAGAGTAGTGCCCTCCCTCGATGAGTCTTTGGACTCCCTGGAGGTGTCATGTAATAATAATAATTATTATTATTATTTAAAGAATGTCAGTCCTTAAGTTTTTATTCAGTGATCCTTGGGAATGGATGACTGCAACAGATTCCTTCAAAAGTACGGAATAAGCTTTCTCTTCTAAATAAGCTACGGTTGAAAGTTCCAATGATGTGGTTGGTATTAGGATGGTTGGCTAAACCATATGTGATTTTTTATGATCGACATCTGAAACATGTTCCATCTTTCTCACATCAATTCCATGGCTTATCTGTCCTATGTAGGCCAAACCACACAAGCTGGAATTCTATATACTCCTGGATATTTATAGTATCCAGAATTTTAGTTATTTGTTTAGTTATTATAAAGAACTGCTATTTTAATTGATAAACTTGCAAATATATTTTGTTATGTCTATTCCTGTAGAAGTCACTAGTTCTCATTTAGGTGGTAAAGCTAGTTGATATAATTTATTTAGGTAATAACTAATGAATTCCTGTGTTCTATATGTTGCATTATACTCAACAAGAAGTTATATTGTTTTAATCCTTTACCTGAGTGTAAGCTTGTCATGAACTATCTTCATGACTGCTACCGACTTCATACCATATGCCTCAGTATCCCATAAAGCCACAACCCATATTGCTTCTGACATCTCAGCAGATCTGAGACAAAGAAAAGTATGAGAAAATTGACTATATAAGACCAAACCGAATACACAAAGTGTGGAAAGCATGCTATAACACAGCAATTTGCTGAGAAGCCCTCTTTGCAATACTCTATCAAATATCTTGAAAGGATCAATATAACAGTATAAGTTTCTTCAAACTTTTCAGTCATGGCAAT
Organism: Typopeltis vanoorti; assembly: GCF_054136105.1. Classification (NCBI taxonomy): domain Eukaryota; kingdom Metazoa; phylum Arthropoda; class Arachnida; order Uropygi; family Thelyphonidae; genus Typopeltis; species Typopeltis vanoorti. Next base: position 90,849,114 of record NC_143554.1, read on the forward strand.
TGAGATTAGGTCAATTGAAAATATTTTAAAAAAAAAATGTCTAGAAACACAAAAAGGAAGCCAAACAACTGATTTTTTTTTTCTTTCTCGCATAGAGAAACAAGAATTAAACAGGTAAGAAACAGACCACACCTAGTAAATACTTAATCCAGATCTGTTTTCTTATTTGCTTTAATTCCTATGACAAAAATTAATTTCCATAACTTCAGTTGGTGCCAAAACTATTAGAAATATTCCTCAAAAAATTATAATTTTGCATCTCAATGCATAAAATCAATTTCATAACAAAAAAGGAATCTGACCTATCTTCTTATTTCTTTAAATTCTTATGGAAGATCCAATTCCATTAACATAATACTTCAATGAGATGAATTCATTAAGATAAAAGGAAGAGGACTGATTTTTAGATACTACTGTTATGTAAAGATCAAATTACTACCTATTTCACAAGATTTCCTAAAGTTATTCCACTCCAGACATTGTAAATTTCTGAAGTTGAATGGAAACTAATTTTAGGCTTTAAGATTTGCATGTATTGTTTGTTTTAGTTGGACAGTAGATCAACAGAAAGAAGATCCCAGATTGGGAAGATGTATTTCATGAATTTTACTCCTTCCATTATTCTTCATCCAAAGTAGTCTTAGCATTCTTCATCCAAAAACTAAAAGAAAAATTCTGATGAACTTTGCCTTACTTGGAATTTATGCATTCTGTCTCACGGAAATGTGTGCAACCTCCTATAACTCATACAAGAAATTCTGTAGCAAAAAGAGAGCCAAGACAACTAGATACATGAAACTTTTTACCTATGAAATATTCTAAACAGAAAACATGCAGAAGTACAAATATGCATAAATGAGGTTTGTTCAGCATAAGCAGTCATTACATAACATTTCTGAGGACTGACAGTCCCATTTGAGCTTCAGAACTGCTGAGAGTTTGACTTCTAGACAGAAAACAATTTTTAGCATCCACAATCACATATAATACCACTTGGAAAATAAGTTAAATAAGTGGTTTATTACATTTAACAGTTAAAGTATATAATCAAAAAGATTTACTTTCATTTTAAATATTTTTTTTTTGAAATTCATTTCTAATTGTTAGCATCATCTAACGATTACAGCTGTGTCCAATGAGAATTAGTTTTTATTTTAACTCAGTTATTTAAAGAATGCACCTTTTGTTTATTTCAGAAGGAAACTTTAAATTCAATTTTTTTTTATTTACATTTTTGGAGAAATAAATGATTAGTTTTCTTAAATGAATAATCTACAAAAGGAACTTACGGGGAAAAAAATCAGATATTTAATATGTTTCTCTATTTGTTACATGAAACTTATAATCCAAAATATAATGTTCGATTCTTTCAGATATGTCAGTATTTGGTGTTTTTCAATAACAGGATTTTATCAAGTGCGAGTTTATTCCCTTTGACATTGTTTGTATATTATTTTTTACAATACGATTTTAATAACTGATTTAACATAAATAAGATCTGCGATCAGCTTCAAATATAAAAGTTAATTCTTCAGTAATTTCACGCCCACGATTCAAAGACTTCAACATTCATAATTTTTGTATACCAGAATTTTTAATTTATAGTTTTTCCTTAGAAGGAAAAATAATATTAGCTATGGAATTATGAGAGAAAAGATCTGATTTAAGATAAATGTAACTTTCCATTTTCACTAAAATCAAACGCGAAATATCTTAGCATTTCGAGTTGTTGAGTTATAAATGTCTGAAGTACTTACGGCGTGAGTCGTTGACTATATTCATTAGCGATAGTCTCTATTCCACCAGCTCTGGCTACAGCTATGTAACAATTTTCATTTCCAATATCTATTCCTAACACAGACATTTTGCCAAAGAAATTCTTAAAACTTCAAGGAAGGCAAAACCACTGGCGTTTGTAGCGATGCGTCCTTTGTGTTCGGGCAGTTTAAATAATGAATCAACGCAAGTTTCTAGAAATTTCACGTTCTCCCACTACTGAGTGGTTATGCCGGCTTCTAACAGCGCCATCTCGCGATCAAATATAGAACGAATGAAAATACCCTAAGCTATAGAACTACTGTATATAGAAATACTATAGAAATACTGTATATAGATTTTGAGTAAATGTAGTAAGATTAACTGATCATTGCGATTAATATTGCGCATGCGTATGTATATCTTGATAAAATTTTGTGATATAGAAAGTGATTAAAAGTTTGTCTTCGTCCAAGGAAACATTGAAACTGGTTCTGCTGGTCAGCCAATGGGATTAGGCGCTGAATTATTAAAAAATTTGAGATTAATTGTGCAGACATCAGATCAAGTTTACTTGTCTTCTTGTGAACATAGTGTGCTATATACACGGTTGTTTCTAAACATTGCCCCAAGTTTGTAGATATAAAAAAAACTAACTTCGTAAGCAATCCAATGCGAAAAGAGCAATTATCATTTGAAATGATTTCAATATTATTGTAGTTTCCCGTTATTGGGACATAAAGACATTTCTTAAGCAATCCAGTTAACCTGTCGTTACAGCTGCGAATTATCAGGACGATTTAGCGTATTAGGTTGATGTTCTGCCGCCGACCAAGTTATGTACTATGCAGAGGCGGCGCTACCATACCTGCACCATGTGGGGAATGAAACGGAGTGTGTGAGGGGGGAGGTGTATCGGACGTCAAAAAGGAACAATTGTTGATTTGAAAAATAAGAATCATGCTCTTCTGATGCATCAGTATCGATGAAACATACCGTATAACTTTTCTTTTTCTGTATTTCGTAATAGCAAACAAAGATAATACGCCGTCATCATGACACTGTAGAATAAACATCTGGATTTTAATATCTGAATTGTATGTCGCAGTGTTTGCAATCCATGATTCTCAAGCGAATTTCAGGTGGGTCTTGCCAAGCTTTATGGGGGGAAAATATAATAAATGCAAACTTGCGTGGTTCATATTTTTTGAAGAATGTCTTTTAAGTGTTCTTTACCAGGCGAAGCCAAAGGAACAGGATGCCGTATGTCTCTTAAGTCTTGTGATTTTTTGGGGGGGGGGGGGGAGGGGGAGGATATAGATGAAAACATTCCTGAAAATGAGAATCCAGGTTTCGAATTAGAAACTTGATTTTCATTTTACCTGAAAGCAGTAGCATAACCTCCCACAATAAGATTGCAATAAAACTTAAAACAGATCCATTATGATTTTTGCATTCAAGTGCTTTAATTGAATCTGCTCAGCAGTCGGATTTACTCCCTTCCCTCCTGCATTCCGGGGTTTCCCAGTATGGTAGTGTACGGAGGTTTATATGCACATATAAAAGTTTTTTCATTCGAGATTATTGGTAGTGGCTGATCCATATTTTCAATTTTAGAAAGAAAATCGGCATCTATGGGAAGAAGGTTTTAGGCATTTTTAATGTATATATATACAGGGTGTTCGGGATAAATTTGACAGTTTCGTAAGGAAAAAGAAAATCTTCTTTGTATCTATTAAATTTAATGAATTGACAAAAAAACATTACAGGCAGAGTTAATTACAATACTATCAACAAGATTTACTCAAAATAACCACCATTAGCATCGATCACAGCTTCAATTCTGCTTCGGAACCTCGAACAAGCTGATGCTACAGTCTCCCTGGGAAGGGCTGCAAAAACTGTTTTAATTTTATCCATTAACTGGGCTTTTGTATTACTGGAAGTGCGATTGGTGTCTTTTTCAACTGCGCCCCATACAAAATAATCCATGGAGTTAAGGTCTGGGGAGTTTGGAGGCCAAACATTTGGACTGGTGAAGTCGTAGAAATTTTCAGACAACCATTTTTGACTTTTCCCAGAGGTGTGGCAAGGGGCCGAATCCTGCTGCCATACATACGGCCTACCATTGGCTACCCTTGTTATCCAGGGCTTGACTACAGTTAGCAACTCCACGAACAAAGCCCGAATTCCAATGCCAGGGTTCTTCAACACCTGTTCCTGCAGATTTGCGAGGAATTCTGCTGTACGAACGCAATCAGATCGTCTGCTAGGGATCTTTCTTCTTGCTACATCCTCGTAGTCACCATTGCAAGTCTCTAGTTCATGCCTGATTGTTTTTACTGTATTCAGGGAGCATTGGGCAGCAGTCGTAATATCCTTATTTTGATGGCGGGCACGAATCATCATGATACAAGTTATTCTCTTCCATGATTCAGGTGGGTTCCAGCTATCCATCCTTTCTGCCATCTTGTATATGAATGAAGAAGGGTCCAAACTTTTAAATGAAGAGAAGTGTGTGTTAATACATGTAACTTACGGAAAAATATAATTAATTATAAATATGTCAAATTTATCCCGAACACCCTGTATATATTTGCAGTTATTGAATGTTTATTTATTAGTATAATAGATTTGGGTTTTTATTTGCAACATTTAATTGATTTTGTAGTACAATTAAAAAAAAAAAAACAAACTTTGGGAGGCAGTCTCTCCTCATGGTATTTGCCACTGAATGTAGGTGTCAGGTAGCAAACACAAATAGAACAGTAATAACAATGAACCTAGCATTAAAGGCAGCACGGTACATTTTTATGTGCTACTAATACCGTATGTTACTTATTTCATCCATAAGTTCATTAGACATTAGATGCCTTATGGTTGCTCTGCTCCTTGATGATGTTATTTATTGACTTTGCAAATTTATGTAACAACTGCTTATTGAAAAGAACTTTCACTTCACAGCACTTTTTTTTTTATGAAATATTTCATAATATAATACAGTATATTTTTTACTCTGAGATTTATTAACAAAAAAATATTTAACACTCCACGATCTGCAGGCAGATATTCATCACCACAAAAAAAGTAAATAAATGAAGAAAATAGCTCTTTTATCACTTAAATTGAAAACAGTATTTAATATACGTTTCTTGCTGTTATGAATTTTGAACTGTGTAATGCATGCACCTTTATAGCAGACAGTTGGGGGGAAAAAAAAGACTCCTTTGGGTTTAATTAATTTTCAACTAAAGTGAGTTGTTTCAAATAGTAGTGATTGGATTTTCTTTCTTGGAATTATAGCTTTTTCATCTCACATGGCATTCATACTGGGTTGAGAAAGTACAGACAGTATATGTTCTTCATAGCCTTGCTTTGACAAAATCTAACAACCAACCCAACCATCTGAATATATTATTGCTTCCAGGAGTTGCATGATCCATTATGAGGTCTTTACTGTTAGACCCATTGCACATCAAACCTTACCTTAAACTCATTTACTCTTGCCCTACTTACCACACATATTTCTCTCAGACAATGTATATCACTCAACTACTACCATTCTCCAAGCAAAAAGATGCTCCTTGCTCACGCCTTATACACTTTACAGGTGAATGAGCTCTTGTTCTATTTCTTAATCTTCTGCAGTAAACTGATAGAAACCCTTCACCAAATGATGTCTCAATCTTACCCCCTTCTCCTCTTATCCATAAGGCTCTGTAAATAGCATTACACAGTTCAAAATTCATAACAGCAAGAAACATATATTAAATACTGTTTTCAATTTAAGTGATAAAAGAGCTATTTTCTTCATTTATTTACTTTTTTTGTGGTGATGAATATCTGCCTGCAGATTGTGGAGTGTTAAATATTTTTTTGTTAATAAATCTCAAAGTAAAAAATATACTGTATTATATTATGAAATATTTCATAAAAAAAAAGTGCTGTGAAGTGAAAGTTCAAATTCAAAGCCTTACAAATTCCTTTTATTTGCACAAAAGTTTTTAATCCGAGAAATAACTTGCAACGACTGCTGCAGCCATGACACTTACTTACACTGTGGATTACTGTGCAAAATCTGTGCACAGTAATCCATATTGGTTGGTGTCATGGCTACAGCAGTCGTCGCAAGTTATTTCTCGGATTAAAAACTTTTGTGCAAATAAAAGGAATTTGTAAGGCTTTGAATTTTAAGTGCGGATCTCATGATCTGTTAATGTTGAAAGTTTATTTTTCACTTGGTTAGACTATAATAAATTTAGTTTAATCCTTTATCCAAGTGTGAGCAAACAAAGTTTGTGCCTGAAATTATCTTTAGGACTGGGGTAAGGTAGTACAACACCGGGCGACTCGTAGCAAAGGAGGACCAAGCTAACATCACTCCTTTCTCAGTATCTCCCATAATGCAAAACACATCTCCTTGTGGATATGTATAATGTTATGCATTAAGGGAGGAGCCATGCATTTGACCTCCATGGAGTCAGAGACTCATCATGGGAGGTACTCACTATTTCATACAATGCTCATCCAACCGCATCTTAAACTGATTCAGTGTGTCCACATCTACAACACACTCAGGCAATGCATTCCACTCACCAACCACCCTCCATGCAGAGCACCTGCTTCTCACTCCTTTGCTCACACCCTCCTTATACAGTTTCCAGCAATGGCCTCTTGTTCTACTCCCCTCTCCATTCTATGAAAAATCTCTTCCATGTCTACCTGATAACAACCCCTGACCAGCTTATGTCTCAATCATACCCCTCCCCTTTCCTCCTATTCACGAGGCTCTGCAGCTTACATTCTCTCAATCTGTCCTCGTACTCCACATTCTAAAGACCGTTGACTACCTTTGTGAATCTTCTCTGTACCCTTTCCAACATATCCTCATCATCATGAAAAACTGGTGACTAAATCTGTGCACAATAATCCATATGAGGCAGAAATAGAGAGGTTATGGAATCATAACCTCTCTAGTTCTGCATGTCAGGGTTCTCTGCATCATTGCCATTCTTCAATGTGATATCTTCACAACTTGTGCAATGTGGCCCAGGAATTTCAGGTCCTTGTCCACCATCACTCCTAGATCTCTCATCTCCTCTACTTCTGTTAAAGTTTCCCCACCAAGTGTATACTTTGCATCCAATCATTGCTTACCAAATCTCAAAACCTTACAGTTGGCAACATTGACCTGATAGTTCCACTTACCTGCCCATTCATGCAGTCTATTCCAGTCCTCTTGTAAGGTATTAACATCAGCCTGACTGTGCATTGCTCTACCCAGTTTTGCATCATCTGCAAACAGCTGGATATCACTAGTTAAACCCGACCCAATATCATTAACATACAAATTGAACAACAATGGCCCAAAACTGACCTTTGTCTTTTGAGATACTGCATTCTCCATATACAACTTTCTGATACCTATCTGACAGCCAGTCACTGATTCAACACACAAGTCTGTTATCCAATCCCATCTGTTTCAATTTATTTAAGAGCTTATCATGTAGCAGTCTATCGAAAGCCTTTACAAAATCCAAGTACACCACTGTATATGCATCTCCTCTGTTCAAGGTATTTGTCACCTTGTTATAGTACATAAGTAAGTTAGTGAAACATGATCTCCACTTAACAAACCCATGCTGATAACCACAGAGAATACTGCTATTATCAACCCATTTCTGTATCCTACTTCTCACTAATCTCTCCAGGACCTTCACCATAACTCCAGATATACAGATCGGCCTGTAATTTGAAGCTACAGCCTTATCACTGCCTTTATGCAGTGGAACAATTTTACCCTCCTTCCATTCCCTTGGAACCTGTGCTGTTGCAACTTTTATTAAACAGGAATGACAATGCTACTGCTAGTTCTCTGGAACATTCCCTTAAGATGCGTAGTAACATGTCATCAAATCCTATCACCTTATTAACATCAAGGTTATTTATTTCCTCAAATACCTTTTTGCTCACTCACAATTAAGCTATCCTCTCCTATGTCCTCTACACTTAAGTTCCTCATGAGTCCACCCTGATCAGGATGAAACACTTATATATTGATCACTGAATACCTCAGCAGTGTCTTCTGCAGCAGTTACCATTCTATCACTTTCATCCCTTAACTTCATCTTTCCATGATCATTCTTCCTTCTACTTGCCACATATCTAAAAAAAAAAAAAAAAAAACCTCTCTAGGGTTTTTCTTAACCCGATTTGCCAATTTCTGCTCATACTCTACTTTTTGTTTTCCTTACTAACCGAGTCACTCTCCTGTCTTGTTCTTTATATTCTTCATGTGACACTGATTACCATTATTCATCTTGTACTTCCTCCAAAGTACTTCCTTTTTCCAGATTTCATGCTTAAGCTCCACATTCATCCATTTTACACCTACCTTATTCAGCCTTTTGGCCTTTGGGATACATTCATACATTGATGCTGTTATGTATTTCTTTGTAAGTTCCCATGCAGCATTTATTTCCTTACCGCTCAACTCCTCGTTCCATGTTATAGCTCGAAGTTGTCTCCTAAGCTTGTCATAATTACCAACCTTATAATTCCACATATATCCTTTCCTCGCAAAAGCCTACATATGACTAGCCACAACACAGGTGATTACTTCATGATCACTTTCACCAACTGGAGGAAAATATGAAACCCTCCCCTCTAACAATTACATCCTCTGATGAAATGATCAGATCTAGAACTCTTGATCCTCTCGGCCTTCCTTTACGTGCTGCCTGAGATAGTTATCTCCCAAGAACTCGAGAAATTCGCTTTCCTTATTTCCAAATGCTATCTCTTCATTCCAATCTATAAAGCCATAATTAAAATCACCCATAATAATTACCCTTCCTTTGTTCACTAATCCAAGTTGTTTATACATTTCTTCATTACCACATTCCCAGGTCTATAGCAACATCCAACTAAATATGTCTTCCTCTCAACCTCCATGCAACACCACACCGCATCATAACCATTGCCACTATTTCCCCCTTTCATGTCTACCTTATGTGGACTTAATTCCCCTGCTATCATCAGCAGCACTGCCCCTCCCTTCCTGCCCTTTCTATCCTCATGAAAAATACTGTACCCTTCCATTTCTATTCCCGTTACGATATCATCTTCATTCAGCCATGTTTCACTTATTCCAATGATTTGGGGGCAAATAAACTTGATCACTGAAACCATTTCATGCCCTTTATTTCTGATACTTCTGGCATTTGTAAACAAACACAACAGTTCATTTTTAGGTCTATAGCCAGTCCTGTCCAAGCCATATGTTGGTTGTGATTTCCCCACTACACCTGCCAAATCACCTTTATCACCGCTTACCACATATACCTGATCACTCTCCACTTTTCCACCCACTGCAATATTAAAAAGTACTTCAGTGATATTTTATAAATATGTGTTGATATTGTGTTAGATATCTAATTGGATGCTTCTTAAAGTTTCTGATGTAATTTATGTTAGACATTTTTGTACACGAACATAATTGTATGTGGATATTTATGAATTGTATATTGGTTGTATTGGTTTGTGGATGTGTAAGTAGTGGATAGTTGTTAAGTATTGCCTTTATCTCTCTCATTGAACATTGTGAAGGTATGAGAATGGAGTCAATGTTGCTTTTAAAGTGGAATGATCATCAAGCCAATATGTCCAATGTTTATGAGGACTTGCTTTCTAGTGAATCGCTTGTTGATGTGACTTTAGCATGTGAAAGATTAAGTTTAAAAGCCAAAATAGTGCTTGTAGCATGTAGTGCCCTGTTTCAAACTTTGTGGAAAATCCATGTAAGCATCCTATTGTAATTATGAAAGATATAGGATATGCGGATTTAAAATTGGTTGTAGATTTTATGTATAGTGGCGAAGTTAGTATATCTCATGAATGTTTGCCTGAACTTTTGAAAATTGCCCAAATGCTTAAGGTGAACAGCCTTACACAACTCATAGGCATTAATTGCCAAGACTGTAAGGAGGATCAAATTTCATCGCTAATGGATGAAATGGAATCATCGTATTTGAAGAAGATACTACTTTGTCTGTCGCCTGCTGCCTTGTTGGAAGAGTCTGTGTTTGGTGGTGGGGAACAACAGATAATATCTTCGGAGTGAGAAGAAGTGCTTCATGCTTTGTCAACAAATAAAGCCAATGGATCTTGTTATACATCATTACAGGCCCAGCCACGAATTCTAGTATCGATTCCTTTGATAGATCTGCAGCGAGAAATTACACCTTGTGAGGGGAAACTTGCAAGAGAACGTGTGGTTCTATTAGGAAGAGAAAGAAGGTAAACAAAAAGAAAAACCTTGATGGTAAAAAGAAGAGGACCTCCATCTCTAGGGATGCTATTTTAGATGTAGGTAAGACTGATTGTGCACAAGGAATTACAGAGTCAACATCTAGCAAAAAGAAAAACCTTGATGGTAAAAAGAAGATGACCTCTAGGTCTAAGGATGCTATTTTAGATGTAGGTAAGACTGATTGTGCACAAGGAATTACAGAGTCAACATCTAGCAAAAAGAAAAACCTTGATGGTAAAAAGAAGATGACCTCTAGGTCTAAGGATGCTATTTTAGATGTTGGTAAGACTGATTGTGCACAAGGAATTACAGAGTCAACGTCTAGCAGTGCAAAGGACTGTAGCAAATGTAAACAAAATTTGACAAATGGAGTAACTGTTAGTGCGTCTCTTTTTTCTCGTCCACCAGTACTCAAGGATGCGGTGTTTAGAAACAATATTAAATGCTATGTTTGTTTAATGTATGCCTCAGGCTTTCAGAAAAACATGTGGTATGAAGTTAAGGAGGATTAAGCCAGAATATGCATGTAAATGTGAATAATTCTGTGATGAATGAAGAACGGAAGTGCGGTAATGAGATTTTAGGGAGATTTAGGGCACTCTGGAGCTCACAGCAGACGGCACAGAGTGAGGTTGGAGTGTTGGATAAGAGAATGGAAAGGATGAAATTGGTAGAAATGGATAGACAGAGAAAGGTTAAGAAAATAATAATAGGAGATTCAATGATTCGTAGAATAAAAACCAGAGATGTCTTTAAAGAATGTTGGCCGGGAGGTACGGTAGTGTGTAACTAGAGCTGTAAAGAGAAGTGATAGTGTAGATGAAATTATTTTAATGGTTAGGACGTAATTTGGGAAACAGCATAAATCGTGTGGCAAGTGATTTAAGGGAGATGTTAGAGATTGCTAGGTTTAAGAGTAAGAGTTAGGATTGTCAGTGTGCTGCCCAGATATGATAGTCGAGAAATGAGAAGGAGGGCATTGATGATGAATGAAATATTAGCTAGGATGTGGAGGAAAAGAGGGGTGGATATATGGGAGGAGTTTTATGGGAGAAAAGAATTATATGCCGAAGATGGTCTGCATTTGAATAAGTACGGGAGTAAGCTTTTACAGAAGTTACTATTTAATGAACATATGAGGATTTTAGACCAGGGAAATGAAAGTTACTAGAATGGGAGGATGCGAGGATGGTTGTCAGAAATAATGACAGGAAAGTAGTTAGCTGTAAATAGTACTAAGGTCAATAATAACTGTGATATGGGGAATCATTGTACTCAGAAATTGATAAAAATTAGAATTCAGGACTGGGTGGACAGCAGTATGATACTTTATAAGGGGCAACATGGTTTTGTAAAGGGTAGATCTTGCCTTAGCAATTTGCTCACTTTCTATAATGAAGTAACAATGGAGTTGGATAAAGGAAATCCTTTTTCAGTGATCCTGCTGGACTTTGCAAAGGCATTTGACAAGATTCTGCATAGAACTCTGTTGCATAAATTGGAGCAAATGGGTATGGATCTGAGGCTAGTGAGTTGGATTAGAGGGTGGCTAGTGGATAGATATCAAAGAGTGGTTTATGGTGGAGCGGAGTCCAGTAGAAGGCAGGTGACTAGTGGTGTGGCTCAGTGCTTGGTCCTCTGTTATTTAATTTGTACATCAATGGTATTGGGAATACTTTGAAAGGAGATATCCACCTGTTTGCTGATGATGCAAAACTGGGAAGAGCGATAGTTAATTCAGATGATGTGGATATCTTGCAGGATGACTTAAATAGGCTGACGGTTTGGACTAAACTAAATGGATGCCAGTTTAATGTGGCCAAGTGTAAGGTGATGCACTTCAGAAGGATGAGATCACATGCTGCTTACTATATTAATGGAACTGAACTGCAAGAAGTTGATGCGGCTAGAGACTTGGGAGTTATTGCGGACAGAGAACTTAAGTTTCGAGGGCATATGAAAAGGTCGCCAAAACTTCACATCAGATTACATGGTTATTGAAAAACACACTGACAAGCAGGGATAAGGAAGTGATTGTCCCACTTTATAAGGCATTAATAAGACCTCATTTGGAACTATCGTGCACAGATCTGGTCACCTGGATTTCTTGGTGATGTGGAAATGATAGAGAGTATTCAGAGGCGGGTTACGAAAATTGTTGCAGGCCTGTGGGATGTCTCCTACGAGGATAGATTGAAGGTCTGTGGGCTTCAAAAACTAGTTGATAGACGTAGGAGAGGAGATATGATAGAGATATAAATTATTAAAATGATTTTATAGGATTGATACTGATAACTTTTTTTAAGACCAGTGCAGGATGGGAGAGAACGAGGGGTCATCCCTGGAGATTGTGTAAGAGTGTGGTTAACAAGGATGTTAGGACTAGATTTTTTGCTTGGAGGGTTGTAAATGGGTGGAATGCATTGCCAGAGGTGGTTGTGAATGCTTCATCTGTGAATGAGTTTAAGGGGAAGTACGACAGGTATTGTGTGAATAACGGTTAGTATGTCAATGTTGGGTCTCCCGCAATGAGTCTTTTGACTCCATGGAGGCACCTTATATATAATAATGTGTCCTGATCAAAGCATTGTACAATGGAAATCATTCCCATAATCTACTGTGTTGTCCTCACAATTTTAGCAAATTGTCCACGAAATCTCAAGTCCACCATCACCTCCAAATCTTTTATCTCCACCATCTTCTATAAAATGGACTTTGTATATACTGTACTCTGCATCCCATCTTTGCTTCCCAAATTTTAAAACCTTACACTTTGCAACATTAAACTGCCATCCCCACATGCTCGCTCATTCAAACAGTCTATTCAAGTTCGCTTGCAAGGCTGCAATATCTGTTTTACTTCTTATAACTTTCCCCAACTTTGTATTATCTGCATAGAGCTGTATATCACCATTTAAGTCCTTTCCAATATCGTTTACATACAAATTAAACAACAGTGGGCCCCAAAACAGACTCTTGGGGCACACCACTAGTGACTTTCCTATTCTGGGATATCATCCCACCTAAACACAACCCCCCCCCCCCATATCACACAGCCAGTCTGCAATCCAGTGCAATCTACTAACCAATGCCATCTTTTTTCAGTTTAACACGTTCGCTGCCAACTACGAGTATACTCGTAGTTGGCAAACCAGCTACACAAGCCAACTACGAGTATACTTGTATGACGCTTACCGCAGGCAACGAGATTACTGTAGTGACCTTGAAGTGAAAATACTTGGCTTGTGGAGCTAGCATCAAAACTGTGTATTCTCATAGACGGTATATGCTCTGCACAAGCCAACTACGAGTATACTTGTATGACGCTTACCGCCGGCAACGAGATTACCGTACTGACCTTGAAGAAGCAAAATTGCTCGGCGTAGGGGAACAAACTATGCCGAAGTAGCATGGCAGCAAACGTGCTAACTATTAACTTGCCATTATGGTATTCTATCAAAAGCCTTTGCAAAATCTAAGTATCCTACTATATATGCAACCCCCTTTGTCCAATGCATTCATTACCTTGCTATAGTATACACCATTAAGCAACTTTTTTTTTAAATATATCATTATTAAATATGAACTATAAAAAGGTAACCATAGAATATAAATTTATTTTATTTTATTTATTTATTTGCAATCCCATTCAGAAAATTCCATTCAGGAATCTATAACATCTTAAATATCCTGCATGAATCAAATGTTAGTTATGCTGAAAATCTTGCTCTGGCTCTACGTGGATTTTTTTATACCACTTTAGACCTTGAGTGATGTAGCAGTTTCACTTGGTGTTGATATCTATCTTCCACCATGCATCCATGTTACACTGTGTTTTGAACCCACAGTTTATGACAAAATGGACACTTGACCTGCTGTTTCATCAAGGTCAAGCAGAATAAAAAAAATTGATGGAATGCATTCCACATGCTCACTCGCCATGTGAAAAATCTGCTTCTCACTCCCTTGATCACCACTCCCTTATACAACTGTCATTATATATATTATTGAGCTAGGGGACCAGTATCCCTCCATTTCAGAGTACAACAGTAGAGCGCTTTTGCATAGGACCAAGCCCAATGGTAATGCATCTACTGAAGACTTCCTGATCAGTTAACAGATAATCCTGCTGCTACTTACTTTGCCAGGTTGTACTTGTGTATGTGTTGGGGGTGGGGGTATGAAAAATGCAACATAAATTGTAAAAATTATCCAAAGTAACACCAAAATTTCTTCCAATAAAAACATCCATTTCACTGAAGTGTCAATATAAACAGTGATTATATACACTGCCACTTACAGAAATCAAAACCTGATCTCTATTCCTCACTGAACCCCAATTGGCATCTTCCATGATTACAGCCCACCTCCATTGTCCCAACTACATATTTCATGATGTGCTCCACAAAAAGGAAGGAATGTGTGCTTTTGTCAAATCATATATCTGTTGCCAAAGGCTATCCAACATGGACTCCTTACTTTTCCATCTGCTCTTGCTCAATATTTCCTTACTTCACTGCAGCCTTTACTGCTCCTTTAATTCTGACAACTATGTACCTTTTTTTTTTTTTTTTTTTGCCTATTTATTGCTATTAAAATTGATTTCATACGAACTAATTACCCAGATTGTGAGACCATCTTCCTAGGAGCCTCTAACATCCACAACACAAACGGGCTTTCCCTTCTCTAACTTCGCAAATCAAGCCAAATCATATGCCATCAGTCAAACAGTATATCACAAGTAGTTAGCCTACTAATCTACCAGAATATCAGACAGTTCTCATAATTCTTCTAACACTCTGAACCTTTTCTTAACCAGCTCTTCCTCCAATTATGAATTTCTGCCTCACTCTTGGCAACTCTGACAGTAGCCTTATACAAGTCTCCTTTTCTACAGATCATTCTACTCTACATTGGTGCTGACAGATGACCTCTGGAATTTTTACACCTCTTTGGATTATGCCTCTTTAGATTTCATTACATTACCGTTTTCACTCATGTGATCCAAACACTGCACTGAATTAATAATCAAAATAATCCTCACTGAAATGGAGGACTTCATTCCCCACTCCACTGTAAACTCCTTTTGATCCTTATCCAAGTCCTTGTTCTCTTAAAAACATCTGCCTGTGCAGTCCATGATAAAAATGCAGCATATATTCAATGCCTTAAATCAAAATCTCCATTTTCTCATTCTGCTTATATAGCAATTTACCATTTATTCGACCTTTAAAAGATCGACCCCCCTCAATTAACCAACCCTCGCATGTCAACTGACTTCTGATAGAGCACCATTTAATTATACTTAATTTATCAGAACTCGCTATTCTGATAATTGAAGGGTTGGATAAATGGTAGATTACTGTACTAAAGCCTGAAACAAGTGTTAAAAGTTATCAATTCCAAAAGCAGACGTCATAAGAATGAAATGCAATAATCTTGCCTTCTGCCCAACTGGCAGTCGAGCCTTCTGGTTCTTTGCTAAGACTGTTGGACATAACGTCAGCCCTTCCTTGTTTCCTCCTCTCACATTGTAATGGTACCATGTTAATCTCACCCCAGGATAAGGCAGACCTGTTGGCATCAGTCTTTTCCTTCAACTCTTGTTTAGATAACCAATGCATATCACTTCCTGCATTACCACAAACTGTCCATTGCATGTCCATGACAAAAGATCATGTCTCCTCTGATCTTTTGTCAGAAGGACCTAAAAAAATTCTGATTAATCTTGATATTAATAATTCTCATGGTCCAAGTGAATACATCCAGTTGGGCTCAAAACTTGTACTTTAGAATTAGTGCCCATCATGTATTCATCTGGCATCTACCCAACAGCATGGAAGCAAACCTTTATCCAGCCTGTACCTAAAAAGGGAGATCAGAGTTGGTCATCAAACTATTGTCCCATTTCTTTTGCCTAAGTAACTTTCAAAAGTGATGGAGATCATCATCAGCAATATGAATTCTGCCATTCTTGATCTACAGCAGAGCTCCTCACCAATCTTACCCACCTTTGGCCATAGGCTATGGAAAAATTTGGAGAAATGTACGTTGTCATTCGTGGTATTTCAAAGGCATTTGATCATGTTCGACATGAATGTCCTCCAAACAAACCACCATCATGGTCATCCTCCTATCCTTTGTGATTGGATTACCAGATTCCTCTCTAACTGTGAGTCATGGTGGATGGCTTCTTCTCATCAGATTTCTTTATCAATGCTGGATTACCTTACTCTCTTATGCTCCTCTTCCTTTATATCAGTAACCTTCTGTCTCTCTTTTACTTCAAACTATATTCATAGTTTTGATGAAGACTATACTCTCTATTCCTCTTCTTTGTTTAAGAAATCCTATAGTACTCAGATGATTGAATCATCAAGATTGTCCATTAACCACTGACTTAAATACTGATCTCCTCACCATTCTCAAATGAGGTGAAGACAACTTAGGAATTTCATGCTATTAAAACTCAGTCCTATCCTATTACTTGAGAAAAATCATACTTATTCCCACTTACTTTTCATGATGTTCCAATAACCTTGCAAAATTATTTCTCCCCTCCTTGGACTGACTGTCACATCCAGCTTACCATGGCATATTACATCAGTAACCTCTAAAAACCTTAGTGTTTTTTTTCATTCAAAACGTTACTTCTCTCTCGCTCAACTCCTAACACTTTATAAATCTCAGATCTGACCAGCCTCAGAATTGCTGTTCTCATATTTGGGATGGTGTACCTAAAACCTCTCTAAAAATGCTTGATGATATGCAGAAGAAGACTTTTAATAGGTGACTCCTCTCTCTCTCTCTCACACACACACACACACACACTCTCCTTTCAAGTCACTTTTCCATAGGCACTCTGTTTCCACATTGTTCCTTTTCTATAGGTACTTTCATAGGCATTGCCCTGCTGAACTGGCCACTACCATTCCTCCACTTTATTCTAATCATGTAAGAACTATTTACCACTGGTCAATACCCATACACTATCCATCTCAAAACATATGATGAATTTCTCATAATCTTCTCGACCTCTGTTCTTTGGAACAATCTCTCCTATACTGTTTTTCCCAATGATCCAATAAGTATAATCCCATACTTTTTTAAAGAGATATTAATGGATTACTTCCTTCTCCTTAATCACTTGCCCACATTTCTCACTGTTTGTTATAGGCCTTGTAACCTTTCGTGTGTGTGTGTGTGTGGGTGGAGTTGTCATTAAAAAATAAATAAATAAACTTCCAGACATGGCTTTTCATTCTTGCCCTCCACTCTATGCACAGTCCCGTCTGTATTAATTGTATAAAATTACCCTCACCAACTAACCTAGCTGCAATAGCTCATTTGGCAAATCATTAGTGCCTGATTTAATCCTAGTCTTTAACAAGATTTTTTGTAGATGGAGTGGTGGAGTTTTACTTATGGTAGTAGATGAATTCTCTCAGGATAGAAAACCAGGAAGCAAATGACACTGATGGTAGAGGTGAGCAGGACAGGATATTTAGTGGAGTGTTGCTGTAAGTCATAGAACATAAACAGTTTGTTCCTCATTGATCATTGAGGAATAGATATCTTAACCAGTATGCAGTGGAGAGAATGAATACTTTTCTTTTAGTGTTACATGGTGATCATCATTCATTTCAGACAAATTAAGGAGACTACAACCATTGTAGAAATAATTACTTTAATTTCCTGACATTTCAACTTTCATATTAAGGTCATCATCTGAAGTATACACACACACACATATATATACAGAGACAAGCTATATTACATTTCAAACAGTATGCCAAAGAGACAATGATTTGATCAACAGTTATTCTACTGTTCATGTTGGAGGCTTAATGGATTTTTTACAACACTAAAAAAGAATTAAAATAGAATTTAATACTTCCTATATTTCGTCCTAGTCGCTAGGACATCTACAGGGATTACAGAAACAATTAATGTAACATGCACACACAAATCTTACAATACTAAGCCCAACCACGTGGGTGACACTGAAGTCCTATCTAGGTGGAGTGCCCTCTAAGGGCGGTAGTAGGTGGCCTGGAATGTAACGTAGGACCTCTGGTGATGAGTGTTTCCCAAATCTTTGGAAGCTTAATGCAACCGTATTTATTAAGATTTGGTTGGTTTCTGAGAGCTGCTGCTGCTTCTAAAAAAAGTCTCTTTCTTGAATTTGCTGTGGTGGAGCATGGTGGTTTCTTCCATGATACTCTGTGGGTGGTGTCCAAAACATGGTCAGCCAAGCCTGAATGGCCATAGTTATGTTTGCATATGTAAGACTTGTGTTCCTCCAGGTGGATGGATGCTGATCTGCCTGTCTGTCCAAAGTATGCCAGCTTACAGGAACAGGGTACTTTGTAAACTCCAGGCAGCAAGAGAGGAGGGAGTTGATCTTTCGTAGAACGGATGAGGGTAGCAAGTTTGCGGTAGGGCTTATATGCTGTGTGTAGGTTGTACTTTTTTAGTATCTTGGCTATTTTATCAGATGTGCCACGGATGTAGGGTATGGTGATGGAATTTTTAAATTCTTGTTGACGAGAAGGATGGGGAATGGGGGAGGAACTGATTATTTTTTTGATACTGTGTTGGCTATAGCCATTGGAGAGGAAAGTGTTGTGTATGTGGTTAAGCTCAGTCGTAAGGGCGGTTCCACTGGAACAAAGATTGTGGGCTCTCTTAGTAAGAGTTTTAATCATGCCATATTGTTGTGAGGGGTAGTGGTGGGAGAGTTTGTGAATGTATCTGCCTGTGTGTGTGTGTGGGTTTTCTGTATACAGTGAAGGCAAGTGTATCATTAGGCAGGCGTGTGACTAAGGTGTCTAGGAAGGGTAAACAGTTGTTCTTTTCCTTTTCCATAGTAAACTGGATTCTTGGATGTAGGCTATTAAGATGACTGAGGAAGGAGTCTAATGTGTCTGGGCCATGAGGCCAAATAGAGAACTCTACACACGAAGTTATTCTACTAGTCTGACCTCTAGTGAAAGAAAATAAAAATAAATTAATAAAATAAAATAACTACATCAAAGCTAAATTCTATTTATAACATCATCAGAGAACAATTTCATATAGATAGTTTTATTACAGCAAAAGTGGTGTCCTAATTTTACACGAGAGTTGTTTATATTAGAGTTAAGATTCTGGATTACGTACAGTCCTATTTATAATCAACTCTTGGACAGAAAGGTTATGTGGGTAGAATATGTTCCTTCTCATATTCTTGGGATTTTTAGACCAACATTATTGTTAAGATCAGGATGGTTGATAAGAATTTCACGGGCCTCCTTAAATTTAAGTTCATACCACGTTTTGGTGTGATGTAAACAACAGATGCCTTTCCAGTCAATTCTATGTTGAGTATTCAGGGCATGATCAGAAAGGCTGGATTTACCATAGTTATTAAATTTAATGTGCAGTTTATGTTCCTTTTTTTGGATAGGAATTGTGCATTTTTGTGCACTATTACATGTTACAATCCATGTTAAAGACTTATCAAACAACCCTTGTAGGGTTGTTTGATAAGTCTGTGCAAAAATGAAGAAAACATAATTTTTTTGGAAGAAACATTTTTTATTTTTCAACGTAGTCTCCTTTGAGGTCTATACACTTAGTCCAACGATGCTCGAGTTTTTTTATCCCGTCCATATAGTATGATTTGTCCAACTCTTAAAAATAGGCAGTTGTTTCGGCAATCACCTCATCGTTTGATGAAAATTTCTTTCCTGCCAGCCATTTTTTCATGTTTGGAACAGATAGTAGTTCGAGGGAGCCAAATCTGGAGAGTAGGGGGAGGATGGGAAAGGACTTCGTAGTGTGAATCGAACAATTTTGCAGTCACAGTTGCAGAAGAGTGAGCGAGTGCATTGAAAATGAATCTTCGTGGTGAAAAAGAATCTTCTTTTTTGCCAAGTGTGGTCGTTTTCCTTTATTTCATTATTTAAACAATCCAGCAAAGATGCATAATACACTCCGGTAATTGTTTTGTTCTTTTCCAAGAAGTCTATGAAGATTATGCCATGAGCATCCCAGAAGACAGTGGCCATAACCTTTCCTGCTGAAGGAACAGTTTCACTTTCTTTGGTGCAGAGTCCCTGCTTGCAACCCATTGTTTTGACTGTTCCTTGGTCTCAGGCTGGTAGTGATGAATCCATGTTTTGTCCACTGTTACAAAACAAAAAAATTCCTCTGGATTCTGTTGAAACAGCTTCAAGCTGTCCTTTCAACAGTTCACACCTTGACACTTTTGATCCAGTGTGAGCAAACGTGACATCCATCTTGCAGATAGTTTCTCACATGTAAATGTTCATGTAAAATATTATATACACGGTCATTTGAGATGCCCACATAGCCTTAGCAATTTCATGCACCTTCACTCTTCTATCATCCATCACCATAAAATGGATTTTTTTCAATAATTTCTCTAGCAGTGACCTCAACAGAGCATCTAGAACGTTCAACATCACTCGTGCTCATATGGCCACTTCGAAGGTTACTAAACCACTTATAAATCATTCTAATCGAAGGTGCAGACTCACCATAATGTTTATGAAGCTTAGCTTTGGTTTCCTGAGATGTTTTGCCTTTCAAAAAGTAATGTTTAATCACTACATGAAATTCTTTCTCATCCATTTTTCACAAATCACGATACTACTTGATCGATTCTAATGAACGCCAAACACAGAGTAATAGATCTATCTGACTGAAACTTAGTGTGTGTGTGATCCTCCAACAGTTGCCAGCAACTAAAAAAACCTCTATACGTACTGGTGGTGCCATCTCTTAGACTTTCCATGGACTTATCAAGCAGCCCTCATATATAGGGCAAATTACAGGTGCAATGAATACAGTATACTCCAGGGGTGGGCCAGCGGAGGAAGTGGATCCTTGGATGAGTTGAGTAATGAGTTAATGTATGGAATGGTTATAGTTTTATTAAACTGTAAACTAGTTTATTTTTGTTTTTAAGTGAGGTCTTGTGAAGAATTGTGTTGATAGTAATTTGGCTATAGGCATTTTTCAGGAAGATATTGTTGGTAACTTTTAATTCATCTTTAAGTGTTTGTTCATTGGAGCAAATCTTCAAAGCCCTGTTTTTTAGCATGTTAATGACCACTAGTTTTTGTGTTGGGTGATGGTGGTAGAAGTTTGTGTATATCACTACATGAAATTCTTTCTCATCCATTTTTCACAAATCATGATACTTGATCGATTCTAATGAGTTAATTCTAATCTATTACTCTGTAATAGATCTATTAGAGAGTAATAGATCTATCTGACTGAAACTTCTAAATCGTACTTACCGGGTGCGAAATTTAAGGATGTAAGTGAGAGTATTAGAGTGCAAAAACAGAGGGTGAAAGAATTAATAATTGTGGTGGGTACGAATGAATTGAAAGGTGATAAATTTTTTATGAGAGAGGACTTGAAAGTATTGTTAAAGGTAGCAAAAGAAAAGAGTGACAGAGTTAGAATGGTGAGTCTGTTGCCGCAGTATGACAGAGAGGAGTTTAGAAGGAGGGCCATAATCACAAATGACATTATGCGCAGGTTATGCAAACAGTGTGATGTGGAATTTGTGGACGTGTGGAATGAGTTTGATAGGCAAAAGGACTTATACAAGATGGATGGCCTGCATTTGAATGGACTTGGTGTGTGAAGACTGGAAAAAGTGTTGCTGAATGAAGTGAAAATGGATGTGCAGAACCAGGGAAACTAGAACTACCAAGGATGGGGGGGGGGAGTAGATATGCAGACATCAGTGAGACAGTTGAGTGTAAAAATGTATATAATGTACCTGAGCCAGCACTAAGGACAAAAAATCGGAATGGGACATTTAGAATAACGCATCATGATATGGGTGGGACAAAGGGATCACTGCATTTCATCTATGCTAATGCCAGGAGTATTAGGAATAAGAAGGAAGAATTTTTGGCCTTGATTTGCTCTTCCTGCCACAGGTTATTGGCATTAGTGAAACATGGCTGACGGAAGATGATATAGTTAGTGGGATAGAATGTGTAGGTTATAGTGTGTTTAGGAGGGACAGAGAGAATAAAATGGGGGGAGGGGTGTTATTGATGATAGCTGATGAACTGCAACCAAGGAGAATTGAAGTTGTATTGCAGGATAGTGAAAGGAGCTCATTTGAGGCTATTTGGTGTGAGATTGAGACTGCAGAATAAAATATACAGTTGGGTGCTGCTATAGACCAGGTGATGGAATAGATGGTGGAGATAGTATGCATAAACAAATTGATGAAATGAGTGGAAGGAGGGTATAATTATGGGGGATTTTAATTATGGTAACATTGATTGGAAGGAGGAGAGGACACATGTGAGGAAGGAAATGGATTTTATTCAATTATTAAGGGATAACTATCTGAGACAGCATGTAATTGAAAATACTAGGGGTGTGAGAGTGCTTGACCTGGTAATAGCATCTCACAATTTGACTGTAATGAATATGACCATGTTGCCACCTATTGGTGAGAGTGATCATAAGGTCTTGACCTGGGAGGTGGCTAAAGGTGTGGAATTTTTGATCAAGACAGGGTATATGTGGAATTACCGTGCTGGCAAGTATGACAAGCTTAGGAGATTTCTTGGATCAGTGCCATGGCATGTACAACTGCAAGGGCTGGACGTCGATAGAGCATGGGAAATGGTCAAGGAGCATTTACAGGAGGTTATGGCTGATTGTATACCTAGGGTCTGAATAGTAAAACAAGTAGGGGTTAAATGGATGAATAACACCATTAAGCTTGAGCTGCAAAAAAAGAAACAACTGTTGAGGGAATTTAAAGAAAGGGGTGACCTGCAGGCACATGAACGGTATAAAGTGCAGGCCAGAAGGGTAACGAGTGTGGTAAAAACAGCAAAAGCCGATTATGAAAGGAAACTAGCTATGCAAGCAAAAGAGAATCCCAGACAGTTCTTTCAATATGCTGCAAGCAAGAAAATAACTGTATATGGCAAAATGATTTTAAGAAATAACAATGGTAAGGGGGTCACTGAACCAGTCGATATAGTGGAGTTACTGAGCGTGCACTTTGCAAAAGTATATCATCCAGGTGGAGACATTGAAAAAATGAAGGAGCCATTAGTTTATACGGGAATTGTGATGAATGAAGTGGAGGTGAATAATCTATTACAGAACCTTAATGTGAATACATCTGTGGGATTGGATGGTATACCGGCACGGGTCTTGTGTGAAGCGGCTAAGGAATTATCAGTGCCCTTGACCATGTTGTTTAATCTGAGCCTTGGGTCTGGTTTAGTCCCGAAGGCGTGGAAAGAGGGGAAAATAGTTTCAATGCATAAAGGAGGATCCAAGACTATGGTTGCAAATTACCGATCGATCAGCATATCAGGAGTTGTTGTCAAGGTCTTGGAGAAAGTAGTCAAGAGAAAAATACAGGAATGGAGTGATGAAAATGAGATACTCGATGAGGGACAGCATGGCTTTGTGAAGTATAGATCATGCCTGAGTAACTTGCTCAAGTTTTATAACAAGGTTATAAAACTTGATAAGGGAAACTGGATAAGGGAAATGGGTTTACAGTGATACTGCTGGACCTGGCAAAGGCGTTTGACAGGATACCACATGGAATTCTAATCTGTAAACTACAACATATGGGAATGGATATAGGGTTGGTGAGATGGATGGGTGGTTGATGGAGAGATATCAAAGAGTGGTTTATTCAGGAGTGGAGTCCAAAAGACGGCCTGTGACTAGTGGGGTGCCGCAGGGTTCTGGTTTTGGACCACTGCTGTTTAATCTGTTCATTAACGATATAGGGAAGGATCTAAGTGGAACAGTTCATTTGTTCACTGATGATGCAAAGTTGGGGAGGGCGATAGTGAATGCAGAAGATGTCAAAATCTTGCAGGATGACTTGGACAGAATTGGAGTTCTGGGCTAAGGAGAATGGATGTCAATTTAATGTTACAAAATGTAAGGTTATGCATTTTGGGGTGAAAAGATTAGCAGCAGTATACCACATTGGTGGACCTGTACTCTAGGAGATTGATGAGGCCAGGGACTTGGGAGGTTGGTGGATAGGGAGATGAAGTTTAGGGGGCACATTGCAAAAGTAGCTAAATCAGCTCATGAACTCACTTGGTTGTTGAAAAATACCTTGACGAGCAGAGACAAGCAAGTTATTGTACCTCTGTACCGCCTTGATAAGATCTCATCTCGACTACTGTGCCCAGATGTGGTCACCTAGGTTCCTTCTTGATGGGGAGGAGGTGGAGAGGATCCAGAGGCGAGTGACTAAGATGATAGTGGGTCTATGGAATGAACCATATGAGAACAGGTTGAAGATTTGTGGGTTGCAGAAACTGGTTGATAGGCGGAAAAGGGGAGATATGATTGAGACATTCAATTTGCTAAAAGGATTCTATAAGATTAATTCAGAGGATATTTTTGAGATCAGGACTGGTGGTGGGAGAACTAGGGGACACCTATGGAAGCTGTGCAAGAGTGTGGTTAGCAGTGGTGTTAGAGCTGGGTTCTTTACTTTTAGAGTGATAAATGAGTGGAATAAGCTGCCAGAGTCTGTTGTGGGTGCTATGACAGTGAGCGAGTTCACGGCAAGGTATGATAGATACTGTGAGAATGTCGTATAGTTGTGTGGACATGATGTTTAGGACCTCCCTCGATGAGTCTAAGGACTCCCTGGAGTAGCCCGAAAATAATAATAATAATAATATATATAAAGCTGGCCCGGTTGGCCGAGTGGATAGTTTATCCGCTCTCCAGCCAAAAGCTGTGGGTTCAAATCCTGCCATGGGCATGGATGTTTGTGATTGTCTGTGGAAATACCACTCTTGGTCAGCAGTAGATGGCATTGGTGTAATTGCGGTCAGTTGGTGATTGAATGGTGGAGACGGAGTTGTAGAGCAGGTGCCCTCCCTTGATGAGTGCTTGGAGGTGTCAAATAATAATAATAATATTGTGTAGTATGTGTTGGCTTCCGGTAAACAGTGAAGGAAAGACTGCCTTCTGGCAGTCTTTCCTGTGACAAGTGTATCTAGAAAAGGAAGTGTGTTCTGTCTGTGAAATTAAAGTAATTATTGCTAACATGGTTGTAGTCTCCATAATTTGTGTGAAAAGTGGATGAAATGAGTTTTAGATTTGCTTGTGATTGAGATTTTATCCTTGCCTTCCACACAAATAACGGTGATCATCCAGAGGAGTGGGAAGAAGAACCTGTTCATCCTTCCATTTCATGACACAGGAGGAAGAGCAGGTATATAGCAATCTCAAAGGAGAGGAATTTATGTGGAATTGCAAGGAAGATAATTGTAATTGATTTAGAAACCAACTTGAGGCAGTACTATGTATGTATGTAAGAATTTAAAAGAAAAAAGGTTTGTAACTTTTGTGAGCCACTTAAGAAAATTTATTAACAACAATGGTAAATTCTTTATCTTCAATGAGAAAGAAAACTGTAGATTTAAAAAAAGGTATAAAGAGAGGACTGGAAAATATTCAGATGAAAAAAGCAACCTGTATAGTAAGTAAGGAGAAATTAGAATACAAGAATCGAAAGGTAATTACAGAGTTGACACTGGGGGGAGTTCTTTTGCTTGGTGGAACAGTGGGAAGGAGCGGTAATGGGCAGGGGGGCATCCCTGAAAGTCTATCATATTTGTGTTTCCTGGGAAGAACCTCCCACGATGAGTCTTTTGACTATATGGAGGCCTGAATAATAATAATAATAAAAATTAGAATACAAGAAGAGACTCGCGCTAGTCACAGAAATCTCCAGTTTTTTTTTCACGATGTGGCCCATTAGAAAGAGAAACAAAAAATGAAGACCTTATTAGTTATGGTCTTGTGACCACTGCAAATGACATAGTGGAGCTGTTTAATGCTCACTTCATTATAATTATTATTATCAGCCTTCTACTGGGAGACATAAGTCCTTATACAGTAGTGATAGGCAAGATATCTACAATTATTAAATTCATTTTATATATAGATGTACATGAAACTATGACTACTATCAAATATGTTCAAATTCAATTGTATGTTTGTGAGGGAAAAATCAGAGTATATGGACAAAACTAGCCACGTGCCAAGAGTCATTGACTGAAAATGATGGGGGGGATGAACAGCATGTATTATTATTATGTGGGTGACTATGGAATCTGTAAACTCATCAGGGAAAGCCTTAAAAACATTATTATCCAACATTTGTGCAGTACCTATCATACTTTGCTTTGAACTCATTCCCAGTCATGGCACAAACAACAAACTCTAGAAAACTATTCCACTCATTCATCACTCTCCAAGCAAAACATCTAGTCCTAACACCCTTGCTAACCAATTTCTAAGGATGGTCCCCTAGTTCTCCCACCACCAGAGCTGTTCTGAAAAATTTGCTCTGTTTCAATAACTAAGTAATCTGATGAGCTGTTTTAGCTACTCCTGCAATATGCCCTCGAAACTTCAATACCCTAACCACTAACACTCCCAGATCCCTGGCTTCATCAGTTTCCTAAAGTATAGTTCAATATAGTACACAGCTGGTAATCTTTTCACCCCAAACTCCATAACCTTACACTTTGGCATATTAAACTGACATTCATTCTCCTACTGCCAGTCTATTTAAATTATCATGCAAAATTTTATCATCATCTTTATTGACTATTGCACTACCTAATTTTGCATAATCAGCAAACAACTGAATAGTTCCTCACAGATCATTTCCTATATCATTAATGTACAAATTAAATAGTAGTGGCCCAAGAACAGAGTCCTGTGGTACACTACCAGTCACAGGCCCTCTGCTGGACTCTACTACTGTCTGGTATCTCTCAAATCAACCACCCTCTTATCCACTTCACCAACTTTATATCCATTCCCATGTGCTGCAGTTATTGATTAGAATTCCATGTATTACTGATGCATGACCAACCCTTCACAAAATAGAAGACGAGAGGATGGAAACAGTAGGAGAGACGGAATGAGAGAGGGATATGGAAGTGCTAGAAGTGGAGAAAATGGAAACAGTAGGAGAGAGGGAATGAGAGAGATGTATGGGAATGCTAGAAGACGAGAAGATGGAAACAGTAGGAGAGACGTAATGAGAGAGGGATATGGAAGTGCTAGAAGAGGAGAGAATGGAAACAGTAGGAGAGAGAGATATGGGAATGCTAGAAGAGAGAATAGCAGTAGAGGAGAGGGAATGAGAGAGACCTATGGGAATGAAAGAAGAGGAGAGAATGGAAACAATAGGATAGAGGGAATGGTAAGAGGTATAATGTATGGCGACTCAATGATCCGTGGTGTTCAAGATAGTATGCGTGAGGAGTGTTTGCCAGGAGGAACAATAGAATGGGTGGCTATGGCAATTAAGAGAGGTGAAAGGGTGGATGAGATGATTGTGATGGTAGGAACAAATGACTTGAGTGGTCATGTAAGTTGGGCAGCGAGAGATATGAGATTTTTGCTTGAGGCTGTACGGAAGAAGACAGAGAGAGGAAAAATAGTGTGCGTGTTGCCTAGGTATGATAATGATGAGCTGAGCAGAAGAGCGGTGATATTGAATGGCATAATAGCGAGAATGTGTGACAAGAGAGGACTAGTATATGTGGATGCTTGGAGTGTGTTTGAGGAAAGAGAGGAATTGTATGCGAGAGACGGCTTACATTTGAATGAGGAAGGACGTAGGCATCTGGAGAGATTGCTGTTCTGAACGAGTCAGTGTGTCCCAGGGAGGATGATAGTAGGGGTGGCCTCTTGTGGGAATGGATACTTGGGAGAAGGGAGACGATGTCAGGTAACACTGAGCCCAGTGGAGTCTAGAAGGGATAATGCTGGATAGAAACAGTGGCATTTATATGCTTTATACTAATGCCAGGAGTTTTCGACTTTTAGCTTGGATAATGAACGAGGTTAAAGTTTTATGTTAGTAATTGCTTAGAGTATTGTCCTTTGGAGCACCGAGGTATAATACTATGTGCTGTTTTGGTGGAACTATGCTGGAGGTGTAGGTGGAGGAAATTTGAGATCAAGACATAATGGTGAACAGTAGCCTGAAGTTTTCAGAGAGCACATGACAAATATTTCAAAGACCATAGCATGTTGCTGTTATGGTAAGGAGAATATGGACAGTTAGGAATAAGGTTGTGGTACCACTGTATAAAGCATTTGGAAAACCACACATGGAATGTTGTGCTCAAATTTGGTTAGCTAGTTTTCATTGTGATGTGAAAACTCTGGGAAGAGTCCAGAGATGAGTAACTAAGACATTATCTTCTTCTTTTCAGACATTTTCTGTCCACTCCTGGACGAAGGCCTCCTCCAGTTCTTTCCACCTTTCTCTGTTCTTGACAATAGTTGACCAATTTTCCCCAACAAAATTTGACAATTCATCACTCCATGGCCTCATTTCCCTTCTTTTGGAATCCAGTTCGTTAGTATGGAGGTAAATTGCTCATCTTCTCTTCTGGATAGATGTCCAGCCCATTTCCATTTTAGTAGCTTGTGGTGAAGAATATGTCAGTGATTCGAGTCTAGCTTGTTATCCTGGTATTTCGCTTATCTTTTGATGTGATGCCTAGCATCAACCTCTCCATTTTTCTTTGAGTTGTTAATTTATTTGCCAGTGCTTTTGTTAGCGACCAAGTTTCACAACCTTATGAGATGACTGGAAGTATACACTGGTTAAATGGCTTCCTTTTTTAAACAGAGTGGGACATCATTGTTTTGAAAAATGCTTTTGAATTTTCTGAATGCACTCCAGGCAGGTTGAACTCTCTTATTTATTTCCTTTTGGAGTCCACAGTTTAGATCATTGAGATGACCTAAGTATGTATATGAAGAGACTCTTTCCAAGAAATTGTTTTCTATTATTATGTTTTTTGGTGTTGCAAAATGATTAAACATGATTTTTGTTTTTTCTCTGTTTATCTTTAGACCGACTTTTCTGCTTTCATGATATAGGTCTTCTATCATTATATTAAGGTCTTCTGGAATGTTTGCAAATATTATGATATCATCTGCATATCTTAGGTGTGTTAAGTTTCTGTTATTAATTTTTATATCAAGGTTTGTCCAGTTTATATTATTAAATATTGAAGGGCTGCTGTGAAGATTTTAGGTGATAGTCTCCTTGTCGGACATCTTTTTCTATTGATATTTTTATTGTTACTCATGTGAAGTTGGATTGTTTCTGTTGCAGTGATGTATATTGCCTGGAAGAGGTCCATATATTCTCCAGGAACTCCCTGATTCTGGAGTGCTTTGATTATTCTATTAGTTTTGATGGAATCAAATGCTTTTTCATAATTAATGAAGGCTAAACAGTGAGGCAATTGGTTTTCTTCTTCTTTTTCTATTATTTGTTTTACTGCATGAATATGATCAATTGTGTTAAAGCTTTTACGGAATCCTGCTTGTTCTCCTGGTTGATTTGAGTCAAGAAGAGGTGTTAACCTGTTTGTATTACTTTTGTGAGAATTTTGTACAGATTAGAGAGAATACTAATTGGTCTATAGTTCTTTACTTCTTCTTTGTCCCCTTTTTTAAATAACAATATCAGAGTACCATTTTTCCAATTTTCTGGTATCTTCCCCTCTTCTAGGCATAGATTTAGTAAGTTTGTGACATGGTAAATTATATTGTTTCCTCCCCATTTAATTAGGTTCTTCACCAGGACATTTTCCATTTTTCATTTGTTTTAATGCTTGTTTTATTTCATCTGAAGAGAATGGAGGGATGAATTCCATATGCGATGGAGAAGAGTTATTTATATTTGATTTATCTATTGAAGGATCACTATAGAGTTCTTTATAAAATTCTTCTAGCCTGCTTAGGATTTGTTCTTGGTTCCTTATTGTAGTTCCATTCTTATCTTTATCAGGACTCTGTAATTTTGATTATGGAGGGAACTTGATAGGAATAAACTGCTTGATGCTTCTTAATTATAATTTCTTCCCTTACTCTTAATTCACCTTCCAAGATCAAGTGATTACTATCATCAAGATCCAAATTCCTCTTTCCCCTGTAGGTCCATGTTGCTTCAGATAACTCTCATGAAGTTGGACTAGAAATTTATATTAACAGTTCTTTTATTCTCCCAGTCAGTGTCTCCCATATTAAAATCCTTCATTACTACTATTTCCTTATCTCTTTAAATAACTAGCCCATAATATTATGGGCAGACTCCTCACTTATTATATGTACCACATAATCTCCACACAAACTCTTTTCCTAAATAGGAATTCCAATTATCATTAATTTGCCAGTCCAAATCTTCCCTGATAAGCAATAACAGATCTCCTCTTTTCTTATCAAAGTGCATAATGTTAGTTATTAGCAATATGTACTTTTATAGCATGAATGCTATCATGTCTGAATTACCTTGATAAAGATATTTCATCCTGCCAAAATGAAATAGATTCATTTCTAGATAAACTGGAGAGTGAATTGAAGGAGTGAAACTGATGTATGTAGAAAGGACTCAGATGAAGACTCTATCACCTGTTTTAAAGAAATATGCCAGGGAACTGATGCTGCCATTGAATTGGTTGTTTAATGAAAGTTTTAGAATTGGAAATGTTCCCATGGAGTGAGATAGTACCATCACATAGAGCTGGTAGTAAAATAGAAGCAAAATAAAAATTAGTAAGAGCTGGATTTGTTAAGGGATACGCTTGTTTCAGTAATATACTGAAAAACCTTTTATAATAAAGTAACCAAGTGGTTGATTAGGAGAATGCATATACATAATTTTTTGGATTTTGCAAAGGCATTTGACAAGTTGCTGCATCACAAACAACTCAATTTTTAAGTTGCAAGGAATGTATTTAGAATATGAAGCAACTGGATTTTTTTTATTGTTTGACAGATGTTAATGAGTTTTATATGATAGGAAAAAGCACTGTCATGGAGAAGAAAGGTTACAAATGAGATTCCTCAGGGCTCAATACTGGATCTGTGGAGATATTCAATTATATGTAGATGATGTAAATCTAGAGATGCTATTAGTAATGGTGCCAATGTTGTGGTTTTTCAAGAGGTTTGGATAAGCTAGAAAGTGGTAAATGAGTGGAGGATGCCACTTTAACATAGCTAAGTATAAGGTTTTGAACTTTTTGATCTCTAGATGGAATGCTTGTTACTCTTTTGGTAGAGCCTATACTGGAAAAATGAGGATGGAAAGAAATCTTGGAGTGACAGTGGACAGAAATTTGAATTGCAGAGATGGTGAAATCAACCCAGCAGGTATAAGGATGTAGTGGTTCCATTCCATAAGGCCTTGATCAAATAACACATGGAATACTGTGCTCAGATATTTAGTGGGCTTTGGAGAGAGTAGAAGTGGATAACAAAAATTATATCAGGATTGGAATGTGGGCTAAGAGGATAAACTGATCACATGTAATTTGCAGAATTTAAAAGTGATATGAGATTGAAACATTTAAGGTGTTTTGAGGATTTACCAGATGAAGATTTTTCAGCAGACAGAACAGAGATCCATTCCTGGAAGTTGTACAAGAGAGGGGTTATGTATGGAAAGTGGTAGGTGCATGGAACGCATTTTCTGAGAGACTGGCAAAATTGCAGACAGTGAATGAGTTTAAGGAGTAATATAATAGACAGTAATATAATAGACCTGTGGTTTACACGAGGTCTAGCAGAAAAATATGATATTTTTTATTGTGACAGTTGGCAGCACTATTGAACTGGCAATAACATAGTATGCTAGAGTGACTTTCTCTCTTTCTTTCTTTCTCTTACTCTCTTTCTCTCTTTTTAGTTAGTCTATGTCTGATGTGTTCATCACAAAAATGGAGAAGCAAAATCTTGATTAAATTTTGTGTTAAACTGAATGACAGTGTTATTGAAACATCTATAAAATTAAGCAGGCATATGATAATGATTCTTATCATGTGCTCAAGTGTTTAAATGGCACAAGATGTTTTTGAGGGAAGAGAAAGCATGGAAAATGAGCAACATGCAGGGTGGCCTGTCACAGCAAGAATGAACAAAAAAACAACATTGAGCAAGCATGGTGCTGCATTTGTGAAGATTGACTTGTAATGCTCCAAATCTCAGAAGAATTATATATTAACTATTTCACCATTCACAAGATTTTGATTGAAGCTTTAGAAATGCAAAAGATCTGTGTGAAGATGGTCCAAAAATCGCAGTGATGATGAAAAACATCACTGCCACAGTGTGTCTGGAAATTCTAGACTGATCTCAATCTGAACCCAAGATTGTGTTATTACTGGGGACAAGAGCTGTTTTTTTTAGTATAATCCTGAAACAAAACACCAAAGTTCTAAGTGGCACACAAAAAATTCTCCAAGACCAAGGAAGGCATGTATGAGCAAAACAAAAACTATGATTGTCATCTTTTTTCAATAGCCATGGCATGGTCCATCAAGAATTTGTACCTCCTGGAGTGACTTTCTATCAATTTGCTACAAGAAATCCCTTGAACAGTTGCAAAATCATGTCTTACAGATACTTCCAGACATTGTGAATGATTGGATCTTGCATCATGACAATACACTTTCCCATTCTGTGCTGTCAGTTCATGAATATTCTAAAAACATGCATTCCATTGTTGGAACAGGCACTGTACACAAACTTGTCTTTGTGTGACTTTCTTTCTTTTCCCCTAGCTCAAGAGCGAGATGAAAAGTATCCATTTTGAAACTGAGCAATAACATAGTATAACATAGAAAACATCCAAAGAGCCATAAATGAGCTAACAGAAGAGGACTTTTAATCCTGTTATACTATGTGGAAAAAACTTGAAATAGGTGCATTTTGTGCAGGGCAAGTTACTCTGAAGGTGACCATGATGTTTCAGATGATTAATTGGATACACAGTTTTGTACAAATTTTGTCTTATTACCTTTCTGCTAGACCTGCAGCGAGTTTCACGAATCTCTGCTGGTCGTGTAATAATTTTAATAACCTAAACATTTCTCTTATATCTCTTCCCTTCTTTGCCCAATGCCAACATTCCAAAGTCCATCTCTGAAGCCTCTCCAGAGTCTCCTTATGACAATGGAAATGAGATGAGTAAATATATATACACAGTAGTTCATTGGTCTGTTTGAGGCCTTGTACAGTGTTACAGCCATTATCTCCTTATTTCTACATGCTGCTCTTCTTCTTCTTATCATTGTAGAAATGCACTGTACAAATAGTGTCTGCATCCTGGAGCATAGTACCAATGCCATAAACAGGCTTATGCTTCCACACTCCGCAGTTCAACACCATTCACATATTAACACATTAACTTAATTAACCCAAATCATCTGCCAAATTAGAAATCTGTTAAAAAATTTTTTGAAGTTTTTTTATGATGTAACGAACCTTTACCTTTTTTTTCATCAAATGGTTAGTTAGCTGGTCTCATACGGAGTTGGAAGGTTTTCCTTCTAGGAACTCGGGTTTTAAGTCCCTCAAAACAGGAAAACCAGCCCCTTAACCATATATCTACAGACATAGGACACTAGTTGTGAGATGAGTCTTGCCATCTTTCTACTGTACATTATGGGTCTCAAGTAGAGATCTATAATAGTTAACTCCCTAGATGGACTTGACAGGACAGAACAGAAAGTTGGTGAGTAGAATACATTGCCTAAGATGTAATTGAATGTAAAAGCAGTGAACAAGTTTAAGGCATAGTTTGAAGAACATTATGCGAGTTGCAGTAAGGACTTTCTACAAGAAGTACTGTAATAATATTGAAGTGATGATGAAATATTCAAGAATGAAGTGGATGCCATGTGGACTCTACATCAAACCTGAATGGAATCCACATGGCATCCACTTCATTCTTGAATATTTCATCATTCACAGAAAAGGATGACTTCATATATACTCAGTGAACAAAACATTAAGGATAGTGGTGATGGGAAGTTGACACTGCCATCATCCATGCAGAGTGAAATATACCCAAACCGAATGCAGACAGTAAATATGCAGACATTGTGGATGTATTATTGGTACAAGACATATGGGTCATTCTATTGTCCAAGTGGTAAGACCTCTAGAGTTCTCAAGGGCAACCATATATCAAGGGTCTACTGTAAGTATACCATCAACAGACATACCAGTGGTTGATCGCACGCTATTGATGACCTGGGTCAACACAGACTGTCCAGGCTCATACAGACCAACCACAATGCAACAGTGGCACAAATCGCATCCAATTTCAATGTCGGAGGTCCAAGGATTGTCAGCGAGTGAATAGTATGACGTACCTACATATTATGGGCTAAGGGAACTGATTCCCTAATCGGGCACCACTGTTGACAGATCATCGGGTTGTCTCGCCCCATGTCAGGACCATCAAAACCGGAACTTTGCAAAATGGACTAGAGTTGTGGTCTGATGAATTCTGTTATCAGTTATATCGAGCTGATGGGAGGATGTGGGTGTGGCTTTGATAGCATGAGGCCATGGCTCCAGGGTCATCTCTGTTCAAGGTAGTGGCTCTGATGGTTTGTCGAGCCTTCTCATTTGACATATTAGGTCCTTTAGTATGTCTGTAAAGGTCCTTAAATGCTGTGAGCCCAGAATTTGCTGGCTGATCACATACACACTTTCATGCATCCTGCAGCCATGGGTCTTTTTCAGCAGGACAATGTGCTGCCCCCACTTGGCTGCATCCACCCAGGCATGACTCGACGAACATTCATCTGAGTTTGGGACCATCCCTTGGCTCCTAAGGTTTTTGGATTTAAATCTCTATGGGATGCTGTAGAGCAGAAAATCAGATCCATGTATCTGGGACCTGAGGCACAGTTGTGGACAGTGCTGCAACAGACATAGATGCTGCTACTGAAGGTAATTTCATCCATGATCTTCACAGATACCTTTAAATAATCTTTAAAGTTATAATAAATTTAGTTTAATCCTTTATCCAAGTGTAAGCAAACAAAGTTTGCGCCTGAAAATATCTTCAGGACTGAGGTATGCCAAGGGATGTACCACTTTACCTCAGTCCTGAAGATATTTTCAGGCGCAAACTTTGTTTGCTTACACTTGGATAAAGGATTAAACTAAATTTATTATAACTTTAAAGATTATTTAAAGGTATCTGTGAAGATCATGGATGAAATTACCTTCAGTAGCAGCATCTATGTCTGTTGCAGCACTGTCCACAACTGTGCCTCAGGTCCCAGATACATGGATCTGATTTTCTGCTCTACAGCATCCCATAGAGATTTAAATCCAAAAACCTTAGGAGCCAAGGGATGGTCCCAAACTCAGATGAATGTTCGTCGAGTCATGCCTGGGTGGACAGTGCTGCAACAGACATAGATGCTGCTACTGAAGGTAATTTCATCCATGATCTTCACAGATACCTTTAAATAATCTTTAAAGTTATAATAAATTTAGTTTAATCCTTTATCCAAGTGTAAGCAAACAAAGTTTGCGCCTGAAAATATCTTCAGGACTGAGGTATGCCAAGGGATGTACCACTTTACCTCAGTCCTGAAGATATTTTCAGGTGCAAACTTTGTTTGCTTACACTTGGATAAAAGATTAAAGTAAATTTATTATAGTCTAACCAAGTGCAAAATTAACTTCCAACATCTTTCTCTAAATCCAGAGTAATTTAATAATAAGGTGGTACACC
Organism: Typopeltis vanoorti; assembly: GCF_054136105.1. Lineage (NCBI taxonomy): Eukaryota > Metazoa > Arthropoda > Arachnida > Uropygi > Thelyphonidae > Typopeltis > Typopeltis vanoorti. The sequence continues at coordinate 90,884,816 of NC_143554.1, forward strand.
GGTTGGCAACTCGTATAAGTAAATATGACCTCTCCATTGCTTCTGCCTGAGTATCACCACTCTGGGTCTGCCTCCCACTGATGAGACCTCAATAAAGGTCAAAATCGGTCTGGGTAGTGGCCCTTCCTTTAATGCATAGCAGTATACATGTCTGCAGGGAGATGTGCTTTGCACTATGGGAGATACTGAGACAAGGAGTGATGAGAGCTTGGTCCACTTTTGCTACGAGTTGCCAAGGGATGTACCACCTTACCTCAGTTCTGAAGATATTTTCAGGCAAACTTTGTTTGCTTACACTTGGATAAAGGATTAAACTAAATTTATTATAGTCTAACCAAGTGCAAAATAAAAATCTTTAAAGTTACCTGTAGCATAAATGTAAACAACAAATTATGCAATAACCACAGAATTAACTTTAATGTAGGTACAGATATTTTGTACAATAATGGTACACCATCAGTGTGTACAACAGGAATACAAGATACATACAACAAATGGTTCAGTACATATATCATGGCAAAGTATATGTTTCATGGGACAGACTTCTGTTCAATGATGTAGAGGTGTTAAAAATGAAAGATTTCTTTAACTCTAGAATCACATATGTCACAGTTATTAACTTTTTTATTATGTAAATATTTTGTCTTACCTATCATAAAATGATCTACCAGGTCTGTAACAACAGACTTGGTGGATCGGTGGCTAGTGATGAAGAAATGCATCACCAAATAGAGACAGTGGTGCGAAAAAGGTAATCATAATGGGAGATTTAAATCATCCAAATATTGATTGGGTAGCAGTAAAATCTCATGAGAAGAATGAAACTGGATTTATTGAGCTGTTGCAAGACAACTTCAAGCAGAATGTGACAGAAGGAACTCTAGTTCCAAGAGTGTTAGATTTGATTATAGTGTCCGAGGGTGTTTCAGTTAAAGACGTAACTATTCTGCCTCTGGTTGGTAACAGTGATCATGCAGTACTCAGTTGAACTGACTAAGTTTAGGATTGTTTCACTCAGAAGCTCAGTCAATATAGATGAAGCCCTTTGCTATCAGAAAGACCTGGATTATATTCCCGTCAGTGACACGAGGAACCATTATCTGGTCACTTTATACTAAAGGTAAGTTAACTGGTCTCATACGGAGACAGGGTCGCCGAGAAATTTTCTGGCCCGTGACAAGTCTGTGGTCCGGGCCCCACTTTAAAAAAAAAAAAAAATGTGCATCACTTTTGTTTAATAAAAAAAGTCAAAACATTAAACATTTATTTAAAAAAAGTGTACAATAAATTCAAAATTCGATACATTGCATACCATACAAAATACAAACATTAAATTAAATAAAAAGAGAATTTTTTAAATTTTTATTGCCCTCATCCACTTCCTCACTTTATTGGTTAGCGAAATCTTTAATCACCTCGTCATAATCAATTTTCATTGCCAGGTCATGTTCTATTGATAGCAAAGCTAAGCCGTTTAATCTTTCCTGGAGCATTGATGATCTATCTACTGAAGCTCTTTATTGCTGAAAGTTTACTAAACGCTCTTTCACCTTCGGCAACTGTTACTGGTATTATGCAAAAAATTCTGATTGAAGTACATATTTCGGGAAAAACACCGTGAAGTCGAAATTTATAAATGGTATTTAATAACTCTAGTCCTGGTATAATATCTTTAATTAACCCCCCAACTGGCCACGACGCCTATAGATGTTCAGCTAAATCTGGATACGAAGCTCTAACACCCATTGAATAACATGGATAAGAAGTGCAATTTGGTGTCACTATTTCATCCTCATCGGCCGGTAGGGAATCATGGCGTTATAAATCTTTTTTTTATGTGATAGATTTCGTCTCTCAGAGATGATAAGTCTTTCGAATATTTACTTATTAAATTATTGCACGAGTCAGAAATTTTTTGACGCTTCATTGTTTGAAAATGTAATATTGGTGAAAATAAATTCTGAATGTTTTTTAAAGATGTGAAGTTGGTAAATAATTAATTCCAGTATAACAAAATATACAGTTCTTTTAAAATGTCCTTGTGTATCATTCCCATCTGCACTTTCTTCATCTGCTAGCATTATTCTTTTCGTTTTCGACCGGTTTTCGATAACGGTATTTGGGATTATACCCAATTCGATTGCAACAAGTGTAGCTTCAGAGAGGGCATCTTGCCACTTATTTCTAAAATGTTCAAGTTCTTTCAGAAGAGACTCAAAATTTGCTGTTGCAATATCAATCGATATGGTACTAGATTGCATTATTTTATTTCGTTCGTCAATGGAAGCTAAAATTTTAAACCAAATTGTTGCATAAAGTATTGCTTTGAAACTTGAAAAATATCGTTTTAGAGCAACAGCTTCAGAATGACCTTCATTTGATAATTTCCCAATCAAAATTACATCCTCTAAAGCTTTTAAAATACTTGGAAGCTTCTGAGCAACCGGTCTAACCGCATCGATTCTACAACTCCAGCGAGTTTGAGATAGACCATGAAGAGAACAGCCAGTTTAAGTTTTAAAAGAGGTTTTTTAAAACTTAAAAAAGGTTTTTTAGAGGTTTTTTTTTTTAAGTTTTATATATAGTAACAGCCAGTTTTTTCTAATAAAATTTGCCATCTCATTGGGCTTGGGCTACAAAATGCAAATAAACGCTCCAAGTTTCCAAAATATATTGTACTTTCCGAACAACATTTAGCTGCATTTACGCCCACTACATTCAGTGAATGTGCTGCACATGGAGAATAAAGAGAAGTTTCATTTTCTTTTTCAATAAAAGACCGAACACCTTTTATTTTTCCACTCATATTTGCAACATTGTCATATCCCTGACCTCTGCAGTTTTGTATGTCAATTTCTAGTTGATTGAAGCGTTCTAATAATTTTTTTTTGCTATTTCTTTTCCAGTTTTATGATAAAAATCAAGAAATTCTATAAATCTTTCAAGAATCATCCAATTTTTGTTAAAGAATCTCTGAAAACATATAGTATTAAAACATTTTGTTCGATATGTGAAGAAATTTTTTAACAATGTGACGATATATTTAACAATTTTTGTTAAAGAATTTCTGAAAACATATCGTAGTATTAAAACATTTTGTTCGATATGTGACGAATCTGGAGTTGAGTCACAATTTATTGAATAATAAATGGACATCTTTCTTTTTTTAGCTTAAAATTTTGTTCAATACAAAATTACTGCAAATGTCAATGAATTCATTTTAAGTTTGCTACGATAAATAATGTGCCTGAAGTCGGCCGGTGTTTTGAGATTCTTTTACCTTTTGTAATGTTCTGTTAGTACGCGATCATAATGCGCAACTAATTCTGATATCCCCGGAAAGTTCCCATTATGTGGATTACCAATTTTTTTATTAGACCACGAAATGATAAATTTATAGATGCTAAAAATAAAATTACATGAAGCAACCTTTTAAGCAATTCATAATTTTTTTTTTTTGTTTCGTTATTAACTAAATTTTCCATTTTGTTGTTTACTCCGTTACCAGTTAGAGATCGTTCTAATTGACTCCAGGACAAGTAGCACTCTTTATGAGATCGCGATTTTTCATGATCAGGCAAACATGTATATAACATTTGCCACTTTTGTTTTAGATGACAAAACCCTTCTGATTTACTTAAATCGCCGACAAGTTTACTTTTTGTATCATTGCTAAATAATAGGCAGGTAAGACAATATAAGGCTTGTTTGCTTGAACTCCAGCGTAACCAGTCTCGAACTAACTGAGCACGGCCATTTCATAATTTACAATAAAGTAAATATGAAGAAAATTTTCTACCTTTACAATCTTTTGACATTAATTTGACCATATCATTTAACTCAGATTCGGATTTTAGTCCTTTAACAACTATTAATTGCCGACTTACATCACTAAAGAAATCTAGCCAAGTACCTTTATCTTCGTAATTTATAACTTCGGTAGCCTCTAAGTTGGTAGTCGCTTCAGCTTCACCTCCAGTTGAAGTAAATTCTTCATATATTAAATCGTTATTACCAACTGCATCGGTTGTAGTGCTGATTGTTGCTTCAATTCCAGGTACTAACAGAACTACTGTTTTCGGACAGAAACATAAAGGTGCACACCTGGCCAGCCCTTCCTTTTCCTTACATGGAACTGGGCAGGAATAAGAATCATAGGGGACCTTTTGACCAAGACGGTAAAGTGTAAAACACTCACATGCCTACCATTGAAAAACCCAATATTGAAAAGCAATATCAACGGATGCAAGCTGCTATTATAAAAGCCTTCCGAGATATCGCTACACCTCAGGAATCCGTATTCCTTCTAGAAACTACAGGGAGCCTACCTTTCAACCTGCATCATCTGAAGCCTCACTTCCTGTTCTTCCCTCCAACTGCAAGAAAATGCTGTATACCACTTCCATATATCAGTGCCTCCAACTTCGCCCTTCGTATATTCATCCTTAACCCTCTAAGCTGCACACATGCCACCCAGTTTTCAGTGGGATCTTCCATATAAATTGAGGTGTGCCAAACTAGATTCCGACATACAGCGGAGACTATGGCATAACATCTTGCCAACTCCTACTAAGCTCTACAAATTTCAGCTTAGAGAATCGGATCAGTGTCTATTTTGCAAAGTTTCAGGCACCTTGGAACACATATCTAACCTGTCCTGCAAACAAAGCAATGATCACCTGCGCCCTGAATACAGCCTCTAGCACCTGTAACTACTCACACAGCCAAGAAGACTACTGGAATTTAGTCCCTACAGAAGAGAACAAACACAGAATATGTAATTTCCTCTTCATCTGCGCTAAGGCCGTCATTTACAGTTTCTACCTTAAGCACACAAGAAATAACAAGCACCCATCCATCACTGAATCGGAACGAACCCTCATATGTAGCCTACGTCGTAAACCACAAAGTAAGCTTTCACTAGAATTTGATTATTACAAAGAAACAAGAACTGTAGTAAAATTCATAGAGGAGTGGAATCCAACTGGCAGTCTGTTCTGGATTGCCGACGACGACACACTTCAGCTGAAAAATAACTGAAAGTGATACTGAACTGTAATAACCGAAAAGAAAAATCCTGTGTACCACTAATGTATCTTTTCCCTCATTTCTATTGTATATCTAAAAAGAAAATATCATTTTTTTTTCTCTGTAATATACATTCTTATATGTAAATAGTCCTTTTTTGTTGCTATCTTCCAATGTATATTTTATCATATTTAATATTTAATTTAAAAAAATCAATCACATATATATATATATGAAGTCATTCTTGACGAAACATGTTGCGTTTTTTCAAATAAATGTCATTGTGTTATAATTCTCGGGTTTTAAGTCAGTTAATTTAGAAAAATGAACATATCCCAACCCCGAGTTAATAGTACTAATCACACATATATATATATATATATATATATATATATATATATATATATATATATATATATATATATATATATATATATATATATATATATATATATATATAGGTGTGTGTGTTAAAGATACCAGGAAATTTTATAAGCTAGGTTTTAATCCTTTTTTCCCAAGTAAGCAAACAAACAAGTAAGTCAAGTTTGCGCCTGCACGTAGTGCAAGTCTGAGGCAACTCGTAAGCTCCGATCACTTTCCTTAGTATTTTCCCCTAATGCAAAGGACATCCCTTTGCGGAGATGTATGATGCCATGCATTAAAGGCAAGGGCCACTACCCAGATCGGTTTCGACCTTTATTGAGGTCTCATCAGTGGGAACCAGACAATAAAAATGCCAAGGGTGAAGTAATGTGGAGCTTATAAATTTTACCTAAACAAGTTGCCACAAGGTACTTTGACCTTATTAAATAAAAATCTCCGGATGATAACATAGTATACCCAAGTTAAAAAAACTTTTTTTTCTACACATATACAGTGTGTGTGTGTGTGTGTGTGTGTGTGTGTGTGTGTGTGTGTGTGTGTGTGTGTGTGTTGGGGGGGGGGACAATGGTGAACTCCCCTGTAAAAATCTCACCAAGAATACTTTGTGGGCTGAGCCTACAAAGTCACCTACGGTCGGAAACGATTGAAAGGGAAAATCAGTCAGTCAATCATTCAGAAAAAAAAGTTACATGCTAAACTACAAAGCAGGAAATTACGATATTAATGATATTAAGAAATTATGAAATTAAATGACCAACTGAGAAGTATACCAAGTTCAGCGATGGTATTGGTTACTAGATGGGAATAATATCGATAGTGCATGGGAAGCATTTAAAAAATACTTAAATGATGCAATATCTGATTTTCCAATCCCATTTGCCTTAACTTATATACCAGTTTATTATGTGGTAGCCTGTCAAATGCCTTTTTAAAATCCAAAAGTATCACCGTATATGAATCGCCCCTATCCAGAACGGTGGTCACCTTATTATAAAATGTAAGCAAATTTGTAAAACAAGACCACCCTTTAACAAACCCATGCTGACCTCATATCAGCAAGAAGACCTGTGATGGACTTGATCATAATGTTATAAAAGACCTAATGTCATAAAAAATTGAACCATACTAACTCGTTGTCTGATATAGGCGATGTTAAGCAGAAGTCCTTAAGCCGGCCTGGCTGGCCGAGTGGTTAGCATATCCGCTTCCTAGCCAACAGGCTGTGGGCTCGAATCCCACGTAGTCATGGATGTTTGTTATGTCCTCTCCCAATGTGGATTGGGTTACCATGGGAGCAGTAGACCCAAAACCTCCCACAATGGGAGAGGCCTTCACCCAGTAGTGGGTAGAAAAAATAGGCAAAAAAAAAAAGAAGAAGCGGAAGTTCTTAGAACTAAAACATCCGAAAACACTTGTTTCCATCAAACTGAGTAAACACTTTGTGAATGTGACTTAATAAATTTAAATGTAGACCTTAAATCAAATTTCATTAAATCTAAAAGAAGAAGAAGTTCTTAGAACTAAAACATCCGAAAACACTTGTTTCCATCAAACTGAGTAAACACTTTGTGAATGTGACTTAATAAATTTAAATGTAGACCTTAAATCAAATTTCATTAAATCTAAAAGAAGAAGAAGTTCTTAGAACTAAAACATCCGAAAACACTTGTTTCCATCAAACTGAGTAAACACTTTGTGAATGTGACTTAATAAATTTAAATGTAGACCTTAAATCAAATTTCATTAAATTCTATCTAACCAGTTGCAACATTATTACTATCAGTTCGGAAAGGTTTTTTTTTTTTTTAAATGTCAATCGAAACCAAAATTGAACCACGTGCGCATATTCTAACCTACATTCCGAAGTACGAAATTATCTTCAAGTTTCCTTCCAGTTTGTTCATAGTATTATAGTTGTGGATGATTTCGAAACGTTCTGTTCCGTTCTCCTTCTTGAATATACATGATTAATGAAACAAAAATGGAGACGGTTTGATAATTTTTGTAGAGATTCCGTTCTGCAAATTCCATTAAATGTATCCTTCTAGAGCTCTAAATAACTTATGTACATGGTTTAAAAAAAAAAAAAAAAAAAGACTAAGAAGTGTTTAAGCAGTTTGCGAAGCACATCTGACATGCCTTAGATGTTTTACCCTTTCCTTAATATATGCTGAGTTACATTTTTGGCGAAGAAATAAAATAAATGAATGAACTTGGTTTAAATGCCGCTTTTTTTTTTTTTTTTTTTTTAATTCTATGAAAAGGCATTGGAAAATAAACGTGTAATAAGTAATCTTCATTTCGCTTTTCATGTGTAGACGTATAATTAAAATATGACATTTTCGGTTTTCTTAATAGCATAATTTTCGATGTGGAACATTTCCAGAATAGCATTCTGACACGACAATTCTTGGTTCCTAAATAAACGTTTCTGCTCACTCATCTACTGATAAACACTCAAAAAATCCCGATATAAATATGATGAATGTCTTCGAAGAAAGTTACCTAGTGTAATTTTTGTTGTTAAGAATTTATATATTTCCTATATATAATTATATAGGAAATAGATTGTTAACTCCTATTTTCTGTATTAGTGCAGTAATGAATTTACTTTTAACAACAAAAAAAAGTTTATGGTAATAAAATAAAAACAAAATGTAAAATAAAAACTTGTAAACTTAAAAATATCTTAGCACGTAGCTTCAAATGACACACGAAATAATATTTCCGCAGTGATCGCTAGACTTAAATGGAAGAAGGAAATGAAAATGAGATTTTATCCATTTTCATTATGATTACTAATAATGATAGTAGTAGAACAACACAACTCCATGAACTCAAAAAAAAAAAAAAAATCATCGCGAAATCACACACAGAGAGCTGATCAAACTGTGCTCTAAACAACTCATTTGGATTGACCACACTGGCGGACAATATATTCCACTCGCCAACCCCACTCCATGGAAAGATCCTCACACGTGTTTGTGAATATTTCTTTTACAGTCTCCAGACAAAGCTTCTTATTTTACTCCCTTTTCTCCCATTTTATGAAAAAATTCTTCCACATTAACTTAGTAATAGCACATTACCAACTTATATGCCTCAGTTATATCCCCTTCTCCATTCTTATTCACGAGGCTTTGTAAGCTGCATTCTCTCAATCTATCTTCATATTCCACTCCCAAAGACCAGTTGCCACCATAATGAAATTCCTCTGCTCTCTTTAAGCTATATTATCATCACTATGAAAACAAGGTGAAGAAATCGGGTTATATTAAGCCTATGCACAATAATGCATAGTCTTAAGGCATTATAAAATTGAACCATAACTGCTTTATCTCTGCATGTCAAAGGACTCCATTATTGTTATGAACTGATGTGATTACATCAAAACTTGTGCAATGTGACCTTTCAGGTCCCAGGCCACCACTCCTAGATCCCTACCTATCGTCTCTACCTTCTTCACAATTTCCTGCCCCCCATCAGGCATATAATTTGATTCACATCATTGCCTACCATATTTAAGAACCTTTACAACATTCAACTGATAGTTCCACTCACTTGTATAATCTTTTCAAGTCCTGTGAGGCCACGACACCTGGACTTCTCATCCCCATCCTATGTTTTGCATCATCTTCAAACGGTTCCATATCTTCAGTTCAACCTGCTCCAAATATCCTTAATTTAAACAACAGTGGCCCCCATACAGCACACCACTAGTAAATTTGCTCTTTCGTGATATTGCATCCCCATGCACAACTTGCTGATACCTGTCTCATCTGACAACCAGTCGCCTACCCAACTTACTAATATAGTATCCAATCCCAGATGTTCAAATTTGGTTACTAACTTGTTTAGCAACTATCAAAAGCCTTTGCAAGATCTAATTATCTCACTGCATATGCATTTATGTTGTCCAAATGCATTCGTTACCTGGCTATATAGTACATAAGAAAATTTTTAAAACACGACCTCCCTTACACAACCTATGCTGACAATCACAGAGAATACTGTTGTTATCAACACACTTCTGAATCTTAGCTCTCACCAACCTCTCTCATACCTTTCCTACAACAGATGTATAGATCGGCCTAGGACCTTTGTAAAGTAGAACAATTTTGCTTTCTTTTCCCTCATTTAGAACTCATGGTGTTGCATGACTTGTAAAACGGGTATGCCGAGGCTGACGCAAATTCCCTGAAATTACCTTAAAGATACTGTATGTGGTATGTCATTATGTCCTCTTACTATGTTTACGTCAAGCATACCTAGCACCTCATATATTGCGTGCTCACTCACCAGTGAGCCAAATTCTCTCACTCCTACAACTGAGCTAATTGTTTCACTCTTTAGGATGAAACACCCTGATGAATTGCAATCTACAAATTTCATCCATTTTCATTATCTTATAATTATTTTTGTTTCTATGCATACCGGCCACTGAATTAGAAACGTATTTAATACTGTGTTGGACCTTCTTTAGCCTGAATTACAGCACATATGCAGTTTGGCATAGATTTTGCAAGGTGCTAGATTGCATCGTTTACCAGAGTGTTATTTAACTAGCTCAGATTTGACATGTCCGTGCGGTTAGCCGAGTGGCTATGTGCTTCGCAACCATATATGCCTGGGATAGGAGTGTCCCAGGTTCAGCTCCTCACGTCAGTGACGGAATTGAACTGGCTAACTTGACTATGTCTAAGAAAGATCCTAACCAAGTTAACCTGTCTTGGACTGCAGGGTTTTTCTCCCCAGTTTATCTGGGGTGTTTCGTTCCGCAAGTAGGCAAACCGGCCCCGTGCACACACATACGCGAATTACAGTCAGAAATACTACCCTTAGGGGGATGCAGCAAGGAGCGACGACCCGGCTGCATTAATTAGTCGTAAGCCCCCCACCCACCCCCTCGTTAGGGGAGGGATTCAACCCGTCCTAGGATGGATAGGATAGATTTAACAAAAGAGAATGCTGATGTGTTTTTCTAACATGTCATATAAATTCTCAATTGGGTGTAGATCGGACTTTGTGGTAGCCAGGAAAGATGGTAGAGGTTGTTAGCATGCTCACTGAACCACTGCTTCTTGCGTGATAGACAGTATCATTTTCTTCCATGAAACGACTCATCTAATGGATAAAAAGTCAACATTGCAGGGAGGGGGACTTGATTGTCAACAATGTTCAAATATTCCTTGGAGAACAACCAACCTTTCAGAAAAATCATGGGACCCGTTTATACCAACAGAACATGCTGCACATCATGACACCACCTCCAGAACTTGTGTTTACAAGGCAAGCTGGGTTCATTTCTTCATGAGACTCCTACCCAACTCTCTGCCTACTGTCGCCACAGAGCAGTACATACCGTGACTCGTCAGATTGCATGACTTTCCAGTCTTTCAGTGTCCACTGACGGTATTCCTGACACCAATGTAGAAGACCTTTCAGTTCTTCGCATAAATTAGTGGTTTCCTTATAGGCGTGTGACTGCCAGTACCGATCTTCTTCAGTTCCCTGTTCAGTGAGATGTGTCAGGAATGACTTGCATTAAATGCTTCGGTTAATTGTTGCACACAGAAAGTTCATTTTCACAAGCTTTCTCAGAGGATGGTGATCTCATTCCTGACAGACTGTCTTAGGACCACAGTTACGCCTCTTAGAAAAATTATTTTTCCGTATTAAAACACACGGAATATTTCACCTTCTGAAAAAACAGTCAGCTCTGCGGTTTTCAAAATGGTGGCTCCAGCCAGACGAACACTCACAATAAGCCCTTTATCGAACATTCTGACCGACATTATTGACGATTACCGACCAGCTGCATTCTTAAACACTTGCCTAGAACGGCGGCGGTCGCCTAATTTATAGTAACGTAAGAATAATAATAATTAAACTTTTTTAAAAATAGTAGTTTTACTTACTGATTATAATGACAAAAAAAAAAAAAATCAAAAAACAGAAATCAACTTTAAATGTGTTTTAATGAGACCTCTGTTGTTGAACACTCTTTACTAATTTGTCTATTCTTGTTTCAATTGTGTTACTCAATGCTATTTGCATGCAGGGTATGGAGTCGATTTCGTTGTTTCGTTTTAATATTTACTATTCTGGAAAATCCCTTTACACACAATTATGTAGAAACAAAAGGCAACAAACTTTGAATGTCAATGGTAAACATGTGCGGATATTCCCTCTGGATATGTATGCAAAATTGGACAAACTTTTCTTGAAATTGGAGATCAGATTTTAATCCTTTGTCAGTTCCAATAGTGTGTCATCGTCCGTTGGTGATAAATTTGTATTTTCAAAGTTGTTATATGGATCTTGAATCCACAGTTTTCTACAATCAAGTTCATTATTTGGAAAATATTTATCGAACTTTCTAATTAATATCTGGAGATGACATAATTTAAGAATTCACGTGTAGTTCATCAAATTTAAAATTGGAACCCGAAATCATTTGCGAATAGTTCGGAAACATTTCAAAAACATCTGAATATACCCTTTGAATCCACCTATGCAGTTGTATTTTCATTGCCTCTATTTTACTAGCACAGTAAAAAAATTAGACTGGTTTCCTTGTAAAGATAAATTTAGGTGATTTAGAATAGAGAAAATATCTGCCAAATATGAAAGTTTTGCAATCCAAATTTTGTCATCGAAATAAATGGCCAGGCTGGATTTTTTTTTATCATTTAAAAATATTTCGACTTCCGTTTTTAACTCTAACAAAGGAACAAGAAGTTTCCCTCTCGACAGCCGTCTAGTTTCTGTATGAAGTACAAGCGATGTATGATCGGCACCAACTTCACGAAGAACAGAAAACAGTCATGAATTAGGAGCATTTGCTTTTGTAAAATTTATAAATTTTACAGTAACTATCATTACTTCGTTTAATTCCAGACTCATTTCTTTAAAAGCTAGTTGTTCTCTATGTATGAAACAACGAGTAGCCATTATATTAAAATTTGCAATTTGTTTTATTCGAGAGACAACACCGATATGACGACCTGTCATTGCAGCTGCATCATCTGTACAGATTCCGACACAGTTTTGCCACTGTAAGCCATTAGATATGAAAAATGAATTTATTTTGTTAAATATACTTTCGCTTGTTGTATCAGTTTCTAATTCTAGACAAAACAATATTTCTTCAAATATATGTTCTTTATTATGGCCAAAATATAACGCACATATCCCAAACAGATACTGTTCATAGAAACGTCAGTTGATTTATCTGTCATCTATTTGTAGTGAAAACCACGGAGAATTTTTAATATTTTTTATTAACTGCTCTTGGAGATCGTTCGCAATCAGTGTAGTACTATGACAAATAATATCTTTCGACATAGGTATTTCTTTGATTTTAGTAACCTCTGGTATTCCAAACGGTTCCTGGTAAATATTAATCATGCATGGGTTCAATAAACTTTCGTCTATCGTAAACAGTTTCTTTGATTTTGCAACATGCAAAACTGTTATAAACGAAGCTTTAACTAATGATTTATTTCTAAAAGTTATTGCATTCATGAAGGACTTCTGATTTTTCAGTTCATCCTTTTTTCTTATAAAAATTCATCTGGTTTATTTTTATATTGCTGATACTTCGTATAAATGCCTTCTTAATTTTATTTGTTTCAGACATTCATTTGAGAGGACTTACACCGCAAACAAACACATTGTGGTTTTTGAATTTCATCCATTTCTACACTAATAAACCCGAATTTTATATTACTTATATCCACTGTCGGTGGCAGGTAATTTTGCGCCCTAGGCAAAGTTTACAAGTGCGTCCCTTATTTCATAAACTAAAATGTTTCTAATTGACATTAAACAAAATAAAATTGTCTTCCAGGTTAAATTAATAGGGCTTCTTTTTTATTTTCTTTTTTAATTAATTTGAAAATTCATTGACAAAAAAAAGTTAATAAAATACCGAAATTTAATATTTTAAAATGTTAACGTTTTAAAATATTTATCTTAACTGAATTTTAAATAGCGATAAGTTCAAATCATTTAGGTAAGGAACAAAAAAGAACCAAGAGTTAAATAGTAAAATAGTGTGATGTGTGAGGGATAAGGAAAAAGAATCGATACCTAAATCATATATCACTATTTAATTTTGATATTTTAGTAAAGTATGAATAAAGCATAGCTTGAAGTTTTGCGCCCTAGGCGGTAGCCTAGTCGGCCCTGCTTATATCATATTTTCTTTGTTTACTTTAACTTATGAGTTCTTACAGTAAATGTAAAAAACTTATGTTTTTTACATTTACGACTGGCATTATTTTCTGTTTCACACGCGTTTATGTTATGTTCCCTGATGAGACAGGAATCCATTTTTCTTTATCCCTTAAGATGACTAGTGGTACCTTTTCTTTAGTTACATTGACTGATTCCATTTCTGCTGTTTTGGGTTCGTCTGTGGTGGTTAGAGTTTTTTCTCTTCTTTTTGACCGTTTGGAATTCTGTATGTGTTTCCAAGGTCTGACAGATGCTGTCTTGAGATGTAGCATATTATGGATTTGGGGAGTGTACAAAGTCTGATTGCATCTGTGTAATGAATTCGTCACTTATGTCATCCATTTTGTCTTCTATGACTACTGAGGGGGGTGGGATGTATCAAAAAGCTTAACTTTTCTCTGCCAGTTGCAATCAGTAGCTTTCCTAGTCTGAGCAATTCCTTATATACCTTAAATATGGCTTCATTCAGAGGTTTTGACATGACAGTAATAAGTGAAAAATATGTAAAGACACAGATAGAGAAAGAATAAAGATTACTCAGGTGTCCCGAGCAAATTACATATAATCCTGTGGACTTTTGAGGGTCCACTGGCAAATCTCGTAGACACACACACACACACACACACACACACACACACACACACACACACACACACACACACACACACACACACACACACACACACACACACACACACACACACAGGTGTCTACCAGCAAAACGATATATTAAAGTTTAAAATGCCCTAAAAACAGGCGAAAGGAGTGTCTAGAACTCACTTGGGCACAGTGCAGAAACCTACCTCCCTAAAGTACCATTCGTCCAACACTGGTCCTCGTTGCGAGTGGGGCCTACCCGGCCATCAGACCTCGTGCATTTTTCATGCAGAGGGGGAGACAGTAGGTTTCAGACTGTGTTAGCGCCATTGCAATGTGAGCTGCCCGAAAGACCTTGTATAAAATCTAATCAGGCTCAATCTAAAAAATAACACATCTGATCTCAACAAAAGTCTAAGCGAAACCATTTATTTAAGGCTTGATGCTCTCATATCCTCTTTTACATAATATCTGAGATAGTTGTCCTATCAAAAACACAAAAAATTCGTTTCCCTATTCCAATATTCTAGCTCTACATTTTACTTTATATTACCATAATTAATTAAACTCACCAATAATGATCATCATTGTCATGTTCACTAACACTCAAACTGCTTATATATTTCTTCATTGCTACCCACCACTTTCTCTAGCATATGGCAGCATCCACTTAAATATGACTTCTCGTCAACCTTCCCCTCTGCCTCAGACCCACTGCTATCGGATTTTTCAAGCCTTCTGTAACCATTTCACACAATCAACGATAAACTTCATCTCTCATCGAAATAGATGCATAAACATCTTTGTCATATTAAGATTATAATCCACAGCTTACTACCTAATAGAGATGCTCTAGACTTGGTCAACAAAACGATCTAACTCACACGATGCAGTTTTTGCTAGAGGTGCTATGCGCGCACTGCACCTAGGTGGCTAGAATTAAATATAGCGGTGAGTATAAAAATTGTTATAATTTAATAAATAAAAAAACCATAATGAACTCTGTTTTCAAATCAGTTAAGGCCTTTTATTTCCTACAAGGAGGTGGCGAGGCCTTTTTAGCCCTCTCTTACTTTTGTAGACTGAGGAGAAAGTTATATCTTCGCTGATAGCCAATCAGGGATAGATGTCTAAGAACTATTTCTAATTATAAACAACATTCGATGTAGCGAAACTGACAAATACAGCGATGTTGTGGGCGCTAAATCTAATATACTATATTATTGTACTGGACATAGTATGGGTTCTACAATCGATTTTCTTCAGCTAAGGGGACGAAAAACCCAAATTTCCGGGAGAAGAAAAAATTGCTTGAATATATCTTGAATATCAGTACAAGCAGTTTGAAATCAGGTGCTTCCATAAACTCGTCGTGATAACTTCCATGATACCCGATCAGAAGGTGAAATGCTGTTATAGGTTCATTTCTACCCGCTAGAAGACTAAATATGTCCTCTAGTCCACTTTTCTTAGGCTTTTTCTACCCCTAGAGTTTTTCCAGTCCGAAAACATTTTTCTCTAGTTAAAAAACAGTCTAGGAAAGGTAAAGCCCAGTCGTTATTATTCGTACGTTACATCCAAAAGACTAATGACGAAATAGTGTGGGTTCTAAGGCCTATTGTCTAGACTTATGAAATAAGCTTCCCAAGTTTCGGCGATGAAAACTCGCTTCCCCGTTCCAGGCATCAATAAACTCAGGAACCGGACGAAAAAAAGCTTAGAAAAAATTCCTCTGGTCGATCATAGAATCGAACTGACGACGCTTTTTCTGAAGGCAGTTTGATACTGAGGAGTGCAAACACCACATCCACTGAGCTACACAGGTGCCTACATTTTCACCTGTACATAAAAAAATATCATGACTAGAGGTAACTCTGGCTATAAATATCCACAGTTATATACCTAATACATCAGCTCATCATCCATCTCAAAAATATGACATCATAAAATATTTATTATCCAGAACACAGAAGATTTGTTCTTCTGAATTATACATAAAACAGGAATTGGAAATGATCAAAGAAACAGCCTTACTAAATGGATATAATCCAATAACAACCCAAAAAATAATGAACCACTCTCCAAGAAATCAAGCCAGACAAGAAGTCCACACGACTGCTATTCCTAACAGGAACTTAAGCGTCCACGACCTTTTCAAGTATTCTTGGACTTCGCAACAGTAACTAGAGGAGCTTTGCATTATTCCTCCTGGTATGTCCTACGTCTGTAGATGCGTGTTTGTTCACTGGGACGGTTTGCCTGTTCTGGGGTGATGAAAAACAGGTGTTTCCGGTGAAAAAAATCTCTCACCACCGTATGAGACCGGTAAAATCACTAAATCTCTTTCGTTGAAATGTTCCTGTAACCAGTCTTATTATGGACAAACAGCAAGACCTATGAATAAACATATCCTGAACATCAAGACTAGCTTTTAAAACCTCACAAATCTGGTCTGCACAACATGAAATCGAAAATGATCCAGTGGCAAAACTCCAAGTTACTACATAGATCCACATACGAGTATAAACATGAACGTTTACATAAAGAGAGTTCTGAAGCCTTATTTCATGGACCTAATCTTAATCGAAAGTACTGTCTTACTGTTCCAAATGTTTGGGAAATGGTTATCCTCAATTGTATTCAATAACTTATCTGCCATATTTTAATTAATTTTAAGTAATTTAAATTTCAGTCTAGTAGTTTTTAATCAATGAACACGTGACTCTATACGTGAGGGATTCCAAATTTAAGCATGCCCACTACTGTTTTATGAATTCAATTCCTATTGTTCGTTAGTTGTGCTGATGATATCTTGTAATACATAAGACAAATAAAAGGCGTTAGATGATTTTTTTAAAGGTATAAACTGTGGCGTACATGTCACTCTATAGTTGTGGAAACCCCATAGTTTTCACTATATACATATATATCCATCCACCCATCTTCAAGGCTCACCTTTCCTAATTGGGTTGTGGGGGAAGCAGCTGGGAGTGGGACTTTCAATGGTCATGATCCTCCTTCACCAAGCTCAGGTGTTTTGACCAGGTGCTTGTACCATTGTAACTGTGATCTCTCAACATTGAGAAGCAGCGGTTGAATCTTGAGGTTTTTCCCGATTTGCAGAACTTCTGACTGTGTCGAGTCTTGTCAGTCACAAAACCTCTTGAAGGAACCTCATTTAGCCGCTTGGATTCGTAGCCGCATTCTTTCGGTCACTACCCAGCTCTCATGACTATAGGTGAGGATGCAGACAGACAGACTGTACTCAAGACAGATAGCTTTACCTTCTGGCTTAACTCCTGCTTCCATCTTACCAAGCTCCAGCAATATTGCAATTGCTGAGCCAATTCGAGTATCTAGCTCTATGTCCCACTTTCCATCACTCGTGAATATGGACCGAAGGTATTTAAACTTCTCCACCTGCCTCAATGGGACTCCACTCACATGTAGAGTGTATGGGGATGGTTGTATTGAGACCACAAAAGTTTCCGTTTTGGCCACAATGATCTTCATCCCGGCTTCTGCACAAACAGCTACAAACCTATGCAGGGTCCACTGGAGGTCATCTGTAGCAGAGCTAAGCAGAACTAGATCATCTGTAAAAAAAAAGCAGACATCCAATGCTTCATCTTCCAATTCTGACACACTCACTGCCTCGGCTTTGCATACCAATCCAGTCCATAAATATTATGAAAAGGAGGGGTGACAGAATACACCTTTGGTGGAGAGCAACACAGACTGTGAAAGATTCAGACTTTGTGCTGTTTACCCTGACACAAAACTCCGGGCATTCATACGGGGACTTGATGGCAGCTAATAGTTGGCCATCCACTCTATACTCCTGTACTACTTCCCAAAGCTTATCCCGAGGAACCCGGTCATATGCCTTCCCAAGTCCACAAAACAGGTGTAGACATTCTTGCCATATTCCCAAGATTTCTCAAAGACTTTCCTTAAAGTGAAGATGTGGTCGATTGTGCTTCTACTAGGACGAAAGCCACATTGTTCTTCCTGGAACTTTGACTCAATTATGCTCCTGCACCTTCTTTCCAAGCACCTAGCATATGCTTTCCCAGGTAGGCCGAGCAGAGAGAGAGAGAGAGAGAGAGAGAGATGCCACGATAGTTGCTGCAATCTCTCTCTGGTCTCCCCTTTCTTTAAGACTAGTATTATTAAGCCTGTCTGCCACTGCTTTGGTGCTGACCCAGATACCAAAGCAGCCTGACACACTCGAGTCAGTCAGAGAACATCGTCTCGATTTAAGGCTTTTAGCATTTCGCTCCAAATTTCATCATTACCAGCAGCCCTGCCCGATATTAGCGATTTTATAGCTAAATCTTCCTCTTCTGCTGTGAGACTAGGTCTCACCCCGATCTGCACCTCTTGGATTTCCACAGCTGCTGGGCCACCTTGGTTAAGGCTCTCAAAGTATTTCCTCCATCTGTGGAGGATATCCTTCTCGGTTGTTAAAAATGCACCATGAGAGGCCTTAATTGCTCTTGCTGTGCACGATTTCCTCCCTCGAAGGCGGCGGATGGTCTGCCAGAATACCTTGTTTGTATTTGCATAGGATGAGTCTAATCTTTCTCCAATGGATTCCCAAGCCTTCTGCTTTGCTGTCTTCAGCCTTTTGCGCCTCGGTGTACCCAAAACGCATCTCAGGTGACCTGACCCTAAGCCATGTTAGATAGGCCTCCTTTTTTTGGCTGGACCGCTTTTTGGAGCTCTTGGTTCCACGGAGGTGTTCTTTTTCTCACTGCCTGTCCCCACGCCATGCCGCTTTTTGCCACAGCATGAGCGTGCAGAGGCAGTGACAGTAGTTCTGAACAGCTCCCACTCCTCATCATCTGCAGTATGTCTGGGAATCTCTTTGAAACTGGAGGAGATGTCATCTGTAAATTTCTTCCTCACCACCTCATTTCCCAATGCCTCCCATTTCACGCGGTATAGCTGCTTAGGTCTACCAGCGTCGATGGTAGTATTTGGTTTCTGTAGCTGTAGAGTGCACACAACAAGGTGGTGGTTAGTTGACAGTTTTGCCCCACTCCTCACACGAACGTCCAGCACTGAGATAAATAGGTCTGCTGAGACTATGAAGAAGTCAATCAGAGACCTTTGTCCAACTGTATCCCTGCATACTTATGAACTTCTCGGTGCTGGAAGAAGGTATTCATTATGAACAAGCCATTAGTACAGCAGTAGTCCAATAATTCCAACCCATTCGCGTTAAGGTCAGAATCTCCGTTCCTCCCAACCATACCCCTCCATGTTTAGTAATCTGTTCCAACATGTGCATTGAAGTTACTAGCAGGACTGATTCCATGTCTGCCACCCTGTCACAAGTAGCATCCACTTCCTCTAAGGCAGAGTATTCTGACTCCAGATTAGATGCATAGGCTTGGACCACAGCCAAGTTGTGGTTTTTCATCTGGAGCTGTAACACACATACCCGTCCTCCCCAATGGGATCCACTCAGCAACACAGTCTGACAGATGTGAATATCTGCACATCCGCCTGAGCAGTCATTGTCGGGCTCAGACCAGAGTAAAGAGCTTCCATCCCTCATCCAGGTCGACAGTTCCAGGGCCTCGCCTCTTGGTCGAAGAAAGCCCGACTAAATCTAGTTGGTAGAGCTTGGCTTCCTCTACCATCCTTTTCCTTCCCCGTCAGAAAAAGATATTCCAGTTTCCTAAAGCCATTATCTGGTGCCGTTGGCATTGCCATTTCCCTCCTTTTGCAGAACCCTTTCTTTGTGCTTCCCCTAAACACCTCCCCAAACAGGTAGCAGGCCCACTGATGGAGTTTTTTCTACAGAGTGCCGAGGAATGGTGTCTAAGGGAGACTGTACCATATTTTTCGGACGGGTCCCTCTGATTAAAACCCGAACGCATCCCTTGGTAACCCGCGCGACGGACGATGCGGTATGACCATTATATGATGACCTGACCATGTTACAGCGTTTGGTAATGTCCTATTAACACTACTGCCTCGGTTCGTTTTATGATAAAAAAATAAAATAAAATAAAAATAAATAATAATAATAATAATAATAATAATAATAAAACTTTAATTTCTAAGTTGAGTATATTGGCAAAACATTTCCGTTTTTTCAAATTAATATTAGATATGCATTTCTAAGCCCAAAATTATTACAATAGCCTATTACACTCTGCTTAGTGTCAATAAAATAAATTTTAATTACATCAGTTATTTGATTATATAACCCAAACTTTAAAACTAACAACTATTACAAAACAGACTATGAAGATTCTGATATTCTCTCTGAGAATTATGCTCTGAGACCAGGTTGTGGATACATTGGTAAGTGGTAATCATGATATGCTAAATAGTTTTTCAGCAGAATTTAGTGTCATTCTTATATTCAATGGTCTTCTGAAAAAATAGTTTTTCAGCTCTTCCTTGCTTTGAGGAGTAAACTTTTTGTATTCATCCAACTCAATTTTAACCTTTTCAGCTATACTGATTATGGTTACATTGTTATAAGGCCATGATCAAACTTCATTTGTATTACTGTGTATGTACAGATTTAACCGCCCTGTTTTTCAAAATAATGAAGAGGTATTGGAAAACGTTCATAGACTAAGGTGATTTCTGGTCTCCTGAATGTTAAGCTTGAAAAAATATTGAGGAAATGCAATTTTCAGAGCATAGTGGATAGGAGGAGGAGGAAATGATTGTGGCATATAAGTTGGTAAAAGGTTATTATTTATTATTATTATTATTACTCATGACACCTCCAAGGAGTCTGAAGACTCATCGCGGGAGAATACCTACTGTAAAACTCTCCGTTTCCACCACCTGAACCTCTACTTCCAATCAACTACATCAGCGCCACCTACCGCCCATTACCACCATCACAACAAGTATTTTTTGTCTGTAAATTCCGTGTATTCTGAAGGGCCGATTTGTCTGTATGCGGGATGAAAAAACCTGCTGCCTCCGTATGTGATTGGCTAACTCAAAAAAAAAAAAAAAAGAATGGATATGATAGAAACTTGTAAGTTATTAAAGGGTTTATAGCATTAACACGAAATATATATATATATATATTTTTTTTTTCCCAATACATAACAGGAAGGTAAAGAACAAGGGGTTATCCCTGGGAATTGTGTAATAGATTGGTTAGCAAATATCTTATACTAGATTTTTTTTTTTGCTGTTGTTGAAAGTTTTTCACTTGATTATATTATAAATTAAAGATACCATAAATTATATACTTGGTTTAATCCATTATCCAAGTGTAAGCAAACAAAGTTTGCGCCTGAAATATCTTTCAGGAGTGGGGCAACTCCTGGAAAAGGTGGTATAACTTCGCATCACTTGCCTCAGTATCCCATAATGCAAAGCACATCTCCTTGCAGACATGTATAATGCAATGCATTAAAGGAAGGTACCCAGACCAGTTTCGATCTTTATTGAGGTCTCATTAGTGGGAGCCAGACCCAGAGGTGGTGATACTAAGGTGGAAGTAATGGAGAAGGCATATTTCCATATACCAGTTGCCAAAAGGTGTCACACCTTATTATTAAAAATACTCTGGATTAGAGATAGATAGTTGTTGAAAGTTTTTTTCACTTTCCATCAACTATCTCTAATCCAGAGAATTTTAATAATAAGGTGTTGACAGCTTTTAGCAACTGGTATATGGTGATATGACTTCTGCATTCACTTGGTAATATTATAAAGGGAGGAAATTGTGCTGTTTTCCATACCCTTGGAGGGTAATGGATGGCAATGCTGTAGCCAATGAAGTTCTAACTGAGGCTTGGCTATTGCTGTTACCCTCCTGCCATGATCAGAGCTTTAATAGCCCGATAACACCTTACCCCTACACTGTCCTCTACAGATAACGGGGAAGAGGAAAAGCATTCTTGCTTCGCCCCTTTAAGCCAGTCCTTATAAGGACTATATAATATTATAAATTAAAGATACCAACAAATTATATATTCGGTTTAATCCATTATCTAAGTGTAAGCAAACAAGTGATGAGAAGCTATACACCTTTGCCACGAGTTGCCCCAGCCCTGAAAGATACTTCAGGCGCAAACTTTGTTTGCTTACACTTGGATGATGGATTAAACCAAGTATATAATTTCTTGGTATCTTTAGATTTTTTTTTTTTTTTTTTCTTGAAGGTGGTGAATTGGTTGCAGAGGTGGTTGTGCTTGTTTCATCGGTCAATGAGTTCGAAGAAAGCATGATATAAGTATTGTATGAATAATGGTTTTGATCCTCCGTGACTCCATAGAGATACTTGAGAAAATAATGGTTTTAAAAATATAATAAAAAGCAAAACGATCCACTATTATTTGATAAATTTTACTGAAGATATCTTGAGATAGATTAAAAAAAAAAAAAAAAAACGGGGAAAAAAAAAATCAATGTGGAATTTCTGCCGTCGCCAGTAGTTTCACCCACCTGTGGATCCAAAGTTACTGAGTGATGTGAGGTCTATTTCGTGTTTACGAAGAGGAGTGTCTGCAGTGAAAGAAATATATAAAACATGCACATGTTTATTTTTGAAGTATTATGATCGCCAACACCCTAATGATTATATAATTACGCCAGAAGTAATAATTTATAAGTTTCTTAAACATGTTTCATAAAAGTTACTCGTATTCAAGTATATCAGAGAAAAAATCGTGTGGTTGTTGTCAGTGCTGTAAGTATAGTTGCTTATTTTTTTTTAGTGTTATTATGTTTAAATGCTTTTTATTTTGACAAAGCGTGAAAAAGAATGTCTCTAAATCATTGTATGGAATGACGGGATTCTAGTTTGTGTATGGAAATAGATTTTATGTAGTATCAGTATGCATGTGTGAAAAGCTCGACGAGGAATGAGCTTCAATTTGAGAAATACATTTTTGTGTGCAAATTGGGGAAATTGTTTTGTGTGCAGGAATATATAATTTTGATACTCTAGGTCAGTGATGGCGAACCTATGACACACGTGTCAGCACTGACACACTTGAAGGTTTCAGGTGACACACCTTGGATGTTGAAAAATATTGGTATTCTGATGAAAAATCTGCGATAAATCACGTAAGATCGCTCTCAGTTAAGGCGAAGGTAGGTTTGTTCATTGAAAGAACTTTCTTCCAGTAGTCAGCAACAGAAAAGTCATAAAATGTAATGTAAGTTTGTAATTTCAGTTTATTAAATTAATTGTATAATATGAATTCATAGATTTTATATCAATGTCCTATTAAATAAATACCCTAATATGATATGTATAAGTCACCATCTATGTTTATGTAGTTACATTTATAATGCATGTATGCAAGTGGCACATCAACAACGTCAATATTTAAAAAAAAAAAAGTTTGACACGCCTGGGTAAAAAGGTTTGCCATCACTGCTCTAGGTGAATCTCAGTCACCAATGTGAGATCACCGTGACCACCTTGCTTACTGAAGGCCTAAAGTGGCATTCAGAAAAAGTTTCTTGTTTGGTCTCTGGAGAAAGGTGTTTGGATTATGACGTGGAACAAATTCGACAGATTTCCACTTTCACCTTTTACCTTTTTATCTAATACCGATTTGCTCTATTTTGCAGTTTCATGTATGAAGTTAACGAAACTTAAATAACAAACAGCAGGTTTTCAACTTTTTTGTGGAAACTTTACCACAGAAGTTGTAAAGAAGTAAACCTTATTACCAGAACACTTGCTCATGTGCATAGAAATGAAGCAATATCAGTACATAAATCCCTAAATAGTTATTTATGAAAATTACTGCCATAACCGAAATATCCCTTGACATAGTTGGGTGCCATTATTATTATTATTATTCAGGCCTCCATGGAGTCAAGAGATTCATCGTGGGAGGACCTTCCTAGGAAACACAGTCTATCATACCACTCATTGTCTGTTCTTACTCTCACCGCTCTATCAGGCAATGCATTCTACGGTTCAACCACCTTCCACGCAAAGAAACCACTCCTCATCCTCTTGCTCACAGCTTCCTTTTGTAATTTCCAGGGATGGCCCCTTGTCATCGCTCCTTCCTGCTGTTCTGCCAGGTGAAAGAACTCCCCAGTGTGAACCCCTGTAACTGCCTCTCAACAGTTTAAAAGTCTCCACAGCCGATCCTCATAACTAACATTGCACAGTCCTAAAACCCTCTTTATTATCTGCTTCTTTACCCTTTCCACAGTTAATTTATCTCCTTCAAATCCTGGGGACCAAATTTGAGAACAATAGTCTAAGTGTGGTCTGATCAGCGTCTCATACAACTGAATGATAACTGTTTTATCTCTACAGGTCAGAGTTATCCAATATTATGATATTGGATTTTGCTTTTTTTTTTTGTCAAAAATGCAAAAAAAAATAATTATAGACGATGTTGCAGCAAAGATTGCATGCCTGTTGGTATATGATGTACTGTAAATCCAGCTATGTTTTCTATAATTCTATTCTATAATATTGTGCACTCTAATAATATTATGTATAATATTGTGCACAGATTTGGTTACTAGATTTTCATGGTGATGAGGATATGTTAGAAAGGGTCTAGAGAAGATTCACAAAGGTGGTCAGTGGAATGTGAAGTATGAGGATAGATTCAGAGAATGTAACTGCAAAGTCTTGTGAATAGGAGGAGGAGTGGGAGGAGATGTGATTGAGATATAAGTTAGTCAGGGGTTGTTATTGGGTTGACATGGAAGAGATTTTTCATAGAATGGGAGATGGGAGTAGAACAAGAGGCCATCCCTGGAAACTATAAGGAGGGCATGAGCAGAGGAGTCAGGAGCAGGTTCTTTGTACGGAGAGTGGTTGGTAGGTGGAATGCATTGCCTGAGTGTGTTGGGAATGTAGACACATTGAATTAGTTTAAGGCATGGTTTGATGACCTTTGTGTGTGCAATAGTGTGTACTTCCCATGGTAGTCTCTGACTCCGTGGATGTTATATATTAATAATAATAATTCAATAAAAACTTTTCTGATATTTCACCTTTCTAGTTGCTTTTGCAGCTAATCCTTGTTTCCAAGCATAGGTACCTAGGCTTTTCCATCAAGAAATCTTAGTTATTTCAGCAGAGAAAAAGTGTTTTCTCAAATAATGAAGGTACCTAATGTTTGAGAATTTTTTCTTTTGTTTATTCTATTATAAATATATAGGAATTGTTCATTTATCTTCTCCCTAATGCTAGCATACAGTCAGCAATACTTAAAAAGTCCTATAGTTATGTTGAGTTATCATATTATATTTTGCACAGACTAATGAATTTATATTTATATCATTGGAATTACCGGTGGCATGAAGGAGTTGGCTGTGAAGCTTTCAGCAAAACTTTCAAAAGCAAAAATATATATGTTGTGTGAGTGA
Organism: Typopeltis vanoorti; assembly: GCF_054136105.1. NCBI lineage: Eukaryota > Metazoa > Arthropoda > Arachnida > Uropygi > Thelyphonidae > Typopeltis > Typopeltis vanoorti. The sequence continues at coordinate 90,910,418 of NC_143554.1, forward strand.
GAATGAAGTTGAAAGTAATGTGGATGATGAGATGCTAGCATGGAAAGAAATTGCATGCTTATGTGGACTCATTTACAGGACAAAGCGTGAGCTCAAGCGACTGGAGAAACGATTGGCGAGTAGTATGGAAGGACGGAGCATGAAAGAAGAGTGAATGGGAAAAGCATAAAAGTGTGAGAAACTGGGAAAAAAGAGATAATATTTGATGGGGATTTGATGATAAGAGGTGTAATTAATAAGAAAGTGACGAAAGCATGTTTTCCAGGTGCAAGGATAAAGGATGTTAGTTATGCTGTAAATATGAAGAGGAATGGAGTGAACATGTTAATTGTATTGACTGGCACAAATGATTTGAAAGGTGAGAAATATGTAATTAGAGAAGATATGAAAGAGTTGTTATTGGAAGTGAAAATGAAGAGCAAGAAAGTAAAGATTCCTATTGTACTGTCTCAGTATAATAGGACAGAACTGAGAAAAAGGGCCATGATTGTCAATGAGAAGATTATGCAGGAGGAATGGTGTGCAATTTATTGATGTATGGAGTGAGTTTGATGGACGGAAAGGACTTGTATTATGCCTGACAGACCACATTTGAATAGTTTTGAAGTTAATGTTTGGAGAAAGTGTTGTTTTAGTGAGAATGAAGTAGTACACAACCAGGGAAACTAGAGATATTAGGGAGGATGAAATCAAGCATGAGTTTGACCATCCTTGTGATAAATGAGCATGGGTACAGTAATGATTATGCAATGCAGAATGGGATTTCACAGGTCTCCAATTTAAATGGGTTGATAATGACATCACACAAGGGTAACTGTTGGTACAAAGGACATTGAAATGCATGGACACAAATGCAAGAAGTATCAGGAATAAGAGTGAGGAGGTTTTGGCACTGGTAAGCTCAACTTGGCCAAAAATTATAGGCATCACTGAGACCTGGTTGACCGAAAATGATATAGTTACAGGGATATAATGTAAATGGTATTGTATTTTCAGGGAGGATAGAAGGAACAGGACAGAAGGGAGGATATTGCTGATGATAGCTGCAGAATTACAACTAATAAAATTAGAAGTTAAGGAGAATATTAGGTCTGAGAGAGATGGTTCATTTGAGGCTGCCTGGTGTGGGATAGAGGCAAATAGGACAAAATACGTTGCTAGGGGATGCTATAGACCGGAGGTCCACAGGAGGATGTAGATGCCATGCATTGACAAATCAACACAATGAGTGTAGGCCAGACAGTTATTATGGGAGACTTTAACTATAGGGACATCAATTGGATGAAGGAAAGGGGATATAGTAAGATAAGTTTGGGTTTAGGTTTATATAGTTTATTTGGCACGAAAACTACAAAAGTTATACTGTGCCGTACTAAGGTTACAACTATACATAAGCAGTTAAAGAAAATTGTAAACATTATGCTTGCACAAAAATTAGGTTCCACAAAGCAGCATCTACATATAAACAGAATTCCTGCAGAGGGCACAGCAAACACAAGGTTAAAAGTCACAGTAATACAGAAATTGTCAACAATACAAGTTAATAACCAAAATGCATGTATAAGACACCAAGCCAAGGGATGCAGTATCTACATATGGATAAAATTATAACACGTGCTTTTACAGCAGTACATATATAGGCAAACAGGAATTATTATACTATATGCATGCATCAAAATTAAATTTAGCAATGTGGTATCTACATATAAACAAAATTACAAGAAGGTTACAGAAATATACAAGATGTCCTACAGTAATACGTAATTAGTCAAAAAATAAACTAGTGAATAATATATATGTTATGTACAAAAGTTAAGTTAAACAGTGCAGTATCTACATATAAACAAAATTACTGCAGCATTTACAGTAGTACATAAATAGATAACAATACAAGTTAATAAATGAGATGCATGTGCAAAATCAAGTCAAGGAATGCAGTATCTACATATAGATAAAATTACAACAGATATTATTACAATAATACATAAAGAGTCAGAGAGGAATTATTATACAATATGTATGTTTAAAAATGAAGTTTGGCAATGTGGTATTTATATATTAAAAAAAAAAAATTACAACAAGGTTATACAAATATACAAGCTCAAAGGCTACAGAAATACATGATCGGTCAAAAATTAAACTAATGAATAATATATACATTAGTACTCAACCTCTGCATAAACACATCACAAAATATTACTTGTTTTGTAATATATACATACAAAAGTTAAGTGAAGCAATATGGTATTTACATATAAACAAAATTAGTCAAATATGTTTTTGTATAAATTAATTCTTTGTAAAAACTTAAAAACATCATGCAATCTGCCTGAGTCTGACAGCATCTGCCTGAGCGTATATGGTCTGGCCAGATAGACAAAAATTTCATTTCTCTCACATGCAAAACACTGCCACTCCATCAGAATATGAAAAATAGTGAGATGTGTATTGCATTTTTCACACATGGGAGGGTCATCAGCCCTCAGTAAATAAGAATGTGTAAGATGACTGTGACCTATGCAGAACCTAGCAAGAACAACCTCCTCTCTTCTCTTGATACGTTGACTAGAATGCCAATGTTTAATTTCGGGTTTAATGTCATATAATTTGTTTGTTAATGCCTTCTGCCATGATGACTGTCATTGAACAATTAGTTTTGATCTTATAATCTGCCTGTAGTCTGTATATGGTACTGTCATATAGTATGTGGAGAAAATATGAGCTGATTTAGCAGCTGCATCTGCAGCTTCATTTCCCTTAATTCCAATGTGGCTGGGAACCCAACACAACTGAACATCAAAATTAAGGAGATTTTCATTTTGTGAAACAGGTGTAACACCTCATAAAGTACTGGATGCAGGTTATACATAGGAGAGGAGGTAGCCTGTAAAGAGCTCAATGAGTCTGTATAAATTATACACTTTTGGTAGCAGTTTTCTTTTATATGCACAAGTGCAATCTTAATGGCATGCAACTCTGCTGTATAATTACTGCAATTGGGTGGGATCCGGTTGGAGATGGTAATGTCAGGAAACACAGCATGCGGCACAGCCAACAAAGGTATTAGTTCTTGAACCATCAGTATAGATAGGCAAGAAATCAGAGTGTGCTGCTCTGTGTGCATTAAACAATTGGAGGTAGACAGATGATGGAGTATGAGACTTCTGTAGCTGACAAAGTGAGAAGTTGCAGGATGGCATGCAAACCTGCTATGGAGGGATGTTGTCATGCTTAGTGTAGGCAATGTTGTCAACATTTATACCAACAGCTTGCACAGTCTCTTTAACATGCATACCAAAAGGATTTATGACAGTTTGAAGTGTGTGTGGTATTGAGCTTCCCAATGTAGAGAAAAGAGACTAGTCCATGTAGAATGATTTGGAAGAGACTTTATCTTTAGGGTATAATTGAGAAACAACTGTTTCTGTTGAAGTAATAGAGCTGGTTCATTTGCTTCACGTAAAGACTTTGAGTGGGTGATGTACGAAAGGCACCAGTAGCTATCCGTATACCCTGGTGATGGATGGAATCTAACCATCGCAGGTCACTCTGTTTTGAAGAACCATAGACCTGAGACCCATAATCCAGCTTTGAACATATAAGAAAACAGTAAAGATGGAGCAGTGAAGTTCGATCAGCACCCCACTTAGTAGAAGATGGAGCGAAGGAGGTTCAAAGCTCTCTTGCACTTTTCTCTTATTTGACGAATATGTGCTATAAATGTAAGTTTTCTGTCAAAGGTGAGTCCCAAGAACTTGGCTTCTGTTTCTAACAGTGCATCCCATTCTAAATGGGATGCATCCCATGCATCCCATTTAATTCAGAGTCTGGGTGAGGAATGCATTTACGACAGAAGCGTACACAGACACTTTTTTCTGTTGAAAACCTAAACCCATTATTAAGAGCCCACAGAAAAACATGATCGATTGCTTGCTGAAGTTGTCTCTCAATTACCCTCATGTTATGAGAGTGACAGTAAATTGTGAAGTCATCAACATATAGAGCATTGTCTACTGTGGGAGGAAACTGTTTAGTGATTGAGTTAATTTTAATAGCGAAAAGTGTCGCACTTAAGACAGAGCCTTGGGGAACATCCTGTTCTTGATGATATGGTCGAGATAGCATACTTCCCACTCTGACTTGGAAAGTTTGCCTAGACAGAAAGTTTTTGATAAATATAGGAAGGTGTCCTTTGAGACCTAGTTTATAGAGGTCTTTTAATATGCTATTGTTGTGTCCCATTTTAGAATTTTTATTCTAACTAGTAATTTCCTCTCATCTATGTTCTACTATTATCTATGCTCGAGATATCACCAAAAAATTTACTAATACTTAAGTTATTTCTGTCCTTAGTACCCCTAATATTTGTATTATACTGCGCCTTTTGGGATATTTAGTTTGAGATATTATATACAAAAACAAGGAGAAAGAACTGAAATATGTTAGAAAGTGTAACTATGTTGCAGTCGTGACACTTTATCTCATTTCTTAACACATTAATTTCCCGCGTGATTAGGTTCGTAATTTTTCAAGTGGTACATTGGACAGCAATTTCAGACAACTGTTTTATCATTGGACAAAAGGTTTATTAAATTCCTTAACATGGTACAATTCAAATTTTAGTTATTACTCAATTCAATGCTATATTAAATATTTATAAACTGACATTAGCTTATCATAAGTATTTAAGCTATGATCCTATAATGGGTATTAGGATCATGCTGCCATACACATTCAACACATAACTTCATATGACATGGACATATAAGATTAATTCACACTATTTAACTATCCAAATTTAAGTAGCTTAACTAAACCATTTACTGCACTAACACATAACTATGACATTTAAACTTTCTTATACAATATAATAGACATGCAAAATTCTCGGGACACTTAATTACTCATATAACATTAACACTAGCCAGCTTACTTACAATATATTCTGTCAGATACTAAAGTCCTAGTATTGTTTTCTTGGTCACATCAACAGTTCAGTATTAGAATAATGATAACTATTACAGACGAATTATAGTTAACACGAGATATATTTTACAGTACCTTTCTTTCTTGATTTTTCCATATGGGCCTTTACCTTTTTCTGATCGAACTATCTTGGTATAACCTCTCCGATAATCTGTTTCTCCTATGTTCCTTTTGGAATTGAACTATGCTTACGCGGTCTTAACCTCTCGTAACTTAGGACACACTTTGAATCATCTATATAACGGCTGTACAACTCGCGACGTGGACATTGATTTCTTTACTTCTTTCCCTTTCTCGTAGTTGTCACTGGAGTTGAAACACAAAGAATATGCTTTCTTTTCCTCAACTATATGGCATTCTTCGCTTCTTACATAGGAAATACGGAACTGAAATTCCGCTCACTTTTGTTTCCGTGTTGTGACGACGGAGATATAACTCCAATCTCGCCACTCAGGAAAACACCGTGAACCCATACGAAGGAGCTCGTGAAGAGCTCTCCTGGAACAGAACAAAAAACCAAAAGCCAAAAAGGCCTAAAAGTCTAAAAAGCCTCGTGGGGGGGGGGGGGAGTTCCAACCCTTTTATATTTGCTCTCCTAACGGCACCTTCCTTAACTTCTTTTCTCCGCCCCCTACTTGATTTTACTTCACCGACCAATTAGGGTGGCGTTTTTCTGCCAAACGTCCTTTGGTCGGTGAGCCCGTAACAATGTCTCAATCCGGGAATCGGCCCTGAGCGATAGTCTGTTGTTTTTCTTTTGCTACCTTCTGACTTAATCCCCTTTCCAAAATTTCTCTATGAACTTACTTAATATTTTAATCTCTAGCCTCTCGCATACCGTCTCTTATGACTAATCCTTTTCAGTCTTATTTAGTTAAATTTTCTCTTTTATATCATATTACAACATTAATATATTCTTTCTTTTTGTTAGTTAGTTCAACAAACACCTTTATATTTTATATATTTTATTGGATGCAAGAATATTTCTTTTTCTTTTAAATAATTCATCTATTATCTTTTATGCAGGGTTTTTAATTTATTTATTCTTCATGTTACACTGATAACTGAGAATTCTACTTTCTTAAGATATCAGGTGTAACACTATCTCCAGGCTATGTCATATGCTTTTTCCATGTCAAAAAAAAAAACTGAAACCAGGTGTTCTTTCTTCAGAAATGCATCTTTTATACAAGTTTCTAAACGAACCAAATGGTCTAAAGTTGAACGATGTCTACGGAACCCACATTTGTATTGGAGAGAAGACTGTCACTTTCTAAATACGAGCGAAGTCTGGCATTAACCATTTTCTCTAGTATTTTATAAAGACAGCTGGTCAGAGCAATGGGTCAATAATTATTTGTTGGTGTTGGATCTTTTCCTGGTTTTGGGATAGTAATGATAATTTAGTTATGCCAGAAATTTGGAAACTCTTCCTCTGCAAGTATTCTATTGTATAATAAGAGGAGATCCATAGAAGATGATGGTAGATGTTTTATCATTTTGTAATGGATGTCATCAGGCCCTACTACACTAGGGTGAGACAGTAGGAGAGTCTTTTTAGTTCTTCCTTAACAAATATCTGATGGTATGCTTCAAGAACATTGGTAGAAAAAATTTAGCCTTTGTTTCTCTTGCTGCTCTTTCAGAGTTAAAAATTCAGGAGGATATGAAGCTGTTGTTGAGATTCTGGCAAAATTTTCTCCCAAAGTATCTGCAGTGGTTTTGGGATCAGCAATAACACTTCCATTATGGTCTAAGGTAGACAAACAATGTGTTTTATATCTGCCCTTGATTTTCCAGATTTTATCTCATACAATTTTTGGACTGGTCATTTGATTAATTGATGTAGTAAATTGGATCCATGATTGTTTTTGACTTTGACGTTTCACATAGCGTGTTTTAGCTCAAGCACATTTGAAAGCTATAAGGTTTGATGTGGTGGGATATCTACGAAATATATCTCATGCTGTGTGTTGGTCTTTTTTGGCTGTCTGACATTCTGGGTTCCACCAAGGTTTTGGATAGAGTGGAAGCCGAGGTGATGTTTTCGGGATGGAGGCTGTTGCTGCCTGCACAATGCACTCTGTTATATACTTTACTGCTTCACTGATAGATGTTTGACTGATGGTATCAGCATTAAATTTTGCAAGATGAGAAAAAGTATTCCAGTCAGCCTGGTCCATTTTCCATATAGGTATCCGTGTGGGTGAACATGGTTCCTATGAAGACATTGTGCAACAGGAAAGTGATATACGTTTTCTTCAATGTCCCACATGAGCAGTGGAAGTGGAGCAGATTGTAAGATCAATTGCAGAATATGAATGGGTAGGCACGTGTAAGAAAGTATTGAGTTTATTATTTAAAAGAGAGAGGTTATTATTATCAAGGATTCTTTCAATGATTCGACCTTGTCTATTAGTGTTGGCACTACCCCACAGAGTATTGTGATCATTAAAGCAACCCATCAAAAGTATGGGTTCAGGCAGTTGTGAGATAAGGTTATCAAGATCAGCTTCATTTAACTCAGCACTTAGTAGTAAATAAATTGAACATATGTAATAAGAAATCCTACAGAGAAGTGAATCGCTACTGCTTGCAGAGCAGTATTAAGTTGGACATGATGGAAAGCAATATGACTGCCCACTAGGATAGCTACTCTTCCATGAGCAGAACCACCTCCAGTTCTTTCCTTGTGTACAACAGTGAAATACCTAAAGGTAGGGTCCTCATTGGGTCTTAAGTAAGTACATTTCTTGTAGATAGAAACAGAAAGGTTTGTGTTTCTGCAACAAAAACTTGATATCATCAACATTCTAGCAAAATCCATGACAGTTCCATTGTAAAAATTTTCCTATTGTTTTGATTTTATAGATTTGTCTGGTTTTTGGGAGGTAGGGCTTACCTTTGTTATATTTATCAGTTATTTTGGGGAAGTATAGACAGCCAGTGTCCATCTCTCTCCCTCTGGTAGGGTATTCAATACATTTGATGTGTTAGGGTCAGTTGGTAGGTTTAGTTTACTTTCAGTGGGTACTGATGTATCCATTTTTTCTGTTGGAGTGTCTGGTAGTTTATCTTTAAGTGATATCTTTGTCATAATTTTTTTTTGACAAGTGGGTGTTTGTCAAGTGGGACCATTTTTGGAGCTCTCTGGAGTAAGGCCATAGTCATGTGATTGATGCGCTCAACAGAGAACCACTCGTGACCATCAGGTACAGGTATGGTGAAATAATTGGATGGTGGAACAGACATACAAGTTTCAGTTGCTGTTGGTACTTTCTTCTTAAATGTTACCTTCTCAGCATAAGAGGATCTCAGAGCAGGTGTGATAGTGGCTAGCTTTCTTTTTGCATCCTGATATGTTATGTTTTGCTCTGTTTTCATTCTTTGTATTTCTTTTTCGTCTTTCCATTTTTGACATGCACGAGAGCAAGTTGGATGATCTCCCTGACAGTTGACACATTAGCTTTTTTTTGCACAGCAAGATTTATTATCATGTACAACATCGGACACAGGTAGTAGAACCACGACAGACAGTTTGGGCATGTTCATATCTCTGACATTTAAAGTATCTCAGTGGGTTAGGGATGTACATTCCATCAGGACAGCTGAGATATCCTGCTTTTATAGATGTTGGAGGTTTAGGTGTATCAAAAGTAAGGTTGGGATGTTCTTGGTTGGGACCAGGCGACCATCCCTATGTATCATAATGCACCTCATACCCGTCACTCCTTGATCTTTAAGGTGTAATATCACTCCTCTATATGAATTGAGTGTTTTATGAGGTGTTACTGTAATTTCTATTCGACCCATTGTTGTTCTCAGTAGTTTCTTGGAATGTTGCTGACATAATGTTTCCACAAGGACATCTCCAGAATGCAATTTCTTAACAGTTTTGGGAGGTCTGCCAGTCCTTCTAAACCCTTTTGAATAAAGAAGTGTGACATTTTCCCTATTGGTTTTTCACCTGTAGCATGAATGATTAAAAATGTTGGTACATTTATACTAGTATCATGTACCTGTATAAATGTACTGTAGATACAGCATCAGTACTTGGTTGGGACTTTGTTAGGACCCCTGAAACATTTGAGGATGAAGGATTCATTCTCAAGGAGTTTTTGGTTCCACCATGGAGCCACACATGGACAACCACTGCCTGACAAGCAATGACTGCGCTCAGTCATTGCTTGTTTTTGTTCAGTCATTGCTCAGTCATTGCATTGCAGTAAGTCTCTCAAGCATTGCTTGAGAGACTTACTGCAATGCTGTTTACCCTTGCAGGCAAGCCCACTAGCCGATTGATCCTGGCTGGGCCATCCAGGACTGCCCGTGTTGCTGAAGCAGGGGGGCCAAAGTAGTGCAGACTACCAGGGAACCCCCCCCCCCTTTCTGGGTGTCCATGGGTCGCACCACACGGCAAACACGGTGGCAGAGTGTTGGATCCCAGTAATGGTGGTCTGAAAAAAGGATAGTGAAAAAGACTCGGGAGAAGTAGAACAAAAAATACAGAAAGGAAAGCATAGGAAAAGAATAAGAATAAAAAGGGCCAGTACTATCACTGGGAGATCCCCTCCACCACGAACAAGTGCCCCACATGGAAGGGTTAGATAAGTGGGATATATACATTTGCTAAGGGATAATTACATGAAACAACTTGTTAGAGGGGGGGGACAAGGGGGTTTAAGGTTTTTGGATATGAATAATAGCATCAGATGTATCCATAATCAAGGTAAGACACTCTGCCTCCAATCGTGGAGTGTAACCATGCTGTCTTTTTCTCGGAAGTTGCCAAACACATGGGGTTTATGTTCAACTATAAGGCTGGTGATTATGAGATACTCAGGTGTCATCTTGGAACAGTGTCATTGCTTGAGAAGCTACAAGGAAAGAATGTCAATAGTCCATAACAAATGGTCAGAGATTGCTTGTGGATAGCAGTATCAGACTGCATACCAAAGGTCAGGAGGAAAAACTGAGTTGGAATTAAGTGGATAAGTTGGGATATAAAGCAAGAGCTGCAAAAAAAGAAAACATTGTGGAGAAAATATATAGAAAATAGTGATCAGAATACTCGTAAGCAGTACAAAGTGAGTGCAAGCAAGAAGGGTTCTATTATGGTAAGGAAGGCCAAATCAGACTATGAGAGAGAATTAGCCAAACAGGCCAAAGTAAACCCAAAGGAGTTTTTTCGTTATGTAGCAAATAAGAGGAAAATGACTGTGGTAGAATGACTTTAAACAATGCTCATTTAGGAAGGTGACTGAGCCAAAAGACATAGTTGAGTTGCTGAGTGATTATTTTGCAAAGGTGGAGATTTTACAGTTTCTGATGTTACATAGACACATCAAAATTGAGGTAGATGAACATAAGGTGTTCAGCATATCAAAAAATATGAATGTGAACAGCAGCAGAACTGGACAACATGTACTACATGAATGTGCAAGAGAATTGGCATTTTCTCTGACGAAATTGTTCAATGTAAGTCTCATGTCTGGCAGGGGATCAGAGGGAGTGGAAAGAGGGTAAAATAGTACCATTGCCTAAAGGGTTCCAAGACATAGGTAGCAAACTACAGACCAATTAATATATCAGGAGTGGTTGTTAAAGTATTGGAAAAGTTGGTGAAAAGTAAAATACAACAATGGATGGATAGGGATGCGATACTCTATAGTGAGGCAGCACAGCTTTGTAAAGGGTAGGTCCTGTCTTAGTACCTTATTCACTTTTTATAATAAAGTTACAGCAGAATTGGATAAAAGTAATTTATCACGTTGGTGGGTTTCACTGCAGGTAGCACTTGCAGTTGACTTCCTGTGCTTTTATATCAGTATGGTATTTGAATGTTGACCTGGGATGGACTGATTTGTCAACAATTTGCCGAACAGATAGGTCTGCAACATGCCATCCTATCACCATGCTGCTTTCAAATTTCGTGAGTTCTCTTCTCACAGCCATTTCACTCAGACACAGTTGTGCTGGCATGTTAGTGTCATATTCCTCCAATTTATATCAGCTGCAAACACGTGACTTGTTACATGGCACAATGCACCTTGCCTGTGTGTGTGTGGGGGGGGTGTTGACATACACTTCTTTCCAAGAAGTGTATATGATTGAGACATATAAGTTGGTAAGGTATTATTACCAAATTAATGTGAGAAGTATTTCATAGAATGAGAGAGACCGGTGGAGAACAGGCCATCCCTGGCAGATGCATAAGGAAGGTATGAGGGAGTAGTTTTTCTGTAAGGAGAGTGGTGAGTGAGTGGAATAATTGCTTTAAAATGTGATGAGTGTGGAGACAGTAAATGTTTTTAAGGCATGATACGATGGGTTTATGATAGTTGGACTTCCCACAATGTATCTTTTGGCTCCATGTTGATTGGAAGATGATGATCATAAAAAATTATCTTAATAAAACCAAAATTGAATCACATAGGCAACTATCACATGTATATGTACTGTATATAACATTACATGATAACATACTGTATATGTTAGGATTTCCTTAAATCCTAATCTGAAGTTTCATGTAATGGAAATGTAGGTTATTTCTGTATATAATTTCCAAATGTTTTGTCTTTTCTTCTGAATCATTATGGGAATGATTCAGAAGTTGACATGTAAATGTAAGGATGTTATAGTTCCCTTATATAGAGGTTTGATCAGGTTGCATAGCGATTACTGTGCAGAGATTTGATCACCTTTTTGTCACGAGGGGAGGGGGGGGTATGTTGGAAAGGGTTTGGAGATGATTGTCTAAGATGGTTTCTGGTTTCTTGAAAGATTGAGAAAATGCTATTTGTAGAACCTACTGAATAGGAGGAAGAAGAATATTATAAAGACAGCTGTAAGGGTTGTTTCTGGATTAATGGGGAAAAGATTTTTCATATAATAAAAGAAACAGGTAGAGGCCATCCCTGGAAGCTGTATTTAGAAAGCAGGAGAGTGAGGAGAAAGTTTTTTTGCACGGACAGTGATTATTGAGTGAAATTCATTGTCTGCAAATAGGGTGAGCATGGAAATCATGGATATGTCGATATGTCATCGCCAGTAGAAGAAAGAATGATTATGATAGGATGGGATTGATTGGTGAAAATGGAGGAATGATAACCGCTGCGGAGGATATAGTTGAGATATTTAGTGAGCAATTTCTAAAGGTATTTCGTTCTTGTGAATGCGGCATCATGCAGAACTTGAAAGCAGTGGGAAAGGAGGAGGAGGAACTGTTAGTAAGTGAACAGGAGGTATGTGAGGAATTGAATAGACGTGATATAAATAAGTCTGTGGGACTTTATGCTATTTCACCACGTGTCTTGAGGGAATGTGCCAGAGAGTTAACAACAGCTTTGTATATATCTTTTCAACATGAGTCTCTCACTGGATCAAGTTCCAAAAGAGTGGAAAGAGAGTAAAATTGTTCCAATTCATAAGGGAGGTGATAAGAGTAAGGCTTTGAATTATAGACCAGTCTGTGTGTCTGGAGTTGTGGTCAAGGTATTAGAGAAGTTAGTTAGGAATAAGATTCAGAATTGTGTTGACAACAGAAAAATACTCTTTGGCAGCCAGCATGGATTTACTAAAGGAAGATCATGCTTTAGCAACCTGCTTACTTTTTATAATAAAGATGCGTTGGATAAGGATGTTGCATATACAGTGGTATATTTAGATTTTGCAAAGCGTTTGATAAATTGCCACATGACAAGCTGGTAATTAAATTGGAACGGATGGGGCTGAACAGTAGATTGGTTCGCTGGATTGGATATTGGCTGTCTGATAGGTATCAGCGAGTTGTCTATGGAGGAGCGATATCCCCGAAGAGGAAAGTTACTAGTGGTGTAGCTCAAGGGTCTGTTTTGGGTCCATTGCTGTTTAATTTGTATGTAAATGATATCTGGAGAGGTCTGACTGGTGATGTGCAGTTGTTTGCAGATGATGCAAAGTTGGGGAGAGCTATCAGGAGTAGTGTGGATGCTGTAGCTTTGCAAGAGGACTTGGATACACTGGCTGAATGAGTAAATAAGTGAGGATGTCAATTCAATGTTTCAAAGTGTAAGGTTTTGAAATTTGGGAAGCAGAGATTGGATGTAAAGTACACAATCGGTGCAAATATCTTGGAAGAGGTAGAGGAAATGAGAGATCTGGGAGTGATTGTAGACAAGCACCTAAAATTTTGGGGACATGTTACTAAAATAGTGAAGACAACACAGCGGATAATGGGAATGATGCAGAGGACATTGACTTGTCGAAGTAAGGCTGTTATGGTTCCTTTGTATAAGGCTTTGACCAGGTCACATATGGATTACTGCGCACAGATCTGGTCACCTGGTTTTCAAAAAGATGAAATTGCATTGAAAAAAGTTCAGAGGCGATTGACTAAGGTGGTTTCTGGTCTCTGGAATGTATAGTATGAAGACAGAGTGACAAAATGCAATTTGCAGAAATTGGTGGATAGGAGGAGGAGGGGGGGGGATGTGATTGAGATATATAAGCTGTTAAGAGGTTCTTACCAGATTAATGTCGGGGAGGTTTTGCACAGAATGGGTGAGGATAGCAGGAGAACAAAAAGGTCATTCCTGGAAGCTGTATAAGGAGGGTGTGAGCAAGGGAGTGCGAAGCAGGTTTTTTGCACGGAGAGTGGTGAGTGATTGGAATGCTTTGCCCGAGTGTGCAGTGTGTGCAGAGACAGTGAATATATTTAAAGCACAGTATGATAAACTGTGTGTATAACAGTGGACCTCCCACGATGAGTCTTTGACTCCATGGAGGTTTTTATAATAATAATAATATGTTTTAAGCCACAGTTTGATAATTATTACTATTATTATTTGTACAAGCACTCCATGGAGTCAAAAGACTCATCACAAGAGACCCACGCTATCTATTAAGAATACCTATCATACATCTCCTTAAACTGTTGGGGCACATACAACCACCTCTGGCAATCCATTCCACTCATTCATTACTCTCGAAGTATAGAACCAAGTCTGTACACCCTTACTAACCACACTCTTAAACATCTTCCACGTGGAGCCCCCCCCCCTTGTTTTCTCCCACTCCCCCATCTATTAAAAAATTTCTTTTATATCAATCTTATAGAATCCCTTTAGTAACTTATTAGTTTCTATCATATTCCCTCTCCTCTGCCTGTCAGCTAAACTCTGCTTACACACTTTCAATCTATCCTCATAGGGAACATTCCACAGACTTGTCATGCACAATAGTCGACATGTGGCTGAATCATGGCTTTATAAAGAGGGAAAATTACATCCCTATGTTTACTGCTCAGTGTGTTCTTCAATATCCAAGTAATCCTCTGATCTATTTTACCAATCCTTGCAATATATATTTTGAATTTCACATCTCTATCCACCATCACCCCCAGATCCATAGCCCCATCAATTTCCTGTAATCTGGTACTATTATTATTATTATTAAACATAACACCTCCAAGGAGTCCAAAGACTTATTGAGGGAGGGCACACTGCCACACATCACACTGTTTCCCCAACTACTTAATTCTAAAGCTACACACAACTTCTATCAGTATCATCTACTGCCCATCACCACCACCACCACCAACAGTCTTTTTGTCTGTAAACTGTACATGTTCTGATGGCCAATTTGACTGTGCGTGGGATGAAAAACCTGAGTTTCCAGGAGAAAAAGCCCACACAAAAGATTCCCCTCATTATGATGATTGAATTTGGATTCAAATTTGAGAATCGAACTCTCCATCTCAAGGATTGAGATGCAGAGTATACAGTGGATAGTTGGTAGGAATATATTATTGTAGGTAGAGGAGATAAGGGTTCTGGGAATGACTGTGGATAAGTACCTAAAAGGGCACATTGCTAAAATAGAGGGAAAATTGACATGTAAACATAAGGATGTTATAGTTCTCTTGTGTAAAGGATTGAACAGGTTACATATGAGTCTTTAATTTAATTTATAACCAATTAAGGGGTACAATGTACTGTTCTTCTACCAATTGTGCTATGGAGGTATGTTACGAAGTATGCAGTCCTTTCATCCCAGAATGATATCAACTATTGCCACCCTCAGTTTTGTATCATCAGCAAACAACTGACTATCTCTCCACCTCAGGTCTTCTATATCATTAATGTACAAATAAGCTATGTGACAGTGGAACTATTAAGATGTCTTCTGAGAGGTATGATGATAATGCTCTATATTTTCTATGTACAGTGAATTTCAAAGGAACATTAATTAGGCCTTTATTTACTTCTCTTTATATATTGAAAATATAATTCTTAATATAAATTAGTAGTAGATGATAATTTTTGTCATTGAGACCAACGACTACCCTGCTTATTTAAAGCCTGAAGTCAAAATATGTTTGATCTCAGGGGAAATGGATTATCTAACCCAAGCCTACTCACAGTACTGAATGTATGATAGGTTTAAAACCTTTTTGCAGGTAGGATTCACATTAAACAAAAAAAAATTCTAATTTTTTATTTGGTTGTAATACTGTTTTAGACAGATTATTAACGTGCTAGTACTTGATCTTTCAACTTTTAGTCAGAGATAGGAATTTGAAATCCTTGACTTTGAATGCTCTTTTGGAAACTAAGATATTTTGTTTTATTTTATGATTGTCCATATTATATTATATTTGAGACAGAAATTATATTTGCATTTTTTTATTGGTGTATTTCATCCTGGAGAAGTAAATTTTAATACTAGAGGGATAGGGCAGGTTCGAGGTTTAGAGGGTGCAAGAGGAGAACGTGTTCCAAATACCGGGTACTCTGGATGTCAATAAAGCTGTAGGACTGGATGGTATTTCACCACGAGTTTTGAGAGAATGTGCTTGGGAACTGACAGTGCCTTTAACCTGGCTTTTCAATGAAAGCCTGGCTTCGGCAAAGGTGCCAGGGAATGGAAGAAAGGTAAGATAGTGCCATTACATAAGGGCGGTAGCAGACTGGAAGTGTCTAATTATAGATCAGTTTGTGTGTCATCAGTAGTTAAGATCTTGGAGAAAGTAGTGAGGGACCGTATACAACATTGGGCAGATATGGGTAATGTTATCTGTGAGAGTCAACATGGATTTGTGAAAGGGTGCTCATGTTTTAGCAATATGCTAGCCTTTTATAATAAAGTTACAAGAACATTAGATGAGGGAAAGGCATATACTGCAATTTTCTTAGACTTAGTGAAGGCATTTGACAGGGTTCCACATGATAAGCTGATATTTAAGTTGCAGCACATGGGTTTGGATGTCAGATTGGTCAACTGGATTCAGGATCGGCTGTCTGATAGATATCAGAGAGTTGTGTATGGTGGGGGGCAGTTTCAAGGAGGCAGGGGGTTACAAGTGGGGTCCCACAGGGCTCAGTACTGGGACCTATATTGTTTAACCTTTTTGTCATTGGATTGCAGGGGGAAATTCATAAATTAACTGTGGTAGTCATGCGAGAAGATTTGAATAAGCTAAAGAGATGAGCAAATGAATGGGATGTCAGTTTAATGCAGCAAAATGTAAGGTCTTGAGGTTTGGGACACATCGATGGGATGCTGCATACTTTATTGGAGAAGATATACTGGAGGAAGTAGGGGAGACGAGATCTGGGGTTGATGATTGATAGAAATCTGAAATTCAATGGACATATTGCAAAGGTGGTGAAGGTAACACAGAGGATTGCTGCAATAATGAGAAGGATGCTAACTTGAAGAGATAAGAGTTATCATTCCGTTGTATAAGACCCTGATCAGACCACACTTAGACTATTGTTCTCATATTTGGTCTCCAAGATTTGAAGGGGATAATTTAACTGTGGAAAGGGTACAGAGACAGTGATAACAAAGACAGTTTCAGGACTGTACAATGTTAGTTATGAGGATCGACTGAGGGAATGTGGACTGCAAAGTTTGGTGGATAGAAGGCGAGGTGATATGATTGAGACTTTTAAACTGTTGAGAGGTAGTTACAGGATTGACACTGGGGAGTTATTTTGCTTGTTGAACATCGGGAAGGCGTGATGACAGGGGTCCCTGGAAGTTAGGAAAGGAAACTGTGAGCAAGAAGGTGAAGAGTGGTTTCTTTGCATGGAGGGTGGTTGAACTGTGGAATGCATTGCTTGATAGAGTGGTGAGAGTGAGAATGGTCAATGAGTTTAAGGAGTGGTATGGTAGACTTGTGTTTCCTAGGAAGGACCTCTCGCGATGAGTCTTTTGACTCCTTGGCGGCCTAAATAATAATAATTATTATTATTATTATTAGTTTAAAATATAAAAATTCTAGACAAATGTATAAAAATGTTAATTCTGCCATTTCAAATTTAATTTTGCTAATCATTTCATAAATAATTATTATAATAATAATAATTATTATCATTTATTATTATTAATAAAATAATTTAATAATTAAAGCGTAAAAATCTGATTTTATAAATTAAGAAAAAATTTGTAGAGTTAAACTAGGATTCTCAGTGCTAATTATTAGAAGATAAAAATTAAATTTTTATTTAAAATTTTAAAACTTTCGGTGGGCATTTCATGGGCTATTATTGTGCATAACATGGTACATAATAGCACTCATTACATGTACATATCAATATACTCATGTAATTATACCCTTGTTATCACTTTAATACATTTATATACTATAAATTATGTTCTAAATATGCAAAGAATATTTCATTTTCCTTGTCTGTTCATCAGACTTTTTTAATCTATCTGAAGCGAAGAATGCAGGTATAAGTTTCCATTTCCTCTGTGATTACAGTATTATAGAGAAAGCCTAATGTGATTGAAGAAGACTTACAAGTGCTCGGAATAACTTGAAATGTAATCATCTGCTTTGTAAATCAGTTATCATGTTGTTTCAGATGGAATGTTTCCTGGCTATTTGTGTTAATATTGACCCGAATTTCTTCAACAATGTGTTCAACTTTACCATCATTAATATATCCACCACCTGTTTTTTCCTTTTATAGTTATAAACATATGGAAAAAAAGAAATGTAAGTTCAGTATACTTCAGTATTTATAATTACTAACTGAATTTTCAGTTGGAAAATTTTATTTAAGCATTATGTAAATAATTTTAGATACACTTTTATAAACCTGACATGTGTCCTGTTTAAGTGTAAAATGCTTCTAGACATAACTGTATAATATGCTAATTCTGTTATTTTGTCAGCTTTCATTTTGAGCTTCACATACAATTCTGATTTTGATTAAAAAAAAAACAAAAAAAACTCTGTGCTTTTTAAGCTTGAAGCCTTTAGTTAGTTTAAATATTCCTTTCATACATTTATAGAAAGAGGAAATTGCTAAACAAAGCTCAACATCCTGTAGCTATTGATTTAAAAGAAAAGGATAAGGGAGGGACTGTGATAGTACAGGAAGTATATTTAAAGGATATGAGACTTGGAAAGAATATTTGTAATTTGCCGTAAAGCAAAATAAGTTGGCAGATAGTTTTACAGTGTGTCGTAATATAAATGAGTAAGATAAAGTACTGAATAATACTAAGCACTGTCATTTCCTGGGATATTTTCTCAAGGGATGTTAGGATACTGAGTAGCCCACTATAATCAAGATATTAGTAGTTTTTTCCTAAATTCTAGCAGTTCGGCGTTATTAGTCTTGTTTTGGTGTATTCTCTTTCATAGAATCCAACAGATCAATCTAACTATGTCTCTACCCTTCCCTGAGTAATTTCATTGTTATTTTTGCTTGAAATATTCATTTCTATTTTATAAGAGCCTTTGCAACTCACATTGTAATGATGGTCCCTTTGTCTTTTAAAGATCTGGGTTCAAATCCTATATAGGATATAGAGAACCTTTGAGGTCTTTCAACTAAAGTTACTCATATGGAAGTGGTAGGGATTTTACAATCCTGCAAAATACAACATATCAGACTCTGCAGATAGTTCTGCAAACATTTAACTAGATTTATATGAAGACAAGTATTTTATAACATGCCACTGAACCTAATACTAAGAGGAAGGAGAAGTTTATTTATTATCCACCTGTAAAGTTCTGGAAAACTATAATTCTATAAATAATATAGCATATGTATTATTTATAGTATATACCAAGTTTTTTTAAAGTGAATTGTATACAATTGAACAAAGATCTGTATTTAAGTTTTGTCGATCTGGAAAAGGCATATGACAAGGTACCAAGAGAGAAGCTATTCAATACGCTACAGTTATATGGTGTCCATGGGGCATTATATCAAGTAATACTTAGTCTTTATTTGAGTTGCAAGTCAGCAGTTAGAATTGAAGGAAGTACAGGAAGATGGTTTAATGTTAAATCTGGTGTGAGACAAGGATGTACATTATCCCCTCTGTTATTCATTATTTATATGGATCACATTATGAAGGAAAGTGGTATTAAACATGATATCAGAATTGGAGATGTTAACGTCAGCTCTTTGCTTTATGCAGATGATGTTATACTTCTAAATAAATCCGCTACAAGTTTGCAAGATTCCCTGACTAAATTGAATAACTGTTGTAATAGATATGGTATGAAGGTCAGCAATAAAAAGACAAAGACAATGAAAATAGGCAGAATCATTGAAAATGTCAACTGTGTTTTGAACGAGGAACCTGTGGAACAAGTAAAACATTTCAGCTACTTAGGCACGATTTTTAGTGAAGATGGTAAATTAAATATGGAAATAGACAACAGAATCAACAAAGCTGGTATGGTAGGACGGCAATTGAATAAATTCATATGGAATAAGAGAGAAATTAGTTGGACCACTAAATTAGCTGTATACAAGTGTTCAAACCAGTTTTAACTTATGGATCTGAGAGCTGTGTCAGAAGTAAAACACTTGACCAAAGACTAGAGACAGCAGATATGAGAGTCCTGAGAAAGATTAGAGGCGTGAACAGATGGCATCAATGGCAATATCATATTAAAAATGAGGATATTATAAAAGAATTTGACATTGTCAGCATCCAGGAATGCATTAGCAGAGCTAATCTCAGGTTGTATGGTCACTTGAAGAGAATGGGGGCGAGGAAAGATTAGCAAAACAAGTGTTCTCTGCCAGGTTGGCAGGAAGAAGACTCAGAAGAAGACCAAGATATAGGTGGATTGATACGGTACAAAGTACCCTAGACGATAGAAATATAAGATCTGATAATGTTGGAGTCTTGACAAGTAACAGACTAATTTAGAGGAAAATTGTAGATAGGAAGTTAATAATGATGTAAATTTTTCATGTAGTACTCTCATATCCTGTACACCCCTTGAGGGTACATGTCAGGAATTTGATGATGATAATTTGATATCAGCTTTCTTTCTGCATATCTGAAGTTATAACTATTTGTAGTTCTTGCTGAGTGTTGTCTCATAGCCAGCATTGCACACATTTTTCTTGTACAGCTGCATTGTACTGATATATTGTCTCATGAACCCAAACTCATGGTATTTCATAAATTGCATGTAATTACAATTCTGATATAGTTAACTTTGATTGTTATCATGCCATATGTGCACATTCATTTCTTTGCAGTGATATGGCATAATAACTGAATATGAGATAACCATATCAGTTTTGTAATCATATGTGCAATTTGGATTTGCTTTCTTCCATTTCTAGGCAGTAAATGATATTTAAAATTCCTTTCATACAGTTTGGATCACCATCCTGCTTATTGAAGGCTTAAAATGGCCTCATTACTACTACTTCTTCTCTTCAGGTATTAGGCCTGGTGGCCTGTTACAGAGGAAAAACTCTGCAGTCCACGTCCAAGACTGGCTAACTTGGCTATGTCTGAGAAATATCCTTAAGCTCCTCACATCGAAGACAAGAATCGAACCCAGGACACTCCTTTCCCAAGTGGCCTCACAAAGTACTATATTTGATCTCTGGAGCTGGATTCCTGGATTTCCTGATTCTTAAAAAATCCGCAGTGCTAATGTGCTGTAGGTTTGCAAACGTTTGTAGATGTGATTGTTATTGAAAAAGTGTGTGTACCCTTCTTCTCTCTTGAATGAGAAAATCTGACCAAAAAGTACAATATGACACTGGCATTTGACTTCATAAAATGTTTTGATGGATGTTTTATCAATGGATGCAGTAGATTTGGTGCTTTTTAGTAAGACTCTAAACAGATTAGTGGGATGAAGGTGACTCCTAGGTTCCTATTTTTGGAGGATCCAATTTGATATCCTATCCATATTGGTAAGAGTTACTACTCTCCCAGCCATAGTGCTGGTGCCTTCATAACAGGTGTGAGACTGTCAGTTCGCTTTGTTGAAATTTTTTCATAGTAATATCTCATTCTTTGAGATGACAGAATTTCATCATCATCATCAAATTCCTGTCATGTACCCTCAAGGGGTGTACAGGATATGATAGTACTACATGAAAAATTTACATCATTACTAACTTCCTATCCTACAATTTTCCTCCAAATCAGTCTGTTACTCCAACATTATCAGATCTTATATTTCTGTCTTGTAAGTCACTTTATATTGTATCAATCCACCTATGTCTTGGTCTTCCTCTGGGTCGTTTTCTTGCCAACCTGGCAGAGAACACTTGTTTTGCTAATCTTTCCTTTCCCATTCTGTTTAAGTGACCATATCACCTGAGATTAGCTCTGCTAACGCATTCCTGAATGCTAACAATGTCAAGTTCTTTCCTATGCCATTGATGCCATCTGTTCATATTCCTAATCTTTCTCAGGACTCTCATATCTGTGGTCTGTAGTCAAGTGTTTTACTTCTGACCCAGCTCTCAGATCCATCAGTTAAAATTGGTTTGAACACTGTCTTGTATACAGCTAATTTAATGTTGTGACTAATTTCTCTCTTATTCCATATAAATTTATTCAATTGACTTCCTACCATACCAGCTTTGTTGATTCCGGTGTCTATTTCCATATTTAATTTACCATCTTCACTAAAAACATCCTAAGTAGCTGAAATGTTTTACTTGTTCTATAGGGGTTCTCTATTCATAATGCAGTTGATATTTTCAATGCTTCTGCCTATTTTCATTGTATTGGTCTTGTTGTTACTCACCTTCATATCATATCTATTACAGCAGTTATTCAATTTAGTCAGGGAATCTTGCAGACTTGTAGCGGATTTTTTTAGAAGTAAAAATTCATCTGCATAAAGCAAAGAGCTGACACTAACATCACCAATTTTGATATCAGGTTTAATACCACTTTCCTTCATAATGTGATCCATATAGATCATGAATAACAGAGGCGGATAATGTGCATCCTTGTCTGACACCAGATTTAACATTAAACAACCTTTCTGTAATTCCTTCAATTCTAACTGCTGACATACAACCTAAATAAATACTAAGTATTGCTTGATATAATGTCCCACTGACACTACATAACTGTAGTGTTTTGAACAGCTTTCCTCTTTGCACCTTGTCATATGCCTTTTGTAGGTTTACAAAACTTAAATACAGATCTTTGTTATATTCCCATGATTTCTCAACTATTTGTCGTAAAGTGAAAATCTGATATCAAAATCTGACAGTCTCTATTTGGTCTGAATCCAGCTTGTTCTTCACCAAGCTTTTCTTCCACAATCCTTCTCAACTGTTTCTCAAGTATACTTGTATAAATCTTACCAGGAATACTCAGTAGAGAAATATCTCTGTAATTCTCACATTCAGTTTTATTTCCCTTTTTATATATGGGTACTATGAGTACTCTACTCCAATCATCTGGAGTTCGTCCCTCTTTCCAGACCCTCTGAACTATGCAGTGTAACCACTGTAAGACTTTTATACCTCCATACTTGAGCATTTCTGGTCGAATATCATCTACTCCTACTGCCTTTCCACATTTCAGGCTTTTTAGACAGACAAAGCAAAAAGGGAGGAGAAGTGTTATTGGTGATAGCAGAGGAGATGTGCCCATCTAGGGTGTAGATCCAAGGAGCAAATATTGACAGTGTTTTTGAAGCAGCATGGGATGAAGTGGAGGTGGACAGGGTGAAATGTTTAGTACAGTGGTGTTATAGATCTGGTAATGTGGAAGGCAAATTGTTCTGGCTAATAAGAAAAGGGTAATCATTATGGATGATTTCAATTATGGTAATATGGAATGGAATGGAATGAAGAGACAGCATCAGAAACCAAAGAGAATGAATTTCTTGAGTTTTTAAGGGACAACTGACTTAAGCAGTATGTAACAGAGGCCACACATGGATCGAGGGTTATAATTATCTTTATTGTTATGATTAAACGAAGTGTTACATCATCCTCTAGTTGGTGAAAGTGATGACCATTAAGCTATCACTTGAGTGGTGACCACCCACATGAGGACTTTTGTGAGAAAGGGTTATATATGGAACTATTGGGTGGGTGATTAAGATAAACTCAGGAGGTGGCTTGCAGTGATATCATCATGGAATGAGGAACTGCATGAGAAGGAAATCAGTGCCGGTCCACTCAAAAAGTATCTGGCAGAGGCAGTGACTGAGTGTATTCCAAAGGTCAGGAGATTAAATAAGGTAGATGCAAAATGGATGACTGAAAAGGTGAAGCATGTAATCTGGTAGAGAAAGGTATTGTGGAGGCAGCACAAGATGAGTGGAGATAATCATTTACATGAGGAGTACAAAGAGCAAGCTGGGAAGGTCACTTAGTAAGGGTAATAAAGGTGCATTATGAGCAGCAGTTAGCAAATGATGCTAAAAGAAATCCTAGGGAGTTTTTTAAATATGTGGCCAGTAGAAGGAAGAATGATTATGGGAAGATGATGTTGGTCAGTGATAATGGGAGAATGATAAACACTAAGGAGGATATAGTAGAGGTGTTTAATGAGCAGTTCATTAAAGTATTCCATTCTTGTGATTGTAACATGAGAGAGTGAGCAGGAGGTATATGGGGAATTGAGTAAACTTGATGTCAGCAAGGCCATGGAGCTTGAGGGAATATTCCATGGAGCTAACAACAGCTTTAACATACATTTTTAACATAAGTCTTAAATTAGCCCAGATCCCAAAGGAGTGGAAAGATGGCAAAATTTTTCTGCTTCATAAAGAGGGTGATAATACTAAGGCTTCAAATTATAGGCCAATCTGATTGTCTGGATTTGTGGACAAGGTGTTGGGGAAGCTAGTGAGGACAAGGACTCAGAACTGGGTGGACAACAGTTAGAATTCTCTTTAATGGACAGCAATGATTTGCTAAAGGAAGATCATGTTTTAGCAATCTGCTTACTTATAATAAGGTGACGAATACATTGGACAAGGGGATATATACCACAGTATATTTAGATTTTGCAAAGGCTTCTGATAGATTGCCACACGACAAACCAGTAGTTAAATTGGAACAAACAGAGTTGAATAGTAGATTAATGCATTGGATTGGAGATTGGCTGTCTGTTAGGTATCAGCAGGTTGGGTATGGGGGAGTGATATTCCACAAGAGGAAAGTCACTGGTGACATACCCCAGGAGTCTGTTTTGGGGCTGTTGTTTAATTTGTATGTAAATGACATTGAAAAGGGCTTAAATGGTGATATACAGTTGTTTGTAGTGATGATGCAAAATTGGGAAGAGTTATGAGAAGTAGAGCAGATGGTATAGCTTTATGAGTGTACCTAAATAGACTGTCTGAATGGGTGAGTGTGTGTGTGGGTATATCAGTTTAATTTTGCAAAATGTAAGGTTTTTGGGAAGCAAAGATGGGATACAGAGTATAGTGTTGGTGGGGATATTTTAGAGGAGGTGAAAAATTTAGGGGTGATTATAGATAGGACTTGAATTTTATGGACATTTTGCTGAAATTGTGAGGACAACACAGTGGGTTATGGGAATGATGCAGAGAACACCGATGTGTAGAAGTTAGGATGTTTTGATTCCATTGTACAAGGCTTTAATCAGGCCACATATGGATTACTGTGGACAGATTTGGTCACCTGGTTTTTAAAAGGGTGATGAAATGTTGGAGAGGGTTCAGAGATTGTTGACTAATTTGGTTTTTGGTATCTGGAATGTGGAATATGAGGACAGATTCATGGAATGGAAATTACAAAGCCAGTGGATAGAAGGAAGTGGAAAGATATGATCGAGATGTATAAGTTAGTAAGGGATAATTACCAGATTAACGTAGATGACATTTTTCATTGAATATCTGGAGATGGGTATACTGACAGTCCAACCCTGGAAGCTGTATAAGGTGGGGGTGAGGAGTAGATTTTGTCCAAGGAGAGAGGTGGATGATTGAAATGCATTGCCTGAGAGGGGGGGGGGTAAGCAGAGGGACAGTGAATGCATTTAAATCTAGGTATGATGAGCTGTGCATGTGAGAATAAGACCTTCCTATGGAGTCTCTTGACTCCATAGGGATCTGTTGATGATGATAATAATCTGCCCCCCCCCAAAAAAAAAACAATTGTTCTGTCATCATTATTGTAACATAATTCTTAATTTTTAAAATGCTTTTCTTTCTATATGAAAGACTTCATAATTATCTGCTTTCAAGTTCAAAAAATCTTCTCATTACTCTCACAGAAGTATATAGGATTATTTTTACTTCAAGCATGCTCATTCCTCTATGTGATAAAAATGAGTTGCCATTTCTTATAATAGTTAAGCTGCTTTACTTGAAAACAGTAAATCTCATACACTTGAACTGTGTGAGAAAATATGTACATTTTTTCATATCATATATGCATTTAAATTAAAGTGCAGTTATCATTTCCAATAAATAAATTTTTAATCAAATCAGTGCATTCGTTTAGTTCAATATTAAACTTACACATATATGCATATGCACAACATATGTAGTAACCAATCTATTATTTAAAAATAATAATAATTGTACTTCTTTCAACAAAATGTGTTGGTTATTATAAACACAAAAATGAAAATTGGCACAATCTATTTAAATACTGTAGTAGATCTATACATCTTATTCTTCCAACACCTTTTACCTGTAAGCAACTGTAACATAGCATTGTCTTAAGCATATTTTTGCAGCTCAATATGAATTAGCTTAGTATAATCAAATGTGTTAAAAGTGTATAATGCAGTTTCTTTTATAATATTGCTATTTAGCAAACACAGTTATCTTGCAAAGACAAGTCAAAGACTTGTCTTTGCAAGCTAAGTGTTGCATTAATACATTGTGAAAAGTGAGTCTAGCTCCACATCATGTGCTACTTACTTTCTTGTTTTCATACATTTTATTATTTGTCTTCTGTGTTAAATTATTATTTATGGATAAGTTATATAAATTCATCCTTCATTATGAACAATAAATAAATAAAACACAAACTGAATTGTGATAAGCTGTATTGTAGCATACATTTTAAACTTACCTTAAAAGGAAAGCTTATTTTTGTATAATTATATGAAAGACATATTGAGAATTACTTTGTATTGTCAACATAACATTTTTTGTTAAACATCACCTACGACAATATTGATATAAAGTAGAGTGATAGCTTTGCAAAGTAAACTTTTTTTTTTTCTGGCTAGTAGATTTCAGTTGTATTTCTGAAGCCTTGATAACAATAATAATTATGATTATTAATGTAATAGCATACTTGACTATTAGTATGTGACACCAAACAAAATATTAATTGTGCATTGCCTAGAGAATTTACTGTTTTATATATATTTTTTTACACAATCCAGAAAGTCATCTCTACAGACAAAACATGGAATTTTTTTCAGGTGACTTCAGGACTCCTATAAGCAAGGCAGTTGGCTCCCAGTGAATGATGAAATTCATCTCCCACCTAAAGACAATCACAAAAATCCATGCTCATGGTGGGATTCAAACTTGCAGCCTGTTGGTTGCAGAATGGATACACTAATCACGCTTCCAACCAGGTCAACATACGAGGGTGGTCTGAAAAGTTCTCGCCCTTGACCATAGATGGCAACACTATCTCTCTATGTTCACTGGGTTTCTACAGATGCCATATGGTCACTCTGATGCCCGATGATGTTCCACACCAGGCCTCGCCATGTAGTCCTGTTGTTTGCTTTTCTGGCAGCCTCAACTCTCTGAAGATCAGTCACTCCACACATGCCATCCATCCATCTCATTGATGGTCTACCCCTGCCTCTTTTTCCAGGAACTTTACCTTCTATTATTGTTCTGAGAAGTCCTCCTTCCATCCTTTCTATGTGTCCAAAATATTTTAACTTTCTTCTCTTAATATCCTTAAGGAGCCTTAAAGTTCTACTAATCTTTTCTAACACCCATTCATTTGTACGCCTTTCAGTATATGATATCCTCAACAGCCTTCTGTAACACCACATCTCAAAAGCAGATATCCGTTTCTTATCTGACTTCTTTAGGTTCCAAGTCTTGCATCCATAAGTCGCTGTTGGAGAAACAACTGCATTGTGAGGATTTTAGAAACAACTGTATCTAAAATCCTCAACTTTGTTCCAATGGAGATAGATCCATCCTTCCAGATTTTAGACAGGTCTCTGACTGTTGTTTTAGCCATTCCTAACCTTTTTCTGACATCTTCTGAACAGCAATTCTTCACATTAATAATGGATCCCAGGTACTCAAACTTGCTGACTTCCTCAATTCTTTCTCCATTAAGATACACTTGTTTTTCAAGAGCTTCTCTGTTTGTTTTTCCTTTGAGAACCATGATCTTTGTCTTGCTAGAATTGAGTTGAAGTCCTCTGTTATTACTGAACTTCTTAACTTTGTCAAGAATTGGTCCTAGTTTTCTTCCATGTCATTACAAAGGAGTACTGTATCATCAGCATACCTCAGATTACTGATCAATCTACCTCCTATCGTAACTCCTGTCCTGAGCTCATCCAATGCTTCATGCATGATGTCCTCTGCATATATACTAAACAAGTGAGGAGAAAGTAAACATCCTTGTCTAACTCCTTTTCCAACTTGAAGCCAGTCAATCAATCCAACACCTGTTCTTACTGTGGCTTCTTGCTCCTTATACAAGTTGGCTATCAACCTGATAGTTTGTTGAGGAAAAACCCATTCTTTTCATTACTTCCCACAGTTTCACATGCTGAACACAGTCAAAAGCTTTAGAGTAGTCTAAGAAACACATTACCAGAGGGAGTCTGAATTCTTTATATTTTTCTATGATCTGTCTAAAGCAAAGGATCTGATCTCTGGTGTCCCTACCTTTCCTAAAACCTGCTTGTTCCTCGGGCCTCAATCCTATTTAGCATGATCTTTAATAAAATTTTGCTTGCATGAGATATCAAACTAATAGTTCTATAATTCTTGCATGCCTTCTTATCACCTTTCTTGTGTAGTGGTATGGAAACTGACTTCTTCCAATCTCTAGGCCATGATCCTGTCTCCCATATCCTTGTAATCAATCTATGAAACACTCTTATCCCTCCATCCTCTGCTGGGATTTCATCTGCACCTGGGGCCTTATTGCTGTTGAGCTGCTTAACTGCTCTTTCAACTTCATGCCTAAGTGGAGGAGGTTCCAAATCAAAATTTTCCTGGTAAGAGGGCTCCACATTTTCTTTATCCACTCTGCTGTACAGTTCCTCACAGTATTCTTTCCATCTGTTTTTGATTTCCAACTCTTTTGTTAGTAATGATCCATTCCTGTCTTTGATGACATTCGATTTAGGCTTAAACTTGTGCTTTAAGTCACAAACTAAATAAAACATCCTTTTATAATTATGCCTTCTCATCTGGAACTCTATTTCTTCACATTTATTAGTATAGAACTTTTCCTTGTCCTGCTTGATGGCTCTTCTGATTTCTCTATGTAATCTCTTGTATTCTTCGGTTCCTGTGTCTCTTTGTTTTTCCAACCGCCTTCTTTTGATTAGTTCCCATGTTGAATCTGATATCTATGGGTCTCTTGGTTTTCTTATTGGGCCGAGATATGTCGTCGCTGTATCCTGTATTATCATCTTCACTCCTTCCCAAAGCATTTCTGGTGAGATTTCCTCATTGGTCTCCAAAAAATCATCCAGCCGAGTTGATGTTTCTTCTGTGAGTCCACTAGGAATTACTCTAACATCCAATCTAATGGAATGTGCTTGACCTGGAAGTTTTCGGAGTCTTAGTCTTACTTTGGCTCTTACCAGCTGATGGTCTGTACCACAATCTGCTCCAGGACAAGTATGCACATCAGAGATGCTTGTCTTCCACCGCTGGAGAGCCAGGATGTAATCAATCTGGTGCCTTGATCTATCAATGTTAGATGTCCAAGTATAGGTCCGTCGTGGATGTTTCTGGAAGCAGGTATTGGTAATAACTAATCTGTTAGCACTGGCAAATTCCAACAGTCTTTCACCATGGGTGTTATGTTCACCCAGACCAAACATGCCACACTCCGGCCTGACTCTCATACTCTTTCCCTCTTTTGCATTTAAGTCTCTTAAGATGTACAGTATATCTCTCCTTGGTAGGCAGTCCAAAACAGTTTGTAAGTTTTCATAGAATTCTTCAGTCTCTTCTTCAGGCTTATCCGTGAGGGGTGCATAAACTACCACAATTGATACATTGGTAGGCTGAGCCTTAAGTCTAATGGAGAGTATGCTATCATTAATGGGATTATAACCAAGAAGGCTTCTTGCCTGAGCTGTCTTCAATATCACAGCTACCCCATGATGTTTTGAGTCACTGACTTTTGATGGAGACTGTAATATACTTCTCGAACAGGACCCTCTGCCTAAGCCCTGAACGCGGCTCTGATTATTCTGCACGACAGCCGATGCAGCATGAGCTGCATTATTAGGCACAATCATAGTAGCATTTTGGCAACACTATCTGCAAGGTTTTTTTTTTTTAAGTTGGTACATCTGTCATAAGTATCTATGTGAAATTGCAAGTCATTCTATTAAGTAGTTTGTTTTATACAGCTGTCTGAAGCAAAAGAGCTTCAGTATCCCTTGAAATTAATAAAATTAAGTATTGTGCGGTTATAAAATTCTTTGTAAAAAGAAGGTTTAATGCCAAAAGAAATTGATTCAAAGTTCATAAAAGTTTATGGGCACTCTTTTCCTTCGTTTTCAACAATTAAGAAATGGGCTGCCGAGTTTAAACGTGGCTGTACCAACCTTGAAGATGATCCATGTGAAGGATGTCCAAAAAGTGTAACAACACCAGAAATCATTGATCAAGTACACAATATGGTATTGGATGACTGGCAAGTCAAAGTGTGTGAAATTGCTGAGACTATAAGCATTTCAAAAGAATGTGCAGGATATATTTTGCATGAAGAATTGCATATGAAAAAGCTTTGCGCAAAATGGGTGCCACGCTTGCTCACAGCAGATCAAAAATGCACTCGCATGAAAATCTCTGAACAGTGCTTGGAGTGTTTTAACAAGAATAAAACTGATTTTGTGCATCAATTTATTACTATGGATGAGACTTAGATTCACCATGTCTCATCCGTCCTACACACCGGAATCCAAACAGCAGTCAAAACAGTGGATAGAAGTTATTCAGCCCAAAGAAGACAAAGTTGGTTCCATCAGCAAGAAAAGTCATGGCATCGATGTTTTGGAATGCTAAAGTCATTTTGTTTATTAATTATATTGAAAAGGGTAAAACAATAACTGGGGAATATTATTCCAATCTTTTAACCACACTAGACGAAAAATTTGTGATGAAAGACCCGGTTTGCATTTTCCCATTGCCACCTTTTTGGCAATGGGAAAATTAAGGGATCTGCACTATGAATTGTTGGAACATCCACCCTATTCCCCAGATTTGGCTCCCTCTGACTTCTATCTCTTCCTTGCTGGTCAGCATTTTTCTTTGAATCAAGAGGTGATTGCAGCTGTCGAGGGGGTATTTTGCAGATCTTACTGAGAACCACTACAGGGACGGGATAATGGCACTGGAGAATCGCTGGAATAAATGTATTAGTCTTAAGGGAGATTAAGTTGAAAAATAAAAATAATTTTGAAATTATAAATTTGTTTTTTCATTGTTAGGCTGAGAACTTTCAGACCACCCTCATATACACTAGTAGTATTCTTAATAAGAAATAGTCAGAAAACTCATTGTTGGAAGATCCATTATTCATCATCCATTATCCATTATTCATCATTCTATGTGAAATCTTGTCAAATGCTTTTGCATAGCCCAGCAATATTACCGAGCAGCCATTTCCAACTCCATTGTCACTTTATTATGAAAAGTAAGCAAATTGTTAAGGCAAGATCTACCCTTCAAAACCATGTTTTATAGGTAGATCTATAATTTGCTACTTCTGTCTTGGAGCCCCCCCCTCCCCCTTTATGCAGTAGAACTATTGTGCCCTTTTTCTGCGCCATTGTCACCTTCCCACTACTGAGGTTTAAATTAAACAAGCTTGATCAGAGGAGCTGATAATTCCTCTTACACATTCTCATAATACACAGCTGATATGCCATCTCATCCAATGGATGTGTTTGCATGGAAGTTCTGCAATATTTTAAGTACCTCCATTTCTCCAACCTCTATTCTCCCATCTGTCAATGCCACATCTGGCATTGCAACATCACCACCTAGATAGCACACACCCTTGCAAAATGCTCACTTAGTATATTGAACTATTTGGTTTGCTTCTGTTATCTCCCCACTATCAGCATTTTTAAGTTATTCTTCCACAGTCATTCCTCCTTTTACTTGCCATAAAGTGAAAGAACTCTTTAGGATTTCTTTTGGCCTCATCAACTATCTTTTATCTTTCTCTCATAATTATCTTTGGCCTTTCTTACCATGCAGATTACCCTTCTTCCTTGTGCCAATCAACTTTTTCTTTGTCTTCAACTGTTGCTTAATGAGGATATTCATTCATCCTTCTCTGACTTAAGGTATACATTCTGATACTGCTTTCTTCAAACACTACTTGACTACCTCCCATCCACCACCCTCTCTTCCCTTGAAATTCTTATGCCATGGCTCTGCTGAAAGCTGACTCATAAGCTTGTCATAATAACATGCTTTGTAATTGCAGATGTTTATTTCTTAACAAAAAATTCTCATGTCTGGCAATCTTCCAGATCGGGACTTCATGATTGCTTTTCCCAAGTGGAGGCAGTGTAGCTAGATTGGGTATTAAGCTCTCTGATGCTATGATCAGATTATACTCTCAAACCTTGTGTTCCCTCCATTACATGCTGCCTCAGGTAATTATCTCTCAGAAGCTATATAAACTCCATTTTCTTTCCTCCCTGTGACCATTCCTTCTCCCAGTTTATGTCCCCATTGTTGAAATCCCCTATAATAATAATTATTACTTCTGCACTTATTGTGCTAATTTGCCAGTGTATATCATGTACATTCTCCCTTATACCCCCTAAATTATATGGCAAATTACATATTTATCCTATGGGCCTCTTTCTCAAACCAGATAGCCTCAAATGAACTGCCTTCTAAATTCCTGATCCCCTGATGCACTTCTCTTTTTATTTACATATATCTGGAGATGGGCACCTCAGTCATTCTTTGTCACTGACAAAGAATGACTCAGGTGCCCATCTCCATCAACATTCTTGATGTAAACTGTGTTTAATAAACAATGTAACAGAGATAAAATGATTGACTGATTGAAAAGTGATTTGTTCAAACCTATATTACAGCAAGATTTAAAGTTTTCTCCACTATAATTGGTCCTGATTCAACTAAACATCAGTAAATATCATGATGTTTTCTTCCTGTTGGACATAATTCATTCACTTAAATTATGACTGAAGCTTTAATTGCTTCAGTCATAATTTAAGTGACTCAATCCAGAAGTCAGATTTCATTTTTAATTTGTCTGGTATCTAAATGAATTAAAAATACCAATATAAAGTATATTTAATATATTTGAAATTACAGGACTTTTAATTATTTTCTTGTTTTGATTAATCTGTTTTATATTTTCCAGCCTGTTGCAGCTCATGTGTGAAATGCATGACACGAATTCCTTATGCCACACTTATTGCAACGATCCTCTGTTGTACTGGTGTAGGTATATTTTTGGGATCATTTTATCGAGGCATTGCTTTGACCCTTCGAATGTTTGAGGAAGTGTTCAAATTTCATTTCTACTGGTATGCTTTATTTTTTTAGCATTATTAAAGATGATAATTTTAGCTGTTTTAATGCTCTTTATTTCTTATAGTGGATAATAATTGATAATAAAAGAACATATTAGATGCTGTAGTAAATTAAGGCAATAATTCAGTTAGATTTCAGTGCCTCAGTAGCCAAGAGGCTTCCATTTGAAGAGGCATTGGCTAGACAGTAGAACTTTTAATCTTGAAACCTCTAAGTTGAAAAGCTAGTTCAGTTTGTACTACGTAAATCTCTGACAGAGAGAAATTCCTCCAAGAGAAAACCTAAAGGATCATGGACATGGCATTCTCCAAATAGCTCAACAGCTGAAATAGATTATATACATTTCAAAATAGAAAACTCATCCAGAAGACAAAATTGTTTAGCTATTGAGTGATCATCTTGCAAGGGTATATCATCCAAGTGAAGATATTATTACGACAGAGGTGACAGGAACTGAAGTGAAAACGAGCAGTAGATGAGGGTAAGACATACACTGTCATTTTTTAGATTTTTTTCAAAGGGATTTGATAGGGTGCCACATGACATGTTAGTTTGTCATGTGGCACCCTATCACATGATAAGTTAGTTTTTAAATTGCAGCATATGAGTTTGGATATCAGATCAGATTGGTGATTGGCTTTCTGATAGATATCAAAGAGTTGTATATGGGGGAAGCAGTATTAGGGAGTAAGAAGATTATAAGTGGAGTTCCACAGGGTTCAGTACTGGGACCATTACTGTTCAGTCTTTGTCAGGGAGATGTTCAGTATTTGTAGATAATGTGAAACTTGGGAGGATTATTAGTGAGTGTGCTGCTGTTTTGGCTCTTGGAGAGGATTTGAATAAGATGGACAAATGAATTGGGATTCAGTTTAATGCAACTAAATGTAAAGTTTTAAAATTTGGGATCCACAGATGGAATGTTTCATACTCACTGGGTGGAGTTATACTGGAAGGAACAAGGGATCTTGAAGTGATTGTGGATAGGAATTTGAAATTCTGAGGATATATTGTGAAGGTTGTGAAGACATCTCAAAATTGCTACAATGCTGAGGAGGACAATGACCATGAGAGATAAAAGTGTAGTGGTCCCGTTGTATAAAGCTTTGATCAGACCACATCTGGATTTCTGTGCTCAGATTATGGTCACTAGGATTTGAAGAGGGTGAAGTAATCTTGGAGGGGGGTGCAGAGATGGATAACAAAAATAATAATTATTATTATTTATATGGATACTTCATGGAGTCAAAAGACTTATCACAGGAGACTCACTCCATCCATTAACACAGTACCTATCATACATCTCCTTAAACCTATTCACTGTTGGGGCACTCATATACTACTCTCCAAGTAAAGAACCTAGCCTGCAACTAGTTTCTTCACTTGATTATTAATTGGTTTGTAATTTGCTACTTCTGTCTTGGAGCCACCAGGACTGTACAATGTTTATTATGAGGATAGACTGAGGGCATGCAGACTTCAGAGTTTGGTAGATAGAATACAAAGGGGAGAGGATATGATTGAAACATTTAAGCTGTTGAAGTGTTATTATTGTATTGCCACTGAGAATATTTTTCATATGATAGAACAAAGAAAAGGACCAAGGACAAGGAGCCATCCTTGGAAGATACAAAAGGAAGTAGTGAATAAAAGGGTGAGAAATATGTTTTTTCATGGAGAGTAGTAGGAGCATGAAATGCATTCATTGTCTGAGAGGTTGGTGAAAGTGCAAACAGTGGAGTCATGTGACTTCATGGAGGTCAAGAAAAAAATAATAATAAAAACATTAAGATAAGCAATAGTCACCAGAAAAAGCAGATTAAGAAGTGTTTGATATCTTATCAAAACTTTTTTATTTGATCAAAATGTGATGTTTTATAGCTATATGGCAGTGAAGCATGAACAATAAGAGGAGGGGTAGATAATCACTAGAGATGAAAATGCAGTAGAAATGAGATATGTGAGAATGACAACAGGTAATATAAGACTAGATGAAAAACTAAATAAAAACATATTGAAAGAACTAAACCAAACATCAGTAATGGACACAGTAGAAGAATACAGAACTAAATGGAAAGAACACTAGAACGAAAGAAGAGAGAAGCAAACTAATGAAACACTAAGCCAAAACTGAAACAGGTCACCTGACCTAAATCCATGAAGAGAAGAGGAGACATAGTTAAAACTTATCCACAATCAAGTTACATATGTATCTAGAATCAAGCTGGATATCTCATAAAGTATATTTAAGGATTTCTGGTTTCATTCAATAACAGACATTAACTTTTCATCCAAATTATACTATACTTCCTGTTAGTCACAGAAACTACTATTTCATACTGTTATTATTTTATTATTTGTACGTTCTTTAGAATCTGCTTTAAAATTTCAAGTATTTCGTTCATTGTATGCAAATTGTATTATTCAAAATATACATGGAGTATTTCTTTTAGGTTAAGTGATCTTCACATAATGTTCATTGTTATTGGTGGAATAATGGGAGGTCTAAGTTTAATTTTATTATTCGTTGGTTTCCTTGCAACTGGTGCAACAAGAGAAAAGATTTATAAAGGTTGGAAAGCAAGGCTTGGAGGCAGGGTGTCATGTGCAATAGTAAGTATTTTATTTGTTTAAATATATTTTTTTGATAATAATGCCACTTCTTTAAATGAAGTGCAACCAGTCCTTAGTATAGTACTTAATACTCAACACTGAAACCAATTTATGACCAGTAATGAACCAGGAAATTAGTGTCTAGCTTTCATCCCCAGGTAAAACTCCAGCTTTCTTATTTGGAGGCTTGAAGTAGTTAATGTCATGAATTTCAGCTTCTCTTTCCCCCCCTTTCTACAATGCAGTATGTGTAATATTGTAAACTTTCTGCTTTGTCTTAATCTTATTTCTTATAGGCTTTGAATGTCGTGAGATGTTGAACGCCTTAATTGTTGGCTGTCACCATTTGTAACATTCTACTATATCTCATTTCTCATGCTCTGTAGTCTAATAAATTTGTTTTTTGACTGCATCAGTCAGACTACTTATTGAGTGCGAGATTGTAAGATTCTAAGCGGAAGACAAAGCTGATTGTTTTTGCTCTCTGCTGACTTTAATCTTTCACTTTAAATCGGTCATGGCTTGAACTTTATCTAAGATAGGTACTCAACTTTTCATTACTCAGTCATATGCAGGTTCAAATTTTTGGGGAATAGTGTATTGACAAAATTAGTCCAATGTGTTGTTCACACTCTATTTAATTCAAGAATTCTTATTATACAGCTCAGTCCACATTAACATATTTACACAATTGGATCAATCACACTTCATATTTACTTAAAGAATTCTCTAAATTAGGTTTAGTTTCCCTACGCTTCTACTCTTAAAGCCTAAATGCAGTTTAATAAACCTTACTGGTCATACTTATACAATTTGGACATAAAGCACACCTTGACTCATTAACTTATGCTATCTCATAGAATACTTTTCTTATTCTCATAATATCTGCTTACACAATTTTGTCGTAATTATTTATGTCATCACACTAGATTATGAACAGAGCCACACTAGATGTGAATCGTTCAGAATTGTTACATATCTAAGTACTTACAATTAGCTGCAATCTTTGCAGTACTCTCACTCAGCACAGTCCATTGCACAAATCTTTTGTTCTCTTCCTTTCTGCTGACTTGCTCTGGATCTCTCACCAAACTTCTTCTTTGTTTGAGTCATCGATAATTCTGCACCCTCTTGAACCCTTAATTCAGCGACGTGGTGGCACTGATCACAATGTGAATGCTTCCCATGATGTCAAAGATTCTTTTCCCTTGGCAGCAATGAGCAGCTCTTTTCTTACAAGGTGTTCCAATGATTGACAACAGACTTCTCATGGCGACGGACCCAGGGAACGAAAAGGTTGAGAAACCTAAGACATACGATGCTTCTCTTTTGATGACTGATAGTGGACTTCATGTGGTGGCAGATCCAGGTATGAGAAGGTGAAAACCCCAAGGCGAAGTTCCTCTCAACGCTGAACCTTATAAAGGCCCGGACTTCGTGTTGTATGTATGCATGCATCTCTGAAAACTTCCATATATGGTCAAAGATCAACATCTGGACATGATGACATCACACTTAGTGTGTCTTTTGAAATTGCCATATATATGGCAATTTCAACATGCATTTACATCGTTACATAGTAACATCATTACATAAAAAAGGATTTATAGTAATAATGCAAACAATGATGACATTTATGTGTAATTTCCTAAAGAAAAAACTTGTTTTTTTTTAATTATGTGCCAATTAATTGGGAAGCCTACTTATTCCACATTAACAAAGACATTTATTTATTATTATTATTATTATTATTATGTGACACCTCCAGGGAGTCCAAAGACTCATCGAGGGAGGGCATCTACTCTGTCTCCACCAATCAACCACTACAACGAACTGCAATTACACTAATGGCATCTACCGCCACCACTAGTATTTTCACAGACAATCACAAACATCCATGCCCATGGCGGGATTCGAACCCGCAGCCTTTTTGGCTGGAGAGCGAATACGCTAACCACTTGGCCAACCAGGCCGGCATACTTATAAGTTGCCACCTGACTGCAGAAGCCTCTGTATTTCAGTGGTGTCAATAATGCCCTTTGGTTGGAGAGACCCGAGTTTGAATCCTGTCAAGGATGCAACGACAAGAGAATTTTCATTTGAAGGTGAGTTACCAGTCTCATATTGAGCCACCAGGATTTTTTTCTCTCTAAAAATGGGGTTTTTCATCCTGCAAAAACAAAGTACTGGCCATAAAATAAATAAATAGACAATAATACACTGGCCGCATAGTCTTAGTTGGTTGAGCCATAATTCCAAACAGTAATGAGGTTTCTTCAATTAACATGAAAACAATTGATGGCCTCTAATATTCAGACTGAAATATATGGCCTTAAATAAGTAGTATTATTTATACCCCCCCCTTTTTTTTTTCATACTAATTGAACAAACAGTCACTATCTAGCAGCCAGCCAAGTAGTGTGGTTTGTATGGAGAGAGCACCATTGAGGCTAGGTTGTGGCTTAGAAACTTTGTGGATATGTTTAGAGTATCTCTCCTCTCACTGTTTGTTTCTTAGCAATTTATTTTACTTCTAAAACCTACCATGATATTAAAATCAAAAATAATGTCTGCTTCAATTAGAGAGGGGAAAAAAAACTGCCTTTAAACAAAACCCTACCAAAATAATCACTCTTCTATGTCACTTCCCACATTTGTGGGGATCAGTGCTAACTTCAATGCGTGCAGTACCTACAAGCATCTAGACCTCACATTTCAAACAAACCTCAAATTGCAATGCAACAACCACAAGCCCACCTTAACTATCCAAGTTAAGGTGAATTGTGTTTTCTGAAAACCTCCTTGCTCCATTGAGTATCATTCATCTCCTGTCTCTTTACCATTTCTAATTCTGAAAATCACTTTAACTGGTTATTTTTTGAAGCTGAATTCCCTGCGGTGAAGTTATCCTTTTTTGATGAATTTAATGTCTACAACTCCAGCTGCTTCCCTTTTTTTTCTAATTCCACTGAAATGCTTATAATCATAAGTGCTAAAGAAGGAAAATTTAAAAAATATACGTGCATGGTAAATGTCATGATTAAGAAACCATAAATTTAAAACATGGAAAGTATTCATCAATTTTCTGATATGTAATTTTCTGAAATCCCTCAAGGGATTTTCAGGCTACTATGACAGTACTATGTGATAAAGTTTACCTTATTATTAATCTCCTGTTGACAATTTTTCTCCAAATTTCCTCTAGCAGCTATTACCTGTCAGTACTACAGTATTGTCATATCTGACATTTCATTCTTTTAAGGCACTTCTGAACAATCTACCTAGATGTTGATCTTCTCCAAATCCTTTTCCTGCTGTCTTGGCATCACACACCTGTTTTGCTAACCTTTCTTCTTCCATTCTGCTTAAGTGACCATACCACCTTAGATTAGTCCTGCTCACTCATTCTAGAACACAAACAATGTCAAGTTTCTTCCTAATTTTTGATTTATTAAAAAGATTAAAAATTATAATGTTAAAAACAATATTAGGAAGTCGTTCCTAATTTCATTTTTAATATGATTCTGCCATTGATGCTATCTATTCAAGTTCCTAATTTTTCTCAGAACTTTATCTGTGGTCTCTGATCTTTTCTCAAGTGCTTTATATCTAACCCAACTCTCAGATCCATAACTTAAAAGTGGTTTGAACACTGTGTTGTATACTGCTAGTTTAGTATTTTGGTAAATGTGCTTAAATTACCATGCACGTATTACATCTTAATGTATTACATCTCTCTCTCTCTCTCTCTCTCTTCCCCCCCCCCTGCCCACACACAAATGGCAGGTTAATTTTTTTAGAAGTAAAATCTTAAAAGGAATGTATTTTCTTTATTATCAGGTATTGCTTATGGAGTAAAAGAATTCACAAACCAGTCTCTAAACATATGAATAATGATCCATGCTAGGATGATAATACATATATACAGGAAGCCTAGCTTTACTGATTCTCTTGAATGCACAGGAATTTTAGAATAATAAACAAAGGGGATTTCATCTGTAATGTATCTTTTGCTGCTTCAATCAGGCATTGTTTTTTTCTTCTCTGGAAGTTCAAGTGCATTTTTTTTTTAAATTTGGAGTCAAGGGTAAACAAGTCATCTATATTAATATCAGTGTGCACTGTAGTTCTCTTTCTGTATAACTTATTTTATTGCATCTGTAAATTCATTAGTTCCTTGCAGCTTCAGCAGTCACTTTAATTTCATGAAACTGCACATATTTCTGAAATCTGTTAAACCATCTCGGTTGGCACCAGATTTTTTGGCTTCCTTGAGATACTTTACTTTCACATCATTATAAAGACTTGTTGCATTTTGCTTGAATACTTTTTAACTTAAAGTAATGCACCTTTGTATCTGGTCTTCCATTCATGTGATTAAAAGCTTTCACAAATTGCATCAGAATATTGTTTTGTTATAATAGTGAATTTCAGGTGTGCAGATCTTTAATGTCTTTAACGTGAGCTGTGCATCATCGATTATATTCAATCAATGTAACCAGTTTAAACGCATATGATAGTCTTGCAGTGCTTTGAATACTTCATACTTCTTAATCATAAATATCCAATTTCATCTCAAGATTAATTCTGTTATGTTTATGAATGGGTGCACTACTCATATCACAAGTTTTTTTACTTGCCATTATTTAATTTTGTAAATCACAATAAAAATAAAATAAATAAATAAAGGATAATACTATAGCTGCCTACTCAGTGTGAATGAGCCTGTTGTGGGTTTAATGATATGCTTTTGGCACAGCTGTCTCCAGAACATGAAACTTAATTGGAAGCTTTACTTCGATTGTCCATAATTCTTGATTGGCATAAAGTTACATTGTATCACTGGAAACTTTCTTGATCTCTAACTCTGGATCTGCATAAGTTGGACTGCGCATAGACAATATCAGGACTTTGAATGTTGATTATGGTGAGAGAGAAATTAAGAGAATGTAAATTATAGAGTTCAGTGAATAGGAGGAAAAGCGGTGATATGATAGAGATATTTAATTAGAGGATTTTATCGGATTAACAGAGGGATTATAAAAAGAGTAGGTGGCGAGTGGGGGGGGGAAGAACCTGAGGCCATTCTGGAAGTTGT
The DNA here is from genome assembly GCF_054136105.1 of Typopeltis vanoorti. Classification (NCBI taxonomy): domain Eukaryota; kingdom Metazoa; phylum Arthropoda; class Arachnida; order Uropygi; family Thelyphonidae; genus Typopeltis; species Typopeltis vanoorti. The sequence goes on from NC_143554.1 coordinate 90,951,109, forward strand.
GTGTGCATATGGTGAACAAGAGTTATTGAGGAGTAGATTTTATACATGGAGAATTGTGAGAGAGAATGGAACACATCATCAGAATATGTTGTTAATGTAGAGAGTGTTAAGGATTTTAAGGTTCAGTATGATAAATATGTTATCAGTTGAATGAATCCCCCCCCCACCACCACCACCATGATGAGTCTACTGACTCCTTGGAGGGTGTGATAATAATAATAATAATAACCTCCTTCATCCAGTAGTTAACAGCATGCAGTCTCTCCTATAAAGTGGCCAGACATTTATCCAAATCACTCCCCCTCCCCACATACAGAGAACTCTCTTTTGGCTTGCCTGGGCCACATTGAGTGAAGAGGAATTGTCTTGGGCTGCATATAAATTATATATTTAATGTATATAAGTAACAAAACTTCCTTTATTTTTTAAAATTTTTTATTATAACATTTAAAAAAAAGAGCAGCATAAACACAAAACTATTGAGATATTTGGCCTTGATTACGTGAAAAAAAAAAATGCATCAATGTCTGATTCAATGGAAGTGGTTGCAATTTGTAGTGAGCTCTCAAGGTTCTCTTCAGAAATTTTTGATCTAACTTTACTCTTCATATGCTTCATTCTTGAAAATAGTTGTTTACAAATGTACGTACTACCAAAAAGCAATGACGTGAATCAAGTGTGATTATGAAGCAAAGGATATTTTTCTCTGGGAAGATAGATCTTATAAAAAAACTAACAAAGAGACATGATCAAATTTTTCTTTGAGTTGATGTCTGATTGCAACTCTATACATTCCATTTGAAAATTTGAAACTAATGTATTTATGTCGACTAAAAATGGAGTCGCAAATATACAAAAAAAAATTTATAATTTTTTCTGAAATCTTGAAACCTATTCTCAAATTCCAGTATCAAAACGGAAAGAAAGACAGCATATTTTTCACATCACATGATAATGCTAAAAGTTTAAGATCTTATGGGGCTGCATTACTAACATTCCAGGGCTGCATGTTGGACACCCCTGCTTTAAAACATTAATAAAAAAAATTCTAATTCTGGTCAACCTTGACATTACTTCATTGTTTAACAGCTTATCTTTGACAGAAACACTTGACTTTATTAAGCCACATGTTCGAGATATTTGAATTATTCAGTTTATTTTTCATGGAAAGGACATATATTCATATAGCTAGATGGGACTGCAGTGGATCCTCCACCTCCCTACTAACCAATTTCCATATGGAATGTTTTTAAAACCAAGCACTCAGCACAACTACATATAAACCAACAGTTTGGTATGTTATGTAGATGTGTTTGCTTGGATCCATTTTTAGCTCATCTATACAGCCAACATCCAAGCATGCACTTCACAATATAAAGAAAAAGTAACAATTGTCTCACCTTTTCTAGATATGCTAATGACTGACTAGTTGCACCACCACCCAGCCCAACAATATGACATCCTCAAAACACTTTCACACAAAGCAAGCATCAAATGATATGCTCTTTGAACCTTGCTCAGGTACCTTTGCAACACTTTTTTTTATGACTATAACAACTATAAAATAAACTACTGCATCCCCCTACCACACACACCAATCCCTTTTAGGGTGCATTAAAAAAGATAGCTAAAGTCACAATCATCTGTATGGCAAGTTAGGACTGGCAGACCGTCCTTTGGATATTCTTTCACACAAGATTAAATGCAAAAAGGTTAAAGATATCTTTGTTACACAGATGTCGTTATAGGTCTGAGAGACCATTTTTAGAATCAGCATCAGCTGTGATATGCTTCCTGCCAACCTCCATAAGTATTGGTTGCATTGATTTGCCAAAGATCTTGGTCACAGACATTCTGAAACCAAATATAGCTTGACTTCTCCAAATTACCTTTATCGTTATCTGGCCCTTAGGGAGCATCTTGTTAGAGCATTAGGTTTTCTTTCAATTATAATTTGAATTGTTTCTACAACTATCTAATTAAATAGTGCATGCATGTAATTGTGCTCCAACAGTGCTGGATAGAAACCAGCAAAATATTAGTACATTAAATATATCATCATCATCAAATTCCTGACATGTACTCTCAAGGGGTGTACAGGATATGATAGTACTACATGAAAAATATACATCATTATTAACTTCCTATCTACAATTTTCCTCCAAATCAATCTTTTACCTGTCAAGACTCCAACATTGTCAGATCTTATATTTCTATCCTATCTTCTAAGGCACATTTTACCGTATCAATCCACTTATATCTTGGTCTTCCACTGGGTCTTTTTTTCCTGCCAACCTAGTAGAGAACACTTGTTTTGTCAATCTTTCCTCTCCCATTCTATTTAAAATTCCTCTCCCATTGAATATATTAATTATGTATATTTTAATCTTGGTATATTTTACTGTATTTCCATTTCTCCATATTAAACTGATATCCGTTATCTTTTGCCTATACGGACAGCCTATTTAAATCATCCTACAAGCCCTCTACATTACTTTGATTCACTATTGCTCTACCTAAATTTGCATCATCAGCAAACAACTGAATATTTCCTTTCAGATTATTTCCTATATCATTTATGTACAAAATAAACACTAGTGGTCCTAGCACTGAACCTTGCAGTGCATTACTAGTCACTGGATTTTGCTCCTCTGTATGCCACTTTCTGAAATCTGTCCAGCAACAACCCTCTTATCCACATAACCAGTGTCATATCCATCCCTGTTCATTCTAATCTGTTTGAGTTCAATATGATATTTGGTCAAATGCTCTTTCAAAATGCAACAGAATCATCATGTAGTCATTTCTTTTATAAAATTATATATTTGGTTTAATCCTTTATCCAAGTGTAAGCAAACAAAGTTTGCACCTGAAGTATTTTCAGGACTGGGGCAACTCATGGTAAAGGTGGAATAAGTTATGATCACTTGCTTTGTATTTCCCATAATGCAAAGCACATCTCCTTGCGGACATGTATAATGCTGTGCATTAAGGGAAGGGCCACTACCCAGACCGGTTTAGACCTTTATTGAGGTCTCTTTTCAGTGGGAGCCAGAGGTGTGATACTAAGGTGGAAGTAATACAGAAGTCATATCACCATATACCAGTTGCCAAAAGGTGTCAACACCTTATTATTAAAATTCTCTGGATTAGAGATAGTTGATGGAAAGTGAAAAAACTTTCAACAACTATCTATATCTAATCCAGAGTATTTTTAATAATAAGGTGCGACACCTTTTGGCAACTGGTATTTGGAAATATGACTTCTCCATTACTTCCACCTTAGTATCACCACCTCTGGGTCTGGCTACCACTGAAGAGACCTCAATAAAAATCGAAACTGGTCTGGGTAGTGGCCCTTCCCTTAATGCAAAGCATTATACATCTCCGTGAGGAGATATGCTTTGGATTATGGGTAGGCTGACCATATTTCCTTGAGACAAAAATGGGACATCAGGATGGCAAAAACAGGACGGGGGTTATGTAATAATATTCTGTATTCATGAAAAAAATAAGATGATAAAAAAAGTTTTATTACATAAACATATTGCACTTACCATTATTCTTCAGTGACAGAACTCATACAAAAATTTAGGTAGACACAGGGGGGAGGGGCTGTTTTTCACCACGATCGTGGTGAAATATTACACAGCAAATTTCAGTCTTTCAACACCTTATCAAAACTTCTCTCACTCCATGACACAACTTTGTCTTACAACTAACATAGACATTGTCTCAACACAATCTAGATTTCTCCTTTGACCACATACTGTTCATAACAGAAAATATTCTCTCACCATGTGCTGTACTTCCTAGAAGACAAAGAATAAACTCTACAATATTACAAAGGTCTTGAAACTCTAATCGTTTTTTGCTCATTTCAGAAAATATTTATACCCATCTATCAGATTCAGGAATGTTTTCTTTATTCCATGTATCCAACTGCCTCACAATTATAGATATTATGAGAGTTCAATGATCAAATACACGAGTTTCTTCTGTTTCTGTGCATGTAACGAGTTCCTCTTTGTGGCTGTCCTGTATGTCTTTCCATTCAAGTGTTGTCCTTAGTAACATCTACTTGAACTTCTCAGTGTTTCCTAAACTGCACTTCCACTTGTTGACATATTCTAGCTGGTTTCATAGAAATTCTCAACTATCTCAAAAAACTTAGCCTCATTAATTTCTCCTGAATCTACTAACATTTTCAGTTGTTTTTTGACATCAGTAGTTACAAACACTCCACTTTTTCTGGACTCCAAATTGTTTACAAGATTTTCAATTTTCATGACTACTTCTGTAGCTGAAATATTCTGATTTGGTACGTGCTGAAGAAAATTTTGGTTTACAAATTTTATTTATCAATGTCAACAAGTAGTCATTTGCACGAAAACTTTGGCCTTGATGTACACAGTGTGATAAGCAACAGGAGCTTCACTTGCTGCAATTTTATCGCTTTCACTATCACCATCTTTTCAGCATCCTTATGTTTCTGGCTACGTAGATGTTGGTTGATATGTCACTTCTGCTTCCATGAGAACAGGAAAATGGACATTACAGTGTTGGCATACCACTTTTGTTCCATCACTACACAGTTGTCCAGTTTAATAAATTTGAATTCTTTCTGGAGATCATCATTAAAACTGCAGTTTCGCCTCTTTGACATTGCAAGGATAGACTTAAAGCTTTAGAAAATAAGACTTAAAACTTTAAAAAATATGAAATTTAAACCACCTGCATTTAATAACAAAGCCACTGGTTAGCATTTGGACAAAACAAAAACTAACGCTACAGCAGAACAGATGTCGCGTCTCAGACGTGAAGTGTTACCAACATGTGTTTTCTTATTTTCTCTGAATAAATCACTGCAGATATCGATATTTAGTATCGAACAATGAGACTCCATGGTTATGCAAATTACTGGTACCCATGATATTGATATACAATTATATGTTATGAATAATAATTTATGATTGACCAATATTAAAGTATATTTATAGTTTTCAATAAAAACGGGACAAAACTGACATTTTTATTAAAATGACGGAATGCCCGGGAAATATGAAAAAAAAACTGTACTGTTCCGTTCAAAACGGTATATATGGTCAGCCTAATTATGGGGAATACTAAGGCAAGTGATCAGAACTTATTCCACCTTTACCATGAGTTGCCCCAGTCCTGAAAATACTTTAGGCGCAAACTTTGTTTGCTTACACTTGGATAAAGGATTAAACCAAATATATAATTGTAGCATAGCCAAGTGAAAAAACTTCCATCTTCTATTATAAAATGTTAGTAAATTACTAAGGTGTGACCACCCCTTCACAAAGCCATGCAGTATCATAATTCTTATTCACCCATTCTTGAATTCTGTTTTTGACTAATTTTTCCAGTACTTTTACCACCATGCCTGAGATAATGATTGGTCTATAATTTGCTACTGCAGTCTTAGAACCTTCCTTATGCAAGGGGATTATTTTGCCCTCTTTCTACTTGCTTGGTACTCTATGAGAGCTGAGACTTAGTGCCTAGTCAGCTTCATTGCCAGTTACCTTGCACATACCTGCAAAACATGAGTTAATATCTATCTAATCCCACAGCTGTAATTATTGAAATTTTGCAATATCCTAAGAACCTCCAATTCATCCACCTCTGTTCCTACGTTAGTATCTATCACATATGTTAAAGCAGCAACCTCGCTGGGATGATATACCCTGGAACAACAAGATTCCTCTTAAGCTTATCATAATAATCTGCCTTGTAGCCCCACATATACCCTTTCTTGACAGAATATTCCTCATTTTTTGCAATCATCCAGGTCAAGACTGCAAGGTCACTTTTCCCAATTGGAGGCAATATGGCCACCTTAGTTACAAATAGCTTTTCTACTCCTATGACCAGGTCCATTACTCTTGCACCTCGAGTCACCCCTCCCCCTTTCCATCACATGAAAATCATGTGATGGAGTAGATGTATAAATTCCATTTTCTTCCTTCCATGATTTCTCTTCCTTCCAATCTGTATCTCCATAATTGAACCTCCCCTCCCCCCCATAATAATTACTTGACCTGCACTCATTCTACTGATTTGCTGATGCATGTCGTCTTCCAGATCATCCCTGGAATCCCCTGGCCTATAGCATCAGCCACTTGTATATTTTGTCTTAATCCCGCACCAGACTGCTTAAAATGAACAGTCATTCTCTGTCCTATCTCTTATTCTTTTTGGCTGCAAATTCATCTGCTACTATCATCAGCATTACCCCTCCCACCCCTCTATCATCTTCCGTGAAAATATTAACCCAATTCATATTCTCTTCCTGATGTTAGTAAATTACTAACATCAGGAAGAGAATGTCTCACGAATGCCTATTGGTGAGGTTGCACCAACCAACGCCAAAAACTCTTCCCTCTTGTTCCTAATACTTCCGGCAGAAACAGCAGCATCCCTTTAGGCCTCCCTCAAACCCTCTACTTCCTTAATTTGACTATCTTATTCAATATTTTTGCTTCAGAGAATTCTGCACTTGCTCATCCTTCTCACACACACACACACACACACACACACACACACACACACAGTGAGTGTGTGTGTGTGTGTGTGTGAGAGAGAAGAGTTGGCCAGCATCTACTCATGCCGGTCTGATTGACTCAGTGATTAGTGTATCCACTCTCCAGCCAAAAGGCTGCGGGTTCAAATCCTGCTGTGGTCATGGATATTTGTGATTGTCTGTGGAAATACTAGTGGTGGTGGATGGCATTGGTGGATTTGAGTAGTGGAGACAGAGTTGTAAAGTAGATGCCCTCTCTCTCGATGAGTCTTTGGACTCCCTAGAGATGTCAAGTAATAATAATGTGCGCCTTCACACACTTCTACCTGCATCCACCCTAATTATTTAAGTTTTTCTGAATTTGCACTTCAGCATGCATGGTGAACAAAGTTTTCTAGATACCTAATGCCAAAACCATTTAGATGTAGTCTGTCAGCATTATACAAATCCATTTTCCCATCAAACACAGGCCACAGGCCTTCTGCACAATCTGCATATTGATTTGTTTGCTATCAGCACTCTCCTCCTCACTTCCTGTCATAGCATTGCAGGAGACTTACAATCTTCACCTTTTCACTTTTCATTTTGCTTCGTCCGACTCCTTCACATCCTCCCTCATAGAATGCTTCTCACCTCTCAGATCAATAGTGCCAATCAAGTCAATTAGTTCTTTCACCCTTCCTTTTTGTATCCAGATGGAATGACTAATATGATTAATTTTTGAACCAGGGAAACATGTTTTTGTTATACAAACAAACATTAGGGAGCAGTTGGAAACTTTTTGCATATATTTGCATGCAATGCATTGTCTGAGAGTGTGGTAAGAATGCAAACAGTGAGTAAGTTTAAGGAGTAATATGATACTTTGGGTTTCAGACACTGAGTTTTATGACTCCATGAAGGTTCACGATAATAATATTAACCTGGTAGGTGCATCTTATCTTCTTTACAAGATAAGGAATGCATTTGAGGAAACTAGCAGATATCAGCTTGCGATTACTTTAATCCCCCCCCCCCCCCACACACACACACAAGATTCAGTATTTCTCGTGTAAAGCATCTTTCATAACAAGTGTTTTTAAATAAAATATAGTTTATTGAAAACAATTTTTCTCTTAGTTTATTTTAAGAAATAAAAAAAAATCTAATTCAATAGAACAATTATGTTATTAAAAAGAGAGAGAATTGTAGGAAGTTTTTTTTTTGTTTTATTCAGTTTCTTTATAAGAACTATTCATGTAAAAAAAATAAATAAATTGATGCTAAATTTTGCTTAAACTAAATAAACTATTCAATCTTAAAATTGCAGTAATTTTAAGATTGAAATAATATTAGCAGTGCTTTTTTTTTTCTCAAAAACAACAGGTAGCAGTGCTCATTCTTTGTCAGCGTAAAGAATTACAAATATAAAAAAAAATTATTTGCTATAAAAAAGGTTTTATACTTTTGCGTTGTATACTGTCCAAAAAAAGCACTGCATTTTAGATAAAAAAAAATCAAGAGAGCTAATTATATATATTTTTTAAATTTATTTTTATTTGCATACACTATTGCACCACACAGTTCTTTACAGTGTATTTTTTTTTTATCGTTATACTTTCAGTTTATGGTGATCATGTATATTCTGGAAGTGGTGTGGATATTGGTAATGATGTGCCTTGTTGTGATAACACTTGTATTTTCACTCTGGTGGGGAATGTGTAATAATGTGAAGAATGAGCCACCTGACACCAGATGTATTGACTTGAAACAGTTTGGTAAGTTTTTGATTTTGACTATTATTTATGAACTGTATTGCTATTGTAGCAAGTTTTTTGAAGTATCTTCATGTGCAAACTTTTGTTTGCATACATTAAAGTAAAATACAGGTGAAAATGGGAGTATAGTTTCTTGTCAGATACACCAACGCTATATTATATAATAATATAGTACTATATTATTACTATATCAGAGTACAATAGTAACACGGTGTTATGAAATTTTTCTAGTTGTGTGACAGATGTAGCTTCTGCAATCAAGATATTTCTCAATATCTCTGTGGGCCTAGCTCCCACTGATGAAACCTTGATGAAGGTTGAAAAAAAACCAGTCTTGGTAATGGTAATGACTGTCACCACAATGTAGAGAGCAATTTCATGTGAAGTTAAGTAGGATACTTGTAAAGATGCTTCATGCACAAATGTTTGTTGCTTGCATACGACAATATGCAATCATATTTGAAAAGAGGCTGAGAAAAATTGTGGAAGAGAAACTGGGAGAAGAACAAGCTGGATTCAGGCCAAAGAGAGGTTGTCAGGATCAGATTATCATGTTATTACATATAGTTGAATAATTATGGGAATATGCCAAGTGTTAGATCTTGAATAAGGACTTTTTCGTCAAAAGGATCATTCATTCAAGATTTAACAAAAATACAATAATAACCAATACTTCTACTGTTAGTAAAGAAACAAATTGTTAATAGAGAATATAACTGAATTACCTTAAAATGAAGTCCAAAAAAAAGGAGGAATTTGTCTGTCTAGATAGAAATATTGTTGTTTGAAAACACTAGTAAAAAAAAATACTCTATGCAAAATGTATGTCAATGCAAACAAAGGTCCAAAGGTTGCATGCGAGTTATCCACGATAAGCGCAACGCCTGAAACGAAGGCATGCATGAAAAGTGAATTGACGCGTTGTTTTCTCACGCGTTGTGCGAAAACTTCTGCAATGAAAAGAAGGCGTAACAAGGGATAATAAATGCAGGTTCATGTGGGTTTCGAGCCCCGTTTTTTTCTGTTCCTGTTTTCATTTGGACCCATGATGCTAACCAGCGGAAGAGAATTCTACAGCATCGGACGGCAAGTTTCTCCCCATTGCTGACTGGTGAGTATCGAGCGAGCTGTATGTGAGATGACGGCGTCCACTGACTCAGGCCATTGGTAGAAGTGCTACCAGAATGAGACAATAGAAGTTCCTCCAGGGAGGCAGGCAGTCTGACGATAGTGACCAACGAGACGAGCGAAGTGACCTCCACGTGGACGCAACCCACTGAAGCAGTAAAGTATCTAACAGTAAAGGGCTATTTTATTAACAGTTAGCATTAGAGGAAAAGGGTGAATCAATTTCTAGTTGGAAGAAAAATGGACACTTGCCTAGAGAACTTTTTGAATGACTTATATGCATTGTAACTTGTTAGCTCCATTGGACTGGTAATCGGAGGACTTAAATTCTTGTGTGAGACCTAATTAATGTGGTGGGGTCTCTGTTAGCGTTTGAAGTTAAAATTGTAAACTTGTGTTTTCCCATGCTAAGTGTGTTTTAATTGACCAGAGGATATGAGTTATGTGTTCATTAACTAGAGTGTTCATTTATGATTGTCATTTGATTTAATATAGGTAATGTGATAAGCTTTTGATATGTTTAAACCTAATTGTAACTCATTAGATCTTTAAATAAACATGTTTTACTATGTAAGCCTTAGTTTTGCTTGAGCATGAGACTACTTTACCACTCATAAAAGTTTGAACCTATGCATAAGGGGACGATATAGAATAATTAGAAAGGATAGGGCCATGACTGCAAACTGAGATCTCTACAGATGCTATATATATTTAACGAATTCAGGTAGCTGTTAGAACTCTGGGAAATTTTCTCTGAGCAAGAATTTTTTTGGCCTAGGACTCTGACGGTCGCAGCTGGAACAAACAAATTTGTCAGAATTCGAAAAAGGAGATGGCCCCAGAGAGACAGACTGGAGATCTCATTCTTAGTTGGCACAAGAGGGGATAATAGTAACATAATTTAAAGAAAAACCACGACGTAACACAAGTATCTGTAATTAAGTATTGTAGACCTGGAAAAGGCATATGACAAGGTGCCCAGGAAAAAGCTTTTCAAAATACTGCAATCATCTGTATGGATCACATGAAAGTGCCATTAAACCTGATATTAGAACTGGAGCCATCAAACTTAATTCTTTCATGTGCTGAGCTCACTGAATGACTAACAAAAGAACAATATTTCTGTTAGAATAGTCAGAAATAAAATTTTTTTAAAAATTCTAATAAAAATCTATTTCAGACATATTACCAGTGAGGATTAGGAACGACAGGGCCTCTTATCACATGAGAGGCCACAAGGCTTGTAGTAAATTAATTCTTTCCTTTATCCAGATGATATTGTACTCCTAAAGACATCCAGTGCAAGTTTCTGTAATTCTTTAATTAAATTGAATAACAGCCATAATAAATTTGGCATGAAAATCTGCAACAACAACAAAAAAAAAAAAAAAAAAAATATATATATATATATATATATATATATATATATATATATGAAAATAGGCAGGAACATTCTGCTGCATTCTGAATGGAATTCTGCCTATGGAACAAGTAAAACATTTCAGCTATTTAGGCAAAATTTTTAGTGAAGATGGTGAGTTAAATCTAGAAATGGACAATAGAATAAGCAAAGCTGGTATGGTGGGGAGCTAGTTCAATAAATTTATATGGAATAGGATAGAAATTAGCCAAAACACTAAACTAGCAGTATACAAGACTGTGTTCGAACCCTAAGTCATGCATTTGAGAGTTGGGTTAGAAATAAAGCACTTAATCAAAGATTAAAGATCATGGAAATGAGAGTTCTTAGAAGAATTAGGGCCTGAACAGATGACATCAACTGCAGAATGATATTAAAAATGAAGACTGAAGGGAACTTTTTTGCATTCATGTATGTGGGAGGAGGGCTAATCTGAAGTGGTATGGTCACTTAAATAGAATGGGAGAGGAAAGATTAGCGAAATGGGTGTTTGATGCAAAGAATGTTGGTAAATTTGATGGTAAGACACCCAGAGGAAGACCAAGGTCTAGATGGATTGATTCAGTCAAAATGTTAGATATAATATTGGATTGCTGACAAGTAGCAGACTAATTTGGAGGAAAACGGTGAATAAGATATTAATAACAATGTAAATTTATCATGTACATATCAGGAAATTAGTGATGATTATATACACGGTCCAGTCAAAACATTATGACCACTCCTTATTGCACAATTGACTATTCCGTCACCAAGTGTCACTTGTATCATGCGAAAGCCAGCGTACATGATATGGTGTGGCATTCTGTTCATTTGAAGTTGCTGATTGCATGAACAAGAGACATGATCTGACAAAACTTGGAAAAAGGCATGCTTGCGGAGTATTCATTGAAAGGTGACTATCCAGGAAACTCCAGCATTGTGGATTTGTAGAAAGGCTTATATGTTTGTCGTACATATTTAATTTTAACAGTGTATATATATATATATATCAGAACACAGAATTATAAGTAAATAATTATTTATTGACTCATTGCTGATATTTCGCTGGTGTTATAACCAGCACCTTCAGAGCACAAAAACATAGTTTGTCACAGTATGCGAGACTATAACAACATGGTATAACAAAGGGACTAGTTTAACAAAATTGTAACAACAACACAAAGACTAAAGTCCTAAAAAAAAAAAAAACAGAGAGAGAAAGCAGGTACTAGTTAGGTCTTAAGATGACTGTCTCCCAAATCTTAGGCAAATTTATACAGCCATATTTGTTGAGATTCGGAGTATGTTTTAAGGCTTCTGTTGCTTCGAACAATCTCTCTGACCTGTAAAAGCTTCTGTGCAGTACTTTTGTTTTCTCCAGTTGATCCTGTGTGCAGAGGTATCCAAAACATGGTCTGCTAGGCGTGACTTGCCATAGTGATAGTGCCAGATGTATCTTTTATGTTCACTGATGCAGATGTCCACAGTTCTTCCTGTTTGATCGTAGTAGGCTTGATCACATGAGCAGGGTACTTTGTAGATTCCTGGATGTGACAAAGGAGAGATGCTGTCCTTGGGTGAAGGGATGAGGGTTGCTAATATAACACATGGTCTCAATACAGTGTGTAGCTGATGTTTATTGAGAATTCTATATATCTTTTCTGATGTGCCTTTAATTTATGAGATAGTGACTGTTTTGTTGTAGTTCTCTGTGGTGGATAGTGGGAGTGGTTTCTTAGGAGCATTTAGTATTTTGTTTATCTTATGGGGATTATAGCCATTGGCCAAGAAGGTGTGGCGTAAGTGAGCCAGTTCAGCAGCAAGAGCATTGTCATTGGAACAGATTGCTCTTGCTCTGTGGGTTACCGTTTTTAAGATACCATACTGATGAGAAGGGTGATGGTGTGATTGTGTAAATATCTCCCTGTATGTGTGGATTTTCTAAAAACTGAGAATGATAAGAACCATCTGGAAGACGTGATTAGTGTATCCAGGAAGAGCAGACAATTATTAGCTTCCAGTTAGATTGTAAAGTGGATTTTGGGATGTTGGCTATTTAAATACGCTATGAATGTATCCAATGTGCTTGGGCCATATGGCCAAATAGCAAGCACATCGTCAACATAGCGTACTAAAGTGTTGGTTTGAGAATGGCTGTATTGATGGCTAGTTTTTCAAAGTGTTCTATGTAGAAATTGGCTGAAGAGGAGGGGACCCATAGCTGGTACATTTGGGAATAGTGAGGTGATATCAAAGCTCACCATTAAGTCTGAGCTTTTTAAGGTATGGTTTGTAAAATACTTTTTAGGTGGGCAGAATTTTTGACAATGGAGGGAGAATTGTTTGTGAGAGTGGCTAGTAGCTTGGCTAAATTTCTGAAAAAAAGTCACTTCCTGGCCCAAAGAAACAAGCCCTTCCATGTTAAAACACCCAGGATATATATAGCATCAAAAATTCACAAACAAGGTACACCCTTACGCATTATTTTAGATAGTATAAATGGTGCTTAAGGGTAAAAGCTGTATAACTGAGAGGAGACCTAAACATAGCCTTTAAAGGAATGCGGAGAACTGACCAGGCCTTCTGACCTAATGTCCAATCCTCACCTTCTCGTGGTGCACACTGTTGGGTATCTACCTGGACACTGAACAAACGAGGATAGCTTGGCAATTTGGGATTTAGCCGACCAAATTGTATTCCTATTGGTTAAATCAAAATACAAAATGATGGTACAACATGACAAAATTTCATGACAGCTGAGCATCGCCCAGTTAAACAATGCCCCCCCCCCCCCGTTGTTTTCGCCTGGGAACCAGGGCGAACAGCGAAAAGTCAGTTACTGGAACAAATCTGAAAACACACCCCAAATCAACATCACCAGAGTTAAAGATCAGTACTATCAACATAAGAAGCCTGAATGGCAAAGAAATGGAGCTAGCTGAGGAATTGGATAAGTACCAGATCGACATAATAGGGGTGACTGAAACAAAAAAGACAAAAACTGGTGAGATCTTTCTGAGCAATAAATATAAAATGTTATATTCAGGCAATGACAATCAAGGAAGAGAAGGAGTAGCCATAGTATTCAACACAAAATACGAGGCTAATCTTCTTGAATGGCAGGCAGTGTCAAGTAGAGTGATTTGGGCAAATATCAGAATGGGGAATTGGACAATGAGACTTATTTGTACCTATGTTCCCACAGAAGGTTCTACTAAGGTAGAAGTGGAGGAATTTTTTGAGGCTCTAGAGAAAGCTACTGACACAATGAAAAAGGAAAAGTTGGCCCTTGTTAGGGATCTAAATAGCAGAGTAGGAAGCAATTGTCAGACATACAAAAATGTTTTGGGAAAATTTGGAGAAAAGAGCAAAGCTAATAATAATGGCAAATACCTGTTGGATTTCTGCTCAGGACATGGACTGGTTATTACTAACACCATGTTCCAACATAATAATGTGCACAAATTCACATGGAGAGAAGAGGCAAGGAATAAGAAAAGTGTCATTGACTATGTTATTGTTGATAGTGATATTTTCTCCCTGGTGCAGGACACCAGAGTGTACAGAGGATTTGAAATTGGAAGTGATCACTATTTAGTCTTGAGAAGGATAAAATTGAATTTCATATTGAAAAGAATGACATGTAAGAAAGTTTTAAAGCGAATAAAAGTTGAGCAGCTCTCAGATGTGAACTGTAGACTAAAATATACAAAGATTATTGAAGGAAAAATGAGTTTGAGAACAGGAACCAAACCTTGGAGATTCAGTGGCAGGCCTTGAAGAAAACCCTGATTCATTCAGCTAGAGAGGCATGTGGTAAAGTTGTCTGCAAGGATAGAAAAATTAGAACTCCATGGTGGACACAGGAAGTTAAAGAGGCAGTGAAGGAAAAGAAGAAAGCATATCAAAAGTTCCTGGCAAAAAAGTCAGCTTGTGCTCTTAGAGGATGCAGAGACAAATGTAAGAAAGCTAAAAAGTGTGTAAAACTAGCAAAACAAAAGTTATGGGAGGACTTTGGCAAGAACATAGAAAATAAATATCAAGAAGGTGGCAAAATATTATGGAGGTTGTTGAAGAAGCTTAGAAATGGAGGAAAGAGTGCCGTAAAAAGAGTTAGAGATGATAAAGGTGAAATGAAAATGGGAGAAAAAGATATCCTTGAAGTATGGAGTAATTACTTTGAAAATTTGCTAAATGAAACACTGACAAGGCATGCAGTCAGGAATAGATATCCATACTTGAAGTAGAAAAAGCCATCAAAGGTTTGAAATGTGGAAAGGGATCAGGAGTAGATGATATTCGACCAGAAATGCTGAAGTTTGGTGGGTATAAAAGTCTTACGGTAGCTGCACTGCATGGTTCAGAATGCCTGGACAGAGGGACGAATTCCCAATGATTGGAGTAGAGCTCTAATAGTACCCATTTATAAAAAGGGAAATAAAACTGAATGTGAGAATTATAGAGGTATATCCCTATTGAGTGTTCCTGGTAAGATATATGCAAGTGTTATCATCATTATATGACACCTTCAGAGAGTCCAAAGACTCATCGAGGGACGGCACCTGCTCTACAACTGCCTCCACCACTCATTCACTAATTATCCACCAACTGACCGCAACTACCACAACACCATCTACCTCTGACCACCACCACTAGTTTTCTCACAATCACAAGCATCCATGCCGACGGCGGGATTCGAACTTCACTTTACAACAAATAGTGTAGAAATCATGGGAATATAACAAAGATCTGTATTTAAGTTTTGTCGATTTGGAAAAGGCATATGACAAGGTGCCAAGAGAGAAGCTATTCAATACACTACAGTTATATGGTGTCAATGGGGCATTATGAAGCAATACTTAGTCTTTATTTGAGTTGTAAGTCAGCAGTTAGAATTGAAGGAAGTACAGGAAGATGGTTTAATATTAAATCTGGTGTGAGATTTAAGGATGTACTTTATCCCCTCTGTTATTCATTATCTATATGGATCACATTATGAAGGAAAGTGGTATTAAACATGATATCAAAATTGGAGATGTTAATGTCAGCTCTTTGCTTTATGCGGAAGATGTTAAACTTCTAAATAAATCCGCTACTAGTCTGCAAGATTCTCTTACTAAATTGAATAACTGTTGTAATAGATATGGTATGAAGGTCAGCAATAAAAAGACAAAGACAATGAAAATAGGCAGAATCGTTGAAAATGTCACCTGTGTTGTGAATGGAGAACCTATGGAACAAGTAAAATATTTCAGCTACTTAGGCACGATTTTTAGTGAAGATGGTAAATTAAATATGGAAATAGACAACAGTATCAACAAAGCTAGTATGGTAGGAAGTCAACTGAATAAATTTATATGGAATGAGAGAGAAATTAGTCAAAACACTAAATTAGCTGTATACAAGACAGTGTTCAAACCAGTTTTAGTTTATGGATCTGAGAGCTGGTCAGAAGTAAAACACTTGACAAAGACTAGAGACAGCAGATATGAGAGTGCTGAGAAAAATTAGGGGCACGAACAGATGGCATCAATGGCAATATCATATTAAAAACTTGAATATTAGGAAAGAACTTGACATTGTCAGCATCCAGGAATGCATTAGCAGAGCTAATCTCAGGTGGTATGGTCACTTAAACATAATGGGAGAGGAAAGATTAGGAAAACAACTCAGAGGAAGACCAAGATATAGGTGGATTGATATGGTACAAAGTGCCTTAGACCAGCGCTTCCCAAACTGTGGGCCGCGACCCCTTCCCGCTTGGGGGCCGTGAAATAATGAAAACAAATTTAAAATGTTTTAAGACTAAGTGTGCCATGTCAATGTGTATGTAAGATGCTAAAAATATAATATTTGTATTTGATTTTTGTGATATTTGCTGTGTATGTTTTGTATTGCATATAAATACAACAAATATTATAATAATATATGTCTGTATTACGATTTTCTTTTGATGGGGGGGTGAACTATTTTAATTTTTCCAAGGGGGGCATTTACATCCATAAGTTTGGGAAACACTTCCTTAGACGACAGAAATATAAGATCTGGTAATGTTGGAGGCTTGACAAGTAACAGACTGATTTGGAGGAAAATTGTAGATAGGAAGTTAGTAATAATGTAAATTTTTCATGTAATACTATCATATCTTGTACACCCCTTGAGGGTACACGGCAGGAATTTTATGATGATGAAATAGGCCGACATACAAACTGGCTAGAAATTTAGCCAAATGCCAAATGTCTAGCCAGTTTGTATATGGGACTATTTATACACATACAAACTGGCTAGAAATTTAGCCAAATGGCTAGATTAGATAGGAAGTGACTTTTTTCAGTAATTTAGCCAAGCTAGTAGCTACTCTTACAAACAATTCTCCCTCCTTTGTCAAAAATTCTGCCCACTTAAAAAGTATTTTAGAACACATTGGATACATTCTTAGTGCATTTAAATAGCCAGCAACCAAAAATCCACTTTACAATGCAACTGGAAGCTAATAACTGTCTGCCCTTCCTCGATACACTAAACATAAATTTACCACTAATTGAAACCCTTAATCTGCTAAAGTCAAATTTAACCCCCTAATATATTTGAACTATTTAAATTCATGATACATGCAGCAGGTTATTTCACATGGAAAGGGGAAAATATACAAACAATTAAATGGGATAGCTATGGGTTCCCCCTTAGCCAATTTCTACATAGAACACCTGGAAAAACTCACTAACCATACAGCCACTCTCAAACCAACACTCTGGCTACGCTACGTTGACGGTGTGCTTGCTATTTGGCCACATGGCCCAAGCACATTGGAAACATTCTTAGCGCATTTAAATAGCCAACATCCCAAAATCCACTTTACAATCAAACTGGAAGCTAATAACTGTCTGCCCTTCCTGGATACACTAATCACACGTCTTCCAGATGTGTGATTAGTTTTTAGAAAACTTCTCAGTTTTTAGAAAACCCACACATACAGGGAGATATTTACAACAGTGTGGTATCTTAAAAACGCTAACTCACAGAGTGAGAGCAATCTGTTCCAATGACAATGTTCTTACTGCTGAATTCACTTACGCCACACCTTCTTGGCCAATGGCTATAATCCCCGTTAGATAAACAGAATACTAAATGCTCCTAAGAAACCCCTCCCACTATCCACCACAGAGAACTACAACAAAACAGTCACTATCCCAAGAAAAGATATATAGAATTCTCAATAAACATCAGCTACACACTGTATTGAGACCATGTGTCATATTAGCAACCCTCATCCCTTCACCCAAGGACAGCATCTCTCCTTTATCACATCCAGGAATCTACAAAGTACCCTGCTCATGTGATCAAGCCTACTACGATCAAACAGGAAGAACTGTGGACATCTGCATCAGTGAACATAAAAGATACATCTGGCACTATCGCTATGGCAAGTCGGGCCTAGCAGACCATGATTTGGATACCCCTGCACACAGGATCAACTGGAAGAAAACATCAGTGAACATAACAGATACATCCGGCACTGAGAGACATCATTTGACTACTGAAGATTTGGGGGTGGGTGGCAGAGAAGAATTGCTTTTTTTGAATGAATCTCATTTTTAGCTATGCCAAGTGGATGGTAGGTGGAGAGTTAAGCAAAACCCTAGGGAAAGAAATTGCTCTGATATTCGGAGATCGAAATCTAAGAGTTTCATACCAAAGAACTATTGGCGAGTCCAAGTGTAAGTCAACACCTGGGTAGTACAACACTAGGGCAGCTCGGAGCAAAGATGGAGCAAGCTCCATGACTATCCTTAATATTTTCTCATAATGTAAAATGCAGCTCCTAGGAGATGTATTACTATTTTTCATTATGAGGAGAGGTCACTACCCAGACTGGTTTCGACCTTTATTGAGGTCTCATCAGTGAGTAGGTAGACCTGGAATACCAAGGTTTAAGTGAACCGAACTTACATATACCCCTACTAATGAATTGACAGACCAGTGTACCCACTGGGTGTACTACCCAGGTGTTCACTGATGTTTGGATTTGCTGATAGTTCTTCGGCATGTTGCTCTGATATTGTTCAGCAGAAACAGCAGGAGGGAGAAGCATTGTGGTATGGGATGTTTTCCTGGGAATGCCATGAAGTACCTGTGCATTGTGGCTGTTCAGGTACATCTGTTCTTGGTGAATGTCTTCCCATATGACACTATTGTAGAAGACAGTGACTTCCAGATGTTACTATGGCTGTGAAACTTGCTGAATTTGAATCTCATAGCATGTCTAGCATGTGGTGTCACTTAACAGAAACAGTCAGTAGAATCACTGGAGCAAAGATAAGTTTTATTTTTTGGAATATTTTTGACGAATTATGTGCATTTCACTGAAAAATTTAATTAGTGATACTGAGACTGAATGCATATGAATTATCAAGGTTGTTAGTAGGTTTGATAGAGAATTTCATGTATAACAATTAACAAAGGCAAAAAGAGGTAAGAAAGCAGGCATGAAAATTGAGTGTGTTAGGTAGTATGGATTGTACTAAGATGGTTTGTTTTCAGAAGTGTAATACATGTATGTGTTGATGAATGTGCCAGAAGATTAAACAAGAGAAGCAAGTGAGTGAAGGTCTGCAGAAAGTGTGATATATTAATGGACTGCAGTGATTTGAATGAAAGTTGTGAACAGGAAGTGAAGAATACCAGGTGGAAGGCAGTGATGCATGTAAGACCTAGAATGATAGCCAGAAGACAGAGTAGGTGAATATGAGAATTTCCAGAGAATGTGGAAGTGAGCCTGACTGATGGTGCAAGAGCTGCCATGACTGCGAGAATGGAAGAAAGCCTGACTTGACAGAACAGTGTTGAGGAATGATTGCTGGAATGAAGAATTAAATTATTAAGATGAGAAATGCTAAATGCTTTATGAGGTGTGTACAAAATGGAATTAAATATATGGTGGATACAAACAGAAGAAATGCAAAAGAATAAAATGAAAGATACTTTAGAAAAAGAAGTCGAGTGACTCATGTTGGAGGTTTAATGGAGTATTGACAGCATTAAGAAATGATTAAAAATTACTTTTAATGCTTCCAATATTTTGTTTCAGTTGCTGAGATGCATGAGGTATGTATAAAATGGAATTAAATATATGGTGGATACAAACAGAAGAAATGCAAAAGAATAAAATGAAAGATACCTTAGAAAAAGAAGTCGAGTGACTCATGTTGTCACATACTTCAGGGAGTATAGTTAACACTTGTAACACACACACAAAAAGGTAACATAATAATCAATGAAACACATGACTATGACTAAAGTCCTATCTGGTTGGTACATCTTCTATGGGCATTTGTAGGAGTCCTAGGATGTATTTACATCCTAGCCATGTGTTTCATTGTGTATTGTGTTACCTTTGTGTATGTGTTACGAGTGTTAATTAACTGTTCTCTCTGAAGATGTGTGTGAATGAGACAAAATATTGGGAGCATTAAAAATTGTTTTTAATCCTTTCTTAGTGCTGTCAGTACTCCATTAAATCCCCAACACGATGTCCTCCCAGCACTTAGGCCTTAACATATGGATAGCAAATGACTCGAGAGTAGCACTATGCAGATTCTATTATAAAAGTTATAGTGGATGATAGGATGAACAAGGTCTGTTTGCTAGGAGGGAGGATATGAGAAGTAAGCTTATGAGGGAGTTAGTTGGTGGTTGAAACAAATTATTTGGTTAGGTATAAGGAGAATATGTGGATGGATATCAGAAGATTATTGAGGAGAGCAAAAGAACAGTGTGATAGGAAGAGTAGTTTGTTTTGCTACCCGACAATGATGAGTTGTGGTGAAAGTCAAAGTTCTTGAATGGAATGTTTGGAAATGTGTGAAGAGAAAGGAGTGTAGTTTGCGGGATGAATGGAACAGTATAAGAGTAATGCACTGTATCTGTATGGTTTTGGATTGAGTCACCTGGAAAGGCCGCTGCTGGAAGGAAGTGGTAGCAATGGAGGTTAGAGATGATGTAAATATGCAGGAGAGTGGACTAAGTGAGACTAATGTGAATGAAGATGAGAATGTTAGAATAGGAATGCAAGTTAGACAGGGAAATGGGGCAGGCTAAGGAGGCCAGGGAGAATCAATTCTGAAAACAGTAATGAATGCGTGTATGTGGATGGTCATCATAAGAATGGAATGTCCTGAAATACATAGGGTGGGGGGATGGTAAATGAGGCAGGTGAGCAGACTTATGGAGAAGTCACAGGTGGGGGTAGTATGAGGCACAAATGCCAGGAGTATCAGAAATAAGGGAGATGAAATTGTTGCTTTGATTGAGTTTATTGGACTGTAGAGGGTATAATGGAGGAGGGACTGATGGTGAATGAGCAGGAGGTAATGAGGAATTAATGTTA
Source organism: Typopeltis vanoorti (assembly GCF_054136105.1). NCBI lineage: Eukaryota > Metazoa > Arthropoda > Arachnida > Uropygi > Thelyphonidae > Typopeltis > Typopeltis vanoorti. The sequence goes on from NC_143554.1 coordinate 90,972,333, forward strand.
ATAAGGCAGTAGGACGTGACAATATGTCAGAGCATGTCTTGAAGGAATGCTCTAGGACAGTGGTTCTCAACCTTTTTCCACTTGTGTACCCCTTTTAAACCCATTTCTATAAATTGTACCCCTTGTTTTTAAATAAGACGGTATCTTGTCCAAAAGATGCAAGATGCATCTTTTGGGCAAGTATACATATTTTGGGAGTGTTTATTTATTAAGTAATAAATAAATACTCCATTATTTATTATTTTTGTGTACACCTGAACGGACCAGCACATACCCCCTGTGGGGGGGGGGGTACGCATACCACTAGTTGGGAACTGATGCTCTAGGGAATTAATGTCACCTTTGGAACACCTGTTTAATGAGTCTTGCAACAAGGCAAGTCCCAAAGGAATGGAAGGTGGGAAAAATTGTTGGTGAGTGGTGTGGACTAGGATTCAGAAATGGGTTGATAATAGCAGTATTCTTTATGATGGTCAGCATAGGTTTGTTAGGGAGAAGTTATGCTTTAGCAGTGTGCATATGTATTACAACAAGGTGACACATTCACTGGATAAAGAAGATGTATATATGAATGGGATCTAGAAAGTTCTGATAAACACCTATAATAAAAATGATATTAAAGCAACCAATATAACCACAAGAAAGAACATACTAGTAGCAGAATTATGAAGGTAACTTATGTTCTTATATTCTCATATGTTCTTTCTTGTGGCTCTATCAGTTGCTTTAATATCATTTTTGTTCTAGGTGTTTATCAGAACTTTCTAGTCCCCCCCCCCCCTTGTACAGCGGTATACTTGGATTTTTCAAATGCCTTTGATAGACTGCACATGACAAACTTGTAACTAAATTGAAATGGATGGGATTAGATATCTGGATTATCTGGAGATGTGCAGCTTTTTTGCCAATGATGCAAAGTTGGGAAGAACTGAGAAGTAGAACAGATGTTGTTCCCCTTGCAGGAGAATCTCAGTAGATTATGTTAGTGGAGATATTACTTTATTGTTGCAAAGTGCAAGGTCTTGAAATTTTGAAAGAGGTGGAAGAGATGAAAGATCTGGGTGATGGTGGACAGACTTGAAGTTTAGCGATCACATTACTGAAGTTGTAACAACATGACAATAGATTAACTATAAATTCACACGTATGCGACAGTAATTAACTTTTTAATAATATGTAAATATTTCATCTTAACTATCATAAGACATCATCAGTACATTTATTAAACAATACGTCAAAAAAATCGCATTAGTGTGCATGCTTACATTGGAATCCCTCTATGTATACAGTGTTTAAGGACTAAATACTATTGGCTGTAATTAAATTAAATGAATATATAACTGATACATTTATTTTATACAGTTGAGGATAACAATTTCCCAGACTTTTGGGATAATGAGACAGTCTTTACGGTCAAGATTAGGTTTGTGCCGTAAGGCTTCATCACTTTCTTTATATAAACTCTCATGTTTATATATGGATCAATATAGTAGCTTGTTGTGTTGCCATTGGATCCTGTGGTTGGCATTTTCAACTCCATGTTGTGCTAGACCAGATTTGTGAGGTTTGATAAGAGAGATGTGGTCTTGATGTTCAGAGATGCGTTTATTTACAGATTTTCCTGTTTGTCCATAGTAAGACAAGTTACAAGATACAGTCTTAAATCCGTTTTTCTGCCATTACTTGTTATTTTTTGTGTACCCCTGAACGGACCAGCACATACCCCCGGGGGTATGCATACCACTGGTTGGGAACCGATGCTCTACGGAATTAATGTCACCTTTGGAACACCTGTTTAATGAGTCTTGCAACAGGCAAGTCCCAAATGAATGGAAGGCGGGAAAAATTGTTTGTGAGTGGTGTGTCCTAGGATTCAGAAATGGGTTGATAATACAAGACACGCAAGAACATGCCACTTCATATATGCTAGGTAGCATAGTGGTGAGAGTTTCTTTTGGAGAAGGTCATTTGTACACCTATAGTACATGTACTGTGGGAGGGCTAAGGAGTATTATTTATTTTTACATAGTTTAGAAACCCTGCTCCAAAGACCAAACATGAAACTTTTTCAAGCCACATCAGGCCTCCAATAAGTGGGGCAGTGGTCTAACATAGGGTGATGAACTTCATCTCCTGCCTTGCCAGTCTTTTCAAGGAACATTTTGAAAATAGTCTTAAGCTGCCCTTCTCAAACCCACAGTATGGCTGCACTACATTGATGATGCATTTTCCATTTGGCTATACACACAAAGAAATATACTAAGCATGTGCATGCAGAAACACAAGCAGGAAAGCAAACACAGACTAGCTGCAAAAAAAAATATATATATATATAAAATAAAGTAAAAAAATCTGGCCGAGACTGACAAACAAAGACGGTGACTGTGTTAGAAATGTTTTTAGCACACCTCAACAGCCAACACCTGAGGATCTATTTCACCATTGACACTATACAACAGTACTCTATATATCTACTCATCTTTGACACTATACAACAGACTATGCAGTGAATCCTCTTTGGTTTACATAAAACCTATCCATCCATATTGTAAAGCATGGTCATCACCACCTCTTCCAGCATTATGGCGTTATTAAAATCTTAGCAAATAGAACTAGAATAATCTGCTCAAACCACACCACCCTCTCTACCAAAATCAATTGCATATGGGACATTTATTTTAGCACTGGCTTTTCCCCTTCAACAGAGCTCTTTGCCCATCCTCCGATCACCCCCCCCCCCCCAAAAAAAAAAGAAAAAGAAAAAAATTCCATTCCAAAACACAAAAATCCATTGTTATTCCCTACTTCTGAGGTACCTCAGAAAAAATTGCATGTATGCTCAAGAGGTGTATAACATATAGACCTCCTTCAAACCATACCAAAAATTAGCTATCTTTATCTGCTTACTAAAAAATCGTCTCCATCATCCAGTTTATTCTGGTATCTACAGTTTCCTTTGCTTTTACAAACTTACACACTGGAAGAATTGGTAATGTCTACCTAGAAGAACATAAACTATATCTGTCATCTGCACTATGGCTGTTGTGGGTTGGAGTGGCAGGAAAAAAAAAAAAGAAAAATCTTAGCAATTTGGGATTTAGCCTATCAAATTGTATTTTTATTGGCTTAAACCATAATGTAAAATGATGGTACACCATAACAGAATTTCATACTGACTGGGGCATCGCCCAGTTAAACAAGACTCGTGTTTTCATCAGGGAACCAGGGCAAACCGCGAAAAGTCAGCTGCTGGAACAAATCCTGAAACACATCCCAACTCAACATCACCATAGTTCAAAATTGGTACTATCAACATAAGAAGCCTGAATGGCAAAGAAATGGAATTAGCAAAAGAATTGGATGAGTACCAGAATGACATAATATGGTGACTGAAACAAAAACGACAAAAACTGGTGAGTTCTTTCTAAAGAATAAACCAAAATGTTATATTTAGGCAATAACAATCAGGGAAATAAAGGAGTAGCTATAGCATTCAACACCAAATACGAGGCTGATCTTCTTGAATGGCAGGCGATATCAAGTAGAGTGATGTGGGTTTTGAAGCATTACAGAAAGCAACTGACACAATGAAAAAGGAAAAGTTGGTTCTTGTTGGAGATCTAAATAGCAGAATAGGAAATGATTGTCTGACATACAGAAATATTTTGGGAAAATTTGGAGAAAAGGGCAAAGCTAATAATAATGACAAATACTAGTTGAATTTCTACTCAGGACATGGGCTGGTTATTGTTAACGCAATGTTCTAATATAAAAATGTGCACAAATTCACATGGAGAGAAGAGGTAAGGAATAAGAAAAGTCTCATTGACTATGTTATTGTTGATAGTGATGTTTTCTCACTTGGTGCAGGACAAGTGTAGAGAGGATTTGAAATTGGAAGTGATCACCATTTAGTCTTGAGCAGGATAAAGTTGAATTTCATATCGAAAAGAAGAACACGTAAGAAAATTTTAAAGCGAATAAAAGTTGAGCAGCTCTCAAATGTGAACTGTAGACTGAAATACGTAAACATCATTGAAGAAAAAAGTGAGTTTGAAAACAAGAACCAAAAGTATCTAATATACTAGTAAAGTATATTAAAGAGTATCTTACAGTCCAGGCATTCTGAACTATGCATAGTTCAGAATGTCTGGACAGAGGGATGAATTTCAGATGATTGCAGTAGAGCTGCCATAGTACCCATTTGTAAAAAGGAAAATAAAACTGAATGTGAGAATTACAAAGGTATTTCCCTACTGAGTGTTCCTGGTAAGATTTATGCAAGTATACTTAAGAAATGGTTGAGAAGGATTGTGGAAGGGAAGCTTGGTGAAGAACAAGCTGGATTCGGGCCAAATAGAGGCTATCAAGATCAGATTTTCACTTTATAACAAATAGTTGAGAAATCGTGGGAATATAACAAAGATCTGTATTTAAGTTCGTAGACTTTTCCTTCTGATTGCTGTTCAAAATGCTACAGTTATGTGGTGTCAATGGGACATTATATCAAATGATACTTAGTCTTTATTTGAGTTGTAAGTCAGCAGTTAGTATCAAAAGAAATACAGGAAGATAGTTTAATGTTAAATTTGGTGTGAGACAAGGATGTACATTATTCCCTCTGTTATTCATTATCTATATGGATCACATTATAAAGGAAAGTGGTATTAAACCTGATATCAAAATTGGAGATATTGATCACAGCTCTTTACTTTATGCAGATGATGTGATACTTTTAATTAAATCCAATACAAGTCTTCAAAATTCCCCGACTTAATTGAATAACTGTTGTAATAAATTTGGTATGAAAATCAGCAGTAAGACAAAGACAATGAAAATAGGCGGAAACGTTGAAAATATAACTAAACATACCCACGTAAACCACAGTAATTAAATTATTTTTAATGAGTAAATATTTCGTCCTAAGTATCTTCGGACATCATGCAGTTTAGAGGAATTGAAAATATCAACTGCATTATGAATGGAGAATCTATAGAACAAATAAAACATTTCAGCTACACTTAGGTACAATTTTTAGTGAAGATGGTAAATTAAATATGGTTGGAAATAGACAACAGAATCAGCAAAGCTGGTATGATAGGAAATCAACTGAATAAATTTATATGGAATAAGAGAGAAATTAGTCAAAACACTAAATTAGCTGTATACAAGAGAGTGTTCAAGCCCATTTTAACTTATGGATCTGAGAGCTGGGTTAGAAATAAAACACTTGACCAAAGACTAGAGACCACAGATATGAGAGTCCTGAGAAAGATTAGGAGCATGCACAGATGTCATCAATGCAATAACATATTAAAAATCAGGATATTAGGAAAGAACTTGACATTGTTAGCTTCCAGGAATGTGTTAGCAAAGCTACTCGCTCAGATGGTATGGTCACTTAAACTGAATGGAATTAGCAAAACCACTGTCCTTTGCGAGGTTGGCACAGAAAATACCCAGTGGAAAGACCAAGATGTTGACGGATTGATACAGTAAAAAGTCCCTTAAAACACAGAAATATAAGATTTGATAATATTGGAATATTGACTGATAACAAATTGATTTGGAGGAAAATTGTTGGTAGGAAGTTAGTAATGATGTAAGTTTTTCATGTAGTACTATCATAATATAATGTACACCCCCCCCCCTTGAGGGTTCATGTCAGGAATTTGATGATGGTAATGAAGAACTCTTATACACAAGCAGATATAAATCAGAGACTCTTTCTGAAATTTTCCACAGCATTCTCCAAACCTAAACAACTTCAGCTGCATCATATTCCAAAAATCTGGAGACCATCATTATGAGATGATCAAGTCTTCGAATTTTAGGTATTTCATAAATTCTATATGATCTTCCTTGAAAAATGCAGTCTTCAATAAGTTTTAATGTAATAAGGGTGACATGTTTCAGTGGTATTCAGATACTTCTCTAGTAACAGTTACTTTGTATGCAGTACTGATAATACTGCTATTAGAGGCTAAACTATGGATAGCTAAATCTCCTTTTGTTGAATTATGACTTTGGGAAGGTTTCAGTTTACATAAGACTTGAACACTTTCAAATCTTAAGCCATTGGTAATTCAGCAGGAATATCACAGATGTCTCTTTCAGTGTTGATCATGGAGTCAGAAATTGGAATATACATAGGAGAAACAGCATAATCCATTATTCCATTCCTTTTCCACTTTTAGTTTGTCATAGTAAATAGATCATTCGTAAAATTTATAACTCATTAAGTATTTCAGGAGGTAATTCACAAGGTTTATATATTCTTACAGAAAAGACCGATTTCAACGGAAGTCAAAGAGAAAACTGTTGGAAGCCACATACTTTTTTTTAACATTACTTGGACACTAGAGGTGTACTAAAAAATGGGGGTTGGTAAATACGTCATCATCATACTCAAACATCATAGCTCAGTAGGTTTTGATAAAGCCCTCTGGTTGTAAAGATATTTATTGGTTCAGAATTCTATGTTGTGAAGAATCTTTATCATAACTTTTTAGTTGTAGACAAGTCAACCAGTCCCACATACAGGTGGCAGGGTTTTCACCCTCCTGGAAACTCAGGTTTATCATCTTGCAACCAGACAAATTGACCAGAAGAATTACACATAAAAATATATTCTTGTAGGCATAAAACTAACCACCTGATCCCAAAATTATGGTTATAAAAGCTAGTCTGGGCAGGTTGCATGCTTTAAGATCCTGTAAGTCTCATTTATTATTATTATTTATATAATTCATATGTTTAAATATATGATGAATGAAAGCTTACAGGTAAATAAATCTGAATGAATGACATAATTTATTATTCATATATATGCGCATATCCAAAATACATATACTTACAATTTTGTACATTATAGATAAGTAGGTAGAGATTATTATTGAGAGACAGGTATATTTATTTGTATTTTACTTTTGAAGTGTTCATAAGATTGACCGTAACCAAGTTCTTGGCTGAAAAAGAATCATTCCATCTTTACTTTTGATGAAACTCAAATCTCCAAACATTTCTCTTCTTGCGGTAATTCTATTCTTCATTGTTTCTTGGCATAAACAGATCATATATTGTTGTCTCCCTGTCTAAGAACAAGAAATTATTTTCTCTCAGACATTACTCTATCACTGAACATTTCTTAACTCTGTACAAATCACAAATCCATCCAGCCATTGAATACTGCTCTCACATTTAAGATGGTGGCAGAGTTAAGTACTCCCTAAAAATCTGCCCTTAGTACAGAGAACAGTTAACCAGTATAAATTGAACGTCTGCTGCTTGCATTTTTCAAGAATTATTTACATTGTTAGTGCTTATCACAATTAGCACAATTGTAATTTTTTGCATTCTCTTCTAAACCTTTTTACAATGGCAGTTCAGCACTCCTTCACAGTATTTTCTGACCTGGTTGGCTGAGTGTTTAGCATATCTGCTCTCCAGCCAAAAGGCTGCAGGTTTGAATCCCACTGTATGCATGGATGTTTGTGATTATCTGTGAAAATACTACTGGCCATTGGTGTAGATGATGATGATGATGATGATGTTAGTTTCGGTTCTTTGTAGTTAGTGGATTTGAGTGGTGGAGATGGAGAGTTGTAGAGTAGGTGTCCTCTCTCTCGATGAGTTTTTGAACTCCTGGAGGTGTCCAAATAATGTCACGTAATAATAATAATAATTTCTAAAGATTCACATAAAAAATTTTACTTCCTCTTCATTCATTCATTCTCTTTACTATTTTCCTTTGGAACAGACTGTTATGTGTTTACTAAAAGGACATTAGATCTCTTCAGATCCAGTATGAACAAATGAATAACCTCATATTGCAGGCTTAATGGATTGTATACAGCACTCAGAAAGGATTAAAACAGAATTTAATACTTCCGTGGAACGCCCTCTAAGGGCAGTTGTAGGTGGCCTGGAATGTAAAGTGGGACCTCTCGTGATAAGCGTTTCCCAAATCTCAGGAAGCTTAATGCAACCATATTTGTTGAGATTTGGTTGATTCCTGAGAGCTGCTGCTGATTCTAAGAATAGTCTTTCTTTTTTGAATTTGCTGTGGTGTAGCATGGTGGTTTTTTTCATGAGATCCTGTGGGTTGTATCCAAGACATGGTTAGCCAAGCCTGACTGACCATAGTTGTGTTTGCAGATGTATGACATGTTCCTCCAGGCAGATAGTGGCTGATCTGCCTGTCTGTCCAAAGTATGCCAGTTTACATGAACAGGGTACTTTATAGACTCCAGGCACTGAGAGAGGAGGGAGCTGATCTTTTGTAGAGCGGATAAGAGTAGCAAGTTTGCAGTGGGACTTAAATGCTATGTGTAGGTTGTACTTTTTTAATATCTTGGCTATTTTTTTGGATGTGCTACGGATGTAGGGTATGGTGATGGCATTTCTAAACTCTTTCTGAAGAGAAGACGGAGGAGAGGGGGGGAAGACCTGATTATTTTTTTAATACTGTGATCACTGTAGCCATTAAAGAGGAAAGTGTTGTGTATGTGGTCAAGCTTAGTTGTAAGGGGTTACACTGGAACAAAGATTATGGGCTCTCTTGGTAAGAGTTTTAATAATGCCATATTATTGAGCGGGGGGGGGGGTAGTAGTGAAAGAGTTTGTGAATGTATCTGCCTGTGTGTGTGTGTGTGTGTGTGTGTGTGTGTGTGTGTGTGTGTGTGTGTGTGTGTGTGTGTGTGTGGGTTTTCTATATACAGTGAAGCCTTCCCAACGGTACACATTGGAAAGTGTACCGTTGGGAAGGCATGTAACTAAGGTGTCTAGGAAAGGTAAACAATTGTTCTTTTCCTTTTCCATTATAAACTGGATTCTTGGATGTAGGCTGTTGAGGTGACTGAGGAAAGAGTTTAATGTGTCTGGGCCATGTGGCCAAATAGAGAACACATCGTCTACATATCTTAGCCAGATAGAAGGTTTGAGAGGGGTGAGTCTATGATGTCATTTTTTCAAATTCTTCCATATAAAAATTGGCAATAGGGGTGAGAGGGAGGAACCCATGGCAGTTCCCTCTATCTGCTTGTAGATTTTGTTCTTCCAAGAAAAATAACCAGAATTGATGGCAAAAGAAGAGATCTGAGATGTCAGAAGGAATAGCGTTTTTTAAGAGTGTTAACATATCAATTAAGGGAATATTGGTAAACAATGAGGAGATGTCAAAACTTACTAATATGTCTGTGTTATTTAAGGTTAGATTTTCTATGAGGGTTTTAAAATGGGTAGAGTATTTTATATAGGATGTGGAAAGTCCAGTGAGGGGGGGGGATCGGAGAGCTGGCCAGCTGTTTTGACAGCTTGTAGCAAGGTGCGTTAGTGGCATCTGCTATAGGTTTTAGTGGGGAATTGGGTTTATGGATTTTTGGTAAACCGTATATTTGGTGTGTGGGGGGGGAAGATTTGGGTTTTTTTGTGATTTCTGGGGGCCAAGAAGACACTTTTTTAAGTAAATTTTTTAACTTGTGTTTTTGTGGGGTCGTGTTCTTGCGAAGTGTAAGTAGAGCGATGTCGGAGGATAATCCCCATTTTCCGATTGTATTCCGTGGTATTAAGAACGACAGTGGCATTACCCTTATCTGCCCTAGTTATGACGATACTTTTTTCTTTTCATAATTTCATGAGAGCAGTGCATTGGGCAGACGATAAATTACTTTTTGGAGGCGGAGACTCAGCGAGGATGTTGGCGACGTCAAGTCTGATGTTATTTGCTATCTCCGGTGCTAAGCGACAGATACTGCGTTCGACATTGTACATCACATCAAGCACCGGCACTTCTTTAGGAGCGACGCGAAATTGTGGCCGAGGCTTAGGGCACTAATGGCATCGTCGTTGAGCCTTTTGGACGATAAGTTTACTACTGTCTGGAGCAGTTGAATTTGCAGTTGCGGTTTGGCTTTAACCAGGTTGTTAAATTTCTTGATATGTTTATTTTTTGAAATTCTTTCTGTGCAGTAGCTTCCGAGATGCCAGAGAGAGAGAGAATAGACCAAAGATCAGTGTTAAGTACAGCGGAGAGGGCGGCACGAGTAGTGGTGATTTGTTCTCGCAAAAGTGACAAGCTGGTGCTGTGATATATTGGGGGGGGGGGGGGCTTTTTTTTAGAATGAAAGTTGATCTTTAGCTTAACACAGTTCAGTATTACCCTTGTATCCGGACGTCTTTTTAAAAAAGCCAGCCTATTTAGTTGCCTAGATAGGCGTAGTTTCGACTTACCATATTGTTTGGATTTGCGTGCTATATCTTCTCCATGAATGATTAGAATCCGTGTGTATTTCTGGCATCTCAGAAGCTTCCGCACAGAAAGAATTTCAAAAAATAAAAAATAAACATATCAAGAAATTTAACAACCTCGTTAAAGCCAAACCGCAAATTCAACCGTTCCAGACAGTAGTGAACTTATCGTCCAAAAGGCTCAACGACAGTGCCGTTAGTGCCCTAAGCCTCGGTCACAATTTTGCGGTCGCTCCTAAAGAAGTAATGGTGCTTGATGTCATTGGCGCACCCAGGTAGTGGACCAAGGGGGCCCTGGCTCCCCCCAAAAGAAAAAGGAAAAAAACACTAGAAAAATTTCCAAAAATATTTTCCTAATTAAAATTATTATTTTTTTAATTTATGTTGTCTTCTATTTCTATGCTACTTATGAATTAGCGATCACATAAGGTGGGAATAATACCCTATAGCACTCGGGAATCCTGGCCGCTGTGAACGCAAAGCGAATGAAGTAGTGCTCGGTGCTACTTCGTTTGCCTGAGCCGGGTCATAGGAAATCGCGGGTATCATGTATTGACGATCACTGCAGATGCTCAGTCATAACTCGATGCAATGCATAGTGTGTATTCTCAAATCGTCTACTGAACTCCCCCCCCCCAAGATTAAATCTTGACTGCTCGCCCCCCCCCCCCCCCCCCCCCCCCCCTCCAAGATTAAATCCTGAGTGCGCCTCTGCTTGATGTGATATAAAATGTCAAACGCGGTATTTGTCGCTTAGCGCCGGAGATAGCAAATAACATCAGACTTGACATCGCCAACATCCTCGCCCAGTCTCTGCGTCCAAAAAGTAATTCATCGTCTACCCAACGCACTGCTCTCATGAAATTATGAAAAGAAGAAAGTATCGTCATCACCAGGGCAGATAAGGGTAATGCCACTGTCGTTCTTAATACCACGGAATACAATCGGAAAATGGGAATTATCCTTCGAGATCACTCTACCTACGCCCTGCTAGAACACGACCCCACAAAAACAAAAGTTAAAAAATTAAAAAAATTTACTTAAAAAAGTGTCTTCTTGGCCCCCGGAAATCACAAAAAAAAACCCAAACCTTTCCATCCCCCGAATATACGGTTTACCAAAAATCCGTAAACCTATTCCCCCACTAAGACCTATAGCAGATGCCACTAACGCACCTTGCTACAAGCTGTCAAAACATCTGGCCAGCTCTCTGACCCTCCCCTCACTGGACTTTCCACATCCTATATAAAAAAACTCTACCCATTTTAAAACCCTCTTAGAAAATCTAACCTTAAATAACACAGACATATTAGTAAGCTTTGACATCTTCTCATTGTTTACCAGTATTCCCTTAATTGATATGTTAACACTCTTAAAAAATGTTTTTCCTTCTGACATCTTAGATCTCTTTTCTTTTGCCATCAATTCTGGTTATTTTTCTTGGAAGAACAAAATCTACAAGCAGATAGAGGGAATTGCCATGGGTTCCTCCCTCTCACCCCTCTTGCCAATTTTTATATGGAAGAATTTGAAAAATGAGCCATAGACTCAGCCCATCTCAAACCTTCTATCTGGCTAAGATATGTAGATGATGTGTTCTCTATTTGGCCTCATGGCTCAGACACATTAGACTCTTTCCTCAGTCACCTCAACAGCCTACATCCAAGAATCCAGTTTACAATGGAAAAGAAAAAGAACAATTGTTTACCCTTCCTAGACACCTTAGTTACACGCCTTCCCAACGGTTCACTGTATATAGTAAACCCACACACACACAGGCAGATACATTCACAAACTCTCCCACCACTACCCCGCTCAACAATATGGCATTATCAAAACTCTCCAAGAGAGCTCACAATCTTTGTTCCAGTGGAACCGCCCTTACAACTGAGCTTGATCACAGTATTAAAAAAATAATCAGATCCTCCCCTTCTCTTTGGTCTTCTCTTCAGAAAGAGTTTAGAAATGCCATCACCATACCCTAAATCCGTGGCACATCCGAAAAAATACCCAAGAGATTAAAAAAGTACAACCTACACACAGCATTTAAGCCCCATCGCAAACTTGCTACCCTTAATCACTCTACAAAAGATCGGCTTCCTCCTCTCTCAGCCTGGAGTCTATAAAGTACCCTGTTCATGTAAACTCTTTGGATAGACAGGCAGATTAGCCACTATCTGCCTGGAGGAACATAAGTCATACATCTGCAAACACAACTATGGTCAGTCAGGCTTGGCAGACCATGTCTTGGATACAACCCACGGGATCTCATGGAAAAAAACCACCATGCTACACCACAGCAAATTCAAAAAAGAGAGACTATTTTTAGAATCAGCAGCAGCTCTCAGGAATCAACCAAATCTCAACAAATATGGTTGCATTAAGCTTCCTATGATTTGGGAAACGCTTATCAAGAGAGATCCTGCTTTACATTCCAGGCCACCTACAACTGCCCTTAGTGGGCTCTCCACCTAGATAGGACTTTAGTGTCACCCATATGGTTGGGCTTAGTATTGTGTGTTATTTGTTTTTGATGTTACATTAGTTTTTTTGTAATTCCTGAAGATGTCTCATTTACTGAGACAAAATATATAGGAAGTATTAAATTCTGTTTTAATTCTTTCTGAGTGCTGTATACAATCCATTAAGCCTCCTATATCAGTGCTTCCCAAACTTCTAGATGTCAAGGCCCCCTTTGCAAAAATTAAAATATTTCACGGCCCCCCTCTAAAAAAAATCGTAATAGAGACATATATTATTATACTATTTATTGTATTTATATTCAATACAAAACATACGCAGCAAATATTGCAAAAATGAAATACATATATTACATTTTTTGCCTCTTACCATTTGGTTCTGAAGACGATGCAGGCTGTTCTGGTAAAATATGAAATACTGTCCTTTTTTTTTTTTTTGAATCTGTTTCTGCTTCTGATTGTTCGCGGGATTTTTTTTTTATTTTTTATCAGCCACTTATCCATCTCAGGGTTAAATATTTTAACGTAGAATAGATCAAATAATATCACCACTTACCGATACTGGCACACCACAGACTGATAACATGAAATTAGTGAATATTATCTGAATAAGGGAATCCCCATACCAGGAACATTTTTCTCTTTTGTGACTTTTCTCCCTTTACGGTAATTAAGCCTAACACGAAACAGACGCCAAAGACAGGTTATTAAGATGTGCATGTGATTGGTGCAGTATTAACAAAAGATCGCGCAACAGAAAGATAAAAGCATAGGTGACAATTGAGTTGAAATGCTAACTGTCTTCAACCGAATTCCATATGTGAAACTGCCATAACATTCATTATATATATATATATATATATATATATATTACTTAGTTTTAACACTTTTACGAATTTTAACACGTTCGGTTGAATTTTATTGCTGCCTTGGGAAATCGAACTCACACACATCTAATTAATAACAATAGTTTTTAGTTATATACCGTGTTTGCCCATGCAACATATGGTTTTGTTTCAGTCTATACAGCATAGTTTCTGTATGAGGGGACATGTGATTCATTAATTAGTGTGTTTTTATCCCAGTTGTCTCTAATTTCGCTATTTGTTGAGAAATATATTACACAGACTCCTCATATTCACTTGCATAATAAAATTACTTGTTTTTATTGCCTCTGCAGTATAGTGGTTGTTAGAGAGGGGTGTTGTTTACCACTGCAAGGGAGTTACTATCTCCCCACATGAACTTGTTTAAGCTTTTTTTCATGTGTGAAGTATATGCGAAACTTTTATTGGTAACAAAAAACTAGCTCGGATGACAGTGATAATATAAAACGAGTTTTGATATGTATATAAAGTCAATATCAACAGTCCCTGATTACGAACGCGTGATGAAAGGGACAGGAAGATTTGGAGCTTCCCTGGAGAGCATTCGAGGTAAATACAATTAACCACTGCTTTGAAATGAAACATATGAATAAACAATATTTACTAATATTCATTAAGCGCCGAAATACGCAGGAAGCAAAGTTTGTGAACCAACACCGATGTGTGAATTTTTGCATTAAAATATAAAAAATAACAAAAAAGAAATAATAAATAATAAAAGTTAAATACGTTTCTTTTAAAATAAAAAAATCTACTTAGTCTTAAAACATTTTAAATTTGTTTTCATTATTTCACGGCCCCCCTCAACAAAACCTATGGCCCCCAAGGGGGCCGCGGCCTACAGTTTGGGAAGCGCTGTCCTATATGATATCCTCACAGCACTTAACCCTCTACACACAAATGAATAACCTCTTGTGCATGAGATTACCGTTTAAAAAAAAAAGAAGAAAGATTAAGATTCAAAATATACTCTACACACATGACAAGAAAAGGAAATAAATTTGTCAGCTTTACAACAAATCAGTATGCACAATCTGAAATGACCATCACTTTGGATGAATAAAAATTTAAGCCTGACAATGCATTGCTTCCCATAGTATCATACAAAAGGCTTACTGCATCCAAGTTTTTATTTTACAGTGAAACTTCTTCTCATTTCTAAATTTATGACCAAAAATACTCGTCTCTTACCAGGCCATTCCAAAATATTAAACTCTCAGAATGTAAATTGTTCCCCCCCCCCCTTCCATCTTGCACAGAAAAAAGCATGTGACTTCCAGTGAGCTTTCTTTACTAACCTTAGTCTCCAAAGATGTTGAATTGACAAAAGTAGTTTCATTTGTTTCTGGGATTTGTTCATTAAAACACTCCTTGCAATCTTTTTTTTTTCCCCTTTCTTTTAACATCCATGCTAAAAATTACTAACTGTAACTCTACTCAACACAATTGACTATCCAAGAGAGACCACACCTTCAATGTGAACAACTTTTAATAATGTAATTTCATATTAAACCTTGTGCTTTGGCATACTGAAATAAAATAGCCTTGCTACTATTGTAATTTTAGAGTATGCTAATCATGTATAAGAATACATTATTTTCATTAATGTTAAAAAAAGAGAATTAGTTAACACAAAGAATTAGTTTTACCTTTTAATAGTAAAGCAGTGCCAATTATAATTTGTTATGGTGCATGCACTACAGCATTATTATTACTATAAGACCACCATCGGGGTCAAAGACTCATCTAGGAGGTCCCTTTTCATACACACAGCTCATCATACCATGCCTTAAACGCATTCTAGTTATCTGCAGACACCAAATTCTCAGCCAAGGCATTCCAATCATTCACAATTGTGCATGCATTAAAAAAAAAAAAACCTGCTTCTCACTGCCTTGTTAACACCCTCCTTATACAGCCTCAAGGCAGTGAGAAGCAGGTTTTTGTTTTGCATGCACTACTCTTGTTCTCCTCTGATCTCCCACTATTTTATGAAAAACCTTTTCAACATTGATCTTATAACAACCCCTTACCAATTTGTACCTCTCTATCACCCCTCTTTCTCCTATCCACTAGACTCTATAAATTGCATTTTCTCAACCTTTCCTCATATTCAACATTCCAGAGATCAGAAACTACTTTAGTCAGTTGCCTCTGGACCCTTTCCAACATCTCTTCATCCTTTTGAAAACCAGGTGACCAAATCTATGCACAGTAGTCTGTATGTGGCCTAATCAAAGCCTTATACAATGGAACAAGAATCTCCTTCTATAAGTTATTGTCCTCTAAATTTTAGATCCTTGTCCACTATCATCCCAAGATCTCTTATTTCCTCCACCTCCGACAATATATCCCAACAAAGCGTAAATTCTACATCCCATCTTTGTTTCCCAAATTTTAAAACCTTGCATTTTGCAACATTGCAACTGGCATCCCCATTCCAATTTACTCAATCTATTCAAGTCTTCTTGTAAGGCCAGAACAGCTGCTCCACTCCTCATAGTTCATCTCAAACTTTGCATCATCTGCAAACAACTGAATATCCCCATTCAATTCTTTCCCAATATTAACATAGAGGTTAAATAGCAATGGCCCTAAAACTGATCTCTTAAGTACATCACTAGTGAACTTTCCTCCTCTGGGAAACTTGCTGATACCTATCAGATAGCCAATCTCCAATTCAATGCACTACTCTAATATCCAACCCATCTGCTATAGTTTGACTATCAACTTATCATGCAGCAATCTATCAAAGCCTTTGCAAAATCTAAGTATACTACTGTGTATCCATCTCCTTTGTCCAATGAAGCCGTCACCTTATTGTAATAAGTACGTAAATTACTAAAACATGACCTCCCTCTAACAAATCCATGCTGTCCGTCAAAGATAATACCATCATTGTTAACCCAATTCTGAATCCTGGTTCTCACCAGCATCTCCAACACTTAAACCACAACAACTGACACACAAACAAGCCTGTAATTCTGTCATCTCCCTTGTGAAGTAGCATAATCTTGCCTTCCTTCCATTCCTTTGGAACTTGATCCAGTGCAAGACTCATATTGTACAAATATGTCAAGGCAGATGCCAACTCTCCCTGGTGCATTCCTTCAAATGCGTGGTGGTATATTATCAAGTCTCACAGCCTTATTAACATCAAGCATTCCCAATTCCCCATATACCTCTTGCTCACTTATAGTCAGTCTCTCTTCCTCATCATCAACTGCTCTCAAACTCTCCATGATGTCATATTCACAAGGATGAAAGACCTTTATGAACTGATCATTAAATATATCAACTATATCTTCTGCAGCAGTTGTTCTTATACCATTCCAATCAGTGTCATTTTTCCATAATCGTTCTTTTTTTTTTTTTCTGGCTACGTATCGAAAGAACTCTCTGGGATGTTTTTTTTTTTTAAGCTAACTGCTTCTCATACTTCACTTTTGCTACCCTCAAATCAAGTCGCCCTCCTTGCCTGTTCTTTACAATCTTCATGGAATTGATTATCACTACTCCTCTTATGCTGCCTCTATGATGCCTTTTTTTCTTTGTATTGCATGTATGCATTCATGTATGCATGTGTGCAATGGATGAATGCATATTGCATTCATCCATTGCATACCTACCTTATTTAACCTTCTGACCCTTGGAATACATTTAGATATTGCTTCTACTAGTAGATAGTTCTTGAATATCACCCAAGCTGTATTGACCTCCTTTCCAGCCAACTCCTCATTCCATGCGACAGCTGCAAACTGTTGCCCATAATGATCACCCTTTTCTTATTTGCTTGGCTAATTTGATTATACATCCCATGGTCACTACCATCCACATTATCGGATCTATAACAGCATCTGACTAAGTATTTCATTCTATTCACCTCTATCTCACACCATACTGCCTCAAAACCACTGGCACTATTTTTCTTTTGCATCTCTACCTCATATGGACTTAACTCTTTCTCTGTCATCAATAGCACTCCCACTCCCTATTTTACCCTTTCTATTTTCACGAAACACATCATACCCTTCCATCTCTATTCCTATCAGGATGTCATCCTCATCCAACCAAGTCTCACTTATTCCAACAATTCTTGGGTGAACAGGCTCAATTAATGCAACTATTTCATTTGCTTTGTTTCTTACACTTCTAGCATTTGTATACAAACATAACAGCATAAACAAAACAAACATAATAGATCCATTCCTGGATTTATATCAAATGTCACTGATACCACTTATTAGATGTGACTTCTCCATACTTAACTTGAGCCATTTATTTTTCCTCCTTATTCATCTTAGAACCTTCTTCAAATCCAGCTATTTCCCCTTGATCCCAGGTCATCCTCTTCCCTTTTTGTCCACACACGCACATTCACGTCCTTTTGGAGCATCAACCTTTCTCATGTTGTTTCCCTGTTTGTCTTGCACACTTGTTCTCTCATTCTATTCTCATGCTGTCCACTTCTTCATTCATAACCACCACGTCAATCTCTCCTTCTCTTTCACATCACTTCTTACTTGATCAGATTCATTCTTTGCACTCATTTCTCTTCCTTCCAGCAACAGTCTCTTCAAATGACTCACAATTTAGTATATTAATTATTGCCTGCAGTAATACATTTCATAGATAGACAAAATGTTATTAAAGGCATAATATTCTTTAATTTCTGCTCATTGAGGTTCTAGTTGTATGTTCGTAGTTTCACTGAATGAAAGAAAAAGAAACATAGACTTAACTATATTTGTGGGGTCACGAGATGTACTCAAGTTGCGAATTATTATGAACTGCATATTAGTCCGCACGGTTAGCCTAGCGGCTATGTGCTTCGCAACCATATGCCTGGGGAAGGAGTGTCCTAGGTTCGATTCCGTTGAAGACATGAGGAGCTTAAAGATCTTCCTCAGCCATAGCCAAGTTAGCCGGTCTTGGGCGTAGACAGCAGGGTTTTTCCCTCAGTTTATCTGGGGTTTTTCATCCCGCAAGCAGGCAAACCGGCTCTATAAACAGACACGGATACAGTCAGGAATACTTAAAACAATCCCTCCAGCCATAGATCTGAATTGTCAGCTAAGCCGGTCCCGAGCCCAGATTAAAAAAAAATAGGGGGATTGAAGTGTTGCCTTACCTCCCTGTAAAAGGGGCTCACGACCGTTGAATCACCATACGAAATGAATGAATGAATGAACTGCATATTTATGATTAAAGTGGTTAATGTGCAAATTGAATTACAAATCAAATTTTGTATCTGTGAATGGGCTTTCTTTTTATAACTTATATTTTTAATGTTTTTTGTATACATTTTTATTTATTAATTTCAAGAAGTTATTTTTTGTCCTTTTTTTTAGCATTTTTATTTCCAAATGGCACTAATCTTAATTACCTCAAAATATGTGATAATAATGGAAAACTGAAAAGCTTTTGTAAGGACTGTGTAAGTATAATTTGCTATCCATTAATATAATATTTTTAGTTGCATTAAAAAAAAGTAAATTTTAAAATTGTTTTTTGGTATTTGTTTTGTTAGGATAAAACTGAAGGTAGCTGAATATTTAAAAAAACAACAACAAAAATCACATTTGTGTACAGTCAAGTACTAAATTTTTATAGAAATCCTGTGTATAGTAGGGAGTGCTAAGGGCTTCATGGCCTAAAGAAAATTGTTGACATCTGCATTAAACAAATACAGGTTGTTTGTGGGAAATGCCAATTGAAGCATAATCTTGTAGGATGTAGTAAGGAAGAATGAAAAGTAGATCAGTTAACATGGCTAGTTTGAAGTCAGAATATAAATGAGTATTAACTAGTTGCATCTTGTGTGTTTATAGGTTATCAAAAGAATGGTGCATTCACATATCATTTCAGCTAAACAATGATGTGGAAGTAGTAGATCTTTGTTCATGGGAGGTACATTGTGGAAACTTCTGCAACAGTGTGCCATGTTAAAAACACATAATGAAATAAGCAAAATCATCAGGTCTGATAATAATGAACTATCATATAGTTCAATTTCAATCACATACAACTTTCTTAGATGATTGCTACACCACCACATGCTCAGTTGAACATCAGTAGCTTTCACATGTTCCCCCCCCCCCCCCAACACACACACACACACACCTGAGCTTAGGTTAGAGAAAGCCTATAATGATCCATATATCTGAGAAACTTGTAAAAAAAAAAAATGAGTGAATTCAAAAAAAAAAAATGTAACCCTCCAAACCACTTTTAGACCATGTAAAAAAAAATCAGCATCTCCTATATGCTTACCTAAAGATCATCTCCAGCCTTTAGATCTTCCAATCCCTAGAGGGTGTGTGCAGTTATAAACTTGCCAACATCAGAATGACATCTGGTTCTACCACTATGGTTATTAGTTTTGGTGACCATTACATAGTAGTAGAACTAGATGTCATTCTAGTTACACCACAGAAGAAAATTCTCTGACAGGTGGTGGTAGGTACTCTTGGAGAAAAATAGAAAAATCCCATTATTTCATAGAAATCAACATAAATATAAAAAATTTATGAAACCTGCATGTATATGTGTATACCTGTGGATTGTTTCCTGATGATATTAATAGGAACCTCCTTGGAGTCTAAAGACTCATTGTGAGTGATCCACCCTATCTCTCTCTTTGAAAACACTCACAACACCTGTTCTACATTCACCACTCTCTCCCAGTGAAAAATCTAGTCCATACACCCTTGCTAACAGTACTCTTACTTGATTTCCAAGATTGACTCCCTGTTCTGCCTTCTCTAGCTAAGTGCTGAAAAATTTCCTCTGCATCCTATGAAACCGTTTTACTAACTTAAATGTTTCTCTCATATATCCTTTTTTCTGTCTTTCAGTCAACTTCTGCAATTCACAGACCACTCATCTCCTGAGCCTCTCCACCACTTCCCCATTCCCCAAGAAACCCAGATAATCACACCTGTGTATAGTAATCCAGATGTGTCACAGAATAACTTCATCTCTGTTTGTTAGTGTGTTCTTCAATATCTAAGTAATTCTATGAGCTACTATGGCTACTTTTGTAGCATCTGGACTTCAACTCACTATTGTAAGTCTATTTTAAATCATCTTACATGCTTTCTCTCTCTCTACATTTGTCTTGATTAGCTGTTACACCACTCACTTTTGCATCATCAGCAAGCAACTGAATATTTCTGTGCAGATAATTTTTTGTATCAATTATATACAACTTAAACAGCAGCAGCAGCAGTCCAAGCACAAAGTTTAGCAGCACATTACTGGTCACCTGTTTTCTCTTGATTGCTGCTCCTCCATATACTACTCATTTGTATCTATCCATTAGCCATCTCATATCCATATCACCAGCTCTCTATCCATCCTCATTTGTTCCACTGTGTGTAACAGCTCCAGGTGATGGTGATATCCTGTCAAAATCTACCAGTATTATCATGCATTCATTCCCTTTATCCAACTCAACCATCACTCTTATATAAAAAGTGAGTAGATAACTAAGTACAGTAATCCCCCCCCCCCCTTATATCCCTTTGCATATAAGGGTGGGGGAGTACTGTACTTATTTACTCACTTTTTATATAAGAGTGATGGTTGAGTTGGATTCCAAGAACCCCAGTGGATATCCGAAACTACATATAGTACCAAATCCTCTATATACTATGTTTTTTCTATACATACATACCTATAAAGTTTCATGTATAGATTAGGTACAGTAAAAGATTAACAACAATATACTGTAATAAAAGTTATGTGAATGGAATCTTAGCAAATTCAGAATACAATTTTTTTTTTCTCTTTCCTTATGAAGTTGAGAATTTTTAATTATAGGAAGTAGTTTATGGCTTCTCTTTTGCATATCCAAATTGCCAGCATCACTATTGTTGCACTTTAGGGCCATTGCAGCAGTCCCCCCCCACCCCCAACTCAACCATGACATGAATCATCCAATTGTCCAGCATATTCATGCTGTACTGTATATGCTACCTGCTTGTTAGTCACTTAGTAGCCATCCAAAAATATTATATGGAAAATTCCAGAAAAAAACAATTAGTTTTAAATTGAGTATACATGTCATTCTCAGTAGTTATCAGATCAACTGTCATATTGCACTTTTTTTTTGCACATTTGCAAAAATTTGTGTATTTGACACAAGAACACATTTGTGTTCTTGTGTCAAATACTCTAACAGCATGGAGGGGGGGGGGGGAAGAATAGGAAGAAAAGAAAGGAGGATTACCAGTCTACAGGTAATATAACAAATGCATATTACAAAATGAAGTAAGGCATGGTCCATCATCAGGTACCTCAGTAAGTACAGGTTTGCCAATCCTGTTGCAAACCTGTTCTTGGCCTTCCTCGTCTCCTGCTTCCATCAACTTTAGCAAGCATCATCATCATCTTCTCCAGACTGTAGTTTGCTTGCATAATATGTCCGAAGTATGACAATTTTTGCTTGATGATCATAGCTTCGAGGGAGTAATCTGGCTTTATTCTGTCTGTCACTGATTTATTGGTTTGCTTTGCAGTCCATGATATTCTTAGTAAGTGTCTCCAAACCCATAATTCAGATGCATCTATCTTCCTTCTTTCACTCTTTCTCAGGGTCCAACTTTCACACATCCATACAGTACCACAGGGAATACCATTACTTTCACGATTCTGATTTTTGTTGCGAGGCTAATATCTTTATCTTTAAAAATCTTCCTTAAATTTGTCATCGCTTTCTTTCCAAGTAATAATCTTCTAACTTTTTCAGTACAATACTCATCTTTATACCCTTGAGGGGTACAAACTGTATAATGTTCATAAATACAAATTGTTTCTTGAATCTTTATGTATATTTATATATGTATGTGTTTATGAATACAAGGATGTATATATTTCTTCATCCTTGTCATCATTAAATTCTTGATATGGGCCCTCAAGTGGTTTATAGCATCACTATGAAGTACTTCAAGAAAACTTTACAATATCATTAATGCCCTGTTAACAATTGTCCTCCAGATTCATCTTATCTGTCAGGACTTCAATATTGCCAGATCTTATATTTCAGTCTTCTAAAGCGTTTATTACTGCCACAAGCCACTGAGGTCTTGGTCTTCCTTTAGGGTCTTTTTTTTTTGCTATCCTGTCATTAAATACCTGTTTTGCATTTTTTAAGTGACTTTTTAAGCAACATTTAAGTGACCATCCCACTTGAGATCTCTGCTAACACATTCCTGAATACTGTCAAGTTCTTCCTAATATCTTCATTTTTAATATGATTCTACCATCCTCATTTTTTTTCCAAACTGTCATCTGTTTTCTCCATTCTTTGATCAGTTGTTTTATTTCTAACCCTGCTCCCACATCCATAAGTTAAAATTGATTTGGACAGTCTTATATGCAGATGTTTCAGTTTTTTTAAGTAATTTCTCTTGCATTCCATATAAATTTATTACCTTGAATCCATATGAAATAGGCACTGATCACTTTCTTACTAAAATAAAACTAAGATTACCACCTAAATGGCTACAATTAATGAAGATGCAAAAAAAATGAAAAATCCCATTATAAAACCAGATTATTAAATGATATGAGCAAAGAATTAACCAATGCTTAGATAAATTAAAAAATTTTAAGTAGAAACAGAATAGTATAATATAAAAACTATACAGCAGAAAATGAAAATATAGGAAAGACCAAAAAATTTATTTAAAAAATGTAAAAAAAATCAAAACATGGAATGATAACTTGAAAGAAATAGTCAGAAAAAAGAAGCATACTACAAAAAGTAATCAGTAAAAGATTAGAAGTTGAAATCAACTATAAAAGTGTAACAGCCATGGCCAAGAAAGAAGTCCAAATAAGACAGACAATCATGGAATAAATTTGTTTCTAGCTAAGAGCATGACATATAAAATAAAAATAATGCATATAAAATTTTGAAGCATCTTAGTCCAGATGTTAGAGAAAAAGTATAAGCAGTGAACTAAATACAATAGAATTTCTAAATTGTTGATAATAATTAATAAAAAAAATTGAATTAAAAGATAATGATAAAAATATAAACAATAGAAGAATTACATATTAGTTTAAAATAATCATCCATAGAATGTGAAGTAACTTAAGCCCAGAATTATGTAAATATTGAGAAATAAGATTTAAAAAGAAACCCTTATTGTTTTTTAAATAAAGTTCATTTGAAGGAAATCTGCTAAAAGAATGGAAAAGAGTAATAGTCATTTCTATTAATTAAAAAAAAAAAAAATTTCTCAATTCCTGTTACAAAATACAGTCGGGTCTCTTTTTATGCGGTAGATGCGTTCCACAGAAAACTGCATGTAAAAAATCGCACAAAAAAGACCTAACTTACGTTGAAAAATTAGGGATATGTTCCATAATTTTCTGAAACCGCATAAAACCAAAGCAATGAATTAAAATAAACCTAAAATCACATAAAAAAGTTTATAAGAATTCAGGAAAATAAGAATGCCTAAGTTTGTTTTAAAGCTTTATTCATTTAATTTTATTGAAAAGTTTTTTTTTTTACATTTTTTCATCAGAATTATCATCACTATTAGACAATATTTGGCAACGTTTGCAAACTGGTGCAAAATCACTTTCATCACCAGAAGAGATAGTCAGTGCATCAGATCTGTATGGTAAAGGCAATGGTTCTTCACAAACAGAATTAGCTTCACCGTTGTTCTGTGCTTATTTTTTTCTTCTGACAATGTAATTAGTGATTAAACTTTGCAATGGTGATTTTACTAATTTTTTATACAGCTTATGATACCTAAACATACAGTTCTTCAGCTCACATTGGAATTTAAAGGCTCATTCAGAATTTATGTCGTTAACAAGAATTTTTTCTTGAATTGTGAAATAATTTTCCAATTTATTTCACAATTCAAGACCTTCTCGAATTATGTTTATAGTGAGGGGGGACAGATTTTTCTTCCGCTTCACTACCATTTTCTAGGTCTTCGACAATATCTAAAGTTAATCGATATCCAATAATATCATCGTCATTTAAGGCATTATCCACAAGCAATTCGTCTACATCATTCTGGCTAAATGTATCAAAATCTTCTCCACTAATTTCATGTGTCAAAGTAATGATTTCAGCTGATAAGATGTTTGGATGGTTGCAATGTTTGCAACATATCCAGGTCAAGCTGCTTTCCAGCAGGCATTTAAAGTTTGTGGTCTTATTTCAGCGATAGCAGATGCAACATGATTTAAGCAGTCCAAAATAGAAATTTTTTACCAAACGTTACTGTTAATGATTCATTTTCTAGTTTATTCAATATAAATTGAAAAATGTGCTTAATATAATATTTTTTAAAAGTAGCAATTATGCCTTGATCTAATGACTGAATAATGCTTGTTGTATTGGGTGGAAAAAAAAACACTAGCTGCACATTTGGATGTTCTAAATGCAGATGACATGGTGCATTGTCAACAATTAATAAAACTTTAAAATCAAGAGCTTTTTGCTTCATATATATTTCCACTTCTGTTACAAAGCAATTATTGAACAATTTAGTAAATACAGCAGTTGTTATCCAGGCCTTTGTATTAGCCATCCAATGTACCAGCAGCTGTTTTAGATCTTTGCCTTTTAGAGCACATGGTCTTAGAGATGGATTTACTAGGAGGGGGTTTCAACATTCGATCCCCTTATGCATTGCTACAAAGTAACAACGTTACTTGATCTTTGCTTGCTTTAAACCCACTTGCTTTTTTCTCAGACTTTGCAATGTAAGTTCGACTAGGCATTTTCTTCCAAAACAATCCTGTTTCGTCACGGTTAAACACTTGATTGGGACAACATCCACCATCTTCAATAACTTTGACTAACTTCTCTTGAAAATTTTTGGCTGCTTCTTCATCTGCTGCTGCGACCACGCCTGTAATCTTCATGTTATGAAGTGCATTCTTTTTTAAAAATCTGGTTAGCCATCCTTTGCTAGCCGAAAATTCTTTATCAGCCTGGGAAGCTGAAGCAGATGCTCTAATTGCTTCATCAGTTCATAAAACCAAAGATCTTTTTATTTAATTAAATAACCACTTATAGGAATTCTTCTTTGAGTTAATTCTTCAATCCAAATTACAAACACTCGTTCCGTTTTTTCTAATAAAGCATCTCTTGAGTGCGATGATAATTTGGCACTTAGTTTTGTACCAGAAATGACAAATTTTCTTATTGTGACTTCATTCTTTTTAATTGCTGTTATAGTAGATTTGCCTAAATTAAAATGTTTACCAATCCGGTCATTGGTAGATCCCTCTCCTTTTGCTAAGCGATCTAAAATTGCAATTTTCATTTCCAAAGAAATTGCTTTTCTTTGGTGCTTTTTTTTTTTCTCTTCATTGGGCCAAATTAAATCTTTAAAATAAAAATTAGCAAAATTTAGAATTTAGACTTAATAATGAAAAGACAAACACAAACTTACTCACATGAAAAATTGAACTTCACAGACACTCACTGCTTACATGTTAATCACATTATGCCAGAATGTGCTGCAACACGCTGTTCATTATGCACAATGGTACATAACTTTTGAAGTTATGTGGTGCATAACTTCAAAACTGCATAAAAAAGATACGCATAAATTTAATAATAGAAAAAATAAAGAGAATACAGTCCAGACATGCACATCACGTTTATTTTGAAAAAGCATTCAATGAGGTAGAAATAAACAAATACAAAATAGCATTCTAAGAGCTATTATACATATATGAAGATAATGAAATACAGATACGATTGAACTCTGAATTGTCATCTTTGAGAGAAGTAAACCAAAGAGTTAAACAGGATGTCCCCTGTTTAACTCACTGTTCAACAGAACTAGAATCTATTAACCTTTCCATCCCTTCCCCCCATTTTTTTAATAAACCTACAGTAACATGACAGCAGCTGTCTCACATCCTTTTTATAGTTAAACTGCTGAATCACTGAACTTGCTACTCTCTAATTTCATCCACTCATAGCATTTATTTCTATATATAGGCCTTGCAGTCCCTCATGCATGCATATGATATGAAAAATAAATAAATTCCAGCAGTGTCTTCCTGTAGTGCATGTAACATTCTTTAAAGTTAACAACCTTTCAAATTTTCAAACAAAAAATTGATTCCCTGTCACGATTGGATAATTGTTGGGTTATTCGTGTATAGGCATGAAAATATTTCATGGGCAGACTTTTGTTTCCTTACACTTGGATTACATAAGGATGAAAACAAAAAATATAATTTCTTATGAGATGATTTCTTGTTACTTGTCATCATATATAATAATGATGATGATGATAGGTAATAAGAATCATAATTCAGATGACCATGCTCATCTGTTATAATTTATCTCTGAAACTTTATTTCATACAGTCTAATTATTCAAACTGTGGTTATTATTTTCCTTGGAGACTTTAATGTTTATAATTTTTTATATCAAGCTTAAAGGGAAACCAAATTATTGCTGTCAGTCATGATCTGATGCAAGTTATTCACATGCCAACCACAACACAAGATAATCCT
Source organism: Typopeltis vanoorti (assembly GCF_054136105.1). Lineage (NCBI taxonomy): Eukaryota > Metazoa > Arthropoda > Arachnida > Uropygi > Thelyphonidae > Typopeltis > Typopeltis vanoorti. Next base: position 90,999,466 of record NC_143554.1, read on the forward strand.
CATTCTTCCAGTGCCCTGGACCTTTTCTTAATCAGCTCTCCCTCCTAATATACATAGATGCTTGCTCATTTCTTGGTATCTCTATTGCCTTATCCGTGTTTCCTTTTTTACAGATCAATTTTTCTTCCAGCCTAATTTCCTATGGTATTACAATGCAAAAAAGAATGACTTCTATGATTTCTACACATATCTTTTTTATGGTCAGATTGCTGTTTCCACTCTCCTGTCCAGACAGTTGCTCTGACAACTGAAATAATCCTTACTGGATGAGAGCCTTCATTCCCCACTCCACTGCAAACCTTTCATCCTAAGTCCAAGCCTCAATTCTCTAAAAAAAAAAAAAAAAAAAAAAAAAAAGTACCAAAATTTTCCAAGATAAAAATTTAGCATATATCCAATGGCTGAAGTCCAAAACTGTAGCTGCTCACTCAGCCTACACTACAGCCTGGAACAAGCGTAAGAAAATCACAACCAAATCCAAAGCTGCCTCCCCCATAAAGGCCAAATGCCAAAAGCTTGCTTCTTGCTCAAATGGCAGTCAAACCTCTGGATCCCTTTAAAGCAGTTGGGCATAACCCTTGTGTCCTTCTTTATTTCTACCTCATACATCCTGATGGTACCATGGTGACATTGCCCAAAGATAAGGCAGACTTCTTATCGGAATTTTCACCAACTCTTGTATATACAACCAAAGTAAATCACCTCTTACTATGCCATGAACTACTCACAGTGTTTACTAAAATAAAGAGCCAAAAGGATTCAGCAATGCAAAATTATATACGTAATGTGTATATTAAATGCTTTGAAATTAATTTAATTTCAAAACCAAATATAGAAACTATGCAAGTTTTGTAAAAAAAAAAAAAAAAGTTGACCAGAGAGCTTACAGGAATACACTCACTGGCATTCATGAGTTGTCCTAGCGCAGACCACTTAGAAGACATAAAGTGTCTTCTAAGTGCAAAACTTAGAAGATTGTTTTTCTTCAAACAAAAGGCAGATTGGCCAGAAAATACACAATTTATGTCTGCCCAAGCATTTATGCTTGAGCAGCGTTTTGATAAGGTTTCACTGGCCTGACACCTGTTTTGAACGAGTTGGTTCTCCTCAGAGACCAGGCAGAAACTTTTTAAACTCTGGTCAACTTTTTTGATAAAACTTTCATAGTTTCTACATTTGGCCTTAGAAATAATGCTGGATTTAATAAGAGAACAAAAACTCTCATTCGGTACTAAGGAACTTGAAATGTCTGAGAGGTGTATTTTTCGTAAGTGAACTCTCGGTCAGTGTGTGAAAGTATTTACTAAAATGAAGAGCCAAAAGGCTTCAGTTCAGTGATACAAAATTATATAAGTAAAGTGGATGTTAAATCCAGCATTATTTCAAAGCTGAATGTAGAACTATAAAAGTTTTGTAAAAAAATTGACCAAAGAGAGCTTATGGGATAAAGAGCCAGTGAGTGTATCCCCATAAGCTCTCTGGTCAACTTTTTTTATGAAACTTTCATAGTTTCTACATTTGGCCTTTGAAATAATGCTGGATTTAATATCCACTTTACTTATATAATACTCACAGTATATCTCCGCAGATCTTTTGCCAGAAGGACATTAGAGAACTCTTCAGTAGTCAGTACTAATGTCTCCTGATCTAGATTGTATCCCCTCCATTTGTGCTTCAGAAATCGATATACCCATCCTGTATTGCCTGTAAAAGCTGTCATACTCATCTGGCATCTACCCACCCAAGAACATGAACGTAAGTGTTATCCACCCTGTCCCTGAAAAAGGAGATAAAAGTCAGCCATCAAATTCTCATTCCATTGCACTCACCTTATTACTGAAAAGTGATGGAAAAAGTCATTAACAGTCAGTTTTATCACTAAACCACTACTTTGAAGACACATCAGTTAATTAGCAACCATCAATATGGATATGGGTTTCTGTTATCAAGAGACAGTGCAAGATGACAGGACATGTTAAGAGGATTGGGGGGGGGGGTAAATATCTCTGGAAATATTATTATTATTACATGACACCTCCAGGGAGTCCAAGGAAATATTGAGGGAAAATTAGAGGGAAGTTTACTGGTAAACCAAGAACTTCTCAGGTTGATGTAAAGGAATGGATGGGTAACAAGAGCTATTATGGGATCAAAAGAATAGCAGAGGAACAGATTGTGGTTTACCATGATTGCTAACCTCCATATTGGAGGTGCTACTTAAGAAGAAGAATATGGGTTTCAATACTTTCTTTCTATAGCAGACCTCCTTGCTAATCTTAACCACCTTTGGACACCTGACATAGAAAACTTTGGAGAAACTCATGTGATACTTATATTTCCAAGGCATAATCAAATGGGTAGAGGAAGAATTGGATGGTACTCTCTATTCTTTCTCTTCTTTATTTGAGAAACCTTGGAGCACTCAAATGATTCAAGCTTCATGATCTTCCAGAATCTATGTGTCTCTCCTTAGCACAGTTGGAAGAATGATAGAACATGGTGCCCATCAGGTAGAAAAGACCTGAGCTCATCTTGTCACAATGAGAGCAATCTTTATATAGAGTTTTTCAATTGAAGGTGAATTAGCTAGCTAATGTCATAGAGAGGCAACTTGGATTTTTCACCTTGTATATAGGCAGATTGGCCAGAAAATACACAATTTACAGACAAACGTGCTATTAGTGGACGGCAGATGGCATAATGTGTATGTGGTGGTGGTACTGGTGTTGTAAATGTCTGTGTGTACATTAATAAATGAGGATTTACTACTGTAGAAGCAAGTTGTGTGTAGAGTGCCCTTCAACTATGAGTCTTAAGATGCCTTGGAGGTGTCTTGTAATAATGATAATATCTTAAACACTAATCTCCTCACTATTTTTAAGTAGGATGAAAACAACTTAGTGAATTTCAGTGCTACTCATGCAGCTATGTCTTATTCCCTTTAAAAATGATCCTTTTCTCTCTCTCTCTCTTACTTTTGATAATGTGTTCTGATTTTCATCCAAGATCGGTTTCTCCTCTTCTGCTGACTTTCACATCTAGCTTATTCTAGCATAAACATATTACATCCAAATCCTATCCTTAGGATTCAAGGTCAATGTATGAATGTAGAATACTGATGACAGTTCTCTCCATTCTCCCTGTTCTTCATTTGAGAAAACTCGTGTTACTTAAATGATTCAGGCTTTAAGATCTATTACCATTGTCCTAAACACTGGTCTCCTCAACATTCTCAAGTGGGGTGAAAATAATCTAGTGAATTTCAATATCAAAACACAGTTACATCTTATTATCCAAAAGAAAGTGGAATCTTTCTTTTGGGTAATAAGACAGAATTTCCTTCTTTTTACTTTTGATAATGTTCGAATCTCCTGTCATGTCAGTATCAGTTTTCTTTTCTTGGGTTGAATTTTATATCTAGCTTATTCTGGCATAAACATATTACATCGATAGTCTCCTCAGCCTCCAAAACACTCAGTTCTCTTTTTTTTTTTCTATTTTTTTTTTGTACAAGACACTACTTCCTCTCCTCAACTCGTAACACTTATAAATCCCAAATCTGATGAACTTTAGAATATTGTTCTCATGTTTGATTGTGTACATAAGAGGACAGTCTACATAATAGGTGACCTCGCTCTCTCTCTCACAGATTTTTCAATCACTTTCTTATAGATGCCCTGTTTCTGCATTATGCATTTCTCAGGCATTTTCATGGATGCTGATCCATTGAATTTGCTACATTTATTGTTCTCTAGATATGTGTGAACACAAACAGCCACTGGTTAACCACAGTTCAACTAGAAACATATCGAACCTACTTCTCATTGTCTTTCTTGATTTCATTTGTCACTGTTCTTTGGAATATTCTTCTCCATATCATTTTCCCCAATGATTACAACCCCCAAATTTTCCAAAGGCATGTTATAAATTCCTTCTTTCTCCTTAGCCACTTGCCCATGTACAGTAATAAATAAATACAAATGATAGCAGTTGTCATAAGATTAAGAAGTTAAACTGATATTACTCGAATTTAGTTGAAATTGTGAGCATGTATATTCAAAGAGCTGATTTATTCTCAGAACAACTTTCACTTCTAACAGTGTTACTTTTTTTGTTTGTTTGGCACATCCTGATTCCTATACTCCCTTAATCTTAAATATGGTGCTTGAAGTTAAAGCATCTCTTGTTATATGGATAAATAAGGATTTTATTAGGTCCCATTTTTAGGAAATCTGGGCAAAACATGTAGTAGAAGTGTATATTGTGGGCAAAGAGAAACCTATTTGTTATTGATCTTCATTCTCTACTCCTTCCTCTACCCTTTTATGTATTTCCAGAATATTATAGAAGAGCAGCATCATTATCAGCCATTGATTACTCCAAAACTGTCTGTCCATGGCTCTCCTTTTCCGTGTCTCTCCTGCAAATCTGATGATATCATCGATCCACCGTGATTTAGGCCGGCATCATGGTCATTTTTCCTCTCGCGGAATCCAATCCAATACTTCTTTTGTCCATCGTTGATCTTGTCTTCGAGCAATATGCCCGGCCCATTGCCACTTCAGATGTTTCACTCTTCCTATGATGTCAGTGACTTTGGTTTGATTTCTTATCCATGCATTTCTTTTGTGATCCAATCTTGTGATACCAAGCCTACTTCTTTCCATACTAAATTGTATTGTTCTTAGTTTTTGAATTTCCTTTGTGTTCAGTGTCCATGTTTCACAGTCATATGTCAGTATAGGAAGAATACATTGGTTAAAAACTTTTCTCTTCAGGCATAATGGTAGTTGGTTTTTGAATATCGAATGTAATTTTCCAAATGCTTTCCACCCAAGCATCGTTGAGCCTTTTAATTTTGTCCATGATATTTTGTTCCATTGATATCTGTTGTCCTAAGTATATGTAATGATTTACTTGTTTAATTTCCTCATTATTGATTTTTATTATTTCTGGTTGGACATAGCTATTGAACGTAACCTGGGTCTTCTTTAGGTTTATCTTTAGGCCAGCTGTTTTGCTAGCAATTCATGGATACAAGTCTGTAATTCATGTGAAGTTGAAGTAAAGATAACTATGTCATCTGCAAATTGCACAAGTTTTAAGTGAATCAAAGGCTTTCTCATAGTCAATAAAACCAAGACATAGTGGTAATTGATATTCATTACTCCGTTCAATAATCTGCTGTACAACTCGAATATTGTCCATTGTATTAAAGCTCCTTCGAAAGCCTGCCTGTTCTTTTGGTTGTGCTAGGTCTAGAGTTGCACAAATCCTATGAACTAAGACACTTCGTAAACCACTGATAGTAGACTGATAGGTCGGTAGTTCGTCAAGTCTTCTATCTCACCTTTTTTATGTATCAGAATTAGGGTAGCCTTCTTCCATGTTGTTGGTACATCATTTTTCTTCAGGCATAAAGTAAATATAGAACTTTTATAAATTTAGGGATACAGCGAACTCTTGTTATATCAAACTTATAGGAGCCAAAAGAAATATTTTGTATATATTTGAGGTGTGCTAAAGTATCTGCCTCATTGATGTTAGAGGTCTTTGGCAGGGATTTTCATAGTATTCTGCTCTGGTGAGTGTATTTGCTATCAAGGTATTATGCTATAGTGAGAGGTTGATTACATTTTTTGATTAGAATATAAATGTAAAAGAGAAAATATGTTTTTGTGGAACAATCTGCATGTCATTTAAAATATTGAAATAAATATTTCTGCATCAAATTTTAATGTATATAATTTTGTATAGATTTGCACAGATTTCTGTTTCTTTAAAGGTTGAAGATGCTGAAATGATGTTTCTTCTTTCACTTGCAGCAAGTTTTCTGGTTGTGATAAGCCTGGTATGTTTAAATTTATAAATTTCATTTATGTTTTGATTATTTCACTCACAACTTTTATCATTTCTGTTATTTTTTTATTCGGATCTTTCTGAACAAAGAATGATACTATTGAAACTGAAAATTCATCTTTCGATTTAGCAGGTTTGTTTGTCATGACCTTAGAAATGATTAACTGTCAAACTGTGTGCCATTAAAAGCAACATGTTCCTGTGTGTATATTCAAGCACTCCAAAAGGAACAGCTGAATTTTTTAATATAGCTCAGCGTTAGGAATAATATTAAGTCCCTGTGATCTTAATCACTTAGCAGTTAATATTATATCTAACTTGTATTTCACAGTTTCACAAATGAAATGTAATTTAACTGTTGACAGTTAAACAACTTTAATCAACAGTTAAACTAAATTTAACTGTTGATTCAATATTAATTTTAAGAGAACTAATATTTTACAATTGAAACAATAGTAAAATTCAGTCATATTTTTCTTCTTTTTCCTCCCCTTCAATCATTTCATTTTTCCATATGCATTATGTATTCTTATTAATAGAACCGTGCTCTCTCCAATATGAGATAGATATTTTTATACATACACATACACACACACACACAAATAAATAAATAACATGCACTTGTACTCATCCAGAAATTATCTATTTTGTACTAAAAGTGCATAAAAGACTCGAGATAATTTCCAAGTTATCAAATAATGATACTTATTTATTTATAATAAGTTTAGTTTAATCCTTTATCCAAGTGTGAGCAAACAAAGTTTGTGCCTGAAAGTATCTTCAGGACTGGGGTAAGGTAGTGCAACACCAGGCAACTCGTTGCAAAGGTGGAGAAAGCTCTCATTACTCCTATCTCAGTATCTCCCATAATGCAAAGCACATCTCCTTGCGGATATGTGTAATACTATGCATTAAGGCAAAGACCACTATCCATACCGGTTTCAACCTTTATTGAGGTCTCGTCAGTGGGAGCCAGGCCCAGTAGTGGAGATACAAAGGCAGAAGCAATGAGAGGTTATCCTAACCTATAGGAGATGCCAAAGGGTGTGCAACCTTATTATTAAATTACTCCGGATTCACAGAAAGATGTTGAGAGTTTATTTTTCACTTGGTTAGACTATAATAGACTTTCAGGCGCAAACTTTGTTTGCTCACACTTGGATAAAGGATTAAACTAAACTTATTATAGTCTAACCAAGTGAAAAATAAACTCTCAACTTATTTATTTATTTATTTTTAACTATGGTTCTGAAGCGTTATTCGATTTAAAACCATATTTCAAAAAAGATTTTGTCCATTAAGGACCTTGTGCTTAACTAGGAAAAAAAAATTGTTAATGAGAACAATTATTTTATCATCATCATCAAATTCCTGACATGTATCCTCAAGGAGTGTACAGGATATGATAGTACTACATGAAAAATTTACGTCATTACTAACTTCCTATCTACAATTTTCCTCCAAATCAGTCTGTTACTTGTCAAGACGCCAGTATTATCATTATCAGATCTTATATTTCTATCGTCTAAGGCACATTGTACCGTATCAATCCACCTATATCTTGGTCTTTCTCTGGGTCGTTTTCCTGCCAACCTGGCAGAGAACACTTGTTTTTCTAATCTTTCCCTCACCCATTCTGTTTAAGTGACCATGCCGACAATGTCAAGTTCTTTCCTAATATCCTCGTTTTTAATATATTGCCATTGATGCCATCTATTCACACCTGTAATCTTTCTCAGGACTCTCATATCTGCGGTCTCTAGTCTTTGGTCAAGTGTTTTACTTCTGACCCAGCTCTCAGATCCGTAAGTTAAAACTGGTTTGAACACTGTCTTGTATGCTAATTTAGTGTTCCGACTGATTTCTCTCTTATTCCACATGAATTTATTAATTGACTTCCTACCATACCAGCTTTGTTGATTCTGTTGTCTATTTCCATATTTAATTTACCATCTTCAGTAAAAATCGTGCCTAAGTAGGTGAAATGTTTTACTTGTTCCACAGGTTCCTCGTTCACAACACAATTGACATTTTCAACAATTCTACCTATTTTCATTGTCTTTGTCTTTTTATTGCTGACCTTCATACCATATCTATTACAAGAATTATTCAATTTAGTCGGGTACTCTTGCAAACTTGTAGCGGATTTATTTAGAAGTATAACATCATCTGCATAAATCAAAGAGCTGACATTAACATCTCCAATTCTGATATCGTGTTTAATACCATTTTCCTTCATAATGTGATCCGTATAAATAATGAATAACAGAGGGGATAATGTACATCCTTGTCTCGCAGCAGATTTAACATTAAACCATCTTCCTGTACTTCCTTCAATTCTAACTGCCGACTTACAACTCAAATACAGGCTAAGTATTGCTTGATATAATGCCCCATTGACACCATATAACTGTAGCGTATTGAATAGCTTTTCTCTTGGCACCTTGTCATATGCTGTTTCCAGATCGACAAAACTTAAATACAGATCATATTCCCATGCTTTCTCAACTATTTGTCGTAAAGTGAAGATTTGATCCTGACAGCCTCTATTTGGCCTGAATCCAGCTTGTTCTTCACCACGTTTTTCTTCCACAATTCTTCTCAACCGTTTCTCAAGTATGCTTACATAGATCTTGCCAGGAACATTCAGTAGGGAAATACCTCTGTAATTCTCACATTTAGTTTTATTTCCCTTTTCTTAAATGGGTACTATTACAGCTCTACTCCAATCATCGGGAATTTGTCCCTCTGTCCAGGCTTTCTGAATTATGCAGTGCAGCCACTATAAGATTCTTATACCACCATACTTCAGCATTTCTGGTCGAATATCATTATCATATTCTCCTGCTGCCTTTCCACATTTCAAGCCTTTGATGGCTTTTTCTACTTCAAGTATGGATATGTAATCCTGACTGCATGCCTGGTCAGTGTGTTTTACCACTGTGCTGTCATCACTGCTTGTTTCATTTAGCAGTTTTTTTCAAAGTAATTACTCCATACTTCAAGGATATCTTTTTCTCCCATTTTCATGTCATCTTTATCATCTCTAACTCCTTTTACAGCACTCTTTCCCCCCCATTCCTAAGCTTCTTCAACAACCTCCAGAATATTTTGCCACCTTCTTGATATTTATTTTCTATGTTCTTGCCAAAGTCCTCTCATGACTTTTGTTTAGCTAGTTTTACACAGTGTTTAGCTTTCTTACATTTGTCTCTGTATTCTCTAAGAGCACAAGCTGACTTATTTGCCAGGAACTTTTGATATGCTTTTTTCTTTTCCTTCACTGCCTTTTTAACTTCCTGTGTCCACCATGGAGTTCTGATTTTTCTATCCTTGCAGACAACCTCACCACATGCCTCTCTGGCTGAATCAATCAGGGTTTTCTTCAAGGCTTGCCACTGAATCTCCAAGGTTTGGTTCCTGTTCTCAAAACTCTTTCATTTTTTCTTCAATAATCTTTGTGTATTTTAGTCTACAGTTCACATCTGAGAGCTGCTCAACTTTTATTCGCTTTAAAACTTGCTTACATGTTATTCTTTTCAATACGAAATTCAATTTTATCCTGCTCAAGACTAAATAGTGATTGCTTCCGATTTCAAATCCTCAGTACACTCTGGTGTCCTTCACCAGGGAGAAAACATCACTATCAACAATAACATAGTCAATGAGACTTTTCTTATTCCTTGCCTCTTCTCTCCATGTGAATTTGTGCACATTTTTATGTTGGAACATGGTGTTAGTAATAACCAGTCCATGTCCTATGCAGAAATCCAACAGGTATTTGCCATTATTATTGGCTTTGCTTCTTTCTCCAAATTTTTCCAAAATATTTTTGTATGTCTGACAATCATTTCCTACTCTGCTATTTAGATCCCCAACAAGGACCAACTTTTCCTTTTTCATTGTGTCAGTTTTTTTTTCTAAAGCATCAAAAAATTTCTCCACTTCGTAGAACCTTCTGTGGACCATAGGTAGGTCTCATTGTCCAATTCCCCATTCTGATATTTGCCCACATCACTCTACTTGAGACTGCCTGCCATTCAAGAAGATTAGCCTCGTATTTTGTGTTGAATACTATGGCTACTCCTTCCTTTCCTTGATTGTCATTTCCTGAATATAACATTTTGTATTTATTGTTCCGAAAGATCTTACTAGTTTTTGTCTTTTTTGTTTCAGTCACCCCTATTATGTCGATCTGGTACTTATCTAATTCCTCCGCTAGCTCCATATCTTTGCCATTCAGTCTTCTTATGTTGATAGTACTGATCTTTAACTCTGGTGATGTTGAGTTGGGGGTGTGTGCTTTCAGATTTGTTCAAGTAGCTGACTTTTCACTGTTCGCCCTGGTTCCCTGGCGAATACAACGGGGGGGCCTTGTTTAACTGGGTAATGCCCCAGCCGGCATGAAATTTTGTTATGTCATACCATCATTTTTTATTTTGGTTTAACCAATAAGAATACAATTCGGTGGGTAAATCCCAAATTGCCAGGCCATCCTCGTTCGTTCGGTATCCAAGTAGATACCCAACAGGGTGCACCACGAGAAGGTGAGGATTGGACATTAGGTCAGAAGCTCTGGTCGGTTCTCCACATTCCTTTAAAGGCTATGTGGAGGTCTCCTCCTAGTTATACAGCTTTGACTCTTAAGCACCCCTTTGTGGTATACCCTGTTAGTAAATATCTATCTTGATATTGAATGAGCAAGGATGAGCTGGCAATTTGATTTTAATTGATCAATTCTTATTGGCTTAAAGTATAATACAAAATGATGAGTATTTCATGCTGGCTGGGGGTGTCACCAAATAAACAAGGTCCCTGTTGCTTTTTTCAAGGAACCAGGGTGAACAGTGAAAAGTCAGCTACTAGAACAAATCCCAGCTGCATATCAGTAGAGTTCAAGATTGGCACCATCATCATCATAAGAAATATCAGTGGAAAGGAAATGGAACTAGCAGAAGAATTGGATAAGTTCCAGATAGGCATAACAGTGTTACCAAAATGAAGAAGACAAAAACAGACAAGATCTTTGTAAGTAACAATACAAGATGCTATATTCAGGGAATAATGATCAGAGAAAGGAAGGAGTGGCTAGTATTCAACACTAAATACAATGGTAATCTTCTTGAATGGCAGGCAAACCTTTTATGATCCTACAAATGGTTCTACTAAAGAAGAAGTGAAAGAATTTTCCAAGGCATTAGAGGTGGCAGCTATGGGGGGAGGAGGAAAAGTTATCCTCATTGAAGATCTATACAGCAGATTAGGAAATTATTGCCACACATGCATAGAAATGTCTTGAAAATTTAGAGAAAAGAACAAATCTAATAATAATGGTAAGTGTCTGCTGGATTTCTGTTCAGCACATGGACTCATTATTAACACACACACTATGTTCCAACATAAAGATGTTCAGCAATTATGATGATGGAGAGAAGATACAAGAAATAAGAAAAGTCTTATCGGCTATGTTATTATTGATAGTGTGTTTTCCCACTAGTTCATGACACAACATATACACAGAATTTGAAATTTAAAGTGCTCACCATTTAGTTTTGAGAAGGCTAAAATTGAATATCATATTGAAAAGAAGAGTGTGTGAGAAAATTTTAAAATGAATTAGAGTTGTGAACAGCTTTCAGAGGTGATCTTAGACCCAAGCATACAAATAATCAAGAAAAAAATGAGAGATTTTGAAAACAAGAACCAAGCTTTAGAGATTCATTGGCAAATCCTGAAGAAAACATTGTTGGATTCAGTGAGAGAGGCATGTGTTGAGGTTGTCTGCAATGATAGAAAAATCAGAACTCCATGGTGGACTCAGGAAGTTAAAGAGGCAGTCAAAGAAAAGAAGAAAACATCTTGAAAGATCCTGGCAAGTATGTCGGCTTGTGCTCTTAGAGAGTACAGAGAAAAATGTAAGAAAATGAAGCACTGTGTAAGACTAGCTGAACAAAAGTCATGGGAAGACTTGGATAAGAACATAGAAAATAAATATCAGGAAGTTGGCAAAATATTTTGGAAGCTATTGAAAAAGCTCAGAGATGGAGGAAAGAGTATGGTAAAAGGAATCAGAGCAATGGTGACATTGAAAACTGTAGATAAAGGTATTCTAGATGCCTGGAGTAACTACTTTGAAAGATTGCTAAATGAAACAAGCAATGTCAATAGAAAACACCCAACAGGAATGCCTATCCATACTTGAAAAAGCCATCAAAAACCCAAAATATGGAAATGCAGCTGAAGTAGATGAAATAATTGAGTAGAACCTATAGCACATCAGTGCTGTGTGTTAGGTGCAGATAAGGGTTGATAAAGAAGAAACCTATTGACAATCTTCTTGAAGAGCTGTAGGTTGAAGTTGTTGGAAAACACATCATGGGGAGAGCTGTTCTAGAGGACAGAGATGGATGGAATAAGTGAGGAAAAGGAGAAGCAGGTTCGATGAGTTGGCGTTGTACTGTAAAGGGATATTGAAGAGCTGCTGCCCTTGTTTTTAACAGGCCTAATGTCAAATTGACATCATCACCAATTTGATGATGTTTGCCAATTCACTGGATTAGTGACCATGGAAGTATCTGTAGAAAAGATCCACAGGTGAAACACTGTGTCTGTGAGAGAGGTTGAAAAGCCTGTGAGGGATCATCTGTGAACCAAATTGCTCTCCTCTGGACATCATGAAGAATTTTATGCACCATCCCAAATGTGTGAACAGTTCTAAGGATGAGCAAATTTGGGATTTGTATAGGGTTAGCAGCTGGGTGAATGTAAAATAGCTTCTTGAGCAGAAAAGAATGTCTAGTTTTTTAGAGCTTCTAACACATCACATCAATAGCTTCTTCAGCTTGAGGAAGCTATTGATGTGATGTGTTTGTGTCAGGAGAGATTGGTGGTAAATGTCAGTCCAAAGAGAGAGAGAGTTCATCCTGTCTGGTAATCTGTGTGTATTACTGGGATGAGGGAAGGTGAGCTGAGATCCCTTTTGTGATAGAAAAGGCAGGACTGCATTTTGGCAGCATTGAAGGTCACTTGGTTATCCTTGCCTCCACTGAAGGATGGTATGGAGATCAGTGCTTAAGGCACTGGTTGCAGATGATCTTGATGTTTAGTAACTACATGGTTTGGCGAAGGTGTAGGATTAATGAAGAGTGCTATCATCGGCAAAGCTATAGATAGTATTTTTTGTGATTGAGAGGGTCATTTATGTGAGAGAGAGAAAGTGAGAGAACGAGAATGGAGCCCTGAGGCACACCTGCTTGAAGAGACGGTGCCATCCACCATGACACAGTGAATGATCAGAGAGGAAGTTGGCCATCCAGTTACAGAAGGTGGACCAAAGGAAGGTAGTTTGCAAGTTGGCCTTGATGTCAAACATGATCGAAAGTCTTGAAAATGTCAAGATGACATCACTCACACTGGACATGTGCCATGTAGGCTTAGATATGAACCATGGATCGACCTTGATAGATTCCATACTGGTGGTTGCTGATTAACTGGTGAGCTTCTAGGTAGTGAAGAAGTTGATCATCAATAACTTTCTCCATTATTTTGGAGAAGATTGAGGTTACAGCAATTGGTTGCTAGTTGGATGGTAGGCTTTTGTCTCCCTTTTTTGGAATGGATTGGATATATGTTAGTTTCCATGAGATAGGATAGGTGCCAGCTAAGTATAAGAGATTGAAGAGATGATAGAGGACAGGTGTTAGGTCTGGAGCACAACGTTTGAGTACAGTATGCCATCAGGATCTGAACACTACAAAGACAGCTTTGTAGTCTTCAGGTTGTCTGATATTCTTATGTCTTTTTGCTGAAAGGCCGTAGGTGACATATGATACTCAGTTGCATAGAAGGAGGTAATTTGCCTGTTGTTTTCTATGATGGATTAAAAGAAAGAGTGATGCTAGGAGGTTGGCTTTTTCTTTGGGTGCTGTAACAGTAGTGCCATCCAGATGGGTGAGAGGTGGGAGTACAAGTGAGCAGAAGTTGCATCTCATGGCTTTTTTGAGGGACCAGAAGGCACGGCTGCTGTTTGGATAAGAGACGAGTTTTCTTTTATTGGCCTTTATGAAGTTAGATTTGGATTTACTGATAGTTTTGATTTACATATATTGTGTTTCTTCATAGGCTGAGTATGATGCTTGGGTTCTTGATGCAAGTCACGTGCGGTAATATGAGTTTTTTTCTTTGGCTGCTTTCATACATCTGTTGAATCAGGGTTTGGAAAATGGATGTGAATTTTGGATGGAATGAAGGACAAATGCTTTCATGCCACTGTGAATGACTTCTGTAACTCGCTCAGTGCAGGTGTTTGGATCAAAAGAGTGGAAGAAATAGTCATGCCATGGGAAAGACGAGTAATAGTTCCAGTGATCATCCCACATTGTACCTCTTAGTGCCAGAGGATATGAGGATGGGTGTGGTCACAGGAGGAGGAACATTCTGTGAAACTGAAACTTGCACAAGATTGTGGTCTGGGTTGCTGAGAAGTCTGGAAGAACTAGTTAAACTTATATAATTTATATGCTAGTGCTTTTGTTAGTGACCAAGTTTCACAACCATATGAGATGACTGGAAGTATACACTGGTTAAATGTCTTCCTTCTTAAACAGAGTGGGGCATCATTGTTTTGAAAAATGCTTTTCAATTTTCTGAATGCACTCCAGGCAAGTTGAACTCTCCTATTTATTTCCTTTTGGAGTCCACAGTTTAGATCAATGAGATGACCTCAGTATGTATATGAAGAGACTGTTTCCAAGAAATTGTTTTCTATTATTATGTTTTTTGGTGTTGCAAAATGATTAAACATGATTTTAGTTTTTTTTCTCTGTTTATCTTTAGACCGACTTTTCTGCTTTCATGATATAGGTCTTCTATCATTATATTAACACGTTCACTGCCAACTACGAGTATACTCGTAGTTGGTATATGAGCCTCACAAGCCAACTATGAATATACTCGTATGTCGATTACTGACCTCCTATACCTAGCACGAGTTAATCCTTAGTATAAGTACCTTAATTTGGACTCTTCACTTGTGAATAAAGTGGAGAGCACGTCTGAGGGCTTGGTAGAAGGGAAATAATTTCAGCTAAAATATAGTATATTATATATGTGCCTCAGAAGCCAACTACGAATATACTCATGTTGATTACCGACCTCCTATGCCAAGCACGCATTAACCCATAATTTGTAAACCAAATTAAAACTAATAAAATGAAATCAATAAAATAAAAATCAATTTATTCAAATTATGAATGATACACTTTAAAACAATTTTTCACGCACAATGGTGGTTTTTCCTGGCAA
This sequence comes from Typopeltis vanoorti, assembly GCF_054136105.1. Classification (NCBI taxonomy): domain Eukaryota; kingdom Metazoa; phylum Arthropoda; class Arachnida; order Uropygi; family Thelyphonidae; genus Typopeltis; species Typopeltis vanoorti. The sequence continues at coordinate 91,014,628 of NC_143554.1, forward strand.
ACAGGACAATAATAACGTGTTTCGTGTACATACTCAGCATGGCTTTCTCGGGCAATTCTTTTTTTCTGTAGGTGGTAAAATTTCCAAATAACGAAGATCCCGAATCCTGCTGATATTCTGTGATGCTGTAAGCTCATCCATTCCAACAAAAACTGAGATAAGTTGATCTCTAAATTTTAATGCAGTCATTGTGTTTCCAGTAATTATATTATAAAATTTATGCGCATTTTGAATGTATATATCAAAAATGCGTATTGCCAATTTCTTTGGCCATCTAATTGTCTTTTGTAAGGCGGAATAGTAAGAAAGCATTTGATCAGAAAGATCAATGCTTGACATACCCAAATTATAGTCCCTAACGATATTTGGTTTTAATTGAATTTTACCATTCCGATTTTTCGCTTCAACCATTTCAAATTTGTGCATATTTGAAATGGAAAGAACTTCACTCTTATCCTTCCATTTGCAATGATGAATTCATTAAATTCATCATTGCTCATATTAGCATAAGCTTCTAATTCTTTATCAGTAAGGTTTCTTTTACTGGTCATGGCGAAACTGAAGGTTTTTAGAGACTAGACGCAATAAACACAGTCAGTGCATGTAATATATAGGTGGGGATGATACGAGATTATTTGTAGTTGGCATATGAAACAAAATTCTGTCTGATAAGCCGGCTACGAGATTACTCATAGTGACCTTGAAGATGCTGGTGATATGAGATTACTCATAGTTTGCTTATGAAGCAAAATTCTGTCCGATAAGCCGGCTACGAGATTACTCATAGTGACCTTGAAGATGTGAAAGCGCTTGGCGTGTGGGAACAAACGATGCCTGAGGAGCGTGGCAGTGAACGTGTTAAGGTCTTCTGGAGTGTTTGCAAAAATTATGATATCATCTGCATATCTTAGGTATGTGTTAAGTTTCTGTTATTAATTTTTATACCAAAGTTTGTCCCGTTTATATTATTAAATATTTCTTGAAGGACTGCTGTAAAGATTTTGTGTGATAGAGTCTCCTTGTCGGACACCTTTTTCAATTGATATATTATTGCTACTCGTGTGAAGTTGGATTGTTGCTGTTGTAGTGAGGTATATTGCCTGGAGGAGGTCCATATATTCTCCAGGAACTCCCTGATTCTGGAGTGCTTTGATTATTGCGTTAGTTTTGATGGAATGAAATACTTTTTTCATAATCAATGAAGGCTCAACAGAGAGGCAATTGGTTTTCTTCTGCTTTTCTGTTATTTGTTTTACTGCATGAATATGATCAATTGTGTTAAAGCCTTTACGTAATCCTACTTGTTCTACTCATTGATTTGAGTCAAGAAGAGATGTTACCTGTTTGTATTACTTTTGTGAGAATTTTGTACAGATTAGAGAGAATACTAATTGGTCTATAGTTCTTTACTTCTTATTTGTCCCCTTTTTTAAATAGCAGTATCAGAGTAACCGGCAAGGAAGGCAATGGGAAACCACCTTGCGTCATTATCTCCCTAGTAATCAACTGCAACCCTCTCAAAGAGAGGAAGACACAGGATCAGATCAGAGCAGCATTTTTCCAATTTTCTGGTATCTTCCCCTCTTTTAGGCATAGATTTAGTAAGTTTGTGACATGGTGAAGTATATTGTTTCCTCTCCGTTTAATTAATTCTATGTGAATTAGATCTTCACCAGGACATTTTTCATTTGTTTTAATGCTTGTTTTATTTCATCTGAAGTGAAGGGGGGGGGATGAATTCCATATGCGATGGAGAAGGGTTATTTATATTTGATTTATCTATTGAAGGATCACTATAGTTCTTTATAAAATTCTTCTAGCCTGCTTAGTATTTGTTCTTGGTTCCTTATTGTAGTTCCATCCTCATCTTTAATTGCAGTTATTTAACTTTTGCCAAGTGATAAATGTTTTCTTAGTATTTTCATATTTTTATTGTTTTCAATTGTTTCTTTTATTTTTTTAGTGTTATAAGATCTTATTTCATTTCTCATATTTTTCCTTATTGTTTTGCATAGTTCTACATATTCTGTTTTAGAAATTAAGTTTTTGTCTTGTTTCATATTTTGCCTCTTTTTTAATATTCGTAAGGTTTCCTCTGAAAGTTGATGGTCTTTTTGTTGTTTGTTGCTTTTGAATTCATTGGCTGCTGAGATTATTACTTCCGTTAGGTTTTTGCTTATTTTATTTATGTCCTCTTCAAATATATTTATTACGTCTAGTTTTTGATTGAATTTGTCTTCGTAATCCTTCTTCTTGTTTTTGATAGGTTTTAAGTCAAAACTTCTTGATTTTTTGTTGTTTAGCCATTTTATTCTTTCCAATTTGGGGTTTATTTTAATTTTGGCTCTGACCAGTCTGTGGTCACTTCCTGTTTTTACTTGATTTAGTACTGAGGTATCTTGAACTATTTCTTTATTATTACATGGTATATAATCTATTTCATTTTTTATTTCTCAGTTTGGACTTCTCCATGTCCATTTTCTTTTGAGGGCTTTCTTAAAAATGTATTCATAATATAAAGCTTGTTACTGATTAGAGAATTCTGTAAAGAGCCATTCCTGAGTTGCTGCTTGTACCATATATGTATGATCCTATTATATCTATTAGGTGAATGGGATGACCTACTTTGGCATTAAAATCGCCTGTTACTATAGTAAAGTTTTGATTGCTATTTCTTTTTTCTAGAGTGTGCTGCAGTGAGTCATAAAATGCTTCTATCTCTTCATCAGTGTGGGATGAGGTGGGAGCATATATTTGGATGATCCTGATTTTAAGTTTAGAGTTTATTTTAAGTGTAATTTCTATTATTCTTTCATCTGTATAATTAAATTCTTCTATAAGGTATAATTGCTTTCTTAATTAGAAATCCCACTTCGTATTGTCCTTTAGTTTCCCCATAATAGTATGAGTAATCTCCATTTTTTAGTTTCATTAAATGTTCATCCTGCCTGCGAACTTCACTTAAACCTCTGATGTCCCATTTAATATGTTTCAGTTCTTGCTGTAAGATGGTAAGGTCTTCCTCTTCTTTAAGTGTTCAACAATTAAATGCTCCTATATAGAGGAAAAGAGGATTGTATTGATTACTGTTTATTTATGAATTCTTTGGGCTATTCCAGTATTTCGTATTATTTGGGAAAGTTTCCCCACTGCATCATACTCTGGTCTCCATAAATGGTTTCGATCAGAGTAGTCATATAGTTGGGGAATTTAGTCACATCCAGTGATTGCCCATTCTAGCCATGGGCTTTATGGCCTTTCTTTCTTCTTCTTGGCATTGTAGTGGAGGGGTTGTGGCCTAATCTCCCACGCTAGCCACATAGCGTCTTGGGAGATGCATTTTATAGCTTTCTGCCAGCTCTTTGCTCAGTATCAATATAGGTTGGGAATATTTGGCAAGACAGATAGTTGAGAAATCATGGGAGTATCATAAGGGCTATCTGTATTCAAGTTTTGTAGATCTGGGAAAGGCATATGACAAGGTGCCAAGAGAAAGCTGATCAAAACTGATCAGCTTGTCATAATTGCTGATCGTAATTGTAATAGGTACTAACAACTTAACTAGTGATAAGTTCGGTATAAAAGAAGACATGAAAGGATTGTTGGAAGAGGCAAGAGTGAGAAAGTGAAAATAGTAAGTATGTTACCTCGATATGATAAAAATTAATTAAGGACTATGATGTCAAACAATTCGATGCATAGGCTATATAGGAGCAGCTATATAGGCTATATAGAAGATTAGATTTGTATAGGAGGGGACAATCTATACTTGAATTCGTTTGGTATCAGGAGTCTTGAAAAACTAATAACTGGTATGGGACCTAACACAGAGAGTCAGGGAAACTAAATTATAATGGGAGGAATGGTGAGAATCTATGTGTAAGAACAAAAATGTTATATAATTGTGGTATTATCATGTAAATGATTATGAGGAGAGAACAATTTAAACTTTGTTTGTCCAGTTCAGATCCATCAAACGTGTGCAAATGTATAAGGCACTAGAGAAGAACAGAAATCTGCAAGTTGTCCAACCATGTCATGCAGACAAGAGTATTCAAAAGAACATGCAGGTAGATTATTATGTCTGTACATGAATGCTAGGAGTATCAGAAACAAAGGGATAGAGTTTGTTGTCTTGGTCAATATGTTGAGACCTCAGATTGTAGGTATTAATGAGAGCTAGCTATCAGAATCAGACATACTAACTGGTATTAAGTTTAATGGGTACAGTATTTTTAGGAGGGATAGGCAGGAGAGGAGATGGCATGCTGCTAGTGATATCAGATGACTTGAATCCAGTTAGTGTTGAGACCTATGATAATAGTACTAGTAACAGTATTCTGCATGGCAGTGAATTTGAAGCCATCTGGTGTGAGGTGGAATCTAACAAGATCAGTTATATAGTGGGGTGTTGTTACAGACCTGATGGATCGGTTACTAGTGATGGAGAAATGCATCTCATAATAAAGATAATGGGTGCGAAAAGAGTGATCATAATGGGTGACTTTAATTATCCAAGTATTGGTTGGAAAGCAGTAAAATCTCATGAGAAGAATGAAACTGAATTTATTGAGCTGTTGTGAGACAACTTCTTCAAGCAGCATCTGATAGAAGGAACTCGAGGTCAAAGCGTGTTAGATTTGATTATAGTGTCAGAGGGTTGTTTCAATTAAAGATGTAACTATTCTGCCTCCAGTTTGTGATGGTGATCATGTGGTATTCGCTTGGGAAGTGACTAAATTTATGAATGTTCCATTCATAAAAGGTTACATGCTGAACTACAAAGCATGAAATTATGACCAACTGAAGAGTATACTGAGTTCAGTGGAATGGTATCAGTTGCTGGATGGGAAGAATATTGACAGTGCATGGGAAGCATTTAAAAAAATACTAAAATGATGCGATTTCTGAATGTGGCCCGAGAGTTCGAAGAATAAATAGGGTAGGAGTCAAATGGACATATAATCTTATTAAGCAAGAGATTCGTAAGAAACAGATGTGGAAGGAATACCGTGTGCATAAGGATGTTCGTTATGAAAATTACAAGCAGCAAACTAGAATAGTCACAACTGTTGTACAGAAACTAAGTCTGGGTATGAAAAGAAACTGGCTCTCCGAGCTAAAGACAATCCACAAGAATTCTATCGATATGCTGCAAATAAAAGAAAGAATAAATATGAAAGAAAAACTCTTCTGAATGTAGATGATGTGTAATGGTGATAGATGCAGAAGGGGTTGTTCAACTGATGAGTGACCTTTTTTGCTAAAAGTTATCAACATTGGTGAATGCACCATACCTTCTCACTGAATGAAGAACCTCAGGTGTATGAAGAGGGAGTATTAGAGCTGTTGCACAAATTGAATAAGAATTCAGCAGTACGGACTGATAGGATATCAGCACAGATGCTAAAAGATTGTTCAGCTGAAGTGGCTATTCTTTTGACCAGGCTATCTTGGAAAGTAGTGGTCTGAAGGTGAAAAAATATGATACACTGTCTGTCTCCAAATCAGATTCAGAGTGTGCCATTTACCAGAGTGTAATATTGCTCTTAATATCAATTTATTTACATAATTTATTTTCTTCTTTAGCCTCTTTCCATCCACTGCTGGATATAGACCTCTTCCCCCCCCCCTTAACTTTCCAGTTTTGTCCGTCTTTAGCCAATGTCCACCATTCATGTCAAACTTTGTAGATCATTCTTCCATCTTGTTCTTTGGCAACCTTTCCTTCTCTTAGTATCCACGCAGTGCTTAATTTTGTCCACCTTTCATCTGCCAGTCTACTAATATGGTCAACCCATCTCCATTTACGTGCTTTACGACACTTCATAATATCTTCTACTTCAGTCATCTCTAATTCTGATATTTCTTATTCTATTCCTTTTTATATGGGTCATTCTTCTCTCCAAGATTCTTTGTACCATACACAAGCTGTCTTCCTGTTTAATTTTAGTTTAATGTTGTTGTCCATGTCTCACTTTCATCTGCAAACACTGTAATAATGCTTTAAAGATCTTTCTTTTTAGGCACATTCCTTATGTGTGATTTTTCTACTTATTTCTTTATCTTGTTTTTCCTCCACAATTTGAGTAGGATTATCTGTTAAATTTAGTTTTAATTTGATCTGAATGTCATCAATTTGATTTTAGTTAGATTAATATTAAAACTTTTTTCCTGCTTTCTCTATCATGGTCATTTAGCATTTCCTGAGCTTCTGCTTTATTTTTTGCTAAACAAAAACAACGTCATCTGCAAAACATAAGTAATTGAGATTTTTTCCATTGATGCTAATTCCATAGTTTTCTCCATTAGACATTCTTAAAGACTTCTAATGTAGCAGAAAACAATTTGGGTGGTATATAGGATCTCATTGCCTTACTCTTTTCCCAATATCAAATTCCTTTCCCTGATGTTCTAGCTTTATACTGACTTTAGAGTTTTAATATACATTTTTAATAATCTGATATACTTTGTTGGGGTGACATGCTGTTTTGAACTGTTTATTATTTTTGACTGATATAGAGAATCAAAGCCTTTTTCAAAATCTATGAACACTAAATATACAGGAAGATTATGTTCATTTGCTTTTCTATTACTTGGTTTATATATATATGAATATATATGATGTGTTATAGAGAGTCTTGCTCTGATCCTGCTTGTTTATATGGCTGTGTGTCATCCAAAAACCTTGTAATCCTATGGATATCAATGTCTTGTACAATTGTGATAGCAAACTGATATGCCTATATCGGTTTGCTGTCACACATAAAATCTACCTAAAAGAAAGGATTTTAAAATGATATGCCTATAGTTATTGATATCATCTAATTAAGTATTATCTGTTAAATGCTGTGGCATCATGATGTTGGGATGCTTCTCTCTGGTTTGGACTAGTATAATTACTGAATTTATATTGACATTCTGAACAGTTCTGTTTTCCTATGCTGTAACCATTCTGTGGAAATGATTCAGAAGAGTATCATTGTTATAATCATGTCACACTGCAAAGGGTGGGGGATATGATTTGAGAAAATGTCTGCACAAAAGTTAGACTGGACAGAGTTCCAATTTAAATCTGTAGAGCACATTTAGGAAGAAGTGTATTTGATGGTTGGAATGGATTGAAATATCAGTGTTTATCAATTGTAATTGGCAAGAGTACCCAAAAGACTAGCAGTCATGTAGCAATCTGTAATCATGACAAAAGGTGGACAAACAGTGTATCGAAGCGTGTGAAAATAGAAGATTTTGAAATCTTTACACTTGGGTATCTGTATAATCATATACAGGAATCCCTTACTTTACACAGTTTCTAATAACATGTTTTCAAATAAACACATTTGATAAAGTGATAATGCAATTCATTTAACTTTATGATTTCAAGTGATGCACATAATTAAGTAAATGGTCTCGGCTTTGGTTACCATGGCAAAAGAGTGAAAGTATGTACAGTGATCATGGCATTTTGGTTCAGGCCAATCATTATATAAGTGTGTGTTGACTAATTGTTTACTGCCTTATAAAAATATTTTATAAAATATCTTTCAATATGGATGATAAGAAGAGTGAAATAACAAGTGCCAATCATAAGAGAGAAGCAAAAAGTTATCACTAGATCAAAATTTAAATCATTTATAGCTTTTGAAACTTTAAAACATCTTGTGGATATTGACCTTGATCACAGTATGCAAGTCTGCTGGAATTAGACAAAAGCTATGAGCTCTTACTGTGAGATATACACACATAAAAAGAAACAAGTCAGTGCAAACTACCGTATTCAGAAAGATGCATTTCTCAAGAAAATAATTTTCATTTAAATGCACTTCTATGTATAATTGTGAATACATGTTATATAGTAGTGTTTAATAAAATTTCAATTGTTTCAGACATTTTATTATAGTTATATTGGCAGTAAAAAAAACAAATGTATTTAAAAAAAAATTAATAAAGATTTTGAATTGCTCATAGATGAATTAGTTTTTTTGTTGCTTATATTCATTTAGCATGTTTTCATGGGATACATTAGCCGTGTAAAGTGAGAGATTCCTATATACATATAAAGATGCCAAATTATCGAGAAATACTTAATCGCTTTTTTTTTTATGCAGATTCATTATCTTATGTGCTTGACAGCTAATTATGCACGCATCAAGGATATTGAAAAGTTCCAAGATTTACAAGACCTTCAGTACCTTCAGGATACAGAGTTAACGGCGATGCCAAAAGATAGATTTTAGGACATAAGCCGAGAAATTTATAAGGAAGAACATTACTTCTTATAATTTACTAAATTTTTGCACACTTTTAATGACAAAAAAAAAAAAAAAAAAAAGAAGACAATATACCCTATTAAACTTTAAATAATAAGAAAATACCCATTTTTAAAGAAGTTTATCCACAAATTCATTCAGTGAGATTTCACAGTGCAGGAACTTTCTCTATTGAACTTCATCCCATATACTAGTACTGTTACTAAGTTATATGTATTGCTTATAGTGTGATGATAATATCTCATCCTACTTCTTTTTAGGAAAGCTTTAAGTTGTGTTTTTGTCTTACCACTATTTGCTCTTCACAGATAATGGGGTGATTTGTCTTCGCTAAAGATAAATAATGCTACCAGTAGATTTATCAAATTTTTTTTTTATCTGAATTTTTTTATTATTCATAGAAGTAACTTCTTTTTTATAAATTTCTTGGCAAACTGTGGTTTTGGTGTAGAGTGTGTTTGCATGCCTGTAGATGCATCATGTAGAATTCCCTTTTTTTTTTGGAATTGAACATGGTGTTATATATATATATATATAAAGGTATAGTTAGGGTCATTAAAATTCATGTTAAATTTGCATGAAGTGCATTGTTTATTCATTTACAGTAGTTATTTTTCCTTTGATAAACTAATCTACTGTGATCAAATTTATTGTATACAAGCCAATTTAACATTAGGTATTGTTATATAGATTTTCTGTCTTAATCATGTGCTTTCCAGTTGTCATTTTCTTGGCCTGCAATTTAAATTTTCTTGTAGTTACTGCTATGTCTTTGTATTATATTGACATTGCATTACTGATATAAAAAAGTTGATTCCCCCCCCCCCCACAAATATTGCACATTATAGTTTGCCTGAATATAATGTTTTGGTTTTCACTTTTGGCATCTTCATTCAGGATTAAGTTTATCATTCCATTTCTTTCACAGAATAGATTGAATAAGTTAATCTTACAGCTCCATTATGTTATAACTCAAACTAGATACTCAGCATGTGCATTACACTTTGTTACGTAGTATTTGTTCTGCTGCATTCCCCCCCCCCCAACTTATTTGTCACTATGCCAATTAATTACCATATTCATACAATTGCAATTTTAGTAAGATACAAGTTTATATAATATACAAAAATAGATCTGGAATACTTGTGTGAAAATAACCCTTTTTTTTTATTTATAAAATCTTCACTCAAAGCAGCATGTGCATCTTTAGTATGATTGGAAATATAAAATAATCCTGAAAGCATACATGACAGAAATATTAACTGTGCTAATTATGGAATCTAATGATTCCATAATTAACACAGTTAATATTTCTGTGATTAATACATATGTGATTCTAATCCAGATCAGTTTGATAGGTGTTAATTTTTTAATAGCTTTAATAAATCTTACTAAAATTTCAGGCTATGCTCTGTTACTTTACCAACTCATCAAATACGTGTGTGTGTATGCACTATTCATCTTTCATATCATTTGAAGATGCCCACAATACTTTGGGTAAAAAAATTATACATAAGTTATTTTTTACATAAATAATATATATTTATTATTCTACCAAAAATGTACAACTGATACAGCTGACTTTTACTATAGCTTAGAGACACCATGATGCGTTGTTATAATGGCATTATAGTGAGAGTTGACTGAACTTGTGTGTTGCAAAGATATATAATACACACTTTGGAGTGAATTCATGCATGTACCTTTAACTCTCACTATAGCAAACTCATAGGGACCATAGGAATAGTTAGTTATAGTGAATTTCTTTTAGAAAGGCACTGTACCTATGGTGGTCAGAGCTTTGCAGTAGTTTGTTTATAGTGAGTGGTTTGTTATAATGGTGTTTACTAGTGATCAACTGTGCTTATATGAAACTCTCTGTAAGTAATGAAATTATATGTACTATTGTGACTGAATATTTTCATTGCTTCAGATTATTTCATAATTGTATAGCAAAACATAATTTGAAAAATTTTCAAGAATATATAGACCATCATTGTAGCAGTGGTATGCAGAGTATTAGAATTTTATATAATTTGTTACAATCCCACTGCTGATATTTTCATACTTTATAATATATACATGTGTATGCGTGTTTCCTACTGTTTTTGGAACATCAGCATATTTGGAGATAGAGCGTAAATATTATTTGTCAGTGTAATGTTTATGGTTGTGTGACTAATGATGTTGCTTAGTATTGTGTAATACTGGTTCATTATATCTATTTTCATACTTTTTTCAACAAATGTACTTAAGACATTTGACATAATGAATATTTGAATGTGACTTTTGGGAATACAGGAGAAATGTACATATCTACAATATTGTTTACCAAATATTTAACATATATTCCACTGATGTGTTTGACTTAGATGTTTATGATTAAAAAATGTAAATAGTTTTCTTTTATGAATTTCTTGTATAGCTTGATAAATTTTATGTGTTACTTTTATATATATATATTTTTTGCTGTGTAATAGATAATATAGATTTCATTATCTTGTTATTGCATAGTGAAGTGGTTTCTAAAATGTCTTTTGAATATTTTGTAAGTTGCTGTTTTTGAGGTAAAGCAGCTATATATATAGACATATCTGTGTGTATATTTATGCACCTTTATAATTGATTTGTTTTCTTCAAAGTAATTTTATATCATCCTTGATGAACTACATTGAATTCTAGGATGAAAATTCTGTCCATAATTCTGAGTCCGTCCAGCTTAAGAGTTTTCTGCTAGTAATTGCTACATTTTTACAGTTCAGATGACACACTTATGATTGTTCATTGTTAGCTTACAGTATATTTTTATGGAAATGAAAATAATTTGTACATTAAATGCAATTACTGCAAAGATATTTTATTCCAAATGAATGATCTAGATGAAATGCATTATAGTTTCAATAAAATTATTAAAGTTAATGGCATGTGCTATAAAAGACATATTTACTAAAACAGGAAAGACTTAATTTATTGTCATGTGATTTGCATTTCATAACCTCACATCTGAATATATTTTCCTAAAGGTTGTATCTTATTTGAGGATTAGATTAGTTTAAATAGTTACTTATTTTTCTTGAAAATGCCTACACCAAAAGTCATTAAACATGAGTACATAACTATCCGTATGTCACTGATGTTCTATAGGTTGTACAGCTTTGTGTGTTATGGCAGGGAGCGAGGGGTTGATTTTTAAAACAAAAACTCAGCATTTCTGAAGTATATATTTTTATATAAATTTATTTTTAGATATCTAAAAAATTCAGCTGAACTGATATGATATATACAGTAGTAGAAAAATAATCTGCTTAATATTTCTTATACTTAAACAGTGAACAAATCTCAAACTCTTTACTTTGAAAACAATTCTTCCAAATACTGTTAGCGGATCTTTTCATATAGCTTTTGGATCATTAGCAAATTGAGAATAGTGTTTGTGTAAAATTAAAATACTTTTAAACTAAATTATATAAATTAAGTGTGATTATTGTGATTAATGGTTACATATAATGGTAAATATATTTGAGTAAAAAAGAAGAGGTGGTTAATATGGAGATTTTCAAAAATATGTTGGCATGAGTTTGGCCTCATCATTTTAGCTATAATTTATCTTTAATTTATTGGTTATTTGAACTTGAATTGTATGAATCATTTAATTAAATACTAATTTATTTTTATAATATTTTCTTAATATCATAGAGAAGATGGCATGCTAGCTACTCTTGGAGTTACATTATTTTTATTTAGAGGATTACAGTATTGTAAAATTCGAGAATTATGCACTCGTAATAAGTTTGAGTGTCCATCTTAGCATGTTATTTCTTGAATTTCTGCAGTCATTAAGGCAAGTTGAGTTAAATTGATTATGGTAACAAAAATCTTATTACCAAATAATTACTTCTTATTGGCATATTACAATCAATGTCTAGTTCAGAAGACTGATAGGGAACCAAAGAAAATAGAAATTTTTTTAGTAAATTTCATTTAAGTAGCATTATTGCTGTGCAGACTTTTTTTCAGTAATTTATTATGGCAAGAAATTTGCTGTAATAGTGTTTGCCATGAATGAGAGCTGACTGCATATCAACAATTTGGAATACTAATTTGCAAGATTTGATTTGAAGCCAGGAAAAATATTCCTATTTTTAATTCTGGATTTCAAAGATAGTAAAAGATTTGTCAGATGATTAAATGGTCTTTACCTAAGAAAGTCTAAATTATGCATTGCAGTTAAGTACTTTTATATGCTTGTTTCAGTGCTCTTTTTATTACAGTAAAAATAGTTTTTTATATCATCAAAAGCTTTAGATGTGATTGTTTTTATTAACAGGAAAGCTGCTTTGAAGATGATCACTTAAATTGTATGAAGTAGTTGATAATATATTCATGATTATAGTTAATCATGGTATTAATATAGTATATATTATGTGAACATTTTAATGCATGTGGATGAATTTATTCAGGTTATAATTGTACTTAATGATAGAAAAGTTGAAATGTGAACCAGCTGCAACAAATATTGCAGACCAGAATGAAGTAAGTAGCAACACATACTGGATATTTATTTATTTATTATCATGTCTTCATACACTTAGATGAAATCTTATTCTGTTGTTACTTTGTTTTTATGCTGTGAGGTAATACAACGAAAATAGTTAATTTTTATTAGTTTTTAAGTAGTTCTTCCTTTTTATTTTTATATTTTCCATCTGATATTATTATAGCATATTTACATAAATGTAGGTTGTTTTTCTCAGTACATATTTATATGATTGAGGAAATCTTGACAAAATAATGAAAGAGTTTTTTTTTGAAAGTTGGCAGGTATTGAAAAAAATAAAAGAGAAATAGACCACCTATATATAATTGAAACAGGGCCAGATTTGGGATTGCTGTAACTCCTAAACCATAACGCTTAAGGGGCCACCCATTAACTGAGTAACAAATTTTAAGTTTTATAACTTTTTGAAGCACTTGTAATGATGTGAGGCTCATCCCTGAGCTGTTGCTTACCTAGCTTAATCAGTAAATCTGGTCATGGGTGGAAGGTGGATCAAATCACTGAAAAAAGAAATTATTTCTTAGCTGAATTCTTTGTTTACTGAAAAGAATAAAGGATTTTTAGGAACATTATACTTTAGATGTAATCTCAAAGGTAAGACCAGTCAATACTGAACAATACTTTTCATATTGTTCAGTAGGACATAAAGCCAAATATTAATGGAAGCTAAGGCAGCTATACGACTATAATTGTATATAAGGAAGTAAGTCAAGTGATGTATTTTGTGAGAAATAAGACGCTGAAGCTAGATTACATTTTTTTCTTTCCACTTCATCCATTTAAGGATGGACTGAAAATGAGCATTCAAGGCCTACTGCCTGCAACTGATCTTGAAATTTTGATGGTTTCAATTTCAATACTGCCAGGTTTGTCACATGAGAAATGGGTTTTTGCTGAAGGTCACAAGAGAAATGGTCACATAAGTTTTGCTGAAGAAACTATCTTTGAGTTTTACAACTTTGAGTATCTCTGTAATAGTATAAAAAAAACATTCATTTAAAATTGTGAAAATAATCCTATGTTCTATACCATGGATGTCCAATCTTTTAGCTTGCCTGAGCCACATTGAGTGAAGAGGAATTGTCTTGGGCTGCATATAAAATGTATAATATAGTTAATGTATATACATAACAAAACTTACTTTATTTTTTAAAATTTTTAATTATAACATTAAAAAAAAAAAGACAGATAAACACAAAACTAGTGACATATATGGGCTTGTTTACATGAAACCAATGCATCAATGTCTGGTTCAGTGGAAGTGGTTGCAATTAGTAGTGAGCTCTTAAGGTTCTCGTCAGAAATTTATGATCTAACTTTACTCTTCATATGCTTCGTTCTTGAAAATAGTTGTTTACAAATGTATGTACTACCAAAAAGTGATGACATGAATAAAGTCTGATTGTGAAGCAAAGAATATTTTTCTCTTGGAAGATAGGTCTTATAAAAATCTAGGAAAGAGACATGATCAAATTTTTCTTGGAGTTGAATATCTGATTGCAACTCTGTACATTCCATTTGAAAATTTGAAGGTAATGTATTTATGTCAACTGAAAATGGACTCGCAAATATACAAAAAAAAAAAAAAAAAAAAAAAATTGATAATTTTTTCTGAAATCTTGAAACGTATTCTCAAATTCCTGTATCAAAACGGAAAGATAGGCAGCATATTTTTGGCCGTGGGTTGGACACCCCTGTTATTCTATACAGTACTCTGTTGAAAAGTTGAATATCTCTTTTAAAAATGGAAATTGATGTATTCCCTTCTGACAACTGATTATGTAAAGTATTGTATAACAATTCTAAATGCTTGCCAAAAAGAAAAACAGTCAACTCGCCTCTCTTTCCCTTTTTTTAAAGCCCTTCAAAGTGTTTAGTTCAAACATATAAAATTATGGATGTACTTCCTCCAAAAGCTGCCTTATCAATGTGTGAATTACAATGATCTCTCAGTTATTTGAACCTTCAATTAACTGACCTTTGAATGAGCTAGTGTGCTAGCCATCTTTAATACAGCTCCTTGTAAATGTACTGTTGATTAACTTACCATTCAACTGAACAGAAAATTGATTTCCTGCTGTGGTCAGGTAATTAAAGGATTACTTGTATTAAAATATCCACATTAACAACTTTTTAATTTTTCATATTGATTGAGGTCATTTTTAAGGTGAGTTCTGCAAAATTCATATGCATACCTTATTATAAATTCATTTTGTCTGTCCACAGAGTACAACTCTGCCCTAGATAGGAGCTGTGGGAAATCATTTACCTGATTTTCCATAGTTGATCAATTGACTTACCTCTTCTGGGACATTGCTACCCTATACACAACTTGTTGATACCTATTAGATAGCCAATCTCCAATCCAGTGCACTAGTCTAATATCCAACCCTATCTGCTCTAGTTAACCACATGATAAGTTGATCGTTAGTCTATCAAATGCCTTTGCAAAATCTAAGTATACCACTGTATGCCAGCCTGGTGGTTAGCATATCTGCTCTCCATCCAAAAGGCTGTAGGTTCGAATCATGCCGTGGGCATGGATGTTTATGATTATCTGTGAAAATACTAGTGGTGGTGGTCGGCGTTGGTGTAGATGATGAAGGTAGTTGTGGTTGGTGGAGTGGTGGAGATGGAGAGTTGTAGAAGTAGGTGCCTCCCTCGATGAGTCTTTGGACTTCCTGGAGGTGTTATGTAATAATAATAATAATATCCATCTCCTTATCCAATGCAGCTAACTTATTGTAATAAGTAAGTAGATTACTAAAACATGACCTCCCTTTAGCATATCTGTACTATCCATCAAAGATAATGCCACTGTTATCAACCTAGTTCTGGATCTTGATTCTCACTAGTCTCTCCAACACTTGATGCACAGATTGGCCTATAATTTGATGCTTGAGTTCTGTCACTTCTCTTATAAAGCAATATAATCTTCCCTTACTTCCACTCCTTTGGAGCTTGACCCAATGTAAGACACATATTAAACAAATATGCCAAGGTAGATATCAATTCCCTAGTACACTCACAAAATATGGCCTAATATCAAGTTCCAAATTCTGTTCTGTTCAGTTTATCTGTTTTTGTAGGATGTGTGTGTGAGGGGAGGGGGGATTCCTTGCCACCTTATGAGCAGTTCATAAGTTATCCATATATTTGAATAACTTTTGGAAGGTACTCATTTCAGTGCATTTTATGTTTGATTATGTGTTCTTGCTGTAAAGCAATATTTGTGGTAGCTTAGCAAGGTTTTCATAATACATGTTTATGAAGAATGATGTGCCGAGTTTTTGGAAATAGCTGCCTCTTAAGATAGACTTGCAAGATTTTTTTTTATGAATTTTCCCTCCCTACCCCCACCTAATATCTATATTTGTAGTACATTAGCATCCATGATGTATGGGTTAGATACTTCAGAACTCCTGAGAGACCAAATGCAGAACTTTTGTTTCTAAGCCATTTCAAGCTTCTAATAAGCAGGATGATGTTTTCATAGAAGTGAAATTCATCTATTACTTAAAGGCATTTGCAAACCTTCGTGGTGTGGATTTGAACCTGCATCCTGTTGATTTGAGATATTATTCACTCAGCCAATCAAGTGTGCAAGCTATATTGTTCATATATTGATAAAGCCAAGATACCATGTATGTCAAGTAAGAAGAACATTTGGAAAAGACAGTTAATTATCTAATACTCAATGCACTAATAAAAGGAAATATACGAGCTCCTGGACTGTTTGTCTTTTAAGTACTGCAAGCCAAGACAACTACCATGCCAAAAGTTATATTCTCATATACTCAGGTAAAATTTTGAAACTTATCAAGGTTCATGTCATTTGGCTATAAAAAGATGATAGATCTTTAATATCTTCATTAAGTGTTATTAGCTAATTATCTTTTTGATCTGAGGATCGAGACTATTAATTTTCTGATGGAAGTTACTGAGTTCTGATTTGCTTGGTCAAAGAGTGAATATGTCGACAATATGTACCCAAAGAAGATGGTTGTGGATATATAGTTGAAAATAGAGTAGGTGATTTACGTGTTTTAGATAATAGTTAGCTGATTATCTCCTTCAAGAAATTGGAATGGGAAATGACTCCCACTACAGCATCCTTGCTCTGTTTTCAGACCATGTTCTTCTAACTAAATAACTATTTTATAGTGCATGACTAAGTCAAGAATGTTACAATTAATGATCGGATCAGGTAACCTTCATTTCCTTTGCTTTGTTAAAAAAAAATTTCATGGATGTTAGTATTTAAAGTATTGACTGGGAAATATCTGGAAATTATTCAACACTGCAGAGTTTGATGAAGAGGAGGAGGAATGGTGTATACTGTCATCAAAAACTATGCATAATTTAATACTGATTAATGCACATGTAGGGTTTCATCATGTAAGACCACTTCATGTGTATTGATTTGACTATATGTAAAATAATCTTAGTATGAGAGATAAGATCAAAATCATTTTTGTTCTCCTGGAGTTTTTCTGTCTATATACAAGCAAACAGTAGAGGACATGCAGAATTAAGACAACAATTAGTGAGTGGTAGGTGGATTACGTAGTGTGTAGGTGTTTTTGAGTACCTTCCTATAAGGATACCTCCATGGAGTCCTTGGATTCCATGGAGGTATCCTTATAGGATGGGAAATCATTGTGTGTGTGGGGGGGGGATTGCTGCATGTTCATTCTCCATCCATATTATTCAGCTGAGATAGTTTAGTTGAAAGCAGCAAACAAGCAAGAACTATTGCTCAAGAAAGAAAATTCTTGGTTCTAGAAAGGAAGAGTTATAATTTTAAATGATAATAGCAAAGTGATTGCTATTTGAAGTAACAATATAAGTAGATCATTATTTCTAAAGCAGCTTAATCTTGTCCCATCTTCCAATCACATAATTATACTGGCTGTGCCTATTATAGCCAAGTAACTTGGCTTTTTTAAACTTAATTTTTACAAGGATAGGACTAGTTTTAAAAGCAGAAATCCTGTCACCACTGAACCATACTCCAACTAAGGGCATGCGTCAATTTTCTGCACTATTGGACATTAATATTTCATTTAAAAAATTAGATGATTTTAAAAAAGAAAATCCTTGCACATTAAATTTTTTTTTTAAAGAATCTTCGGTTTCTTTAGGTTTTTGAAGTTGGCATATTTCTCACTCCCATGAGGACTGATACTGCTTGGTTTTTTATAGTTATTTTTAATTTATTTGTGTAATATTAAAATCGCATGCATAGCCACTTATTTTAATCATAATCTTAGAATACATTCTTGACCAACAACAAAGAAATGCAAGGGTCATTTTAAAAGTTCTGTATACAACTCTTTGTTAAACTAAATATTTATTTACCAAAATATAGAGTAAATAAATTTACCAAAAATTTATTTACTGCTGCCCAGTGTTTGGGTAAGTCTCGTATTCTTAGCAGATTCTTTATGTGGATCTGTAAGTCATGTCACTTCAGAAGAAATCTCATCAGTGGTAATGAAGCACTTCCTACAGTTTGGGTTTTTGTGAATTCCATTGTGGAACATGTAAATCTTTATTAGGTTTTTCTATGGGGGGGGGGAGGGTTTCAGTTCAGTTTGGATATATATAATTATTTGCAGAACAAGAAACAGAAAACATGCATATGATATTTGTACCGAGAGTCTGGCTTACAACTGAACTGTAGATGGAGACTATTACATCATAAGTTGGCCATGTATTCAGAACTTTTAAAATAACTCTAGTCTTTCTGTTTGTTGGAATTGAAATATTTGTATATTTCTATTCATGTTGCAGTATTCAAATATTGTATTCTTATTTGAAGAAGTATAAGGTTGAAAGTTATATAGAGATACATGCTTAATTAGTATTGTCTTTATCTCGCTATTCAGTTTTCAGCTATAAAACACAATTAACAAGCGAGGTTGATTTCAGTATATAATAATTGTTTAGTAAAATGAAGTTATTTTTCAGAATTATATATTAAAAGTTTAATACAAAAAATTCTTTTGAGAGCATAGTTCTTAACTACATATTTTTAATAATCTAGCAACAGAAATATTCTATGTATAAAGAATTTTTGTGACTAATGTTTACTTCATTTGATGCACAGTGAAATATTTTTTTAATTGAATATTTTCCTTTTTATGTGTGTTAATTGTGCTTAAATATGTACTTTTGCAGAAATTGAAATAAATATCTTTGTATTTGTGAAGTGCTGCTTTATTTTTAATTAAATCCAGGAAGCATTATACTATAGACTTTAATCTTTCATAGTACAACTTTTATGAAAGGTTAAAAATCTATACTACTAATGCCCCCATAGCACAATCAGATTATGCAGCATACATGAGAAATTTTCAGATAGATACAGGAATAACGACTAATTATCCTGTTCTTTTAAACTTGGTTTCAGGAGTAATGGCTGATGAGATTGTTCAGATCACAAGTATACTTTACTAAGATCTGTCAACTAGGTGTATGTAACATGATGCACAGTGCTACTACATTGGATAAAGTTGAAGAGCTGTTGTATAGCCTGCATGAGAATTCAGTGGTAGGGACAGATTGAATATCAGCATATATGCTAAAGGAATGTTCAGCCGAATTGTCTAGGTCCTCGACACGTTTTTTTAACTTGAGTCTGCTCAGGAAAAATATTTCAGGAATGCAAAGAATGTATGATAATTCCATTGTACAACAGTGGTATAAAAACCAGTGTTACTAACTGCTGAACTATCAGTAGCTCTGGAGTAATAACAGAAGTAGTAAGAACCTGCATACAAAAATGTGTTGACAAGCTGCTATGTTTTGCAAGGAGCAACATGGATTTACTAAAGAGAAGTTGTATTTTATAACAGTGTTTATGGCTGAGTTGGATAAAGGGAATGGATACACTATGATACTAAACTTGAACACATGCTTCAGCCTCATTACTTAGTGTAATACCTATACAAACATACATCACGTTCTCTGGTAATGGCAATTTGACTTTTCCAAAATATTGGAAGTACTTATTTTAGCTTATTTATAGTAGCTTATTTTAGTTAATATATTAGTCTACATTGTAATTTCCTTGAAAATACAGTTATGAATAGCCAACGTATAAGCCTTACCACGATACTGTTGGACTTTGCTAAGCATTTCATAGAATACCACATTGAAAGGGAAAATCAGGGATGCTTCTGATATCCAGTACTTACAGAATGACTGAATAAACTAAAACAGTGGGTAAATGATAATAGCTGTCTGTTCAATGTTAGTAAATGTATACTTATATACTTTGGCATGATGTGATTGCTAATGGCATATTATACTAGCAGGATTATGCTACAAGAAACTGAAAGCTAGTGATCTGGGTTATGGCGGATAGGAATTTGAAGTTCAAATGTCACATAGAAAAAATTGTAAATACAACTTGGAGGATAAGGGCAGTCATTTTGCCTCTTATTTAACTCAGTTCTATTTTATTTAACTCAAATCTACTGTTGTGTGCAGATTTAGCCTCCTAAGTTTGAAGGTGATAAAGGGGTGGAAAAAGTGCAAAGATGAGATTGGGATTATGTAATGGAAAATGCAGGACAGATTGAGAATATGTGGACTGCTCACTGGTAAACAGGAGAAAGAGAGAATGATATGATAGAGATTTATAAACTTCTGAATGGCTGTTATAGGGTATCATCTGGTGAAATTTTTTGTTATATAGAAAGGCAGGGAGAGAA
The DNA here is from genome assembly GCF_054136105.1 of Typopeltis vanoorti. NCBI lineage: Eukaryota > Metazoa > Arthropoda > Arachnida > Uropygi > Thelyphonidae > Typopeltis > Typopeltis vanoorti. Next base: position 91,035,177 of record NC_143554.1, read on the forward strand.
CATGAGGCATCCATGGAAGTTAAATAAGGGGTGAGAGGTAAATTTTTCTCTCACAGAGCAGTGAGTAAGTGAATGGGACAGTCTCCTGTTGAAGTGGTGAGCACATCTAGTGTGAATGAGCTTAAGAGAATATGACAGCAGGGCTCAACCACTCAGCCATGGCAAGTAGCTATCATCATCATCAGTTGCATCAGTCTTGGGACTGGTAGCTCAGCAGCAATTTCTTCCATTCCGCTCTGTCATTGGCTTTCTTCTTAACCTCCTGGTAACTCCTCAAACCCATGCTGTCTTTGACTTTGTCAAGAAAGCTTTTCCTTGGTCTGCCTCTTCTTCTTTTTCCCCTCTATTTTGCCTTCAGTTATTCTTTTCACAAGTCCATGGATGCCTCATGTCCTCATGTTTGGACATATACCATGAAGTATATGTCCAAACCACCTATCCCTTCTAATTCTGATCGATTTTATTAGAGTTCTTGTTTCATTTATCTCTCCCAGGACTTGTTGGTTTTATTTTTTTTTCTGTCCATTTTATTTTGTTCATGCGACGCCAGCATCACATTTAAAAAGCCTCCAATCTTCTTACATCTTCTCTGCCTAGAATCCAGGTTTCACATCCATACAGTGCAATGCCCCATATCAATGTCTTGATTAATTTTTTTTTCAATTGTAGGTTGAGGTTTCCTGTTAAAATGCTTTTCATCTTAGAGAATTGGGCTTTTGCATTGTTTATTCTTGATCTTATGTCTTCTCTTGTTCTGCCATCTTCTGTTATTAGACTACCTAAATATTTAAAGCTTTTCACTTGTTCCCTGCTGATGTCTATATGCTCTGTATTGATAGGGATTTTGCCTGTAACAATTATTTTAATCTTATCTGTGTTGATTTTCATTTTATATTTTTCAAGGTTATTATTTAGTAATTCTAGCATTGTTTTTAACGTTCTTCTGTTTTCTGCTACAAGGGCTATGTCATCAGCAAATCTTATACAGATGACTTGCTCACTGCTTATCTTTATGCCACTATTTATTTTATCTTTAGTTTCCTGAATGGCCTTTTCAATATATAAATTAAATAAAAGTGGTGAAAGTATACATCCATGTCTTACTCTGCTCCTGATATTTATTATTTTCTCCTTATCATTGATTTTAATCCGTCCATTTTGATTTTTGTAAATTTGATAAATTATTTTCCTATCCCTCAGATCTATGCCAATATTAGTTAGACAATGTAGGAGTATTTGCTGGTTTACTTTATCAAACGCTTTCTCTAAATCAAGGAAGCAAATGTAAGTATTTTGACTAAGGTCTAATCCTCTCTCTATTATTGTTCTTAAACAGAGTATTGCCTCTCTTGTTCCTTTATTCTTTCTGAATCCAAATTGGTCTTCATCCAATAGACAATCTATATTTGAATAAATTCTATTTTGAATAATTTTTAGCAGAATTTTGCTAATATGTCGGAATAAAGCTATTGTTCTAAATTGGCTGCATTTGTTTGCATTATTCTTTTTAGGTATTGGTATTACGGTTGATTTCATAAATTCCTTTGGTATTTCTCCTCTATCATAGATTTGGGTTATTAATTGATAGAGTAAGGTTTTTGTCTCATCACCTAGATTTTGTAACAGTTCTATAGGAATATTGTCTACACCTGGACTTTTTCCCTTACTCATTTCGGACAGTGCTTTATCAAATTCTTCTCGCATTATTAGGGGTCCTAGATTAGCTATAGAAGCTATAGCAAGCAGCTATAGCAGCAAGTAGCTATAGAAACTAGGAAAACATAGAATATAATATGAAGAGCCACTCTGGTATCAAAAATTAATGTAACAAATTATATTTTCCAAAGAAAATTATTTTATTTTATTTTTTTTAACTTCCTATTATTCTTGGAATGGCTCTCACACAAAGAAAATGTTCTCCAAACAATGATATGGCACTTATCACTGACTAATTGAGACATATCATTCTTTTAAAAAATAGGATGGGTGGGGGGTTTGGGCAAGTACTTTTTTTTATAAGTAGGATTTTGCACTATTTGTCAATTCTTAGGTATGGGTGATCTATGGCTTTAATGATTCCTGGAAGTCTCAGATGATGATAATCATATAGGCTGAACATAAGTCTAAAAGATGAGATTAATGTAGAGGCTTCTGCATATGTGCACAGGCTTGAAATTTATGTGCAAAACTTAGCATATGCTTAGTCAGCCTGGCTGGCCGAGTGGTTAGCTTATCCGCTCTCCAGCCAAAAGGCTACAGGTTTGAATCCCACCATGGGCATGGATGTTTGTGGTTGACTCTGGAAATACTAGTGGTGGTGGTGGTAGATGACGTTGGTGTAGTTGTGGTTAGTTTGTGGATTGAGTGGTGGAGAGAGTTGTAGAGCAGGTGCCCTCCCTTGATGAGTCTTTGGACTCTCTGGAGGTGTCAAAATAATAATATGAAACTTTTTCAAGCCACTTCAAATGTCCAGTAAGAAAGATCTTGAACTGGGCTATGGAAATTGACTGCTACCAAAACACTTGAACAAACACACAAGCCAAAGGTGGGATTTGAACCCACATCTTGTTGGAAAACAGGTAAGCTATTCATGTTGTCAAGCAGGCCAGCAAATGTACTCAATATCCTTCAGAGGTTTGAAGAAGATAGTCATTTTGCAGAAGGCGTAAATTGGAGAATGTAATAGACAATTGTAATTTATTCTCTCCAGTATGATTTGAACAGCTGGTTCATTGGAAATGTAGGTTGAAGTATAAAATGTTGTTCAGTGTAAAATTATTAAATGACACTTTCAGCATCAAAAAACGAATTGATCATCTACTCATACACTGCCATCGTGCCTCCTTAAATTTAATCAGATGTACTGTATTGATGGACCTATACTCCAGGAGTTGAGGAATTCAGGTAGCCATAAATGAATGAGTGAAGTTTAAGATGCATGTCAAGTGAGTCCAAGTATCATCATAGAACACTAACATGAAGAAGAAAGATAATACAATTATTGTGTAAGGTATTTATTAGACTGCGTATGGATTGGATTACTGTGCACTCTTACAGATTTTCAGGAAACTAAATAGTGACATGTAAATGATGGAAAAATAAGGGGGTGGGATGTGACTGAGACAAGCATGAGTGCACTTACCAATAATTTCGAGGTAGAAGGTGAACAGAAGTCATTTTTTGCATGGAGTGTTGTGGGTAAGCAAAGGCATTGCAAGAATACCGACAGTGAGAGAATTTGATGCGAGTTATTGCAGGTACCGTATGTAGAATGAAAGTGTTCCAGAGCTATGAATCTAGTGACGTGATGATAAGCCTTTTTTTTTTTTTTTTTTTTTTGTAAAATAATGCAGGAGTGGCTGAATCATCCAAAGTGCAAAACTGATGAAAAGCTTTATCTCAAGGGGGGGGTGATAATAATAATGCACTGCTCATTCTGGGTGAGTACCACTCGGAAAATATGCACCGATGGTTGTTATTCTCTGCAGTAGAGGAAGCAAAGCATCATCCAGTATCATTGTGCTTCAATATAAAATTGACAGCTATTAACTTTGAATATACAATGTTAATTCACTGAAACTATCTTCAAGGGAACTTGAAATATATATATAATAAGTAAAAAAAAATTATATAAATTCAGTTCTAGTCAGCAATTAAAGGAACTTTTTTAAAGCTATTTTTCAGCTAGTTACCAAGATAACGGGGGGGGTAACTAGGATTTTTTTTCTTTCGCAGTTTTCCGCCATATACTCACAAGCCAATCGATGATAATGAAAGGTATTAGTTGTTACATTTAAAAAAAAAAAAAAAAAGGTCTAGATGATTTCCACCTATACCAATAAAAAGGGCACTAAAATTGATTTATATCTATTACTAACAAATTACAATAACTACTATAGATTTTCAGCCAGAGTAACATCTGAAACTAGTGAGATATTGAAGTGATTGTCATGAAAAATACTGTACGTATATCTTCCCCGCACATATGAAAGATTGCAACACCTATGGTACACAGTGCCATGTATGAGAAAGAATAGGAAGAAATTCGGAATCTGTTGTGTTTTATGAACAGCTGGAGGTTAAGTCTTTGGGGAAGACAAATGGGGAATTTTATATATCTTTGTTCCATAGAACAAAGATATATAAAATTCGACGGACTCTACATCTAAATCTTGGTTCATTTGATGGTGTTAATCCCCAAAAAAGATAAATGACAATCAACAAGTCCAAAATAACGTGCTTCAAGCAGTACAACACAAGCGAAATAGAAAACACATTTTGCCAAGATTCTAAGAGCTTTATTAATTTTTACAATACTTAGTTTTTGACTTAACAAGCTTTATGATGATAGCTAAACATTTCTTAACATTAATTCCGAAGTGAACATTTAGGATCGTGTGCATCCTTACAAAGAGGTCTTTGATTCCATAATAACTGGAAGAAATACTGTCACAAGCTCAAATGTAGTCGCTGATTAGAATTGAACTTTTAATAGTGCTTTGAATTGTATATGCTTTATTAAGCCAGTAGAACGATAAAACCAGTTAAGGTTTGGGAATACTAGATAGGCAGCAGTTGTCTGCCAACTCTCATCTTCAAGCAGCCTACATGCAAGAGAAGTTCGGTAAATTCAAGCACACCTCCTTGGATCAACAAATGATTTTATTTTTATGTTGCAAGAACAAAGGTCATATACGCCAGGACACAGCAATGCATATGGCTATTGGTTAGTAGGGCAATCACAAGCATCCATGCCCTTAGTGGGATTCGAACCCGCAGTTTGTTAGATGGGGAGTGGATATGCTAACCACTCGGTTAGCGTATATGCCCTCTGAACTTCAACTCCCTATCCACCAACACCTCCAAATGCCTGGCTTCATCAATTTCTTGGAGTATAGTTCCATCAATATGGTTCAGAGTAGATAATCTTTTCACCCCAAAATGCAAAACCTTACACTTTGCTACATTAAACTGATATTCCCCACACTACCAGTTCTATTTAAATCATCGTATAAAAATTCGCATAATCTTTATTGCTCAATTTGCATAATTGAATATTTCCTCTCAGATCATTTCCAATATCATTAATGTACAAACCCTGCTGCACTTCATCCAGTCACGCCTTCTACTGGACATAACTTCTGAAAAAAGTACTATTTTCTGGTATCTCTCTCCATCAATCATCAATACAAAGTGAGCACATACAATAGTGAAATGCATGTGCACTTCAAATAGATGGAAAGATGAATGACTCCAACGCTATAACAATCCTAGATTAGCTATGTCAGACTCTACATCTAAACTACCTGGATTTGGACTACCACGTTATCTTTGGAAACCTTAAACCGCATTAGAATTAGTAGATGTAAACACCATCTACAGAAATGGACCGACTCTCCTGCTTGTGAATGCAGTCATCATTCTCAAACTATTGACCACATTTTACTGGACAGCCTAATAATATACGCTTTTGAGGGCATTATACAAGTATACATAATGTTACGACAGAAGCTATAAACTGGCTTGAAAATTGCTTTGTAAGACTTTCTTTTATATGGCTTTTATTTGTCATACATCAGTTGCATTGTTGGTGTATTATGTTCATCGCTATATTTTACCATCATACGATAAATAAATAAATATATATATATATATATATATATATTGATTGTAATCAAACCAGCTTTAAATCACAAATTGAACTCTTTTTAGCATTAACTTTTTTGAGAACAAGAACTGGTAAAAGAAAACGCTATAAATCTACTTCAATTGGATACAGTTTTACAAGATTATTCTGATGAATTGCTTGCAGCAAATGGCTGATTAAAATTCGACAAAAGTCATAACTATTGTTTGAAACTTAATTACTTCAAAGATTTCTGATTGTTTCATATTTTGGTTAAAAATGTAGCTACATGTTTGAATCTCAGCCGAATCCATATTAGTAAATTGCATAAATTAATTTCGAAAGAAAAAAAATCTGTTGTGTGTTTGTTTTGGCGCTCCTTTCCGTTTTGCACCCGAAACAAGCACTTCATTTGCCAAGGGTCCAGCAAAACCCTTGTTGGATGAGTCACTTTCCATGTGCGTTCACCCAAGTAGTAGCTGTGTCGCTTACAAGAAAAACAACTATTTTAACAGGCATTGGCACGTGAAGTATTCATTAAAATGTCATTAAAAACATCTGCCTGATATTTCTTAATGAAAGCACAGAAAACATAAAAGTGTTTCCATAACATTCAGCTGTATTTGGGTTCTCAGGAACTGTAATTTTCTACTTTTCCAGAGTGACACTTGTTTGTTTGTTTGCCAGCCATCTGTAATCGACCGCAGGTTTTGCGTTACGCTTAAAACGTTTTTTACGCTTAAAACGATGTCAAGGTTAAAAGAGAATCTTTTTAGCAAATGTATATAAATAGCTTTAAATTACAGCCTTAAACAATCTGGGAAATTATTTTCTCTCTCTCTCTTTTCAGACTCATTACAAGATAATTACATGTCACTGGGAAAATTTGTTTTTCTTAATTTGATAAAATATGTGTGTAAAGAAAAACTACAGCAATGTTTTCTGGCAGTGGGATTGTCAAAGACTATCGTTCACTAAAAATTTGTCAACAGTACGTGCAACGTAATACCAGGTGAACTGTACTCTTAAATGTCACTATTTAGAACCTTTCTGTGGCTCTCTCGTTCTCTGCGTGTGCGTGCCGTTTTCTCGTTATCATCATCAGGTTTTTTCATCCCGCTAAACCCTCCGTTGGAGAATTTTAACTTCGTAAAAAATGTCTGAATAAATATTATCGCGTACATGACGATTTTGTATAATATTTTCGCAGTACTGATATTCTGAAATGTACCTATTATTGTTAAAGAAAATCTAAATATTTATTTTAATATATATATATTAAAATATATATATATATATATTTATTTATTTATTTATTTTAAAGTATCTGTGCGCCGATTCTGGTGAGTTTCGGTCCCACAACTCCACATGTAAGGCCAAGAGTAATGCCGTGTAATGCTACTTTGTTTCCATAGCAACAGTAAAGGCTCTATTAGCGCATGTTGTGTTGTTATGCATGCTCTTAATATATTCGGAATTCAGTGATTTAATAGGATGGGAGAAATGCTCCTTTGAGGACAGACAGGATGTGTAGGTTACAGAAATTGGTTGATAGGTGGAAGGGGGGGGGGATGATATGATAGAAATATAAGTTATTCAAACGGTTATTATAAGAATGATACAGAGGAAGTTTTTCAATATGTGACGTGTGGGTGGGAACAAGGGGTCGTCTGGAAACTGAATAAAGGCTCAGTTAGCAATGGCATAAGGACTGTATATTTGGCTTGGGGGAGTGGTGAATGAGTGCAATGAGTTTGCCAGAGTCCGTTGTAAGTGCTTTGCCGGTGAATAAGGTGAAAGCGAAGCATGACAGGTTTGAGAATGATGGTTAGTGTTAGGTGAAATGATTAATGGATTTCCCATCATAAGTGGGTCTCGAAGCGTAACATAATAATAATATTATTATTGTCTTCCGTACTTATTGACTTTCGTATTCTTTTCTCATGTCAAATAATGTCAAGAAGAAAATGCGTGACGTAGTCTAGTTCTGATATAATGATATTAGAAAGACGTATAATTACAAATAGAATGCTTAAATTACATTTATTTAAACTTCATAAACCTATTGTATTAAATTCTAAAAATACTTCTTTTTGTGTATACTGTATGATGCTTTGAATAAATCCTGGAATAAACTATAAGAATTATTATTATTTAAAATTTAAATATGAAACATCACATCGTTTTAAATTGATCATAAAAAAAAAACACCTAATGCCTTTAATTCCCTTCTAGGGAGCAGGCCAAACCATTTTAGCCCGTTTTAACTTTGGCAACTGACCGGATAGTTCAGTCTCTACCGGTAGCTAAACAAGTTCTGCCAGCCCAAGACTATCACTAATTTTAAGCGGCATCTCCAGTGAAGGGAAGGAAAATAAGCACACCCATCTGGTGGTTCTCAACCCTAACACAATGTGTTACTCTGAAATAGTATGGGTTCTACGGTAGATTTTCTTGAGTTTACGAGCGAAAAACCCGAGTTTCTAATCTCTAATCCGGGGAAAAAAGATCCTATAGTCGGCGATTATAATTGAACTTAAGTCTTTCTTCAGTGGCCTAGCTCTATGGAGACAAATTCCCCTTCCACAAACCCTATCATTAATCTATATATATATTAATAATATATATAGAAATGATACCTTTGACACCAAAACTTTCATTCTCAGAGATTCAATGATAATAAACTACAAAAGCTTTATTGCAATGTCATTTAGCCCAAGAGAGTGGGTACACGAAACTTACGAATCTGCTGTCTGCTTGGTTGTGAATAGGGTAACCTACTCTTCAACCAACTGCCTGCAGGTTTGAATCCCTACCTTAACATTGATGATTATGTCTTTAGATGGAAGGCGAATTTCATCATCCCATGAGATCAATGCTCCACTCACTGGAGTTTGAAGTAACTTGAAAAAAAGTTACGCGTTTGATATTTGGCTAATTAGACATGTTACTGACAATCACAGAGGTGTAATTCTAAGAGTAGCTTTGACATGGATACTGGAGGACAAAGCAGAAGCCAACTAACATGGTAAAGAATGAGAGAAAAAGAAAGAAAGATGGCTGATTTGGAGAGCTGCAGAGAATTAGTTGCAAAAAAAAAAAAGGGTCAGCTGAAGAAGATTGATCTCTATTCTATGTTCTATAGGGCACAATGAGGATAGGTAGATAGATAGGTTGATAAATAAATTTAGAAATCAACTAGTTATAAAATAAGCTTAGCAACCTATAATATATGAGATGAATATCATCGCCCAGTGTGAACCATTTTCTCGTTTATTGGTTGCCTGAAGTGGCTTGAAAAAGTTCCATGTTTGGTCTCTAGAGCAGGGTTCCCGATTATGTAAAAAAGTAAATTTAAAATATAAATAATTATATAAAATTAATAAAAATAGAGAAAAAAAATTCTTGCTTAGCTGTGATACAAAATGTACTATAGGTTCGTAAATAACCTTTCGTGTGCGGGAACAGCATAAAAAAAAAAAAAAAAATTAGTCCATTGAATGGGATAAGAATTATATAACATAAACCCTGACCTAGGGACCAAAAGTGAAAGTATCCAAGCCTCCAGTTTGCAGGAAGGTAGTTTCATATCGAAAATGAAATTTATCTTCCACCCACAGTCAGTCTCAAACATTCATGTCCAAGTCAGCATTTCTGTCGGTATGTTTGGTTAGAAAGACCTACGTTCAAATCCAAGCTAGGACGAGAAGAACCCTTACAAGGTTCGGATTTTTCATCCCACTAAACTAAAAAAAAAAAACATAAATAAACAGACCATCAATCTGTGACACAATATACGAGTATCTCCATGGAGTCAGAAACTCATCACGGGAGACTCAAACTATACACTCAACATTTATCATACTTCTTGAACTCATTGATAGACGACACACTCATAACTGAGTCAGGCAATGCATTCCACTCATTCACCACTCGCCAAGCGAAAAATCTACTCCTCACATCCTTGCTAACCACACTCTTACTTAATTTCCAGGGATAACTTCGTTCTTCCACCACTGCTGGAATATTTACCCTGAATCAATCTTATAAAAACCTTATAGTAATTTAAATATTTCTATCATATCCTCTCTTGTCCACCTATAAACTAACTTCTGTAATCCACAAATTCTCAATATATCAATGTAGGGAGCATTCCTTACACTACCACCAACTTGATCACTCTCCTCTGAATCTTTTTTTGCCACTTCGTCATCTCCAAGGAATCCAGGTGACCAGAGCTGAGCACAGTAATCCAGATGTGGACGTATCAATGTCTTTTGAAAGAGGAATAATAACTTCTTTATCTCTCCATGTTATGTGTACTTCAATAACCAAGTAATCCTATGTGCTATCTTGGACCCCTTAGCAATATGTCCTCTGAACTTTAACTCTCTATCCACTTACACCCCCAAGTCCCTAGTCCCATCAATTTCTTGGAGTACTGTTCCATCAATGTGGTACACAGCTGGTAGTCTTTTAATCCTAAAATGCATAACTTTACACTTTTCCATATTGAAATGACATTCATTATCTTTTGCCCATATTGCTAGCTTATTTAAATCATCATGCAAGTTCTCTACATCAGCTTGGATAATTATTGCACTACCCAACTTTGCATCATCATCACCCTTCACGTAATTTCCTATATCATTTGTTTACAAATTAAACAATAATGGTCCAAGCACAGAGCCTTGAGGCACACCACTGGTCACTTGCCTCATCCTGGACTCTGCTCCTCCAAACACTGCTTTTTGGTATCTGTCCATGTACTCCATGTTCCATGGAATACTGTTATTTCTATTCTATGGGATATCCTGTAAAAAGCCTTTAGTAAAATCCAGAAGTATCACTGTGTAGCCTTTCCTCCTGTCCAACTCACTTGTCACTCTATTATAAAAAGTTAATAAATTGTCGGTTTTTTCACTGGGTAGTCTGGTAATTATTAATATTATTACGCGATACCTCCAGAGAGTCCAAAGACCCATCGTGAGAGGGCACCTACTCTAAATCTGTGTCTCCACCACTCAATCCACCAATTACAACTAACCGTAACTACATCAACGTCCTCTACTGTCCATCACCACCACCACCACTAGTATTTCCACAGACAATCACAAACATCCATGGTTAGGGTATCCGCTCTCCAGCCAAAGGGCTGGAGCGTGGATACCCAACCGCTCGGCCACCCAGGCCAGCAATAAAAATACAATATAATAATAATAATAGATTATTATTATATTATATTATAATATAATAATACTAATATAATAATAATATAATAATGCTAATATAATTATAATATAATAATAACAATATTTCAATGTTACATAGGCCAAAGTAAATTTTCTAAATTATAACAAATATATGCAGTACTATTCAGTTTATTAATTAGAACAATTTAGCATTTAAAATATCGGATTACTAATACTGAATAATCATAATTATAATTATATTAATGTAAACTTCAGGGTATACATTTCTCTTAGAAGTTCAAAAATTCTAGGAACTAAACACGATTGATATGATCATAACTGACTGTAATGGAAAAAAATCATTGTTGTATTGTTTTTTGTAGGTCCTGTAAATATTGTCATAGGCTCATATAAAAACTTATGCACAACAGCCTATTAATATGCCAGTCAAAATTATTCGTGCATTTAATAAAATAACTCGCACACGAAAACTAATTATTACTATTTATTTAGGTTTATCAAATTTAATTTAGGCGATGCATTTTAATTCTAATATATTTCAGAGGTGCTAATTCAGAGCTGTAAATCTTAAAGCATGTAGCGGTAGTTTCAAATAAATGGAGACATGGTTGAACTCATCTCAACCTGTCTTACATAAGAAACACTGCAACACGATCTCTGTTAAACATTTTCATATGCGCTCAAATGACTTTGAATCGCTCGTTTCTTTAATTTATTACTTATGACACACATTTAAAAGAAGCCATAAAACAAGTGTAAACAGCATTCGGATTGTCGTAACAGTATTAGGCAGAAAAAGCATTCGATTGGCTCTGTAATGAGTATTTATTTTCATTCAGTGCAAAATTCAAAACGAGATAAGAATTATGCTGCTTGTTATTGCTGTAAATTATAAACGTTTAAAAGCCTTTTTTTTTTTTTTTAGGTTGCGTAACAAGTAACGAGTCTTCCATACGGAAGTAATAGGGTTAAACGACTATTACTGAGTAGTCTTAGTATGATATTTGTTGCAATTTCAAAAGTAACTGCATTATTGTTTGGTATATGAGTTTATAAAGCGTTGTTGATTTTTTGGTTTATGAGACAGCTTCAGACATTCATCCACCACCTGAAGACAATCGCCTCTGTAATTGTCTTTAGGTAGTGGATGAATAAAGACAAATGTCGCTGTTTGTCTGCAACTGATCCAGTTTCTTGAAAGCGTTTGGTTAATCTCGTAGTTGTAGAATTCTGAGGAACGACACTTCTGACGAAACTCCCCCCCCCCCCCCCACACACACACAATATTTAACTTTCCCGGAAACTCGTTGCTGCTGGTAAAGTATCGTTTCACTTTCCTCATAAACAAAACTACGCAATGAACGCCCAACACCCGACGTGGCGGATAGATTACACGATAGTGGCCAATAGTCCTAGGGCATCTATATACGAAACGAATAATTAGAATGGAAAGTCCTAGGGCATCTGTATACAAAACGAATAATTAGAATGGAAACACTTCGATGCAGCACAGCTTCAACTTTAATGTGCGCGACTTTTGATCACCCTGTGTAATGGTAGCTAATACCTTCACAATATTTTTAATTTGAGAGAGAGAGAGAGGAGAAAATTCCCTTATTTGAATCAACCATTATGGAGTAGTGTTACTCGTTCATAATTTCGAAGTTTTCTTTACATTGGAGTGTATTTCAAATTTCACTGTTTTTTGTTTGTTATAAATACTTTTTTTTTTGTTAGTACTTCACACCGAAGTACTAACAAAACGGGATCGATTCTTAATTTGAAAATCGATCCCGTCTGGATGAAATTGACTCATTCAGTTTTCGATGAATTGTGCGTTTTTGGTGAATTATTTTTTTTTTTCCCTACGTTTTTGATGATTTTTTTTTTTTTTTGCTTTTTTTCAATTAAATTTTAATACGATTAATTCTTTTTTTTTCTCGGTAAATTACCTTTCGGTGACATGTCGTTCGTTGAACTGTTTTCGGTGAATTATCTGCACACCGCTTTTACGGAAACCAAAACAATCCAACTCAATTATGTTTGGACTAGAAACCCTTGTCGGAATAGCTGATAAATAAACACGAAACGTTTACTGACACCGAACGTTTCTTTTTTTATTCCTTAAAATGAATAGCCAGTTCCTTTAGCTAACTTTTTTTTTTTTTTTGGAAATTCGAGCAGATGGACTATCCTTAGCACCCACCAATAGATCACCTCATTACTGCTAACTTGATAGTTAATTAGTTCGAAATCAAAAATATTACTGAATGGGACGTTCGTTTTATTGCATTTATTATTCAAATGTTTAATTATAACTTTATGTAATAATGCTAATCGAGTACAAAAAAAAACACTTCTTAAAATATGTATATCAATCAAATCTATAATTTTCAGAAAGGCACATATCACATAACTTCTTTCATCTCTCTCTCTCTCTCTTTCTCTCTCTCTCACCTTTATCATAGAACATGCAAGGATAAAGCAGGTTGCATTAACAAGTAGGGATAGCAACCCGCTTGTGTGATGTAAAACTTAAACACTCATAGAAACAATATAAGATACAGCCGTACTGTTCAGGATCTGACCAGGAAAGAATAATGGACAATGCACTAGAAATGGAACACATTAAGGATCGAAAGTTGGAACCCTCGTTCATTAAGTAAAAAACGACAACAACAACAAATAATAATAATAAATAAATAAATTGGAGAATAGGATAAGGAGAATATAAAAATAGCTGCATATCAGAAACAAAAAGGAATGTATAAATTAAATTAACCATCACATTTTTTGCAGAGTCAACACAAAATAGCAAAATAACAGAGGACGAAATGTCTACTATAGATTATATAATAACAAATGAAACAGCAAAACCAAATGAAATATTGGATATTAGAGTTCTGACATCTGCAGGCATTGGAAGTGATTACTATTATTATCATAACGGTGTCTCCATGGTGTCAGAAGACTCATCTCATCGCGGGAGACCTACATTGACACACTATAGTTCGCCCACCGTTTATAGGTCTCTGCTTGGCGTCTTGCCAAGAATAGTCGACTCATGCTGAATGTAAGAAAGAAATGAAGGACGTACGAATTGGTCGCCAACACGCGAAATCACGTGCTTTATAGGTAAAATTTCTCAACTGTTATACAAGCAACATAGTTAACTACAATAATCATAAAAGAGAAGTTAATTTTCAGACCGGTAATAATAAACAACTCATCCCACAATACGGACCTATTATCGGAATAGATTCTCCTTTTTCTGACATGCGCAGAAGTGTCGAAGGATCTCTAATCGGTGGGCGAACTATAACCATTATTCACACAATAGCTATTATACTTATTAAATTCATTCGCAGACGAAATACAAGGAAATAAATTTAAGTTTGAATTATTACAAGAAGATGGTATGAGAATACTTTACCAAAATAGACTAAAAAAGCAATTTAAAAATAAAAATGTTATCAGTGATGAAGAAGATATAGATTCTCATTGGGAAAAATTCAAAGAAACATTAAGCAAGCACATGAAAATACAAAACAGGATATAATACAAAAGAAAATACAAAACTGGTATAATTGAAGAAATAAAAAGCGCTACCAGAAACAAAAAAAAACAAAAAAAAAAAACGGCATTTAACAAACATTTACAAGATAAAATTTACAAAATAAAATACTATGAATAATATAAAAAAATAAGAAATGAAATAAATTACAAGATTCATAAAGCAAAAATATTGAGAAAATGTTACTCTAAACAATATGACTTTTGCGGAGCACAGAAACAAGCATGGAGAATTATATGAAATCAAAGAAAACACATAAATATACTAGTCAAGAGAACAATGGGAAAACGTTTTACCAAATTATACGAAGGCGAAGAAGAAATCAAATGTCCAAAAAATCTGAAATACTACAGCCAAAAAACACAGATGAAATTGGAATAAATAATTTAATAGATATAATATGAAGTGATGGAATTTATAATGAAATTTTAAAATATGGAGAAATGACTTAAACATGAGAAATTTAAATAAGCATATATTTGAGGAAAGACAATTCACAAAGAATGAATATTACAATACCAATGTTTTAAAAAAAAAACAAAAAAAGCAATACTTTAACCCCAAAACCATCGAGAATGAACTTATTTTATTTTTTATTACGCCTACAAGGACTCATCGTGAGAGGACAAATTCATCATATCCCTTACATAAATAATCCCTCAACTACACGACACAACTACCATCAACACACACACACACACACACACACACACACACACACACACACACACACACACACACACACACACACACACACACAGCGCTATCTACAGTCCACCACCACCACTAGTATACGTCCAAGGAGTCTAAGGACTCATAGTGAGAGGACAAATTCATCGTATCCCTTACATAAATAATCACTTAACTACACGACACCACTACCATCGAATAAGAATTAGAATCAAGACTAAATTGTAATGATGAACAAGTATTCCGTAAGGGAAGATCACGTACTGATTTCCATATTTGTTATAAAGTAAATAACAGAAAAAGGCAAGAGAATTTAACAAACCAATGTTTACGTGCTTCATTGACTTTTGAATAGAATCAGATTACAGCATATCCTGAAAGTACTAGCATGAAGAACGATACCACTGCAAATCATCAAAATGATCAAAGATATATACTCAAAAATAGATAAATGTGTAATGAATGTATAATAACAGAACACAAATACATAGAAAAATCCCTATGTCGGAAGAGATCAGAAAAGGTGATTCCTTAAGTCCATGTTTATTTAACATAATCACAGATAAACTAATAATAATATAAGAAAAAGAAATGAAATGGAATAAAAAAGAAAAAAAAAGGAAAATTCAAATTTGTTTAGATATGTAGATAATGAAGCATTACTTGCAGAAAATGAAGATGTTCTCCAAAAGCAGGTATTCAAACTCCATATGCAGCAGTTTTAACATGCAAATATCTAGAAAGAAAAAAAAAAAAAAAAAAAAACGGTAATTGCAAAAATAACCAATCAAATGTAAATTAGAACGAAATGAAAAAATACTGGAGCAAGTAATGAAATTTAAATACCTAGGAATAACTGTACATGTTATATTCTTACAAATATAACATAGGATGAAGTAAAAGAACAATGCCTGAAGCCTAATAAAGTATCAGGACGTCTAAATTAAACTATTATGAAATTTTAAAGATCCAATAAAAGAAACAAAAGTAGGAATATATAAATCAGTAGTCTGACCAATATTTATATGCATGTGAAACAGGAATGAAAACATCAAAAATACAACAGATAAATAAATAAAATGATAACAGATTAATGAACATGGGAAATGAAGACATTAAGGAAAATACAAATAATGCAATGGTTTCCGTATAGGCATGCGACTGCCAGTACCAAACCTCTTTAGTTTCCTGGGCATAGTTCGGCGAGATATGGTCGGGAAAAGCCTTCATTAAATGCTGGGGTCAATTGCGACACATAGGAATTCTGTTTTTCTCCGTACAAGCCTTCTTAGGACCACAGTTACACTTCTTAGACAAGTAAGTGGGTTATTTTCACGCTGATTAAACGCAGGATATCTCACCTTTTGGGAAACCAGTCAAATAAAAAATCCTTTTGTTTTTTTTTTATCGTGATCAACACTATTGACGATTACTGACCAGCAGCATTCTTAAAATTGCCTAGAACACGTGGTGATTCACGTGACCAAGTATTTTTTGCATATACGCTGCGTAAGTGACGTTTACGTACATCTACAGGAAGGTTTTTAAATTCAGTGGCCGGTGTGTATAGTTAAAATGAAATCAAAAATGAAAAACATTTATGAAAAATGTCAATTACAGCCCATATGTGAATGAACAGAATAGTTAACCTAACAAGAGACTGGAAGCTAAATACGGAAAGACCAGTTAGTAGACGTAAACAACGATGGAGACAAACTGCCTGCATTGAAGTATTGGAGACGCGACACGCTGAAGCAAGAAGAACAGGACATTGACCTTTAGCTAAGTACGCATGAGTTGGACCGATGAAGTTAATCAACGGCAGAACTGCAACTGTTTCAATATTTCAATATGTCCTTATCAGATTAACAAACATTAAGATTTCATATTAAATGGTTATATTAAAATTGTCTTTTAAAATGAATGCCCTTGTTACACTAACAATTTCATTCATTGAAAAATAAAAAATAAAAAGGACAGTTCTATCATTTTAAATATGGACATTAAATTTTGTCACTACAGAGATTCGATCGAAATGAAATTTGAGATAATTGAAAACATTTTTAGTAAGGTTTTCAAATGCCAAATTTCACTTCATTCCATCCAAGGAAAGTAGTTATTCTCATGTGTACTCAGAAATACGAAACACGAACCTGGTGAACCTGTTATATAGATAACAACGCATGTGGGAAAAAAAAAAAAAAAAAAAAAGACTGCACTACTTAAAATGCGTTGTATTTCTAACATAAAAAATTAGGAATTTTTCAGAATAACTTTTTTTGGATTTACTAAATTTATTTATTTTATTTTATTTTGTGTGTGTGTGTGTGCCTTGCTATCTTTTTAAATATGCTCCCTCCGCAGCGCACCATATTTTATCGAACTCCTTTACCCATAAGGGTGTAATATCGTTTACAGATGACGTCAGTTATAATACCACAAAAACACTCTAACCTTAATACCATTAAGGTTAGAGTGTTTTGGCACTTTTTTTTTTTTTTTTTTTACTTGGGCATGGCCTATAATACCAAAAAACAAGAATATTTCTTTATTTGTTCTTTTATTATTATTATTATTATTATTATTATTATTATTATTATTATTATTATTATTATTATTATTATTATTATTATTTCAACTCTCCTGGAGTCACTACCGTGCTTATTTGAACAGTGAAGTTTTTTAAAAAAAGTATTTTGTTTGATACTTTTTCAAATTTAAAATTTCAATTTTTTTTCGTATTCTAGAACCTTTTTCTCGGGTTATCTAATCCTTAATCAGCCCGTGATCCCAATATGCTATAGATTGCAGCCTTCCATGGATGACGTTATCGTTTTTTAAAAAAAAAAGGTCTCCATATCTATCACTCTTAGACGCTTTGGTTTATTTGTTTACGTTTTGCCTTCGTTGATTAAAAAATATGAATCAGGGATAATTTCAAAATTCACTCGCTTTTCAACTGATGTAATAAAATATACTCTCCACCTACTCTCTTTAGGATTGTTACTGATCATAATAATAAAACTAATCGTAATTAGATAAATATATTAAAAATTAAATTATTCAGTTCCGCACTTTATTTGAAGGAATTCTGTCTCCAGTTAAAATCCATAAAAATTACTTCCCCACGAACAGATTTTTAGTTGAATCTCTCTCTCTCTCTCTCTCTCTCTGATATGCTCATATGAAATATCGACATACTGCCACCGATTAGGGAGCAGAAAGAGGGCAAGTTGTTGTTGCATCTACACAAACCATATTTAAAACAGTAATAGCGGATTATAAACCCTTGATGTCTCTCGGTGTGGTAGTTAAAAGTATTGGAAGACATGGTTAAGGGCAGAAATATGATACTGAATGAGGAGTATTTTGTTTAATACTCCTCATTCGGTTAACCGGAAAGCACAGTTTTCTGATCAATCAATCCCAGTCCGATGTCATCTTTATTATCAACACTCTCCTTTGAATGTTGTCTACTGTATCTCCATCAACTTGGAAATCAGGAGACCAGATCTATGCACAAGTCCAGATGAGGTCGTATTAAAGCCTTGTGAAGGATCTGATGCGATCTTTTTATGGTAGAGGCAAAATGACTTTTTATTCTTACACGTCAATGTTCATTTCAGCATTGCAATTATCCTGAGTTGTATTTGCAATCTTTGCTGTACAGCCCCTGAACTTTAACTTCCTATCTACTAAAAAAACCCTCCAAGATCCTCAGTTGGTCAGTTTCTTCTAGAATAATCCCAGCCATTGGAAATCTCATCGCAACCAAGTGCATAACTTTAGTAACATTTACTAACATCGAACTGGTAACCATTTTCACACGCCCCAGTTCCAACTTATTTAAATCATTCTGCATGTCCGTTGCATTTCTGATTACTCGGCCCATCTTTGAATCATCAGTAAACAGCTGTAGTCTCGAGTCACATCTTCTCAATATCATTAATGTAAAGACTGAATAACAATGGGCCAAGAATCGATCTCTGGGGTT
Source organism: Typopeltis vanoorti (assembly GCF_054136105.1). Taxonomy (NCBI): domain Eukaryota; kingdom Metazoa; phylum Arthropoda; class Arachnida; order Uropygi; family Thelyphonidae; genus Typopeltis; species Typopeltis vanoorti. The sequence goes on from NC_143554.1 coordinate 91,054,274, forward strand.
ATACATCACTGGAAACCTTAAATCCTGCAGACTCATCCCCATACACCACTTTTCGATATCTGTCAGTCAGCTATCCTTGTATCTTATAATCCAATATCATATTCTTCAGCTTATGTAACAGACTTCCAAGCTGTAACCTGTCAAAAGTTTAGCAAAACCCAAAAAGTATCCTGCTCTATCCATCCCCCCCCCGTCTAGCTTAACAGGAACATTATTATTAAAATAGGAGCAAATTAATCAAATATGACATTTTTAGTAAAGCCATTCTGTTCATTGCATAGTAGAGATTCTCTCTCGACTCATTTCTGTATGCGATCTCTTACCAACTTTTCCAAAAAATTATTCACCACCACCCCATAGCTTTTGATAATTCGATAGCTTGACACATCAGTCTTAAGTAATGGCCTTATCATACATTCTCTTCATTACTGTGAAATCTTTCCTGTGTGCTGAAGCTAATATTGTAAAACCATGTCAAAGGCACAACCAATTTTGTTGAACTATCTTTTCGCATTTGTGCTGATATCCCATCAGTCCCTATTGCAGAATTCTTATTCGGTTTATACAACAGTTCTAGTACCTCCCCCCCCCCCCCCTTTCTTATACATCACCCGAGTTTGTTCATCCAGTATAGAGGTATCATTGAGCTCTATGTTGAAGATACTAGGTTAATAACTTTTAGGAAAATAAGCAAATTTTGTACAAATTTATACGAAATATGCACAGATTTATGTAATAACAATTTCTTAATTTTGGGAAAGCAGTATGCTTGTCTCATATTGTTATAAATAAAGGTTAATTTCATGCTTTCTCGTTAGGTTTTTGTATCATCCCGAATATTTTGTGTTTGCATGTGATTTTTGTCTGAAGTTATTAAAATTTTGCAGTTGATGTTACAAAGAGAGCGTACTTTCGCGTGATGTCATACACGAAGGGACACTTTTTCAGAAGAAGGGGGCGGGGAAAAAATCGGAAATCATTAATTACCTGGGGATTTGTAAGTTTTTTTTTTGGGTGGGGGGAGTCTTCATATGAACATACACTGAAGGTTTATGGATGACAGTTTTGTTGATAGGTATAAAAGAAGTAAATATGAGAGAAGCACATTGCTGAAAGGACGTTATTAGAATACATCCTGAAGAAATGATCCATGACATGACAGGACAGGACAAGGAGTTATTATAATAAGTATGGCTAACAAGGTCGTAAAAACTTTTTTTTTTTTTCTGCTCGAGAGAAAAAAATTTCCCATTCACCACACTTGGAAGGCCGTGAATCAGTGGGATCGGTTGTCAGGGAAGATCGTTGGTGCTTTGTCAGTGAACGAGTTTGAGAGATTGTGGGAATAGTGTGGTCAGCGTGAGCGACCTTTGGCCTCCCCGATTAAAATTCGCGAAATTAATCGCGGAGGCCAAAGGTCGCTCACGATCATAGAGGTTCTTCTCGTGTAATAATAATAATAATATAACGCATACAATGCACAATTTCACTTCCTAATGCAAAGAATGTACAACATTTAGAGAACGAAAATAGTCCTTAGTTTGAATATTGCGGAACTCGTGAAACTGCGATTGCTACTACTACTACTTCTGTCGAAGGTTATTTCAATACGTGCACGCATGCGTCTGACGACAGCTGAATAGGCAGTATCCAATAAGCAGCGAGGTTGGTTATTAGAGTGACTCCAGAATCTGGTGAAAGTTTAAACGGGACGTATTCGTTTGACAGTGACATCTGGAATTAAGTTTTTAGTTCAGTATGTCTCGCAACGCACGTGTCATTCATAAGTATTTTATAAAACTTCGATTTGGTACTCATTTCCGGAGAATCAGGTAAAAAAAAAAAATGACATGTATATAATATTTTTGTTACCGTGTGAACTTTACATGCATATATACGTAGTTCGCCATGGGTCATGGCCAAACTATTTTGCTTTCTGAACGAAAGAATAAAAGTGTATCCACAATCAGTTTGAATTTTAAAAGACAATGTAGTGAATGAGCACTAACCGTAATATATTTTTCTTATTTTATTTTTATTAACTCTTAAAAAGAAACTTTTTAATATTGAATCAAAGCTAAATTACATGAAATATTTAAACAAATCTTCATGGAAAATTAAAATTATTATTTTTTGCTTAAATTTCGAGATTAAACCTAAGGTGGTCGCTCCATTTACCTCATCATTCCTGGATCAACCTTAAATGCGTTACATTTTCCTCAGAATATCCGGATGCGATTTTAGTGTATAACAGATTAAAATTTTTATATCAGAAAGGTGACATCTTAATACTTTTTAAATTTTTTTAAATCATTTAAAAATAATAAGAATCCGATTATTAATTAATGTTGATGTTACAATACAGTGTAGATATTATTATATTTATAATTGTACAGGTTATAAAATAAAATTATCTGGAAAGTTTAAAAGTAAAACACTGTATATTTATATATTTATATAAAAGTTTTTTTTTTTCTCTGAAGAAATGCGACCCCATCGTGAACATCAAAAATTCTACTAAACTGACTCATTTTAGTACAAACCCACCATTTAAGTCCCTGTTATTCAAATTTACATTAATGTTTAGTTTTTATAATATAATATATCAATGTTTGTGTGGGTGGGTGGGTTTGTTTATGGAGAAGCTTTATATACTGACATTCTACTCTTCTTTGGAAATCCATAATAACTGATTATTTCTAAGTTAATGATTTATTAGCTTTTACGAATAGCAACTACTTGCATACATCACGCAGTTCTGATAAACGTATTACTATTAGGTAAATATTTTTGGAAACATTTATTTATTCAGCTGATACTCTGCATTCCTAAGGTAAAAAGTGATTGTACTTTTCGTAGGAGGACGCCGAAGCTCAAGTAATTTGTGCTATAAAAAATAAATATAAACAAAATAAATAATTTTAAACAAATAAGAATGAATAAACAGAATTAATAATAAAAATTTCGGAATAATTTTTTATTTCTAAATTCTTCGAAGCTAAGCCCAAAATCGAACATGCAGTATTTCCTTGTCAAGCTGTATACATAGCATATCGGGAAAGGGGGGGGGGGTATTGTTTGGGTGTAGGATAACTTTGTTTCCCTTCGTTTGTGTCGGATTAAATTAAATTAAAGTTGCATGCAGTAGATGTCAAGATCAACTTGTAGCGAGCATAGCTATTCTAATAACAAATGGAAAACTATATCTTCCAACAATAAAAATTAATTATGTACTGGTAAAAATTTCATAGCATTTTTATGTCCGATTCACAGTTTCTACTGCTTTTCTGATGGCACATCAGAAAAGCCGGAGTAGAAACTGTGTGAATCGGAAAACACAGAAAACAAAATAAACGAATAAAACAACGCGGTTTCAACTAGCAAAATATTTCATAAATTATTACACTTTTTTATAAAATCTTTATCAAGTAGCTTTATTTTTATCCTCCTACATGTTTCGCCAATCTGTTTCTATTGGCATCCTCAGGGAATACAAATCAGTAAGCACAAAATGAAGGTTACAGACTAGGTTATACATATACATTACATATACAGTTTTAACGCCCTTATAATCTGGGCGTTAAAACTGTATAAAAAATTAGTAAAAACCAAATTTTTTTATTGGCAGTTTGCCGTCTAGTGCTATTTCCAGTAAAGAAGCATTTTTATGCCAAAAAATCAATAAGATAATAAAATGATTGCCATAGAAATTAAGGTCACAGCTTCATTTCAAGCGATTAGAAATTCATTTCATCTTTATTTATCGATATAGTAATTGCAAAAAGTAGAGAGTTATGGAAGCACAAAAGGATCAAAAAACTTACAGAATTTGTTACAGAAACTAATTATTTTTGAACATATCAAAGACAATTAGTATCTATCTGTACAGCTGCAGAAATATGAAAAAAAAAATGTTAAATCGATGAGGAACAAACAGGAAGTCAGTGTCCTATCATTAAAACGAGTATGGAAAATAATCGGAGACAAAAAAGATGTTTGCATTTCGTAATGTATAGTAACACTATTCAAACTAAAGTGATTTTTCTGTTCCTTTCACCAATGCATAAGGACAGATTAGATTAATTTACCCCTGTCCATCTGTATGTATATTATTCCTGACATTCGCTACATCAAATTTAATAATAATAAAAAATTCTCTCGCTCTTCTTTATCTTTAAAAAAAAAAAGTCCAACAGTCTCACTTTGGTTTCACTCTGACCATTTGCAGGGGCAAAATTTGATAAAAACAATTCGAAATGAGAGCAGTAACTCCCTTCTGATGAATGGAATTTAGGAAAATTATATATTTAGAATATTTACGAAAATATATCCATTTAGTGCCAAAATTAGTCGAAACGATATTCTTCAATTTATGTTCAAAACTCAACAAGGAAGTGATAATCATAAAAAAAAAAGTGCATTTCACAACAACATCATCCTTTGGTAAATAGGTCACATTATCACTAGAACAATTGGAAATTCAGTTATTTGTGATAATGGTGTAATTAATGTGATAATTTTAGCTTATCTCCTGTAATTTTTTTTTTTTTTTGCCTAATTTTATCATTAAAATGGCCTTGTTGAAACAGAAAATAACTGACTCGACACATTTTGACAAATATGTCGAGTCATTTTACTTAACAGATCCTAAATAAAGAATATCATAAAATTCCATCAACCCATAGCGGTATTATTATGGAAGAAAACTAATGACATGAGAGTATCAGGAATGGGAGAGGGATGGATGATAGTGCAGGTGAAAATATGGATTTACAGGATTAATGGCGAGTGGTGGTGCTGAGAAAAGAAAGATAAAAGCGATACTAAGTAAGAGAAAAGAATGCTTCTCAAAGAATGATAATGAGAGTTGAATGAGGATTTCGTATAGCTATTCGATGATAAGAGGAATGCTTTGTGAGGGAATGACGAAATCATATTTCTCAGGTGCAGAGAAATAATGACGGTAATAATGCTATTATGATGCAGAAGAGTAACCTGAAGGAACTAACTGCTTTGGCAAGTACAGATGATCCGAAGGGAGAAAAGTACGTTGTGAGGAAGGATCTGAGAGAGTTACTGACAGTGAGGGTGAGAGTGTAAAGTTAGTGAGTCTGTTGCTGCGGTATGATAGAGGTGAGTTGCGAAGGAAAGCCATAATTGCAAATGACTCAATGCTTAGGTTGTGTAGGGGGAGTGAAACTAGAGTTGTTAGGGAGGAAGCAGGTGAGGGTGCATGTAAGCACCAATTAAGCAAATTGGTGTGTGACTGGAGAGAAAATTCTGACTTTAGTTCCTGAGGTAGAAAATAAAAATGGGATTGTGGGTATAAAGCGTATAATGGATCTATGAGGATTGTATCATTTATGTTTAATAATGCCGGAAGTGTCAGGAACAAGGAGGAACTGAACTTTTAGGATAGGTCAGTTTTTATTGGTATTAGCGAGACGTGACTGACTAAGGATGATATTATTATTGTCACAGAAAGTGAAGGTCGTAGTATTTTTAGACAGAGCGAATAGGATGGGGGAGGGGTATTATTGATGATATTAGATGAGTTGCAGGCTAAAATAGTGAGAGTAACAAGAGGTCAGCAAGTTATTTCTCAGTGTGTGTATGTGATTTTTTAAAATTAAAAAAAATGAAGACGTCGCTTTGATCTTCTGAATGCGCTACGAATACACCTAAATGTATCCTTCTGATACCTGAATTAAATATTATTATATTTGTACGATGTATACTAAAACAACAGATTATAATACCTGACAGTAAGTGGATCCGTTGTGAACAAGTGAAAGATAAAAAAGAAACCTTGTGTTTTGGTGTGTTTCTGGAACAACAGGAAGTTGTAGTCCTTGAAGAAGAAGAAAACGAGGCAGGAAGGATGGTCAGTAAGGTCGAAGCTCAATTCTTTATGGATGTTGACTATCCTGTTTTTACGTGCTAGAAGAAAGTGAAGAAACAGTGTAAAAAAACAGGACGTCTGTGAGAAAGTAATTGGAGTGAAGGGGGGGGGGGGGGGGGGTCAATCAAAAAAAAAAAGGCTGCCCGCTTCTTTATATTATATTTATAGAAATGTATATATTTTATATATATTAAAACCTAGCTTATAAAATTATTTTGTATCTTTAATATATATATATATATATATATATATATATATATATCTTTTATTATTCTCAACCTTTATCTTAATTTTAATTGTAATTTATATTTGTATACATTTTTACATATTTATTTATTTTTATTCTTACTGGCTTCATTTATGCATTTACAATCTGGCAAAATAATAATAAAAGAAATAACTCCGGATTACTTTTCAAATATTTCTGGATATTATTGTTCTTTAACTTATATTGCTGATTTTTTTTTTATTACTGTTCTTTAAATTAAACTTGACAAGAAATTATATTCTAGTTTAATCCTTCATCCTACTGTTCTTTCTTTATTACTATACTGTACGATACATCAGTCTCGTGGGCGTGTCATAGTTGTTCACAGCTGTCAGTTATAATCTTCACAGAAGAGACAAAACAGTCTGGCATTGCATGCTGTTGAGAAAATAGTTCGCATTAAATCTCGACTCTCGGACTTTTTCTACTCCGACGTAGAATACGATTCAAAACCCAGACAACTAAATGATGTACGTATACTGCTTTTAGGCGCAATTTTCTTTATGGCCTAATAAAAACTGTTGAGAAGGGTTTCTCGCGAATGCATTCAAATATGCGTTGCCAACAACATAATCGCGACAAACAAGGTTCACAGTAATAAAGACCTGAACATTAGAGTTTCTGTGTTGTTGTACTTTTTGAGGTGTTTATCAACCGAAATTAGCATATCAGAATGTGCACATCCAGAGAAGCATAGCTGTTTATTCACTGTTTTGAAGTCTTTCCTCCATTTCCCTCTAAACCTATAAAAATACTAGCGGCTGTAGATCAACATCGATTCACAATCATAAAAAATCTACTGAAACAATTTTTCATTCTTATCTTTTATAAATTTTTTTTCCTAGTTCAAATCTCCTCTAGGACGCCATATAAGTTATAAGATTTTCATCAGAAGGCGAGTTAGCCAGTCTCTTACGGGAATGGAAGAGGTTTTCCTTTCGATTTTTTTTTATCCCACAAAACAGGCAAATTAGCTAGAAGAACGCACACAATTAACAATTGTACTACGCTAGCCTAATAACCCAAGTTTCTTCGGCCGTAATTCTAAATAATCAAACTCTGATGATGATATTGTTGTTTGTGGCACCTTTTTAATTTTGAAGTAGTGTTTCAGGATCTTTAGTAAAATTCATTTTTCACCTTTCTTCTCACATCCGCAAAAAAGTGCAAACTATGTCTGCAAGCTGTCATCACAAATTCACATTTGTGATCGGTAACATTTGTGCTGTTACGATGAAAAATGCACGAAACAGGAAATGTGGGCGGATTAGGTACATTATGTAATTCTAACATTGACATATTTCCTATTCAGGGGTTTGTGATGTACTGTAGAAGTAGAGGTAAGACTGTAAAGGACTACGTGTATCTTTTTTTTTTTTTTTTTGAATGTTTTTTTTTATTTGTTTAAGCATTTTAGTTATTACCTCCCAATCGAATCTCTCTTTTCGATTGGTTCTAAAGCAAATTATAATTAACATGAAATTATATTCTTGTTTAATATAATTTACTACAAGGTCTTTCTTGAGACTGTGGAGATCTAGCGTAACGAGTTATCACGAGACTATTCAGTGTACGCTCATGCATGAATAATAATAATATGATTACAGTATTTGTTTATTACAAAAACCATCAAAGGCATTGCGAAATGTTAAATATACAGTTTTATTGTACCAGTTTTGTATGTTCATATTTTCAAAAATTTTCGATCCGTGTATCTAGACATTTGCGCGATGTTTGATACACTCACCTGCTGTTTATTCTCGATTTCAGTTCTGCTAAAAGTTTTTTTTTTTTTTACGATGAAAAAGGCATTTATTTTTACTGTGAACGATTTTCTCTAATGGTAAACTGAGTTGACAGTACATAAGGCCAAAAAAAGCCGAGACCCACTGTTATAACAACGTATGTAGTCTCTGTAGAAAAATTTCTGTTGAGAAAAACGCAACAGACACACACACACACACACACACACACACACACACACACACACACACACACACATATGCTTATGTTGTAAAAAAATATTGAACATCTGAATGTTTCACCATTCTTTATTTTCGCGAACCTCAATACAGTGTTGTTTATCTTTTGATTATGAGAGATGTCGCTTTTCTAGCTGGATTTTCCACTAAATACTAATAATTGAAGACAGGTGTTTTGGCCAATTCCTCTACCAAAATGACAGTTTCTCTGGTGACTGGACTTGAGAATAGACACTACGTATTGCATACAACCTATGACTGAGCATCTGCAGCGATCGCCAATACATGAAACCCGTGATCTCCTCTGACTCGGCTCGGGCAAACGAAGTAGCGCTCGGTCCGCCCGACTGGACTTCGTTCGCCTTGCGTTCATAGCGGCCGTGATTCCCGGGAGCTATAGAGTATTCCCACCTTATGTGACCGCTAATTCATTAGTAGTATAGAAATAGAAGACACGACACAACATAAATAAAAAATGAATTTTAATTAGGAAAATATTTTTGGAAAACTTTCTAGCGTTTTTTTCCCCTTTTTTCTTTGGGGGGTCCCAGGGCCCCTTAACCCTCCCTTCCCCACTGCACTCCGGTAAATAACATTCTCGTGAGAGTTACCATACCTAAACATATCCAATATTCGTGATTTATTCCTCCATAATACTCGTACAGCTTTCCAATAATTTGTTGTTGATCAATAACCCTCCCTCCCCCACTGCACTCCGGTAAATAACATTCTCGTGAGAGTTACCATACCTAAACATATCCAATATTCGTGATTTATTCCTCCATAATACTCGTACAGCTTTCCAATAATTTGTTGTTGATCAATCTCTGAGCGATCGCAGTCATTCTTGGTAATTTGCTATATGCACAAGCAACAGTGTATATTCTTAGTGTGCATATCGTAACTTACAATTTTTCTAGTATCCTAAACGGGTGACCTAATTTACTGTGATCTATTTGACAGCTACACTGTAATAAGCCTCATTTTATTACTTTAGGAAAAAGTAATTTGCTTAATTACGTGGTGTTCGATATGCAAAATGTAAATTATGTCTTTTAAATTATGCTGGCAATCGAAGCAAATACTGTAAACTGCTGATTATCCGTGGTAACTGCTGGACTCTAGAGCCCGTAATTGAAAAACACAGTTTATCTAAATTACGTTTCATTGGGTTAAATACATTAAAAAAAAGTATAAAAACATAAGATATGCATTATTGTATGTAAAATAAAAACTGAACATTTTGTTCAGTTTTTATTACGAGGAATGTATAAAACTTCAATGTAACCAACATCATCTTGACTTTTCACAAAGTTAAGTATTGTTTCTGAAGCTGTGTGAGGGCTTATTTACAACTTACTCTGTAAAGCTGATCGTAGTTCTTCATAATCGTCTTCGTCAAGAGAAACATCTGATCCTGCTGTCGGCGTGATTTCTACACTGTTTTTTTTTGTCTTCCACTTTCAAATTATTTTCAGTGATCACAAAGTTATTGGGAAATATTTTTTTGAATGATTTTTCAGTTATTTCACTTAGAAACATTATACTCGTAGACAGCATCTTTAATTGTTAGGGACTTCTCGCATAAAAGAAGATTTTTCTCTCCCGTAATGAAGTCCAACATCAGAGTTTTTTCTATACAATCGTTTCATGGTCTCAATCACACATTCGTCCGCAGGTTCTAATGATGTTAAGTTTGGTGGAAGATAATGGCGACAAATCGCCATTCTTTACTGAAAATTGCATGTACTACATAGGACCACGGTTATTCCGACCGCACCGATAATTGAGTCCCAGAATAATCGGCGTTTTACCGTACATGGACTTGATTTTATGCACTTACCTAATTTTTTTATTGTTATTTTATGCTAAAAAATCGATTTGAACGATAATTATTACATAAACAACAGACATTATTCTTAATGTATTCCATTTATTATCAAAACAGTTGTTGCTCACATGCAATGATCGAATTTTCTTAATTATAGGACTCAATGAATGGATAATATTTCAAATTTTGATTTTATAAACCACATTACTATAAATAGATAATAAATGCGGAAATAATGAATTACATTAAATGCTTTGTGTAAATACACTGCTTGGGAAAAAGTCAGCGGCCATTCCCCCATGGACAAGATTCATTGTGCCATGTAACAAGTCACGTGTTTATAGACGGTATAAATGGGAGGAATATGCTCCCAAGTCACTGCAATTGTGTCCGAGTGAAATGGCTACGAGAAGGGAACTGACGGAGTTTGAAAGATGTTGTGATAGGATACCATGTTGCAGGCATATCTGTTCGGCAAACGGTTGACAAATTAGGCCATCCCAATTCAACAGCAGAAGAAAGTGAAGGGAGTCAACTGCAAGTGCTATTCGCAGTAGACGACTCGCCACATTCACTGAACGTGACTGTAGGGTGCTACGAAGGATAATATGTAAAAATCACATACGTCGGCCGACACGTTGAATGTGGAATTCCAGGCTCGACTGGAACACGAATCTGCACAAAAGCTTTCAGGACCGAGCCTCACAACATGGGTTTCCATGGTAGGACCGCAATAAGCAAGTCCCACATTAACAAACATGCAGCGTCGTATTTAGTGGTGCAAAAGATCAATGTACTGTGAGTGAAACGTTGAAGCTTGGAAAGCTGTGTTATCACAGCGAAAGGTGGTTCTACTTAAGGTAAGCGCATGGCTGTTTGTTCCTCACACTATGATGTTCGTTGACGTCTTTCCAAGCAGTGTAACTAACAATTATGTTTGCAAATAAATAAAGGCACAGATCAAACAACATAAATCTGGCTCTAAGCAATAGCCATTTAATTACATGTTGCCCGAGACACATTGGACCACACAACTACTATTTGCTCTCTTCCATATGACTTCTAGCATAAACGAGTTTTTCATATAAACTAAATTGTTGGTCTAATGGACATGCCGAGGTAACTTTTCTTGAAGTTTTAGGGATTTGCGTTAGTGTGATTGTGACAAACTTATATAATTTCGAAGTTAAGAATAGAACGTATTAGACTAATCTTAAAATTGAGATAAGTGAACTTAAGAGACCTGATTGAGATTGCAGTTTTGGAAATTAGCAGATAGTTTAATTAATTTTGCAATTAATTGATGAATGCAAAAATATATTAATTCCGCATTCTCTCTTCGTTAAACGCAACTATTTGTTTTTAAATATGGTCGTCATACGGGTCGTCTTTCGTGTTTTGTTGACAGACTATCTATCTGTTACAATTGCGATCGCCTTTTGTAAACTCCTCTAGTTCAGATTAACTGCGCTAAGACAATCGCTGACTTCTTGTAGATAACGTTAACTTTATAACTAGTTCAGTATTCGTACGATATGTGCAACAACTGGGGAGGGAGAATCAGCTAATGATGCCAATTTATCTTGTTTTTAGTGAATGAATAAGTAGATAGGGAGGGAGATGTTATTAACTTAAAAAATCATTTATTTGGTTCTCCTCAATCACTTCGTCTTTCATAGTGTTCCCGTAGATCAAGAGGTTGGTAACATACTATGTTATTTAATATAGTACGCCCACAGATACGAGACCCTTCGACACTTCTGCGCATGCCAAAAAGAAGGGGAATCCGATAATAGGGTAATCAATCCGTATTGTGGGATGAGTGTTTATTATTACACGTCGGAAAATTAACTTCTCTTTTATGATCATTGTAGTTTTTAAAATGGTAACTATTTTGCTTGTGTAACAGTTGGAAAATATTTCTTTCTCCTCTTCAACTCTTCTTGGCAGTCTCCCAACGACAGTTCTCGCTTCTGTGGTCGGACGGACTACCATGGATGGGCAAGATACACGCCATTAACAGATATAATATACTAGCTTCATAGCCTGAGTTGTTTCGACTAATTCCAACTAAACCAAATCTTCAATGAAGAATTAACGTAACCCCAGGTGATAGAAAATTACCTCACTTGTAAGGAGTAAGGATAAGGGTGTTGGAAATTGAAAAATTTAAAAAAATAAAAAAAATTTACTTATTTCTACATTGATTGCTAAAACATGTCGGAAAAGTGGGAGAACTATTACTAGAAGAGTTTCTAAACAGCTTTTGTTAGTTACCAATTCAGAATTTTGCTTTCTGATTATATTTATTTATTTTTCCGGTCTTATCTCTGGAGACACCCTAGGATGGGCGAAATCTTTCTCTCTCTCTTAATCTTTGGGGAGAGTAGCCTGCCCAACCATTTGGAAATTTAAAAAAAAAAAAAATTTTTTTTTTTTTTAATTCGAGACATGCATCTTTTGATGTGTATTGTAAACACGCAGCTAACATCAAAAACTGCTTTGTATGTTCAAAAATAGTGAGGTGTTGACGAATAACTTTTTTTATTATTATTATTATTAAGCGGACTGAGCACAGCTTTAAGCTTAATAGAAGAAAAATTTAGAAATTTTAAATTTTTAAATTCAATTTAATTTAAAATCATGCAACATGGATATCAATCTTTTAACTCTCAAATTATTAAGAGTTAAAAGATTATTATTATTATTATTATGTATTATTATTATTATACAGGTATCTCCATGGAGTCAGAAGACTCATCACGGGAGATCCAAACTATTCACATAATATCTATCATACCTCTTCTTGAACTCATTGACAGACGAAGCATCACAGTTAAGTCAGGCAACGCATTCCAATCATGCACCACTCTCCAAGCGAAAAATCTACCCTTCACGCCCTTGTTAACCACACTTTTACTTAATTTCCTCTTGTTCTTCCATCACTATCCCACTACTCAAATATTTCACCTGCATCAATCTTATAAAAAACTTTTTAGTAATTTAAATGTCTCTATCATATTCCCTCTTCTCCGTCTATCAACTCTGTAATCCACAAACTCTCAATCTATCAATGTAGGGAGCATTCCTTACAGCAATCACTAACTTGGTCACTCGCCTCTGAATCTCTTTTACCACTTCCTCATCTCAAGGAATCCAAGCGACCAGACCTGAGCACAGTAATCCAGATGTGGACGTATCAACGCCTTATAAAGAGGAATAATAACCTCTTTATCTCTGGATGTTAGTGTGTTCTCCACTAACCAAGTAATCCTGTGAGCTATCTTGGACACCTTAGCAATATGCCCTCTGAATTTCAACTCTCTCTATCAACTAACACGCTCAAGTCCCTAGCCTCATCAATCTCTTGGAATACTCTTGTAATATTTTAATCCCAAATTCATAACTTGACAATTTTCCACATTGAATTAATATCCATTACTTTTGCCCATATTCCAGCTTATTTAAATCATCATGCAAGTTCTCTACATCAGATTTATGATTGCGATACCCAACTTTGCATCATCAGCAAACAACTGAATATCACCCTTCAAGTCATTTCCTATATTTTTTTTTGTACAAATTAAACAATAATGGTCAAAACACAGAGTCTTGGGACACACCACTGGTCACCTGCTTCATCCTGGACTCTGCTCTTCCATATACCACTTTTTGATATCTCTCCATGAGCCATTCTCTTATCCACATCAGTTTAGTATCCATCCCCATTTGTTCTAATTTGAGTAACAGTATTCCATGGGATATCCTGTCAAAAACCTTAGCAAAATACAGCAGTATCACTTTGTAGCTATTTCCCTTGTCCAACTCAGCTGTCACTCTATTATAAAAAGTTAATAAATTACTAAAGCAAGACTGACCTTTAATAAAATCATGTCCCCCCCCCATTGAGTATCATATTCTTATCCACCCATTCCTGAAATGTTTACAAATACTTTTACCATCACTCTCGAGATGGTGATTGGTCTGTAATTTGCTACCGCAATCATAGAGCCTCCTTTATTCAAACTATTTTATCTTCCTTCCACTCCCTAGGGACCATACCAGAGTTCAAACTTAAGTTAAATAGCAATTTAACTATTTAATTAAATAGTTAAATTTAATAACAATTTAATAATAACATTAAAATTAAATAACAATTCCTTTGCACATTCACGTAATACCCGAGCTGATATTCCATCCAAACCTACAGCAGTATTTGCATTTAAATTCTGCAATATTCTAAGTACCTCTGATTCATTACCTTCAATTCTCATATCAGTTATTGCTATAGAAGACAGAAATATCCTCACTCGGGTGACAGACTTTTTAAAAGTGGTCACCCAGTAACTACTGTTACATCTGATTCAGTCACATCGATACCATCAGCGCCCACTAAGATTAACCTTCTAAAGTCATTCTTCCTTTTACTTGCCACGTAGCTGAAGAATTCTTTGGAATTTCCTTTGACCTGCTTGGCCAAGGTCTTCACACAATCTGATTTAGCCTTCCTTACTATGCTGGTAACCTTTCTAGCCTGAGCTTTGTACTGCTCGAGTGTACTTGATCACCTTTCTCTTTGTGAATTCTCCATAACATTTTCTTTTTTTGCAGATCAAGCCTAATACGACTACTCATGTTAATAGCTTTATAATCAAATTTATTCTGCACAATGGCGAAGCAGTGAAATGAGATACTTTGACAGAATTAATTCACCACACTGCAAATAAGTTATATAAAATCGCATGTAGTTTCCAACTACATACCGCAATTGTTTTTGTTTTCGTTACTGAAATCTATGGCCTTGAACGCAAGACAGGATGTGTGTGTGCTGACGAAACGAACTGAAGGAAAAATAGAGATATAAATACTTATAAACTGGTTGACACGCAGCTACCGTCGCCGAGAAACATATCGAGAAATGTAATTATGGTAGTTTGTTTTCTGTTTAAGTAATGATTATGTTTAGCGAATATGGAATGACGCCAAGAGATTACAGGATCGTTCTATGTGTATTAAAAGTTTCTTCAAAGTAATATCGTGAGATTAGAGAAGATAAAAAGAAGTACTTAAAAAACTAGGTTTTTAATGACCTCCACTTATTATGAACATCTTCGAAGGCGCTCGAATTAAAACAAGCTTTGAAAATATCATTAACTGGATATTACGTCACATTTAGAGCGTGACCGGAATATGTTTATAACTCAATAACAAGATTATAACATTATCATTATTTATTGTTATTTTTTCCCCTTTGAATTTTATCGACAAGGTCGTCCTTAGTTCATAGTATAGCATACTACGATCATATAACAGGAATTAATTGCGGTTAAGAAAAAATAAACAGACAAAGATGCGACTTAATTGTGAGATTTGAATATTATATCAAAATTCGTCTTTAGGCTTATCATTTTCCCAGGGGTACCGTTTTCTGTTTAACAAATATCATCTATTACTTACTGTATAGCATATGAATATCTTAAATCTTACTTATTTTTATTATTATTACGGAACACCTCCAAGGAGTCTAAGGACTCATCGTGGGAGGGTCCCTGTATCTACTCCACTTTGCAGATTCTCAAACTCCACACAACGCCATCTTCCTCACATTTTTTATTAATCTAAATCTAAATTGAATGCGAGTTAGCCCATCAGGGTTTTTGGTAGCAAGATTTTTTCTCCCGGAAACTGCGGTGTTTCATCCCGCATACAGACAAATCGGCCTTCAGAACACACGCAATTTACAGACAAAAAATACCCTTGGTGATGATGGGCGGTAGATGGCATTGATGGTAGTAGCGTCGTAGTAGGAGAATTAAGTGATAGTGGGGGGATGATATATATATATATATATATATATATATATATATATACAGCGAAGTAGAGAGCCCACCCGCGATGAGTTCCTGGAGGTGTTACACAATAATAATAATTCTAGCAGTCTGAATGCGGGGGGGGGGACTTCATATCTAAAATGAATGTCATCTCCCAGTGTGAGACCATCCCCCCACTTATTAGCGGCTTCAGGTGGCTTGAAAAAGTTCCATGTTTTGTCTCTTGAGCAAGGTTTCTGGACTTTGTAAAAATAAACAAAATAAACATATAAAGTTAATAAAAAAAATAGAAAAAAATCATTGTCCGCTTATGGGGGAGAATACGCTACAGGTTTACAAAAAGCTTTCTTGGGGGTGGAGTCACATTAAAAAAAATCGAAAAATTATCTTTATAAAATAGGATTTTTATACACACAGTCCTATCTTGTGCACAGAATAATTAAATCAGTGTAGTTTTTCTCTCTTTATAACGCTAAACGTCATTATAATTATTACAGTGAAGTTTATCTTAGCTGTAGTATAGATATGATTCAATAAATTTGGAATTGTATTTGCCGGCGTATAAGACGCACTTTTTTTTTTTTCTTTGAAAATAGCTCTGAAAAACAGGGTGCGTCTTATACGCCGATACTCAGTTTTTTATTATTTTCATTTCTGAAAATTTTCTCTGTTCCGAGTTACGCGATTTCTTTATTGTTTCCTTGCAGTGTGTGCGAGAGCATGAGTATATATTGTGTGTGCAAGTCTAATAAGATGTTAGAAAGTTTTATCGTCTGTTTACATGACATAATCAACATTACCAATGAAAAGCGCATTTTGATATAAAATGTGATTTAATGAAGTCAACAAATATTTTTACTGACAGTGAATAGTCCTACTGATATAGTCAACCGGTTTGGTTCTTGTATAGGCTCATAAAAACTAATTCAGTAGGTAAGTTAACCTTTTTTCCGAAGCAACGGCGATACGCTAGGCCTACTGCCATCAGCATCGCCATTGTTTCATTACATCAGTTATTATTTTAGAAACTACCTGTTTTCACTATACGGTAGACAGAAATGGAAAGCATGTCCTGTTATCCAGAACAAAACGTGGGTCCAACCACAGACCTGCCGTACGAGGAACTCACCTTCAAACAGCTCCTGGCTATTTTCAAGCATATTGGAAATCTGCTACACACAAAATGGCCAGGTAAGGTAGTAGTTCATGAAATCCAAGAAGTTGATACGGACGACGTTCAACTTCTTGAACTACTCCAAGACAACGCTACGGAAAAAACCACAACGGCTGAAGATCATTCCCGTACTGACCACACTGATTTCCAGGAGGTTCGCGCAAGCAAAAAGCGCAAAACTGTGACCTCCGAAACACCAATTATAGATGTCATGGAAGAAGATGGCTCTGCCCCAGACTCACCTACCTCCGCAAGGGAAAAGATCCCCCCGATTATCCTGCGTGAGAAGAACAAATGGATGACTCTAAAGAGCATAATGAACAACCTGAAGATCTCATATAACAATGCAAAGAATATCACAGATGGTGTAAAAATTCACCCTAAAACTCTCACAGACTATCGTAGGTTAACAGCAGAACTAAATTCCAGAGGAATTCAGTACTATACTTTCTCACTCGGTTCGGAAAAAAATCTCAAGGTTGTGATTAGAGGCGTGCCTGAGGATGTCTCCACCGATGAAATCACCACAGACCTGCACTCAAGTGATTTACCACCTATCAAGGTCAGCAGGATGACCAGGAGGGACAAGACTCCAATGCCATTAGTGCTGATCGAGATCAGTCAAACCTATAAACACATATATGACTTGACAACCATCTGTGGATTAAAAATCTCGGTAGAACCGTTAAGGAAGAGAGCTTCTACTGGGCAATGCCATAGATGTCAAAAGTTTGGGCATGCCCAGAAAATGTGTAGGGCCGAATTTAAATGTTTGAAGTGTGGGGTTGGTCACCCAACCAACACCTGTTCTAAATCAAAATCTACCCCTGCTAAATGTGCCAATTGTGGCGGTCCTCACACATCCAACTACAGAGGATATCTGTACAATCCACGTAACAGGAAATCTGAAGAGGGACCATTCTCTCCTTCCATCAGCTCGCCTATATCTGCAGCTACTTCACAGTCTCCTAAAGTACAGAATAAAAACTCAGAAGCCCATCTGTTGAAAACTGAGGTCCCTCAAAAAACGACTCTAAGCTGGCAGCCCAGGACATATGCGGATGTAACCCGCCCTAAACAGACATCCCTACAACAGTCAACATCACACCCAAATATGACAGCTATCATTACTGCGTCCCTGGCAAATATGCTATTAGATTTCAGCAGATCTAATCCTTCACAAAGTTCTACTAACAGATTTCTAAAAGATACTCAAGTTATAATTTCAGCGCTCACTAATGAACAGTAAAAAATTAAAACCAGAAGCCCTAGAGATAATAGCCTGGAATGCAAACGGCTTAAGAAATAAGATCCTAGAACTCCAAAATTTTGCCCACAGACATCGGCCAGATGTTCTACTAATAAATGAAACGCATCTAAGACCAGCTGACAATCCCAAAATCTATGGATATCAGTCGTATAGAACTGACAGATCAACCCACAGAGGTGGAGGCACGGCAATTTTCATCAAAAATTTTATCTCTCATCACTCCATAAACATTCCTACTACCTCCAATCTTGAGATCACTGGCATCGAGATTCTCACGAGCTCAGTAGGCAAATTAAAAATTTTTGCAGCATACCATCCACCACAAAAAGCACTACTACCTTCTGATTTGAACGCCATATTTGACACTGGAGAGCCTACCATTGTGGCAGGTGATTTAAATGCCAAGCATTCTACCTGGAATAGCCACTCCACTAACAAAAATGGACAGATACTACAGAACTATGCTGATTTCAACAACCTTCACGTAATAGGCCCAGCTGATCCCACCCATCACAACACCTATGGTAGGGCCGATGTATTGGACATAGCCATACTGCAGCACATCAGACTCCAATACAATCTAATAACAATCAATGATTTATCATCAGATCATAATCCAATTAGGAAATCTTGAAAAATCATCCCCACCCCCTCACTCATTTATTCCTTGGGAAAGGCTCTCCAAGATGCTCCCGAAATATATTGGACCTGTTCCCATCATTAAATCAAAAGAGGAAATTGACATAGCTGTCAAAAATCTAACAGAACAGATTACAGCAGCCTGTACAGCAGTTACTACCCCTGCAACCACCCACAAGTCCAACCACCTGCCTGAAGATACTATGAATCTGATTAGGGAAAAAAAATAAGGCTAGAAAAAGATACCATAACACTAGGGCGCCACAAGATAAACGGATCTTAAATAGGTTAAATTCTGCAGTGAGAGATGCACTCGCAGCTCATAGAACTCAACTCTGGGAAGAAAAACTGACCTCCATCTCCGCTGACAGCCACTCTATATGGAATCTTATCCGAAAGATCAAGAACAAAAATAAACCTCTTCCCCCCTCTGCAAACAGATTCAGGTCTCATCCACACCGATGCTGATAAAGCTGAGGCAATAGCGAATCATCTTGAAAATCAATGCAAACCCGCATACAGTCACCTTGACATTAGTCATATCTACAAGATACACCGTAATGTCAGATATTCACTCAAGTCTGCTCCCACACATTCTACTCAAATCACACCCACCTCACCTGCTGAAATATATGCTATTATTCAGAAATTCAAAAATAAAAAGGCTCCTGGACCCGACGGCATCTCCAACAAAGTTATAAAACTTCTACCTCGCAAAGCTATTGTTCATTTGGTAAACATAATCAACTCCATACTTCACTACAAGTAATTCCCTTCCTACTGGAAATTGGCATACGTTGTTCCAATTCATAAACCTGGAAAGGATCCCACTCTGCCACAGAATTACAGACCAATCAGTCTCATTTCTAATCTCGGAAAAATTGCTGAAAAGGTAATTCTTACTAGGCTTCAAGATTCTGTACTCCTGTTAAACATCCTGCCTGAGGAGCAGTTTGGTTTCAGACAGTTGCATAGTACCACACAACAAATACACAGATTGGTGGAACATATCATCACAGGTTTTAACTGGCGCCAATGCACTGGGGCTGTCTTCCTAGACTTAGCCAGTGCATTTGACAAGGTTTGGCATTATGGTTTACTATACAAGCTTATATCATCCGGTATCCCAATCGGAATCATTCAACTCTTAAAGACGTACCTCTGCGATAGGCGCATGCAAGTGAGACTAAGTGGAGTGGTGTCCTCACAGAAACACATCTTGGCTGGAGTTCCACAAGGGTCCTTACTAGCACCAATCCTATTCTCCTTATACCTGCATGATATACCACACAACCCATTATCTTCAATTAAAGCTCTTTATGCTGATGACACAGCGATATTGGCCAGATCATTAAAGCCTCACCTAGCCATCAAGAAACTGCAAGAAAACCTACTGCAAATAGAGCAATATTTTGCCAAATGGCGTCTCCAGGTGAATCCTCAGAAGAGCGTAGCCATCTTATTCTCTAGAAGATCAGTGCTTCCCAAAGAAGATATTCTCCTCTTTAACACAAAAATTCAGTGGAAAACAGAGATCAAGTACCTTGGTGTAGTAATGGACAGTAAACTGACTTTCAACTCCCATATCAAGACTCTCTGTGCAAACACATCCAAAACCATAGCCCAGCTCTATCCGCTAATAAACAGAAACAGCAAACTGAGCACCAGAATCAAACTTCTCATATACAAACTGATGGTTCGTCCAATACTCACTTATGCCTCCACCGGCCTGGAGCCATACTTCAAACTCAAATATCATTAAATTACAACGCATTCAGAACAAGTGTCTTAGAATGATCCTGGGCGCTCCATGGTTCATCCGAACTGTCCAACTGCACCGCGACACGGAGGTCCCCTATATTTACACCTTCATGCGGACTATAGCAACCAAATTCTTTTCAAAGGCAAGTGTGCATCCTAACAGACTGATCAAACTGGCCGCTGACTATGATGCAACGGACTATTCTAAGCACAAAAGACCTAAAGCCATCCTAAACCCCCTCACTGAGGATTAATCTCCTAGCCCAATCAGGGCGAGCAATATAGCTCATAAACTCTTTCCACTCACAGTCTCTGTTAATATAGCCGGGAATATGAAAAGCTTTTGCTTCACCCGTTAAGCCAGTAATGTTACTAGTGCGAGAGCATCCCAGTTACGTAGAGCAGTGTTTCTCAAACTTCAGACATCCGCGTTCATATGATTAGTGCGGTATTAACAAAAGATCGTGCTACTAAATGACAAAGACAAGCCGACAGTTGAGTTGAAATGCTAATTCTCTTCAACCGAATTCCTTATATAATATCTGAAACACATTCACTATATATTTCTTCGTTTTAACACGTTCACTCAAACAAAACCATAGGTTGCACCGGCAACCTATGGTTTTGCTTGAGTCATACAGCATTTTCTGTGGGAGGGGGACATGAGACCCATTAGTTAGTGCCGTTTTTATCCCAGTTGTCTCTAATTGTTGCACTGTTTGTTGAGAAACATATTGCACAGCCTGCAGATGTCTCTGTACCTTATTCAGTGATACAATAGGAACGTTTTACGATCTCGAACTTCATTGAATATATTGAATTTTATTCCATGCGTTAATGATGAATTGCCGAAAATTGCCACGGACCCCCTGAAGACCTTTCACGTAACCCCGGGGGTATGTGTACCACACTTTGAGAAACACTGACGTAGAGTTCAGTGATGCGCATGCGCTGTCATACGATCCCAGCTGTGTCCTGTTCGTTTAAACTTTCCAATTGTTGTTGCTGTTGTGAAGGGTGATAAATTTCTGCCGTTAAATTTTCTCTAAATTTCTTGTCAAATTATGGCTGAAAAACGTCGGCATTGTTACAATATTGCATACAAGCTACGTGTGATTGCGTATGATAAAGAACATGGAAACAGGGCTGCAGAGAGGCATTTCGGACCACCCCCAACTGAGAAAATGATAACTTGGCGGAATCAGGAAGAGGATTTAAAAAAAAGCAACTCACGGTAAACATAACCTACGAAGTGGAACTGCAAAATGGCCAGAACTTGAGGCAGAACTGAATACTTGGATTTTAGACCACAGAAAAGCTGGACTTTCAGTGTCTACAAAAATGATTATTCATTAAGCGAAAGCGATAGCCACTAACAGAGGGATCGCCAACATTACTGGATCAACATCATGGTGTTCAAGATTCATGAAGAGAAACCAGCTATGTATGCGGACTAAAACAAAAATATCACAAAAGATGCCAGCCGAATATGAAGAAAAAATGATTGAATTTCATCGATTCGTCATTAACGCAAGGAAACGAGAAAATTTTGAACTTGCGCAAATAGGAAACATGGACGAGGTTCCGCTGACTTCTGATGTGCCCTCAAACAAAACTGTAGATTCCAAGGGCACTAAAAGTGTTACTATTAAAACTTCGGGGCACGAAAAAACTCGCTACACGATTGTTTTATCCTGCTGTGCTGATGGGACAAAATTGCCGCCACTATTGATTTTTAAAAGGAAGACGCTACCCAAAGAAAAACTGCTTAAAGGAGTGTTTGTACATGTTCACGCAAAAGGCTGGATGGATGGAGGAGGAATGAAGTTATGGATAGATAAAATTTGGTTTAGGCGCCCTGGTGGACTGTTGAAGAAGCTTGCCATGCTAGTATGGGATCAGTTTCGTTCTCACAGAACAGACGATGTTACAAATAAACTCAAGGAATTGAAAAGTCGGTTAGTTGTAATTCCAGGAGGTCTAACTAGTCAGCTTCAACCTTTAGATGTTTGTATTAATAAACCATTTAAGGGATTTATGAAGGAGAAGTGGAACAGCTGGATGCAGTCTTCAGATTTTGAGGTTACTCCATCAGGAAGAAGGAAGAGGCCTAGCATTTCGCAAGTTTGTGAGTGGGTCAAAGCTTCGTGGGACGCTGTGAAAACTGAGACAGTGGTTAAATCATTTAAGAAGTGTGGAATTAGTAATGCACTGGATGGTACAGAGGACAATTTGTTGTATGAGGACTCAGATTCTGATTTAGAAGAGGTTTCAAATGTCTCTTCAGTTAGCTCTGGAGATGAATTTCTGGGTTTTGACGATTAAAAGGTGGGTACTCTTTCCTAGTTAGATTAGGTATTTGTTGAAAGTAGACCTACTTATTACTTTATATTTGAAATCCTATAAATTCATTATAATATTCAGTGATACAGTTTTTTCCTAAAAAATATGTACAAAAAAGGGGGTGCGTCCTATACGCTGGCAAATACGGTAAATGATTAAATACGCTAATAATGTGAACGCCAATGTTTACTATAGCATGCTAAATGCCGCTGCTGTTGAGCCTGTACCAGTTATTTTGGACTGGCAATCCTATTGTTTCAATGCTAGGATACCACATAAAATTCAAGTATAATGAACTATAGTTTTATATAGACAAACTGGCTTTTATAATCACAAGTACAGTATTACGTAACAACGTCATGTTGTTGTTTGGGATTACAACCGAGGCAACTAAAATATGAGACCGATTATGTGTATTAAATAATTATGTGTAATTTTTGGTCGGTTTTTTTGTTATGCGTGTTGAGTGTAGAGAAGTTTAGTGTAAGGGTTCACTATGTATGAAGTCTGTTATTGTTTGCGGTGTTACTTTTGAAAAATACAAAAATTATCTAATAAGTCAGTTGGTTCATCCATTAATTTAAATAATGCTTTCAGATTAGCGGGGAAGGGGAGAGGAGATCGATGTTTGTAGAGTTGTTTAGATTAAGCCAGAGCAACTAAGGATATGAGACAATTATATTACCGTTGTGAACTGTTGGTCTTCTCGGAGCGGTTTGCATATCGTGCGGGATTAAAAATCTGAGATTCCGGAAGGATCTTGCATTTGTTTCCTTCCTACTTTATATGGCACCAGTTAACTCACCCACATCAAATAGGCCAATTGGGATAATTTTGGTGAAGCCACTTATTTAAGATAATTAGGTATTGCAAACATTAAATATTTTATTGATTATACATTAAACTTTTACAAAAACGAAATTAATTATAAAGAAATTTTTTCATTTTTTTTCAACAGAATCTTTCAAAATTTTATCAAATTTTAAATTTCTTGCTTCGTTACATAGCAGAGACCCAATTGGGTACAGTCAGTGCGATCGACTTTCTGCCAGTCCTAACTCACCTTCAGTTTAAAATCTGTTATAAAGGTTCATCTTTTACTGCGACGGGAATCGAACTTAGATCTTTTCAAAAAGAGGAGGATTTTTTTTTTTTTTTGAAATGATACTCGCACCTACCAAGCTATTTAAAAAAGTATATCAATGACATAACTAATTTTTTGAACTCCTCGGTGGCAATAAGCTTTTTACATTCCTTTTAACGCCTCTAGAATTTTTATTTTTGAGTTCTTTAAAGCCTTAGTTTGAGTCCAGATCTCAGTCCTCGCAGACCCTCGATTGAGAACTTCATGCGTTATAGATTGTAGACCGCTCGATTCCTAAAAATTGTCCCTAAATAGCTGTGGTATTTTATTTTTCTTGTAGAGCCTCCATTCGGGATACAGCTGATGCTTTTTATATTCCTCTCTCTATTTCCATGGGTTTGTATTTTTATTGCTAATTTTCACACC
Source organism: Typopeltis vanoorti (assembly GCF_054136105.1). Taxonomy (NCBI): domain Eukaryota; kingdom Metazoa; phylum Arthropoda; class Arachnida; order Uropygi; family Thelyphonidae; genus Typopeltis; species Typopeltis vanoorti. The sequence goes on from NC_143554.1 coordinate 91,078,785, forward strand.
AAATTTGTTACAGCAGTCGTTGAGTTTAGTTAAAGAACCTATAGACTTGTTCGTTCTGGATTTATTTATGAGTGTAACAACATCTACATCAAGTAAAGAGTTAAGTTGAATATGTCTAATATTTAATCAGGTTTGATGCAACATTCTTTTCACGTGATTTTAACAAAACTCCTCCTGTATCTCAGCCTGACTTACAACTATATATATTGTTCTGTATAATTTTCCATTTACCTCATACAATCATAGTGTTTTGAAAGGATTTTCTCTTAGCACCTTGTCATATGCTTTTTCCCCTCTACAAAATTTGAATATAGATTATTATTATATTCCCATGATATTTTTCATTATAGTATCTTGATCCTAACAAACTCTGCTTGGACTGAACCCAGATTGCTTCTCCCTAGTTTATCTTCCATAATTTTTGTTAGCCCAGTTTCAAGTAGGCATGCGTAAATTTTACCCTAAACATTTAGTAGCCAAATTTCGCTGTATTTCTCAGTTCCTTCAATTCCATCAATTATGCACGGTAACCACTTTAAAACTTTTATACCTACATATTTGAGCATTTTGGTCGATTATCATCCACCCTAACTGCATTCCTCTAGAATATTATTTACCACGGCTCTGACTGCTTGTTACGTTTTAGCAATCTTTCAAAGTAATTAGTACAGATATCCAGAATATTACCTTCAGTTTTCATGTCGCCTTTTATCATCTGCTGCCTTTTATCAATTTGACTTTTTTTCTGCAGCCTCCAGAATATTTCGCCATCTTCGTAATATTTTCATCTTCTTATCAAAACCTTCCAACGACTTTTGCTTAGTTCTTTCACACCTAGCTTAGCTTCATTTTCATCTTCATTTTCTTAGGAAATCAGAAATTTTGAAGGAAGGTTAGAAACGATTTCTTCTTTATCTGCCTCTTTATCTTTTGAGGCCCACATGAAATTCGGATTTTTCTGTCATTGCAAACAACCTCACCTCATGCCTGCCTGAATCAATAAATCAATATTTTCTTCAATTTTCTACTGACCATGGTTCAATTCTTGTTTTAAAACTGGTAATCTTTCTTTATTTTAATCTATAGTTCCTCTGAAAGTAGCCAAATTTCATTCATTTTAAAACTTTCTTACGTATTTTTATTTCACACACATCCTGCTCAAAATTACATTACGATTCACTTACTATATTAAATCTCTGTATACTCCTATATCTTAAACTAGCATTTAAATCGCAATTAACAATAACATAGTCAACGAAACTTTCGTATTTTTTGTCTTTTCGCCATGTGAATTTTTATGTATATCTTTATGTAAGAACCGTCCATCTCCTGAACAGAAATCCAGATACTTACCAATATTATTAGCTCTGTTATTTCTCCAAAATTTTGCTAAAACATTTCCATATATCTGGGATTCATTTCCTACTCTGCTGTTTAAATCTCCAACAATCACCAGCTTTCCGTTTTCTTTATGTCAGCTGCTTTCTTTAGTGATTCGAAAATTTTCCTTACACTTCCTTAGAACTCTTTGTGGGACCCTAGGCAGTAATAACTGCCTAGGGTACAACACATGAATATCACATCTTGTGTTTGTTTAGTAGAACATGTTACGTAAGTTCAGTCTCATAAAAATCTGAAATTGCAGAAAGGATAAAAATCCTTACCATATCAACTTTTTTTTTTTTTTTTTAATGTAGAATGAATGCGATAATATCTCTAAGATTTCCAGAAATTATTTTTGAAGATTTTGGAGCGGAAGCCTAGTGTTATTTGGAATCCATATGCAGTTTTGAAAAGTTTTTAGCATGAAAGTATTAATTTAATACTCCATTTTAAGGGAATATTTTTACTTCGAGGTCTCTTAAAATTATCAGAACAGAGCTCTGTAACCCCATATACAAAATAATAAGAATAAACGATTTTGATTGAGATGATAATTTAAAAAAAAAAGAAAATTATATTTTTCATTATTCCAGCATTTATAAATAATGTTCGCAAAGCTCAGGACGCGCAGCCTAGCTGGGCCGAGTGTATAGCCTTACCCCCCCCCCCCCACTTTTTTTTCTTTCCAACCAACAATCCTTGGGTTTGAATCCCACTGTTTATTGGAGGCCTGAACAAGATTGAAAGAATTCCGTGTTTGGTTTCTAGAACAGGATTTTTCCTAGGCGTAATTTCATGGGCATGATTCACATAAAAAAGGTTTTAAAAATATAGACTACAATTCATTAAATTATTTATTAAAATTAAAAATTATTTAAAATTAATTAAACTTCGATAACTTTAAACAATGGAGTTTTCTTTCTATTGTAATAATATAGTCAAGAGTTTTTAGCAAACTGCTTTACGGAGAATTTTTATCTTGAATTTTATATACGGTGAGATGATAATAATCAAACACTACGTGAAATTTATAACGGTTTGAATATAAAACTTAACGATTTAAGATTTTTTATAGTGCTTTAACATACTCTCAACTACTCATGACAGCAATCGTTTTGTTAATATTCTGGAAGTTCTTTCGGCAGTTTTTAAGTTAGACATTTTATGAAGTGACACCATTGCTAATTAATTTTATTTCATGTAGTTCTACAATCATAGTTAGATAAATGTATTGCAGTTTCCTAGAAATATGGACTTTGAAATCTGGAATTTATCTGAGATTATCTCGGCGTTTTGACCTCTAGGATCAGATGATCCTGGTTGATTAAATGCACAGCGTAAACATTACATATTTTCAGAGGGTATATAGTTTCAGCATAGTTAAGTTCATTGCACCAGGGTGATCACTCAGCAAAAATCTTTCGTACCTACTTATGCAAGAAAAAGGTACTAAATCTGAAAAAAAAAAAAAAAAAAAGTACTAGATTTTTATTTGCTTTCGTTTCACTCTGTTTTCGGCATTTTACGATATCACTACCTTATTATCATAGATGAACTCAATGTAAAACCTCTAAATTAACACATGTACGACAAAAATGAAAAGAAAAAAGTCAAACTCATCTCACTGTAGTCATGAGTCCAAGAGCTGCAGTTGTCATTCATCATAACAGAAGTCCCAGTTGTAACTCTAACACTTAATATGCGTTTTAATTTAATATATAATTTTTAGTGCTTAAAATAATATAACGCATATTGTTTAGTGTTTAAAATAATGTAACATTAAATTTTCAGTTATTTAATATGCTATTTACATATACAGGGATGCCCATTCACAAGAAAAACACTGGAAATATTTATTCATTCTTTTTAGCAGATTTTGCTAAATTAACTCTTCAGAAATAGTAAACTATGTAGCTGATGAAAATTTCAATTTTTCTTTTGTCAAAAGGAGTCCATTCATCAAGTGAGTTCGTAGTTGATTTCTTATTTTATTCTTATTTATTATCACTGCTGAAAATATTCTTTCAGTTGCTGCTGATGAATGAGGGAGGCACAGTACAGCTTTAACTTCTTCTTCTACGCGTTATTCCCGCTTCCTATGCAGGGTCCGCGTGTTACTTAGATGCGACTTCTTGTTAGTACTACTCCCAACCGACCCGTCGCCTGGTCTGCCGCTGGGGGAGGGGATATATTTTTGACTGTAGAGGCGTATGTTCACGGGGTCGGTTTGTCTGTTTGTGGGATGAAAAAACGCCAGATAAACTGGCGGGAAAAACCCTACGGACCGCGCCCAAGACCGGCTAACTTGGCTATGCCTGAGGAAGCTCTTCAAATTCCTCACGTCTACAACGGGAATCGAACCTGGGACACTCCTTCCCCAGGCATATGGTTGCGAAGCGCAAAAGCCACTAGGCTAACCGCGCGGTCACAGTACAGCTTTAACTGATGTTGTTAAATTAGGGAATATTTGTTCTCCTACAGCATTTTTCATATCAAAAACTTTATTCCAAAAAAAACTTTTTTTCAAATGCTTCTAGTCTTCAATAGTTGCCATTCTCTATCAAGCTCTTTGTAACACCCCTAGATATACATTTTTATGTCTAAAAACTGCCCATTGTCGGTTGGATTTATCTTTTCAATGGAGTCCAAATGACGCTGTGCATAAATAAAAGGTGGTTACTCATATTAAATCCACTTGTTTTAATTGCTGTAGTGATATTATGACGCGCGAGAGGCGTTTGAATAGCAAAGAATATATTTTCATTAGCTAATACCAGTCGGATTGTGTGAGTATGGGTTCGGGGGGGGGGGGGGAGGAGAAGGTTAGCGAACAGTGAGAAGGGGAGAAAAAAAAAGAGAAATCATGCTTGTGTCACTGAATGTGAAATATGGGGAGGTGGGAGAAGAGAAACATATTAAACTCATATGTCTAACGCTCATGTTGTTGTTATTATTATTATTATTCGGAAGGAAGAAAGTACTAGATCTGTTGGTGAACATACTAGAACACTAAAAAATTATAAAAAGTACTAGATGTGGTCACCCTGCCTTGCACCCCTTGTGTCATAATGCGGAAATCAAATATTACGTTATGCCAAAACTTATCTATTGCTACAACTAACGCCGGGTATAAAAACTTAGACTAGCGGTACATGGAAAAAAGATTTGCCGTTACGTGAATAATGGACGCTTGAGTTTTTTAAATTTATGAAATTATGAACAATAAAATATCAAAAATTTCTCCTGTAAAGATAAATAATTACATCTAAGCAGTAGTTGACAAATCATGTGTTGATGTCATGTTAATACAGTATTTTATAATTAATTTTGTATTGTAAATATTTTAATAAGCGGTATAGAAAATTTTCAATTTTGGTTTTGATGGTACAAGTATTAAAAAAAAGCTTGAGAACCGCTGGCTTAGACGATTAAACCGAAACAAACAAATGAAAGAAAAATATATTATTATACCCATTGTAGGATATAGGACTTGGTAAGATCTCTCTCAAAACAAAACAAAAAACGTTATATACATTGAAAATTATTTTTAATTTCATTTCTATTTTAGTTAAGAGCATCATATATATCTAATTTAATTTTCCTCCCTCAATTTAAAGGCCCTTGATAAAACTCAGCATATACACGTACATAAATTCAAACTAGTTATAGCTATGATTTTTCCAGAATAGGGTCTCGTTGGTCCCTTTAAGATCTTGAGAATATTAGTGGAGTTCTGTCAGTCATCATTGAGCTCTCCTCAACTCTCCATCCCGCTGCATTTCGCTATATGGCAGTTAAGCAACTGTTCATCTGTTCATGACTCATTATAAACAGGACTTATTTTACAATAACTAAATTCTGCTAAAACATACTCTGTTAGATTACCTTTTTAGTCATCTAGCGACAGAGGCGCAATTACGATATCAGGAAACAAGTATGTAGGAAGGAGATGAGCTATTGCTTACAGGATGTAATATAAACTCTGGGATCTCCCCCTCTCCCTCCACACGAAATTTCTGAATAGGATCATTGAACCCTTTTACAGAAGAACCTACTCCATTGCTTAGCAATACTAACGGGAAATTTGTCTACGATAATATAAAAATTATGCCACTTTAAGTTTGTGGCAGAGTTAAGAAGAAAAGGTTAATTTTTTTAATATAAATATTGAACTTAAAATCTAACTTATCTGGTAGAAAAGGCTGCCGCCAAGCGGCTCTATGATTCACAGTTATGTTTTTTTTTGTCTCTTGTAAATTGCGAATAGGCTTATAATAGCATGGGGAAATGAAGAAATCGACATTAGGGTTCTTGAAAAATTTAGCACTAAAGGAGCTATATGCCTACTCCGTTTGGGGAATAACAGGCATTCGATAATATGGTGGAGTCAAATTCAAGTCTGTGATAATAAATTCAACATAAGGGGAATGTTGGAATTTAAAATAGAAAAATATGAAGAAAAATAAAACACCACGGTAAAAAAAAATAATAAAGAAATGTAATTTTTGAAGAACAGAAAGTGAATGATTAGACGAATCAAATGAAAAGATGAAGGAATTAGATCAAATAAAAAAAAATCAGCTAACGCCTTTTATTTCCGTATAGGGAGCAGGCGAGGCCATTTTAGCCCGTCTAACTTTTGGAGACTGAGTGCGCAATTCAATCTCCACTGGTAGCCAATCAGAGAGAGCTGGCCCAATGCTATCACTAATTTAATTGAAGTGAAGAGATGGCTAACAAGTGCTGCCATCTTGTCGTCCCTAATCCTAACACAATATTTTTGATGTCGGAAAATAAGCGTGGGTGCGATGGTAGATTTTCTTGAGTTTCCGACATCAAAAATATTGTGTTAGGATATCAGATTCTCCCATCGCCTGCCTGTGCCAGAGATTGACTAACTCTGGAACCGGTTGAAGAAAGGCGTCACGCCACTTCCACTGAGCTACACAGACCTTTAGGAATTAGATTACCAAAAAAAAAAAAAAAAAAACTAAATATGGGATGGTCTAATAGGCTGGTTAACAGACTGGATATCAAATCTGTTCTCCAACTGACAAATCCCACCGTCTCAGCTGGAGGTATGGAAGTATGCAAAGTGTTTAAGTGGTGGTTGAATGAATTCATTATTCAATGGAAGACCACCGCATTGCTTATTGGAAATCTGAAGTGGATTAAGAAATTTCAAGATTTGGTCTGTACAGTAGGGCTGCTGGATTAGCTTACCCCACTTATGTGGGGTAAGCTAATCCAGCGCAACATTAATTGTGTAATTTAATTATATAATTTAACTAATAATGTAATTAATTGTGCAACAACATATTGTTGTTGATGATGATGGACGATAGATGGCGTTGATGGTACTTGGAGAATAGAATAGTAGTGGAGAGGAGATGTATTTAGCGAAGTGAGTAGTATGCCCTCCCGCGATGAGTCCTTGGACTCCCTGGAAGTGTCACGTAATAATAATATTATTACCTTAGATGCTATGATCAGTGTCCTTTCTGCTTTATGAAAACAAGCTATCATTCAAACAATAATTTGACTGGTGATACAGAGAAATTCAGATTCTACCCAGGAATCTAAGAATAATCGGTAGCATTGTAACAACAACATTTTTTAAATAATAATCGTTTTTATTGATTTCTAAAATATTTACACATATACAATGATCACCTGGAGTGACATTCCAACTTATAATTTTTACAAAAATCACCACTAAGTGCTGCATATATGGTTCATTTTCTACACTGGATTTCAATTAAAAATTTTAATAATACTTGTTGCCTCTAACATACCAAACCAACTTTTACAATCTATTCAAGAAATATATACAGGAAATAAAATAGCAGTTAAATTAGAACACGCCTCAGAATGGAAAGATATATCAAGAGGAGTACGACAAGGATGTACCCTCTCACCTCTGCTTTTCAATATATATATATATATATATAAATGAAATATTAACAATCTGGAAACAGCATAACCCATTTGGTATACAAATGACCCCGCAAATGAAGATAGATACACTACTATTTGCAGATGATCAAATAGTATTAGCTACATCAGAAGATGACTTACAAAGATCATTAAAATCATTAAATGATATCTCAAAGCAATATAATATGACAATATCCAAAGAAAAAACAAAAATAATGGCATTCAAAGGAGAAAACCCAATAAGAAGTAAAATAGTGATAGATAATAAAATACATACTAGAACAAGTAAACACTTTCAGATACTTGGGATGTGATCTATCATACGAAGAAGAAAAAGACATAGACACTAAAATATCAAACTTTGTCAAAGTAAATGGCATAATAAATAATATATTTAAGCTTCCTGGTACAAAAACACACTAGAATCAGACTATATAATGTCTTGTCAAAACCAACTCTACTATACGGAAGCGAAACATGGACCATGAAAAGGAAAGATGAAAAACGAATTCAAACAGCAGAAATGAAGTTCCTCAGAAAAACAGCTGGATATACCAAGTGGGACCACAAAACAAATGAAGAAATCTTACAATCCCTAAAAATAAAATCAATTAATTACTACATACTATAAACAAAAATGGCTAGACCATTTAAATCGAATGGACAACAGCAGACTACCAAAAATATTATACAGATACAAAATAAGTGGAAAAAGAAGAATCGGAAGACCAAGAAAGAGATGGCATGAGACCGGAACAGGCCACATGGCCTATATTCCATGTTAGGAAGAAGAAGAAGCCTCTATATTATGTATATACAACACTTGTTCTTCTAATATTAACAATGTAGATTGTACAGAATTTTTAAGTTATTACGTTTCCTACCCCCTTCCCACCACCACAAAAGTCGACAAAAATCGATCATACTAAAGAGCATTGTCGATAACCAAGTAAAAAATACAGACCGGAATTCCCTACTTAAAACAAACGATCCTGTAACATTATACGAGAATTCAACTAAAGTTCACAGAAATATACAAAAAAGCAACAAAACCTACACAAACGAGGCGACAAACAGACAACAATCCATGGATAAATGACGACATACTAAATACTATTACTGAAAAAGAAAATCTATGGAAAAAACTTAAAAAGTCACCCAGTAACACACATTTACAAACCTTATACAAAAACACAAGAAATAAACTAACAACAAATATACGTAGGGCAAAAAGACGCTACTACTTCCAAAAATTCATGCATCAACAACATTAAGCAAACATGGGCTACATTCAGTAACCTGAAAAAAGAAAACGTCAGCACAAGATTTTATTGCAAAAAACTTCGGTCAGGACACAAACCAAGAGGAACTAGCAGACTCATTCAACCATGCTTTCACAAACAACATCACACAACTCAAAAAAGACAAACTTCCAACGATTAACAAAAAACTACCGACACAAACACAAAGTAAACAAAACGATGTATTTTCCACCCATAACAAAACAGGAACTGAAAGAAGCAATCCTACAACTAAAACCAAAGACCACTCCAGGAATAGACAAAATAAGACTCACAGACCTTATAACACACTTTGAACAAATAAATCCAATACTTTTGAAACTGGTGAACATAATATTCGACACAGGCATTATTCCACAACAACTACAAACTGCAGTAATTACGCCAATATACAAACACGGCAAAAGAAACGATACTCAGAACTACAGACCAATAGCTACACTACCAGTCCTCTCAAAAATTCTAGAAAAAATAACACACACCAGACTACAGAACTATTTACAGAAGTACAACATCATCTCACAAAACCAATACGGCTTTCAGAAAACAAAAAGCACCATTACTTTATTAGAAGACATCACCGACACAATAAACAAAGCTCTCGACAAAAACAAGTACGCCGTCCTTATACTGCTGGACCTAACCAAAGCATTTGACACACTTGAACATGACATACTACTCACCAAACTATACTCAATAGGTATAAGAGGAACACTGCATACATGGTTCAAGAACTATCTCTCAAACAGAACACAAGTAACAAAAATAGGTACATGTCATAGTCAGAGTATACGAGTAAAACACTGTGTACCTCAAGGTGCCATATTATCACCCACTCTATTCAACATATACATTAACGATGTTCATAACATATCCATAAGAAGTCAAATATTTCAATACGCAGACGACACGGCACTACTAGCAATCCACACAGACATTAACACAGCTCTCTGCAAAGCACAACAAGACCTAAACGAAATCACAACATACTTCCACCAAAACGCAATTCTAATCAACGGCACCAAAACACAGATGTTGATATTACACAACTCAAGAATCATACGCCCTGCATCACTATCGATACATTGTCACACATACCGCTGTATTAACAACAAAAATACCTGCCAATGTTCCGAAATCAAACCTGTAACATACGGAAAATACCTCGGTCTCTATATAGATTCCCACCTTAAATGGACAAAACATATAGAATACCTACACACCAAACTCCGGATCATCGCAGCAAAAACTCTTCCAAGTTAAAGACATTATTCCACCCAACATAAAAAAAAAACTCCTATATCACGGTATCTGCGAATCCCTACTCAGATACGGAATAACAGTCTATGCAAATACATCAAACAGCCACCTAACAAAATTAGAAACACTACACAGGAAAATCGTGTCAACAGTGATCTGGACACCTTACACGCAACAACCAATATCCGACAAGCACATGGCGATACACAGAATTCTGAGCATTAAAAACCTGAAACACTACATGACATTAACAAGGAATTACTTCAACATCACCTATCGAAACAGAGACACATATCGTATAACGCGACCTACAACAACTCTCTACATCCCCACACCCTTCAACAACACATACGGTTCTTTTGTGAGATCACATCAGATACCCACGCAACTCAACAACCTACCAAGAAAGTTAAAACATGTAGATAACTGCAGAACATTAAAAAACGAACTCTGGAAAATATACCAACAAAGTTAAGAAACCATTAACACTAATATACACATCACAAATCACTAGCATCCAATGCCTACATTCCATAGATAAACAGTATCAACAACACAAATAGTGAAGGCTAAATCCCACTCTCTTCATAAAAGCTAACCCAAGCTTCGAAGTAGGTGGGATTAACCTGCCTCACTCATCTACAAGTAATCCTTATAAGCAAATGCAGAAATTTGTATGTATAATCACTCTTTCTCAAACTTAAAAAAAAAAAAAAAAAAATCTGCATATTGTATTGAATCTTTGTAATGTACAGAAAATATGTCTCATGTATATACAGGGTGTTCGGGATAAATTTGACATATTTATAATTAATTATATTTTTCCGTAAGTTACATGTATTAACACACACTTCTCTTCATTTAAAAGTTTGGACCCTTCTTCATTCATATACAAGATGTCAGAAAGGATGGATAGCTGGAACCCACCTGAATCATGGAAGAGAATAACTTGTATCATGATGATTTGTGCCCGCCATCAAAATAAGGATATTACGACTGCTGCCCAATGCTCCCTGAATACAGTAAAAACAATCAGGCATGAACTAGAGACTTGCAATGGTGACTACGAGGATGTAGCAAGAAGAAAGATCCCTAGCAGATGATCTGATTGCGTTCGTACAGCAGAATTCCTCGCAAATCTGCAGGAACAGGTGTTGAAGAACCCTGGCATTGGAATTCGGGCTTTGTTCGTGGAGTTGCTAACTGTAGTCAAGCCCTGGATAACAAGGGTAGCCAATGGTAGGCCGTATGTATGGCAGCAGGATTCGGCCCCTTGCCACACCTCTGGGAAAAGTCAAAAATGGTTGTCTGAAAATTTCTACGACTTCACCAGTCCAAATGTTTGGCCTCCAAACTCCCCAGACCTTAACCCCATGGATTATTTTGTATGGGGCGCAGTTGAAAAAGACACCAATCGCACTTCCAGTAATACAAAAGCCCAGTTAATGGATAAAATTAAAACAGTTTTTGCGGCCCTTCCCAGGGAGACTGTAGCATCAGCTTGTTCGAGGTTCCGAAGCAGAATTGAAGCTGTGATCGATGCTAATGGTGGTTATTTTGAGTAAATCTTGTTGATAGTATTGTAATTAACTCTGCCTGCAATGTTTTTTTGTCAATTCATTAAATTTAATAGATACAAAGAAGATTTTCTTTTTCCTTACGAAACTGTCAAATTTATCCCGAACACCCTGTATACGTAAATACTATGTATGATAAATCTTCTCAGTGTGAAAAAAAAATACTATTATTATTATTATTAACATTATTATATTAGTCATTCATTATACAGAAAATTCTGCACAATCTTCATTGTTAATATTCGAAGAACATGTGTTGTAAATACATAATATAGAGGCAAAAATTGAAATTTTTAATTGAAATCCAATGTAGAAAATTAATCATATATGCAGCACTTAGTGCTGAATTTTGTAAACATTATAAGTTAGAATGTCACTCAAGATGATCATTGTATATGTGTAAATATTTTAGAAATCAATATATTATTATTATTTAAAAAAATCTTACGTTTTTCTGTATTTTCTGTATAATGCTAATAATAATAATAGTAGTAATTTTTTTGACAGTGACAAGGTTTATTATCATACAGAGTATTTACGTATATATACATGAGACATATTTTCTGTACATTACAAGGATTCAGTACAACATGCAGATTATAATAATTATAATTATTATTATTATCAAACTTTATTCATAGGTTATAAGAGCTACATTTTCAATATTTATTGTTTACGTGTAGAGCGGAATTTTAGGTAAAATTGTAATGCTACTTTTTTATAAATTTTACACTAAAATGTTGTTTGTATAATATGTATTTACAGTGGTGCACCCAGAGGGGGGACAGGGGGCCCTGTCCCCCCAAAGAAAAAAGGAATAAACACTAGAAAATTTTCCAAAAATCTTTTCCTAATTATTATTATTATTATAAAAACCTCCATGGAGTCAAAGACTCATTGTGGGAGGTCCACTGTTATATACACAGCTTATCATACTGTGCCTTAAATATATTCACTGTCTCGGCACACACCACACCCTCGGGCAAAGCATTCCAATCACTCGCCACTCTCCATGAAAAAAACCTGCTCCTCACTCCCTTGCTCACACCCTCCTTATACAGCTTCCAGGAATGACCTCCTGTTCTCCTGCTATCCTCACCCATTCTGTGCAAAACCTCCCTGACATTAATCTAGTAATAACCTCTTAACAGCTTATATGTCTCAATCATATCCCCGCCTCCTCCTTCTATCCACCAATTTGCAAATTGCATTTTGTCAATCTGTCTTCATACTCTACATTCCAGACAGCAGAAATCACCTTAGTCAATCGCCTCTGAACTTTTTCCAACACAATTTCATCTTTCTGAAAATCAGGTGACCAGATCTGTGCACAGTAATCCATATGTGGCCTGATCAAAACCGTATACAAAGGAACCATAACATCCTTACTTCTACAAGTCAATGTCCTCCGCATCATTCCCATTATCCACTGTCTTGTCTTCACTATTTTAGTAACATGTCCCCGAAATTTTAGGCGCTTGTCTACAATCACTCCCAGCTCTCTCATTTCCTCTACCTCTTCCAAGATATTTGCACCGATTGTGTACTTTTCATCGTATCTCTGCTTCCAAAATTTCAAAACCTTACACTTTGAAACATTGAATTGACATCCCCCACTTATTTACCCATTCAGCCAGTGTATCCAAGTCCTCTTGCAAAGCTACAGCATCCACACTACTCCTGATAGCTCTCCCCAACTTTGCATCATCTGCAAACAACTGCACATCACCATTCAGACCTCTCCAGATATCATTTACATACAAATTAAACAGCATGGACCAAAACAGACCCTTGAGCTACACCACTAGTAACTTTCCTCTTCTGGGATATCGCTCCTCCATAGACAACTCGCTGATACCTATCAGGCCAATTTCCAATCTAGCGAACCAATCTACTGTTCAGCCCCATCCGTTCCAATTTAATTACCAGCTTGTCATGTGGCAATTTATCAAACGCCTTTGCAAAATCTAAATATACCACTGCATATGCAACACCCTTATCCAACGCATTTGTCACTTTATTATAAAAAGTAAGCAGGTTGCTAAAGCATGATTTTCCTTTAGTAAATCCATGCTGTCCCCAAAAAAAGAGTATTTTTCTGTTGTCAACCCAATTCTGAATCTTATTCCTAACTAACTTCTCTAATACCTTGACCACAACTCCAGACACACAGACTGGTCTATAATTCAAAGCCTTACTCTTATCACCTCTCTTATGAATTGGAACAATTTTATCCTCTTTCCACTCTTTTGGAACTTGACCCAGTGAGAGACTCATGTTGAAAAGATATACAAAAACTGTTGTTAACTCTCTGGCACATTCCCTCAAAACGTGGTGAACACAGCCTTATTTACATAAAATTCATTTTTTTTTTTATTTATGTTGTGTCGTATCTTTTATTTCTATACTACTTATGAATTAGCGATCATTGCAGATGCTCAGTCATAGGTCATATGCGATGCGTAGTGTGTACTCTCAAATCGTCTATTCAACTCGCCCCACCCCCTCAAGATTAAACCCTGAGTGCGCTACTGTGTATAGAATACATATTTACATTAAGTATGAGCTTGCATCATCGAAGCACGTGTTAAGTTTTCTAATGGTGTTATTTATTTATTGCTGTGCTGGCAATACCAACCTTTCCTAATTGGGTTGTGGGGGCAACAGCTGCAAGAGGAACTTCCAATGGTCATGATCCTCTGCCACCAAGCTCAGCTGTTCTGGTGGGATTCCCAAACGTGTCCACCCAAGGTTTTGGATATAATCTATCCAGCGAGTCCTTGGCCTTCCACTCCCTGGCTTGGCAGAGGGCTTGCTGAGGGAGCCTCTCTTGTGGCATTCTGACCAGGTGCCCATACCAACGTAACTGTGATCTCTCAACACGGAGAAGCATCGGTTGAGTATTGAGGGTTTCCCGAATTGAAGAGCTTCTGACTCTGTCGGGTCTTGTCAGCCCCCTCGAAGGAACCTCATTTCAGCCGCTTGGATTCGTGTCCGCATTCTTTTGGTCATTACCCAACTCTCATGACCATAGGTGAGGATGGGGACATAGACTGTATTGAAGAAAGCCAGCTTTGCCTTCTGGCTTAACTCCCGCTTCAATACTACCAAACGGCCAAGCTCCCGCAATATTGAGTTTGCTAAGCCAATTCGAGTATCTAGCTCTAATAGATCTAGATCTCTAGATCTATTAGTATAATAGATCTAGATCTGTAGATCTATTAGACTAGAGATCTAGATGGCAATAGATCTGATATATTCCGCTGCATTAGAATTGGAAACGCATGCCCGCACACAGCAACAACAATAAATAGATAAATAAATTCCAGAGGCTTTATCCCAAAAGGAGCAGACGTGTTCTCTTTTACTCATAACTATTTTTGAAGTTTGGAAGAGAAGCCAGTTAGCTAACCTGACATCTGCCTAAGGCTATATATGATTTAATGGAGAGAGGGAGAGTACGCCAAATAGCTATCGCCGTCTTGTGGTATTTTATCCTAACATTGTATATTATTGGTTATTAATTAAATATTGTTCAAAAAGTTAAATATTTTTCATTCTAGAACTCGTAGAATATCAGGGACTTTCAAAAGTGCATAAAATGGGAATTCCTTTGCGTCCAGTGGTGGATTGTATTGGCTGACCTACTTATATAAACTGTCAAAAGTTTTATTGAGTTTGCTCAATCAGTCTAACTCTCCGGTTCCCAACCTGTGGGTCGCGACCCCAAGGGGGGTGGGGTTAGCAAAGTGTTTCCTGGGAGGTCGCCGAGGTTATTTTTAGCTGCAATTACACTAGTGGCCAAAATTGTGGAAACACTTTTGGAAAAAGTGTATTTTTGAGGTTTGATGGCTTGTAACACCACATTATAACAGCTGCCGAACTAAAAAAACTTGGTTCACTCTATGGGAAGGCGTTGTGAGGCCGTAATTAACGCTAAAGGGTACCCAACTAGGTATTAACTCACATTGTGAGAATTTTTGTATATCTCATTTTTTCTATGTGTTTCACTTTTATTCTTTATAACTGCTGTTCTAATAAAAAGTCCTTCATAAAAGTTATTGCATTACATTCTTGATTAAATTATCTTTCCATTGATATACAATTTTATGGTATTACTAAAAAAAAAAGTGGTGTTATGAGCCATTAAACCTCAGAAATACACTTCGGTACACAATAAATAACGGAAAAAACTCACGTAGAAAGATTATTTATTAGTATAATTTTCGCCTGTGTGTCACAGGCATCCTCAGTACATTAAGCTCAAAATTAAACATTGACAATTCCAAAAAGCGCCACCTAAGTAGCTGGTGTAAGATAACTAAAAAGGTCAATAACTTTCCTTAAAAAAAAAAATAATAATAATACAATAAAAAGTTAGGAAAGATTAGCTGATTTGTAAAGTACTATCTCCCATAAAGGGAATAGATCGTAAGCCGTCGGATCTGTTTAAGTTAGGAGAATGAAGTAGATTTTCACATGTTTCGTTATAAAGGCGTTCCATGAGAAACTGACTTTTGTGAAGAACTCTTGTCTTTCTCCAATGAACTCTGTGTCTAGTGAAGATGGCATGTTCAGAAAGTACAGACTTTTCAGGTTTAAAGTATTCAATATAAGATTGGTGTTCTTCTAGCCGAATAGAGGCAGATCTTCCCGTTTGTCCGAAATAAGATAATCCACAAGAGCACGGAATCTGGTAGACACCTGGATGATTAAAATGTGGAAGCTTGTCCTTAGGAGAAGTGAGAAAGGTGGAGATTTTTTTTCTAAACGATCGAAAGGCAACAAAAATATTCAGTGGTTTTAAAACTTTTGCTATACGTTCACTGATGCCTTGTACATAAGGGATAGTAATGCGCGTTATTTCCTCTGTGTTTGAAGAGGAAGACATATTAAAACTACTCAAAGTTCTTTTAATGAAGCAATTCTTATAACCATTGGATAGAAAGGAAGAAGTTATGTATTGTAGTTCTTTCTGTAAAAGATCGTCTGTAGAACAAAAGGAGTGGGCCCGATGAACCATTGTTTTAATAGTTCCTGCCTTTTGAATGGGATAGTGATGAGATTCCGCATGGATATAATGGCCTGTATGAGTCTTCTTTCCATAAACTGAGAAATGTATTTTACCATCTGGTTGGCGAAGAATTAGAAGATCTAAAAAGGCTAACTGCTTATTTGATTCTACTTCTAGGGTAAACTTGATCCTAGGATGAAATGCGTTTAACTTAGTGAGAAATTGTTGAAGTTCATTAAAAGAACTTTGAGTAGTTTTAATGTCTTCCTCTTCAAACACAGAGGAAACAACGCGCATTACTATCCCTTATGTACAAGGCATCAGTGAACGTATAGCAAAAGTTTTAAAACCACTGAATATTTTTGTTGCCTTTCGACCGTTTAGAAAAAAAATCTCCACCTTTCTCACTTCTCCTAAGGACAAGCTTCCACATTTTAATCATCCAGGTGTCTACCAGATTCCGTGCTCTTGTGGATTATCTTATTTCGGACAAACGGGAAGATCTGCCTCTATTCGGCTAGAAGAACACCGATCTTATATTGAATACTTTAAACCTGAAAAGTCTGGACTTTCTGAACATGCCATCTTCACTAGACACAGAGTTCATTGGAGAAAGACAAGAGTTCTTCACAAAAGTCAGTTTCTCATGGAACGCCTTTATAAAGAAACATGTGAAACTCTACTTGATTCTCGTAACTTAAACAGATCCGACGGCTTACGTCTATCCCCTTTATGGGAGATAGTACTTTACAAATCAGCTAATCTTTCCTAACTTTTTATTGTATTAATTTTTTTTTTTTTTTTTTAAAGGAAAGTTATTGACCTTTTTAGTTATCTTACACCAGCTACTTAGGTGGCGCTTTTTGGAATTGTCAGTTAGTGTTTAATTTTGAGCTTAATGTACTGAGGATGCCTGTGACACACAGGCGAAAATTATACTAATAAATAATCTTTCTACGTGAGTTTTTTCCGTTATTTATTGTGTACCGATATGTCTACTCACGGTTTACCTCTTTTAAAACTTAGAAATACACTTTTTCCAAAAGCTTTCCACAATTTTGGCCACTAGTGTATTTTTATAGGAAATTTCACCACGAAGGTGTTCAATACTTATTTATTTCAATATGGCCATGCTGCAATACTCTACTAGTGGTTGTAACATAAAGCCACCACGGTGGATGCTTAAAAATATCAAAGGTCCGCTGTGTTCGTACATATTAAATATTTAAAGATATTATTTCTGGAAAATTTTCCATGTTACTCCTCTAAATGAATATTAATTTGTATGGCTATTTTGCCTATTTTTCTTTAGGAATATCCCCTTTACTCAATTTTTAGGACATTATTGATGTTTTAAAGACATAGATACATGAATAATATAAGGAAGGAATAATTTTGGACATACCTTTTGAAGTATGTTCAGTACCGTCGTCAGGATGTAGCATAGAGGCAGCCTGCCTCACAGCGCCGCTTAATAAGAACGCTCGTTCAGCCATATTGCGGTAGGCGCCGTATTACGGCAAATTATATATATATATATATATATATATATATATATATATAATTTAAAACAATATAATTTATATATATATATATATATATATATATATATACGACGCTTAGTTTAGCAAATAAAAAGGCCATTTCCCATTGACAGTTAAATACTGTATGTGCTTATTATATTTTAATAATAAAAAATAATAATCATACATATTATCGCTCTTCCCAATTTTGCATCATCAGCAAACAAGTGGATATTTCCATTCAAGGTATTTCCAATATCATTGATGTACAAATTAAACAATAGAGGACCAAGAACTGAGCCCTGAGGTACACCACTAGTCACTTGCCTTTTCCTGGACTCAGCTCCTCCGTAAACCACTCTTTGATATCTGTCCGCCAGCCATCCTTTAATCCAAATCACCATCTTCGGATCCAAACCCATTTGCTCTAATTTATGTAACAGAGTTCCATGTGGAATCCTGTCAAAAGCCTTTGCAAAGTCAAGCAGTATCACTGAGTAAGGATTTCCTTTATCCAACTCCACTGTTACTTTATTATAGAACGTAAGTAAATTACTTAGGCAAGACCTACCTTTCACAAAACCATGTTGC
Source organism: Typopeltis vanoorti (assembly GCF_054136105.1). Lineage (NCBI taxonomy): Eukaryota > Metazoa > Arthropoda > Arachnida > Uropygi > Thelyphonidae > Typopeltis > Typopeltis vanoorti. Next base: position 91,097,371 of record NC_143554.1, read on the forward strand.
CCCTTATAAAGTATCATATTGCTGTCCACCCAGTCCTGAATTCTAATTTTAACTAATTTCTCCAAAATCTTAACCACCACTCCAGATATATTGATTGGTCTATAATTTGCAACATCAGTCTTAGAGCCTCCCTTGTGCAATGGAACTATTTTCCCCTCTTTCCACTCTATTGGCACTTTACCAGAACTGAGGCTTAAATTAAACATCCTGGTTAGAGGAGTTGCTAATTCTCTTGGACATTCTCGTAACACATGGGCCGATATGCCATCTAACCCAATGGCAGTGTTAGCATTAAGGTTCTTTAATATATTAAGCACCTCAATTTCATCTATCTCTATACTCTCATCAGTCAATGGCACATCTGACACTGCACTATCACTACGAAGATGGTACACTTTTGCGAAATGATCACTAAGCAACTCAACTATTTGATTAGCTTCAGTAATTTCCTTACCATCAACACTTTTTAAAGTAATCTTTCCATGGATATTCTTCCTTTTACTAGCCACATAGCGAAAGAACTCTTTAGGGTTTCTTTTGGATTCATCAGCTAGCTTCCTCTCATAATTAGCTTTGGCTTTCCTTACCATACAGGTTACTCTCTTTGCCTGTACCTTATATTGCTCATTGGAACGCTCATCACCTTTTTCTTTATATGTCTTCCACAACCTTTTCTTTATCTGCAACTCTTGTTTAATAGTATTACTCATCCATTTTATTCCTACTTGATTTCTCCTTCTGACTCTGGGAATACAGTCTGATACAGCTTTCTTCAAATACTCCTTGAGAATCTCCCACGCACCATCAACATCTCTCCCCTTGAATTTCTCATCCCATAATACAGCTGAAAGCTGACTTCTCAGCTTGCCATAATCACCAGCCTTGTAATTCCACATATACCCATTCTTAATAGAATATTCAGTACGTCTTTCAATCTCCCAGGTCAAGACCACATGATCGCTTTCCCCAAGTGGAGACATTGTAACTAAATTACTTATTGATATGTTCTCCGATGTTATGACCAGATCTAACACTCTAGAATCTCTTGTCCCTTCCATCACCTGCTGTCTCAGGTAATTATCTCTTAACAATTGTATAAACTCCATTTCCTTTGTTCCTTGTGACCATTCCTTCCCCCAATCTATGTCCCCAAAGTTAAAATCCCCCATAATAATTACTTGACCTTTACTCATCGTGCTAATTTGCCAATACATGCTATCTATATTCTCCCTTATTCCCCTTGGATTATAGCAACAACCAATTACATATTTCGCCTTGTTAATCTCTATCTCACACCAAACAGCCTCTAATGAACTGCTCTCTACATACCTGTCACAGTGAGGTACTTCTATCTTTTTTGGCTTTAATGTTTCGTCTATCATTAATAAAACCCCTCCCCCCATTCTGTCATCTCTGTCCTGCCTGAAAATACTGTACCCCTTACATTCAATCCCAATAACTATATCATTCTTGGTTAACCAAGTTTCACTAATTCCTATAATTTTTGGCCATGTTGTACTAAGTAATGACAAAAATTCTTCACACTTATTCCTAATACTTCGAGCATTGGTATACATAAACTGCAATATACCCTTCCTCCCATAATATCCCTGTGTGCGAATTACCCCACTCTGTCTACTGTTAACATTCTGCGAACAATTAATCCCAGTTTCACAACGATTAATGACCTTAGTACTATTTACAGCTAACTCTATCACCTGCCTCCCTAGCAAATCCCATTTCCCTGTTTATGACCCTTTACTCTGTCTTTTATCAATAAATGTTCTAAATGCCAAGCTCCTAATCCATTTAAGTGCAAACCATCTCTCTTAAAATGCTCATTCCTTTTATCAAACTCATCCCAGACATTCATAAAATGAACATTCAGTTTCATTTCTTTGCAAAACCTTTTACACAATCTGGACACCATTCCATTTACTATAATTGCTCTTCTGTTCATTTCATCACAATCAAATCGTGGTAGCACACTCATGATCTTTCCACTCTCACTCTTTGCATTCATTGCAAGCATTAAATTCTTCAAATCCCTGATAATCAATTCAAATGATGTGGATATTTTACAGGATGACTTAAATAGGCTGACGCTATGGACTGAGGTAAATGGCTGTCAGTTCAACGTGGCTAAGTGTAAGGTGATGCACTTCGGGAAGATGACATCGCATGCTGTTTACTATATTAACGGAACTGAACTGCAGGAAGTTGATGAGACAAGAGACTTGGGAGTTATTGTGGACAGAGAACTTAAGTTTAAAGGGCATATTGCTAAGATTGCCAAAACATCACATCAAATTACATGGTTGTTGAGGAACACACTAACAAGCAGGGATAGGGAAGTTATTATTCCACTCTATAAGGCATTAATAAGGCCGCATTTGGACTATTGTGCACAGATCTGGTCGCCAGGATTTCTTGGTGAGGCGGAAGTGGTAGAGAGGATTCAGAGGTGGGTTACAAAGATTGTTGCAGGTCTGTGGGATGTTCCCTATGAGGATAGATTGATGATCTGTGGGCTCCAAAAACTAGCTGATAGACGTAGGAGAGGAGATATGACAGAGGTATTTAAATTGTTAAAGGGATTTTACAGGATTGATACTGATGATATTCTTAAGACCAATACAGGATGTGAGAGAACGAGGGGCCATCCCTGGAGATTGTGTAAGAGTGTGGTTAACAAGGGTGTTAGGACTAGATTTTTTACTTGGAGGGTTGTGAATGGGTGGAATGCTTTGCCAGAACTGGTTGTGAATGCTTTAACTGTGAATGAATTTAAGAAGAGGTATGACAGGTATTGTGTAAATAATGGTTAGTGTGTCAATGTCGGGTCTCCCGCGATGAGTCTTTTGACTCCATGGAGACACCGTTAAAATAATAATAATAATAATAATAATACTAAAACTAAACATTTTAGAATTAATATATAATAGATACTAAAGGAAACAACTCATAAAATATCGTATGATGTGAATTTTATAAACTTTTATAGTCTATAGTCTATCCAAATATTTAGTCTGAAACATTTAATTAATATTATTATATAATTGGGGGGGGGGAGGAGAAGGATAGAACATCAGGAATCAAGATTAGGGACTATGTCATATCGGCTTAACACTAAGCCAACTTGACATAGCCTCCACTTTTCCCGCGAGCTCCAAAGACGACACTCAGTCGAAACGGCTCACACCCTGTTACTCCCGCCCATAATCTTAATTCCTCATATTCGATCCTTATCCTTTCTCCCCCAAAAAATTTCTATCTTTCGCATTCTTCCCAAAGAATTCACAGTTCACCCTTGAAACCTGGGTTTTAAATACGTATACCTTTGTCTTATCCGCAATTCTTCCATTTCTATCTCCACATCTCCGCCCCCTTTATTTCTGTCATACTTCAGCAGTGGTATATAAATGTTTATCGCTATACGCTTGTTACTGCTCCAAAAGAAGACAACCAGGAATATCCTACAAAGGTATGTCCAAAATTATTCCATGGGACACTAGTTTGATGATTGACTTTTGGTTCCCTTTTTAGGGAGTTTCTGGATTAAAACATAAAACAATGAGTGTGACTGCTTAAAAGTTTTGATCACAGCTGAAGGGATACTATCTAGATATCAGAAGACTAATAATGTCATTCTAGTGAAAGATCAGAGGATGCATGCAGTGAATAGTTAGTTGTATTGTAGAATATGATTTGCCTTTGCCATCTCTGGAAGAGTTAAAGGAAAAGACTGATATCGAGAAGTCAACTTTTTTTTTTTTGAGTATTGTTTCGTGTTTTAATGCAGGCTGAGCGAGAAGCTGGAGGTTTTAATTTGAGTCACTGGATAGCCATTAGATTACTTTTTATTTTGGTACTGTTCCAAAGCTTGGTACGATTTTATCGAGAACCTGGACTTGGAGAACGGAAATAGTAGTAGTGCAGAAACAGTAATCATACTATGGTAAAGAAGCATAAAAATCCCGAAGGTCATCCCACTTGGCACCATTTTAGTACCATAGGGTATGAGGCTGCGAAGAGATCGATCTGCAGAAGAGGAGACATGCATATGATTATAGGTGTGTCTTTTCTAGAGGGGAGGAAACATCTACAGGGTGTTATGTCGTAGCATTTCTTTATTTTATATACTTTATTGTGTTCTCCTACTTATATCACTTATCTTAGATTGTCACTGTGTAGTGTTATTACTTTAACTATATAATTCTATGCTCTATACACACGAGACTATCGGAACTCTGTATCTACAGTTAAATCTATCCACACAATTGGCCGTTTCTTAGAATGATTAAATATATTAAATAATTAACAAAGGGTAGACTTCTGAATAGAGTCCGATCCTCAGCAGTAAAGAGTCACCTAATCAGGTTCTGGCAATATTTATTTGATCAAGCTGCGCCAGCCAGATCCCTAGGTTAGAAATTCCTCTTAACCAAAAAGTAACCTTCACAAAATATACTAAACTGATCAATCTATTAATTATTATTTATCTCAGTTTTATCTATCTCTTTTAAATTATTTTAGTTTGCAGTCGTGGTCTGTCATATAATTCTTCCCCGCTCAGATTCAGATATTAGCAAGTGGTGAATTGGATGCAATTCAAGGCACAAAACAGGTTAAGATATTCAAGATACATTTATTAAATTCCTAAGATCACACATTTACAAGAATGTACTCAGTTGGAATGGAGGTGTTCTAAGTTTTGAAATTAAACATAGCAACTGTAATTCACACAATATATCCAATCATAGGTTAATTTCACAGCACAAAGTTTTGTTTGCATTTTCTAAATTTCCTTACTAGTCTACACATACTCTCAAGACAATCACATCGGTAACTTTATAGATCATAACGATTCAAATTACAAATCATTCAGTTAATTACTTGAGAAATAGTCCTAAGACTTAAAACACTGCTATCCAATATTCGCTAAAGTCCTTTTCCTACAAGTATAGAGTTCTGAAACATAACATCTCTTTTCTTCTATATTACAATATTCCTCTGTTTCTTAACAAAGAATTACAAAAGGTTTTATCATTACCATATTTCTGGAAGTATATTCATTCTGTCATATCCTTACTTCGTGGCACGGAATGTCCGGCCCTCTTCTAGACGATTATCTCACAGGCTAGGCTTGGACTTCATTGTTCTACCTTTCTTTCCCATCGCGGACTAGAAACAGCATGGCTCGGATCGATCCACGTAGACGTATATGGCGGTCAGTTCCTTCAAGCTTGCCTCGGAATGCTGCCGATTATCTCCTCGTCGAATCCTTCCGTACGACATCTCGAAACGATGGCAGTGAATAGCTACATGCTATCGATAAGATCCGGAACTCGAACTCTCTCCGACTCCACAAGAAAATCCCTAGTAGACTACAGACCTCAAGAAGAAAAAGCCAAGACCCTTGAAAGGGGGAAAACCCCTTTTATACCTTCTACCCTCAGCACCCTCTTTTGCGCACGTGTCGTATATTCTATTCGAGTCTTCCTGGAGAATTCCGTGCGCGAAAACTTCGGATGAATTACCCGAAGTCTTCGTTAGTGGACTTTGAACTTTTGTTACATGCCTTAACATATATCTTACAAAGAATACTACTTCCATTATAAATTCTTACAAAATTGACATCGTTTACTCTTAAGTAATAATACATAAAATAGTTCATTACACAATTTGTATCTTTACCTATGTACAAGCATTTTCGTTGTTGTTTAGCTAAACTTGTGTTGAATCCTGAATAAATTATTTCTTTAAGGAATTCTTTTCATTCAAGATCCAACAAAGGCTTCCCCTTTCCTTAACCTCCCCCTCTTTTTCCCCCTAACCCTCAATTTTCTGGGAAGAAGAGGGATGCTTCTTCATTCTGGGACTCAAGTTACCTTCTGGCAGAAGTACATTTGGTGTGTCCTCTTTTGTGCTTCACGCCATGTCTTATGTTGCACAATCCTTTGTAGAAACATCTTGTAGTCCTATGGCTGTCTTGCCCCTTCCGTGTTGTATACTATACGTGTTGTATAGTAGAATATATATCATGTTCTAATTTCCCGTGCCTTCTTCCAACCTTTTCATTGATGCAGATATAATTAATTCCTAATATCCTTTGACATATTTCATCCTGACTCTTTCCATTTCATTATCAATGGTTGCTTTAACTTTTGTAATATCACTCGAACTTGGATGTCCCTTCTCCTCTGGTGGGGAATTCTCATCTGGCCCTAGTTCACTGCATACTACATGGTTCACTTCGTTCTCAGTTTTTTCTAAATTTTCCTTACATTGGGACTCAATGCCAAGTTCTTTCTTTCTATCACCCAAGTAATGTGCTTCCTGTTTCCTTCTGACAACTTTCTTCCTTCCAAGAAAACATATTTCCCATCATCATCATCATCAAATTCCTGCTATGTACCCTCAAGGGGTGTACAGGATATGACAGTATTACATGAAAAAATTACATCATTACTAACTTCATATCTACAATTTTCCTCCAAATCAGTCTATTACTTGTCAAGACTCCAACATTATTATTATTATTATTATTATTATTATTTTAACGGTGTCTCCATGGAGTCAAAAGACTCATCGCGGGAGACCCGACATTGACACACTAACCATTATTTACACAATACCTGTCATACCTCTCCTTAAATTCATTCACAGTTGAAGCATTCACAACCAGTTCTGGCAAAGCATTCCACCCATTCACAACCCTCCAAGTAAAAAATCTAGTCCTAACACCCTTGTTAACCACATTCTTACACAATCTCCAGGGATGGCGCCACGTTCTCTCACATCCTGCATTGGTCTTAAGAATATCATCAGTATCAATCCTGTAAAATCCCTTTAACAATTTAAATTCCTCCATCATATCTCCTCTCCTACGTCTATCAGCTAGTTTTTGGAGCCCACAGATCATCAATCTATCCTCATAGGGAACATCCCACAGACCTGCAACAATCTTTGTAACCCCCTCTGAATCCTCTCTACCACTTCCGCATCACCAAGAAATCCTGGCGACCAGATCTGTGCACAATAGTCCAAATGCGGCCTTATTAATGCCTTAATAGAGTGGAATAATAACTTCCCTATCCCTGCTTGTTAGTGTGTTCCTCAACAACCATGTAATTTGATGTTATGTTTTGGCAATCTTAGCAATATGCATTTTAAATTTAAGTTCTCTGTCCACAATAACTCCCAAGTCTCTTGTCTCATCAACTTCCTGCAGTTCAGTTCCGTTACTATGGTAAACAACATGCGATGTCATCCTCCCGAAGTGCATCACCTTACACTTAGCCAAGTTGAACTGACAGCCATTTACCTCAGTCCATAGCGTCAGCCTATTTAAGTCATCCTGAAAAATATCCACATCATTTGAATTGATTATCGCTCTTCCCAATTTTGCATCATCAGCAAACAAGTGGATATTTCCATTCAAGGTATTTCCAATATCATTGATGTACAAATTAAACAATAGAGGACCAAGAACTGAGCCCTGAGGTACACCACTAGTCACTTGCCTTTTCCTGGACTCAGCTCCTCCGTAAACCACTCTTTGATATCTGTCCGCCAGCCATCCTTTAATCCAAATCACCATCTTCGGATCCAAACCCATTTGCTCTAATTTATGTAACAGAGTTCCATGTGGAATCCTGTCAAAAGCCTTTGCAAAGTCAAGCAGTATCACTGAGTAAGGATTTCCTTACTCAGTGATACTCTTTCTTTCTATCACCCAAGTAATGTGCTTTCTGTTTCCTTCTGACAACTTTCTTCCATCCAAGAAAACATATTTCCCCTCATCATCATCATCAAATTCCTGCTATGTACCCTCAAGGGGTGTACAGGATATGACAGTATTACATGAAAAAATTACATCATTACTAACTTCATATCTACAATTTTCCTCCAAATCAGTCTATTACTTGTCAAGACTCCAACATTATCAGATTTTATATTTCTATCGTCTAAGGCACTTTGTACCGTATCAATCCACCTATATCTTGGTCTTCCTCTGGGTCGTTTTTCTGCCAACCTGGCAGAGAACACTTGTTTTGCTAATCTTTCCTCTCCCATTCTTTTTAAGTGACCATACCATCCGAGATTAGCTCTGCTAATGCATTCCTGGATGCTGACAATGTCAAGTTCTTTCCTAATATCCTCATTTTTAATATGATATTGCCATTGATGCCATCTGTTCACGTCTCTAATCTTTCTCAAGACTCATATATCTGCGGTCTCTAGTCTTTGGTCAAGTGTTTTACTTCTGACCCAGCTCTCAGATCCATAAGTTAAAACTGGTTTGAACACTGTCTTGTATACAGCTAATTTAGTGTTCCGACTAATTTCTCTCTTATTCCATATGAATTTATTCAATTGACTTCCCACCATACCAGCTTTGTTGATTCTGTTGTCTATTTCTATATTTAATTTACCATCTTCAGTAAAAAACGTGCCTAAGTAGCTGAAATGTTTTACTTGTTCCACAGGTTCTCCATTCACAACACAGTTGACATTTTCAATGATTCTGCCTATTTTCATTGTCTTTGTCTTTTTATTGCTGACCTTCATACCATATCTATTACAACGGCAATTCAATTTAGTCAGAGAATCTTGCAGACTTGTAGCGGATTTATTTAGAAGTATAACATCATCCGCATAAAGGAAAGAGCTGACATTAACATCTCCAATTTCGATATCAGGTTTAATACCACTTTCCTTCATAATGTGATCCATATAGATAATGAATAACAGAGGGGATAATGTACATCCTTGTCTCACACCAGATTTAATATTAAACCATCTTCCTGTACTTCCTTCAATTCTAACTGCTGACTTATAACTCAAATAAAGACTAAGTATTGCTTGATATAATGCCCCATTGACACCATATAACTGTAGCGTATTGAATAGCTTCTCTCTTGGCACCTTGTCATATGCCTTTTCCAAATCGACAAAACTTAAATACAGATCTTTGTTATATTACCATGCTTTCTCGACTATTTGTCATAAAGTGAAGATCTGATCCTGACAGCCTCTATTTGGCCTGAATTCAGCTTGTTCTTCACCAAGCTTTTCTTCCACAATTCTTCTCAACCGTTTCTCAAGTATACTTGCATAGATCTTGCCAGGAACACTCAGTAGGGAAATACCTCTGCAATTCTCACATTCAGTTTTATTTCCCTTTTTGTATAGGTACTATGAGAACTCTACTCCAATCATCGGGAATTCGTCCCTCTGTCCAGGCTTTCTGAACTATGCAGTGCGGCCACTGTAAGACCACCATACTTCAGCATTTCTGGTCGAATATCACTCTGCTGCTTTTCCACCTTTCAAGCCTTTGATTGTTTTTTCTACTTCAAGTATGGATAGGTATTTTTGACTGCATGCCTGCTCAGTGATATTTATCACTGTGCTCTCATCACTGCTTGTTTCATTTAGCAAATTTTCAAAGTAATTACTCCATACTTCAAGGATATCTTTTTCTCCTGTTTTCATGTCACCTTTATAATTTCTAACTCCTTTTACAGCACTCTTTCCTCCATTCCTAAGCTTCTTCAACAACCTCCAGAATATTTTGCCACCTTCTTGACATTTATTTTCTATATTCTTGCCAAAGTCCTCCCATGACTTTTGTTTAGCTAGTTTTACACACTGTTTAGCTTTCTCACATTTGTCTCTGTATTCTGTAAGAGTAAAAGCTGACTTATTTGCCAGGAACTTTGGTATGCTTTCTTCTTTTCCTTCACTGCCTTTTTAACTTCCTGTGTCCACCAGGGGGTTCTGATTTTTCTCTCCTTGCAGACAACCTCACCACATGCCTCTCTGGCAGAATCAATCAAATGTTTTCTTCAGAGTTTGCCACTGAATCTTCAAGGTTTGATTCCTGTTCTCGAGCTCTTTCATTTTCTTTACAATAATCTTTCTGTATTTTAGTCTACAGTTCACATCTGAGAGCTGCTCAACTTTTATTCGATTTAAAACTTTCTTACATGTCATTCTTTTCAATATGAAATTCAATTTTATACTGCTCACGACTAAATAGTGATCACTTCCAATTTCAAATCCTTTGTACACTGATGTCCTGCACCAGGGAGAAAACATCACTATCAACAATAACATAGTCAATGAGACTTTTCTTATTCCTAGCCTCTACTCTCCATGTGAATTTGTGCACATTTTTATGTTGGAACATGGTGTTAGTAATAACCAGTCCATGTCCTGAGCAGAAATCCAACAGATATTTGCCATTATTATTAGCTTTGCTCTTTTCTCCAAATTTTCCCAAAATATTTTTGTATGTCTCACAATCATTTCCTACTCTGCTATTTAGATCCCCAACAAGGACCAACTTTTCCTTTTTCATTGTGTCAGTTGCTTTTTCTAGAGCATCAAAAATTCCTCCACTTCTACCTTAGTAGAACCTTCTGTGGGACCATAGGCACAAATAAGTCTCATTGTCCAGTTCCCCATTCTCATATTTGCCCACATTACTCTACTTGAGACTGACTGCCGTTCAAGAAGATTAGCCTCGTATTTTGTGTTGAATACTATGGCTACCCCTTGTTTTCCTTGATTGTCGTAGCCAGGTTTGTTTGGTACACACGTGAGATCTGGATTCTTCATGATTGTTCTTACTGAAGCGCCTTTTACTGCTGTAACAATTGTGGGCAAGTTGCCCAATCCTATTGCAATTGAAGCTTCTGGGAGGTTCTTTCATATCTTTCAGTGACTCCTTCTGAGGTTAAGGGAGATTCTGCAATATCCCAAATAGATAATTTTGTCAATTTCTGCATTACAATGTCTAATTTATCAAACGATGGTTGCTGTAATCTTTCAATCTCCTTATGAATTAGTTCTTTGGTCCTTTCGTCCTGAAGGCTCCGGGTTTCTCATAGAGGCTGTTGTAGTTGAAGAAGCACAGCATCGAGGCCTTCCATAACAGGCTTCTGTAATCATTATACTGTACTTCCTGTTTGATTTGGATCGAACCTCGCTCTGATTAGGAATGTTATTTGACAATTGATTAACTTACTCAACTCTATCTCCCTCGCTTCCTTTCATACTCTTATGTTTGTCCTTTTCACGACTCTCTCTCTCTCTCTCGGTATCTGGTTGATCATTAATGGCTTTCTCCTCTTTGATTAAGTTAATAAATCCTGTAGCAGCTGCGTGACGAATGTCTCCTAGCAGTTGCTCTCTTCCCTTTACTGCTTTGTAACACTGCTCTAAGTTTGTTATCTCTTTTCTGAAAGCTATCTTTCTCAATTCTTGCCTTACCCCTTGCCTAAAATGTTGTAAGACCGCCCAATCTAAATGGGGCTTGTCCTCACATGAGACATTTAGGGTGCTTGCAAGAGTCAACAACCTATTGTAAAAGTCTGATATATTTTCTTTATCTTTCTGTATCATCCTCTGGAGTTTCCACAAGTTTTGCCCTGAACTCCTTATCTTTGAAAACTGGGAAATTAGAACTTTAAATTTGGAATACTCCAGAGTTTCTTTCAGGATTGGCGCTGAATAGAGGAAGATTTTCGCCTTCCCTACTAGCTTACTGCATAGTAGGGAAGGCGAAATATTTTTGGCCCTAATCAGGTCCATTATCTCTTTTGGGATCCAGTTGGGAGCATGGAAAACAGTGGTTTGAGTGACTGATGCCATTGCTATGTTGATTTGCTTAGTTAAATTGCTTACAGCTTAGTCTATTTCTTCTTTTTTACGAATGACAGGTGGTGGACCGATGTGGACTGGGAGAACCTCAGAGAGCTTGTCGCATGGTAAGAAAGAATGATGGGGAGAGAGCTGATCTTGAAGTTCTAACCCGTGCAGGATGGGATTATGATCTGAGTTAAGCTCTTCTAATGTCTCCAGCTGGTATTGATATTTGATGTTTCTGAGGATAACTGTCTAATACATCAGAACTTTCTGATGGGCTGTAGTGGGTGAGCTCAGTGGGTCCAGCTGCTATTAATGAGTTGAGTAAAGTGTAGTTGAATAAGGTATGGCCTTTGGAGTTGATTGACGAACTGAACCAGGCCGTATGTTTGGAGTTGAGGTCTCCTGCTATAAGTATGGAATCCGTGGAGCCGAGGATGGAGTCTAAGTCTGCTGTCAATAGTGGAATGCTGCGAGGATTGTTCGCTGTGTAGATTTTGAGTTTGCCTGCGTTATTAGTCTGCACCTCCACACCTGTCACCTCAAGGTTTAGAGTTTGGGGATTGGTCAGCGAGTTGTGGCTTAAATAATTTTTAATAAAAATAGTTGTGCCGCCTCCACTAGAGTTAAGTCTGTCTGTCCTATATAAAACATAACCTCTTAGTTTTTGATTGTTTGATGGTCTGAGGTGGGATTCACTGATCAAGATTATGTCTGGATTGATCTTTTTGCTAATTCTTGCAACTCGAGAATTTTATTTGTTAAGCCATTGGCATTCCATGCTGTTATCATGAGAGAATTTGGTTGAAATTTTTTAAACATTATAGAGAGCTGTTAATATGGATTGGGTTTCTAGATAGAATCTCTTTCTGGAAGATGGTGAGGTGCTTGCTTTGCTTAATTCATGCAGCATTGCTACTAGTGACGAGGTTAAAACTGATGTGAGATTAGAGCTTATTCGTTCTTACGATGAAGGAGTCTGGGTTCTTACCGCTTCCGCATATGATTTGGACATGGATGAAGGTCGAGTGCCTTCCTGTGTTGCCGAATGTTAGGTATTATGATCTGAATGGCGACCTGTTTCGTTGTTTGTGTCATTGCTTGGAGGAGCGTGGTTAGTTCTTGTTGATCCACGGTTTTTTGGATGGAAAAGGTATCCCTTGTAATTCGAGGGATGTGGTCCCCTACAATTGGCACAGCAGGGAGGTGTAGATCTGGGCTTGGTGCAGGAGTTAGTTTGATTCTCCTTACCCCATTTTAGGCATCTGTAGGCAGCTCTGCACAGTTTTTGGGCATGCCCGAACCTCTGGAATCTGTGGCACTGCCCTTCCGATGCCTTCTTCCTTAGAGGTTCGGTTGTAATTTTAAGCTTACAAGTGTCGGTAACTTCATGGATTCTTTTTTTGATTGTTAGAGAGTTCGACCAACACCAGTGGCATTGGTGTTTTATCTGACCTCAACCTTCTACTGACTTTGATTGGGGTCAATCCTTGATTGATGAGGTCAGCTGTGATCTCATCAATTGTGATGACCTCAGCCACTCCTCTTAGAACTACTTTTAAGTTCTTCTCACTTGCTAGCGTAAAGGTGTGGAAGGGCAATTTAGAGTTGTCCAGCATTTTCGTCATCATGCGATAATCTGTGACCGTGGTAGGGTGAATCTTTACACCCTCTTCAGTATTTCTTGCCCAGGAGAAATTGATATTTTGTTCTCCTAGGGATCTTGAGACTCAGGTCCATTTATGTTTATCACGAAGGATAACTGGAGGGATCTTTTCTTTTCTATCTTGGGTGATCTGATTTTGGTGAGTTGTTACATCATCTTCCATAAGTTCTGCATCTTTTATTAGATTGTTCCTCATGCGAACAATCGAACTGTCGGGGAGTCTTTGTAGGTGGAACAGGTGTAATGTCCTCTTCGATGTCCAAATCATCATCTTCAGTGTCATTTACTTGAGTGAAGAGATTCACGCAACCAGGATAAACCATTTCAAATTTCTTTAGGATGAATTTGAAAATGTCAAGTGACATATCTTTGTTTAACTATTGAATGGCGTCCTTGATATCTTTTACATTCTCCATCCTTGTGTACAATGAGGGATGATTCCGATGTCTTATTCCTGACGATCTAGGAGGGTGGTCTATTGACAAATCCCTCAGATTCATGCAAGGGTCTACCAGCTAAGCAATGTGTAATCACAAAAATAGACAAAAGGAAGAAAGCTTACCTCTAAATATATTATTCGGAAGTCCCAACCATTATATACAGCATAGAACGTTTACCTCTATATATAATTTCATCTTAACTATTAACTACTCTATAGCAACAAGTATCCCCAACCACAATCGAAAAGCTTTTTTCACTCAATCAGCAATAACACTGTTATGCTGTACTGCATATGTTATATATATATATATATATTATTACTATTATTACGGGCAACTCCAGGGAGTCATTAGACTCATCGAGGGAGGCCCCAAATCATATTCATCACAACTATCTGACATTCATACAGTATCTATCATACCTCGCCTTAAACTCATTCACTGTCACAGCATCCACTACAGACTCAGGGAGCGCATTCCACTCATTCACTACTCTAAAAGTAAAGAACCCAGCTCTAACACCTTTACTAACCACACTTTTGCCCAATTTCCATGGATGACCCCTAGTCCTCCCACAACCAGCCCTGTTCTCAAAAATACCTTCTGAATTAATTTTATAGAAACCCTTCAGTAATTTGAAAGTCTCAATCATATCTCCCCTCCTCTGCCTATCAACCAATTTTTGCAACCCACAAATCCTCAACCTGTTCTCATACGGTTCATTCCACAGACCGGCTATCATCTTGGTCACTCGCCTCTGGATCCTCTCCACCTCCTCCCCATCAAGAAGAAACCTAGGTGACCAAATCTGAGCACAGTAGTCTAGATGGGGTCTTATCAAGGCTTGATACAGAGGAACAATAACCTGCTTGTCTCTGCTTGTCAACGTATTCTTCAGCAACCAAGTGATTTGATGAGCTGTTTTGGTCACTTTTGCAATGTGTCCCCTAAATTTCAATTCCTTATCCACCAACACTCCTAAATCTCGTGCCTCATCAATTTCCTGGAGCAGGGGTCCACCAATGCAGTAAACTGCCGCCAATCTTTTCACCCCAAAATGCATAACCTTACATTTTGCCACATTAAACTGACATCCATTCTCCTTAGCCCAAACCTCCAATCTATCCAAATCATCCTGCAAAATTTTGACGTCATCTGCATTCACTATTGCCCTACCCAACTTCGCATCATCCGCAAACAAATGAACTGTTCCTCTCAGATCATTTCCTATATCATTTATGAACAAATTAAACAGCAGTGGTCCAAGAACAGATCCTTGTGGCACACCACTAGTCACAGGCCGTCTTGTGGACTCTACTCCCGAGTAAACCACTCTCTGATATCTCTCCGTCAACCACCCTCCTATCCATCTCACCAACCCTATGTCCATTCCCATATGTTGCAATTTACTGATTAGAATTCCATGTGGTATCCTGTCAAAGGCCTTGGCAAGGTCCAGTAGAATCACCGTAAAGCCATTACCCTTATCCAGTTCAGCCGTCACTGTGTTATAATACGTGAGCAAGTTACTGAGGCATGACCTACCCTTCACAAAACCATGCTGTCCCCGATACAGTATCCCATTTTCTTCTATCCAATCTTGTATTTTCCTCTTGACTATTTTCTCTAAGACCTTCGTATAGTTTATGCCAATTTTGCCGCCCTCCCTCAGACTTACTGTTCCGTGCAAATGCACATATTGTACCGTCGGTAGAGTAGGCCATGATTGTTCGTTATGTTGTATACGCATAAAAACTTGACAGGGAATAACACAAGGGTGTCCTCATAAATGCGAGGAAACATCAGCTACCTATTTAAATTTGAAAATTTAGGGAGGCAATGGAACGGTTTTGTTGGTTACTAGTGTTTACTGTTAGCCAGCATATGTGTCAACTGCTGATATTTGAGGCAAAAATGAATTGTGTTTAGAGGAGATATCATGTTCTGGAAGCCTAGACACTGCTCAGGTTCATAGTTCGTGAACAGAAGCAGATCTTTCAGACTGACCAAAGCATGATATATCAGAAAAGCAAGAATTACACCAAGTTTTGTGAACCCTGAGTCAGTCTGGCCAACTGGAACATGCTTCTTCTTCCTTGCATCAATTCCGTTTAGTGCAGAGTCTGCTATTTTACATGATGTGACTAAGCGATCCCAACCGTCTTGTTGCAGAGATTGATGGCGGGGAGGGAAGGGAAGGGGGAAAATGTATTTATGTCTGTAGATGTGTGTGTGTGTGTGTGTGTGTGTGTTCGCGGGACCGTTTTTTACCAGTTCTTCCAGTACTTTTACCATCATGTCTGTGATACTGATTGGTCTATAATTTGCTACGGCAGCCTTAGAACCATCCTTATGCAAGGGAATTATTTTGCCATCTTTCCACTTTCTTGGAACTCTACCAGTGGCGGCGGGTGAAAATTTTAAGTTTGGGTGCTGCATATGAGAAGAAAAAAAAAAAAATTTTTTTTTCTAATCAGTAACGAACTTATTAATACATAAATTTCTTTTTTAAAATTTACATATTAAAAATTGCTTTATTAAAAATATTTCATCCTCATCACGAACAAACACCAATAATAAAAGTTTCGTATCAATAGCAATGACAAGTGCAAACAGATATCGGCGTTAAATCGCAATGCATTTGTTTCTTTGTTTCGTATAACGATAATTGAAAAAATATAATTATTTTCAACAGTGACACTCGTGATAAGTCAGCCTTGTATCTAGAATAAATAAATAATTATATTATTTTAACAAAATAAAATAAGATTTACAAAAAAATAGTTCACCAGGAACATGCACCAATAATAAACGTTTCATATCTCACAGAAATAACGCAGGCATAGGATACACTGCCCAAGCGGCAGTGTATCTGGTTTTGAGTTTTGGTTTCGAGCGGTACGGACGTGTTTCTCAGCGCTCTTCATAGTTAATACAGCAGTGATAAAAGTTTTTGAGATATAATACTGATGATTAGTTAACAGTTCCTTTCTACATTAAAATAGTGATTGTTTGATGTTTCTCCTGTAGCGTCAACAGCATGCTCGATCAGCAGAGCAGGTAAGACTTTTATTTTCATCTCCAAAAAATTTTTCATGCCCTCTCCCGTTCCCTGCCCTGTGCAGCACTTGGTGGTTGAAGAGACAAGGCAGGTCCTGCCCCCACTACGTCTAGATTTAATTATGGATTCGCCATATGAGGATCTTCCTTTCAAGGAACTTGTAGCTATTTTTCGGCACATCGGTAACATTTTACACACGAAATGGCCAGGAAAGGTTAAAGTCCATCAGATTATGGAGGTCTAGACAGAAGACCCTCAAACCTCAGAATTTTCTCCCAACCTTACACATGACAGCGTCATTTCCCCCGCTACAACAACCGACGTAGATTCTAATGATTACCAGGAGGTCAGCAGAAAGAAGAGAAAGTCTCATGCTGCAGAACCTGAATTAGCACCTCAAATGGACACATCAGCACTATCTGGTGCAAAAACAGAGACAGATATATTGACACAGCCCAAAGAGAGGATTCCACCAGTAATCTTGAGATCTAAAGAAAAATGGTCGTGCTTGTAGAGATGATGAAGAACAATAACATCAAGTTCTCATCAGCTAAAAACACAGACGATGGAGTCCGCATACAGCCCAAAGGAGTAACGGACTACCGCCAGCTCACCAGACTTATGGATGAACAGAAAGTCCCATATCACACATACCAACTGAAAAGTGAAAAAAATCTTAAGGACATCAGAGGTTTGGTAGAAAACATAACATCTGAAGAGATAGCTACTGACCTCAGATCACAAGGCTTGGAGCTGATCAAGATTTCTCGCATGTATCAAGCAGACTAGTGCCCCATGCCTCTGGTCTTAGTGGAGATCAGCAAAGATCAGAGAGAAATTTATGATCTTAGAATAGTCTGCAACTTGGTCATCAAGACCGAACCACTCAGAAGAAAAGCATCGGCTGGTCAATGCCATCGCTGCCAAAAATGTGGGATTGCGCAAATGCTATGTAGAGCAGATTACAAGTGTAAAGTGCGGTGGCAATCATCTCTCGCACACTTGCATCAAGCCAAAGACCACACCTGCTAAATGTGCGAACTGCAGCGGCCCACATCCTGCCAATTACAAGGGTTGTTCTCTCCACCCATCCAACCTCCAAAAGACTACACAGGAGTTAGTCCCGCCCATTCAGAAAAATATCATGAGATCTGTGCCTGAAATCAAAGTGCGGGTAGTTATACCAGATAAATCTTATGCTTCTGTGGTTTCCTTGCGTAACACCGAGGTACTCCCTGCAACTAGCAGTCAAAACTCCTCAGCAATTCTTGCTGGCCTCACTAGGGGAGATGCTAATGGCCTTTAGCAAAACAAATCCAAGCCAGGCCGACACCAACAAATTCCTTAGGAATACTCAAGTCATCTTCTCCATGATTAATGACTAATCCGACTTCAGCATCAAATTCTATGCAGATAGTCTTCTGGAATGCAAATGGTCTGAACAACAAAATTTTGGAATTACAGGAACTTGCAGATCATTTACAAATCGATATTCTCCTCATTAACGAGACTCACCTACGTCCCTGCAATAATCCCAAACTCAGAAACTACTCGTTACTTGGAAATGACAGACTCAATGCCAGAGGTGGAGGCACTGCCATCTTTGTCAGAAGAAATATCCTCTATAATGAGATTAAGAAGAGTAATACATCTAACCTCGAGGAGGCAGGCATAGAAATACATACCAACAATGCAGGCAGCTTAAAGATTTATTCTGTATACCCCCCCCCCCCCCCCCGGAAAACCTCTCCTACTCTCTGATCTCTCTCAGCTACTAGATACAAATGAAGCAATAATTGTGGCTGGAGATCTCAATTCCAAGCATTCTTTATGGAACAGCAAGAGTTTTAACAACAACGGAATGATCCTCTACAATTTTGATTTGAAGGATAACATTGTTATTGCAGGCCCGATCAAGCCAACACATTACGGAGCGACTGGCAGACCTGATGTTTTGGATGTTGCTATACTTAACAACGTTTCTCATCAATTCCAACTTCAAGTGGTTGACGAACTCAGCTCAGATCACAATCCAGTACTTTTAAGTTTAGGAAGGGATCCTGAGCTCGTTCCCAGCCAATCACACACTAACTTTGCAAAATTCAAGGCAAAAATGAACACTATCATAGACTCAGTACCTACTATCTCCTCCCATGAAGAAATTGACATGGCAGTCAGCAATCTTGAATGTAAAATCCATTCTCGCTTATCTGCAGCTTGTTCTATTTCCAGCTCAAGTATACTTACTGCCTGCAGAAATCCTTGCTCTAATCAGAAACAAAAATAGACTTGGATGCCGCTATCACAACACGCTATCTCTGCAAGACCGTTGAGAACTAAATAGAGCATCCAGCCTAGTCTGTTATTCATTAAAAGACCACAGGAACCAGCAGTGGGAAAGAAAACTCTTTTCTCTCAAAACTGAAGATAATTCTCTGTGGAAATTGAATAAAGCTCTCTGTATGGATCGCTCTAACATCCAGCCCATTCACGGAGAATGAGGCCTTGTTTACAGAGACGATGAAAAAGCCGAAGCTCTCGCTGACGCTCTTCAACTTCAGTGCCATCCTAATTATGCGCCTGCGGACTTGGTCTTCATAGAGAAAATACACTGTCTAGTCCGTACCGCGCTTCGGCAGCCTTGTAGCCGTGAAAATATCTGTCCCACCTCGCCTAAAGAGGTCTATTCAATCATTAGGAAGCTTAACAACAAAAAAGCCCCTGGTCCAGATGGAATTACCAACAAAACAATTAACGCCCTCCCACACAAAGCTGTCATGCATTTAGTAGCCATTATTAATGCAATGCTGAGATTAAATTATTTCCCCTCACGATGGAAACAAGCTGATATATTCCTTATTAAGCCTGGTAAGGCACCTCAAATTCCACAGAGCTATAGACCTATCAGTCTTTTATCATGCCTGGGAAAAATTGCAGAAAGAGTCATTCCAACTGACTTAATGAGGAGGTGAATAAAAACAACATAATTCCGAAAGAATAATTTGGTTTCCATACCGGACATAGCACTACACAGAAAATTCACAGACTGACAGAATTCATCACTACAGGCTTTAACTGGAAACAACACACAGGAGCTATCTTTCTAGATGTTGCAAAAGCTTTCGATAAGGTGTGGCACAAAGGTCTCATCTATAAATTAATTTCAGCCAACATCCCTCTTTACCTTACTAAAATTATTGACTCCTTTCTAAAGGACCGTAAAATCCAGGTCAAGTTTTGCAGAATTCGATCCTCACTGAAAAAAATCACTGCTGGTGTCCCTCAAGGCTCACTGCTCTCACTGCTGCTTTTTAACATCTTTGTTTCTGATGTTCCTAGCACATCATTAACCACTATAGCTAGTTATGCGGATGATATGGCAATTCTTAGCAGATCTCTCAGGCCGAATATAGCTATGCCTCACTTACAAACTGCAGCAACAAATTGAGAAAACTGGTTCAGGAAACGGAGAATATCTGTACATGCCAATAAATGCACTGCCATTCTCTTCACAAGAAGACAAGCATCTCACTTTGGAGAAGTTAAGCTTTTTTACACAGCCATCCCATGGAGATCTAGCGCCAAATATCTAGGCATTCAACTTGATAACCATTTAAACTTTAACTCCCACATAGTTTATGCATGCAAAAAAAAGCAAACTCTGCAATTGTGCAACTCTGTTCTCTCCTCATTCAAAGAAGTCAAGTCAGCACTGAAAACAAACTATGGATCTACAAAACAATTATCAGACTATCGTTAACTTACGGATTGCCGGCCTGGGGTCACACTTCCCCCACCAACATCAAAAAGCTACAAGTTATTCAAAACAAGTGCCTCTGTATGATTTTCAACGCTCCGTGGTTTGTCAGAAATGCTCTCTCACATCGCGATGCCTATATTACAGATATTCCTACGTTTCTCCATAATATTACCGCTGCTTATTTTGCCAAAGCAGCTGTTCATCCCAGTCAACTCATTGAAGAGTCATCTAACTATGACGAACACGATAGGTGGAAACATAAGCGCCCGAAAGCAGCTCTGCTCATCGGTTCAGGTGCCTCCGTACAGCTTTAAATAGGGTGAGCCAGGTGTTCGCTAACCTTTAATATAAGTCTATTTCATAGCGATGAAGGGATCAGAATCCATTGCATCGATATCCATCACGCCACATCGGTTATCAGGCAGTGTATCTAATGACTAACGTGCAACGACAGCAAACGGATATCGGCGTTAGATTGCAGTGCATTCGTTTCGTGTAACGATAAATGAAAAAAAATATTATTCTTTTCATATTTTCAACAGTGACACTCATTATAATTCAGCCTTGTATCTATTATAAATAAATAATTATGTTATTTTAACAAAATAAATAAGATTTACAAAAAATAGTTACCAGGCACACGCACCATTAATAAACGTTTCATATCTCACAGAAATAAGGCACGTAAGCTTACTAAAAATACACTGCTGTTTGAGCAGTTACAGTTGGGAATGATGTAATGTGCAATGACAAGAGCAAACGAATATCGGCGTTAGATCGCAGTGCATTTGTTTCGTAATCTAAAGCGTTAATCGAACAATTCCAATTATTAACTATTCAATCAATGTCAAAACATAAGCTGTAACCTTTAACATGTTGTACTGCATTTATATAATGTTGTAAGCATTGTTATTATTTATAAACACAAACAAAATTTAATTTTTTCCTTGGGGGTGCTACAGTGTTGCAGTGCTTATGTACGGGCCGCCACTGAACTCTACTACCACTGAGTCTTAAATTATGGAGCCTAGTCAGAGACATCTCCAGTTCCCTTGCACATTCTTGCAAAACCCGAGCTGATATCCCATCTAATTATTATTATTATTCCTGATTCCTCCAAGGAATCCGAAGAGTCGTCGCAGGAGGACACTTGCAACTGTCTCAACCACTACACCGAACCTCTACTGTGAATCATCTCCATCAACGCCATCTACCACCCACCTCCACAACCAGTATTTTTTGTCTGTAAATTGCGTGTGTTCTGAAGGGCCGATTTGTCTGTATGCGGGATGAAAAACCAGAGTTTCCAGGAGAAAAAAACCCTGCTAATCCCACAGCTGTATTTACATTGAGATTCTGCAATATCCTGAGAACCTCCAATTCATCCACCTCTGTTCCTGCATTAGTATCTGTCACATATGTTACAGTAGTAATCTCACTAGGATGATATACTCTTGCAAAGTGGTTACTCAGTAACTCGATTATTTTATCTGCTTCTGTTATCTCGTGATCATCATTACTCATTATGGTTAATCTTCCATAGTTATTCTTCCTCTTACTTGAAACATAATGAAAGAACTCTTTGGGATTTCCTTTGGCCTGCTCTGCTAGATTCTTTTCATAATCTGATTTTGCCTTCCTTGCCATGCTGGTCATATACATAATTTGTACATAAATGACTTGCTTGCCTGAGTGTACTGTTTGTGAGTTTGCTTGTCACCTTTCTCTTTTTACCTCCACAGAATTTTTTTCTTCTGTTGCTCATGCTTAATGATATTACTCATCCATCTAACTCCTATCTGATTAACCCTCCTTACCTTAGCTATGTAATTTAATACTGCTTCTTTTAGATGACCCTTAACTATCTTCCATGAAGTACTGACATCCTAATCCTGCAGTGTTTTATACCATGGCACAGATTTAAGCTTCTTCCTAAGCTTGTCATAATCACCTGCCTTGTGGTTCCACACCTTCTTAACAGAATATTCCTCATGTTCTACAATCTCTCAAGTCACTTTCACTAATCAGTAGCATGGTCACCTTGGTTATGGATAACTCTCCTAATCCTGTGACTAGGTCCAATACTTCACACTCCTAGTCCTCTCCATCACATTTTGCCTCAAGTATCTCTCAGTAGGTGTATAAATTCCATTTCCTTCCTGCCATGTGATCTTTCTTCCTTCCAGTCTATAAGTCTATATCTCCAAGTCCTCCATAATAATCACTCGGCCTGTGCTCATTGTACTAATTAATTTGCCAATGCATATCTTTCAGATCATCCGTGGAACTCCCTGGATTATAGCAACAACCAGCTGTATAGTTTGTCTTAATGGCCTTAATCTCACACCAGACTGCTTCAAATGAACAGTCACAAGGGTGACTGTTCATTCAAGCAGTCTTGTGAGCCTATCTCCTATTCGTTTTGGCTGCAATTCATCTGCTATCATCAGTAATACCCTTCCCTCCATCCTATCTTCTCTATCTTCCCTGAAAATACTAAACCCTTCACAATCTATTCCTGTAACCACATCATCAGCTGTTAGCCAAGTCTCGCTAATGCCCATGACTTTTGGCGAGGTTGCACTAACAAATGCCCGAAACTCCTGCCTCTTGTTTCTGATACTTCTGGCATTAGTATATAGAAACTGCTGCATCCCTTTGGTGGGGGGGGGGGCCCACTGACCTTTACTTCCTGAATTGATTACCCTATTCAATACTTTTTCTTGAGAGACTAGATTCCACACTTAGTCATTCTTGCACTCACTCACCTCATGGGGTGCCTTCACACAAATTCACTTACTTCACCCTAATTGTTTAAGTTTTCCTGAATTTGCACTTCAGCATGCATGATGAACAAGCTCTATAGGCACCTAACACCAAAACCATTTAGATCCATCAGCATCGTATAAATCCTTCTTTCCTTCACACACAGACCACAGATCCACAAATCTGACATCATTCCTTCTGTAAATGATACAGGTGCAATTTGATGTGATCCCAATATGGTGGTCACCACATACTCTTAACTCTTTTAGAGGATGGTATTTAACCATCCTCTCAAATACCATGGTATTTCAGAGAGTGGTATTTAAGCATCCTTTTAAATACTATGCAAACATGCTGCAGGGAAGACCTG
Source organism: Typopeltis vanoorti (assembly GCF_054136105.1). Classification (NCBI taxonomy): domain Eukaryota; kingdom Metazoa; phylum Arthropoda; class Arachnida; order Uropygi; family Thelyphonidae; genus Typopeltis; species Typopeltis vanoorti. Next base: position 91,121,092 of record NC_143554.1, read on the forward strand.
TTTTTTTCATGAGCCCCAATTTTACATCCAGTAAAATAAAGCATACTGCTGGGTTTCGACATAGTACTATTGCTTTTTATGTGAATTTAACAGTCAAGCTAAAGATCATCATTATAATTAAGAAATGAAATCAATTGAACAGAACGTAGTGCCATGAGAGACAGACATTTCTTGTCCTCCTCTTCTAAAGTCTGAAAAAAAGTTACTTGCTACTTTTCCTGTTAAACTCAGGTTCAGAAAAAATTTTCGTTATGGCTATAAATAATAATGGTGATGATTTTCTAGTGTTTAAAGTGCAAGTTCTTAAAAATAAGTGATGTAAAAATTAAAGAAGACATTAATCAAAATAAAGGATATTATAAATCCATCCTTATTTTATAACCAAAAGTTTAGAAATTTAGAGAAAGTTTAAAAAAATAGACCAGAGAGAGTACAAGAATACACATTTTGGCATTAGAGTTGACTTGGCTTGCACTACTTAAGACAAAGCTCTACCCATAACCCTGCATTTACCTTTTATTAGTGCTCTTAAGTTTTGCTGGCTTGACAGCTGTTTCAAATCATTGGTTCTCATCAGATGCCAGGCAAAACCAAATGTTCTAAATGTTTAAGTTCCCAAAACTTGGAACTCTGGACTTCTAAAAAAGTCTGTACATTCCATTCAAAAATCATGCTGAGGTTCAGCATAGTACAGCCACTACATTGAACCTATGCTCAGTGCAGCAGCAGACTAAGTCTACTGGCAGACACAGGCTTACTCATTAAGTACAATATTTTTAATTTCAATAACAGGATTTACCTAATTATGCCTATATAATTAGGTAAATCACACATTATATAAGATGTATTGCAATAAGATTGCAGCACATTTACGAGAATGTAATCTGTGGCAAGCAGTCCTTACATCTTAACATGGGGAAAACAGTTATTCCCTACCCCTGAGATAAAGCAAATGTAAAACAAGTATAAAGCAAGTGTGTGATTCATTCAGATATATTCACAGGTTTTCTTGTATAAGCTGTATATAAAAAATAAATAAAAATAAATCCACTGATGCCTTTTATTCCCCTATATTATTATTATTGTTGTTATAAGGGAGACTCATCGAGGGAGGTCCCAAACATCATCCACCATTTGTGCTATATCTGTCATACTTTGTTTTGAATTCATTCATGGTCATGGCATTCACAACAGACTCTGACAACCTATTCCACTTATTCACCACTCTCGATGACAAAAGTCTACTCCTAACACCCCTGCTAATTGCACTCTTTTTCAGTTTCCAATTGTGGCCCCCTAGTTCTCCAACTATCAGACCTGTTCTAAAGAATTTCCTCTGTATTAATATTGTAAAATTCCTTTAGTAATTTGTATGTCTCAATCATATTACCCTTTTCTTCCTGTCAAAAATTTCTGTAACCCACAAATCTTCAACCTATCCTCATATGGTTCAGTCCATAGACCTGCTACCATCTTGGTCACTTGCCTCTGGATTCTCTCCAATTCCTTCTCATCCCAAAGAAACACAGGTTGCAAGATCTGAGTGCAGTAATTAAGGGGATCTTATTAAGACTCTAATAACCTGCTTGTCAAAGTATTCTTCAGTAACCAGGTAATCTGATGAACTTCTTTAGCCACTTGTAACTTCTCTAGCTACTTTGCAATATGCCCTCTAAACCTTCACTCTCTATCCACTAACAACCCCCCCCCCCCCCCAAATCCCTAGCATCATCAGTTTCATGGAGTACAGTTCCATCAATCTTTTCACACCAAAATGCATAACACTTTGCGATTCCATCAATCTTTTCACACCAAAATGCATAACACTTTGCCACATTAAACTGATATCCAATTCTCCGTTGCCAAAACTGGCAGTCTATTTAAATCATTTCAAGTACTGAACCCAGTGGCACACCACTTGTAACAGGCCTTCTACTGGACTCTACTCCTGAATAAATTACTCTCTGATATCTCTCCATCAACCACCCTCTTATCCACTTCACCAGCATGTATATCCATCCCTACATGCTGCAGTTTGCTGATTAGAATTCCATGTAGTATCCTGTCAAAAGCTTTTCCTCAATCCAGCAGTATTACTGTAAAGTCATTACTTTTATCCAACTTAGCTGTCACTGTATTAAAAAACATGTGCAGGTTACTGAGGCATGACTCACCCTTCACTAAATGATGTCCCATCCCCACCCCCATTGCAGTAACAAGAGAGGCAAAGGCTTATATGGAAACAGAGATAAATGAACTGGAGGTGCATAGCATATTACAGAACCTTGATGTAACTACATCTATGGGATTGGATGAGATTTACAAGAAGGTGCTATGGGATTGGCAGTGTTTGACAACTTTGTTTAATCTAAGTCTCAGTTCTGGGTTAGTCCCAAGGGGTGGAAAGAGGTCAAAATAGTTCTAATTCATAAAGGAAGCTCCAAGACTGGTGTAGCAAATTACCGACTGATCAGCATATCAAGAGTCATAGTCAAGGTATTGGATAACTGGTAATTAGTTTATGGAATTAACAACGCATATAAAGTATATTAATTAAAGGTAACTTTAATAAATAACTTCTATATTTCGGCAATGTCACGTTGCCATCTTCAGGAACATAAAGATAAGGTATGTGCACGCAGGCACTAACAAAAGCAAATGAGGAAGAAAGCAATAAACTAATGTTGTTCCTAAAGTCCTAATGGTGCAATCTGGTGGGCTAATTTGGTTGACTTGGCAGTTGGGCTGAAGTTCTCAAAATGTAAGTCTCCCAAATTTGGGGGTAGTTTCATGCACCCAAATTTGTTGAGGTTAGGAACGTTTTTTAGAGCTGCTGAAGATTCATTGAATAATCTTTCATATTTAAACTTGCTGCAGTGTATTATTTTTGTTTTCTTCCAACGAATTCTATGGTGGGTATCTAAGGCATGGTCTGCCAGCCCAGAGCGGCTGTACTGGTGAAACCGGATGTAGTCTTTGTGTTCTGAAATCCTGATATTTGTTGGTCTGCCTGTTTGGCCAAAGTAGGACAGTTTGCAGCTGCAAGGGACCTGGTATACACCAGGTAGGTCTAGGGGAAGTGGTTGGTCTTTGGTAGAGCAAATAAGGGATGCCAACTTTTTATATGGTCTGTAACAAGAAGTAAGGTCATATTTTCTGAGGATATTGGTTATTTTCTCAGAGGTGCCCTGGATGTATGGGATGGTGATAGATTTGGTGTAATCTTTATTGTGGAGGGGGGGGGGGTTGTGGTTTACAGGTTTCACTATTTTTTGGATTTTTTTGGGGTTAAAGCCATTGGCTAAGAAAGTGTTGTGGATGTGTTTTAGTTCAGTAGTTAGGGACTTGTCATCTGAGCAGATTAATTTTGCCCTGTTATATAGTGTTTTTATAACCCCATTTTGTTGTAAGGGGGGGGTGGGATTGCTGGTGAATGTATCTGCCAGTATGGGTGGGTTTTCTGTAAACAGAGAAAACCAAAGATCCATCAAGCTGGCAGGTGATTAAAGTGTCTAGGAAGGGGAGGGTGTTGTTTCCTCTTTTTCTAAGGTGAACTGGACTCTGGGGTGTTGGTTGTTTAAGTGTGTTAGGAAGGAGTGGAGTGAGTCTGAGCCATGTGGCCAAATAGCGAACACATCATCCACGTACGAAGCCAAATAGTGGGTTTTTGTGGGGCGGAGTTTAAGGCTTTCTCTTCAAAGATCTCCATAAAGAAATTGGTCAAGGGTGGGGAAAGTGGTGAATCCATGGCTCTCCCTCTATCTGTTTGTAGAACTTTCCTTGCCAAACGAAATAGCGTGAGTTCATTGTGAACTGAAATAGGGCTGAGATATCGGGAGGAAACTTGGCTTGGATGAGCTCTAGGGTTTCTTTGAGTGGGACATTAGTGAATAGGGAGGAGACATCAAACTTCTCACTGTTGGAGTGAGAAGTTTTCTACACTCACTTTAAAGTGGGCTGAGTTTTTTATGTGTGATGGTGTGTTGCCAGTATAGTGTGTGAGCGTTTTGGCTAAATGTTTGGCTAATTTATATGTGGGGGAATCAATGCCATACACTATGGGACGTAATGGCACATTTTTTTTATGTATTTTTGGGAGTCCATATAATCGGGGGGGGGGGGGGTCTAGAGTTATAAGGTTTTAGTTTGTTAGTGACTTCCACAGGCCAGGAAGTGACTTTCTTAAGGAGCCTGTGGAGAGTTCTAATCTGAGAGCTGGTAGGATTATATCCAATGGGGAGGTAAGTAGTACGGTCTAGTACTAAAGCATTGAGCTTACCTTTGTAGTCCTTTTGATTTAGCACCACTGTGGCATTTCCCTTATCCACTTTGGTGGTTACTATTTTTTTTTTTTGTTATTCTTCATTTCTTGTAGGGCTGCATATTCGTCTTTGGATAAGTTGGTTTTTGGAGGTTTGGCTTTAGTGAGAACACCGACTACATCCAGTCTGACATTGTTGGCGATATTGTTAGGCAGGTTGCGAATCCCGCGTTCTATTTGGATCATGATTTCTTCGGCAGGTATTCTTTTAGGAGCTAGGGCAAAATTGTGACCACGTGCAAGTGCGGTGAGTGCCTCAGTCTTTAAAACTACAGACAAGAGGTTTACTACTGTGTTGAGTGGCAGCTGTGGTAAGGAAGTAGAATTCTTTGTCAGGTTTTCGTATTTTTTCAAGTGCCGACTTTGTATATTTTCGAACTCTTTTCTTGCCGATGCACATGAGACGTCCTAAAGTATCGTCCAAAGATCATGGCCGAGTGTATTCGAAAGCTTTTCCTCTAGCACCCATACAGTTTTGTTTACGTCGGCAAGGAGAACACGCGTGGCGGTAATTTGTTCTCTTAAGAGGGCGAAGCTAGTGCGATTATAAATGCGCAGAGCTTTCTGTGAAGTAAAACGGTGCTTCAGTTTAACACAATTAGGGATTACTTTGTTATCCCGGCAGCGTTTTAGGAATGTCAGACGATTTAGTTGTCTGGTTATCTTCAACCTCATTTTGCCGTATTCAAGGAATCTTCAGCAGCTCTAAAAAAACATTCCTAACCTCAACAAATTTGGGTGCATGAAACTACCCCAAATTTGGGAGATTTACATTTTGAGAACTTCAGCCCAACTGCCAAGTCAACCAAATTAGCCCACCAGAGCATTAGGACTTTAGGAACAATATTAGTTTCTTGCTTTCTTCCTCATTTGCTTTTGCCTTTGTATTTGCATAGTTCCTGCGTACACATACCATATCTTTATGTTCCTGAAGATGGCAACGTGATGTTGCCGAAATATAGAAGTTATTTATTAAAGTTACCTTTAATTAATATACTTTATATGCATTGTTAATTCCTTAAACTAATTACTAGTTATGTATGACCAACGTATAAGCCTTGCTGCTAGAATTTTGATCATCCACGGAGATTCCATCGCACGAAACGCCTGTCAATATGGCAAAATGAGGTTGAAGATATCCAGACAACTAAATCGTCTGACGTTCCTAAAACGCTGCCGGGATAACAAGGTAATACCTAATTGTGTCAAATTGAAGCACCGTTTTACTTCATAGAAAGCTCTGCGCATTTATAAACGCACTAGCTTCGCCCTGTTAAAAGAACAAATTACCGCCACGCGTGTTCTCCTTGTCGACGTAAACAAAACCATACGGGTGCTAGTGGAAGAGCTTTCGAATACACTCGGCCATGATCTTTGGACGATACTTTATGACGTCTCATGCGCATTGGCAAGAAAAGAGTTCGAAAAAATACGAAGTCGGCACTTGAAAAAATACGAAAACCTGACAAAGAATTCTACTTCCTTACCACAGCCGCCACTCAACACAGTAGTAAACCTCTCGTCTGTAGTTTTAAAGCTTGAGGCACTCACCGCACTTGCACGTGGTCACAATTTCACCCTAGCTCCTAAAAGAATACCTGCTGAAGAAATCATGATCCAAATAGAACGTGGTATTCGCAACCTGCCTAACCATATCGCCAACAATGTCAGACTGGATGTAGTTGGTGTTCTCACTAAAGCCAAACCTCCAAAAACCAACTTATCCAAAGACGAATATGCAGCCCTACAAGAAATGAAGAATAACAAAAAAAATAGTAATCACCAAAGCGGATAAGGGAAACACCACTGTGGTGCTAAATCAAAAGGACTACAAAGGTAAGCTCAGTGCTTTAGTACTAGACCGTACTACTTACCTCCCCATTGAATATAATCCTACCAGCTCTCAGATTAGAACTCTCCACAGGCTCCTTAAAAAAGTCACTTCTTGGCCTGTGGAAGTCATTAACAAACTAAAACCTTATAACCCCCCCCCTCCCCCGATTATATGGACTCCCAAAAATACATAAACAAAATGTACCATTACGTCCCATAGTGTATGGCATTGATTCCCACACATATAAATTAGCCAGACATTTAGCCAAAACGCTCACACACTATACTGGCAACACACCATCACACATAAAAAACTTCGGCACACTTTAAAGCCAGTGTAGAAAACCTCTCACTTCAACACACTGACATAATGGTCAGTTTTGATGTCTTCTCCCTATTCACTAATGTCCCACTCAAAAAAACCCTAGAGCTCAGCCAAGCCAAGTTTCCTCCCGATATCTCAGCCCTATTTCAGTTCACAATGAACTCACGCTATTTCGTTTAGCAAGGAAAGTTCTACAAACAGATAGAGGGACAGCCATGGGTTCTCCACTTTCCCCACCCTTGGCCAATTTCTCTATGGAGACCTTTGAAGAGATAGCCTTAAACTCTGCCCCACAAAACCCACTATTTGGCTTCATTATGTGGATGATGTGTTCACTATTTGGCCACATGGCTCAGACTCACTCCACTCCTTCCTAACACTTAAACAACCAACACCTCCAGAGTCCAGTTCACCTTAGAAAAAGAGGAAAACAACACCCTCCCCTTCCTAGACACTTTAATCACCTGCCAGCTTGATGGATCTTTGGTTTTCTCTGTTTACAGAAAACCCACCCATACTGGCAGATACATTCACCAGCAATCCCCCCCCTTACAACAAAATGGGGTTATAAAAACACTATATAACAGGGCAAAATTAATCTGCTCAGATGACAAGTCCCTAACTACTGAACTAAAACACATCCACAATACTTTCTTAGCCAATGGCTTTAACCCCAAAAAAATCCAAAAAATACTGAAACCTGTAAACCACAACCCCCCCCCCCCCTCCACAATAAAGATTACACCAAATCTATCACCATCCCCTACATCCAGGGCACCTCTGAGAAAATAACCAATATCCTCAGAAAATATGACCTTACTTCTTGTTACAGACCATATAGAAAGTTGGCATCCCTTATTTGCTCTACCAAAGACCAACCACTTCCCCTAGACCTACCTGGTGTATATCAGGTCCCTTGCAGCTGCAAATTGTCCTACTTTGGCCAAACAGGGAGAACAACAAATATCAGGATTTCAGAACACAAAGACTACATTAGGTTTCACCAGTACAGCCGTTCTGGCAGACCATGCCTTAGATACCCACCATTGAATTCATTGGAAGAAAACAAAAATAATACACTGCAGCAAGTTTAAATATGAAAGATTATTCAGGGAATCTTCAGCAGTTCTAAAAAACGTTCCTAACCTCAACAAATTTGGGTACATGAAACTACCCGAAATTTGGGAGACTTACATTTTGAGAACTTCAGCCCAACTGCCAAGTCAACCAAATTAGCCCACCAGAGGGCACCATTAGGACTTTAGGAACAATATTAGTTTCTTGCTTTCTTCCTCATTTGCTTTTGTTAGTGCCTGCGTGCATATACCTTATCTTTATGTTCCTGAAGATGGCAACGTGACGTTGCCGAAATATAGAAGTTATTTATTAAAGTTACCTTTAATTAATATACTTTTATAAAGTATATTTAATTTCGTTGTTAATTCCGTAAACTAATTACCAGTTATGTATGACCAACGTATAAGCCTTGCTACTAGAATCAAGGTATTGGAGAAGTAGCTCAAGAGCAAAATACAAGAATGGATAGACAGAAATAGCATACAACCAACAAGATTGCATGAGCAAAAATAAGAGTTATTTTTTATCCAACTCTAGGAGAACAGTCTGAAAAAGATGTTTATACAGGGTGTTCGGGATAAATTTGACAGTTTCGTAAGGAAAAAGAAAATCTTCTTTGTATCTATTAAATTTAATGAATTGACAAAAAAACATTACAGGCAGAGTTAATTACAATACTATCAACAAGATTTACTCAAAATAACCACCATTAGCATCGATCACAGCTTCAATTCTGCTTCGGAACCTCGAACAAGCTGATGCTACAGTCTCCCTGGGAAGGGCCGCAAAAACTGTTTTAATTTTATCCATTAACTGGGCTTTTGTATTACTGGAAGTGCGATTGGTGTCTTTTTCAACTGCGCCCCATACAAAATAATCCATGGGGTTAAGGTCTGGGGAGTTTGGAGGCCAAACATTTGGACTGGTGAAGTCGTAGAAATTTTCAGACAACCATTTTTGACTTTTCCCAGAGGTGTGGCAAGGGGCCGAATCCTGCTGCCATACATATGGCCTACCATTGGCTACCCTTGTTATCCAGGGCTTGACTACAGTTAGCAGCTCCACGAACAAAGCCCGAATTCCAATGCCAGGGTTCTTCAACACCTGTTCCTGCAGATTTGCGAGGAATTCTGCTGTACGAACGCAATCAGATCGTCTGCTAGGGATCTTTCTTCTTGCTACATCCTCGTAGTCACCATTGCAAGTCTCTAGTTCATGCCTGATTGTTTTTACTGTATTCAGGGAGCATTGGGCAGCAGTCGTAATATCCTTATTTTGATGGCGGGCACGAATCATCATGATACAAGTTATTCTCTTCCATGATTCAGGTGGGTTCCAGCTATCCATCCTTTCTGACATCTTGTATATGAATGAAGAAGGGTCCAAACTTTTAAATGAAGAGAAGTGTGTGTTAATACATGTAACTTACGGAAAAATATAATTAATTATAAATATGTCAAATTTATCCCGAACACCCTGTATGTAATTGACACTAATCAGAAATGTTTTTTTATCATGCTTTTTTGTATCCACAAATTTATGGATGTTACAGAACTTAAAGGAGTGGCTGTACCACATTGTGCATTCTGTACAGCACTTTCCCATTGAGTTAGTACTGTACAGGTATTATTCAGGTTTTTTTTATGGCATCTCTTATGTCAAGGTATTGGAGAAGTAGCTCAAGAGCAAAATACAAGAATGGATAGATAGAAATAGCATACAACACAAGATTGCATGAGCGAAAATAAGAATTATTTTTTATCCAACTCAAGGAGAACAGTCTGAAAAAGATGTGTATATGTAATTGACACTAATCAGAAATGTATTTTTATCATGCTTTTTTGTATCCACAAATTTATGGATGTTACAGAACTTAAAGGAGTGGCTGTACCATATTGTGCATTCTGTACAGCGCTTTCCCATTGAGTTAGTACTGTACATGTATTATTCAGGTTTTTTTTATGGCATCTCTTATGACATTTAAAATTTAAACGAAATAAATTTTTTATGTTCTTTTTATTATCAAAAAGGAGTAGGAGTCACTCTTTGTTTTAACTTATTTGGCTAAATGAAATTGACTTGAGAATACCGTAGACAACTTCCACAACTTGTGTTTCTAATTCTGACTAGTATAATATTATATGTTAATAAAGCTGATGATGAATAAAGCATGTGTGTCTGTTGACTGTGAAGTTGAAGGTGTGTGTGTGTGTCATTTGAATATGAGTTTTTGATTTGCTTTAGCAGGAATTAATTATGGGTGCATTAAAAGTTAATCGCCTATTTGAAAGCTGAGTTGGTGAAGAAGTTAGCAGAAATATGTAAGAGAAAGGAGTGCAGTTTGTTAATGTGTGAAATGAGTTTGAAGGAAAAATTGAACTGCATAAAAGTGATGGACTGCATTTGAATAGTTTTAGGTGTGAGTCATTTGGAGAGACTGCTGCTGTAAGGGAGAGTAATGAGTGCAAAGAATGAATCTGTGCAAGTAAGAAGCAATGTAAAAGAGCATGAGAATAAGGAAGGAGAGATTGAAGTGGTACTTATGAATGAAGAAGTGGATAGAATGAGTTGAGAATGACAGAACAAGTGTGCAAGAAAAACAGGGAAATGGGGATACTCAGATGGACAGGGAAACACAGCGTGAGGAAGTTTGATGCTCCAAGAGGACGTGTATGTGGACAAAAAGGGAAGGAGATGACCTGGGATGTAGGGTAAATAGTTGGATTTGTAGAGGGTTCTGGGAGAGTAAGTAGAAAAAGAAATGACTCAAAGAAAGTATGGAGAAGTCACATCTAATAAGTGGTATAAGTGAAACTTGTTATAGATCCAAGAATGAGCTGTTATGTTTGTATATGTGAATGCCAGAAGTATTGGAAACAGGTGAAATGAAATGGTTGTAATGATTGAGTTTGTTCACCCAAAAATTGTTGGCACAAGTGAGACATGGTTGAATGAGGATGACATCCTGACAAGAATAGAGATAGAAGAGTGTGATGTATTTTGTGAAGATAGAAAAGATAAAAAAAAAGGGAGGTAGAGTGCTATTGATGATAAAAAAAAACAAAAAAACAGGTTATGTTCATATGCAAGGGGGGGGATAGTAGTAATAGTTTTGAGGTAGTATGATGCAAGATAGAGGTGAATAGAATGAAATACTTTGTTGGATGTTGCTATAGACTGTAATGCAGAAGTAGTGACCAGGAAATATGAAAGCAAATCAGCCAAGCAAATGGGAAAAGGGTGATCATTATGGGTGATTTTAATTATGGCAATATAGATTGGGATGAAGAAATTTCAACTGGAAGTAAAGAAAATGAGTTTCCTGAGGGACAACTACCTCAGGCAGTATGTAACAGAGGGTGCACATTGATTGAGGGTCTTGGATTTGATCATCTCATCAGAGGATGTTATTATAAATAAGGTGTTGAATCTCCCTCCATTTGGCGAGAGTGACCACGAAGTAATTATCTAGGTGGTTGCCAGCAGTGTAATGACCTCTGTGAGGAAAGGTATATGTGGAACTACAAGACTGGTGATTATGAGAAACTCAGGAGATAGCTTGCAAGTGCAGCATGGAATGAGGAGTTGGCTGAAAAGGAGGTTAATGAACCTTGGGTAATGTTCAAGAACTATCAAGTAGAAGCAATGTCTAAATGTATTCAGAAGGTTAAAATGGAATTGGATGAGTGAAGATATTAAGCATGCAATACATAGAAAAAAGTATTATAGTGGCAACATAAGAGTAGTGTAATGATCAATTCCACAAGGAATATAAAGAACAGGCAAGGAGGGTAACTCGGTTGGTAAGGGTAGCAAAAGTTCAGTATGAGCAGAAGTTAGCCAATGAAGCCAAAAAGTATCCCATGGAGTTCTTTTGATATGTAGCCAGCAAAAATAAGAATGATTATGGTAGGATGGAAATGATTGGAGAAAACAGTATAAGGACAACTACTGCAGAGAATATAGTTGAAATAGTTAATAAGCAGTTAATAAATGTCTTTCGTCTTTAAATGTGACTTCATGGAGAGTTTGAGAGTAGTGAATGAGGAGGATGAGACTGACTGTGAGTGAGGAAAAGGTATATGGAGAATTTAGCAAACTTGTTATTAATAAGGCTGTGGACTTAATGATATATCACTGCATATTATTATTATTCAGGCCTCCATGGAGTCAAAAGACTCATCGTGGGAGGTCCTTCCTAAGAAACACAAAGTCTATCATATCACTCCTTAAACTCATTGACTGTTCTCGCTCTCACCACTCTATCAGGCAATGCATTCCACGGTTCATCCACCCTCCATGCAAAGAAACCACTCCTCACCCTTTTGCTCACCGTTTCCTTTCATAACTTCCAGGGATTGTCATCACTCCTTATATTTTGAAGGAATATGCCAGGGAGTTGACATCTCCCTTGACATATTTATTTAATATGAGTTTTTACATTGGGTCAAGTTCCAAAGGTTGTACCACTTCATAAAGGAGATAACAGAATTGAAGCCTCAAATTATAGGCCAATTTGCGTTTCAGCTGTTATGGTTAAAGTCTTTCCAACACTTTAACCATAACATGACACACAATTTGGACTGTAATTTGAGGATTGAATTCTGTTACCTCCTTTATGAAGTGGTACAGTGGTATTATCTTTGATGGACAGCATTGGTTTTCTAACGGGGAGGTCATCATTTAGTAATCTACCTACTTATTACAATAAGGTGACAGCTTCATTAGACAGACGAGAGGGATACACAGTAGTATACTTAGATTTTGCAAAGACTTTTAATAGATTACTGTACGATAAGTAAATGGTATAATAAATAATATATTTAAGCCATTCCTAGTACAAAAACACACTAGAATCAGATTATATGTCTTGTCAAAACCATATCTACTATACAAAAGCAAAACATGGATCATAAAAAGGAAAGATGAAAAACTAATTCAAACATCAGAAATGAAATTTCTCAAAAAAACATCTGGATATACCAAGTGGGACCATAAAACAAATGAAGAAATTTTACAATCCCTGAATATAAAACCAATTAATTACTACATAAGACAGTACAAACAAAAATGGATAGAACATTTAAATAGAATGGACAACAGCAGACTACTGAAAATATTATACAAATATAAAATAAGTGGAAAAAGAAGAATCGGAAGTCCAAGAATCAGATGTCATGAGACCAGAACAGGCCACCTGGCCTAAAATTCATGTTAGGAAGAAGAAGAAGATTGCACGATAAGTTAATAGTCAAACTAGAGCGGATGGGGTTGGATATTAGATTAGTGCATTGGATCGGAGACTGGCTATCTGATAGGCATCAGCAAGTTGCGTATGGGGATCAATATCCTGGAAGAGGAAAGTCACTAGTGGTGTGTATCAGGGATCTGTTTTAGGGCCACTGCTGTTTAACCTGTATGTTAATGATATTGGGTAAGATTTGAATGGGGATATTCAGTTGTTTGCAGATGATGCAAAGTTGGGATGAATTATGAGAAGTAGAGCAGATGTTGTGGCCTTACAAGAAGACTTGAATATACTGAGTGAATGTGGAAAGGAGTGGGGGATACCAGTTCAATGTTGCAAAATGTATGGATTTTAGATTTGGGAAACAAAGGATGGGGGGGGGGGGATGTAGAATTTACTCTTGGTGGGGATATATTGTTGAAGGTGGAGGAAATAAAATATCTTGGTGTTGATGGTGGATAAGGATCTGAAATTTAGAGGACATCGACTTGTAGAAATAAGAGGTTTTGGATCCATTCTGTAATGCTGTGATTAGGCTACTGTGTACAGATTTGGTCACCTGGTTTTTAAAAGAATGAAGAGAAGGTGAGAGGTGATTGACCAAAATAGTTTCTGATCTCTGAAATGTTGAATATGAAGAAACGTTGAGATGATGCAATTTGCAGAGTCTAGTGAATAGGAGAAAGAAGGGTGATATGAAAGAAACAAAGTAGTTAGTAAGGGGTTGTTATAGGATTGATGTTGAAGAGGTTGTTCATAAAATGGTGGGAGATTGGGAGAAAACAAGTCATCCCTAGAAGTTATAAAAGGAGGGTGTGAGCAGGGGAGTGAGAAGCAGGTTTTTTTGCCATGGAGCGTTAGTTGTGAATGATCGGAATGCATTGCGTGAGAGCTTGGCATCTACAGAGAATTTCAATGTGTTTAAGGAACAGTATAATGAGCCGTGTATATGACAAAAGAGACCTCTTAGATGAGCCTCTGACTCCAGTAGAGTCTTTGGATGATGATGATAATAATAATAATATGTTTCAGAGTTGTTTAAATTGTAAGGGTAAAAAAATCTTAGTTCCTTCATAAAACTTTCCTCATCTGTGTCAGAGATTGGCTAATTCGAAACCAGCTGGAAAATAAAGTTCCTCAACAGGGTGACTGAATGGAACCTCTAAGGTAATTCATTTGCTATTCTAGCATTATGGATATTTCAATTAGTCTACACAGGCACTGTGTTAAAGTTTATCAATGATAATGATAAATCTTGTTCTCATGCTTAACTGTAATTTTGTTACAGTCACACTTCTACTGCTAGTCAAAAACTGAGCTACAACTATGGACAAAGTCCGTTTGCCTTGCAAGGAATGACAGTGAGCCAGATTCTTGAGGAAGCAGCTAATACTGAAGGCGACTCAACTGCCATTATTACATGTCATCAAGAAATTAAAAAAACTTTCAGTCAATTAAAAAATGATGTAAGTAAATAATGATACAAATATGAGTTTTGATAAAGTGTGTGTTAATTATTATTATTACCCAAGACCCCCATGGAGTCAAAGACTCATCTAGGAGGTCCTTTTATCAAACACACAGCTCATCATACCCTGCTTTAACACACTCAAATTCTGTGCAGACACCAGACTCTCAGACAAGACATTCCAATCATTTACAACTCTGCATGCAAAAAAACCTGCTTCTCACTCCCCTGTTCACACCCTCCTTATACAGCTTCCAAGGATGACCTCTGGTTCTCCTCTGATCTCTCACTATTTTCTGTAGAACCTCTCCAGCATTGATCCTATAACAACCCCTTAATAACTTGTAGCTCTCTCTCACATCTCCCTCCTCCTCCTGTCCACCAGACTCTGCAAGTTGCATCTTCTCAATCTTTCCTCATACCCGAGGTTAGAAAGTTTCTAACCTCATTCCAGAGGTTAGAAACTATCTTAGTCAGTGAGTCATCTCTGGACCCTCTCCAACATCTCTTCATCCTTCTGAAAACCAGGTGACCAAATCAATTATTCTATGTGTGGCCTAATCAAAGCTTTATACACTTGAACAAGAATCTCCCTACTTCTACAAGTCAGTATCCTCTGCATCATTCCCAGAAGCTTTTGTGTTGTCTTCACAATTTTGGCTATGTGTCTCCCCTAAGTTTCAGATCCTTATCCAATATCACCCCAAGATCTCTTATTTCCTCCTCCTCTGACAATATATCCTAACCAAGCATAAATTCTGCATCCCATTTTTGTTTTCCAAATTTTAAAAACTTACATTTTGCAACATTGAACTCGCATCCCGATTCCTGTGCCCAATCACTTAATTTATTCAAGTCTTCTTGTAAGGCCACAACATCACAGCATCTTCTCTACTCTTCATGGTTTGTCCCAACTTTGCATCATCTGCAAACAACTGAATATCTCCATCCAAATCTTCATTAATGAGATTTATGAAAGTAAGTAAATTAATGAGATTTATGTAAGATGTAAGTAAGATGCATACTGATGATTTATTTTAAGAAATTTTTTTATAATGCTTAATTTTCTGTTATCAGCAGAGTTATATTGTTTTCAAATATAGAGTAAAAAGCAATTAATTTCAATAAATAGAAGAAATAATCATAAATCTTCAAAACATGTGGAAACTTTGGAAATTGATCTCAGATTTAAAAAGCAACTATC
Source organism: Typopeltis vanoorti (assembly GCF_054136105.1). Lineage (NCBI taxonomy): Eukaryota > Metazoa > Arthropoda > Arachnida > Uropygi > Thelyphonidae > Typopeltis > Typopeltis vanoorti. The sequence continues at coordinate 91,136,568 of NC_143554.1, forward strand.
CATAGACAATTTTATTTTTGTCATGTGAATAAGAGAGAAATTAGTCGGTACACTAAATTAGCTGTATACAAGACAGCGTTCAAACCAGTTTTAACTTATGGATCTGAGAGCTGGGTCAGAAGTAAAACACTTGACCAAAGACTAGAGACTGCAGATATGAGCGTCCTGAGAAAGATTATAGGCGTGAACAGATGCCATCAATGGCAATATCATATTAAAAACGAGGATATTAGGAAAGAACTTGACATTGTCTGCATCCAGGAATGTGTTAGCAGAGCTAATCTCAGGTGGTATGGTTACCTAAACAGAATGGGCGAGGAAAGATTAGCAAAACAAGTGTTCTCAGCGACCCATAGGAAGATCAAGATATAGGTGGATTGATACGGTACAAAGTGCCTTAGACGATAGAAATATAAGATCTGATAATGTTGGAGTCTTGACAAGTAACAGACTGATTTGGAGGAAAATTGTAGATAGGAAGTTAGTAATGATGTAATTTTTTTCATGTAGTACTATCATATCCTGTACACCCCTTGAGGGTACATGGCAGGAATTTGATGATGATGATGTATCCACAGACATTTTCTTGACCAGATAATTTTCACAAAATCTGCTATTGGAAGATTACATTTAGACTTAAATTCCATTTCAATATATTATTATTGTTATCATCTGACCTCCATAGAGTCTGAGACTCATTGTGGGGACACACACACACACACACACACACACACACACACACACACACACACACACACACACACAAAGCTCATCCAACCATGTCTTAAAATGATTTAATGTGGCTTCATTCATGACACAGTCAGGCACTGCATTCCACTCTCCATGCAAAAAACCCTTTTCTCACTTATCTGATGTGACGTCTTCTCAGTTCGTGCAGTCTGGCCTCTGAACTTCAGGTCCTTGTTCACCACCACTCCCAGATCTCTCATCTTCTCTAACTCCTTTAAAGTTTCCCCAACAAGTGCATATTTTGCATTACATTGTTGCTTACCATATTGAACTGATAGTTCCACTTACCTGCTCATTCATGCAATTTATTCAAATCCTCTTGTAAGGCCATAACATCTGCTTGTCTCTGGCATTACTCTCCACAATTTTGCATCATTTTCATATCACTAGTTAAACCCATCCCAATATCATTAATATACAAATTGACTAACAATGGTCTCAATACAGACCCCTGCAGCATCACTAATGACTCCTCTTTCAGGATACTGCAACATTTACATTTTTCTGATACCTATTTGACAGCCAGTCACTGATCCAACTCAGAAGTCTGTTATCTAATTCCATCCATTTTAATTTATTTAACACCTTTATCTAAGACATTTGTCGTCACCTTTATAGTGCATAAGTAAGTTAGTAAAAAAGATCTCCCTTTAACAAATCCATGCTGACAGCCACAGAGAATTCTGCTGCTCTCAACCCAGTTCTGTATCTTAGATCTACCAATCTCTGCAGTACCTTCACCACAACTTCAGATATACAGATTGGCTACCTTCACCACAACTCCAGATATACAGATTGGCCTATAATTTGTAGCCACAGCCTTTATGCAGTGGAACAATTTTACTTTCTTTCCACTCTCTTGGAACCTGCCATTGTAAGACTCTTATTAAACAGACATGCCAATGCTGCTGCCAATTCCCTGGAACATTCCCTTAAGACACTTGGTGATATGTCATCAAATGCCACTGCATTATTGACATCAAGTTTATTTATTTCCTCATATAGCTCCTGCTCACTCACAATTAAACCATCCTCTTCTATGTCCTCTACACTTGGGTTTCTCACGATTTCACCCTGATGAGAATGAAGCACTGTTATAAATGATCACTGAATACTTCAGCAATGTCTTCTGTAGTAATTACCATTCTACCATTTTCATCCATTAGCATCATCTTACCATAATTAGTCTGCTTCTACTAGTTGCATATCTAAAGAACTCTCTGGGGTTTTTCTTTAGCTGATTTGCTAAATTCTGCTCATGCGGCATTTTTGTCATCATTAACTGAGTCACTCTCCTGGCTTGCTCTTTATACTCTTCGTCCAACTGATTATTACAGTGTGCTGACCCAAAGTGTCTTCTTCTTCTTCTTCCAGATTTCATACACAGTCCCATCATTCATCCGTTTTACAGCTAACGTAGTCAGGATTTTGGCCTTTGGAATACATTCACTCATTGATGCTGTTTATGTATTTCTTTGTCAGTTCCCAAGCAGTATTTATTTCCTTACTGCTCAGCTTCTCATTTCATGCTGTAGCTCCAAGGCTTTCTCCTAAGCTTGTCACACTCACCTAACTTTTACTTTCACATATATCCTTTCCTTATATGGTTCAGTCTGCATATGGCTAGCCAGAAACTAGGTGATCACTTCATGATCGATCATGAAGTGATCGCTCTCACCAACTGGAGGGAAGTGTGAAACCCCACTTACAATGACATTCTCTGATGAAATGATCAGATCTAAAACTCTTGATGCTCGTTTGCCCTCATGTCTGAGATAGTTGTCTCTCTCTCTAGAACTCAAAAAATTCATTTCCCTCCCAAATGCTATCTCTCATTCCAATCTATACCCTTTCTGATATTCTTGGCATTTGTAAAAAACACAGAAGTTTACTTTTAAGTCTATTACCAATCCTACCCAAGCAACTTGTTGGTTGTGATTTCCCTCCCACACCTGGCTTTGCCTAATTACCTTTATCATTGCTTGCCATATATGTCTGCTCAGTCTCAACTACCCCACTGACATTGCAATCTATTCCATTTCTATGCTGATCATCCCCATACATAGATTCACTACTACTTCCAACATCCAATCTCCCTATGCCATTCTCCCTGTCCACCTGGGCTCCCACCTGTTTCCCCTCTTCCATTTGTATTCCCATTCTCTTTTCATCTCGCATACAACCATTTCCATTGCCAAGTACTTCAGCCTCTTCAATACCACTCTCCTATTCTTTTGTTTTATCTCATACTTCTGATCACTTGCTTCCAGTTTACGCCAAAACTATTCAAATGCAAATCTCACATCTGTATAATTCTATTCTTCCCTCAAATGTATGCTATACATAAACAAATTGTACTCCTTTCTCCTCGCACATTTCTGCTGGCATACCATTCATGATTCTAGCTCTCAGTCTCAACTCAGTATTGTCATACCTCAGCAACATATAACCTTTCTCACTATACTGTTGTCTTTCACTCTCCTCAATAATTTCCTGATATTTGCTCTTACATTCACCTTATGTCCACAAATCATTTGTCTCCATAACCACTGCTAATTCTCTTGCTTGTTTCCTTCTCATGTCCAAAGCATGAATTAACTTGTTCATTCTTCCTCCTGGATAGCAGGCCTTATGGGCTCTCTCATTAACCAATCCTCTAGCAATAGAATCTTCGTACACTGCTACTCTTGAATCATTCATCACCTCTTACCCTTTTTTGTTTTATTCTTTTGCACACTTTCATTTGTTTTCACTAAACATCTAATATCACTTCCCATATTTCACTTTTTATTTCGAATAACTTGTTCCTCAAATCTTGCATTCCTGCAGTCTATGCTGATCATCCCCATACATAGATTCACTACTACTTCCAACATCCAATCTCCCTATGCCATTCTCCCTGTCCACCTGGGCTCCCACCTGTTTCCCCTCTTCCATTTGTATTCCCATTCTCTTTTCATCTCGCATACAACCATTTCCATTGCCAAGTACTTCAGCCTCTTCAATACCACTCTCCTATTCTTTTGTTTTATCTCATACTTCTGATCACTTGCTTCCAGTTTATGCCAAAACTATTCAAATGCAAATCTCACATCTGTATAATTCTATTCTTCCCTCAAATGTATGCTATACATAAACAAATTGTACTCCTTTCTCCTCGCACATTTCTGCTGGCATACCATTCATGATTCTAGCTCTCAGTCTCAACTCAGTATTGTCATACCTCAGCAACATATAACCTTTCTCACTATACTGTTGTCTTTCACTCTCCTCAATAATTTCCTGATATTTGCTCTTACATTCACCTTATGTCCACAAATCATTTGTCTCCATAACCACTGCTAATTCTCTTGCTTGTTTCCTTCTCATGTCCAAAGCATGAATTAACTTGTTCATTCTTCCTCCTGGATAGCAGGCCTTATGGGCTCTCTCATTAACCAATCCTCTAGCAATAGAATCTTCGTACACTGCTACTCTTGAATCATTCATCACCTCTTACCCTTTTTTGTTTTATTCTTTTGCACACTTTCATTTGTTTTCACTAAACATCTAATATCACTTCCCATATTTCACTTTTTATTTCGAATAACTTGTTCCTCAAATCTTGCATTCCTGCAGTTTCACTCTCTGTTGCTTCTATAGTCTCGCTACTTCAAATTCTGCCACACCTTCCTTCTTCAGTCATACTTCATTTCACTCCCTCATGATTTACTTTTGCTGCTTCATTCTTGCATTGTTTCACTCCTCAGTCTCACTAGATTTTGTTCCATTTCCATTACTTTCATTTACACTAACTTTTTTTCTTAGTCTGTTTTTCATTTGTTAACTCGTAGACTAACAAAATATCAAACTTTCTACAAACCCATACCTTATCTCATCTCCTGGTCAGCCTTTCCACATACACATCCTTCATATTCCACCATGCATACATTACACTCATGACATTGAACAATATTTGAATAATTTACGTCATTAATGGCATTTGATTTTTGTACTGCTAGTCACACCGTTGATGCCTATGAGGTTGATCTGGCGAGTACTGCCATTATGTTCTGTTCAACGATGGCACGATTTAAAATTTCAGTTAATAAAGTCAGACAATTTCCCAGTAATCACATAGACTCACTAAATTATCACAAATGAATCACCATATACTAAAATTCAAGCACTATCGCCAATTATTATGCAGAATAACACATCTTTTCTGGAGCTCTTTAGTATATTATCTATAAATCAGAGAATTAGATCAGATTCTCTGATTTATTTTATTATTATTTTTTTAAATTAATTATTTTGAATTATTTTTAAAACTGGAAAAGAGGTTGAATTGTTCCATTTTTGATTTCATAATTTTATTGACCTTGACAGTAATTTTTTAGGAAGAGAGGGAGAATTGTTTCTGTTCAACATGCACCTCACTACTTCGAAAATAATGAAGATGGTAATTAACAAATCATTATTTTTTACTGTCTTGGGGCTCATCAATTAGTTATCACAAATATGGATCAACCAGTCTCTGTCTATGACAGATCTGGCTAACCTATCCACCTTTGAACACAAACCATAGGAAAGTTTGGGAAAATTCACGTGGTTGCTCTTGATATTTCCAAGGCATATGATCTAGTCTGGCATAGAGACCTTCTTGCTAAGCTACTTCTTTGGTCTCATCCTGCTCTTGCAATTCAATTTCCACTTTATTCTCTGGTCTTTTATTGTATGTCATAGTGGACTGAAACTCTGTGGTAAAAGCACAGAGACCCAGTGTATCCCAGCATTGACATAAGTCTTTTAATGCTGAGATACCTCAGGGCTCTGTGCTTTCATGCATATTTTTTTTTCCTGTACATCAGTGACCTTTTTATACTAATTTCAAAACCTGTCCATATTTTGCTGGATGACAATACATTCCAGTCCTCTTCTTCATTTGAGAAACCTCATATCCAATGACTCAAGCTTTAATAATCATCTCCATGACCCATATATATATATATATATATATATATATATATACATATACATATTTCAGAAATCTTGACAACATGCTATTCTTGAAGTGTTCATAACTCAGTATCTCTGATACTTTTAGGTAGACTGTAGGTTTGAATGATATATATATACACTATCTGATCAAAAGTATCCAGATATCTACTCAAAACTGTAATCAGACTTTCCCTGTGACACACACACACATTCCATTAGTGGACATTAATACGGGATGGGGGGGTCTACCCTTTGCTTCTATGATAGCTCTAACTCTGCCTGGGAGACTTTCTACTAGGTGTCAGAATGTCTCTGGAGGAATGGCAGCCCATTCTTCCTGAAGAGCTGTAACCAAAGCAAGGTTGTTGAGGTCTGGAGTGAAATCAGCATTCTAATTCATCCCAAAGGTGTGCTATGGGATTTAGGTCAGGGCTCTGGGCCGCCAGTCCATTTCTGGAACATTATTGTCCACAAACCATTTCCTCACAGACCTTGCTTTATGGCAAGTACCATTGTCATGTTGATACAGACAATAGTCATCACCAAATTGATCTGCTACCGTAGACAGTACACAATTGGTCAAAATGTCATTCCCTTCCGCATTTAGATTTCCGTGTAGTGTTACAAGAGGACCAAGTCCATTCCATGAAAAACACACCCACACTGTAATGCCACCTCCTCCAAATTTCACTGTTGGCACTACACATGCTTGCAGGAATTGTTCTCCAGGCATTTGCCACACCCAGACCCTCCCATTGGACTGCCACATGGTAAAACGTAATTCATAACTCCAAATCACATGTTTCCAGTTGTCCACTGTCCAGTTCAGTGACATCGCTCTTTACACCACTGCAGATGGTGCTTAGTGTTCACAGAAGAAATGTTTGGTTTATGGGCAGCTGCTTGACCATGGAACCCCATTCCTCTCAACTCTCTATGCACAGTCATGGTGCTGGCTGGACAGTTAGTAGCACTGCTGAACTCCCAGGTGATTGTTTCACTCAGTGTCCGGCGATTTCCATGAACCACCTTCTTCAACACTTGACAGTCCCTGTCTGTCATTAAAAGCAGTCACCCGACCATGTTTTGTTGTGGTTGTGCCTTCACGTTTCCATTTCACCAACTGTTGACTTGGACAACTTGAGGAGGGATGAAATGTCTCTCTGACAGATTTCTTACTGATGTGGCAACCAATAACTAGTCCATGTTTGAAGTCACTGAGCTCCCTTGATCTACCCATTCTGCTTGTACTTCTTATCACTGAACAACACACAGCTCAGTGCCTCCTTTTATACTAGTAAGTGAGGTCATAGCAACATCTAGACTTCAGTTTATGAATTACAGAGGGGGTGTCCAGTCCAGATAACTTTTGATCAGATAGTGTATGTGTGTGTATGTATATATACAGGGTGTTCGGGATAAATTTGACAGTTTCGTAAGGAAAAAGAAAATCTTCTTTGTATCTATTAAATTTAATGAATTGACAAAAAAACATTACAGGCAGAGTTAATTACAATACTATCAACAAGATTTACTCAAAATAACCACCATTAGCATCGATCACAGCTTCAATTCTGCTTCGGAACCTCGAACAAGCTGATGCTACAGTCTCCCTGGGAAGGGCCGCAAAAACTGTTTTAATTTTATCCATTAACTGGGCTTTTGTATTACTGGAAGTGCGATTGGTGTCTTTTTCAACTGCGCCCCATACAAAATAATCCATGGGGTTAAGGTCTGGGGAGTTTGGAGGCCAAACATTTGGACTGGTGAAGTCGTAGAAATTTTCAGACAACCATTTTTGACTTTTCCCAGAGGTGTGGCAAGGGGCCGAATCCTGCTGCCATACATACGGCCTACCATTGGCTACCCTTGTTATCCAGGGCTTGACTACAGTTAGCAACTCCACGAACAAAGCCCGAATTCCAATGCCAGGGTTCTTCAACACCTGTTCCTGCAGATTTGCGAGGAATTCTGCTGTACGAACGCAATCAGATCGTCTGCTAGGGATCTTTCTTCTTGCTACATCCTCGTAGTCACCATTGCAAGTCTCTAGTTCATGCCTGATTGTTTTTACTGTATTCAGGGAGCATTGGGCAGCAGTCGTAATATCCTTATTTTGATGGCGGGCACGAATCATCATGATACAAGTTATTCTCTTCCATGATTCAGGTGGGTTCCAGCTATCCATCCTTTCTGACATCTTGTATATGAATGAAGAAGGGTCCAAACTTTTAAATGAAGAGAAGTGTGTGTTAATACATGTAACTTACGGAAAAATATAATTAATTATAAATATGTCAAATTTATCCCGAACACCCTGTATATGTATATATATATATATACAAGAAAAACAAAGTCAACATTGCCAGCATGTTATCAATTTTCAGAATAATGTGGAGTAAATTTTTCATAAAAGGAAGGAAGACAGGTGTAGAGCAAGAGGATGAAAGCTGTATAAGAATAGTGAGCAACTGAGTGAGGTATTTTTTTTGCATGGAAGGCAGCTAGAATAAATGGTGAGAAACATTGAATGTGTTTAAGGAATTGGGTTCTTTACATGATGAATATTTGACTCTTTGGAGGTTTGATGATTATAATGATAATCTGTAAATCATGTCTAGACTTGAGTGAAAACATGGTGTTTTTGAAACCACTTCAGTTTCGAATAATCATGATGATGATGGTCTTACACAGGTGATGAAAATCATTTGCCAACTAAAAACTGAAATTTTAATTATCTAAGCAGTTATCAGCACTGTTTCAATAATTGAATAATACCGCAGGTTAGCACTCAGTAAAAGGTGTGAAGTGAAAATTTTTACTTACTAAATTTAAGTTCAGCAAATAAAATTTTGGTGTTCCAAGCTTATATATTAAACAAAAATATTGAAGTTTTAGAAGCCATTGTAAATGTGAAAATCATAAAATAGAGAATTGCTATAATAAATGAGTAAATGAGTGTACTGTAATAAATGAGTACTGAAAAATAAGACCAAAAAGTTATCCTATTCATTTAGATTGCATTGATGTAATTTAGAGATAGTGTAAAACTTTTTTTTTTTTTTTACTCTCATTATATATGTTACTATAATTTACAAATTAATTCTTAGGTGGATAAACTTGCAACTGGACTTTTGGCATTAGGTTTGAAACCAAGAAGTACAATTGCTATTTGGAGTCCTAATTGTTATGAATGGATAGTAGTGCAGTATGCTCTTGCAAAAGCAGGAATGGTTATGGTAAGGCAAATGATATATTTAAGCACATTTTTTTTAACATTCATAAAAGTCACTTCATATATTGTTAAACTAGTGGTATACACCTAGAATTTCTAGGCATTCTAACATATATTTTGAAACAAAATTGTTTAACACTTAAAGTTTAAACAGAATGCAGATGTTTACCAAATGGCAACTTCAAGTGAGTTAGTAATATTGTAATTTTTTGCTTAGAACACTAACCCATTTTACAAATCTTTCTTGCACAGAAATATTACAACCTCATTCATGCAAACTGTGGACTGTTAGATGAGGCCTCAGGAAATAAATGGTTTGAAATGGTCATACGGGAACGATAATAAGAGAAGGGGAAATGGAAAGCAGAAAGCAAAATAGATGTAAAAAGTGTTTAATAAATCTTCTCAGTAAGCTTTTTCCAATTTGAATAAAATGATGCTGTTCCTATTTCTAACATTGACAGGAGAAAAAGTGTAAGGAGTAATGTGAACAGGGGATCAGATGATATCAGAAGCAATGTCAGGGAGCGAGAGAGAGTGGAACAGCTAAGACTTGAAGCATTTCTGAATAGAGAGGAGAGTATGTGAGAGATGAGAATGTGAGAATAGGAATGCAGGCTGTACAGGAAATAGGAAGGATAGTTTAGGTGGGCTAGCAAAAATGTAAGGAAAGTGGATTCTGGAAGCAGTAATGAATGCATATATGTAGCTGGTTAGCATAGGAACTGGATGGGAGGAGTTGAATCTATGGAGATATATTGGGAAGAGTTATAAAGATTAGGCAGGAGCAGGCACAGATGAGAATGGGGGGAAATAGGTAAGGCTGGTTATAGACTAAGAAATGAATTGCTGTGCTTATTTATGAATGGTAGAAGTATTACAAATAAGGGATATGAAATCATTGCATTAATTGAGTTTGTTCACTCAAAGATAGTTTGGAATTGAATCCAGATGGGAATAGAAATGAAGGGGTATGATATTCTTAGTGCAAATAGGAAGTGCATGAAGTGAGGGAGAATGCTGCTGGTGAGCAGGGGAATTAAGTACACACAAGTTGGAGATACAAAGAGAAAATATTGGCAATGATTTTTGAAGCAGTATTGGGTGAGTTGGTTTATAGGATGAGATATTTAGTAAGATATGTTGCTATAGGCCAGGGAAAGTGAAGGGTGGAGACAGAAATGTACATGTAAATTGGCTTAGTGAGAAAGAAAAGGGTGATCATTATAAGTAATTTTAATTATGGCAATATTGATTGGAAGGAGTACAATAGCATCAAGAAAATGGAGAGTGAATTTCTTCATTTGTTGAGGGACATCTATCTTATCAATATGTAACAGAGGTAATACAAGGTCTGAGACCCTTAGATCTGATGATATCATCAGAGAATGTGATTGTAAATGGGGTTTCTAAATTTCTTTCTGAGTATTTAATCTTCCAGAGAGTGACCATGAGGTGATTACTTGAATTGCCATCAGTCATGTGAGAACTTCTGTGAAGAAGAAATACAAGGCCAGTGATTATGAAAAACTTAGGTGGCAGATGAGAGCTATAGCATGGAAAGAGAAGGATAAAGGAGAAGATGCTGTTTAGAAATTTAACAGAGTATGCAAGAGCAGCTTTGTCTGAGTGTATACCAGAGGAGAAAAGGCTAAATAAGGTAAGAATAAAATGAAAACGAGTGAAGAGATTAAGCATGCATGCAATCTAGTAAAAGAAGGTTTTATGGAGGCAACACAAGACAAAAAAAAGTAATAATCAGTTACACGAGGAGTGCAAAAAGCAGGACAGGAGGTATCTCAGTTGCTAAGGATAGCAGAAGTGTGGTATGGAGAGAAACTAGCCACTCAAGCCAAATCAAATCCTAGAGAGTTCTTTCAGTATGTGGAGTAGAAGACAGAATGATTATGAGAGGATTATTATTATTATAACAGTGTCTCCATGCCGTCAGAAGACTCATTATAAGAGATTCTATATTGACACACTAACCATTATTCACACAGTTCCTAAATTCAACCACCTCCTCAATGCATTTTACACATTCACTACCCTCCAAAAAAAAAAAAAAAAATATATATATATATATATATATATATATATATATATAGTCCTAACATCCTTGTTAACCGCACTCTTGCACAATCTCCAGGGATGATCTCTTGTTCTCCCCCTTCCTGCACTGTTCAGAAAAAAGTCATCAGTATCATCATATAAACTCGTTCAGTAACTTAAATGCTTCTATCATATCTCCTCTCATACGTCTATGAGCTAGTTTTTGAAGTCCACAGATCTTCAATCTTTCCTCATAGGAAACATTCAACAGACTTGCAACTAACTTTGTAACTCACATCTGGATCTTTCAACTACTTCTTCATCACCAAGAACCAAGAAATCCAGGTGACCAGATCTGTGTTCAATAATTCAGATAATCTTTATTAATGCCTTATAAAGTGGAACCATAACTCTAGTCCTTGTCAGTGTGTTCTTCGACAACCGTGTAATTTGATGAGATGTTTTTGCAACCTTTGCAATATGTCCTCTAAACTTAAGTTCTTTGTTCACAATAATACCCAAGTTCCTAGCCTCATCAACTTCGGTTCTTGTAGCTTGTAGTTCGGTTCTATTAATATAGTACACGCCATGTGATCTCATCCTCCTGAAGTGCATCAACTTACACTTAACCATGTTAAACTGACATCCATTTACCTTAGTCAATACCACCAGCCTATTTAAGTTATCCTGCAATATATCTACATCATTTGAAATGACTATCACTCTTCCAAGTTTTGCATCATTAACAAACTCATGGATATTTCCTTTCAAATTATTTCCAGTATCATTAATGTACAAATTAAACAACAGGGGACTAGATACTGAGCCCTGAGGTAAACCACTCATTGATATTTGTCCATCACCACCCTCTAATTCAAATCATCAGGTTCAGATCCATTTGCTCAAATTTATGCAACAAAGTTCCATATGGAATCCTGTCAAATGCCTTTGCAAAGTCCAGCAGTATCACCAAGTAAGGATTTCTTTTATTCAACTCCTTACTTCCTATAATAAACTAAGGCAAGACCTATCCTTCACAAAACCAAGCTGCCCCTTTTAAAGTATCATATTTCTGTCCACTTAGTCCTGAATTCTAATTTTTATCAATTTCTCCAAAAACCTTAACCACCACTCTTTGATATACTGATCATCCTATAAACTTTGTAACTCACCTCTGGATCCTTTCAACTACTTCTTCATCACCAAGAAATCCAGGTGACCAGATCCGTGTTCAATAATCCAGATAATCCTTATTAATGCCTTATAAAGTGGAACAATAACTCTAGTCCTTGTTAATGTGTGTTTTTCGACAACCATGTAATTTGAGATGTTTTTGCAACCTTTGCAATATGTCCTCTAAACTTAAGTCTTTGTTCACAATAATACCCAAGTCCCTAGACTTTGGTATTGCTGCTGCTTTCTTGGAGTCTGCATAGTGGAAGTATTTTCCCCTCCTTTTAGTCTATTGGAACTTTACTACAACTGAAAAAACATGTGAAAGAGTTAGACTGAAAGCATAGGGTGAGTTGCACCTGCTGTGAGTTTGGGTAGGTCTAAGAATCAACAGTGGATCTTAAAAGTCAACCCAACCCATCCTCAATAAATATGATTGTATGGAATATCCCACAATATGGGAAACTATGATCTTTGGCCCTCCTACCCATCAGCCAAGGTTGTCTGCCAGTGTCCATGGGGGGTGGGGGGGTATCTCTTGTAATAATTTTCACTTGTTTTTTTATGTTGTTTATGTGCACCTTAAAGTTTTTAGATTTTATCCCTGATAAAATCTAAAAACTTTGTTTCTGTGGCAAGGGAAAGTATTGAAGTTATTAAATTTTTATTTAATTCATTCCTAGAGTTGTCTTCTTGCTATTAAACCATAAAATGTGTTGCCAAACTGTTATCTGTAATAAAAATTACTGTGTTGTGTGGGTTGAAGGTAATATATCAACCTTGAATCAACTGCCAGTTATTATTTTTCTGACTACCATGGATTCATAACTCATCATGAGAGGTCTGCTCTAGACAACAGAAAGTCTATTGTACCACTCCTTAAACTCATCCACTGTTTGCACTTTTACCACCCTCTCTGGCAATGCATTCCATTCTCCTACCACTATTCACAAAAAATCCAAAAAACTTTGCAAAAAAAAAATTTGTATCCTCTTATGAACAAGGACAACAGGACATCCAGGGATGTCCTGTTGTCCTTGTTCCTTCTCCTCATTCTGCCATATGAAAAGTCTGCTCAGTGTCAATCTAATAATAACTTATGAACAGCTTAAAAGTCTCAGTTAATCCCCACCCCCCCCGTTTTCTGTCCACCAAAATGTGTAGTTTGCATGCTTTCGGTCTGCTCTCATAACCAACATTGTACAGTCGTGATGTTATTTCATTCCCTTCAAATCCTGGAGACCAGATCTCAGCACAACAACCTGGATCTGGATGTTCTCTGAACACAGCTTTATATGGGAACACCACCATTTTATCACCATTTTGTCCTCCTCAGTATTGCAGCAATTCTCAGAATTGTCTTAAAAATCTTTGCAATATGTATTCTGAACTTAAAATTTCCCTCTATATACTGGAAGAAGCTTCATCTGCTTCTTCCAGTATAACTCCAGTAAGTGAGTATGAAGCATCCCATCTGTGGATCCTAGATTTAAAATCTTACATTTAGTTGCATTAAGCTAATATCCCCATTCATTTGCTCACCTTTCCAGCTTATTCAGATCCTCTTGAAGAGCCAAAACATAATAATCCTCCAAGCTTCACATCATCTGCAGACATCTCCCTTTAGTCTAGTGATATAACTATCATAAAGACTGAAGAGAAATGGTCTCCAATATTGAACTGTGTGGAACTCCACTTGTGCCCTTCCTACTCCCTGATACTGCTACTCCATACAACTCTCTGATATCTATTAAAAAGCCAGTTACCAAACCAAAATTTTTCTACATTTCTTACTTTCCTTGTTTCTATGTTTTGCTATAAAATATAGATGAATCTGTAATATTGTCTCTTACAGTATTTATGTAAGACACATTAAGCTTCTTAGCTCTATAGTTTAATATTTTATTATGCACCCACCTAGAGATCACTTATGATGAATTTAACTTTCTGACATCATGTGGTTACAGCATTAAATGTGTTTTTGATTTCACTTCCACTTGTAATTTTTTTTAAACTTGGTCAATTTGAAGCTTGGTGTTTCAGGCCAGTGAAAGTTACTCAATGCATTATAAAAGGTGAATCTATGAGTTGTGGGTAGAGTTCGTATTGTTTAAATAGTGCAGCCAAGGCATCTCTGATTCCAGTCTTGTTCTCATAAGCTCACATGTAAATTTTCAAAACTTCATCTTTCTACATTTGGCTATAAAATATAGATGGATCCATAATATCCTCCAGTTTGATATATTAAAACTATCATTTAATTTCATTGTACTGTATTGTATTTAATCTCGTTATAGAGAACAATGTATTTAAAAAATAATACACTGTAAAATCAGAACAAAATATTGCACTTATTTCTTCAAATAACAAACATATTAATGGAACTTATTTTAAACTGTGAAATGTAGGGAATAATTATGGATTTAATAGTCAAAATAAATTTGTGATAAATTATGATGTAAGACAATGAATCTTTTAGAGAAGTATAGGTATGATTTTTTTCATAAATATTTCCAACTTCAGGAAAAAAAAAATCTTTCAAGGAATAAGTTGGTAGCTAGTGCTGAAAGAAAATTTCTAACAAATTGTATTGTGGAACAAGTTTACTCATTAGCCTTGGAAACCCTTATGTTTGAACAGTTGTACAAGACAAGGAGAAGCTTTTCCCAATTAATTGTGTTTCTTATGATGCATGTAACAGGAATTTTTCTGCTTCAGTTTAACCAAATACCAATCTTTCTACTGATTCAGTTGAAGCCAGATATCTGAAAAACATGCTGAATTGGCAGAATACTGAAGCAAAACCAAATAGTCTGCAATTCAGACTTCTTCATCCTTTCCTCCATAATGAATAGTCCACGATCCTGATATTGCCTTAGTTTCTCACAATTAGATCGATATTCTCTAGAGTTTCCAGAGCCTAATTTATGTACAAATAGTTCATGTGTGGTCTGACCAGTTCCTTATAAAGTGGTACAGTCATTTTCTGATCTCTATCAGAGTCTTCTTTATCATAGTAGTAATATAATGTGTAGGTTTCAAATTGTATCCACCTCCTTAAGTGCAGTTTCACCAATACAGTTATAAATTGACTTGTGTCTATTAGAAATTATACAAAAAAACAAGCACATAATATATATATATATATATATATTTTTTTTTTTTTTTTAATTACTTTTTTTAAAATCAAAACCTTCATGCAAGCTGCCATATAAGTTGCCCCAGACTGATTGCTATTGCAATAAATTGAATGGAATAAACAAGAATGAGTTAAAAATCTTGGTTAAATATTTACAGATAATATTTCTCTTATGTAATGGTAGCATCATTAGATTTAATAAAATTATTGTGAAAACTGTTAGGGAACAATAATCAAGTAAACAGTTATGATGGAAATGCAGCAGGACTTTTCTTTTTTCTCAGAAAATGTATACATTAATTAACTCATTATAAATATTTGTTTTCTGCCTGCCAAATAACATTAATGCTAATCTTTTAGATAACTCTTTCTCTCTCCCAATTGCAAGAAATTGAGATATATTATCATTTTTTTTCAAGTTAGGTTGGTGTAGAAAGGCCTCACAAAAATCTTTAAATAATCTTGCACACTAAAAGGAACTGTGTTGAAGTGTCATTTCTTACTGTTTAGGATGGCACTCAGTGGTTAAGTCATATCACTGTAATCTCAAAGCCATGTTTTCTAACAAATGCAATTTAGTTTGTTTGTAGTAATTACATCAGTGTGAAACACAAGAAAGAGACTGGGGATGTACTTTATCTTTGGAAGAAGGAAAGAATGAAGTTAGTTTCTGAACAGGAGAGGATATAAGATTTTCATAGGATATAAGCTGTTTTTTAGAAAAACACTTCCAGCATATATAAAATAACTTTTCAGTTTTTATTCTCAGCAGACTTTTGTCTAGTCACATAGCTACTTAGTATTTTGTTAATATTAGATAAGTTGTAGTATTTGAAGAAAAGCCATTTCTTCGATGATAATTTTTAAATCTAAAAGATCTTGAGTGCTGAAAGTGTTGAAAGTTTTTTTCACTTGGTTATAAATTAAATTAAAGATGCCAAGAAATTATATTTTTGTTTAATCCTTTATCCAAGTATGAGCAAACAAAAGTTTGCTTGTGAAATATTTTCACAACTAGGCTGCTTGTATATAGAGACTGACTTCCCATTAATTGCCTTGGTATCTGATAATGCAAAGCACATTCTTTCTGATGTGTATAAAACGTATATGCATTATGGAAAGTGCCACTACCCAGACTGTTTCGACTTTTATTGAGGTATATCAACTGTGGGGGGGATACCTCTCCAAAAACTCTGAGTCATCAACAAGATCACTCTAAATCTCATTCAATGACCCTAAAGGATTATTACTAAACTCATCACTCCTAACCCAGACAGAAAACTCAGCAGTGGCTCCACTCAGTGACAGGCAAAAACCCACCACTGAGCAAAGCCTTTCTACTCTCCAGGAAACAGATAATAAAATAAATAAATCCCAAGCACTATTAAATGTTAAATAAATTTTATAAATTTACATGGAAAGAACACATGAGAAATAAAAGGCTAGTTGATTATGTTATTGTTGATAGTGATATCTTCAGACTAGTTAAGGATACAACTCAGATGTGGACTGTAGACTCAAAAATATAAAGATTATCGAGAAAAAGTGAAAGAGTTTGAAAAAAAAGAAACCATAGAGATTGAGTGGTAAATTCTGAAGGCAATGTTGATCAGCTAAACCAGGAAAGTGTATGGTGAAGTTGTCTATAAAGATGAAAAAAAAAAAATGAATATATGGTGGGCACAGGATACAGATACATAAGGTATATTTTATTTTCAATAATGCATAAAATATATTTTATTATATTTTATTTTATTATTTATTTTTATTATTTATATTAGTCTTGTGAGTGGTTGCTAAGCTATATTACTTTTAGCACTCTTTGTTGGCCAAGGGTTAAATAATCTGGAAATCAGAGTTAAAAACATGGTGTTACTGTTTACAGCGTTCCTCCAGTAAGCAGCGCGGTCTTGAACTGGAGAATGAAAATCATATACTGCTTTAAGATATTCACAAACATCAATACAGTGCAATTTGAATTTACAGTCTGTTGGTTGGAAAGTCTGATCAGCCAAGTAGGCAAATGTTAAATGTAATGAAATGATCATCAGATATAAAAGAGTGGTGATTCCATTGTATAAAGTCCTGATCAGACCACATCTAGTTTATTGTGTTGAAATCAGTTCAGCAGGATTTGAAAGAGATGAAGTAATGTTGGAAAGAGTACATAGGAGGATAACAAAAATTATATCAGGGCTGTACAATGTCCACTATGCAGACAGACTGAAAGCATGCTAACTGAAGAGTTTTATGGGTAGAAGACAAAGAGGTGACATGATTAAGAGATTTATACTTTTGAGATGTAATTACAGGATTGATGCTGGGGAGATTTCTTATATACAGGACTCTATATATATGCCTCACTCACACATGGCAAGTAGATTTTGCCATATAGCAAGTAGCTGCAGACTAGACAAAATGGAATATGTTTTATTTAATAAAAAAATACTCCCTAAACATAATATTTTTTGCTTTAGGAAAACACAAAAGAATATGCATCATGTAAAGGGCCATCATGAGCCTTCGTAGCTTATTCGGTATAGACAAAACCCTTTGGTTTGAAAGACCTGGGTACAATTCCTGTCCAAGATGGGAATTAATAGGCCTATTAATAGGCCATGCCCAATACAAATGTAATGGGTCAATAGGACCTAATACAGGTGAGGCGGAAGAAGAAAGGGCCATCGCAGTAACAAACATGAATGTAATAAATCACATTTTTCATGAATTTGTTTTTACTGTTCTTTCTATTCTTATTATTTATTGACTTCTTCTTCAAATGGTTCTCACACAAAGGAAATTTTCTCCCTCCACAGTACAGTACCACTAATCATTTTATGGAAATCCTATTGACTTCTTGCAATATATAATTAAAAAAAAAAAAATGGTGGTGGTGGCGGGGGGGTCTTGGGAATATCTTGTGGTGGGGATCTAAAGCATGGTCAGCAAGTCCTGAGTGGCTATAGTGGTAGAACCAGATGTGGTCCTCCTTGTGTTCAGCAATTTTGATATTTGCTATCCTGCCTGTTTGGCTATAATATGCAGAAATATAAGTATGAAAGATTATTCCTATTAAAATCTCAACAAGTGTTGTTGCATGAAATTGCTCCAGATTTGGGAAGCACTAATCCTTCAAACAAGACCCCCATCCCCTATTAGGGAGCACTATATGCTCCCTATTAGGGGGTCTATATGACTTTATGCCTTTATATGACTATGCTCAATTTTGGTTGCCATGTGCTTCAACCTCATTTGCCTTGTTAGTGCCTATATATATTGTATTGTTCCCTGATGATGACTATTTGACTTTGCTGAAATATCTTAAGTATTGATTAAATTAATTATAATTAATAATTAGTCTACATTGTAATTTCCTTAAAAAATACAGCTATGAATAGCCAACGTGTAAGCCTTTCTATGAGAAGGATAGTTAATCTCATTTGCATATTGTGCTGATTATTAACTGTATGAACTCTGATTTTCTGTTTGGTGTAGAGAAAAATTCCCCAGTTTATATGAGAAATAACATTTCCACTTCGGTACGAGACTAGTCAACTCACCTTTGATGAAAAGTTCTTATAAAGGTTCCTCATGTTCTAAATTGGATTTGAACTCTGGTCTTTCCAAGTGAAGGACAAATGTCATGATTTTGTGTTGAGAGTAATGGAGCTTCTTCCTTTAGTTAAAAAGCTCGTAAATGTTTTTTGCATCCTAGACAAGATTTGAACCTAGATTTTTCTAGATACAAATTCCACGCAATTCACCAAAGGGAATTCTTGATGTTAACTTGCTATGGAGACTCCAGAATAAATTATTAATCTTTTTACATTTTGTTTATTACAGGTAACTTTGAATCCCGCATATCAAGCTCAAGAATTGGACTACTGCCTGAAAAAGGTAAATATATTTGCTTCAGTTTGGAAGGAAGATTATGATATGTATCATTATATATATATATATATATATATATATATAAGAATCCCTTTAGTATAACTAAATTAAATTCATATAATACTAATAAATATTAAATTTATTTCCTGAATAAAATAGAGTATACTAATGCTGAATTTCAAAACTACCTTAGAATTAGTACCATACCACTAGTTTTTCAATGCAGCCATCTTCTCATTATTGTGTATTTAGGTATAAATGCTAGTTGAAGTCGATATGGGCTAATGGAATGAAAACAGAATTAACCCTGCAGAGGTTATCTGACAGATTTGTTTGTATCTGACAGATACAAACAAATTGTTTAATATAAATATTCTTACACATATCCAGTGTATAGCTTGGAGGTCATGAGTAACTGTACATGCATATATTACAAGTGATATTCCACACTATTTATGCGGTCGGTTTACAAGCTATACACATATCCAGTGTATAGCTTGGAGGTCATGAGTAGCTGCACATGAATATATATTAAGTGATATTCCACACTGTTTATGGGGGTCGGGTTTGGTTTAATATGTGTTATATAAAGGTGTGTGATAGTTCATAGTAAATTGTATCTGAGAGATACTGCGACCTCTGTCAGTATAGTTTAGTTTTTTAGTTTTTTGGTTTAGTTTTTTTTTTTTTTTATAATTTACTTTTGAAAATGGCTGGAAAAATATATCGATTGGATAATCCATCAGATGTTGAAGAGATTCAGCGATTTTGTTACTCGAGTCCGATGAGAATGATAGAATCGAATGCGAAAGTGATATTTGTAGTAAATAGTATCTGAGATATCACAAACTCCAATGTCAGTATAGTATTGGTTTAGTTGTTGTTTTTTTCTTTGTTTCTTTGTTCAATAATTTCAAGATTGTAACTGAAAATAAATACAGTGGTATCTCGCTAATCCAAACCTCTTTAGTCTGAACCCTCCAGTAATCTGAACTGCGGTTTGAAAGGGAAAAAAGTGTTCTTTATTACATATTATTATTTTGTGTACTATTATTTTTATTTAATAATTATTATTTTAACTATTATTATTTATTTTATTATTATTATAGTACAGTATTTTTCTCGTACTATCAATTGTACGGTTATACTGGGGGCCTATTTGGATGTATTGTGTATTCGTGTTTGCTTTTTTATACTGTACAGTACATACTGTATTGTCGGCATGAATCACAAATATACACAAAACAGAGGAAATTCAAAACATGCATAATTAGATTAAAAATATAAATCCAGATGATGAAATTTCACAAACAGATGTTATGGAATGGATTACAGGTAGAACCGAAAGTGAAATCGAAATCAAATCAGATGCTGAAATTATAAATATGACACTACATATTTATGATGTATTATGTAGAATCATCGTCATCATCTTCTAATGAATTAGAAGACGATGATGACGATGAAGAACTTGAAGGAAAAAAAAGTAAAACATGAAGAGGCAGCTGACAGTTTTAATATGTGTAGAATGTGCTAAGCAGAATGATATGCTATTCCACAAAATTTTGTTGCTAATGCAGCTCCGAGAAGAAGCATTCGAAGAAACAAAAGAAAATCAGGGACAAAGAAATAAAAACCTTTTTGTTGTTGTTATTTTGTTAAACTTTTTTGTGTTGTGTACAAGAAAGTGATATTTTTACGCAAATTAAGTTACGTACTGAACTATGCAATTTTATTAAATCAGAATCATCAACAATACAGGTACAAGAAATTAAATTTTTTACTAAAATAAACTTGTGTACTGTATTATTTTTTGTTTTACATTACAGTACAGTAGCTTTTTTTCTATCAGTTTCTATCATTGATGTACCATTAGAATCTGATTATTTTGTCTTAAATGCTAGTTATTGTTGTCTCTTGGGGGGAAATTTGCTAATCCGAACTTTTCGCTAATCTGAACGAGCACGGTTTTATTAGTTCCGATTAGCGAGATACCACTGTATACCATCATGTATTATATTTGCATAGTGTTTTTTTTAGCTTTTATTGCATTTTAGCACATACTAGTAATGAATGCATCTCTCAGATACATGCGACCTATGCTGCAATTTTTTCGATCGTGACCTCCACAGGGTTAAGGATGAATTAAACAATAGTTTAATGATTCCATTAATGAATAGTTTAATGAATCATTTTATTAAAGGAACTGTGTTGAAGTGTTGGAACCCCCATAGCTCACTCAGTATGGACAAAGCCCTTTGGGTGGAAAGACCTGGGGTTCGATTTCTGTTCATGATGTGAGGAACCTTTATCTGGTCTCTTTCGACTAAAGGTGAGTTTAGCTGGTCTCATATGGAGATGGAGGATTTTTTTTCTCCTGGTAACTTGGGTTTTTTCATCCATCAAAACAGGCAAACTGGCCCCATGAACACACACACACACACACACAATCTACAGACATAAAAACATTTTATTATTATTATTATTATTATTCATGCCTCCAAGGAGTCAAAAGACTCATCGAGGGAGGTCCTTTCTAAGACATAAAGTCTGTCAAGACTCATCGAGGGGAAGTCCCCCCCTGAGAAACACAAAGTTTATCATACCACTCCTTAAACCCACTGACCGTTCTCGCTCCCACCACTCCATCAGGCAATGCATTCCACGGCTCAACCACCCTCCACACAAAGAAACCACTCCTTACCCTCTTGCTCACAGTTTCCTTTCGTAACTTCCAGGGATGGCCTCTTGTCATCACTCCTTCCCGCTGATCAACCAAGCGAAAGAACTCCCCAGTGTCAACCCTGTAACCACCTCTCAACAGTTTAAAAGTCTCAATCATATCACCTCTCCTTCTATCCACCAAACTCTGCAGTCCACATTCTCTCAGCCGATCCTCATAACTATCCTTGTACAGTCCTGAAACCATCTTTGTCATCCGTCTTTGTATCCTTTCCACGGTTAATTTATCCCCTTCAAATCCTGGGGACCAAATCTGAGAACAATAGTCCAAGTGTGGTCTGATCAGAGACTTATACAACAGAATGATAACCCTCTTATCTCTGCAGGTCAGTGTCCTTCTCATAATAGCAGCAATCCTCTGTGTTACCTTCACCACCTTTGCAATATGTTCCCTAAACTTCAGGTTTCTATCAATCATCAACCCCAGATCTCTTGTCTCCCCTACTTCCTCCAGTATAACTCCTCCCATAGAGTATGCAGCATCCCATTGATGTTTCCCAAACCTCAAGACCTTACATTTTGCTGCATTAAACTGACACCCCCATTCATTTGCCCATCTATCTAGCTTATTTAAATCCTCTTGCAGGGCTACCACATCTGCACTATTACTAATAATCCTTCCAAGCTTCGCATCATCCGCAAACAACTGAATATCCCCCTGCAATCCACTGGCTATGTCATTGATATAAAGGTTAAACAATATAGGTCCTAGTACTGAGCCCTGTGGGACCCCACTTGTAACCCTCTGCCTCCTGGAAACTGCTCCACCATACACAACTCTCTGATACCTATCAGACAGCCAATCCTGAATCCAGTTGACCAATCTGACATCCAGACCCATGTGCTGCAACTTAAATATCAGCTTATCATGTGGCACCCTGTCAAATGCCTTCGCCAAGTCTAAGAAAATTGCAGTATATGCCTTTCCCTCATCTAATGCTCTTGTAACTTTATTATAAAAGGCTAGCATATTGCTAAAACAAGAGCGTCCTTTCACAAATCCTTGTTGATTCTCACAGATAACATTACCCTCATCTGCCCAATGCTGTACACGGTCCCTCACTACTTTCTCCAAGATCTTAACAACTACTGATGACACACAGACTGGCCTATAATTAGACACTTCCAGTCTGTTACCACCCTTATGCAATGGCACTATCTTACCTTCCTTCCATTCCCTGGGCACCTTTGCCAAAGCCAGACTTTCATTGAAAAGCCACGTTAAAGGTATTGTCAATTCCCTAGCACATTCTCTCAAAACTCGTGGCGAAATACCATCCAGTCCCACAGCTTTACTGACATCCAGAGTACTCAGTATCTGAAACACACTCTCCTCCTGTACCTCCAGACCTCGTACCAGTCCTATCCCTCTAGCATTAAAACTGACTCCTCTAGGATGAAATACTCCAATAAAGTGTTCATTGAACAATTCCACTATGTCCTCTGCATCAGTCACTCTATTCCCATTTTTATCCCACAATATCATTCTTCCACAGTCATTTCTCCTCCTACTGGCCACATAGCTAAAAAATTCCCTAGGATTTTCTTTGGATCTTAGGGCCAATCTCTTCTCATATTCCAGTTTCGCTTTCCTTACCACACGAGTCACTCTTCTGGCCTGTGTCTTATATTCCTCATGCATCTCTTCACCTGTCTCCTTATATCTCTTCCATAGCCTCTTTTTCGCATGCAATTCCTGTTTAATATTGTTTGTCATCCACTTTACTCCAAATTGCGCCCTCTTCTTCACTCGTGGTATACAACTTACCATTGCTGATAACAAATATTCTTTCACAATTTCCCATGCACTGGTGATATCCCGGCCTTCCAATTCCTCCCTCCATGAAACTTCCCGAAGTTGACGTCTAAGACTATTATAATCACCTGCCTTATAATTCCACATAAGTTCCCGTCTCTTTGATACTCCTGCATGTCTATTCATTTTCCAAGTCAAAACCATATGGTCACTCTCTCCAACTGGTGGGAGAGACGTCAATTCAGTTATTATCAACTCTTCTGATGCTATAACCAAATCCAAAATTTTTGAACCTCTTGTTCCCTCTGTTACATGTTGCCTAAGACATTTGTCCCTCAAGAATTCTAGAAATTCCATTCCCCTATTGTTACATGCATCTTCCTCTCTCCAATTTATACTACTGAAGTTAAAATCTCCCATAACAATCATTCTTCTTGCACTTGCCAAACTTAGCTGTCTAAACATCTCCTGGTCCCCATCCTCTGTGCTCCTGGGTCTGTAGCAACACCCCACTAAATATCCTGTCTTGCCTACCTCTACCTCACACCATACGCTCTCAAAATCATTTGTCTCACTACCTTCCAAATTCTCCACTCTTAGAGGACATAGGTCATCACTTATCATAAGCAGTACCCCACCACCACCACGCTTTCCCCTCCTATCCTGACAAAAAATGCTGTACCCAGCAACTTCTATTCCTGTTATCATATCCTCTTCTGTCAACCACGTCTCAGTGATCGCAATAATTTTTGGCCAGGCTGATGCTATCTGCGCCACCAATTCCTCTCCCTTATTCCGGATACTCCTGGCATTAGTATACAGCATATAAATGCCATTGTTTCTATACCCAGCATTATCCCTTCTAGACTCCACTGGGCTCAGTCTTACCTGACATTGTCTCCCTTCTCCCAAGTATCCATTCCCACAAGAGGCCACCCCTGCTATCATCCTCCCTGGGACACACTGACTCGTTCAGAACAGCAATCTCTCCAGATGCCTACGTCCTTCCTCATTCAAATGCAAACGGTCTCTCGCAAACAACTCCTCTCTTTCCTCAAACGCACTCCAAGCATCCACATATACCAGTCCTCTCTTGTCACACATTCTCGCTATTATGCCATTCAATATCACCGCTCTTCTGCTCAGCTCATCATTATCATACCTAGGCAACACGCACACTATTTTTCCTCTCTCTGTCTTCTTCCGTACAGTCTCAAGCAAAAATCTCATATCTCTCGCTGCCCGACTTACATTACCACTCAAGTCATTCGTTCCTACCATCACAATCATCTCATCCACCCTTTCACTTCTCTTAATTGCCATAGCCACCCTTTCTATTGTTCCTCCTGGCAAACACTCCTCACGCATCCTATCCTGAACACCACGGATCATTGAGTCACCATACATTATACCTCTTACCATTCCATCGCTCCTATTGTTTCCATTCTCTCCTCTTCTTTCATTCCCATACCTCTCTCTTCTACTGTTTCCATTCTCTCCTCTTCTAGCACTCCCATACATCTCTCTCATTCCCTCTCTCCTACTGTTTCCATTTTCTCCACTTCTAGCACTTCCATATCCCTCTCTCATTCTGTCTCTCCTACTACTGTTTCCATCCGCTCGTCTTCTAGCATTCCCATACCTCTCTCTCATTCCATCTCTCCTACCGTTTCCATTCTCTCCTCTTCTAGCACTTCCATATCTCTCTCTCATTCCGTCTCTCCTACTGTTTTCATCCTCTCGTCTGCTAGCATTCCCATACCTCTCTCTCATTCCTTCTCTTCTACTGTTTCCAATCTCTCCTCTTCTACCCCCAACATCAGGCTCTCCGACAAGCCTGGGATTGCTTAAAGTCGCACCATGTAAAATAGGGGACCTTGCATCAAGCAGGATATAACATGAGGAGGAAGAAGAAGAGGAGGAACTGTTGAAGTGTCATTTCTTGCTGTTTAAGATGGTACTCAGTAGTTAAGTCATATCACACTGTCCATGCTCAATGCTAAGAAGAAATTGAAGAGATTAGACCCTCAGTAGGCTGGTAGGAAATCTGGGCTGTGGGGATAGGTCTAAGAATTGTTATTATTACATGACACCTCCAAGGAGTCCAAAGACTCATCAAGGGAAGGCATCTACTCTACAACTCGTTACCTTTTGGTTGGAGAGCGGATACTCTAACCACTTGACCAACCAGGTCACCATGAGAAGCTTCATCCCCACCACCTCAATTCACCAACAGCGAACTGCAACTACTATCATCATCATCATGTACGCCTGCACCATCTACTGCCCACCACTACTAATATTTTCACAGACAATCGTATACACCTATGCCCATGACAGGATTCAAACTCACAGCCTTTTGCTTGAGAGCAGATACACTAACCACCTGGCCAACCAGTCCATCATGGGAAGCTTCATCCAAGCTTCCTATGAAGGTTGGTTTTTATGATCTGTTGCTGATGAAAAACCTCATTATATCCAAAAAGTCTTTCATATTTGGATTTAATTAGATAAAGCATAGTTTTTTCCCATTTGATTACAGAAGAGACTACCCATGCATCTCAGGTAAATAACTAACTTCTGATTCCCATTCTGATGAACGGGCATCAGAAGTTAGTGGCAGGGAAAGGAACTTAATGTTCATTTTATTGTCATCATCATCAAATTCCTGACATGTACCCTCAAGAGGTGTGCAGGATATGATAGTACTACATGAAATATTTACATCATTACTAACTTCCTATCTACAATTTTCCTCCAAATCAGCCTGTTACATGTCAAGACTCCAACATTATTAGACCTTATATTCCTATCGTCTAAGGCACCACTTTGTACCGTATCACCACCTATATCTTGGTCTTCCTCTGGGTCATTTTCCTGCCAACCTGGCAGAGAACACTTGTTTTGCTAATCTTTCCTTGCTCATTCTGTTCAAGTGACCATACCACCTGAGATTAGCTCTGCTAATGCATTCCTGGATGCTGACAATGTCAAGTTCTTTCCTAATATCCTCGTTTTTAATATGATATTGCCATTGATGCCATCTGTTCATGCCTCTAATCTTTCTCAGGACTCTCATATCTGTGGTCTCTAGTCTTTGGTCAAGTGTTTTACTTCTGACCCAGCTCTCAGATCCATAAGTTAAAACTGGTGTGAACACTGTCTTGCATACAGCTAATTTAGTGTTCCGACTAATTTTTCTCTTATTCGTATGAATTTATTCAGTTGACTTCCTACCACACCAGCTTTGTTGATACTGTTGTCTATTTCCATATTTAATTTACCATCTTCACTAAAAATCGTGCCTAAGTAGCTGAAATATTTTACTTGTTCCATAGGTTCTCCATTCACAACACAGGTGACATTTTCAACGATTCTGCCTATTTTCATTGTCTTTGTCTTTTTATTGCTGACCTTCATACCATATCTATTACAACAGTTATTCAATTTAGTCAGGGAATCTTGAAAACTTGAAATCTTGAAAACGATGTTATACCTCTAAATAAATCCAGTATAACATCGTCCGCATAAAGCAAAGAGCTGACATTAACATCTCGAATTCTGATATCATATTTAATACCACTTTCCTTCATAATGTGATCCATATAGATAATGAATAACAGAGGGGATAATGTACATTCTTGTCTCACACCAGATTTAACATTAAACCATCTTCTTGTACTTCCTTCAATTCTAACTGCTGACTTACAACTCAAATAAAGACTAAGTATTGCTTGATATAATGCCCCATTGACACCATATAACTGTAGCTTATTGAATAGCTTCTCTCTTGGCGCCTTGTCATATGCCTTTTCCAGATCAACAAAACTTAAATACAGATCTTTGTTATATTTCCATGCTTTCCCAACTATTTGCTGTAAAGTGAAGATCTGATCCTGACAGCCTCTATTTGGCCTGAATCAAACTTGTTCTTCACCAAGCTTTCTTCCAAAATTATTCTCAACTGTTTCTCAAGTATACTTGCATAGATCTTGCCAGAAACACCCAATAGGAAAATATCTCTGTAATTCTCGCATTCAGTTTTATTTCCCTTTTTATATGTGGGTACTATTAGACTTCTACTCCAATCATCGGGAATTCGTTCCTCCCTCTGTCCAGGCTTTCTGAACTATGCAGTGCAGCCACTGTAACACTTTTATACCACCATACTTCAGCATTTCTGGCCGAATATCATCTACTCCTGCTGCCTTTCCACATTTTAAGCCTTTGATGGCTTTTTCTACTTCAAGTATGGATATGTATTCCTGACTGTATGCCTGTTGAGTGTTTTTTTACTACTATGCTATCACTGCTTGTTTCATTTAGCAATTTTTGGAAGTAATTACTCTATACTTCAAGGATATCTTTTTCTCCCATTTTCATGTCACCTTTATCATCTCTAACCCCTTTTACAGCACTCTTTCCTCCATTTCTAAGCTTCTTCAACAACCTCCAGACCTTAATGATATAATGAAATTTAAATATCATTATAAATTTATAAATATCATTTATAATGATATTTATAAATTATAAATATCATAATTTATAATATAAATTATTATTATCATTAATAAGATATAACAATATCTGTTATCTTATCACATTCTTGATATTTATTTTCTATGTTCTTGCCAAATTCCTCCCATGACTTTTGTTTAGCTAGTTTTACATAGTGTTTCGCTTTCTTACATTTGTCTCTGTATTCTCTAAGAGCAAAAGCTGACTTATTTGCCAGGAACTTTTGATATGCTTTCTTCTTTTCCTTCACTGCCTCTTTAACTTCCTGTTTCCACCAGGGAGTTCTGATTTTCCTATCCTTGCAGACTACCTCACCACATGCCTCTCTGGCTGAATCAATCAGGGTTTTCTTCAAGGCTTGCCACTGAATCTCCAAGGTTTGGTTCCTGTTTTATTGTATCACCTGTAAAACATGTCTTGTGCACTTTATCTTTTACCACCCCTTTTAATGATTGAGTCACCATATAAAGCAATCCTATCATCCTTAGATATTTTCTTCTTATTATTAACTTCCTTGTCATTTATACCAGTTATGCTCTTCTTTAAACGTTCAGTTTCCTCCTCCAAAGTGGTATATGGATGGGCAGAATCAAGGTGAAAACAGGTGACTAGTGGTGTGCTGCTAGGTGCAATGCTTGGACAATTGCTGTTTAATTTGTACATAAATGATATAGGAAATAACCTGAAAGGAAATATTTAGTTGTTTGCTGATGATGCAAAATTAGGTAGAGTAATAGTTAATTAGGATGATGTGGAGAGCTTGCAGGATGATTTAAATAGGCTGTCAGTATGGGCAAAAAATAATGGTTATCAGTTTAATATGGAGAAATGTAAAGTCATGCATTTTGAAATAAATATATTGATTACAAGTTACATACCACATTGATGGAAATGTACTCCAGGAAATAGAATGAAGCTAGATATTTAGAGGTGGTGGTAGATAGAGAGTTAAAGTTTAGAGGACATATTGCTAAGTAGCTCCTAAGATTACTTGGCTATCGAAGGATTTCTCTTAAGGCCTTGATACACTCACATCTGGATTACTCTGCTCAAGTCTGGTTCCCTGGTTTCTTTGTGATGAAGAAATGGTGGTGAGGATTCAGAGACAAGTGATGAAGATGCGGAATGTTCTCTATGAGGATAGATCGAGGGTGTGTGTGTGTGTGTGTGGATTGCAGAAGTTTGTTGATAGGAGAAAAAGAGGGGATGCTATAGAGACATTTAAGTTGCTTAAAGGGTTTTAGAGGATAGATGCAGGGAAAATGATTCAACACTTGGCTAGAGGGATCTCCCTTGGAAATTGAATTAAGGTATGGTTAATGTGCGGACTAGATTTTTTAGCTTGGAGAGTTGTGAATGAATGGAATGGGTTGCCAGAGTCAGTTGTGAGTGCTTTATCCATTAATGGGTTCAAGGAAAGGTATGATAGATTGTGTCTCCAGTCAACGAATCTTTGGACTCCATGGAGGCATCTGTATAATACTAATGTATTTAGCTTTTCTCTTCATTTTCATTAACACTTGCCTAAGCTCTTCCACGTCACTTCTATTATCACTGTCTCAAGCACTCCTATCCATTTCCTGATTATTCCCAGTAATACTGTTCTCATATTTGGAACATCCTAGCTTTTCATCGCACTTCTCACATACTATAACACGTTCCTTTTTAATCATTCCACCTAACACTCCATAAATCTTTAACGTTTTTGAATGCATACATGAAACAATTGTCACATCTTGTCCACTATGAAAAGTCCAGGGAAAAACTTGATCTATGAGTTGAGACCTTCCACACTGCCTGTGTACGCATCTTTAGTGCCACTGCCCCCATTTTTGTGACATTAACAGGCACTTCCACGTTAATCAAGATAAAGACTGAAGTGAACACTTTTAGAACCACACCACAGTGCAACGATTATATCCAGTCTAGCTATCACACAAGAGTACTATTATACAAATATATTATAAAATATGAGGGTGGTCTGAAAAGTTCTCTGCCTAACAATGAAAAAAAACGAATTTATAATTTCAAAATTATTTTTATATTTCAACATAATCTCCCTTAAGTTGTTCCAACAATTCATAGTGTAGATCCCTTGATTTTCCCATTACCAAAACACCTTTGTGGGCAGGTACATTGTCCTGATGAAAGATGATTTTTTTTCTTCTGCAAACTGGGTCTTTTCTCACAAAGTTTTTCTCTAGTTTGGTTAAAAGATCTAAATCATATTTCCCGGTTATTGTTTTATCCTTTTCAAGATAATTATTAAACAAAATACCTTTAGCATTTCAAAACACCAATGCCATGACCTTTCCTGCTGATGGAACTGACTTTGTCTTCTTTGTCGCTGAACAACCAGCTTCTGTCCACTGTTTTGACTGTCGTTTAGATTCTGGTGTGTAATGGTGAATCCAGATCTCATCCATAGTAATAAATTGATGCACAAAATCAGTTTTATTCTTGTTAAAACGCTCCAAGCACTGTTCAGAGATTTTCATTCGAGTGCGTTTTTGATCACTCCATCAACTCCAACGAACCACAACTACACCAGTGCTGTCTACCGCTGACCACTACCACCACCACTAGTATTTCACAGACAATTACAAACATCCATGCCCATGAAGGGATTTGAACCCACAGTCTCTTTCCTGGAGAGCAGATTTGCTAACCACTTGACCAACCAGGCCTCTGAAAAGTTCCTCTGTTCGGCGACTAGCAATGAACTTAGATTGCCTTTCTCTGGGCAGCTTAGTGCTGTGGACGCATATGCTACTTCCACTGAGCTACACACATACACTCCTAATTTATCTTGAATCAAGTTCTTCGAGAACAAATGAAATTTATTGTTAACTAAGTAATTGGGAATGAGGATATATTGGAGAGGGTCCCAAGAAGTTTTACCAAGTCAGTGTCAGTTCTATATAAAGTCAGATATGAGTAGAAAGTGAGCTAATGTAACTTGCACAACCTTGTGAATGGAAGAAGAGGATATAAGTTTCTGAGGAATTGTTACCAGATTAATGTGGAAGAGATTTTTCATAGAGTAGAGGAGGCAAGGTTAAAACTGGAGGCCATACCTGGAAGCTGTATAAAGAGGGTATAATAGGAATGAGAAGCTGGTTCTGTACATGGAGAATCATTGGTGAGTTGAATGGAATGCTTGAAAGTGTCGTGAGTGTGAAAGTGTGAATTGGTTTAAGGCATGGTTCGACAATCTTCGATGCTTGGTTCGATGGTTTGATAATTGAGAGAGTATGGACCTCCTGTGATGATTCCTTTGACTTCATGTAAGTAAGATGTTAACAATAATAATAATTATTATTATTAAGATTAGGGCGATGACACAGGATTTCACACATCAACAATCTGCACTCCTTTCTTTATTTTCATTTCCTTATATTTATTATACCTTTGCTACTACACATGTGCTGTTATCTTTTACTCTCCTCATGATCTCCTGATATCCATCCTCATATTGTCCTTATGCCTAACCAAATTAATTTTTCTTATCACCACTACTATTAACTCTCTTGCATGTTTACTTCTCATATCCAGGGCATAATTACTCTTCATTCCTTCTCCTCAGAAACAAACTCTGTGCACTTCCATTTTTTTCACCAAGCATTTAATCTCATTCTGCATATGCCTCATCTTGTTTCTCATCTTAATTATGTCATTTTTCAACTCTTTTATTTTGTTAATCACACTCTCATATTGGCAGTCAATCCCACTTTTGCTACATCAGTTATGCTCACTCACTCTTTCCTTCATCCTGTTAGTTATGCTCTCTCTCTCCTCTCTTCCATTTCTACAATCATGCCTGCTCTTAACTCTTTCGGTCATGCTCTCTTCTGGTCACACAGTCATAGTTGTTTTTGCTTTTTAGTCATGTTCTCTTCTGGTTCTGTTTTTTTTTTTTTATGTTGCTCTTTCAGCCTCCTCTGTAATCACAATCATATTCTCTGGAGTCATATTCTCTCACTTATCCTTTTGGGTGATAACCATTTTCATTTTTATGTTCCTCATTGTCCTCAACCTTTTGTTTAATATTCACACTTCATTCTCGACTTTCATGCAACATATTTCAGCCCATCAAAATATCACACTTTCTACAGATCTACACTTTGCTTGTTCGATCTTTTGACATACACATCCACATTCCATCATGTGTACATACTACTACACTTCTGACAATAAATTGTCTTCAAAAAAATGTACATCATTCACCACATTCAATTTTTGTGCCGTGCATCTGGTTGATTTTGTTATCACCACCATTTTTACTTTGTTAATCATAAGTCATATAACACAAAAACCATGATATAATGCACTAACAACTTTGACAATTACTACATATTCAGCCTCAGCTATTACCAATAAACAAATCATTATGAATGTGCATATAATTTTTTGCCAGTATTACAGAAAATAAAACTTATCTTGGCTTGAGTAGTTCTTTTGCCCTACCCACACCAATTATGAAGTAGACTTTTATATTATGTTATTATTAATTTTATTATTATTATTCTATTTAAGAAATGAACTTTTATTATATATATTTTTCTAGAAGATATACCAAGTTTTTATATTATAGGTTAAAATTAATGGGCTTATAATGGCAAATACCTTCAAAACTCAAGACTATTATACTATATTAAAATCCTTAATCCCAGAATTAGATGGTGCAAAGCCAGGACAACTCAAGTGTTCTAGGTATGGATGATTATTTTAATTATAATGCACATGATTAAAATTTGAATAATAGTATCACAGGATAAAAATAATTCTCATTTCACTAATACTTATTATTATTATTAAGACAGACTTCCAGAGTGCCAGAGACTCATTGAGGGGAGGCCACATATTACCTGCTATCATGCCTGTTTTTGAACTCATTCACAACCTGCACTCAGCACCTGGTAATCCATTCCAATCATGCACCACTCTTTGAGAGAAAAATCAAGATCTCACCCCCCCCCCACTTCTTGGTGGCATTCATTCTCAACTTTTAAGGTTTCCCCTCTCTTGTCCTCCCACCCATTAAATGAAAACTTCCATCTATTGATATCCTCTGTGACCCTTTTGAATTTTCACATCACAGCTCTTTCTCCTGTTTGCTAGTGTCTGCAGTCCACAATTTCATTTCTCAATCTTCATAATCTGTATTCCACATTCCTGATATTTTAGCACTCTTCTTGGCACTCTCTCTCCACTGTATCAGAATCTCTATGGAAATACGGAGACCAGACCAGTACAGCGAGGTCTTATCAAAGCCTTGTAAAGAGACAAAATGACTTTCTTATCTTTACCTATCAGGGTTCATTTCAGCATTGCCATTATTATCTGAGTTGTATTTGCAGTCTTTGCTATAAGGCTCTTGAACCTCAACTTCCTATCAACTGAAACTCCTGCTAGTCGATCAGTTTCTTCTATCAAGCATAATCCCACCAATTTAATATGACATTGGATATCCCATCACAACATTGAACTGATATACATTTTTACATGCCCACAATTCCACATTTCAAATCATTCTACAAATACTGCATACCAACTGAGCTGCATTCCTGATTACCCTGTTTATCTTTGTATCTTCAGCAAATAACTGTATGTCTCCTGTCAAATTTTTCCCCAATGTTGTTAATGGATTGATTGAATAACAGTGGACCAAGGACTGATCCTTGTGGTATGCCACTGATTATTATTATTATTTTTTATTTATCTTTGTACTGGTTATGGGCAGTAGTACTCTTACATTACGTCCAGACATCTCGTCCAAACTTGATATAGGCCTAAGCCTTTACAAGTGTTTTATCCTATGCCTGTTCTAGTTATCATTGTAGTCATTCTCTGGTGGCAATGCCATGCCCCCAGTGTGCCCTGTATGGGCCCCTCAAGGAAAGAACTTTTATATCCTTCTGCATAAGCCCAAGCTGTTTTAAGTCCTTATAGCTATCTGCACTCCAAACGCCATGTAAAGAGATGGTGGCGCTGGTAAACCTCGGAGTTGTCCCATTCTCCTCCTATATCTTACTAACTAGATCTTGGTTATTCTTATTATTATGGCTATAGGCTAGTGGGTGCCCTGTTCCCACCACATGGGCATCAACTACCCAAATGTCACCATCTCTTTTAATCACTAAGTCTGGCTTATGCCAACCTGCGGGGGTCCTGTAATGTGGTTCCACCGTGGTCTCCCAACCTTTGTTCTAGTGGTTGTTTAGAATGGAGACCTCGGCGTCATGCCTCTGCACGTGGAACCCTATGGGTGCGGAAGCAACACCGGGCTATATGAGACAATGTCTCACTGTAGTGGCAGCCAGCCCTACAGTTTGAGTTGTTACTACCCCGTCGAGCTGTGCAGGCTCGAATGGCCAGGGCATCGATCCTCGTTCTGATAAGGTCAATATACTCGAATCCAGGGAGGAGTCTGGTGCCATCCCTTACCCATTCATGCTGGGGAGGCACCAGATATGACTCTTTTAAAGGAGCACCATCTACAGAACAGTGCAGCAGAGATGCCCATCTCTTGTGTTCTGCAGATGCTGACTCAATTAAGGTACCTTGATAATGGGACCAGCCTTTAGCCTGCCTAAAGTCTTCTTGTACTAATGGGCTAAGAAAGCCTCTCTGCAGATAGGGGAAGACGATAGTTCTAACTTGGCAATTCTGGACAGCCGCAAGTGTGGGATCAGCCGTCTAAGTGATGGAACCCCAAGCCCACCATCCTTCAACCTCATGTAGAAATAGGCAGTACGGGCATCAGGTGGCAGTCGAAGCCATGATATCATGGCTGAACGGATGTCCCTGTCCATTCGGGACAGTACCGAGATATATGTCCTACCAAGCACCAACTTGTGATAAAAGTGAGGTAGGAGATAGTGGGAAAGAAGAAATAGTCTTTGCTGGGGCTTGAGAGGAGCTTTCCTCGAAGAAGCGATCCCAACTTCTAGGATAGAAGGGACAGAAAACCTTCCCTTTGGGGTGAACATGATACTGAGGTATCTCCACTCTTCCAGGATGGTCAAAGCATGCAACGGCCTCCCATGCAAGGAAAACTCTATAGTCTCGACCTTAAGCTGCTTGTCATGACCAGAGGGAACAGGAACTAAAAAGCAGAACTTCTCTACATTAATAGAAAGGCCTTGAATAGAGAAAAAGTCAACTGCTCGGTCAAGGAGTTCCTGTAAGCCTACCTTAGTAGAGGCTATGAGAATGATCGTCTGAAAAGGCCATAGCATTAAAGGAAGAAGCACCTAGAGAGTAGTCTATATGGCTAGGAAGAGAGTGAAGAAACTCATCCATGATGCAGTTAAAGAAAAGGGGGAGATAGAGGAACACCCTGGCGAACACCCCACACTGCAGGAATAGAAGTCGCACGGGACCCTTAAATCTTGCAGACTCACATCCCTCATATACCATTTTTTGATATTTGTTAGTTGGTCATCCTCTTATCCACATTAATATTTTATAATCCATCCCATATTCTCCAATTTATACAACAGTCTTATATTCTGTCAAAATTCTTACAAAATTCAAAAGTATCACTTTGTATCCATTCGACAGTAACATCATTATAAAATGTGAGTAACTTGTTCAAACACGTTCTTTCCTTAGTAAACCCATGCTGTTTATTGCAAATAGACTATGTACATAGATTCTCTGTCAACCCCATTTTTGTATATGAGCTCTAACAAACTTTTTAAAAATCTTCACCACTACTCCAGAGATAGTGATAGGTTGATAGTTGGATACATCAGTCTTTGCACCATACTTGTGTAATGAGATTACCATACATTCTTTCTGCTACCATAGAATCTTCCCTGTTCTGAGACTTACATTATATAGCCTTGTCAAAGGAATATAGCCAATTAAGCTGAACCATTTTTTAGCATCTGTGCTGATATCCCGTTAGTCCCTATTGCCGAATTCTTATTCAGTTTGTGCAATAGCTTTAGTACATCCTTCATATACTTCATCCAGTGAAGAGGTAGCAATGAGCTCAGTGTTGCATACACCAGATTGATAACAGAGTGGTCCTTAACTTGCAGATCTCACTACTACCGAAATCAATGAAATCTAATTATACAATAAAAACTAATTCCACTACTCGCTGAACATGGTAATTTGGTTGATCATCATCAAATTCCTGACATGTACCCTCAAGTGGAGTACAGGATATGATAGTACTACATAAAAAATTTACATCATTACTAACTTCCTATCTACAATTTTCCTCCAAATCAGTCTGTTACTTGTCAAGATTCCAACATTATCAGATCTTATATTTCTATTGTCTAAGGCACTTTGTACCATATCAATCCACCTATATCTTGATCTTCCTATGGGTCATTTTCCTGCCAACCTGGCAGAGAACACTTGTTTTGCTAATCTTTCCTTGCTCATTCTGTTCAAGTGACCATACCACCTGAGATTAGCTCTGCTAACACATTCCTGGATGCTGACAATGTCAAGTTCTTTCCTAATATCCTCGTTTTTAATATGATATTGCCATTGATGCCATCTGTTCACACCTCTAACCTTTCTCAGGACTCTCATATCTGCGGTCTTTGGTCAAGTGTTTTACTTTTGACCCAGCTCTCAGCTCCATAAGTTAAAACTGGTTTGAACTCTGTCTTGTATACAGCTAATTTAGTGGTCTGAGTAATTTTTCTCTTATTCCATATGAATTTATTCAATTGACTTCCTACCATACCAGCTTTGTTGATTCTGTTGTCTATTTCCAAACTCAATTTTCCATCTTCACTAAAAATCATGCCTAAGTAGCTGAAATGTTTTACTTGTTCCACAGGTTCTCAGTTCATAACACGGTTGACATTTTCAATGATTCTGCTTATTTTCATTGTCTTTGTCTTTTTATTGCTGACCTTCATTCCATATCTATTACAACAGTTATTCAATTTACTCAGGGAATCTTGCAGACTTGTAGTGGATTTATTTAGAAGTATAACACCGTCCGCATAAAGCAAACAGCTGACATTAATATCTCCAATTTTGATATCATGTTTAATATCACTTTCCTTCATAATGTGATCCATATAGATAATGAATAACAGAGGGGATAATGTACATCCTTGTCTCACACCAGATTTAACATTAAACCATCTTCCTGTACTTCCTTCAATTCTAACTGCTGACTTACAACTCAAATAAAGACTAAGTATTGCTTGATATAATGCCCCAATGACATCAATACAACTGTAGTGTATTGAATAGCTTCCCTCTTGGCGCCTTGTCATTTGCCTTTTCCAGATCGACAAAACTTAAATATAGATCTTTGTTATATTCCCATGCTTTCTCAACTATTTGTCGTAAAGTAAAGTAAAGATCTGATCCTGACAGCCTCTATTTGGTCTGAATTCAGCTTGTTCTTCACCAAGCTTTTCTTCCACAATTCTTCTCAACCGTTTCTCAAGTATACTTGCATATATCTTTCCAGGAACATTCAGTTGGGAGATACCTCTGTAATTCTTACATTCAGTTTTATTTCCCTTTTTATATATGGGTACTATTAAAGCTCTACTCCAATCATCGGGAATTCGTCCCTCTGTCCAGGCTTTCTGAACTATGCAGTGCAGCCACTGTAAGACTTTTATACCACCATACTTCAGCATTTCTGGTTGAATGTTATTTACTCCTGCTGCCTTTTCACATTTCAGGCATTTGATGGCTTTTTCTACTCTCAAGTATGGATATGTATTCCTGACTGCATGCCTGTGGAGTGTTTTTTTACCACTGTGCTGCCATCACTGCTTGTTTCATTTAGCAGATTTTCGATGTAATTACTCCATACTTGAAGGATATCTTTTTCTCCTGTTTTCATGTCACCTTTATCATCTCTAACTCCTTTAGCAGCACTCTTTCTTCCATTTCTGAGCTTCTTCAACAACCTCCATAATATTTTGCCACCTTCTTGATATTTATTTTCTATGTTCTCGCCAAGGTCCTCTCACTACTTTTGTTTATCTAGTTTTACGCAGTGTTTAGCTTTCTTACATTTGTCTCTGTATTCTCTAAGAGCTCAAACTGACTTATTTGCTAGGAACTTTTGATATGCTTTTTTCTTTTCCTTCGCTGCCTCTTTAACTTCTTGTGTCCACCATGGGGTTCTGATTTTTCTATCCTTGCAGACAACCTCACCACATGCCTCTCGGGCTGAATCAATCAGTGATTTCTTCAAGCTTGCCACCGAATCTCCAAGGTTTGGTTCCTGTTCTCAAACTCTTTCATTTTTTCTTCAATAATCTTTGTGTATTTTAGTCTACAGTTCACATCTGAAAGCTGCTCAACTTGTATTGTTTGCTTTAAAACTTTCTTACGTGTTATTCTTTTCAATATGATATTCAGTTTTATCCTGCTCAAGACTAAATAGTGATCACTTCCAATTTCAAATCCTCTGTACATTCTGGTGTTCTGCACCAGAGGGAAGACATCACTATCAACAATAACATAGGGAATGAGACTTTTCTTATTCCTTGCCTCTTCTCTCCATGTGAATTTGTGCAGATTTTTATGTTGGAACATGGTGTTAGTAATAACCAGTACATGTCCTGAGCAGAAATCCAACAGGTATTTGCCATTATTATTAGCTTTGCTCTTTTATCCAAATTTTCCCAAAATATTTTTGTATGTCTGACAATCATTTCCTACTCTGCTATTTAGATTCCCAACAAGAACTAACTTTTCCTTTTTCATTGTGTTAGCTGCTTTCTCTAAAGCATCAAAAAATTCCCCCATTTCTACCTTAGTAGAATCTTCTTTTGGACCATAGACACAAATAAGTCTCATTGTCTAGTTCCCCATTGACTGCCTACCATTTAAGAAGATTAGCCTCGTATTTTGTGTTGAATACTATGGCTACTCCTTCTTTTCCTTGATTGTCATTGCCTGAATATAACATTTTGTATTAATTTCTCAGAAAGATCTCACAGATTTTGTCTTTTTTTGTTACAGCCACCCCTATTATATTGATCTGGTACTTATCTAATTTCTCAGCTAGCTCCATTTCTTTGCCATTCAGGCTTCTTATGTTGATAGTACCGATCTTTAACTCTGATTTTGATTTGGGGTGTGTTTTCAGATTTGTTCCAGTAGTTGACTTTTCACTGTTTGCCCTGGTTCCCTGGCAAAAACAATGGGGGCCTTGTTTAACCGGGCGACACCCCAGCCAGCATGAAAATTTGTCATGTTGTATCGTCATTTTCTATATTGGTTTAAGCCAATAAGAATACAATTCGGTGGGTAAATCCCAAATTGCCAGCCCATCCTCGTTCGTTCAGTATCCAGGTAGATACTCAACAGGGTGCACCACGAGAAGGTGAGGATTGGACATTAGGTCAGAAGGCCTGGTCGGTTCTCCACATTCCTTTAAAGGCTATGTGGAGGTCTCCTCTCAGTTATGTAGCTTTGACCCTTAAGCACCCCAAGTCAATCATCATCATCATCATACGTATCAAGGATTTAGGCCTAGTATGGCCTGTTCCAGCCTTAGAAGTCATCTTTTAAGAGGACGTCCTGGTTTTCTTTTTCCTAATGGCTTGTACTTTAAGGCTCGTTTTGGTAATCTTTCTGTTTTCATTCTTTGAACATGTTCCATCCATCTATGTTTATATTTTTTAATTTTTTCAATTACTGTTTCTTGGTTTAATTCTTTCATAATATCTTCGTTTCTTTTGTGATCAAATAGGGTATACTTTGCAGTTTTTCTCATAAACTTCATTTCTGCTGTTGTTAATCTTTGTTTGTCTTTTTGTTTTATTGTCCAGATTTCGCTTCCATACATTAAGACCGGTAGGGCTAATGTATTGTATACTTTTAGCCTGGTTTGTTTTTGAACTAGGTTTGGTTTAAATATAGAGTTAATTACTCCTGTTATTTTTAAATATTTTGCAATTTTTATGTTTATATCTTTTTCATTTTCATAAGTGATCATACATCCTAGGTAGTTAAATGAATTCACCTGTTCTAAGATCTTGTTATCTAATTCTATTTTAGTTCTTGTTGGATCTTGTCCTTTAAATGCCATAGTTTTTGATTTTTCCATTGATATTATCATACCATAATCTTTGGATATCTCATTTAGATTTAAAATAGCTTTCTGTAAGTTATCTTCAGAATTTGTAATTATTATTTGGTCGTCTGCAAAGAGGAGAGTGTTTAAGTTAACTGTAGATGAAAGTTTAATTCCTTGATGTAAATTTTTACTCCATTTTATTATTATTTCATTTAAGTAGATATTAAAAAGAGTTGCTGAGAGGGGACATCCCTGTCGGACCCCTTGGTTTATCTCTCTTGTATATGATAGCTCATGATTTAATCTTATTTGTATTTGATTATTTTCATATATACTTGTGACAGCTTTTAGGATATTATTTGGTATTTGTCTTTCTTTTAATATGTTAAATAATATGTTTCTTTTAACTTTGTCAAATGCTTTTTCAAAGTCAATAAATGCAATATGTGTTTCTAAATTGTATTCTCTTCTTTTCTCTATTATTAATTTTAGGCAGAAAGCTGGGTCTATACATGATCGTCCTTTTCTAAATCCATTTTGTACCTCTAGAATAAAGTTTTCGAAATATTTCATTAGTTTGTTATTTAAGATTCTGCTGTATATTTTGTAACATGAATTTAGTATACTGATACCTCTATAGTTTTTAGGGTCATCTCCATTACCTTTCTTAAAGATAGGAATCACAATTGCTTTTTTCCATTCTATTGGGGGGATACCAGTTGAGTAAATTTTATTTAAAAATAATAAGAGTCTTCCTTTGAATCTTGTTCC
Source organism: Typopeltis vanoorti (assembly GCF_054136105.1). Lineage (NCBI taxonomy): Eukaryota > Metazoa > Arthropoda > Arachnida > Uropygi > Thelyphonidae > Typopeltis > Typopeltis vanoorti. The sequence goes on from NC_143554.1 coordinate 91,177,609, forward strand.
TGCGTATTTATATAGTTCTGAACCTAGCTTATCTTCTCCAGGTGATTTTCCGTTTCTTGTTTCTTTCAGGCTGATTTCTAATTCTTCTTCAGTTATTTCCTTTTCATTTTCATTAATTGTTTGCCAGTTGTCTTTTTTAAAATATTTGTCTGTCCACAGTTCTGTGTAGTAATTTAGAAATTCTTCTAATTTCAATTCAGTGTTTAATTTTATGTTTTCTTTGGTATCTGCATTTAGGTGTTTCAAAATCTTATATACATTGGGTCTTATTTTATATAAATCATGTTCTAAATTAGAAACAAATTTATTCCATGATTCTCTGTCTTTTTCTGACTTCCATCTTCTAATCTTTTACTGCTTAACCATTTGTGATAGGCTTCTTTTTTCTTTTTGATTATTTCTTTGATTGTATCATCCCAGATCTTCAGTTTTTTTCTTTTATTGAATTTTTTGGTCTTTCCTAAGCTTTCATTTGCTGCTGCATTTAGTATTGTTTTTATATTAAGCCATTCTATTTCTATTTCTTCATTTTGTTTTATTTTATCTAGATACTGGTTAATTCTTTGTTCATATAGCCATTGTACATTTGTGTCATTCAATAGTCTAGTTTTATAAACAAATGTTTCAATTTTTCTTTCTGTTCTTGTTACTTGTAGCCATTTAGGTGGTAATCTTAATTTTATTTTAACAAGGAAGTGGTCACTGCTTATTTCATATCCTCTGTGAACTCTAACATCTAGTGAAAATTTTGATGTCTTTTCATTTAATATGAAGTAATCTAATATTGATTTCCATCCTCTTGCTGCCCAAGTATATTTATGTATGTCTTTATGTTTATAGAAGGAATTCATTATTTTTAGGTTATTATAAACTACAAAATCAATCAATTTTTTACCATTTCTGTTTAGAGTGTGTTCTCCATGTATTCCTATGTTATTATTAATTTTTGTGTTTCCAATTCTTGCATTTAAGTCTCCTGCTAAAATTATGTAATCTTTTTATTTATTTTATTATATATGTTTTGTAGCTGATTATAAAAATCAATATTATCCTGTTCTCTTCCTTCTTCTGGGGCATATAAACCAATTATTGTTAAATAGCCTCTATCTATTTTTATTCTAGCTTCTATTATTCTTTCATTCCATAATTTATAATGTTTTAACTGTTTTGAAAGGGAGTTATGAATCCAAATCATGACTCCTGCTTGTGCTCTTTGGTCTCTGTCGACTCCACTGTATATCACATTAAAATTTTCAGTTCTCATAGTTCCTTTTAATTTCTTTTTTGTTTCAGTGATTACTGCTATTTTAAAATTTCTTTCATTTAATAACTGGTCTAATTCTATTTCTTTATATGCTATTCCTCTTACATTCCAGTTTGCTGTGTGTATTATATTTTGTCGTTTCCATTTTCGTTTTCCCTTTTCCATTCCAGGGTCGTTTCCCATAGATTCAATCCGATTATCTTTTTCTGTCAGCTTACAACTATGGTTATGTTCTCCATGTCAGGGGACTAGCCTGACGATGGAATAGTTTGGTGGTAGGGCTGCTACCTTAAGGCTTCTGAACTCGCCTTCTTCCGAATTTAAACCCATAGGAGGAATAGGGTATATTGAAGGGGGAAAGGGTAGATTATAGAAGAAATATAGTAAGGTTTATAGAGGGGACATAGTTGTAAGGCCAGAAATGAAAAGACCCCATGGCCCTCGAGTACTCTAATAGCACAAGGGTCATAAAGTAAGAAGAGTTGGCTGATAAGGCCTTATAGGAAAGATTAAGTAAGTGGGTCTTCCTCAAAGTAGAAGAAGGAGAGGATAGATCCAGCTAGGGGTCCATGGGAGTGCCGCTTCCCTTACAATCAAGATGATTGCCCCTTATGGCCCTGTTGGTCCACGAGTCCTTATTCAGTATATTCGGACCACCCCACCATATATATATATATATATATATATACACGCACGCGCATGTACACACACACACACACACACACATGGTGGGCTCACCTATCCGCCACCCAGGGGAAGCGCTCTCTAGGAGTTACAGGGTCCCCTGAGAGGGTCCCCAAGTCAATATAAGTGTAAAATTTGAGTACATTCGGTACCTTTTGAAGTTACTACATGTATAATGATATACTGATATTTGGCATTCATATCCTGTCAGCAATGCATTCCATGGTCCACCCTCCATGAAAAAAAAGATGGACCTTTCCTTGTTTCTTCCAATTATTCTATGAAGTGAAAACTCTCCTTAGTGTCTGTCCTGTAAAGATATTTGAACAGTTTAAATGTCTCAATCATGTCAGGCCTTCATCTTTTATCCACCAAACTCTGCAATTTACATGCCCTCAGGTTGTCCTCATAACCAACATTGTACAGCACTGATATCATTTTTGTTATCCACCTCTGTACTCTTTCCAGGGTCACTTCATTCACTTCAAATCCAGGTGACTAGATTTGAAAACAGTCCAGGTCTACACCTGATCAAGGATTTATATAATGGAATCACTACTCTTTTATCTCTGCAGGTGAAAGTCTACATCCCCATAAACTTCAAATTTTTATTGGCTGTCATCCCAGGATCCCTTGCCCTCTCTGCATCCTCTACTATAAGTCCATCAGCAGATTATGTTATTTCCCATTGTTGGATTAAAAATTTCAAGACCTTACATTTATTTGCAATTCATTTGCTCATCCTTCCTGATTATTCAGTTGCCACTGTTACTAATAACTCTTCCAAGTTTCATATCATTTTCAAACAACTGAACATCTTTCAGAAATTCAGTGACAGTATTATTGCCATAAAGGTGAAGCAGCAAAATCCAGCACTCAATTCTGTGGAACTCCATTTGTGATCCCTGTTTCATACAATTGGTCCACTGTACATGACTCGGATATCTAAGAGACAGCCAATTTCAATCCATTTCACTAATCTGGTATCTGACCTCAGATGTTACCACTTAAATAACTTATCTGTGGAATGCTTTGGAATGCCTTTGTAGAATTAAAAAAAAAAAAAAGTAGTAGTAGTAGTAGTATATGCCTTTCATTAGAAAAGGCAATAGATTATTCAAAAAGGTACTCCTGAACAAATCCTGCTGATCTTCACAGATAATAATACCCTAATCTGCTCAATTTTATATACAGTTTCTCACAGATTTCTCCAAAATCTTAATAAGTTATTTTAACTAATAATCTTAATGACTAAGAAAAATAAATATAGAAAAGTGCCTCTATAGCATAATTGGAAGAATGACAGTACTTTGTGTACTTTCATTGGAAAAGACCTAAGTTCGATTCTCGTCGAGACGAGAGAAATCTTTATATGGATTTTTTTCAATTGAAGGTGAGTTAGCCAATCTCATATGGAGTTAGCAGGGTTTTTTCTCCTGGAAACTTGGGTTTTTCATCCCACATACAGACAAATCAGCCTTGAGAACACACAATTTACAGATAAAAAAAAAATACCAGTGGTGGTGGTGGGCATTGGTGTTGATGATGGTAATGGCAGTTCGCTGTAGTTGGTGGATTAAGTGGTGGGGACGAGAGAATTGTAGAGTAGGTGCCCTCCCTTGATGGGTCTTTGGACTCATTGGAGGTGTCAGTAATAATAATAATAATATAAACTGGTGTATAGTTTGCAAGTTCCATTGTTTAATCCTTTGATCAAATGTATGCAAACAAAGTTGGTGTGTGAAGTATCTTTATGACTAAGCTACTTGTGCTTTCCATGTCATTTGCATTTAGCATCACATAATGCAAAGCACACTTCTTTTTGGACGTACATATTGCTACACATTATGGTAAGGGTCAATCCCAGACTAGTTTTAACCTTTTTATTGGTCTTATCAATGGGAGCCAGAGCTAGAAAGATACTAAGATTGAAACTGATGGAGAAGGGATACCGTGACAGTTGATATAGAAGTCAACAGCCTATATATATAAGTAGCCTCCTAGCCATGAAGATACTTCACACAAACTTTGTTTGCTATTCATGGGTAAAGAATTAATCAAGGATATAATTTCTTGGCAAGTTTAATTTATTTTGTAACCATATGAAAAACTTTCTTCAACTACCTCTGATCCAAAGTATTTTAATAATAAATTTATACATCTTTTTGCTATTTGTATATAATATATATGATTTTTATATCATTTCAAAAACATATCATGTTTTATATCATTTCTAAAATATATATGATTTTTATATCATTTCAACCTTGATATCTTTATAGATCTAGCTTCCACTAATAACATTATAATGTTTGTCTAAGAGCGTCCTTGGAGTGTTTCTCTCATTCTCTGGATGGAGAGGTAGTCGTTTGCACTGGCTTACTTTGTCTGTTGCCATGTAGAGCTTACTTGTGGCATGTAGTAGGTTTTTCTCTACTACAACTACTGCAGTTAATTGAGGCTTGGTGTGGCAGTGAGCTTTACCTGTGGTTTCAGCACAGTGTTTTGGGTGGAGTTAAGAGATGCCATTGAGATTTTTTAAACAGTTTTGCTTTGAGCTACATTGGTGTCCAAAACTTGTGGATGAACACTATTTCTGAAGATTACAACTGCAAATTCAAATGATTGTGGCAATTTATATATCTGAAGATTTCAAGTAGAAATTTGGTGCACATTCATATTTTTGAATTGCCTGCAAAGGGATCACATGGTATTGCTAAGCGAATTGTGCTTGAAGGAGGCTCTATTCATGAAGGATTAATATAACCAAGTGGAAAAACTTCCAACATCTTTCCTGTGTGAAATCATTTAGATGATGTCTTCACACAGGAAAGATGTTGGAAGTTTTTCCACTTGGTTATACTATAAATTGAAGATACCAAGAATTATATACTTGGTTTAATTCTTTATCCAAGTGTAAGTAAACAAAGTTTGCACTTGAAATATAATCAGGGCTAGGGCAACTCATATACAGAAGTTAATGACTTTGCATCACTTGCCTTAGTATCCCATAATGGAAAGCACATATCCTTATGGGTATGTATAATGCTATGCATTATGGGAAGGGTAACTACCCAGACCAGTTTCCCTGTTTAAGTGTGTGTGTGTGGGGGGGGATACCTCTCCAAAAACTTGTGCAATCCCGCATATCACCCAAAATGAGCAACCCGGAGGATCATTTCACTCAGTGGTGCCTCTGCTCAGACAGGCTCGCCCTACCACCAGACAGAACTGCTCATATTCCAAGGAAAAGCATCAGTCAAGGAATCCCTAATACAGGCCACCCCAATGGATCCAAATCCCTTAATACTCAAAACCTCCCCAAGGCAAAAACTGTAAGAGAGCAAAAACTTTGCTTCCCAGAATCAAGCTACCAACTGGTTTCAACCTTTATTGAGGTTTTATCAGTTTGAGCCAGACCCATAGGTGATACTAAGATTGAAGTAATGCAGAAGTCATTTTCATATACAAGTTGCCAAAAGGTGTTACACTTTATTATTAAAATACTCTGGATTAGAGATAGTTGTTGAAAGTTTTTCTAAGGCAAGTGATGTGAAGTCATTAGCTTCTATATACAAGTTTTCCTAGTCCTGATTATATTTCAGGTGCAAACTTTGTTTGCTTACATTTGTATAAAGGATTAAACCAAGTATATAATTTCTTGGTATCTTTATAGTATAAACAAGTGAAAAAAACTTCCAACAACTATCTCTAATCCAGAGTATTTTAATAATAATAATCTGGATTAGAGATAGTATTATAATTAAAATTATAATATTAAAATTATTAATAATAATTTTAATAATAGTATTTACTTGAAGAAAACCCTGATTGATTCAGCTAGAGAGGCATGTGATGAGGTTGTTTGCAAGGATAGAAAAATCAGAACTCATGGTGGACACAGGAAGTTAAAGAGGCAATGAAGGAAAAGAAGAAAGCATATCAAAAGTTCCTGGCAAATAAGTCAGCTTTTGCTCTTAGAGAATACAGAGACAAATGTAAGAAAGCGAAACACTGTGTAAAACTAGCTAAACAAAAGTCATTGGAGGACTTTGGCAAGAACATAGAAAATAAATATCAAGAAGGTGGTAAGATATTCTGGAGGTTGTTGAAGAAGCTAAGAAATGGAGGAAAGAGTGCTGTAAAAGGGGTTAGAGATGATAAAGGTGACATGAAAATGGGAGAAAAAGATATCCTTGAAGTATGGAGTAATTACTTCGAAAAATTGCTAAATGAAACAAGCAGTGATGACAGCACAGTGGTAAAAAACACTCCACAGGTATACAGTCAGGAATACATATCCATTCTTGAAGTAGAAAAGCCATCAAAGGCTTGAAATGTGGAAAGACAGCAGGAGTAGATGATTCAACCAGAAATGCTGAAGTATGGTGGTATAAAAGTTTTACAGTGGCTGCACTGCATAGTTCAGAAAGCCTGGACAGAGGGAGGAACGAATTCCCGATGATTGGAGTAGAGCTCTAATAGTACCCATATATAAAAAGGGAAATAAAACTGAATGTGAGAATTACAGAGGTATCTCCCAACTGAGTGTTCCTGGCAAGATCTGTGCAAGTATACTTGAGAAACGTTTGAGAAGAATTGTGGAAGAAAAGCTTGGTGAAGAACAAGCTGGATTCAGACCAAATAGAGGCTGTCAGGATCAGATCTTCACTTTACGACAAATAGTTGAGAAAGCATGGGAATATAACAAAGATATGTATTTAAGTTTTGCTGATCTGGAAAAGACATATGACAAGGTGCCAAGAGAGAAGCTATTCAATACACTACAGTTATACGGTGTCAGTGGGGCATTATATCAAGCAATACTTAGTCTTTATTTGAGTTGTAAGTCAGCAGTTGGAATTGAAGGAAGTACAGGAAGATGGTTTAATGTTAAATCTGGTGTGAGACAAGGATGTACATTATCCCCACAGTTATTCATTATCTATATGGATCACATTATGAGGGAAAGTGGTATTAAACATGATATCAGAATTGGAGATGTTAATGTCAGCTCTTTGCTTTATGCGGACGATGTTATACCTTTAAATAAATCCGCTACAAGTTTGCAAGAGTCCCTGACTAAATTGAATAACTGTTGTAATAGATGTAGTATGAAGGTCAGCATTAAAAAGACAAAGACAATGAAAATAGGTAGAATTGTTGAAAATGTCAACTGTGTTGTGAACGGGGAACCTGTAGAACAAGTAAAACATTTCAGCTACTTAGGCCTGATTTTTTACTGAAGATAGTAAATTAAATTTGGAAATAGACAACAGAATGAACAAAGCTGGCATGGTAGGCAGTCAATGGAATAAGGGAGAAATTAGTTGGAACACTAAATTGCTGTACATAAGACAGTGTTCAAACCAGTTTTAACTTATGGATCTGAGAGCTGGTTCTGAAGTAAAACACCTGACAAATATTAGAGACAGCAGATATGAGAGTGCTGAGAAAGATTAGGGGCACAAACAGATGGCATCAATGGCAATATCATATTAAAAACGAGGATATTAAGAAAGAACTTGACATTGTGAACATCCAGGAATGCGTTAGCAGAGCTAATCTCAGGGTATGGTCATTTAAACAGAATGGGCGAGTAAAGATTAGCAAAACAAGTGTTCTCTTCCAGGTTGGCAGGAAAATGACCCAGAGGAAGACCAAGATATAGGTGGATTGATACGATACAAAGTGCCTTAGACGATAGAAATATGTGATCTGATAATGTTGTCTTGACAAGTAACAGACTGATTTGGAGGAAAATTGTAGATAGGAGGTTAGTAATGATGTAAATTTTTCATGTAGTACTATCATATCCTGTGTACACCCCTTGAGGGCACATGTCAGGAATTTGATGATGATAATAGTTTTTTAATAATAGTGGGAGCCAGACCCAGAGGTGATACATGAAAATTTTTTCATATACAAGTAAAAATGCAGTTCATCCTTAGCTTTTTGACACCAGTGTAAAATTCAATGCGATGAAAATTTGTATGAATATTTTTCGGCATCGATTTTACTGAGGTCACAAACCATGAGGAAACAGAAAAATTGTAAATTACTATATTTTGAAGAAGTGCTGATTATACACTTGTAAAGCTAACTATTGAAAGGAATGATATAGAAATTGTTCACAAATTATAAAAATATTGTAAAGGTTAAAATTGTGAATTATATTGGTTTGATGTAAAAGAATGCTAGAAATAATTCTTTAGGTTAAGGGAATTAGACCGGATTATGTTGGCGATTTAAAAGTCAACAAAAATATTGAAGGTCGTTCAGATGTAGAGATTGTTGCTGCCAACTCTGAAGGTCAAAACATCAGTGACGTCATTTATTTACGGAAGATTTGGGGTCTCCGACACTAAAAACAGGGTGCTTCTCGATCATATAAAAGAGGCTGTTCAAGTGGCTGGCTGTTCGGAAGTTTAGGTTGGAGGCTGTTCTAGGATTTTGAGGAGTTTGTTCATCTTGCAGAAATAGAAAGTCCAGGAGAGGAAGGTCATTCTACAGAGATGTGTTTACAGTAGCAGAACGTGCCACGTGCGACCAGATGTGTGGCATCGACAGTAGATCCAAAAACAAATCCGACGGTGAGCTCTGCTACAAATCCTGGACGAGAACTACACCAGGATGACCACCAAAAGCTGTTCAGCAAAGGTTAGGTTATATGACCTAGGAAAGCAGTCAGTAGATTTGCCAAAAGTCATCCAGACTGGTAGGACTGTATTTGTTTCTACGAATTTGGGAGTAGATTTTAATATGTTAACGCTGAGATTGTGAACAAGAATTGTATGTCTGCTGAACGTAGCTTTGTTAAAATTAGTTGTTTAAATTGCTATAAGAAGTAATCGAGGCTAAAAGACCGCTAGTATAATTATTGAGAAGAATGTTAGTCAATAATATTGATTGTGAGAGCCAATAATTGCCTAGAGTTTGCAAAGCAAGTTATTCATGCATTGTGAATTGCAGGTCTATATTGCAAGGTTACGATTTTAAGATTAAAGTAGGAATTAGAGAGAATGTTTGATGTATGTCTTATTGTATTGTGCTTAAGGTAAAATAAACATGTTTTGTTTAAAACTATCACCTGATTTTTGACTCACAAAAATAATCGAACCTGTGTGCTTAAATTAGAGAAATTGCCACGACTGACTATTTAAGGTATTATTTTAGAAAGTAATCTATTCTATAAGTGTTATAACTATTCTTCCTGTGCCATGACATTAATTCAGGGTGGTGCAGTCAAAAAAAAAAACAAATAAATTTTCCCTGAATTATATCGCGTGGGAAATAGTTAACACTGGATCCATGAATTGCCTATTCTAGAGGTATTTTTACTAACAGCGCTAACACTTGTAGGTAGTATAAGGATCATAAGGGGGACTAAATTAATCGGCTTAAGTTAGAAAAAAGGTAAAGAGAACTTAACAGAAAGATTTAAGCGAGTAGAAGTAAGGTAGACATAGGAAAGAGAATAAGATAAATAAATAAAATCTTAGAATATAACTAACGGCTCAGTTCAAAATTTATAACATCATAATTATTACAAATGACGCAAATAATTAATTTACACCAGTGTATATGAGAGAGTGATTTTTTTAGATCACTCATGAGTTTTTTGTAATCCTAAGGATAATGAACCAATGAAATCCTCAATAAAGGTTAAAACTGGTCTGGGTAATGGCTCTTCCTATAATGCATGGGAATATACAAAATGAGAAATAACTGTGAATATTTCTGAAAGTGTGGTTTTTATTATGCTATACTTAGGCACTTGATGTGAAATCAATGGCCTCTATATAAAAAGGAACTTTGTGTAAAAATTCTTTGTTTGTATATATACTTGGATAAAGAATTAAACACGACTATAACTTTAAGAAAATTTAATTGATCTATCTTACCTTCCTTTCACTCTTTGGTCCTTTCTCAGTGGCTAGACTTTCACTGAACAGAAAAGTCAGTGGAGCTGTCATTTCCTAAGCATGGTCTCTTAAAACATGTGGCAAAATCCAATCCAGTCCCACTGCCTCTCCATTCCCCCCCTCCAAGAATAATATCTGCTGGGCCAGGATGAAATATTCCAGTAAAGGAATCAATAAGGGGATGCATGCAGTATTTTACCTGCACAAAACCTTTTTAAGCAATGTGGCCATTGCTTAAAAAGGTTTTGTGCAGGTTTCTGAGCTCAGTTTTAAGGTCTCTGCATTTGATAATGACATCCTGTTGAAATGGGTGGTGGTGGTGGTGATGCGATTGCTTATTATTATTTGACCTCCATGGACTCAAAGGGCTCATTGCGGGAGGTATAAACTCTCTCATGCCAAAAGATTGGGCCCCACCTTGAACCCATTCACAATTTTCTTCACTCACCACACTTTCGGACAATACATTCCACTCACTAATCACTTTCCATGCAAATAACCTGATTTTATTTTCACTTCCCTGCTCACACTCTCCTTATACAGCTTCCACGGATGGCCTCTAGTTATACCTTTGCCTCCATCCACTCTATGAAATAACTTCTCCACATTAAACTGGTAACAACCCCCTCAAACTTATATGTCTCAGAAGGTTCTGTAAGTTGCATTCCCTCAATTTCTCATATCTGACATTCCATAGACCTGACACTAACTTAAACCTTCTCTGGACCATCTTCAATGCATCGTCAACCCTCTGAAAACTAGGTGACAAAATCTGCACATATGTTGTCTGATCAAGACCTTATACAGGGAAGCCATAAACTCTTTGCTTCTGTAGATCAATGTTCCTCCTCTTTTTTGCAGTAATCTGTTGTAATGTTCTTACAATTTTCAGTAATGTTGTGATTCCTAAACTTCAAGTATCTGTCCACCATCACTCCCAGATCTGATCTCCTCCACCCCCCTTCAAAATTTCTTCATTAATTGTATACTCAGCTTCTCAACCTTGCCTACCAAAATTCAAGACCTTGTGCTTTGCAAAATTAAACTGATAGCTCCAATCAGTTGCCCACTCATGTAGTTGGTTGAGATCATCCTGCATGGCCACAACGTCTGCTCTACTTCTAATAGCTCTTCCTAATTTTGCATCATCGTCAAACAGCTGCACATCCCCAGTTAAGCTGGTCCCAATGTCATTAATTTACAAGTCAAACAATAATGCTCCCAAAACTGATCCCTGTGGCACTCCACTAGTGACCTTCCTCTTTTGGGATACCACTCCTCTATGTACAACCTGCTGATGCCTGTCCAACAGCTGATCAGCTATCCAACTTACTAGTCTGTTATCTAATCCCATCTGTTTCAGTTTAGCTACTAGCTTGTCATGTTGTCTATCAAAGGCCTTTGAAAAATCCAAATACATTGTATATGCATCTCTTTATCGAGTGAGTTTGTCACCTTGTTGTAATATGTAAGCAGATTGCTGAACCATGACCTCCCCCTTAACAAACCTATGCTGACCATCCTAAAAAATACTACTATTATCACCCCACTTCTGAATCCTATTCTCACCAACTTTCTCTAATACCTTAACAAAAATTCCACACAGAATGACTTATAATTTGTAGCCTTAGTCTTATCTGTCCCCTCCCCCCTTTATGAAGTGGAATAAATTTTCCCACTTTCCATTCCTTTGGGACTCACCCTGTTGTAACACTCATGTTAAATAGTTTCACCAAAAGTGGCATTAATTCCATGGATCATTTCCTCAAGACGTGGTGATCCTGTCAGATCTTATTGGTTTATTAACATTAAGTTTACTTAATTTCTCATTCTTGCTCATTTTGTTGTTTATGTGTGTGAGTTCTGTGTTGAGTGCATTGTTACCTGAGCAAATTGTTTTTGCCTGGTGGACTAAGGTTTCTATAGTCCCAAATTGTTGGGGGGGTGGATGTGACTGTTGATGGATGTGTCTACCTCTGTGTGTGTGTGTGTGAGAGAGAGTTTTCTGTAGACTGTGAAGGTCAGGGATCCATTTGGTTTTCTTGTAACTAGGATATCTAGGAAGGACAGACTATTGTTACTTTCTATTTCTGCCATGAATTGGATGTTAGTTGTTCAAATAGAAAAGGAAAGTGTGTTTGGTGTCCCTGCCATATGGCCAAATTTCAAACACATCGTCCACATGGCATAGCCAAAAGGTAGCTTTAAGGGGGGGGGGGGTTAGAGCATTCCTTTCATATGTCTCCATGAAAAAGTTAGCAAGGGAAGCCCATGCTGTACTTTCGATTTGTTTGTAGAATTTTATGTTGATTTTCAGCATCATATATTGTTTAAGAAAATTAACAACGTATTTGTTAATAAATAGTCCAGTGGGCAAAATTAATTTGCTCAGATAATAGTGCATTCACCACAGAACTCGCCCACATAAAAGACATTTTTTTGGCCAGCAGCTCTACCTCCCACCAAATACAAAGAATTTTAACAGCATGTACCCACACTGACCCTCCTCCAATGGTATAGCTAAAGCTTTTGCCGCCTGGGGCGATCCCTGAGTTTGCCACCCCTCTCAATACACACCAAAAATACTACAAAAAGTCAAAACGACATATAGGGAAATAAATTAAAATGCTATGTTTATTTTTGAAGTTAAACTTTAATTTCGGCATTCTAAAATGCTATTTTTCTTGCTTTTCTCTTAGCAAAATCGACGATGACATTGGCGAAGTCTATTTCACAGTAATGTAGGTAATTCTTAATCAGTTTTATTTAGAAAAACTCCTCTAACAACTAGCAACACTTACAGCAATTGTGAGGAAAATTCGCAGTAGTATTACAATATTTTGAACTGAGTTCTCGAGACTGTATTTTAGAATTAACTGCAAAAGTTCAAAAGGTTCAAAGTGGCGTGCCCGGGGTGGACCCCCCCCCTCTAGCTACGCCTCTGCCCTCCTTCACTCCCAAACATAGAATACAGCAAATCTATCATCATCCCCCTATATTCATGGCATCTCAGAAAAGGTGGCCAAGATATTAGAAAAGCACAATCTTGCAACCACCTATGAACTGCACAGAAAGCTAGCAACCCTTATCTACTCCCCCCCAAAGACTAGCTACAACCTCTGGATTTACCTGGAGTTTATCAGGTACCCTGCAGCTGCAACCTTTCTTATTATGGACAAACAGGTAGGACAGCCAGTATCTGCATATCAGAGCACCAGGATTACATCTGATTCCACCACTACAGCCTCTCAGGATTGGCAGACCGTGCATGCCCTGAATACCCAGCACAGGATCCATTGAAAAAAAAAAAAAGCCACTTTATTCCATCAAAGCGCAAGTTTGATAGACTTTTCTTTCAATCAGCAGCAGCAGCAGCTTTCACCAACCATCCCAACTCTCCTTCATATGGGAAACCCTCATGCAGACAATCAGCCCAATGACTAAGAACACATAACTGACGCCAGGAGATGGTAATTGTAGGACTTTAGATCTTCTTGTATCTCTCTCTGGTTTGTTCATCTTTGTTACTGAAGTGTGCCTGCGTGTGCACATGTCTAATACAAGTGTTATCAATCCCTGTTGATGCTGATTTGACTTTGGCGAAATATAGGATAATAAGTAAATAATTTTATTTATTAACAAATATGTTGTTAATTTCCTTAAACAATATTATTATTATTATTATTACGTGACACCTCCAAGGAGTCCAAAGACTCATTGAGGGAGGACACCTACTCTACAACTCTCCATCTCTACCACTTAATCTACCAACTACAGTGAACCTCCACTACTATCATCATTATCTACACCAACGGAATCTATTGCCCCCTCCCCACTACTAGTATTTCTTATCTGTAAATTATGAAGTGAAGTAATTGAAGGCTGTCTGTGATGCCAGAATCTGACAAGGGTAAATTTTTTATGAAAATTTACCCTTGTCAGCATAGTATCATTAATCGAGAGTTACAGAAAAAAGTTGTGGCAGGAATAGAAAGATAAAGGTGATTATCATACCCATGAGCAGCACAAAGCACAGGCACGAAGGGTGACATGTATGGTAAGGAAGGCCAAAGCTAATTACAAGAGAAAGCCAGCTGAAGGGGAAAAAAAAGAAATCCTAAAGAGTTCTTTCACTTTGTGGCAAGTAAAAGGAGGAATGACTATGGAATGATTGGTGGAGAGGTGTAAAAGAAACAAACCAAATAGTTGAATTACTGGCTGAGCATTTTGAAATGGTGTACCATCTAGGTGGTGACATTGCAATGCCAGATGACAGTGACTGATGAGAGAATAGACATCGAAGAAATGGAGGTACTTAAAATATTGCAGAACCTCAATTCAAACACAGCCATGGGATTAGATAGCATATTGGCCCATGTATTACAAGAACGTGTAAAGGAATCATCAGCTCTTCTGACTGCATAAAGGTGTAGGGGGCTCTAAGACAGAAATAGCAAATTATAGGCCAGTTAGCATCTCAGGAGTGGTGGTTAAGGTATTGGAGAAATTGGTGAAAGGCAGAATTCAGGACTGAGTGGATAGGAATATGATACATTATAAGGAACAACATGGTCTTGTGAAGAGTGTGTTTTGCCTTAGTAATTTGCTTACTTTCTGTAATTAAGTAAGTAATAATAAAGTAATCAAGTTGTATAAGTGAAATAGCTACTCAGTGATATTGCTAGACTTTGCAAAAAGGCATTTGACAAGATTCCACACAGAACTCTTGCATAAATTGAAGTAAATGGAGATGGATATGAATCTGGTGATTTGGATTAGAGGATGGCTGATGGACAGATATCAACAAGTGGTTTATAGAGGAGTTGATCCAGAAGAAGGCAAGTGACCAGTGGTGTACCACTGGACTCAATACTTGGTCCTCTGTTGTTTAATTTGTATACCAAAGATATAGGAAATGATTTGACAGGAAATATTCAGTTGCTTCCTGATAATGCTAAGCTGGGATGCACTTTGGGAAGAAATGATAAGCTCTGTACTATATTGATGGAACTGAACTGCAGGAAGCCAATGAGGCCAGGAACTTGGGGTTGATTGTGGACTGGGAGTTAGAGGGCATATTGCAAAAATAGCCAAAACATTACATCAGATTACATGTTGTTGCAGAACACACTAACAGGCAGGGATAAAGAAATTCTTTTGTTCTCCTCTATAAGGCTTTTGTTCCCCAAATAAGGCTACATCTAGACCTGCACAAAGATCTGGATTCCATGGGAATGAAGAAGTGGTAGAGAGAGGATACAGAGGCAACTGACAAAGATTGTAGCAGTCTATGAAATTCTCCCCATGAGGTGTGTGGGCTTCAAAAACTAGCTTATAGACAAAAATGAAGAGACTTGATAGAAGCATATAAGTTATTAAAGGAATTTTATAGGATTGACATTGAAGACTTTTTTCAGTATATGGTAGGAAAGGAGAGAACAAGGGATCACCAATAAAATTTGTGTAAGAGTGTGGTTGGCAAGGGTGTTTGGACAAAATTTTCTTTTTTGCTTGGAGGATAGTGAATGGGTGGAATGGGTTGCCAGAGATGGTTGGCGAGTGTTTCATCGGTGAGCGAGTTTAAGGTAGGTATGATAGGTATTGTGTGAATAATAGATCTCCTGCGATGAGTCTTCTGACTCCATGGAGATACTTATATCATCATCATCATAATAATAAATGTTTGGCCATTTTATAGGTGGAACTGTCTATGCAGTTAACTATGGGATGAAGAGAATTTATTAAGTTTATGATTTTTAAGGATCCTGTATATCCTGGATGGTTTGACATGAAAGGTTTAAGTTTTATGGCAATCTTTTTTTAGCCAAGATGTAAGATGCCGTGTGCATGTGTGAGTGAGTGAGAGAGAGATGTATTTATTAATAAGAGTGGGTGAGAAGTTTGTGAGGAGAAGTTGCAGGTATGAATATATCTGCACCTTCTCCTCCTCACAAACTGCCTGAAAGTGTTCCAAAGGGTAAAAGGATTGACTACAGTGAGTCTTCTGATTTCATTGGGGGGGGGTAACAATAATGATTAATAATAATCTATTAGAAATATGCTTTTTTATTTGAAATAAATTTAAGTTTACATCTTTGTATTGTTATATTTCTATAGGATAATACTGTGATTTAATTTTAAATTAGGTTTCCAGATTTAACTGCTGTGGTTATGTTATCTGAAGAAAGACCGTAAGTATAGAATTTATCTTAATGCTTTACTTTTGTTTCCAGCTATGTGTCATTTAAAACTGCATACTTTGTATAAGCGCAGAGCTTATTATAAGAAATAATAATAAAAGTTTTAGTAGATAAACTATGCATTGGATGATGATGATTGTACATTCATCATCATTATATGTGAAATAATCAACAGTTGTTATTAATTATAATTTTCAGTAATGATTAAACTAAACATTTATTTAACAAATTATATTCTGCTTTATTTGGAGGGCCCATGTCAGGATTGTATGGGAGTGGTAAAGAAACATTGACCATCCATACTCTTTAAAATCAGATAGTTCACATGAAAGAAGTGGCCTTGCATTGTCATACAAAATGAGAGCTCTAGCTACAAGCATATAGGTCTTTTGCTAAATGTTTGAATAAAAAATGTCTTGCAGAAACTTTCTGTAGTATGTTGTTTTCATAGTTGACTCAGCAGGTACTGTGTTTGATGTCACTTCGTTTTTGTTGTAAGCCATTTTCATTGTTATCTTAACCATCATGTGTGATGCTGACATTTCTTTGGATGAGGGAGGTAGGATGTTTTCACTGTGATGATTGGCATTTCATTCCTGGTTCAAAATCCTTTGTTTATGTTTCATTTACCAAAGGGGTAACAGTTGTATTCAGAAACTATTTTCTTTCATTCTGGTAATAATGCAGCAATTGTGCAGTCCTTTTGTCCTCTAGCTTGCAAGAGGAATCAGAATTCTGTAAAGAGATTTGGTTAAGTTATTTGCTTCATTTGCAATTTCATTAAATTTTAAGTTGATTTTCTTCTAGCAGTCATTGACGATATCTGGTGATATATTGACATCTATAACCATTGATAGCCTGCCACTTCTTAGATCATTTTTATTCTTTGTCCAACCTTTATGAAAGCAAAATGTCAATCATGCTGTGATCTGTAGAAGAATCTCCACAAACTTTGGGTACAGCAGTTTGGATTTCATTTGGGGTGATTCGTGTAAGGTTGACTTGTTATGTAACGTCCCTCAAGTGAAAAGAAGAACAGGGTCTGGTGTAAAGTGGATGGATAATGAAATTAAACAGGAATTGCAGATAAAAAGATGTTATGGAAAAAGTATAAGGAAGAGGGACGGGAAAACAGTTACATGAGTAATATAAGACTCAGACCAGGAATGTGACTAGCTTAGCAAGGAAGACAAAATTGAAATACAAGAAGAGAATCCAAGGGAAATCCTAAGGAATTCTTTCGTTTTCTGACTAGTAGGAGGAGAAATGAATATGGAAGAATAACATTGTTAGATGAAAATGGTAGTTAGTAACTGATGCAGAAGGCATAGTGGGGTTGTTTAATGATCACTTTATTGGGGTATTTCATCCTGAAAAGTAAGTTTTATTACTAGACGATGGAAAAGGTTCAAGGTTTAGAAGTGCATGAGGAGAGCGTGTTTCAATCAGAATACTAAGTAGTCTGGGTAATACTGATATAAATATAGGATTACTTTATACTTATATAAAGTAATCCTATCCACTATGGCACTGGATAGGATTTCACTATGTGTTTTGAGAGGATATGCTAAATGAATTTTTATATTTACTTTTTTTAAAACTACTTTATTTATTTATTATTATTATTTTTTATTTATTTTTTTTATATTATTAATTTTTTTCTCTTTTCCCACTAGAGGTCAGGCTAGATAAAAGATTAATAAGTAGCTTAGATTTATTTTACCTTTGTAAAGTGAAGTAGCATGCAGCTTGTTTCTTATACATATGTATTTTTCTGATGATGATGAACTCAATACAGAGGTCATAGTCATGGCAGCAATAATAGTTGCAAAGGATATAAGTGGAATTACTGAATGAGCATTTCATCAGTGTATATCATACTGGTGTAAATGATGCATTGCAATATATACGAGGCTGGTCCGAAAAGTTCTCAGCCTAAAAATGAAAAAATGAATTTATAATTTCAAAATTATTTTTATTTTTTAACATATTTAAGACTAATGAATTTATTCCAGTGGCATTATCCCATCCCGTAATGGTTCTCAGTAAGATCTGCAAAATACCCCTCTACAGCTGCAATCACCTTGATTCGAATAAAAAATGCTGACCAGCAAGGAAGACTTTTAGTTTTGAGAAGAGATAGAAGTCAGAGGGAGCCAAATCTGAGGAAATAGGGTGAATGTTCCAACAATTCATAGTGCAGATCCCTTAATTTTCCAATTGCCAAAACACCTTTGTGGGCAGGTGCATTGTCCTAATGAAAGATGATTTTTTCCTTCTGCAAGCTGGGTCTTTTCTCATGAATTTTTTCATCTAGTTCTGGTTAAAAGATTGGAATAATATTCCCCCGTTATTGTTTTACCCTTTTCAAGATAATTAATAAACAAAATGCCTTTAGCATCCCAAAACACAGATGCCATGACCTTTCCTACTGATGGAACCAACTTTGTCTTCTTTAGCGCTGAAGAACTGGCTTCTGTCCACTGTTTTGACTGCTATTTGGATTCTGGTGTGTAATGGTGAATCCAAGTCTCATCCATAGTAATAAATTGATGCACAAAATCAGTTTTATTCTTGTTAAAATGCTCCAAGCACTGTTCAGAGATTTTCATGCGAGTGCATTTTTGATCTGCTGTGAGCAAGCATGGCACCCATCTTGTGCAAAGCTTTTTCATTTGCAATATTTCATGCAAAATATATCCTACACATTCTTTTCAAATGCCTATAGTCTCAGCATCATGCACTTTGACTCGCCAGTCATCCAATACCATATCATACACTTGATCAATGATTTCTGGTGTTGTTACACTTTTTGGATGTCCTTCATGTGGATCATCTTCAAGGCTGGTACAGCCATGTTTAAACTCATCAGCCCATTTCTTAATTGTCAAAAACGAAGATGAAGAGTGCCCATAAACTTTTATGAACTTTGAATGAATTTTTTTTTTTTTTTTTGGCATTAAATCTTCTTTTACAAAAAATTTTATAACTGCACGATACTCAATTTTATCCATTTCAAGGGATATAGCCAACACTTTTGCTTCAGACAGCTGTATAAAACAAACTACTTGATAGAATGACTTGCAATTTCACATGGATGTACCAACTTAGAAAAAAAAAATCGTGGCAATAGTGTTGCCATCTATGGTTGAGGCCAAGAACTTTTCAGATCACTCTCGTAGAAGGGAAGCAAATATTAGGAGAAATGGATGTGAAAGAATCAGAGGTGTATCAGGTGATGATTGGGTTAGATGTTAATAAGGCTGTGGGGAAGGAGGACATATCACCATGTATTCTTAAGGAATGTGCACCACAGTTGGCTATGTCCTTGACCTGGTTATTTAATGAAAGTCTTGCAGTGGGTAAGGTTCCTGAGGAGTGGAAAGAAGGCAAAAGAGTACACTCCACAAGCATGGTTCTAAGATAGAAGTTTCCAATTATAGACCAGTCTATATAACTGCAGTTGTAATTAAGGTGTTGTAAAGATTGGTTAGGAATAGAATACAAGATTGGGTTGATGGACATAGTATTCTAGCATGATTTGTAAAAGTTAGGTCTTGTTTTAGTAATTTACTTACATTTTATGATAAGGTGGCAAGTGTGTTAGATAAGGGAGCATCATATACGCTGATTTATTGTACTTTACAAAAGCATATGATAGATTACCACGATAAGTTGATGTACAAGCTGCAGAGGATGGGAATAGATAGTATATTGGTTAGATGGATCACAGAATGGCTCTTTGAATGATTCCAGCAACCTCTGTGATGGAGCAGTGTCTCAGTAAAAGAGGGTAACCAGTGGCTTGCCCTAGGGTTTTGTTTTTGGGCTCCTGCTGTTTAACTTGATTGTAAATGATATATCATGTGCACTGACTTGGGATCTTCAGTTGGTTGCTGATGATGCAAAGTTGGAGAGAATTATAAATATCACTGCTGATATTAATAAGGGGGATGAAATGGTTTCAGTGATTGAATTTATTCACCCCCATATCATTAGAATAAGTGAAACATGGTTGAATGAAGATGATATCTTAACGGAAATATAAATGGAAGAATACAGTATTTTTCTTAAGGATAGAAAGGGCAAAAAAGGAGGGGGAGTTAAGTTCACATAAGGTTAGACATAAAAGAGGGAAATAGTGGCAGTGGTTATGAGGCAGTATGGTGTAATGTGGAGGTTGAGAGGAAGACTTATTTAGTTGAATGTTGTTATAGACCTGGGAATGTGGAAGGTGGTGATGAAGAAATGTATAAACAGCTTGGATTAGTGAACAAAGGAAGGGTAATTATTATGGGTGATTTTAATTATAGTAGTATAGATCGGAATGAATTTGGGAATAAGGAAAATGAATTTTTCGAATTCTTGAGAGATAACTATCTCAGGCAGCATGTAAAGGAGGGCACGTAAGGATCAAGAGTTCTAGATCTAATCATTTCATCAGAGGATGTGATTATGAGAGGTGATTTCACACTTTCCTCCAGTTGGTGAACGTGATTATGAAGTAGTCACCTATGTTTAGTTACACAAGAACTAGTCATATGTAGATTTTTGTAAGGAAAGGATATATGTGGAATTATAAGGCTGGTGATAATGATAAGCTTAGGAGACAGCTTGGAGCTATAACATGGAATGAGGAGTTGAGCAGTAAGAAAATAAATGCTGCATGGGAATTGACAAAGAAATGCATAACAGCATCAGTATGTGAATGTATTCCGAAGGCCAAAAGGCTGAATAAGGTAGGTGTAAAATGGATAAATGTGGAACTCAAGCATGAAATCTGGAAAGAGAAGGTATTTCAGAGGAAGTACAAGGTGAATAATAGTAATAATCAGTCAATGAAGAATATAAAGAACAAGCCAGGAGAATGACTTAATTAGTAAGGAAAACAAAAGTAGAATATAAGCAGAAATTGGCAAATCAGGCAAAGAAAAACCCTAGAGCATTTTTTAGATATGTGGCAAGTAGAAGGAAGAATGATCATGGTAAGATGAAGTTAATGGATGAAAGTGGCAGAATGGTAACTGCAGTAGAAGACATTGTTGAGGTATTTAGTGATCAATTTATAAGTGTGTTTCATCCTGATCAGGGTGGAATCTTGAGGAACTTAAGTATAGGGGACATAGGAGGAGGATGGCTTAATTGTGAGTGAGCTGGAGGTATTTGAGGAAATAAATAAACTTGATGTCAATAACGCAATAGGATTTGATGACATCTTAAGGGAATTGGCAGTATAATTGGTGCCTGTTTAATAAATGTCTTGCACTAGCACAGGTTCCAAGGGAGTGGAAGGAGGGTAAAATTATTCAACTGCATAAAGATGGTAATAAAACTGTAGCTTCAAATTATAGGCCGGTGTGTGTATATCAGGAGTTGAGGTGAAGGTACCTGGAGAGATTGGTGAGAGGTAGGATACGGAAATGGGTTGATAACAGCAGTATTCTCTGCGGTTATCAGTATGGGTTTGTTAAGGGGAGATCATGTTTCACTAACATACCTATCTACTATAACAAGGTGACAAATACCTTGGACAGGGGAGATGCATATATAGTGGTGTACTTAGATTTTGCAAAGACTTTTGATAGACTGCCACATGACAAGCTCTTAAATAAATTTAAGATGGGATTGGATAGCAGACTTATGAGTTGGATCAGGGACTGGTTGTCGGATAGGTATCAAAAAGTTGTATATGGGGGTGCAGTATCCCGAAAGAGAAAGGTCACTAGTGGTGTACCTCAGGGGGGTCATTTTATGACCATTGTTGTTCAGCTTATATGTTATTGATATCGGGATGGGTTTAACTAGTGATATGTAGCTGTTTGCAGATCATGCAAAGCTGGGGAAAGTAATGCAGGCTCAAGCAGATATTATGGCTTTAAGAGGACTTTAAATGATTGCTTGAGCAGAGGTAAGTGGAACAGTCAGTTAAGTGTTGCAAAGTGTAAGGTTTTGAGATTTAGTAAACAGTGATGATATGCAACGTATACACTTGGTGGGGAAATTTTAAAGAAAGTAGAGAAGATGAGAGATCTAGGAGTGATGGTGGACAAGGACCTGAAATTAAGGGACCGCATTGCACAAGCTGTGAAGACATGATATCGAATAATGACATGATGTGGAGGATTGACATGCAGAAATCAAGATGCTATGATGCCATTGTATAAGGCCTTGATCAGGCCTCATATGTATTATTGCACACAGATCTGGTTGTCGTGTTTTCATTGTGACAAGGATGTGTTGGAAAGGGTCCAGAGAAGATTCACAAAGGTGTTCAGCAGTCTTGGAAATGTGGAGTACAATGGCAGATTGATATAATGTGTTGTAGAGCTACGTGAATAGGAGGAAGAGGGGGGGGGTATTATTGAAACATATAAGCTAGTGAGGGGTTCTTATCACGTGGACGTGGACTAGAGTTTTCATAGAATAGGAGAGGGGTCTGGGACAAGAGGTCATCATTGGAAACTGTATAAGGGGGGGGGTGAGCAGTAGGAGTGAAGAGTAGGTTCTTTGCATGGATAATGGTTGGTGAGTGGAATGCATTACATGAGTGTGTTGTGGGTGTAGACACATAGTTGAAACAGTTTAAAGCACGGTTGGATGAGCGTTGTGTGCAATAATATGCACCTCCTAAGATGAGTCTCTTACTTTATTATTATTAACATTTGACCATGGAGGTCAAATAATAATAATAATAATAATTAATTCCCTTCAGGAAGATTTGAACAGACTTTGAGAGAGAGAGAGAAAGGGGGGGGTAGAGTTATAGTTTTAGTGTTAATAAACACAAGGCTGTTGGAGTGCAGAAATATAAGGCTGTACACTGTGCTGATGGTGCTGTTCTGCAGATGAGATTCGAGATTTGGTAATGATGGTTTACTGAAGTTATTATTACATAACACCTCCAGGGAGTCCAAGGAACTCATTGAGGGAGGGCACCTGCTCTACAACTCTGTCACCGCCACTCAGTCCACCAACTAAATCCACCACAACTACACAAACACCATCTACCGCTGACCACCACTAGTATTTCCAAACACAATCACATCAATGCTCACGGCAGGATTCAAACCCGCAACCTTTTGGCTGCAGAGCGGATACGCTACCTATTCGTCCAGCCAGGCTGGCAAGTTTAGAGGGCATTTTGCAAGTTTCAAAGACTATACATCATAATGCCACTATGATATGAAGTACCCAAACATGTAGATATAAGGAGATGGTTGTGCCGCTGTATAAAGCAATGGTCAGACCATACTTGGATTAAACACTGATTTTCACTGTAATGTAGAAAGAAACATTGGAGAGTGCCCAGAGATGAGTGACTAAGACATATCAGGACTCTGGAATGCTGGCTATGGAAAGAAGTTGAAGAAATGTGGATTGCAGAGTTTGGTGAATAGTAGGAAAAGAGGTGATATGATAGAAACATTTAAGATGTGAGGGGATTTTATAAGATTAAGCAAGAGGGAATGGTAAGATGTGTCCCCTAAATTTTAGATCCTTATCCACTATCACCCCAGATCTCTTATTTCCTCTACCTCCAACAATATATTCTCACCAAGCATAAATTCTGCATCCCATCTTTGTTTTCCAAATGTTAAAACCTCACATTTTGCAAAATTGAACTCACATCCCCATTTCCGTGCCCAATCACTCAATTTATTCAAGTCTTCTTCCAAGGCCACATCATCTTTTTATGGTTCGTCCCAACTTTGCATCATCTGCAAACAACTGAATATCTCCATCCAAATCTTCGCCAATATCATTAATATACAAGTTAAATAGTAATGGTCCTAAAACAGACCCCTGAGGCACTCCACTAGTGACTTTCCTTTTCCTGGATATCGCACCCCCATATACAACTTGTTGATACTTATCAGATAGCCAGTCTCCAATCCAATGCAGTAATCTAATATCCAACCCCATCTGCTCTAGTTTGACTGTCAACTTATCATGAGGTACCCTATCAAAAGCATTTGCGAAATCCAAGTATATTACTGTGTATCCTTCTCCTGTGTCCAAGGAAGCAGGCAGTCACTTTATTATAATAAGTAAGTAGATTTCTAAAACATGACCTCCCTTTAGCAAATCCATGCTGTCCATCAAAGATTATACCATTGTTGTCAACCCAACTCTGGATTCTAGTTCTCACAAGCTTCTTCAACAACTTAACCACAACACCTGACACAGAGATAGGCCTATAGTTTGATGCTTGAGTTCGATCACCTCCTTTATGAAGTGGCACAATCTTGCCCTCCTTCCACTCTTTAGGAACTTGACCAAGTGCAAGACTCATATTAAAAAAATATGTCAAGGCAGGTGTCAACTCTTTGGCACATTCCTTCAGAATACGCAGTGATATATTATCAAGTCCCACAGCCTTATTTGCATCTAGTTTACTCAACTCCCCAAACACCTCTTGCTCACTTACAGTCAGTCTCTCCTCCCCATCATCAACTGCTCTCAATCTCTCCATGAAGTCACATTCACAAGATTGAAAGACCTTTATGAACTGCTCATTTAGTATCTCCACCACACATTCTGCAACAGCTGTCTTTATACCATTTCCTCCAATCAATGTCATCCTTCCATAATCATTCTTTCCTTTGCTGGCTACATATTGAAAGAACTCCCTAGGATTATTTTGGCTTCATTAGCTAACTGCTGTTCATACTTCTCTTTAGCTACTCTCACCAACCAACCAACTCACCCTCCTTGCCTGCTCTTTGTAGACCTCATGGAACTGGTTATTCCCACATCTCTTATGCTGCCTCCACAATGCCCTTTTTCTATGTATTGCATGCTTAATCTCTTTATTCATCCATCTCACACCTACCTTATTTAACCTTCACACCCTTGGAATACATTTAGACATTGCATCTACTAAATAGTTTTTGAAAATCCCCCAAGCTGCATTGATCTCTTTTCCAGCTAACTCCTCATTCCATGCTACACCCGCAAGCTGTCTCCTGAGCTCTTCATAATCACCCCCCCCCTTGTAGTTCCACATATACCCTTTTTTCACAGGGATCCTTGCACTGCTGGCAACCACCCAGGTAATCACCTCATGGTCACTTTCACCAATTGGTGGATGATTTGACACCTCATTTATAATTACATCCTCTGATGAGATGACCAAATCCAAGACCCTTAATCCTCGTGTGTCCTCTGTTACATACTGTCTGAGGTAGTTATCCCTCAAAAACTCAGGAAACTCATTTTCTTTACTTCCATTTGCTATCTCTTCATTCCAGTCTATATTGCCATAATTAAAATCACCCATAATGATCACCCTTTTCTTATTTGCTTGGCTTATTTGACTATATATTTCACTATCACCACCATCCACATTACCAGGTCTATAACAACATCCCACCAAGTATTTGATTCTGTTCACCTCTATCTCACACCATACTGTCTCAAAACCACTGGCCATATTTCCCTCTTGTATCTCTACCTTGCATGGACATAACTCTTTCTCTATCATCAATAGCACTCCACGAAACATATCATACCCTTCCATCTCTATTCCTGTCAGGATGTCGTCCTCATCTAACCATGTCTCACTTATTCCGACAATCTTTGGGTGAACAGACGCAATTAGTGCAACCATTTCATCTGCCTTGTTTCTTATACTTCTAGCATTGGTATACAAACACAACAGCTCATTTCTGGATCTACAGCTAGTTCCACTGATACCACTCACTCGATGTGATCTCTCCATGCTAGACTGGGGCTGTTTCCCTTTCTGCTTCTTCATTTTAGAACCCTTTTCAATTCCATCTGTTTCCTCTTGATCCCTGGTCATCCCATTCCTTTCCTGCCTACACATGCTCTCACCTCCTCTTGGAGCATCCACCTTTCTCATGCTGTGTACCCCTGTCCACCCTGAGCCTCTCCATTTCCCTGCTCCTCTTGCACACCCATTCCTCATTTTCTATACTCATACCACTCCCCCATTCATATCCACTTCTTCAATCTCTCCTGTCTTACTCTCCTGCTCTTCCACATCACTCCCCTCTCGATCTGATTCATTCTCCCTATTCACTTCTCTACCTTCCAGCAGCAGTCTCTCCAAGCGACTCACACCATAACCACTCAAATGCAGTCCATCGCTCCCATACAGCTCACTTCATCCCTCAAACTCATTCCACACATTAACAAACTGTACTCCCATCTCCTCACACATTTCAGCCAGAATATTATTCATAATCCTTTCTCTCTGCCTCATTTCACCACAGTCATACCTAGGCAACACACTGACTACTACCCTTCCTGTCACACTATTCTCTTTTATCTTTCCAAGCAGCTTCTTGATATTCATTCTGACATGCTCTTTGTTCTTTTTCAAATCATTTGTACCAATTAATACTATTAACTCTTTTGCTCGCTCCCGCCTCATATTCAATGCCTCAATCACTCTACTCATTTTACCGCCTGGAAAACATACCTTGTGCATTTTATCCTCTATTACACCTTTAATAATGAAGTCGCCATACAACACCACTCGCTCATCTTTCGTTAACTCTTTCATGCCATCATGATTTATTTTAATAGTTTTGACCTGAATTCTCTTAATTTCATTCCGCATCCATTTCATTTCTTGCCTCATCCAATCCAGTTCACTTTCCGAATCTTGCGACACATTCTCTCTATCATTAAATCTTTCTAACTTTCTAACTCTCGACCCCCCCTCTTCTCACTTTCCCTCTCATTCATCCTTCTTTGTTACCGTACTTTCGGTCCAACATATGTCCAACTTTCACTATCATTCTTCTCACTTTTATCTCATTCATCTTTCTTTTGTTTCAGTACTTTCAGTCCAACATGCGTCCAACTTTCGCCATCATTCATTCTTTTTTCGCTATCATTTATTCTTTCGATTTTTTTCACTTGCGATTTCTGCGTCATGCCATTTCTACTTTCGTTCATTCTCTCAATTTCGTTTCTTTCTGCCACTCTCGCCTCACTTTCGTCCCTTTTAACATCTATTATGGTTTTTAAATCGCTCTTTTTCTTTTTTTTCCTGATTTTTTAACATTTTTTCTCCTCTCTTTCTCACCATCCTTCTCTTTCAAACGTGCACGCACGACACAATCGTTACTAACACTTTCTGTCATCAATTTCATATTTGCATTCATCAGTTCCTCATTCAGGTCACACTTTGCACACACACCCTTCTTCCATCCGCACTAAACATTCACAAATCATTTATGTAATCGAAGGAATACATATAACAGATCTCACACTTAACGAAACGACTGAAATCTAAATTAAAATCATGGAATGACAATGCAGGTTACTAGGTCTAATAATAACGATTTCATAATTAAGTTTAGGCAAGAAAAATCCCCCACACTAATAATACTGGTAGCGCACAACGTTTACAGCTGCTCTTACTCAAACAATTACGCGTATATACTTAATTATTCCTAGAATAACTTATCTCAATCAGGAGCTCTCTTATACACGTCCACTGCGCTTGGTTCACTAGCACCACCCACAAAGAGGCACATGCAATGTGCCTCTTTGTGGCATTTTTCTATGTACAGTGCTCCTTAGCTAATTGAGTATATTCTATGCTCAATTATCTAAGGTGGCATTAGTTTCATTTATCGTCATCATCAAATTCCTGACATGCACACCCTCAAGGGGATGATAGTACTATGAAAAATTTACATCATTAGTAACTTCTTATCTACAATTTTCCTCCAAATTAGTCTGTTACTTGTTAAGACTCCAACATTATCAGATCTTATATTTCTATCTTCTAAGGCACTTTTTTACCATATCAGTCCACCTATATCTTGGTCTTCCTCTGGGTCGTTTTCCAGCAAACCTGGCAGAGAGCACTTGTTTTGCTAATCTTTCCTTGCCCATTCGGTTTAAGTGACCATACTATCTGAGATTAGCTCTGCTAATCTCAGGTAGTATGGTCACTAAAAGTTCTATCCTAATATCCTCATTTTTAATATGATATTGCCATTGATACCATCCGTTCACGCCTCTAATCTTTCTCGGAACTCTCATATCTGCAGTCTCTAGTCTTTGGTGAAGTGTTTTACTTCTGACCCAGCTCTCAGATCCATAAGTTAAAACTGGTTTGAACACTGTCTTGTATACTTCTAATTTAGTGTTCCAACTAATTTCTCTCTTTGGTGTTCCAATTTAGTGTTTCAACTAATTTCTCTCTTTAGTGTTCCAATTTAGTGTTCCAACTAATTTCTCTCTTATTCCATATGAATTTATTCAATTGGCTTCCTACAATACCATACCAGCTTTGTTGATTCTGTTGTCTATTTCCATATTTAATTTACCATCTTCACTAAAAATCTTGCCTAAGTAGCTGAAATGTTTTACTTGTTCCACAGGTTCTCCATTCAAAACACAGTTGACATTCTCAATGATTCTGCCTATTTTCATTGTCTTTGTCTTTTTATTGCTGACCTTCATACCACATCTATTACAACAGTTATTATTTTTAGCCAGGGAATCTTGCAGACTGGTAATGGATTTATTTAGAAGTATAATATCATCAGCATAAAGCAAAGAGCTGACATTAAAATCTCCAATTTTGATATCATGTTTAATACCACTTTCCTTCATAATGTGATCCATATAGATAATAAATAATAGAGGGGATAATATACATCCTTGTCTCACACCAGATTTAACATTAAACTGTCTTCCTGCACTTTCTTCAATTCTAACTGCTGACTTACAACTCCAATACAGACTAAGTATTGCTTGATATAATGCCCCAACGATGCCATATAAACATTGCATATTGAATAGCTTCTCTCTTATCACCTTGTCATATGCCTTTTCCTGATCGGCAAAACTTAAATACAGATCTTTGTTATACTCCCATGATTTCTTCACTATTTGTCGTAAAGTTAAGATCTGATCCTGACAGGACAGCCTCTATTTGGCCTGAATTTAGCTTGTTCTTCACCAAGCTTTTCTTCCACAATTCTTCTCAACCGTTTCTCAAGTATACTTGCATAAATCTTACCAGGAACACTCAGTGGGAAAATACCTCTGTAATTCTCATATTCAGTTTTATTTCCCTTTTTATATATGGGTACTATGAGAGCTCTACTCCAATCATCGGGAATTCGTCCCTCTGTCCAGGCCTTCTGAACTATGCAATGCAGCCCCTGCACTGCACTGCAGTGCAGTGCAACCGCTGTAAGACTTTTATACCACCATACTTCAGCATTTCTGGTCGAATATCATCTACTCCTGCTGCCTTTCCACATTTCAAGCCTTTGATGGCTTTTTTGAATACATACCTTTCATGAATACATATCCATACTTCAAGTATGGATATGTATTCATGACTGTATGTCTGCTGAGTGTTTTTTTACCACTGTGCTATCACTGCTTGTTTCGTTTAGCAATTTTTCGAAGTAATTACTCCATACTTCAAGGATATCTTTTTTTCCCGTTTTCATCACCTTTATCATCTCTAACTCCTTTAGCAGCACTCTTTCCTCCATTTCTGAGCTTCTTCAACAACCTCCATAATATTTTGCCACCTTCTTGATATTTATTTTCTATGTTCTTGCCAAAGTCCTCCCATGACTTTAGTTTAGCTAGTTTTACACAGTGTTTAGCTTTCTTACATTTGTCTCTGTATTCTCTAAGAGCACAAGCTGACTTATTTGCCAGGAACTTTTGATATGCTTTCTTCTTATCCTTCACTGCCTCTTTAACTTCCTGTGTCCACCATGGAGTTCTGATTTTTCTATCCTTGCAGACAACCTCACCACATGCCTCTCTGGCTGAATCAATCAGGATTTTCTTCAAGGCTTGCCACTGAATCTCCAAGGTTTGGTTCCTGTTCTCAATCGCTTTCATTTTTTCTTAGTTTTGATTTTTATATATTTTATCTTTTTTTTTACTGCCCATATATATATATATATATATATATATTTATCGGCAGTAAAAAAAAAGATAAAAACATTATTTAGGAAATTAAAGTCAACCTTTACAACTGTTCAACTATGATTATTATAATATGGACACCTCCATGGAGTCAGACTCATTGTGGGAGACCCACACAATCTATCATGCCTCCCCTTGAACACATTAACAGACAGAGCACTCACAACTGACTCTGGGAACCCATTCCACTCATTCACAACTCTCCAAGCAAAAAATCTAGTCCTCACACCGATACTAACCACATCTTTATTCAACTTCCAGGAATGACTCCTTGTTCTTATTCCTCTAGCCAAGTGCTGAGGGATTTATAGCTTTCCCTATAATACCCTAAAAGCAACTTAAATGTTTCTATCATATCCCTTTTTTTCTCCTGTCAACCAGCTTCTGCAACTTCCTCATCCCCCCAAAAAACCTAGGGCACCAGACTTGAGTACAGTAATCCAGATGTGGGTGTATCAAAGTCTTATAAAGAGAAATTACAACTTCCTTATCTCTACATGCTAATGTGTTCATTAATAGCCAAGTAATCTTATGGGCTACCTTAGCAATATGCCTGCTAAACTTTAACTCTGTCTTGTGGGTGTGTGTGTGTGGATTGCAGAAGTTGGTTGATAGGAGAAAAAAGGGATATGATAGAAACATTTAAGTTGCTTATAGGGTTTTATAGGGAAAGCTATAAATCCCTCAGCACTTGGCTAGAGGAATCATAAATCTGTAGGAATCATACATCACAGCTTGTAATGCATTTTTTCAAAATGCATAACTTTACATTTGCGTAATGAGGCTTAAGTGCTGTGAGGACATTATGTTGGAGGTTTAATGGAATATTTTCAGCACTGGGAAAGGATTAAAACTAATTTTAATGCTTCCAATATTTCGTTTCAGCTCTGAGACATCTTGAGGGATTACAAATAACTTTTAACAACACACTCTAATACAATACAGTACTGAGTTAAACATGTGGGTGACTCTAAAGTCCTATCTAAGTGGTGTGCCCTCTATGGACTTTTGTAGGTGGCCTAGGTTATAATGTGGGATCTCTGATTAAAAGAGGGTACTTTTTTAAGTAATCCTTAATGCCACAGAATATAATCGAAAAATGGAGATTATTCTCCAAGATCACACTATCTTCATCCCACTAGAATATGATCCCACAAAAACTCAAGTTAGAAAATGAGAAAACTTATTCCTGGCTGCCAGACATTATAAAAAAACTCAAACCTTTCAATTCTTGTTCCCCCCAGATATATAGTTTATGAAAAATCCACAAACCTAACCCCCCCCCCCCTTAAGACCTATAGTAGATGCTGCTGATGCACTTTGCTACAAGCTGTCAAAGCAGCTGGCAAAGTCTCTGACCCCCCCCCTCCTCTCCCTGGTCTTATGACATCCTATGTAAAAACCTCTACCCATTTTAAAACCTTAATTGAAAATCTAACTTTAAATAATACAGACATATTGGTAAGCTTTGACATCACCTCATTGTTTACCAATATTCTCTTAAATGAAACTTTAACACTGTTAAAAAAAGTTCTTCCTTCTGATATCTTAGAGCTCTTTTCCTTTGCCATCAATTCAGGTTATATTTCTTGGAAGAACAAAATCTACAAACAGATAGAGCGAACAGCTATTGGTTCCCCCCCCCTCTCACCCACCCTCTTGCCAATTTTTACATGGAAAATTTTGAAAAAGGAGCCATAGACTCAGCCCCTCTCAAACCTTCTACCTGGCTAAGATATGTTGATGATGTGTTCTCTATTTGGCCTCATGGCCCAGACACATTAGACTCCTTCTTCAGTCACCTCAATATCCTACATCCAAGAATCCAGTTTACAATGGAAAAGGAAAATAACAATAGTTTACCATTCCTAGACAGCTTAGAAACATGCTTTCCTAATGGTAACCTTTCCTTCTCTGTATATAGAAAACCTACTCACACAGGCAGATACATTCACAAACTCTTCCACCACTACTACCACCCCTCTCAACAATATTGTATTATTAAAACTCTAATAGATCCCCACAAGCTTTGTTCCAGATACCACCCTTTCAACCAAACTCAACCATATACACAACACCTTCCTTTCCAATGGCTACAGTGATTACAGAATTAAAAAAAATAAGCAGTTCCTCCCCCCATTCCCCAGCCATCTCTTCAGAAGGACTTCTGAAATACCATCACCATACCCTACATCCGTGGCACATCAAAAAAAAAAAAAAAAAAAGATCCTTAAAAAAGTATAACCTCCACACAGCATTTAAGGCCCCACCATAAACTTACTACCCTTATCCATTCTGCCAAAGATCAGCTCCCTCCACTCTCAGTGCCTGGAGTATATAGAGTACCTTGTTCCTGCAAGCTGGCTTACTTTGGACAGAGAAACAGATCACCAACAATCCATTTAGAACACAAATCATACATCTGCAATCATGACTATGGTCAATCTGGCTTTGCAGACCATGTTTTGGAATACAACCCACAGGATCTCCTGGAGAAAACCACCATCCACCATCATAGTAAATTCAAAAAAGAAAAACTATTTTTAGAGTCTGCATTGGCACTCAGAAATCAACCAAATTTAAATAATTACTGTTGCATAAAACTTCTCAGAATTTGGGAAACTTTAATGATCAGAGATCCCACATTACATCGTAGGCCACCTACAAATGCCCATAGGGAGGCGCACGACCTAGATAGGACTTTGTATTCCCTGAAGATATCTCAGTGACTGAGACAAAATATTGGAAGCATTAAAATTAGTTTTAATACTTTCCCAGTGCTGAAAATATGCCATTAAACCTCTAACATGAACTTGACATTTCCCCACATTAAACTGATACCCATTACATTTTGTCCATACTGAGAGCCTACTTAAATCATCCTGCAAACTTTCCACATTGCCTTGATTAACTATTTACTCTACCTATTTTTGCATCATCATCAAACAACAGAATATTTCCTTTCAGGTTATTTCTTATGTCATTTATATACAAATTAAAAAGCAATGGTCCCAGCAGTGAACCTTGTGGCACACCACTGTTTTTGCCTCAATTCTGCTCTACCATATACGGCTTTTCAATATCTGTCCAGCAGCCACCCTCTTATCAACTTAACCCATGTCATATCCACCCCCATTTGTTCTACTTTGTGTAACAGAGTTCCATGCAGCATTCTGTCAAATGCCTTTGTAAAATCATTGTATAGCCATTTCTGCTATCTAACTCAGCTTTTTATTCTATTATAAAAAGTTAGTAAATTACTAAGGCATGACTGACACTTCACAAAGCCATGTTGACCCTCATACAGTATCATATTTTTATCTACTCATCCTAATTCTCTTTTTGACCAAATTTTCTAGTACTTTTACCACCATATCTGATATACTGATTAGTCTATAATTTGCTATTGCAGTCTTAAAACCTCCCTTATGCAAGGGAATTATTTGTCCTCTTTCCACTTCCTTAGAACTCTACCGTTGCTGAGACTTAAATTAAAGATCCTACTAAGAGGTATTGTCAATTTCCTTGCACATTCTTGCAAACCTCTAGCCGATATCCCACAGCTGTATTTACATTGAGACTCTGCAATATCCTAAGAACCTCCAATTTATCCACCTCTGTTCCCACCATAAGCTTGCTAGGATGATATACCCTTGCAAAGTGGTCACTCAGTAACTCAACTATTGCTTCTGTCTCCTCGTGGTCATCTCTTGTTAAAGTTAATCTTCCATAGTTATTCTTCTTCTTACTTGCACACATAACAAAAGAACATTTTGGTATTTCCTTTGGCCTGCTCAGCTGGATTCTTCTCATAATCTGATTTTGTCTTGCTTGCCGTACTGGTCATCTTTCGTGCCTGAGCCTGTACTGTTCATGAGTTTTCTGGTCACCTTTCTCCTTGTATAACCTCCATAGCATTTTCTTCTTCTGCAGCTCATATCTAATGATATTACTCATCCATCTAACTCCTACCTGATTAAACTTCATTATCTCAGTTATACAAGTTAATATTGCTTCCTCTAGATGGCCCTTAATGATATTCCATGCACTATTAACATCCTTACCCTGCATGTGTTTTATGCCATGGCACAGGTCTTAGCTTCTTCCTAAGCTTGTCATAATCTCCTGCCTTTTAATTCCACATTTAATTCCTGATGCCAGAAGTATCAGGAACAAGAGGACCACATTGCCCCCAATTGGGGGAAATGTGGTGGTCCCCTTTGTTATGGATAGCTCTTTGATCCTATGACCAGGTCCAATACTCTTCCACTCTAGTCTCACTCCTTCACATTCTTCCTTAAGTAATTATCTCTGAGTAGGTATATAAATCCTTTTTCCTGCCTGTCATGTTATCTTTTTTCCAGTCTATATCTGCATAGTTGCATTCCCACATAATAATTACTCGATCTGTACTCATTGTGCTAATTTGGTGATACATGTCTTCCAGATCATCTATGTAATTCCCTGGCCTATAGCAACAACCAACTGTATATTTTGTCGTACTGGCCTTATTCTCACACCACACTGTTTCAAATGAACAGTCACCCTCCTGCCTATCTCCTAAGTGGATGCATTGGCTGCAATGCATCCACTGTCATCAGCAGTACTCCTCCCCTATCCTATCTTCTCTGAAAATACTAAACCCTTCACATTCTGTCCCTGTAACTACTATTGTGCAAGGAAATTGACATCATCTGCTGTTAACCAAGTAAACTTCTCACTAATGCCTATAACTTTTGGCAAGTTGCACTAACCAATACCCAAAACTCTTCCATCTTGTTCCTGATACTTCTGGCATTAGTATATAGAAACTGCAGCATCCCTTTATGCCCATTTACTTACTCATTTACTTTCTGAATTGACTACTTTATTGAATAGTTTTGCTTGAGAGAAAGAGAGTAGATTCCTTACCCGGTCATTCTCACACTGACTCGCTTCATGGTGGCCTTTGTACAAACTCACTTGCTTCCACCCTAATTGGTTAAATTCAGCATGCTTGGTGAACAAAGTTCTCTCTAGACACCTAATCTTATAAACCTTAAAAACCTAATCTTAAAAACAAAATCAAGAACAGATCTTATGAAACTGTAGTTTTCTATAGCAGTCAAGTTAACAAAAAGAGTATTAATTCCAAATGAATCTTAGGTTTAATAAATTTATATTATACCCTTCAGAAAGACGATTAATGATAATTCTCGTGGAAAGGCTTAGACATTGGTTATGCATTTTTACTAAATAGCTTCAGGAAATTACAACGTATACTAGTACATTAAAAATTTTAATACATTTCCAATATTTCAGCAACGTCACGTTGCCATTTTCACAGGAACTTAAAAATAAGACACGTGCATGCAAGCTTAACAAACAGTAAATGAGGACGAAGCAGGAGTCTATTCTTTCTCCTAAAAGTCCTGATGGTGCCCCCTAGCAGGCAATGTTGGTATTCTTGGGTGATTGGGCTGAAGGGCTTCTGATGTAGGTTTCCCAAATTTGGGGCAGTCTCATGCAACCAAATTTATTGAGGTTTGGATTGTTTCTTAGGGCTGAGGCTGATTCCATGAAAAGCCTTTCGTATTTGAATTTACTACGGTGTATTATCGCGGCTTTCTCCATGATATTCTATGGCTTTTGCCATGGAATATCATGGCAAAACCAGAGTGGCTGTATTGGTGAAACTGGATGTAGTCCTTGTATTCTGAAATTCTGATATTAGCTGTCCTGCCTGTTTGGCCAAAGTAGGACAGCTTACAGCTGCAAGGGACCTGGTATACCCCAAGTAGGTCTAGGGGGGGGGGAAAGGTTGGTCTTTAAAACTCTGCCCCACAAAAACCAACCATATGGCTTTGCTATGTTGATGATGCGCTCACTATTTGGCCACATGGCTCCGATGCACTCCTCTCCTTCCTAACACACTCAAACAACCAACACCCCAGAATCAAATTCACCCTGGAAGAAGAAAAAAACAATTGCCTTCCTTAGACACACTAGTCACCTGCCAGCCTGATGGAACCTTGGTTTTCTCAGTCTATAGAAAACCCACCCATACAGGCAGATACATTCATCAACAATTCCTTCCCCCCTCCACAATAATATGGAGTCATTAAGACACTATACAACAGGGCTAAAGTTATCTGTTCAAATGACAATGCCCCAACCCCAAAAAAAATCCAAAATAAATTGAAACCAATAATCCCCCCCCCACCCTCTCACAACAAGGATTACTCTAAATCCATCATCATACCCTATATCTGAGGCACTTCGGAAAAAATTACGAAAATCCTAAAAAAACATGACTTAACGTCTTGTTACAGACCACATAAAAAAATTGGTTCTACTAAAGACCCCCCCCCCCCCCTCCGAGACCTACCTGGGGTATACCAGGTCCCTTGCAGCTCTAAGCTGTCCTACTTTGGCCAAACAGCAGGACAGCTAATATCAGAATTGCAGAACACAAGGACTACATCTAGTTTCACCAATACAGCCACTCTGGTCTTGCAGACCATGTGCTGGATACCCGCCATAGAATACGGTGGAAGAAAGCCACGATAATACACCGTAGTAAATTCAAATACGAAAGGCTTTTCATGGAATCAGCCTCAGTCCTAAGAAACAATCCAAACCTCAACAAATTTGGTTGCATGAGACTGCCCCAAATTTGGGAAACCTACATCAGAAGACCTTCAGCCCAATCACCCAAGAATACCAACATTGCCTGCTAGGGGGCACCATCAGGACTTTTAGGAGAAAGAATAGCCTCCTGCTTCGTCCTCATTTACTGTTTGTTGTGCTTGCATGCACATGTCTTGTTTTTAAGTTCCTGTGAAAAATGGCAACGTGACATTGCTGAAATATTGGAAATGTATTAAAATTTATTTTAATGTACTAGTATACGTTGTAATTTCCTTAAGCTATTTAATAAAAAAATTAATGATAATATATATATATTATATATAAATTATCCATTATCCAATGTTACATCGGATAATGGCAATAATGTGGAGGACCCTGACATGCAGAAATAGAGTAGTTATGATGTTGTATAAGGCCTCGATCAGGCCTCATATGGATTATTGTGCACAGATTCAGTTGCCTGGTTTTCATGGTGAGGAGGATATGTTGGAAAGGGTCTAGAGAAGATTCACAAAAAGTGGTCAGTGATCTTTGGAATGTGGAGTACGAGGAGAGGGTCCTCCACATCGGGGGGGGGGGGATTGAGACATAAGCTATTCAGGGGTTGTTATCAGGTTGACATGGAAGAGATTTTTCATAGAATGGGAGATGGGATAGAACAGGAGGTCACCACTGAAAACTATATAAGTAGGGTGTGAGCAGAGGAGTGAGGACAGGTTCTTTGAA
Source organism: Typopeltis vanoorti (assembly GCF_054136105.1). Lineage (NCBI taxonomy): Eukaryota > Metazoa > Arthropoda > Arachnida > Uropygi > Thelyphonidae > Typopeltis > Typopeltis vanoorti. The sequence goes on from NC_143554.1 coordinate 91,214,985, forward strand.
TGGGGAGTGTTAGTGAGTAGAATGCATTGCCTGAGTGTTGTGAATGTAGATACATTGAATCAGTTTAAGGCACTGTTGAATGAGCATGTGTGCAATAGTGTGTATCTCCCATGATGAGTTTCTTACTCCATGGAGGTCAGATGTTAATAATATATTCAATAAAATAAATTTATATTATCATTAATTTTTTTAACAAAAAAATTAAATATTCAACTTTGATAATACTTTGATATTGTTATTACTTTGGTTTATAGGGGAACAGCAACCTATCAACTGTTATTAGAAGCAGGAGGAAGTGCAGATTATGAGACACTCTATGAAAATGAGAAAAATATACAGTTTGATGATCCTGTGAATATTCAGTTTACTTCAGTAAGTAAATAATTAAACTAAATTAGTTTAATGAAGTGGTCATAAAACAAGTATTGTAAAAGAAATTTTTTAATTCTTTTATTATTATTATTATATATAGTGTTCCCTCTAGTATCTGAAGACATTTTCAGTGAATGCTAACCATCAGTTGTACAATACTTATTATGCCTCTCCTTAATCTCATTCTCTGACAAAGAATTCATGACCACCATCACCACCACCACTGGCAATTTATACCACTCACTCACCACCCTCTAAGCAAAAAATCTAATTATCATGCTTGCCTCACTCTTACGTAACTTATTTTTGTTATATATTTGTTTTACTGAATTCGACAGTTCGGTGAGTTAATGGTAAAAGATTTATATATTAGTGAGTACAGTGAAATAATAAAGGATTAAAGAAAAAAGATCATCTAAGTTCACTGGTTAGTCTTTTATTTTGCATATAGAATTCAGTTTTGCATGAATAATAGTTTTAAATTAAATAATACAGATTTCACTGATGCAATTTTTATTATTAACAAGAATTTTTATCCCAGTATCAAATGCATCCTATTCAACAGTCTATTCAACAATGAAAAACATGTTAACTACATACATGATATAGAGTGACATAGTCTAAATACATTAAGGTTCTAATAAAATAACTTTAATAAGAGATCATTAGTTAATTAAAAAATGAAAATAAATGATTAAATAAATAAAATTAATTCTGGAACTTGTGAAGAACTATTTCTTATAAAAGAAGATAATTTTAATCCATTTTCTATTGAAATTTGGATGATGTAGCAAAGTTTCACAACTTTATTTATGTAAGTGTTCTATGAGATAATTACTTTTTATGGAGAATCTTAATTTTCTTCCAAAAGGATTTGATGTCTAGTGGAGATAGCATGTTTCTGAAAGACCCAGTTGTTCTGGCTCATAGAATTTAATATTGTCTAGATGTTCATCATGACACATGCTGCTGATCTACCTGTTTGGCTAAAATATGATAATCCACACTGGAAAGGAATTTGATACATTCTAGGGTGGACTAAAAGTGAAAGTTTATCTTTTACAAAGCCTAAAAAAGTAGAAATCTTGTTAATAGGTGAAAGGACACTTGTAGGCCAGCAGATTTAAGTGGTTTGGCTATACTTTCAGAAACACTGTTAACATAAGGAATACCAACAGAGTGGACCATGTCTGTATCACTATCATGATGAGAAGTAGATAAAAAAGGAAACTCTATAACTATCAGTGATTTTGTTGACATAAGATTCGGTAAAGCCAATTAGCAAGGAAAATAGACTGGATGTGATCTGGAGCAAAAATTACAAATTCACTGCATAAGCACAGCATTTGCAGTGAATAATATATGTATTATAAAAAGTGTTAACTATTATTCATGCAAATTAATAATAGTAATGGGTATCCTACTGTTATTATTATTATGCGACATCACCATGGAGTATAAGGACTCATTGCAGGAGAGCACTCTATATCACACACACACAATGCCACATACTGCTTAATCCTCTATCTTTACATTATGCCATCTACTGCCAATGATAACATTTTTGTCTTTTAATTGCTTGCTTCTCTGTCCAGTTTGCTTATGTGTGGGGGGAAAAAAAAATCCCAAGTTTTTAGAGGAATAGGGTGGGGGGGGGAACTCTGCTACCTCTAAATGTGTTAGAGAATGGGTTAGATGACTCAATTTTAATTGAAAAGTTTATTTAAAGGTTCTGTTTATCATGATGAGAATAGAACTCAGGTATTTTCCTATTCACAAAGCACATTTCCCAAAATTATTCCAATCGTATGTGGTGGCTTATAAGTTATGACAGGATTTAAATATTTAATAACTTTTTTATTTATTAATTATTTTTATTTTTTGTTATAATGAAATACAGAACCCAGAGATTTTTTTATTATTATTTATGAAAAACTACTTATTTTAAATCTCTTCATGACTTATGAGCCAACCCGTATATACAGGATGGCCCATAAATCATGAAGGGGTTTTAACATTTAATAATTTTATTTGAGGTGGGACTAACATGGCACAGAGTGAAAGTGGTGTTGCACATCTAAGTTTGTCTTTAGATTTTATAGACTTATCTTTTTTATATTTTTTATAGACTTATCTTTAAAAGACTTATAGATAAGTCTTTTATTTTATTGAATATTAGTAATTTTAGTAATTATTTTTGGTTATATCTTATTTATTTTAGACTAAAATTTGTGTGTGTGTGTGTGTGTGTGTGTTTCAGAGATTCAATTCAGGATATCATTTAGAAAGCATTTTGGCACTGATGTGACAAGAAGATATGAATGAGTTGTTGAAAGAACCAAAAATGAAGAGTAAGGAAGTAAAGATTGTGAGTCTGCAGCATCAGTTTGATAGGACAGAGTTGAGAAGAAAGGCCATGATTGCTAATGAGTCAATGAGAAGATTGTGCAGTTTATAGATGTATGGAGTGAATTTAATGGATGAAAGGACTTGCATATGCCCTGATGGACTACATTTGAATGGTTTTGGAGTTTTGGAGTTGATGTTTGGAGAAAGTGTTAAGTGAGTTAGAGTTTGGAAGGGCAAAACCAGGGAAATTAAAGATGTGTGGATGCAAACAGTTTTGCAATGCGGAATGCAGTTAGACAGGTTTCAGATTTGAGTAGGCAGGTAATCACATTACATAAAGGCAACTGCGGGTCCAAGGGGCTGTTGAAATGCATGCACATGAATGCCAGACGTATCAGAAATAAGGGAGAGGTGTTTTTGGCATTTGTCAGCTCAACGTGGCCAAAAAATGATAGGCATCAATGAGACCTGATTAACAGAAAATGATGTAGTTACAGGGATAGAATGTAAAGGGTACTGCGTTTTCAGGATGGATAGAGTGAATAGGATAGGAGGTGGGGTTTTATTGATGATAGCTGAAGAAAAACAATTTATAACCAACAAAATTAGAAATTAAAGAAGATTTTAACCAAATTAAATGGATATTGAATCCAATATTATTTCTTAGCCGAATAAGAAACTCAAAGATAGAAAATCTGATGCCGAATATAGAAAGCTATAAAAGTTCTTTGAGTCCAAGCATAAGCCAAAACCTGGTACATGCTGGGGCAACTCATAGTAAAGATGGAGTAAGCTCCGATCACTGTCCTTAGTATTTTCCCATAATGTAAAACACAACTCCTAGGAGACGTATGTTGTTATACATCTCCTGCACAATGCCATCTACTGTCCACTCCTAGATTTTCTATCTTTGAGTTTCTTATTCGGCTAAGAAATAATATTGGATTCAATATCCGTTTAATTTGAATAAATTTACCTCACCGAAGTGAAGCCTATTGACTCTTTATCTCAGTAATTTAGTAGTGCACCTTTTGGCAAAGAAATACAGTAAAGAAATAAGCTCTGCACTACTGCAACCTCAGTATTTACATCTGGATCTACCTACTCACTGATGAGACCTCAAAAAAGGTCGAAACTGGTCTGGATTGACCTTCCCCCTCCCCCCCCCCCATAATGTATAACAACATACATCTCCTAGGAGGTGTGTTTCACATTATGGGAAAATACTAAGGACAGTGACTGGAGCTTACTCCACCTTTACTATGAGTTGCCCCAGCATGTACCAGGTGTTGGCTTATGCTTGGACTCGCCGAACTTTTATAGTTTTCTATATTCGGCATAAAACTCTTATATTTTTTATATTTGAGTTTCTTATTCGGCTAAGAAATAATATTGGATTCAATATCCACTTAATTTGAATAAATTTACCTTGCCGAAGTGAAGCCTATTGGCTCTTTATCTCAGAAGATTTTAGTTTTGGGAGTGGGGATGGAGATGGTTTTTTGATTCTTTCTGGTGTGAGATAGAGGCCAATAGGACAAAGTATATTGTTGGTTGCTGCTATAGATCAGAATGTACACAGGACGATTTAGATACCATGTATTGGTAGATTAGCATAATGAAAGCAGGCCAAACAAGTATTATGGGAGACTTCAACTATGGGGACAGATTGGAGGGAGGAAAGGGGGGAATTATTATTATTATTATTAGCCACCCCTAGGGAGTCAAAGACTCATCAAGGCAGGGCACCTGCTCTACAACTCTGTCTCCACCACTCAACCTCATGCATTCGTCATCATCTACACCATTGCCATCTATTGTCCACCACCACCACTACTATTTTCGCAGACAATCACAAACATCCAGCCCATAGCAGGATTCGAACCCGCAGCGTTTTGGTCCGAGAGCGGATGCTCTAACCACTTGGCCAACCAGGGGCTGGCAAGAATGGCAAGATGGAAGTAGAATTTATACAGTTGCTAAGATGTAATTACCTGAAATTACAGTTATAGAGGGGACCAGGGATTTGAGAATGTTGGATCTAGTAATAGCATCTGAAGATATATCCATAACCAAGGCAGACACTCTACTTCACATTGGGGAGAGTGACCATGTAGTCTTGTTCTGAGAAGTTGCTAAACATGTGATATTCTCTGTCAAGAAATGGTTTATGATGAACTATAAAGCTGGTAATTATGACAGACTTAGAGGCATCTTGGCACAGAGCCATGACTTGAGAAGCTACAAGGAAAGGATGTCAATAGTGCATGGGAAGTAGTCAGAGATTGTTTGAGAGTAGCAGCATCAGACTGCATATCCCAGGTCAGGAGGGTAAACTGAGTGGGGATTAAGTAGATGAGTAGAGATCTAAAACAAAAACTGCAAAAAAGAGAAAAGACTGGAGGGAATATAAAGAAAGAGGTAATCCAAATATACTCATGAGCAATACAAAATGCAAGCAAGCAAGAAGGGTGACAAGAAGGGTAAGAAAGGCCAAATCAGATTATGAGAGATAATTAGCTAAGCAGGCCTAAGTAAATACAAAAGAGATTTTTCGTTATATAGCAAGTAAGAGGGAAAATGACTATGGTAAGATGACGTTAATCAATACTGATGGTAGGAAGATGACAGAGGCAAAGAAATAGTTGAGTTTCTGAGTGATCATTTTGCAAAGGTATATCATCCAGATGGTGATTTTGCAGTTGATGATGTGACAGAGATTTGAATCTGCAGCCTTTTGGCCCAAGAGCGGATGCTCTAACCCAGGGGTGGCCAACCTTTTATAGTTCATGTGTCAATTTTTTCATTTTTAGTTAAGATGTGCCATACAAACTTATTCCACTTTTCAGCGCTTTTAAAATATGGTAATATGGATATATTTAACAGTTATGCATAAAATGATTTATTATATATATGGTAATATAGACACTTTTAGCAGTTTTAAATAAAAGAATTTCATATAAAGACAAGATAAACATTAATTATTTCATTGACTTTTGAAATTGCTTTGCTTTTGCTAAGCTTGTAATGTTTGGAGTTAAATCAGTCACAGAAAGCATCAAATAGATTTTCAAATTTGAATCAGTCAGTCGCGACCGTAGTTTGTTCTCGATCATTTTCATTGATGAAAATGCTTGTTCGCATCTGTATGTAGTTCCAAAACGACAGATATAACTCTGAGCAAATTTTATCAGTTCTGGAAAATGTTCATATGGCAATGATCGCCAGAAATTAATTATATCAGAAGCATCTGGGAGTGATAGAAGTTCATTAAATTTCATTTTCAATAAAGAATTGGTTCTGAGATCAGTAAGTTCCATTTGTATGTTACTAGGCATCATCAAGATTTTTTGTTCAGTAAGTGAAAAGGGATTTATAAATGCAAGTATGCAGTCTTCTTCTTCTGCAAAGTCGCTAAAACGAATGTTAAAGAACTCTTGCAATAATCTGTTTCTCAGTATATTCTGTAAAGTTGCCACTATTTTCAACGGATTCACTATGTTCTTTTAAATGTGGAAATTGACTTAAATCCCCATTTTCTAACTGGGAGATGAGCAGTTTTAATTTCATTTTGAATGCACTGATGTCATTTACTAAACTAGGAAGCAATTTGTTCTCGCCCTGCAGTTTCAAATTTAGATCATTGAGGTGGCTGGTAACATCAACTAAAAATGCTAAATCAAATAGCCATTTCTCATCACACAAATAGGGCTTTTTCCTCATGCAACTCATCCTTCTCTTCCAGAAAATTACGAACACTTTCTTTCAGCTTCCAAAATCTACTGAGAAGTCCTCAGTAGATTTTGCCTGCGCACCTCACAATGAAGGATTAGATCACTATATTCCATATCTAGCAGTTCACAATATTCTCTGAATTCTCTTCTGTTTAACCCTCTTGCTCTAATTTTATTCACACACTTTACAACTGGTATCATAACATGCTTCAAATTTAGAGTTTTTCCACACAGAGATTCTTCATGTATAATACGGTGATACTTTAGTAGAGAACGACCTAAAAACCTTTCAAGTAAAGTTACAGTCCCAGAAACTCTACCTATCGTTGACGGTGCTCCATCAGTGCAAACACTGATGAGCTTTTATATAAACTTGGTTTTAATCCTATTTCCCAAGTAAGCAAACAGGCAAGAAAGTTAAGTTTGCATCTGCAAGTAGTGCAAGTCCAAGGCAACTCATGGTAGGGCCAGTCTGATTGATCAGATCGATCTATAATTGGAAACTTCTATCCTAGAAGAACTATTCTCATGGAGTGTTACTATTTTGCTTTCTTTCCATCTCTTAGGAACCCTACTCACTGCAAGACTTTCATTGAACAACCAGGTCAAGGGCATAGCTAACTGTCATGTACGTTCCTTAAGAATAAATGGTGATATGTCATCCATTCCCACATCCTTATTAACACCTAACCCAATTGCCACCTGATACACTCTGATTCTTTCACTTCCAATTCTCCTAATACTTGCCTCCTTTCTATATATATTGCATGTGCATTATTTACACCAGTATGAGATACACTGATAAAGTGCTTGTTCAATAATTTCACTATATTATTTGCAACTGTCATTCTGCTGCAATGATTGTCCATTACTGTCAGTCTACCATAAATATTTTTTTTCTTGCTTGCCATATAGCAAAAAATTCCCTTGAGTTAGTTTTGGCCTGACCAGCCAATCTCCAAACATACTGCACCTTTTCTTTTTTTACATTGCTTGTCACCTTCTTAGACTGCACTTCCATACCCTTCATTGATTCAATCACCACCAACTGTCTAGTACCTCCTCCATAGCATTTTCTTTTCCAACACATAAAAAAAAAAAAAATAAGCTAACGCCTTTTTCCCTTATTCCTTATTCCCGTATACGGGAGTAGGCGAGGCCATTTAGCCCTATCTAACTTTTGGAGACTGAGTGGGCAGTTCAATCTCCACTGGTACCCAATCAGAGACAGATGGCCCAAGGCTATCACTAATTAAGCGGTACGCAGTGAAGAGAGACGGCTCAAATGTGCCGCCATCTCGTGGTCTCTAACCCTAACACAATATATTTAATGTCTGAAATAATGTGGGTTCTACGGTCGATTTTCTTGAGTTTACAGGACGAAAAACCCGAGTTTCCGGGAGGAAAAACCTGCTTGCCCGTGCCAGAGATCGACTAACTCGGGAACCGGTCGAAAAAAGGCTTAGAAAAATTTCCTCTAGTCGCCGACTAGACTCGAAACCAAGTCTTCCTTCGTGCGGCCAAGCGCGGTGGTGTGCAAACGCCACATCCACTGAGCTACACAGGCTCTTTTTCCAACACAGCTTGCTGGATTTCACTCCTACTGTATTTACTCACTTAATTCATTGTAATATTTTCATGCACCGTTAACATCATTTCTGCTCAGCTCATCTACCCAATGTACTGATGCTAACCGACTACAGAGTTTCCCATAATCACCTGCTTTATACTTCATTTTTGGATGTAGCCTTTTCTTGTTATAACACTTTCTAAACAATTATCTCATGATTACTCTAACCAACTGGCAGTAGTGTAAATACCTCACTAACAACTACGTCTTTGAAGATATTACTAAATCCCAAACATTAGAGCCTCTAGTTGCTTTAGTCACATGCTGTTTACGATACTTATCTCTCAGAAACTCAACTTCCCATACACTATCTCTTCCTTCCATTCTATATTCCTCTAATTAAAGTCTCCCATCAGGATCTCATTCTTTTTACATGCCCAACCAATTTGATTAAACATTTCACAATCAGTACTTTCTACATTCCCTGGCCTATAATAGCATTCTATCAGATATACTAGCCTGTTAATTTCAACTTCACACCACATAGAATCAAAATCTGTGCATCTACTATCAACTTCCTCACTTTGTGGACACAATTCACATGCAGTCATTAATAGCCCCCCCCCTCCCCTTGCTTTTTTCATATTTATTACTATTCCTGACATCACATCCACCTCAGACAACAAAGTTTCGCTTATTCCAACTATCTTTGGGCATACTGACTCAATCAGTGCAACATACTCAGCTCTCTTGGTTTGAATACTCCCTACATTCGTGTATAAACATAACAATCTATGTGACTTTTAAGCCATTCTACCATCACCAACATTCTCTGTTCTAGTTGATATATCACACTTATCCCTTCATTCTAACCACTAATGTTTTCCTGATCCTGACTCTGATTTCCATTTCTACCCGTCTCATCCTTACCTATATGCATTCCATCACCTTGTGCTGCTGCAATCACATCTTCAACCATCTTCCTCCTGTTAAAGATACCAAGAAATTTTATAAGCTAGGTTTATTTTAATTCTTTTTCCCAAATAAGCAAACAGACAAGTAAGTCAAGTTTGCAGCTGCACATAGTGCAACTCATGGTAAAGGTGGAGCAAACTCTGATCACTTTCCTTAGAATTTTCCCCTAATGCAAAGCACGTTTCCTTGCAGAATTGTATGATGCTATGCATTAAGGTAATGGTCACTACCCATACCGGTTTCGACCTTTATTGAGGTCTCGTCAGTGGGAGCCAGACCTAAAAAATGCCAAGGGTGAAGTAATACAGAGCTTATAAATATTTTACCTAAACAAGTTGCCCTAAGGTGCTTTGACTTCATTAAATAAAAATCTCAGGATGAGAGTAATATGTATAAAGTTTTTTACCTTGAGTATATATTATGTTAAAGATACCAAGCAATTTTATAAGCTAGGTTTTTTAATCCTCTTTCCCAAGTAAGCAAACAGACAAGTAAGTCAAGTTTGCGGCTGCACGTAGTGCAACTCTTGTTAAAGGTGGAGCAGGCTCTGATCACTTTCCTTAGAATTTTCCCCTAATGCAAAGCACATTTCCTTGCGGAAATGTATGATGCTATGCATTAAGGTAATGGTCACTACCCCATACTGGTTTCGACCTTTACTGAGGTCTCGTCAGTGGGAGCCAGACCTAAAAAATGCCAAGGGTAAAGTAATACAGAGCTTGCAACTTGTTTAGATAAAATATTTATAAGCTCTGAATTACCTAGGCATTTTTTTTGGTCTGGCTCCCACTGACGAGACCTCAGTAAAGGTCGAAACCAGTATGGGGTAGTGACCATTACCTTAATGCATAGCATCATACATTTCCGCAAGGAAATGTGCCTTTAGGGGAAAATTCTAAGGAAAGTGATCAGAGCTTGCTCCACCTTTACCACGAGTTGGTAAAGGTGGAGTCAAGTTTGCTTACTTGGGAAAAAGGATTAAAAAAAACCTAGCTTATAAAATTGCTTGGTATCTTTAACATAATATATACCCAAGGTAAAAAACTTTCTACATCTTCCTCCTGTTGTACAGTCCGTTTAGTTGTGCTGTCCTGCTTCACAAGTAGACTCTGATTATTTACTACATTAACTTCTTTGACTCTGTGCCATCTCAGATAACAATACCCTTTCTAAATGCCCAACACCAAACCTATTGAAATGCAATCCATGAAGTTTAAATCATTCCAACTTTCCTTCAAATTCACTCCATAGATTTACAAATTGTCAGACAGTCTCTTCTTTACTAAACTCGTCACTGCTGACCTGAATTACTCCAAAACAGGAAACTCAGTGGTGGCTCCACTCAGCAACAGGCAAAAACCAGTTACCTAACAGAACTTCTCTACTTCCCAGGTAGCAAGAAAACCCAAAGACAAACATTAATAAATGTCATTGGTGGAAGCCAGACACAGAAGAGATAATAAATTTAGTTTAATCCTTTATCCAAGTGTGAGCAAACGAAGTTTGCACCTGAAAGTATTTTCAGGACTGGGGTAAGGTGGTACAACACCAGGGAAACTCGTTGCAAAGGTGGAGCAAGCTACCAACACTCCTATCTCAGTATCTCCTATAATGCAAAACACATCTCCTTGCGGATATGTCTAATGTTATGCATTAAGGGAAGGGCCACTACTCAGACTAGTTTCGACCTTTATTGAGGTCTCTTCAGTGGCCCAAGTGGAGATACCAGGCAGAAGCATTAGCAGGTCATCTCTACCTGTAGGAGTTGCCAAATGGTGTGCCACCCTTTTTTAATAAATTACTCTGGATTTAGAGAAAGATGTTGAAAGTTTAATAAATTTAGTTTAATCCTTTATCCAAGTGTGAGCAAACAAAGTTTGCGCCTGAAAGTATCTTCAGGACTGGGGTAAGGTGGTACAACTCCAGGGCAACTCGTTGCAAAGGTGGAGCAAGTTACCAACATTCCTTTCTTAGTATCTCCTATAATGCAAAACACATCTCCTTGCGGATATGTTTAATGTTATGCATTAAGGGAAGGGCTACTACCCAGACTAGTTTCGACCTTTATTGAGGTCTCTTCAGTGGCCCAAGTTGAGATACCAGGCAGAAGCATTAGCAGGTCATCTCTACCTATTGGAGTTGCCAAATGGTGTGCCACCCTTTTTTAAGTATCTTACTGGGGTAAGGTGGTACAACACCTTACCCCAGTCCTGAAGATACTTTCAGGTGCAAACTTTGTTTGCTCACACTTGGATAAAGGATTAAACTAAATTTATTATACTCTAACCAAGGTGAAAAATAAACTTTCAACATCTTTCTCTAAATCCAGAGTAATTTATTAAAAAAGGGTAGCACACCATTTGGCAACTCCAATAGGTAGAGATGATCTGCTAATGCTTCTGCCTGGTATCTCGACTTGGGCCTGGCTCCCACTGAAGAGACCTCAATAAAGGTTGAAACTAGTCTGGGTAGCGGCCCTTGCCTTAATGCATAACATTAGACATATCCGCAGGGAGATGTGTTTTGCATTATAGGAGGTACTGAGATAGGAGTGTTGGTAGCTTGCTCCACCTTTGCAATGAGTTGCCCTGGTGTTGTACCACCTTACCCCAGTCCTGAAAATACTTTCAGATGCAAACTTTGTTTGCTCACACTTGGATAAAGGATTAAACTAAATTTATTAAACTTTCAACATCTTTCTCTAAATCCAGAGTAATTTATTAAAAAAGGGTGGCACACCATTTGGCAACTCCTATAGGCAGAGATGACCTGCTAATGCTTCTGCCTGGTATCTCAACTTGGGCCTGGCTCCCACTGAAGAGACCTCAATAAAGGTTGAAACTAGTCTGGGTAGTGGCCCTTCCCTTAATGCATAACATTAGACATATCCTCAAGGAGATGTTTGCATTATAGGAGATACTGAGATAGGAGTGTTGGTAGCTTGCTCCACCTTTGCAATGAGTTGTCCTGGTGTTGTACCACCTTACCCCAGTCCTGAAAATACTTTCAGGCGCAAACTTTGCTTGCTCACACTTGGATAAAGGATTAAACTAAATTTATTATACTCTAACCAAGTGAAAAATAAACTTTCAACAGAAGAGATAAAAAGGTTGAAGCAATGCAGAAGTTATATATTTCCCATAAAGAAGTAAACAAAAGGTATCACATGTTATCATTAGAATACTCTGGATTACAGATAGATGTTGAAAGTTTTTTAATCACTTGATTATACTATAAATTAAAGATGCCAAGAAATTATATTCTTGGTTTAATCCTTTATCCAAGTGTAAGTAAACAATGCTTGTACTTGATGTGAAGTCATTAGTCTCTACAGGGTGTGTCCGGAGAGTTCATCGTGGGAAAATGAATCACAGAGACTATTCATTATGGAGGCAAATTCATTGCGAGAAAAATTCATTGTGGGAAAATTAATCGCATGAAAATTCATTGCAGATATATGTGAAAAAAAATTTCCCATGTAAGAAATATTTTTTAAAAAATTTAAGAAATATTTTATATATTTTTTAATATTTCGATTATATTTAGCTTTTTGAAAATTTTTATTCAGTATAAAGTTATTCATCGTGGATATATGTGAAAAAAAAAAGAAATATTTCCCATATAAGAAGTATCTTAAAAAATATTTTAAAAAAAATTAAAAACATAAGAAATATTTAAAAAAAAATTAAGACATATTTTTAAAAAATTTAAGAAATAGCTGGCCTGGTTGGCTGAGTGGATAGCGTATCTGCTCTCCAGCGTAAAGGCTGTGGATTTGAATCACACTGTGGACATGGATATTTGTGATTGTCATTGGAAAAATATAAGTGGTGGTCGGCAGAAGATGGCATTGGTGTAGTTACAGTCAGTTGGTGATTGAATGTTGAAGGCAGAGTTGTAGAGCAGGCGCCATCCCACGATGAGTACTTGGACTCCCTGGAGGTGTCAAATGATAATAATAATAATATTTCGATTATACGAGGGTGTTCAGAAACTTTCTCAGCCTTGACCATAGATGGTAACACTATCGGAAAGAATTTTTTTTTCTAAGTTGCTATGTCTGTCATAAGCATCCATGTGAAATTGCAAGTCATTCTATCAAGTAGTTTGTTTTATACAGCTGTCTGAAGCAAAAGTGTTTTCTGTATCCCTTGAAATGGATAAAATTGAGTAATGTGCAGTTATAAAATTCTATGTAAAAGAAGGTTTAACGCCAAAAGAAATTCATTCGAAGTTCATAAAAGTTTATGGGCATTTTTGCCATTGTTTTTGACAATTAAGAAATGTGCTGCTGACTTTAAACATGGCCATACCAGCCTTGAAGATGATCCACGTGAATGACATCCAAAAAGTGTAATAACAGAAATCATTGATCAAGTGCACGATATGGTATTGGATGACCTGCGAGCCAAAGTGTGTGAAATTGCTGAGACCATAGGCATTTCAAAAGAACGTGTAGGTTATATTTTGCATGAAGAATTACAAATGAAAAAGCTTTGTGCAGGATGGGTGCTGCACTTGCTCACAACAGATCAAAAATGCACTCGCATGAAAATCTCTGAACTGTGCTTGGAGCATTTTAACAAGAATAAAACTGATTTTGTGCATCAATTTATTACTGTGGATGAGACTTGGATTCACCATTACACACCAGAATCCAAACAGCAGTCAAAACAGTGGACAGAAGCCAGTTCTTCAGCGCTAAAGAAGACAAAGTTGGTTCCATCAGTAGGAAAGGTCATGGCATCTGTGTTTTGGGATGCTAAAGGCATTTTGTTTATTAATTATCTTGAAAAGGGTAAAACAATAACGGGGGAATATTATTCCAATCTTTTAACCAGAACTAGATGAAAAAATTCGTGAGAAAAGACCTAGTTTGCAGAAGAAAAAAATCATCTTTCATCAGGACAATGCACCTGCTCACAAAGGTGTTTTGACAATGGGAAAATTAAGGGATCTGCACTATGAATTGTTGGAACATCCACCCTATTCCCCAGATTTGGCTCCGACTTCTATCTCTTCCCCAAACTAAAACTCTCCCTTGCTGGTCAGCATTTTTCTTTGAAACAAGAGGTGATTGCAGCTGTAGAGGGGTATTTTGCAGATCTTACTGAGAACTACTACAGGGACGGGATAATGGCGCTGGAGCATTGCTTGAATAAATATATTAGTCTTAAGGGAGATTATGTTGAAAAAAAAAAATAATTTTGAAATTATAAATTCATTTTTTCATTGTTAGGCTGAGAACTTTTCAGACCACTCTCATATATATATGTCACATCTGGATGGGTGTCTAAGTGCACAGAAATATAACATATGGTTCGCAGAATAAAGTGCATGTATTATGGTATTGATGACCGGCGAGTCAAAGTGTATGAAATTGCTGAGATATAGGCATTTCAAAAGAACAAATAGGTTATATTTTGAATGAAGAATTGCAAATGAAAAAGTTTTGTGCAAGATGCCCTTTCTCCCTATACCTATTCCAATTTTGTAAATATTAATATTCCATCAGCAGAACCTACAGTATTTAAGTAATAAAAAATATTTACAACTTTTTAAGATGCAACAGAAATTAGGAAACCCACCGATCAATAATATATTACTTTTATTGTAAAAGAATAAAAATATTATAAAAATCTAATTAAAATCTAAGCAAATAATGCATAAATACATAAAAAAAACTGTATTTTGTGAAATTTATCTTGCACTGCATTTACTTTTCATATATCGGTATCAATGCAATATCGTTTCAATTTTCTAATGAATAATGCTTTCAGCAAATTTTTTCCGCAGTGAATTTTCCTGCATCGAATTTTCCCATCAATAAGTTTTCCTCTCGATAAATTTTCACTGCACTAAATTTTCCTCTTGATGAATTTTCCCTGCGATGAATTGTCGCCGATGTAAACTCCAAATGCCTGAAATTTGCATGTCACACAACTCTGCAATTGCCAGGAGGGTTTATAAAGATGGGCACAGGATTTTCCCCTTCATTTTGGTTGCTAATACCATCCACAGTGATGGCACTAACCTTACTTCAGTATGCTTTGCTTGTAAAACTGTACTACTTAAATAATTGCAATGCTGTTGCTGCACTCTGTGACAAAAAAAAAAACGGCATGTGAACAAATGTTGACAAGATTCACCATTTCCACAAATGCACTGTGAAGAATAATTAGTCATTTTAAAGAAATGGAATCGTTGGGAGTTAGACCTTGCAGAAGTTTCAAACCAATCAGTTCACAACAAGTGAATGAAGTTGTTCCTGTCACTGCAGAGCAGGCCATGAATGACAGTGTTCATTCCTGCAGTGCACGTGCTATATCAAGACACACGAATATGCTTTACGCAACTGTCTGGAAAATTCTACGGAAGATTCTGCATTTCTACCCATTCAAGATAATCCTGACACAGGAGTTGCCCCCACAGGACTTTGAAAGTCAACTGACGTTTGTTTTGACATTTCTTGCTTGAGTGGAGTTAGATGCTAATATGGCTGCGGATGATTTTTCTGTGGAGATGAGACTCGTTTACACCTGAACAGAACTGTGAACATACCCAACCATTGCCAGGTATGGGTTATGCAAAACCCACATGCAATCCAACAAATTCCTTTGCATTCACCAAAGTTACTGTAAGGTGTGGGTTGACCATTCTTTTTTTGAGGGATTTGCCAGTCAGGCCTGTGACCTGCTCACTTATTGCCAAGAGCTATCACAATATGATGAACAATTTTGTTATGCCACATCTATAGCATTGCCAGTGCATGGATTCACATGGGGCCTCCCCACAAATTGGTTGATTCACACAGGAGATTCTTTGAGAACATTTGAACATTTGATCAGCTGTGTATTTTCTACTGCATGGCCTCCTCATTCACCTGATCTTATCCCTTGTGGCTTCTGGCTGTGGGGATTTTTCAAAGACAGGATTTATCAGGATCATCCTGATACTTGTCAGTACTCACAGATAGCATAACGCAGCATGTGCTTAACATCAGTCCTGACTAACTGCATTCTGCCATTTAACACACACACTGTGCAAAGGATGCAGTTTATGGCATACTGGGAAGGGAAGCGCAATGAATAGTACAGTCCTTAAATACATAATGGAAGCAAATACAAATATGTTATTTAGAACATCTGGCAAGGCAAGAGACATTTGGTACATCATGCAGACAATCAAATGTGAAAAGTACAGAACAATCAATCTGATAAGTCAGATAGCAAAAGTTATGTTATTTATCATCCTAGAAAGAAAGAAATATAAAATCAAAATGGAAATTAATGAAACACAATCTGGTTTCCAGGAAAATGAAGGAACTAGAGAAGGACTCTTCAACATTAGAACTGTTATAGAAAGATATCTGGAGAACAGAAAGAAGTCTACTTATGTTTTATTGACTACACAAAGGCCTTTGACAATATACGGCATGAACAACTAATCAAATGCATCAGATATTTAGGAGTAGATGGTAAAGATGCCAGATTACTGATAAATCTATATGGGAGTAAACTGCCTCAATAAAATTTCAGGAGAAATATCAGAGGAATTCCCAGTAAAGAAGGGTGTCAGACAAGTCAGTGTTCTTTCTCCTATATTGTTTAACCTCTATATTGAAAATATCTTTGCAATTAGAAGAATTTAAAGGTGTCAGCATAAGAGGCAGGAATATAAACAACCTAAGATATGCAGATGATACAGTACTTCTAGCTGAAAATAAAAAAGATCTTCAAAACCTACTAGAAGAGACACTGAAGCTAAGTGAAAAATATGGACTTAATTTCAACTTAAAAAAAACAACCAAAACCATGCTGGTAACAAGAGAAAAAGGGAAAATACCTGATATAAATATTAAGATCAGAGGAAATACTTTAGATCAAGTAGTGAGTTATATATATTTGGGTCAACTAATTACAGAGAATAAAGAAGAATAGAAATTGCTAGATCAATCTTCATTAACATGAAAAACATTCTGACCTCAAGGGAAATTCACACTTCATTAACATGAAAAACATTCTGACCTCAAGGGAAATTCACAAAAAAACAAGAATTAGGCTGTCCAAATGCTACGTATGGTCATCACTGCTATATGGAGCAGAAACCCGGACAATATCAAAATATTGTGAAAATAAACTAAAAACCTTTGAGATGTGGATCCTCAGAAGAATTCTTAGAGTCCCATGGACTGCCAAAAAAACTAATTTAGAAATATTAGAGATGATTGGAGAATATAGGAATTGGTTGAAAACCACTAAGAAAAGGAAAACCACCTACCTTGGTCACATACTAAGGCATGAATCCCTACAAAAAACACTTCTAGAAGGAATGATACATGGAAAAAGAAGAGGAGGAAGACAAAGAACAGATTGGATGGGAAATATTAAGGACTGGACCTTTTTGTCCTATGAAGAATGCAAAAGAGAAGCACAAAACCGTACATGGTGGAAGCTGATGGTAGTCAACCTCCTGGAAGGAGATGACATCTGACTAGACAAGAGACATTTGGTACATCATGCAGCACCCATGATGGCGAATTTTTTTCTCCAGATATCGCTTCTGCATGACACAATTCCTGCAAAGTTTTACAACATTTGGATCACTGGGTGGCACTCCACAAGACCTTAAATGGAGATACTTTAATTTTGATTGTCCTGTATATACAAGTAGCCTAGTGATGAAGATACTTCCCATGTAAACATCGTTTGCTTACACTTGGATAAAGGATTAACCCAAGAATACAATTTCTTGGCACCTTCAATTTATAGTATAACCAAGTGAAAAAACTTTCAACATCTATCTCTAATCCAGAGTATTTTAATAATGTCTGACATCTTTTGACTACTTGTATATGGAAAATATGACTTCTGCATTACTTCAACCTTGGTATCTCTTCTGTGTCTGGCTCTGACTGATGACATTTAATAATGTTCTTTGGATTTGCTTGTTTCCTGGGGAATAAGAGAGGTTCCACTTGGTGCCTGTCATTGAGTGGGCCACTGCTCAGTTTCTTTTCCTGGAGTGATGAGTTTAGTAGTGATCCTTAAGGGTCACTCACTGAGATTGAGAGTTTTAGAGACATATCCCTGCACTTTAACATACCTCAATAAAGGTCAAAACCAATCTGGTAGTGACCCTTCCCATAAGACCCACCCACATCCAAAAGAGTGGGTGGGTGCTTTGCATAATGGGATACTAAGGCAATCGATGTGAAGTCATTAGCATCTATATACAAGTAGCCTAGGCATGAAGTTACTTCACATGCAAACTTTGCTTACATTTGAATAAAGGATGAAACCAAGAATATAATTTCTTGGCTTTAATTTTTTTGTAAAAATTAAACACTGCTACTAATTGTTTGGTAATAGGAAAAATTGAAAATTAAAATTATATGAAAAGAAAACTAAAATATAATTTACTGATATTGTTACTTCATAGTGTGACTGTTTTCAGAATAAGAACAGCAAATTAAGTAGATGACACTCGCAGTTTATTAAGCTTAAATGTATTATTGTACAAATATATAAAAATAAGTAAAATTTATGTGATAATTTTTATAAAGATTCCAAATGTTTACATCCAGCTGACTTCTTTCCTCACCATTTGTGTGTATTGCTGAGTGATGTTTCCTGAGCAGCCACAAATCAACATATGTTGATGGAGTGAAGCATGTCTTCACTTGTGGAAAGTAGTGAAGAAATTATTTTTGTCATCAGTGATACCCTGGTTGGGCTGATGATCAGATTCTTTTGTGAAAATCTTCATTCTCATTCACTTGTTGAAATTTGATATTGTATTCAGAGCATTCAAACACTTCAGTTTTATTGAAATTGAAGTTAATATTCAGTTAGATATTTCTGAAATCCAAGAAACTTATGTATCTCCTTCATTTAACTGAAGTCTAATTGACAATTCTCTAACTTCACTTTTGCCAAATGTCACTTGGGAGTTAATATCTTCAAGCTTTTGTTTCTTATCGGTACTTGAGTCAATGCTGCTAAATCAGTATTTTTACTATCCAACAACTTGTTTTCTATTAATTGTTTTTCAAAGTTATGTAGAAAGCTTTCAGATTGATTTGAATTTCAGACTGATTGAAAAGATGGCTTGCAGTCACTTTCAATTCTCTGGCATTTTTAGTGGCATGCTATACATGACATAAAGTTTGTTAATACAGGAGAATCTCTCTCTTAACTGGCAACAATGGGACTTCACCAATTCTGGATATGAGATTTTGCTGGATAATTGAATATATATTTTGAGAACTTACCTGTTCATGTATTGTGATGCCATCTGTAGAAATTGCACCATGCGAAGTTTGTCGGTTGTGTTTTTCGATCTACCTAGCCATAATTAAATAAATAAATAAATAAATAAAAATCGTGCAGATTTTTTAAAATTTAAAACGCATATACATAATTTTATATTTCACAAAATCAAATTTAAACAGCATTTAAAAATTACAGTATGTATTATCACATGAACGTTGTGAATTTCTTGTTTGACGACATAACATAACTTCAAATATTTGCCTGCTTACAAGATTATCGCTGGAGCTTTAAAAATTCACTGTGTATACAATGAAGTTTCATAACGCAGTGTTGCCAGAATACAAGCCTGTTGCATATTTTTCTTATCTCATAGGCTTAAATTTCGGGTTTAAGTTTAGGCCTTCTAAAGTGCTGTTGTTTTGGTATTGGCGATTAATTAAGTGCCGGTTACAAGAGATTTTACTGTAAATGCTTTAAATCTATGGATACCTGCATTTTCATAGTACACAGCATTCAGTATGCAAGTTCAAATGTAGACGATTAACATGGATATTACTCAGTGTGAGGTCAATTCATCTTTCATTAAAGAAATTTTACTGTTCCACATAATGATTTTATTAGCCAATTTTTTTTTTTCTTATTTCATAACCTGTAGTTCAGGATTTTAGTACAAGTGTTAATTGAATGAAGAATATGACCCATGTCAATCCTATTTAATTCTTGTTGGTCAATAAAGGTCTGAAAATTTTTTTCAGTTCAAAAGAACTTTTCCTGTTATTAATTTTTCAAATGATAAATTTTTGAAATCTAAATTTTCAAGGAGCCCTTTTTCAGTTTCTTTATGCCTTGCTGTTTCTTTATAATAGAAAATTTTCTTTCTTAAAGATAGTAGCTGTTGTTGTCTACTTTCACCAAAGTAGGTAACTTCGTTATTTGCCCATTCCTTATAAATCTTCATGCCTATTTTCTTCTTTTCCACTCCAAGGGTTTCAATTCATTTATATAATGCACACCCAAATCTCTTAGTCATTTATGACAGTCATTCCTTGCTGTTGGATGGATACCATTAGGAACAAAAAAAAAAAAACTGTCTTTAACACAGCCTTTGTAGTTAATTCTTCACTACTTTTAACTCTAGAACGGGAAAAGAAACTAGTAATCTGTTTCATTTTTTACTCTACGGGATGAGTAACGAAAAATTGTCATGTGCTATACTTAACCTTGAGGCAGTACTTGTGAATTTGTCTCATGCTTTCTGTTGCCATATCAGATATATATATATATATATATATATTGGTAGTTTAGTCGTCATTGTCTGGTAGCATCCTCTAAAAAGAGGGTTGCAGCAGATGAGCAGCTCTTCTCCATTTCTCTTGGTCTGTTGCCTCTGTCATTCTTAAACCAGTCCATTCCACAATGTCATTAAGCCACTCTTTGGTTGGCCTTCTACTTCTTCTTCTCTTCCTTTCAACTTTCCCTTAATATAGTTCTTGTCAGATGTCCTGCAAATCTGGTCTTTATTTGCATAATGTTCTTAAGCAGTGTTCATTCCATCCCAACTCTTCTTAAAACTTCTTGATTTGATATTCTCTCTGTGTAGCTAATCTTTTCCATCCTTCTATTATACCACATTTTCAGTGCATTAATTTGATATTCTCTCTGTGTAGCTAATCTTTTCCATCCTTCTATTATACCACATTTTCAGTGCATTAATTTGATATTCTCTCTGTGTAGCTAATCTTTTCCATCCTTCTATTATACCACATTTCCAGTGCATTAATTCTTTTCATGTCTCTCTTTCTGAGTGTCCATGACTTACTTCCATAATTTACAATACTCCAGACTGTTGCTTTAACTATTCCAATTCTCACACCTATTTTAATATTCTTATTTATTAAAATTTTCTTCATTTCCATAAATGCTGATTTAGCTTTACCTATTCTGTTTCTAATGTCCAACTGAAGTTCATTTCTCTGAGTTCCAACTACTGTACCTTAATATTGAAATCTTTCCACTTCCTTCTAAATTCTTTCCTGCACATCTTATCTTTGCATTATCTCCTATTTTTCTGCCCATTATCTTGGTCTTAATCCTTAATCCATGCTCTTTGCAGGAATTTTCAATTCTTTGAACAATTTGTTGTAATCCATTTTTGCTTTCTACCATCACCACTACATCATCTGCATACCCTAAGTTAGTGATGATTCTTCCATTTATTTTTATTCTTTCTTCTACATCCTCAAGTGCCTCTCTAAGCATCTGTTCACTATAAAGGTTAAATAATAATGGTGATAACTTACATCCTTGATCTAACTCCTCTCTCCAGGAATTTGGGAATTCTCCTGTTTCCTCTCTATTTACACATACTGATTCTGTTTGTGTCCAATATATTCTCTTTAAGATTTCCAAATCACATGAGTCAATATCAATATTTTCTAGAATATCAGAAAATCTTTTATGTTTCATTGTATCAAATGCCTTTTCAAAAAAATCTAGAAACCCCCCAAAACACCTTTCCACCATGGTTTAGTGTTTTCTCCCCCAATAATTCTTAGACAAGTTATAGTCTCTCTAGTTCATCTGTTGGTTAAGAAACCAAACTGTTCTTCATTTCTTTTTCTATTTTACTCTTAATTCTTTCCAAAATTTCAGCTGCTCTATATTCCACGATTTATTTTGTTTCTTTGTAATTACTTTTTTTAAATTAATTTTCATCTTAGTTGATAACAATATATGATCTGTATTACAGTCTGCTCCTGGATATGTCATTTATATATCTTTTGTTTATCAAAACATTATCTGATTTCTTCTATTATTTATATCCTCCCCTGGGGCTTTCCATGTATACAATCTTCTTGGATGTTTTTTATACCAAGTGTTGTTGCTGTTGTTATTATTATTATTATTACAGGTATCTCCATGGAGTCAGTAGACTCATCGTGGGAGACCCAAACTAGCAAAACAATATCTGTCATATCTCTTCTTGAATTCATTTAAGACGAAGAGCTCACAACTAAGTCAGGCAATGAATTCCACTCATTCATCACTCTCCAGGCAAAAAACCTTGTTCTGATAACCTTGTTAACCACACTCTTCTTTAATTTCTAGGGATGACCTCTTGTTCTTCCATCACTATCACACAGCTGAAACATTTCCCCTGCATCAATCTTATAAAAACCTTTCAGTAATTTAAATGTTTCTATCATATCCCTTCTTTTCCGTCTATCAGCCAATCTTTGCAATCCACAAGCTCTCAATCTATCAATGTAGGGAGCATTTTTTACATCACTCACCAACTTGGTCACTCTTCTCTGAACCCTCTCCACAGCCTCCTCATCTCCAAGGAATCCAAGTGACTAGACCTGAGCACAGTAATCCAAATGTGGAAGTATCAACGCTTTATAAAGGGGAATAATAACCTCTTTATCTCTGGATGTCAGTGTGTTCCTGAACAACCAAGTAATCCTATGTGCAATCTTGGCCACCTTAGCAATGTGTCCTCTGAACTTCATCTCCCTATCTACCAACACCCCTAAATCCCTAGCCTCATCAATCTCTTGGAGTACTGTTCCATCAATGTAGTACACAGCTGGTAATCTTTTAATCCCAAAATGCATGACTTTATGCTTTTCCACATTGAACTGACATCCATTATCTTTTGCCCATTCTACCAGCTTATTTAAATCATCCTGCAAACTTTCAACATCAGCTTGATTTTTTATTGCGCTACCCAACTTTGCATCATCAGCAAACAACTGAATATCTCCCTTTTAGCCATTTCCTATATCATTTATATACAAATTAAACAACAATGGCCCAAGCACAGAACCTTGAGGCACACCACTGGTCACCAAAACCACTGGTGTTCAAAAGTGTTTAAACCAAGGTAGTTTAGTACTGGAATAAAACTGACCCTGAACCCCACCCATGGACATAGTCAGTCAGTGTATGCTGTCTTTAGTAAAAAATAGAGTAATTATAGCATTTAGTATAATTAGAAAACTGAAATGAAAATGACCCTATATAGTAAAAAACATGCTTCCCAAACAGACACCATAATGCATAATTATAAGCCAAACAAAGCAAAAGTTTTAGTGTAGCACAAAATAAAGCCCTGCATGAGGTTTATATATTAACACCTTCTTGCAAGATACATCCTTGCAGGAAGGTGTTAATATATAAACATGAAATTTAAATTCTGAAAATAGATAGCAAATATCTTAACAACAGATTTAGTGAAGAATATAAATTTTGTTAAATAACTAGGTTTATTTGAATATTACTGAATATTACACCTCTACCATACCATCCAAATATATCACGAATCACTGTTAATAAAGGTGCCAGCATTCAGTATACTGTGGTGTACTATCCTCCCAAAAAAGTAATCCATATATATATATATATATATATATATATATATGTGTGTGTGTGTGTGTACTGCAGATGATGACCTTCATACGAAGGTGGAAACATCTAATCATTATTTTTGTTTATGTTAAATTGAAGTTGTTACGTTAACACAGTTGTTGTTTCCATAATTTTATTCTAATGAATGTAGTGAGAGGAGATAGACTCTTAGACGTGACACCCATACATAGAGTAAGTACAACTATGCAAAGGAAAAACCTCTTATACAATTGCCATAATGAGCCATGACAGTGACCCCCACGTTCCACTGCTTGGTCTTCCCCTACAAGCAGAAGCTGGCAGAGTAAGTGGCATCAGGATTATGTGCCAGCTGATAGGGATTTTTCCTGACTCATTACTGACAGGTTTGGACTATCTGGTGGTCTGGGAAACACTGCTTTTAATGCTGTATCTTTAAAATAAAGGTTTGGATTTCTGAGTATGGCATACTCATGAAGAGCATCACTTATACTCTATGAAGAGGAGAAGGTGTGTGTGAGTGGGGGATGAACTGAAATCAGGGGCTTCCTGGTAGAGGTCAGACATGGCATTTGCAACTTCAGGCCTCCAGTAAGCAATGTGGTACTGCTTCACTGGGCAGTGAAGGTTATCTACCACCTAGCTTAATAAATAATTTTATTTATTTTGTTTTGTAGTGCAGTACTGTGCTTTTACTATTGAACATGATGAATAACTGCCAATACTCAAAATGTTTCTATACAGTTAATACTTATTGACTTCATTGGATGGTGCTCGTGAGTAGAATATTTAAAGTGAGGATTTTGTGTGCAGTTTTGTTGTATATACTTCAGAATAAGAAAATGCATTTTTAATAAAATTTTAACATGTAATATTACAGCCAAATACTGATAATTTTTGTTTCTTTAGGGAACTACAGGAACACCCAAAGCTGCAGTTTTAACCCACCATGGAATTATAAACAATGCTTATTTTATAGGAAAGAGACTAAACTATGATATTGAAGTAAGCAATTCTGAGACATTAAAAAAACTGCATAAATAATGGAAATTCATTATGGTGGGAAAAAAAAAGCTCGCTGGTAGAAACTTTTGTTATTGTCAGTATTTAAATTTGGATTATTTATTGATGCAGTATTTAAATTTGGATTATTTATTGATGCAGTATTTAAATTTTTTTCTCTTATTATTCTTCTTCTTTCACTATGCATTATTCCCGCTTCCTATGCAGGGGCCGCGTATTACTCAGATGCGACTATGTGTTAGTACCACTCCCAACCGACCTGTCGCCTAGTCTGCCACTGGGGGGGGGGATATATTTTTGGCTGTAGAAACATATGTTCACGGGGCTGGTTTGCCTGCTTGTGGGATAAAAAACGCCAGATGAACTGGCAGAAAAAACCCTATTGCCCACGCCCAAGACCGGCTAACTTGGCTATGCCTGAGGAAAATCCTCAAGTTCCTCACGTCTTCGACGGGAATCGAACCTGGGACACTCCTTCCCCAGGCATATGGTTGCGAACTTATTATTATTAGATGAAATATATTTGTATATCTGCTAAGTATACATATAAATAAGGGTTGAAAATGCATCCTTTCCAAAAAAGAAAATACTACACTCATAATAGCAAACAGTAATAGGTGGTATTGTGAATTCACTTACTATGAGCCCCATCCAGAACACCACAACATCAGTGCTGTTCTTAAGGAAATTTGCCACAGCACACCAACCACTGTAACAAACTGAACATTATGGTAGATATTCATCAGAATGCTAAGTGCGTACTTGGGTTAGTGCAGGACTAATCATCGTTCAATCCAATGATCCTTCATCAGACCAATTTATGCTGGAATATTTAGCAAGACAATGAATTTCATGATGAATACTTCTAGCATACTGATATTATAATTTATTTAAAAAAATTGATTGGACTGCTGGTTGCATTTAAAAAGATACTTGTCATGTTTAAGCTTGTTACAATGTTTATTATCTTAATAAACAATTCTTGATAGTATTTATAATTCTTTAATTACCTTTATATTTTAATTATCTTAAAATAGAATATACAAATATAATTTTATCATTACATTTATGATACAATAAATATAATAATATTTATAATTTTCTAGCTTTTATTTTTATTTTATTTTTATGTTGAGCCCATACACAAGAGATTGGTTATTCAACCTATAGTATGTTAGTGCCATTTACTGGTAGTGGATTGGGAAAGGAGAAACTTGTTTACATTTGATTTAAAAGCCCTTAAGGAGGAAGACTGTTCCACAATATAGCAATAGTAGGGAATGAAGGAGGAGGAAAATAAACTTGTTCTATGTGTTTCAGAGTGTTTCAGCAGACTGTTGCTGCTGCTGCCCAACTACTGAGTGGGGGAATTACAGCAATCCCTCGATTAATGTGTTCTTTAAAACAGGCACATTAATCTAAAATGCACTAATCGAATATAATAACCTATAGGAAAATGAATAATTCTTTCCGCAGATTTCTTTTTGACCCTTAATTTTTTTTTATAAAAGAATTAGGGTATGTCTCAAGGCCTAGTTAAAGGAAAACCACAAAGCTGAAAGACAATAAAACATATTCAGAATATAAATTTATTATTCTGCTTCTTAACAAAGAATTGAGCTAAAGTAGTTTGGTGAGCATTCTGCTTCTTTTTTTCTTACAACTGACTGTATGGCCCTATTGCCTCTTCTGCAAATTTTACTGGTTTTCTCTTCACCAGGGTCAGTCTCTAAGCATTGTTGCTTAAAAACTTCGATTGTATGAACTATTTTCAAATTGTTTCTGTGAAACCTCTTTAGACTTGACAGTGATTAAATTTTCTTCAGGATCTTCCTGCTGTGCATCTAAATTTAGCAGGTCAGAATCACTCAACTTCTCAGAATGAGATTTAATTAACTTAGATTCATTTGATAAAAGCCTCTAAAATCATTTGCACAATGTGGAAGAATGTGCTTCCAAATGGCTCTCATATTGCTAGCAGTAATTTCATTCGACTTTGTGACTTTATAACCAGGCTGAGATTTCTCTGATTTCATTAGAAGGCATTTACTTCCAAAAAAAAAATAAAAAATAAATAAATAAAAAAAGGCCGGTTTCATGGACATAAATATTTGTTGATCCCAATAATCTCCTTCTTACACAGTTTTCTTCAAAATCTCTGGATATCTCCATATTTGCAATTGCAGCTTCTCCTGTTGATTAGAACATTATGTAGGCTATTTCTCTTTTTGAAACTCTCAAATCACCCAGCACTAACATGGAATTCTTCTTTTCCATCATTGATAGCCCTTTCTTTCCAGGTTGCAAAGAGACTTAATGCTTTTGATTTAATAAGGCCAGTGTTTAGCGCATCTGTTTTTGGTTAAAATCTTCGATCCATGTAAAAAGACATCTTTCTAATTCGATCATTATAATACTTTGATTTTGAGTGCATGCATGATGAACTTGAAGCAACCTTACCTTTCTCTTTGTATTCAGCATTTGATTCACCCATTTTTGTGTTCTTGTCCCATCTTTGCTCTGGACTTGCCTTGTTAATTTTTCTTTATTATTTCAAATTTTTCATCCAATCAGATTACTTTTCGAATCATTTTCACACTTCAATTTTTTTGCTCACTAATTCTTTACTCATGATTAAAGGTTAGGAAAATAATTTAAAATAAAAAAGTAAGTAAAACAATTGCACAAGATATGATCAGCAAAATGCTATGTAAAGCAGACAACATTAATTTTGACAGTAAATTTGGAACATAGTGTACATGGAAATAATGTAGTATGCCATTAAAAAATAACTCTGTAAATGTTTCAAATCGGTAACTAAATTATTTCATCCTGGTGAGTGATTTTTTAAAATAGTTAGCCATAAAAAATGTATAGATCGAAAATTTTTAAAATTTGTAACATTATTTTTAAGATGTATAGGCATACTAATCGAATTTGGGTATAGAAAAAATGATGCACTAATTGGGGGCGCATTAATCGAGGGATTGCTGATGCTATTTCATATGAACATTTGCCATGTAAATATTTATAGAATACACATATTTCAGAAACTAAACACCTGTGTGAAAGTGGGAGGACTGAGTTGGTAAGAGATGGATTATTAATCAGTCTAATTGCCTTCTTCTGTATTGAGTCAACCATTTTTAGAGAGCACTTAGGGGTGCCCACCACTCCAAATGTGAGAGCAGTATTCAATAGCTGGGTGGATTTGTGATTTCTATAAGGTAAACAGCTATTCAGAGGTGAAGTAACATCTTGAGCAAAAGAGAAATCCTAGTTTTTTTAGAAGCTGAGAAGGCAGTGGTTGTGATGTGTTTATGCCAGGAGAGGCTTGATGTTATGGTGATTCGATTCCAAGAAGAGAAATCTCATCTTGTCTGGAAGTTTGAGTGTTGTCGAAGGTAACACTTAGAGAGAAAACTGGGTTTTTTCTGTTTTTTTTTGTGAGAAATAAGACAACTGTGATTTGCTAGCATTGAAATTTATGAGGTTATCTGAACCCCATTGGAGGATGGCTTGGAGATTAGAATTGAGGGCAGTAGAGGTTGATGTTCTGTTGGTTGAGATGATTTATGTAGAGTAAGGTTTAGCAAATGAAAGGGAGGAGTACATTGTGCTGTCATCTGCAAAACTGTATATTGGGTTGGAGGTCAACTGAAGTAGGTTATTGGCATATAGAAGGAAGAGGGTTGGTGAGAGAACAGAACCTTATGGAACCCTGACATTAGTTGAATGGTGAGAGAATAAGGAACCATCCACTATTACACATAGTGCATCCAGACAGAAAGCTGTTATTCCATCTGCAGAAGTCCTGGGACAGACTAAATGAAGAGAGTTTGTTTAGTAAGTCTTTGTACCAGACCAGGTCCAAATCTTTGGAGATATCAAGTGCAACCACTTGAGATTCACCAAACTTCTCCATAGCATTTATCCAGAAATTGGTGATATATGTGCGTGGATCTCCTGTTGATCGGCAGTGATGGAATCCATACTGGTGGTAATTTATTAGCCTTCATGGTAGTGTAGGATGCCTTCAAGGTAGTGTAGGAGTTGGGAATTGATAGTTTTCTCTATCCACTACTTTAGACAGGACTGAGATAGAGTGGTAGTTTGATGGCAGTGATTTGTCACCCTTCTTGGGAATAGGTCGAACATAGGCCAATTTCAAGGATGTGGGATAGATATCAGTGGAGTAAGAGAATATATACAGGTGACTTATAGGAGTCAGTTCTGGTGCACAAACTTTCAGGACAATTGGAGGAATGCCATGAGGGCCAGGAGGCATTTTTGTGTCTAATGAGAACAATATTTTTCTGATCTCTTTCTGGCAAAAGGATATAGGGGGGCATTGTATATTAAGCATCTGCAATGTTGGGGGCATTTACATGGTTGCTTATGCATTGGGGGCAAAGTATGAAGCCATGAGATTGGCTTTTGCTGTTGGTGATGATGCAATAGAGCCATAATGGATATGATAGGGATGGGAATATTGTTGAGCAAAAGTTACTACCAGTTCTCTTTGCAAGAGGCCAAAAGGCCTGGCTGCCTTTTGGACAGGCTGCAAATTTCCTGGGTTTTTGCTCTTTTGAAATTTGCTATTGTGGAAGCTTTTATAGTTTTCTTGCTGCTATATTGGGCTTTAGTATAAGCACTAAAGGAGGATGGAGCTTGATGTAAGCCAGTTGTGGCATGCTTGATTTTTAATTTGTACAGCCTTTGCAGAACCATGGCTTAGTTAGGGGGAGGACAGCAGTTCAGAGTAGTGTGGAGAATGTATGTTTCCATGCCAGTAGGGATGGAAACATACATTACAATGCAGATGTGTTATGCATATGGAAGGTCAGAAACAATAGTGCAATCATGGGAACGAGGCATAGAAGTCATGGAGGCTGTCCCACTTGGCACTGTAATAATATCAAACTACTCTTGTATGGGAGTGGCTGTATGAGCATTGTTGCATGGGGAAGGATACAAGCACTAGATTGTGGTTGGAATTACCTACCTTGGGGGGGGCACCACATCCATTGTGTATTTGGAAGGGTCACTAATGAGGAAGAGATCTAGGGTGTTTGGGGAGCGGTTAGGGTTATCTAGTATTGTGGTTGGCATATGAACAAATTTTGTAAGGTCATTAGTGATAGCAAATCTGCCTGCAAGATCTGTACAATTGGAGGAGGAAAGCCAGTTGGCTTTATGGACATTAAAATCTCCTAAGAGGATGATTTCACTGTTAGGGAAGTGGGACTGGAGAAAATCAGTGTTTAAGGAGAGGAAATTAAAGAACTCAGGTTGGTTGGTGGTATTAGGGAAGCAATAGAGATAGCAAATGAATTTGACTCAGTGGGTAAGAGAGATTTTCAACTAAAGAAGGTAAGTTGGGTGATTCTGGGTTGGGTATGTGTGGCAAGGTATGTCAGAGCCGACATATGTGCAGTCACTACCCTTGGGTTGAAAGGAGTTAAAGCTATTGAATTCATTATTAAATAAGTAGTGAAAATATTCTTAAACACCACTCAAACTTGCACTGCTATTATTTATTACTACATTACTTTTTTATTTAGTTTAATTGAAGAAGTCTCATTCTCATCTGAAAAACATTAATTATTCTTCTTTATTGAAAATAGCTCGAACTTGCTTACTATCATATTCTTCTTTTGGTGTTTGGTGTTTTAGTGATGCAGTAGAATATTCAGAAGGATAATATGTTTTGCACCTTTTAGTTGTACAAGACTGAGTTCTTATACAACCAAATACACAACTTTGTCCAACTTCAGATATCATCCTGATACAGAACACTTTATTAACATTATTATCATTATTATTATCTTAAGATCTCCATGAAATCAAGGGCTCATTGTGGGAGGTCTGTCACACACACACACATACATGCATAGCTCATCATACTGTGTCTTAAATATATTCACATTCTCTGCAGTCACCATGCTTTTAGGCAATGCATTCCAGTCATTCACCACTCTCCGCACATAAAACTTTCTTCTCACTTCTTTGCTCACACCTTCTTTATATGATAGCAAATGATTTCATGTACAGGCTGCATAGAAGAAATGGATGTGACTTTTTAGATGTGTGGAGCATGTTTGGTGGCAGAAAAGACTTGTATAAGAAAGATGGCCTGCACTTGAATGCATTTGGCACTAGGAGCCTGGAGAAATTACTTCTTCTATGAGACCTAATGAAGAGAGTCAGAGAAACTAGATCATCAAGGAAGAAATGTGTGAAAATTGAGCTATGGTATGGTATGCAAACATAATAAAGATATGAATATCTTCAAACGTGGTTATGTATGTGCAAAAGGGGTGGGAAAATATGCGTTGGGTTCGGACCTTTTAAGTATGTCTTGGGAGGGAAAAGAGAAAATTCTAGAACAAGACCAAATAGATTGTATATCTAATTATAAACAATAGGCTAGGTGATAATTTATTATGTCTATACACCAATGCCAGGAGCATCAAAAACAAAGAGGTTGAGTCGTTGCTTTATTGAATACAATGTGGCCTAAGATTGTTGGCATTAGTGAAACCTTGCTATCAGAATCAGTTATGGTGAGTGGGATCAAGTGTAATGGGTATTAAAGTAGAAACACAAGAAAACAATGATGGTAACACTGTCCCATATAACATTGAGATCAATCAAGTCTATCTGGTGTGAAGTGGAGGTTAACAGAATGAAATATATGGTGGGGTGTTGCTACAGACCTGGCAGCTCAGTTGCAGGGGACGAAGAAATGCATCGTCAATTTAACCTTATGGGTACTAAACAAGTGATCATTATGAGTGACTAATTAACCAAACATTGATTGGGTAGAAGAGAAATCTCATGATAAGAATGAATAGGAATTTACTGAATTGTTACAAGACAACTTTCTCAAGCAGCATGTGAAAGAAGGAACTTGAGGCCAAAGAGCATTGGATTTGCTCATAGCATCAGAAGGAGTCTCTGTTAAGAATATGGCTATTTTACCCCAATTGTTGACAGTGATCATATTGTGCTTTCTTGGGAAGTATGTTACATGCTGAACTACAAAGCTGGAAATTATGAAGAACGTAGGAGAATATTATCTTTGGTCGCATGGTATCAGTTATTGAATGGGAAGGTCAGCATTGCATGGAAATCGTTGAAAAAGTGTTTGAATGAGGCAGTATCTGAATGTATTTCCCTAATGAGATTGTTCAGTTAATGAGTGCTTATCTTAAAGCTAAGATATATCAACCAGGTGTATGTAACATGGTGCACAGTGCTACTACTACATTGGATGAAGAGTTAGAGCAGGGGTTGGGAACCTTTTTGAACCAAAGAGCCATTCCACCAAAAAATTAATTAAAACAAAATTTTGGGAGCCGCAACTTCAATTCAATTTTTCCTGACTCAAAGTTGCAGTTAGTTCAAACTTAGGTAAATTTGTTTTTAATTTAGTACTTCCAGATATCAAATGCCACTTTTATGTTTGCATATAAATTTTTTATACGTTTAATAAATAAATTGAAGAAATTATCTGACCCATAGAGGGTGCCATGTAAGGACATTAGTTCTGTTGTCAGTTACAATTTAAATTGTTTTCCACAATTACTTAGTTTAGTGCTGTGTGCCTGTCAAAGTTATAATTGTGATCTGATGATGCTGGACAGAGAACCAGCAAAATATTAATGAGTTTAATAAATGTATTTTTTTCTCTCTTGGTATTGTTGTTACCATTAATCATTATTAGTGGATTGGTTATTATCAGTAATCAATGGCACCTAAGGCCTTTCTTTATATGAAGATTGTAAATAAAGTAGTGGCAACACTATCAGGAGACATAGTTGGTAATTGAAATGTTACTCTTGACAGAAAGAGGTGCTAGTTGTATGTACTGTACATGCACACAAGACCCATTCTAACAAGTGTCTTGTTAAAGTGGTTAAAGTCAAGACTCAGTGTGTAATGCTTTAAGGTAAGTTCATGAGATTAGAACAATGATCCTGGATTAAGGTCCAGGTTGCAAAAGGTAAAACTGTGAACAACTGTTATCATGGCCTTAGGGAAAGAGACTCGATAGTTTACCATACTGAGCTGTCACAAGATGGGTCAGTGCATTTCATGCAAGGCGAGATCACTCAGATGATAATCACCATACAGGATGACCTGCCATTGTTGAGCTTGTTTGGGGGGGGGGACTCCTCACGGTTGATCAGCAATGAACTGTATGTTAGTTGGCTCAAGAAATTGAGATAAACCACCAAAGTGTTTGGCTCCTCCTAAAAAAAGAGGCTCAGTATGTGCAAAATTTCAGCTCATTAGGTTCTACATTATTTGACTGAAATTCAAACATGGCACAGTTATGCATTTGCCTCCAGCTGGAATGATACGAAAATGAAGGGATGCATTCCTGAATCAATGAACCATATTGTAGCCATTGATAAAACTTGGGCAAGGGCTTTTGAGCCTGAACTGAAAAGACAATCCGGCAAATGGTGCCATTCAGGATCAACCTAATCCAAAAAAAACTTCACCAGGAGCCCATCAAAGTTAAAGGAATACTGATAGTTTCTTGCAATGTTCAAGGTGTCATTCTTCATCATGCTGTGCCCCAGTGGTAAACTGTTAACACACAGTAATTGATGACTTCTGGAGTACCATTTGTGTCCAGCTTTAAGAAGAAAGTGACCACATTTTTTCACAGGTTCTCCACTGTATTTATTGCACGATGCATGATATCATTTGCTGCAATTTAGAGATAGAGATGTTGGTGGCAATGGGAAGTATTGGAGCATCCTCTGTATTCAATGAATATGAGTCCTTGTTACTTTGACTTGTTCCCCAAAATGAATGAACCCCTCAGAGGTCTGCAGTTTCATGATGTGCAAGAGGTTCTTTGAGCAGTAGGTCACACTATCACTGATATCAACAGGCAACACTCTGCTGATGGTAACCAATGGCTCCCTCATATTTGGAAACAGGTGCAGAACATGGCAAGAGATTATATTGAAGGGATGTAATTGTATAGACTTGATATATAAACTATTTTACATTTTGTGCACATGTTGCTGCCACTTTATTTACAACTTTTGTATATGTGAAAAGAAGGAGAGGATTTTTGTACTGTATCATGGTTGGAACCTGTTATAATTCCTTGAATACGAGGAATTGCAGTCAGTTCTCACTGTAGCAAACTTGTGGGTACTGCAGGACAGTTTATTATAGTGACTTTCTTATACCTACTAATGTGCATGTAGAGCACATGTTGGGACTTTTTTTGGAAAAGTTTTTTGGTAGTAAATTTGTTATAGTAAGAGTGAATGAACTGTATATGATTGAAGAACAGCCTTAGAAGTTGTAAGGTCTATGGCAGTGGTGTTCAACCTTCTTCACTACGTGAGCTTTTTTTCTATAAAAAGTTATTCGGCGATCTATTCTCTTATAAGTTATTCAGCGATCTACTCTCTTATATTGATCACGTTCCCCCAACCTGATATCTGATTGCACACAAATAAACAACTAAAAATAAACAGCTAAAAAAAAATACGCAATTAAAAACTTTATTTCTGTATTTAAAAATTTATTTATCACTTTTAATTATTTTAATACAACAAAAAAAAAAAAATATATTGGAATAAAATATTTTTCTCCATTTTGGAAAACCAAAGTTAGAAAAAATAACAGATTGATTACAAACTCATAAGTTACAGGAAATGCTGGTTAATTTAAAAAAAAAAAAAAAAAGTTAATGTGAAATTTGGCATTGTTTGGACCTTGCAGTATTTTCATAGTCAAATTGATATGAAGAAGTGGCCAATCGCAGACAATCATCCAAATGATCATTTGTACTTTGGTTTCTTAATTGATTTTTTATGACTATCATATTTGAAAAAGCGGATTCTGACAAGTATGTCGATCCGAAACACGACAGAATTTTTCGTGCAATATCAGTTAATATTGGGAATTTTTCATGTACATACTTCCAAATGACTTCATTGTTTATTGATTTTAAATGTAAACTATTCTGAATGTTTATTATCTCAAGTTCTACTTCAGCTTGGTTTATATCAAACAGCTCACTAATTTAATTTGAAATTTCAAGTTTTCTTGTAATGGATTATTGATAAAAGATACAATCATTTAAGTTTTATTAAAATCTTTAAATCTTGAATTTATTTCTTCCTCAACTAATTCTATTTCACGAATAAATTCTTTTAAATCATAGCGAAGGATTTCTTGATTTTGTTAAAAAATTTTTAATAAATATGGGAGATGTCTAAATTCGCAGTCATTTATATTTTTCTTTAATAAAAGTAAGTATTGTTGGAAAGTTTTTATTGAACTTAACATGTCAATTAAATTTTTATCTCTACCTTGTAACTCTAAATTTAAATTGCTTAATTTCGTACAGAAATCTGCTAAAAATGATAAGTGTAACAACCATCTTTTATCACTCAATTGTGGATAAATATCTCCTTTTTCATCAAGAAAATTTTTTATATAGTTAATTAATACAAGAAATCTTTCTAAAAATTGACTTCTGCTGAGGCAGCGAACATTATTGTACAACAGAAGTTCCCTATCATCATCTGCCTGTAATTTAAATAACCGCCATTGCAGGGCTTTTCCTCGAACAGAATTTACAATTTTAAATGTAATATCCAAAACATCTTTTGTGTTTAATCTTTTACTACACAGTACTTGTTGGTAAATAATACAGTGGTACGTTAAAAAATCTGGATATTTGTCATCGTTTTTACATAATGAAATGAAGCCTGATTTATTACCTATCATTGCAGGAGCACTATCAGTAGTAATAGACACAAGTTTAAAAAGTGGAAGTTTGTGTTGTTTCACAAATTCATCAAATGCCGAAAAAATGCCTTCTCCCCTAGCCCTTCCCAATAACGGTATAATTTTCAAAAGTTCTTCTTTACTTGAATAATCTTGAAATACCATGCGAATGAATACCATTAACTGAGCAATATCAGTGAAGTCGTTTGATTCATCAAATTGTAATGAAAATGCAACACACTAGTGAATGTCTGACATTAACCTGGTCTGGAAACTTTTCTCCAGCAATTGGAACTCTTCCTTTCGGCAATTTGAAGCCTTGTCTGTGGCCTAGAAGTAGTCTCTCTCTCTCTCTCTAGCGACGTCTTGAACTGAGAAGCCCCTTACTGGAAGCGGGGAACTCCTCTCTCAAACAGCGTGGATCTGGGTAGTCTCTCTGATGGCGACTCTGGACCGGGCAGCCTCCTCTCTGACAGCAATTCTGGAACCAGGACCCCTTCTGCTTGCTTCAGTTCCCTTTTATTAGGTCTCCTCTGAGACCTTGCATGAAGTTTGGCAACCCCAAAGAATCGGTATGAGTTTTTCATCTTAAGTTTCAAGTTTGGCACACCTTTTGTTCTCCTCCGCTTTCTTTTGAAGAAAGTGGAGGAGAACAAAATTGTAAATTGCCGGCCATCGAAAAGTTGTTTGAACTCTTTCTGACCGACTTCGGAGATGTTTCCACTTAGAGCCTGCAAGCCTTTCTCATACATACAGGTTTCAATAACAATCTTTTTAATGCTGCCACGTATTGCTTTGGCGACAAAAACATTGCCTTTGTTTTTAACACTCTAACACATTCTTATTAAAGCAGTATATACAGTTAGCTTCAAAAGAGTTATTTACAAAAACATCTAATACAAACTATACTGAGACAAACAAAGTTTCTTTTTTTACAATATTCACATGAGACTTAACCTAAGTAAAAAATCGATGTAATGTGCTTTGGAATATTTAATATTTAAGCTACAATCGATTTTTAACACTTTGCTTATAATCGTATTCACTCGGCTCAATGTTTGACTTCCACTGATCCAAATTAATTCATTTACCTGGACTTATAAGAAAATTACTGATTTGACAATTTTAACGAAAAATAAATAAATAATAGCAATACACCTAAAGCGAACTAAAAAATAATACAAAATAATGATGAATAAAATATTATGTTTTTGGTTTTAATTAAATTTGTAAGTAAGGAGAAATACACAAGAGATCGACCAAAATCGCTCCGCGATCGACGGGTTGAGCACCCCTGGTCTATGGTGACGTGCTGACAGAATCAGTGTGTCGTCTTAGGTGTTGATGCAGTTTAATTGGAGCTGAAGGCTGCCTTGATCATAACAAGTTCTAGCCATAATTCAGGATTCTAAGATTCTCTGTTTCTTTCTCTCTCTTTAAATTCATGTGTTATTGAAACCAACTAATAGTGAGTTTTTCCAATTTTATTACAAGTAGTCTATTTAGAATTCCAGATTCTCTCATTTTTTTTATTTTTTCCTAAATGGATGTCACTATTTCCTAATGGATGTCACTATTTCCTATTAATGATGAAAATTCTTTTCAACTTTGTATTAGTTGAAGCAACACATGATCAACATCATATTGGTTCATACTATGATTAAGCACAATAGGTGCATATTTTTTAATATTACTGTAGCTTTTCAGATTGCACATCCAGGTATAAATAATAGCATTTATATATATTTTGCTATTACTCAGAGCTATGTTCTTTTGTGTTGTGTAGCTTGTATCTGGGGATGTATTTTATCTGGAAGATGATGCTGATAAAAGAATCAAAACATCAGTATAATTAAAAACTATTTTATCATCTGGGGGTTGCATTAGGGTGAAATCTATATAAGTGGGAAGAGACGTTGATAGTCAAACTAGAGTGGATGGGGTTGAATATTAGATTAGTACATTGGATCAGAGACTGGCTATCTAATAGGCATCATCAACAGTTTTAGGTCCATTACTGTTTAACTTGTATATTAATGATATTGGCAAAGATTTGGATGGAGATATTCAGTTGTTTGCAGATGATGCAAAGTTGGGACGAACTATGAAGAGTAGAGAAGATGTGGTGTTACAATTAGACTTGAATAAATTGAGTGATTGGGCACAGGAATGGGGATGCGAGGTCAATGTTGCAAAATGTAAGGTTTTAAAATTTGGGAAACAAAGACTGGATGCAGAATTATGCTTGGTGGGGATATATTGTCAGAGGTGGAGGAAATAAGAGATCTTGGGGTGATAGTAGATAAGGATCTGAAATTTAGTGGACACATTGCCAAAATTGTGAAGAAACACAAAGACTTCTGGGAAGGATGCTGAGGACACTGACTTGTAGAAGTACGGAGATTTTCTTGTTCCATTGTATAAGGCTTTGATTAGGCCACATATGGACTACTATGCCCAGATTTGGTTAGTTTTCAAAAGGATGAAGAGATGTTGGAAAGGGTCTCCAAAGGAGACTGACTAAGGCATTCCTGACCTCTGGAATGTCGAATATGAGGAAAGATTGAGAAGATGTAATTTATAGATCTAGTGGATAGGAGGAAGAGGGGAGATATGATAGAGACCTACAAGACCTACAAGTTAGTAAGGGGTTGTTATAGGAGCAATGGTCGAGAGATTCTACAGGAAACAGTGGGAGATCAGGTGAGAACCAGAGGTCATCCCTGGAAACTGTGTAAAGAGGGTGTGAACAGGGGAGTGAGAAGCAGGTTTTTTGCATGCAGAGTTGTGAATGATTGGAATGTCTTGCCTGAGAGTTCAGTGTCTGCAGAGAATTTGAGTCTGTTTAAAGTGTGGTATTGTTAGTTATCATAATCAATTATCCTATAGGCTGCGCCATTGTTATTTATATACTATATGTATTTTTATATATACTTCCCTCTTTATGTATATTATTTTTCTCTCTATATACTTATGAGGTGATTTATTATATAAATCTCTTTTACTAACAATTATTTTTATTTTGACTCCGAGTGTCCCTATATGTTATTATATTTGCACAAAGAGTTCACTCCAATTGGTGCAATGACTTTAACTCATTCTTTCAGAATCCAACTAATCATTGACTCAATACCAAGTACAAAATAAACACATTTAATAAAACTAAAACAATATATATACACTTCTAGTAATAATACATAACTATAACTACAGATTATATGGATCCAAGGCCTTATTTAAAAATATAAACTTACTCTTAAGACTAAACAATTTTTCTTTCACAATCACAAAAAAAATGTTCATAGTCTTTTTCTCTTTCTGTTAAGGCTCTTTTCCAGAAGTTATAAGGCTCCGTACTTCATTTTCAGGATCCTTTTCATCAATCAATATAACACACACAAAGTCTTCTTGACTATATCCTGTTTTCCTTTTAGTAGTAATACTCATCAGATCAGGCACCTTTAATACCTAAAAATCTTCTTAATCAATATATTTTCTAAACTTTCACTTTCAGGCATTCTTAATACTTATAAAACTTCCTTATCAATATTTTCTCTAAGAAAAACATTCACTTTAGAATGTAAGCAACAAGTTCTCCTTTCATTCACAATACTAAATTGACAGTCTTAACTTATTCCACCTTAAAAACTTACAGTTTCAAGATTTCCTTTTATTCATTACTTATTTCTCCTTGAAACCTAATATTTTCACTATTCCCTTTTCGGAATACATTATGAAATTTCTTTTGACTGCCGCACACAAAAACAAATATCAAGTTCCTTCTAACTTGAATATTTACCGGCCAATTTATAAAAACTTGTAGTTTTAAGACTTCTTTTTTATTCTTTACTTATTCCTGCTTGAAACCTATTTATTTTCACAATTCCTTTTTCTTTAACAAGTTCAAAACATTGTTCAAGATTTCTAACTTTTTTCTTATATGCTGTTTCTTTTAAATTATCCTTGAGGCCAAGCCTAAATTGATTAAAGAGCAACCATTCTAAAGAGGATTTCTCTTCAGATGAAATATTAAATCCATGAGCAATGCTCCACAATCTATGATAATATTCAGAAACAGATTCCTTATTACCTTGGATACACTGTTGAATCTTCCAAATGTTTGGCCCTAATTCTCTTACATTTGAAAATTCTGATATTAGCAAACTTTTAAAGGTTGCATAATTGTCAGTATCTCATAGTAAAGGAGATGTGTTTAAGAATGTTTTGGCTTTTCCCACCAATTTATTACGAAGTATAATTAACAAGTGAAAATCTGACCAATTTCCTAAATCTTTAATCTTTTCTGCATACCTAAAA
This sequence comes from Typopeltis vanoorti, assembly GCF_054136105.1. Lineage (NCBI taxonomy): Eukaryota > Metazoa > Arthropoda > Arachnida > Uropygi > Thelyphonidae > Typopeltis > Typopeltis vanoorti. Next base: position 91,254,761 of record NC_143554.1, read on the forward strand.
AATGTTTCTATGCTTTCACTACTATCACCTGAGAAAGAAGGTATTACTAAGGTTGGATTTATTAACCTAAAAAATTCTTCATCATTAACTGAAGGAACTTTACTACTAATATTACTATTTTCTGTAGCCATTTTTTTTTTGGTATTGAGTCAATGATTAGTTGGATTCTGAAAGAGTGAGTTAAAGTCATTGCACCAATTGGAGTGAACTCTTTGTGCAAATATAATAACATATAGGGACACTCGGAGTCAAAAATAAAAATAATTGTTAGTAAAAGAAATTTATATAATATTTCATCTCATAAGTATATAGTATATAAATAACAATGCCGCAGCCTACAGAGTAATTGATTATGATAACTAACAGTATGATGAATTGTGTGTGTACGATAAAAGGACCTCCTAAATGAGTCTTTGATTTCATAGGGTCTTAATAATTTCATAGGGTAATAATAACGAAAGCTGAAAACTGACTAGAGCTTTTTAACCACTGTATGGTCTTCACTTTTTTGTGATGTATTTCAATATTCAGGTGGATATCTAATTTCTGGATTCCTTGCCATGTCAGTAACCCTTCTTGCAATGTCTTGTACTGTTTGTGAACTCGTTCATTGCACATCTCCTTATATTCCTTCTGCAACATTTTTTATGTTATTTTTATTTTGTAGTTCTTGCTTGATGAAGCTCAGTTTAATTTTTGATTGACTTATCCTTCTGATTCCAGGTATGCAGTTTTATGTTTCTGTACCATTTTTCTATACACTGATGACAGCTTTTCCTGCAGCTCTTGCTGCTGTGATACTGCACCAAGCTGCTTTCCAAGTTTGTTATAATTACACTTCTGTAATTCTCTATATTTTTCTTTAGCTGAAAATTCTGATGCTTCTTACCAAATCCAAACTGCATATAGACTGGTTCTGATGTTATACCAGATCCAGCATTTTTGAATCTCAGGTATCTTCCATTGCATATGTTTAAGGCAGTTATTTCTCAGTGACTGCAGATATTTCACATTTTCCTCCTCTCTCTGTGTTCTTCCCTCCTTTATTTTTTGTTATTAATTAGTTTTCTATAATAATTACTTACTCTGTACTCATTCAACTAATCTGTTGTTGCATGCTACCTAAATTTTCCATTGCATTTATAGGCCTGTAGCAGCTGCCATCTATATATTTTCTTCTGTTAGTCTCTATCTCAAACTGGATAGCCTCAAGTGTACTACCTCCTACAAATGCTTTACTAGCAATGTTTAATTTAATGTTTAATGTTTTACTCTTCCTAAATGTTTATTTTTTGTCGGTTGTATTTCTTCTGCTGTTGTCAGAAGTTCCACTTGCTGCATGTTAATCTTTCTGTTTTCTCCTGAAAATGTGATATCATTTACATTTGATTCTTACAACTATGTCTTTTTCATTCAACCAAGTGTTGCTACTTTTTTCTTTTTTTTAAATTATGCCCATTATAAATGTAAGTATGCATGTCTAAAGATTATTATTTTCGTGGGCATCTGCATCGAATCAACTTTTTGAAATTGAAACATGAATTTATTTCTATTCATGCCTATTCTTTCCTTTTAGATGTACCAGTCATTTGCACATGGTTCATATGTCATTAATGTAGGTTTACAAATTCCTTAGACTTTTAGTAAGTAGTTTAAATATACTGACAATCCAATATAGATTTTCCCTTAAAAACAAACAGTTTCTTTCTCCCGACATACTTTTGTTTCAATGGAAGTATAAACAAACCATGATTTGTCGCATGCTTCTGTACAAACAGAAAACAAGAGACAAATTCTCATATCTTCATCTGTGGGGAAGTATTACATGAGGCAGTTTATCCTGCCTGTCATAAACATGTTAAGGATTCCCCCCCCCCCCAATACACACAGAGGTTTCTATCCTTATTATTATCCTAAGACCACCATGGAGTCAATGACTAATATAGGAGGTCCCTTTGTCATACACAGCTCATCATACCATTCAAATTCTCTACAGACACCACACTCTCAGGCAAGGCATTCGGATCATTCACAACTCTACATGCAAAAAACATTCTTCTCACTCCCTTGTTCACATCCTCCTTATAAGCTTCCAGGGATAACAAGAGGTCATCCCTGGAAGGGATAATTTACTTATCAATGACAACAATTGACACACAGATAGGACTAGAATTTGATGCTTGAGTTCTGTCACCTCCCTTACGAAATGGCACAATCTTCCTTCCTTCCACTCCTTTGGAACTTGACCCAGTGCAAGACTCATATTAAACAAATATGTCAAGGCAGATGCCAACTCCACTGCACATTCCTTCAAAATATGTGGTCCTTATAGCTCTAGTTTCTGTGATTCTTCACACCTTTCTCTGATCAGGACTTTTTCTAAACATTGAACTGCAGATCCATTCAAATACAGGCTTTCCTTTATATATTAAAGGAAAGCCTGTATTTGAATGGATCTGGAATGGATCCCTCCATATAAAGAACTGCAACTTACACATAGACTTTATTGTACAATGAAACCTGTGGAGTATTCATGACTGAACAAACACACGTAACCACAGTGATACTTAGGATGAAATATTTACTTATTAAATTTTATTAGGATGAAATATTTACTTATTAAATTATTTACTTATTACTTTGGTTCCATGTGTTTGTTCAGTTTTACACATACTCATTTGCTGTTCTAACCCTTCTCATTTCATTTCTATCATATCATATCATAGCAACAAATTTACATCTTTCTGTTTCAGTCTTCTTTTTTTCAATTCTTCCAAACTTTTTCATATTCTGACTCATTCTTGATACCTATCAAACCATTCATATCTGCCAAAATTGTCAATGCTTTTGCTTTCTCTCTTTTCATTTTAACATCATTATTATATATTTAAAATCTTGGCTCCAGACAAATAATATTTTGTCAATTGTTTTCAGCAAGTATACAACAAATGGAATCATCATCATACAATACTGACTTCTTTATCTTGCTCTCATACACTTTCATATTTTCCTCTCTCTCCTTCCTTGAACTTCTCTCCCTCTCTTCTTTGTGACACTGTATGCTAGATATTTCTCCATTCTCTTCATATAACTTTCCATATGAGTTCATGGAAAGGAGACCAATATTGCTTGGGTCCTGCTCAAGAACTATCTGGCAGAGGCAATATCTACATGCATTACAAGAGTCAGGAGGTTAAATAAGGTAGGTATGAAATGGATGAATTATCATCAAGCCTAAGTTAGGTGCAGTCTGGAAGAAAATGCATTATGGAGGCAGCACATGATGAGTGGTAATAATCAGTTGCTTGATGAGCACAAAGAGTAGGCAGGTGAGTAGGGTAACTCATTTGGAAAGGGTAGCAGAAGTGCAATATGAGCAGTAGTTAATGACAAAAAAAAAAAAAAAAATACAAAATCCCAGGGAATTGCTTTGATACATGATGAGTAGAATAAAAAATAATTATGGAAGGATGATACTGGCTGGTGAAAATGATAAAATGGTAACCTAGAGATATTGTTGAGATATAAAATGAGCAATTCGTAAAGGTATTTTATTCTTGTGTATGTAACAATATTCAAAACATGAATGCAATGGGTAGGCTGGAAGAGGAACCTCATGGTGAGTGAACTTATTTAATATGAATCTTGCATTGAGCTAAGTTCCAAAGGAGTGGAAAGAGGGCAAAAACAACATTGTTCTGCTTCATAAGGGACTTCACAAGACTAAGTCTTTTAATTATAGGCCAGTCTCTGTGTCTTGAGTTTTTTTAAAGTGTCAGAAAGGTTAATAAGGACCAATATTCAAAATTGGGTTGCAATGGCAACATTCCTTTTTGATGGACAACAGGGAATTATCATTATCATTCTATTTACTTATTATAAAAAAATGACAGATACATTGGATAAGGGGGGTTGCATTCACAGTAGTATGTTTACATTTTGCAAAGGTTTTTGATAGATTGTCACATGACAAGGTGATAACTAAATTGGAATAGATCGGATTGGATAGTAGATTAGTGCTCTGGATTGGATATTAGTTGTCTGATAAGTATCAGCAAGTTATATAGGAAGGGTGATATCTCAAAAGAAGAAATTCACTAGCAGTGTGCTCCGAGGGTCTGTTTTGAGGCATTGCTGTTTAACCTGTATGTCAGTGATATCTGGAAAGATCTGAATGATGATATGCAGCTTGCAGTAGTTGATGATGATGCAAAGTTAGGAAGAACTAAGAAGAGTATAACAGTTGTTGTGGCTTTATAAAAATATTTGAATAGACCAGGTGAATGGGCAAGTGAGTAGGGGTTACTAGTTCAATGTTGCAATATGAACAGTTTTAAAATTTGGAAAGCAAAAATAGGATGCAGAGTATACGGGGGGGGGGTGAGGAGTAGGTATTTTTGCACGGAGAGTGGAAGGCAGTTGAAATGCATTACCTGAGAGTATGATGAGTACAGAGATAGCAAATGCATTTAAGGCATGGTAACATGAGCTGTGTGTGTGTGTGTGTGTGTGTGTGTGTGTGTGTGTGAATATCTTCATTGCCCTGTGTGAGACCACGACTATTCCTTTTTAAATATACACATTGGAGTAATTAAAAGTAAAGTAATTACTGCAATGCATGTATTTTTCATAAATTCTTCACAATGAATCTTTCAACTTTATAACATTAATAGACATCCCTCCCACAAAATGGGATTCGGAAAGCAGAGTTACTATCCACCTAGCCATCCAGGCTGTCAAAATACACTAATCCCAAATTAAATATTATTATTATTTGTTGTTGTTTGTGTCATCATGTACATTCTTATATTTGCAACATAATGCTTTTTACATCTAATTTTCTTGATACATGTTATTTATTTTGTAACATTTTTGTTATATATTAAACATATGTAGAAGAGTGATACCAAAATTGATAGGTACTGGACATAGGCAGATGATCATTGTCCTTCCCTCACTGGATATAGTTGACTGTTAATCCATCAACAGGGTGCAGGTTAACATTTGCTTAAGATACTAATAATAACAAAGTCCTCTCTCTCTTTCAAAACAAACTGATAACTTTGGAGTTTAAGTGTTTTGTTAAGAAAAGAAAATTTTTCTATGATGACTGCATTTACAGAAAGAAAATATTTTTTATATATATGTATTTTCCTGTGAAGCAGCCATCTTAATAAATTTCCTTGATGACTAATTTTTAAACTTTCTTTTGTGGTTTTTAGAAAATAAAATGGTAACGATATATGTCGGATATGGTTTTTCTGGCATACTTTCAGACATGTTTGTTTTATACTTGATTTTTTAGAGGCCTATAACTTGTGTTCCTGTTCCTCTCTTTCACTGTTTTGGGTGTGTTGGTGGAAGTACCATTTCTGTGTTGCATAAATTTACTGCTGTATATCCTACTGCCAGTTTTGAGCCTGAAAAAACACTTGAGGCTATTCATCAACATAGGTATTAGATTCCAATATCTTGTGAATAATATATCATATTTATATGGTAAGATGGGTGCTACCTGTATCTTAATTTTTGTGCTGATCTTAAAGAGATTATGTAGTTGTAACAAAAATATTTTTGAATATATGTATTTTCCTATGAGCTCTTCTGTTGAACATTATATAAAAATGGTGAATAGTGCTTAGCCAGCACTGTATTTGTGCGCATATGCAAATATACATCTAAAAATAACTTCAAAATGTAAATAGCATTCATTTTGTTGTGCATACATTTTAGTAATCATTGCAAGTTGTGATATGTGCTTTGGTGGAAGCTAAACTTCACACTGACCTTGTAGAGTGTGTACATCATGTATATTAGCTTTTAGTATTAGTATACTTCCAAGTCTCCATCGAGCCTGAAGACTGATCGCTAGAGGTAGAACACTCGCCGACTGCAATAACCATCATACCTTGCCTTGACTACATTCAATGTTAGCAGACTCACCACCTGTTCAGACAGTGAATTCCACTCATTAACCACCTACCAAACAAAAAAATCTCCATTTCACTTCCTTGCTCACATGATCTTTGTACAAGTTTCCAGGGATGATCTCTCATTCTCACATCACCCATTATCCCATGCAATAATTACTCTGTATCTATCTGACGGGCTCCTCTTACCATTTATACATCTCAATCATATCATCCCTCCTCCTCCTCTTATCTGCCAAGCTCTGAAGAACACATTCCCTCAATCTATCCTCATACTCAATATTCCAGAGGTCCTGAGACAGTTATTTGTTTCTGCACTCACTCTCTCTCTCTCTCTCCAATGTTTCCTTATCACCAGTATAGACAGATGACTAGATCTGTGTGCAGAAATCCAAATGACACCTAAATAGTGCTTTATGCAGTGGAACTGTCACCTCCTTATCTATACATGTGTTAGTATTCTTTGCATTAAAACAGCAGTTTTCTGGGTAACCCTTACAACTGTTGCAGCATGTTCTCTGGACTTCTGTTTCCCATCCAGCAAGATCTCCAGAACCCTTGCCTCTTCCATGTCTTGAAGCAAAATTTCTCCAGTACAGTAAACCTTGTTCCATCTTCTCTGGCTGAGCTGCATAAATTTACACCTAACAATACTGAAATGATATTTCTTCAGCCAAAAGCACCAACTTATTCAAATCCTCTACAACAACACATCAGAACATCCTGACATTGCCCTTCCTATTTAGCATCATTAACAAACTACTAAGCATCTCCTTTCACACAATGAACTATATCATCGATATGTAAGTTAAATAACAATGGTCCGAACAGAGCCATGTGGTACCTCAATTGTTACCTTCCTTTTTTGGAACTCTGCACCTTTATACACAATTCGTTTCCTATCAGTCAATCATTCCTGTAACCAAGCTACCAAAAAACTATTGATCCCTATCGTACTTATTTTTAAACAGTAGTTCAGTAGTATTTTCAACAGTACTTATCATCATCAGACCTCTATGGAATCAAGAGACTCATTGCAGGAGGTCTCTCTCTCTCTCTCTCTCTCTCTCACACACACAGCTCATCATACCTTGACTTAAATGTATTCATTGTCTCTGTACTCACCACACTCTCAGGCAATGCATTATCACCCACCACTCTCCATATAAGAACCCTCCACTCACAGCCTCCTTATACAGCTTCCAGGGATGGCCTCTTGTTCTGTCTCCAGACATTGTATGAAGAATCTCATCTGCAATAAGTTGGTTGGCAATTACCCCCTTACCAACTTATATGTCTCAAGTATGTATCCCCCCCCCCTCCTTCTATTGACTAGGCTCTTGATCACAACTCCAGACAAGCAGATTGGCATATAATTCAAAATCTTAGTCTTATCACTCCCTTTATGAAGTGGAAAAATTTTGTCCTCTTTCCACTTCTTTGGAACTTGGGCCAATCTAAGAGTCATGTTAAAAAGTTAAGCTAAAGCTGTTGTTAACCCTGGATCATTCCCAGAAGACATGCTGTGATATATTATCAAGTCCAATGGCCTTCCTGACACCAGGTTTACTCAATTCCTCATATCTTCTGCTCGCTCACCATTATTAGTGGTTCCCCCCTAATTCTGACTACTCTCAAGTTCTGCATTATGTTACAGTCACAAGGATGGGATACTTTAATGAACTGCTCATTTAGCACCTCTACTATATCCTCCTCAGTGTTTATCATTCTCCCATTATCACTGACCAACATCATCCTCCCATGATCATTCTACTTTGTAGGCAATTGTGTTTAAGAATATTTCTGAAATATCTGACTTTTCTCTTTTTAATTTCTTTTATCAGGTTTCTGTTTTCTCCTGCCATCTTTAGTACCTCTTCATTTGTTTTTTTTGTCTTTTCGTGATATCCTCATAATTCTTCGCAGCATCCACATTTCGAAGCCTTCCAGTTTTTTCACACTCAGATTGGAAAGTGTCCGTGTCTCTACTCCACATAATAATGTGGACCATATGTAACATTTGGAGATTCTTAGTCTTGTTTTCAGATTTAATTTTCTAGATGTCAGTAATCTTTTAATATTATTGAAGGTTGACTTGCGATATCAATCCTTCTTCTAGTTTAATCTTCTGTCTTTCCATTCTCTGTGATCAAGTGTCCAAGGTATATATATATGTTTGCACTTGTCCTAAATTATTTTCTTTTATATTGATGTATATTTTTGGTATTTCCTTCTCTCTTGAAATTATCATGATTTTTATCTTTTTAAAGTTGAAATTGAGGTCATAGTGTTCACTGTAATTGAGGGTTTCATCTATAAGAATTTTGAGGTCATGTTTGTTTTCAGCTAGAACTGCATATTTTATCATTTGCATATCTTAGGTTATTAATGTTTCTACCACTACAATGATTACTTTGAGGTTACTAATTTTATTAAATATTTCTTCTGTGTATAGGTTAAAAAGAATTGGGGACAAGACACAGCCTTGTCTCACTGTCTCACACCTTTCTGAACTGGGAATTCTTCTGAGGTCTCTCCATTTATTCTCAAAGATGCAGTCTGTTCCCAGTAAAGAGTAGTTATTAACCTAATGTCTTTTCTGTCCATGCCTATTTTTGAAAGAATTTCAATTAACTGCTTGTGTTGAACATTGTCGAATGCCTTTTTGTAATCTATGAAACAGAGATACACATCTTTTTGTTTTTCTAAATATCTTTCTATAATGATTCTGATTTTGAAAATACTTTCTCTCGTACCTACATGTTCTATACATATTTTTCTTTTATTTCTTTCGAGAATAACATTATCATCGTCATCATCAAATTCCTGACATGTACCCTCAGTACATGTCAGGAATTTGTTTCTCATGTAAGAATGATGCAAGTTTTTCAGCATGAAAAACTTACATCATTACTAACTTTCTATATACAATTTTCATCCAAATCAATTTGTTCCTGTCAAGATTAGACTTTAACATTATCAGATCTTATATTACTATCCTCTAAGGCAGTTTTTACTCTATCAATCCACCTATATCTTGGTCTCTTCCTCAGAGAACACTTGTTTTGCTAATCTTTCCTCTCCCATTCTGTTTAAGTGACCATGCCAACTTGAGGTTAGCTCTGCTAACACATTCCTGGATGCTAACAATGTCAAGTTCTTTCCTGTCCTCGTCTTTAATATGATATTGTCATTGATGCCATCTGTTCATGTCCCCTAATCTTTCTCAGGACTCTCATATCTTTGGTCTTTGTCAAGTGTTTTACTTCTGACCTAGCTTTCAGATCCATAAGTTAAAATTGTTGGAAGTTTTTCCCCACTTGGTTAAACTATAATAAATTTAGTGTAATCCTTTATTCAAGTGTAAGCAAACAAAGTTTACACCTGAAGTATCTTCAGGATTGAGGCAACTCGTGGTAAAGGTGGACCAAACTCTCATCACTCCTTGTCTTAGTATTTCCCATAATGCAAAGCACATCTCCTTGCAGAAGTGTATAATGCTATGCATTAAGGGAAGAGCCACTACCCAGACCAGTTTCGACCTTTATTGAATGTTCAAGTACAGGTCAAACTCCAAAAACTCAGCATTGTCCCCCTCAGTAACAGGCTCACCCTGCCACTGAGAAGAACTCTCAGAACCGGTTGGCTCTGAGAGTTTGGATGGGACTGAAGTCAGAGTATAGCAATTTAGTAAACACAGCAAATGATGCATTCCTACCATTTGGTTCTACTTATTTATGTGAGGTATCATTTTCTGCAATGACAGGTATTAAAACCAAATATCGAAATAAATTAAACTCGGAACAAGACCTTCGTGTCGTAGTATCAGAAGCCATCAAACCAGAATTTCAAGAAATTATGAAAGAAATGCAAGGCCATTTCTCATTGTTCACATTAAAAACTGTAATAAATATGTTTCTAAGCTGTTAATAATAAAAATAATGTATAAAAATATCTAACTTTTTAAAATTATTATATGATGATACAAGGCATATTTCCTCTTTATAATACTTATTAGAATAGATTTTTGCTCAATCAATTGGGGGTACGTGTTATTATAATTTTTTCTGTCTTGGGGGTACGCGATCAAAAAAGTTTGGAGACCACATCATCTACATAGCATAGCCAGGCAGTGGGTTTATGTGGGACATAGTTTAAGGATTTTTCTTCAAAGGTCTCCATGCAGAAGTGGCTGGAGATGGAGAAAGGTGGAGGACTCTAGGCCTGACTTCAGTTGCCTTTCCTCAGCTTCATTTGTCCAGTGTTAGTGCCTGTGTGCACATATCATTGTTTTTGTGATCCCTGATGATGGTAATGTAGCATTGCTGAAATATAGTAACATATTAATTAAAATTATTATAATTAATATATTAGTATACATTGTTTATTTCCTGAAAAATAATAGCCTTATATGTTGGTTACTCATAACTATCTACAAGAATTACTACAGTAGGGTTTCAGACATCATATTTGAAGAGAAGAAAAGGTGGGGGAGAGACGTGACAGATGTTGCATTGCACTATGTGTTAAAAATATCATACAGTGGCAAAATTTGAAAAGGATGATGGAAGTAATACAGAATGTTCAGTATTGTATTAAAATAATAAGCAAGATTTTCAATAAAATGCAATTTGTCATAGTTTTGGTTAACCTTTAATTGAAAACAAATAACCTAAAGTTTGCATGTTCTTTTTTTAATTTAACTTACAAAAGAAAAAAAAAAATCAGCAAGGGGAGTTTAGGTTGGTTTCTGCTTTAAACTCAGGTGAAAAGGTTAATGGCTGCTACATTTTGTGATTCCATTTATCAGTTGTTTGTAATTTAAATTTGTAATGTTTCTGTGATTTCTGTATGTCTACTAATTGTACATGTCAGCATTGTGATGTTACTTTCAATTTTTTTGTGTTTTGTTTTTTGCTTTACTTTGCTTTTAGAAAACCATATTATGTGTCCCTGTTCCTTTCTTTCATTGTTTTGGAAATGTTGTTGGAAGCACAGCATCTGTATTATATAAGCTCTTGTGTATATGTCCAGCTGCTAGTTTTGAAGCTGAAAAAACCCTTTGTGCTATTCATCAATATAGGTATTTAGACTGTATTTGTTTTCTGTGTTACTTTATCAAATATATATATATATATATATATTATTGCTGTTGCTAATATATTATTATTATCTGACCTCCAGGTATTAGGAGACACATCAAAGGAAGCCATATATATATATATTTAGAATTAATAATTATACTGACTAGAACCCGAGGAGTATAATAAAAAACTTTAATGAATCACAACTAGTTTCATCGGAGTTCCGACTTCTTCAGGTGACTAAGAAATAACTAAAAACTTACAAAAACTAATATGGTAAAAAAAAAAATCAATAAATATATGGGCTTTTCAGTTTAACACAAAAGAGTTAGAATAATAGCGGCAGTCATATTTGAATTAGACACCGCATGGCATTATTAGCATGAGTTGATGTTGAGTGGTAGCTGATTTTAGAGCACCAGTATTGGATTACTGTGCTATGGGAATCAGGCAAACTATAACTAAGATTACTGTTCATGTGTGAAGGATCCAGGACTATTTCTTTCGATTCTACAATGCATCTTTCAAACTCATCATTGCATATATATAAATTGGTCATGTGATCCCAATCGATTTGGTGTTGACGCTCTTCAAGATTAGAGTAGGCAGAGAAAAGAACATGACTGGGGAGGGCGTTCGCTCGGGTTCTTTTGTAGGAGATGTCACGTCTGTGTTCCTCGAGACGTAGTGAAATAGATTTATCTGTCTGACCGAAATAAGGTCTACCACAGTCGCACACAACTTTATAAACACCTGGAAAATGTAGCTGGTTGTGTTTTGGTTTTGGGCAGCTCAGAAAGGAACGAAGCTTTGGTAGCATGGTATAGTTGGTTTTTTATGTTGAATTTCTTCAAAATTCTAGCAAGTTTTGGGGTCAAAGAGCTTATATATGGTAACTGGATGTGGGTGATCGGGTTGGATTCCTCTTCTTGTCAAGGTTGTTGACGTTAATGGCAATGTCAACAACCATTTTTTTTACCGTATTAGTTTTTGTAAGTTTTTAGTTATTTCTTACTCACCTGAAGAAGTCAGAACTCCGATGAAACTAGTTGTGATTCATTAAAGTTTTTTATTATACTCCTCGGGTTCTAGTCAGTATAATCATTAATTCTAAATGTATACATCCCGAGTCAACTCTAGTAACAAACAAACACACACACACACACACACACACACATTATATATACAGGGTGTTCGGGATAAATTTGACATATTTATAATTAATTATATTTTTCCATACGTTACATGTATTAACACACACTTCTCTTCATTTAAAAGTTTGGACCCTTCTTCATTCATATACAAGATGTCAGAAAGGATGGATAGCTGGAACCCACCTGAATCATGGAAGAGAATAACTTGTATCATGATGATTCGTGCCCGCCATCAAAATAAGGATATTACGACTGCTGCCCAATGCTCCCTGAATACAGTAAAAACAATCAGGCATGAACTAGAGACTTGCAATGGTGACTACGAGGATGTAGCAAGAAGAAAGATCCCTAGCAGACGATCTGATTGCGTTCGTACAGCAGAATTCCTCGCAAATCTGCAGGAACAGGTGTTGAAGAACCCTGGCATTGGAATTCGGGCTTTGTTCGTGGAGTTGCTAACTGTAGTCAAGCCCTGGATAACAAGGGTAGCCAATGGTAGGCCATATGTATGGCAGCAGGATTCGGCCCCTTGCCACACCTCTGGGAAAAGTCAAAAATGGTTGTCTGAAAATTTCTACGACTTCACCAGTCCAAATGTTTGGCCTCCAAACTCCCCAGACCTTAACCCCATGGATTATTTTGTATGGGGCGCAGTTGAAAAAGACACCAATCGCACTTCCAGTAATACAAAAGCCCAGTTAATGGATAAAATTAAAACAGTTTTTGCGGCCCTTCCCAGGGAGACTGTAGCATCAGCTTGTTCGAGGTTCCGAAGCAGAATTGAAGCTGTGATCGATGCTAATGGTGGTTATTTTGAGTAAATCTTGTTGATAGTATTGTAATTAACTCTGCCTGTAATGTTTTTTTGTCAATTCATTAAATTTAATAGATACAAAGAAGATTTTCTTTTTCCTTACGAAACTGTCAAATTTATCCCGAACACCCTGTATATATATCATACCTTCTCTTAAACTCATTTGCACTACATGCACACAATAACTCAACAGGCACACTGTTTTATTTTACTCACTGACCCACTGCTGTGTGAGAGAAAAATATAGCTCTCACCCCATTCTTAACTACACACAAATTTAACTTCCATGGATATCTTCCCCACCCTCCCACCTTCTATATAATGAAAAATTTCATCACTCGATATCCTATAATAACACCCTCTCAGAAGTTGATAGACTTCAATCATATCACCTCACTTTCTCCTGTTTAGCAGTGTGCGCGCGTGTGGACACACACACACCGGTAATGTCTGAAGTCTACGTACTCTCAATCTATCCTTATAATCTACATTCCATAATCCAGATTTCATCTCTATAACTCTTCTTTGTAGTCTTTCCATAGCTTCTATATCCCCTCCAAACCAAGGAGACCAAATGTGCACATAATAGTCCAGGTATGGTTATATCAAGGCCTTGTAAAGAGGCTAAATGATTTCCATATCCTTACAGGTCAATATTAGTTTAAGCATTATGATTACCCCTGAGTTTTACTTGCAATTTTTGCTATGTGACTTTTGAACTTCAATTTTCTATCCACCATAACTCCAATGACTCTAGTCTTGTTAGTTACTCCAAGCTAATTCCACCAATATGATATATGAGATTGGATATCTCATCAGACCAAATGGCAGAACTTTATATTTACTAACATTGCATTGATAGCCATTATTTGTTTACACTTCCAGCCTATTCAAATCACTCTGTAAATACTGTACATCAGTAGCATCTCTGATTACCCTGTCTATCTTTGGATAATCAGCAAGCACTTGGAGATATCCTGTCAGGCTCTTCCCATAATTAATATATAGATTAAACAACAATGGTCCATAGATTGATCCCTGCATTACACCACTCATCACTTTAAATCTGGCAGATTCCCACTTCCATATACCACTTTCTGATGCATGCAAAAGCAGTCATGGATGGGAATCTGCCAGATTTAAGGTCTCTCAGTAAAATCCAACAGCATCATAATGTATGCATTCCCTTTTTCCAACTCAGCCATAACATCATTATGAAATAAGAGTCGATTGCCCAGACGTGATCTCTCCTTAGTAAACCCATATTATTTTCCTTGCATAGTATAGCTTGTTTGTCAATCCATTTTTGTATACAAATTCTCACCAAGTTTTCTAAAATCTTCATAATCACTCCAGAGATACCGATTGGTGGATAGTTGACATATCATTTTTGTACCACACTGGTGTGCAGTGGGGTTATCATACATTCTTTCCTTGTGAATGTAATTTGACTTAACTTACTTTGGGCAGCAAGCCGTTCGGTGGAAAAAAAAAAAGAATTAATGAACATCAGTACTACACTGAATATGCGAAACCTCAAAAGTCTGGTCTGGCACAGCATAGTATTCACACTAAACACGGTATCCTGTGGGATGAAGCTCGTTTTCTCCATAGAAGCAGTTTTAAATATGAACACCTTTTCAAAGAAAGTTGTGAAGGTCCTTTTACATTGGCCTAACCTGAATCGGAATGATTGTCTCTCTCTCCCAAAAGTTTTGGAGATTCACATTTTATGTGAACATGAGAAATTGTTTTAATATTATTTATTCATATTAATATTAATTTCTAGCTCACGACAACCAATTTTAATTAGAAAACTGATTGTTGTATGTTCCTGTTCTTTGATTTGTTTGTTGTTTCTGCACGCTGAGGATGTACTGTTATTTTTAGTATGAAATAACTGTATTTTCATTAAAGTTAATTACTGTGGTTATCATGAATTTGTTTGTAGTTATGCCACAAATACCTTTAATGATTATACATTATTTTCATTCCTGTGGGATTTTTCCTGAGCTGAGACTCAAATTATACAAACATGTCATGGCCTAGCCAGTTTGGCTCAATGTTCCTTTAGCATACGTGTTGCTATCCCACCTGTTCCGATGTTGAATTCTCATCCAGGTTATGCAACAACTCTGGAACCTCCTCATCACCTCAATCTCTTCATCCATTGTATTGATGGTACTGTGTTGCATACTACAGCTTGATAGATCATAACAAAGTGAACACTTGTTATTTGAACAATTGCATTTGCTTGCACAAGGGTACCATCTGCATTCAGTAAAGTTACTCTTCTACTTTCATTCCTTCTTTTACTTGCAGAATAATAGTAAAATTCATTTGGATTGCCTTTTGCCTGCTTAGCCTACTTTCTGTACAATATTCATAACTTCTCCCATTATTCTTATGATATTCCTTCCACGTAATCTTCTTCTCGTGGATCTCATGCTCAATAAGGCTGCACATTCCATTTCACTACCACCATGTTTGTTCTCTGAACTCTAAGGACACATTCGGATACTACTTCATTTAAGCACCTTTTCAAAGCTTCCCATGCATTGCTGATATTTTCCCCATTCAGTACCTGACACTGTGGGACCAAAGACAGTATTCTTCTGAGTTTTTCATACTTTCCAGCTTTGTCAGCCTATCCTACCTGGAGTATCTGTTTAGCTCACTACTGCCTGGGTCAATATGATATAATCACTGTCACCAACTGGTAGCAAAACAGTTGCATCCTTAACTGAGGTCCCTTCTGATGCTATGATCAAATGTAGCACACATTGGCCTTGAGTTGTTTCTTTCGTCTTTTGCTTCTCTTCCATTTTGTTTGAGAAAGTTGTCTCACCACAGCTGAATAAATTCTTCTTTATTTTAGTTTTCTCTGTTGCTCAGTCAGTGTTCAGATCATTTAAGTCACCTCTCATGATTAAATGCTTATTACCCATCAGGGTAAATGGTTACATCATTTCATTGTCCATCAAGTCTGTAGCAACACCAACCATATACTACATCAAGTTAGCCTCACACAAGTTAGCCTTCACACAAGATAGCTTCAAAATCATGCTACATGGGACTTTACCATTAATACTTTCATGAGTTTCTACTCTTTTCATGATTTTCTATTCTAAGGGTACTCAATTCATCTGATATCATTAGTACTCCCCACCCTATCCTCCTCTCCTATCTTTTCTGTCTTTCCTCAAAGTGCTGTACTCTTTACACTCGATCCAGTTACTACATCCAATGCTGAGGGCCGGTTTCACTACTGCCAACAATTTCAGGCCACAACATATTCACTGAAGAAAGAAACTCAACCACTTCATTTCTAATACCTCTGGCATTTGTGTATAGACAGAAGTTTTCTCCTGGATTTTTTGTATGCTTACATCTGCAGTCTGCTTGGTTCAGTTCAACAAATTTCTTTCTTCCCTTCTCAGACATGCTCAAAAGGTTCACACTCAAAGCATGGTCAAGCCTTCCCCAGATTCAGAACCATGCTCATTGGCATTCGTATCATTATATGTCTGTACATCCTGTCTGAACTTTAATGTATGTATGTGTGTGTGTCTGTCTGTGTTTGACGTAATGGATTTACTCGGCTATATGACATAATTAAAGAAATTTCATCACTAAATTTAAGTACAAAATAGAAAAACTATTTATTATTTGAAGAATTACTTATTAATATTAATTTCTAGCACACGACAACAGTTTTTAATTGGTAAACCACCAACTGCTGTATGTACCTTGTATTCCCGTTTCTTTTGCTTGTTTCTACACGCTGATGTACTGTTATTTTCAGTACGAAATATCTGTACTTTAGTTTCATTAAAGCTAATTACTGTGGTGTTCATGTAATTTATTGTTTATAATCATGGCATAGGTACCTTTAAAGATTATTTATTATTTGAATTCATGCACAACTAGTTTCATCTTTATTATTATTAAGAGAGACCTCCAGGGAATCAGAGACTCATCAAGAGAGGCCACTAACTACACATGACAGCTATCATGCTTGTTCTTGAATTCTTTCACACTGCTTGCGCATACACAACATCCAGTGGCAATCCATTCTAATCATGCACCGCTCTATGAGAGAAAAATCTAGATCCCCCCCACTTCTTAGCGACATTCATTCTCAGCTTCCAAGGATGCGCTCTTGTCCTTTCCCCACCCCTCCATAAATTGAAAAATTCCATCAATTGAAATCCTGTATGACTCTTTCAGAAGTTTGTAAGTCTCAATCATATCACCTCTCTTTCTCCTGTTTGCTAGTATCTGCAGTCTACAAATTCTCAATCTGTCTTCATAATCATTATTCAACAATCCTGATATCATTTTTAACACTCTCCTTTGCACTCTCTCTCCAATGTATCAGAATCACAATGGAAAACAGGAGCCCAATCTGTTCACAAGAGGCTAAGTGAGCTCTTGGGCTATTGTGCAAAAGAGGCAAAATGACATCCTCTTTTGAGTTGTATTTGCAGTCTTTGCTACAGGGCCCTTGAATTTCAACTTCCTGTCTACTAACACTCCAAGATTTCTACCCTGATGCTAGATTCTTCTAGCATAATCCCACCAATATATATAATATGACATTGGATATCTAATCATGCCCAAGTGCATGATATTACATTTACTGACATTGAACCGACATCCACTTTCCCATGTCCACAATTCCAGCCTATTCAAATCATTCCACAAGTACTGAATATTAGCATCATTGGCAAATAGCTGTATGTCACCTGTCAAATCCTTCCCAACCTCATTAATGTATAGATTGAATAACAGTGGACTAATGATTTATTGTACATCACTGGTTATCTTAAATCTTGCAGACTCACATCCCGCATATCCTGATTTACACTCTCTTGCAGACCCACATCCCTCATATCCTGATCCTGATTTGCACTCACTCACAAACCCACATGTTACTGTGTAGGCATTCAAAACCGAATCCCCTATGAAATAGGTTAGTTACTCCTTATTCCAGGAGTGTCTTACGTCTGTAGGAGTGTGTGTGTTCACGTGGCGGTTTGCCTGTTCTGAGGGACAAAAACCAGAGTTTCTGGGTGTGATCTATCTCCGTATGAGACCAGCTAACTCACCTTTAGTCAAAAAGACCAGATAAAGTTTCCTCATATCATGGACAGGAATCGAAACCAGTCTTTCCAACCAAAGGGCTATGTCTATACCTACAGAGCTACTACAGAGGATTGTCCCTCATATACCACTTTTTAATATATGTCATTCAGCCATCTTCTTATCCACACTAATATTTTGCAATCTGAACCCATATATCCTCCAATTTATGCAACAGTCTTCCATGCTGTATTCTTTTAAAATCCAAAAGTATCGTGGTGTATCCATTTCCCCTGTCTAACTCTGTGGTAATTGCTAAAACATGACCTTCCCTTTGTCATGTTTTAGCAATTTCTTTCTTCATGATATTCATTACAAAGTAGAGATTCTCTATAACCACCTTTTCCAAAATCTTCACTACCACCGCTGAGATACTGATTGATCAATAGTTGGATACATTGGTCTTTGCACCACTCTTGTGCAATGAAATTTATTATTATTATCTGACACCTCTAGGGAGTCCAAAGACTCATCGAGGGAGGGCACCTGTTCTACAACTCTGCCTCTCCACTTCATCCACCAACTGACCACAACTACACCAATGCCATGTACTGCCAACCACCACTGGTATTTCCACAGACAATCACAAACATCCATGCCCATGTGCGGGATTCAAACCCGCAGCCTTTTGGCTGTAGAGCGGATACTCTAACCACTCAGCCAGCAAGGCTGGCGGGATAACCATACATTCTTTCCACTCCTGTGGAAACTTCCCTGTTCTGAGATTCAAATTATATAGCCTTGTTAAAAGAATAGCTAGTTCAGGTGAACACTCTTTTAGCACACCTGCTGATATCCCTTCACTCACTATTGCTGAATTCTTATTCAGGTTGTGCAACTGGATATGAGGAGTATGAGGTTGTGCAACAGGATATCAAGTGTATGAGGAGGAGGTATTACACTGTAATACCTCCTCCTCATACACTTGAGTTTCTTCATCCAGGTATAGAGGCAGCAGTGAACTCAATGTTGCATACACCAGGTTGATAGCGTTTAGCAAAATGGGCATCATTAGTTGAACGACCTCTTCTGCACCTGCCTCCCTCACACATCTGCCTTCAGTAAAGTTATTCTTTCATATTCATTCTTACTTTTACTTGATGAACCTGATGAGGCTTCTTAGAAGACTTCATCAGGTGCATAACATGAAAAAAGAAATACAAAAAATTATACATTATAAGAGAATAACAGCTGTAAATTAACTTGCAAATGTAATTGTGACATTTGAAGGAATTCTGGATTCCATAGTATTATTTGGTATGTTTTCTAAGCATGATCTCATGTACATCAAAGCTGGATAGCTGAAGAGTGACAATCAGATAGGTTATAACTAAGATTAGTATTAAGATGGATCGGATTGAGGACAGTTTCTTTGATTTCACAATTATTCTTTCTAGCTCATTCATTGTAGCATCTAAAAATGTTTTCCAACTTGTTCCAGATCATCGGATGAGTGACAGAATCTTTGTCATTAGGGGTGAGAAGAATTAAGAATGTGATTAGATAATGCACTGGCTCTAGTTCTAAATCCATTCAGATGTAGCCCATCTCCTTTTATACATCTGTCTCTCTCTCAAATTGATCCCACACGTTCACAAAATGAACTTTCTTCTCACACAACATATGTGGCAAAATTAAGAATGCGAGAGGAAAGATAGTAAGCATGTTACCTAGATATGATAATGCAGAGATGAGGTGGAGCATCAATAATGAATGACATGATAGTGAGCATGTGCCAAAACATAGGGTTATGTGGGTGCTTGTAGTGCATTCAAGGATAGAAGAGAGTTGTATGCAAGAGAACACCTGCATTTGAATGAGGAAGGATGTAGACATCTTGAGAGATTATTGTTCTTGGAGCAAGTGTGAGTATTAAGTGCTAGGAAACTAGAGTCATCAGGATGGATGGAAACAGAGTGGTGGCCTCTTGTGGGGACAGACACTTGGAAGAAGGGGAAACATATGGTGTTATGCAGATCAAATGGAGACAGTAGGGAATAATAATAATAATAGGCATGGAAATACTGACAATTCGTTAATGTCTCTTTATGCAAAAGCCAGGAAATTATCAGGAATAAAGGAGATGAATTAGTGCCATTGAGAGCTTCAGCTGGTCTAAAGATTATTGAGATCAGCAAAATAAGGTTGATTGAAGATGATGTACTGACAGGAATGAAAATAGAAGGGTATAGAATATTTTGGCAGGATAGGAAGGGCAAACATGTTAGGATTACATATGTATCCTAACAGGTGTAGGATTAACAGATAAACAGGTGTAGGATTACTTGTGATAAGTGAGAGTTGTGTCCTTTCAGAGGGGAGATTTGGAGGGAAATGACCTCGATGGTCTTGAGAATATATGGTGTGAGGTGGGATGTTACGATAGGCCAGGTAAGACATTGAGGAGTAGGAAATGTGTAAGCAGTTGAGTTTGTCAAGTGTAGAACAAGTTCCTCTTCATTTCAGGAGTTCATTTCCTCTTCCCTTGAATAAATTGGGAAGGGGAAATAGCATATAGTGGTAGTAGTAGTAAGGGAATAGAATATCTGGATTTTTTGAGGGTCAAATACTTCTGGCAACATGTAGTAGAAGAAACAAAAGGCTCAAGAGTTTTTGGATCTGGTCTTTGCATCAGAGGACCCGATTATAACTGAAATGTCATGCATGCCCCAGTTGGAGAGAGTGACCATCTGGTCTTTTGACTTGGTAGGTGAGCTGACATGTGGAAATGTCAAAAATTTTAATTATAATGCAGGTGATAATCTTAGTAATCAACTTGGGCAGTTCCATTGGAACTACCCCAAGTTGATTTCTAAGATTATTTCTAAGATCAGTGGAAAAATTGGAAGGTCACGATATCACCAGTGCATGGGAACTAGCAAAGAAATGTTTATTAGCAGCAGTGCTGGATTTACATATAAGCTAAAAATGCTTAGGGCCTTGCAATCTGCTGGGGCCTCAAATAAAAAAACTTATAACTTATAAACCTCAATTAAAATTCCTGTGTTTAGTGGTAACAAATTGTTCAGGAGAAAGATAATTTTCACAGCTAAAGATAAGAAAAAATGAACTGAGAGCAACTATGTCTCAAGAAATATTGTCCACACTTAGCATCATGTGTATAGAAAGCGATAAGTTACGTAGCATATCTTTTGATGACATAATTAATGGATATGCTTTTGGAAAATCAAGAAAGAAAATGTTTTAAGTATCTTAGAGCCTTTTAGAGGATTATATAATATAATTATTTCTATTAAATATTGTTGTATTATAACGATTTATCCACTCCATATTTTCAATATTAATTTATTATATATATATATATGTGTGTATATGTATATGTGTGTATATGTACCTGTATTATTTGGAATTTTGCAAATAAAAAGCAAGGAAAAAGGGCCATCTCTTGAAGTTACAAATGGAAGTGGGAGTAAGAAGGTCAGGAGTGGCTTTTTTTTTTTTTTTTTTTGCAAAACATGGTTGGGCTGTGGAATGCATTGCCAGATAGGGTAGTGAGGAATGGTGTGATGGAGTTTAAGATTGGCCTCCCACAATGAGTCTTATGACTCCATGGAGATCCTGAATAATAATGATATTGAGGCAGATGAGATTTGTGAGTGACAAGTTGCAAATAGGTGGGTGATAATAATGAGTTACTTTAACTATGAAAACATCAGTTTGAAACAGGAAATAACATATAAGAGTAATGAGAATGAGTTGCTTAAGGAAACTACTCTTTACACATGTGATAGAGGCAATACACATGGCACTGTGTTGGATTGAATGATATTGTCGCATATAGTGACAGAAAATTCTGCACAATGCTACCATTAGATGGAAAATAACGCATGATTTTAACATGGAAATTGACCAGGCTTTACTGAAGAATGAGAAAATAGACTGATCTGTTGCTAATCGGTTGATCAGAGCAAAATTAGTAGTGCTTATGACCTGATTTGGCATTAGTTATGGTACTTTTAGTCAGTATAATTAAAGTTGGATGGAATCATGATATTACACAAGAGCTAAAGAGGAAGAGAATGTCACAGAAGAGGTAAATAGCATAATACTCAACAGCTGCACAAAGAGCATTAGGTATAGGACAGAAAGTTTGACTGTAGTGAGAAAGATAAATTAGCCTACAAAAGGAGATAGGTTGAGGCTGCAAAGCAAGGCCTAAGGATACTTTTAAGTTACAAGATGATTGGCATTCATTATGGAGAGTTAGGAAGACAGTTATTGTGTTAGTGTAATAACTTTAACATAAGCCAAGATAATTACCTGATGTTTCAACTTTCACATGAAGGTCGTCATCTGGAGTTCGTCATGTATATACAAAAAGACAAGCTACATTTCACTACACATTTCATAATCATTTCTTCTGGTAGAAAAAATACTTCATCAAAACTAGAATCCTGTTATTTATGCAGCTACAGATCACTATCAGTTAATTAAATAAAAAAAACAACAATATTAGTGGTGACCATATTAATGAATAATAGCAGAAATTATCAATATTTACTAAAATTATTGCTCATCCTGGAGTATAGGATTGCTGGACAACTTGAAACAAAAAGCATATTTCAAGGAAACATTAGAGAAATAACCAGAAGTGAGCAAGTAAGATTATTTTGAGATTGTATAAAGTTGTGAATGAGGAAGATTGAGAGTGTTCTGTGAAGATAGCAGACAGGAGGAGAATGGGGGATGTGATTGAGATATGTGGTCTGTGTTTGATGGAAACGAGGATTTGTATAATGCTGATGGGCTGTATCTAAATGGTTTTGGTGTTAGTGTTGGGTTTGTTGGGTTTGTGAATTTGTTCTTCGTTCACTGAGCATGCTGAAGCGCATATTCGGGAAAACTTAGGCAATTAGGGTAGAATCAAATGAGTTTCTGTGAAGACACACGAGGTGAGCGAGTCTGAGAATGAGCAAGTGTGGAATCTAGTCTCTCAAGCAAAAATATTAAATAGAGTAGTCAATTTAGGAAGTAAAGGTGGGTGGGGAGGGATATAGGGGAGGGGGATTATTGCATGGAGTCATAGGTGGTGGGGAAAGCTGTATAGTGATCAAGGATGCAAGAAGTAGATTTTTGCTTGGAGAGTGGTGAATTGATGGTGAACGAATTTGTGGTGAATGCTATGAGGAGTAGATTTTTGCATGGAGTGCTGAATTAGTGATTAATGAATTAGTGGTGAATACATTGTCCGAATGGGTGGTTAATGCACACCAATGGTGTTATATGATGGTGGGATATGATGTAGAAGGTTTTGCTTTTTGGGATGGGTTTTTGATTCTTTATGTTGGTTTAGAAATAATTCTAATTTCTACAAAGGGTTTTGAAAGATTGTAATATAGCAGAATGGTATATCTTCTTCCCTGTTCCATCATCTATGTGGATGATGATGAGGCCGAATGAACTCTTTCCACTTCTGTCTGTCCCGGGAGAGTCCGAACAATTCTGTCCAGTTTGGTGTCACTTATTGTGATTTGTTTTTCAGGTCCTCTTTTATTTTGTCTATCCATCTAATTCTGGGCTGTCCTTTGGATCTTTTACCTTCCATTGTTGTATTCAGGGCTTTAGATAGTAGTCTTTCTGTTCCCATTCTGGTCACATGGCCAAACCATCACAGTCTTCTTTCTTGGATTTTGTCTATTATTGTTATTTCTTGTTTTAGTCGTTTCCTTATGTCTTCATTTCTTAGTCAATCTAGCAGAGATACTCCAAGTAATCTTCTTAGCCAACCCATTTCAGTAACTAATAATTTTTTCTCTTCAGCCTTTTTGAGATTCCAGCATTTACTTCCATAGAGGAGTATTGGGAGGACCATTGTTTCATAGAGTCTTACTTTTGTTACTTGTTTGATGTCTCTTGACTTCCATATTTTATTAAGTCCAAAAGTTTGGGATGCTTGACTGATTCGTCTGTTTATATCTTTTATATAATTTCAACATTGTACGCAATAACTCCTCCAAGGTAGGTGAAGTTTTCTACCTGCTCTAGATTCTTACTATCAATTTCAATTTTCAGATTGGTGCTACTTTTTCCTACTTGCATAATTTTTATTTTGTCTATATTTATATTTAATCCAGATTTTATATACTCCTTTATTTTATCAGAAATTCGCTGTAGATTTTCTTTTGTGCTTGCAAGTAATGCAATATCGTCTGCAAATTTTAAATTTGTCACATTTTCCCTGTATATTTTGATTCCGGAGTCTTCGTTGTTTAAGGCCTTATTGGCTGCTTCTTCCAGTGTAAGATTGAACAGGTCTGGTGATAGATTGCACCCCTCTCTTACTCCGTTCTCTGTGTAGAACCAGTTGGTTAAGGTGTCCTCCATTCGTACTGCACTTTCAGATTTCTTATACAGATTCTTTATTATTCTTATGGTTTTGTTGGGAATTCCAAATTCTTCCATAGTTTTCCATAGTTCTCTTTTACGGATTGAATCAAATGCCTGACTAAAGTCTATGAAATTTATGTAGAAACGTTGGTTGTACTCTAGTGTCTTTTCTATTAGCTGTCTTAAGGTGAATAGTTGATCAATTGTGCTTCGCCCTTATCTGAAATCGGCTTGTTCTTCTCCTAGTGCCAGTTCTATATATGGCTTCATTTGTTTTTGGAGTACTTTTATAAAAACTTTACTTGGAATACTGAGGAGGCTAATCCCTCTGTAATTATTGCATTCTGTTTTATCTCCTTTTTTGTATATAGGAGTTATGACCGATTTAGTCCAATCAGTAGGCACTGCTTCGTTTTTGTAGATCCTTTCAAATAATGTTTTTAATGGTTCCAAAAGTTGTTCCTTTCCTGCTTTTAAGAATTCTGCATGTATTTGATCAATGCCAGGTGCTTTCCTAGTTTTGAGTTTTTCTATGCTGTATGCTATTATTTCTTTGGTAAAGATATTTGTTTCCTCTTCCATTTCAGTGGCTGGAATAGCAATATCCTACGAGCTGGTTTTATTATATAAATCTTTGAAGTATTCTTCTCATATGGCCATTCTTTTTGTTTTACTTGCAATTAGTTGTCCCTCTTTGTTTTTGATCATTATTTTATTTTGATAGCTTTTCTGCCATTTTGCATTTTTCTTCTAACCAGTTATTCTTGTCTCTTTTAACTAGTTTTCTAGTTAAAAATCTGTTTTAGTTTCATGCTCTTCCTTTGGAATGGTATATAAACTGACATAAATCAGAACTTCATGGGGTGGATTAGCATCTGGCCCACTGATAGTTATCATTCTTATTCTTGGACACTGCTCAAGGAACAATACCATGGGAGCGGAGATGGATAACTAATGGAATACTTTAGAACTATTTTTTCTACTTGTATTTCAGTGATATTTAATCTTTTTGGGAAAAAAATCGGATGTAGAAGCCTTTGATGGTATTCACCATAGGATGAAGCCTTTGGTGAGATCAGAAGATGATTGGGAATATCAGTTTCATGTGTCTTTCGCTTTGGCATTTAGAGTGGGAAAGATAAGTTCATACTATGTTGACAGTGCTTCATCATAAGAAATAGATGCAGCAAGGGATCATGGAGTGGTAAGGAATTGAAATTCAGGGTATACCAGTGATTCTTAACAGGTGTTCCCCAGAATATACCAGTCAGGGTATACCAGTGATCTTAACAGACACTTTGTAAAATGTCTTCAAAATGATATTTGGTGTGCTAAAATGGCATATTTAGCCGATATTTTTAATTAGTTAAACAGCGTTAACACGAGTATCCAAAGGAAAAAGTAAAATATTTTGACATCCACTGACAAATTGTCAGCTTTTCAAAAAAAGTATCTTTTTGGAAAAACCGCATATCGAAAAAAAAAAAAAGAAGTAGATATGTTTCCTTCACTCTATAATAAAAATATCGAGAGAATTATTTCCATTATAACAGAACGTTTAACAATATTGTAAGAAAAGATTTCAAGTTATTTTCTTTCCGTAAATACACACAATTATGACTGGATACGACATCCATTTGGCACAGTTAATACATCAAGTTGTGAATTTAAAGTATTCACAACTTGATATATTAACGTATTTAAAGTATTCACAACTTGTCAACGGGATTGTACTTTTAATGAAATTCTCTGAAATATCTCTTGAGGAATTTTGCATTTTTATCCAAGCCGAATACCTAGCTCTCTCCACAAGGACACTGAAAATTTGTTACAGTTTTCAACATCATATTTGTGTGAGCTCAGTTTCTCAATAATAACCAATACGAAAACTAAAAAGCGTGAAAGCCTTACTAATATAGACAAAGAGATGAGGATAGTTATGTCATGTATTAGACCTGATATTGCTGAAATCTGCAAAAGCCGAGAAGCTCAAGTATTGCATTAATTGTATTTTATTGATAGTTTTATGACCCTAATGCTTTTGGTGTTCCCCCAAATTTTTCTTATAATCAAAAGTGTTCCATGACTTTGAAAAGGTTAAGAACCTCTGTGGGTGTACATTTCACCCACTAATTAAGAATTATATACATCTTTTACTGTCAGTTGATAACCTACATTTTCATGGTATGGTTGATTCCAGAGTAGGAGATCTGGCAATATCAACATAATCCCTCATATAAACAGGATGTCTTGCTTAGGAGTCACACCTGTAGACGGAGCAACATATTGAAAGTTTATGTCGTCTATACTTCACATGTGAATAGTAGTAAGATTATAGAATAAACCACTAAATTTGTCTGTTTTATAGATATATTTAGTGGTTTATATGCACCACAACTTAATATGAAGATATCTTTTATGCCCAAATCCAGTAATCTGATCCAGGGAAACACCCAGGAAAGACTTTTTTATAGTACAAATGGGCTGGAATGCAAAAATCAGAATAGATACAGGAAGGAATTTTCTCCCTTTTTCTTGGCTCTATGAAGCTGATTGAATTTGCTTTACAGAATGATCTCACCATAACCAATATACTTTTCCCACATAAAAAGGTCATGAAAATTGATAAATTGTGGATATTCAAGGCAGATGGAAGGAGGGTGTGTGTGTGTGTGTGTGTGAGTGAAGTATGAGCTGAATGAGGATTTGATGAATGCTAATAAGTTGATGACAGAAAGTGTTAGTAGCGAGAATGTCACAAGGAGAATGAGTGCTTCTCTCAAAGAGAAGGATGTGTGAACGAAGAGCAAAAAATTGATAAAATTTTTTGCTCTTCTTTTTTCAAGAAGAAAATTTTTTCAAAATTATTGAAAAAGAAAACGAGTGATTTGAAAACCTTAATGTATGGTAAAAGTAATGAAAGTGAAGCAAATGTGGCAGAAGGCAATGAAATTGAGTGAATGAATGAAACCGGAAATAGCGTGTCGCAAGGTTCGAAAGCTGGAAAATTCGAAAGAATGAATGACAGAGAAAATGTGACGCAAGATTCAAAAGTTGAGTTGGTTAGGATGAGGCAAGAGATGAAATGGATGCGGAATGAAGTTAAGAAAATTTGAGAAATGTATGGGAGAGTGAAAATGATTAAAACAAATCATGTTGGTCTAAAAGAGGTAATGAAAGACATGCAAGTGGCGTTGTGTGGTGACTCAATTATTAAAGGTGTGCTGGACGAGAGGATACGTAAAGTATGTTTTACTGGAGGTAGAGTGATTGAGGCATTAGATATGAGAAATAAGCGAGCAAAAGAGTTCGTAGTTGTAATAGGTACAAAAGATTTCACTGCAAACAAAGAACATGTCAGATTGTATATTAGGATGTTGTTGAGACAGATAAAAGAGAATAGTGTGATAGGAAAGATAATAAGCATGTTACCCAGGTATGATGACAGTGGTGAGATGAGGTGGGTAGCAAGGATTATTGAATGATATGGAAGCAGAAATGTGTGAGGAGAAAGCAGTGCAGAATGTTAATGTGTGGAACGAGTTTGAAGGACGAAGTGAACTGTATAGGAAAGATAGACTTCATTTGAGTGGTTTTGGTGTGAGTTGCTTGGAAAGACTGTTGCTGGAAGGTAGGGAAGTGAGTACAGAGAATGAATCTGATCAAGTGGCAAGCGATATGGAAGAGTAAGACAGGAGAGATTGAAGAGGTGGTTGTGAATGAAGAAGTGAGTGGCATGAGTATAGAGAATGACAGAGCAGGTGCAAGACAGACAAGGAAAACGGAGAGGCTCAGAGTGGACAGAAAATCAACATGAGAAAGGCAGATGCTCCAAGAGAATGTGAATGCATGCATAGACAAAAAGGGAAGTGGATGACCTGGATCAATGGAAAAGAGTTGGATCTGAAGAAGATTCAGAAATGAATAAGGAGAAAAAGAAATGGCTCAAGTTAAGCATGGAGAAGTCACATCAAATAAGTGGTGTCAGTGAAACTATCTATAGATCAAGGAATAAGCTGCTGTGTTTGTATACAAATGCTAGAAGTGTAAGAAACAAAGCAAATGAAATGGTTGCATTAATTGAGTCTGTTCATTCATCCAAAAATTGTTGGAATAAGTGGGACATGGTTGGATGAGGACGAGTGAAAATGATTAAAACAAATCATGTTGGTATAAAAGAGGTAACGAAAGACATGCAAATGCGTTGTATGGTGACTCAATCATTAAAGTGTGCTGGTAAAAAAAGAAAGAGTGAAAAAGGGAGGGGGGGGGCGGTAGTGCTATTGATGATAAAGAAAAAAGTCATATCCATACAAAGTAGAGATGCAAGAAGGAAATAGTGATAGTGGTTTTGAATAGAGAGAAATACTTAGTTGGATGTTCTAGACCTGGTAATGTGGATGGTAGTGACTACGAAATGTATACTCAAATTAGCCAAGCAAATAAGAAAAGAGTGATTATAATGGGTGATTTTAACTATGGCAATATAGATTGGGATGATGAGATAGCAACTGGAAGTAAAGAAAATGAGTTTCTTGAGTTTTTGAGGGACAACTACCTCAGGCAGTATTTAACAGATTGCACACGAGGATTGAGGGTCTTGGATTTGATCATCTCATCAGAGGATGTAATTATAAATGAGGTGGCAAATCATCATCCAGTTGATGAGTGATCATGAAGTGATTACCTGGGTGGTTGCCAGCAGTGTGAGCTCTCTGTGAGAAAAGGGTATATATATATATGGAACTACAAGGAGTTGATTATGAGGACCTCAGGAGATAGCTTGCAGGCATGGAATGAGGAGTTATCTGGAAAAGAGATCAGTACAGTTTAGGGCATATTCAAGAACTATCTAGTAGAAGCAATGTCTAAATGTATTCCAATGGTGGGAAGGTTAAATAAGGTAGGTGCGAAATGGACGAATGAAGATATTAGGCATGCAATACAGAGAAACAAGGCATTATGGAGGCAGCATAAGAGAAGTGATAATAACCAATTCCATGAGGATTACTAAGACCAGTCAAGGAGGGTGACTTGGTTGGTAAGGGTAGCAAAAATGAAGTATGAGCAGCAGTTAGCTAATGAAGCCAAAAATAATCCTAGGGAGTTCTTTCAGTATGTAGCCAGCAAAAAAAAAAAGAATAATTATGGAAAGATGACTGATTGGAGAAAATTTCATTCTTGTGAATGTGACATCATGGAGAGATTGAGAGCAGTTTATGATGGGAAAGAGAGACTTACTGTAAGTCAGCAAGTGGTGTATGGGGGGAATTGAGCAAACTTGATGTTAATAAGGCAGTGAGACTCTATAATATATCATCACGTATTCTGAAGGAATGTGCTAGTGAGTTGACATATTTTTTAATATGAATCTTGTGCTGGATTGACTTCCAAAGGAGTGGAAGTAGGAGAAGATTGTGCCACTTCATAAGGAAAGTGATAGAACTCCGCTATCAAATTATAGGCCTATCTGTGTGTCAGGTGTTGTGGTTAAGTTGGTAGAGAAGCTGGTGAGAATTAGGATCCAGAAATGGGTTGAAAACAGTGATATTATCTTTGATGGACAGCATGGATTTGCTAAAGGGATGTCATGTTTTAGTAATGTACTGACTTATTACAATAAGGTGACGGCTTCCTTGGACGGAGGAGAAGGATACACAGTAGTATACTTAAATTTTGCAAAGGCTTTTGATAGATTACCACATGATAAGTTGATGGTCAAACTACAGTGGATTGGGTTGGATATTAGATTAGTGCATTGGATCAGAGACTGGCTATTTGATAGGTATCAGCAAGTTGTGTATGGGGATGCAATAACCAATAAGAGGAAAGTGACTAGTGGTGTTCCTCAGGGATTTTTTTTAGGACCATTGCTGTTTAACTTGTATGTTAATGATATTGGCAAAGATTTTGATGGGAATATCCACTTGCTTTCAGATGCTGCAAAGTTGGAACGAACTATGAAAAGTAGAGAAGATCTTGTTGCCTTACAAAAAGACTTACCGTATATTTTCGCATATAATGCGAACTAGAAATTTTGTTTGAAAACTAGCCCTAAAATGTCATGTCTACATATAATGCGATCTGTTAATCTTGTTCCCTAACATTATAAATAAAACAATACGAATTAACGTAAGAAATATTTATTTTAAAACAAAATGTCAAAATCCTTTAAATTCTTCTTCATCTTTTGAGTCATCAAACATTTCATTTATAAATTCATCTGTAGGCATTGCGTCATTGTCATCATGCTCTCCGTTTTGTTGTGCGTCATCCTCACTTTCATATATGATGTCATCTTCAGATCCATCCATTGAATTACTTATTCCACATTTAAGAAATGAGCATTGAATCATTTTAGATGGTATGGAATCCCAAGCTTCTTTATTTAAAGAACTGTTGAAAGTGATCTTTAAACGGCTTAATCAAGATGACATCAATACTTGATCCAGCCACAATCTGGATCAAGCACCTTCTTCATCCATCCAGCCTTTCCGATTGGCACGAACAAAGACCCCTAGTGGAAATTTCATATGCTTCGGAATTGTCTTCCTTTTAAATATTACTGTCGGCTTTAATTTGGTTCCGTCTGCAATGCATGCTAGAACAATGGTAAAATGCGTTTTTTCATATCCCGTTGTTTTTATGAGGACATTCTTTTCACCAACTGAGTTTAATGTTCAATTCCCAGGCACATCAATGAGCGTCTCATCCATTTTGCCTATTTGGGAAAGTTCATATCCGTGACACTTCCGTAATTTTATGATGAATTTATGGAAGGACTCCAGTTTTTCTTCAAGCTGCTTTGGTAACTTCTGCGCAATTTTTGTTCAGTGTCGTAATGTTAATGCTTTGCGTTCCATAAATCTGTCACCACCCAGGCGAAGCAAGAAAAGATGAAATACCTGGTGTGACCTTGAATTTACCATTCTTGAGTTGTAGAGCTCGAAAATGAAATGCATGTCTTGTTACTATAATGCCATCTTGTCAGTGCATCAAAATCCATTCATTTAGCTCTTCCTCGAGTTCTGGAAAGGATGATATATATCCACGACGGGCACGTTTCATTTTGGGGATTTTTTCAAGACTTTTTGCTTACCCCAAAGTCTAATAATACTCTCTACTACACCAAATTCTCTCATAGCGACACTGTTATTATGTTCTTCTGCAAACTGCACGACACGCAATTTAAATCCTGTTTCAAAAGATGAATGTTTACGTTTCTGTTGGCTCATTTTCAGGCTAGGTTTGTTTAACGAATAATATTTAAAATGAACTGTGGTTAAACCGATATAACTGTGCTAATATCCTGCCAAGGGCGTGGTATATTAGCACTACTTACATTACTGGCTTTATGCGCAGATACGATGCACGCTCAGTCGCTGAATGCGAGTGGGTCAAGTAGATTTGGTTGCATAGGCATTAGGTAGTATATATTGTGTGTGCAAGTCTAATAAGATGTTATGGTCATGGAGATTGTTTTTGCTATCGTTGTGATCGGACGTATTCCTTTAGACTCTGCCTAGTTGAATTTTATATAAGGTTTTTCGAGAAGCTCGCTTTGCACTGGAACTAACACAGTTCGAGACCTACTATCTTCCCCTCTGTATGAAATATGCAGAGGTCTGATGGCCGGCAGGCCCCACCCGCAATGAGGACCAGTGGTGGATGAATGGTATTTTAGGGAGGTTGGTCTTTGCACTTTGTCCAAGTAAGTTCCCGAAACTCCTTTTCCCTTGTTTTTAAGATAGTCACCTATAATAAACTAACTTTTTTGCTGGTAGAAGCTTACTCTAAGCTGTCTACAGGAATTTGCTAGTGGACTCTCAAAGTCTACAGGATCACTTACAAAACGCTCGGGAAACCCGAGCAACTGCTATTTTCTCTGAAGCAAGATAATGGACTCTCCATACGACGAAACTCGATTTTAAGCATCTATTGGCGATTTTTAGACATGGGGGAGGCCTGCTGTAAAGGAAATGGCCGGGAAAGGTAGCAATTCACCAAATAGAAGAGGTTGATTCAGAGGACTGCCAATCCCCTGACCCTCTTCAAGATTCCAGCAAAGAAAATGCCACATAAGCTGAAATTCACACACTTGAGGATAATGACGACTTCCAAGTAGTTAGTAGGAAGAAGCAAAAGAAGGAGTCTCTAGAACCTGAAATGCTGCCTCAGACCTCAGAGAGAGCAACACCAATGGATACTACAACACAAACTGAAAGAGTAGTAGAGGCGGATGCAGTGACTCGGTCTAAAGAGAGAATTCCACCAGTGATCTTACGATCTAAAGAAAAATGGTCATCAATCACTGAGTTGATGAAAAACAAGAACATTAAATTCAACTCAGCAAAGAACACCTATGAAGGAGTCCAGATTCAGCCTGAAGGTGCATCAGACTACTGTCTGCTCACCAGACATTTAGATGAATTGAAAGTCCCATATCACGCTTTTCAACTAAAAAGTGAAAAAAACCTCAAAGTGGTAATCAGAGGCTTAATAGAAACAATACCATCTGAGGAAATAGCCACTGATCTCAAATCGCAAGGATTAACACCAATAAAAATATCACGCATGTACAGAGCGGATAAGCAGCCCATGCCTCTGGTCTTGGTGGAGATCATTAAAGATCGAGAGATTTATGACCTTAAAACTGTCTGCAATTTGATTATCAAGACTGAACCTCTAAGAAGGAAGACATCCGCCGGACAATGCTATTGCTGTCAAAAGTATGGTCATGCGCAAAATCTTTGTAGGGCAGGATACAAATGTGTGAAGTGCAGAAATAATCATGTACCAAACCAAGAACCACTCCTAAGTGTGCCAACTGTGCCGGTCCACATCCAGCTAATTACAAGGGCTGTTCACTCCACTCATCTAACCTGACAAGGACTAGGGAGGCAGTAACCCCGTCCACTCAGAAGCGAGTCACTCACCTTGAATCGGAAATTAAAGTGCAGGCTATTACACCTGATAAATCATATGCCTCTGTAGTTTCCTCATGCATCAAATTGGCAGAAACCACACCAAGCAGCCAAAACTGCTGCAATGCTTGCTGCCACTTTGGGAGAAATGCTATCAGCTTTTAGCAAGTCAAATCCAAACCAGGCTGACACAGACAGATTTTTCAAAAATACCCAAGTCATATTCTCGTTGATTAATGGATAATTCGGCCATCACAATAAATTCTATACAGGTTGCATTCTGGAATGCTAATGGACTCAGCAACAGCATTCTAGAACTCCAAGAATTTGCTACCCACTAGAAAATTGATATCCTGTTAGTTAAGAGACCCATCTGCGGCCCTGTGATAATCCCAAGCTAAGAAATTACTCATTAATTAGAAATGATAGACATCATGCCAGAGGTGGAGGTACTGCAATCTTTATAAAGAAAAACATCTGTTATAATGAGATAGAAAAGATTCCTACAACTAACCTGGAAAAAACTGGAATAAAAATTTACACCATTAATGTAGGCAACTTAAAAATATATTCTGTTTATAACCCTCCAGGCAGAACTCTGCTATTCTCTGATCTTTCTCAGCTGCTTGACACTACGGAAACAACAATAGTAGCATGTGATCTAAACTCAAAACATCCCTTATGGAATAGCAGGTGTACCAATTACAACGGAAAAATCCTTTCAAATTTTGCTAAGTTGAGAAATATTATCATCGCAAGCCCGGAACCAACACACTATGGAAAACATGGCAGGCCCGATGTATTAGATATAGCCATATTCAAAAACACATCTCATCAATTCCAGCTGCAAGTAGTTAACGACCTCAGTTCGGACCACAACCCAGTACTTCTAAAACTGGGAGAGGATCCGGAACTTATTCCCAGTCAATCATTTACTAATTTCACAAAATTCAAGGCTACAATCAACACTATCATGATTCAGTGCCGAATATCTCCACCTGTGAAGAAATTAACACAGCATTCAACAACCTGGAAAGCAAAATTCAAACTAGCTTAACTGCAGCCTCTTCTATTTCCACTCCAGCTCAAGTAATCCTACTTCCAGAAGAAATCCTTGCTCTAATCAAAAACAAAAATAAAATCGGACGTCGCTTTCATAACACGTTATCTCCTCAAGATCGCAAAGAGCTGAACAGAGCATCAAACTTACTTCGCTATGCACTAAAAGATCACAGAAATCTACAATGGGAAAGAAAACTTTGTTTCCTGAAAACTGAAGATAACTCCTTGTGGAAGTTGGCAAAAGCTATCCATACGGACTGTTCCAATATCCACTCCATTCATGGAGAAAGAGGTATAGTTTATAGGGATGATGAAAAGGCAGAAGCCCTCGCTGAAGCTCTTCAACTTCAGTGCAGTCCTAATTATGCGCATGCGGATTTGGTCTTCATAGAAAAAATTCACTGCTGAGTCCGTACTGCGCTCCGGCAGCCTAGCAGCCGTGAAAATATCTGTCCCACCTCCCCTAAAGAGGTCTATTCAATCATTAGGAAGCTTAACAACAAAAAAGCCCCTGGCCCAGATGAAATTAACAACAAAACAATCAAGGCCCTTCCTCACAAAGCTGTCATGCATTTGGTAGCAATCATAAATGCAATACTCAGACTAAACTATTTTCCAACCCGATGGAAACAAGCAGATATATTCCTCATTCATAAGCTGGAAAAAGTGCCTCAGTTACTGCAAAGTTACAGACCCATCAGTCTCCTTTCATGCTTGGGAAAAATTGCAGAAAAAATCATCCTTAATCGACTTCAAGTTGTGGTGAACAACAACACAATGCCGAGAGAACAGTTTGGGTTTCGAACCGGGCAGAGGACTACACAACGAGTCCATAGACTGGTTGAATTTATCACTACTGGATTCAATTGGCGACAACATATAGGAGCTGTTTTTCTGGATGTAGCAAAAGCCTTTGATAAGGTTTGGCACAAAGGCCTCATCTATAAATTATTTATGGCTAAAGTTCCGCTCTACCTTATCAAACTTATCGACTCCTTTCTAAAAAACTGGAAATTTCAGGTCAAGCTGAGAGGACTCAAATCCTCTTTGAAAAGAATCACTGCAGGTGTTCCTCAAGGCTCGTTGCTCTCTCCGCTGCTTTTTAACATCTTCGTTGCTGACGCCCCTAAAACAACATCAACCACCACAGCTTGCTATGCGGATGACAATTTTGAGTAGATCTCTCAGGCCGAACTTAGCTACACAGTGTCTACAAATTGCAGCAACAAACCTAGAAAAATGGCTCAGGAAATGGAGGATAGCTGTGAATGCCGACAAAAGTACTGCCATTCTCTTCACAAGACGGAAGGCATCCCACTACGGAGAAGTCAAACTTTTCAACACAACTATTCCATGGAAATCCAGCACCAAATACTTAGGTATTCAACTGGACAACCACCTCACCTTTAACTCTCATATAGACTATGCCTGCAGCAAGGCAAACTCCGCAATTATGCAACTTTACTCTCTTCTCAACCGAAGAAGCCGTGTCGGCACCGAAAACAAATTACGGATCTACAAAACCATCATTAGACCCACATTAAATTATGGATCACCGGCTTGGGGTCACACCTCTCCTGGCAACATCAAAAGGCTACAAGTCATCCAGAACAAATGTCTCCGTATGATATTCAGTGCTCTGTGGTTTGTCAGGAATGCTCTCCTCCACCGTGATGCTGACATTATCACGGAGAAGCATGATATTCACATGCTTCTCCGTGATATTTCCACTACATATTTCACCAAAGCAGCTAGTTATCCCAAACAACTCATTCGAGAGTCATCTAACTATGATGAAAACGATAGGTGGAAACAAGCGTCTGAAAGCGGCTCTGCTCATCAGTACAGACGCTCCCACACTGCCATAAAATGGGTGAGCCAGGTGCTTGATAAATCCTCATTAATTAAGCAATTTTTCATGGAGATGAAGGGATTGTAATCCATGGGATTGAGCCACAAATCCAGCTACAAGTGTTAAGTATAAGATGTTATATTTTTTAAGATCCGCATATAATGCAAACCCCTAACTTTAGACCATAAATTTTAACCATAAATTTTTCGCATTATACGTGATAATATATGGTAAATAATTTGAGTGAATGGGCACAGAAATGGGGATATGAGTTCAGTGTTGCAAAATGTAAGGATTTTAGATTTGAGAAACATAGAATTTATGCTTGGTTGGGATATATTGTTGGAGGTTTGAGGAAATTCGAGATCTTGGAGTGATAGTGGATAAGGATCTGAAATTTAGGGTACACATTGCCAAAATTGTGAGGACAACACAAATTATTCTGGAAATGATGCAGAGGACACTGACTTGTAGAAGTAAGGAGATTCTTGTTCCATTGTATAAAGCTCTGATTAGAACACATGGACTTCTGTGCACAGGTTTGGTCACCTGTGTCCAGAGGACACTTAATAAGGTAGTTTCTGATCTCTGGAATGTCAAATATGGGGAAAGATTGAGAAGATGCAATTTACAGAGTCTAATGAATTGGAGGAATGGGTTGATATGATAGAGACCGTTCCAATCATTTACAACTCTACAAGGAAAAAAAACCTGCTTCTCTTTCCCCTGCTCACACCCTCCTTTACAGCTTCCAGGGATGTCCTCTGGTTCTCCTCTGATCTCCTACCATTTGCTGTAAATCCTCTCCAACATTGATCCTATAGCAACCCTAACTTGTAGGAGATCAGGGAAGAACCAGAAGACATCCCTGGAAGCTGTAGAAGGAGGGTGTGAGTAGGGGAGTGAGAAGCAAGTTTATTTGCTTGTAGAGTTGTGAATGATTGGAATGCCTTGCCTGAGAGTGTGTTTGTGTGTGGTCTGCAGGGAATTTGAGTGTGTTTAAGCTGTAGTATGATGAGCTGTTTGTATGACAAAAGGACCTCCTAGATGAGGCTTTGACTCCATGGGTGTGTGCGTGTGGGGGGGTCTTGGGATAATAAAAATTATAATAATTATTATTATTCCCCTGCTCACACCCTCCTTTTTCAGCTTCCAGGGGATGGCCCTTTGTTCTACTCCCTTTCCCCATTATATGAAAATTTTTTTCCACGTTAACCTAGTAACAACCTCTTACCTACTTAAACGTTTCATATCATATTATCATATCCTCTCTCTCTCTTCCTCCTATTCACAAGGTTTTGCAAACTGCATTTCCTCAATCTGATCCCAGAAACGACTGATTAAGGAAGTAACTGGTATTTGGGATGTGGGCTATGAAGACATATTTACAAGGCTTTGTGGGTTGCAAATCCTTTTAAATAGGAAGAAGAGAGAGGATATGATTGGGATATTTAAGTTGGTAAAGGGTTGTTACCAAGTTGACGTGGAAGATATTTTTCATAGAATGGGAGAAGGAGGTAGAACAATTGGACATCCCTGGAAGCTTTATAAGGCGGGTATAAGCAGTGGCATAAGGAGGGTATGAGCAGTGTGTGTGTGTGTGTGTGTGTGTGTGG
Source organism: Typopeltis vanoorti (assembly GCF_054136105.1). Classification (NCBI taxonomy): domain Eukaryota; kingdom Metazoa; phylum Arthropoda; class Arachnida; order Uropygi; family Thelyphonidae; genus Typopeltis; species Typopeltis vanoorti. The sequence continues at coordinate 91,292,690 of NC_143554.1, forward strand.
TCTGCAGAGAATTTGAGTGTGTTTAAGCTGTAGTATGATGAGCTGTTTGTATGACAAAAGGACCTCCTAGATGAGGCTTTGACTCCTCTAGGAGGTTCTTTGCACGGAGAATGTTTGTGAGTGGTACGTGTTATCTGATATTGTGGTGAATGTGGATACATGGAATGAGTTAAAGAATGATTTGATCAACTTTGTGCATAACAGTGTGTACTCCTTTGATGAGGTGTTAATAATAATAAAATAAAGTTACTCATACTCTTAAAAATATGGCTTAACCATAAGAAATCAAATCAGAAATCAAAAATAATAGGCTTAGAATCTTTAATACACATGGAAGATCAAAAAAGGGAGATTAGACCAAAAATTGCAAAAGCAACAATCTCCTCCAAAAACTAAAAATGCTATGGACAGATAGCAAATTTACAATTACAAACAGATTATATTCTACTTACAGAGTAGTTAATTCAGTACCTTTATACAGAAGTGAATCTTAGACCCTCTTGTAAAAAGAGGTTGCTGGCCTTTGTAACAAGGTGCTTTAGATGAATCCTAAAGATAAGAAACACTAATCATGTCACAAATTTTGAAGTAAGAGAAAGAAACAGTTCTTTTGCCAGCCCAAGAGATAAAGATTCACATTGGTCACATTTGCAGATCTAATGGTCTCCCAATGCAAGTTCTTATTATTTTGTTGTTGTTGTTGTTGTTATTATTATTATTATTATTATTATTAGACTTCCATGGAGTCGATGACTTATCGCAGGAGGTCTTCCATCACATACACAGCTCATCATACCATGAGTGGAATGCATTCACTGTCTCCATACTTACCACACTTCTTAGGAATGCAACCAATCACCCACAGCTCCCTATGCAAAAAACCTAATTTTCACTCATTTGCTCAAAGTGTCATTATACAGCTTCCAGGGATGGCTTCTTCTTCTTTTCCCCCTTTCTACACTTTTTTGAAAAAACTGATCTACATTAATCTGGGAATAACTCTATACCAAATCATGTAAATTTAGTTTAATCCTTTATCCAAGTGTGTGCAAACAAAGTTTGCGCCTGAAAGTATCTTCAGGACTAGGGTAAAGTGGTACAACACCGGGCGACTCCTTGCAAAGGTGGAGTAAGCTACCAACACTCCTATCTCAGTATCACCCATAATGCAAACACATCTCCTTGCGGATATGTATAACGTTATGCATTAAGGGAAGGGCCACTACCCAGACTAGTTTCGACCTTTATTGAGGTCTCTTCAGCAGGTGCCAGTCCCAAGTGGAGATACCAAGGCAGAAGCATTAGCAAGGTCATCTCCTCCTATAGGAGCTGCCAAATGGTGTGCCACCTTTTTATTAAATTACTCTGGATTTAGAGAAAGATGTTGAAAGTTTATTTTTCACTTGGTCAGACTATAATAAATTTAGTTTAATCCTTTATCCAAGTGTGTGCAAACAAAGTTTGCGCCTGAAAGTATCTTCAGGACTGGGGTAAAGTGGTACAACACCGGGCAACTCCTTGCAAAGGTTCCCCCTTTGTCTTTCTATCCACTAGCTCTGCAATTTAGATTCACTCAATCTGCTTTCATACGCTACATTCCAGAGACAGTCAGTTGTCTCTGAACCTGTTCCTACATCTCTTCATCCTTCTGAGAACCCCATGATCAAATTTCTGCACATTAATCGATATGTGATCTGATGAAAGCTATATATACATTGGAATCATAACATTCTTGCTCCTACATGTTAGTATTCCCTGCATCATTCATCATTCCCATAATGCATTGTGCTGGCCTCGCAATTTTAGCAATATTCTCCAACATTTACAGATTTCTCCACCTTCTCTGAGATATCCCTACCAATCATATTCTTTGCATTCCATCTGTGCTTCCTAAACTTTAAAACTACACTTTTCTATGTTGAACCTATAACTCCATTCCCTTGTCCATTCAGAAAAGTCTATTCAAGTCCACTTGGAAGAATATAACATCCATTCTACTTCTCATAGTTCTTCCCAACTTTGCATCATCTGCAAACAGTATCAAAATGCAAGCCTTTCCCATTATTATTTACATACAAATTAAACTAGTTGTGTTCCTTGGGGAACACAACCAGTGAATTTCCTTTTCTGGGATATCAGTCCCCTATACACAACTTGCTGATACCTATCTGACAACCAGTTTGCAATCTATTGTGTTAGGCTACTATCCAACCCCATTTGGTACAGTTTAATTACTAGCTTTTCATGTAGCAATCTTTTGAAGGCTTTTGCAAAACATAAATATACTCATTCCCCCCCCTGTCCAAAGCATTTATCCCCTTGTTATAATAAGTAAGTAGACTGTTAAAACACATGGTTCCTTTAGTAAATCCTTGTTGTCCATCTTTTTCTGTGTCCATCAAAGAAAATTTTGCTGCTGTCAACCCAGTTTCTGAATCCTGGTTCTTGTTAGTCTCTCTCTTTCTAACACCTTACCACAACTGCAGACAAACAGATTGGCCTGTGATTCAAAGCCTTAGTCTTATAACCCCTTTATGAAGCAAAACAGTTTTGCCCTCTTTCCACTCCTTTGTAACTTGATCAAATCTAACACATGTTAAAGAGGTAAGTTCATGCTGTGGTTAACTCCCTGGAACATTCCTTAAAATATGCAATGATATACCATCAAGTCCCATGGCCTTGTTGATATCATGTTTACTCATTACTCATTTCCTGCTCACTCACCATCACTGGCTCCTCACCCCCCCCCTTTCTCTTAAGTTCTGTATCATGTTACTTTTGTAAAAATAATCATATTAAAAATTCTGAATATTTTTACGTATTAATTATGCTTGTTGGTTTTTGTTTTCATATACGCAGTGTCTGCACTTGTGATGTGCTCGTTATGAAAATGTTATATTAGAAGTAACATGTAAAGAAGTAAAAATATTGAAGTACTTACTAAACTGATTATTTGTGTTACTTATAAGAAAGTTTGTTGTATTTTAAAATGTTGAATTTTGTGTTTGTGAAAGACTTTCTTTTATCGCTGATGGATACAGCGAGTCAGCCATTTTTATTGCAGTGCGTAGTTTCTGACTTTGTGAAGTGCACATGCTCCCGAAGAGAACTTGATGTGTGATTGACAGCTGACAAGGAAAGCGTTGCGTATCCAAGTTACAGTTGTAAACAAGAGAGCGTTCGGAAGTTTTTAGAACACTGGCCGAGGAATATTCAAGTTGGGAGGAACTTGATTTTTTTGTGCGGCAGTCAAAAGGAAATTTCATAATATATTCCGAAAAGGGAATAGTGAAAATAATAGGTTTCAAGCAGGAATAAGTAAAGAAATAATAGGAAATCTTGAAACTGCAAGTTTTTATAAACTGGCCGAGGAATATTCAAGTTGGGAGGAACTTGATTTTTTTGTGTGGCAGTCAGAAGGAAATTTCATAATATATTCTGAAAAGGGAATAGTGAAAATAATAGGTTTCAAGCAGGAATAAGTAAAGAAATAAAAGGAAATCTTGAAACTGTAAGTTTTTATAAACTGGCCGAGATATATTCAAGTTGGAAGGAACTTGATTTTTTGTGTGCGGCAGTCGAAGGAAATTTCATAATGTATTCTGAAAAGGGAATAGTGAAAATAATAGGTTTCAAGCAGGAATAAGTAAAGAATAAAAAGGAAATCTTGAAACTGCAAGTTTTTATAAACTGACCGAGGAATATTCAAGTTGGAAGGAACTTGATATTTTTTGTGGCAGTCGGAAGATATTTTATAATGTATTCCGAAAAGGGAATAGTGGAAATATTAGGTTTCAAGGAGAAATAAGTAATGAATAAAAGGAAATCTTGAAACTGTAAGTTTTTAAGGTGGAAAAAGTTAAGACTGTCAATTTAGTATTGTGAATGAAAGGAGAACTTGTTGCTTACATTCTAAAGTGAATGTTTTTCTTAGAGAAAATATTGATAAGGAAGTTCTATAAGTATTAAGAATGCTTGAAAGTGAAAGTTTAGAAAATATATTGATTAAGAAGATTTTTAGGTATTAAAGGTGCCTGATCTGATGAGTATTACTACTAAAAGGAAAACAGGATATAGTCAAGAAGACTTTATGTGTGTTATATTGATTGATGAAAAGGATCCCGATAATGAAGTACAAAGCCTTGTAACTTCTGGAAAAGAGCCTTAACAGAAAGAGAAAAAGACTATGAACATTTTTTTTTGTGATTGTGAAAGAAAAAGTGTTTAGTCTTAAGAGTAAGTTTATATTTTAAATAAGGCCTTGGATCCATATAATCTGTAGTTATAGTTATGTATTATTGCTAGAAGTGTATATATATTGTTTTAGTTTTATTAAATGTGTTTATTTTGTACTTGGTATTGAGTCAATGATTAGTTGGATTCTGAAAGAGTGAGTTAAAGTCATTGCACCAATTGGAGTGAACTCTTTGTGCAAATATAATAACATATAGGGACACTCGGAGTCAAAATAAAAATAATTGTTAGTAAAAGAGAATTTATATATTATTTCACCTCATAAGGATATACTATCTATAATGAGAATAATAATATACATAAAGAGGGAAGTATATAAAAATACACTTATAAATAACACTTTCATAAGGATGAAATATTTTTTTGAATTGTTTATTTATTATCTCTACTATATATCACCTCAGTGGCTATAATTCTACCATTTTCTCCAACCAGTATCATCCTCCCATTATCATTCTTTCTTCAACTGGCCACATATTGAAAACACTCCTTAGGATTTCTTCTGGTGTCAGCTAACTGCTGCTTATACTGCACTTTTTTCTACCCTTACCAAGCGAGTTAATTCTCTTGCTTGCTCTTTGTACTCCTTTTTGAGCTGATTATTATGAACACTCATCTTATGAGTGATAGTAACCAAACATCTTACTCCATAATTTCTTCTTCTTCCAAACTGCATGCTTCACTTCTTCCTTCATCTATTTCACACTCACCATATTTGACCTCTTGACCTTTGGAATGCATCCAGACATTGCCTCTGGCAGACAGTTCCTGAACACCTCCCAAGCAGCACTGATCTCCTATCTGTCCAATTCTTCATTTCAAGATATAGTTGCAAGCTGTCTCCTAAGCTTGTCATAATCTCCAGCCTTATAGTTCCACATATATCCCTTTCTAACAGAAGTCTTCATATGGCTAGACACCATTCGAGTAATCACCTCATGGTCACTCTCACCAATGGAGAGAGATTCAACACCAGCTCGTTTACAATAATGAGAATCCTCTGATGAGATAATCAAATCCAAGATCCTCGATCCCTATGTATCCTCTGTTAAGTTCTAGTAGGATTTATTTCAGAAACTTGAAGAAGAGGCAGGCCTTAAATAATCTGGATAGAGAATATAAAAAAAATATGTTGGACAGGTGCTTCACTTACAGAGCTGAAAGCTAAGTGTCAATCAAGGACTAGTGAAAGATTTTTGTGAGGAATATTCTCTATGGAGACTTTTTTCTTTTTAAGTTTTAATCTCTACTAGTTTCATGCGCATTATAGTACACTTCTTTAGGAGAGTGAAATAAAAAATGAAACGGATCTTATATTGACTTAGTTAAGTAACTGGTATATTAATCATAACAACAATAGAGAATATTTAAAACAGACTAGTTTCAAATTTGCACATGTGCAATTCACTTTGCATTATGATGGCTAGTGATGTGATGTGTAGAGTGCCCAAGTGCAAAAAGGCTGGTGTGCACATTACTTTTTTTTTGTGGAAGATGATGAACCTTGATGTAGGATCATACTTTGTTTCCTGCTATACTGATTAGGGTTTCTTAATATTTCAGTGATAGTCTTTAATGCTTTGATGAAGAAATTGTAATCACTACAGGTGCTTTCTGTATGATCATCATACAACAGAGATGAATCATCATAGTACTTGATGATTTACCTCTATATGCTGTTATTTCTGATTTATGTTTCCTTTTTTCTCCATGTCCTTGATGTATTATAACATGCATATGCTTCATGATTGGCCTGTGTTTCCCTCATAGCAAATTCCATGTGAACATTTGATCTTATATACTCTCAGTTTCACAAGAGTTGGGAATGATGAGGTTTTGAGATTGAAGGAGACTCAAGATGTTGGAAGTTTATTTTGCACTTGGTTAGACTATAATAAATTTAGTTTAATCCTTTATCCAAGTGTAAGCAAACAAAGTTTGCACCTGAAAATATCTTCAGGACTGAGGTAAGGTAGTGCAACTCCAAGCAAAGGTGGACCAAGTTCTCATCACTGCTTGTCTCGGTATCTCCCATAATGCAAAGCACATCTCCTTGTGGACATGTATACTGCTATGAATTAAGGGAAGGGTCACTACCCAGACTGGTTTCGACCTTTATTGAGGTCTCATCAGTGGGAGGCAGACATGATGAGAGCTTAGTCCACCTTTGCTCGGAGTTGCCTGGTGTTGCACTACCTTAGTCTTGAAGATTTCAGGCGCAAACTTTGTTTGCTTACACTTGGATAAAGGATTAAGCTAAATTTATTATAGTCTAACCAAGTGCAAAATAAATTTCCAACATCTTTCTCTAAATCCAGAGTAATTCAATAATAAAGTAGTACACCTGTTGGCAACTCGTATAGGTAAATATGACCTCTCCTATTGCTTCTGCCATAGTATCTCCACGTTTGGGTCTGCCTCCCACTGACGAAACTGGTCTGGGTAGTGGCCCTTCCCTTAATGTATAACAGTATAGATGTCTGCAAGGAGATGTGCTTTGCATTATGGGAGATACTGAGACAAGGAGTGATGAGAGCTTGGTCCACCTTTGCTCGGAGTTGCCTGGTGTTGCACTACCTTACCTCAGTCCTGAAGATATTTTCAGGCACAAACTTTGTTTGCTTACACTTGGATAAAGGATTAAACTAAATTTATTATTAGAGACTCAAGATCTTGCTGGAAAGAAATCCATTTTTATTCCTTGTTGATTCAACACTATCTTTAAGATCTGATACATGATAGATTGTATGTAAGGGATCAATATAATCAAGAAACTCCTTTAGGATGTTCTTAACCATTTTTTTTTTTTTTTTTTTTTGAAGGAAAAGACAGGTAGTTCTTGGCTTCTTTTCTCTGTTGTTTTGCTGTGCTGCTTGTTGCTGAAAATGTTGAAAAATTTGTCCTGTCTCATAGGGATTTTTAGTAATAGTGGTGGGACTTTTCATGGAGGTATCTTCTTATTTGCATTGGTTTTCTATAGACTGAATAGCTAAGGTTTATTTTGTTTGTAGGGACTCCTTTAAGGATGTTCTCAACTTTTTTTTTCCTTTAATGACCATTTTTTGAAAGGAAGATGACAGGTATTCCAGTTCTTGGCTTCTTGTCTCTGCACTGCTAGTTTATATGCCATGTCTACAGAGATTTTTATAATAGCAATTTTTCATGACAGATGGTTGTAGGACCTTTCATAGAGGTACCTTCCCATGTGCATTGGTTTTTATAGATTGAATAGCTAAGTATTTTTTGAACTTAGCTAAATAATCTATAAAAGATCTATAAATAATATAAATCAATTGCACGGAGCTGTTTTTTTTCTAATTCAACAATGAAGTGTATGTGGAGATGAATGCTGTTAAGGTAATTTGACAAAATCTCATGGTTGTTTTGCCTAGTGCTGGGGAATATGATCAATAAATTATCCACATAGTATAGCTGAAGTAGGTTATAATTTGTAATATCACCAGGCTTTGGGTTCAAAAAATTCCATACACAGGTTAGGATAAAAGCAGGGATAGAGATGAGCCAATTGCTAGGGTCTTCTATCTGCAGATAAAAGACCCTTGCAATGTCTGGGGAAAATAGGTTCTTGTATTAGTCCTATGTTTTATGCTTGAGATATAATGGTGAACAAGTTTGTGATGTCCAAGCTTGCTAGTGTATGTGTCTATCTCGACACCTCTTACTTGGTTATTTAACTTAAGTTTGAACTCTGGTATGGTCCCTAGAGAGTGGAAGGAAGGCAAAATAGTTTCTTTGCATAAAGGTGGCTCTAAAACTGTTGTAGTTAATTACAGACCAATCACCATCTCAGGAGTGGTGGTAAAAGTATTGGGAAAATTGGTTAAAGACAGAATTCAGGAATGGGTGGATCAGAATATGATACTCTATAGGGGCCAACATAGTTTTGTTAAAGGTCGATCCTTTAACAAAATTTATTTTAAATTTATTTAAAAGCAATTAACTTTTTATAATAGAATGACATCTGAGTTGGACAAAGGAAATGGCTACACAGTGGTACTTCTGGATTTTGCTAAGGCTTTTGACAGGATACCCCATGGAATACTGTTGTGCAAATTGGAGTAGATGGGGATGGATACTAAACTGGTGATATGGATAAGAGAATGGCTCAGGGAGAGATACCAGTAAGTGGCATATGGAGGAGCAGAGTTCAGGATGAAGCAGGTGACCAGTGGTGTGCCTCAGGGCTCTGTGCTTGGATGCTGTTATTGTTTAATTTGTACATAAATGATATAGGAAATGGCTTAAAGGGAGATATTCAATTGTTTGCTGATGATGCAAAGTTGGGTAGCACAATAAAAAATCAAGCCAATGTTGACAGTTTGCAGGATGATTTAAATAAGCTGGCAAAATGGGCAAAAGTTAATGGATGTCAGTTCAATGTGGAAAAGTGTAAAGTTATGCATTTTGGGATTAAAAGATTACCAGCTGTGTACTACATTGATGGAATGGTACTCCAAGAGATTGATCAGGCTAGGGACTTGGGGATGTTGGTGGATACGGAGATGAAGTTCAGAGGAACATTGCCAAGGTGTGAAAGATTGCACATAGGATTACTTGGTTATTGAAGAACACACTAACATCTAGAGATAAAGAGGTTGTTATACCCCTTTATAAGGCATTGATACTTTCACATTTGGATTACTGTGCTGAAGTCTGGTCGCCTGGATTCCTTGGAGATGAGGAGTAATTTAAATAGAAACATTTAAATTAAATTACTTAAAGATTTTTATAAGATTGATGAAGGGGAAATATTTCAGCTGTGTGATAGTGATGGAAGAACAAGTGGTCATCCCTGGAAATTAAGGAAAAGTGTGGTTAACAAGGGTGTGAGAAAGAGGTTTTTCACCTGGAGGGTGGTGAATGAATGGAATGCATTGCCTGACTCAGAAAATGAATTCAAGAAGAGATATGATAGCTATTGCTTTGATAGTTTGGGTCTCCCGCGATGAGTCTACTAACTCCATGGGGATACCCGTAATAATAATAACTGGGACTAGTAGCTGTGCAAGATATTTAAGGAAAAGAGAAGATGAGCCATCCACCTATTTCTGACCGAACATTTGGCTGGAAATATGCCAATGCTAGTGGCATCCTGGTATGGAAATGTTTCAGGAACATTACTTGGTCTTCTTATTTCCACTGAACACATCTGTACCCCTAATTCATGCCTGGTGATTGTTTCACACCAGATTTCACACTATTTGGTGACATTGTATTCTTTCATTCACTGAAATTAAATGGTGAACAACATTCATTATATTGGATTTATGGAGTTAACTACCATTTGGGATAAAAACTTTAATAATAAAATTTTATGTTTTGACCTTTACATTATGACCATCTTTAGGAATATTTACATTTATATACATATGATTATGTTACAACTAGCAGTATACCATAGTAAGCTAACATCACGTAAAACTACTTAACCTGACCTCTTTGTATTAAAAAAAAAATAATAATAACATAAAAGAAATTAAATTAAAATTTTTATAAACAAAAATTCAATAATTATTAAGGTGCAAGAGCATCTTGTTCTTTACTTTTAGTCTTGACTCTTTTTATTACTGTAACCATTCATTGGTTTGGCCTATGGTATTCAACTATAGCGATATAAACTAGGCAGAGCAGACAGCATGCAGTAATAAGGGAACTGACTTTTTGGATTTCTTGGGGGAGACAGCTGTATTAGGCAGCATGGTGGAGTGAATACAAGGATTAAGAGTTTTGGATTTGGTTATAGCATCAGAGGATCTCATTGTGACTGAGATGGCATATTTATCCCCAGGATAGGTATGGTCCTGGGGATAAGTATGGTCACTCTCCCCAGTTGGTGAGAGTGACCATGTAGGCCTGAAAATGAATAGGCATGTGGAGGTATCAAAACATAAAGAATTTATTTGGAATTATAAGGAATGCAACTATCATAAACTTAGAAACCAGTTTGCAGCAGTATAATGGATGAAATAATGTAAAGGAAGAGAGGGCCATTAGTACAAGGGAGATACTTTAAAAAAAATGTTGACAGCAATGGAGATTGTATACCTCAAGTGAAGAAGATAAAGCAATTTGGAGTCAAATGGATGACTAAAGGAATAAAAGGGGACCTGCAGAAGAAAAAGAGATTATGAATGATATATATAAAGAGAGAGAGAGAGAGAGAGAGAGGTGGAGAACTGTTGCATGAGGAATATAATGCTCTGGCTAGGAAAGTGACTAGTATAGTAAGGAGAGAGAATATGAGAAGAGACCGACACTGCAATCTGAGGAAAATACAAGGAGTTTTTATTGTTATGTGGTGAGTAGGAGGAAAAATGATAGTGGACGAATTACCTTGCATGGTGGAGACGGGAATTGGGCGAACAAAGCAGATGACATAGTTGAGCTATTTAATGATCACTTTATTAGAGTGTTCCATCCTGGTATTACAGGCTTTATTCCTAGAAGGATAATGAGTGATGATGTGTTAGAAGCAAATGAAGAGGATGTATTCCGAATACAGAGTACACTAAATGTCAATAAGGCAATGGGACTAGATGGAATTTCATGTGTTTTAAGGGAATATGCTGTGAAACTAACTGTGCCATTAACTCAACTGTTAAATGAGAGTCTTGCAATGGGGAAGGTTCCTGGAGAGTGGAAGGAGGGTATGATAGTACCATTGCATAAGGATGGTGGTAGAATGGAGGTATCAACCTATAGGCCTGTTTGTATTTCTACTGAAGTTGTTAAGAATTTGGAGAAATTGGTAAGAACTCGTAAATGGAATATGGCAGATGAGGGTAATATTATTTATGCAGGCCAGCATGGATTTATTAAAGGGCACTCTTGTTTTATTAATCTGGTTACCTTTTATAACAGAGTAACAAAAGCAGTGGGTGAGGGTAAGGCATATACTGTCTTTTTTTTGGGGGGGGAAGGGAAGGGTTATTTCTGGGGCATTTGAGAGGGGGGGGCACAGAGCGAGTTGATTTTTAAGCTACATCATATGGGTTTGGATATCAGGTTAGTGGATATTGGATTGGTGATTAGCTCTCTGATAGATATCAGAGAATTGTATATTGGGGAATGGGATTCCACAGGGTTTGGTCCTGGGACCATTACTAATCAATCTTTATGTCAAGGATATTGTCACAGGACTACAGAGAGGTCAGTTGTTTGTAGATGATGTGAAGCTTGAGAGAGTTATTAGTAATATTGCTGATGTTTTGGCTCTTCAAGAGGATTTAAATAAGCTCATAAGGTGGACAAATGAATGTTAAGTTATACTGGAAGAAATGGTGGAAGCAAAAGATCTTGGGGTGATTGTGAATAGAAATATTAAGTTCTGAAGTTGTGAAGACACCTTGGAGTTGTGGCAGTGTTGAGGAGAATATTGACCATAAGAGATAAAAGTGTGGCGGTCCCATTGTATAAAGCGTTGATCTGGATTTCTGTGCTCATATCTGGTAACAGGGATTTGAAGGGAATAAAGTGACCTCGGGGAGGGTGCAGAGACGAGTAACAAAAATGATATCAGGAGACTGCATTGATTATGAGGATAAACTGAGGGCATGCAGACTGTAGAGTTTGGTGGACAGAAAGCAAAGGGAGGGATATAATTGAGACATTTAAGTTCTTGAATGATTATTGTTGTATTAACACTGAGGATATTTTTCATATGGTAGAATGAAGGAAAGGAACAAAGTCAAGAGACCATCCCTGGTGTGTGCTCCTACCACTTTCCATATGGAAAGTGGTAGGCGCACACCCAGCTGAAATGGGCAGGCGATGACACACACACATCATCATTATTATTTTTTTTTTTTCTGACATCCACAGAATCGCAAATCATTGCCTGATGGACTTTGTGTTGACTAGTGTTGACCTCTCACAATGAGTCTTGTGATTATGTGGATGCCAGGAAAATAATAATAATAATAATATGTGTGTGTGTGTGTATCAGGGGTGTCGCGTGCCCATTTCAGCTAGGTGTGCTGTTGTGGCTTATGCAACACATGCTACAAAATTCACGTCAATTTGACAGTATGATTGCATTTTTATCAATGTATGGAAGTTTGAGAGTGTATAGCGCATCAGTGTTCATCTTAATTAGTCTAATGCAATTAATTGTAAGATAACTTTGAATACTTTAATTTATCAATTAATTGTAACTAAATCTGCACTGAGTGGGAGACATTGTGTTTGTTTTAAGAAACTATATACTATATTTGAAAACAATAATGAAAGAGAATGCTATATTTGGTTGGTATATTTGAATTACTCAAAGGTATAAAATTTGGAAGAGGAGAATGAGGCTTATCTCCTTTGACTACATTACTGTTTTTCATTGTAAATATGGTCAAAAATGTTATAAATTTATCAAAAATTATATATTATAGCTTGTCTATATTATATATAAAAACTTGCTTACCATGTCAGTTCATACTTCACGTACGCAAAATAAATGAAACTCAGAAAACAAAAACAGCAACTTATGACAATGTTCAATTAGTTGGAAGTTTTTCCTTGGTTAGACTATAAATTATATATTTAGTTTAATCCTTTATCCAAGTGTAAACAAACAAAGTTTGCACCTGAAGTATCTTCAGGACTGGGGCAACTCGTAAAGGTGGTATAAGTTCTCATCAGTTGCCTTAGTATCTTCCATAATGCAAAGCACATCTCCTTGTGGACATAATGTGATATAATGCTATGCATTAAGGGAAGGGCCACTACCCAGACCGGTTTTGATCTTTATTGAGGTCTCATCAGTGGGAGGCAGACCCAGTGGTGGTGATACCAAGGTGGAAGTAATGGAGAAGTCATATTTACCTATATGAGTTACCAAAAGGTCACACCTTATTATGAAATTACTCTGGATTAGAGAAAGAAGTTGGAAGTTTTGTTGCCACTTGGTTAGACTATAAATTATATATTTAGTTTAATCCTTTATCCAAGTGTAAACAAACAAAGCCTGAAGTATCTTCAGGACTAGGACAACTCGTGGTAAAGATGGTATAAGTTCTCATCGCTTGCCTTAGTATCTCCCATAATGCAAAGCACATTTCCTTGCGAACATGTATAATGTTATGCATTAAGGGAAGGGCGACTACTCAAGCCATTTCCCTGTTTAAGTGCCGGGTTACCTCTCCAAAAAACTCGTGAGATTCCCTTAATGCATAGCATTATACATGTCCACAAGGAGATGTGCTTTGCATTATGGGAGATACTGAGGCAAGCAAAGAGAACTCATGGGTTGTCCCAGTCCTGAAGATACTTCAGGTGCAAACTTTGTTTGTTTACACTTGGATAAAGGATTAAACTAAATATATAATTTAATGTTCAATTAGATTGGTTGGCACAATAACCAACCACAGCCTCTAGGTGCTATTATCACAAAGCTCGCCTTCTGAGTGGTTTAAAACTACTAGAACATTAAGAATTTAACCCACTGCACCATCTGTACATCCTTTGAAAGGTCTCAAAGGTATATGTATTTTGAATGCACACCCAGGCTATTAACGCAAATATGGTGCGATGTTTACACGTCAAAAGTGTCCTCTTCCTGAAACATTAGTATATTGTGTTTACTTTCAGTAATCACGCAAAGTCTGGAAACAATTAGGTGAGTCATTAATGGAAATAAATGCAAAAAATATAAGTGATATTGTATTTTGATAGATGAGCACTGCACACGTAGAATATTTTCCCTGATATGCACACACACACACACACACACACACACTGTATATGATAGAAGAAACTTGGATGACTAAAACTAAGAGATAACAATGTATAAAAAAAAAAAACTATTATCTCAAACACATGCTAGTTTCATTTTCCTAGAACACTTTATCTGGTGCATAACATGAAAAGAGAAAATACAAAATATACATCACTAAAGAAGCTATAAATTAAGTTACAAACAGATTACTGACATTTGAGGGCATTCTGGATTCCACAGTATTGTTGAGCATGTTGACGTGGATATGATCTCACATACGGCAATGTTGGATGGCTGAGGACTAACAGCCAGAGAGCTTATAGCTTAGGCTAATATTAAATGAGGACAATTTTTGTTGATTAAACATTTCTTCTCTCAAGCTCATCATATCATCTAAAAATATTTTCTAATTTATCCCAGATCACTGGGTGAGTGGTAGACTCTTCATCTACGTGGTTATCAGAATTAAAAGATTCGAGCACCTCCATCAAGAATTCTGAACATTCATTTCGATTATTAAGAGAGATGAAGTTATGGCTAGTTTAAAGCCTGCATAGCTCAGTCATTATAGATGAAGCCCTTTGGTCGGAAAGACCTGGGTTCAATTCCCGTAATGTGAGGAACATTTATCTGGTCTCTTTTGATGTAAGGTGAGTTAACCGGTCTCATATGGAGGTAGGGAATTTTTTCACTTGGAAACTGAGGTTTTTCGTTCCCCCAGAACAAGCAAACCAGCCCTGTGAACACACATGGATTATAGTCTGGAAATACTTAAGACCCAGCCAATAGGCCTGATTCATCAGCTATGGCAGCCCCAAGCCCGGATAAAAAATAGGGGAGGGTGGAGGGGCAATTGAGATGGTGCCGTAGATCCCCATAAAAGGGACTCCCAGCCGTTGTATCATCATATGAAATAAAATAAAAATGGCCAGTTTTGATGTGATTTTCCTCTTCACTAATGTGCCTACTGAAGGAGGATTAGTTCTTTTTAAAAATAAGTTATCCAAAAGTTGTTACTCCTGACTTTGTTGCATAAATTCTGGTTACTTTTTATTTAAAAATGCTATTTACAAACAGAACTTCGGCTTGATCATGGGCAACCCATTATCTCTTATATTAGTAAATATATATTTAAAAGCATTTGAGGAAAAGCTGTCACTTCCTTCCCAATTGAAACCAAGATTATGGTAAAGATATACAGATGACATTTTCTTAATTTGGAGCTGTGGTCTGGATTCCCTCAAAGAGTTCTTGAACCACCTCAACAACTGACACCCTAGGATATAGTTTATTGCAGGGTTAGAAGTTAACTGTTCTCTTCTGTTCGTGGATGTCAAACTTACACGTGGATCAGAAAAATTGAAATTGTGGGTTTTCTATATACAGAAAACCCACACATGCCAACAAATACCTTTCATTCACAATCTTATCATTACCCACCCAAGAGCATGGCATCATTTTTACATTAGGTAAATGTGCTGGCTCCCTCATCAGTGACGAAAAAAGAGATTACCAAAGAACTAAAATTTCTTCTAACAACCTTTCAGAAGAAGAACAGTTATCATAAGCAGACTATTAATAAGCTCCATTTTAATCCACCTGTTCACTGTATTGATAATAATGATGAAAAAGATTTTATTTTGCATCAGTATGTCAGATCCATTTCATCACAGTTAGCCAAAATTGTCAAATAATATAAAACGTGCACTTTCATTCCTTTTAACAAAACTGCTCTCTGGCTACATCATGATACTGCTAGACTTGGCAAAGGCATTTGACAGAAATACTGCATAGAAAACTATTATATAAGTTGGAAATAAAATGGAAATGGATATGAGGCAGATGACATGAATGAGGGGGGGGGTGACAGATATCAGAGGGTGGTGGAGTGGAATCAAGGTGAATGAAGGTGACTAGTGGAGTTCCCTAGGGCTCTGCTAGAACCACTATTCTTTAATTTGTATATTAATGATATAGCAGGAGATTTAAAGGGGGACATTTAGTTGTTTGCTGATGATGCCAAACTAGGGAGGGCAATAGATGATAAAGGTGATGTAGATATCTTACAGGATGATTTAAATAAATTGGCAATGTAGGCAAAGAACAATGGTTATCAATTTAATGTTATAAAATGTAAGGTAATGCACTTTGGAATGAAAAGATTTCACACTTCGTATCATATTGATGCTATAGTTTACACGAAATTGATGAAGTTTGGGATCTAGGGTTGATAGTGGATAGAGATTTGAAATTCAGAGGACATATTGCAAGATTGGCAAAATAGCTCAGACTTGGATGCTGAAGAGAATATTGACAAGTAAATATAAGGGGATTATTTTATCCCTCTTTATAAGGCTATGATTCAGCTACATGTGGACCTGTGCAGGTTTGTCACCTGCATTTATTGGAGATTGGGAGGTGGTGAAGAAGATTCAGAGACAAGTGGCCAAGCTGGTGACAGGTCTGTGGAATATTCCCTATGAGGATAGATTGAGGGTGTGTGGGTTGCAGAGTTTAGCTAACAGGAATAGGAGAGGGGATATGATAGAAACATTTAAGCTACTAAAGGAACACTATAAGATTCTGACACAGAAGAAATTTTTCACTACATGGGAAGTAGGAGATAAACAAGGGACCACTCTTGGAAGCTGTCTAAGAGTTTGGTTAGTAAGGGTGTGCAGACCAGGTTCTTTTCGTGGAGAGTGGTGAATGAGTGGAGTGGATTGCCAGAGGCAGTGGTAAGCACCCCAACAGTGAATAGGTAAGTTTAAGGAGATGTATAATAGGTATTGTTTTAATGGATAGAGTGGGTCTCCCATGATGAGCCTTTTTGACTCCATGGAGTGCCCATATAAATAATAATTATAATAATGTTATTCACCTGATGAAGTTTTCTAGGAGGATGAAACTGTTATTTATTTCTGTATTGTTCATCTGAGGAGTATGCTGAATTCTGCACTATGGTATCAGTTGTTGGATGGGAAGGATATCGACAGTGCATGAGCAGTGTTTAAAAAATACTTGAATGATGTAATATCAGAATGTGTCCCAAGAGTTCGAAGAATAATCAAGTAGCAGTAAAATGGATGTGTAATCTTATCATCCATCACTCTGAAGTCAGAAGCAATATTAGTGCACTTGAATGTGCCTACAACTATGCACTAGCATCCAAAAAAATTCTTGTAGAAGAAATAATGATCTAAGTAGAAAACAGGTATCTTGAACCTTCCCAATTATATTGCCAATGACATCAGACTGGATATAGACAGTGTACTTACTCATGCTAAACAACCAAAAAGCAACCTCACAAGAAAAGGTGGGTGCCACGCTTGCTGTGAGCAAGCGCAGAACCCATCTTATGCAAAGCTTTTTCATTTGCAATACTTCATGCAAAATATATCCTACACTTTCTTTTGAGATGCCTATAGTCTCAGCAATTTTACTCACTTTGACTTGCCGATCATCCAGTACCATATTGTGCACTTGATCAATGATTTCTGGTGTTGTTACACTTTTTGGACGTCCTTCACGTGGATCATCATCTTCAAGGCTGGTATGTCCAAGTTTAAACTCAGCAGCCCATTGCTTAATTGTCAAAAATGAAGAGGAGTGCCCATAAACTTTTATGAACTTCGAATGACTTTCTTTTGGCATTCATTCACAAAGAATTTTATAACAACACGATACTCAATTTTATCCATTTTCAAAGGATACAGACAACACTTTTGCTTCAGACAGCTGCATAAAACAAACTACTGGATAGAATGACTTGCAATTTCACATGGATGCTTATGACAGATGTACCAACTTAGAAAAAAAAAATCTTGCCAATAGTGTTGCCATCTATGGTCGAGACCTAGAACGTTTGAGACCACCCTCATATTGCAAAGGTGAAGGTTATCCAGAGGATTGCTGCAATACTGAGAAGGATGCTGACCTGCAGAGATAAAAGAGTTGTCATTCCATTGTATAAAGCCCTGATCAAACCACACTTGGACTATTGTTCTCAAATTTTGTTACCAGGATTTGAATGGGATAAATTAAATGTGGAAAGGGTACAGAGGGAGGTAGATAACAAAGATGGTTTCAAGGCTGTACATGTTAGTTATGAGGATCAGCTGAGTGAATTATGGACTGCAGAGTTTGGTAGATAGAAGAAGGAGAGGTGATATGATTGAGGCTTTAAACTATTGAGAGGTAGTTACAGGGTTGGCAGTGGGAAGTTCTTTTGCTTTGTGGAACAGGAGAAGGAGCGAAGACAATGTGTCATCCCTGGAAGGTACAGAAGGAAGCTGTGAGGAGTGGTTTCTTTGCATGGAGGGTGGTCGAACCATGGAATTCATTGTCTGATATAGTGGTGAGAGCACGAACGGTCAGTGAGTTCAAGGAGTGGGATGATAGACTTTAGTGAGTATTTTGACCCCATGGAGGCCTGAATAATAATAATAATTTAATCCAGTTACTACTGACGTATTTTCAAGGATAAAAATAACTCAGTAAACAAAGTAATTTGAATAAGAATATCAAACAATCATTCAAATATTTTGACTACATTCTCTGAGTTCAGTGAAATGTGGCCAGTTTTTTGTTAATTTAAATGCAGAATTCACTTTCCTACTTGTTTGGTAGATTTTGACATCCACACATGTTTACGTCAACAGTGCTGTTTAAATCATTGGCAGTTCTTCCCGCCTCCCTGTCACTGTTATTTCTGACAGCCATCCTCATTCCTTTCCATTCTAATAACTCTTGTTTCCCTGATCTAATACTCACATATTTTCATTAAACAGTAACTTCTGTAAATGTTTACTCCCGTACTCATTTAAATGCAGACCATATCATCATATAATTCCTTTTTCCCATCAAACTCCTCCCATATATCCACATATCCCACTCCCTCTTTTTCTACACATCCTAGCTACCATTTCATTCATCATCAGCCCTTCTTATCAATTCTCGACTATCATATCTGGGCAGCACACTGACTATCCTAATCACTCTTACTCTTAAATCTAACAGTCTTCAACATCTCCCTGAAATTCCTTGCCACACGATTTACATTGCTCAATTCATTCATCCCAGTGATTAAAATCATTTCATCTACACTTAGTCACACACACACACACTCTAAGGTAGCTCCTGGCCAACATTCTTTAAAGACATCCCCTGTTTTTATTCTACAAATCATCAAATCTCTTAGTATTATTTTATTAACTTTTCCCTCCATTTTTTTTTTCTCTGCTGTCCATTCATCTCTACCAAATGCATCCTTTCCATTCCAGTTCCCAAGGATCTCTTATCCAACCCCCTGAATCTCACTCTGTGCTGTCTGCAGTGAGCTCCAGAGGTGCTCCAAATTGCTCTCTAAAATCTCGGTTTTGCACCTCTGTTCTTCACTCATCCCAGATTCATTCTCACTTTCATGAACATTTTGCCTTATGTTTTCATGTATCATCTCTTCAATAAGTTTACATTTCTCACATATATACATATACTCCTTGACCTGATACGACATTTTTTTTAAGCCTGAGACATACATCAAACAAACATAGCATCTAACATTATTTTTGAACACTATATCTTTAAGTATTGGTAGATGAGAGAAAAGAGATCCACTGTCACTTACTCCATTAATCAAACTTTGTGCACCACTTAAAGCCTTTGAATTGTCTGATATTATTATTATTCAGGCCTCCATGGAGTCAAAAGACTCATCGTGGGAGGTCCTTCCTAAGAAACACAAAGTCTATCATACCACTCCTTGAACTCAGTGACCATTCTCGCTCTCACCACTCCATCAGGCAATGCATTCCATGGTTCAACCACTCTCCATGCAAAGAAACCACTCCTCACCCCCTTGCTCATAGTTTCCTCAGTAAAATGTTGTCTCAGTAATCCCATTTACTTAATCATTCTGACTTTTTCTTTAGTTTGATGTTGCTAATATGTTTGAGTTTTGCATAGTCAAAACAGTGGACTCAGTATCTTTGATGCTACTACCATATAAAATAAATAACATCCCTCGATTTGGAGGTCCTCTTTTGTTTTCTATTAAAGTTTCTCTTTTTTATTACCTTCCTTCCCTTTCTCTTAGAATTGCTCTTGTTCTCATGCAAGTTTCCCTCACAAGGTATACCAAGGGAAGGCCTGATAGTGTTGGGCTGGCAGCAGCGGACTTGCTCGGTGTAATCCCTTGCTGCAGATCTGCTAAAGGAATTGATATCAGAATCTGTGGATGGTCATGTATTGATAATTTTTCCATCTAGTCCAATATCCACATGTTATGAAAGAATGCGCTAAGGAACTGACACTTCTGTTGACCCAGTTGTTAAATGAGAGTCTCTTGTCTTCAACAATTCCTAATGAGTGGAAAGAGGCAAGATTATTCCATAGCATAAAGGCAGAAGCAAAACAGATGTTTCAAATTACAGACCAGTTTGTATTTCTGGATGGTTGTTAAGATCTTGGAGAGATTGGTTAGGAATAAAATACAGGATTAGGTGGAAAAGGAAAAATTCTTTTTTAAAAGTTATAAATTTGTTTTTTCATTGTTAGGCCGAGAACTTTTCAGACCACCCTCGTATGTTCCCTGAATTCCAGGTTTCTATCAATCACTGAACTTTTCGACTTTTTGAATATTCAACTTTTTTTAATTCCGTGTTGTTAATAAACCATTCAGTTAGGATGAGAACCTTTCAGACCACCCTCATACTGGTGCTTCAGAGCAATTTGAATAAAGTGGAGGTGCCAATTTAACACCAGTAAACATAAGGTTTTGCACTATGGATCTCAAAAAAGTAAAGCTGCGTATCATGTTGGAGACATTGTATTACAGGAGGTGGAGAAAGCATGTGATCTTGGGATATTGGTGGATAAAGAACTGAAGTTCAAGGGACACATTGCAAAAATAATAAAAACAGCACAAAGAAATGTAAGTATATTAAGAAGAACACTGACAAGTAGAGATAAGGATGTGGTCATTCTACTGTATAAGGCTTTGATTAGACCACATCTGGACTACTGCACACATTGATTTGGTCACCTGTGTTTCTAGGTGAGAAGCAAGCTGTGGAAAAAGTTCAGAGGCGAATCACAAAAGCCATTTCGAGATTGTGGAATACTGACTATGAAGATAGATTGAGAGAATAAATTACAGATGCTAGTCAATAGGTGGAAGAGGGGCGATATGATTGAGATATAAATTGCTAAGGGGTGCTATCAAATAGATACCGAGGATATTTCTTAAAGGATTGAAGGAGGGAAGGAGATAGAGACAAGAGATCATTCTTGGAAGTTGTGTAAAGGTGTGGTGTGTAAGAGACTGCAGCATGACTTTTTTGCATAGAGAGTGGTTGATGAATGGAATTTATTGCCAATGAGATGATTAGTGTGCAAACATTGAACCAATCTAAGATGAGATATGATAAACATTATCTTTGTTAGAATGCATCTTACTATTCCTCCCTCGATGAGTCTTGACTCCAGGAAGTGTTTGTATAATAATAATAATAATCTCCCACATGAATTGTAGTCCTCTTTTAGGTAGCATTTTTTCTCCAACTGTATGTAGAAAGTCGAGTACATGGTCTGCTAATCCACTGTCCACGTTGTCAATGTTGTTGGTTCATAACTAGAATTCTGGTCTTCTCTCCATTTTGCTGTAGATATGCCAGGCTGGCCATAATACAGAAGTTTACACTGGCAATGACACTTATATACTCTAAGTACTGATAATGAATGAACTTTATCTTTTGGAGAATGAATAAGAATGAATGAATAAGGGATGCTAGTTTTGATATTAGTTTATAGGAGGTTTGTAACTGATAATATTTAGTGTTTTTTTTTTTTTAAATACTCTTTTAATATAAGGAAATACTACATACTGCCACCAATTTGCCACAATCTAATGGCTCTGTTCATCTGTTATTAAGTTCAGGGTTTAACAGGCTATTAAGTTTTTTAGGATTATAACCATTATTGGCAAAATTATTAAAAATGTATTCTAATTCTTTTTTGGAGTAAAATGTCATTTGAGAAAATAAGTCTAGTTCTGTGTGGTGATGTTTTTATTATGCCATATATTTGTGCAGGATGGAAGTGTGAATTAATGTTCTGATATTGTTTAGCAGGTGTAGGTTTCCTGTAGATAATGTAAGAGAGAGAGAGAGAGAGAGCCATTTGGAAATCTGAAAACTAAAGTTTGTTTGTCTAAGAACAAGAAATAACAGTTGTTTTCAATTTCTAAAGTGAATTTTATTCTAGTTTTTTCTTCTTCTATGGTTTCTTTCTTCTATTTTATTTCTAGGGGATGTCTAATGGGTATAGGAGGGGGGGGTCTACAGACAAATAGTGGACACGTCATCATTGTAGCACAGCCAGATTGAGGATTTTAGTCGGGAGGAGTTAGTACTTCTTTAAATTTTTCATAAAAAAATTTGCAAGTGGCAGTGAAAGAGGAGAGAATTGCCAATCACTTGATGTGGGTTAACATGGCCTCATGTAGAAGTCCTGCCTTAGCTTTTTACTCACTTTCTATCATGCATCGATAGTTAAGCCAGATAAAAGAAATAGCTGTGCTATTATCAGACTTTGTAAAAGGCATTAGACCTAGAA
Organism: Typopeltis vanoorti; assembly: GCF_054136105.1. Lineage (NCBI taxonomy): Eukaryota > Metazoa > Arthropoda > Arachnida > Uropygi > Thelyphonidae > Typopeltis > Typopeltis vanoorti. The sequence goes on from NC_143554.1 coordinate 91,315,284, forward strand.
ATCTCTTAAGTAAATTGTAATCATACCTGTGTAATACATTGACTGAACTGCACTGCAAGATATTGAGGCTAGAGATTGGAGGAGGGGGAAGATTTGGAGAAAGAGATTTGGGATACAGATGATGGTGGAAAGGAAGTTGAATTTAGAAAGTTATTTCTAAATTCAGTGAAATAGTTCAAAGAATCACATGAATGTTGAAGAACACATTGACAAATTGAGATAGGGAAGTTCTTATCCCTCTTTGTCAGTCTTTGATAAAAACAACATCTGGACTACTGTGTACAAATTTGTACATGGATTTTAAACTATTCCCAATAACTGATTGTTGTTTGCATGCTATGCAAATCGTTTGTGCTCCAAAGATGCTGGGTATAAAATCAGTGAAATATTATTAGCATCTAAATAAATAAATAAATATCTTATTTATTTTTTATTTTTATTTATATATTTATTTTTTATTTTTATTTTTTTATTTATTTTAATTTTTTTATTTTATTTATTTTTTGGTGGGTGTCATGAATTAAACTGCAAAAAGTATGTTTATAGAAAAGTAACTAATGATATGATGATTACAACCTTTTTATATTTCAGATGTACAAATATTTATGGTACACCCACAATGTATGTAGATATGCTTCACCATCCTAACCTGAAGAAGTATGATACCAGCTCAATAAGAATTGGTAAATATTTTTGATATATCATGTAGAATATATATGAACAGTTTTTTTTACTCAGTTGCAGTTCAAATTAAGCTTGTCAAGAAATTATATTCTTGTTTTATCCTTTGTCCGAGTGTAACCACACAAAGTTTGCATGTTAAGTATTGTCATGACCATTGGAAGTTTGTTCACTTGGTTATACTATAAATTAAAGATGCCAAGAAATTATATTCTTGGTTTCATCCTTTATGCAAATATAAGCAAATAAAGTTTGCATGTGAAATAACTTCATGTCTAGGCTACCTGTATATAGAGGCTAATGACTGCATCAATTACCTTAATATCCCATAATACAAAGCACAAATCTTTTTTTTTTTTGTCTGTATAATGCTATGCATTATAAAAAGGGTCACTACCCAGATCAGCTTTGATCTTTATGGAGGCTTTCATTGGTTCGAAATACATGTATCGTAGACCTCCTTGGTCTCAGTGACTAGTAGTAAATCATCCTATTGTCATTACAGTACTTACTTGTATCAGGTTCCTTCTATATTCTTTGGAATTTGAAATAGATTGGAGAAAGAATTAGAGGAAACAAGTTTTGTCAATTTTGTCCTATATGGCCTCACTTTGCTTACTCTTGCTTACTTCGACCCCCCCCCCCCCCAAGGATATTAGAGTTCTCGAGGCCCTAGGGTGTCTCTCTTTTACCCAGCTTCTACTCTAGCTGGTAAAGGGCAGCAGCTCTACTAGTACTTGCTGGAGCACTGCAGTGGAGAAGGAAACAGGAAACCATTCCACTAATATCCCTAGAAAATTTTAGTAGTAATGAATAGAACTTATAAGGAAGCAGCTACCAGCCCAGCAAAAAGTGTCTCTTGGTACAGAAGGTGCACATTGGAATGGTTACAATATTGGGAAATAAGGACGCTTCAAGGGCTAATGTTCCTCCCGATCAAACCTCTAAAAGTGACTTCAAACAAGTTATAAACAAACTGAAAATGAAAGATTGTCAGAGAATCAAAATTGCAACATGGAATGTGAGAACAATTAATAGATGTGGAAAATTAGAAAATCTCAAACAAGAAATGGACAAAAGAAAAATTGATATCATAGGGCTCTGTGAATTCAGATGGGAAGGAATAGGTGATTTTTATAGTGATTAAGTAAGAGTAATTTACTGGAGATAAAAAGGAGTTACACTTGTTTTTAATAAAAGAACAACAAAGAGCATCATTAGCATAAAATGTCTGAATGAGAGGATTATGGTGGTAAAATTGAAGGCTGAATCGGTGGACATAACAATAATGCAGGTATATATGCCAACAAGTGATCATTCAATTGAGAAATAGAGGAAATGTACAAACAATTACAAGAACTAATTAAGGAAGAAAAAAGAAAAGATTATATGATTATAATGGGAGACTGGAATGGAGTTGTGGGAGAAGAACAGGATGGGAGTGTAGTAGGAAGATACGGACTAGGTAATAGAAATGAGAAAGGGAAAGCTTGGAATTCTGTAAAGAAAATAAGCTAATAATTACGAATACTTGGTTTAAAAAATCTAAGAGAAGATTGTACACATGGAAAAAACCAGGAGATACGGAAAGGTATCAAATTGATTACATTATAGTAAAGCAAAGATACAAAAATAGTGTAAAAAATGCATGCACGTATCCTGGAGCCGATATTTACTCTGACCACAACCTACTATTCATAGAAATAAATGTGAAACTAAAGAAAATAAAAGAAGCTGAAAAAGGAAAAAATGGAACTTAGAGAAATTAAAAAATACCAAATTCCTTGGTATTTTTTAATTATATATAAAAATATAATTATATATAGATTATATTTATATATAATTATATTAAATTATATATATATATAATTATATATAGATTAGAGAAAGAATTAGAGGAAACAAGTTTTGTCAAAACTGAAGATCCAGAAAAGAAATGGGAACAAGTTAAAGAGAAAATAAAGAAGATTGCAGAAGAAACTGGATATGTAAGAGCTAAAAGAATAACAAAAAATTGGATAACTAATGAGATGAATTCTCTAATGGAAGAAAGAAGAAAATGGAAAAATAAAGACACTCCAGAAGGGAAAATACAATATAGAATCTTGAATTACAATTTGAGAAGGGAAGCTGAAAGAAGTAGAGAAGATTGACTTAAAAAACAATCTGAAGAAATGGAAAATTATGAGAGAGTGGGAAGGTATGATCTTTTGTATGAAAAAGCAAGAAGCATGAGTCACAAGAGAAATGGAATTCGAGCTAGAGGCATAGAAAATAAGAATGGAGAAATCATAACTGAAGAAGATGGAAGGAATACATTGAAGATCTATATGACAAGGAAAATAGACCAATTGAGTTTCTATTGGAAGATATAAAGAAGGTAAATGAAGATGATCTAGGCTCAGAGGTTTTGAAGACAGAAGTAGAAATGGTCATTAAAGAACTAAAATGTGGAAAGGCAGAAGGAATACATGAAATACCTGCAGAATTCCTGAAACAACTTCAGAAGAAAGGAATTGAAGAAATAACCAAAATAATAAATTTAATTTATAATAAAGGAGAATTACCAAAAGATTTTATGACCTTAATATTTATACCTATACCAAAGAAAAGTAATCAGTGAACTGCAAGGATTTTAGAACACTAAGCCTCATTTCCCATACATCAAAAATACTTATGAGAATCTTAACATGAAAAATTGGATTTAAGGTGGAAGAATTTCTTGGAGAAGATCAGTTTGGTTTCAGGAAAGGTAGGGGGGGGGGGAACAAGATATGTGATTGGGCTGTTAAGAATAGTAAGTGAAAGAAGTCTGGAAGTGAATAAAGAAGTTAATATCTGTTTTATAGATTTTGAAACAGCTTTTGACTTTGTAAAATGGGATAAGATGGTGAAAGTAATGGAAAACATTGGTATAGATTGGAAAGACAGAAGGCCAATTATTTCACTATATATGGGACAAACTGCCATGGTGAGAGACATTATGGTACAACAGAACCAGGTATCATTGGACGAGGAGTAAGACAAGAGTGTTCTCTGTCACCAATTTGGTTTAACATGTATTCTGAAGCAATGTTAAAAAGAAGCACCGGAGAATTCGGAAGAAGGAATAAACATTGGAGGCAGACAGATATTTGCAATAAGATATTTTGATGACAAGGCTTTATTATCAAATACTGAAACAGGACTACAACATCTGTTGAACAGAATACTGGAATCCTGTATCAATTATGGAATGAAAATTAACATCAGAAAAACAAAGGTAATGAAAATAGCAAGGAAAGAGGCAAACATGGATATCAGAATAAATGATGAAAAATTGAATCAAGTAAAGACATTTAAATATCTAGGAAGTGTTATTAGCAGTGATGGAAGATGTAAAAGTGACATAAAAGCAAGAATAGCAATGGGAAGAGATGCCTTTAATAGAAAATGTAATTTATTCAGAAGTAAAATGGATAGAAACCTAAAGAAAAGACTAATAAAATGTTATATGTGGAGTGTTGCCCTCTATGCAGCTGAAACTTGGACATTGAAGAAAGAAGAAATTAAGATTTTGGAAAGCTTTGAGATGTGGATTTGGAGAAGGATGGAAAAAATAAAATGAACAGATAAAATAACTAATGAAGGGGGTCTTAGAAAGAGTAGAAGAAGAAAGAAGTCTGTTAAGGAGGATTAAAAGAAGAAAGGGAAACTGGATCAGACATATTCTGAGAGGGAATGGAATCATCAGAGATGCCATCGAAGGAAAAATAGATAGAAAAAGACCCAGAGGAAGAGTAAGGAAAACAATGCTAGATGACATGCTGAATGGAGACAGGTACACAACCTTGAAAGAGAAGGTTCAGAACAGAAGAGAGTGGAAAGAAAAAATTTTTTCTACTAAGAGAAGAACCTGTTCAATCAGAATACTCAAGAAGAAGAAGAATAACCTCAAGCTTCATTTGCAGGAGTTTTTTTAGTTCAATCTGTGCATTCATTTCTCTTACAACAGAGATAATAGAGTTACTTCTTTATAAACCAATGTAGTAATGTAGTTATCTGTAATGTTTGCGGAGATGTTGCCTTTGTCTGTTAGCCCTTTATTGTCTGCATTGGATGGCACTGCTTGAGTGTTGTTTTAAAGGAGAATATTTTTCCCAATTCCAATTATTGGGGTTCCAATCACTGTATATGTTTTCTAATTGGTTTTTAAAGATTTCCAGTAAGTTACTTGGCATCTTCCAAGAACCTGAACTAGTTCTCACTTTATATCTCCATAGAGTTGGAAGACTCATCATGGCAGATTTAAACTCATTCACTGATGAAGCACTCACAACCACCTCTGGCATCTCATTCCACCCATTCACCACCCTCCAAGCAAAAAATCTAGTCGTAATATACTTGCTAACCACACTCTTATGCAATTTCCATGAATGATCCCTTGTGTCATGTTCTTATGAAAAGTCTTCAGTCAATCTTATAAAACCCCTTTAATAATTTATATGCTTCTCTCATTTCTCTTTTCTGCCTATCAGCTAGTTTTTAAAGTCCACATCAATCTATTCTCATACGGAGCATTTCATAGACCTGCCACAATCTTTGTCACTTGCCTCCAAATCCTCTTCATCACTTCTTCATCTACATGGAATCTGAGTGTCCAGATCAATATTTAGTACTCCAGATATGGCCTTATTAAATCCTTATATAGGGGGAACAATAATCTCTCTATCTGTGCTTGTTACTGTGTTCTTCATCAACCATGTGATCTGATTGTGCTGCTGTATTGGTTACTTTTGCAATATATTCTCTAAACTTCCTTCCCTCTCCACGATGACCCCTGACCTCATCAGTTTCATCAATTTATTTATTCATATGGAGTTTCTTCCCTTTTCTCCCCCGTTCCTATTGGGGCGAGTTGAGCTCCCTCATGGGGGGGGTTAAGTATTTATGGCTGTAGATCCGTGTGTGTTCACAGGGGCCAGTTTGCTTGCTTGCAGGATGAAAAACCCCAGATAAACTGGCGGGAAAAAACCTGCTGTCCATGCCCAAGACCGGCTAACTTGGCTATGGCTGAGGAAGATCCTTAAGCTTCTCACATCGGCGATGGGAATTGAACCCAGGCATATGATTGTGAAGCGCAAAGCCACTAGGCTAACCCATGTGATGACCAAGCAACCTCACAAGCGAGATATGTCATTGCTGGAGCCATCAGACTGAAAACACCCAAGTGGTACCAGGTATGTGATCTCACAATGTTCCAGAAGAACGAGGAGGGGACATTAAGAGATTTAGGCTGTTATGGAGACAAGAATCACCAAAACAGAAGAATACCCCGAGTGGGCTTCCACATCTGTGAGAGCTAGACGCAGAGGAATTACCAAGGTTTACTGTTGCCTGTTCTGGCATGATTGATTGATTGGACCTATGGTCCTTTATCCCTTTGTCGAAATTGGTGGAGATTAAGAATTGAAGAATTGTTACTGAGCACCTGGCTCACCCATTGACTACTACTGAGCTGCTTTTTTTTTTTTTTAATTACCTGTTTGATATGGTTTTTTGGGATATTTGTTTCAGTATATCACTGCATGGTAGACTGTAACAGATTTGGGATATTATTCAGCCTCTGACTCACCCATTTTGGGCTTTCAGCAGTGGGTTCAAACAGCTTGCCTGCTCAGTATGATTGAAACTCTTTATCTGCTTGTAGCCCTAAGTATTTGGCTTCTGGTTGCCATGGAATGGGGGTGCAAAACATGATAATTTCATCCTCCAGTTACACTCGTCTTCTTGCGAATAGCACTTCAGTGCTATTATCTGCATTAACGTCAGTTCACTTTTTTAAACCATTCTTCTAATTCTGAGATACTGTGTTTTACAGTGTTGGTTGCCAGTCTAGGTTACAAGAAGCAGACTGTCATTGCAGTATCATCTGCATATAGAGCTGCTGTGGTGACAACTGTGCATGGGATGTCAGCCACACAGATAACAAAGAAGAGAGGTTATAGCATGGAGCCCTACGAGACACTTGTTCAACAGGGCTCCTGCTGTGATTTTGCATTCAAGCAATGTAATTCCCTGTTGCTTCACTTAGAGTTTGTGATCGCTGAGGTACAATTTGGTAAGAGTTTTACCAGTCCTAATGGGAATTTGGCCTGCAGGAGTTTGAAAAGAAGCCTGTTGTGCCATATTTTGTTGAAAGCTTTGGCAACATCCAGCGTGCTGCTTTCACTTTTACTCTATGCTGATGTTTTCCATGACTCTGAGAACTTGTTTGGTGGAATAATTCTCATAGAATCCCAATTGCTCATTGAGGATGAGATTTCATTCTTTAGTGACACTCTACAGTCTTATTAATCAGTATTACTATTTTTACTATGTATATCAGTATAGCTATTTTTACTAGGTAGAAAAACAGGTTGTTAGGGCAATAGTTTTGGTAAAGGTTGTCTGCTTTTCTAGGTTTTGGGATTAAGTTACATCTGCTACTTTACACTGTTGGGAAGTAGTGATATCTTAATATTGCATTTATAATAGCAACAATGTGCATTATGGCTTTATCTGGTAGGCATCTCATGATTTTGTTAAAAATCCCATCTGGGCCTGGTGCTTTTCTATTCTTAAGTTTGGTTTCATGTACCTCAGCAGGTGATGTCATTGGGATGGGGTTTATGTACTCTGTGTATTTTAGTGTACATTGTACCCAGGTTTGTACTTTACCGATGAAAGTCTAGATCCACATGAATGTGGTTTGATCTATACTGCCTCTCTAGGCTGTCAGCAAAAGCTTCAACTAAGTCTACATCATGATAAATCAGACTACGTTCACCATGGCTTGGAGGGAGAGATTTACGGTCTGTGTGTAGAGCTTTGGTCATTTTTCCACAGCTGGTCCTCTGTATTTAAGGACTGCAGTTTTGTCTGTCAGTGTTCTAGGGACAGCATTCTGTGGTATTACCACCTTGCTCTGTTCTTTTAATGGATAAGATTTTTAATCTCATCCAGAAGTTGGTTGGAGTTTGTGTATGGCACATCTGTGGTGGTAGCTGTTAATGCAATTGGTATCTACTTTACCAAGCTTGAAATTCAGTCATTGATTTTTTTCTTTTCAGTTTTGATGGTTGGAACTGGGCCAACAGATTTGTGTAGAGTGGTTATTAGTTTTGTTAAGTTGACAGTTGGCACCAGATCTGGGATATTTTCATGTTGTGGACCCATTTGTAGTAAAACTCAGTTTTACTCCAAATGGGCTATTTCAAGGACATGAGGAAGTCCTGTCACATAATACTACATCAGTTCTGTAGGTGCCATAATCATGGTGTTCGTGGTTTGCAGAAAAGTTGTTAAGGATTCTACTATTTCTGTTTGTCATTCTGCTGTTCCAGGCTGTGTGCTCAGTATTCAGGTCTCCTGCAACTAGCACAGCATTGTTTGTGTCAAGAATTTCAGTTAAGTCTGCTTCCAGTAGCTGTTTGTTTGGAGAGTCATATATACAGAGTGTATTTTCAGTTCAGGGAACCTACATTTGTTTTGGACCCCTACTTGTTTGATTTCTATATTGGTACTGGCAGGATTTACAATTTCATTGTGTTCTATATTTAGTTTGACAAATGTCACTGTGTCTCTCCCCCAACATTGGGTCTGTCATTGCAGTATAGAACATAGTTCCCGAGTCTTGAGTTGTCAGCTGGTCAAAGGTACATTTCATTTACAAGGGTTAGCTCAGCACTGTAGCACGTCATAAATTCTTGTAGTTCACACATTTTGATTCCTAGATTGTTGACATTCCAGAACACAATCATGGAATCCTGAGACTCATGGCAGACCAAAATCAACCATCATACACACAAATCCTATCATACCTCTCCTTGAATCCATTCACCATGAGGGAACTCGCAATCCATTCCACGCTCCATGCAAAAAATCTGGTCTGCACGCCTCTATTAACCATACTCTTGCATAATTTCCACGGATGGCCCCTATTTCTCTTGCATCAATTTTATAAAACTCCTTTTAATATCTTAAAAGTTTCTAGTCTTAAAAGCTTCTCGTCTAAAAGTTTCCAGTCTTAGTTTAATCTTAAATCTAATGTCATTTGCAACAAATTCAGGTAGAAAGTAAAAGGGCTTTTAAAGGGATTTAATACTGTGATTCTTCTTCTCTCGTCTTCTCGTACTCCTTTTTTATAAGGTGCTGATGTCCTAAAAAGAACATCAGCTCCTTATAAAAAAGAGCACTGTCTAATTTAAAGAAGAATAAAGATGTTATATTACTTAAGGCTGACAAAGGGAATTCAACTGTTATCTTGAATACGACGGATCATATGTTCAAAATTTCAATTTTATTTTCTGATACCTCTACTTACTGTCGATTAGATGCTGATCCTACTTGGACGAACCATATAGACACCAACACGCTTTTATGCAATGTGACTACTTGGCCCATCGATCTAAAGAAAAATTGAAATCCATGCATCCATTAAGTCCACGTTTATATGGATTGCCAAAAGTACACAAGACCATTATTCCTCTTCGACTGATCATAGATGGTATTAGCTTGCCAACTTATTTGTTTTCAAATCATCTCGCTCATCTTCTAAAGGAGCACATTTGGCACACAGATGCCTATATTAAAAACATGCACCACTTTGTAAAAAAACCTAGGAGAAATTTCAATCTCAAGAACAGACATTCGAGCTAGTTTACATGTTGTATCGTTATTTACAAATGTTCCTGTGAACAAAGTTATGGTACTTATAGATAATCTGCTCCCTCAAGACATCTCTCAACACTATAAACACTGTCTCAACTCAAATTTTTTCCAATGGAATGGAAAAATCTATAAACAACTTTCGGGCCTTGCAATGGGAAGCCCTCTATCTCCTGCTTGTGTGGACTTATTCATGGAAAAGTTCGAAAATGACATCTTGTTATTTACAAATCCTAAACTGTCAATTTGGTGGAGGTATATAGACGACATATAATATGGAAACACAGTTATTTATTTATTTATTCATATGGAGTTTTTCCTCCCCGTCCCTATTGGGGCGAGTTGAGCCCCCTCATGGGGGGTTAAGTATTTATGGCTGTAGATCCGTGTGTATTCACGGGGCCGGTTTGCCTGCTTGTGGGATGAAAAACGTCAGATAAACTGGTGGAAAAAACCCTACTGCTCACGCCCAAGACCGGCTAACTTGTCTATGGCTGAGGAAGATCCTCAAATTCCTCACGTCTTCAACGAGAATTGAACCTGGGACACTCTTTCCCCCAGTCATATGGTTGCGAGGCGCACAGCCACTAGGCTAACCGCACGGGGCATGGAAACACTGTATAGCTGAGTTATATGATTTTCTGGCATCTATTAACTCCTTCCACCATAAAATCAAATTCACCTTAGAACTTGAGAAAGAAGGAAACTTACCTTTTCTAGACATTTTAATTAAGAAAAAAGCAGACAAAGGCATTTCTCTTAATGCATACTACCGTAAGCTGACCCACACAGGTCGTTACCTACATTTTTCCTCGTTACACAATATTTCACAAAAATTGGGCATTTTACATATGCTGAAAAAAAGGGTGATCTCTATTATAAGAGATGAAAGAACACTAACAGAAGAATTGCTTTCTATTCTCCAGCTATTGATCAGCAATGGATATCCTAAAAAAATAACAAAAAGAATACTACTCACTAATTCCTCTCTACAACAAATCCATGACGTTCATTACTGAACTTCAATTTCCATTTCTTTTGTTGGTGAACTTTTGCAAAAAATTGCTAATCTCTGAAATCTCATGACATCAGAGTAGCCTTCAAACCTATTATGACAGTACGAAATCTGTTACGCTCACCCAAGGACCACAACTCTTTCAACAAGCATCCTGGAGTTTACAACATCCCATGCTCTTGTGGCTTACATAGGACAAACTTCGAGAAGTTTAGAAATAAGACAAAGGGAACATATTGGAGATGTCAACAACAACAGAGAAGGCAGTTCAGGGTTGGCATTCCATTTCTCCAATACTCATCACAACATTGAATGGGATAAGAGCTCCATGCCATAAGTAGAAGGACTACAGCTCCTGCAACATAAAAGAGGCTACAGTGGTAATCCACTCACAAGGTACCTAAACAGAAACCAAGGGATGATTCTGTGTGACATTTGGAGATCACTGATCAGATTTCTAAACACATCAGAGTTTAATTTCTCTGCTAACTATCGGACACACCTGCTGCACACTAACCGCCGACCATGTGCCAGCATCCATGCTCCACATGTTTCTATTGTACTTGTGTAACGGTTCCCACACATTCGATATTTTTTTAGTAATGTATTGATTCATAATCAAAGCTTGCTGTTTATTTATATTTGTATGTTCGTCCAAACCCAGTTGAAGCTACATGGCGAAACCAGTCAGTAACTAGTTGTATAAAATCTTTACTACTGATAAACCCAGTGTTAGTTACTTTTATTACATTAGTTTTGTGGTCGAAAATAACATACTGATACAGGGCTTCTTTATTTTTACTTGTTAGCATGTTTTTCAACATCCAAATAATTTAAATTAAGGGGATAAAAATCCCTTATTGTTTTTAAGCGCCCTTATTGTTTTTAAGTTTTTAAACGATCTAAGCGTCCCCCCCGATTTGACCCCCTTAATTTATCAACTTTGCCAGAAAAAAATAGCCGTTTGGCTTTTCTTCTTAATCCAAATAATTTATTGAGCTTTTTTAACAAGTTTTGTAATATGCCGTCTGAACTTTAACCCTTTGTCCAATTATCCACAAGTCCCTAGCCTCATTAATTTCCTGCAAACCAGTACCATCAATATGATACACCCTATGCAACCTTATGAACCCAAAGTACATAACCTTACCAATTATGTATTTGATTTAATCCTTTATCCAAGTGTAAGCAAACAAAGTTTGCGCATGAAGTATTTTCAGGACTGGGGCAACTCGTGGTATAAGTTCTCATCACTTGCCTTAGTATCTCAAATAATGCAAATCACATCTCCTTGCGGATATGTATAATGCTATGCATTAAGGGAAAGACACCACTACCCTGACCGGTTTCCCTGTTTAAGTGCGGGGTTACCTCTCCAAAAAACTCGTGAAATTCCCAGATCACCCAACAATGAGTGACCCAAAGGATCATTTAACTCAGTTGTTGTTCCCCTCAGTAACAGGCTCAGCCCATCACTGAGAAGAACTCTCATCGTTGGCTCTACCCAGTGGCAGGCCCACCACACCACTGAGCAGAACTGCTCATATCTCATTTGAGGGACAACAGCTGAGCCTCAATTAACTTCATGGGCTACAGCATTGACATTCGTTGTCCCCCCCCCCCTATACCTGGGTAACAGTAACAGCCAAGCCTCAGTTAAAACTTCATTAGCTACAGCATTGCCATCCATCACCCAAGCTTCCAACTGGTTTTGACCTTTATTGAGGTCTCATCAGTGGGAACCAGACCCAGAGGTGGTAATACTAAGGTGGAAGTAATGGAGAAGTCATATTTACCTATACCAGTTGCCAAAAGGATATGAGATATGAGCAGAACTGCTCATAACTCATTTGAGGGACAGCAGCTGAGCCTCAGATAACTTCATGGGCTACAGCATTGACATTCGTTGTTGTCCCCCCCCCCCCTCTACCTGGATGACAGCAATAGCCGAGCCTCAAGTTAAAACTTCACAGGCTACAGCATTGCCATTCATCACACAAGCTTTCAAAGGGTTTCGACCTTTATTGAGGTCTCGTCAGTGGGAGCCAGACCCAGAAGTGGTGAGAGGTTAAGGCAGAAGCAATGGAGAGTCATATTTCCCTATATGAGTTGCCAAAAGGTGTCACACCTTATTATTAAAGTTCTCTGGATTAGAGATAAGTTGATGGAAGTTTTTTCACTTGGCTATACTACCAATTATGTATTTGCTTTAATCCTTTATCCAAGTGTAAGCAAACAAAGTTTGCACATGAAGTATTTTCAGGACTGGGGCAGCTCGTGGTAAAGGTGTTATAAGTTCTCATCACTTCCTTTAATATCTCCCATAATGCAAAGCACATCTCCTTGCAGATATGTATAATGCTGTGCATTAAGGGAAGGGCCACTACCCAGTTTTGACCTTTATTGAGGTACTGTTTAAGTAAAGACCTCTCTAAAAATGAGGTGTTCCCCCCCCCCCCCCCCCAACTACTCTATTAGTGACTGAAGGACTGTCCAACTCAGCGGTGCTCCACTCAGTGACCGGCTCACCCCACCACTAAGCAGAACCATAATCTCAGCAGTGGCCCCCACTTAGAGACAGATAAAAACCTATCCCCAAGCAGAGCCTCTCACATCTCAGGGAAAGCAACCACTTCTGCACAAAAGCACAACAGTGGGAGCCAGATCCAGAGGTGGTGATACTAAGGTGAAAGTAATGGAAAAGTCATATTTATCTATACCAGTTGCCAAAAGGTGTCACTCATTATTAAAGTTCTCTGGATTAGAAATAAGTTGATGGAGGTTTTTTATTGATGGAAGATTTAAATTGGTTTGATCTTATATCTGGTTTAATCCTTATATCCTTATATTTCATTCCTTTGGTTTAGATCCTTTTATTTGGTTTAATCCTTTATCCAAATGTAAGCAAACAAAGTTTGCACCTGAAGTATTTTCAGGACTGGTGGAAGGAGATGTGCTTTGCATTATGGGATATACTAAGGCAAGTGATGAGAACTTATACCACCTTTACCACGAGTTGTCCTAGTCCTGAAAATACTTAGGTGCAAACTTTGTTTGCTAACACTTAGATAAAGGATTAAACCAAATATATAATTGGTAGCATAGCCAAGTGAAAAAACTTCCATCAACTTATCTCTAATCCAGGGAACTTTAATAATAAGGTGTGACATCTTTTGGCAACTGGTATAGGTAAATATGATTTATCCATTACTTCCACCTTAGTATCACCACCTCTGGGTCTTGCTTCCGCTGACGAGACCCCCCCCCCCCCAAGGGTCAAAACTGGTTGGAAATTTGGGTGATGGATAGCAATGCTGTAGCCAATGAAGCTCTAACTGAGGCTCAGCTGTTGCTGTTACCCAGGTAGGGTAATGGATGGTAATGCTGTAGCCCACAAAGTTAATTGAGGCACAGCTGTTGCTGTTATCCCTCAGATGAAATATGAGCGGTTCTGCTCGGTGGTCGGATGAGCCTACCACTGGGTAGAGTCAAATGCTGAGAGTCTTCTCGGTGACTGGGTGAGCCTGTTACTGAGGGGGAACAACGCTAAGTTTTTGATCCTTTAGGTCACTCATTGTTGGGTGATCTGGGGGATCTCACGAGTTTTTGGAGAGGTAACCCCGCACTTATTACAGGGAAACCGGTCTGGGTAGTGGCCCTTCCCTTAATGCATAGCATTATACATATCCGCAAGGAGATGTGCTTTGCATTATGGAAGATACTAAAGTGGGTGATGAGAACTTATACCACTTTTACCACGAGTTGCCCCAGTCCTGAAAATACTTCACGCGCAAACTTTGTTTGCTTACACTTGGATAAAGGATTAAACCAAATATATAATTGGTAGCATAGCCAAGTGAAAAAACTTCCATCTGCAAAACCTTACATTTTTCAACATTAAATTGACAATCATTATTCTTTGCCCACAATGTCAATTTATTTAAATGACCCTGCAGGATATCTACATCACCTTTATCATCTTTCTTTATCTTTCACAATCTTACACAATCTTTACCCATGTCATTGATATAAAAATTAAATAGTAGTAGCCCTAGTACTGAACCCTGAGGTACTCCACTAGTCACCATCATTCTCCTAGACTCCCCCCCCCCATATACTATTCTCTGGTGTCTGTCCATCAACCATTCCCCTATCCATTCCACTAACCTCATATCCATTCCCATCCTCTCCAGTTTTTGTAATAGTTTTCCATGTGTTATTCTATAGCCATTACCTTTATCCAATTCTGCTGTCAATTTATTATAAAATGTAAATAAGTTACTAAGACAGGACCTAATCTTTACAAAGCCATGCTGTCCACTACAGAGTATCACATCCCTATCCACCCACAGTTGTATTTTATCTTTCAATAAATTGCCAGCCTGGTTCGCTGAGTGGTTGGTGTATCCGTCTCCAGCCGAAAGGCTGTGGGTTCGAATCCCACTGCGGGCATGGATATTTGTGATTGTCTGTGAAAAATGCTAGTGGTGGTGGGCAGCAGATGGTGTTGGCATGGCTGCAGTTTGTTGTAGTTGGTGGATTGAGGTGGAGACAGAGAATTGTAGAGTATGTGCTCTTCCTCGATGAGTCTTTGCACTCCCTGGAGGTGTCATGTAATAATAATAATAATAACTTTTCCAATACTCGAATAACCACTCCTGATATATTAATTGGTCTGTAGTTTGCTACCTCTGTCTTGGAGCCATCTTTATGCAATGGTATTATCTTACCCTTTTTCCACTCCCTTGGAACCCCATCAATGATGAGACTTAGATTGAACAACTTCGTCAGAGGCAATGGCAATTCTCTTGCACATTCATGTAATACACGTGCTGATATGAATCCTGCCCCACTAGTGTTCACATTCGTATTTTTTAATATGCTGACTGCCTCTTGTTCATCCGCCTCAATGTTGATATGCATCTCTGTAACCTCAGTAACTGTAAAATCATCACCTGGATGATACACCTTTGCATAATGATTACTCAGCAACTCAACTATTTCTCTTGGTTCAGTCATCTTCCTACCTTGAGCATTGTTTAAATTCATTCTACCATGGTAATTTTTCCTCTTCTTGCTATGTAACAAACAAAAAAAAAACTCTTTTAGGTCTGCTTTGGCCTGTTTGGCTAACTCTCTCTCTCTCTCTCTCTCTCTCATAGTCTGATTTAGCCTTCCTTACCATACTAGTCAATTTTCTTGCTTGCACTTTGTACACTTTGTACTACTCATGAGTATGCTGATCACTCTTTTCTTTATATTTCCTTCACGATGTTTTCTTTTTTTTTTGCAGTTCCCTACTCATCCACTTAATTCCAACTTGGTTTATCCTCCTGACCTTGGGTATGCAGGCTGATGTTGTTACCCTCAGGCAATCTCTGAGCACAGATTGATTGCTCATGTCTCAGAAACTTGTTTGTGGAGTCCTGGCTTGGAGATATCAAGGCTGAATTACTTGTTGCATATATTTTCCATATACAACTAGAAAAAAGGAATATAATCTTATTACGATTCTCTGGATTAGAGATAGATGTAGAAAGTTTTTTTACTTGGTTATAATATAAATTAAACTTTCCAGGCAGTTATATTATTTTTTAATCTTTTATCCAGGTGGAAAGAAACAAATTTTGCATGTGAAGAATCTTCATGATTGGGCTACTTGTATATAGATGCTAATGTGACAGTTTTGTGACATTCTGGTAACATGCTGGTTATCAAGGCTAATGATCTCCAATTTTCCAGCAAATATCATGCTTTAGTCACCATAAGCTGTATTTATTCTGAATTTCATTGAAGAGATGTTGGTATGCAGCAACCAAATCGTATTCCATGCTAGATTGTTACTCATATATCCCACCTAAAAGCTCTAATCTCTAAATCTCTGATCTCCAATTTTCTAGCAAATGTCATGTTTTAGTCATCATAAGTTGTGTGTATGCTGAATTTCGTTGAAGAGATGCTGGTATGTATCAACCAAATTGTATTCCATGCTTTCATGTTGCTAGATTGTTACTCATATATCCTACATAAAAGCTCTAAAGTAATTGAGATAAAATTATCTAGGGGAGAACATTAACTCGGTTTCATTTCATCGAATTTAGGATATTCAAATTATCTGATTTTTTTTATGATGCTGTAATTATGCAAAATATATTAGTAACTTAAAAGTACATGCTAACTAAGAAATGAAGGCTGGGAAATTTGTTAGAAAAGCTATAGAGGATAAAACTTGATTGTTTGATCATCCTCACACATTTGTACGAGGCAGTGACTGAATGTGTGTAAACTGCCAATGGAAATAGCTTTAGTGCTTGTGTGCTCCACCCAGGCAGTTGCATTTTCACATGTTAGTTGCAACTTTTTCAGTAGAATTTTATTTGTACAGTTAACATTTGTGAACTGTATGTGTGTGTTTATTTATTTCTCTCTTATCCTCTTTCTTATCCTGGAGTTTACAGAATCCCCTGCTCTTGCAGCTTATGTTATTATGGACAGATGATCATTCTGCACAAATTTGTCTTCAATAATATCAAATACAAAATACAGGATTCAATGGAACAAAACCAAAGTGCTACATATGAGTTATTTTCTTTTGGAAAGACTGTACGGAAAAAGCTGTGAAGCACAAATTCACAATCCCAACTTTAACAAAAACAATTGCATTAAACTTTCTCAATTTTGGGAAGTTTATACCAGCTAATACTCACCATTCATTGTTTTGTAAATTGTAATTAATTGTCTATATTTAAAAATATTTTATTACTTAATTATTATTATTATTATTATTATTAGATTTGGTAGAGAGTTGCATGGTCATATCGCTGGTCCCGTTTTTATAGTTTTAATGTGGTGCTAACTCCTGTTTTTTAATTTAAAAGTATCATAAAGTAACTCTACTTGTCACCTGAAGACAGTGACATATAATTCATCGAAATTGGCCAAGTGGAATCCAAAATCTGAGTGTGCTAAAAATTGAAACGTACACCGCGGTTGCTAACGAGTATAGAACAAAGGACGTCACCCATCTTTGCAGCTGTCCAAAGGAAGAAAGGTGAGTCATGAAGTGCAACAAGTGCCTGAAGGAATTACCATCTGATGGAAGTCATATAACCTGCAGGAAATGCCATAGGAATCTTCACTTTACATGTTCTGAACTTTCAGAAACAACTTGGCAACGTAAATCTAATGCCAAACGAGAAGAATGGAAGTGCCCAAACTGTAGAGAGAACAAAGAAACGCCGCCACCCATGGCACAACTGATTACACCAGAGGCAGAATCGGACGATGAACTGAACAGACAACAAAATACTGGTGAGTCTTATAATTTGAATTCCGTAAATTTATTGCTAGAAAAAGGTTTAGAAAATATAAAAGCCAGCCTGGTAGATCTTGTCCAAGAACTATTTGATAAACAGAATAAAGAAATAACAAAAAAAATTAGCGAATATGAAGAGTTTGTTAAATTTAATAATTCAAAAGTCGAAGAAGTCTTACAAACGGTAAAAGACATTAAAACCAGCATTAACGCATTAACTGACAGGCAGCACAAATTGATAAAAGACATATCGGAACTCCGTCAAGAATTAAATTCCCTGAAACTACAATACGAAGTTTTAAACCAACAACAACATAAAGAAGACCTTGTCATAAATGGTCTTCCAGAAACTGAATCCACAGAAAATCTCAGAGACATAGTTTTAAAGTTAGGCCATGCAATTGACATCCCCCCCCCCAGAGCATAATGATATTCAAACCATAAATCGGTTTCCCAGGAAAAACAGAAAACAAGGCTCGCCATGACCTACACCAGTCATAGTTCGTCTGACAAGCAAGGCTACAAGAGACAATCTCATAAAAGCCAGCAGACTGAAAAAACCAGTAGTCAAGGATTTAAATGCATCGCAAGACAGTATGCCAATCTTTCTATCTGAGTGCTTAACACCTTTCAATCAGAATCTTTTGTACCAAGCAAGAAAAGAAAAAACAGAAAAAAATTATCAATTTTTATGGATCAAAGACGGCAAAATATTCCTGAGAAAGTCACAGACTTCAAAGTCTATACAAATAAAAAGCTCGGAAGATATAGACAGGTTGCCAGAGTGAAACAAAAGACTCCAACTTAGTTCAATAAGAAGATCTCAACACAACAAAAATGAATATGAACCATCAGATAGATGTAATTACACCAGAATACATCAGTAATTGTACTTTCGAATCGCTTGATGCATGGTAACAAAACACAGTACAAACGAGAGGTCTCTCAATCTTGCATATTAACATCAGAAGCATCCGAAAACATTGGTTATTGCTACAGGCTTATACACTGATATTATTGATATATTGGTTCTTACAGAAGTATCCATAACTAATGACGAAGCGACTGCTTTCCAAATTCCAGGCTTCCAACAACATAGATCATGCCGCCAAACAAAAAGAGGGGTGGAATATTAATATTTATCAGACAAAAATTAATAGCAAAAGAAACAGCCAGTCAGTTTGAGCATGCTGAAACTCTTTGCCTCGAAATCACTAATACCACTAATACACAGCATCCCATAATACTAAATGCTATTTACAGGCCACCAAACCAAAACATGATAAAATTCTTGAACAAACTCAATTGCTGGCTTTCAAGCCAAGAAATATGCTCAACCGAACACCTAATGATAATTGGCGACATAAACATAAATATTGCAAACGAAAACCAGTACAACACTGTACAATACCTAGACACACTATCAATGTATAATCTAATACCAACAATAACATCATGTACTAGAGAAGAAATATTCGGAAATACTATCACTGTCTAGATCATATAAATGTCTGAGCACCACCAAATAGTTACACTGCATCGGTCATAAAGTGCAAAGTAGCAGACCATTACTTCACCGCTCTAAACCGGCACACCAAGACAATATCCATGCAATGTCCCACAGAAGAAAAGCGACAGAAAACAATAATAGACAAAGAAATAGTCAACCACGAAATAAGAAAAACAAACTGGGAACACCTGACATCAGATTCAGCAGGTATCTTATACAACAACATTAAACGCACACTGGAGGAAATATATAAGAAAGCTACGAAGAAAATCCGAATTCGTTCAAAAACAACACAAAATCCTTGGATAACACAAAACTTAATCCTAGAAATACACAGAAAGGACGCTTTATGGAAAGAATTAAAGCGATATCCAAATAACACAGCTTTAAAAAATGAATATAAGATAACAAGGAATCGCCTCAACACAAATCAGAAATGCAAAAAGAAGGTACTACAGAGACAAGCTAACCTCTGCACAAAACAACATGAAACAAACCTGGCATCTGATCAATGAGATGCTAGATTTTGTTCCCAACACCACCATCTCCGAAACCATAAAACACAGCTTCATGAAAGACACAAAACCTATCCAATAACTAGCAAATGACTTTAACCAATACTTTGCAGACTCCATCCAAGAACTACCAGAAATATTCCCCCAATCACAAAACGAGACCCTCCACTTGGACCACAATCAAAACTGGCATTATGGTTCCCAACCATAAAAGAAGCAGAACTTCTCTCTGCAATAAATCAAATCAAACCAAACAAAGGCCCAGGAATAGATGGTATCAGACCTAAAGATATAAAGCAACATGCAACTAGTTTAAGTCCTATCCTACTAAAACTAATAAGTAAAATATTTAAAACAGGACAGATACCAAGTATGCTAAAGACAGCCATAATCACACCCATATACAAACATGGAAAAAGAAATTTAATCAGCAATTACAGACCCATAGCAACATTGCCAATTATCAATCAAATTATGGAACGGATCATACTGAAGAAACTCACAGCATACACTGAGATCTTTCATATTATCCCCAAAACACAATATGGTTTTCAGAAAAATAAGGGAACAACATCTCTCTTGGAAGACTTTACAGACGTAATTAATACTGCCTTAGACAAAAACAAAATTGCCACGGTAGTCTTTATTGATCTAACTAAAGCATTCGATACACTTGCACATCAAACCTTGTTAGAAAAGCTGAGGCATGTTGGAATAGACGAGCCTCTTCACAGGTGGTTTACAAACTACCTTCAAAATAGAAAGCATATCACACATATCGGGTCAAACCGAAGCAGGGAGCTACCAGTAACCTGTGGAGTACCACAGAGAGCTGTACTCTCCCCAACTTTATTCAACATTTACACGCACGATAATAATCAGCTACCACTCAAAGGTAAGATATTCCAGTACGCAGACGATACAGCAATAATATCATCCATAATAACGCAAGCATAGCCCAAACAAATATGCAACATGACATAAATCTGATCATAGACTGGCTCACGAAAAACTCCATACACCTAAACTCAGAAAAGACAAAGTTAATGATATTCAGAAATTCACTGACTTGACCAGTTGATAACAAATATATAACCATCCAACATCCACTTTCCAACATACAAAACACACAGAACAACAAAACCCCTACAATCACTCAGGTTGAAACAATATGATACCTTGGAGTTTACTTTGATGCAGATATGAACTGGAACTACATAAACCATCTACACAACAAACTCCGAACAATAAGTGGCAAACTCTACAGGTTAAAAGACATAGTTCCCATACGCCTAAAAACACTAATATACAAAGCACCATGCCAAAATATACTAAGATACGCTATAACAGCGTATGCTTTCTGCGCACCCTACAAATTAAATAGATTAATGTCGCTACAATACAAAATGACAAAACTGATCTGTTGGGAACAAAGAGAAAATCACGACCTTATAAACATTGCAATGTCAGAACACAAATTACTGACAGCAAAACATTTATGTCACTATGCAGCTTTGCTAAACATTATTTCAATGCCAACTTCAGGACAGTCAGAAATACTTACCGTATAACAAGACCTCAGACTACTAATTATATCACATATAAATACAGTAATCACTACGGAAAGGCCATGTGAAACTTCTACATCCCAGACATGATAAACAAATTACCTTTTGAATACAGAAACCTTACAAATTACAATAGCCTGAAAAGAGCTCTAAGGAACTTAGAGCTCTTTTCAGGCTATTGTAATTATTAATGTAATTAATTAATGAAACACAATATATTCGTTCAGGCTTCCAGTTCAGTGATGCATCAATGCATTCAAAGTTATTGTGCGTGTGTGTATGTGTGAGTGCGTGCTCGCGAATTTCTCAATCACAGATTTCTCAGATTCCTAACAGCAAAAAAAAAAAAAAAAAAAAAAACCAATTCATAATAACCAACTGGTGTCATCCTCAGATAAGCTTACATATAAGCTTTGAGGATGAAAGCAAAAGAAATTAGTTTTCATCCAAGATGTATCATATGTAACCAAATGCATGTAATGTACGTATCACATGAAAACCAATGTATGTAATGCATGTATTATATGTAAACCAATATACATAATGTAAGTAACACATGTAAACAAATGTAAGTAATGTATCATATGTAATCAAAAGTATGTAATGTATATAATAACTATAACAAATGTATGCAATGTAATAAAAAAAAAATTCTTTTAAATATAAATCATGAGTTTACACCCTATGTTTGTGAGAATTAGGAAATATAATATTTAGATTCCATATGTGTAAATACTGTTGTATAATCACACCTTTTCAAACTTGAAAAAAAAAATAGTAAAGTACAACATGTAATATAATACTACTTATGTAACTCTGAACAATATAATTGTAAATTATTATTTTGATTGTTATTTAAAAAAAAAAAAAACTATTATCAGCATTACTATTTAAATCTCATTATATGTAGCACAAAGTGCTGAACCTTGTAAAATAATATACTGAATAGATGATCATCGTACATATGTAAATATTTGAAAGAACAATAAAAAAAAAAAAAAAAAAAAAAAAAAATGTGACACTTCCAGGGAGTCCAATGATTCATCGAGGGAGAGTGTGCCAACAGCATCGAACGATTGAATCCCTTCCAACAACTAACCACACTCAAACTTGCTTAACTTTTTGTGTAAGCCATTAGTATCAGAGGCGCTACCAATCGACCAACCTTTGCTGGCATTTATTTTATTGTAATTATTTTTGGATATCTATTAATGCAGAGGGAGTTTTTTTGGTTTGCTATTTTCTTGCAGCTGATAGTGCATGTCATATCATGTGCTTTCAATTGCGATGTTCTCTTTTTTTTTTGTTTTTGTGATCGGTATCCTATAATCGTAAATAGCTAATTCTGCAAATAAAAAGATTTAATTAATGTGACATTTTAATAACAAATGATTCTGTTATTAATTAGTTATAACAAAATGTATTCCAAGGGTCAGAAGGTTAAATAAGGTAGATGTGAAATGGATGAATGAAGAGATTAAGCATGCAATACAAAGAAAGAAGGCATTATGGAGGCAAAATAAGATGAGTTGTGATACTTAATTACATGAAGAGTACAGAGAACAGGCAAGGAGGTTTACTTTGTTGGTAAGTGTAGCAAAAAAAATCAGCATACAGTGGCAACCCATTCCAATCATACACCACTCTATGAGAAAAAAATCTAGATCTCATCTCCTTCTTAGCAGCATTCATTATTTCATTCATTCATTCATTCTCTTTCCCCACCCTTCATAAATTGAAAAATTCTATCAATTGAAATCCTGTATGACCCTTTCAGAAGTTTATGTCTCAATCATATCACCCCTCTTTCTCCTCTTTGCTAGTGTCTGCAGTTTACAAATTCTCAATCTGTCTTCATAATCAGTATTCCACAACCCTGATATCATTTTAACACTCTATTTTACACTCTCTCTCTCTCCACTGTATTAGACTCACAATGGGAAACTAGGAGACCAGATCTGTGCACAATAGTCCTGGTGAGGTTTTTTAAGACCTTTTAAAGAGACAAAATGACATCCTTATCTTTACATGTCAAAGTTATTTTCTGCATTGCAGTTATGTTTTGAGTTGTATTTGCAGTCTTTGCTACATGGTCCCTGAACTTCAACTTTCTATCTACTAACACTCCAAGATTCCTAGCATGGTCAGTATCTTCTAGCTTAATCTCACCAATATAATATGACATTGGATATATAATCACTCCAAAGTGTGTGACTTTATATTTACTGACATTGAACTGACACACAAGCAGTGCAGTCGCTACGATAAGCTAAAGATACATGTTTTTGTTTTGATTAATCGACTGGCATTTTTAAAACATTGTAGGGACAACAATCTTATTCTGAACTGCATCAAGCTGAAAAGAAAGTTCACTTCACCAAAAGCACTGAGGATATATAACCCTATGAAGAAAGTGATGCTCAGAGAGTAAATTCAAGCTACTTGCAAAAACTTAGCATTTGCTCAAAATCAGGTTCTAAATTTAAAATTGGAACTTTTAAGTCATTTAAATCTAGATATTGGGATATCCTCGAGAAGATTACTGACAAGTTGGCTAAGCATATCCTGGAAACAAAAAAAGTAAAACTTATTGCCAAACTTAGACCTTAAAGATTGGCAATATTTAAATAGCCAACAGACAAATTCAAATTTCTCTTTATTGAATGAAAATAGCCAACCACAAGGCAGTAATATCAAGAACAGCCAACTTCTAACAAGAGAGGATAACAACAACTATCCAGAATTAAGTGATAGCAGGAGCAGCCAACTGGTTTCAATGAACAAGCAGGTGATTAACCTTTCTAGCTATGCTCTGAACAGTGATGACCTCTCTCTACTTAGTAAAGTCTTAAACTTTACTGTGGCCCCCATGGCCGGAAACAAATTGGATTTTATATATCATATTGAAAGAAGCATAAGATTTCTCCACCACCATAGCTGATAAAATATGATCAGAAACCTCGAACATTTTAAATTACTGTATACTATAACAATAACTAGCAACCTAACCAAATATCAGCTGGCTGCTGAGATATCTTTAAAAACAAATCAGGACATCGTAATCACTAGAGCTGATAAAGGCAGTGCCATGGTTATTTTAAACTGAATAACGTACCTGGATAAAATGAATCAATTAGTCTCAGACAACAGCACTTATCAACCTGTGAACTATAACACAACCAACCAATCCGATTAAAAAGTAAACAGAAGAACTTCTTAAATCATTCACATCCTGGCCCATGGATATAGTTAAAAAAAACTACTTCTGCACTATGCTCGTACCCCGAAAATTTATGGTTTGCCCAAGATTCACAAGCACAATTTATTGCTTCGGCCAATAGTTGAAGGTATCAACAGCCCCAATTATCATTTATCCAAGAAACTAGTGTCAATACTCAAGGAGCTGGTAGGTCATTCCCCTTCCTATATTAAAACACACTCAACACTTTGAAAACAAAATTAAAAACATCATACTAGAAAAAAGTGATTTATTAGTCAGTTTAGATGTCTCTGCTCTGCCCTACACAATTCTTCTTTTACAGGACAAATTCCTGCCCGATATCACAGTGCTCTTTGCCCATGTACTACGGTCTGGCTATTTTGTATGGCAAAATATTTTTTACCTGCTAAAAGAAGGCACAGCCATGGGTTCACTGCTATTTCCCCCCAATTGCTAACTTTTATATGGGAAGCTTTTGAGCAACGGGCTTCAGATTCCTATACTTTAAAACCCAAAGAAGTCTGGCTTAGATTCATTGACGATGTTTTTGTTTGTCTGGTCCCATGGCCCCCAGACATTAGGCATTTTCCCCAGCTATCTAAACAAGCAACCCAAAACATATACAATTCATAATTGAAACTGAAAATCAAAACAAGCTTCCTTTTCTAAATACACTTGTCACACAGAAAATTTTGGCTCATCATGCTAATTTGCTTGTGCATGTCATCTACGTTCTTCCTTATATCCTCTTCATTATTGTAGCAACCAATTACGTATTTCATCCTGCTGGCCCCTATCTCACACCAGACAGCCTCAGGTGAACTGTTCTCTGCATTCCTGTCCCACTGATGTCCTTCCACTCTTTTTGGCTTCAGTTCACTTGCTCTCATTGGGAACTCCTCGTATAATGTATATGGACTACCATAGATGGTATGCATTGGAAAAAGATCTCAAGAGTGGAAACAGATTGTAAATATATACTGCTGAAAAAATTCAATGATTTATAAACAGAGTTCACAAAATTTCAAGAGTAGAAAATGATTGCAATTATAGACTTGCAAAAAATTTCAAGCATTTGTACAACAGAGTTCACAAAAATGGTATGCATTGGAAAAAGATCTCAAGAGTGGAAAAAAAGAGTGCAAAAAAGGGGGGTGCTTAAGGGTCAAAGCTATATAACTAAGAGGAGACCTCCACATAGCCTTTAAAGGAATGTGGAGAACCGACCAGAGCTTCTGACCTAATGTCCAATCCTCACCTTCTAACCGTTGCACCCGGTTAGGTATCTACTTGGATACTGAACGAATGAGGATGGGCTGCCAATTTGGGATTTAGCTGATCAAATTGTATTCTTATTGGCTTAAACCACAATATTAAATATTAAATGATGGTACAACATGATAGAATTTCATGCCGGCCGTCACCCGGTTAAACAAGCCCCCCCCGTTGTTTTCGCCAGGGAACCAGGGCAAACAGCGAAAAGTCAGCTACTGGAACAAATCCTAAAACACACCCCAACTCAATATCGCCAGAATTGAAGATCGGTACTATCAACATAAGAAGCCTGAATGGCAAAGAAATGGAGCTAGCTGAGGAATTAGATAAGTACCAGATCGACATAATAGGGGTGACTGAAACAAAGAAGACAAAAACTGGTGAGATCTTTCTGAGCAATAAATACAAAATGTTACATTCAGGCAATGACAATCAAGGAAAAGAAGGAGTAGCCATAGTATTCAACAAAATACGAGGCTAATCTTCTTGAATGGCAGTCAGTCTCAAGTAGAGGAATGTGGGCAAATATGAGAATGGGGAACTGGACAATGAGACTTATTTGTACCTATGGTCCCACAGAAGGTTCTACTAAGGTAGAAGTGGAGGAATTTTTTGAGGCTTTAGAAAAAGCAACTGACACAATGAAAAAGGAAAAATTGGTCCTTAAATAGCAGAGTAGGAAATGATTGTCAGACATACAAAAATATTTTGGGAAAATTTGGAGAAAAGAGCAAAGCTAATAATAATGGCAAATGTTTCAATATAAAAATGTGCACAAATTCACATGGAGAGAAGAGGCAAGGAATAAGAAAGTCTCATTGACTATGTTATTGTTGATAGTGTTGTTTTCACTCTGGTGCAGGATACTAGAGTGTACAGAGGATTTGAAATTGGAAGTGATCACCATTTAGTCTTAAGCAGGATAAATTGAATTTCATATTGAAAAGAAGAACATGTAATAAAGTTTTAAAGCGAATAAAAGTTGAGCAGCTCTCAGATGTGAACTGTAGACTAAAATGTACCAACATTATTCAAGAAAAAATGAAAGAGTTTGAGAACAGGAATCAAACCTTGGAGATTCAGTGGCAAGCTCTGAAGGAAACATTGATTGATTCTGCCAGAGAGGCATGTGGTGAGGTTGTCTGCAAGGATAGAAAAATCAGAACTCCCTGGTGGATACAGTAAGTTAAAGAGGCAGTGAAGGAAAAGAAGAAAGCATATCAAAAGTTCCTGGCAAATAAGTCAGCTTGTACTCTTAGAGAATACATAGACAAATGTAAGAAAGCTAAATACTGTGTAAAACTAGTTAAACAAAAGTCATGGGGGGGGGGGAGGGATTTTGGCAAGAACATAGAAAATAAATATCAAGAAGGTGGTAAGATATTCTGGAGGTTGTTGAAGAAGCTTAGAAATGGAGGAAAGAGTGCTGCTAAAGGAGTTAGAGATGATAAAGGTGACATGCAAACAGGAGAAAAAGATATCCTTGAAGTATGGAGTAATTACTTCGAAAATCTGCTAAATGAAACAAGCAGTGATGACAGCACAGTGGTAAAAAACACTCCACAGGCATGCAGTCAGGAATACATATCCATACTTGAAGTAGAAAAAGCCATCAATGGCCTGAAATGTGGAAAGGCAGCAGGAGTAAATAACATTCTACCAGAAATGCTGAAGTATGGTGGTATAAAAGTCTTACAGTGGCTGCACTGCATTGTTCAGAAGGCCTTGACAGAGGGACGAATTCCCGATGATTGCAGTAGAGGTCTCATAGTACCCATATATAAAAAGGGAAATAAAACTGAATGTGAGAATTGTAGAGGTATTTCCCTACTGAGTGTTCCTGGTAAGATTTATTCCAGTATACTTGAGAAACGGTTGAGAAGGATTGTGGAAGAGAAGCTTGGTGAGGAACAAGCTTGATTCAGGCCAAATAGAGGCTGTCAGGATCAGATATTCACTTTACGACAAATAGTTGAAAATCATGGGAATATAACAAAGATCTGTATTTAAGTTTTGTAGATCTGGAAAAAGCATATGACAAGGTGCCAAGAGAGAAGCTATTCAAAACGCTACAGTTGTATGGTGTAAGTGGATCATTATATCAAGCAATACTTAGTCTTTATTTGAGTTCTAAGTCAGCAGTTAGAATTGAAGGAAGTACAGGGAGATGGTTTAATGTTAAATCTGGTGTGAGACAAGGATGTACATTATCACCTCTGTTATTCATTATCTATATGGATTACGTTATGAAGGAAAGTGGTATTAAACCTGATATCAAAATTGGAGATGTTAATGTCAGCTCCTTGCTTTGTGCAGATGATGTTATACTTCTAAATAAATCCGCTGCAAGTCTGCAAGATTCCCTGACTAAATTGAATAACTGTTGTGATAGATATGGTATGCAGGTCAGCAATAACAAGACAAAGATAATGAAAATAGGCAGAAGCATTGAGAATATCAGCTGCATTGTGAATGGAGAACCTATAGAACAAGTAAAACATTTCAGCTACTTAGGCACAATTTTTAGTGAAGATGGTAAATTAAATATGGAAATAGACAACAGAATCAACAAAGCTGGTATGGTAGGAAGTCAACTGAATAAATTTATATGGAATAAGAGAGAAATTAGTCAAAACACTAAATTAGCTGTATACAAGACAGTGTTCAATCCAATTTTAACTTATGGATCTGAGAGCTGGGTCAGAAGTAAAACACTTGACCAGAGACTAGTGACCGCAGATATGAGAGTCCTGAGAAAGATTAGGGACATGAACAGATGGCATCAATGGCAATATCATATTATAAACGAGGATATTAGGAAATAATTTGACATTGTTAGCATCCAGGAATGCATTAGCAGAAGTAATCTCAGGTGGTATGGTCACTTAAACAGAATGGCCGAGGAAAGATTAGCCAAACAAGTGTTCTCTGCCAGGTTGGCAGAAAAAAGACCAAGAGGTAGACCAAGATATAGGTGGCTTGAGATGGTAAAAAGTGCCTTAGAAGATAGATATATAAATATAAGATTTGACAGGTTACAGATTGATTTGGCAGAATTTTGTAGGTAGGAAGTTAGTAATGATGTAAGTTTTTCATGTAGTACTATCATATCCTGTACACCCCTTGAGGGTAAATGTCAGGAATTTGATGATGATGAGTTCACAAAAATGCAACCTCAGTCTTCTAATAAATTTGTAATAAATTTTTCAAAGTACAATCTTACTGATACAGAAGCCTCAGTTCTAAAGAAAGAGTTTGGTTATTATTATTATGATCAACAGACCTACATGGATGTCTCAAATATATTCTCAAAACCATTAGTGCCATTTTCCTCCAAATCCTCCACTCTGAGAGGACACAACTCCTCACTTATAAGGAATACTCTGCCACCGTGGTTGCCCTTGCCAAAATACACTATACTCTTCTATTTCTGTTCTTGTCAGTATATCATCTTCTGTCAACCATGTTTCACCAATTTCAATAATCTTTGGACTCGCTGTGGCTATCCATGCCACTAATTCATATCCTTTTTTTTCCTGATGCTCCTGGCATTTGTATAAAGAAATAGCAATTAATTGTCAGTATTTTTATGGCTATTTTTATTCCCTCCAGACATCATTTGACTCTGAATAATACTATATGTTCCCCCATCTCCCAGGAGATGGGGGAACATATAGTATTATCCTTCTTCGGTCCACCTTGACAACTCTAGTTTTTCTGCACTAATATTTTTACTTACTCCATAAATAGCATTCTCTTCAGATGCCTACATCTTTTCTTATTCAAATGCAGTTCATTCCTTGCATACAGCTTTCTTCTATCTGCGAATTATCATATCTCAGTAACACGTTTACTGTCTTTGCTCTCACACACTTCTGTCGTACAACCTCAAGCATAGAACTCAAATCTTTTACTACCTGATTTACACTATCTCTCAGGTCATGTGTACCCACAATCACATTTATGTCATCCACTCTTTCACCTCGCTTAATTGCTGAAGTCATGCTATCATTCCTCTGGGCAAGCAGCCCTCTAGCATTCTATCTTGCACTCCACAAATTGAATCTCCATACATCATATGTCACACTGCTGCATTCATTTTTTGTTCACCTGAATTATCTCTCTCTCTCTCTCTCTTGCATTCTACTTACTTGCCTTGTGATCTGTTCATCCCTAGTTCCTTACACTCCCACTTAGCTATCTTCCTGTCATCTCTCCATCCCTACTAGTATATTTGAATTATCTTGTCTTTCTCTCAACCCCCCCCCCCAACCCCCCCTCCCTTGTCTTCTGTTACTCCTACTCTCTCTCCTTCCCTCCCTCACTCTTGTTCATCTCCCGCCAATCAACCTTTCCCAAACCCTAACCGAGTGAGTAGGATGCATTAACGAGTCATGTTTTCTAATACCCTAGCTGCATATTCTCTCTATATAGCAGTTTTTGATTATCCAGTACATCCTTATTCTTTTATTGAATTTTTTTTTTAAGAATTAGATTAAAATCTCATTCACATGAAGTTTTTCTTTTATTTTTTTCTTCTTCTTTTAGGTATAATGGCAGGTTCTCCATGTCCTGAAGAAGTAATTAGAGCGGTTGAAAATGTATTGAATGTGAAAACAATGTTTGTAAGTATTTAATATGTAGAACAGTTCTTATGTTGCTAAATTATTGGTATTATTAGTATTATTAATTTCTCTCAGTGGAGTCCACTATTTCATTGATTAACATTTTACCTGTGACTGTCTAGCATTACATTAAAAGGATTTATAGAATTTCTTTTTAATACTTAAAAATACATGAAGAAAAACATATTGTTGGATAATTATTCTTTATTAGTAATAGTAAGAAGATATTCTGGATGTCCAGAGTAATTATTTGAAAGATTGATAAATGAAACAAAACAGTGAGAGAACAATAGTAGGAAACTATTATTCAAGAGGAATACAGCGTGGAGTGCATATGAATACATGCAGATGCAGAGTGAAATGAAGAGAATTTTAGATGTGTACGAAGAATGAAGAAGATGGGAAGAATGAATGATGTTGGTATGAAAGAGGTAACAAAGGACTCAGAGTGGCATTGTGTGGGGATTTGATTATTAAAGGTGTGGGAAAAAAGAATATGCACAAGGTTTGGTTTCCAGGAGATAAAATGAATAGAGTGATTGAGGCATTAGATATGAGGAGTAAACAAGCAGAAGAGTTGGTAGTGGTAGTAGGGAAAAAAATGACTTGACTGGGAACAAGGAGAATGTAAGACTGAATATCAGGAGATTGTTGAGAAATACAAAAGATAACAGTGTGATGAGGTGGAGAGCAAGGATTATGGATGATATGTTAGCAGAAATCTGTGAAGAGAAAGGAGTGCACTTTGTTTAATGCATGGAGTGAGTTTGAAGAATGAATTGAACTGTATAAGGGTGATGTACTACATTTAAATGATATTAGTGCAAATTGTTTGGAGAGACTGCTGTTGGAAGCAATGAATGTAGGGAATGAATTGGGGCCAGTAAGAAGTGATGTGAATCAGTAGGAGAGTAAGAAAGGAAGGAGAGACTGAAGTGGTGCTTAAAGCTTGTAATTAAATTAGAATGGATGTAGCTGGATAGGTATCAGCAAATCTCCAGTTTAGTGCACTGGAGATAAGTGTCAGCCGATCAGACATCAAATCTCCAGAGTGCATTAATCTAGTTGCAAGAGGTGTGTCCCAGGTATTTGTTTTAGGGCCATTTCTGTTTAACTTATATGTTAATGATATTAGGACTGAAGTGGAATATTCAATTGTTTGTTGATGCAAAGCTGGGAAGAACTATCAAAAGTAAATCATATGTTATACCAAAGATGGGCAAGGGAGCAGGCAAGTGAGTGGGTAAGTGTTGAACTGGTTCGGTAGTTCAGTATTGAACTGGTAAGCCTATTTAAGTGTAAGGTGTTAAAATTCAGAAAACAAAAAAATGGATCCAGAGTATATAATTAGTAGGGATATCTTAAAGCTGTCAGGCTAGTGAAACAAATGGACTAATAAAAGGCAAACATATATGGACGCTTGAGCAGCGCTCATGTCTTTTAAGTAGTCCAAGCTAAGGCAACTTGGGGATGCCGAGGATTGTATTCTCGCAAGTTCTCAGAATAACTTACAAAAGTTCTTACAAGTTCTCAGGTCAACTTATAAAACTTTCATAGGTTCTACAAACATTCGTCTTTGAAATAATGTTGGATTTAATATCCACTTTGGCTATGTAATAAGCATTTGCTATAGTTTTTCAAGATGATTTGAATTGACTCAGTGAATGAACAAGTGAGTAGGCTTTTAGCAGTTCATTGTTGAAAAGTGTAAATTTTGTCAATTTTAATTTTTCTGTTTATAATTATGTCTTTAGTTAATGAAATTATATTGTGAGAAATCACAATATAAATAATAGATTCTCTATTACATATAGTGAGCATACTGTATGTGCATTTAAGGTTAATATTCAACTAAATGAATGTACTGGCTTAATTATAAAATTTGTTTATTGGAAATGATCACTAATTTAATTTAAATGTATTCATGAAATGAAAAACTTATTTGTTTTGCTTGAAATGTGTGAGATTTACAGTTTACAAGCAAAGTGCCATAACAATAATAACAGGAATAGAAATCGCTGGGTACAGCATTTTTCGTCAGGATAGGAGGGGAAAGTGTGGTGGTGGGATACCGCTTATGATAAACGACGACCTATGTGTCCTCTAAGAGTGGAGGCTTTGGAAGGAAGTGAGACAAATGATTTTGAGAGCATATGGTGTGATGTACAGGTAGGCAAGACAGGATATTTAGTGGGGTGTTGCTACAGACCAAGGAGCACAGAGGATGGGGACCAGGAGATGTTTAGACAGTTAAGTTTGGCAAGTGCAAGAAGAATGATTGTTATGGGAGATTTTAACTACAGTAGTATAAATTGGAGAGAGGAAGATGCATGTAGCAATAGGGGAATGGAATTTCTAGAATTCTTGAGGGAAATGTCTTAGGCAGCATGTAACAGAGGAAACAAGAGGTTCAAGAGTTTTGGATTTGGTTATAGCATCAGAAGAGTTGATAATAACTGAGATGACATCTCTCCCACCATTTGGAGAGAGAGTAACAATATGGTTTTGACATGCAGGAGTATCAAAGAGACGGGAACTTATGTGGAATTATACAGCAGGTAATTATAATAGTCTTAGACGTCAACTTTGGGACGTTTCATGGAGAGAGGAATTGGAAGGCCGGGATATCATTAGTGCGTGGGAAATTGTGAAAGAATATTTGTTAGCAGCAATGGTAAGTTGTATACCACGAGTAAAGTGGATGACAAACAATATTAAACAGGAATTGCATTCGAAAAACAGGCTATGGAAGAGATATAAGGAGACAGGTGAAGAGAAGATGCATGAAGAATATAAACACAGGCCAGAAGAGTGACTAGTGTGTTAACGAAAGCGAAACTGGAATATGAGAGGAGATTGGCCCTAAGATCCAAAGAAAATTCTAGGGAATTTTTTAGCTATGTGGCCAGTAGGAGGAGAAATGACTGTGGAAGAATGATATTGTGGGATAAAAATGGGAATAGAGTGACTGATGCAGAGGACATAGCGGAATTGTTCAATGAACACTTTATTGGAGTATTTCATCCTAGAGGAGTCAGTTTTAATGCTAGAGGGATAGGGCTGATTCGAGGTTTAGAGGTACAGGAGGAGAGTGTGTTTCAGATACTGAGTACTCTGGATGTCAGTAAAGCTTTGGTACTGGATGATATTTCACCACGAGTTTTGAGAGAATGTGCTAGGGAACTGACAGTGCCTTAAACCTGGCTTTTCAATGAAAGTCTGGCTGTGGGAAAGGTGTCCAGGGAATGGAAGGAAGGTAAGAGATAGTGCCATTGCATAAGGGTGGTAGCAGACTGGATGTGTCTAATTATAGGCCAGTCTGTGTGTCATCAGTAGTTAAGATCTTGGAGAAAGTAGTGAAGGACCATATACAGCATTGGGCAGATGAGGGTAATGTTATCTGTGAGAGTCAACATGGATTTGTGAAAGGGCACTCTTGTTTTAGCAATATGCTAGCCTTTTATAATAAAGTTACAAGAACATTAGATGAGGGAAAGGCATATACTGCAATTTTCTTAGACTTAGCAAAGGCATTTGACAGGGTGCCACATGATAAGCTGATATTTAAGTTGCAGCACATGGGTCTGGATGTCAGCTTGGTCAACTGGATTCAGGATTGGCTGTCTGATAGGTATGAGAGAGTTGTGTATGGTGGAGCAGTTTCAAGGAGGCAAAGGGTTACAAGTGGGGTCCCACAGGGCTCAGTACTAGGACCTATATTTATACACGTGGATAAGCTTATGTGTTTGTCAGACATGTTGTAATAGGTTTCATGGTATGATAAGAACACAAATGGTTAAGAAAATAACTATTTATTAACTTAAAAGCTAATATTTTGCTGGTATTATATCCGGCATCTTCAGAGCACACAGCACAAAGTTTGTTACAAATGCAAGATAACCACAATCCAATGTAACAGTGGGGCTAGTATAAGTGATTGCAGTGTGCAACAGAAGACTAAAGTCCTAATATGGTGCCATCTAGGTTTAAAAAAAAAAAAAAAATTCAAGTTTTGAAATAGTAGTCCAAATGATAGTCTTGTGTGCTCTGAAGATGCTGGATATAATACCAGCGAAATATTAGCTTTTAAGTTAATAAATAGTTATTTTCTTAACCATCTGTGTTCTTATCATACCGTGAAACCTATTACAACAATAGGACCTATATTGTTTAACCTTTATATCAATGATATTGCCAGTGTATTGCAAGGGGATATTCAGTTGTTTGTGGATGATGCAAAGCTGGGAAGGATTATTAGTAATAGTGCAGATGTGGTAGCCCTGCAAGAGGATTTGAATAAGCTAGATAGATGGGCAATGAATGGGGGTGTCAGTTTAATGCAGCAAAATGTAAGGTCTTGAGGTTTGGGAAACATTGATGGGATGCTGCATACTCTATGGGAGGAGTTATACTAGAGGAAGTAGGGGAGACAAGAGATCTGGGGTTGATGATTGATAGAAATCTGAAATTTAGGGGACATATTGTAAAGGTGGTGAAGGTAACACAGAGGATTGCTGCAATTATGAGAAGGACACTGACCTGCAGAGATAAAAGTGTTATCATTCCGTTGTATAAGTCTCTGATCAGACCACACTTGGACTATTGTTCTCAGATTTGGTCCCCAGGATTTGAAGGGGGATAAATGAACTGTGGAAAGGATACAAAGATGGTTTCAGGACTGTACAATTTTGGTTATGAGGATCGGCTGAGGGAATGTGGACTGCAGAGTTTGGTGGATAGAAGAAGGAGAGGTGATATGATTGAGACTTTTTAAACTGTTGAGAGGTGGTTACAGGGTTGACACTGGGGAGTTCTTTTGCTTGGTTGAACAATGGGAAGGAGTGATGACAAGAGGTCATCCCTGGAAGTTACAAAAGGAAACTGTGAGCAAGAAGGTGAGGAGTGGTTTCTTTGTATGGAGGTTGGTTGAACCGTGGAATGCATTGCCTGATGGAGTGGTGAGAGCAAGGACGATCAATGAGTTTAAGGAGTGGAATGATAGACTTTGTGTTTCTTAGGAAGGACCTCCCATGATGAGTCTTTTGACTCCATGGAGGCCTGAATAATAATAATAATAACACATAATGGCTGCTCATTTTTCTCATCTATGACCAAAACAAAAACTGAAAGTATGATGCATAGTAGAGTATGCATTGAGTTAGAAGAACACTGCATCATACTGTTGTATAATACTTGATGTAAAATAAGCCTTGATTTTTATTTAATTTAAGAATTCTAAAAAAGAAGAGAACATAAATCAGGCCTGGCAATCCTCACAACTACTACAGGCCATCAAATATTTTGGCAACAAACAAAAATATCATATATTGATTATGAATGTTTTACAAGAAAATTTACAGAAGCCTTGCAAATGATTAGGATACCTACATAATGCAATAAAAATCAAGGCTTAATTTTATATCAAGTATGGTCTGCTTTCATCAGAAATTTAATTGCCACTGACCTAGGATATAACATGTTATATCACGTGATAGCAACAACTAGAAATGTTCCAACACATACAGTAACAAATTTACTGTTTGCATTTTGGTTTATCAATTATATGTAACAGTTGTGAAGTTATCAAAACATCTAATACGTGTAATTAATTGTTAATAGACTTTTGTTTTGAAAACTTTTTTTGTTTTGTATACCAGTATCCCTGATGATGTAAGTGTTATGACTTATGCAACTTGTTTTAATTGTTGAAAACGAAGGAGAAGAGAGCCCGTAAACTTTTGTGAACTTCGAATCAATTTCTTTTGGCATTAGCTGATAAGAACAGATTTTGTTTGAGTACCTTGATTGTTCAAATCTAACTTTCGTTAGATGTCCTCCGTGACCAGGCCATTACTTCGCCATGGCCGTTGGAGGACATACTCACTGATAAAGTACAGTTAGTCGAAGTTTTTGGCCTCCGCCTCCACTTCTCAAACTATACTTTATACCTTTTGTAAATTACCACTTTGAATCTATAAAACTCCCATTGGTCTGTTTTCGTCCTTGCCTGCTCTGGCCACTGTATGAGTCGGAGGGATTTTTAGGCTTTGCAGGCCTGGGAATCCTGGTGAAACTTATGGTCTTGAAGGTAGGAAGCAGATAGGAAAGTGAAGAAAAACTGGTCTTGAAGAGGGTGGGAGTGGTGGGTTTCAATTAAAACTTGGGTCGGGGATCTAACTAGCAAAGGTGCCAGTCCCTTATCTAGTTTCTGTTCACCTTGCAATCTATCCCACTTATGTGGGTTTGCCCATAGAGTGCCCGGTGAGCAGGAGTTACAAACAATTAATACTTTTCAATTATTATTTTTAATCTTAACCAATTCTAAATCTATATATATATATATACATACTCACTTATTAGCTTTCAATTTGTCATTTCATTAATAAACAATAAACTATAAACTATTCCTCAGTTACTTCTGGGTAAGGTTATTAACATGCCTACACTAATACGATTTTTTTTGTATTTTTTAATTTTATAATTTTTTTGTTAATTTTTTAGTTTATTATATATATATATATATATAAAATATTTTTTTTTATTATTTTTAATTGTCATGCAAATATTCGTTAATAAGCTAATAAGTAAGGTAAGTACGGTTAGTAAAGGATCAAAATCATACCCTTAGAGCACTTGGCGGCTTTCTAGTTCTTCCATCCCAGAGGCCATTTTTATGGCCGCCCGAAGTGGGTCTTTCCTGCTGTGATGTAGGGTCCTGAAGTCCTCCATACTCTAAAGTCCCTGCAAGAGAAGCTTGTTAAGTTCCGTTAGTTCCAGTGTGTAAGACATCTAAGTTGTCCATCGTGTAGGTTCGCTAAAATGGGAGGTGTGCACCATTTTTTGGTGAAATTGTACTCTCCCATCAGCGTGAGGTTAGTGTGCATATAATTCCTTATTGAACATCTGGCTGTGGCTAATATGTCCAATAATCCTAAGTTGTGTATAGAATACGCTGTGGCGTTTCGAACTTTCCAAATATGGAAGCGGAGTTCTTTGATTGTGTATAGGAGTAGTAAGTTTTTAATTGGTTTTGTGTCTATGTTGAAGTAGACTATCATTTGTTTTGTAGGAAGAGGAATATTGAATTTATTGGCCACATAGTTCCATATGCCTTGCGCAACTGGGCAATCGTACAGTACATGTTCGACTGTCTCTTCCCCAGGGCAAAAGACACATGTTTCATGTGGGGCTTTTCCTCTTCTTTGTAGCTCGTGCCGCGTTGGGAAGAAGGCATGGGCCATTCTCCACGCAAGAGCACTTCTTGATGGATAGGTGTCATAGTGTTTGTGTATGTTTTCCCACGTTTTTTCCGTGGTTTGTCGCGAGTGTAGTTGTAATGTGTACAGTGTTATTTTGTTTGTTATTTGGAGAAGGCTATCTGATGATAGGTTAATATCTTCCCCTTTGTTTTTTAGGTTTTGTAGTTCAGTAATTATTTCGGTATAGAATCGTGTTGTGTTTAATGTTATTGGACCCGGTGTTCTGGTTTTGCCAAACAGTGGAATTTTTATTCCAAGCCAATATCTGGCGAACCATTTAGCTTGGTGTTGTTCGTGTTGAAGTACTTTTTTAATCGTTTTCATAGATGCCGCTAATATTTTGGATTTAAAGTGTGGGAAGTTGTATCTCCCCTGTGTTTTTGGGCCGTACATTTCGTCTCTGGCTACCTCTTCTGCTTGGTAATTCCAAAAATACTGGAATGCCATCGACTGCCATTTTTTAATTGTTTTCGTTGTGATTGATTATATCTGTGCTGTGTATAATATTGATGGTAGAAATATTGTATTGATTATCCGAGCTCGCGCTTGTAGAGAAAACATGTTCGGACGCCAATTTTGCATTTTTGTTTGTATTGTTTGCGTTATGTCATTTGCAGAGAATTTTCTTTCTTCGTGTGTGAATGGGACTCCTAGAATTTTAAGTGGTCCCGTAACTATGTTCCATCCGTGTGGCAGAGTCTTGTTTGTGTTGTTTATGTTTCAAGGCGGTTTTTGTTTGATTTAACTTTAATCCCGATAGTTTACTAAATTGTTCTGTAATTTTAATGAGTGCATGTAATGATTCCTTTTGTGTTATGATTGCTGTGATGTCTTCCGCATGGCAGATCGCTTTGCATTCTTCATGCGATCTGCCAGGCAAACTCATCCCAGCAATACTTTTGTTCGTCTGTATGGCTTGTAATAATGGTTCCATACATAACGTGAAGAGGGTTGGGCTAAGTGGGCAGCCCTGTCTCACCCTCCCCCTCCGTATTGTAATAGGATCTGTTATTTGGCTGTTTATTTGCAATTGTGTAGTGCTGTCTTGGTATATTTTTTGGGGGGGGGGGTTATTGCTGCTATTATTACTGTGTTCTGGGTATCTATAGTGGGATTTGCTGTATTCTCTGCAGTGATCCCTATTGGTTGTTGGGGTTCGTCTGTGGTTATGGTGGGATTTGCATCATCTGTTGCAGCGATCCCGGTTGTTTCCTGATTGTCTGATGTCAGGACGATATCGTCAACACTGTCTGTTGGGGTTGTTTCCTGATTTTCAGGTGTGTTCAGGATGATGGGGTTTACTGTTTAGTCACTTTGCTCAGCAGTGATCCCGGTGGTTTCCACATTTTCTCTTGTGGGATTTGCTGGGGTTGTTTTTTTATCTTTAGGGCACTCCCAACTTTTATGGTGAATGGAATAGCATTTTGTGCAGAGCTGTTGAACCCCAGGGTAGTTCATAACCAGCTTCCATCCTGCTATCGTAACAATATTTGGGACTGGCTTGTCCATAATCATATTAACTGTTATGTTTCCAGATTGGACGGATGGAAAGTCATTGTATACATGGTGAGTTAGTTTTATATTCTTTCCGTATATAAATAATTTTCTCGCTATCCAATCATCTTTTAATTCAATAGGTACTCTTTGTACCTTAATGGTTTTTCTTTGTATACCGACTCCTTGTGGTTTTATATTATGGCCTTTGATATTGAAACCTTCGAGAAGGATATCCTTAGAGGTTTCTGATTTTAGAGTATTGGTTCCCTGGTAACGAAGTGATCCAAGTGATTTCGTCATCTTTCTGCAGTATTTCAAATATCACTCTGAGAACATCTCTAGGATTGATTTGTTCTTCGGTGGGGATTTGAAATTGAATAGTGTTTGGTCGTTCAAAATTGAACGGTAACCAGGAATATTGGATTGGTCTACTAAAGGTGTGGATTTCCGGTGCTTGGAAGAATTGTGTGTTCCTTTTG
This sequence comes from Typopeltis vanoorti, assembly GCF_054136105.1. Classification (NCBI taxonomy): domain Eukaryota; kingdom Metazoa; phylum Arthropoda; class Arachnida; order Uropygi; family Thelyphonidae; genus Typopeltis; species Typopeltis vanoorti. The sequence continues at coordinate 91,354,931 of NC_143554.1, forward strand.
CGAGTGTTTGCACATAGGATATCATTTTTCTAGTGAGGGAAAGTGTTTAAATCTGTTAAAAATAACTGGGGTGGAGGGGATATTCCTCTATGGTGTTGTGGGAATGTTCTGTTCCTGCCAAAAAAATTAAAGTACAAACTTACCCTGCGGATACGTCGTTAACTCGCTTTGTGGCTGGGCCACGATGGCAGTAGTTTCTGGGCTGTTGCCCTTCCACTGGAACTGGTACTCTGGGACTGGAACACTGGAATTGGCAAACTCCTCACGAACAGATACTACGATCCTGATTAGCCTTGGAGCTCTCTCTCGGGGCTACGACGGCGAAAAGCATTATCCGAAAAAGCACAGATACTACACTTTGATCTTAGCCAAAAGGCTGAGAAGCGATAACGACCAAAGGTCCGAAACAAGGGGGGTCGTCCCCGATGATGCCCGCACGTTGGTGGTGTGGTCTGCTTCTTTGAGGGAAAACACTAGGCCTCACCTCCGGAAGATGGTTCTTTTGTTGTTGTTGTGAGCATTTCAGGAAGCGGGCTCGACCTGGGTCCTAAAGTTGCACCCCTTGCATGGAAGCCTGCGGTTTATATAGTAACTCTGATCTGTAGAGGTCGCGATGCAAGTCAAGCCCATCTAATCAGAAGCCGTTTGTTCAGGAACAGTATCTACAGCAAATCCCAACTTCGCTGACACCAACTCAACCCTCATGACAATTCCCCCCCCCCCCTTCAGCCGATTCGTGTTCACGTCCAGCAGAGGAATCGGTTCGTACATTTCCCCATGCATTTTTCACTTAAAATGCTCTCTGATCAGTAGATGAATGGGCTCGACCAACAGCAGTGGTGCAACAGAGGTCCATGCAACTTGCAGCAAAGGAGGTAAAGTTCTGATCGCTATTCTTGGTATTTTCCATAATGTAAAAACACATTTGCCCGAGTTTGTACTACGTACTAGGACTACTTGCATTAGCTCACGCTAGTAATCGCCGATACTTTTATAGTTTATTATACTATATTCGGCATGAAACTCTCTGATTCCAATCTTTGAGTTTCTTATTCGGTTTTAAAATAATGTGGGATTTAATATCCCCTTAATTTAAATAATGTTTATATCACTGAAATGAAGCCTATTGGTTCTTTATATTTAAATAAATTAAAACCTTACATTTTGCAACATTGAACTTGCATCTCTTCCTGTGCCCAATCACTCAATTTATTCAAGTCTTCTTGTAAGGCCACAACATCTATACTCTTGAATGGTTCGTTCCAACTTTGCATCATCTGCAAACAACTGAATATCTCCATCCAAATCTTCACCAATATCATTAATATAGAAGTTAAACAGCACTGGCCCTAAAACAGACCCCCCTGAGGCACACCACTAGTAACTTTCCTTTTCCTGGATATCGCTCCCCCCATGCACAACTTGTTGATACCTATCAGACAGCCGGTCTCCAATCCAATGCACCAATCTAATATCCAACCCCATATTATGACAATGACAACTAGACAGCTGACTGGGGAAGAGATATGGCTAGTTGAGTTTTTAATGACTGTTTGTTTGTTTATCATAGTTTTTCATATAGAAAGAAAGAAAAATAAAGTTCTGAACCTTAAAGGAGATAAAAGGAAGGAACAAGGAACAAAGTGAAGATGAGTGGTTTATATTATGAATTTAGAGAAAAGCAGCAGCTAAAATTGCTAGTGTTTTTGCAATTCTTTAAAAGTGAGCACTGTAGTGTTCAAATTCATATCCAGAAGTTTTATTTCCAGAGAATTGGAAATAAAACTTATTATGATTATTATTTATATGGGAGCTCCACGAAGTCAAAAGACTCATCATAGGAGACCCACTCTATCCATTAATTTCATAAAACTTCTTTAATAAATTTGTTGGCAGCACAATGATGAAATAGCTTAAAAGTGGGTAAGATTATGTTTTAAAATGCAAGATTTTTAAAAGTGTCAATTATACAAAGAAAATAATATATTTTGAATTCATTTAGAAAGAGGCTGAAAATATACTTGCGACTTTTTTCTGATACCTCACCTGTGGAAAGTGGGCGAGTGGATTTTTATAGGGTAGTTCATTACTGCTTCTTTCCTTTTTATCTGGACTTTGGACTGGTATATAGGTGACGAATCAGGCCTAAGGCTGGATTGCAAGTATTCATGGCTATAAATCCACGCGTATTCACTAAGCCAGTTTGCCTGTTCTGAGGGGATGAAAAATCCAAGTTTTTGGATGAAAAAACCCTCTACCTTCATATGAGACCCAGCTAACTCACCTTTTGTCGACAGAGACCAAATAAAGATTCCTCACATCATGGACAGAAATCGAACTCAGATCTTTCTAACCAAAGGGCTTTGTTTATACCGACTGAGCTACGGAGGCTCTTTGTTACATTTAAACTTATATAACTTTTGTTTGTTCAATATACTAGGATAAATAGTATATTGTGCAAAGGAAATGTTTAAATGAATTTTTGATGGAACTTGTGCCATTATAACATTTATTATACACACGTATTCACAAGAATATAGTAATTTTATTACTGCAAATATTTCAACCAGAAACTAACTGGTCATCATTAGTGTATCAGCATGATCCCAAGGTGAAGCTATAGCAATGAATGTTAATCCTATTTGCAGACCTGAGCCATGTACCAAATGCCACCTAGTGGGTGGTTACAATAAATAAGATTACAAGGGTGGTCTGAAAATTTCTTGGCCTAACAATGAAAAACCAAATTTATAATTTCAAAATTATTATTATTTTTCAACATAATCTCTCTTAAGACTAATACATTTGTTCTAGTGATGCTCCAGTGCTATTATATTATCCCGTCCCTGTAGTGGTTCTCAGTAAGATCTGCAAAATACCTCTACAGCTGCAATCGCCTCTAGATTCGAAGAAAAACCTGACCAGTAAAGAAGATTTTTAGTTTTGGGAAGAAATAGAAGTCAGAGAGAGCCAAATCTGGGAGATAGTGTGGATGTTCCAACAATTCATAGTGCAGATCCCTTAATTTTCCCATTGCCAAAATACATTTCTGGGCAGGTGCATTGTCCTGATGAAAGATGATTTTTTTTCCTTCTGCAAACCAGGTCTTTTCTCATGAATTTTTTCATTTAGTCTAGTTAAAAGATTGGAATAATATTCCCTGGTTATTGTTTTTCCCTTTTCAAGATAATTAATAAACAAAATTCCTTTAGTATCCCAAAACATCGATACCATGACCTTTCCTACTGATGGAACCGACTTTGTCTTCTTTGGCACTGAACAACCAGCTTCTGTCCACTTTGACTGCTGTTTGTATTCTGGTGTGTAATGGTTGAATCCAAGTATTATCCATAGTAATAAATCAACGCACAAAATCAGTTTTATTCTTGTTGAAATGCTCCAAGCACTGGTCAGAGATTTTCATGCGAGTGCATTTTTGATCTTCTGTGAGCAAGCATGGCACCCATCTTGCGCAAAGCTTTTTCATTTTTCAGCAGTTTTACACACTTTGACTTGCCAGTCATCCAATACCATATCGTGCACTTGATCAATGATTTTTGGTGTTGTTACACTTTTTTGGATGCACTTCATGGAGATCATCTTCAAGGCTGGTACAGCCACGTTTAAACTCGGCAGTCCATTTCTTAATTGTCGAAAACGAAGGAAAGGCGTGCCCATAAACTTTTATGAACATCAAATGAATTTCGTTTGCCGTTAAACCTTCTTTTACAAAGAATTTTATAACCGCACGATAATCAATTTTATCCATTTCAAGGGATACAGACAACACTCTTGCTTCAGACAGCTGTATAAAACAAACTACTTGATAGAATGCCTTGCAATTTCACATGGATGCTTACGACAGATGTACCAACTTAGAAAAAAAAATCTTGCCGATAATGTTGCCATCTATGGTTGAGGCTGAGAACTTTTCAGATCACCCTCATACAATTAAGGTCTTAATTTAAAATTAAGTGATTTGAAATAAAATTTAATTAAATTTCATAATGAACTGACACATCATCATCAAATTCCTGACAGTTGTTAACTTCCTGGAACATTCCCTCAAACACACACACAGTGATATATATACCATCAAGTCCCATGGTCTTGTTGACATCATCATATTCCTGACATGTATCCTCAACGGGTGTACAGGATATTATGATTACTACATGAAAATTTTCCTAATAACAACTTTCATCCTCATCAATCTGTTATCTGTCAAGACTCCAACATTATCATATCTTCTTGGTCTTCCTCTGCATCTTTTTCTTATCCTTTTTTTTGCTAATCTTTCCTCTCCCATTCTGTTTAAGTGACCATACTACCTGAGATTAGCTCTGCTAACAGATGCTAACAATGTCAAGTTTTTTCCTTATATCCTCATTTTTAATATGATATTGCCATTGATGCCATGTGTTCACCCCCCACCCCCAATCTTTCTCAGATCTCCCATATCTGTGGTCTCTAGTGTTTAGTCAAGTCTTTTATTACTACCCCAGCTCTCAGATCCATAAGTAAAAGTTGGTTTTGAACATTGTCTTGTATACAGGTTATTTAGTGTTTTGACTAATTTCTCTTTTATTCCATATAAATTTATTCAGTTGACTTCCTACTTTACTGGCTTTGTTGATTCTGTTGTCTATTTCCATATTTAATTTACCATCATCACTAAAAGTTGTGCCTAACTAGCTGAAATGGTTTACTCATTCCATAGGTTCTCTATTCACGATGCAGTTGATATTTTTGATGTTTCTTCCTATTTATATTGTCTTTGTCTTGTTATTGCTGATTTTCATACCAAATTTATTACAACAGTTATTCAATTTAGTCAGGGAATCTTGCAAATGCGTACTGGATTTATTTAAAATTATAACATCATCTGCATAAAGTAAAGAGCTGAGATTAACATCTCCAATCTTGATATCAGGTTTAATACCGCTTTCCTTCACAGTGTGATCCATATAAATAATGAATAACAGAGGGGATAATGTACATCCTTGTCTGACACCAGATTTAACATTAAACAATCTTCCTGTACTTCCTTTAATTCTAACTGCTGACTTACAGCCTCAAATAAAGACCACATGTTGCTTGATATAATGTCCCATTGACACTGTATAACTGCAATGTTTTGAAATGCTTTTCTCTTGGCACCTTGTCATATGCCTTGTGCAGGCCTACAAAACTTAAATATAGATCTTTGTTATATTCCCATGATTATTCAACTATTTGTCGTAAAGTGAAGATCTGATCCTGATAGCCTCAATTTGGCCTGAATCGAGCTTGTTCTTCACAAGCTTTTCTTCCACAATCCTTCTCAACTATTTTTCAAGTATACTTGCATAAATCTTTCCGAACATTCAGTAGGAAATATCTCTGTAATTCTCACATTCCACATTCAGTGTCACAGCATTGTATTAAATTTTAAAAGAAATTAATAAGAATAAAATTAGATTGGAGAGAACATTATTGCTTGCTATTTATGAGGATGAGACTCTCCCAAATCTTGGCAATTGAGAGACAGTCATTCCGATTTAAATTTGGGCAGTGTAGAAGTATTTCAGCACTCTCTCTAAATAACCTCTCAAACCTAAACTTCTTCAGAGTTTTTGGCAATGAGCTTGTAAGTGTCCAAGGTGCATTTAAGCTTCCTTGAGGTGAAACCATTCTGTAGTAAGATGCACTGGACTGTGTTCAATTCTTGTTGGAGAGCTTGAGAATCGGAGCTGATAACATGTGCTCTGTAGAGAGCACATGTTATCTTGCTTCTATTCACAGTAAACCTACCTTCACAGGCTGGTACATACAGCAAGATTCAGCAAAATCCATCTGAATAAATGGCATCTTCAAATCTTTGCTGAACGGAGCACATGTTATCTGTTCCAATTCCCAAGTTCTCCAACAAGAATTGAATAGCATCCAATGCATCTTATGTAATTAAATTTAATTTTATTTCAAATTATGTAATTTTAAATTTAGGCATTAATTGTAATCTTATTTACTGTAACCACCCACTAGGTGGCATCTGGTACATAGCTGAGGTTTGTAAATAGGATTAAAGGGCTTTGCAACTTTCTTTGAAAAGGCATTCATATTTTCAGGAGGAGAGTGTGTTCCACATACTGAGTACTCTGGATGTTAGTAAAGCTGTGGGACTGGATGGTATTTCACCACGAGTTTGAGAGAATGTGCTAAGGAACTGACAGTGCCTTTGATCTGGCTTTTCAATGAAAGTCTGGCTATGGGAAAGGTGCCCATGGAATGGAAAGAAGGTAAGATAGTGCCATTGCATAAGGGTGGTAGCAGACTGGAAGTGTCTAATTATAGGCCAGTTTGTGTGTCATCAGTAGTTGTAAGATCTTGGAGGAAGTAGTGAGGGACCATATACAGCATTGTGCAGATGAGGGTAATGTTATCTGTGAGAGTCAACATGGATTTGTGAAGGGGTGCTCTTGTTTTAGCAATATGCTAGCCTTTTATGATAAAGTTACAAGAGCATTAGATGAGGTAAAGGCATATACTACCATTTTCCTAGACTTAGCAAAGGCATTTGACTGGGTGCCACATGATAAGTTGATATTCAAGTTGCAGCACATGGGTCTGGATGTCAGTTTGGTCAACTGGATTCAGGATTGGCTGTCCGATAAGTATCAGAGAGTTGTGTATGGTGGAGCAATATCAAAAAGGCAGAAGGTTACAAGTGGGGTTCCACAGGGCTCAATGCTGGGACCTATATTGTTTAACCTTTATATTAATGACATTGTCCGTGGATTGCAAGTGGATATTCAGTTGTTTGCGGATGATGCGAAGCTGGGAAGGGTTATTAGTAATAATACAGACGTGGTAGCCCTGCAAGAGGATTTGAATAAGCTAGATAGATGGGCAAATGAATGGGGGAGTATCAGTTTAATGCTGCATACTCTATGGGGGGAGTTAAACTGGAGGAAGTAGGGCAAACAAGAGATCTGGGGTTGATGATTGATAGAAATCTGAAATTTAGGGAACATATTGCAAAGGTAGTGAAGGTAACACAGAGGATTGCTGCAATAATGAGAAGGACACTGACCTACAGAGATAAAATGGTTATCATTCCGTTGTATAAGACTCTGATCAGATCACACTTGGACTATTGTTCTCAGATCTGGTCCCCAGGATTTGAAGGGGATAAATTAACTGTGGAAAGGGTACAGAGATGGTGTCAGGACTGTACAATATTAGTTATGAGGATCGGCTGAGGGAGTGTGGACTGCAGAGTTTGGTGGATAGAAGGAGAGGTGATATGATTGAGACTTTTAAACTGTTCAGAGGCGGTTACAGGGTTGACAACGGGGTAGTTCTTTCGCTTGGTTGAACAGCGGGAAGGACTCATATCAAGGGGCCATCCCTGGAAGTTATGAAAGGAAACTATGAGCAAGAGGGTGAGGAGTCATTTCTTTGAATGGAGGGTGGTTGAATCATGGAATTCATTGCCTGATAGAGTGGTGAAAGCGAGAATGGTCAATGAGTTTAAAGAGTGGTATGATAGCCTGTGTTTCCTAAGAGGGGACCCTCCCACGATGAGTCTTGATAGACTTTGTTTTTCCTAGGAAGGACTGCCCGCGATGAGTCTTTTGACTCCATGGAGGCCTGAATGATAATAATAATATTTAAAACTGCTTCTATTTAGAAGACGTGCTTCATCCCACCAGATACTGTGTTTAATATCAATATTATGTTGTGCTTAGACCAGTCTTTTGATTTCATGTATTCAGTATAATATCAGTGTTCATTAATACTTTTTTTTCACAGAACTGCCTGTCCTCCCCCCATGGTATGTCAGATTACATTCACAAGGCATCTGGTAAATGCCAGTTAATGAGAGAGAGGTTTTGTAGAAGTTCATCTACAAAAGACAAACTGTCTTTTATAAATGGCATCAGGTGAGAAATTTTGTTGATAGGAAAATATGTGGGAATAAGGTGGTACTTCTTCAAAATACTAGTTGGTTCACAGATACCTGCAATATAAGGCAATGAAACCCTGCGGTCTGTTGAAGATTATCTGTAGTTTCATTTCATTAAAGTTGATTACTGTGGTTATTGTAATTTGTTGTTTATGTAGATGTTGTGTTTGCCATCTGGCTGGACTTTTTACTTACCTTATTAACCAAAATCAACAGTATGCACCCACATATCAACTTTACTATGAAAAAGAAAAGGATGGACAATTAGCCTTCCTGAACGTCCTCCTTTCCCATACCTTTTTTGAAATACTTGCTACTTTTGTTTACTGTAAACTTGCCTTCACAAGCAACTACATATAGCAAGATTAAGCATCTTAAAATCTTTGCTGAGCAGAGCACATGTGATCTGCTCCAATTTCTGAGCTCTTCAGCAAGAATTGAACACCATCAAGAGCATCCAGGTAGGTTCCTCCCATTTGATTCTAGGATTCCATGGACGTACTGTATAACAAGTAAATAATAATAATAAATTGAAAGTGTTATACTGTTTTCTAATGCTAATTTGAAATACATTCTAGGATGTATATTGTTTGAATATGAGGTAAATATCTGAAGTGCTTTTGATTCTGAGAAAGATATCATCTGGATATCTTTTTCTTCTTTACTACAAAAATGTCATACTAAATTTGTATAATTTTTTCTGCAGATATTGATTACAAGTTATTTAATTTTTATCGAATGGAGATGGAAGAGGAAACAGAGGCGTCCTCCCGCCTCTCCACTGACAGTTGTAGTTTCTTTTAAGTAAATTATTTTATAATTTATATCATCCATATAGAATTACTGATCTGCTTTTATTGTAGATTGCTTATGGTACAACAGAAAACAGTCCTGTGACAACTCTTACTTTCCCATCTGACAGTATACAAAAAAGAAGCCTTACTGTTGGCAAGGCACTTGATCATGTAGAGGTATGTATTCAGGAATTTTAACAAATATTATCTTAATCCTTAATAACATGCACATTCTTTTGTAATTTAACTGACTGCACAACATATGTATCCTTTATATACTCATTTCTATTTACAGCAAGATGATTAATGGTTCCTAGAAATTGTCATTTGTGAAAGATGGAAGCAAATAATTAATAATATAAGGTGTGGTGAATGAGAAGGTGCACAAGGTCTTTTTTCCAGAAAGAGAGAGAATGAAAAGTATGATTGATGCTTTAGAATATGGGAAGTAAATGACAGAAGAGACAGTGGCAGTGGTTGTCATGGAAAAATGATTTGGTTGGACAAAACGAGAATGTGAGGATGGATGGATCATCCGTGGAAACTGTATAAAGAGGGGTGTGAGAAGCAGGTTTTTTTCATGTAGAGTTGTGAATGATTGGAATGCCTTGCCTGAGAGTGTGGTGTCTACAGAGAATATGAGTGTGTTTAAAGCATGGTATAATGAGCTGTGTGTGTGTGTGTGTGTGTGTGTGTGTGTGTGTGTGTGTGTGTGTGTGTGTGTGTGTGTGTGTGTGTGTGTGTGTGTGATAAAAGGACTTCATGAGTCTTTGACTCCATGGGTAATAATAATAATAATAATATGATTATTATTATTAGGAGATGTTTATAGGAGATTATTTAGGCGAGTCTAAAACAACAGTATAGTAGGAAAGGTTATCACTGTATTGCTGAGGTATGACAATGATAAGTTGAGATGAAGAGTAAGAATCATGAATGGTATGTTGGCAGAACTTTGTAAGGAGAAAAGAGTATAGTTTGATAATGTGTGGGACACATTTGAGGGATGGATGGAATTATACAAAAGTGATGGATTGCATTTAAATGATTTTGTGCGAGTCAACTGGAGAGGTTGTTGCTAGAAGGAAATGATATGAATGATCAGGAGAGAATAGTACTGCGAAAGATAAAGGTGAAAGAACAGAAATGCAAGGTGAAGAAAGAAATGGGGAGAGTCAGGGTAGACAGGGAGACACAGCATGAAGGAGAATAGGTGTTGGAAGCAGTAGGAAATAGTATGAGGTATATTGGGATGGTTAGCATAGGAACGGGAAAGCTTGGAATGTAAAGGCATAGTCGAATCTGAAGTAAGTGGGCATGAGCAGGTGTGGAGAAATCACAGCTGAGAAGTGGCATGAGTATTACTGGTCGTAGATCTAAAAATGAATTGCTGTGCTTATTTATAAATATGATAATTTTGTATTATTTTTGTATTTTTCTGTTCAGCCTTATGGCTGGTGGGGCAGCACTATGCTACTATAAGCATAGCAACTATAGCAATTTAGAGCTATAGCCAACTGAATGTGGAGTTAAGTGGAATGCTGCTTGAACACTAATCAGAAGCAAAGTGGTTTCCCGTTGCCTTCCTTTCCAAAAGTATTTTTTATGACTGTAGCCGTGTGTGTGTTCACAGGACCAGTTTGCTTGTTTTGAGGGATGAAAAACCTGAGTTACCAGGAGAAAAAATCCCCTCCATCTCCGTATGAGACCAGTTAACTCCTTTAGTCAAAAGAAACCAGATAAAGGTTCCTCATGTCATGGATGGGAATCGAACCCAGGTTTTTCCAACCTAAGGGCTTCATCTATACCGACTGAGCTATGGAGGTTCTCAATATGATCATGAAAAAAAAAAAAAAAAAACAGTGTCAAAGGTTCCTACCAAAGAAAGTCAGCATATGCACTGAGAAAATATAGAAAAAAATGAAAGAAAGTGAAGTAGTGTGTAAAAATAACTAAACAAAATAAAAGAAAATATAGAAATAGAAAAAAAAAATATTATGAAGGTGGCAAAATGATTGGGATTATTGGAAAGCTGAGGAATGGAACAAAGAGTATTCTAAAAGGAATCAGAGATAATAAAGGTGAGATAAAAACTGAAGATATTCTGAATTTTTACTTTCAAAGAAAGATTGCTAAATGAAACAAAAAAACTATGACAAAAATGATGGCAGATTTTTGTTGACAATAGCAATTGGAATTATGTCTACACAACTTAGAGGTATGAGGAAGAAATAGTAGCAGTGGTTATAGGCAGTACAGTGTGAAGTGGAGTTCACTGGAAGGGATATTTAGTTGGAATATAGGCCATAGAATGTAGAGGATGGTGATGACAAACTGAATAAGCAATGTGGATTAGTGAAAGAGAATCGTAATTGTTATGGGTGATTTTAATTATCTCAATATAGATTTGGAATGAAGAGATAGCATCTGTGGAATAAAGAAAATTAATAATTGAATTCTTGAGGGATAAAACTGTCCTAGGCAGTATGTAATGGAGAAGGATCGAGAGTCTTATCTGATTATATCATTAGAGGATGTGACTGTGAATTGGGGCATTGCATCTTCCTCCATTTCGCAATGTGACTATTGGGCAATCATCTGGGTGTTTACCAGATGATTGTCCAATAGTCGCTTAGAAGACTTCAATAGTGATGAAGTCTTCTATGTGAAGACTTCTGTGAGGAAAAGATATATGTGGGGCTATAAGGCCAGTGATTATAAAAAGCTTTAGGAGGCAACTTAGAGCTATAGCGAACTGAATGAAGAGTTAAGTGGAATGCTGATTGAACACTAATCAAAATCTATTTAACAGCAGCAATGTGTGAATTTATTTTGAATTTATACCAAAAGTGAAAATGCTAATTAAGGTAGATGTAAAATGGACGAATGAAGATATTAACATATAATCTGGATGAAGATAGCACTATGGAGGTAGCACAATATAAATAATGATAATAATCTAGAAGAGTATAAAAAGTAGATGACTCAAGTGATAAGGACAACAAGAGAGTAGTATAAGCACCATTTAGCCAATTAGGCCAAGAAAAATCCTGGAGAATTTTTTTTCAATTTATGGCAAGTAGAAGAAAAAGAATATCATAAGATGACATTAATGATGAAAATGGTAGGTTTTTATCTATTAATGTCATCTTACCATAATCATTCTTTTCCTTCATACTTACATGGTGATCAGTATTCATTATTAAAAAATTATGGAAACAACTACCATGTTATAGTAAAACTTCACTTTAGTAATAAACCAAAATAATCGCTTGTTGTTTTGACTTTCATATTAAGGTCATCACCTGGAGTATACACATAGATACAAAGAAAAAAGCTATGTTACAATCTACACGGTATGCTGAAGTCACAGTAATTTAGTCAGTCATTAGTGCTACTGGCCTGACCTCTGGTTTTTTAGATGTGATGGTGAGTAGAAGGAAGATTGATTATGGTAAGATAATGTTAATGGATAAAAATGGTCAAATAGTAATTGCTGCAGAAGGCATTGTTGAGGTATTCTGTGATCAATTTTATAAGGGTGTTTCATCCTCATCAGGGTGAAATAATAAGAAACTCAAATGTAGAGGCCATAGGAGAAGATGACTTAATAGTGAGTGGGCAAGAGGTATTTGAGGAAATAAGTCAATAGGATTTGAACATATCACCATGCATCTTAAGGGAATTGGCAGTAGCATTGGCATGCCTATTTAATAAGAGTCTTACAACAGCACAAGCTCCAAGAGACTGAAAAGAAGGTAAAATTGTTCCACTGCATAAAGGTCATTATAAGGCTACAAATTATAGGCCAATCTGTATATCTGGAGTTGTGGTGAAGGCACTAGAGAGAGAGAGAGAGATTGGTGAAAAGCAGGATACAGAAATGGATTGATAACAGCAGTATTCTCTGTGGTTATCAGCATGGGTTTGTTAAAGGGAGATCATGGTTCACTAACTTATGTACTATAACAAGTCTTGGACAAGGGAGATTCCTATGCCGTGTATACTTGGATTTTTCAAAAACTTTTAATAGACTGCTACATGACAAGCTATTAAAAAAATCGAAATGGATGGAATTGGATAACAGGGATTTAAGTTGGATCAGTGACTGGTTGTCAGATAGTTATCAGAAAGTTGCTGTTGGTGTAGTATTCTGAAAGAGGAAGGTCAATAGTGTATGTTGCAGGGAGTCAGTTTTTGGGCCGTTGTTGTTCAATTTGTATACTAATGATATTGGAATGGGTTTATCTAGTGATATGCAGCTGTTTGCAGATGATAAAAAATTAGGAAGAGCAATTTAGAGTCAATGTAGAGTTATGGCCTTACAGGAGAACTTGAAATTATTATTATTATTATTATTCAGGCCTCCATGGAGTCAAAAGACTCATCGTGGGAGGGTCCCCCTCTTAGGAAACACAGTGTATCATACCACTCTTTAAACTCGTTGACCATTCTCGCTTTCACCACTCTATCAGGCAATGCATTCCATGATTCAACCACTCTCCATTCAAAGAAACGACTCCTCACCCTCTTGCTCACAGTTTCCTTTCGTAACTTCCAGGGATGGCACCTTGATATGAGTCCTTCCTGCTGTTCAACCAAGTGAAAGAGTTCCCCGGTGTCAACCCTGTAACCGCCTCTCAACAGTTTAAAAGTCTCAATCATATCACCTCTCCTTCTATCCACCAAACTCTGCAGTCCACACTCTCTCAGCCGATCCTCATAACTAACATTGTACAGTCCTGACACCATCTTTGTTATCCGCCTTTGTACCCTTTCCACAGTTCATTTATCCCCTTCAAATCCTGGGGACCAGATCTGAGAACAAGAGTCTAAGTGTGGTGTGATCAGAGTCTTATACAACGGAATGATAACCCTTTTATCTCTGCAGGTCAGTGTCCTTCTCATAATTGCAGCAATCCTCTGTGTTACTTTCACCACCTTTACAATATGTACCCTAAATTTCAGATTTCTATCAATCATCAACCCCAGATCTCTTGTCTGCCCTACGTCCTCCAGTTTAACTCCTCCCATAGAGTATGCAGCATCCCATTGATGTGTCCCAAACCTCTAGACCTTACATTTTGCTGCATTAAACTGATACTCCCCCATTCATTTGCCCATCTATCTATAATAGATTTAGTTTAATCCTTTATCCCAGTGAGAGCAAACAAAGTTTGCACCTGAAAATATCTTCAGGACTAAATATAGTGTTGTACTATCTTATCCAGTAAGTAGTGCAACACCTAGGCAACTCGTGGCAAAGGTGGAGCAAGCTACCAGGCACTTCTAACTGGTAGCTTGCTCCACCTTTGCCACGAGTTGCCTAGGTGTTGCACTACTTACTGGATAAGATAGTACAACACTATATTTAGTCCTGAAGATATTTTCAGGTGCAAACTTTGTTTGCTCTCACTGGGATAAAGGATTAAACTAAATCTATTATAGTCTAACCTAGTGATAAATAAATTTTCGCCCATCTATCTAGCTTATTCAAATCCTCTTGCAGGGCTACCACGTCTGTATTATTACTAATAACCCTTCTCAGCTTCACGTCATCTGCAAACAACTGACTATCCCCTTGCAATCCACTGACAATGTCATTGATATTAAGGTTAAACAGTATAGGTCCCAGTACTGAGCCTGTGGGACCCCACTTGTAACCCTGTGCTTCCTTGAAACTACCCCACCATACACAACTCTCTGATACCTATTGGACAGCCAATCCTGTGTAGAGTTGTCAGAATAGATTGCATGAATGGGCAGGTAGGTGGAACTGTCAGTTCAGTGTGTTGCAAACTGTGAGGTTTTGAAATTTGGTAAGCAACTATGGGATGCAAAGTGTACACTTTGTGGGGAAACTTTAATGGAGGTAGAGGAGATGAGAGATCTTAGATTGGTGGCAGTGGATAAGGACCTGAAATTCAGGAGCATATTGCACTAGTTTTGAAGATTTAGTACTGTAAATGGCAAGACAAGTAAATGAAATTGACATGTAATATGTTTCATAATAAACTATTTAATTCAGTGTTTTCAATGATTTCAGATTAAAATAATTGATAATAGTGGTAAAATTGTACCTCTTGGAGTCGAGGGTGAAATCTGTACTCGGGGTCATGGAACATTTCAAGGATATTTTGATGATAAAGCTAAGACAGAGGAAGTGGTAGATACTTCCAGATGGTATCATACTGGGTAAGTTGTGAAATATTAATAAAGTTGCTAATGTGAAGAAGTTATCAGTTTCTTATCATTTCTTGTTCCAATTTCCATTCATTGTCTTTTATAATTACATTTCAGTTTGGTGAAGCATGACCATTGTCTTCCATACTGAACGCCTGAAATAGCTGTTGTCAAAAACATGTACCCAGAGCAAGTCCCTAGTTTCTGCCCCCATCCCTTCTTACATGCATTGCAGGTGACATATTGAAGGGCATACCATTATGTATGCCCTTTAATCCTACAATGCATATACATTGTAGGATTCAGAACCTCCCTAGTGTGAACTACAACATGAACCTAATGTTTACACATTAGGAGGTTTCCTGACCTGCCAACAAAAAATTATCTCGTTAGATTGTACCCACAGAGAATACGAGTATAGCAATATGCATATCACTATACAGTAATCCCTCAATTAATGAGCCCCCCGATTAGTGCATTTTCGATTAGTGAGTCATTTTTTTTTCAATACTCAAATTTGATTAGTGCACCTCTAAAATTCGATTAGTGCGCCTACATACATCTTAAAAATAAATGTTATAGATTTTAAAAATTTTCTATCTATACATTTTTATGGCTAACTATTTTAAAAAATCACTCACCAAATGAAATAATTTAGTTACCGATTTAAAACATTTTACAAAGTTATTTTTAATGGCATACTACACTACTTCCATGTACACTATGTATACTGTACTATGTTCCAAATTTTTACTGCCAAAATTTATGTCATCTACTATAGTACACCCACAGATTTGAGACCCCTCGACACTTCTGTGCATGTGCCAAAAAGGAGAATCCATTCCAGTAATAGGGTAATCAATCGCCTTCTGGAATGAGTTGTTTATTATTACACATCAGAAAATTAACTTCCTTTTATCATCATTGTAGTTTTTAAAGTGGTCACTATTTTGCTTGTATAACAGTTGGGAAAGTTTATCTATAAAGCACGTGATTTCACGTGTTGGCGACCAATTCGTACATCCTTCATTTCTTTCTCACCTTCAATGATAACGTCCAAGAGTTAATTAAATCTCATTCTGAAGAATTGAATGATTCTGACCTGCTGAATTTAGATGCACAGCGGGAAGATCCGAAGAATATGAAGAAAATTTAACCACTGATAGTCAGCCAAAAGAGATTTCACAGAAACAATTTGAAAATATTTTTCGTACAGTCGAAGCTTTTAAGCAGCAATGCTTAGAGGCTGACCCTGATGAAGATAGAAGCAGTAAAATATGCAGAAGAGACAATAGGGCCATACCATCGGTTGTATGAAAAAAAATAAACAAACTGCCCCCCAAACTACGTTAGCTGAATTCTTTGTTAAGAAGTAGAATAATACAATTTATATTCTGAATATGTTTTATTGTCTTTCAGCTTCATGGTTTTCCTTTAACTAGGCCCTGAGACATACCTTAATTCTTTTATAAAAAAAAATTAAGGTTCAAAAAAGAAATTTGAGGAACGAATTATACTTTTCCCCATAGGTTATTATGTTCGATTAGTGTGTTTTCAATTAATGCACCTGTTTTAAAGAACGCATTAGGCGCACTAATCGAGGGATTGCTGTACACAATGAGTACTATTCAAGCAGTAGGAGACTGGTTGCTGTCTGTATGGGGTAACATGTCTATTATTATTATTTTTGTTGTTATTATTATCACCCAAGACCCCCATGGAGTCAAAGATTCATCTAGGAGGTCCTATTATCATACACACGGCTCATCATACCACGCTTTAAACACACTCAAATTTTTCTGTAGACACCACACTCTCAGGCAAAGCATTCCAATCATTCATAACTCTGCATGCACAAAAACCTGCTTCTCACTCCCTTGCTCACATTCCTCCTTATACAGCTTCCAGCGATGAACTCTGGCTCTCCCCTGATCTTCCACTGTTTTCTGTGGAACCTCTCCAACATTGATCCTATAACAATGCCTTACTAATTTATAGGTCTCTATCATATCTCCTCTCTTC
Source organism: Typopeltis vanoorti (assembly GCF_054136105.1). Lineage (NCBI taxonomy): Eukaryota > Metazoa > Arthropoda > Arachnida > Uropygi > Thelyphonidae > Typopeltis > Typopeltis vanoorti. The sequence continues at coordinate 91,371,878 of NC_143554.1, forward strand.
CTCCTCTCCACTGGACTCTTCAAATTGCATCTTCTCAATCTTTCCTCATATTCAACATTCCAGAGGTCAGAAACTACCAAATAGTCAGTCACTCCAACATCTCTTCGTCCTTCTGAAAACCAGGTGACCAAAACTGGACACAGTAGTCCATTTTTTGGCCTAATCAAAGCCTTGTACAATGGAACAAGAATCTCCCTATTTCTATGTCAGTGTCCTCCGCATCATTCCAAGAAGTCTTTGTGCTGTCTTCACAGTTTTGGCAATATGTCCCCTAAATTTCAGATCCTTAGCACTTTATTGTAATAAGTAAGTAGATTACTAAAACATTACCTCCCTTTAGCAAATCCATGCTGTCCATCAAAGATAATACAAGATGTCTACAAGCTTTTACCCCATTCTCCGTACATCGCCTTGAATTAACTCCTCCCCAACACTTAACTATGCAAGACAATATTTTGATAACAGTGCACATAAACAAAAATCTTCCTTAGAAGAAAAAAAAGTTAAAAAAAAGCCATCCACATTGACTTTGTTTGCTAACACTGGTACAAGTTAAGATGTTTCATTCATCCTCTCCCATTTCCTCTATGCTTAAGCTTCTCATGATTTTATATTAGTGTTTCATCCTCATAGTATGATTTCATGAGAAGTTCAAGCATAGAGGAAATGGGGGAGAATGGGCTGGCTGTGAGCAAGCAGGAGGTACATGATGAATTAAGTATGCCTGATGTCAATAAGGCAGTAGGACTTGATGACTTATTACTACTTGTCTTAAGAGAATGTTCCAGGGATTGGTGGCAACCTTGGCATATCTGTTTCTTGAAACAGCACAAGTCCCAAAATTGGCAAAATTGTTATTTTTTTTATTGCTTCCACCTACAAAAGGTTATTCTGTAAACCTATAGTATATTTTGTATCGTGGGTGGGCTAAGGATTTTTCGTTCTATTTTTTATCAATTTTTATCATTTTTTTGTATTTTTCATTTATTTTTTTACATAGTCTGGAAACATTGCTCTAGAGCCAAACATGGAACTTTTTCAAGCCACTTCAGGCCTTCAATAAGCAGAGTGGGGGGTCTCATACCAGGTGATGACAACATTTATTTCCCTCACCCCTAAAGACAATCACGAATTCTACTTTGCATGGGTGATGATAACGCTGTGGCTGCAAATTATAGGTCAATGTATATATCTGAAGTTATGTTTGAGATATCATAGATGTTGGTACGAGGTAGGATACAGAAGTGGGTTGATAACTGCAGTATTGTCTGTGATGGGTTTATTAAATGGAAATGATGTTCTACAAATTTGCTTATGCACTATAACAAGGTGATGAATGCATTGGACAGAATGAAATGAAATGGGTAGATTTGATAATAGAGTAATTAGTTTGATAGACGACTGGATAGCAGATACACATACCGGGCTACCGAATTAGAAACTGTTATTTAATATCATGTCAGACCACCTTTTGCATGAATTACAGCACATATATACTGTTTAGCATAGATTCCACATGGTGATGGATTGCATGTACGTCTACAACATAACCAGCTATTCAGACAGTCCTTTAACTGGAACAGATTTGATGGAAGAGGACTTTGCTCCCAGATCTTTTTTCTTACATATGCCGTACATTCTGTCATGCATGAAACAACTGTCACCTGCTGGATAAAAAGTCAATACTACAGAAGAGACTTGATTGACAACAACGTTTAGATATTCTTTGGAAGATACTCAACATTCCAGCGACATCAGGGGACCTGCTGAGCACCAACAGAACATGTCCCACACCATGACACCACCTCCAGAACCTTGAGCTGTGTTTACAAGGCAAACGGGTTTATTGCTTCATGAAGCTCTCCTGCTAAACTCTGCCTACCATCGGTACAGAACAAGGTGTACCATGACTCATCAGACCACATGACTTTTGTCCAGTCTTTCTGTCCAGTCACGGTATTCCTGACACCACTGTAAACGAACTTTCTGGTTCTTCGCAGAAATTAGTGGATTCTGTATAGGCATGCAACTGCCAATATGGGTACCCGACAATAAACCCTTTATCGAACTCCAAAAGATCCTTTGTTGATGCTGCAAAACTGGGGAAAGCAATGAGGAGTCGAGCAGATGTTGTGATCACTGTTGTAAAGGGTAAGGTACTGAAATTTGGTAAGCAATGATAAGATTCAAAGTATACAGTTGGTGGGGAAATTTTGAAGAAAGTAGAGAAGATGAGACATCTGTAAGTGATGGCAGACAAGTACCTGAATTTCTGGGATCACCTTGCACAAGGTGAAGTCATTACATTGAATTATAGCAATGATGTGAAGGACTTTGACATGCAGAAAGAAAGAGGTTATGGTTCCATTATGTAAGTAAAGCCATTATATAAGTGGAATATCAAGACAGGTTGAGGGAATGTAGTTGCAAATTTTGTGAATTGGAGGAAACGAGGTGATATGGTTGAGACATTTAACTTGGTCAAGGATTATTACTAGTTTACTGCGGATGAAATTTTTCAAAGAATGTGAGAAGGGGATAGAACAAGGTGACATCCTTGGAAGCTGTATAAGAAGGATGTGAGCAGGAGGTGTAAGGAGCAGGTTCTTTGCATGGAGAGTGGCCGGTGAGTGTGGATACATTGAATAAGTTTAAAGCATGGTTTGATAAGCTTTGTGTGTAACAGTTTGTACCTCTCACAAGGAGTCTTTTGACTCCATGGAGGTCTAATGTTAATAATTATAATAATAAAAAAGCCTTCCCAGAAGATTGAAAGCAGTTATAGTGGACCAATTCCACATTAATCCCTTTCGTATTAGAGTGAGAGTTGGGATGATCATGTGTCTTGATATTTTTGATCAGATAGTGTGCTTCAAAAAATACCATAAATATCATACTAGCAGTAAATATATTCATTTCAAAATATGCAGTTTCTTCTTCTCTGCTATTGCAAGAAAATACTGCACATTATAATTATAATAAGCAGTATTTTTCTTCTTCATTAAACATAAAAAATCAAATTTTATTCAGAATATTTATTCAGAATATACTTCAACCTTGGTATCACCTATGGGTCTGGCTCCCACTGATGAGATTTCAGTAAAGATTGACACTAGTCTAGGTAATTGCCCTTCCCATAATGCATAGCATTATACATATCCATAAGGATATATGCTTTGCATTATGGGATACTAAGGCAATGAATATGAAGTCATTGGCTTCTATATAGAAGTAACTCAGTCATGTCGCTTCACACGCAAACATTGTTTGCTTACACTTAGATAAAGGATGAAACCGAGAATACAGTTTCTTGGCATCTTTAAATTATATTCTTTCTTTCTTTTATCAAACCAAAGTGCACAAGATTATTTTCTCACTATTTTTTCACTGATCATTGTAATTATAAGATTTATATTGATATTACTTTAGTTGAATGTTATGCAGTGAGCTTAGTTTACACATAATTTGATTTATAACTGTTTATTTCAATTTGTAATGCATGATTATTCTTTGAAATAAGGGATTAGAACTGCAATACTCAATATATTGCAAATACCTTATACATTATTTAAATATAATGGTATGTGAAAATATTTTCTTTAGAAATCAGAAACTGTAAGCTTCTATGAAGTGAGTTCTAACTAGAAATATTAATAAATAATAAACTAGATTTAATTTAGGAGAAAGAGTAAACTTTTTAAAGCTTGCACCTTCAGTTAGTTTATAAATTGATTGTTTTATGAAAATATCTTCAATAAATTTCTTAAAGAACATTAAAAAATTCTTATATTTTCATAGTGGATATAAGATCTTCATGCAGTAAATGATTACATCCGCAGTGGTTTCCATAAATTAAGAAACAAAGAGAAAAACAATTCAGTAACATGAGAGAGAGTGGGAAACATGAAAATCGGGTACATTATGTAAATAGTGATGTTGGTTATATACAAATAAGTGGCACTATCAGTAGTATATGCAAGCAGCTATAGCATAAAATGCGGCCATTTTGGTCAAAATGATAATCTCATTTTGACCTCTTGTTTTTGATCATTGTCTTCATGCACCCAGTGGTGTAGCTAGAGCTTTTGCCACCTGGGGCGGTCCCTGAGTTTGATGCCCTTCTCAAGACACACCAAAAATATTACAAAAAAAGTCAAAAACACGTATAGCCAGTGGCAGCTGGTGAAAATTTTAAGTGAGGGCGCTGCATATATAAAAAAAAAAAAAAAAAATTTCCCCTAATCAGCAACGAATTTATTAATAAATAAATTTACATATTAAAAATTACTTTAAATATTTCATCCTCACCAGGAACAAACACCGATGATAAAAGTTTCATATCATTCAATTATATGTTATTTTAACAAAATAAAAGATTTACAAAAAATAGTTTATCACGAACAAGCACCAATAATAAATGTTTCATATCTCACAGAAATAATGTGTGGAAACATATGATACACTGCCCAAACTGCGATATAACGTATGACGTAATGTGCAAGCGCAAACAAATATCGACGTTAGATCGCAATTATCATTACACGAAACAAATGAAAAAATATAATTCTTTTCATATTTTCAACAGTGACACTCATCATAATTCAGCCTTGTATCTATAATAAATAAATAATTATATGTTATTTTAACAAAATAAAATAAGATTTACAAAAAATAGTTCACCACTCACATGCACCAATAATAAAAGTTTCATATCTCACAGAAATAAGGCACGTAAGCATACTAAACATACACTGCCATTTGAGCAGTGTGGGAATGACGTAACGTGCAATGACAAGCCCAAATGAATATCTGCAATCACAGTGCATTTGTTTTGTAATCTAAAGCGTTATTGAACAATTCCAATTATTAACTATTCGATCAGTGTCAAAACATAAGCTATAACCTTTAACATGTTATATTGCATTTATATAATGTTGTAAGCATTGTTATTATTTATAAACACAAACAAAATTTAATTTTTTCATTTTTTCCTTGGAGGTGCTGCAGTGTCGCAGTGCTTATGTACGGGCTGCCACTGCGTATAGCATTTCTGACAATCTGAGGCTTAGTCACCGTCACCGCTGGTAAGACTTGCTGGCGTGTTTGCCACAGCTCTCTGATCACTGTAAACTCCCAAACACACAGCAGTATGATAGATTTGTTTAAATCTAGACTTTAAACCAATGGTGGGCAACTTGTGCATGCCAAAATCGCCAAATCTTTGATGCAAAATTTTCTCACGTGCCAGCCGGAATTTTGGAGAACATATTATTATTTGGTGTCTTTTAAGTATTGAGAAGACCTTTTCAAATAATCAAAAATCACACTAGAATGGTAAAATCAAAGAATATTGTATGATTGATTATTGTAAAGATTGAATGAATGTAAAAATTAGTGACAGAATTTTTACTTAAAAGTCCTTCTATCCTGTTGATAGTGTGAATATTTTTTTATTTGCACTTAAGTGTAATTCTAGCTGCCGTGTAAAGCCACACAATTTAAAGACGCAATTTTTAACATCAGCAAAAGATCATCATCAAATTCCTGCCATGTACCCTCAAGGGATGTACAGGATATGATAGTACTACATGAAAAAAAATTACATCATTACTAATTTCCTATTTACAATTTTCCAAATCAGTGTTACTTGTCAAGACTCCAACATTATCAGATCTTATATTTCTATCATCTAAGGTACTTTGTACCGTATCAATCCACCTATATCTTGGTCTTCCTCTGGGTCGTTTTGCTGCCAACCTGTCAGGGAACACTTGTTTTGCTAATCTTTCTTTGCCCATTCTGTTTAAGTGACCATATCACCTGAGATTAGCTCTGCTAACGCATTCCTGGATGCTGACAATGTCAAGTTCTTTCCTAATATCCTCGTTTTTAATATGATATTGCCATTGATGCGATCTGTTCACGCCTCTAATCTTTCTCAGGACTCTCATATCTGCGGTCTCTAGTCTTTGGTCAAGTGTTTTACTTCTGATCCAGCTCTCTGATCCAGCTCTCAGATCTCAGATCAGATTGCGACAGTGTTCAAACCAGTTAAAACTGGTTTGAACACTGTCTTGTATACAGCTAATTTAGTGTTCCGACTAATTTCTCTCTTATTCCATATGAATTTATTGAATTGACTTCCCACCATACCAGCTTTGCTGATTCTGTTGTCTATTTCTATATTTAATTTACCATCTTCACATCAGCAAAAGCGTCAACAATAATTCTGATTTTTTTTTTTAATAGAGATCAATCAGTCATAAGATTTTTCAAGTTTTCCCAATATATTGCAGTGCACAATCTCATAATCATTTTACTTGACTAAAGCACAATAAAAGAAAATAAAACTAAAGATATTGTTGCGTCATATATCTCTGATATTGATATATCGAGGCAATATAATTAACTTTATCCTTTCCTACTTCAGCTGCTATATCAAATTCTATCGCATGTACCTCTTTGTTAAGTTTGTTGCGTCATTGTTATGTGATCTTCATTAATTTTAGTCTTATCGTTATGTCTCGCTTCTTTTATACCTTTTCTTACGTAATTTAACCTTTTATGGGCCACCAGAGATTACCTGTTCCCTGAATTCTATGAGTTATCCCGGTCACTCAGGCAAAATTTATTTTTTATCTGCACCAGCCTGGGTCTTAAAGTTAGAGATAAACATAGATTATCAGGTGCCACTAATAATGTTAACTGAATTCTTAGAAGGCTTGGGTTCTCTGGCTTATTTTATTTGCAGTCGTGCCCTACTACTTTCAATTGGGGTATTCCCGCACGCACACACCATCACAGGTTCGAAGTTTTATGAAGCATCAGGGTCAGTCATCATGATCAGAAACACATGTAAGTAAGGAACCAAAATATTTATTAAACTCATTATATAATGCCATATAAGTTAAAGTAGTTATCAATTCTAATTTAATCTTCTACCTTTCTCTCACCCTCTCACTCTAACAATTATGCATTGACTTCAAAATGTTAGCAAGTTCAATAACTCAACATATAATACATTCTTAATTACAGCTCAATTGGACATTAAGGCATTTTAGCACATTTATAATCTCTCTCGGATTAATTACGACAGAATCTCTATCTAACTGAAAGTTCTTAAAGTTCATTTCAAAAGCATAGTCATTTACATAAATCTTAGTTCTTCACTCTTTCTTCCATTTACAAATTTTAAGATCCATTCTCTTAACACTGTTAGTCAATTCTCAAAAGGGGCTAGAACAAGTGAGAGTACTTATCTATTCTTTATCAGTTTTCTTCCGTCCTTCCTTCTTTGTTTCGATTCTGGTTGTCTCGATCTTTTCGCCACGTGGGTTATACATGCTCACCTGAGTTGGGCACTATCTCTCTGCTAAGGTTTTACGTCGATTGCCCTCTCATTGATGGCCTTCGGTTGATCTTGCCGAAATCTGCTGCGGTGTCATGCCAGATCCTTTCGTAAGTCAGCCCTCAAAAATGAGAGCTGAACTGCGATGAACTCTTGGAGCACACGAAGAGAAATGCAGGAACAAGAAAAAAACGGGGTGATTTACTTCCGTGTTGCGGGTTTTATATGCTCCCCTAGAGCACCACCTTTCCGAGTTTGAATTTCTCTTATCGTCTCACCCATTGGTCTCAGGCTGGGTGACTTCACCGATCAACATACGGGACTTCTTGTTTCTGGGAACGTATGCGTCATGATGTCTTCTTAGATGTGATGCCCGTGGGTGCTTACGCTACTCTTATAGTATTAGGGCGATCTTTGCCCTATGTTGCTGAATAATACGCATTCTTTCATTTATAATATTTCACTAATGATTTCTCTCATATCTGCCCCTTTTGCTGACTTACATTCATGCTAGACATATAGATACATTAATTTAAATTCACATAATTCAGAGTTTATCATACAAGATGTTGTTACAAAAAAAAACATAGTTACACTGCGCTAAAAGATAAGTAGCATATATATTTCTTGTTAATTGTTAGATTCTGGAATGGTGACATCATGTAAAATTTGAAGTCGCCTATTTCAGATCTTACAATATAATTCAATTACTTCTTAATCCCTTACAAGTAATACATAAAAATTACAAACAAAATAAATTTTATTTCACCTACATAATATATTAAACAGAAGTTAATCTTTACCATTTTTAGCAGAAAACATCAAATCAAAACTAGAGAAAGAAAAATAGTGGACAACATATTTATTTAGCATCAATGAGGCTTCTGCCGCTGCATCATTAATGACAATTAATTTATATCAGGTTTATATTTTGTAGCCTTTAGAAATATGCTTGCGCTACTAGTTTCATATGTAAGGCTACTGTTACGTCTCATTCTTTTTGTTTCCCTGTTTCACTACTGTTTCTTCTTCTTATTATATTCTATATTTGATTTATTATACCTCCTACCCTTAAGTTCCCTATCTTATATTATCCTTACTTCTGCTCCTAAGTCGCCTGCGCTATTGTTATATCTCTTATCTAGCCCCTGTTATAACTTGTACTTTCTTTCTATTCTTTATTTTCTACTATATTTATCCTATATTCCTGCGTATCAGAGATTTCGTTTCCGACAAATTTATTTGAGAACGACTGCGCCAGCCGGTTACTAATTCCTGATACTTAATTGATTATCTTGGTAACTTTAGTTAACATACGGATCGCATGGTGAGCAGTCGTCGTTCCGCACCCCCCCCCCCCCTCTATCTTGCATGAAATGTTTCCTTTCACTCACACAGGTCCGAAAGTTTTTTTTTTTATAAATGGTAGGTCAGTCTCACAACAAAAGAACTTATAAACTTTGGTTTAAAAGAATACATTTATTATAACACTAGAACAGATACACATTTGATTAGGCATTCTGAATATACTTGAAATATTAACTTCATTGCTAAATTACCCACTTGTTCAGAACTGAAAGTCTGAACCCCTGCCCCACCACCTTTTTTAGATTAAATGATCCAAAATTTCATTCTCTAAACTTAAATATTTCAACTAGATATCTCTGCATTACAATTAAGCTCAAACTCGATTCATTTTTACAGAATTAATCAATTCTCATTTTCTATGTACAATTCTAAGTAAGGTTTACCCATGGCATATCAAATTCACACTATTTTAAACTCTAACATGAAAGACAAAGTTCAACTCTGTAAAGTTTCTCTGCCCCACACTTTAAGTGTAAGTCAGGATAACATTCAATACTACAGCTATTAGCTTCTTCTTAACAAACTGTTCAAGAGTTATGTTCCCTTTTCGGCACAAATTTAGAATAGCACGAGTCTTCTTGACACAGACAATTTGTCCAACACAGTCACTAAGGCACTATGAGCAAGTAAATGCATGGAGCTCTTCAAATCCTTTACGTTTACAATTATATAAGATAGATAAAAAAGGTTGTACTTTACCTTCTTGTCTTTACCAATAGGGTTTCCATGACTTCCCCCACGCTCTCTTTTCGGATATGGCAAGACTTCTGTATTCATTAGCCACTTGCTTCTATGGCTATTGCGACTTACTTATTCCTTCTTCAAAGATTGTCCTTCTCTGACTTTACATTGGCATGGTTCACTAATGGCTCCTTATTGAAAATCTGACTTCATTCCACAGGTAGCTTTGTTCGACTCGGTTATAACAGCAACCGGGAGATTGTTGCTGGCCACCGGCGACAAGCTTCCTCAGCTATCCAGGCTCGAACGGGAATGCAGGAACAGAAAAACAAGAGAGCGTTTGAACCGCGCGCGCCGCTCCTTATATCTTCCTTGCGTGCGCCCTCTCTCATTGTCTACGTCATGCACTTAGCTATAGCCGATTGGTTACTTTAACTCTGAACTGTTTAACATGGTTCTAAAACACAGATTTCTTTAGCTTATTTTACAACAATAATTTTAGTCGAGTTGATATACCTTTGAATCATAATATGTACAGTACTCCCTCAGCCCTGTTCTTGGAAGTATAAGCATGTCCTTTCCTTAAGTTTCTATTCTCTCTGTGTTGGGTCGGAAACAAATGGCCTACAGATAGTGGGTCAGCTATTTCCGACACAACACTACTGCTGTTACAAGACGTAACAAAGTTCATCACTGAGAACATTAATTCACAAAAACACGTAGATGCAAAAAATTTATATTAATGCTGTTGCAAGGATGTTTAAACATACAAAAGTTTCGGGAATAGCATTCCAAGTTCTTAGAATTCTTTCCGTTTTCCGCACTTCTCTCTCTCTCTCTCTCTGTTACTCCCATCTCTAATCAATCCTTTTCAATATTTTCCAAGTCAACTTTGAAAACAAATTTCTGCCTCCAAATTGAGCTACTTTGAATATCTTTCAACTACATTTCAAAATCTTCCATATTTATCCACGAGAACATCTGTAAGTTTATTTGAAGATGATTTTGTGTCCTGTAGTTTGAGGTTCAAGTCATTTAAATGTTTGCAAAAATCTGTAATAAACATGTTTACAAACCCACACAATGTCATACATTTCTTTATAAGACATTTGTTGATCAGTCAAAAAGATATTTATCTCATCCAGGCATTCGACAAATCGTTTCTAATCAAGACCTTGACTAAGCCAGTGGACATTGTTGTACATTTTTAGTCAGTTGTACACTGAATCCACTTCGTTGAATAGTGAAATCGTCTTTTATTCAAAGCAAGTGCAGAAATGTAATTAACAACCTTGGTTACTGTTTGCGTCACTTCTTGAAGTTCCTTTAGGCCAGCATTTGCACATAAATTCTTCTCATGTAGGATGCAATGAAAACCTATTAGTGTATGATCAACATGTTTTGCAAACAGATTTACAAATTCTGCTTCCCTACCCATCATGCTGGGTGCACTATCTGTTGTGATGGATACCACTTTTGAAATATCAATTTGCCAAATAGATAATTCGTTCCTAACTGCTTTACATATTTCAACTCCACGTACGCTCAGGTAATGTTACAAGGTTAATCATCTCTTTGCGTAATTCGTCGTTCCCTACAAAATCGAGTAAAGATTGCCAGCCTAGCTGATGATATAATGTCTTTGCTCTCATCAACACAAATAGAAAAGAACTTACATGAAGCCAAATCTTTTGTTAATTACTCTGCTGTATTCCTTTCCAACTTATGTGTTCTATCCTTAATCTTTTTTCTACTCAGACAATTCTTTAATGCGCTGAATAATTTTTACGTTTTCTGAAAGATTATCAAAAAAGGAATGGAGCACATTCTAGCCACACTTCCCTAATATACTCCCCATCACTGAGTGGTTTTCCACATGGGCAATAACTTTTGAAACCTCAAAACTAGCAGCAACTAAGTTGGAACTAGGCCTGCCTGAAATAAATTTCATCAAAGTATCAGACTATTTTTTTTATCTTGCTCAGTTCACAAGAAATTAATTCTCTTTGTTCTTGGCTCACTTTTGTTACTTAATTTCTTATGAACAGTTTCAAAATGTCTCTTTTACAGAAGAAGTATTATAAACAATTGATTTATGACAAAATGCAATAATGCTTTATTATATTTCTTAATCATGTCACATTTTTTCAGTCCAGTATTCTTTAAATTGTCTAATATCCTTTTCATTTGAATGTCTATGTTTCTTTGCTGGCGATTGTGACATTCTGCTCAAGCTGTAAAGAGCAGGAAGCAAATATATATATATGTATATGTAAAAAGTTTTTTTATCTTGGGTATGTTATATATTAAAGATGCCAAGCAATTTTAAATATAAAACTTGGCTTTAATCCTAATTCCCAAGTAAGCAAACAGGCCAGTAAGTCAAGTTTGCCTGCAAGTAGTGCAAGTCAGGGCAACTCTGCATGTAGTGCAAGTCCAGGCAACTCGTGGTAAAGGTGGAATAAGCTTTGATCACTATCCTTGGTATTTACCCTTAATGCAAAGCACATCCCTAGTGGAGATGTATGATGCTGTACATTAAAGACAAGGGCCACCTACCCAGACTGGTTTTGACCTTTATTGAGGTCTCATCAGTGGGAGCCAGGCTTAAGAAATGCCAGGGTTTAAGTAATACAGTTTTAAGTAATTAAAAATAAGCCTTGCTATGCCACTGCATGCACCCCTCTCCTACCAAATTAATCAATTTAATTATAGTTTTGTGCATGTTTCTTTCACATTTCATATTACACTCCTTTCGATCAAATTGCATAAAAATTCATCATACAGTTTTTGAGTTATTTACAATCATTCTCTCTCATTTTTATTTTTTTTTGTAATTTATGGAAACCAATGTATATAAAAAAATTGTATTTCATTATGGCAGTTTGTTATGTTTTCTCGTAACAATAACAGTGAACCATAATTATATGAGGAAAGGACTAGAATTGTGAAAATATATGTTGTATAAGAGGCTGGTCTGAAAAGTTATCGGCCTCGACCATAGATGGTAACACTATCAACATGATTTTTTTTTTCTAAGTTGGTACATCTGTCATAAGCAACTATGTGAAATTGCAAGTCATTCTATTAAGTAGTTTGTTTTATACAGCTGTCTGAAGCAAAAGTGTTGCCTGTATCCCTTGAAATGGATAAACTTCAGTATCGTGGTGTTATAAAATTCTTTGTAAAAGAAGGTTTAATACCAAAAGAAATTCATTTGAAGTTCATAAAAGTTTATGGACACTCTTCTCCTTCTTTTTGACAATTAAGAAATGGCTGCTGAGTTTAAATGTGGCCGAACCAGCCTTGAAGATGATCCACATGAAGGACGTCCAAAAAGTGTAACAACACCAGAAATCATTGATTAATTGCGCGATATAGTATTGGATGGCCGGGGAGTCAAAGTGTACGCAATTGCTGAAACTATAGGCATTTCAAAAGAATATGTAGGATATATTTTGCATGAAGAATTTCAAATGAAAAAGCTTTGCTCACAGCAGCAAAGCTTTGCCGTGCTTGCTCACAGCAGATCAAAAATGCACTCCCATGAAAATCTCTGAACAGTGCTTGGAGCATTTCAACAAGAGTAAAACTGATTTTGTGCGTCAATTTATTACTATGGATGAGACTTGGATTCACCATTACACACCAGAATCCAAACAGCAGTCAAAGTGGACAGAAGCCGGTTGTTGTTGTTCAGTGCCAAAGAAGACAAAGTTGGTTCCATCAGCAGGAAAGGTCATGGCATCAGTGTTTTGGGATGCTAAAGGCATTTTGTTTATTAATTATATTGATAAGGGTAAAACAATAACCAGGGAATATTATTCCGATCTTTCAACCAGACCAGACAAAAAAATTCATGAGAAAAGACCCGGTTTGCAGAAGAAAAAATTCATCTTTCATCAGGACAATGCACCTGCCCAAAAAGGTGTTTTGGCAATGGGAAAATTAAGTTTCTGCACTGTGAATTGTTGGAACATCCACCCTATTCCCTAGATTTGGCTCCAGATCTGACTTCTGTCTCTTCCCAAAGCTAAAACTCTTCCTCGCTGATCAGCATTTTTATTCGAATCAAGAGGTGATTGCAGCTGTAGAAGGGGGTATTTTGCAGATCTTACTGAGAACCACTACAGGGATGGGAGAATGGTGCTGGAGCATTGCTGGAATAAATGTATTAGTCTTAAGGGAGATTATGTTGAAAAATATCTTATATTGAATTTTTCAAGACCTCCTTTATAATTTTCCCATGAAGTGTATACTTTGCATTTCATCATTGCTTACCAAATTTCAAATCCTTACACTTTGTAACATTGAACTGACAGTTCGACTTACCTGCCCACTCATACAATCTATTCAAGTCCTCCTGTAAGGCCACAACATCTGCATTGCTCTCCCCCAATTTAGCATCATCTGCAAACAATTGCTTATCACTAGTTAGATTCATCCTAATATTATTAGGATGAATCTAACATCCTAATCTATACAAATTGAACAACAACCAATACAGACCTCTATGGCACTAGTGACTTTTCTCTTTCAGGATACTGTATCCCCATATACAACTTTCTGATGCCTATCTGGAAGTCCCTCTCACCAAAAAACTTCTGATTTGGAAACCTCCTCCACTTAGGCATGAAGTTGAAAGAGCAGTTAAGCAGCTTAACAGCAATAAGGCCCCAGGTGTAGATGGAATCCCAGCAGAGTTAATTAAGTCCACAATGTATGGGGAAATAAGAGTGTTTCATAGATTGATTACAAGGATATGAGAGACAGGACCATGGCCTAGAGCCTGGAAGAAGTCAATTTTTATACCACTACATAAGAAGGGAGATATGAAGGCTTTCAAGAACTATAGAACTATTAGTTTAATATCTCCTGCAAGCAAAATTTTATTGAAGATCTTGATTGAGACAGAGATGCCCAAGGAACAAGCAGGTTTTAGGAAAGGTAAGGGCACCAGAGATCAGATTCTTTGCCTTAGACAGATCATATAAAAATATAAAGAATTCAGACTCCCTCTGGTAAGTGTGTGTTTCTTAGACTAATCTAAAGCTTTTGACAGTGTACAGCATGTGAAACTGTGGGAAGTAATGAAGAGAATGGGTTTTCCTCGACACACTGTCAGGATTCACTTATGCCATAAACACTGCACACTACAACATCTTGTATTAAAAATGTAGTCCTTATGTTGGCAGGATGGGCGATAACATATCAGCAAATTGAATTACGGCAGCCACCATTATCAATACACAATACAAAGAAGATGAACAAAATATACTAAAAAATAATATGCTAGACAATGAAAACCCCAAAACTTAATAATTTATATAAAAAATTAATATTTATAAAAAAATTAATATTTTTCCTCTGCCACCTCATTAACATTTCCAACTCTATCTTCCAGTTATCAGTATAAAAGTAAGGAATCATATTTTTTTAATATTTTATTCAACTTTTACATTTTCATATTAATGCTGATGAAATTTAACAACTCAACATGTAATTTGCTCGCTTCACACCACTCAGTAGAGCTTAAAAATTGTCTCTTGATAAGTGAATATATTAAATATGCTGAAAGATGCAACAAAAAATTGTAGTTTTTTTCATTCTCAAAAAGGCTGTCTAGCTAAGGGAAGAAAATAACTGAATGGAACCAATTTACTTTTTAACTGCCTAGCAAGAGCATTTTTAAAAAAAAAATTCAAAATTTTCTTTGTTCATCATCATCTTCCTTATACCCTCTTTTACCTTGCGGTGTCGAGGATCCATTGATCATCGGACCTCACTCCGTTTACAGGATAAGGTGGTCAGCCTTATGCATCGGTGTATCCTATGGCCTGTAGTGTTGAGTTCTCAAGGCCAGTTTGCCTGCTTTGCGGGATGAAAAACCCCAGAATAAACTGGGGAAGAAAAATTTTCTTTGTTGGCCATTCAAATTTTTTGGTCTTCAAAATCAGCTGTTTTTAAATTTTTAGAAATTTTGAGGTTTTTTTTTTAAAGAAGAAATTATTAATTTAAATGGATTTGGGACACATGTATTCCACTACATGTTTATATAAAACACACAAAAAAACAGTTTTGCAGATTCAACCAGCAGTCTACAGGGTAGTTTGTTTTTTCACTTGGCTATACTATAAATTAAAGATACCAAGAAATTGTATACTTGGTTTAATCCTTTATCCAAGTGTAATAAGCAAACAAAGTTTGTATTTTAATTTTTTTTAAATTTATTTAAATTTATTTAATTAAAAAATTTTTTTAAATTTTATTTTATCTTATTTAATTATCACTAGAGGTCAGGCTAAGAAACAGATTAATTAACAGCGTAGATTTAATTTACCTTTATAGAGTGCAAGAGTATGTAGCTTGGTTCCCTGTACACATGCATCCTTCTGATGATGACCTCAATACAGGGGTCAAAATGTCAAGTGTTATTTTATTAATAATTGGTAAAATAATCATTTCAACACGTGTGTTTTGTGTCTCTAAATTCATAAATATGAATGCTAATCACCTTGTAACCTTAAAAGAAAAAAAAAAGTTTGTGCTTGAAGTATTTTCAAGACTGAGGCAACTAGTATATAGAGGCTGATGACTTCACATCACTTGCCTTAGTATACCATAATGTAAAGCACATATCCTTACAGGTGTATATAATGCTATGCATTATGGAAAGGATCACTACCCATACCAGTTTTGACCTTTACTGAAGTCTCATCAGTGGGAGCCAGACCCAGAGGTGATACTAAGCTTGAAGTAATGCCGAAGTCATAATTTCTTATACTAGGCCAAAAGGTGTCACATCTTATTATTAAAATACTCTGGATTAGAGAAAATTGTTGGAAATGTTTTCCACTTAGTTATATTATAAATTAAAGATACAAAGAAATTACATACTTAGTATCACCTCTGGGTCTCTCTCCCACTGATGAGACCTCAGCAAAGGTCAAAACTGCTATGGGCAGTGATATCCTTCCCATAATGCATAGCATTGTACATACCTGTAAGGATATGTGCTTTGCATTATGGAATACTAAGGCAGGTGATATGAAGTCATCGGCTCTACTTACGAGTTGCCCCAGTAAAAGCCCTGAAAATACTTGAGACGTAAACTTTACACTTGGATAAAGGATTAAACCAAGTATATAATTTCTTGGTATCTTTAATGTATAGCCTATAGGCTAGAGTACAAAATGTGGGAAAAAAGCCACTTCAAGCCTCGGGTAAACAAGGTGGAATAGATGCCAGGTAAAACGTAAAAAATGTATATTTTTTTTCTTCCCTCTAAAGGATAAGACCACACAAAATAACTTTAATAAATTTAGTTTGATCCTTTACCCAAGTGTAAGCAAAATAAAGGTGTACCACCTTATTATTAATTTACTCTGGATTTAGAGAAAGATGTTGGAAGTTTATCTTCCACTTGGTTAGACTATAATAAATTTAGTTTAATCCTTTACCCAAGTGTAAGCAAACAGATAAAGGATTAAACCAAGTATATAATTTCTTGGTATCTTTAATGTATAGCCTATAGGCTAGAGTACAAAATGCGGAAAAAAAGCCACTTCAAGCCTCGAGTAAACAAGGTGGAATAGATGCCAGGTAAAACGTAAAAAATGTATATTTTTTTCCTTCCCTCTAAAGGATAAGAACACACAAAATAACTTTAATAAATTTAGTTTAATCCTTTACCCAAGTGTAAGCAAACAAAGTTTGTGCCTGAAGTATCTTCAGGACTGAGGCAACTCGTAGTAAAGGTGGACCAAGCTCTTATCACTCCTTGTCTCAGTATCTCCCATAATGCAAAACACATCTCCTTGCAGATATGTATAATGCTATGCATTAAGGAAGGGCCACTATCCAGATCGGTTTCGACCTTTATTGATGTCTCATCAATGGTAGCCAGACCCAGAAGTGGTGATACTAAGGCAGAAGCAATGGAGAGGTCATATTTACTTATATGAGTTGCCAAAAGGTGTACCACCTTATTATTAATTTACTCTGGATTTAGAGAAAGATGTTGGAAGTTTATCTTCCACTTGGTTAGACTATAATAAATTTAGTTTAATCCTTTACCCAAGTATAAGCAAACAAAGTTTGCACCTGAAGTATCTTCAGGACAGAGGCAACTCATGGTAAAGGTGGACCAAGCTTTATTATAGTCTAACCAAGTGGAAAATAAACTTCCAACAAAATAACTTGCTTTTATTAGAATCAAAAATTATGCAGCTTCAGCCTACTGATGATTTCATTTGGAATTACATTTTCCATTTTAAAAGTACCATGCATTAGAATCATTGCAAAAATTATAAAGAAATATTTCTTACCTTTATGACTGAGGATTTATTATTTTTTCCTTCTTTTTTTTTTCTCTCCTTATGTTGTTCTAACATCCCGTTTTTATTTGACTGTGTATTATATAACATGCTCCATTTGAAATTTTTATCACATATATATAGAGAGAGAGAAAAAATCTAAAAACAAATTATTTTTTATATTATAGAGATATAGGCATCATGAATGAAGATGGATATATCAGTATTGCTGGACGGATTAAAGATATGATTATTAGGGGAGGTGAAAATATTTATCCTCGAGAGATTGAAGAATTTCTACATACCCATCCTGATATAGCAGAAGTTCAAGTTAGTAAAAGTGCCTAGTTTCTGTTAAGTTTGGTATTAGTATAAATTTTAATTAATGTATTGACATGATGCATTTTATAAAACAATCATATAATAGTGACCTAAGAATTATGTCTTTGCATAATATAGAAAATAGAAACAAAATAGAAACATTTGTACATAAAGCAGAATAGAGATAGACTGTAATGTTAACAGTAACTTATTCATTTATGCTAATATTTTGTTAGCTGTAGGCGTTAACATTTTCATAACATGATACATCAACCATTAGAACTGTAAGAAACATGTTGCAGCTTTGTCATAATATATGCAGCAGACATCACTGGAAAAGTCATTGTCAACAGCAGTAATATGACTGAAAAGTAAAAAGTAGTTTAAAAATAAACAAAAATATATAATTTTTTCACTGTTCCTTCATCACTTAACCAATAACAAGAACTACTGACTATCCTTCATTCAAGAAGATATGGTTAGCTTTGACATAACATTTCTATTTACTAATATTCCTATACATATGCTTCAGCTCTTATGATGAAAATTTCCTCCTGACATCATCAATTTGTTTGAATCTTTCCTGATGATTTCACATGCATAGGAAAAATTACAAGCAAATAGAGAGGATGGGGACATGAAATTTTTATATCAACTTCAGTTTTTCAGAACCAAAATTGTGCATTGACATACTAATTGTACTTCATAAAAACCTTTTGCATTTATGAATGCAAATTTATTTTGTTTAAAAAGTCTTCCAGTTTTTAGTTGCATCAAGGTTCTTTTAATCAAAAACCAGTATAAATGCAAAAATTAGCATTTATACTGGTGTTTTCCACCTACTGAGTACATTTGAGTTCCATTAGAACATTTCCTGTTGTTGCACACAAGAAATGTTCTAATGGAATTGTTTTCTATATTTGTTACTCACAGCAACGTTAGGATGAAAGAAATCCCAATATGAATGCAGAAAATGTATCCTTAATGACATGTTGCCTCTCATTGCTTTGTATATCTGTAGTATGTTTTCTATGAGAAATTCTCACTTACAAGACCAAACTATTATTCACACTATACCTACCATACATATTCTTATAATCATTCATTGTCAGGGCACTCACAAACACCTCTCAGAATGCATTATGCTCACTCACGACTTTCCAAGCAAAAAATCTAGTCCACACAACCTTACTAACCACACTTTTAGACCACTTCTAGATGTGACCTCTAGTTCTCTCACTACTTGTCATCTATTGAAAAATTTCTTTTCTGTCTTAAATTTTTACAACCACTTCAGTGACATAATTTTCCCTCTCTTCTGCCTGTTAACTGGACTTTACAACATACTTACCTTCAATCTATCCTCATAGGGAACATACTACAGACCTCTCACTAGATTGGTCACTCTTCTCTGGATCCTCTGAACCATTTCCTCATCCCCAAGAAAGTCATAAATCTTTGCACAGTGGTCAAGATGACATTATAGGGATAATAACTTATCTTTAGTTGTCAGTGTATTCTTCAGCATCCAAATCTTTTGAGTTAGTTTGCCAACTTTTGCAGTATGTCCTCTGAACTTCAACTCTCTGACCACCTTCCCCCCCATCCATATCCCTAGCCTCATCAATTTCCTGCAATACTATACTATTAATGTGATACACGATATGTAATCTTTTCATCCTGAAGTGCATAACCTTACATTTTGCAATATTAAATTGACAACCATTATCCTTTGTCCACATTACCAATTTATTTAAATCATCCTGCAGGATATCTACATCACCTTTAGCCTTTATCAACTATTGCTCTTCCCAGTTCTGCATCATCAGTAAACATCTAAAGATCCCCACCCTTTTAATGCATTTTCTGTATCCGTAATAAACAGCAGCCCTAGCACAGAGCCTTCAAACACTCCACTAATTACCCTTATTCACCTAGATTCTATTCCACCATAAGCTACTCTCTAGTGCTATTTGCCATCCACCATCACTATCCATGCCACCAGCTTCATATTGATTTCCATTTGCTTCAATTTACATGGTAGTTTTTCCATGCAGTATTCTGTTAAATGTCTGTAAAGTTTCAGCCTAATCATTATTTAGCCTTTTCTCTTATCTAATTCTACCCATCACTATCATAAAATATGAGTAATTTACTAGGGCAGTACCAAGCTTTTTTTAGAAAGCTGTGCTACCTATTATGGAGTATCATCAAGTTATTTAATGATAAAATCCAGGAATGGATGAATACCCATTCCTAGATTTTACCCTTAAGCAGCTTTTCCAATACTTCAACCACCACTCCTGAGATACTAACTGATATGTAATTTGCTATTTCTGAAGTCACCATTATGCAATGGAATAACTTCGGAGATGGAGGAAATAAGAGATCTTGGAGTGATAGTGGATAAGGATCTGAAATTTAGGGGACACATTGCCAAAATTGTGAAGACAACACAAAGCCTTCTGGAAATGATGCAGAGGACACTGACTTGTAGAAGTAGGGAGATTTTTGTTCCATTGTATAAGGCTTTGATTTGGCCACACATGGACTACTTTGCCCAGATTTGGCCGCCTGGTTTACAGAAGGACGAAGAGATGTTGGAAAGGGTCCAGAAGCATCCACTGACTAAGGTAGTTTCTGACTCTGGAATGTTGAATATGAGGAAAGATCGAGAAGATGCAATTTATAGAGTCTAGTGGATAGGAGGAAGAGGGGAGATATGATAGAGACACCTACAAGTTAGTAAGGGGTTGTTATAGGATCAGTGTTAGAGAGGTTCTACAGAAAACAGTGGGAGATCAGGGGAGAACCAGAGGTCATCCCTGGAAACTGTATAAAGAGGGTGTGAGCAGGGGAGTGAGAAGCAGGTTTTTTGCATTTGAGTTGTGGATGATTGGAATGAGAGTGTGGTGTCTGCAGAGAATTTGAGTGTGTTTAAAGTGTGGTATGATGAGCTGTGTGTATGATAAAAGGACCTCCTAAATGAGTCTTTGACTCCATGGGGGGGGTGCCTTGGGTAATAATAATAATAACTTACCCTTTTTTACTCTGTTGAACCTAGCTAGAAATGAGACTCAACAACCAACTTCATCAACCTCATTTTTTTTCTCCGCCTGGATAATACATCCTTGCAAAATGCTTGCTTAGTAATTCAACTCTTTCTACTGCTTCTATCACTTTCTTACCATTGGCATTATTTAAAGTTATCCTTCCATAATCATTTTTTCATCTTATTTACTACTTAAAATAAAAAAGAAATGTTTTAGATTTACTTTAGCCTACTAAGCTAATTTTCTCTCACAATCTGATTTAACCGTTCTTGCCATACTAGTTATTCTTCTTAAGAGCATTCACTTTATATTGCTCATGAGCATGCCGATCACCTTTTCTTTATATTTCTCTCCACAATGTTTTCCTTTTTTTGGCTCCTGCTTTATATTGCTACTCATCAGCCTAACCTTACTTATCTTATCCTCCTCTCCCTGTGTATGTGGAGAGGAGGATAAGGTATGTAGTCTGATACTGCTTCTCTCAAACCATTCTTGACCACTTTCCATGTACTGCTGATATTCTTTCCTTCTAGGCTTCTTATGCAATGGTGCTCTAAGATGCCTTACAAGTCTTATTAGTTTTCTATTTCTGTATAAATCATTTCTTGACTGAGAATTCCATGTTTCCAATCTCCCAGAACAAGACTGCTTGGTCTCTTTCCCTGATCTGAAGTAGAGTGAATACCGCGGTAAAGGGTATCTTCTGATACTATTATCAAATCCCATCACATGCTGTTTCAGGTAATTATCCCTTGGTAACATAAATTCAATATCCATATTACCATGTACTCTTTCCTTTTTCCAGTCTATGTTCCCATAGTTGAAGCCCCACCCCTCCCATAATAATTGCTTGACCTACACTCATAATGCTGATTTGCTGATGCATGGAATCCATACTTTTCTGTGGACTATGGTCTATAGGAGCAGCCAATAGTATATTTTGTCCTGTCTCCCTCTATCACACTAGATAGTCTTAAATAAACCATCTGCCTCAGACCTAAAATCTTCATAATGATACAGAGCTGTATCATTAGATCGTAACTTTGTTTTTGTTGGTTGAAACTCCTCAGTTATCATAACCAATACCCCTTCCCCCTCCTGTCCTATTCCCATCTCTCTATCCTCCTTGAAAATACAATACCTTTCAGTCTATCCCTGAAATAACTAAATCATCTTCTGCTAACCAGTCTTGCTGATGGTGATAATTTTTGTCAGCTTGAGTTGATCAATGCCCCAAACTCCTCCCCTTTATTTCTGATACTTCTGGCATTTGTGTACAAGCATTTTAAAATCTCTTTGGGCACACAATTACTTTTGAATAATGTTACAATTAATTCAGAATCAAAACCTGTGAAACTGTATTAAGTATTGCATAATAATTATTGCAAGATGATTTGATTAAACATGCTGTGTTGTGCATGTGAATGCACACATGTGCATTCACATGTGATGGGTAAATGAATGGGGGGGGTGTTCAGTTTAATTCAGCTAAATGTAAAGTCTTGAAGTTTGGGATACATTGATGGGAGGCTGCATACTCTGTTGGAGGAAGTGGGGGAAACAAAGGATCTTGGAGTGATGATTAATAGAAATCTGAAATTCAGGAAACATATTGCAAAAGTGGTGAAAGTAACTCAGAGGATTGCTGCAATATTGAGAAGGACACTGACTTGCAGAGATAAAAGAGTTGTCATTCCATTGTACAAAGCCCTGATCAGATCACACCGGAACTATTGTGATCAAGTTTTGTTCCCAGGATATTTGAAGGGGATAAATTAACTGTGGAAAGAGTGCAGAGGCAGATAACAAAGTTGATATCAGGACTGTACAATGTTAATTATGAGAATAGGCTGAGGTAATGTGGACTGTAGAATTTAGTAGATAGAAGAAGGAAGGGTGATATGATTAAGACTTTTAACTGTCAAGAGATAGTTACAGGCAGAGTTGACCCCGGGGGAATTCTTTTGCTTGGTACAACAACAGGTGGGAAGGGGCGAGGCAATCCTTGGAAGTTGCGAGCAAGAGAGTAAAGAGTGGTTTTTTTGGATGGAGGATGGTTGAACCATGGAATGCATTGCCTGATAGAGTGGTGAGAGCATGGATGGTCAATGGATTCAAGGAGTGGTATAATATACTTTGTGTTTTCTAGTGTCGGCCTCCCATGATGAGTCTTGGGACTCCATGGAGGCATGAATCATAATAATAATAATAACCATTTCTATAATCACAGCACTCTTTTGTCCTACGGAAGGCTAAACCCACACTTAACTGCATTTCCCACCCATTTCCCATTACTCCTAATTTCCCTGCTTTTCCAAAACTGTTCCATGACTTATTTTTAACAGTATTAACAACACCAAACGAACTATTTTATAAAAAAGATGTTTTATTAACTTGCTTATATTTCGCTAAATTTCAAATCAGTATCTTCAGAACACAACACAACACAGCATTATATTGACTGTTGTATATACAATGCTGTATACAATTTTGTGTATACAGCATTCTATACACAACAGTGAGTAAGTGAAACAATGGAATTGTAATGGACAAATGATCTAAAGTTCTAATTTAGCATTCTCTAATGTTGTAAAAAGAAAAAAAGAAAGTATTGCAGCTATGTGGGAGTTGCTCTTAAGATAATAGTCTCTCAAATTTTTGAAAAATTAATGCAACCATATTTGTTCTGGTTAGGAGAATTCTTTGTAGCCATGGCTGACTCACAAAATTATCTTTTGGATCTGTAACGACTTCTGAATAATACATCAGTTTACTTCCATCTAATCCTGTGTGAAGGGGTGTCCAAAGTGTAGTCTGCCAGTCCTAACTTATCATAGTAATGGTAGTGAATGTATTTTTTATGTTCTTCCAGGTGAAAGTTGACAGGTCTTCCTGTCTGCCCATAGTAGGCCAGATCATAGTCACAAGGAACTTCATACACTCCCAGGTGTGCTAGACGGTGAAATTTATCCTTAGGTGGAGCAGATCAGAGTTGCTAATTTAACATGAGATTTGCATGGCTTTCTCATAACATTCAAATCTCATGTTAAATTAGCAACTCTGATCTGCTCCCTATTTTGCTGTACTATTTTGGTTATCTTTTCCAATCTATCTCTGACATAGGGAGTCATCGTATGTTACGCTTTCGCGCAGGCCTACACATTTTACCGCGTAAGCTTCCATAACTGATACGTGTGTAGAGGCTTAAGTGCTGTGAGGACATCATGTTGGAGGCTTAATGGATTTTTTACAACACTCAAAAAGAATTAAAATAGACTTTAATACTTCCTATATTTCGTCCTAGTCACTAGGACATCTACGGGGATTACAAAAAAATTAATGTAACATATGCACAAATAACAAACAATACTAAGCCCAACCATGTGGGTGACACTAAAGTCCTATCTAGGTAAAGCGCCCTCTAAGGGCAGTAGTAGGTGGCCTGGAATGTAAGGTGGGAACTCTGGTGATGAGTGTTTCCCAAATCTTCGGAAGCTTAATGCAACCATATTTATTGAGATTTGGTTGGTTTTTGAGAGCTGCTGCCGCTTCTAAGAAAAGTCTCTCTTTGTTGAATTTGCTGTGGTGGAGCATGGTGGTTTTCTTCCATGATACTCTGTGGGTGGTGTCCAAAACATGGTCAGCCAAGCCTGAATGGCCATAGTTGTGTTTGAAGATGTAAGACTTGTGTTCCTCTAGACAGATGGATGCTGATCTGCCTGTCTGTCCAAAGTACGCCAGCTTACATGAACAGGGTACTTTGTAAACTCCAGGCAGAGAGAGAGAGAGGAGGGAGCTGATCTTTCGTAGAAGTATTAAAGTCTATTTTAATTCTTTTTGAGTGTTGTAAAAAATCCATTAAGCCTCCAACATGAGATCCATAACTGATAATCTGTGGAATAGGTTGGTTGCTCCTTATTCCCGGTGGTAGCCCATGTCTGTCAAAGCGTGTGTTCATGGGGCCAGTTTGCCTGCTTTGCGGGATGAAAAACCCAGATAAACAGCGGAAAAACCCTGCTGTCCATGCCCAAGACTGGCTAACTTGGTGAGGAAGATCCTTAAGCTCCTCACGTTGTCGATGGGAATCGAACCTAGGACACTTCTTTCCCCAGGCATATAGTTGCAAAGCGCAAAGCCACTAGGCTAACCACATGGACACATGGGTAGCAGAAATGGCAATGTTGCATTCCTGTGTATTAGAGGAGGGAGGAATAATGGAGCTGTGTGTAGTATTTTATCTATTTTGTAGGAACAGTAGCCATTGGCCAAGAAAGTATGGCACAGATATTTGAGTTCTGTGGACAGAGCTGTTTCATTAGATCAGTTGGCTCTGGCTCTTTGTGAATCATAATAATAATAACCATTTCTATAATCACAACATGATTATAACATTTTATAACATCTTAAAACATTTTAAGTGTTTTTAAAATGCCATACAATTGGACTGGATGATGATATGATTGTTTATGTAGATATCTTCCTGCGTGTTGTCTTTCTGTAAATGGAAAATGATAGTGATCCATCTGAAAGGCAGGTGACTAATGTGTCAATAAAGGGTAAACAGTTATTAGATTCTATAAGTTAAAGATACCAAGAAATTATATACTTGGTTTAATCCTTTATCCAAGTGTAAGAGCAAACAAAGTTTGCACCTGAAGTATCTTCAGGGCTGGGACAACCCGTGGTAAAGTGGTATCCTGAAGATATTTCAGAGGCAAACTTTGTTGGCTTACACTTGGATAAAGGATTAAACCAAGTATGTAATCTCTTGGTATCTTTAATTTATAGTATAACCAAGTCGAAAAACTTTCAACAAGTAGTTATTAGATTCTTTTTCTACTTTGAAATGGATTTTGTTGTGTTGGCTGTTTAGGTAGCAAATGCATCCCAAGTGGCCATGTGGTCAAATGGCAGACACATCATCAATATAGCATAATCACACCAGGGGCTTGTATGTAGCTGTGGTAAATACTTTGTTTTCAAAGTTCAATGTAAAAGTTTGCTGGGAGAAAGGGGAACCCATAACAGTACCATTAATCTGTTTGTAGATTTTTACTTCCTATGTAAAGTAACCTGCATACATAGTAAATTTGAATAATTCAAAGATATCAGAGGAAATTTTATCAAATGAAGAGTGTCTATTAGTGGTACATTTAGTAAGTAAAGAGGTGACATCAAAACTAACCATTATGTCTGAATTTTTAAGGATATGATTTTTAATTAATGATTTGAAATGGACTGAATTTATTACAAAAGTAGAGGAATTGCCAGTGGGGATGGGGTGGAGGCAAGAGACTTGGCTAACTGTTGGGCCAATTTATAAGTGGAACTATCTAAGCTATCAACTATAGGGCATAGAGGGATATTATATTTGTGGATTTTTGGTAATCGATAAATGCGGGGTGACTTAACATGAACAGGTTTTATTTTTAGATGATTTGCTAAGAAGTCACATTTTTCAATAATTTGCAGACTTTTTTCCTTTGAGACTTAGTGGAGTCTTGATCTATAATTTGGTAATTAGAACTCACATAGGAGATCTTGCATTTTTTTTTTTTGTTTTAATGCTCTTGATTCATGATAACTGTTGCATTTCTCTTATCAGCTTTTGTGAAAACAATATTTTTATTACTATACAACTTTTTAAGGAATCTATATCATTCTGTGGTATATTACTTTTTGATGCTCTATCTTTATTTAGGATGCTTGCTATGTCTAAATGCACATTTAGACATAGTCATTGCAGGTGGAAGATCGTAGATGTCCTTTTTTACATTCATCATGATTTCTAATTTTGGAATTTGTTTGGGTGTAACGGCAGAGTTATGGCTTAGACTGAGAACATTCTGGCTTCTTCAGTAAACACTTGTGGTATTAAATTTACAACCACGTAATGTTGTTCAAGTTGTGGTCTAAACGTAGTATGTTGGTCCTATTGTAGGATTTCAAATTTCTTCAAGAGCCTGCTTGTAACTCTTTTGCTGCAACTTCGGTGATGCAATGTAGGATTGTCCACATTTCAGGATTTAAAACTTTAATTAGTTCTTCATGTAGAACAGTGATAGAGCTGTTTAACTTACTAAGCTCTATGTGAGTAGTGCCAATTTGTTCCCGTAGAAGCACTAAACTTGCCCATCGATAAATATCATGTGCCTTTGCCGAATTTAACTTTTCTTTAAATCTGAGAAAAGCTAGAATAATATCGCTATTGTGACACTGTTTGGGGAAGGCTAATCTGTTCAGTTTTCTGGACCATTTCAGTTTCAACTTACTGAACTATCGTGCTTTGTATACAGTATCTTCTCCATGAAGAATCATCAGTCAAACTTAGATAAGCTTAGATGTTGAAGGTTATTTATGATTTATCATCATCATCATCATCATCATCAAATTCCTGCTATGTACCCTCAAGGGGTGTACAGGATATGACAGTACTACATGAAAAAATTACATCATTACTAACTTCCTATCTACAATTTTCCTCCAAATCAGTCTGTTACTTGTCAAGACTCCAACATTATCAGATCTTATATTTCTATCGTCTAAGGCACTTTGTACCATATCAATCCACCTATATCTTGGTCTTCCTCTGGGTCGTTTTCCTGCCAACCTGGCAGAGAACACTTGTTTTGCTAATCTTTCCTCTCCCATTCTATTTAAGTGACCATACCATCTGAGATTAGCTCTGCTAACGCATTCCTGGATGCTGACAATGTCAAGTTCTTTCCTAATATCCTCATTTTTAATATGATATTGCCATTGATGCCATCTGTTCACGCCTCTAATCTTTCTCAGGCCTCTCATATCTGCGGTCTCTAGTCTTTGGTCAAGTGTTTTACTTCTGACCCAGCTCTCAGATCCATAAGTTAAAATTGGTTTGAACACAGTCTTGTATACAGCTAATTTAGTGTTCCGACTAATTTCTCTCTTATTCCATATGAATTTATTCAATAGACTTCCCACGATACCAGCTTTGCTGATTCTGTTGTCTATTTCTATATTTAGTTTACCATCTTCAGTAAAAATTGTGCCTAAGTAGCTGAAATGTTTTACTTGTTCCACAGGTTCTCCATTCACAACACAGTTGACATTTTCAATGATTCTGCCTATTTTCATTGTCTTTGTCTTTTTATTGCTGACCTTCATACCATATCTATTACAACAGCTATTCAATTTAGTCAGAGAATCTTGCAGACTTGTAGCGGATTTATTTAGAAGTATAACATCATCCGCATAAATAAAGCAAAGAGCTGACATTAACATCTCCAATTTTGATATCAGGTTTAATACCACATTCCTTCATAATGTGATCCATATAGATAATGAATAACAGAGAGGATAATGTACATCCTTGTCTCACACCAGATTTAACATTAAACCATCTTCCTGTACTTCCTTCAATTCTAACTGCTGACTCACAACTCAAATAAAGACTAAGTATTGCTTGATATAATGCCCCATTGACACCATATAACTGCAGCATATTGAATAGCTTCTCTCTTGGCACCTTGTCATATGCCTTTTCCAAATCGACAAAACTTAAATACAGATCTTTGTTATATTCCCATGCTTTCTCGACTATTTGTCGTAAAGTGAAGATCTGATCCTGACCGCCTCTATTTGGCCTGAATCCAGCTTGTTCTTCACCAAGCTTTTCTTCCACAATTCTTCTCAACCGTTTCTCAAGTATACTTGCATAGATCTTGCCAGGAACACTCAGTAGGGAAATACCTCTGTAATTCTCACATTCAGTTTTATTTCCCTTTTTATATATGGGTACTATGAGAGCTCTACTCCAATCATCGGGAATTCGTCCCTCTGTCCAGGCTTTCTGAACTATGCAGTGCAGCCACTGTAAGACTCTTATACCACCATACTTCAGCATTTCTGGTCGAATATCATCTACTCCTGCTGCCTTTCCACATTTCAAGCCTTTGACGGCTTTTTCTACTTCAAGTATGGATATGTATTCCTGACTGCATGCCTGGTCAGTGTTTTTTATCACTGTGCTGTCATCACTGCTTTTTTCATTTAGCAGTTTTTCAAAGTAATTACTCCATACTTCAAGGATATCTTTTTCTCCTGTTTTCATTTCACCTTTATCATCTCTAATTCCTTTTACAGCACTCTTTCCTCCATTCCTAAGCTTCTTCAACAACCTCCAGAATATTTTGCCACCTTCTTGATATTTATTTTCTATATTCTTGCCAAAGTCCTCCCATGACTTTTGTTTAGCTAGTTTTACACAATGTTTAGCATTCTTGCATTTGTCTCTATATTCTCTAAGAGAACAAGCTGACTTATTTGCCAGGAACTTTTGATATGCTTTCTTCTTTTCCTTCACTGCCTCTTTAACTTCCTGTGTCCACCAGGGAGTTCTGATTTTTTTTATCCTTGCACACAACCTCACCACATGCCTCTCTGGCAGAATCAATCAATGTTTCCTTCAGAGTTTGCCACTGAATCTCCAAGGTTTGATTCCTGTTCTCAAACTCTTTCATTTTCTTTTCAATAATATTTCTGTATTTTAGTCTACAGTTCACATCTGAGAGCTGCTCAACTTTTATTCGCTTTAAAACTTTCTTACATGTTATTCTTTTCAATATGAAATTCAATTTTATCGTGCTCAAGACTAAATAGTGATCACTCCCAAATTCAAATCCTCTGTACACTCTGGTGTCCTGCACCAGGGAGAAAACATCACTATCAACAATAACATAGTCAATGAGACTTTTCTTATTCCTAGCCTCTTCTCTCCATGTGAATTTGTGCACATTTTTATGTTGGAACATGGTGTTAGTAATAACCAGTCCATGTCCTGAGCAGAAATCCAACAGATATTTGCCATTATTATTAGCTTTGCTCTTTTCTCCAAATTTTCCCAAAATATTTTTGTATGTCTCACAATCATTTCCTACTCTACTATTTAGATCCCCAACAAGGACCAACTTTTCCTTTTTCATTGTGTCAGTTGCTTTTTCTAAAGCCTCAAAAAATTCCTCCACTTCTACCTTAGTAGAACCTTCTGTGGGACCATAGGCACAAATAAGTCTCATTGTCCACTTCCCCATTCTCATATTTGCCCGCATTACTCTACTTGAGACTGACTGCCATTCAAGAAGATTAGCCTCGTATTTTGTGTTGAATACTATGGCTACTCCTTCTTTTCCTTGATTGTCATTGCCTGAATATAACATTTTGTATTTATTGCTCAGAAAGATCTCACCAGTTTTGGTCTTTTTTGTTTCAGTCACCCCTATTATGTCGATCTGGTACTTATCTAATTCCTCAGCTAGCTCCATTTCTTTGCCATTCAGGCTTCTTACGTTGATAGTACCAATATTTAACTCTGGTGATGTTGAGTTGGGGTTTGTTTTCAGATTTGTTCCAGTAGCTGACTTTTCGCTGATTTATTTTATGATTTATTTTTAATGTTACTAACAACACCAAACAAACTATTTTATAAAAAAAGATATTTTATTAACTTACTTATACTTCACTGAATTTCAAATCAGTATCTTCAGAGCACAACACAGCATGTATATACAACAGTGAGTAAGTGAAACAGTACATTTGTAACAAAAGATCTAATGTCCTAATGTGGCTCCTTCTAATGTTGTAAAAAAAAAAAAATAAGTATTACTTTGTGGGAGTTACTCTTGAGATAACAGTCTCCCAAATTTTTGGCAAATTAATGCAACCATATTTGTTCAGGTTAGGAGAATTCTTCATAGCCATAATTGACTATAATCTCTCAAATCTGTAATGACTTCTAAATAGCACATTAGTTTTCTTCCATCTAATCCTGTGTGACAGGATGCCAAAGAGTGGCCTGTCAGTCCTGACTTGCCATAATAATGGTAGCAAATGTATTTTTTCTGTTCTTTTAGGCAGATGTTAAAAGATTCCAAAACCATTCCAATGTAGTTCCCCAGACAAGTCCTTTTTTATATCAAATTCACTCTATACATCTATGAACTGCATACCATTTTCTTTCTGCACAATCTTTTCATTCATTCATTCATTCATTGGCAATCACGGCCCATATTCTCAATTCACTCCAAAGGCAGCAGACTCACAGTCTTTGCTTTCTCACTCTTCTTTTTACCTCTTTCATATCTTTTCCTCATTGAATATTGCTCATCTTTCAAATCATTTGTGCCCAAAACAATCAACTCTTTCCCTCTGTAAAGTAACAGCTTCACTAACATCCTTGATCTTCACACCAGGGAAGATTTTCCATCACATTTTCATTAAGCACACCTCTTATCATAGAATTTCTGTAAAATTTGGTTTGATTTAGAGTCTCACATGTTTATTTTTGAGTTAAGGCTTTCCAGCTTGTGACAGAGGCCTCCTGGACAAAATACATATGCAGTTGCTGCTTTTGGTCAGTATGTGCAGAGGAAAATGTGCATACACATTTTGGCAAAATAAGCAGCAGAAATGAGTGTAGTTCAGTAAATTATTATTGTGGGTTTGAATTATGGGTTGGTTTGAAAAGAGTTAAGGATGCATGGCCAAATGGAAATGGAATTTATTCAGCTAATGATAATACCTGTGCATGTGCTATAGGGGATCTGAGGTTTAAGAGAAACTTGTGTCCAAAGGAACAGTTTATTATAGATGATGTTTGCTGCCAGTGAATTTTCTTTAGAATGGCATCAATATATGAAGCTTTTGCTGGGACTTTTTAGGTAGTTTGTTATACTTAGTGAGTTCACTTTAATAGTATCAGTTACTGAGCATTCATATATTTTGGTTTATTTTCTGTTTTCCTGCCCACTTTAATCATTTTTTTTATTGCTGATTTTCATAACAAAGTTGTTAAGAAGTTATTTAATCTGGTTAAAGAGTCTCAAAGTAGTAAATTAATTTAAGAGGATCACATTGAGTAAGAGCTAAGCTTAATATGCTCTGTTTAGCAAACAGGTTTAATAGCTTTTTCCTTAACACTGTCATCCATATTGTTGACCTGATTACCAAGTGGATAGCATCTCTATTCTCTAGCTTACATGTCATGGATTTGAATCCCACTGTGTCATGGATTTTTGTGAGTTGCTTTTAGATGTTAGATGATATTCATTGATTGAGCTCATCACTCACCCTGCTTATTGGAGACTGACCTGAACTAAATTGAAAATTCTCTGTTTGATCTCTGGAACAGAATCTACATATAGTCTAACCCTTAGCCCACCTTCAGTACAGAGACATAAGCTGTATCTTGCTTTGTGAAAGGGTTTTCCATTCATACTGCATAGTTTTTAATTTTTGAATGGTTTCCCTCTACACCTTATAGTAAGCTTTTTTCATAGTCTACAAACTTCTTGTTATCTCTCAAACATATCTTAAAATAAAACTCTGGAGCATTTGTAATAACAACAATCAAGCTTTTTTTTTTATATTATTACAAATGGACTCTGCATTGAGTTTGCAGAATTAGTATAGATGATGAGTGAACATAAAGTATAGTATGATATGCAGCATATTGTTGATGTTTTAATACTTATTCTGACTATCCTATTTCTTCCACTCTTCCACCTCAGATACTTGCATTGTATGAGTCACAGAAATTATCCTCCATGGCATGAAAGACTATCCCCACCCCCCCAAATCTCATTCACTTTTCCAGCCTTGGTTCAATATATGTACAAAAGCAGTTGGGGAAAAAAAAAAAAAAAACCAGCTTGCTGCAGGTGGCTTGCAACAAGAACCCCAACTTCATACTCATCTTATGCTGAAGCATGCAGTAAATGCAAAACAGCCATCAGCAAAGCCAACTTCATAAAGTCCAATAGCAGAAAACTCACTTCCTGTTCAAATGGAAGCCATCTTTTTTGTCTCTTGCAAAAGGTCATTGGAGACATCTGCTCACTTCTCTTTCTCATCCAGATGGCACAACTATTACAGCACCCAAAGAAAAAGCCCAATGTCTGGCACCACTCTTTTCCTCCTACACAGATGATTATTATTATTATTATTATTATTCAGGCCTCCATGGAGTCAAAAGACTCATCACGGGAGGTCCTTTCTAAGAAACATGTCTATCTAGACTCATCAGGGGAGGTCCCTCCTAGGAAACACAAAGTCTATCATAGTACTCCATAAATGCACTGACCGTTCTCGCTCTCACCACTCCATCAGGCAATGCATTCCATGGTTCAACCACTCTCCATGCAAAGAAACCACTCCTCGCCCTCTTTCTCGCAGTTTCCTTTCATAACTTCCAGGGATGGCCCCTTGTCATGACTCTACCCGCTGTTCAACCAAGCGAAAGAACTCCCCCCCCCCCCTAGTGTCAACCCTGTAACTACCTCTCAACAGTTTAAAAGTCCCATTCATATCCCCCCCCTCCTTCTTCTATCCACCAAACTGCCCACACTCCCTCAGCCAATCCTCATAACTAACATTGTACAGTCCCGACACCATCTTTGTTATCCACCTTTGTACTCTTTCCACAGTTAATTTATCCCCTTCAAATCCTGGGGACCAGATCTGAGAACAATAGTCTAAAGTGTGGTCTGATCAGAGTCTTATACAATGGAATGATAACCATTTTATCTCTGCTATGATATTCATTGATTGAGCTCATCACTCATCCTGCTTATTGGAGACTGAATGATGAACACAAATCATTTCCTTCCATGCCAGTAACTAAGCATTGTATGCCTTCTGTGGTTTTTTTGACAAAAAAATTTGTAAGAAGAATACTAAATTGGGATGCTAAATTTGTACTCAAATATTTGTACTTCAAAGCTAACACCTCTTCCCTATTATCTCTATAAGCTTCTATACTTGACCGGCACTTATCCCAATATGGTAAAAAGCATTGTTTCAAAAAAGGAAGATAAAAGCCTGCCATCCAACTGCTGACCAGTTGCCATCACCTCAATCCTCTCCAAAATAATGGAGTGAGTTAACAATCAACTTCTCCACTACCTAGAAGCTCAGCAGTTAATTGGTAACACCCAGTATGGATTCCACAACCTAGATCCACAGTTGCTCTCTTATCCTGCATCACTCACCACTGAACATAAGTCATGGAAAGGTTTGAGGAAACATACTATTGCTCTTGATATTCCCAAGGCTTTTGATTGTGTTTGTCATCAAGGCCTACTTAGCAAACTGCCATTCTTCGATCTTTCTGCCATCTTCTGCATTTGGATAGTTGTCTTTCTCTTTAGTCCTTTACTGCATGTCATGGTGGATGGATTTTTTGCTGTACAGCAAAAAATTCCTAGAAACAGACTCTGCTGAGACTTTAGGTGAGACAAGAAGGTAAATTTTGAGGGCATTTGCTATGTATTTTTACTGGAAATTTTACTTTATTTTCATTAAAAAAATAATGTCAATTTATTTATTTTTATTTACTATTTAAATAAATAGTAAATCAAATTTACGATTTTGTTACTTAGACAGTAATAAAATTAGTTGCTTATTATTACTTAATTAGCTGCAACAGGCAAAAAAAATGTGCCTTTTTAAATATCTATTTTTTTTTTTCCAATTTGCATTAATGATTTTTATAGTCAAAATAGTGAATTTTATTCATTAGAAATAATGACAGTTGATTTCCTGTTTTTTTTTTTTTTTTACATTATAAGCACTGTATACATGGGAGAGGGATGCAACTTTTCTGGAATCAGTAATACCATCCTCTTTTATCCTTTCTATATTTTCAAAAAATAAAAAATAAAGAACTGCTATAAATGTAATCCTGTGTTAACCATGTTTTGCTAATACCAATGATTTGTGGACTAATTTTTCAAGGCCACCAATTCTGCACCTCGTTATTCCTAATACTCCTTTGCATGGTCGAAAAAAAAATCAGCTAACAATTTTTATTTCCTTATAGGGAGTAGACAAGGCCTACTCCCTATAAGGAAATATTTTGAACTGCCAATCAGAGATAGCTGGCCCAAGAATATCACTAATTATGAGTGGCAACCGATGAAAAGTCTAACAAACAAGTGCTAATCTCTTGATACCTAACCCTAACAGGATATGTTCTTGTCTGAAATAGTGTGAATTCTATGGTCAATTTTCTTGAGTTTATGGGATGAAAAACTCACTTGCACATGCTAGAGATTAACTAACATGGGAACCAGTTAAAGAAAGGCTTAGAAAAAGTTCCTCCTCAACAACTAGACTTGAATAAGTCTATCTTTCGGTGGCCTAGCACAGAAAATGCAA
Organism: Typopeltis vanoorti; assembly: GCF_054136105.1. Lineage (NCBI taxonomy): Eukaryota > Metazoa > Arthropoda > Arachnida > Uropygi > Thelyphonidae > Typopeltis > Typopeltis vanoorti. The sequence goes on from NC_143554.1 coordinate 91,407,157, forward strand.
GTGCCACTTCTACTGAACTACACAGGCTATCTCCTTGCATTGGTGTATAAGCAATAGCTTGCACCCCTGTGTACCTTTTCCTCCCATCATGTGACAGGACTTTGAATTTGTTTCTCCCATTGAGGCCATCTTTATATCCTTAATTTGCATTCCCTCATAATTTATCTCAAACCAGTCCAAGTAGCTTACACTCACAGTCTCACCATTTAATTTTTGCCAGCAAAGGTTGGTCAATTGGTAGAGCTACTACTAATAGTTAAGCAAAAAGTTAAGCAAGTTTGAGCGCAGTTAGTAGTTGGAAGGTATCAATCGTTCGATGCTTTTGGCACACTCTCCCTCAATGAGTCTTTTGATCCGTGGAGATGTCACATAATAATAATAATAGTAATAATAATAATTTTTATTTCCCTGGCTACTCACTTTTCTCCTTTCAGCAGCACTCTGTCTAGTTTCACACCACTTCTCTCTACCTTCAAATTTATCCTGCATATCCACATACTCAGGGCCTCTCTTTCTACATATCACAGCTATTGTGCCATTCATAATCACCTTCCACCCTGGTTCACTGAGCAGTTAACATAGCCATTGTCCAACCAACAGGTTGATGGTTCAAATCCTGTCATGGATATAGATATTTGTGTTTGTCTTTAGGAGAGATGAGTTTCAATGCTTGGTGTGAGACCACTGCCTTATGTTTGATCTCTAAAGCAGAGTTTCTGAGTTAATCATGCAATTACTAAAAAATAAAATAAAATACCAAAAATATTTTTTTTATAAAAAAATAAATTATTTGATTAAAAAAAAATCCTTAGACCATCCACAGTATTAGTGGGCTATAGGTTTACAACCTTTTATCTGTGAAAGACACATTAAAAAGAAAAAATCATTTTACTCCTTGCTGTTTACTATATCTTAGCAGCACACTCACATTTCTCCCTTTCACTGCCTCTCGCAACGCCACACTCAAATCCAGTATCCTTGTTACTACCAGTAGTTATTCTGTACTTCCTCTCCTCTCTACAGTCTCACTCACTTTTCCTGTCATCCTTTCTCTCAAGCATACCTTCAAGACCTGCTCCATTTTCATATTTTTTTTACCATAGGTTCCCAGTATAATACAGCACTACTTCCAACCTTCCACTACAATTTCATCTTTGAATCCTCTTCCACTACACCTTCCTTCTTACAATTTCAATAGCCAATTTCTTCTTTAAATGTTATATCTTACTCTGCACCTGCCTTAATTTGCTCCTCAACTTCACCAATTCTTTTCTAATATCCTCACTCTTGTTCAATCATTTATATCAACTTTGATACCATACTACCTTCATTTCTCTATTCCACTGTTTTCACTTTCTTGTGTTCATTCATTGCTGTTATATTGTTCACTCTGCCACACTTTCACTTTGTCTATATTGCTTACACCATTCACACTGCTATCTATTACTCATAAAGTGGTTATGTTTAAAACAGCAAACTTCACATTAAGTTGCTTTGTATCCCATAATGCACAATGCATTCCCTTCTGAAATATATATACAGGTATCCCTTGCTTAACGCGGTTTTGCTTAATTTGGGGATTTGATTGACGCAGCGATAATTGTGACAATCCTTTGATATACGCAGCAAGAGTTTTGATTAATTCACCTTTAAATTTGCCACGCAAAAACATGCAAGCCTCGAGGAGTGCATGTTTTTGCAAACCTTGAGGAGTGTTTCCTGGCCGAGAGAAAGAAAGTTGTAAGCAGATGACATCATTTCTTGTATTAAGCATGGGTATATTACAAGTTCCAATTGTTCTGTTGTATTTAAAAAATACAGCAGGACTTTGCGTTTAGATAATGCACCTGGTCATCCAAATTCTCTTGATCTGGGTGATGTGAAAATTTTATTTTTTCTACCAAATACGACATCATTGCTACAACCCATGGACATGGGCTTCATTGCAACTTTCAAAGCCTATTTTCTTAAAAAGACATTCTCAAAGGCAGTAGAAACAACAACAATGGGAGAAAATGCAATTATGCTACAAGAATTTTCGAAAAATTTTAACATTAAACATGCAATTGAAAACATTCATGATTCGTGGGAGCAAGCGTCTTTTAGCTGCATGAGATCTGTGTGGAAAAACCTTTTGCCAGAATCCGCTAATGACTTAGTTGGTTTGCAAAATCCTGTGAGCAACATGGTTGAAGAAATCGTTGCAATTGGTAAAGACTTTGGTTTTGATGGTGTTGATGCAAAAGATGTTAAAGAGTTATTGGATTCAAATTCAAAAGATTTCAGTGACAACGATCTTCTTGAAATTGAACAACTCACATATGAAGACAATGAACAAATGGAATGTGAACATGAAGTTCCAAAGGAGATAACAATCAAAGAACTGAATGGAATATTTCGCAGTTTCGAATCACTTAAACAGCAAGTAATGGATATGGATCTAGATGTTAATCTAAGAATGCTTGTTTGCCGAGGTCTAGAGAGTCATTTTGCTTGTTAACATAGAATATATGCTGATAAGAAAAACTAAAACTGTTCAAACATCTCTTGATAACTTTTTTCGATAAAAAATTTCAATAACTAATGTAGGTACAAGCATTTATTAAACATTTACTTTGCATTCATTTTTTATCTTTCCTAAAGGAGTGCCACGTAAAACAAATTATTAATATAATAATCGATCATGGATGAATTGTAATTTTTACTGTTGATTATTATATTTGATTAACAATTTTGATATACGTGGTAACATTGTGGGATTAATTAATCGCGTTAATCAAGGGATACCTGCATACATACATACACATATACTTGACACAGATTTATATTTTTGCTTTCATCCTTATTTTGTTCAGATGTTAATGCATGTGAAATATCTTCGTGACTAGACTATTTGTTTATCGAACAATTCATTATACAAATATAGACACATTTCCTTCTCAGGCATGACAATATATATGTCCGAGAAGGGAATGTATTGCACTTTATGGGATACAGAGCAAGTTAATGTGAAGTCAGCTGTTCTCTTTACAAGTATATGTGAAATATGCTCACCAGTGAGCATATTTCACATGCAGAGTCTTGTTTGCTTTCATCTGGGTAAAATAAGAATGAAAACAAGATCATGATTTCTTACCAAGTATAATATACTTCCCAAGCTTGTAGGAGGAGGGAAAAAAATGGATACAACTCTGTTTGTCATTATTGACACCATTTCTGTATTCTGGAAGATTTCAATAGTTCATACTGCAAGATCCTTTCAACAGTTTGTCTTCTTCATATCACTCATTTCCTCTTATTCTTCAAGTCATGTGGATTACTTTCTTTTACCCTATCTTATAGATGCCATATCAGAGCCCCAGTATTACCTTTGCTGTCCTCTCCTGGAACACCTGCAAGATTTACTTATTTCCCAAAAATTAAAGCAACAAAATCTTTTCACAATGCCATCCTCCTGGGGGCACAGGTTGATATAAAACCAGAGCCGGCACTAGGGTCTTTGCCGCCCGCATGCAATGTCTATCTAAGCGCCCCTGTAACGATCCAGGCATGTGTGGTTCTTTTACGATAATAAAAATTTTAATTATTTGAAATTTCTTAAATAAATTTTGACAGAACAGCCACACATTGGTTTCCTAAATGTAACGAACCCGGGGTGTTGACTAGGTAGGATAATCATTAAAAACCCGAATATTCAAAAAATTCCGAAAAGTTAAAGCAAATTTTGATAAAGCTACTTCACTTTAATCGTTGAATATAATGATACAGGGATTACAGCCTTCCTACCGACCCGAATCACTAACAAAATTAAAATGAATTTTAATTAAAGTTAAAATTTATTTGAACTAAAGTTTAAAATATTCTTGCATTTTACTAAATTCTTAGTAAGTTGTAAAATTTTTTTAATAATTTTTATAAGTGGAACTATCTTTTAGGAAAATAAAAGAAACTCAAGATAGATGAGAAAATAAGAAAAGAATTCAGAAATAATAATTAGAACATTTTATTAATATTAATATAAGTATTCAAAAAAATCTTTACAGAATAACAGAAAATGAGAAAATAAGAAAAGAATTCAGAAATAATAATTAGAACATTTTATTAATATTAATATAAGTATTCAAAAAAATCTTTACAGAATAACAGAAAATAAATTAAATTACATAAATATACTTGAAATTTTTTATTAAAATTTTAGGGTTCTTGATTTCATATTCACCAAATTAGAAATAATGGTCTTAACGTCTAATTCCACACATACATCATTTTCATAGCTATTAACGCCAAACTAACAAGCCTTTTTTGTGACATACTTGTTCTTAAGTAGGTTTTAATCAATTTCATCTTGGAAAAGGAATGTTCACCGCAGTTAAGGTTAATAGTATTCTTAAAGCAATTGAAAAGTTAGGGAAAGATAAATTATTGGACACAATAAAATTAAGAAAATCGAAAGGGTTTTGAATATTTAAATTATCCTTTCGAAAAATATCCCAGAAAGCACATAACTCGTCATATAGTTCTATTGCATTTATGTCTTTATTGTCACTGTCCATCAAGAGAATCTCTAAATCATCACAATTTTTTTTGTAAATCTTCATTATTAATTTGTAGTAATCTATACAATAAATTGAAATTATCATAATATGTTTTTAGTTGTTCAAAACGTTCTATTAACGAACACATTGCAACGTCTAGAAGTGTATAAAACACATTCACTCTAAATTTATCTTCTGGCGATTGTGGCATTTCGTCATGATGCTCGTAGTCAAATTGTCGTGTCTTCTTTCGTCGTAGAACTTCCATACCAGTTTTAAATTCTTATTCTCCATCCACCTCTTCACCCAGTTCTTTTGCCGTTTTTAGAACTTCTTTCAAATTTGTATCTGATCGATACTCTTGTAAGAATATTTTTAAGTTTTCGATAGATTCTAAAGCAGGTGTAATGTTCATATTTTTGTCTTGAAGCATTTTACTCACAGGCTTTATTCTGTTAAGCAAATCATGCCAAATTATAAGAGAACAAATAAATTTGTAGTCCTTCATTTTGCTAAAAAGCACAATGTTTGTGTTTCATGCCGAGTTTCTTTATTAAAATTTTCATTATTTAAAATTTCAAAAAGTGCATCGTAAATTTCTCCTAACTGATATCATAGAGGGCGGATTGCATTAATTTTACTTTCCCATCGCGTTTCTGATGGCTGTTTCAATGTTAAATTTTTTATTATTTATATATTTTTTATATATTTCTTGAATAATTGCAAAGAAACTAATTGTATCTGCATTCACTTTGGCTGCATCGTTAATGATTAAATTTAGAGTATGAGCAGCACATGGCATGTAAAAAGCTCGAGGAATTTTGTTCAAAAGCAAATTTTGGAACATATTTTTTCCCTTTCATATTTGCTCCATTGTCATACCCTTGACCTCGTATGTCTTCAATGGGAATATTCCATTTTTCCAGTTGTTCCACTATTGTTGCACATAAACCACGTCCTGTGGAATCTGATATATCTGCAAAACCTAAAAAGTTTTCCCTGATCTTGACAATTCCATTTTCGCAGGAAACAAAGCGAATAATAATGGTCATTTGTTCTGTTTTACTTGCATCATGTGTGCAGTCTAAAATTATGGAATAATATTTAGATTTTTGAATTGATAATAAAATTGTATCCCTGATTGCATTACTTAAAGTTTCCAATATTTCATTTTGACTGTCTTTACTCAAATAGTGTACTCTATTGTTTCCTTGTAGGGCTCTTTCGACATGATTTTCCATAACGGGATCAAACTTCGCAAACAGTTCAACTAATTTTAAAAAATTGCCGTTATTCCTTTCATATAATTTATCAGATGATCCGCGAAAAGCTAAATTTTGGCTACCAAGGAATTTTATAATTTCAATCAAGCGGTCTAAAACACTCGTCCAACGTTTCTTTTCCATTTCATACATGCTTTGAGTCTGGCAATCTTTGTTTTTTAAATTTTTATCAAGTTCCTTCCATTTTAAGAAATTTTTCATGTGAGCTGAACTAGTCTCATGTCTATGCAAAGTTGTATTGGCATTTCTCCAATCGTTATAACCTTCTACAAGACTACTTGATTCAGTAGGTGCAAAAAGTTTGCAACAAAAGCAAAAAACAGAATTTAAAGTTTCGGAATAAATGAGCCATGTTCTTGGCACGAGCTCCCCGTTTTCCATTTTTTTATTATAATACATGTCGCCAAATTTACGACCATATGTATCTCTGGGATATATTATATTTTTCTTTTGAACAGGCCCCATTTCAATTAAAACAATGCGTAATTTTTCATCAATATTTCCCCATTCATCTGGATCTTCTAAATTTACAGACTAACAGTGTGTTAGTTTCGTGGTCAACTACAACTAAATCTTCTCCTAACTGTTTTTCATTTAAATCCTGAATCTTGTTATCTTGTTGAACAGTTGTAATAGTACTTTCATTCAAACTGGATGATGTGCACGGTTCGTCAACTCTGATTTCTGATGTATATGGTTGGTTACAATCTGCATCAGAATATTTTAACAAATTTATTAAGAGCCCCAGTTTGTTTCTTAATATCTGCTTCTTTCGCAGCATGACGCTTACGATTTTGTGCACCAGATAACTTTTTTTTAAATTTTTGATTCCATTTCTATTTTATACCCACAAGAAATTATTACACAGAGACGAAACAATAGTCCTCACGGCGCTACTGTCAGTAGCCTATTGAGATGCATGCTGTTATAAATCTACTGTTGCTATCCTGTCATTACTGCGACATTGTAAAATTTTATTATTATTCTAACTTTGTATACGTTTAATTTCTATTAATTACTTGTGATGTGTTTTTTCTTTACTTTATACTTTATTCTCCATTATTCTAATGTAGCTGTGCGTGCTTTCTCTCTCTCTCTCTCTCTCAGAATCTCTCTTGTTTATATTATTACGTGCTATGTTTACAAGAAAGTCAAATAACATTTATTTACATTACTATGAAATGTACACAAATTTAAAAAATAAGGAGATTGCTTTCTCTATCCTTCTATAAAAACTCTTTAGCAAAATTTAGAACGTTTTTTCTTCAACTTTAAAATACTTTCTTTAACACAAAACATTATCTATTCTCAGTTTACAAATTTTACTTATTAAACTCCAAGCTTACTCGCAAAGAGGTTACCTAAATCTCTCTGTTAAGTTATCTTTACAAATTTGATATCAACTTCTAACATGCCATTTGATTCTCTTAAGAACACTTCTTAACCTTATTAAACATTAAACATATATCTTAAAAGTCTTTCTAATACAACTATAAGAGGAATTATATAAAAGTTTTGAACTTACAAAGGCTCTGTATCTCACAATTAGTCAAAAGTGTTTTACTAAAAGTTCTATGGCAATTCTTTCATCTCAGATCTTCATCTGAGATGAAGATTTGAGATGAAATTTTAAAGCAAAAAGAATTTTGGCTTCGGCTATATCAATTAGGAATGTAGCAGGACTCGTACAGTTCCAGAAAAATGTTATTCTCCCACAGCGAAAAGAAAAACTTACGAGTGAAAGTACTTTGGGAAATTTGCCTTGCCTTTTCTCCTCTACTTGGGCTCACCGAAAATGCCTGGACGACTGCCGTCTCAAGTAGCTTGAATTGCCGCCGCTAAGAAGCTGAAAATGCCACCTCCAAGAAAAATGAAACTGTTGTCAAACAGGATCCCTCTGGACTGGAAACTTTTCTCTTCTATGGCGTTTGGGACTTTTGAAAGCCCTGTCTGTGGCCTAGAAGTCATTCTCTCTAGCGACATCTCGAACCGAGAAGCTCCTTTCTGGAAGCGGAAAACTCCTCTCTCGACCAACGTCTGGATCTGGGATGCTCTCTGACGATGTCTGGAACCGGGCAGCTTTAGCAATGTCTGGAACCGAGCTGCCTCCTCTTTGACAGCGTCTGGAACCAGGGAACCTCTCCTGTCTCTCTCGGTGGACGTCTCTGGAACCAGGCCCCCCCCCTCTACTTCTGCAGCAGTCTCTGGATCCGTGCAGCCCCCTTCTGTTTGCTTCAGTCCCTTTTTATTATACCTCCTCTGAGACCTTGCATGAAGTTTGGCAACCCCCAAAGAATCAGTATGATTCTTTCATCTTAAGTTTCAAGTTCGGCACGCCTTTTGTTCTCCTCCGCTTTCTTTTAATTGTAAGTTGCCAGCCATCGGAAAGTTGTTTGAATCTTTCTGACTGACTTAGCAGATGTTTACACTTAAAGCCTGCAAGCCTTTCTCATCAAACAAATTTTAATAACAATCTTTCTAATGCTGCCATGTAGATCTATTACATGCAGCTTTGGTGATATAAACATTGCCTTTGTTTTTAACACTCTAACATATTCTTATTAAAGCAGTATATACAGTTAACTTCCAGAGTTATTTATAATAACATCTAAAACAAACTATACAGAGACAAACAAACAAAGTTTATTTTTACAATATTCACATGGGACTTAACCTAAGTAAACAATATCGAATGTAATGTGCTTTGGAATATTTAAGCTACAATCGAGTTTTTACAGTACCATATGACTGGTTACGTAGCAATTGTATGAAAATTCGTTTCTGCCCATAAAAACCGTTCACTGTTCCACTTTAGATTCTGGAGGCAAGCATTTAGCCTGCTCTCACTGCAAAATTGTAAACAGCCAGCAATATACAATTTTTTAAAAATTTTTATTCGGTGTATCCGGCCTTATTTATTTTAATATTGATCATTCTAAGAATTTTTTGTTTTTATGATAAAAATTTTGTTTCTTAAAAATGAACTTATGACCCATGCCCCCTTCATAGCGGCGCCTGCATGCACTGCATGCCCGCTTCTGCCGGCCCTGTATAAAACACTTTTTTTTAATAATATATGTGGAAACATCATAAGTTCTTTGCTTGGTTGAGATACTTATATTTGTCATTTGAATTTTGCAATGCTGTAATGCAATACAGTAAGACTTCTGTGGTTTTAGAAAGTAATGACAATACAGTAATATCCCGACTTACGCTACTCCGACTTACGTGAATCCGGAGTTACGCAGTTTCTTATATGTATGTATTCACGTCATGCCTCACCACTAGTCGTATCTTTCTGCGCCGGCCGCATTCGCCAGTGTCGCACATGCTGTGAACAAGCACTGACGTGTTTCGTGTGGTCTCCATTCATACACGATTTTTATAGTCTACAAAATCACATAAAAAATAATAATGTCGTCCAAAAGAAGCAAGTCCGATTCTTCTACAGCTAACAAGAAAAGAAACACATTGACTTTGAAAACAAAACTCAGCATTATTAAGGAATTTGAAGGCAGAATGAAAATTTGTGAGCTATCATAGAAGTTCGATCTACAGGAATCCACAGTAAGAACAATCATGAAAGATAAAGAAAGAATTCTCACTGCTGTGAAAAATGCCCAATCATTGAATTCAAGCATAATTCGTAAATGTCATGGGATTATTGGTGAGATGGAAACAATGCTTAAATTATGGTGTGATAATCAAGTGAGAGTAAAAAATTGCCCACTTGATCAAACGACGATATGTAGCCAAGCCAAGCTGATTTTTGAGAGGCTAAAAGTAGAAGCTGGAGAAGTGGCCAAAGAAGAAATTTTTGTGGCCAGTAATGGTTGGTTCAACTGATTTAAAAATCGCTGTAACTGGCACAGCATCGCGGAGAGTGGAGAGGTGGCAAGCCGCTGATAAAGAGGCTTCATCTGCTTTTCCTGAGACACTTAAGGCTATCATCGAGGAAGGTAGCTATAGCAGTCAAACCATATTTAATGTAGACGAGACCGGCTTGTTCTGGAAAAAGATGCCTAAGAGAACTTTTATTGCATGTGAAGGAAAAACGTTTCCTGACTTTAAGGCTTCCAAAGACCGGTTGACAGTAATGCTTGGTGGAAATGCATCTGGTGATTGCAAGTTAAAACCTCTCTTAATTTATTGCTCCAAAAATCCAAGAGCTCTGAAAAAAAAATCTAAAGCTGGCTTGCCAGTGATTTGGAAGTCAAATTCTAAAGCTTGGGTGACAGCTTCTATTTTTGAAGACTTGTTTGGTCACCACTTCATACCTGAAGTTGAACGTTATTGTCAGTTTAAAAAAATTCCATTTAAAGTTATGCTCATTATTGATAATGCACCTGGTCACCCTCCTGCAACTTTAATTGATTTTGATCCACATGTAAAAGTTTTCTTCCTCCAAATACAACCAGCTTACTTCAACCGATGAACCAAGGAGTTATTAAAACATTCAAAGCGTACTACACAGCATTCATTTGCAAGTCTGAATGAAGCTATGAGGCAAAATGAGCAACTGTCTGTTAAAGAGTTTTGGAAACAGTTTAATGTTTTAGATGCTGTAAGGATTATCAGAGATTCTTGGGGTGAAATTTCCCAAAAAACCTTGAATGGTGTCTGGAAAAAACTTTGTCCATCCTTTTTTAAATGCGAAACAGAAATGTTGCCAGAAACTGATCAAGTTGCTGAGGCAATAGAAGAAGTTGTCAACCTTGCCAGGCAATTAGATTTAGAAGTCGACAGTGAAGATGTCAGCGAGCTGTTAGACTCACATAACAAGGAGCTTACAATCGACGAGCTCATAGAGATGCGTAAGCAAAGCGCTACTGAAGAGACCGAAACCTCAGATCCACTTTTACCGGAAAAGCATATGACAATTGCAAAATATAACAGAAGGTCTCAGCTTAATTAAGAAAGGTTTACAGATTTTGGAAGACATAGATTCTAACGAGGAATGAATTGTAGCCACAAGGCAAGGAATAAAAAAATCACTGGCTTGCTATGAAGAAATTTTGCGTGACAAGAAAAAGACATTATGCCGTCAGACGAATCTATTAGATTTTATGAAACCATTGACATCAAAATGACTTTCTTTTTTTTATATACGAAAAACTACAATTATGATTACTGTATATTTCTTAAAAAAAATAGGTGTTTTTGTAAACCTTTGGTCCCAATTGTATGTTTGCATATATAAATTACATGCAAAATTATACCCCGAGTTATACGAATCCGACTTATGCGCTTTTTGTTGGTCCCACCTACTGTGTAACTTCGGGGTATCACTGTATATGAACACTTCAAATGTTTTAAAATTTAAATATGTTGATATAACATACAAGGTCAAGTCTTTTGCAGCAGTACTTTACATTTGAAAAGTTTATATTTAACTTTATATTATAAACTGTATACTCATAGCTCATTTTCATGTCGAATTTCTTTATTTTCACTTTTTCTAGAAGGGGGAGGAAATTAATAAAGTATTTTAAAGGGGGTACAGGATATAAAAGTTTGAGAACCTCTTTATTGTTCTAAACTTCGTGTTATGTCCTCTGACCTTCAATTCCTTTCAACTATATCTCTAAAATCCTTTCTTGCTCTAGTTCTACAGTACAGATTACCAATATATGGTCCTTCATCTTGACCTTCCATCCCTATATTTCAGAGTATAAGATTTGGAATTGTATTTTATAAAGCACACCTAATTAACTAATCTTTCATTTCTGATTCAGTTAAGTGACTATAATACCTTGGATTAGCTCTCCTTACATATTCTTGAATGTTAATAATGTTATCTTATTTTCTGATATATTCATTCTTATCATGTTTGTGTTTTAATGTAGTATCCATTCACTCTTCTCATTCCCAAACTGTCCTGTCTATGGTCTTAAATCTTAATCAACTGCATGATCCATACTTTAAAACTGGTTTGAGTTTTATAGTCAAACGAGCATGCTGCTAGCATGTTCATTTGACTGATTTCTATCTTGTTCCGTATAAATTTATTCAACTATCTTCGCAATATAACAGTTACTTATTCTTGTTATATATGTCCAGCTTTACACACACACTCAAAATTAGTTGGTAGTTGTGGGCACAAATGACTTAGTCGGAGAGAAAAGGAATGTTCATAGAGACTTCAGGAAGTTATTGCAGCAAGTAAAGATAGTGTTGTTGGGAAAGTCGTAGGTGTGTTGCCCAGATAAGACAACAGTGAATTGAGAAGGAGAGCAGAGATAATGAATAGCAAGGTGGCTGAGTTGTGCAATGCCATGGGGATTCAATTGGTAAATCTGTTGAGTGAATTTGAAGGGAAGTTGGAATGGTTTAAAGCTGATGGATTACATTTGAATGGATTTGGTGTTGGGCATTTAGGAAGTCTATTTTTGCTAAGAAGGCACAGAGTCAAGAAGTTAATGTAGTAAATGATCAGTCTACTTGTGAAGCAGGATAGCACAAACAAAGTAATTGTATGACAGGAGGAAGATGGATATGAGGTTGAAGATATGGTTGCCGCATCACAAGATGATGGAATGCATAAAGGTGAGAATAAGACAGGTATAAATGGAAATCAGAGTCATGATCGGGGAAATGGGAGTGGTCAGACCAAAGAGAGAGAGAGAGGGGTGTGGTATAGCAGCTAGAGTGGAGAATCTTGGTGCTGGAAGAATGGCCTCTCACACACACACACACGGATTGTTATGTTTGTACACAGATGTAGGGAGTATTCAAAACAAGAGAGCTGAGTTTGTTGCACTGATTGAGTTGGTATGCCCAAAGATAATTGGAATAAGTGACACTTGGTTGGCTGAGGAGGATGTGATGTCAGGAATAGAAATAGAAGGATATATAATTGGCGTTGAGTTCGAGGTTATATCGTAGTGTGTAGTGCTCGTGCAAGCTCCTGATAAGATAAGCATTATTTTCAGTTATCGTTGATAAAATTACTTAATATTGCGTAGTTTTGTTTGCCTTGAGTATTTTAGTGCGTCTGTTTGTGTGTGTGTTTGGTGTTATAACTTATTATTTGATAAAACATGTTGCAATAATTATGGCACCTGTACGAAGGAAAATGGCGGCCAGTAATGATGGTTCGCCATCTTTATCAAAGAACGGTAGTATAAAAGATATGAGTCAGTACTAGCTGTGAAATGTACGCTTTGCGAAGTGCGGTCGGAGTGTGGATAGATGATAATAAAGGATTGAATGTGTGTAGAAAATGTAGGGAGAATGAGGAATTGAAGTGTATTTCGGATCGTGAGTGTGATATTTTTGTCAAACTTCAGAATGAAGAAAATAGCGATATGACAAGAAACGGCAAGGTTGTACATGAGAATTATGAGAGTGTGAATGTAGAAAGTGTGAATGATAGTATTAATGGTTTATCAGAGAATAAAAAAGATGAGATAGATGCATTGAGTGAGATCGCGTTGTTGAATGGTGCGATAGAAAGGGCAAAACAGCAGCTAGAGTGCATGACCAAAAGTCGAATGAATGAACCAACCAATAATAACAGGTATGACAGGAAAAATAGGCATATGAATGTGAACATGAACAAAATGAAGGATAGAGTGCTGTATGGAGACTCGTTAGTACGAGGTGTGTTAGTAGAGGATTTGACAAAATCGTACCAACCTGGTGCGACCATAAAGGATGTAACTGAGTCTATTAGAGAGCAAAAGGAAAGGGTGAAAGAAATGATTGTTGTGGCAGGTACGAATGATTTGAAAGGAGATAAAATGGAAATGATAGAAGACCTGAATGAATTGTTTGAGGTAGCAAAAGAAAAGAGTGAGAGAGTTAGAATGATTAGTCTTTTGCCACGGTATGACAGTGAAATGCTTAAAAGGAGGGCCATAATTGCGAATGACTTTATGCGTGGGTTATGTATGACGAGTGGTGTGGAATTTGTGGATGTGTGGAGTGAGTTTGATGAGCGAAAGGATCTATATAAGATGGATGGCTTGCATTTGAATGGTTATGGTGTAAGAAGACTTGAGAAAGTGTTACTGAATGTAGTGGATGTGCAAATTCAGGGAAACTAGATTTGTTAAGGGGAGGGAGTAGATATACAGTCCTTAGGGAGGCAGTTGAATGTAAGAATGAATATAATATGCTAGAGCAAATAAGGACAACAAACCAGAGTGGGATAGTTAATATAAGGCATCAAGGTAGGGTTGGGGCTAATGGGGGTCTTAAATTCATGAACACTAATACTAGGAGTATTAGGAACAAGAAGGAAGAGTTTTTGGCCATGGTTGGCACTTCCAGACCACAGGTTATTGGTATTAGTGAAACATGGCTGACTGTAGATGATATAGCTAGTGGGATTGAATGTGATGGGTATAGTGTGTTCAGGAATGACAGAGAGAATAAAATGGGGGGAGGAGTATTGTTGATGATAGCTGATGAGCTTCAGCCAAGGAAAATAGAAGTTGAATTGCAGGATAGAGAAAAGAGCACATTTGAGGCCATTTGGTGTGAGATTGTGGCTAGCAGAACTAAATATACAATTGGGTGCTGCTATAGACCAGGTGATGGAAAAGATGGTGGTGGCAGTATGCACAAGCAAATAGAAGAAAGGAGTGGAAGGAGGGTGATTATTATGGGAGATTTCAACTATGGTCGCATTGATTGGAGTGAGGAGAGGACATGCGGGAGGAAGGAATTGGATTTTATGCGGTTATTAAGGGATAACTATCTGCGACAGCATGTAATGGAAAATACTAGGGGTTAGAGAGTGCTTGATGTAATTACATCTGAGGATTTGGCTGTAACAAATATGACCATATTGCCACCAATCGGTGAGAGTGATCATAGGATCTTAACTTGGGAGGTGGCTAAAGGTGTAGAATTTTCAATTAAGACAGGGTACATATGGAATTATCGGGCTGGAAAGTATGACAAGCTTAGGAGTTTGATTGGCTCAGTGCCATGGCATGTACAACTGCAAGGACTAGAAGTTGATAGTGCATGGGAGGTAGTTAAGAAATGCTTGCATGAAGCAATGGCTGACTGTATACCTAGAGTCCGAATAATAAATCAAGTAGGGGTTAAAGGATGAATAACACCATTAAGCTTGAGCTGCAAAAAAAGAAACACCTATGGAGGGAATTTAAGGAGAAAGGTAACCAGCAGGCACATGAACGGTATAAAGCACTTGCCAGAAGGGTGACGAGTGTGGTAAGAAAAGCAAAAAAGGATTACGAAAGAACATTGGCCATGCAGGCTAAAGAGAATCCTAAACAGTTTTTTAGATATATAGCAAGTAAAAGGAAAAATGTACATGGCAGAATGATTTTAAAGAATGCCAATGGTAGGGAGGTAACTGAATCAGTTGAGATAGCTGAGTTACTGAGTGAGCACTTTGCAAGAATATATCATCCAGGTGGTGTCATTGCAGAAACGAATAAACCAGTAGATTATACGGGAATTGTGGTGAATGAAGTGGAGGTGAGTAGTCTATTGCATAACCTCAATGTCAATACATCTGTGGGATTGGATGGTATACCAGCTCGTGTTGTACGAGAAGCAGCTAAAGAATTGTCAGTACCCTTGACCATTTTGTTTAATTTGAGTCTCGGGTCTGGGTTAGTCCTGAGTGGGAGTGGAAAATAGTTCCACTGCATAAAGGTGGTTCCAAGACTACTGTTGTAAATTACCGACCGATTAGCATATCAGGAATCATTGTCAAGGTCTTAGAGAAATTAGTCAAGAAAAGAATACAGGATTGGATAGATGAAAATGGGATATTGCATGGGGGACAACATGGTTTTGTGAAGGGTAGATCATGCCTCAGTAACTTGCTCACGTTTTATAACACAGTGACGGCTGAACTGGATAGGGGAAATGAGTTTACAGTGATACTACTGGACCTTGCCAAGGCCTTTGATAGGATACCACATGGAACCCTAATCAGTAAACTGGCGCAGATGGGGATAGATAAAGGATTGGTAAGATGGATAGGAGGGTGGTTGAAGGAGAGATACCAGAGAGTGGTTTATTCAGGAGTGGAGTCAAAAAGACATCTTGTGACTAGTGGAGTGCCGCAGGGCTCTGTTCTTGGACTGCTGCTTGTCAATTTGTTCATCAATGATATTGGAAAGGATTTGAGAGGAAGTGTTCACTTGTTTGCTGATGATGCAAAGTTGGGTAGAGCAATTGTGAGTGCACAGGATGTCAAAATTTTACAGGATGATTTGGAGAGTTTGGAGGACTGGGCTAGGAAAAATGGATGTCAGTTTAATGTGGCAAAGTGTAAGGTTATGCACTTTGGGGTGAAAAGAATAGCAGCAGTATATCGCATTGGTGGAACTGTACTCCAGGAGATTGATGAAGCCAGGGATTTGGGAGTGCTGGTGGATAGGGAGTTGAAGTTTAGGGGGCACATTGCAAAAGTGACTAAAACAGCTCACCAAATCACTTGGCTTATGAAAAATACTTTAACATGCAGAGACAAACAAGTTGTTGTTCCTCTGTATTGAGCGTTGATAAGACCCCATCTGGACTTCTGTGCCCAGTTATGGGCACCAGGGTTTCTTCGTGATGGAGAGGAAGTGGAGAGGGTCCAGAGACAAGTGACCAAGATGATAGCAGGTCTGTGGAATGAATTATGAGAATAGGTTGAGGATTTGTGGGTTGCAGAAATTGGATGATAGGCGAAGGAGGGGTGATATGATTGAGACATTCAAATTACTGAAGGGTTTTTATAAGATTGATCCAGTATTTTTGAAAAAATGACTGGTGGTGGGAGGACTAGGGGCCATGCATGGAAGCTGAGCAAGAGCATGGTTGACAAGGGTGTTAGAGCCAGGTTTTTCACTTGGAGAGTGGTGAATGAGTGGAAAAAGCTTCCAGAGTCTGTTGTGGGTGCTACGACTGTGAATGAGTTCAAATCAAGATATGATAGATACTGTGTGAATGTTGAATAGTTGTTCCAGACATGATGTTAGGGCCTTCCTCGATGAGTCTGTCGACTCCTTGGAGTTTCCCGGAACAACAATAATAATAATAATAATAATTTTCCAGAAAGATAGAAATGTGAAAACAGTAGGGGGAATTATGTTAATGATTGCAGAGGAATTGTGCCTACAAAGTGTGTAAGTTAATAGAGCGTGCACAGATTTTGAATCTGTGTGGTGTAAAGTTGAAATAGCAGATTAGTATATCTGATAGGATGCTGTTATAGGCCAGGGAATGCAGAGAATACCAATTGTGAAATGTTTATGCAAATTAGGTGAGCATGTAAAAAGAAGGTGATCCTGATGGGAGACTTTAATTACAGGAATATAGAATGGAAGGAGGAGAGAGGGATTGGGAACAAGGACAGTGAGTTTGTGTAATTTCTGAGAGATAAGTATCTTAAGCAGTAAGTCAGTTACTATCAGTACTTTGGGTAGATGAGCTGGGTGAAAAAGATGTTGGCAATGCATGGAAACTCACAAGCTAGTATCTGACAAAAGCAGTGTATAACTGCATACCAAGGGTTAAGCAGGTAAATAGAGTAGGAGTGAAATAGATGAACAGTGAAATCAAGCAATCTGTGCTGGAAAAGAAAACGTTATGGAGGAGATACAAGACAGTTTGTGGTGATCAGATCTCTGAAGAGTATAAAGTGCAGGCTAGAAAGGTGATGTTCATGATAAAGAAAGAAAAGGTGCAGTATGAGAGGAGATTGGCTGGTCAGGCCAAGGTTAACTCAAGTGCATTTTCTGCTACATGGAAAGCAAGAGGAAGAATAATTATGGAAGATTAACATTGGTGGATAGTCATGGAAGCAGACTAACAGTTGCAAAGGATATATTGGAATTACTGAATGAGCACTTTATCAATGTATATCATACTGGTGTAAATGATGCTGTGCAATATATAGAAGAGAGGTAAGTATTAGGAGAATTGGAAGTGAAAGTATCAGAGGTGTATCAGATGTTGGTAATGTTAGATGTTAATAAAGCTGTGGGAATTGATGACATATCACCATGTATTCTTAAGGAATGTGCACCACAGTTGGCTATGCTCTTGATCTGGTTATTTAATGGGAGTCTGTCTTGCAGTGGGTAGGGTTCCTGAGGAGTGGAAAGAAGGCAAAATAGAACCACTCCACAAACATGATACTAAGACAGAAGTCTCCAATTCTAGACCAGTCTGTATAACTGCAGTTGTGGTAAAAGTGTTGGAGAGATTGGTAGGGAATAGGATACAGGATTGGGTTGATGGACATAGCATTCTTTATGATGGTTAGCATAGATTTGTAAAGGGTAGGTCCTGTTTCAGTAATATACTTGTATTTTATGATACAGTAACAAGCCTGTTAGGTGAATTATGCAGTTAATTACCACAACCTTTACCACAACTGAATAAATTATTATCCAGTTGTGATAAAGCTGTTGGAGAGATTGGTAAGGAATAGGATACAGGATTGGGTTGATGGACATAGCATTCTTTATGATGGTTAGCATAGATTTGTAAAGGGTAGGTCCTGTTTCAGTAATATACTTTCATTTTATGATACGGTAACAAGCCTGTTAGGTAAGGGAGAATCATATAGAGTGATATTCTTGGACTTTGCAAAAATGTTTGATAGATTACCACATGATAAGTTGGTGTACAAGCTGCAGAGGATGGGAATATAGTATATTGGTTAGAAGGATCGGAGATTGGCTCTCTCTGAACGATACGAGCAGGTTGTGTATGATGGAGCAGTGTCTTAAAAGAGGAGGGTAACTAGTGGCATGCCCCAGGGTTCTGTTCTTGAGTCCCTGCTGTTTAACTTGTTTGTAAACAGTATATATCATGTGGTCTGATTGGGGATCTTTTTTTTTTTTTTTTTTTTTTTTTTTTTTTTTTTTTTTTTTTTGCTGATGATGCAAATTGGGAAGAATTATAAAATAGTACTGCTAGTGTTAATTCGCTTCAGCAAGATTTGAATAGACTTTTTACTTGGACAAGGGAGTGGGGTTGTAATCTTAATGTCAATAAGTGAAAGGAGACCAAATGTGAAACTATTTCAACTCAGAATAAGTGAGATAGTGGTCTCACATGGGGCAAAGATATTCATCTCCCACCCAAAGACAACCACTGACATCTAATGTCGCAGAAGAATTTGAACCTGCAGCCTGTTTGTTAGAGCTGATCTGCTAATAATTCAGCGAACCAGGCCTGCAACTGTTTCTGCAGTTATTCATTTTGGCTTGTTACTATTATTATTATTATGTGGGCACCTCCATGGAGTCCAAACACTCATCATGGAAGATCCAATCTATCATACCTTCCTTGAACCCATTTACAGACAAAGCGCGCGCACACACGCACACACAAACTGACTCTGGCAACCCATTCCACTTATTTGTTCTAGCCCCTCCAGCCAAGAGCTGAAACATTTCCCCTGCATCTATCCTATAAAGTTGTTTAAGCAACTTAAATGTTTCTATCATATCCCCTCTTTTTCTCCTATCAACCAACTTCTGCAATCCACCCACCCTTAATCTGTCTTCATAGTGAACATTCCACAGGCCCCTCACCATCTTGGTCACTCACCTCTGAATCCTCTCCACCACTTTCCCATCCCCAAGAAATCCAGGGGACTAGACTTGAGCACAGTAATCCAGATGTGGGCATATCAACGCCTCATAAACAGAAATAACAACTTCCTTATCTGTACTTGTTAATGTGTTCTTCAATAGTGAAGTAATCTTATGGGTTACCTTAGCAATCTTAGCAATTGTCCTGTAAATTTTAACCTGTCAGGTTATTTCCTTTATAATTTATGTACAAATTAAACAGCAATGGTCCCAGCACTGAACCGTCTGTCACCCCACTAGTCATCTGTTTTTTTGCCTCAATTCACATTCATTCCCATTTGTTTTAATTTACATAACAGAGTTCCATGTGTTATTTTTGTCAGATGCCCTTGCAAAATCATTGTGTAGCCATCTCCTTTAACCAACTCAGCTGTTACTCTGTTATAAAAAGTTAGAAAATTACTAAGGCATGACCGATCCTTTACAAAGCCATGTTGACCCTCATATATTATCATATTTTTATCTGTCCAATCCCGAATTCTCTTTTTTTACTCATTTTAGAACCTCCGTTATGCAAAGGAATTATTTTGCCCTCTCTCCACGCCCTTGGAACTCTGAGCTGACACTTAACACGTTCGCTACCACGCTCCTCAGCTATAGTTTGTTACTGCACGCCAAGCACTTTCACTTCTTCAGGGTCAGTACGAGTAATCTCATAGAGGTCAGAAATCGACATACGAATATATTCGTAGTTGGCTTGTGAGGCTCTTGTATCAACTACGAGTATACTCGTAGTTGGAAGTGAACGTGTTAAATTAAACAGCCTAGTCAAAAGCATTGCCAGTTCCCTTGCACATTCTTTCAAAATAATAGCTGATATCCCATCTAATCCCACAGCTGTATTTACATTGAGATTCTGCACTATCCTAAGAACCTCCAATTCATCCACCTCTGTTCCCACATTAGTGTTTGTCACATAGGTTAAAGCAGTAACCTCACTTGGATGATATATCCTTGCAAAGTGGTCACTCAGTAAATCAACTATTTTATTCACTGTCTCATTGTGACCATCATCACTCATTAAAGTTAATTTTCCATAGTCATTCTTCCTCTTACTTGCCATATAAGGAAAGAGCTGTATGGGATTTCCTTTGGCTTGATCAGCTAGATTCGTCTCATAATTTGATTTTGCCTTCCTTGCCATGCTGGTCACCTTTCATGCCTGAGCCTTATAAATTTGCAGGTCACCTTTCTCTTTATATACTCTCCATAGCATTTTCATCTTCTGCAGCTCATGCTTAATGATGTTACTCATCTATCTAACTCCTGCCTAATTAACCTTCCTTACCCTAGGTATACATTTTAATACTGCTTCCTCTAGATGATCCTTAACCATCCCACACACTATTAACATCCTTATCCTGCAGTGTTTTTTTGCCATTGTATAGATTTAAGCTTCTTCCTAAGCACGTCATAATCACCTGCCTTGTAGTTCCACAAATACTCCTTCTTGATGGAATATTCCTAATGTTTTATAATCTCCCAAGTCACACATGGTCACTTTCATTAATTGGAGGTAATGTTGTCACCTTGGTTAAGGATAGCTTTTCTGATCCTATGATAAGATCCAATGTTCTCTCTCACCCCTAGTGCCCTCCATCACAAGTAATTCTCCTTAAGTGATTATCTCTCAGCAGGTGTATAAATTCTATTTCCTTCCTGCCATGTGATCTTCTTCCTTCAATAGTTGAATTCCCCCCATAATAATCACTCGACCTCTACTCATCACACTAATTTGTGATGCATGTCTTTCAAATCATCTGTGGAATTCCCTGGCCTATACATAACAACAACCAGCTGTATAATTTGTCTTATTGGCCTTAATCTCACACCAGATTGCTTCAAATGAACAACCATCATCGCACCTGTCTCCTGCTCTTTTTGGTTGCAGTTAATCTGTTATCATAAGCAATACTCATTGCCCTATCCTATTTTCTCTAACTTCCCTGAAAATGCCTACCCCTTCACATTCAATCCCTGTAACTACATCATCTGCTGTTAGCCAAGTCTCACTAATGCCTATAACTTTTGTCGAGGTTGCACTAACCAATGCCAAAAACTCCTCCATCTTGTTCCTGATACTTCTGGCATTAGTATATAGAAACTGCAGCATCCCTTTAGTCTTCCACCCATCTTTACTTTCTGAATTGACTTCCTTATTCAATGATTTTGCTTGAGACTAGATTCCTCACTTAGTCATTCTCACACAAACTCATTTCATAGGTGTCTTCACACAAACTCACTTGCTTCCACTATATTTGCTTCACTTTCCCTGATATAATAAATTTAGTTTATTTAGTTTAATCCTTTATCCAAGTGTGAGCAAACTAAGTTTGCACCTGAAAGTATATTCAGGACTGGGGGTAAGGTGGTGCAACATCAGGGCGACTCCTTGCAAAGGTGGAGCAAGATACTATCACTCCTATCTTAGTATCTTGCATAATGCAAAACACATCCCCTTGCAGATATGTCTAATGTTATGCATTAAGGGAAGGGCCACTACCCAGACTAGTTTCGACCTTTATTGAGGTCTCTTCAGTGGGAGCCAGGCCCAAGTGGAGATACCAGCCAGAAGCATTCGCAAGGTCATCTCTATCTATAGGAGTTGGTAAATGGTGTGTCACCTTTTTAATAAATTACTCTGGATCTAGAGAAAGATGTTGAAAGTTTATTTTAACACTTGGTTAGAATATAATAAATTTAGTTTAATCCTTTATCCAAGTGTGAGCAAACTAAGTTTGTGCCTGAAAGTATCCTCAGGACTGGGGTAAGGTGGTGCAACACCAGGGAGATAGGAGTGATAGTACCTTGCTCCACCTTTGCAAGGAGTCGCCCTGGTGTTGCACCACCTTACCCCAGTCCTGAAGATACTTTCAGATGCAAACTTAGTTTGCTCACACTTGGATAAAGGATTAAACTAAATTTATTATATTCTAGCCAAGTGAAAAATAAACTTTCAATCACTTTCCCTGGGTTTGCACTTCAGCATTCTCAGTGAACAAAGCTCTCTTCAGACACCTCACACCAAAACCATTTACATGCAGTTCATCAGCATTGTACAAATTCTTCTTGCCATCAAACGTAGATTTCATATCCACAACTTCTACATCATTCCTTTTGTACAATTTATACATTGTATAGACGCTGGTTATCCATGCCCTCCTCCTCAGTTAGCCTCTATCATAGCATGGTAGGAGACTTAGAGTCTTCACCTTCTTGCTCTTCAACTTTGCCTCTTCTAATAACTCCTTTACATCCTCCCTCATAGAATACTTTTTGCCTCTCAAATCTTTTGTACTAACCAAGACAATTATTTCCTTTGACTTACCTTTTTGCATCTGGATGGCATGGCTAATATCAATTTTTGCACCCAGGAAATGATTTTTTTCAAACTTTCGTTAAGTACTCCCCTGATCATCGAGTCTCCATACATAATTTTCTCCTTATTATTTAAGAGGATAACTCGTGAAGTATTCTAGCAACTTCTTGTAATATGAGGCAAGTAGAAGAAAGAATGAATATGAGAGAATGATGTGATTGGATGAAAATATTAGAGTGATAATAGGTGAGCTCTTCAAACAGCAATTCATCAAGGTATTATATTCTCATAATATGCTGAGCTTATTGAATATGAGGGGTAATATGATTGAGACATGTAGTTAGCACAGAGCTGTCACCAGTTAAATATGTTCAGCAAATGGCATTCCTCAATATGGCTTCATACCCAACATTCCAGATTCCAGACAACACCATCACCATCTTAATCTTCTCTAGACCATTTCAGTATGTCCTCATCAGCTTTTACCAGATTTGCAATGAAATGCCTCAAGAATGAAGTGATTGAAGAAGCAGTGAGCATTTCCCTTGGGACCTCCTGTGAGGAATCTTTTGACCCCATGAAGATCTTCATATCGTATAATTAGGCCAGGTGACTTGTTCTGGTCTCATGCCATTACTTTCTTGGTTTTCCAACTCTTGTTTATCCATTTGTTTTATATGTTTTTATTTGTATACAATAATTTTAATAGTTTGTTATCCCATTCTATTTACATGCTCTGTCATTTTCTGTTTATTCACTTATGGAATAATTGAACAGTTTTATATTCAAAGATTGTAAAATCTCTTCATTTATTTTGTATTTTCGCATGCACATCCAGCTGCTTTTCTGAGGGATTCCAATTTTTGCAGTTTAAATTATTAATATTATTCAGGCCTCCATGGAGTCAACAGACTCATCGTGTGAGGTCCTTCCTGAGAAACACAAAGTCTATCAAGACTCATTGAGGGGAGGTCGCACCCCCCCCCCCCCAAGAAACACAAAGTCTATCATACCACTCCTTGAACTCATTGACCGTTCTCGCTCTCACCACTCGATCAGGCAATGCATTCCACGGTTCAACCACCCTCCATACAAAGAAACCACTCCTCACCCTCTTGCTCAGTTTCCTTTCGTAACTTCCAGGGACGGCCTCTTGTCATCACTCCTTCCTACTGTTCAACCAAGCAAAAGAACTCCCCAGTGTCAACCCTGTAACCACCTCTCAACAGTTTAAAAAGTCTCAATTATATCACCTCTCCTTCTTCTATCCACCAAACACTGCAGTCCACATTCCCTCAGCCGATCCTCATAACCAAAATTGTACAGTCCTGAAACCATCTTTGTTATCTACCTTTGTACCCTTTCCACAGTTAATTTATCCCCTTGAAATCCTGGGGACCAAATCTGAGAACAATAGTCCAAGTGTGGTCTGATCAGGGTCTTACAATGGAATGATAACTGTTATATTTCTGTAGGTCAGTGTCCTTCTCATTATTGCAGCAATCCTCTGTGTTACCTTCACTACCTTTGCAACATGTCCCCTAAATTTCAGGTTTCTATCAATCAATCATCATATTTTCTGTTTCTTTTTTTATCTAACGTGGTTTATCTCCACTTAGTAAAGTTAGTTTGTTTAAGATATTATATAATCTGATTCTGGTATTTTTTTTTACTGGCGATGGCTTAATTATATTATTCATTATGTCATTTCCTTTAGCAAAATGTCAGTGTCCTTCTCATTATTGCAGCAATCCTCTGCATTACCTTCACCACCTTTGCAATATGTCTCCTAAATTTCAGCTTTCTATCAATCAATCATCATATTTTCTGTTTCTTTTTTATCTAACGTGGTTCATCTCCACACTTAGTAAAGTTAGTTTGTTTAAGCTGTTATATAATCTGATTCTGTTTTTTTTTTTTTTTTTTTTTTTTTTTTTTTTTTTTTTTTTTTTAACTGGCGATGGGTTATATTATTCATTGTGTCATTTCCTTTAGCAAAATTTTATTTCAAATGTCAGTATCTTTTTAGGGCTAAAAAAAATAGACAAAAACTAAAATAATGATTAATACTAGGCAGAATCATGCTAAATACAGTTAAAATAACAGAATAACTAACTATAATATACTATTAAATTTTGTGTAACTTATATACAGAAATTTCTTACATCAATATTGGCTGAGTAGATTTTATTAGCTTTTTATCCCTACTGTCTAATACCTGTGAAAGTTAAACTTTTGTAAAATATATTCTTTATGCTTTAAAATGGTAATTTTGCTTAATAGAAGAGCCTAAGAATATTTTGATATTCTCCAGGTTATTGGAGTGCCAGATAAAAGAATGGGAGAAGAAATTTGTGCCTGGATTAAGCTAAAACCTGAAGTTGCTGTATCAGATGAAGAAGTAAAAGATTTTTGTAAAGGAAAGGTAATTTATATATGTTATACCTCAAAATTTAACTTTTCAGTTTTAAAAGGTCACTATGATGGTGTTAAACATTAAAATATTGAAGATCAAAATATTATCTTCAGAATCAAGCGCGAGATTTTGATATGTATATGTATACTTCTTATATCAAAAACAAAATGAAGAAATTCAATCTTAGGTTGCTGCAGTTATTAGCCTCTCTACAGTCCCCAATTTTTCTGTCCACCAAAATGTTGATGCAACATATCGTAGAGTTGGAGAAACATGGATAAGAAGTGCTAGCCATCAGTTTTCACCATTAAGCGGTGTGATAATCCTTCACACTTCTGAGAACCCTTAATCTGATTAACTTGTATTTGTTCATATCTGTAGCTCAACACCAGCATTACAAAGCTGCATGAAGTATGTTGTTCCTTAAGAGTATATGCAGTATAAATATCATTTTAATAGAGACACTAACATCTCAACACCAGCATTACAAAGCTGCATGAAGCGTGTTGTTCCTTCACAGTATATGCAGTAAAAGTATCATTTAAAAATTATAAATGTTTTCTATCTTGCATGGGGGGGGGATGCCATGACTGCAGTCAATTATTGCACATACATCTTGTATCAGCCTAGAAAAAGAAATGCCGGAATCAAATTTTTTGTTATTGTTAATTTTGCCAAATTACTGGTAGATAACTGTGAATTTTTTTTTTTGTTCTCAAAAATCTTTATTAAAGATGATTAGTTTCAAGAAAAAAATATTTCATAAAATAATCACAAAGGTAAGGTACTTGAGGCAAATAAGGCCCACCTTATTTAAAATTTGAATAAGTTAGACAATTGTTTAGATTAATTGAAACAACAGTGTTCATATTAAAATTTGTATTATCACTAATTAAAAAAAACACAAATAAGAACAATTCTTGCAGTAATTTATATTTTAACCAAGTCTTTAAAAAACATCTTGTGTGGGCCTTATTAAACCATAGTAGTTTAATAAAGCCCTTGAACAAAATTAAATATTTAAAAAAGAATAAACAATTATTATTAACTTTAATCATAATTATTAGCTTAAGAACAGTCATAAGGGCATACAAATACACCACATTCTTCTTTGGTGAGCCCAACACATCTTCATGGTACCATTTAAGACACTGTGTGCATTGCCTCATATCAGCAACCTTTTTTCTCTCTGCATCCATGGCAACCACCCCTCTTTTGACACTCTGTTTGTTCCTTTATTATTTTTTTTTTTGGTTCTTCTTGTTCTTTTATAGTGGCAGCCTTCTCTTTCTTACTATTCTTTTCTTTGAAAAGATCTTTGGTCTCTCTCTCTCTGGCCCTTATAATTTAACGCTTTTCTTTGTGGTGTTGCCTTTACAACTGCATAATTTGGTGTTGGCATTAACTCCTGAAACGATGACTTCAAAGAGTTCTTTGTTTTTAGATCTGCCAATGGAATATCATCATCGGAGTTATCTGAATCACAAGATGGAGGATTAGGACATGCTCTTACAGGTACTGTTATTAATACAGCCTCTTCTGTTGTTTGTTCCCATCTTGGCACTGGCTCAATAGTTTCATTGTCGGAATCTGAAGATGTTGAGAAATAGAGTTGAAGCGGATGATGCTGATGTCTTGGCTGATAGACATAAGACTTGGGCTCGGTGTTAGAAGAATTGGAGTCGTAGATATATCTTCTCATAGAAATATCTTGAGTATCCCCTTCATTTCTCACACTTTGAGATTGCGGCTCAGAAATTTCAGTTAATACAGATGGTTCAAATGCTTCTTCAGGAATGGTGTCAGGGTTAAACGGATACAGGCCCACTGCTCTGAATCCACTGATGATATTACTGTGGGTCATACACTTTGATTAGACTTTAGTGAGAACTATATTAAAACGTGCTTTGGTTAGTCTTCTGTCAGGATTTTGGTGCATGAACAACATGAGTTCTTGATCCCAATGATGCTAAAATGATCAGTAGACAGCTTTGTCTAGAGGCTGTAGTTTGTGAGTGGTGTTTGAAGGAAGGCAGTACAGCAAAATATTATTCTTCTCTGCAGCGTCAACTATGAAATAATCTAAGCGTGATGACGCCCCATCAAAAATCCGAAGACATTTTCCAGGAGCTTTATTTTTTCCAAGATGGTTAATGAAGTCAATGAATAACATTGTAGTCATGCCCCCCCCCCCCCCTTGGTGCCATTCTTACTAAACTTTCAGGAGGCAAATTATCATCCAACTCAGGCTTGTGCCTTTTACCTTTGAAGACAATCATAGGGGAAATAGTAGACCCTATTGCATTTACACAACCACAGTGACATTCTCGGCATGTTCTGAAGCAACCATATGTACTCTTCGAGTATCTTTTTGCGCTAAGACTGCCTGCTGATTATGTATTGTAAGATGACATC
The DNA here is from genome assembly GCF_054136105.1 of Typopeltis vanoorti. Classification (NCBI taxonomy): domain Eukaryota; kingdom Metazoa; phylum Arthropoda; class Arachnida; order Uropygi; family Thelyphonidae; genus Typopeltis; species Typopeltis vanoorti. The sequence continues at coordinate 91,434,708 of NC_143554.1, forward strand.
CCTTCTCATCCATGTTGTAGAGGCATTTTGGATGATTATTAATGTCCAACTTCTCATAAAACTTCTCGCCTACATAAAAGTGCTGCTTCGCTATGGCTTTATTTAGTTTTTGAGCTCGAGCAGGATTCAAAAATTGAGTTTTATGTTTAGAAATTGTTGGGTTTCTCTTTAAAAATAACTTCAACCAATCCCTTCCTGCGAGGCCATTTTCTTTATTGAAGTTATTCTTAATTTCATTTTGTTCACAAAATATAAAAGTTTGCCTGGGTATAACTTTTGGAGTTAAAGGGATGCCAATCGAAGCAAACTTTACTATTCTTTCTACCAAATTCTTCTCTTGTTCTTTTGTTACACAGTATTTCTTCCTAATCTTTTCATCATCTTCTCTGTCTTTAAATGGTTCCTCAATGCTCTTCTAGATAGCGTTCTGATGCTGCACGTTGTGATAGTTGTCCTCTTTGAACAGCTTTCATAACTGCTTCTAGTCTTTCATCAATCCAAAGACCCCGTTTCTTCTTAACTTCTGACCATTTTCAGAGACCTTTAGCAAAAAAAATAAGTAACTATCTAAGTTATTATGAGCAATCACCAAAAAATAAAATCATAAATTATAGCAGTTTAATAAGGCCCATCAACAAATTTACTGGGCCTTATTAACCGACACAAACTAGATTAGATCACATCTATTTTCACGTAAAATATGAATTCAAATCGATTAAAACATTTTTTATCATAAAACTGAATGTTGAAAGAACAATTTAAATATAAAAACAATGCAAAAAGAACAATATTTTTAATTAAAACTTATGAATTATTGCGGCATAATATTATTAAAACGGGAAGACACAACCACCTCCCACAAAGGTCTAGGTCAAACTGACATAATACAGTCACTAGACAATATGGCGCCACTGATTTTCCATTGCTTATTGCATCCTCTGTGTGTGTGAGAGAAACCAAACCGGCGCAACTTACCATAAATGTGATTTTTTTTAAACGGGCCTTATTAGACGCTGGGCCTTATTTACCTCAGGTACCTTAATTATTAAAAAGTTCACTGTTTATTTTAAATTAAATGTATCTTAGTGTTCATTTATAATTATAGTCATAAATCATTTCACTGAATGCTTAGTTTCTGCATGTATGGTTTTTATTTAAAGACAACAAACTATGACTGAGAGTACATGTCAGGAATTTAGTGATGATGATGATAACATTTATAATAATGTATAATGTAATCTACACACACTTTGAGTAGGTTCACTGCCCATTTCCAAGATTCACACATTATGAACTGAAATAGTTATGAAACAAATTATGCATTAGCTAAGCTCTCTATGTGACATTCTTATAGTTATTATCAATATTCAGATGTCAAAAAAATAAGCAAGAAAATGTCTTGTGCACTTTTTTTTGAAAAATGGAAGAAAGAACATTGAAACTAACATTTGGTTCTGAAATGGTCACCCAATGAAAAACAATATACTATATTTTTCCATGTATAAGATGAACCCTACTTTTTCGAACCCAAAATTAAGAAATTAATATTTTAAACTTCTTGTAGAAAGGCGTATATACATTGGCAACACATGACTATTAAATTATTTAAGGAATTTACAACGTATACTGGAATATTAATTAAAAGAAACTTTAATAAATACTTCCTATATTTCGGCAATGTCGCATTGCCATCTTCATGGGAACATACAAATATGACACGTATATGACAAATATGTAGCCCGCAAGAGGGCACCATTAGGACTTCAGGAAAAACAATAGTTTCTTATCTTCTGCCTCATTTGCTTTTAGTAGTGCCTGCATGCACATGTCATATTTGTATGTTCCCATGAAGATGGCAATGTGACATTGCCGAAATATAGGAAGTATTTATTAAATTTTCTTTTAATTAATATTCCAGTATATGTTGAAAATTCCTTAAATAATTTAATAGTCAATATTTTAAACATCCCCACTGTCTAATCATACACTCAGTTGGAGGAGGTCCAAACTGTCTCTCTGAAGCTTTATTTCCAAGTTCTTTTGTGTAATTGATGACTTTTAACCCCCCAACTGCCCACGATGTCGTCGAGCTAAATCTGGTTACGAAGCTCTAAAACCCATTGAATAACATGGATAAGAAGTGCAATTTGGTGTCACTATTTCATCCACATTGGCCAGTAGGGAGGTTGACTTGAAGAATATGACAATCGTTTTTTATTTTTGTACATTTTTATGGGCTAATGCTCAAAATATTGTTAATGCAGTAACTTACCCCGCCAATGAGTTACAGACGTCTGAATGCTTTCAGAGTTCTGATTGGTTTATTCAGAATCAGCCGTTAATGATGTCTATTGACAGAGTTAACAAAGGCTAGTGATTGGCAGAAGCCTGTTCATGGAGACAAGGTACCGGCAATTTCACCATTGGTCTCTCAACCGGTTACCCCTCCCCTCCATCCCCTGTGTATAAAACAACCCCTAATTTTTGGTCTAGAAATTTTCAAAAAAAGTATCATCTTATACACAGAAAAACATGGTACTAGATATTTTTCTTGAAAATTATGGAGACAACTACCGTGTTTGAATAAAAACTTTAGTTTAATATAACTAAAATCTACATTCGACATTTCAACCTTTATATCAAGGTCATCTTCTGGAGCATACACCTATACACAGAAAACAAGCTACACTACAATCAAATTGGTTTGTTAAAGATACTGACCAAATGCTGCAACAATTGTTGGCCTGACCTTTGGTGAGAAAAAAAAAATTATACATCAAACGCTAGAGTCCTATTATTAGTGTTATCTGTTGGTTGTAGGAATACGTTGGAGCGTAACAACAAGTATCTATCTATATACATATATTAACATCATGATTATACTTGTACATTCCAGCCAGTTGGTATGGAATGGTTTCTAATATTAGCTGAGGATTGGCTAGAGTCCTGACTTATGCTGGATCTTATATATTAGGTAGGCCGAATGTGTGCCATTCAGATCCTTGGAATTTTCATGCCATCTTTGTTGTTGATATTTGGGTGGTTTATCAGGATTTCGCAGGCTTCCTTAAATTTCCTTTCATACCAGGTTTTTGTGTGGTGTAAGGAGCGGGTGCTTTTCCAGTTGATTTGGTGTAAGGTGTTGAGCGCATGGTCTGAGAGGCCTGCTTCACTATAATGGTTATATTTAATGTGTCTAATGTGTTCTTTCTTGCGTATAGGGATTGTCCGTCCTGTTTCACCAATGTACGGTAAGTTACAGGTGCAGCGGATGCAATAGACGCCAGGATGTGCTAATGGGAGGAGAGGATCCTTAGAGGAGTTGAATATGGTTTTAAGTTTAGTGGGTGGTTTGAAGGTGGCATTGAGGTTATAATGTTGTAGGATTCTGTTGATTTTTTCTGATAACCCTTTAATGTATGGGATGGCTATGGTTTTACTGTAACCTAGATTCGTTTTTGTTGTAGTTTTATAGAGTATTTTATTAACAGTATTTTTGTTATAGCCATTATTTATGAATGTGTCATTAATGATTTTTAGTTCTTGTTTCAGGGCTTGCTGGTTAGAGCAAATAGTTGTGGCTCTGTTTTTAAGGGTGTTAATGACGGCATATTTTTGTGATGGGTGGTGGTATGAATTAGCATGTATGTATTGGCCAGTGTGTGTCATTTTCGGTGGACTGTGAAGGATAGACTGCCTGAAGGAAGATGTGTGACTAGTGTGTCTAGGAACCGGAGCGAATTTTGATTTTCGATTTCAATGGTGAATTGTATGCGTTCGTGTTGTTTGTTCAGGTGGCTAAAGAATGTGTTTAGAGTTTGTTGCCTGTGCGGCCAGATCATGAACACGTCGTCAACGTATCTAAGCCAGACGGTCAGCCTTAGCGTGGTGGAATCAAGAGCCCTTTTTTCTCACCAGAGGTCAGGCCAACAATTGTTGAAGTGTTTGGTCAGTATCTTTTACAAACCAGTTTAATTGTAGTGTAGCTTGTTTTCTGTGTATAGTTGTATGCTCCAGAAGAGGACCATGACATAAAGGTCGAAACGTCGAATGTAGATTTTAGTTATATTAAACTAAAGTTTTTATTCAAACACGGTAGTTGTCTCCATAATTTTCAAAAATGCACTCAGATCACGTGTAAACTTAAAAGAAAAGATATTTTTCTTATTATTATTATTCAGTATTTTCTTGCAGTACAAAGAAGAAATCACCACACATTTGAAAAGAAATACACTGCTAGTTTATATGTGACACTTTTGATTAGATTAGATTAGATTTAGAATTAGATTATAGATTATGAAAACGCATTTGAGAAAGCAAAAAGATATTTACTGTTTGATATATTACAAAGAGTCTGTGCGGTTAGCCTAGTGGCTGTGCTCTTCGCAACCAAATGCCTGAGGAAGAAGTGTCCTAGGTTCGATTCCCGTCGGAGATGTGAGACGCTTAAGGATCTTCCTCAGCCATAGCCAAGTTAGCGGGTCTTGGTTATGGACAGTAGGGTTTTTCTCCCAGTTTATTCTGGGGTTTTACATCCTGCAAACAGGCAAACTGAACTTGTCCTATGGCTGTATCCTGTGTGTTCGCAGGACATAGCATGGCAAGGAAGGCAATGGGAAACAACCTTTGTCATAATCACTTCCCTAGTATGGTAGCATAGCTTCCCCTGCCATCCGTAAGGATGAAAGGAAATCATTCCATTCCATATTACTGTATTTTTGATAGATAACACGCGCATTATCTATACAAAAAAGTCTAAATTCGTTAAAAAGGAACATGCACTGTATACATTAGAAAGGTATGAGAGTAAATCAAATGCAATAACAAAACTAAGGTAGAAGTATTACTTAATATTTATTGAACATTACACTATTTAAATCCAAAAAATTCTTCATCAGACTTAATATTGAAAGAATCAGTTGCATTAAAAATTTCGTTTGGTATTTCTTCATCTTCATAATCATTGTCACCGGACACCACTGCATTCCCTTGTGCTTTAATGAAACCATTTCTAACACAATTTTCACTTACAGCAGCCCAACTTTCTACAGTCCACGTAACTATATCTTTATATGACGTTCTATTCATCTCCCCTGTGTTTGGATGCCATTCATCCTCCAGTCTTCCCACTTAGCCAGCAAATTGTCTTTGAATGGTTTATTTGCTGCAAGATCAAGGGGATTGGAGTTTTTGTGTTAAATCACCTGGAATGACTGCCAATTTGGAATACTTACAATTGTTTTAACTTCTGCTGTCATGTGTGCCCTACACGAATCCACACTAACAAAGATTTTGGGTTGAAAAAATGCCATTTTTCTCTTTCACCACACATTCTCCAACCAAAATTTCATAACCTTGGAATTTATCCAATCTTTATCATTAGCAGTAACAATAATATCTTTGGAATCACAATCTTTTGGAACAGTGTTTCGTTTGAAAATCACCATCAGTGGTAGTTTGGAACCATTTGCAGTTACACAGAGAATCACAGTAAAGTTAGACCTTTCGTGCCCTGTTGTAGCAACTGAAACCTTTTTTGCTCCCTTCAGATTCACAGTCATAGAACTAGGCATGTCAAAACTTACGGGAACATTAACCCCACAACTACTTTTGCTTCCCAGTCACATGGCAAATTTTGTCCAACACTAGCGGAGGAGCACACAAATTGTTTCTTTTCATAAATCCAAAAACCCAAGATGGGTAGGCCTTGAAATCCTTTATATTATCGTTTTGCTCAATTCTTTTCGATTCCTGCAACACACAGACAGTAGATATTCTCATGCCTTTTGCTCTTTCACTAACAACTCAATCAAACAGTTTTTTCCCTATGGTTGGTCACGAGCATCTTCTAAACCTCATAACATGTTTCCTCATATGTAAAGGCTGAAACAGTCCATTTCAGGACTGTTTCATCCTTTTGCCATTCACGAACACTATTTCTCCAACACTAAACAATCTACCCGCTTCACAATTCCCTTTTTCCTTTGCTGCTTCTACCACTTCAAGCTTGAACTGCGCTGTGTAGGATTTTCTCTGAGAAGTACTTCTGTCTTCCAGGGGTAAATCAGATCTAATAACAAAATATAAACAAATAATGATTTTCTTTATGAAATATTTTAAAACAGGATGTGTGGAATAATCGACCACTGCTACTTGCAACACGTGCTTTTAAAGAATTCCTCCGTATTCTGTCTGTACTTCCTAACTCTACCGCTAGTTGGCACATGTGCGTTATCTATACATCAAAAGGAACAATGAAAACGTTGGGGGTGCGCATTATCTATCGAAAAATACGGTACAAAGAATAAATATACCTAATATTTTACTACACGCAGTATTAAATATATACAAAGACAATGGCCTGTTTGGCCAAGTGATTAGCCTATACTCTCTCCAGCCAAAAGGCTGTGGTTTCAAATCCCTCCATGGGCATGGATGTTTGTAATTGTCTGTGAAAATACTACTGGTGGTGGTGGTGGTCAGTGGTAGATGCCATTGGTGTAGATGTGGTTCGTTGTAGTTGGTGGATTGAGTGGTGGAAACAGAGAGTTGTAGAGCAAGTGCCCTCCCTCGATGAGTCTATGGAGTCACGTAATAATAATAATAACAAAATAAATGAAAAAATGTCTGAAAAACAATCTATAAACCAAGGAGTAAGACAGGGATACCCTCTGTCTCCAACACTTTTCAATATTTATATTAATGAAATATTAATACAGTGGAACACCCTAAACAACAGGTATAGAAATTTCCAGAATAACAAAATAAATACGCTATTATTTGCAGATGATCAGGTAACAATATCAGATACAGAAGACAATTTACAAAGAGCAATATATAATTTAAACATTACAGTAGAACAGTTTGGAATGAAAATAGCCATAAATAAAACTAAAACAATAGCATTTTGTGGACAAACTTCAGTTTGTCCGAGCGGTTAGCATATCTGCTCTTCAGCCAAAAGGCTTCGGGTTCGAATTCCACCATGGGCATGGTTGTTTGTGATTGTCTGTGGAAATAGTAGTGATGTGGCAGATTGAATGGTGGAGATAGAGACATGTAGAGTAGATATCCTCCCTGTCGTTGGACTCCCTGAAGGTATCATGTAATAATAGTAATAAAATAATAGAACAGATAAATACTTTATTTTGGATGTAAAATATCATATGAAGGAGAAAAAGACATAAAATTAAAAACTTCAAAATTTTTGAAGATTGTAAATAGAACACTCAATCCAAATATTGTATACAAAAAGAAACATGCTTAAAAATATACAATGCTTTAGCAGTGCCCATGTTTTATTATAAGGCAGCCAAATTTGGAAAATAAACAAAGAATAAAAACAAGTGAAATGAGATTCATGAGAAGAACTGCAAAATACACATTATTAGACAAAAAAAAGAATGGAGATATTTTAAAAGAACTAAAAATAAAATCAATAGAGGAAAAACTAAACAATTACAAACAAAATTGGATAGAACAGTAAACCAAATGGCCAACATCAGATCATCATCATCATCGTACGTATCAATGATTTAGGCCTAGCATGGCCTGTTTTGGCCTTAGAAGTCATCGTTGAATCGTTTAAGAGGACGTCCTGTTTTTTTTTTTCCTAATGGCTTGTACTTTAAGGCTTGTTTTGGTAATCTGTTTATAATCTGCAAAAATTTTGAAGTTTTTAAGTTTAATGTTTTTTTCTCCTTTGTATGATATTTTACATCCAAAATAAAGTATTTATCTTAGTTAAGATAAAAGCCAACACCAGATATCCTAAAGAAATTATCCTCTTTTAAGGCCAGGTAGACCTTAAAAGAGGATAATAGATGAATAATGAGACCGGAACAGACCAATATGGTCTATATTTGTACTTAGCGTTATGATGATGATTATACCAAGCCACTTCTACTACTATTTTATGTTAAACATGTATAAGGAGTGACTAATGTTTTCAATTGTCTTGTGAACAGTTTTGAAATTAATTTAGAATCTCAAATATTTGCAGTTAGAATAAGTTGGTAGTTCCTCAATGCCTCAGAAAAAGCTGATTCCTATGTAACACATTTGCACTTCTTTTTTTTTTTTTTTAATTCAATTCAATATAATTTTTCAATTGTCCAAATTTGACTGCTTTATAATAAAACATGGGCACTGCTAAAGCATTGTATATTTTTAAGCACATTTCTTTTGGTACAATATTTGGATTGAGTGTTCTGTTTGTAATCTGCAAAAATTTTGAAGTTTTTAAGTTTGTTTTTTTCTCCTTTGTATGATATTTTACATCCAAAATAAAGTATTTATCTTAACTATAAAGTATTTATCTGTTCTATAATTCATTCTTTCCAAAGATATCAGATGATTAATAATTTTTTTATAATAAAAGTGATTATTATAAATTCAGAAATTATTTTAAAATAAATACTGTATCAGCCTGCAAAAGAAATATCGGTTATTTCTGTTTAGGATATCTGCTAATTAATCAGACTTATGAAAATGAAACAAGACATTATCAATGTATACTGCACTATCGCTTGGGCGCTTTAGTGTGACTTCTGGAGAAGTGTTCTTTCTTTTCTTTCTCAATAGTAGTGAGAATAATCCATGCTTTAAGCCTTTTTTTTTCAGGCAGACAGGATTATTGTATAGTATTTCTAGGACATAGATTATTTCAGAAATGAAAACTTAAGTGGTAGACACAGTAATGTTTGAAACTATTTTTTAGAAAAAAAACTAACATAGCTGAACTTTCTTTTTTTTTGCGGTATAAATGATTTTTTATAATATGAAATGTATTTGCAAAACTTAGAATAATTTCAGCAAACAGTGGAACAAAACGTCTGATGGAAAAGCACGCTGAAATAGCAAGATTGCAAAGAAATATTATGGTTTTAGACAGTACCTGCTTCAACAGACCAAACAATATTACTGAATTTCTTTTGTTGGTAACTCCTCATCCCTCAAAAAGTTGAATTTATATCAATCATTTTTAAAATTTTTGATATTAAAAACAAGCTAACAATCAGAAAGCAAGTAATACAATTTAATATCATAACAACAAAAAAACACTCATTTCTAAAATTGAATCATTATTATTATAATTATTATTAATATCCTAATATCCCATGGAATGAAAGCCTCATCTAAGAGGTCCCTTTGTCATACACACAGCTCATAATACCTTGCCTTAAATACATTCAAATTCTCTACAAACACCACACAAGCCATTCCAAACATTCGCAAGTCTCCATACAAAAAAAGCTGCTTCTCTCTTCTCCTTGCCCACACTCTCCTTATATAGCTTTCATAGATGACATCTTGTTCTTCTGCAGTCTCTTACCATTTTGTAAATGATGGGAATTGGGGAAAGAACAAATTAATCCTATAACAACCCCCTTAAGAACAAGTTAATCTTATAGTAATCCCTTACAAATTTGTATGTCACTTTCATATCACCCTCTTCCACCTATCCACTAGACTCTGTAAATTGCATGTTCTCAACCTTTCTTCATATTCAACATTCCAGAGATCAGAAACTACCTTAGTCAATCACCTCTGGACCCTTTCCAACAGGTGACCAAATCTATGCACAGTAATCCGTGTGGGGCCTAATCAAGGCCTTAGACAAAGAAACAAGGTCATTGTCCTCCACATCATTACCAGAATTTGCATCCACCATCACCCTCAAGATCTCACTTCCTCCACCTCCAACAATATATCCCCACCAAGCATTAATTCTACATCCCATCTTTGTTTCCCAAATTTTTAAAACTTTACATTTTGTAACAATGAACTAGCAGACCCAGCCCTGTGCCCATTTCACTCAATCTGTTCAAGTCTTCTTGTAAGGCCAGAACATCTGCTCATGGCTCATTCTAACTTTTTATCATCTGCAAATCAACTGAATCTCTCCATCCAAATCTTCGCCAATATCATTAACACATAGATTAAACAGCAATGCCCCTAAAACAGAAACCCCCCCTGAAGCACACCACTAGTGACTTTCCTCTTCTGCGATATTTTTTTCCCCCATACACAGCTTGCTGATACTTATCAGATAGTTAATCTCCAAGCCAATGCATTACTCTAATATCCAACCCCATCTGCTCTAGTTTGACTATCAACTTATCATGCAGTAATCTATCAAAAGCCTTTGCAAAAATCTAAGTATACCATTGTATCAATCTCCTTTGTCCAATGCTGCTGTAACCTTATTATAAATAAGTAATTTCTAAAACCTGACCTCCCTTCCCTTTATCAAATCCATGCTCTCCATCAAAGATATTACCACTGTTATCAACTCAGTTCTGGATCCTGGTTCTCACCAACCACTCCAACAATTTAAGCACAACACTTGACACACAGACAGGCCTATAATTTGATGTTTGAGTTCTGTCACCTCCCTTATAAAATGGCACAATCTTGTCTTCCTTCCACTCTCCTTTGGAATTTAACCCAATGTAAGACTCACATTAAACAAATATGTCAAGGCAGATGTCAACTCCTTGGCACATTCCTTCAAAATATATGATGATATATTATCAAGTCCCATCGCCCGATTAACATCAAGTTTGCTCACTTCAGTATATACCTCTAGCTCACTTATAGTCAGACTCTCCTCCTCATCATCATCTACTGCTCTCAAACTATCCATGAAGTTGCATTCACAAGAATGAAAGACCTTTATCAACTGCTCACTAAATATCTCAAAAACAAGAACAACTGCTGTGTATTCTACACAGCAGTTGTTCTTGTTTTTCTTATACCATTTCCTAAAATCAATGTCATTCTTCCAGATTTTTTTTTTTTTTTGCTGGCTACATATTAAAAAAAAACTTCCTAGGATTTTTTTTTGCTTCTTTTGCTAAATGCCACCGATACTTAACTTTTGCTACTCTTACCAACCGAGTCATCTTCCTTGCCTGTTCTTTATAGTCCTCATGGAATTGATTATTACCACTCATCTTATGTTGCCTCCATAAAGTCTTTTTTCTATATATCACATGCTTAATCTCTTCATTCATTCATTTCACACCTACCTTATTTAATCTCCTGACCCTTTAAATACATTTTGACATTGCTTCACTAGATAGGTCTTGAATATCCCCAAACTGTGTTGGTCTCTTTTCCAGCTAACTCCTCATTCCATGTTACACCTGCAAGCTGTCCTCCTGAGCTTCTCATAATCACCATCCTTGTAGTTCCACATATACCCTTTCCTCATAGAGGTCCTCACACTGCTGGCAACCATCCAGGTGATCACTTCATGGTTACTCTCACCAACTGAAGGGAGATTTGACACCTTGTTTATAATAACATCGTCTAATGAGATGATCAAATCCAAGACCCTCAATCCTTGTGTGCCCTCTGTTACATACTGCCTGAGGCAATTGTCCCTCAGAAACTTGAGAAACTCATTTTCTTTACTTACAGTTGCTGTATCATCATCCCAGTCTATATATATTGCCATAATTAAAATCACCCGTAATAATCACCTTTCGTTATGATTATACATTTCATGGTCACTACCGTTCACATTACCAGGTCTATAAATCTGATTAAGTATTTCATTCTATTCACCTCTGTCTCACACCATACTGCCTCAAAACTACTGCCATGATTTCCTTCTTGCATCTCTACCTTGTATAGACATAACTCTTTTTCTGTCATCAATGTCTCTTCACCTCCCTTTTTACTCTTTCTATCTTCACGAAATCATCATACCCTTCCATCTCTATTCCTGTGAGGATGTCATGCTCATCCAACTATGTCTGATTCAGTGGTGCATTCAGAGGGGGTGCCAAGGGGTCCTGCCCCCCCTCCCAAAGATAAAGGAAAAAAAATAACCACTAGAAAATTTTCCAAAAATCTTTTCCTAATTAAAATTCATTTTTTTTTATTTATGTTGTCTTGTATTGTCATGTGTTCTCCTATTTCTATACTACCTATGAATTAGCGATCTTTGCAGATGCTCGGTCATATGCGATGCGTAGTGTGTATTCTCAAATCATCTACTCAGTTTGGCCCTCCACAAGATTAAATCCTGAGTACGCCACTGGTCTGATTTATCCCAACAATTTTTGGTTGAACAAACTCAATCACTTCAACCATTTTATTTGCCTTCTTTCTTATACTTTTAGCATTTGTATAGAAACATAACAGCTCATTCCTCGATCTATAACAAGTTTCACTGATGCCACCTATTAGATGTGACTTATTCATACTTTCCTCAAGCCATTTCTTTTTCTCCTTATTCATCTCAGAACCTTCTTCAAATCCAGCTGTTTTCCCTTGATTCCAGGTCATCCCCTTTCCTTTTTGTCTACACATGCATTCAGATCCCTCTTGCATCAACTTTTATCACGCTGTGTTCCCCTGTCAACCCTGAGTCTCCCCATTTCCCTGTTTGTCTTGCGCACTTATTCTCTCATTCTCTGCACTCATGCTACCCACTTCTACACTTTGCTTCTTACTTGATCAGATTCATTCTCTGCACTCGTTTCTGTACCTTTCAGAAAGCATGATGATCCATATGATGTCATTTTGCAAGGAAAGCAAAAGCAAAGTTCATGTATATTTCAATAAATGTTATATGAAACATTGTTTTTATAAATATTTAACATAATTATTTGAAATACAAGCACATTTCAAAATATCACAAAAATAATTTCTTTGATATTGCCAGTAAAATGAAAGAATATAAATTATATTATCTTGTTTCCTTGCAGTGATGGCAAAGTTACCATTATTTACTAATAAATTCATTTCTAAGGCTGATCTCATCACATTTCAGACTTTTCTTGTCACACTTCTTGTAACTGAACTTGTCACTTATTGTTCAATCTGTGTTTGAAAATAAGGTTTTCATTAAAAAAAATAATGATAAAATAATATAAAACAAATAAATTAATAAATAAATAAATATCTGTGCACTTGGCCACAATAATAACTTAATAACTAGCCATTAAATAAGTTTAATCTTTTCAGTGGTATTAAGTTTGATTTGTTAGGATGTAAAGGTCTCGCGTTCATGTACGTAGCAGAGTAGAGTGCAGGAGGACACTCTACTCTGCTATGTACATCTTGCCATCTCTCCTACTACTTAATTCTCCTCCCCCCCCCCCCACACCTACCATCTATGCCACCATTCACCGTCAACAACAGTATTTTTTCCTGTAAATTGTGTGTAAATATATACCATACTATGTATGAAATGTATGCATGTAAGATCTGAGATTCCCGTTAAAAATACCAAGCAATTTTAATCCTGGTTTTACTCCATTTCCCAAGTAAGCAAACAGACAAACAAGTCAAGTTTGCGCCTGCAAGTGATGCAAGTCTAGCTGATCCTAGACTTGCATCACTTGCAGGCGCAAACTTGACTTGTTTGTCTAGCTGATCCTAGACTTGCATCACTTGCAGGCGCAAACTTGACTTGTTTGTCTGTTTGCTTACTTGGGAAATGGAGTAAAACCAGGATTAAAATTGTTTGGTATTTTTAACATTTATTATACCCAAGGTAAAATACCTTCTACATCTGAGATTCCCGTTTCACAGGTTAGCTCTCAAATGCCACCCCCACCATCAACAACGGTATTTTTTATCTGTAAATTGTGTGTAAATATATATCATACAAAATGTATGCATGTAAGATCTAAGATTCTTACTCCTTTTTATTATTCTTACTATTTCTCCTTATTCCCATTTCACAAATTAGCTCTCAAATGGTAATCTGCCAATTGTTGACAACTTTTTTTTTTTTGAACACAGGCACCAAACCATAGGTGTAGAAAGTCGAAGGTCTTCCAGAACAAGGGCCATCTTCAGTCAAAGTTTGACCTTTAAGCCTTTTGAACCTCTCGAATGTTGTTCTTTAGCAACTTAAGGCATTCTCCCCAAAACTGTTTTAAGCATTTGATAAGCTTCTATAGCTTTTCTGCCATATTTAACACAAAACACAACACCACTGTTCATTAATTCATCATGTTATGATGTCTGTATATGTATCTCTTTATTATTGTAAAGAAACAATATGCTAGCATGTTTCTTTACAATAATAATAATTGTCCCAGAACTTTTTGAACAGATTGCATATACATTTCTAAAGGGATTTTATGAAAAATGTTCCAATACGTGATGGGGCAGGAGAGATATGTAAGGGATGACCTTGTTCCCTCCTGCCCCATTGTGGTTAACAATGACATGAGGAGTAAATATTTTGCTTAGTGAGTGGCGATTGAATGGAATAGAGACCATCATGTTCTTTCATGATTTTTTTAGAAATTTGCAAAGATGAAAGCCCATATCAAAGATGCAGAGAAGAAGAAGAGCACTCATAACTCAGGTCTGGCTTTTCATACTGGTAATGAAAAACATCTAATGATTTGGAAGTTGTTCAGAAGAAGGCCATATATTGAATTCATCAGTTGTATTCACAAATTTAAAAAAGCCTCTGAAATGATATAATGTCCAACATAACTTTAAAGGACCTGAGATACTTGGTATAGTAGGTAATAGGCATTACATATCACAGATCAACAGTAAATCATGTGTATAGTATCTCAACACAATATGCAGTCAGTTTAATGATAATTCTATCAATGTCAGTTTGTATAAAAATCATTCTACTACTGTATATTTTCGAATTCAAAATATCTTTACTCCTGATGAAGTATGCCATAGTGCATAAGAAGCTAGTAGAATAATTAAAAAGAACTATTTCTAACAAAAAATATATTTTGAGTGGCTATATTTCTACTTATGTATAGGGCAAAATATTAGCAATAAATTTGTTTGTATTATAAAGAGTCATATGTAAAGACATCCACAGTGGTCAGTATATTAAGTACATTTTTGAAGTATTTTTTCTCTGTTCATCTGTTTTTTTGTAAGAATGTTCTTAAATATTACCAATTGTAACATTACTTCATTATTAATTTTGAATATTATTTGTACTGCTAATTTTTTTTACAGCTTTTTTTTTAAAATCTACATCAAACATATAATAAATTTAAATTTTGTACAATTTTCATTTGTTGAATCATTATTTCTGTCATCTTTATTTTGATTTATAGGTTAAGTGTGTTCTTTATAATATCAACAAGGCTAGTTTTTTCCACACTATTCTTGCTCTCATGTTGGTATTTCTATATTAACTCAGAAGAGGGTCTGGTCAGAAAGTCTAATTCTTTATCTTTGCTTTATGCAGATGATGTACTCCTAAACAAATTAAGTACAAGTTCTGGATTTTCTAGCTAAATCAAATAATAACTGTAACAAATTAAAGTGAACATCAGCAATAAAAAAAAAATAATAATAAATATAAATAATAAAAAAAAAACTATGAAAGTAGGCAAGAACATACAAAACTTCAACTGCATTCTCAAAGAAGAACTTACAGAACAAGTAAAATATTTCAACTATTTAGGCACAGTTTTAGAGACGATACAATAGTAAATTAAATATGGAAACAGACAACAGAATAAGCAAAGCTGGTGTGGCAGGAAGCCGGTTAAATAAATTTATATGGAATAAGAGGGAAAGTAGCTAAAACACTAAACTAGCAGTATAAAAGACAGTGCTGAAACTAATTTTTAGTTATGGATCTGGGAGTTGGATTAAAAATAAAATACTTGATCAAAGATTAGAGAGCACAGATATGAAAGTCCTGAGAAAGATTAGGGGAATGAAGAGATGGCATCATATTAAAAATGAAGATATTAGGAAGGAACTCAACATTGTTAACATAAAGGAATGTGTGATCACAACTAATCTAAAATGGTGTGATCACTTAAACAGAATGGAAGAGAAAACTTAGCAAAAACAGGTGTTTGATGCCAAGATGGCAAAAAAAATACCCCACACGAAGACCAAGCAAGCTCTTTATGGATTTATTCAACCAGAAACACCCCCCCCCCCTCCTCCTAGAAGATTGAAATATTAAATATGACAATATTGGAGTGCTGACAAGTAATAGACTAATTTGGAGGAAAATTGTTGATAGGATATTAATAATATTAATAATAATATAAACTTAATCTTGTAGTACTATCATAATATCCAGTATATCCTTGAGGGCACATATCAGGAAATTGATGATAATACATATTCACTCAGTTGAGTGCCTTGATATCTGATCACTTCTCCACATTTTTTTTTTAATACGAGTCTTGCACTCGGTCAAGTTCCTAAGGAGTGGAAGGAGGGCAAGATTGTGCTACTTCATAAAGGAGGTAATAGAACTCAAGCATCAAACTATAGGCCTATCTGTGTGTCAGGTTTGTAGTTAAGTTGTTGGAGAAGCTTCTGAGAACTAGGATCCAGAATTGGGTTGACAACAATGGTATTATCTTTGATGGTCAGCGTGGATTTGCTAAACGGAGGTCATTTTAGTAATCTACTTACTTAATCTACTTACTTATTATGGGGTGCTTAAGGGTCAAACTTGTATAACTGAAAGGAGACCTCCACATAGCCTTTAAAGGAATGTGGAGAACCGACCAGGGCTTCTGACCTAATGTCCAATCCGCACCTTCTTGTGGTGCACCCTGTTGGGTATCTACCTGGATACTGAACAAACGAGGATGAGCTAGCAATTTGGGATTTAGCTGACCAAATTGTAATTCTTATTGGCTTAAACCAAATTACAAAATGATTGTACAACATCACAAAATTTCATGCCAGCTGGGACGTTGCCCGTTTAAACAAGGCTCCCGTTTGTTTTCACCAGGGAACCAGGGTGAACAGTGAAAAGTCAGCTACTGGAACAAATCTGAAAAAACACCCCAACTCAACATAACCAGAGTTAAAGATTGGTACTATCAACATAAGAAGCCTGAATAGCAAAGAAATGGAGGTAGCTGAGGAATTAGATAAGTACCAGATCGACATAATAGGGGTGACTGAAACAAAAAAAGACAAAAACTGGTAAGATCTTTCTGAGCAATAAATACAAAATGTTATATTCAGGCAATGACAATCAAGGAAAAGAAGGAGTAGCCATTGTATTCAACACTAAATACGAGCTAATCTTCTTGAATGGCAGGCAGTCTCAAGTAGAGAGGGGAACTGGACAATGAGACTTATTTGTGCCTATGGTCCCACAGAAGGTTCTACAAAAGTAGAAGTGGAGGAATTTTTTGAGGATTTAGAGAAAGCATCTGATACAATGAAAAAGGAAAAGTTGGTCCTCGTTGGAGCTCTAAATAGCAGAGTAGGAAATGATTGTCAGACGTACAAAAATATATTGGGAAAATTTGGAGAAAAGAGCAAAGCTAATAAAAATGGCAAATATTTGTTGGATTTCTGCTCAGGTTATTACTAACACCATGTTCCAACATAAAAATGTGCACAAATTCACATGGAGAGAAGAGGCAAGGAATAAGAACAGTCTCATTGACTACGTTATTGTAGATAGTGATGTTTTCTCCCTTGTGTATGACACCAGAGTGTACAGAGGATTTGAAATTGGAAGTGATCACTATTTAGTCTTGAGCAGGATAAAATTGAATTTCATATTGAAAAGAATGCAAGAAAGTTTTAAAGCGAATTAAAGTTGAGCAGCTCTCAGATGTGAACTGTAGACTAAAATACACAAAGATTACTGAAGAAAAAATGAAAGAGTTTGAGAACAGGAATCAAACCTTGGAGATTCAGTGGCAAGCCTTGAAGAAAATCTTGATTGATTCAGCCAGAGATGCATGTGGTGAGGTTGTCTGCAAGGATAGAAAAATCAGAACTCCATGGTGGACACATGAAATTAAAGAGGAAGTGAAGGAAAAGAAGAAAGCATATCAAAAGTTCCTGGCAAATAAGTCAGCTTGTGCTCTTAGAGAATACAGAGACAAATGTAAGAAAGCTAAACACTGTGTAAAGCTAGCTAAACAAAAGTCATGGGAGGACTTTCGCAAGAACATAGAAAATAAATATCAAGAATGTGGCAAAATATTTTGGAGGTTGTTGAAGAAGCTTCTTTTTTAATTTGGAAAACAAAAATGGAATGCAGAATTTATGCTTGGTGAGGATATATTGTTGGAGGTGGAAGAAATAAGAGATCTGGGGGTAATAGTGGATAAAGATCGGAAATTTAGGGGGCACATAGCCAAAATTGTGAAGACAACACAAAGGCTTTTGGGAATGATGCAGAGGACACTGACTTGTAGAAGTAGGGAGATTCTTGTTCCATTGTATAAGGCTTTGATTAGGCCACACATGGACTATTGTGCCTAGATTTTATCACCTGGTTTTCACTAGGATGAAAAGATGTTAGAGGGTTCAGAGGCAACTGAGCAACTGACTAAGGTAGTTTCTAACTTCTGGAATGTCGAGTATGAGGAAAGATTGAGAAGATGCAACTTCCAGAGTCTGGTGAGCAGGAGGCAGAGGGGGGGGGGTATGATAGGGACCTACAAGTTATTAAGGGGTTGCTATAGGATTAGTGCTGGAGAGGTTCTACAGAAAATAGTGGGAGATCAGGGGGAGAACCAGAGGTCATCCCTTGAAGCTGTATAAGGAGGGTGTGAATAGGGGAGTGAGAAGCAGGTTTTTTTTGTGCAGAGTTGTGAATGATTGGAATGCTTTGCCTGAGAGTGTGGCATCTACAGAGAATTTGAGTGTGTTTAACGCACTGTGTGATGAGCTGTGTGTTTGATAAAAGGACCTCCTAGATGAGTCTGACTCCATGGGGTCTTGGGTAATAATAATAATAATATTTGTTTTTAGGTACTACAGAAATCATGATTTAGTAGTTGTTTTGAGCATCAGTTCTAATATTCTTATTTTCTGTTATTTTATTTTTTCTATTTACTTTATTATGTACTTCTTTATCTCTATTTAGAAAGGTATAGTCTGATAACCTCTTATCTGGTAATTGGACCATGCTCGATGTATGCATGAAACTATGAAAACTCCAGTTTTGGGCTGCAGTTTCTCTGACACTTTCATTGGCATTGATCACCATATCATGCTCAAAGTCACTTAGTTATGTTTTTAATTCAATTTTTATGATGATTTGCACATGCATACACACACACTCATGCGTATACATGTACACACTCTTTCCTGCAGTATATTTTCTGGAATTGACACATAATTTTCTCTAATGAAGCATCTGGTTTCTTAGACAGGAATCCACTGATAAACTAGACACTAGCTATGTGTGCACATTATTTGTGAAATAAAATGGATATATTTTTAGAAATTTATGTAAAAGGTATATGGAATGTGGAATAAGGTATATGAAGATTTATTTTTACTCATTGAAATAAACAGTTTTCAATTAGTTCATTTTTAACTCATAGGATGTCTTTTTATAAAATTTTCTATTAGATCAGTCACTTCAAGATTCCTCATTATATATTTTTCGTGGAGGAGTTCCCTAAAACAGCATCTGGTAAAATTCAAAAATTTCGAATCAAAGAAGAAACAGAAAAAATGATTCAGAAGAGTTAGGAACAATTTTAAACTGAAATTTTATAAATTTTGTGTGGCAGGTGCTCAAGAACAAAGCTGTTGTGTATTTCAAGTCCAACTTAACAGGTATATGGACCAGTGCATCTATAAAGAAGCAGGAAATAATTTTTCATTCATACATGCATGAATGCACACTTGTTATCAGCAGTATTTGAGAATGCTTATTTTTATATGAGAATATTTTTTACATTTTTATAGAAAAATATACCTTTTTTTTGTAATAATAATAACAATAAAATGTTGACTTTGTTTTACATGCTTGAAATTAATCAATAAATGGAATGAGAAAAGGATATTAAAAGTTGATGGCATAAATAATTAATAATGGTATTTTTTCTGTAGTTGTGCATTTTTAATATTTCTTTTTCTAAAACTGAATCATAGACTAATCCAAAAGGTAGGATTAATGTGTAAAGAAGTTAAGAAGATATATCTCCATTATTAACAATCTTCCATGTCTATGAACTCATAATAAGAGATCCAGCCTTACCTTAAAAATAATTCAAGCCTTGAACTTATATAATCTACTTTATTGCATCACATTTTCCCACAAGTAGTGGAAAAATATGATGTAGTGAAGTAAGGAAAGTGCTGTAGGGAGGTCTTCCTTTTTGATTCTTTGCACAGCCTCCATAAAATAAATTCACTTAAATATGTTTTATTCTTCAGTTAAACAATCCAGTCCTCATTCATATAACTACTGAACATATGAAATGTTTTTTTTTTTAAATTTAGCTTTCATTGTACTTTGTTATACTTCATAATTAGGTAGTATATGATTTTAATCTCACAGTGTGAGAGCACTGCTTTGCTTATTGGAGGCCTGCAGTGTCTTGAAAAAAGTTCTGTGTTTGGTGTCTAAAGCGAGGTTTCCAGATTATCTTACCTAAAAGTTGTTATGACAGGTGAATAATAGTGTAGTCGAGAAAGTGGTTCATATGTTTCCTAGATGTGATAGTAGTGAGTTGAGCACCGCAAAGATGAATGATATGATAGCTGAGCTGCATGAGGCAAAAAGGTGTGCATTTTGTAAACTGGAGCAGGTTGCATTGGACAATCTGTGGTGTTGCACATTGAAAATGAATGCTAGTGGCTTTGTGTGTGATAGACAGAATATTGTGTGTGTGTGTTGTGGGAGAGTGAGAATGAAAGAAGTAGAGGAACAAGAATTGTCAGAGGGGAGCAGGTGTAGTATAGAGAGTAATGAGTAGAAATAAGAATGTAAAGAGAGAGAGAAAGTGTGTGTAAATAGGATGATCTCAAAAAAAAAAAAAAAAGAGTGGGGATCAGCTATAAATGGAAAATTATGAAAATATGAAATATGGCAATAGAAATTTGGTAAAGCTGTGGATTACTGAGGCAATACAAGGGAGTAAAGATACAAGCATGGCTGCTCATGAATCTTCAAATGGTATTTGTATAATGAAAGAAATATCAACAGTCAATGCCATCAACTCATTAGTATTATGAGTTGGTGTGTCCATGGATTATTTGCATGTTCAATACCTGGTAAACTGAGAATGATATACTGGTAGGAACAGAAATAGAGAAAAAAATCTTCTGGAAAGATAGGAAGGATAAAAGAGGAGCCGGAAGGCATCATTAATGACAAAAAAATCATGCCTACTCAGAGTGGAGATGAAAGATGGCAATATGTGTGATGTTCTTTGGCTTATGGTTGAGAGGAACAGAGCAGGATGTTGTTATATGCCTGGGAACAAAGAGGATGATCCATGAAATGTTTAAACATATTGTTTGGACATGGGAATATAGACTAGGATGGAGGGAAAGGAGATAGCATACTGAAGCAGAGCGTAATTTCTCGTGTTTCTGTGTGATAACTACACAGTATGTAATGGAAGTATTGATACTATCACTAATAGGAACTAGTTGGATAGGGAATAGAAATAGTATTGGCATAATAGCATTAGTATTATTTTTAAGCCTACATGGTGTCATAAGGCTCATTTCTCACACACCAAAACATATACCATAGCTTGCATATATTCAGTATTGAGGCATTCACTACCCACTCTGGCATTCCATTCAATCAACATTCTCCATGAAAAAATAAATCTAATTATTGCTTCCCCAAGACAATTTTTAGGAATGACCTATCATTCTCCCATTGCCTGTTACCTTATGCAGTCTTCTTCTGCAGCTTCTCCCACTTAAGTGGGGTCACTGTTTGTAATGAGTCTCCTCCACACCTTCCTGTCTTGGACTGTCACCACATCCAAGTTCTTCATCTTCAAGTCCTCTTCTACCAGCTCCCTCCATCTCTTCTTTGGCCGCCCACGCTTCCGCCTTCCTTGCACATCCATCTGCATGACCCT
Source organism: Typopeltis vanoorti (assembly GCF_054136105.1). Classification (NCBI taxonomy): domain Eukaryota; kingdom Metazoa; phylum Arthropoda; class Arachnida; order Uropygi; family Thelyphonidae; genus Typopeltis; species Typopeltis vanoorti. The sequence continues at coordinate 91,456,508 of NC_143554.1, forward strand.
TCTTCCCACATATTCGTCCTCCCTCCTCATCACATGACCAAACCATTTCAACCTTGCCTCTTGTATTTTCGCTCCTAAGTTCGTAACTTTCACTGTTCCCCTGACATAGTCATTTCTCAGACGATCCTTTCTGGTCACACCGCACATCCACCTAAGCATTCTCATCTCTGCTACTTCCATCCTGCTGATGTTATTTTTCCTCAGGGCCACAGTTTCTATAGCATATGTCATAGCTGGCCTCACTACTGTCCTATAAATTTTGCTTTTCAGATTGATCGGCACCCTCTTATCGCATAACACTCCAGCCATCTCCCTCCAGTTCCTCCAACCCACTTGTATCCTGCATCCCACTTTGCAACACATATACTCTGTCTTACTTCTGCTCAGTCTCATACCTCTCTTTTTCCAGTACTTTTCTCCATCTTTCCAGTTTAGTTCCTGCTTCTTCTCTTGAATCTACACACAGCAAGATGTCATCTGCATACAACATTGTCCAAGGCACATCTTCTCTCAACTCCTCTGTTACCACCTCCATCACAATATTAAACAGAAACGGACTTGATGCTGACCCTTGATGCAAGCCAACTGTTACTTGAAAACTTTCTGTCTGTCCCAAAAACAGGTCCGAACGCTTGTCTTCACATTTCTGTACATTTCCCGCACCAACCTGACATATTTCTCCGGCACCTTCTTCTCCCTCAGATTCCTCCAGACTTCTTGCCTTGGCACTCTATCATATGCTTTCTCCAGATCAATAAATACCAGATGTAGCTCCCTTTGTTTCTCTCGATATTTTTCCATCATCTGTTGTAACCCAAAGATAGCATCTGTCGTTGATCTACCAGGCATGAAGCCAAATTGTTCCTTTGCAATCTCCACCTCCTTCCTCAATCTACCATCAAGAACCCTTTCTAGGATCTTCATTGCATGGGATATCAACTTTATTCCTCTGTAATTTTTACAGTCTTGTGCATCCCCTTTACCCTTGTAGATGGGAACAAGAGTACTCTCCCTCCATTCCTCGGGTATATTTTCCTGTTGGCAGACTTTCATGAACAGGTCCCACAGCAGGTCAATTCCCTCTTTCCCCAGTGCCTTCCATGCCTCCACTGGAATTCTGTCGGGGGCCCACCGCTTTTCCATTCCTCGTCCTCTTCATGGCCTCCGTCACTTCCATTCTACCGATGTTCTGCACCATCCCCTCAGAAGGCTGCCCATCTCCTCTGTGAGTCCTTGCATTTTCCTCATTCAAATGTCCCTCAAAGTATATTTTCCATCTGTTTCTTATGTCCACATTCCTCCATAATACTCTTCCTTCAGCATCTTTGATCTGCCTCACATGTAAGATGTCCTTTGCTGCTTTATTTCTACATTTCGCTAGTTGGTAAATTTTTCTCTGTCCTTCCTTTGTTTCTAATTGATCATACAGATCTTGATATGCCATGGCCTTCGCCTGTGCCACAACTCTCTTGGCTTCTTGCTTTCTCTCTTTGTACACCTCTCTGTCCTCTTCCACTCTTGACTCATCCCACTTCTGCTTTGCCTTCCTCTTAGCTGTCACTGCCACTTGTACATCATTATTCCACCACCAACCCTCCTTCTGCTCTCTAATCTTTCCAGATGTCTCACCAAGCACCTCGATAGCACAGCTCAGGATTAGTTTTGAATTACTTTTGTTACCTTATTAAGTATTTTCCTTATATCTATTTGATAGGATCCTCTCCATTAACAGCTCATTGGGCATCAGCAGATGCCTTGTGGTCACTCCCTTTCCTTGATAATGTTTCACACCAGCCCTCACCAGGTAGTCCTGTTATATGCTTTTCTGAAGATGAGTCACTCCAGATACACCATCCATCTCATTGAATGTCTACCCCTTCCTCTTTTCCCAGGAACTTTACCTTCTATTACTGTTTTCAGAAGTCTTCCTTCCATCCTTTAGTGTGTTCAGAGTATTTCAGCTCTGTCAGTATTTTCTAGCACCGATCCATTTGACTGCCTTTCAGTATATGATATTCTCAGAAGCCTTCTGTAACACCACATCTCAAAAGCTATCCTTTTTCCCATCAGACTTCTTTAGATTCCAGATCTCACATCCATAAGTTGCCATTGGGAAAAACAGCTGCATCCAGAATCCTGAACTTTGTTTTCCTTGGGGATAGATCTATCCTTCCAGATTTTAGACAAGTCTCTGACTGTTGTTTTAGCCATTCCTAGTGTTCTTCTGATGATCCTCTCACCAACGTTTTTTGCTGACACACAGCAATGTCATGTCATAGGTCTTGAAACCTATCATTTTTTGTGTGCATAAAAACTTTATATTCCTCAATCCTATCACCTCTTCAGGGAACATTCTCCAATTTGTTCCTCATTCTCTTCATTCTTCCGAAGTCTGAGTTCTTAAACCTCTAATGTTTCCTTATCCCCAGACATCCAGGCAAATATATCTATGCAAAGAAATCCATCTGTATTTCTTTTGTATTGTGGTGGCAATTTTCTGGGTAAGGTAGCATTTTTTGCAGTGTATACTTTGAACTACAACTACCTGAAGTGAAGTTCAACCAATACAATGCACGGTGTCCCATCTCTTGAAGCTTAAATGAATGACTCTACTGTATTTACAACACTTATCTGAAATCTCCATTCATCTACCAGTCTGCCTATTTTTTTATGTATTTTCCACCAACAAAAGTTTTTAAATCTGTAGTACATTAATACCATGGACATGCTAAAGCATTTTTTTTTTTTTTTTGTATATTTTATTTATTTTTTTACATAGTCAAAAACCAAAGATGGAACTTTTTCAAGCCATTTTAGGCCTCTGGTAAGTGGGTTGGAGATCTCATAATGGGTGACAAAATTCGTTGCCACATTGTGATTCAAACCTGAGGTCTGTTGGCTGAAGAGCAGTTATGAATCCCTCTATGGACATGGATGTTTGTGACTATTTCCAGTTGGGAGATGAATTTCATCTGAATGCTTTCATAAATGGAGACTAACACCAAACCTCAATAAGACCGAGGTTAGCTCTTTTCACCTAAACACCAAATTAGCAAATAGGAAACTTCAGTCAGCTTTAACAACACAATGCTGCAGCACCAAGATTTCCCTAAATATCTGGGTGTTACCTTGGATAGAACACTATCTTTCAAAAGACATCTGGAGAATCTCTAACATCATACAAAACCCGATCTTTAACATCATACAAAAACTGTGAGGTTCTACATGGGGGGGGTTCTTCTGCTATTACACTGTGATACTCCATGTTGGCCTTAATCTACTCTGCGTCAGAATATTGTTCACCAGTATGGCTAAACAGCCCTCATATCAAGAAAATCCACGCAAATAAATGCAGCAATGAGGACAATAACAGGTTGTGTCAAATCCACTCCCCTCTTTCCAACTTCCAGCAATATTGCACCACTGAATCTGCACAGATAAGATGCTCTAGTAAAAGATTACAAAAAACTAAACACCAATCCCCTGTTACCAATACATAAAGACCTCCCATTAAGGGAACTAAAGGGCAAAACCGGTTTGGGTAGTGGCCCTTCCCTTAATGCATAGTATTATACATGTCAGCAAGGAGATGTGCTTTGCATTATGGGAAATACTAAGACAAGGAGTGATGAGAGCTTGGTTCACCTTTACCACGAGTTGCCTCAGTCCTGAAGATACTTCAGGTGCAAACTTTGTTTGCTTACACTTGGATAAAGGATTAAACTAAATTTATTATAGTCTAACCAAGTGGAAAAAACTTCCAAATGTACTTATATATTTTGATGTCATGCATCTTTATTATGCCATACACTAAATAAATAATATTTTGAAAAATTGGTGGTGAAATAAATATCTCAAAAAGTGTTGAATGCAGTTTTGTCTACAGTTAATTTTGTATAAAAGTCATGATGTCAGTTTGAAGGGTTATTTGGTATTTTATGTAAAGAAAAGGAGAGTCAACCCATAAAATCCTGCTATATGTAATTTTTAAAATCATGAAACATGATTTTAAAAATCATGTTCAATGATTTTTAAAAGAGCTAAAAGAGAATGTGGTGAACTATGATCCTGTTTTATATTATGGAGTAATAGGAACACATAACAGTGTTTAGAAATTGATGTGATTTGCTTCACATTTTGCAAATATCAAGGAATAATCCTTAATCCAACATAATCCTTCTCTCCAGAGAAAGCATTTTAACAAAATTAAAATTTTAAAATTTTAACAAAAACTTCTGTCACAATCATAAGAATGCAAGAAAGAATGCCAGTTTACATGCCTTAATAATTTTCTTATTGCAAATGAGGTTTCACTTTCTGCTTCAGTCAGTACTTAATCGCATTTCCAAATTATAAAGTTTTTCCCCCACCAAAGCACATGATTGGATAAGAACAGTATTTCTTGTTTCTTTATCACATTCACACAACTGGGTGGCTGTCTGTCATATAGGCTGCTGTCAGGAGAGAACAGAATTTTGTAAAAATGTGCCTGTCCAATGCAAAAGGGACAGGCACATATTTACAAATTGACCAGTATATATAGCATTCGTTTCCTTTTTTTTGTGTGGAATTTTTGCATAAAAACTAGTATTTTGTCAACTGTTTTAATGAGATAGATCTTGCATGTAATATTATCGTATTTGAAATCATTAAAAAAATTACTTTTCAAAATATTGTGCATTGCATAAAATAGGTTGGTGTTTTAGCCTGGTGATGCATATATGAATGCATAGTAATATTTTGATTTTTATCATTATTTCACCATTCATTATCCACAAAAAACAGTCAACAAGAACAACTCCAGCAATATTGAAGCATCACTACTTAGTGGTTCATATAATTCTGAAAAACTGTGACCACTTATATTTTCTACAGTGATGTTTTGTTTTTTAATTTATTATTTAAATAATTTAATTAAATGATGTTATGAAAAACGAGGAAGCAGGATGGAACTCCCATGAAAATAAATATTTGCATGTGTTCTAATTACCAATCCATTTGTTAGACTTACCATAGTTTTATATGCAGATGATGAATGCAAAAAGCTAAACTGGGGGGGGGGGATAGAGTTTCTGTTCGATACTCTACAGTCATTGAAAATACTGTCCAGTCAGACATTCTGTAATGTCTGACTGTACAGATGTTTGTTATGGGAGATTGATTGTTAAGGGACATTTTACCTACAGCAGTATAAATTGGGGAGAGGAAGATGCATGTAGCAATAAGGGAATGGAATTTCTAGAATTCTTGAGGGACAAATGTCTTAGGCAGCATGTAATAGAGGGAACAAGATGTTCAAGAGTTTTGGATTTGGTCATAGCATCGGAAGGGTTGATAATAACTGAGATGACATCTCTCCCACCAGTTGGAGAGAGTGACCATGTGGTTTTGACTTGGAAGATGAAATAGACATGCAGGAGTATCAAAGAGATGGGAACGTATGTGGAATTATAAGGCAGGTGATTATAAGAGTCTTAGATATCAACTTGGGAGAGTTTCATGGAGGGAGGAATTGGAAGGCTAGGATATCATTAGTGCTTGGGAAATTGTGAAGGAATATTTGATAGCAGCATTAACAAGCTGTATTCCACAAGTAAAGAAGAGGACATAATTTGGTGTAAAGTGGATGAGAAACAATATTGAACAGGAACTGCATGTGAAAAAGAGGCTGGAAGAGATATAAGGAGACAGGTGAAGAGAAGATGCACGAAGAATATAAGACACAGGCCAGAAGAGTGACTAGTATGGTAAGGAAGGCAAAACTGGAATATGGGAGATTGGCCCAAAGATCCAAAGAAAATCCTAGGGAATTTTTTAACTATGTGGCCAGTAGGAGGAGAAATGATTGTGGGAAGAATGACATTGTAGGATAGAAATGGGAATAGAGTGACTATGCAGAGGACATAGTGGAATTGTTCAATGAACACTTTATTGCAGTATTTCATCCTGGAGGAGTAAATTTTAATACTAGAGGGATAGGGCAGGTTTGAGGTTTAGAGGTGCAGGAGGAAAGTGTGTTCCAGATATTGAGTACTCTTTGAGAGTACTCAATATCAGAATTTTGAGAGGATGTGCTAAAGAAGTGAAAGCTCCTTTGAGCTGGCTTTTCAATGAAAGTCTGGCTATAGGAAAGGTGTCCAGGGAATGGAAGGAAGGTAAGATAGTGCCATTGCATAAGGGTGGTAGCAGACTGGATGTGTCTAACCATAGACATGTTTGTGTGTCATCAGTAGTTGTTAAGATCTTGGAGAAATTAGTGAGGGACCGTATATAGTTGGGCAGGTGAGGGTAATGTTATCTGTGAGTCAACATGGATTTGTTGAGGGGTGCTCTTGTTTTAGTAATATGCTAGCCTTTTATAAAAAAAGTTACAAGAGCAGTAGATGAGGGAAAGGCATATACTGCCATTTTCTTGGATTTAGCAAAGGCATTTGACAGAGTGCCACATGATAAGCTGATATTTAAGTTGCAGCACATGGGTTTTGATGTCAGGTTGGTCAACTGGATTTAGGATTGGCTGTCTGATAGGTATCAGAGAGTGGTGTATGGTGGGGCAGTTTCAAGGAGGCAGAAAGTTACAAGTGGGAGGGGGGGGGTCCCACAGGGCTTAGTACTGGGACCTATATTGTTTATATATCAATGACATTGTCAGTGGATTGCAGGTGGGGGGATATTTAGTTGTTTGCAGATGATGTGAAGCTGGGAAGGGTAATTAGTAATAGTGCAGATGTTGGTAGCCCTGCAAGAGGATTTTAATAAGCTGGACAGATGGGCAATGAATGGAGGGTGTCAGTTTAATGCAGCAAAATGTAAAGTCTTGAGGTTTGGAACACATCGATGGGACACTTCATTCTCTATTGGAGGAGTTGACTCCATGGATGCCTGAATAATAATAATAATAATTTAATGAATTTACCCCTCCTTGCAGGGGTAAATTCATTTACTAAGCTATCAGTATATATACAAACATTTTTTTTTCTTCCCCAAATCAAGTTGATAACCTCTGATGTGACATACCTGTGGTGCACCTTTATGATCACATGGCTAGGGATTATAGAATATTATGTAATTCTTTTTGTTTCACAGTAATACTACAATTGTAATGTAATGAATGTATATGTATTTATAATTATTCTTTTTCTTTTTGATGTGTCAATCATAAGCAAACGGTTCATGTCTCATCAATATAGGTTGAAATGTAATTAATATAACCTAAAACTGATAGGTCTTTTTTCCTTCTGCATATCTCTGGATTCTTAATGAATCGTTGCTTACTGTCCTATATATGTATTTAAAATTATACAAGTTGAATTGCTCGCTAAGTGCAGTCAACATCTCATTAAAGTGAGCTAATAATCTTGGAATGGTGTAGTAAATTTTATGGATTTTAGCTATTCTTTTGTTTTGATTCTTAGAATTTTGAAGTATACACTTTTTTTTTTTGTCTAATTCTTTATTGAATATAAAATATATACTTGTATATATTAAATAAATATTTGTTAGTGAGCTAAAAATGTATTAATCTGTTGTCTAGAGAGAACTGCCATTTCCATCAATCCAGTCTTCTACTTTTATTCTGTTTAATCCCTGCCACATCTTTCCAGGAATTCATCTTGTTGCAACACTCATTGAACAACTAAGTCAAGAGCAGTGCTACTTCTGTCATATATTCCCTCAATATTATTCCTCAACACATTTTCCCTCAATGAAATACAGGATTGAATTCTTTATGATGGTCAGCATGGATTTGTTAGTGTAAGTCCTGTTTTAGCAGTGTGCTTGCATTTTATGATAAGGTAACAACTGTGTCAGATAAGGGAGAATCATATATAGTGATATTCTTTGACTTTGCAAAAGCGTTTGGAAGATTACCAAATGATAATTTGGTGTACAAGCTGCAGAGGATGGGAATAGATAGTATATTATTATTATTCTTATTCGTGACTCCTCCATATTGGTTAGATGGATCAGATATTAGCTCTCTGAACAATACCAGCATCTCAAAAAAGGAGGGTAACCAGTGGCATGCCACATGATTCTGTTCTTGGGCCCTTGCTGTTTAACTGTTTGTAAATGATATATCATGTGGACTGACTGGGGATTTTCAGTTGTTTGCTGATGATGCAAAGTTGGGAAGAATTATAAGTTGCACTGCTGATGTTAATTCCCTTCAGGAAGATTTGAATAGACATTTTACTTGGACAAAGGAGTGGGGGTTGTAGTTTTAATATCAATAAGTGCAAGGTGTTGCATTTCGGAATGCAGTGGTGCCATACTGTAGGAAGTGGATGAGATTAGAGATTTCGGAGTGATGGTTGATGGTAGACCGAAGTTTAGAGAGCATACTGCTAGTGTTGCAAAGGCTGCACATCATAGTGCTGCTATGATAAGAAGTACTCTAACAGATAAGGATAAGGAAGTGCTTGTGCTACTGTATAAGGCACTGGTCAGACCACACTTGGACTACTGTGGTCAGATCTGGGTACCTGGTTTTCAATGTGATGTGGAGATATTGGAAAGGGTTCAGAGGCAAGTGACTAAGACAAAGTCAGGACTCTGGAATGCTGGCTATGGAAAGAGGTTGAAGAGATATGGATTACAGAGCTTGTTGGATAGGAGTTAAAGAGGTGATATGATAGAGACATTTAAGTTAGTGAGAGGATTTCATCAGATTAATCCAGAGGCGATTATAAAAAGAGTAGAAGGTGAGAAGGGAAGAACCAGAGGTCATCCCTGGAAGTTATGTAAAAGTGTGGTGAAGAGGGGTGTGAGGAGTAGATTTTTTATGTGAAGACTTGTCATTGAATGGAACACATTACCAGTATGTTTTTTTTTTTTTGTTAATGCAAGGAGTGTTAAGGATTTCAAGATTTTATATGATAAATATGTTGTCAGTTGAATGAACCTTCCACAATGAGTCTGCCGACTCCATGGAGGGTGTAATAATAATGTGATGTAGAAAGGATGGTTTAACCAGTCTGACAGCCTTATTAACAACAAGCGTACTTAATATCTGAAACACTTCATCTTCCAGTGTTATATTAAATGTCCTCCTCTTCTCAACATGAACTACTCTGAGATGCAATATTCATTAAACATTTCCACTACATTATCCATTGTTGTCACTCTGGCACCAAATCCAGCAATCAGTCATTCTGTCATATTCACTCTTTTTTTTACTGGCCACATAACTAAAGATTTCCTTTAGTTTTTCTAGGCTTTGTGTGCTGGCTTCTTTTCAAGCTTTGTTCTCCTTCCTAATCACACCATCTCACACACAACCAGAAATTATTATTATCATTACACCCTCCATGGAGTCGGCAGGCTCATCATGGAAGGCTATTCAACTGACAAGAAATCTATCATACTGAATCTTAAAATTCTTAACACTCTCTGCATTAACAACATATTCCAGTAATGCTTTCCATTCACTGACAATTCTGCATGTAAAAAATCTACACTTCACACCCTTCTTCACCACATATTTATACACCTTACAGAAATGGCCTCTGTTTCCCCCCCCCCCTGCTTTTTACTCTTTTTATAATCCACTCATAAACCAGCAAATTATGATCACCTGAGACAATAAGCCTTGCTCTCCCAAAAAAGGAAAAAAAAAACACTAGAAAATTTTCTAAAAATCTTTTCCTAATTAAAATAATTTTTTTTATTTATGTTGTGTCGTGTCTCTTCTGTTTCTATACTACTTATGAATTAGCAGTCACATAAGGTGGGAATACCCTATAGCTCTCAGGAATCACAGCTGCTGTGAACGCAAGACGAATGAAGTAGTGCTCGGACGAACTGAGCGCTACTTCGTTTGTCAGAGCCAGGCCAGAGGAGATCACGGGTATCGCGCATTGGCGATCACTGCAGATGATCAGTCATAGATCGTGTGTAGTGTGTATTCTCAAATCGTCTACTCAACTCCCCACCCCAAGATTAAATCTTAAGTGCTTCCCCCCCCCCCCCCATGATTAAATCCTGAGTGTGCCACTGGAGTTACAAATTTCTGAAAGGGTTATACAGAATTCCAGTAAATGGAATTTTTCATTTTATAGTTGGGAAAAGTATCCTTGAAAGTTGAGAATAAATGCTGTCAAGAAGGAGGGGGGGGGGTAGATTTTTCTCTTATACAGCGGTGTGTGATTGGAATGGATTGCCATTGGATGTTGTGTGCACAAGTAGCATGAATGAATTTAAGAATAGGTATAACATCTGATGCAAATAGTATGGCCTCACTCAATGAGTTCCTGACTACCTGGAGGATTCTCTTAATAATAATATTTCCATTCTACCATTACCTTATGCAATGGTATTATTTTACTCTCATTCCATTCCTTGGGAATGTATCCCATTGCAAGACTTTCATTAAAAAATCAGGTCAATAGCATGGTCATTTCCTTAGCACACTTCTTTGAAACATGTAGTGAAATATTCTGTACTCTGTTGTAGGAAATCACTTCCTCGTGCAAAATAACCAATTCCGCAACAGAAAATAGTCACTTCTTGGGATGCTATTAAAATATCATTTGGACATAAAATTATGAGCATGTTTAATCTTTTTTTTAAAATAAACAATGTTTAAAAAATTAGTATTACTTTAAAAAAAATCCCAAAAATAAATAACTAAATAAATTGGCTGTTTGTTTTGACCAATCACATCACTCCATGTTAACCCATGACAGGTGCTTTGATTGTGACTCCAGATTTTTTTATTTGAAATTCTCATGGGAAAACATTGACGAGTCAGTCAAAGAAAATTTTGATGAACATTTACACGAAGCTGCGAGCTTCACACCCTGGCAGGACCAAGGAAGAGAATGTAGCGATGGTTGAGCAAGCTGACTGGTATTTTGGAGAGAACATCTTTAATGTGAAAGCCAATAAAAAGTGGTCACATATGCTGAAGACAAAAAACAAAGGATCACAATGGGGAGTTGAACTAAACCAATCCAGTGGGAAGCACTGGATGCCAAGATTTGACAACTTCGTTTGGTGTGCCATTTGCTGAAAGATACATGCATTTTTTTATTATTTTTTTTTCAGGAATGAACAGTCCACACTGAACATGCTGATTGTTGAAGTCAACAGTGATCCTGATCTGCCACAAATATCAAGAATGGTGTTTTATTGGATGATGGAGGATCTTGGCCTTAGGTACATAAAACAGCAACGTATGTAAGCCTTCATAGAAAGGGAGGATGTAATTGCTTGGCAGCATCGATATCTTTGAGCTATTCGACAGCACTAACAAGCTGGGAGAAATATAATTTTTCTGAATGAAACGCGGGTTAATTTTGACACACTACCAGCAAATCATGGAATGACACAACAAGAGCACATGAGATGCCATGTTGAAAGGATTATCAGTCAGGTTGAAGACTCCAAGTGGAAAAGGTGGATGCCTGATTGTTGTGCACGGAGTTGGCATGGGCAGTTTGTTGAAAGGCAGAGCTCTGTCAACACCATGTTTCACTGATAGCAGTGCTCATCTTCAGGCTGAGTCAATCAATCAACCTTTATTAGTAATACTCTTGGAATTTTATGTAGGAAAACGAGTACATTGTCAGTATATTCTTATAACAACATTACTTTCCACAGCTTCCATTTGACTCTGCGATATATGTCCTCCAAGCTACTGTCCCATGTGAGGATATTCCTGCTACATTCCACTCTAGTTTTTCTGTCCAAATACTTTCCCAGCCCAGAAAACAACAGCCTCTCCTTCTACATTTAAATGCAATCAATCTCTTGTATATAATTCTTTTCAATCATCAAATGCACTTCATACATGTGTGTGTGTTTTCCAGACCTATCATTCTCACTATCATCCAATTCATTATTACTGCTCTTCTTCACTGTGCATTATCATACCTTGGAAACACATTCACTATCTTTCCTCTCACATTCTTCTGCAGTACAGTCCCTAACACCAATCTCAAATCTCTTGCTATCCAATTCACAGTGCTTCTTGGGTCATTCATAAGGACCATATCACTATCCTCATTCACATTTTCACCCACTTCATTGCCACATTCTCTACTGTTCCTCCATTCAAGCACTCCTCTGACACTACTGTGCACTTGCAAAATAATTGAATACCCATATATCTCCCTCCTCACAGTTCCATTTATTCTTTGTTCAAGAATATCACTAACTCTTCCCACTTTTATGCACTTCCTTCTTTCTCTTCCATTATTTTCTCCTTCTTGTCATCTCTCTCTCTCTCTCACTCACACACAGTTCATTGCAGTCATTCTCTCAACCTCCTCTTTCTTTTCCTGTCTCTTCCATTCTCTCATCGTCTTCTCTCCCCTGTTCTCTTATGCTCTTGCTTTTCTGCACCTGTTCATTAACCTCTCAAAATCTCATTCTCTCTAAACACCTTTTTCGGCTCAATTTTCAAACTTTCTATTTCCTCTCTCAACACCCCAATTTCTTTCTTCACTAAATTAAAATCAGCTTGCATAAGCATAGGATAAAGCAATCATATTAATATTATTATCAACAGACCTCGACGGAGTTAAGAGACTCATCATGGGAGGTCCCATTCTTGCATACACAGCTTATTGTACCTCAACTTAAATGCATTCACTGTCCCTGCTCTCACCATGCTCTCAAATAATGCATTCCGATCACCCACACGCTCCATGCAAAACATCTACTCCTTACCTTCCTTGCTCGTACCTCCTTATATAGCTTCCAGGAATGGCCTCTCATCCCCCCCCATCTCCAGATATATCTCATCCACGTTAATCTGGTAATTACCCATTATCAACTTATACATCTCAATTGCATCTACACTCTTCCTTTTATCCACTAAGCTCTGTAATTTGCATTCTCTTAATCTGTCTCCTCATATTTCGCATTCTAGAGACCAGAAATCAACTTATCAATTGTCTCTGAACCCACTCCAACATCTCATCATTGTTTTGAAAATCTGACAACCAAATCTGTACATAGTAATCCATATGTAGCCTGATCAAAGCCTTGTACAATGGAATTAAAACATTTTACTTCTACATGTCAGTGTTCACTGCATTATTCCCATAATCCACTGTGTTGGCCTCACAATTTTAGCAAAATGTCCACGAAATTTCAAGTCTCTACCCATTATAACCTCAAAATCCTTCATCACCTCCTCCAAAATATCCCCACAAATACTATACTCTGCATCCCATCTTTGCTTCCAATTTTAAAACTTTACACTTTGTAATATTAAACTGTCATCCTGACACATTGCCCATTCAGACAGTCTATTTAGGTCGTCTTGCAAAGCTACATTATCTGTTCCACTTCTCATACTCTCCACACTTTGCATCATCTACAAACAAGTGTATATCACCATTTAAGCCCTTTCCAATGTCATTTACATGCAAATTCAACAACGGCCCCAAAACAGACCCGCTGGGGCACACCACTAGTGACTTTCCTCTTCTGGCATATCACTCTCCCCCAATACACAATCTGTTGATACCTGTCAAACAGCCTAATCTGCAATCCAATGCACTAATCTACTATCCAACCCCCACCTGTTTCTCCTCCTGCACCTCTGAACCTAGAACCTGCCCTATCTCTCTAGTATTAAAATTTATTCCTCCAGGATGAAACACCAATAAAGAGTTTTCATTGAACAATTCCACTATGTCCTCTGCATCAGTCACTCTATTCCCATTTTTCTTCCACAATCATTTCTCCTCCTACTGGCCACATAGCTGAACTTGTTGACATCAAGTTCACTCAATTCCTCATATGCCTCCTGCTCACTCACCATCAGTGGTAACTCCCTCATTCCCACTGCAGTATATTACAATCTCACGTTCTGCAATATATTACAATCACAAGACGGAATACTTTAATGAACTGCTCATTTAACACCTCTACAATATTAACGTTTATTTTTTGAAATCGTTTGTACTTATTTAGCGTTTATTTTTTGACACTAATTAGCAACACTATTTTAAATAATGGCGGCAGTTAAAATTACAAATGGTGTATCACCAAGTTCTCCCCCCCCCCCATTTAAGGACTCCAGCGCGATATCATACAGGATTTTGTAGCATGAGGGGACTTGTGGAATGTATGCATCCCAGTGATTATATATGTGGCAGGAGAAAGAAGGGGAAAATGTATATGTGCAAAATGCAGGCAATGGGAGGAACTTGGTGATTTAGAAATGACCATAACTGACCTCGTTGAGTCAGAGACGGGAGATTCTCCACATAGAGAGATGACGGGTATGCTAGAGGGTGAGAGAAGTATGAATAAAATAATAAGAATGGGGAGTATGGAAAGGTTGAATGATTCTGAAGTTCTAGGAGATAGTCTCAATTGGGAGGATGAATGGCAAACAAGAATGGCTGACTTACAGAGAGAGAGAGAGATAGATGAGCTGAAAGAGCAAATGGAATGTCTTGAGAGAGAGTTATGGGAATGGCAGAAGAAGAGAGAACAGGAACAGTATAAGAGAGGGAATGAGAGAGAGTTATGGGAGTGATAGAAGAGGAGAGAATGGGAACAGTAGAAGAGAGGGAATGAGAGAGAGTATGAATGATAGAAGATGTGAGAATAGAATAAGTGGAAGAGAGGGAATGAGTGTCAGATATAGGAATGATAGAAGAGGAAAGAATGGAAACAGCAGGAGAGGAGGAGGAATGTAAGGGAGCACAGAGACTAGAGATAGAGTGATGTCAGGAAGGCAAGTAAGTAGGGGAGCACAGAGAGAAACTGTTACAGGAGAGAGAGAGAGAGTGTGTGTGATGCATGTGAGCAATCGAGGAATAGAGTGGTAAGATGTGTAATGTATGGGGACTCAATGATCCGTGGTGCTTGAGATAGGATGCATGAGGAGTGTTTGCCAGGAGGAACGTGGAAAGTGTGGCTATGGCAATTAAGAGAGGTAAAAGGGTGGATGAGATGATTGTGATGGTGAGAACAAATGATTTGAGTGGTGGTGTAAATAGGGCAGTGAGAGATATGAGATTCTTGCTTGAGGCTGTACGAAAGAAGAAACACAGAAGAAAGATAGTGTGTGTGTTGTCTAGGTATGATAATGTCGAGCTGAGCAGAAGAGCAGTGATATTGAATGGCATAATAGCGAGAATGTGTGAGAAGAGAGGATTCCAATATGTGGATGCTTAGAGGGCATTTGAGAGCAGAGAGGAATTGTATGCGAGAGACTGCCTGCATTTGAATGAGGAAGGACGTAGGCATCTGGAGACATTGCTGTTCTGAACGAGTCAGTGTGTGTCTCAGTGTGGATGGTAGCAGGGGTGGCATTTTGTGGGAATGGGTACTTGGGAGAAGAGCGGCGACATCAGGTAATGCTGAGCCTAGTGGAGTCTAGAGGGGATAATGATGGGTATAGAAACAATGGCATTTTTATGCTTTATATCAATGCCAGGAGTATTTGGAATAAGGCAGAGGAATCGATGGCACTGATAGCATCAGCCTAGCCAAAGATTATTGGAATCACAGAGACGTGGTTGACAGAAGAGGATATAATAACAGGAATAGAAGTTGCTGGGTACAGCATTTTTCGGCAGGATAGAAAGGGAAAGCATGGTGGTGGTGGTGGAGTACTGCTTATGATAAGTAACGACCTATGTCCTCTAAGAGTGGAGGCTTTGGAAGGCTGTGACACTAATGATTTTGAAAGCATATGGTGTGAGGTGGACGTGGGCAAGACAGGATATTTAGTGGGGGTGTTGCTACAGACCAAGGAGCACAGAGGGTGGGGACCAGGAGATGTTGAGAGTGCAAGAAGAACGATTGTTATGGGAGATCATGGCAAGTGCAAGAAGGATTGTTATGGGAGATTTTAACTACAGCAGATTGGGTAAAGAAAGATGCATGTAGCAATAAGGGAATGGAATTTCTAGAATTCTTGTGGGACAAATGTCTTAGGCAACATGTAACAGAGGGGAACAAGAGGTTCAAGAGTTTTGGATTTGGTTATAGCATCAGAAGAGCTGATAATAACTGAGATCACATCTCTCCTACCAGTTGGAGAGAAACCATATGGTTTTGACTTGGAAAATGAATAGACATGCAGGAGTATCAAAGAGACGGGAACGTATGTGGAATTATAAAACAGGTGATTATAATAGTCTTAGATGTCAACTTGGGGAAGTTTCGTGGAGGGAGGAATTGGAAGGCTGGGACATCATTAGTGCTTGGGAAATTGTGAAGGAATATTTGTTAGCAGCAATGGAAAGCTGTATTCCACGAGTGAAGAAGAGGAGACAATTTGATGTAAATGGATGACAAACAATATTAAACAGGAGCTACATGCAAAAAAAAGAGGCTATGGAAGAGATATAAGGAGACAAGTGAAGAGAAGATGCATGAAGAATATAAGACACAGGCCAGGAGAGCGACTAGTATGGTAAGGAAGGCGAAACTGGAATATGAGAAAAGATTGGCCCTTAGATCCAAGAAAAACCCTAGGGAATTTTTTAGCTATGTGGCCAGTAGGAGGAGAAATGTCTGTGGAAGAATGATATTGTGGGATAAAAATGGGAATAGAGTGACTGATGCAGAGGACATAGTGGAATTGTTCAATGAACACTTTATTGGAGTTTTTCATCCTGGAGGAGTCGATTTGAATACTAGAGGGATAGAGCAGGTTCGAGGTTTAGAGGTGCAGGCGGAGAGTGTGTGTTCCACATATTGAGTACGCTGGATGTTAGTAAAGCTGTGGGACTGGATGGTATTTCACCACAAGTTTTGAGAGAATGTGCTAAAGAACTGACTGCCCTTGAACTGGCTTTTCAATGAAAGTCTGTGGGAAAGGTGCCCATGGAATGGAAGGAAGGCAAGATAGTGCCATTGCATAAGGGCGGTAGCAGACTGCAAGTGTCTAATTATAGGCCGGTTTGTGTGTCATCAGTAGTTAGTAAAGTCTTGGAGAAAGTAGTGAGGAACCATATACAGCATTGGGCAGATGAGGGTAATGTTATCAGTGAGAGTCAACATGGATTTGTGAAGGTGGTGGTGCTCTTGTTTTAGCAATATGCTAGCCTTTTATGATAGAGTTATTACAAGAGCATTAGATGAGGGGAGAGGCATTTGACAGGGCCCACATGATAAGCTGATATTCAAGTTGCAGCATATGCGTCTGGATGTCAGATTGGTCAAGTGGATTCAGGATTGGCTGTCCGATAGGTATCAGAGAGTTGTGTATGGTGGGGCAGTTTCAAGGAAGCAGAGGGTTAGAGGTGGGGTCCCACAGGGCTCAGTACTGGGACCTATATTGTTTAACCTTTATATCAATGACATTTTCAGCAGATTGCAAGGGGATATTTGGTTGTTTGCAGATGATGCGAAGCTGGGAAGGGTTATTAGTAATAGTGCAGATGTGGTAGCCCTACAAGAGGATTTGAATACGCTATATAGATGGGCAAATGAATGTGGGGGTGTCAGTTTAATGCAGCAAAATGTAAGGTCTTGAGGTTTGGGACACATCGATGGGATGCTGCATACTCTATGGGATGAGTTAAACTGGAGGAAGTAGGAGAGACAAGAGATCTGGGTTTGATGATTGATAGAAACCTGAAATTTAGGGGACATATTGCAAAGGTAGTGAAGGTAACACAGAGGATTGCTGCAATTATGAGAAGGACACTGACCTGCAGAGATAAAAGTGTTATCATTCTGTTGCATAAGACTGATCAGACCACATTGAGACTATTGTTCTCAGATCTGGTCCCCAGGATTTGAAGGGGATAAATTAACTGTGGAAAGGGTACAAATGCGGGTAACAAAGATGGTGTGCGGACTGTACAATGTTAGTTATGAGGATCGGCTGAGGGAATGTGGACTGCAGAGTTTGGTGGATAGGAGGAGAGGTGATATGATTGAGACTTTTAAACTGTTGAGAGGTGGGTACACAGTTGACACTGGGGAGTTCTTTTGCTTGGTTGAACAGCAGGAAGGAGTCATGACAAGAGGCCATCCCTGGAAGTTACGAAAGGAAACTCAGAAAGAGGGTGAGGAGTGGTTTCTTTGCATGGAGGGTGGTTGAACCATGGAATGAATTGCCTGATGGAGTGGTGAGAGCGAGAACGGTTAGTGCATTTATGGAGTAGTATGATAGACTGTGTTTTCCTAGGAAGGACATCCCTCAATGAGTCTTGATAGACTTGTGTTTCTTAGACCTCTCACGATGAGTCTTTTGACTCTATGGAAGGCCTGAATAATAATAATAATAATATTCTCCTCAGTGTTTTTCAATCTCCCATTATCACTGACCAACATCATCCTCCCATAATCATTCTTCCTTCTACTGGTCACATATCAAAAAAACTTCCTAGGATTTCTTTTAGCATCATTTGCTAACTTCTACTCATAACCCACTTTTGCTACCGTTACCAAGTGTATTAAACCATTTTAATATGTTTTAAGCACATTATTTATGTCAGTAAACATCAATCAATGGCTTTACTTATTTTCTTCATAGAATATCTAAAGAAAATATTTTCTATAGACTCATTGTAGAAGACTCTATTCTAATTGTGTATGTGATAAGTTGCACATTAAATAATAACAGTTTACAGGAAGAGACCAGAATAATAACCACTCATTTCTTAATTTATTGTCTGATTGTTTTATACATAGATTATATTTAAATGTAGTAAGTTGAATATTAACACCCCAACTGGCCATGATGTCAATAGATGTCCAGCTAAATCTGGATACGATTTTGTAACACTCCATTGAATAACATGGATAAGAAGTGCAATTTGGTCTTGCTGTTTCATCCACCTTGGCCAGTTGGAAGATATAATAAATGGAGTTAATAATAGACATTGATTTCTTGATTTACTCTTATTGCTTTATACACAGATTATATTTAGAAAATGTTGTTCTTAAATCTTCAAAAGTTTTTCAGTCTCCTCTTTCATCACAAATTTCTGAACTTTACCAGATGCTGTCTTAGGAAACATCTCGACAAATAATATGTAACGTGGAATCTTGAAATGGCTAATCTATAAAAAAAAAAGTTAAAAAATTTTTTCAAAGCAAACATATAAAAATAAATAGTTTATAAACATAAAATAATAATTTATAAACAGTACAGAACAAAAATTTCCATTTTAAATAAAATAGCTTATACTTTTAAACAACTTCAAAAGTATAATTTTAATTGATATTAAAATACCATTCTAAAATTTGTATCAGATTTTTGATGAAGAAAACGTGGACGATAGCAGTATTAAACAAAAAAAATACACATGAAAATTGTAAAATACAGCCAATAAATGAACTGGATTAACAAATGAAGAAAATAATAGAAATATCAACTGAAAGAACACAGGATAACAGGTGGGCTAAAAAAGTAATGAATCAGATAAAAATGGGAAAGAGAACAGGAGAGAGAGAGAGACCAAGGCAAACATGGCAAGCTGGTCTTAAAAAAAAAAACAGAAACTATGATAAATCTTCTTCGCACTTAATAGTGGGAAGAAATCTAATGACAAGCGCACACTTCTTGGAAAGAAGTCATCCCATTGGACAAGGTACATCGTGCCATGTAACAAGTCGAGTTTGTAGCTGGTATAAATTGGAGTAATATAATGCTGCTTCCAAGTTAGTGCAACTATGTTCCAGTGAAATGGCTGCAAGAAGGGAACAGATAGAGTTTGAAAGAGACCTTGTGATAGGATGTCATGTTGCAGGGCTATCTCTTCAGCAAATTTTTGAGAAATTGGGCCATCCCAGGTCAACAATCACTGATACCATACTGAGATGGAAGCATAGTGAGCCAACTGCAAGTACTACCTGCAGTACCCATCGCACTCACCAAACATGATTGTAATGTGCTATGAAGGATAATATGTGAAAACTGCCATTCGTCATTGGCTGACCTGTTGAATGCAGAGTTCCAGGCACTTACTGGAACAAGAATCTGCAAAAAAAAAAAAATATTCAAAATTGAGGCTGACAATGTGGATTTCCATGGTAGGACTGCAATATGCAAGCTTCACATTACCCAAACCAACATGTAGTGTCGTTTTCAGTGATGCAAAGAGCATATACAATGGGATGTGGAAGCTTGAAAAGCTATGTTATTGAGTGACGAATCATGCTACACCTTCTACTGAGCAAATGGACAGGTTTGGGTGTGCCAGATGCCCAGTGAATGTCTCTTACCAGAATGGTAGTATGATGGTATGGTCCTGTTTTTCATGGTTTGCCCTCAGACATCGGTTTGTGGTGGCAAGAACACTGAACTCTGAGAAGTATTTTAACATTCTGGACAATGCAAATATTCCTACTTTGTGGCATATCTACAGAACTGACAATTATCTCTTTTAGCAGGACAATGCACTGTGTCATAAGACTGCTGCTGCTGTAACTGTGTAGTTTGTGGACATGAACATCACCACACTTGACTTGCCTTCACAGAGCCCTGATCTCAACCCTGTTCTGTGGGATGAACTAAAGCATCAGGTGAGATCAAGGGGATATTCACCACACAAGAGTCCAGAACCTCATTACATGCCTACAAGAAGAATAGCCCAAAATTCCCATTAACTGCTATCATACGCTTGTGAAAAGTATGCCGTGTAGGATCTGCATTGCAGCAAAAGGAGGTCCTACATCTTATTAAGATGGGTGCCATGGCTGTTTGTTCATCACATTATGGTGCCCATTGATTTCTTTCCAAGCATTGTACAGTGGTATACTTAGAGTTTGCAAAAGCTTTTGAAGATTGCCTCATCACAAGTTGGTCACTAAACTGAAGCATAACTAGTGAGGTATGTTTTAAAGGGTCCAGAGAAGACTAAGGTCCTAACTGGTGAATGGCTATTGGATAGGTATCAGCGAGTGGTGTATTTGAGGGCACTATTTCAAAAAAGGAGTCAGTTTTTGGACCATTGTTATTTAAGCTGTATATTAAATGATATTGGGATAGGTTTAACTAGTGATTTGCAGATGATGCAAAACTGAGGAATCAAGCAGACATTGTCTCAAAGGAGGACTTGAATAGATTGTATGAGTGGGCAACAGTATGGAACTTGCCAAGTGCAAGGTTCTGAAATTTGGTATGCAACAATAGGATGCAAAGGATACTTGATGAAGAAATTTTGGAGGACAATTAGGAGATGACACCCTGAAGTGGTGGTGGACAAGGATCTGAAATTCAGAGGTCACATAAGATCATCAAAGGCATCACATCAGATTACTGCAATGATGTGGAGAACCTTAACTTGTAGAAATAAAGTTTCTGATTCCATTGTAAAAGGCCTTAATCAGGCCTCGTATGGTCCTGTTTTTCATGTTTTAAGGTTATAACTAGTCTCTGGAGTGTGGGGGATATGATAACAGATTGAGGGAATGCAGTTTGTAAAACCTTGTGAATAGGGGAAAAGACAGGGGTTATGATGTCTGTGTGGTTAGCCTACTAGTGGCTTTGCACTTCGCAACGATATGCCTGGGGAAGATGTATCCTAGGTTTGAATCCTATCGACAATGCGAGGAGCTTAAGGATCTTCCTCAGCCATAGCCAAGCTAGCCGGTCTTGGGTGTAGACAGCAGGTTTTTTTCCACCAGTTTATCTGGGGTTTTTCATCCCACAAGCAGGCCAATAGGTCCCGTGAACACACATGGATTACAGTCAGGATACTGACCCAGCCATAGGCCTGATTTGTCAGCTATGCCGGTTAAAAGCCCAGATAAATTTTTTGGGGAGGGACTGAGATGGTGCCGTACCTCCCCCGTAAAGGGGACTCACAACCGTTGTATCATCATATGATAATTATTATTAGGGGATATGACCGAGACATTTAAGTTGGTACAAGGTTGTAAACAAGTTAATGTGGAATGGTATAGAACAAGGAGACACCTATAAGTTGTATATGGAGGATATGAGCAGGGACATAAGGAGTAGGTTCATTGTATGGAAAGTGGTTAATATCAGTTGAATGCTTCCTGACACTGTGGTGAATGCAGATACATTGAAAACTTGAATTACAGATACATAATTGCATGAATTTAAAGTCCGGTTTGAGGGACTTTGTGCGTAACAGTGTTTGTCTCCCGCAGTTTTAGACCCCATGGAGGTCTGGTGTTAATAATAATCATTTTTAAATGTGAAATGTTAATAAATTACATTTATTATACAACCAGGTTTGTCAATAAAGAACAGAAAAAACTGCATGCACACACACACACACACAACACTGCATTACATCATACAAAATGAGGCATAGCAATGAAGCAATACTCATCTGCAAAGGCATAAGGTAAGTAAGGCTTAGCCAAATTCACCTTAGCACTCAACCTTAGTGTCATACAAGAGATCCTGTTAATTTTTATTGATTCTTTACAGCTTAAATTAGGAATGTTCAGTATACCTTTAGAAGATTCTTTCAGAAACTCTCTGACTTACACAGGTGTATGTCTAAGTTTGAGAAGTATGAATTGGGTTATATTAGTTTTCTTTCACAATGAAATATAACTTTATTGTCAGTGGATATAATAGAATATTTCAGTTATATCCATTAGCAAAAAATTAGTCCATATTGTCGTTATCTGCTATGTTATCCTGGAGTGTAACCCACCCCATGCAGCTGTGATGTTCCATTGGAGAGACTAGTAAAGCAACTTTATCAGAAAAAGAACATAAATCTCATTAAATTCCTGTGACACAAAGCCCATACTTGCACAAACATGCATTTTAATAACCATGAAACACTGAGAAAAGACTAAAGTGATTCATGAGTGTTCCTATATTTAGGTCTGAGAGGTCTCTACCTCCACTCTTAATGGCTCTTATGCCACCAAGGTTGGAATTAGATGGCTGAATATGACTTGACTAGGGCATGCTTATGCCTGCCTGGTGTAAGTCTCATTATACTAGACAGGCACAGTAAGTAACATTGCACTTCATTATACCAAAATGAAGACATAATATTATGTCTTCATTTTGCATAATGAAGTGCAATGCAATATGTGTGTGGATAGTTTTAAATATACTCTGTGGATGTCATGAAATGTTGATGATTCTTGAATACTGCCTCAAACTCATTATTGTCACGCCTAAGAAACACACTTACTACCTTTCCTTTTAGATTATTCCTTTGACTCTTCTTCGTAAATCTCCTGATATCCATTCTCATATTCTCCTTCTGTCCAACCAAATCATTTGTTCTCAGAACCACAGTCAATGTTCTTAATCACCTTGTTTATCCTCCATCCTTAGGAAAACAAACCTTGTGCACCATCTCGCACCCTCACTAATCTCAATTCTCATCTTCACCAACTCATTTTTTCAATAATTTCATACTTGCTGTCATTCTAACATATTGTCAAATACATTTGCTTTTATTCTATCAGTTATGTTCTCCTTCATTCCAGTACGCTCACTTTTGTTGTGTCAGTCTCTTCCATTAACTTGAGAATAATTTTAATAGGCAATTTTATTAATGCTTTCACCTTTTCTGCTTTTCACCTTTCTACCAATGTTCCCTCTGAGCTGTGTGTGTGTGTGTGTGCATGCATGCAAGCACATACACGAAGCATACATGCCTAGTAACTGCATGCACAACATTTTTGCTTTTGAATTTCTAATTTACAGTCAATTTTTGAATTATATGAAAAATCATACTTGTCACTTATTATTACCCCAAGATCCCATGGAGTCAAAGACTCATCTAGAAAGTTCTTTATCATACACACAGCTCATCATACCATGCCTTAAACATACTCAAATTCTCTGCAGACACCACACCCCTTATGCAAGGCATTCCAATCAGCCTCTGCATGCAAAAAACCTGCTTCTTACTCCTCTGCTCACACCCTTTTTATACAGTTTGGAGGGATGACCTCTGATCTCCCCTGATCTCCCATTGTTTTCTGTAAAACCTCTTCAACATTGATCCTATAAATCCCTTACTAACTTGTAGGTCTCTATCACATCTCCCTTCTTCCTCCTATCCACTAGATTCTATAAATTGCATCTTCTCAAACTTTCCTCACATTCGACATTCCAGAGGTCAGAACTACCTTAGTAAGTCATCTATGGACCCTTTCCAACATCTTTTCATCCGTTTTGAAAACCAGGTGACTAGGGGATAAGGATCTGAAATTTAGGAGACACATTGTCAAAATTGTGAAGACAACACAAAGACTTCTACAAGTCAGTGTCCTCTGCATCATTCTCAGAAGTCTTTATGTTGTCTTCACAATTTTGACAATGTGTCCCCTAAATTTCAGATCCTTATCCCCTATCAACCCAAGATCTCTTATTTCTCCCCACCAAGCATAATTTCTACATTCCATCTTTGTTTCCCAAATTTTAAAACCTTACATTTTGCAACATTATACTCGCATCCCCATTTCCATGCCCATTCACTCAATTTATTCAAGTCTTCTTGTAAAGCTGCAATCTTCTCAACTCTTCAGAGTTTGTCGAAACTTTGCATCATCATCTGCAAACAACTGAATATCACCATCCAAATCTTTGCCAATATCATAAACATACAGGTTAAACAGCAGTGGATCTAAAACAGCCTCACGAGGTACACCACTAGTGACTTTCCTCTTCCTGGATATTGCTCCCCCATACACATCTTGCTGATACCGATCAGATAGCCAGACTCCAATCCAATGAACTAATCTAATATCCAACCCCAACTGCTCTAGTTTGATTTTGAACTTATCTAGCATTTCCAAAATATAAGTATATTACTGTGTATCTCTCTCCTTTGTCCAAGGAAGCCGTCACCTTATTGTAATAAGTAAGTAGATTACTAAAACATGACCTCCCCCTTTAGCAAATCCATGCTGTCCATCAAAGATAATACCATTGTTGTCAACCCAATTCTAGATCCTAGTTCTCACAAGCTTCTCCAACAACATTGTTGTCTACCCAATTCTAGATCCTAGTTCTCAAAAGCTTCTCCAACAACATTGTTGTCTACCCAATTCTAGATCCTAGTTCTCAAAAGCTTCTCCAACAACTAAACCACAACACCTCACACACAGATGGGCCTATAATTTGATGCTTGAGTTCTATCACCTCCCTTATGAAGCAGCACAATCTTGTCCTCCTTCCACTCCTTAGAAACTTGACCCAGTGCAAGATTCATATTTAAAAAAATTATGTCAAGGCAGATGTCACCTCCCTTGCACATTCCTTCAGAATATGTGGTGATATATTAGCAAGTCCCACAGCCTTATTAACATCAAGTTTGCTCAACTCCCTATACACCTCTTACTCACTTACAGTCAGTCTCCCCATCATCAACTGTCTTCAATCTCTCCATGAAGTCACATTCACAAGAATGAAAGACCTTATGAACTGCTCATTAAGTATCTCCACTATATTTTCTGCTACAGCTGTCCTTATACCATTTTCTCCAATCAATGTCATCCTTCCATAATAATTCTTTTTTTTTTTTTTTTTTTTTTGCTGGCTACATATTGAAATAACTCCCTAGGATTCTTTTTGGCTTCACTAACTAACTGCTGCTCATACTTCATTTTTGCTACCCTTACTAACCAAGTCACCCTCCTTGACTGGTCTTTGTAATCCTCATGAATTGGTTATTATCACTTCTCTTATGCTGCCTCCATAATGCCTTGTTTCTCTGTATTGCATGCCTAATGTCTTCATTCATCCATTTCACACCTACCTTATTTAACCTTCTGACCCTTGGAATACATTTAGACATTGCTTCTACTAGATAGTTCTTGAATATCCCAAAAGCTGCATTGATCTCTTTTCCAGCTAACTCCTCATTCCATGCTATACCTGCACGCTGTCTCCTGAGCTGTTTGTAATCACCACCCTTGTAGTTCCACATATACTCTTTTCTCACAGAGGTTCTCACACTACTGGCAACCACCCAGGTAATCACTTCATGGTCACTCTCACCAATTGGAGGGTGATTGGACACCTCGTTTATAATTACATCCTCTGATGAGATGATCAAATCCAAGACCCTCAAATCCTAGTGTGCCCTCTGTTACATACTGTCTGAGGTAGTTGTCCCTCAAAATCTCAAGAAACTCATTTTTTTTACTTGCAGTTGCTATCTCATCATCCGAGTCTATATTGCCATGATTAGAATCGCCCACAATGATCACCCTTTTCTTATTTGCTTGGCTTCATTTGATTATACATTTCATAGTCACTTAATAATTTCTCCAATGTCTCCACTTTAGTATTATTCTAATCCATTCCAACTTAAGACACTCTAATTAGTTACTTCATGTAAATGGGGATAGATTTTTTGCAGCTATGTGGATTTATTATTATTATTATTATTCGTGACGCCTCCAAGGAGTTCGAAGACTCATCGCGGGAGGACACCTACTATACAACTGTCTCCTCTACTACCAATCATCTCCATCAATGCCATCTACTGTCCGCCACCACAACTAGTATTTTTTCTGTAAATTGTGTGTGTTCTGAAGAGCTGATTTGTCTGTATGCGGGATGAAAAACCCGAGTTTCTGGGGAAAAAACCCTGCTACCTCCATATGAGATTGGCTAACTCACCTTTAAGTGATTTAAGTGAATTAATTTAGAGTTCATGGCTTGTGACTTTCACTATTGTAAGCACAGGTTACTATATACATACTGATTCTGAGACTGGAAACTTATGCACATTGACCGGCAAAAATTAGAGCAATCATTGGTCTCTACCCTTTTTTTGTAGATAAGTAGGGTTTAGCATTCTGAGAACTTATCCAGGATGTCTCCCTGTGTTAGGATATTTCTGAAGAGTGTGACTGGCACTGAGAGTGGAAATTTTCAGGTAAAGTGGCAGCCTTGTGTTTTTACTCCATCAAGTCCCAGATCTTACTTTTTTTGTTTTTTAAAGCTTTCAAATGTAGTTGTTATTTCTCTGGTGTTTTGAATCTGTCCAGCAGAGTAGAATAATGTTCTGCAAGAGCTTGAGTGGGCCAATTATGGAAACAGTTGTTTTGGAGAAGATTGAATAAAAAGCTCTTTGTAGCACGCACGAAAAACCTTTAAGATGTCTTCAATATTTGTAAGGTCTTGATTGTTAAAATAATTTTCCTTATTACATTTTGTTCATGAGATTTTGATCTTGAGATATTTGCCACTAGATGGCCTATACATATGTGTTCTTGGTAAAGAGCTCTAGAAAAGACAAATGCTATTTTGCATAGTAACTGGTGATATTGTTTGCACTTTAGTATAATACTATTTACTTTCAATATCTTACTTTATCTGTGCAATTGTTGTGCTGTGGATTTGTAACTGACTATTTTTATACTTCATTTTCGAATGTTGCCTTCAACAGTACACAATAGCAGAATGAACAAGATTTCCACTCCGTGTAGTGTGAGGAACAAAATGCTATTAATGACAGACTTTTCTAAAATGATTTGATATCATGAATGCAACATGTATGTGTGGTGAAATGGAAAAGATGTTTGTGAAGAGACTGAAGAGGAGATAACGTATGGATATGCAGAAAGTGCAATTTTTTGTTAGACTACAAGTTATCTGTAGTCTGAATAATGGATCAAAAGCCAGTAAGACCAAGGAAGTGAAAGAACATAAGAATAAAGAAACAAAAGTAAGAGATATGGAAGCAAAAGGAAATAGGAATGAGGAAATGTAAGAAAGATGTGGCAGAATGAGAGGAAGCAAAACTATAAGAGTAACAGAGAGTGAACTTATTGTAATGCAAGATTTTAAGAAAGAGCTGTTCAAATTGAAAAATAAAATGAGGAATATGCAGAATTTACTGGAAACAAATGATAGAATGAAAGAGAAAAAGAGGCAAAGAATAACTTGAGAATAGCAGTGAGTGGAGATTATATTATTGGAGGATTGCTTAAAATTTCTTGAATCACTGCTGTGTGTAACAAAAATTTAATTTTCTTTCTTCTATAATTTAGCATTTTAAACCTGTGGTCCATTTCTGAAACTGTTGTAAAGAGAGATTCCTACAACACTATTAAAACATCAATAAATAAATAATACCTTTCCCTTGCAGAAGTCTTTAATATCTTTTTCTGATATACTGCTTCCAGGTTTTAGCTTGATCCAGGCACATACCTCTTCACCCATTCTTTTATCTGGCACTCCAATAACCTGTAAAATATCAAAATAAGCTTAGTATTTCTTTCTAAGAAAAGAGTTTATCATCTATTAAAGAAGCTACTATTTTTAGAAATACTTTTTTTGTGTTTTTCCTGGCAGAGGGTGTTTCCACCCCCTTTATATCATTTACACACATGAGAGGCCACAAGGACCTATAGCATATAAGAGTAAATGGCATGTGTGGGCTGAATTTCTAGACTAGAGTAACTACTTATCAAACAAAAATGGATTATCCTTCCCCATGAGAATATTATTCAAAAAAGAAAGAGAGAAAGAGTTCTTGAATTTTCTGAAGATATACATAAAATAAGAATACTTTTGGCAAAGTCTAATGACTTCTTTTTTTTTAGTGCTGGATTTGTATTATAAATCAAGTCGCTATCTTTCTAACTCATTTATTGTTATTATCATCAGAGGAGCTCCACACAATCAAGAAACTCATTGTAGGAGGTTCACCCTACCATACACCCAGGACCGCCGCATAGTATTTTTCTTGTGTGTGTGTGATTAATGTTCGGCGCCTTTCCAAAAAAGTTTTTTTTGAATAAAGTGTGAATGAAATGAAAAACAAATGAAAACTGCTTTACAGTATAATACCTACGGATTAGTCCTGCTTATACAAATTTTTTCAAGTTATATAAATTTTCAAAATAATATAAAATAGTAATATAAAGTTAAGAGATTTATTCAAATGTTCTTTACACAAATTTTTCTAAAAGGGACTCGTCTGGCTTTCATTTTAGCGAAATCCTGTCGCAGTACATCGATGTTGATAGACTGAGCAATATTATTTTCTATTGAAATTAGTGCCAAACCATTTAGTTTTTCTTGACTCATGCTTGATCGCAGGTAGTTCTTTATTAATTGTAATTTAGAAAATGTTCTCTCTCCCTTAGCAACTGAAACGGGCAAAGTCAATAGTATTCTCAATGCAATCAGTTCTTCAAGGTTGTTATAAATCCACTTCAAAACCTCTGGTGTACTATTTTCTTCAATTTTTCATCGAGAAGAATGAGTTATCAGTAGTAAGCCGACTTTTAGGGCCGGACCACATGCATCCGATCCGATTAAAATTAGGATATGGCCCTTACACGGAACTCAACAATTAATCATAAGTTGATTTATGATACATCAAAAAATAAAGAAGAAATATTTTAGGTATATTTTCGTAAATTTTAATCAAAAATTACAGTGATATAATTGGGTCCAGGATACAATTTCAGAATTTAGTTTGTTTGTTTGTTTCTGGGAAGATCTGAAGGGGGGCCCCGAACAGAAGACGACATACTGTTATACCTGATATCTTAGGAATATAGTATTCTCAGCTATCATGGTGTAACATGAAGAATAAATATCATAAATTAAAACCCCTGCATAAAAAAATTAATTATTTAATGGAAAATTTCTTGCATTCGGTAATATGTGTAAAACTTAAGGGTTGTTGTTAAAGTAGCTGATAAAGGAAGGAATGTATTAATATTGTAATATGACTTAAAATAAGGAATTCTAACTAAATAAGTAGCTAACAAAGGAAAGTATAGATTAATATTGTAATACGATTAAAAATGAGAGAGTTAAGTAAATAAGTAGAAATGGGTGAGTCATAAAATACGTTATGTGAGAGATTAAGTTATTAAGTAGAATTCATAGAAAAAGTTTGAAAGGGGATTAAGTCAGGCTAGCACAAGAAAAGCAAAGCTATCGCTTAGGGCCGATCCCCGGATGATCGGCCCTAAGAAAACATTGAGAACGGGCTTGCTGATCAAATGACGTTTGGCGAGAAAACGCCACCCTAATTGGTCGATGATTAAAAAACAAGTAGATGGAGGAGAAAGGAAGTAAGAAAAGGTTCCGTTAGGTTTTTTGGATAGTCGCTTTTGGCCTTGGAGTTTGGTTTGGTTCCGGTGGAGTTCACAGGGTTTTCCTGAGTGGCGACAGGGGTGATATCTCCTCGTCACAACACGGAAACGAAAGTGAGCGGGATTTCGATTCCCGTTTTCGCGAGTAGGAAGCAAAGAAAAAATTGCCATAGAGTCCTAGAAAAGGAGGGATCTTCTTTGTTTCGACGCTAGTGATAACTATGCAAAGCAGAAGCTGTAAAGAGATCGATGTCCTCGTTGCTGATAGTAGAGCAAATATATGTGTGTTAAAGTAAAAGCTGTAAAGAGATCGATGTCCTCGTTGCTGATAGTAGAGCAAATATATGTGTGTTAAAGTATTCCAGAGTTACGAGAAGTTATGCCAGAGGTTCATTTGGAAAAGAATAAAGGCCCATACGAAGAGCTCAAGAAAGGTACTGTAAATCATCACCTATGTTAGCTAGAAATTTGTCTGTGAAAAGTATCGTGATTCCAATATAGAACTGTTGAAGTTATACTAGGACTTTAGTATATGATAGAATGTGTTATGTGTAGATTGACTAGTGTTAAAGATTTGTGAATGATTAAGAGTCCTAAGGTATTTTTGCATGTCTATTATATTGCACAAGATATTTAAATGACATAATTGTGTGTTAGTGCATATAACGGAATAGTGCGAATTAAGTAATTACGTATCCTAAGAATTGAATGCCTAATGTAATGTATAATATAATTGAAATGTCACAAGTATGTGTTAGCAGTGAATGATTTGTTAATCTACTTCAGTATGAATAATCAGATAGTGTGAATTGATCTAATTTGTTCACATCAGGTGAATTTATGAATTAATGTGTATGGCGGCATAATCACAAATAGCCATATTGCTTGTAATGATTTAATGTTAGTCTATAAGTATTTTAGTTTAGTATTTGAATTGTACCATGTTTAGAAACTTAATAAACCTTTTGTTCAATGATCAAAGAGTTGTCTGATGTTGCTAATCCAATGCACCGCTTAAAATCATCGTACCTAATCACGTGGAAAATTTAATGTTGAGGAAAGAGATTAAGAGTCACGACTGCAATAATATTTAAATACTAAGAGATATATTCGAGATTGACTTTCTCCCTATTCATGACAACATAAATGGTGCAGTTGATAACCACTTGAAAATATTGTACTTAGTCACGCAGAAAATTTAAGTGTCACGACTGCAATAGTTACACTTTCAGATATATTTGAGTTCTTTCTCCTTGTTTATGTATGTAATATCCTAAACTAAATATCCCAAAAGGCGCAGTATAAATACAAATAATAAGGGTACTACGTGGAGCAATAATTTAGATAGTGGTATAAGTTTTGGTAAAATCTCGGGCATAGAAGTTAGAAGAATATAGATAAAAGGAATTTATAAGATTAGAGTAGAAATCGTAAATTGGGACACAACATAAATGGCGCAGCCGACAGGATGTACTATAGCTAATAAAATCTTAATTATAAGCTATTTACAATAAGTTGGTTTTGGTAGCAGATCAGACAACTGAGAGGTAAATTTTTTGTTAAGTTTTGTTGAAAATTTTAGAGTGTTAACTAGTGTAAATTGGATGCAAGTATGACTGAACCCTCCAGTAATTTAGGCATGGACAACAGCGAATTTTTTCGTTATATTAACCCACAGCAGGTGTTCCCACAATTTTCAGGCAAAGAGACTGATGACGTCCTAAATTTTTTTAGTTATATAGAAGAGCTTAGAAGAGTTGGAGGATGGACTGATTTTCAGTTGCTAGTCCTACTCCGAAGTAAACTGGTGGGAAAGGCTAAAGCTTTCCTGCATTCTTCCCCCATTCTCAAGGAAACCCTGGATTACTCCCGATTTAAGACAGTCCTAATTTCTGAGTTCTCAAAACTGGGAAGCTTGGGACCTAACTTATGGAAGCTCCAGAGGTGCTCTCAAGAGGAAAAGGAAAGTGTGGCTGAGTTCCATAACAGGTTACTGACGATAGCTAGTATCCTTAGTGTCAATAATGAAGAAAAACCTAACTTGGACTGGGCCATTTTCCAACAATTCAGACAGGGAGTCAGACCTGAGTTGAAGGAAACAGCATTTGATAAGAAATTATCTAATTTAAGAGAATGTTACGATGCTGTAAAGGAGCGCGAACAATTGCTCGGAGACCTTCGTCCCGCACATGTTCATGGGTCAGTAAATATAATTGAAGAGAAAGAAAATTCTGTAAAGGAGCAAAGACCAATTAAAGAGAGTAAGGAAAGGAGAGAAAGATCAAGGATGAGAGAGAGATTAGAAAAGGACAAAAGGCAAGAGATAAACAATTTGACAGAGTCTAATATTGATTCAGATAAAATCAGGGATATTGTAAAACAAGAGATCGAGATACTCCAGAAACCCATTATGGATAGGTTAGATGAGGTAATGAGACAATTAGGAACGTTATCTGTTAGAACCCCAGAGCCTAATTGTAGCAGAACTGAGGAAACAATTAAGATGGTTAAAGAGGAAGTTGAGCGTCTGCAAAGACCCCTTCTAGATAGATTAGACTCAGTTATGCAGAAACTATCCAAAGTCGTACCACAGCAAGAGACAGTTATTTTCCAGAATCAAGAGAGAGTTAATGAGCAAAGATACAGAAGGGAGCCTCCTAGATGCTTCAATTGTAACGAGATAGGGCACTTAGCTCGTTACTGTTTTAGTAATAGGAGATCCTCCATGATAAATAATAGATATCAGCAGAAGTTTGGGCAAGATTAGACAAGCTACCCTTAACCAAGGTGGCCAAATTGCCTCCAATTGGCAAAAGTAACTTTGAAGTCTTGACTTCAAAGATTGAAAAACATGAGGAATATTCTGTCAAGAAGGTATATATGTATGGAATTACAAGGCAGGTGATTATGACAAGCTTAAGATGAAGTATAAATCTGTACCATGGCATAAAACACTAAAAGATAAGGATGTTATTAGTGCATGGAAGATAGTTAAGAGTCATCAAGAGGAAGCAGTATTAAATTGTATACCTAAGGAAGGAGGATTAATCAGGTAGGAGTTAGATGGATGAGAAATATCATTAAGCATGAGCTGTAGAGAAAAAAAATGCTGTGGAGAGTATATAAGGAGAAAGGTGACCAGCAAACTAATGAACAGTACAAGGCTCAGGCAAGAAAGGTGACCAGCATGGCAGGGAAGGCAAAATCAGATTACAAGAAAAATCTAGCTGAGCAGGTCAAAATAAATACCAAAGAGTTCTTTTGTTATGTGTGCAAGTAAGAGGAAGAATGACCATGGAAGATTAACCTCAATGAGTGATGTTGATCACGAGGTGAGAGAAGCATATAAAATAGTTGAGTTACTGAGTGACCACTTTGCAAAAGTATATCATCCAGGTGAGGCTATTGCTGTAACATATGTGACAGACAATGATGTGGAAACAGAGGCACATAAATTGGAGGGTTTTTAGGATATTGCAGAATCTCAATGTAAATACAGCTGTATGATTAGATGGGATATCAGCTCGGGGTTTTGCGAGAATGTGCAAGGGAATTGCCAATAACTCTTACTAGGAATATATATTTTTTCCAGTAAAAGTACTGGAAAAATTGGTCAAAAAGATAATTCAAGAATGGATAAATATAAATATGATACTGTATGAGGGGCAACATGGCTTTGTGAAGGATTGGTCATGCCTTAATAATTTAATAACTTTTTATAATAGAGTAACAGCTGAGTTGGATAAAGGAAATGGCTACACAATGATTCTGCTGGATTTTGCAAAGGCATTTGACAGAATACCGCATGGAGCTCTGTTATGCAAATTAGAACAAATGGGAATGGATGTGATGCTGATTAAGTGGATAAGAGGATGGCTACTGGACAGATATAAAAAAGTGGTAGATAGAGGGGCAGAATCAAAGCTAAAACAGGTGACTAATGGTGTACTGCAAGGTTTAGTGGTGGAACCAATACTGTTTAATTTGTACATAAATGACATAAGAAATAACCTGCAAGGAAATATATTATTATTATTATTATTATTATTATCCAAAGACCCCATGGAGTCAAAGACTCATCTAGGAAGTCCTTTTGTCATACACACAGCTCATCATACCATGTGCCTTAAACACACTAAAATACTCTACAGAAAACACACTCTCAGGCAAGGCATTCCAATCATTCACTACTCTGCATTAAAAAAAACCTGCTTCTTAACCCCCCCCCCCGCTCATGCCCTCCTTATACAGCTTTCAGGGATGTTCTCTGGTTCTCCCTTGATCTCCCCATCGTTTGCAGTAAAACCTCTCTAACATTGATCCTATAACAACCCCTTACTAAGTTGTAGGTCTCTATCATATCACCCCCTCTTCCTCCTATCAAGACTCTGTAAATTGCATCTTCTCAGCCTTTCATTATATTTTCCATTTCAGAGATCAGAAACTACCTTATGAAGTTGCCTCTGGATCCTTTTCAGCATCTGTGTGTCCTTTTAAAAAACCAGGTGACCAAATCTGTGCACACATGTGTGGCCTAATCAAAGCCTTATACAATACAACAAAAATCTCTTTACTTTTACAAGTCAGTGTCCTCTGCATTATTCCCACAATTCTCTGTGTTGTCCTCAGAGTTTTGGCAATGTGTCCCCTAAATTTCAGATCCTTATCCACTATCACCCCCAAGATCTCCTATTTCTTTCACCTCCGACAATATATCCCCAACAAGCATAATTTCTATATCCCATCTTTGTTTCCCAAATTTTAAAACTCGCATCCCCATTTCTGTGCCCATTCACTCAATTTATTCAAGTCTTCTTGTAAGGCCACAACATCTTCTCTACTCTTCATATCCAACTTTGTATCATCTTCAAACAACTGAATATCCCATCCAGAACTTCGCCAATATCATTAACATACAGGTTAAACAGCAGTGGCCCTAAAACAGACTCCCGCGGTACACCACTAGTGACTTTCCTCTTCCTGGATATTGCTCCCTCATACACAACTTGCTGATACCTATCAGATAGCCAGTCTCCGATTCAGTGCACTAATCTAATATACAATCCCATCGGTTCTAGTTTGACTATCAACTTATTACGTATCTTGACTAGCATATTATCTTTCACGAAGTCTAAGTATACTACTGTGTATCCCTCTCTTCTGTCCAAGGAAGCTGTCACCTTATTGTGATAAGTAAGTAGATTACTAAACCATGATCTCCCTTTAGCAAATCCATGCTGTCCACCAAAGATAATACCATTTTGTCAACCCACTTCTGGATCCTAGTTCTCAGCAGCTTCTCCAACAACTTAACCACAACACCTAACACAGAGATAGACCTATAATTTGATGCCTGAGTTCTATCACCTCCTTCATGAAGTGGCACCATCTTGTCATCCTTCCACTCCTTTGGAATTCGACATAGTGCAAGACTCATATTAAAAAATTATGTCAAGGCAGATGCCAACTCCATGGCACATTCCTTCAGAATTCGTAGTGTTATATTATCAAGTCCGACAGCCTTATTAACATCATGTTTCCTCAATCCCCCCATACACCTGTTGCTCTCGTATAGTCAGTCTCTCCTCCTGATCATCAACTGCTCTCAATCTCACCATGATATGACATTCACAAGAATGAAAGACCCTTATGACCTGCTCATTAAGTTTCCACTACATCTTCCACAGTAGTTGTCCTTATACATTTTCTCTAATCAATGTCATCTTTCCATAATCATTCTTTTTTTAATGATTACATATTGAAAGAACTACCTAGGATTCATTTTGGCTTCGTTAACTAACTGCTGCTGCTCATAAATCACTTTTGCTTCCCTTGCCAACCAAGTCTTTGTGATCCTCATGGAATTGGTTATTACCACTTCGCTTATGCTGCCTCCATAATGCCTTTTTTTCTCTGTATAACATGCTTCATTCATCCATTTCCTCACCTTCTCGTGGTGCATCCTGTTGGGTATCTGCCTGGATACTGAACGAACAAGGATGGGCTGGCAATTTGGGATTTAGCCGACCAAATTGTATTCTTCTTGGCTTAAACCAATATAGAAAATGATGGCACAACATTACAAAATTTCATGCCGGCTGGGGCGCTGCCCAGTTAAACAAGGCCCTCCGTTGTTTTCGCCAGGGAACCAGGGCGAACAGCGAAAAGTCAGCTACTGGAACCAATCTGAAAGCACACCCCAACTCAACATCACCAGAGTTAAAGATCGGTACTATCAACATAAGAAGCATGAATGGCAAAGAAATGGAGCTAGCTGAGGAATTAGATAAGTATCAGATCAATATAATAGGGGTGACTGAAACAAAAAAAGACAAAATCTGGTGAGATCTTTCTGAGAAATTAATACAAAATGTTATATTCAGGCAATGACAATCAAGGAAAAGAAGGAGTAGCCATAGTATTCAACACAAAATACGAGGCTAATCTTCTTGAATGGCAGGCAGTCTCAAGTAGAGTGATGTGGACAAATATCAGAATGGGGAATTGGACATGGAGGAATTATTTTGAGGATTTAGAGAAAGCAACTGACACAATGAAAAAGGAAATGTTGGTCCTTGTTTTGGATCTAAATAGCAGAGTAGGAAATGATTATCAGACATGCAAAAATATTTTGGGAAAATTTGGAGAAAAGAGCAAAGCTAATAATAATGGCAAATACCTGTTGGATTTCTGCTCAGGACATGGACTGGTTATTACTAACACCATGTTCCAACATAAAAATGTGCACAAATTCACATGGAGAGAAGAGGAAAGGAATAAGAAAAGTCTCATTGACTATGTTATTGTTGATAGTGATGGTTTCTCCCTGTTGCAGGACACCAGAGTGTACAGAGGATTTGAAATTGGAAGTGATGACTATTTAGTCTTGGGCAGGATAAAATTGAATTTCATATTGAAAACAATAACATGTAAGAAAGTTTTAAAGCGAATAAAAGTTGAGCAGCTCTCAGATGTGAACTATAGACTAAAATACACAAAGATTATTGAAGAAAAAATGAAAGAATTTGAGAACAGGAACCAAACATTGGAGATTCAGTAGCAAGCCTTGAAGAAAACTCTGATTGATTCAGCCAGAGAGGCATGTGGTGAGGTTGTCTGCAAGGATAGAAAAATCAGAACTCCATGGTGGACACAGGAAGTTAAAGAGGCAGTCAAGGAAAAGAAGAAAGCATATCAAAAGTTCCTGGCAAATAAGTCAGCTTGTGCTCTTAGAGAATACAGAGACAAATGTAAGAAAGCGAAACACTGTGTAAAACTAGCTAAACAAAAGTTATGGGAGGACTTTGGCAAGAACATAGAAAATAAATATGAAGAATGTGGTAAGATATTCTGGAGGTTGCTGAAGAAGCTTAGAAATGGAGGAAAGAGTGCTGTAAAAGGAGTTAGAGATGATAAAGGTGACATGAAAACAGGAGAAAAAGATATCCTTGAAGTATGGAGTAATTACTTTGAAAAACTGCTAAAAGAAACCGCAGATATGAGAGTCCTGAGAAAGATTAAAGGCATGAACAGATTGCATCAATGGCAATATCATATTAAAAACGAGGATATTAGGAAAGAACTTGCCGTTGTCAGCATCCAGGAATGCATTAGCAGAGCTAATCTCAGGTGGTATAGTCACTTAAACAGAATGGGCGAGGAAAGATTAGCAAAACAAGTGTTCTCTGCCAGGTTGGCAGGAAAACGGCCCAGAGGAAGACCAAGATATAGGTGGATTGATACGGTACAAAGTGCCTTAGACGATAGAAATATAAGATCTAATAATGTTGGAGTCTTGACAAGTAACAGACTGATTTGGAGGAAAATTATAGATAGGAAGTTAGTAATGATGTAAATTTTTCATGTAGTACTATCATATCCTGTACACCCCTTGAGGGTACATGTCAAGAATTTGATGATGATGACTTATTTAAACTTCTGACTTTGGTAGATTGCTTCTACTTGATAATTCCTGAATATTCCCCAATCTGCATTTAATCTCTTTTCCAGCTAACTCCTCATTCCATGCTACACCTGCAAACTGTCTCCTGAACTCTTTAGAATCATAAATATTCAGTTGTTTGCTGATGATGCAAAATTGGTTAAAATAATAGGTAATCAAGGCAACGTGGAGAGATTGCAGGAAAATGTAATGAGGCTGTTAGTATGGGTATCAGTGTAATGTAGAGAATGTAACATTATGCATTTTGGGTTAAACAGATTACAAGCTGTGTGTGTGTATGAATGGAACTATACTCCTGAAAATAAATGAAGCTAGAGATTTAGGGGTGGTGGTAGACAGAGTTAAAGTTTATATGATGATTACTTGGTTATTGAATAACACACAAGTAGAGATAAGGAAGTTGTTATTCTTCTTTGTAAAGACTTGATACATCCACATCTGGATTACCGTACTCAGGTCTGCTCTCCTGGGTTTCTTGGGAATGAGGAAGCTGTGGAGGATTCAGAGGCAAATGACCAAGTGAGTGGTCTCTGGAATATTCCCTATGAGGATAGACTGAAGGTGTGTTGATTGCAGAAGTTGGTTTATAAGAGAAAAAAGTGGGGATATGATAGAAACATTTATAGAATTGATGCAGGAGAAATGTTTCAGCACTTGGCTAGAGAAGCCAGAACAAGGGATCATCTTTGGGAGTTAAAAGGTGTGGTTAGTAGGGGATGTGAGGACTAGATTTTTTTGCTTGGAGAGTTGTGAATGAGTGGAATGAGTTGCTAGAGTCAGTTGTGAGTGCTTTGTTTGTTAATGGGTTCAAGGGGAGGTATGATAGATTGTTTGAACAGTTTGGGTCTCTTGCGATGAGTCTTTGGCTCCATGGTGGTGTCCATACAATAATAGCAATAATAATCTAGAAATACCATGCTGCATTTCACTTATCTAGCTCTGCTGCTGTTGTCACTTCATAGAATGCAAGCATATATACACATGCCATGTAAATTTTTTTTTAAATTCATTTTATCTTGTATTATACAATATTTTTAGCAAAAATTAAACTTTGAAAAATTAAAAGTAAACATTTTTATAAGTTTCAGTGAGAATAAAGAAACACGGTATTTAAGATAAAAATTTTGTGTATACTACCTGAACTTCTAATATATCAGGATGAGTGTGCAAAAATTCCTCGATCTCTACAGGATAAATGTTTTCTCCACCTCTGATTATCATATCTTTGATCCTTCCAACAATTCTTATATAACCATCTTCATCCATAATGCCAATATCTCTATAACAGAGGATAATTGCTTTTTTTTAGATAACTTATATAGGTTTCCATATATAAGATGGCTTCTAAAATTAAATAAAATTGGATGTGATATTCTCAAACAAATGGACTGACATTTACAGAAGTTATGAGAACTTGTTATTAATTCTATGGATAGTTTGATAAAAGCTAAATATGAAGTTTTCAAGACATAAGATCAACAAATATGTTAAAATCCATATTAATTATAAAACAAAAGTAGCAGAACAAAAAAGAGCTAAAGATCTCTGATTATATTAAATATAATCAATGTTTTTTCCAACTTGCAGAACTCAGCTTGAAAAGAAGTGATAGTTATTTTTCCTAGAAAGAGGTTTTTATCTTTCTAAAAAACACAGACTAACAATCCATCTATATTGTACAACCAACCCCATCCAATCCCACAATATGCTAAGTTAAATGAACTTAGAATGAGAGAGAGAGAGAGAGATAACATGGTTTATCTTCCAGGAACTTTGGGTTTCTTTTCCTGCAAAACAGGGATACCAGTCGTTTGTGAACACATGCATTCTAACAGATGTAAAAGGACAAAAAATTTGATTTTGAATGCCTAATCATGACATGTTACCAGGCCTAATATACCAGTAAGACGATTGCAAATATTATACAGTGACCAATTAGTTATCCAGACCAAATCAAAAAGGATAAATTTAGTTTTCTGAATGCTCATTTTGATTTATTTGTTTTTTACTGAACCACGTATGCAGGCTTAATAAATCAGATTCCTCGTTTTAAGGTTGGCATGTCGCTTGATGAGAAAATTATTGCTGTATTATCAGTATATCTGATTTATTAGGTTTCCTTTCAATTCCATTCAACAGGGGTCGTTTATACAGATAATAAAAAAAAAGTCTCAAGGCTCTTTACTTTTATCTAGAACTGAGCCTTGAGGAACACCAGTTTTGATGAGTTGGCATTCATTCAACTGCTTGCCATCACTTTTCTAAATAAGACAAACTATAGATGGAGGAAATTCTCAGAAAGAACTTTTATTTCCAAATTAATTTGACTTAAAAGTAATCTAATCAAGAATAATCAGTTTTATTTTCAAGAAACAAAAACTGCGATACAGATAAATGATTCGAACATGTACATTTCTCTTACATTACTGGGAATATTTAATAAAAAACAACTTTAAATTTGGTCATAGTGATGAGGTCCTTTATGACCTTACAAGTAAACAGCATAACGCCACAATATAACATTATGGTATCAGAATGGGAATAAGCCTTTTATCCCCCGCTTGGAGGTCAGTAAAATCCAAGGGCAGAGCACATCGTTTATTTCCTTCAAGGACGGTTGCAGCTCAGAAATGAATTAGAAGCACATGTGTGCAAGATATCCACATGGTTTATACAAGGCGAACCACGGGAGGTGGTAGAGAAGTAAATCTGATGTAAATTCATACCTTCTTTCATACCAAGAAGGTATGAAATACAAAAAAGTCAATTCGATCGAAGCATATTTACATGGCAGATATTTACATGTGGAAAGACATTGAACTTCTGGTAACATGTTATAAAACTACATTGTCAACATGAAAACTCCAAACCAGAAAAATCACCTTTAAGAAACATCTCATGTGGAAAATAGAAAATTATAAAAAATTCAGCCAAGTGACTAATAATGTAATAATACATTATTAGTCTCTTTGCTGAAAGTGTAGAAGCACACATTTCAAAACATGAATGAATAAAAACAATTCTAATATTAAGCTTTTCAAATTTCACTGTTTGATGGAATGGACAATGTTTTCTTGTAAAAGTCTGAACTTATAAATGGACTGTAATTAATATTGGCACAACTTGTAGGAAAATTGCATCAATTACTGCCAATACATTTCTGAATGCTTGTATTTTGCATTTGCCAGAATTCACGGTGCTTGTGCTTGCATTTAAACAAATACAGTATATCAAGGAGGTTGACTGCCATATGTCAGCACCTAATTGACATTATTCAGAAGTGGAGAAAATGTACATTTTGAAATATTTTATCCGCAAACTCATGATTTCTTCCATTATATTTCATAATAGGTGTTATTTTAGATATCAGCAATGAAGTTTTCATTTCCCTTATTTATATATAATACTTAAACACCAGTTATTAAGTGAAATGTGTGAATTTCAACCCAAATGCTATTGTTGAAAAGAAAGTATGAAATACAAAAAAAGTCAATTTGATCGAAGCATATTTACATGGCAGATATTTGCATGTGGAAAGACATTGAACTTCTGGTATATAATTATTATTATTGTTCCAGGAAACTCCAAGGAGTCGACAGACTCACCGAGGGAGGCCCTAACATCATGTCAAGAACAACTATTCAACATTCACACAGTATCTACCATACTCTGCCTTGAACTTATTCACGGTCATAGCACCCACAACAGACTCTGGAAGCTTATTCCACTCATTCACCACTCTCCAAGTAAAAAACCTAGCTCTAACACCCTTGTCAACCACGCTCTTGCCCAGCTTCCATGCATGGCCATTAGTCCTCCCACCACCAGTCATATTTTCAAAAATATCTTCTGGATCAATCTTATAAAAACCCTTCAGTAATTTGAATGTCTCAATCATATCACCCCCTCCTTCGCCTATCGTCCAATTTCTGCAACCCACAAATCTTCAACCTATTCCCATAAGGTTCATTCCACAGACCTGCTATCATCTTGGTCACTCGTCTCTGGACCCTCTCCACTTACGCCACATCATGAAGAAACCCTGGTGCCCATAACTGGGCACAGAAGTCCAGATGGGGTCTTATCAAGGCTCGATACAGATGAACAACAACTTGTTTGTCTCTGCATATTAAAGTATTTTTCAGAAGCCAAGTGATTTGGTGAGCTGTTTTAGTCACTTTTGCAATGTGCCCCCTAAACTTCAACTCCCTATCCATCAACACTCTCAAATCCCTGGCCTCATCAATCTCCTGGAGTACGGTTCGCACAGAAGTCCAGAGGGGTTCTTATCAAGGCTCGATACAGATGAACAACAACTTGTTTGTCTCTGCATATTAAAGTATTTTTCAGAAGCCAAGTGATTTGGTGAGCTGTTTTAGTCACTTTTGCAATGTGCCCCCTAAACTTCAACTCCCT
This sequence comes from Typopeltis vanoorti, assembly GCF_054136105.1. Taxonomy (NCBI): domain Eukaryota; kingdom Metazoa; phylum Arthropoda; class Arachnida; order Uropygi; family Thelyphonidae; genus Typopeltis; species Typopeltis vanoorti. Next base: position 91,498,842 of record NC_143554.1, read on the forward strand.
ATCCATCAACACTCCCAAATCCTTGGCCTCATCAATCTCCTGGAGTACGGTTCCACCAATGCGATATACTGCTGCTATTCTTTTCACCCCAAAGTGCATAACCTTACACTTTGCCACATTAAATTGACATCCATTTTTCCTAGCCCAATCCTCCAAACTATCCAAATCATCCTGTAAAATTTTGACATCCTGTGCACTCACAATTGCTCTACCCAACTTTGCATCATCAGCAAACAAGTGAACACTTCCTCTCAAATCCTTTCCAATATCATTGATGAACAAATTGAAAAGCAGTGGTCCAAGAACAGAGCCCAGCGGCACTCCACTAGTCACAAGACGTCTTTTAGACTCCACTCCTGAATAAACACTCTCTGGTATCTCTCCTTCAACTACCCTCCTATCCATCTCACCAACGTTATCTCTATCCCCATCTGCTCCAGTTTACTGATTAGGGTTCCATGTGGTATCCTATCAAAGGCCTTGGCAAGGTCCAGTAGTATCACTGTAAACCCATTACCCCTATCCAGTTCAGCCATCACTGTGTTATAAAACGTGAGCAAGTTACTGAGGCATGATCTACCCGTCACAAAACCATGTTGTCCCCCATACAATATCCCATTTTCATCTATCCAATCCTGTATTCTTTTCTTGACTAATTTCTCTAAGACCTTGACAATGATTCCTGATATGCTAATCGGTCGGTAATTTACAACAGCAGTCTTGGAACCACCTTTATGAAGTGGAACTATTTTCCCCTCTTTCCACCCGCTCGGGACTAACCCAGACCCGAGACTCAAATTAAACAAAATGGTCAAGGGTACTGACAATTCTTTAGCTGCTTCTCGTACAACACGAGCTGGTATACAATCCATTCCCACAGATGTATTGACATTGAGGTTATGCAATAGACTACTCACCTCCACTTCATTCACCACAATTCCCATATAATCTACTGGTTTATTCTTTTCTGCAATGTCAACACCTGGATGATATATTCTTGCAAAGTGCTCACTCAGTAACTCAACTATCTCAACTGATTCAGTTACCTCCCTACCATCAGCATTCTTTAAAATCATTCTGCCATGTACATTTTTCCTTTTACTTGCTACATATCTAAAAAACTGTTTAGGATTCTCTTTAGCCTGCATGTCTTTAGCACACTCGTCACCCTTCTGGCCTGCGCTTTATACCGTTCATATGCCTGCCAGTCACCTTTCTCCTTAAATTCCCTCCATAGTTGTTTCTTTTTTTGCAACTCAAGCTTAATGGTGTTATTCATCCATTTAACCCCTACTTGATTTATTATTCGGACTCTAAGTATACAGTCAGCCATTGCTTCATGCAAGCACTTCTTAACTACCTCCCATGCAATATCAACTTCTAGTCCTTGCAGTTGTACATGCCATGGTACTGAACCAATTAAACTCCTAAGCTTGTCATACTTTCCAGCCCGATAATTCCACATGTACCCTGTCTTAATTGAAAATTCTACACCTTTAGCCACCTCCCAAGTTAGGACCCTATGATCACTCTCACCGATTGGTGGCAATGTGTTCATATTTGTTACAGCCAAATCCTCAGATGTAATTACTAGGTCAAGCACTCTCTGACCCCTAGTATTTTCCATTACATGCTGTCGCAGATAGTTATCCCTCAATAACCGCATAAAATCCAATTCCTTCCTCCCGTGTGTCCTCTCCTCACTCCAATCAATGCGACCATAGTTGAAATCTCCCATAATAATCACCCTCCTTCCACTCATTTCTTCTATTTGCTTGTGCATACTGTCACCACCATCTTTTCCATCACCTGGTCTATAGCAGCACCCAATTGTATATTTAGTTCTGCTAGCCACAATCTCACACCAAATGGCCTCAAATGTGCTCTTTTCTCTATACTGCAATTCAACTTCTATTCTACTTGGCTGGAGCTCATCAGCTATCATCAACAATACTCCTCCCCCCATTTTATTCTCTCTGTCATTCCTGAACACACTATACCCATCACATTCAATCCCACTAGTTATATCATCTACAGTCAGCCATGTTTCACTAATACCTATAACCTGTGGTCTGGAAGTGCCAACCATGGCCAAAAACTCTTCCTTCTTGTTCCTAATACTCCTAGTATTAGTGTACATGAATTTAAGACCCCCCGTTAGCCCCCAACCCTACCTTGATGCCTTATATTAACTATCTCACTCTGATTTGTTGTCCTTATTTGCTCTGGCATATTATATTCATTCTTACATTCAAATGCCTCCCTAAGGACTGTATATCTACTCCCCCCTTAACAAATCTAGTTTCCCTGAATTTGCACATCCACTACATTCAGCAACACTTTCTCAAGTCTTCTTACACCGTAACCATTCAAATGCAAGCCATCCATCTTATATAGATCCTTTCGCCCATCAAACTCACTCCACACGTCCACAAATTTCACACCACTCGTCATACATAACCCACATATAAAGTCATTCGCAATTATGGCCCTCCTTTTAAACATTTCACTTTCATACCATGGCAAAAGACTAATCATTCTAACTCTCTCACTCTTTTATTTTGCTACCTCAAACAATTCATTCAGGTCTTCTATCATTTCCATTTTATCTCCTTTCAAATCATTCGTACCTGCCACAACAATAATTTCTTTCACCCTTTCCTTTTGTTCTCTAATAGACGCAGTTACGTCCTTTATGGTCGCACCAGGTTGGTACAATTTTGTCAAATCTTCTACTAACACACCTCGTACTAACGAGTCTCCATACAGTACTCTATCCTTCATTTTGTTCATGTTTACATTCATACGTCTATTTTTGCTGTCATACCTTTTATTATTGGTTCCTTCATTCAGTCGACTTTTGTTCATGCACTCTAGCTGCTGTTTTGCCCTTTCTATCGCACCATTCAACAACGCGATCTCACTCAATGCATCTATCTCATCTTTTTTATTCTCTGAGAAACCATTAATACTATCATTCACGCTTTCTACATTCACACTCTCACAATTCTCATGTACAACCTTGCCGTTTCTTGTCATATCCCTATTTTCTTCATTCTGAAGTTTGACAAAAATATCACACTCACGATCTGAAATACACTTCAATTCCTCATTCTCCCTATTTTCTACACACATTCAATCCTTTATTATCATCTATCCACACTCCGACTGCACTCCGCAAAGCGTACATTTCATAGCTAGTACACTGAATCATTTCTTTTATACTACCGTTCTTTGATAAAGATGGCGAACCATCATTACTGGCCGCCATTTTCCTTCGTACAGGTGCCATACTTATTTGCAACGTGTTTTATCAAATTATAAGTTATAACACACCAAAAACACACAAACAGACGCACTAAAATATGCAAGGGAAACAAAACTACGCAATATTAAGTAATTTCATCAACGATAACTGAAAATAATACTTATCTTATCAGGAGCTTGCACAAGCACTACACACTACGATATAACCACATTGTCAACTCGAAAACTCCAAAACAGAAAAATCACCTTTAAGAAACATCTCATGTGGAAAATAGAAAATTACAAAAAACCTGGGTGTGAATGTATAAAAAAAAAAAAAAAGCTCGTCCATTCAAAACTTATCTACAAAACTACAGAAACTGAGAATTGAAATATTCTACACCTCATTTAATGAAACTGCTGAAAAGGACTTCAGCATCTTACTTTTATCAAGGCTACCAAGAGCATTTATCAGGGCATTTCACCTGAAGGTGAGTTAACCTGTTTCATGTGAGGACAAAAGGATTTTTTCATCCCTAAAACTTGGGTTTTTCTTGCTGAAAAATAAGCGAACCACATAGAAAAACACATGCAGTGATTTAAGCCCAGTTGTTTTGGCCTTAATTCAAAATAACTCAACCCAATCCTATTTTCCTTTAGCGCTGTTTTCTAACTGTGGTCGACCACTGGCATCCTTCAGAAGTTCGTATGCGACTTCCAACCGCTGCTCATCTAAATATAACAATAACAACAGATGAGCATGCTTCCCAGGGGCAAATGCTGGTCTTGAAATTCATGCTTGCTCTTGTTATCATTCAGGGAGTGAGAGGTGTGATTGAAGTCTGATTAGCAGAATAATGAATTACTGACCATTTAAAACTATATACTGTATTTAGAAATTTATGTACATTTAATCATACAAATGCTTCACAAAGCTCTAAGTTTTTTTTTCTGATTCTTTATCCATCATTTCCATTTTATTATCTTTTGAGAGAACATTTTAACTTTAAAAAAAAAAAAAAAAAAAAAAGCATCGATCACCTCCTCAAAACCCAGAAATGTACCCACGTGTATACTGATCAGTATTCTTAGTTTAATTCTTCCCTTATTAATTGCAATTACTTGCCTACGAAGACCTTTGTGAGATAAGGGCATATGGCACTCGCCCGGGAATAAGAATAACAGAAACAAGAGTGAATGAGTGAAACATGACTGTGAAATCTTCAGAAATGATTTCTTTTTAAAGTTTTCCAATATTTTTACTCTGAATTCCTATATATTTTATTATACTCTGAGAAACCCTTTAATTCAAAGGATTAATTAATTCAACTTCTGTTCTGCAATTCAACTTCTATTCTCCTTGGCTGGAGCTCATCAGCTATCATCAACAATACCCCTCCCCCCATTTTATTCTCTCTGTCATTCCTGAACACACTATACCCATCACATTCAATCCCACTAGTTATATCATCTACAGTCAGCCATGTTTCACTAATACCTATAACCTATGGTCTGGAAGTGCCAACCATGGCCAAAAACTCTTCCTTCTTGTTCCTAATACTCCTAGTATTAGTGTAGGTTGACAAAAATTGTCAACCTTTGTTGAAAAATTGTGTAGGTTGACAAAAATGATATTTTTGTCAACCTTCAGAATGAAGGAAATAGGGATATGACAAGAAACGGCAAGGTTGTACATGAAAATTGTGAGAGTGTGAATGTAGAAAGTGTGAATGATAGTATAAATGGTTTCTCAGAGAACAAAAAAGATGAGATAGATGCATTGAGTGAGATCGCATTGTTGAATAGTGCGATAAAAAGAGCAAAACAGCAGCTAGAGTGCATGAACAAAAGTAGACTGAATGAACCAACCAATAATAAAAGGATGACAGGAAAAATAGACGTATGAATGTGAACATGAACAAAATGAAGGATAGAGTGCTCTAAGGAGACTCGTTAGTACGAGGTGTGTTAGTAGAGGATTTGACAAAATCGTACCAACCTGGTGCGACCATAAAGGATGTAACTGAGTCTATTAGAGAGCAAAAGGAAAGGGTGAAAGAAATGATTGTTGTGGCAGGTACGAATGATTTGAAAGGAGATAAAATGGAAATGATAGAAGACCTATCATGCGTGGGTTATGTATGACGAGTGGTGTGGAATTTGTGGATGTGTGGAGTGAGTTTGATGGGCGAAAGGATCTATATAAGATGGATGGCTTGCATTTGAATGGTTATGGTGTAAGAAGACTTGAGAAAGTGTTACTGAATGTAGTGGATGTGCAAATTCAGGGAAACTAGATTTGTTAAGGTGAGGGAGTAGATATACAGTCCTTAGGGAGGCAGTTGAATGTAAGAATGAATATAATATGCTAGAGCAAATAAGGACAACAAACCAGAGTGGGATAGTTAATATAAGGCATCAAGGTAGGGTTGGGGCTAATGGGGGTCTTAAATTCATGAACACTAATACTAGGAGTATTAGGAACAAGAAGGAAGAGTTTTTGGCCATGGTTGGCACTTCCAGACCACAGGTTATAGGTATTAGTGAAACATGGCTGACTGTAGATGATATAACTAGTGGGATTGAATGTGATGGGTATAGTGTGTTCAGGAATGACAGAGAGAATAAAATGGGGGGAGGAGTATTGTTGATGATAGCTGATGAGCTCCAGCCAAGTAGAATAGAAGTTGAATTGCAGTATAGAGAAAAGAGCACATTTGAGGCCATTTGGTGTGAGATTGTGGCTAGGAGAACTAAATATACAATTGGGTGCTGCTATAGACCAGGTGATGGAAAAGATGGTGGCGACAGTATGCACAAGCAAATAGAAGAAATGGGTGGAAGGAGGGTGATTATTATGGGAGATTTCAACTATGGTCGCATTGATTGGAGTGAAGAGAGGACACACGGGAGGAAGGAACTGGATTTTATGCGGCTATTAAGGGATAACTATCTGCGACAGCATGTAATGGAAAATACTAGGGGTCAGAGAGTGCTTGACCTAGTAATTACATCTGAGGATTTGGCTGTAACAAATATGACCACATTGCCACCAATCGGTGAGAGTGATCATAGGGTCCTAACTTGGGAGGTGGCTAAAGGTGTAGAATTTTCAATTAAGACAGGGTACATGTGGAATTATCGGGCTGGAAAGTATGACAAGCTTAGGAGTTTAATTGGTTCAGTACCATGGCATGTACAACTGCAAGGACTAGAAGTTGATATTGCATGGGAGGTAGTTAAGAAGTGCTTGCATGAAGCAATGGCTGACTGTATACTTAGAGTCCGAATAATAAATCAAGTAGGGGTTAAATGGATGAATAACACCATTAAGCTTGAGTTGCAAAAAAAGAAACAACTATGGAGGGAATTTAAGGAGAAAGGTGACTGGCAGGCATATGAACGGTATAAAGCGCAGGCCAGAAGGGTGACGAGTATGGTAAGAAAAGCAAAAAAGGATTACGAAAGAACATTGGCCATGCAGGCTAAAGAGAATCCTAAACAGTTTTTTAGATATGTAGCAAGTAAAAGGAAAAATGTACATGGCAGATTGATTTTAAAGAATGCCGATGGTAGGGAGGTAACTGAATCAGTTGAGATAGTTGAGTTACTGAGTGAGCACTTTGCAAAAGTATATCATCCAGGTGGTAACATTGCAGAAACGAATAAACCAGTAGATTATACGGGAATTGTGGTTAATGAAGTTGAGGTGAGTAGTCTATTGCATAACCTCAATGTCAATAAATCTGTGGGATCGGATGGTATACCAGCTCGTGTTGTACGAGAAGCAGCTAAAGAATTGTCAGTACCCTTGACCATTTTGTTTAATTTGAGTCTCGGGTCTGGGTTAGTCCCAAGCGGGTGGAAAGAGGGGAAAATAGTTCCACTTCATAAAGGTGGTTCCAAGACTGCTGTTGTAAATTACCGACCGATTAGCATATCAGGAATCATTGTCAAGGTCTTAGAGAAATTAGTCAAGAAAAGAATACAGGATTGGATAGATGAAAATGGGATATTGTATGGGGGACAACATGGTTTTGTGAAGGGCAGATCATGCCTCAGTAACTTGCTCACGTTTTATAACACAGTGACGGCTGAACTGGATAGGGGTAATGGGTTTACAATGATACTACTGGACCTTGCCAAGGCCTTTGATAGGATACCACATGGAACCCTAATCAGTAAACTGGAGCAGATGGGTATAGATATAGGGTTGGTGAGATGGATAAGAGGGTGGTTGAAGGAGAGATATCAAAGAGTGGTTTATTCAGGAGTGGAGTCTAAAAGATGTCTTGTGACTAGTGGAGTGCTACAGGGCTCTGTTCTTGGACCACTGCTTTTCAATTTGTTCATCAATGATATTGGAAAGGATCTGAGAGGAAGTGTTCACTTGTTTGCTGATGATGCAAAGTTGGGTAGAGCAATTGTGAGTGCACAAGATGTCAAAATTTTACAGGATGATTTGGATAGTTTGGAGGACTGGGCTAGGAAAAATGGATGTCAATTTAATGTGGCAAAGTGTAAGGTTATGCACTTTGGGGTGAAAAGAATAGCAGCAGTATATCGCATTGGTGGAATCATACTCCAGGAGATTGATGAGGCCAGGGATTTGGGAGTGTTGGTGGATAGGGTGTTGAAGTTTAGGGGGGCACATTGCAAAAGTAACTAAAACAGCTCACCAAATCACTTGTCTTCTGAAAAATACTTTAACATGCAGAGACGAACAAGTTGTTGTTCCTCTGTATCGAGCCTTGATAAGACCCCATCTGGACTTCTGTGCCCAGCTATGGGCACCAGGGTTTCTTCGTGATGGGGAGGAAGTGGAGAGGGTCCAGAGACGAGTGACCAAGATGATAGCAGGTCTGTGGAATGAACCTTATGGGAATAGGTTGAAGATTTGTGGGTTGCAGAAATTGGACGATAGGCGAAGGAGGGGTGATATGATTGAGACATTCAAATTACTGAAGGGTTTTTATAAGATTGATCCAGAAGATTTTTTGAAAATATGACTGGTGGTGGGAGGACTAGGGGCCATGCATGGAAGCTGGGCAAGAGTGTGGTTGACAAGGGTGTTAGAGCTAGGTTCTTTACTTGGAGAGTGGTAAATGAATGGAATAAGCTTCCGGAGTCTGTTGTGGGTGCTACGACCGTGAATGAGTTCAAGGCAAGGTATGATAGATACTGTGTGAATGTTGAATAGTTGTTCTTGACATGATGTTAGGGCCTCCCTCGGTGAGTCTGTCGACTCCTTGGAGTTTCCCGGAACAATAATAATAATAATAATAATAATATTATAGTAATAATAGTAATAGTAGTACTATTACTATTACTACTATTACTACTAGTAGTAGTAATAGTAGTACTAATAATGATTAATGCTATTCCCTCCCTCCTCAACCTAATGATTGGCGAGATAGATGCTACTTTAATAGGGAATAATTATAGAACAATATGATTTCTTATTGTCTTTCGTGTCCAATAACTGTTTCATGTCTGTATTATGTATTATTTTATGGAACTTAGAGGAAAAGCCCAGCCATCTCCATATTAGGCCTGCTAATTCAGCTTCAGTTTAAGAGGACTGATGAAAATTATGCTTCGTACATGAGATTCCAACTCAGGTCTTTCTAATTAAAGGGTTTTATTTATACCGACTCAACTATGCAGGCCCCTGTTTGGAGCTACAAAGAAACGTGTCAAAATTATGTATTACAATAACTTTCTGACATAGTGTAATTAGTAAAAGTCCTCAGTACTAGAAGCTGTAAAGAAGTTTCAAAATAATATTAGTAATTCTGCTCTGGCTGGATGAATTTAATGAAATTTTACAATTAAGATATATATATATATATATATATATGAAAGTTTTAATTTCCATCTAACTAGTGTTATTATGGCAAAATTTGGTAGGATGAAATTTGTTCCATTCAGATAAATCGCTATCTGCACAATGAAGCAGTACATTTACATAAAATGTTATAAAATGCAAGAAAATTATTACGTTTCAATGGCCACTTCCATATGTTGTCTGCATCTTGAATAATGTTAGGTATTGTTACCGAACGCTGTTAAAGAGTAGTTTGCAAGAAAATTGACTTTTCGATGAATTATGAAAGAATTCATCAAAATATTTTTGGTGAATTGTTTTTTCAATGAATTGCATTTTCTCCGAAATGTCTTTCAGTGATTTGTCATTCGATGAATTGTCGTTAGATGAATTGTTTATTCAGCGAATTGCTTTTTTGATGAATTGTATTTGATAAACTGTCTTTCTGTGAATTTTCATGGAACTGACATTGAATGAGTCTCAAAAAAAGTCTGTCATAAATAACATTTGATCTTCATTCTGCATGATGTGCAGATCTTGTTTTTCCACCATTTTGTTTTGTTCAAGACAAGTTTCAAATTTCAGTTAAAATAAAAGTCCTTAACAAACTCACCAAGCCTAAGAATTGGAGTTTTTTTTGTTGTTGTTTTGTTTTGGCACTGTTCTTTTGTAGCAGTACATTTTTGCATTCCATCTTTCAACCTAAAAATTATTATATTATAAGAGATCTGTTGTCAAACTTTTGACTGCCTAATATGTGGAAACACTTTGGTAGAGATGGGTTATTCAGCTGAATTGTGTGATGGCCCTAGCTTTCATTAATCTTTTTCAAATCTGTATTTAGTTGCATGGTAGATAGATTAGTTTTACCTATCTATTTGATTATCTTCTTTTAAAGCACAGGATGAAATTCCTGACTTATTTTACCATGGAACTTTCATGTAGTTCTTATTTTCTTGTATTTAATTGCTGCAGAATGGCTTCTTTAGATAGCAGGGAAATGTGCATGTTATCATGAAATCAGAAGAAATAGGTCTTGCAGGAATGGATGCAATTCTTAAAGCCATCAACAAAGATAACCCGATCCAGAAAGGAGTAAATATTCTTTGTAGTAAAATAAGAATAAGAAAAATAAGAAGTACCTATCACATTCATTTCTATACAGGACTTACCCAGTGTGATACCACCTGCCGCGATCTAGCACCTCATCTGTTTTATCTTTATCTTCATAATAGCCAAGAAATACACCAAAACCTCGAGAACAGATTTCACCCTGAATGCCAACAGGAGCAACTTTCCCATTAGAATCAATTATTTTAACCTGAAATGAATAAAATGTTTAGTCCAGCAGATACTTGGATGACAAAATGACAGATATATTTAGAAAGGGAAATGTTTCAAAATCCTTTGATATTTAGTCAAAGTTGGTAATTAACAAAAGGTTATGCATTTCGGATTGAGGACATAATAAACTGAGTATTTATATTAATGGGAATATAGTGTAATTTTTTTTTTAATGTTGAGCCCATACACAAGAGGTTGGTTGATCAACCTATAATACATTAGTACTGTATATGGGTAATTAGTCAAGGAAGCTAAAGTCTTGGGAGTTATAGCAAACAGAATATCAAGGTTTAGGGGGGGGGCACAGTCATGGTAGTTAAGTCATCACATCAGATAACTGAACTGTTGAAATCTGGTTGATCAACCTATAATACATTAGTACTGTATATGGGTAATTAGTCAAGGAAGCTAAAGTCTTGGGAGTTATAGCAAACAGAATATCAAGGTTTAGGGAGGGGTTGACCATATGGAATGGTCTACCATTTTTAGGACAATTTTGGTGAATGTGTTGAAAGAGGAAAATGACAGGTATTTCAGTAAAAAGACTAAAAGGGGCCACCTCCCACAATAAGCCTCTTGACTCCTTAGAGAAACCAGCTTAATAATAATAAATTAGGATGGGGGGGGGGTTGAATAACAGATTTAGTGAGTTGATTAGAAGATTGGCTGTAGGATCAACAAGTTGTGTATAAGGGTGCAATGTTTGGGAACAGGCAAGTCACCAGTAATGTGATGCAGAGATCTGTACAGCACTAAAACAGAGAGCTTAAATGGAGATGTACAGCTGTCAGCATGCAAGAACGGAGCAGATTTTGTTGCTTTCCAGAAATATAATGTTACAAAGTGTAAGGTTTAATGAAAGGCAGGGGTGGAATGCAGATTATACAATTTGGGAAGATATCTTGAGAGGTAAAGAAAATAATGGGTCTGGGGCCATAGTGGAAAAGAACCTCAAATTTAGGGAGCACATTACTAGAACTGTGATGATGTCACAACAGAATATAGCAACAATAAAGGGGATACTGACATAAAAGTAAAAAGAGTTTGTAAAAACTTCTTTTCTTTTTTATTAACTTTCAGTTAAATTCTTATAACATCCAATTATCGATATACAAACAAAAGGTGATCTTTTTCATAATCTGAACAGGTTCAAATTTAGTTTTGGAAATAATAAAGCATAGCATCTAAGTTTACAGGAGTTGAAAGATAAGTTGTTTTAGAAAAAAAGCAATAATTGATTATTTTTTCTGGCTTATTATATTTTTGAGTGTTTTTTGTTTGTTTGTTTGTTTGCAAGAGATGTTTCCTTGCTTATATCATTTTAACCCGGCGTTAGTAAGATGGCATCATAGACCCCAAAGATTTTAAATTGACTATAACTTTTTAACAATGCATGGCAGCGAGTCATGCCTCAGTATTGCTTCCCCTCCCATAACCCGCTACTCAATGCCATAGATGACAGGCTGTTGCAGGCAAACAAGTTTAGTGTGCTGGGGTCCACCAGACCCCACCTTACCAAAAGTGTGACTATATTTACTTCTGAAATGTAAGTTGTTTTCATGTATATTCTACTAAAATATTATCGTTACCTGTGTCTTCTATATTTTTACATACCAACTATAAGCAAATACGTTTTTGTAAATATTTAAGAGGGTATTTTGAGAATAATATCTTTTTTTTTACCAGATGAGTGATGAGCAGAAAGAACAGAGGTTACGTCAACTTATAGATGATGCTTTGACAGACGAGGAGCTGGAGATGATGATAGTGAAATTGATTTAGAATTAGTCAGTAACCATGAGTCTGATACAGAACAAGACTGTGAGGAAGAATCTTCAGAGGAAGAATCCACTAATGTTGATTAATAAGATATGGATTTCTATAATACACTACATTATTTGGGTGGGTCTCTGGGACCCCATCTTACCACTTTTGTTACATTTCCCCACCTCACCAGGTCCGGTTAAGAGTTATCATCTTTGTTATAAGTTTACTGTATTGCAGGTTATGGGTAACCAATGCATAGAACAATGGCAGGTAATTTCAATATGCATGATTTTGATTTTTTGTTTGTCCCTAGCATGGGTGAAATGTCTTCACGTGGTACAGTGATTTGTGGAAGGAAAGTCAAACTGATGAACACGTGTCAGAAGAGTTTTTGAGAGTGAGGGACAGAGGTATGGGGAGTGTAAGAAGAATGATAAAAGTGAGGTGAATGATGAAACATGAGAAAATAAGAGAGTGAATCATGGGAAGGTTGTTGTTGCAAATCAAGTGATGGAACCAAGAGAAGGTGCATGTGACATGAGTGTTAGTGAAAATAAAGAGAATGACCAAATGATAACGAGAAAGATAGTGCACACTTATGTGGAGCTCTCCAGTCCAAAACATGAGACAGAATGGTTGGAGAAATGCCTGGCATCTGGTACTGCACAGAAGCAAAACAAAGGAACAATGTGAAAGGAAAGAAAGCAGAATATGAAAGAGAGAGAATAGCAATTGAATTTTCTATGTTAACTCTACGATGACAACAGTACTTAAGGATAGATCATGTTTTCCTGAGAAAACATGATTAAGAATGTTAGTGATGTTGTAAAGATGCAGCTGACTAAGCTGTTTAATTGGAACCTCAGTTTTGGGAAAGAGCCAAGAAAGTGGAAAGGGAGAAAAATAATTCTACTACATAAAAAGAGGCTCCAAGACAAAAATTTCAAATTATAGGCCAGTTGGTATTTCACGAGTGGTGTTTAAGTTATTTGAGAAGTAGGTAAAAGACAAAATTCACGTCTGGGTGGAAAGGACTATGACATTTTCTAGGGGGAAAAATGGTCTGCGAAAGGTAGGTCTTGTAGTAATCTGCTTACTTTTTATAACATGACAATTCAGGTGGATAAAGGAAATAGGTATTTGACTTCCACATGGAACATATTTGCAAAAAGTGGAGCAAATATAGATAGATATGAAGCTGGTGATTGGGATAAGTGGATGATGGACAGTATCAAAGGGCAGTGTACAGCAAGGCTAAGTGTTTGGTCTTCTGCTGTTCATATACATCAATGATATATAAAATGATTTAAAGATTACATTATTTAAATGATTTGCTGATTACACAAAGCTGGGAAGAGCAATAGTGAAGATGATATAAAGATCTGCAGGATGACTTTAATAGAGTGGCAGTATGAACAAAAATAAATGGCTGCTGGTTTAATGTGGCCAGTTGTAAGGATGTGTACTTTGAAAAGATAAGATCACATGCTGTGTAATACTATCTTGATGAAACTGATGAGGTCAAGGATTTGTAGGTTATTATGGACAGGGAGTTGAAGTTTATAGAACATATTGCAAAGGTGGACAAAACAGCACATCAGATTACATGGCTGTGGAGGAACACACTGACAAACATGGATAAAGAGGTTGTTATTTCCTTTTATAAGACTTTAATAAGGCTACATCTGGATTACTGTGTGTGCAGATCTGGTCTAATTATTATTATTATTACGCAAGACCCCATGGAGTCAAAGACTTATCTGGGAGATCCTTTTACCATACACACAGCTCATCATACCGTGATTTAGACACACTCAAATTCTCTGCAATATTAGGGTATTTTGCGAGGAATGAAGTAGTGGAGAGGATCCGTAGGCAAGCAATGATGATTGTGGCAGGTCTAGGGAGTGCTTCTTATGAGAATAGATTAAAGGTCTATGGACTTCGAAAACCAGCTGAGAGAGATGAATACGACAGGACATGATAGAAGTGCATAAGTTATTAAAGGGGTTTCATAGAACTAATACCAAAGACTTTTTTCAGTATGTGGCAGGAAGAGTGAAAATAAGAGGACACCCTTGATAATCGTATAAGAGGGTGGTTAGCAAGGGGGTTTGTTAGTATAGAGGATGATGGAGGGTGGAATGGATTGTCAGAGATTGTTAGTGCTTCATCGAAAGAATTCAAGGTGAGATATGATAGGTTCTGTGTGAACAACCATAAGAGTGAGATGTCTGAGAAATAACCATGATGATGATGATGATAATGACAATAATAATAATTCATCAAAATGCAAATGATGAGATTCTACCTATAATATCAAACTAAAAAAAATATAATAAATTTAGTTTAATCCTTTATCCAAGTGTGAGCAAACAAAGTTTGCCCCCAAATTAAGAAAAATATAAATTATTCTTAAAAAATAATTAATGAATAATTACAAATCATAAAATATCTATAAACTCAATCATTCACTACTTTCACTTTAAACATAAAAGTGAACAGAGCTAACCACAATAAAATGAGAAAATGGGAAAGTTTAATTATAAGAGTATAGAATAGTAGGAGGAGACAGAATATCAGAACAAGGAGGGTAAGTTTGTTAATAGATAAATCAAAAGCTGAGAGATAAATATTTTAAGCAGCATGTAACTGAAGCAACTAGAGGTTTTAGAGTATTGGATTTTATGATAACGTCACAAGATGAAGTTGTTAATGAGGTATTAACACAGCCACCAGTTGGTGAGAGTGATCATGAGGTACTTGTTTGGGAAGTGGTGAAACAAGAAAGGGTTACTGCCAAAAATATTATATATGTGGATATGGCAGGTGATTAAGGGAAGTTCTGTAGTAAACTAGCACCGATACTATAAAATAACACACATGCCACAATAGATAACTTTTTAATAT
The DNA here is from genome assembly GCF_054136105.1 of Typopeltis vanoorti. Classification (NCBI taxonomy): domain Eukaryota; kingdom Metazoa; phylum Arthropoda; class Arachnida; order Uropygi; family Thelyphonidae; genus Typopeltis; species Typopeltis vanoorti. Next base: position 91,513,936 of record NC_143554.1, read on the forward strand.
GTAACTATTTCATCTTACATATCATAAAGCATCGTCAGTACAATTATCAAACAACAATGGGAACTAAATTCAAAAACACATTAGAGCACATGCTTAAATTGGAATCCCTCTACAAATACAGTCCCATATTTATGGATTAAACATAATTAGGCTGTAAATTAAAATATAAGAGATAAATTTATTTTATACGCTTGAGGATAGCAATTTCCCACTCTTTTGGAATAACGAGACATTCGTTCCAATTAAGATTAGGTCTATGAAGTAAGGCTTCAGCACTTTCTTTATATAAACGTTCATGTTTATATACAGATCTATGTAATAGTTTGTCACTGGATCCTATGATTAACATTTTCAACTCTATGTTGTGCAAGGCCAGATTTGTGAGGTTTGATGAGATGGATGTGGGCTTGATGTTCAGAGATACATTTATTTATAGATCTTCCTGTTCAAAAATTATCTACTGAGGTATACATGTTATTTTATAGTTATGAATACTCCACAGGTTTCACTATACAAGAAAGTACTAATATGTTTGGTAGATGGGCTGTGTGCATGGGAATTCATAAGGCAGCATCTAATACCTGCATCGTATAACTGCATACCAAGGGTTAAGTGAGTAAATTGAGTAGGAGTGAAATGGATGAACAGTGAAATCAAAAAACAAAATGTTATAGAAGAGGCACAAGACAGTTGGTGCCAATCAGATCCATGAGGAGTATAATTGCAGACCAGGAAGGTGACAAGCATGGTAAAGAAGGAAAAGGATGACAGGAGATTGGCTGGTAAGGCCAAGGTTAATTCAAGGAAATTATTCCACTATATGGCATGAGGAAGAATAATTTTGGCAGGTTGAACACTGATGGACAGCAGAGTGACCATTATAAAGGATATAGTTTAAGAATTATTGAATGAGCATTTTATTAGTGTATATCATACTCGTATAAATGATGCTGTGCAATATGTAGAAGGGAAGTAAATATTAGGAGAATTGGAAGTGAAAGAATCAGAAGTGTATCTGGTGTTGATTGTTAATAAGGTTAGATGTTAATAAGGCTGTGGGAATGGATGACATACCACCACATATTTTTAAGGAATGTGTACAATAGTTAGCTATGCCCTTGACCTGGTTATATAGTGAAAGGCTTGCAGTGGGTAAGGTTCCTAAGAAGTGGAAAGAAGGCAAAATAGTACCACTCCACAAGCATATTTCTAGGCAGATGTTTTCAATTAGAGACCAGTCTTATAGCTCAAGTTGCAGTCAAGGTGTCGGAAAAATTGGCTAGGAACAGAATACAAGATCTAGTTGATGGATATTCTTTATTATAGATTTGTAAAGGGTAGATCTTGTTTTAGCATTTACTTACATTTTATGATAAGGTGACATGTGTGTTAGATCAGGGAGAATCATATACAGTGATATTCTTAGATTGTATATGTATTTCATCAAAAGCATTTGATAGATTACTATGCTATGTTGGTGCACAAGCTGCAGAGGATGAGAATGGATAGTATATTCATGACATGGATTTGAGATCGGCTCTCTGAATGATACTAGCAAGTTATGTATGATAGAGCAGTTTCTCAAAAAAAGGAGGATAACTAGTTGTGTGCCCCTGCTTGTAACTCGTTTGTAAATGATATATCATGTGGATTGACTGGGGTACTTCAATTGTTTGCTAATGATGCAAAGTTGGGGAGAATTATAGGTAGCACTGTAACATGTTAACACATTTCAGGAAGATTTGAATAACTTTGTCTTGGACAAAGGAATGGGGTTGTAGTTTTAATATTAAAAAGTGAAAGGCATTGCATTTTTGAATGCAGAAATATAAGGCTGTGTACTATAGTGACAGCACTGTACTGCAAAAAATGGATGAGATTTGAGGTTTGGGAGTGATGGTTGACAGTAGAATGAAGTTCAGAGGGCATACTGCAAGTGTTGAAACGACTGCACATCATAGTGCCACTACGATAAGAAGCACATTAGCATGTAGGGATAAGGAGGTGGTTATGCCACTGTATATAGCACTAGTCAGACCATACTTAGACTATTGTGTTCAGATTTGGTCGACAGGTTTTCACTGTGATCTGGAAATACTGGATAGATTCCAGAGGCAAGTGACTAAGGCAATATTAGGACTATGGAATGCTGGCTATGGAGAGAGATTGAAGAAATGTGGATTATAGAGTTTGGTGGATAAGAGAAAAAGAGGTGGTGTGATAGAAACATTTAAGTTAGTGAGGGAATTTTAATGGATTAATACAGAGGAGATATAAAAAAAGTAGATGAGATGGGGAAGAACCAGAGGCCATCTACATGGAGCCATAAGACTCATTGTGGGAGACCCAAACTTTCAACACCGTATCTATCATACCTCTCCTTGAAACCATTAAAAGATAAAACACTCATGCTTCACTCAGACAACCCATTCAAATCATTCACCACTCTCCAAACAAAAAATCTAGTCCTCATGCTCTTGCTAACCACACTATTATCCAACTTCTAGAAATGAACTCTTGTTCTGTCCCCACCAGCCAAGTGCCGAAACATTTTCCCTGCCTCAATCCTACAAAATCCTTTAAATAACTTAAACGTTTTCATCATATCTCCCCTTTTTTGCCTATTAACCAACTTTTGCAATCCACAAACCCTCAATCTATTCTTATAGGGAGCATTCCACAGACCACTCACTATCTTGGTTACTCACCTCTGGATCCTCTCCACCACTTCCTCATTCCCCAAGAAACCCAGCTGACCAGAAATGAGCAAAGTTATCCAGATGTGGTTATATCAAAATTTTATAAAGAGGGATGATAACTCCTTAATCTGTTTGTTAGTTTGTTCTTCAATAATAAAGGAATCCTGTGAGCTACCCTGGCTTCTTTAGCAATATGTCTTCTAAACTTCTGCTCTCTATCTTCTACTACTATCTCCAGATCCCTGGCTTCTTCAATTTCCTGGTGTACAGTTCCTTCAATATGGTACAAGCTTGTGATCTTTTGTATCCCAAAATGCATAACTTTATACTTTACACATTAAATTGACATCATTATGTTTTGCCCATACTGTCAACCTATTTAAATCATCCTGTAATCTATTTTTCTCTATATTACCTTAACTATTACCCTACCCAATTTCGCATCATCAACCAACAACTAAATATCTCCCTTCAAATTATTTCCTATATCATTTATGTACAAATTAAACAGCAGTAGTGGTCCCAGAAGAGAGCCCTGCAGAACACCACTAGTCACCTGCCTTCTTCTGGATTATGTTCCTCCATATACTAGTTTTTGGTATCTGTCCATTAGCCACTCTTTCATCCATATCATTAGCTTTGTATTCTTCACCATTTGTTGCAGTTTGCTTAACAGAATTCCATGTGGTATCCTGTTATGTAAGAATGTGGTGAAGAGGGGGGGGGGTGAAGAGTAGATTTTTTACATAGAGAATTGTGAGTGAACGGAATGCATTACTGGAATATGTTGTTAATGCAGAGGGTGTTATGAATTTTAAGATTCAGCGTGATAAATATGTTGTCAGTTGAATGAACCTCCCACAATGAATCTGCTAAATCTATGAGGGGTGTAGTAGTAATAGTAGTAATAATAATTACAAAATATTAGTTATAAATGTTAGTCTGAGAAACTTATCAGCTCAGTGACATATATATATATATATAGATCATATCAAATCCTTGAATCTTTCTTAAAAGTATTAATAAGATGCTCTAACTGCTATTCCATAAACATTACTTTTTCCTTACCAGTGGAAGAAGTAATATATTATCCTTAAGCAAATACTTGACTTCCACCATATTATAAAATAGAAAAAATTGGTCTTACCTCAACAGCAAGAAATAACAAAATCTCAAAAAATTCTTTCTTTGCACAGACAAACACATAATTAGAATGGCTTAATTATCATTAGGATGATCATTCTTTACGTGTTGAATTGTATCATAAAATGACACTTTTCTCATAAATGTGCCCAATCTTGCTGAGTTCCATGAGTTAAAGAATTTGTTTTTAAAGCCTGATGTCATTCTTAACCTTAGGATCTATCCAGGCAATATTCTGTATAATCCTTATTTAAAGTTCAGTACTGAATGAACTGTCTCATAATTTGAATATCTGCAGGTGAGATCCATTGGAAGAAATTATTTTCTCCTAAATCTTTGCAAATATAATTAAATCTTTAATAAAAGTTCATCCCTAAAATTATTATGTATCCTACTTGCATTCTGCATTTCATTGCATTAAAAATATTTTTAATGCAATGAATTTGCATTAAAAATATTTTTATCCATTCAACTAAAATTTGTTAAATTTCATTCATTCAATAAAATTCATTAGGTGATTATAAAAATTAATTTAAAGAATAAAATCCAGTTTTCTTTTCTTTTTACAAAGCTCTTAAATTATTTCAGTCGTGGTTACATTAATCTCTCTGTGTATGCTAGCTGAAATGTGTGAGGAGATGGGAGTACAGTTTGTTAATGTGTGGAATGAGTTTGTGGGACAAAGTGAGCTGTATGGGAGCAATGGACTGCATTTGATGGTTATGGTGGGAGTCGCTTGGAGAGACTGGTGCTGGAAGGTAGAGAAGTGAATCGAGAGAATGAATCAGATCGAGAGGGAAGTGATGTGGAAGAGCAGGAGAGTAAGAGAAGAGAAGAGAGATTGAAGAGGTGGATATGAATGGGGAAGTGAGTGGTATGAGTATAGAAAATGAGAGAATGGGTGTACAAGAGGAGCAGGGAAATGGGGAGGCTCAGGGTGGACAGGGGTACACAGCGTGAGAAAGGTGGATGCTCCAAGAGGAGGTGAGAGCATGTGTAGGCAGGAAAGGAATGGGATGACCAGGGATTAAGAGGAAACAGTTGGAATTGAAAAGGGTTCTAAAATGAAGAAGCAGAAAGGGAAATGGCCCCAGTCCAGCATGGAGAGATCACATCGAGTGAGTAGTATCAGTGAAACTAGCTGTAGATCCAGAAATGAGCTGTTGTGTTTGTATACAAATGCTAGAAGTATAAGAAACAAGGCAGATGAAATGGTTGCACTAATTGCGTCTGTTTACCCAAAGATTGTCATAATAAGTGATACATGGTTAGATGAGGATGACATCCTGACAGGAATAGAGATGGAAGCATGATGTGTTTCGTGAAGTTAGAAGGGGGTAAAAAAAGGGGGGGGGGAGTGCTATTGATGATAGAGAAAGAGTTATGTCCATACAAAATAGAGATGCAAGATTGAAATAGTACCAGTGGTTTTGAGGCAGTATGGTGTGAGATAGAGGTGAATGGAATCAAATACTTGGTGGGATGTTATTATAGACCAAGTAATGTGGATGGTGGTGATAGTGAAATGTATAGTCAAATTAGCCAAGCAAATAAAAAAAGGATGATCATTGTGGGTGATTTTAATTATGGCAATATAGACTGGAATGATGAGATAGCAACTGGAAGTAAAGAAAATGAGTTTCTTTTGAGTTTTTGAGGGATAACCACCGTAGACAGTATGTAATAGAGGGCACACAAGGATTGAGGGTCTTGGATTTGGTCATCTCATCAGAGGATGTAATTATAAATGAGATGTCAGATCATCCACCAATTGGTGAGAGTGACCATGAGGTTACCTGGGTGGTTGCCAGCAGTGCGAGGACCCTTGTGAGAAAAGGGTATATGTGGAACTACAAGGGGGGGGGGGAAATATGAAGAGCTTAGGAGACAGCTTGTGGGTGTAGCGTGGAATGAGGAGTTAGCTGGAAAAGCGATCAATGCAGCTTGGGGGATATTCAAAAACTATCTAGTAGATGCAATGTCTAAATGTATTGCAAGGGTGAGAAGGTTAAATAAGGTAGGTGTGAGAAGGATGAATAAAGAGATTAAGCATGCGATACAGAGAAAAAGGGCATTGTGGAGGCAGCATAAGAGAAGTGGAAATAACCAATTTCATGAGGTCTACAAAGACCAGGCAAGGAGGGTGACTTGGTTGGTGAGAGTAGCTAAAGAGAGGTATGAACAGCAATTAGCTAATAAAGCCAAAAAGAATCCTAGGGAGTTCTTTCGATAAGTAGCCAGCAAAAGAAAGAATGATTATGTAAGGGTGACATTGATTGGAGAAAATGGTATAAAGACAGCTGTTGCAGAATGTGTGGTGGAGATACTAAACGAGTAGTTCATAAAGATCTTTCAATTTTGTGAATGTGACTTTATGGAGAGATTGAGAGCAGTTGATGATGGGGAGGGGAGACTGAATGTAAGTGGGCAAGAGGTGTTTGGGGAGTTGTGTAAACTAGATGTAAATAAGGCTGTGGGACTTGATAATATATCACCACGTATTCTGAAGGAATGTGCCAGGGAGTTGACACCTGCCTTGACATTTTTTTAATATGAGTCTTGCACTCGGTCAAGTCCCTAAGGAGTGGAAGGAGGGCAATAATGTGCCATTTCATAAAGGAGGTGATCGAACTCAAGCAACAAACTATAGGCCTATCTGTGTGTCAGGTGTTGTGGTTAAGTCGATGGAGAAGCTTGTGAGAACTAGGATCCAGAGTTGGGTTGACAACAATGGTATTATCTTTGATGGACAGCATGGATTTGCTAAAGGGAGGTCATGTTTTAGTCATTTACTTACTTATTACAATAAAGTGACTGTTTCCTTGGACAGAGGAAAAGGATACACAGTAATATACTTGGATTTTGCAAAGGCTTTTGATAGAGTACCTCAAGATAAGTTGGCAGTCAAACTAGAGCAGATGGGGTAGGATATTAGATTAGTATATTGGATTGGAGACTGGCTATCTGATAGGTATCAACAAGTTGTGTATGGGGGGGGCAATATCCAGGAAAAGGAAAGTCACTAGTGGAGTGCCTCAGGAGTCTGTTTTAGGGCTATTACTATTTAACTTGTATATTAATGATATTGGCAAAGATTTGGATGGAGATATTCAGTTGTTTGTGGATGATGCAAAGTTGGGACGAACCATAAAGAGTAGTGAAAATGTTGTGGCCTTACAAGAAAACTTGTATAAGTTGAGTGATTGGGCACGGAAATGGGGATGTGAGCTCAATGTTGCAAAATGTAAGGTTTTAAAATTTGGAAAACAAAGATGGAATGCAGAAATTATTTTTGGTGAGAATATATTGTTGGAGGTAGAGGAAATAAAGAGATCTTGGGGTGATGGTGGATAAGGATCTAAAATTTAGGGGACACATCACCAAAATTGTGAAGACAACACAAAGAAATGATGCGGAGGACACTGACGTGTAGAAGTAGGGAGATTCTTGTTCCGTTGTATAAGACTTTGATTAGGCCACACATGGACTATTTGTCCAGATTTGGTCACCAGGTTTTCAGAAGGATGAAGAGATGTTGGAAAGGGTCCAAAGGCGACTGACTAAGGTAGTTTCTGACTGGAATGTCTAGCATGAGGAAAGGTTGAGAAGATGTAATTTGCAGAGTCTGGTGGACAGGAGGAAGAGGGGAGATATGATAGAGATCTACAAGTTAGTAAGGGGTTGTTTTAGGATCAATGGTAGAGAAGTTCTACAGAGAATAGTGGGAGATCAGTTGAGAACCAGCGGTCATCCCTGGAAACTGTATAAAGAGAGTGTGAGTAGGGGAGTGAGAGGCAGGTTTTTTTCATGCAGAGTTGTGAATGATTGGGCCTTGCCTGAGAGTGTGGTGTCTGCAAGGAGTTTGAATGTGTTTAAGACGCGGTATGATGAGATGTGTGTGAGATAAAAAGACCTCCCAGATGAGTCTTTGACTCCTTGAGGTCTTGGGGTAATAATAATAATAATATATACAGCAAAGTCAGTCTGTTCAATCACGATTGTGTCATGGTAGATCTTAAATAGGTTTTTAAAAGGCGTAAGTTAGAAAATAACCTTTCACTGATGCATGTTGTTACCGGAAGCATTGCAAATATTTTTACGAAGTTACAGATGTTAGGATATATCTTTGTCACACTTTGAAACTGCATCAACAGCATTTTTGTACGGAGCTATTGCAAACGGTTTTTCAAATTTCTTATACCACAACTTGAATTCAGCATTCAAAATTACTGGATTAGTATAAGGCAAATCACTCGAATAAAATTCACACAACTGACGAAAATTTTCCATTGCACTTGTTGTTGGAGCATCTTTTCCATTTGGTAGAAGAGAAAAAATTTTTTTCAAAAGTTGCTGTGCCGAGTGAAACGTTCCTGAAGTTGAGTCAATATTTGGTCAATAAATGGATTGGAAATATTCTCCTGAAATACTCTTCTACAGAATCAACTGGAACATTGGTCCTTAATGTTTGTTTTAATGTAGTGCTTGGCTTTTTAATGTCAATATTAAAATTATTGGCTTTTATACATGCTTCATCGTAAATATCTTTAAATGAAGAATCTGGTGATTCAATAATTGTATTTAATTGAGCCACAACATCATCAACAAAATTTAGGGCAATTAAGAGGTCACTGTCAAATTTTTGCATTATTTTAGACAATGGTAAGGTGTATGCAAATATTTTTTGCAAGCTAAATAAAGATATTATAAAACCAAATTCACACAATGAATTATTCAAACATTTTGCATTAGAGGATAAGTCTCTGTCTTCCCAAGAAATAATTGTTCCAAGACTATGAATCACTGCATGATATAATTCCACCATGGTTATGATGGCTTCATGTCGTTCCACCCACCTAGTCAGGCAAACTTGGCGTAGTTTCTGTCTCTTAGTATCCGATGTATATTTATAATATATCACCACGTATTCCGAAGGAATGTGCCAGGGAGTTGACACCTGTCTTAACATATTTTTTTAATATGAGTCTTGCACTCGGTCAAGTCCCTAAGGAGTGGAAAGAGGGCAAGATTGTGCCACTTCATAAAGGAGGTGATCGAACTCAAGCAACAAACTATAGGCCTATCTGTGTGTCAGGTATTGTGGTTAAGTCGATGGAGAAGCTTGTGAGAACTAGGATCCAGAGTTGGGTTGACAACAATGGTATTATCTTTGATGGACAGCATGGATTTGCTAAAGGGAGGTCATGTTTTAGTCATTTACTTACTTATTACAATAAAGTGACTGTTTCCTTGGACAGAGGAAAAGGATACACAGTAATATACTTGGATTTTGCAAAGGCTTTTGATAGAGTACCTCAAGATAAGTTGACAGTCAAACTAGAGCAGATGGGGTAGGATATTAGATTAGTATATTGGATTGGAGACTGGCTATCTGATAGGTATCAACAAGTTGTGTATGGGGGGGCAATATCCAGGAAAAGGAAAGTCACTAGTGGAGTGCCTCAGGAGTCTGTTTTAGGGCTATTACTATTTAACTTGTATATTAATGATATTGGCAAAGAATTGGATGGAGATATTCAGTTGTTTGTGGATGATGCAAAGTTGGGACGAACCATAAAGAGTAGTGAAAATGTTGTGGCCTTACAAGAAAACTTGTATAAGTTGAGTGATTGGGCACGGAAATGGGGATGTGAGCTCAATGTTGCAAAATGTAAGGTTTTAAAATTTGGAAAACAAAGATGGAATGCAGAAATTATTTTTGGTGAGAATATATTGTTGGAGGTAGAGGAAATAAAGAGATCTTGGGGTGATGGTGGATAAGGATCTAAAATTTAGGGGACACATCACCAAAATTGTGAAGACAACACAAAGAAATGATGCGGAGGACACTGACGTGTAGAAGTAGGGAGATTCTTGTTCCGTTGTATAAGACTTTGATTAGGCCACACATGGACTATTTGTCCAGATTTGGTCACCAGGTTTTCAGAAGGATGAAGAGATGTTGGAAAGGGTCCAAAGGCGACTGACTAAGGTAGTTTCTGACTGGAATGTCTAGCATGAGGAAAGGTTGAGAAGATGTAATTTGCAGAGTCTGGTGGACAGGAGGAAGAGGGGAGATATGATAGAGATCTACAAGTTAGTAAGGGGTTGTTTTAGGATCAATGGTAGAGAAGTTCTACAGAGAATAGTGGGAGATCAGTTGAGAACCAGCAGTCATCCCTGGAAACTGTATAAAGAGAGTGTGAGTAGGGGAGTGAGAGGCAGGTTTTTTTCATGCAGAGTTGTGAATGATTGGGCCTTGCCTGAGAGTGTGGTGTCTGCAAGGAGTTTGAATGTGTTTAAGACGCGGTATGATGAGATGTGTGTGAGATAAAAAGACCTCCCAGATGAGTCTTTGACTCCTTGAGGTCTTGGGGTAATAATAATAATAATATATACAGCAAAGTCAGTCTGTTCAATCACGATTGTGTCATGGTAGATCTTAAATAGGTTTTTAAAAGGCGTAAGTTAGAAAATAACCTTTCACTGATGCATGTTGTTACCGGAAGCATTGCAAATATTTTTACAAAGTTACAGATGTTAGGATATATCTTTGTCACACTTTGAAACTGCATCAACAGCATTTTTGTACGGAGCTATTGCAAACGGTTTTTCAAATTTCTTATACCACAACTTGAATTCAGCATTCAAAATTACTGGATTAGTATAAGGCAAATCACTCGAATAAAATTCACACAACTGACGAAAATTTTCCATTGCACTTGTTGTTGGAGCATCTTTTCCATTTGGTAGAAGAGAAAAAATTTTTTTCAAAAGTTGCTGTGCTGAGTGAAACGTTCCTGAAGTTGAGTCAATATTTGGTCAATAAATGGATTGGAAATATTCTCCTGAAATACTCTTCTACAGAATCAACTGGAACATTGGTCCTTAATGTTTGTTTTAATGTAGTGCTTGGCTTTTTAATGTCAATATTAAAATTATTGGCTTTTATACATGCTTCATCGTAAATATCTTTAAATGAAGAATCTGGTGATTCAATAATTGTATTTAATTGAGCCACAACATCATCAACAAAATTTAGGGCAATTAAGAGGTCACTGTCAAATTTTTGCATTATTTTAGACAATGGTAAGGTGTATGCAAATATTTTTTGCAAGCTAAATAAAGATATTATAAAACCAAATTCACACAATGAATTATTCAAACATTTTGCATTAGAGGATAAGTCTCTGTCTTCCCAAGAAATAATTGTTCCAAGACTATGAATCACTGCATGATATAATTCCACCATGGTTATGATGGCTTCATGTCGTTCCACCCACCTAGTCAGGCAAACTTGGCGTAGTTTCTGTCTCTTAGTATCCGGTGTATATTTATAATATATCACCACGTATTCCGAAGGAATGTGCCAGGGAGTTGACACCTGTCTTAACATATTTTTTTAATATGAGTCTTGCACTCGGTCAAGTCCCTAAGGAGTGGAAAGAGGGCAAGATTGTGCCACTTCATAAAGGAGGTGATCGAACTCGAGCATCAAACTATAGGCCTATCTGTGTGTCAGGTGTTGTGGTTAAGTTGTTGGAGAAGCTTGTGAGAACTAGGATCCAGAGTTGGGTTGACAACAATGGTATAATCTTTGATGGACAGCATGGATTTGCTAAAGGGAGGTCATGTTTTAGTAATCTACTTACTTATTACAATAAAGTGACTGTTTCCTTGGACAGAGGAAAAGGATACACAGTAATATACTTGGATTTCGCAAAGGCTTTTGATAGAGTACCTCAAGATAAGTTGACAGTCAAACTAGAGCAGATGGGGTTGGATATTAGATTAGTATAGTGGATTGGAGACTGGCTATCTGATAGGTATCAACAAGTTGTGTATGGGGGGGCAATATCCAGGAAAAGGAAAGTCACTAGTGGAGTGCCTCAGGAGTCTGTTTTAGGGCAATTACTGTTTAATTTGTATATTAACGATATAGGTGAAGATTTGGATGGAGATATTCAGTTGTTTGCAGATGATTCAAAGTTGGGACGAACCATGAAGAGTAGTGAAGATGTTGTGGCCTTACAAGAAGACTTGAATAAATTGAGTGACTGGGCACGGAAATGTGGATGTGAGTCAATGTTGTAAAATGTATGGTTTTAAAATTTGGAAAACAAAGATGGGATGCAGAATTTATGCTTGGTGAGGATATATTGTTGGAGGTGAAAGAATAAGATATCTGGGGGGGGTGATAGTGGATAAGGATCTGAAATTTAGGGGACACATAGCAAAATTTTTAAGACAACACAAAGGCTTCTGGGAATGATGCGGAGGACACTGACGTGTAGAAGTAGGGAGATTCTTGTTCCATTGTATAAGGCTTTGATTAGGCCACACATGGACTATTGTGCCCAGATTTAGTCACCTGGTTTTTGGAAGGATGAAGAGATTGGAAAGGGTCCAAAGGTAATTGACTAAGGTAGTTTCTGACCTCTGGAATGTTGAGTATGAGGAAAGATTGAGAAGATGTAATTTGCAGAGTCTGGTGGACAGGAGGAAGAGGGGAGATATGATAGAGACCTACAAGTTATTAAGGGGTTGTTATAGGATTAGTGCTGCAGAAGTTCTACAGAAAATTGTGGGAGACCAGGGTAGAACCAGAGGTCATCCCTTGAAACCGTATAAAGAGTGGTATGGGAGTGAGAGGCAGGTTTTTTTGTGCAGAGTTGTAAATGATTGGAATGCCTTGCCTGAGACTGTGGTGTCTGCAAGGCGTTTGAATGTGTTCAAGGCTATATATGATGAGCTGTGTGTGTGATAAAAGGACCTCCCAGATGAGTCTTTGAGTCCATGAGGTCTTGGGGTAATAATAATAATAATATTTATCAATGTTGTCGACAAGGACATCCTGTCTCTTAGGGGTATTGAAGAAATTGTGTTCCTTTTCAATTATGCCAATGCAATTTCTTATTTCAGTCACAGATACAGCATTTCCAATTGCCAAATTCAAACTATGTGATGCACAATGAACATATAATGCTTGTGGATATATAGCTGATATGTGAGATTGGACACCATTAAACTTTCTGCTCATTGATGCGGCGCCATCATAACCTTGCCCACACAATTATGACAAATCAATGCCATAATTATTGAAATTTTCTAATATTTTGTGGGATAAGATTTTTCCTGTAGTGCTTGTAACAGGAGTAAATTGTAAAAATTGTTCATAAACTTTGTTGTCATTTTCTTCGTCTATATATCTGGCACACAAGGAAAGTTGTTCAGTGGTAGAGATATCACAAGTTTCATCAGCAAAAAATGATTTCATTACATGCATTTATAATTTGATTTTATATGTTCCAGCTAATGTAGGTAGTGTTTTTGGCAGAATGTTTAAAATGTTCAGCCAAGTTGTCATCACCCACATCGATTCTCATTCTTAAAAAAGCTCAAAAATTGCCTTCATTGGCAATTGGCTCCTGTTCAAATGAAAATTCTCCATAATAACAATATCCTCTCAAGGGTATATTTTGCCGACCACATAAAAGCACTGTTTTTATAATCGGTTCTAATTGTTTCCAATTAACTGCAGCTTGTGATGCACTATCTATCAATTTGTCGATTGACTGGAATACATTTTTCATCTCGAATATTGTTTAGCCTTTCATAAGTCATAACAGCCGTTATATGATATTTTGTTTTTTGATGATTATTAAATTTCTCAATGGCTTTCTTCCAATTATTATAACCTTGTGTAACTAACTGCCCAGGTAACTTCAGATTTAGATTTTCCAACATTAGCAGGTGCAAAAAAACACATAATACTTACAGTACGCACTATTTTTAACTTGAGAGTACACAAGCCATGTAAATTTTTCAAGCCATATGTATTGAAAACTTCGGTTGTGAATTGCAGCACAGGTTGCAGGAAAATTAAAATTTGGTTCTGGTTTCCACAACTTTTTGATAATATCTAAATTATCATCAGAATTGAATGTTTGTTCTTTCAACAATACGATGTCGTGAGAATTATTCATAACTAAGGAAGTACTTTCTTCTGGATAATTCAATGGTTTTGTCTGATCTATGACTGGGGAAACAGAATCAAAATCAGTATTGACAATATTAATAGCGCCAACATTGCTACTAACATTTAAATCATCCTTTTTTGCTTTTTTTTTGAAATAGTTCAATAAAATACTCTGTGTACGTTTTTCAGCCATAATTTAAAGCACAAAATCCGAAAAATAAAATAAAATCTTTTACAAATTTAACTTTAAAATGTTACTGAAGAATTTACGTACTGTAAAGGTTACTCTTCAGAGATGGAAAGCTAAGTTTCAAGTTCAAGACATGCTTTTCAACAAACTCAATGCAAAATAACACAGAATACGAGCATATCGCACATGACCTATGACTGAGCATCTGCAATGATTCGCCAATACATGATACCAGTGATCCTCTCTGGCCTGGCTCAGACAGCTATTGGACAGCGTTTCTCACACTTTCTAATCCCAAGGACCACTAAAATGCCTAAAACAATTCTATGGACCACTAAGTTATGTAATTTTTTAAAAAACATATGTGGGAGATTACCAACATTTGGGAAAAACTGTGCCATTTATAACATAATAAATCTAAAAGCATGTTTTGAATATATATGGAAACATAATTAACTTGGAAGTAAACAATTAAAAGCGTATCATCATTGAACAAAGTTTTAATTTTTATTAAACAAATAAATAATATGATATAATTACATTACTATTTACTTTTAATGAGATGGATGAGCTTCTCGATCTTGCAAAGTTGCTGGATATCTGGCTCAATATTGGTCAACTTCAGTCGAAGATCGGCACACACATTAAGACGAATTCTGTATTTTATTTGTATTAGAAGGAACGATGAAAATCCTTTCTCGCAAAGATAGTTGTAGAAAACTGCATGATGATTTTCGATGCTTCGTCAGATAATTCGGGAAATTCACTTCTCACTGAAGGCGAGATCCAGAATTGCATTTAAAGCTCACTGTTACTTGAAAGCTCAATTAGCTGTTCTTTTTTCGATAACGAAAGGTCTTTATTATGAGTGCAAGCCTGAAATGGATTGTGAACCCGCAGAAATTTCTTATAAAAGTTATTCGGAAAATGTAGTAGTTGGAAGGGGACCAATCGTTCAATGCTGTTGGCACACTCTCCCTCGATGAGTTTTTGGACTCCCTGGAGGTGTCTAATAATAACATAACATAACATATTATAGTTCAGTTCCTCGCCCCCCCTCCCATGATGTTTATTCATAGTGTGCTTTCCAAACAAATATACCTAAACATTTCCTATTCATCACACTATATTCCTAAGCCTATAGCAACATCCCATTCAATATCCTGTCCACTTCTCCCTCACACCATTAAGCTCTCAAAGCCAGCAGTGTTCTTTCTTTACTCTGAGAGGATACAACTCATCATTTATTATAACCAGCTTATCATCATTTAACTAAGAATAACTAACTTATTATCATCATTATCCTGTCTACCCACCCTAACCAGATGAAATATGTTATGCACTCTATTTCTATTCCTGTAAGAATATCTTCTGTCAACCACATTTCACGGATACCAATGATCTTCAGACAGTCTCTCAATGCCACAAATCATTTCCTTTATTTCTGAGAGTCCTGCCATTTAATACAGAAAAACTAGGAGATTATCAGTATTGCTAAACCTATTATTACTCTCCCCAGATTTCACTAGCTCAGTAATATACTATTTCTATTCCTGTAAGGATATCTTCTGTCAACCACATTTCACGGATACCAATGATCTTCAGACAGTCTCTCGATGCCACAAATCATTTCCTTTATTTCTGAGAGTCCTGCCATTTAATACAGAAAAACTAGGACATTATCAGTATTGCTAAACCTATTATTACTCTCCCCAGATTTCACTAGCTCAGTAATATACTATACACCCTCACAATTCCCAAGCTATTATCTCCACACAAGGCCCTGAACTCTAGTTTTCCTGTCTTAGCACTAGCCCAGAAAACAACAATCTTTCCAAATGCTTGCATCCTCCATGCTGAGATGCAGTTCATACTGAAAATTCTTGCACTATTCTTAATCTTGAGAAATGACTGCAGAGTTGGAAAAACCTTGCTATGGAAATTGTGAAATATACTTCTATGTGGGTAACTGTCATGGAAACCTACAAATGCAGAAATAAACACTGTTGTAGACTATTATAAGCTTAGTACTTTATATTTATTAAATAAAATACATACCTCTATATGATCAAGTGGCTTACCAACAGTGAAGAATATCTTGTCTGTACTATCAGAAGAAAGAGTACATGTTATGGCAGGACTGTTTTCTGTCGTTCCGTATGCAACCTGAAATAAAATATTTAGATATAATTCATTTCAGAAATGTCACACATTAAAAAAAACAAGACGAAAAAGTTGGACTTTTATTTTACTAATAATATCAATTAAGAAAATGACATGCTATATATCAGATAATCATTGTCATCATCATCGGTTTCTTTTTATATATATGCTGGCCTGGTTGGCCGAATGGTAAGTGTATCCATTTTCCATTCAAGAGGGTGCGGGTTTGAATCCTGCTGTGGGCGTGGATGTTGTGATTTTCTGTGAAAATACTAGTGGTGGTGAGCGGTAGATGCCGTTAGTGTAGTTTCGGTTCATTGTAGTTGGCGGATTGAGCGGTGGAGATAAAGAGCTGTAGAGTGAGTGCCCTTCCTCGATGAGTCTTTGGACTCCCTGGAGGTGTCACATAATAATATATATACACACTCTCAAGGGATGTATAGGATACTATACACACACACACACACACACACACACACACACACACACACACACACACACACACACACACACACACACACACACACACACACACACACACACATCATCACATTTATTTCTGGTCTAAGCCAATACAGAGCACAGTTTGGTCAGCTAAGTCCTAGTTTGCCAGCTCATTCTTGTTCATTTAGAGACTCTTTTTAGAATGAGCTAAATCTAAATAAATATGCATATACTAAACTTCCCAAGATTTGGGAAACTAATTCTTAGGACTCCTGTTCTAAAGTCCTATGAGGGACACCCTTATAGGACTTTAGAAATAGTCTAATTGCTTCCACTTATTATTGTGTGTGATATTATTATTTTAATATTGTATTACTGAAGATGTCTGAACATATAGAAATGATTAAACCTATTGTTTCATTATTCTCTGTGCTGTATTCATTCCATTAAATGTAATCATGAGTGTAGGCCAGCACATAAGTCTAAATACACATCGGAAGCCCCAGTCTCTTTTCATTCCTTAAAAGAATGTGGAGGTCTTTTCTCAGTTATCTGGCCCATTAAGTTTATCATGTAGTTAATAATAATATTGTTAATAATGATGATAATAATGTTAACTTAATCATGTAATATTGTCATATATATGTCATATATGTGTATATATATATGTATATGTAATCAATTTTTTTACCTTGAGGATATTGTATATTAGGATAACCAAGTTATTTTATATTTTATAAACTTGGTTATTTTAACTCCTAATCCCAAGTATGCAAACAATTAAGTTTGTGCCTGAAACATAGTTCAAGTCTAAAGATGTTACAACACCAAGGCAACTCATTGTAAAGGTGAGTAAAGCTCTGATCACTATTCTTAGTATTTTCCCATAATGTAAAGCACATCTCACTAGAAGATGTATATACTACAATGCATTATGGGTGGGGTCACTACCCAGACCGGTTTCAACCTTTTTTGAGGTCTCCTCAGTGAGTAGCTAGACCCTAAATACCAAGGTTATGGTAATGCGGAGCCTTATCAACTTTACCTATAGGAGATGCAACAAGGTGTTTTTATTTTTAATAAAAATCTCTGGAGGAGATATAGATGTAATCAATTTTTTACCTTGGGGATATTGTATATTAGGATAACCAAGTTATTTTATAAACTTGGTTATTTTAACTCCTATTGATTACATCTATATCTCCTCCAGAGATTTTTATTAAAAATAAAAACACCTTGTTGCAACTCCTATAGGTTAAGTTGATAAGGCTCTGTATTACTATATTACTATAACCTTAGTATTTAGGTTATAGTAATAACTGAGGAGACCTCAAAAAAGGTTGAAATCGGTATGGGTAGTGACCCCACCCATAATGCATTGCGGTATACATCTTCTAGTGAGATGTGCTTTACCTTATGGGAAAATACTAAGAATAGTGATCAGAGCTTTACCCACCTTTACAATGAGTTGCCCTGGTGTTGTAACATCTTTAGACTTGAACTTTGTTTCAGGCACAAACTTAATTGTTTGCATACTTGGGATTAGGAGTTAAAATAACCAAGTTTATAAAATAACTTGGTTATCCTAATATATATATATATATATAATATAACTTTAATATAACTAAAAGCCAGCAAAGGTTGGTCAATTGCTAGAGCCTCTACTACTAATGGCTCACAAAAAGTTAAGCAAGTTGGAGTGCAGTTAGTAGTTGGAAGGGGTGCAATCGTTTGATGCTGTTGGCACACTCTCTCTCTCGATGAGTCTTTGGACTCCCTGGAGGTGTCACATAATAATAATAATAATAAAGTAAATTATACTTGCCAAAAAATTATATTCTTGTTTAATTGTTTACCTAGGTGTAAGCAAATAAAGTTTGCACCTACACTATTTTCATGACTAATTTGCTTGTATACAGACTGGTGACTTCATATCAATTGTCTTAGTATCCCATAAGGCAGAGGCACACTTCCTTTCAGATATGCATATAGTAAAACCTCGATATGATGAACTAATTCGGGTGAGGGGATGTCTGTTAAATCTGAAAGTCCGTTATATAATAAAGTAGATTTTCCAAATGCATATGTTAAACAATTGACAAATTAGCTAATTTATATGTTTTTACTTATGTAGAAACTTTTATGCAATTAAAATTAAGTACTGTATCTATGAAAAGTTCAATTTCACAGAAAGGTTTTCTATATGTATTTCATCATCATCATCATCATCATCAAATTCCTGCCATGTACCCTCAAGGGGTGTACAGGATATGACAGTACTACATGAAAAAATTACATCATTACTAACTTCCTATCTACAATTTTCCTACAAATCAGTCTGTTACTTGTCAAGACTCCAACATTATCAGATCTTATATTTCTATCGTCTAAGGCACTTTGTACCGTATCAATCCACCTATATCTTGGTCTTCCTCTGGGTCGTTTTCCTGCCAACCTGACAGAGAACACTTGTTTTGCTAATCTTTCCTCTCCCATTCTATTTAAGTGACCATACCATCTGAGATTAGCTCTGCTAACGCATTCCTGGATGCTGACAACGTCAAGTTCTTTCCTAATATCCTCATTTTTAATATGATATTGCCATTGATGCCATCTGTTCACGCCTCTAATCTTTCTCAGGACTCTCATATCTGTGGTCTCTAGTCTTTGGTCAAGTGTTTTACTTCTGACCCAGCTCTCAGATCCATAAGTTAAAATTGGTTTGAACACTGTCTTGTATACAGCTAATTTAGTGTTCCGACTGATTTCTTTCTTATTCCATATGAATTTATTCAATTGACTTCCCACGATACCAGCTTTGCTGATTCTGTTGTCTATTTCTATATTTAGTTTACCATCTTCAGTAAAAATTGTGCCTAAGTAGCTGAAATTTTTTACTTGTTCCACAGGTTCTCCATTCACAATACAGTTGACATTTTCAATGATTCTGCCTATTTTCATTGTCTTTGTCTTTTTATTGCTGACCTTCATACCATATCTATTACAACAGCTATTCAATTTAGTCAGAGAATCTTGCAGACTTGTAGCGGATTTATTTAGAAGTATAACATCATCCGCATAAAGCAGAGAGCTGACATTAACACCTCCAATTTTGATATCAGGTTTAATACCACATTCCTTCATAATGTGATCCATATAGATAATGAATAACAGAGGGGATAATGTACATCCTTGTCTCACACCAGATTTAACATTAAACCATCTTCCTGTACTTCCTTCAATTCTAACTGCTGACTCACAACTCAAATAAAGACTAAGTATTGCTTGATATAATGCCCCATTGACACCATATAACTGCAGCGTATTGAATAGCTTCTCTCTTGGTACCTTGTCATATGCCTTTTCCAAATCGACAAAACTTAAATACAGATCTTTGTTATATTCCCATGCTTTCTCGACTATTTGTCGTAAAGTGAAGATCTGATCCTGACAGCCTCTATTTGGCCTGAATCCAGCTTGTTCTTCACCAAGCTTTTCTTCCACAATTCTTCTCAACAGTTTCTCAAGTATACTTGCATAGATCTTGCCAGGAATACTCAGTAGGGAAATACCTCTGTAATTCTCACATTCAGTTTTATTTCCCTTTTTATATATGGGTACTATGAGAGCTCTACTCCAATCATCGGGAATTCGTCCCTCTGTCCAGGCTTTCTGAACTATGCAGTGCAGCCACTGTAAGACTCTTATACCACCATACTTCAGCATTTCTGGTCGAATATCATCTACTCCTGCTGCCTTTCCACATTTCAAGCCTTTGATGGCTTTTTCTACTTCAAGTATGGATATGTATTCCTGACTGCATGCCTGGTCAGTGTTTTTTATCACTGTGCTGTCATCACTGCTTGTTTCATTTAGCAGTTTTATGTATTTCTATATGTAAAGTTAAATTTCATAGACACTCCCGAATCCAACTTTTGTATGACTTCTAATTTTTGATTTAACGTTAAATTACCATATTTGTTGACATATAAGATGCACTTTTTTCTTTGAAAATAGGTCTGAAAAACAGAGTGCATCTTATATGCCGATACTTAGTTTTTTTATTACTTTCATTTCTGGAAATTTTCTCTGTTCCGAGTTATGCTATTTCTTTCTTGCTTCCTTGCGGTGTGTGAGAGAATTCCAGTTACGTTAGTTGTGTATTCCAGTTACTGGAATACATTCTAGTATTCCAGTTATGGATAGATAACATTTGGTCTAGGTGCTCTGGCAGACTGTGGAAGAAGCCTGCCCTGCTAGTATGGGATCAGTTTCGTTCTCACAGAACAGAAGATGTTAAAAATAAACTCAAGGAATTGAAAACTCATTTAGCTGTAATTCCAGGAGATCTAACTAGTCAGCTTCAACCTTTAGATGTCTAAAGGTTGAAGCATGTTAATAAACCATTTAAGGGATTTATGAAGGCGAAGTGGAACACTGCATCTGTTGGATGCAGTCTTCAGATTTTAAGGTTATGCCATCAGGAAGAGGCCTAGCATTTCACAAGTTTGTGAGTCGGTCAAAGCTTCATGGGATGCTGTGAAAACTGAGACAGTGGTTAAATCATTTAAGAAGTATGGCATTAGTAATGCACTGGATGGTACAGAGGACAATTTGTTGTATGAGGTGTCAGATTCTGATTTAGAACAGGTTTCAAGAGTCTCTTATTTAGCTCTGGAGATGAATTTCTGGGTTTTGACGAAGAAGATTAAAAGGTGGGTACTCTTTCTTAGTTAGATTAGGATATTTGTTGAAAGCAGACCTACTTATTACTTTATATTTGAAATACTGTAAATTCATTATAATATTCAGTGATAAAGTTTTTTTTTCCTGAAATTTATTTCCTTATTGCTGTAAAAAATGTGAACAAAAAAGGGGGTGCATCTTATATGCCGGCAAATATGGTAATAACTCTTTTCCGTTTGATTTTAAGGTTAGGGTTACAAAGATGTGTTTCACCATTCATACATATCTAATTTTAAATTTATATTGAATGGGTCTTGCGAGTAAACAAATGCACATTACTGGGTGTGGCTCAGTGTATGTCGAAACATCGGCCGGCATGCATTAAAACTGCCGCAGAAAGTCACGGCACGCTACAAAAGAACCAATTACATAACATATATTGTAATTGGCTATGTAATTACATAACCAATTACAATTACCAGACATGCAATTGGTGTGATCACATGCTTATCATTCGCCAAACATGTTTTATGAGCGGCGACTCATTTATGTCAGCTAAATTTCTACAGTGTTTTTCCAACATATGATGGCCTATTCGCCAAAATTTGTTAAAAATAACACGACATTAATAACAAAAAATAACCTGCTCATTTAATTATAAGCAAATCTTGGTTAAAAGCATTTTAAAATCAACAGGGTGTTAATTTTCATGTGACATCAGGACTGGAAATTTTGTCCGTTAAATCTGAAGTCTGTAAAATCGAGGGTGTAATTCTATGCATAAAAAGAAGGGTTGCTATCCCAAACCAGTTTTGACATTTAGTAAGGTACAGTTTCAGTGCAGAAAATTCTGAGTGCTCTACAAATTTCATGGATTGATTCAAAAGTCACTCATAAAATCATCAAACTTTCATCAGTAACCTTTAGATGTCTGTATTAATAAACCAATGTTATTGTGCTCAGTAACAGGCAAAACCACTCTACTCCCCAGAATCAACCCTCAAAAATGAAGAATATACCAGGAAAATACCAAGGTTGAATTAATGCAGAAGTCACACATTTTGCATATACAAGTAATATAAGGGAGTATTACCTTATTATTAAAATACTCTGGATCAAAGAAAGTTGTAGAAAGTTTTTTTTCTAAAGTAAATGACACTTGCCAAGAAATTATATTATTATTATTATTATCTGACCTCCATGGAGTCAAAGGACTCGTTTGCAGGAGGTCTGTACTCTTTCATGCCAAAAGGTCATCGAGCTGTGACTTGAATCCATTCACAGTTTCTGAACTCACCACTCTTGCAGGCAATGCATTCCACTCGCCAATCACTCTCCACACAAAGAACCTCTCTCTCTCTCTCCCCTGCTCTCTCTCTCTCTCTCACACACACACACACTCCTTATGCAGGATCTTAATTCAAGATCAGGGTGAAGAATATGTTTTTGGCAGAAGTGTACACAAACACCTCTTTCTATTGAAAACTTGAACTAAGAGCCCATAGAGAGAGAGAGAGATATGATCAATTGCTTGCTGAAGTTGCACTCTCATGTTACAAGAATGACAGTAAATTGTGAAGTCATTAACATATAGAGCATTGTCTACAGTGGAAGGAAGCTATTCAGTGATTGAGTTAACTTTGATAGCAAAAAGTAACACACTTAAGACAGAGCCTTGGGGAACACCCTTTTCTTAATGATATGACAGAGATAGCATACTTCCCAGTATGATTTGGAAAGTTTGCCAGGACAGAAAATTTTTAATAAATATGGGAAGGTGTCCTCTGAGACCTAGGTTATAGAGGTCTTTTAATATGTCATTCTCTAGGTTGTTTCATAAGCTTTTTCCATGTCAAAGAAAATTGAAACCAGATGTTCTTGCTTCAGGAATGCAACTCTTATACAAGTTTAAGAGTTGACAATGTGACTTTCAACGATGTCCTCGAAAGCTACATTGTATGTTGGAGAGAAGATAGTTCCTTTCTAAATATCAGAGAAGTCTGGCATTAACAATTTTCTCTAATGTCTTAGAAAGACAGCTGATCAGAGCAATAGGTCGATAATTATTTGCTTGTATTGGATCCTTTCCTGATTTTGGGATAGCAATGATAACTAACTTATACCAAGAATCTGGAAACTCTTCCTTTGCAAATATTCTATTGTATTCTGCTAAGAGAAGGAGATCCATGAAAGATATTATTATTATTATTATTATTCAGGCCTCCATGGAGTCAAAAGACTCATCAAAAGAGGTCCTTCCTAGGAAACAGTCTATCAAGACTCATCACGGGAAGTCCCTCCTAGGAAACACAAAGTCTATCATACCCCCTCCTTAGACTCGTTAACCATTCTCACTCTCACCACTCTATCAGGTTCAACCACCCTCCATGCAAAGAAACCACTCCTTACCCTCTTGCTCACAGTTTCCTTTCGTAACTTCCAGGGATGGCCCCTTGTCATCACTCCTTCCTGCTGTTCAACCAAGCGAAAGAACTCCCCAGTGTCAACCCTGTAACCACCTCTCAACCGTTAAAAAGTCTCAATCATATCACCTCTCCTTCTAACTACCAAACTCTGCAGTCCACATTCCCTCAGCCGATCCTTATCCACAGTATCCTTTCCACAGTTAATTTATCCCCTTCAAATCCTGGGGACCAAGATAATGGTAGATGTTTTATTATTTCATAATGGATGTCATCAGGCCCTACTGAACTAGGGTGAGACAGTAAAAGAACCAATTTAGTTCTCCTTAACAAATGGATGATTGTATGGCTCAAGCTCATTGATAGAAAAATTTAGCCTTTGTTTCTCTTGATGCTCTTTCAATATTAAAAATGTAACTGTTGCTGAGATTCTGGCAAAATTTTCTCCCACAGTGTCTGCAATAGCTTTGGGATCAGCAATAAAACATCCATTATGGTCTAAGGTAGACAAACAGTGTGTTCTATATCTACCTTTCATTTTACGGATTTTAATCCCATATAGTTTTGGTACTGGTCAGATGAGATAAATGGATTCAAGTTTGTTTTTGATTCTGATGTCTCATAAAAGTGCTTTGGCCTGAGCATGCTTATAAGCTATTAATTTTTCATGTGGTGGAGTATCTACAAAATACACTCCATGCTGTTGGATCTTTTATAGCCTGCCTGGCACTCTGGGTTCCACCAAGGCTTTAGATAGAATGGGATTATAGATGATGTTACTGGAATAGAGGCTGTTGCTACCTGGACAATGCAGTCTGCTACATATCTTAGTGTATCATTGATAGGTGTTTGACTGACTGTATCAGTATTTTCCCATCTTTTGCAAGATGGGAAAATGCGTTCCAATCAGCTTGGTCCATTTTCCATATGATCATTCATGTAGGAAAACATAGTTCCTGTGAAGACATTGTGCAAAGAACAGGAAAGTGATAATTTCCATACATGCTCTCTTCAACATCCCATGTCAGCAGTGGAAGAATGGAAGGGAAGCAAATTATAAGATCAATTGCAGAATATGAGCGGGTAGGCATCTGGTAAAAAGTCTTGAGTCTATTATTCAAACGGGAGGGGTCATTATTGTCAAGGATTCATTCAATAATATGACTTCATCTTTTTTTTTTTGTGTTGGCACTATCCCACAGATGGAACCTCCATAGCTCAGTTTAGTATAGATGCAGCCCTTTGGTCAGAAAGACCTGGATTCGATTCCAATCAGTGAGGAACCTTTATTTGGTCTCTTTTGATGAAAGGTGAGTTAGCCAGTCTCATACAGAGATAGGGGTTTTTTCACTCAGAAACACAAGTTGTCTGCCCCCCCCCCAAGAACAGGCAAACTGGCCCCGTGAACACACATGGATTACAGTTGTGAATATGTCCCATCCATATGCCAGTCCCGAGCCCAGATAAAATGGGGGGGGGGGGGAGCAATGGTGAACAACCCTGTAAAAATCTTACCAGGAACACTTTTTCAGCAATGCCTACAAAGTCACCTACGGTCAGAAATGACTGAAAGGGAAAAACTAGAAATAGAACTACCTTACAGAATATTGTGACTATTAAAGTCACTTAAAAGAAGTATGAGTCAAGATCAATTTCATTTAACTAGGCACTAGGTGGTAAATAAATTGAACATACTGTAATAAGAAATGCCAACCTGGTAGGCCGAGTGGTTAGTGTATCCACTCTCCAGCCAAAAGGCTACAGGTTTGAATCCCGCCATAGGCATGGATATTTGTGATAGTCTGCGAAAATACCAGTGGTGGTCAGCGGTAGATGCCATTTGTGTAGATGATGAAAGTAGTTGTGGAGATGGAGAGTTGTGGAATAGGTGCCTTCCCTCGATGAGTCTTTGGACTCCCTGAAGGTGTCATGTAATAATAATAATAATGAATCCCACGGATAGGCGAATCGCTGCTACTTCCAGAGCATTATTAAGATGAAATGGAAAGGAGGATGACTATCATCACCAAGATAGCTATTCTTCCATGAGCAGTACCGCCTCCAATTCTGTCCTTGCTTACAATAGTGAAATTTCTTAAGGCAAGGTCCTCAGTGGGTCTTAAATATGTTTCTTGTAGACAGAAACACAAAGGTTTGTGTTTCTACAATGATATGATTGATATTCTGGCAAAACCGACAACAATTTCATTGTAAAAAGTTTCCTATTGTTTTGGCTTTATACACTAGTCTGGTTTTCGGAAGGTTGAGAGCTTATATTTGTCAGGTTTCTATTTATCAATTGTTTTTTGGGAATTATGGATGGCCAGTGTCCATCTCTTCCTCTGGTAAAATATTCAATACATCTGATGTGTCAGGATCAGTTGGCAAGTTTAATTTGAGTGGATACTGAAGTATCCATTTTTTTCTTTCAGGTGTCTGGTGGTTTATCTTGGCATTATTAAGCTGGACATGATGGAAAGGAGAATGACTGTCCTCACTAAGATAGCTACTCTTCCATGAGCAGGACCACCTCCAGTTGTGGTCCTTGCCATAATTCTTTGACAAGTGGGTTCTCATTGAATGGAACCATTTTTGGAGTTGTCTCTATAGTAAGACCACAGTTCATGCAATTGATGCGCTCAACAGAGAGCACTCATGATTATAAAGTTCAAGTATAGTAAAATTGAATTGAAAGAAATTGAAAGAGCCTTAACTGGCAAACTAAGTGAACAACAGAAAGGCTTCAGAAGAAGAATGGGAATCATTAATGCTATCCTGGAACTAAAAATATTACTAGAAAGATCACTTGAAAGGAACAGGAACATATACATATGCTTCATAGACTTTCAGAAAACCTTCGATCAAGTAAAACACAATAAAATGCTTAACATTCTAGAAAAATTAGACTTAGAAGATCGTGCATGTAAACTTATAAAAATTATTTACTCCAAACAAAAAAAAAAAAAAAATGCAGCTGTTTAACTCTGAGACTTATGAAGTGAAAATAAAAAGTGGATTTAGACAGGGCTGCATCCTTTCACCAAATTTATTTAATGTTTACAGTGAGACAGTGATGAAAAATATTAAAAACAAAATATAGGAATCAATATCAGTGGTTTAAAATACAACAACCTTAGATATACTGATGATACCACTCTAATTGCAGACAACAGAAACAAATTAATCAAACTACTGCACCTACTAATTGAATGAGGTAAAGATTTCAGCTTACATTTAAATACAAAAAAGACCAAATTTATGAGCATTTCAAAAGAAAATAGATCAGAGCCAGAAATATTCATAGACAATATAAAAATTGAGCCTACAACAGAATACAAATATTTAGGTACCTACTTTACTGCAGATGGAAAACAACATAAAGAAATAAAAATAAGAACTACCATAGCTAAAGATGCCTTCTGGATAAATAAAGATCTGGCCAGTTTTCACATATGGAAGTGAGACCTGGGTATTCAAGAAGAGAGTAAGACAACAGATAAAGGCCTTTAAAATGTTGTGCTACAGAAGAGCCCTGAAAATCTCATGGATGGAGCATGTCACAAACACAGAAATCTTTATTGCAGGAAATGATCCAAAGAAAGATGAGACTGGCAGGACATGTATTGAAGGGATCAGCAGGACAGAGGACACTAACAGTTTTAGAAGAAAAGATTATGGGAAGAGGATCAAGAGGTAATAAAAGAAGGACATGGTTTGATAATATAAGATCATGAACAGAATCATGCGACTATGCTGAAATAAAAAGAAGAGCTGAAGACTGGATGGACATGGTGCTGCATCCTCAAGATACATGATGATGGTGAAATTATCAGATGATGGAATAGACATATGTGTGTGAGATGCTGTTGACATTTTCTTAGCTGCCACCTTCTCAGCATAAGAGGATCTCAGAACAGGTGTAGTAGTGGTTAACTTCCTTTTTTACATCCTGATATGATATATTTTCGTCTGTTTTAATTTTTTTGTATTTCTTTTCCATCTTTCCACTTCTGACATGCACGAGAGTAAGCTGGATGATCTACCTGACGACAGTTAACATATTTAGATTTTCTTGCAGAGCAAGATTTGTTATCATGCTCTTTACTACCACGGCAGGCACGAAAGGTAGTTTGGGCATGCCCATATTTCTGACATTTAAAACATCTTAGTGGATTATGGATGTACTCTGTAACATAACAGTTACAGAGTACATCCATAATGCTTTTACAGATGTTGGAGGCTTAGGTGCATCAAAAGTAAGGATGATGCTCCTGGTTGGAACCAGGTAGCCATCCCTACATATCAGGATGCACCTCACACCTGTCACTCCCTGATCTTTAAGTTCTGAACATATTTTTTAATCAGGAACATCAAGGAGATCCCATTCTGATATCACTCCTCTACAAGAATTGAGTGTATAATGAGATGTTACTGTGATTGTTATTCCACCTATTCATATTGCTCTCAGTAGTTTCTCAGTATGTTGCTGACATGATGATTCTACAAGGATATCACCAGAACGTAATTTCTTAACATTTTTGGGAGATCCTGCCAGTCATTCTAAACCCTTTTAAATAAAGAAGGGTGACATTTTCTGTATTGACTTTTCTGTATCATCCATTCACCTGTTGAATGGATGATTAGAAATACTGGGACATTTATACTAGTATTCATATATATGTTTTTTCTTCCTTCTTATTTTTCTTATTTTGGTACTTCTGTTACCAAATGCTGTATTTACAGTATCAGCGCTTAGTTGGGATTTTCTTAGGACCCCTGAAATGTTTGAGGATGAAGAATTCATGCTCAAGGGATTTTTGATTCAGCACCAGTTTCCCCCATCCACCATGTAGCAACACATGGATGCCTGCTGACTGGCAAACGATTGTGCTCAGGAGTGGAACACCAAGACTATACCACAGCAAGCCTTGAATCCCAACCCTGAACATGGGATGAGAGATTTACTGCAACACCGTTTACCCTTGCAGGCAAGCTCACAAGCCAATTAATCCTTGCTGGGCAATCCAGGACTGCCCGTCTTGCCAAAGCAGAAGCAAAGTAGTCCAAGACTACCAGGATTTCCCTTTCCAAATGTTCACTGGTTACACTGCATGGCAAACAAGGCATTGGATCCCAGTGATGGTGGATTGAAAGAAAGGATAGTAATAAACGCTCAGGAGAAGTAGAGCAAAAAATATGGGAAGAAAAGCAAAGAAAAAGAGACAGAAGGGTCAGTACCACCACTCTGAGGTCCCCTCTACCACATACAGATGCCCCCCCACAGAGAGAGAGAGAGAGGGGGGGGGAGATACCAAGGTTGAAGTAATACAGAAGTCATATATTTCCTATATACAAGCAGTGAAAAGGTGCAACACCTTATTATTTACCTCTGAATTAGAGCTAGTTGTTAAAAATTCTTTCATTTGGCTATTTAAGTCGTACGGTGAGGTAATCTGCAAGGATAAAAAAATCAGTACTCTAAGGTAGACTCAGGAAGTTAAAGAGGCAGATGAGGAAAAGAAAAAAGCATAGCAAAAGGTTCTTGCAAGTAATTCAGCAGATACCATAAAAGAATACAGAGAAAAATATTAGAAAGCTAAGCTATGTGTAAAACAAGCTAAACAAGTTAGAACATAGAGAATAAAGATCAGGAAGGTGGTAAAATATACTGGAGACTAATGAACAAGCTTAGAAATGGAGGAAAGAGTATTGTAAAAGGAACTAGGGATGATAAAGGTGGATTGGGAACTGAAGATAAAGATATTCTATATGTCTGGAGTAATTACTTTCAAAGATTGCTAACTGAAACAAGCAGAGACAGCACAGTGGCAGAAAACACTCAACAGGAATGACAACCAGAATATACACCTCCAAATCAAAAAGTTAGAATAATCAAAGAAAGAAAGTGTGTTGAATTATTTGCAATTCTAATTTATTGCATAGAAAATAATTATTACCAAATAAGAATTAGCATCGTCTAAATCTATATACTTTGTAGATTATATAACCATGTAAACACATAAAAATGTAATATAAATTATAAGAAATGTTATTTGAAAACATTCACAAAATTAGAATAATTTTTAATGTGGTTCAAAATATTAGAATATTCCAAATTTTTCTGATAGCATAGAAATAGCATACATTTCACTAGCTGCAGGACTGACTTGCATGTGAGGAATCGTTTGTGCATGGATTTCAGTTAATCATTTGCTAAACATGGGTCGAATGAATGACATATCGGAAGCTAAGAAGTTTCATACGGTGTCTCTACACAAAGAAGGCCAAGCTCAACAGTTTATAGCTAAGGAATTGAAATGTTCTCAAGCAAGCATGAGTAGAGTATTAAGACAGTATTCTAATAACCAGAGCTTTCAAAATAATCACTACAATAGCAGTCGAAAGGTAATAACCACAACAAGAGATGATAGGAGACTGAAGAATAGTGTGAAGAAAAACCACTTCTGAAGTGTAAGGTATTCTCACAGGAGACGGAAAGAACTAGGTGTGAATGTGCCTAAATGTATGACATTGAGATGACTTCAAAAATTGAGTTTAAATCATATGTGCTAAGATGAAGTCACTTATGACTTCTAAGCAAAAGGCAGCTAGAGTGTGATGGTGTAAGCAAAGACTGTTGTGGGGTCAACAGGACAGGAAAAAGGTACTTTTTTGGGATGAAAGCATGTCTTTTGTGTGTGTGTTCTATAATCATCAAGGAATATGTGTTTAGCATCTTAAGCAAGAAACATTTGATAAAGAATGCATGAAATATTTGGTGAAATTTGAAACCTCTGTCATGGTATGGGCTTGTATGAACTCAGAGGGTCCAGTAGGCTGTGTATTGTGTACGAAAGAGTCAATTCTAAAGTATACCGAGAAATTCTTGAGCATTTTATGATAACGGCATTGGAAGATTTATGTGAAGGTGATTTCCTTTTTCAGCAAGATTCAGCTTCTTGTCACATTTCCAAGATTACTAGAAGGTTCAAAGAAAGGCAAATCAACGTAATTCCTTGGCCAGCAAACTCACCAGATTTAAACCATATCGAAAATCTGTGGGGAATATGAAGAAATGTCTTCAAGAAGTTGCTTCATAAAACAAATGAACTTGTTTCTAATCTGCAGACCATATGAGCATATTTTTGATAAAAAAAAAAAGACTGTGAACTGCTAGTAAATAATATGCCCAACCATCTACAAATGGTCATAAAAGCTAAGGGGGATGCAATAAAACACTAATTATCATGTTGTTACCCTTTGACTGTAATTTTTGTGCATTTATTTTGACATTATTCTAATGTTTTGAATAACATTAAAAATTATTCTAATTTTGTGAATGTTTTCAAATAGCAGTTTTTTTTTATAAATTTATATTACATTTTTATGTGTTTGCATGGTTATATAATTTAAAAGTAAGTAGATTTGGATATTTGGTAATAATTATTTTCTATGCAATAAATTAGAATTGCAAATCATTCAACACATTTTCTTTGATTATTCTAATTTTTTGATTCGTAGGTGTATATCAGTACTACTTGAAATAGAAAAAAGTATCAAAAATCTGAAATGTGGAATGGTATCTGGAGTAGATGATATTCAACCTGAAATGCTAAAATATGGAGATATAAAAATTTTGCAGTGACTATACTGCATAATTCAAAAGACCTTGTTGGAGAGTCAAATTCCAGATGATTGGAGTAGAGCACTTATAGAACTATCTACAAAAAGGGGAAATAAAACTCAATGTGAGAATTACGATGGGATTTCCCTACTAAGTGTTCCCAGTAAGATTTATTATTATTATTAACATTTGACCTCCATGGAGTGAGAGCCTCATCGTGGGCCACACTATTGCACAGTGCTCATCCAACACACACACTATTGCACACAGTGCTCATCCAACCATGCCTTAAACCAATTCAATGTGTCTACACCCACAACACACTCAGGCAATGCATTCCAATCACCAACCACCCCCTCCATGCAAAGAACCTACTCCTCACTCCTCTGTTCACTCCTCCTTATACAGTTTTCAGTGATACCCCTTGTTCTACTCCCTTCTCCCATTCTATGAAAAATTTCTTCCATGTCAACCTGATAACAACCCCCTGCCTAGCTTGTATGTCTCAATCATATCCCCCCCCCCTTCTTCCTATTCATGAGGCTCTGCAACTTACATTCTGTCAATCTGTCCTCATACTCCACATTCCAAAGACCACTGACTACCTTGCTGAATTTTCTTTGGACCCTTTCCAACATATCCTCATCACAATGAAAACCTGGCAACCAAATCTGAGCACAATGATCCATATGAGGCCTGATCAAAGCCTTATACAATGGAATCATAAACTCTCTATTTCTGCATGTCAGGGTCCTCTGCATTATTGCCATTATCCGATGTGATGTCTTCACAACTTGCAATGTGGCCCCTGAATTTCAGGTCCCTGTCCACCATCACTCCTAGATCTCTCATCTCCTCTATTTCTGTTAAAGTTTCCCCACCAAGTGTACTTTGCATCCCATCGTTGCTTACAGAATCTCAGAACCTCACACTTTGAAACAATGAACTGATAGTTCCACTTACCTGCCCAATCATGCAATCTATTCAAGTCCTCTTGTAAGGCAATAACATCTGCTTGACTCTGCATTGCTCTCTCTCCTTAGTTTTGCATCATCTGCAAACAGCTGGAGATCACTAGTTAAACCCAACCCAATATCATTAACATACAAATTGAACAACAATGGTCCCAAAACTGACCCCTGTGGCACACCGCTAGTTATCTTTCTTTTTCAGAATACTGCACCCCCCATATACAACTTTCTGATACCTATCTGACAGCCAGTCACTGATCCAACTCAGAAGTCTGTTATCCAATCCCATCTGTTTCAATTTATTAAGAGCTTATCGTGTGGCAGTCTATCAAAATCTAAGTACACCACTGTATATGCATCTCCCCTGTCCAAGGTATTTGTCACCCGGTTATAGTACATAAGTAAGTTAGTGAAACATGATCTCCTCTTTACAAACCCAAGCTGATAACCACAGAGAATACTGTGGTTTTATCAACCTGTTTCTGTATCTTACTTCTCTCCAATCTCTCCAGGACCTTCACCACAACTACTCCAGATATACAGACAGACCTATAATTTGAAGCTACAGCCTTATCACCACCTTTATGCAGTGGAACAATTTTACCCTCCTTCCACTCCCTTGGAACTTTAAACAGGCATGCTAATGCTACTGCCAATTCCCTGGAACATTCCCTTAAGATGCATGGTGATATGTCATCAAATCCTATTGCCTTATTAAATCAAGTTTATTTATTTCCTCAAATACCTCTTACTCACTCACAATTAAGCCATCTTCTCCTATGTCCTCTACACTTGAGTTCCTCATGATTCCACCAGTCAGGATGAAATACCCTTATAAAATAATTACTGAATACCTCAACAATGTCTTCTGCAGCAGTTACCATTCTACCACTTCCATCCTTTAACTTCATCTTACCATGATCATTCTTCCTTCTACTTCCACATATCTAAAAAACTCTCTAGGGTTTTTCTTTGCCTGATTTGACAATTTCTGCTCATACTCTATTTTGTTTCCCTTACTAACTGAGTCACTCTCCTGACTTGTTCTTTATACTCTTCACGTGACTGATTATCAGCATTATTCATCTTGTACTTACTCCAAAGTACCTTCATTTTCCAGATTTCATGTTTAAACTCCTCATTCATTCATTTTACACCTACCTTAATTCAACCTTTTTTTTTTTTTGCCTTTGGAATACATTCACATATTGATGCTGTTATGTATTTCTTTGTCAGTTCCCATGCAGCATTTATTTCCTTACCACTCAACTCCTCATTCCACATTATAGTACCTAGCTGTCTCCTAAGCTTGTCATAATCACTAGCCTTATAATTCCACATATATCCTTTTCCTCATAAAAGTCTGCATATGACTAGCCACAACACAGGTAACTACTTCATGATCACTTCCACCAACTGGAGGAAAATGCGAAGCCTCTCTAACAATTACATCCTCTGAAGAAATTATGAGATCTAGAACTGTTGATCCTCATGTGCCCTTCTTTACCTGCTGCCTGAGATAGTTATCTCTCAAGAACTCGAGAAATTCATTTTCCTTATTCCAAGATGCTATCTCTTCATTGTAATCTATACCAACATAATTAAAATCACCTATAATAATTATCCTTCCTTTGTTCACTAATCCAAGTTGTTTATACATTTCTTCATCATCGCCTTCCACATTCCCAGGCCTATAGCAACATAAAGAAAAAGATAAAGAAAACCAGCAGAAACATTGAAAACATCAACTACATCCTGAATGGAGAATCTATAGAACAAGTAAAACATTCCTGCTATTTAGGCACAATTTTTAGTGAAGATAGCAAATTAAATTTGGAAATATCAAAGCTGGTATGGTAGGAACTCAACCGAATCAATTCATATGGAATAAGAGAGATAGTCAAAACTCGAAACTAGCCATATGCAAGACAGTGTTCAGACCAATTTTAACTTATGGAGCTGAGAGCTGGATTAGAAATAAAACGCTTGATGAAAAATCTTGATCGGATACCACACAAAAGGCTGTTGCATAAACTGGAGAATATGGCATTGGAATATAAACTCTTGATTTGGATCAGGGAATGGTTAACTGATAGATATCAAAACGTGGTATACAGTGGGTTTGAATCTGCCAGATTTAAGGTGACCAGTGGTTTATCTCAGGGTTTCTGTTCTTGGACTATTATTGTTCAATCTGCACATTAATGACATCAGGCAGGGTCTGCCATCAGATGTGCAATCAGATCTGTTGATGATGCAAAGATAGGCAAGGCAATCAGGGATGCTACTGACATTCAGCACTTACAAAATGATTTGAATAGGCTGGAAATTTGGGAAAACGAAAATGGCTATCAGTTTAATGTTAGTAAGTGTAAAGTTACGTACTTGGGCAAGATAAGAGTTTCAGCGGCATATTATATTAGCGGAGTTATACTACAAGAAACTGAGGAGGCGAGGGATCCTGGCCTATTGGTGGATAATAATTTGAAGTTCAAAGGTCATAAATACAATTCAGAGAATAACTGCAATGTTGAAGTGAACCTTGACATATAAGGATAAAAAAGTCATTTTGCCTCTTCATAAGGATTTGATAAGAAAACACCTGGATTATTGTGTGCAGATTTGGTCTCCTGGGTTCCAAGATTATATCTGGATTATGGGATTTAGATTATGAGGACAGATTGCAAGTATGTGGATTGCACACTCTGGTTAACAGGAGAAAGAGAAGTGATATGATGGAGGTCTATAAACTTTTGAATGGGTGTTATAGGATATCATCTGATGAAATTTTTCGTTATATGGAAGGTGGAGAGAGAGAGAGAGAGAGCATAGGGGCATCCGTGGAAGTTAAATTTACTTGCAGTCAAAAAAGGGGTAAGAGCTAGGTTTTTCTCCCAGAAAGCAGTAAGTGAGTGGAACAGTTTACCTTTAGGGGTAGTGAGTGCATCTAGTATGAATGAATTTAAAGGAAAGTATGACAGCTGGTTTGGGTGATTTACAGCCTCTCTCGACGAGTCCTTGCCTCCCTGGAGGTCTCAAAAATATGAGAGTCCTGAGAAAGCTTAAGGAACTGAATAGATGGCATGAATGGCAGTATCATATTAAAAATGTAGATATTAGGAAAGAACTTGACATTGTTAGCATTCAGGAATGTGTTAGCAGAGCGAATCTTAGGTGGTCTGGCCACTTAAACCGAATGGGACAGGAATGATTAGCAAAACAAGTGTTCTTTGCCAGGATGGTAGGACAAAGACCCAGAAGAAGACCAAGATTGGCACTGAATTGACACTGTAAAAAGTGCCTTAGAAGACAGAAATATAAGATCTGTCTCTAAGGCAGATCTTATATTGCTTATATATATATACCCTTATATAGTAAATAACTTTTTTATTATGTAAATATTTCATCTTATGTATCAAATTCAAAAAACAGTTGTGCACATGCTTAAATTGGAATCCCTCTACATATGCAGTCACGTGTTCATGGATTAAAAACTACTGGGCTTAAATTAAAATTACTTAAATTGAATTAACATACAGCAGATAAATTATTGAATACAACTGAGGATAACAGGCAGTCATTTTGATTAAGATTAGGTCTATGAAGTAATGCTTCAGCACTTTCTTAATATAACTGTTCATGTTTATATGTAGATCTATGTAGTAACTTGGAGTTTTGCCATTGGATACTATAGTAACCATTTTCGATTCCATGTTGTGCAAGGCCAGATTTCTGCCTTATCAAACCTCACTAATCTTAAACCCACTCACAGTTTAAGTAATTTTAATTTAAATTACTTAATTTAATGCATTCTACTTTAAATTACTTAATTTTAACTAGAATGCATTGCCAGTAGAATGCTGGCAATGTATTCTACTTGCCAATCATTCTCCACACAAAGAACCTGTTTCCACAGTGGCATTTAGTTCTACCCTTGCTGCCATCTGCTTTATGAAATATCATCATCAAATTCCTGATATATACCCTCTAGGGGTATAGAGGATATAATAGTATTACATGAAAAATTACATCATTACTAACTTCCTATCTATAATTTTCCTCCAAATCAATCTGTTACCTGTCAAGACCCCAACATTATCAGATCCTATATTTCTTATATAATTATCTTATATATATCTTATATATTATCCTATATAAGGCACTTTTTACTGTATCAATCCACCTATATCTTGGTCTTCCTCTGGGTCTTTTTACTGCCACCTGGGGAGAGACCACTTGTTTTGCTAATCTTTCCTCTCCATTCTGTTTGAGTGACCATACCGCCTGAGATTAGCTCTGCTAATGCATTCCTGGATGCTGGCAATGTCAGGTTCTTTCCTAATATCCTCATTTTTAATATGATATTGCCATTGATGCCATCTGTTCATGCCTCTAATCCAGGGGTGTCAAACTGGTGGTCCACTGGTGCATGAGGCCCCCAAAGCAATTTCTTGCGACCCACAATGCCTCAAGGAAAGATGAAAAAAAAAAGATGGTTGCTTTTTTTTTATAATAAAACAGAAATACCGTATTTACTCACATATAACTCATCCTCACATATCACTCGTACCCCTGATTTTACTTGATGAAAAAAAAAAATTTAAGTTTTACATATACATCGCACACGAAAATAAAGTTTAACCACTTTCAAGTCGAGGTGATAACTCACTCCCTGCGGTAAACAACATGCCCTCCCCAACTGCCACTATATTGCAGATATACAAGAAAAACAAGTAGTTTTATTGAATAAAGCCATAATTTATTCAATAAATTATTTTATTGAATAAATAAAATAATTTATTGAATAAATACCACTGAATAAAGTATTTCTCAACATGTGTAATATATTTCTTTAGTGCAATTACAGACAACTGGGATAAACACGGCACTAACTAATGAATCACATCTCTCCTCTCACATTAACCATGCTGTTTAGAACTCAAGCAAAAACATATGTTGCATTGGCAAACACGGTATCTAACTAAAAACTATTGTTTTTAGTTAGATGTGTGCGAGTGCTCTCACTAACTCAAATGCAAAGCAACAATAAGATTAATTTTGGTTTAATTTGGTTTAAATGCCATCTATCGTAAATAATAATAATAAAAAAAATTTAGCTAATGCCTTTTATTCCCGTAAGATGAATATAATAAAAAAAATATATTTTTTTTTTAGTTGTCATAATCATTATACTATTATTTTATGTCTTGTAATAACTTAGAATAAATAAAATTTTTCTTATTAATTTTCCAATTTATTTATACTCATTCTTTCACTTCCCTTCGATTCTAATTAGTGAAGGTTTTTTAGTTGAAAATTTTTTGCGGCCCACTTGAGATACACTTTTATAGCAAATGGCCCAATTGAGTTTCATACTCCTGCCCTAATCTTTCTCAGGACTCTCATATCTAAGATCTGAGGTCTTTGGAAAAGTGTTTTACTTCTGACCTAGCTTTCAGATCCAAAAGTTAAAATTGGCTTGAATACTGTCTTGTATACAGCTAATTTAGTGTTCAGACTAATTTCTCTCTTATTCCATATAAATTCATTCAGTTGACTTCCTACCGTACCAGCTTTGTTGATTCTGTTGTCTATTTTCATATTTAATTTACCATCTTCACTAAAAATCATGCCTAAGTAGCTGAAATGTTTTACTTGTTCTATAGGTTCTCCATTCACAATGCAGCTGATATTCTCAATGCTTCTGCTTATTTTCATTATCTTTGTCTTGTTATTGCTGACCTTCATACCATATCTATCACAACAGTTATTCAATTTAGTCAGGGAATCTTGCAGACTTGTAGCAGATTTATTTAGAAGTATAACATCGTCTGCATGAGCTGACATTAACATCTCCAATTTTGATATCATGTTTAATACCACGTTCCTTCATAATATGATCATTATGAAGGAAATAATGAAGTTTAATACCACTTTCCTTCATAATTATTCATAGATAATGAATAACAGAAGGGGGGATAATGTACATCCTTGTCTCACACCAGATTTAACAATAAACCATCTTCCTGTAATTCCTTCAATTCTAACTGCTGACTTACAACTCAAATAAAGACTAAGTATTGCTTGATATAATGTCCCATTGACACCATATAACTGTAGCATATTGAATAGCTTCTCTCTCTTGGCAACTTGTCATATGCCTTTTCCAGATTGACAAAACTTAAATGCAGATCTTTGTTATATTCCCATGCTTTCTCGACTATTTGTCGTAAAGTGAAGATCTGATCGTGACAACCTCTATTTGGCCTGAAAAGATTGTTCTTCACCAAGCTTCTCTTTCACACCTTCTCAAGTATACTTGCATATATCTTACCAGGAACACTCAGTAGAGAAATACCTCTGTAATTCTCACATTTAGTTTTATTTCCCTTTTTATATATATGGGTATTATGCGAGCTCTACTCCAATAATCTGGAATTCGTCCCTCTGTCAAGACCTTCTGAACTATGCAGTGCAGCTACTGTAAGACTTTTATACCTCTATACTTGAGTTTCTGGTCATATTTCATCTACTCCTGCAGCTTTTCCACATTTCAGGGTTTTGATTGCTTTTTCTACTTCAAGTATGGATATATATTGCTGCCTGCATGCCTGGTCAGTGTTTTTTACCGCTGTGGTATCACTGCTTATTTCATTTAGCAATTATTTGAAGTAATTACTCCATACTTCAAGGATATCTTTTTTCTCCAGTTTTCATGTCACCTTTATCGGTTTAATTCCTTTTATAGCATTCTTTCCTCCATTTCTGAGCTTCTTCAACACTCTCCAGAATATCTTGCCACCTTCTTGATATTTAATTTCTATGTTCACACCAAAGTTTTCCCATGACTTTCGTTTAGCTAGTTTTTACATAGTGCTTAGCTTTCTTACATTTGTCTCTGTATTCCTCAAAGAGCACAAGCTGTCTTATTGGCTGAGTGGTTAATGTATCCGCTCTCCAGCCAAAAGGCTGTGGGTTCGAGTCCCAGCGTGGCCATGGATGTTTGTAATTGTAAAAATATTAGTGGTGATGGATGGCGGTAGATGGCATTTGTGTAGTTGCAGTTCGTTGTAGTTGGTGGACAGAGAGTTGTAGAGTAGGTGCCCTCCCTCGATGAGTCTTTGGACTCCCTGGAGGTGTCACATCGACAAAAAAAAAAAAAAAAAAAAAAAAAAAAAAAAAAAAAAAATTTGCCAGAAACTTCTTTTGATATGCTTTCTTCTTTTCCTTCACTGTCTCTTTAACTTCCTGTATCCACCATGGATTTCTGATTTTTCTATCCTTGCAGACAACCTCTGCAAGGATAGAAAACACATGACTCTCTGGCTGAAAGGATAGAAAAATCAGAAATCCATGGAAAAAAATCAGACTCTTTCATTTTTTCTTCAATCATGTTTGTGTATTTTAGTCTACAGTCACATCTGAGAGCTGCTCAACTTTTATTCGATTTAAAACTTTCTTCATGTTCTTCTTTTCAATATGAAATTCAATTTATTCTGCTTAAGACTAAATGGTGATCACTTCCAATTTCATATCCTCTGTACATCTAGTGTACCAAGAGAAAACATCACTATCAACAATAAATAGTCAAAGAGACTTTTCTTATTCCTTGCTTCTTCTTTCCATGTGAATTTGTGCACATTTTTATGTTGGAACATTGTGTTAGTAATAACCAGTACATGTCCTGAGCAGAAATCCAACAGGTATTTGCCATTATTATTGCCAAAATTTTTCCAAAATATTTTTGTATGTCTGATAATCATTTCCTACTCTGTTATTTAGATTGATCCCCAACAAGGACCAACTTTTGCTCTTTCATTGTGTCAGTTGCTTTTTCTAAAGACTCAAAAAATTCCTCCACTTTTACATTAGTAGAACCTTCTGTGGGAGAATATTTTTGTATGTCTGACAATCATTTCCTACTCTGCTATTTAGATCCCCAACAAGGACCAACTTCCCCTGTACCATGTTCCGCTGTATCTTGCCTTATACAGGGGTACAATACAAACCTCTTTGTCCCTGTATGTCAATGTCCCCCTTATTATTGCCATAATCTGTTGAGATTATGGCAATAATAAGATTACTGTGTTGCACTTTGCAACACATTAAACTGATAGCTCCAATCACTTGCCTACTCACATAGTCTATTCAGATCATCCTGCAAGGCCACAACATCTGCTCTACTTCTCATAGCCCTTCCCAACTTGGCATCACTGTCAAATAGCTGCACATTTTAAGTTAAGTCAGTCCCAATGTCATTAATGTACAAATGAAACAATGATAGTTCCAAAACAGATCCCTTTCAGACTACACTAATGACCTTCTTCATTTGGGATACCACTTCTCCATATACAACTGCTGATACTTGTCAGGCAGCCAATAAGCTATCCAACTTACTACTAGTTTGTTATCTGATCCCATCTGTTTCAGTTTAATTTAGCTACTAGCTTGTCATGTGGCAGTCTATCAAAGGCCTTTGAAAAATACAAATTTACCACTGTACATCTTTACACTTTACATCTCCTTTTATCGAGTAAATTTGTTTCAGCAGTAAGAAGAGTGTTGAAACATGACACCCCCACCCACCAACAAACCCATTGTTAGACTGTGCTTTGTGAGCATTGGTTCTTAATTTTGAATTTGACTTATCAATTGCTTCCTTGTGGCCAAGGATCCTAAAATTCTCCCTGGGTCACGGACTCTAACAAATTATTTGGTCTGCACCAGTTAGAGTTGTCTATCTTAATAAAATGTGGGCCCTTTCACTGATCTAGATAACTATCCTGCTTGACTCTAATCAGGCAGGATGGTGTCCGGATTTTTGGGAGATTGCAGTCGTGCCCTTTTTTAGCATTAATATTACTTGATCACTCCTTCCCCTTTTTGTCATGGTCCGTGTTTTGGTGATTGGCAATGTCATTCTCAAACACAATTCGATGACCAGGATTCAACTATAAACATAAAGTTTTATTTTACACTATCAGTATGCATGAAACATAAATCAATCAATTCATTAATTCCCTTAAATCAGATTAAACACTTTAAGTAGCATTACATGACAATTTCAAAATGTGACATATCTATTATCTTTAAGAGAGGGCATGCACATAGGTATATATAAGAATTGTCTAGACATGTACCTTTAGGGAGACAGCTAAGGTAACATAAGCATACAAATTTTTTTTTAGAGGATCACATAACATGGCTCTTTGGACTACCAGTCCAATGTCCCTAAAAGTTCCACTAACTAACAAAATAGTCTCAGTCTTCCTTTCTGCAAATGTGCTTAAACCGAATTTTTCATTCAATGCTCCCTCTTGAACTTTAGATAGGTCAAAATTACCTTACCATTTCTTGCACCATACAGTCTCACTCAATCACCACGTGCGAGTCACGTGCATATCCTTGTTGGACTTTTGTTCACTCTGCAGATTGCTTTCCCATCTCATGGATTGATGCACACTGGATTTCTGTCGTTGTTGGGAAACATCACGGTTCGGTTTCATTTTGGATCCGAGCCTTTTTTCCGTCGGTGTGCACTTGGAGGTTTTTTGTCGGACCTCCTTCTCACGTCATACCTCTTTCACCTTCTTCCCCACTCTCTCTCAATTTTCCGACCATCAACTTCCTTTTTCTCCTGCAGCTTACAGTCATGGTTGCATCGAAAACTTTCATCTCGGACCTGTGAGAGAGCTCCTCCCAGAGAATTTGTGAAATCTTGCTTGTAAGATTCAACAATAGGTTTATCAAGGTCATGACCTTATGGTTCTTGGTCATCACTGTGACATGCACAATTTCATAGAATCTGTCCTTGGGGTTGATTGTCAACATTTCCCCTTTTTTTTTTGTTTGTTGAAACTTACACATATTATTCTTCTGTTTACACATATTATTTTCCACTTCCAATTTACACACATATATTTCCCTTTTAATTCACACATATCAATATTTAACAATGTTTCCTCTCCATTGGGTGAATAGATATATACACTTAATAGACAATTATATGATACACTTCACCCTTTCCTTATTCCTTTCTAGTACAATTTTCACTGGCAGTAGAGGCATTTTCTTTATTTAGGCTCTGTTCTTGTTAGATCCTGAACGAGGGTCTGTCTAGCAGAGGCAGGCCTCATTCACAATCTAACAAAGGCCCTCCCCCTTTTTCTTAAAATTTTTCTTCATTAAAAAAATTTTTCTTTAATCAGTGAGTTGTTGCCCCCATTTCCTGCTCTCTTCCTTTCCCCCTTTTCTTTATCATAGCATTTTGGCCTCCTAGCCAGTCCAGTGTACATACTACCTTCTGTCTCCATGCAGTTATCATTGTGCCTTTGGTCCACGACACGACTTCCATCTGCCTGAGGGCTCCCTTCGTAGTTCAGCATTCTGATTTCTTTCACCTTCCAAGGTGGAACAAGGCCTTCCGATTCTGGTTGAGTCTTACCAACAGGATGTTGCCTTTCCTTGGATGGGAAAGATTCCCTTGATTTGTCAGCCACATGGACCAGAAAAGCACCCTCTCTGTTCGGGTTTCCCAGTGTCGGTCTCATCATAACAAGGCTTCCTTTTCTGAGGAATTGAACCACCTTTCCTGGATAGCTACAGACGAAGTCATTTTTTTTTTGAGAAAATCATCCCCCAGAATTAGTCCTACGTGGGGTAATGAACCTGTGGATATGATGAGGAAGGTATGCCATGCACAGAGGCCAAACTTCGGCAAACTCACTCTCAGCCTGACACTTCTGGTAATTTGCATTGTGCGGAGGGGGGGGGGATATGCCTGAGACCTTGATAGGGTTTTTTTATGTGTCGTACTCTTCTACTCACTCCTGGTTCCATTTCTCTGATAACCTTCTTGGGAATCATAGAGTATTGTGATCCTGTGTCGACAATTCCCTTAAGGTTCCTCCCATATGTCGTCATGTCAATGGTCATGCCCGGTGTCTGCTTACCCCTTTTTCCTTTTCTTTTCTTTTGAGATCTTGTGCATACATATGATGTTGCCTCTGCCTGATATCTAGCTTGAATTCTACCATATGAAGCATAGCAGTCATGTGAAATGTGACCCAATTTGTTGCAGGAATAGCATCGGGGGGGGAGTAGTTGGTCGAATCTTTTCATGAGGGTGTCTTTTTTCAAACAAAGGTGTTTGCAGCCTTTCAACTTCCCTTTTCACTATACTTATGATCTTCTCCTCTTGGCATGGGATATTCTCCTGATTCTCAGTAGGGATCATCTTAACTTATTGAGCACAGTGGCCCTTAATAAGAGGTTGTTGCATTTTCTCGATCTCCTGTTTGACGATAGAATGAACCTCATTGACATCACAGAACTTAAGGTTGATGCTACAGAATGATTCTGTCTCGAGTTTCTCTTAATTTCTTTGGCACCTTTGTCTCTCCTTCCTATACATTTCTGTTTTGTTTGGTGTGTGGTCCTTATTGGTATCCCTGTTGTCTCTGATCACATTGACGGAGCCTATGGCAGCTGCAGGGCAAATATCCCTGCAACTGCCATAACCAACTGTTCTCTCTCTAATACTGCATCATAGCAGCTTTTCAGATTACTTATTCCTTTTCCAAATGCTATTTCTTTCAGATCTTGCTTTAGCCTGATTCGGAAGTGTTAAAAACGGTCCAATTGAGGTGACATCTTTCCTCGTCAGGTACACTTAAGGTGTTCGCCAGAGTGATTAGCCTGTTGTAAAATTCAGAAACTCCTTCCTTTTCTTTCTGGACTACTTTTTGGAGTTTCCAAAGGTTGGGTCCAACATTTTTTGTTTTTGAAAACTGGGAGATTAGGGCTTCTTTAAATCTTTGGTATTCTAGTGTTTACTTTAGTATGGGCAATGAGTAGAAAAAGGATTTCACCCTACCAACTAGTTTCCTGTGAAGGAGGACGAGTAGCTGAAAGTCTCTCCAACGTCCTATTTTTCTGAGTTCCTCTACATAGTCACAAAGTGCTCTGACATCATCGGTATCATCTCCGGAGAACTGGGGAATGTTTTGTGGGGGTTTATGCTTTTTAAGAAATCAGGGTCACTCAGTTCTGAACTCGATGGTGTAGCCATACCTGTACTCTTGGCTTATTCTATCTATTATTTTTGCACTGCCTGGTTGTTGTGTTTGAGATCGAGACCTACTCACTGTGATAGATCAAAATTATTATGTGTTTTTCTTTGGACCTAGTCACATCCAGTCGACTGCTGTGCCATTGTTAGACTGGTGCTTCGTGAGCGTTTGTTCTTAATTTTGAATATGACTTATCAATTGCTTCCTTGTGGCCAGGGATCCTAAAATTCTCCCTGGGTCACAGACTCTAATAAATTTATTTGTTCTGCACCA
Source organism: Typopeltis vanoorti (assembly GCF_054136105.1). Taxonomy (NCBI): domain Eukaryota; kingdom Metazoa; phylum Arthropoda; class Arachnida; order Uropygi; family Thelyphonidae; genus Typopeltis; species Typopeltis vanoorti. The sequence goes on from NC_143554.1 coordinate 91,558,602, forward strand.
GCTAGAGTCGTCTATCTTAATAAACTGTGGGCCCCTTTCCCTGATCTAGATAACTATCCTGCTTGACTCTAATCAGGCAGGATGGTGTCCGGATTTTTGGGAGATTGCAGACGTGCCCTTTTTTAGCATTAATATTACTTGATCACTCTTTCCCCTTTTTGTCATGGTCCGTGTTTTGGTGATTGGATGTCATTCTCAAACACAATTCGATGACCAGGATTCAACTATAAACATAAAGTTTTATTTTACATTATCAGCATGCATGAAACATAAATCAATCAATTCATTAATTCCCTTAAATCAGATTAAACACTTTAAGTAGCATTACATGACAATTTCAGAATGTGACATATCTATTATCTTTAAGAGCGGGCATGCACATAGGTATATACTAAGAATTGTCTAGACACGTATCTTTAGGGAGACAGCTAAGGTAACATACACATACAAAATTTTTTTTTAGAGGATCACATAACATGGCTCTTTGGACTACCAGTCCAATGTCCCTAAAACATTGGACTGGTAGTCCAAAGATTTTGTTAGTTCCACTAACTAACAAAATAGTCTCAGTCTTCCTTTCTGCAAATGTGCTTAAACCAAATTTTTCACTCAATGCTCCCTCTTGAACTTTAGATAGGTCAAAATTACCTTACCATTTCTTGCAGCATACAGTCTCACTCAATCACCATGTACGAGTCATGTGCATATCCTGGTTGAACCTTTGTTCACTCTGCAGATTGCTTTTCCCATCTCATGGATTGATGCGCACTGGATTTTTGGTGTCGTTGGGAAACATCTGAGGTGCTTGTCTGGAACTTCTGCACCCTATAGGAGGGACATCACGGTTCGGTTTCATTTTGGATCCGAGCCTTTTTTTCGTCGGTGTGCACTTGGAGGTTTTTTTTGTCGGACCTCCTTCTCATGTCATATCTCTTTTACCTTCTTCCCCACTCTCTTTCGATTTTCCGACCATCAACTCCCTTTTTCTCCTGTAGCTTACAGTCACGGTTGCATTGAAGACTTTCATCTCGAACCCATGAGAGAGCTCCTCCCAGAGAATTTGCAAAATCTTGCTTGTAAGGTTCAACAATGGGTTTATCAAGGTTTATCTCTTTCCCTGTTATAGCTGCCTGTTTACTTAATTTCTCCTAAGCTTGCAATAATCACCAGCCATTTAGTTACACATATATCACTTTTTTTTTATAGAGGTTCTCATGTGACTGGCTGCCACCCAGGTTATCAATTCATGGTCACTTGCTCTGAATGGGGAAGATTAGACTCTTCAATTCACAATCACATCCTCTGATGATATAACCAGATCTAAGACAAAAGACACTTAAGATTGCTGTCCCTTATGAACTCAAGAAAGTCATTCTCCTTATTCCCTGATGCTATCTTTCCATTCCAATGAATACTGCCATAGTTGAAATCACCCGTAATGATCACCCTTTGCTTGCTCACTAAGCAAAATTGCCTGTACACTTCTTTGTCTTCATGTTCCACATTCTCAAGCCTGGCAAACAGCCCACCATATATCTCATGCAATCAGCCTCCAATTGACACCATACTGCTTCAAAACTGCCACTTTTTTCTCATTGTATCTCAACCTTGCACTGATATAATTTTTCTACCATCATCAGTAACACTCCCTCTCTCTTCTTGCCTTTCCCATCTTCATGAAAAACATCATATCCCTCCATTTCTATTCCCATGTAGATTTCATTCTTATCCAACTGTTTCACTTATTCCACCTATTTTTGGGTATATAAACTCAATCAATGAAACAATTTCATCTCCCTGATTTCTAACAATTTCTTGGCATTCATGAATAAACATAATTCTGATATAATTTCTTGATATCTTTATATGATTTATAACCAAATGGGAAAAAACTTCCACAACACATGTGTTAGACAATTAGGTGGATTAGAAATTAGGTGTTAGACAAGAGTGCACATCATGTCTGTTTTCATCATCTATATGGATCACATTATGAAGAAATGTGTTATTAGATCAGATATCAAAATTGGAAATATTCAACTCAGCTATAACTGTTAAACTTTAAAGAAGCTGCAGTGGTACTCCAGATAGGAGACAATCTCAAGAGAAATCAAGGCATGATACTAAAAGACATTTGGAAAAGCTTCATAAATTCACTATGTTTATTATTATTATTTGACCCCTCCAAGGAGTCCAAAGACTCATTGAGGGAGAGTGTGCCAACAGCATTGAACGATTGGTCCCCTACCAACTACTAACCGCGCTCAAACTTACTTAACTGAGCCATTAGTAGCAGAGGCTCTACCAATCAACAAACCGATCAACAAACAATGACTAAGACTCCATGCTCCATGTTCTTGATGTTACGCGTCATTTCAATTTTAATTAATTTAACTGTTGTTACTCCATTCTTTTTTTAGCATTTAACGTCAGTGTACCCATTTCTTGTCCTGAAGAAGCCTATTTATATATTTATTTATAAAGAACTATTGTCAACTAATAAATCCAAAAGAAAATTTCTCATATTCAACTCAGCTATTTACTTAATGTGCATGATGTGAATAAATCAAGTATAACTCTGCAGAATTTCTTAACTAATATTGAATAATTGCTGTTATTAATAAATTTGGTATGAAAATCACACAATAAGGAGAAAAACTACGATAATAGGTAGGAACATTGAAAACATTAATTTCATCCTGAATGGAAATGTATAGTACAAGTGAAACTTTTTCAGCTATTTAGGCAATTTAGCTATTTTTAGTAAAAATGACAAATTGAATATGGAAATAGTTAACAGAATTAGCAAAGCTGGTATGACAGAGAGTCATCATCATCATCAAATTCATGCCATGTTCCCTCAAGGGGTGTATAGGATATGATAGTATTACATGAAAAATTTACATCATTACTAACTTCCTATCTACAATTTTCCTCCAGATCAGTCTGTTACTTGTCAAGACTCCAATATTATCAGATCTTATATTTCTGTCCTCTAAGGCACTTTGTACCGCATCAAACCACCTATATCTTGGTCTTCTTCTGGGTCGTTTTCCTGCCAACCTGGCAGAGAACACTTGTTTTGCCAATCTTTCCTCGCCCATTCTGTTTAAATGATCATACCACCCGAGATGAGCTCTGCTAATGAATTCCTGGATGCTGACAATGTCAAATTCTTTCCTAATATCCTCGTTTTTAATATGATATTGCCATTGATGCCATCTGTTCACACCTCTAATCTTTCTCAGGATTCTCATATGTGTGGTCTCTAGTCTTTGGTCAAGATTTTTACTTCTGATCCAGCTTTCAGATCCAAAGTCAAAACTGGTTCGAACAATGTCTTGTATATAGCTAATCTAGTGTTCTGATTAATTTCTCTCTAATTTCATAAGAATTTATTCAGTTGACTTCCTACTATACCAGATTTATTGATTCTATTGTCTATTTCCATATTTAATTTACCATCTTCACTAAAAATTGTGCCTAAGTAGGTGAAATGTTTTACTTGTTCCACAGGTTCTCCATTCACAATACAGTTGACATTTTCAATGATTCTGCCTATTTTGATTGTCTTTGTCATTTTATTGCTGACCTTCATACCGTATCTATTACAACAGCTATTCAATTTAGTCAAGGAATCTTGCAGACTCGTAGCAGATTTATTAATAAGTATAACATCGCCCACATAAAGCAAAGAGCTGACATTAACATCTCCAATTTTGATATCATGTTTAATACCACTTTCCTTCATAATGTGATCCATATAGATAATGAATAACAGAGGGGATAATGTACATCCTTGTCTCACACCAGATTTAACATTAAACCATCTTCCTGTACTTCCTTCAATTCTAACTGCTGACTTACAACTCAAATAAAGACTAAGTATTGCTTGATATGATGCCCCCATCGACACCATATAACTGTAGCGTATTGAATAGCTTCTCTCTTGGCACCTTATCATATGCCTTTTCCAGATCTACAAAACTCAAATAGAGATCTTTGTTATATTCCCATGATTTCTCCACTATTTGTCGTAAAGTGAAGATCTGATCCTCACAGCAGCCTCTATCTGGAATGAATCCAGCTTGTTCTTCACCAAGCTTTTCTTCTACAATTCTTCTCAGCAGTTTCTCAAGTATACTTGCATATATCTTACCAGGAACACTCAGTAGGGAAATACCTCTTGAATTCTCACATTCAGTTTTATTTCACTTTTTACATATGGGTACTATGAGAGCTCTACTCCAATCATCGGGAATTCATTCCTTTGTCCAGGCCTTCTGAACTATGCAGTGCAGCCAGTGCAAGACTTTTATACCACCATACTTCAGCATTTCTGGTTGAATATCATCTACTCCTGCTGCCTTTCCACATTTCAAGCCTGTATGCCTGTTGTCTGTTTTTTACCACTGTGCTATCACTGCTTGTTTCATTTAGTAATTTCTCGAAGTAATTACTCCATACTTCAAGGATATCTTTTTCAACGGTTTTCATGTCACCTTTATCATCTCTAACTCCTTTTATAATACTCTTTCCTCCATTTCTAAGCTTCTTCAACAACCTCCAAAATATTTTGCCACATTCTTGATATTTATTTTCTATGTTCTTGCCAAAGTCCTCCCATGACTTCTGTTTTGCTAGTTTCACACGGTGCTTAGCTTTCTTACATTTGTCTCTGTATTCTCTAAGAGCACAAGCTGACTTATTTGACAGGAACTTTTGATATGCTTTCTTCTTTTCCTTCACTGCCTCTTTAAGTTCCTGTGTCCACCATGGAGTTCTGATTTTTCTATCCTTGCAGACAACCTCACCACATGCCTCTCTAGCAGAATCAATCAATGTTTCCTTCAGAGTTTGCCACTGAATCTCCAAGGTTTGATTCCTGTTCTCAAACTGTTTCATTCTTTCTTCAATAATGTTTGTATATTTTAGTCTACAGTTCACATCTGAGAGTTGCTCAACTTTTATTCGTTTTAAAACTTTCTAACATGTTCTTCTTTTCAATATGAAATTCAATTTTATCCTGCTTAAGACTAAATGATGATCACTTCCAATTTGAAATCCTCTGGTGTACACTCTAGTGTCCTGCACCAGAGTGAAAACATCATTATCAACAATAATATAGTCAATGAGACTTTTCTTATTCCTTGTCTCTTCTCTCCATGTGAATTTGTGCACATCTTTATGTTGGAATATTGTGTTAGTAATAACCAGCCAATGTCCTCAGCAGAAATTCAACCAGCATTTGCCATTATTATTAGCTTTACACTTTTCTCCAAATTTTCCCAAAATATTTTTGTATGTCTGACAATCATTTCATACACCTCAGAGCCCTTTGAAAAGATGTACAGATGGTGCAGCAGGTCAAATTATTAGCATTCTAGTAGTTTTAAACTGTCCAGAAATTGTAGTTTAAAACCACTCACCCTCTTATTCACAACTTCCTTTTGCAACTTCCAGGGATAGCCCCTTGTCATTGCTTCTTCCCGCTGTTTCACATAGCGAAAAAACTCCTCAGTGGCAACCCTGTAACAACCTCTCAACAGTTTAAAAGTCTCAATCATATCACCTCCCCTTCTTCTATCTACCAAACTCTGCAGTCCACATTCCCTCAGCCGATCCTCATAACCAACATTGTACAGTCCTGAAACCATCTTTGTTATCTGCCTTTGTACCCTTTCCACAGTTAATTTATCCCATTCAAATCCTGGGGACCAAATCTGAAAACAATAGTCTAAGTGTGATCTGATCATTATCTTATACAACAGAATGATAACTCTTTTATCTCTGAAGGTCAGTATCCTCCTCATTATTGCAGGAATTCTCTGGGTTACCTTCACACTTTTGCAATATATACCCTGAATTTCAGTTTTTCTATCAATCATCATCCCCCAGATCTGTTGTCTCCCCTACTTCCTCCAGTACAGCTCCTCCAATTGAGTATGCAGCCTCCCATCGATGTGTCCCAAACTTCAAGACTTTACATTTTGCTGAATTAAACCGACATCCCCATTCATTCATTCATCTATCTATCTAGTTTTATTGAAATCCTCTTGCAGGGCTGCCGCATCTGTACTATAACTAATAACACTTCCCAGTTTCACATCATCTGCAAACAACTGAATATCATCCTGCAATCCATTGACAATGTCCCTGATATAAAGATTAAACAATACAAGTCCCAGTACTGAGCCCTGTGGGACCACACTTGTAACCTTCTGCTTCCTTGATACTGCCCCACCATACACAACTCACTGATATTTATCAGACAGCCAATCCTGAATCCAGGACTAACATGACATCTAAACCCATGTGTTGCATCTTAAATATAAGCTTATCATGTGGCACCCTGTCAAATGCCTTTGCAAAATCCCCAAAAAATGGCAGTATATGAGGGTTGTTTGAAAAGTTTGGTAAAAAAATAAGTTAAACACATTTTTTGGGAAAAAATGTGTTTTATTTCTCAACATAGTCTCCATTCAGGTCTACACATTTGGTCCAGTGAGTTTCCAATTTTTTCATTCCTGTCTAAAAAGTAGAATTTGTCAAATTGTGCAAAATAATAATTGACAGCTTTGATGACATCCTCGTTCGAAGAAACTTTTTTTTTCCACCAAGCTGAATTTTTAAGTTTGAGAACAAGGAATCACATGGGGCCAAGTCTGGAGAATACGTTGGATGTGGAAACAATTCGAACCTCAATTCATGCAATTTTGTGGGATGGTGCATGGTTTTGATGAAAGTGCACTTTTTTTGTGTTGCAATCTTGATCGTTTTTTCTTCAGTTCTTCTTTTAAACAGTCCAACAATGACACATAATAGACTCCTGTTATTGTCTTACCCTTTTCCAAATATTCTATCATGATAATTCCTTGGGAATCCCAAGAATTAAACATCACCAAACATTTGCATTGAGATGTCTTTTCTCATGTGTATTTCATTGGCAGTCAACAATCACAGAGTCTAATCTGCACACAGTCTATTCCTATTTTTATCCCACAATGTCATTCTTCCATAATAATTTCTCCTCCTACTGGTCACATAGTTAAACACATTCCCTAGGATTATTTTTGGATCTTAGTGCCAATCTCTTCTCATATTCCAGTTTCGCTTTCCTTACCATATTAGTGACTCTCCTGGCCTGAGTCTTATATTCTACACCAAATTGTGTCCTCTTCTTCACTCATGAAATACAGCTTACTATTGCCGATAACAAATATTCCTTCAAATTTCCCAAGCACTAATGATATCTCGACCTTCCAATTCTGCCTTCTATGGAACTGCCACAAGTTGATATCTAAGATTTATAATCACCTGCCTTATAATTCCACACACATTCTCTTTTCTTTGATACCCCTGCATGTCTATTCATCTTCCAAGTCAAAACCAATAGTCACTCTCTCCAACAGGGGGGGGGGGGGATGTCATAACAGTTATTATCAGCTCTTTCTGATGCTATGACCAAACCAAAAAAAAAAAACTCTCGAACCCCTTGTTTCCTCTATTACATATTGCCTAAGACATCTCTCTCTCTCTCTCAAGAATTCCAGAAATTCCATTCCCTTACTACATGCATTTTCCTCTTCCTAACTTATACTGCTGCAGTTAAAATCTTTCTAACAATCATTCCTCTTGCAGTTGCCAAGCTCAACTGCCTAAACATCTCCTGCTTCCCACCCTCTGTGCTCCTTGGCTAGTAGCAACATCCCACTAAATATCCTGTCTTGTCCACCTCTACCTCATACCATATGCTTTAAAAACCATTACTATCACTGCCTTCTAAAGCCCCCACTCTTACAGGACATGTCATCACTTGCCACACACAGTTCACCACCACCGCATTTTCTCTCCCTATCCTGCCAAAAAATGCCATACCCTGCTACTTCCATTCCTGTTATTATATCATCTTCTGTCAACCACGTCTCAGAGATCCCAATAATCTTTGGCCAGGCTGATGCTATCATTGCCACCAATTCCTCTCCTTTATTCCGGATACTCCTGGCATTAGTATAAAGCATAAAAATGTCACTGCTTCTATACCTATCATTATCCCCTCCAGACCCCACTGGGCTCGGTGGTTACCTGATGTCCCTCTTCCTACAAGAGGCCACCCCTGCTACCATCCACCCTGGGAATTCTAGTTTCCCCTACATTGACACACCGACTCATTCAGAAAACAGCAATCTCTCCAGATGCCTATCTCTTTCCTCATTCAAATAAAAGCAGTCTTTCACATACAGCTCCTTTCTGTCCTCAAATGCCCTCCAAGCAAACACATATTCCAATTCTCTATTTTTCTGTTAGTTCAAGTTATAAACAAAGCTACTTGTTTTTCTTGCTTGTGCAGTTATAGCATTTGTTGAAGTTGGAAATATTTTTAATAGTATAGAGACATCCCGCTTGGGTTTTTTCATCCAGTAAACTCAAGAAAATCGACCGTAGTACCCACATTATTTCAGACAGTGACATATCTTGTTAGGGTTAGGTACCAAGAGATGGCAGCACTTGTTTGCCAGCCTCTTCATCGGTGGCTGCTATAATTAGTGATAGACATGGGCCAGCTATCTCTGATTGGCTACTGGTGGAGATTGAACTGCCCACTCAGTCTCCAAAAGCTAGATAGGGTATAAAGGTCTTGCCTACTCCCTATAAGGGAATAAAAGGCATTAGCTCATTTTTTTTTTTTTATTTAGAGACATTTTTATTCTAGTTAGAAACAACAAACGTAGTAAAAATTTATCTATTCCTGAATAAAAATGAATACTTTTATGTATTAAAAGAAGTTGTTGATCTACAACAAAATATTAGTATATGTGAGATATCTAGTTTTGATAAGACAGAAAAGCGGCTAATGCTAAAAAAAAAAAATAATAATAATAATAACAAAAGTTAGATTTCCGAAAGTACGTATAATTCTGATAATAATCATATATTATGTTTCTTATTATTGCATAAAAGAAAATTTCTAGAAAATGAAGCAAAATATACATAAACCACAGAAATACACATAACATGAACAACAAATTTTATGAGATGATTCGCTGCTCCATCAAATCACTTTTATTCCTGCCACTCCTAAATGAATCACCTGATCAATATTATTAGTTCATTGGATTAGCCTCTCCCTATAGTGGCTATTTATTATTAGTAAGTTATTTATAATTTGCAAACAAATCTCTTTCCCTCTCCTCATAAGTTTTTTTTTTTTTTTAATTATGCCATCATAAATTCACTTATTCATGTCTAGTAGGATCACATGCTATTCACTTTACCCAGCAACTTATAGGACACACATATCACAGATGTCAATTATTAATCATTTGTTTGCCATTAATCAAAGTATTTCTACTCACACTTACTCTTTCCTTTACATTTTCCATTCTCACATGACTTATTAATGATGGTTCACATATTTACACCTTTGAGTAATTCAAATATACCAACCAAATATATCATGCTCCTTCATTATTGCTTTCTAATATATTTTAACAGGTACATGTTCTCCCACTGTATGCAAATTTAGTTACAATTAATTGATAAATTAAAGTATTCAAAGTTATCATACAATTAATTGTATTGCACCAATTAAGATGAGTGCTGATGCACTATGCACTCTTAATTCATACATCAATAAAAAAGCAATCATACAGTCAAATTGACATGAATTTTGTAGCGCAGGTTGCATAAGCCACATAATGACACACCCAATTGAAATGGGCATGCAACGCCACCGATATATATATATATATATATATATATATATATGGAGGGGGAGAGAGAGAGAGAGAGAGAGAGTCATTTATATATTCTTATATATACAGATTCAGAAACAGATCTTATATTCTTATATGTATGTATGTGTGTGTGTGTGTGTGATTAAATAAATTTAATGACTAGAAGCCAAGAAATACCAAAATAGAAAAAATACTTTTATTATTTGTCCACACAACTAGTTTCATTTTCTTAGAAATCTTCATTGGATGCATATCATGAAAAGAGATATATACAAAAATTAAATCGTTACATTTCAGTTTAGGTGTACCTTATATATATTATTATTATTATTATTCAGGCCTCCATGGAGGCAAAAGACTCATCGTGGGAGGTCGTTTTTAGGAAACACAAAGTCTATCATACTACTCCTTGAAACTTATTGACAGTTCCTGCTCTAACCACTCTCTCAGGCAATGCATTCCATGGTTCAAATACTTTCATGCAAAGAAACAACTAAAATCATTATAAAATAATTAATTTTTATATTAAAAATGTTTATAAATTAATTTTAATAAAATTAATTTATAAACATTTTTCAAAAATAATTAATGACATTAGGTTTATTTATAGAAGTCTGTTATTTTTGGTATGAGTGTGGTTGAGTGTGCTTGTTTAGTTGTTTAATGTGTATTGTTTATTTGAAATTTAACACAGGAATTTGTCCATTGCAGTGTGTGTGTGTGTGTGTGTGTGTGTGTGTGTGTGTGTGATGTTCTCTTTACAAAGGGTAAAAGATTTATGAAAGGAAAGCAAGACTGCTGAATGAATGTGTCAGAAATGGTTTGAAAGTAAGTGCTAGACATGTGATTAAGTAAAAAAGCATGGCAACAGAGTGTGATTCCAAGTGAAAAATTTTGTGCTATCGCCATATGAAAACAGCTACCTTACCTCTCCTCAAAAAAAAAAAAAAAAAAAAAAAAAATCCATGTAAAAATTCCTGTCATCACAATAATTCAGGTCTTTTCCAAAGGAGACATGGCTAGTCAATCTTCCAACTGCACTATGCAGACACTCAAATTGAAAGTAATATGGTAAAAGCGAGTGAGGGGGGGGAAACAATGTATGCATAATGGCAAGAAAGAAGTGGCAGAAGATCAGGAGAATGACAAAGTGGCAGTAATGGCAGAGATAGTGTGCTTACATGGAGCCCTTCAATAGACAAAGTATGAGTGCAAATAGCTGGAGAAACTATGGTGATCAATACAGCAGAGAAGAGAATGAAGGATGAGGTGCTAGAAAAGAGAAGGCAGATATTCATAAAAGTTTGTATGGTGATTATACAATAAGAGGAGTGCTTGATGAAAACATGCTGAAATTGTATTTTCCAGGTGCAGAGATTAAGAATATTAGTGAGGCTGTTAGGATGCAATGAGGAAGGAAAATCAAAGCAAGCAGTTGAATGTTTTGCAAGTACAAATGACTTGAAAGTGATAAGTATGTTGTGACAGAAGATATGAATGAGTTAACAGAAGCAAAAAGAAAAGTGTGTGTGTGAGAAAGAGAGACTGTGAATCTGTTACCTGGGTATGATAGAGAGAGAGAGAGAAGTTGAGAAGAGCTTTCATAACAAATGACTCATCAGTGTGTGTAGGTTGTGCAGGAGCAGCTTATGAATATTTCATCCATCAAAATCACATGAAGTGAATTTGATGGATGAAAGAACTTATAGACTGCATTTGAATGGATTTGAAGTTAAGATGCATGAAGAAACTGTTCAGTGAGAGTTTAGAAGTGCAGGGAAACTAGAACTATTAAGGGGATGGTTGCTGATGAACTGGTTTGTTTAGGCATCCTTGAGACAATTGGGTGTGAGAATGTTCAAAAAATGCTGAATGTAGTTTCTCAGATCCAAACTTTGAATGGTGTAGGTAGAAGGGGATACTTCAGTTTATATACACTAATATATATATATATACCAAAAGCATCAGAATATAAGGTATTTTTGGCACTGGTTAATTCAACTTGTCCAAAAATGATAGAAGTTGGTGAGACTAGTGAAGACAAGTAATCCAGATGAATACCTTTGAATGATGACTCTGCACAAATTTAGTCACCTAGGTTGCTTGGAGGCAAGGAAGTGGTGGAGAGGATCTAAATACAAGTGACTAAGATGGTGACAGGTCTCTGAAATACTCCTTATAAGGATAGATGGCTAATTACAAAAATTGGTTGATATTCATAAAACAAGAGATATGATAAAAACATACAAGATATTAAAGGGATTTTATAGGATTGATGTGGAAAAATTTTTTCAATGTATCACATGAAGAGATTAAACAAGAGGTCATCCCTGAAAACTGTATAAGAGAGTGATTAGCAAGGGCATGAGGACTGGGGTTTTTTATTTTCCTTGTAGGATTACAAATGAGTTGAATGGGTTGCTGGCATCAGTAATGATAGGTATTGTGTGAATAACAGTTAATGTAGGCTTCCCACAAATCTCTGGATACCATGGGGAATGCTTATATAATGATAATAATATATTCTAAAGCTGTTTCTCCTGGTATGGACTAATTTGGCACAATCTTTGATTGTTGTGTCCTCATAGAATGAATAATAATAGACACCCAGCACTTCTGGATAATACAGTGTTTCTTACATTGCAGTAGTTTTTTATAATAGAGCCAATCAGACTTAAGTGCTAGTTGAACTTAAAGCAATCCTCCTGAAGTCCTTCAATGTCCTTGTTGAGAGAGTTGGGTGTGTGTGTGTGGGGGGGGGACAATAAAGAAGTATACAGAAATGCCTGTAGGGATTATGTATGGTGGGAAGTCTTTGGATCCTTAGCCACTACAGTAGCCATGATTGTAGGAACTCTGAAAATGTGGCTAACCTGAGGCAATAGAGAAATCCTGATATAAGGATGCAGATCTTATCAGTATTGGCTGAAGAAAAATGCCGTCAGAAAGGCTCAATTCTTGTCTACTGCACATTATTTCTCATTGTAGCTTTATGACTATAAAAATCAAACATCCTAAACTAAACTTGCTCACTCACCACTAGGAATAAAAGTAGTCACATCTACCCTCCCCCCACACACACACCCTCCTTCTTTGGTTCTATGCTATACTGTTATGAAGGAAAGGTCCTGGTTTTGGAGGGGGGGGGGTGAATGCCCTTACCTGTATTACCCATCTGATTCACTGCTAACTAACCACTAGTAATAAAAGTAAGAAAATCCCACATCACCGCATCTTTCATCATCTGAACCACTGATTTTCTATATGTCAGATGGCTTCTTAGCAGTTATGAATCTTTCCACACGAAATATAATTAATAAAATTACCATCTCATTTATCATGCTTTGATCATTCCTGAGGAAAAAAATAGGATATACTATAAGTGATAAAAACAAAGTAAGCTAAGCTGAATATCTGAGAGGAGGTGGTTTGCAATTTTTTACCAGTAATGAAAATGAAAAGCAGTTGGAAAATAAATACTAAGAGTAACCTTAGAGCAAACTAAGATTATTTTGTATTTTAGATTTATTTTTATTTTTTTCTTGATTTTTCATCTCATATATCTGTCCATTTAGACTTAAATACATTTAGACTACTAGACTGAAATAAATATGGTGTTAACAAAACAGTTTCCTAAAAGCAATATTAACTACTGAACTGGCCTTGACATGTTTTCAAGTCAAAATTACATGGATGGAAAGTGTTTATTGAAGTTAATATAATGTTTGGATACTATTGAAATAAGTTAGATATGAAGCTCATATTTTTGATATATTTTATCTGTGTGGCCATTTGCTGGTTAATTATCTTAAAAATAATATTAATTAAATCCAATATTAAAATATTCTTAAGCACTTACTACTGTTTTTTTCACCTTCAGTGACTTTTCAACTTTTCTTAACACCTCTTCAGGACAGGAAGCACCTCCACATATAGCTATGAAAAGGAAAAATACGTACAGGAAGCATTCATGGAAAGAATCAAATTTATATTTTGATTCTGTTAGCCAAGTAGGCAAACAATGTTTCTGCTAATAAATTGAGATGTTTTCTGATTATGCAATGGTTTATTAATACATTTTAAGTACTATACTGCTCTATCTCTGGCATAGTAGTATATTACTTAAAAGTGTAAAAGTGTAATCTCAAGAGCCAGAATTTTTTCCTTTTATTAGTATTCTTCGAGTTTCATTGATCCATTAACTGAATAATAACTTACTACTGTTCGAACTCACTGAACCTCTCCATGTAAAAAACCAAACTATGTACAGGAGCTTATGCCAAAGTTGCATACTGACTATGAGATGTGCCCTGGTGATAATATAACAACTGACAGGAATGTGTGGCAAAGATAAGTTGAGTTCAGTAGCAAGAGTAGCATCACTGGAACAAATAGTCATGTCTGTGTGTTAATGCTTTTAGAATACTATATTATTGGGCTCAATGATAGTGTGATTTTTCATGTAAATATCTTCCGGTGTGTATGAGTTGGCTTTCTATAAATAGCCAGAGTGCTTAATAAATATAAGCTCCACATCACATTCAAACCATATAACAAACAAGCAATCCCCCATCCATTCACCAAACAGTAAATTTCATCCTTTATGACATTCAGGAGTGCATGCATGAAGTGTTCAGTATTTATGAACTGGCTTACTATAGATACTCAGGAGGAACTGTTAATATCCTTGGAGACCATGCTTTAGACACCCACCTTCATACAGTATTAGATGGAAGAAAACCAAATTGCTAAACAGTAGTAGTTATAAGTTCAATAGACTGCTTTTGAATCAGCACCAGCTAAGATATTCCTTGAACCTCTTCAAGTATGGCCTGTGTTAATTTATCAAAAATCTGGGAGACAGTTGTTTTAAAATCAACTTAATACTTATAAACTTCTGTTTATCTAATGATAGACAGTGCCAAATTAGAATGCTAGTTTTTCATTGTCTATTACAATTTTACTTGGTCCTTGGTAAAGAGCTCCTGAAAAGATAAACGTCATTTTGTGTAACATTTGGCAATGTTCTTTGCATTTTGGTACAATATTGTTTGTTTTTGATAGCATAGTGTAACTGCATGATTGTTTGTGGATTTGTTACTGACTCTGTTTACTAAATTTTTGAATCTTGCAGAAGTTTTTCCACTTGGTTATACTAAAAATTAAAGATGCCAAGAAATTATATTCTTCATTTAATCCTTTATCCAAGTGTGAGCAAACAAAGTTTGAGCATGAAGTAACTTCCCAACTGGGCAACTTGTACAGAGGCTAATTACTTCGCATCACTTGCCTTATTATCCCACATGTATAATGCATAGCATTATACATGGGTAAGGATATGTACTTTTCATTATGGGATACTAAGGCAAGTGTAAGCCAACTTACACTAAGTTGATGTCTAAGACTATTATAATTACCTGCCTTATAATTCAACATAAGTTCCCGTCTCTTTGATACTCCTGCATGTCTGCACTGAAGAGACCTCAATAAAGGTCGAAACTAGTCTGGGTAGTGACCTTGCTCCCTTAATGCATAACAGTATACATATCCACAAGGAGATGTGTTGTGCATTATGGGAGATGCTGGGTTAGGAGTGTTGGTATCTTGCCCCACCTTTGCTACGAGTTGCCTGGGTGTTGTACTACTTACCCAGGTAAGATATACAACACTATATTCAGTCCTGAAGATATTTTCAGGCACAAACTTTGTTTGCTCTCACTGGGATAAAGGATTAAACTAAATTTATTATACCTCTGTATACGAGTTGCCCAGTCATGAAGTTACTTCACATACAAACTTTGTGTGCTTACACTTGGATAAAGGATTAAATCAAGAATATAATTTCTTGGCATCTTTAATTTATATTTTGAATCTTGCTTTGAACGGAACATAATAGTGGTATGAATGAGATCTGCATGCCATGCAACACAAAGATCAAATGCTATTAACAATGTAGACTTTTCAAAAATGGTTTGATGTAATGTGTGCACGTTTGCATATTAAAATGTGAAAGATGTGATTGTGGAGAGATTGAACAGGAGACAATCATAGATGTGGGTTTGTAGAAAATATGCCACTTTGTTAGACTATGATCATCAGCAAATGTAAAACAGTCTGAAAGAATGAAGGTGCAAAAGACAGTGTGACTAGTGAAACAAAATGTAGTGAGACTGATGGGGTGAAAGAACATATGAAGAAACAAAAGTAAGTGATAAGGAAGCAAAAGAAAGTAGAAATGAAAAAAATGAAAGAAAGCTACATTAGAATGAGTGGGAGCAAGACACGAGAAGCGACAGAGTGAAATTGCCAGAATGCAACATATGAAGAAAGAGTTGTTCATAATGATAAATGAAATGAGGAATATGTGAAGGAATAATATACATTTGATGGAAAGAAATGAAAGAGTGCAAAGGGATAGGATGAAAGAAAAAAGAGATGATGAATGACTTAAGAAGAGCAGTATATGGAGATTCCATTATTAGAGGTGTGGTTAATGAGAGAGAGTTCACAAGATCTGTTTCCAATGAGGAAGAATGAGCAGAATAATTCATACTTTCAATATGAGGAAGAGATGAGAAAGAGATTTAGTGATAGTTGTAGGAATGAATGACTTAGTTGGATATAAGGAGAATGTAAGAATCATCATCATCATCATCATCATATCATTGGCTTGCAATGATATAATGCCCTACATGGGACCTGGCCTTCTTCAGAAACTTCTGCCAGCTTTTCTTATTCAATGCCAAACTCCTCCAATTTTAAACTCCTAAAACCTTAATATCTTGTATCACTCCATCTTCACTATCCATGCATATAATGTATCTAGCCCAACTTAATCTATTTATTTTTATGTACTTAATAATACTTAATAAAGTCTGTTGTGGGTGCCATGACTGTGAATGAGTTCAAGGCGAGGCATGATAGATACTGTGTGAATGTCGAATAGTTGTTCTTGACATGATGTTAGGGCCTCCCTCGATAAGTCTGTCGACTCCTTGGAGTTGCTGGTAATAATAATAACAATAATAATAATATTGGGTTCATTAAATAATCTGTATAGTTCATAGTTATATTTTTCCTCCACACACCATCTTCTTGTACTGCTCCAAAAATATATCTGAAAACTCTTCTTTCAACCAGACTTAGCATTTTTTCATCTGCCATTGATAATACCCACTTTTCAGAGGCATACATTAACAGTGATATGTTCTTAGAAGAAAAAAAATATAATGAAGCACTTTGAACATCATTATCTTTCTTTTTCTTGAGATCAGATGTGAATTGAAGAGTTTCCTAAATCCACAAAAGTATCTATTTGTGGAAAGAATACGTCTTCTCTGAATCTCAGTAATGATATCATTTTTACAATTATTTTCTGATCCAAATTATATAAAACTATGTACAATTTCAAATTTATAGGAACCTATTTCAATTTGAGAAGGATTATTATCACAAATCTTTTTAGTTACTGTCATATACTTTGTTTTTTCTTGGTTAATCTGCAAATTCATTTCCTTTGCTGCCTTTTCTAAACTGATAAAAGTTTCTTCCATTGTTTTTTGTGTACTATAATAGTGATATCATCTGCATATGGATTAATTTGCACTGTGGAAAGTAGTTCCCCTTGTATTAATGCTGGCATCTCGAAAACCTTTTCAAGTGCTATGTTAAACAGTAAGCTAAGCCATCCCCTTGTCAAATACCATTTTTTATATATATATATTGGATCAGACAACATGTTCTGAGTTTTGATCTGACAACGATTATTTCTCATAGTTAAAGCTAAAGCAATAAGTTTTCGTGGAATCTGTAGTTCCTCCATTGCAATAAATAATTTAGATCTATCTATGCTATCATGACTTGAGTGGTGGTGGTGTAAATAGGGCAGCGAGAGATATGAGACTCTTGCTTGAGGCTGTATGAAAGAAGACACAGAGAGGAAAGATAGTGTGTGTGTTGCCTAGGTATGATAAAGACAAACTGAGCAGAAGAGCAGTGATATTGAATGGAATAATAGCGAGAATGTGTCAGAAGAGAGGATTCAAATATGTGGATGCTTGGAGTGCATTTGAGAGCAGAGAGGAATTGTATGCGAGAGGCCGCCGGCATTTGAATGAGGAAGGACGTAGGCATCTGGAGAGATTGCTGTTCTGAACGAGTCAGTGTGTCCCAGTGTGGATGGTAGCAGGTGTGGCCTCTTGTGGGAATGGGTACTTGGGAGAAGCGGGACGACATCAGGTAATGTTGAGCCCAGTGGAGTCTAGAGGGGATAATGCTGGGTATAGAAACAATGGCATTTTTATGCTTTATACCAATCCCAGGAGTATTCGGAATAAGGGAGAGGAATTGGTGGCACTGATAGCATCAGCCTGGCCAAGGATTATTGGAATCACAGAGACGTGGTTAACAGAAGAGGATATAATAACAGGAATAGAAATTGCTGGGTACAGCATTTTTCAGCAGGATAGAAAGGGAAAGGGTGGTGGTGGAGTACTGCTTATGATAAGTAACGACCTATGTCCTCTAAGAGTGGAGGCTTTGGAAGGCTGTGACACTAATGATTTTGAAAGCATATGGTGTGAGGTGGACGTGGGCAAGACAGGATATTTAGTGGGGGTGTTGCTACAGACCAAGGACCACAGAGGGTGGGGACCAGGAGATGTTGAGACAGTTGAGCGTGACAAGTGCAAGAAGAACGATTGTTATGGGAGATTTTAACTACAGCAGTATAGATTGGGGAAAGAAAGATGCATGTAGCAATAAGGGAATGGAATTTCTAGAATTCTTGAGGGACAAATGTCTTAGGCAACATGTAACAGAGGGAACAAGGGGTTCAAGAGTTTTGGATTTGGTTATAGCATCAGAAGAGCTGATAATAACTGAGATGACATCTCTCCCACCAGTTGGAGAGAGTGAAGATATGGTTTTGACTTGGAAAATGAATACACATGCAGGAGTATCAAAGAGACGGGAACGTATGTGGAATTATAAAACAGGTGATTATAATAGTCTTAGACGTCAACTTGAGGAAGTTTAGTGGAGGGAGGAATTGGAAGGCTGGGATATCATTAGTGCTTGGGAAATTGTGAAGGAACATTTGTTAGCAGCAATGGAAAGCTGTATTCCACGAGTGAAGAAGAGGACACAATTTGGAGTAAATGGATGACAAACAATATTAAACAGGAGCTGCATGCGAAAAAAAGAGGCTATGGAAGAGATATAAGGAGACAGGTGAAGAGAAGATGCATGAAGAATATAAGAAAACAGGCCAGGAGAGTGACTAGCATGGTAAGGAAGGCGAAACTGGAATATGAGAAAAGATTGGCCCTTAGATCCAAGGAAAATCTTAGGGAATTTTTTAGCTATGTGGCCAGTAGGAGGAGAAATGTCTGTGGAAGAATGACATTGACCTGCTTTTCAAAGATAAAAATGGGAATAGAGTGACTGATGCAGAGGACATAGTGTAATTGTTCGATGAACACTGTATTGGAGTATTTCATCCTGGAGGAGTCAATTTGAATACTAGAGGGATAGAGCAGGTTCGAGGTTTAGAGGTGCAGGCGGAGATGTGTTCCACATACTGAGTACTCTGCATGTTAGTAAAGCTGTGGGACTGGATAGTATTTTACCACGAGTTTTGAGAGAATATGCTAAGGAATTGACAGTGCCCTTGACCTGGCTTTTCAATGAAAGTCTGGCTGTGGGAAAAGGTCCCCATGGAATGGATGGAAGGTAAGATAGTGCCATTGCATAAGTGCGGTAGCAGACTGGAAGTGTCTAATTATAGGCCATTTTATGTGTCATCAGTAGTTAGTAAATTCTTGGAGAAAATAGTGAGGGATCATATACAGCATTCGGCTGATGAGGGTAATGTTATCAGTGAGAGTCGACACGAATTTGTGAAGGCTCACTCTTGTTTTAGCAATATGCTAGCCTTTTATGATACAGTTACAAGAGCATTAGATGAGGAGAAAGGTATATACTGCCATTTTCCTAGACTTAGCAAAGGCATTTGACACGGTACCACATGATAAGCTGATATTCAAGTTGCAGCACATGGGTCTGGATGTCAGATTAGTCAACTGGATTCAGGATTGGCTGTCCGATAGCTATCAGAGAGTTGTGTATGGCGGAGCAGTTTCAAGGAAGCAGAGGGTTACAAGCGGGGTCCCACAGGGCTCAGTACTGGGACCTATATTGTTTAACCTTTATATCAATGACATTTTCAGCGAATTGCAAGGGGATATTCAGTTGTTTGCGGATGATGTGAAGGTGGGACGGGTTATTAATAATAGTGCAGATAAGGTAGCCCTGCAAGAGAATTTGAATAAGCTAGATAGATGGGAAAATGAATGGGGGTCTCAGTTTAATGCAGCAAAATGTAAGGTCTTGAAGTTTGGGACACATCGATGGGATGCTGCATACTCTATGGGAGGAGTTAAACTGGAGGAAGTAGGAGAGACAAAAGATATGGGTTTAATGATTGATAGAATCCAGAAATTTAGGGGACATGTTGCAAAAGTAGTGAAGGTAACACAGAGGATTACTGCAATAATGAGAAGGACGCTGACCTGCAGAGATAAAATGGCTATTATTCGTTCTATAAGACTGTGATCAGACCACACTTAGACTATCGTTCTCAGATCTGGTCCCCAGGATTTGAAGGGGATAAATTAACTGTGGAAAGGGAACAAAGGCAGATAACAAAGATGGTGTCGGGATTGTACAATGTTAGTTATGAGGATCGGCTGAGGGAGTGTAGACTGTAGAGTTTGGTGGATAGAAGACGGAGGGGTGATATGATTGAGACTTTTAAACTGTTGAGAGGTGGTTACAGGGTTGACACTGAGGAGTTCTTTCGCTTGGTTGAACAGCAGGAAGGAGTGATGACAAGAGGCCATCCCTGGAAGTTACGAAAGGAAACTGTGAGAAAGAGGGTGAGGAGTGGTTTCTTTGCATGGAGGGTGGTTGAACCATGTAATGCATTGTCTGATGGAGTGCGACAGTGAGAATGGTTGATGCATTTAAGGAATGGTATGATAGACTTCGTGTTTCCTAGGAGGAATCTCCTTCGATGAGTCTTGATAGACTTGTGTTTCTTAGAAAGGACCTCCCACAATGAGTCTTTTAACTCCATGGAGGCCTGAATAATAATGATGACGATAATAATAATAATAATATACAGCTCTAAAATCTATGAAAAGGTGGTGTGTTTAAATTCCAAATTCATTACGTTTGCAAATAAGTGGCATGTATTAAAAATCAAGGAAGATCTACAAATGATCTTCCTTGATGGAATCCATACTGATAATCCCCAATAACATTCTCTACATAGGGACAAAGTCTCTTAAACAGAATATTAGAGAAAATTTTATAAGTTGTACATAGTAAATTAATTCCTGTCTATTTAGAATATATCATTACATCACCTTTCTTATGGATGGGGCATATGATGCTCAGATTCCATTTGTCTGGAATTGTTTCATTAAGCCAGATTTTGTTGATAAGTTGAAACAGCTGCCTGAAGTATTCTGTGGCTGCTCTTTTAATTAATTATGCTTGTATCCTATCCATTCCCGGGGCCTTATTGTTCTTAAGTTTTTTAATAACTGCCTCCACTTCTGCATCTGTTGGTACTGGTTCAACTGCTTCTAGATCTTGGCTGTCTTTTATATCATTTAATTGACTAGATATATTTGAATTCAATAGTTCGTTAAAATGCTCTGCCGATCTTCCTAGTATCATTTCATTCCCACTCAAAATTATACCCTCCTTATCCCTATATAATGTTGTTCCAGGCTGGCAATCTTTCCAAATACTATTTAATTTTTGACAGAAAGATCTGCTTTCATTCACACATCTGAGATGTTCCAATTCCTCAAGTTTATCATCATAGTATTTCTTCTTTCTATTCTTATGCACTGTTTTTTCTTCTTTTCTAGCCAAATGATATTCCTCCACAGCTTCACAAGTGTGGTTCCTCTGCTGCATTTGTTTATATGCTTCATTTTTTAATACAGTCACATGTTCACATTCTGCTAACGGTTATACTTAACTCTACTGACTTTTCCTAATACTATGTCTGCTGTTGTCACTATGACATCCCTAAGGACATCGCAAGATTCATTAACACTCTCACCAATGGTTAGACCTGACAGATTTTTACTGATTCTCTCACCATATTTGGCTTTAACTTCTAATTCCTTCAATCTTTCCTTATTAAACTTTCTAGCATGGGACCCACATATCTTCTTGCAGTAGAGATTCTGCTTCTAATCTTTGATATAATCAAATAGTGATCAGAATCAATATTTGCTCCTCTGTAGGTTCTAAAATCAATTTGGATAGGTGTCTTGCATCTATTAAAAGATGATCAATATCTGGTTAAAGGTGTCTCCATTAGGAGACTTCCAGGTCATTTTATGAATATCTTTATGATTAAACATTGCACTATCAATAACCATATTTCTTGAAGAAGCAAAATTGATCTATCTACTCCCATTATCATTAGTCTCATTATGTAAACTATTTATTCCCAGTGGTTGGCCTGTGTGTAATCCTCTATGCCTATCGCATTTAAATCACCTATAATAATTTTTACATCTATCTTTGGACATTCCCCATAGATTTTATCTAATTCATCATAAAACAATTCTTTTTCAGCATCATGCTTTTCTTCAGTTGAAGCATGTACACAGATAAAACTGTCCTTTAATTTGTAACCCACACATTCGAGGTGAGTTTGTTTTGAAGTCCATGATAAGATGTTTTATCCTCTTGTTTACAATGAAACCTGTTCCAACATGTGATCTTTCTTTTGGCAGCTATAAAAAATAATATGATTTTTCTTTTCCATAATTTCTTCTAATATCCATCTCATTTCTTGTATAGCTGTAACAAGTATCCTGTATTTATCCAATTGCTTCAGCAGCATTTTTAAAGCTCCAGATCAGTAAAGAGAAAGTACATTCCATGATCCAATTTTCAAATCCTTAAGACATTTGCAGTATTTAAGACATTTTCACTAGGCTAACCATTTGCAAAGGTTAGCTTAGTGCCTATGCACTTTGCAACCATATGCCTGGGGAAGGAGAGTGTAGGTTCGATTCCCATTGATGACATGAGGAACTTAAGGATCTTCCTCAGCCATAGCCAAGTTAGCCGGTCTTGGGAGTGGACAGCAGAGTTTTTTCCACCAGTTTATCTGGGGTTTTTTATCCTGCAAGATGGCAAACCGGCCCTGTGAACACACAGGCTACAGTCATAGGATATAGTATGGCAAGGAAGGCAACAGAAAAACACCTTCTTCATAATCATTTCCCTAGTATGGTAGCATATAGTTACCCCCCCCCCCCACACACACACACCAGCCGTATGGCTGAGAGAATAGAATAAAATAAGATATTTGCCATTTAGTCCATCCAGAAGTTATTTCTTTAGATTTTGTGACAAGTTGTTTTTTTTTTTTCCCAGGGTGAGGTCGTTAGCCTCATGCCCAACTCCCAACCTGGAGGACCAAGCCTCCATATTTATGACCCCCAGAGACATTAGGGTGACCCAGCTATTTTTCCCAGGCACTCGGTTGCCATTTTAGTTGCCTTGTATGACATGCATGTGCTACAGTGAGGGCTATACTTATTCCCTGGCTGCCACACGGGGAAGAATGTAAGAATACCAAGATGATTTTGAGGAGAATGAAAGATAACCGTGTAGTAGCAAATGTTCTCATTGTGTTCTGATGTATAACAATAATGAGTTAAGACAGAGCAAGAATCATGAATAGGGTGCAGACAGAGCTATGTGAGGAGAAGGGAGTGCAGTCTGTAGATATGTAGCACATATTTGAGGGAAGAATAGATTTGTACAACAGTAATGAACTGCATTTGAAGGAGATGCAGTGGGTGTTGCAAGTAAGAGGTAAAGTGAAAGAGCTGGAGAGTGTAACGGATGAGACTGAAGTGCTTGATAATGGAAACAGCACTAGTGTGAGAGAAGAAGAGAGAACTAGAATGCAAGAGGATCACAGAAATGAGGGACTTAGGTGGACAGGGAGAGACAGGTATCTTGGGTAGAACTGGTTATAGACCTAAAAGTGAACTGTTATGTTTATTTACAAATACGAGGAGCATCAGAAATAAGGGAGATGTAATGGTTTTGTTTATTGAATTTATTTGCTCAAAAACTGTTGGAATGAGTGATTCACAGTTGGATAAACGATGATATATTGATGGGAATAGAAATGGAAAGGTATGATGTTTTTTGTGAGGATAAGAAGGGAGGGAAAGTGCTGTAGATGATAGCAGGTGATTTATGTCGTTGTAAAGAACACATGAAAGAGGGAAACAGTATAATGTTTTGAGGCCATGTAGTATGAAGTGGAGATTGACAGGAAGAGATATTCAGCTTGATGTTGCTATAGGTCAGGGAATGTGGAGAGTGGTGATGAAGAAATGTATAAGCAACTTGGGTTAGTGAACAAGGTAAAGGTGATTTTTATGAGTGATTTTAATTATGGCAGTATAGATTAGAATGCCATAATTCTATAAAGAGATAGATAGCATTTGGGAATAAGGAAAATGAGTTTCTTGAGTTCTTGAGAGGCAACTATCTTAGACAGTATGCAAAGGAGGCACACAAGGATCGAGAGTTTTAGATCTGATCATTTCATCAGAGGATGTGATTATGAGTGGGGTTTCACACTCCTCTCCAGTTAAGTAAGAGTTATCATGGAGTAATAACTTGAGTTGTGGCTAGCAATATGAAGACTTCAGTGAGGAAAGGATATATGTGGAATTACAAGGCTGGTGATTATGAGAAGCTGAGGAGAGAGAGAGAGATTGAAGCTATAGCATAGAGTGATCAGCTGAGCACAAAATAAATAAATGCTGTTTGAGAACTGACATAGAGATACTTAACAGCATCAATGTGTGAATGTATTCCAAAGGACCAAAGGCTGAACAAGGAAAGAGTCAAGTGGATGAATGAGAGAATTAAACATGCAATCTGGAGGAAGAAGTCACTTTGGAGGCAGCACAAGATGAATAATGGTAATAATAATTTGTACAAAGAGCATATGAAGCAGGCTAGAAGAGTGACTTAATTGGTAAGCATAGCAAATTGGGTCAAGAAAAGCCCTAGGAAATTTTTTTGATAATGTGGCAAGTAGAAAGAAGAATGATTATGGTAAATTATGTTAATTGATGAAAGTGCTAGACCGGTCAATGAGCCATGCATTTCATGTCTTTCATGCTCAACATGAAATCTCAAGTGTAGGAAAAGCTCAAGTGTAGAGAACGGATAACTGTTTCTTGTTTAGTAAGATAATGATTCACCTAACAATTACGCAATCAGTTTTTTTTTTTTTTTTTGTGATATGTGAGTGGGGGGAAGAAGGCTGAATAAGAAATATGGCATATGAAAATCGAATATCCTTTCATTGTATTCAAATGAAGTACTGTGAAAATCAAATATCTTTCAGTATTGAAATACACTAATAATGATTATTATTATTATTACACGATCCCTCCAGGGAGTCCATGGACTCCTCAAGAGAAGGCACTTGCTCTACAACTCTCTGTCTCCATCATCAACTCCATCTACAACTAACTGCATCTACACCAATGCTATCTATCGCCAACCACCACTAGTATTTTCACAGACAATCACAAACATCCATGCCCATGGCGATTATTATCATATTTATTATTAACAGACCATGGAGTCAGCAGACTCATGGAATGTTCCATTCAATGACCAACATATATGTTAGATTACTTTATACTCATTCAAACATTAACAACTCATCCAACAAAGCATCCCACTCACCAAATTCTACATGTAAAAACAAAAATCTCCTTTTCACACAATACGTTTTTTGTTTCGCCTTAACTTTCTTTCCATTTCTTTTATGAATAGCACCTTTGGAATTAATTTGGTAAAAGTTACAACTTAAAAGTCTATTATATCACTTTTATTTTAAATATATGCCAAGCTATGAATGTGTTTTCTTGACTTTGCCCTATAACTAATATTCCAGAGTCCTGAAAGTAATACTAATTTCTGGATCCTTTTATCCTTTCAGAACAGTTACATTCTTATATAGGCAAAGTGGATATTAGATCCAACATTATTTCAAAGCCGAATGTTTGTAGAAATTATGAAAGTTTCATAAAATCGACCTGAGAGTTTATGAGAATACACTCCTCAGTATTGGAGCTGCCTTAGCTTGCACTATTTAAAAGACATGAGTGCTGCCCAAGCTTACATATTTTAATATTTTATTAGTACATTTTTTAAGGTTTCACTGGCTTGACAGCTGTTTCAAACTGGTTGGTTCTCTTCAGAGACCAGGCAGAAACCTTAAGAAAGCAAAAACTCTCATTGAGTACTAAGGAAATCAAATGTCAGCAAAATGCATTTCTCTGAAATTCACATTCTCTGGCACATTTCTCTGACATTTGACTTTTTTAGTACTGAATGAGAGTTTTTGCTCTCTTAAGGTTTCTATCTGGTCTCTGAAGAGAACCAACCAATTCAAAACAGCTGTCAGGCCAGTGAAACCTTTAAAAGATGCACTAATAAAAGGTGAATACATGGACACTTGGGCAGTTCTCATGTCTTTTAAGTAGTGCAAGCTAAGGCAACTCAGATGCCAAGGATTGCATTCTCGTAAGCTTTCAGGTCAATTTTACAAAACACTCATAGTTTCTACAAACATTCGGCTTTGAAATAATGTTGGATCTAATATCTACTTTGCCTATGTATGTGGCCCTTCCCATAATGCATAGCATTATACATGTCTGTAAAGATATGTGCCTTGCATTATGAGATACTGAGACAATTAATGTGAAATAATTATCCTTTATATACAAGCAGCCCAACTGTGATGTTACATCACGTATAAATTTTTATTTGCTTACACTTGGAAAAAAGGATTAAATTAACAATATAATTTTTTGGCATCTTTAATTTATAATATAACCAACTGAAAAAACTTTCAAGCATCTTTCTTTAATCCAGAGTATTTTAGTAATAAGGTGTGACATCTTTTGACTACTTGTATATGGAAATATGACTTTTGCATTACTTCAACCTTGGTATTACTTAGGGAGGAGATGAACAATCGACCGTGAGATGCGGTGATTGATTCATTCAATCCAATACCCTTGGAGGGTAATGGATGGCAATGCTGTAGCCAGTGAAGTTCTAACTGAGGCTCGGCTATTGCTTGTTACCCTACTGCCATGATCAGAGCTTTAATTGCTCAATACCACCTTATCCCTACACTGTCCTCTACAGATAACGGGGGATATGAAAAGCATTCTTGCTTCGCCCCTTTAAGCCAGTCCTTATAAGGACTATATGGACCTTGGTATTACTTTTGGACCTGGCTCCCACTGATGAGACCTCAATAAGTTCAAAAACGGTGTGGGTAGTGGCCTCTCCCATAATGCAAAGCATTATACACGTGCATTGCATTATGGGATACTAATGCAATTGATTTAAAGTCAATAGTCTATATATTAAAGCAGCCCAGTTGTGAAGTAACTTCTCGTGCAAACCTTGTTTGCTTACTCTTGAACAAAGGATTAAACCAAGAATATAATTTCTTGGCATCTTTAATTTATAACAAATCAAGAAGGTCATCCCATCATATTCTTCTCATAAATGTAAAGTGAATATGAATGGTCACAAGATTGAGAGTGGTTGTCTGAATGATATCCCATGGAAAAGTGAACTTGGATGAAGTTATTATTATTATTAATACCCCAAAACCTCATGGAGTCAAAGACTCATCTGGGAGGTCCTTTTATCACACACACATCTCATCATACCGTGTCTTAAACACACAAACTCCTTGCAGACACCACTCTCTCAGGCAAGGCATTCCAATCATTCACAACTCTGCACAAAAAAAAACCTGCCTCTCACTCCCCTACTCACACCCTCTTTATACAGTTTCCATGGATGACCTCTGGTTCTCCCATTATTATTCTGATCTCCCACTATTCTCTGTAAAACTTCTCCACCATTGATCTTATAACAACCCCTTACCAACCTGTAGGTTATGTGTAGGTTATAGTATGTTTAGGAGGGACAGAGAGAATAAAATTGGGGGAGGGGTGTTATTGATGATAGCTGATGAACTGCAGCCAAGGAGAATTGAAGTATTGCAGGATAGTGAAAGGAGCTCATTTGAGGCTATTTGGTATGAATTGACACTGGCAGAATAAAATATACAGTTGGGTGCTGCTATAGACCAGGTGATGGAATAGATGGTGGAGATGGTATGCATAAACAAATTGATGAAATGAGTGGAAGGAGGGTAATTATTATGGGGGATTTCAACTATGGTAACATTGATTGGAAGGAGGAGAGGACACGTGTGAGGAAGGAAATGGATTTTATTCAATTATTAAGGGATAACTATCTGAAACAGCATGTAATTGAAAATACTAGGGGTGTGAGAGTGCTTGACCTGGTAATGGTATCTGAGAATTTGACTATAATGAATATGACCATGTTGCCACCTATTGGTGAGAGTGATCATAAGGTCTTGACCTGGGAGGTGGCTAAAGGTGTGGAATTTTTGATCAAGACAGGGTATATGTGGAATTACCGTGCTGGCAAGTATGACAAGCTTAGGAGATTGCTTGGATCAGTGCCATGGCATGTACAACTGCATGGGCTGGACGTCGATAGAGCATGGGAAGTGGTCAAAGAGCATTTACAGGAGGTTATGGCTGATTGTATACCTAAGGTCCGAATAGTGAAACAACTAGGGGTTAAATGGATGAATAACACCATTAAGCTTGAGCTGCAAAAAAAGAAACAACTATGGAGGGAATTTAAAGAAAGGGGGTGACCTGCAGGCACATGAACGGTATAAAGTGCAGGCCAGAAGGGTAACGAGTGTTGTAAAAACAGCAAAAGCTGATTATGAAAGGAAACTAGCTATGCAAGCAAAACAGAATCCCAAACAGTTCTTTCAATATGCTGCAAGCAAGAAAAAAACTGTACATGGCAAAATGATTTTAAGGAATGACGATGGTAAAGAGTTCACTGAACCAGTCGATATAGTGGAGTTACTGAGCGCGCACTTTGCAAAAGTATATCATCCAGGTGGTGACGTTGAAAAAATGAAGGAACCCATTAGTTTATACGGGAATTGTGATGAATGAAGTGGAGGTGAATAGTCTATTACAGACCCTTAATGTGAATACATCTGT
The DNA here is from genome assembly GCF_054136105.1 of Typopeltis vanoorti. Lineage (NCBI taxonomy): Eukaryota > Metazoa > Arthropoda > Arachnida > Uropygi > Thelyphonidae > Typopeltis > Typopeltis vanoorti. Next base: position 91,587,568 of record NC_143554.1, read on the forward strand.
GGGATTGGATGGTATACCGGCACGGGTCTTGCATGAAGCGGCTAAGGAATTATCAGTGCCCTTGACCATGTTGTTTAATCTGAGTCTCGGGTCTGGCTTAGTCCCGAAGGTGTGGAAAGAGGGGAAAATAGTTTCACTGCATAAAGGAGGATCCAAGACTATGGTTGCAAATTACCGACCGATCAGCATATCAGGAGTCGTTGTCAAGGTCTTGGAGAAAGTAGTCAAGGGAAAAATACAGGAATGGATTAATGAAAATGAGATACTGTACAGAGGACAGCATGGCTTTGTGGAGGGTAGATCATGCCTCAGTAACTTGCTCAAGTTTTATAACAAGGTGACGGCTGAACTGGATAAGGGAAATGGGTTTACAGTGATACTGCTGGACCTGGCAAAGCGTTTGACAGGATACCACATGGAATTCTAATCCGTAAACTACAACATATGGGAATGGATATATGGGAATACAACATATGGGAATGGATATAGGGTTGGTGAGATGGATAGCTGGGTGGTTGATGGAGAGATATCAAAGAGTAGTTTATTCAGGAGTAGAGTCCAAAAGAGCCTGTGACTAGTGGTGTGCCACAGGGTTCTGTTCTTGGACCACTGCTGTTTAATCTGTTCATTAACGATATAGGGAAGGGTCTAAGTGGGACAGTTCATTTGTTCGCTGATGATGCAAAGTTGGGTAGGGCGATAGTGAACGCAGAAGATGTCAAAGTCTTGCAAGATGACTTAGATAGATTGGAGTTCTGGACTAAGGAGAATGGCTGTCAATTTAATGTGACAAAATGTAAGGTTATGCATTTCGGAGTGAAAAGATTAGCAGCAGTATACCACATTGGTGGAACTGTACTCCAAGAGATTGATGAGGCCAGGGACTTGGGAGTGTTGGTGGATAGGGAGATAAAGTTTAGGGTGCACATTGCGAAAGTAGCTAAATCAGCTCATCAACTCACTTGGTTGTTGAAAAATACCTTGACGAGCAGAGACAAGCAAGTTATTGTACCTCTGTACCGAGCCCTGATAAGACCTCATCTCGACTACTGTGCCCAGAGTTGGTCACTTCAGTTCCTTCTTGATTGGGAAGAGGTGGAGAGGATTCGGAGGCAAGTGACTAAGATGATAGCAGGTCTATGGAATGAACCATATGAGAACAGGTTGAAGATTTGTGGGTTGCAGAAACTAGTTGATAGGCAGAAAAGGGGAGATATGATTGAGACATTCAAATTGCTAAAAGAATTCTATAGGATTAATTCAGATGATATTTTTGAGATCAGGACTGGTTGTGGCAGAACTAGGGGACACCCATGGAAGCTGGGCAAGAGCTGGGTTAGCAGGGGTGTTAGAGCTGGGTTCTTTACTTTTAGAGTGGTAAATGAGTGGAATAAGCTAGCTGCCAGAGTCTGTTGTGGGTGCTATGACAGTGAGTGAGTTCAAGGCAAGGTATAATAGATACTGTGAGAATGTTGAACAGTTGTGTGAACATGATGTTTAGGGCCTCCCTCCATGAGTCTAAGGACTCCTGGAGTAGCCCGTAGTAATAATAATAATAATAACTTGTAGGTCTCTATCATATCTCCCCTCTTCCTCCTCTCCACCAGACTCTGCAAATTACATCTTCTCAATCTTTACTCACACTCAACATTCCAGAGGTCAGAAACTACCTTAGTCAGTTGCCTTTGGACCCTTTCCAACATCTCTTCATTCTTCTGAAAACCCAGTGAACAAATTTGGGCACAATAGTCCATGTGTGGCCTAATCAAAGCCTTATACAATGGAACAAGAAACTCCCTACTTCTACATGTCAATGTCCTCCGCATCATTCCCAGAAGTCTTTGTGTTGTCTTCACAATTTTAGCGATGTGTCCCCTAAATTTTAGATCCTTATCCACTATCACCCCCCAGATCTCTTAATTCCTCTACCTCCAATAACATATTCTCACCAAGCATAAATTCTGCATCCCATCTTTGTTTTCCAAATTTTAAAACCTCACATTTTGCAAAATTGAACTCACATCCCCATTTCCGTGCCTAATCACTCAATTTATTCAAGTCTTCTTCCAAGGCCACAACATCTTCACTACTTTTTATGGTTCGTCCCAACTTTGCATCATCTGCAAACAACTAAATATCTCCATCCAAATCTTCGCCAATATCATTAATATACAAGTTAAATAGTAATGGCCCTAAAACAGACATCTTGAAGCAATCCACTAGTGACTTTCCTTTTCCTGGATACTGCACCCCCATACACAACTTGTTGATACCTATCAGATAGCCAGTCTCCAATCCAATGCAGTAATCTAATATCCAACCCCATCTGCTCTAGTTTGACTGTCAACTTATCATGAGGTACCCTATCAAAAGCATTTGCGAAATCGAAGTATATTACTGTGTATCCTTCTCCTGTGTCCAAGGAAGCAGGCAGTCACTTTATTGTAATAAGTAAGTAGATTACTAAAACATGACCTCCCTTTAGCAAATCCATGCTGTCCATCAAAGATTATATCATTGTTGTCAACCCATCTCTGGATCCTAGTTCTCACAAGCTTCTCCAACCACGTAACCACAACACCAGATACATAGATAGGCCTATAGTTTGACGCTTGAGTTTGATCACCTCCTTTATGAAGTGGCACAATCTTGCCCTCCTTCCACTCTTTAGGAAATTGACCAAGTGCAAGACTCGTATTAAAAAAATATGTCAAGGCAGGTGTCAACTCTCTGGCACATTCCTTCAGAATACGCGGTGATATATTATCAAGTCCCGCAGCCATATTTACATCTAGTTTACTCAACTCCCCAAACACCTCTTGTTCACTTACAGTCGGTCTCTCCTCCCCATCATCAACTGCTCTCAATCTCTCCATGAAGTCACATTCACAAGATTGAAAGATCTTTATGAACTGTTCATTAAGTATCTCCACCATACATTCTGCAACAGCTGTCTTTATACCATTTCCTCCAATCAATGTCATCCTTCCATAATCATTCTTTCTTTTGCTGGCTACATATTGAAAGACCTCCCTAGGATTCTTTTTTGGCTTCATTAGCTAACTGCTGTTCATACCTCTCTTTAGCTACTCTCACCAACCAAGTCACCCTCCTTACCTGGTCTTTGTAGACCTCATGAAATTGGTTACTTCCACTTCTCTTATGCTGCCTCCACAATGCCTTTTTCTCTGTATTGCATGCTTAATCTCTTTATTCATCCATCTCACACCTACCTTATTTAACCTTATCACCCTTGGAATACACTTACACACTGCATCTACTAGATAGTTTTTAAAAATCCCCCAAGCTGCATTGATCTCTTTTCCAGCTAATTCCTCATTCCATGCTACACCCGCAAGCTGTCTCCTGAGCTCTTCATAATCCCCCCCTTGTAGTTCCACATATACCCTTTTTTCACGGGGATCCTTGCACAGCTGGGAACCACCCGGGTAATCACCTCATGGTCACTTTCACCAATTGATGGATGATTTGACACCTCATTTATAATTACATCCTCTGATAAGATGACCAAATCCAAGACCTTTAATCCTCATGTGACCTCTGTTACATACTGTCTGAGGTAGTTATCCCTCAAAAACTTCAGAAACTCATTTTCTGTACTCCCAGTTGCTATCTCTTCATTCCAGTCTATATTGCCATAATTAAAATCACCCATAATGATCACCCTTTTCTTATTTGCTTGGCTAATTTGACTATATATTTCACTATCACCACCATCCACATGACCAGGTCTATAACAACATCCCACCAAGTATTTGATTTTATTTACCTCCATCTCACACCATACTGCCTCAAAACTGGCACTATTTCTCTCTTGCATCTCTACTTTGCATTTACATAACCCTTTCTCTATCATCAATAGCACTCTCCTCCCTTTTTACCCCTTCTATCCTCATGAAACATATCATACCTTTCCATCTCTATTCATGTCAGGATGTCTTCCTCATCTAAAATGTCTCACTTATTCCGACAATCTTTGGGTGAACAGACGCAATTAGTGCAACCGTTTCATCTGCCTTGTTTCTGATACTTCTAGCATTGGTATACAAACACAACAGCTGATTTCTGGATCTACAGCTAGTTCCACTGATACCACTCACTCGATGTGATCTCTCCATGCTCAACTGGTCCCATTTCCCTTTCTGCTTCTTCATTTTAGAACCTTTTTCAATTCCATCTGTTTCCTCTTGATCCCTGGTCATCCCATTTCTTTCCTGCCAACACATGCTCTCACCTCCTCTTTGAGCATCCACCTTTCTCACGCTGTGTACCCCTGTCCACCCTAAGCCTCCCCATTTCCCTGCTCCTCTTGCACACCCATTCTCTCATTTTCTATACTCATACCACTCACTTCCCCATTCATATCCACCTCTTCAATCTCTCTTCTCTTACTCTCTTGCTCTTCCACATCACTCCCCTCTTGATCTGATTCATTCTCTCTATTCACTTCTCTACCTTCCAGCAGCAGTCTCTCCAAGTGGCTCCCACCATAACCACTCAAATGCAGTCCATCACTCTCATACAGCTCACTTCATCCCTCAAACTCATTCCACACATTAACAAACTGTACTCCCATCTCCTCACACATTTCAGCCAGCATATCATTCATAATCCTTGCTCTCTGCCTCATTTCACCACAGTCATACCTAGGCAACACACTGACTACCCTTCCTGTCACACTATTCTCTTTTATCTTTCCAAGCAGCCTCCTGATATTCATTCTGACATGCTCTTTGTCTTCCTCAAATCATTTGTACCAATTAATAGTATTAACTCTTTTGCTCACTCCCACCTCATATACAATTATTATCTGAGCTTCATTCAAGAGAGGTGATATCTACAGTATGTTTGGAAGGAGAGGTGATTTAGAAAATGTGTTTGGAAGGATGGTGAGAATTATCTGATATTCTGGTTGACAAATGGGCTGTTCATCTAATTTGTGTTAAATCAATGTACTTGTAAATTCTATACCACTTCTAGCTTGATCAGTGAAATGAAAAATGTATGGAGCTTAGTTGGGTTATCAACATTTGAAGTCTCCAAAGTGGATGACCTCACTATAAATGCAAAAAGAAGTCAAGTTTCAAAAATGAAGATATCAAAGCAGTAATCAGACTTGGAAGAGTGATAAAGATAGCAAAAAAGTACAAGGCTCAGTAAAGAAATTTGGATCCACAACAGATAAAAAAAAAAGAGGGGATTCAAGATTTGACATTCATTAATCATAAGATTTATCAAGTGCAGAAGTGTAATACAGAGCATATTTTGGTCTGAGAAAGAAATGCTGTTCTAGACAATGTGAAATTGAGGTTCAGTGAGAAATGACAGGTATGGTAGATGCCTATCATGTATTATGTTTTTGGAAGTTTTTCTGCATGGTTTTTGTAGAAATTTGTTGATATCCACAGTGTTTATGGTAATTAATAATAATGTCATGGTTGGTAATTGGAAAAATGCTATTTGAAGAATGGAGCATGTAGTATTGGGAACAAAAGACTCATTAACATGTTTCTCACATGAGGAACTAGTCTCCAGCACTGTCCTTTACAATATCCTCAAATATTCCTCCTAGGATTCCTTCATGCACAATCAGGCCAATGATTTCATTAACTGATCACAAAGCCAAATTCTGCATCATCGTAATTCTGTCCTATGTCTAAGTGGTCATTACTGCTGTACATATGAATGGAAGTAGTGTTGGCTCCTTCTAGTTTGTTTGGTATTCTCTTAGAGGGAAGGGGGACAACACTGAAAATGGTCTTTAGGGAAGAATCCATCAGAGACCACTTCTTATTCCTTTACAAAATAACAGCCACTTCAAGCCTTCAATAAGCAAGCTAATAATAGTTAATAAGGCAATGAAAATCATCCAACACAGAGGTCTAATTAGCATTCTTTTCCAAATAGAGAGAATATACGTTTTATGATGGTAATACTCACTATAATCACCAGAGACTTTTTTGTGGAACAGACCATATTCTGGGTGTTGGATTTGAAGTTTGGCTGAAACATATTTCACATCAACAGTCCATTAGTGTTCCAAAGCTCTAAAGCTTTTTTACTTTATAGCTATTAATACCCTTAAACTTCCTTCACACTTCCACTGCTCTCAACCCTAGATTCTGAATATCATGCACATCACAGTCCAAATTGCAAAAATTTACATTTAAAAACATTAAACAGTTCTTCCCTAATTCTCTGTACAATATATTAGCCTACTTAAATATATTTGTTTATGAAGGAAATGAACTTGTTGTAGATAAAATTATACGTTGGTGATACATAAATGTCAAATTTTAGGGAAAGACAACGTAAACTAGAATATTAACTAAAAACTTTAATTAATTACGCGAATATTATGTAGTTTTGTTTGCCTTGCGTATCTTAGTGCATCTGTTTGTGTGTTTTAGGTGTTTCATTTTATAATTTGATAAAATACGTTAGAAGTAGCATGGCTCCCATACAAAGGAAAATGGCGGCCAGTAATAATGGTTCGCCATCTTCATTCAAGAACTGTAATAACGGTAATATAAAGAAGTTGATTCAGTGTACTATCTGCGAAATGTATGCTTTGTGGAGTGGGGTCGGAGTATGGTTAGATGATAATAAAGGAGTTAACGTGTGTAGAAAATGTAAGGAGAATGAGGAATTAAAGTGTATTTCAGGTCGTGAGTGTGATATTTTTGTCAAACTTCAGAATGAAGAAAACAGTGATATGACGAGAAATGGCGAAGTTGTACCAGAGAACTGTGAGGGCGTGAATGTAGAAAGTGTGAAAGATAGTATTAATTCAAAGCATATTATTGGTTTTACAGAGAATAAAAAAGATGAGATAGATGCAATGAGTGAGATTGAGTTGTTGAGTGGAGCGATACAAAGGGCAAAACGGCAGCTAGAGCGTATGAACAAAAGTCGACTGAGTGAACCAGCCAATAATAAAAAGTATGATAGGAAAAATAAGCATCTGAGTGTGAACATAAACAAAATAAAGGATACAGTGCTGTATGGAGACTTGTTAGTACGAGGTGTGTTAGTTGAGGATTTGAAAAAATCGTACCAACCTGGTGCGATCATAAAGGATGTAACTGAGTCTATTAGAGAGCAAAAGGAAAGGGTGAAAGAAATGATTGTTGTGGCAGGTACAAATGATTTGAAAGGAGATAAAATGGAAATGATAGAGGATCTGAATGAATTGTTTGAGGTAGCAAAAGAAAAGAGTGAGAGAGTTAGAATGATTAGGCTTTTACTGCAGTATGACAGTGAAATGTTTAAAAGAAGGGCCTTAATTGCAAATGACTTTAGGCATGGATTATGTATGAATGGTGTGGAATTTGTGGACGTGTGGAGTGAGTTCGATGGGCGAAAGGATCTATATAAGATCCTTTCGCCTGCATTTGAATGGTTACGGTGTAAGGAGACTTGAGAAAGTGTTGCTGAATGTAATGGATGTGAAAATTCAAGGAAACTAGATTTATTAAGAGGGAGGGGTAGATATACAGTCCTTAGGGAGGCAGTTGAATGTATGAATGAATATAATATGCCCGAGCGAATAAGGACAACAAATCAGAGTAGGATAGTTAATATAAGGCATCAAGGTAGGGTTGGGGCTAATGGGGGTCTTAAATTCATGTACACTAATGCTAGGAGTATTAGGAACAAGAAGGAAGAGTTTTTGGCCATGGTTGGCACTTCCAGACCACAGGTTATTGGCATTAGTGAATCATGGCTGACTGTAGATGATATAGCTAGTGGGATTGAATGTGATGGGTATAGTGTGTTCAGAAATGACAGGGAGAATAAAATGGGGAGAAGAGTATTGTTGATGATAGCTGATGAGCTGCATCCAAGGAAAATAGAAGTTGAATTGCAGGATAGAGAAAAGAGCACATTTGAGGCCATTTGGTGTGAGATTGTGGCTAGCAGAACTAAATATACAATTGGGTGCTGCTATAGACCAGGTGTTGGAAAAGATGGTGGTGACAGTATGCACAAGCAAATAGAAGAAATGAGTGGAAGGAGGGTAACTATTATAGGAGATTTCAACTATGGTCGCATTGATTGGAGTGAGGAGAGGACACCCGGAGGAAGGAATTGGATTTTATGCGGTTATTAAGGGATAACTATCTGCGACAGCATGTAATGGAAAATACTAGGGGTCAGAGAGTGCTTGACCTAGTAATTACATCTGAGGATTTGGCTGTAACAAATATGACCACATTCCCACCAATTGATGAGAGTGATCATAGGGTCTTGACTTGGGAGGTGGCTAAAGGTGTGGAATTTACAATTAAGACAGGTTACATGTGGAATTATCGGGCTGGAAAGTATGACAAGCTTAGGAGTTTGATTGGTTCAGAGACATGGCATGTACGACTGCAAGGACTAGAAGTTGATAGTGCATGGGAGGCAGTTAGGAAGTGTTTGCATGAAGCAATGGCTGACTGTATACCTAGAGTCTGAATAATAAATGAAGTAGGGGTGAAATGGATGAATAACACCATTAAGCTTGAGCTGCAAAAAAAGAAGCAACTATGGAGGGAACTTAAGGAGAAAGGTGACCGGCAAGCACATGAACGATATAAAGCGCAGGCCAGAAGGGTAACAAGCGTGGTAAGAAAAGCAAAAAAGGATTACAAAAGAACATTGGCCATGCAGGCTAAAAAGAATCCTAAACAGTTTTTTTGATATGTTGCAAGTAAAAGGAACAATGTATATGGCAGAATTTTTTTAAAGAATGCTGATGGTAGGGAGGTAACTGAATCAGTTGATATAGTTGAGTTACTTAGTGAGCAATTTGCAAGAATATATCATCCAGGTGGTGACATTGCAGAAACAAATGAACCAGTAGATTATAAGGGAATTGTGGTGAATGAAGTGGAGGTGAGTAGTCTATTGAATAACCTCAATGTCAATACATCTTATGGGATTGGATGGTATACCAGCTCGTGTCATACAAGAAGCAGCTAAAGAATTGTCATTACCCTTGACCATTTTGTTTACTTTGAGTCTCGGGTCTGGGTTAGTCCGAAGGGGGTGGAAAGAGGGGAAAATAGTTCCACTGCATAAAGGAGGTTCCATGACTGCTGTTGTAAATTACCGACCGATTAGCATATCATGTCAAGGTCTTAGAGAAATTAGTCAAGAAAAGAATACAGGATTGGATAAATGAAAATGGGATAATGTATGGGGGAACAACATGGTTTTTGTGAAGGGTAGACCAGGCCTCAGTAACTTGCTCACGTTTTATAACACAGTGACGGCTGAACTGGATAAGGGTAATGGGTTTACAGTGATTCTACTGGACCTTGCTAAGGCCTTTGACAGGATACGACATCGAATTCTAATCAGTAAACTGCAGCATATGGGGATGGATATAGGGTTGGTGAGATGGATAGGAGGGTGGTTGATGGAGAGATACCAGAGAGTGGTTTATTCAGGAGTAGAGTCTAAAAGACGGTTTGTGACTAGTGGTGTGCCGCAGGGCTCTGTTCTTGGACCACTACTTTTCAATTTGTTCATCAATTATATAGGAAAGGATCTGAGAGGAAGTGTTCACTTGTTTGCTGATGATGCAAAGTTGGGTAGAGCAATTGTGAGTGCACAGGATGTCAAAATTTTACAGGATGATTTTGATAGTTTGGAGGACTAGGCTAGGAAAAATGGATGTCAATTTAATGTGGCAAAGTGTAAGGTGCACTTTGGGGCAAAAAGAATAGCAGCAGAATATTGCATTGGTGGAACAGTACTCCAGGAGATTGATGAGGCCAGGGATTTGGGAGTGTTGGTGGATAGGGAATTGAAGTTTAGGGGCACATTGCAAAAGTGGCTAAATCAGCTCATCAAATCACTTGGCTTCTGAAAAATACTTTAACATGCAGAGACAAACAAGTTGTTGTTCCTCTGTATCGAGCCTTGATAAGACCCCATCTGGACTTCTGTGCCCAGTTATGGGCACCAGGGTTTCTTCGTGATGGAGAGGAAGTGGAGAGGATCCAGAGACGAGTGACCAAGATGATAGCAGGTCTGTGGAATGAACCTTATGAGAATAGGTGAAGATTTGTGGGTTGCAGAAATTGGTCGATAGGCGGAAAAGGGGTGATATGATTGAGACATTCAAATTACTGAAGGGTTTCTATAAGATTAATCCAGAAGATATTTTTGAAAATAGTACTGGTGGTGGGAGGACTAGGGGCCATGCATGGAAGCTGGGCAAGAATGTGGTTGACAAGGGTGTTAGAGCTAGGTTTTTTACTTGGAGAGTGGTGAATGATTGGAATAAGCTGCCAGAGTCTGTTGTGGGTGCTACGACGTGAATGAGTTCAAGGCAAGGTATGATAGGTTCTGTGTGAATGTCGAATAGTTGTTCTTGACATGATGTTAGGGCCTACCTCAATGAGTCTGTCGACTCCTTGGAGTTGCCCGGAATAATAATAATAATAATAATTAATACTTCCTATATTTCACAATGTTACATTATTATCTTCAGAGATCACAAAATAATGATAAGTGCATGCAGGAACTAACACTAAGCATTAATGTGGCTGAAGAAAGCAACTGAAGTCGGTCCCAGAGTCGTAAAGGTTCCCCCCACCCAGTGTTCTAAATTGGGTTGTCTTGGCTGTTGGACTGATGTTCTTAGAATGCAAGCTTTCCAAATTTGGGTGCAATCTCATGCACCCAAATTTGTTGAGGTTTGGGAAGTTTTTCAGAGCTTAGAGGATGATTCCAGGAATAATCTCTCATATTTTATACTTGCTGCGGTGTAGGTAAAGTGGCTTTCTTCCAGCATATTTTGTGGTGGGTGTCCAAATCATGGTCAGCAAATCCTGAGTGGGTGGATTGGTGAAACTGAATATAGTCCTTTTGTTCAGATATCCTGATATTAGCTGTCTTGCCTGTTTGGCCATACCAGGTCCCTTGCAGTTGCAAACTGTCCTACTATGGCCAAACAGGCAGGACAGCTAATATCAGGATATCAAATTTTATATGGTTTGTAACAGGTTGTCAGGTCATATTTTTTTTAAGGATTTTTGTTACCTTTTCAGAAGTACCCTGGATATAAGGAATGGTGATAGATTTAGAGTAATCTCTGTTATGAAGGGGAGGGGGGGGGGGTAATTGGTTTTAATATTTTTTGGATTTTGGGGGATTGTAGCTATTGGCTACGAAGGTGTTAAGAATGTGGTTCAGTAGTTAGGGCATTGTTATCTGAACTGATTAATTTTGCCCTGTTATATAGGGATTTTATAATCCCATATTGTTGAGAGTAGGACTGATTGCTGGTGAATGTATCTACCTGTAGCTTTTCTGCAAACAGAGAAAGCCAGGGATCCATCAGGCTAGCGTGTAATCAGAATGTCTAGGAAAGGGAGATTATTATTATTTTCCTTTTTCCAAGATAAACTGGAGCCTGAGAATTAACATGAACATCATTTTTTAAAATTCACCTTTTGCCAAGAAATTATCATCTTGTTTAATCCTTGATCAAAGTTTGATGTGAAGAATCTTCATGACTAGGCCACTTGAATATAGAAGTTAATCATTTAGCATCAATTGCCTTAGTATCCTATAATGCAAAGTACACTTCCTTTTAGTGTATAATGCTATGCATTTAGGATCTAGACTAGTCTCAACTTATTATTAGGATCTCATCAGTGGAAGCAACATAGGAAGACACCAAGGGTGAATTAATGTAGAAATCATATACTTCTCATATGCAAGTAGTAAAAAGGTATATCACCTAATTATTAAAATACTCTGGATCAGAGATAGTTGTAGAAAGTTTAAAAGAGAAAATGACATAAATGTATGTAGGATGAAAATAGAAGATTGGGAGATATGAATAGAAGAGTGTAGAAAAATCGAATGAAAGACAGCTGAGTGAAAGAGGTAATGAATGATTTGAGAGCAGCACTGTATTGGGATCCCATTATTAGAGATGTGATGAAGGAAAGGAGAGGTGCTGTTCACAATAGCTGAAGAATTATGTCTGCTTATTGAGATTCAAGGGAGGAAAATACTGTGATATGAGTCTCTGGTGGAGTGAGGAAAACAGAATGGAATATTTAGTTGGATATGTTGCTATAGTCCTGAGAATATGGGGGGGGAGACTAACATATGGTAATGGACAGGCAAATTGGCTAAGCATACAAGAAAAGGGTAAACATTATAGGTGATTTTAATTTTGATAATATAAAGACTGGAATAAAGTGATCACATCTGGAAACAGAGTGCATGTGGAATGTGAAGTATTTTAGGGCAATTCTCTTAGGCAGTATGTAACAGAGGGAACAAAAGGATTGAGAGCAGGTGTATTATCCTCTGATGAATTGGTCTTCAAAACAGAGTTTCTTTTTTTTTTGTGTAGAAAGCGGTTGTTTAATGGAATGCACTGAACAGGAGTGTAGAACATTCTACAGAACACCATCTTGGTCACTTTTCTCTGGATCCTCCTCCACCACCTGCTCATCCTAAACTCAGGTAACCTGAGCAGCACAGTAATCCAGATGTGGTTGTATCAAGGCCTCAGAAAGAGGAATGATAACTTGCTTATCACTGCTGGTTAACGTATTCTTTAATAACCAACTAATCGTATAGCTGCCTTGGCCACCTTTGCAATATGGTATCTGAACTTCAACTCTCTATCCATCAGTACTCCCATATTTCTACTTCAATTTCCCAGAATAGTTTTCCATTGATGTGGTACATAGCTTATAATCATTTTATATTAAAGTGTACAACTTCGATACTGAAAACTTTATGATTTTCATGCTCTCTTCTATTCCTTCACAACACACTCACTTTTGATCTGGTAACCCATTAACAACTAGCCTGACCTCTGGTAAGAAAAAAGCTAGCAGGATTCTAGCTTTGGTGTAGTATAGCTACATCAAAGTTAGAGTTCTGCTATTTATATGGCTAGAGATCACTATTAGTTAATTAATCAAAAACATTCAAAAATACAGCATTAGAAGTGGCCAAATCAATATCTGAACTTACTGAAATTATCAATATCTGAAAATTATTATTATTATTATTATCCAGGCCTCCGTAGAGTCAAAAGACTCGTCGTGGGAGGTCGTTTTTAGGAAACACAAAGTTTATCACACCACTCCTTGAACCCATTGACCGTTCCCACTCCAACCACTCTCTCAGTCAATGCATTCCAAGGTTCAACCACCCTCCATGCAAAGAAACCACTCCTCACCCTCTTGCGCACAGCCTCCTTTCGTAACTTCCAGGGATGGCTACTTGTCATCGCTCCTTCCCGCCATGAAGTGAAAGAACTCTACAATATCTACCCTGTAACTGCCTCTCAACAGTTTAAAAGTCTCAATCATATCACCTCTCCTTCTTCTATCCACCAAACTCTGCCGTCCACATTCTCTCAATAGATAGATCCTCATAACTCATATTGTACAGTCCTGAAACCATCATTGTTATCTGCCTCTGTGCACTTTCCACAGTCAATTTATCCCCTTCAAATCCTAGGGACCAAATCTGAGAACAATAGTCTAAGTGTGGTCTGATCAGGGCCTTATACAACGGAATGATAACTCTTTTATCTCTGCAGGTCAGCGTCCTCAGTATTGCAGCAATCCCTCTGAGTCACCCTCACTAATATGCTTTGCAATATGCTCCCTGAATTTCAGTTTTCTATCAATCATCACCCCCACAATGGATCCCAACCCTCAAGACTTTACATTTTGCTGCATTGAACCGACACCCCATTTATTTGCCCATCTGTCTGGTTTATTCAAATCCACTTGCAATGCTGCTACATCTGCACTATTACTGATAACCTTTCCGAACTTCACATCGTCTGCAAACAACTGAATGTCCTCTTGCAATCCATTGACAATATCATTGATATAAAGATTGAACAATACAGGTCCCGGTACTGAGCCCTGTGGAACCCCACTTGTAACCTTCTGCTTCCTTGATATTGCCCGATCATATACAACTCTCTGATACCTATCAATCAGCCAATTCTGAATCCATTTGACTAACCCGATTGTAGAGTCCTGAAGTAGGGTTACTGGAGAACTTGAAAGAGAAGTTATGCAGACTGAATGTGTGTGCCATCCACATTCTTAAGATTTTAAAGCCATCATTATTGTTCAGTTGGGGCGGGGGGTTGATTAGAATTTCACAGGCTTCTTTAAATTTACAGTTATACCAAAGTATGGTATGATATGAGGAACAGCTACATTTTTAGTCATTTCAGTGTAGAGTGTCCAGAGCATGAATCAGGAAAGCCCACATTTTGATAATTATTAAATTTGATGTGTCATTTTGGGAAGAGTCACTACCCAGACTATTTTTGACCTTTATTGAGGTCTTATCAGTGGGAGCCAGATCCAGAGGTGATACTAAGGTTGAAGTAATGCACAAGTCATATTTTTATATACAAATTGCCAAAAGGTGTCACAATTTCTTAGTAATTTTAATTTATAGTATAACCAAGTGGAAAAACTTTCAACAACTATCTATCTTTAATCCAGAGTATTATAATAATAAGGTGTGACACCTTTTGGCAACTCGTATATAAAAATATGACTTCAGCATTACTTCAACCTTGGTATCACCTCTGGATCTGGCTCCCACTGATAAGACCTCAATAAAGGTCAAAAATAGTCTGGGTAGTGACTCTTCCCTTAATGCATAACATTATACATGTCTGCAAGGAGATGTGTTTTGCATTATGGGATACTAAGGCAAGTGATGTGAAGTTATACTACCTTTACCAGAAGATGCCCCAGTCCTGAAAATACTTCAGGCACAAACTTTGTTTGCTTACACATGGATAAAGGATTAAACCAAGTATATAATTTCTTGGTATCTTTAATTTATAGTATAACCAAGTAGAAAAACTTTCAACAAAAAAAATTGTCTTCTTGTTCTTTCTATGTTTTACTGCATGTCCTTTCTGTTAAATCCAAAGTTATGCAAAGGAGAAAGAATCTATGGTTTCAGGATATATACAATTAACAGACACTTAAGAGAATTTCCATATTTGGGTGATATATTAAATTAACAAATAACCTACAGTCCTCAATTTAACAGGGCATTCAACGATTATAAAAAAATGCTGATTGCTACAACAATAGTCTGTTAGTTTTCTTACCATGTTTCAAGATTATGCTGTAGTTATATCAAGTTCTCTACATGAAATATTCATTCAAAACATAAATATGAATATGCAAATATCTTCACTTTGCACAAAACCAACCAATCCCAAGAATAAGTAATATTTCAGAATTAAAACAGATGCATAATTACTTGATATATTTATAATATAACATTAATTCTGTGAAAGTTTCTATGAAAGCACTTCACATTGAGATAGTTCAAAAAAATTAATTTTTCAGGAAATTACAGCAAAACATTGAAACTAATAGTTGGCAAATATGAAAAAAATAAGCCAATCTGATGTAGGAAAGTCAAGTAAATAATAATCAAGTGCCAGGCATATGTGCAACATGAGTGAGATACACGCTCAGGCCACCATGAATGTATTTATTATTATTATTATTATTATTTGACATCTCCTGGGAGTCCAAGGACTCATCAAGGGAGGGCACTTGCTTTACAACTCACTCTCTCCACTACTCAATCCACCATCTACCCCCGACCACCACTAGTATTTCCACAGACACTCATAAACATCCATGCCCATGGAAGGATTAGAAATCAATGAATCACAAATTCTTTTTTAGTTAGGGTATTTAGCATGATCATAACCTCAGATAAGGTCATTATTATTATTATTATTATTATTATTATTATTACAGGGATATCTTCATGCAAGACTGTTTTTACACTTTTCCTGAGGTGGGCGAGGCCTGAGGTGCTAGAGTGACATTAAATGTTCTTACACTTTTCCCGAGGTGATAGAGGACATTAAATTGTCCCAAACAATGAGATGAGCAGCTGGAACCATTAAATTGACCCTAATTTTTTTTTTTTTGGGGGGGTGGATCCCCAGCTAGAGCCTTGTGTGCCTGTGCATAAGTACAGCCCTTTCTCCATGTCAGATGAGTCTTTGACTCCATGGGGTCTTAGGATGATAATAATAATAATAATAATAATAGATTCATTGTCAGGGTACTCAAATCTACCTGGCAATCCATTCAGTACACCACTCTCCAAGCAAAAAAAACTAGTCTGCACATCTTTCCTAACCACATGCTTACAATTTTGAAGGGTGATCCCCTAGCTCTCTCTCTCTCTTTGTCATATATTATTATTATTATTATTATTATTATCTGAGACCTCCAGGGAGCCAAGTACTCATCAAGAGAGGCTGTAAATTACCCAACCCAGCTATCATACCTTCCCTTAAATTCATTTATACTAGATGCACTCTCTACCCATAAGAGCAAATTATTCCACTCACTCACTCACTGCTCTCTGGGAGAAAAACCTAGCTCTTAACCCTTTCTTGATTGAGAACAACCTTAACTTCCATGGATGCCCATATTCTCTCCCTGCCTTCCAGAAAAATTTCATCATTTGAAATGCTATAACAAGGGTGTTCAACCAGTCTATCACGGAGCGATTTTTGGTTGATTTCTTGTGTATTCCTCCTTACAAATTTTAATTAAAACTGAAAACATAATATTTTATTTATCATTATTTTGTATTATTTTTAATTCGCTTTAAGTGTATTGCTATTGTTTATTTATTTTTCGTTAAAATTGTCAAATCAGTAATTTTCTTATAAGTCCGGGTAAACGAATTCATTTGGATCAGTGGAAGTCAAACAGCGAGCCGAGTGCATACTATTATAAGCAAAGTGTAAAAACTCGATTTTAGCTTAAATATTAAATATTCCAAAGCACATTACATCGATTTTTACTTAGGTTAAGCCCCATGTGAATATTGTAAAAAAATAAACTTTGTTTGTCTCGGTATAGTTTGTATTAGATGTTTTTGTAAATAACTCTTTTGAAGCTAACTGTATATACTGCTTTAATAGGAATATGTTAGAGTGTTAAAAAGAAAGACAATGTTTTTGTTGCAGAAGCTGTACATGGCAGCATTAGAAAGATTGTTATTGAAACCTGTATATATGAGAAAGGCTTGCAGTAAACATCTCCGAAGTCAGTCAGAAAGAGTTCAAACAACTTTCTGATGGCCGGCAACTAAAAATCAAAAGGAAGCGTAGCAGAACAAAAGGCATGCCGAACTTGAAACTTAAGATGAAAGACTCATACCGATTCTTTGGGGGTTGCCAAACTTCATGCGAGGTCTCAGAGGAGGCTTAATAAAAAGGGACTAAAGCAAGCAGAAGGGGTCCCAGTTCCAGAATTCATGTCAGAGAGGAGGCCGCCTGGTCCAGAATCACCGTTAGAGAGACTGCCCGGATCCACGTTGCTTGAGAGAGGAGTTTCCAGCTTCCAGAAAGGAGCTTCTTGGTTCAAGACATCACTAGAGAGAGAGAGAGACTACTTCTAGGCTGCAGACAAGGTTTCAAATTGCCGAAAGGAAGAGTTCCAATTGCAGGAGAAAAGTTTCCAGGTCAGGTTAATGTCAGACATTCACCAGTGTGTTGCGTTTTCATTACAATTTGATGAATCAAACGACTTCACTGATATTGCTCAGTTAATGGTAATGGTATTTTATTCACATGGTATTTCAAGATTATCAAGTAAAGAAGAACTTTTGAAAATTATACCATTATTGGGAAGGACTAGGGGAGAAGACATTTTTTCAGCATTTGATGAATTTGTTTCATCAAATGTTGTGATGTTTGAAACAACACAAACTTCCGCTTTTTAAACTTGTGTCTATTACTACTGATGGTGCTCCTGCAATGATAGGTAATAAATCAGGCTTCATTTCATTATGTAAAAACAATGACAAATATCCTGATTTTTTAACGTACCACTGTATTATTCACCAACAAGTACTGTGTAGTAAAAGATAAAACACAAAAGATGTTTTGGATATTACATTTAAAATTGTAAATTCTGTTCGAGGAAAAGCCTTGCAACAGCGGTTATTTAAATTACAGGCAGATGATGATAGGGAACTTCTGTTGTATAATAATGTTTGCTGGCTCAGCAGAAGTCAAGTCAATTTTTAGAAAGATTTCTTGTATTAATTAAAGATATAAAAAATTTTTTGATGAAAAAGGAGATATTTATCCACAATCGAGTGATAAAAGATGGTTGTTACACTTGTCATTTTTAGTAGATTTCTGTACAAAATTAAGTAATTTAAATTTAGAGTTACAAGGTAGAGATAAAAATTTAATTGACATGTTAAGTTCAATAAAAACTTTCCAACAATACTTACTTTTATTAAAGAAAAATATAAATGACCATGAATTTAGATATCTCCCATATCTATTAAAATTTTTTGAACAAAATCAAAAAATGCTTCACTATGATTTAAAAGAATATATTCGTGAAATAGAATTAGTTGAGGAAGAAATAAATTCAAGATTTAAAGATTTTAATAAAACTGAAATGATTGTATCTTTCATCAATAATCCATTTCAAGAAAACCTGAACATCGCAGAATTTTCAAATTAAATTAGTGGGCTGTTTGATATAAACCAAGCTGAAGTAGAACTTGAGATAATAAACATTCAGAATAGTTTACATTTAAAATCAATAAACAATGAAGTAATTTGGAAGTATGCACATAAAAAATTCCCAATATTAACTGATATTGTGCGAAAAATTCTGTCATGTTTCGGCTCGACATACTTGTCAGAATCCGCTTTTTCAAATATGACAGTCATAAAAAATCAATTAAGAAACCAAAGTACAAATGATCATTTGGATGATTGTCTGCGATTGGCCACTTCTTCATATCAACTTGACTATGAAAATATTGCGAGGTCCAAATAATGCAAAATTTCACATTAACATTTTTTTTTTTTAAAATTAACCAGCATTTCTTGTAACTTGTGAGTTTGTAATCAATCTGTTGTTTTTTCTAACTTTGGTTTTCCAAAATAGAGAAATAAATATTTTATTCCAATATATTTGTTTTTTTTTGTTGTATTAAAATAATTAAAAGTGATAAATATATTTTTAAATACACAAGTAAAGTTTTTAATTGTTGTGTATTTTTTTTTAGTTGTTTATTTGTGCGTAATCAGATATCAGGTTGGGGGAAAGTGATCTATATAAGAGAGTAGATCGCCGAATAACTTTTTATAGAAAAGTAGCTCGTGTAGTAAAAAAGGTTGAACACCACTGTGCTATAACACCCATTCAAAAGTTTATAGACCTCTACCATATCACTCCTCTTTCTCCTGTTAACCAGAGTCTGTAATTCACATACTCACAATCTGTCCTTAGATGGATGAGCAGTAGTATCAAGCTTGATCTGCATAAAAAGAAGATGTTATGGAGAATGTACAAGGAGAAATGCGATCAGTACACCCATGAGCATTACAAGGCTTAAGCTAGGAAGGTTACCAGAATAGTAAGAAAAGCTAAATCAGATTATGAGAAGACGATCAAGGGTAATCCCAAAGAGTTCTTCTGCTATGTAGCAAGTAAAAGGAAGAATGACTACGGAAGGATAACTTTAGTGGGTGCTGATGGTATTGAGGTGACAAAATCGGATGTAATAGTCAAGTTACTGAGTAATCACTTTTCAAAAGCCTATCACCCAAGTGAGGATATCTCTGTACCTGTAGCAGTAACTAATGTGAGAATTGAAGTTAAGAAATCAGAGGTATTTAATATATTGCATCAAAATTTAAATGCAAACACTGCTGTAGGTTTAGATGGAATATCAGCTCAGGTATTGCATGAATGTGCAAAGGAATTGTCAACCCCTCTTACTTGAATATTTAACTTAAGTTTCAACTCTGGTGTAGTCCCTAGGGAGTGGAAGTTATCAAAGTGGTTCCTTTGCATAAAGGTGGCTCTAAGACTGCGGTAGTTAATTACATACCAATCACCATCTCAGGAGTAGTGGTAAAAGTATTGGAAAAGTTGGTTAAAGACAAAATTCAAGAATGGGTGGATCAGGATATAATACTCTATAGAGGCCAACATGGTTTTGTTAAAGGAAGATCCTGCCTTAGCAATCTATTAACTTTTTATAATAGAATGACATCTAAGTTGGACAAAGGAAATGGTTACACAGTGATACTTCTGGATTTTGCTAAGGCTTTTGACCCTATGGAGCACTGTTACACAAATAGGAGCAGATGGGAATGGATACTAAATTGGTGATATGAATAGGAGAATGGCTCAGGGAGAGATACCAGAAGGTGGTGTATAGATGAGCAGAGTCCAGGATGAGGCAGGTGACCAGTGGTGTGCCTCAGGGCTCTGTGCTTGGGCCATTGTTGTTTAACTTGTATATAAATGATATAGGAAATGGTTAAAGGGAGATATTCAGTTGTTTGCTGATTATGCAAAGTTGGGTAGCGCAATAAAAAATCAAGTTGATTTTGAAAGTTTGCAGGATAATTTAAATAAGCTGGTATAATGGGCGAAAGTGAGTGCCATCTCCGATAGGAGATGGCACTCAAAGAAGAAGAAGGTAAAATGGGCAAAAGGTAATGGATGTCAGTTCAATGTGGAAAACTGTAAAGTTATGTATTTTGGGATTAAAAGATTACCAGCTGTGTACTACATTGATGGAACAGTACTCCAAGAGATTGATGAGGCTAGGGACTTAGGGGTGTTGGTAGATAGGGAGATGAAGTTCAGGGGACACATTGTTAAGGTGTCCAAGATTGCACATAGGATTACTTGGTTGCTGAGGAACAGACTGACATCCAGAGATAAAGAGGCTATTATTCCCCTTTATAAAGCGTTGATACTTCCACATTTGGATTACTGTGCTCAGGTCTGGTCACCCAGATTCCTTGGAGATGAGGAGGCTATGGAGAGGGTTCAGAGAAGAGTGACTAAATTGATGAGTGATGTAAAAAATGCTCCCTACATTGACAGATTGTGGATTGCAGAGGTTGGTTGATAGGTGGAGAAGAGGGGATATGATAGAAACATTTAAATTACTGAAAGGTTTTTATAGGATTGATGCAGGGGAAATGTTTCAGCTCTGTGATAGTAATGGAAGAACAAGAGATCATCCCTGGAAATTAAAGAAGGGTGTGGTTAACAAGGGTGTGAGAACAAGGTTTTTTGCCTGGAGGGTGGTGAATGAGTGGAATTCATTCCCTGACTTAGTTGTGAGTTCTTCGTGTGTAAATGAATTCAAGAAGAGATATGACAGATATTGCTTTGCTAGTTTGGGTCTCCCACGATGAGTTTACTGACTCCATGGAGATACCCATAATAATAATAACTCTTCTTTGCACCCTTTCCACAGCTTCTTTATCCCCTTGGAACCTGGGAGACCAAATCTGCACACAGTAATCCAAATGTGGTCTTATCAAAGCCTTATAAAGAGGCAAAATTACTTCTTATCCTTACATGTCAAGGTTAGCTTCAACATAGCAATTATCCTCTGAGTTGTATTTGCAACTTTTGCTATGTGACCTTTGAACTTTAAATTCTTATCCACTAATATACCAAGATCCCTTGCCTCTTCAGTTTCTTGTAGCATAACTCCGCTAATATAATATGCCGCTCTCTAATCTGGAACTCTAATCACACCAAAGTGCATAACTTTACACTTACCAACATTAAACAGACAGCCATCAGCCATTTTCGTTTGTCCAGATTTCCAGTCTATTTAAATCATTTTGTAATTGCTGAATATCAGTAGCATCCCTGATTGCATTGCCTATCTTCGCATCATCAGCAAACAATTGCAAATCTGATGATAGACCCTGCTTAATGTCATTTATATATAGATTCATCAATAATGGCCCAAGGATTGAACCCTGAGGTACACCACTAGTTACCTTAAATCTGGGAGATTCACACCCACTATATAGCACTTTTTGATATCTGTCTGACAATCATCCCCTGATCCAAGTCAATAGATTATGTTCCAATCCCATATTCTCCAGTTTAGACAACAGCCTATCGTGTAGTATCCTATCAAATGCCTTAGAAAAATCCAACATTATCATAGTGCATCCTTTCCATTTATCCAACTTGGCCGTAACATTGTTATAAAATATGAACAAATTTCTAAAACATGACCTTCCTTTAGTAAACCCATTCTGTTCTCTGCAGAGTATAGAATGCTTGTCTACCCATTTCTGTATGCAAGTTCTTACCAACTTCTCTAAAATCTTCTACCACACCAGAGATACAAATAGGTCGGTAGTTAGACACATCAGTTTTTGCACCACCCTTGTGCAATGGAACTATCATACATTCCTTCCATTCCTGTAGAATCATTCCTGAGCTGAGACTCAAGTTATACAAAAGTGCAAAAGGCCTAGCCAATTCAGCTGAACATTCCTTTAACAAACGGGCAGATATTCCATCTGTCCCTATTGACAAATTCTTATCCAGGTTATGCAACAGCTCTTCAACCTCATTTTCATGAACTAACTCTTTATCCGACGTAGCAGTAGCAGCATGCACCATGCTACATATATTGATTGATATATCTTAGCAAAGTGAGCACTCATTAATTGAACAATCTCCTTAGCTCCTGACACTCGTCTACCATCTGCATTCAATAAAGTTATTCTTCCACATTCATCCTTTCTTTTGCTTGCGGCATAACGATAAAATTCTTTTGGATTGCCTTTAGCTTGCATGGTCAATTTCTTTTCATACTCAGTTTTAGCTTTTCTCACATTACTTGTTACTTTTCTGGCCTGAGCTTTATATATTTCATAATTCCTCTCATTCTTATTCTCACAATATTCTTTCCACATCATCTTCTTCTTGTGGATCTCTAGTTTAATAAGGCTGCACATCCATTTCACTGCCAACCTATTTATTCAGTAACTACTAAGAATTTCTATCATGCTTCGGATGGAAACTCTTAGTTCCCCTTGTTTTTGACTTTCAATTTAACTTTACAAACCACACACCTTTAATCTATCCTCATAGTGCATTCTATAGACGTGTCACCAGCTTGGTTGCTCATTTATGTGCAGTAGTCAAGATTTAGTCAATCATAGTGTTATAAAGAGGGATAATAACCTCTTCATGTTTTATTTTTAGCATGTTGTTCAACATCCAGGTAATCCTTTGAGCTATTTTGCCAACTTTTTAATATGCCCTCTGAACTTCAACTCTCTTTCGAATATATAATAATTTCAAATTATTATTAAT
Source organism: Typopeltis vanoorti (assembly GCF_054136105.1). Lineage (NCBI taxonomy): Eukaryota > Metazoa > Arthropoda > Arachnida > Uropygi > Thelyphonidae > Typopeltis > Typopeltis vanoorti. The sequence continues at coordinate 91,610,775 of NC_143554.1, forward strand.
ATTATTATTACATGACATCTCCAAGGAGTCCCATGACTCATTGCAGGAAGCCATGCTACACTACACAACACCACAAGATCAACCAATCTATCGATACTGCACAATTTCCATGACTATTGAAAAAAATTCTATAAATTTTTTTTGTCTGTTAATTATGTGTGTTCTCTCAAAATCTGCTTGTTATGTGTTAATTAAAAGCCTCAGTTCATGGAGGGAAAAAACGTTGCAACCTCTATATGAGACTGGTGAACCAATCAAAACATACATGCCCCAAATTCTTCCAGATATGCTAGTAAGACATAAATCATGAGAATTCTCCTGGAGGAAAAAGCTAAAATAAGATCCAAGGTAAGCATACACAAATAGAAAAATAATTACTGAAAAAAGAGCCAAAAGGCTTCACTTCACTTCGAAGTGAAGCCTTTTGGCTCTTTTTCAGTAATTTTTGGTGCCTTTTGTAATGTGACACCTTTTTTAGCAACTCGTATCTTAAAGTACAAGTTCTGCATCACCTCATCCTGAGTATTCTTGATAATTCAGGATCATCAGTAGGAGGTAGATGAGACCTCAAAAAAGGTCGAAACCCAGTAGTGACCTCCCCCCCCTCAGGGCCACCCCAAGGAATTTTAACGCCCCGCGCAGTAGCATATTTTGCTGTCCCTTTTCCCTTATTTTTCGTATAGTTTATGCCAACTTTGCCGCCCCCAAAAAACTTGCTACCCTGTGCAAATGCACGTCTTGCACCATCGATAGAGCAGGCCCTGCTCCTCCCATAATGTATAACATCATACATCTCCGTGGAGATATGTTTTACATTATGGGAAAATACTAAGGACAGTGATCGGCGCTTGTTCCACCTTTACTACAAGTTGCCTTGTCACGAAAGGTTGGCGTACGCTTGTATCCGCCGAAACTTTTATAGTCTCTATATTCAGCTATGAAATAATGTTGGATTCAATATCCACTTAATTAAAAAAAAATATTAAATATTCTTATATTATGATAATAAAACATACTTACCATCTTTAATACTACACAAATCATACTTCTTTAAATTAGAATGATTGGACATATCTATGTACATTGTTGGAGTACCAAAAATACTTGTACATCTAAATTACAAAAAAAAAACCCATCATTTTTATATTTGCATTTTAATTTTTACATCATATTCTGTAATTAGATGATGAAGGAAGGATCATGTTTACCAGAAAACAGTAAAGACTACAAAAATAGTAAGAATTTCAAAAAAAAAAAAAGAAAAAGAAAAGAAAGAAAAAGTAAGAATTTAATTAAAAAAAAAAGTAAGAATAAGATATTTCTTACCCCCCCCCCCCCAGTAATATTCCTAGTGAAGATCATTTGGACGTTTCTGATATGATCAGGTTAGGTGTTGTTTCTTTATTTACAAATGTGCCTCTTTCTGAAAGCACTGAATTACTACAACAGGAATTTCCTTCAGACATTGTAAACATATTTGATTTTGTAATACATTCTGGTTATTTTTCCTTTAAAAATAAGTTGTATCAACAAATTGAAGGAACAGCAATGGGCAATCCTCTTTCTCCTGCTATCTCCAATTTCTTTACGGAACATTTTGAACAACGTATCTTTGACAACATTTCTCCCAGACCTACTCATTGGTTCAGATATGTCGATGACATTTTTGCTGTATGGAATGGCTCTTCGGATGAACTTCAACAATTTCTCACTAAGTTAAACGCACTTCATCCTAGGATCAAGTTAACCCTAGAAGTAGAATTAAATAAGCAGTTAGCCTTTTAGATATTCTAATTCTTCACCAACTAGATTGTAACCTATATTTCTCAGTTTATAGAAAGAAGACTCATACAGGTCATTATATCCATGTGGAATCTCATCACATCCCAGTCAAAAGGCAGGAACTATTAAAACACTAGTTCATCGGGCCCACTCCTTTTGTTCTTCAGACGATCTTTTACAGAAAGAACTACAATATATAACTTCTTCCTTTCTATCTAATAGTTATAAGAATTGCTTCATTAAAAGAACTTTGAGTAGTTTTAATATGTCTTCTTCAAACACAGAAGAAGTAACGCGCATTCCTATCCCTTATGTACAAGTGAACGTATAGCAAAAGTTTTAAAACCACTGAATATTTTTGTTGCCTTTCGACTGTTTAGAAAAATCTCCAACTTTCTCACTTCTCCTAAGGACAAGCTTCCACATTTTAATCATCCAGGTGTCTACCAGATTCCGTGCTCTTGTGGATTATCTTATTTCGAACAAACGGGAAGATTTGCCTCTATTCGGCTAGAAGAACATCAATCTTATATTGAATACTTTAAACCTGAAAAGTCTGGACTTGCAGAACATGCCATCTTCACTAGACATAGAGTTCGTTGGAGAAAAACAAGAGTTCTTCACAAAAATCAGTTCCTCGTAGAATGCCTTTATAAAGATACATGTGAAACTCTACTTCAGTCTCCTAACTTAAACAGATCCGACGGCTTATGTCTATCCCCTTTATGGGAGATAGTACTTTACAAATCAGCTAATCTTTCCTAACTTTTTATTGTATTGATTTTTTTTTTTTTTTTTAGGAAATTTATTGACCTTTTTAGTTATCTTACACCAGCTACTTAGGTGGCACTTTTTGGAATTGTCAGTTATTGTTTAATTTGAACTTAATATGTAGTGAAGATGCCTGTGACACACAGGCGGAAATTATACTATTAAATAATCTTTGTACATGAGTTTTTTCCGTTATTAATTTTGTATCGATATGTCTACTCATGGTATACCTCTTTTAAAACTTAATAAATATGGTATGCTCCATGGTGGACCAGTGGAGGGAGTGGATCTTTGGATGAGTTGAGTAAGCTTTTTAATTTTGCAGGAGGTTTAAAGGTCGCTTTAAGGTTGCATTTCTGAAGTATTCTATTTATTCTATCTGATGTCCCTTTAATTTAAGGAATGGTTATAGTTTTATTATAATCTAGTTTATCTTTGTTCTTTAATGAAGTCTTGTAGAGAAGTTTGGTGAGAGTGTTTTGGCTGTAACCATTTTTTAGGAAAGTATTGCTGATAACTTTAAATTTGTCTTTAAGCGCTTGTTCATTGGAGCAAATCTTCAAAGCCTTGTTTTTTAGAGTATTAATGACACCTAGTTTTTATGTTGGGTGGGGGTAGGAGTTTATGTGTATATGTTGGCCAGTATGTGTGGTTTCTGGTAAACAGTGAAGGAAAGACTGCCAGAAGGAAGACATATGACAAGTGTATCTAGAAATTGAAGTGTGTTCTGCTTTTCAATCTCAATTGTGAACTTTATGCATTTTGTTTAGGTGGCTGAGGAAAGTATCTAATGTCTGGTGGCCATGGGGCCAGATAGAGAAAACATTGTCAACGTATCTAAGTCAGACTTTGAGTTTTAAAGAAGAGGAATCTATAGCACATTGTTCAAAATATTCCATATAAAAGTTAGCAATGGGGGGGGGGGGGGGGGATAATGGCAAGCCCATGGCTTTGCCTTCTTTTTGCAGGTAGAAAGCATTTTGCCACACAAAATAACCAGAACGTAATACATGCGCAAAGAGTACTGTGATATCTGGAGGAAATTTGTCCTGTAAAAGAAGGATTTGTGTCATTGATTGGGACATTAATAAAGAGGGCAGTCAAAACTGACTAATAAATCATCTTTTTCTAATGTAATGTCTTTGATTATGTTTATGAAGTGTCGTGTGTTTCTGATATAGGATGGGGAATGACCTACCAACTCCGCTGGTAGGTCATTCCCCGTCGACGTTAATTTCTTGGCTAGGTGATAATTTGGGGTGTCTATACACGGTGATCGGCCGGAGTGGTGTGTTTTGTTTGCGTATCTTTGGTAGACCGTAAATTCTTGGAGAATGGGCATAGTGCAGAAGTAATTTTTTTACTGTATCTTCGGGCCATGTAGTAACTGATTTAAGTAGCTTTTCTGTTTTCTTTTTTTTTTTATTATATTGGTTGGGTCATAGTTAACACGTTGATATGTACTGTTGTCCAAGACTAGCAAATTCATTTTTTCTGAATATGTGGTTTGATTTAGAATAATGGTGGCACTGCCTTTATCGGCTCTAGTTACTATGATGTTGCTTGTTATTGTTTTCTTATAATTTACATTTAAAATGTTGGCAATTGCTAAACGTATTTTTTTTTGCTATGGTAGTTGATGACTCCCAGAATTGCCATTTAGATTTTTGGAGCCATCTGTGTAGATCTTTATTGAGTCAGGTCCATATTCCATTATTTTTGAAAGAACTAATGTATAGGTTATGTATTGCTCTGCGTAATGTTCCCTTTATCCATATAATTGTAGTAGTTTGAAAAGCTTTTCTTTGGAACCTTGTGATATGCCTTTTCCAGATCAACAAAAACTTAATTACAGATTCTTGTCATATTCCTATGATTTCTCAACTATTTGCTTTAAGGTGAAAATCTGATGTTGGCAACCTCTATTTGACCTGAACCCAGCTTGTTGTTCTTCAAGTTTCTCTTCCACAATCTTTCTCAACCTCTTTTCAAGTATACTTGCATAAATCTTACCTGGAACACTCAGGAAAGAAGTTCCTCAGTAAATCTCTCATTAAACTTTATTCCTTTTATATATATATATGGGAACTGTGAGAGCTCTACTCTAATCATCTGGAATTTGATCTTTTGACCAGGCCCTCTGATTTATGCAGTGTTGCCACTGAAAAACTTTTATACCTTCATATATAAGCATTTCTGGTTGGATATCATCTACTCCAGCTGCTTTTCCACATTTCAAGTTTTTGTAGTTTTTCTACCTCAAGTATCAATATGTACTCCTTTTTTTTGCATTCCTCTTGAAAATGTTCTAGTATGGTTCTGTCACTAGTTGTTTTAACAGTCTTTCAAAGTAATCATTCCAGACATCTAGGATATCTTATTTTCGGTTTTCATGTCACCTTTATCATCTTTGATTCCTTTTACAATATTCTTTCTTACATTTCTGAGCTTTTCAATAGCCTCCAGAACATTTTGCTACTTTTCTGATATTTATATTTTATATTCTTACCAGGCTCTACAAGTGGTCATATATCATCAAATTCTATAGTCTTACTGACATACCTCCTGCTCAACAGTAGCTAATCCTCCCTCCTCACTTCTCTTAAGTGCTGAATGATGTTATTATCACAAGGATGAAATATCTTTGTGAACTGCTCATTTAAAATGTCCAACAGCACATCCTCTGTGGTTATCATTCTACTATTTTATCCAAACAGTATCATCCATCCATAATATTCTTTCTTCCACTGGCCATGTATCAAAAAAGCTCTCTAGGATTTCTTTTTGCCTCATTAACTCAACTAACTGCTGCTGTTTTGCTACCTTTACTAAATGATTCACCTTTCTTTGTACTTTGTACTTGTTCTTTGTACTCCAACTGACTATTACATTTATCTTGCGATGACTCCATAATGCTTTCTTCTTCTTCTTCTTCTTCTTCTTCTTCCAAACTGCATGCTTCACCTTTTCATTCATCTATTTCACACCTATCTTATTTGATTCCCTGACCTTGAAACTCTAGGAGGAGGAACTGTCGCTGCCAGACAGTTCTCAGACAGGTTCCAAGCTGCACTGATCTTCTTTCCATGATTTAGCTGCAAGCCATCTTCCTGAGTTTGTGACAATCACTAGCCTAACAGCTCCACATATATCCCTTTTTTCACAGAAGTCCTCATATGGGCAGCTACCACTGCCAATCACTTCATTGTCTTTCACCAATTGGAGGGATATTTGATGCCTCATTTTTAATAATATCCTGAGATGAGACAATGAACTCCAAGAATCTTTATTCCCATGTACCCTCTGTTGTGTACTGCCTAAGGTATATGCCCCTCAAAAACTCAAGAAATTCAATTTTTCTGCTCCCCATATGCTGTCTCTTCATTTTAATGTATATTGCCATTATTAAAATATCCCATAATGATCACCCTTTTCTTATTAGCCAGGCCAATTCTCTCTGACACAGAATATACATCCGATTAATTAAGTAGCATTTATGGAAAGTGCAGAAAAAAGGAAAAATTTAACCAATATTAACAGCTTTGTGTGGCAAAACACATTCTTCTTAGTCATTAGATTTCTGCATCTCAGAAGAAGTCCACTGGAAGATTTGATTGACTCTGGTGTTGACTACCTATTCTCTGCAAAATAAATTACATCATGCTATGTTTCTTTCTCTAGTTTTTCTGTATATCTACTTTATACACAAAGTTGAAATTTTATGGTTCTGTTCCTTGTATACTATGTAAATAAGCAGGATAAAAACTCCTGCTTATTTACATAGTATACATAATATTTACATAATATCCACGATATTTTTTACATAATTTACATAATATCCATGACGTACCAAAAGGATAAGAGATGTCAGTAACAATAGGATGATTTACCATTATATAGTGACCAAGGAGGGTCTATGATGTGTTCACCTTGAACTGATAAAAGCCTCAACAGTTTCCTTTTGATAAAACCAGTCAAAAGGAATGTTATTTGCATGCTGGGATAATAAGGCAACTTATGTGATGCCAACATCCTTGTGCAACCTTTGTTTGCTTACAGTTGGGTAAAGGTTTAAACCAAGAGTATAATTTCTTGTCAAATATAACTTGTGTTGAAATGCTTTGCGATCTGAGTGACAAAGATGTAGTCAGAAAGAAATATCCTGAAAAATGTGCAAATGCTAAAGTGTACGAGGGTGGTCTAAAAATTTCTCGGCCTCGCCTCAACCATAGATGGCAACACTATCGGCAAGATTTTTTTTTTCTAAGTTGGTACATCTGTCATAAGCATCCATGTGAAATTGCAAGCAATTCTATCAAGTAGTTTGTTTTATACAGCTGTCTGAAGCAAAAGTGTTGTCTGTATCCCTTGAAATTGATAAACTTCAGTATCGTGCAGTTATAAAATTCTATGTAAAAGAAGGTTTAACACCAAAAGAAATTCATTTGAAATTCATAAAAGTTTATGGGCACTCTTCTCCTTCATTTTTGACAATTGAGAAATGGGCTGCTGAGTTTAAATGTGGCCGTGCCAGCCTTGAAGATGATCAACATAAAGGACATCCAAAAGTGTAACAACACACACCAGAAATCCTTTATCAAGTGCACGATATGGTATTCGATAACCAGCGAGTCAAAGTGCGTGAAATTTCCAAGACTATAGTAATTTCTAAAGAATGTGTAGGATACATTTTTCATGAAGAACTGAAAATGAAAAAGCTTTGCACAAGATGAGTGCCATGCATGCTCACAGCAGATCAAAAATGCACTCGCATAAAAATGTCCGAAAGTGCTTGGAACGCTTTAAAAAGAATAAAACTGATTTTGTACATCGATTTATTACTATGGATGAGACTTGGATTCACCATTACACACCAGAATCCAAACAGCAGTCAAAACAGTGGACAGAAGCCAGTTTTCAGCGGCAAAAGAAGACAAAGTTGGTTCCATCAGCAGGAAAGGTCATGGCATCAGTGTTTTGGGATGCTAAAGACATTTTGTTTATTAATTATCTTGAAAGGGTAAAACAATAACTGAGGAATTCTTTCTTTTAGGGTTACACGGTGATCAGCACTCATATTTGTAGATTTAGGGACTCAAAAACACACGTGTTGAACAGATTATTTTATTAATTACAAATAAAATAAAACTTGACGTTTCGACCTCTGTATCGAGGTCATCATCGGAAGAATACAACTGTATGCAGAACCAAGCTACATGCTCATGCTTTCTATACCAGTAAACTAAATCTACGTAGTTAATAAATCTTTTTTTCTAGCCTGACCTCTAGTGATAGAAAAGAAAAACAAACGAAAAAAAAATAAAATAAAATAAAATAAAATAATAATAATAAAAAAATATATATATATATATATATATATATATAAATTATAAATAGATAAATGCAACTACAATAAACTGTTAGAGTCCTCATGTATTAATATTCTGGATAGTTACAAAATGATTTCTTTCAGTTGCTATTGAATGTTCTAAACACTTCAAGTCACCAGGTTGTCTTCTTGTAGTGGGAATTTTTTTTCCCACTACAAGATTCCCACTACAAGAAGACAACCTGGTGACTTGGTGAAGTGTTTAGAACATTCAATAGCAACTGAAAGAAATCATTTTGTAACTATCCAGAATATTAATACATGAGGACTCTAACAGTTTATTGTAGTTGCATTTATCTATTTATAATTTATATATATATATATATTTTTTTTTATTATTATTATTATTATTTTATTTTATTATTTTTTTTTCGTTTGTTTTTCTTTTCTATCACTAGAGGTCAGGCTAGAAAAAAAGATTTATTAACTACGTAGATTTAGTTTACTGGTATAGAAAGCACAAGCATGTAGCTTGGTTCTGCTTACAGTTGTATTCTTCCGATGATGACCTTGATATAGAGGTCGAAACGTCAAGTTTTATTTTATTTGTAATTAATAAAATAATCTGTTCAACACGTGTGTTTTTGAGTCCCTAAATCTACAAATATGAATAACTGGGGAATATTATTCCAATCTTTTAACCAGACTAGATGAAAAAATTCATGAGAAAAGACACGGTTTGCAGAAGAAAAAAACCATCTTTCATCAGGACAATGCACCTGCCCACAAAGGTGTTTTGGCAATAGGAAAATTAAGGGATCTGCACTATGAATTGTTGGAACATCACCCTATTCCCAGATTTGGCTCCCTCTGACTTCTATCTCTTCCCAAAACTAAAAGTCTTCCTCACTGGTCAGCATTTTTCTTTGAATCAAGAGGTGATTGTAGCTGTAGAGGGGTATTTTGCAGATCTTACTGAGGACCACTACAAGGATGGGATAACGGAGCTAGAATAAATGTATTGGTCTTAAGGGAGATTATGTTGAAAAATAAAAATAATTTTGAAATTATAAATTCGTTTTTTCATTCTTAGGCCAAGAACTTTTCAGAGCACCATTGTAGCTGTCTAACATAGTGTCACAATTATGGAACATTTTCCTTGCTGTCCCTGATTTAGTAAGCCTCTGTAATAGCTGTCACTGTCCCTCTGGTTGGAAAGACCTAGTTTCAAAGCTTGTCTAGTATGTTTATAAGGATTTTTTATCTGTAGGTGAGTCAAGTTTCATATAGAGGTGATTTATTATTATTATTATTATCACCCCCCCCCATGGAGTCAAAGACTCATGGGGGGGGTGATAATCATCTAGGAGGTTGTATTATCATACACACAGCTCATCATACCGTGCTTTAAAATACCCAAATCCTCTGCAGATACCACACTCTCAGGCAAGGCATTCCAATCATTCACAACTCTGCATGCAAAAAACCTGCTTCTCACTACAAATTCCCTGCTCACACCCTCCTTATACAGCTTCCAAGGATGACCTCTGGTTCTCCCCTGATCTCCCACTGTTTTCTCTAGAGCCTCTCCAATATTGATCCTAAAACAACCCCTTATTAACTTGTAGGCCTCTATTATATTTCCCCTCTTCCTCCTATCCACCAGACTCTGTAAATTGCATCTTCTCAATCTTTCCTTAGTCATTCGCCTCTGGATCCTTTCCAACATCTCTTCGTCCTTCTGCAAACCAGGTGACCAAATCTAGGCATAGTAGTCCATGTGTGGCCTAATCAAAGCCTTATACACTGGAACAAGAATCTCCCTACTTCTACAAGTCAGTGTCCTCCACATCATTCCCAGAAGTCTTTGTGCTGTCTTCACGATTTTGGCAATGTGTCCCCTAAGTTTCAGATCCTTATCCACTATCATTTCGTTTTTCCTTCTAGAAACTTGGGTTTTTTCATTCCGCAAAATAGACAAAGGGCCATAATTTACTGGATAATACACTAGTCTCACAGCCTTAGATTCTCAGCAGTAATTTCAAACAAACTGCAGTCCTCACTTATTGCCATGCATTTTTATCTTTATGTACAGATGAAGAGTAGCCTGAAAGTGTGTTTGAAATTGTACAGGTTGTTGGGAATGGTATATAGATATATAACTGCTGAATGACATTATTTTGAAGTAAATCAAATATAGACAATTTTATTATTCTATTTTATCACAAAATAAATTACAATTTATTCATTATTGTCAATCAGTATTGAAAACAGTGCATAACCTTAATTCACAGTGTGTGGTGGTGGGGGGGGGGAGACATGATTAGTCTACATACCTGTACTGGTGAATAGCCTGAAGAGATTTCTCAGCATCAAAACCAGCAGATGGAAACACAATAGTGAACTTACACAATATAGATAATGTTGTTCCACCAATATTTCCAAAACAGTGAAAGAGAGGAACACATAGACAAATTATGGGTTTCTATAAAAACAATAAAAATTATTATTATTATTATCTCTTGAAGACCAAACTGCATGGAGGTTTATACTCCACTTTAAACTCATTTAGTGATATCTCCTCTGGCAGTGCATTCAACTCGTCCAAAAGGTGACTACCAAAATGTTCACTTACTCTCTTGCTCACCACATATTATATGCCTTTCAAGAATAGTTCCTTGTTCTCTCACTTTTCACTCTAAGAATAATAAAATAATATATTCAGAATTAAGCTGATATGCTTAATGAGGTGCCGAAGCAGGATATATTCATCATTGGAGGAGACTAGAATGCAAAGATTGGCAAAAATAACACAGGATGGGAAAAGGTTAGGGAGAAAGAAATGAATGTGGAGAGATGCTTCTGGAATTTGCCACGGATAACAACCTGATGATTTGCAATACCAAATTCCAACAAAAAGATTGTCGTAAATAGACATGGCGCTCCTTCGATGGCAAACACAGGAATATGATCGACCTGATATTAATAGACCAGAAATGGAGAACCTCAGTCCAACATTCCAAGGAGCTGATATCGATTCGGACCACAGCTTAGTGATTGCGAATATAAGACTAAAACTGAAACCGAAGTACAAAGGAAAGTTCCAAAAAGCTAGAGACATCTCAAAACTAAATGAAGACAGGCTAAGAAACAGCATATCAGAACATATTGGAAACTAAGCTTAAGACCCCAAGTGAAAAACAAAATATAAATACAAGAGCAGAATGACTGACTACAGTGCTAAAAAATGCAGTAGAGGAAGTAATTCCTGAAAGAGAAAAGATCAACAAGAAATGGATAACTCAGGAAACCCTAAAATTGGTACAAGAGAAAAGAGAACTAAAACTTAAAAGAGATAATTCAGAGGTAGTAGATTAGTTATACCATCAAAAATGCAATGAAGTACACAAAGCAGCAAGATCTGATAAAGCTAAATGATTGGAGGACCAGTGCAAAGACATTGAACAGTACTATGGAGAACACAAAATTAGAGAGGTCTACAAACTTATAAGAAATGTCAATAGGAAGTGGCAAACAAGATCTGTAGCAGTCAAAGATGAAGATGGTCAGGTATTGATGGACAAGACATTGCAGCGAACTATATAAAAATCAACTAAATAATACTGCAACAGAAATAATCAAAGAACTAAAAGTAATCTCTCCACCAGCAGAGATCTTTGAAAATGACATCTTGGAAGAGGAGGTGAATAAGGCCAGAAAACATCTCAAGAACAACAAGAGTCCTGGAGATGACAACATAATAGGTGAGATGCTAAAATATGGGGGAGAATCAGTTGTAAAAGAAATGCATAAGCTGTGTAATAAAATATGGAGATCAGGGTATGCCCCCCGAAGAGTGGAAAAAATCATTCTTGATTGTTCTTCATAAGGAAGGCAGTGCTTTAGAATGCACCAATTACAGAACTATTGCATTAATGAGTCATCTTGGCAAAGTGCTAATGAAAATACTAACAGAACGCTTGAAGGGTCATATGGAGGCGCATTTTCCTGATGAGCAAGCTGGATTTCGAAAAGATCGAAGTACAGTGCAACAAATTCTCGCACTAAGACTAATAGCAGAGAAAGCTTGAAGAAAGAACAAAAAGATATACTGTTGTTTTGTGGACTTCCAAAAAGCATTTGATAATATTGACCAAAATATAACATAGGCTGTCTTGGAATCCTATGGTGTGAACAATAAATTGATCTGCCAGCTGAAAGATATAAACAGTCAAGCACAAGCAAAAATCAGGATAGCAGGTGTGACTGGAGATTGGTTTGTCACTAGTCAAGGCACAAGACAAGGGGACCCAATATCACCAATCATCTTCATCACACATCTGGAAAAAACACTAGATAAGATTAAAGAAGAAGGCGGAGGCATTTCAATAAATGGCATGAGAATAAATTACCTCTGCTTTGCAGATGACATCGTCCTGATTGAAGAAGACGCAGCAAGGCTGGAATAGACATTATAAACACTATACACAGAAGGAAAAAGATATGGACTAAATGTCAACTTTGAAAAAACTAAAACAATGATGTTTGGACAACAGGAGTTACAACAGAGTTACGATAGACAGAATTTCAACTGGAAAATGTGGCACACTTCACCTATCTTGGATGCCACATGATGCATGACTTGGACCCCAAAAAAGAGATAAAAATTAGAATAGTCAGAGCAACAACTATTTTAAAAGCCATGGACAAAATATGGAAGAGCCAAGCTATAAAGATGCAAACTAAACTGCACATTGTAGAAACCTGTATCTTCAGCAGCATGCTCTATGGATGTGAATCCTGGGTACTCCTGAGAGAGAGAGAATCTGAAAGGAGGATATTAGCATTTGAGAGGAAGTGCCCTAGAAAGATCTTGAGAATAAGCTGGATCCAGAAAGTGAACAATGAGGAAATCTACAGATGAATACAACAAAAGAAAACCTGATCCAGAAAATAATCTAAAGGAAACTACATCTCTTTGGCCATATATGTAGAATGAACGATGAGAGGAAAATAAAAATGCTGCTGTTTGGGATGATTGAAGGAAAGAACAAAAAAGGAAGACCAAACAGAGAATAGGGCGATGACGTTGTAAAACGGTGCGGAAACTCTATACACAAACTGAGTTATCTTGCACAAAATAGAATGCAATGGAAGAATCATATCAAGATGATATCAGACATCTATGGGCGTTGGACCCATGGTTGTTGATGATGATGATGATGAATAACAATCTATGTTCCCTTTTTACAGATTTTATGATCTACTCCTGAGTTTTAACATCAATCCATGTTAGAAATTAGGGGTTTTATTTTCTTCTCTGTGCAAATTTCCTGTCCAATATCCATGCCATGGTTTTCTAAGTGTGCCAAAAACCAGCACATTGTAAGTGCCTTGAGATTAAAACTCAGCTTAATTTGTAACCTGCACTGAAGCCTGCAACAATTACAAAATGATCATGAACAAATTTATTGTGTCATTACCTAAAGATAAAAGCTGATTGCCTAGTATCTCACTCTCACCCAGATGACATTACTGTATCATCACCTAAAGATAAAAGCTGTCCTCCTAGCATCGTTCTTAACTTTCAATTCATGCACAGATGATCAAGGCAAATCATTTCCATCTTTACTGGTAATATTGCACCAAATGCCTCTTGTGGCCAGAAAGAATCAGAAGAATCTCAACCTGGATACCAAAAAAAGGCGTTTGGTGTGTATGTGATTCTGAACTAACAGCAAATCCTTCATCATCTTTACACTGTATTATTTCGGCTGGCATCCACTCCATAAAATCAAACCCATAATCAACCGATTAAAAATCAAACTATTGCCTCTCTAAAGTAACAGAGGAAGCCATCAACAGTCAACTTTTTCAACATTTGAAGAAATTTCAACTAATCAATGACCACCAACATAGATTCCTCCAATCAAGATCCATAGCAGAACTCTTCCCCCACATCGCCTACCTCTGGACAACAGCCATAGAAAGTCTGGAGAAACCTCCTGTTACATTTGATTTTCTAGGCAAATGAAAGAATCTAGCACAGAAGACTTTCTAAAAATTGCCAACTTATTCTGTTTTCCACTCTTTGTAAATGGATCACCAGTTTTCTCTCAGGTCATTCATTGTGTGAGTAATGGTGGAAGGTATTCTCATTCATGTTTTTCTACTATGTGGATATTCCTCAGGTATCTGTATTTCACCTTCCTTCCTTTCCATATGCATTAACAACTTTATTTCATTGACCATAAACCCTATTCAGAGTTCTGCTGATTGCATCCCCCCCCACTCTCTCTCCATTCCTTCTACTATACAATAAACCTTGCAGTGCTCAAATTTCAAGCTTCAAGATCTACAGCAAGTGACTAAAATACTGATCTCAGGCAATCGTCTTGAATTTGTTAGCCCCTGAGCAAGAGTATAAATGGAGACATACGTCTAAATAGTTAAAAGTTATAAATTGAAAAAATAAAGTGTTAAAAAATGTTCTTTCTCTTTTTTGATAAATACACATTCATAGCAACAAAAATTGCAAAATATGTGTAAAGGGATGTTTTTTTTTTTACTGAAAGTTGGAAAAATATCAAAGATGACTGAATTTAATTATTATTGTGCATAGGTATTCTGCTGATTGGCCAATGATTTTCAATTGAGTAATAAAATAAAGACATACATAATTCATAAATTATTATTATTATTATCATTTACAGAGACCTCCAGGGAATCATCAAGGGAGGTCATACTATTTAAATGAGCTATCATACCTTTTCTTGAGTTAATTTGCATGGTATATGCACACACACACAACATTAAATGGCAATCAATTCCAATCACACACCTATGAGAAAAAAATCTAAATCTCACTCCCTTCCTGATGGCATTCATTCTCAACTTCCAAGGATGCCCTCACGTCCTTTCCCCATCCTCCATAAAATGAAAAATTCCATCTGCTGAAATCCTATATGTCCCTTTCAGAAGTTGGTAAGTCTCAATCATATTATCCCTCTTTCTCCTGTTTGCAATGGTCTTTTTCATTATTATTATTATTATTATTCAGGCCTCCATGGAGTCAAGAGACTCATCATGGGAGGACCTTCCTAGGAAACACAAAGTCGATCATACCACTCCTTGAACTTACTGACCATTCTTGCTCTCACCACTCCATCAGTCAATGCATTTCACAGTTCAAACACCCTCCATGCAAAGAAATCACTCCTCACCCTGGAAGTCACGAAAGGAAGCTCACGGCTTCCTTTCGTAACTTCCAGGGATGGTCCCCTTGTTATCGCTCCTTCCCGCTGTTCCACACTGGGGAGTTCTTTCACACTGTGAAAGAACTCCCCAGTGTCAACCATGTAACTGCCTCTCAACAGTTTAAAAGTCTCGATCATATCACCTCTCCTTTTTCTATCCACCAAACTCTGCAGTCCACATTCTCTCAGCCGATCATAATAACTAACATTGTACAGTTCTGAATCTTTGTTATACACCTCTGTACCCTTTTCATATTTAATTTATCCCTTCATATCCTAGGATCAAATTTGAGAGCAATAGTCTAAGTGTGGGTGATCAGAGTCTTATACAACAATGATAAGTCTTTTATCTCTGCAGGGCAGTATCATTCTCAGTATTGCAGCACACCTCTGGGTTACTTTTACCACCTTCACAATATGCTCCCTGAATTTCAGTTTTTTTTTTTAATCATCACCCTCAAATCTCTTGTCTCCCCTACTTCCTCCAGTACAGTTCCTCCAATTGCGGGTACAGCCTCTCATCGATACATTCCAAACTTCAAGACTTTACATTTTGCTGCATTAAACCAACACCTCCTTTCATTTGCCCATCTGTCTAGTTTATTCAAAATCCTCTTGCAGGGCTGCTGCATCTGCACTATTACTAATAATCCTTCCTAGCTTCACATAATCTGCAAACAACTAAATATCCCTCTGCAGTCCACTGACAATGTCATTGATATAAAGGTTAAACAATACAGGTCCCAATACTGAGCCCTGTGGAACCCCACATGTAACCTTCTGCCTCCTTAATACTGCCCTACCATGCACAACTCTCTGATACTTATTAAACAGCCAATCCTATTTCCAGATGACTAATCTGACATCTAAACCCATGTGCTGCAACGTAAGTATCAGTTTATCATGTGGTACTCTATCAAATGCCTTTGCAAAATCCAACAAAATGGCAGTATATGCCTTTCCTTCATCAACTGCTCTCGTCACTTTATTACAAAAGGCAATCATATTACTAAAGTAAGAGCAACACTTAACAAATCTGTGTTGATTCTCACAGATAACATTACTCTCATCTGGCTAATGCTGTATATGGTCCTTCACTAATTTCTCCAAGACCTTAACAACTACTGATGACACACAAACTGGCCTATAATTAGACACTTCCAGTCTGCTACCACCCTTATGCAATGACATTATCTTACCTTTCTTCCATTCCCTGGGTACCTTTCCCGTAGTATGACTTTCATTGAAAAGCCAGGTCAACAGAGCTGTCAGTTCTTTAGCACATTCTCTCAAAACTGTGGTGAAATACCATCCAGAGTACTCAGTATTTGGAACACACTCTCCTCTTGCACCTCAAACCTGTCTAGTCAAGTCTTTAGTCTACAAATTCCCAATCTTTCTTCATAATCAGAGTATTCCACAATCCTGATATCATTTTTAACACTCTCCAGGAGGCCAGATCTTATTATTATTCAGGCCTCCATGGAGTCAAAAGACTTATCTCCTTTCTAAGAAAAACAAGTCCATCAAGACTCATTGAGGGAGGTCCCTCCTAAGAAACACAAAGTCTATCATACCACTTCTTAAACGCATTAACCGTTCTTGCTCTCACCACTCCATCAGGCAATGCATTCCATGGTTCAACCACCCTCCATGCAAAGAAACCACTCCTCGTCCACTTTCTCACCGTTTCCTGTCGTGACTTCCAGGGATGGCCCCTTGTCATGACTCCTTCCTGCTGTTCAACCAAGCGAAAGAATTCCCCAGTGTTAACCTTGTAATCACCTCTCAAAATCTTCACCTCTACCTCTTCTATCCACCAAACTCTGCAGTCCACACTCCCTCAGCCGATCCTCATAATTAACATTATACAGTCCTGATGCCAACTTTGTTATCTGCCTTTGTACCCTTTCCACAGTTAATTTATCTCCTTCAAGTCCTGGGGACCAGATCTGAGAACAATAGTCCAAATCTGGTTTTATACAACGGAATAACAACTGTTTCTCTGCAGGTCAGCTTCCTTCTCATTATTGCAGCAATCCTCTGTGTTACCTTCACTACCTTTGCAATATGTCCCCTAAATTTCAGGTTTGTATCAATCAACCCCAGATCTCTTGTCTCCCCTACTTCCTCCAGTTTAACTCCTTCCATAGAGTATGCAGCATCCAATCGATGTGTCCCAAACCTCAAGACCTTACATTTTGCTGCATTAAACTGACACCCTCCATTCATTTGACCATCTATCTAGCTTATTCAAATCCTCTTGCACCACATCTGCACTATTACTAATAACCCTTCCCGGCTTTGCGTCATCCGCAAACAACTGAATATCCCCTTGCAATCACATGGACAATGTCATTTGATATAAAGGTTAAACAATATTGGTCCCAGTACTGAGCCCTGTGGAACTCCACTTGTAACCTTCTGCCTCTTTGATATTGCTCCACCATACACAACTCTCTGATACCTATTGGACAGCCAATCCTGAATCCAGTTGACCAATCTGACATCCAGACCCATGTGATGTAACTTGGACATCAGCTTATCATGTCGTGCCTTGTCAAATGCCTTTGCTAAGTCTGGGAAAATGGCAGTATATGCTTTTCCCTCATCTAATGCTCTTGTAACTTTATCATAAAAGGCTAGCATATTGCTAAAACAAGAGCGTCCCTTCACAAATCCATGTTGACTCTCACAGCTAACATTACCCTCATCTGCCCAATGCTGTATATGGTCCCACACTACTTTCTTCAAGATCTTGCTAACTATTCATGACACACAAACTGGCCTATAATTAGACACTTCCAGTTTGCTACCGCCCTTATGCAATGACACTATCTTACCTCCCTTCCATTCCATGAACACCCTTTCCTGCATCCAGACTTTCATTGAAACGCCAGGTCAAAGGCATTGTCAATTCCCTAGCACATTCTCTCAAAACTCGTGGTGAAATACCATCCGGTCCCACAGCTTTACTGACATCCGGACAGTATTTGGAACACAATCTCCTCCTGCACCTCTAAACCTCAAACCTGCTAATATTCGAATTGACTCCTCCAGGATGAAATATTTCAAAAAACTGTTAATTGAACAATTCCACTATGTCCTATGCATTAATCACTCTATTCCCATTTTTATCCAACAATGTCATTCTTCCACAGTCATTTCTCCTCCTATTGGCCACATAGCTAAAAAATTCCCTAGGATTTTCCTTGGATCTAAGGGCCAATCTTTTCTCATATTCCAGTTTCACCTTCCTTACCATATTAGTCATTCTCCTGGCCTGTGTCTTATATTCTTCATGCATCTTCTCTTCACCTGTCTCCTTATATCCCTTCACAATTTCCCAAGCACTAATGATATCCTGGCCTTCCAATTCCTCCCTCCACAAAACTTCTCCAAGTTGACGTCTAAGACCATTATAATCACCTGCTTTATAATTTCACATACGTTCCTGTCTCTTTGATACTCCTGCATGTCTATTCATTTTCCAAGTCAAAACCATATGGTGACCCTCTCCAACTGGTGGGAGAGATGTCATCTCAGTTATTATACTTTTCTGATGCTATAACCAAATCCAAAAAGAGTTTTGGATTTGGTTATAGCATCTTGAACTCTTGAACCTCTTGTTCCCTCTGTTACATGTTGCCTAAGACATTTGTCCCTTAAGAATTCTAGAAATTCCATTCCCTTATTGCTACATGCACCTTCCTCTCCCCAATTTATACTGCTGTAGTTAAAATCTCCCATAACAATCATTCTCCTTGCACTTGCCACGCTCAACTGTCTCAACATCTCCTGGTCCCCACCCACTGTGCTCCTTGGTCTGTAGCAACACCCCACTAAATATCCTGTCTTGCCCACCTCCACCTCACACCATATGCTTTCAAAATCATTAGTGTCACAGCCTTCCAAAGCCTCCATTCTTAGAGGACATAGGTCGTCACTTATCATAAGCAGTACTCCACCACCACGCTTTCCCTTCCTATCCTTCCGAAAAATGCTGTACCCAGCAACTTTTATTCCTGTTATTATATCCTCTTCTGTCAATCACGTCTCGGTGATTCCAATAATCTTTGGCCAGGCTGATGCTATCAGTGCCGCTAATTCCTCTCCCTTATTCCGAATACTCCTGGCGTTAGTATAAAGCATAAAAATGCCATTGTTTCTGTACCCAGCATTATCCCCCTCTAGACTCCATTGGGCTCAACATTACCTGATGTTGTTTCTCTTCTCCCAAGTACCCATTCCCACAAGAGGCCACCCCCTGCTACCATCCACACTGGGACACACTGACTCATTCAGAACAGCAATCTCTCTCCAGATGCCTACGTCCTTCCCCATTCAAATGCAGGTGGCCTCTCGCATACGATTCCTCTCTGCTCTCAAATGCACTCCAAGCATCCACATATTTGAATCCTCTCTTCTGACACATTCTTGCTATTATGCCATTTAATATCACCGCTCTTCTGCTCAGCTCATCACTATCATACCTAGGCAACACACAAATGCTATCTTTCCTCTCTGTGTCTTCTTTCATACACCCTCAAGCAAAAACTCATATCTCTCGCTGCCCTATTTACATTGCCACTCAAGTCATTTGTTCTTACCATCACAATCGTCTCATCCAACCTTTCACCTCTCTTAATTGCCATAGCCACACTTTCTATCATTACTCCTGGCAAATACTCCTCATGCATCCTAACTTGAACACCGCAGATCATTGATTCCCCATGCATTACACCTCTCACCACCTTATTCCTCGATTGCTCACATGCATCACTCACTCTCTCTTTCTCCTGTAACACTTTTTCTCTGTGCTCCTCTACTCACCTGTCTTCCTGACATCACTTTATCCCAAGTCCCTGTTCTCCTGCATTCCTTTCATTCTCTCTCTCCTGCTGTTTCCATTCTTCCCTCTTCTATCATTCCTATATTTGACACTCATTCTCTCTCTTCCACTTAATCTATTCTCACCTCTTCTATCATTCATACAACTCTTTCTATATTTTGGAAAATTATGGAGACAACTACCGGGTTTGAGTAAAATTTTAGTTTAATATAAACTAAAATCCACTTTCGACGTTTCGACCTTTATATCAAGGTCATCTTCTGGAGCATATGCCCTATATACAGAAAACAAGCTACACTACAATCTACATGGTTTGTTAAAGTTACTGACCAACCGTTACAGCAATTATTGGCCTGACCTCTGGCGAAAAAATAAAATAAAATAAAATGAAAAATAATAAATAAATAAATAAAATAAGAAATGAAAAATAAAAATATACATCAATGCTAGAGTCCTATTATTAATACTATCTACTGGTTGTAAAATTCCATTGGGAGCAACAACAAGCCTATGTATATATATATATACAGTGTTGCCTTGGTTAACAATGGTAATCCATTCCAGGCTTACTGTCGTTATCCAAGGAGTGATTCCCCATAACATTTAATTGAAAATCGATTTGTTCCGGGATGCAGATAAAACTCCTTTAAAATGTCATAAAAATATGGTAAATATCATTTATTTATTATACAGTATATGTATTTGCTACAAAAAAATTAACATTAATAAAATGAATTGTTCATGAAAAGTTTTTAATTATAAATTTTCACCAGAAGGACAATTGGGCTCACTTCAAAGTTTCGTGACTAATGGACCTGTAAAAAACATGTCTAGGGTTGTTTGCTTCTGCCTCTTTTTTAAAATGTTTCTGAAAAACTGCATGGACTTTTCATTAAATAGATCTGCAGTCCTGATAACCTCAGATTTGTTTGGATTCCATTTCATAGCAACCTTTTGAACTTCCTCCCACTTTGCCAAAACATTTTTGATTTCATCAGTCGTAATTTGTTCTTTCTCTCCATCCTCATTTTCAGATGAAATTTCCATTTCCTTCTCTTCACATTACTGCTTGAAAAGTTCTTTTAACTCGTCAGTAGTCAGTTCTCGGTCATGCATCTCCAATAATTCTTCAATATCTTCTTCCTCTACTTCCAAGCTAAGATCATGAGCAGTTGCCACAGTATCCTTTACCAATTTCTGTCCTTCATTTGAAGTTTTTCATTTTAAAAATTTCATGGAATTTACAACCGTGTTAAAAAACTTTTTTATTATCCCGCCGTTTCAATCTTCACACAAGATCATCATTTGGAGCGTACATAAATATACAGGACAAGCTGAGTTACATCATTAACTGTAAGCTAGAGAAACAATGATTTGATCACATGTTATTCTACTGGCATGACCTCTGGTGAAAAAAAAAATTATAAATTACATCAAGCTAAATTCAATTTTACGATGACAGGAATAAACATTCTTTCAGATGGTTTTTCTTTCAGAAACAATTGGTGTCCCATTTTTAGTATTACAATTCTTATTTTTGATTTACAATACTGGATTTTCTACAGTCCTATTTATAGTTGTTCTTAGTGAGGAAGGTTCTGTGGGTCGAATATATACCTTCCATATGTTTGGGATTTTTAGCCATCATTATTGTTCAGATTGTGATGGTTGATGATAATCTCACAGGCTTCCTTGAATTTCTGTTCATACCATGTTTTAGTGTGATGTAGACAGCTAGTGGTTTTCCAGTTTTCCTACTAAAAGAAAAAATGGAACTGTCTAGCTACTTAAACGCAGATATCTGGATAATCCTAGAAAAGATTACGGGAAAACACAGCAAACCACATCTTCCAAATGAAGAAAGAAAACCTAATTTCCAAATTCCAAAGACTAAAAGAACGACAAAACCAGCCTCCATATTCAAAGTTTGCCACAGTGAACAACAACAACCAACCAGAAGCAAGATACAACAAGAGCCACCAATCACCCACAGGTATCATTGACATAGTCAACCTATCTAACCACTCTAAACAAAGACAAAATCTCTATACTTAACAAAGGTTTAAATTTTACTATTGCACTGAAATCGATAAACAAACTTGAAGTTATTTGTAATATGGAAAGAGGCCTAAGATTCATACCTAATAACATAGCAGACAAAATATGTATAGAAACTGCAAACATTTTAAACCATAACAAAACAGTAACAAGCAACATAACTAAACACGATAACTTAACAGCGATAAAATCACTTAAAAAAATCCGAACATAGTAATAACCAGAGCCGATAATGGAAATGCCACTGTCATTTTAAACCGTACCACTTATGTAGAAAAAATGAATCTGCTGGTCTCTGACAATAGCACACACAAATTAGTTAACTACAACCCAACCAACAGAACAAAAACCAAAACAGAGAAACTACTTTAATCAATTACCACATGGCCCGAAGATACGGTCAAAAAACTTTCCTCACTACATGCGCTCCACAAGAATTTACAGGCTACCGAAAATTCACAAAGTAAACACACCGCTAAGACCTATCGCTGAAGGAATTGATAGCCCGACGTATCACTTAGCCAAAAAATTAGCAGCAACACTCAAGGAGTTGGTAGGTCAATCCCCCGCCTATATCAGAAACACACAACACTTCATAAATATCATCATGGTATGAACGGAATAAGAAAGAATTATGATAATTTATGGAGATTCGACCCACAAGTGATGTAATGAATATGGTAAGCTGAAGATCCAAGTTTCACAGGTATCAATAACATAGTCAACCTATCTAACCACGCTCTAAACAAAGACGAAATCTCTATACTTAACAAAGGTTTAAATTTTGCTATTGCACCGAAATCGATAAACAAACTTGAAGTTATTTGTAATATGGAAAGTGGCCTAAGATTCATACCTAATAACATAGCAGACAAAATACGTATAGAAACTGCCAACATTTTAAACCATAATAAAACAATAACAAGCAATATAACTAAACACGAATTAACAGCGATAAAATCACTTAAAACAAATCCGAACATAGTAATAACCAGAGCTGATAAAGGAAATGCCACTATCATTTAAACCGCACCACTTATATAGAAAAAATGAATCTGCTGGTCTCTGACAATAACACATACAAATTAGTTAACTACAACCCAACCAACAGAACAAAAAACAAAACAGAGAAACTACTTAAGTCAATTACCACATGGCTCGAAGATACGGTCAAAAAACTGTTTCCTCACTACACTCGCTCTCCAAGAATTTACGGGCTACCGAAAATTCACAAAGAAAACACCCTGCTAAGACCTATTGTTGAAGGAATTGATAGCCCAATGTATCACTTAGCCAAAAAATTAGCGGCAACACTCAAGGAGTTGGTAGGTCATTCCCCTTCCTATATCAAAAACACACAACACTTCATTAACATCATCAGAGAAATTACATTAGAAAAAGATGATTTATTAGTCAGTTTTGATGTCTCTGCCCTCTTTACGAATGTCCCAATCAATGATACAATCCTTCTCCTACAGAACAAATTCCCTCCAGATATCACGGCGCTCTTTGCGCATGTATTACGGTTGGGTTATTTTGTATGGCAAAATGCCTTCTACTTACAAAAAGAAGGCACAGCCATGGGCTCGCCATTATCCCCGCACATTGCTAACTTTTACATGGAACATTTTGAGCAACTTGCCCTAGGTTCCTCCCCTCTAAACCCCAAAGTCTGCTGTCTTAGATACATTGACGATGTTTCCGCGATCTGGTCCCATGGCCGCCAGACATTAGATACATTCTTTAGCCACCTAAACAAACAACACAAACGCAAACAGTTCACAATTGAAATTGAAAGACACAACACACTTCCGTTTCTAGATACACTTGTCACACGTCTTCCCTCTGGCAATCTTTCCTTCACTGTTTACCAAAAACCGACACAAATACACATAAACTAGATGTCATAAACACGCTAAAAAACAGTGCTCAGACGATCTGTTCCAGTGAACAGGCACTGAAAGACGAATTTAAAATTATCAGTAATAACTTACAAAAAAACGGATACAGCCAAAACACTATTAACAAAATTCTCTACAATAAAAAACAAAGACAAACCAAACTACAGTAAAACTATAACCATTCCCTACATTAAAGGACTATCAGACAAAATAAACAGAGTACTAGAAAAGTACAACCTCAAAGCCACCTTTAAACATCCTGCAAAATTAAAAAGCTTACTCAACTCATCCAAAGACCCACTCCCTCCACTAGCCCACCCTGGAGTAGATCAGATTGATTGTACTTGCAATATACCATATATAGTAGAAACAGGACGCACAATTCCTATTAGACAAAAAGAACATACACGACACATTAAATATAATAATTATGGTGAAGCTTGTCTTTCTGATCATGCCCTGAATACCTTACACAGAACTGACTGGAAAACCATTAGCTGTCTACATCACACTAAAACATGATATGAACGGAAATTCAAGGAAGCCTGTGAGATTATTATCAACCACTCCAATCTGAACAATAATGACAGTCTAAAAATCCCAAACATATGGAAGGTATATATTCGACCCACAGAACCTTCCTCACTAAGAACAACTATAAACAGGACTGTAGAAAATCCAGTATTGTAAATCAAAAATAAGAATGGTAATACTAAAAATAGGACACCAATTGTTTCTGAAAGAAAACCATCTGAAAGAATGTTTATTCCTGTCATCATAAAATAGAATTTAGCTTGATGTAATTTATAATTTTTTTTCCACCAGAGGTCATGTCAGTAGAATGACATGTGATCAAATCATTGTTTCTCTAGCTTACAGTTAATGATGTAACTCAGCTTGTCCTGTATATTTATGTAAGCTCCAGATGATGATTTTGATGTGAAGATCGAAACGTCGGGATAATAAAAAAGTTTTTTAACACGGTTGTAAATTCCATAAAATTTTTAAAACGAATGCTGATCACTGTGTAACCCTAAAAGAAAGAATCATCTGATGTTTCTTCATTACCAAAGGAAGGACGCAGTTTCCTCCATGCTGCTTTGAGACATTTAATTGTTACTTCTTGCCAAGCCTTTACAATTAGCCTAATTGCTATGATAATGTTGAATTCTTCCTTCCAAAATTTTCTCAGGGTTATGTTGGTAGCCTCACACATTTCAAAGCACCTGGTAAAAAAGTGCCCTTGCGTAAAGTTTTTTAAAATTTGTAATTATCAGCTGATCCATAGGTTGTATCAGAGATGTAGTCTTGGGAGGAAGAAAAATCACCTTGATAAAATCTAATTCCTCTGGTAGCTCTTCTTGTATGCCCGTTGGATGGCTAGGTGCATTATCCAAGTTTAAAATGGCTTTTAGAAGCAGATTGTTTTGCTCAAGATAGGCTTTGACAGTTGGTCCAAGCACTTCGCGAATCCAGTCTCTAAATTCTATTCTTGTGACCCAGGCTTTGCTGTTAGACTTCCACAAAACACCAAGATTGGATTTAGAGACATTGAACTTTTTTAATGCTCGGGGATTCTCTGAGTGGTAGATTAACATTGGTTTTACCTTGCAGTCTCCACTTGCATTTGCAACTAAAAGCAATGTTAACCTATCATTCATTAGTTTATGCCCAGGAAGTGCTTTTTCTTCTTTTGTGATAAATGTCCTGTTGGGCATTTTCTTCCAAAATAACCCCATCTCATCACAATTGAAGACTTGTTGAGATAGGTATTCTCCTTCTTCTATAATTCTTGTAAAGCTATTGACAAATTTATCTGCTGCTGCTTTGTCAGCACTAGCTGCCTCTCCATGTCTGACCACACTATGAATTCCTGTTCTTTGTTTAAAGTTGTCAAACCAACCTCTGCTATCTTTAAAATCATCATCATCATCATCATTTACCTCAGATCTTGATCCCAAATAATCTTGATATTTTCAAATCTTGATAAATCTGTTTAGCTTTCTGACAGATTGCATTTTGAGATGTAGTATCACCCGCCATTTCTCTTTGTTTGATCCAAATTAGTAATAGATTTTCCATTTGCTCAAAAAGAAGTCCTCTGACATTCAACCTTGAAGTTCCCTTAGCAACCTTAGCTACCATAAGTCCTTCTTTCTTAGCCAAAATGGTTGATATTGTAGAATGACTGGTTTCATATATTCGAGCTAGCTGCATAACTTTCACACCTTCATGATGTTTCTTTCTTCTGTTCAATAGAGAAAATTTTTCTGTTCCCCCCCCCCTCACTAGCTTTCTTTTTTTGGAACCCAATCACTCTATAAAAAAAAGATACGCAAAATACGGTATTATTACAAATTGTACAACACTAAGACAAGGGATACAAAGAACATATTGTCACCTGAAAATAAAAGTTCAAAAAAAAAAATTTTGAAATAAAAGTTAACAGTTAAATTCGAAACCTGCAATTTTTGACTTAGTGCATTTTGCTTTTAAGGTGACGATATTAGATACAGCACTTACCGTAACATACGCTGATTAGCAGCTTATAGATACAACAATTATTATACAGATGAGATTTGATTTTGCCTTTTGATGGCAAACGAACAGTGACACGCACTCGCCAATTTATTGTCTATATGAACCAACACATAAAAAATAAATGCTTAAATACTCATTTTATCATAAAAAGCATTTATAACCACAAATTTTAAAATAAAGCATACACTACAAGAAAAGAAACAATAAACGGAAAACGTAAACAGCTGGCTATGATGGGTCAAACATATCTGAGCTTCATAGCTATGCTGCATGGCTGTTTTCTATTCGACAATGTCTTCCCGCACGTAGCTGAGTGCGATCGGAAAATTCCGGTTTTCTAGATCGGATAGAGGTTCACATAAGCGAGAGTCGCTAACCAAAAACCAAAGCCTGTGTCGTTAACCAAAAGATTTTTTTCTTACAGCCACTCGTCGTTAACCAAGTTCGTCGTTATCTGAGGCCGTTGTTAACCAAGGCACCACTGTATATATATATTAACACCATGATCATACATATACGAGGGCTTTCAATAAGTAATAAGACTAATTTTACTATCGTGAAACCACTCATCACAATATTAATTTCTGTGGAATAAAGAAATGTTGCTGTCTGTATTAACAAAAGAGGTGATAGATGGCGTATATGGGCTGATGTGCCAGAGTGTCACGTGACTAAACGCAAGCTTGTTTCAGCGCGCTTCGAATCGCGACCAGTCGTCGAAATGGAGGCATCCTTGGAACAGCGTTATGCGATTAAATTTTGTGTGCGTTTGCAAAAATCGGCAGCGGACACTTTTAACATGATACGCGAAGCTTTCCACGATGAAGCAATGTCGAGGACAAGTGTTTTTCGCTGGCATAAAACTTTTAAGGAAGGAAGGCAAAATGTGGAAGATCTTGAACATGAGGGAAGACCTTCAATGTCCATCACAGAGACAATGATCAACACAGCAGCGATTATCATCAAGGAGGATCGCAGAATTACAGTACGCCAGGTGCATGTTGTCCTGAATATTTCTGTGGGAAGTGTTCACTCAATCATGGCTGAACATTTAGGACTGAAACGTGTTTGCGCCCGATGGATTCCCAAATTCCTGACACCGGAGCAAATGCAACGAGTGAATGTTTTTTGACTACGAAGACATTGTTTACCAACACGCTGTAGAACCCAGGAATACTGTAAACGGCTTATACTATGCGGATGTTTTATGGACAATGGTACAGCACGTCAAAAGGAAGCGTCCATTGCTGAAGAATGGCTTCTTATTGCACCACGATAATGCAAGGCCACATATTGCTGGTTGTGTGGTGGACGTTTTGCAGAAGAACAACATAGATATCCTACCACACCCTCGACACAGTCCTGATTTTGCACCGTGCGATTTCTGGTTGTTTCCTCAGCTCAAGAAACTACTAAGAGGCTGCCATTTCGAAAGCAATAAAGCATGTGTAAAAGCTGCAGAGGCAGTTTTGAAAGAACTCTCAAAAAACGGACTTTCACATGTGTTTAAGAAGTGGATGCAACATTGGGACAAATGCATTGCGTCTCACGTTAGTTACTGCAAAAAAGACCGTGTAAATGATGACGATTAAAGGTAATCTGTTTTCTGTATAAATATAGCCTTATAACTTATTGAACAGCCTCCGTACATTCCAACCAGTTGGTATGGAATGTTTCCAATACTGCCTGAAGGTTGCCTAGAGTCCTGACGTATGCCTGATACTACGTATTAGGTGGGCTGAATGTGTGCCATCCAGATTCTTGGACTTTTCATGCCATCATTATTGTTGATATTTGAGTGGTTTATCAGAATTTCGCAGGCTTCCTTAAATTTTCTTTCATACGTTTTTGTATGGCGTAAAGAGCAGGTACTTTTCCAGTTGATTTGGTGTAAGGTGTTGAGAGCGTGATCTGAGAAGTCTGCTTCACCAAAATGGTTATATTTAATGTGTATTAAGTTTCTTTCTTGTGTATAGGGATTGTACGTCCTGTTTCACCAATGTACAGTAAGTTACAGGTGCAGTGGATGCAATAAACTCCAGGGTGCTAATGGGAGGAGAGGATCCTTAGAGGAGATGAATATGTTTTTAAGTTTAGTAGGTGGTTTAGTAGGTGGCATTGAGGTTATAATGGTGTAGGATTCTGTTGATTTTTTCCGATAACCCTTTAATGTATGGAATGGCTATGCTTTTACTGTAGTCTAGATTCTTTTTTGTTGATGTTTTATGAAGTATTTTATTGATAGTATTTTTGTTATAGCCATTATTTATGTATGTGTCGCTGATGATTTTTAGTTCCTGTTTCAGAGCTTGCTGGTTGGAACAAATTGTTATAGTTCTGTGTTTAAGGGTGCTAATGGCTCCATATTTTTGTGATGGGTGGTGGTATGAATTATCATGTATGTATTGGACAGTGTGTGTGTTTGTTTGCGGTAGACCGTGAAGGATGCACTGCCTGAAGGAAGACGTGTGACCAGTGTACCTAGGAACGGGAGTGAGTTCTGATTTTCAATTTCAATGGTAAATTGTATGAGTTCATGTTGTTTGTTCAGGTGGCTAAGGAATGTGTTTAGCATTTGTTGCCCATGGGGCCAGATAATGGACACATCGTCAACGTATCTAAGTCACACTGTAGATTTTCAAGAGCACTTTGTTCAAAAGTTTCCATATAGAAGTTAGCGATTGGGAGGGAAGAGAGTGGCGAGCCCATGGCTGTAACTTCTTTTTGTAGGTAAAATTTATTTTGCCACACGAAGTAACCGGACCGTAGTATGTGGGCAGAGAGGGCTATAATTATTATTATTATTTCTGGAGACTCCAGGGAGTCCTTAGACTCATCGAGGGAGACCCTAAACATCATGTCCACACAACTATACGATATTCTCACAGTATCTATCATACCTTGTCTTGAACCTGCTCACCGTCATAGCACCCACAACAGACTCTGGCAGCTTATTCCACTCATTTACCACTCTAAAAGTAAAGAAATCCAGCTCTTACACTCCTGCTAACCACACTCTTGCCCAGCTTCCAATAGGTGTCGCCTAGTTCTCCCACCACCAGTCCTGATCTCAAAAATATCGTCTGAATTAATCCTAAAGAAACCCTTTAGCAATTTGAATGTCTCAATCATATCTCCCCTTTTCCGCCTATCAACTAGTTTCTGCATCCACAAATCTTCAACCAATTCTCATATGGTTCATTCCAGAGACCTGCTATCATCTTAGTCACTCGCCTCTGGATCCTCTCCACCTCCTCCCCATCAAGAAGGAACCGAGGTGACCAAATCTGGGCACAGTAGTTGAGATGAGGTCTTATCAAGGCTCAGTACAGAGGTACAATAACTTGCTTGTCTCTGCTCGTCAAGGTATTTTTCAACAACTAAGTAAGTTGATGAGCTGATTTAGCTACTTTTGAAATGTGCCCCCTAAACTTCTCCCTATCCACCAACACTCCCAAGTCCCTGGCCTCATCAATCTCCTGGAATGTCAGGTGAAAATTTGTTCCATAGTAGAAGGATTGTGTCATTGATTGGGATTGGGACATTTGTAAAAAGGGCAGAAACGTCGAACTGACTAATAAGTCATCTTTGTCAAGTGTTATGTTTTTAATTTTGTTTATAAAATGTTGTGTGTTCTTTATGTAGGAGAGGGAATGACCTACTTGAGTGTTGATGCTGATTTCTTGGCTAAGTGGTAATTAGGGCTATCCATTCCTTCCACAATAGGTCGAAGTGGCACATTTTGTTTGTGTACTTTCGGGACACCATATATTCTGGGAGAGTGGGCATAGTGGGGTATAAGTTTTTTAACTGTGTCTGATGGCCATGAAGTGACAGACTTAAGTAGTTCTCTGTTTTATTCTTTATCCTGTTTGTTGGGTTATAGTTTACCAGTTGATAGATGCTGTTATCGGATACTAGTTGATTCATCTGATGGATGGACGGCAACTTGTCAAGGATGACAGTGGCATCGCCTTTATTCGATTTCGTTATAATGATGTCTTGGTTGGCTTTCAATGACTTTATTGCTGCTAGTTCCGTTTTTGTAAGATTGTTATGTATGGTTTTCTTATTGTTTAGAATATTGCTGGTTTCTAATCGTATTTTAATGGCTATATTGTTGGGTAGGGATCTAATGCCTCTTTCTATGTGGTAAATAAAATCCAATTTATTGACCTTTTTAGGTGCTATTGCATAGTTAAGGCCTTTTTCAAGTAGCGCAAGTTGGCCGCTATTTAAGATGTTGCTTGATAAGTTGATCACATGATTTCCTGCTTGCAGGTGGTTGGTCATTCCTTGTCTCCCTTGTTTGCTGTTCACTGTTGGAGCTGTTTACCGGGGAGGAGATCTCCTGATTGGTTGGATTTGTATGATTGGCAGCCATATTTCGTTGTTGTTTCAAAATGTGAAATTTGGTCTTCAGTTTTTCTTTATTATTTTCCAGGATATATTTGGCCAAACTGTCAGTAATTCTTTCAAGTACTTGTAGAATATCTGGATTTATATAGCTCGATAGTTCGGATTGCAATTTTGAAACCAAATTTTGAGTTATTGCCAGGTTTTGGCAGGATGTTTGGATTTGCTCTCTAAGCATTGCTTTCTCTGTGTGTGGTTCATATATATGAAGTGTTTTAGTGGACATAAACTTCTTTTTCAGCTTAATGCAGATAGGAATAAGGTTATTGTCTCTGCATCTCTTTAAAAAGGCCAGCCGATTGATCAGGATGGAAATACGTGTCTTTAACTTACTGTACCGATTGCAACGCTTGTGGGTATCATTTCCATGGAAATGATACCCACAAGCCTAAAAGAAAGGAATCCTTTTTTTTAGGCTTACATGGTGATCCGAATACATTTTGGAAAATTATGGAGACAACTACCGTGTTCGAGTAAAACTTTAGTTTAATATAAACTAAAATCCTCTTTTGATGTTTCGACCTTTATGACAAGGTCATCTTCGGGAGCATAGACAACTCTCTCTCATTCCCTCTCTTTTACTGTTCCCATTCTCTCCTCTTATATTACTCTCATAACTTTCTCTCATTCCCTCTCCTCTACTACTATTCCTATTCTCTCCTCTTCTCTCATTTCCATAACTCTCTTTCACTCCTCCTCTGATTTGCCTTGCATTCGTCTCTTCTATTTGCCTAATCTCATCTTTCACACTTCTCATCTCATTCCCCAGACACTCCACCTGCTCTATCAGCTCATCTCTCTCTCTCTCTCTCTCTGTAAGTCAGCCACTCTTGTGTGCTATTCATTCCTCCCAATTGAGACCATCTCCTAAAACTTTAGAATCATTCAACCTTTCCATACGCGCCACTCTTATTATTTTATTCATACTTCTCTCGCCTTCTATCATACCTGTCATCTCTCTACGTGGAGAATCTCCCATATCTGACTCAACGAGGTCAGTTATAAAGTCTCAATGAGGTCGTGTACAATAGTCCAAGTAAGGTCTTATTAAAACCTTGTAAAGAGGCAAAATGACTTCCTCTTCTTTACATGTCAAAGTTCGTTTCAGCATTGCAATTATTTTTTGAGTTATATTTGCAATCTTTGCCACATGGGGAATTGGGGAATTTTGCTACGTGGAGAATCTCCCATCTCTGACTTAACGAGGTCAGTTATAGTCTCAATGAGGTCGTGTACAATAGTCCAAGTAAGGTCTTATTAAAGCCTTGTAAAGAGGCAAAATGACTTCCTCTTCTTTACATGTCAAAGTTCGTTTCAGCATTGCAATTATTTTTTTAGTTATATTTGCAATCTTTGCTTCCTAGCTACTAATACTCCAAGATCCCTAGCCTGATCAGTTTCTTCTAGTATAATCCCAATATAATACAACATTTGATATCTAATCATGCCAAAGTGCATGACTTCACAATTCCAGCCTATTCAAATCATTCTGCAAGTACTGTATACTAGCTAATTATGCTACAAATCTTTGCATCATCAGAAAATAGCTGTAAATTACCTGTCAAATCCATCCCAATTCATTAATGTACAGATTGAATAAAAATGGACCAAGGACTGATCCTTGTGACACACCACTGGTTACCTTAAATCTTGTAGACGCACATCCCCATATACTACTTTTTGGTATCTGTCAGTCAGCCATCCTCTTATCCATGTCAATAATTTATAATCCAATCCCACATTTTCCAATTTATGCAACAGTCTTTCATTCTGTATTCTTGCAAAAGCCTTAACAAAATCCCAAAGTATTGTGGTGTATCCATTCCTCTTATCTAACTCAATGGTAAACATTATTATTATAGAATGTGAGCAAGTTGCTCAAACATGACCTTCCCTTAGAAACCCATGCTATTCATTGCAAAGTATAGTTTCTCTGCCAACCCATTTCGGTATGCAAGCCTTAAGAAACTTTTCCAAAATCTTCACCACCACTCCAGAGATACTGATTGGTCAAACTTTTTATTCTAAAAAATTTATCCTTCATTTCAACAAAATCACTAATTGTGTTGCTATATTTCAATATATAATTTTGATTTTGCCACAGGACTGGCTTCCACTGATATGAGAGCTAGCTCTTTTCTTAATCTGTTATTATGGTTCTTAACACCACAACAGCCTAGACCTCCTGGTTTTTTTCTCCTCACTCTCTTGGAATGTCTTTCCCTGGTTTGGTAAGTTCTTTCACTCTGTGATAATTTTAGCAGCTGAAGATGATCTGGGTGCTTCTCAGATGTTTTGCAATCTAGGGCTAACTAGTGCTAAGACCTCATAAGGTTATTTATAAAGTTTTTTCAAAATGTGATGCAGTCAAAACATATTAAGAGAATGACCAAAAGAAAAGGAATGGAAATCAAGAAGTAATTTCTTTTATAATAAATTTAGTTTAATCCTTTATCCAAGTGTGGGCAAACAAAGTTTGCACCTGAAAATATCTTCAGAACTGAGGCAAGGTGGTGCAACTGTTGGCAACTCATAGCAAAGGTGGACCAAGCTCTCATCACTCCTTGTCTCAGTATCTCTCATAATGCAAAGCACATTTCCTTGCAGACATGTATTAAGGGAAGGGCCCAGACCGGTTTCGACCTTTATTGAGGTCTCGTCATTGGGAGGCAGACCCAAAAGTGGTGACACTAAGGAAGAAGTAATGGAGAAAGTATTTTCTTTTCTAGCAGGATCAGCTATAGTGATAGTTAATTACCTTGCAGTTCATTAGCATCTCAATTGCAGAAATTTTGATTGGGACATGACAACTGTCCTAAAGAAAAAAAGCTTGGATTTACCTAGGAGCAGGACACTCCTAACTAATCAAAGCCAATTCCCTAAAGCATGCATGAAATACAGTGCAAGCACACATAAAGCCAACACATGCCCACACAGAACCTATAAAGAAAAACTATAGACATAATAGAACCAATCTCATATTCAAAGAAAGTAGAACTTCTGTCCTCACATCTGCAGACAATGAATATCCTGAATTAGGAAAATCAACAAGAGAAGAAAACAAACTTCGAGAAGACCATACTTGAGAGCATTAAAAGGAAATTTTCCCAGCAAGTGAAACCACAATAAACTCAGTAGATACCAACAAAGAAACTTCATCCTGAGAATATAGAACAAACAAGTACCTGCAGACTTAACACATATCAAATCAACAGAAGAACCAAGCAAAAAAGAAGGAAGTACAAGAAAAACAGAAGAAATAGATTTTATATGCAGTTCAGAAAAATGAGGGAGTTGATGAAACAGAAAAAAAAAATCAATAAACAGAAGATAAATTATCTGCTACAAAAAAAGATAGTCCCACAATCTTCATCAGATGTTAAAGATGGGTCTACAGAATCTTGCAAAAGAACTTATTGTCCTATCAAAAGCATCAAAACTTAGTGATTCTTAAAGAACTTGACATTAGAGAGCTTATCACTATAACTATAACTGCCCTAAAAGAAATAGGAAAATGACAGTTCTGAATCACCAATAATTTATTGCCAAAGATAAAGATTTGCAAATACATGCAAATGATTACAGGTGGAAAGGAGAGCAGATCTCAGACTTTCTAGACACAACAAATCTTGGACTTTCAAATTGTCTTAGAGTACCG
Source organism: Typopeltis vanoorti (assembly GCF_054136105.1). Lineage (NCBI taxonomy): Eukaryota > Metazoa > Arthropoda > Arachnida > Uropygi > Thelyphonidae > Typopeltis > Typopeltis vanoorti. Next base: position 91,645,339 of record NC_143554.1, read on the forward strand.
TTTCTCGACCTTTCTAAGCCCAAGGACCAGTAAAATGCCAAAACAATTCTACGGACCACTAAGTTACAGAGGCGTATCTGGGGGTGGAAAAGGGGGCGATCTGCTCCTGACGGCACTTTTTTTGGAATTTTAAGAAATCTTGCCATACTATCTATAAAACAGCAACTGAGTGATGAAATAGACTACAACAATGTCATTGACGATTTTGCGAACAGAAAAGCAAGAAAAATGACATTTTAGAATGTTGGAATTCAAGTTTTACTTCAAAAATAAACATAGTTTTTTAATTTATTTTCCTATACGTCGTTTGTAATTTTTTTTTTAAAAACCTATGTAGGAATTACCAACATTTCAGAAAAACTGTGCCATTTATAACATAATAAATCTAAAAGCATGTTTTGAATACATATGGAAACATAATTAATTAAATTGGAAGTAAACGATTAAAAATGTATCATCATTGAACAAAGTTTTAATTTTTATTAAACAAATAAATAATATGATATAATTATGTTACTACTTAGTTAAAATGAGTTGGTTGAGCTTCTCGGCCCTTGCAGAGTTGCTGGATATCTGGCTCAACATTGGCCAACTTCAGTCAAATATTGGCACACATACTAACACGATTTCTGTATTTTGTTTTTACTTGAAGAAGCGATGAAAATCCTTTCTCACAAAAATAGGTTGTAAAAAACTGCATAACAATTTTCAATGCTTCAGATAATTCGGGAAATTCACTTGTCACTGAAGGCGAGATCCAAAATCGAGCCAAACCAAGATCACTGAATTGCATTTTAAATCCAGTGCCACTTGAAAGTTCAGTTAACTGTTCTTTTTTTTTTTGATAATGAAAGGTTGTTCTCGTGACTACAAGCCTGAAATGGATCGCAAACCCACAGAAATTTCTTATAAAAGTTTTTCGGAAAATATGTTTCAAAATTCCGTTTCAGATTTTTGAGGTGGTCACAAACCCTTTCCAGAAACTCAGAATCAACAAAAATATAATTTTTCACTAAAAGGATTCCAATGTTGGAAAAGGTGCAAATTGTCTGTCTTTTACATAATTAAGCCATAAAACCAGTTTTTTCTTGAATGCCTTTATTTTGTCATAGGCATCAAGAACAGTTAAAGAATTTCCCTGAAGGAAGAGATTTAGTTCATTTAATTTCGAAAAAAATGTCTAAAAGATAGGATAGTGTTGATAACCATGCTTCATCGACAAGGAGTGATGCAAAATCAGAATTACATTCATTTAGAAATAATAAAACTTCGTGCCTTAATTGAAATAACCTTGTTAGTACTTTGCCCCTGGAAAGCCAGCAAATTTCGGAATGAAGTAAAAGCCACTGCCCATTTCATTGCAGAGTACTGAAAATAACCTGTTATTTAACGGTTGAGCTTTAATAAAATTAACTAGCTTTACAGCATTGTATAGCACAGTTTTAAATTCTGGTGGCATTCCGTTGGAGGCTAACGCTTCCCTATGTATGAAACAATGTACCCAATTCATATTATTGAGAGTATGAAATATTTCTTCTCCAGTTTCAACTTCTTTATTGAGAGACCTCAACAAAGGTCGAAACTAGTCTGGGTAGTGGCCAATCCCTTAATGCATGACAGTATACATATCCACAAGGAGATGTGTTTTGCATTATGGGAGATACTGGGTTAGGAGTGTTGGTATCTTGCTCCACCTTTGACACAGTTGCCTGTGTGTTGTACTGCTTACCCAGGTAAGATAGCACAACACTATATTCAGTCCTGAAGATATTTTCAGGCGCAAACTTTGTTTTCTCTCACTGGGATAAAGGATTAAACTAAATTTATTATTGTGGATAACACATGTTCACTTTAAATCTGACAAAACAGCAAGAGAAGGCGGAAGCAATAAAACTGTATTGTTGGTTACTTCACCCCTCTTTTATTATTCATCATTTTGCTCTACAAATTTAGCGGCAGAATGACGAATAATAAAAGAGGGGTGAAGCAAACAACAATATAGTTTTATTGCTTCTGCCTTTGAACATTCTGACACTATTTGTTGTTTTTTTTAAGTCTCGATTTGATTTCAATAATTTTAACTTATTCAATTTTAATTTGTTTTGTTTGGATAATTAAAAAATATATATTTATTTAATTAATTTAAGCCTGCCTGTGGACCACCTGTCCCATTGTCATGGATCACCTGTGGTCCACGGACCACAGGTTGAGAAACACTGTCTTAGATAATATTAATAGAAAAGTGAACAACGAAGAAATGACAATCCTGCAAAACATTAATTCAGAGAATCATCAGTATAAGAACAAAACTTTCATGGTCAATTAATATCATAATCCTCAACATCAGAGATTTCAGATGAAGTGTGAACAATACTATATATAAAAGTTAATGTTATTACAGAGTGAAGAAACTGCGAATGGGACTACATGGCCACTCTCACCAATCATGGGCAAGTAAGACATCTCAGTTACAATCAGAACCAATAATACCAGGTCCAAATCAAAAAATCCAGTACCTCGTGCGTTCCCTCTGCTGCATATTGCCTAAGGCATTTTTCTTCAAGAATTCCAAAAATTCCATTCCCTTAATGTTATATGAAGTTTTATTATTATTATTATTATTATTACGTGACACCTCCAGGGAGTCCAAGGACTCATTGAGGGAGAGCACCTACTCTGCAACTGTCTCCACCACTCACAATCCACCAACTACAACTATACGAACGCCATCTACCACCCACCACCACCACCACCACTAGTATTTCCAGAGACAAACATCCATGCCCATAACGTGATTCAAATCTGCAGCCTTTTGGCTGGAGAGCAGATATGTACACTAATTACTCGAACCAGGCCAGCATGTTTCCTCTTCCAAATTTATAAATAATAAATTACATGATAACCACAGTAATTAACATAAAATGAAAGTACAGATATTTTGTACTGAAAATAACAGTATATCATAAGTGCGTAGAAAAAAGGAAATCAAAAGAACAGGAATACCAAGTATATACACAGTGGCAGTGCTAGGGTCTTTGCTGCCAGCATGCAATTTCTATCTAAGTGCCCTTGTAACGATCCGGGTGTGTGTTTGCCCCGGCGGCGGCGCCGCCCCCCCCCCTTCATAGTGGCGTCCACATGCACTGCATGCTCTGAATGCCCGCTTTCGCTGGCCCTGTACATACAGCTGTTGGTGGTTTACCAATTAAAAATAGAGTATCATGAAGGTTATTTTCTTGATCATAAATTAGTAAATAATAATATTTTTTGGTTTACCGATCAAGTGTTGAACAATTTTATTAACTGAACCAACTAGTTTCGCCACACTTATCTGTTGGCATCTTCAGGGCTTACATAGAGGTTTAAACAATCTCACAATTATGCGTAACTGCAAACTGACAAGAATAACTGTAAAAAACTGACTAGAATAATTACAAATAAAATAGTATCGAACGTGAGTGAAACACGTATCGCATGTACAAGATCAGCTAGCTGTTGCTGAGGAACTTTCTGTAGTTTGTATTAAAGTTCATTTTTTCCGTTTTTAAGGTTCTGATTAGGGTTTTCCATATCTCTGGGAGTATTAGGCCTTGATTTCTGTTAAGGTTGACAGTAGAACGGGCGACTGTGGCTGCCTCTTTGAAAATTCTTGAATGGTAATCTTCCTCTATGTAAGGGGAACAGCTTTTGTCCCACTCGATGACATGGTTAGTTGTAGAGAAATGAGATGATAAGCCAGAAATGTTCTGTCTGTTGTTTTTAACATAGCCAATGTGCTCCTTTTTCCTGATTTCGAGGCTTCTCGAAGTCTGTCCGATGTAACTAGAGCCACATGAGCATGGAATATTATGGAAACTAGTTGGTTCAGTTAATAAAATTGATCAACACTTGATTGGTAAACTAAAAAATATTATTATTTACTAAAAGTAGAGTAGTAAGAGAGCACATAAGGTGCTTCTCTCCCTGAAGCTTACAACAAGAACTTCTAACTATCAAAATGAATGTAATGGTTACAACCCTAATCAAATCCAACAGATAATTGACTCCTATGTTCCAACACCTCAGGATTTTTCAACAGACTGCAGGGTTCCAATCCCTTATATTTCTGGCATATTAGAACTGACTGGTAGAATTTTGAAGAAGTGTCATATCATTCTCACATATTTTTCGATCAACAAAATTTCTCATCTGTTGCCATCTACAAAAGACAAACTGGCATTTACCAGATACAGATCACCATTAGCTGGCATTTACCAGATACTGTGTGAATGTAATCTAACATACTTTGGACAAACAGGCCATTCTGTGGAAAAAAGAATTAATGAACATCAGTATTATATTGAATACGTGAAACCTCAAAAGTCTGGTCTGGCACAACATAGTATTGACACTAAACCCAATATCCAGTGGGATAAAGCTCACCTTCTCCATAGATGAAGGTTTAAATATGAATGCCTTTTCAAAGAAAGTTGCAAAGCCCTTTTACATCGGCCAAATCTGAACAATTTGGCCGATGTAAAAGGAACGATTGTCTCTCTCTCTCCCAAAAATTTGAGAGATTCTTATCTTATGTAACCATCAAAAATAGTTTTTAATAATATTTTTAATAATCTTATTTGTTAATATTAATTTCCAGCAAGTGGCAACAGTTTTTAATTGGTAAACCACTGACTGCTGTATGTACTTTGTATTCCTGTTCCTTTGATTTGCTTGTTTCTACACACTGATGATGTACTGTTATTTTCAGTACAAAATATCTGTACTTTCATTTCATTAAAGTTAATTACTATGGTTATCAAGTAATTTATTATTTATAGTCATGCCACAGATACCTTTAAAGATTAGTCTTCCAAATTTATGCTGCTATAATTGACACCTACAATAATAATCACTTGTTTTGCACTTGCCAAACCAAATTGCCTAAACACCTTCTGTGTTCCCTAGACTGTAGCAACATTCCACTAAATACAGTGGTACCTCAACTTATGAACTTAATTCGTTCCTGACCACGATTCATATCTCGAAAAGTATGTATCTAGAAACCCAATTTTCCATTATATCTTATGGGAAATCAATTAATCCATTCCCAGATTCAAAAATTTTAAAACAATTCAAAAAATTATAAAAAAATTCAAAAAATAAAAAACTATTCTCAACTAAATGAAGAAAATACAAAGAAATGGAGGAGTTAGGAGCATTTTGAAACTATAAATATGCATTTTGTATACCATTACATATTAATATTATGAAATCTTTGGTTTTACATGATTAGTATGAAAATCATCTTCCATTAACTTGTAAAAAAAAAAAATCAATTTTTTTGTGGCTGGTTTTGTGGTTCAGGAGTTTTCAATTTATTGTCATCAGTTGCTTCTTTTTGTCTCTTAGGTGAGGGAGGTTTAAAAAACCTATCCAACGTTGACTGAATCTGTCATTTCCTTAACACCCTCCTAAAGTGATTAATGACATTGTCATTTAATATATTGGTGGCTCTAGAAACAACACGCTGATTTGGATGCCACTTGTTAACCAATTCTGGCAATTCGCCCCAGTGCTGCAAGATTTTTTTTTTATCACTTGTTGGAATTGCTCCCTTTTTGTTGCTGTCTTCTTCGTCCTCTGAAGACATTTGCTTTTCCTCCTCATCCCTTTCTTTTTCCTGCTCTCTTCTTAACTCCTGTAGCTCTTCAGTGGTCAGCTCAATGTTGTGCTCCTCTATGTCTACTTCATCAACTTCCAAATGCATGGTCTTGCCCAGGGAGACAACTGTATCTACAATGTCAATTTCGCTTTGAGGTCCTTCCAATTCAGTTCCTCGGACACAGTTGGGTCATAACGGTTTTTTTAGGCTGATTTTAGAGTTCTCACAGAAACATCTTCCCATGCCTGACTAATAAGACGCAAACAATGAAGAATATTGAAGAGATTCCTCCAGAATTCCCTGAGGGTTAATTCTGTGTTGGTGATAACTTTGAAACATCTTTGGAAAAAAAAGCTTGGGTATAAAGCTTTTTGAAGTTGGAAATAACATATTGATCCATTGGTTGTAGGAGTGGTGTGGTATTAGGAGGCAAGAACTTAATTTTGATGAAATTAAACTCTTCATCCAAATCTTCTTCCAAATGTGGTGGATGTGCTGGAGCACTGTCCATTATAAGAAGAACTTTCTCAAGAAGATCTTTTCTTGTTGATGCCGTTTCACTGTGGGAGCAAAGACCTCTGTCATCCACTCACAGAAGAATATCCTGATTACCCAGCTCTGCTGTTACCTCTCCACATAACACTGAGTTTGTGCTTGTGAACTTTCTGCTTTTTAAAGACTCTAGGATTTTCGTCCAACAGGAGTTTTATCTCCATGTCCACTGGCATTGGCACAAAAAAGCAAAGTTAGTCTGTCTTTCATTGGCTTGTGTCCTGGCAATGCCATTTCCCTCATTAATGATGAATGTTCTCTTAGGCATTTTCTTCCAGAAAAAGCCCAGTTTAATTGCAGGTGAAAACTTGTTCTGGTCTGTAACCTTCTGACTCCATCAGTTTCTGAAATTCCTTCACGAACCGTTCAGCAGCTTCTTTGTCAGCATCAGCACTAGCACCTTCTCCATGTCTAACAACACTATGGATACCGGTTCTATTCTTGAATTTCTCAAACCAATTTTTTCTATCCTTGAATTTCTCAAACTCTTCACCGATGTCTTTGCTACTGCTAGTGGATGGCAAGTTCTGCGAAAGATTTTTGTAAATAGTTTGAGCTTGTAAACAGATCATGTTTTGAGATACACTATCTCCTTTCAGTTGCATGTTATTAAACCAAACGAGTAATAAAGTTTCCATTTCTTCCATAACTTTATTTCTTCGAGATGACACAATAGATACTCCTTTGGCCACATCCAATTCCTTATAAAAATCTGCTTTCTTCACAATTGTAACTATGGTGGATTTGAACAAGTCATACTGTTTGCACAGATCACTTTGTCTGATTCCTTTCTCATATTTTTTCACAATCTCTTTCTTAATTGCTATTGTGATTTTCTTCTTCTCTTCTTTCTTAGTTTTCTTTGCCCCCATGTTGAAAATAATATGCTGATCAGTGAAATGATGCTTATCTGGTAGAAAATAAACGTGAAGCTACAATAAAACATGTCACTTATAAAAAGAAATACATACAGTACACATAATAAATACAAACCTAAAAAAATCTTCACGAAGTGTATTTGTTTACACAAATACCGAAATAGATACACAAAAAAGCAAATACGTGCAGCATTCATCGTATTTCAGATAAATACGACATAGTAACAATTGTTACACTAGAGATGGTTCAGTGCATGCTCAGCTAAATGTGCATAAAAAAGTTAAAAAAATGTATAATGTAAAACAGGCTTTAGTTCATTTGAAAAGAAAAGCACCACAGTTCGTATCTAGAGGTCAAAATGGGATATGAAAAAAGTTCGTATATCGAAAAGATCATATGTCGAGCAGTTAGTAAGTTGAGGTATCACTGTATCCTTTACTGCCTTGCATCATATGCTCTGAAAACCATTAGTGACATTTCCCACCAAATTCTCTACTCTGAGAGGGGAGAAAGAGCACAATTCACTGCACCATCATCCTGTTTACTCTTTCTATACTGATGAAATATTCTATACCCTTCTATTCCATTCCTCTCATGAATTCATGTTCTAAAAATCAGGTGTTGCTGATAACTACGATCTTTGGCAAGACTGAGTCAATAAATGCTACAAAGTATAGAAGAGAATGTGCTATAATCACATTCTTTTCTGCAAATCACAAATTAATGAACAACTGCCAAAGATCACCTCTCGCAGATCTGTTCATTCCTTGTTCTTTCCCACCTTGTTCTGTCACTTACCTATTCTCTTTTCCTCTCTCTATCTTTTGCTTCTGTACTTTCTTGATGTCCTCTCATTTCCTCCCTTTCCCTGGTTCTCCCATTCCCCCCTCCTTCTCTCCTATTATTCCCATAATTTTCTCTCACTCCTACTCTTGCTTACCCTCACATTAATTAGCTTTCAATTTCTTTATCTTTCTCTTCATATTCTGTAATTCATTTTTCATACATTCATTCTCTTATCTCAGTATCTCTCTCTACCCCCCCTCCTCCCTTTCACTTGATATTCACCCACACAATTCACACCATCTTCTAAATCTGCTTAATCCCCAGTCATGCTACCTAATATATCCATCTTCATGTTACACTCATTTTCCTCATCCATCGATCATGCTCCTTTCTATTGCTCATTCTGCAAGAACTCACTCATTTCTGATGCATGCACCGCTACTACCAAAATGAGGGATAGCGACATCAAGATTACCAAGCTTTTCGACTGTTTGCATTTTATGCAGACATGGATAATAAACCTGAATCAGTAATTTTAATTTATTTGATTCATTAATCTTGCTGGTGTTAGGACAGCTGCATTTCCAATAAGTTTTGCTACTACATATTGATAAACTTCTTCCACAATCAATATTGACTATGGCATGTTATGTATAAAATATACCTACCCCCCATTTGTACTGGAAGACTGTATTTTGATAGGCCTACCAGAAGAAATGCATCACTCAATATTAAATATCAAAATATAATACTAAACATAATATATCACCAAGATAGTTGCAAACCTAACCTGCTATAATGAAAACAAATTATAAAGTTAATGCTTGGTACATGATTACTTTATCAATGATTACTTTTGAATTTATTTTTTAGGGGAAACAGTGCAATCATGTCTATCTTCTATGCAATTTCTTTAAAGTATGAACAACTTACTTCGAAATCATATTTTAGTCTCTTTCCCAGAAAATAGGCATTGTTTATAATTCCATGATGAGTTAAAGTTGCAGCTTTGGGTGTTCCTGTAGTTCCCTGGAAAGAAAAAAAAAAAAAAATGATACCTTAGCTAGCATTATTAATACTATTCATTGTCATCATCATCAAATTCCTGACATGTACCCTCAAGGAGAGGGGGTGTGTGTGTGCAGGATATGCTAGTACCACATGAGAAATTTAAATCATTACTAACTACAATTTTCCTCCAAATCAGTCTCTTACTTGTCAAGACTCCAACATTATCAGATCTTATATTTCTATCGTCTAAGGTGCTTTGTACTGTATCAATCCGCCTATATCTTGGTCTTCCTCTGGGTCATTTTCCTGCCAACCTGGCAGAGAACACTTGTTTTGCTAATCTTTCCTCGCCCATTCTGTTTAAGTGACCATACCACCTGAGATTAGCTCTGCTAACGCATTCCTGGATGCTGACAATGTCAAGTTCTTTCCTAATATCCTCGTTTTTAATATGATATTGCCATTGATGCCATCTGTTTATGCCTCTAATCTTTCTCAGAACTCTCATATCTGCAGTCTCTAGTCTTTGGTCAAGTGTTTTACTTCTGATCCAGCTCTCAGATCCATAAGTTAAAACTATTCATTGTGAAGATGAAAAATAGCATACAAAATAATTACATAGTTATACAAAATAATTTTGTCTTTCATTATAACACACTACTCCAAGGTAATAGTTTAGAATAGATTTGTGACAAACATGTGACTGCATGTGTAGAATGATTCTAATACAATGCAATGCATGTGCTGTACTGTTTCTTTGTTAAAATTTCATCACTGTTATTCTTTGCTTACATTGATGATGTCTTATGATACATAGATGATGAACAGTAGATGGAGGATTAAGTTGTGCAGATGGTGGATTATATGGAGTGGGGTGTCATCCCTTGATGAGTCCTTGGTTATTATTATTATCATTATTATATAATTTGTACAATAAATAATTTTTACTGTGGTATATGTGTGATTTTATAATTATAGATTGGCTATAAAATCTATTCTAAAGTAATAGAGAAGACTCTCACAACAAATATAGTGAACTCACAATAAAGAGTTCATGGTAACCGTGAGTTCACTATAGTGAGAATAAGCTATATCTTTTTTGTCAACTAATTCAATCATATACTCACAGAAGTAAACTGGATATTCACCGGGTCATCAAACTGCACATTTTTTTCAATTTCATGCAGAGCCTCAAAATCCTTACTTCCACCTGTTTCTAATAATTGCAGAAAACTTATTGTTCCCCTGAAAATAAAATTAAATAACTATTAATATTCTGTGACATCTAATGTTTATTTCATGACAATAAAATCACAAATATAGAAAATCACTACCAGATCATTAGTAGTGCAAACAAAAGAATAGGATGGCCTGGAATACAATGGTTAAATCTGAAAAAAACATATGGGATAGATAATGATGGAAGAGAGTAGCCAAGGGCAGAGATGCAGAAGTCAGACTGAGAAGTAGCATAGATAAAATTGGTTACAGACCCAGCATTGAATTACTATTTTTTTTTAATATACAAATGTTGGGATTATCAAAATAAGATAAATGAAATTATTGCAATGAATGATTTCATTTGCCAAAAAATTGTTTGGTAAAAGTAAAATATAACCAACCACCATGGCAAACACAGCTGGCCTGGTTGGCCGAGTGGTTAGCGTATCCACTCGCCAACCAAAAGGCTGTGGGTTCGAATCCTGCCGTGGGCATGGATGTTTGTGATTGTTTGTGAAAGTACTAGTGGTGGTAGTCGGCAGTAGATGGCATTGGTGTTAGATGATCGAGGTTGGAAGAGTAGTGAGACGAAGAGTAGATGCCCTCCTTCGATGAGTCTTAGGATCCTGGAGGTGTGATGTAATAATAATAAGAAGAAGAAGAATAATGGCCCTGAGTTTCTCGTGTTTCTTAAATGGGACATGGGTGCTAAGAATCTCTGGTGAACCAATCGAAATAAGAGCATGGAATGTTGGAACTATGTTTGAAGCTGGAAAGCTGAGAAATGTTATTGAAGAAATGAGACAATTAAAAATACAAATCTTAAGTTTGAGTGAAATAAGATGGCCAGGCTCAGGTAAACACTGCTCTCAATATGACCTTATGTTATTCTGGAAGCAGTAATAATACTCACTGACATGGATTAGGAACCTTAATAAATAAAGAAACATCTAAAAGTGTACTCAACTTTATTCCGTTCTCCAATAAGTTAATGCCACTGCAACTCAAGGATCAAGCAATCAACATCAATGTTATTCAAGTATATGTACCAACTGCAGACAAGGATGATGCAGAAATTGACCTTTTCTATTCTCAACTGAAAGAACTTCTCAAAATGACAAAGAAAAATGGCATCAACATCATCATGGGAGACTATAATGCAAAAGTAAGTAGGGAAAGGAGTATCTGGAGTCATAGTAGTACAGTTTGGACTTGGGGTAAGAAATGATAGAGGAGATCGCTTAATACAAATTTGTCAAGAAGACCTAATAATTACAAATACGTGGTTTGAGGTGCCAAACAGAAGACTCTACACATGAAAATCTCCACAAGACTAAAACAACAGAATAGTCAGAAACCAAATTGATTACATCTTAGTCAATCAATGTTTTAGAAGTAGTGTAAGGAGTGCAAAGACTTATCCTAATGCTGACATGGGTTCAGACCATAATCCACTAGTAGCTGAACTCAAATTGAGACTAAAATCCAGAAAACAAACCAGATGAAAAAACTAAATTTAAAAAACTTAAATTCAAAAATAGAAAAATAACTTAAATTAGGATTTAATAGAAAAATTACTTGGAGCTCCAATGACGATGAACTAGAAGCGAATGAATAATGGAAGAAACTAAAAAAAGAATTATTAAAATAAGTACAGAAATACTGGGTTATAGTGCATCTCATAAGCAGGATTGGATGGCTGATGAGATCTTATCCCTTATGGACCAATGCAGACTGCATAAAGATAAAGATACTACAAAATATAAAGTCAAGATAAAATCTAAAATAAAAGAAGCCAAAGAAAACTGGATGAAAGAAAAATGTAATGAAATTAAGGATCTACAAAAAAAAAACATGATAATTTCAATATTCACCAAAAAATTAAAGAATTCTCAGAACAGATGAAAAAATGATATCCTATTCTACTTTGGAATCCTAAACATATCTAAAAAAAAACAAGATTGGACTGAATACATTAAGGCACTACTTTCTGATAATAAAGAAGACTTAACAAATTCAAGGAATATAGTCACAGACCCACCTATCTTGAAGTCTGTAGTAGTAAAGATGATCAAATTATCAAAAAATGGTAAAGTGCATGGACCTGATGAACTACCAGGAAATTATTAAACTAATCAATGACAGTAATATTGATAAAATTAGAAAATTATTCAACAGAATTTATGATACTGGTAAACTACCCTCTGAATGGATGAATTTCATTGCATTGCCTAAAAATCCTAATATAAAAACTTGTGATGATTTTTAGATTGATTAGCCTAATGAGCCAGACTCTCAAAATATTCCTAAAAATTATTCATAACAGAATATACCAGTAATGTGATGATCAAAGAAATGACCTTGTTCCTAGGCCATTTCTGAAAGAAATGGCCTAGGAACAAGGGGAAGCACTTTTCTGCTCACATATCTTAGCACAAAGATGCAGAGAACAACAAACTGACCTTTATATTTGTTTTATTGATTTCAAAAAGCTTTTGATAAGGTCTTGAAAGTTTTTCCACTTGGTTCTACTATAAATTAAAGATGCTAAGAAATTATTATTATTATTATTATTATTATTATTATTATTATGTGACACCTCCAGGGAGTACAAAGACTCATCGAGGAAGAGCATGCATCGAATGATTGATCCCTTCCAACTACTAACCGCGCTCAAACTTACTTAACTTTTAGCGTGAGCCATTAATAGCGGAGGCTCTACCAATTGACCAACCTTTGCTGGCAGAAATTATATTCTTGGTTTCATCCTTTATCCAAGTGTAAGCAAAGTTTGCATGAAGTCACTTCACTGTCGTGAGACTGGGCTACTTGTATATAGAGGCTAATGGCTTCGCATCATAATAAATTTAGTTTAATCCTTTATCCAAGTTTGAGCAAACAAATCTTCAGGACTGGGGTAAGGTAGTGCAACTCGTAGCAAAGGTGGACCAAGCTAACATCACTCCTATCTCAGTATCTCCCATAATGCAAAACACATCTCCTTGCGGATATGTATAATGTTATGCATTAAGGGAAGGGCCACTACCCAGACTAGTTTCGACCTTTATTGAGGTCTCTTCAGTGGGAGATAGGAGAGATGTTAGCTTGGTCCACCTTTGCTACAAGTTGCCCGGTGTTGTACTACCACCTTACCCCAGTCCTGAAGATATTTTCAGGCGCAAACTTTGTTTGCTCACACTTGGATAAAGGATTAAACTAAATTTATTATAGTCTAACCAAGTGAAAAATAAACTTTCAACTTCACATCAATTGCCTTAGTATCCCATTATGAGATACTAAGCACAATCAAACTTTGTTTACTTACACTTGGATAAAGGATGAAATTAAGAATATAATTTCTTGCCATCTTTAATTTATTTTGAGAAGGTCCAGCATAATAAAATCACAAACATCTTAGAACAACTAGGCCTAGATAATAAGGAAGTTAGACTCATTAAAAACCTCTACTGGCGCCAGACTGCATCTGTCCTAACAGACAACATCAGAATAAAATAAGCAATATCAAAATTGAAAGAGGAGTGAGACAAGTCTTATTTCTCAAGGCCTTAGAAGGAAGAAAGGAAGGAGTAATCATAAACAGCCAACCAATAACTTATGCTATGCAGATGATACTGCTTTAATTACAACAAATATTCAAGATCTTCAACTACTGCTAGAATATGTCAACAAAGAAAGCACAGAAATGGGCCTAAAAATTAACACACACACACACAAAAAAAAACAACAACTGAAATTTATAATAATAATCAACAGCTCTTAGATAAAAGATATAAGCTAACTTAATTCTAAATGGAAATAAAATTGAACAAGTGAACAAATTCAAATACCTAGGATCCTGGCTAAATGAAAATTTAGACTGTGAAATAGAGATAAGATCAAGAATTGAAACTGTAAGACAGTCCTTTATCAACATGAAACACATTTTATGAAATTTTATGAAACTCAACAATGTTTAAACATTCACATTCCATTATGAATGATGTAGTGCAACGTATGGTCAAGTTTACTATATGAGTTGAAACATGGATGTTAAAAGCAAATACAATAAAAAAAACTGGAAGCCTTTGAAATGTGGATATTTAGAAGAATGCTCAAGATCCCATGGACAGAAAAGGCGAAGAATGAAGAGGGATTGAGAAGAATAAATAAAAATCGAGAACACTCTACACAATTGCTGCATTGTGTAGAGTGGATTTATCGCTCCTGAAGGATAAGTAACTTTTTTGAATTTTAGTTGAAAATATTAACTTATTGTAGTCTTAGTTTTAAAAGAGTATGTGATTGAATAAGCTACTTAGTTTGTAATTAAATTGTGTTTTTTTTTTGTTTAAATACGACATTCAGTGGCATTGGCTTAGATCAGTGTTTCCCAACCTTTTTCCACTTATGTATCCCCCTTTTAAACCCATTTCTATAAATTGCACCTCTTGTTTTTAAAATAGCTGTTTTTAAATACTGACACTTTTGTTCAGTGCTTATCTTAATGTCATCATCCCCTACAAATGAAAACCCATATACTTTCCACAGTATTTCCTTTTGTTCTGTGTAGTACCTAAGGCATGAGCCTTTTTACTGTCTCCCGTGTGAGTGCACTCACAGCTGTGGACATGTGTTGAGAAGTACTTGGCGATGGGTTATAATCCACATCAAGTTTTGGTTTTTTAACCATTCTTGTTTTCAACTACTGATCCATAACTGACACGCTTAAAAATCACTGACAATAATAACTGAAACTACATTAAACATTAAATAAAAAAACTACTTGAAAAGAATCACAATTAAAGACAACGCACTTACTTACACTCAGTCGATAACTGAACTGATCAAACAGTCTGGCTATGGATGTGTTTAATTTTTGGAGGTCTAGAAATGTCACAAATGGAAGCCAGTGGAAGGTTTGTTATTGCAAGGTCATTTCTTAGTACCATGCGATTGTTCTGGAAAGGAGGATGGGTGACAAAAGTGATGCATGAACTGTGTGTAATGAATGGTAGAAGAGTGGTTTGGGGGAGGGGTTCATAGCCACATCTTCACCAATCATCATTCGTCAATGTGAGCTAGTTTTGAAGTGTCTCCATTAGCGGTGATTCAAAATTAACATTTATTGTTCCATAACTAACGTTTGCATTTTGTTTACTTTACTTGTTTTTCCACTATTACTGATTATTTTTTGTGTACCCCTGAACAGCCTAGCACGTACCTGGGGGATAAGCATACCAGCAGTTGGGAACCGATGGCTTAGATAATGATGATAGTGGTGGTTCGGATTCCTTGAAGGTGTCACATAATAATAATAATATTTGGTATGGCACCAATGCATGGTAGAGCAAGGGCAGCAAAGACCATGTTATTGGGTGATTTGAATTTGTAGGATTTTGTGCAGTGTAGTATGTGAGAAATGTATTTGTTGAAAAAATTAAAGGATATGTAAATGGAAATTGAAACCAGAGAGAGAGAGAGAGAGAGTATTAAATGTTTCAAAAGTGATTGCCTGTTAGGTAACAAGAGCACAGTAAATGTTAGTGGAGTGGACAGTACCGACAGTAGGATGAAAAATGATGTTATTAATGTCGAATGTGCAGCTGTGAAAACAGAGGAGAATGAAATGGACTTGAATAAAGAAATAGTGTGCTTGAATGTTATCCTTTACAGGATAAAGTGAGACACTGAAAAATTGTAGAAGTGGCAAGAGATTAGCAGGGCTGAAAAGAGAAGGAAGCACATGGTCCAAAGTAATAATAAAGACCAAGTGAACAAACAAGAAAAACAAGTTAAGGAGAAAATTATATATGAAAATTATATATAAGAATCAGCCCATCATCCATATCAAAAAACAGGAATTATAAAATGCCTCATCAGAAGAGCCAAAACAAATTGTTCTACTTTTGATTATCTACAGAAAGAACTTTCTACTATCCAACAACACATGAAACTCAATGGCTTTTCTGAAAAAAGTACTCAACATCTTCTCAATTCTTATAATCCTCCACAAAACAACAAAGTTTCAATACGTCGAGTGCCTATTCCTTATATCGCCGGTATTTCAGAACCTATCGCAAGAATTTTAAAGAAATATGATTTAACAACTAAGTATTCGCCTATTAACAAATTGTCTTCTCATTTTCCTTCTTCTAAAGACAAATGCTCAGCTTTATCTCTTCCTGGAGTTTATCAAATTCCTTGCAACTGTGATCTCTCTCTTATTTTGGACAGACTGGACGTTCTCTTGAAAAAAGAATCCAAGAACATCAGTCCTCCATTCTTCACAACAAACCTGAAAAGTCTGGATTGGCTCAACATGGGATTGAAACTGACCACAGCATCTTTTGGTCCAGGATTCACCTCTTACATAGATCCCGTTATAGGTTCGAACGTTTGTTCAAGGAAAGCGTGGAGGCTTTGCTCCATCGTCCCAACCTGAATCGTAATGACTGTATATCTATATCAAAAATCTGGGAAAGTCTAATCAAGATTACTCATTAATTTTTTATTTATTTATTTATTTTTATTTTATTTTATTTTTTATTTTTTTTATTGTATTTTATTTTTTCAATCATGTCTCTACTTCAAAATATTCCGTTTCATACTTAGTGATATAACATCACGCAGCGTGTTCTATTTTTAACGATCTATTGTTAGCATTCTAGCTTGTATTTTTTTAAACTGTTCTTGTAATACCACTGAATATGGTCTGTTATTTCCAGACCGAAATATTTGGTTAAATAAATATCTTTCTTGTGTTTACGTGAATATATCATTCAATTATATATGGAGACTCAATCATTAGGGGAGTACTTAATGAAAGTGTAACAAAATTGTGTTTCTCTGGATCAAAAATTTACAATATTAGTCATGCCATTAGAATGAAAAAAGGTAAGTTGAAGGAAATGACTGTCTTGGTTGGCACAAGTGATTTGAGAGGCGAGAGATATTCTGAGGGAGGAAGTAAAGGAGTTGTTAGAAGGGGCAAAACTAAAGAGCGAGACGGTGAAGATTGTAAGTCTCCTACCACACTATGATAGAGGCAAACTGGGGAGAATGAGGAAGGCATTGCAAACTGAGGAGAATGAGGAAGGCATTGCAAACTAATGAGTCTATACATACATTGTGCAGAAGGAATGATGTAGGATTTGTGGATCTGTGGTCTGTGTTTGAAGGAAAGAAGGATTTATTCAGTGCTGATGGAATGCATCTAAATGGTTTTGGTGTTAGATGTCTAGAGAGAGAAAGAGAGAGTTTTGTTCACTGAACATGGTGAAGTGCAAATTCAGGAAAACTTAAACAATTAGGATGGAAGCAGTTCAGGCGAGTGAGTATGAGAATGCCCAAGTGTTGAATTTAGTCTCTCTCAAGCAAAAATTATCGAATAGGGTAGTCAATTCAAGAAGTAAATGTGAATGGGGCCTAAAGGGATGCTGCAGTTTCTATATACTAATGCCAGAATGGTTAGTGCAACTCCACCAAAAGTTATAGGCATAGCGAGACTTGGCTAACAGCAGATGATGTAGTTACAGGGATATAATGTGAAGGGTTTAGTATTTTCAGGGAAGATAGAGAAGGTAGGATGGAGGGAGATGTGCTGCTGATGATAACAGATGAATTGGCCAAAAAGAATAGGAGATAGGCGAAGGGTGGTTGTTCATTTGAAGCAGTCTGGTGTGAGATTAAGGTCAGTAAGAGAAAATATACAATTGGTTGTTGCTGTAGGCCAGGGAATTCAATGGATTATCTAGAAGACATACATTGGCAAATTAGTATGAGTATGAGATATAAAATTGAAAGAAGAAAGATCACATGGCAGAAAGGAAATGGAATTTGTACACCTGCTAAGAGATAATTACTTAAGGCACATGGGATGGAGGGGACTAGGGGTGTGAGAGTATTGGACCTGGTGATAGGATCAGAACAGCTATCCATAACCAAGGTGACCACATTGCCTCCGATTAGTGCAAGTGACCATACGGTCTTGATTTGGAAGATACAATATGAGGAATATTCTGTCAAGAAGGAGTATATATAGAACTACAAGGCAGGTGCTATGGCATAAAACGCTGCAGGATAAGGATGTTAGTAGTGCATGGGATATAGTTAAGGATCATCTAGAGGAAGCAATATTAAATTGTATACCCAAGGTAAGGAGGGTTAATCAAGTGGGAGTTAGATAGATGAGTAATATCATTAAGCACGAGTTGCAGAAGAAGAAAATGCTGTGGAGGGTATATAAAGAGAAAGATGAACAGCAAACTAATGGACGGTACAAGACTCAGGCAGGAAAAGTGACCAGCATGACAAGGAAGGCAAAATCAGATTATGAGAAGAATCTAACCAAGCAGGCCAAAGGAAATCTCAAAGAATGACTATGGAAGATTAACCTTAATGAGTGATGATGGTCATGAGGTGGCAGAAACAGATAATATAGTTGAGTTACTGAGTGACCACTTTGAAGGGCATATCATCCTAGTGATTACTGTTTTAGCATATATGACAGGCATTAATGTGTGAACAGAGGTGGATGAACTGGAAATTCTTAGGATATCGCAGAATCTCAGCGTAAATACTGCTGTGGGATTAGATGGAATATCAGTGAGAGTTTTTCAAGAATGTGCAAGGGAACTGGCAATGTCTGTGACTAGGCTCTTTAATTTAGGTCTCAGTTCTGGTAGAGTTCCAAGGAAATGGGACAGAGGGCAAAATAATTCCCTTGCATAAGGGAGGTTCTAAGACTGGAATGGTAAATTACAAATTAATCAGTATCTCAGGTGTTGTGGTAAAAGTAATGGAAAAATTGGTCAAAAAGAGACTTCAAGAATGGGTGGATAAAAATATGATACTGCAGAGGGGCTACATGGCTTTGTGAAGGGTCGGTCACGGCTTGTTAATTTACTATCATTTTATAATAGAATAACAGCAGAGTTGGATAAAGGAAATGGTTACATGATGATTCTGCTGGATTTTGCAAAGGCATTTGACAGAATACCACCACATGGAATTCTGTTAAGCAAATTAGAACAAATGGAGATGGATATGGCACTGTTAAGTGGATAAGAGGATGGCTGCTGGACGGATATCAAAAAAGTGGTATATGGAGTTGAAGAATCAAGGCAAAAATAGATAAGTAATGGTGTGCCACAAGGTTCGGTGCTGGGACTATTATTGCTTAATTTGTCAATAAATGATATAGGAAATAACCTGAAAGGAAATAGTTAATTGTTTGCTGATGATGCAAAATTAGTTCAAGTAATAGTTAATCAAGGTAGTGTGAAGAGCTTGCAAGATGATTTAAATAGGCTGTCAGTAGAGGGCACAAGATAAATTATCAGTTCCATGTGGAGAAATGTAAAGTTATGCATTTGGGATAAACAGATTAAAAGGCATGTATCACATTGATACCACTGTACTCCAGGAAATAGATGAAGCTGGAGATTTGGGGGTAGTGGTAAACAGAGAGTTAAAGTTTAGAGAATATATTGCTAAGGTTGCTAAAGTAGCCATAGGATTGCTTGGCTATTGAAGACCACATTAACAAGTAGAGATAAGGAAGTTGTTATTCCTCTTTATAAGGCCTAGATATGTCCACATCTGGATTACTGTGTTCAAGTCTGGCCTCCTGTGTGTGTTTCTTGAGGATGAGGAAGTGCTGGAGAAGATTCAGAGGCGAGTGACCAAGATGATAAGTGGCCTGTGGAATGTTCCCTATGAAGATAGATTAAGGGTGTGTGGATTACAGAAGTTTGCTGATAGGAGAAAAAGTGGTGATATGCTAGAAACATTTAAGTCACTTAAAAGTTTTATAGGACTGGTGCAGGGGAAATGTTTCAGCACTTAGCTAGAGGGGGCCAGAACAAAGGGTCATCCCTAGAAATTAAATAAAGATGTGGTTAGTAGAACTAGATTTTTTGCTTGGATAGTTGTGAATGAGTGGAATCAGTTGTGAGTGCTTTATCTGTTATTGGGTTTAAGGAGAGTTATGATAGTTTGTGTGGATAGTTTGGGTCTCCCACTAGGCATCTTCAGACTCCATTGAGGTGTCCATACAATAATAATAATAATCATCATCTAATAAGAAACCATAAATATAACATTCTCCGGGTAATACTAGAAGGTTAAATCAATAGAAAGAGAAAACCTGGAAGAAAGACATATTATTATTATTATGGGCAACTCCAAGGAGTCCTTAGTCTCATTGAGGGAGGCCCTAAACATCATGTCAAGAACTATTTAGCATTCGCATAGTGTCTATCATACTTTGCCTTGAACTCATTCACAGTTATGGAACCCACAACAGATTCTGGCATCTTATTTCACTCATTCACCACTCTGCAAGTAAAAAACCTAGTTTTAACACCCTTGCTCAATTTCCATGGATGGCCCCTAATTCTCCCACCACCACCAGACCTGTTCTGAAAAATTTCCTCTGAATTAATCTTGTAAAAACTCCTTAGTAATTTGAATGTCTCAATCATATCACCCCTTTTCCACCTATCAACCAATTTCTGTAACCCATAGATCTTCAACCTGTCCTTGTAAGGTTCATTCCATAGACCAGCTACCATCTTAGTCACTCACCTATGGATCCTCTCTACCTCCTCCCATCAAGAAGAGACACTGGTACCCAGATTTGGACACAGTAGTCAAGAATGGGTCTTATCAAAGCACGATAAAGAGGAACAATAACCTGCTTGTCTCTGCTAGTCAAAGTATTTCTTCAGTAGCCAAGTGAGCTGATTTAGCCCACTTTTTGCTATGTGCCCCCCCCCCCCCCCCAACTTCAACTTCCTATCCACCAACACTCCCAAATCTGGCTTCGTCAATTTCCTGGAGTACAGTTGCACCATGTGGTATACTGCTGCTAATCTTTTCACCCCAAATTGCATAACCTTACACCTTACTACATTAAACTGACATCCATTACCCTTAGCCTAGTCTGCCAATCTATCCAAATCATCCTGCAAAATTTTGACATCATGTGCATTCACTATTGCTCTAACCAACTTTGGTTAGAGCAATAGTGAATCATGGCTAGACAATATAAAAAACTGGACTAAACAGAACACAGTGCTGTTAATTATAGCCACTAAAGACAGAAGTAAATTTGCAAAGGTGGTAGTTAAACTTTGTTAGGAAATAGCACCTGAAGAAGAAGAAAATATGACTGGATGAATATGATATCATATCACATATCATTCTGAGAATGATACCTTAGTGAAGTGCTACAGGCTCTGAGTCAGTATGATCTGAGGTGGAGAAGACCATGAAATAATTAGTTATATGTTGCTATTGGTCTATAGGAATGAGATTAAGAGACTGGAAAGAATGGATAGGAAGTGAGTGAGTACAGGCATGAGAGAGTTATGCGAATGATAGAAAGGTTGAGAATAGGAGACCTAGGGGAAGAGGGGAGAATGAGAGGAAGGTGAGACAGTGCAGGCTCTAGGGATGGAGAGGTGAGAAGGAGGCAAATAAATAGGAGAGCAAGGAGAGAAAATGTCAAAGTCAAGAGAGAGAAAGAGAGAGAGAGAGACTGATGCAGGGTGACAAAGGAAGGAATAGAGTGGTAAGAGTGTGATGTATGGAGGCCCGATGATCTGTGGGCTGCAAAACAGAAATGCCAGAGTGTTTACCTGGAGAAATGACAGTGCAAATATGGCAGTTAAGCGAAATGAAAGAGTGAATGAGATGATTATGATGATAGATATGAATAACTTGAAAGGAAGTGTGAATCAGTGGCAAGAGACCTGAAATTAATGCTTGAGGTTGTACAGTAGAAGAGTGAGAGAGGGAAGACAGTGAGTGTGTAACCCATGGATAATGCAGAGAACAGTATTGATAATGAATGGTCTGATAGCCAGATACGTTGAAAGAATAGATTATGCAGATGCCCAGAGTGCATTTGAGGACAAAAAAGAACTGTGTGTGTGAGAGAGAGAGAGAGAGAGAGAGAGAGAGAGAGAGAGAGAGAGAGAGAGAGAGAGAGAGAGACAGCTTGTACATGAATGAGGAATAACATAGGCATCTGAAGAGAATGTTGTTGGGGAATAAGTAAAAGTGTTGGTGCAGAAAAACTAGAATTATCAGGGTGGATGGAAGCATGATTAGCTTCTTGTGGGAATAATCACTTAAGAGAAAGGGAAAACACATGGTGCAATGCAGAATTCAGTGCAGTCTAGACAGAAAAAATATAAGTATAGAAATACTGACAATGCATTGATGTTTCTTTAAACAAATGCCATGATTATCCAGAATAAAGGAGATTAACTGATGGCACTGATAGCCTAGATCTGTCCAAAGATTACTGCAATTGATGAGACATTGTTAGTAGCAGCATATATCATTTTTTTGGTTGCAAGGGCAAGGAAGAGCAAACAATGGTAGAGTATTCTTTATGATAAGGAATACTCTACCATGATAAGGATTTGGGGAGTTGAGTAAACTAGATGTAAATAAGGCTGTGGGACGTGATAATATATCACCGCGTATTCTGAAGGAATGTGCCAGAGAGTTGACACCTGCCTTGACATATTTTTTTAATACAAGTCTTGCACTTGGTCAAGTCCCTAAAGAGTGGAAGGAGGGCAAGATTGTGCCACTTCATAAAGGAGGTGATCGAACTCAAGCATCAAACTATAGGCCTATCTGTGTGTCAGGTGTTGTGGTTAAGTTGTTGGAGAAGCTTGTGAGAACTAGGATCCAGAGTTGGGTTGACAACAATGGTATAATCTTTGATGGACAGCATGGATTTGCTAAAGGGAGGTCGTGTTTTAGTAATCTACTTACTTATTACAATAAAGTGACTGCTTCCCTGGACAGAGGAGAAGGATACACAGTAATATACTTGGATTTCGCAAAAGCTTTTGATAGAGTACCTCATGATAAGTTGACAGTCAAACTAGAGCAGATGGGGTTGGATATTAGATTAGTGCATTGGATTGGAGACTGGCTATCTGATAGGTATCAACAAGTTGTGTATGGGGGTGCAATATCCAAGAAAAGGAAAGTCACTAGTGGAGTGCCTCAGGGATCTGTTTTAGGGCCATTACTATTTAACTTGTATACTAATGATATTGGCAAAGATTTGGATGGAGATATTCAGTTGTTTGCAGATGATGCAAAGTTGGGACGAACCATAAAGAGTAGTGAAGATGTTGTGGCCTTGCAAGAAGACTTGAATAAATTAAGTGATTGGGCAAGCAAATGGGGATGTGAGTTCAATGTTGCAAAATGTAAGGTTTTAAAATTTGGAAAACAAAGATGGGATGCAGAATTTATGCTTGGTGAGAATATACTGTTGGAAGTAGAGGAAATAAGAGATCTGGGGTGTGATAGTGGATAAGGATCTAAAATTTAGGGGACACATCGCCAAAATTGTGAAGACAACACAAAGACTTCTGGGAATGATGCGGAGGACACTGACGTGTAGAAGTAGGGAGATTCTTGTTCCATTGTATAAAGCTTTGATTAGGCCACACATGGACTATTGTGCCCAGATTTGGTTACCTGGTTTTCAGAAGGATGAAGAGATGTTGGAAAGGGTCCAAAGGCGACTGACTAAGGTAGTTTCTGACCTCTGGAATGTCGAGTATGAGGAAAGATTGAAAATATGTAATTTGCAGAGTCTAGTGGAGAGAAGGAAGAGGGGAGATATGATAGAGACCTACAAGTTGGTAAGGGGTTGTTATAGGATCAATGGTGGAGAAGTTCTACAGAGAATAGTGGGAGATCAGGGGAGAACCAGAGGTCATCCCTGGAAACTATATAAAGAGGGTGTGAGTAGGGGAGTGAGAGGCAGGTGTTTTTCGTGCAGAGTTGTGAATGATTGGAATGCCTTGCCTGAGAGTGTAGTGTCTGCAAGGAGTTTGAATGTGTTTAAGACGCGGTATGATGAGATGTGTGTGAGATAAAAGGACCTCCTAGATGAGTCTTTGACTCCATGAGGTCTTGTTTAATAATAATAATAATAATAATAATAAAAAATAAAAAATATTTAATAATAATAATAAGTGATGAGTTGTGTCCTGTCAGAGTGGAGAATTTGAAGGGCAATGGCACTATGGTTTTGAGAGCTCCCCCCCCCCCCCCACCCCCCCCCCCCCCCACCCCCCCCCCCCCCC
This sequence comes from Typopeltis vanoorti, assembly GCF_054136105.1. Classification (NCBI taxonomy): domain Eukaryota; kingdom Metazoa; phylum Arthropoda; class Arachnida; order Uropygi; family Thelyphonidae; genus Typopeltis; species Typopeltis vanoorti. The sequence goes on from NC_143554.1 coordinate 91,669,558, forward strand.
ACCCCCCCCCCCCCCCACCCCCCCCCCCCCCCACCCCCCCCCCCCCCCACCCCCCCCCCCCCCCACCCCCCCCCCCCCCCACCCCCCCCCCCCCCCACCCCCCCCCCCCCCCACCCCCCCCCCCCCCCACCCCCCCCCCCCCCCACCCCCCCCCCCCCCCACCCCCCCCCCCCCCCACCCCCCCCCCCCCCCACCCCCCCCCCCCCCCACCCCCCCCCCCCCCCACCCCCCCCCCCCCCCACCCCCCCCCCCCCCCACCCCCCCCCCCCCCCACCCCCCCCCCCCCCCACCCCCCCCCCCCCCCACCCCCCCCCCCCCCCACCCCCCCCCCCCCCCACCCCCCCCCCCCCCCACCCCCCCCCCCCCCCACCCCCCCCCCCCCCCACCCCCCCCCCCCCCCACCCCCCCCCCCCCCCACCCCCCCCCCCCCCCACCCCCCCCCCCCCCCACCCCAATAGTGGAATTACTGAATGAGTACTTTCTGATAAACTACTCATACTTTATCAGTATGAGTAGTTTATCAGAGGCAAGTATCAGGAGAGGAAGTGAAGGAAACAGAGGTGTATCAGATGTTGGTTGGGTTACATGTGAATAAGGTTGAAGAATGGATGACATATTATTATTATTATTATTATTATTCGTGACACCTCCAAGGAGTCCGTAGACTTATCGCAGGAGGATACCCATTGCACAACTCTCCATCTTCACCACTCCACCGAACCTCTACTACCAATCATCTATATCAACACCATCTACTGCCCGGCACCACCACAACTAGTATTTTTTTTCTGTAAATTGCGTGTGTTCACCATATCACCATGTATTCTTAAGGAATGCACACCATAGTTGGCTATGCCCTTGACCTGGTTGCTTAAGTCTTGCAGCGGGTAGGGTTCCTAAGGAGTGGAAAGAAGGCAAAATAGTACCACTCCACAAGCATGGTTCTAAGACAGAAGTCTCCAACTATAGGCCATTCTGTATAACTGTGATTGTGGACAAGATGTTGGAGAGATTGGTAAGGAATAGAATACAGGATTGGGTTGATGGACATAGCATTCTTTATGGTGGTCAGCATGGATTTGTAAAGGGTAGGTTCTGTTTAATAATTTACTTGTATTTTATGATAAAGTGACAAGTGTATTAGATAAGGAAGAATCATATACAGTGATATTTCTTGAACTTTGCAAAATCGTTTGATAGATTATCACATGATAATTTGGTGTACAAGCTGAAGAAGATGGGAATAGATAGTATATTGGTCAGATGGATTAGAGATTGGCTCTCTGAACGATACCAACAAGTTGTGTATGATGGTGCGGTGTCTCAAAAAAGGATGGTAACCAGTGGCATGTCTCGGGCCCCTACTGTTTATCGTGTTTGTAAACGATATATCATGTGGACTGACGGGGATCTTCAGTTGTTTGCTGATGATGCAAAATGGGAAGAATTTATAAGTAGCACTGCTGATGTTAATTCCTTTCAGGAAGATTTGAATAGACTTTTTACTTGGACAAAAGAGTAGAGTTGTAGTTTTAATATCAATAAGTGCAAGGTGTTGCATTTTGGAGTACAGAAATATAAGGCTATCGATGGTGCCATACTACATGAAGGGAAGTGGATGAGATAAGAGATTTAAGAGTGATGGTTGACAGTAGATTAAAGTTTAGAGGACATGTTGCTAGTGTTGCAAAGGCTGCACATCATACTGCTGCTATGACAAGAAGTATTCTAACATGTAAAGATAAGAAAGTGGTTGTACCACTGTATTAGGCACTGGTTAGGTCGCACTTGGACTATTGTGCTCAGATCTGGTCGTATGGTTTTAAATGTGATTGCAATGTGATGTGGAGACACTGGAATGGGTCCAGAGATGAGTGACTAAGACAATATTGGGACTTTGGAATGCTGGCTATGGAGAGAGGTTGAAGAAATGTCGATTGCAGAGTTTAATGGACAGGAGGAAGAGAGTGATATGATAGAGACATTTAAATTAAAGAGAGGATTTTATCAGATTAATCCAGAGGGCATTATAAAAAGAATAGAAACCAGAGGTTATCCCTGGAAGTTATGTAAAAGTGTGGTGAAGAAGGTGAGGAGTAGATTTTTCACATGGAGAAATGTCAGTAAATGGAATGCATCACCAGAATGTGTTGTTAATGCAAGGAGTGCTAAGGATTTTAATATTCTATATGATAAATATGTTGTCAGTTGAATGAACCTCCCACAATGAGTATGCCAACTCCATGGAGGGTGCAAATGTAATAATAATAGTAATAAGTTACATGTGCTGTATCTATTCCATTACACCTTATAATGAGTTAAAACCAGCACAAAGTAGTTTTTTTTTATAGTCAGTTTTGGGAACATATGATGTAAAGTAGAGGTGGATAGGACAGAATATTTAAAGAGGGTGTTGCTATAAGCCAAGGAGCATAGAGGGTGAAGAGGAGAAGTTTTGGCAGTTGAGCTTGGTGAGTGCAAAAAAAAAGAAAATCATTATGGGAAATGCTAACTACAGCAGTGTAAGTCAGGAAGAGAAGAAACATGAGAGGTTCAAGAGTTTTGTATATCAGAGGATCTGCTTGTACCTGAGATAGTATCCTTGCATCTGGTTTCAGAGAGTGACCATGTGATTTTGACTTGAAGGATGAAGAGACATACAGGAATATCAAGGAGAAAGGAATTCATGTGGATTTATAAGTCCAGTGATTATAATAATCTATGAAATCAGCTTGGGGCAGTTCCATTAACAGAAGAATTGAAAGGGTGAGATATCATCAGATCTTCTGTTGAACCCAGGACTTGGAAATTGAATGAGAATTTTAGGTAGAATTAAGGAGTAAGGGCCTCTTGCCAGTGAAGATAATTTCTGTGACTTGTTAAGTACAAGTGTCTGTGCCAGAAGAGCAGAAGCAATAATCAGGCCATGGAAATGAAGAACAGCAGTTCTGGAGGTCATCCCAGTTGATGCCACTGCAGTGCCAAAGGAAATGAGATTGGGTGTGATCAGGTGAGAGGGGGGGGGGGGGATGTTCCATGAGGGTAGAAAGTGCACAAAATTTGTGATCTGATTTGCCATGTACAAGGATGGTCTGAAAAGTTCTCAACCTAATAACGAAAAAATGAAATTATAATTTCAAATTTATTTTTTTATTTTTCAACATAATCTCCCTTAAGACTAATACATTTATTCCAGTCATGCTCCAGTACCATTATCCCATCCCTGTAGTGGTTCTCAGTAAGATCTGCAAAATACCCCTCCACAGCTGCAATCACCTCTTGATTCGAAGAAAAATGCTGACCAGCAAGAAAGAGTTTTAGTTTTGGGAAGAGATAGAAGTCAGAGGGAGCCAAATCTGGGAAATAGGGTGGATGTTCTATAATAAATTTAGTTTAATCCTTTATCCAAGTGTGAACAAACAAAGTTTGTGCCTGAAAATATCTTCAGGATTGAGGAAAGTTAGTGCAACACCAGGCAACTCGGAGCAAAGGTGGACAAAGCGATCATCACTCCTATCTCAGTATCTCCCATAATGCAAAGGGTGGATGTTCCAACAATTCATAGTGCAGATCCCTTAATTTTCCAATTGCCAAACCTTTGTGGGGAGATGCATTGTCCTGATGAAAGATGATTTTTTCTTCTGCAAACTGGGTCTTTTGTCATGAATTTTTTCGTCTAGTCTGGTTAAAAGATCGGAATAACATCGTCATCATCATCATCATCAAATTCCTGCCATGTACCCTCAAGGGGTGTACAGGATATGATAGCACTATATGAAAAAAATTACATCATTACTAACTTCCTAACTACAATTTTCCTCCAAATCAGTCTGTTACTTGTCAAGACTCCAAAATTATCAGATCTTATATTTTTATCGTCTAAGGCATTTTGTACCATATCAATCCACCTATATCTTGGTCTTCCTCTGGGTCGTTCTGCTGCCAACCTGGCAGAGAACACTTGTTTTGCTAATCTTTCTTCGCCCATTCTGTTTAAGTGACCATACCACCTGAGATTAGCTCTGCTAACACGTTCATGGATGCTGACAATGTCAAGTTCTTTCCATAATATCCTCGTTTTTAATATGATATTGCCATTGATGCCATCTGTTCACGCCTCTAATCTTTCTCAGGACTCTCATATCTGTGGTCTCTAGTCTTTGGTCAAGTGTTTTACTTCTGACCCAGCTCTCAGATCCAAAAGTTAAAACTGGTTTGAACACTGTCTTGTATACAGCTAATTTAGTGTTCCGACTAATTTCTCTCTTATTCCATATGAATTTATTCAATTGACTTCCCACCATACCAGCTTTGCTGATTCTGTTGTCTATTTCCATATTTAATTTACTATCGTCTGTAAAAATCGTGCCTAAGTAGCTGAAATATTTTACTTGTTATATAGGTTCTCCATTCACAACACAGTTGACATTTTGAATGATTCTGCCTATTTTCATTGTCTTTGTCTTTTTAATGCTGACCTTCAAACCATATCTATTACAACAGTTATTCAATTTATTCAACAGTTATTCAACAGTTAGTCAGGGAAACTTGCAGACTTGTAGTGGATTTATTTAGAAGTATAACATCATCTGCATAGGGCAAAGAGCTGACATTAACATCTCCAATTTTGATATCATGTTTAATACCACTTTCCTTCATAATGTGATCCATATAGATAATGAATAACAGAGGGGATAATGTTCAACCTTGTCTCACACCATATTTAACATTAAACCATCTTCCTGTACTTCCTTCAATTCTAACTGCTGACTTACAACTCAAATAAAGATTAAGTATTGCTTGATATAATCCCCCATTGACACAATATAACTGTAGCATATTGAATAGCTTCTCTCTTGGCACCTTGTCATATGCCTTTTCCAGATTGACAAAATTTAAATACAGATCTTTGTTATATTCCCATGATTTTTAGACTATTTGTGGTAAAGTGAAGATCTGATCCTGACAGCCTCTATTTGGCCTGAATCCAGCTTGTTCTTCACCAAGCTTTTCTTCCACAATTCTTCTTAACCGTTTCTCAAGTATACTTGCATAGATCTTGCCAGGAATACTCAGTAGGGAAATACCTCTGTAATTCTCACATTCAGTTTTATTTCCCTTTTTATATATGGATGCTATGAGAGTTCTACTCCAATCATCGGGAATTCGTCCATCTGTCCAGGCTTTCTAAACTATGCAGTGCAGCCACTGTAAGACTCTTATACCCATACTTCAGCATTTCTGGTCGAATATCATCTAGTCCTGCTGCCTTTCCACATTTCAAGCCTTTGATGGCTTTTTCTACTTCAAGTATGGATATGTATTCCTGACAGCATGCCTGGTCAGTGTTTTTTACCACTGTGCTGTCATCACTGCTTATTTCATTTAGCAGTTTTTCAAAATAATTACTCCATACTTCAAGAATATCTTTTTCTCCCATTTTCATGTCACCTTTATCATCTCTAACTCCTATTACAGCACTCTTTCCTCCTTTCCTAAGCTTCTTCAACAACCTCCAGAATATCTTACCACCTTCTTGATATTTATTTTCTATGTTCTTGCCAAAGTCCCCCCCCCCCATGACTTTTGTTAAGCTAGTTTTACACAGTATTTAGCATTCTTGCATTTGTCTCTGTATTCTCTAAGAATACAAGCTGACTTATTTGACAGGAACTTTTGATATGCTTTCTTCTTTTCCTTCACTGCCTCTTTAACTTTCTGTGTCCACCATGAAGATCTAATTTTTCTATCCTTGCAGACACATTTCACCACATGCTTCTCTAGCTGAATCAATCAGGGCTTTCTTCAAGGCTTGGCACTGAATCTCCAAGGTTTGATTCCTGTTCTCAAACTCTTTCATTTTTTCTTCAATAATCTTTGTGTATTTTAGTCTACAGTTCACATTTGAGAGCTGCTCAATTTATTTGCTTTAAAACTTTCTTACATGTTATTTTTTTCAATATGAAATTCAATTTCATCCTGCTAAAGACTAAATAGTGATCAATTCCAATTTCAAATCCTCTGTACACTCTTGTGTCCTGCACCAGGGAGAAAACATCATTATCAACAATAACATAGTCAATGAGACTTTTCTTATTCCTTGCCTCTTCTCTCCATGTGAATTTGTGCACATTTTTATGTTGGAACATGGTGTTAGTAATAACCAGTCTATGTTGAGCAGAAATCCAACAGTTTTTTTAATTTTATAATATTTTTTTTATGTCTCACAATCATTTCCTACTCTGCTATTTAGATCCCCAACAAGGACCAGCTTTTCCTTTTTCATTGTGTCAGTTGCTTTTTTTAAAGCCTCAAAAAATTCCTCCACTTCTACCTTAGTAGAACCTTCTGTGGGACCATAGGAACAAATATGTCTCATTGTCCAGTTCCTCATTCTCATATTTGCCCACATTACTCTACTTGAGACTGACTGCCATTCAAGAAGATTAGCCTCGTATTTTGTATTGAATACTATGGCTACTCCTTCTTTTCCTTGATTGTCATTGCCTGAATATAACATTTTGTATTTATTGCTCAGAAAGATCTCACCAGTTTTTTGTCTTTTTTGTTTCAGTCATCCCTATTATGTCGATCTGGTACTTATCTAATTCTTCAGCTAGCTCCATTTCTTTGCCATTCAGGCTTCTTATGTTGATAGTACCAATCTTTAACTCTGGTGATGTTGAGTTGGGGTTTGTTTTCAGATTTGTTCCAGTAGCTGACTTTTCGCTGTTCTTTTATGTTTTTAATTCTTTCTTTATCACTATTCATTTTACTTTTCATGTGCTTGTAGTGCAAATGTACAATAACAATATATCTATCTATATAAAAATATGAGATAATGTGCGTGTCAAATGTGTATGTTAGATGCTAAAAATGTAATATTTGCATTTGCTTTTTGCAATATTCGCTGTGTATGTTTTGTATTGAATATAAATACAATAAATATTATAATATAATATATGTCTATATTATGATTTTTTTTCGAGGGGCAGCGTGAAATATTTGAATTTTTCCAAAGGGGGGATGACATCCACGAAAAACACACGAATAAAAGGAAAGATACTGCCAGGAAGACCTAGAAGGAAATGGATAAAAAACATGAAGAGAATATAAGTGGTTTGAACTCTTAGAAAAATTTAAATTACTTGGCTCCTGATAGGTTGGATGGACAGCTATTGTTCAAGGTAGCCTCAACCTGCCTTAGGCAGATGATGATGATGATTTGAGCATTTGGACTACTAAATCCAGTCTGGCTACTAAGCCTAGTCTAGATAAAATATGGATAGCCAAACTGGGTGCACTTGTCTAACATGCTACTAACTTAAAAACTTAACAGAACTTTCAACCAACTTACAGGACTCACTCTTATCACTCTACCTTTATCAAATTTTTGTCAGAGCTATCCTCTGCAGCTGTGAAAATTAAATAAGAATTAAAGATTTCAAACACTGTAATGACCAAATTGTGTAAAATTATTTTTACCGAGACATCTTTTACACAAATTACACTTTACTGGTAAATAGTTACAAATAGATAAAATAATAAAAATCAACTGATATACTTACGGTTTTTGTTCAGATAATGTAACCACAGTGGTTAAATATGGAAACCTAATTTAGGAATACAATAAAACTTTAATTACTAAATGAAAGTTATTGAAACTTTTGACTTCAAAAATATTTAGTACAAAATAGTATAAATACAGGCAGTCCTCAACATACGTAAATTCAACTTACCGAAATTTGGATTTATGCAAATTATCATAAAATGGCTAAAAAAAAAGGTGGATAATAAATATTTTAATTAACCTGCCTATGTCATTCACACAACATCCAACAGGGCTCCTATGCAAGGCAGAGAACTAATGTGGCATATGCATGCACTTTCCTAGCTGCATATTTTTTGTGCTTGCATATTATATATTTTAAGTATTTAAGTGGATTATAATGCCTCATAGTTCTTTAAAGCCCAAAGAGAAATAAATGACGTGTTTGCCTATTGTCAAGAGATTGATGAAGAGAAGAAACAAGTCACTATTCAGTCATCTCATGATAATTTCATAAGCAAGATCAAACAGCCAAATTAAACTTTTTTTTTAATTTTTATGTTATTTCATGCTATTGTTATAGAGTATTATATCACTTTGCATTATTGTTTATATACTGAAATCCAATTTGTGTGTGAATTCTGTGACAGAAATAACCTTTAAAATACGTTAATGCAATACCACATACACATACTGTAAACAAGTAAAGAATAGGATGTGATTAACAGGCAAAGGGATTAAATTCAACTTGTGTAATTCCGAGTTATGTAAACTTAGAGAAACATAACTCCTACATAAGTTAATGACTGCATGTATTTAATAAATATAGCATTTTTACAGTCCATGCAGTTAACTGAGTGGCTATGCGCCTTGCAACCATATGTCTGGGAAAGGAGTGTCCTGGGTTCGATTCCCATAGCTGACATGAGGAGCTTAGGATCTTGAAACCCTGAAGTCCATGGAAAACCCCTGAAGAATCTTGAAACCCTGAAGTCCATGCCCAAGATTGGTCAAGTTATCCAGTCTTGGGCATGGACTTCAGGGTTTTTCTCCCCAGTTTATCTGGGATTTTTCATCCCGGAAGCAGGCAAATTGATCTTGAGAACTCAACGCTTCTAAAGACATAGAATACACTGGGAGGCACAGGGCTAGCCGCCTTGAGTACCTCCTTACCACCTTAACCAACTTATTCTTGAGTACTATTCTGGTTAAATTAAAAGGAAAACCCTCAACACTGCAAGGTAAAAGAGAGAAAAATGAAGAAGAAGAAACATTTTTATAGTATACAGTAACAGCATGTCAACCTAGCTGAGTGGTTGGTATAATCCTGCTTTCCAAGCAATAGGATGCGAGTTTAATTCACATCATGTTTGTGATTGCTTTTAGTTGAAAAATGAATTTCATTATCTAGTGTAAATCTAACACTATTTATTTGGAAGCCTGAAGCAGTGTGAGAAAAATTATTATTATTATTACAGGCAACTCCAAAGAGTCCTTAGACTCCTTGGAGTTGCCCATAATAATAATAATAATAATAATAATAATAATAATAATATGTTATGAGAGAGTCCTTAACATCATGTCAAGAACAACTATTCAACATTCACACAGTATCAATCACACTTAGGAATGATCTACCCTTCACAAAACCATGCTGTCACCCATACAGTATCCCATTTTCATCTATCCATTCCTGTATTTTCCTCTTGACTACCTTCTCCAAGACCTTGACAAGTTATGCTGATTGGTCAGTAATTTGCAACAGCAGTCTTGGAACCTCCTTTATGCAGTGTAACTATTTTCCCCTCTTTCCACCCCCCCTCGGGACTAACCCAGACCCGAGACTCAAATTAAACAAAATGGTCAAGGGCACTGACAATTCTTTAGCGCTTCACGTATGACACGAGCTGGTGCACCATCCAATCCCACAGATGCATTCACATTTAGGTTTTGCAATAGACTATTACCTCCACTTCATTCGTCACAATTCCCGTATAAGCTACTGGTTTCTTCATTCCGGCAATATCACTACCTGAATGATATACTCTTGCAAAGTGCTCCTCAGTAATTCCACTATATCAACTGATTCTGTTACTTCTCTACCATCAGCATTCTTTAAAATCATAATGCCATATGCATCTTTTCTTTTACTTGCAACACATCGAAAAAACTGTTTGGGATATTCTCTTTAGCTTCCATGGCTAATTTTCTTTCATAATCCACTTTTGCTTTTCTTACCACACTCATTACCCTTCTGGCTGACACTTTATACCATTCATGTGCCTGCAGGTCACCTTTCTCCTTAAATTCCCTCCACAGTTGTTTCTCTTTTTGCAGCTCAAGCTTAATGGTGTTATTCATTCATTTAATCCCGACTTGATTTACTATTCGGACTCTAGGTATACAGTCACCCAATACCTCCTGCAAACGCTCCTTAACCACCTCTCATGCACCATCAACATCTAGCCCTTGCAGTTTTACATGGCATGGCACTGAACCAAGCAATTAATTGAAAATTCCACACATTTAGCCACCTCCCAGGTCAAGACCCTATGGTCACTCTCACCAATTGGTGGCAAAGTGGTCATATTCATTACAGTCAAATTCTCAGATGCAATTACTAGGTCAAGCACTCTTGAACCCCTAGTGTTTTCTATTACATGCTGTCGCAGATAGTTATCCCTTAATAACTGCATAAAATCCAATTCCTTCCTCCCATGTGTTCTCTCCTACTTCCAATCAATGTTACCATAGTTGAAATCCCCCATAATAATACCCTCCTTCCACTCATTGCTTCTATTTGCTTATGCATATCTCCACCATCTATTCTCCACCATCTATTCCATCACCTGGTCTATAGCAGCACCCAACTGAACTGTATATTTTGTTCTGCCAGTCTCAATCTCACACCAAATAGCCTCAAATGAGCTCTTTTCACTATCCTGCAATACAACTTCTATTCTTCTTGGCTGCAGTTCATCAGCTATCATGAATAACACTCCTTCCCCCCCCCCATTTTATTCTCTCTGTCCCTCCTGAACATACTATATCCCTCACATTCTATCCCACTAGCTATATCATCTTCTGTCAGCCATGTTTCACTAATGCCAATTAACCTGTGGCCAGGAAGAGCCAACCAAGGCCAAAAATTCTTCTTTTTTGTTCCTAATACTCCTGGCATTAGTATACATGAAATGCAGAAGCCTGTTAGTCCCACCCCTATCTTGATGCCTTATACTAACTATCCCATTCTGATTTGTTGTCCCTCATACTAGTTCGGGCATATTATACCCGAACTAGTATGAGGGACAACGTGGCGGTGAATTTGACGTGCCGGTGAATTTAAGCTGTGCAGAAGAAAGTGATTTTTAATCTGTGAATAGTCCGCTTTTTTCCCCGTTTTTCTACGTTTTTGAGTGCTAAATTGTTTCTCTGAATACGAGTGTACTTCAGTGGTTGTTTTTTTGGAAGTTAGTTGCTGTCGCGATACAATATATGTTGGTACCGTCGGAATTGAATGCGTAACGGTGGAAGACAAAACGAAGCTAAGTTACTGTATTTAGTTATATTTCATTTATTTAATTATATTTAGTACTTAAATGTTCTGATGTTTGTACTTTTTTCCCATCTTATTTATTAATTGAATAATTATTAAAGATTACGCTACTCGGCAGTAAGGAATGATGGTGGATTCAGCAGCAGTCGCAAGTGGCGTAACGCCAAGTCCTCCGCCATTTAAGAACTCAATTATTAGCAATATCATAAGGGACTTTGTGGCATGCAGTACTTGCGGCATGTATGCTTCTCGGAAATTACATATGTGGCTTGTTAAAGAGAGTGGAGAGCGTATGTGCGCAAAATGCAGGCAGTTGGAGGAAATAAGTACATTAGATATATCGATATCCGACTTTGTTGCTCCAGGAACGGAGAATGAATGTAGGAAGACAAGTAGTACGATAGGAGCGAATGAGAAAATAATAGTTGATAGTGTGGAAGGTGTGAGTGACAGTGGAAGTTTAAGAGATGGTTTTGTATGGGAGAGTGAATTTAGATTAAGAGTGACTGACCTGCAGAGGGAGATAGATCAGTTGAAAGAGGAGGTGGAATGTCTAGTGAATGAGAGCAGAAGTATGAAAGATAAGATTAGGAGAATGGAAGAGATAAATGCAAGGCGAATCAGAGTAGGAGAGAGAGAGAATTTAAGGAGTATGAGTGAGAGGTATGGGGGTGCTAGAAGAGGAGAGAATGGAAACAGTAGAAGAGAGGGAATGAGAGAGAGGTATGGGAATGCTAGCAGACGAGAGGATGGAAACAGTAGGAGAGACGGAATGAGAGAGAGATATGGAAGTGCTAGAAGAGGAGAGAATGGAAACGGCAGGAGAGATGGAATGAGAGAGAGGTATGGGAATGCTAGAAGACGAGCGGATGGAAACAGTAGTAGGAGAGACAGAATGAGAGAGGGATATGGAAGTGCTAGAAGTGGAGAAAATGGAAACAGTAGGAGAGAGGGAATGAGAGAGATGTATGGGAGTGCTAGAAGAGGAGAGAATGGAAACAGTAGAAGAGAGAGGTATGGGAATGAAAGAAGAGGAGAGAATGGAAACAATAGGAGCGAGGGAATGGTAAGAGGTATAATGTATGGTGACTCAATGATCCGTGGTGTTCAAGATAGGATGCGTGAGGAGTGTTTGCCAGGAGGAACAATAGAAAGGGTGGCTATGGCAATTAAGAGAGGTGAAAGGGTGGATGAGATGATTGAACGAATGACTTGAGTGGTAATGTAAGTCGGGCAGCGAGAGATATGAGATTTTTGCTTGAGACTGTACGGAAGAAGACAGAGAGAGGAAAAATAGTGTGCGTGTTGTCTAGGTATGATAATGATCACCTGAGCAGAAGAGCGGTGATATTGAATGGCATAATAGCGAGAATGTGTGACAAGAGAGGACTGGCATATGTGGATGCTTGGAGTGCGTTTGAGGAAAGAGAGGAGTTGTATGCGAGAGACCGTTTACATTTGAATGAGGAAGGACGTAGGCATCTGGAGAGATTGCTGTTCTGAACGAGTCAGTGTGTCCCAGGGAGGATGATAGCAGGGGTGGCCTCTTGTGGGAATGGATACTTGGGAGAAGGGAGATAATGTCAGGTAACACTGAGCCCAGTGGAGTCTAGAAGGGATAAGGCTGGGTATAGAAACAATGGCATTTATATGCTGTATACTAATGCCAGGAGTATCCGGAATAAGGGAGAGGAATTGGTGGCGCAGATAGCATCAGCCTGGCCAAAAATTATTGCGATCACCGAGACGTGGTTGACAGAAGGGGATATAAAAACAGAAATAGAAGTCACTGGGTATAGCATTTTTCGTCAGGATAGGAGGGGAAAGCGTGGTGGTGGGGTGCTGCTTATGATAAGTGATGACCTATGTCCTCTAAGAGTGGAGAATTTGGAAGGAAGTGAGACAAATGATTTTGAGAGCGTATGGTGTGAGGTAGAGGTAGGCAAGACAGGATATTTAGTGGAATGTTGCTACAGACCCAGGAGCACAGAGGATGGGGACCAGGAGATGTTTAGACAGCTAAGTTTGGCAAGTGCAAGAAGAATGATTGTTATGGGAGATTTTAACTTCAGTAGTATAAATTGGAGAGAGGAAGATGCATGTAACAATAGGGGAATGGAATTTCTAGAATTCTTGAGGGACAAATGTCTTAGGCAACATGTAACAGAGGGAACAAGAGGTTCAAAAATTTTGGATTTGGTTATAGCATCAGAAGAGTTGATAATAACTGAGTTGACGTCTCTCCCACCAGTTGGAGAGAGTGACCATATGGTGTTGACATGGAAAATGAATAGACATGCAGGAGTATCAAAGAGACGGGAACTTATGTGGAATTATAAGGCAGGTGATTATAATAGTCTTAGACGTCAACTTCGGGAAGTTTCATGGAGGGAGGAATTGGACGGCCGGGATATCACCAGTGCGTGGGAAATTGTGAAAGAATATTTGTTATCAGCAATGGTAAGTTGTATACCACGAGTGAAGAAGAGGGCGCAATTTGGAGTAAAGTGGATGACAAACAACATTAAACAGGAACTGCATGCGAAAAAGAGGCTATGGAAGAGATATAAGGAGACAGGTGAAGAGAGGGTGGGTGAAGAATATAAGACACAGGCCAGAAGAGTGACTCGTGTGGTAAGGAAAGCGAAACTGGAATATGAGAGGAGATTGGCCCTAAGATCCAAAGAAAATCCTAGGGAATTTTTTAGCTATGTGGCCAGTAGGAGGAGAAATGACTGTGGAAGAATGATATTGTGGGATAAAAATGGGAATAGAGTGACTGATGCAGAGGACATAGTGGAATTGTTCAATGAACACTTTATTGGAGTATTTCATCCTAGAGGAGTCAGTTTTAATGCTAGAGGGATAGGACTGGTACGAGGTCTGGAGGTATAAGAGGAGAGTGTGTTTCAGATACTGAGTACTCTGGATGTCAGTAAAGCTGTGGGACTGGATGGTATTTCGCCACGAGTTTTGAGAGAATGTGCTAGCGAATTGACAATACCTTTAACGTGGCTTTACAATGAAAGTCTGGCTTTGGCAAAGGTGCCCAGGGAATGGAAGGAAGGTAAGTTAGTGCCATTGCATAAGGGTGGTAACAGACTGGAAGTGTCTAATTATAGGCCAGTCTGTGTGTCATCAGTAGTTGTTAAGATCTTGGAGAAAGTAGTGAGGGACCGTGTACAGCATTGGGCAGATGAGGGTAATGTTATCTGTGAGAATCAACATGGATTTGTGAAAGAACGCTCTTGTTTTAGCAATATGCTAGCCTTTTATAATAAAGTTACAAGAGCATTAGATGAGGGAAAGGGATATACTGCAATTTTCTTAGACTTGGCGAAGGCATTTGACAGGGTGCCACATGATAAGCTGATATTTAAGTTGCAGCACATGGCTCTGGATATCAGATTGGTCAACTGGATTCAGGATTGGCTGTCTGATAGGTATCAGAGAGTTGTGTATGGTGGAGCAGTTTCCAGGAGGCAGAGGGTTACAAGTGGGGTCCCACAGGGCTCAGTACTAGGACCTATATTGTTTAACCTTTATATCAAGGACATAGCCAGTGGATTGCGGGGGGATATTCAGTTGTTTGCGGATGATGCGAAGCTGGGAAGGATTATTAGTAATAGTGCAGATGTGGTAGCCCTGCAAGAGGATTTAAATAAGCTAGATAGATGGCAAATGAATGGGGGTGTCAGTTTAATGCAGCAAAATGTAAGGTCTTGAGGTTTGGGAAGCATCGATGGGATGCTGCATACTCTATGGGAGGAGTTATACTGGAGGAAGTAGGGGAGACAAGAGATCTGGGGTTGATGATTGATAGAAACCTGAAGTTTAGGGGACATATTGCAAAGGTGGTGAAGGTAACACAGAGGATTACTGCTATAATGAGAAGGACACTGACCTGCAGAGATAAGAGGGTTATCATTCCGTTGTATAAGTCTCTGATCAGACCACACTTGGACTATTGTTCTCAGATTTGGTCCCCAGGATTTGAAGGGGATAAATTAACTGTGGAAAGGATACAAAGACGGATGACAAAGATGGTTTCAGGACTGTACAAGGATAGTTATGAGGATCGGCTGAGAGAATGTGGACTGCAGAGTTTGGTGGATAGAAGAAGAAGAGGTGATACGATTGAGACTTTTAAACTGTTGAGAGGTGGTTACAGGGTTGACACTGGGGAGTTCTTTCGCTTGGTTGATCAGCGGGAAGGAGTGATGACAAGAGGCCATCCCTGGAAGTTACGAAAGGAAACTGTGAGCAAGAGGGTAAGGAGTGGTTTCTTTGTGTGGAGGGTGGTTGAGCCGTGGAATGCATTGCCTGATGGAGTGGTGGGAGCGAAAACAGTCAGTGACTTTAAAGAGTGGTATGATAAACTTTGTGTTTCTCAGGGGGGGGACCTCCCCTCGATGAGTCTTGACAGACTTTATGTCTTAGGAAGGACCTCCCTCGATGAGTCTTTTGACTCCTTGGAGGCCTGAATAATAATAATAATAATACACATTTTTACACTAAACTGTATATCTACCCCTCCCCCTTAATAACTCTAGTTTCCCTGATTCTGCACATTCACTTCATTCAACAACACTTTTTCCAGTCTCTGCACCAAATCCATTCAGATGCAAACTATCCATCTTGTATAAATCCTTTCGCCCATTAAACACGTCCCCACATGAACAAACTCCACACCACTCCTCCTGCATAGCCTGTGCATAGAGTCATTTGCAATTATGGCCCTCCTTCTCAACTCTTCTCTGTCATCATACCGTGGCAACAGACTAACTATCTTAACTCTCCCACTCTTTTCTTTTGCAACCTCTAGTAATTCCTTCAAGTCTTCTCTCATAGCAATTTTTTTCTCCTTTTAAATCATTCATTCCTGCCACTACTATCATTTCTTTCACCCTATGCTTTTGTGGTCTTATAGACTCACTTACATCCTTAATTTTCACGCCTGTAAGTACGATTTTAACAAACTCTCATCTATTACACCTCTTACTAAAGAATCACCACACATCACTCGTTCCTTCATTTTTCTTACGCTTCTGATCATACTCTTATTTTTCTTATCATACATTTGCTTTTTATTAGCTGATGCGCTTGGCAAACAATTTTGCAAAAGCTCCAGATGCAACTTCGCCCTATGTATCACTCTGCGCAACCATGCGATCTAACTCATTTCAACTAACTCTTCATTTTTTTTATCCCTTTAAACTATTCTCTCGCTCTGTATTTTTACTTTCACTCTCACTTTCAATACTGCTCTCAAAACTATCTGGTACTACATCGCAAATTCCTATCATATCACTATTCTCTATCACATTCTGACTTTCAACAACGACATCAATCTCGCGACCTGAGACACACTTCAAATCCTTAGTTTCCTTACACTTTTGGCACACATTCCCTCCATTATCGTTATCGAACAAACTCCAACCGCTCTCCGCAAAGCATACATCCCGCAGACGTTACACTGAACAAACTCCCTTATGTTAAAATTATTGAATAAAGATGGCGAATTGTGCAAAAAATAAAAATAAATAAATAATAATAATAATAAGCATGCAAGAGAATAGAATGAAGTGTGAAGTGTGCAAAGGATAGAATGAAAGAAAAACAGAATAAAAGAGGTGATGAGTGAGTTCAGGATAGCAGTATATAGAGATTCCATCGTTAGAGGATTAGTTAATGAGAGATTCCATAAGGTCTGCTATCCAGGAGGGAGAATGAGTAGGATAATTCAAGCATTAGACATGAAGAAGAAACAAGCAAGAGAGTTAGTGGCAACTGTGGGGACAAATGATCTAAGCAGACATAAAAAGCATGTGAGGGCAAATATCAGAAGTTGAGAAGAGTTAAGGCTAACAGTGTAGTGGGAAAGATTGTCGGTGTGCTGCCGGGGTATGACAATGATGAGTTGCGACGGAGAGCCAGTATTATTAATGGTATGCTAGCAGGGCTGTGTGAAGAGAAGGGAGCACAGTTTGTGGCTGTATAGCATGTGCTTGAAGGAAGAATGAAATTAGAACAGGTGTGATGGGTTGCATTTGAATGGTTTTGGAGTGAGTGCAATGGATAATCTGTAGCTGGATGGAAACACAGTGTGTGGAAGTACAGTGTGTGATGTGTGCAAGAGATCAGAAGCAACAGATGAAGTGAAAAAATCAGGAGAGTGGTGTTGAAGAGACAGAAGTGCTTGGCAATGAAAACGTGAAAACAGTAATAGTGTGAGAGATGAAGAGAAAACAGGAATGCAAGAGGAACAGGGAAATGGGGGAAGCCTGGGTGGACAGGGAGACAAGGCATAGGGAGAGTGGATTGAAAATGGCAGTGAATGTGTGTATAAAGAAGGAGTATATTGCAATGTGGGTGGGGAAGTTGAAACTGAGCAGATATATGTGGTAAGTGGTGATAAAGGTGATTGGGCAGGTGTGGTGAAAAAATCACAACCAACAAGTGGCTTGCATAGAACTGGTTATAGACCTAAAAATGAATTACTGTGTTTATTAACAAATACCAAAAGTATCAGAAATAAGGGAGTTGAAATGGTTTCACTGATTGAGTTTATTCGTTGCGAATCATTGGAATAAGTGACACATGGTTGAATGAAGATGATATTGTAATGAAAATAAAAATGAAAGATACAGTATTTTTCGTGAGGACAGAAAAGACAAGAAGGGAGGGGAGGGGAGGGGTGCTGCTGATGATGATGATAGCAGGGGAATTATATCCACATAAGGTAGCCATGAGACATGGAAGAGGGAAATAGTGGCAATGGTTACGAGGAAGTGTGGTGTGAGGAAATGTTCAACTACATAAAGGTGGTGATAAGTTTGTAGCTTCAAATTATAGGTCAATCTGTATATATCTCATGTCTACCTTATGTGGATATAATTCCCCTGCTATCATCATCATCAGCAGCACCCCTCCCCTCCCCTCCCTTCTTGTCTTTTCTGTCCTCACGAAAAATACTGTATCTTTCATTTCTATTTTCATTACAATATCATCTTCATTCAACCATATGTCACTTATTCCAATGAAGTAGGATACAGAAATGGGTTGATAGCAGCAGCAGTATTCTCTGTAGTTATCAGCATGGGTTTGTTAAAGGGAGGTCATGTTTCACTAACTTACTTATGTACTATAACAAGGTGATAAATACTTTGGACAGGGGAGATGCATATACAGTAGTGTACATAGATTTTGCAAAAACTTTTGATCGACTGCCACATGACAAGCTGGTAAATAAATTGAAACCAATGGGATTGGATAACAGACTTCTGAATTGGATCAGTGACTGGCTGTCAGATATGTATCAAAAACTTGTATATGGAGGTACAGTATCCCAAAAGAAGAAGGCCAGGCCACTAGTACTGTACCACAGGAGTCAGTTTTGGGACCATTGTTGTTCAATTTGTATGTTAATGATATTGGGATGGGTTTAACTAGTGATATGCAGCTGTTTTCAGATGATGCAAAACTGGGGAGAGCAATGCGGAGTCAAGCAGATGCTGTGTCCTTACAAGAGGACTTGAATAGATTGCATGAATGGGCAGGTAAGTGGAACTATTAGTTCAATGTTTAAAGTGAAAGGTTTTGAGACTTGGTAAGCAACGATGGGATGCAAAGTATACACTCGATGGGGAACTTTTAAAGGAAGTAGAGAAGATCTGAGATCTAGGAGTGATGGTGGACAAGGACCTGAAATTCAGGGGCCACATTGCACAAGTTGTGAAGACATCACATTGGGTAATGGCAATGATGTGAAAGACCCTAACGTGCAGAAATAGAGAAGTTATGATGCCAATGTATAAGGTCTTGATCAGGCCTCATATAGAATATTGTGCACAGATCTGGTCACTGGGTTTTTCATTGTGACGAGGATATGTTAGAAAGGATCCAGAGAAGATTCACAAAGGTGGTCAGTGTTCTCTGGAATGTGGAGTATGAGGACAGATTGAGAGAATGTAAATTGTAAAGCCTTGTGAATAGGAAGAAGAGGGAGATATGATTGAGACATATAAGCTAGTCAGGGGTTGTTATCAGGTTGACATAGAAGAGATTTTTCAGAATGGGAAAGGGGAGTAGAACAAGAGGCCATCACTGGAAACTGTATAACCAGGGTGTGAGCAGAGGAATGAGGAAAATGTTATTTGCATAGCGAGTGGTTGGTGAGTGGAATGCATTGCTTGAGTGTGTTGTGAATGTAGATGCATTGAAAAAAAAATTTAAAAAAAAAGGAGCATGAAGAATTCAGAAGCATTGAAGAAATGTAAACAAATATTAAAAACACCATGAAGCCACAGAAAAAAATACTGGAAGTGCAGAGAACAAAAAGACAGAGAACAGATATCTTCACACACAAAACTCAAAACTTAAGAAAGAAAAGAATAAAAAAATAATAATACAAGATAGAATAACATCAAATTACAAGATAAATATAAATAAATAAATAAAGAGATTAAGAAAAATGTAGAAAAGCATTTTTATTAATCTCTTCAAGTGAAAGCAGAAATTGCAGCTAATACATGTGATATGGAAACATTATATAATACTATGAGAACAATATGGATTATTGTATGCAGATATGGTCACTGGGTTTTCATGGTGACAAGGATATGTTGGAAAGGGTTCAGAGAAAATTCACAAAGGTAGTCAATAATAATAATGACAGGCTAATAAAAATCTACTTTTTTTTTCTTTTCATTTTTTTTAATGAAAAGAAAAAAAAGTAGATATTTTATTACAAACAAGGAAATAAAATAAGCAATAATAGAAGATAGGTAAAATACTTCAAAGAGATAACGAATAGAGAAAAACCTGAAAACGAAATTTATTTAAATACCAGAAAGAAAAAAAATATATTCAAAATAGACACCAAAGAAATATAAAAAGTGGAATATAAAAAGCTTAAAAAAGTAAAAATAGAAAAGCAGTTGGTATAAATGTATACCAAATGAACTTAAAAGCAGATATAGATTTAACAGTGAATATCCTCTACCAATTTCTTAACCAAATACAAATGCAAGAAGCATGGCCAGATGAACTGAATATTGTATTACTCCTATTGAAAAGGAGATTTAATTGATTGCAGTAACTAGAGAGTAAAATACTAATAAGATGATCTTAGAAAATATATAAAAAAAAAAAAAATAGTCCAAAAGCTAAGAGAAACACAATCAGGATTTAGAACCAATAATTTTACATGGTATGCCATTATATGACATTAATTTTTATTGCTTCTCTGTCAATGCTGCCCAAAACTTTTTTTTCAAAATTGACAAAGCTGATATGAAGATTTGACTGCCATTCCATTGACTGTTCTATTATTATTCTGATGTTGATATTTGATCTATAGATGACCTGTTGGCTCTAAAATCCTGCTCGTGTTTCTCTTAGCTATTGATCTATTTCTTTTTTTTTTTTATTCTTTCTAATATTATTCTTGTTAGTATTTTACTTGTGTTAAAATAATGATATTCCTCTCCAATTACTGCAATCAATTAAATCTCCTTTTTATTTTGGTATCTTGATGAGTAAGTAAGTAAGTAGAAGGAAAAATATAAAATACAAATCATACACAATGGAGAACTTTCAGAAAAGTTTGAAATTAAAACAGGAGTTAGACAGGGCTGCATTTTCTCCCCACCAATATTTCTTACTGTTGTAAACAGTAAGAAATATTGTTACTTTTTATGAGAAATGCCATGAAAAATGGCATTTACTGTTGTAAACAGTAAGAAATATTGTTATTGTTTATGAGAAATGCCATGAAAAATGCAAAAGGAATAAAGTGGAATTTAATAGAACAGCTAAACGAACTGGATTTTGCAAATGACATATGTTTACTGGTACATACACAATATATGAAGGAAAACACAATTAAATGATGATTGTTGGGTTAAGAATGAATAAAATCAAAATGAAAATAATGGAAATAAATAACTGACAAAAATAAGACATAGTGCTGGATGGTCAAATTTTAGAAATAGTGGAGAATTAATTGCCAGCCTGATTGGCTGAGTGGTTAGCATATCTGCTTGTCCAGCCAAAAGACAGCAGGTTTGAATCCTGCTGTGGGCATGGATGTTTGTGATTATTATCTGTGAAAATACCAGTGGTGGTGGGCTGTAGATAGTGTTGGTGTAGATGATGCTAGTAGATGTTCAATGTAGTTGGTGGATTGAGTGGTGGAAACGAGAGAGTTGTAGAGTAGGTGCCCTACCTTGATGAATCTTTGGACTCCTTGGAGGTGTCATGAGAAAAAAGCAGAGGAAGATATAAAAATCTAAGTACAGTTAGCACAAAAAATTTTTGACATGTTAGGGAAAATATGGAGATCAAATGAAATAGGTTTAAAAAACAAAATCAATTTATTTAATACAAACACTAAATAAATTCTACTCTATGCATCAAAAACATGGACCACAACCAAAAAAAATAAGGAAAAAACTGCAAAGCTTTGTAAATAGATGTTTGAGAAGAATTCTACAAATAAAATGGCTAGAAAAGATATCCAATAAAGAATTATGGCAGAAAACTAAACAAACCCCAATAATGTATGACATCAATCAAAGAAAATGTTGATGGCTAGGGCATGTTCTAAGAAAACTTTAAAAAACAAAGCCAAACAAATATTAGAGTGGAATCTGCAAGGAAAGAGGAAGAAAAGTAGACCAAAGATGAGCTGGCAGAGAGGAGCAGAAGAAGAAAACTTTGAAAGATTGGAAAGAACTAAACACAGATGAAGAGAGAGGCACAAAATAGAGTCAGATTAAGATCCATGGTTGACGTCCTATGCTCTCAATGGAATGAAGAGGAAAAAGTAAGTAAGTAATATATGTTTTCATCTTTCGAATGATGAAATTGCTAAAAAAAAAAAGGGGAGGGTACTTATTTACAAATAAATCATGCATATATAAACCATACATACTTAGAACACTTTAGCTGTCCTGGATTGGCTTTGTCCAGTTCTGGAACTAAAGACCTTAATTTACTGTAATAGTCCTGAGTTTTGAAGGTGTTTTCCATTACTAGGCCATTCATTTTAACCTAAAATAATATATAAAGGAGCTTAATATATTTGTCTATTTTTATACATATGTACTAGCATTATTTATTGCCAATAAATTTAATCATATAACAGGATTGTAATGAAATAACACTTAATCCCATCTTCACACTTGCTGTTAGGCAATATGTGTTCTGGCTGGTTTTCTTTTGTAGAAGGAAAAACTCTGAATCTCTCTGAATCTCTGACTCTCTATGAAACCGGTTGATTCATCATTATCTGAAAAATGCTTATAAATGTTCTTTCCACCTTCCCTTTCATCCTAAACCAAATCTGAAATACATGTTAAACAAATCAAGTCATTACCACTACCTGATAATGATGCATTAGAATCATTATTATTACCTGAGACTCATTACAAGAGACCCACACTAAGCTTTATTGACACAATGAATACACATACACAAAACTTGCTAGAACTCATTCTACTTATTCACTACTCTCCAAGCAAAACATTTATTTCTCACATCTTGCTAATCTTATTATTATTATTATTATTATTATTATTACATAACACCTCCGGGGAGTCCAAAGACTCATCAAGAGAGGGCACCCGCTCTACAATTCTCCGTCTCCACCACTCTACTAACCGCAACTACTTTCATCATCTACAGTCTACACCATCTACCGCAGACCACCACCACTATTTTCACAGACAATCACAAACATCCATGCCCACTGCAGAATCTTATCGTTATCTTAACCTAATCTTAATTATTACTTGATTTTCAGAAATCCATTAAGAATTGACATAATGTACAATTTCTTCTACATCAATTTATTAAAACCCCTTAGTAACTTACAAGTTTCTATAAAACTCACTCATCATCACTATATCACTATATTGGTTACCTATTTCTGAATATACTCACCACTGCTTCCTCATTCTAAGAAACCAATGTAGTGAATGGAGAGAGAGCAGTGTAAAAGATGATGGTGAATGAACAGAAATGCAGGATGGACAGAAACTGGGAAAGAGGGTTTACATGATGACAGCATAAGGAGAGTGAATGTCAGAAGCAGTAGTAAATGTGTATGGAGATAGATCAATCAATACAGAAATGGGACGGCCTAAGATGTAAGAGAAGTAGTTGGGTCTAAGGAGATATGTATATGATAAGTAGCAACAAAAGTGAGTGGGAATGGGTAGTGCATGGGTAGGATTATTGTGTGTATATTTATGAATGACAAGAGCATCAGAAATAAGAGAAACAAAATCATTTCACTGAGGGATTTTATTTGCCAAAAATTGTTGAATAAGTGAAATATGGTTGGATGAGGATAATATTCTGATGGGAACATAAATGGATGGGTACAATTTTTTCATGAGGACAGAAAGGATGTGTTAGAATCATTAATATTGTCTGGGCATTCTGTAGATTCATCACAGGAGACTCTCTCTTTCTTTCTCTCTCTCTCTCTCTCTATATATATATATACAGTGGTGCCTCATACTTCGAATGCTTCTAACTTCAAACGTTCCAGAGTTCAAATGCTTGAGAACGCAAGAAATTGCCATTTTGAACTTAGAAACAGCGTTTCTAAGTTCGAACTCAGAGTCATAAAGCATTAGACAGTTTCGGCATGCCATTGGGCATGCTTCTTCCCCACTAATTTCCCTCACTCACTTCCCCGTGCCTGCGCAGTGTGTGTCTTCTCAGTCTGCTATGCATTGTCCCTTACTTTACACAGCCTATAAACGTATCATTGCACGATACGTTTGTGTAGAGAATTTTTAACTGTTTTTGGCATTTTTTTTTATTGCCCATGGCATCCAAGAATGCAGAAAGAACAAAACCTAAAAGAAAAATTGCAGTATCGACAATTGAGATGAAAAAAGAAATTATCATGAAGCACAAAAGCGGTACATGTTTGACGGATCGGATGACGATGTTTAAAATGTCAAAGTCAACGATAAGTAGCATTCTTAAGAATAAAGAAGCAATAAAAGCAGCAAATGTGGCTAAAGGTGTGACAACATTGACCTCCAGGAGAGCACATGTTATTGAAGAGATGAAAAAACTCCTTTTAGTGTGGATAAACGAGAAGCGATTACGTGGTGACGTTATTACTGAGAGAATTATTTGTGAGAAAGCCAAATGGGGAGTACTGAAAATGGGGAGTTTAAAGAAAGTAGAGGCTGGTTCGATAAATTCAAAAAAATGAACTTGGATCCATAGTGTTTCGTGCATGGAGAGGCTGCAAGTGCTGATGTAGAAGAAGTGGACAAATGAGGGATTTGTATCTAAACAGGTTTTTAATTGTGATGAAACAGATCTTTTTTGGAAAAAAATACCCAAAAGGACCTATATCACAAAAGAAGAAAAGATGACACCGGGATATAAACCTATTAAAGAGAGAATTACTTTATTGCTTTGTGGTAATGCTAGTGGAGACCGTAAGATAAAGCCTTTGCTCGTTTACTATTCTGAAAATCCATGCGTTTTTAAAAAGAACAATGTCATAAAGAGCAAATTTGGTGTTATGTGAAGGGCCAACACGAAAGCGTGGGTTACCAGAGAGTTTTTCACTGAGTGGATTTATCAAGAATTTGCTCCCACTGTAAAAAGAAGAAAAGATGACACCGGGATATAAACCTATTAAAGATAGAATTACTTTATTGCTTTGTGGTAATGCTAGTGGAGACCGTAAGATAAAGTCTTTGCTCGTTTACCATTCTGAAAATCCATGCGTTTTTAAAAAGAACAATGTCATAAAGAGCAAATTTGGTGTTATGTGAAGGGCCAACACAAAAGCGTGGGTTACCAGAGAGTTTTTCACTGAGTGGATTTATCAAGAATTTGATCCCACTGTAAAAGCTTATCTTACTGAAAAAAATCGACCATTAAAAGCTCTTCTAGTGATGGACAATGCTCCTGCTCATCCCCCAAATTTAGAGGATGATTTAGTTGGTGAATTCAGTTTCATTAAGATAAAGTTTTTGCCGCCCAATACCACTTCTATCATACAACTCATGGACCAGCAAGTGATTTCAAACTTCAAAAAACTGTATGTTAAGGCTGTTTCAAAAGTGCTTTGAAATAACCAATGCCACAGAACTGACTCTTAAAGAATTTTGGAAAGAGCATTACAACATTCTTCATTGCTGTGAGTTCCCTGACAGTGAATGGATTCAAGGAGAGGTATGATAGGATTTGTGTGTGTATATATGATGGTTGATTTGGGTCTCCTGCGATGAGTCTCCGGACTACGGACTAAATAATAATAATAATTATTATTATTATTATTATTATTCATGACACCTCCAAGGAGTCCGAAGACTCATCACGGGAGGACACCCATTGTACAACTCTCCGTCTCCACCACTACACCGAACCTCTACTACCAATCATCTACATCAGCGCCATCTACTGCCCACCACCACAGCTAGTATTTTTTTGTCTGTAAATTGCGTGTGTTCTGAAGGGTCAATTTGTCTGTATGCGAGATGAAAAACCCAAGTTTCCAGGAGAAAAAAACCTGCTACCTCCAAATGAGATCAGCTAACCCACCTTCGATTGAAAAAGTCCATATAAAGATTCCTCCCGTCATGACAAGACTTGAACTTAGGCCTTTTCCAATTGAAAAGCGCAACATACCGGGGAGGAATGCTGTTGATGACAGCAAAGGAATTATGTAAGCATAAAGTGGAGATGCAAGGGAGAAATAATGGCAGTGGTATACTGTGAGGTGAAGGTTTGTAGGAAGAGAGTTGGATGTTGCTATAAGTCAGTGAATGTAGAAGATGATGAAAAATGTACAGGCAATTTTGGCCAGTGAACAAGGGAATGGTGAACATAATTTGATTTTAATTATAGTAATATAGACCTGAATAAAGAGACCACATCTGATGGATGTGAATGGGGTGTAACATTTCATGCCAGTTGTGGAGAGCAATGATTATGAGATGATTACCTGGGGTGGTGACCAGTCATATGAACACTTCTGTGAGGAAATGATATATGCAGAACTACAAAACCAGTGATTAGAAAAGTTTAGGAGACAAAGTCATAGCATGGAATGAAAAGTTGAAATAAGAATAGAATGAGAAACAGAAAGGAGAGAAATGCTGCTTAGGCACTGACCAAGAGCTATTTAGTAGTACCAATGTGAAGGCTGAATACAGTAGGTGTCAAATAGATGAATGATGGGATTAAGCATGAAATCTGAAAGAAGAAGAAACTGTGGAGCACAAAATTAATAATAATAATAATAATCAGTTGTATGAAGCATATAGAGAGTGGGCCAGGAAAGTGATGACTCATTTGATAAGGACAACAAAAGTGCAGTATGAACAGAAATTAGCAAATCAGGTCAAGAAAAATCCTAAAGAGTTCTATCAATAAGTGACAAGCAGAAAAAAGAAAGATTAAGGTAAGATGATTTTAATGGATGAAAATGATAGATTAGTAACTGCTGCAGAGGACCCAGTCAAGGTATTTAGTGACCATTTCAAAGTATTCCATCCTCATTATTTTGACATCAGGAGAAACTTGAGTGTAGTAGAAATGGGCGAAGACAGACTGCTCATGAGCAAGCAAGAGGCGTATGAGGAATTAAGTAAACCTGATGTCAATAAAGCAATAGGACTTGATGGCACATTACCATGTGTCTTAAGGGAATGTTCCAGGAAGTTAATTGCAGACTTTGGGGTAACTATTTAAACAGGAGGCTTGTAAAAGCACAAGTCCCAAAGAATGGAAAGTGGATAAAATTGTTCCATTTCATAAAAGGTAGAAATAAGGCTGATGCACAAATTATAGGCAATCTGTGATCTGGAGTTGTGGTTATAGTGGTAATGAGGTTGGTGAGAGCTAGGATATAGAAGGTTGGTAATGGCAGTCTTACCTATGTGACTGTGATAGTCTTTACAGATTTGTTAAGGGTAGGCCATGGTTTACTAATTTTCTTATATACTACAGCAAGGTGACAAATGCATTAGACAAGGAAAATGCATATACAGTGGTATACTTAGGGCTTTTGATGGATTATCACATGATAAGTTGGTAAATAAACTGAAACAGATATGATTGAATACCACATTAGTGAGTTGGATAGCCAATTGGCTGCAAGATAGTAACAGCAAGTTGTGTTAAGAAACACAGTATCCTGAAAGAGGACAATCTCTAGTGGTGTGCCACAGGAGTCTGTTCTGGAGCCATTATTGTTCAACTTGTATATTAATTATATTAAGACAGGTTTAACTAGAGATATACAGCTATTTGCAGATGATGCAAATGGAGAGAACAATGAGAAGCCAAATAGATGTTGTGGCCTCCCAGGAGGCTATTTGGAGTTGTGGCATTTATTTATTGCATATGTTCTACTGGCCAGTTTGTCTGTTTCATGGGATTAAAACTCCAAGTTTCTGGGAAAAAACTCTGCTACCTCAGTATGAGACTGGCTTCTTGAAGGAGGATTTGAAAGATTACATGATTGGCAAGTGAATAGAACTATCAGTTCAATGTTGCAAAGTGTTAAGTTTATAAAATCTGGAAGGCAAGAATAAGATGCAAAGTATACACTTAGTGGGGAAATTTTGAAGGGGGATGGAGGAGATGAGAGATCTGGTGGTGGTGGACTAGGACCTGAAGTTTATAAGGTCATTACATTGGATTATGACAATGATAAGATGAACCTTAACATGCAGAAATAAAGTGATTTTTTTTTTTAATGCCACATGACATAGTAACAATGTATTGGAGTGCCATGATAGTTGCAAAATAAGATGAGATTACAGTTGAAACAAAAATCAAAATAAATTAACTTTAAAATACAATATAATGACCACATTAAGTAAATAATTTTTAATGATATGGCATTTAAGAAAAAAAAAAGGGGGTGGGGGCATGCTGTTGCTCACCACTTATGAGGACGAGACTCTCCCAAATCTTGGCAATGGAAAGACAGTAATTCTCATTTAAATTCAGCACCATTTAAACAACTGCTCAAACTTAAACCAGCACCAAGACAACAGGCAGATACTGGGCAAAAAGATATTATGGTTAGTGTCCACTCCGTGTGCACCAAGCTAGATTGTTCAATTGTAGTTGACATTGTAATTTATTGTAGTTGAAATATAAGACTGGCTTTCTTGTAGTTGTTTTCAAATGAACGTCCTGTTTGTCTAAAATATCATAATCACACTAGGGAGAGCTGCCCTCCAAGATGTCTACAATATATGAAATTGAGACTTGCCATTACATGTTTAGAGGTCTTAGAGTTCTTAGTTCTTTTAAGTGTTAAAAGTTCTTAGAGCTTTTAAGTGTCTAGGACGTATTTAAACTTCCTTGAAGTGAAACAATTCTGTAGCATGATGCTTCAGATGGTATGCAGTTCTTTTTGGAAATTATCAGGATTGGAGTAGATGGCATGCTCTAGAGATCAAGGATTTGATAATGTTAATTTTTTTTATATGAAAAGTATCAAAAGTGCAAAAAACGCAGCCTGTATAGGTGCGTTTACAGCAAACAAATGTTGCAAGTATTCCAGATGACGTATAGGAAAGGATTATGTCGAGGAAGGCTAATTTTCTATCATTTTCTTTTTTCCATTCCCCACCCACATATCAACTTCAGTTAAGAAGGGATATATGTCAAACTATAGGGAAGGTGATTATGACAAGAAAGCAGATTGAAGCACTGCCATGATACATGACATAAGAATCTGCAAAAGAAGAATGTTAGCAATGTATATGGGAGAAGTTAAGACATGTCTGAAGGAAGCATCCGTCTGTATACTCAAGGTCAGTATGATAAATCAGGTAAGAATTATGTGAATGAATAATGCTATTTAGGAGCTACAAAAAAGAAACTGTTGTTGTGGAGGGTATACAAAGAAAAAGATGATCAGCATGGTGAGGAAGGTAAAATCAAATTATGAGAAGAAATTAAACAAGCAAACGAAGAGAAATCCTAAAGAGTCCTTTCGTTATATGGCAATTAAAAGGAAGAATGACTATGGAAAGATACTTTTAATGAGTGCTGGTGGTTGTGATGTGAGAGAAGCATTCAAAATAGTTGAATTACTAAATAACTACTGTGCAAAGGTCTATCATTAATGTCAAGATATGGTTGTGATAGATGTGAAAGGAATGATGTGGGAATAGAAGCTGATGAATTGGAAGTACAGGTAGGCATTCAAAAATCCGGCCATCGATAATCCGGTTCCTTCAGATCTCTGGTATGAATTTCGGAGTGTGCATTTTCAAATTTACCGC
Source organism: Typopeltis vanoorti (assembly GCF_054136105.1). NCBI lineage: Eukaryota > Metazoa > Arthropoda > Arachnida > Uropygi > Thelyphonidae > Typopeltis > Typopeltis vanoorti. Next base: position 91,698,956 of record NC_143554.1, read on the forward strand.
GTTGCCGCACCACTGTTTTCTGTTTATGTTTTGATGCTGCTGTAGTCGATAAGCATTGCGATCACCTGCTTATTCCTTCTCATCTTATCATTTATTTGCTGCTGTATAGCCCCATTATGGATTCAGCAAACAAAAGAGGCGTAAAACGTAAACATCGTGCGTTGTCAATTGCAGAGCGAGAGAGTGGAAGTGCTAAAAAAACTTGATAGTGGCGTGTCTGTGCAAACCATTTGTGAAACATATGACATTGGCTCTTCAACAGTGTGATATTAAAAAACAGAAAAAACCTGTTAAAGTTCTTTTCTGACAGTGTATCAAAAAAGCAAATGTTTGGAAGGAAATCAATGACGGAGGGAAAAAGTTTGGAACTGGACCAAGTTCTCATAACCTGGTTTAATTTTCGTGTAAGTGAAGGTGTGGAAATTTCTGATGATTTATTAAAGGAACAAGCCAAAATGTTTCATGAAGAGCTGGGATTGCAACACAAGTGTGAACATCCAGAAGGTTGGCTGCATCGTTTCAAGTCGCGACATGGCTTACAGTTTCGTGCGGTGTGTGGGGAAAAACGTTCAGCAGATAAAGATGCGGCTAGTGCATATGTGGATGAATTTGCAAAGTTAGTTAGTGATGAACATTTAAGTCCTGAACAAGTGTACAATGTTGACAAGACTGCATTGTTTTGGAGATGTACGCCAAAAAGAACTCTAACAACTGAGGATGCAGAATCGCCATCGGGGTTTAAATCTTCAAAGGATCGCATCATGGTAATGTGCTGCTCTAATGCTGCGGGTACCCATAGATGTAAGTTGCTCATTATCGGAAAAAGTTTACATCCGAGGGCCTTCAAGAGTATGACACAGTTTCCTGTCCATTACCATGCCAACAAGAAGGGGTAGGTTACCACTGATATTACATTGGATTGGTTTCAAAACTGTTTTGTTCCTGAGGCTAGGGCCTCACTGTAACTCGGTTGGATTAGACCCTAATTGCAAGATACTTCTTATTTTAGACAATTGTTCGGCACATCCAAAAGCCGATCTTCAAGTGAAAGATAATGTTTTTGTTGTCTATCTCCCACCCAACTGCACATCACTAATTCAACCATAGGACAATGGTATTATACGTTCTATGAAGTGTAAGTATCAATCCCCGTTAATGAGGCACCTAGTGAGTTCAGTTAATTCAGGCATCCCAGTACAGAAGTTCATAAAAGAATTCAACATTAAGGATGCAGTGTACTGTGTTGCCAATGCATGGAAGTCTGTGAAAACATCCACACTGCAGGGTTTAGGGTTCCCAAAGAAAAGCAGCTTATATACAGGAACTTCTTGCTTATGTTAAAGATGTAACTAATCCTGATGCCAAGGAGCTTTCATCAAGGATAAATGAAGATGTTTTAATGGAATGGATGAATGTCGATGATAATGTGCCTACATTTCATCATTACACTGATTCTGAAATTGTAGATATGGTTAAAAGTCTGGAGAGAAATGCCTCTACAGGTAGTGATGAAGATGAAAGCAGTGACGAAAATGAAGAAGATGTGAGAGAAAGATTCTCTACTGACAGGTTAATTACGTTGACAACTAAACTGCTGGCTGGACTAGAGCAACGAAGTTTTGTAAGTGAACAAGAAATCATGAATGTTTACTTGCTCCAAGATAAACTTATTAGAGAAAGACCCAAATATATGAAGCAGCAGACACTGCAGGACATATTCAAGAAAATAGCAAGGAAGCAGGAAGAAGCAGCAGTGGTGTCCACACTTGATAATCCACTGCCATTAACTTCAAGTCAACCAGATGTGCTGTCACCACCATCAACATTTTATTAATTAAAATTCTGAGGAACTATTTTATTCAGTTGAACTAAAATTCAGTAGAACCGTTATATTTAGTTGGTGAACATTAAAATTTCATAAGCTCTTCATTTAGTTTAATTTTCTTTCTTTAAAGGACTGTACAGGTAGTCATTTTCTGTTAAAAGTATACAGCATATATAACCATCTGAAATCTGGCACCCTTCAGGTCCGGAGGTTGCCGGATTTTTGAATACCTACCTGTACTTAGGATATTGCAGAATGTCAGTGCAAATACAGTCATGGGATTAGGTGGATGATTAGTTTGAATATTACAAGAATGTGGAAAAGAATTTGCATTGCCTCTGATAGGATTGTTTAATTTATTTCTCAAATATGACTTGAGTTGAGAGCAAAACAGTTCCATTATATAAAGAAGGGGAGGCTCCAAGAATGAGGTAGCAAATAAACCAATCAGTATCTCAAGAGTAGTGGTTAAAGGTACTTGAAAAGTTTGTCAAATACAGAATTCAGGAATGGGTGCATAAGAATATGATACTTATGAGGGCAGCATGGCTTTGTGAAGAGTAGGTTATGCCTCCTATTGATTGACTCACTTTTTTTTTTTTTTACTAAAAAAAACTGATGGATTTTGCAAACGCATTTGACAGTATGCTATATGGAACTCTGGTACTCAAACTGAAGAAAATAGGCATGGATATGAAGCTGGGAGCATGAATTTGAGGATGGCTGGATGATAGATACCAAACAGGAGTATTTAGCAAAGTAAGATCCAAGAAAGGCAGGTGACTAGTGGTATGCTGCAGGTCTCTGTGCTAGGACCACTGCTATTTAATGCACATCAATGACATAAGAAATTATTTGAAGAGGAAAAAATTGAGTTGCATACTGATGATGCAAAAGTGGAACGGATACAAAGAGTGATGACAAAGATGGTTTCAGGACTGTACAAGGATAGTTATGAGGATCGGCTGAGAGAATGTGGACTGCAGAGTTTGGTGGATAGAAGAAGGAGAGGTGATATGATTGAGACTTTTAAACTGTTGAGAGGTGGTTACAGGGTTGACACTGGGGTTCTTTCGCTTGGTTGAACAGCAGGAAGGAGTGATGACAAGAGGCCATCCCCAGAAGTTACGAAAGGAAACTGTGAGCAAGAGGGTAAGGAGTGGTTTCTTTGTGTGGAGGGTAGTTGAGCCGTGGAATGCATTGCCTGATGGAGTGGTGGGAGCGAGAACGGTCAGTGAGTTTAAAGAGTGGTATGATAGACTTTGTGTTTCTCAGGGGGGGGGGGACCTCCTCTCGATGAGTCTTGACAGACTTTGTGTCTTAGGAAGGACCTCCCTCAATGAGTCTTTTGACTCCTTGGAGGCCTGAATAATAATAATAATAATAGTAATAATACAATAGTTAATCAAAGCAATGTAGAGAATCTGTAGAATGATTTAAATATGACGAGAGTATGGGCAAAAGATTATTATTATTATTATTACGGGTATCTCCATGGAGTTAGTAGACTCACTGCAGGAGACCCAAACTATCAAAACAATATTTATCATATCTGTTCTTGAATTCATTTACAGACGAAGAACTCACAACTAAGTCAGGCAACGCACTCCACTCATTCACCACCCTCCAGGCAAAAAACCTCGTTCTCACACCCTTGTTAACCATGCTTTTCCTTAATTTCCAGGGATAACCTCTTGTTCTTCCATCACTATCACACAGCTGAAACATTTCGCCTGCATCAATCTTATAAAAACCTTTTAGTAATTTAAATGTTTCTATCATATCCCCTCTTCTCCACCTATCAACCAACCTCTGCAATCCACAATCTATCAATGTAGGGAGCATTTTTTACATCACTCACCAACTTAGTCACTCTCCCCTGAACCCTTTCCACAACTTCCTCATCTCCAAGGAATCCAGGTGACCAGACCTGAGCACAGCAATCCAAATGTGGAAGTATCGATGCTTTATAAAGGGGAATAATAACCTCTTTATCTCTGGATGTTAGTGTGTTTGTCAATAACCAAGTAATCCTATGTGCAATCTTGGACACCTTAGCAATGTGTCCCCTGAACTTCATCTCCCTAGCTACCAACACCCCTAAGTCCCTAGTCTCATCAATCTCTTGGAGTACAGTTCCATCAATGTACACAGCTGGTAATCTTTTAATCCCAAAATGCATAACTTTATACTTTTTCACATTGACCTGACATCCATTTCCTTTTGCCCATTTTACTATCTTATTTAAATCATCCTGCAAACTCTCAACATCAGCTTGATTTTTTATTGTGCTACCCAACTTTGCATCATCAGCAAACAACTGAATATCTCTCTTTAAGCCATTTCCTATATCATTTATGTACAAATTAAACAACAATGGCCCAAGCACAGAGCCCTGAGGCACATCCTGGACTCCGCTCCTCCATACACCACCTTCTGGTATCTCTCCCTGAGCCATTCTCCTATTCATATCACCAGTTTAGCATCCATCCCCATCTGCTCCAATTTGCGCAATGGATACGAGTTTAATGTGGAAACGTTATGCATTTGGGGAAGAAAACATTACAAGCTTTGTACCTGACAGAACGGCATGAGATGGAATCAGAGATTTCAGTATTCATTTAATATTATCATCATGTTCAGAGAACATATTGCAAAAGTGACCAAAGCATCCTATAAAATTACTTGGTTATCGAAGAACACATCAATAAGTAGAGAAAGGAAGTCATTATACCTCTTTATAAGACTTTGTTTGGTATGGCCACATTTGTCTTATTGTGCACAGTGGTCATCTGGGTTTCTTAGGAATAAAGAAGTGGTTAACAGAATTTAGAAGCAAGTGACCAAGATAGGGAGTGGTCTGTGGAATGCTATGACAACAGACTGAGGATTTGTATGTGTAGAAGTTAGTTGATATGACAGAAGCATATAAATACCTCAACTTAAATGCATTCAATATCCCTGCACTCACCACACTCTCAGGCAATGCATTCCAATCACTGCCACTCTCCATGCAAAAAATCTACTCTCACCTACTTTGCTCACACCCACCTCAAACAGTTTCCAGGGATGGTCTCTCGTTCACCCCCCGCCCTGTCTCTAGTTATTCTATGAAAAATCTCATCCATGATAATCAGGTAATTATTCTATCAACTTATACATTTTGATCATATCTTCCCTCTATCTACTAGGCTCTGTAATTTGGATTCTCTCAATCTGTCATCATATTTCACATTCCAGAGACCAGAAATCACCTTAGTCAATCAATTCTGGACCATCTCCAAAATCTCATCATTCATTTGAAAACCTGGAGACCAAATCTCTGCACAGTAACCCATATGCAGCTGATCAAATCTTGTACAATGGAATCACAACATCCTTACTTCTACATGTCAGTGTTCTCCACATCATTTCCATAATCTGCTGTGTTATCCTCACAATTTTAGCAAAATGTCCACAAAATTCCAGTCCTCTTCATCGCATCTTTACTTCCCAAATTTTAACATGTTATACTTTGCAACATTAAACTGATATTCTCACACACTCACCCATTCAGAGAGTCTATTTAGGTCCTCTTGCAAAGTTGCAACATCTACTCTACTTTCATAACTCTTTCCAACTTTGCATTATCTGCAAAAAACTGTATATCACCATTTAAACCCTTCTCAATGTCATTTATACATGATAAACAACAATGGCGCCAAAACATACTCCTGGAGCACACCACTAGTGACTTTCCTCTTCTGGGATATCACTCTCCCATATACAACCTGTTGATATCTCTCAAACAGCCAATCTCCAATCCAGTGCAATAATCTACTATCCAAACCCATCTGTTCCAATTTTTCAGTAGACTGCCACATGACAAACTACTAGTTTGTCATGTGGCAGTCTACTGAAAGCCTTTGCAAAATCTAAATATACTACTGTATATGCACATCACCTTTGTCCAATGTATCCATCACCTTGTTATAATAAGTAATCAGATTGCTAAAATACCATCTTCTTTTAGCAAACCCATGCTGTCCATTAAAGAGAATTCTACTTTGTCCATTCAGTTCTGAATCCATGTGTGCACTAGCTTCTCCAAAACCTTGCCCACAACTCAAGACAACCAGACTGATCTATAATTCGAAGCCTTAGTCTTATCATCCCCTTTATGAGGCAGAACAATTTTACCATATTTCCATTCCTTTAGGACCTGGGCTATGAGACTCATGTTAAAAATGAATGTTAAAGCTGTTGTTAACTCCCTGGAACATTCCCTCAGACACACGGTGACATATATCATCAAGTCTCATGGTCTGGTTGACATCATCATCAAATTCCTCACATGTACCTTCAAGGGGGGGGGGGGTACAGGATATTATGATAGTACTTCATGAAAAACTTACATCACCACTAACTTCCTATCAACAATTTTCCTCCAAATCAATCTGTTATCGTCAAAACTCCAACATTATCAGATATTATATTTTTGTCTTCTAAGGCACTTTTTACTGTATCAATATATCTTGGTCTTCCTCTAGGCAGAGAACACTTATTTTGCTAATATTTCCTCTCCCATTCTGTTTAAGTGACCATAATACCTGAGATTAGCTCTGCTAACACATTCCTGGATGCTAACAATGTCGAGTTCTTTCCTAATATCCTCGTTTTTAACATGACATTGCCATTCATACCATCTGTTCATGCCCCTAATCTTTCTCAGGACTTTCATATCTGTAATCTCTAGTCTTTTGTCAAGTGTTTTATTTCTAAATCAGCTCTCAGAATACATAAGTTAAAATTGATTTAAACACTGTCTTGTATACAGCTAATTTAGTGTTTCGACTAATTTCTCTCTTATTCCATATAAATTTATTCACTTGACTTCCTACTTTACCGGCTTTGTTGATTCTGTTGTCTATTTCCATATTTAATTTACCATCTTCACTAAAAATTGTGCCTAAGTAGATAAAATGTTTTACTCATTCCACAGGTTCTCCATTCACAATGCAGTTGATATTTTTGATGTTTCTTCCTATTTATATTGTCTTTGTCTTGTTATTTCTGATTTTCATACCATATCTATTACAATAGCTATTCAATTTAGTCAGGAAATCTTGCAGACTTGTACTGGATTTACTTAAAATTATAACATTATCTGCATAAAGTAAAGAGCTGAGATTAACATCTCCAATTTTGATATCAGGTTTAATACTGCTTTCTTTCACAATGTGATCCATAAAAATAATGAATAACAGAGGAGATAATGTACATCCTTGTCTGACACCAGATTTAACATCAAACCATCTTCCTGTATACTTCCTTCAATTCTAACTGCTGACTTACAACTCAAATAAAGACTAAGTATTGCTTGATGTAATGCTTCATTGATACCATATAGCTATAGCATTTTGAATAGCTTTTCTCCTGGCATATTGAGAAGAGAAGTAGAGAAGAGGAGATATGATAGAAACATTTAAATTGCTAAGAGGTTTTTGTAAGATTGATGCAGAGGAAATGTTTCAGCTGTGATAGAAGAACAAGAGGTCATCCCTGGAAATAAAGGAAAAATGTGGTTAAAAGGGTGTAAGAACTAGATTTTTTGCTTGGAGGATGGTGAATGAGTGGAATGCATTGCCTGACTCAGTTGTCAGTTCTTCATCTGTAAATTAATTCAAGAAGAGGTATGATAGATATTGTTTTGATAGTTTGGGTCTCCTGGGATGAGTCTACTGACTCCATGGAGATACCCATAATAATAATAATGTTGTCATATGCCTTTTGTAGGTCTACAAAACTTAAATACAGATCTTTGTTATATTCTCATGATTTCTCAATTTGTCATATAGTGAAAAATCTGATCCGGACAGCCTCTATTTAGCCTGAATCCAGCTTGTTCTTTGCACCATCATATGTTTCACCGCCTTTTCTATTTTTAGTAACTTATATATATATATATATTTTTTTTTTTTTTTTTTTTTTTTTGCATTTTGTATTTATTTTTTATAGAATCCAGAAACGTTGATGTAGAGATCAAAGATGGTTTTTTTTTAAGTGTTTCAGGCCTCAGATTAGTAGAGAAATGCTCCCACAGCAAGTGATGAATTTCATCTCCCACCTAAGACAATCATAAACACTGATAACCACACAAGGATTTGAAACAGCAGCCTATTAGAGGTAGCATAAGTAGGGGGGGGGGCTGAAAAGTTCTGCTAAACACCTAGAATAAAAATGTTATTAATTCATAGTGAAGAACTTATTGTAGATAAAAAGACACTTGTTGGAGTAATTACTTTACTTATAATTAAGAATTACAATTACAACACAGAACCCTGAATGACAAATTGTGAAGGAAAGCAGAAAGAAGTAGAGAAGATTGGCTTAAAAAACAATGTGAAGAAATGGAAAATTATGAGAGAGTGGAAAGGTATAATCTTTTGTATGAAAAAGCAAGCAGTATGAATCACAAGAGAAATGGAATTCGAGCTAGAGGCATAGAAAATAAGAATGGAGAAATCATAACGGAAGAAGATAAAATCCTAATGAGATGGAAGGAATACATTGAAGATCTATATGACAAGGAAAATAGACCAAATGAGTTGCCATTAGAAGATATAAAGAAGATAAATGAAGATGATCTAGGCCCAGAGATTTTGAAGACAGAAGTAGAAATGACCATTAAATAACTAAAATGTGGAAAGGCAGAAGGAATAGATGAAATACATGCAGAATTCCTGAAACAACTTCAGAAGAAAGGAACTGAAGAAATAACCAAAATAATAAATTTAATTTATAACAAAGGAGAACTACCAAAAGATTTTATGACCTTAATATTTATACCTATACCAAAAAAAAAGTAATGCAGTGAACTGCATTACTTTTTAACTGCAAGGATTTTAGAAAAATAAGCCTCATTTCCCATACATCAAAAATACTTATGAGAATATTAACATGAAGAATTGCATCTAAGGTGGAAGAATTTCTTGGAGAAGATCAGTTTGGTTTCAGGAAGGGTAGGGAACAAGAGATGCAATCGGACTGTTAAGAATAGTAAGTGGAAATAATACTAGGAAATAATACTATAATAATAATAATAATACTTCCTTCTTGTTCCTAATACTAGGAGTATTAGGAACAAGAAGGAAGAGTTTTTGGCCATGGTTGGCACTTCCAGACCACAGGTTATAGGTATTAGTGAAATATGGCTGACTGTAGATGATATAACTAGTGGGATTGAATGTATGTATATATTGGTGTCGAGGCTAGCTGGTGAACGGACGTGCTATCGGAGAGCTCCTGAGAGATTTGTGTTTTTTGTTGATTTGTTGATGTTTTGGATTCAATTTAATGGACTTAAGTGTGTAATTTTGGTATATTATTGGAGCTTTATTAGCGTGGTTAGTGTTACTAAAGTGTTTTATAACATAATCTATGTCGGGAAGTTGCCGCTAGATGAATTCGTAATGTGTAGTGTTCGTGCAAGCTCCAGATAAGATAAGTATCATTTTCAGTTATCGATACAAATTACTTAATATTGTGTAGTTTTGTTTTGTTTGTCTTGCATATTTTAGTGCATCTATTTTTGGTGTGTTATAACGTATAATTTGACAAAACACGTTACAGATAACTATGGCACCTGTGCGAAGGAAAATGGCGGCCAGTAATGAAGGTTCGCCATCGTTATCAAAGAACGGTAGCATAAAAGAAATGAGTCAGTGTACTAGCTGTGAAATGTACGCTTTGCGGAGTGCGGTCGGAGTGTGGTTAGATGATAATAAAGGATTGAATGTGTGTAGAAAATGTAGGGAGAATGAGGAATTGAAGTGTATTTCGGATCGTGAGTGTGATATTTTTGTCAACCTTCAGAATGAAGGAAATAGGGATATGACAAGAAATTGCAAGGTTGTACATGAAAATTGTGAGAGTGTGAATGAAGAAAGTGTGAATGATAGTATAAATGGTTTCTTAGAGAATAAAAAAGATGAGATAGATGCATTGAGTGAGATCGCGTTGTTGAATAGTGCGATAGAAAGAGCAAAACAGCAGCTAGAGTGCATGAACAAAAGTAGACTGAATGAACCAACCAATAATAAAAGGTATGACAGGAAAAATAGACGTATGAATGTGAACATGAACAAAATGAAGGATAGAGTGCTGTATGGAGACTCGTTAGTACGAGGTGTGTTAGTAGAGGATTTGACAAAATCGTACCAACCTGGTGCGACCATAAAGGACGTAACTGAGTCTATTAGAGAGCAAAAGGAAAGGGTGAAAGAAATGATTGTTGTGGCAGGTACAAATGATTTAAAAGGAGATAAAATGGAAATGATAGAAGACCTGAATGAATTGTTTGAGGTAGCAAAAGAAAAGAGTGAGAGAGTTAGAATGATTAGTCTTTTGCCACGGTATGACAGTGAAATGTTTAAAAGGAGGGCCATAATTGCGAATGACTTTATGCGTGGGTTATGTATGACGAGTGGTGTGGAATTTGTGGAGTGAGTTTGATGGGCGAAAGGATCTATATAAGATGGATGGCTTGCATTTGAATGGTTACGGTGTAAAAAGACTTGAGAAAGTGTTGCTGAATGTAGTGGATGTGCAAATTCAAGGAAAGTAGATTTGTTAGGGGGGGAAGGAAGTAGAGATACAGTCCTTATGGAGGCAGTTGAATGTAAGAATGAATATAATATGCCAGAGCAAATAAGGACAACAAATCTGAGTGAGATAGTTAATATAAGGCATCAAGGTAGGGTTGGGGTTAATGGAGGTCTTAAATTCATGTACATTAATACTAGGAGTATTAGAAACAAGAAGGAAGAGTTTTTGGCCATGGTTGGCACTTCCAGACCACAGGTTATAGGTATTAGTGAAACATGGCTGACTGTAGATGATATAACTAGTGGGATTGAATGTGATGGGTATAGTGTGTTCAGGAATGACAGAGAGAATAAAATGGGGGGAGGAGTATTGTTGATGATAGCTGATGAGCTGCATCCAAGGAAAATAGAAGTTGAATTGCAGGATAGAGAAAAGAGCACATTTGAGGCCATTTGGTGTGAGATTGTGGCTAGCAGAACTAAATATACAATTGGGTGCTGCTATAGACCAGGTGTTGGAAAAGATGGTGGTGACAGTATGCACAAGCAAATAGAAGAAATGAGTGGAAGGAGGGTAACTATTATAGGAGATTTCAACTATGGTCGCATTGATTGGAGTGAGGAGAGGACACACGGGAGGAAGGAACTGGATTTTATGCAGTTATTAAGGGATAACTATCTGCGACAGCATGTAATGGAAAATACTAGGGGTCAGAGAGTGCTTGACCTAGTAATTACATCTGAGAATTTGGCTGTAACAAATATGACCACACTGCCACCAATCGGTGAGAGTGATAATAGGGTCTTAACTTGGGAGGTGGCTAAAGGTGTAGAATTTTCAATTAAGACAGGGCACATGTGGAATTATCGGGCTGGAAAGTATGACAAGCTTAGGAGTTTGATTGGTTCGGTGCCATGGCATGTACAACTGCAAGGACTAGAAGTTGATAGTGCATGGGAGGTAGTTAAGAAGTGCTTGCATGAAGCAATGGCTGACTGTATACCTAGAGTCCGAATAATAAATCAAGTAGGGGTTAAATGGATGAATAACACCATTAAGCTTGAGCTGCAAAAAAAGAAACACCTATGGAGGGAATTTAAGGAGAAGGGTGACCAGCAGGCACATGAACGCTATAAAGCGCAGGCCAGAAGGGTGACGAGTGTGGAAGAAAAGCAAAAATGGATTACGAAAGAACATTGGCCATGCAGGCTAAAGAGAATCCTAAACAGTTTTTTAGATATGTAGCAAGTAAAAGGAAAAATGTACATGGCAGATTGATTTTAAAGAATGCCGATGGTTGGGAGGTAACTGAATCAGTTGAGATAGTTGAGTTACTGAGTGAGCACTTTGCAAAAGTATATCATCCAGGTGGTGACATTGCAGAAACAAATAAACCAGTAGATTATACGGGAATTGTGGTTAATGAAGTTGAGGTGAGTAGTCTATTGCATAACCTCAATGTCAATACATCTGTGGGATTGGATGGTATACCAGCTCGTGTTGTACGAGAAGCAGCTAAAGAATTGTCATTACCCTTGACCATTTTGTTTACTTTGAGTCTCGGGTCTGGGTTAGTCCCGAGCGGGTGGAAAGAGGGGAAAATAGTTCCACTGCATAAAGGTGGTTCCAAGACTGCTGTTGTAAATTACCGACCGATTAGCATATCTGGAATCACTGTCAAGGTCTTAGAGAAATTAGTCAAGAAAAGAATACAGGATTGGATAGATGAAAATGGGATATTGTATGGGGGACAACATGGTTTTGTGAAGGGTAGATCATGCCTCAGTAACTTGCTCACGTTTTATAACACAGTGACGGCTGAACTGGATACGGATAATGGGTTTACAGTGATACTACTGGACCTTGCCAAGGCCTTTGATAGGATACCACATGGAACCCTAATCAGTAAACTGGAGCAGATGGGTATAGATATAGGGTTGGTGAGATGGATAGGAGGGTGGTTGAAGGAGAGATATCAAAGAGTGGTTTATTCAGGAGTGGAGTCTAAAAGACGTCTTGTGACTAGTGGAGTGTCACAGGGCTCTGTTCTTGGACCACTGCTTTTCAATTTGTTCATCAATGATATTGGAAAGGATCTGAGAGGAAGTGTTCACTTGTTTGCTGATGATGCAAAGTTGGGTTGAGCAATTGTGAGTGCACAGGATGTCAAAATTTTACAGGATGATTTTGATAGTTTGGAGGACTGGGCTAGGAAAAATGGATGTCAATTTAATGTGGCAAAGCGTAAGGTTATGCACTTTGGGGTGAAAAGAATAGCAGCAGTATATCGCATGGGTGGAACCATACTCCTCCAGGAGATTGATGAGGCCAGGGATTTGGGAGTGTTGGTGGATAGGGAGTTGAAGTTTAGGGGGCACATTGCAAAAGTAACTAAAACAGCTCACCAAATCACTTGGCTTCTGAAAAATACTTTAACATGCAGAGAGGAACAAGTTGTTGTTCCTCTGTATCGAGCCTTGATAAGACCCCATCTGGACTTCTGTGCCCAGCTATGGGCACCAGGGTTTCTTCGTGATGGGGAGGAAGTGGAGAGAGTCCAGAGACGAGTGACCAAGATGATAGCAGGTCTGTGGAATGAACCTTATGAGAATAGGTTGAAGATTTGTGGGTTGCAGAAATTGGACGATAGGCGAAGGAGGGGTGATATGATTGAGACATTCAAATTACTGAAGGGTTTTTATAAGATTGATCCAGAAGATATTTTTGAAAATATGACTGGTGGTGGGAGGACTAGGGGCCATGCATGGAAACTGGGCAAGAGCGTGGTTGACAAGGGTGTTAGAGCTAGGTTCTTTACTTGGAGAGTGGTAAATGAGTGGAATAAGCTTCCAGAGTCTGTTGTGGGTGCTACGACAGTGAATGAGTTCAAGGCAAGGTATGATAGATACTGTGTGAATGTTGAATAGTTGTTCTTGACATGATGTTAGGGCCTCCCTCGATGAGTCTGTCGACTCCTTGGAGTTTCCCGGAACAATAATAATAATAAAGTGGAAGAAGTCTGGAAGTCAATAAAGAAGTTGATATCAGTATAATAATATACAGATAATTAAAAAAAAATCTATAGCAGAACTACATTAAACTATTTATATAATCCTCTCATATTAAGGTTTTCTTCTGTTTGGGGATGTTCTGGATGCTATATGGCAGGGGTGTTCAACCCGTCGATCATGATTTTTTGTTGATCTCTTGTGTATTCCTCCTTACTTACAAATTTAATTAAAACTGAAAACATAATATTTTATTTATCATTATTTTGTATTATTTTTAATTTGCTTTAAGTGTATTGCTATTGTTTATTTATTTTTTGTTAAAATTGTCAAATCAGTAATTTTCTTATAAGTCTGGGTAAATGAATTCATTTGGATCAGTGGAAGTCAAACAGCGAGCTGAGTGAATACGATTATAAGCAAAGTGTAAAAACTCGATTAAAACTTAAATATTAAATATTCCAAAGCACATTACATTGATTTTTTACTTAGGTTAAGTCCCATGTGAATATTGTAAAAAAATAAACTTTGTTTATCTCGGTATAGTTTGTATTAGATGTTTTTGTAAATAACTCTTTTGAAGCTAACTGTATATACTGCTTTAATAAGAATATGATAGTGTTAAAAACAAAGGCAATGTTCTGTCACCAAAGCTATACATGGTGGCATTAGAAAGATTTTTATTGAAACTTGTATGTATGAGAAAGGCTTGCAGGCTCTAAGTGCAAACATCTCTGAAGCCAGTCAGAAAGAGTTCAAACAACTTTCTGATGGCCGGCAACTTACAATCAAAAGAAAGCGGAGGAGAACAAAAGGCATGCCGAACTTGAAACTTAAGATGAAAGACTCATACCAATTCTTTGGGGGTTGCCAAACTTCATGTGAGGTCTCAGAGGAGGCCTAATAAAAAGGGACCGAAGCAAGCAGAAGGGGTCCCGGTTCCAGAATTGCTGTCAGAGAGGAAGCCGCCCGGTTCAGAGTCACCATCAGAGAGACTGCCCAGATCCACATTGCTTGAGAGAGGAGTTTCCTGCTTCCAGAAAGGAGCTTCTCGGTTCGAGATGCCGCTAGAGAGAGGCTACTTCTAGGCCGCAGACAAGATTTCAAATTGCCGAAAGGAAGCGTTCCAATTACCAGAGAAAAGTTTCCAGGCCAGGTTAATGTCCGACATTCACCAGTGTGTTGCGTTTTCATTACAATTTGATGAATCAAACGACTTCACTGATATTGCTCAGTTAATGGTGTTTATTCGCATGGTACTTCAAGATTATTCAAGTAAAGAACTTTTGAAAATTATACCATTATTGGGAAGGACTAGGGGAGAAGACATTTTTTCGGCATTTGATGAATTTGTGAAACAACACAAACTTCTGCTTTTTAAACTTGTGTCTATTACTACTGATGGTGCTCCTGCAATGATAGGTAATAAATCAGGCTTTATTTCATTATGTAAAAAACAGTGTCGGCCAGTGAAAATTTTAAGTGGGGATGCTGCATATACAAAAAAAAAAAAAAAAAAACTTTTTTTTCCTAATCAGTAATGAATTTATTAATAAATAAATTTACATATTAAAAATTGCTTTATTAAAAATATTTCATTCTCACCACAAACAAACACCAATAAAAGTTTCATATCAGTAGCAATGACAAGTGCAAACGATTATCAGCATTAGATCACAGTGCATTTGTATTGTGTAATGATAATTGAAAAATTATAATTCTTTTCATATTTTCAACAGTGACACTCATCATAATTCAGCCTTGTATCTATAATAAATAAATAATTATATGTTATTTTAACAAAATAAAATAAGATTTACAAAAAGATAGTTCACCACGCACACACACCAATAATAAACGTTTCATATCTCACAGAAATAAGGCGCATAAACATACTAAAAATATACTGCCGCTTGAGCAGTTACAGTGGAATGACATAACTGTGCAATGACAAGCGCAAGTTATCGGCATTAGATCGCAGTGCATTTGTTTTGTAATCTAAAGCGTTAATCGAACAATTCCAATTATTAACTATTCAATCAATATCAAAACATAAGCTGTAACCTTTAACATGTTGTAGTGCATTTATATAATGTTGTAAGCATTGTTATTATTTATAAACACAAACAAAATTTAATTTTTTCATTTTTTCCTTGGGGGTGCTGCAGTGTCGCAGTGCTTATGTACGGGCCGCCACTGGTAAAAACGATGACAAATATCCAGATTTTTTAACATACCACTGTATTATTCACCAACAAGTACTGTGTAGTAAAAGATTAAACACAAAAGATGTTTTGGATATTACATTTAAAGTTGTAAATTCTGTTCGAGGAAAAAGCCCTGCAACGGCGGTTATTTAAATTACAGGCAGATGATGATAGGGAATTTTTGTTGTACAATAATGTTTGCTGGCTCAGCAGAAGTCAATTTTTAGAAAGATTTCTTGTATTAATTAACGATATAAATTTTTTTTGATGAAAAAGGAGATATTTATCCACTATTGAGTGATAAAAGATGGTTGTTACACTTGTCATTTTTAGTAGCTTTCTGTACAAAATTAAGCAATTTAAATTTAGAGTTACAAGATAGAGATAAAAATTTAATTGACATGTTAAGTTCAATAAAAACTTTCCAACAATACTTACTTTTATTAAAGAAAAATATAAATGACCATGAATTTAGATATCTCCCATATCTATTAAAATTTTTTGAACAAAATCAAAAAATGCTTCGCTATGATTTAAAAGAATTTATTTGTGAAATAGAATTAGTTGAGGAAGAAATAAATTCAAAATTTAAAGATTTGAATAAAACTGAAATGATTGTATCTTTTATCAATAATCCATTTTTGTGATGTTTAAGAAAACTTGAACATCACAAAAATTTCAAATTAAATTAGTGGGCTGTTTGATATAAACCAAGCTGAAGTAGAACTTGAGATAATAAACATTCAGAATAGTTTACATTTAAAATCAATTAAACAATGAAGTAATTTGGAAGTATGCACATGAAAAATTCCCAATATTAACTGATATTGCACGAAAAATTCTGTCGTGTTTCGGATCAACATATTTGTCAGAATCCGCTTTTTCAAATATGACCGTCATAAAAAATCAATTAAGAAACCAAATTACAAATGATCATTTGAATGATTGTCTGCGATTGGCCACTTCTTCATATCAACTTGACTATGAAAATATTGCAAGGTCCAAACAATGCCAAATTTCACATTAACTTTTTTTTTTTAATAAACCAGCATTTCCTGTAACGTGAGTTTGTAATCAATCTGTTGTTTTTTCTAACTTTGGTTTTCCAAAATAGAGAAATAAATATTTTATTCCAATATATTTATTTTTTTTGTTGTATTAAAATAATTTAAAATGATAAATAAATTTTTAAATACACAAATAAAGTTTTTAGTTGTGTATTTTTTTTTAGTTATTTATTTGTGTGTAAGATATCAGGTATCATGTTGGGGGAACGTGATCTATATAAGAGAGTAGATCGCTGAATAACTTATATATAAGAAGTAGATTGCCGAACAACTTTTTATAAAAGTAGCTTACAAAGTAAAAAAGGTTGAACACCAGTGCTATATGGGTTGAAGATGGGTCCTCCAGAATCTTGGAATTATTAATCCATCATTCTGGTTTAGTCATTCTTGTTCCTGATATCTGTAAAAAGTTAATTTTATTTTGTGAATTAATTTTTAATTTTGTATATATTTTCTCTTGTAATATTTTAATTTTATTTTTATTAATTTTTTTTCCACCAGAGATCAGGCTAGAGTAAACAATTAACGAAGCATTTAGATTTATCTTACTTTTGTGTAGTGTCATGTAGCTTGTGTCCTATACATATATATGTTCCTGATGATGACCTCAATACAGAGGTCGAAACAAGTCTCGGATTCTATGGAGGTCAGATGTTACTACTACTACTACTAGTAATAATAATAATAATAAGTAATTACTCCAACACGTGTTTTGGTCTCCGTAAGTTCTTCACTATGAATGCTGACTACTGTGTAACCTTAAAAGAAAGAAAAATTATATTAAAATATTTTTTATATTGCTGATATATTTCTGGATGTTTGTGATTGTCTGTGGAAATACCAGTGGTGGAGGTGGTGGTGGGTGGTAGATGGCGATGGTGTAGTTGTAGTTGGTTGTAGTTCATGGAATAAGCTGTGGAGTTGACAGTTGTGGAGTGGGCGCCCTCCCTTGATGAGTCTTCGGACTCCCTGGAGGTGTGATAATAATAATATAACCACAAGAAAGAACATATCTTACAAGTTAAATACTTGTATATGTTATACAAGTGTATAACACATGGGGAATATGTAGAATAATGTGTAAGTTACACGGGTCTACCTCAATTCCTTCATGGTGATTATCACAACTTCTCAGCACACTTTTGTACACTAACCACCCAACAGACCGGCCTGGCATGAAAGTGTTGATAACCAAGTAATGGAAAAAATATATAAAAATGGAGACCAAGAGGATTTGTTTTGGAAAAGTTTGTATAAAATTGTTGATGGTAATACATAACACACATTACTGAAAATGAATTTTTAAGCAATGAACCCTACAGTTGATGGATCACTCATGTAATTATATAGACAATGCCAAGAGGAAAACCACTGATGAGAAGTAAGGAGATATTCAATAAGCATTCTCTTCAAAGTACCAAAAAACACCAAAAGGAAAGTTTTACTAGTCTCAAGGACATATATTATATGATAAAATGAATTACTATTATTGAGAAACAAATGAAGGAACTAAAGCACAGCAAATGAAGAAGAGCTAGATTTTATGATACATTCAATGTCTTTATGATATTAAGAAAAATTAATTTCACTGGTAAAAGAGAATTTGTGATTATATTTCCTACTCTGAGATTATCTGAGGTAAGACCATATTTATGCTTAGTGTAACTGAAGTGTATACATTATCGCATAAAAAGAAATACATGTCCAATGAAGAAATGCTGCAATAGTCTTATAGAAGTAACTCAGTCTAAGGAACAATAATTTCTGCAGAATTTTGCAATGAGGAATAAGCTATTTACAGTATGGGAGATTGAATATTACTATTAATAATATTCACTAATTTGCATAACAATTTAATTCATTAAAATGAGAGTAAATGAATGAATGATTTATCTTCTGTGATTATAAGAAGATCTCACAGGTATTTATTTATTTATTAATCAGAAAACTTTGGATCTAATTAGTATTTTTTTATTCATTAATCTGAAAGTTTATCTTGTATATAATGTTTCTGTTTAGTCTTTAAAGATACTTTTTTTTTAAAATTTGGTCTTCAGTCAGTCATTTTTGACACCAATGGAATTAAGTTTAAAGTCATTGCACCAATCAGAAATGAACATGATTGTCCTTACCACGCAGTAAAAGTTATAAAAGAAATATATGCAGACACAAAGTGTGTTAACGAAGTCAAATTGAAAGTTCAACTCAGGCTAAAACTTCTTTATGATGTCTGTCCAGAAGAGAACAATTTAGCTGACTGTTAAACATCCCTCCCTCTTCCCCCCCTCCACCCCCTCTCTCTCTCTTTTACACAAAGGGCCATTCCAACTGTTTCACAGTTTCTGACTTATGATTTTTCTATTTATGGGTGATATTCTACCTAACTAGCATGAATCATTCCTCCATTTTCCAGAGGAAAGTGAAGGAATAATACAAGCACTGCAGTCAGTACCCACATAACCTAATTATAAATCCAATGTACCAACCTCTCTTACTCTTACTTTTCATTCATTCCATCTGCCTCAATTCTGTGAAGAAAATGTTTATTTGAACAGGTGTCAAAAAAATAAAAACTTTCATAGGCTCTTCCCAACTTCTGATCTCCATGTGCAGTAAAAATGCATTCACTGTAGGTTCTGCTCTTGTATATGTAGATTGATATTATTAATTATTATTATTAACATTTGACCTCTATGGAGTCAGAGACTCATCGTGGGAGATATTCACTACTGCATACAATGCTCATCCGCATCTTAAACTGATTAAATGTGTCCACATCCACAACACACTCAGGCAATGCATTCCCCTCACCAACCACCCTCCATGCAAAGAACCTGCTTCTCACTCCTTTACTCACACATCCTCCTTATACAGTTTCCAGCAATGGCCTCTTGTTCTACTGTCCTCTCCCATTCTATGAAAAATCTCTTCCATGTCCACCTGATAACAAATCTGACCAGCTCATATGTCTCAATCATAACCCCCTCCCTTCTTCCTCCTATTCACAAGGCTCTGCAACTTACATTCTCTCAATCTGTCCTCATACTCCACATTCCAAAGACCACTGGCTACCTTTGTGAATCTTCTCTGTACCCCTTTCCTTTGGAAAGGGGTACAGAGAAGTACTGTACTCCCTTTCCACACACACACACACACACACACACACACACACACACACACACACACACACACACACACACACACACACACACACACACACACACACACACAGTATATTATACAGGATCATCTTAGCAACCAAAGATGTTGTCAGCAGTGATGAAACCCTTTGGTTAGAGAAAGACTATATTCAAATCTGATCTCTGGAAGAAGATGGACGAAATTAACACCAGAAGGAAATCGTAATAAACAAGCAAATTGCAACATATACTTATTAATATTTCTACTATTATTATTATTATTAAGAGAGTCAGGGAGTCAGACTCATCGAGGGAAGCTATACTATTTACACAAGCTGTCATACCTGTGGTTGAATTCATTCATGCTACTTGCACACACACACAACATCAAAGGCAATCCATTCCAATCATGCCCTACTGTATGAGAAGAAAATCTAGCTCTAAACCCCCCCCCTTCTTGATAGTATTCATTCTCAACTTCCATAGATGCCCTCGTGTAACTTGTGGCCTCAGTGGGGAAAAATGAAAGCCATTTATTATTATTATTATTATTTTTACCACAAAACCTCATGGAGTCAAGACCCATCTGGGAGGTCCTTTTATCGTGCACACACACACACACACAGCTCATCATACCGTGCCTTGAAGACATTCAAGCTCCTTGCAAACACCACACTCTCAGCAAGGCATTCCAATCATTTACAACTCTGCACGAAAAAACCTGCCCCTCATTCCCCTACTCACAACCTCTTTATACAGTTTCCAAGGATGACCTCTGGTTCTCCCCCGACCTCCCACTATTTTCTGTAGAACTTCTCCAGCATTGATCCTATAATAACCCCTTACCAACTTGTAGGTCTCTATCATATCTCCTCTCTTCCTCCTGTCCACCAGACTGAAAATTACATCTTCTCAATCTTTCCTCATACTCGACATTCCAGAGGTCAGAAATTACCTTAGCCAATCGCTTTTGGACACTTTCCAACATCTGTTCATCCTTCTGAAAACCAGGTGACCAAATCTGGGCACAATAGTTCATGTGTGGCCTAATCAAAGCCTTGTACAATGGAATAAGAATCTCCCTACTTCTACATGTCAGTGTCCTCCGCATCGTTCCCAGAAGCCTTTGTGTTGTCTTCACAATTTTGGCTATGTTTCCCCTAAATTTCAGATCCATATCCACTATCAACCCCAGATCTCTAATTTCTTCCACCTCCAACAATATATCATCACCAAGCATAAATTCTGCATCCCATCTTTGTTTTCCAAATTTTAAAACCTTTCATTTTGCAACATTGAACTCACATCTTCATTTCCATGCCCAATCACTCAATTTATTCAAGTCTTCTTGCAAGGCCACAACATCTTCTCTACTCTTCATGGTTTGTCCCAACTTTGCATCATCTGCAAACAACTGAATATCTCCATCCAAATCTTCACCTATATTGTTAATATACAAGTTAAACAGTAATGGCCTCAAAACAGACACCTGAGGCACTCAACTAGTGACTTTCCTTTTCCTGGATATCGCTCCCCCATACACAACTTGTTGATGAAGTATTCTATCAAAAGCCTTTGTAAAATCTAAGTATAGAAGCAGTCACTTTATTGTAATAAGTAAGTAGATTACTAAAACATGACCTCCCTTTAGCAAATCCATGCTGTCCATCAAACATAATACTATTGTTGTCAACCCAACTCTGTATCCTAGTTCTCACAAACTTCTCCAACAACCTAACCACAACACCAGATACACAGATAGGCCTATAGTTTAATGCTTGAGTTTGATCACCTCCTTTATGAAGTGGCACAATCTGGCCCTCCTTAGGTACTTGACCGAGTGCAAGACTCGTATTAAAAAAATATGTCAAGACAGGTGTCAACACCCTGGCACATTCCTTCAGAATACGTGGTGATATATTATCAAGTTCCACAGCCCTATTAAAATCTAGTTTACTCAACTCCCCATACTGCACTTGCTCACTTATAGTCAGTCTCTCCTCCCAATCATCTGCTTCTCTCAATCTCTCCATTAAGTCACATTCACAAGATTGAAAGACCTTTATGAATTGCTCATTAAATATCTCCACCACACATTCTGCAACAGCTGTCTTTATACTATTTTCTCCAATCAATGCCATCCTTCCATAATCATTCTTTCTTTTGCAGGCTACATATCAAAAGAACTCCTTAGGATTATTTTTGGCTTCATTAGCTAACTGCTGTTCATACCTCTCTTTAGCTACCCTCACCAACCAAGTCACCCTCCTTGCCTGGTCTTTGTAGACCTGATGAAATTGGTTATTTCCACTTCTCTTATGCTACCTCCACAATGCCCTCTTTCTCTGTATTTATTATTATCGGCAACTCCAAGGAGTCCATAGACTCATCGAAGGAGACCATAACATTATGTCAAAAACAACTATTCGACATTCACACAGTATCTATCATATTTCGCCTTTAACTCATTTACAGTCATGGCACCCACAACAGACTCTGGCAGCTTATTCTACCCATTCACCACTCTCCAAGTAAAAAAACCTAGCTCTAACACCCTTGCTAACCACACTCTTGCCCAGTTTCCATGGATGGCCCCTAGTCCTCCCACCACCAGTCCTATTCTCAAAAATATCTTCTGAATTAATCTTATAGAAACTCTTATAGAAACCCCTTTTCCGCCTATCAACCAATTTCTGCAAACCACAAATCTTCAACCTGTTCTCATAAGGTTCATTTCATAAACCTGCTATCATCTTGGTCACTTGTCTCTGGATCCTCTCCACCTCCTCCCCATCCAGAAGAAACCCTAGCGCCCATATCTGGGTACAGTAGTAAAGATAGGGTCTTATCAAGGCTCAATACAGAGGAACAATAACCTATTTGTCTCTGCTTGTTAAAGTATTTTTCAGCAACCAAGTGATTTGATGAGCTGATTTAGCCACTTTTGCGATGTGCCCCCCTAAACTTCAACTCCCTATCCACCAACACTTCCAAATCCCTGGCCTCATCAATCTCCTGGAGTACAGTTCCACCAATATGATATACTGCTGCCAATCGTTTCACCCCAAAATGTATAACCTTACATTTTGCCATTAAATTGCCATCCATTTTTCTTAGCCCAGTCTTCCAAACTATCCAAATCATCCTGCAAAATTTTGACATCTGTGCACTCACTATTGCTCTACCCAACTTTGCATCATCAGCAAATAAGTGAACACTTCCTCTCAGATCCTTTCCTATATCGTTAATGAACAAATTGAACAGTACTGGTCCAAGAACAGAACCCTGCGGCACACCACTAGTCACAGGCCATCTTTTGGACTCTACTCCTGAAAAAACCACTCTCTGATACCTCTCCACATCAACCACCCTCCTATTCATCTCACCAGCCCTATATCCAGTCCCATATGCTGCAGTTTACTGGTTAGAATTCCATGTTGTATCCTGTCAAAGGCCTTAGCAAGGTCCAGTAGAATGACTGTAAACCATTTACAGTCATTCTACTGGATCCAATTCAGCCGTCACAGTGTTATAAAATGTGAGCAAGTTACTGAGGCATGATCTTCCCTTCACAAAACCATGCTGTCCCCCATACAGTATTCAATGTTCATCTATCCAATCATGTATTTTCCTCGACTATTTTCTCCAAGATCTTGACAACGATTCCTGATATGCTGATCAGTCAGTAATTTACAACAGCAGTCTTGGAAACTCATTTATGCAGTGGAACTATTTTCCCCTCTTTCCACCCCCCTTGGGACTAACCCAGACCCGAGACTCAAAAATTAAATAAAATGGTCAATCAAGGGCACTGACAATTCTTTAGTTGCTTCACATACAATACGAGCTGGTATAATATCCAATCCCACAGATGTATTGACATTGAGGTTTTGTAATAGACTATTCGCCTCCACTTCATTCACAATTCCCGTACAAGCTGTTGGTTCTTTCATTCCTGCAATGTCACCACCTGGATGATATACTCTTGCAAAGTGCTCGCTCAGTAATTCCACTATATCAACTGATTCGGTTACCTCCCAACCCTCACCATTCTTTAAAATCATTCTGCCATATACATTTTTTCTTTTACTTGCAACATATTGAAAAAACTGTTTGGGATTCTCTTTAGCCTGCATGGCTAATGTTCTTTCATAATCCGCTTTTGCTTTTCTTATCACACTCGTTATCCTTCTGGCCTGCGCTTTATACCGTTCATTTGTCTACCTGTCACCTTTCTCCTTAAATTCCCTACACAGTTGTTTCTTTTTTTTGCAGTTCAAGCTTAATGGTATTATTCATCCATTTAATCCCTACTTGATTTATTATTTGGACTCTAGGTATACAGTCAGCCATTGCCTCCTGCAAACTTCTTAACTATCTTACATGCACTATCAACATCCAGTCCTTGCAGTTTTACATGCCATGGCACAGAATATCAAATGCTTATTCTCTTTATTCATCCATCTCATAACTACCTTATTTAACCTTCTCACCCTTCGAATACACTTAGACATTGCATCTACTAGATAGTTTTTGAAAATCCCCAAAGCTGCATTGATCTCTTTTCCAGCTAACTCTTCATTCCATGCTAAACTTGCAAGCTGTTTCCTGAGTTCTTCATAATCATCCCCCCCCCCCTCCGTTGTAGTTCCACATATACCCTTTTTTCACAAAGGTCCTCACACTGCTGGCAACCACCCAGGTAATCACCTCATGGTCACTCTCACCAATTGGTGGTTTATTTGACACCCCATTTATAATTACATCCTCTGATGAAATGACAAAATCCAAGACCCTCAATCCTTGCGTGCCCTCTGTTACGTACTGTCTGAGGTAGTTATCCCTCAAAAACTCAAGAAACTCATTTTCTTTACTTCCAGTTGCTTCATCATTCTAGTCTATATTGCAATAATTAAAATTGCCCATAATGATCACCCTTTTCTTATTTGCTTGACTAATTTGATTATACATTTCATTATCACTACTATTCACATTACCTTGTCTATAACAACATCCAAGCAAGTATTTGATTCCATTCACCTCTATTTCACACCATACTAAAGAACAACCAAGAATCACCCCAGATCAACTAGCTATACATATTGTTAATATATCACATATCCCAAACAATAAAAAGCATAAATGATATATAAAGAGAAAATTAAAAGAATTTAGAAAGTCTTCACCTATAACTTCTAATTTTGCACACCCTTTTACGCAGCAAGAAGTTGAAGCAACCTTAAAGGAATTAAAGCCTAGTAAGGCTCCTGGTTTTGATAACATTCAGCCAGAATTTTTGATTAATCCGGGAAGAAATGCAAGATTATGGTTAACAAAATTCTATACTGACATTCTTACAACTGGTAAACTTCTCACTATTTTTAAAAAAGCAAAAGTACTTTCAATTTTAAAGCCTGGTAAGCCTAATCATAAACCGGAAAGTTACCGACCCGTTACTCTCCTCAGTTGTTATAAACTCTTTGAAAGACTTATTTATAATAGAATAAGCTCCACAATTTTTAAAAATGTCGGAATAGAACAATGGCTTCAGACCAAATCGTGGGTGTTGTGACCAGGTTCTCTCTTTGGTAACTCACATAGAAGCTAGTTTTCAAAAAGGTTTAAAAACGTCAGCAGCATTTATTGATTTGTCAACAGCCTTTGACACCATTTGGAGACAAGGCCTTCTATATAAATTATATAAAATTATCCCATGTAAAACAGTAGTCCATATTATTAACAATATGCTAAGAGATAGAAGATTTATAGTGACTATAGGTAATAAAACTAGCAGTGAAAGGAAGTTAAATAATGGACTGCCACAGGGATCTGTTTTATCAATCTGTATATATCTGATCTTCCTGTCACTATGTCAAGGAAATTTTGTTATGCCGACGATATAGCAATAACTACACAGCATAAATGCATAAGTTGTACAGAAGAAATTCTAAAAGCTGACTTAATAGGATAGGAGCAAAACGGTAATATCCTGTTTTCATCTAAATAATAACTTGGCAAATGTGAAACAAAAAATTGAATTGAACAACACTATACGTCCATATAATACATTCCCTAAGTACTTGGGAGTCACACTTGACCGTTCTCTCACTTTCTGGCAACATCGTTCAAACTTGGCATATAAACTAAGGACACGTAATAATATCCTACAGAGACTCTGTGGCACTACCTGGGGCTCTAGAGCCTCTACTCTTCGGACAACAGCCCTTGCTTTGGTATTCTCAAGTGCTGAATATTGTGCTCCTCTCTGGGTAAATAGCCCTCACACAAGGATTATCAATTCTCAATTGAACAATACCTTAAGATTAATTACAGGCTCTATTAGATTGATCCCAACATATTGATTACCTCTTTTAGCAGGCATTATTCCTACAGAACTATGTAGATTGAATTCTTTAGTCCATGAATTCCAAAAAATTGCTGGTAATCCGAACCAACCTATTCATCAGAATCTCCCAACTCTTAACGTCAATAGATTGAAATCTCACCATCCATCACTACGAGCAGCAACAGAACTAGTGCTAAATAATTTTAATCCTTTATCAAAGTGGGAAGAAACATGGAAGGAAAATACGAAAGAACATTAGCATAACATCTTTAAAGGTGATCAAATCATCACAGGATCAGATCTACCTCGCAAAACATGGACGGTACTAAACAGAATTCGGATAAATCATGGCCTATGTGGAGATACTCTCTATAAATATAAACATCTCCAGAATGTGACTGTGGTGTGCCACGACAGACTATTCAACATATTGTAACAGAATGCATCTTCCGTGCTTATTAGAATGACTGCAATGACTTTTTACAAGTGGCTCCTGAAGCTGTGACCTGGATTACGAACTTAGATCTGAATTTATAATGATATATATGTTTCTTTTCCTTATTATAACATATTAAGATTTTTACTTTTAACCCATTTTTTTCCAACTTCTAGGATTAGATCTTTGTTTTCCTTCAAAGTTTTAACTTAAAATATTTTAAATTCTTCAATTCTGTTAATATATAATGACATCATGATTCTCTTTTTTTACCATCATGTTTTTGCCATGAGCTATGTATCTATGTATGTATGTCATACCATACTGCCTCAAAACCACTGGCACTATTTCCCCTCGTGCATCTCTACTTTGTATGGACATAACTCTTTCTCTATCATCAATAGCACTCCCTCTCCCTTTTTACCCCTTCTATCCTCATGAAACACATCATACCCTTCCGTATCTATTTTTGTCAGGATGTCGTCCTCCTCCAACCATGTCTCACTTATTCCTCATTCAATCTTTGGGTGAACAGACGCAATTAATGCAACCATTTGATCTGCCATGTTTCTTACACTTCTAGCATGTGTATACAAACACAACAGCTAGTTCCACTGATACCGCTCACTCTATGTGATCTCTTCTGCTTATTCATTTTAAAATCCTTTTCAATTTCAACAGTTTCCTCTTGATCCCAGGTCATCCCATTTCTTTCCTGTCTACACATGCTCTCACCTCCTCTCGGAGCATCCACCTTTCTCATGCTGTGTAACCCCCCCCATGTCCACCCTGAGCCTCCCCGATTCTCTGCTCCTCTTGCACACCCATTCTCTCATTTTCTATACTCATACCATTCACTTCCTCATTCATAACCACCTCCTCAATCTCTCCTGTCTTACTCTCCTGCTCTTCCACATCACTTCCTGCTTGATCTGATTCATTCTCTCTCACTCTACTCACTTCTCCACCTTCCAGCAGCAGTCTCTCCAAGCAACTCACACCATAACCACTCAAATGCAGTCCATCGCTCCCATACAATTCACTTCTTCCTTCAAACTCATTCCACACATTAACAAACTGTAATCCATCTCCTCACGCATTTCTGCCAGCATATCATTCATAATCAGAGTAGCCGCTAGAGGGCTACATAGTGTGTGTATTGTTTTCAGAGAGCTCCCGAAAGCTAAGTATAATTTTGAGTGAAAATTGGAATATTGGTTTAAATCTTAAAGTAGTATTGTTTATTTTTGGTATCTTGTTGTGTCTGTGTGATTTTGGTGTGAATTCCATTTTCTTTAACTTAGTATTTTAAAGTTACGATTCATAAGAATAGCACACGCACCTATGCGACGAAAAACAATGCCGTCCAAAAACTTTAATGGAGTTTGTCCAGTGTGATATGTGTGGGATGTATGCTTTCCCGAAAGAGGCTGGAGTTTGAAAGGAAAATGATAGTGGTGGGAGACTGTGCAGAAAGTGCGTGGAAAGTGAGGAATTGAAGAATGTGTCAGGTCGTGAGATTGTTGTGGTTGAAGAAAGCCAGAATGTGA
Organism: Typopeltis vanoorti; assembly: GCF_054136105.1. Taxonomy (NCBI): domain Eukaryota; kingdom Metazoa; phylum Arthropoda; class Arachnida; order Uropygi; family Thelyphonidae; genus Typopeltis; species Typopeltis vanoorti. The sequence goes on from NC_143554.1 coordinate 91,727,121, forward strand.
GTGAAAATAGTGGCTTGATAGGGAATTGCGATGTTGTACAAGATGGCAATGAGTGCGGTGATCAAAGAAAGAGTGAAAGCAGTTATACAGAGAGAGAAAATGATTTAAATGATGAAAAAAATTAGGAATTATTTGTAAGGAGTGAGATTGCAAGGTAACGCGGAGTAATGCACAGTGCGCAAATATTGGAGCACCTGCAAAACTCTTTCCAGAGTGCTTCGGCTAACGGAAATAAACAAGTGCTTGAAAGGAAAAATAAGCCGAAGAGTGGGAGAGTTTCAGAAATGAAGGAAAGAGTGTTGTACGGTGACTCGTTATTAAGAAGTGTGATAGATGGGAGTTTAACTAAATCGTACTTACCGAGTGCAAAATTTAGGGATTTAAGTGAGAGTATTAGAGCACAAAAACAGAGGGTGAAAGAATTGATAATTGTGGACGGTTACGAATGAATTGAAAGGAGATAAATTTTTTATGAGAGAGGGCTTGAAAGTATTGTTAAAGGTAGCGAAAGAAAAGATTGACAGGGTTAGGATGGTGAGTCTGTTGCCACGGTATGACAGGAGTTTAGAAGGAGGGCCATAATCGCAAATGACTTTATGCACAGGTTATGCAGACGGTGTGGTATGGAATAAGTTTGATGGGCAAAAGGATTTATACAAGATGGATGGCCTGCATCTGAATGGATTTGGTGTGCAGAGACTGGATAAAATGTTGCTGAATGAAGTGAAAATGGATGTGCAGAACCAGGGAAACTAGAACTACCAAGGAGGGGGGGAGGAGTGGATATGCGGACATCAGTGAGACAGTTGAGTGTAAGAATCTATATAATATATGTGAGTCAGTACTAAGGACAAGTAATCGGAATGGGATAGTTAGAATAACCCATCAACACAGGGGGGGGGGACAAAGGGATCTCCGCATTTCATGTTTATTAATGCCAGGAGTATTAGGAACAAGAAGGAAGAATTTTTGGCCTTGGTTGGCTCTTCCTGGACACAGGTTATTAGCATTAGTGAAACATGGCTGATGGAGGATGATATAGTTAGTGGAATAGAATGTGTAGGTTATAGTGTGTTTAGGAGGGACAGAGAGAGAGAGAGAATAAAATTGGGAGAGGAGTGTTATTGATGATAGCTGATGAACTGCAGCCAAAGAGAATAGAAGTTGTATTGCAGGATAGTGAAAAGAGCTCATTTGAGGCTATTTGGTGTGAGATTGAGACTGGCAGAACAAAATATACAGTTGGGTGCTGCTATAGACCAGGTGATGGAATAGATGGTGGAGATAGTATGCATAAACAAATTGATGAAATGAGTGAAAGGAGGGTAATTATTATGGGGGATTTCAACTATGGTAACATTGATTGGAAGGAGGAGAGGACACATGTGAGGAAGAAATGGATTTTATTCAATTATTAAGGGATAACTATCTGAGACAGCATGTAATTGAAAATACTAGGAGGGGAGTTTGAGAGTGCTTGAGCTGGTAATAGCATCTGAGAATTAGACTGTAATGAATATGACCATGTTGCCACCTACTGGTGAGAGTGATCATAAGGTCTTGACCTGGGAGGTGACTAAAGGTGTGGAATTTTCGATTAAAATAGGGTATATGTGGAATTACCATGCTGGAAAGTATGACAAGCTTAGGAGATTGCTTGGTTCAGTGCCATGATATGTAAAACTGCAAGGGCTGAATGTCGATAGAGCATGGGAAGTTGTCAAGGAGCTTTACAGGAGGTTATGGCTGATTGTATACCTAGGGTCCGAATAGTAAAACAAGTAGGGGTTAAATGGATGAATAACACCATTAAGCTTGAGCTGCAAAAAAAGAAACAACTGTGGAGGGAATTTAAAGAGAAAGGTGACCTGCAGGCACATGAACGGTATAAAGCGCAGGCCAGAAGGGTAACAAGTGTGGTAGAAAAAAAGCAAAAGCAGATTATGAAACGAAACTAGCTATGCAAGCTAAAGAGAATCCCAAACAATTCTTTCAATATGCTGCAAGCAAAAAAAACTGTACCCAGCAGAATGATTTTAAGGAATGCCGATGGTAAGGAGGTTAATGAATCAGTCAATATAGTGGAATTACTGAGCTAGCACTTTGCAAGAGTATAACATCCAGGTGGTGACATTGGAAGAATGAAGGAACCATTAGTTTATACAGGAATTGTGATGAATGAAGTGGAGGTGAATAGTCTATTACAGAACCTTAATGTGAATATATCTGTAGGATTGGCACAGGTCTTACGTGAAGCGGCTAAAGAATTATCAGTGCCCTTGACCATATTGTATAATCTGAGTCTTGGGTTTGGTTTAGTCCCGAAGGTGTGGAAAGAGGGAAAAATAGTTCCACTGCATAAAGGAGGATCCAAGACTACGGTTGCAAATTACCGACCGGTCAGCTTATCAGGAGTCGTTGTCCAGGTCTTGGAGAAAGTAGTCAAGGGAAAAATACAGGAATGGATTGATGAAAATGATATACTGTATGGGGGATAGTATGGCTTTGTGAAAGGTAGATCATGCCTCAGTAACTTGCTCAAGTTTTATAATACAGTGATGGCTGAACTGGATAAGGGTAATGGGTTTACAGTGATACTGCTGGACCTGGTTAAGGCATTTGACAGGATACCACATGGAATTCTAATCAGTAAATTGCAGCATATGGGAATGGACATGGGGTTGGTGAGATGGATAGGAGGGTGGTTGACGGAGAGATATCAGAGATATCTCTCGGGAGTGGAGTCCACAAGACGGCCTGTGACTAGTGGTGTGCCACAAGGATCTGTTCTTGGACCACTGCTGTTTAATTTGTTCATTAATGATATAGGAAAGGATCTGAGAGGAACAGTTCATTTGTTTGGGATGATGCATAGTTGGGTAGGGTAATAGTGAATGCAGATGATGTCAAAATTTTGCAAGATGATTTGGATAGATTGGAGGTCTGGGCTAAGGAGAATGGATGTCCATTTAATGTGACAAAATGTAAGGTTATGCATTTTGGGGTGAAAAAATTAGCAGCAGTATACCACATTGGTGGAACTGTACTCCAGGAGATTGATGAGGGCAGAGACTTGGGAGTGTTGGTGGACAGGGAGATGAAGTTTAGGGGGCACATTGCAAAAGTGGCTAAATCAGCTCATCAACTCACTTGGTTGTTAAAAAATACTTTGACGAGCAGAGACAAGCAAGTTATTTTACCTCTGTAAAAAGAGGCCTTGATAAGACCTCATCTCGACTACTGTGTCCAGATTTGGTCACCTAGGTTTCTTCTTGATGGGGAGGAAGTGGAGAGGATCCAGAGGCGAGTGACCAAGATGATAGCAGGTCTATGGAATGAACCTTATGAGAAAAGGTTGAAGATTTGTGGGTTGCAGAAATTGGTTGATAAGCGGAAAAGGGGTGATTTGATTGAGACATTGAAATTGCTGAAGGGTTTCTATAGGATTAATTCGGAGGATATTTTTGAGATCAGGACTGGTGGTGGGAGAACTAGGAGACATCTATGGAAGATGGGCAAGAGTGTGGTTAGCAAGGGTGTTAGAGCTGGGTTCTTTACTTTTAGAGTGGTAAATGAGTGGAATAAGCTGCCAGAGTCTGTTGTGGTTGCTATAACAGTGAGTGAGTTCAAGGCAAGGTATGATGAATACTGTGAGAATGTCGAATAGTTGTGTGGACATGATGTTTAGGGCCTCCCTCGATGAGTCTAAGGACTCTCAGGAGTCACCAGTAATAATAATAATAATCCTTGTTCTCCGCCTCATCTCACCACAGTCATACCTAGGCAACCCGCTGACTACCCTTCCTGTCACACTATTCTCTTTTATCCTTCTAGGCAGCCTCCTGATATCCATTCTGACATGCTCTTTGTCCTCACTCAAATCATAACCTCTTTATCTCTGGATGTTAGTGTGTTCCTCGATAACGAAGTAATCCTACGTGCAATCTTGGATGCCTTAGCAATGTGTCCCCTGAACTTCATCTCCCTATCCACCAACACCCCAAAGTCCCTAGCTTCATCAATCTCTTGGAGTACTGTTCCATCAATGTAGTACACAGCTGGTAATCTTTTAATACCAAAATGCATAAATTTACACTTTTTCATATTGACCTGACATCCATTTCCTTTTGTCAGCTTATCTATATCATCCTGCAAACTCTCAAAATCAGCTTGTTTTTTATTGTGCTATCCAACTTTGCATCATCAGCAAATAACTGAATATCTCCCTTTAAGCCATTTCCCATATCATTTATGTACAAATTAAACAACAATGGCCCAAGCACAGAGCCCTGAAGCACGCCACTAGTCACCTGCCTCATCCTGGACTCTGCTCCTCCATACATCACCTTCTGGTATCTCTCTCTCTCTCTGAGCCATTCTCCTATCCATATCACCAGTTTAGTATCCATCGCCATCTGCTCCAATTTGTGCAACAGTATTCCATGGGTCATCCTTAAGTGTTTTAATAAAGTATTCCATGGGGAATGTCAAACGCCTTAGCAAAATCCAGAAGTACCACTGTGTAGCCCTTTCCTTTGTCCAACAGATGTCATTCTATTCTAAAAAGCTAATAAATTGCTAAGGCAGGATCGACCTTTAACAAAACCATGTTAGCCCCCCCTATAGAGTATCATATCTTGATCCACCCATTCTTGAATTTTGTCTTCAATCAACTTTTCCAATACTTTTACCACCACCTCCCGAGATGGTGATTGGTCTGTAATTAACTACCGCAGTTTTAGAACCACCTTTATGCAAAGGAACTACTTTGCCTTCCTTCCACTCCCTAGGGACCATACCAGAGTTCAAACTTAAGTTAACTAACCAAGTAAGAGGCGCTGACAATTCCTTTGCACATTCACGCAACACCTGAGCTGATATTCCATCTAAACCTATAGCAGTGTTTGCATTTAAATTTTGCTATATACTATGTACCTTTGATTTCTTAACTTCAATTCTCACATTAGTTATTGCTACAGGTACAGAGATATTCTCACTTGGGTGATAGACTTTTGAAAAGTGTTCACTCAGTAACTCTACTATTACATCTGAATTGGTCACCTCGATACCATCAGCACCCACTAAGGTTATCCTTCCAAAGTCATTCTTCCTTTTACTTGCCACATAGCAGAAGCAGTCTTTGGGATTACCCTTGATCTCCATGGCTAAGGTGTTCTCATAATCTGATTTAGCTTTCTTACTATGCTGGTGATCTTCCTAGCTTGAGCCTTGTACTGCTCATGGGTGTACTGATAGCCTTTCTCCTCGTAAATTCTCCGTAACATTTTCTTTTTTTGCAGATCAAGCTTGATACTACTACTACTACTCATCCATCTAATGCCTACCTAGTTTGTCTTCCTGACCGTGGGGACACAATCTGATATTGTCTTCCTCAGATACCCACTGATTTTATCCAATGCACTGCTAACATCTTTCCCCTTATGTAATATGTTCTGCCATGGGACTGCTGCAAGCTCACTCCGAAGCTTGTTATAATTGTCTAACCTGTAGTTCCATATATACACCTTCTTAAGAGAGAAATCCACAAATTTTGCACCCTCCCAAGTCAATACCATATGATCGCTCTCACCAATTGGAGGTAACGATGATACCTAACTTATGCATATATCCTCTGAACAAATGACCAGGTCCAACACTCTCACATCATGTGTCTCTTCAGTTATGTGTTGTTTCAAGTAATTATCTCATAGAAGATGTATGAATTCCATTTCCTTTTTGCCACGTGATATTTCCTCCTACCAATTGATATCACCATAATTAAAATCCCCCATAATAATCAATAACCCTGCACTCATTGCACTAATTTGCTGATGCATGAATTCAATATCATCCCCCTACACCCCCTGACCTATAGCAGCAACCAACTGTATATGTGATTGCATTGGTCACTATTTCACACCAGACCGCCTCAAATGTACTATCATTCACTTGGTGATGCATTTTTTCCATCATTAGTGACTGATCCACCAGATCTGTAACAGCACCCCCACTATGTATTTAATCTTGTTAGACTCCACCTCACACTCGATGACTTTAAATTCACTGCCACGTGAAAAATTGTTACAAGTATTGCAGTCATATGTGTCAACTCTAGCTGGATACAAGTAATCTGATATCATTAGCAACACATCCTTCCCCCCCCCCTCCTTTGCTATCCTCTCTATTCTTCCTAAAAATACCGTACCCTTTGCACTCAATACTAGTTAGTACGTCTGTTTTTGATAGCCAGGTCTTACTAATGCTTACAATATCAGGTCCCAATGTATTAACCAAGGCAACAAACTCTACTCTTTTGTTTCTGATACTCCTAGTATTTGTGTACCGACATAATAAATTACCTGCATGTTCTTTTTGTATAAACTTGTCTATAGTCTGCATGACACAGTTCGATAATTTACAGAGCTTTGTTCTTATCTAGTTCTTACTTATGCAGGCATTGTTACATATGTTTGATAGGACGAACACAGAATCATTTTCTCTTCATAATCATTTCCATAATAATAACCATTCCCATCATTAACACAGTTATCTAACATTGTTACTCTTACACCCAAATTCTCACAATTCTTCCAATCAGAGTTTCCCTGATTCTCCGTGTCAGGTCCTATATCAATTAATAATTTTTCAAGATTCCTGATGTCAAACAAATTCAAGTTTAAGTCGTCCCTCTTATACAGGTCCAGTACTTCCCTCAAACTCACTTCACATCCAAAAACTGACATCCAATAGTGAGATAATATTAGAATATTAGAATATTAGAATCTTCTACAACAAAAAAAGTATAAAGTGATGAGTCACAATATAGTTCAAAGGATAAAAATGAAGATGTAAAGGAAGGGCATTAACAAATTTAGTCAATTGAGTACAAAGCAAATAATTATTATGGCTGAATTTAACAATAAGGATGTAAGTTTCTGTTTCAAATTACGAATGTTGTCATGCATAATTATATTAACAACAGAATGGATGGCTTACCTATACAACTTAACAGAAAAAAAAATATTCAACAAAACACCATAAAAGCTTTCGTACAGTAACAAATCGTCAATTAACTCCTAGCATAAAAATAAATAAAACTAGCAAAGAATAACAGACTAGAAAAGTACTATTTCCCATCAGATCAGTTAAAATTAGAACAGTAATAATAATAATTATTATTATTATTATTAAACAAGACCTCATGGAGTCAAAGACTCATCTGGGAGGTCCTTTTATCACACACACACACACACACACACACACACACACACACACACACACACACACACACACACACACACACACACACACACACACACACACACACACACATCTCATCATACTGTGTCTTAAACACACTCAAACTCCTTGCAGATACCACACTCTCAGGCAAGGCATTCCAATCATTCACAACTCTACACGAAAAAAACCTGCCTTTCACTCCCCTACTCACACCTTCTTTATACAGTTTCCAGGGATGACCTCTGGTTCACCCCTGATCTCCCACTATTCTCTGTAGAACTTCTCCACCATTGATCTTATAAAAACCACTTACCAACTTGTAGGTCTGTATCATATCTTCCCTCTTCCTTCTCTCCACCAGACTCTGCAAATTACATCTTCTCAATCTTTCCTCATACTCAACATTCCAGAGGTCAAAAACTACCTTAGTGCTTTGGACCCTTCCCAACATCTCTTCATCCTTCTGAAAACCGTTCTGAAATTGTGACCAAATCTGGGCACAGTAGTTCATGTGTGGCCTAATCAAAGCCTTATACAATGGAACAAGAATCTCCCTACTTCTACACGTCAGTGTCTTCCGCATCGTTCCCAGAAGCCTTTGTGTTGTCTTCACAATTTTGGCTGTTTCCCCTAAATTTCAGATCCATATCCACTATCAACCCCAGATCTCTAATTTCTTCCACCTCCAACAATATATCATCACCAAGCATAAATTCTGCATCCCATCTTTTAAAACATTACATTTTATCCCCATTTGCTTGCCCAATCACTCAATTTATTCAAGTCTTCTTGCAAGGCCACAACATCTTCACTACTCTTTATGGTTCGCCCCAACTTTACATCATCTGCAAACAACTGAATATCGCCATCCAAATCTTTGCCAATATCATTAATATACAAGTTAAATAGTAATGGCCCTAAAACAGAACCCCCATCCCCGAGGCACTCCACTAGCGACTTTCCTTTTCCTGGATATCGTACCCCCATACACAACTTGTTGATACCTATCAGATAGACAGTCTCCAATACAATGCACTAATCTATTATCCAACCCCATCTGCTCTAGTTTGACTGTCAACTTATCATGAGCTACTCTATCAAAAGCTTTTGTGAAATCCAAGTATATTACTGTGTATCCTTCTTCTCTGTCCAAGGAAGCAGTCACTTTATTGTAATAAGTAAGTAGATTACTAAAACATGACCTCCCTTTAGCAAATCCATGCTGTCCATCAAAGATTATACCACTGTTGTCAACCCAACTCTGGATCCTAGTTCTCATAAGCTTCTCCAACAACTTAACTACAACACCTGACACAGAGATAGGCCTATAGTTTGATGCTTGAGTTCGATCACCTCCTTTATGAAGTGACACAATCTTGCCCTCCTTATTTGCTTGGCTAATTTGACTATACATTTCACTATCACCACCATCCACATTACCAGGTCTATAACAACATACCACCAAGTATTTGATTGTATTCACCTCTATCTCACACCATACTGCCTCAAAACCACTGGCCCTATTTCACTCTTGCATTTCTACCTTGTATGGACATAACTCTTTCTCTATCATCAATAGCACTCCCCCCTCCTTTTTTACCCCTTCTATCCTCACGAAACACATCATACCTTTCCATGTCTATTCCTGTCAGGATGTCGTCCTCATCTAACCATGTCTCACTTATTCCGACAATCTTTGGGTGAACAGACGCAATTAGTGCAACCATTTCATCCGCCTTGTTTCTTATACTTCTAGCATTGGTATACAAACACAACAGCTCATTTCTGGATCTACAGCTAGTTCCACTGATACCACTCACTCGATATGATCTCTCCATGCTGGACTGGGGCCATTTCCCTTTCTGCTTCTTCATTTCACAACCCTTTGAAATTCCATCTGTTTCCTCTTGATCCCTGGTCATCCCATTTCTTTCCTGCTTACACATGCTCTCACCTCCTCTTGGAGGATCCACCTTTCTCACGCTGTGTACCCTTGTCCATCCTTAGCCTCCCCGTTTCCCTGCTCCTCTTGCACACCCATTCTCTCATTTTCTATACTCATACCACTCACTTCCCCATTCATATCCACTTCTTCAATCTATACTGTCTTACGCTCCTGCTCTTCCACATCACTCGTCTCTCGATCTGATTCATTCTCCCTATTCACTTCTCTATCTTCCAGCAGCAGTCTCTCCAAACAACTCACACCATAACCACTCAAATGCAGTCCATCGCTCCCATAGAGCTCACTTAGTCCCTCAAACTCATTCTACACATTAACAAATTGTACTCCCATCTCCTCACACATTTCAGCCAGAATACCATTCATAATCCTTGCTCTCCGCCTCATTTCACCATAATCATACCTAGGCAACACACTGACCACCCTTCCTGTCACACTGTTCTCTTTTATCTTTCTAACCAGCCTCCTGATATTCATTTTGACATGCTCTTTGTTTTCTCTCAAATCATTTGTACCGATTAATACTATTAACTCTTTTGCTCACTTCTGCCTCATATCCAATGCCTCAATCACTCTACTCATTTTACCCTGGAAAACATACCTTGTGCATTTTATCCTCTAGCACACCTTTAATAATGAGTCACCTTACAAAGCCACTCGCTCATCTTTTGTTAACTCTTTCATGCCATCGTGATTTATTTTAATAGTTTTGACCTGAATTCTCTTAATTTCATTCCGCATCCATTTCATTTCTTGCCTCCAATCCAATTCACTTTCCGAATCTCACGACACATTCTCTCTATCATTAAATATTTCTAACTTTCTAACTCTCGACCCCCCCTTCTCACTTTCCCCTCTCATTCATCCTTCTTTGTTTCTGTACTTTCGGTCCAACATACGTCCAACTTTCACTATCATTCTTCTCACTTCCACTCTCATTTATCTTTCTTTGTTGTCATACTTTCGGACTAACATGCGTCCAACTTTCGCTATCATTCTTCTCACTTTTACTCTCATTCATCTTTCTTTGTTTCAGTACTTTCAGTCCAACATGCGTCCAACTTTCGCCATCATTCATTCTTTTTTCGCTATCATTCTTCTCACTTTTACTCTCATTCATCTTTCTTTGTTTCAGTACTTTCAGTCCAACATGCGTCCAACTTTCGCCATCATTCATTCTTTTTTCGCTATCATTTATTCTTTCGATTTTTTTCACTTGTGATTTCTGCTTTCATTCGTTCTCTCAATTTCATTTCTTTCCGCCTCACTTTCGCCCCTTTTAACATCCATTACGGTTTTCAAATTGCTCTTTTTCTTTTTTCCTGATTTTTTAACATTTTTTTGCCTCTCTTTCAAATGTGCACTCGCGACACAATCGTTACTAACACTTTCTGTCATCAATTTCATATTTGTATTCATCAGTTCCTCGTTCAGGTCACACTTTGCACACACCCTTCTTCCATCCGCACTAAACATCCACAAATCATCTATGTAATCGAAGGAATACATATAACAGACCTCACACTTAATGAAACGACTGAAATCTAAATTAAAATCATGGAATGACAATGCCGCCGTCATTTTTTTTTCTTTTTTTCTCTCTGCAGGTTACTATGTCTAATAATAACGATTTCGTAATTTAGTTTAGGCAAGAAAAATCCCCCACACTAATAATACCGGTAGCGCACAACGTTTACAGCCGCTCTTACTCAAACAATTACGCATATATACTTAATTATTCCTAGTATAACTTATCTGAATCAGGAGCTCTTCAAATCACGTCCACAGCGCTTGGCTCACTCTTCTTTTTAGTGAAGATGTCATTCTGATACTTCACAGCTTTCTTGTATATCTTCATTTCTTGTGATCTTTTGTGTTTAATGGAGATGATGTATTCCTCTGTTCATTAAACACAAAAGATCACAAATTAAAAAGTAAAAAGGAAAAATTAAAAAGCAAATTAAAAGGTAAAAAATAAATTAAAAAGTACATGAAGTTTCATAAACTGAAAAGCCAGGTCTTGCAGAACATGCCATCTCTGCTAAACACGCATGGTCCTCCAAAACAACAAACAAAACTTTAAATTAGCTCTGCTCGCATATTCCTGAGAGCCAACAATGCCAAGTCCCTTCCTAATATCTTCATTTGTAATATGGTACTGCCATTGATGAACTCTGACCCTCCTCATTTTTCTCAGAACTGTATCTGTGGTTTCTGGTCTCTGATCAACTGTTTCATTTCTAACAGAGCTCTGAAATCCACAGGTTAAAACTGGTTTGAACACTGTCTTGTATACAGCTAGTTTAGTGTTTTAACTAATTTCTCTCTTATTCTGTAATAAATTTATTCAATTAACTCCCTATTATATGAGCTTATATGAGCTGGAGCCTATGTAGCTCAGTGAATGTGGCGTTTGCACACCACAGTGCTTGGCCGCACGAAGGAAGACTTGGTTTCGAGTCTAGTCAGCAACTAGAGGAAATTTTTCTAAGCCTTTTTTCGACCGGTTCCCGAGTTAGTCGATCTCTGGCATGGGAAGCGGGTTTTCCCTCCCGGAAACTCGGGTTTTTCGTCCCGTAAATTAAGGAAAATCGACCGTAGAACCCACGTTATTTCAGACATTAAATATATTGTGTTAGGGTTAGGGACCACGAGATGGCGGCACATTTGAGCCGTCTCTCTTCACTGTGTACCGCTTAATTAGTGATAGCCTTGGGCCATCTATCTCTGATTAGTACCAGTGGAGATTGAAGTGCCCGCTCCAAAAGTTAGATAGGGCTAAATGGCCTTGCCTACTCCCCGTATACAGGAATAAAAAGGTGTTAGCTGATTTTTTTTTTTTATATGAGCTTTGCTAATTGTATTGTTTATTTCCATATTTAATTTGCCATCTTCACTAAAAATTGTGCCTGTATAGATGAAATGTTTTATATTCTATAGCATTGCTTCCCAACTGGTGGTAAGCATACCCACAGGGGTACGTGCTAGGCCATTCAGAGGTACATGAAAAATAATCATTAATGGCAGAAACATAAGTAAAGTAAACAAAATGCAAAACGTTAGTTATGGAATAATAAATGTTAAGTTTGAATCACAGCTATTTTAAAAACAAGGGGTACAATTTATAGAAATGGGTTTAAAAGGAGTACAAAGTGAAAAAAGGTTGGGAACCACTATTCTATAGGTTTTCCATTCAGGATGCAGCTAATATTTTTTCAGTGGTCCTGCCTATTTCCTAGTCTGTCTTTTTTTAATGCTGATATTCATGTTGAGAGTTTTTCCACTTGATTATACAGTAAATTAAAGATGCTAAGAAATTATATTCTTGGCTTAATCCTTTATCCAAGTGTAAGCAAACAAAGTTTGTGCATGAAATAATTTCACGACTGGGCAACTCATCTATAGAAGCTAATGACTTCACATCACTTGCCTTAGTGCCCCATAATGCAAAGCACATATCATTATGGACATGTATAATGCTATGCAATGCAAGGGTCACATTATGGGATACTAAGTCAAGTGATGTGAGGTTATTAGCCTCTATAGTTTAGAGGCTAATAACCTCACATCACTTGCCTTATTGAGTATAGTTTAGCCTCTAGGTTATTAGCTGCCCAGGTGTGAAGCTACTTCACGCACAAACTTTGTTTGCTTACACTTGGATAAAGAATTACGCCAAGAAGATAATTTCTTGGCATCTTTAATTTACAGTATAACCAAGTGGAAAAACTCTCAACATCTATCTCTAATCCAGAATATTTTAGTAATAAGGTGTGACACCTTTTGGCTAATTGTATATGGAAATATGACTTCTGCATTACTTCAACATTGGTATAACTTCTGGGTCTGGCTCCCACTGATGTGCCTTTGCAACCAGCAACCCCAACTCAGGTGCTGGCTATCCCCAAGTGGGACACAGCTGAGTTAATGGTGCTGCTTGGTGGTGGTGGTGGGGGGGGGGTTTAAGTATTATGCCAAGAAGATAATTTCTTGGCAACATCTATATCTAATCCAGAGTATTTTAAGGTGGCTCTGCCCAATGGCTGGAGCTTGCCATTGGGTAGAACCACTGCTGAGGGTTCCTCTCCATGGCAGGGCCTGTCACTGAGTGGAAGCACCGCTGAGTAAAATGATCCTCTGGGTCGCTCATACTTGCTGAGTTTAGAGTGATCTGGGGGATTGCCTGAGTTTTTGGAGACATCCCTTCACTTATATAGTGAAACCAGTCTGGGTGGTGACCCATTCCATAATGCACAGCATTATGCATGTCTGTAAGGATATATGATTTGCATTATGGAATACTAAGGCAAGTGATGTGAAGTCATTAGCCTCTATATACACATTGCCCAGATGTAAAGTTACATCACACACAAACTTTGTTTGCTTACACATGGATAAAGGATTAAGCCAAGAATAAAATTTTTTGACATCTTTAATTTGCTGATTTCATTCCAAATTTGTTACAGAAGTTATTCAATTTTGTTAAGGAAGCCTGCATACTTGTTCTGGATTTACCTACTTAAGAGTTTAACATTATCTGTGTAAAGTAAAGACTTGAATTGAATATCCTCCCCAATTTTGATAACAGTTACCTAATGTCACTTTTCTTCATAATGTGATCCTATTGATGAATAAGAATGTATTCTTGTCTTACACCTGACTTTATATCTTCCTGTACTTCCTTTAATTCTAACTGACTTACAATTCAAATGATATTCATTTAGAATATCTTCATCTTCAGAGAAGGTACTGCTCAATATAATGTCCCATTTTCACTACATAATTGTAGAATTCTAGACAACTTTTCTCAGATACCTTGACATATGCCAGATCTACAAACTTAAATACAGATCCTTGTTATATTTCAGATTTCTCAATATTTATCTTAAAGTGAAAATCTGATCCTGAATATCTTCAGTTTTCATGGCACCATTATCACAGTTTTATTTGTTCGTTTTATGATTTATTTTATTTGCTCATTGTATTTACAGGTTAGTATGATTATTTATGATTTTTTTTTCTTGATTTTATCCAATTATCAACTTTTTTTTTAACCCGCCATTAGTAAGGTGGGATGTCACAGACCCCAAATATATAGAAAGAAATAACTGTGACACTGACACCTTACTAATGCCAGGTTAATTTTACTGGCCTTTCCAACATTTATTTTATTGTTGTTCTCTTTATATTCTTTCATTTTTTATGTGACTCTGATCCACAAATAATTTTTCATAAATCTATACTACATTAGTACTATTAGGGGGCTGAGAATTTTTTTCTATTTGTAGTTTTATTTATTTATTTTGTTGAGTCCAGAAATCTTGCTCTGGAGACCAAACATGGAACTTTTTCAAGCCACTTTAAGATTCTAATGAGCAGGGCAGTTTCCTTGAACCAGATAATGAAATTCATCTCCCACCTAAGGACAATCACAAACATTCATGCCCACAATGGGATTTTAACCTGCAGCCTATTGGTTGGAAAGCAGTTACACTAATTCTCCCTCAGCCAACAACAAAATACTTACTATTTCTTGGCATGGTTACTGACATAGATAAGCAACATTCATCTGCACATTAAAGGTAGGTTCTGATCTTCAATTTCATTTTGTCATTCAAATATTATCATCTTCTCATATTAATGGATCTGTTATCTAATTTAAAATGTTCATCTTCATCAGTAAAATAACATAGATCATAAACATACCTTTCAAAAGGGCTTAATAGGAAGATTTTGGTATGTCATTAGATTTTAAGCTTGCTATTTAATCATATACTGGTGATATTTTGTGAGAGTCGAAACAAAATATCTGTTCATCCTTTTACTGTAGATTCCTCTACAGTATTAGTTTGAATTTGAATCATAGAATTCTAAACCAACACACGAATATATTTATTAAGAAGACCAATTAGTTTGATAAATTTTGAAGTTCCCTTTGTTCTTTAGTGATTCTATGATGTTTTGTGATAATTAAAATACATGTTTTATAGTTCAGTTATTTAAATATTCTACTTCTTATCATGTTCAGAATCTTCTTTCTTCAGTACATTTCTTAACAGTTTTATCCCATGGTTGGCTGCAGATCTTTTCTGCAGTACTCTCAGAGATGAAGAGATGCTTATGAGTGGAGAATTGGATAGCATGAGTGTAGAGAATGAGAGAACAAGTGTGCAAGACCAATAGGGAAACGAGGATACTCACGGTGGATAGGAGAACACAGTGTGAGAAAGGTCAATGCTCAAAGAGGAAGTAAACGTGTGTGTGTGTGTGTGTGTGTGTGTGTGTATACAAGAAAAGAATGGCATGGCCTGGTAAAGAGGAGAACAGTTGGATTTGAAGACAATTCTGGGATGGATAAGAAGAAAAAAGAATGGTTCAAGGAAGGCACGGAGAAGTCGCATCTAATTATGGTATCAGTGAAACTTGTCATAGATCCAGAACTGAGCTGTTATGTTTGTATATGAATGATGGATGTATCAGAAACAAGTTAATGAAAAATGGTTGCACTGATTCAGCCCCTTCACCCAAAAATTGTTGGAATGAGTGAGACATGCATGACAGGAACAGAGATGGAAAGATGTGATGTTTTTTCATGAAGATTGAAAGCGTAAAAAGGGAGATGGAGTACTATTGATGACAGAAAAGGATTTATGTCCATACATGGTAGAGATGCAGAGAGGGGGAATAGTGCAGTGATTTTGATGTAGTATGGTGCGAGATAGGGGTGAATGGAATGAAATAATTAGTTGGATATTGCTATAGACCTGGTAATGTGCAGGGTGGTGACAATGAAATGTATAAGCAAATTAGTCAAGCATGTTTTGTTTTTTTTTTTCAAATTTTTAATGGAGCTTGTGCCATTTTAACATTTATTATACACATGTATTCTCAAGAATATAGTTATTTTCTTACTGCAAATATTTCAACCAGAAACTAACTGGTCATCATCAGTGCATCAGCATAATCACAAGTTGAAGCTACAGCGAAGAATGCTAATTTTATTTACAGAGCTGAGCCACATGCCGGATGCCACCTAGTGGGTGATTACAATTATTATTATTATTATTATTAACATCCAACCTCCATGGACTCAGAAACTCATCACTGGAGGTACACAATTAAGGTCAAAATTTAAAATTAAATTAGATAATGAGTGACACAGCATTATTTTAATAATAATTAAAATGGAGGGAGGAAATTAGTCAAAAAATAGGAAAAGGGTGATCTTTGTGAGTGATTTTAATTATGAAAATATAGGTTGGAATGATGAGCTAGAAACTGAAAGTAAAGAAAATGAATATTTCAAGTTGTTGAGGTAAAACTACCTCAAGCAGAATGTATCGGGGGGGGGGGGGGGGGTATGCAAGGATTGACAGTCTTAAGATTTGATAATCTCTTCAGAGAATGCATTATAAATGAGGTGTCAAATGCTTCCTCCAGTTGGTGAGAGTGACCATGATGTGCTTACCAGGGAAGTTGCCAGCTGTGTGAGAACGTCTGTAAAGAAAGGGGTGTATGTGGAACTACAAGACCAAAGATTATGAGAAGCTCAGGAGACAGCATCCAGCTGTAGCATGGAATGAGATAAGAGGAAAAACTCAAAGTGGCTAGTACAGAGAAAAGGAGTAACACTATCGTATAAATTAAACATTAAAACAGAACGCGTAATATTACACACATGGAGCATGTTGTGTTAGTCACTATTATGAAAGAACGTTCTGTAGTTTTGAGCGAAATTAAATTCTGTCAGACTGAGTGATCTTATTAAGGTTTTCCATATGTCAGCTATTATCATTCCCTGTTTCTGTTAAGATTCTCTCCAGAACGAAGAACTACAACGGCTTCCTTGAAATTTCTACAACGGAAATCTTCTTCTAGGTAAGGCATGGAGCTGCTATCCCAATCAATGGTATGGTTAGTACTCGTGAAATGATGGGCTAGACCTGAGTTGTCTGTTCTGTTGTTATTAACATCTCCTATATGTTCTTTTTTACGGATTTCGAGGCTTCTTGACGTCTGTCCTATATAGTTTAGACCACAAGCACATGGGATGTTGTATACTCTAGCGTGTTTGAAGAAAGGATTAATGTCTTTTGGCGATCTTAAAACGTGACGGACAGTCTTTCAACATTAGAGTTGCATTCAAACCAGTCAATACGCTAGAGTGTACAACATCCCATGTGCTTGTGGTCTAAACTATATAGGACAGACCTCAAGAAGGGTCAAAATCCGTAAAAAGAACATATAGGAGATGTTAATAACAACAGAACAGACAACTCAGGTCTAGCCCATCATTTCACGAGTACTAACCATACCATTGATTAGGATAGCAGCTCCATGCCTTACCTAGAAGATTTCCATTGTAGAAATTTCAAGGAAGCCGTTGTAGTCCTCCGTTCTGGAGAAAATCTTAACAGAAACCAGGAAATGATAATAGCTGACATATGGAAAACCTTAATAAGATCACTCAGTCTGCCAAAATTTAAATTCGTTCAAAACTACAGAAAGTGCTTTCATAACAGTGACTAACACAACATGCTCCATGCGTGTAATGTTACATGTTCTGTTTTAATGTTTAATTTATACGATAGTGTTACTCCTTTTCTCTGTACTAGCCACTTTGAGTTTTTCCTCTTACCGTTATAAGCCCTGAAGAAGCTGGACAGCCCCGTCAGCGAAACTTGTTGGTATTAGATATTTATAAATCATGGTCAATTAAAGATCAATATATATTTCATTTTAATTAGAAGCATGTAATATAGAGAAAAAAGGCATTATAGAGGCAACATAAGATGAGTGGTAATAACCAATTCCACGAGGAGTACAAAGAACAGGCAAGGAAGGGACAATGCAGTTGGCAAGGGTAGCAAAAGTGCAGTGTGAGCAGCAGTTAGCTAATGAAGCCAAAAAAACCCTAGAGAGTTCTTTTGATATGTATCCAGCAAAAAAAAAAAAAAAGGAATGATTATAATAAGATGACATTGACTGGAAAAAATGGTACAAGTACAACTGCTGCAGAGGATATAGTTGAGACATTTAATGAGTAGTTCATAAAGGTCTTTCAAACTTGTGAATATGAAATCATGAAGAATTTGAGAGTAGTGGATGATAATGAGAAGAGACTGACTATGAGGGAGTAAGAGATTTATCAGGAATTCAAAAAAACTGCACTTTAAGCTGTAGGTCTTAATGATATATCACCATGTATTTTGAAGAAATGTGCCAGGCATATTTTGCATATTTTGCATATTAAATTGGCATATTTGCTTAATGTGAATCTTACATTGGGTCATGTTCCAAAGGAGTGGAAGGAAGGATTGTACTACTTCATGAGGAAGGTGACAGAACTCAAGTATTGACTTATAAGCAATCTGTGTGTCAGCTGTTGTGGTTAAAGTGTTGGAGAAGTTAGTAACAACCAGGATCAAGAATTGGGTTGACAGCAGTGGTATTATATTTGATAGACAGCATGGAGTTGCTAAAGGGAGGTCATGTTTTAGTAATGATTACTCATGTAATATAAAATACTCATGTAATAGTAATAGATTACTCATGTTTTAGTAATCTACTTACTTATTGCAATAAGGTGACAGCTGCTGGACAAGAGAGATTTATATTATATTACATGAGTAATCATTACTAAAACATGATCTGTGTGGCCATCCAATTCTTCAAATAAAAGTGTTTTATCACTGCACAAAACTTGTTTTTCTCCATTTTTATGAAAAATGCAAACACAGTCATTTGAAATGTTTGCCAAACGAGAACTACACATCATGCTACCCTTATCTATTGGAAATTTAAAAAACTTTCTTAACAGCCCTCGTACAGTTAAACAGACCCCTGAGGCATGCCTGAGGCATGTTTTAGTAATGATTACTCATGTAATATAAAATACTCATGTAATAGTAATAGATTACTCATGTTTTAGTAATCTACTTACTTATTGCAATAAGGTGACAGCTGCTGGACAAGAGAGATGGATATACTGTGGTATACTTAGATTTTGCAAAGGCTTTTGATAGATTACAGCATGATAAAGTTGATAGTCAAACTAGAGTGAATGGGATCAGATATTAGACAAGGGCATTAAAGTGAATATTAGATTATTATTATTATAATATCAGCAAAGTCACTAGTGGCATGCCTCAGGGGTCTGTTTAACTGTACGAGGGCTGTTAAGAAAGTTTTTTAAATTTCCAATAGACAAGGGTAGCATGATGTGTAGTTCTCGTTTGGCAAACATTTCAAATGATTGTGTTTGCATTTTTCATAAAAATGGAGAAAAACAAGTTTTGTGCAGTGACAAAACACTTTTATTTGAAGAATTGGATGGCCACACAGATCAAAGCTGAGTTAGATGCAGTTCATGGGGACTCTGCACCAGCACTAAAGACTATTTATTTTTGGATAAATGAGTGTAAACATGGTCATAAGTCCATCGAAGATGAAGCATGTTCCGGAGTCATGCTTCATCTGACTGGGGTCACTATGAAGGAAATGATTGACAAAATCTATGGTAATCATTATGGAAGACCACCAAGTGAAAGCGCGTGAGATTGTAGGCATCTCAACTGAATGGGTGTATAATATCCTGGATGAAAAATTGCACGTGAAAAAGCTGTGTCTGCGATGGGTGCCATGATTGTTGACTGTTGATCAAAAAAGCATGCGAAAAGACATTTCAACACAGTGTTTGGCAATTTAATCATCGCAATTTGCAGGATTTTTTTGTGCTGATTTGTGACTGTAGACGAAACTTGGATCCACCACTACACACCTGGGTCTAAGCAGCAGTCAAAATAGTGGACAATGCCCAGTGAAAGAGCACCCGAAAAAAAGCAAGGACTGTTTTGTCAGCTGGGAAGGTGATGGCCACTGTTTTTTGGGATTCCCAAGGAATTATCATAATAGACTATTCAGAAAAGGGTAAGATAATAAAAGAAGTCTATTACGTGTCATTGTTGGACAATCTAAAAGAAGAACTGAAGAAAAAAACAGCCAAGATTGGTGGACAAAAAAAAGTGCTCTTTCATCAAGACAATGCACCATCCCAAGCATCGGCCGCCACGATGGCAAAAATTGCACTTTTTTCAAATTTGCAATTTTTTCCCACCATCGTGGGAAAAAATTTGCTTTGAATGAGGATGTGATCAAGGCTATCAATGACTATTTTGCACAATTTGACAAATACTACTTTTTAGATGGGATGAAAACATTGGAAACTCGATGAACCAAATGTGTAGACCTTGATGGAGACTATGTTAAAGATACCAAGTGATTTTATAACCTTGGTTTTAATCCTTTTTTCCCAAGTAAGCAAACAGACAAGTAAGTCAAGTTTGTGCCTGAACGTGATTCAAGACTTATGGTAGTGGTGGTGCAACACCAAGGCAACTCGTGGTAAAAATGGATTAAGTTTTGATCACTTTCCTTAGTATTTCCCATAAATGTAAAACACATCTCCTAGGAGATGTATGATGTTATACATTATTATGGGTGGGGGTCACTACCCAGACCGGTTTCAACCTTTATTGAGGTCTCATCAGCAAGTAGGCAGACCCTGAAGACTATGTTAAGAAATAAAGGTGATTTTTTTTCCAAAAAAATGTGTTTAACTTATTTTTTTAGCAAACTTTTCAAACACCCCTTGTATGCTAATGATATTGGGGAAGGTTGAATGGGGATATTTAGTTATTTGCAGATGATGCAAAGTTGGGAATAACTATGAGGCGTAGAGCAGATGTGGCATTTCAAAAGGACTTAAATAGGCTGAGTGAATGAGCACTGGAGTGGGGATGCTAGTTCACTGTGAAACGTAAGGTTTTAAAATTTGGAAAACAAAGATATTATTATTTATTATTATTATTATTTGACACCTCCAGGGAATCCAAAGACTCGTTGGGGGAGGGCACCAGCTTTACAACTCCATCTCCAACACTCAATCACCGACTGACTGCAACTACGCTTACGCTATCTACTGCCGACCACCACTGGTATTTTCACAGACAATCACAAACATCCATGCCCATGTGGGATTCAAACCTGCAGCCTTTTGGCTGGAGAGTGGATACACTACTCACTCGGCCAAACAAAAGAAAGATGAGATGAAGAGTTTATGCTTGGTGGGGGATATGTTGTTGGAGGTGAAGGAAATAAGATATCTTGGGGCGATAAGGATCTAAAATTTAGAGGAAGCATTGCCAAAACTGTGAGGACAACACAATGAATTCTGGCAATCATGCAAAGGACACTAACATATACGAGTAATGAGATTCTGGTTCCATTGTATAAGGCCTTGATTAGGACATACAGTAACTAAATCTGTGTGCAGATTTAATTACCTGGTTTACAAAAGGATGAAGAGATATTGGAGAGGGTACCGAGGCGATTGACTAAGGTTGTTTCTGGTCTCTGGAATACTGAGTATGAAGAAAGGCTGAGAAGATTCAATATTCAGACATTCAAGTTGGTTAGGGATTGTTATAGAATTAACACTGAAGAGGTTTTTCATAAAATGGTGAAAGTGGGGAAGAAACAAGGTCAGACTGGGAGGTTTATAAGGATGGTGTGAGCAAGGGAGTGAGAAACTAGTTTGCTTTTATTTTTTTTTACATGGAGAGTTGTGAATGATTGAAATGCACTGCCTGAGAGTGTGATGTCTGCAGAGTATTGGATTGTATTTAAAGCATGGTATGATGAGCTGTATGTATGCCAAAGGGACTTCCTGCAATGGGTCTTTGACTCCATGGGGGTCTTTGGATAATAGTTCAGCATGCAGTGTTCATTCTCAAGTTTGATGATTGTATTCAACCTGTTCCATTCTTGCTATCTGCCTGTTATCTCAGATAGTTTACTTTACTCTCAGAGCAGTTTACTTGATTTTGATCAAACTGGTGTAGTAGTGTTTCAGCAACTCTTTAAGAACTAAGTACTTTAATAACATAGCAAACTCAAGCTTATAGTGACCTAATTTCTCTATCTTGTGTGTTACTTCTTCATGTAGAATAATCAGACAAACATTCTTTATAAATATTTTATTTATTTATTTATTTATTTTTACTATGTGTGTTGTTCTTAAGAATAACAGGGTAAAATGCAATATCTAATATCATCACTTTAGTTGGAATATCTTGTTTTTATCTTGTAAAATTGATTACCAAAATCAATATTAATTTAAATTTATATTTACCTTTTTCAGGCAATATTCTACTTCTGGAGCCTGATAAGCAGGATTCAAAGTTACCTATAATAAACAAAATGAGTCAGGAAATCATATTATCAAATAAGAATTTCTTAATTGGAAGTGGGAATGGGGAAGTGGAAGTAAGTTAGACTTGAAGTTCCTTCAAGTCTAACAGCAGTTAGACTTGAAGGAAGTACAGGAAGATAGTTTGAGGTAAAATCAGGTGTGCAACAAGGGTGCGCATTATCTCCACTGTTATTCATTATCTATATCGATCACATTACAAAGGAAAGCTGTATTAAATCTGATATCAAAATTTCCTGACTAAATTGAATAACTTGTAATAAATTTGGTATGAAAATCAGCAATAAAAAGACAAAGACAATGAAAATAGGCAGAAACATTGAAAACATCAACTGTATCCTAAATAGTAAACCCATAGAACAGGGGCGGCCAAGTATGCGTCCTTTTGGAACTAAAATAATTCTGGTAAGACTTAGAAGAGCTGCAACCTTTGACAGATGCGATGGTACAGGAGTAAATAAGTGAGTGTGTGCATGGTGAGATGGGTGGTGGGGGATGCAGAAGCTACGCTTGCCCACCACAACACACACACACACACACACACACACACACACACACACACACACACACACACACACACACACACACACACACACATCAGTTACACTTCCGGTGCTCATCTATTGGTATCTTTCAACATATTGTTGCATGAGTCCGTTGACAGTTTATTGTTGAACTCTTTTTCAAGTGCTTAGAAGTGTCACATAAAAAACATAAATATGAAGAGGAACAGAAGTTTTAGGCCAGAGTGGGAAGAGGAGTTTCTTTATGTGCAATGACAAAGTAAACCAATGTGTGCCACATGCCAAATAACACTTGCACAATTCAAAGCCAGCAATCTCAATCATCATTATGACACACATCACAGTAATTTTAGTAAAGAATTTCCTCTTGGCTCTCATCTGAGTCGAACTAAACTTTCAACTTTGAAAGAACAACTCCATGGTCAGAGTAAATTCATGTCCATGTTTACTACCGAGGCTGGTTTTATTTTAGTGTTTAATATTGCACAGCTAAAACATCCGCATACAGAAGGAGAATTTGTCCAGAAGAATATTGCACAAATAATTTCAGTTTTAGAACTGGATAATAAAAAAAAAACTACTCAAACTGATTGAACAGATGCCAGTCTCCAAGCATACAATTGAAAGGAGAATTTTCATTATCAATGCTGACATTGTAAATAACTTACACCATAACTTAGAAAACTCTTCTGCATTTAGTCTGGCTTTGGATGAATCTACAGATATTCAGGACAAACCACAAATAGTTTGAGGTAAAATTTGTATCTCACGACCTGAACATCAAGGAAGAGCTATTGACTTGATATTGGACAGTTTTAGACCTGGATAATAATAATAATAATAATAAAAAAACTACTCAAACTGATTGAACAGATGACATTCTCCAAGTATACAACTGAAAGGTTGATGATTCTACAGATATGATCCAACTGATGAATCTACAGATATTCAGGACAAACCACAAATAGCTACATTTGTCCGCTTTGTATCTCATGCATGACAAGGAAGAGCTATTGGACTTGATATTGGACAGTTATAGACCTGGATAATAAAAAAAAAAAAAAAACTACTCAAACTGATTGAACAGATGCCAGTCTCCAAGCATACAATTGAAAGGAGAATTTTCATTATCAATGCTGACATTGTAAATAACTTACACCATAACTTGGAAAACTCTTCTGCATTTAGTCTGGCTTTGAATGAATCTACAGATATTCAGGACAAATCACAAATAGTTTGAGGTAAAATTTGTATCTCATGACCTGAACATCAAGGAAGAGCTATTGAACTTGATATTGGACAGTTTTAGACCTGGATAACAATAATAAAAAAATAAAAAAAACTACTCAAACTGATTGAACAGATGCCATTCTCCAAGTATACAACTGAAAGGTTGATGAATCTACAGATATAATACAACTGATAAATCTACAGATATTCAGGACAAACCACAAATGGCTACATTTGTCCGCTTTGTATCTCACGACCTGAACATCAAGGAAGAGCTATTGGACTTGATAGCGTTGAAAGATACAACATGTGGCTCTGACATCAAAGAAGCTCTCGATGTTGCACTTACAAAAGCTTCGGTATCATGCAAAAAAAATTCTCAGCATTGCAATGGTGGTGCTCCAGCTATGAGAGGTGAAACTAAAAGGCTCATGGGGACTCTTTGAGAATGATGAATCATATCCTGCTTTCCTACCTGTACATTACATTATTCACAGGGAACACCTAGTTGCCATGTTTTAAATTTGAACACATAATGGAATTAGTTCTAAAAATTGTAAATTTTATTCGTTCAAGTGCTAAAACACACAGACAATTCAAAAGCTTTGTTGATGAGTTGAATTGCGACAAGATTCCTAATGACATATCATGGTTTTGCTTAGTAAGGTGACTCTCAGTTAGTAATGTATTAAACAAGTTTTTTGTTATTGTTAGACCCAATCGAACAGTTTCTTAGAAAGAATGATAAATTTTTCCCTCATCTCAAAGACCCGCAATGGTTGTTAGATATGGCATTTTTCACCAACGTTTTGCAGCATCTACAGATATTAAACATCTCACTTCAAGGGGAAGAAAAACTAATATCCAATCTCACACAGACCATGCTAAGCTTTCAAAGCAAACTGAAATTTTTCCAGAGAGACAACTTGGAAAATAAAATTTCAATCACTTCATTTGTCTGAAGAAAATACTGACAAATTTGCTAGGTGTGGAATTAGAAACAGGATCTTATGTTAGCAAATTAAATAATCAGGCCAAAGAACTCAACAATCGATTTTGCGACCTTGTAGAACTTAAACCAACATTCGCTTTTCTGGAAAATCTTTTCCTCACGAACGTGCATGAGCACAGTTGTCCTATTTCAAAACCAGTTGTGATTGATGTTGAAGCTGCAGAACTGGAGCTTTTGGAACTTCAAGAGGACAAAGGACTGAAGCCAGTGAGGCAAAAGAGATGTTCTGTAATTGAGTTTTGGAAGCAAGTTCCAGACCAACAGTATTCAACGCTTAAGCAATGTGCCAGAAAACTGATCTCCATTTTTGGGACCATGTACTCTTGTGAAGCACTATATTCGACTCTTAAATTTGTTATTACATCTAAATATAGATCTATTTTAAATGATGCACATTTGATCGAGCTTGTAAGAACTTCTTTGACTAATTACACACCTAATTTTAAGGAGCTAACAGAAAATGGATACAGGGAAGGCCTCTACTAGTAAATAAGTAACTAAAATTATTGTTTTGACTTTAAAATAATACGAGTGTACTATAATACTTAGTGGTTGTTTTTTGAAGTTAGTGCTGTCGCGATACTGTGTATTTTGTTTTACCGAGAAGACGGGGCAGATGCATAATGGTGGAAGACAAGACGAAGCTAAGTTTTCAATACTGTATTTTGTTTGATTTCATTTTATTTAGTGTACTTAATGTTTTGTTTTGCTTGCAATTGTTTATACTTTTCTTATTTATTTATTTATATTCCCTAATACTTATTTAACATTTATTTTTGACACTATTTTGAATAATTAACGATTACGCTAGTAGTCCCTCGGTAGTAATGAATGATGGCAGATTCAGCTGCAGTCGCAAATGGCGCATTGCCAAGTCCTCCGCCATTTGGGCACTCTATTATAAGCAATATAATAAGGGAGTTTGTGGCATGTATGCGTCTCGGGAATTAGATATCTGGCTTGTGAGAGAGGGGGGGTGTTTAAAGTGCAGGCAGCGGGAGGAAATAAATGCAGCAGATATCTCAATAACTGACCTTGTTGCTCCAGGAACAGGAAATGAATACAGGAAGACGAGTAGTGTGATAGGAGAGAATGAAGAAAAAAATGTGAATGAGAAAATAATAGTTGATAGTGTAGAAGGTGTGAGTGACTGTGAAGGTTTAGGAGATGGTTTTGTTTGGGAGAGTGAATTTTGATTTAGAGTGACCGACCTGCAGAGGGAGATAGAGGAGCTGAAAGAGGAGGTTGAATGTCTTGGGAGAAGTATGATAAGTATGAAAGATGAGATTAGGAGAATGGAATAGATAAATGCAAGGCAAATTGGAGTAAGGGAAAGAGAGAGAGAGAGTTTTGGGAATGACAGGAGAGGAGAGAAATTTGTGAATGATAAAAGAGGAGAGATGGATTTGGATGTGAAAATGGAAATGGAGAGAATGGAAACAGGAGAGAGAGGTATGGAAGTGCTAGAAGATGAGAAAATGAAAACAGTAGAAGAGAGGGAATGAGAGAGAGAGAGAGAGAGAGGTATGGGAGTGCTAGAAGAGGAGAGAATGGAAACAGTAGAAGAGAGGGAATGAGAGAGAGATATGGAAGTGCTAGAAGAGGAGGGAATGGAAACAGTAGAAGAGAGGGAATGAGAGAGAGAGGTATGGGAATGCTAGAAGAGGAGAGAATGGAAACAGCAGGAGAGAGAGATGGAAAGAGAGAGGTATGGGAATGCTAGCAGAAGAGAGAATGGAAACAGTAGGAGAGACGGAATGAGAGAGAGGTATGGGAGTGCTAGAAGAGGAGAGAATGGAAACAGTTGGAGAGATGGAATGAGAGAGAGAGAGGTATAGGAGTGTTAGAAGATGAGAGAATGGAAACAGTAGGAGAGATGGAATGAGAGAGGGGTATGGGAGTGCTAGAAGAGGAGAAAATGGAAACAGTAGGAGAGAGGGGAGGTATGGGAATGAAATAAGAGTAGAAAATGGAAACAATAGTAGAGAGGGAATGGTAAGAGGTATAATGTATGGCAACTCAAGGATCCATGGTGTTCAAGATAGGATGCGTGAGATGTGTTTGCCAGGAGGAACAATAGAAAGGGTGGCTTTGGCAGTTAAGAGAGGTGAAAGTGTAGATGATATGATTGTGATGGTGGGAACAAATGACTTATGTGGTGGTGTAAATAGGGCAGTGAGAGATATGAGATTCTTGCTTGAGGTGGTACGAAAGAAGACACAGAGAGGAAAGATAGTGTGTGTGTTGTCTAGGTATGATAAAGACAAACTGAGCAGAAGAGCAGTAATATTGAATGACATAATAGCTAGAATGTGTGACAAGAGAGGACTGGAATATGTGGATGCTTGGAGTACATTTGAGGATAGAGAGGAATTATATTCATGAGACTGTTTGTATTTGAATGAGGAACGACGTAGGCATCTGGAGAGATTGCTGTTCTGAAAAGGTCAGTGTGTCCCAGGAAGGATGGTAGCAGGGGGTGGCCTCTTGTGGGAATGGGTGCTTGGGTGAAGGGGGACGACATCAGGTAACACTGAGCCCAGTGGAGTCTAGAGGGGATAATGATGGGTATAGAAACAATGGCATTTATATGCTTTATACTAATGCCAGGAGCATCCGGAATAAGGGAGAGGAATTGGTGGCACCGATAGCATCAGCCTGGCCAAAGATTATTGGAATCACAGAGACATGGTTGACAGAAGAGGATATAATAACAGGACTAGAAGTTGCTGGGTACAGCATTTTTCGGCAGGATAGAAAGGGAAAGTGTGGTGGAGTACTGCTTATGATAAGTGACGACCTATGTCCTCTAAGAGTGACAACTTTGGAAGGAAGTGACACTAATGATTATGAAAGCATATGGTGTGAGGTAGAGGTGGGCAAGACAGGATATTTAGTGGGGTGTTGCTACAGACCCAGGAGTACAGAGGGTGGGGACCAGGAAATGTTTAGACAGTTGAGTTTGGCAAGTGCAAGAAGAATGATTGTTATGGGAGATTTTAACTACAGTAGTATCAACTGGGGAGAGAAAGTTGCATGTAGAAATAAGGGAATGGAATTTCTAGAATTCTTGATAGACAAATCTCTTAGGCAACATGTACTAGAGGGAAGAAGCGGTTCAAGAGTTTTGGATTTGGTTATAGCATCAGAAGAGTTGATAATAACTGAGATGACATCTCTCCCACTAGATTGAGAGAGTGACCATATGGTTTTGACTTGGAAAATGAATAGACATGCAGAAGTATCAAAGAGACGGGAACATATGTGGAATTATAAGGCAGGTGATTATAATAGTCTAAGAGGTCAACTTGGGGAAGTTTCATGGAGGGAGGAATTGGAATTCCAGGATATCATTAGTGCATGGGAAATTATGAAAGAATATTTGTAAGTAGCAATGGTAAGTTGTATACCACAAGTGAACAAGAAG
Organism: Typopeltis vanoorti; assembly: GCF_054136105.1. NCBI lineage: Eukaryota > Metazoa > Arthropoda > Arachnida > Uropygi > Thelyphonidae > Typopeltis > Typopeltis vanoorti. The sequence continues at coordinate 91,755,789 of NC_143554.1, forward strand.
TCACAATTTGGAGTAAAGTGGATGACAAACAATATTAAACAGGAATTGCATGCGAAAAAGAGGCTGTGCAAGAGATATAAGGAGACAGGTGAAGAGAAGATGCATGAAGAGTATAAGACACAGGCCCGAAGAGTGAGTAGTATGGTAAGGAAGATGAAACTGGAATATGAGAGGAGATTAGCCCTAAGATCCAAAGAAAATCCTACGGAATTTTTTAGATATGTGGCCAGTAGGAGGAGAAATGACTGTGGAAGAATGACATTGTTGGATAAAAAATGGGAATAGACTCACTGATGCAGAGACATAGTAGAATTGTTCAATGAACACTTTATTGGAGTATTTCATGCTGGAGGAGTCAGTTTTAATGCTAGAGGGATAGGGCAGGTTCGAGGTTTAGAGGTACAGGAGGAGAGTGTGTTTCAAATACTGAGTACTCTGCATGTCAGTAAAGCTGTGGGACTGGATGGTATTTCACCACAAGTTTTGAGAGAATGTGCTAGGAAACTGATGCCTTTGACCTGGCTTTTCAATGAAAGTCTGGCTGCGGGAAAGGTGCTCATGGAATGGAAGGAAGGAAAGATAGCGCGATTGCATAAGGGCTGTAGCAGACTGGAAGTGTCTAATTATAGCTAGTTTGTGTGTCATCAGTAGTTGTAAGATCTTGGAGAAAGTAGTGAAGGACTGTATACATCATTGGGCAGATGAGGGTAATGTTATCTGTGAGAGTCAACATGGATTTGTGAAGGGGCGCTCTTGTTTTAACAATATGCTAGCCTTTTATGATAAAGTTACAAGAGCATTAGATGAGGGAAAGGCATATACTGCCTTTTCCTAGACTTAGCAAAGCATTTGACAGGGTGCCACATGATAAACTGATATTTAAATTGCAGCACATGCATCTGGATGTCACATTGGTCAACTGGATTCAGGATTGGCTGTCCAATAGATATCAGAGAGTTGTGTACGTTGGGGCAGTTTCAAGGAAGCAGAGGGTTACAAGTGGGGTCCCACAGGGCTCAGTACTGGGACCTATATTGTTTAACCTTTATATCAATGACATTTTCAGCGAATTGCAAGGGGATGTTCGGCTGTTTGCGGATGATGCGAAGCTGGGAAGGTTATTAGTAATAGTGTAGATATGGTAGATATCTAGCTTATTCAAATCCCCTGCAGGAGGATTTGAATAAGCTAGATAGATGGGCAAATGAATGGGGATGTCGGTTTAATGCAGCAAAATGTAAGGTCTTGAGGTTTGGGACACATCGATGGGACACTGCATACTCTATGGGAGGAGTTAAACTGGAGGAAGTAGGAGAGACAAGAGATCTGGGTTTGATGATTGATAGAAACCTAATTTAGGGGACATATTGCAAAGGTAGTGAAGGTAACACAGAGGATTGCTGCAATAATGAGAAGGACACTGACCTGCAGAGATAAAATGGTTATCATTCTGTTGTATAAGACTCTGATCAGACCACACTTAGACTATTGTTCTCAGATCTGGTCCCCAGGATTTGACGGGGATAAATTAACAGTGGAAAGGGTACAAAAGCAGATAACAAAGATGGTGTCGGGACTGTACAATGATAGTTATGAGGATTGGCTGAGGGAGTGTGGACTGCAGAGTTTGGTGGATAGAAGAAGGAGGGGTGATATGATTGAGACTTTAAACTGTTGAGAAGTGGTTACAGGGTTGACACTGGGGAGTTCTTTCTCTTGGTTGAATGGCAGGAAGGAGTCATGACAAGAGGGGCCTTCCCTGGAAGTTACAAAAGGAAACTGTGAGAAAGAGGGTGAGGAGTGGTTTCTTTGCATGGAGGGTGGTTGAACTATATAATACATTGCCTGATGGAGTGGTGAGAGCGAGAACGGTCAATGAGTTTAAGGAGTGGTATGATAGACTTTGTGTTTCTTAGGAAGGACCTCCTACGATGAGTGTTTTGACTCCATGGAGGCCTGAATAATAATAATAAATTTATTCCAATTGTTATAAATTTAGTTTAATCCTTTATCCAAGTGTGTGCAAACAAAGTTTGCGCCTGAAGTATCTTCCGGACTGGGGTAAAGTGGTACAACACCGGGCCACTCCTTGCAAAGGTGGAGCAAGCTACCAACACTCCTATCTCAGTATATCTCATAATGCAAAACACATCTCCTTGTGGATATGTTTAATGTTATGCATTAATGGAAGGTCCACTACCCAGACTAGTTTCGACCTTTATTGAGGTCTCACTTAGTCATTTTTCATTTTTCTCATTTTTCACTTGGTCAGACTATAATAAATTTAGTTTAATCCTTTATCCAAGTGTGTGCAAACAAAGTTTGCTCCTGTAGTATCTTCAGGACTGGGGTAAAGTGGTACAACACCGGGCAACTCCTTGGAAAGGTGGAGCAAGCTACCAACACTCCTATCTCAGTCTTAATAAAAAAGGTGGCACACCGTTTGGCAGCTCCTATAGGAGGAGATGACCTTGCTAATGCTTCTGCATTAGTATCTCCACTTGGGCCTGGCTCCCACTGAAGAGACCTCATTAAAGGTCGAAACTAGTCTGGATAGTGGCCCTTCCCTTAATGCGTAACATTATACATATCCGCAAGGAGATGTGTTTTGCATTATGGGAGATAATGAGATAGGAGTGTTGGTAGCTTGCTCCACCTTTGCAAGGAGTTGTTCGGTGTTGTACCACTTTACCCCAGTCCTGAAGATACTTCAGGCACAAACTTTGTTTGCACACACTTGGATAAAGGATTAAACTAAATTTATTATAGTCTGACCAAGTGAAAAATAAACTTTCAACATATTCCAATTGTTCATAAAAATAGTACTTGTGGCAAAATTACACATGAAATTATGTTTTTCAAGGAAGTCCAGACCTAAAATTACTTGGTCACTGGTGTCAGCTAGTTTGCAAGTTTGCAAGTAACTCAACCTTTGCAATTCCTGTAATTTTTACTGGAATCTGCAATTGGGTGGTGTTGTCAGGGAAGTTATTTATGAACTTCTTTACTAAAGAGAAGGGGATGACCGATATATGAGCTCCAGTGTCAAGCAGTATTTGACACGGAATCTCTTCTACTAGACCTTTTACAAGTGTCAAGGGTAGACGTCCTTTAACTTCTGCCACTGCCACACTTTGCATCCTGTGAAACTCGTGATTCAGAGCATCTGGCTCATGGCTAATGACATTAGAGGCCTTAGAAACTGTCCCTTCGCTTCTATCTTCCATTTTAGATTCTTGGTTTTCTAGTCCTTTGGAACTAGTTACTCTGGGCCGACTTGACTTGGGTGCTTTGTTCTCTTTTTCTCTGTTTCCCTGCTGATCCTTTATAGTAGCTTCCTTGTGAAATGACGCCATATCACCCTTATTGAGCCTTTGTCAAATATTCATATTGCTATGTGTATGGTCCGAGAGGCAATTAAGGGTAGATAGGGGTGGCATTTGTGCACCATCGTCTTGTAATAACATATGTCTCATTGAGGCATTCTGATTCATTTCTTCTAATATTCTTTCTCTCCTTTTGGCCAATTCATTGCACCCTTCTAAACTGCAGGCCCCCTTTTTGTATATTACCTCCCTTAATCTTTCATGCAACCCTGACCTAAATTGTTGGAATGTGATCTAATCCAAATGAGGTCTTTCGTCTGGGGAAATCCTTATGGACCTAGCAATGGTCATCATCCTATTTAGATAGTCAGTTATTTTTTCTTTGTTGCCGTACACAATTATAAAGTTGCCTCAGGGCTTGAATTGGGCTCTCTTTGTAGGAGAATTTTGAGATTATTGAATCCTTAAATTTTTTGTAGTCTAGTGTTTCTTTGAGAATTGGGGAGGAATTTAGGAAGTTCTTCGCTTTTCCCACTAACTTACTCCTAAGTAAAATTAGCAACTGAAAATCAGACCAATTTGCTAATTTTCTTAGTTTCTCTATATAGGAAAAAAAAGCTAAAACATCGTCAGTTTCCTCTCCAGAGAAATGCGAGAATACCTGTTGAGGATTCGCCGTCCTAAAGAATTCCATATCGCATACTAGTGCTTGACGAAAGTGCCATATTGATCTACCAGTTACAAATTTTCCCAATTCTACACTTCAAAATTTCTTAATATTAGGCTTGCCTGATTCACTCTATAACTTGCTCACTTTGATTTATTTATTTCTATATACTCACGTCTATAAATCAAATCCTGTCGACTGCACCACTGTAAAATTTTTCCTCTATTTTTATTTTATTCTTTTTATTTTCACTTCTATACAATTTAAGTCCTATTGGCTCTTGCCTAAACTTTGTGCCATTGTAAAATCTTACTCCTTATTTTATTTTTATTATTTTTCTCTCTACTATATTAAAACTTTATTCTGTTAACTTCAATATCTCTCTTGGCCGATCTATACTTACAAGATCAATGCTAGCGGTTTGTCAGACAAAAGAATTACTAATGGCAGATACCTATTCCTTTGTCTCGCACTGGATCTAATTCCTTTTTCGGATTCAGGGAAAATTTATTTTTCACTGCGCCACCCCGAATCCTAGATTAACAGATAGTGTAGAATCAAGGAACCAGAACACAGTTTAGCATACAATCTTATCTTACTGAGAGTTACGTTTGCAGTCATAGCCTCTCTATAAATTAATCTCCCACTGTGGTTCGTATTTTATGAGCAAGTGCAATAGAGAATAAAATTAGGCAAGTCATCAATTAAACAAAAAGAACAAAACATTTAATTCAGTTGAAACATTGTACATACTATGAATTCACCATGAGCACTAATTTACTTAGATTCTCAATATCTATCTTAGCATGCATGATAAAGAACTTCAGTTAAGGCTTACAAATTACACTTGAAATATCACACTTAATTATTAATACTAAAGACAATTATTAGCTGAATTACTAAACTAGCTTCATGTGCTCTCATACAATTTCTTCTAACAAAATCCTCATTACTTTTTCTATCATTAAAGGACAATTCTTAGACTCCATGTGCTCTCAATTAATTCACTTAACAAAATACTCAAAATTCTCATTATTATTTCTTTATCATTCAAAGAAACATTCTCTAGAGTCCTTCTTAAATGTTACATATGTTCTTCTAAGACACATCTACACATAATAAAACATGGATTGTACGTTACCAATTGCTGGGGACTTATCTGGGCACTTTACATATCTCGTCTGGACAATTTCTTTTGACACCACGTTCCTTCATGCCTTCTCTGAGGTATTCTTCAAGGTTTCAGTCTGTGCTTACTTCTGCTGCTGAAAATAAGTAGATGTTGTTCTTTGGAGAACTCGCTCAACATCGTAACGACATCTCCGTAAGTATTGATGAATACCTTCTGCTGGGCTGGTTGCCGTCCGATAAATTGTGTTCGGAAATCTACGGTAAAGTTCCTCCGTCACTGTCTCGAATCCGCGGGGAACGAGGGGACGCCACAAGGAGGCTCCATATACATCAGCAAGACCGCCCAAAAACTTCGGAGCGTAACTCCACACACCAGTAAGAGTAAAACTCAGCCTAAAGAACAAGAGCACAAGAGAATAAGAGAGCCTCTTTTTCGCTGCACGAATTTTTAAATTGCACGCCCTGCGTTCATTCCACATCATCGATTGCTCCTCTCATTTTCTCCGCGTCACCTCACGTCACAGTACTGCGCGCCACACATGGAAATCTTGGCCTACTCTTCTGCGTGTATGAGTGTGTGTGAGTTGGGGGGGGGGACTTATTTGCTTACAAAAAGGTGCACCTGCACTCTTTTGTGCACGTGTTTTGACTCCGGCCATTTCTGCTTAATCGGATTATCTCTTTCACCCAGCAATTTATAAGTACTTACACTTAAGCAGTTTAGTTTAAACAATTTAGCAATTCACAATACTTTACAATATCACATATTAATATTAAATGAAGGATTTTCAACTTAGTAACATTTTAGTAAAATTACAAGTGTCTAGTATATTCTGGTACATCAATAATTTATTCAAAATTGCAAGCCCATGTTAAGTCTGAAGGAAACGTAAATTAATTTAATTTTTGTTTAATTCAGAACTTAACACTGTACACCCCTGATGGTACATAACAGGAATTTGATGATGATGATAATGATGAAGTGGGGAATGAGGAATAGATACCAGTATAAGTAATATATCACCTTCCATCACTGTTCCACAGTTGAGTTATGCCCATTTCAGAGGAAAAATTGTGCTAGTGGCTTTGTATAGCATGAAGCAGAAGTGGAAAAAATATATACGTGGAATGAAACTATAAGCTTGTGAATGTAGATTGCAATAAGCAGGAAATGTGTAGACAAATTAAATTAACTAGAGCAAAGCAGGTAATTATAATAAGAGATTAACAGAGACTGGGAACAGGAATCAACATCTCATAATAAGGAAATTGATTCTAGAATTCTTGAGGGACAGTTATCTTGAATAGCATCTAATGGAGAGAACTCAAAGATTAAGAGTTTTCAAGTTAGTCTTGGCATTATGTAATACCAGTTGGTGAAAGTAGTGATGTGGTCTATCTGAAGATGAGCAGATATGTGAAAATATCAAGAAGAAAGAGATTAATGTAAAACTGCAAGACAAGTGGATCAATAATTTAGAAGGCATCTAGGAGTTATATCACTGATTGAAGAACCTGACCTGACATCAGCAGTGCTTGGGAGTTAGCTAAGAAATATTGAATAACAATGATATGGCAAAAACTCACTGCAGAAAAGTTTTCTCTATTTTGGACAAAGTCAATACTGCCATACCCCTCAAAATCATTCCATATTTGTACATTCACCAGCATCTCAATCAATGCATTCCATGCAACCACCATTCTCCATAATAAAATCCGGCTTCTCACTTCTCTGCTAACTGCTCACCTGTATAACTTACAGAGATGATCCCATTTCTGTTTCCTTTATTCTATGTTTTAGATCTCTGTGTCTATTTGGTAAGCACCTCTCACCAACTCATGACACAATCATATCATCCTCCTTCTCCTCCTCCACCTCTTGTCTATCGAATTCTGTAGATTTCTCATCGTCTGAACACCCATTAGGAGTACATATCTCCTGATATTTACCATTAACACTTTGAGTCCTATCGATGATCCTATAGTCCTATCGATGTATATTTACATTGATAGGACTCAAAGTGTTAAGGGGGGTTTTCAAGTTACTATGACAGCACTATATCATTAAGTTTACATTATTATTAATGTCCTATCAACAATTTTCCTCCAAATCAGTCTATTACTTGTGAGAACTGCAATATTGTCATATCTAACATTTCATGCTTCTAAGGCACTTCTAACTGAATCAATCCACCTAGACCAGTGGTTCTTAACAGGTGTTCCCCGGAACACTTGTGTTCTGTGAACTGGTTACAAGTGTTTTGCCGGTGAAGATGTCACATAACATCTTTCAAAAACATTACCGGCAATATTAAAACCTGTCCTAGACCAAGTCGTAAATATGGTAAATTACATCAAGTCAAGACCTTTAAAAGCACGCCTTTTTAAAAAACTTTTCATATCTATGGAAGCCAAGTATGAATCTTTTCTTTTGCACAATGAAATAAGATGGTTATCCAGGGATAAAGTGCTATTCCAAATTTTAGAACTTAAGAATGAATTATTGGCCTGTTTTCAAAATGAAGGTACAGATGCTTTTGTAAAATGTCATCAAAATGATATTTGGTGTTGCCAAAATGGCATATTTCGCCGATATTTTTAATTACTTAAATAGCGTTAATACAAGTATCCAAGAGGAAAAATTAAAATATTTTGACATCCACTGACAAATTGTCAGCTTTTCAGAAAAAAAGTATCTCTTTGGAAAACCACATATCAGAAAAAATACAATAAATATGTTTCCTTTGTTCCATAATAAAAATGTCGAGGGGATTATTTTCGTTATAACAGAACATTTAACAATATTGGAAGAAAATATTTCAACTTACTTTCCTTCCTTAAATGCACACAATTATGATTGGATACGAAATCCATTTGGCACAGTTAATACATTGAGCTGAGAATTTTCATTACAAGAAGAAGAACAATTAGTTACCTTGTCAACAGATCGTACTCTAAAAATGAAATTCCCTGAAATAACTCTTGAGGAATTTTGAATTTTTGTCCAAGCCGAATACCTAGCTCTCTCCACAAGGGCACTAAAAATTTTGTTACAGTTCTCAAACATCATATTTGTGGGATCTCAGTTTCTCAATATTAAGCAATATAAAAACTAAAAAACATGAAAGACTTAATAATATAGACAAAGAGATGAGGGTAGCTGTATCGCATATTAGACCTTATATTGCTGAAATCTGCAAAAGCCAACAAGCTCAAGTATCGCATTAAAATAGGTTTTTATAAAAGACAAGTCCATGCATATTTTATTGTTAGTTTTTAGGTGTTCCCCAAATTTTTCTTATAATCAAAAGTGTTCTGTGACTTTGAAAAGTTAAGAACCACTGACCTAGACCTTGGTCTTCCTCTGGGCCACTTTCCTGCCATCTTGAGACCAAGCATTGCTAATCTTTCCTCACCCATTCTATTTAAGTGCTTGTACCACCTTAGATTAGCTCTGCTGACACATTCTTGAATGCTAATAATGTCCACTTCCTTTTTAATATCTTAATAGGATAATCACTTAACTTGTATCCCATCTGTGTGCAGATTTGATCTCCTGGGTTCCAAAAGTCAAAAGACATCGTGGGAGGTCCTTTCTAAGAAACACAAGTCTATCAAGACTCGTCGAGGGAGGTCCCTCCTAGGAAACACAAAGTCTATCATACCACTCCTTAAATGCATTGACCGTTCTCGCTCTCACCACTCCATCAGGCAATGCATTCCATGGTTCAACCACCCTCCATCCAAAGAAACCACTCCTCACCCTCTTTCTCACAGTTTCCTTTTGTAATTTCCAGGGATGGTCCCTTGTCATGACTCCTTCCTGCTGTTCAACCAAGAGAAAGAACTCCCCAGTGTCAACCCTGTAACCACCTCTCAAAAGTTTAAAGTCTCAATCATATCACCCCTCCTTCTTCTATCCACCAAACTCTGCAGTCCACACTCCCTCAGCCGATCCTCATAACTAACATTGTACAGTCCCGACACCATCTTTGTTAACTACCTTTGTACCCTTTCCACTGTTAATTTATCCCCTTCAAATCCTGGGGACCAGATCTGAGAACAATAGTCTAAGTGTGGTCTGATCAGAGTCTTATACAACAGAATGATAACCATTTTATCTCTGCAGGTCAGTGTCCTTCTCATTATTGCAGCAATCCTCTGTGTTACCTTCACTACCTTTGCAATATGTCCCCTAAATTTCATGTGTCTATCAATCATCAAACCCAGATCTCTTGTCTCTCCTACTTCCTCCAGTTTAACTCCTCCCATAGAGTATGCAGTGTCCCATCGATGTGTCCCAAACCTCAAGACCTTACATTTTGCTGCATTAAACCGACATCCCCATTCATTTGCCCATCTATCTAGCTTATTCAAATCCTCTTGCATGGCTACCATATCTACACTATTACTGATAACCTTCCCAGCTTCGCATCATCCACAAACAGCCAAATATCCTCTTGCAATTCGCTGAAAATGTCATTGATATAAAGGTTAAACAATATAGGTCCCAGTACTGAGCCCTGTGGGACCCCGCTTGTAACCCTCTGCTTCCTTGAAACTGCTCCACCATACACAACTCTCTGATAACTATCAGACAGCCAATCCTGAATCCAGTTGACCAATGTGACATCCAGACCCATGTGCTGCAACTTGAATATCAGCTTATCATGTGGCACCCTGTCAAATGCCATTGCTAAGTCTAGGAAAAGGCAGTATATGCCTTTCCCTCATCTAATGCTCTTGTAACTTTATCATAAAAGCTAGCATATTGTTAAAACAAGAGCACCCCTTATGTAGACGGTAGGGATAGAACACAGGGGAGGGATTCATGGAAGTTAAATTTATTTGCAGTCAAGAAAGGGGTAAGAGCTAGGTTTTTCTCCCAGAGAGCAGTGAGTGAGTGGAATAGTTTGCCTTGAAGGGCAGTGAGTTCATCTAGTGTGAATGAATTTAAGGGAAGGTATGACTGCTGTTTTGGGTGATTTTTACCCACTCTTGATGAGTCCTTGACTCCCTGAGGATCTCAAATAACAATAATAATAATGCAAAGCATATATCCTTACAGGCATGTATAATGCTATGCATTATGGGAAGAACCACTACTCAGATTGGTTTTGGTCTTTATTGAGGTGAAAAAGTACAGGGATGCTGATCACAGGCCTAGAGTAGTTAGTATAGGGGTGCAAGAGAGCCTGATAGCATTAGAAGAAAGAAAAGATAGATAGATAGTATGAGAGATAGAGAAAAGGCCTCAGCTTTTAATATCATCATATAGCCAAAGGCTATCAGTTTTCCTTTTTCACCAATTTCATATAGATGATCAACCTAAAGACTCATTGAAACTAAGGTGCAAAGATAACTGATATCCAGGTGGTTAGCTTTATCTAAGTTAACCTTCTCTGCCTGTAATTGTTCTCCAGTCATCCCTGCAACTGACTATAAGGCGGATGGAACGTTTAAAAAACCTCTCATAGCAAAAATAGACAGAATGTTATCTCCCTCTAGTGAATATTGCATAATGTGGGTGGTCTATCTACACCGTCTAGGCAAAAAATTTAATATCTCCTAGAATGCTTATTTCTAAATACAAAAATCATCTGATTGAACAATAAAATTTCCACAATAAAATATTATTATCATTATTATTACATTTAATTAAAGATTAAAGATTTCTTTATACCAAATTTTACTTTTTTAATGAAAAGAATGTCAATGCCCAGAGTGTTGTTGTAGCAGTCTTAGAGTTAAGCACACAGTGGTGTTTGTAGCATTCAGGAACAATCTCAGCTTTTGGACCTTTATAATTATTTACTCCAAATAGGGGAAGTTAAAAACCCAGGTAGTACAGGAGAAGGTCTGCACATGTGTGATTGGTCTGCAATATTTATGGACTTTTGAAACAGTATTGCTTAAATAGCAGAATTTTAAGACTGGAAGCCCAAATCCTCCATACTTCTTTGATAGTTGAAGAAATTCCTTTTTAACTTCTTGGTATCAGCTGGACCCAAAAAATTGCACAGACTTACTATAAATTGCTTTTCTTCAGCTTCTGTGATGTCTGTAATATTTATTATGTAAAACTGAGCAGGAAAGATTGTGATTTTAAATACTATGACTTTAGAAGAAAAGGAAAGTGGCCCTATTTTCCAGTCTTCCATGGTTTCAAAGTATTTGCATATAAGTTCTTGAGCTGGTAATATTGGGTAAGTGGAGAAGAGAATTCCAAGTATAATGAAGGGGGCTCTCTCTCTCTCTCTCTCTCAGGGATTAGTCCAAAAGGAATGCTTCCAAGATCCTACTTTCCAAAAATCTTTGATTTTGTCTTGTCTGCATTAGTAGTTAATCCACTGATCTTGCTGAATTTTTCCAAAATACCAAACCAGATATATATGATATCATTACACTCTCAAAGTGCCCACTGCATCATCAGCATATGCTAATACCTTATTTTCCTTCGTAGTTGAAGGAACTGTTATTCCTCTCACCACACGTGTATTGTTGACTTCCTGTAAGAAAGATTCCAGAACCAATGCAAAGAGCAATGGACTAAAAGAGCAACCTTGCTTGACTCCTTTTCGAATTTTGACCAGGTTTGAACAGGAGCCTATTAACTAGGAGGTGAGTAGTTGAATTAGCATAGGCTCCTCTGATAATGGATAGCAGCTTTTTACCTACACCAATTTGCTGGAGGATGTGGAACAGAAAGGAATGCCAGACATTATCAAATGCTTGAGTAAGGTCTACTGATAGCACTGCCATCAACTGCCTTTTTGTACTAACTAAACAGATTAGATCATGTAGCAGAAACAGATAAAGTTCTATTGCTTATCCTAGAACTTCATACACCTATGTGCATTTAATTATGTATCTTTGAGCCTTGTATTGATAATATGGAAAAATATCTTGTAGTCAGTATTAGATAGAGAAATAGGTCTTCAGCTGCTGATCAAGGTGTGATAATGTGGGTGATCTACACCATCTAGGCAAAAATTTAATATCTCCTGGAATGCTTATTTCTAAATACAAAAATCGTCTGAGTGAACAATAAAATTTCACTGGTTTATTAGGTTTTAGAATGAGGACAGTATGGCTTGCTACAAATTCACTTGGTATGTGTCCTGATGAGAGGAAAAGAATTAAACAGTATAACTAGAATTGAAAGAATAAAATCCCATGCCTCGTGGTAAAGTTCTATCCCTAGACCATCAGGTCCTTGGGATTTTCTTGTCTGGCATTCTTTATAGGCTGTGGTAACTTCATATGCTATAATGGATCTGTCAAGCCCATCTTGGATATGAACAGGAAAGCCATTAATGTTCCAAGAGTTATAATTTCCAACAGTACTATTGAATTCAAACAGATTTTTGTAGTGATTTTGAAAGGAGTCAAGGACGTCTTGAGTGGTTGACATGTCTTCACCATCAACAGAGATTTCAGTAATAGCCCTTTCCTTGGCAGAATTAGTGAATTGCCTATTGAAGAATGCAGCTGAATGGCTATCTACTAAGTGCTATGACCTTTATTGAGGTCTCATCAGTGGAAGCCAGATCCAGAAGTGATACCAAGATTGAAGTAATAGTACTGTTGGAAATTGTAACTCATATTTCCATATAAAAGTAGCCAAAAGATGTCATGCCTTATTATTAAAATAGTCTGGATTAGAGATAGAGGTTGAAAGTTTTTCCACTTGGTTATACTATAAATTAAACTTGCCAAGAAATTATATTCTTGGTTTAATTCTTTATCCAAGTGTAAGCAAACAAAGTTTGCATATGAGGTAACTTCACGATTATGCAGTCCGTAAGGATATGTGCATTGTGTTATGGGATAGTAAGGCAAGTGATGTGAAGTCATTAGCCTATATATACAAGTTGTCCAGTCATGAAGTTACTTCACTAACAAACAATGTTTGCTTATTATTATTACGGGCAACAACAGGGAGTCATTAGACTCATCGAGGGAGGCCCCAAATCATATTCATCACAACTATTCGACATTCATACAGTAACTATCATACCTCGCCTTAAACTCATTCACTGTCACAGCATCCACCACAGACTCTGGCAGCCCATTCCACTCATTCACCACTCTAAAAGTAAAGAACCCAGCTCTAACACCTTTACTAACCACACTTTTGCCCAGTTTCCATGGATGTCCTCCCACAACCAGCCCTGTTCGCAAAAATATCTTCTGAATTAATTTTAAAGAAACCCTTCAGTAATTTGAATGTCTCAATCATATCTCCCCTCCTCTGCCTATCAACCAATTTTTGCAACCCACAAATCCTCAACCTGTTCTCATAAGGTTCATTCAACAGACCTGCTATCATCTTGGTCACTCACCTCTGGATCCTCTCAACCTCCTCCCCATCAAGAAGAAGAAACCTAGGTGGCCAAATCTGGGCACAGTAGTCGAGATGGGGTCTTATCAAGGCTCGATACAGAGGAACAATAACCTGCTTGTCTCTCTTGTCAACGTATTCTTCAGCAACCAAGTGATTTGATGAGCTGATTTGGCCACTTTTGCAATGTGCCCCCTAAACTTCAACTCCTTATCCACCAACACTCCTAAATCTCATGCCTCATCAATTTCCTGGAGTACAGTTCCAATGTAGTAAACTGCTGCTAATCTTTTCACCCCAAAATGTATAACTTTACATTTTGCCACATTAAATTGACATCCATTTTCTTAGCCCAGACCTCCAATCTATCCAAATCATCTTGCAATTTGACATCATCTGCATTCACTATTACCCTACCCAACTTTGCATCATCCGCAAACAAATGAACTGTTCCTCTCAGATCCTTTCCTATATCATTAATGAACAAATTAAACAGCAGTGGTCCAAGAACAGATCCTTGTGGCACACCACTAGTCACAGGCAGTCTGGTGGACTCTACTCCTGAATAAACCACTCTCTGATATCTCTCCATCAACCACCCTCCTGTCCATCTCACCAACCCTATATCCAACCCCATATGCTGCAATTTACTGATTACAATTCCATGTGGTATCCTGTCAAAGGCCTTAGCAAGGTCCAGTAGAATTACTGTAAACCCATTACCCTTATGCAGTTCAGCTGTCACTGTGTTATAATACGTGAGCAAGTTACTGAGGCATGACCTACCCTTCACAAAACCATGCTATCCCCGATACAGTATCCCATTTTCATCTATCCAATCTTGTATTTTCCTCTTGACTATTTTCTCCAAGACCTTGATAATGATTCCTGTTATGCTGATTGAATTTTCAACAGAAGCCTTGGAACCACCTTTATGCAGCGGAACTATTTTCCCCTCTTTCCACCACCCCTTGGGACTGACCCAGACCCGAGGCTCAAATTAAACAAAATGGTCAAGGGCACTGACAATTCTTTAGCCGCTTCACGTACGACACGAGCTGGTATACCATCCAATCCCACAGATGTATTGACATTGAGGTTCTGTAATAGACTAGTTACCTCTACTTCATTCATCACAATTCCAGTATAAGCTGTTGGTTCTTCTATTCCTGCAATGTCACCACCTGAATAATATACTCTTGCAAAGTGCTCACTCCGTAATTCTACTAAATTGACTGATTCGGTTACCTCCCTACCCTCAGTATTTTTTTAAAATCATTCTGCCATGAACATTTTTCCTTTTACTTGCAACATATTGAAAAAACTGTTTGGAATTCTCTTTAGCCTGCATGGCCAATTTTCTTTCTTATTCCGCTTTTGCTTTTCTTACCACCCTTGTTACCATCCTGGCCTGAGCTTTATACTGTTCCTGCGCGCCTGCTGGTCACCTTTCTCCTTAAATTCCCTCCACAATTGTTTCTTATTTTGGATCTCAAGCTTAATAGTGTTATTCATCCATTTAACCCCTACTTGATTTATTATTCGGACTCTTTGTATACAGTCAACCATTGCCTCCTGCAAACACTTCTTAACCACCTCCCATGCACTATCAACATCCAGCCCTTGCAGTTTTACATGCCGTGGTACAGAGCCAAGCACACTCCTAAGCTTGTCATACTTACCAGCCTGGTAATTCCACATGTACTCTGTCTTAATTGTAGATTCCATTTCTTCAGCCACCTCCCAAGTCATGACCTTATGGTCACTCTCACCAATTGGTGGCCATATTCGTTACAGCCACATTCTCAGTTGCAATTACTAAGTCAAGCACTCTCTGCTCCCACTGGTATTTTCCACTACATGCTGTCGCAGATAGTTGTCCCTTAATAAACGCATAAAATCCAATTCCTTCCTCCAATATGTGCCCTCTCCTCTTTCCAGTCAATGGTACCATAATTGAAATCACCCATAATAATTACCCTCCTTCCACTCATTTCTTCTATTTGCCTATGCATACTATCCCCACCATCTATTCCATCACCTGGTCTATAGCAGCACCCAATTGTATATTTTGTTCTGCTAGATTCTATCTCACACCAAACAGCCTCAAATATGCTCTTTTCTCTATCCTGCAGTTCAACTTCTATACTCCTTGGCTGCACCTCATCAGTTATCATCAATAACACTCCTCTCCCTTTTTTATTCTCCCTGTCACTCCTTAACATGCTATACCTTTCGCATTCAATCCCACTAGCTTTATCATCTTCTGTCAGCCATGTTTCACTAATACCAACAACCTATGGCCTGGAAGTGCCAACCAAGGCCAAAAACTCTTCCTTCTTGTTCCTAATATTTCTTGTTCCTGGCATTAGTGTACATGAATTGCAGAAGCCCATTAGTCCCATCCCTACTTTGATGCTTTATACTAACTATCTCATTCTGATTTGTTGTCCTTCGTACTCTCTCGGGCATATTATACTTGTTCATACACTCAACTGCCTCCCTAAAGTCTGCATATCTACTCCCCCCCCTTAATAAATCTAGTATCCCTGAGTCTATACATCCACTTCCACATCATTCATCAACACTTTTTCAAGCCTCCGTACACCAACACCATGTAACCCATCCATCTTATATAAATCCTTTCGCTCATCGAACTCACTCCACACATTCACAAATTCCACACCACTCTCCATGCATAACCCACACATAAAGTCATTGGCAATTATGGCCCTCTTCTAAACACTTCACTGTCATACCATGGTAAAATACTCACCATCCTAACTCTCTCACTCTTCTCTTTTGCTACCTCAAGTAATTCCCTCACATCCTCTATCATTTCCATTTTGTCTTCTTTCAAATCATTTGTTCCTGCCATGATTATCATCTCTTTCACCCTCTGTTTTTGCACTCGAATAGATTCGCTGACGTCCCTTATGTTCGCACCCGGCTGTACGATTTCATCAAACTCTCAATTATCACACCTCTTAATAGCGAATCCTCCATACAGCACTCACTCCTTCATTTTATTGATGTTTACGAACATTCTATTATTTTTCGTAGAAGACTTTCACCGTTTATTAGTCGGTGCATTCAGCACACATTTTTCCATACGCTCCAGTTGCCTTTTTGCTTTGTGTATCGCTCCGCTCAAACATGCGGATTATACTTGGATAAAGGATAAAACCAAGAATATAATTTCTTGGCATCTTTAATTTATGAATATAACATCTTGTATTTGTCTCTTTGAACAATCTCACCTGTTATTGTCTTGTTTGTTTTAGCAACAGCTTATGTCAATCTGGTACTTATCCAATTCTTCTACTAGTTCCAATTCTTTTTCCATTGATGCTTTTTACTTTGATGGTGCCAAACTAGAACTCTGCTGATGTTAATTTTGGTTTGTTCCAGTAGTTGATTTTTGCTGTTTGCTCTGGCTCCCTTGATGAAAAAAGCAAAGGTCTTTTTAACCAGGCAGTGCCCCAGCTGGCATGAAATTAAAATCATGCATTACAATCATTTTATTTTGGTTTAGTCCATTTATTTTATTTGTACCTAATCCCTTTAATCTTATATATACCTAATCCCTCCTAATGAAGGATTAGGTATGTACATTTTATGACTGTAAATCCATGTGTGTTCACAAGGCCAGTTTGCCTGTTCTAAGGGATGAAAAACCCAGGTTTTATGGGGGAAAAACCCAGGTTTATGGGGGAAAAACCCTCTACTTCATAAGAGACTGGTTAACTCACCTTTAGTCGAAAGAGACCGGATAAAGGTTCCCTACATCACAGACAGGAATCAAACCCAGGTCTTTCCAACTAAAGAGCTAGTCCATTAAAAATTTGATTGGTTAATTGCCAAATTCCAAGCCCATCCTTATTAAGGATCCAGGTAGATACCTACTGATAGAGTGCAGCACAAGAAAGTGAGGATTGGACATTAGGACAGAAGCCCTAATTGGTTCTCAGCATCCCTTGAAAGGCTTCATGGAGGATCTTCACCCCCCATTCCTAGTAATCTAGCTCTGCTCCTTAAGTGACCTCTCTAATAATAATGATAATATTAATTATTATTATTACCGTGTTCACATCAGGTTATGTTTTGTACATTTGTCACATTTGGTGAGAGCTTGCTTGGGTCCGTTCGGTTAGCCTAGTGGCTATGTGCTTCACAACCATATGCCTGGGGAAGGAGTGTCCTAGGTTCGATGTATGACCTTTTGTATAACCCGTTGGAGACGTGAGGAGCTTAAGGATCTTCCTCAGCCATAGCCAAGTTAGCTAGTCTTGGACGTGGACAGCAGGGTTTTTTCCTCAGTTTATCTGGGGTTTTTCATCCTGTAAACAGGCAAACCGGCCTCGTGAACACACGCTGCTACAGTTCAAAAAATACATTTCCCCCCTCAGTGGCAGGCTTGGTGACAGGCTGGCTGGGGTTTGTATTAACAAACGTTGTATCTACGTAACACGCGGACCCTGCAATGGAAGCAGGATAAACGCGCAGAGGAGGTGAGAGCTTGCTTGGCTCTGAAACATGTCCCTTCTACTTTAGGCAGGTGCAGTTTTACACATTCTGCAATATATATGTCATGTTAATTTCAAGTTTTTTTTCAGTAGAATGTTCATGCAAAACTAATATTGTGAACTGTCTTATAGCATACCTATACCTTTAGAAATTGAAAAATGTAAACAATTATAAAATTTCTTTTATTTATGGCGAATTATATAACTGGAGCGCTAGCTTTTCCCTTGTAATATCTTTGCTTTCTCTAGAAAGCACATGTAACAATTTATCACATGTTCAACAGAAGGCAAACCGAAGTACAACACAATTTGTCTTATTCCACCCCATGGATGAGTACTGAATGATGAGTCAAAAAACTCATCATTCTATGATGGGTCCTCTATGATGAGTCAAAAAACTCATCATAGAGGACCCCCCACACACACACACAAACACACACACAAAGCTAATTAAACTATGTCTTAACTCAGTCACAGCTTCTGCACTGCCCAATGTCATGCAGTGCAAAAGTTGTGACTCACTAATCCCTTTTCATGCAAATAACTTGCCCCCCCCCTCTCCTTATTCAGCTTCCATGGATGGCCTCTTGTTCTGTCCCTGTCACTCTCCATTTTATAAAAAAAATCACTTCCACATTAATCTAATAACCATTTACTAACTAATATCTCTCAATCATATCCTTCTCATTCTCCTCCTCCTTTCATCAGGCTCAGCAAATGACATTTGCCCAATCTCTGTATATTCAACATTCCACAGATCAGAAACCATCTTAGTCAATATATTCTTCTCCTCCCATGAAAACCTAGTGAACAAATACAGTAAAACCCCAAAGTTACATGGTAGGTGGGACCAACAAAAGCACGCTAGTCGAATTCACGTAACTCAGGGTATAATTTTGCATGTAATTTATATATACAAACATACAATTGGGCCAAAAGTTTACAAAAACACCTATATTTTTTAAATATAATCATAATTGTAGTTTTTCGTACATAAAAAAAAAAGTTATTTCGATGTCGATGGTTTCATAAAATCTAATGTCTTTTTCTTGTCATCACGCAAAATTTCTTCATAGCAAACTGATGATTTTTTTATTCCTTGCCTTGTGGCTACAATTCGTTCCTCGTTAGAATCTATGTCCTCCAAAATTTGTAAACCTTTCTTTTATGATTGTTCTTACTGTGGACTCCTGTAGATCAAACTTCTTTGCTAGCTCACAAATTTTCATTCCACCTTCAAAATCCTTAATAATGTTGAGTTGTGTTTCCAAAGTCAATGTGTTTTCTTTTCTTGCTAGCTATAGAAGAATCAGACTTGCTTCTTTTGTATGACATTATTATTTTTTTGTGATAAAATTTTTATTAAGAACATAACATTAAACAATCGCAAGGTTTGTAGACTATAAAAATTGTGTATATGAATGGAGACCGCGCAAAACACATCAGTGCTTGTTCGCAGCATGTGCGACATTAGCGAATGCGGCAGGTGCCTGAAAGATATGACTAGTGGTGAGGCATGAAGCGGGACAGAATACGTACATATAAGAAACCGCGTAACTCCGGATTCGTGTAAGTCGGGGTATGGCTGTATACATACATCCAAGAATCAATATATGTCTGATCAGACCTCATACTATGGAACCATAACCTCTTCACTTCTATGTCAAGGTTCTCTACATAATTATAATAATCCATATGACCATAAATTTTATGTCTCTGTCCTCCACCACCACCACTCCCAGATCTTGCACCTCTTTAAAAATTTTCCCACCATATGTATACTTTAAATGACTTTTTAATGGGACTTGTGACATAGTGACAATTATTAGAAACACATATTTACAAGAATAAAAACTAATACTTTTTATTATTATTATTACTACCCCAAGGTAGTAATACTAATTATTATTAGTATTACTACCAAAAAAAAAAAAAAACTTACTTGGGGTAGTAATACTAATTATTATTAGTATTACTACCTCAAGTTCCCAGATGAGTCAAAGACTCATCTGGGAACTTTATATTTGGTTTAACTAGAAATATGCAGTCATTTGCAGATGATGCCATGCAAAAGTTGAGTACAACTATGAAGAGTGGAGTAGATATGGCCTTATAGGATGAAGCCTGCATGAGTGAAGCTATCAGTTCAGTGTTACAGAATGTATGATTTAGAAGTTTTGTAGGCAAGGATGGTATGCAAAGCATACAAATTACTAGAAATGGTATGCACAAGAATAAAAAGTAATAATTTTATTTTATTGCTGCAAATATTTTGGCCTGAAATTAACAATCCATCGTCAGTGCATTAGCATGATCACAAGATGAAGCTAAAACAAAATAATGTTTTAGACTTTTCTTTAGACCTTTTTACAGAGTTTAGACATGTGCCGGAGTGCCACAATATGGTTGGTTACAAAATAAGATGAGCTTATTGAAACTAAAATTAAAATAAATTTTTAAAAAATACAATAAAATAACAATAAGGAAATAATTTTAAATGAATGACATTTGAGAAAGAAAAAGGATAGGGGTGCATACTATCGCTTGCCACTTATGAGAATATATCCTCATAAACAGCAAGCCATAGACTCTAACCCCCCTCTTTTTTTTTAAATGTCATGTCATTCAAAATTATTTACTTAACACTATTTATTTATTTATACAAAAACACTGATGACAGCATGTTAATTTCAAGCTGAAATATTTGCACTTAACAAATTATTTGTCTTTATTCTTGTGAATACCTGTTTCTAGTAATTTGTAAACTTTGCATACCATCTTTGCCTGCCAAACTTCAAAATCATACATTTTGTAACACTGAACTGAAGTCTATTCAAATCATCCTATAATGCCATATCTGCTCCACTCCTCATAATTGTACCCAACTTTTGCATTGCATCATCTGCAAACGACTGCATATCTCCAGATAAACCTGTCCCATGTCATTACCATCAAGTTAAACGACACCAAAAACAGGTCCCTGCAATACACAACTAATGGCTTTCCTCTTTTTAGATAATGCTCTCCCCCATACAACTTACTGAACCTACATAAATAGCAATCACCTATCCAACTCACTAATTTAGTATCTAATCCATCAGTTTCAATTTAGTTGGCAACTTCTTGCATAGTAATCTGATAGATTACTACACAAGAAGTTGGCAACACACATTATTTTGCCTTTGCAAAATCTAAGCATACCACTTTATATGCATCTCCCTTGTAAAATTTCATTCATTATACAACTTCCCTTTCACAAATCCATGCTGGCCATCATAAGGAGCAATTACAACCCAATTTTTATCTTATCCCTCACCAATCTCTATAACAAATTTGTGTGTTGGAGTTGTGGATGATTCTTCCAGACATACAAATTGGCCAATAATCTGTAACCCCATTGCTATCACCACCTTTGTGAAGTGGAACAATTTTATCCTCTTTCACATTGGGACTTACTCTGTTGCAAGACTTGCAGTATGCCATGGCTGTCATTAACTCCCTGGAAGAACATTCCTTTAAGATATGTGGTGATATGTCACTGATTTCTATCGGTCACCCCCCCACTGCCATTTTCTCTCTCTCTCTCCACTCAAGCACCTTATGATGTTAGAGTTATGAGGATGAAATATCTTTATTAATTGCTCATTTAGTACTTCAACAATATCCCTGCAGCCATTACAAAATTACCATTTTTGTCCACTGACATTGCTTTCCCATAATCATTCTATTTTCAACTTTTCACATATCAAAACAATCTGCTAGGATTTTTTTTTTGGGGGGGGGGCTTGTTGGCTAATTTCTGCTCATACTGTACTTTTGCTGTACTTACTAAATGAATCACCATCCTGGCCTGCTCTTTGTACACCTACTGCAGCTTATTATTACTCTGTCTGTTGTCTCCATAATTCTGTTCCCTTACTGATTGAATGCTCAATCTCTTCATTCATTTATTGCATATTTTGTTTGCTTTGTCACCTTTTAAATACATTCACACTGCTGATGTTTAACAGCTCTTGATTAGTGCCAGAGCAACATTTAACTCTTTTTCAAGTAACTCCTCATCCCATGTTATAGCTTAGAGCTATAACATGGAATGAGGATTCCTTCTCATATGCCCTTCATTACATACTGCCTGACATGATCCTCCCTGAAGAAATCAAGTAATTAATTTTTCGTATTCCCACATGCTATCTTTTCATTTCACTCTGTATTATGATAATTAAAATCATCCCTAATAATTACCCTTCTCTTGTTCACTAAGCCAGTTTACTTATACATTTCATTTCACCATTTTACACATCACTGGACTATAGCAACATTCAACTAAATATCTTTCCATATTAAACCATACACCATACTGTCTTAAAACCACTGCTGCTATTTCCTCCTTACATCTCTGCCATGTACATGTACAAGGGTTGTCTGAAAAATTCTTCATCTAACAATGAAAAAACAAATTTATAATTTCAAAATTTTTTTTCAACATAATCTCTCCTAAGACTAATACATTTATTCCAGCGATGGTCCAGCACCATTATCCCGTCCCTGTAGTGGTTCTCAGTAAGATCTGCAAAATACCCCTCTACAGCTGCTATCACCTCTTGATTCGAAGAAAAACACTGACCACCAAGGAAGAGTTATAGTTTTGAGAAGAGAGAGAATTCAGAGGGAGCCAAATCTGGGGAATATAGGTGGATGTTCCAACAATTCATAGTGCAGATCCCACTGCTTGCCAAAACACCTTTGTGGACAGGTGCATTGTCCTGATGAAAGATGATTTTTTTCTTCTGCAAACCGTGTCTTTTCTCACGAATTTTTTCATTTAGTCTGGTTAAAAGATCGGAATAATATTCCCCAGTTATTGTTTTACTTTTTTCAAGATAATTAATAAACAAAATGCCTTTATCATCCCAAAACACCAATGTCATGACCTTTCATGCTGATGGAATCGACTTTGTCTTCTGTTTTGTCCACTGTTTTGACTGCTGTTTGGATTCTAGTGTGTAATGGTGAATCCAAGTCTCATCCATAGTAATTAATCGACACACAAAATCAGTTTTATTCTTGTTAAAATGCTCCAAGCACTATTCAGAGATTTTCATGTAAGTGCATTTTTGATCTGCTGTGAGCAAGCATGGCACCCATCATGTGCAAAGCTTTTTTTTCATTTGCAATTTTTCATGCAAAATATATCCAACACATTCTTTTGAAATGCCTATAGTCTCAGCAATTTCACATACTTTGACTAGCCAGTCATCCAATACCATATTGTGCACTTGATCAATGATTTCTGGTGTTGTTACACTTTTTGGACATCCTTCACATGGATCATCTTCAAGGCTGATACGGCCATGTTCAAACTCGGTAGCTCATTTCTTAATTGTTGAAAAACGAAGCAGAAGAGTGCCCATAAACTTTTATGAACGAATTTCTTTTGGTGTTAAACCTTCTTTTACAAAGAATTTTATAACTGCACGATACTCAGTTTTATCCATTTCAAGGGATGCAGACAAATTTTTGCTTCAGACAGCTTTATAAAACAAACTACTTGATAGATTGACTTGCAATTTTACATGGATGCTTATGACAGATGTATCAACTTAGAAAGAAAAAAAAATCTTGCCAATAGCATTGCCATCTATGGTGGAGGCCGAGAACTTTTCAGACTGCCATTGTATAAATCCTATTCCAGCTTATTATTATTATTATTATTATTATTATTATTATTATTATTAAACAAGACCTCATGGAGTCAAAGACTCATCTAGGAGGTCCTTTTATCTCACACACATCTCATCATACCGGGTCTTAAACACATTCAAACTCCTTGCAGACACCACACTCTCAGGCAAGGCATTCCAATCATTCACAACTCTGCACGAAAAAAACCTGCCTCTCACTCCCCTACTCACACCCTCTTTATACAGTTTCCAGGGATGACCTCTGGTTCTCCCCTGATCTCCCACTATTCGCTGTAGAACTTCTCCACCATTGATCCTATAGCAACCCCTTACCAACTTGTAGGTCTCTATCATATCTCCCCTCTTCCTTCTCTCCACTAGTCTCTGCAAATTACATCTTTTCAATGTTTCCTCATACTCGACATTCCAGAGGTCAGAAACTACCTTAGTCAGTCGCCTTTGGACCCTTTCCAACATCTCTTCATCCTTCTGAAAACCAGGTGACCAAATCTGGGCACAATAGTCCATGTGTGGCCTAATCAAAGCCTTATACAATGGAACAAGAATCTCCCTACTTCTACACGTCAGTGTCCTCCTCATCATTCCCAGAAGTCTTTGTGTTGTCTTCACAATTTTGGCGATGTGACCCCTAAATTTTAGATCCTTATCCACTATCACTCCCAGATCTCTTATTTCCTCTACTTCCAACAATATATTCTTACCAAGCATAAATTCTGCATCCCATCTTTGTTTTCCAAATTTTAAAACCTTACATTTTGCAACATTGAACTCACATCCCCATTTGCTTGCCCAATCAATCAATTTATTCAAGTCTTCTTGCAAGGCCACAACATCTTCACTACTCTTTATGGTTCGTCCCAACTTTGCATCATCTGCAAACAACTGAATATCTCCATCCAAATCTTCGCCAATATCATTAATATACAAGTTAAATAGTAATGGCCCTAAAACAGATCCCTGAGGCACTCCACTAGTGACTTTCCTTTTCCTGGATATTGCACCCCCATACACAACTTGTTGGTACCTATCAGATAGCCAGTCTCCAATCCAATGCACTAATCTAATATCCAACCCCATCTGCTCTAGTTTGACTGTCAACTTATTATGAGGCACTCTATCAAAAGCTTTTGCGAAATCCAAGTATATTACTGTGTCAGATTATATCAGATTTCTAAGCTGTATTTAGATGACAAAAAAATGCATATAATCAGATTTCATTAATGACATTTATTAATGAAACACCATTATTTCTATTTAATAAAAGTCATATTGTTAATCTTTTCCAATGACTTAAAATGCTTCTTTCTTTTTTTTTTGCTAAAGCACCATATGGAAATGCTTTTTTTGGAAAAGTGGCATATGAGGATGATTTCCAAAAAATACATCTGCATGAATATCAGTTAATAAATAATAATAATAGTGCTAATTGGATTAAAAATGTTGAAAAATAATTGAACAGCACTTAGATGGAAGACCTTGTCATAATTAACCACAGAAATGATCCAAAATAAGCAAAGAAAATGACAGGAAACAAATGAATTACATTTGCAGATGGAAGGAAAATCAATTATGAATCCAAAAAATACCTAGGAATTCTTGAGGTAGACGAACATTTTAAGTACAGAAATCAAAATGAAAACAGTGTGTGAATATCTAAAAAGAGTTAGAAAAATTCTAAAGTCCAAACTGAATGAAGGACGTACTGTAACAGTAATCAATACATAGCCCATTCCTGTAATCAGATACACAGCAGGAATAATTGATTCGACACAAGTCAATTTGGATGCATTTGGTCGTAAAACACGAAAATTAATGATAGTGAATCATGCCTTGTATCCATACAGTGATTTGGATCGATTATACAAAACCAGGAAAAGTGGAGGACATGACCTTTCACAAGTGAAGTGAACAGTAGAAGATACAAAACTAGCACTGAATGATAAAATCAAGGAAAGCATAGAAAAAATGTTAATTGAAGCTTATAAAAAAAAGTAGTTGATGTAGTAGTTTCAAAAATGCAATACAAAGAGAAAGAAATGGCAAAAAGATTAGAAGGTTAGAAAAATAAAACCACTCCATGGTCAATATTTGAAAGATATTGAATGGAAAGTTGACAGTCACTTAACTTGGCAATGGTCTCAACAGGGCAGCATCAAGAACAAGCACTACAAATGAATACAATAAAGTCAAAGATTAAAAAGATCTGTAACAACCATTAATGGACCATCTAATTAGTTCTTGAAGCAAGATTGTTCATAGAGACATAAAGAAAGGAATGATGGGGTAGCAAAAGCTGTATATGGAGATTGTGCAGGAAATATCCCTTGGGAACACACAGTTGAAAAAGTTCTTGAAATTGAAAATGCCACAATATTATGGCACTTTAAAATTCAGACAGATAGACAACTTGAATATGCCAGACATCACTGTAGGTGAACAACATGTGCAGTTTATTGATGTGGAAGTACCAGAGGATGGTAGAATAGAAGAAAACTTGCATGAAAAATTGACCAAATATGGATCTGAAGACTGAAATTCAATGACTTTGGAGCAAGAAAGAACAGTTCCCAAATTGTCATAGGTGTGCTTGGAGAAATACCAAGAGCATTTATGAAACATCTAGAAAAGTTGAGCCTCCCAGATATAATACCATCTCAACTCTAGAAAAAAGCACTTTTAGGGACATCGCACATTTTATGATAATGTCTAGTTGATTTCTAGTCCTTTGGATAAGGTCCAAATTGGACTCATTTGCCAATCAAAGATTTCATTATTCTAGTTCATGTTTCTTGTTACTCTTTGACTGTGAACTCTCTTATAATCTTATTATTATCATAACACTAATTACGGGTATAGACCATATTGGTCTGTTCCCGGACTCATTATCCATCCAATATCCTTTTTTGAGATCTATCCTGCCTTCTCTTCCAACTGGCTTATATAGGAAAGTTACTAGTGGAGTGCCTCAGGGGTCTGTTTTAGGGCCATTACTATTTAACTTGTATATTAATAATATTGGCAAAGATTTGGATGGAGATATTCAGTTGTTTGCAGATGATGCAAAGTTGAGACGAACCATGAGAGTAGTGAAGATGTTGTGGCCTTACAAGAAGGCTTGAATAAATTGAGTGATTGGGCACGGAAATGGGGATGTGAGTTCAGTGTTGCAAAATGTAAGGTTTTAAAATTTGGAAAACAAAGATGGGATGCAGAATTTATGCTTGGTGAGAATATATTGTTGGAGGTAGAGGAAATAAGAGATCTGGGGGTGATAGTGGATAAGGATCTAAAATTTAGGGGACACATCGCCAAAATTGTGAAGACAACACAAAGACTTCTGGGAATGATGTGGAGGACACTGACGTGTAGAAGTAGGGAGATTCTTGTTCCATTGTATAAGGCTTTGATTAGGCCACACATGGACTATTGTACCCAGATTTGGTCACCAGGTTTTCAGAAGGATGAAGAGATGTTGCAAAGGGTCTAAAGGCGACTGACTAAGGTAGTTTCTAACCTCTGGAATGTTGAGTATGAGGAAAGATTGAGAAGATGTAATTTGCAGAGTCTGGTGGAGAGAAGGAAGAGGGAAGATATGATAGAGACCTACAAGTCGGTAAGGGGTTGTTATAAGATCAATGGTGGAGAAGTTCTACAGAGAATAGTGGGAGATCACGGGAGAACCAGAGGTCATCCCTGAAAATTGTATAAAGAGGGTGTGAGTAGGGGAGTGAGAGGCAGGTTTTTTTTGTGCAGAGTTGTGAATGATTGGAATGCCTTGCCTGAGCGTGTGGTGTCTGCAAGGAGTTTGAATATGTGTTTAAGACACGGTATGATGAGATGTGTGTGTGTGTGTGTGTGTGTGAGATAAAAGGACCTCCCAGATGAGTCTTTGACTCCATGAGGTCTTGGGTAATAATAATAAATAATAATAATAATAATAATATATTTTAGTATTTGTTTTGGATGTTGGCCATTCAGTTTACATGTTCAATCCATTTTTGTTTATAATTGTTTAGTTTTTCTTCTATTGATTTTGTTTTTAGTTCTTTTAAAATGTCTTTGTTCCTTTTTTGATCTAATAATGTGTATTTTGCAATTCTTCTCATAAATTTCATTTCACTTGTTTTTATTCTTTGTTTATCTTGTTTGTTTATTGCCCAAATTTCACTGCCATATAATAATGTGGGCACTGCTAAAGTATTGCATATTTTCAAGCGTGTTTCTTTTTTACTATATTTGGGTTGAGTATTCTATTTATCAGGCCTATAATCTGTAAAAATTTTGAAGTTTTTAATTTTACGTCTTTTTCTCCGTCATATGATATTTCATATCCAAGATAACTGAAAGTATTTATCTGTTCTATTATTTTATTATTAATAACTATTTTGCTTCTAATTGGAGTTTGTCCACAAAATGCCATTGTTTTAGTTTTATCTATGGAAAATTTCATTCCAAACTATTCTACTACAATGTTTAAATTATATATTGCTCTTTGTAAATTATCTTCCTTATCTGATATTATTACCTGATCATCTGCAAATAATAGTGTATTTATTTTGATATTCCAGGAAATTTCTATACCTTGATTGTTTAAGGTGTTCCACTGTATTAATATTTAATTAATGTAAATATTGAAAAGTGTTGGAGACAGAGGGCATCCCTGTCTTACTCCTTGGTTTATAGATTGTTTTTCAGACAACTTTTCATTTATTTTTATTTCATTATCTTTGTATTGCATGTAGGTATATTAGGTATATTTATTCTTTGTAATATATCAAACAGTATATATTTTTTTACTTTGTCAAATGGTTTTTCGCAATCTATAAACAAAAGATGAGTTTCAATTAAATTCTCTTCTTTTCTATAAGTAGTTTTAAACAGAAAGTTGCATCCATTGTAGAGCATCCTTTTCTAAATCCATTTTGACATTCTAATAATATTTTTTCACTGTATATTTTTAGTTTTTCATTAAGTATTCTGCTATATATTTTGTAGCATGTATTCAATAAACTAATACCTCTGTAGTTACAGGTTTTGTTTCATCCCCTTTTTTAAATATAGGTATTACTATGCTTGTATTCCATTCTATTGGTATTTGTCCATTTATATATATTTTATTTTAAAATTTTAGTAATCTTTGATGAAATTATTTTCCAGCAAATTTATACAGTTCTATTGCAAAACCTTAAATCGAATACATCTGTGGGATTGGATAGTATACCAGCTCGTATTGTATGTGAAGCGACTAAAGAATTGTCTGTGCCCTTGACCATTTTGTTTAATTTGAGTCTCAGGTCTGGGTTAGTCCAAAGGGGGTGGAAAGAGGGGAAAATAGTTCCATTGCATAAAGGAGGTTCCAAGACTGTTGTTGTAAATTACCAACCGATCAGCATATCTGGAATCGTTGTCAAGGTCTTGGAGAAAATAATCAAAAGGAAAATACAGGATTGGATAGATGAAAATGGGATACTGTATGTGGGATAGCATGGTTTTGTGAAGGGTAGATGATGCCTCAGTGACTTGGCATGATCTACCCTTCACAAAACTATAGGCTAAGGAGAATGGATGTCAATTTAATGTGGCAAAATGTAAGGTTATGCATTTTATAACAGAGTGATGGCTGAACTGGATAACGGTAATGGGTTTACAATAATTCTACTGGACCTTCCTTTGACAGGATACCACATGGAATTGTAATCAGTAAACCGCAGCGTATGGGGATGGATATAGGGTTGGTGAGATGTATAGGAGGGTGGTTGAGGGAGAGATATCAGAGAGTGGTTTATTCAGGAGTAGAGTCCAAAAGATGGCCTGTCCAAGAACAGAACTCTGCGGCACACCACTAGGTGTGCCGCAGAGTTCTGTTCTTGGACCACTACTGTTCAATTTGTTCATTAGATATAGGAAAAGATCTGAGAGGACGTGTTCACTTGTTTGCTGATGATGCAAAGTTAGGTAGAGCAATAGTGAATGCACAGGATGTCAAAATTATGCAGGATGATAGTTTGGAGGACTGGGCTAAGGAGAATGGATGTCAATTTAATGTGGCAAAATGTAAGGTTATGCATTTTGGAGTGAAAAGATTAGCAGCAGTATATCACATTGGTGGAACTGTACTCCAGGAGATTGACGAGGCCAGGGATTTGGGAGTGTTGGTGGATAGGGAGTTGAAGTTTAGGGGGGCACATCGCAAAAGTGGCTAAATCAGCTCATCAACTCACTTGGTTGCTGAAAAATACTTTAACAAGCAGAGACAAATAGGTTATTGTTCCTCTGTATCGAGTCTTGATAAGACCCCATCTAGACTACTCTACCCAGATATGGGCGCCAGGGTTTCTTCTGAATGGGGAGGAGGTGGAGAGGTTCCAGAGACAAGTGACCAAGATGATAGCAGGTCTATGGAATGAACTTTACAGAACAGGTTGAAGAAATTGGTTGATAGGCGGAACAGGGATGATATGATTGAGACATTCAAATTACTGAAGGGTTTCTATAAGATTAATTCAGAAGATATTTTTGAGAATAGGACTGGTGGTGGGAGGACTAGGGCCATACATGGAAGCTGGGCAAGAGTGTGGTTAGCAAGGGTGTTAGAGCTAGGTTTTTTACTTGGAGAGTGGTGAATGAGTGGAATAAGCTGCAAGTGTGGGTGGAATGACTGTAAATAAGTTCAAGGTGAAGTATGATAGATACTGTGTGAATGTTGAATAGTTGTTCTTGACATGATGTTAGAGCCTCCCTCGATGAATCTATGGACTCCTTGGAGTTGCCCATAATAATATTAATAATAATAACAATTGTTAATTTTTTTCATTCCTATTCTGGCATTAAGATCTCCGGCTATAATTATATGGTCTGTTTTATTTAATTTTTCATATATTCCTTGTAACTCTTTGTAAAAGTGATCATTTTCTTCTTCTTTTCCTCCTTCAGGGGCATACACTCCAACAACTGTTAAATTTTCTTTATTTAATTTTAATCAAACTTGTGATATTCTTTCATTCCAGTATGTATAATGAGTTATTTTTGCTTTAACTGATTTATGGATCCAAATCATTACACCAGCTTTTGCATGTATTTGTTTGTCCACTCCACTATATATGATATTGTAGTTAGCTGTTTCTTTTGTTCTTTTAAGTTTCTTTGTTGTTTCTGTAAGAACTGTAATTTCTATATTTTCGTCATTTAAAATTTTATCTAATTCTTCTTCTTTATGTGCTATGCTTCTAATGTTCCATGTAGCATATTTCACCACATCTTTCTTTTTCCAAAGTTTCTTAACCTTTTCCAGTTTGTGGTCATTTCCCATATTTTCTGTCCGGTTTGGATTTCGTTGAGACTTGAAAGTAATGTGTTTTCCTATGTCAAGTGACTAGCATGAAGATAGGTATCCTAGTGATGGGGCTGCCACCTTAAGACAACTAGGCTTGCCTTTTATTTAGTAGATAGTGGGTAACTACAGTTTGAGAGGAAAGAGTCACCCCCCCTCACCCTCGAGTTGCTCTAATAGCACTGGGGGAGGGAGTAAGAAGTAAGAGAGAGTAGAGGGAAAGAAGAGTAGAAGTCCAGTCTCTAGATATGATATACTAAGTGTATATTGTATGAAGTAAGAATCAGGTCTAGCTTGGGTATCTCGGGTTTGCCATGCTCGTACTCAATGTGAGCCCCTCATTATTATTATTATTATTATAAAATATCTAAATATTACTAAATATGAGTTTTTAAGAGCCAACAAATAATATTAAATCTGAACAATTTCAAAGAGCTAAGATATGCCATACTACAATTTCATGTTAAATGTATTTTGTACATAAAGTACAAAATACTGCTGAAACTAGAGCAAATTCCCTTTCTCATGAAACTTGAACAATTCTATTTTAGAACTTACCAGAATCATTCCTGCTTTTGCAGCTGCATACTGAACTACCACCCATTCATAGCAACTAGGACTCCAAATACCCAATCTATTTCCTGGTTTCAATCCTAATGCCAAAAATCCAGCTGCCAGTTTCTCGACCTAAAGAAATTAATTTGTAAAATATTATTTTACTTATATTAATTGTGTAATGACACCAGATACTAAAAGATGCCATAACATACTCTAATATACATAAAAGTTTAAAAAAAAAAAAGAGGTCTATTATTTCAAAACTTTTATTGTTATTATTATTATTATTTGGAAAGGTTGGTGACAGGATACAAAAATTAGTATATAACAGTGATATTCTTTGTGCTTGTTATGTACTCTAACAAGGTGACAAATGTAATGGACAAGGGAGATGCATATACAGTGGTATACTAAGATTTTGCAAAGCTTTTGATAGATTGCTATACCATAAGTTGGTCACGAAATGGAAGCAGATGGGATTGGATGATAGACTAGTGATTTGGATATGTGAATGGCTATCAGATAGGTATCAGCAAGTTGTGTATGGGGATGCACTATCTCAAAAGAGGAAAGTCACTAGCTGTGTGCCGCAGGGATTCATTTTGGAACCATTGGGATAATTTTAACTCATGATATAGAACTATAATAAGTTTAGTTTAATCCTTTATCCAAGTGTGAGCAAATAAAGTTTGCGCCTGAAAGTATCTTCAGGACTGCGGTAAGGTAGTACAACACCGGGAAACACATTGCAAAAGTGGAGAAGGCTCTCATCACTCCTATCTCAGTATCTCCCATAATGCAAAGCACATCCCCTTGCGAATATGTGTAATGCTATGCATTAAGGCAAGGGCCACTACCTATACCAGTTTTGACCTTTATTGAGGTCTCGTCAGTGGGAGCCAGGCCCAGTAGTGGAAACACCAAGGCAGAAGCAATGAGAGGTCATCTCAACCTATAGGAGTTGCCAAAGGGTGTACAACCTTATTATTAAATTACTCCAGATTCAGAGAAAGATGCTGAGAGTTTATTTTTCACTTGGTTAGACTATAATAAGTTTAGTTTAATCCTTTATCCAAGTGTGAGCAAACAAAGTTTGCACCTGAAAGTATCTTCAGGACTGGGGTAAGGACAACACTGGGCAACTTGTTGCAAAGATGGAGAAAGCTCTCATCATTCCTATCTCAGTATCTCCCATAATGCAGAGCACATCTCCTTGCAGAGATGTGTAATTCTATGCATTAAGGCTAGAGCCACTACCCATACTGGTTGTGACCTTTATTGAGGTCTCATCAGTGGGAGCCAGGCCCAGGTCCAGGCACAGTGATATAGAACTGTTTGCAGATGATACAAAACTGGAAGGAAAGTGATGAGGAATCAAGCAAATGTTGTGACCTTACAGGAGGATTTGAATAGATTGTTGTATGAGTCAGATCCACATCAGATCCACCATGGGACATGAATCCTATTAATCCTTGATCAAGCAATATTATTATTATTATTATTAAATATTTCTCAAATTATATCTCAAATATTTTCTCAAAATATTTTCAATATTTTCAAAAAAATAAAATATTTATAAAATTTACTCAAATATTTTTTAAAAAACAGGTTCTCAAATGGAGCACCTCCATAGTGCAATTGGTATGTTGTGGCCTTTGATTGGGAAAAGGCCTAACTTCGATTCTCATCGTAACAGAAGGAATCTTTATATGGATTTTTTCAGTTGAAGGTGAGTTAGTCGATCTCATATGGAGGTAGCAGGGTTTTTTTCTCCCAGAAACTCAAGTTTTTCATCCCGCCTGCAAATCGGCCCTTCAGAACACATGCAATTTACAGATAAAAAATACTAGTGGTGGATGGTGAGCAGTAGACGGCATTGATGTAGATGATGATGATGGTAGTAGATGTTTGATATAGTGGTGGAGACAGAGTTGAAGAGTAGGTGCCCTCCCCTTGATGAGTCTTCAGACTCATTGGAAGTGTCACAAAATAATAATAATAATAACAATAAATAATTAACAGAGACAGAGTGATTCAGGAGAAATGTGCATAGCTTCGGAAGCTTTTAGGAGAGAGGTCTTTCTGAGGAAGGAAAAAACACTATATGAACTATCAGAAATGAATCCATTTCTGAATCATGGAGCATTGGCAGCTTGATTTTTTAAAAACACGTTTACAACAGGTTCTCAAATATACCATCCCCAACCTCTTAATATACTTAATATAATACTCTTAATATACTTAATATACTGTATTATATGTGTATCTTGCACTTTTAAACAAACTGAAAGTTGAGAATTCACTGTAATCAGCCATTGCAGCTTATTGTAGAGATAAATGAAGTTTTGTTCAATGAATTCAGTATGCCTTCATGTTTTCTAATACTGAATATGCTAATATGGCATATACGAGGTGTGAGAATTTAATTCCTGGAACGGATGCATAGTGTTGCCCATGTGGGGATTTCGTTGGAGTCACACGAGTAATTGTCTTTGTACATCTTTTAGCTAATGCGTGCATAAACCTCAAGCTGATAGAGCATTTGCTAGTTGATTATTGCAAAAACAATAGAGATCTGCATGTGAACTTTGGCATAAAAAATGTGTGATCGAAATTTGAAGTAGCATATTAACATCAAATTTTGTGTGAAAATCGGCAAAACTGTTACTGAAACTTTGGAGCTGTTAAAAGTAGCATATGGCATGGATGCACTGAAAAAGTCAAGTGTCTTTGAGTGGCATAAGAGATTCAAAGGCAGGCGAGAAGATGTGAATGATGACCACAGAAGTGGGCAGCCAAAAACAAAAATAACATGCAAATGTGTACAGAGTGCAAGATTTGGTACAGTTCAACAGGTGATCAAGTATGCAATTAATGCTGATGAATTACAAATGAATCAAGAAACAGTCAGGGTAATTCACTGAAGAATTGGGTATGCGAAAGATTTCGAAAGAATCACAACAACATGCTAAGCCATAGTGCACTCATCATGAGAGAGAGGGAGTTTCTAGCCAAAAAATCGAATATTGAATTAGGTCATCCTGCTTATTCACCTGACTTATGTGATTTCTGGCTGTTTCAAAAATTAAAGACTGCACTAAAAGGATGAAGATTTTCTGACATTGCTGATATCCAGCATAATGTGATAAAGGAACTCAAGAGTATTCCAGAAAAAAAGCCAAGCCTGTTTCCAAAAATGGGAACACTGTCTAAACCAGTGTATAAATGTACAAGGAGATTAATTGGAAGGCGACAGTAGCCACTAATGTGTAGTTCTGAACATAGGTTTTTTTTTTTACAGGTGCATTCTGGGAATTAAATTGTCAGTATTTAAAGTGCCTGCCACAGTATTCACCTAACTAAATTGTCAGGTTAGAGTAACTTGCTCACATTTTATAATAATGTTACCATTGAGTTAGACAAAGTGAATGGAAACACCATGATAATTTTGGATTTTGACAGATTACAGCATGGAAGACTGTAGCATAAAATGGAAATATGGGATTGGATTATAAAATATGAGCATGGATAAGAGGATGGCTGAATGACTGACAGATATCAAAAAGTGGTATATGGAGGAGGTGAGTCCCCATATACCCAATAGTCCTATACAGTTCCCAAGATTTAAGATAACCAGTGGTGTAACACATAGATCAGGCATGGTCCATTGTTATTCAGTCTTTACATTAGTGACACTGGGAAAGGTATGAACTTACAACTGTTTGCTGATGATGCAAAGATGGCAGGGTAATCATGAATTCAGGCAATATGCATTAGTTGCATGATTTGAATAAGATGGAATTGTGGGCATATCAAAATGGCTGTCAGTTCAATCTTAGTAAATGTAAATTCATGCATTTTGGATTGATTATGTATTATTATTTTTATTATTATTATTATTATTCAGGCCTCTATGAAGTCAAAAGACTCATCGTGAGAGGTCCTTCCTAGGAAACAAAACATCTATCAAGACTCATTGCAGGAGGTCCCTCCTACGAAACATGAAGTTCTATCATACCACTCCTTAAACTCATTGACTGTTCTTGCTCTCACCTCTACCAGACAATGCATTCCACGGTTCAACCACCCTCCATGCAAAGAAACCTCTCCCCCCCCCCTTCCTCACAGCTTCCTTTTGTAACTTACAGGGATGGTCCCCTGTCATCACTCCTTTCCGCTGTTCAACCAAGCAAAAGAACTCCCCAGTGTCAACCCTGTAACCACCTCTCAAAAGTCTCAATCATATCACCTCTCCCCTTCTATCTACCAACCTCAGCAGTCCACATTCCCTCAGCCGATACTCATAACTAACATTGTACAGTCCTGAAACCATCTTTGTTATCTTCCTTTGTACCCTTTCCACAGTTAATTTATCCCATTGAAATCCTGGGGACCCTGAGAACAATAGTCTAAGTGCGGTCTGATCAGAGTTTTATACAACGGAATGATAACTCTTTTATCTCTGCAGGTCAGTGTCCTTCTCATTATTGCAGCAATCCTCTGTGTTACCTTCACCACCTTTGCAATATGTCCCCTGAATTTCAGGTTTCTATCAATCATCAACCCCAGATCTCCTGTCTCTCCTACTTCCTCCAATAGAGTATGCAGCGTCCCATCAATGTGTCCCAAACCTCAAGACCTTACATTTTGCTGCATTAAACTGAAACCCCCATTCATATGCCTTTCCCTCATCTGCTGCTCTTGTAAATTTATTATAAAAGGCTAGCATATTACTAAAACAAGAGCGCCTCTTAACAAATTCATGTTGACTCTCACAGATAACATTACCCTCATCTGCCCAATGCTCACTAATTTCTCCAAGATCTTAACAACTACTGATGACACACAGACTGGCCTATAATTAGACACTTCCAGTCTGCTACAGCCCTTATGCAATAACACTATCTTAC
This sequence comes from Typopeltis vanoorti, assembly GCF_054136105.1. Classification (NCBI taxonomy): domain Eukaryota; kingdom Metazoa; phylum Arthropoda; class Arachnida; order Uropygi; family Thelyphonidae; genus Typopeltis; species Typopeltis vanoorti. The sequence continues at coordinate 91,792,283 of NC_143554.1, forward strand.
CTTCCTTCCATTCCCTGGGCACCTTTCCCATAGCCAGAATTTCATTGAAAAGCCAGGTCAAAGGAGCTGTCAGTTCTTTAGCACATTCTCTCAAAACTCGTGGTGAAATACCATCCAATCCCACAGCTTTACTGACATCCAGAGTACTCAGTATTTGGAACACACTCTCCTCCTGCACCTCAAAAACCTGCCCTATCACTCTAGTATTAAAATTTACTCCTAAAGGATGAAATACTGCAATAAAGTTCATTGAATAATTTCACTATGTCCTCTGCATCAGTCACTCTATTGCCATTTTCATCCCACAATGTCATTCTTCCACAATAATTTTCCTCCTACTTTCCACATTGCTAAAAAATTCCCTAGGATTTTCTTTGGATCTTAGGGCCAATCTCTTCTCATATTCCAGTTTTTCCTTCCTTACCATACTAGTCACTCTCCTGGCCTGTGTCTTATATTCTTAATGCATCTGCTCTTCACCTATCTCCTTATATCTCTTCCATAGCCTCTTTTTCACATGCAATTCCTGTTTAATATTGTTTTTCATTCACTTTACACCAAATTGTGTCCCAGTGTTGTATTATATTGGTGGGATTATGCTAGAAGAAATTGATAGGTCTAGGGATCTTGGAGTTTTAGTAGATGGGAAGTTGTAGTTCAACACAATAGCAAAGATTGCAAATACAACTCAGAGTATAACTGCATGCTGAAATTAGCCTTTACATGTAGAGATAAGGAAGTCATTTTACCTCTTTACAAGGCCTTAATAAGACTTCACTTAGACTATTGTGCACAGGTCTTGCTTCTAGTGTCCATGGTAATTCTGATACAGTGGAGAGAGAGTGCAAAGGAGAATGTCCAAAATGATATTGAGATTGTGAAATCTAGATTATGAAGACAGATTTGAGAATTTGTGGACTTCAGATACCAGAAAACAGGAGAAAGAGGAGTGATGTGATTGAGACTTCTGAAAAGGTCATACAGAAGATAAGTGGATGGAATTTTTCATTTTATGGAAGATGGTGAAAGGATGAGAGGGCATCCTTGGAAGTCAAGAATAATGCCATCAAGAAGGGGGAGTGAGACCAGATTTTTCTCTCAGAGTGGTGCATGATTGGAATGGACTGCTAATGGATGATGTGTGTGCAAGTAGTACGAATGAATTCAAGAATGGGTATGACAGCTGGTGTGGGTATTTTTTCACCTCCTCAATGAGTCTCTGATTCCCTAGAGGTCTCTCCTAATAATAATATTTCATGTCGACTGACAAGAGTATTCAATTGTTTGTAATGATTCAAAGATTGAGAGATATAAGGGGTGTTATATCTCCCGATGTGATGTCAGATCCTTTCAGAAAGATTTAAATAAACTTTTAGCTTCAAGAAAAGTGGAAGTTACCATTTTAATGTTAATAATTGTAAGGTTTGCACTTTGATGTGCAGAAGTGTAAGACTGGTGGAAATATGCTGCAGCAAATGAATGAGATTTCAGATCATAGTGATATGGTTGATAGAACAGCCATCTGCAGAGTTTAGGGGATAAGCAGAAAAGAAATGATATGACAAACACACCTAAGTTAGTGAGAGATTTGTAGGTAGCAGATTAATATGGAAGGGAACATACATAAAGTGGGAGAAGAGTGTGGAAACACAGAACTGTTGTTGGAAGATGTTGCAACAATAAATAATAATAATAAATAAATAATAAATGCAGATTCTAAAGGGAGAGAATACTCATTAAAGAAAATACAAATGTTCTTAATGAATTCATGTTGGAAGTTTTTTTTTCACTTGGGTAGACTATAAATTATATATTTAGTTTAATCCTTTATCCAAGCGTAAGCAAACAAAGTTTGCTCCTGAAGTATCTTCAGGACTGCGGCAACACGTAGCAAAGGTGGACAAACTTCACATCACTTGCCTTAGTATCCCATAATGCAAAGCACATCTCCTTGCGGACATGCATGCATTATGGGAAGGGTCACTACTTGGACCAGTTTTGACCTTTATTGAGGGTCTCTTCAGTGGGAGTCAGACCAAGAGGTGATACCAAGGTTGAAGCAATGCAGAAGTCACATTTACCTATACGAGTTGCCAAAAGGTGTCACACCTTATTATTAAATTACTCTGGATTAGAGAAAGAAGTTGGAAGTTTTTTCCCAACTTGGTTAGACTATAAATTATATATTTAGTTTAATCCTTTATCCAAGTGTAAGCAAACAAAGTTTGCGCCTGAAGTATCTTCAGAACTGGGGCAACTCGTAGCAAAGGTGGATAAGTAAATATGACCTCTGCATTGCTTCAACCTTGGTATCACCTCTGGATCTGGCTCCCACTGAAGAGACTTCAATAAAAGTTAAAACCGGTCTGGATAGTGACTCTTCCCATAATGCATAGCATTATACATGTCTGCAAGGAGATGTGCTTTGCATTATGGGATACTAAGGCAAGTGATGTTTACTTCAACCTTTATTGAAGTCTCTTCAGTGGAAGCCTGATCCAGAGGTGATATCAAGGTTGAAGCAATGCAGAAGTCATATTTACCTATCCACCTTTGCTATGAGTTGCCCCAGTTCTGAAGATACTTCAGGCACAAACTTTGTTTGCTTACACTTCAATCAAGGATTAAACTAAATATATAATTTATAATAAATTCATTTTGAATCTCATCCTCATGATCTCTACTTTGCAAATGGTATATGTTTGATGATGCCAAAGGAGCAGCAGCATATATAGAAAAAAATGAGTTCTGTAATCTGGCAAAAAAAAAAAAAAAGATGACAAAAAAAAAGAACTTCTGCAAATTTAAAACAAAATGAAAAAAACAAAAAACAAAAGTGATTGTAGACTGTACAGAATGCTATGATAGTACTACATGATAAAATTTACATTATTACAAACTTCCTTTCAACAATTTTCCTTCAAATTTATTATTATTATTATTATTATTAAACAAGACCTCATGGAGTCAGACTCATCTAGGAGGTCCTTTTATCTCACACACATCTCATCATACCGGGTCTTAAACACATTCAAACTCCCTGCAGACACCACACTCTCAGGCAAGGCATTCCAATCATTCACAACTCTGCACAAAAAAAACCTGCCTCTCACTCCCCTGCTCACACCCTCTTTATACAGTTTCCAGGAATGACCTCTGGTTCTCCCCTGATCTCCCACTATTCTCTGTAGAACTTCTCCACCATTGATCCTATAACAACCCCTTACCAACTTGTAGGTCTCTATCATATCTCCCCTCTTCCTTCTCTCCACTAGACTCTGCAAATTACATCTTTTCAATCTTTCCTCATACTCGACATTCCAGAGGTCAGAAACTACCTTAGTCAGTCGCCTTTGGACCCTTTCCAACATCTCTTCATCCTTCTGAAAATCAGGTGACCAAATCTGGGCACAATAGTCCATGTGTGGCCTAATCAAAGCCTTATACAATGGAACAAGAATCTCCCTACTTCTACACGTCAGTGTCCTCCTCATCATTCTCAGAAGTCTTTGTGTTGTCTTCACAATTTTGGCGATGTGTCCCCTAAATTTTAGATCCTTATCCACTATCACTCCCAAATCTCTTATTTCCTCTACTTCCAACAATATATTCTCACCAAGCATAAATTCTGCATCCCATCTTTGTTTTCCAAATTTTAAAACCTTACATTTTGCAACATTGAACTCACATCCCCATTTGCTTGCCCAATCACTCAATTTATTCAAGCCTTCTTGTAAGGCCACAACATCTTCACTACTCTTTATGGTTCGTCCCAACTTTGCATCATCTGCAAACAACGGAATATCTCCATCCAAATCTTCGCCAATATCATTAATATACAAGTTAAATAGTAATGGCCCTAGAACAGATCCCTGAGGCACTCCACTAGTGACTTTCCTTTTCCTGGATATTGCACCCCCATACACAACTTGTTGATACCTATCAGATAGCCAGTCTCCAATCCAATGCACTAATCTAATATCCAACCCCATCTGCTCTAGTTTGACTGTCAACTTATCATGAGGTACTCTATCAAAAGCTTTTGCAAAATCCAAGTATATTACTGTGTATCCTTCTTTCCTCTGTCCAAGAAAGTAGTCACTTTATTGTAATAAGTAAGTAGATTACTAAAACACGACCTCCCTTTAGCAAATCCATGCTGTCCATCAAAGATTATACCATTGTTGTCAACCCAACTCTGGATCCTAGTTCTCACAAGCTTCTCCAACAACTTAACCACAACACCTGACACACAGATAGGCCTATAGTTTGATGCTTGAGTTCGATCACTTCCTTTATGAAGTGGCACAATCTTGCCCTCCTTCCACTCTTTAGGGACTTGACCAAGTGCAAGACTCGTATTAAAAAAATATGTCAAGGTAGGTGTCAATTCTCTGGCACATTCCTTCAGAATACGCGGTGAAATATTATCAAGTCCCACAGCCTTATTTACATCTAGTTTACTCAACTCCCCAAACACCTCTTGCTCACTTACAGTCAGTCTCTCCTGCCCATCATCAACTGCTCTTAATCTCTCCATGAAGTCACATTCACAAGATTGAAAGATCTTTATGAACTGCTCATTAAGTATCTCCACCACACATTCTGCAACAGCTGTCTTTATACCATTTCCTCCAATCAATGTCATCCTTCCATAATCATTCTTTCTTTTGCTGGCTACATATCGAAAGAACTCCCTAGGATTCTTTTTAGCTTCATTAGCTAACTGCTGTTCATACCTCTCTTTAGCTACTCTCACCAACCAAGTCACCCTCCTTGCCTGGTCTTTGTAGACCTCATGAAATTGGTTACTTCCACTTCTCTTATGCTGCCTCCACAATGCCCTTTTTCTCTGTATTGCATGCTTAATCTCTTTATTCATCCATCTCACACCTACCTTATTTAACCTTCTCACCCGTGGTATACATTTAGACATTGCATCCACTAAATATTTTTTGAAAATCCCCCAAGCTGCATTGATCTCTTTTCCAGCTAATTCCTCATTCCATGCTACACCTGCAAGCTGTCTCCTGAGCTCTTCATAATCACCCCCCTTGTAGTTCCACATATACCCTTTTTTCACAAGGGTCCTTGCACTGCTGGCAACCACCCAAGTAATCATCTCATGGTCACTTTCACCAATTGGTGGATGATTTGATACCTCATTGATAATTACATCCTCCAATGAGATGACCAAATCCAAGACCCTTAATCCTCTTGTGCCCTCTGTTACATACTGTCTGAGGTAGTTATCCCTCAAAAACTCAAGAAACTCATTTTCTTTAATTCCAGTTGCTATCTCTTCATTCCAGTCTATATTGCCATAATTAAAATCACCCATAATGATCACCCTTTTCTTATTTGCTTGGCTTATTTGACTATACATTTCACTATCACCACCATCCACATTACCAGGTCTATAACAACATCCCAGCAAGTACTTGATTCTATTCACCTCTATCTCACACCATACTGCCTCAAAACCACTGGCCCCATTTCCCTCTTGCATCTCTACCTTGTATGGACATAACTCTTTCTCTATCATCAATAGCACTCCCCCTCCCTTTTTACCCCTTCTATCCTCACGAAACACATCATACCTTTCCATCTCTATTCCTGTCAGGATGTCATCCTCATTTAACCATGTCTCACTTATTCCGACAATCTCTGGGTGCACAGACGCAATTAGTGCAACCATTTCATCTGCCTTGTTTCTTATACTTCTAGCATTGGTATACAAACACAACAACTCATTTCTGGATCTACAGCTAGTTCCACTGATACCACTCACTCGATGTGATCTCTCCATGCTGGACTGGGGCTATTTCCCTTTCTGCTTCTTCATTTTAGAACCCTTTGCAATTCCATCTGTTTCCTTTTGATCCCTGATCATCCCATTACTTTCCTGCCTACACATGCTCTCACCTCCTCTTGGAGCATCCACCTTTCTCACACTGTGTATCCCTGTCCACCCTGAGCCTCCCCGTTTCCCTGCTCCTCTTGCACACCCATTCTCTCATTTTCTATACGCATACCACTCACTTCCCCATTCATTTCCACTCCTTCAATCTCTCCTGTCTTACTCTCCTGCTCTTCCACATCACTCCCCTCTCGATCTGATTCATTCTCTCTATTCACTTCTCCACTTTCCAGCAGCAGTCTCTCCAAGCGACTCACACCATAACCACTCAAATGCAGTCCATCGCTCCCATACAACTCACTTCGTCCCTCAAACTCATTCCACACATTAACAAACTGTACTCCCATCTCCTCACATATTTCAGCCAGAATATCATTCATAATCCTTGCTCTCCGCCTCATTTCACCACAATCATACCTAGGCAACACACTGACCACCCTTCCTGTCACACTATTCTCCTTTATCTTTCCAAGCAGTCTCCTGACATTCATTTTGACATGCTCTTTGTTCTCTCTCAAATCATTTGTACCAATTAATACAATTAACTCTTTTGCTCGTTCCCACCTCATATTCAATGCCTCAATCACTCTACTCATTTTACCGCCTGGAAAACATACCTTGTGCATTTTATCCTCTAGCACACCTTTAATAATGGAGTCGCCATACAACGCCACTCGCTCATCTTTTGTTAACTCTTTCATGCCATAATGATTTATTTTAATAGTTTTGACCTGAATTCTCTTAATTTCATTCCGCATCCATTTCATTTCTTGCTTCATCCAATCCAATTCACCTTCCGAACCTCGCGACACATTCACTCTATCATTAAATCTTTCTAACTCTCGACCCCCTCTTCTCACTTTCCCTCTCATTCATCCTTCTTTGTTTCCGTACTTTCGGTCCAACATACGTCCAACTTTCACTATCATTCTTCTCACTTTCACTCTCACATATCCTTCTTTGTTTCCGTACTTTCGGACTAACATGCGTCCAACTTTCGCTATCATTCTTCTCACTTTTACTGTCATTCATCTTTCTTTGGTTCAGTACTTTCGTTCCAACATGCGTCCAACTTTCGCCATCAGTCATTCTTTTTTCGCTATCATTCATTCTTTCGATTTTTTTTACTTGCGATTTCTGCATCATGCCATTTCTACTTTCATTCGTTCTCTCAATTTCGTTTCTCTCCGCCTCACTTTTGTCCCTTTTAACATCCGTTAAGGTTGTCAAATCGCTCTTTTTCTTTTTTCCTGATTTTTTAACATTTTTTCGCCTGTCTCTCTCACCATCCTTCTCTTTCAAACGTGCACTCGCGACACAATCGGTACTAGCACTTTTTGTCATCAACTTCATATTCGCATTCATCAATTCCTCGTTCAGGTCACATTTCGCACACACCCTTCTTCCATCTGCACTAAACATCCACAAATCATTTATGTAATCGAAGGAATACATATAACAGACCTCACACTTAACGAACCGACTGAAATCCAAATTAAAATCATGGAATGACAATGCCGCCGCCATTTTTTTTTTTTTTCTCTGCAGGTTACTAGGTCTAATATTAACGTTTTCGTATTTAGTTTAAGCAAGAAAAAAAACCCCACACTAATAATATCGGTAGCGTACAACGTTTACAGCCGCTCTTACTTAAACAATTACGCATATATACTTAATTATTCCTGGTAAAACTTATCTGAATCAGGAGCTCTTCAAAACATGTCCTTAGCACTTGACCCACTAGCGCCCTCTACAAAGAAGGCAGGAAAAACTTCCTAAATGTCTCTGAGTGGTATCGAACGCAGAGCCTCTCGCTTCGCGAGTAAACACGTTACGTATGTGCTGCCTCGGACGGCATTTGTCTATCATTTGTGGGATTTGAATAACTGCTATTGCTGACTGTAACAATCTAGTTAGATTTAAGTCTTCCTCTGGTTTTTGTCTATCCATTCTAGCATTAAACTCCATATTTTTTAATGCTTCCTCCCACATTCTGTTTAAGTATGCATATGACTTAAAATTAGCTCTGCTCCCACATTCTTATACAGAAGTTACTTTCTAATATATTCATTTTTCATGTGATGCTGCTATTGACATCTGTCCACTCTCCTAATTTTTCTTAAAACTCTCATTATTATTATTAATATTAAAAGTCCATAGAATCAAAAGATGCATCATAGTTGGGCCTCACTGAACCATGCCTTAAGTTTATGCACCATTTCTGCACTCAGTACATGCTCAAGCAATGCATTCCACTCATCTACCACCTTCCATGCAAAAGAACCTCCTCTTCATCCATCCTTATACAGTTGTGTAGCCTCTTGTTCTGTCCCTTTCTTCCTCCATTCTGTGAAATCCTCTTTCATGTTAATCTGGTAAAAACCCCTTACCGACTTATATCTCACACTTTTACAGACTAGAAGCCACCCTAATCAATCACCTCTGGATCCTTTCTAACATATCCTCATCCAATGAATACTATGTTACCAAATCTGAAAACAAAAATACGTATGCGGACTAAGCCAGGTCATAAATCTTTACTTGTGTGTGTGTCAAGATCCTTCTCATCGTTGACATAATTCAATATGCATTCTTCAATATATAACACAAATGTAAGGAGCATTCAAAACAAGAGAGCTGAATTTGTTCCATTGATTGAGACAGTATGCCCAAAAATAATTGGAATAAGCAAAACTTGGTTGTCTGAGGAGGATGTGATGATGAGGAATAGAATTAGAAGGATATATATAATTTTCCAGAAGGATAGAAATGTGAAAAGATGTTGATGATTGTAGAGAATTGTATCTGTAAAGTGTAGAAGTTGATACTGTATGCACAGATTTTGAATCTGTGTGGCACGAAGTTGAAATAAACAGGCTAGTATATTTAATAGGATGCTGTTATATGCCAGGGAATGCAGAGAATACTGATTGTGGAATGTTTAAGCAAATTAGTTCAGCATGAAAAAAGAAGGTGATCCTGATGGGAGACTTTAATTACAGGAATATAGGGTGGAAGGAGGAGATAGTGTATGGAAACGGAGAGAATATGTTTGTGGAGTTTCTCAGAGATAAGTATCTTAAGCAGCATGTAATTGAAGCAACTAGAGGCGTTAATATTTTGGATTTGGTGATAACTTCACAAGATGTAGTTGTTAAGTGAAGTGTTGACAAGTATGATCACTTTCACCAACCAACGGCTGGTGAAAGTGATCATACTTGTTTGGGAAGTGATGAAACAAGAAACAGTTAATGCCAAAAACTGATACATGTGGAAGAATAAAGCAGATTGTTATTATAGAAAGATGAGCTGAGCGAAAAAGATGTTGCCAATGCATGGAAACTCACAAGGCAGTATCTGACAAAAGCAATGTATGACTGCATACCAAGGGGTTAAGTGAGTAAATAGAGTAAGAGTGAAATGGATGAACAATGAAATCAAGCAAGCTGTGCTGGAAAAGAAAATGTTATGGAGGAGGTACAAGACAGTTGGTGGGGATTGGATCCCTGAAGAGTATAAAGTTCAGGCTAGAAAGATGACATGGTAAAGAAAGAAAAGGTGCAGTATGAGAGGAGATTAGCTGGTGAGGCCAAGGTTAACTCAAGGGAATTTTTCTGTTACAAGGCAAGCAAGAGAAAGAATAATTATGGCAGATTAACACTGGAAGATAGTCATGGCAGCAGAATAACAGCTGCAAAGGATATAGTGGAATTATTGAACGAGCACTTTATCAGCATATATCACACTGGTATAAGTGATCCAGTACAATATATAAAAGAGAAGCAACTACTAGGAGAATTGGAAGTGAAAGAAGCAGAAGTGTATCAGATGTTGGTTGGGTTAGATGTGAATAAGGCTGTGGGAATGGATGACATACCACCATGTATTCTTTAGGAATGTGCACCACAGTTAGCTATGTCCCTGACCTGGTTATTTAATGAAAGCCTTGCAGTGGGTAGGGTTCCTAAGGAGTGAAAAGAAGGCAAAATACTACCACTCCACAAGCATGGTTCTAAGAGAAGTCTCCAAACAGGCAAGTCAAGTATAACTGTGGTTGTGGTTAATGTGTTGGAGAGATTGGTAAGGAATAGAACATAGGATTGGGTTGATGGACATAGCATTCTTTATGATGGTCAGCATGGATTTGTAAAGTGTAGGTCTTGTTTTAGTAATTTACTTGTAATTTCTGATAAGGTAGCAAGTGTGTTAGATAAGGGAGAATCATATACAGTGATATTCTTGGACTTTGCAAAAGTGTTTTGTAGATTACCATCTGATAAGTTGGTGTACAAGCTGCAGAGGATGGAAATAGACAGATTTTTCAATGTTATCCCTAACATCAAGTCCACTATCAACCTAGATCTCTTATCTCATGGCTGGCTTTAATGCAGAATACTTTCATCATAACACAGATCATAGAAAAAATAATTGCCAAAGGGAAAAATGCAGATGGATCAGAGGCTGGCTCTTTGAACAATACCAGCAGGTTGTGCATGATGGTGCAGTGCTCAAAAAAGGAGGGTAACCAGTGGCATGTCCCACGGTTCCCTTCTTTGGCCTCTGCTGTTTAACTTGTTTGTAAATGACATATCATGTGGACTGTCTGGGGATCTTGAGTTATTTGCTGATGATATGATACCAATAGACTTTTTTACTAAAGAGTGGGGTTGTAGTTTTAATATCAATAAGTGCAAGGTGTTGCATTTTGGAGTACAGAAATTAAATGAATATAAGGCTGTTTACTATATCAATGATGTCGCTGCAGGAAGTGGATGAGATTAGAGATTTGGGAGTGATGACTGACAGTAGACTGAAGTTAGAGGGAATATTGCTAGTGTTGCAAAGGTTGCACATCATAGTGCTGCTATAATAAGAAGTACTCTAACATGCAAGGATAAGGAAGTGGTTGTGCCACTGTATAAGGCACTGGTCAGGCTGCACTTGGACTATTGTGCTCAGATCTGGTCACCTGGTTTTCAATGTGATTTCAGTGTGATTTGGAGACATTGGAGAGGATCCAGAGATGAGTGACTAAGACAATATCAGGACTTTGGAATGCTATGGAGAGAAGGTGAAGAAATGTGGATAGGAGGAGGAGAGGTAATATGATGGCATTTAAGCTAATGAGAGGATTTTATCAGATTAATCCCAGGGCACTATAAAAAGAGTAGAAGGTGAGAGGGGAACAACCAGAGGTTATTCCTGGAAGTTATGTAAAAGTGTAGTGAAGAGGGGGGGGGGGGTGAGGAGTTGATTTTTCACATGGAGAACTGTCAGGTGAATGGAACACATTATCAGAATGTGTTGTCAATGCAAGGAGTGTTAAGGATTTTAAGATTCTATATGATAAATTTGCAACCTAAAAAAGCAAATGTGAAAACTTGTAATGACTATAGAATGATTAGTCTAATGAGTCTCGTTCTCAAAATGTTTCTGAAAGTAATTCAAAAAAGAATATACAGAAAATGTGAAGACACCATCAGTGATACCCAATTCAGCTTTAGAAATGGTTTGGTAACAAGAGAGCCTCTTTTCTGTTTTCAGATCTTATTCCAAAAATCTATTGACCAAAACAAGGAAATATTCATTTGCTTCATCCACTTCGAGAAAGCATTTGACAAAGTCCAACATGATAAAATAATTGCACTATTAAAAAGAATTGGATTAGATGGTAAAGACATCAAGATCATTGAACACTTATATTGGAACCAAAAGGCATCTGTTCAAGTTGATGACATTATTACAGACTCCATTAACATCAAACGAGGAGTAAGGCAAGGATGTCACCTTTTCTTTTTAACATATACTCAGAAGCCATATTTCAAAAAGTCTTGAAAGGAAGAAAGGAAGGGATTAATGATAAATGGTGAAATCATCAGTAACATCTGATATGCTGATGACACAGCTCTCCTGTCTGACAATATTCAGGATCTTCAAAATCTTCTGCAACTAGTGAATGAACAGAGTGAAAAAATGGGATTAAAAATAAATAACACCAAAATTAAATTCATGGTCAAAAGCAAGAAACCAATTCTTAATTCAGTACTTTCTTTAAATGGGAAACAAATAGAAAGAGTGGCAAAGCTTAAATATCTTGGATGCTGGTTAAATGAAGATTGCAATCCAGAAATTGAAATAAAAGTTAGAATTGAAATGGCAAGAAAAAATGTTCTCTTGATGAAATCAACACCTGCAGAAACTTGGACCTTGAAGACAACATCAATAAAAAGACTTGAAGCATTTGAAATGTGGTTATACAGACGAATGTTAAAAATCCAATGGACAGCAAACACGTCCAATCAGGAAGTACTGGAACAAATGGGAAAATCATGTGAACTTTGAGATACCATGAAACGAAGGAAAACTGCATATCTTGGTCACCTACTTCGTAATGAAAAATATAAGATATTTCAATTGATTATAAAAGGGAAGATAAATGGAAGAAGAGGACAAGGAAGACAAAGAAAATCTTGGCTGGCAGACATCAGACAGTGAACTCTGAGAGATTGCTCAGAGTATTTGCCAAGGTGGTCGCTGACCTCCGATAGGAGATGGTACTCAAAGAAGAAGAAGATATGATAAATATGTTGTCAGTTGAATGAGCCTCCCATGATGAATCTGCCGACTCCATGGAAGATGTAATAATAATAATAATATGATGTCTTCATGATTTTTGCAATGTTACCCCCTAACATCAGGTCCTTGTCCACTATCAACCTAGATCTCTAATCTCATGGCTGGCTTTAATGCAGAATAGTTTCATCATTACACAGATCATAGAAAAAATAATTGCCAAAGGGAAAAATGCATTTTATTTTTATGGATCTCAAAAAGCCCTATGATTTAGTTTTCATTAGAAGACTCAATGAGAATGATAAATGTGAGTGAAGTCAATCATTAATTTGATAAAAGAGAATATACAGAAGTTGCACAGCAGCTATTAAGTGTGGGGGGTTGATATCAGTTGAGTTTGTAACATCCAAAGGCCTAAGACAAGGATTGGTTGTTACCAATCATGTTTGAAACCAATCTCGATGCAGTGCTAGCACATTGAAATGCTTCATGTAGAGTTATGGGAAGATTAGAGACTATTATTCACCCCTGTTTGCATACAAAAAAGCAATAATTGCTCAAGATCAGATTGACAATGATTTAATGACAAGGAAATTGGTTGAGTTGATGTTGACAGCACAAAGAAGCCTAAAAATTAACTTCACAAAGACAAACTATTTGGTGGAGAAGGCAGAGACTTAGACCTCTTAGTTGGTAAACTCAAGGCAGTAGATCATTTCAGATACTTAGACATTATTATTAATAAATCAGGAGTATGTGAGAAAGATGTTTATAATCATGTCAACCATAATGCTATTAAACAAGTAAATGGTGTGTTGCAGAGCAAGACTTTCAATCAGAAACTGAGTAGATGATGAGAGTCATAAGAGTGGTGATGGATGGTTTACAATGAAGTGTGCGTATATTTAGCCTTCAAAGAATTCAGAATGTAACCATTATGGAAAGATTGAATCTGTGAGAAAATTTGATTAGTATATGTACAATAGATGGCTCAAGAGAGTGATAAATTGGTCATTAGCAGGAAGATGGAACACTGGACAGCCTCGACTTATATGGAAAGGAGGAATCGTGCAGGCAACATGAGACAAGACTGTGGATCTTCTTCCTGCCAACCTAAGAGAATACTTGTTTTGCTAATCTTTCCTCTCCCATTCTGTTTAAGCAACCATACCACCTGAGATAAGCTCTGCTAACACATTCCTAGATTATTAATATGATATTGCCATTGATGCCATCTGTTCATGCCCCTAATCTTTCTCAGGACTCAAAGACTACAGACCATATCTGTGGTTTCTAGTCTTTGATCAAGTGTTTTGCTTCTGACCCAGCTCTCAGATCCATAAGTTAAATTGGTTTGAACACTGTCTTGTATACACATAATTTAGTGTTTTGACTAATTTCTCTCTTATTCCATTTAAATTTATTCACTTGACTTCCTACCATACCGGCTTTGCTGATTCTGTTGTCTATTTCCATATTAATTCTTCTTCATTAAAAATTGTACCTAAGTAAGAGATTATGTTTTATTTGTTCTATAGGCTCTCCATTCACAATGCAGTTGATATTTTCAATGTTTCTCCCATTTTCATTGTCTTTGTCTTGTTATTGATGATTTTCAGACCAAATTTATTAAAACAGTTATTATTATTATTATTATTATTATTATTATTATTATTATTATTATTATTATTATTAAACAAGACCTCATGGAGTCAAAGACTCATCTAGGAGGTCCTTTTATCTCACACACATCTCATCATACCGGGTCTTAAACACATTCAAACTCCTTGCAGACACCACACTCTCAGGCAAGGCATTCCAATCATTCACAACTCTGCACGAAAAAAACCTGCCTCTCACACCCTCTTTATACAGTTTCCAGGGATGACCTCTGGTTCACCCCTGATCTCCCACTATTCGCTGTAGAACTTCTCCACCATTGATCCTATAGCAACCCCTTACCAACTTGTAGGTCTCTATCATATCTCCCCTCTTCCTTCTCTCCACTAGTCTCTGCAAATTACATCTTTTCAATCTTTCCTCATACTCGACATTCCAGAGGTCAGAAACTACCTTAGTCAGTCGCCTTTGGACCCTTTCCAACATCTCTTCATCCTTCTGAAAACCAGGTGACCAAATCTGGGCACAATAGTCCATGTGTGGCCTAATCAAAGCCTTATACAATGGAACAAGAATCTCCCTACTTCTACACAGTGTCCTCCTCATCATTCCCAGAAGTCTTTGTGTTGTCTTCACAATTTTGGCGATGTGACCCCTAAATTTTAGATCCTTATCCACTATCACTCCCAGATCTCTTATTTCCTCTACTTCCAACAATATATTCTTACCAAGCATAAATTCTGCATCCCATCTTTGTTTTCCAAATTTTAAAACCTTACATTTTGCAACATTGAACTCACATCCCCATTTGCTTGCCCAATCAATCAATTTATTCAAGTCTTCTTGCAAGGCCACAACATCTTCACTACTCTTTATGGTTCGTCCCAACTTTGCATCATCTGCAAACAACTGAATATCTCCATCCAAATCTTCGCCAATATCATTAATATACAAGTTAAATAGTAATGGCCCTAAAACAGATCCCTGAGGCACTCCACTAGTGACTTTCCTTTTCCTGGATATTGCACCCCCATACACAACTTGTTGATACCTATCAGATAGCCAGTCTCCAATCCAATGCACTAATCTAATATCCAACCCCATCTGCTCTAGTTTGACTGTCAACTTATCATGAGGCACTCTATCAAAAGCTTTTGCGAAATCCAAGTATATTACTGTGTATCCTTCTCCTCTGTCCAAGGAAGCAGTCACTTTATTGTAATAAGTAAGTAGATTACTAAAACACGACCTCCCTTTAGCAAATCCATGCTGTCCATCAAAGATTATACCATTGTTGTCAACCCAACTCTGGATTCTAGTTCTCACAAGCTTCTCCAACAACTTAACCACAACACCCGACACACAGACAGGCCTATAGTTTGATGCTTGAGTTCGATCACCTCCTTTATGAAGTGGCACAATCTTGCCCTCCTTCCACTCTTTAGGGACTTGACCAAGTGCAAGACTCGTATTAAAAAAATATGTCAAGGCAGGTGTCAACTCTCTGGCACATTCCTTCAGAATACGCGGTGATATATTATCAAGTCCCACAGCCTTATTTACATCTAGTTTACTCAACTCCCCAAACACCTCTTGCTCACTTACAGTCAGTCTCTCCTCCCCATCATCAACTGCTCTTAATCTCTCCATGAAGTCACATTCACAAGATTGAAAGATCTTTATGAACTGCTCATTAAGTATCTCCACCACACATTCTGCAACAGCTGTCTTTATACCATTTCCTCCAATCAATGTCATCCTTCCATAATCATTCTTTCTTTTGCTGGCTACATATCGAAAGAACTCCCTAGGATTCTTTTTAGCTTCATTAGCTAACTGCTGTTCATACCTCTCTTTAGCTACTCTCACCAACCAAGTCACTCTCCTTGCCTGGTCTTTGTAGAACTCATGAAATTGGTTACTTCCACTTCTCTTATGCTGCCTCCACAATGCCCTTTTTCTCTGTATTGCATGCTTAATCTCTTTATTCATCCATCTCACACCTAACTTATTTAACCTTCTCACCCGTGGTATACATTTAGACATTGCATCCACTAAATATTTTTTGAAAATCCCCCAAGCTGCATTGATCTCTTTTCCAGCTAACTCCTCATTCCATGCTACACCTGCAAGCTGTCTCCTGAGCTCTTCATAATCACCCCCCTTGTGGTTCCACATATACCCTTTTTTCACAGGGGTCCTTGCACTGCTGGCAACCACCCAAGTAATCACCTCATGGTCACTTTCACCAATTGGTGGATGATTTGATACCTCATTGATAATTACATCCTCCGATGAGATGACCAAATCCAAGACCCTTAATCCTCTTGTGCCCTCTGTTACATACTGTCTGAGGTAGTTATCCCTCAAAAACTCAAGAAACTCGTTTTCTTTACTTCCAGTTGCTATCTCTTCATTCCAGTCTATATTGCCATAATTAAAATCACCCATAATGATCACCCTTTTCTTATTTGCTTGGCTTATTTGACTATACATTTCACTATCACCACCATCCACATTACCAGGTCTATAACAACATCCCACCAAGTATTTGATTCTATTCACCTCTATCTCACACCATACTGCCTCAAAACCACTGGCCCCATTTCCCCCCTTGCATCTCTACCTTGTATGGACATAACTCTTTATCTATCATCAATAGCACTCCCCCTCCCTTTTTACCCCTTCTATCCTCACGAAACACATCATACCTTTCCATCTCTATTCCTGTCAGGATGTCATCCTCATCTAACCATGTCTCACTCATTCCGACAATCTCTGGGTGCACAGACGCAATTAGTGCAACCATTTCATCCGCCTTGTTTCTTATACTTCTAGCATTGGTATACAAACACAACAACTCATTTCTGGATCTACAGCTAGTTCCACTGATACCACTCACTCGATGTGATCTCTCCATGCTGGACTGGGGCCATTTCCCTTTCTGCTTCTTCATTTTAGAACCCTTTGCAATTCCATCTGTTTCCTTTTGATCCCTGATCATCCCATTACTTTCCTGCCTACACATTCTCTCACCTCCTCTTCTAGCATCCACCTTTCTCACGCTGTGTATCCCTGTCCACCCTGAGCTTCCCCGTTTCCCTGCTCCTCTTGCACACCCATTCTCTCATTATCTATACTCATACCACTCACTTCCACATTCATTTCCACTCCTTCAATCTCTCCTGTTTTACTCTCCTGCTCTTCCACATCACTCCCCTCTTGATCTGATTCATTCTCTCTATTCACTTCTCTACCTTCCAGCAGCAGTCTCTCCAAGCGACTCACACCATAACCACTCAAATGCAGTCCATCGCTCCCATACAGCTCACTTCGTCCCTCAAACTCATTCCACACATTAACAAACTGTACTCCCATCTCCTCACACATTTCAGCCAGAATATCATTCATAATCCTTGCTCTCCGCCTCATTTCACCACAATCATACCTAGGCAACACACTGACCACCCTTCCTGTCACACTATTCTCCTTTATCTTTCCAAGCAGTCTCCTGACATTCATTTTGACATGCTCTTTGTTCTCTCTCAAATCATTTATTCCAATTAATACAAGCTGTCTCCTGAGCTCTTCATAATCACCCCCCTTGTAGTTCCACATATACCCTTTTTTCACAGGGGTTATTCAATTTAGTTATTCAATTTAGTCAGGGAATCTTGCAGATTTGTATTGGATTTATTTAAAAGTATAACATCATCTGCATGAAGTAAAGAGCTGAGATTAACATCTCCAATTTTGATATCAGGTTTAATACTGCTTTCCATCATAATGTGATCCATATGTATAATGTCGATGTACATAATGAATAACAGACAGGATAATGTACATCCTTGTCTGACACCAAATTTAACATCAAACCATCTTCCTGTACTTCCTGCAATTCTAACTGTGATTTACAACTCAAATAAAGATTACGTGTTGCTTGATACAATGTCCCATTGATACTATATAACTGTAGCGTTTTGAATAGCTTTTCTCTTGCCATCTTGTCATATGCCTTTTGCAGGTCTACAAAACTTAAATACAGATCTTTGTTATATTCCCACAATTTCTCAACTATTTGTCATAAAGTGAAAATCTGATCCTGAGAGCCTCTATTTGGGCTGAATCTAGCATGTTCTTCACCAATTTTCCCTTCCAAAATCCTTCTCAACCATTTCTCAAGTATACTTGCATAAATCATACTAGAAACACTCGGTAGGGAAATACCTCTGGAACTCTCACATTCAGTTTTATTCCACTTTTTATATATATGGGTAGTATGAGAGGTCTACTCCAATCATCTGGAATTCGTCCCTCTGTGGAAGCCTTCTGAACTATGCAGTGCAGCCACTGCAAGACTTTTATACCTCCATACTTGAGCATTTCTGTTTGAATATCATCTACTATTGCAGCCTTTCCACATTTCAGGCTTTTAATGGCTTTTTCTACTTCAAGTATGGATATGTATTCCTGATTGCATGTCTGTTGAATGTTTTTTTTTTACCACCGTGCTTCACTGCTTGCTTCATTTAGCAATTTTTCATAGTAATGCAGCAAAATGTAAAGTCTTGAAGTCTCAGATACATCGATGGGAGGAGCTGTACTGGAGGAAGTAAAGGAGACAAGAGATCTGGGGGTGATGATTGATAGAAAACTGAAATTCAGGGAGCATATTACAATGGTGGTGAAGGTAACCCAGAGGATTGCTGCAATACTGAGAAGGACACTGATCTGCAGAGATAAAAGTGTTATCATTCTGTTGTATAAGATCCTGATCAGACCACACTTAGACAATTGTTCTCAAATTTGGTCCCCAGGATTTGAAGGGGATAAATTAACTGTGGAAAGGGTACAGAGGCGGATAACAAAGATGTTTTTTTAGGACTGTACAATGTTAGTTATGAGAATCGGCTGAGGAATGTGGACTGCAGAGTTTTAAACTGTTGAGAGGTAGTTACAGGTTTGTCAATGGGGAGTTCTTTCATTTGGTGGAACAGCAGGAAGGAGCGATGACAGTTACGAAAGTAATTCCCTGTAAGTTACGAAAGGAAGCTGTGAGCAAGAATGTGAGGAGTGGTTTCTTTGCGTGGAGGGTGATTGAACCGTGGAATGCATTGCCTGATAGAGTGGTGAGAGCAAGAACAGTCAATGAGTTCAAGGAGTGGTATGATAGACTTTGTGTTTTCTAGGAAGGTCCTCTAATGATGAGTCTCTTGACTCCATGGAGGACTGAATAATAATAATCATAATAATAATAATTACTCCATACATCAAGGATATATTTTTCTCCAGTTTTACCATCACCTTCATCATCTCTAATTCCTTTTATGGCACTCTTTCCTCCATTTCTAAGCTTTCTAAACAGCTTCCAGAATATTTTGAGACCTTGATGATATATATTTTCTACATTGTTACCCAAGTACTTGTTGGGTAACAATGTAGAATTCTTGGGTATCAAGTACCCATGACTTCTGTTTAGCTAGTTTTACACAATGTTTAGCTTTCTTACATCTCTGTATTATTATTATTAGACACCTCCAGAGAGTCCAAAGACTCATCGAGAGAGGGCACCTGCTCTACATCTCTGTCTCCACTCTATCCACCAACTGACTGCAACTACACCAACACCAGCGACCACCACCACCACCACTAGTATTTCCAAAGACAATCACAAACCTCCATGCCTAGGGTGGGATTCGAACCCACAGCCTTTTGGCTGGAGAGTGAAAGCTCACTCAGCCAGTCAGGCTGGCAAATATTCTCTAAGACCACAAGCTGACTTATTTGACAGGAACTTTTGATATGTTTTCTTCTTTTCCTTCACTGCCTCTAACTTTCTGCATCCACCATGGAGTTTTAATTTTTCTATCCTTGCAAACAACTTCATCACATGCCTCTCTGGCTGAATCAATCAATGTTTTCTTCAGTTGTTGCCCTGATTCTACAGGATTTGGTTCCTGTTCTAAAACTCTTTCACTTTTTCTTCAATAATGTTTGTGTATTTTAGTCTACAGTTCACATCTGAGAGCTACTCAACTTTTATTTGCTTTAAAACTTTCATACATGTTCTTCTTTTCAATATGAAATTCAATTTTATTCTGCTCAAGACTAAATGGTGGTCACTTCCAATTTCAAATCCTCTGTACACTCTAGTGTCCTACACCAATGAGAAAACATCACTATCGATAATAACATAGTCAATGAAACTTTTCTTATTCCTTGCTTCTCTCCATGTGAATTTATGCACATTTTTATTTGAAATATTGTGTTCTTAATAACCAGTTCATGTCCTAAGCAGAAATTCAACAGGTATTTACCATTATTATTAGCTTTGCTCTTTTCTCCAAATTTTCCCAAAATATTTTTGTATATCTCACAATCATTTCCTACTCTGCTATTTAGATCCCCAACAAGGACCAACTTTTCCTTTTTCATTGTGTCAGTTGCTTTTTCTAAAACCTCAAAAAATTCCTCCACTTCTACCTTAGTAGACCCTTCTGTGGGACCATAGGCACAAATAAGTCTCATTGTCCAGTTCCCCATTCTCAAATTTGTCCACATCACTCTGCTTGATATTGCCTGCCATTAAAGAAGATTTGCCTTGTATTTAGTGTTGAATACTATAACTACTCTACTCTTTCTGATTGTTATTGCCTGAATATGAAATTTTGTATTTATTGCTTTGAAAGATCTCGCAAGTTTTTTTGCCTTTTTTGTTTCAGTTACCTCTATTATGTCGATCTGGTACTTATCCAATTCTTCTGCTAGCTTCATTTCTTTGCCATTCAGGCATATTTTGTTAAATAGTACCAATCTTGAACTCTGGTGATTTTGAGTTGGGGGTGTGTTTCAGGATTTTATATCGTAGTTGACTTTTCACTGTTTGTCCAGGTTCCTTGTTTTACTGGGCAATGTCCCAGCCGGTATGAAATTCTGTCATGTTGTACCATCATTTTACTTTGTGGTTTTAAGCCAACAATAAGAATACAATTCGGTCAGCTAAATCCAAGTTGCCAGCCCATCGTTCAGTATCGAGGTAGAAATCTAACAGGATGCATCATGAAAAGGTGAGGATTGGGCATTAGGCCAGAAGTCCTGGTCAGTTCTCCACATTCCTTTAAAGGCTATGTGGAGGTCTCCTCTCAGTTATACAGCTTTGAACCTAAAGCATCCCCACATGATCATCCATATATAAAGAAGAATAACAGTGGAGATATTCTGAACTCTCATCGAACAACTGATTTTACATCAAACTATCTTTCTATACTTCCTGCAATCTAGCTACTGCCTTATAACTGAAATATAAATTATGTAATTCTCTGTATAATATCCCACTTGTCCATATAACTGTAGTATTTAGAATGGTATTTCTCTTGTTGCCTTGTATATCTACAAAAATACAGATCCAGGTCTATAAAAATACAGATCCTTGTTGCCATAAAGTGAAAGCATGCTCCTGCCTTGTGTGATCTGAACTGAACTTGTTTTTCAAAAGCTTTTCTCCTACAATTTTTCTTAGCCATCATTATCATCATCAAATTCCTGCCATGCACCTGCTTCTCAATTATGCTAGCATTTTCACATTTGGTTTTATTTTCTTTTTTACAGACAGGTACCACTATGAGATTTCTACTCCCAATCATTAGAAATTCAATCATCTGACCAGGCTTTCTGAATTATGTAGTGTTGCCACAGTAAATACCTATTTGAGCATTTCTGATCAAATATCATCAAACCTCAGCTGCATTTCCAAATTTTGTGTTACTGATGCTTTTATTTTGTATCTCAAGTAATGATATGATCTCCTGATTGTGTTTTCTTCTAAAGTATATACTTTCACATTTCTATCACTACTCATTTCAATTACTTCAAAATAATTAAATAATAACTCAATGCATCCAGAGTATCTTTGTCTATAGCTTTTATGTCACGATTATTATCATCATTATTTCTTTATTATCATCTCTGATTTGTTTTGTAAACATTCTTTCTTACATTTCCAAGCTTTTTTTATTATAGTCTCTAGGAATTTTGTCACCTTTGTGATATTTATCTTCTATATTCTTACCATTCTTTCTATAATTTTTGTTTAGCTATTTTCACATATAGCTTAGCTCTCTAACATTTCACTCTATATTCTCTCAGAGAACCTGCTGACTCTCTCTCTCTTGCTAAGAATTTCAATATTATTATTATTACCCCAAGACATCATGGAGTCAAAGACTCATCTGGGAGGTTCTTTTATCACACACACACAGCTCATCATACTGTGCATTGAACACATTCAAACTCTTTGCAGACACCACATTCTCAGGCAAAACATTCCAATCATTCACAACTCTGCACGAAAAAAAACCTGCCTCTCACTCCCCTATTCACACCCTCTTTATACAGTTTCCAGGGATGACCCCTGGTTCTCCCCTGATCTCCCACTATTCTCTGTAAAACGTCTCCAGCATTGATCCTATAACAACCCCTTACCAACTTGTAGGTCTCTCTATCATATCTCCCCTCTTCCTCCTGTCCACCAGACTCTGCAAATTACATCTTCTCAATCTTTCCTCATACTCGACATTCCAGAGGTCAGATCTTAGTCCTTTGGACCATTCCCCACATCTCTTCATCCTTCTGAAAACCAGGTGACCAAATCTGGGCACAATAGTCCATGTGTGGCCTAATCAAAGCCTTATACAACGGAACAAGAATCTCTCTAATGCTACACGTCAATGTCCTCCACATCATTCCCAGAAGCCTTTGTGATGTCTTCACAATTTTGGCTATGTGTCCCCTAAATTTCAGATCCTTATCCACTATCAACCCCAGATCTCTCATTTCTTCCACCTCCAACAATATATTCTCACCAAGCATAAATTCTGCATCCCATCTTTGTTTTCCAAATTTTAAAACCTTACATTTTGCAACACTGAACTCACACCTCCATTTCTGTGCCCAATCACTCAATTTATTCAAGTCTTCTTGTAAGGCCACAACATCTTCACTACTCTTCATGGTTCGTCTCAACTTTGCATCATCTGCAAACAACTGAATATCCCCCCTTTATACAAATCCATAATTTGATTCTTGTTCTATCATATAATGTGTCTCCCTTGTTTCAATGAAAAATAAAATCTCTTCACACATTAAACTGATAATAACCCCTTATAAACTTCTTTATTTTGATAATATCCCCCAATATCCCAAATCCTTCTCCTACTCATGAAGCTCTGCAAATGGCATTCCCTCAGTCTATGAGTGACTGAAATGATAACTCCTTTGCTTTGAATCAGCAATTAACAGTAAAGAACAAACACAGTAAATTACAGAAAGACAAATAATTAAGACAGAAATAGCAAGTGGCAAACTAAATAAAATAGGAAAGAATAAGTGACTATAATTGATTTTTTTTTCTTTTTCAAATCAGCAGTGAAAATTTGTGTTTTTGCTTAGAGAAGATATCGATTGCTACCAAAAATAACTGAAACATTCAAACAAATATAAAAATTCAAATAAATACATCAAATAAAAGCTTAAAAAACATATTTAATAATAACGTCTTCATTACAAAATAAAATATTGTGATATGTGTGTGTGTGTTATAAATAAATATTTTAATATACTAAAAAGTTTTTTAATTCTCGTAGAAAGGCTCAGACGTTGGTTATACATGCTAATTAAATAACTTAAAGAATTTACAACATATAAAGGATATAAATTAAATTAAACTTTAATCTATATTTCCAATATTTCGGCAACATCACATTGCCATCTTCACAGGAACTTAAAATAAAGACACGTGCACGCAGGCACTACACACAGTAAATGAGGACGAAGCAGGAAGCTATTGTTTCTCCTAAAAGTCCTGATGCTTCCCCCCCCCCCCCCAGTGGGCTATGTAGGCCTTTGGGCTGAAGGTCTTATGATGTAAGTCTCCCAAATTTGGGGCAGTTTCATGCAACCAAATTTGTTGAGGTTTGGCATGTTTCTTAGGGCTGAGGCTGATTCCATGAATAGCCTTTCAAATTTGAATTTACTATGGTGTATTACCGTGGCTTTCTTCCACCATATTCTGTGGCGTGTATCCAGAGCATGGTCTGCAAGACCAGAGTGGCTGTACTGGTGAAACCAATGTAGTCGTTCTGAAATTCTGATATTCGCTGTCCTGCTGTTTGTCCAAAGTAGGACAGCTTACAGCTGCAAGCTTACAGGTAGGTCTAGGTTGGTCTTTAGTGTAGTGGATATGGGACACCAATTTTCTATGTGGTCTGTAACACGAGGTCAAGTCATGTTTTTTTAGGATTTTGGTAATTTTTTCCAAGGTGCCTCACTGTAGGGAATGGTGATGGATTTAGAGTAATCCTTGTTGTGAAAGGGGGGAGGGGGTTGTGGTTTACTGGCTTCAATATTTTTTGGATTTTTTTTTTGGGTGGGGGGGGGCATTGGCTGAGAAAGTGTTGAGGATGTGGTTTAGTTCTGTGGTAAGGGCATTGTCATTTGAACAGATAAGTTTAGCCCTGTTGTGTAGTGTCTTAATAACTCCATATTGTTGCAGGGGGGGGGGGGAAGGAATTGTTGGTGAATGTATATGCCTGTATGGGAGAAAACCAAGGTTTTCCATCAGGTTGGCGAGTGAGAATCAGGCTGAACTTGATTCTGGGGTGTCGGTTGTTCAAGTGTGTTAGGAAGGAGAGGAGTGTATCAGAGCCATGTGGCCAAATAGCGAACACATCATCAAAGTAGCAAAGCCATATGGGTTGGTTTTTGTGGGGCAGAGTTTAAGGCTTTCCTCTTCAAAAGTCTCCATAAAGAAGTTGGTCAAGGGTGGGGAGAGAGTAGTGAACCCATGGCTGTCCCCTCTTTGTAGAATTTTCCTTGCCAATCGAAATAGCCTGAGTTCATTGTGAACTGAAATAGGGCTGAGATATCGAGAGGAAATTTAGCTTGGATTAGCTCTAAGGTTTCTTTGAGTGGGACATTTGAGAATAAGGAGGAGACGTCAAAACTGACCATTATGTCAGTATGTTGGAGTGTAGGGTTTTCTATGCTGGCTTTGAAGTGGGCTGAGTTTTTATGTGTGATGGTGTGTTGCCAGTATAGTGCATGAGCACTTTGGTCAAATGTTTAGCTAATTTGTATGTGGGGGAATCCATGCCATCCACTATGGGATGTAATGGCACATTTTCTTTATGTATTTTTGGGAGTCCATCCTTTGTATGTTATATTCCTTAAGTTATTTAATAAGCATGAAAATATTTTTTATTCTTTCAGAATAGGAAATTGCATTGGAATGAATATGTCATAGGATGCCAGGACAAACTAAAGTAAAAGGCACTAGCATAAAATTTACAATACCCAAAAATAACCTCAGTAAAGATGGAAAACAAACAACACACAGATGAAAAGCATCACTGACATATATTTAAAAAAAAATAAAAATAATAAATAACTAAGCATCCGTATCTGAATCTTTGCTAACAGGCATGTTTTCTCTAAAAATCATAAATTTCCCCTCCCTTATTTGCCTCTTTCTCTTTTAAATGACAAAATAAACAGGGGGAAAAAAAAGCAGAATGAGGTAAGGTTACTTTAATTAAAAAGAGATATAAACATCATACTAAAACTTTAATTTATGTGTAAAACATTTTGGTTAAACTTACATCACATCTGAATTCACTGAATGTTTTCTTAATTCCTTGGTGACATGAAATAAATGCAACCGTGTCTCCATTTGTATCAGCTGCCTCATTAAGAATTTGTCCAACTGTTGATCCCTGCAATGGAAAAGGACTCTTCCCATGATAATAACTCAACTTTTTCACTCTTTTTGGAATATTAGAATGATGGCTATAAGAAAATAATAAAAATAAGAAAAGAAATAAAATAAACTGAGAACTTAACTTATTCAGTTTAAGAAAAATATGGAAATCTGAAGTGATATCAGCAAAAAATCATTAATACTTAAGGAATAATTTGTTTGTAAATGATATATCATGTGGACCCACTGGGGATCTTCAGCTGTTTGCTGATGATGCAAAGTTAGGGAGAATTACAAGGACCACTGCTGATGTTAAATCGCTATACTAATAATGGTACTGTACTGAAGAAAGTGGATTAGATATGAGAGTTGAAAGTGATGGTTGGCAGTAAGCTAGAGTTTAGAGGGCATATTGCAATATGAATACTTACAAAGACTGCACATTGTAGTGATGCTATAATAAGAGGTACGCCAACATGTAGGAATAAGGAGGTGTTTGTGCCACTGTATAAAGCACTGGTCAACTGCACTTAGACTATTGTATTCAGATTTGGTCACCTGGTTTTCATTGTGATGTGGAAACATTGGATAGGGTCCAGGGATGAGTGACTAAGACCAGGGCTGGTCCAAGAGTATCTGATGCCCCTAGGCAAAGAAAATTTAAGCACCCCTATACATTGTCTCTCTATATATATTTTGCCATACTCACACAAGCACACGTACATCGAAGTCTTAGCGCTCCTAGGCGATTGCCCAGGTTCGTCTAATGATAAAACCGGCCCTGACTAAGATAATATCAGGACTCTGGAATGTTCGCTGAGAGAGGTTGAAGGAATGTGGATTGCAGAGTTTGGCAGATAGGAGAAAAAGAGATGATATAATAGAGACATCTAAGTAAGGGAATTTTATCAGATTAAAAAGTCACTCTGTGTATGTCAGGTGTTGTGGTTAAAGTGTGGAAGAGGCTGGTAAGAATCAGGGTCCAGAATTAGGTTAACAACAATGGTATTTTATTATTACAATATTATCTTTTATGGACAACACAGATTTACTAAAGGGAGGTCATATTTTAGTAAGCTACTTATTTATTATAAGGTAAAAATGGATGTGGGAAATGGATATGCAGTAGATACCTTAGACTTTGCAAAGGTTTTGATAGATTACTGCAAGATAAGTTGATAGTCAAACTAACGCAGATGGGATTGGATATTACACTGATGTACTGGATTGGAGATTGGCTGTCTGGTAGGTATCAAAAAGTTGCATATGGGGGAGCAATGTCCTAGACTAGTGGTGTCTGTTTTAGAGCCATTGCTGTTTAATTTGTATGTTAATAATATTGGAGAAGATTACAATGGGGATATACAGTTGTTTGGAGATGATGTAAAGTTGAGATGAATTATGAGGAGTAGAGCAGATGCTGTGGCCTAACAAGAAGACTTGAACAGATTGAGTGAATGGGCATAGGAGTGAAGATTCCAGTTCAATGTTGTGAAATGTAAAGTTTTAAACTTTGGAAAACAAAGATGGGATGTAGCAGTAGCACACTCAGGATTTAACTTTTGGTGGGGGACTGAGTTGAGTAGACGACTGGGGAATACACACTATGCATCGCATACGACCTATGACTGAGCATCTGCAATGATTGCTAATTCATAAGTAGTATAGAAATAGAAGACCCGACACTACAACAGAAATAAAAAAAAATGAATTTTAATTAAGAAAAGATTTTTGGAAAATTTCTAGTGTTTTTTCCTTTTTCTTTGGAGGGGAGACAGGACCCCCCTTGCCCCCCCCCCTCTGGGTGCGCCACTGGGATGTAGAATTTACTTTTAGTAAGGATATATTGTTGAAGATGGAGGAAATAAGAGATCTTGGGGTGATGGTGGATAAGGATCTAAAATTTAAAGGACATGTTGCCAAAATTGTGAGGACAACACAATGAATTCTGGTAATGATGCAGAGGACACTGACTTGTTGAAGTAAGGAGATTCCATTAGGCCACATATGGACTATTGTGCATAGATTGGGTCATCTGGTTTTCAAAAGGACAAAGAGATGTTAGAGAGGAACAGAGGCAACTGACCAAAATAGTTTCTGATCTCTGGAATGTTGAATATGAAGTAAGGTTGAGATGATGCAATTTGCAGAATCTAGTGGATAGGAGGTAGAGGGGTGATATGATAGACACGTACGAGTTGGTAACGAGTTTTTATAAGGTTAACATTAAAAAGGTTTTTCATAAAATGGTAGGAGAGTTTAGCAGAACAAGAGGCAGGGGCGAATTCTCCATGCTTGCTGGCAAACTCATTACTTGATATTTCTTTGTTAATAAATACATGCATTTATAAGCATTCTATTTAGGCTTTTATTTTTGTAGACAGAAGACGTCTTAAGCTTGTGCAGCAATAATTGAGCTTTGCATTGTGTATCGAAGGCCGATGCTTACTCATCTAGTCAAAGCTACCTTGGCTTGCTCAGTTGTGGGAGCTTCCAGGTCCTCGCCGCAGCACTGTGATTTCATGCGCACGCATAGCCATTTCATGTCGTCTCACTCTGTTGCTTAAAACAGGCCATATTCTGCATCTCATCTTTGTTTTCCAAATTTTAAAACCTTACATTTTGCAACATTGAACTCACATCCCCATTTCCGTGCCCAATCACTCAATCTATTCAAGTCTTCCTGTAAGGCCACAACATCTTCACTACATTTCATGGTTCGTCCCAACTTTGCATCATCTGTAAACAACTGAATATCTCCATCCAAATCTTCACCTATATCATTAATATACAAGTTAAACAGTAATGGACCTAAAACAGACCCCCTGAGGCACTCCACTAGTGACTTTCCTTTTCCTGGACATCGCTCGCCCATACACAACTTGTTGATACTATCAGACAGCCAGTCTCCAATCCAATGCACCAATCTAATATCTAACCCCATCCACTCTAGTTTGACTGTCAACCTCTCATGAGGTACTCTATCAAAAGCCTTTGCGAAATCCAAGTATATTACTGTGTATCCTTTTCCTCTGTCCAAGGAAGCAGTCACTTTATTGTAATGAAAGAGAAAATGAAAGAGAAAATTACAGAATATGAAATGTCATCTTGCTTTGGGAAGATAGCCATAGCAGTGATAACATACACAGACAGAACAATGAGAATAAATAAGGAAACCAAGTAAAATTAACAAATCCAATTTTTAAGTTCTTCTGGTAAAAATACTGAGCAGAAATACAATGAGCACTCATACAAAATAAAAAATATGATGTGATCTTTCAAAATCCCAAGACTATTACAGATGCATTAAGTGAAGGAGTTCATATCAGTAGCACTTAAGATCCAGCAACTTAGTTTGTGCATAATAAATTTAGTTTAATCCTTTATCCAAGTGTAAGCAAACAAAGTATGCACCTGAAAATATCTTCAGGACTGAATATGGTGTTGTACTACCTTACCTCAGTAAGGTAGTACAACACCGGGAAACTCATAGCAAAGGTGGACCAAAACGTTCAATAGCTTGTGCATAGTAAAATACAATCCAGGATTTGGTGAAAGTTTTTTCACTTGGTTATAAGTTAAATAAAACTTGACAAGAAATTATTTTCTTGTTTAGTCCTTTATCCAACTATAAGCAAACAAAGTTTGTGTGCGAAATATCTTCACGACTAGGCTACTTGTATAAGGAGACTAATGACTTCACATTAATTGCCTTAGTATCTCATAATGCAAAGCACATATCTATTTTGGATTCGCAAATATATTTCACGTGCAAAATTTGCGCTTGAATAAAGGATTAAATAAGAAAATAATTTCTTGTCAAATTTAATTTAACCTAGGATTTATTTTAGAAAAGATAGCAGGGGAATTACAAATTGCAGAATACCAGTGAAGTCTAAAATCTAATTATAAATACACTAAGATCTTGATTATTTACTAGAGAATTACTGTAAAACCATTACCGAATTCAAAGACGACATGGAAATAGCCAAATGCAAAATCTTGTCTCCTGCTCAGATAGTGAATCTATGGTCCCTTTCTGAGGCTGTTGAGCACAATTTTCTTTCTTCCTTGTTTCCTTCCATTACACATCCTGTTGTACCATGATAACTTCACTTAAAGATTATTATTATTATTATTACATGGGTACCTACATGGAGTCAGGTGAGTCAGAAGATTCATCATGGAAGATTGGCACTAACTCTTATTATTCACACAATAACTATCATATTGTGTCTGGAAAGACTTTTATTGGGATTATATTGATCAAGTGCATATAATAAACAACTAAGTTATACCAACTAGTTTCGCCAACTAAGTCTGTTGGCATCTTCAGGGTACATAACTGATGTACGGCACTAAAAAGTAAAAAACTGTTACAAACCATAATCAACTGATTCCAATTATATCAAACAAAGAACAGAGTGCGTACAATACATTCATAGAGTGTGGATGATATCACTTGTTGTTATTTAGGAACGTTCTATAGTTGGCAGTATAACTACGTTATGCAATGTCTAAACGTATTCCACGGGTGAGAAGGTTAAATAAGGTAGGTGTGAGATGGATGAATAAAGAGATTAAGCATGCAATACAGAGAAAAAGGGCATTGTGAAGGCAGCATAAGAGAAGTGGAAGTAACCAATTTCATGAGGTCTACAAAGACCAGGCAAGGAGGGTGACTTGGTTGGTGAGAATAGCTAAAGAGAGGTATGAACAGCAGTTAGCTAATGAAGCCAAAAAGAATCCTAGGGAGTTCTTTCGATATATAGCCAGCAAAAGAAAGAATGATTATGGAAGGATGACATTGATTGGAGGAAATGGTATAAAGGCAGAAGGTGTGGTGGAGATATAGATATAAATGGGGATGATTGGGGAGTTGAGTAAACTAGATATAAATAAGGCTGTGGGACTTGATAATATATGACCGCGTATTCTGAAGGAATGTGCCAGAGAGTTGACACCTGCCTTGACATATTTTTTTAATATGAGTCTTGCACTTGGTCAAGTTCCTAAAGAGTGGAAGGAGGGCAAGATTGTGCCAATTCATAAAGGAGGTGATCGAACTCAAGCATCAAACTATAGGCCTATTAGGTGTTGTGGTTAAGTTGTTGGAGTAGCTTGTGAGAGCTAGGATCCAGAGTTGGGTTGACAACAATGGTATAATCTTTGATGGACAGCATGGATTTGCTAAAGGGAGGTCATGTTTTAGTAATCTACTTACTTATTACAATAAAGTGACTGCTTCCTTGGACAGAGAAGAAGGATACACAGTAATATACTTGGATTTCGCAAAAGCTTTTGATAGAGTATCTCATGATAAGTTGACAGTCAAACTAGAGCAGATGGGGTAGGATATTAGATTAGTGCATTGGATTGGAGACTGGCTATCTGATAGGTATCAACAAGTTGTGTATGGGGGGTGTGCGATATCCAGGAAAAGGAAAGTCACTAGTGGAGTGCCTCAGGGGTCTGTTTTAGGGCCATTGCTATTTAACTTGTATATTAATGATATTGGCGAAGATTTGGATGGAGATATTCAGTTGTTTGCAGATGACGCAAAGTTGGGACGAACCATAAAGGGTAGTGAAGATGTTTTGACCTTGCAAGAAGACTTGCAAAGTCAAAACATCTTCTGGGAGGATTTTCAAAATAGTTTTTATCAATAGCACTCCCCCTTCCTTTTTACCCATTCTATCATCACGAAACACATCATACCTTTCCATCTCTATTCCTGTCAGGATGTCGTCCTCATCTAACCATGTCTCACTTATTCCGACAATCTTTGGGTCAACAGATGCAATTAGTGCAACCATTTCATCCGCCTTTTTTCTGATACTTCTAGTATTGGTATACAAACACAACAGCTCATTTCTGGATCTACAGCTAGTTCCACTGATACCAATCACTCAATGTGATCTCTCCCTGCTGGACTGGGGCCATTTCCCTTTCTGCTTCTTCATTTTACAACCGTTTGAAATTCCATCTGTTTCCTCTTGATCCCTGGTCATCCCATTTCTTTCCTGCTTACACATGCTCTCACCTCCTCTTGGAGCATCCACCTTTCTCATGCTGTGTAACCCTGTCCATCCTGAGCCTCCCCGTTTCCCTGCTCCTCTTGCACACCCATTCTCTCATTTTCTATACTCATACCACTCACTTCCCCATACATATCCACCTCTTCAATCTCTCTAGTCTTACTCTCCTGCTGTTCCACATCACTCCCCTCTTGATCTGATTCATTCTCTCTATTCACTTCTCTACCTTCCAGCAGCAGTCTCTCCAAGCGACTCACACCATAACCACTCAAATGCAGTCCATCGCTTCCATACAGCTCACTTCGTCCCTCAAATTCATTCCACACATTAACAAACTGTACTCCCATCTCCTCACACATTTCAGCTAGAATACCATTCATAATCCTTGCTCTCCGCCTCATTTCACCACAATCATACCTAGGCAACACACTGACTACCCTTCCTGTCACACTATTCTCTTTTATCTTTCCAAGCAGCCTCCTGATATTCATTTTGACATGCTCTTTGTTATCTCTCATTTGCACCAATTAATGCTATTAACTCTTTTGCTCACTCCCACTCATATCCAATGCCTCAATCACTCTACTCATTTTACTGCCTGGAAAACCTACTTTGTGCATTTTATCCTCTAGTACACCTTTAATAATGGAGTCGCCATACAACGCCACTCGCTCATCTTTCGTTAACTCTTTCATGCCATCATGATTTATTTTAATAGTTTTGACCTGAATTCTCTTAATTTCATTCTGCATCCATTTCATTTCTTGCCTCATCCAATCCAATTCACTTTCCGAATCTCGTGACACATTCTCTCTATCATTAAATCTTTCTAACTTTCTAACTCTCGACCCCCCCCTTCTCACTTTCCCTCTCATTCATCCTTTTTTGTTTCCATACTTTCGGTCCAACATACGTCCAACTTTCACTATCATTCTTCTGACTTTCACTCTCATTTATCTTTCTTTGTTTCCGTACTTTCGGACTGACATGCATCCAACTTTCGCTATCATTCTTCTCACTTTTACTCTCATTCATCTTTCTTTGTTTCAGTACTTTCAGTCCAACATGCGTCCAACTTTCGCCATCATTCATTCTTTTTTCGCTATCATTTATTCTTTCGATTTTTTTCACTTGTGATTTCTGCATCACACCATTTCTACTTTCATTCGTTCTCTCAATTTCATTTCTTTCCACCTCACTTTCGTCCTTTTTAACATCCGCTACGGTTTTCAAATCGCTCTTTTTCTTTTTTCCTGATTTTTTAACATTTTTTGCCTCTCTTTCTCACCATCCTCTCTTTCAAATGTGCACTCGCGACACAATTGGTACTAACACTTTCTGTCATCAATTTCATATTTGCATTCATCAGTTCCTCGTTCAGGTCACACTTCGGATACACCCTTCTTCCATCCGCACTAAACATCCACAAATCATTTATGTAATCGAAGGAATACATATAACAGACCTCACACTTAACGAAACGACTGAAATCTAAATTAAAATCATGGAATAACAATGCCGCCGTCATTTTTTTTTTTTCTCTCTGCAGGTTACTAGGTCTAATAATAACGATTTCGTAATTAGTTTAGGCAAGAAAAATCCCCCACACTAATCATACCGGTAGCGCACAACATTTACATCCACTCTTACTCAAACTATTATGCATATATACTTAATTATTCCTAGTAAAACTTATCTGAATCAGGAGCTTTTCAAATCGCATCCACAACGCTTGGCTCACTGTTCCAGCAATTGATAGTGTAGATCCCTTAATTTTCCATTGCCAAAACACCTTTGTGGGTAGGTGCATTGTACTCATGAAAGATGATATTTTTTCTTCTGCAAACCAGGTCTTTTCTCACAAATTTGTCTAGTCTGGTTAAAAGATTGGAATAATATTTCCCGGTTATTGTTTTACTTTTTTCAAGATAATTAATAAACAAAATGCCTTTAGCATCCCAAAACACTGATGCCACCACAACCAGCTTCTGTGACTGTTTTGATTGCTGTTTGGATTCTGGTGTGTAATGGTGAATCCAAGTCTCGTCCATAGTAATAAATCGATGCACAAAATCAATTTTATTCTTGTTAAGAAAAAAGCTCCAAGCACAGTTCAGAGATTTTCATGCAAGTGCAGCACCCATCTTGCACAAAGATTTTTCATTTGCAATTCTTCATGCAAAATATATCCTACACATTCTTTTGAAATGCTTGTAGTCTCAGCAATTTTTTTGCTCAGTTATATATACCTATAGTCTCAGCAATTAATTTGTCAAAAAAACTGGGAGGCTGTTATTTTAAGCTCAACTCCTACATAAATGTAATACTTCTGTTTACAACATTAAAGGGTGCCAAAATAGAAATTGAGATATTTTGTCCATTACAATTTGAATTGTTTCACGCTCATTGTAGCATGTTAACTGAAACATGCAATGTGTTCTAAAAATGCTGTTTCTAGAAATCCAGCAAAATATAAGCCTGTTAATAAATATCTTTTTTATAATGATTTTTTATATAGATGGCAAGTAAGAGGAAGAATAACTATGGAAGATTAACCTTAATGAGTGATGATGGTCACGAGGACATAGAAGCAGATAAAAAGTTGAGTTACTGAGTGACCACTTTGCAAGGGTATATCATCCTAATGAGGTTACTGCTATAACCATGTGACAGACATTGTGGGAACAGAGATGGATGAATTGGAGGTTCTTAGGTTATTGCAGAATCTCAATGTAAATACAGCTCTGGGATTAGATTTTTATTTATTTATTCATATGGAGTTTCCTCCCTTTTTCTTCCCCATCCCTATTGGGGGCGAGTTGAGCCTCCTCATGGGGGGGGGGTTAAGTATTTATGGCTGTAGATCCGTGTGTTCACTATGGCTGAGAAAGATCCTTAAGCTCCTCACGTCAGCGACGGGAATCGAACCTAGGACACTCCTTCCCCAGGCATATGGTTGCGAAGTGCACAGCCACTAGGCTAACCACATGGACTGGGATTAGATGGGATATCAACTATGGTTTTGCAAGAATGTGCAAGGGAACTAACAATGCCTTTGACTAGACTCTTTAATTTTAAGTCTCAGCTATTGCAGAGTTCCAAGGGAGTGGAAAGAGAGCAAAATGATTCCTTTGCATAAGGGAGGTTCTAAAACTGCAGTAGTAAATTATAGACCAATCAGTATCTCAGGTATGGTGGTAAAAGTACTAGAAAAGTTGGCCAAAAAGAGAATTCAAGAATGGATAGATAAAAATATGATACTGTATGAGCAGTCAACATGGCTTTTTGAAAGGTTGGTCATGTCTTAGTAATTAACTAACTTTTTATAACAGTGTAACAGCAGAGTTCAATAAATGAAAGGGCACATGATGATTTTGCAAAGCCATTTGACAGACTACTATGTGGAACTCTGTTACGCAAATATAAACAAATGGGGATGGATATGACACTGGTTAAGTGGATATGAGGGTGGCTGCTGGACAGATTTAAAAAGTGGTATATGGAGGTGCAGAATCGAGGTGAAAACAGGTGACTAGTGGTGTGCCACAAGGTTCAGTGCTAGGACCATTGCTGTTTAATTTGTACATAAATGTTAACCAAGGCAATATGGAGAGCTTGCAGGACGATTTAAATAAGCTGTCAGTAATGGCAAAAGTTAATGGGTGTCAGTTCAATGTTGAGAAATGTAAAGTTATGCATGTTGGAATAAATAGATTACAAGTCTGTATCACATTGATGGCACTGAACTCCAGGAAATAGATGAAGCTAGAGATTTAGAGGTAGTGGTAGATAGAGAGTTAAAGTTTAGAGGACATATTGCTAAGGTAGCCCTTAAGATTACTTGGTTATTGAAGAACACATTAACAAGTAGAGATAATAAAATTGTTATTCCTCTTTATAAGGCCTTGATATGCCCACATCTGGATTACTGTGCTCAAGAATGGAAGCCTGGGTTTCTTGGGGATGAGAAAGTGGTAGAGAGGATTCAGAGGCAAGTGACTAAGATGGTGAGTGGACTGTGGAATGTTCCCTATGAGGATAGATTGAAGGTGTGTGTGGATTGCAGAAGTTGGTTGATAGGAGAAAAAGAGGGAGTATGATAGAAATAAAAAGTTAAGTTTCTTAAAGAGTTGTATAAGATAGATGCAGGGAAAATGTTTCAGCACTTGGCTAGAGGGACAAGAACAAGGGGATCATCCCTGGAAGTTGAATAAAGGCATGGTTAGTAGGGGGTGTGAGGATTAGATTTTTTGCTTGGAAAGTTGTGAATGAGTGGAATGGGTTGTCAGAGTCAGTCGTGAGTGCTTTGTCTGTTAATGGGTTCAAGGAGAGGTATGATAGATTGTGTGAACAGACTGGGTCTCCTGTGATGAGTCTTTGAACTACATGTAGGTGCCCATATAATAATGATAATAATAATTTAGTTTGCTTGGTGTTGTAATAATACTGAAATAAGTTATGAATAACATTCAACATCTAAGTTTGTCTATTAGACTGTTCAGTACATACTAATTATCACTTTATAACTATTTTATTATTGCCTTTTGTACTGCTGCAACCTTTGCTGTAATTGCATCAATAAACCATAAATAAATAAATAAATAAGTAAACTTTCTTCAACCAGTTTCCGAGTTAGTTGATATCTGGAGACCAGTGGCGACTTATACATAAGCACTGTAACACCGCAGCACCCCAAGGAAAAAATGAAAAAACGAAATTTTGTTTGTGTTTATAAATAATAACAATACTTACATTATATAAATACAATACAACATTTTAAAGGTTACAGCTTATGTTTTGACATTGATTGAATAGTTAATAATTGGAATTGTTCAATTAACGCTTTACATTATGAAGCAAATGCACTGCGATCTAATGCAGTGTCGGAATTATCATGTTCAGTTAGTTCTGGCTAGACTCGTAGATATTCGTTTGCACTTATCACTGCACGTAACAAGTGACTCTGACACTGCTCATTAAGCAGCGTCGCTACAGATAAATTGTATGCTTGCACATGTTATTTATGTGAGATACGAAACTTTTATTATTGGTGTGTGTTAGTGGTGAGGGTGAAATATTTCTGGTAAATCTTACTTTATTCTGTTAAAATAGCATATTATTTATTTATTATAGATACAAGGCTGAATTATGATGCATGTCACTGTTGAAAAGTATGAAGAGAATTATATTTTCTCAATTATCGTTACATGAAAAATTATCACAACACGAAACAAATGCACTGCGATCTAACGCAGTGTCAGAATGCCGAAACCGACACTGCTCATTGAACAGTGTCGCTACAGATATATTGTAGGCTTGCACGCATTATTTCTGTGTACAAAACTTTTATTATTGGTGTGTGTTCGTGGTGCAGGTGAAATATTTTCAATAAAACAAATTTTGTAATATGTAAATTTACTTATTAATAAATTGCTTACTGATTAAGAAAAAATGAATTATTTTTTCTTAATTTATATGCAGCACTCTGACTTAAAATTTTCACTGGCTGCTATGTGAACTGTGCTACTGATTTGGACCATATAAGTAGGTTTTTTTTTTCCCAGAAACATGTGGCTTTAATCCCATAGACTGCAAAACTTGCATTGGTTCAGACCTCACACATGGCATTGATGTGCTATAGGTTCTGGTACCTCTCATGTGTGGGGAATAAATATATATATATATATACACTCATGATCAGTTGAATTAGAAATACCTGCCTTTTGTTAAATTCTTAATGAAGGGAATTATAATATAATAATGTTTCATTCAGGATTTAACATAGTCTGCCATTCCCTGAACCAAATTTGCTCATCAGACAAATAGTAAATTATTCACTTACTGATATATATTCCATAATTATAAAAAATTGTATGTTCTAATAGTTGTTAGTTATTTATCCTGTACTAATTCTTTGTAGAGTATATATATATATATCCTATGTGAACTGTGCACAGAAACTCGGAACTTAGTCCGTTTATGTAAACCATTGCCAAGAACATAGCAAGTATAACAGAAATTAAGTGTTGTATGAAGTTACAAAGTTATCCGCAGTGCACATTTTGGCGCTAGTTACTATGCCAAGCTAACAAAGATACACGAGGCAGATTTTGGTGCGAAGAAGGGAGGAGGAGACGTGCGCTGTTGAATAAGAAGAGAAACAAGGCGTGAAGGATATAACCAGTTTGAAAAGACAAAGGAGCTCTCTGTTTTTCTCTTACTCTTTTGCGGGCTCTTGTTCATATCCTGATTCTAATTCTCTCGTAATTAATCTTCTAATTGTGAAGGACGGGAGGTATGACAGGGATTGCCAAGGAAACCTGAAGGATAGTCATTTTAGAGGAAGCAGGCATGTATTCCCGAGCCAACAAGATCATTATGGTGAATCTGGATCATATCAAACTAAAGTGACCTAAGAGAGAAAGCTATTGAGAAACAAGGAGGTGTTTTCCAGAACACATGATAATAGGCAAAGTATATCAACCGTCCCAGTAGGGAAATCCTTTCTATGTCTTTTGTGAATGTAATTACAATAAAGGAGAAGTGTATTGCTTTAATAACAGTTCAAGTTTGAACGTGTGATATCTTGAAGCTTGTTCCAAGAGAACATGATATAAGTTAGAAACTGACTTACTAAGATTTACTGTAATAGATTGACAGGACTTAGAATTCCTTGGTGTGTGTTTAGCGATACGGCTAAGCAAAGTCGACAATTGAATATATTGAATTGAATATATTGAAGTTCTGCCCAACTTGGCCGTTGGGAAGAACTTCAGCCCAACGGCCAAACAACCAAATTAGCCCGCCAGAGAGCACCATTAGGACTTTAGGAACAATACTAGTTTCTTGCCTTCTTCCTCATTTGCTTTTGTTAGTGCCTGCGTACACATACCATATTTTTATGTTCCTGAAGATGGCAACATGACGTTGCCGAAATATAGAAGTTATTCATTAAAGTTGCTTTTAATTAATATCCTTTATATGCGTTGTTAATTCCCTAAGCTAATTACCAGTTATGTATGACCAACGTATAAGCCTTGCTGCTAGAATTACGAACCTCCCTTATTGTTTTAACTCTTGTACAGTATTACCCATATAGAGATTAGGCCTAGACTGTCTCGTGACTGAATAAATTGGAAAACTGCATTCAGGTGAAATAGAACACACAACGAAGAAGAAAGATGTCACAACATCTGGTACCTCTCATGTGTGGGGAATAAATATATATATATATATATATATATATATATATATATATATATATATATATATATACTCATGAGCAGTTGAATTAGAGATATCTGCCTAGAGGTGGGTAGCATCCCCTTTCGCCTTGATGACGGTGGATTTGCGCCGTGGCATGGCCTCCACAAGGCACCGGAAGTGTTGGGGAGCCAAACTGATCCATGACCGTTGCACAGTCTCCCACAATGCACAGAGATTGGTCGGAGCAGGGTCCAGGGCACGTATCTCTCTCCCTCTCTCTCAACAGTATCCCAGATGTGGTCAATATGATTGCGGTCAGGCAACCTCGGGGGGCCCAGCCAAGCATCTTCATGTCTGTGGAGTGTTCATTCACCCACTTGGCCACAATTTGGGAGTGGTGGGCCAGTGCATTGTCTTGCTGTAGGTACAGGTCTCCTGCAGGGTGCTGTAGGTGCAGAAATGGGTGCACATGATCTGACAGCAAGTCCTTGTATCGTTCACCGGTGAGGGACGATGGTAGATGTATACCAGGGAACCCATTTCATCCCACGTAAATAGTCCCCATACAAGGATACCACCACCACCAACCTGAACTGTACCCTGCTGGCACGAGGGATCCATCGCTTCACGTGCTTGGCGATACACTCGTACCCTGTCATCAGCATGTATCAACTTGTACCTCGACTCATCAGTCCAGGCAACCTTTTTCCATGCATCGAGGATCCAATGGTAGTGTTCCTGCATCCATGCTAATCGTTGGGCCTTGTGACGTGCAGTGAGCAGAGGTATCCTAGTCGGGCGGTGGCTTCTGAACCCCCACAGCGAAGAGATGGTTCTGGATGGCTGCTCACATGTCGTTGTTGTCCAGCATTGAATTGGCGAGCGATCTGCAGCACTGTGGCCCATCTATCCACTGTTACCATCTGAGCTAGCAGAAGGCATCCCCTGTCATCGACACGTTGTACACCACGGCAATTTTCCCTGGTGACTGTGGTTTTACCCGATTCCATGCACTCACGGTACACTCTTGACACAGTGGCCTGTGAAAAGCCCAGTGCCTGCACGACTTCAGAGATGGAGTGCCCCATATGTCTGGCTTTGACTATCTGGCTTTGAGTCTTTCCCATTCTGTACTTGACTATTACTCAGATGGTCACTCGCCACATGGCACTATTCTATTTGCCAGGGCAAC
Organism: Typopeltis vanoorti; assembly: GCF_054136105.1. Classification (NCBI taxonomy): domain Eukaryota; kingdom Metazoa; phylum Arthropoda; class Arachnida; order Uropygi; family Thelyphonidae; genus Typopeltis; species Typopeltis vanoorti. The sequence continues at coordinate 91,832,584 of NC_143554.1, forward strand.
CACAACACCATTTCGTCAACACGGCAGGTATCTCTAATTCAACTGTTCATGAGTGTGTATATACATATATAAACACAACAATATATGTGTAGCATTTAATATACAAGACAGCAGTAGTTGTTTGCCACACTCTTTTCTCTCTGATTAAAATCATTTGAAGGTCTTGTACCATTGATTTCTGAATGGCTAAAGATGGAGTTTGGTTTCTTCCAGTTTCTAAAATTTAATTCAGGTTAAACAGCCTCATTACTCCCTTTGGGTCATAAAAGGCATCAGTTTATTTACTTATTTTTTATAATTTTTCTGTTAATGGGTTCAAGGAAAGGTATGATAGATTGTGTGGACAGACTGAGTCTCCTGTGATGAGTCTTTGAAACTACAACTGAACTACATGAACTTTGAACTACAAAGCAAACATGCCGGTCACCCAAGACACTTGGTAAAGAGAATCAAGGAAACTGGCAAGATTGTTCAGGTCAGGCAGTAACCACCAGGCGGCGGACCACCCATCTGGAACTGAGATCCAACTATGAGCTTTTTAACCACAACAACTTTAATATACGCTATTGGAACTGAAATTACCACAGCTGCTGGCACCAGACTTGACCTCCAATAGATCCTCGTTAAAGAATTTATAGTGTACCCATTCCAGTTATGAGGCCTCAACAGCGTCCTGTATTGTTATTTTTCGTCACTACCTCCCCTGCTAGGAGTGGGTAATTTGTTTGCCTGCTGCCTTCCTTGGATGTGACAGCTGTTGTCACAGGAGGATTTGAGTAAACTAGACAGATGGGCAAATGAATGGGGGTGTGCCGGTTTAATGCAGCAAAATGTAAAGTCCTGAAGTTTGGGATCCATCGATGGGAGGCTGCATACTCAATTGGAGGAGATGTACTGAGGAAGTAGGGGAGACAAGAGATCTGGGGTGAATTTCTATCAATCAGTATATACATTGATTGATAGAAAACTGAAATTCAGGAAGCATATTGCAAAGGTGGCGAAAGTAACCCAGAGGATTGCTGCAATACTGAGAAGGACGCTGACTGCAGAGATAAAAGAGTATCATTCTGTTGTATAAGATCCTGATCAGACCACACTTAGACTATTGTTCTCAGATCTGGTCCCCAGGATTTATTTAAAGGGGATAAATTAACTGTGGAAAGGGTGCAGAGGCAGATAACAAAGATGGTTTCAGGACTGCACAATATCAGTTATGAGGATCGGCTGAGGGAATGTGGGCTGCAGAGTTTGGTGGATGGAAGAAGGAGAGGTGATATGACTGAGACTTGTTGAGAGGCAATTACAGGGGCAGACATTAGGGAGTTCTTTCACTTGGTGGAACAGTAGGAAGGAGCAATCCCTGGAAGTTACGAAAGGAAGCTGCGAGCAAGATAGTGAGGGGGGTGGTCTCTTGGCATGGAGGGTGGTTGAACCATGGAATGCATTGCCTGAGAGAGAGAGTGGTGAGAGCAAGAATGGTCAATGAGTGGTATGATAGACTTTGTGATTTCTAAGAGGGGACCTCCTGTAATGAGTCTCTTGATTCCATGGAGGCCTGAATAATAATAATAATTTAAATGGTAAGAAATAAAAAACTGGTATATTGAAAGATCATTATTCCTTGTTGCTTAGATATACCTTAAATTCATTTTATGGCAAGGTGTATACATTGTTTAGAAAGAAGTGAGTAGACACCCTCCGTGGGCAAGGTGCATTGTGCCATGTAATGAGTCATATGTTTGAAGCCATTATAAATTATATGAATGTGATGCTCCCATGTCAGTTAGCTGTGTCTGAGTGAAATGGCTATGAGAAGGAAATGAGGGAGTTTGAAAGAGGCATTATGATAGGATTCCATGTTGCAGGCCTATCTATTTGGCAAACTGGGCCATCGCAGGTCAACAATCAGTGACACCATGCTAAAATGAAAGTGCAGGGAGTCAAATGCAAGTGTTACCTACAGTGAATGACCCACCACACTCACCAAACATAACCATAGGGTGTTACAAAGAGTAATATGTAAAAACCACCATTCATCAGTTGACATGTTGAATGCAGAGTTTCGGGCATGAACTGGAACATGAATCTGCACAAAACCATTCAGAGCTGAGGCTCACAACATGAGCTTCCATGGTATGATCACAATGTGCAAGCTCGCTGTACCCTCTACCGAGCAGATAAATGGGTGTGGGCATGGCAGATGCCCAGTGAACATATGTTTCCAGAGTGAGTAACCTCTACTATGAAATTCGTAGATGGTGGTGTCATGGTATGGTCCTGTTTTTCCTTGTTTGGGCTTGGGCTTCTGTTTGTGTTATCACAAACATCAAACTCTGAGAGGAATCTGAACATTCTGAACAATGCAATGCTTCCTACTTTGTGACATTTTTATGGAAATAACTATTGTCTCTTTCAGCAGGAAAATGTATCATTTCATAAGGCTGTTGCTATAGCTGCATGGTTTGTGGACATGAATGTCACCATACCTGACTGGACTGCACAGAGTCCTGATCTCAACCCTACCGAATATCTGTGGGATGAACAGAACATTAGGTGAGGGCAAGGGATGTCTTCCCCAACAACAATTCAGGACCTCATTATATGCCTAGGCCAAAATTTCCATGGATCACTATCACATGTTGGTGGAAAGTATGCCCCATAGGGTTGCTGCAGTCATTGCAGCAAAAGATCCTACATCTTGTGAAGGTGGGTGCCATGACTGTTTGTTCCTCATACTATGGTGTCTCTTGACTTCTTTCCAAGCAGCATATATTTGAGCATCATCCTGGGGCAGACCAACTCTGCAAGCTACCAAGAAATTCCTAGTAATTTGACATGCAGCTAGGCCTAAATATCTGCCATGTCAAAAAGTAATTTTTTTTTGTAAAAAAAAAAATATAAAATAATAGGTTCATGGGACATTCTCAAATAATTGCCCAGGTCTACTTTGTTTGCTAGCTTGCTGCTGGCATTTTTCCCCTTTTTTATACACTAACTCCTCAGTAGATTCCATCTTGGCCGAGTGGTTATAGCGTATCCGCTCTCCAGCCAAAAGGCTGCAGGTTCGAATTCTGCTGTGGGCATGGATGTTTGCAATTGTCTGTGAAAATACTAATGGTGGTGGTGGTCGGCGGCAGATAGCATTGGTGTAGATGATGAAAGTAGTTGCGGTTCGTTGTAGTTGGTGGAGGGAGTTGATGGAGACAGAGAGTTGTGGAGTAGGTGCCCTCCCTTGATGAGTCTCCGGACTCCCTAGAGGTGTCATGTAATAATAATAATAATAATAATAATAATAATAATTAAAAGTGTATTTAGAATTATGCAACCTTGGACACGATCTAACTTTTCTGTCCTATTCCAACTTTTATTCCATAGTTCGCTTTGTTGTGCTCACTTTAGACTCTATTATTATTAAAAAGCATATAAATCTGCTAATGCCTTCTATTCAACAAAACTGAGTAGACAAAGTCATTTATTGTTATTATTTTCTTGAGCATCTCAATGGAGTCAAAAACTCATCATGGGAGGACCACACAAACCATTATTCACACAATTCCTATTGAACCTCATTCACCAACAAAGCACTCACAATTGCTGTCTTCCATCCATTCATCATCCTCGAAGCTGAAACATCCTAGTCCGCACATACCTGCTAATCACCCTCCTACACAATTTTCTGCGATTACCCTTGTTCCCTTCCTGCCATGTATTGAAAAAGTCTTCAGTGCCAATCCTATAAAACTCCTTTGATAACTGACATATTTTTGTAATATCCCATTTTCTATTAACTAGCCTTTGTAATCCTCAGACTTTCAATCTATCCTCATAGAGAGCATTCCAAAGAGCTGTCTTGGTTGCATGCTTTTGAATCATCTCTCTCACTTTCTCATTTCTAATGAATCCAACCACAAGGACTACTCACAGAGTTCTGTGAGTAGTCATTATGTGGCCTAAGTAAAACTTGATAAAGAGGGATAATAGCCTCCTTATCCCCGTGAGTGTGTTCTTCAACATCTAGTTAATCTGATATGTTTTGGAAATATTTGCAATATATCCTCTTAACGTCAATACCTTGTCTACCATTACTTCCAAACCTTTGCATCATCAATTACCTGCAGTCACTTTCATCAGTGTGGTAAACAAAATGTGATCTCTTCATCCCAAAGTGCAGTTGCATACACTTTGCCACATTAAAACAGGAGTTATTATGCTTTGTCTAAATCATCCTGCAGAATCTTGTCAACTATTGAGATTCTGCACTCATATCATTTCCTATATCATTAAGAAGTTGCACCTATGGGGATAACGGCATAAGGGAAGAACTAAAATCACATAAAATGAAGGAGAATCCATTCCGATATTAGGGTAAATGCATTTCGTGGGATGTGTGTTTATTATTATAAGTCAGAAAATTAGCTTTTCTAGTTCTTAAAGTTCTTAAAGTGGTAACTATTTCGCATATACAACAGTTGGAAAATTTACGTATAAAGCATGTGATTTCGTGTGTTGATGACCAATTCATACATACATCCTTTATTTCTTTCTCCCCTTCAGCATGAATCGACTATTCTTGGCACATTGCCAGCCTCAGTTCTATGAAGTGTGGGCATACAATATATATATATATATATATATATATATATATATATATATATATATATATATATATATATATATATATATATATATATATATATATATAAAGTTACCAAGCTATTTTAAACCTGATCTTACTCCATTTCCCAAGTAAGCAAACCGACAAACAAGTCAAGTTTGCGCCTGCAAGTGTTGCAAGTCTAGCTGATCCTACAGGTAGAGGCAACTCATGGTAAAAGTAGTATAAGCTCTGATCACTAATCTTAATATTTACTCTTAATGCAAAGCACATCTCCTAGAGGAGATGTATGATGTTTTGTATTAAAGGCAATGGGGCCACTACCCAGACCGGTTTCGACCTTTATTGCGGTAGAATGGGAGTTCATGTCTTTCATCATCGGCCTTTGGAGTATAAAGATTGCTGAGGGTCAGCAGGTAGTAATAGGGGAAGTTAAAGAAAGGTAGAGTAGGATAGTAGGAGGTAAAAAGAGGCTTCAGTCAACCTGTTTAGCTGTATAACCCAGAGGTTATGGCTAAAAGGTCTGTAAAACATAATATCCTTACACCTGTTTGGAAAAAAAAACTTAAAATTTACACTTCATTTTACCCGAAAAAACATAACTTTAGATTACATTAATCCAGGTGTCTGGAGACGTCATCTCGTAACCCCTAAAAAAAAAGAAAAATGTTTGTTAAAATTTGGAACTTAGATTATTCTTAAACTATGCCTTAGAACTGAAAAAAATAAAAAAATAATAAAAAAAAACTGCGATAGCAGGACTTGTATTGAGTTGGACTTTATCAACCAGAGAACCAAGAGTTGGGGGAAGAGCCCGGCCTGAGTGATGCAGCCCACAAGGAGCTGCACCGCCTCGCTGTAGGCCTTCGCTGCTCGGGTTCTCAGGTCTGTCCCCTCCTATGTGGACTAAGTGTGAACACACAGAAACAAAACCAAAAGAAAAAACTTAAAAGAAGGGGCTTTTTTTTTTTAAGTCATATTTGCCCTCCAATTTTTAATCGCTATTTCAAAGTCTTTTACCACGTTTTCCATCACTGTGAGTACGTGTACTGACTCTTCATCATTTAGTTTCCATATTCTCTTCAAGCTTTCATTCCATTTTGTTCGGTGGTAATGGAAGTTATCCCACTTCATCCATATACTAAGACTATCTAGCTCACCTTTACATTGCAAACAAACGTCTCCTTTTTCCTGTATAGCTGTGTGGACTTTGTTCCTTATCTCGGGTTTGTCCCTAAGATCGAGTAGGATTCATCTTGTTATATTTGAATTTTCGTATTGGGGTTTTTCTCCTTCTACCGGTTTTGTAATGGGGTGAGAAGAACCAATATTTGTATCTTCTGGTAAAGTTCTTTTTTCAAAATCCCTCATTATCCATGGATATTTTTTTTCTAAATCTGACCGTGTCAGTGACTTTAGGTTATTGCACACTTGTGTTTTCTCTTCCTCGTTTAAGTCAAAGTGCCCGTTCAGCTGCTGAGGCACGACTTTGGTTATATCTTTCAGATAGAGTTCTCCCCATATGAGTCTATTGCTCCTCTTGAAAAATAAGAAGGTCGGCTCCCCTTCTGTGGTCATTTTCTGAAATAGTTTTTCTGTCGTTTGAAGGGATCCTTTAAAGCTCTTTAAAATGACAGAGCCGTTTGGGGTGTTACTTTTAACAGAGTCTGTGTTGGGATTGTCTGTTCCTTCCGTAGGTTTTGGGTCGTTTCCTTGCTCTGTGTCCTCTTCTGATGAGGTTTCTTCCTCATTTTCTGTGTTGTTTCACGTTATTATCTTATTTCCTTCCTCATCTTCCTCCGAACTTGAGGCTTCTATTTGGCTTTCAATGTCTTGTTTATTTAGTTTCATTTCTCCTTCTTCTTCTTCTTGGCATGATATGTCATTTTGTTGAACTGGTATTGATATCCATTTCCTCTGTTTCTGTGCTGTTATTGTTGCTTTCCATTTCAATGGTGTGAGATTTCTTAGCGTTCCGTTTCTTTTGCTTCCTAGTTTTTCCTCCTGCATTGTTCCTGCTTATTGCCTGGTTTCCTAACGTAGTCGTCGCGTTAGCTGGGGGTTGTAGGACTGGAAACTCTTCTGATTCAGTTGTTTGTGGTTCGTTTACTGTTTGGCCAGTAGCTCGAGAGTCCTGTGTTGTGAGCTTAGGACTGATTACTGGAATGGCTACTGCTGCAGGTGTTATGGCGCCTCCTGCTCTTTCTGCAAGGGTCCTGTTAGGACAAATGTCTATTTTATGGGATGTGTTCCCACATTTACGGCACGGTGACTCACATTGATTCAATGTGTGTTCTGTCGATAAGCAGTTGCGGCATGTGTTGTTTTTCGGGCAGTAAGCGCTAAGGTGGCCCAAAGCGGTGCACCGAAAAAATTGTTTTATTACGCCTGGATAATTGACTATTACTCTTGCTGAGCCTAAAAAAATCAAGTTAGGGACCTCTGTTTTCATCTCGATTGAAATGCTCACTTCCCCTGATTTCCACTCTGTGATATTGGCGTCTTGTCTGATTTTTACGTTTCGGACAATCCCCCACTTGGAGAAAATAGTTTTCTTCAAGTGGGGAAAATCCCTTTCTCTAGATATTCTAGAGGAAACCTGTCAATTTTTACAGATTTTAAAATACTCCCGACTAGTAAGGGAAGGTATTTTTTTCCCTTCACATTCTACACCTTTAAGGAACGTTTCTCTTGTCTCTATGTTGTTCGTTACTATTTGAAATCGTCCCTCCCCCCACCATAAGGGGTAAGCCCGTAAATGCTTTCTGCTTTCGCGACGTTGAGAAGAGCTTTCACAAATGTCACTTTCTGTATGTTTGGGTCAATTTCAATCCCGAGAGTATAAACTCTTGGTAAGAATTTAGAGATTGTTTAAAGGCGAATACTTTTCCCACGGAAAAAGAAAGTTGAGTCCCCGAAAAAGGAAGACCTTAAGACAGGCCTGTACCGTTTGGCATGAGGCCGCAAGAAAAAGCTACACTTGCAACACTTGCAGGCACAAACTCGACTTGTTTGTCGGTTTGCTTACTTGGGAAATGGAGTAAAACCAGGTTTAAAATAGCTTGGTAACTTTAACATTTATTATACCCAAGGTAAAATACTTTCTACATTTATATCTCCTCCTGAGATTTTTATTTAATAAGGTTAAAACACCTTATGGTAACTTGTTCTGGTAAAATACTTATGAGCTCTGTATTACTAAAATCTTAATAGGTAGTCTCCCATGATGGTTGTTGTTGCAAAGAATGTTTTTTGATTTCAGTGGTGATTAGTGAGTTTTAGATATCAACACAAAACCAAGTAGTTCACCCTCCAGATCATAATACCTCACATTCAACAACACAGGAAGGCACTCGACCCTCATCCATGTCCAAATCATATGCGGAAGCTGCAAGAACCCAGACTTTTTCGTCGCAAGAGCAAACAAGCTCTAATCTCATATCAGCTTTAACCTCGTCACTTGCAACAATGCTGCATGAATTCAGCAAAGCAAGCACCTCACCATCCTCCAGAAAAAGATTCTACCTAGAAACCCAATCCATATTAACAGCTCTCTATAATGTTTAAAAAATTAAAACCAAATTCTCTCATGATAACAGCATGGAATGCCAATGGCTTAACTAATAAAATTCTCCAGCTGCAAATATTTGCAAAAAGATACAATCCAGACATAATCTTGATCAGTGAATCCCACCTCAGACCGTCAAACAATCCAAAACTATGAGGCTATATTTTATACAGGACAGACAGACTTAACTCTAGTGGAGGCGGAACAGATATTTTTATCAAAAATTATTTAAGCCACAAGGCACTGACCAACCCCCAAACTCTAAACCTTGAGATGACGAGTGTGGAGGTGCACACTAATAACGCAGGCAAACTCAAAATCTACGCAGCATACAACCCTCCCAGTATTCCACTATTGACAGCAGACTTAGACTCCATCCTCGGCTCCCATAATTATAGCAGGAGACCTAAATTCCAACCACACGGCCTGGTTCAGTTCGTCAATCAATTCCAAAGGCCGTACCTTATTCAACTATACGTTACTCAACTCATCAATAGTAGATGGACCCACTGAGCCCACACACTACAGCCGATCAGGAAGTTCTGATGTATTAGACATAGTTATCCTCAGAAACATCAAATATCAATACCAGCTGAAGACAGTAGAAGAGCTTAACTCAGATCATAATCCCATCCTACACAGGTTAGGACTTCAAGATCAGCTCTCTTCCCATCATTCTTTCATACCATGGGACAAGTTCTCTAAGGTTCTCCCAGTCCACATCGGTCCGCCCCCTGTCATTCGTAAAAAAGAAGAAATAGATCAAGCTGTAAACAATTTAACTAGGCAAATCAACTCAGCAATAGCATCAGTCACTCAAACCACTGTCTTCCACGCTCCTAACTGGATCCAGAAGAGATAATGAACCTGATTAGGGCCAAAAACAAGGTCAGAAAGCGATATCACAATACTAGATCCCCGCAGGACAAAGCAACCTTAAACACTTTGAACAGACAGGTTTGAGAAGCCCTCCAGATCCACAGGAACTCCAAATGGGAAACCAAACTCAAAGAAATCAACCCAGAAGATAAATCCATGTGGAAGTTTATAAAATCTCTTTGTACCAAAAGACAACCACTTCTCCCTTTAATGACCAATCTTGGAATTGCACACACAGATGAAGAAAAATTAAACGCCCTAATTGACAATCTGGAAAATCAATGCAGCCCATCTTATGCAAACTTAAATATCAATCTTATTTACAAAGTTCATCGTAAAGTTAGAAATGCACTAAGTTAGCCTAAGGATGATTCAGAAACCATCACCCCCACACAGCCAACAGAAATAATAAATATCATTTCCCATCTGAAGAATAAAAAGGCCCCCGGCCTTCACGGCATTACCAATAGAATAATAAAGCTACTCCCACAGAAAGCCATAATTCATCTAGTTAATATTACCAATTCCATTTTAAGATTCCAGTACTTTCCTGCAGATTGGAAAATCGTGGACATTATACCTCTGAAAAAACCTGGTAATAACCCACAACTTCCCCAAAGCTACAGGCCCATCATTCTTCTTTCCTGTCTTGGCAAAGTAATAAAAAAGGTCATCCTATCAAGACTACAATCAGCAGTGGACCAACAGAAAATAATCCCAAATGAGCAATTTGGGTTTCGCAAAGCTTACAACACAGTGCAACAAATTCATCGACTAACAGAACATATTGCTGTGTTTTTGGATGTTGCCAAGGCCTTTGATAAGGTCTGCCATCAAGGCCTTATCTTCAAACTAATTGAAAACAGTATCCCAATTAAACTAGTGAAACTCATATATTCATATATCAACGAAAGATACATGCAAGTAAAACTCAATGGAATTGTTTCCTCAAGGTGCAAAATTCTAGCGGGAATACCTCAAGGTTCTCTTCTGGCCCCAATACTTTTCACAACTTACATGGCAGATATTCCTCTCAATCCAAGAACAAATACTACGGCCCTTTATGCCGACAACACCGCTATTCTAGCTAGATCGCTCAGCCCTCGCCTAGCAATCACTAGACTCCAAGGAAGTATCAATTAGCTAGCAAACTGTTCACCAACTGGAGGATTCAAGTGAACCCCCTCAAAAACTTAGCCATAATGTTTTCAAGAAGAAAGATCTGCAACAAAGAAGACATCCTGCTCTCTGGTCAAAAGATCCCATGGCAATCAGAGACCAAATACCTTGGGGCATTAATGGATAAGAAACTCCTTTTCAACAAACACATCAATCTCATTTGCTCCAAATCTTCCAAAGTCATAGCTCAGCTCTACCCATTGATCAACCGTAACAGCAAATTGAACCTACATAATAAATTGCTTCTTTACCAGATGGTAATACGTCCAGTCATTACCTACGCCTCACCAGCATGGAGTCACACTTCAAGATCTAACATTTCAAAATTACAGAGAATCCAAAACAAATGCCTTATGATGATCCTGGATGCACCGTGGTTCGTCAGAAACTCACAAATTCACCGAGAAACCGGCACTCCATACATCTCCTCCCTTCTTCATGAAGTCAAGTTCACATTCAAACCCACTAATAGTACAAGCTGTCAATTACAACGAGACTGATTACTACAAACACAAAAGACCGAAGGCTATTCTTCTCCCAACCGATCATAGCTAACACAACTGCCCTCAGAGGGCGAGCTTAATTGCTCACAAATCTCCCACTCCCAAACAACTCTCATTACAGATAAAGGGGAATATGAAAAGCACTAGTGCTTCACCCATCCTGTCAGTAATGTTATTGGTATTGATTGGTAAAATCTTAGTATTTCTATCCTGGCTCCCACTGATGAGACCTCAATAAAGGTCGAAACCGGTCTGGGTAGTGGTCCCACTGCTTTTAATACAAAACATCATACATCTCTGGATTTTTGCCAGCCTGGCTCCCACTGATGAGTCCTCAATAATAGCACCTAAAGGAAAGCTCCAGTTCCAGATCGAAGAGAAAAGGCGTTTTGGTGTTGCACTACCCTAAGGATCAGCTACACAGTTAACTGTTAACTTCTGTGGCTAGATGGATCTCAATCCCGTGGATTATAATCCCTTCATCGCTAGGAAGTTGATTTAAATTATTAAGAGATTATCGAGCACCTGGCTCGCCCAATTTAGGGCTGTGTGGGAGCGCATGTACGGATGAGCAGAGCCGCTTTCTGGCACTTGTGCTTCCACCTGTCATTTTCATCGTAGTTAGAGGACTCTCTAATGAGTTGGTTTGGGTGAATTGCTGCTTTGGTGAAAAATGCAGTTGCAATGTAACAGAGATACATCGGAACATCAGCATCTCGGTGGAGGAGAGCATTCCTGACAAACCACGGAGCATCAAATATCATACGAAGGCACTTGTTTTGGATGACCTGCAGCTTCTTGATGTTGCTGGGGGCAGTGTATCCCCAAGCCGGCGATCCGTATATGAAAGTGGGTCTGATGGTTCTTTTATAGATCTTAAGTTTGTTGTTAATATTCATTTTGCTTCTTCGGTTGATGAGGGAGTAGAGTTGGCTGATTGCTGTGTTGGTTTTATTACAAGCATAAGTAATGCGCGGGTTGAAGCTGAGTCGGTTATCCAGTTGTATGCCTAGATACTTGGTTTTGGTTTTCCATGGGATTTCTGTGTTAAAAAGTTTGATTACTCCGTGGTGTGTTGCTTTTCGTCTTGTGAAGAGGATAGCAGTGCTTTTCTCTGCATTGACTTCTACTCTCCATTTCCTGAACCAGTCTTCCAGGCTAGTTGCTGCGTTTTGTAGACGCTGCTTGGCTAAGTGCGGTCTGAGAGATCTGCTCAGAATCGCCATATCGTCCGCATAGCTAGCAATGGTGGTTGATGCTGCGTTTGGGATATCTGCGACGAAGATGTTAAATAGTAGTGGCGAAAGTAGTGATCCTTGGGGGATCACTACTTTCGCTACTTTCACCGAGAAGAAACACCCTCGGTGATTCTTCTCAGTGAGGATCTGAGTCCGTGCAGCTTCACCTGGAATTTCCGGTCTTTTAGCAAGGAGTCTATGAGTTTGGTAAGATAGAGAGGTATGTTAGCTGTAAATAGTTTATATACAAGGCCTTTTTGCCACACTTTATCAAAGGCTTTTTCAACGTCGAGAAAGATAGCTCCTGTGTGTTGTCCCCAGTTGAAACCAGTTGTAATGAATTCTGTCAACCTGTGGACCTGTTGGGTAGTGTTATGGTCAGCATGGAAGCCAAATTGTTCACCCAGGATCAGGTGAACAGCTTGCAGTCGGTTTAGAATGACTTTTTCCGTTATCTTTCCCAGGCATGATAAACAGCTGATTGGTTTGTAGTTTTGCGGGAATTGTGGTGCCTTACCTGGTTTGTGGATGAGAATAATGTCTGCGTGTTTCCATCGAGTGGGAAAATAACTAAAACGGAGTATTGCATTAATAATGGCAACGAGGTGCATAACTGCCTTATGCGGGTGCTCCTTGGTGGTTTTGTTTGTAATTTCGTCTGGTCCTGGGGTTTTTTGTTGTTGATTTTTCTTATTATGGAGTAGACTTCTCTAGGTGAAGTATTGCAGATATTTTCACAGCTGCAGGGCTGGCGTAGTGCGTTTCGGACATGTCTGTGTATTCTTTCTATGAAAAGTAAGTCTGCATGTGCATAATTTGGGCTACATTGAAGTTGTAGGGCGTCTGCAAAGGCTTCAGATTTTTCATCGTCTCTATAGACAATACCTCTTTCTCCGTGAATGGGCTGTATGGCAGAGCGGTTCGTTCGGAGAGCCTTAGTCATCTTCCACATGGAGTTGTCTTCTGCTTCAAGGGAACACAGTTTTCTTTCCCACTCTTGGTTTCTGTAATCTTTCAATGCGTAGCGAATTAAATTAGTCGCTCTATTTAGCTACTGGCGATCTTGAGGAGAGAGTGTGGTGTGATAGCGGCACCTGAGCTTATTTTTATTGCGGATTAAAGTGCGGATACCTTCCGGAAGTAGGTTTTCTTGGACTGGGATGTGGGCAGACGAGGCTGCAGATAAGCCAACATGTATTTTATTTTCAAGGTACTGGACCGCTGCATCAATTTTTTCTTGCGACGATATAGTTGGTACTGAGCCTATTAGGGTGCTGAGAGTAGTATTAAATTTTTTGAAGTTAGTACGCGTCTGGCTGGGAATGAGTTTTGGATCCCCTCCCAGGCTTAAAAGTACTGGGCTGTGGTCAGAACTGAGGTCATTAACGACTTGCAGTTGAAAGCGATATGATGTGTTCTTGAAGGCAATGTCAAGCACATCTAGTCTGCCTCGCGGCCCGTAGTGCGTTGGTTCAGCCGGGCCTGTGATAACGATGTTCCTTAGTGAGGCGAAGTTGTATAGAACGCGTCCGTTGCTGTTGAAGCCTTTGCTATTCCATAGTGGATGTTTAGAGTTAAGATCACCTGCCACAATTGTTGCTTCAGTTGTATCGAGCAGCTGAGAAAGATCAGAGGATAATAGAGTGTTGCCAGGGGGGTTATAGACTGAAAATATTTTGAGACTGCCTGCATTATTGGTGTGGATTTCGACACCAGTATTTTCCAGATTTGTTGTGTTGATCTTTGATTTCATTATGTCAGATGTTCCTCTTGACGTAAATGGCAGTACCGCCACCTCTGGCATTAGGTCTGTCGTTTCTGAGCAATGAGTAATATCTGAGTTTAGGGTAATCACAGGGTCGGAGGTGAGTCTCATTTATCAGGAGTATATCAATTTTGTAGCGGTCTGCAAATTCTCGTAGCTCCAGGAGTTTATTATTGAGACCGTTGGCATTCCAAAATGCGATCTGTAAAAAGTTCGTTGTGCTGGTCGGATTATCCATTAATCATTGTGAAAATGACTTGGGTGTTCCTCGGGAATTTGTTGGTGTCAGCCTGGGAGGGGTTTGTTTTGCTGAATGCCAGTAACATCTCTCCCAGAGTAGCCGCAAGCGTTGCGGTGGAGTTTGGGCTGCTCGATCCCGGCATGTTGTGTGAAGAGAGCACGGAGGCATATGATTTGTTGGGTGTTACTGTCTGCGCTATGACTTCCGGAGCAGGTTGTGTGCCATGCTTCTGAGTGGGCGGGGCTGTTGCCTCTCTCTCGTCTTCAACAGGTTAGATGGGTAAAAAGAACAGCCCTTATAATTGGCTGGATGTGGGCCACCACAATTTGCACATTTTGCAGGCGTTGTCTGTGGCTTAGTGCAGATGTGTGAGGGATGGTTGTTACCGCACTTTACACATTTGTATTCTGCCCTGCATAGTTTCTGCGCATGCCCATATTTTTGGCAGCGATGGCATTGACCAGCCGATGCCTTTCTTCTCAGTGGCTCAGTCCTGATCACTAAGTTGCAGACTATTCTGAGATCGTAGATTTCTCTCTGATCTTTACTGATCTCCACTAAGACCAGAGGCATGGGACGCTTGTCTGCTCTATACATACGAGAAATCTTGATTGGCTCCAAGCCTTGTGATCTGAGGTCAGTAGCTATCTCTTCTGATGTTATGTTTTCTACCAATCCTCTGATCACTACCTTAAGGTTCTTTTCACTTTTTAGTTGGTAAGTATGGTATGGTAGTTTCTGTTCATCCATAAGCCTGGTGAGCTGGCGGTAGTCCGTTGTTCCTTCCGGCTGTATGCTGACTCCATCAATTGTTTTTGGCTGATGAGAATTTGATGTTATTGTTCTTCATCATTCGTGCAAGTGACGTCCATTTTTCCTTAGATCTCAGAATTACTGGTGGTATCCTCTCTTTGGGCTGTCAGTATATCTGTCTCTGTTCTTGTACCAGATAGCACTGATGTGTCCATTTGATGTACTATTTCAGGTTCTGCTGCTGGTGAACTCTTCTTATGCTTTTTTCTGCTGACAACCTGATAGTCTGCAGAGTTATCTGAGTCCACTAGGGGTTGGTTGTTTACCGGTGACATAATCTCTCTGGTGTTATCTTGAGAAGTGCTGGGGAGAGGGTCAGGGGATTGACAGTCCTCTGTATCCACTTCTTCTACTTGGTGGATTGCCACCTTATCTGGCCATTTCCTTTGTAGAAGGCCACCAATGACAGCCAAAAGCCGTTTGAAATCAAGCTCGTCGTATGGAGAGTCCATAGTTTGGCTTTAGAGAAACTAGCAGTTTCTCGGGTAATCCTGTAGACCTGTAGACTGAGTTAGTCTACTAGCAATGTAGGCCTAGCGAATCGCGCTTGTAATTACAAATGACTTACCTGGATAAAGCACTATGGAAAATAAAGTGACTGTTTATGGTAGCAAGCAATTAACTACTATTACTAATGAATAAGCATAAATATAAATCGCTAAAAACATATCAAACCAATTCATAATTCATCATCAATAATACACGACACTAAACACTAACACACGAGCCGCCATCAATCTCCCATGATATACTCTCAGCTAGACAGCCTCTGCTTCCCAGTCCAAAAGAAGATCCAGTTCCAGCGGCCCGAACGGAGAGCTCCATGCTTAGGTTCTACCGTAGTACCCCAGCCTTGGTAAGACTTCTTTTCTCTTTATTTGTTGCTTTATCTTTCCGTTCTGGTATCTCTTTGCTTGCCGCGAGGAACGCCCAGCGTTCCTCGACTTTGCCCTCCTTTACAACCCCTTTCTACAACCAGTAGTTAGGAATTCCTTTAACAATGCCGCTTTTTTGCCCAGAACTAACCATTGACCATTGACGTTACTGACAGGATGGGTGAAGCACAAGTGCTTTTCATATTCCCCTTCACCTGTAATGAGAGTTATTTGGGAATGGGAGATTTGCGAGCAATCAAGCTCGCCCTCTGAGGGCAGTAGTGTTAGCTATGATCGGTTGAGAGAAGAATAGCCTTCGGTCTTTTGTGTTTGTAGTAATCAGTCTCATTGTAATTGACAGCTTGCACGATTAGTGAGTTTGAATGTGAACTTGACTTCACGAAGAATTTTTCTGCAAGATCACGAAGAAGGGAGATGTATGGAGTGCCGGTTTCTCGGTGAATTTGTGAATTTCTGATGAACCATGGTGCATCCAGGATCACCCTAAGGCATTTGTTTTGGATTCTCTGTAATTTTGAAATGTTAGATCTTGAAATGTGACTCCATGCTGGTGAGGCGTAGGTGATGACTGGACGTATTACCATCCGGTAAAGAAGCAATTTATTATATAGGTTCAATTTGCTCTTGCGGTTGATCAATGGGTAGAGCTGAGCTATGACTTTGGAAGATTTGGAGCAAATGGGATTGATGTGTTTGTTGAAAAGGAGTTTCTTATCCATCAATACCCCAAGATATTTGGTCTCTGAATGCCATGGGATCTTTTGACCAGAGAGCAGGATGTCTTCTTTGTTGCAGATCTTTCTTCTTGAAAACATCATGGCTGAGCTTTTGAGGGGGTTTACTTGAATTCTCCAGTTGGTGAACCAGTTTACTAGCTCATTGATACTTCCTTGGAGTCTAGTGATTGCTAGGTGAGGGCTGAGCGATCTAGCTAGAATAGCGGTGTCGTAGGCATAAAGAGCCGTAGTAGTTTTTGGGTTTAGAGGAATATCTGCCATGTAAGTTGTGAAAAGTATTGGGGCCAGAAGAGAACCTTGAGGTATTCCCGCCAGGATTTTGCGCTTTGAAGAAACAATTCCGTTGAGTTTTACTTGCATGTATCTTTCATTGATATATGAATATATGAGTTTCACTAGTTTAATTGGGATATTGTTTTCAATTAGTTTGAAGATAAGGCCTTGATGCCAGACCTTATCAAAGGCCTTGGCAACATCCAAAAATACAGCAGCAGTGTGAAGGTGCCAGTTAAAGCCATGAGTGATATATTCTGTTAGTCGGTGAATTTGTTGCACCGTGTTGTGAGCTTTGCGAAACCCAAATTGCTCATTTGGGATTATTTTCTGTTGGTCCACTGCTGACTGTAGTCTTGATAGGATGACCTTTTCTATTACTTTGCCAAGACAAGAAAGAAGACTGATGGGCCTGTAGCTTTGGGGAAGTTGTGGGTTATTACCAGGTTTTTTCAGAGGTATAATGTCCGCGATTTTCCAATCAGAGGGAAAGTATTGGAATCTTAAAATGGAATTGGTAATATTAACTAGATGAATTATGGCTTTCCGTAGGAGTAGCTTTATTATTCTATTGGTAATGCCGTCCGGGCCGGGGGCCTTTTTATTCTTCAGATGGGAAATGATATTTATTATTTCTGTTCGAGATGTGCGGGTGATGGTTTCTGAATCATCCTTAGGCTGACTTAGTGCATATCTAACTTTACGATGAACTTTGTAAATAAGATTGATATTTAAGTTTGCATAAGATGGGCTGCACTGATTTTCCAGATTGTCAATTAGGGCTTCTACTTTGTCCTCAATCTGTGTGTGCAACTTCAAGATTGGTCATTAAAGGGGGAAGTGGTTGTCTTTTGGTACGAAGAGATTTTACAAACTTCCACATGGAGTTATCTTCCCGGTTGATTTCCTTCAGTTTGGTTTCCCATTTGGAGTTCCTGTGGACCTGGAGGGCTTCTCGAACCTGTCTGTTCAAAGTGTTTAAGGTTGCTTTGTCCTGCGGGGATCTAGTATTGTGATATCGCTTTCTGACCTTGTTTTTGGCCCTAATCAGGTCCATTATCTCTTCTGGGATCCAGTTAGGAGTGTGGAAGACAGTGGTTTGAGTGACTGATGCTATTGCTGTGTTGATTTGCCTAGTTAAATTGTTTACAGCATGATCTATTTCTTCTTTTTTACGAATGACAGGGGGAGGACCGATGTGGATTGGAAGAACCCTAGAGAGCTTGTCCCATGGTATGAAAGACTGATGGGGAGAGAGGGTCTTGAAGTCCTAACCTGAGTAGGATGGGATTATGATCTGAGTTAAGCTCTTCTACTGTCTTCAGCTGGTATTGATATTTGATGTTTCTGAGGATAACTATGTCTAATACATCAGAACTTCCTGATAGGCTGTAGTGGGTGGGCTCAGTGAGTGCAGCTACTATTGATGAGTTGAGTAATGTGTAGTTGTATAAGGTACGGCCTTTGGTGTTGATTGACGAACTGAACCAGGTCGTATGTTTGGAGTTAAGGTCTCCAGCTATAATTATGGAATCCGTGGAGCCGAGGATGGAGTCTAAGTCTGCTGTCAATAGTGGAATACTGGAAGGATTGTACGCTGCGAAGATTTTGAGTTTGCCAGCGTTACTAGTGTGCGCTTCCACACCCGTCACCTCAAGGTTTAGAGTTTGGGGGTTAGTCAGCGAGTTGTGGCTTAAATAATTTTTGATAAAAATAGCTGTTCCGCTTCCACTAGTGTTAAGTCTGTCTGTCTGTCCTGTATAAAATATAGCCTCATAGTTTTGGATTGTTTGACGGTCTGAGGTGGGATTCACTGATCAAGATTATGTCTGGATTGTATCTTTTTGCAAATTCTTGCAGCTCGAGAATTTTTTTTGCTAAGCCATTGGCATTCCATGCTATTATCATGAGAGAATTTGGTTTAAATTTTTTAAACATTATAGAGAGCTGTTAATATGGATTGGGTTTCTAAGTAGAATCTTTTTCTGGAGGATGGTGAGGTGCTTGCTTTGCTGAATTCATGCAGCATTGTTGCAAGTGACGAGGTTAAAGCTAATGTGGGATTAGAGCTTGTTCGCTCTTGCGATGAAGAAGTCTGGGTTCTTACCGCTTCCGCATATGATTTGGACATGGTTGAGGGTCGAGTGCCTTCCAGTGTTGTCGAATGTGAGTTAATATGATCTGGAGTGCAAACTGCTCATGTGCATTGTGTCATTTCTTGGAGGAGCGTGGTTACTTCTTAATGATCCATGGTTTTTTGGATGGAAAAGGCAACCCTTGTAATTAGAGGAGTGTGGTCCTCTACAGTTGGCACAACAGGCAGGTGTCGACCTGGGTTTGGTGCAGGAGTTGGTTTGATGACCCTCACCGCATTTTAGGCATCTATATGCAGCGCTGCATAGTTTTTGGGCATGCCCGAACCTCTGGCATCTGTGGCACTGCCCTGCCGATGTCTTCTTCCTTAGAGGTTTGGTTGTGATTTTAAGCTTACAGATGTCTGTTACTTCATAGATGCTTTTTTGTGTGTTGGAGATTTCGACCAACACCAGTGGCATTGGTGTTTTATCTGACATCAACATTCTACTGACTTTGGTTGGAGTCAATCCTTGATTGATGAGGTCAGCTGTGATCTCATCAGTTGTGATGCCTTCAGCCACTCCTCTTAGAACTACCTTTAAGTTCTTCTCGCTTGCTAGCGCAAAGGTGTGGAAGGGCAGTTTTGAGTTGTCAAACATTTTCGTCATCAAGCGATAATCAGTGACAGTGGTAGGGTGGATGATCTTTACACCCTCTTCAGTATTTCTTGCCCAGGTAAAATTGATATTATGTTCTCCTAGGGATCTTGAGGCTGAGGTCCATTTGTCTTTATCTCGAAGGATAACTGGAGGGACCTTTTCTTTTCTGTCTTGGGAGATCTGATTTTGTTGAGTTGTTACATTATCTTCTAATTCACCTCCCGATGTTCTTCGTCTTCTATTAGATTGTTCCTCATGAGAACAATCGAACTGTCGGGGAATCTTTGTAGGTAGAACAGGTGTAATGTCCTCTTCTATGTCCAAATCATCATCTTTAGTGTCATTTACTTGAGTGAAGAGATTCAAGCAACCATGATAGTCTGTATCAAATTTCTTAAGGAGGAATTTGAGAATGTCAAGTGACATATCTTTGTTTAGCTGTTGAATGGCGTCCTTGATATCGTTTACATTCTCCATTCTTGTGTACGAAATGTTAAGATATATTTCGGATAGGTATGATGGCGAATAGAACAGGCTAGGGCCAGAAAATTGTATCAAAAGTTAAATTCTTACCTTCTATTCCGCAAACAAAGCAGATTCACAATATCTAAAACTCACTAATCACTACTGAAATCAAAAAACATTCTTCGCAACAACAACCATCATGCGAGACTACTATGCGAGCCGCCATCTTTTTTCTGCCCAGACCTAAGACCCTCGGTATCGAGGTCAAGCAGCCCGAAAACGAGCGGGCGTTAGTGAAAGCTCTGATAGAGACAGTAGGAGCGGTAAACATATACGGTTTCACACTGTACTCGACGGAGAGATTTCAAATCGTGGTCAAAAACGACCAAACAAGAATGAAATTATTAGAGGGTTTCCCTTGTTTGGGACAAACAATGAAGCCTTTTTTCGTAGGGAGTCTACGCAAAATATTAAAAATAACCAGATTTCCCCTAGAATACCTGGAGAACGAAGCCGACATCAAGAAATTCTTTAGCCAATGGGGTGAAATTCATGATATCAAAGCGATTGAACACGCAGAATATAAAGGCTGGAAAACAGGTGAAGTAGAAATCCAGATGGATATGAATACAGAAGTTCCCAACTTCGTTTTGTTGGGGCAAACAAGAGTTATGGCCAACTACCCGTGTGTTAAAAGATTGTGCTTTCGATGTGGCTCTGATAAACTCCTCGGGGCAGATTGCCCGAGAATACAATGTAGAAACTGCAAATCAACGAAGCACAAATTAGAAAGCTGCACAGAACCTTGTCTTAAATGTGGGGACTTGACCCACAAAGTTGGCACATGCCCGCACAAGACGCATTCAGAAGTAACTGGAGGGACCATAACACCGGTCAGGGCTACACCCACGGGAAAACCTGAGGCATTACCAAAGAGCGATTTTCCGGAGCTCCGCCATCAGGCCGAAAAAGGGGCAACAGCGGAAAACATAACCTCCGCAAAAACCGCGACGGGTACGATACCTAAGGCAACTCGCCACACGAAGGACAAAACCGCCAACATCGAGATTGCAAACAGCGAAACACGCAGGAAAGAGGAAGAAGTTGTCATAACCAGCGCTCCAACAAAGCGCACGAGAGAAATAGAAACAGAGGAAAAGAAAAAAGCTAAACAAAGCAGCCTACTGTCATCATCGGAAGATGAAATGGATAACACCGACACTACAGGCCAACGTGGGGAAACAGGCACAAAGCCCCTCCACGTAGACGCAACAAGGCCGGGAAACCCTTCCCTGGTAACAAACGAACCTACAGAACCCCACACATACCCACGGAACGGACATTGCCAGCGACACAGATATGGAATATGAAGGCAACCTCCTTATTGATACGGACGCAAATAGTACAAACAGCTCTGACGAAGAGCCAGATGTGGTTCACGTAGACCCACGAACAGATGAAACCCCCCCCCTTCCTTTTAACATCAATATGGAATTTAAAATCGCCACTTTAAACACTACCGGTCTACGCAACCCTTTTGCGCAAAGCGTTGTCTGGAGGCTAATGTTAACGCACAAAATTAATATCCTCCTGATCCAAGAAACCCATTTCTATAAGCATTGGGACGTGGAGAACTTCTCGAGAAGCTACTGGTGATTCGGGAACGCGCACTCGCGAGGGGTGGGGATACTAATTCGCCCCCCCCCCCCAATCGCGGGGAGGGGTTCTTCAACGTCCAGAAAGACGCTACAGGACGTCTAGTAGCGGTGGACTGGAAGTACGGTGGCCGTACCATCCGACTTGTTGCAGTTTACGCCCCGAACAGCCCACACCACAGAAGTGGTTTCTTCTCTGCCCTTGAAAACTATCTCCTGGGAGCAGATCACCTCATAGTAGCCGGAGATTGGAATTGTGTGGAAAACACACGTTTAGACAAAGTGGGCGGGAATGCAAATACCGGAACTGGCGGCATTGCCGCCTTAAAACGATGTTGTGTAAACCTTGACCTAGTCTCGTCGATATCTGGTCGCGGCACCACGTTGTCTGGAGGCGGAATAACCCCAAAGTAGAGACAACGTGGTGCCGCGACCAGATATCGACGAGACTAGACAGGGTGTACGTATCTCAAAACTTGGAACAACATGTTCAGAGGATACGTCACACCGCAGCACACAACATGTCAACAGACCACAAAATGATCATATTCAAAATCACACTCCCAGAGGTTATGGAAACAGCCAGAGGTCCTTGGAGGCTCCCTCCTACCTTTCCCAGTCTTTTTAGCGACCAGCTACAGAACCTTTGTGACACATGGACAAACACCAACTGGGACTGGGAAAACTGGCTGCGCTTCAAGTGGCAGGCTAAGGAACTGTTTCAAAAATGTTGGCGCGAAAGGGCCTACCAACAACGTAAACAGCTGAGGGATCTCTACAGGGAACTCGGCTGGTATCGGATAAACGAACGGAGCGGAGTTCCCTGCGGAGATCTTATCAGACAAGTAGAAATAGAGCTGCGGCAGAGTAGAGTCGAGGACCTCGACTTTCGAACGAGACTCTATCTCAGAAATTTGGAAACAGCTTCCGCCGCATTCTACAATCGACAACGGGTGGCGACAAATGACGAGAGAACGATTTTCCAGATCGAAGAGAAGGGCCAGATTCTAAACTCAACCCATGAAATACTCTGTCATTTTCATCAGCAGTATCTCGGCATCTTCTCTGACTAGCAGGGCACGGATGACTTCAGCGAGTGGGCCGTCAAACGTTTTCCCGATCATCTTAGTGCCCTGCATGACAGGCCGATAACTGCGGCGGAAATAAAGGCAACGTGCAAAACGATGAAGACAAAAAAGACCCCAGGGCTAGACGGATTGGGGATAGAATTCTATAGATCTATCTGGGATTTTGCACTGTCAGCATTAGTAAACATCTTCAACGAATTCTTCATTTCGGGAAACATCCCCGAGGAATTCGTTAAGAGCTATACAATCTTTATCCCCAAGAAAGACCGAGATCGGACTTTGTCAAATAACTGGCGTCCAATCTCCTTAACCAATTTAGACTACAAGCTCTTCGCAAAAATTATCTGCACGCGTATTAAGGGCAGAATAGAAAATATAATAACAAGCTCACAAGTCTACGGAATCCCTGGTAGATCTATGTAATTTAATCTCTTCTTGTTAAGAGACCTAATCAGACTGGCCAAGGAAAAAAAATACCCCCTGGTACTTCTCTCCACCGAACTGGAAAAAGCGTTTGACAGCGTCAACCACATGTACTTGCAGCACACCCTCAAAAAAATAGGTGTGGGCCCGAGACTTCGGCGTACAATTAAAAATATGTACGCGGAGGCCTCGACACAACTGTCTATTAATGGGTTTCTGACAGAACCGATCCGCATAAAGAGAGGGGTTAGGCAAGGCTGCCCGCTAAGCCCCCTCCTCTTTTCTTTAGCGTTAGATCCCTCATCAAGAGAATTGAGAACACCCCCGCAATTAACGGTATTCCACTGCCCCAAGTCTCCAGACAATGTAAAATAGTGGCATATGCAGACGATGTAGTGGCTACACTCAGAGATTCTGAGTCCATCTGCATCTATCTTGACATACTGTAAAACTTCAGCATAGTCAGTGGTCTCCGAGTTAACGCACAAAAAACTAAAATCAAAAGTTTTGGAAATTTCCATAACACTGGACTTCCCTACGGTTTAACGCTGCATATGCAGCCCCTAACAATACTAGGCGTTCCATTTTCTGAGACCCTAGCATTACCAACTCAAAAATTGCAGGAAACAAGCATGGAAAGGATAAGGCTGTTCAAACCAAACTTTTTCTCCTTTTATGGCAGAGCCACAGTAATAAGAACAATCATTACCCCAATGCTGATGCACACAGTCAACATCACAGGCATCACACTGCTACAAGAAAATCAATTATCAAAAAACCTCATAGACTTCTTCTGGAATGAGAAAAAACACGAAGTAAAAACAGAATACCTACAACTAAAACATGAAGGGAGGGGGGGGGGGGGTACGCTCTGCCCGATCTCAAAAGCTTGCTCCATGCAAACACATTCAAAACCGTACGGAAGGCCTTAAACTCAAACCACACTTCAGGCCTCCTCATTAGATATTTTATAGGATTTTTCCTCCCCCTCTTTGGGATCACGGACTATGCTTGACCCCGCGCAAGGGTGGTGCCCAAGTGTTACCGCACACTAGTGAAATCGCTCACAACACTCAGAGACAAAGGAACAGAAATCCTCACACACAAACCCAAAGCAGTATACTGGGATTTCTTCCAACTCTCCAGGCGTGATACACCAAATCTCAGGACCAACAACGAAATTCTTTTTAGAAACATTAAAAATAGCTGGGGACAGCCTTTTCATCGGGATCTCGTCTGGCGAATAGCCTACGGGCGGCTCCCGGTGAAACAGGTTAAATCCAGGTATGTATCCAGTCCGTGCGACCCCTTCTGTGATGTCTGCCGAGGAGTGGAAACGGTGGAGCATTTTTTTTTTTTTTTTTTTTTTTTTGCCCACCAGCCCAACGCATCTGACAAAGACTGAGCACAGCATTGGGAATCCCGATGCTGTCACTAGAAGAGGTCGTACGTCTACAATTCCCTCCACCGGTCAACAAGACCCAAAAGTTCGCTATCTTCTTAATTAACGTTTTAAAGTATCACATCTGGAAGGTACGGAAAAAATCCCAAGTACAGGACGCAAATTTAATGTACGCAAGAATAAGGAAAGTTTTTTTTTTTTTCTATCTACCTAAATTTCTTGCGCAAGAGAGACATTTATTAGGAGACTTTAAATTTGTGAACAAATACTGCAAACCACCGAAAATATGCTTTCTCATACAGGGACGTCAAGCCCTGTAAATATCTTTAGAATCCACAAAACCCCACCTAACTCTCCCTAGGAAAAGTAATAACTATTCTGTCCTTCCTCGCCACAATGCCTTCGCTGGCACGGATTCTCTTACTCCAAATAAGGGGGGGGGGGGGGTAGATCTGAGAACCCGGGCTGCGAAGGCTTACAGCGAGACGGTGCCGCTCCCTGTGAGCGGCATCTCCCGGGCCAGGCTCTACCCCATTTTAAGTCCCAATGATACCAGGTCTGCAAGTTCTTCAAAACGTTTTTATTAATTTCATCTTACCGGACCTTAAGTCCTTAAAAAGGAAAAAAAAAAAAAAAAAATCTAGTCCGGGCCTTAAGTTCGAATTTTATGGTAAATTTATATATCCAGTCTGGACCATAAGTCCTTAGATTTTCAATAACAGCAGGAAATTTTAATAACCTGGAATACAAATAAGGCTATTATACTTAGTAATAAAATTTACGCACAAACATTTAAACTGTAAAGTATTGTTCCAAAACAGGGTCAACGGATATCCTCCTTAGACACCTGACTAAATTATTAAATTGGATAAACTTATATGCGAATTCTAGACAAAATTTTATGGTTAACTATTTTTTTTTTTTTTTGAACAGATGAATTGAGATTATGTGTTACAGACCAATTAGCCAAAAGCGGCTAAATAGGTTGACTGAGGCCTCTTTTACCTCCTACTATCCTCCTCTCTGACTGTCTGCTGATCCTCAGCATGCTTTTTTTTCTCCAAAGGCCAATGATGAGAGACATGAACTCCCATTCTACCTCAATAAAGGTCGAAACCGGTCTGGGTAGTGGCCCCATTGCCTTTAATACAAAACATCACACATCTCCTCTAGGAGATGTGCTTTGCATTAAGTGTAAATATTAAGATTAGTGAACAGAGCTTATACTACTTTTACCATGAGTTGCCTTAGTCTTGCACTACCTGTAGGATCAGCTAGACTTGCAACACTTGCAGGCGCAAACTTGACTTGTTTGTCGGTTTGCTTATTTGGGAAATGGAGTAAAACCAGGTTTAAAATAGCTTGGTAACTTTAACATATATATATATATATATATATTTATAAAAATAAATTTAACTGACTAGAACCCGAGAAAGTATAACAAAAACCTTTAATACATCACAACTAGTTTCATCGGTGATCCGACTTCTTCAGGTGAGAAATAAAAACATAAGACATAAAATAACACGTAAAATAACACGGTAAATACTGACAAAGACTGAGCACAGCATTGGGAATCCCGATGCTGTCACTAGAAGAGGTCGTACGTCTACAATACCGTGTTATTTTATGTCTTATGTTTTTATTTCTCACCTGAAGAAGTCGGATCACCGATGAAACTAGTTGTGATGTATTAAAGGTTTTTGTTATACTTTCTCGGGTTCTAGTCAGTTAAATTTATTTTTATAAATGTATACATCCCGAGTAAATCCTAATTTCAACAATATATATATATATATATATATATATACAGACACACACGCACACACACATATATATATATATATATGTGTGTCTGTATGTATGTATATCCTTTGTGCCTTTCACAAAAGTTCGTCTAAAGTATATAAAGCCTAATTTAAGTATTCTTCATCTATTCACAAAGGAGACTATTCACACACAGAAGAGGCTCCAAAACATGTGTAGCAAAGTATAAACCAATCAGTATCTTAGGTATGATGAATATAATAGGGTATATAACCACTTTATAGACTTAACTAACTTTTGGAACTTGGTCATACAAGCAGTAAGTCATCATCTATAGTTGAATTGACGTTACTGATGATATGAAGACTTCTAGGTGAGAGGGAAAAGAATAGGGAAGAAACAACTGCCTTTGCATTCCTAAACCCTAACCTGTGTACACTATCTGAACAAAAATATCCTGACATCCCTTTGTGGTACTGGATATGGCTATATAAATATATATCACAGCCACGGTGGTTGATAAAGGTATAAAAGGAAGCACACGGTCTTGAAACCTTCATAGATAAACAGAGTAAAGTGGACTGTAGTGAAAAGCTCAGCAACTTTCGACGTGATACTATCATAGGCTGCCAACTTTGCAACAACTTAGTTCTGGAAATTTCTGCCATGCTACCGCCACAGAGATCAACTGTTAAGTGATGTTATGGAGAAATAATAGCGCAATTGCAACCTAGTCACGGGACCACCAAATGCTGAAGCAAGTAGTGCAAAAAATTTGCCTATCCTCTGTTGAAACACTGTCTATTGAGTTCCGAAATTTCTCAGCAAACAACTAGCACCAAGACTCTTCATTGGAGCTGAAGAACATGGGTTTTACCTGGCTGCGCACCTGCACTAACATCAGCAAAGGCAACGCCAAGCATCAGATGGAGTAATGTAAAGCTTGTGGCCATCGGACTCAGGAGTAGTGAAAATGCCTTCTGTGACGAATCATGCTTCACCATCTGGCAGTCCGGTGTATGAGTCTGAGTTTGACAGATACCAGTAGAACGCTACCTGCCCAAATGGGTTGTGCCAACTGTGAAGTTTGGTGGAGACATAGTCTGGGGCTGTTTTTCATAGTTCAGGTTGGGTCCCCTAGTTTTAGTGACAAGGAATCTTAACACTGTGGCTTATGACATTCTAAAGTGCAGAGATGGTTTGATGAAATGGGTGTTGAAGAACTTCGCTGTCCTATACCAAACCCTGATCTCAACCGCATCAAACACATGAGATGAACTGGAATGCTGACTACGAGCCAGGCCAAATTGCCCAGTATCAATGACTGATCTCATTAATGCTCTTCTCAAGGAATAGAAGGAAATTACTGCAGCAACGCACCAAAATCTAGTGGAAAGCCTTCTCAGAAGATTAAAGGCTGTTACAGAAGCAAAGAGTAAGCCAACTTCATATTAATGCCTGCATTTTTAGAGTAATAACAGTTAGGATGAGCAGGCATCCGATATATTTTTGATCAGATGGTGTATTTATTATCTAAAACCATGCGAGTTCTGTGGTTGATTTATCTCAGTTCCACGTGGAGGGGGGTGGAATTTCTGGAAATAAAAAAATCCTCCTTGCCTCCAACAAAGACGACTAACTCGGAAACGCTGAATTCACCAATAGTTTTTTTTTTTTTTTTTTTTGGTCTGTAAATTGAGTGTGTGTGTGTGTGTGTGTGTGTGTGTGTGTGTGTGTGTGTGTGTGTGTGTGTGTGTGTGTGTGTGTGTGTGTGTGTGTGTGTGTGTTTTCTTGCCCCATTTGTCTGTACAGTATAAAAAAATTCGAGTTTTCAAGGAGTTCAGTTCGGCTAAGTTATTTTAATTTGAAAAATCCCATTTAAAGATCCTCTGGTCAAAACAAGAATCGAACACGGTCTTTTCCAAAATGAAGGACGCGATGCCCCGTTGGTCTTCTAATAACGCTACGGAAGCGATAACAAAATTTAATTTAATTTATAATTCTGTAAACTGCAACCATTTTCTACATCACACTATCATTTCTATAACAATTCCCCCAAAATAAGAATTCACCCAATCAGTACCGTCGACAGGGTGTAGCATAGAGGCAGCTACACGGCGCAGCTTAATAAGAGTGCTCGTTCAGCCATATTGCGGTATTCGCCGTTGCTACGTTAACGATTCCTGTTAGCGTATAAAGTTCGGAAAAAAGTTTTTCCAAGCTTAAACTGATTAAAAATTATTTGCGAACAGCAATGACCCAAGAAAGATTGGTTGGTCTAGCAACTATATCGATAAAGGCGGACATAGCTTATAATTTAAATTTAGAAGAGCTTATAAACAGTTTTATTGTGCGATATCCCCGTAGCGCAAATATTTAATTAATATCATTATGTAATCTTTTGCATTCATGTTTCTTTTCTCTTGTAATAAAAACAAAATAGCAATTGAAGATTTTCTTATATTTTTGTTTTATAATCCACGGGGACGATATTTAATTGTTTGCCTCAGGGCGCGATCTAATCTGGCGACGGGCCTGCATCCAATGCAGAAATGCATTATAGGATAAAAGTTGGAACAGAAAATTCAAATCATATCAAAGGCAAGGGGATTACGACTTTTTTTTTTTTTTTTTTAAATAAATGAATTTGAAAAGTAATCTGCAGAGGAGATGGTTCGGCAAAAATAGAAAATGTGCGCAAATACATAGGCTTGTCAATTAATTAATGTTTTAATTAGATTTAAAAATAAAGTAACTTCTTAGATCATCACAATGTGAAGCAAGGAATCTGTAAAGAACTTGACAGGAAACTTTCTTCTAATAGTTCATCTTCTGCATGTAACGGTGATTAATGACCGAATGTAATAAAGAATCGTCATTACTTTTCCTTGAATAAAGAATTAAACAATAAAAATAAATAAAGAATTTAGCACAAAATAACCCTTTAGAATTTTTTCTTTAGACAATAAGTACCGAAGCAATTATCGGAATCCGGTAATTGCTTCGGTACTTATTGTCTAAAGAAAAATTTCTAAAGGGTCTTTTATTCTAAATTCTTTATTTATTTTTTTTTATTGTTTAATAAAATCAAAGATTTAAGAATCTAAGAGATTGGAAATCTATCGTCTAAGACATATCATTTTCATATATAAAGGAGGGGAGGACAGTAGGAACTTGAAGACGAGATTGGGAAAGACTTCAGAAAAGACATGAATTTATCACACATGTGGGCTCGGAATATACACACCGTATATCCTGGATAGGAAAAGAAGTGTAGAATCGTCCAGCCTTGGCAATTCTTCAGGGAGAATTACAGTTCGAGAGAGAGAAACTACGATCAGATGAAACACTGTCTAAGGTTGAGCGTCTTCCCTGAGCAATTCCTTTTTACCTTTGGAACACAAGTTCCGATTTAGCATCTGCCTACGTGTAAGCTGAGGTATACACTTTGGGTATAGTGGCCAAAATTGTGGAAACATTTTGGAAAAAGTGTATTTCTGGAGTTTGATCGCTCATAACATCACTTTTTTTTTTTTGAGTAATACCATAAAATTATATATCAATAGAAAGATAACTTAATCAAGAATGTAATGCAATAACTTTTATGAAGGATTTTTGATTAGAACAGCAGTTATAAAGAAGAAAACTGAAACAAATAGAAAAAATGAGATATCACAAAAATTCTCACAATGTGGGTTAATACTTAGTTGGATGACCTTTAGCGTTAATTACGGACTTACAACGCCTTCCCATGGAGTGAACCAAGTTTATTAGTTCTGCAGCTGTTATAATGTGAAACCAAGATTGAAGTATTGCTTCTATTAATTAGGTTTTATTTGTGGGTTACTGTTGACTAACAAGTTTCTTTAGTCGGCTCCATAGATTTTCGATTGGGTTAAGGTCTGGGCTATTCCCAGGCCATTCCAGCAGTGGAATATGATTATCTTGAAACCACTTTTTGCACACAGCAGCAACATGACATGGAGCTGAATCCTGTTGAAATATAAATGCTTAATTTTCTTGGAAAAGATCACGTGGGGAGGGCTTCAGTTTGGGCTGAAGTATTTCATTTATGTATCTTTGGGCATTTATATTCCAATTAATCACGCAAATTCTGCCCACACCTTTTGATGTCATACAACCTCAGATCATGACACTAAGTGGATGTTTCACGGTAGGTGTAATGCAATCAGGATGCAAATCTTCTCCGATTCTTCTCTTTACGTATTTTATGCCATCACTACCAAGCAGAGAGATTTTGGTCTCATCACTCCAAATAACACTGTCCCATTGTTCCGCTGTCCGGTTAACATGGGTTTTAGCCCATTTTAATCTTTTCAACCTTTGTTTGAGAGATAAAAATGGCTTTATTCATGGAATTCTAGCATTTAGACCAAATTCCTCCAGTCTGTGCCGAACAGTCCTTGCACTCAACTTCACATTGTATTGCGCCATTTCATCTTGTATACACCTAGATGATTTTCTTCTGTCACGTAGGCACAGTCTCTCAATTTTTCTATCATCACTTGCTATTGTACACCTTTTCCTGCCTTTACCAGTGTGGTTTTGTAGTGACTGAGTCTCCTTATACCTCTTCAAAAATTTAGAAATGCCACTTTTAGTTAAGTTTCCACCAATTCTTCTTCTAATTTCTTCATAACTGTAGCGTTGTTCACTTAATAGTACTATTTTACATCGCTTTCTGGGTGATCAGTCAATTCTTTGCACCATTTCTTTAATTTTATTATGGTTTACAAGCTCACTAAATGAAAGAACTCAAAAAAACCAACCAACTTAATAGCAATCACATAACACACTGACAAATGTCCTCCTCTCTACTCCAATACATGACATCAATAGCTGAATCCTACTGTGACCTTATTGGCTCATTGCTAAAACAAGATGACACCTGATTGGCTCTCTAAACAATCATGCTCATTGGCTATATTCAAATGAAGGAAAGCTACTTCATATCAACCTAAGCAAATTATGCTTCTTTTTTCTGGTTATTTGGCTATAACTTTTCATATACAGATAATTGGGCAAACTTGGTTGCATTACATTATTGATTAAATTTTCTTTCCATTGATATATAATTTTATGGTATTACACAAAAAAAAGTGGTGTTATGAGCCATCAAACTTAAAAAATACACTTTTTCCAAAATGTTTCCACAATTTTGGCCACTAGTGTATATAACACCAGTATTCCCATTTTTCGTGTAAAAAAACACTCATTTTTTTAAACGAATATAGCAGAGTTTTCCCTCCCGCAAAATAGGCAAACCGGCAGGGGCAGACGGGCTCAGGGATACAGGAAATTTCATGTGGATCGTCAAGCAAATGGACCTAAATTGTTATTGTTGTTGTTACGGGGTCCGAAAGACATCGTGAGAGACTCAAACTATCCTTCGTACCACTCCTTGGTACGAAGGATAGACAAAGCACCCACAACAGACTTTTGGCAACCCGTTCCATTCATTCAACCACTCTTCACGCGAAACTAGCTTAAGATGTTTCGATCATATCCCCACCTTTTATTTTATTTATTTATTTAATTTTATTTATTAATTATTATTATTATTAATTTGCCTATAACAGCTTTTGCAATCCAATTCCTCACAGGGAGCATTCTACAGGCCACTCACTATCTTGGTCACTCGCTTCTGGATCCTCTCCACTACTTCCTCATTCCCAAGAAACTCCTGGTGAGCAGACGATTTTTTCTTTTTCCCTCATTCAAGGATCATTTTTATTCAGAAAATACGACTGTAAATAAATATGATTCCAAACGCATTACATGCGGCGAAACACACGAGATAATCGAAATTCTTTTTTCAAGTTTCATCCGAAACATTCCAATTTTAATGGATCATTTCGGAATTCAGAAATTCACAAAAAAATTTCGAACAAATTCTTTGTTACAAATCAAAATTTGTAACAAAGGCAAATGAAGTTGAATTCTTAGACATACAAAACAACGATATGTTTGTTGAAACAAATAAAGTTTATAAACGGACTAAAAAAATGGAAAAATAAGCAAGCTATTAAAAAGTTTTGCACCGATGTTACAAAATAACTATTACAAGCAAAGCTGATGGGTTTTTGCAAGAAAACAGAGAAAATTCAGGTAAAAAATGAAAAAAAAAAAACTATTCTACTCTTATTGAAGTTTGTAACACTAGACGAAGAAAAAACTTTCGACCGCATTGAACATCACTAACTATTCAACTGCTTGAAAGCCTTCTGCTTTGTCTCAGGAAACATTCAATCTATTAAGATGTTATATGCTAAAGCACACTTTTGCATGAAAATAAACAACAGATTGACCATGTCTGTACCATACAGTAGAGGTATTAAACAAGGCTGTCAACTTTCAGGTCCTCTTTACACAATTGCCATAGAGCCCTTTTTGCGTAAAGTAAACATGCTGCTTAAGGCATCCCGTCCTAAGCTTTCTTACCAAGCCATAACCCTGACAGCATATGCTGATGATGTTACAGTTATAGCCAGCAAAGAAGAGGATTTCTATAATACAAACAGCATACTAAGAATACCAAGCGGCCTCAGGAGCTAAACTAAACGTGCACAAAACCACAGGACTGTGATGTGGCAAATGAAAAAAAACCAAACCGATTCCCCAATGTTTGGTCACTGGTCCGCAAAGGGAAACAAATACCTGGGAATTTACTAAACAAATACCTAGAAAACATGCCTTCTTACATGGATAAGAACTGGGATACACTCAGTGGTGTAGCTAGAGCTTTTGCCGCCCCTCTCAACCTCTCATACCAAAAATACTACAAAAAGTCAAAACGACGTATAGGGAAATAAATTAAAACACTATGTTTATTTTTGAAGTAAAACTTTAATTTTAACATTCTAAAATGTTATTTTTCTTGCTTTTCTGTTAGCAAAATCGTCGATGACATTGGCGAAGTCTACTTCATAGTAATGTAGGTAATTCTTAATCAATTTTATTTAGAATAACTCCTCACACAACTAGCAACACTTACAGCAATTGTGAGGAAAATTCGCAGTAGCAAATACTACTGTATTGTAGTAGTAGTAGTACAATATTCGGAAATGAGTTCTCGAGACTGTATTTTAGAATTAACTGCAAAAGTTCAAAAAGGTTCAAAGTGCCGCCAGGGGAGAAACCCCCCCCCCGCTAGCTACGCCTCTGGATACACTCATTAA
The DNA here is from genome assembly GCF_054136105.1 of Typopeltis vanoorti. Lineage (NCBI taxonomy): Eukaryota > Metazoa > Arthropoda > Arachnida > Uropygi > Thelyphonidae > Typopeltis > Typopeltis vanoorti. The sequence goes on from NC_143554.1 coordinate 91,866,025, forward strand.
ACGTTTCAAGCAAGTTCTAAGAAAGTGGGCAACCATACGAGCCTCTGCCTCCACAAGAAGAACCAGCAGGGCCGCGCCAACCCGAGGGTGAAAAGGATGCACACCGAACCCGGGCGGTAGCATTGATAGGGCGACAAGAAACAAATATCAAATATTTATTTTATGTAGCTAATATCTAATTTGGATTATACAATGCAGTATAATCATTAATAGTAATAATATTCATTTCTTGGTATATCCTACATCGTAAAATTTAACTAATCTTCTTCTTATTGTGCTATCTTCTATCGAAGGTCAGTGACCATCTTGGCGAACAAACTGCGCTCTTGTGCTAATCTGAGCAGTTGTGCACTGCTCTTTCCTGTCCACGTCTTGATGTTGTCAAACCATGATATTCTTTTTCTTCCTCTAGTTCCTTTGCCACCAATTCTTCCTATCAAAATAGTTTGTAGAAGTTGGTATTTGCTGTTTCTCATGATGTGGCCAAGATATGATGTTTTTCGTTTCTTGATTATTTGTACAAGATGTTTAGCTTTGCCAATGGATTTTAAGACATCTTCATTGGTAATTTTTTCTGTCCATGATATCTTTAGCATTCTTCTGTATAGCCACATCTCAAAGGCTTCGATTTTCTTGATGGTTGTCGCCTTCAATGTCCATGTTTCCACTCCATAGAGCAGAATAGACCACATGTAGCATTTCAGCATTCGGCATCTGACTTCCATGTTTAGGTCTTTATTGCAGAATAGTGTTCTCATTTTCATGAAGGACTGCCGTGCGACTTCAATCCTTGTCTTTATATCTATTTCTGGATCCCACCGTTCATTAAGCCAGCAACCAAGATATTTATATCTTGACACTTGATCAATATTTTTCCATTGAGTGTCAGTTTCATTGATGAGGCTGGATGTTTGCTGATGATCATGTATTTTGTCTTGTTGATGTTTATATTTATTCCCATTCTTTGGCTTTCTATGTATACTCTGTCAATGAGTTTTTGGAGATCCATAATATTATCTGCAATTAGCACGGTGTCATCTGCATATCGAAGGTTGTTAACAATCTTTCCATTTATTGTGATTCCCTCTGAACATTCTTCCAATGCTTTTTTAAAGATTACCTCTGCATATATGTTGAACAGGAGTGGTGAGAGCACACATCCTTGTCTCACTCCTCTTTTGATGTTAATATCACTGGTGGTAATGTTGTCTAATTGAACGGTAGCTGACTGATTCCAATACAGATTTGTTATTAGTCTTATGTCTTGTTCGTCTAGCCTTATTTGTTGAAGGACTTCTATTAAGTTAGTGTGTCTGACTTTGTCGAATGCTTTTTCAAAATCTATGAAACACATAAAGACAGATTTCTGTTTTTCTATGCATTTTTGTATCAATATTTGGGTACAGAAAAGGGCCTCTCTAGTACCAAAACCATTCCGGAAGCCGAATTGTGTTTCACTTAGAGTTTCTTCACTTTTTCTATAAATACGATTCTGAATTACTTTCAAAAATATTTTTAATGTTTGGCTCATTAGACTAATAAGTCGGAAGTCACCACAGGAATTCGCTTTCGGTTTCTTTGGGACAGTGATAAATGTAGATTTGAGCCAATCTGATGAAAATTCATCACTTTCATATATTTTATTATATAGTTTTTCAAGAAGTTTGATGTTATCTGGTTCTGTTAATTTTAAAAATTCTGTTTGCACACCATCTGGTCCACTGGCTGAGGTTTTAAGTGAAACAGAGTTGCCACTTCTGCTCCCCCCACGCCCTGATAGCTCAGTCGCTGTTGGTCCACGGCTGCTTATTCGCCAGATTGCTCTGCTTATATCGCAGCTAGCCTCCATATCTGAAGGCTGTTCCCCGATCCGCCACCTGGGGACGCACCCGGTAGTAGTCAGCTCTGCCCTGGGATTTAACTAATATAATATTAATAACTCTTACTTTTAGATGTCAGGCGGAAGAAAAAGATTTTCTGGAGCAGAATATAGAAAACGAAGAGCACAGAAAGAAGAAAATGTAAAAAAAAAAAAATTACGACTCCTATTTCCAATTATTTTGCGTCTACATCTTCATGTACAGACAAATCTTCAGTTGCTCGAGAAAATTTTGAAGATTCTTCTTCTTCTGTCGTACATTTAACTGAAGATTCTATACTGCTAAAAAACGATGCTTAGAAAATTCATCTTTCACTTCTGAAACTCTAAACAGCTCACTCGGTTCACCGGAAGAAACAGGTGACAAAAGCGTGTGCAATACAAGTATAACAACCGAAAACTCTCATATGAATTCTATCCTTGAGCATGATTTTGATGATCCAGGAAAGTGGCCTTTAAAAATAACAGATAATCTCAAAACGATTCTAATAGATGTTGGACCAAAACAAATATGTGATATTCATTTTCCAAAAGATGAAAAAACAGATCAGTTTCAGCAGATTATTACTATAAACGATTAAGTAATAACGAAAAGATACACAGAAATTGGTGTTATTGTATTCTCAATGCAAAAATTCAGTACATTGTTTTCCTTGTAAACTTTTTAACGATAAAATTAATGCGTTCAATGATGCAATTGGTTATTGCGATTGGCAACGTTTATCGAGAACATTAGAGCGCCATGAAAAAATTGAAGCACATATCAAATGTTACAAGTCATGGATCGATTTAAAAAAGTCATTTATAAATAATAATACAACAGATGCGGTAAATGAACAATTAATAAAACTAAAAAAAAATCGTTGGAAATCGGTAATAGAAAGGATTATTTATACAGTTCAATTTTTAGCAAGACAAAATTTAGCTTTCAGAGGCAACAGTAATAAACTTTTTAAAGATAACAACGGTAATTTTTTTAAAATTAATAGAAACTGTACCAAAATTCGATAATGTAATGGCAGATCATATAAGTCGAATACAAACCGATAAGAACAAAATGCCACATTATTTAAGCGAAAAAATTCAAAATGAAATAATTTCAATAAAAGCAGAAAAAATAAAATCTAATATTGTTAAAATGCTAAAATTAAATAAATATTACGCTATCATTTTAGACACCACTCCAGACGCATCTCAAGAAAATCAATTAAGTATTGTAAGATTTGTTTATCACGATAAACAAAAAGGAAATAGAAACCAAAGAACACTTTTTAGGATTTCATTCAATTATTAACTCAACAGGCGAAGGTTTAACAAATATTGTTGTAGATTTTTTGCAATCAGAAAATATAAATATTTACGTGCTCAAGCATAAGATAACGGGGCAAACATGAAGGGCAAATTTCAGGGTCTCCAAAACAGAATATTAGATATGAACCAGAGAGTGTTTTACGTACCATGTGCCGCTCACACACTTAATCTAGTTGTAAATGATGCTGCAAGTGTTCCACAATAGCAATAGCGTGAAATAGCAATTTTTTTTTCATTAATTCAGGAAATATATATATATATATTTTTTTTTCTAAAACAGCCTATCGTTGGAAAATTTTAAAAGAGGAATGCCCAAATTTTACTGTTAAAAAAGGTTTGATACGAGATGGTCAAGCCGCATAGACGCTGTAAAAGCTTTAAGGTATAATTTAGAAAAAAATATACGATGCTTTATACATTTTATATCAAGATAAATCAAGAGATAGCGACACAAGGAACGAAGCTGAATCATTATTATTAAAAATTAAATCTTTCAAATTCATATGTTCTCTTGTGTTCTCTTGGGGTGCTTAAGGGTCTAAGCTGTATAACACTGAGAGGAGACCTCCACATAGCCTTTAAAGGAATGCAGAGAACCGACCAGGGCTTCTGACCTAATGTCCAATCCTCACCTTCTCGTGGTGCACCCTGTTGGGTATTTACTTGGATACTGAACGAACGAGGATGGGCTGGCAATTTGGGATTTAGCCGACCAAATTGCATTCTTAATGGTTAAACCAAAATAAAAAATGATGGTACAACATGACAAATTTTCATGCCAGCTGGGGAGTCACCCGGTTAAACAAGGCCCCCCGTTGTTTTGGCCAGGGAACCAGGGCGAACAGCGAAAAGTCAGCTACTGGAACAAATCTGAAAACACACCCCAACTCAACATCACCAGTTAAAGATCGGTACTATCAACATAAGAAGCCTAAATGGCAAAGAAATGGAGCTAGCTGAGGAATTAGATAAGTACCAGATCGACATAATAGGGGTGACTGAAACAAAAAAGACAAAAACTGGTGAGATCTTTCTGAGCAATAAATACAAAATGTCATATTCAGGCAATAACAATCAAGGAAAAGAAGGAGTAGTATTCAACACAAAATATGAGGCTAATCTTCTTGAATGGCAGTCAGTCTCAAGTAGAGTAATGTGGGCAAATATGAGAATGGGGAACTGGACAATGAGACTTATTTGTGCCTATGGTCCTACAGAAGGTTCTACTAAGGTAGAAGTGGAGGAATTTTTTGAGGCTTTAGAAAAAGCAACTGACACAATGAAAATGAAAAAGGAAAAGTTGGTCCTTGTTGGGGATCTAAATAGCAGAGTAGGAAATGATTGTGAGACATACAAATATATTTTGGGAAAATTTGGAGAAAAGAGCAAAGCTAATAATAATGGCAAATGTTTGTGGGATTTCTGCTCAGGACATGGACTGGTTATTACTAACACCATGTTCCAACATAAAAATATGCACAAATTCACATGGAGGGAGAAGAGGCAAGGAATAAGAAAAGTCTCATTGACTAAGTTATTGTTGATAGTGATGTTTTCTCCCTGGTGCAGGACACCACAGTGTACAGAGGATTTGAAATTGGAAGTGATCACTATTTAGTCTTAAGAGGATAAAATTGAATTTCATATTGAAAAGAATGACATGTAAAAAAGTTTTAAAGCGAATAAAAGTTGAGCAGCTCTCAGATGTGAACTGTAGACTAAAATACACAAATATTGTTGAAGAAAAATGAGAGTTTGAGAACAGGAATCAAACCTTGGAGATTCAGTGGCAAACTCTGAAGGAAACATTGATTGATTCTGCTAGAGAGGCATGTGGTGAGGTTGTCTGCAAGGATAGAAAAATCAGAACTCCATGGTGGACACAGGAAGTTAAAGAGGCAGTGAAGGAAAAGAAGAAAGCATATCAAAAGTTCCTGGCAAATAAGTCAGCTTGTGCTCTTAGAGAATACAGAGACAAATGCAAGAATGCTAAACACTGTCTAAAACTAGCTAAACAAAACTCATGGGAGGACATTGGCAAGAATATAGAAAATAAATATCAAGAAGGTATCAATATATTCTGGAGGTTGCTGAAGAAGCTTAGGAATGGGGGAAAGAGTGCTGTAAAAGCAATTAGAGATGATAAAGGTGACATGAAAACGGAAGAAAAAGATATCCTTGAAGTATGGAGTAATTACTTTGAAAAACTGCTAAATGAAACAAGCAGTGATGACAGCACAGTGGTGTCATCACTTCAAGTATGGATGTTTTCCTGACCAGGCATGCAGTCAGGAATACATATTCATACTTGAAGTAGAAAAAGCCATCAAGGCTTAAAATGTGGAAAGGCAGCAGGAGTAGATGATATTCGACCAGAAATGCTGAAGTATGGTGATATAAAAGTCTTGCAGTGGCTGCACTGCATAGTTTAGAAAGCCTGGACAGATGGACGAATTCCCGATGATTGGAGCAGAACTCTCATAGTGCCCATATATAAAAAGGGAAATAAAACTGAATGTGAGAATTACAGAGGTATTTCCCTACTAAGTGTTCCTGGCAGGATCTATACAAGTATACTTGAGAAACGGTTGAGAAGAATTGTGGAAGAAAAGCTTGGTGAAGAACAAGCTGGATTCAGGCCAAATAGAGGCTGTCAGTATCAGATCTTCACTTTACGACAAATAGTCGAGAAAGCATGGGAATATAACAAAGATCTGTATTTAAGTATTGTCGATTTGGAAAAGGCATATGACAAGGTGCCAAGAGAGAAGCTATTCAATACGCTGCAGTTATATGGTGTCAATGGGACATTGTATCAAGCAATATTAGTCTTTATTTGAGTTGTAAGTCAGCAGTTTAGAATTGAAGGAAGTACAGGAAGATGGTTTCATGTCAAATCTTGTGTGAGACAAGGATGTACATTATCCCCTCTGTTATTCATTATCAATATGGATCACATTATGAAGGAAAGTGGTATTAAGCATGATATCAGAATTGGAGATGTTAATGTCAGCTCTTTGCTTTATGCGGACAATGTTATACTTCTAAATAAATCCACCACAAGTCTGCAAGATTCTCTAACTAAATTGAATAACTGTTGTAATAGATATGGTATGAAGGTCAGCAATAAAAAGTCAAAGACAATGAAAATAGGCAGAATCATTGAAAATATCAACTGTGTTGTGAACGGAGAACCTGTGGAACAAGTAAAACATTTCAGCTACTTAGGCACGATTTTTAGTAAAGATGGTAAATTAAATATAGAAATAGACAACAGAATAAGCAAAGCTGGTATGGTGGGAAGTCAATTGAATAAATTCATATGGAAAATCAGTGAGCCTAACAAATTTCTACAAAGATGCTCTTCGAAAATGGAAGAAGTTAAACCTCCAGCAGACAGTGAAGACAGCAACCCTTCTTGAAATCCTCATGGAACTCATCTTCCACAACACCATGGTAAGGAACCCTATTACTCAGAGCGAAAGAGAGATTCTTTCCCCCATGGAGCTGGCGAGGCGTGAGGGTCATTGGTGATGCTCTTTCTCCAAGTCTTACCTGGCACTTTCCAAATCCCGTATTCCATTCCAAGTTTGCAAGTGATTACGGGATTTTTTAATTTTTTTTTTTAATGGCTCAAAGACATCAAAAGTCATACTGTGCCAGGACACGTCACAGCACTACATATGGTATTTGGTTAGTAGAATAATCACAAACATCCATGTCCTTGGAGGGATTCGAACCGGCAGCCTCTTGGCTGGAGAGCGAATACGCTAACCACTCGGCAGGCTGGAATACGGGAATCAGGTCAAGCAGATACACACTGTGAAATCTGCTTTTCAAACTGCTATGCCTGATAGCATAACGGAAGAGGGAGGGGGGGATGAGTTCTCCTAACGCAGAAGATCCGGTGCTTCTCTTTTTGATAAAAAAAAACAACTCTAATACAACAGTCCAGTCAAAGCTATCCTTATCCTATCCTATCCGAGTATCCTTAATGGAGAATCCTGCATCATCCCACCAAACACTATTTCACTGGGACCTACCATATCGTACAAGAGCCAGAAAACCCGATGCAGATATTCAGTGGAGAATGTGGCACAATGCACTACCCACTCAACCATATTACGGAAATTCAAACCGGATGTTTCAGATAACTGTCTGTTCTGCTACCGTGCAAGTACAGTCCGACATATTTACTTAGAATGCTCCGTCAACACCCAATTAACCCGTTCGTCTCGGGAAACGGCAGTCTTAACCTGCGGTTATCATCACACAGAAGAGGAATATTTCAATCTAGTTCATGAAGAGTTAAAAAAAAAAATTCGATCTGCTACTACCTCTTCATCACTGCTAAAGCAATGATATATAATTTCTATCTTCGGCACACAAGACCAGACAGCACAACATTTTCACAGAGAGAGAGAGGCGGTTGATCATATCCTTGCAGCTTTCAAACAAAAGGTGAAAAGTCGTATCCTACACGAGCATCCTGGCAAAACAAAATCACCACAGGCAAAACAAAACAAAACCCTAGACCTTTTCCACCAAGACTGGAATCCAAGGAATCAATTCCTGGCTGAGCAGGTGGACTGCATCACAGTTCAGTTTCTAACATAGAAGTGACATCATTGTTCTCCTCCCAAAGAAAGGGAGAAAAAAGAAATTTTCGTGCTTATGTGAATGATGATCATCTGTTACTTTTATGTAAATACACGTATGTAATATTGTCTTATGACAACTGTTATTTTCGTGTAAATTGTAGTATCATATTATAATAAATATTATTGGTATGAAAAGTGTAATATCATCTTATAACAATTGTCATTCTTATGTAATTTACCCCAACAATCAATGAGCATGTACCCTCTCTGCCTGACTGAGTTTAACCAAAACCAGTTAATCCTGTAAATAAGATTGTTCTTTTTAAATTAAAAAATAAATAAATTCTTTCTCTAAACTAAAATGCATTTTAAACAGACTCTCAGAAGAATGCAGAACGTTACTGTTTGATGGGTGAAGCATATATGCTTTTCATATTCCCTTTTGTCTGAGAGGGAAGTTCTTTGAGTGGAGAGTTATTGTGGAGAGCTCGCCCTGGAAGGGCAGTGAGATTAGTTGTGTTCAGCTGAGCATAGAATTGACTTCGGTCTTTTGTATTTGTAGAATTCTGTTTCATTGTAGTCTGAAGCTTGCTTGATTAGCAGGTTTGGATGATTTCTTGTCTTGGTGAAGAACTTTTCTGCTAGATCATGAAGGAGGGATGTGATGTATGGAATGGTAACTGCTCTGTGAATCTGGGAGTTTCTAATGAACCATGGGGCGTCCAGATGCCCCATAGTTATACAGAATAAATGCCTGAATCATTCTCAGGCATTTATTCTGTATCCTCCGCAGTTTTTGAATGTTTGTATCCGAGGTATGGCTCCATGCAGGGAATGCGTAAGTGATGACTGGGCGTATTACCATCCTGTATATGAGTAGTTTGTCCCGAGTATCCAGTTTGCTTCTTCTGTTGATCATGGGATAGAATTGTGCAATTACTTTGGATGTCTTCGAGCTTATGTGTGTTTTATATGACTGGTGAATTTGACTTCAGTCTGCCATGGAATCTTGACTCCTAGCAGGTGTATGTCCTCCTTGGTCTGGATCTTCTTTTTGGAGAACAGTATAACTGAACTCTTCTTGGGAGTTTTCTTGGCTCCTCTAGTCCATCAGCCACTTCTCCAGTGTATGAATACTGTTTTGGAGTCTTCTGATAGCCAGTTTGGGGCTGAGAGATCTTGCTAATAAAGCAGTATCATCTGCATATAATGCAGAAAATAGCAGGGGGGGGGCAGAAGTGATGCGGCACAACTGCTACGAATCTTGCATCTGGTTGATACTGACAAGTATCTGTCTTTGAGGTATATGTCAATTATTATTATTAAATTAATTGGCATATTAAATTTGATGAGTTTGTAGAGAAGACCCTGATGCCACACCTTATCAAAAGCCTTCGCAGCATCTATAAAGACCGCAGCTGTGTGGAGATTTTAGTTGAAACTGTTTGTGATATATTCAACCAGTCGGTGTATTTGTTGTACAGTGCTATGGTTTTTTTTCTGAATCCGAACTGCTCATTTGGAATAATACCTAATTTATCCGTTGCTGATTCAAGCCTTGTAAGGACGACTTTTTCCGCAACCTTTCCAAAACTAGATAGAAGACTGATTGGTCTATAGCTTTCGGAGAGTTGAGAGCTCTTTACAATCTTTTTGATTGGCGTGATATACGCCGTCTTCCAAGTTAGGGGAAAATGTTTGAATCTGAGGATGGCATTGATAATGTTGACTACATACGCAATGGCTTTTCTGGGGGAGTAGCTTAATTATTCTGTTTGTGATTCCATCTGGACCTGGAGCCTTGTTGTTGTTCAGATGGGTTATGATATTTGTAACTTCTGCTGGAGAAGTGGGTGTGATAGGTTCTGAGTTAACCTTTTGTTGTCTTAAGACCTGCTTGACTCGGTGGTGAATCTTGTAGTAAGATTAATGTTCAGATTTTCATAAGAGGGGCTACACTGAGTTTTCAAGTTGCCAATTAGAGTTTCGGCTTTTTCTTTATCCGTGTGAGCGATTCCTCTCTTGGTTTGTATTGAGTGGAGGTATAGGTTGGCATTTAGTGCAGAGGGTTCTCAAGAATTTCCAAATGGAGTTGTCCTCTGGGTTTAGATTAGTCAGTTTGATTTCCCAATCTTGGTTTCGATGTTTTTGCAGAGCTTCACGGACTTGTCTATTTAAATTATTCAGAGTTGTTTTATCTTGTGGGGCTCTTGTGTTATGGTACCTCTTTCTGGCTTTGTTTTTTAATTTGATCAGGTCCATGATTTCCTCGGGGAACCGACCGCTAGGGTGAAAGTTTGTGGTTTGCATAACTGATGATATTGCTTTTTTTGATTTGGCTGGTAAGGTTGTTTACAGCTATGTCTATTTCCTCTTTTTTCGTGGATAATAGGTACTGGGCGATGTGAAGAGAGGTCTAGAGAGCTTGTTCCAAGATATGAAGGAGGAGAGAATTGCTCTTGTGTACCAAGCTTAAGCAGCATGGGGTTGTGATCAGAACATAACTCGTTTAACGTTTCCAGTCAATATTGGTATCCGATGTTTCTGAGAATGGCGATGTCGAGTACATCCGAGCTTCCAGCTGTGCTGTGATGGGTGGGCTCTGTGGGTCCGGCTATAACAATAGAGTTTCGCGTTTGAGTAATGATTTAGAATACGACCTTTATCAATGATTGTGGAGCTGAACCACGCTGTATGTTTGGCATTAAAGTCTCTAGCCATGATGATGGGGGAGGGGGTTTGTGGGGAAGAGAATGGAGTCCAAATCGGATACCAGTAATGGAATGCTGGGTGGACTGTATACAGCATAGATTTTGATACTGCCAGCATTGTTTATATGAACTTCAATACCTGTTATCTCTAGGTTCTTGGTTTGCGGATTGGCAGGAAGTTGTGGCTTAGATAGTTTTTAATGTATACGGCTGTACCTCCTCCACTGGTGGTGACTCTGTCTGTTTTGTACAATATGTAGCTCCGTAATTTAGGGTTATTAGCTGGCCTGAGATGTGTTTCATTTACTACGATTATATCAGGATTGTATCTGTGAGTGAACTCTTGCAGTTCCATGATTTTGTTGCTCAGTCCATTTGCGTTCCATGCAGTTATGATAAAGGAATTAGGCTTATATTTCCTTTCTTTCATGGTTGAGGGCTATCAGAATTGAATGGGTAACTTGCAGGAATTTCTTGGAGGATGGCGTAGGATTTGTTTTGCTGAACACCTGAAGCATGGTAGCTAGTGAGCCAATTAGTACTGATGTTAGATTGGAGTTTGTGAATTCGTTGGAGGAAGTATCTTTGGCTCGTGAAGACTCGGCGTATGTTTTGGTCCTAGTTTCAGGTTGTTTTCTTACCTGAGTTGTTAAAGTGGAGGTTGTTTGGACTGGGTGGCGATCTGCACGGTTTCCCCGAGTATCACTACTGGTGGGGGGGGGGGGGGCGGCTTTTGTTGACCTGCGGTTTTTTGGGTGTGCTACGCACCCTTTATAGTTTGCGCACTTAGCCGGGGTAGATTTTTGACTTGGTGCATGCGATGGTCTGGTGGCCTTCGCCGCATTTTAAGCACCTGAAATTGGCCTGACATAGTTTTTGGGAGTGCTCAAACCGCTGATATCTGTGACACTGTCCTGTTGACGCTCTTTCTTAGAGGTTCCGTAGTAATTCTGAGGCCACAAATAGTAGTCAGCTCATATATATATATTCTTCTGAGTGTTATCAATCTCTCTACAAGTACTAAAGGCATTGGCCTTTTGTCAGACCTAAGCATCCTGCTCACTTTGATTGGGGTCAGGCTCTGGTTACTTAGATCAGCGGAGATTTCTTCGGGGTGATTCCTTCTGTGACATGACACCGCGCATCATAACCTTTACGGTCTTTTCGCTTGGTAAAGCGAAGGTATTTTTGGTAGGTATTTGGAAGGTATTTTTGGATAGGAGAGATTTTTTGTTGTCCATTAACCTTGTCATTAATGTAGTCAGTGACAGTAGCTGGCTGGATTTTGACTCCCTCATCTGAGTGTTTTGAACAGGGGTATGTGATGTTGTGCTCCCTGAGGGCTGATGTGACAGAAGTCCATTTCTCCTTATTCAGTAATATGACTGAGGGGGGGGGGGACCTTCGAGTTTTTGGGAGCGTCCTATGTGGGTGGGTCGTCATCCATAAGATCTTCTGTTGTTCTTCGCCGTTTGTTTGAATGCTCCCCTTGTGAGTTATGGCGGCGGGGGATTAGGTGGCTGAACAGTAATGAATTCCCATTGAAATTCCTCATCCTCTCCTTCTGGATCATTTGTTTGGGCATGCAGGTTTAAATAACCCAGCCAGTCAGTCTCAAACTTTGTCATGATGAACTTTAGCACTTCTAGTGTCAAAGTTCATCGTGACAAAGTGACACCTCCTTGTTTAGAGTCAGGATCTGTTCCTTGATGCCCTCCATGCCAATGGGGCGTCTCCTGGAGTTATTTGAGGGCTGTGAAAGACTTGGTAAAGTAGGACAGTGAGCCTACAATTATATTCCCGCAGGCCTAAGGACCTGCCAGCACAATCCTGTTGATGGATTAGTCAACTAGCAAAGATCGAGAAGCGGTGTTGTGTTGTAGTTTGCGGGAAGAGACCGTGAAACTGCTTGGCTCAGCTCGGATTTCCTACCTGACTAAAACCATACATATACAGTATATACCACTGGTCATCAATTGCGGGTGGAGCCTATGTGGCCATTGACCTCATACACATTTCGTGTATAGGGAGAGATAGTGGGAATTCGGGCAGGATTAGAGCCAGTGCAAGATTCACGGAATACCTCCGTAAATTGTGTAGTACAGCTAAAAGAGTGCGGTTTTCAAGCACAGTAAGTAAAACACGTCTATCCGCATCAAGATTCAATCAATCACATCATTTTAAACAGACTGATAAATTGACAAGTATTTATACTGGTAGATCTGTGTGGCCACGAGATCGGTTCGCCTATTCTGATGGATGAAAAACCTGAATTTCCGGGAGAAAAACCCTCCTTCTCCGTATAAGACCAGCTAATTTTCAGTGAAAAGACCTGATAAAGGATTTTCGCGTCAGAGGCGGGATTCAAACCTGGGTCTTTTCAACCAAAGGGCTCGTCTATACCAAATGAGTTACAGAGGATCCCATTAATATTATTCAAATTAATATAAGACTGGCTAAATAAAAATGAAAAACTTGTGAATGTGCCTTTCCTAATATGAACTACATCATATTGGGAAAGGTCTTTCTAAACAAAGGATGTTGCCACTATTGACAGGGCGATGGAGATACTTTAACAGAATACAGACCTGAAGAAACCAATGAAGACGGAAATGATAGTGCAAAGCATAATCGAATCAAAATCCATTACTGGAAAGTCAGCTAAAGCAAAATGATGAGTTGTATTATCACATCATTGCTAGTAATGTTGGGGAAATACAGCATTTTTTGTAGCTGAGTCGAAACTAGTATATTTGTTGATTTTTCTCAAGTTTATTTTATTTATTTTTTGTTACAAGTATATGTCTTATTTTGATTTAATTTTTATTTTTTTAAAGCTGTTGATTTTTGGAAAACTATTCATAGGAAGCTAGTACTAATGCAAACTTTTATAATGTAGTCTTATTATAGTATCCTGATAAATAAATAATAAATAATAAATAAATAAATAAATAAATAAATAATAATAATAATTGCGAAAAACATTACTGCAGAGCGGCTCAGCCCGTTATATAACCTGTAACTGTGAAGTGAAGTGAAAGATTATAAACTGCAAGAATTAATACAGATACAGACCCCCCCCCCACCAAAAAAAGCTTCAATTTTGGCAAATTAAGTAATACATAATGAGGATGTTAATGATCCGTCATCCATAGGAGTTGCCCTGGCTTGCACTGCTTAAAAGATGCGAACTTTTCCCAGGAGCCTGTGTAGCTCAGTAGAAGTGGCGTTTGCGGAAAGTATGGCGCTTGTAGTGCAGAGGCTAACACTGCGTATGTTCAAAATTTCCGAAAACCTAAGCAATGTAGAAAAATTTACGCGCTTTGCGTGTACTTTTAAGATCCGTTATAGTCTGGATAATGTATATCCAAAAAGTAGTCTTAATATCGTAGTACCTTCTCAGTTACCACAAAATACAGAAGATATATTTTCTGGCTATATACCAATAGATGAAGTGATCATTAAATACTATAAGGGTAGCAGTGAACCACCTCATTATGTTCTCAATAAATATATAAGTCGACATCATGTACACAATACCTATATAGCTGATACTAGAGTTGAAGTGCAGTTTCCTGTTGCATCAGCAAAATGGATTCCAGATAAAGCCAAAAGTCAAATTTTGAAAATGCACAAATTAACAAAGGATGGCCATTTACTAGTGATATCAGACAAAACCAGAGTTCAGATGATAAATTTAGCTGATTGTTTAGATAAAATTCGTTGCATAATTAGAGAGGCCTTGACACCACCTCCTGAGTCTTTGCCTGTAACTAAAGAAATGATGAAGGAAAGTCAGGAGAAGGTAGCTGCAGAAAGATTACGTCAGAAGCGTGGTGTATCTAAGAAGCCAGATGTTTCCATTGGTTCTGTGGAATAATTTAATAAATAAAGGATTCTGAGCTTGATTTTTCCCAGCATATTTAAAAAAAAAAAAAAAAAAAATTTAATCAAAAAATTTATCTTCTAAATAACTTCAGATAATATTCATTTCAAATTACTAAAGATATTGATAAACATTTGTTCCCCATAGTAGGATTTGAACTCGCAGCCTGTTGATTAGAGAGTAGGTACACTATCTACTTGGCCACCCACGAAAGATATTAAAGTATAAGATTATGATAATTGCTCTATTTCAAATGTGATGACATGTGCAAGTGATGATCAACCAACAAACTGTTATAGTGATATCTGCTTGTATTTCTGTGTAAATATAGATTCCATATAAATTGTCATCTATGTGTTAGCAATTGAAATTATGCATTCTTATGCTTTTATAAATGAGCATGGATGCATAGATAGGCTAAAATATTTCAATAAAAATCACAGAAACAGTGATTTTTCGAACATGGGGAAGAATCTGTTACTAAATTTTAATAAAAATCTATTTACCACAGGAAAAAAAAAAAAAAAAAAAGTAAAAGTGGCGTTTGCGCTCTACGGCGCTTGACAGCACGAAGAAAGGATTTGGTGGTTCAAATCTAGTCGCCGACTAGAGGAAATTTTTCTAAGCCTTTTTTCGACCGGTTCCCGAGTTAGTCGATCTCTGGCACGAGCTAGCGGGTTTTTTCTAGCGGAAACTCGGGTTTTTCATCCCTTAAACTCAAGAAAATCGACCGTCGAACCCACACTATTTTCAGACATTAAAAATATTGTGATAGGGTTAGGGACCACGAGATGGCGCAATAGCTTGCCGCCTTCTTCACTGCGTACCGATGAATCAGTGATAGCCTTGGGCCAGCTATCTCTCTGATTGGTTACCAGTGGAGATTGAACTGCCCACTCAGTCTCCAAAAAGTTAGATAGGGTAAATGGCCCCGCCTACTCCCTATACGGGAACAAATAGGCGTTAGCTGATTTTTTTTTTTTTTAACTTTTCCCAGGACTATTCACTTTTGAATACGTTTCACTGACCTACCCTATGCCAAAGGTAATATACAGCTTATGGACAGAGTTCGTGTCTTTTAAATAACGCAAGACAAAGTCACTTCTTTTTCCTCTTCCCAACTTTACATAATCAGCAAAAAATTCATATCCCCTGTCTTCCTTATTCTTTATAATTCTACTCTCCACATATTTTTATACTTTCAGACAGCCAATTCACTTCGATTTATACAATAACCCCACATGATGTATTCTGTCAAAGCCATTTACAAAGTCTAATAATAATAACTGCGCAGTTGTTATCCAGATCCACTGTCATTTTATTATTAAGTGTGAACAAATTAATGAAATAACCCCTTAACAAAGTTATGTTTATTCTTTATTCTCTCTCCCCTTAAGTTTCATATGACTGTTTAAATGTTCCTGAATTGTGGCTGTTTCATTAACTGACTTATAATCCAATAAACTCATTTTAGACGTATATACAATGGAAATATTTTATTTTCTTTCTATTTTCAATTATTCAGAACGTTATTAGCTGGCTGGAAAAAAAATTAAGGAATAATAACAGAACGTTCTTTCATCTAAATTATCTTTATTAACAAAGTGAAATGTATTGCAATTCGCTTCCAACCTCCGTTTGTAAACATATTGAAACGTCACTCCCTCGCAGGGGCGAATGCTGGTCTTGAAATTCACGCTTGCTCTTGTTATCATTCAGGGAATGAGAGGTGTGATTGAAGTCTGATTAGCAGAATAATGAATTGCTGACCATTAAAAATTATTTACAGGAAACCCTCGTATAACGCGGATGTTAGGTTCCGCAGAAATGCCGCGTTATATAAATCGCGTTATGCGAGTCTCAGATCACATAGAATGATTTTGAAAAGTAGCGTTATGTTCCGAAATCGTTTTTTTTTTAAATTATATAAACAACAATGACATATCCAACAAAAAAAAAATATATATATTTATTTAATTCATGAAATTCATGTAAGTTAAGTAAACATATAAACACGTGAGTTTTTCATATCATTAATATATTTAAATTAAATTACACTTATTATTATTATAACATGACCCCTTCCAGGGAATCCGAAGACTCATCGAGGGAGGGCACCTACTCTTCGTCTCCACCACTCAAATCCACCAACTACACCAACGCTATCTATTGCCCATCATCACCAGTAGTATTTTCACAGACAATCACAAACATCCATGCCCACGGCGGAGTTCGAACCCGCAGCCTTCTGGTTGGAGAGCGGATACGCTAACCACTCGGCAATTATCAATTCAAATAATTACGAAATAAGTACATTTTGTAATCAAATCACTGCATACATTTAGTTCAATATTAATCTTACACGTATGTACAGTAAGCACCACATAGGCAATAGACAATCTATTACTTTAAAAAAAAAAATGCTTTTCTTACAATACAACTTCATTAGCGAAATAAACTGGTAATTATAAACACAAAAATTAATATGGGACAATCTAATTATATAGTGTAGTATATCTATTACATCTTATTCTTCCAACACCTCTGTCCCTTTAAGTAGGTGCGAAATTATAATATTATTACTATTATTACGGGCAACTCCAGGGAGTCATTAGACTCATCGAGGGAGGCCCCAAATCATATTCATCACAACTATCTGACATTCATACAGTATCTATCATACCTCGCCTTAAACTCATTCACTGTCACAGCATCCGCTACAGACTCAGGGAGCGCATTCCACTCATTCACTACTCTAAAAGTAAAGAACCCAGCTCTAACACCTTTACTAACCACACTTTTGCCCAGTTTCCATGGATGTCCCCTAGTCCTCCCACAACCAGCCCTGTTCTCAAAAATATCTTCTGAATTAATTTTATAGAAACCCTTCAGTAATTTGAATGTCTCAATCATATCTCCCCTCCTCCGCCTATCAACCAATTTTTGCAACCCACAATCCTCAACCTGTTCTCATACGGTTCATTCCACAGACCTGCTATCATCTTGGTCACTCGCCTCTGGATCCTCTCCACATCCTCCCCATCAAGAAGAAACCTAGGTGACCAAATCTGAGCACAGTAGTCTAGATGGGGTCTTATCAAGGCTCGATAGAGAGGAACAATAACCTGCTTGTCAACGTATTCTTCAGCAACCAAGTGATTTGATGAGCTGTTTTGGTCACTTTTGCAATGTGTCCCCTAAATTTCAATTCCTTATCCACCAACACTCCTAAATCTCGTGCCTCATCAATTTCCTGGAGCAGGTTTCCACCAATGCAGTAAACTGCCGCCAATCTTTTCACCCCAAAATGCATAACCTTACATTTTGCCACATTAAACTGACATCCATTCACCTTAGCCCAGACCTCCAATCTATCCAAATCATTCTGCAAAATTTTGACGTCATCTGCATTCACTATTGCCCTACCCAACTTCGCATCATCCGCAAACAAATGAACTGTTCTTCTCAGATCATTTCCTATATCATTTATGAACAAATTAAACAGCAGTGGTCCAAGAACAGATCCTTGTGGCACACCACTAGTCACAGGCCGTCTTGTGGACTCTACTTCCGAGTAAACCACTCTCTGATATCTCTCCGTCAACCACCCTCCTATCCATCTCACCAACCCTATGTCCATTCCCATATGCTGCAATTTACTGATTAGAATTCCATGTGGAATCCTGTCAAAGGCCTTGGCAAGGTCCAGTAGAATCACCGTAAACCCATCCCTTATCCAGTTCAGCCGTCACTGTGTTATAATACGTGAGCAAGTTACTGAGGCATGACCTACCCTTCACAAAACCATGCTGTCCCCGATACAGTATCCCATTTTCTTCAATCCAATCTTGTATTTTCCTTTTGACTATTTTCTCTAAGACCTTGACAATGATTCCTGATATGCTGATCGGTCGGTAATTTACAACAGCAGTCTTGGAACCACCTTTATGCAGTGGAACTATTTTCCCCTCTTTCCACCCGCTCGGGACTAACCCAGACCCGAGACTCAAATTAAACAAAATGGTCAAGGGTACTGACAATTCTTTAGCTGCTTCTCGTACAACACGAGCTGGTATATATACCATCCAATCCCACAGATGTATTGACATTGAGGTTATGCAATAGACTACTCACCTCCACTTCATTAACCACAATTCCCGTATAATCTACTGGTTTATTCGTTTCTGCAATGTCACCACCTGGATGATATACTTTTGCAAAGTGCTCACTCAGTAACTCAACTATCTCAACTGATTCAGTTACCTCCCTACCATCGGCATTCTTTAAAATCAATCTGCCATGTACATTTTTCCTTTTACTTGCTACATATCTAAAAAACTGTTTAGGATTCTCTTTAGCCTGCTTGGCCAATGTTCTTTCGTAATCCTTTTTTGCTTTTCTTACCACACTTGTCACCCTTCTGGCCTGCGCTTTATACCGTTCATGTGCCTGCCGGTCACCCTTCTCCTTAAATTCCCTCCACAGTTGTTTCTTTTTTTGCAACTCAAGCTTAATGGTGTTATTCATCCATTTAACCCCTCCTTGATTTATTATTCGGACTCTAGGTATACAGTCAGCCATTGCTTCATGCAAGCACTTCTTAACTACCTCCCATGCACTATCAACTTCTAGTCCTTGCAGTTGTACATGCCATGGCACTGAACCAATCAAACTCCTAAGCTTGTCATACTTTCCCGCCCGATAATTCCACATGTACCCTGTCTTAATTGAAAATTCTACACCTTTAGCCACCTCCCAAGTTAAGACCCTATGATCACTCTCACCGATTGGTGGCAATGTGGTCATATTTGTTACAGCCAAATCCTCAGATGTAATTACTTGGTCAAGCACTCTCTGACCCCTAGTATTTTCCATTACATGCTGTCGCAGATAGTTATCCCTTAATAACCGCATAAAATCCAGTTCCTTCCTCCCGTGTGTCCTCTCCTCACTCCAATCAATGCGACCATAGTTGAAATCTCCCATAATAATCACCCTCCTTCCACCCATTTCTTCTATTTGCTTGTGCATACTGTCACCACCATCTTTTCCATCACCTGGTCTATAGCAGCACCCAATTGTATATTTAGTTCTGCTAGCCACAATCTCACACCAAATGGCCTCAAATGTGCTCTTTTCTCTATCCTGCAATATATATTATACTTAGCTCATTTTAACAGCTTACAACATGAATTGACTTAGTGTAAATAAATACTTGAACATTTTACATAACAATATTAAAAAGTATTTTTGTTATTTAAAAAAAAAGCAATTATCTTGTAAAGACATGTGAAGTTCATAATGATTTAATAATTTAAATCATTATGAACAATAAACGAAAGAAAACACATGAGTTGTGATGATCAAGATTTATTATAAAATAGTGCCTTGTGTGGACAAGTAAAGGACGAATTCTGTTAGTGTGTTTCTGTTAAAGAAACACACTAACAGAATTCTAGAGGTTGTGTTCACTGAGGAAAACGGCATGGAAAAAGACAACGAAGAAACAGTGCGTGTGTGTGGGGGGGGGGGGGGGAAGCAAGTGGAGAGAGTTTAAGCGAGATGGTTATCTCTTAAGCGGATTTGTCATTTCTGTATACTATCAAAACTAGGATTTATAAAGGATTTATATCGACACTAGAATTCTAGTAAAGCAGGTATTTGGATAAGGAAGTAGTAATCAGACCTTGGAAAAAAGGCTTAAAAATAATAGAGGCTATCCCAACTTGAATTGCTGAAGCGTCAGAAGACGAGAGGCTGTAACTGGCTGGGAGAAGGTCTATTATTATTATGTAATAATAATAAATAGTGTAATAATAATAAATAATGTAATAATAATTATTATTACATAATATTATTATTATGTAATAATAATAATAAGAAGAAGACGAAGAAGAAAAAAAGAAAAGAAATGTGTACAAGGTTGTGGTTGGAGTTGCCAAGAGGAGACCAACTTCTACAATGTCTTTGGAGGGAGAGCTGGTTAAGAAACTATTCAGTGTGTTGAGAGAATTATGAGGATTATGCAGTATTCTGATTGGTAGGTGAACAATTTATGTTGGATGTGAATGGAATCTTAGCAACCTCACCATACGTTTTTTAATTATTTATTTATTTATTATATAAATTGTCTATTATATATATATATATATTCGTAATTTCACAAACGAGAAAGTTAGTACGAATAGCTTGGCTTAATGAAACACGCCAATTCTTTCCAAGTTGGCAATAAGATTGCCAACGTATGTGGATAATTGTATTAACTAGCATAAGACTTTTCACTTCACTCAGAACTTGATCTTCGCTTTTAACAACTCAAACAACAGTAATGCGAGGCAAGTTTAGCTTGCGACCACTTTGCGTGTTCAAACATCATCGCCAATCAATTTAATAATGTTAATCTTAGTATCTGATGTAACTGGTGCAACAGCATCCTTACTTTGACTTTTATCTAACATTAACATTTATTGTCGCAGAGATGTGCTTGTATTGCTTCGAAAGGCTGTTTATAAATATGATATGATTTAAACCAAAATTTAGAAGAGATTTTAAATTTTACCAAATTTGGTCTAGTCAGAGTTATTGCTTTGTATCACTTGGAATAGTTTTGAGAAATTTTGATACTAAAAACGGTTTGATTTAAACAAAACTGAAATGATTTGATAAAATAAACGATCGATGGAAAAACGAATTAATACATGCTTAAAAGTTTGAGAAACAGAACCGACAAAAGCCTGAAATGATAAGATTTCACAGTGCCTTATGGCAGAAAACCGGAATAAGAGATTAACAATTACTTTAATTAAAAACACAGTTTCATCCTAATTACATATGACTTCTTCAGGTATAAATACGAAAACTAGTAGACAAACAGTCGACTAAAAAATGTGACAACCACTGTGTAATTATTTTAAAAAATTATAATTTTAAAAATATTTATAATCTTTGAATTGTTGGGCACGTTGAGGGTTTACGCATTCACGCACATGTGTTAGGTTAGCTATGGCTAGGATGTATTATGACAAGTTCATACTAGTATATTTACGTGTTTTGAATCTAAAGCCATTCCTAAATTCTTGTCTCAGTTATATTATAGCAACGGTGTAATAGTTCCCATTTATCCCATAACACTTGTTGTCTCATTGCGAAGCGTTTTGTGGGCCGAGATGAAGAGAGTACGTGTGATGACAAAGCTGAGGCTTCCCTTCTTTGGTATTCAATATATCTGATGAGTTCTTCGATGCGTTACTTGATAGATTTCTCTGTCTGTCCATAGTAAGATGACCGGCACTCGCACCATAGTCGGTAAACACCTTAATATTTTAATGGCCAATGGCGAGGTCTTACGGATCAAAGTAATCTCATCCTGATAAAGGGGATGAATACTGTTTTGATACTTTGATATTATGTTGTTTAAGTATTTTTGTAAGTTTGATGGAAATAGAGATAATATATGTGATAATTCCTCGTCAATTAGAAGTATCTCGATATATATATAAATTTTAATGACTAAAACCGAGGTTTAAATAAAACACTTTAATTACACTACTAGTTTCGTCTAAAACTAGACTTCATCAGGTGTGAGATAAACATATAAATACCAGTAACCAATCTAAAGGAATTAGTTTTATAAAACACAGAGTAACGTATCTAACACTAAAGAGAATAACGGCTAGAGTGTAAATAGAAGAATGGACTCTGACTGTATCATTATGCACATGGTCTCGAGAGCGCCAATATTAAATGGTGGAGCTGTGATTCTAGTCGTCATCATCATCATCATCGATTAAAGCAGTGTTTCCGAATCTTACAGTACTGATGCACATCATTTAGAATTTTAGTAACCCTTGGATATATGTACCCTTTCTGGTATTTAATTTTTGTAAAACACGTGAAACATTTCTTAAATTATTAAATGCATTTTTAGTTATATGAACCCAATATACATACAGTCGAAACAAACAAACAAATAAAAAAAAAAAACCTATGAAATTTAAAGTTTCAATAATAAAAAAAAAAGTTTAATGATGTGAATGAAACTGTTTCTTTTTGGAAGAAGATAGGTTGTTGAAATCAGCTCTATATTTCTCATTTAAAAGAATAACAATTTAGCAATATTATTAAAATAAAAGTCCGCGCGGGTTAGCCTAGTGGCTATGCGCTTCGCAACCATATGCCTGGGGAAGGAGTGTCCTAGGTTCGATTCCCGTCGGTGACGTGAGGAGCATGAAGGATCTTCCTCAGCCATAGCCAAGTTAGCCAGTCTTGGGCGTGGACAGCGGGGTTTTTCCCTAGTTTATTCTGGGGTTTTTCATCCCGCAAAGCAGGCAAAACTGGCCTTGAGAACTCAACACTACAGGCCATAGGATACACCGGGGCATAAGGCTGACCACCTTATCCTGGAGTGAGGTCCGATGATCAATGGACCCTCGACACCGCAAGGTAAAAGAGGGTATAAGGAAGATGACATTAAAATAAAAAAGACTTCCCTTAATTTTGTAAATACAGTATTGCAAGTATGTTTGTAACAATATGTAAAGCACGGCATTAATATTATTATAAACATTATTATTATTAAAGAGCCTCTGTAGCTCAGTCGGTATAGACGATGTCCAATTTTACAGACTGAAAAGATTGGGAGAAAAAAAAATTCTTTGACTGGAAAGACCTGTGTTCGAATCACGTCTAGGACTTGAAAAACCTATAAAGATTTTTCACGTCCTAGACGTGATTCGAAGGGGCTTATAAGGGCTTTATGAAGTGAAGGTGAGTCAGCTAGTCTCGTAGTAGGTTGCAGGGTATTTCCTACAAGAAACTCGCGTTTTTTTTTTCATCCCGCAGAACAGACAAACCGGCCAGAAGAACACACACAATTTACAGTCATAGAATACAATACAAATCAGGATTAATCGTCCTATCATAAACAGTATAAGGGTTGAAAGAAGCGAAGTTACTTGGCAGTGAGAGTACATTCACTGTACAACAAAAAGGGAAGATTTATTATTAATGTATATAAATTTATATTTCAAATTACTTCGCACTTTTTTTTTACTGAATCGATGTTCTGAACAAAAGATGTAATAGTAAACTTTTAATTGTGTAAGTTAAGGGATATTACATCCCATATCGTTTCGTAGCCGAATAAGAACCTCAAAGAATTTCATGCCGAATATAGTAGAAACTATATAAAGTTCGGCGATTCCAAGCGTAAGCAAATACCTGGATACTGCAGCAACTGACCCTAAAGGTAGTGCAAGCAGAGGCAACTCATGTCTAAGGTGGAGCAAGCTCCGATCACTATTCTTGATATTTACCCATAATGTGAACTTAGCTCCTAGGAGCTGTATTTCTGTTCAACATTATGAGAGAAGGTCACTATCCAGACCGGTTTCAACCTTATGTATAGGTGAAGTGGGCTCTAAAAATAAGACGATCCCGAAAGATCGCCCAACTCAGCGTTGTTCCACTCGATGACAGGCTCACCCCGTCACCGAGAAGAACTTCTCAGCATTGGCTCTACCCAGTGGCAGGCTCACCCCACCACCACCAAGCAGAGCCATAATCTCAGCGGAGACCCCACTCAGAGACAGGCAAAAACCTACCTCCAAGTGGAGCCTCTCAAAGCCAGATCCGCCCCGCACCGGTTTCCACCCTCATTGGGGTCTCATCAGTGAGTAGGTAGACCTAGTTAATACCAAGTTTGTAGCGAACAGAACTTACATCCCTTCTATGAGAATTGCCAAGAAGGTGTCCTAATAAATTATTAGATATACGAAGAGCCAAAGGCTTCAATTCGGCGACATATTAGGGTCAGTTGCTGGCAGTATCCAGGTATTTGCTTACGCTTGGAATCGCCGAACTTTATATAGTTTCTACTATATTCGGCATGAAACTCTTTGAGTTTCTTATTCGGCTAAGAAACGATATGGGATGTAATATCCCTTAACTTAAACAAGTCATATGTCGTCGAATTGAAACCTTTGGCTCTTCATATATCTAATAATTTTAATTGTGTATTTAAAAATACTCTGTATATATTTATGATGATGATCAAGAAATTTTGTCATTTATCAAAAAAATAAAAAAAAACATTAATTGTGAATGGAATTTTTGTACAGTGAATGAGCTGTTATAATTCGTGAGAAATCAACGGTAATTTACACTACTACACTTGGGTTATTCTTAGATTTCCTTTTTACCTCTAACAAGACTTACTCGATTAGTAGTATGATCTTGTTCATAAAGCAAGTACAGGGTGTGAGGCTAGCAAAAAATATTAAGGTCTGCACTGGTTATGCTATGGTTGTGCATACGATCATACGGGCACAGTAGGTTTTAGTTAATATCGTTAAATATTTCATTGTGAAAGGAATTGTAAAACAATGTCTAACTGATGGAATGCTTCCCCATATACTGAAACTTTCTTCTCCCGATCCGTACGATATCAATATGAAGTCACTTTTGGTGTAAATGATCATTACTTTCTAGATAATTATATACAGGGTGTTCGGGATAAATTTGACATATTTATAATTAATTATATTTTTCCGTAAGTTACATGTATTAACACACACTTCTCTTCATTTAAAAGTTTGGACCCTTCTTCATTCATATACAAGATGTCAGAAAGGATGGATAGCTGGAACCCACCTGAATCATGGAAGAGAATAACTTGTATCATGATGATTCGTGCCCGCCATCAAAATAAGGATATTACGACTGCTGCCCAATGCTCCCTGAATACAGTAAAAACAATCAGGCATGAACTAGAGACTTGCAATGGTGACTACGAGGATGTAGCAAGAAGAAAGATCCCTAGCAGACGATCTGATTGCGTTCGTACAGCAGAATTCCTCGCAAATCTGCAGGAACAGGTGTTGAAGAACCCTGGCATTGGAATTCGGGCTTTGTTCGTGGAGTTGCTAACTGTAGTCAAGCCCTGGATAACAAGGGTAGCCAATGGTAGGCCGTATGTATGGCAGCAGGATTCGGCCCCTTGCCACACCTCTGGGAAAAGTCAAAAATGGTTGTCTGAAAATTTCTACGACTTCACCAGTCCAAATGTTTGGCCTCCAAACTCCCCAGACCTTAACCCCATGGATTATTTTGTATGGGGCGCAGTTGAAAAAGACACCAATCGCACTTCCAGTAATACAAAAGCCCAGTTAATGGATAAAATTAAAACAGTTTTTGCGGCCCTTCCCAGGGAGACTGTAGCATCAGCTTGTTCGAGGTTCCGAAGCAGAATTGAAGCTGTGATCGATGCTAATGGTGGTTATTTTGAGTAAATCTTGTTGATAGTATTGTAATTAACTCTGCCTGTAATGTTTTTTTGTCAATTCATTAAATTTAATAGATACAAAGAAGATTTTCTTTTTCCTTACGAAACTGTCAAATTTATCCCGAACACCCTGTATATATATATATATATATATTTTTTTTTTTTTTTTTTTCCAATGTTACGTTTTCTGACAAATATGTAAGCAGGTGTAAACATCTGAAAGAAAGTAACAGCTTCTTACATATTTGTCACAAGATTTCTCTGCGGAGTCCCTTGGAATTTCTCAGTTTTATATTAAAGAATTTATTACAATAAAAATCGCAGAATTTATTAAATTTTATTACTTTATAATAGAATTCGTACCTTAGCAATAGCATGCTTTATTCTTTTATTATAAAGAGGGAGATTCTATGGCTGTATTTATTATTCTTGTACATCTACGCTTTTCAATAGCTTTTTTTTTTTTTTGCTTGCTATCTCAATTTATAATAGATACATTCGTGGATTTTCTGTATAGTTCTCTACCCTTACTCCTCTGTCATGCTAAACCGCCCTGCGCATGTGAACAGAAATGATTTCTATTCACTACATTTGATCTATTTTTGTCTTGGCACTGGCAAGACATAAAAATGAAAAATAGCTCCTACAACCTATTTCGTTAATAAATACTGCCACAGTCATTCTGTGATGACAAGGACACATTTTGTCTTGCTAGCCAACACAGTGGCATGTAGAAGGGTGTGTGCCCTTCAATGCTCGTCATAACGAGAGGAGACTATGAGCTTCTTTCCAACTTAAAGTGAGTTAGTAGATCTTGTAAAAAAAGATGGCAAAGTATTTTTCCATACCACCTTTCTACAAGTTATTCGGATTTTTTTTTATACCAAAAAACAGAGAAAAGTACTTAACAGGGAAAAGTACTGTATAGTTAGAGGCAGTTAAGTAGCGCAGGTGAATTATACAATGTTGACGATGAATTGTGTAGTATTGACTGGCTTCTTGCGACGCTTCCTTGGACTCCATAGAGGTGTTAAGTAATAATAAATAAAAACACTGTCTGATATGTTTGTCTTGGATACAAAAATTGTACCAAAGAGCAAACAAATAGTGTGGAATTATGGGACTGCTCCTCACTAATCACTTTGGAAACTCCGGTTTTTCATCACTCAAAACAGGCAAGCGGCAAGAAGAACCCACACAATTAACGCATTTGATTAACTGGCTTCAATAGACGTAGTGTTTCGGTCATTATTCAAAACAACCAAACAACGCACTTGCCAAAACTAAAGAACAGCTTTATAACCAACAAGAATTATTGAAAGACCTGATCCTCAGTCTCTTGCCAACTGCAATCTTATTCAACTTCTACGTTGAATTCTCGACCCAATATGTATTGATAAATTTGTCTGTCCTATAAAATTCCTTCATCGACTTATACATTTCTCTCTGGTTATCTGCCAAGCTATGCAGCCACTGATGCATAGCTTGTCAGTGTTAATATTAAACTGCTCCTCATTCTTAATATGAAACAATCCTGAAATCATCTTAGTTATACGCTTTTCAGATTTTCCAATGTTCTCTCAAATCCGCGCACAGTAGTCGCAGTGCGGTTGAATCGACTCTTATAATAATAACATAACTACTTCTCACTTCGTCGCGACTTTGCAGTGTCTGTTTCACTACTCCAGCAGTCTTTTCATCTTTTCATATTTCATTACCTTTGCTATATATATATATATATATATATATATATATATATATATATATATATATATATATATATATATATAGACATACTAGGGGGATCCTCCCCCACCCTGGCGCCTATCCCCCCCGAGTTCGGGGATGGTAAGCCGGTAAGCTAAAAAAAGTGACATAAAAACGTTTCAAATTTCGGCTCATCTTTTTATATATATATATAGAGAGAGAGAGAGTGTAGATATATATATTCTGAATTTCAACCCAACGAGTCCGAATACTGATTAGCTCCGTTTGTCAATTGCTGCACACAGCAAGTTCTGTTTGTCTGTACAAGCCTTCTCAGACAACGGTGATCTCGTTCCTGACAATCTGTCAGGAACGAGATCCAAGTGGGGCTAAGTTTTTTAAAATCAACGCTCAGTGCTGCCGTATCAAAGCTTTTTTTTTTTTTTGCATCTGAAGAAAAATGCTATTTATGTATCCCGCCAAATTTTTGAATATCTAGATTGAAATAGATCCTCCGTAGCTCAGTCGGTATAGACGATGCCCTTTGGTCGGAAAGAACTGAGTTCGATTCCCGTCCATGACGTGAGGAATCTTTTTCTGGTCTCTTTCGACTAAAGGTGAGTTAGCCGGTCTCATATAGGGTTTTTCATCCCTCAGAAAAGACAAAACGCCCGTGAACGCACGCATCTACAGACATAGGACACTCCTAGAATAAGGATTGACCAACCTATTCCGTGGGATTTTCGGTTTCGAATGCTTGCACGATGAAGCGTGGGTCTACGCGTGAGCTTAAATCAGGAGGGAGGAGGTTGAAATGCTAATTATGAGCTCATCCAGTTGAAGAATGCCCCGGTTTTTAATTTGGGTTTGAATTTGTAATTATGTAAAATTACAAAATAACATTACGTTTTTTTTTTTTTTTTTTTTTTTTTTGTAAAAATTGTTTTGCCCATCACTATGTTTTGCCTGGGAGAATTCATGACTCGCCTTTTCCTACGGGTGCCGTTGACGCCAAGTCAAGTAACGTTTTGGTTGTACTATGTCTTTCAACTGTGTGTGTGTGCGTACACCAGTCAGTTTGTTTTGTGTGAACTACAAAATAATAATAAGAAGAAAATGAAACTTGTCAAGACACTATGTTCTTGTATCCTTTATCCAAGAGTAAGTAAACAAAGTCTGCATGTAAAGTATCTTTACGACTAGGCTACTTGTATATACATATACCGGCCACTCAATTAGAAACTTTTATTTAATATAGTGGTTTCCGTATAGGCATGCTACTGGCACTATCCTCTTCAATTTCTTGCGCATAGTTCGGAGAGATATGGGTCGGGAATAGCCATCATTAAATGCTTCGGTCAATTGCTACACACAGCAAGTTTTGTTTGTCCGTACAAGCCTTTTCAGATAGCGACGATCTCGTTCCTGACAGATTGTCTTAGGACCACAGTTAAGCCTCTTAAACAAGCAATGTGGGTTATTTTTCCATTGATTAAACACCCGGAATATCTCATCTTTGGAGGAACCAGTCAGCTCTACTGCTTTCAAAATCGTGGCTCCAGCCAGACAGACGCCCACAATAAGCCCTTTATCGAACTCCGAAAAATCCGTTGTTTTTCCCATTGTGATCAACACTGTTGATGATTACTGATCAGCAGCATTCTTAAATAATTGCCTAGAACACATGGTGACGTACGTGACCAAATATTTTGCATATAGGCTGGATAAGTGATAAGAACGTGTATAACGCCATGCATTATGAGAAAAGTCACTACCCAAACCGGTAGCGGGGAAGGGCATTGAGTGGTTGTGTGTAGAGTTAAGTGATACTCAGTGATATTAAGATCACTCTAAATATCACTGAGTATTACTAAATATCACAAAGGACTAAACGCATCATTCCTGACCTGAATGACTCCAGGACAGAACCTCGGCAGCCGCACTCAGTGACAGGCAAAAAAAAAAAAAAAAAAAAAAAAAAAAAACTGCCACAGAGCAGAGCCTCTCTACATCTCCAAGAAACAAGCAAACAAACCCAAAGACGAACATTATCAAATGTCAACAGTGGAAGCCACACCCAGAAGAGATACCAAGGGTGAATTAATGCTGCAGGCATCATATATTTCCCATATACAAACAGTAAAAGAGTGTATAAGCTTATTATTAAAATTCTCCGAATTACAGATATGTAGAAAGTTTTTTTTTTTTTTTTTTCACTTGGTTACAAATTAAATGAACGATGCTAGGTGATGATGGGCGGGGGGCGATGGCGTTGGTGGTGGTTGTGTGTAGTGGTAGAGTTAAGTAACAGTAGGTAGAGACGGTGGCATGTGTGTGTAGCGGTGTGGAGTGGAGTGCCCTATCTCGGAGGTGTGAATAATAATGATTATAATTATAATAATAAAATAAGCTTTGCTCTGCACTCCGAAACAAGACTAACTCAGCTTCCATTTGTAAGTACTAGGAAATATAGCTTTTTTGACATTATTCGAACAACCCAAGTCTTTCCAATGTCGATAAATCGTGGAAATTATGAAATGCAAGGACCATTTCAAAGTTCTGTACACAGTGCATGAGTGGCCAGTGGGATGATGTAATAATTTCTACCTTCATGTCTGTAAGTAAAAAATGTCATGTCCACGAAATACGACTATAATGGATGGAGGAAGAAATTGACACTCATGTCGGATATTGCCAAACACCAGCATTTATATATCAAAATTGAAACCTTACGTGAAAAAAAAAAAAAAAAAAAAAAAAATTAAAGTCACAATGCTTTACGTGAAGTTTGTGGAGATGATGCAATGGATCGAAGTACAGTGTCATGTGAGTAACTCGATTCCTTCAAGATTGATTCAAGAAGCTGCAAGATATTAACCGGTATAGATAAAAACTTATCCTCACCTGCCTGCTAGAAGAAAATTGGCGAAAAAAAGACAAAATCGCAAATGAAGTAAACATATCATCCACACCTGTTTTCAGAATTCTGACTGAACTTTCGAAGAAGAAAAAAAGTTGCTAGCAACTAGATCACATCAGCTGACAAGCAAGCAGCTCCTAAGAAGATTGAAGAAGATCTGCTGCATCGCTATGAAACTGAAGCAGAACAGTTTTTGAAACAAAATGTTGCCATAAACAAAACATGGATAAGAGAGATTGAACTCGAACTGAAAAGTCAATCCTCACAGTGAAAACTCCAATCTCTCCTTATCCAAAAAAATAAAAAAAATTAAAAAATATTGGGGTCAATCATCGAAAGTTAAGTTAATGAGACTAATGGCTTGTGATAACACTGAAGTGAAAGGGACAGATCAAGTTCCAACAAGATCGATTGTGACAGCAATGTACTACAGAATGTTTCTTCAGATCATGTGAATTATATGATCTTATGGAAAAGAATGGATGGAAATCCCTCCTCTCGTTTATCCTGACATCTGTGCTTTAAGTTGAAAGAATCTCTACGGGAACTGTTTTACCATTGATGAGGTGCCTGCTGAGGTGATCCAGCTTATCAAATATATTAACAAAAAGATTCGCTGACGAGATCACATGACTTACCCAAACGCTGAACAACAGTAGTGATAAGAGAGAGAATAAAGGATATTTTGAAGGCCTAAAAGATGTATTTTGCTATATAAATGTTTGGTTTAACAAGTTGGGTATACAGTATGTCTTTTTAACTTTTTTTTTTTTTTAACGTTCCAGTAACTTTTTGACTCTCCTGGTTACAAATGTAAGAGTTCTGAAATAACATTTTAAAAGTATAACTTCATATTAAATATAGCAAAGGCAAAAGATGGGGACGTCCACCCACCTACGCCTAAAAGTTAGCTTGCAAACGATTGTTTGTTTTGTTTCGAGTTCTAACCGTACTTACAAAAACGTTATGAGCATACAGTCAGATGGATATATCTCGCAGTTTTGAAAGTAAGCCTCGATAAATAAATAAATAAATAAATAAATAAAATATATATATCGTATCGCTTTTCGAAACTCATATCATAATATGAAAGTGAACTGGAAAAATCCATAATCGAAGAATCTTACTTACTTATCCGTATTATCATTTATGCCCATCGTCGTACTTTAGCTGACGAAGTCTATGTGGCACTGCGGAATTTGTTTACGAGCAAATAGTGATCGGATGCTTATACAGGGAAGTAAAATGCACAGAGGCTATCGCAACTCCTAAATTTATAATAACGGAAAAGCCTTGAAAAATGTAGTTGTTATTCGACCTGCTGTGAGAAGGAAAATTCAATGATTGCAGTACCGTCATTAAACATGTAGAATGTGCAATAAGTGTGTGTGAAATTAAGCTTATAATCCATACTATTATATGATTTATTTACTTATTTTAAATAATGAAATATCCTCAAGACTTCAACTTAGCACTGATGATTAAAATATATTTAAAAGGGATATTAAAGATAAATATATATAAAAGGAAAGAAAAAAACTTAATGCTAGGGAATGCTATCGATCACTTAAAAAAAGTAAGTGGTCGATAGCATTATGACATTACATTTTCCTTCGGAATGAGTTATCTTGATAATGCATTACCCAAAGGTCAAGAACTTTGATTAAAGGACCAACTGACCTGGCAAAACTCTTTCAAACACTTTAGTGATTCAAGGAATTACAGGCAGTAACCGAGAAAGGACGAGAAACTGACAATAAAAACATCCTGTTGGTCTAAACCACATGATTCATGAAAAAAAAATGTCCCGCATATTGAAACTCAATAAACAAACAGTGTGAGGGAAGGAACTCATATGAGAAACTGAAATAACAGTTAAGACCACATTTCTTCAGATTCTATATGTTAATTGGTTTATGCTAAACTCCAACATTGGTAATCTAATACATGATATGCCTTTTCAACCCTACTAGTAATGAAGCAAGAACTGTTTCTCTCTCTCTCTCTCTCTCTCTCTCCTACTAAATGTGTAAACAACCGTACGCTCAAAGCCTCACTGCTACTTAAGTGCGGTCTCTTTTGTGAGGTGAAAGTGAAACCGATGCAGAAACTCATGGAAGATTTATGGAACAACTAATAATAGTAGAGTAGTTTCCATATTAAAAATGGCCGAATAAGTGTCACAGATGAAGAACTATCACACTACCCAGATTATAACACTGAAAAAAAGCTTCAAGCAGTTATTCTCTACAACAGAAGAGTGATTGTCGATTAAGTGACAACCAACTTCAGATTAGTTTTTGATATGCATTTTGATAAGACATTCCTAAGAGACACCTTCTCTGTGGGGCACCTGCTCGTGATGAAGGGGGGGGGGCCTCCCAGCGATGGTATTGTCCCTTTTCAATCTTCCTCTTTGTATGCTTTCTTCCCGTATTCTTTACTTCTCCTGAGTCTTTTCTACTATTCTTTCTTCCAGACCACCAACACTGTAATAGAACGTACTGCCACCGTGTTTGCTGTGCGGTCGACCAGTGGACAGCCGGAGGCGATGGGGGGGGATCTTAGTAGCCTTGCACTATTTTGGCCTCTACTTCGGAAAGATGGGCGTCCAGGATGGCCCGGCCAGGATCAATCGGCTGTGGGCTTGCCTGAAAGGGTCACCAGTGTTGCAGTAAGTCTCTCACCCCCATGGTCCGGGGTCGGGATCCAAGGCTTTCTGTGGCTAGTATAACGTACTTGGATTACCACTCCTGAGAGCAGTCATCGCTTTCCGGTCAGCGGGCGTTCATATGTGGCTCCGTGGTGCTCTACCAATTTTCATATTCATGTTCAAGGGGGTTTTTGGTTTTGTGGTGCTCTACCCATTTTCATATTCATGTTCAAGGGGGTTTTTGGTTCTGGGCCAGAGCTCCAGGAGATCTGGCGCAGAACCAACCCCCCCCCCTTGAACATGAATTCTTCATCCTCAAACATTTCAGGGGTCATAACAAGTCCAAACCAAGTATTGATACCATAGATACAGCCTTTGCTAACATAAGTAAGAAACAAAAGATATATGATACTAGTATAAATGTACCAGTGTTTTTGATCATCCACGCAACAGGTGAAAAGCCAATAGGGAAAATGTCACCCTTCTTTATTCAAAAAAGTTTAGAAGGACTGGCAGGATCTCCAAAAGCTGCTAAGAAATTACATTCTGGTGATATCCTTGTGTAACATAATGTCAGAAATATTCCGCCTACTGGGAGAAATATCAATGGGTAGAATACCAATCACATGAACATCTCATAAAACACTCAACTATTGTAGAGGAGTAATATCAGAATGGGTTCTCCTTGATGTTCCTCATGAAGAGATATGTTCAGTGCTTAAAGACCAGGGAGCAACAGATATCAGGATGTGAGGCACATCCTGATATATAGGGATGGTTCCAACCAAGAACACCAGCCTTACTTTTGATATGCCTAAGCCACCAACATCTGAAAAAGCAGGGAATCTCAATTGTACTCTTAATGGATTAGGGATGCTTTAAATGTCAAAAACATGGGCATGCCCAAACTGCTTGTCGTGGCTCTACCACCTGTGCCCGATATAGCAGAGTAAAGAGCTTGTAAAGAGCAGAGTAAATAACAAATCTTGCCCTGCAAAAAAAACTAAATGTGTCAAGGAGTTCATCCAGCCTACTTGCATGCATGTCAGAAGTGGAAAGATGAAAAGAAATACAAAATATTAAAACAAAATAAAATATATTATATCAGAATGTAAAAAGGAAGTTAACCACCGTCACTTGTACTGAGATCCTCTTATGCTGAGAAGGTGGCAGCTGAGAAAATCTCAACATCATCTCAAACACATATGTCTATTTCACTATCTGATAATTTCACCATTCCCGAACTTGATGATCACGAATGCTTCTCTGCATCAATCCCTAAACAGAAGGAATTTCTCTCTTGTACGAAAGGACAAGAACTGGAAGTGGTCTTGCTCATGGAGTAGTTATCCTTGTGGGCGGTCATACTCCTTTCTATCATGTCTAGCTTAATACTGCTCGAGAAGCAGTAGCGATTCGCTTATCCGTGAAATTTCTTTTTACAGTATTCAATTTATTTACCACCGAGAGCCTAGTTAAATGAAATCAATATTAATAACCTTATCATGCAACTGCCTGGACCCATACTTCTTATGGGTGGCTTTAATTGTCATCGCAATAGTTTGTGGGGGTAGTGCCAACACAAATAGATAAGGTCGTATCATTGAACGAATCCTTGAAAATAATGACCTCTCCCTTTTGAATAATAAACTCAATACTTTCTTCCATATGGCTACCCGCTCATATTCTGCAATCAATCTTACAATTTGTTCGCCTTTCATTCTTCCACTGCTTCAACACTGCTGGTGTTGAAGAGAACATATATGGAAGTGATCACTTTCCTGTTCTTTGCACAATGTTTTCACAACAACCATGTTCCGTTACACGGATGACCATATGGAAAATGGACCAAGGTGACTGGAACACTTTTTCCCATCTTGCAAAATTTAATGCTGATACATTCAATCAAGCATCTATCAATGAAGCAGTAAAGTATGTAACAGACTGCATCGGCATCAACAGCCTCCCTCCATTCCAAGAACATCATCTCGATTTCGACACAAAGCATGGGATATATTTCGTAGATACTCAACCACATCAAACTGAATATCTTTTAAGCGTGCTCGGGCCAAAGCAAGTTATGTGAGACGTCAGAGTCAAAAACAATCTTGGATTCATTTACCTCATCAATTAATCAAATAACCAGTGCCAAAATTGCATGGGATAGAATCCGGTAATGGGGTAAATAGAATGGGATAAAAAATAAAACGTAGAAATAGAACACACTATTTGTTTACCTTCGACCATAATGTGTTATTGCCGATCCCAAAGTTATTGCAGACACCATGGGAGAAAATTTTGCCAGAATCTCAGCAACAGCTACTTCTCTCCAATACACAATCAGGCTTTCGTGGACATCATTCAACTTTAAACCATTTAGTCCATTTAAACTTGTATAAGAGTTGCATTCCTGAAGAAAGAATAAAAAGAACATCTGGTTTCAGTTTTCTTTTGCATGGAAAAATCTTATATAACCTAGGTCTCAGAGAACACCTTCCTGCATTTATTAGATTTTCTGTCCGGGGAACTTTCCAAATCATCAGAGTGGGAATTACGCTGTCTCGGCATATCAGCAAGAACAGGGTGTTCCCCAAGGTTCTGCCGTAAGTGTGACACTTTTTGATATCAAAGTTAACTCAATCACTGAACGGCTTTCTCTCACTGTAGACAATGCTCTATATGTTGATGACTTCAAAATTTACTGTAATTATCCTAACATGAAGGTAATTAAAAGCCAACCTCAGCAGGCAATTTATCGTGTATCTCTATGAGCTCTTAGTAATGGGTTCAGGTTTTCAACAGAAAAAAAAGTGTCTGTGAATACTTCTGCTGAAAACGCACTCTTCATCTCCAAATCCTGAATTAAGAATGGGATGAATTGTTATTCCACTAGCAACAGAAGCCAGGTTCTTGGGACTCATTTTTGAACAGAAAACTTACGTTCCTTGTACACATGCGTCAATTAAGAGAAAAATGCAAGAGATCATTGAATCTCGTTTGAACTCTATCCTCTAATGAATCGGATGTAGATCGATGTTCACTGCTTCGTCTTTATCATGCACCTATATGTTCAAAGTTGGATTATGAGTCTCATGTTTATGGTTCCACAAGGCAGAATAACCTCAGATGGTGGGATCCCATCCATCATCAGAGTATACAGATAGCAACTGGTGCCTTTTTTTTTTTTTTGCATATCACCCACTCAAAGATTTTATGTTGAAGCAAATGAACCAGCTCTATCGCTTAGACGGAAACAGTTGTCTCTTAATTATGCCTTAAAGATAGTCTCTCCCATATCATCCTACATGGACTAGTCTCTTTTCTCTGAGTTGGGAAGCTCAATATCACACACTTCACTGCTTATACGTCCTTTTGGCATGCGTGTTAAAGAGACTGTGTAAGCTGTTGGTATGAATGTTGACAACATTGCCTACACTAAGCATAACAGCATCCCTGCATGGTAGGTTTGCAGTCCATCCTGCAACCTCTCACTTTGTCAGCTACAAAAATCTCATACTCCATCATCTGCCTACCTGCAACTGTTTAATGCACACAGAGCAGCCCACTCTGATTTCTTGCCCATCTACACTGATGGTTGAAAAACTGACACCTATGTTAGCTGTTAGCCCACCTCACTTCACTGGAGAGTGAAGTGAGGTAGACACTGCAACAGCTATTCAGTAAAAAGGCACCAGGAGGAGATGGAATACCTATTGAGCTGCTCAAAGTCCTGGGAGAAGAGGCAGTTAAAATTTTAACAGCTCTATGTCAGCGAATTTGGATGACAAATAAATGGTCTGGGAGAATGGAAAAAATCAGTTTATATACCTTTATTGAAGAAAGGCGATGCAAGAGAGTGCGAAAATTACAGAACTATAGCACTGGTTTCTAATGCAAGTAAAGTCTTACTTAAGATCATTCAGAAAAGACTGGAACCATTCATGAAGAGAGAAATACCATATGAACAGGCAGGATTTCGAAAAGGCAGAGGAACAAGAGATCAAATCGCCAATGTGAGATGGATAATAGAAAGAGCACAGGAATATCAAAAGAATGTCTACCTTTGTTTCTGTGACTATGGCAAGGCTTTTGACTCTGTAGATCATGTGAAACTGTGGAATGTGCTAAGAACAATGGGAGTACCAGAGCATTTCACTATCCTTCTGAGGAATCTTTATTATGAACAAGAAGCTACTGTCCGAACAGATCTTGGAGAAAGAGTATTTCACAATAGGTAAAGGGGTGCGACAAGGATGTATTTTATCTCCGTATCTGTTTAATTTGTATAGCGAATACATTTTAAGAATGGCAGGGCTGGAGGAGTCTTCAGTTGGAATTAAAATTGGTGGAAGAAATATTAATAATTTGAGATATGCAGATGATACCACCTTGCTAGCAGAATGCAAAGATTTGAAGGAACTTATTATGAAAGTTAAAGAAGAAAGTGCTAAATATGGTCTTAAACTTAACCTCAAAAATACAAAAGTTATCGCAACATGTGAACTTAATGAATTTGAAGTAGATGGGGAGAAAATGGAAGCAGTTAACAATTTTGTGCTCCTAGGATCCCGAATTGATAAAGATGATTATTGTACTGAAGAAGTTAGAAGGTTATTATTACTCGGAAAGAAAGCAATGACAAATTTAAGCAAGATCTTTAAAGATAAAGATATTAGCCTCGCAACAAAAATCAGAATCGTGAAAGCAATGGTATTCCCTGTGGTACCGTATGGATGTGAAAGTTGGACCCTGAGAAAGAGTGAAAGAAGGAAGATTAGATGCATTTGAATTATGGGTTTAGAGACGCTTACTAAGAATACCATGGACTGCAAAGCAAACCAATAAATCAGTGATAGATAGAATAAAGCCAGATTGCTCCATCGAAGCTATGATCATGATGCAAAAGTTGTCATACTTCAGACATATAATGCGAGCAAATGACAGTCTGGAGAAGATGATGATTGCTAAAGTTGATGGAAGCAGGAGACGAGGAAGAATTAGATGGGTGGATGGAGTTAAAGAAGGAACTGGAATGTGCTTGGAAATTCTGAAAGATATGGCCAGGGACAGATCTGAATGGAGAATGCATGTTCATAGAATCGCCAGGGGTCGAAAACGACTCGATGGAACATAACAACAACAACAAAAGTTAGCTGTGCCACTGTGTTTCCTGATATTACTATCTCCAACCAGATCCAACCTGATTACAGTAATTATAGAGTTGAATGCCATTCAGATTGCACTTGTGCATATATAAAAGAAAACCGCTACCAAAATGTGTAATTTATACAGATTGATCGAGCTCTTTATAATCTATCTCCTCTCTTATGTATAATGCGCATTCAGTGCTGTGTGAGGTGTTACACCTGTTGTACAAAATGAAAACCCTTAATTTCTCCACATACTGTTTTGACAGACAGTTCATAAGATCGAAGCTAATTGCTCAATGGCAGTCATCATGGCATGAAGCATTGACAAACAAATTACATGCCATCAAACCTGAAATTAAGCATTGCCATTCTAGTCAACATAAAAAAAAAAAAAAAAAATAGAGAGGAAGTTGTTCTTGCTAGGCTCCGCATAGGTCACAATAATCTTACACATACTTATTTACTAAGGGCTTATGACCCACCTATGTGTGAAAAATGCAACACACATCTTAGTATTTGTCATATTCTGGTGGAGTGCCGGCAGTTTACACGAGAGTGGGAATGAAAATTTTACCTATCTAGCCAAGCCATATACACAGATGTTATCAAACTCAAACAGACTGCATGATGTTTTAAACCTTTTACAAAGAATTGATTTATACAAACACATTTAAACTTAATTTTATTTATATCTAGATACTGCACTGCTTAAATTAAATTTTGTATATACATATTATTTACTAGTTAATCTTTAACTATTTATGTACTGCTGTAACCTTTGACCTTGTGTATTGCTGTAAAATTACTGTAATTATATTTATATATTGATACTACATTGTTTAACTTAATTTTTGTACATACATATTATTTACTAATCTATCTTTGAGCATTTATTGCTGTAACCTTTGCTGTTCTTGCACCAAGCCAATAAATCATAAATCAACCAACCAACCTAAAGCTTAAGTAAAACCGGTTTAGCCATTTTAATTGCTCTTTTAAATCAACAGTACAAGAAAGAATATTGTATATTATAACAATATCCAATAGACACACACACACACACACACACACACACACACACACAAGAGAGAGAGAGGGGGGGGGAAGAAAAGTTTAAATCACAACATTCACTATATAACATGAAAGGAAAAAGTATGACAGTAATTTTTGGTGTAGACGCCAGAACTACTATCATGTGATCTTGAGTTATTGACAACTTTGTCTCCATACTGTGGCCAAACCGAGGAAACATTATGCAAAAGAAAATAACTGTTTTTTTTTTATTCTAATTAGAAACTCAAGTCACTACAAATTATTGGAACAATAGAAATTTCAGTTTAAGAAACTGAACATAGATTATGTTCAGTTTCTTTTCGCACAAAGCGAAAAGAAACTGAACATAATCTCCTCTAAATTCATAAGTACAAAAAAGAACAATACAAAAACAGGTTTATTCCTTCGCATTTGAGTAAAATATTTTAAAAAATGAAGAGTTCTAAAAATGTAAGATGATGTATCTTTATTTTTATTTTTTTATTTTGTGTTTATTTTTTGTAAGGAAAGTGATATTTAATAAATTTCCTTACTAAATTAAGGATTTTTGGATATTATTTTATGTACCAAAAATGTTAAAAATAATCGTACTCTTCGGTTCGAGTATGTTTAGATGACAATGCAAAAAAAAAAAAAAAAAAAGGCATGCATGAAATATTGCTAGTTCTTTCTCCTCTGTGCTTAGCCATGACACTGGAGATACAAACAGTATATCCAGACCTAGCTCCTTCGAGCAATCGCCTGTTTGAGCCACTCCAAAGTACTTTCAATGGACAGATGATATGTTTCGCCCTAAACCAAGTACGCATATGTTCAGAACCACTGTCGACGGAAGTATATTTCACTGCTGATCGAATGACTGATATATTCAAAACCAAGAGGATGTCGACTCTATATTATTTCTATTCTAATCATAATAGGACGAATAAACTGAATTTATTAAATCAGCGGAGATTTCGCTGGATTCAAATCAAAATTATGAAAGCACTCATCATAAACAAGCCAGAACTACACATACCAGTCAATGAATTAGAAACGTTTATTTAATAATGTTGGACCTCCTTCAGCCCGAATGACAGCACATATGCGGTTTCGCATACCCTCCGCATGGTGGTGTTGGAGTGCATCTAGGCCAAAAATACCAGTCGTTCCAGACAGTCCTTTAAATGGCTTAGATTTGACGGAAGAGAACTTTTGCTCCCGGATCTGTTCTTCTAACATATCCCATACAATCTCAATGGGATATGTTAGAAGTGAGAGCGACTTATACCATCTTCACTGGCCATCACCAGGCCCAGATCTGATATAAGTCGCTCTCATGCTTGCTGAACTACTGCTGAACAATTCTTGAGTGATGGACAGTAGCATTGCAGGATGGACTTGATCGGCAAACAATATTCAGATATTCCTTGAAGGACACTTGGCCTACAAGCAATATCAGGGTTTCCATTCCGTACCAACAGAACATGCCCCACACCAACTCCAGGACCTCGAGTCGTGTTTGCAAGGCAAGTTGGATTCATTGCTTCATGGGTGGCTCACGATACAAGGTGTACCGTGACTCGTCGGACACACACCACATGACTTTTTTTCCAGTCTTTTCTAGTGTCGTCATGGTGTTCCTGACACCACTGTAGACAACCTTTACGGTTCTTGGCAGAAATCAGTGGTTTCCGTATAAGTATAGGCATGTGACTGTCAATACCTATCCTCTTGAACTCCCCGCTTATAATTCGGTGAGATATGGGTCAGAAACGGCCTTCGTTAAATGCTTCGGTGAAATGCTGCACAGGAAGTTTTGTTTATCAGCACAAGTGTCTTCTCAGACGACTGCAATCTCGTTTCTGTTATAGGACAACAGTTATGCCTCTTAAACAAGCAAGCGGGTTATTTTTCCACTGATTGAACACCCGGGATATCTCCTCTTTTGCGAAACCAGTCAGCTCTTCTGTTTTCGAAAGTGT
Organism: Typopeltis vanoorti; assembly: GCF_054136105.1. Taxonomy (NCBI): domain Eukaryota; kingdom Metazoa; phylum Arthropoda; class Arachnida; order Uropygi; family Thelyphonidae; genus Typopeltis; species Typopeltis vanoorti. Next base: position 91,907,141 of record NC_143554.1, read on the forward strand.
GGCTGCAGCCGCAATAAGCCCTTTATCGAACTCCGAAAGATCCCTTGTTTTTCCTATTGTGACCAACATATTGATGATTACTGACCAGCAGCATTCTTAAATAGTTGCGTACAACACGGGGTGATGCACGTGACTAGGTATTTTGCATATACGCTGCATAAGTGACGTTTACGTATATCTACATAAAAGTTTCCAATTTTCAGTAGAATATTTTAAATTGTAACGATAGAAGAAAAAGCATTTAATTTTCTTCATTAGGAGATACATTTCTTGAATAGAAAAAAAATTAAGCACTTAAGTCTTGATTCCCATAGAGCGCTCATTAAAATAGCAATTAGCCTTAGACCACACTGCTTTTTTTTTATAACTTGAAATTCTTTCTTTTATTTGTTTCATACATTTTAAATTGTTCCGTTATACACTTAGTGTGCATTGACAAGTGATTTGTCCTTTGAACCTAGTGAAATTTCAGATGAGAAAAAAAAAAAAAAAAAAAAAAAAAAAAATATATATATATATATATATATATATATATATATATATATATATATATATATATATATATTACAGTATTACTTGAAAAAAAGGTTGTAAACCTATAATACATTAGTACCATGGGTGGACCAAGATTTTATTATTATTATTATTATAGTATGGGAAATATTTTTCTCTTAAGACATATCGGGATGTTTGCTTCGATTGTTTCACGGTGTTTTCCAAAGGCAATCCAAGTTTATTCTACGTATAATTTCTTCACCACCACTGATGATGTATCATTTTCAGCCATTTTCTGTCCACTGCTGGAAGAAGGTCTTCCCCACGCCACTGAGTTCCAGCCATCTCTGGATGGCTGGAACTAATCAATTTCCTGGTGTTCCATTTGTACTAGATTTCTGGTGACGTATTTAGTATACATTATTTTTGTTTTGTCTTTGTTTATATTTAAACCTTTTTTCTTACTTTCTGCATTCAATTCATTCAGCATTTATTGAAGTTCATCTGCAGAGTTTCCTAATAAAACAATATCATCAACACATCGTAGGTGATTTAGCTCTTTCCCATTAACTTTAATTACTATTTTTCCAATCCAGATTTTTAATCAGTTTAAGTGAACTCGCATCTTCCTATCAAACTCCCTTGTTATAGGAAATTTCATATTTGTTCCTGATTTTATAGATGCAGTTGAATTATATATATATATATATATATATATATATATATATATATATATATATATATATATATATATATATATATACTGTATATATATATATATATATATATATACTGTATATATATATATATATATATATATACTGTATATATATATATATATATATATATATATACTGTATATATATATATATATATATATATATATATATACTGTATATATATATATATATATACTGTATATATATATATATATATATATATATATATATATACTGTATATATATATATATATATATATATATACTGTATATATATATATATATATATACTGTATATATATATATATATATATACTGTATATATATATATATATATATATATATATATACTGTATATATATATATATACTGTATATATATATATATATATATATATATATATACAGTATATATATATATATATATATATATACTGTATATATATACTGTATATATATATATATATATATATATACTGTATATATATATATATATATATATACTGTATATATATACTGTATATATATATATATATATATACTGTATATATATATATATATATATACTGTATATATATATATATATATATATATATATATACTGTATATATATATATATATATATATATATACTGTATATATATATATATATATATATATATACTGTATATATGTATATATATATATACTGTATATATATATATATATATATACTGTATATATATATATATATATATACTGTATATATATATATATATATATATACTGTATATATATATATATATATACTGTATATATATATATATATATACTGTATATATATATATATATACTGTATATATATATATATACTGTATATATATATATATACTGTATATATATATATATATATATACTGTATATATATATATATATACTGTATATATATATATATATACTGTATATATATATATATATATATATATATATATATATATATAAAGAACAAGTTCTATATATATAAAGAACAAGTTACCATAAGGTGTTTTAACCTTATTAAATAAAAATCTCAGGAGGAGATATAAATGTAGAAAGTATTTTACCTTGGGTATAATAAATGTTAAAGATACCAAGCTGTTTTAAACCTGGTTTTACTCCATTTCCCAAGTAAGCAAACAGACAAACATGTCAAGTTTGCGCCTGCAAGTCTAGCTGATCTTACACGTAGTGCAAGACCAAGGCAACTCATGGTAAAAGTAGAATAAGCTCTGATCACTAATCTTAATATTTACCCTTAATGCAAAACACATCTCCTGGAGGAGATGTTACTTGTAAGTGGAGATTTCTGTGGTTTAGAAGTTCACATGGTATATTCCGGTACTTGGACCACATTTTTTAAAATTTTTTAATAAGCTATATAAAACACAATGAATTAATAAAAGATCCGACAAGTTTCGTAAGTCGTTTGACTTACATCTTCAGGGGTAAAAGGTAATTGAAAGTTAAAACAACAAAAAAGAGATGAACAGTTCATACTATACAGTTGTAGCTGTCTGACTATTCATAAAATGAAAAATCAGAATGCAGATTCAAAGCAGTGCTGAGTTTAAATAATGCTGGATGATGCAATTTTTAATTTTATGAATAGTCAGACAGCTACAACTGTATAGTATGAACTGTTCATCTCTTTTTTGTTGTTTTAACTTTCAATTACCTTTTACCCCTGAAGATGTAAGTCAAACGACTTACGAAACTTGTCAGGTCGTTTATTAACTCATTGTGTTTTATATAGCTTATTAAAAAAAATGTGGTCCAATTACCGGAATATACCATGTGAAGTCGTTAGTGTTGTAATTTGTTATGAATCCTGATTTGTTCTGGAAGCTGGCAAAAATCTAGTTTGATTTGTATTCTGTTGCTAATGATTTTTGAGACAATTTTGCATATTGTTAAAAGGAGGCTGATATGACTGTAATTTTTAATATCGTCTCTGTCTCTACCTTTTTAAAAATTATAAGGATAGCACTATTCCAACTCTTTAGTATTCTCTTCTGTCTTAAGCAGGATTTATAAATTTTATTTAATACAATCATGATTGGCTCACTGCCCGCTTTCAGAACTTCTATTGGTATCTCATCTTCACTTGGTGTCTTTGGCACAGTATACCGACCCTCTTTTAAAACATTTAGACATATTTCTTCCTCTTCCATCTGGAGTGTTATTTTATTTATATATACTGTATATATTTTTTTTCATTTTAGTTTAATTCTTGGGAATCATCACATAATTTGGCATTATTATTATTATTTTGAATAGTACGACTAATTTTGTCCTTCTATCAAATGACTTCATGGAACAAATATACAGAGAAAAGATTCTGAGAAAAAGACTAAACATTAGAAATACAGTAATCCCTCGATTAGTGCGCTATGTACATCTTAAAAATAAATGTTACAGATTTTAAAAATTTTCTATCTATACATTTTTATGGCTAACTATTTTAAAAAATCACTCACCAGTGATTTATGAAATCACTGGTGATTTCATAAATCACCAGTGAATATAATTTTACCGATTTAAAACATTTTACAAAGTTATTTTTAATGGCATACTACACTACTTCCATGTACACTATGTATACCATGTTCCAAATTTTTACCGCCAAAATTTATGTCGTCTGCTATAGTACGGCCACAGATTCGAGACCCTTCGACACTTGTGCGCATGTCACAAAAAGGAGAATCCATTCCGATAATAGGGTAATCAATCCATCTTCTGGGGTGAAATCGGATGAAACCGTATTAAGTGATGCTGGTGGCGAACAGGTACAGGACCGAAAGCGGTAACATTTAAGAGGCCATCCTCTACTGAATAAATTGCGATAATCTATCCTTTTTAATGTCAATCCTTAAGCTGTGTAGCTTATAGCATCACATTAGCTTGTCCAGCTTATGCATAAACCGGTCCTGACAAGATAATTAAATTAAGCTTACGAAACACAGACTTTATGGCAGAAGATTTGCATGGGAAATGTCCTTGGTGTTAATCATGCGTGTTGATTAGACAAAAATCGTAGTTTTCTTCATAGCAAAACGAAACAGACTAGCAAAAATGAAGATCCTTCTTGTAGAATCAATTTCCTCGATTGTTCAATGTGTGTGTGGTGGCAATCTTCTGTGAAACCCCAACGGTTTATCTTGATCCCGAAGTTTCATCCAAGAGTAAGCATGATACTCAATTTTGGCCACTTTTTTTTTAATGTTTTGCCGGCTCTTTTTCACTACGAAACCACTACAGGTATAACGAACAGTATCTGGATTATTTACAAAAAAAAAAAAAAAAAAAAAAAAAAAAAAAGCTAATGTGTAGCTAAGTGTGAAACACTCAAACAAAACAAGGATACACTATCTGATTAAAAATATCCGAACCACTGCTCATCTGAATTCTAACTCTAATATGAAAGGCATTAATAACGAGTTGGTCCTCCCTTTGCTGCTATAACAACCTTCAATCTTCTAGGCAGGCTTTCCACTAGATTTTGGTATGTTACTGCGGTAATGCGCTTCCAATCTTTCATAAGTGCGTTGGTGAGGTCGGTCAGCGATGTCGGGCGATTCGGCCTGGCTCGCGATCGGCTTTCCAATTCATCCCGCGGGTGCTCGAGGGGTTGAGATCAGGGCTTCGTGTAGCCCAGTCAAATTTTTCAAGACCATCTCACCCAACCATTCCTGCACCCTTCGTTTTGGGTGTGCAGGAACTCGAAAGGCGGCGAGCCTTAGACTGCTCCACCAGATGCTTGGAGTTGCCTGGCTAATGTTAGGTTTGTCTGTCTTAATGAAAATGATAAACTTAAATTCGCTATTAACCAAAAAATCTATTTTTTTTGTTGTTGTTTTCATTAACTTTTATTTTCTTTCTGAAGTTTGCCATGCTATTCAAACAACTGACTGATCTATCCAGCTAAAACAATAAAGCAAAGATAAAAAGTTTATTCTTAATAACTGAACCTAAATCACTTACGAATATATTCGTAAGTCATTTAGGTGGACGGGATCTGCTGCAAGTGAGACAGACTGTGGAAGAAGAAGAAATTAGCTTAAAAAGTTACATCGACAATAGCTCTGAGCAAATGCTTCAAGCAGGTGCACAAGAGGGGCTTATGAAAGCAACAATCCACTAACACCGGATCTTGAGGCACCTAACGACCTGAATCGTAAAATGCCTCTCTATAAAACGCTATACTCTATAGTCTGAGTTGCATTATGTCTTACAACATAATCACCAATATCTGAAGAAAATTGATCCCGACGATTTCTATGAAATCGTCGGGATCAATTTCACTCATATTTATTGACTTATCTGAGATTTACTGGAATACAAGAGCGTTGCTCCGCGAATAATCGTGTAGACCGAGAGCCTACTAGCAAATTCCCGTAGATCGGAAAACGCACCTGCAAAAATCCTGTAGACCCGAAAGTCTACTAGCAAAAGTCCATGGATCAGAAAATGCGTAGTATAGAGGTGGGAATGCAGTGTTCCCACTTGACCCCAACTTAAATTTCCTACCTCCTATGAAACCCAAGTATCCACCACTGGTCCTCTTAGTGTGTGTGTGGGGGGGGGGGGGGGCTACACAGCCATTTGACCTCATGCCTTTTCGTGCAGAGGGGGCGGGGAGAGAAAGTAGGTTTCGAGTTGGGTCGGGGCCACTGCAATGTGAGAATCACGAAACACCTCTGAAAATAAAAACCTAATCAAACGCGATTATTTCACTATCTCTCTCAAATCGTAATCAATCAATCCAATCTTTCTCATTCCATCAATCATCACTAACCCATTATCTCATTTCATCCTACGACTGACCTGGGAACATCACATTCCTTCAATTTATACTGGCTATAAACACGTGACTCGTTAAATGGCACGATGCCCTTTTCCCATGGGGTGCCCGTTGTCTTCTTTCCAAGCAATGTATTATGATACTAGTACAAGCATACAAACAGAAAACAATTATTTTCACCCGATATCAAAAACCAAGGATGTAGCAGAATGTAAATATTTTAGAACAATTAGTCTCATATCCCATGCTTCAAAAATACTATTGAAAATAATAATAAAAAAAAATAGAATGTTTTCTAAAATTAAATGCCATATGTATAAGCGAACAGCAAAAACGATTCTAGGAAAAAGTACAATTAATGCAATTTATGAATTAAAAACTGTCATTGAAAGATCAATAGAAATAAAAATAACAACATATTGTATCTATAATTCGCAGACTTTCAAAAGGCATTTGACACAGTAAGCCATAAAAAGGTTTATAAAAAATTAAAAGGCATTCTAATTGAAACAAAATAATTATTTATTTATTAAATAATATATTATTTAATAATTAAATAATACATATCAAAAGAAGAGCTAGTCAAGGATGTATAATATCTCCTATACTTTTCAATATTTACACTGAAGTGATAATGGAAGAATATGAAGAAATTGAAATGGGAATAAAAATTTATTAAATTTATTATTTAATAAATTTAAAAAATTTATTAAATAATATATTATTTAATAATTAAATAATACATATCAAAAGAAGAGCTAGTCAAGGATGTATAATATCTCCTATACTTTTCAATATTTACACTGAAGTGATAATGGAAGAATATGAAGAAATTGAAATGGGAATAAAAATAAGTGGCAATAGAATTAACAACGTTAGATTTGCTGATAATCTGATGTTCACAGCGAAATCAAAAACATAGTTATAAAATATGATTGAGATAGTAATTAAAAAAAAGTTAGAATTATGGCTTAGTATTAAATACAGCTAAAACCAAGTATATGGTGATTAGCAAAAAACAACAACAAAATACAAATTTAAGAGTATCAACGGGATTCATTCAAAATGTAAAGGATTTAGGAGTAATGATTACAGAAGATGAAACAACAGTTATGGAAATAAAATCAAGAATAGCTAAGGCAAAAGAAGCATTTTGGGATAATAAATTAATAATGACTTCTGGAATAAATAAACAGACTAATAATAATAATAATAATAATAATATTAATAAAAGGTTAAAGCATCTAACCAGTCTACATGATCGAATGGCAGAACAAATTAATTATTTGTTGCAGTCAGGCTCAGTGGAAGACAGGGTGATATCTGGGCGGAGTTTTCTTTCCATGAAAGATAAGGGTGCAGACCCAAGTAACTATCGCCCAATAACATGCCTACCAACTATACTTAAGCTCTTCACTGCAATCATAGCAAATTCCATATACCACTACTTATCAGATAATCAGATTTATCCGATTGAACAAAAAAGGCAATTTTCAAAATCCAGAGAAAGACTAGATCCTTATTAATGAAATGATTCTCAGAAATTCAAAGAGACGAAAAACTAACTTAAACATGGCATGGATAGACTATAAGAAAACATTCGATTCCCTCCCACACTCATGGATCCTAAAATCACTGCAAATATTTGGAATTAGCAAAAACACATGTTCCTTTCTGGGTGCTGCTATGAAATCATGGAAAACAACTTTAATAGTGAATAATGAACTATTCGGAGATATCAGCATTAAACGTGGAATTTTCCAAGGTGATTCCTTGTCACCATTGCTCTTCAACATTTCTCTGATACCTTTATCTATGATTCTGAACAAAACAAAACTTGGATATGAAATTCCTAAATATAATATTAAAATTTCCCATATATTGTATATGGATGACTGAAGTTATATGGAAAATCAGCCCAGCAAATAGACTCTTTATTGAACACAGTTCGTATTTTCAGTTCAGGACATCAAAATGGAATTTGGTTTAGATAAATGCGCAATTTTATCTATTAAACGAGAAAAAATTAATGACACTGGCCATTTTAATTTTGATCAAGAAAAATATATAAAAGCAATTTCAACTTACGAACACTAAATACCTAGGAATATTACAAGCCGGTGACATTCCCCACTCAAAAGTTAAACAACAGGCTGCAGCAGAATACACCAAAAGAGTTAGAAATATTCTGAAAACAAAACTAAATGGATTAAACACAATTAGAGCAATGAATTCTTGGGCTATACCAGTGATCCGATACACAGCTGGCATAATAGATTGGACAAAAGAATCTGGCCGGCAAAACTAGAAAACTAATGACTATGCATCATACATTACATCCACGAAGTGATGTTGACGGGTTGTACCTACCAAGGAGAATAGGTGGACGGGATCTGCTGCAAGTGAGACAGACTGTGGAAGAAGAAGAAATTAGCTTAAAAAGTTACATCGACAATAGCTCTGAGCAAATGCTTCAAGCAGGTGCACAAGAGGGCTTATGAAAGCAACAGGAAACAAATACGATTACAAAAAGGAACAGCAAAATAACCGATATATGCGCTGGAAAAATAAACCTTTGCATGGTCAATTTCTTAGAGATACTGAGGACAAAATTGACGTGAACAAGAACGTGGCAATGGCTACAATGTGGATATATTAAATAAAGAAACAGAAGGATTTATTCTAGCAGCTCAAGAACAGGCATTACAAACTAATTCTATGAAAGCAAAAATTTTGAACATCGATAATAACATCAAATGCAGATTATGCGATCAGAAAGATGAGACTGTAGAACATGTAATCAGTGCCTGCAGCAAGATAGCTCAAACCGGCTATAAATACCGCCAGGATCAAGTGGCCAAAATAATTCATTAGCATGTATGCAAAAATATGGCTTTCCTACTTCTGATAACTGGTGGCAGCAAATAGAGACAGTATTGGAAAACGAAACAGCAAAAATTCTCTGGGACTTCTTTCGAATACAAACTGATCGGCATTTCGAACACAATAGACCTGACATTACAATTATCGAACATCGACAGGTTTGGATTATCGATATCGCAGTATCTAGTGATAACAACATTAACAACAAAGAACTGAAAAAAATTACTAAACATCGACATCTGGGAATCGAAGTTGGCAGGCTGTGGCTTAAACACACCAAAGTCATCCCAATCATTATCGGTGCACTTGGCGCAATTTCAAAGAAGCTATCCAACTATTTACAGCAATTAAACATCAACGTAGTGACCCTATTGCAAAAAACAGCATTACTTGGAACAGTCCATATTTTACGAAGCTACCTGACGGACTATTCTTACATTCTTGGGTAGAATCTGAATTGTTCTGTATCACTAGTCAAATTATTGTTTAAATAATATTTATTTTTTAAATAATGTCGTTTAAATCTCGAAGCACTAGTAAGAAAACACTAGAGAAAAAGTCATTTTGAATATGAAAATCAAGATGAACCTGTAAATGATTCGGAAGAAATTAAAAGGTTGAATTTTGTGATAGTATAACAGAATTATCAATTAGATCTGCAAAATTAAAAAGTCATAGCTCTTACTTTAATTTTTATATCATACTGTTTCAATAAAAAGAGTTGCTTTTAGCAAAACAGTATTGAATTATTGTAAACATTTATAATTTTTAACTCATGAATAATAAATCAGATATCGACAGTATAGAACTTCACGGAGTTTAAAATATTTCAATCACTTCGCCAGGAAATGGACCACATGACATCTTAAAATCAATATTTAATCAAAATTTAACAATATCCAAAAATAATAAATACAGTATATCCGAATTTAACTGCAATTCGCATATATTATTAACCTTTATTTTTCGTTCGGGTAAAAATTGCTAGTGCGAAGCTTTTCAAAACTCTCTCTCTCTCTCTCTCTCTCTCTGTGTGTGTGTGTGTGTGTCGGTTCGATAAGTTTACATCTGAATTATGTATAGATATTGACCAACAGCTGATGGTATTTTTACATATTTAGAGAAAAGTGGCACATCTCAAGAGCGATTAACTTGTCTTAGTGGATCAAAATTTAGGGATTGTTTATGACACCCGGACTTGTTTATAGCTTATGCGGCATAAACATAATTTATTTTGCCTACTTTTTTCTACTACAAAAGGGTACGATAGAAAGCAAAACTGAAACATTTTGCCAAATCTTAACAGAGATCCTAAATATTAAACCTCATTAAATTCCATCCAGCCAGAGTGGAATTATCAGTATCAGTTCGAATCTTTTCGCCAAATTTTGCTAAAACAAATTTTCCGAATGAAACCAAATTGAACTATAAGGCGTTTTCTTGTGTATATCCTACACATTTTTTTTACAATCAGATCCAGCCAGCAAGGAGTCATTGCAAAAACAAAACATGATTTCGATATTTTCACTCCCCTCCCCACCCAAACATGGTCCGATTAAAGGAAAAACTGAAGCAGCGTAACCTATTTTTTCAAAGATTTCAAATATCAATTTCAGTGAAATCTGTCCAATCAAATTCTTAGAATAGCTTGCTCTAACAAAACGAATCTGAGTCACTTACGAAAACTGCGTAATGCACCTAATAAAGATGAGGTGGAATGGATACGCTGCAGTGTGATAATTTTCTTCGTTTTAAATAAGTTGTTCTTTATCTGGTTGACCGAGTGGATGGTCTCCTGTTCCACCAATCTGGTTTGCCGCTGCGAGCATGAATGTTTCGAAACGTGTTTAAGTAGTAAATGTTTTTATTACATAAGACTACTTATCCTACTTATTGAAAGCCTGAAAACATGAAAAGTTCATGTTTGGTTTGTTAGCGCACAGTTTCTGGTTTTTATGAACTTTTAGCACAACTACAGTACAAATGTACAATAGATTTACAACCTTTCGTGAATGAAATTCAGATAAAAAATCTTGGGTTCATGATTACATAATGAAAGATTTTTCCCCCTTTATAATTCCGTTTTTATTATAAAAACCATTTCAAATTATAATACTATATTTTTCACTATCATTGGACAATTTTGATGCGCAAATTATGAAAATCAAAATTGCGTATACATGCCAAAACGATTACTAGATGCAATTTTCTGAAAATGGTTAATGTAGTGATGTTTCGCTGTGTATTACCTGGGTGTAATTCTCGACAAAAAGTTATCTTTCAACCAACACATCAAATCTGCGTGCACAAAGGATCTAAAGCCATAGCTCAGATCTATCCGCTAATTAATAGAAATAGCAAGCTCAGCAACAGAATCAAATTGCAACTATACCAGATGACGATTCGTCCTATAATCACCTATGCCTCTCCGGCCTGGAGCCACACCTCTAATGCTAACATTATCAAAATACAGCGAGTGCAGAATAAGTGCTTGAGAATGATTCTGAACGCCCCGTGGTATGTTAGAAACAATCAACTCCACAGAGACACAAATATTCCCTATATTTTCTCTTTTCTACAGCCCTTAGCACCCAAGTTTTTCCTAAAGACGTCCACACATCCCAACGATTTGGTTCAGCAAGCTGCAGCATACGATCCAACGGACATATTCAAATATAGAAGACCAAAAGCTATATTAGCCTCCTTTAGTGATGCATAATCTCCATGCCCATTCAGGGCGAGCAATCTGCTCATAAATTTTACCTTCACTGTAACCACAACAGATAGCGGGGAATATGAAAAGCATCTTGCTTCACCCCTAAAGACAAATGTCAATTGTTTCGCTGTGTACAAGAATGTCATTATGAAACGAACGTAGGTTATGAGATTTTCTACGAGTCATTATTTCCTTGTTTATAAAATCTCCGTGAGATTTTAAAAACAAGGTCATAAATAACAACTTTGGGCATTTATTGTAAGATTTATTCGCACTCAACGTTTTCGTGGGAAATATCTTCAATTTTTGCAGGCAATTTTATTGAGGCAGAAACCTAAAATCGCATGATCGAAAAATGGCACACTGCCATCTAACGTAATAAATGCAGTTTTTGAAGGACGTTCAAAAGTTCAAATGAAAATCAAGTGTTACTGCATCGTACAAACGCACATAAGATACTCAGGAAATACTAATGAAAAATCTGGATATACTGTGGAGCTATAAACGGTTATAAATCAAATGGTTATCCCCTCCCCCCTACATATTTTAGCAGTAAAACTTTCTAAATTACTACAGACTGCATTATATACAACATAAAAAGTTCGAATATTATATAATTCCTTTTTTGATATTATGGATTTTTTTTATTATTTTTAATGTCTATCTCTCTCTTTCATGATTATGATTATATTGACTGGGATTGTTTTCGAATACTTTAGTAGATGCCCGGTTTGCGACGCTGCTTAAAAAAAAAAAGCATACATTACTTTTAAATTTCTTTTCAGTGTGAAAAAACCACAAACATAAGACCTGTGTAACCCTGTGGAAGTGGTATTTGCACTCACAGTGCTAGGTCGCCGAAGAAAGCAGTTCTTAGTTTAAATCTAGTATCCGATTAGAAGAACTTTTTTCTGACCGTTTATTCGATTCCCGAGTTAGTCGATCTCAGGAAACTTAAGAAAATCGACTGTAGAACCCACACTATTTAAGACAAATAATATACTATGTTATTTGTCTTAAATAGTGTGACATTGCAAGGATAGACAAATAATATACTATGAATATACAAATATACAAATAAAAAAAAAACTAATATACAAATAATATACAATGAAGAGAGGCAGACTGAGTGCCACGAGATCGTGGTACTCAGTCTGCCTCTCTTCATTGGATGCGATTTATAATTAGAGATAGTCTTGGGCCAACTATCTCTGATTGACTACTGGTAGGCGCTGACCATATTTCCTTGAGACAAAAACGGGACATTGGGATAGCAAAAACAGGACGGGGGGGGTGATGTAATCTGCATACATGAAAAAGACGATAAAAATTTTTATTACATAAACATATTGAGCTTACCATTATTCTTCAATGACAGAACCCATACCAAAATTTTGGTAGACGTAGAAGGGGGGGGGGCTGTATTTCACCACGATCTTACCATGAATATTTCTCCGATGAAGTGATCATATGCAGCAAATATCGGTCTTTCAGCATCTTATCATAAAACTTCTCACACTCCATGACAAAACTTTGTCTTACAACTAACATAGACCTCATTGTCTCAACACTTAATCTAGATTTCTCCTCTGACCACATACTGTTCATAACAGAAAATATTCTCTCAACAGGTGCTGTACTTCCTGGAAGACAAAGAATAAACTCTACAATATTACAAAAGTCTTGAAGGTCTAAGCGTTTTTCACTCATTTCAGAAAAAATCTGTACTTTTGTTTCGTCACTTGTACACAGCTTGTCCGGTTAAATAAATTTGAATTCTTTCTGGAAATCCTCATTAAAAATGCAATTTCGCCTGTTTGACATTGCAAGGATAGACTTAAAGCTTTAAAAAAATATGAAATTTAAACCACCGGCATTGAATAACAAAGCCAAGCGTTGCCAGCATGCATTTTTTTTATTTTCTCTGAATAATTCACTGCAGATATCGATATTTAGTATCGAACAAATGCGACTCCATGGTTATACAAATTACTGGTATCCGTGATATTGATAGGTTATGAATAATAATAATTTATGATTGGCCAATATTAAAGTATATTTATAGTTTTTATTAAAACCGGGACAAAATTGATATTTTTATTAAAATGACGGGACGGCCGGGAAATATCAAAAAAAAAAAAAAAAAAAAAAAACGGTACTGTCCCGTTCAAAACGGTACGTATGGTCAGCCTACTACTGGTGGAGATTGAACTACTGACTCAGTCTCCAAAAAAAATTTAGATTTTTTTAGCCTCGTTTTTAGCCCTATCTAAAAACGAGGCCGTTTTAAGATAGGGCTAAAAACGGCCTCGTCTACTTCTTATAGGGAACAAAAGGTGTTAGCGGATTTCATTTTATTTTATAACCACAAATATAACAAAATGTGTTTGGATTATTTACAGGAGCTCCTCATGACATAATACGCAACTTAAAATTAAATAACAAAATAGCGTTTTCATTTCTTCAAGTCTCTGTCAATACAATAAAATAAATACATAAATAAAACTATTTTAATTATTTCATTCGCAGGTATATAATACATACATACGCTCATGAACCAAAACATCATGATCACCTGCCTAGTAGCGTGTGGCCTCTCATTAAACGAGAGCCTCCGTATCTCAGTCGATTTCGACGATGACCTTTAACTGGAAAGAACTGAGTTCGAATCCTGTCTAGGATGCGAAGAATCTTTATCATGCATTTCAACTGGTGGTGAGTTAGCCGGTCTCATACGGAGGTGACAGGATATTTCATTCCGGAAACTCGGGTTTTTTTCGTTCCGCAAAACAAACAAACCGGTCATAAGAACACATGCAATTAAAAACATAATATACTAGCATCACAGCCCGAGATGCTTTGGCGGTAAGTTGAAAGCAACCAATCAAAACAACAATCTTTGGCCGAGACAGCCGCTTGTACCCATCTTAGCATTGACTCCGCCAGACCACAGAAAGTATCCTGAGGTATTCTAGACCAACCAAACAGAATACCATCCCAGAAGGTCAGCGATCGTGTGAGGCACTGTCATCGACTGGCAGCTGGTGAAGCACATGATATGCTTAGATATGCTCTTCGAACCATGCTCACACTGCTAGCCTTGTGATACGGAGTGTTATCATGCTGGAAGAGTCCATATCCATCGGTCCACATTGTCGCCATCAGAGCAATAACTGGCCCAAAACAACCCCTAGGTAAGAATTAGCTGTCAAATTGTGTTTGGGATGAGAGAGAGGACCCAGTGATGTCCAAGAGAAAAATCTTCCCATACCAGGATACCACTACTACCTCTGGACTATATCCGCCCAACCGTGCAGTCTGGTCGCAAGAAACAGACTGGGTGGTTTCGGTTCAGTGATCTGTAGCTATACAGGGGGGGGGGTCCTCGACCTACGTCATCCTCGACATGCGTCGTTTCGATTTTACGGCGGCAATTCCATATAAATAATTTAAAAAAATAAATTTCGACTTGAAGCAGCGCGACGTAAAATTCAAACGTCGTGGGCGAACTTATCAGTGAGCGCGGCGGAAGAATACGCCGTTACGCAGCGTTTGTTTGGGAGAAGTGGCGTCGCTTGGGTCCCAGCATACACTCTTTGGGTACCGCGTGCTTTGTTTACATCCGCTCTCTCACTTTTGTGTTTGTGTTTTTTTTGTGACTTTTTACTCTTCAATATGGCTCCCAAACGTAAGGCAGACTCTTTCGATGGCAGTGTGTCGAAGAAAAGGAAAAGCCATTACATTAGAAGTGAAATTAGACAATATTAAAAGGGCAAAAAAGGAAGAAACGCCAACGAACATCGGCCGCGCATTGAACTTAAGTCGTACCACAGTCGGGCTATTAAAGTTCGCATCCTTGAACACGTGAAAGGATTGGCGCCCATTAAATCGACTGTGATTACGAAAAGACGTAGTAGGCTCATGATTGAGATGGAAATGCTTCTTGTTCTTTGGCTGGAAGACCAGTATCAACGCCTTCCCAATTAGCCTAATGTTAATTCAAGAAAAGGAGGCTTTAGGGTGTTTTAGGTGAGGTAAGTAGCTTAGGCTATGGTAATTCCGACTTGCATCGAAAATCGCTTTACGTCGGTCCGTAGGAACGGATCTCCGACGTAACTCAAGGATCCCCTATATATATATATATATATATATATATATATATATATATATGGTCGAATATGAGTCTACGATTTGCGAAGTGTTTGTACTTCAATAGAGAACATTTATTATAATTTTTGTGCTCATTTTAACTTGAATTATAAACCATAGAGAAACGCCACAACTAGGTTGAACCTGTTATGTTTTATGTACTGTAAAAATGGACTTGCCGCATGCGCATTGTTAATTTTACAGCTTCGTTTGCATTGAAAAATAATACAAATAACTATCGATTGTATCTATAAAAATCACGCCTGGCACAGGACAGGTGTGATTTTTGTGAAAGTGTGAAAATTGCAAAATTGTATAAGTGCTCTGCTATAAAAATCACGCCTGGCACAGGACAGGCGTGATTTTTATAGTAGAGCACTTTCACAATTTTGCATAGTACAGTGTTTCTCGAACTTCAGATATCCTCGTACTCTTTCATATATTTTCATTATTACCAAGTACCCTGTTATCAAATAATAAATAAATAAAGTATATTTCATTGTAAATGTCTATTTTATTTGAATTTATATATTCATGTAAACAAAAAATATGATTTATTTTTAATAGAAAAAAAAAAAAAATTTGGAATAGGTTCCCCTTCATTTCCCGTCCATGAAAAATCCATATTTCAAGTAATTCATGTCATACTTGCGAAGGTTTTTCATCTTCTTCCTAGTTGGTTCTCTAGCGATGTCAGACGCCACGCTTATCAATTTCATCTGATCCAGATGCAATATCAACGTTTTCTTGTTGCTTACAGCTACTTGTATTTGCTATATTGTTCTCTTTTATGGTTTATAAATCTAATTTTCAACCAATGATCCATACTTAAGAATTTGAAAGCTAAAAAAATTACCGTAAATTTATCTACTAGAATATAACTCGCACTTTTTTCCCCCAAAATTAAAGCTAAAAAATCGTGGTGCGAGATATATGCGGGGATTTTCGGGAAAAAAAAAAAACTGCAAATGGCGTGACTTACCAAGAAGCTCCTATTCACTATCGCTATTTTAGGCATCGAGAACAGTTTCCTTGTGTGCATCGTCAAAGTCATCTACCCAAATAGTTTCATCTTCTTTCCCATTATTTCAAGCAAAAATTACCAGTCTTGAAATACGTAAGGCAGCTATGAAGAAGTGCGGTATTAACAAAAGATCGCGTGAACCAAAGACAAATTAGCATTTCAACAGTTGAGTCGAAATGCTAATTCTCTTCAACCGAATTCCATAATATCTGAAACACGTTCACTATATATTTCTTAGTTTTAACGCGTTCACGACCAGGTGGTGTCAAGCAAAACCATATGTTGCGGGTGCAACATATGGTTTTGCTTGAATTTATACAGCAGTTTCTGTTGGAGGGGAGATGTCAATCATTATTTAGTGCTGTTTTTATCCCAGATGTCTCTAATTGCACTATTTGTTGAGAAATATAATGATTCCATACGTTAATGATGCATAGCCGAAAATTGCCACGTACCCACCCCAAGACCTTTTTTTTCGCGTACCCCCGGGAGTAGCGCGTACCACACTTTGAGAAACACTGGCATAGTATAAACTCCCAAATGATCCTTGTTTATTAACACCGTATACAATATAATATACGGTAAATAAGAGGTACAACAGGAGTTCATAACAGTCGTGAAAATGTCTATAAAGAATAACTGTACGAGACAAATTTCAGCTTTTGGAGACACTGGCCTATTTTTCAGTGAGCCCCCCCCCCCCCAAATGATGTTAATTATACATTATGTAAACACTGTTCGATAACGTTATCGAACAATGCCTTATCTAATTTTGGTGACGGAGTGGGCAGTTCAATCTCCACTGATAGACAATCAGAGATAGCTGGCCCAAGGCTATCACTAATTAATCGGCAAGCCGTGAAGAAGACGGCTAACAAGTGCCGCCATCTCGTGGTCCCTAACACAATATTTTAATTTCGGAAAATAGTGTGGGTTCGACGACCAATTTTCTTGAATTTACAGGATGAAAAACCAAACCCGAAAAAGGCTTAGAAAATGTTCCTCTAGTCAGCAACTAGATTTGAACGCAAGTGTTTCGTCGTGCGGTAGAGTGCAAACGCCACTTCTACTGAGCTACACAGGCTTTCTTATATTAAGATTTTTAAACTTGTATACTATTTAAAAGAAAAGTCCCTTATAATTTGGTGCAGCTAGTTGCTATGTGTAAATATGAAACTCGATAGCTCAGTCGGTAATGATAATGCCGATAGTTGGAAAGACCTGAAATCGAAATCTGTCTAGGACGTGAATATTCATAATAACGGCATTTCCTTAATGTGATTAGCTGTTCTAAAATACGGAGGCAGAAGGGTTCTTATTTTCTCGACCGTAAAAGAGGTAACCTGCAAGCTCACAGATTCGAGACCCTTCGACACTTCTGCACATGTCAACAGGAGGAGAATCCATTCCAATAATAGGGTAATCAGTCCGTATTGTGGGATGAGTTATTTATTATTACACGTCGGAAAATTAACTTCTCTTTTATGATCATTGTAGTTAACTATGTTGCTTGTATATAACAGTTGGAAAATTTTACCTATAAAGCACGTGATTTCGCGTGTTGGCAACCAATTCGTACGTCCTTCATTTCTTTCTCCCATTCAGCAAGAATCGACTATTCTTGGCAAGATGCCAAGCAGAGATCTACAAACTGTGGGCGAACTATACAAAGTAATTGAGATAGGGTGCAGTAGCCTGCTGCGATGAATCCAGAGACTCCAAGGAGGTACCATTATTATGTGACACCTCCAGGGAGTCCAAAGACTCATCGAGGGAGCGTGTGCCAACAGCATCGAACGATTGTGGCCCTTCCAACTACTAACCGCGCTCAACTTGTTTAACGTTTTGCGTGAACCATTAGTAGCAGAGGCTCTACCAATCGACAAATCTTTGCTGGCATGCAAAATAAAATAAATAAATAAAGATAAAGAAACGGAATTCTTCATTGTTTAACGAATTACAACATTTTGAGAGGCCTGTGAATAAACAGTAATGACTAATGATCGACCAACTAATTAACTTAAACACAATGCCTATACGAAAAAAAAAAAAGAGTAAGTACTTCAGATTCATCAGACGATGTGACTTTTCATGATTTTATTGCATTAACATAACTAGTAATGAGCCTCCGTAGCTCAGTCGATATAGACGAAGCCCTTTGGTCGGAAAGACCAGGGTTGGATTCCCGTCCAAGACGTGAGGAATTTTTATCTGGTCTCTTTCGACTAAAGGTGAGTTAGTCGGTCTCATGCAGCTGCAGGGAGTTTTTTTTCACCCGGAAACTCGGGTTTTTCGTTCCTCAGGAAAACCCCCAGAACACGCAGCTGCAGACATCGGACACACCGGGAGGCAGAGCCATAGCTGGGAAGGGGCGGAGGGAGCGATCCGCCCTGGGCGGCACTTTGAACATTTTTGAACTTTTGCAGTTAATTCTAAAATGCAGTCTCGAGAACTCATTATAATACTACAGCGAATTTTCCTCGCAATTGCTGTAAGTGTTGCTAATTCGGAGAGGAGTTTTTCTAAATAACATTGAATAAGAATTACCTACATTACTATGAAATAGACTTCGTCAATGTCATCGACGATTTTGCTAACAGAAAAGCAAGAAAAATAACATTTTAGAATTTTGAAATTAAAGTTTATTTCAGAAATAAACATAGAGTTTTCATTTATTTCCCTATACGTCATTTTGACTTTTTGTAGTATTTTTGGTGTATATTGAGAGGGGCGGCAAACTCAGAGATCACCACGGGCGACAAAAGCTCTGGCTACACCACTGCCGGGAGGCATAGGGCTAACCACCTAATCCTCGAGGCGGTCACGGTTTCGAATCGTAATAGGCCATACCTAATACGAGCGTAACGGCCATTAAGGCCTACTATACGTAACAGAAGGAGGTACATAACAAGTAATATTTTGTTGAAATAGGTTGCGTCGGACAACGCGTGTTCCCATTTATAGTGCAAGTTTTGTGCGGCATTTATCCGAACTGGTTTCTGATAGTAGACTGTGTGTGTGTGAACAGAGAGAGAGAGAGAGAGAGAGAGAATGTGTGTAGGGAGGGAGGGAGAGAGAGAGAGAATGGACAGCATAATCAACTTCAATATCAGCTCCAGCTGTAGGTGGAGCTGATATACACGTAATTATTCTTTTTGTAGTAACTGAAGTAATTTTTCTAAAAAAAAAAAAAATTACTTCACCTCCTCTTATATTCGACAACACCCAGATCTACAAACACGTCACATTCCCAGCTTCCTCAATTTCTAAAAACTTTATCAGTTTTCGTTGAATACATGTATATGACTTCTCTTCTGTACAGTTTATCAACTTTGTATAAATCCCAAATCCGTGCGACACTTCTAAACTTTCGAGTTCGACCAAGTGTGACCCCTTACTCTACCAAAAGTCTCCATAGCTCAGTCAGTATCGACGCTGCCCTTTGAATGGAAAAACCTAGGTTTGAATCCCTTCGTCTAGGATGTGGAAAACCTTTAAATAGACTTTAGAAATGAAGGTGAGCTAGCTAGTTGTGGGGTGACTTCTTGAAACTCGGATTTTTCATCCCACAAAATGCATGACAATAGTCATGTTTTGTCTACAGAACAGTATCCTTACAAATAATAAATCGGAGGGGGGGGGGGGGGGGGAATGTGTCATGTTTAACCGAAGATTAAAGGTAAGCATCACCTAGAGCAAGGTTTCCCAAACTGTGTTCCGCGAGAAGTTCTGGAATTTGTCATTTTAGTTTTCTAAGCATTTTTCATGAATAAATATTTTATAGTGGAAATATTCTGAGGAGAATAATATTCGTGAATATGTCGAAAAGCTCAGACCCAGAACGCCTAATAACATCTGTGTAGCAAATGTTATTGACCAAGCTGTGTATTTTTATACGTGGAAGTATTAATGAATTATCGTGAATTTTCACACATCGAAATCTTTCAACATTTGGGAAAGGGAATATCGCTGTTTATGACCGATCATAAAAATTGCCTGCAAACCGATTACAACAATGGGCGGTGTATCCTCTGTTCTCAAAACTGAAAGAAATAACATCTGTGTTGCAAATGTTAGTGACCAATCAGCAAGGAAGTATAAAGAAAATTTTTCTACTAAAATTGAAGATCAAGGTAGTCTGTATCCGGTTCTCAAATCTAGTAATACTGAATACTATTATTATTATTTTTGCCTGATTTCGTTTAGGAGTGTCCCTTACTCAAGAATTCTTAGGGTATTATAAGTGTATTTTAAAGGTAAATATATGCAGACTAATAGAGGAAGAAATTTTGCACATACCTTGTTTGGATGTTAGGATGTCTTCGTTCTCCATAATTCTGCTGTTAGGCTGTTAAAGGGGGGGGGGTTCGAAAACGTGGGGGTTAATTAATCTTCCCACCTTGCCTCAGACACGAAAACGTGTCTGAGGCAAGGTGGGAAGATTAATTAGAAAACCCGGGTTTTTTAAAAATAATATATATATACATATATATTATTTGAAAAAACCCGGGGTTTCTAATTAATCTTCCCACTTGCCTCACCCCCCCCTTTAACAGCCTAACAGCAGAAGTATGGAGAACGAAGACATCCTAACATCCAAACAAGGTATGTGCAAAATTTCTTCCTCTATTAGTCTGCATATATTTACCCTTAAAATACACTTATAATACCCTAAGAATTCTTGAGTAAAAAGCCAATGTATTTAAAATAAGGGACACTCCTAAACGAAAACAGGCAAAAATAGCTGTAAAAATAATGTAATAGTTTTTAAGAGGAGTAACATGGGAATTTCCCAGAAATAATGCCTACAATACTGAATACTTTCTTCGCAAGTTCGTATTATTGTAGGATGAAAGTTTCGAAACCGTAGTGCCGTGATTTTTTAAAAGTAATAGGTCTGCAGATTTAAATTTTAATATGAATAAGATACAAGGGACTTTGTTAAATTTTGGTATTAAGAAATCTCTTATTGAAGGTGTTTGTGACGCAACAGACAGTGAGTCATCCACCACCAGCCCACAAAGTGATCTCCAGGATGTACAAAAGGAAGGGAAAGCTTCCAGCACACAGGAGAAAAAGTCTGCATTCACTCGTAAGTACTTATAATAAATTAATTATTAATTAATAATAAAAAATCAGCTAAATTAACAATTAATTATTAATTAATGCATTACAAAATAACCAACGTGTTCCGTGAAAATTTCAGGATTTGTGAAGTGTGCCGTCGTAGAAAAAGTTTGGGAAACGCTGACCTAGAGGTTAAGTTAGCATTTCCTCTTTAAGGTATGTTTTTTTTTTACACTATAGTACGCAAAGTGTATATCTGACTCACGAAAGCGAAAACAGAATTCAGCACCATGGAAAAAAGGGATAGAAATCAAGGAAGTTCTTCTATTTGATAATACTGTAGTGCAAAGAACGAGAAGCTGCCGCCTGCTGAGCGGAAAAAAAAACATGGAAAGGTTATGATCTGAGTTGCTAAATCACTAACATTTATAATATATTTGGAGAGAGAGAGAGCTAGTTAAGAAACGGTTCAAGATGTTGGGAGAATGATAAGGGATATTCGGATTCTGAGTAGTGAAGTGAACGAAAAAAATTGTTTTAGTTCATTACTAACAGCAAATAATTAGATATATCTTCCACCCTGACTGTGAAGTTAGAGAGGAAAAGTCAGTTTAAGTTATGAAAATTTATGTCTCCAAGGAAGATTCACTGAGTGTAGTAAACAACCTTCATTGATAAATGATCAAAGTCAGCGTAGTGATCAGATTTAGAAGAGGGGTAAAGAGAGCAAAGGAAAGCAACTTTGAAGTGTGGCAAGAAAAGTTTGCACCAGAACAGATCATAAAGAGGGGGGGATTCTAGATTTACTAATATAACATATAAAAGTTATACGATTATTTTTCTTCATTTATTTTACTGACGCGCAATATCGTAAGCAACAATGGTTATCCATCCACTTACCTTCGTCTCAGTCGCTTAGATCTTTTGATTTATCTCAAGCAGCTAGCCGATAGAAAAATGTATGTAAATAAAGAAGTTAAAATATTAACTTTTCATATTTAAAATCAAGATAAAAAATTAAAAATTCTCGCTCATAACTTCTTCCCCGCGCACTCAGGATTAAGAATTGTCTCTGATTAAGAGAGATGTAAAAAAATTTATTGTGTAAAGAAGCAAAGGGGGGGGGGATGCTTTGATTTCCATGTCATAGTTATAAAAGAAGGGGAGGGCTCATTCTCCTCCCATTTTTTTTAGTCAAGCAACCAAATATAAGAATCAGACGAGCAGTAGTATCCCTTAATTGATCACACATCATTATGAATTACACAGCGTTGATAATTATACTGTTCTCTATCTGACTGACTTGACAATTTTCTTGTACAGATACAGTATGGCGCAAAAAAAAAAAGTACTGAATAATTACAATATTATGGATATATGTTATGTCGAAGTTCAGTACTTTTTTTTTTTTTGCGCCATACCACACTTACGATAATTCAATGTTACATCACAACAGCTACAGGAAGATAAGATAACGATAATTTCATAATTATACTATTGTCTGTCTGATCGGATTAACACTTATGTTATAGAGTTATTATAGTTATTACTTGCCGATAATTCAAGGCTGTATACAAGTCAGAGGAAAATAGATAACGATAATTTCATAATTATACTATTGTCTGTCTGATCGGATTAACACTTATGTTGTTATAGAGTTACTTACCGATAATTCAAGGCTGTATACAAGTCAGAGGAAAATAGATAACGAAAATGAACCAAAATTACACAGTACGGAAACGTAACTTGGAAGCACGTGATAAAAATTGCTTGAAAAGTATACAGATAAACAAATTCTAACTGCTTACGATAATTAGGTTCATCGCGCCATCTCTATTACATTTAACAGAAATTAGAGTTAAAAAAAAAATCATTGAAATAAGCTGTTCAATGTTTCTCAGGGTTGTGATGCAAAACAAAATCAGCGATACATCTTTTGCTATATTTGAATGCACAGAAGACACAAACTTAATGTAAACTTAATTATATAGTAGTACTATAGTATATACTATTCGATTAATCCGAGTTTCCAGTTCTCATAGAAACCACGTTTCAGATACAAAGTGGCATCTCGGAATAGCAGTCAACATCTTCAAAACAAAGGCTTTTGTTTTTTAAGATGCTTGCCTGCCATTAGCCTTAAAACATGCTGAAAGAATAGATTACTTTTTTTATATGATTTTTTTTCTATATTTCTATACTGATAATATGATTTTATAACTCAATAACTTCGTCAGTTTTAAACTGATGATTGCAGTAATGCTTGTTTCATTTTGGCATGCTTAAATGTTCACTCATCATTCATTCAAGTGTCCTCTCCGATCTGGGAGTGGGCAGCCATAACACTCCACTTATTCCTGTTTTGTGCATCCCTGAAGATCTGTATGGCATTTTGGCTTGTCCAGTGTTCATTGTCCTATTTTCTTTCTTTCTGCTTTTTTTTTTTCCTGTAGTTTTACTGTGATCATCATATTGGTCAATCCTCCTTCATGAGTGGTATACAGTGGGTGTGAATCTGTCAGATTTAAGGTGATCAGATGTGAATCCCAGCGATCAGTCCTTGGACCATTGTTGTTCAATCTATAGATTAATGATATTAGTAAGGATGTGACAGGAGATATTAAATTGTTTACTGATGATGCAAAGATAGGCATGACATAAGAGATTCTAATGATATACAGCACATACAGAATGATTTGAATAAGGTAGAACACTGAGCAAATGATAATGGTTATTACTTCGGATTAGTAAATGTAAAGTAATTCGCTATGGTGTGATGAGATTTCTAACAGCATTGGCGGTATGCTACAAAAATCTCCTGAGGCTAGGGATCTTGGAGTTATGGCGGATAGGAATTGACTTCAAAGGATAATTCAGATGTTGAAACGAAAACATTGGCATGTAAGGATAAAATAGTCATTTTGATACTTTACAAAGTTTTGATACGACCGCACTTGAACTACTGTATGCAGATTTAGTTTTTTCCTAGTTTCAGCAGGAATAAAGAATTTGTAAAAAGCGTGCAAAGAAGAGTTACAAAGATGATATTGGGATTGTGGACTGTGCCATTATGAGGACATATTGTGAATATATGAACTACAGAGACTGGTAAACAGGAGAACGATGATATGATAAAGGTCTGTATAGGCGAAAAAGGTGAATATATGACCTACAGAGATTAGTAAACAGGAAAAACATGATACGATAAAGGTCTATAAACTTCTGAATGGGTGTTATAGGATATTGTCTGGTGAATTTTTTGTTATATGGAGGTTGGAGCAAAAACACAGGGCATCCATGGAAGTTAGATTTATGTTTGCCTGTTGAAGTTGGGATTGCATCTAGTGTTAATAAGTTTAAGAGAAGGTATGGCAGCTATTAAGAGTGATGTATGGTCTCCCCAATAGGTGTCAGGTAATAATAATAATAATAATAATAATAATAATAATAATAATAATAACTTTTCATTTCTTTCCTGTAAATTATTTTATCTTGATCCATTATGTAAAGCATTCTCTGTGCTGTGCACTTCCCAAGTAGGAGAATCTTTCTAATTCTTCCAATTTTTCATCGTTAACTGAAATTTTCATAGACTTATTGCCTAAAGGCAACGTGTTTGATTTGCGAATGCTGATCTTTAATCCACAATCACAAAGTGCCTTTATCTGTTAATTCTTGTAACTGATGTTCATTCTCTGCTGTTAGGTCAATGTCATCAGCGAATCTGGGATTACTGATTT
The DNA here is from genome assembly GCF_054136105.1 of Typopeltis vanoorti. Taxonomy (NCBI): domain Eukaryota; kingdom Metazoa; phylum Arthropoda; class Arachnida; order Uropygi; family Thelyphonidae; genus Typopeltis; species Typopeltis vanoorti. Next base: position 91,932,752 of record NC_143554.1, read on the forward strand.
TTTTCCCTACCAACTGTAATTCTAATACTACTGTTTTCTTAATAAGCTTATTATATGTTCCAAATACAGGCAGTCCTCGGTTTACGACATTTGCATGGGTAATGGTCCCATGCAAATAGTGCCCTTTCCTTATTTCTTAATCTCTGTAGCATGCAACAGCCTAAAAAGAATTTCAATTTTGCTTTTTTTTATATCCTCCCCTCACCCCCCAAAGTTATCATTCAAAGGCTTTATTAAAAATAATGAGATCCTGTGGACTGACTTTCTCTATTTTGACCAACCCAGAATCAAAGCTTTTCAGATGTTTATGGTGATGTTACATTTCTTTATGTCCCCCAATGGTGGATAACTAATGATTTCACTCAAAACACTCGTATATTATTGTACCTGTCTTTCCACTGAATTTTGAGCATTCTTCAAAGACAGTTGTATTTTACCAAATTTTTCAAATGCTTGTGGTACATGGTCTCCTGTATCCTAGCCATTGTGAACTTGGGATAAAAAAAAAACAAATAAAATAAAAACACCTATAAACCAAAAGTTTGAGTATATCATGGATGACACAATAATGAAGAGATAGTTCCATAAATGTCCAAATGCCGCTCCAGCACATTTCAAATGACATTCATTTTCTCAACATTTTCTGCGAGAAAATTCCAGGACAGATGAAATAATTGATGTTTTCAGAGCTACTCTTCCCTTATGAATGATCTGGTTATTTTATGGTTATCCGAATGAATAGCGTATCCACTTTCCAAAATCCAGGCTGAAGGTTCGAATTCTAGATTCAAATTTTCATTGATGTTTTTCAATGTGTTTATATGATACATGATTCATTTTCTGGTGAGAGACTACCATTCTGTTGAATTCTCTAGAAAAGAGTTTCTGTATTATCAAACTTTTAGTTCACTCACAGCATTAACATAGATATAAAATATGCTTTTCGCCTTGCATTGGTGGAATTTGCATTAAAAAAATTGTGTCAAATCAGGCCAAGCAGTGTCTTTTATGGCGGTTATAAGGTGCTCAGGCCAATCTGTTCATAAATGTTAAGACCAATGATTTGCATAGTGTCTTATACAGTATATGTGTGGTTTGGTAAATATTCATTAATGAACAATGATTTATAGCTCTTTCAGAATGAAAGAAAATGACAGTGTAGTCAGTATACGGGATTTCATTTTCGTTTCTTTCTTTCTTTTGGATTGAAATCTAAGATAGAAAAGTTCCCCCCTTCATCCTATACATGTTGTCATGTAGCATTCTCAAAATAGAACCCACACTATTTCAGACATTAAAAATATTGTGTAGGGTTAGGAATCACGAGATGGCAGCATTTGTTGAGCCGTCTCTACACTGCGGGCAGCTTAAATTTGTGATAGTTTTGTGCCAGCTATTTCTGATTGGCTACCAGTGGAGGTTGAACTGCCCACTCAGTCTCCAATAGGTAGGGCTAAACGGCCTCGCCTACTCCCTATAAGGGAATAAAAGGTGTTAGCTGATCTGTTTCTTCTTTTTTTTTTTTTTATTTCATGACACCTCCAAGAAATCCAAGGACTCATCGACCCGTATTCACTGCTTAATACACAAAACGCCACTATCATCTTCGTCTACACATAAGGTCATCTACTGCCCACCACCATTCCCACTAGTATCTGTGTCTATAAATAGTGTTTTTCTCAATGTCCGATTTGTCCGTATGCGGGATGAAAAGAGTGTCCGGCTATTGGTTATCAAAATATCACTTTCGTCATCACAGTTCTTCCACAGAATTCTATTGCAGTTTGAATTTTCAAACATTTCTTCCTAATAGTTTCCTTCCTGAGTTAAGCAGAAGAATCACTTTGCCTGTCACACAAAGTGATATTTAGTTGGGCAGAGAAGTGTTCTTTTTAGTCACCATTCGTATCCAATTTGGATCATCTGGATGATACTGTACGCCACTGATTCTTGGTGTCAGCTTCAAGAGTAAGATTATCAGGCTCTCGTTGATTCCATCTGGTAATTCAGAGAGATGGTTGACGAGTTCAGTTTTAATAGCAAAACCATTCCAATGAATCCGTTCTTTTTTTATTTCATCTTTTACTTTCTAAAATGAAGATGTACTCTTCTCCATGCTCTTTTCGATGTCTATATTCAGCATCGAGTTTGTGAGAGGACAATTACATCGATGCAAATTTCGTGGCTTTATGTCGACAACAGCAGGAAGTCTTTCATATCGCTCTGATTGTCCATAAAAGTCTGAGCGATCCATGTTGTCAAGTAAAGTCGTCGCTTCGGAAGTTAATTAGGCAGACTAGTTAGAACTAGTTTGAATAAAAGACATCTTTCCTCGACTTCTGTCTGTTTGGTAGGTTATGGGACAATCTAAACCTTGATGACTGAATCAAAGCGTAAGTGTCAATTCGTGACTAATTTCGAGATTCAAGATCTTGTTCTTATCTCTACTTAACTACTAATGGTAGTCTCTACAATGGTAGACGCACTGGTTGATAGATTGGAGATCCACTTGCAATAGAGACCAAGAAGATTGATGATCTTCATTCTGCTGCAGTTTCTTCCTCTATTCTGCCATGCAATGTTTATTTTCTGCCTGCCCTGTAAGCCATTGAGGTCAATTCAATGTACAAAAAAAAAAAAAAAAAGCACGCCTGTCTGCTTCCAATAACTATTCGTTAAATTAATTGAAATACATAAAAAGAAAAATTAATGTCAGTTCCACCTTCCTGATTTACGCTTCTGCGTTGACCATGCCGACTTTCGAAACCGCACCCGAGAGGATAGGGTGGTTAAACCTTATTCCGTATCTTATGTCTGTAAATTGTACGTATTATTATTCTGGCATAATATGGTTCTTCGCGTCCAAGACTATGTGAACGACTATGGTTCTTCGAATCATAGTCGTTCACATGCTCAGTGTGTGACAGGAGGAAAAAATGTACCCTAAAAAATTTTACGACTCAACAGTTAAGAGGACAGGAGTTTTCGGGTAAGTCTAAATTCTAGATTTCCGATATTCTTGAGAAGATGAACTATGTATAAAGTTTTTTTAAAGTGGATATATTATGTATTTAAGATACCAAGTAATTTTATATAAATAAATAAACTTGTTTTCTAATCCTATTTCGGAAGTGAGCAAACAGACAAGTAAATCAAGTTTGCGCCTGCACGTAGTGCAAGCCTGAGGCAACTCATGGTAGTGCCACTCTGGGCAACTCGTGGTAAGGTGGATTAAGCTCTGATCACTTTCCTTAGTATTTTTCCCTTAATGTAAATAAAGCACATTCCTTGCGGAGATGTATGATGCTATGCATTAAAGGCGATGGTCACTACCCATACCGGTTTCGAGCTTTATTGAGATCTCGTCAGCGAGAGCCAGATCAGACAATGCTAAGGTTGGATGCAGGACGCAGGACATATATGGCGCAGAGGGTGAAGCTTGACGCTTTTCATATTCCCTGTTGTCTGTTTCGGGAGCAGTGATGGGAGAGATTTGTGAGCTATTTTAGCTCGCCCTAATGGGCAGAAGTGGTTATTCGTCGTTGGGTGTTAGGATGGCTTTCGGTCTTTTATGTTTCCAGTGGTCATTGCCGTCATAGTTTCCGGCTTGCTGTATTAGTTGGTTTGGATGCGTAGATGTCTTCATAAAGAATTTCTCTGCTAGGGAGCGTAGTAGTGGAGAGATGTAGGGGATATTTATGTCTGAAGTTGTCCATAATTACTTGACCTGACCTGCAGTCATTGTACTAATTTGCTGATGCATATCTTCTACATCATCCTCAGAACCTGCCCCCCCCTCAGTCTATAGCAGCAACCATCCATATGTCTTCTTGCCTCAATCTCTCAACAGACTGCCCCAAAACAACTACCAGCTTCCCACCTATCTCATTCTTTTTGGCTGCAATTTCATCTACTATCATCAGCAGTAACCCCCCTCCCCCAATCCTATCTTCCCTGAAAATACTGAATCCTTCACATTCTATTCCTGTAATCATTCGCAGGCATTTGTTCTGTAGTCTTTGTAGCTTGAGGATGTTTGTCTTGGAGGTATGGCTCCAGGCTGGGGAGGCGTATATGACTGTGGGACGAATCACTGTCTTGTACAGTAGTATTTTATTTCTTGAGCTTAGTTTGCTGTGTCTGTTGATCAAGGGGTATAGCTGGGCGATAACTTTTGAAGCTTTGGTGCATATGCTCTTGATGTGGCTGTTGAAGCATAATCGCTTATCGAGAAGCATTCCTAGGTATTTTGCTTCAGTTTTCCAGGGAATTTTAGAATTGAACAGGGTGATGTCTCCTTTGGGGGATGCTCGTCTTCTTGTGAAGAGTATCGTTGTACTTTTCTGGGGATTTAATTCTAGTCGCCAGTCTTTAAACCATTTTTCTAGATTCAGGATGGTGTCTTGTAGTTTTTTGGTGACGAGATCTGGCTAGAATAGCCGTATCATCAGCATAAAGGGCGATGGTGGATGTGAGAGGATTTTGAGGGATGTCTGCTATATAGATGTTGAACAGGATCAGGGATAGCAGTGATTCTTAATGAACTCCAGCGAGGATTTTCCGTTGGGTTGAGACTGTTTCATTGATTTTGACTTGCATCCTCCTGTTGGAGAGGTATGATTTGATCAGGTGTATCATGTTTAGTGGAAGGTTACGATGATAAGTTTGTAGAGGAGGCCTTGGTGCCAGATCTTATCGAAGGCCTTTGAGATGTCTAGGAAGACAGCTCCAGTGTGTTGATTCCAATTGAATCCTGTGGTGATGCATTCTACCAGTCTATGGATTTGATGGGTGGTGCTGTGATTTTGACAGAAGCCGAATTGTTCTTCTGGAATGATATTTAGTTGGTTGACATGATCTTGGAGTCTGATGAGGATGATTTTCTCAGCTATTTTCCCTAAATTGGATAGCAGGCTGATGGGACGGTAATTTTCAGGTAGGTGTGGGTCTTTGCCTGGTTTGTGAATTGGGATGATGTCAGCTATTTTCCATGACTGGGGGAGTGTGCTGCCATTTGAGGATGGAGTTTATGATGTTTGCCAGATGTGCTATGGCTTTGCGTGGTAGTGCCTTGATGACTTTGTTAGTGATGCCGTCAGGACCTGGGGCTTTTTTGATCTTGAGATGGTTGATGATGCCGATTATTTCGGTTGGTGAGGTAGGCATTATAGGACTTGGATTGACATTGGGACGATTTACTGTGAACCTGATTTTACGATGGATCTTGTATACGCGGCTGATGTTTAGGTTCCCATATGCAGGACTGCATTGTTTCTCTAGGTTTCTTGCTATGGCTTCGGCTTTTCAGCATCTGTGTATGCAAGGTATTGTTCTGCTTGCAGAGGGGGGGGGGAATTGCGCTTGATCCTGAGGTTGTTTAGGAATTTCCATATAGAATGATCTGCTGTGGAGATGGAGGTGAGCTTGTTGTTCCATTGTTGGTTCCTGTGGTTCTGGAGAGCTTCTCGGACAGATTTGTTTAATCTGTTGAGGGCTGTTTTGTCCTGGGGAGCACGAGTGTTGTGATATCTTTTTCTTTGTCTGTTTTTTCCATTATTAAGTCCATGATTTCTTCCGGGAGACGATTTTGTTTGTGGGTAATCGTGGATACTGTGTGATGAATGATCTTTGTTCCCTACGTGAAGTAGGATTGGGTTGGGGTCTGATGATAATTCGTTCAGTGCTTGAATGCTGTGCTGATATTTGATGTTGTGTAGAATGGCAATGTCTAGGATGTCGGCTGTGCCAGTTGGGCTGTGGTGGGTTGGTTCAGTGAGTCCTGTTACGACAGCATTGTTTGATCCTGTGTAGCTGATGAGGATAATACGGCCATTTTTATTTGTGGTTCTGCTGTTCCAGGAGGGATGTTTGGAGTTTAAGTCCCCAGAGACGATGATGGATTCATTTGTGCCTAGTACAGCATCCAAGTCAGAAAATAGCAGGGGAGTTGTATGCGGCGTAGATTTTAAGTCTTCCAGTTGGATTTGTGTGGACTTCGACACCGGTGAGTTCTAGTTTGGAGGTTGGGGGGGGGGAGAGTATTCCATTGTGCCTGATGCAGTTCCTGATAAATATGGCTGTACCACCACCTCTGTAGTCCAGTCGGTCGTTTCTATATAGTGTGTAGCCTCTCAGTTTTGGATTGTCTGCAGGTCTTAGATGAGTTTCATTAATTAGGATGACGTCAGGGTTGTATCTGTGAGAGAATTCTTGAAGTTCCAGAGTCTTGTTTTTTAGACCATTGGCGTTCCAAGCGGCGATCCGTAGTGAGTCTTGGAGTAATCTAGTTTTATTCATTAATAAGCATTGATAATATGGTTTGAGTTTCTTTTAGAAATCTTTTTGTGGAGTTTGGTGAAGGGTTTGACTTACTGAAGTCTTGAAGCATGTTTGCCAATGAGGCTGTGATGACTGTTGTCATGTTTGGAAGAATTTGGTCCTGCTGGATATATTTGGATGAGCGGGCTACTTCGGCGTATGTCCTGCTTCGACGGTGGCTTTCCAGACTGTTGGTATTTTCCACTTGTGAGAGCTGGTATTTTGTTTTTGTTGTCTTTTGTTGGGTGTCAGGCAACTGGGGAGCCGTCAACTCAGGTGCCTGTGGGCAGGGTTCAGAGATCTGTTTCCTTTTGTTGTCTGTTTTATTCTTAGGGTAGTGACTGCAGCCTCTGTAGTTTGCCGGGTGGGGACCCCCGCAGTTCGCGCATTTGGCTGGCGAGGTCCTGGGTTTTGAGCAGGTTGCTGTTGGGGTGGTTTTGCCCACATTTGAGGCATTTGTAGTCTGCTCTGCAGAGTTTTTTTGCGTGCCGTACTTCTGACATCTGTAGCACTGGCCTGACGAGGCTCTTTTTCTTAGTGGTTCTGTTGTGATTTTCAGACCACAGATCGTTGTTAAGTTGTATATGTTCTTGTGTGTGTTAGGTATCTCAACGAGTACTAGGGGCATTGGACTCTTGTCAGCCCGTAGCATTCTGCTAACCTTGACAGGTGGGAGATCGTAGAGGCAGAGGTCTTCAGTAATTTCATCTGTGCAGATGTTTTCTGTTACTCCCCTGAGTACAACTTTTAGGTTTTTCTCCGACTTCGGTGAGTAAGTATGATATTTAATATTTGACTCGTCCATAGTTTTTGTGAGGAGTCTGTAGTCGCCTACTGTGGTAGACTAAATTTTAACGTTTTTTGCCCATGAATAGGCAATTTGGTGGTTTTGCATAATAGGCCTAAGGGCCGTCCAACGTTCTTTTTCCCGTAGAACAATTGGGGGAACTTTTTCGTTGTTGGGTGTTGGGAGGTCAGTGTTGGGGTATCTTCTTCCATCCCCTCGTTTATCTGAGTGTCCGCTGTTTTACGTTTTTTCCGTGCATGGGTTTCTGTATCATGTTTTGGAGTGGGAGCAGAGATTATCAGGTTCATCTTCCCTTCTTCCCCTGATGTTGAGTTGTCCCCTTCTGTGGAGTCGTCTGTCGCTGAATATAGGTTTAGAAAGTCTGGCCACTCTACCTCAAATTTCTTCAACAGTTTTTTGAGGAGGTCGAGCGCTAGCTTCTTATCCAAATTGGATAAAGTCATCGGGACTTAAACTGGTCATGTTTAAAATATTCAAATATATGCTTACCTGAGCTGGATCTCAAGGATTTCCGTATAGCGTATAAACACAAAATATAACACACTAAAGGACTATCGCGAGACCGCAATCACTAATTAACAACAAAATCATCAGCTACTTGTTTACCTTTCGCTTTTCGCTTATATCAAAAATCTGAATCAACACTCCGTATTATTCATAACTATTTAAATCACTGATCACATATATAAACACTTGGCAACCGCCATTACGCACCTTTATAGTCCTTATAAGGACTGGCTTAAAAGGGCGACGCAAGAATGCTTTTCATATTCCCCGTTATCTGTAGCGGACAGTGTAGGGATTACGCCCTAGTAACTAGTAACATTACTGGCTTAACGGGTGAAGCAAAAGCTTTTCATATTCCCGGCTATCTTAACAGAGACTGTGAGTAGAAAGAGTTAATGAGCTATATTGCTCGCCCTGAGTGGGCTAGGAGATTAATCCTCAGTGAGGGGGTTTAGGATGGCTTTAGGTCTTTTGTGCTTAGAATAGGCCGTTGCATCATAGTCAGCGGCCAGTTGGATCAGTCTGTTAGGATGCACAGTTGCCTTTGAAAAGAATTTGGTTGCTATAGTCCGCATGAAGGTGTAAATAGAGGGGACCTCCGTGTCTCGGTGCAGTTGGACAGTTCGGATGAACCATGGAGCGCCCAGGATCATTCTAAGACACTTGTTCTGAATGCGTTGTAATTTAATGATATTTGAGTTTGAAGTATGGCTCCAGGCCGGTGAGGCATAGGTGAGTATTGGACGAACCATCAGTTTGTATATGAGAAGTTTGATTCTGGTGCTCAGTTTACTGTTTCTGTTTATTAGCGGATAGAGCTGGGCTATGGTTTTGGATGTGTTTGCACAGAGAGTCTTGATATAGGAGTTGAAAGTCAGTTTACTGTCCATTACTACACCAAGATACTTGATCTCTGTTTTCCACTGAATTTTTGTGTTAAAGAGGAGAATATCTTCTTTGGGAAGCATTGATCTTCTAGAGAATAAGATGGCTATGCTCTTCTGAGGATTCACCTGGAGACGCCATTTGGCAAAATATTGCTCTATTTGCAGTAGGTTTTCTTGCAGTTTCTTGATTGCTAAGTGAGGCTTTAATGATCTGGCCAATATCGCTGTGTCATCAGCGTAAAGAGCTTTAATTGAAGATAATGGGTTGTGTGGTATATCATGCAGGTATAAGGAGAATAGGATTGGTGCTAGTAAGGACCCTTGTGGAACTCCAGCCAAGATGTGTTTCTGTGAGTACACTACTCCACTTAGTCTCACTTGCATGCGCCTATCGCAGAGGTACGTCTTGATGAGTTGAATGATTCCGATTGGGACACCGGATGATATAAGCTTGTATAGTAAACCATAATGCCAAACCTTGTCAAATGCACTGGCTAAGTCTAGGAAAACAGCTCCAGTGCATTGGCGCCAGTGAAAACCTGTAATGATATGTTCCACCAATCTGTGTATTTGTTGTGTGGTACTATGCAACTGTCTGAAACCAAACTGCTCCTCAGGCAGGATGTTTAACCGGAGTACAGAATTTTGAAGCCTAGTAAGAATTACCTTCTCAGCTATTTTTCCGAGATTAGAGATGAGACTGATTGGTCTGTAATTCTGTGGCAGAGTGGGATCCGTTCCAGGTTTATGAATTGGAACAATGTACGCCAATTTCCAGTAGGAAGGGAAATACTTGTAGTGAAGTATGGAGTTGATTATGTTTGCCAAATGAACAATAGTGCGAGGTAGAAGTTTTATAACTTTGTTGGAGATGCCGTCGGGTCCAGAAGCCTTTTTATTTTTGAATTTCTAAATAATAGCATATATTTCAGCAGGTGAGGTGGGTGTGATTTGAGTAGAATGTGTGGGAGCAGACTTGAGCGAATATCTGACATTACGGTGTATCTTGTAGATATGACTAATATCAAGGTGACCGTATGCGGGTTTGCATTGATTTTCAAGATGATTCGCTATTGCCTCAGCTTTATCAGCATCAGTGTGGATGAGACCTGAATCTGTTTGCAGAGGGGGAAGAGGTTTATTTTTGTTCTTGATCTTTCGGATAAGATTCCATATAGAGTGGCTGTCAGTGGAGATGGAGGTCAGTTTTTCTTCCCAGAGTTGAGTTCTATGAGCTGCGAGTGCATCTCTCACTGCAGAATTTAACCTATTTAAGATTCGTTTATCTTGTGGCGCCCTAGTGTTATGGTATCTTTTTCTAGCCATGTTTTTTTCCCTAATCAGATTCATAGTATCTTCAGGCAGGTGGTTGGACTTGTGGGTGGTTGCAGGGGTAGTAACTGCTGCACAGGCTGCTGTAATCTGTTCTGTTAGATTTTTGACAGCTATGTCAATTTCCTCTTTTGATTTAATGATGGGAACAGGACCAATATATTTCGGGAGCACCTTGGAGAGCCTTTCCCAAGGAATAAATGAGTGAGGGAGTGGGGATAATTTTTCAAGATTTCCTAATTTTAACCGTATTGGATTATGATCTGATGATAAATCATTGATTGTTATTAAATTGTATTGGAGTCTGATGTGCCAGTATGGCTATGTCCAATACATCTGCTCTACCATAGGTGTTGTGATGGGTGGGATCAGCAGGGCCTATTACGTGAAGGTTGTTGAAATCAGCATAGTTCTGTAGTATCTGTCCATTTTTGTTAGTGGAGTGGCTATTCCAGGTAGAATGCTTGGCATTTAAATCACCTGCCACAATGGTAGGCTCTCCAGTGTCAAATATGGCGTTCAAATCAGAAGGTAGTAATGCTTTTTGTGGTGGATGGTATGCTGCAAAAATTTTTAATTTGCCTACTGAGCTCGTGAGAATCTCGATGCCAGTGATCTCGAGATTGGAGGTAGTAGGAATGTTTATGGAGTGATGAGAGATAAAATTTTTGATGAAAATTGCCGTGCCTCCACCTCTGTGGGTTGATCTGTCAGTTCTATACGACTGATATCGATAGATTTTGGGATTGTCTGCTGGTCTTAGATGCGTTTCATTTATTAATAGAAGATCTGGCCGATGTCTGTGGGCAAAATTTTGGAGTTCTAGGATCTTATTTCTTAAGCCGTTTGCTTTCCAGGCTATTATCTCTAGGGCTTCTGGTTTTAATTTTTTACCGTTCATTAGTGAGCGCTGAAATGATGACTTGAGTATCTTTTAGAAATCTGTTAGTAGAACTTTGTGAAGGACTAGATCTGCTGAAATCTAATAGCATATTTGCCAGGGACGCTGTAATGATAGCTGTCAAATTTGGGCGTGATGTTGACTGTTCTAGGGATGTCTGTTTAGGGCGGGTTACATCCGTATGTCCTGGACTGCCAATTTAGAGTCGTTTTTTCAAGGGACCTCAGTTTTCAACAGATGGGCTTCTGAGTTTTTATTCTGAACTTTAGGAGGCTGTGAAGTAGCCGCAGATGTAGGCGAGCTGGTGGAAGGAGAGAATGGTCCCTCTTCAGATTTCCTGTTACGTGGATTGTACAAACATCCTCTGTAGTTGGATGTGTGAGGACCGCCACAATTGGCACATTTAGCCGGGGTAGATTTTGATTTAGAACAGGTGTTGGTTGGGTGAACAACCCCACACTTCAAACATTTAAATTCGGCCCTACACATTTTCTGGGCATGCCCAAAAGAGAGCCGTTAAGGAAGAGAGCTTCTACCTTAACGGTTCTACCGAGATTTTCAATCCACAGATGGTTGTCAAGTCATATATGTGTTTATAGGTTTCATTGATCTCGATCAGCACTAATGGCATTGGAGTCTTGTCCTTCCTGGTCATCCTGCTGACCTTGATTGGTGGTAAATCACTCGAGTGCAGGTCTGTGATGATTTCATCGGTGGAGACATCCTCAGGTACGCCTCTAATCACAACCTTGAGATTTTTTTCCGAACCGAGTGAGAAAGTATGGTACTGAATTCCTCTGGAATTTAGTTCTGTTGTTAACCTACGATAGTCTGTGACAGTTTTAGGGTGAATTTTTACACCATCTGTGATATTCTTTGCATTGCTATATGAGATCTTTAGGTTGTTCATTATGCTCTTTAGAGTCATCCATTTGTTCTTCTCACGCAGGATAATCGGGGGAATCTTTTCCCTTGCGGAGGTAGGTGAGTCTGGGGCAGAGCCACTTCTTCTATGACATCTATAATTGGTGATTCGGAGGTCGCAGTTTTGCGCTTTTTGCTTGCGCGAACCTCCTGAAAATCAGTGTGGTCAGTACGGGAATGATCTTCAGCCGTTGTGGTTTTTTCAGTAGCGTTGTCTTGGAGTAGTTCAAGAAGTTGAACGTCGTCCGTATCAACTTCTTGGATATCATGAACTACTACCTTACCTGGCCATTTTGTGTGTAGCAGATTTCCAATATGCTTGAAAATAGCCAGGAGCTGTTTGAAGGTGAGTTCCTCGTACGGCAGGTCTGTGGTTGGACCCATGTTTTGTTCTGGAGAACAGGACATGCTTTCATTTCTACCGTATTGTGATAATAGGTAGTTTCTAAAATAATAACTGATGCAATGAAACAATGGCGATGCTGATGGCAGTAAGCCTAGCGTATATCGTCGTTGTTTCGAAAAAAGGTTAACTTACCTACTGAATTAGTTTTTATGAGCCTATTCAAGAACCAAACCGGTTGACTATACCAGTAGGACTATTCACTGTCAGTAAAAATATTTGTTGAGTTCATTAAATCACATTTTATATCAAATATCAGAATCGCGAATCATATGTATGAGCACTAGGCAAAACGCCATTTTCCGGGATTACGTAATCCGGGATTACGATTGAAAATAAAAAGCATAAAATGCTTTTTATTTTCCCCTTTATCTGTGTTGAGAAGCTTGATGGGGGAAGTTGTGAGACTTATGCTCGCACTTTGTGAACTATGGAGTTAGCTCTGTTCTGCTGAAAGCAGGATTGCCTTGGGTCTTTTGTGTTTTTGATAGTCATGTTCACTATAACTGGAAGCTTGTCTGATTAGTGGAATGGGATGATAATGTGCCTTGCTGAAGAACTTTTCCGCATGGTCATGAAGGAGAGAACGGATGTCAGGGGTTCCGGTTTCTCTGTGGATCTGCGTGTTTCTGATGAACCATGGGGCGTCTAAGATCATCCGCAGGCATTTGTTTTGTATCCTCTGTAGTTTCTGGATGTTAGATTTGGATGTGTGACTCCATGCCGGGGATGCATATGTGATTACTGGTCGAATTACCATCTTATATAATAACAGCTTGTTGCGTTTATCCAATTTGCTGTTGCGATTGATCAGGGGATAGAGTTGGGCTATGGTTCTGGATGTCTTTGTGCCTATGAGCTTGATATGGCTGTTGAAATTTAGCTTTTTGTCTAGTTGTACTCCAAGGTATTTGGCTTCTGTCTGCCATGGTATCTTTTTTCCGAGAAGTTCAATATCATCTTGGATGAAGGCTTTGCGTCTGGTGAACAGTATAGCTGAGCTTTTGACGGGGTTTACTTGTATCCTCCAGTCGGAGAGCCATTTCTCTAGCTTTGTGATAGTATCCTGGAGACGACTGATCGCCAGGTGTGGGCGGAGAGATCTTGTCATTATGGCTGTGTCATCAGCATATAGGGCTGTGATGGTAGTCCTCAGGTTCTGTGGAATGTCAGCCACGTAGATTGTGAAAAGTAAAGGAGCCAAAAGAGATCCCTGTGGTACTCCTGCCAGGATTTTGCGCCTAGCTGAGATGGTGCCATTTATTTTTATCTGCATGGATCTGTCAGCGAGGTATGATTTTATTAGACGGGTAAGGTTTGTTGGAATGTTGGCCTGAATGAGTTTATAGAGTAATCCTTGATGCCATACCTTATCAAAGGCCTTGGCAATATCCAGAAAAACTGCAGCTGTGTGAAGGTTCCAGTTGTATCCTTGAGTGATATGCTCCACTAGTCGGTGTATTTGTTGCACTGTGCTGTGCATACGGTGGAAGCCGAATTGTTCGTTTGGAATTATTCTTATTTGGTCTGATTTTTCTTGTAGTCTTGAAAGGATAATTTTTTCAGCAATCTTTCCCAGGTTGGAAAGCAGGCTTATTGGACGGTAGCTTTGTGGGAGTTGCGGATTGTTTCCTGGATTGGTATGATGTCTGCTGTTTTCCATGCAGAGGGGAAGTGTTGTATCCTCAATATTGCATTGGTTATGTTAACCAGGTGCATAATAGCCTTTCTAGGAAGTAATTTGATGATTCTGTTAGTAATTCCATCTGGCCCTGGAGCTTTTTTGTTGTTTAGATGTTTTATGATGTTGGTTATTTCAACTGGAGTAGTGGGGGTGATGCTGGCTGGTTTGTCTTCGGACTGACTTAAGGTACGCTTGACCTGCTGGTGGACTTTATATATGTGGGTGATGTTTATATTATCATATGACGGGCTGCATTGTTTTTCTAGGTTTTCTGCTATTGCTTCTGCTTTTTCTTTATCAGTGTGCGCCGTTCCATGAGCAGTTTGCATGGGCGGTAGGGGATTGTGTTTAGCGCGCAGAATCTTCAGAAATTTCCATATTGTGTGATCTTCTGGGTTGAGTGATGATAGTTTATTGTCCCAATCCTGGTTCCTGTGGATTTGAAGTGCTTTTCTGACTTGGTTGTTCAACTTGTTCAGAGTTTTCTTGTCCTGTGGGGCTCTTGTGTTGTGGTATCTTTTCCTGGCTTTGTTTTTTGTTCTGATGAGGTCCATTATGTTTTCTGGGAGCCGACTAGATGGGTGGTTGGTTGTGGTTTTGGTGACTGCTTCTAGTGCTTTTTTAATTTGGCTTGTTAAATTGCTTATTGCTTCATCTATTTCTTCTTTTTTGTGCACCAGCCATGCAGAGCTTATATAAATTTTACCTAAACAAGTTGTCACAGGGTGCTTTGAACTTATTAAATAAAATCCCAGGATAAAAGATAGAGGTAGAAAGTTTTTTAACTTGAGTATATTATGTATTTAAGATACCAAGTAATTTTATATAAACTTGGTTTTTAATCCTATATCCCAAGTGAGCAAACAGACAAGTAAGTCAAGTTTGCGCCTGCACCTATTTGCCAAGTGAGCAAACAGACAAGTAAGTCAAGTTTGCTCACTTGGGAAATAGGATTAAAAACCAAGTTTATATAAAATTACTTGGTATCTTAAAAAAGAAGATGAACTATGTTTCATCTTTCCAATGATTAGTATATTCGACAAACAAACAAAAAAGTGATTTCACCTTGTTCTTTTGGAAGGCGTATCAGATCAGCTGAGCGTGACTTTTTTTTTTTTTTTTCGCATGCGCTCTTTTATACGCCAGTTTCACTGAATGACAGTGAAGAGAGAGAGGGAGGGTTGTAGCGACAGTTTCAGATTACACTGAAGCGTACAGGAATTTCGATCTGTACAAGCAATTTAATCAAGACTACCACTTAGCATACATATCGTTATTATGCATCCTAAATTCGTGTAATGGAATCATTCCTTCGGTATTTATCTCTTTGCGTTATCAGCACACTTACCTTTTATCTTGAAGAAAGGCATTAAATAAACCAGTTGGGGAGATTGAAATACTGATGCAGCATTATGAGGCCAAGGACTTTCAGAGTCACCATTTGCTTGTTTAGTTCGTGTTAATAGTCATTAATAAGTTTTCACGTTACTTGACCATGTTTCGTATTTGTTTTTTACATAGGTACATCGTAGGAAGCAATTTTAACGTTCCGCTGGATATTTCGTTGTGCAATGCAAGAAAAATGTAATTTTTTAATAACTTAATTAAATTAATTTATTTCAACATAATTTATAATTCCATTTCGATTCGACTAAATAATTAGTTTTTATAGTTCCATAATATAATTTATTTAATAAAAATGTACTTAATGAAATGTAATTTTAATATGTATGGGAAATAAATTCCATGTGTGAACACGGTTTGTCGGTTAACAGGCAAGAACTCACGCGAGTTCGAATCCCGTTCAGGACATGAAAAATCGTTATAATGGCCATTCAAGATGGGTTAGTCGTTTTCATGCAGAGGTGGCAGATCTCTTTTTCTCCGCAAGAGCCATGCTATTAACATATGATAATACATTTGTAAGGTAATTAGGAGAGGCCATACACAAGGTGGATTAATGCGATTAAATAGGGGCTAAGACTCATTCAGGAACTATCTTGTATTAATAAAATAATTAATAATATATAGTTAGAATATCTCTTCCACAGACAAGGCAACACTGAAGTTTTGATTTATTTGTAAAAATACCTATAATTAACTAGCTAAAGCATTAATATCTTTGGAAAATCCAACTTTTACATTAAATGTTTTAAGGGAATGTGCAAGAGAATTAGCACCTCCTCCATCTTGGCTGTTTCATTTAAGCCTCAGTTCTGGTAAAGTCCCAATTGAGTAGAAAGGGGGGAAATTATTCCACTACATAAGGGGGGGGGCTCCAGGACTGAGATAGCAAATTATAGACCAATCAGTATATCAGGAGTAGTGGTTAAGGTTCTTGAGAAATTGATAAAAATTAGAATTCAGGACTGGTTGGACACAATATGATACTTTATAAGGGGCAACACGGTTTTGTGAAGGGTAGATCTTGCTTTAGCAATATGCTCACTTTCTATAATGAAGTAACAATGGAGTTGAATAAAGGAAATCCTTTTTCAGTGATCCTGCTGGACTTTGCAAAGGCATTTGACAAGATTCCACATGGAACTCTGTTGCATAAATTGGAGCAAATGAGTATGGATCCTAGACTAGTGATTTGGATTAGAGGGTGGCTAATGGATAGATATCAAAGAGCATATTTTCTCGATATTTTCTCAGCTCTCCTCTTAGGTAACTCAGACCATCATAATCACATCTAAGTTTCATTTTATGTTGGACTATTTTCTCTAGTTCTGTCTTGTACTGCATTGTCCTATTTACGATATTGGTGGTAAATTGAATGATGATGATGATTTTTGAATTCTACTTTTTTCATCTCTCCTGATCCAAACACTTGTTCTTAAAGAATAATTGATATTTTTCATGCTAACAAGAATAATTGAAATAATTCTTGTTGGAATGATGGCCATCACTATTCAAACTTTGGTTCTCCAACAAGTGTGCCAAAGCAGTCCAAACTGAATTTTTAGTTTCATGGTCAGAGAAAGTGACCATCAATGTGAGGGTTTCTGTGAGAAAAGGATATACGTGGAACTACAAGGCATGATTATAGCAGAATCTAATGACAGATATTCATCTGTCATTTGATTCTGTCATTCATCACCCCTAAGGTACTTTGTCTCCTTCACTTCCTCTAGTACATTTTCCAAAAGAGTGGAACTCCTTTTGGTAGCTTCCCATCAATGGATTCCAAACTTCAAGACCTTACACGTAGTTGCATTAAAGTGATATCTTCAGTTGTTTGATCATCTGTCTAGCTTACTGAAATCCTCCTGAAGTGCCACTACATTTGCACTATTACTAATAATCCTTCCCAACTTCACATTTTATGCAAGTAATTGAATATCCCTTTGCAATCGATTGACATGTCATTAATGTGCAAATTAAACAATGCAGGTCCAGTACTGAGCTTTGTGGGAACCCTACTTGATAACCTGATGCTTCCTTGCTAGTGCTCCCTAGTCCTAACTTTCTGATATCTTTCAGACAGCCAATCCACAATCTAAATTGCTAACCTGACATCTAAACATCTATACTGTAACTTAAATATGAGCTTGCTGTGTAGAACCCTGTCAAATGCCTTTTGTAAAATCCAAAAATATGGCAGTATATGCCTTTCCCTCCTCAGCTGCTCTTGTTACTTTATTATAAAAGGCAATCACATTAATTCCATGCAGACCCTTACAGGTAACATTACCCTTATCTGCCTAATGCTGGATACTATCTCTCATTAATTTCTTAACAACTACAAAAGAATTACAAACTGCTCTATAGTTTGACACTTCCATTCTGGCATCACCTTTATGCAATGTTACTATCTTACCCTCCTTCCAGATTTGGTCATATTTCTGACTGGGGCAACTTGTAGCAAAGGTGGACATGTCTGCAAGGAGATGTGCTTTG
Organism: Typopeltis vanoorti; assembly: GCF_054136105.1. NCBI lineage: Eukaryota > Metazoa > Arthropoda > Arachnida > Uropygi > Thelyphonidae > Typopeltis > Typopeltis vanoorti. The sequence continues at coordinate 91,950,419 of NC_143554.1, forward strand.
CATTATGGGATACTAAGGCAAGTGATGTGAAGCTTTGTCCACTTTTTGCTACAAGTTGCCCCAGTCCTGAAGATACTTAAGGCACGAACTTTGTATGCTTACACTTGGATAAAGAATTAAACTAAATATATAATTTATAGTCTAACCAAGTGGAAAAAATTTCCAACAGCTGTACTTCTCATAACTCTCCCCAACTTTGCATCAGCTACAGACAATTGTATATCACCATTTAAGCCCTTCCCAATGTCATTTACATACAAGTTAAACAACAATGGCCCTGAAACAGACCCTTGCAGGCATGCATCTAGTGACTATCCTCTTCTGGAATATCACTCTCCCATACACAACCTACTGATACCCATCAGACAGCCAATCTCCAATCTAATGCACTACTCTACCTAATCCCATCTATTCCAATTTAACTACTAGTTTGTTATGTGGCAATCTAATGAAAGCCTTTGCAAAATCTAAATATACTACTGTATATACACCCCCCCCCTTGTTCAATGTATTCATCACCTTGTTATTATAAATAATCAGATTACTAACACAAGATTTCATTTTAAACATTTCAAACCTATGCTATCCATTAAAGAGAATTCTACTGCTGTCCACCCAGTTCTGAATCCTTGTACTCACTATCTTCTCCAACATACTGACCACAGCTCCAGACCAGAAGATTGGCCAAATTCAAAGCCTTAGTCTTATCAACTCCTTTATTATTATTATTATTATTATTATTTGACACCTCCATGTGGAACAATTTTGTCAACTTTCCACTCCTTTTGGACATGGGCTAATTTTAGTTCCATGTTAAAAATGTATGTTAAAGCTGTTGTTAACTCCCTGGAACATTCCTCTCAAGACATGCGGTGATATACCATCAAGTCCCATTGGCTTATTGACGTCAACTTTACTCCATTCCTCACATATCTCCTGCTCACTCACCATCAGTGGTTCCTCCCCCATTCCCACTGCTCTCAAATTCTGCAATATGTTACAATTACAAGGATGGAATACTTTAATGAAGTGCTCATTACACACCTCTACTATATCCTCCTTGCTGTTTATCTTTCTCTAATTATCACTGACCAGCATCATCCTCCCATAATCATTTTTCCTTCTACTGGCCACATATTGCAAAAACTTTTTTAGCTATGTAGCCAGTAGGAGGAGAAACGATAGTGGAAGAATAACACTGTTGTAGGATAAAAATGGGAATAGAGTGACTGATGCAGAGGACATAGTAGAGTTGTTCAATGAACACTTTATTGGAATATTTCATTCTGAAGAAGTAGGTTTCAATACTAGAGGGATATGGCAAGTTTGAGGTTTAGAGGTGAAACGTGTGTTTCAAACACTGAGTACTCTGGATGTCGATAAAGCTGTGGGACTTGATGGAATATCACCACACATTTTGAGAGAATGTGCTAAAGATCTGACAGCTCCATTGACCTGGATTTTCAATAAAATTCTGGCCACAGGAAAGGTACCCAAGGAGTGGAAGGAGGGTAAGATAGTGCAATTGCATAAGGGTGATAGCAGACTGGAAGTGTTAAATTATAGACCAGTTTGTGTTTCATCAGTAGTTGTAAAGATGTTGGAGAAATTAGTGAGGGACCATATGCAGTGTTGGACTGATGAGGGTAATGTTAACTGTGGGAGTCAACATAGATCTGTTAAGGGGCTCTCTTGCTTTAGTAATGTGATTGCCTTTTATAATAATGCGACAAGAGCAGTTAATGACAAAAAGGCATATTCTGCCATTTTTTTGTATTTTGCAAAGGCATTTGACAGGGTACCACATGATAAGCTGATATTTAAGTTGCAGGACATGGGTTTAGATGTCAGGTTAGTCAACTGGATTCAGGAGAGCTATCTGATAGTTATCAGAGACTTGTGTATGGTGGGAATATATCAAGGAAGCAGAAGGTTACAAGTGGGGGTCCCACAGGGCTCAGTACTGGGACCTGTATCGTTTAACCTTTATATCAATGACATTGTCAGTGGATTGCAGGTAGTCCTGCAAGAGGATTTGAATAAACTGGACAGAATGGCATGTCAAATGAATAAGGGTGTCAATTTAATGCAGTAAAATGTAAAGTCTTGAAGTTTGGGATACATTGATGAGAGGCTGCATACTCTGTTAGAGGAGCTGTACTGGAGGAAGTAGGAGAGGCAAGAGATCTGGGGGTGAATGTTGATAGAAACCTGAAATTCAGGGAACATATTGCAAAGGTGGTGAAGGTAACCAGAGGATTGCAGCAATACTGAGAAGGACGCTAACCTACAGAGATAAGTGTTTTCATTCTATTGTACAAAGCCCTGATCAGACCACACTTGGACTATTGTTCTCAAATTTTGTCTCCAGGATTTGAAGGGGATAAATGAACTGCAAGAAGGGTACAAGAGTGGATAACAAAGATGGTTTTAGCACTGTACAGTGTTAGTTATGAGGACAGGCTGAGGGAATGTGGAGTGCAGAGTTTGGTAGATAGGAGTGGTGATATGATTGAGACTTTTAAACTGTTGAGAGGTAGTTACAGGGTTGACACTGAGGAGTTATTTCGCATGGTGGAACAGGGTGAATGAACGATGACAAGGGAAGTTATGAACAAGAGGATGAGGAGTGGTTTCTTTGCATGGAGGGTGGTTAAACTGTTGAAAACATTGCCTGATACAGTGGTGAGAGCACGAACGGTCAATGAGTTCAAGGAGTGATATGATAGACTTTGTGCTTTCTAGGAAGGACCTCCCACAATGAGGCTTTTGACTTCATGGAGGCCTGAATCATCATAATAATAATAATAATACCAACAAATTTGCAGAAAATCCATATTCTATCACCTAGATACCCACCTGTTGATCTCTTTGTCAGTTTTCTCAAATACATGGAAAGGCTAATGTTTTAACAGCACGTTATTTATTTTCTGTATTGATGACAACACAGAATGATAAGAAAATAATATTTATTATTACTGTGAATATTTATCAATACTGTGAAAATAAATAGCATCGTTGTCAGTTTGTTTATTCCTAGTCAACTTCAACTTGTGTTGTAGGAAAAATTACTGCACGTTTTTGTCTGGGTACAATTTTTTTTTCAGTTAGTTATATTATTAGTGTCTAGGGTAGAATGAATGAGGCATAATGTTGAGAGTTTATTTTTCACTTGGTTAGACTATAATAAGTTTAGTTTAATCCTTTATCCAAGTGTGAGCAAACAAAGTTTGCACCTGAAAGTATCTTCAGGACTGGGGTAAGGTAGTGCAACACCAGGCAACTCATTGCAAAGGTGGAGAAAGCTCTCATCACTCCTATCTCAGTATCTCCCATTATGCAAAGCACATCTCCTTGTGGATATGTGTAATGCTATGCATTAAGGCAAGGGCCACTACCCATACCGGTTTCGACCTTTATTGAGGTCTCGTCAGTGGGAGCCAGGCCCAGTAGTGGAGATACAAAGGCAGAAGCAATGAGAGGTCATACTAACCTATAGGAGTTGCCAAAGGGTGTGCAACCTTATTATTAAATGACTCCGGATTCAGAGAAAGATGTTGAGAGTTTATTTTTCACTTGGTTAGACTATAATAAGTTTAGTTTCATCCTTTATCCAAGTGTGAGCAAACAAAGTTTGCACCTGAAAGTATCTTCAGGACTGGGGTAAGGTAGTGCAACACCGGTATTGGTAGTGGCCCTTGCCTTAATGCATAGCATTACACATATCCACAAGGAGATGTGCTTTGCATTATGGGAGATACTGAGATAGGAGTGATGAGAGCTTTCTCCACCTTTGCAACGAGTTGCCTGGTGTTGCACTACCTTATCCCAGTCCTGAAGATACTTTCAGGTGCAAACTTTGTTTGCTCACACTTGGATAAAGGATGAAACTAAACTTATTATAGTCTAACCAAGTGAAAAATAAACTCTCAACATCTTTCTCTGAATCTGGAGTAATTTAATAATAAGGTTGCGCACCCTTTGGCAACTCCTATAGGTTAGTATGACCTCTTATTGCTTCTGCCTTTGTATCTCCACTACTGGGCCTGGCTCCCACTGACGAGACCTCAATAAAGGTCGAAACCGGTATGGGTAGTGGCCCTTGCCTTAATGCATAGCATTACACATATCCACAAGGAGATGTGCTTTGCATTATGGGAAATACTGAGATAGGAGTGATGAGAGCTTTCTCCACCTTTGCAACGAGTTGCCTGGTGTTGCATTATCTTACCCTAGTCCTGAAGATACTTTCAGGTGCAAACTTTGTTTCTCACACTTGGATAAAGGATTAAACTAAATTTATTATAGAATGAGGCATAAGTTATATAAAAATTGAGGTTATAAAGTGTAAAAAAAACAAAGTATTTTTGTTATTTTAAATATTGTTTATTCATATGATGTTTTGAAAACACTCTGTAAGGTGAAAATTAAAAACTAAAATTAATTAAAAATAAGAAACCTTTGCGAAGGGTTCTTATTTTTTTTAATTTTTACATTATTAGTATTTTTTCCATGTACAAAAAATATCAATTATGGCATTGATTCAAAAAAGTGGCTATCTGTTTCAGATATTATTATCTATCCTCCATGGCATCAGAGGACTCATTGTAGAAGGTCCATAGTCTTTCATGCAAAAAAAATCATTGAACTGTGCCTTAAACCCATTCACAGTTTCCAACTCCCTGCACTTTCAAGCAATGCATTCTACTCGCCAATTACCCTCCGTGCAAAGAATCTTCTCCTCACTCCTCTGCTCACATCCTCTTATTATGGCTTCCAGGCGTAGCCTCTTTTCTACTCTTATCTCCCTCTACTCTATGAAAAATCTCCTCCACATTAATCTGAATAACTCCTCACCCACTTATGTCTCAGTCATATCCCTTCTCCTATTCAACAAACTCTGCAATTACATTCCTTCAGTCTCTCCTAATATCTGACACTCACTTAATAAACCTACTCTGGACCCTCTCTAAAACATCCTGATCACTTTGAAAACCAAATCTCTGCACAGTAGGCCATATGTATCCTGAAAAAACCTCTTTGCTTCTGCATGTCAATATCCTCCTCATTACTGCCATGATCTATTGGGATGTTCTTACAGTTGTTGTAATGTGATCCTTAAACTTCAAGTCTCTATCTACCATCATGCCCAGATCTGTCATCTCTTCCACCTCCTTCAAAATTTCTCCGTTAATTGTATCCTCTGCATACCAACCTTCTCTGCCAAATTTCAAGACCTTGCATTTTGCAACATTAACTTAAACTAATTTTTATTAAAATTATTTTAAAAATCAAAATTAATTTTATTAATTAATAAATTATTTAATAATTATTTGATTAACAAATAATTGATTACTTATTAATCATCATGAAATGCTAATTGCAGATATAGACCATATTGGTCTGTTCCAGTTTCATTATCCTTCAATATACTCTTTTGAAGTCCACCCAGTCTTCTCTTTCCAGTTGGTTTATATTAATTGTTTAGAATATGTTTAGAAAAGATTCATCATGAGAGTTCATGTGTTCTATCTAATTTTTTGTTATTGTTTAGTTTATCTTCTGTTGATTTGTTTTTAGTTCTTTTAAAATATCTTTGTTCCTTTTTTGTCTAATAATGTATATTTTGCATTTCTCCTTATGAATCTCATTTCATTTGTTTTTATTCTTTGTTTATCTTGTTGGCTTATTGCTCAAATTTTGCTCCCATATAATAACATAGACACTGATAAAGTATTGTATGTTTCCAAAGTGTTTCTTTTTTGTACAATATTTGTGTTAAGCCTATTTATCAGGCCTATAATCTGTAAAAATTTTGAGATTTTTAATTATTTATCTTTTGAGTAGAGTGAGTACAGTGATTGAGGCATTGGATATGAGGAGGGAGCAAGCAAAGGAGTTGATGGTTTTAATAGGTAAGAATGACTTACAAGAGCACACGTCAGAATGGATATCATGAGGCTGTTTAGGCAGATAAAAGAGAACAGTGTGACAAGAAGGGTAGTAAGCGTGTTGCCTAGGTATGACTATGGTGAGATAAGTGGAGACACTTGGAGAGACTGTTGCTGGAAGGTAGAGAAGTGAGTATCAGAGAATGAATCAGATCAAGTGGTAAATAATGTGGAAGAGCAGGAGAGTATGACAGGAGAGATTGAGGAGGTGGTTATGAATGAGGAAGTAAGTGGCATGAGTATGAAAAATGACAGAATAAGTGTGCAAGATGAACAGGGAAATGGGGAGGCTCAGGGTGGACAGAGATACACAGCATGAGAAAGGTGGATGCTCCAAGAGGATGTGAGAGCAAGTGTAGAAGGAAAGGAATGGGATGACCTGGGATCAAGAGGAAACACTTGGAATTGAAGAGGATTCTAAAATGAATAACTTGAAAGGGACCTAGTCAAGCATACAGAGATCACATTGAATGAGTAGTATCAGTGGAACTAGCTATAGATCCAGGAATGAGCTGTTGTGTTTATATACAAATGCTAGAAGTGTAATAAACAACGCAGATGAAATGGTTGCACTAATTGAGTCTGTTCACCCAAAAATTGTTGGAATAAGTGAGATATGGTTAGATGAGCATGACATCTTGACAGGAATAGAGACGGAAGGGTATGATGTGTTTTGTGAGGATAGAAGGGGTAAAAAGGGAGGGAGGGAGGGGAGTGCTATTAATGATAAAGGAAAGAGTTATGTCCATACAAAGTAGAGATGCAAGAAGGAAATAGTGCCAGTGGTTTTGAGGCAGTATGGTGTGAGATAGAGGTGAATGGAATGAAATACTTGGTTGGATGTTGTTATAGACCAGGAAATGTGGATGGTAGTGACTATGAAATGAAAAATCAAATTAGCCAAGCAAATAAGGAAAGAGTGATCATATGGGTGATTTTAATTATGACAGTATAGACTGTAATGATGAGATAGCAACTAGAAGTAAAGAAAATGAGTTTCTTGAGTTTTTGAGGGATAATTAACTCAGAGAGTATGTAATAATGGGCACACGAGGATTGAGGGTCTTGGATTGGTTATCACATCAGAGCATGTAATTATAAATGAATTTTTATAATTACATGCTCTGATTACACCCACCAATTGGTGAGAGTGACCATGAGGTGATTACCTGGGTGAGTGCCAGCAGTGAGAGGACATCCTGTAAGAAAAGGGTATATGTGGAACTACAGGGGGGGGGGGGGGGTTATGAAGAGCTCAGGAGACATCTTGCAGGTGTAGCATGGAATGAGGAGTTAGCAGGAAAAGAGATCAGTGCAGCTTGGAGGATTTTCAAAAACTATCTAGTAGATGCAATGTCTAAATGTATTCCAAAGGGGAGAAGGTTAAATAAGGTATGAAATGGATGAATAAAGAGATTAAGCATGCAATACAGAGAAAAAGGGCATTACGGAGGCAGCATAACAGAAATGGAAATAACCAATTCCATGAGGACTACAAAGATCAGACATGGCTGGTGACTTGGTTGGTGAAGGTAGCTAAAGAGAGGTATGAACAGCAGTTAGCTAATGAACCAAAAAAGAATCCTAAGGAGTTCTTTTGATATGTAGCCAGCAAAAGAAAGAATTATTATGGAAATATGACATTGATTGGAGGAAATGGTATAAAGACAGCTGTTACAAAATGTGTGGTGGAGATACTTTATGAGCAGTTCATAAAGGTCTTTCAATCTTGTGAATGTGACTTAATGAAGAGATTGAGAGTAGTTAATGATGGGGAGGGGAGACTGACTGTAAGTGAGCAAGAGGTGTATGGGGAGTTGAGCAAACTAAATGTAAATAAAGCTGTGGGACTTGATAATATATCACCACGTATTCTGAAGGAATGTGCCTGGGAGTTCACACTGGCCTTGACATATTTTTTAAATACGAGTCTTACACTCGGTCATGTTTCTAAGTAGTGGAGGGAGGGCAAGATTGTGCCACTTCATAAAGAAGGTGATAGAACTCAAGCATCTCAAGAATCAAACTATAGGCCTATCTGTGTGTCAGGTGTTGTAGTTAAATTGTTGGAGAAGGTTGTGAGAACTAGGATTCAGAATAAGTTTGACAACAATGGTATTATCTTTCATGGACAGTATGGATTTACTAAAAGGAGGTCATGTTTTAGTATCTACTTACTTACTACAATAAGGTGACTGCTTCCATGGACAGTGGAGAAGGTTATACACAGTAATATACTTAGATTTCACAAAGGCTTTTGATAGATTACCGCATGATAAGTTGATAGTCAAACTAGAGTGGATGGGGTTGGATATTAGATAGGTGCATTGATTGGAGACTGGCTATCTGATAGGTGTCAACAGGTTGTGTATGGAGGAGCGATATCCAGGAAAAGGAAAGTTACTAGTGGTGTGCCTCAGGGGCTGTTTTAGGGCCATTGCTGTTTAACTTGTATATTAATAATATTGGTGAAGATTTGGAATGAGATATTCAGTTGTTTGCAGATGATGCCAAGTTGGGACGAACCATGAAGAGTAGAGAAGATGTTGTGACCTTACAAGAAGACATGAAGAAATTGAGTGATTGGGCAAGGAATGGGGATGTGAGTTCAATGTTGCAAAATATATGGTTTTAAAATTTGGAAAACAAAAATGGGATGCAGAATTTATGTTTGGTGAGGATATAATATCAGACGTGGAGGAAATAAGAGATCTGGAGGGGGGGGATAGTGGAAAAGGATCTGAAATTTAGGGGACACATAGCCAAAAGTGGGAAGACAACACAAAGGCTTCTGGGAATGATGCAGAGTACACTGACTTGTAGAAGTAGGGAGATTCTTGTTCCATTGTATAAGGCTTTTGATTAGGCCATACATGGACTATTGTCCCAGATTTGGTCACCTGGTTTTCAGAAGGATGAAGAGATGTTGGTAAGGGTCCAGAGGCGACTGACTAGGTGGTTTCTAACCTCTAAGGAAAGGTTGAGAAGATGCAACTTGCAGAGTTTGGTGGACAGGAAAAGGGGAGATATGATAGAGGCCTACAAGTTATTAAGGGATTATTATAGGTTCAATGCTGGAGAGGTTCTACAGATAATGCAGGTGTGAGTAGGGAGTGAGAAGCAGGTTTTTTTCATGCAGAGTTGTGAATGATTAAAATGCCTTGCTGGAGAGTGTGGTGTCTGCAGAGAATTTGAGTGTGTTTAAAGCATGGTATGATGAGCTGTGTGTGTGTGTGTGTATGATAAAAGGACCTCCTAGATAAGTCTTTGACTCCATGGGGTCTTGGGTAATAATAATAATAATCTTTTTCACCTTCATATGATATTTCACATCCAAGCTAACTGAGTATTTATCTGTTCTATTATTATTATTATTATTATTATATGATACCTCCAGGGAGTCTAAAGACTCATCAAGGAAGAGTATCTGCTCTACAACTCTTTGTACCCACCACTCAATCCACTAACTGCAACTACACCAGCGCCATCTGCCACCCACCACCATCACCACTAGTATTTCCACAGACAATCGCAAACTCCATGCTTACGGTGGGATTCGAAAATGCAGCCTTTTGGCTTTATTTATTTATTCATATGGAGTTTCCTCCCTTTTCTCCCCCTTCCCTATTTGGGCGAGTTGAGCCCCCCTCATGGGGGTTAAGCATTTATGGCTGTAGATCCGTGTGTGTTCACGGGGCCGGTTTGCCTGCTTGCGGGATGAAAAACCCCAGATAAACTGGGGGGAAAACCCTGCTGTCCACTCCCAAGACAGGCTAACTTGGCTATGGCTGAGGAAGATCCTTAAGCTCCTCACGTTGGCGACGGGAATCAAACCCAGGATACTCCTTCCCCAGGCATGTGGTTACGAAGCGCAAAGCCACTAGGCTAACCGCGCAGACAACCTTTTGGCTGAAGAGTGGATATGCTAACCACTCGGCCAACCAGACCAGCATGCCAGCACTCACAACATTCCAATCATGCACCACCTTATGAAAGAAAAATCTAGCCCCCCCCCCCCCCCACCTTTCTTAGTGGCATTCATTCTCAGTTTCCAAGGATGCCTTCTTGTCCTTTCCTCACCTTGCACACTAGAATAAATTGAAAAATTCCATCAATTGAAATCCTGTATAATCCTTTCAGAAATTTGTACGTCTCAATCATATCACTTCTCTTTCTCCTGTTTGCTAGTGTCTGCAGTCTATGAATTCTCAATCTGTCTTCATAATCAGTATTCCATAATCCTGATATAATTTTTAACACTCTCCTTTGCACTCTTTCTCCAGTATATCGGAATCACAACGGAGACCAGCTGCACACAATAGTCCAAGTGAGATCTTATCAAGGCCTTGTAAAAAGGCCAAATGACATCCTTATCTTTACATATGAAGATTTGTTTCAGCATTGAAATTATCTTTTGAGTTGCATTTGCAATCTTTGCTACATGGCCCATGAACTTCAACTTCCTATCTACTAAAATTCTAGCCTAATCAGTTTCTTCTAGCATAATACGACACCAATATAATACGACATTCGATATCTGATCATGTTGAATTGTATGACTTGACATTTATTGATATTGAAGTGACATCCATTTTCCCATGCCCACAATTATTCACATCATTCTGCAAGCTGCATATCGGCAACATTCCTGATTATAGTACCTATCTTTGCCTCATCAGCAAGTAGCTGTATGTTGCTTGTTAAATCCTTCCCAATATAATTAATATACAGTTTGAATAACAGTGGACCAAGCACTGATTGTTGTGGTGTACCACTGGTTATCTTAAATCTTGCAGACTTGCACCCCCCCCCCCATAGACCACTTTTTGATATCTGTCAATCAGCCATCGTCTTATTCATGCTAATATTGTATAATCCAAACCCATATTCTCCAATTTATGCAACAGTCTACCATGCTTATTCTGTCAAAAGCCTTAGCAAAATCCAAAAGTATCATGGTGTATCTATTCCCCTTGTCTCGTTCAATGGTAATATTGTTATTGAATGTGAGCAAGTTGCTAAAACATGACCTTCCCTTAGTAAACCCATGTTGCTCATTGCAAAGTAGAGATTCACTGTTGACCCATTTCTGAATGTGAATCCTAACCAGTTTTTCCAGAATCTTCACCACCACTCCTGAGTTAGTAATTGGTCGATAGTTGAATACGGTCTTTGCACCACCATTGTGCAATGGAATTATCATACATTCTTTTCATTCCTGTGGAATCGTCCCTGTTCTCAGACTCATACAGCCTGGTCAAAGGAATAGCCAGTTCAGCTGAACACTTTTTCATCACACATGCAGATATCCCATCAGTCCCTATTGTTGAATTCTTATTCAGTTTGTGCAACACCTCTAATATCTTGTCTTCATATACCTGAGTTTCTTCATCCAGTGAAAAGGTAGCAGTGAGCTCAATGTTGCATACATCAGGCAGATAGCTTTTACCAAAATAGGTACTCTAAATTGATTGAGTTTCTAAATGGTAAGAGGTGTGATCTATGGAAACTCGATGATCTGTGGTGTGCAAGATGGATGCCTGGAGGAACAATAGAAATTGTACCTATGGGCAATTAAGCAGGGTGAAAGGGTGGATGAGATGATTGCAATGATGGGCATGAATGACTTGAGAGACAGTGTGATTTGTGAGGTGGCAAGAGATCTGAGATTCATGCTTGAGGTTGTACAGAAGAAAACTCAGAGAGGGGAGATTGTGTGTGTGTGTTGCCCAGGTATAATAATGAAGCTGAGTAGAAGAGCATTAAATGGGGATATTCAGTTGTTTGCAGATGGTGCAAAATTGGACAAACCATGAGGAGTAGAGTAGATGTTCTGGCCTTACAAGAAGACTTGAATAGACTGAGTAAATGGACTTGGGCATGGGGATGCCAGTTCCATGTTGCAAAATGTAAGATTTTAAAATTTGGGAAATAAAGATGGGATGTAGAATTTAGGCTTGGTGCTGATATATTGTTGGAGGTGGAGGAAATAAAAGATTTTGGGGTGATGGTGGATAAGGATCTAAAATTTAGAGGACACATTGCAATATTGTGAGGACAACACAATGAATTCTGGGAATGATGCAGAGGACACCGAGTTGTGTAAGGAGATTCTTGTTCCATTGTATAAGGCTTTGATTAGGCCACATATGGACTACTGTGAATAGATTTGGTCACCTGGTTTTCAAAACAATGAGATGTTGGATATGGTCCAGAGGCGACCGACTAAGATAGTTTCTGATCTCTGGAATGTTGAAGTTGAATATGAGGAAAGGTTGAGAAGGTGAAATTTACAGAGTCTAGTGGATAGAAGGAAGAGAGAGAGAGAGGGGGGGGAATGATATGATAGAGACTTACAAGTTGGTAAGGTGTTGTTATATCAATGGTGGGAGATCAGGGGAAATCAACAGGTCATCCCTGAAAGCTATATAGCTTCCAGGGATGGAGGGTTTGAACATGGAGTGACAAGCAGGTTTTTTGAATGCAGAATTATGAATGATTGGAATGCTTTGTCTGAGAATATGGTGTCTGCAGAGAATTTGAATGTGTTTAAGGTGCAGTATGATGAGCTGTGTGTATGACAGAGGGACCTTCTAGATGTGTCTTTGACTGCTTTGAGGTCTTAGGATAATAATAATAATCATAATAATAATTTGCATGTTTTGTTTTATCCTCCTTTTTAAATATAGTTATTACTATACTTGTATTCGATTCTGATGGTATTTGTATATGTTATTATTATTATGACACCTCCAGGGAGTTCAAGACTCATCGAGGGAGGGCACCTGCTTTACAGCTCTGTCTCCACCACTCAATCCACCAACTGACCACAATTACTGCTGACCTCCACCAGTATTTTCCTCAGATAATCACAAACATCCATGCCCATGGTGGGATTCGAACCTGCAGCCTTTTGGCTGGAGAGCGGATACGCTAACCACTCGGCCAACCAGGCCAGATATTTCATTTAAAAATTTTAATAATCTCTAATGAAAATTTTTACATCAAATTTATACTGTTTGGAGTTTATCCCATCACCTCCTGCTGATTTGGCTGTTTTTATTTTACTTAAAATAATAATAACAATGAAATTCTTTCATTGTTATTATATTATTTAAAGCATTTTTGTAGGTTTGAGTGTAATTTTTTTTGTTAGTATTATTTGTCCAAAGATCTGTAAAATAATCCAATAATTCTTATAAATCTATACCATAATTTATATTTGTAGTTTCTTTTTTATCTGAATTCATGTGATTTAGTATTTTAATATGCATTGGGTCTTATTTTGTGTATATCTTTTTCTAGTTATTATACAAATTTTTTCCAGCTTTCTGTTTCTTCTGGTTTCTCTTTCAGCTATTGCTTTTTTTTTTTATATTATTTTTTTTATATTCAATTTCATCTTGTTTTTTGCTACTTAATTATCTCTTAAAAGCCAACTTTTTATTTGTTTATTTATTATTATTATCATCATCATCATCAGGGCCTCCGTAGCTCAGTTGGTATAGATGAAGCCCCCTTTGGTTAGAAAGACCTGGCTTCGATTGCCATCCATGATATGAGGAACCTTTTTCTGGTTTCTTTCGACTAAAGGTGAGTTAGCCGGTCTCATATGGGGGGGGGTATTTTCATCCAACAGAACGAGCAAACTGGCCTGTGAACACACACACACTGATTTGCAGTCATAAAATACATAGTTAATCCCTCATTAGGAGGGCTCAACCTGTCCTAAGGAACAGAGCAGGAAAGCAGGGAACCCCACATGAATAAATTATTATTATTATTATTATTATTAAGAGAGACCTCGAGGGAGTCAAACTCATCAAGGGAGGCCATACTATTTGCACCAAATGTCATACTTGTTCTTAAATTGAATTTTCAATTATTGTTTTTATTTCATTGTCCTATATATGTAATTTTTTTTTAATGATATTTTTTGTGTGTCCCTTGACTTTCATATGCAGCTGATGTAATTATTAACATCTGACCTCCATGGAATCAGAGACTCATCTTGGGGGTAATAATTTCTTTTATATTATTTTATTCTTTCTTGACGTCTCCATTTTCTTGTATTTTTTTTCTAAATAGTTATTAATTCTCTGTTGGTATAAATTTCTTATACTGTACTTAAATCGTTTAGTAGTCTTACTTTGTAATTAGATTTTATTTCTCTAGATGTTTTTTTTTTCTTTGTATTTTTTGTAACCAATTTACTGGAAACCTTAATTTTGCTTGCACTGTATGATGATATATATCTATTTTTATTATTATTATTAACATCTGACTTCCATGGAGTCAGACTCATAGTGGGAGGTACACACTATCATACAAAATGCTCATCCAGCTATGCCTTAAACTGATTCAATGTGTCTACATTCACAACACACAAACACAGCAGTTAATTTTTAGATCTATAACCAGTTCTATCCAAGCCACTTGTTGGTTGTGATTTCCTCTACATACCTGCCCTTTCCCGATCACCTTTATCACCGCTTGCCACACATATATCTGTTCAGTCTCAATTTCCCCACCTATATTGCAATATACTCCATCTCCATACACACATTCACTGCTACTCTCAACATATCCACTCTCTCTATCCCATGTCTCCTTATCCACCTGGGCTCCTCCCCATTTCCTTGTTCTTCTTGCATTCCCATCCTCTCTTCTTCTCTCACACTACTACTGTTTCCACTGCCATTTCTAGCCCTCTCCTGACTTTAACATCTAGGAAAAGGCTTGCTGCTTTTTCCTTTGCTATAAAGTATTCTGTTATTGATTATTATTATTATTCAGGCATCCATGGAGTCAAAAGACTCATCATGGGAGGTCCTTCCTAGGAAACACAGTCTATCATACCCCTCCTCTGAACTCATTGATCATTCTTGCTCTCATCACCATCATTTTTGTCATTTTATCATTTTTATGTTCATAGCATGATGAGTTGTTTTCCATTTTTGTTTACTGTTCATTCTCCAAATTTTTCTCTATTAATATTAATTGTTTAAATTCCTATTCTGGCATTTAAAATCTCCACCTATAATTATATTGTGTGTTTTTATTTAAATTTTCATATATTCCTTGTATAGCTGTTTGCAAAAGTCATTATTTTGTCTTTTCCTTCTTTTTTTTTGGGGGGGGGGCACACTCCAACAACTGTTGGAGGTATGCCCCACCCCCCAAATTGTTTTATTTAATTGTAATTGCTCTTCTAATATTCTTTCATTCTAGTATGTATGAGTTATTTTTGCTTTAACTGATTTATGGATCCAAATCATTATGCCAGCTTTTGCACTTATTTTGCTTATCTACTGCACTATATATGATATGATAATTTGTTGTTTATTTTTCTGTAAGAACTGCAGTTTCTATATTTTCTTCATTTAAAATTTTATCTAATTCTTTTTTATGTGCTATGCTTCTAATGTTCCAAAGTTTGTTAACCTTTTCCAATTTATCTCAAGAGCAGGTATGTACAGGCATGGCAAACCTGAGATACCCAAGCTAGACCTGATCTTACTTCCTGTAATATACACTGGGTATATTATATCTGTAGACCGGTCTTCTACTCTCTTTTACTTCTTACTCCCTTCCCGAGTGCTATTCGAGCAATTCAAGGGTGAGGGGATGACTCCTTCCTCTCACACTGTAGTTTCCACTGTCTGCTAAAAAAAGCAACCTTCATTGCCCAAAGGTGGCAGCCCCACCAGTAGAATACCTATTGTCATTATTATTACCCAAGACCCCATGGAGTCAAAGACTCATCTAGGAGGTCCTTTTATCGAACACACAGCTCATCATATCATGTTATAAACACACTCAAATTCTCTGCAGACACCACACTCTCAGGCAAGGCATTCCAATCATTCACAACTCTGCATGAAAAACCTGCTTCTCACTTCCCCCTACGCACACCCTTCTTATTCAGCTTCCAGGGATGACCTCTGGTTCTCCCCTGATCTCCCACTATTTTCTGTAGAACCTCTCCAGCATTGATCCTATAACAACCCCTTAATAACTTGTAGATCTCTATCATATCTCCCCTCCTCCTCCTGTCCACCAGACTCTGCAAGTTGCATCTTCTCAATCTTTCCCCATACTCGACATTCCAGAGGTCAGAAACTACCTTAGTCAGTCGCCTCTGAACCCTCTCCAACATCTCTTCATCCTTCTGAAAACCAGATGACCAAATCTGGTCACAATAGTCCATGTGTGGCTTAATTAAAGCCTTATACAATGGAACAAGAATCTCTATACTTCTACAAGTCAGTGTCCTCCACATCATTTCCAGAAGCCTTTGTGTTGTCTTCACAAATTTGGCTCTGTGTCCCCTAAATTTCAGATCCTTATCCACTATCACCCTCATATCTTATTTCCTGCACCTCCGACAATATATCCTCAAAGCATAAATTCTGCATTTTTGTTTTCCAAATTTTAAAACCTTATATGCTAATAACTTGACATAGGGAAATGTACATTGCTTTCATGTTTCAAAAAAATGTAAACCAGATGGAAAACATGGGAAAAAAAACACAAATTATTTATTAATTAATTAAAATATTATTTCAAAGCTTTGTTTTTAAACAGGTATTTAGATTTATGCAGTATCTTATTAATTGCGTATACTAACACTCATAATGATTTCATTACAGTTATACCTCTGTTTACAGTAATGAGCAAAAAATAAGTTATATTTATGAACAAAGTCAGCATCCTCTACAGATATCAACAATGGGCCAAATACTTGATGAGTCAGCTAGTACTGATGGAGATACCACTGCATTCATTATGTGCCATCAAGGAATTAGGAAAACATTCAGTGAATTAAGAAATGATGTAAGTTAGGTAAATTAATGCTATATATAAGCTGCTGAATCAATTTTAACTGTTTAATTATAGACATTTAGATATATGTACAATTAACTTTAAATAAATTTAACCTTTGCTGCTGAGTAACTGCTAACTTACTAAGACTGCTGATTATCCTGTGATTTTGCTGACCACAGGACAATCTCACCTTAATGTTTACTTTCTACTCTTTAATTCTTCACCTATCTTAATAAGTTAGCAGTTACTTAATAATAGTAACTTAAAGTATTTAAAGATAACTATAGCAATTTTTCTATTGGTTTGGATGGTATGCTATACTTGGCAAGGAATTATTATTATTATTATTATTATTGCACCCTCCATGGAATCAGCAGACTCACTGTGGGAGGTTCATTCAACTGAGAACATATTTATCTACCGCATCTTAAAATCCCTAACACTCCTACGATGAGTCAGCTAATACTGATGGAGACACCACTGTATTCATTATGTACTATCAAGGAATTAGCAAACCTGAGCATTATTATAAAAGCTCAGGTTTTAGGACATAGTTAAGAGACGATCATTTCTATCTGATTGACAGAGCAGGTTCATTTACCTTGACTTAAAGACTTTGAATGGATATTGTATGAAAAGTACCAGTAGCTATCCATAATCCCTAATGGTAGATATGAGCCAACTATTGCAATTTACTTTGCCTTACAGAACTGTAGACTTGTAATCCAGCTTTGAACTTACAAGTGCATGATAAAGGTGAAACATTGAAGACTGGTCCATATCCTGTTCCACTAAAGGAGAGCATGCAAAGCAGATTCAATGCACTCATGCATTTTTCCCTAAGTCGACCAATGTGTGCAAGAAATGTGAGCTTTCTGTCAAAGATGAGTTCCAAGAACTTGGTTTCTGATACTTCTGGAATAAAACTTTATCTGATCCTTAACTCAGGATCCGGCTGAAATATGCATTTTCAGTAGAAATGTACACAGGTGTTTTTTTCCTGCTTAAACCTAAACCCATTACTATGAACCCACGAAGAGACATGATGATCAATTGATTGCTGAAGTCATCTTTCAGTTACCCTCATTACAAGAGTTGACAGTAAATAATGAAATAATAATCAACATAGAGCAGTGGGAGGAAACTATGTGCTGATTGATGTAAAAAGTTTAGTTTTTATTTATTAGTATTTTAAATCCTTCCATTGATCATGCCAACTGTAAAAAAAAAAAAAAAAAAAAAAAAAAAAAAAAAAAAAAAGGCTTCAAGCATCAGATTTCTATATTAAAATTAAAGCACATATGTAAGATCCTAGATATACATATGTTATGATGAATGATTATTCTCTTTTATTCTTAAAATTCAATCTTAACTAAGATACATCAAAAGGGATATACAATATTCTGAACTTTAACCACAACAGAAACGCTTCTTAAAATCTAAAAAGATCACTTCTTAGCTAGGCCTAAATATATTATTATTATTATTATTATTATTTAGGCCTCCAAGGAGTCAAAAGACTCATCGCGGGAGGTCCTTCCTAGGAAACACAAAGTCTATCATATCACTCCTTAAACTGACTGTTCTCGCTCTCACCACTCCATCAGGCAATACATTCCATGGTTCAACCACCCTCCATGCAAAGAAACCACTCCTCACCCTCTTGCTCACAGCTTCCTTTCGTAACTTCCAGGGATGGCCCTTGTCATCACTCCTTCCCACTGTTCAACCAAGTGAAACAACTCCCCAGTGTCAACCCTGCCAGCTAAAAGAACATTGTTTCTTAACTGCATATGAGCTTATCTTGAGAAAAAAAAAAAAAAAGCTGTTTATTGCTTCAGCAGAAACAGTTCCTTATCCTAAAAACCACTTTTCTTTTACAAAAGTCTTGAAAGTAACTGTAGATTTCCTATTCATTGTAAGAGATGCAACAGGTCCAAAATTAGACAATAAAAGTCTTAATTTCAAACGCTATCTAGCATTCCTCCTTTAATGCCTTCTAGAAAAATGACATAAAACATTCCTTCTTTTTCCTTTTGAGATTCACAACTTTTTTCCTCTTCCTATAATAAGATTTCCAAGGAAAATGATCAAACACTTAAAATTCTACTTGCTGTATCAGTTTACCAAAACAGCTATTAACTCATTACTGTTCAACTGGAACATTTAATATGTGATAAACATTTCTCCTTCTATATGAGAAACTTCATTTATCAAGTTCTTCCAAATTTCCTTTAATGTTTCTTTCACAACTGTTATTTAATTTACTTTTGTAACATAACAGCTAAAATCTTTTAAAACATCTTTCTTTTGCCTTAAGGTTAGATCCTCATTAGGTGTTTCCTGCAGACAGAAACAGAAAGGTTTGTGCTTCTGCAGTATGCCTGGATATCAACAATATTTTGGTGAAATTCACAGCAGTTCCACTGTAAAATGCTTTCTATTGTTTTAGCTTTGTAGACTTGTCTGGTTTCCAAGATGATGATGATGAGGTCTCTACCTTTGTCAGGCTTATATTTATTTGTTGATTTAAGGGAGTATGGATAGCTAGTATCCATCTCTTCTAGAAAAATACTTAATACATCATCTGATGTGTCAGGATCATTTAATATTATTATTACCTAAGATCCCATGGAGTCAGAGACTCATCTAGGAAGTCCTTTTCTCATTCACACAGCTCATCATACCTTAAATCCACTCAAATTCTCTGTAGACACCACACTATCAGGCAAGGCAATAATTCACAATTCTGCATGCAAAATACCTACTTCTCACACCCTCCTTATACAGCTTCCAGGGATGACCTCATGTTCTCTGCTGATTTCCCACCATTTTCTGTAAAACCTCTTCAACATTGATCCTATAACAACCTCTTACTAACTTGTAGGTCTCTATCATATCACCTTTCTTCTCGCTATCCACAAGACTCTGTAAATTGCATCTTCTCAACTTTTCCTCATATTCGACATTCCAGAGATCAGAAACTACTTTAGTTAGCTGCCTCTGTACCCTTTCCAACATTTCTTCATCCTTCTGAAAACCAGGTGACCAAATCTGTGCACAGTAGTCTATGTGTGGCCTAATCAGAGCCTTATACAATGCAACAAGAATCTCCTTACTTCTTCTACAAGTTGTCCTCCACATCATTCCCAGAATTCGTTATGTTGTCCTTGCAATATTAGCAATGTGTCCTCTAAATTTTAGATCCTTATCCACCATTACCCCAAGATCTCTTATTTCCTCCACCTATGACAATATATCCCCACGAAGCATAAATTCTACATTCCATCTTTTGTTTCCCAAAATTTAAATCCTTACATTTTGCAACATTGAACTGGTATCCCCATGCCCATTTATTGAATCTATTTGAGTCTTCTTGGTATTTATTTATTCTTATGGCAAAAATAATACAATGCAGCAATAGGTTAATGTCTAGTCCAGAAAGCCAATCCACAGCCTCTTTCATTCCTTGGAGGTTACCATGAAATTGTTACCTTGGGCAGTAATTCACAATATGAGTCATCTGGCCTATGGTGGTACACTCACAATACAGGTGGTCTGACAGTTTTCATTTGTGTAGTAGTTAGTCACATCTTCTCTGGTTTGTTCTGATCCAAATAATATCATTACAAGGCTTGCTGGAACAACGTGGGGTTGTGGAGCAGAAATCCTAAGGTCATCTGCACTAGTCCTCACATTTTTTGCAGCAGGATATTGGGAAAGAAGTGCACACTCTAACATCATAGATACCCAGCTAAACTCTCCCATGCACACAATTAGTGGGACACTGAAGCACTCCTCTCCCCCTGGCTGCATGTCCTGTCCAACATTGCTCCACCAAATATACAGAGAATGCAAACCTCGATTAAAGAATTTAAGAAAGTAATGAGCAACCTGCTCCGACCCTTGCATCAGGCTCTCAAAAATCCACCTGATCTTCACCTGAAATCAAGAAACCCTTTCTGGTCCATGGACAAACTCTCTTCACCTGCCGTATCATCAACATCTGACAGGTAGAGAGGACACTGGTTCCAACAATCTCCCAACAAATGGCTTCCTGGTTGAAGATCCCTGTGCTCCGCAGCCTGATTTTGCTCTTCCTAGGAAGTCTTTTTGTAAGGAAACAAGGTCTACTCTACTCTTCATAGTTTGTCCCAACTTTGCATCATCTACAAACAATTAAATATACCCATCCAAATCCTTGCAAATATCGTTAACATAGAGTTTAAACAGCAATGGCCCTAAAACAGCCCCTGAGACACACCACTAGTGACTTTCCTCTTCCGGGATATTGTTTCCCAATACACAACTTGCTGATACCTATCAGATAGCCAATCACTGATCCAATGCACTAATCGAATATCTAACCCCATCTGCTCTAGTTTGACTATCAACTTATCATGCAGTAATCTATCAAAAATCTTTGCAAAATCTAAGTATACTACTGTGTATACTCTTGTCTTTAATAAGTAATTAAGTAGATTACTAAAGTATGATCTCCCTTTAGTGAATCCATGCTGTCCATCAAAGAAGTGAACCATTGTTGCGAACCCATTTCTTGATCCTGGTTCTCATCAGCCTCTCCAACAACATCTGACACACAGATAGGGCTATAATTTGATTCTTGAGCTCTATAACCTCTCTTTTGAAGCAGCACAATCTTGCCATCCTTCTGTAATATCTTCTGCTTTCTGTGCCATTGTAATCGTATATATATATATTTTTTGCCTATATAATATCTCTTTATTCTTTATATCTTTATTCTATTCCTAATTCTTTATAGATTTACTCTAATACGCTTTTTCTCTCTTATCCTTTCTCATTTACTCTACTGCGTCCTATGATTATCCACCTTTTGTATTTATATTTACTAGTTGAATGCTTATGAATACTGGAAATTTATTTTTGTCAGACTGTGCCATCAGTATATCATTTCATTGGCATAAGACTAAATAAAACTTCCGGTAGATTTCCCTCTCTCTCACGAGCGAAGTTTCTTTTATCAATGTTTACTTTAACAGTCATGGTTCGTAAGTAACTGAACTGCGTTTTTATTGCCTTAAATTATTTCCTACTCACAAGTCCGATTTATTTGAGAACAGTGCAGTTGTAAAATTAAAGATCAGGCAGCACTCTTTTAACAAATAATTAAAACACATTTATTTAAAATTATACATGCATTTATAAAATCTTTAGCATAAATTATAACTTATTTACTTTAACACTAATTAACTTCTTTAACTCGCAATCTTATTTACTCTCTGCTTACAAATTCAACTTATTAAATTTCTAGTTTACTTGCAAAGAGGTTAGCTAACTCTCTGTTAAGTTATGTTTACAATTTTTATATCAATTTCCAATATGTCAATCGATTCTCTAAATGACACTTCTTACTACTATTGAACAATCTCTTAAAAGTCCATCTACAACCCACTATCAGAGGGAATATACAAAAGGTTTGAAGTTACAAAAGACTCTGCATCGCACATTCAGTCAAAAGTCTTTCACAACAGTCTTATAGCATTTCTTTCATCTCAGATCGTGAGCTTCCTCAGGAATGTCTGGCTTCAGTAATATCTCATCGGGAAAATAGTGGGCTGTGGACTGCGACCGGCAAAGGGTTGTTCTCCCACGGCGAAAAAGAAAAACTTCCAAGCGGAGCTGTCTCGGGTAATTTACATCACCTTTTCTCCTCTGCTTTGGCTCACCAAAAATGCCTGGACGATTGCTGTCTCCAATAGCTCGAACTGCCGCCTCCAAGAAACTGAAACTGCCATCTTCAATAGCTCGAACTGCCGCCTCCAAGAAACTGAAACTGCCATCTTCAATAGCTCGAACTGCCGCCTCCAAGAAACTGAAACTGCCATCTTCAATAGCTCGAACTGCCACCTCCAAGAAACTGAAACTGCCGCCAACTCTCAACCAGGATCTCTCTCTCTCTCTTGCGCCTGGAAGCCTTTCCTTCTTTGGCAACCTTTGGAAGCCCTCTCTCTCTGGCCTGGAAGTCCTCTCTCTGGCAACTGGAACCGGGAAGCCCCTTATGCTTGGCTCAGTCCCTTTTTGTTCTGCAATCTCGGAACCTTACACTAAGGGTAGTAAACCCCAAAGAAAATCGGCATTTCTCTCTCATCTTCTTTTAAGTTTGACCCGCTCTTTGTTCTTTGCAATCTGCTCTTTGATCATATTTTGCTGGGTGCAGAAACTTGTCTCTAAAACTAGCAGTCCTCTTTGATACTTTGCTTCTCCTTTCAGCTGCAGAAACTTCTCTAAACCTAGCGGCACTCTTAGATACTATCTGTAAAGGTGTTAGCGTAGTAAGCAACTCTTATATACAAAACTAGTAAACAACTTTTCCTGCACTCTTACACATAACTATATACATATACAAAGTTCCCCTGGGAAAGAATTGCCTTTGTTTTTGACGTTAAAACAGTAAATACATTCACTTCCCACAGGATTAACTACAATAATATTTTGCAAAATATACATAGAAATAAACAAGGTTATTTACAGTTCTCATGGGACTTGACCTATGTAAAAAATCGATGCAATGTGCTTTAGAATATTTAAGCTGCAATCGAGTTTTTATACTTCCACTCCTTTGGAACTCAATCCACTCCAATACTCATCAACTCCCTGGCATATTCCTTCAAAATACAATATATTAAAAAGCCTTATTAACATCAAGTTTGCTCAATTCCCGAAATACCTCTTGCTCACTTACAGTCGGTCTCTCCTCCTTATCAACAATTGCTCTTCAAACTGTGCATGATGTCACTGTGTACTATATTGATGGTGCTGTACTGCAGGAAGTGGATGACATTAGAGATTTGGGAGTGATGGTTGACAGTGGACTGAAGTTTAGAGGGCATATTGCTAGTGTTGCAAAAGTTGCACATCGTAGTACTGCTATGATAAGAAGTACTCTAACATGTAAAGCTAAGGAAGTGGTTGTGCCACTGTATAAGGCACAGGTCAGACCACACTTGGACTATGTGCTCAGATCTGGTCACCTGGTTTTCAATGTGAAAACCAGGGAAACTGATATTCTCTGGACCCCTCTCCAATGGAGACACTGGAGAGAGGTCCAGAGATGAGTGACTAAGACAATATTAGGAGTTTGGAATGCGGGCTATGGAGAGAGAGGTTGAATAGATGTGGAATGCAGAGTTTGGTGGATAGGAGGAAGGGGTAGTGATATGATAGAGATGTTTAAGTTAGTGCGAGGACTTTATCAGATTAATCCAGAGAGGATTATAAGAAGAGTAGAAGATGAGAGGGGAAGAACCAGAGGTCATTCCTGGAAGTTATGTAAAAGTGTGGTGAAGAAGAGTGTGAGAAGTAGATTTTTTACATTGGAGAATTGTCAGTGAACAGAATGCATTACCAGAATGTGTTGTTAATGCAAGGATTGTTAAAGAATTTAAGATTCTATATGATAAATATGTTGTTGGTTGAATGAACCTCCCACAATGAGTCTGTTGACTACATGGAGGGTATAATAATAATAATTTACAAGAATGAAAGACCTTCCTTAATCATTCTCTTTTTTTTTTTTGCTCGCTACATATCGAAAGAACTCTCTAGAAATATTTTTGGCTTCATTAGCTAACTGCTGCTCTTACTGAACTTTTGTTACCCTTACCAACCAAGTCACCCTCCTTGCCTGTTCTTTGTAATCCTCATGGAATTGATTATTACCACTCCTCTTATGCTGCCTCCATAATGCCCTTTTTCTCTGTATCGCATGCTTAATCTCTTTATTCATCCATTTCACACCTACCTTATTTACTTTTTCACCCTTGGAATACATTTAAACATTGCTTCTACTAGATTGTTCTAGAATATCCCCCAAGCTGCGTTGATATCCTTTCCAGCTAACTCCTCATTCCATACTACACCTGCAAGATGTCTCCTGAGCTCCTCATAATCATCAGCCCGGCAGTTCCACATATACCCTTTCCTCATGGAATTTCTCACATGGTTGGCAACCACAGAGGTAATCATTTCATGGTCACTATCACCAACTGGAGGGTGATTTGACACCTCATTTATAATTATATCCTCTGATGAGATGATCAAATCCAACACCTCATTTTCCTCACTTTCAGTTGTTATCTCATCTCTTATTTCTCATTTTCTATTTCTTATTTGCTTGGCTAATTTGATTATACATTTCATGTTCGCTACCATCCATATTACTAGGTCTTAACAACATCTGACTAAGTATTTCATTCTATTCACCTTTATTTCACACTATACTGCCTCAAGACCACTAGCACTATTTCCTCCCTCTTGCATCTCTACCTTGTATGGACATAACTTTCTCTATCATCAATAGCAATTCCCCCTCCCCCTCCCTTTCTACCCTTTCTATCTTCCTAAAAACTCATCATAGCCTTCCATCTCTATTCCTATCAGGATGTCATCCTCATCCAACTGTCTCAGTTATTCCAACAATTCTTGGGTGAACAGACTCAGTTAATGCAATTGATTTGCATTGTTTCTTACCCTTCTAGCATTTATGTACAAACATATCAGCTCATTCCTGGATCTATAGCAGGTCTCATTAATACCACTTATGAGATGTGACTTCTCCATGCTTAATTTGAGCCATTTCTTTTTCTCTTATTCATCTTAGAACCTTCTTCAAATCCAACTGTTTTTCCTTCATCCCAGGTCACCCCCCCCTTACCTTTTTTTGTCTACACATGCATTGACATCCTCTTGCAGCATCAATCTTTCTCACGCTGTGTTTCCCCCTATCCATCCTGAGCCTTCCTCTTTCCCTGTTTGTTTTGCACACTTGTTCTCTCATTCTCCATACTCATGCTACTCTCTTCTTCTTTCATAATCACTTCATTCATACTCTCCCACTCTTTCACATCACTTCTTACTTGATCCAATCCATTCTTTGCACTCATTTCTCTATCTTCCAGCAGCAGTTTCTCCAAGTGACTACCTTTCCTATCACACATTATTCTTTTATTCTTTTCAGCAACCTCTTCATATCCAATCTGATGTGTTCTTTGTTCTCAGTCAGGTCATTTGTCCCTATTACCACTACCAACTCTTTTGCTTGCTTACTTCTCGAATCCAACACCTCAATCGCTCTATTCATTCTACCTCCAAGAAAACAAACCTTGTGCATCCTCTCATCGATCGCATCTCTAATAATTGAATCCCCATACAACGCCACTTGTGGATCTTTTGCAAAATCTTTCATACTGATGTATTTGTTTTCATCATTTTCACTCTTCCATACATATCTCAAATTCTCTTAACTTCACTCCATATCCATTTCATCTCTTGCCTCATCTTAACCAACTTGACTTTCAAATCTTGACTTTCAAATTGACTTTCAAATTTTCACTCTCATTCACTCTCAGTTTTGTTGCCAGCCATAAACGCTTGTTTGCAGTCAGCACCACTTGTCACCTTACTTTTAATTGCACTCTGTTTTTTAACTTCTGCTACATTTGTATCACTTTCATCTTTCTTGCCATTGATTGTTATGTTTATCAGATTGCTCGTTTGCTTTTTAAAAGTTTTTTTGCCATTTTTTTGCTGCTCTTTTACACTGTCCTTCTTTTCTATCAGACGAGCACCCATCCTCCTTGTAGCATTCTTCAGTTACCAACACATTACCACTCATCAAGTCCACATTCAGCTCGCGCTTCGTACACACCCTCTTCAAATATTAAGGATGACTGAGATCCTGCCAGTCTTTTCAAACCTTTATGAATAAAGAAGTGTGACATTTTTCCTATTTGCTTTTCACCTGTTGCATGGATAATGAAAAACACTAGTACATCTACATAATTGAACAGATACATATAGTATACCTTGCATTTCACGAAATGACCGAAATCAAAATTAAATTTCTGCAAAGATATTATATAGTGTAATTACAAAGATACTAATAAACTCTAATTTTAATGATTCCATTAAGAAACTTAAACAAGCCCACACACTAAAAACACTGCAGGTGCACAACTTTTATAGCAACTCTTCCTTATAAACACACATACTTATTTATAGTTAATTATTCCAAAAAACTTATCTGAAATGGGAGCCTTCTTTACACTGCTACTTGTCAATTTGGTGAATTTATTTTTGCAGATACAAAAGTGTCCATTTTTTATGTGATGGGGTATCTGGTGGTATATCTTTAGGTGAGATCTTTATTTTAATTTTCTTGACAAGTGGATTCTCATCTTTTGGTGTTGTTTCAGGAGTGAGACTATAGGTGTGACTAATGTGCTGCACAGAGAAGCACTCATTATCATAATGATCAGATATGGAGAAATTATCAAATGGTGGAATAGACATAGGATTTGAGTTTGGTTAGCTTTCTTTGGAGAGCAAGATATATTACCATGCTCTTTACTACCACATCGGGTTCAGGTTGTAGAGCCATGGCAGGCAGTTTGGGCATGCCCATATTACTGACATTTTAAGAATCTCAGTGGATTAGGGATGTACAGCATAACAGGAAAATTGAGATACCATACTTTTACAGATGTTGGAGGTTTAGATGTATCAAAAGTAAGGATGATGTTTCTGGTTGGAACGAGATGATCATCTATGTATCAGAATGTGCTTCATACATGTCACTCCCTGATCTTTATGCTCGGATCATATCTTCTCATCTGGAACATCAAGGAGATCCCATTCTGATATCACTCCTCCAGTAGAATTTAGCATTTATGAAGTGTTACTCTAATTCAGTGTTTCTCAATATTTCTTGGATCATGTCCCACCTCAACGTCTCGAAGATTTTGATGTCCCCCCCCAGCATAACAGTCAGCCAAGTTCTGAAAAAGTACAATATAAATATGTACATGTACATTTTCTAATTTTCCCCAAAAAATATTCAAATTTCCTCCTGTGGGGCATATGCCCCACGTTGAGAAACACTGCTCTAATTTGTATTTCACCCATTGATGTTACACTGAGCAATTTTTTTGAGTGTTGCTGATGTGATGTTTCCACAAGGATGATACCAGAACTTAGTTTCTTAATTGTTTTGGGAGATCCTTCCAGTCTTTCCAAACCCTTTTGAATAAAGAAGTGTGATATTTTCCCTATTTGCTTTTCATCTGTTGCATGGATGATGAAAAACACTAGTGCACTTATACTGGTGTCACATGTTGTTGTTGTTGTTGTTATTATTATTATTATGGGTGACTCCAGGGAGTCCTTAAACCCATCGAGGGCCCTAAACATCATGTCCACACAACTATACAACATTCTCACAGTATCTATCATACCTTGCCTTGAACTGACTCACTGTCATAGCACCCACAACAGACACTCTGGCAGCTTATTCCACTCATTTACCAGTCTAAAAGTAAAGAACCCAGCACTAACAACATTGCTAACCACACTCTTGCCCAGCTTCCATAGGTGTCTCCTAGTTCTCCCACCACCAGTGTCCCGTTCTCAAAAATATCCTCTGAATTAATCCTATAGAAACCCTTTAGCAATTTGAATGTCTCAATCATATCTCCCCTTTTCCACCTATCAACCAATTTCTGCAACCCACAAATCTTCAACCTGTTCTCATAAGGTTCATTCCATAGACCTGCTATCATCTTGGTCACTCGCCTCTGGATCCTCTCCTCCTCCTCCCCATCAAGAAGAAACCTAGGTGACCAAATCTGGGCACCTTGATAAGACCTCATCTCGACTACTGTGCACAGATTTGGGCACCTAGGTTTCTTCTTGATGGAGAGGATCCAGAGGCGAGTGATCAAGATGATATACAGAGGTAAAATAACTTGCTTGTCTCTGCTCGTCAAAGTATTTTTCAACAAATAAGTGAGTTGATGAGCTGATTTAGCCACTTTTGCAATGTGCCACCTAAACTTCATCTCTATCCACCAACACTCCCAAGTCCCTGGCCTTATCAATCTCCTGGAGTACAGTTCCACCAATGTGGTATACTGCTGCTAATCTTTTCACCCCAAAATGCATAACCTTACATTTTGTCACATTAAATTGACATCCATTCTCCTTAGCCCAGAATTCCAATCTATCCAAGTCGTCCTGCAAGATTTTGACATCGTCTGCATTCACTATTGCCTTACCCAACTTTGCATCATCGGCGAACAAATGAACTGTTCCTCTTAGATCCTTCCCTATATCATTAATGAACAAATTAAACAGCAGTGGACCAAGAACAGAACCCTGCAGCACACCACTAGTCACAGGCTGTCTTTTGGACTCTACTCCTGAATAAACTACTCTCTGATCTCTCTCCATCAACCACCCACCTATCCATCTCACCAAATCTGTATCCATTCCCATATGTTACAGTTTATGGATTAGAATTCCATATGGTATCCTGTCAAATGCCTTAGCCAGGTCCAGCAGTATCACTGTAAACCCATTACCCTTATCCAGTTCAGCCGACACTGTGTTATAAAACTTGAGCAAGTTACTGAGGCATGATCTACACTTCACAAAGCCATGCTGTCCCCCCATACAGTATCTCATTTTCATCAATCCATTCCTGTATTTTTCCCTTGACTACTTTCTCCAAGACCTTGACAATGACTACTGATATGCTGATCAGTCGGTAATTTGCAACAGTAGTCTTGGCTCCTCCTTTATGCAGTGGAACTATTTTCCCCCTCTTTCCACACCTTCAGGACTAAACCAGACCCGAGACTCAGATTAAACAACATAGTCAAGGGCACTGATAATTCTTTAGCCGCTTCATGTAAGACCCGTGCTGGTATACCATCCAGTCCCACAGATGTATTCACATTAAGGTTCTGTAATAGACTATTCACCTCCACTTCATTCATCACTATTCCCGTATAAACTAATGGTTCCTTCATTTTTTCAATGTCACCACCTGGATGATATACTCTTGCAAAGTGCTTGCTCAGTAATTCCACTATATCAACTGATTCAGTGACCTCCTTACCCTCGGCATTCCTTAAAATCATTCTGCCATGCACAGTTTTTTTTTTTTTTTTGCTTGCAGCATATTGAAAGAACTGTTTGGGATTCTCTTTATCTTGCATAGCTAGTTTGCTTTCATAATCCGCTTTTGCTTTTTTTACCACACTCATTATCCATCTGGCCTGCGCTTTATACCGTTCATGTGCCTGCAGGTCACCTTTCTCTTTAAATTTCCTCCATAGTTGTTTCTTTTTTTGCAGCTCAAGCTTAATGGTGTTATTCATCCATTTAACCCCTACTTGTTTTACTATACGGACCCTAGGTATACAATCAGCCATAACCTCCTGTAAATGCTCCTTGACCGTGCGCTATCGACATCCAGCCCTTGCAGTTTTACATGCCATGGCACTGATCCAAGCAATCTCCTAAGCTTGTCATACTTGCCAACACGGTAATTCCACATATACCCTGTCTTAATCGAAAATTCCACACCTTTAGCCACCTCTCAGGTCAAGACCTTATGATCACTCTCACCAATAGGTGGCAACATGGTCATATTCATTACAGTCAAATTCTCAGATGCTATTACCAGGTCAAGCACTCTCAAACCCCCTAGTATTTTCAATTACATGCTGTCTCAGATAGTTGAAATCCCCCATAATAATTACCCTCCTTCCACTCATTTCATCAATTTGTTTATGCATACTATCTCCACCATCTATTCCATCACCTGGTCTATAGCAGCACCCAACTGTATATTTTGTTCTCCCAGTCTCAATCTCACACCAAATAGATTCGAATGTGCTCCTTTCACTATCCTGCAATACAACTTCAATATTCCTTGGCTACAGTTCATCGGCTATCATCAATAACACCCCCCCCCCCATTTTATTCTCTCTGTCCCTCCTAAACACTATAACCTACACATTCTATCCCACTAACTATATCATCTTCTGTCAGCCATGTTTCACTAATGCCAATAACCTGTGTCCAGGAAGAGCCAATCAAGGCCAAAAATTCTTCCTTCTTGTTCGTAATACTCCTGGCATTAGTATACATGAAATGCAGAGGTCCCTTTTGTCCCACCCCTATCTTGATGTGTTATTCTAACTATCCCATTCCAATTTCATGTCCTTAGTACTGGCTCGGGTACATTATATACATTCTTACACTCAACTGTCTCACTGATGTCTGCATATCCACTTCTCCCCCTCCTTGGTAGTTCTAATTTCCTTGGTTCTGCACATTGATTTTCACTTCATTCAGCAACACTTTTTCCAGTTCTGCACACCAAATCCATTCGAATGCAGGCCATCCATCTTGTATAAATCCTTTTGCCCATCAAACTCATTCCTGTGGAATGAGTTTGATGGACGACGTCCACGAATTCCACACCACACCATCTGCATAGCCTGTGCATAAAGTCATTTGCTATTATGGCCCCTCCTTCTAAACTCTGGTCTGTCATACCGCGGGAACAGACCATCCTAACTCTGTCACTCTTTTCTTTCGCTACTTTTAACAATACTTTCACGTCCTCTCTCATAAAAAATTTATCTCCTTTCAATTCATTTATACCTGCCACAACTATCAAATCTTTCACCCTCTGTTTTTGAGCTGTAATACTCTCACTTACATCCTTAAATTTTGCTCCTGATAAGTACGATTTAGTTAAACTCTCATCTATCACTCCTCTTAATATCGAGTCACCATATAACACTCTTTCCTTCATTTCTGAAACTCTCCCACTCTTACACTTATTTTTCCTTTCAAACACTTGTTTATCTCCGTTAGTCAAGGCACTCTGGAAAGAGTTTTGCAGGTGCTCCACTGCTGCTGTGCACTTTGTATCACTCCGCGCAACCTAGCGATCTCACCCCTTACAAATAATTCCTAATTTTTTTCATCATTTAAACCATTTTCTCTCTCTGTATAGTTGCTTTCACTCTCTCTCTTTGATCACCGCTCTCATTGCCATCTTGTACTGCATCGCAATTCCCTATCAAGCCACTATTTTCACTCATATTCTGGCTTTCTTCAACCACAACTATCTCATTACCTGACACATACTTCAATTCTTCACTTTGCTTACACTTTCTGCACATTCTCCCACCACTATCACTTTCCATCCAAACTCCAGCCTCCTTCGGGAAAGCATACATCCCGCACACATCGCATTGGACAAACTCCCTCACATTACAGTTTTTGAACAAAGGCGTTGTATTTTTGGATGCCATTATCTTACGTCGCATTGCCGCCATGTGCTATTCTGTGAAACATATCGTTAAAATACTAAGTTAAATAAAACGGAATTCACACCAAAATCACACAGACACAACAAGCTACCAAAAATAAATAATATTACGTTAAGATTTAAACCAATATTCCAATTTTCACTCAAAATTATACTTAGCTTTCATCACACATGGACGGATTTACTGGCAATCAGTGGAAGATATTAAAAGCAATTAGGAAAATTAGTGACAATTAACAGATTTTAGGGTTGAATTAAAGCAGGTACAGAGTGAGATGCTGTGGTTCAAAAAGAGACTGGCTGTTGGAAGTGAAATGCTGAAGGTGATTATGCAAGACAAGAAGTCAAAGATGAATGACATTAGTAAGAAGTTGGAAAGTAGGGTACTATGGGATACGAGTGAAACAGGAAGTACCAAGTTATATGGGAAATATTCATTGTGAAAGATGTGAGAGAGCAGATGTTAAGAAGATTATCAGGATGTGTAAATGAGGCCTGTGGAGAAGTACAGAGTTATCTGGAATAAATTATTAATGAAGGAATGTAAGGGTAGCATTCCTTCATTAATTTGAATGTGTTATTTGTGAGTGCACTGCCAAGGTATAATAGTGGGGAAGTAAGGAGAAGATAATTTTGAATGATATGATGATTAGGATATTTAGTAATAGAATTTTTGAATTTGTGGATGTCAGGGTAAGAGGGAACTGTCTACTAAAGGTGTATTGCATCTGAGTGAGACTGGAAGTGCAAAACTGGAAAGATTGTTCAAGAGAAGAATGTATTCAGGTACAAAAATGATAATTGGATGGGGCACTGAGAATGTGTGAAATGAATGATAGTAGAGTGAGAGATGAAACCATAACAACGATAATTTCAATAGGAGCAACAAAGTCAGGTCTTGAGATAATAGGAATGAGATAATTACACTCAGAGAATAAAATTGTGAGATGGAGCAGGGACCATGAAAAGTTACTCTTGTGTAAAAATGACAGGAGTAGGAATAAAATGAGCATCTTGCTTTAACTGAATCAGTTGGTCCTCAAATTATTAGTTAGTGAGATATGGGAATGGAATGTGATAGATATAACATTTTCTGAAAAGACAAAGGATATAAAGAAGAAGGTGGAATATTAATGATCATCACAAAGTTTTTTATGAATTGGAGAGGGAGGGGAGCAACAATGATAGTCAACTTTCACTATAACAACTATCATAACAAACTTCTGAAAAGCAAAAACTGTTATGTAGTTGACTGATAATGCAAAGTTGGGAAGAACTATGAGGAGTAGAGCAGATGTTTTGGCCTTCTAAGGAGGGAAAAGCTCAATAGACTCTGTGAATAGGCAAATGAGTGGAGCTATCAGTTTAATGTTGCAAAGTGCAAGGTCTTGAAATTTGATAGGGAGGTTGAGCTGCAGAATATACAATTAATGGAATTATTATTTTGAAGAAGATGGAAGAGACAAGATATCTAGGAGTGATGGTGGACAGTGACTTGAAGTTCAGGGATCACGTTGCTAAAATTGTAAGAACATCACAACTCACAATGTTGTGAGTCCCATGTATAAAACCTTGATCAGGCTGC
The DNA here is from genome assembly GCF_054136105.1 of Typopeltis vanoorti. Taxonomy (NCBI): domain Eukaryota; kingdom Metazoa; phylum Arthropoda; class Arachnida; order Uropygi; family Thelyphonidae; genus Typopeltis; species Typopeltis vanoorti. The sequence continues at coordinate 91,983,951 of NC_143554.1, forward strand.
ATATATGGACTACTTTGTGCAGATTTTGCATGGATAAAACTAAAGCAATGGCATTTTGCAGACAAATTCCAATTAGAAGTAAAATAGATAATAATAAAATAATAGAACAGATAAATACTTTATCTGTTCTATTATTGCAAAATACACATTATTAGACCAAAAAAGGTACAAAAATATTGTAAAAGAACTAAAAATAAAATCAATAGGCAACACGTGATATCCTAAACAATTAATAACATATAAACCAAATTGGAAAAAAGACAGTGTAGACCTCAAAAGAGAATAGAGGATATTAAATTGAAAATGAGACCAGAATAGTCCAATATGATCCATATCTGTATTTAGCATTATTATTATGATGATGTTTTCAGGGTGATGAGTATGTTTTAGAAAGGGTCCAGAGAAGGTTTACAAAGTCATTGTCAGGGGTATGGAATGCCAGATATGAGGAGAGATTGAGGAAATGCAACTTGTAGCGTGTTATGAATAGAAGAAGGAGATGGGATATGATTGAATGCAAAGGAGATTTTTATTAGAGTAGAGGGAGAGATGGACAGAACAAGAGTCTTTCCCTGGAAGCTGTATAAGAGGGTGTGAGAAAGGGTAGATGAGAAACAGTTCTTTGAATGGAGAGTGGTGGGTGAGAGGAATGCATTGCCTGAAACTATGGTGAGTGCAGAAACTGTGAATAGGTTGAAGGCAAGGTTAGATGATCTTTTTGTATGGGAGTCTGTGGTGTGCAAGATAGGATGCCCGAGGCGTGTTTGCCTGGAGGAAAGATAGAAAGTGTAGCTATGGCAATTAAACTGGGTGAAAGGGTGGATGAAATGATTGCGATGGTGGGCATGAATGACTTGAAGGGCAGCGTGAATCAGGTGGCAAGAGATCTGAGATTCATGCTTGAGGTTGTACAGAAGAAAACTCAGAGAGAGAGAAGATTGTGTGTGTGTGTTACCCAGGTATGATAATGATGAGATGAGTAGAAGAGCATTAATAAGGAATATCGTGATAGCCAGAATGTGTCAGAAGAGAAGCTTGGAATATGTGGATGCTTGAAGGATATTTGAGGACAGAAAGGAACTGTATGTAAGAGACTGCTTGTATTTGGATGAGAAAGGATGAAGGCATCTTGAGATCCTACATCTTGATGTAGGCATCCTCTTCTTTGGAAAAGTTGGCGTCAATGCAGAGACACTAGAACTATCAGGGTGGATGGTAGCAGAGGTGGCCTCTTGTGGGAATAGGTGCTTCAGAGAAAGGCAATACATCATGTAACAGTGAGTCCAGTGGAGTCTGGAGGGGGTTAATGATAGGTATAGAAACAGTGACATTTTTATTCTTTATACCAGTGTTTCTCAAAGTGTGGTACATGTACCCCCGGGGTACGCGAAAGGTCGTTAGGGGGTACATGGCAATTTTCGGATATGCATAATTAAAGGAGTCATTATATTTTCCAACAAACAGTGCAATTAGAGACAACTGGGATAAAACAGCACTAACTAATGAATCGCATCCCCTCTCCAACAGAAACTTCTGTATAGACCAAGCAAAACCATATGTTGCCAGTGGAACATATGGTTTTGCTTGACACCACCCCTGTTGTTAACGTGTTAAAATTAAGAAATATGTAGTGAATGTGCTTCAGATATTATGGAATTCGGTTGAAGGGAATTAGCATTTCAACTCAACTGTTGAAATGCTAATTTGTCTTTGGTTCGTGTGATCTTTTGTTAATACTGCACCAATCATATGCAGTTCTTCACTGCTCTACGTATCTCAAGTCTTGTAAATTATTTCAAGCAAAAATTACAGTAATGGGAAAGAAGATGACGCTATTTGGGTAGATGACTTTGATGATGCACACAAAGAAACTGTTCTCGATGCCAAAAGTAGTGATAGCAAGTAGGAGCTTCTTAGTAAGTCGCACCATTTTCAGTTTTTTTCTAAAAAGTTTAGTTTCTGAAAATTCCCACACGTATCTCACAACACGATTTTTTAGCTTTCATTTTGGGAAAAAAGTTAGTCATATTCGAGTAAATACAGTATTTTTTTAAGCTTTCAAATTCGTAAGTATGGATCATTGCTTAAAGATTGGATTTATAAAACCCCCAAAAGAGAGCAATATAGCAAATACAAGTAGTTGTAAGCAACAAAAAAACATTGATACTGCATCTCGATCAAATGAAATTCATAAGAGTGTGTCATCTGACATCTCTAGTGAACCAAAATTTAAAAATAAATCATATTTTTTGTTTACATGAACATATAAATTCAAATAAAATAGATATTTAATTTTACTTAATATTTTAAATGAATTTATTAATTTTAATTAATGAATTTATTTATTTTAATTAATTAATGAATTTATTTATTTTAATTAATTAATGAATTTATTTATTTTAATTAATTAATGAATTTATTTGTTTTAATTAATTAATGAATTTATTTTTTAATTAATTAATGCATTTATTTTTTTTTTAAATTAATTAAATAGGGGGCACTTAGTAATAATGAAAATTTAAGAAGGGGTACGCAGATATCTGAAGTTTGAGAAACACTGCTTTATACTAATGCCAGGAGTATCTGGAATAAAGGAGATGAATTGGTGGCACTGATAGCATCAATCTGTCCAAAGATTATTGGGATCTATGAGATGTGGCTGATGGAAGATGATATAATAAAAGGAATAGAAGTAACAGAGTACAACATTTTTCCACAATATAGGAAGGGAAAATGCAGTGGTGGTGGTGGTGGTGGGGAGGGGGGGGGGAGTACTGCTTATGATAAATGATGAGTTATGTCCACTCAGAGTAGAGGATTTGAAGGGCAATGACATTAATGGTTTTGAAAGCATGTGGTGTGAGGCAAAGGTGGGCAAAACAGGATATTTAGTGGGGGTGTTGCTACAACCAAGGAACACAGAGGATAAGGAGCAGATGTTTAGGCAGTTGAGCTTGCCAAGAGAAAGAAGATTAATTGTTATGGGAGATTTTAACTACGGTAGTATATATTGGGAAGAGGAAACTGCATGTAGTAATAAGGGAATGGAATTTCTAGAATTCTTGAGGGACAAATGTCTTAGGCAACATGTAGAAGAAGGAACATAAGGTTCAAGAGTTTTGGATTTGTCATAGTATCATAAGTGCTGATTAAAACTGAGATGGCATCTCTCTTCCCAGTTGGAGAGAGTGCCCATGTAGTATTAACTTGGAAGATGAATAGACATCTTTTGCAGGAGTACCAAGGAGAAGGGAATATACATGGAATTATAAGGCAGGTGATTTATAATAGCCTTAGATATCAACTTGGGGCAGTTCCATGTTGGAAGGAATTGGAAGAGAGATATCATTAGTGCTTGGGAAATTATGAAGTAATATTTGTTAGCAGCAGTAGTAAGCTGTATTCCATGAGTGAAGAAGAGGACACAATTTGGTGTCAAGTGGATGATAAACAATATTAAACAGTAACTGCAGTTAAAAAATAGTTTATAGGAGAGGGAGTGGAGAGCAGATGCATGAAGAATATAAGACTCTGGCCAGAAAAGTGACTAGTATGGTAAGGAAGGCAAAACTGGAATATGAGAATAGATCAGCCCTAAGATCCAAAGAAAATCCTAGGGAATTTTTTAGCTATGTGGCCAGTAGGAGGAGAAATGATTGTAGAAGAATACCACTGTGGGATAAAAATGGGAAAGAGTGACTGATGCAGAGGACATAGTGGAGTTGTTTAGTGAACACTTTATTGTAATATTTCATCTCGGAGAAGTAGGTTTTAATACTAAAAAGATAGGGCTGGTTTGAGGTTTAGATGTGCAAGAAGAGAGTGTGTTTAAAAAACTGAATCCTCTGGATGGCAATAAAGCAGTGGGACTGGATGAATTTCACCACGGGTTTTTAGAGAATGTGTTAATGAACTGACAGCTCCATTCACCTGGCATTTTCAATGCAAGTCTGGCCATGGGAAAGTTACCCAAGGAGTGGAAGGAAGATAAGATAGTGCCATTGAATAAGGGTGATAGCATACTGGAAGTGTCAAATTATAGACTAGTTTGTGTTTCATCAGTAGTTATAAAGAGGTTGGAAAACCTCTTTACAACTGAGGGGACCATATACAGCATTGAACAGATGAGGGTAATGTTATCTGTGAGAGTCAACATGGATTTGTTAAGAGAGCGCTTGTGCTTTAGTAATATGATGTAATAGTGGGTGCTACGACCGTGAATGAGTTCAAGGCAAGGTATGATAGATACTGTGTGAATGTTGAATAGTTGTTCTTGACATGATGTTAGGGCCTCCCTCGATGAGTCTGTTGACTCCTTGGAGTTTCCTGGAACAATAATAATAATAAATAATAATAATGATTGCCTTTTATAATAATGTGACAAGAGCAGTTGATGAGGGAAAGGCATATTCTGCTATTTTTTTTATTAGGATATTGATACCTATCTGATAGGTATCAGAGAGTTGTGTATGGTGGGGAAATATCAAGGAGGCAGAAAGTTACACAGGGCTTAGTACTGGGACTTGTATTGTTTAACCTTTATATCAATGACACTGTCAGTGGATTGCAGGGGGATATTCAGTTCTTTGGAGATGATGTGAAGTTATGAATGGTTATTAGTAATAGTGCAGATGTGGCAGCCTTGCAAGAGGATTTGAATAAACTGGACACATGGGCAACTGAATAGGGGATATCAGTTTAATGCAGTAAAATGTAGTCTTGAAGTTTGCAATACTTTGATGGGAGACCGCATACTCTGGAGTAATTGTACTGGAGGAAGTAGGGGGAGACAAGAGATCTGGCGGTGATGATTGACAGAAACCTGAAATTCAGGGAACATACTGCAAAGGTGGTGAAGGTAACCCAGAGGAGTTGCTGCAATACTGAGAAGGATGCTGACCTGCAGAGATAAGAGTTGTCATTGCATTGTATAAAGCCCTGATCAGACTACACTTGGACTATTGTTCTGAGATTTAGCCCCCAGGATTTGAAGGGGATAAATTAACTGAGGATAGGGTACTTAAGCGGATAACAAAAATGGTTTCAGGACTGTACAATGTTAGTTATGAGGATCAGCTGAGGGAATGTGGACTTCAGAGTTTGGTAGATAAAGGAGGAGAGGTGATATGATTGAGACATTTAGACTGTTGAGAGGTAGTTGCAGGGTTGACACTTGGGAGTTCTTTCACTTAGTGGAACAGGGTGAATGAGCAATGACAAGGGGCCATCCCTGGAAGTTATAAAAGGAAGCTGTGAGCAAAAGGATGAGGAGTAGTTTCTTTTCATGGAGGGTGGTTGAACCGTGGAATGCATTGCCTGATAGAGTGGTGAGAGCATGACCAGTCAATAAGTTCAAGGAGTGGTATGATAGACTTTGTGTTTTCTAGGAAGGACTTCCCATGATGAGTCTTTTAACTCGATGGAGGCCTGAATCATAATAATAACTCATATTTTCAAAGCTTTCAACGGTACTAACTTGTCTATCAACATTGGCATGGTCTTTAAGCCTGTTTATTTCTTGTATCTTTTCTCCATGTCAGTTTGTTCACATTCTTTGTACTAGTGATGGTAGTCCATGTCCAGAACAGAAATGCAATAGGCACTTGCTGTTATTATTTGCTTTGTTCCTTTCTCCAAATAATTCAAAAACATTTCTGTATATCTGATATTAATTTCTTTCTGAGCTGTTTTGGATTTCTCACAAGGACCAGTTTTCTCTTTCTTTTTGAAGATAAATGTTGTAAATGGCTCCCTGAGTTTTTGTCTCTAATAACTTGAAAAATTCTTTCACTTCTTCCTTAGAACCTTCTGGGAAAAAAAAGTAGGCATAATCAGTGTCCAATTTCATCATTTTGAACTTTGCCCAGATCACTCTACATCAAAGGTGGAGCATCTGTAGCTGCTCTCTACATACCTTGTAACATTATTATGTAGAAATCCCATACCATATTTTTTTCAATTATAGACCCTATTAAGAAATACTAGGGATTTTCTAAAACAAAAAAACAACAAAAAAAAAAACCCTCTCTTTTCTGAAGCAGAACAATTTAGTCCTCTTTCCACTCCTTTGGAACTTGGGCCAATCTAAGACTTATTAAAAAGGTAAGTTAAAGCTGTTGTTAACTCCTGGGAACATTCCCTCAATTCTTCATACCTTCTGCTCATTCACTATCAGTGGTTCCTTCCCCATTCCCACTGCTCTCAATTCTGCATTATGTTACAATCAAAAGGATGGAATGTTGTAATGAACTGCTCATTAACCAATTCTACTATATTCTCCTTAGTGGTTATCATTCTCCCATTATCACTGACCAACATCATCGTCCTTCCTTCCATAATCATTCTTCCTTCTACTGGCCACATATAAAAAAAAAAAAAAAAAAAACTAGGATTTCTTTTAGCCGCATTTTCTAACTGCTGCTTATACCTTACTTTTGCTACCATTACCAAGTGAGTCACCTTTCTTGCTTGCCCTTTGTACTATTCATGTAACTGATTATTGCCACTTATCTTGTGCTGCCTCCACAATGCCTTTTTCTTTGAGATTGTATGCTTCACTTCTTAAGTCATCCATTTTACACCTATCTTATTTAATATCCTGACCTTTAGAATACATTGTCATTACCTCTGCTAGATACTTCCTAAGTAGTGACTAAGCAGCAATGATTTCCTTCTTGTTCATTTCCTCATTTCATGATATTGCTGCAAGCTGTCTCCTGCGTTTATCATAACACCTGCCTTATAGTTCCATTTTAACCCTTTCTCACAAAAGTCCTAATATGGCTGGCCACCACCGCTACCTAAGTGATCACTCCATGCTCACTTTCACTGTCTGGAGAAAGATATGACACTTCATTTACAGTAATATCTTCTGATGAGATAATCAATTCCAAGATCTTTGATACCCATGTAGCCTCTGTTATGTACTGCTTAAGATATTTGTCCTTGAAAACTCAAGAAATTAATCGCTTTGGTTCCAGACACTGTCTCTTCATTCCAGTCTGTATTACTATAATTGGAATCATCCATAATGATCACTCTTTTCTTATTAGCCAGACCAATTTCCTTTTCACTATCTTCCACATTACCAGGTCTATAGCAACATCCTACTAAATATTTCATCCTGTACTCCTCCACATCATGCCATACCGCTTTAAAACCACTGCCATTATTTTTTTCTTGCAACTCCACCCTAGATGGGCACAATTCCTCTGCCATTATCATTGGCACTCCTCCATCTCTGTTCATGTCAGAATGTCATCCTCATTCAACAATGTCTTATTCCAACAATTTGTGTGTTAATTGCCGGCAAAGGTTGGTCAATTGGTAGAGCCTCTGCTACTAATGGCTCAGTTAAGTAAGTTTGAGCACGGTTAGTAATTGGAAGGGGACCAATTGTTTGATGCTGTTGGCACCCTCTCCCTCGATGAGTCTTTGGACTCCCTGGAGGTGTCAAATAATAATAATAATAATAATAATTAACTCTATTAAATGGATAAAAATCCTATTTTATTTTTTAGCCAGTAAGTGAAACTCAAGATCGAGAACTACGATCTAAGAGTTTCAATGCCGAAAAGCTATCGGCGAAGGCAATTCGAAGCAAAGGTGGAGCAAGCTCCCTCACTATTCTTGATATTCTCTCATAATGTAAAACACAGCTCCTAGGAGATGTATTATTGTTTTACATTATGAGGAGAGGCCACTACCCAGACCGGTTTCAACCCTTTTTGAGGTCTCATCAGTGAGTAGGTAGACCTAGGAAAATATGAAAGCTTAGTGAAAAGAACTTACATACCTTCACTATACGAATGCCATAAAGGTGTGCTTGTATTTTGTAATTAAAATGAAAAGCCAAAAGGCTAGTTTTCTGGCAATTTAATAGTTATTAAATGGATAAAAATCCTATTTTATTTTTTAGCCAGTAAGTGAAACTCAAGATCGAGAACTACGATCTAATAGTTTCAATGCCAAAAAGCTATCGGCGAAGGCAATTCGAAGCAAAGGTGGAGCAAGTTCCCTCACTATTCTTGATATTCTCTCATAATGTAAAACACAGCTCCTAGGAGATGTATTATTGTTTTACATTATGAGGAGAGGCCACTACCCAGACCGGTTTCAACCCTTTTTGAGGTCTCATCAGTATTAAATGGATAAAAATAGGATTTTTATCCATTTAATAACTATTAAATTGCCAGAAAACTAGCCTTTTGGCTTTTCATTTTAATTACAAAATACAAGCACACCTTTATGGCATTCGTATAGTGAAGGTATGTAAGTTCTTTTCACTAAGCTTTGATATTTTCCTAGGTCTACCTACTCACTGATGAGACCTCAAAAAAGGGTTGAAACCGGTCTGGGTAGTGGCCTCTCCTCATAATGTAAAACAATAATACATCTCCTAGGAGCTGTGTTTTACATTATGAGAGAATATCAAGAATAGTGAGGGAGCTTGCTCCACCTTTGCTTCGAATTGCCTTCGCCGATAGCTTTTCGGCATTGAAACTCTTAGATCGTAGTTCTCGATCTTGAGTTTCACTTACTGGCTATAAAATAAAATAGGATTTTTATCCATTTAATAACTATTAAATTGCCAGAAAACTAGCCTTTTGGCTTTTCATTTTAATTACAAAATACAAGCACACCTTTATGGCATTCGTATAGTGAAGGTATGTAAGTTCTTTTCACTAAGCTTTGATATTTTCCTAGGTCTACCTACTCACTGATGAGACCTTAAAAAGGGTTGAAACCGGTCTGGGTAGTGGCCTCTCCTCATAATGTAAAACAATAATATATCTCCTAGGAGCTGTGTTTTACATTATGAGAGAATATCAAGAATAGTGAGGGAGCTTGCTCCACCTTTGCTTCGAATTGCCTTCTCCGATAGCTTTTCGGCATTGAAACTCTTAGATCGTAGTTCTCGATCTTGAGTTTCACTTACTGGCTATAAAATAAAATAGGATTTTTATCCATTTAATAACTATTAAATTGCCAGAAAACTAGCCTTTTGGCTTTTCATTTTAATTACAAAATACAAGCACACCTTTATGGCATTCGTATAGTGAAGGTATGTAAGTTCTTTTCACTAAGCTTTGATATTTTCCTAGGTCTACCTACTCACTGATGAGACCTCAAAAAGGGTTGAAACCGGTCTGGGTAGTGGCCTCTCCTCATAATGTAAAACAATAATATATCTCCTAGGAGCTGTGTTTTACATTATGAGAGAATATCAAGAATAGTGAGGGAGCTTGCTCCACCTTTGCTTCGAATTGCCTTCGCCGATAGCTTTTCGGCATTGAAACTCTTAGATCGTAGTTCTCGATCTTGAGTTTCACTTACTGGCTATAAAATAAAATAGGATTTTTATCCATTTAATAACTATTAAATTGCCAGAAAACTAGCCTTTTGGCTTTTCATTTTAATTACAAAATACAAGCACACCTTTATGGCATTCGTATAGTGAAGGTATGTAAGTTCTTTTCACTAAGCTTTGATATTTTCCTAGGTCTACCTACTCACTGATGAGACCTCAAAAAGGGTTGAAACCGGTCTGGGTAGTGGCCTCTCCTCATAATGTAAAACAATAATATATCTCCTAGGAGCTGTGTTTTACATTATGAGAGAATATCAAGAATAGTGAGGGAGCTTGCTCCACCTTTGCTTCGAATTGCCTTCGCCGATAGCTTTTCGGCATTGAAACTCTTAGATCGTAGTTCTCGATCTTGAGTTTCACTTACTGGCTATAAAATAAAATAGGATTTTTATCCATTTAATAACTATTAAATTGCCAGAAAACTAGCCTTTTGGCTTTTCATTTTAATTACAATAATTAACTCTATCGCTATAATTTCATTCCCCTTGTCATAGATCAGCATAAGTTAGCAAAGCACAATATTTTAGCTTGAAGAGTGAGTTTTGTATTGGACTTTTCTCAATAGATATGGCACAGAAATAGTTTTTGTGTGTGATAGAATATGTGAAAGAACTGTGGACTGTAAGGATGAATGAAAAGAATGAGAGTGTTACAGTATGTGAGAAGTTTAGTGATAGAATGGAACATTGGAAGACAGAGAATGGTGTGATTGTCAGTAAACAAAAAAATAATGGATGAAAGCATTAGTAATAAAAAGCAAAGTGAAAGAAATTAGGTTATGTGAATGAAGAGTGAAATGTGGAGGATGGAACTGAATGTTTGAAGAAGCGATTGACTGATATGAATAAGATGGGTAAGTTAACAAGGTGAAGAAAATGTGAATGAATCATTGTGTGGCATTATATTTGGATTCAATAGTTAGTTTGTATTGGAGAATAATCAGATACATAAAACATATTTTACAGGTGGCACAGTGAGAGAAATATGAGCTTTGCATAAAATAATAAATAGAAATTAAAGTTGGTAGTGTTTGTGAGTAAAACTGACTTGAATATATTATTTATGCCCAAAATTACCAAGGTGAGGAAAAAAGTTGAGTAAGTTGCAGGATATGAAGGATAACAGCATAGCTGGGAAAGTAGTTAGTGTGTTCCCATGATAATAATATGATAATAAGTTGTGGAATGTAGAGATAATTGATGCCAGGATGGCTGAACTGCATGAAACAGTGTACAGTTCATGAATGTATAGAAGGAAATTGGAGGGAAATCGAAATGGTTTAAGAGAGAGAGAGAGAGATTGGCTGAATTTATTTGTTGATGTAATATCTCCATGAAGTCAGTACCACAATGGCTGCATCCTGATATTGCTGAAATTTGTGAAGGAATTTGATAAGATATCTCCTCTGATTGGGGAAAATGGGAATGAATGGAAAGCTGATGACATGGATAATAGGATGGGTGAAAGGCAAATATTAAAGAGTAATATATGGTGAATCTGAAAGAGAAGGCCAGTGGTGTGATACGGGGTGCTCTACTTAGACCTGCTGTTTAATCTGTACATTAATGATGTTGGGAATGATTTGAAAGATAATATCGAGCTATTTGCTGATGCTAAATTTGGGAGGGTAATAGTAAATAAATCATTTTGCAGAATAACTACACCACTTAAGTAGATGACACAGGGTAGGTAAAAGATAAGTTACCAGTTCAGCATTGCAGATTATGTACATAGTTAAAAGATTATAAGTCATGTATTACATGGCTTATAATCTTTGGAGACTGCACTGCAAGAAACTGATGAATAGGAATTTGCAGATAACAGTGGACAGGGTATTTGAAGTTCAAAGGATATATTGCAAAAGCAGACAAATTAGCTAAAAAGGATTGGATGTTGAAAAAACACTGAGTTACAGATAAGGAAGTTATTATCCTTCTTTATAAGGATTAATATGATTGCATCCTGTACTGATATGACAGATGTGATTGCCTAAGTAAGTTTTTTGAGGATAAGAAAATGGCAAAGAGGATCCAGATGGTGGTGACCAAGATAGTTACAGGTCTATTGAATGCTTTCCATCTACTTGTGGATTACATTACTTAGGGGGATAGATGCAGTAGAAATGTTTTAATACATAATGAAGAGGGAGAGTAAGTCATCCCTTGCAAGTTGTGTAAGAGCATGGTTAAGGACATGAAAACCTAATTTTTTTGCTTAGAATATGGTGGATGAATTGAAGGAAAGTATGATAGGTATTGTGTGAATAATTTTTTCACTTGATTAAAAAAGTAAATTATACTTGACAATAAATATTCTTGTTTTTATCCTTTACTCAGACACGAGCAAACAAATGTTTGTGTGTGATGTATCTTCATGACTATGATGATTCTGTGCAAAAAAGAAAATCAGTTTTCTGCATAGAAGCTGTTGACTTCATATCACATTTTCAGTATCCCATAATTCATTCCACACATCCCTTTTCAGTGTGTGTATGTTGTGCATTTTGAGAGGGGTTTGACCTTTATTGAAGTCCCATTGTTGGGAGTTATATCTTGAAGGTCTAACTCCCACTGATGAGATCTCATTATATGTTGAAACATTCCTATAATACATAACAAGATTGTGTCCAAAAGAGGGGGGGGGGGTTGCTGTGAAATGTGAATTTCATGTGAAATCAACAAATTCTGTATACAAGTAGCCTAGTCATGAAGATACTTCACATTTTGTTTTGCTCAAGCTTAGGTAAAGGATTAAAACAAGAATATAATTTCTTGTCAAGTATAATTCTCTGTGAATCTTTAAACTCCATGGAGATGCCTGGATAATTGATAACACATTTTACACATATATACATAAAATATGACTGACTGTGATTAACAGAGAGTCATGTTTTATAAATCAGTTTATAAATCATCAAACAAGAAATAACCTAGCAGTTAGGTTCAGTCAGTAGAACAGATGATGGTTATATGCAATGGGAAATACTTTCATTGTCCTCCTAGTATTCAATAAACATTAAATAGCATATTACTAAAAAAAAACTATGGGCATAAAAAACATTTATTTCCTGTTTTATGGGGAAAAAAACTCATTGTTTATAGGTATATGTATTTGCATTATAAAATTTTGGGCATCCAAATTTATCTGTGTTCTGTTCAGGACAACTTTGGTTTAACCGGCTTGAGTGGATAGCACACCACGTAACCAACAAGCTCATGTCCCGTTATACTATGAATGTTTGTAAATGTGATTCATCATTTTCATTGCCTGTGATGTGAGATCTCATTGTTTTGCATATTTGCAGACCTATAGTGGTTTGAAAGAGATGTTTGGTTTCTAGAGCAGGTTTGCTTCCTGAATTTTAACGCGCAGCATATCCATCAGCATCAAATATTGCAACTGTATTGGTTGAGATTATTCTAACAAATATTACCATAATATATATACATCTTTTTTTTTTTTGGTGCCCTTTCTTTCAAAAATAAAAATTATAATTATTGGTAACATCTGACTTCCATGGAATCTGACTCATTGTAAGAGGTACACACTATCACACATAAAGTTCATCCAATTGTGCCTTAAACTGATTCAATGTATCTGCATTCACAACATATTCAGGCAATGGATTACACTCACTCCATGCAAAGAATCTGCTCTTCACACCTTTGCTCACATCTTCCTTATATACAGTTTCCAAGGATAGTCTCTTTTTTGAGCGCTCTCCCATTCTATGAAAAATTTCCATATTAACCTGGTAACAGCCCCGACTAACTGTCTCAATCATAGCCCCTCCCTCCCCCCTCCTATTCATGAGGCTTTGCAAATTGCATTCTTTCAGTCTGTCTTCTTACTCCACATGCTAAAGATGAGTTACTACCTTGTGAATCTTCTCTGGATCCCTTCTAACATATCCTCATCATGAAAATCTGGTGACCAAATTTGTGCACGATAATCCCTATGAGACCAGTGGAATCATAACCTCTTTATATCTGCATGTCAAGGTCCTCTGATCATTGCCATATTGCTATTATCTGATGTGACAACTTCACAACTTGTGCAATGTGGCCCCTGAATTTCAGGTTCTTGTCCACCGCCACTCCCTGATCTCTCATCTCCTCTGTGTTGTTTAAAGTTTCTCCACCAAGTGTATACTTTGCATCCCATTGTTGCTTACCAAATTTCAAAACACCTTTCACTTTGTAACATTGAACTGATTATTATTATTACAGGCAACTCCAAGGAGTCCTTAGACTCATCGAGGGAGGCCCTAACATCATGTCAAGAACAACTATTCAACATTCACACAGTATCTATCATACTTCACCTTGAACTCATTCACAGTCATGGCACCCACAACAGACTCTGGCAGCTTATTCCACTCATTTACCACTCTCCAAGTAAAAAACCTAGCTCTAACACCCTTGCTAACCACAATCTTGTCCAGTTTCCATGGATGGCCCCTAGTCCTCCCACCACCAGGCCTATTCTCAAAAATATCCTCTGAATTAATCTTATAGAAACCCTTCAGTAATTTGAGTGTCTCAATCATATCATCCCTTTTTTGCCTATCAACGAATTTCTGCAACCCACAAATCTTCAACCTGTTCTCATAGGGTCCATTCCATAGACCTCCTATCATCTTGGTCACTCGCCTCTGGATCCACCTCCTCCCCATCAAGAAGAAACCCTGGCACCCAAATCTGGGCACAGTAGTCAAGATGGAGTCTTATCAAAACTCGATTCAGAGGAACAATAACTTGCTTGTCTCTGCTTGTAAAAGTATTCTTCAGTAACCAAGTGATTTGATGAGCTGATTTAGCCACCTTTGCAATGTGTCCCCCTAAACTTCAACTCCCTATCCACCAACACTCTCACATCCCTGGCCTCGTCAATCTCCTGGAGTACAGTTCCACCAATGTGGTATACTGCTGCTAATCTTTTCACCCCAAAATGCATAACCTTACATTTTGCCACATTAAATTGACATCCATTCTTCTTAGCCCAGTCCTCCAATCTATCCAAATCATCCTGCAAAATTTTGACATCATGTGCATTCACTATTGCCCTACCCAACTTTGCATCATCAGCAAACAAATGAACAGTTCCTCTCAGATCCTTTCCTATATCATTAATGAACAAATTAAATAAGTGGTCCAAGAACAGAACCCTGCAGCACACCACTAGTCACAGGCCGTCTGTTGGACTCTACTCCTGAATAAACTACTCTCTGATATCTCTCCATCAACCACCCTCCTAATCGATCTCACTAACCTTATATCCATCCTCATATGCTGCAGTTAGAATTCCATGTGGTATCCTGTCAAAGGCCTAGTGAGGTCCAGCAGAATCACTGTAAACTCATTATTCTTATCCAGTCCAAACATCACTGTGTTATAAAACATGAGCAAGTTACTGAGGTATGATCTACTCTTCACAAAACCATGCTGTCCCCCATACAGTATCCCAATTTCATCTATCCATTCCTGTATTTTTTTCTTGAATACTTCAAGACCCTGACAACGACTCGTGATATGCTGATTGGTCGGCAATTTGCAACAGCAGTCTTGGAACCTCCTTTATGCATTGGAACTATTTTCCACCCTCTTTCCACCCCCTCAGGACTAACCCAGACCTGAGACTCAAATTAAACAAAATGGTCAAGGGCACTGACAATTCATTAGTCGCTTCACATACGATGCGAGCTGGTATACCATCCGATCCCACAGATGTATTCACGATTATTCACCTCCATTTCATTCACCACAATTCCCGTATAAGCTATTGGTTCCTTCATTTTTTCAATGTCACCCCCTGGATGATATACTCTTGCAAAGTGCTCGCTCAGTAATTCCAAAATATCAACTGAGTCAGTTACCTCCCTACCATCAGCATTCCTTAAAATCATTCTGCCATATATATTTTTCTTTTACTTGCAACATATCAAAAAAACTGTTTCGGATTCTATTTAGCTTGCATGGCTAATTCCCTTTCATAATCCGCTTTTGCTTTTCTTACCACACTTGTTACCCTTCTGGCTTGTGCTTTATACTGTGTGCCTGCACGTCATCTTTCTCCTTAAATTCCCTCCACAGTTGTTTCTTTTTTTGCAGCTCAAGCGTAATGGTGTTATTCATCCATTTAACTCCTACCTAATTTACTATTCGGACTCTAGGTATACAGTCAGCCATTACCTCCTGCAAACGCTCCTTAAATGCACTATCAACATCCAGCACTTTTACATGCAGTTTTACATGCCATGGCACTGAACCAAGCAATCTCCTAAGCTTGTTATACTTACCAGCCTGGTAATTCCACATGTATGCTGTCTTAATTGAAAATTCCACATATTTAGCCACCTCCCAGGTGGCTAAATGTGTGGTCCTTATGATCACTCTCACCAATTGGTAGCAACGTGGTGATATTCATTAGTCAAATTCTCAGATGCAATTATTAGGTCAAGCACTCTCGAACCCCTAGTGTTTTCCATTACATGCTATCTCAGATAGTTATCCCTTAATAACTGCATAAAATCCAATTCCTTCCTCCCATATGTCCTCTCCTCCTTCTAATCAATGTTACCATAGTTGAAATCCCCCATAATAATTACCCTCCTTCCACTCATTGCATCTATTTGCTTATGCATACTATCTACACCATCTATTCCATCACCTGGTCTATAGCAGCACCCAACTATATATTTTGTTCTGCTACTCTCAATCTCACACCAAATAGCCTCAAATGTGCTCTTTTCTCTATCCTGCAGTTCAGCTTCTATTCTCCTTGGCTGCAGTTCATCAGCTATGATCAATAACACTCCTCCCCCTATTTTCTCTGTCCCTATTCTCTCTGTCCCTACTTAACACACTATACCCTTCACATTCTATCCTACTAACTATATCATCTTCTATCAGCCATGTTTCACTAATGCCAATAACCTGTGGCCAGGAAGAGCCAATCAAGGCCATAAATTATTCCTTCTTGTTACTAATACTCCTGGCATTAGTATACATGAAATGAAGAAGCCCATTAGTCCCATGCCTACCTTGATGCCTTATACTAACTATCCCATTCTGATTTGTTATCCCTCATACTAGCTCGGGTATATTATACACATTCTTACACTCAACTGCCTCCCTGAAGTCTGCATATCCATTCCCCCCCCCCCTTAATAACTCTAGTTTCCCTGATTCTGCACATCCACTTTCACTTCATTCAACAACACTTTTTCTCTGCACACCAAATCCATTCAGATGCAAACCATCCAATCTTGCATAAATCCTTTCGCCCATCAAACTCACTCCACACATCCACAAACTCCACACCACTCCTCCTGCATAACCTGTGCATAGAGTCATTTGCAATTATGGCCCTCCTTCTCAACTCTTCTCTGTTATACCACGGCAATACTACAGGTAGTAAAAGGAATTACTACAGGTAGTAAAACCTTCAAGACCTCTCTCATAGCAATTTTTTCTCCTTTTAAATTATTCATTCTTGCCACTACTATCATTTCTTTCACCCTCTGCTTTTGCACTCTAATAGACTCACTTACATCCTTAATTTTCGCACCTGGTAAGTACGATTTTGTCAACTCTCATCAATTACACCTCTTACTAATGAATCACCGTACACCACTCGCTTCTTCATTTTTCTTACACTCCTGATCATACTCTTATTTTTCTTATCACACGTTTGCTTCTTTCCATTAGCTGATGCGCTCAGTAAACAATTTTGCAATCGCTCAGCTGCTGCTTTGCCCTATGTATCACTCCGTGCAACCATGCACTTAGTGATACATAGGGCGAAGGAGCAGCTGAACGATTGTATCACTCCGTGCAACCATGCACTTAGTGATACATAGGGCGAAGGAGCAGCTGAACGATTGTATCACTCCGTGCAATCTCACTCATTGCAACTAACTCTTCATTATTTTTATCCGTTAAGCCATTCTCTCACTCTGTATTTTTACTTTCACTCTCACTTTCAACACTGTTCTCAAAGCTATCTGGTACTACATCACAAATTCCTATCATATCACTATTTTCTATCTCATTCTGGCTTTCATCAACGACATCAATCTCGCATCCTGAAACACACTTCAAATCCTCGCTTTCCTTACACTTTCGGCACACATTTCCACCACTATCATTATCGAACCAAACTCCAGCTGCTCTTTGCAAAGCGTACATCCTGCAGACGTTACACTGAACAAACTCCCTTAAGTTAAAATTTTTAAACAAAGATGGGGATGATTTGGACACCATCGTCTTTCTTCTCATCGGTGTCATGTGCTACGCTATCTATCATATCTTATCAAAATACTAATTTAAATAATGCAGAAATCACACAAAAAATCACACAGACACACTAAGTTACCAAAAGTAAACAATAATACGTTAAGATTCAAGCAATGTTGCTAATTATTACTCAAAATAACACTTATATTTTCAAGAGCTCTACAAACACTACACACCATACAGCTCTCTAGTGGCCAATCCTGATGGTTCCTCCTGTAAGGTCATACCATCTACTTGACTCTGCATTGCTATTGCTCTCCCCAAATTCTTTTTAGATGACTCAATTTATCTTCACCTGGAATATGATAATTTTACAGATTAATTCTTTTAGGTGGAAAAATTGGCATCAGGATTTCTGGCATTAGGATTGAAACCTGGAAATAGAGTGGGTATCTGGAGTCCAAATCGTTATGAATGGATAGTTTCTCAGTTTGCTACTGCAAAGGCAGGCATGATTTTGGTAAGTTAAAAAATTTTTTTTCTCCTTAAGTTATTCAATATATATATATTGAATAACTTAATATATATATCCGTGTTAAAGTTCTATTGTTGTACACTTGTGCGTGGTTCTACACACGCACAAGTGTACAACAATAGAACTTTAACACAGACTATAGCACAAGTTCATAATAACTGTAATTTACAGTCGAATATCATAACTTTATAATTGTATAGCTTTAGAGTGTCTCAATGTTTGTTTCAGTGTCTTTTAATATCTTTCTATGTTCTTAATGCCTGATGAAGTCAATCTCGATGAAACATGTTACGTTTGCAAATAAATCTCAATTTGTTATAATTCTTGGATTAATAGTCAGTTTATATTAAAAATGAATATATATATACACACACACATGCATTACATTCTACTAAATGGATGTATAGTGTGAAAAGGAATGATTTCGATCAGTGTATCTCACCTCTAATAACATACAGTCAGTCCTTCACTTACAAGATTCCATTCTGATGATTCCATTGCAAGTCAAAGGTCCCAAGTTGTAAATTACTATATGAACTATACAGATATGTTAAAAATTAACATGCCTGAATACTAAGATTTGTAGGTTTGTTTGGTTATCTTTTAAACTAATTTTACTCTGTTTATAGCAAAATAATATAATGTGCAAATTATAACATGAAATTTCTATATATAGTACTGTACTATTATAATGAAATGAGTGTATAGTGCTTCTGCACTTACCATTAAAATAATTAGATGGAAAATGTAGCTCAAGAGTAATTCTTCATAGCTGCTGTTTTATTAATTGGACAGTTCATCAGAAGAGGCAGGGGAGGTTCAGTAATAATTAACAATAAATTCTTCAGATTCAGGAATTGCAAAGCATTCTTAGGATGGGCTACTGAATGCATAACTTGTGGAAAATCTAGGCTCATCTTTAGAGGATGACATGTCAGCAGGAGTGGGCTTCTTTAAAGATTTGTACATTATGTCTAACTTAGTCTGCACAGGTTTCCTTTTCTTTACTACATTTCTCTGTAACAAGCAATTACATCTTGCACCACTCTTCTACTTTGTTAAATCTTGCCATATTGGGATCTATTTCTTCAAACAACTGAATTACCTTATTAACAGAGGCAAGTGCCTCTGCCAATTTTGTCAGTGAAAACTTTTTTTTTTTTTTGAAGACAGCTTCTTCTACTTGTTCTACTGTTTTTTTCCCTCTATTTTTCTTCTTCTGCAACTTTCTGCTTTTCTAGTCCTATAAGGACTTCATTTGAAAACTTTTATTCCACAGCTTCTAACAGTTACTCTACATCTTCATTATCAACATTCAGCTCTTTATGATCACAATATTTTGCATCAATATTTTGTCATCAATCAATCTCCTTTAAGGCTTGTCTTTGTTCAATCCCATGAATGTATGAATTTTTAGCAGCTTCTTCCAAACATCATTCATATTATTAATTATATTATATTGCTTCCAAAAGACTCTGAGGCTTTTCTCATTCTCAGTAGCAGAAATAGTCTGAGAAAAAGTATTTCTTAAATAATGTCTTGAAAGCAATAATAACACCCTGATCCATAGATTGCAGGAGTTGGGTCGTATTCCATGAAAGTGCTAATGGGATGGGCATCATAAGTATGAGTGGTCACATGTGTCCTAAGTCGAGGACTGGGTGTAGTAGTAAAACTTGGAATTTAACTAAATATATGGTTCAAAAATTGAGCTGTCTGAAAATAATGAAGATAAGTATTCTTGATGTAACACTTCAGATACATAGAGATAGGATACCATTTAATTGATAAGATCCAGAAGTATATAGAACATTATTCAGGTACATCATGCATTCAAAGTGCCAGCCCGGTTACCTCAGTGGATAGTGTCTCTATTCTCCAACCAATTGTGAACTGAAATTTTGCTGTGCATGAATGTTTGTGAAATTTAGGTGGAAAACTGTTTTCATTTGTCACAAACCAGGCAAATGAAAATAGTCTTCCACAAAATGCTTACTGGAGGGTCTGTGAAATGGCTTGAAAAAGTACCAGATTTGGTCTTTAGAACGAATTATTTATGATAGATTTGCAACGTTTGTGGATGAAGTTTATATTTGAAAAATATGAGCTTGAACATATTTCATGCTATAGTAACATAAGATGGTCTAAATTGCTAGCAGAATGGAGACCTTTTGAAGAAAATACTACAGAAGATTATTTTAATGGAATTATCTGTTCACAATATGGTGATCATATATAACTGAAGTGCTGCAGGAATCCATTATTTGTAATTTACCACTGTTTAACTTTTATTATTATTATTATTATTCAGGCATCCATGGAGTCAAAAGACTCATTGTGGGAGGTCCTTCCTAAGAACATAAAGGCTGTCAAAACACATCGAGGGGAGGTTCCCCCTAAGAAACACAAAGTCTATCATACCACTCCTTAAACTCATTGACCGTTCTCGCCCTCACCACTCTATCAGGCAATGCATTCCACGGCTCACCCACCCTCCATGCAAAGAAACCACTCCTCACCCTCTTGCTCACAGTTTCCTTTCGTAACTTCCAGGGATGGCCTCTTTTCATCACTCCTTCCCGCTGTTCAACCAAGTGAAAGAACTCCCCAGTATCAACCCTGTAACCATCTCTCAACAGTTTAAAAGTCTCAATCATATCACCTCTCCTTCTTCTATCCGCCAAACTCTGCAGTCCACATTCCCTCAGCCGATTCTCATAACTATCCTTGTACAGTCCTGAGACCATCTTTGTCATCCATCTTTGTATCTTTTCCACAGTTAATTTATCTCCTTCAAATCCTGGGGACCAAATCTGAGAGCATTTATTCCAAGTGTGGTCTGATCAGAGACTTATACAACGGAATGATAACCCTCTTATCTCTGCAGGTCAGTGTCCTTCTCATAATTGCAGCAATCCTCTGTGTTACCTTCACCACCTTTGCAATATGTCCCCTAAACTTCAGGTTTCTATCAATCATCAACCCCAGATCTCTTGTCTCCCCAACTTCCTCCAGTATAACTCCTCCTATAGAGTATGCAGCATCCCATCCATGTTTCCCAAACCTCAAGACCTTACATTTTGCTGCATTAAACTGACCCCCATTCATTTGCCCATCTATCTAGCTTATTCAAATCCTCTTGCAGGGCTACCACATCTGCAATATTACTAATAATCCTTCCCAGCTTCGCATCATCTGCAAACAACTGAATATCCCCTTGCAATCCACTGGCAATGTCATTAATATAAAGGTTAAACAATACAGGTCCTAGTACTGAGCCCTGTGGGACCCCACTTGTAACCTTCTGTCTCCTTGAAACTGCTCCACCATACACAACTCTCTGATACCTATCAGACAGCCAATCCTGAATCCAGTTGACCAATCTGACATCCAGACCTATGTGTTGCAACTTAAATATCAGCTTATCATGTGGCACCCTGTCAAATGCCTTTTGCTAAGTCTAAGAAAATTGCAGTATATATGCCTTTCCCTCATCTAATGTTCTTGTAACTTTATTATAAAAGGCTAGCATATTGCTAAAACAAGAGCGCCCTTTCACAAATCTATGTTGACTTTCACAGATAACATTACCCTCATCTGCCCAGTGCTGTATACGGTCCCTCACTACTTTCTCCAAGATCTTAACAACTACTGATGAAACACAGCCTGTCTGTGTTTCATCAGTAGTTAATCCTAACAGACTGGAAGTGTCTATAATTAGACACTTCCAGTCTGTTACCACCCTTATGCAATGGCACTATCTTACCTTCCTTCCATTCCCTGGGCACCTTTGCCGAAGCCAGACTTTCATTGAAAAGCCAGGTTAAAGGCACTGTCAGTTCCCTAGCATATTCTCTCAAAACTTGTGGTGAAATGCCATCCAGTCCCAAAGCTTTATTGACATCCAGAGTTCTCAGTATCTGAAACACACTCTCCTCCTGTACCTCTAAACCTTGAACCTGCCCTATCCCTCTAGCATTAAAACTGACTCCTCCAGGATGAAATACTCCAATAAAGTGGTCATTGAACAATTCCACTATGTCCTCTGCATCAGTCACTCTATTCCCATTTTTATCCCACAATATCATTCTTCTACAGTCATTTCTCCTCCTACTGGCCACATAGCTAAAAATTTCCCTAGGATTTTCTTTGGATCTTAGGGCCAATCTCCTCTCATATTCCAGTTTCGCTTTCCTTACCACACTAGTCACTCTTCTGGCCTGTGTCTTATATTCTTCACGTATCCTCTCTTCACCTGTCTCCTTAAATCTCTTCCATAGCCTCTTTTTCACATGCAATTCCTGTTTAATATTGTTTGTCATCCACTTTACTCCAAATCGTGTCCTCTTCTTCACTCGTGGTATACAACTTACCATTGCTGCTAACAAATATTCTTTCACAATTTCCCATGCACTAACGATATCCCGGCCTTCCAATTCCTCCCTCCATGAAACTTCCCAAAGTTGACGTCTAAGACTGTTATAATCGCCTGCATTATAATTCCACATAAGTTCCCGTCTCTTTGATATTCCTGCATGTCTATTCATTTTCTAAGTCAAAACCATATGGTCACTCTCTCCAACTTGTGGGAGAGATGTCATCTCAGTTATTATCAACTCTTCTGATGCTATAACCAAATCTAAAACTCTTGAACTGCTTGTTCCCTCTGTTACATGTTGCCTAAGATATTTGTCCCTCAAGAATTCTAGAAATTCCATCCCACTATTGCTACATGCATCTTCCTCTCTCCAATTTATACTACTGTAGCTAAAATCTCCCATAACAATCATTCTTCTTGCACTTGCCAAACTTAGCTGTCTAAACATCTCTTGGTCCCCATCCTCCGTGCTCCTGGGTCTGTAGCAACACCCCACTAAATATCCTGTCTTGTCTACCTCTACCTCACACCATATGCTCTCAAAATCATTTGTCTCACTTCCTTCCAAAGCCTCCACTCTTAGAGGACATAGGTCATCACTTATCATAAGCAGTACCCCACCACCACACTTTCCCCTCCTATCCTGATGAAAAATGCTATACCCAGCGACTTCTATTCCTGTTATTATATCCCCTTCTGTCAACCACGTCTCAGTGATCCCAATAGGCTGATGCTATCTTCGCCACCAATTCCTCTCCCTTATTCCGGATGCTCCTGGCATTGGTATAAAGCATATAAATGCCTTTGTTTCTATACCCAGCATTATCCCTTCTAGACTCCACTGGGCTCAGTGTTACTTGACATCGTCTCCCTTCTCCCAAGTATCCATTCCCACAAGAGGCCACTCCTGCTATCATCCTCCCTGGGACACACTGACTCGTTCAGAACAGCAATCTCCCCAGATGCCTACGTTCTTCCTCATTCAAATGTAAACGGTCTCTCGCATACAATTCCTCTCTTTCCTCAAACGCACTCCAAGCATCCACATATACCAGTCCTCTCTTGTCACACATTCTTGCTATTATGCCATTCAATATCACCGCTCTTCTGCTCAGCTCATCATTATCATACCTAGGCAACACACACACTATTTTTCCTCTCTCTGTCTTCTTCCTTACAGTCTCAAGCAAAAACCTCATATCTCTCGCTGCCCGACTTACATTACCACTCAAGTCATTCGTTCCTACCATCACAATCATCTCATCCACCCTTTCACCTCTCTTAATTGCCATAGCCACCCTTTCTATTGTTCCTCCTGGTAAACACTCCTCACGCATCCTATCTTGAACACCACGGATCATTGAGTCGCCATACATTATACCTCTTACCATTCACTCTTTCCTACTGTTTCCATTCTCTCCTCTTCTTTCATTCCCATAGGTCTCTCTCATTCCTTCTCCTCTACTGCTATTCTCTCTTCTAGCATTCCCATACCTCTCTCTCCTACTGTTTCCATTCTCTCCTCTTCTAGCAATCCCATACATCTCTCTCTCATTCCCTCTCTCCTACTGTTTCCATTTTCTCCACTTCTAGCACTTCCATATCCCTCTCTCATTCTGTCTCTCCTACTGTTTCCATCCTCTCGTCTTCTAGCATTCCCATACCTCTCTCTCATTCCATATCTCCTACCGTTTCCATTCTCTCCTCTTCTAGCACTTCCATATCTCTCTCTCTCATTCCATCTCTCCTACTGTTTCCATCCTCTCGTCTGCTAGCATTCCCATGCCTCTCTCTCTCATTTCCTCTCTTCTACTGTTTCCATTCTCTCCTCTTCTAGCACCCCCCATACCTCTCACTCATACTCCCTAAATTCTCTCTCTCTCCTACTCTGATTCTCCTTGCATTTATCTCTTCCATTCTCCTAATCTTATCTTTCATGCTTCTGCTCTCATTCACAAGACATTCCACCTCCTCTTTCAACTCATCTATCTCCCTCTGCAGGTCAGTCACTCTTAATCTAAATTCACTCTCCCAAACAAAACCATCTCCTAAACTTTCACAGTCACTCACACCTTCCACACTATCAACTATTATTTTCTCATTCATATATATCTTTTTTTCATTGTTTTAACATTTTATTGTTTTAACATTAATGTTTATGTTACTGATATTGTGAGTAGAAGAGAAATATTGAAAGAGTAGAGAAATAAAGAGCTGTAGAGAAATAAATATTCAATTGTTTTCAGGTAATACAAAGCTGAAGAGAGTTATCTAAAACACTTATGCTGACACCACATTCCTTTAGGAGGAATTGAATTGAGTTGGCTAGCAAAGATGAAGATAGCCAATTCAATGTTGCTGAATGGAAATTTCATACTTTGTAAAGCACCAGTGGAATGCTACGCACATTGTTGGTGTTCTGTGTGTTGATATAGTTGAAGGAGATATGAGCTAGGAGTGATAGTGAAAAAGGAACCAAAATTAGGGTTATTTGTAAGAGCTAGTTTTTGAAAATAACAGCATATATTGCTGAAGTATTACTCCATTCTCAAGGAATACACTACAGATGTTTATATATGAATCCTGCCCATTTTTGTTGTAAGTCTATAGTGCATTAGTATCATGGGTGGACCAAGGATTAGATAATCCAGTAACCTTATTCTGGAGACCAAACATATCACTTTTTCAACCACTTGAGGCCTCTAATAAAGAAGGTTGTCATCTCATACTAAGGCAGTGAAAATTCACTACTACCTAAAGACTTGCACAAACAGCCATGTCATAGTGAAATTCAAACCCACAGCTTGTTAGTTGGACAACAGATATGCTATCCACTCAGCTAAGCAGCTGAATAAAGAATAAGTTGTTAACATTCCATTATATAAATTCTCAATCAGATTACATATGTATTGCTATGAATAGCTTGGATATTATTATTACATAACACCTCCAGGGAGTCCAAAGACTCATCAAAGGAGGGGCACTTACTCTACAGCTCTCAGTCTCCACCACTCCACTAACCGCAACTGCATTCATCTACACCAGTGCCATCTACTGCCGACCACCACCACTATTTCCACAGACAATCGCAAACATCCATGCCTATGGCGGGATTTGAACCTGCAGCCTTTTGGCTGGA
Source organism: Typopeltis vanoorti (assembly GCF_054136105.1). Classification (NCBI taxonomy): domain Eukaryota; kingdom Metazoa; phylum Arthropoda; class Arachnida; order Uropygi; family Thelyphonidae; genus Typopeltis; species Typopeltis vanoorti. Next base: position 92,009,610 of record NC_143554.1, read on the forward strand.
GAGCAGATACACTCACCACTCGGCCAAACCAAGCTGGATAACTTAGGATGGATAACTTAATTTTCAAGGTGACTAGGAGATTCTGGAAAGGATCCCAAGATGAGAGTGATGATGTCAGAACAATGCGATATTATAAAAACACGTTCAAGGAATGCCATCTCCTTTGCCTAGTAAATAGGAGAAAGATAGATAATTATGTGATAGAAACATAAGTTGGTGAATGAATTTTACAGATCAATATCTGGTAAAATTCATATACAGGAGATATAGGAAATGCTAGCTAATAAGTTAATAGATATTATTATTTTCTTATCATTGTGTGTTGTGAATCAATACCATCAAATAAACTAGCATATGGTCTTCATCATGAAACTCGTCGGGAGGACATTTCATAGGGCTTTATTCTGTACATCAGAGGATTATCAGAATATGGTATATTCTTCCGAGCTCTGAAACTCTGAAAAAAATTATTATTATTTTATGGCATCTCCATGGATACCCAAATCAACCATCATACACACAAATCCTATCATACCTCTGCTTGAATCCATTCACCATCAGAGAACTTGCAACCAAATCTGGCAATCCATTCCATTCACTCACCATTCTCCACACAAAAAATCTGGTCTGCAATACACCCCTATTAACCACACTTTTACATAACTTGATGATGCCTAGTTCTCTGACTGTTTTTCATATATTGAAAATTTTCACTTGCATCAATTTTTATAAAACCCCTTTAATATCTTAAAAGTTTCTATCATGTTTCCTCTGGTCTGCCTTTCAAACTAAACTTTTAACCCACAAACCTTCAACCTATCCTCATGGGAGTATTCCACAAACCTGTCATCATCTTGATCACTCGTCTCTGAATCTTTTCATCTACCTCCTGGTCCCAAAGAAACTGTGCAGTAGTCAAGATGTGGCCGAATCATAGGAATTGTGGCCTTATAAAGAGGGATAATAACTTCCTTATCTTTACTTGTTAGCATGTTTTTCAACATCCAAGTAATTCGTTAAGCTGTTTTACCAACTTTTGCAATTTTTGCAATATGCTCTCTGAACTTCAACTCTTTTGTCCACCATTATCCCCAAATCCCTAGCCTCATCAATTTCCTGCAAACCAATACCATTAATATGATACACCATTTGCAACTTTTTTCAACCTGAAGTGCATAACCTTACATTTTGGAACATTAAATTAATAATCATTATTCTTTGCCCACAATGCAAATTTATTTAAATCATCTTGCAGGATATCTACATCACCTTTATCAACTGTTGCTTTCCCCAGTTTTGCATCATCAGCAAACAACTGATGATGTTTATATGTATTGAAATAGTTGGAGGAGATACAAGCTAGGAGTGATAGTGAAAAAGGAACCAAAATTAGGGTTATTTGTAAGAGCTAGTTTCTGCTCTCCAGCGGATATATTAGCATATCCGCTCTCCAGCCAAAAGTCTGTTGGTTCGAATCCTGCCGTGGACATGGATGTTTCTGATTGTCTGTGAAAATGCTAGTGGTGGTGGATGGTGTTTGTCTAGATGCGGTTAGTTGTAGTTAGTGGATTTGAGTGGTGGAGACAGGGAATTGTGGAGTGGGTGCCCTCCCTCAATGAGTCTTTGGACTCCCTGAAGGTGTCATGTAATAATAATAAATTAAAGATTAGCAGCCCTTGTACTGAACCCTGAGGTACTCTACTAGTCACCACCATTCTCCTATATTCCACTCTACCATATAACTCTCCGGTACCTGTCTATCAGTTTCCCCCCCCCACTACCCACACACACACAATCCATGCTACTAGCCTCATATTCATTCCCATCCTCTTCAGTTTTGATGATCTTAATGTCATAGTCTGCACTATTTAAAACAATTGTTGAATTCCCTTTGTCAGCATTAAGTATAATGGTCTGGGTAGTGACCCTTCCCTTAATGCATAGCATTATACATGTCTGCAGGGAGATGTGCTTTGCATAATGGGATACTAAGGCAAGTTATGTGAAGTCATACCACCTTTACCACGAGTTGCCCCAGTCCTGAAAATACTTTTGGCACAAACTTTGTTTGCTTACACTTGGATAAAGGATTAAACCAAGTATAATTTCTTGGTATCTTTAATTTATGATTTCATCATTGTTATGTAAACTTCTCAAATCTTCTTTCTCTAATGCTGTTAAATTATTTTTGGAGTGTGACTGTTTAATAAAATTGAAGCACTAAGTAATCTTGTGGATAATGCTTCTTCATGAGATGACAGAAATTTAGTAGCTTTTTTCAACACTAGTCATAATGTCTACTTTTGGTATGTGTCTTGAAGTGATGGCATAATTAAAGTCTTTCTTTAAAACTGAAGCTTCTGTATTAGTAAGATTATGGTTTGAAAAATTTAATACAAATTTATTAGAAACAAAAGGTTCCATTTTTGTGATTTTTGTGATCAAGTATCTTTACAACCAACTCTGTTGTAAAGATACTTAAATTTTTCTGACAGTCTATGTTTGCAAACCCAGTCTATTCTTGAGACCTCCTTCAAATGTATTCTATCTATAACATTCCGTGTATTTGGGGATATTGAATTAGCCAGAGTTTAAGTCTGATCTAGTTTTTTGTATTTCGGCTTCCAAAACTTGCACTTCTGTATATCTTCCATGCTTTGGCAGAATGTATATTTTCTTTGATTCTTAACTCTGCAGTCCCTGCATTTTTATCTCTGCAATTTTTCAAAAAATTAGGTCTGTTGTAAAGTGATACTTTCTTGCATTTAATCTTTTCTAAGGAATGTACCTGTTTCTTTGTCTCCCTGTCAAGATGATACATTTTATGCTATTTTTACTACAAGTAAATTTGCTTAAATAATAAATACCAGGATTTAACTTGTATATGTTTTTTTTATTTATATTAGATGTATTTCCTCTACATGTTTTGCTGTCTGTATGGCTAATAGCATAAATCTGAAACAAAGAACGTATAGGCAGCGGTGAAAACCAAAGGCAAGAAAAAAGCGGACTCGTAGCACATATCCTCAAAGAACATCGCACGGTAAATTGGCAAGCATCCTCCATGCTCTATTGTAGAAGAGAATTACTTTGACAGGTTGTTCAAGTAGTCCTCTGAAATCATTCACTCAAAAGTACACTAAATAGGAATCAAGGAATGATCCTTCATGACATTTGGAAGTTATTAATTAACATGTATAACATTAAAGACCACTTTGCCAGCAATAACATATACAGTTTACACAACAATATAAAGACTGCAAGTAACATGCCTAATGATACTTATTAAACTATCATTCCAGTCTTTCTTTTAAACGTATAGATATTAACTGCTGTTGGAAAACATTTAATTTTATGTTGGTTTTTACTTATGTTAAGCAACCTCCCAATGATGCTGTTAGCCATAGAGACAGCAAAATATGTAGAGGAAATATATCTAGTATAAATAAGTAAACTGGTATGTCATTTATTACCTGGCAAGCTCGTCTTCACAAAATCCAGACAGGCCATATTTACTTTACTCTTTACTTCCTCATAAAATGTGGTAGTTTTTTTGTAGAGTTAGATCCTCCCTTTAGAAATTGATGGATTTTGTATATTTCCTAATTCTGAGCATGAATGAAATAAATTTTGCATGTTCTCATCATCATTCATTACCGCTTTGCTAGGCCCTTAGTCCAACTCTTGAAGTTGATTACTCTGAGTAGTGATCACTGCAGCCAGTCCCAGGCCTGGATGAGGGTTGTGCATCGGGCTGGCAACCCAATCACATAAAAAATTTGATGCTACGAAACTGATACAAATGAAACTCAGTGGCAACTGACCTGGATGGAAAAAAGGATATGATTGGATTACGAAATAGACAGAAAAATAAGAATAAAATAAGGAGAGAGAGATATCAAAATGGCAACATGGAATGTAAGGACAATGAAACAAATAGGAAAGAGGAATGAAGTTGCTAATGAAATGCTGAAATATGAAATAGACCTCGTTGCACTACAAGAAATGCGATGGCAAGGACAGGGGAGAATTGATAAACAGCATTATAGCGTTATTTATAGTGGTCCCAATGAACGAAGTGGTCAGCTGTGTACTGGCTTCATAGTAAGCAAGGAAATATAGAAAGGTATGTTAGAATACAAAGCTATTAGTGACCAAATATGCAAAATAAGATTAAAAGGAAAATTTAGAAACATTACTGTCATTTCAGCTCATGCACCAACTGAGGAGAAAGAAGAAATTGATAAATATCGATTTTATGAGCAACTTGAAGAAGTTTGCTGCAAGACACAAAGGTATGTTATTCTATTAATCATGGGAGACTTGAAAGAGAGATGAAAATCAAAAGCAAGTAGCAGGAATATTTATGTTACATGATAAAAACAATGAAAATAGTAATTTACTGATGCAGTTTGCAATCAGAAACAAATTATTCATAAGAAGCACATCATTTGCACATAAAGAGCAATTCACCTGGGAACTTGGAGGATACCAGGCATGAAGGAAGTAAACTAGATTGATCATGTTTTAGTCTGGAGATGTAATTTCTCCTCTGTCATTGATGTCAGTAACTGTAGAGGTCCTAATTGTGACAGTGATCATTATCTAGTGAAAATGATTATAAGAGAAAGATTATCAAATGTGATAAAGATGACAAAACAAGAAGGCTGGGTTATGGGACATAGATAAACTTAGTAATAATGTAAAGGAAGCTAAGAAATACCAAGATAACTTGAAAACTAAATTAAATAAAACTGAAAATAACATAGCTGATAAATTCAATAGTATTGATGTAAAATGGAATAGAGTAGAAAATATGATTAAAGAAGCAGCTGCTGAAACAAAAGAACTCATAATGAAGAATGCTTTGAAGAATGTGATGCAGCTATAAAAGAGAACAGAGCCAGAGCACCAATGATATAGCTAAACACTAGAAGTAATCGGGAGAGATACAATGAACTTGGAAAAAAAGCAAATAATATACTAAAAAAAAAAAAACAATTATGAAACAAATAAAAGAAATAGAACAACTTAATACTCAAAATGAAAGTAAAAAATTTTATGTCATCAAAAAATGAAAAAAAAAATCAACCAAGAATTAGTGGATGTAAAAATAAGAAAGGAAATTTATTAGGAGAGAGAGAGAGATAGGCAGAATATTTTAAGGATTTATTAAATAGAGAAGAAAATGGGGGAAAATATTCAATTGGAAACAAGAAAGGACATTCGTGTAGAAGAGAATACCCCTATAAAACCACCAACAACTAGTGAAATTGAAGCTAAAATACAAAAAATGAGAAATAATAAAGCACCAGTAGAAGATAATATAGTTGCAGAATTACTGAAACATGGAGGGATTCAATATGTTTTGTACTACAGGATATATTTTCAACAATCTAGTCCGAGGAAAGAAATGCCAGACAGCTGGAATATTGGCATAATCTGTCCTATTTATAAAAAAGGAGATAAATTTGACTGTAATAATTATAGAGGTATTATATTACTTAATGTAGTTTATAAAATTCTTAAAGAAATTACTGAAAAGAAAATAGGTGAATATTAGTGTGGATTTAGATCAAACAGAAGTACCATTGATCATATATCATACAGATGATGGAAAAATGTTTTGAGCATGCAATAGACCTACATATGCTATTTATAGCATATGTAGGTCTTGAGGGTGTTAGTGAGCCAAGCGGACGTGTCTAAGAAGAGCTCCTGATTGAGATAGGTTATTCTAGGAATAATTAAGTATATATGCGTAATTGTTTGAGTAAAAGCGGCTGTAAACGTTGTGCACTACCGGTATTATTAGTGTGGGGGATTTTTCTTGCCTAAACTAAATTACGAAATCGTTATTATTAGACCTAGTAACCTGCAGAGAAAAGAAAAATGGCAGCAACGTTGTCATTCCATGATTTTAATTTAGATTTCAGTCGTTTCGTTAAGTGTGAGGTCTGTTATATGTATTCCTTCGATTACATAAATGATTTGTGGATGTTTAGCGCGGATGGAAGAAGGGTGTGTGCGAAGTGTGACCTGAATGAGGAACTGATGAATGCAAATATGAAATTGATGACAGAAAATGTTAGTAACAAGAATGTTGCGGGAAACATGAGTGCACATTTGAAAGAGAAGGATGGTGAGAAAGAGAGGCCAAAAAATGTTAAAAAAATCAGAAAAAAAGAAAAGGAGCAATTTGAAAACCATAATGGATGTTAAAAGGGACGAAAGTGAAGCGAGAGTGGCAGAAGGAAACGAAATTGAGAGAACGAATGAAACTAGAAATGGTGTGACGCAGAAATCGAAAGTGAAAAAAATCGAAAGAATGAACGATGGCGAAAATTGGACGCATGTTAAACCGAAAGTACGGAAACAAAGAAAGAGTGAAAGCGACAAGAATGATAGCGAAAGTTGGAAGTATGTTGGACCGAAAGTAGGGAAACGAAGGATGAATGAGAGTAAAAGTGAGAAGGGGGGAGGTCGAAAGTTAGAAAGATTTAATGATAGAGAGAATGTGTGTCGCGAGATTCGGAAGTTGAATTGGATTGGATGAGGCAAGAAATGAAATGATGCGGAATGAAATTAAGAGAATTCAGGTCAAAACTATTAAAATAAATCATGATGGCATGAAGGAGATAACGAAAGATGAGCGAGTGGCGTTGTATGGTGACTCCATTATTAAAGATGTGCTAGAGGATAGAATGCACAAGGGATATTTTCCAGGTGGTAAAATGAGTAGAGTGATTGAGGCATTGGATATGAGGTGGGAGCGAGCAAAAGAGTTAATAGTATTAATTGGTACAAATGATTTGAGAGAGGACAAAGAGCATGTCAGAATGGATATCAGGAGGCTGCTTGGAAGGAAAAAAGAGAACAGTGTGACAGGAAGGGTAGTCAGTGTGTTGCCTAAGTATGACTGTGGTGAAATGAGGCGGAAAGCAAGGATTATGAATGATATGCTGGCAGAAATGTGTAAGGAAATGAGAGTACAGTTTGTTAATGTGTGGAATGAGTTTGAGGGACTTCGTCCCTCAAACTCATTCCACACATTAACAAACTGTACTCCCATCATTTAATAGTCCCACCAATTAATATTCCCACAAAAAAATAAAAAAATATTAATAGTCCCATCAATTAATACTCCCACCAATTAATGTGGAAGAGCAGGAGAGTAAGACAGAAGAGATTGAAGAAGTGGATATGAATGTGGAAGTGAGTGGTATGAGTATAGAAAATGAGAGAATGGGTGTACAAGAGGAGCAGGGAAACAGGGAGGACAGGGGTACACAGTGTGAGAAAGGTGGATGCTCCAAGAGGAGGTGAGAGCATGTGTAGGCAGGAAAGGAATGGGATGACCAGGAATCAAGAGGAAACAGTTGGAATTGAAAAGGGTTCTAAAATGAAGAAGCAGAAAGGGAAACAGCCCCAGTCTAGCATGGAGAGATCACATCGAGTGAGTGGTATCAGTGGAACTAGTTGTGTAGATCCAGAAATGAGCTGTTGTGTTTGTATACCAATGCTAGAAGTATAAGAAACAAGGCAGATGAAATGGTTGCACTAATTGCATCTGTTCGCCCAAAGATTGTTGGAATAAGTGAGATATGGTTGGAAGAGGATGCCATCCTGAGATGGAAGAGTATGATGTGTTTTGTGAGGATAAAAAGGGAGGGCGAGTGCTATTGATGATAGATAAAGAGTTATATCCATATAAAGCAGAGATGCAAGACAGAAATAGTGCCAGTGGTTATGAGGCAGTATGGTGTGAGATAGAGGTGAATGGAATCAAATACTTGGTGGGATGTTGTTATAGACCAGGAAATGTGGATGGTGGTGATAGTGAAATGTATAGTCAAATTATCCAAGCAAATAAGGGTGATCATTAAGGGTGATTTTAATTATGGCAATATAGACTGGAATGATGAGATAGCAACTGGAAGTAAATAAAATGAGTTTCTTGAGTTTTTGAGGGATAACTACCTCAGACAGTATGTAACAGAGGGCACATGAGGATTAAGGGTCTTGGATTTGGTCATCTCATCAGAGGATGTAATTATAAATGAGGTGTCAAATCATCCACCAATTGGTGAGAGTGACCATGAGGTGGTCACTCTCACCAATTACCTGGGTGATTGCCAGCAGTGCTAGGACCCTTGTCAGAAAAGGGTATATGTGGAACTTCAAGGGGGGAGGGTGATTATGAAGAGCTCAGGAGATAGCTTGCGGGTGTAGCATGGAATGAGGAGTTAGCTGGAAAAGAGATCAATGCAGTTTGGGCGATTTTCAAAAACTATCTAGCAGATACAATGTCTAAATGTATTCCAAGCGTGAGAAGGCTAAATAAGGTAGGTGTGAGATGGATGAATAAAGAGATCAAGCATGCAATACAGAGAAAAAGGGCATTGTGGAGGCAGCATAAGGGAAGTGAAAATAACCAATTTCACGAGGTCTACAAAGACCAGGCAAGGAGGTTGACTTGGTTGGTGACAGTAGCTAAAGAGAGGTATGAACAGGTTAGCTAATGAAGCCAAAAAGAATCCTAGGGATTCTTTTGATATGTAGCCAGCAAAAGAAAGAATGATTATGGAAGGATGACATTGATTGGAGAAAATGGTATAAAGACAGCTGTTGCAGAATGTTTGGTGGAGATACTTAATGAGCAGTTCATAAAGATCTTTCAATCTTGTGAATGTGACTTCATGGAGAGATTGAGAGCAGTTGATGATGGGGAGGAGAGACTGACTGTAAGTGAGCAAGAGGTATTTGGGAAGTTGAGTAAACTAGATGTAAATAAGGCTGTGGGACTTGATAATATATCATAGCGTATTCTGAAGGAAAGTGCCAGAGAGTTGACACCTGCCTTGACATATTTTTTTAATATGAGTCTTGCACTTGGTCAAGTTCCTAAGGAGTGGAAGGAAGGCAAGATTGTGCCACTTCATAAAGGAGGTGATAGAACTCAAGCAACAAACTAAAGGCCTATCTATGTGTGTGTCAGGTGCTGTGGTTAAGTTGTTGGAGAAGCTTGTGGGAACCAGGATCCGGAGTTGGGTTGACAACAATGGTATTATCTTTGATGGACAGCATGGATTTGCTAAAGGGAGGTCATGTTTTAGTAATCTACTTACTTATTACAATAAAGTGACTGCTTCCTTGAACAGAGGAGAAAGATACACAGTAATATACTTGGATTTCACAAAAGCTTTTGATAGAGTACCTCATGATAAGTTGACAGTGAAACTAGAGCAGATGGGTTTGGATATTAGATTAGTGCATTGGATTGGAGACTGGCTATCTGATAGGTATCAACAAGTTGTGTATGGGGGTGCGATATCCAGGAAAAGGAAAGTCACTAGTGGAGTGCCTCTGGGATCTTTTTTAGGGCCATTACTATTTAACTTGTATATTAATGATATTGGCGAAGATTTGGATGGAGATATTCAGTTGTTTGCAGATGATGCAAAGTTGAGATGAACCATAAAGAGTAGTGAAGATTTTGTGGCCTTGTAAGAAGACTTGAATAAATTGAGATTGGGCACACAAATGGGGATGTGAGTTCAATGTTGCAAAATGTAAGGTTTTAAAATTTGGATAACAAAGATGGGATGCAGAATTTATGCTTGGTGAGAATATATTGTTGGAGGTAGAGGAAATGAGAGATCTGGGGGTGATAGTGGATAAGGATCTAAAATTTAGGGGACACATCGCCAAACTTGTGAAGACAACACAAAGGCTTCTGGGAATGATGTGGAGGACACTGACATGTAGAGGTAGGGAGATTCTTGTTCCATTGTATAAGGCTTTGATTAGGCCACACATTGACTATTGTGCGCAGATTTGGTCACCGGGTTTTCAGAAGGATGAAGAAATGTTGGAGAGGGGTCCAAAGGCAACTGACTAAGGTAGTTTCTGACCTCGGGAATGTTGAGTGTGAGAAAGATTGAGAAGATGTAATTTGCAGAGTCTGGTGGAGAGGAGGAATAGGGGAGATATGATAGAGACCTACAATTTGGTAAAGGGTTGTTATAAGATCAATGGTGGAGAAGTTTTACAGAGAATTAGTGGGAGATCAGGGGAGAACCAGAGGTCATCCCTGGAAACTGTATAAAGAGAGTGAGAGTAGGGGAGTGAGAGGCAGGTTTTTTTCGTGCAGAGTTGTGAATGATTGGAATGCCTTGCCTGAGAGTGTGGTGTCTGCAAGGAGTTTGAGTGTGTTTAAGACTCGGTATGATGAGGTGTGTGTGTGTGATAAAAGGAAGTCCCAGATGAGTCTTTGACTCCATGAGGTCTTGGGGTAATAATAATAATAATAGACTTTAAGCAAGCATTTGACAGTCTAAACAGAGATAGTCTACAAAAGGCTATGAAAGAATTAGAGATACCACCAAAATTAATTAGATTAGTAATGATGATCATGAAAAAAACAAAAGCAAAAGTTAAAATAGATAATAAATTTAGTGACCCCCTTCGAATTTAATAAAGATGTAAAACAAGGAGATGCACTATGAATAACATTATTTATTATAGCTTTGCATTATACGATTTAAAGATTTAGATCAAAAAGGAACAATTTTTAATAAATCAAGTCAATTATGTGCTTATGTTGATGATGTAGTCATTGTGTCAAGGAATAAGAAACGGTTAATTGAAGTGTATAATGAACTGGAAAGAAAAATTAATGACATGGGATTAGAGATCAATCTAACTAAAACTATATATATGGTGATGTCATCTTCAGAAATAAGAAGAAAACCACATAATCTACAAGTTGGACAGAAAACTTTTGAAGGAGCGACCAGATTTAAGTATCTAGGAGATATTGTAGAGAATGAGGCCCAATCAGCTATAGCAATTAAAGAATGTATCCAAACTGGTAATAAAGCATATTAAGCAAATATGAACATGATTAAAAGCAAGCTAATATGCAAAAGCTAAAATTCTTATATATAAAACACTCATTAGACCTGTGGTTACATATGGTCTAAGTGTGATCTGATCAGAGACTTATACAACAGAATGATAACCCTTTTATCTCTGCAGGTCAGTGTCCTTCTCATAATTGCAGCAATCCTCTGTGTTACCTCACCACCTTTGCAATATGTCCCCGAAATTTCAGGTTTCTATCAGTCATCAACCCCAGATCTCTTGTCTCCTCTACTTCCTCCAGTATAACTCCTCCCATAGAGAATGCAGCATCCCATCGATGTGTCCCAAACCTCAAGACCTTACATTTTGCTGCATAAAACCAATACACCCATTCATTTGCCCATCTATCTAGCTTATTCAAATCCTCTTGCAGGGCTACCACATCTGCACTATTACTAATAATCCTTCCCAGCTTTGCATCATCCACAGACAACTGAATATGTGATGCAACTTAAATATCAGACCCATGTGATGCAACTTAAATATCAGCTTATCACGTGGCACCCTGTCAAATGCCTTCGCTAAATCTAAGAAAATTGCAGTATATGCCTTTCCCTCATCTAATGTTCTTGTAACTTTATTATAAAAGGCTAGCATATTGCTAAAACAAGAGCTCCCATTCACAAATCCATGTTGACTCTCACAGATAACATTATCCTCATCTGCCCAATGCTGTATACAGTGCCTCACTACTTTCTCCAAGATCTTAACAACTACTGTGTAAGCTAAGCACTTTGTAAAACTAGCTAAACAAAAGTCATGGGAAGACTTTGGTAAGAACATAGAAAATAAATATCAAGAAGGTGGCAAGATATTCTGGAGTTTGTTGAAGAAGCTCAGAAATGGAGGAAAGAGTGCAATAAAAGGAATTAAAGATGAGAAAGGTAACACGAAAACTGGAGAAAAAGATATCCTTGAAGTATGGAGTAATTACTTCAAAAAATTGCTAAATGAAATAAGCAGTGATAGCACAGTGGTAAAAAAAACACTAAACAGGCATGCAGTCAGGAATACATATTCGTACTTGAAGTATAAAAAGCCATCAAATGCCTGAAATGTGTAAATGCAGCAGAAGTAGATGATATTCGACCAGAAATGCTCAAGTATGGAGGTATAAAAGTCTTGCAGTGGCTGCACTGCATAGTTCAGGATTGGTCAGAGGGGTGAATTTCAGATGATTGGAGTAGAGCTCTCATAGTACCCATATATAAAAAGGGAAATAAAACTGAATATGAGAATTACAGAGGTATTTCTCTACCGAATGTTCCTGGTAAGATTTGTGCAAGTATACTTGAGAAGCGGTTGAAAAGGATTGTGGAAGAGAAGCTTGGTGAAGAACAAGCTGGATTCAGATCAAATAGAGGCTGTTGGGATCAGATTTTCACTTTACGATAAATAGTTGAGAAATCATGGGAATATACAAAAATATGTATTGGTTATCTACAAATGGTTACAGGTTAGATTCAAGTGTAGTGATGCGCCAACTGTTAGAAAGGGTTCCTTAGACATAATTTCGGTTTCTGCAGTTTGTCTTAGTGAATTATAGTGGAATCTAGGACTTTGCAAAGGCAGCAAAAGTGGAGGAGTCAAGAAAGCACACCACCGTCGAAGCCTAGCCGGTCTCAAGCCCCAGAGAAATGGGGAGGTTAGTGAGAGGCCAACCACCCCCTCCTGTAAAAAGCCTCTGGTTACGAAACAAGTACCACAGAAGTCTCGGATGCCTTTGCAACGATGATTGTTAATCGTTTTGGGACTTGGAATATACGTAGTTTGATGAAAGAAGGTGCTCTTTTTAATGTGACGAATGTCTTACGACAGTATAAAATTGGACTTTGTGCTCTACAAGAGGCGTGTTGAACAGGCCATGGCTCAACCCATAATCAGGGGTCACGCTATTCTACAGTGGTGACGACAGAGGATGAAGAGTCCTCGGAACTGTGTTTTTAGTTAGTGATAAATATTTATGTAATATTTTAGATTTTAAACCTGTGAACAATCAGCTGTGCACTATTAGAGTTAAGGGACATTTTCAAAATGTGTCTATTGTGAACTGTTATGCCCCTACGGAAGAGAGTGTTCGGAGGAAGCCAAAGATTGTTTCTGCGAAGTGCTTGAGTGCACTTGTGTTAATCTACCGTGTTATGACGTCAAGCTAGTGGTGGGAGATTTCAATGCGAAGCTGGGGAGAGAGAGAGCGTGTGTGTGTGTGTGTGTGTGTGTGTGGTGCCCTTTCGTGGGAAGTGAGAGTCTACATGAGGAGTGCAATGATAATGAGACCCAACTTGCGAGTTTCACCTCAGCCACGGGATGCTTTGTAAAGAGCACTATGTTCGCACACAAAGACGTCCACAAGCAGACCTGGAGATCACCAGATGGTAGAACAGCTAACTAAATAGACCATGTACTAGTGCGTCACCACAGCTCCATTTTAGAGGAGCAGACAGAGTGAGTTTTAGCGACCACTACCTCGTAGCCTATGATTTCAGGCACAGAAGCCTTTGCATCCTACCACACAACCTGTATGGGACCTGGACAAGTTGAAAACAGCAGAAGGCAGGCAGGCTTTCCAGTTAGAGCTGCTTTGAGGAGCTACAGGAGGAGGGTGATTTGGATAGGATGTGGGACACCATCAAAAATACGGTCGCGTCTGCTGCTTCGAGGACTGTGAGAAAGAGAAGAAGAAAGGCATGGTTTAATAGACAGTGTGAAGAAGCTGTAGCAAAAACAAAGGGAAGCACTATTGAACTATTTAGCGGACAGAAGAAGGCTGCATATGCGAGGGTGAGAAGGGTGGCGAATAAATATATGTCTACGTAGGGAAAAGCGGATATATCTTAATGAGAAGATGTCCAGCATAGAAAATAATGAGCTAGAAATGTATCAGACGATTAAAGTCCTGCGAGGTGCTCCGACACAAGCAGCAAACATAAGAGTGGAAATCTTCTAACAAACTCAAAAGATGCTCTCGCTCAGTGGCGTAGATATTTTGAGAACTTGCTGAACATCAATACCAGAGAACCATACTCCTTATCAAACTGCTGAACCATATATCGAAGAGCCAACGTTTAGTGAGATTACTTGTGCTGTCTGCATGCTGACAAATAATAAGGCTCCAGGAGTGGACTGCATTCTGACAGAGCTTCTGAAGAATGGCAGGGATGTCCTGCTGGAGCAGCTGCACTGGCTCATCTTGCTGCTATGGCAGGAAGAATGTCTGTTGAACGAGTGGAAGGAGGGAGGAAGGAGGTGCTGATCACCCCTGTATATAAGAAAGGAGGATACGTCTCAATGCGGCAGCTATAGGGGGCATCTCACTGCTGACAACTGGCTACAAGGTGCTGTCTAACATCATGCTGATGCGCCTCACACACACCATATGCAGAAGAGTGCCTTGGTGATTACCAGATGGGTTTTAGGAGGAACCATTCTACAATAGACCAACTCATCACGTTGCGCCAAGTTTTTGAAAAGTGCTGTGAATATAACCACGAAGTCCATAATATTTTCATAGACTTTTCTAAAGCCTATGACTGAATTATACACCTAAAAATGTGGCAGATGTTAGAAGAGCTGGGAATTCCTCGAAAACTCTGAAAAATGGTGCAGGTGTGTGTAGCTGGTTCGAGAGCAAGAGCAAAAGCAGGCGGTGACTTGTTGGACCCATTTCAAGTGCAGACCGGTGTGAAGCAAGGTGATGGGCTTTCTCCGATTCTCTTCAATCTAGTGCTGGAAAAAGTAATTAGAAACATACAGCAAGTGGTGGGTGGAGTCGATATGGGGGTGCAGGTTTGGATTCTTGGCTATGCAGATGACCTGAATGACATGGCACACCAATGGGACGATGCAGTGGCACTAGTTACTCTATTGAGGAAGATGTTGGCCTGAAGATAAACACCGAGAAGACGAAATACCTTTTCATGAGTTGTTATACTGCTCAAGATCTAGAGGGAGCTGCTCAGTTTGAGAGGGTGACGGAATTCAGGTACCTGGGGTCTATTGCGACTGAAGACATCAAAGTCGAAGCTGATGTCCAGAGTCATGAATTCCCCGATTGTGGTCTACTACCAAGTGCATCCCCCTTTTGCCTCGCATTTACTGTCTTGGACTACAAAGGTGGTGTCCAGAGTCGGGTGAATGCCACGATTGTGGCCTACTACCAAGTGCATCCCCTTTTTGCCTCGCATTTACTGTCTTGGACTACAAAGGTGGGACTATACAAGACTTTGATCAGACCTGTTCTCTATGGTGCCAAAGTGTGGACTCTCACGGTGAAGCAAGCCGACCACCTGAGAGTATTTGAGAATAAGATGCTACAACATATCTATGGAGGGGGTCATGGCAGACAGTTATATAGTGTCAATGGAGCATTATACTTCTTAGTCTTTGTTTGGGTTAGTCAGCAGTTAGAATTGAAGGACGTACAGGAAGATGGTTTAATGTTAAATCTGGTGTCAGACAAGAATGTACATTGGTTCTAGGAAAATTTGCCATAAACATTTTCGCCATAAGACATTTTGCATTAATTCATTCATCTTCAAGGCCCACCTTTCCTAACTGGGTTGTGGGGGCAGCAGCTGCAATAGGAACTTCCAATAGTCACTATCCTCTGCCACCATGCTCAGGTGTTCTGGTGGGACTCCCAAATGTGTGCACCCAAGGTTTTGGATATAATCTATCCAGTGAGTCCCTGGCCTTTCACGTCGCCTCCCACCCTCTAGCTTGGCAGAGAGGGCCTGCTGGGGGGGCCTCTTGTGGCATTCTGACCAGGTGCCTGTACTAATGTAACCGTGATCTCTCAACACGGAGAAGCAACGGTTGAGTATTGAGGGTTTCCCCTAATTGTGGAGCTTCTGACTCTGTCAAGTCTTGTCAGCCCTGCAACCCCCTCGAAGGAACCTCATTTCAGCCACTTGGATTCGTGTCCGCATTCTTTCAGTCATTACCCAACTCTCATGACCATAGGTGAGGATGAGGACATAGACTGTATTGAAGACAGCCAGCTTTGCCTTCTGGCTGAACTCCCACTTCAATACTTCCGAACGGCCAAGCTCCTGCAATATTGAGCTTGATGAGCCAATCCGTGTATCTAGCTCTTCGTCCCACTTTCCATGACTCCACTCACATGTAGAGTGCACTGGGATGGTTGTCTTGAGACCAGAAATGTTTCAGTTTTAGCCACACTGATCTTCATTCTGGCTTCTGCACAAACAGCTACAAACCTATCCAGGGTCTGCTGGAGGTGATCTGTGGAAGAGCTAAGCAGAACTAGGTCATCTGCAAGCAGCAGACGTCCAATGCTACATCTTCCAATTCTGACACACTCACTGCCTCGGCTGTGCCTATCAATCCAGTCCATAAATATTATGAAAAGGAGGGGTGACAGAACACACCCTTTGGCATTAATTTTTGTAAATAATCAATGGATGATAAAGATATTACAAATTCATTAAAAAGGCCAATTTTTATTAAGGTGAATGTCAGTGATACATAACATAATGAAATAATTTAAAAATTGTGCAAATTAAGAGATGCTGCGTAAATAATTAACTTTTTGCTGCAGATCGTCAATTCAACAAATCCATCAGTAACATCGCTCATTGGAAAAAATGTTAATGCTGTGAAGCATTTAATTTTCATGTTGAATTCAGCATGTTTGATAGCGCAACTTCAAACCAATGGCAATAATTTTGTGATATAGATTTTGTACCATATGAAATAAACAACTTGTTATAGTTGTTGATGTAAATACATTAAAAAAAGCGTTGATAGTTGCTTTCTCGAAGTCAACCATTAATGTTTCGGGATCAAATGATGAAAGTAAGCCCTTTAAGGCACTGAATAATCTACTGTAAGTTAATTATGATTTGTCAGGAAACAAAGCAAAAAGCCACCGTGGAATCCTTAGGGGGGGGGGGTCCTCATGCCAGTCCCAAGCCTGGATAAAGGAGGAAGGTCGGTCAGATGAGCGTCGATGCTCTGACTGTAAAGAAAAAACACGATTGTTATCTGATGCATATATGATCAACAGCTACAACATGCCAGCTTGGATGTCGCTCGGATCAACAAGGTCCATGATACTGAGCGATGGGTTTGGATCGAAAAGTGGGATACTGAAAGGAAACTGAAACTAACAGAACTGTTATCAGTAGGAACATGGAATGTGCGAACACTTTGGATGGTAGAAAAACTAGAATTACTTCATGAGGAAATGAAGAGATATCGGTGTGAGATACTAGATAAAACTGGTGGAGTTGTGATGGACATCAGCAGGAAAGATAAATAGATGTAAAGTCATATGGTCATGGCATGATACCAAGCATGAAGCAGGAGTTGGTTTCCTTCTTAACAAAAAAGCTAGAAAGGCACTCTCAGGCTATAAACCAGTCAATGAACGAATCATACCAGCAAGATTTCAAGCAAAACCATTTAATATATCAATAGTCCAGATATATGCACCCACATCTGACAGCACAGATGAGGATATTGACTTATTTTACAAAGATCTGACGGAGACAATAGAAACAATACCAAAACAAGATGTATTAATTATTGAAAGAGATTGGAATGCCAAAGTCGGAATACATAATGATGGTTGGGAAAGAGTCATGGGAAAATATGATTTTGGAGAAAAAAATGAACGAGGTGAAAAAATGTTAGAATTTGCTGTGGACCACAATATGATGATCTCTAATACAAGATTCCAGAACAGAACTATTTCCACAGAAGGATTGTGGGAAATGGACATGCCGATGAAATGATAGGAAAACCAAGAACATGATTGATAGGATTAAAAGAAGATGGATAACATCAGTACAGCAGTGGCAAACTTTTCAAGGAGCGGATATAGACTTGGATCATAGTTTAGTGATTGCAAACATCAAGTTGAAATTAAAAAAAAAAATATATAAACCCCATCATCAGAAATGAAGAGAGCAAGAACAAGTGAAGCAGAAATAGGAAGAAGGTGCAGAACAGTGTTAGAGGAGAAACTTAAAAGTGTGGACAAAGAAAAAATTCAAATCTAAGAGTGAAAGGAGTAATGAAGGCAATAGAAGATGCTGTTGAAGAAACAGTATCAGAAGAAGAGAAGATCAAAAAGAAATAGATTAGACAAGAAACACTGAAGTTAGTACAGGAGAAAAGAATGTGGAAGATAAGAAGGAATACATCAGAACAAATAGAGGAGCAATATAGAAGAAAGTGTAATGAGGCGAAAAAAGCAGTCAGCCGGATAAGATGAAATGGTTAGAAGTCCAATGCAATAATATAGAACAGTACTACTATGGAGAGCATAAAACTAGGGAGGTGTACAAAATTATTAGAACCATTAATAGAAGGTGGCAACCATAACAGAATACAGTTAAAGACAAAAAAGGCAAAGTATTGATGAATAAAGATAAAATTGTATAGTGATGGACAAGATACTGTAGTGAGTTATATGAAAAAAGCTAGATTTAGATTGCGTGCATTGGGAAACTGATTGAAGAATTGAAGCAGATATCACCACCAGGTGATGAGTATGATATGGAATCGCTTGATTGGTATTACGGACCTTGTTGATCTGGGTGACGTCCGAGTCTCTTCTCCCAAAAATTGTTGGAATAAGTGAGAACATGGTTAGATGAGGATGACATGCTGATAGGAATAGAGATAGAAGGGTATGATGTGTTTTGTGAGGATAGAAGGGGTAAAAAGGAAGGGGAGTGCTATTGATGATAGAGAAAGAGTTATGTCCATACAAAGCAGAGATGCAAGAGGGAAATAGTGCCAGAGGTTTTGAGGCAGTATGGTGTGAGATAGAGGTGATTGGAATGAAATACTTGGTTGAATGTTGTTATAGATCAGGAAATGTGGATGGTAGTGACCATGAAATGTATAATCAAATTAGCCGAGCAAATAAGAAAAGAGTGATCATTATGGGCAATTTTAATTATGGCATTATAGACTGGAATGATGAGATAGCAACTGAAAGTAAAGAAAATTAGTTTCTTGAGTTTTTGAGGGATAACTACCTCAGACAGTATGTAACACAGGGCACACGAGGATTGAGGTCTTGGATTTGGTCATCTCATCAGAGGATGTAATTATAAATGAAGAGTCAAATCACCAACCATTTGGTGAGGGTGACCATGGTTGATTAACTAGGTGGTTCCGAGCAGTGTGAGGACCTCTGTAAGAAAAGGATATATGCGGAACTATAAGGGGGGGGGGGTATGAAGAGCTCAGGAGACAGCTTGCAGGTGTAGCATGGAATGAGGAGTTAGCTGGAAAAGAGATCAATGCAGTTTGGGCAATTTTCAAAAACTATCTAGCAGATACAATGTCTAAATGTATTCCAAGGGTGAGAAGGTTAAATAAGGTAGGTGTGAGATGGATGAATAAAGAGATCAAGCATGTGATACAGAGAAAAAGGGCATTATGGAGGCAGTATAACAGAAATGGAAATAACCAATTCCATGAGGACTACAAAGACCAGGCAAGGCAGGTCTTTGTAGAAATCTTTCGATTTCTACAAAGATTTCTACATATCGAAAGATTTCTACATATCGAAAGAAATCCTAAGGAGTTCTTTTGATATGTAGCCAGCAAAAGAAAGAAAGATTATGGAAGGATGACATTCATTGGGGAAAATGGTACAAAAACAGTTGATGCAGAAGGTCTTTCAATCTTGTGAATGTGACTTCATGGAGAGATTGAGAGCAGTTGCTGGTGGGGGGGAGAGAGAGACTGACTGTAAATGAGCAAGAGGTGTATGGGGAGTTGAGCAAACTAGATGTAAATAAAACTGTGGACTTGATAATATATCACCAGATATTCTGAAGGAATATGCAAGGGAATTGATGCCAGCGTTCACATATTTTTTTAATACGAGTCTTGCACTGAGTCAAGTTCCTAAGGAGGGCAAGATTGTGCCACTTCATAAAGGAGGTGATAGAACTCAAGCATCAAACTATAGGCCTATCTGTGTGTCAGGTGTTGCAGTTAAGTTGTTGGAGAAGCTTTTGAGAACTAGGATTTAGAATTGGGTTGACAACAATGGTATTATCTTTCATGGATAGCATGGATTTACTAAAGGGAGGTCATGTTTAAGTAATCTACTTACTTATTACAATAAGGTGACTGCTTCCATGGAAAGAGGAAAAGGATACTTAGTAATACACTTAGATTTCCAGAGGCTTTTGATAGATTACTGCATGGTAAGTTGATAGTAAAACTAGAGTGGATGGTGTTGGATATTAGATTAGTGCATTGGATTGGAGACTGGCTATCTGATAGATGTGAACAAGTTGTGTATGGGGGAGCGATATCCAGGAAAAGGAAAGTTACTAGTGGTGTGCCTCAAGGGTCTGTTAGTGCCATTGCTGTTTAACTTGTATATTAATGATATGGGCAAAGATTTGGATGGAGATATTCAGTTGTTTACAGATGATGTAAAGTTGGGATGAACCATGAAGAGTAGTGAAGATGTTGTGGCCTTACAAGAAGACTTGAATAAATTGAGTGATTGGGCAGGGGAATGGAGTTCAATGTTGCAAAATTTAAGGTTTTAAAATTTGGTAAACAAAAATGGGATGCAGAATTTATGCTTGGTGAGGATATATTGTTGAGGTGGAGGAAATAAGAGATCTGGGGGTGATAGTGGATAAGGATCTGAAATTTAGGGGGACACATAGCCAAAATTGTGAAGACAACACAAAGGCTTCTGGGAATGATGCGGAGGACACTGACTTGTAGAAGTAGGGAGATTCTTGTTCCATTGTATAAAGCTTTGATTAGGCCACACATGGACTATTGTGCCCAGATTTGGTCACCTGGTTTTCAGAAGGATAAAGAGATGTTGGAAAGGGTCCAGAGGCAACTGACTAAGGTAGTTTCTAACCTCTGGAATGTCGAGTATGAGGAAAGATTGAGAAGATGCAACTTGCAGAGTCTGGTGGACAAGAGGAAGAGGGGGAGATATGATAGAGACCTACAAGTTGTTAAGGGGTTGCTATAGAATCAATGCTGGAGAGGTTCTACAGAAAATAGTGGGAGATCAGGGGAGAACCAGAGGTAATCCCTGGAAACTGTATAAAGAGGATGTGAGCAGGGAGTGAGAAGTCGGTTTTTTTCATGCAGAGTGAATGATTGGAATATCTTGCCTGAGAGCGTAGTGTCTGTCGAGAATTTGAGTGTGTTTTAAAGCACAGTATGATGAGTTGTGTGTATGATAAAAGGACCTCCTAGATGAGTCTTTGACTCAATGGGGTATTGGGTAATAATAAAATAATAATGACTGTTTTTACATATCTATGCTTTTCATGTCAACCCAATTCTGGATCCTATTTCTCCCTAACCTCTCCAACACTTTAATCGCAATGCCTAATACACAAATTGGAGTTTTTTATATTAGATTATTATAACTTTAGTTCGTTCTGTCATCTTCTTTATGAAGAGTTACAATCGTGATGTTCTTCCGCTCCTTTTGGAACTTGACCCAATATAACAGTCATATTAAACAACTATGCCAAGGCAGATGTTTAATTTCATTCACATTATTCCTCAAAACACAAGGTGATATATCATCGAGTCCCACAGCCTTATTAACATCGTTTGCTCGGGGGGGGGGGGACTCTTGTTCACTCGCAGTCAGTCCTGCCCCCCCCTCTCCACTGCTCTTCGATTCTGTATGATATCACACTCACAAGGATGAATATTTTTATTAACTGTTCATTTAATATCTAAAGTATATATCTTCTGCAGCAGCTGCTATCTTATTTCTATTTTCAATCTATGTCATCCTTCCATAATCATTGTCTTTTCTGCTGGCTATATATTAAAAGAATTCCCTAGATTTTTTGTAGATAGAATGCCATGTTGCAGACCTATCTTATTCTTGTTGAGAGGCTTATACGCTGGTTAGACATAATAACTGATATTTAAGGAATTGACAGCGTATACTGGAAATATAGATTAAATAAACTTTAATATACACTTTCCGATATTTCGGCGAACGTCACGTTGCCATCTTCTTGGGAACTTACTAAAAAGACACGTGCACACAAGTACTAATACAACAAATGAGACTAGGACGCTAGCGTTTTCCTAAAGTCCTGATGGTGCCCCCCTGGCAGGCTATATTGGTAGTTCTTGGCCTTTGGGCTGAAGTTCTTTTGATAAAAGTTTCCCAAATTTGGGGCAGTTTCATGCATCCAAATTTGTTGAGGTTTGGCATGTTCCTAAGGGCCGAGGCTGATTCCATGAATAGTCTTTCATACTTGAACTTGCTGCGGTGTATTACTGTGGCTTTCTTCCATCTTATTCTGTGGAGAGTATCCAGAGCGTGGTCTGCAAGCCCAGAGTGGCTGTACTGGTGAAATCGGATGTAATCCTTGTGTTCTGAGATTCTGATATTTGCTGTCCTGCCTGTTTGGCCAAAGTAGGACAGTTTACAGCTGCAAGGGACCTGGTATACACCAGGTAGGTCTAGGGGAAGTGGTTGGTCTTTGGTGGAGCAGATAAGGGATGCCAGTTTTCTATGTGATCTGTAACAGGTGGTCAAGTCATGGATTTAGAGTAATCTTTTTTGTGAAGGGGAGGGGGTGGTGGGTTGTGGATAACTGGGTTAAGTATTTTTTGGAGGGGGTAGCTGTTGGCTGAGAAAGTGTCACGGATGTGATTTAGTTCAGTGGTTAGGGCTTGATCATTAGAACAGATTATTTTTGCCCTGTTGAATAATGTTTTAATAACTCCATATTGTTGTGAGGGGGGGGGGGGGATTGTTGGTGAATGTATCTGCCTGTATGGGTGGGTTTTCTATAAACTGAGAAAACCAAGGTTCCATCAGGTTGGCGGGTGACTTTAGGAAAACGCTAGCGTCCTAGCCTCAGTCTCATTTGTTGTATTAGTACTTGTGTGCACGTGTCTTTTTAGTAAGTTCCCAAGAAGATGGCAACGTGACGTTCGCCGAAATATCGGAAAGTGTATATTAAAGTTTATTTAATCTATATTTCCAGTATACGCTGTCAATTCCTTAAGTATTAGTTATTATGCAGACCTATCTGTTTGGCAAATCGTTGACAAATTATGCCATTCCAGATCAACAATCATTCACCCCCCCCCCCCCCCACCCCCCCCCCCCCCCACCCCCCCCCCCCCCCACCCCCCCCCCCCCCCACCCCCCCCCCCCCCCACCCCCCCCCCCCCCCACCCCCCCCCCCCCCCACCCCCCCCCCCCCCCACCCCCCCCCCCCCCCACCCCCCCCCCCCCCCACCCCCCCCCCCCCCCACCCCCCCCCCCCCCCACCCCCCCCCCCCCCCACCCCCCCCCCCCCCCACCCCCCCCCCCCCCCACCCCCCCCCCCCCCCACCCCCCCCCCCCCCCACCCCCCCCCCCCCCCACCCCCCCCCCCCCCCACCCCCCCCCCCCCCCACCCCCCCCCCCCCCCACCCCCCCCCCCCCCCACCCCCCCCCCCCCCCACCCCCCCCCCCCCCCACCCCCCCCCCCCCCCACCCCCCCCCCCCCCCACCCCCCCCCCCCCCCACCCCCCCCCCCCCCCACCCCCCCCCCCCCCCACCCCCCCCCCCCCCCACCCCCCCCCCCCCCCACAAGATTAAATCATGATAGTTGTCACAAGTAAATGAATATTAAGTAACAAATTACAACTTTATGAGATTGTTATTAAGTGAGACTGGTTGGTTTAGATTATAACTAAGACAAGGCAAGAAATTATGTGACTAAGCCATCTTTTCTTGTAATTCTAGATGAAATATTATTATTATTATTATTAAGAGACATCCAGGGAATCATGGACTCATCAAGAAAGGCTACACATCATCCACACCAGCTGCTGTTCCCTATTTTTATTCATTCATTCAATGTAGTGAGTTGTACTTGCCATATCAAGAGGCAAGCTGTTCCACACCCACTCCTCTCTGAGAGAGAAATCTAATTCTCATGCCTTCTTATCTGCACCTTTCCTTTTCCTCTCCCCATCTTCCATATAAAAAAAAAGTTTCATCAACCTATATCCTATAACACCCTCTCATGCGTTTGTAGGACTATTGTATCACCTCTTCCTGCTTACTAGTATTTAATCTTAGTCTGTATTTCTAATCTACATTCCATAATCTCAAAATCAATCTTTAACTCTTCTTTGCATCCTCTCCACAGCTTTGATATCCCCTTGAAACCTATGAGACCAAATCTACACGCATGCACAACGGGAAGATTTTTAAATGCTGCTTCACACCACCATCCATTGCAAAAGTTAGGCATAATTAAAACTTTACGAGACAGGGCATACAACATATCTAGCACACCAATTAAAAGAAATGAAGAACTGTACTACCTGACACAGAACTTTGCACTTAATGGTTTTGAACCCAGGATGATCAAAAAGATTCTTAATGCAACTCCCTTACTTAAACAAGATTTCAAGGATGCAATCATGCTGCCTTACATCAAAAATGCCACAGAGAAAGTGGCTGCATTGCTCCGTGAGTACAACATAAAAGTGGTTTTTTTACCTTTACAAAAAATATCTATATTCCTACATCCACCAAGACCTCCACATCACCCCATGAAAAACCCAGGCATCTATGACATTCATTGCTCTTGGCATTTGTTATGTAGACCAGACAGGAAGGTCGGAAGAGATCTGCTTGTCTGAATACATAAAAGACGTTAAAAAAAAGAAGAGAGCATAAATCAGGAATGGCATTCCACACAACCACTACTGGCCATCAAGTACTCTGGCAACAAACAAAAATATCATATATTGATAATAACGGGTTTCACAAGAAAATTTAAAGAAGCCTCACAAATGCTTAGGATCCCTACACAATGCAGTAAAACTCAAGGCTTAATTTTACATCAAATTTGGTCTGCTTTCATCAAAAATTTAATTGCCATGGACCTAGGATATAGCGCGCATGATACCACAGAACGTGATGACCACAACTAGCAATGTTCCAATACTCATACAGTAATGAATGTATACGTTTGCATTCTGGTTTATCAATTTAACAGTTATGAAGTTATAAAAAACATCTAATATGTGTAATTAATCATTAATAGGCTTTTATTGTATAAAACTTTTATGCACCATTATCCCTGATGACGTAAGTCTTTCGATGCATGAAACTTGTAATTTGTTTATTTTTAATAAACTCTTTATATTACAATGTGGTCTGAATACCAAAAACTACCTATGGAATCTTCAGAAGTTATCAACCAGTGACTTGGAACTTTGCCAACAAAGTTCAAAAGTTCGGAAGCACTATGGGTATCTTCAAACTTCTTATACCAAACTTTGATTTTGGTATTGCATATAAATGCAAATATATATAAATAAATATAAATATTTATATATAAATGCAGCAGACTGCATTTATCAAAGCAGTCTCTTGCACAAGGGCATACAGTGTGTTTTCACTTATAATGGCTCCAGTGTACTGGGGATGCTGGTCAGTTAAGTGAAGGAACTATGAAGGAGTTATGTATTCAGATATGCATATGAGCATGATACCAGCTTGCTGATGGAAATTCTTTGAAATTTACTTCATTTCTTTGTCAAATAATGTTATGTATTATTATTATTAGATATTCTCTTAACAAGATATCCTCTTAAAATTCTGTATATAATTGGACACCCTCCCTGTATTTATTTCAGATTTTTAATTTGTGTGATCAGATTATATGTCTAATTATATAATTTTTTTGATTTATTTAACTAGAATTTACAGTACAGTAACCTATCCTTGAGCAGCCAATCAGCAGAGATGAATTTTTTGTAGTATGTGAAATATCGTCAATTATTTTATTATTATTATTATTTATTTATTTATTTTTGCTTTGATTTATTGGAGAATTAGGATCTAGCTCTGTCACTGTCATGGCCTTTATACATTTTGCTCCTTTTCATATTGTGAAGTTTCTAAGTATCTAAGCTGAGTTTCTAAGTATCTATTTAATAAGGCTACTCTCAGCAATTTATGTGTCAATTTTATTACCTCTTTCCTGCTTATATGATAACTCTATAATTTATATTCGTTCAACCTGTCTTCATAGCTCATATTCATAGACAACATTTATTTATTAGTCTTGGTTAGTTATCTTTCTCTAGCTGTCTGTCATTACTTGTAGTGGTGTACAATCAAATGTTGACTAAAATGCAACAGCTAATTTATTTAACTAGAATAAGAAATGTGAATAAGAAAAAATATATTTTAATGGTTTGCCATGTGAATAGAATCTGTAACAGCTGAAATGTAAATAAAAGGAAAGATATTTTAGTGTTTTTGCTATGTGGTTTTCGATAGAAATTTTGCTATGTGGCTTCGATAGAAATTGCATGCTGGCGACCATGACCCTAGCGCAGGTTCTGCATGTCAGCATTTGCCGGTGCCTGTTGCTTCAAGATCAAACAAGTATAATAAGTGCACACTCTAGAATTCAGTGGTAGGTTAATTGTGTGTTTATATATATATATATATATATATATATAAATCGTATACAAATTTTTTTTTAAATTTTTCTCTGAGGTTCAGTGCGCCACTTTTAATCATGCAATGCGCCACTTTTGGCGCATGCGCCATAGGTTGGCCACCCCTGGTCTAAATGATCCTTTGTATTGCAGGTTAAAATGAATGGGCTTATAATGGAGAATAATTTCAAAACTCAAGACTATTATAACATCATAAGATCATTGGTTCCAGAATTGGATGGAGCAAAACCAGGTCAGCTCAAATGTTCCAGGTATGTATAATCATTTTAAAAATTTAATTTAAAAAAATGCATTAAAGTAGAAATATAAAGCATGTATATAAATATATATTATAATATCATCCAAAGATAAGGCTGACCCTATTAGTATCATTCTTGTCTTCCAAGTTCTTTATTGATGACCATGGCAAAATATCCCCTCCCCCAATTTCACCAAGAACTACTCACTTCAAATCATCTCTAGTTTTTCACCAAAAAGAAATCAGAATAATCCTGAAAAACTTGGACATGAACAAGGCATCTGGTTCTGATAGTATTACCTATTATGCTAAAAACATGTGCTTCAGAATTAACACCTATCCTATATTATCTCATCAATGTTTCCTATTTGACTTGCATCTACTTTACAGCATGAAAACAAGCTTTACATTCAGCCCATATCAAGAAAGATAACAAGAGTCAGCCAAAAAACTACCGTCTGATTGCTCTTACTTCAGTTCACTCAAAAAAAAAGTGTGAAGGCCAGCAACAGCTAATTTCTGTGCTATCTGGAGAGCCACCGGCTAATCAGTGACCAGTAATATGGATACTGCCACTCTTCTCTTCTAGTATTTGCCACTCGCCTCTGGACTCAAGCCATGAAAAGATTTGGTGACACTCGTGTGTTTGCTCTTGACATTTCTATGGCATTTGAAGAGATTTGCTCAGCAATCACCATGCTATGGTCTGTCCCTTTGCAACTGGTTGCCTGCTTCCTCTCTGGTTACTCAGTATATATCACAGCAGATGGTTTCCTCTCTTCAGATTTCTCCACAGATTCAGGAGTATCCCAGGTCTCTGTACTTCATCCACTAGTTTCCTCCTGTACATAAATAACCTGCTCTCAATGACTTCAGAAACTATATATACTATGCTGATGACACTCTACTCTTCCTTCTTGTTTGATAGACCCTTGTAGTATCCGCTCATTAGAAGCCTCAAGACTTCTATAATTAATGCCTTAAACTTTTTAATATTCTTCACTGGGATGAATATAACCTTAACTGCAGCACTACTAAAACACAATTCTGTATAATTTCTAAATAGATATCCTATTTAGATATCTAAGGATCAGATTTCTCTTCTGGGACTAACCTACATGTCTAGCCTTTCCTGCCATAAACACATCTCAGCCATAGTTTCAGCTTCTAAAAAAATTAAGTGTACTTTACTCCACAAGGCACTATGCTTCATCTATACAACTGATAACATTGTATAAATCCCAAATCTGCTGAAACCTAAAATATCACTTTCTGACTTATGCCTCTTCTACAGGTACTTTCATGGTCAGTGCTCCGCTGAATTGGTCACTATCATTCCTTCACTTTCTTCCAAAACGGTAAGAACAAGAGCACCTGTTGATCAACATCTCAAACCAATCTCTCTTTCTCCTTGTTTCATCCCATATACTTATGTATGTTCTCTGGAACAGCCTCTCCTCCCTCATTCTGTCTTTCACAAAGAATATAATGCTAATTTAGCTATTCAAAAAATGTATAAACAAATTTCTTCTTTCTTTTTACTCTTTTGTCTATTGTTATGTCCCTATCTTATTATTTTGTTTGTCTTACAAACTGCCTTCGTCTATATTCTCCTAACTTCTACTTTCAAAACATCACCAAAAATTCTAATAATATCTGAATTATTGTTCCCCGTAGTATCCCTAGTATTTGTATTTTAACTGCGCCCTTTGGGATATTTAGTTTAAGATATTTTATACATAAACAGAGAAAGGAACTCAAATATCTGAAAGTGTAACTATTGCAGTCGTGACACTATTTCTTGTTTCTCAACATTAATCCCCCGCGTGGTTAGGCTCGAATGTTTCTAAGCAGTGCATTGGATTAGCAATATCAGACAACTCTTTTTATCATTTAAACAAAAGTTTATTATTTCTCTAAACATGGTACATATCAAAATACTCAACTAAATTACTTGCATACTAAAATTAGCTTAATACAAGTAGTTGGGCTATGATTCGACAAAAGTTACTATGATCATGCCGCCACAAAATTTCATACAAAACATGAATTCACTTAACATAAAAATTTTAGATCACCACACATTATTAGATTATTCAACTTCAAGTACACTAACAAAATCATTAACTACTCTAGCACATGCTTATGACAATTCCGATTCTCTACACATCACACTAGGCATTCAAATTCCTCAGGCTACTTGATTACTCAATTCGTTCTAATCTAACTCAATATTACCAAAACCGTTTACTTCATTTAACACACAACTGTCATTAACTTTCCTTTTACTATGTAGTAGGCACTCAAGATTCTTAGGATAATTAATTATTCACAAATTATCAACCTTAGCTAACTTACTTTTAACACTCTCTATCAAATTATAATTTCTCCCTAATCATCTTAACAGTTCCGTATTATGACAATGGTACCTAATATAAACAACTTCTAGTCAACATAAGACAAAGTTCACAATACCTTTCTTTAGCTTCACTTACGGGCCTTTACCTTCTACTGAACGAACTTCTTGCAATTCAGGGCTATATAAACATCTGCATGGTCGGCTGTACTATCCGAGACGAGAACATCGATATTTTCACAACTTCCTAAGACTCTATGGTATATTTCGCTTTCTACATAGGAATACGGGAATAGCTTTCCCGCTCACCTTCGATTCCTTGTTGTGGCATGAGGATATAAGCCATATCTCCCCACTCATGAACACCGTGAAATCCACTAGAAAACCAAACTAAAACCACCGCGACTATCCAAACGTTTTTTCTCCTCTCGCAAAAAAGGCAAAAAGGCCTCAAGCCTCCTTGACTGTCTAAACGTCTTCCCCAAAACCCAAAAGAGCTTACTCCTCGAAAAAAAAGCCCCGAGGGGGGGGTTACCAACCCTTTTATAGCTGCTTCTCTAACGGCACCCTTTCTTACTTCTTTTTCCCACCTCCTGCTTGTTTTCCGTCTGTCTACCAATTGGGTAGCATTTGGCCGCCATACGTCATTTTGATCGGCAACTCGTAACGAAGTTTCTATCCGGGTATAGGCCCTAAGCGATATTCCGTTATTTCTCTTGTTAGCCTCTATCTTAACCCCTTTTTAAACCTTTTCTCAGAATTCTACTTAATGCTTAATCTGTAGCCTCTTACATAGCGTATTTCATGACTCATTCTTTTATACTTATGCACTTAACTCATTCATTCTTAATCGCATTACTATATTAATTCTTAGTTAGCTACTTATTTAATACAAATTCCTTGTTTAGTCATAATACATCTTAATACATTCTTTTCTTTTGTTACCTTAACTAAACAATAGACCTTTACATTTTACTCAATTTATACTGGATGCAAGAATATTTTATTAGTTAAATTGGAGTTTCCCGGAACAATAATAATAATAATAATAAAAATTATCCTTTTTATGTAGGGGTTTTTTATTTATGTTATTTATTTTTCATGTTACACCATGATAACTGAGAATACTATATTCTCAAGATATCAGGTGTAACACTATGCTTGGCAGCACATGTGCTATAGGTGTTGCAGCCTATTGTCTGTGAGTCAGATATAAAAAAAAAAACTGTGTATGTGCATGTGTATATAGACATAACTTAGAGATATATATTTAATATTAAGTATCTAATATTATGATTAAACTTTTTCTTAATCTTGAAGTCTGTCAAAGTTAGACTTGTTACAGAAAACTATCTAACTCTATACTTGCCTGCAGCATTTGAATGCATTTAGTATTTATATATTCAAGAAATTCCATCTGTTACATTTCCATCTCAGAAATTATTATTATCAAGACCTCCATGGAGTCAAAAGACTCATCGTGGGATGTCGTTTTTAGGAATCACAAAGCTTATCATACCACTCCTTGAACCCATTGACCTTTCCCACTTCAACCACTCTCTCTCAGGCAATGCATTCCTAGGTTCAACCACCCTCCATGTAAAGAAACCACTCCTCACCCTCTTGCGCACAGCCGCCTTTCTAACAGGGATGGCCCCTTGTCATCACTCCTTCCCACTGTTCCACCAAGTGAAAGAACTCTCCAATGTCTACCCTGTAACTACCTCTCACCAGTTTTAAAGTCTCGATCATATCACCTCTCCTTCTATCCACCAGACTCTGCAGTCCAAACTCCCTCAGCCGATCCTCATAACTCATATTGTACAGTACTGAAACCATCTTTGTTTTCTGCCTCTGTACCCTTTCCACAGTCAATTTATTCCCTTCAAATCCTGGTGACCAAATCCGAGAACAATAGTCTAAGTGTGGTTTGATCAGGGTCTTATACAATGGAATGATAACTCTTTTATCTCTGCAGGTCAGCATCCTTCTCAGTATTGCAGCAATCCTCTGAGTTACCCTCACCACCTTTGCAATATGCTTCCTGAATTTCAGTTTTCTATCAATCATCACCCCCAGATCTCGTCTCCCCTACTTCCTCAGTACAGCTCCTCCAATTGAGTATGAAGCCTCCGATCGATGGATCCCAAACTTCAAGGCTTTGCATTTTGCTGCATTAAACCGACACTCCCCCATTCATTTGCCCATCTGTCTAGTTTATTCAAATCCTCTTGCAGGGCTGCCAGATCTGCACTATTACTGATAACCAGTGGTGAGCTATGGAAATTTTAACAAAGGGCTCGCATCGTCGAGCAAAAAAAAAAAAGAAAAAAAAAAGGCCTAACTTAGCTCTTATAATACTTATATGGCGACTTTGTAGAGCTTCTGACAGATATGATAATTCTTGTAGGATATCAATCATTAATGCTACGTTTAAAAATGCCAAATTGAGAAGTCGGTTTAAAAAGCCCTTATATTTATCGTTCGATGCAAAATGCTTGCATAAAGCTCGGTAATTTTTCTACAAAGCAAGAGCCGTTCGTAAACTGCAAGCTGCCCATCATGGTCCAAACACACGGCTGATCTTTAAAATTTCGATATCAAGGTGTTTTGAAATCGTATTTTTTGGTGATTGATGATAAAAAGCATATAATTTATCCATAAGTATTTCAAAAGATTTTTTCTTTGATGTTTTTCATAATCATCTAATGCTAAGTGTAAACGATGAGCGCAATGCCAAATCACAACGTTGGGAAATTTTTGTAGAGGTTTGATTGCAACACTTGATTTGTTTCCTAACATTACACTAGCTCCATTAGAACAAAATGCAATGAAATGATTTTTTATATAGTTATCAGAAAATCCATATGAATTTAAAGTAGCAATTATAGTAGCATGTATACGTTCTGTGGTGGTATTTTGTAGTTCTACAAGATTATTAAACAAGAAGAAGAACAAGGAGCTCACAAATTTGAGAAAATTTTAACAAAGGGCTCACGCGAGCCCTTATAGCTCACCACTGCTAATAACCCTTCCCAGCTTCACATCATCCGCAAACAACTGAACGTCCCCTTGCAATCCATTGACAATATCACTGATATAAAGGTTGAACAATACAGGTCCCAGTACTGAGCTCTGTGGAACCCCACTTGTAACCTTCTGCTTCCTTGATATTGCCCCACCATACACAACTCTCTGATACTATCAGTCAGGCAATCCTGAATTCATTTGACTAACCCAACATTTAAACCCATGTGCTGCAACTTAATTATCAGCCTATCATGTGCCACCCTGTCAAACGGCTTTGCGAAATCCAAAAAAATGACAGTATATGCCTTTCTCTCATCAACTGCTCTTGTCATTTTATTATAAAAGGCAATCATATTACTAAAGCAAGAGCACCCCTTAACAAATCCATGTTGATTCTCACAGATAACATTATCCTCGTCTGCCCAACTCTGTATAAGTCCCTCACTAATTTCTCCAAGACCTTAACAACTACTGATGACACACAAACAGGCCTATAATTAGACACTTCCAGTCTGCTACTGCCCTTATGCAGCGGCACTATCTTACCTTCCTTCCATTCTCTGGGTATCTTTCCCACAGCCAGACATTTATTGAAAAGCCAGGTCAACGGAGCTGTCAGTTCTTTAGCACATTCTCTCAAAACCCCATGATGAAATACCATCCAGTCCAACAGCTTTACTGGTATCCAGAGTACTCAGTATTTGGAATACACTCTCCTCTTGCATCTCTAAACCCTGAACCTGCCCTATCCCTCTAGTATTAAAACCTCCTCCAGGATGAAATACTCCAATAAAGTGTTCATTGAACAACTCCATTATGCCCTCTGCATCAGTCACTTCCCATTTTTATCCCACAATGTCATTCTTCCACAATCGTTTCTCCACCTACTGGCCACATAGCTAAAAAATTCCCTAGGATTTTCTTTGGATCTTAGTGCCAATCTCTTCTCATATTCCAGTTTTGCCTTCGTCACCATTTTGGTCACTCTCCTGGCCTGCGTCTTATATTCTTCATGTATCTGTCCTCCACCCCTCTCCTTATATCTCTTCCATAATCCCTTTTTTCAACTGCAGTTCCTGTTTGATATTGTTTGTCCTCCACTTTACACCAAATTGTGTCCGCTTCTTCACCCACGGAATACAGCTTACTATTGCTGCTAACAAATATTCTTTCACAATTTCCCAAGCACTAATGATATCCTGGCCTTTCCATTCTGCCCTCCATGGAACTGCCCCTAGTTGATACCTAAGACTATTATAATCACCCGCCTTATAATTCCACATACGTTCCCTTTTCTTTGATACACCGGCCTTCTGTTTATCTTCCAAGTCAAAACCACATGGTCACTCTCTCCAACTGGTGGGAGAGATGTCATCTCACTTATTATCAGCTCTTCTGATGCTGTGACCAAATCCAAAGCTCTTGAACCTCTTGTTCCCTCTATTACATGCTGTCGAAGACATTTGTCCCCTCAAGAATTCCAGAAATTCTATCCCTTTCTTACTACTTGAATTTTCCTCTTCCCATCTTATACTATCCCAATGGCTTTAACAGGCCTTTAAGGCCCACAACCTTCCAAGCATGCTTGGATTTCATAACCGAAATACGAGGATAGAATGGTCACTCCTATGCCTCAAGGTATTCTTGGCTGTATCCATGTGTGTTCACGGGGCCGGTTTGCCTGCTTGCGGGATGAAAAACACCAGATAAACTGGCGGTAAAAACCCTACTGCCCGCGCCCAAGACCGGCTAACTTGGCTATGGCTGAGGAAGATCCTTCAGCTCCTCACGTCTCCGACGGGAATCGAACCTAGGACACTCCTTCCCCAGGCATATGGTTGCGAAGCGCAAAGCCACTGGGCTAACCGCGCAGATCTCCCATAACAATCATTCTTCTTGCACTTGTCAAGCTCAACTGCCTAAACATCTCCTGGTCCCCACCCTCTGTGCTCCCTGGTTTACAACAACACCCCACTAAGTATCGTGTCTTGGCCACTTCTACCTAACACCATATGCTTTCAAAACCATTTGTGCCACTGCTTCCAAAGCCTCCACTCTTAGAGGACATAAGTCATCACTTATCATAAGCAGTACTCCACCACCACGTTTTCCTTTCCTATCCTGCTGAAAAATGCTGTACCCTGCCACTTCAATTCCGGTTATTATATCATCCTCTGTCAACCACGTCTCAGAGATCCCAATAATCTTTGGCCAGGTTGATGCTATCAGTGCCACCAATTCATCTCCTTTATTGCGGATACACCTGGCATTAGTATAGAGCATAAAAATGTCACTACTTCTATACCTATCATTGTCCCCTCTCAACCCCCCTGGGCTCAATGTTACCTGATGTCGTCCCCCTTCCCCAAATGCATTTTAATCTTTTCATGTTGAATACTTGTATGCAGTTTGCTATGTTCATTTTCAAATTGCTAAGTTGTTGGTATTTTTATGTGCATATGTTTGTGGCCTGCAATGCAGAATGATCGTCATAAATTCCAGATTCTATTTTGAAAACACAAATGTGGAAAACTTCCTTCTGCTCAAATGGCAATTGCGTTTATAAGTCCTACACAAAGGAGAGAGGAGATTATTAGTCACCTTCCCATGTTTTTCACCGCTAGATGGTATTATTGATATAGCATCATCCAAAGAAAAGTTGACCTCCTGTCATTATTCTTCTCTAACTCTTGTTTAAAGAACCAAAACGAATCACTTCCAGCTTACTTCCTCTGATTACTCATGAAAAAGAAGAATAACTATTAGTTTGAATGCTAACAACAATTCTCCTGGTTCTAGTGAACACACCAGTTGTGCTCAAGAATTAACAAAAAATTATACTAGCTTTTAGCATTTTTCACTGTTATCTGCCTGACAGTAGTATGGAAGAAAAGGAAGATAAAAGACAATAGATCAAACTTTTGTACCTACTTCAGGTCTCTCTAAAATAATGGAGAAAGTTATTAGCAGCCAAGCTTCCAAGCTTCATACTTGGAGCCCTATTCTATCAGCATGAATTCTGCCACTCTTGATCCACAACACATCTTGACAGCATTACTGCTTTGGACTTCATTGTTTATTCATGTATGAATAGGAACATATATACAGAAATTACTGAAATAAGAGAGCCAAAAGACTTCACTTCGGCGATGCAAAATTATTCAAATTAAGTGGATATTGAGTCCAACATTATTTCAAAGCCGAATAGAGAAACTACAAGAGTTTCGAAAGAAAGTATAAAAGTTTCGGTGGATCCAAGTGTAAGCAAGCCTTTCATGACAGGGGCAATTCATAGTGAAGGTGGAGCAAGCTCCGATCACTATCCTTAGTATTTCCTATAATGTAAAACACATCTCCTAACGGACATGTATGATGCTATACATTATGGAGGGGGGGGGGTCATTACCCAGACTGGTTTTGACCTTTTTTGAGGTGTGTTAAGTAAAGACCTCTAAAAATTAGGCGATTTCCCCCCCCCCCCGGACTACTCCCTATGAGTGACTGAAGGATCGTCCCACTCAGCGTTGTTCCACTCAGTGACAGGCTCACCCCGTCACCAAGAACTTTTCGGTGTTAGCTCTACCCAGTTGCAGGCTAATCCCCACCACCAGACAGAGCCATAATCTCAGCAGTAGCCCCAATCAGAGAAGATAGGAAAGCCTACCCCAAACAGAGCCTCTCATACCTCAAGGAAAGGGACCACTTCTGCACAAAAACACATCAGTGGGAGCCAGACCCAGATGTATGTAAATACTCAGGTTGTAGCGATGCAGAGCTTATACTTTACATACGAGTTTCCAAAAAAGGTGTCACATCACAAAAGGCACCAAGAATTACTGAAATAAGAGAGCCAAAAGACTTCACTTCAGCGATGCACAATTATTCGAATTAAGTGGATATTGAATCCAACATTATTTCAAATCTGAATAGAGAAACTACAAAAGTTTCGTGCCGAATATAGAAACTATAAAAGTTTTGGCGGATCCAAGCGTAAGTAAGGTCTCTACATCTGGGTCTGGCTCCCACTGACGAGACCTCAAAAAATGCCGAAACCAGTCTGCGTAGTGACCCCCCCCCCATAATGTATAACATCATACATGTTCATTAGGAGTGTTTTACATTATGGGAAATACTAAGGATAGTGATCAGATCTTGCTCCATCTTCTAGAACCCAGGGAATACCTCTGATATGTAGAAGAAAGAAAGAAAGAATGATTATGGAAGTGAAAATGGTAAAGGAAAACCACTATAGAGGAGATAGTTGACATATTAAATGACCAGTTCATAAAGGTATTTCATCCTCATGAATATGACATCATGCAGTGGTAAGGGTTGTGTATGGTGGAGAAATATTCCACGAGAGGAAAGTCCCTAGTGTTGTGCCCCAGTTTGTATATATGTTGTATGTTAATGATATTGAAAAAGATTTCATATGGATAGACAGTTGTTTGTAGATAATGCAAAGTTGGGAAAAACTGAGAGTTCATGAGCTGATGTTGGGACTTTATAAGAGGACTTGAATAGACTTAGTGACTGGGTATCTGAGCAGAGTTACCAGTTCAGTGTTGTGAAGTATAAGATTTTAAAATTCAAGATGGGATGCAGATTGTGGTGAATATTTTGGAGGAAGTAAAGGAAATAACAGATCTGGGGGTGATGGTGGATAAGGACCTAAATTTATGGGACACATTGCTAAAATTATGAGGACAGTCAACTAAGATTTTTTTTTCTATTTTTATTCATCATCAACAAGTTTTGATATGTACCTTACCCTCATGGGGTCTACAGGATACTATAATAGCAATATATGATTAAGTTTACATCATTATTAATCTCCTATCAATAATTTTTATCCAAATTAATCTATTGTTTATCAACACTTCATTTGTCATTACCTGATATTGTCATATCAGGCGTTGTTATCAGGTTGACATGGAAGAAATTTTTCAAAGGGAGGGGGGGTAGAACAAGAGGCCATCCCTGGAAACTGTATAAGGTGGGTGTAAGAAGAATGTTCCTTGCATGGAGAGTGGGTCTGCATTCCCTGAGTGTGTTGCAAATGTAGACACATTGAATCAGTTTAAGACATTGGTTGGATGAGCTTTAGTGTGTGTGTGTGTGTGTGTGTGTGTGTGCATCTCCGATGATGAGGCTCTGACTCCATGGAGGTGAGGTGTTAATAATATTTCAGTCTTCTTGGGCACTTCTGATTGAATTAATCCACCAACATCTTGGTCTTCCTCTGGTTCTTTCTCCTGCCATCTTAGCATTAATATGATTTTTAATATGATTCTGTCATTGATACCATCTGTTCAACTCTTCTAATTTTTTTCAGCACTCTTATTTTCTGGGATCTCTAGTCTTTGATCAAGTACCTTATTTCTAACCCAACTCTGAGATCCATTTAAAATTGGTTTGAACACTATTTTGTATACTGCTAGTTAATGTTTTGGCTAATTTCTCTCTTATTCCATATAAACTTATTCAACTGGCTCCCTACCATATCAGCTTTGTTTATTTTTTGTCTGTTTTCATATTTAATTTGCTATCTTTCTCTATTGAGAATGCAGCTAAAGTTTTCTATGTTCCTGCCTAATTTCATGGCGTGGTTCTTTTTCTTTATTTACTGACTCATGACAAATTTGTTGATGATGTTATTAAATTTAGTTTGAGACTTGCAGACTTGCACTGGATTTGTTCAGGAGTATGTTATCATCTGCATGAAGCAATTTGATATCTCCAATTCTAGTATCAGGTTTAATGCCACTTTCTTTCATAATGTAATCCATATACTGTAGATGAAGAATAAGAGTGGAGATAATATTGTCTTACACCTGATTTTACATCGAACAATCTTCCTGTATTTCCTTCAATACTAACCACTGACTCACAACTTAAATATAGGCTATCCATTGCTGTGTGTAATGTTCCATTTTACCTCATGTAATTGTAGCATTTTGAAAAGCTTTTCTCTCAGCATTCTGTCACATGCTTTCCCATATCTACAAAACTTAATTAACGATCCTTGTTATATTCCTAGAATTCCTCAGCTATTCATCAGAAAGTGAACATCTGATCTTGACAACCTCTATTTGCTGAAACCTAGCATATTCTTCTCCGAGATTCTCTTCTACAATTTTTCTTAGCCTCTTCTCAAGTATGCTTGCATAAATCCTACTTGGAACACTTAATAGAGAAATTCGTCCATAATCCTCACATTCAGTATTATTTCCCCTTTTATAGGTGGGTGCTGTTAGAGCTCTATTCCAATCATCTGGAAGGTGACCTTCTGACCAAGTCCTCTGAATTATGCAGTGTAGCCACTGAAGAACTTTTATACCTCCACATCTGAGCATTTCGGGTTGAATGTCATCTATTCCAGCTGCCATTCTGCATTTCAAGTTTTTGATAGCTTTTTCTATCTCAAGTAACTGATGTGTACTCCTGTTTTCATCCCTCTCAAATATTTTCTACTACTGTTCTGTCACTGCTGTTTCAAAGTAAGTACTCCAGACATCTGGAATGGCTTTAGCTTTCATGTCATTTCGATGCCTTTTACAGTACTCTTTCCTCTATTTCTAAGCTATTTCAACGGCATCTAGAACATTTTGCTACCTCCATAATATTTATCTTATATATTCTTACTAAAGTCTTCCCATGATTTTTTGTTTATCTACTTTTACGCATAGCTTACTCTTTCATTTTTCTCTACATTTTTAGGACATCTGCCAACTTAAATAAGAAACTTCTTGTATGCTTTCTTCTCTTCCAAGACTACTTCTTAAGTTTCTATTCTTGCAAATGACTTCTCCACATGCTTATCTGTCTGAATCAATCAATGTTTTCTTCAGAGTTTGCCACTGAGAACTGTTTAATTTTTTCTTGACTATTGTTTATATAGTTGAGTCTACATTTCACCTATGAAAGCTGCTCAGTTTTAATTCTTTTTTAAAACTTTCTTATATGTTGTTCTTTTCATGTAATACTGATTTTAATTGGACTTAAAACTAAGTGATTATCACATCCAATTTCAAATCCTCTATATACTTGTGCATATTGAACAGCATGAAGATATCACTATTAACAATAACTTTAACCTAGTGAATGAGGCTTTACTTATTTCTTTTGTCTTCTCTCCATGTAAACTTATGCACATCTTGATGATGGAACGTGGTATTGGTAATCACAAGCAGAAATTTTGCAGGTACTTACCATTATTATTAGCTTTGCCATTTTCTCCAAATTCCCCAACTTTTTTTGTATGCCTGGTTCGATTCATTTCTACTCTGCTGTTTAGATCTCTAACAAGCCCAACTTTTTCATTTTTTTTTTTGTCAGTTGCCTCTTCTAATGACTTGAAAAATTCTTCCACTTCTTCCTTAAGAGAACCTTCCATAGGACCAAATAAGGTTCATTTTCCATTGTGCCATTTTGAAGTTGGTCCACATAACTACTTCAAACTACCTTCCAGTCAAAAGTTTATCTTCACATTTGATGTTGAATGTGATCACTATTCCTTCCTTTCCATGATCATTAATGCCTGAATGCATAACATCCTATATTTATTATTTAGTAGGATCTTGCCTGTTGTCTCAGTAACACCAATTATACTTTTTTAGTTCTTCTGCCAGTTCTGTTTCCTTTCCATTGGGACTCCTTAAATTAATGGTTCCCATCTTCAATTTTTTTGATGCTGAGTTTCTTTTAGTAGCTGACTTTTCACTGTTTGCCCTAGTTTACTGATTAGAACAGCAGGAAGAGGGGGAGGGGAACCCTTGTTTAACTGGATGTAATCCCATCCAGTATGAAATCTCATGGTACTATCATGTTTACTTCTAGTTTTAGCCAACAGGGGAGTACAGTTTGGTTGGCCTAGTTCAAATTGCCAGCCTATTCTTGTTCTCTCAGTACTCAGCAGACACTTATGCTATCAATTATTAATTTTATATATTTCTTGTAATTTTTTTTTTTTTTTTACATTTGGAATAATGTAACAAAAACCTTCCCTACAAATGATTCATGTTATCTAGAAGACAGACCCATTCATAGATGACCTTCTTTTTTCAGATTATCAGTCACCTCTTTGTTCTGCCTTATTAATAGAAACATAAGTAGCTTCCGTCATTATTCATACAATGTTCAGTTTTAAACTTATCAAACAGCATATCCTTTTTTTCTGCTCTGTTCTTTTTAATACTTTCTCATAGTGTTTTTTTTTTTTTTTATCAGGGACTATGACTTCTAAGCTGTTCAAGAAACACAGCAAATAGATACTTTCTCTTTAACTACTTATCTTTTCTCTCTCCCACATGACTTGTGTTGTAGGATTTGCATGGAGTTGATGTGAGGAAAAAAAAAGGAAAAAGGGCAGCTGTTTTCTGTAGAGAGTGGTAGTATATGGAATGAATTGTCTGACACAGCAAGAAGAATACATACAGAATGTGTTTTGAGTTGTGCAGGAGGCTCTGGTGCCTAACAAAAATCTCCTGTGATGAATCTGATAACTTCAAACATGAAACACTTTCAAGCTACTTCAGGCCTCCAGGTCACAAAGATCAATGAAAAATTTATCACGTGTAGGCTATCAAACATCCATGCCAAAGTAAGTTTTGAATAATTGTGGCAATACTATCCACTCATCTAACCAGACTGGCAAAAACTAAATGAGTAAAATAATAAGGTAAGAAAAAAAAATGTTAGAGTTCATTCTTCTTCTTTTCAGCCATTTACTGTCCACTGCTGGCTGAAGACCTCCTCCAGTTCTTTCCACCTTTCTCTATTCTTGGCAATGGTTGACCAATTTCATCACTCCACCTTCTTTTAGGATGTCCTCAGCCTCGTTTTCCTTCTTTTGGAATCCAGTTCATTAGTATAGTGGTCCATTGCTCATCTTCTCTCCTGGATAGATGTCCGGCCCATTTCCATTTTAGTTGCTTATGGTGAAGAATGATGTCAGTGATGTGAGTCTGGCTTCTTATCCAGGTGTTTCTCTTCTTGTCTTTTAATGTGATGCTTAGCATCAACCTCTCCATTTTTCTTTGAGTTGTTATTAGTTTATTTGCCAGTGCTTTTGTTAGCAGCCAAGTTTCACAACTGTATATGATGACTGGAAGTATACACTGGTTTAATGTCTTCCTTTTTAAACAGAGTGGGACATCGTTGTTTTGAAAAATGCTTTTCAATTTTCTGAATGCACCCCAAGCAAGTGTTGAACTCTCCTATTTATTTCCTTTTGGAGTCCACAGTTTAGATCAATGAGATGACCTAAGTATGTATATGAAGAGACTCTTTCTAAGAAATTGTTTTCTATTATTATGTTTTTTGGTCTAACAAAATGATTAAACATGATTTTAGTTTTTTCTCTGTTTATTTTTAGACCGACTTTTCTGCTTTCATGATATAGGTCTTCTATCATTATATTAAGGTCTTTTCGAATGTTTGCAAAAATTATGATATCATCTGCATATCTTAGGTATGTTAAGTTTCTGTTATTAATTTTTATACCAAGGTTTGTCCAGTTTATATTATTAAATATTTCTTGAAGGACTGCTGTAAAGATTTTGGGTGATAGAGAGCCTCCTTGTCTGACACCTTTTTCAATTGATATTTTATTGCTACTTGTGTGAAGTTGGATTGTTGCTGTTGCAGTGTGGTATATTTTTTGGAGGAGGTCCATATATTCTCCAGGAACTCCCTGATTCTGGAGTGCTTTGATTATTGCCAGTGGCGCACCCAGGGAGGGGGCCAAGGGGCCCTGACCCCCCCAAAAGAAAATGGAAATAAATACTAGAAAATTTTCCAAAAATCTTTTCCTAATTAAAATTCTTTTTCTTTTTTTAATGTTGTGTCTTCTATTTCTATACTACTTATCATGTATTGGCGATCACTGCAGATGCTCAGTCATAGGTCGTATGTAATGCGTAGTGTGTATTTGTAAATTACCCCAAGATTAAATCTTGAGTCTTTCTTTTAGGGTTACATGGTGATCAGCACTCATATTTTTAGATTTAGGGACTCAAAAACACATTTAGGGACTCAAAAACGTGTTGAACAGATTATTTTATTAATTACAAATAAAATAAAACTTGACGTTTCGACCTCTATATCGAGGTCATCATCGGAAGAATACAACTGTATACAGAACCAAGCTACATGCTCATGCTTTCTATATCAGTAAACCAAATCTACGTAGTTAATAAATCTTTTTTCTAGCCTGACCTCTAGTGATAGAAAGGAAAAACAAAATAAATAAAGAAAGAAATAAAATTATATATAAAAAAAAAAATATATATATATATATATATATATATATATTAAAAAAAAAATTATATATATATTATAAATAGATAAATGCAACTACAATAAACTGTTAGAGTCCTCATGTATTAATATTCTGGATAGTTACAAAATGATTTCTTTCAGTTGCTATTGAATTTTTTATATATAATTTTATTTCTTTGTTTATTTATTTTTGTTTTTCCTTTCTATCACTAGAGGTCAGGCTAGAAAAAAAAAAAGATTTATTAACTACGTAGATTTGGTTTACTGATATAGAAAGCATGAGCATGTAGCTTGCTTCTGTATACAGTTGTATTCTTCCGATGATGACCTCGATATAGAGGTCGAAACGTCAAGTTTTATTTTATTTGTAATTAATAAAATAATCTGTTCAACACGTGTGTTTTTGAGTCCCTAAATCTACAAATATGAGTGCTGATCACCATGTAACCCTAAAAGAAAGAATCATCATAATCCATGGAGATGTGACCCACAAGCAGTGCAGCCGCTACGGTAAGCTGAAGATACGTATTTCTTTATTAACGAATCGACTAGCCTTTTTGAAAAGATGTAGAGATAGCAACATAATTCCTAACTGCATTAAACTAAAGAAGAAGTTTAAATCAACCAAAGCGCTCCGTATTTATGCCCGCTTGGAAAAGCCTTGTTACGAGAACAAATCCACGAGACACGTAAAAATCTAGCATCCACCCAAAACAAAGTTCTACACTTAAATGTGAATTATCTGACTACGTTATTCCAGAAATTTGGGAGATTCTAGATAGAATCACTGACGACTCGGCCAAGCACTCACTACTGAAAAATAAAGAAAAACCAATAATGAAATTTCAAGCCCTACAACAACAGAAAAGCACAAGATCATCAAGACGCCATTACAAAAGGAACAGCCAACCACAAAACGACTTCATAAGGAGCAACCAATCGCCCACAAACAATGTTAGGAGCCACCAACCACCATCGGATCCATGCTCAGTTATCAACCTATCAAACCACATTCTCACTGAAGGTGAACTCTCGCTGCTAAAGAAAGGTTTGAACTACGCCATTGCTCCGAGGTCAGTAAACAAGCTTGATATCGTGTATCATATCAAGAGAGGTTTACGATCCCTCCCCACCATTCTGGCTGATAAAATACGAATGGAAACATCGTGTATACTAAATTCTAACAAAAAACTAAACACCAACATAAACAAAACCGAAAAATCTAGCCCTTAAATCCTTAAAAAATAACCAGGATATTATAATAACGAAAGCTGATAAAGGCAATTCCACTGTCCTGTTAGACCGTACGACATACATTGAAAAAATGAACCAGTTAATATCGGACCATAACACCTACCAAAAGGTTAACTACAACCCCACAAAACGTAACAAAAAGAAAACAACTGAATTAATCAAATCCGTCGACACAAGGCCCGAAGAAACGACAAAAAAATTAATACCGTGCTCCCAGAATTTATGGCCTGCCAAAAATACACAAACCTGGCACACCACTTCGCCCGATCGTTGAAGGAATTGACAGCCCAAATTATCTCTTAGCAAAAAAATTAGCTGCCACACTCAAGGAATTGGTAGGTCAGTCCCCTTCCTACATAAAAAATACACAACATTTCATCAGTAAAATCAAAAACATTACACTCACCGACCAAGATTTATTAGTCAGCTTTGACATAACTTCCCTTTTCACCAATGTCCCAATCAATGACACGATCTTGCTACTACAGAACATATTTCCACATGACATCATGGCCCTTTTTGCCCACGTACTCCGCTCCGGATATTTCGTATGGCAAAACAATTTTTACCTTCAAAAAGAAGGTACAGCCATGGGCTCACCACTTTCTCCCCCAATAGCTAACTTTTATATGGAAGACTTTGAGCAACGTGCTCTAGAGACAGCATGTCTAAAGCTCTAAATACATTCCTTAGCCACCTAAACAA
The DNA here is from genome assembly GCF_054136105.1 of Typopeltis vanoorti. Taxonomy (NCBI): domain Eukaryota; kingdom Metazoa; phylum Arthropoda; class Arachnida; order Uropygi; family Thelyphonidae; genus Typopeltis; species Typopeltis vanoorti. The sequence goes on from NC_143554.1 coordinate 92,053,889, forward strand.
ACAACACAAACGTATCCAATTCACCATTGAAATGGAAAAAAAACGACTCTCTTCCTTTCCTAGACAAACTTGTCACACGTCTTCCCTCTGGCTGTCTCTCCTTCTCAGTTTACCGCAAACCTACACACACAGGCCAATACATACACAAAAATTCTTACCACCACCCAACACAAAAATTAGGTGTCATAAGCACCCTTAAACACAGAGCCTTAACTATTTGTTCGAATGAACAGGCTCTAAACCAAGAATACAAAATCATCAACCAAACATTTATCAAAAATGGATACAATAAAAAAACTATTCACAAGATCCTCCATAAAGATACCAGTAAGAACAAAAAAGATTTCAAGAATGCCATTGCCATTCCTTATGTTAGAGGCATTTCTGAAAAAATAGACAGAACACTTCGCAAATACAACATTAAAACCACCTTTAAACCCCTAAATAAGCTAAGACACCTACTCAGTTCCTCTAAAGATCCTCTTCCACACCTAGCACACCCAGGGGTATACAAAATACAGTGCACATGTAACATATCATACATAGGGGAAACAGGGCGAACTATCCCAATCAGACAAGACGAACACAAACTACACATTAAATACCTCCACTTCAGTAAAACAGGCCTTTCTGACCATGCACTCCAAACATACCATAGAATTGACTGGAAAAATACCAAGTCCCTACACCGCACCAAAACCTGGTTTGAGAGAAAATTTAAAGAGTCTTGTGAAATGCTGAAACACAACCCAAATCTCAACAAAAATGATGGCCTCACCATTTCAAGAATGTGGAGGACCCATCTACAACCTGTATAACATCCTAAACTAGCATTAGAAAAATTCCCACTACAAGAAGACAACCTGGTGACCTGGTGAAGTGTTTAGAACATTCAATAGCAACTGAAAGAAATCATTTTGTAACTATCCAGAATATTAATACATGAGGACTCTAACAGTTTATTGTAGTTGCATTTATCTATTTATAATATATATATAATTTTTTTTTTTTTTATACATAATTTTAGTTCTTTCTTTATTTATTTTTGTTTTTCCTTTCTATCACTAGAGGTCAGGCTAGAAAAAAGATTTATTAACTACGTAGATTTGGTTTACTGATATAGAAAGCATGAGCATGTAGCTTGGTTCTGTATACAGTTGTATTCTTCTGATGATGACCTCGATATAGAGGTCGAAACGTCAAGTTTTATTTTATTTGTAATTAATAACATAATCTGTTCAACACCTGTGTTTTTGAGTCCCTAAATCTACAAATATGAGATTAAATCTTGAGTGCTCGGGCCCCCTCCAAGATTAAATTCTGAGTGCGCCACTGATTATTGCATTAGCTTTGATGGAATCAAATGCTTTTTCATAATCAATAAAGGCTAAACAGAGAGGCAATTGGTTTTCTTCTGCTTTTTCTATTATTTGTTGTACTGCATGAATGTGATTGATCAATTGTGTTAAAGCTTTTATGGAATCCTGCTTGTTATACTGGTTGGTTTGAGTCTAGAAGAGGGGGTTAACCTGTTTGTTATTACATTTTGTGAGAATTTTGTACAGACTGGAGATAATACTAATTGGTCTATAGTTCTTTACTTCTTCTTTGTCCCCTTTTTTAAATAACAGTATCAGAGTAGCATTTTTCCAGTTTACTGGTATCTTCCTCTCTTCTAGGCATAGATTTAGTAAGTTTGTGGCATGGTGAATTATGTTGTTTCCTCCCCATTTAATTAATTCTATGTGAATTAGGTCTTCATCAGGACATTTTTCATTTGTTTTAATGCTTGTTTTATTTCATCTGAAGTGAATGGGGGATAAATTCTATATGCGATGGAGAAGAGTTATTTATTTTTGATTTATCTATTGAAGGATCACTATAGAGTTCTTTATAAAATTCTTCTAGCCTACTTAGGATTTGTTTTTGGTTTCTTATTATAGTTCCATTCTTATCTTTTATTGCAGATATTTGACTTTTGCCAACTGATAAATGTTTTCTTAGTACTTAAATATAAAGAGCTAATAAGCTTCATTTCAGCGATATAAACAATATTTTAAATTGAGGGGATATAAAATCCACATTGTTTTAAAACCGAATAAGAAACTCAAAGATTGGATCGGAGAGTTTCATGCCGAATATGGTAAATTATAAAGTATCGGCGATCACTAGCGTGAGCTAATGCAAGTGACCCTAGTACGTAGTACAATATCGGACAACTCGTTGCAAAGGTGGGGAAAGTTCAGATCGCTATTCTTAGGTATTTTCCATAATGTAAAAACACATTTCCTAGGAAATCTATGCTGTTATTACATTATGGAGGGAGGTCACTACCCAGACCGGTTTCAGCCTTTTTTGAGGCTTCATCAGTGAGTAGCTAGACCATAATACCAAAGTGTATAGCGAAAAGAACTTATATACTCATTATGGAAAATACCTAAGAATAGCGATCTGAACTTTCCCCACCTTTGCAACGAGTTGTCCGATATTGTACTACGTACTAGGTCACTTGCATTAGCTCACGCTAGTGATCGCCGATACTTTATAGTTTACTATATTCGGCATGAAACTCTCTGATTCCAATCTTTGAGTTTCTTATTCGGTTTTAAAACAATGTGGATTTTATATCCCCTTAATTTAAAATATTGTTTATATCGCCGAAATGAAGCTTATTAGCACTTTATATTTAAGTAACTTAATGGTTGCACCTCTTTGGAAACTCGTATAGCTGAGTATATATATATAAGTTCTTTTCGCTATACACTTTGGTATTATGGTCTAGCTACCACATTAGCTATCACATTAGCTATTTTAGGTCTAGCTACTGACTGATGTCCACCTACTGTCAAGTCCAGCCGCTGTTTTTTCCTGAGATTGAGAGCCTGAGAATCCTGTGCGAGCCCTGCTGCATGATACCTGCAAGTCAACTTGGTAAGACCCTTATCTTGTTATTTTCCTTGTTTTTCTCTGGTATTTTTGATCTTGCCTGGTGCCTGTCTGTCAGTCTTCCGCATGTTAGTAGGAGATTTCTGCGGATGGGGAACGCTTGGCGTTTCTGTTTTTTTTTTCGGGAAATTATAACAAGGATATTCTTAACTTTCTGATATGACTTCCTTCTTACCTAGAGTGAAAACCCTTGGTTTTGAGGTAAAATCTAGCATCGAAAAGCGGATGTTCGCAAAAGCTTTAATAGATACTGTAGGAATAAATAATATATTTGGATTTACCCCGTACAGGGGAGGGAGGTTCCAGGTCGTTGTAAAAGACGAAGCAATGAGAGAAAAACTCTCTTTAGGAATTCAATGCGAAGGACAAAAATACCTCCCTACTTTAATTGGAAGTATGTTAAAAATGATCAGAATAGACAGATTCCCAGTCGAATATTTAGAACGCGGGGACGCTCTAATTAAGAATTTTTTTCCAAATGGGGAACAGTTAAAGAAGTTAGAATAATGCAGGACAGTGACTTCCCAGAATGGAAGTCGGGGGTGGTATACGTCTCCATGGAGATGAAAACACCCGTTCCCAACTTCGTCTTTATCGGTTCAGCCAGGATAATGATCAATTACCTGGTGTCAAGAAGCAGTGCTTCAAATGCAGATCCTTCGAACATATGGGAGCAGACTGCCCCAAAGGCAAATGCCAAAACTACTTGACAGCAGGTCATGGCCTGGATAAATGCGATCAAGCATGTTTAAAATGCAGGGACACAAAGTAAATGAATGCCCGCGTAGAACAGCTGTGGAAAGAACAGGAGGTAATATAACCCCTGCCTCCGCAATACCTACAGAAAACCCTGCGATGGCAGAGCAAGAAGCAGCTCCATCCGTACAGCCACCACCTGACACGATGTTGATAGCAGATCCTAAATTGTTGAAACAAACCACACCAAGGAAAACAGAAAAGAAGAAGCAGCGCTCCTCACAGGTAGAAACCCCTACTAGTAAAACAGAAACAAGAGAAGAAAAAATGGAAACAAACAGTGCCGCAAAACGCATGAGAGACTCGGACACGGAAGAAAATAAAAGGACAAAAGCCAGCAGCCCAAATCCAACAGAAAATAATAGTGAAACCCCAACACCAGCCAAGGAAAATCTAACAACAATGGGGGAACCAGGGGAACGAGAATCCCAGATCTCCGGTAAAGACGATTCTGATGATGACATGAAATTCTAGGACAGCAACATGGAGGATAACAATACAACCGCTCCCCCGCCCCCCCCAGAAATCCAGGAAGTTCGTAAACAAAGTAACACCTCCCCCAACCTCTAAAATGAACCAAAGTTTAAAAATTACAGCATTAAACGTAAGCGGTCTGCACAATCCTCAGGCGCAAAGCGCTGTCTGGAGACTGATGTTAATGCATAATATCAACATTTTATTCTTACAAGAAACCCACTTTTACAAACACTGGGACGTGGAGAACTTTTCGAGAAGCTACCCAGTCACCAGCTACTGGTGCTTCAGGGAAGTTCACTCGCGAGGGGTGGGGATACTAATTCGCCCCCCAATCGCGGGGGGTTCTTCAATGTCCAGAAAGATGCTAGGGGACGTTTTTTGTCCGTGGACTGGAAGTACGGTGACCGTAACACCCGGTTTGTGGCTGTCTACGCCCCGAATAACCCCCACCAACGAAACGGTTTTTTTGCCACACTGGAAAACTATTTTCTAGGTGTACAACACCTAATCGTGGCGGGCGACTGGAACTGTATAGAAGATGCACGATATGACAAAATAGGCGGGAATGCTAACAGCGGAACTGGCGGTTTTGCAGCACTGAAACACTGCTGCGAAAACTTCGACCTTGTTGATATCTGGAGATGGCAGAATCCACTAAAAGTCGGAACAACGTGGTGCCGTGGTCAGATATCAACAAGGCTCGACAGGTTCTATGTATCCCAGTTTTTAGAACCACATGTTCTTGGAGTACGTCATATCGCTGTGAGAGGTCTGCTAACAGACCACCAAATGGTACTATTAAAAATAAGGATACCAGAAATAATAGAAACAGCCAGAGGTACTTGGAGGCTCCCTCCCAATTTCCCCAGTCTTTTTAGCGATAAGCTACAGAACTTCTGTAATGAATGGAGAGACACTAACTGGGACTGGGAAACCTGGCTACAGTTCAAGTCGCAGGCAAGGGAATTCTTTCAGCGGTGTGGGCATGAAAGAGCACACCAACAGAGACAACGTCTGAGGGATCTCTATAGGGAGCTCGGCTGGTACCGTGCCAACGAGCGGAGAGGAATTCCCTGTAGCGATCTTATCAGACAGGTAGAAATCGAGCTACATCAAGAGCGGCAGAGTAGAGTCGAGGACCTCGATTTTCGAGCGAGACTCTATCTCAGATATTTGGAAACACCTTCCGCCACTTTCTACAATCAACAACAGGTGGTGGCAAATGACGAGTGAACAGTTTACCAGATCCAAGAGAATGGCAAACTGATAAAATCAACCCCTGAAATACTTCACATTTTCCATCAGCAGTACCTCGGCGCTTTTTCTGATCAGCAGAGCACAGATGTTTTCAATGAGTGGGACATCACACGTTGTCCCGAGCATCTTACTGCTCTGCATGACAGGCCGATAACTGCTGAGGAAATAAAAACAGCTTGCAAAACAATGAAGGCAAGAAAAACCCCAGGGTTAGATGGGTTAGGGATAGAATTCTACCGATCTATCCGGGACTACGCACTACCAGTTTTAGTCAAAATATTTAACGATTTCCTCACTTCGGGAAATATCCCCAAGGAATTCGTTAAAAGCTACACAATTTTTATCGATAAGAAAGATCGAGATCGCGCCTTGGTAGATAGCTGGCGACCGATCTCCCTAACTAATTCGGATTACAGAATATTTGCAAAAATTATCTGCAGCCGCATCAAATGCGGTATAGAAAGAATCATAACAAGCACCCATGTTTACGGAATACTGGGTAGATCGATGGAATTAAATCTCTTTTTCTCAAGAGATCTAATCCGTCTGGCCAAAAATAAAAATTACCCTTTGGCACTTCTCTCTACGGATCTGGAAAAGGCGTTCGACAGCGTCAGACACATGTACTTGCAGGACATCCTTCAGAAAATAGGTGTGGGCTGGAGGCTTAGGCAAACAATCAAAAACATCTATACAAAGGCCTCTACCCAAATAGCTATCAACGGGTTCCTCTCGGAACCAGTTCCTATTAAAAAGGGGGTAAGACAGGGCTGCCCACTAAGCCCTCTCCTCTTCTCACTCACATTAGAACCCTTCATAAGAAGAATAGATAACTCCCCTGCAGTTAGAGGAATACTGCTACCCCTAGTTTCCAGACAGAGCAAAATTGTAGCATATGCTGATGATGTAGTGGCGATGCTCAGAGATTCTGAGTCCATCTACATTTATTTCGGCATTTTGCAAAAATTCAGCATGGCCAGTGGTCTTTGGTCTTCATGTTAATACTTCAAAGACCAAAATTAAAATTTTTGGAAATTTCCATAGAAACAACCTTCCTTGTGGTTTAGTCCCGCAAACTCAGCCCGTGTCCCATTCACAGCGAGCCTGGTACTGCCTGTTAAGAAATTGAGGGAAGAGTGCGAAAAGAAAATAAAACCTTTTAAACCCAATTATTTCTCCTTTTACGGAAGAACAGTAATAATGAAAACAGTAATAATCCCCATGCTAATGCATACAATAAATATTACTAATATAAAAAAAAACCCAAGAAGATCAACTTTACAAAATACTAATAGATTTTTTTTGGAACGGAAGAAAGCATGAGATTAAAAAAGAATATCTAAAACTCAAAATCAATCAAGGGGGTTTCTCACGTCCGAAATTAAACTGCCTATTCTATGCAAACACTCACAAAACCATAGGGAAGGCCTTAAAATCTAACCATATTTCAGGATCCTTAATTAAATACTTTCTAGGGCATTTTCTCCCCTACTTCGGGACCACGGGACATGCTGATCCCAGCGCAGAGGTTGTGCCAGAATGGTATTATCTATTATGCCAACAGCTTAAAAAATTTAAAACCGAAGGGATGAAAATTCTAAAATTAAAGCCACAAGCAAGATATTGGGAGTTCTTTCAACTTTCCGGATGTGATACGCCAAATATAGAAACTAACATGGAAACGCTATTTCAAAATATCAGAAATAGCTGGGGACAGCCATTTCACCGGGATCTGGCATGGCGAATAGCCTATGGTCAGCTACCGGTGAAACTGGTTATGTCCCGATACAATTCAAGACCGTGCGACCCCTTCTGCGACGTCTGCCAGAGCATTGAAACGGTGGGACATTTCTTTTACTTGTGCCCCCCTGCTCGATATGTCTGGCAAAGATTAGGCGCAGTACTGGGAATCCAGCCGCTTACACTAGAGGAGGTCTTGTACCTGCAATTTCCCCCCACCAGTCAAGAAAATTCAGAAATTTACAATTTTTCTCATCATTGTAATCAAGTATCACATCTGGAAAGTGCAGAAAAAGTCCCAAATCAGCGATGAAAACACTATACAAGCCAAAATACTCAGCGGGATCTATTTCTACCTCCCTAGGTTTTTCGCACAAGAAAGACATATACTAGGAGATGGGAGGTTTGTAAATAAATGGTGCAAACCTCCTATCCTCTGTATCCTGAGACAGGGCTTAATCATACCGTGTCTCTTCCTTTAAAAAGAAATATCTGTTTGTCTGTTTTTTTTTTTTCCCCTTCTCTTTTTCTCTCTTCATGAGTTCTTGCAGTTCATATAGGAGGGGGCAGATCTGAGAACCCGGGCTGCGAAGACTTACAGCGCGGCGGTGCTGCTCTTTGTGAGCGGCATCTCTCGGGCCAGATTCTTCCCCCAAATCTTGCTCTTCCCATGGTGTAAGGTTGGCCAGTTCTTTTACTGTTTATATATATATATATATATATATATATATAAAAAACCTCCTACCATAATCTTTATATCTAAGTAAAAAAAATCTTTATATCTAAGTAAAAAAATCTGTTAGTTTTCAATAAAATTAAATGAAGTTTCAAAAGAAACTTAGGCATTCTTATTTTCCTGAAAAAAAAAAAAATCCGGCTTAAGTTTTATACTAAAACAGGTGTTAGGAGATGACCTCCAAAGACACCTGGTCAGTTAAATTGTTAATTTAAAGTATTTTACGAGTGCATATAAGAAAAGTTTATTTCAAAGTTTTTTTTTTTAGAACAGGAGTAAGGAGATGATGTTTTACAGACCTTTTAGCCACAACCTCTGGGTTATACAGCTAAACGGTTTGACTGAGGCCTCTTTTTACCTACTACTATCCTACTCTATCTTTCTTTAACCTCCCCTATTACTACCTGCTGACCCTCAGCAATCTTTATACTCCAAAGGCCGATGATGAAAGACATTAACTCCCATTCTAGCTACTCACTGATGAAGCCTCAAAAAAGGCTGAAACCTGTCTGGGTAGTGACCTCCCTCCATAATGTAATAACAGCATACATTTCCTAGGAAATGTGTTTTTACATTATGGAAAATACCTAAGAATAGCGATCTGAACTTTCCCCACCTTTGCAACGAGTTGTCCGATATTGTACTACGTATTAGGGTCACTTGCATTAGCTCACGCTAGTGATCGCCGATTCTTTATAGTTTACTATATTCGGCATGAAACTCTCTGATTCCAATCTTTGAGTTTTTTATTCGGTTTTAAAACAATGTGGATTTTATATCCCCTTAATTTAAAATATTGTTTTCTTAGTATTTTCATATTTTTATTGTTTCTTTTATTTTTTTTAGTGTTATAAAATCTTATTTCATTTCTCATCTTTTTTCCTTGCTGTTTTGCATAGTTCTGCATATTCTATTTTAGAAATTAAGTTTTTGTCTTGTTTCATATTTCATATTTCGTCTCTTTTTTTAGTAGTTGTAATATGTTTTCTCTGAAAATTTATGGCCCTTTTGTTGTTTGTTGCTTTTGAATTCATTGGGTGCTGAGATTATTACTTCCATTAGGTTTCTGCTTATTTTATTTATGTCTTATTCTTCAAATATATTTATTAAGTCTAGTTTTTGATTGAGTTTTTCTTCGTAATCCTTCTTGTTTTCAATAGGTTTTAAGTCAAAACTTCTTGATTTTTTGTTGTTTAGCCATTTTATTCTTTCCAATTTAGGTTTATTTTAATTTTAGCTCTCACCAGTCGTGGTCACTTCCTGTTTTTACTTAATTTAGTACTGAGGTATCTTGGACTATTTCTTTATTATTACACGGTATATTATTATTATTACGTGACACCTACAGGGAGTTCAAAGACTCATCGATGGAGGGTACCTGCTCTACAATTCTGCCTCCACCACTGAGTTCACCAACTACACCAATGCCATCTAACATTCACCACCACTAGTATTTTCATAGACATCCATGCCCAGGCGGGATTTGAACCCACAGCCTTTTGGCTGAGATACGCTAACCGCTCGGCCAACCAGGCTGGCTATATAATCTATTTCATTTTTTATTTCTCCATTTGGACTTCTCCATGTCCATTTTCCATCACTTTCTTAAAAAATGTATTCATAATGTAAAGCTTTACTGATAGAATTCTGTAAGAGCCATTCCTGAGTTGCTGCTTGTACCATATACTTATGGTCCTATTGTGTCTGTTTGGTGAATGGGATGACATATTTTGGTGTTAAAATCACCCATTACTATATTAAAGTTTTGATTGCTATTTTTTTTTGTTTAGAGTATGCTGCAGTGAGTCATAAAATGCTTCTATCTCTTCATCAGTGTGGAATGAAGTGGGAGCATATATTTGGATGATCCTGATTTTAAGTTTCCAGTTTATTTTAAGTGTGATTTCTATTATTCTTTCATCTGTATAATTAAATTCTTCTATAAGGTGTGCAATTGTTTTCTTAATTAGAAATCCAACTCCGTATTGTCCTTTAGTTTTCCCATAATAGTATAAGTAGTCTCCATTTTTTAGTTTTATTAAATGTTCATCTTGCCTGCGAACTTCACTTAAACCTATGATGTCTCATTTAATGTTTTAGTTCTTGCTGTAAGATGGTGAGGTTTTCCTCTTCTTTAAGTGTTCAGCAATTAAATGTTCCTATATAGAGGAAAACAGGATTGTATTGATTACTGTTATATTCATGAATTCTTTGGGCTATTCCAATATTGCTTATTATTTCAGAAAAGCTTCTCCACTACATCGTGCTCTTTTCTCCATAAATGGTTTATCAGAGTAGTCATATAGTTAGGGAAATTTAATCATATCCAGTGTTTGCCCATTCCGGACATGGGCTTTACGGCCTTTCTTCTTCTTGGCATTGTAGTGGAGGGGTTGTGGCCAAATAACATCTTGGAAGATGCATTTTATAGCTTTCTGCCAGCTGTTTGCTCAGTATGAACTTTGCCATGGCTCATTATGACACCATGTTTTCTGCACAGGGGGGGGTCCATGTGGGGGCATGATACTAAGACTTCCTGGGTATGGCCCTCCAGACTTCATTGAAATATTGGCACTGCCATCTATATCAGTTCCATCATGGTTTTTGACCATGTTGTAGGTTGCCAGCCCACCAAGGAAATCCATCCCAGGCTTAACTGTGTTCAACATGCTACAAGCATGACTGATGGGTAGTCAGCCGAGATCCTGGTAGGAGAACACAGCTAATCTTCCCCACCCCTCAAGATCATTACTGTAAGGAAATTAGCACTGCATAGGTGTGTGTGTGTGTGTGTGTGTGTGTGTTTTAATTTCTGAATGTGGTGCTTCTCTTTCAGCTAAATGGCATTGACAAGAGTTGATACACTGATACACTTCGGTTTTTTTTAGAAAAGCTATGAATATAAGAACTGTCCTCAAAAAAAAAAAAAAAAAAAAAATTTTAAATCATATTTAAAAGTATACAAAAGAAATATAATTATCATTTTATTTAAGCTTTGATGATTAACAGACAATCACAGTGATCATTGCAGTTGTGGCATATGACAGCAGTAGTAAGCTCAGAACTAAACCCAAAATCAGTAATAACAAATGTTACTTGTTAGAGGGTTTGAATTTCATATGAATTAAGGTCACTACCTAACATGTCTTCCCTATATGCTATCTTCTGTCAGCCATTTGTTACATTCTTTACTAGGCTTTCTATTAATATCCCACTTCATGAAGCTTAAAAACAAGGCTATTTGTGTGCACTACTTTTGAATATTGAAATAGATTAACTGAATAAAGATTTTACCTCGGAATATATTATTTTTATGCCTTTTGTTAAGGTAGTCAAAATAAATCTGTATTATGAAAGTTGCTCTATAATTTCTTTTCTGTATGAATGGATAAATTATCAGTTCATAATTTAATGGTTTAATTATTAGTTCATAACTTGGTAAAAGTGACAGTTTGGTATGGTAATGAATTGTGTGATTGATAGGTTTATATATTTACAAACATTGCATGAACAGAATTAGAATAGATATGCTTCATTATTATTATTATTACCCAAGACCCCATGGAGTCAAAGACTCATCTGGAAGGTCTTTTTATCATACACACAGCTCATCATACCGTGCTTTGAACACACTCAAATTCTCTGCAGACACCACTCTCTCTCAGGCAAGGCATTCCAATCATTCGCAACTCTGCATGAAAAAAAAACCTGCTTCTCACTCTCCTACTCACACCCTCTTTATACAGTTTCCAGGGATGACCTCTGGTTCTCCCCTGAATTGCCACTATTTTCTATAAAACCTCTCCAGCACTGATACTATAACAACACCTTACTAACTTGTAGGTCTCTATCATATCTCCCCTCTTCCTCCTGTCCACCAGACCCTACAAATTGCATCTCCTCAATCTTTCCTCATACTTGACATTCCAGAGATTAGAAACTACCTTAGTAAGTTGCCTCTGGACCCGTTCCAACATTTCTTCATCCTTTTGAAAACCAGGTGACCAAATCTGGGTACAATAGTCTATGTGTAGCCTAATCAAAGCCTTATACAATGGAACAAGAATCTCCCTACTTCTACAAGTCAGTGTCCTCTGCATCATTCCCAGAAACCTTTGTGTTGTTTTCACAATTTTAGCTATGTGTCCCCTATATTTCAGATCCTTATCCACAATCACCCCCATACCTCTTATTTCCTCCACCTACAACAATATATCCATAACAAGCATAAACTCTGCATCCCATCTTTGTTTTCCAAATTTTAAAACCTTACATTTTGCAACATTTAACTCACGTCCCCATTCCCCTGTCCCCAACACTCAATTTATTTAAGTCTTCTTGTAAGGCCACAACATCTTCTCTGCTCTTCATGGTTTATCCCAACTTGCATCATCTGCAAACAACTACTGAATATCTCCATCCAAATTTTTGCCCATATCATTAATATACAAGTTAAACAGTAATGGCCCTAAAACAGATCCCTGAGGCATGCCGCTAGTGACTTTACTTTTCCTGGATATCACTCCCACCCCCATACAGAACTTGTTGATACCTATCAGATAGTCATTCTCCAATCCAATGCACCAGTGAACCAGGTTGAACAGCGAAAAGTCAGCTACTGGAACAAATCTGAAAGCACACCCTCAACTCAACATCAACAGAGTTAAAGATCAGTACTGTCAACATAAGAAGCCTGAATGACAAACAAATGAAGCTAGCTGAAGAATTAGATATGTACCAGATCGACATAATAAGGGTGACTGAAACAAAAAAGATAAAAACTGGTGAGATCTTTTTTGAGCAATAAATACAAAATGTTATACTCAGGAAATGACAATCAAGCAAAAGAAGGAGTAGCCATAGTATTCAATACAAAATACGAGACTAATCTTCTTGAATGGCAGGCAGTCTCAAATAGAGTGATGTGTGCAAATATCAGAATGGGGAATTGGACAATGAGACTTATTTGTGCCTATGGTCCCACAGAAGGTTCTACTAAGGTAGAAGTGGAGGAATTTTTTGATGCTTTAGAAAAAGCAACTGACACAATGAAAAAGCAAAAGTTGGTCCTTGTTGGGGATCTAAATAGCAGAGTAGGAAATGATTGTCAGACATACAAAAATATTTTGGGAAAATTTGGAGAAAAGAGCAAAGCTAATAATAATGGCAAATACCTGTTGGATTTCTGCTCAGGACATGAACTGGTTATTACTAACACCATGTTCCAACATAAAAATGTGCACAAATTCACATGGAGAGAGGAGGCAAGGAATAAGAAAAGTCTCATTGATTATGTTATTGTTGATAGTGATGTTTTCTCCCTGGTGCAGGACACCAGAGTGTTCAGAGGATTTGAAATTGGAAGCAATTACTATTTAGTCTTGAGCAGGATAAAATTGAATTTCATATTGCAAGGAATAACATGTAAGAAAGTTTTAAAGCGAATAAAAGTTGAGCAGCTCTCAGATGTGAATTGTAGACTAAAATACACAAATATTATTGAAGAAAAAATGAAAGAGTTTGAGAACAGGAACCAAACCTTGGAGATTGAGTGGCAAGCCTTGAATTTTTTGATTCAGCCAGAGAGGCATGTGGTGAGGTTGTCTGCAAGGATAGAAAAATCAGAACTCCATGGTGGACACAGGAAGTTAAAGAGGCAGTGAAGGAAAAGAAGAAAGCATATCAAAAGTTCCTGGTAAATAAGTCAGCTTTTGCTCTTAGAGAATACAGAGACAAATGTAAGAAAGTGAAACACTGTAAAACTAGCTGTCATGGGAGGACTTTGGCAGAACATAGAAAATAAATATCAAGATGGTGGTAAGATATTCTGGAGGTTGTTGAAGAAGCTTAGGAATGGAGGAAAGAGTGCTGTAAAAGGAGTTAGAGATGATAAAGGTGACATGAAAACAGGAGAAAAAGATATCCTTGAAGTATGGAGTAATTACTTCGAAAAATTGCTAAATGAAACAAGCAGTGATAGCACAGTGGTAAAAAACACTCAACAGGCATACAGTCAGGAATACATATCCATACTTGAAGTAGAAAAAGCCATCAAAGGCTTGAAATGTGGAAAGGCAGCAGGAGTAGATGATATTCGACCAGAAATGCTGAAATATTGTGGTATAAAAGTCATACAGTGGTGCACTGCATAGTTCAGAAAGCCTGGACAGAAGGACGAATTCCCAATGATTGGAGTAGAGCTCTAATAGTACCCATATATAAAAAGGGAAATAAAACTGAATGTGAGAATTACAGAGGTATTTCCCTACTGAGTGTTCCTGGCAAGATCTATGCAAGTATACTTGAGAAACGGTTGAGAAGAATTGTGGAAGAAAAGCTTGGTGAAGAACAAGCTGGATTCAGGCCAAATAGAGGCTGGCAGGATCAGATCTTCACTTTACGACAAATAGTTTAGAAAGCATGGGAATATAACAAAGATCTGTATTTAAGTTTTGTCGATCTGGAAAAGGCATATAACAAGGTGCCAAGAGAGAAGCTATTCAATACGCTATAGTTATATGGTGTCAATGGGGCATTATATCAAGCAATACTTAGTCTGTATTTGAGTTGTAAGTCAGCAGTTAGAATTGAAGGAAGTACAGGAAGATGGTTTAATGTTAAATCTGGTGTGAGACAAGGATGTACATTATCCCCCTCTGTTATTCATTATCTATATGGATCACATTATGAAGGAAAGTGGTATTAAACATGATATCAGAATTGGAGATGTTAATGTCAGCTCTTTGTTATACGGACGATGTCTTCTAAATAAAACCGCGACAAGTTTGCAAGATTCCCTGACTTAATTGAATAAATGTTGTAATAGATATGGTATGAAGGTGAGCATTAAAAAGACAAAGACAATGAAAATAGGTAGAATTGTTGAAAATGTCAACTGCGTTGTGAATGGGGAACCTGTGGAACAAGTAAAACGTTTCAGCTACTTAGGCACGATTTTTAGTGAAGATGGTAAATTAAATATAGAAATAGACAACAGAATCAACAAGGCTGGTATGGTAGGAAGTCAATTGAATAAATTCATGTGGAATAACAGAGAAATTAGTTGGAACACTAAATTAGCTGTATACAAGACAGTGTTCAAACCAGTTTTAACTTATGGATCTGAGAGCTGGGTCAGAAGTAAAACACTTGACCAAAGACTAGAGACCACAGATATGAGAGGCCTGAGAAAGATTAGAGCTGAACAGATGGCATCAATGGCAATATCATATTAAAAACGAGGATATTAGGAAAGAACTTGACATTGTCAGCATCCAGGAATGCGTTAGCAGAGCTAATGGTCACTTGAACAGAATGGGCGAGGAAAGATTAGCAAAACAAGTGTTCTCTGCCAGGTTGACAGGAAAATGACCCAGAGGAAGACCAAGATATAGGTGGATTGATACGGTACAAAGTGCCTTAGACGATAGAAATAGAAGATCTGATAATGTTGGAGTCTTGACAAGTAACAGACTGATTTCGAGAAAAATTGTAGATAGGAAGTTATTAATGACATAAATTTTTCATGTAGTACTATCATATCCTGTACACCCCTTGAGGGCACATGTCAGGAAATTGATGATGATGAAGTATATTACTATGTATCCTTCTCCTTTGTCCAAGGAAGCTGTCACCTTATTGTAATAAGTAAGCAGATTACTAAAACATGACCTCCCTTTACCAAATCCATGCTATCCATGAAAGATAATACCGTTGTTGTCAACCCATTTCTGGATTTTAGTTCTCACAGGCTTCTCCAACAACTTAACTACAACACCTGACACAGACAGGCCTATAGTTTGATGCTTGAGTTCTATCACCTCCTTTATGAAGTGGCATAATCTTGCCTTCCTTCCACTCCTTAAGAACTTGACCCAGTGCTAGACTCGTATTAAAAAAATATGTCAAGGCCAGTGTCAACTCCCTGGCACATTCCTTCAGAATATGGTGATATAGTATCAAGTCCCACAGCCTTATTTACATCTAGTTTGCTCAACTCCCCATACACGTCTTGCTCACTTACAGTCAGTCTCTCCTCCCCATCATCAACTGCTCTCAATCTCTCCATGAAGTCACATTCACAAGATTGAAAGAACTTTATGAACTGCTCATGAAGTATCTCCACTACACTTTCCGCACCAGCTGTCTTTATATTTTCTCCAATCAATGTTAGCATTTTCTCCAATCAATGTTATCCTTCCATAATCATTTTTTCTTTTGCTAGCTACATATCGAATGAACTCCTTAGGATTCGTTTTGGCTTCATTAGCTAACGGCTGTTCATATCTCACTTTAGCAACCCTCACCAATCAAGTCACCTGCCTTGTCTGGTCTTTGTAGTCCTCATGGAATTGGTTATTTCCACTTCTTTTATGGTGCCTCCATAATGCCCTTTTTCTCTGTATCGCATGCTTAATCTCTTTATTCATCCATTTCACACCTACCTTATTTATCTTCCTCACCCTTGGAATATATTTAGACATTGCATCTACTAGATAGTTTTTGAAAATCCCCCAAGCTGCATTGATCTCTTTTCCAGCTAACTCCTCATTCCATGCTACACCTGCAAGCTGTCTCCTGAGCTCTTCATAATCACCCCGCCCCCTTGTAATTCCAGATATACCTTTTTCTTACAGAGATCCTCACGTTGCTGGCAACCACCCAGGTAATTACTTCATGGTCACTCTCACCAATTGGTCGGTGATTTGACACCTCATTTATGATTAAATCCTCCGATGAGATGACCAAATCCAAGAACCCTAATCCTTGCTTGCCCTCTGTTACATACTGTCTGAGTAGTGATCCCTCAAAAACTCAAGAAACTCATTTTCTTTACTTCTAGTTGCTATCTCATCATTACAGTCTATATTGTCATAATTAAAATTACCCAAAATGATCACTCTTTCCTTATTTGCTTGGCTAATTTGATTTTTCATTTCATAGTCACTACCATCCACATTTCCTGGTCTATAACAACATCCAACCAAGTATTTCATTCCATTCACCTCTATCTCACACCATACTGCCTCAAAACCACTGGCATTATTTCCCTCTTGCATCTCGACTTTGTATGGACACAACTCTTTCTCTGTCATTAACAGCACTCCCCCTCCCTTTTTACTCCTTCTGTCCTCACAAAATATATCATACCTTCCATCTCTATTCCTGTGAGCATGTCGTCCTCATCTAACCATGTCTCACTTATTCCAACAATATTTGAGTGAACAGATTTAATTTGTGCAACCATTTCATCTGCTTTGTTTCTAACACTTCTAGCATTTGTATACAAACACAACAGCTCAATCCTGGATCTACAATTAGTTCTACTGATACCACTCATTCGATGTGATCTCTCCATGTTTGACTGTGACCATTTCTTTTTCTGCTTATTCATTTTAGAACCCTTTTCAATTTCAAATTTTTTCCTCTTGATCCCAGGTCATCCAATTCCTTTCTTGTCTACAAGTGCTCTCACATTCTCTTGGAGCATCCACCTTTCTCACGCTGTGTACCCCTGTCCACCCTGAGCCTCCCTGTTCCTCTTGCACACCCATTCTCTCATTTTCCATACTCATACCACTTACTTCCTCATTCATAACCACCTCTTCAATCTCTCCTGTCTTACTCTCCTGCTCTTCCACATCACTTCTCTACCTTCCAGCAGCAGTCTCTCTAAGTGACTCACACGAAAACCACTCAAATGCATTCCATCTCTCTTATATAGTTCACTTCATCCTTGAAACTGATTCCACACATTAATAAACTGTACTCCCCCTCTCCTCATACATTTCAGCCAAATCATTCATAATCCTTGCTCTCCGCCTCATCTCACCACAGTCATACCTAGGCAACACACTTACTATCCTTTTTCTGTCACACTATTATCTTTTATCTGTCTAAGCAGCCTCCTGATATCTATTCTGACATGTTCTTTTCCTCTGTCAAGTCATTTGTACCTATTGTTCTTTTCCTCTGTCAAGTCATTTGTACCTATTAAAACTATCAACTCTTTTGCTCGCTCCCGCCTCATATCCTCTACTCATTTTACCACCTGTGAAACATACCTTGTGCATCCTCTCATCCAGTACACCTTTAATAATGGAGTCGCCATACAACGCCACTCGCTCGTCTTTCGTTAACTTTTTTGTACCTACATGATTTGTTTTAATCGTTTTCATCCGAATTTTAATTTCACTCTGCATCCATTTTCATCTCTTGCCTCATCCAACCCAATTCAACTTTCGAATCTTGCATCACATTCTCTCTATCATTCAATCTTTCTAAATTTTGAACTCTTGACCCCTGCTTCACACTTTCACTCTCATTCATAATTTTGTGTTTCCATACTTTCAGTCCATGCGTCCAACTTTTACTATCATTCGTTCTTTTGATTTTTCCCACTTTCGAACCTTGCATTGCACTATTTCCGGTCTCATTCATTCTTTTGATTTTTCCAACTTTCGAACCTTTCGTCACGTTATTTTCAGTTTCTTTCGTTCTCTCTCATTTTGTTGCCTTCTGCCACATTTGCCTTGCTTTCATCCTTTTTATCATCCATTATGGTTTTCAAATCACTCGTTTCTTTTTCAATGATTTTTTAATAATTTTTTGCCTTTCTTTCACACCATCGTTCTATTTTGAACGGGCACTCATTCTTCCGTAATATTCTTGTTATTAACACTTTCTGTCTTCAAATTCTCGTTTAGCTCACACTTAGCATGCACCCTCCTTCTATCTGTCCTATATGTCCATAAATCATCTATGTAATCAAAAGAAAACATGTAGCACACTTTGCACTTCACGAAACAACTGAAGTTTAAGTTAAAGTCATGCAATGACAAAGCTGCTGCAATCTTTCCTCTGCCGGTTACTACTCTAAGGTCTAATAACAATGAATTTGTAATTAAGTTTAGGTAAAATATCCCACACACTAATAATACTAGTAGCACACAATTTTTATAGCAGCTCTTACTCAAACAATCACTCATATACAATTAATTATTTCAAGAATAACTTATCTGAATCCAGAGCTTCTTACACACCGCCACTACACTTGCCTTACGAGCAAGAAAATATAAAAGGAAAATAAAGAAAAAATGTAATTATTACTGAAATAAAAATACTGTCAGCCAGTTACACATTAAAAGATATTTGCAGTAGTATATTTCTTTCAATTTCAATGAAGCTGAAATTTTGAAAGTGAAGCATAGTTTTTAAAGTTCACTTCTAATATACTAAGAAATTCCTTTTTTTTTTAATTTAATTAGGTTTCCAGATTTGAATACTGTGATTACGATGTCTGAAGAAAGACCGTAAGTAGGATATTGTTTTGTGCAAGCTAATTAATTGCCATAATTTTCTATTAATATGGGATATATAATAAAAAAAAAATTTCAGAAACAAATGAAATAACTAAATTTCTTTTGTTTCTGAGAACTTGTGTGGGGGGTTGATGCTTGTCACTTAGGGAATATGGATGACATTCCCGTAAGTTTTGACATGCCTAGTTCTAGGACTGTGAATCTGAAGGGTTTCAGTTGCTACAACAGAGCACGAAAGGTCTAACTTAACTGTGGTTCTCTCTGTAACTGCAGATGGTTCCAAACTGCTACCGATGGTGATTTTCAAAAGAAAGACTGTTCCAAAAGGTTGTGATTCCAAAGATATTATTGTTACTGCTAAGGTTGGATAATTTCCGAGGTTATGACATTTTGGTTGGAGAATGTGTGGCGAAAGAGAAAAATGGCATTTTTCAACCCAAAATCTTTTGTTAGTGTTGGATTCGTGTAGGGCACACACGACAGCAGAAGTTAAAACAATTTTAAGTAAGTATTCCAAATTGGCCTTCATTCCAGGTAGTTTAACAAAAAAAAACTCCAACCTCTTGATCTTGCAGTAAATAAACCATTCAGAGACAAAGTGGGAAGACTGGATAATGAATGGCATCCATGAATATAACAAAATAGGGCAGATGAAAAGAACTTCATATAAAGATATAGTTACGTGGATTGTAGAAAGTTGGTCTGCTGTAAGTGAAAACTGTGTTAGAAACGGTTTCATTAAAGCACAAGGGAATGCGGTAGTGTCCGGTAACAATGATTATGAAGCTGAAGAAAAACCAAATGAAATTTTTAATGCAATTGATTCTTTCAATATTGAGTCTGAAGAAATTTTGGATTTGAATAGTGTAATGTTCAATAAATATGAAGTACTACTTCTATCTTAGTTTTGTTATTACATTTGATTTACCTCTCATACCTTTCAAATGTATACCGCACATGTTCATTTTTAACAAATTTAGACTTTTTTGAATAGATAACGTGCGTGTTATCTATACAGTAATAGTAATAATAATGTAAAAATGTTGGCCTTGATAAATTCGATTGGCTAAGATTAATTGGCATTAGTGAAACATGACTGAGTGAAACATCTTGGTTGCACAGCATATACAAGTCTATTCTATTAAGGACAGAGATAGAATAGACTTGTATATGCTGAAAAGATAAACAAGAGTGGGGGGGATGTGTTTGTTAACACGTTCATTGCCAAGCTGAAAATTGGAATTTCGTGTGGTGGCCAAATTTTTTTTATTTGATAGCAACGTCCCCGCGATAACGCGTGATCGGCCACCAGGTGAGAAGTCGCATCACGCGATATCGCTTGATTACCAATGAATGTGTTGGTGTTGGTGGACACTGGATATGAGAGTATGTGATGCAAGCAGAAGAAAAGTAAGATAACATATTTAATGTGCATCTGTAGGCCTGGCATTGTGAAAGAGCATAACAACAAAATGTTGACAAATTAGTTTAACAGTGCAAAGAGAATTAATTGCCATATATAGAGGAAGGTGAAATCAACATGCGAAAATAAGGAAAGTGATTTTCTTGATATGCTGAGGGATCACTCTTTGAGACAATATGTAATTGAGGAACATGAGAGTGGAGTTTTAGGTTTAACAATAGAATTTGGAGGATGTGTGTGTGTCAGTTTTGATTTCATTTGGGAAAGGTGAGCATAAGAGATATGAGAGGGCAGAGAAGTGAAAGTCAAGAAAAAAGGGATAAACAACATTATCTGTCTTGAAATGGCTCATAATGTAGCAGGGTTTTTTTTCTCCCAGAATCTTGGGTTTTTCTTTGTGCATACAGGCAAATTGGCAATGATAGCGCATGCAATTTACACACAATAAAATGCTGTTGGTGGTGGTGGTAGTAGTAGTAGGTGGTAGATGGTGATGTGTGTTGATGATAGTAGTAGCTGGACAATTAAGTAGGAGAGAGAGTGAGTTGTGTACAGTGAACTAGAGTGCTCTTTTGTGATGAATCCTTGAAGGTACCATGTAATAATAATACTGAAGTACATGAATTCACTCTTCATGGTAAGAGAAAATGTAGGATATCTGAGATATTCAACCATAAGAAAAAAAAGTACATGAAAAGTGAATTATGTTAACATTACTTAATAACCATAAGGCAAATGCAGTATTATAAAATGCTTGTTCTGAAAAATAGGTTCAAATAATCAAAACAACTTGCTAAGAGTGGCAGGACTCCACACCACTGCTTGTTCAAAAATTTGTCAACATTTTGGAAACATCTGTTAGGAATGAAACTTAAACCATGCAAGCCTATTAAGAAACCTTTACAATCCAATTCAGACCAAAAGATGAGTATTGGCTAGCTAGTGAATTGCTTGGTGTATGGATTCACAGGACTATTGAGATACAATAAATTTTTGTGTAAATATGAGTTACCAAATTGTAATATGATATATATTATTATTTTTATCAAGAGACTCATCATGGAACCTCCCAAGACATGCCTTGACTTAAATGCATTCACTGTCCCTGCACTCACTACACACTCTCAGGCAATGCATTCTAATCACTTACCACTCTCCATACAAAAAATCTACTCCTCACTCCCTTGCTCATTTATACAACTTCCAAGAATGGTCTCTCATTTCCCCCCCCCCATCTCCATATATTCTATGAAAAATCTCATCCACACTAATCTGGTAATTACTCCTTACCAACTTATGTCTCGATCATGTCTTTCTTTGCATTCTCTCAATTTGCATTCTCTCAATCTGTCCTCACATTCCAGAGATCAGAAACCAGCTTAGTCAATCGACTCTGAAACCTCTCAAACATCTCATTATTCTTTTGAAAATCTGGCGACCAAATCTGTGCACAGTAATCCATATGTGGCATGATCAAAGTCTTGTACAATGGAATCGAAACATCCTTACTTTTACATGCCAGTTCTCTGCATCATTCCCATAATCCGCTGTGTTGTCCTCACAGTTTTAGCAAAATATCCACGAAATTTCAAGTCCATATCCACCATAACTCCCAAATCTTTCATCTCCAACATATCCTCTAAAATATTCCCACCAATCCTGTACCTCTGCATCTGATCTTTGCTTCCCAAATTTTAAAACCTTACACTTTGCAACATTAAACTGATATCTCCACACACTCACCCATTTAGACAGTCTATTTAGGTCCTCTTGCAAAGCTATAACCTTGCATCATCTGCAAACAACTGTACATCACCATTTAAGCCCTTTCCAATATCATCTACATACAAATTAAACAACAATACTTGTAGTCCCAAAACAGGCCACTGGGGCATGCCACTACTGACTTTTCTCTTCTGGGATATCATCCTCCATACACAACCTGCTGAGACCTATCAGTCAGCCAATCTCCAATCCAGTGCACTAATCTATTATCCAACCCCCATCTGTTCCAAATTTAACTACTAGTTTGTCACGTGGCAGTCTATTGAAAGCCTTTGCAAAATCTAAATATACCACTATATATGCATCCCACTTGTTCATTGTATTCGTCACCTTGTTATAATAAGTAATCAATTGCTAAAACACGATATTCCTTTAGCAAACCCATGCTGTTCATTAAAGAGAATTCTGCTGCTGTCCATCCAATTCTGAATCCTTGTCCTCACTAGCTTCTCCAACACCTTGACCACAACTCCAGACAAGCATATTGGTCTATAATTTGAAGCCTTAGTGTGTTATCACCCCCCTTTATGAAGCAGAACAATTTTGCCATCTTATAATCCTTTGGGATCTGGGCTGATCTAAGACTCGTGTTAAAAATGTACATTAATGCAGTGATATACCATCAAACAACCTATTGACATCAAGTTTACTCAATCCCTCATATACTTCCTGCTCACTGACCATCAGTGGTCCTCCCCCATTTCCATTGCTCTCAGGTTCTACATGTTACAATCACAAGGATGGAATGCTTTAATGAACTGCTCATTAAACACTTCTACTATATCCTCTTTAATGTTTATCATTCTCCCATTATCACCGACCAACATCATCTTCCCATAATCATTCTTCCTTCTACTGGCCACATATTTAAAAAATTCCCTAGGATTTCTTTTAGCATCATTTGTTAACTGCTGCTCATACTACATTTTTGCTACCCTTACTAAATTGGTCACCTTCCCTGCCTGCTTTTTGTACTCATGTAACTGATTATCTCCACTCATCTTGTGCTGCCTTCACAATGCCTTTTTCTTCCAGATTGCATGTTTCACCTCTTCAGTCATCCATTTTACACTTACCTTATTTAATCTCCTGACCTTTGGAATACAATTAGTCATTGCCTATGCCAGATACTTCCTAAGTAGAGACAAAGCAGCATTGATTTCTTTCCCTTGCAATTCCTTATTCCATGATATTGCTGTAAGCTGTTTCCTGAGTTTGCCATAATCACCTGATATGGCTAGCCACCATGCAAGTGATCACTTCATGTCACTTTCATCAACTGGAGGAAGATGTGACACTTTATTTACAGCAGTATCTTCTGATGAGATAATCAAATTCAAGACCCTCAATCTACATGTGGCCTCTGTCAAGTACTGCTTAAGGTAGTTATCTCTTAAAAATTCAAGAAATTCATTTTCTTTGGTTCCTGATGCTATATTACCATAGTTGAAATTGCCCATAATGATCACACTTTTCTTATTAGCTAGACCAATTTGTCTAAATATTTCCTTCTTACTGCCTTTCACATTACTAGGTCTATAGTAATATTAATAAGTTCATATAAAGTTCATTAGTAAGTTCAATAAATTAATTTATTTTTTCATCTCTTGGTGTTTTTTGTACTGCAAAGCTTAGTAAGTCCATATAATTTTTCTGACATGTCTCTAAAGAATATATTCAAGAGGTAAATTTTGGTATGCTATGGCATTTTTCTTGAAGTAGCCACAACAGATCTTGGTTTTCAGCACAACAGGCAGCCTTCTCAAGATGAAGTGTAGTGAGTGCTCACCCAGCACCCATAACTTGTATATCGATAATGAACAATTCATCTCCTTGCTTTACTATAATGTCAGGCTTTCTCAGGCCTATGTTAGTCTGATAGTGAGGTTCTACTAGTGTTATCCAACCACGGTTCTTTAACCTGTACTCTATAATCCTCACTGTTGTATTGTGTTTTCTGAATGCTTACTCCATGTGTGCAGTAACAACATTGAACATGAGCAAAAGTTTCTGTACTCTGTTAGCCTACTCTGCTGTTCATGTCATCGTTTCTCTGATTCAGCAGAGCTTTGATTCTTGTTTTGATTAATCTATATATTCAAATCTTCAAATCTTGACAGGAGGCAAGTCCCATCCACTGATGTTGAGGAACACATTTGGATTCTTGTAATGCAGTTCTGTACTGAATGGTGCAGCATTTGAGTCATCTCCTTGACTTGACCCATCCAGAGGTATGTTGATAATCATCCTCAATACATGAAATCCTTTACCTCTAGGATTTGAAGGAAATCCTAGAGGTAGAAAGACTAATTCTGAAGTAGAGAGGGAAAATTTATTTAATCTGGATAAAGATAACCTAGGCACTATCACAATAAGGAAATCCCAAGACCTTCATGTTTTACAGGTGCATGGAAAAATGCCACCAGTGCCAAAACTGTACTGAGAGCATAAGAGACTTTATCTATGATTAACCTATGACATTATCTAGGAAGAATGAAGTAATTAAGAATTAATAATAAATAATGCTTTTGAGGTTAAGTGGGACTTTTTTTTTTTTTTGAAACAAAGAGAGAGAGAGAAAAAACATTCTAAAGTAGGTGAAAAAGAGGAGCAGTCTGTCAGAAGAGAACATCAAGGTATTGCTACTCCTCCAGAACTGAGACAGGATGCAAGGACATGCCACACAGGGAAAATTCAGTCTTTGATTTCTTTTCTCCACCTGAGGGCACAAAAGGAAAGTATATTTCGCTTTGTAACGTTGATATTTAAGCATACCTTGAAAGAGGTAAATTGCTTGGTTGACAAATTCCTGCAAGCCTCTAGCAGAGGGCCATGAGCATAAGATCATCAGTGAATGTCCTAGCATTCACTGATAGTAGTGTCAAGTGAGTAGCCAGTATGGCTTTGAAGAGAGAGCAAAGAAACTCATTGATGACATAACTGAAGAAAACAGGAGACAGTCTCCTTGGCACACACATCCCTTAGTGGTGGGAGAGACATCAATCTGAAGCTCAGGATAATAGGGAATTTTGCAGGGTCCAATACATAGGTGAGAAATCTTCTGAACATCCTCAAAGGGAGAAACTATCAGAGGCCTTCTGGGGGTCCAGGGATGCCATAAAGAGAGAGAGAGAGATCAAAGTTTGCATTGGAATTCAGAGGAAATAGAGAACAGAGCCCTCTGCCTAAAATCATGCTTGATGTACGATTTGAAGATGTTCAGCAAACACTTTACGAAAAAGCTATAGAGAATCAACGGTAATTGGATGTAATTGGAAGGTGTAGATGCATCATTCTCTTTTTTGAAATGAACACTGTTCTTGACTGGAGAAAATACAATAGTAAATCACTGAGGTCTTGTAATACAGGCAGAGGGACCTGCTGAAGCTCAGCAACAGTAATGCTGGTCATCAGATAATGAAGCAGCTGAAAGAAAAGGCTTTATTTTATGAAAGGAAGATGGATAGAAAAGTTCTAGAGTGAAAAAGAAGCGATAGAAGTTCTATCTCTCTCTCTCTCTCTTGTGATAGAAGGAAGGATTAAATCAGGTAGATATGCTTTGGAGGAGAAGAAGAAGATGCTCCATCCAGTAATTCTAGTACAAATACTTCTGATCTTCTTGTACAATGCCTGCATTTGGTCATCAAGATGATTTCTTTCAGATTGAACAGATAATGTAGGATGATATTCTACTAAGTGGAAAAAAGATGTTGTCTGGCAGAATCTATTTCCACTTAGTAGAATATTATTTATTATTATTAATAGAATATTACAACCAAGCTGAATCATAATAGATAATTATTAGAATATTACTCAAGGATACCAAGATGTAAGATGTTCTTGAAAGGATGGAGTTGTATTGTTCCTACTCTTCTGAGATGGTGACTGGAAACATGGGCAGGAGGTACAGAGGTATCATCTGCTCAGGTGGGATCTTCTAACATAGATATCCATATTCATGTAACTAATTCACTGTATAGGATGGTAATTTACAATGTGATCTAACTGCTTCTATTGTTTTGTTTGGACAGAACGTCTGCAAAACTTCATTAATGTGGGCTGTTCCTTCCTTCCTTAGTTAACCACGCCACCGGCCAAGACATCTATAGACGTTCACGTTATCATGGATGCGAAGTGCTTATTAAAATTATAATACCATTGTTACAACAATGAAATATAGGATGGATACGAAGCGTATGCGGATGCGTATTTGATCCATAACGGCCGGTAAGGTGGTTAATGAAGCCTCATGCTGCTGATATTCCTCTTCAGCAGTCCATTGTGCCATTGCATGTTCACTGAAAATTTCAGCATTAACAGTAGTAGGATGTTTTGCATGGCAGCAAACACAACACCAAGTCCTATAGAGGCTGTAAAGGATTTCTGACATTCTGTACAGACCAGTGTCTCTAAGATGAGACACTAGGTCCTGGTTGAACCAAGATATTTTAATAGTTGGATGTCATAGGAACATTTAAAATGGCAGAAAATGCTAGGAGTGTTTAAGGTTCAGTGTGATAGATATTTTATTGACTGAGTGAAATCTCCCACAATGAGTGACTTCATGATAATAAGAATAAATATTAACTGTGAAATCCTGCAGTCAGGGGAATGTGCATCCCTAGTAATGCAAGCCAGACTGATAAACTAATAGAAAGGTATAACCACATTAGCAGAACAGTAAAATGATATTTATCTCAAAATGCAGTGAATTTTGCAATACTATTATTATTTGAATCTATTTGGTCAGAAGTCTCATGCTAGAATAAAAAGCATAATATTCCATTTGAAAGTTAAAGATTTTCACAGGAAAATCTTTAGCTTTCAAATAATGGAATATTCCATTACTCAGATGGAGAATTATCTCAACTATGTTAAAAGCATGTAAATCATAAAATTACTTGCCCCCACCCTAAAATTATATTTCTTTATTGTGCTATCCTCTATCGAAGGTCAGCGACCATCTTGGCGAACAAACTGCACTCTTGTGCTAATCTGAGCAGTTGTGCACTGCTCTTTCCTGTCCACGTCTTGATGTTGTCAAACCATGATATTCTTTTTCCTCCTCTAGTTCCTTTGCCACCAATTGTTCCTATCAAAATAGTTTGTAGAAGTTGGTATTTGCTGTTTCTCATGATGTGGCCAAGATATGATGTTTTTCGTTTCTTGATTATTTGTACAAGATGTTTAGCTTTGTCAATAGATTTTAAGACATCTTCATTGGTAATTTAAAATAAAAATAAAAATTATATTTAGCATTTAAAATAAAAATCTGGATATTTTCATAGAGAATCTTTGGATCTTAAATGGAATATAGTTGGTTTTTACAAGACATCAGATCTCATATGAGAATAAACTGTGTATTCTCCAGTATTTTTGGATCTTTTTATTAATGTTTTTATAATATCTATTTTATTTGTAGGGGGACAATAACTTATCAGGAAACCTTACATGCTTGTGGAAGTAATGATCTTAAGATGCTCCATAATATTGAGAAACGTGTACAGTTTGATGATCCTGTCAATATACAGTTCACTTCAGTGGGTAAACAATTAAAAACAGAAATAATCACATCACTTCTATATTTTTTAAAAGAAAGAAATCTTTAATTCCTAAATGAAATAACTTCTTGAAATAATGAAATCTTTATTTCCTAAATGAAATGGACACTAAGTAACATTTTTTTTTTTTTTCAGGGAACTACAGGAACACCAAAAGCTGCTGTTTTATCTCATTATGGAATTGTGAATACTTCATTTTTTTCAGGAAAAAGGATGAATTATGATAAAGAGGTAAATACAAATATTAAAAATACTAGCAGCCACGAAAATTATCCAAGTCACCAGTGTAATTTATATAGGATGTTAGCATTAGAGATAGTTTATAACCATGCTGAACTGTACAAACAAGTTTGTACATGAAGTAGGTTCATAGTTTTAGCATTAGTTGATTTTCATAAATTATTATTTTAATCTGGGCCCTTTTGGAATGTCCAACAACTCGTCATGGGAAATTCCTGATGTGATCTTGGATGCTTGCGCAATATTCTTACATAACTTACACAATATTGAAATGCACATCATAATATCTCTTTAAACAAATTCACTAAAGAAGCACTTGCAACTTCTATCACTAGTTTATTACACTCACTCTCCATGTTTCATAAGAAAAATCTAGACCTGATATACTTGTTGGCTACATCCATGCTCAGCTTTTAGAGATCATGCTTTGTTTTCTTTCTCTCTCCTGCCATGAATTTTAAAATTCCCCTGTATCTACGCTATACAAATCCCTTACTAACCTCTGTGTCTCTTGTGACATCTCCTTTCCTTCATCCATTTATCAAAATTTGAAATCCACATTCTGGCAATCTGTTTCATATACTACAGGTTTTTTTTTATTCACTGAGAATGAAAAGTATGCGCTATTTGACATAACAGATTTGTAAAGATAATTACTAATTGAATAACCTTAATACATTATTTCCTTCCCATTTTGACCTTTTTTTTTTGCATATTAAGGGCACTGTGAGGAGTATATGTACAAAAAACACAATACATCATATTTCATGTAAAAATGATGTAAAAAATGATCAAAATATAATTAAACTGAGGATTTAACTGTTGTTTTATAAAATGTAGACAATTGTGAATGAATTATTCATTTCGAACAGTCAGTATTCTTTAGACTGGCAGTTAAGTTCTTCCTGTTCTGTATCTAGTCTGCAAAACACACACTGTTTCCTAGGCTAGATGCAGTATGGTTGCCTAGAACTCATTTAGAATAATTAGGAAATGATCGTGACTTATTTTTTAATGGTATTAACAACACCAAACAATTTTATCAAAGAGATGTTTTATTAACTGCTTATATTTTGCTGAATTTCAACTCAGCATCATCAGAGCACAACACACTTGTACATGCGATAGTGAGTGACTCACTCACTGTCGATTTCACTTACCAACAACTCTCCACGTATTGCTCTTCTCATTTTAATGTCCACTCTTTTTATATATTTCCTTTTGTAGTAATCTAGTAGAATCTTTTAACTAACTTTAAGGTCTCTATCATATCTCCGCTTTTCCTCCTATCCACCAAATTCTGTAATCCACATTCCTTCAACTGCTCTGCATAACCAACTCCCAAGTCCAAATATCACTTTGGTCATTCTTCTTTTAATCCTCTTTAGCATTCCCACATCACACTGAAAACTAGGCAACCAAATCTGAGCACAATGATCATGTGTGATCAGACTAATGCCTTATATAGAAGCATCACTTTATCCCTACATGTCATTGCACATTTTATCAAAGCAACAATACAATGTGCAATCTTGGCAACACTTGCAGTGTGCCCCTTTTAGTCTTATGTCTGCCATCATCCCAAGATACTGAATCTCATCCACTTCCTGAAAAATAGCTCCACCAATACAGTATCCTTGTACCCCAAAGTTTAACACCTTACATTTATTAATATTAAAACTACAACCTCACTCAGTCTGTCCAGGCTAAAAGTTGATTCAAATCTTTGTGTATCGAATTAACATCAACAATACTCCTGATAATTCTACCTAACTTTGCATTATCAGCAAACTGTATATCCCCAGTCAATCCCCATGATACATCATCTACAAACAAGTTAAACAAAAGGGGGGCAGGGAGAACAGAACCCTGTGACATGCCACTGGTTACCTTCCTTTTCTGAAACACTGCTCCATCATACACCACTTCCTGGTATCTTTCCAAAAGCCAATCTGTTATCTAATCCCATCTTTTGAAGCTCATAAACCAATCTGTCATGTGATGATCTATCAAATGCCCTTTGCAAAGTCCAAGAAAAATCACTGTTTACGAATCTTCCTTATCATAAAATGTAAGTAGATTACTAAAACAAAACCTTCCTTTCACAAACCCTTCCTGACCATCATAGAGAATCTTATGTCCATCAACCCGATCCTGTATTCTATTCCTAACCATTTCTCCAACACTTTAAATTAAAGATACAGAGAAATTATATTTTGGTTTAATCCTTTATCCAAGTGTAAGCAAACAAGTTTGCGCCTGAGCTATTTTCAGGACTGGGGCAACTCGTATAAAGAAGCTAATGACTTCACATCACTTACCTTAGTATCCCATAATGCAAAGCACATCTCCTTGTGGACATGTATAATGCTATGCATTATGTCTACTCTTATATGAAAATGACTTCTGCATTACTTCAACCTTAGTATCACCTCTGGGTCTGGCTCCCACTGATGAGACCTCACAGGTTGAACCTGTTCAGGGTAGACCTTCCCATAATGCATAGCATTATACATGTCTGCAAGGAGATGTGCTTTGCATTATGGGATACTAAGGCAAGTGATGTGAAGTCATTAGCTTCTTTATATGAGTTGCCCCAGTCCTGAAAATAGTTCAGGTGCAAACTTGTTTGCTTACACTTGGATAAAGGATTAAACCAAGAATATAATTTCTTGGTATCTTTTAATTTATAGTATAACCAAGTGGAAAAACTCCCAACAACTATCTCCAACACTTTGTCCACAATTGCAGATATGTAGAATGGTCTATAATCGGAAACTTCTGTCGAGAACTATGCTTGTGGAGAGGTGTGTACTTTTGCCCTCTTTCATGTTTAGGAACCTTTACCACTGCAAAACTTCATTAAATAACCATCTCAAGGGTTATTTAATGGTTAACTAAAAAGGAAGCAAGGATTACTAGATTTAAAGGTGGAAGAATCAGAGGTGTATCATGTGTTGCTTGGGTTGATGGTTAATTCGTTTGCACATTCTTTAAAAATATGTGGCGATATGTCATCCATTCCCTGAAGTTTTTTTAACATCTAACCCAAGCAATACTTGATACACCTAATTCTTTCACCTTTAAATCTCCTAATCCTTGCTTCCTTTTTACATGTGGCACAGCATTATTCACACCAGTATGATATACACTGATATAGAATATGATATATTCCGTGGCGCATATCCACAGATACATCAGTACAGCCACTCTGGGTTTGCAGACCACGCTCTGGATACGTGCCACAGAATAAGATGGAAGAAAGCCACACTAATACACTGCAGCAAGTTCAAATATGAAAGACTATTCATGGAATCAGCCTCAGCCCTTAGGAACATGCCAAACCTCAACAAATTTGGGAAACATTTATCAGAAGAACTTCAGCCCAAAGGTCAAGAACTACCAATATAGCCCGCCAGGGGGCACCATCAGGACTTTAGGAAAACAGTAGCTTCCTAGCTTCAGTTCTCATTTGCTGTTATGTAGTACTTGCGTGCACTTGTCTTTGTATTAAGTTCCCAAGAAGATGGCAACATGACGTTTGCTGAAATATCAGAAAGTATATATTAAAGTTTATTTAATTTATATTTCTAGTGTACACTGTCAATTCCTTAATTATTAGTTATCATTATTATAATAATAATTATTAAGAATTAGAATAATAATTCTAAATACTGGCACTTTAGGAATAGCAACTTATCACAGTACATAAGCACTAACAACCAAGCAGGACTGGAAACAATTCAGAATTGTAATGGACACAAGAAGTAGTGTCTTATTTTCTGCACCCTCTAATGCTGGATAAAAAGTTTACAGCTGTTAGGTTGGTCTTAAAATAGCTATCTCCCAGATTTTCTGTAAATTAATGTACCCATACTTTTTGAGGTTTGGGAAGTGTGCTTCATTGCTGCTGCTAACTCCAAAAATGACTTGATATGACTTCTTTGTAGCAGCAGTAGTTTTCTTCCATCTAATCCTGTGAATGAGATTTCCAAAGCATGACTTCCAGTCCTGATTTTCCATAACAGTGGTAGCAAATGCATTTCTCATATTTTCTGAGGCAGATGTTAATTTGTGATAGAGGGTGGAGTTTGTTCTTAGGTGAATGGATGAATTATAAGTTTGTGTGGTGTGGAGATCACTCTGGTTACCTTTTCCATTGTACTTCTGGTTACTGGGAGAATAGGAATAATTTTACAGTACTATGATCTTGTGTATTTGGGGAAAGGGGAAATAGAAGGATAAGGAGTATTTTATTAGTTTTATAGGGGAGATGTAGCTGTTGGCTAAAAATATGCAATATAAAAGCATTGATACTAAATGACAAGATGACTGAATTGTGTCAGGCAGAGAGTGTTCAATTTGTGAATGTATGGAATGAATTCAAAGGGAAGTTAGAATGATTCAAAGCTGATAGACTGCATTTTAATGGGTTTGGTGTTAGTCATTTGGAGTGATTGTTGTTAACTAAGAGTACATAGGGTTCACATGAAATTGGCACCATTAAGAGTCAGAGAGAGGTTGTGGAAGAATGGGAAGAGGGTAGATACAAAGCTGAGAAAGTGATTATAGCAGAACAAAGTGATGCACTGCAAAATGATAAGAATATCAATGAAAATCAGAGTCGGGATCAGGAAAATGGGGATGCTCAGAATGAAGAGAGAAGTACACTATAGAAGAGAGAGTAAAGAATTATTGTGTTGATGGGATGGCCTCAAAGAGTAAAGAATTGTTATGCTTGTATACTGATGTACTGAGCATCAGAAATAAAAGGATTGAGTTTGCAGCAACTGAATCAATATGCCCAAAGATAATTGGCATAAGTGAAACTTCATTGACTGAGGATGATATACTGTCAGGACTTGAAACAGTAGGATATAGAATTTTTGCAAAAGGATAGGAAGATGAAGAGAGGAGGAGTATTGTTAATGGTAGCAGAGGAATTGTGTCCTTCAAGAGTCAAAGTGGAAAATAGTAGTATGTGTGAAGATTTTGAAGCTGTTTGGTGTGAAGTTGAGATCAATAAAATAGTATATTATAGGCCAGGGAATGTGGAGGGTATTGATTGTGAAATTTTTAGACAAATTAGTTGGGAAAGTAAAAAGGAAGATGATTCTAATGGGAGATTTTAATTATAGGAATGTAGATGGGAAAGAAGAGATAATGTATAAGTAACAAGGGGAAGGAATTTGAGTTTCTGTGGAATAAGCAGCATATGATGGAAACAAACGAGGTTTATTTGTGTTATATTTGGTGATATCCTCACAGGATGTGGTTGTGAATGAGGTATCAACACTGCCACCTATTACCAATTATATATTTGGTTTAATCCTTTATCCAAACGAAGTTTCTGCCTGAAGTATTTTCAGGACTGGGGCAACTCGTGGTAAACGTGGTATAAGTTCTGATCATTTGCCTTAGTATCCCATAATGCGAAACACATCTCCTTGCAGACATGTATAATGCTATGCATTAAGAGAGGGGTCACTACCCAGACTGGTTTCGACCTTTATTGAGGTCTCATCAGTGGGAGCCATACCCATAGGTAAGGTGGAAGTAATGCAGAAGTCATATCACCATATACCAGTTGCCAAAAGGTGTCAACACATTATTCAAATTCTCTAGATTAGAGATAGTTGATGGAAGTTTTTTCACTTGGCTGTGCTACAAATTATATATTTGGTTTAATCCTTTATCCAAGTGTAAGCAAACAAAATTTTCGCCTGAAGTATTTTCAGGACTGGGGAAACTTGTGGTAAATGGGATACTAAGGCAAGTGATCAGAACTTATACTACCTTTACCACGAGTTTCCTCAGTCCTGAAAATATTTCAGGCGCAAACTTCGTTTGCTTACACTTGGATAAAGGATTAAACCAAATATATAATTGGTAGCACAGCCAAGTGAAAAAACTTCTCTCAACTGCCACCTATTGGTGAAAGTGAACGTTTTTAAAAGAAGATCTATATCTGGAACTGTAAGGTGAGTGATTATCAGAAGCTCCATAGTCAACTAGCATCAATACACTGGGGTTGATGAATTGTGTAGAAAATATGTTGACAGTGCATGGGAAATGATCAGGCGGTATCTAACAAAAGCAATGCATAACTGCATACCAAGACTTAAGCAAATAAATAGTGCAGGAGTGAGATAGAAGGATGTTGAAAGCAAGCAGCAAAGATGCCAAGAAATTATATTCTTGGTTTTATTCCTTTTACCCAAGGAAGCTAAACAGTGTTTTGTGCATATAATATATTCACATCTGAGCTACTTGTATATAGAGGCTAATGACTTCACATCAATTGCCTTAGTATGTATCCCATAATGCAAAGCACACACCCTTTCAGATGTGTATAATGCTATGTTTAATGAGGGGAGGGGGTCAGTTGACTCTTTCCAAGCAGTGTGTATCTGGATATGTCTTAGGGAGGGGAAGTGAGAGTTCCAAATCAAGAGCCTCTGTTGTCTGAATTTTTAAAGATGGTGTGTTTTTTTTTTAATATACTGGTTTCCATAAATTAAGGAACAAAGAGAAAAATCATGGTAACTGGAGGGGGGGGGGGAATAAAAGGAGAAAAAATATATTAAAGTGCTGTATGTTATGTAAAAATGACACTGAGTCTTGTTATCATATACAAATGAGTGGTGCTGTCAGCAATATATACAAATGAGCCAGTAGAGTACCTCAGGGTTCTGTACTGGAGCCACTACTCTTTAATTTATATATCAATGATATAGGGAATATTTGGTTGTTTTCTGATGATACAAAACTGGGTTGGGCAATAGTTGATAAAGGTTATGTAGATATTCTGCAGGATGATTTAGATAAATTGGCATTGTGGGTTTTCGAAAGAATAATGATTGAGAATTTAATTTTGCAAAATGTGAAGTTATGCGCTTCGGGTTGAAAAGTTTATATACTCCATGATGAGCCTTTGACTCCATGGAGGTCTAGTGTTAATAATAATACTGTGTATCACATTGATGGTATTAGATTTCAGGAAATTGAGGCTAGGAACTTAGGATAATGGTGGACATAGAGTTGAAGTTCAGAGAGCATATTGCAAAAGTTGGTAAAATAGCTCAAATGATTACGTGGATGTTGAAAAACATGATAACAAGAAGATACAGAAATTAATATCCATCTTTATAAAACTATGATTCAGCTGCATCTTGACTACTGTGCACAGATTTGGTCACCTGGGTTTTTTAGAGATAGGATAGGTTGAAGATGTGTCGGTTAGAAAGTTTAGTTGATAGGCAAAAAAGAGGAGACATGGTAGAAACTTTAAGATAATAAATGGGTTTTATAAAGTTGATGCAAAGGAAAATTTTCAATATATGACAAATAGTTGGAGAATTAGAGATCATCTGTGGAAGTTGGGTAAGAGTGTGGTAAGAAGAGTGTGTGGACTAGATGTTTGTTTTGCATGGAGAGTAGTGAATGAGTAGAATTGATTGCCAGATTAGTTGAGTGCCCTGACAGTAAATAAGTTAAGTGTGAGTATGATAGGTTTTGTGTGTATAAAAGTTAGTATGGTTCTCCCAAGATGATTCCTTTGACTCCATGAAGATACTGTAGAATAATAATAATAATACAAAAAATTCCACCACTACCACTTTTGGTCAGAAATATGGCTTAATGATAGTAATAACATTTGCTCAGATAATAACTTATTGATATATAAACTTTTTAGATTTTAGAGAATTCTTTTATTAGTAATGACCAGCTCACAGGATCATTAAAAAAATTAAGAATATAATCCATCAATCCACAGGAAGAGAACCACACAACAATGGAATGCATTGTAAAGACTACATAACCATATCTTCCTTAAAGGTATTTGCTGATATGTTTAATTCTACATTTAAAACTTATATCATCTGAACAATATTCAAACAACTTCAGAAAAGTATAGTAGGAAGAAATCTGACTACTCAGTTGTTTTTAATATGAATCGTATCTTTGAAAGGTTGTTAACTTGTAGTACATTAGTGTTATCCTTGATTAGCTAAAGTTCAGATAGAAAGTTTTTTGGCCTGGTTACAGTGTAAATTATACACCCTCGGTCCAAAAAGAAACTGAACTTTTGATAGAAAATAAAACACAGGCCAATTATAATTATTGAAATAATTTATTTCAATCAATATACTCTCCCTGAGCGTTGATACTGCGTTTGGCATGGTCAATTAATTCGTTAAATGAGTTTTTTATATTGGTTTTTGGGATACTGTTGAGGGTCATGGTTACTGTCGCTTGAACGTTTTCAACGGTGTCGTATTGCTTTCTTTTCATTAACAAATGAAGTTGGGGTAAGAGAAAGAAGTCACAGGATGCTAAATCAGATGAATATGGCAAGTGATTCAACACACAACTTGGTTTTTGCTCAAAAGCTGGCTTACAATGTTCGAACGAGATGGTGCATTATCATGCAAAAGTGAACAGCTGCCTGCATCACAATATTCATGCTGTACGCAATGAATTCTCGCTATCAATTGCTTCAAAACTTTGAGATAAAACTCACCATTGACCGTTTGGCCAGACAGAACGAATTCTTTGAGGATAATGTGCCCTTGGAATCATAGAAACAAATCAGCATTGTCTTTACTTTTGACTTCTCCAAACGACTTTTTTTTTTTTCCAGATGTCCCTCTTCTGGTGGTCTTCACTCAGCACTCAGTGTTTTGAGTATTAGCCCAAAACACTATGTTTTGTCACCAGTAATAATCGTTTCAAGGAAGTTTGAGTCCTTACGAACGGTTTTAATGAGGTCCTTGCAGTGTTCAGTTCGATGCATTTTTTGGTCATCAGTCAACTTGTGGGGAACAAATTGTGAATTCAATTTACGAAGGCCCAAACTCTCGGTCAAAATGTTGTGCACAGTTAATTTTGAAATCCCCAATTCATCTTCAATCAATCTCACGGACAATTTCAAGTTTTGTTAACTTCGCTCAGTCCAGTTTTTGGATGGCCATGGCTTTTCGTCGTCCTCAAGCATCTCACGACCACTTTGAAATCGCTTGAACCACTTGTAAACTTGAGTACGGGATAAGCATTCATCACCGTATGCTTTTTGAAGCATTTTATGCATTTCAGTAAAACGTTTACCAATTAACACAAAAGTCAATCGCAGCTCTCTGTTTGAAACTCATTTTCTGACCATTCGTCAAAACACACTGTCACTCTTGGTACTATAACTCGGCTTCTAATGAAACAAATGTCATAAACAGTTGACACAACACTAATGAAGGTTGCCGCTTTTGACAACAAAGAGATGTGACAGGTGGCGCCACTAGTTTCTTCTATTTTCGAAAAGTTCGGTTTCATTTTCGACAGAGGGTGTATTCTTGTTTTTATTCTTTACCTAAGCAGAGCCAATAAAATTTTGCCTAGAAAGTAAATATGTTCACTTGTTTGCTCATGTTTAGTTAAAAGATAAAAACAAGAATATCATTTATTGTTAAGTGTAAGAAATAGAGAATTTTACAGATGAGTGAGGCCACCTCTTTGCAATACTGAATTGTCAGTTCAGTGTCGCAAAGTGTAAGGTTTTGAGATTTGATAAGCAATGATGGGATGCAAAGTATACACTTGATGGGGAAACTTTAAAGGAACTAGAGGAGATGAGAAATCTGGGAGTGATAGTAGACAAAGACCTGAAATTCAGGGGCCACATTGCACAAGTTGTGAAGATATCAGATCAGATAATGACAATAATGCAGAGCATCCTGACATGCAGAAATAGAGAGGTTATGATACCACTGTATAAAGCCTTGATCAGGCCTCATATGGATTATTGTGCACAGATTTGTTTGCCAGTTTTTCATGGTGATGAGGATATGTTTATAAAGTTGATGCAAAGGAAAATTTTCAATATATGACAAATAGTTGGAGAATTAGGGATCAAGCCTGGTTGGCTGAGTGGTTAGCGTGTCTGCTCTCCAGCCAAAAGACTGTCGGTTCGAGTCCCGCCATTGAGCATGGATGTTTGTGATTGTTTGTAAAATTACTAGTGGTGGTGGTGGGAAGTAGATGGCATTGTGCAGATGATGAGATTCGCTGTAGTTGGTGGAGATGATGAGTTGTAGAGTAGGTGCCCTCCCTCAATGAGTCTGTGGACTCCCTAAAGGTGTCCCATAATAAAAATAATAATGTTGGAAAGGGTCCAGAGAAGATTCACAAAGGTGGTCAGCAGTCTTTGGAATGTGAAGTATGAACAGATTGAGAATGTAAGTTGTAAAGCCTTGTAAATTGGAGGAAGAGGTGGGGGGGGGGATATGATTGAGACATATAAACTTGTCAGGGATTGTTATCAGGTTGACATAGAAGAGATTTTTCATAAAATGGGAGAGGGGAAATAGAACAAGAGGCCATCGCTGGAAACTGTATACGGAGGGTGTGAGGAGAAGGTTCTTTGCATGGAGAGTGGTGGTGAGTAGAATGCATTGCCTGAGTGTGCTGTGAATGTAGACACATTGAATCAGTTAAAGGCACAGTTGGATAAGCATTGTGTGCAATAGTGTGTCCTCCCACGATGAGTCTCTGACTCCATGGAGGTTAGATGCTAATAATAATAATATTAATTACCCATGTAGTCACCAATATCCGTGTCCACAGCAGCCTATTGGTTGGAAAGTAGCAACATTATCCTCACCCATTCAGGCTATACAAGAACATAAGATTCTCATACCACAGTAAGTCAGGATAATTATTATTATTATGATTCAGGACCTCCATGAAGTCGCAACACTCATCGTAGGAGGTGCAATTTAGTAAAAGCAAAGTCATCATACCACTCCTTGAACTCATTCACCATTCATGCTCTCACCACTATCAGGCAATGCATTTCATTGTTCATCTACCCTCCATGCAATGAAACTACTCCTCACCCTTTTGCTCAAGACTTCCTTTCACAACTTCCAGGGATGTTCCCCTAAACATAAAAAAAACTTCTGAGTGTCAACCCTGCAACTACCTCTGAATAGTAAATGTCTCAATCATATCACTTCTCCTTCATCTATCTACCAAACTTTGCAATCCATATTCCCTCATTCTATCCTCATAACTAACATTGTACAGTCCTGATATCATCTTTGTTATCTGCCTCTGCACTCTATCCAAGGGTAATTTTTTCCCTTAAAATCCTAGGGACCAAAGTTGAGCACAATAGTCCAGATGTGGTCTGATCAGGGCTTAATATAATGGAAGTCCATACCATCAAAAATGACCACCTGATCTTTAAGGGGGAAAAAACATCAGAGAATCAAATGCAAATTTTAGAAACTTATTTCAAGGGACTGTGGAAAGTGCAGTCAAATGCCTAATAGGTTAATATTTTGCAATTTTAAGCAACATTACGCTTGAAGGAGGGAAGGAATTGTAATTGCATGTATATGAATTGTAGGTCTACATCACAGGTTCTCATTCTCAGAAGCTTCTATTTTTGACAGCACTGTTTTGTTGTCTAAAATGGAAGCTTGAAAGACTATTTTGTTATAAATGCATTTTGTAACAAGGATGCTGACATATGTTTCACGTTTATTTTTTACTTAAATATCCTGTTTTTTACGTGATTTATTTTTACATTTTTTACCTCACAAAAGCAAATTACATTATATTGCACCTTATTGTGACCTAAAGTTTGTAAAGATAATATGCAGCAATATATTATTTTTATTTATTATTTTTTTTATAGAAACCGGTATCATGTATTCCTATACCTCTCTTTCACAGTTTTGGATGTGTTGCTGGAAGCATGGTTTCTGTATTATTTAAATACACTGGTGTATATCCTTCAGCCTCATATGATGTTGAAAAAATATTTGAAGCTATTCAAAACCACAGGTATTATTTTGCTTACCTTTTACATTCTGTTTTAATTCTAACATTATTAATTAAATCGTTTCTGTATTACTAATCTTTTAATTTTAAGAGGAACATAGTAAATGTTCCTCTTAAAACTGTGGCATAGTAAATTAATTAATAAAGAAACGTAAAAACCACAGTGATATCTTTAATTAGTAAAAGGACAAATATTTCGTACTAAAAAAGACTGTACTTGAACTCATTCACCAATCATTCTCATAAGGAGGGTGACAGACAGACAGTCTCTCTCAAAGAGACTTTTATCTTAATAGATTAAATTTGTTAATTTCTATTATTTCCTAGCACGGGGTAACAATTATATTTTAATAGGTGATCCACCGAATGTTTTACTTATATTCCATTCCTATTACTGCAACAGACGCTGAAGATGTACTATTAATTTTAGTATGAAATATTTGTCCTTTTACTAATTAAAGATATCACTGTGGTTTTTATGTGTTTCTTTATTAATTACTAATCTTTTAGCTGTTTATTACAAAATACATGGAAAGTAATATTTGAAGGAATAGAGTATGATGGATATATAGAATTTTTAAACAGGATATATGTATTACAGTGGTGTTCAACCTTTTTTTACTACGCGAGCTACTTTTCTATAATAAGTTATTCGGCAATCTACTCTCTTATATATAAGTTATTCGGCAATCTACTCTCTTATATATAAGTTATTCGGCGATCTACTCTCTTATATAGCTCACGTTCCCCCAACCTGATATCTGATTATGCACAAATAAACAACTAAAAAAAATACACAACTAAAAACTTTATTTGTGTATTTAAAAATTTATTTATCACTTTTAATTATTTTAATATAACAAATATTTTAATACAACAAAAAAAAAGCAAATATATTGGAATAAAAGATTTATTTCTCTATTTTGGAAAACCAAAGTTAGAAAAAACAACAGATTGATTACAAACTCACAAGTTACAGGAAATGCTGGTTGATTAAAAAAAAAAAAAGTTAATGTGAAATTTGGCATTGTTTGGACCTTGCAATATTTTCATAGTCAAGTTGATATGAAGAAGTGGCCAATCGCAGACAATCATCCGAATGATCATTTGTAATTATTTTCTTAATTGATTTTTTATGACGGTCATATTTGAAAAAGCGGATTCTCACAAGAATTTTTCGTGCAATATCAGTTAATATTGGGAATTTTTCCTTTGCATACTTTCAAATGACTTCATTGTTTATTGATTTTAAATGTAAACTATTCTGAATGTTTATTATCTCGAGTTCTACTTCAGCTTGGTTTATATCAAACAACCCACTAATTTTATTTGAAATTTCTGTGATGTTCAAGTTTTCTTGAAATGGATTATTGATAAAAGATACAATCATTTCGGTTTTATTAAAATCTTTAAATCTTGAATTTATTTCTTCCTCGATTAATTCTATTTCACAAATAAATTCTTTTAAATCATAGCGAAGCATTTTTTGATTTTGTTCAAAAAATTTTAATAAATATGGGAGATGTCTAAATTCGCAGTCATTTACATTTTTCTTTAATAAAAGTAAGTATTGTTGGAAAGGTTTTATTGAACTTAACATGTCAATTAAATTTTTATCTCTTCCTTGTAACTCTAATTTTAAATTACTTAATTTTGTACAGAAATCTACAAAATGATAAGTGTAACAACCATCTTTTATCACTCAATTGTGGATAAATATCTCCTTTTTCATGAAGAAAATTTTTTATATCTTTAATTAATGCAAGAAATCTTTCTAAAAATTGACTTGACTTCTGCTGAGCCAGTGAACATTATTATACAACAGAAGTTCCCTATCATCATCTGCCTGTAATTTAAATAACCGCTGTTGCAGGGCTTTTCCTCGAACAGAATTTACAATTTTAAATGTAATATCCAAAACATCTTTTGTGTTTAATCTTTTACTACACAGTACTTATTGGTGAATAATACAGTGGTACGTTAAAAAATCTGGATATTTGTCATCATTTTTACATAATGAAATGAAGGCTGATTTATTACCTATCATTGCAGGAGCACCTCCTGCAATGATAGGTATTCAGTAGTAGTAATAGACACAAGTTTAAAAAGTAGTAATAGACACAAGTTTAAAAAGCTGAAGTTTGTGTTTCACAAATTCATCAAATGCCGAAAAAATGTCTTTCCCCCCTAGTCCTTCCCAATAATGGTATAATTTTCAAATGTTCTTCTTTACTTGAATAATCTTGAAATACCATGCAAATAAATACCATTAACTGAGCAATATCAATGAAGCTATTTGATTCATCAAATTGTAATGAAGATGCAACACACTGATGAATGTCCGACATTAACCTGGCCTGGAAACTTTTCTCCGGCAATTGGAACTCTTCCTTTCGGCAATTTGAAACCTTGTCCGCAGCCTAGAAGTAGCCTCTCTCTAGCGACGTCTCGAACCAAGAAGCTCCTTTCTGGAAGCAGGAAACTCCTCTCTCAAGCAATGTGGATCTGGGCAGTCTCTCTCTCTCTCTCTCTCTGACGGTGACTCTGGACTGGGCAGCCTCCTCTCTGACAGCAATTCTGGAACCGGGACCCCTTCTGCTTGCTTCAGTCCCTTTTAATTAGGCCTCCTCTGAGATCTCGCATGAAGTTTGGCAACCCCCAAAGAATTGGTATGAGTCTTTCATCTTAAGTTTCAAGTTCGGCATGTCTTTTGTTCTTCTCCGCTTTCTTTTGATTGTAAGTTGCTGGCCATCAGAAAATTGTTTGAACTATTTCTGACTGACTTCGGAGATGTTTACACTAAGAGCTTGCAAGCCTTTCTCATACATACAAATTTCAATAACAATCTTTCTAATGCCACCATGTACAGCTTCGGTGACAAAAACATTAACACTCTTTTAATATGTTAGAGTGTTAAAAACATTAACACTGTTTTTAACACTAATATATTCTTATTAAAGCAGTATATACAGTTAGCTTCAAAAGAGTTATTTACAAAAACATCTAATACAAACTATATCTAAGACAAAGTTTATTTTTTTTACAATATTCACATGGGACTTGTAATGTGCTTTGGAATATTTAAGCTATGAGTTTTCACACTTTGCTTATAATTGTATTCACTCGGCTCGCTGTTTGACTTCCACTGATCCAAATTAATTCGTTTACCCAGACTTATAAGAAAATTACTGATTTGACAATTTTAACGAAAAATAAATAAACAATAGCAATACACTTAAAGCAAATTAAAAATAATACAAAATAATGATAAATAAAATATTATGTTTTCAGTTTTAATTAAATTTGTAAGTAAGGAGGAATACACAAGAGATTGATCAAAAATCGCACACCGGTCGATCACGATCAACGGGTTGAACACCCCTGATGTATTACATAAAGTAGGCATTGCTAATTATTAGAAATACTGTATGGCTAACTTACTGATACTGCTCAGATTTCTTTTAGAAACAAAGAGAAAAACAAAATCCAGGAAGGAATACAGAAGTGTTTGTATTGGTGTGGTGCAGAGGTGAAAAAAATAAAATAATTGGATGCTTCTATGAGAATCAGACAGACCACAAACTCCAAAGCACATATTTGCTATTAATAGTAATAATTACTTATTGAATATTAGTGTAAAATTCAATGCAAGAAAGCAAAATTTATATAACATTAACATCAGAACAAAGAGCAAATCATTAACATCAAGAGCAAATTGCTGTTGATGGTCTCATAGCCATTAGCAGTAATGGTAATCTTTCACAATATCAGTATGTGAATAAGTAAAACAACTGTTGAAAAAAGAGTATTGTATTTATGTGTCAGAGTATTATTATATATAGTATATAATAATATTCTGATATATATATACAGGGTGTTCGGGATAAATTTGACAGTTTCGTAAGGAAAAAGAAAATCTTCTTTGTATCTATTAAATTTAATGAATTGACAAAAAAACATTACAGGCAGAGTTAATTACAATACTATCAACAAGATTTACTCAAAATAACCACCATTAGCATCGATCACAGCTTCAATTCTGCTTCGGAACCTCGAACAAGCTGATGCTACAGTCTCCCTGGGAAGGGCCGCAAAAACTGTTTTAATTTTATCCATTAACTGGGCTTTTGTATTACTGGAAGTGCGATTGGTGTCTTTTTCAACTGCGCCCCATACAAAATAATCCATGGGGTTAAGGTCTGGGGAGTTTGGAGGCCAAACATTTGGACTGGTGAAGTCGTAGAAATTTTCAGACAACCATTTTTGACTTTTCCCAGAGGTGTGGCAAGGGGCCGAATCCTGCTGCCATACATACGGCCTACCATTGGCTACCCTTGTTATCCAGGGCTTGACTACAGTTAGCAACTCCACGAACAAAGCCCGAATTCCAATGCCAGGGTTCTTCAACACCTGTTCCTGCAGATTTGCGAGGAATTCTGCTGTACGAACGCAATCAGATCGTCTGCTAGGGATCTTTCTTCTTGCTACATCCTCGTAGTCACCATTGCAAGTCTCTAGTTCATGCCTGATTGTTTTTACTGTATTCAGGGAGCATTGGGCAGCAGTCGTAATATCCTTATTTTGATGGCGGGCACGAATCATCATGATACAAGTTATTCTCTTCCATGATTCAGGTGGGTTCCAGCTATCCATCCTTTCTGACATCTTGTATATGAATGAAGAAGGGTCCAAACTTTTAAATGA
This sequence comes from Typopeltis vanoorti, assembly GCF_054136105.1. Taxonomy (NCBI): domain Eukaryota; kingdom Metazoa; phylum Arthropoda; class Arachnida; order Uropygi; family Thelyphonidae; genus Typopeltis; species Typopeltis vanoorti. The sequence continues at coordinate 92,098,676 of NC_143554.1, forward strand.
AGAGAAGTGTGTGTTAATACATGTAACTTACGGAAAAATATAATTAATTATAAATATGTCAAATTTATCCCGAACACCCTGTATATACTCTATATTATATATAGTATATGTATAGTGTAGTAGTGTATGTAATTTATATGTACCATGAAGTGATCACCTAGGTTGTAGCCAGTCATATGAGAACGTCTGTGAAAAAGGGATATATGTGAAACTACAAGTTTCACCAGAAACTGGTGATCATGAAAAGCTTAAGAGATAACTGGGAGCTATAATGTGGAAAGAGTTGAGTGGGAAGCACACAGATGCTGCTTGAGCATAGATCAAGAGCTATTTAATAGCAACGTTGTCTGAGTATATTCCAATGGTGAAAAGGCTAAATCAAGTTGGATTAAAATGTATGAATGAAGAAATTAAGCATGAAATCTGGAAGTCACTGTGGAGGCAACACAAGATGAATGTTGGTAATGATCAGTTGCATAAAGAGTACAAAGAGCATGCTGGGAAAATGACTCATTTCATAAAAACAGCAAAAGTGTAGTATGAGAAGAAATTGCCAATCAAGCTCAGAAAAATCCTAATGAGTTTTTTTTGATATGTGGCAAGTAGAAGTAAAAATGACTATGGGAGGATGACACTGGCATATTGGTAACTAATCAGGAGGATATAGTATTCAATGACCAGTGTATCAGTGTATTTTGTCATTATGAACACATCATCTCATGAGAAGCTGTAGTGTGGAGGGGTATGGTGGAGCTGAAACTGGTGGTAAATGAGCAGGAGTTACATGAGGAATTAAGTAAACTTGATGTTAATAAGGCAGTGGAACTTGACAATACATCCTCATGTGTCTTGAAGAAATGCTCTAGGGAATTAATGGCACCTTTGGCACACTTGCTAAACATGAGTTTTGCAACCGGGTAAGTCCCAAAGGAATGGAATGTGGAAAAAATTGTTGCACTTCATAAAGGGGATGGAATAAGACTGAGGCTATAAGGTGTTAGAGGTTGGTGAGGACTTGGATTCAGAAATGGGTTGATAATAGCAGTATTCTTTATGATGGTCATCATAGGTTTGTTAGGTGGAGATCGTGCTTTAACAATCTGCTTATGTATTACTACAAGGTAACAAATGATTGGATAAGGGAAATGCATATACAGTGGTGTACTAGGATTTTTCAAAGGCCTCTGATAGCCTTTGAAAGACTACCACATGACAAGCTGATAGCTAAATTGAAACAGATGGGATTAGATAACAGACTAGTGAATTTGATATCTGATTGGCTGTCAGATATGGTATCAGCAGGTTGTTTATGGAGAAGTGGTATCCCAAAAGAGAAATGTAACTAGTGGAGTGCCTTAGGGATCTGTTTTGGGACCATTGTTGTTTAACTGATATGGTAATGACATCTTATTCTCTTCAAGGAGGTATTTGCCTGTTCCAGCTTCACTGGTCTTCCCCCACCTCTCTCTCTCTCTAGTCTATATTTATCCATCTTTTTTGTAGTCAATATCATCGTTCCATCACTAAATAGATGTTCTATCCATTTCTCTCTATATTTCTTGATCTTTTCATTTGCATTATAAATATCTAGCTTTATTCTGATGTTCCTTTCTTTTAGGCTTGCACGGTGATCCGAATGCATTTTTGGAAATTATGGAGACAACTACCGTGTTTGAATAAAAACTTTAGTTTACTATTACTAAAAAAAAAAAAATAAATAAATAAATAAAAATAAAAATTTAGTAATAGTAAAAAAAAAAAAAAATTTTAGTAATAGTAAACTAAAATTTATTCTGATGTCTTCATTTTTTATATGGTCCAATTTTGCACATCCTTTAATTTCTCTTAAAAATCTAATTTCTGCAGCTCGTATTTTACATTATAAAAGCCATTACATTATAAAATTTTAGTTGAATTTTCTCATCTTGTTTTTTTTATTCAGTGTCCTTTTAATTATTATTATTATTATTATGGGCTACTCCAAGGAATCATTAGCCTCATTGAGAGAGAGAAAGAGAGAGAGAGGCCCTAAACATCAAGAACTATCCAACATTTGCACAGTATGTATCATACTTTGCTTTGGACTCATTCACAGTCATGCACCCACAACAGACTTTGGCAACCTATTTCATTCATTCACTACTCTCCAAGCAAAACACCTAGTTCTAACACCCTTTCTAACTACACTCTTACTCAGTTTCCATGGATAGTCCTAGTTCTCCCACCACAACTTGTTCTGAAAACTTTCCTCTAAATTAATATTGTAAAAACTCATCAGCGATTTGTATTTCTCAATCATATCACCCCTTTTCCACCATCAACCAGTTTCTGTAGCCTGCCAATCTCAACCTGTTCTTATAAAGTTCATTCCATAGAGACAATCTTAAAGGTTATTATTCCTCTTCATCGAATCTTGATAAGATCCCTAGTTCTCCCACCACCAACTTGTTCTGAAAACTTTCCTCTGAATTAATCTTGTAAAAACTCCTCAGTAATTTGTATGTCTCAATCATATCATCCCTTTACCACCTATCAACCAGTTTCTGTAGCCTGCAATTCTCAACCTGTTCTCATAAGGGTCATTCCTGCTACCATTTTGGTCACTTACCTCTGGACCGTAGCGCCCATATCTGTGCACTGCTGTCAAGATGGGATCTTATCAAGATTCAGCTTGTAATCTTTTCATCCCAAAAAGCATAACCTTACACTTTGCCACATTAAACTGATATCCATTCTTCTTTGCCCAGTCTGCCAATCTAACCAAATCAACCTGCAAAATTTTGATATCATCTGTATTAACTATTGCTCTATCCAACTTAGCATCATTGGCAAACAACTGAACAGTTCCTCTCAGCTCCTTTCCTATATTGTTAGTGTACAAATTAAACAGTAGCGGTCCAAGAATAGAATCATGTGGCATGCTACTAGTCACAGGCCTTCTTTTGGACTCTACTCCTACCCTCTGATATCTCTCCATTAACCACCCTCCTATTCATCTCACCAACCCTATATCCATCCCCATGTGCTGAAATTTACTTATTAGAATTCCGTGTGGTATCCTGTCAAAGGCTTTTGCAAAGTCTAGCAGTATCACTGTAAACCCAGTACCTTTATCCAACTCATCTGTCACTGTATTATAAACTGTGAGCAAGTTACTGAGGCATGACCTGCTCTTCACAAAACCATGTTGCCCTCCATACAATATCCCATTTCCATCTATCCATTCCTGTATTTTGCTCTTGACCAACTTCTCCAGCACTTTGACAATTCCTGATTGTTCAGTAATTTGATACATTACAAGTCTTGGAGCCTCCTTTATGCAATGGAACTATTCTCCCCCCCCTCTTTCCACCCTCTCGGGACTAACCCAGAGTTGAGACTTAGATTAAACAATATGGTCAAGGGCACTGACAGTTCCCTCACAACTTCATATAAAACTTGAGCTAGTATACCATCCAATCCCACAGCTGTATTCACATTAAGGTTCTGTAATATGCTATGCACCTCCATTTCATTTACCTCAGTTCCCATAAAAGCCTTTTTCTCTCTTGTTCCTGCAATATCACCACCTAGATGATACACTTTTACAAAGTGTTCGCTTAGTAATTCTACTATCTCAACTGATACAGTTTCCTCCCTACCAGTGGCATTCATTAAAATCATTCTGCCATAAACATTCTTTCTTTTACTTGCTGCATATCAAAAGAACTACAAATTAAAGATACTAAGAAATTGTATACTTAGTTTAGTCCTTTATCCAAGTGTAAGCAAACAAAGTTAGTGAGAGGTACTGAAATACTTTAGTGCCTGAAGTATTTTCAGGACTGAGGCAACTCATATATAGAAGCTAATGACTTCACATCACTTGCCTTAATATCCCATAATGTAAAGCACATCTCCTTGCAGGCATGTATAATGCTATGCATTATGGGAATTGTCACTACACAGAACAGTTTCAACCTTTATTTGAGGTCTCATCAGTGGGAACCAGACCTAGAGATGCTACTAAGGCAGAAGAATTGTAAGAGTCATATTTTCATATGCTAGTAGCCAAAAGGTGTCACACCTTATTAAAATACTCTGGATAAGTGATAGTTGTTGGAAGTTTTTCCACTTATTTATACTATAAATTAAAGATACCAAGAATTTATATACTTACTTATTACTTATTATATGTTAATAAGGCCTTGATCAGGCCTCATATGGATTATTGTGCACAGATTTGGTCACCGGGTTTCATGATGATATATTGGAAAGGATTCAGAGAAGATTCACAATAACGATCAGTGGTCTTTGGAATGTGGAGGAGTATGAGGACAGATTGTGAGAATGTAAGTTGCATAGCCTCATGAATAGGAAAAAGAGGAGAATATGATTTAGACATATAAGCTAGTCAGGGGCTGTTATCAGTTTGACATGGAAGAGATTTTTCATAGAATGGGAGGGGGGGGGAGGACTTGATGGAAGACTGAGGAAGGAGGTGGAGATTGCAAAGGAGCAATTTGGCTTCATGCCTGCTTGATCGATGACAGATGCTATCTTTGGGTTATGGCAGATGATGGAAAAGTTTTGAGAGAAGCAACGGAGCTACATCTGGTATTTATTGATCTGGAGAAAGCATATGAAAGAGTGCCAAGGCAAGAAGTCTTCAGGTGTCTGAGGGAGAAGAAGGTACCAGAGAAATATGTCAGGCTCTTTTCCAGTGACAGTTGGCTTGAATCAAGGGTCAACATTAAGTCCATTCCTGTTTAATATTGTGATGGAGGTGGTGACGGAGGAGGTGAGAGAAGATGCGCCTTGGACTATGTTGTATGCAGATGACATCGTGCTGTGCACAGAATCAAGAGAAGTGGCAGCTAAACTGGAAAGTTGGAGGAAAGTACTGGAAGAGAGAGGTATGAGACTGAGCAGAAGTAACAGAGAGTGTATATATGTTGCAAAGTGGATGGCAGCCAGGAGACAGATATGGAGCTGGAAGGAATTGTCATCAGGAAGGTCAGTGACTTTAGATACTTAGGTTCAACAATGAAAGAAGATGTTGAGGCTGAGAAGGCAGTAGGATGCAGGATACAAGCAGGATGGAGGAACTGGAGAGAGAGAGAGAGATGGCTGGAGTGCTATGCAATAAGAGGGTGCCAATCAATCTAAAAGACAAAATCTACAGGACAGTAGTGAGACCTGCCATGACATATGCTACAAACTGTGGCCCAGAGGAAAAATAACATCAGCAGGATGGAGGTAGCAGAGATGAGAATGCTTAGGTGGATGTGCGGTGTGATCAGAAAGGATCGTCTGAAAAATGACTATGTAAGGGGAACGGCGAAAGTTACGAACTTAGGAGCAAAGATACAGGAGGCAAGGTTGAGATGGTTTGATCATGTGATGAGGAGGAGGGACGAGTATGTGGGAAGAAAGATCATGCAGATGGATGTGCAGGGGAAGGAGGAGGAAGTGTGGGCGGCCAAAGAAGAGATGGAGGGAGATGGTGGAGGACTTGAGAATGAAGAACTTGGATGTGGTTACAGCCCAAGACAGGAGGTTGTGGAGGAGACTGACTACAAATAGCAACCCCTACTTAAGTGGGACAAGCTGCAGAAGAAGAAGGAGGAGGAGGAGGAGGTAGAACAAGAGTCCATTGCTGGAAACTGTATAAGGCAGGTGAGAGGAGTGAGAAGCAGGTTCTTTGCATGGAGAGTGGTTGGTAAGAGGATGCTTTGCCTGAGTGTGTTGTGAATGTAGACACATTCAGTCAGTTTAAGGCATAGTTGGATGAGCATTGTGGGCAATTGTGTGCTTCCCACGATGAGTCTCTGACTCCATGGAGGTGAAATGATAATAATAACCTTTTAAGGTCTGTGGAGAACTAATGTCTAAGCTTTACCATCTCGTGGTGCACTCCATTGGTGGCTGTCTACCTGGATTAACTGAATGGGATAGGTGGCAATTTGGGAATTAGCTCAGCAGATTGCACAGACTAATCAAACATTGCACAGATGAATTTGCTATAGGTTTTGTTCCCCCCCCCCCCCATCACCAGCCCTAGCAAATCTCTTTATGGAGAACTTTGAAAAGAACACTACTGAAAATTATTATAAAAAAACTAAAAAATTGAATGCAAATAACGAAAATGGATCATTTTCGTTATTTGATCAGGAATAATAGATGAATTAACTCAGTTTAAATATTATCTGAACACCTTGTGCCCAACAAAATAAAATTTACTCTTGAACTGGAAGAAAAATTACCATTCCTTGACATTCTTCTCAAATTAAATGAAGAAAAAAGACTGATGTTTTCAGTATACACAAAACCTATCACAACTGGAAGATTTTTACATGCCACTTCACACCACTATCTATTACAAAGATAGAGACTATTGAAACATTACAAGATAGAGCTTACAATATTTCCAGTAAATCAGAAAAAGTAGTGAAGAACTGTGCTACCTGAGGCATACTCTTGCCTTCAATGAATACAAACCAAAGACGATTAAAATAATTTTTGATATGCCTCTGCTAGCTCCTTTAAATAACCAATATTTCAATTATGCAATCACTTTACTTTAACATCAAGAATGTTACAAAGTCACAATGTTTCTTCGTGAATACAATGTCAAAGTGGCTTTTTTTTGCCAATGTATAAGATTTTGAAGTTTTTATGTTCACTAAATCCGCCACACATCCTCCCATGAAAAAAACCAGGAGTTACAAAATCCACTGTTCTTGTGGCATTTGCTATATAGGCCAGACATGCCAGTCTGGAGAGATATGTATGACCAAACACAAAAGGTTTTGACTAAAGATGACAGCACTAATCAGGATTAGCCTTCCACATAACAAACACAGGTCACCAAGTAGTTTGGCAAGAAACAGAAATGCCATATATTGATCATAATTGTTTTTAAACTTTTCTGTAAAACAATTATGATCAATATATATAAATGTAATAAAAACCAAGGTTTCCCTATACCAAGTTTGGATCTGGTTTCATCAAAAATCTAACAAAATGTAACAGCAACAACTAGTATTGTTCCAACAATTACAAAGTATTTTTTTTAAAATCTTTTATATTAGTTTTATATCCCTGATGGTGTAAGTCTGACTACTGAAACTTGAAGGGTTATGCTGTTTATTATAAACTTGTTTTATATTTAAATCCATGGTCGCAATACCAGAAATTAAATGAAGAATATCTGTGTGCCCCTCCCCTCCCTCCTCCCCACAGTGATGTTTTTATTGGTAAACCAGGGAAAATGCAGCTACCAGAACAAACTCCACCATCAGCAGAATTCAAGATTGGCACCATTACAGTAAGAAAAGTTAACACAAAAGGAGTGGAACCTGAAAAATTGGAGAAGTATCAGGTAATCATAATTGGTGTTACTGCAAAAAAAAAAAAAAAAACAGACAAAAAAGGTGAGATTCTTCTAAATAACCAATAACAATCAGATAAAGGAAGGAGTAGCCATAGTATCCATCAATAAACACAAGGAAGTAGAGTGATGTGGGAAAACACCAGAATGGGAATTGGATAATGAGACATTTCTGCCTATATTCCAACATAAAGTTTCAGTTTAAAAATGCAGGAATATTTTCATTAGCTGACACAAAGAAGAAAGGAAAAATTGGTCTTGTTGGAGATCTAAACAGCAGAGGAAGAAATGAATAGGAGATACACAGAAAAGATAGAAAAAGAGCAAAGATAATAAATACTGTTTAAGTACCCGCTGAATTTCAGTTTAGGACATGGAAAGTTATTACTAATACTGTGTTCCAGTATAAAGATGTGCATAAATTCACATGAAGAGAAGACAAAAGAAATAAGATGTCTATTGAGACATCTTATTATGACTGTGTTATTGTTGATATTAATGTTTTCATACTAGTTCAGAACATAAGAGTACTGAGGGGATTTGAAATCAAAAGTGATCATCATTTAGTTTTGAGCATGATAAAACTGAATATCATATTGAAAAGAAGAGTGTGCAAGAAAGTTTCAAAAAGAATCAATATCAAGCAGCTTTCAGAGGTTACCTATAGGCTCAAATACACAAATAGTATTCAAGAAAGAATGAAAAATATGAAAAAAAGAACCAATCATTGGAGATTCAGTGGAAAACTCTGGAAAAAAAAAAGATTCCATCAGAGAAGCATGTAGTCTGCAAAGATAAAAAATCAGAACTTCATGGTGGATTCAAAACATTAGAGGCAGTCAATGAAAAAAAAAAAAAAAAAAATCCATCCAAAGTCATGTTCATCGATAGCAGAGTTGGCAGAGTGGTGGACTGTAGAGATTTATTACTATTATCCATAGGTCACTGGTTCGGCTCTGGCTTGACGGAAAGTTTCTTTTTCTTACCACAATGAGTCTTTTGACTCCATGGAGGGCTGGATCATCATCATAACAATAATAATAATAAGTTACAGTTAGCATGTGCTCTAAGAGAATACAGGTAACCCTCATATAACGCGGTACTTATACAATGCAGTTTCGATAAAAACATGGTCTGCAAACTGCAGTGATCCTTTATCTTTTCTTATATTATTCACCAAGCGACTTAAAAATCAAATTTTATCTTTATTAAATTTATGTCTGTTCGTATCGTACATGTAGTGATAAGTAGCGAATTTATATTAGGGCAAATACCCTTTAGCATGCATATACATCAATTGTTTACCATATAAAGTGTTAATTACTGTTAAACATTGTCTTCGTTTTCTGCCAGGAAAGCACATTAAAAATCATAAGTGTGTTAATCTCAAGCTGAGCACTTTATTTTCTGGTAAGTTACATACAATATGTAATGCTTTTTTATGTAAAAAAAAAAAATTATTTTTATAGTAATGGTCACATAGAGGGCTTTTGCGATATGGTTGAAAAAACGAAAAGAACTCTGCCCTCTTTCCACTCCTTTAGAACCCTATCAGAGCTGAGACTTAGATTGAACATCTTCATCAGAGGCAGTACCAATTCTCTTGCATATTCACGTAGTACACAGGCTGATATGCCATCCCTTCCCACTGCTGTGTTTACATTCATATTTTTTATAATATGCTGAACACCTCTTGTTCATCTACTTCAATGTTGATATGCATCTCTCTCTCTCTCTCTAACATCAGCAATGTAAAATCCCCACCTGGATGATACACCTTTGCAAATGATCACTCAGCAACTCAACTATTTCTTTTCGTTCAGTCACCTTCCTACCACAGGCATTGTTTAAAGTCATTCTACCATAGTCATTTTTACTCTTACTTGCTACATAATGAAAAAACTCTATTGGGTTTACTTTGGCCTGTTTGGCTAATTCTCCCTCATAGTCTGATTTTAGTCTTCCTTATCATACTAGTCACCCTTCTTGCTTTCACTATGTACTACTCATGCGTATGCTGATCACTTTTTTCTTTATATTTTCTCTGCAATGTTTTCTTTCTTTTCAGCTCCTTCTTTATATCCCTACTCATCCACTTAATTCCAAATTGGTTTATCCTCCTGACCTTGGGTATGCAGTTTGATACTGCTACCCTCAAGCAATCTCTGACCACTTGCCATACACTACTGACATTCTTTCCTTGTAGCTTCTCAAGTCATGGCACTATTCCAAGATGACTCCTGAGTTTCTCATAATCACTAGCTTTATAATTGAACATAAACCCCTTCTTGACAGAGAACGCCACATGGTTGGCAACTTTCCAGAACATAACCACATGATCACTCTCCCCAATTGTAGGCAGAGTGTTTACTTTGGTTATGGATTCATCTTCTGATGCTTCTGATTCTTTGTTATTTTGGTTCAGTTTGTGGGAGTCAAAAACACATTGTGTAGTTCTTTCGGAGAAGCCATTTAGTTTCATATACTTGCTAATGGTGGAGAGTGTTCTATCTGTAACTGATGGCTAGCTGAACAATTAGTTCTAGCTCTTAGAATTAAACATTTTATGATTCATGTCTTTTGAGAAGGATGATGTGCAGACTGTTGGAGAATGTATCGTACAGTAAAAGTGGGTTTTCTATAAACTGATGTTGTTAAATCACCTGATGGTAAGCGGGTGAGAATAATGTCTAAAAATGATAAGTTGTTATCTTTTTCAATTTCCATAGTGAATTTGATACGAGGGTGTAACATATTGATTTTAGCTAAAAAAGTTGATAAGGAATCTAAATTATGAGATCACACAGCAAAAATGCCATCTGGATATCTAATCCATAATGAAGGTTGAGGGTTTATGAATGAAAAAAGGACATCTTCTAAATGCTCTAAATAAAAGTTGGCTAAAGCAAGAGAGAGTGGACTTTCCATTGCAGTTCCTTCTACCTGGTTGTAGAATTTGTTTTGACACAAGAAATATCTGGAATTCAAATAGTTTTACTATATCTTGTGGGAAAATATCAGTAAGTAGTTGTAAAGTCTCTTTGAGAGGTATGTTTGTGAATAGAGATTCTATATCAAAGCTCACCATAAGATCAGTATGTTGTGTGGAGACATTTTTTAATTTGCCTAAGACATCTGATGAGCTTTTTAATAAAATAACCAGAATTGCCTATATGTGATTTCAATAGGTTTGCTAAATATTTGGCCATGCGATAAGTAGGTGAATCAATACAGTCCACAATCGGACACATGGGTCTTAGGTAGACCATAAAACCTAGGAGTTCTTGCAAAATGTGTTTTTAACTTTTTTATTGTGTCCACATCTTAAACATATAACTTCGTCTAGAAGGGAATTTAATTTCTTAAGTTGTCTGTTAGTGGGGTTTGATCCAGCTCTTTGTAGGTTGAGTGATCTCATAGTAGAAGAGAGAATTTTTTTTTTTTATAGTTTGAGGAATTCATTACTGTAGCTTTTCCTTTGTCTGCTTTGGTGATAACAAGGTGACTGTTGCATCTTAGAGAGTGTAGAGCTTTCTTTTTAGAAGGAGATATGTTCAATGGAGGAAGCTTGACTTTAAGTAGGATGGATGAAACTTCTAAGCAGAGATTATTAGCCTTTTCACTGGAGAGGTGAAATAAATTTCATTCTATGTTAGAGAGGAAATCTAAATGTATCTTATTTGGAACTACAGCAAATTCATGTCCTTTTGAAAGAATAAGTGTTTCGCTATAAGTTAAGGGGCGTCCAGACATTGATAACCCAATTCTCTGGAACATGGAGAGGCTTGATTTGTCTAGCAACAAGGAATTTACAGTTTAAATGTCAATTTTGTTTATTAAATGAATGTTGCAGAGAGCATTTACCCACATTAAGAACTATGTAGGAAAGTTGTGGGTCTAAGTTTGAGTATATGAAAGTCCGGAGATCAGTAAGAAGATCAATATTAATGGCAGGCCGACCACAACATTCTCTGGTCTAAAACTTGCCTTCTACACAGATGTCGGTATAAATTTGAACGCCTATTCAAAGAGAGTGCTGAGGCCTTACTTCGCTACCCTAACTTGAATCAGAATGACTGCCTATCCTTGTCAAAAGATATGGGAAAGTTTGATCCAAATAACAGATTAATTTTTTTTAGATGATAATATAAATTATATAATTATTTTATAATCACTTATGATTATCCTTTTCTTTAGTGAAGCATAACACTATTAGTGATTTAACATCACATGGTTCGTACTATTTTGAATAATTCAATTATTTGTATTCTAACTTGTAAAAAATGTTGTTCAGGCCACTGATGATAGTTTGTTATTTTCAAACTGAAATATTTGGCAGTATATTTAATAAATAATGTTTCTTGTGTTTATGTGTAGATAATTTATGATACTATGGCACAAGTTTCCCTCAAAACTAGAATTCAATTCCTTCACAGGGAAAGCTTTACCAAAAAGACCCGTAAACTTGGTAAACTATCTGCTGAGAGCAAGAATTACTCTTTTAAAAAAATGCTGCGACCTTCATATTATTCAAAACTTCACTAAAATAAGGAAAACTAAATCACCTGGTGCTCATACTATCTACAGGAAGATCAGCTTGTCTTTAGTCCACAATCAACCCAGAGCAGCTAAACGAGATCTTGCCATTACTATTCGTCTTGTTACTGATCTCCAGACCTTCATCTACTTCAAAGTCTGGAGATCATCTACTTAAGCTTAGACCCAGACCTACAACTTTCCTACATAGTTCTTAATGTGGATAAACGCTCTCTCTGCAATGTTTGTTTAATAAAAAAATCAACATTTAAACCATAAATTCAATATTCTTCTTGCTAAACAAATCAAGCCTCCATGTTTCAGAGAATTGGGTTATCAACATGTCCGAACGCCCTTTAACTTATAGCGAAACACTTATTCTTTCAAAAGAATATGAATTTGCCGTAGTTCCAAAAATGATACCACATTTAGATTTCCTTTCTAATATAGAACGAAACTTATTCCACCTCTCCAGTGAAAAGGCTAATAATCTCCACTTAGAAGTTTCATCCATCCTATTTAAAGTGAAGCTTCCTCCATTGAACATATCTCCTTCTAAAAAGAAAGCTCTACACTCTCTAAGATGCAACAGTCACCTTGTTATCACCAAAGCAGACAAAGGAAAAGCTACAGTAGTTATGAATTCCTCAAACTATAAAAGAAAAATTCTCTCTTTTACTATGAGATCACTCAATCTACAAAGAGCTGGATCAAACCCCACTAACAGACAACTTAAGAAATTAAATTCCCTTCTAGAAGAAGTTATAAGTTTAGATGCAAAATCATAGAAAAGTTAAAAACACAATTTGCAAGAACTCCTAGGTTTTATAGTCTACCTAAGATCCATAAGAAAGACATTCCTCTCTGTCTGATTGTGGACTGTATCAATTCACCTACTTACTGCATAGCTAAATGTTTAGCAAACCTATTGAAATAACATAATAGACAATTCTTGTTCTTTTATAAAAGAACTCGTCAGATTTCTTAGACAAATTAAAAAATGTCTCCACACAACCTACTGATCTTATGGTGATTTTTGATGTAGGATCTCTATTCACAAATGTATCTCTCAAAGAGACTTTACAACTACTAACTGATATTTTCCAGAAGATATAGTAAAACTATTCGAATTCGTGATGCATGCCGGATATTTCTTGTGTCAAAACAAATTCTACAACCAGGTAGAAGGAACTGCAACAGTAAGTCCACTCTCCCCTGCTTTAGCCAACTTTTATTTAGACCATTTAGAAGACATCCTTTTTTTCATCTATAAGTCCTCAACCTTCATTTTGGATTAGATATATAGAGAACATTTTTGCTGTGTGTCCTCACAATTTAGATTCCTTACCAACTTTTTTTTTAGCTAAAATCAATACGTTACACCCTCATATCAAATTCACTATGGAAATTGAAAAAGACAAATCATCCCTGGCCAGTGGCGGCTCGTACATAAGCACTGCGACACTGCAGCACTCCCAAGGAAAAAATGAAAAAATTAAATTGTTTGCATTTATAAATAATAACAATGTTTACATTATATAAATGCAATACAAAATGTTAAAAGTTACAGCTTATGTTTTGACATTGATTAAATAGTTAATAATTGGAATCATTTGGTTAACGCTTTAGATTACGAAACAAATGATTACAAGTGCATTTGTGTGCGTTCGGCCAGCTAGACTCGCCAATATTCGTTTGCGCTTGTGATTGCATGTTACAAGTGATTCCGACACTGATCATTTGGGCAGTGTCGCTTACAGATAAATCGTATGCTCGAGCATGTTATTTCTGTGAGATATGAAACTTTTATTACTGGTGTGTGTTCGTAGTGAGGGTGAACTATTTTTTGTAAATCTTATTTTATTTTGTTAAAATAACATATAATTATTTATTTATTATAGATACAGGGCTGAATTATGATGAGCGTCACTGTTGAAAACATGAAAAGAATTATATTTTCTTAATTATCGTTACATGAAACAAATGAACTGCGATCTAATGCAGTATGTCAGAATTATTGTGTTCGGCCAATTGCAGCTAGACTCTCTGATATTCATTTGTGCTTGTCATTGCACGTTACGAGTGATTCCAATACTGCTCGTTTGGGCAGTGTCGCTTACAGATAAATTGTATGCTTGCGTCCGCTATTTCTGTGAAATACGAAACTTTTATTATTGGTGCGTGTTCGTGGTGAGGATGAAATATTTTTAATAAAGCAATTTTTTAATATGTAAATTTATTTATTAATAAATTAGTTATTGATTAGGGAAAAAAAATATTTTTTTTTTATTTTGTATATGCAGCACCTTCACTTAAAATTTTCACCGACCACCACTGTTGCTGGCATTTCAGAGCCTATTTCAAGAATTCTGAGGAAATATGATTTAGTAGCTACTTATATTGCCATTAATAAGCTATCCACGTATTTCCCATCATCTAAAGATAAACTCTCAACTGTGTCTCTTCCAGTTGTATATCAAGTTCATGTGACTGCCAGCTTTGGACAAACTGGACATTCAATAGAAAAAATAATACAGGAACATCAATCTTATATTCTGCAGAACAAATCCAATAAGTCTGGAATTGGCACTAGACAGAATAAAGGCAGACCACAGTGTAGAACTCACCTTCTACACAGATGTGGGTATAAATTCGAGCACCTATTCAAAGAGAGTGCCGAGGCTTTACTTCACCCCCTAACTTAATCAGAATGACTGCCTATCTTTATTAAAAATATGGGAAAGTTTGATCTGAATAACACATTAATTTTTTTGGGGGGAATGATAACATAAATTATATAATTATTTTATAATCGCTTTTATGATTAACCTTTTGTTCAGTGAAGCATAATGCTGTTAGCGATTTAACTCATGCAGCTTGTGCTATTTTGAATAATTCAATTATTTGCATTCTATCTTGTAAAAAATGTTGCTCAGGCCACTGATGATAGTTTGTTATTTTCAAACTTAAATATTTGGCAGTATATTTAATAAATAATGTTTCTTGTGTTTGCATGTAGATAATTTGTGATACTATGGCACAAGTTTTCCTCAAAACTAGAAAATAGTTGATGAAAGACAGGAAACCACAAATGTGAGAGTTGTGAAAAATTAGGAGAATGAACAGACGGCATCAATGCCAAAATCATAAGAATGAGAATATTAAGAAGGTACTTTGCATTCAAGAATGTGTGAATAGAGCTAATGTAAGGTGTTATGATTACTTAAACATAATGGGAGAGGATAGTTTGGCAAAATAAGTGTTTGTTGTCAGAATGGCAAGAAAAAACCCAGAGTTTCACCAAGATCTAAGTGGATTGATAAGAAATGCCTTAGAAGACTGAAATATAAAATCTGACAATAGTGAAGTTCTTATGGATAATATATAAATTCAGAAGAAAATTTTGAATAGGAAGTTAGGATATCTTCAAGTTGCCCTGATCAAAATACCTACCAAAGGGTAGGTATTTTGATCCAGGTGCACTTGGTATTTTGATCGGTAATTTGATGATAATGATGAAGAAAGTTAGTAAGCATTAATCAATATTAATCACAAATTAATAATTGATATTAATCACTAGTATTAATTGTTAAAATTTTATGAATATTATCTTAGGATTTCCAAATAGGAAATGGTATTGCGAGCTGCTACTTATAAAACGGAATGAAGAATCGGGATCTATCTGTTTCTTCATTATACAGCCACTAGAGTAAACTTGTAGAAGGAATGCTTATTATTGTAAATTTCTCAGAAAATAGAACTGACAATAATGAAGTCTTTGGTTGGGACTTTTTTTTATTTGTTTGCTATAGTAAGAGTACATGGTAATATTTGTTCTGTATAATTTAAACTTGTATAATAATCAGTAATATTTAAATTTTAGGTGTACAGTTCTATATGGTACGCCTACAATGTATATAGACATACTTACCCATCCAAGCTTAAAGAAATATGACCTTAGTAGCCTGATAAGGGGTAAGTATCCTTTAGTGTTGAATTGTATATCCTGTTTTTTTTTGTTTTGTTTTGTTTTTTTTGTTAATGTTTTGTATGACCCTCCCACTCACATAAGATGAGGAGAGTGGATCAGTTGGTAAAGACAGCAAAAGTGCAGTACGAGCAGAAATTAGCAAATCAAGCCAAGAAAAACCCCTCATGAGTTTTTTTCAATATGTGGCAAGTAGAAAGAAGAAGAGATTAGGAAAAAATTCGATAAATTTAGAAAATCATACACTCGAATGTTGTTGTTGTCGTCGAGTCCATTGAAGAGCTTCTAGATATGACTCTGGATCTGTAGAACTGCTTTGGCAATCTGTTGAACTTTGATGGAGTAGAGCTTTTCTCTAGGGTTATTGTCAATTTTCTGTAGAGCAGCAGCAATTGCTGGACAAGAATAAATATGGACAAGTTCAACTCCTGGACAGTTTTTGCATGTTTCATAGCTCCTACTACCATCTGGCTGAATTTTCATGTCTTTAAAATGTTCCATCCTTAGTCTGGTGATGACTGTGGTTATTTTCTCTATTTTCATTAATTTCACTGATTTCATTCTTCTTCTTGATAGTTTGTTTTACTAGTCTTATTTTGGCGACAGCGTTAGCATCAGTTAGTGGTAGTGGGTGTAATTTTTGAGGTAAGTATCTTGCTTCTTTGGCTAGTCTATCTGCTCTTTCATTGCCTTCAATATTTACATGAGCTGGTATCCATTGCAGAGTACAGTTCTTATTTTTCAAATTTAAGGTAGTTAGTAGTTCATGAATTTCCTGTGTGAAATTTGTTTTTCCATTTTTTAATGCCTCAAGTGCAGATTTTGAGTCACTGTAGATGGTCATTCCTTCTGTAATGTTTATTACTGGATTTGAGAGATAGAATTTGAGAGCTTTTTTTTTGTATGGCTATTAATTCACAAGTGAAGTTTGAAGCTATGCCAGCTGTGGTGTTGATTTGCATTTCCTCACCTCCAGGTAGAGTTAGAAAAATCCCTGAACCTCCTTGGTTGAGTGCTTCATCAGATGATCATCAATGTAGGCAATGACATGGTTTGGATTGTTTAAGTGATGTATACTGTCAAGTCCTTTTCTTTTATTTTCTTGCTGTGAATCCTTTTTTGAACAACGTTCAAGGAGATTTAAGTTTATCATTATGTTTTTTGGTAGAATAGGAAAAGAATGGCTCTTTGCTTATTTCAATGGATAGGTGCTCTAAGTCAGTCTGTTTTCTAATTTCATGATCATATTATAATGTAGATGATCTCTTTAGTCTAGATTTTCTTGTTCAGGCATCGAAAATCCTGAGTAAGATGTGATCCTGTTGGTGGATCCTGATTCTGTTAGTGAATTTAACTGTGGAGAGTTTTCTTCTATCTTGTAGTATATGAAACCCACGCTCTTGTTGAGCTTTTAAATTATTTGTGGATGAGACTGCACCTATGATAATTTTTGCTACTCTTGATTGTACTCTGTCAAGTTTTTATTTTTAGCTAGCAGAAGCTGGAGCCCAGATTGATGAGGCATATTCCATAGTGGGTCATATGAGTGTCGTATATGTAGTTTTGAGTGTCTTCGGTTTTGCACCCCACTTTGTTCCACAAAGCCTTTTGATGATATTAAGCTTTAAAAAAAAAAAATCAGCTAACACCTTTTTATTCCCGTATACGGGGAGTAGGCGAGGCCATTTAGCCCTATCTAACTTTTGGAGACTGAGTGGGCAGTTCAATCTCCACTGGTACCAATCAGAGATAGATGGCCCAAGGCCAGTGGCGCACCCATGGGGGGGGGGGGGCAAGGGGCTCGGGCACCCCCCAAAGAAAAGGAAAAAACACTAGAAAAATTTCCAAAAATCTTTTCCTAATTAAAATTCATTTTTTTTATTTATGTTGTGTGCTACTTATGAATTAGCGATCACTGCAGATGCTCAGTTGTAGGTCGTATGCGATGTGTAGTGTGTATTCGCAAAACGTCTACTCAACTCGCCCCCCCCCCAAAGGTTAAATCCTGAGTGCTCGGCCCCCTCCAAGATTAAATCCTGAGTGCGCCACTGCCCAAGGCTATCACTAATTAAGCGGTACACAGTAAAGAGAGACGGCCATCTCGTGGTCCCTAACCCTAACACAATATATTTAATGTCTGAAATAATGTGGGTTCTACGATCGATTTTCTTGAGTTTACAGGACGAAAAACCCGAGTTTCCGGGAGAAAAAACCCGCTTGCCCATGCCAGAGATTGACCAACTCGGGAACCGGTCGAAAAAAGGCTTAGAACAATTTCGTCTAGTCGCTGACTAGACTCGAAACCAAGTCTTCCTTCGTGCGGCCAAGCGCCGTGGTATGCAAACGCCACATCCACTGAGCTACACAGGCTCCTATTAAGCTTTTTAAGAGCTTTATTGGATATATTTGTAATATGAGTTGTAAAAAAATCTCACTTCAGTATCTAGGGTTAGGCCTAAGTATTTTGGAGACTTTTTTTTTCTATTTTGGTCAGCCAACCAGGCCAGCCTGGTTGGCTGAGTGGTTAGCGTATCTGCTCTCCAGCCAAAAGGCTGTGGGCTCGAATCCCACCTTGGGCATTGATGTTTGTGATTGTCTGTGGAAATGCTAGTGGTGGGTGGTAGATGGCGTTGTTGTAGTTGGTGGAGACAAGAGAGCTGTAGAGTAGGTGCCCTCCCTCGATGAGTCTTTGGACTCCCTGGAGGTGTCATGTAATAATAAAACTATTTTGATTTGGGGGTTGTAATATGCTTGAATAAGTAAAGAAGTTTACTTGGCAGTCTCATTACCCTCAACCTCAACAACACAGAAAAAGTAAAATACTGGCTTAAAAAAGGAGGATCTAATATAATAGATTAAACAAAATATGGAAAAATAATAGGTTTTCAAAAAGCCTCTAACTAAAACTCTATAAACCCATTATTATACCTACAGCAATATATGCAGCCAAGACACCCAATCAGAAATAAATACAGAAAATGAGAGCATTTCAAATGAAATGCTTGAGAAAAATAAGGCATACTAGTCAGAACACAAAACAAACAAGTAAATCAAACACAAATTAAACTATAGAAAAGTTTAATTTGTGTTTTAATTCTTGAACAGTGATTAAGATGGTTTGGACATCCCAGAGAATGTCCTTTCCAAGCCAAATATAGTCTTGAATGGAATCATTGGAGGATGACAATCAAGAGGCAGACCAGAAAGAACTTGGCTACAGCCTTTGAAGGTGAAGGAAAGGTTACAATTATTGAGCTTCAGAGAGAGAGATATGACAAAAATGGCTAGAGATAAAACCAAATTGCAAAAATTTGTTCATAGGGGGGACTCAAGCTGTCATCTGGTGAATGAGGAGGAAGAATGATTATGGTAAGATGATGTTATTGGATGAGTGGAAGATTGGTAACTGCTGTAGAGAACGTAGTCCAGGTATTCAGCGAGAAGTTCATCAAGGTGTTTCAATCTCAGTGTTAAATCAGAAGCTCAAGTGTAGAGAATGAAATGCGGGAAGGCTTAATGGTGGGTAAGCAAAGAGATATATGAGGAGTTAAGTAAACTAGATGTCAATAAGGGTAATAGGACTTGATGACACATTACCATGTATTTTAAGGGAATATTCCAAGGAGTTAGCATCAGCCTTGGCCTTTCTGTTTGACAAGAGTCTTTCAACAGCGCGTCCCAAAGGAGCGGAAGGAAAGCAAAATTGTTCCACTTCACAAAGGTGGTGATAAGGCTAGGGCAAAAAAATTATAGGCCGATCTGTATATCTGGAGTTAAGATATTGGAAAGGTTCATTAGAGATAGGATACCAAAATGTTTTTGATAACAGTGATATTCTTCTTATTTATGTACTATAACAAGGTGACAAATATATTATACAAGGGAGATGCATTATACAGTGGTATACTTAGATTTTGCAGATGTATTGGATGATAGCCATTCATCTATCCAACTCACTAACCTATCAGATAGGTATCAGCAAGTTGTGTAATGGAGGACGGTATCTCAAAAGAGGAAAGTCTCTAATGGTGTCCCTCGGTGGTCAATTTTGGATTCATCGTTATTTAATTTGTATATTAATGATATTGAGATCGGTTTAACTGGTGATCTAAAACTGTCTGCAGATGATGAAAAACAGGGGATTGTGATGAAAAATAAAGCAGATGTTGAGGCTTTACTGGACTTGAATAGATTGCATGAGGTGAGCAACAGCATGGAACTGTCAATTCAATGTTTCAAAGTGTTAGGTTTTGAAATATTATTATTATTATTATTATTATTATTCAGGCCTCAATGGAGTCAAAAGACTCTTCGTGGGAGGTCCCTCCTAAGAAACACAATCTATCAATCTATCATCGAGGGGGGTCCCCCCCCCAAGAAACACAACGTCTATCATACCACTCCTTAAACTCATTGACCGTTCTCGCTCTCACCACTCCATCAGGCAATGCATTCCATGGTTCAGCCACCCTCCATGCAAAGAAACCATTCCTCACCCTCTTGCTCACGGTTTCTTTTTGTATCTTCCAGGGATGGCCTCTTGTCATCACCCCTTCCCGCTGTTCAACCAAGCGAAAGAACTCACCCAGTGTCAACCCTGTAACCACCTTTCAGCAGTTTAAAAGTCTCAATCATATCACCTCTCCTTCTATCCACCAAACTCTGCAGTCCACATTCCCTCAGCCAATCCTCATAATTAACATTGTACCCTTTCCACAGTTAATTTATCCCCTTCAAATCCTGGGGACCAAATCTGAGAACAGTAGGTCTAAGTGTGGTCTGATCAGAGTCTTATACAACGGAATAATAACCCTCTTATCTCTGCAGGTCAGTGTCCTTCTCATAATTGCAGTAATACTTTGTGTTACCTTCACCACCTTTGCAATATGTCCCCTAAACTTCAGGTTTCTATCAATCATCAACACTAGATCTCTTGTCTCCCCTACTCCCTCCAGTATAACTCCTCCCATAGAGTATTGTTATACCTGATATCTAAGAATATAGAACTCTCAGCTATCATGGTGTAACATGAAGAATAAATAAAATAAATTAGAACCCTGCATAAAAAAATAATAGTTGAATTAAAAGGAAAAGAAAGATTCTTGCATCCAATAAAATATATAAAAAAAATAAAGGTTTTAGTTAAACTAACTAACAAAAGAAAGAATATATTAATATTGTGATATGATTTAAATGAGAAAAGTTAAATAAATAAGACAGAAAAGGATTAGTCACAAGAGATGGTATGTGAGAGGCTAGAGATTAAGTTATTAAGTAAGTTCATAGAAAAATTTTGGAAAGGGGATTAAAGTAGAGGCTAGCAAAGGAAAACAACAGACTATCACTCAGGGCCGATTCCCGGATTGAGACTTCGTTATGGGCTCGCCGATCAAAGGACGTTTGGCAGAAAAACGCCACCCTAATTGGTCAGTGAAAGAAAAACAAGTAGGGGGCGGAGAAAAGAAGTTAGAAAAAGTGCCGTTAGGAGAACAGGTATAAAAGGGTTGGAACCCCCCCCCCCATGAGGCGTTTTTGGTTTTGGTTTTGATTCTATTCCAGGAGAGTCCTTTGCAAGCTCTTTCGTAGGGATTTCACTGTGTTTTCCTGAGTGGCCAGATAGGGGTCATATCTCCTCATCACAACACGGAAACGAAAGTGAGCGGAATTTCGGTTCCGTATTTCCTATGTGAGAAGCGAAGAATGCCATATAGTCGAGGAAAAGAATGCATATTTCTTTCTGTTTCGACTTCAGTGACAACTATGAGAAGGGAAAAGAAGTAAAGGAATCGACGTCCACGTGGCGAGTTGCACAGCCGATATATAGATGATCCAAAGTGTGTTCGGAGTTACGAAAAGTTAAGCCAGCGTAAGCCTAATTCAATTCCAAAAGGAACGTAGGAGAAGCAGATTATCGGTGAGGTTATATCAAAATAGTTCAATCAGAAGAAGGTAAAGGTCCATATGAAAATCCCAAGAAAGAAAGGTACTGTAAAATATATCTAATGTTAACTAAAATTTGTCTGTGATAAGTATCATTATTCTAATACGGAACTGTTGAAGTGACCAAGGAAAATTTATGCTAGGACTTTAGTATCTGACAGAATATATTAGAAGTAAGCTGGCTAGTGTTATGTGAATAATTAAGTGTCCTGAGAATGTTGCATGTCTGTTGTAATGTATAGGAAAGTTAAAATGTCATAGTTGTGTGTTAGTGCAGAAAAGGATTTAGTTAATCTACTTATGTTTGAATAGTTAAATAGTGTGAATTAATCTTATTTGTTCATGTCAAATGAATTTACGTGTTGAATATGTATGGCGGCATGATCGTAATACTAGTTATGTGTTAGTGCAGTAAATGGTTTAGTTAATCTACTTAAGTTTGAATAGTTAAATAGTGTGAATTAATCTTATTTGTCCATGTCAAGTGAATTTATGTGGTGAATTGTTATGGCGGCATGATCGTAATACTCATTATAGGATCATAGCCTAATTACTTGTAATAAGCTAATGTTAGTTTGTAGGTATTTAGTTTAGCATTAAATTGAGTAATCACAGAAATTGAATTGTACCATGTTAAGGAATTTAATAAACCTTTGTTCAAATGATAAAAGAGTTGTCTGAAGTTGCTGTCCAATGCACCACTTGAAAAATACGAACCTAATCATGCGGGAAATTAATGTTAAGAAACGAGATAAAGTGTCACGACTACAACATTGTTTCACTTTCAGACATATTTGAGTTCTTTCTCCTTGTTTTTGTATATAATATCTCAAACTAAATATCCCAAAAGGTGCAGTATAAATACAAATATTAGGGGTACTAAGGGGAGAAATAACTTAAGCATTAGTAAAAATTTTGGTGATATCTCGTGCGTAGATAATAGAAGAACATAGATAAGAGGAAATTACTAGATAGAATAAGAATCATAAAATGGGACACAACAGTATGCAGCATTCCATCGATGTTTCCCAAACTTCAAGACCTTACATTTTGCTGCATAAAACCAACACCCCCATTCATTTGCCCATTTATCTAGCTTATTCAAATCCTCTTACAGTGCTATTCTGCACTGTAATCTGCACTATTACTAATAATCCTTCCCAGCTTCGCATCATCTGCAAACAACTGAATATCTCCTTGCAATCCATTGACAATGTCACTGATATAAAGGTTAAACAATATAGGTCCCAGTAGTTGAGCCCTGTGGGACCCCACTTGTAACCCTCTGCTTCCTTGAAACTGCCCCACCATACACAACTCTCTGATACCTATCAGACAGCCAATCCTGAATCCAGTTGACCAATCTGACATCCAGACCCATGTGCTGCAACTTAAATATCAGCTTATCATGTGGCACCCTGTCAAATGCCTTCACTAAGTCTAAGAAAATGGCAGTATATGCCTTTCCCTCATCTAATGCTCCTGTAACTTTATTATAAAAGGCTAGCATACTGCTAAAACAAGAGCGCCCCTTCACAAATCCATGTTGACTCTCACAGATAACATTACCTTCATCTGCCCAATGTTGCCCGGTCCCTCACTACTTTCTCCAAGATCTTAACAACTACCGATGACACACAAACTAGCCTATAATTACACTTCCAGTCTGCTACCGCCCTTATGCAGTGGTACTATCTTACCTTCCTTCCATTCCATGGGCACCTTTCCCGCAGCCAGACTTTCATTGAAAACATAGTAGGAAATATATAATAGGAAATCATGAAAATATAGTAGGAAACAACAGAATGCAAAGTATACACTTGGCAGGAAAATTTTGGAGGAATGAGATAAGAGATCTTGGAGTTGTAGCTGACAACGATCTGAAGTTCAGTTGTCACATTGCACTAGTTGTGAAGACATCACATCAGATTATGGCAATGATGTGGAGGACCTTAACTTTGAGGTCCTCCACATCAGAGGAGGACCTTAACGTTGAGTTATGATCAGGCCTCTTTTGGAAAGAGGCCTGATCATAACTCAACACTGAATAGACATGCTGAAGTCATCATCATCATGCATATCAAGAATTTAGGCCTAGCGTGGCCTGTTCTGCCCTTAGAAGTCATCGTTGAATCTTTTAAGAGGATGTCCTGGTTTTCTTTTTCCTAATGGCTGAAGTATCAAGGAGAAAGGATTTTATGTGGATTTATTATAATTATGTAGGTATTCCCATGGAATCAGAGGATTCATAGTGGAAGATCCATTATTCACACACCAGCCACACATATCATTCAAAAAAATGCCACTGGTGAAGGTAATGCAGAGAAATACAAAGGACTTTGACCAGTAGAAATAAAACTGGTGATTCCAATGAAGCCCTCGTCATTCCAAATCTGAAGAGAATAATTAACCTCAGTTACAATATCGCTGTCTAAAGGTATAGACAGGCCATTGTAACCCACTAAGCAATTAAGGCAGTGCCTAGAAGCGGCTAGTTTGGAGAGTGGCAAACACCAGCTGAAATGTATCTGAACCATAAGAAGACTTTTTTTTGTTTTTAATTTTACATTGTTTTCTTAAATTTAAGGAAAGAAAGATGATGCTTGCCTAAGGCTAACAGCATATACCCTAATGGCTCTGGGTACAGAGGCATATAACATAAACGATATCACAACTCAACAGTGTTTATGAAGATAGATTGAGGGCATGCAAACTACAGAGTTTGGTGGGTAGAAGATGAGAGTTACTCTCATCTTCTACCCACAAAATATACATACCAGCAGAATAGCTAAACTAAGTCCACATGGTTAGCCTAGTGGCTTTGCGCTTCACAACCATATGCCTAGGGAAGGAGTATCCTAGGTTCGATTCCATCGACAACACGAAGAGCTTAAGGATCTTTCTCAGCCACAGCCAAGTTAGCTGGTCTTGGGTGTGGGTTTTTTCCATCAGTTTATCTGGGGTTTTTCATCCTGCAAGCAGGCAAACCGGTCCCGTGAACACACACACTGATTACAGTCAGGAATACTGACCCAGCCTGATTCATCAGCTATGCCAGTTCTGAGCCCCGGAGGGTGGACTAAGATGGTGCCATACCATCCCGTAAAGGGGACTCATGACCGTGTATCATCATACGATAATTATTATTAATTAGCTAAACTAAATTGTTGTCATAGGCATTTGAAATATTTGGAATTGCAAACAGTGGCATTATATTCAGAATTTCCTACACATTCTGTTCTTTTTAGGTTCAATGTCTGGTGCACCATGTCCTGAGGAGCTTCTAAGAGAGGTTGCAGAGAAATTGAAAATGCAAAGAACGACAGTAAGCTTTAAACAAACTCCTTCTCTGTAGAATAATTAATTATCTAAATATGTTTAGAAAATAAAATTAATAAACTTTGTGATGGTTGGTAGATTTTATGCTGTGCATATTTCAGTTTGTCTTATTCATAGTCACCCTAAGCTGTAAATGAACATTTTATCAAATCCTAGCCTTATCTATACAAAATTTCTCTGTAGTTATCTTGGTTATAACTTTTCCCAAACAATTCAGATGATAAAGGAGTATTTGCAGAATTTCAAAACTAGATGGTACTTAATGATTTGATCGGGTTTTTTCTTTTCTTTTTTTTTTGATTGTGTGCATGCATGCCTGTGTTGTATAAATGTCAAGAATGTTAGGATAAAAATGACACTCCAATGTAAATATTATAGTAGTGCAGAAATTTAAACTAATTCAGGATTGGTTTCAGGACAAGGTGAACAAGATATTGGGTCTCAGCATCCTCAATCATCACATGCACACACACCAGTTCACTAAACATACTGAAATATACTACACATATTTCCAGATGTTTATTCGAAAAATTGCCTTTTCGTTGAATTGCCATTCATTAAATTGTTGTTCAGCGAATTGCTGTTTCGATGAATTGTCATTCAGTAAACTGTCTTTTGATTAGCTGTTTTCAATGAATTTTCATGGAACCATGGAGCTATGCCACACTTGGACTATTGTTCTCAGATTTGTTCCCCAGGATTTGAAGGGGATAAATTAACTGTGGAAATGATACAAAGATGGATGACAAAGATGGTTTCAGGACTGTACAAGGATAGGCTGAGAGGCTATGAGGATTGGCTGAGAGAATGTGGACTGCAGAGTTTGGTGGATAGAAGAAGGAGAGGTGATATGACTGAGACTTTTAAACTGTTGAGAGGTGGTTACTGGATTGACACTGGGGTGTTCTTTTGCTTGGTTGAACAGCGGGAAGGAGTGATGACAAGAGGCCATCCCTGGAAGTTACGAAAGGGAACTGTGAGCAAGAGGGTGAGGAGTGGTTTCTTTGCATGGAGGGTGGTTGAACCGTGGAATGTGTTGCCTGATGGAGTAGTGAGAGTGAAAACGGTCAGTGAGTTTAAGGAGTGGTATGATAGACTTTGTGTTTCTCAAGGGGGGGGGGCCTCCCACGATGAGTCTTTTGACTCTATGGAGGCCTGAATAATAATAATAATAATAATAAAGTCTTGAGTTCATGATTTAATAATGCAATAAGCTATGCCTCACAATTTCTTTGTTTCTAGGTTGGTTATGGAACTACTGAGATGAGCCCTACCATAGCATTAACTTTGCCATCTGACAGCATAAAAAAGAGAACTCAAACTGTTGGCAAACCATTGGATCATATAGAGGTATTATGTTTTTATAGTACAAAACTTTATTATTTTAATAATTTTGCTTAACAAATAAGTTTAAAGTAGTTTTTTTTTTACAAAAGATTTGACTGGATGTAAGAATTAACACAGCCGTAAGCTGGGTTAATAATTATTTGAATTATGTGAAATTGTAAAACTTCGATGTTGCCAAAACGTAAATTATTTAAAACATCGACTTTTTACAGTGAGAATTCACCTAAATTTTCTTGTACAAATGTATTTTTATTTTCTGTAAAGTTATCTGTATAAAGAGCAAAATAAGCCCAAAGGGAATTAACTCTCTCATTGTTTAAGAAGGGATGAAGAAATATTGAAACCAAGAGCATCGCCTGAAATTCGGCATGTCTTTTGAAAATTGTTTACAAGTCCCGTCGCAGATGACCTTCAAGGTCAATATTGAAAGGGCACGGTGGTATCAAAAGGAAAGGCCCTTAGGCAGGATTAAGGAGGTAAAGGGAGAAAGTAAGATTGTCGGCAAATATTCGAGAAACATTATCCAGAGTTTTCTAAACTGTTCGCAAGACTCGCACGGGAATGTTAAGGGTCCCAAAAACTTAATCCAAGGTGCAGGGACACTGGTGTTTAAAAGATTTGATTCTGAGGATGACTTGACTGGGAAGAGCTTCCTTTTCTTTATCCTGCGTGATCCATCCATGAGAGATCGAGGACAAGAGGTTCCGGTGGGGAAGACGGAGAGACCCATCCACTGATAGCCGCTCCAGTTACAGCCTGAAGATATCTGGAGGTGATAAATGAAGGAGAAATTTTTCCATATTGGTCCTGAATCTCTGACGCTCTGTTGAGTAAGTGCACAACCCGACCTATGCAGAAATCCTTCGCCAGGCAGTTCAAGATGCCGGAAAGCCTACCCTATATCCCGCCAGCTGCCACGATTATTCGTTGGAGCCCTGTAATGCTTCAAGAAGAATTCCAAAACACAGAACGCCCCCCCCTCAAGCGGTGGAAAAGAAAAAAAAGGAAGGAAGACACATACAAGAATACAAGATAGGAAAAGACCCACGTGAGTCTATCTATTCATTGTCTGTGAATTAAGAAAGAATTCCCTATCGAACTGTTAAATTATCTAGTTTAAGGAGATAGTATTTAGAGTGTTAACATTTCTCGTAAATGTGTGTAATTGCTAATGAGTGAAGCATGAGCGTAGTTAATTTCCCTCGGAGAAAATATTGAGCTATTGAATTTTCTTTGATTAATTATATGTGTACTTATGATTGAATTTTATGATAGAGTATGTTCTTGCTATCATATCATTGGAATATTTGAAACTTAATGAGGTGGATTGTGTAAATATAATTACCTAGATTATGATTAAGTGTTTGAAGGCACTGTAGGCGTCACGGGACGGAGCCCCCTAGTATATATATATATATATATATTGAAAAGAATTGAAGAGATGCTACATCCCTGCCTTACACCTCTCTTTATTATTATTATTATACAAAGTATCTCCATGGAGTCAACACACATTGCAGGGAACCCATGCTGACGTTTAATCACACAATACCTATTGGGAAATATTGGATGGAGATTAAAAGGATGTGAAAAGAAAGCTAAAAAAAGTATTTACCTATGTTGTTACTCCATATTGTGATAATGTTTTCTTTTTCAAGGATAGTAGCTGTCTTTCACCAAAATAGGTAACTTTGTTGTTGCTCATTCTGTAGAAATTTCATGCCCTTCTTTTCCACTCCAAGAGTTCTTTTCATTCATTTACATAATGCACATCCAAACAGGACTGGAATAATCCAATAACTAAGGCAATAGCTAGGAGCAAGCATGGAGTGCAGAGAAATCTGGCAAAATTGTATCTCAACCATTAAAAAAACACATTTTCTTGAATGTAGGGACGACATACCCTAACAATGATCCTGCATCCATATCTCTTATTTTGATAATTTAGCCAGTTATATTTGGCACAGAAGTTTTTTTTATCAACAGCCCAACAACTTGACCAGTCATTCCTTGCTGCTGGACACTGATATCATAATGAACAAAAACAGTCTCTGACTCAGCCTTTGTAGTTACTCTTCACTCATTTTCTCATTTGTTTTTAATTCTTAACTGTGAAACGGTAAAAGAAATTAGTAATCCTTTATGGTTCAAGACAATTTTTTTTAGTATTACTTCTTAAATGAACAAATAAAATCTAGTAAAATGATATACTTTAACATGTTTGTAAAGGAAATGGACAAATTAACTCATTGTACTCGACCTTCAGGCCAGACATCAGTGTGTGTCCTATATATATATATATATATATATATATATATATATATTAGTAGTTTAGTGCCAGAATGAAAATGGCCCTGTATAGTGAAGGACATCTACCCCAACAAGCACCATACTGCACAGATGCCAGGTGAAACAAAGTAAATTTTGATTGTAGCACTAAAAACAGCACATAGATGCAGTCAATGTATGCTGCATTTAGTAAAAAAAAAGTATTTAGTGTAATTAGTAACAATTGGAATGAACACCATACTGTATAGTCGCAAACCAAACAAAGTCAAAGTTTTATTGTAACACTAAAATACAGAGCAGTCCTGATTGAGGTGCAACTTGCCTCAAGCAGGACTGTACTTATATATTAATACATTCACATTCACATGAACATGTTAATATATCTACATGAAAGTAATTTAAAATTCTAAAAATAGTTATATCAAATATCTTAACAATAGGAGTAATAAAAATGCAAATTTCATTAAATAACTAAGCTTATTTGAATACCAGGTAAACATGTAAAAAATTACTGAACATTACAAATTTCTAAATGCATCTTTATATCAGATATCACTGTTTAATACAGGTGCCAGTATGTTGTACCATTGCCTACCATCCCTCTCCTTAAACTCATTCATCATTGTGGTACTCACAACTACCTCTGGCAATCCATTCCACTCATCAAGCAAAAAATCTAGTCTGCACACTCTTATACAACTTCCAGGAAAGACCTCTTGTTCTCTCTTTATTCATCATGTATTGAAAAATTTATTTTCTGCCAATCATATAAAATTCCTATAGTAACTTATAAGTTTCCAGTGTGTTCTCTCTCTTTCATCTGCTAACTAATGCAATTCATACATCTCCAGTCTTTCCTCTCAGGAAGCATTCCACAGATCTGTCACCATCTTGGTCACTTGGCTCTGAATCCTCTCCACCAACTCCTGATCCCCCCCCCAAGAAACCCAAGTGACCAAATCTGTCCACAGTAATCATGTTGTGGCCAAATTACAACCTTATAAAGAGGAATAATAACCTCCCTTTCTCTACTGTTAATGTGTTCTTTACCATCCAAGTCATCCTTTGAGCTATTTTGTCAAATTTTGCAGTATATCTTCTGAAATTCAAATATCTGCCCACCATTACCCCCAAATCCCTATCCTGGTCAATTTCCTGCAATCCAGTACCATCTACATGATACAAAGTATGTGATCTTTTCATCCTTGAATATAATACCTTACTGTTTCTTAGCCGAATAAGAAACTCAAAAGAGTTTCATGCCAAATATAGAAATTATATAAAGTTCGGCGATTCCAAGCGTAAGCAAATACCTGGATAGCAGCAACTGACCCTTAAGGTAGTGCAAGCTGAGGCAACTCATAACAAAGGTGGAGCAAGCTCTGATCACTATTCTTGATATTTACCCATAATGTGAACTTAGCTCCTAGGAGCTGTATTATTGTTCAACATCATGAGAGAAGGTCACTACTCAGACCGGTTTCAACCTTATGTATAGGTGAAGCGGGCTCTAAAAATAAGATGATCCCGAAAGATCGCCCAACTCAGCATTGTTCCACTCGATGACAGGCTCACCCCGTCACCGAGAAGAACTCAGCATTGGCTCTACCCAGTGGCAGGCTCACCCCACCACCAAGCAGAGCCATAATCTCAGCGGTGGCCCCACTCAGAGACAGGCATAAAACCTACCTCCAAGTGGAGCCTCTCAAAGCCAGATCCGCCCCGCACTGGTTTCCACCCTCATTGGGGTCTCATCAGTGAGTAGGTAGACCTAATTAATACCAAGTTTGTAGCGAACAGAACTTACATCCCTTCTATGAGAATTGCCAAGTGGTGTCCTAATAAGTTACTAAATACATGAAGAGTCAAAGACTTCAATTCGGCAACATATAACTTGTTTAAGTTAATGGATATTACATCCCATATTGTTTCTTAGCCGAATAAGAAACTCAAGAGAGTTTCATGCCAAATATAGAAATTATATAGTTTGGCAATTCCAAGCATAAGCAAATACCTGGATAGCAGCAACTAACCCTTAAGGTAGTGCAAGCTGAGGCAACTCATAGCAAAGGTGGAGCAAGTTCCGATCACTATTCTTGATATTTACCCATAATGTGAACTTAGCTCCTAGGAGCTGTATTATTGTTCAACATTATGAGAGAAGGTCACTACTCATTCATTGAGGTCTCATCAGTGAGTAGGTACAATGGGAGTTCATGTCTTTCATCATCGGGCTTTGGAGTATAAAAGATTGCTGAGAGTCAGCTGGTAGTAAGAGGGGAAGAGAGCGAAAAGGTAAAGTATGATAGTAGGAGGTAGTAAAGAGGCCTCAGTCAGCCTGTTTAGCTGTATAACCCAGAGGTTGTGGCTAAAAGGTCTGTGAACATCTTCTCCTTGCACCTATTCTTTAAAAAAAAAAACTTTGAAATAAACTTTTCTTATATGCGTTCGTAAAATAGTGAACAATTAAAAAATTAACAATTTAACTAACCAGTTGTCTATGGAGGTCCTCTCCTAACATCTGTTTTAGTATAAAACTTAAGCCGGATTTTTTATTTTTTTTATTTTTTTTTTTATTTTTTTTTTCCAAAAGAAAAAAGAACACTTAGCTATGGGAGTCAAAAGGTAAAATTACTGCGTGTATTAGAGCATAAAAAAGTTATGAACTTCTTTTTTTTTTTTTTAATATATATAAAAGAAGCAGTAAAGAACTGGCCAACCTTACACCACAGGGAAAACAAGATTTGGGGGAAGAATCTGGCCCGAGAGATGCTGCCCCAAGGCAGCACCACCTCGCAGTAAGCCTTCGCAGCCCGGGTTCTCAGATCTGCCCCACCTATATGAACTGTAAGAACCTGTGAAGAAAGAAAAAGAAAAGCACGTTACTTTTTAAAGGAACAGACACGGTATGATTAGGCCCTGTCTAAGGACACAGAGGATAGGAGGTTTGCACCATTTATTTACAAACCTCCCGTCCCCTAGTATATGCCTTTCTTGTGTGAAAAACCTAGGGAGGTAGAAATAGATCCCGCTGAGTATTCTGGCTTGTATTATGTTTTCGTTGCTGATTTCAAACTTTTTCCGCACTTTCCAGATGTGATACTTGATTACGTTGATGAGGAAAATTGTAAATTTCTGAATTTTCTTGACTGGTGGGGGAAATTGCAGGTACAAGACCTCCTCTAGTGTAAGCGGCTGGATTCCCAGTACTGCGCTTAATCTCTGCCAGACATGTCGGGTGGGGGGGCACAAGTAAAAGAAATGTCCCATCGTTTCAACGCTCTGGCAGACGTTGCAGAAGGGGTCGCACAGTCTTGAATTGTATCGGGACATAACCAGTTTCACCGGTAGCTGACCATAGGCTATTCGCATGCCAGGTCGCGGTGAAATGGCTGTCCCCAGCTATTTCTGATATTTTGAAATAGCGTTTCCATGTTAGTTTCTATATTTGGTGTATCACATCTGGAAAGTTGAAAGAACTCCCAATATCTTGCTTGTGGTTTTAATTTTAGGATTTCCCTCCCTTCGGTTTTAAATTTTTTTAAGCTGTTGGCATAATGGATTATACCATTCTGGCACAACCTCTGCGCTGGGATCAGCATGTCCCATGGTCCCGAAGTAGGGGAGAAAATGCCCTAGAAAGTATTTAATTAGGGATTCTGAAATATGGTTAGATTTTAAGGCCTTCCCTATGGTTTTGAGAGTGTTTGCATAGAATAGGCAGTTTAATTTCGGAAGTGAGAAACCCCTTCATTGGTTTTGAGATTTAGATATTCTTTTTTAACCTCATGGCTTCTTCCGTTCCAAAAAAAACTATTAGTATTTTGTAAAGTTGATCTCTTGGGTATTTTTTATATTGGTTATATTTATTGTATGCATTAGCATGGGGATTATTACTGTTTTTATTATCACTGTTCTTCCGTGGAAGGAGAAATAATTGGGTTTAAATGGTTTTAGTTTCTTTTCACACTCTTCCTGCAGTTTCTTAACAGGCAGTACCGGGTTCGCCGTGAATGGGACGCCTAGTACTGTTAGGGGCTGAGTTTGCAGGACTAAACCACAGGGAAGGTTATTTCTATGGAAATTTCCAAAAATTTTCATTTTTGTCTTTGAAGTATTAACGTGAAGACAACTGGCCATGCTGAATTTTTGCAAAATGCCGAAATAAATGTAGATGGACTCAGAGTCTCTGAGCATCGCCACTACATCACCAGCATATGGCTACAATTTTGCTCTGTCTGGAAACTAGGGGTAATGGTATTCCTCTAACTGCAGGGGAGTTACCTGTTTTTCTTATGAGGGGTTCTAACACAAGTGAGAAGAGGAGAGGGCTTAGTGGGCAGCCCTGTTGTACCCCCTTTTTAATAGGAACGGGTTCCGAGAGGAACCCATTGATAGCTATTTGGGTGGAGGCCTCTGCGTAGATGTTTTTGATTGTTTGCCGAAGCTTCCACCCCACACCTATTTTCTGAAGGATGTCCTGAAAGTGCGTGTGTCTGACGCTGTCGAACGGCTTTTCCAGATCCGTAGAGAGAAGTGCCAAAGGATAATTTTTGTTTTTGGCCAGACAGATTAGATCTCTTAAGAAAAAGAGATTTAATTCCATCGATCTTCCCGGTATTCTGTAAACCTGGGAGCTTATGATTCGTTCTATACCGCATTTGATGCGGCTGCAGATAATTTTTGCAAATATTTTGTAATCCGAATTAGTTAGGGAGATCGGTCGCCAGCTATCTGCCAAGGTGCGATCCCAATCTTTCTTTGGGATAAAAATTGTGTAGCTTTTAACGAATTCCTCGGGGATATTTTCTGAAGTGAGGAATTCGTTAAATATTTTTACTAAAACTGGTAATACGTAGTCCCAGATTGATCGGTAGAATTCGAACCCTACCCATCTAACCCTGGGGTTTTCCTTGCCTTCATTGTTTTGCAGGCTTTTTTAATTTCCTCAGCAGTTATCGGTCTGTCATGCAGAGCGCTAAGGTGCTCGGGAAGACGTGTGATGTCCCACTCACTGAAAACATCTGTGCTCTGCTGATCAGAAAAAGCGCCGAGGTGCTGCTGCTGGAAACAGCAAAGTATTTCAGGGGTTGATTTTAACAGTTGGCCATTCTCTTGGATCTGGTAAACCATTCGCTCGTCATTTGCCGCCACCCGTTGATGATTATAGAAAGCAGCAGAAGGTGTTTCCAAATACGTAATTAATACCAAGTTTGTAGTGAACAGAACTTACATCCCTTCTATGAGAATTGCCAAGTGGTGTCCTAATAAGTTACTAAATATATGAAGAGCCAAAGGCTTCAATTTGGCGACATATAACTTGTTTAAGTTAAGGGATATTACATCCCATATTGTTTCTTAGCCGAATAAGAAACTCAAAAGAGTTTCATGCCGAATATAGAAATTATATAAAGTTCGACGATTCCAAGCGTAAGCAAATACCTGGATAGCAGCAACTAACCCTTAAGGTAGTGCAAGCTGAGGCAACTCACAGCAAAGGTGGAGCAAGCTCAGATCATTATTCTTGATATTTACCTTAAGGGTCAGTTGCTGCTATCCAGGTATTTGCTTACGCTTGGAATCGCCAAACTTTATATAATTTCTATATTTGGCATGAAACTCTTTTGAGTTTCTTATTCGGCTAAGAAACAATCTGAGATGTAATATCCCTTAACTTAAACAAGTTATATGTCGCTGAATTAAAGCCTTTGGCTCTTCATATATTTAGTAATACCTTACATTTCATTTCTGTAATTATATCATTGGTTTCTGCTGTTATAATATTTTCATATATATTGCCAGCTGCATTTATTAGCTGTGAAGGTAATTCATTTTTAATTAATATTTCAAAAAGTTTATTTCTGATTCTTATAATATCTTTGAGACCATTTGGTGCATGACTGATGTGAGTAGGAATTTTAGATATTTGGTGGACTGTTGCTATAGACAAGGCACTGTGGAAAGAGATGATTCCGAAATTTCATGCAGATGAGACTTGTAACTAACAGGTAGGTGGTAATAATGGTTAATTTTAACTATGGAAGCAGTGATTGGAAGCGGAAAAGAACGTGTGAATAAGGAGAAAATGAGTTCTTTAGGTGTTTAGGGATACCTTATAGTATATGTCAGAGACAACTTTTTCAATCTTCACAAGTGAGGATTTAATATTTCAATTGGTGATAAAAGATGAAGACTCTATGATACCATCTGGATGAGAGTAATCATGCAGATTTAACATGGGAAGTTAGATGTGTGAAATTATGTAGTAGTAGATTATGACCAAGGAAAGAAACAGATAGTGATCTACAATGCCATCAGCTGAGGGGTAGAGAAATCATTCATGACTAAGACTATTTGAGATCAATTACTGATGGTAATGTTGGAGTATATTGCCAGGGTTATTAGAATAAGTACTCAAGAGCTATATGGAATGAAATTCCATATAGCTCTTGGAAATAGGGGGGGGGGCAAGTGGAAAGTATGGAGGACTCATATCTGAGTAGTGGGACTTGTTATAGAACCAGAAATGAGGTAGTGGTAGTGTGTATATTTACAAATGCCAAGAGTATTCGAAATAAGGGGAATGAAATTGTAGAGTTAATAGTTCATTTGTCCAAAAATTGTCAGAATAAGTGAGACATAGTTGGATGAGGATGAGATTCCATCAGGAATAGAGATAGAGGGATATGTTTTTCATGTTTTTCAGAAAGGGAAGAGGAGTGTTGTTGATGATAGCAGAGGAGTTGTGCCCATCTAAGATGGAGAGGCAAGGAGCAAATAGTGACAATGGTTTTGAAGCAGTATGATGTGAGATAGAAGTAGACAGAATGAAATGTTTGGTGGTTGTTACTATAGATCTGATAACGTGAAGAGCAGTGAGAAGCAAATGTATAGGTAAAGGGTGATCAATATTGGCAATTTCAATTATGATGATATAGATTGGAATGAATCGACAGCATCTGGAACCAAAGAGAATGAATTTCTGGACTATTTTTGAGGGACGGGCAGTACATAACAGATGGTACACAAGGATCGAGGGTCTTGGATTTGATCATCTCATCAGAGGATGTTAATGAGGTGTCAAATCTTCCTACAGCTGAAAGTGACCATCCATATCAGGACTTCTGTGAGAAAAGGATATATGTGGAACTATAAAATGAGCCACCTCTTGAGTTTTTCATAATCAAAAAACTCAGGAGGTTACTTGCAGCTATATCATGGAATTGGATTGGAAGGAAATCAGTGCTGCTTGGTCCCTGCTCAGGAACTATCTAGCAGAAGCAATGTTGGAGTGTATTGCAGAAGTTAGGAGATTAAATAAGGTAAGTGTAAAATGGATGACTGAAGATGTGAAACATGCAGTCTCAAAGAAAAATTCATTGCAGAGAAGCAGCACAAAGAGTAGTAATAATCAGTTCCATGAGGAGAACAAAGAGCAAGCATGGAAGGTGACTCACTTGGTAAGGGAAGTAAAAGTGTAAATATGAGCAGCAGTTAAACGAGATCAAAAGAAATCCTAGGGAGTTTTTTTGATATGTGGTCAGCAGAAGGAAGAATGATCATGGAAGGATGATGTTGGTCAGTGATAATGATAGAATGAGGTGCTAGTTAAATGAGCAGTTCATTAAGGTACTCCATCCTTGTGAATGTAACATAATGCAGAAGTTTAAAGCAGTAGGAAGAGGGTAAGAGCCACTGAAGGTGAGTGAGCAGGACATATATCAAATTGAGTAAACTTGGTGTCTGTAAGGCCACTCAAAACACCTGATGGTATATCACTATACCAAGTGTTTTGAGGAAATGTTAATGTGCCTCAGAGATTGATCCAGATTCCAAAGGAGTGGATAGAAGGCAAAATTATTCTGCTTCATAAAGGAGGTGATAATACTAAGGCTTCAAATTATATGCTAATCTGCTTGTCTGGAGTTGTGGTCAAAATGCTAGAGGTTACTGAGCATTAGAATTTAGAACTGAGTTGAAAGCAGCAAAATTTTCTTTGATGGATGGCATGGGTTTGCTAAAGGAGGATCACATTTTAGTAATCTGCTTACTTATTATAACAAGGTGATAAATGCATTGGAGAGGAGGAATGCATATACAGTAGTATATTTAGATTTTGCAAAGGTCTTCAATAGATTGCCACATGACAAGCTGGTAATTAAGTAAGAACAAATCGGGTTGATGGTAGATTAGTGTGTTGGATTGGAGATTGGCTATCTGATAGGTATGGAGAAGTGATATTCTAGAAGAGGCAAGTCACTAATGATGTTGCCAAGGTGTCTGAATTGGGGGACATTGTTGTTTAATTTGTATGTAAATGACACCAGGAAGAACTTGAATGATGATATCAGTTATTAAAGATGGAAAGTTAGATAGAGAGCCATGAAAAGTAGAATGGATGCTGTAGCCTTGCAAGAGGACCAGAACAGATTGGGCAAATGGACAAATGATTGGACTACCAGTTCAATGTCACAAAGTGCAAGGTTTTAAATTTTGAGAATCAAAGATGTGATGCAGAGTATGAGATTGGTAGGAATATCTTAAGAGATACAGGAGACAGATGTGGGAGTGATAATGGATAAGGACCTGAAATTTTGGGGACATTTTGCTAAAAATTGTGAGAGCAGCATAGCAGATTATGACAATGATGCTTAGAACACTGACATGCAGGAGTAAGAATATCATGATTCCATTGTACAAGTTTGATCAAACTATGGATTGCTTCCTTCCATTAGATCAGTGTTTCTCAAACTTCAGATATCTGTATACCCCTTAAATTTTCATTATTACCAAGTACCCCCTTATCAAATAATAAATAAACGAAGTACATTTCATTGTAAATGTCTATTTTATTTGAATTTATATGTAAGTAAATATGGAGTTTGAGTTGAAATGCTAATTCTCTTCAACTGAATTCCATAATATCTGAAACATATTCACTATATAGGTATATATTTCTTAGTTGTAATACGTTCACGACGGAGTGGTGTCAAGCAAAACCATATGTTGCACTGGCAACATAAGGTTTTGCTTGAGTCTATACAGCAGTTTCTGTTCGAGAGGAGATGTTATTCATTGGTTAGTGCCATTTTTATCTTAGTTGTCTCTAATTGTACTATTTGTTGAGAAATATAATGATTCCATGCGTTAATGATGCATAGCCGAAAATTGCCACGTACCCCCCCCCCCCCCCGGGTACGCGTACCACACTTTGAGAAACACTGCATTAGATGATAAACACAGGACTACTATGTTGCAATATCCAGTTTTCATTTTACTCCTTGCAATTATTTTTTTTTTAAAAAGTATTTAATTTTCAGCCCAACTAACCTAACCATGACATTTTGGTGGTGTACATATATTTGAATGCGAATTGATAAAATTAAAATTGAGCACTGCACTGCACTGTTCAAAATTTAAATGTTTTTAAATGCTTTTTCAGATTAAAGTAATTGATCGTGATGGTAAAATTGTTCCAGTGGGAACTCAAGGTGAAATTTGCTGCCGTGGTCCTGGTACTTTCTTGGGTTACTGGGATGATCGAATCAAGACTGAAGAAGTATTAGACTCTTCTAGATGGTATCGTACTGGGTAAGTCCTATAAAGAAGGAAAATGTTTTTTCAAAATATGCTTTAAGTCAAGTATGGTGGTTATTTTAACTGATATAGAACCTTATGTATAGAACCAGAAATAAGCTAGCATGTATGTTTACAAATGCCAGAAGTATCTGAAATAAAGGAAATGAAATTGTAGCAAAGCACTGATAGAGTATATTCACTCAAAGGTCTGAGTTGTTGGAATAAGCGAGATATGGTTAGATGAGGATGACATTATGATAGGAATAGAGATGGATGGGTATGATCTTTTTCATGAATATAGGCAAGATAGGAGGGGGGGGGTGCTGTTGATGGTAGCAGAGGAGTTATCTCCGTCTACGGTGGATATAAAAGTAGCGAACAGTAGAA
Organism: Typopeltis vanoorti; assembly: GCF_054136105.1. NCBI lineage: Eukaryota > Metazoa > Arthropoda > Arachnida > Uropygi > Thelyphonidae > Typopeltis > Typopeltis vanoorti. The sequence goes on from NC_143554.1 coordinate 92,137,453, forward strand.
GTGGTTTTGAAGTAGTATAGTGTGAGGTGGAGGTGAACAGAATAAAATATGTATTTGGGTGTTGCTATAGACCTGATAATGTGGAGGGCAGTGAGAAGGAAATGTATAGGCAAATCAGTCTAGCTAATAAGAATAAGGTGATCATTGTGGATGATTCTAATTATAGTAATATAGACTGGAATCAAGGGAGAGAATGTGGGGACAAAGAGAATGAATTTCTTGAGTTTATGAGGGGGAACTACCTTAGGCAATATGTAATAGAGGGTACATGGGGATTTAGGGTAATGGATTTGATTATCTCATCAGAGGATGTTTATAAATGGGGTGCTGAATCTCCCTCCAGTTAGTGAGAGTGACCATGAGGTGATACCTAGGCAGTAATCACCTCTTGGGAACTGTAAGAAAGAAATAACAGCTATATTATGAAATGAAAAATTGGAAGTGATTGATTTGAATGGGGATATACAGCTGTTTGCAGATGATGCAAAGTTGGGACAAACTATGAGGAGTGGACCAGATGTTGTGGCCATAGAAGAAGAAGAATAGACTTGAATCCCCACTCCCACATCCCTTCACTGAGTGAAGGGATGTGGGAGTGGGGATGCCATTTGAATGCTGAAAAATGTATAGTTTTAAAATTTGGAAAAAAAGGATGGAATGTAGAATTTACTCTTGGTGGGGAGGTTGGAGGTGGAGGAAATAAGAGATCTTGGGGTTGATGGTGGATAAGAATCTAAACTTTAGAGGACATATTTCCAAAATTGTGAGCACTACACAAGGAATTCTGGAAATATTGCAATGGACACTGTCTTGTAGAAGTAAGAAGATTCTGGTTCCATTGTATAAGGCTCTGATAAGGCCACATATGGTTAGGCCAATTCTGTACACAGATTTAGTCACCTGGTTTTCAAAAGGATGAAGAGATGTTGGTGAGGGTCCAGAGGCAATTGAAAATAGTTTCTGATCTCTGGAGTGCTGAATATGAAGAAAGGTGAAATGATGCAATTTGCACAGTCTAGTGGATAGCAAGAAGAGGGGGGGGGGTGATATGATAGAGACGTACAAGTTGGTAAGGGGTTGCTATAGGATTAACATTGAAGAGACTTTTCATAAAATGGTGGGAAATGTAGGGAGATATGACAGAGACCTACAAGTTAGTAAGGGATTATTATAAGATCAGTGTTGAAGAGGTTCTACAGAAAACAGTGGGAGATCAGGGGGATAACCAGAGGTCATCTCTCTCAAAGCTGTATAAGGAGGATGTGAGCAAGGGAGTGAGAAGCAGGATTTTTGCATGGAGAGTTGTGAATGATTGGAATGCATTGCTTTAGGGCGTGGTGTCTACAGAGAATTTTAATGTGTTTAAGGCACAGTATAACGAGTCAAAAGGCCCTTCTAGATGAGTCTGTGACTTCATAGGGTCTTATGATAATAATAATAGTAATAGAACATTGACATGTAAGGATATCATGATTCCATTGTATAAGGCTTTGATCAGACTGCAAATGATTTACTCTGAGTAGATTTGGTCATCGGGTTTTCAAAAGTACGAAGAGATGTTGGAATGGGTTCAGAAATGATTGACTAATGTGGTTTCTTGTGTCTGGAATGTAAAGTATGAAGACGGATTGAGAGAATGCAAATTGCAGTCTAGTGGAGGGAAGGACAAGAGGAAACACGATCAAGACATGTTGGTAAGCAGTTATTACTAGATTAATGTGGATCAGATTTTTCATGGAATGAGTAGAGATGGGGGAGAACAAGATGCCATCTCTGGAAGCTGCATAAGGAGGGTGTGAGTAAAGGGATGAAGAGTAGGTTTTTTTGCATGAAGAATTGTGGGTGTGGTTGGATGCATTGCCTGGAAGTGTGGAGACAGTCAGGGCTGTCGTCAGATTAGATCATGCCCTGAGGCAAACAATTAAATATTGCCCCTGACAGATTATAAGGAGAGTGTGAATTCCTTATTAACAGGAATTGTTAGCGTAGCAAGTGCAGAAAGTGCAATATGGCTGAATGAGCATCCTTATTAAACCGTGCCGTGAGGCAGGCTGCCTTTATGCTACACCCTGTTGATGGTAATGGAGACAGTGTATGCATTCAAGCAGTGGCAGCTTACACATAAGCACTGCGACACTGCAGCACCCCCAGAAAAAAAAACGAAAAAATTAAATTTTGTGTGTGTTTATAAATAATAACAATGCTTACAACATTATATAAATGCAATACAACATGTTAAAAGTTACAGCTTATGTTTCGACATTGATTGAATAGTTAATAATTGGAATTGTTCGATTAACGCTTTACATTATGAAACAAATGCACTGCGATCTAATGCAATGTCGGAATTATCACGTTCGGTCAGTTCTGGCTAGACTCGCCGATATTCATTTTCACTTGTTACTGCACATAACAAGTGAATCTGACACTGCTCTTTGAGCAGTGTCGCTACAGATAAATTGTATGCTTGCGCATGTTATTTTTGGGAAATACAAAACTTTTATTTTGATGTGTGTGTGTTCATGGTTAGGGTGAAATATTTTTGGTAAATCTCATTTTATTCTGTTAAAATAACATATAATTATTTATTTATTATAGATATAAGGCTGAATTATGATGAGTTTCACTGTTGAAAATATGAAAAGAATTATATTTTTCAATTATTGTTACATGAAACAAATATACTGCGATCTAATGCAGCATCGGAATTATCACGTTCGTCAGTTTCGGCTAGACTCGCTAGTATTCGTTTGCACTTGTCACTGCACATAACAAGTGAATCCGACACTGCTCCTTGAGCAGTGTTGCTACAGATGTTATTTCTGGGAGATATGAAACTTTTATTATTGGTGTGTGTTCATTCATGGTGAGGAAGAAATATTTTTAATGAAAAATTTTGTCAAGGCAAAAATAGAAGAAGAATGGATTTTATTTTCAAATAATATTTTAATAAAGCAGATTTTTTAATATGTAATACTTATTAATAAAAAGGGTTATTAAAAATGAATTATTTTTCTTTTGTATATGCAGCACCATCACTTAAAATTTCACCGGTGTGAGTGATAGAGGACCTCCTGTGATGAGTCATTGACTCCACAGTATAATAATAATATTGGGTCATTTTTTTGATTTCTCAATTCCTTATAATTTCCTGATATCTATATGAATTGCATCATTAATCAAGAACTGCATACAAAACATCAATAAAAAAACAGGTGTCATCTTGAGTTAGAAGTAACTGTGTTTAGAAAGTAACTGTGTCCAAAGAAATGGTTGATTTATTGAATGTTCTTTAATCAACACTATACAGTGAAGAGAACTAAAGAAGATAAATTAGATAGACTGGAATTAAATGGTGGGACTGGATGACTTTTTTGGTGGGACTTTTTATGAGTCTTACACTCGGTCAAGTTCCTAAGGAGGGCAAGATTGTGCCACTTCATAAAGGAGGTGATCGAACTCGAGCATCAAACTATAGGCCTACCACAATGGTGTTATCTTTGATGGACAGCATGGATTTGTTAAAGGGAGGTCATGTTTTAGTAATATACTTACTTATTACAATAAAGTGACTGCTTCCTTGGACAGAGGAGAAGGATACACAGTAATATATTTGGATTTTGCAAAGGCTTTTGATAGAGTACCTCACGATAAGTTGCAGTCAAACTAGAGCAGATGGGGTTGGATATTAGATTAGTGCATTGGAATGGAGACTGGCTATCCGATAGGTATCAACAAGTTGAGTATGGGGGAGCGATATCCAGGAAAAGGAAAGTCACTAGTGGAGTGCCTCAGGGGTCTGTTTTAGGCCATTACTGTTTAACTTGTATATTAATGATATTGGTGAAGATTTGGATGGAGATATTCAGTTGTTTGCAGATGATGCAAAGTTGGGATGAACCATGAAAAGTAGTGAAGATGTTGTGGCCTTACAAGAAGACTTGAATAAATTGAGTGATGGGATTGGGCACACAAATGGGGATGTGAGTTCAATGTTGCAAAATGTAAGGTTTTAAAATTTGGATAACAAAGATGGGGTGCAGAATTTATGCTTGGTGAGGATATATTGTTGGAAGTGGAGGAAATAAGAGATCTGGGGGTGATAGTGGATAAGGATCTGAAATTTAGGGGGGACACGGCCAAAAGTGTGAAGACAACACAAAGGCTTCTGGGAATGATGCAGAGTAAACTGACATGTAGAAGCAGGGAGATTCTTGTTCCGTTGTATAAGGCTTTGATTAGGCCACATATGGACTATTGTGCCTAGATTTGGTCACCTGGTTTTTAGAAGGATGAAGAGATGTTGAAAAGGGTCCAAAGGCGACTGACTAAGTAGTTTGTGACCTCTGGAATGTCGAGTATGAGGAAAGATTGAGAAGATGTAATTTGCAGAGTCTGGTGGACAGGAGGAAGAGGGGAGATATGATAGAGACCTACAAGTTGGTAAGGGGTTGTTATAGGATCAATGCTGGAGAAGTTCTACAGAAAATAGTGGGAGATAGAGGGAGAACCAGAGGTCATCCCTGGAAACTATAAAGAGGGTGTGAGTAGGGGAGTGAGAGGCAGGTTTTTTTCATGCAGATTTGTAAATGATTGGAATGCCTTGCCTGAGAGTGTGGTGTCTGCAAGGAGTTTGAGTGTGTTTAAGGCATGGTATGATGAGCTGTGTGTGTGATAAAAGGACCTCCCAGATGAGTCTTTGACTTCATGAGGTCTTGGGGTAATAATAATAATAATGAACTAATCACCCTGTAGTTTTGATAAAGGAACCAGAATGTGTGGTTTTCTTAAGTCTTTTAACATTCATCCAGTCCAAAGGACAGTAAAGAAGATAAGATTTTCCTTTTACTACACCAGGGTCGTATTAAAACAAGCTATACTAGTTTTATATTTTTGGAGTCTCAGAGATGGCAGGAAGTGCTGAAATTCAGAATTGATAAAATAGCAATGCGAATTTTATTGGGAAAAGTAAGGCTTTGTTAAGGAATCTTATTTTAATGATTTATTCACATTTAAAATAAAGCATCAACTTTAGTCATCTAAATGTTCTAAATTTCAAGCAATTTTTTCATTTATGTGGTGAAAAAAGAATAATTATGGGATCATGATTTTGAGTGATGGTAGTAATAATGCTGCAGAAGACAGTATAATTATCAATGGCAGCTTTGCATAAATCACTCATTTAAGTTGTTGCCATCACGTTGCATCTCATTCTTCAGATTATAAGTGTTTGTATATGATATCAATATATGCATGATTCTTGATGTCTATTTTTGTATTATTGTCATGTGTTAACTGTGAGTGATTCATTGTCATGTTGTGCTTTGTGTGTGTGTGTGTGTGTGTGTGTGTGTGTGTGTGTGTGTGTGTGTGTGTGTGTGCACGCGCACACACATTCATGTATATATGAATTTCACTAGCATGGTGTACAAGACTCAAAAAAGATTTTGGCAGCATCAGAACAAAGAACCCTGAAGATGTGTGGCTTAAACCACCCATACTATCACTAATATTGGCAAGCTGTGATCTGCAGTTAAGAATTTTCCACAATTAGAAACAAAGACGTGTGGGTTTTCTTTATCTCATTGCGCCCTTTGTTTTACCTGGAGAGGACAGTAACAATATGTATATATGATTGAGATGCAGCAGTAGCCAAGTGACAGGTGGCTTCTTGTAGCATTTCTCCATTATAGTTCGTACTGTAAAAATCTGGTTTCTTGTTGATCTATCATACCTAAAGCCACATTGGTAGTTGCCCAGCGTTTTTTCTATAAAGGGTTCTAATCTAGTTGCCAGTACCCTTGCAAATATTTTGTAAATTACTGCTAACAGTAATATTCCTCTATAATTTTGGCACAGAGACTTGTCATTTTTCTTATGTATAGGAACGATAACAGCAGTGTCTCATTCAGTAGACCTCTGACAAGCACTTATGTTTTTTGATTAATAGTGATTGCCCACTGTATTTTAATAGCTCAACTGGTATTCCATCTTCACCAGGTGCTTTATTATTTTTCATTCTCTTTAGGGCTAATTCCACCTCGTTTAATTCTGGTGCTTCCTCTGTCTCAGCTTTTCCCATACTTGCCGGGGATTCATTAAACTCGTCTTCTTCTGGAACGTTATTTACCAAGCTTGTTTTGTCCTGAAGGAGATCTTCAAAATATTCTGCCCACCTTCTCAAAATGTCCTCCTTTCCACTGAGCAAGTTTCCCTCATGGTCGCTGCAGAAAGTTGTTCTGGGTTGAAATCTGCCTTTAATTTCCTTTATCTTATTATACATTTTCTTAATTTGTCCTGTATTCTTCAAAATCTCAATTTCATTTAGCCTTGCCTTTTCCAATTCACGTTTCTTTCTTCTACACATCTTTTTGGCTTGTTTTTGTTTTTCTCTATATTCATTCTCATTTGCTCAAGTTTTTTGTCCAAGCATCTTTCGACGAGCTGTATTTCTGTTTTCAACACATTTTCTACATTCCAAATCATACCATTCATTTCTTTTATCATTGTTTCTGAATCCCAGGACTTCTTCAGCCACTTTAGTAATTTTATTCTTGATCCCTTCCCATTTTTTATCTATAGTCATATTATTTATATATTCATCCTCATTTTCTTCATTTATTTCTTCTCTCAATCTTTCAATATATTTTTATCTGATTTTTCCATCTTTTAATTTTTGGATGTCATATCTTGGTGTTCTCTTTCCTCTACCTACTTTATTAATTTTTATCCTTTGTTTATATTTAATTCTTAACGAGTAATGATCTGTATCACAATCTGCTCCTCTAAAACTTCTTACATCAATGATATCTGTCGCATGTCTCTATCAATCATCACATGATCTATAATAAATTTAGTTTAATCCTTTATCCCAGTGAGAGCAAACAAAGTTTGCGCCTGAAAATATCTTCAGGACTGAGTATATAGTGTTGTACTATCTTACTTGGGTAAGATACCAACACTACTACCAACACTCCTATCCCAGTATCTCCCATAATGCAAAACACATCTCCTTGTGGATATATATACTGTTATGCATTAAGGGATTGGCCACTACCCATACTAGTTTCGACCTTTATTGAGGTCTCTTCGGTGGGAGCCAGGCCCAGAGTTGGAGATACCAGGCAGAAGCCGTAGCAAGGTCATCTCTACCTATAGGAGTTGCCAAAAGGTTTGCCACCTTTTTTTCTTAAATTACTCTGGATTTAGAGAAAGATGTTGAAAGTTTATGATCTATCTGATTTTCCATTATTCCATCTGCCGATCTCCAGGTAACTTTATGTACTTTTTTATGTGGAAAACAGGTTGTACATATGATCATATTTTTGCTACTTGCAAAATCAATTAGTCTCATGCTATTTTCATTACTTTCTTTGTGTGCACTATCTCTCTTCCAATTGTTGGTCAGACAGTCTCTTCCTTTCTTATTTTGGCATTCATTTCTCCTAGAAGCATTTTTACATCATGTTTCGGTGCCTGATCATGTATCTTCTCCAATAATTCATAGAAATTCATCGTCTTCCACAAGAGTCCTTAGTTGGTGCATGTTCACATATAAGTGAAATATTGAATATCTTAAACTTTATTCTCAGTACACAAAGTCGTTCATTAACTAGTCTAAAATCAAGAACCAAGTGTTTCCATTTTTTATTAACCAAAAATGCAGTGCCAAAGGCTTTTTGATCTCCTTCACTGTAAAAAATAGTATGTGTTCTGGTATCAAATATGCCACTTCCTTTCCATCTCACCTCCTGCAATGCTGTTATCCGCACTATATCTCTGTAGCTCCTCACACACTCTCTTCAATGTTCCTGGTCTGTTCAGGCTCAAGACATTCCAGCTTCCAAACCAATATTCATAATCCTTTTTCTGTTGTCCCACGAAGTCCGTTTCTGGCTAATTTTCCTTTTGACTTTCTTAACAAATGAGTTTTTACAGGACAGAGTTGTTAGCCCTGTGCCCAACCTTACAAGAAGGAACCCAGCTATACCCCGGGTACTGGGTACCAATTTTAGTCGCCTTTTACGACATGCATGGGCTACATTGGGACTATTCTTTAACCCTGGTTACCACACGGGATATAATCAATATTATACAGTCCTGATATTGTCCCTGCATCCTCTCCAAGATGACTTCAACTCCGTCAAATCTCTGTGACCAGATCTCTGCACAGAAAATCAAGATGTGATCTGATCAAAGCTTCATACAATGGACCCGCCATACTTCTATTTCTCATGGTCAGTGTTCTTCTCAACATTGCAGCAGTTCTCTGAGATGTCTTCACAAGTTTGCAATATATCCTCTGAATTTCAACTTGCAATCACCCCAAGATCCCTTGCTTCCTACAGGTATTCTAGTATAGCTCCACCAAGTGAGTATGAAATATCCTATCTGTGGATCCAAATTTTAAAACCTTACATGTATTTGCATTAATCTGACATTCCCCATTCATTTGTCCACCTTTCCAGCTTGTTCAAATCCTCTTGAAGGACCAAAACATCAGCACTGTTACTAATAATCTTCCCAAGATCATCTGCAAAAAACTGAACATCTCCCTGTAGTCCTGTAACAATATCATTGGCAGAAAGATTGAATAGTAAGGGGTCCCAGTACTGAACCCTGTAGAACTCCACTTGTAACTTTTCCTATTCCCCAGTACTGCTCCCCCATATACAACTCTCTGATATTTATCAGGAAATCAATCACCAATCCAATCCACTAACCTGATACCAAAACTCATATGTTGCAACCTAAAAACCAACTTGTCATTTACCATCCTATCAAGTGCCTTTTGAAAAATCCAAAAAACAGACATTGTATGCCTTTATATAAATCCACTGCTCTTGTAACTCTGTTGTAAAAAGTAACCAGATTACTGAAACAAGATCACCCTTGAACAAATTCATGTTGGCCTGTATAAATAATAATGCTCTCAACTGCCCAGTTCTGTATAAAAGTTCTTACCAATACAGGCCTATAGATACTCCATTCTATCACCACCCTTAGGCCATGGCCTATTTTACCCTCTTTCCACTCTCCAGGAACTGTCCCATTGCAAGACTTTCATTAAACAGCCAAGTTAATGACAAGGTCACTTCCAGAGCACATTCCCTTAAAACACATGAAATTCAATCTAAACCACTTATCTAATTGACATTTAGCTTACTCAGTATTTGGAATACATCCTCTTTATTCACATCTAACACTTCACTACTTGTTATCCTTCTAAGAATAAAACTTGCTTACCAGGATGGAACACTCAAAAAAAAAAAAAAAAAAAAAAAAAAAAAAAAGTGATCATTAAATAGTTATATATATATATATATATCAGCTAACGCCTTTTTTTTTTTTTTTTTTTTTTTTTTATTCCCGTATATACGGGAGTAGGCGAGGCCATTTAGCCCTATCTAACTTTTGGAGACTGAGTGGGCAGTTCAATCTCCACTGGTACCCAATCAGAGACAGATGGCCCAAGGCTATCACTAATTAAGCGGTACGCAGTGAAGAGAGACGGCTCAAATGTGCCGCCATCTCGTGGTCTCTAACCCTAACACAATATATTTAATGTCTGAAATAATGTGGGTTCTACGGTCGATTTTCTTGAGTTTTACAGGACGAAAAACCCGAGTTTCCGGGAGGAAAAACCTGCTTGCCCGTGCCAGAGATCGACTAACTCGGGAACCGGTCGAAAAAAGGCTTAGAAAAATTTCCTCTAGTCGCCGACTAGACTCGAAACCAAGACTTCCTTCGTGCGGCCTAGCGCGGTGGTGTGCAAACGCCACATCCACTGAGCTACACAGGCATTAAATAGTTGAACTATGTAATCTAAAATTATCACCTAATTCCCAATTCCCATCTCTCTCTCCATCAAAAAAAACTCTGTATGATTCTCCTTGAATTATAGCGCTAGTCTCCTCTCATTCTGATTTTGCTCTCCTTACAGTGATAGTCACTTTCCTAGCCTGACTCTTATGTTCCTCATGAAATTGTTCGACCTCTCTTTATGTCTTCCATAATCTCTCTTTCATCTGCATTTCTTCTTTAATTTCTCTTGTCATTTATTTGACTCCAAATTGCTTTATCTTCACTCAAGGTTATACAAGATTCCATTGCTGTGAACAGTTTTTCCTTAATTATCTCCCATACACTACTGACCCTTCTTCCTTCAAATTCTTTCATCCATTGTATTGCCGCAAGCTGGTTTCCAGTCTATGATAGTCGCCTGACTTATAATTTCACATCGGTACCTTCTGTCCTGATACCCACCATATGCCTATTCACCCTCTAACTCAGGACTATGTGGTCACTCTCGCCAACTGGGGACAAGTTTGACATCTCAGTCATAATCAGATCCTCTGAACTATATCATATTATGAAACTAATTTGCCTAAACATTTTCTGCTCATCATCATCTATATTCCCTTATCTGTGGTAACATCCCACTAAATATCTTGTCTTATAAACACCCATCTCACACCATATACTTTCAAAGCCATTAGTATTATTTTTACTGTGATTCTCTTCACCCTGAGAGGGTACAATTCATCTCTTATCATGTGGTGGTGGAGTGGTACTCCACCACCAGCACATTTACTTTCCCTATCCTTCTGAAATATGTTATACCCTTTAATTTCTATCCTTCTCAGTTAACCAAATTTCACTGATACTAACAACCTTTGGAAAGACTGAGTTAATCAATGCCACAAATTCATTCCCTTTATTTCTAATGTTCCTAGCATTTGTATACAGAAAAACCAGTGCATTGCCTAGTATTCTTATAATCATTATTACTCCTTTCATACTTTACTTGGCACCGTAATAAATGTACACCCTCTCATTTCTGAAGCCACTACTCCACACACGAGGCTATCCTTGCTACATTCCATCCATAAAATTCTAGTTTCTGTGCCTTGACACACTCACTTGCCCAGAAAATAATAATCTCTCCAAATGCCTGTGCTCTTCAGCATTCAAATGCAATTCATCTCTTGCATACCTCCATCCTCAAATGTACTCCACATATTCCAGACCTCTTCCTACACATTCTTGTTGTCATCTCATTCGTTATCACTGCTCTTCTCTTCCACCTTGCATTATGACAATATAATCAAATTATATAACAATAATTCTTTGATTATCCAACCACAGTGGAAGAACAATTTGTCAGTCAGATAAATGAAAAGTTGAATAGCTGAAGGTACAACTACATGGTGCTGTATAATAGCAGAAATCAGTAACATGCTAAACCACTCAAGGCTAATTGAAAGTTCATTCTTATGAAGGTTGGGTAATTAGAAGATCAGTGGAGCATAAATTCACTTAGGCTTATTGATTATTATTTCTTTATTAATGAACATATAATAATTCATTATTGCTTGGTGTTCATTAATGTGAACATACCAGTCATGTTTTATAAAATTATTTTATTAAAATTTGCATTTAAAGGTATTTTATTGTGGTAATTTCTGTTTCACTAATGCATCATGCATATAATCTCACAGTTAAAAAATTACTTTATCTTTAGCGATACTGGAATTATAGATGAAGAAGGATATATCAGAATTGTCGGAAGAATCAAAGATATGATTATTAGAGGAGGAGAAAACATTTATCCCCGAGAAATTGAAGAATTCTTGCATACACATTCTGAAGTGGCAGAAGTTCAGGTTGGTAAATAAAAGATGTGATTAAGGGTTATACCATTATCATTATGATAGTACTGCATGATTAACTTATTACTAGCTTCCTTTTTAAGAATCTTACTCCAGGTTAATCTGTTCTTTGTCAGAACTCCAATACTGTTGGATTTTATGTTTTAAGGCACTTATAATTGCATCACTCCACCTAGATAAGCCCTTCTGATTCCATTTTTTTCCCCCTTTATCTCTTAGCACTTTCTATCCCTTTTTCCCATTTTTTCTCTGTTTCTGTCTCTCCAATTCTTTTGCTTTCTCTCCCTTGCTCTCTCATGCTCTTCTCTCACACCTACACTCATTTTAAATTAAAGATGCCAAGAAATAATATTCTTGGTTTAATCCTTTATCCAAGCATAAGCAAAAACAAAGTTTGTGCCTTTAGTAATTTCAGGACTGGGCAACTCGTATATAGAAGCTAACAATTTCAGATCAATGAGATACTACGGCAATATCTTGCCGTAGTATCTAATAATGCAAAGCACATATCCTTATGGACATGTATGATGCTATGCATTATGGGAAGGGTCCCTACCCAGACTGGTTTCGCTATATGAGTGAAGGGAAGCCTCCAAAAACTCATGCAATTCCCTAGATCACTCTAAACTTAGCAAGTACGAGTTAACCGAAGGATCATTCTACTCAGTGGTGGTTCCACTCAGTGACAGCCCCATCCTGTCACAGAGAGGAACCATCAGTGGTGGCTCTGCCATTGGGATGGCAGAGCCACCACTGATGGGACACGGTCAACTGGGCAATGTCCAAGTGGGCGACAGAATAAAAGATCAAATATGCAGTTATATTCTGTTGATCTATTACCAGGTAAAAATGAGTTAAAAGAACAGTATAAACATGAAATTTAAAAAATCTCGCTTATAATTAAGTTTATTTAAGTTTATTTTTATTGTGTAGTTAGGTTATTTGAAAAATCTCACTTATAATTAAGTTTAAGTTTATTTTTATTATTTAGTTAAGTTAGATTAGTTTAGTTTAGGTTAGGTTATTTGAGAAATCTCGCTTATAATTAAGTTTATTTAAGTTTATTTTTATTGTTAAGTTAGGTTTATTTTAGTTAGATTAGGTTATTTGAAAAATCTCGCTTATAATTAAGTTTATTTCAAGTTTAAGTTTATTTTTATTGTGTAGTTAGGTTAGGTTAGTTTAGGTTAGGTTACTAGAAATTAAACTACAAATTATGTGTGTTAATTACAAAATAACATTACTAAATGAATTTTAAAAATGTATTTTTATTGTTTTCTTTATTTTAATATTGTGCAATTATACCTTTTCATTTTTAAATCATTTTCGGAGCACTCTTTTTAATCATCTCTTTCTTAAATGATCCCATAAATTTTGATATATGATATAAATGGAAATATATAATATAAATATTTATTAACGAGAATAAAGAGCCAAGAGGCTGTTTTTATCGGTCTGGGTATGACCTTCCCTCATAATGTAAAACAGTAATACATCTCCCTTTGCTCCGAGTTGCCCTAGTGTTGTACTACCAGGTGTTGACTTACACCTGGATTCGCCGAACGTTATTCGGCATGAAACTTTTAGATTTCAATCTTCGAGTTTCTTATTCGGCTTTAAAATAATGAGGGATTTATTATCCCCTTAACTTTATTTATTAACTAGCTGACTCATTTTTTGTATTTTAAATTTCAATATGACTTCTGTACAATTTGTAATTCTACACAATAAAAATAAACTTGATTATAAGCGAGATTTTTCAAACTTTATGTTTATACCACTCTTTTAACTCATTTGTCAAAAAATATTATTTAAATTTATCTGGTAATAGAACAAACGGATTGGAATTGCATATTTGATCTTTTATTCCGTCGCCCACTTGGCCATCGCCCAGTTGTCGTGTACCCCCACTGATGGTACTGATGATGATGATGAATTACATTTCACAAAAACTTGTAAAAGCTCTACACCAACTGGATCCAAAACCAGTGAGGGTTGGTATTGTTTACAGACAAGTCCCAAATCTCTCTACAAAGTGACACCAGGTGTGCTCTGATCTGTAGAGAACTTGGGACACATTATCATCCCTCATATCTATGAAAGGAACACTTACAGTAGAGGTAGTGTGATGGATGAGTTTTTACAAGTTTTCATCAAAGTGTGCTACTGACATTTATTTTGATGACAGGGTTTATGTGGTAAAGCAACTGCAGATGTACTGTACTGCATGTCAGTGGGTATGAAGAACAAAAGTAGCATTGGCAGAGTTGACATTAATGGCTGATGACAAAGTGGATAGTGAAAAACTGCAGATGATGAGCAGTTTTTTCACTGTCCACTCTGCTTATTTGTTCATTTTCTGTAATCAACTGAGTAGTTGATCAGGGAAAATCAAAAAGTAAGTTTTAAGTCAGAGATCAGCAGCACTGAAACTGAACACTGTCTTATCATGAGTCATACAAATCATTACAAAACTGAGCTACAACAATAAAGTATGTTAGCATGTTATGTGCTACATCAATTTGACTAGTAAAGTAAAACATATAATGCTGGAAGTTGTTGCCAATTGCTTCAGTGTCACCAAAGGGAAAACAGTGATTTTCTTTATAAAATTATGACTGAGGACAAAAGTGGGTCCATCATTATGATCCTGAAATGCAAACTCGGTCTTTAGAATATCCCCCCTCCCCTTCTCTAAGGAGCTAAAAAGTTCAAAATTCAACTGGAAAGTGCATGCTAGCTGTTTTTTAGGACAGCAAAGATCATTCATATGACACTTGGTGAGGGTTGACAGTTAAATTCACAAACTAGCTATATGAAGACCTTGAGAAAGTTGAATCAATAAATTAGTTGTGTTGATGCCGAGGAACAATCATTGCTTTTACAACTTGACAATCTGAGGCCGCACACAAGCATGTTCACTTCAAAGGATTTGAAGAGATCAGACTGAAAGTTGTGGAACATCCTCCCCCTACAGCCAGGACTTGGATCCATCAGATTTATGGTTATCTCCTAAACTGAAGGTGCCCCATCTCAAAGGTATCTATTTCAAAGATAGTGAACTCGCAAAAGAAGAGGGAAGAAAATGATTCTTAAAACAACCTGATAACTTTGGGCAATTGATACATAGTGTAGAAAATGTACTAAAAGGGAAAGAGATTATGTTGAAAAGCAGCATATGAAAAAAAAATAAAGTAGACTCAAAAAACAATGTTTTCTGTTTCACTGATATCTCTTATGGTGGGGAGTTATCACAATGGACCTTTTATATAAAATCAAATGCGAAGACTTGCGTATACAGTAAATTCAGGTTAATTGGGGCAGCCGCTTATTTGGGACAAATACTGAAGAATGGAAAGAAATGGAGAACAAAACCCAAAGTTGCTTCGCTTATTTTATTTTTTATTATTATTACGGGTATCTCCATGGAGTCAGTAGACTCATCGCGGGAGACCCAAGCTAGCAAAACAATATCTGTCATATCTCTTCTTGAATTCATTTACAGATGAAGAGCTCACAACAAAGTCAGGCAATGAATTCCACTCATTCACCACCCTCCAGGCAAAAAACCTTGTTCTGACACCTTTGTTAACCACACTCTTCTTTAATTTCCAGAGATGACCTCTTGTTCTTCCATCACTATCACACAGCTGAAACATTTCCCCTGCATCAATCCTATAAAAACCTTTTAGTAATTTGAATGTTTCTATCATATCCCCTCTTCTTTGCCTATCAACCAATCTCTGCAATCCACAAGCTCTCAATCTATCAATGTAGGGAGCATTTTTTATATCACTCACCAACTTGGTCACTCTTCTCTGAACCCTCTCCACAGCCTCCTCATCTGCTCCACCTCCACACCTTATTTGGGTCACTTTGCTGCTTTATTGGGACAGTGATTGTAGATGACACACACGTGTAGTGAGTTACATAGAGTGTGTTGCTGTTACTCAGTGCCAGGATACAGAGTAGAGAAGATGTGCTTATTTTGACAGTGTAACGATTCGACTTATAATGACTGCTAAGTAGTGTACTTTTGATTAAAGTAGGTGTGTGATAATTTTTTAGTAAAAAGTGTAACAAATAGTGTAGCAATTTAATTTTTTTGTTGTTTTTATAAGGTCCCTGTCAAGATGCCAAGAAAAAGATCTAATATTAGCAGATAAAATCACCTTACTTGACAAAATAAAAAGCCGACCATCTAACACCATTCATCGTCAGCTGGCAGAGATAATCGGTGTTCCAAAATCTAAAATTGCATGTTTGTTAGGCCAGCAGGCCAAATTGCAAGAAGTATAGGTATTGTGCGATGGACAACAGGGAAAATCCCAAAAACAGAAACAAGAAGGCAAGGATCTAGACGTTGAGGATGCTTTTGATCAATGGTTTTTCTATTGTAACTGAACAAGGTGTGTTAATGGTCAAATGTTAAAAACCAAATCAGAAAGGTTAAGCTAGAAAGCTGGGCCGTGTGTGCTTTAAAGCTACAAATGGTTGGTTATCACGATGGAAAACCAGACATGAAATAAAATTTAAGAAAGCACATTGTGAGAAGGATAGTGCTGATACTGCAAGCGCTGAAAGGTGAAGATCAATTAAACTACCTGAATTGCTGCAGAAGTTTAGTCCTGATGAAATCTATGATGCCGATGAAACAGGTCTGTTTTACCATGAAACACGAAACGGTTCCCTGAGCTATAAACTTCCAGGGCTGTCAGGTTCAAAAAAAAGCAATGGATTGCATTACCGTGTTGTGTTGCTGTAACATGTTTGGAAGTGACAAATAGAACCAAAACTCGATGCTATAAATGGCTTAGAATGGACAGTTTGCAAGTTCTGTATTATGCCAACACAAATGCATGGATGACTTCTG
Source organism: Typopeltis vanoorti (assembly GCF_054136105.1). Lineage (NCBI taxonomy): Eukaryota > Metazoa > Arthropoda > Arachnida > Uropygi > Thelyphonidae > Typopeltis > Typopeltis vanoorti. Next base: position 92,153,998 of record NC_143554.1, read on the forward strand.
TTATTTTTCAGGAATGGCTAATGAGTTGGGATGTAGAATTACAACGAAATTCAAGAAAAATTCTTCTGCTTTTCGACAACTATGTGGCACATCCTCAATTAGATCATTCGAAAAATATTCAACTAGAATTTCTTTCTGCTAACATCATGTCCCTGATACAGCAACTGAACATGGAAATCATAAAAAATTTGAAGACATTGTATCACAGACGGTTGATTGATATATTACATTCTTGATACAATTGAAGAAAATCTACTGATGTCATCTTTAACAGTCAAAGAAATCAGCACAAAGGTTACCATTTTACAGTCAGTAGGCAAGAAATAAGCAGCAAAACAATTCAAAACTGCTTTGCTCATTGTGGTTTTAAGAATTCAGACCAGGAAATGCCAAATGTGACTGAAAATGAAGTCATTTTGGAATTGCAACATGTCAGAAACTATGAAGAGTTTTATGCATTGACAATAGCCTACAATGAAAATGAAGATTGTGAGGATGCAATTGTTGAACAAATTGCAACAAGACACCTAAAGACTCTGAAAGACAAGGAAAGTAATGAGGATGACACACCTGAACACGAGCGAGTGACAACCAGGAAGCCAGGAAATTTATTGCTCAATTACAACACTACTTTATGCAAGAAGGCAATGAAGGTAGCCCTTTATCTGAATTTAGATAGCTGTGCTGATTTTGGTTCAGTTGCAGTCTAGAAAAGGAACACATCAAAGTACGCTTCATAAATTTCTCCAAAATAATTGTTAGGAAAAATATGCTTCTTTGATAGATACCTACATATATTTTTTTTAGAAGTTTTTCCATTTGGTTATACCATAAATTAAAGATGCCAAGAAAATATTTATATTTTATATTATAAATTATACTCTTGGTTTAATCCTTTATCCAAGTGTAAGCAAACAAAGTTTGCACCTGAAGTAATTTCAGGACTGGGCAACCTCGTATATAGAGGTTAATGACTTCACATCACTTGCCTTAGTATCCAATATTGCAAAACACATATCCTTATGGACATGTATGATGCTATGCATTATAGGAGGGATCACTACCCAGACCGGTTTCGACCTTTATTGAGGTCTCATACATGTCCGTAAGGATACATGCTTTGCTAAGGCAAGTGATGTGAAGTCATTAGCCTCTATATACGAGTTGCCCAGTCCTGAAATTACTTCAGGTGCAAACTTTGTTTGTTTGCTTACCTGGATAAAGAATTAAACCAAGAACATAATTTCTTGGCATCTTTAATTTATTATACGTTATTATAAAAAGTTAATTATAGCTACGTATAATTAACTTCTTTAGGGATATTGACATATGTGTGCATTTAGTTTTTTTTTTTAAATAAAAATACGAGTAACAAAGGTAAACTGAAAGGTTGTCTATTTTTAAACATTTTTAACTTTTTGTGATATTTCAGCTTTTTCCATAACATTTTGCATAATTTGGGCAGCTGCTTAATTGGGACAGTGGTCTAGTCCTGATGTGTCCCAATTAACCAGAATCCACTGTATTTAACTTTATGGTGTGCACACATACATATACGCACCAGTTGAGAAATTGGACAACTGTGATGTCAATGTGATCATAAACATAGGAGCTAATTTTTCATTTCAAAAAGTCACTTTTTATGGATTTAATAATGTTAATAATTTTTGAGTTTCATAATCTTCAATTGCAGTTTTTGTTCTTTTTTTTTTTTTAATATTCAAATAATATAAAATTTTTTTCCTAAAGGGGACTCAGAATATATCTGACATATAATTTTTATACTGCATGTTTTCAGGTTTTTGGAATATCAGATAAAAGAATGGGACAAGAAGTTTGTGCTTGGATTAAGCTAAAATCTGATGCCAAAATATCAGATCAAGATATTAGAGAGTTTTGCAAGGGAAAGGTAAAGCTGTCTTTTAGGCAAACATATTAGCCACATATTTCATTCTCTGACTTCCAAAAAAAAATTTATAAGTTGTTTTTAAGATTAAACAATACCTTACTATAGCAACAGCGTTTTTTTTTTAGATAATCCTACTGAATCCACAAAGTTTTGTACATTTCTCTGTTCACTATTTGAAAATTCAAAAAATTTTCAAGGCATCTCTCTCTCTTTTTTTTTTCTTCCAAAGGTGAAAAGTGATTTACTGGCTATTTTTTCTCACAGCTTTTTTGAAATGGTCAGAAATAATAGTTTAGAACAGACATTTCCAAATATTTCCTATTTCCAGGTAGTCTTTTTAATATTCTGCTCATGGAAGTTATGGCATTCGTTAAGTATGATGTCACCTAGTCAGTTAAAACACTTATAAAACAATGTCTGTCTGTCAACTAAAAAAAGTTATTATTTTATATTATTAACATCTGACCTCCATGGAGTTAGGGACTCATCGTGGAAGTTACACATAGTGCTCATCCATCCATGCCTTAAACTTATTCAATCACAACACACACACACGCGCACGCTCAGGTAATATATTCTACTCACCAACCACTCTCCATACAAAGAACCTACTCCTCACTCCTTTGCTCACACCCTCCTTATACAGTTTCTAAGGGTGGCCTCTTGTTCTATTCCCCCCCCCCCCCCATTCTATGAAAAATTTCTTCTGTGTTAACTTGGTAACAAGCACTGACCAACTTATATATCTCAATCACATCCTCCCTCTCTTATTCACAAGGATTTGTAAATTAAATTCTTTCAATCTGTCTTAATACTCCACATTTCAAAGGCCAGTTACGACCTTTGTGAATCTTCTCTAGATCTTTTCTATCATATCTTCATCACCACAAAAACCAAGTCACCAAATCTGCACAATAATCCATGAAGCCTGTTCATGGATTTATACAACAGAATCACAACTTCCTTTATTTCTACAAGTCAAGGTCCTCTGCATCACTGCCATTATCTGATGTGACAACTTCACAACTTGTGCAACGTGTCCTCTGAATTTCAGATCCTTGTCTGCCACCACTCCTAGATTCCACTTTAAAGTTTTCCCACCAAATATATACTTTGTATCCTATTGTGTTAGATTTGAAATTACCAAATTTCAAACCTAACACTTTACAACATTGAACTGATAGTTTCACTTACCTGCCCATTCATACAATCTATTGAGGTCCTCCTTTAAGGCCGTAACATCTGCTTGACTTTGAATTGCCCTCACCAATTCTGCATCATCTTCAAACAGCTGCACATCACTAGAGGAGTAATGTGCAACTGTTTGCAGATGATGTAAAATTGGTCATTTAATCATTAATATACAAACTAAATAACAATGGCCTCAACACACACACACCACTAGTGACTTTCTTCTTTCAGGATACTGTGCCCACATATGCAACTGTCTGATACCTATCTGACAGCCTGTCATCAATCCAACTCATTAGTCTGTTATCCAATCCTATCCATTTCAGTGTATTTAATAGCTTGTCATGTGACAGTTTATCAAAAACGTTTGTAGAATCTAAGTATACCACTCTATGTTCGCCCTTGTAGAATACATTTCTCACTTTGTATAGTATATAAATAAGTTGGTAAAACATGATTTCCCTTTAACAAACTCATGCTGACAATCGCACAAAATACTGCTATTCTCAATCCATTTCTGTATCCTAGTTCTCACTAATCTCTCCAATACCTTAACCACAACTCCAGATAATACAGATTGGTCTATAATTTGTATCCATAGTCTTATCACCACCTTTATGCAGTGAACAATTTTACAATTAAAGAAGTGTGACATTAACATAATTGATGTTACCAAGATGCTGAAGACAAAAATAGGTGAGATTCTTCTAAAACAACAAATACAAAATATGCTCAACCAATAACAATCAGAGAAAGGAAGAAGTAGCTATAGTATGCAACATTGCACATGAAGATAATATTCGTGCGTTTTCTTTAATTCATGTGAAAACACAAGGAAATAAGTAAATAATATTTATTTAGAGCTATATATTATACGCCATCATCAGTGGCAATGATAGTTAATTACAAGGTGGAATGCAAACAATGGACTGACTTGAAACAGTAAGAGCTGCATGATGCTTTACATAAAACAATGCCATGGTATAACTGAGGAAATGTATTATGATTTATTCATTAATGGTATTATAAAAAACAGGCAGTCATTTCGATGTTGTGATTTAAGTTCGAACAGTGGAGTAAGGCTTCAGCACTTTCTTTAAACAAACATTCAGTGACACAGCTGAAGTAAGCATGTTTCAAACCATAGGATATTGTGGTCTATATCTATTCTGTGCTGTTCCAAGCCAGATTTCTCAGTTTTCGTGTTGCTAAATGCAAGATTGGTGTTCTTGTATTCTCTTTTCTATCCAGTTTGTCTGAAGTAAGAATGATGACAGTCACAAGGAACTTGATAGACATCCAGAAGAGCCAGAGGAGAGCATTTATCTTTGGACGATGGAAACCATGATGATAATTTGTTGATTGGAAGAAAAGTAGCCACTTAATTGTATTTCTTAAGAATTCTGGAAATTGGTTCTGAGATGCCAGAAATGGGATTGGAACTTAATGTACTGTTTCCTTGTTATTTGAGCTATGATTATAGGAATTAAAAAGATGTCATGTGGTTCTTTCTGAGAAGCCATTGAGTTCTTAGTACGATGTGCTCACACTATGTTGAGGCATAGAATATAGTGCTCATACCATGTTCTATGCCTGAACAATAACAGCAAGAACTCTTAAACATCAAACAAAGGTTTGATAATTCCAGTCTTTTGTGAGGGAATGGTGAGCATATTGCTGTTGAATGTAGCATCCAGTGAAAATAGGCTTTTCATAAACAGAAGTAATTAATTAATCTGATGGTGAGTGGCTGAGTAGAATATCTAAGGAGGATAATTTGTTGCCTTTTCTATTAACATTGTACTTCCATTTATGGAAAGCCTGCTTTCACTTGACACTACATTCAACAGCGATCTACTCACCATCCCTCAAAGAAGACTGGAATCATCAAATCCTTAATGATGCACTCACAATATATGTTCTACACCTCAACAATTACAGCAAGAACTCTTAAACATCAAACAATATATGAAACTCAACGGCTTCTCAGAAAGGACCACACAACATCTTTTTAATTCCTATAATCCTAGCTCAAATAACAAGGAAACAATACATGAAGTTCCAATCCCGTTTCTGGCATCTCAGAACCAATTTCCAGAATTCTTAAGAAATACAATTAAGTGACTACTTTTCTTCCTATCAACAAATTATCATCATGGTTTCCATCGTCCAAAGATAAATGCTCTCCTCTGACTCTCCCTGATGTCTATCGAGTTCCTTGTGACTGTCATCATTCTCACTTCACACAAACTGGATGCTCAGTAGAAAAGCGAATACAAGAATACCAATCTTGCATTAGCAACACGAAATCTGAGAATCTGGCTTGGCACAGCACAGAAGACATAGACCACAATATCCTATGGTCTGAAACATGCTTACTTCACCTGTGTCACTATAAATTTGAATGTTTAAAGAAAGTTTAAACTTTCTTTAAACATTGTTTAAAGAAAACAATGTTTAAAGAAAGTGCTGAAAACCTTACTCCACCGTTTGAACTTAAATCACAATACTGAAATGACTGCCTCTCACTATCTAAAATATGAGAAAGTTTTACTCTAATCACACATCACTAAAGTTTTTTTTATAATACAGTTAATGAATAATTAATAATACATTTCCTCAGTTATACCATGGTGTTGTTTTATGTAAAACATCATGTGGCTCTTGCTGTTTCAAATCAATCCATTGTTTGCAATATACCTTGTAATTAACTTTCACTACCACTGATGATAGCCTGTAATATATAGCTTTAAATAAATAGTATTTATTTATTTCCTTGTGTGTTTTCATGTGAATTAAAGAAACTTCATAGCACAAGTATTTCTTAAAGAAGAATATTCTTGAGTGGCAGGGAATTTTTATGTAGATACTTATTTGTGCCTACAATCTGATAGAATGTTGCACTATGGAAGGAGGTTTTTTCTTTTCTTTTTTTTTTTTTTTTTGTCATGAGAGAAGCCAGCTGACAAAAAAAGAAATACTGGTCCTTGTTTGAGATCTAAACAACAGTAAATGAATACCAAGCATAATGAATGTTTTGTGAAATTTGAATAAAAGGGCAAAGCTTGATAATAATGGTAAGTATCTGCTTGCTTTCTATTCAGTAGATGGACTAGCCATTATGTTCAAACATAAATATTTTCACAAATTCACTTGGATAGAAGACACAAGAAATAAGTCTTGTTTAATGATGTTGTCAACAAGGATATCTTCATGCTGGTTCAAGACACAAGAGTATACATAAGATTTGTAATAGGAAGTCATCATTCAGTTTTGAGCAGGGTGATATTAAATATTATAATGAAAAGTATGTAAGAAAGTTCTAAAAAGATTCAGTCAAGCAGCTTTCAAAGGTGAACTGGAGATGAATATGTATACAGACTTATTCAAGAAAAAACAAAAGTGAAAACAAGAACTATTTGGAGACATCAACAGCAAACCAAAAAGAATGCATTGATTCAGCCAAGGAGGCATGTGATGAAGTTGTTTGCAATTGTGTACTCAGAAAGTTAAAGAGACAGTCATGGAAAAGAAGAAAGCATGTTGGAAATTCTCATTTAGTCAACATGTGCTCTGAAACAATACAGAGAGAGAGAGAAAAAACAGTCTGTAAAAGTAGCTAAACAAAAGTCATGGGAAGACTTGTAAGAATATAAAATATAAATATCTATATTAGAGTAATTTGAAAGATTAGTAAATGAATAAATATGTGTGTGTATGTAGAAAATATTCAGCATGGATGCAATCAGGAGTACGTATCAATACTTGAGGTAGAAAAAGCCATCACTTGAAATGTGGAAAGGTAGCTGCAGCAGATGATAAATGACCAAAAATGTTTAAATATGCATATATAAGTTTCAGTCACCACACTGCACTGCATAATTCAGAAGGTGTAGTTAGAGGGTTAAATTCCTGATTACTGCAATAGAGCTCTCATGGTACCCATCTTTAAAAATGGAAATAAAACTGAAATGTGAATGTAAGAATTGCAGATAAATTTTTCTACTGGCTGTCCCAGGTAACATTTATGCAAGCATATTTAAATAGGCAAAGAAAAAGCTAGATTCAGGCCAAATAGAGGTTGTCAGGATCAGATTTTAATTTTAAAGCAAATAGTTCAGAAATTGAAAATACTCTAATTTCAGAAGAAGAACTACAGAAGAAACTGGAAAAATGGAACAGTGTGACACAGAACACAAATTGATAGCAGAAAGAGTGAGATTATGGTTTGAAATCATAGTGGAAATGTAAACATTAATGATGCTAGATTCAATGTACAAGATTTGAAGAGGCAGTGAAAACTTCAAATATCTGGAAAGTATACTTTCATGATGGAAGTTTAGACTAAGAGATAAAGAGAAGGATTTCACTGGGCCAGACTCTTTTTTAAAACAGCATAGGCAGTCTATTTTGGGACATGAGAATCCTACTAAAGTGTAAGCTTTTGATTAACCAAAGTTACTTTTTGCTCATTTTGACTTATACAGCAGAGACATGGAGACTAAAAAAAAAAAAAGAGAGAGAGAGAGAGAAATAAAATACGAGCAATGGAAATGAAAGTTTTACAAACAATATTAGCAAAAACAAGTAAAGACAGAATAGGAAATGAGGACATTAGGAATAGTTTAGGACTAAAAAGTGTTGAAGAAAAACTATACGCTATAACAATCTCTTTCTGTGGTCCCCAGAGTTTGCTATAGTGAAAAGTCAAATGTAGTGCTCTCTTTATTAGTATTACAAACTGGATTTCCACCAATTTATAAAATGCCTAGAAGCATTTTAGAACCTACATTCTGAACCAGAATGCTTTCCACTGATTCTGGTTACACAGACCACTGTCATTCTCATTTGTAGGCATGGGCCACCCTCTCAAACCATAATCTTACTGGCAAAAAATTTTTTGAGGAAGGGGGGCGAGATGGAGATAGATCAATATGTAATTGCAAAGGCAACATTCTTCACCTCTGCAAAATACAGCCTTATCTCAAGCAGTAACTTTTTCCTAATGCAAAATCTGTTTTATTTATTCATAATGGCATAGAAATTGTAACCAACACTTCAAGAGGTGCACATTCATAGCATTTTCTGACATCTCAGGGAATTACAATTGTTTAATTTCATATTTTATTAATTAAATCAGCTTAATGCAGTGTTATCTGTGCTCCGATGCCTTGTTCTCTGTTTTGTTATTTATTTTTGAATAAATCAGTTTTTTTGTTGCTCATAAATTTTGTTTACTTTAAAATCATCCACATAATTTTATTTTAATCATAATTTTCATATCATAAATGATTTATGAATAAAACTTATTTTTAGTCTTACCAAAACTTATGGGACACTCTTCCAATTGCAGAAAATGTATCTTGATTATGCAATATACAAATTTTCTGAGAGTCATTTTGATCTTCTATGCCAAACAATGAGGTGTTTCAGAAGGAAATGATGGTTGAATGTCATTCGGAAAAATGCATGTGCTACTGCACAGCAATAGCACATACATTCTTGTTGAAAATAAGAGATGGAAACTAAAACTTTTGTGAAAATGAATTTAACAGATGTAAAATTTTCACCTTAGTATCTATGACATCTTCAGTACAATAAGAACATAGTTAAAATGCAAATAAAAACAGTACTTGAAAAAAGTGCCACCATGGCATAAGAAAGACACGACAGCAAATGGACAATAATTCCCAATTTAAAAACACGCACACAAATAAAATAAGACAATTAGGAATTTACAGAAAATTAAAACAATAACATTTCCCACAAAGAGGATAACTGAAGGCCATCAGATCTGTGTAAATTCAGATTATTATTATTGTACAGCACTTCCATGGAGTCCAGAAACTCATCGCAGGAGACCCAAACTATCCACACAATCTATCATACTTCTCCTTTCCTTAGTGTTACTCGGTAATCAGCATTCATTTCAGTAAAATTATGGAGACTACAACCATGTTAGGAATAATTACTTTAATTTCCTGATGTTTCAACCTTCATATTAAGGTCATCATCTGAAGTACACACACACACACACACACACACACACACACACACACACACACACACACACACACACACACACACACACACACACACACACACACATGAAGATGAGCTATATTATATTTCAAACAGTTATGCCAGTGACAATGATTTGATTAACTGTTATTCTACTGGCCTGACCTCTAGTAAAAAAAGAAAAAAAAAACTACATCAAAGTTATATTCTGTTTATAACATCATCAAAGAACAAATTCATATAGATAGTTTTAATACAGCAAAAGTTAGTGAAAGTTAGTCAGTTGTTAGTGAACGTGGCGGTTGTGTTGAGTTGTGCTGTAAAACGTGTTTGGTGTTATTGTTTGGAATTCTGCTGTATATATTGTGTTTTCGCTGCTGTTTGTTTTACTACGTCAGCGACTAAAGATGCCGTCCAACAAGAAACTTACGTCAGTGGCTCGCAGAACTTCTCTACGAAAGTCTGGCTCTGCATTGGATTTTTTGCAGCGGATGCATTGCGGAAACTGTTATATGTGTGCACCGAGGAATGTGAAGGATCTATGGACTGTTTGGCTAAATGAGAAGAATGAAAACGTCAACGTATGTGAGAAGTGTCGGGACAGGCTGGAGCAATTAGGCATGGAAGCAGATGTCAGGACCGTAGCAGATAAACTTCAGCAGGAGTTCAGGAAAATGAAAAGTGACCTTCATCTTTTGCAAGAGGAATTGGAAGTGCTCAGTAAGGGGATTCTGGAAATTAAAATCGAGTTAAATTGGTTGAACAGAGAAATTAGGACTATGGAGATTACTCTAGCAGATGTAACTAGAACAGGATTAAGTATGGGAGAGTCTTTGGTGATTGATGAAGAAATAAATAGCATAGGAGTGATTGGGAGTCAACAGAATGAAAGCACAAGAGGTCTAGAAGAAACGAGATGTTGTGAGAGTGAGGGAGTATGTTGAGTAATGAAACTGGGAGAGTCATGCTGAACAGCGTAGAAAATGAGGCTGCGAGTGAACTCTTGTTTGGACTTGAATGAAGTTATGAGTGGTAAAATATATGGTGATTCTATGATTAAGGGTATGGAGAGCAGTATGTCTGAGAAGTGCTTGGCTGGTAGAGCAATAGAGAGCAATAAAGAGAGGGCATGATGCAGAAATGATGATAGTTATAGTGGGTACAAATGACCTGAGTGGTAGTATAAATCGGGTAGCAAAAGAATTAGCACATTGTTAGATATCATGAAGAAGAAAAAGTGTCAATGGGAGGATAGTGTGTTTGCTACCTTGTTTTGACAATTATGATTTAAGTAGACGAGTGATGATAATGAATGATATGATTGCAAGAATGTGCAAAAAAAGCGGTCTGGAATTTGTTGATGTCTAGAGTGTGTTTGAAGGCAAAAGGCAGCTGTATGCAAGAGATGGGTTGCATCTGAACATGGAAAGTCATAAGCGATTGAAGAAGTTACTGTTTTCTGAACAAGTTGAAGTAATTGGGCAGGGAAACTAAAATAGAAAACATTGAGTGTAAGAGGGAGAAACTTAAGCAGTGATTGTATAATTGTTGATCCTTATTCGAAATAAATTGCAGAATAGAGGGGATAAAAATCGGCATGGGACTACTGAAATTAGTGACATGTATATCAATTCTAAAGCTGGTACAAGAACTAAAGGGAAACTGCAATTTTTGTATGCAAATGCAAGAAGCATTCAAAATAAGAGGGAAGAATTTTTGGCATTAGTCAGTGCAATCTCACCAAAAGTTGTAGGCATTAGTGAAACTTGGCTGTCATCAGCAGAAGATGTGGTCACTGGAATTGAATGTGATGGGTACAGTATTTTCAGGGAGGATAATGAACATAGAACAGGTGGAGGAATACTGTTGATAAGTGCTGATGAGTTGTAGCCAAAGAAAGTAATATATCAAGATGATAGACGATAGTACATTCGAGGTGGTCTGGTGTGAAATAGTGACCAACGCAACCAAATATATAGTTTGGTTGCGCTATAGGCCGGGGGGGGGGGGGTATATGGGGTGATATTAAATTCATGAATCAGCAAATTAGTGCAATGAGTGCAGGGTTAGTGATTATTATGGGGGATTTTAATTATGGTGATATCAATTGGAGGGAGGAAATATCACGTGGCAAAAAGGAAATGGAATTCATACATCTTCTACGAGATAATTACTTGAAACAGCACATAACTGAAGGGACACGTTGTGTGAGAGTGTTGGACCTGGTCATTGGTTCAGAGGATATATGCATAAGTAAGGTGTCCTCGTTACCTCCAATTGGTGAGAGCGATCACGTGGTATTGACTTGGGAGGTTGCAAAATATGTGGATTTCTCCCTTTAGAAGGGGTATATACAGAACTACAGCTTAGGCAATTATAACAAGCTTCGGAGTGAGCTTGCAGCAGTCCCATGGCAGAACATATTGCAGGGGAAAGATGTCAGCAGTGCATTGGATAAAATCAGTGGGTATCTGAGGAAGGCAATATCAGATTGTGTCCCCATGGTCAGGAAAAGAAACAAGGTAGGCATTAGATAGATGAGTAGTAGTACCAAGCTTGATCTGCAAAAAAAATAAGATGTTATGGAGAATTTTACAAGGAGAAAGGCGATAGTAAGAAAAGCTAAATCATATTAGGAGAAGACCTTAGCCAAGGAGATTATAATTCCAAAGAGTTCTTCCGCTATGTGGCAAGTAAAAGGAAGAATGACTTCGGAAGGATAACCTTAGTGAGTGCTGATGGTATCGAGGTGACCAATTCAGATGTAATAGTAGAGTTACTGAGTGATCACTTTTCAAAAGTCTGTCACCCAAGTGAGAATATCTCTGTACCTGTAGCAATAACTAATGTGAGAAATGAAGTTAAGAAATCAGAGGTACTCAGTATATTGCAAAATTTAAATGTGAACACTGCTATAGGTTTTGATGGAATATCACCTCAGTTGTTGCGTGAATGTGCAAAGGAATTGTGAATGCCTCTTACTTGGTTATTTAACTTAATTTTGAACTCTGGTATGGTCCCTAAGCAGTAGAAGGAAGGCAAAGTAGTTCCTTTGCATAAAGGTGGCTCTCAAACTGCGGTAGTTAATTACAGACCAATCACCATCTCGGGAGTGATGGTAAAAGAATTGGAAAAGTTGGTTAAAGACAAAATTCTAGAATGGGTGGATCAGAATATGATACTCTATAGGGACCAACATGGTTTTCTTAAAGTTCGATCCTGCCTTAGCAATTTATTAGCTTTTTATAATAGAATGACATCTGAGTTGGACAAAGGAAATGGTTACACAGTGGTACTTCTGGATTTTGCTAAGGCTTTTGACAGGATACCCCATGGAATACTGTTGCGCAAATTGGAGCGGATGGGGATGGATACTAAACTGGTGATATGGATAGGAGAATGGCTCAGGGAGAGATACCAGAAGGCGGTGTCTCTCCCTGGAGGAGCAGAGGCCAGGATGAGGCAGGTGACCAGTGGTGTGCTTCAGGGCTCTGTGCTTGAGCCGTTGTTATTGTTTAATTTGTACATAAATGATATAGGAAATGGCTTAAAAGGAGATATTCAGATGTTTGCTGATGATGCAAAGTTGGGTAGCACAATAAAAAATCAAGCTGATGTTGAGAGTTTGCAGGATGATTTAAATAAGCTGGTAAAATGGGCAAAAGGAAATGGATGTCAGTTGAATGTGGAAAAGTGTAAAGTTATGCATTTTGAGATTAAAAGATTACCAGCTGTGTACTACATTGTTGGAACGGTACTCCAAGAGATTGATGAGGCTACAGACTTAGGGGTGTTGGTAGATAGTGAGATGAAGTTCAGGGGACACATTGCTAAGTCCAAGATTGCACATAGGATTACTTGGTTATTAAGGAACACGCTAACATCCAGAGATAAAGAGGTTATTATTCCCCTTTATAAAGCGTTGATACTTCCACATTTGGATTACTGTGCTAGGTCTAGTCACCTGGATTCCTTGGAGATGAGGAGGTTGTGGAAAGGGTTCAGAGGAGAGTGACTAAGTTGGTGAGTGATGTAAAAAATGCTCCCTACATTGATAAATTGAGAGCTTGTGGATTGCAGAGGTTGGTTGATAGGCAGAGAAGAGGGGATATGATAGAAACATTTAAATTACTAAAAGGTCTTTATAAGATTGATGCAGGCGAAATGTTTCAGCTGTGTAATAGTGATGGAAGAACAAAAGGTCATCCCTGGAAATTAAGGAAAAGTGTGGTTAACAAGGGTGTGAGAACGAGGTTTTTCACCTGGAGGGTGGTGAATGAGTGGAACGCATTGCCTGATTCAGTTGTGAGTTCTTCATCTGTAAATGAATTCAAGAACAGATATGATAGATATTGTTTTGATAGTTTGGGTCTCCTGCGATGAGTCTACTGACTCCATGGAGCTACCCATAATAATAATAAAAGTGGTGGCCTAATCCATAATTTGACATGAGTGTTGTTATATTAGAGTTAAGATCATAATTACTTACAGTCTACAGTACTGATTATAATTAACTCTTATACCAAAGCATTATGTTGGTAGATTATGTGCTATCCATATTCTTGGGAATTTTAGACCACCATTATTGTTAAGATTAGGGTGGTAGATCAGAATTTCACAGGCCTCCTTAAATTGATGCTCATACCACGTTTTGGTGTGATATAAACAACAGGTGCCTTTCCAGTCAATTCTATGTAGAGTATTCAGGGCATGATCAGAAAGGCCAGATTTACCATAGTTATTAAATTGAATGTGCTGTTTGTGTTCCTGGAGTACACCATGTTCATTGCACCTGTAATTTTCCCTATATAGGTAAAACAGGATGCACAATTCCTATCAGATAAACAGAACACATAAACGGAACAGAAACTCTACTTGTTAGTGTGTTCTTCAATAGCCAAGTAACCTTATTGACTACCTTAGCAACATGTCTTCTAAACTTTAACTCTCTGTCTATCACCATCCCTAAATCCCTAGCTTCATTCATTTCCTGCAGTACAGTTCCATCATTGTAATACACAGCTTGTAATCTATTTATCCCAAAATGCATAACTTTAAATTTCTCCACATTAAACTGACATCCATTATCTTTTGCCACACTGACAGTATTTAAATCATCCTGCAAGCTCTCCATATTACCTTGATTACTATTATTTTACCTAATTTTGCATAATCAGCCAACTACTGAATGTTTCCTTTCAGGTTATTTCCTATAGCATTTATGTACAAATGAAACAGTTGTGGTCCCAGCACTGAACCTTGTAGCACACCACTAGTCATCTGTTTTTCACCTTGATTCTTCCCCTCCATATACCACTTTTTGATATCTGTCCAGTAGCCGCCCTCTTATCCACATAACCAGTGTCATATCCATCCCATTTCAGGTATTCTAATTTGCATAACAGAGTTCCATGTGTATTCTGTCAAATGCCTTTGCAAAATCCAGCAAATCATTGTGTAGCCATTTCCTTTATCCAACTCAGCTGTTGCTCAATAATAAAAAGTTAGTAAATTAATAAGGAATGACTGACCCATCACAAAGCCATGTGTTGCCCCTCATGCAGTAGCATATTTTTATCCACCCATTCTTAAATTCTCTCTTTGACTAATCGATTTTTCCAGTACTTTTACCACAGTGCCTGAGATACTGATTGGTCTATAATTTGTTATTGCAGTCTTAGAACCTCTCTTATGCAAGTGAATTATTTTTCCCACTTCCCTGCAATTCTACCAGAGCTCAGACTTAAATTAAAGAGCCTAGTCAGATGCATTGCCAGTTTCCTAATCCCACAGCTGTATTTGCTGTATGTATTGAGATTCTGTAATATCCTATGAATCTCCAATTCATCCACCTCTGTTCTTACATCAGTGTCTGTCATATATATTACAGCAGTAACCTCACTTGGATGATTTACCTTTGCATAATGGTCACTCATTAACTCAACTATTTTGTCTGCTTCTGTCACCTCATGACCATCATCACTCATTAAGGTTAATCTTCCATAATCATTCTTCCTCTTACTCGCCATGTAGCAAAAGAACTCTTTGGGATTTCCTTTGGCCTGCTCAGCTAGATTCTTCTCGTAATCTAATTTTGCTTTCCTTGCCATGCTGGTCACCTTTCTTGCCTTTGTCTTGTACTGTTCTTGAGCTTGCTGGTCACCTTTCTCCATATATAATACCCTCCACAGCATTTTCTTCTTCTGTAGCTCATGCTTAATGATATTACTCATCCATTTAACTTCTACCTGATTAACCCTCCTTGCCTTAGGTATACAATTTAATATGCTTCCGCTAGATGACCCTTAACCATCTCACATGCACTACTAACACCCTTCCCTTGCAGTGTTTTATACCATGGCACATATTTAAGCTTCTTTCTAAGCTTCTCATAATCACCTGCTTTGTAGTTCTATATATACTCTTTCTTGACAGAATATTCCTCATTTCACAATCTCCTAAGTCAAGACCACATGGTCACTTTTGCCAATCAGAAGTAATGTGGCCACCTTGGTTATGGATAGCTCTTCTGATCCTGTGACCAGGTACAATGTTCTCACATCCCTATTCCTCTCCCCCCCCCCATCACATGCTGCCTCAAGTAATTATCTCTCAGTAGGTGTATAAATTCCATTTCTTTCCTTCCATGATGTTTCTTCCTTCTAGTCTATATCTCCATAATTGGTCTCTCACAATAATCACTGAACCTGTACTCATTGTACTAATTTGCTGATGCATATCTCCAAGATCATCCATGGACCCCCCCCCCCCAGCCTACAGCAAACCAGCCGTATATTTTGTCTTACTGGCCTTAATCTTGCACCAGACTACTTCAAATGAACAGCCACCCTCCTGCCTCTCTCCTATTCTTTTTGGCTGCAATTCATCTGCTATCATCAGCAGTATCCCTTCACCCCCCCCCCAATCTTATCTTCTCTCTTCCCTGAAAATACTAAACTCTTTACATTCTATCCCTGTAACTACATCAGCTCGGTTGCTGTTAGCCAAGTCTCACTAATGCCTATAACTTTTGGAAGATTGCAATGCCAAAAACTCCTCCTGATACTTCTGGTATTAGCATATAGAAACTGCACCATCCCTTTAAGTTCCCACCCACCTTTGCTTCCTGAATTGACTACTCTATTCAAAAATTTTGCCTGAGAGACTAGATTCTGCACTTGATCATGCTCACACTCACTCACCTCATGAATGCCTTCACACAAACTCACCTGCTTCCACCCCATTTGCTTAAGTTTTTCTGAATTTGTGCCTTCAGTATGCTCGGTGAAAAAGCTCTCTCTAGATACCTAACACCAAAACCATTTATATGCAGTCCATCAGCATTATATAAATCCTTTCTTTCCATCAAACACAGATCCACAAATCCTACATCATTGATTCTTTTGCTACCAATGCCCTACTCCTCAGTTCACCTCTATTATAGTGTGGCAGGAGACTTGCATCCTTCATCTTCTCACTCTTCAGTTTTGCATCTTCTAACTCTCCTTTACATCCTCCCTAATAAAATACCTCTCACTTGTCAAATCATTTGTGCCAACCTACAAAATCAGTTCTTTCACCTTACCTTTTTGCATCCAGATGGTGTGACTAATATTGTGAACTCTTGCACCAGGGATGTAGATGATGTAAAAAGACTTCACAGCTCTCTTTCTATAAATGTTCCACAAGGAATCTACTTTGGTGTAAAAGCTTGGTTTTTCCCCAAAGTACTCTATGTTTGATTAAAATGGAATGTTCATCTAAACAGATTTGCTTAAGTTCATGGTACCAGGTATAAGATTTATGGGAGTGACTTTTGAAATACTTTTGTTATTTGCATTTTAATTGTATTCCATTAGCAATGTACTGAAGATGGCTTAGAGACTAAGGCAAAACTTTTACATCTATTAAATTCAGTTTAATGTAAATTTTAGTTTCTGTTTCTGTTTTCAACAAATATGACAGCTTACATATTCTGAAACAGTTAAGCATTCTTAGGTCTACATTAGCACTGTGTGGAAGAAATGGCAATTCATAGGTGGACTTCCATTTCTCCCTCACAGTGCTAATGTAGTAAACAATAAGCTAGTTCGTTAACTCATCAAGTAAACTAGTTAACTCATCTTGCAATCAGAACATAAAGAATTGTGTTTTTCATAGAAGAGTTGCAACCTACGTTTGTTTAACAGCAATGAGCACATCATTTAACAGCAATGAGCACGATATGGGCTGAGGCACATAGAACATGGACAATGAGTCAAACTGTATGCTGTCCAATCTGTGTGTTTGGGAATGGAGGATGCCTAAATAACACTTTTAACCTGAATTTTGAAACAGCACTAATAATGACAGGTTACTTTGTGTTATGGATTAGGTTCACTGGTTTTTGTGTATGAAATCATGACCTCTGGGTCCTATACTGATTTTGGACAACTGTATATACATAATACAATTTAATGGAATAACTACAGTACAAAGAGAAATAATTAAACAGCAGGTTTTTATTATTATTATTATTATTAACATCTGACCTCCATGGAGTCAGAAACCCATCATGGGAGGTACACACTATTGCACACAATGCTCATCCAACTGTGCCTTAAACTGATTCAATGTGTCTACATTCACAACACACTTAGGGAGTGCATTCCACTCACCAACCACCCTCCATGTAAAAATGCCTTGTTCTCACTCCTCTGCTCACATCCTCCTTATAGAATTTCCAGCAATGGCCTCTCCCCCTCCCATTTTATGAAAAGTTTTCTCTATGTCAACCTGATAACACCCCCTGATTGGATTATATGTTTCAATCATATTCCCCCCTCTTTCTCCTATTCACAAGGCTATGCAACTTACATTCTCTCAATCTGTCCTCATACTCCACATTCCAAAGACCACTGACCACCTTTGTGAATCTTCTCTGGACCCTTTCCAACATATTCTCATCACCATGAAAAACTCGGTGACCAAATCTGTGCACAATAATCCATATGAGGCCTGATCAAGGCCTTATACAAGAGCATCATAACCTCCCTATTTCTTCATGTCAGGATTCTCCACATCATTGCCATTATCGAATGTGATGTCTTCACAACTTGTGCAATATGGCCCCTGAATTTCAGGTCCTTGTCCACCATCACTCCTAGACCTCTCATCTCCTCTAAAGTTTCCCCACCAAATGTATACTTTGCATCCCATCGTCACTTAGCAAATCTCAAAACCTTACACTTTGCAACACTGAACTGACAGTTCCACTTACTTGCCCATTCATGCAATCTATTCAAGTCCTCTTGTAAGGCCATAACATCCACTTGACTCTCATTGCTCTCCCCAATTTTGTATCATCTGCAAACAGCTGCATATCACTAGTTAAATCTATTCCAATATCATTAACATACAAATTGAACAACAATGGTCCCAAAAACTAACCCCCTGCAGTGCATAACTAGTGACCTTCCTCTTTCAGGATACTGCATCCCCATATACAACTTTCTGATACCGTCTGACTGCCAGTCGCTGAACCAAGTCAGAAGTCTGTTATCCAGTCCCATCTGTTTCAATTTAATTAACAGCTTGTTGTGTGGCAGTCTATTGAAAGCTTTTGCAAAATCCAATTACACCACTGTATATGCATCTCTCCTGTCCAAGGTATTTGTCACCTTGTTATAGTACATAAAAGTTAGTAAAACATGATTCTCTTTAAGAAACCCATGCTGATAACGACAGAGAATACTGCTGTTATCAACTCATTTCTGTATCCTACTTCTCACCAATCTCTCCAGTACCTTCACCACAACTCCAAAGTTTAATCATTTCAGTATTTCGTCTTTCTCACGGAGACATCTTCAGGTATATAATGTTAAAATTGTAATAACACACACACACAAAAATACACAAGAAACAATAAGTAGAAGACATGATATTAGAATATATGAAGACTAAAATCCTATGAGGAGTGGGAGCATCCTCTATGAGTGCTATTCACTAGCCAACAGGAGGCCTAAGAATTAAAGTTTTCCCAAATCTTGGGAAGTTTAATATAACCATGTTTATTAAAATTAGACTTTTTTTTTAAAAAAAAAAATCTGATATAGATTATAAAAGGAGTTTCGAGTTTGTGTTTACTGTCATGGAGCATAATAGTATTTTTTCCATCTGATTCTCTGCAAAGTATCCAAGCTACCTTGGTATCCCAGAAGAGATACCAGGGCCGGCGCTACTGACGGTGCAAGACGTACATTTGCACGGGGCGGCAAAATATGCTACTGCACGCTTGCTTGGCTTAGTGGTAGGTTTTTGTCTGCCACTAGATGAGCTGAGGCTTTTGCAGATTTTGTCTGGCAGAACTACTGCTGAGATTAATGGAGTGTAATTATTATTATTACATAGCACCTCCAGGGAGTCCAAAGACTCATCGAGGGAGGGTACCTGCTCTACAACTCTCCATCTCCACCAACCACAACTACTTTCATCATCTACCACCATAATGAGTCATAAGATCCTTTAGTTTACTCATTAAGGTTAGAGTGATCTGAAGGATCACCTAGTTTGAAGAAGAAGACCCTTTACTTATACAAAGGTCAAAACTGGTTTAGGTAGTGGCTCTTCCCATAATACATAGCATTATACACAAAAGGATGTGTGCTTTGATTATGGAATACTAAGGCAATTAATGTGAAGTCACTAGCCTATACAAGTAGCCTAGTCATGAAGATACTGCAAATGCAAAATTTTTTCTTTACATTTGGATAAAGGATTAAACAAGAATATAATTTCTTGGCATCTTTAATTTAATTTATAACCAAGCCAAAAACTTTCAACTAGACTGTTGTAGAAACAAATGCAAAATTTTTTCTTTACATTTGGATAAAGGATTAAACAAGAATATAATTTCTTGGCATCTTTAATTTAATTTATAACCAAGCCAAAAACTTTCAACTAGACTGTTGTAGAAACAAACTGAAAAGAATGAATGTCCTATCATATTGAGAAATTCAGAGAAGGTGGGTGAATGTGATTCTTAGAATGATTGTCTCTTTCAGATTCTGATTTCTGATTCTAAAATTAATTTCTCAGACCTGTAGCAATGTCTATGAAGCACGCTTGTCTTCTTCTGCTTAATCCTGTGCAAAAGGATATTACCAGGCTATGGCCTGTCAGTCCTGATTTGCTGTACTGATGATAGCCTATAATAATTAGACTGGTAAATTTGTTAATATCGGCATTGAAGAACATAAAAACTGCATTTGCTACGTTGCAAGCACACGGAACATATAGCCTCACCCTTCATGTTCAGCAGCAATAGGATGAAACTGGCCCTTCAGAGGAAAGATGAAAGTTGCTACTTGGGTATGTGGTTTGAAAGTAGCATGAAGATTACATTTTTGAAAAACTTTAGCTATCTTTTCATATGTTTTATGTGTATACCATGAAGCACTGTTATTAATAATTACCAACACCTAAGCCTTTCATTATGTTTAAAAGGAAAGGCTATTCCAAAAGACAGGTAGAAGGAATGAATGAAATAGTAGAGAAATTTGTGTTGCAAGTTTATAGCTGAAGGAGTATTGAAGAGATGTTGCATATATTTTAATTGATTTAAAGAGTAGGAAAATTACTGAATCCAATTCTGATGAAAAGTGACCTTGTACACATTTTTAGAAAATGCAAGTAGCAGCAACTGAACACGTGTGAATGTGGGTAAACTGGTAACTGATGGTGATTAATCAATCTAAATTCATTGAATAACCAAGCTTATTTGCATTCTGAGTATAAAAAGTTATAAATTTCTAAATGGACTGCTTTTTTAGGGCATATGTCACCATTAATAAAGGTGCCAGTGCTCAAACAAGTTTTCCCATTCTCTAATTTTACATTCATATGTTTGTCCACATCATTCTACTTGAAACTGCCTGTCATTCAAGAGGATTATCTTCATATTTAGTGTTGAATAATGTGGATTTCATTCTATTCTTCCTTCTCTCTGATCATTATTGTGAATATAATAATACCTTGTAATTGTTACTTAGAAGAGTTTCATGTTTTTGTTCTTTTTTTTTTTTGTTATTATTATTATTATTTTTTTTTTTTTGGTAATACCTATTTTATCAATATGGCACTTCTCTAATTCTTCTGCTGAATTTGAAACTTTTGATACTTTGAAATTGTAGATATTTCTTATGTCAGTTGTGCTTATCTTAACATCAACAGAATTAAAGTTTCAGTTTGTTCCAGTAGCTGACTTTTCACTGTTTGTCCTGATTCCCTGACAAAAGCAGCAGTCAGCAGGGTTTAAGTCATCTTCCCAGTTGGCATGACATTCTATTATTTTGTACTGTTTTAAGCCAATACAGATACAGTTTAGTTGGATAAATCCCAACTAAACTGTATCTGTAAATGTAATGAAATACCTAATGTAGATAGATAACTACTAATGGAATGCACCACAGGAAGGTGAGGATCAGGCATTAAGTCAGAAGCCTTGATCAGTTCTCCACATTCCTTAAAAGGCTATGTAAAGGTCTCCTGTTAGTTATCTTTGGTATCTGCATGGTTAGCCTAGTGGCTGTGTGCTTCGCAACCATATGTCTGGGGAAGGAGTGTCCTAGGTTCGATTCCCGTCGCCGACGTGAGGAGCTTAAGGATCTTCCTCAGCCATAGCCTAGTTAGCCAGTCTTGGGCATGGACAGCAGGGGTTTTTCATCCCACAAGCAGGCAAACCGGCCCCCACGAACACACACACAGATCTACAGCCATAAACACTTAACCCCCCCCATGAGGGGGGCTCAACTCGCCCCAATAGGGACGGAGGGAAAGGGGAGGAAAACTCCATACAAATAAATAAATAAAAAGTTATCTTTGACCCTTAGACAACCTCCTGAAAATATAGTTAGGTCAAATTTTGTAACTAAAGACAGTATTTTATAATTATAAAAATGTTTTATAGCACTTGAATTGATTTATCAAAATTATTTTCCAACAGATTACTCATTTCAAGATTCCTCGGTATATAATCTTCGTAAAAGATTTTCCTAAGACTGCAACTGGAAAAATTCAGAAGTTTCGAATGGAAGAAGAGACAGTGAAACTAATAAATACATAAGAAGTATTGTGAAGAGCTTTCCTTGAATTCCAACTTGTTCCTATTTCTACAATAAGATATGCATCATAAACAAACATATTTGTTACCATCAACAATATGAACTTATCATCATCATCAATTTCCTAATATGTATCTTCAAGGGATGTTCAGGCTATTATGACAGCACTACATGATTAAGTTTGCATCATTATTAATCTCCTATCAACAATTTTCCTCCAAATTAGTCTGTTATTTGTCAGCCTTTCAATATTATCATATTTAACATTTCATACTTCTGACTGAATCAGTCCACCTAGACCTTGGTCTTCTTCTGGGTCTCTTTCTGGCCATCTTAACATCAAACACCAGCTTCGCAAACCTTTCCTCAACCATTCTATGTAAGTGGCCATACTACCTTAGATTAGATTAGATCTTCTCGCACATTCTTGAATGCTAACAATGTCAAATTCTTTTTTTAATATCTTCATTTGATATGAACAATATGAACTTGATGTTAAAAATATAGTTTTAAAAGTTTGCTAAAATTGAACAAAATGTAATTTTAACTGAGCAAACGTTTTCATGCATTCTTCAATCTGATAATAACACCGTTCCTAATCACATAATCAGAAACTTCTTTTCTTAGCAGCATTTATTCTATTCAACGTCTCTGTAATCTTCATATAAATATATTGAGGATGATCTTATCTGAATGAATGAATAAGAACATGTTGCACAAAATAAAATCTGGTAAATAAAACAATGGCATTATTTTCTTTTAGCTAAACATACCTTCTAGTGAATGTAAAATGAACATTATGGACAAGGAAATAAATATTTATGGTTTTTTAGATATCTTTTGTTTTAATGTTGCATT
This sequence comes from Typopeltis vanoorti, assembly GCF_054136105.1. Classification (NCBI taxonomy): domain Eukaryota; kingdom Metazoa; phylum Arthropoda; class Arachnida; order Uropygi; family Thelyphonidae; genus Typopeltis; species Typopeltis vanoorti. Next base: position 92,177,077 of record NC_143554.1, read on the forward strand.
TGCACTCCTGAAAAATACAATTCTAAGAGAACACATGCCAGGTGCGAATATTTTCTTTATGACAAAAGAATTAAAATGGAAGTAGAGTGGGATTAGATGTTATATCAGTAAGATAAAAAAAAAAAAAAATATATATATATATATATATATATATATATATATATGTGTGTGTGTGTGTGTGTGTGTGTGTGTGTGTATAGCCTATTAGAAATACAAAATTCCAATAAAGAAAGACAGTCTTTTAAAATCAAACTGTTGAAAACTACCTGACCTATGATGTTGAGTACTCAGTTTTGTGGGCATATGAACCAATTCTGAGTTGTTTAATCTGAGTCCCAGGTCTGGTTTGGTCCCGAAGGCATGGAAGGAGGGGAAAATAGTTTCACTGCATAAAGGAGAATCCAAGACTATGGTGACAAATTACCGACCGATCAGCATATCAGGAGTCGTTGTCAAGGTCTTGGAGAAAGTAGTCAAGGGAAAAATACAGGAATGGATTGATGAAAATGAGATACTGTACAGGGGACAGCATGGCTTTGTGAAGGGTAGATCATGCCTCAGTAACTTGCTCAAGTTTTATAACAAGGTGATGGCAGAACTGGATAAGGGAAATGGGTTTACAGTGATACTGCTGGACCTGGCAAAAGCGTTTGACAGGATACCACATGGAATTCTAATCCGTAAACTACAACATATGGGAATGGATATAGGGTTGGTGAGATGGATAGGTGGGTGGTTGATGGAGAGATATCAAAGAGTAGTTTATTCAGGAGTAGAGTCCAAAAGACGGCCTGTGATTAGTGGTGTGCCACAGGGTTCTGTTTTTGGACCACTGCTGTTTAATCTGTTCATTAACAATATAGGGAAGGATCTAAGTGGAACAGTTCATTTGTTCGCTGATGATGCAAAGTTGGATAGGGCGATAGTGAATGCAGAAGATGTCAAAGTCTTGCAGGATAACTTAGATAGATTGGAATTCTGGGCTAAGGAGAATGGATGTCAATTTAATGTGACAAAATGTAAGGTTATGCATTTTAGGGTGAAAAGATTAGCAGCAGTATACCACATTGGTGGAACTGTACTCCAAAAGATTGACGAGGCCAGGGACTTGGGAGTTTTGGTGGATAGGGAGATGAAGTTTAGGGGGCACATTGCAAAAGTAGCTAAATCAGCTCATCAACTCACTTGGTTGTCGAAAAATACCTTGACGAGTAGAGACAAGCAAGTTATTGTACCTCTGTACCGAGCCATGATAAGACCTCATCTCGACTACTGTGCCCAGATTTAGTCACCTCGGTTCCTTCTTGATGGGGAGGAGGTGGAGAAGATCCAGAGATGAGTGACTAAGATGATAGCAAGTCTATGGAATGAACCATATAAGAACAGGTTGAAGATTTGTGGGTTGCAGAAACTAGTTGATAGGCGGAAAAGGGGAGATATGATTGAGACATTCAAATTGCTAAAAGGATTCTATAGGATCAATTCAGAGATCAGGACTGGTGGTGGGAGAACTAGGGGACACCTATGGAAGCTGGGCAAGAGTGTGGTTAGCAAGGGTGTTAGAGCCGGGTTCTTTACTTTTAGAGTGGTGAATGAGTGGAATAAGCTGCCAGAGTCTGTTGTGGGTGCTATGACAGTGAGCGAGTTCAAGGCAAGGAATGATAGATACTGTGAGAATGTCAAATAGTTGTGTGGACATGATGTTTAGGGCCTCCCTCGATGAGTCTAAGGACTCCCTGGAGTAGTCCGAAATAATAATAATAATCAAAAAAAAAAAAAAATCAGCTAACGCCTTTTTATTCCCATATACGGAAGTAGGTGGGCCATTTAGCCCTATCTAACTAATAATAATAATAATAATATAATAATTCTTTTATTAACACCAGATATCAACAGTCAAAGGACTAACTGTTGGAAGTACACACTGTCACACACAAATCAAACCATACTTTACTCATTCAACTTCTGTCTGCATTCACCATGCTCTCAATCAATATATCCAACTTATCAACCACTTCCCCATGCAGAGAACTTGCTCACGCCTTTCTTATACAGTTTCTGGGAATGGCCTCTTTTTTTCTAACCGTCTCTCACTATGAAAAAGTTCTTCCACATTAACATGATAACAATAATAACCTCTTACCAACTTATGCCTCTATCATATACCTTTTCCTTCTATTAACAAGGCTCTGCAGATTGCATTCCCTTGATCTGTCTCTTCATTTCTCCACATTCCAAAGACCAGATATCCCTCTTAGACGATCTTCTCTGGGCCCTTTCTAATATATGTATATATATATATGTGTGTGTGTGTGTGTTTATAATTATTAACTGACTTAAACACCAAGAAAAAATATAAGATATTTAATAAGGTTTCACTACTAGTTTCATCAGAAATGCCGAATTCGTCAGGTGAATAGAGAACCAGGGAGTAAACAACATCTTAAAAATATATTGTACTTTAGACAAACACAGAGTTTAGAACAAGTAGTAGTTGTGTTTGAAGTTGAGTCTGAGTGTTAGTTCTGGCATGAAGCACTTTGCATGTGAATGATATCACGAGTATACTAAAACTGGATTACAGCGCTATGTGAATAGGCTGTAACTGAGATTGCTGTTTAGATAGGTAGGGTCGAAAGCTATTTCTTTGGATTCCAAGATACGTCTTTCTAATTCAATGGAGCATTTATGGATGTTTGAAGTTAAGTTCCAGTCTATTTGATGTTGTCATCCTTCAACACTGGTATTGGCAGAGAATAAAACATGGCTGGATAGGGCACTAGCACACTGGTTCTGTTGTAAGAAATGTCACGTTGGTGGTGTTCTAGTGGAGAGAGATGGACTTTTCTGTCTGGCCATAATAAGGTTTGCCGCATCTGCAAATGATTTTATATACTCCTGGGAACTGAAGAAGGTTGTGTTTTACTTTAGGTTGACGGAGACAAGATCGGACTTTTGGAAAGTTGGAGAAATATGTTTTAACATTAAATTTCTTCAGGATTTTCGCCAGTTTAGGAGAAAGAACTTATATACGGTAAGGAGAAGTAGGCTGTGGGGGTTTGAGTTATTTTCATTACTATGTTGATTACGTACACTAAAACAATTATAACTCCACCATTGCTGGTCCCAAGCCCAGATGAGATGGGTGGAGGGTTGTACTTGTGGCTGGCAACCACAATATGGAAAAAACATATTGCTACAGAAATCTCAACCATTGTTGGAAAACCGACGCAAAACCAAGAAGGAGAGGTACTGGGGAAAATGAAGCAAGCCAGTGAAAGCCCTGTTAGGGAAGTTGACAGGTGGAAAACTCCAAGAAAAAAACCTCTTTAGCCCAAAACGTTTAACCAAAATTGGATGCTGGAATATTAGGACTTTGTATGAAAGCAGAAAAGTAACTTACTAACCAGAGAAAAGGACAGATAGAAATACTAGGTCTAAATGAGACAAGGTGGAATGGTAGCAGAGAAATCCAACTAACAACAAACAAATACATTTTATATCCTGGAAACCAGAACAAAGATGACACACATAGCAAAGGTGTAGCTTTCATGCTACAACATGCTTTCATGTTGTAGCTTTCATGCTATAACAGATGCTAGAAGAGCACTAATTGAATGGAAACCAGTTTCTGAAAGAATCATCAAAGCTAAATTTAAAACTAAATATAGAAATGTGACTATAATAAACATATATGGACCAACAAACAATGCAAAAACAGAAGAGAAAGAAGACTTCTATGACACGCTGCAAAAAAAGAAGTAGATGAAGTAAAAAGTGAAGATATGCTTTTAATTATAGGTGACATGAATGCAAAAGTAGGAGATAGTAATGTGGGATATGAATGAATAACTGGAAAAGAAGGTTTAAGAAAACTGTAATGAAAATGGGGAAATCCTAAAAGACTTTTGCACTTTCAATGATATGATCACAGGAGGAACCTTATTTAAACATAAAGACATCCATAAACAGACTTGGATATCACCTGATAAGAAATCCAAAAACCAAATAGACCATATTTTAATAAACAGACCTTGGAGAACCTCTGATGGATGTAAGAGTTTGGAGAGGTGTAGATGCCTTTACAGACCAGTTATTATTGATTGCAAAAATAAAAATGAAACTAAGAAAAATATTTAAAGGCAAGAACCAAAGAATTAAATACAATATATCCAAACTGAAAAACAAGGATACAAAAGACAAATATAAAGTAACATTAAGGAATAAATATGGAAGCCTTATAGAACAACATAAGGAAATAGACATTGAAGAGAACTGGGAAAAAAAAAAAAGAATATATTTAATAGTACTGCCGAAGAAGTTCTGGAAAGGCAGAGTAGGAATCACAAACAATGGATCTCTGAAGAAAACCATCAAATTATGTGAAGAAAGGAAAGCTTTATGGAATATACTTGTGCAAAGTACAGAAGAAAACAAAAGAAATAGGATAACTGAAAGATACAGGCTTAAAAACGGACAGGTTAAAAAAAGTGCAAGGAAAGATAGAAGAGTTTTCCTGGAAGAAATGTGTAAAGAGGCTGAAGAAGCAGCAAGTAAATTTGACTCAAAGAGGTTGTTTGAGATAACAAGAAAGTTAGCTAGGAAGAGTTTTAAAAGAAAAGGGCCTAGAAAAAATAAACAAGGAAAGTTATTCGCAAATGAAGCAGACATAGAAAACAGATGGGTAGAACATTTCCAAGAAATTTTAAATGGAGAAATAGAAATCCTAGAACAAGAAACACCAGAAGAAGAAATACTGTGCTTCAAATAAATACAGGAACTATAATTAAACTAGAAATAACTCAGGCAGTAAAGAAAACAAAAAACAATAAAGCAGCTGGGAATGACAATATACTACTGGCTGAACTACTTAAAGCAGATATAAACACTACTGTTGATATACTACAACCATTATTTAATCAAATATGGGAAAAAAAGGAATGGTGAAACTGCCAAAAAAGGGAGATATAACACTTTATAAAAACTGGAGAGGAATATATTAAACTAAAGTTTTTATTCAAACACGGTAGTTGTCTCCATAATTTTCAAAAATGTATTTACTAGAATATTGCTAGAAAGAATTAAACAAGAAATTGAAACTGAGGAAAGAACAGGCTGGGTTCAGGCCAAACAGATCTTGTATTGACTAGATAATAACATTAAGAATAATTGTTGAAGAATCAATAGAGTGGCAGAGTAGCCTATATTTGGGATTCATCGACTTTGAACATGCATTTGATAGCATAGACAGAAAGACTATATGGAAGTTAATGAAGACACTATGGGATTCCTCAGAAAATTATAAATATAACAAAGAAAACTCATGAAAAATCCAAATAATAAATGTTGGACACAGGATTAAGACAAGGATGTATACTCTCCCCGACCATATTTCTGATTGTTATTGATTGGATGATGAGGATAACATCTGAAAAAAGAACTGGCATTCAATGGGTATGGTCAAATAAAATTAGTAACCTGGATTTTGCAGATGATATATGCCTTTTGACACAAAAACATCAACACCTCCAAAAGAAAATAAATAATTTAAACCAGGAAGCAAATAAATGTGGATTGAAAATAAATCATAACAAGACTAAAGTAATGAAGATAAACCCAAAACAAGAATTAGTCTTTGAAATTATTATTATGATTATTATTATTTGACACCTCCAGGGAGTCCAAAGACACATCGAGGGAGAGTGTGCCAACAATACTAGGGAAAACACTGGAACAGGTAGATAACTTTATCTACCTGGGATCAGTGATTAGCACACAAGGAGGAACCAAACAAGACATACAAAATAGAATCCAGAAAACAAAGATTGCATTCAGTATGATGAAAAAAAAATTGGGGGTCCAAAGAAATAAAATTAAAAGCCAAAATTAGGCTCTTCAACACTAATGTTAAACCAGTTTTACTATATGGAGATGAGACAAGGTCACTAACAAAGAAAAACATAAATAAAATACAGGTCTACATAAACAAATGCCTGAAATATACTGGCCAAATAAAATAACAAACATAGAACTTTGGGAGAAAATAGGTTAAACCAGCATTAGAAATAAAATCACTAAAAGAAAATGGAACCGGATAGGTCACATAATTAGGAACCCAGATAAAGAAATAGCAAAAATTGTACTAGAATGGAATCCCCAAGGCAAGAGGAAAAGAGGTAGACCCAAGATAACATGGAACTAGAAACAGAAGCAAGATGGCTGGGATGTTCCTGGAAAGAGATCAAAAAGGAAGCATTGAGTAGAGTCAGATGGAAGTCACTGGTTAAGGCCCTGTGCTCTGCAAGGAGCGAAGAAGATAGGTAAGGTAGGGTAAGACAATTATAGATACTTTTAGGAGATTAACTGTTATTTAAGAAAGTCCTTTTGAGGTAACTAAGTTCTTGTTGAAGGTTCTCTTCTTCTGACAACAAGGATCTTGCCCGATGAGCTAATGTGGAAATAATTCCTAATTTTTGAGGGGGGTGGGGTATTGGTGGTGAGATGAAGCATGGAGGTATCTATCGGTGTGTTGGCTTTCGAAAGATAGAAATCTTGAGACTATCAGTTGTTCTAGTAAGTTTTATATCTATAAAAGCCAAAACACCATTAACTTCTGGTTTGGATGTGAAGTTTATATTTTGATGAAAATTGTTTAAATGATCCAGAGTAGTTGTGTTTGAAATTGAGTCCGAGCATTAGTTCTGGTGTGAAGCACTTTGTGTGAGAATGATATCACAAGTACGGCAAAACTCCGATCTTGCCTCAGTCAACCTAAAGTAAAACGCAACCTTCTTCAGTTCTCACACAATTAGGTATACAAAATCATTTGCAGTTGCTTCAAATCTTATTATGGCCAGACAGAAAAGTCCATCTCTCTCTCTCTGCCTAGAAGAATACTAAAGTGACATTTCTTACAACAGATCCCATGCTAGTGCCCTATCCAGCCACATTTTATTCTCTGTCAATACCAGTGTTGAAGGACTACAACATCAAATAGACTGGAACTTAACTTTGAACATCCATAAATGCTCGGATGAATTAGAAAGATGTATCTTGGAATCCAAAGAAATAGCTCTTGACCCTACCAATCTAAACAGCAATCTTAGTTACAGCCTACCCGATTCACATTGCACTGTAATCCAGTTTTGGCATACTCGTGATATCATTCACATGCAAAGTGCTTCACGGCAGAACTAATGCTCAGACTCAATTTCAAACAAAACTACTACTTGTTCTAAACTCTGTGTTTGTCTAAAGTACAATATATTTTTAAGATGTTTAATCCCTGGTACTGTATTCACCTGACGAAGTCTGCATTTCCGATGAAACTAGTAGTGAAACCTTAATAAATCTCTTATATTTTTTCTCAGCGTTTAAGTCAGTTAATAATTATATACATGTCATTAAATCGAGTCAATCACTCTGTAAATAAATAAATAAATAAATATATATATCTTCATCCCCAAGGTAAAAGAGGTGACCAAATCTGTACACAATAACCTATGTGAGGCCTGATCAAGGCCTTGTACGCTGGAATCAAAACCCCATTATTTCAGCAAATCAGCAAGGTTCTCTGCAGCATGGCCATAATCCAATGGATTAAATTCACAACTACTGTAGTATGACCAATAAAATTCTTCAGGTCTATGTTATTTCCAGTCTCTCATCTACTCTACTTGCTTCAAAATTTCTCCACTTTGTGGAGAAATTTCAGAAATCATGTGGTCGATCTTGACATTTTGAAATCATTTGATCGGATTTGGTGCTACTCAGCAAATTACTATCTATGGTCTGTTTACCACCCTCTGCAACTGGATCACTAACTTTTTCGCTGGTTGCTCGCTATAAGTCATCATGCATGTTTCCCAACCAATTCAGGAGTACCCTGGAGTTCTATACTTTCACCCACTCTCTTCCTCCTATATATAAATGACTTGCTCTCACAGACTTCAAATCCTATCAATAGCTTCACAGATAACAGTACGCTCCTTTTCATTTCCCAAACTTTGTGCCCAATTATTAGAACCTTAAAGATCCACCATGATTAATACCCTGAACTCTGATCTAGCTATATGGGACAAGAACAGTTTTGTAGGTCCAAATGCCACCAAAACTCACAAGAAAGAACTTGCATCGCTTTCTCAGGAATGCAAGGATAATAGGATATCAGGGATGATATCCCTAATAGTGAAGTCTGATCAGATTCTCCTTCTTGAACTCGCCTATACTTCCAACCTTTCCTTGCACTAATGCATCTCGACCATACCTTCTGCAGCCATGAAAAAACTGTACTTTTCCACTTAAAACACTGTTTTTTTTTTTTTAGAGAGAGATATTTGTGCCATAAAGTTTGGGCAAATTAACACAAGGAAAAGGAAATAAACTTTAATAACCAAATATTTCAGCCTGAAAATTGCAGGTAATTAACAATGGCATAAAGCTAATTAAATACAAAATATAATGCAAACACTGGATTATTTAAAATAGTGAGATCCCCGTGATATAAATAGAATAATGCAAATAGATGACAAGAGAAGCATTAGAGTATTAAAAAAAATTATTAATTACTGACTGCTTCCTCATTCCTAATTATTGGATAGTTAGTCCAATTAAGTCATTCCTAACTATCTATCTAAAATATGGGAAAGTCTCATTCAACTCAAACATAAATAATTTTTTTTTATATACTCTAATTCTTCTATTATTCACTTATTATTCTTCACAGTGTTCTATTTATAGCACATGTGGCTCTTATTATTTTACATAATCAATTGTTTATATTCAATTAGCCTTATGCCAGTGATGACCTATAATTTTCAGGATGAAACATTTGGCTATTAAAGTTTATTTCCTTATCCTTGTGTTCTCATGTTAATTTGTCCAAACACTCAAGACATTACTTCACAGCTGGTTACTCTATACAAATCCCAAGCCCACCCAACCATGGAATTTTGAGGTGGCGTACCAAAATCCTAAGACTGCTCAATGCTGTCCAAACATGGGCAGTCTTGTTAATTAATGATCCCTCTCTAACAGATCCACTTCTGTCCCTCTTCCATAGATGTTGGTTTCCACCTTACTTATGCCTGTCCTACAGATAAATTCACAGACACTACTCTGCTAGATTAGCCATTGTTGTTCCTCCAAAATCATAAGCACAAAAGCTATTGCTAATCAACACCCATTTTACAGTCCTGCTTGAAACTTGCTGAACCAACATCTCTGCCTTCTCTTTCATTCCATGTATGCTTTTTAGTACGCAAGTAAATTTCCCGCTTTTCTGCCAGAAAAGCGGGAAATTTACTTGCCGCGTCTGTATCTGCACTTGCTGCCTCACTCGTGACTTTGATGCTGTGTAGATTTGTATGTACGCTTCTTGAATCAATCAAACCATCGCACTAGCTTTAAAGGCACTCTCCGTGTCTGTGATGTCGGCCTTCTCTTGTAAATCTTTATGTAAAGACCTAGCCTTCTCCTGGATAATCAGAAAAACTCAACGGTATCTGCTTCTGTGTCAGATCCTCGATCCAGTGAAACAACAATTTCTCCATCTCTGAAATCGGGTCCAGCCTCTTCTTGGTAATGATTGTGCTCATTACCAAGAAGAGGCTGGTAATGATTGTGCTCTTCAACGTTATCGCACCTTTCATGCTTTTAACAATACAAACTTTATCCTTCACTATCGTATTTACTGTCGAAATAGGTCGATTTATATCCCGAGCTATTGTTGATATAATTTTCCCGTCTTCATACATACGAATTATTTTCAACTTTTCTTCTAAAGTAATTGCAGACCTTTGTTTTTTAGATTTATTACCAGTGCATTCAGTTTTGCATTTCGAATCCATTTCAAGGGTAAATAAACAATGAACACTAATGGTGATAAACAAGTGACTAAACTAACCGCACGAGGCATGGACTACTGACGGGTCGGGGAAAGGAGGAATTGTTTACGGAGTCCTTATTTCTAATTGGTAGGTTTCAGTTTGAATGTTACAGCTTTTGCACACTTGCCCTCTGCTGCTCTCGGCGCTTACCGGTAACCTGTCACTGCCTGTTACTATTCGTTACATTTGCTGTGAATGCAGTCTAGTTAACATTATGTCGTTGCATACTGCAATGGATGTCAAAGATGTAAAAGCCGCAAACATGTTCATACGCGCTAGTAGTTGTAATTTTCGAGATTTATTATGTAACTGCGAATTTACGTAAGTCGAGGGGTTACTGTACTTCTGTTCTTGTGGAACAGCCTTCCTCCAAAGAATACAACCTTCAGCTGTTCAAAAAAAAAAAACATTTTAAAAAGAGTTAAACTTCTCTTGTCCACACATGACACTGAAGATACAGATTAAACAATGATGGCCCAAAACAGACCTCTGGAGCATATCTGATGGACAGTCACCTATCCAACTCACTAGTCTTTTATCCAGTCTCATCCAATTTGTGTGGCATTTTATCAAGTCTTTGCAAACTATCACCGTATGTGCATTTCCCTCATTCAGTTTATTCATCACCTTATTGTAGTAAACTGGTAAAGCATGACCTACCTTTAAAAAATCCAAGCTGACAACCACAGAGAATACTGCTGTTATCAATCCGTCTCTGTATATCCTAGTTCTTACTAACTTCTCCAACACTTTAGCTGCAACTCGGGATACACGGATTGGCCTATAATTTGTAGCTTCAGCCTTATCACCACCTTTGTGAAGTAGAACAATTTCCATACCTTCGGGACTTGTGCTGCTGCAAGACTTTTGTTAAATAGGTATGACAAGGCTGCCATAAACTCCTTGGAATACAAGACACAAAATGATGTCCCCAAGTCTTGCCTTAATGATATCAGCTTTACTTAATTCCTCATATACTTCTTGTTTGTTCACCAGTAGTTCATCCCTCCTCTTTTATTTTCTATACACTCAAGCTTCTCGTGATGTTACAGTGATGACGATGAAATGCTCACTGAAGACCTTAACTATATCTAAGCAAGTTACCAATCTACCATTTTCATCCATTAACATCTTACTGTGATCGTTCTTTCTTCTACTTGCCATATTTTGACAGAACTCTGATTTTTCTTGGCCTAATTTGTGCTCATGTTGCTCTTCTGCTGTTCTTACCAATGGAGTCACCTTCCTAGCCTGCTCTTTATACTCTTCATGCAACTAATTATTATTAAGTGACACATGTGAAAGATGAATGTCATGAAGATGACAAAGTTCTAGATACTTAGGAAAGAAAGAAAGAAAGGAAAATATCACAAAGGAATTTAAGATAACACAGGTGATATAAAAACTGAAAGCTGTTGAGTTGTGTTGCACTTCCATAGTGCTGTACCTTGTACACCCCTTTGTTTTAAAAAAAAAGAATGGAAAAAAAACCTTATAAATAGTAGCATGCCATCATTAAATTTAAAGGAAGAAAATTGCCCTTTTTTACGTAAAAGAATAATTTTAACGGTTTTCTTCTATGTAAGTACAGATATGGAAACATTTCCTGTGTTAGAATTCATTTGCAAAAGCAGGAAGAATGATGAAACATGCTATTGAACCAACCTTTTTTTATGCGTTATTATTTGCTGTCTTCTTGTCAGAAGCTACAGATTTATTATCTAAGATTACAAAATGTCAAGAGTAACTGAAAATATTTAAAATTTTTCATTTAATCAACACAGCAACCACTTTTACAATTCATTGTACTTTATAATTCATTTGTACCTGGGTGTCATTTGCTGAGCATGACACCCAGGTACAAATGCGTTAATTCAGAAAAGAAAACATGCTTTTTTGCTAAATGTTTGGGCCTTTCACTTTCAGCTGCTGAAGTCTAAAAATTACTGAATAAGAGTAATTGAACCTACTTAAGAATAATAATAAATTATTTTGTGAGTTCAGAATTGCTGAATCAAAATCAAATTAGTATTTATTTATCCTGAAACTCTTTAAATTTAACCACATGAAAAATCTTTTATTTCATCATCATACATTAGAATTTTTCATTCTATACATTCAATAATGATACTAATATACCTCTACTTGAAGTGTATTTCAACATAATTGTTGATTAAGACAAAATAATTCTTCATTGTAGCATACATATCCCCTTATGGAACAGTATCATTTTAAAATGTTTAAATTTTTTAATGTTAAACAGCCAGTGTATTCAGAAGTTGTATGTATAAAGAGATGACAAGCTCATCGCAGAAAAAGAGAAAGAATTTGTAATCGGTCATATAATAAAGAAAAATGGAAAATCCTGAATAAGTTAAGTGAAATATCTATCATACCATACTGTTTTGATATGAGGTACTAGAATAAAATAAAAAAGCCAGACAGTAGTCTCTAATTGACTTCAACTTCTTTTTGTATATAATACTTGTTTTTTGCTTAATATTTAAGAAATTAAATGATGTGGCTTTCTGTCCTTACTTTACAATATTCATTTCATTGAGTTCAGGTTCCTGGTTACTATTTGATTTGTCTATTCAGTAACAGTGAATGTTGTTAGTCAAATGTGAAAACTAAATTGATTTATAGTAATTGAAATGTATAGTTTTCTAAAGAAAGTATATCATAGAAAAGTTGCTTATTGTTTTTAACTTAACCTCTTGGTGGGAATTAAGGTTCATCATGGAATTTTTGTGTCTGTTTAAGTCAGAAAATATCTGCAAAATCTGAACATAATCAGATTAATATATATATATATACACACACACACACACACACACAGCGATTGCCAGTTAAATGTATATAGCATCTCTGCTCTCAAAATTATAGGCCACATGTTTGAATCCTGGTGCCAACATGGACATTTGTGAAATTCTATAGACAAGAGGTGAATCTCATCACACAGTGTATCAAACTGCATATTGGAAACTTAAAGTGAGTTGAAAAAATTCCATTTTGGACCTCCACTTTTATTAACAGGATTTACATATTTTTTTTGTTAATCCCATACACAAGAGGCAGAAGAACCTATAACACATCATCGCCTTGTGCGAGATGCAAGTGAGGATTGGAAAAGAAGGAAAATATTTACATTTCTGAAGAATTGGAGGTTATAATTGTTGGGTAACACTTCATGTGGACTGTTCCAGAGGACAGAGGTAAAAAGAATAAATGAGGAGAGAATGAATTTTTTGAAATGCCCAACGAAAAGTGGAGAAATGATAGTCGTCAGTTCAGTGAAGCATTGTCCATGGAAGTGCCTGGAGAAAAACAGCTGAAACAGTGCATATGTTTCAGCTGTTTTTCTCCAGGAGTGAAGTGAGTCACTGAGAAAGAGAGAGAGAGAGAGATCATCAGCTAAATCTCTCCTCTGGGCATCATCAAGAACTTTTAGGGTGGTTTTAAGTATACTGTGCCAAACACGTGAGCGGTATTCAGAAGGTGGGCAGATTTGAGATTTGTGTAGAATTAGCACTGGATGGACAAAAGTACTGCTTTGATTGGAAAAGAATGGCCAATTTTGAGAGGCTGAGGAAGCAGTGCTGTTTGTTTATGCCAGGAGAAGCCAGAGGTAAATGTCAGTCCAAAGAGTAAGAGTAGGTGAGCTGCTGAGACCTCTTTTTTGAGGGGAGGAAGGCAACACTCCATTTTAATATCATTGAAAGTGACTAAATTATCTTTGCTCTGTTAAAAGGTAACATGGTAATCAGTGTTTAAGCCACTGATCTTGAAGAGATGTCTGAACATTGCATGTTGAATGAGTAGGATGAATGAAGTACACTATTGTCAGCAGATCTGTAGATAGCATTAGTGACAATTGAGGGTATGTCATGTATAGAAAGAGGGTGTATAATAGAACAGACTAAGGCATTCCTGCAGTAGTGGAGAAGCTGGAAGAGATATAGCCATTCACCATGACATGAAGCAAACAACCATAGAGAAAGCTGGCTACCCAAATACAGAAGATACCAGGAAGACTGAAAATTTACTGAGTAGGTTGAAATGCTAGGCACAATGAAATGTTCTAGAAGTGTAAAGAGCAACAGCATTTCTCCAAGCCTTTCATGGTACATGTCCAGTGGTAGGTGATGTAAGCTAAGAGATCAGCAATGAATTTAGTGTGTCAGAATCTATGCTTGTGAAAGTCAAATCTATAGGTAGTGCAGAAGTGACCATTGATGATTTCTTTTTTTGGAATAGATTGGATGCATCTTTGCTTGCTTCAAGCATTGGGATTAGATGCCAGCTGAGTATATAAAAGATTGTAGTGATAATATAAGACAAGTGTTAGTTCTAGAGCACAACATTGAATACAGTTGGAGAGATGCCTTCAAAACTGAAAGATGTCTTTCATATTTATTAGTATTCTTATGTTTATTCTGTCAAAAAACTACAAGAGGCAACATATGGTGCTCTGTTTCTGGTATGATGGAGGTGATTTGTTTTGGTCATCTGTGTAAGAATTGGAAGAGAAGAATGAAGCCAGTGGGTCAGCTTTATCTTTAGGTGTAAAAGTAATCTAGATGGCATCTATAGTAATGCTAGCCAGAAAAGAGAGTAAGAGATGGGAGCATAGAATTTGCATTTGGCCTTTACAAGAGACCAGAAGGCATGATCTCTGGGCACAGGAAGTGAGGTTCTGATGTTGGCCTGTATGAATACAATAATGGTATTATCACAGACTGATATCACTCTTTTATCTGAAAATAACATCCAAGGTCTAACCAGCAGAACCTTTTCAAATCTGCTGTGCATTACAAGCTTTTTCTCATCTTGCTCTCCTTTTGTAGGAATAATGATCTTCAAATTTGGGATCTTATGTAAAAGTAATGTTATTATGCAACTATGCATTGTACAAGGGTGGCCTGAAAAGTTCTCAGCCTAACAATGAAAAAACGAATTTATAATTTCAAAATTCTTTTTATTTTTCAACATAATCTCCCACAATTTACAGACAAAAAATACTGGTGGTGGTGGGCGGTAGATAGCGTTGATGGAGATGATTCGTAACAGAGGTTCGGTGTAGTGGTTGAGACAGTTGTAGGTGTCCTCCCGCGATGAGTCTTTGGACTCCTTGGAGGCGTCAGGAATAATAATAATAATAATTATTATTATTTCGGGCAACTCCAAGGAGTCGACAGACTCATCGAGGGAGGCCATAACATCATGTCAAGAATAACTATTCAACATTCACACAGTATCTATCATACCTCGCCTTGAACTCATTCGTGGTCATAGCACACACAAGAGACTCTGGCAGCTTATTCCACTCATTTACCACTCTCCAAGTAAAAAAACCTACCTCTAACAACCTTGTTAACCACATTCTTGCCCAGTTTCCATGTATGCCCCCCCCCCTAGTCCTCCCACCACCACCAGTCCTATTCTCAAAAATATCTTCTGGATTAATCTTATAGAAATCCTTGATGAGCTGATTTAGCCACTTTTGCAATGTGCCCCCTAAACTTCAACTCCCTATCCACCAACACTCCCAAACCCCTGGCCTCATCAATCTCCTGGAGTGCAGTTCCACCAATGCGATATACTGCTGCTAATCTTTTCACTCCAAAATGCAAAACCTTACACTTTGCCACATTAAATTGACATCCATTTTCCCTAGCCCAGTCCTCCAAACTATCCAAATCATCCTGCAAAAGTTTGACATCCTGTGCACTCACAATTGCTCTACCCAACTTTGCATCATCAGTAAACAAGTGAACACTTCCTCTCAGATCCTTTCCTATATCGTTAATGAACAAATTGAAAAGTAGTGGTCCAAGAACAGAACCCTGCGGCACACCACTAGTCACAAGCCATCTTTTGGACTCCACTCCTGAATAAACCACTCTCTGGTATCTCTCCATCAACTACCCTCCTATCCATCCCCATCTGCTCCAGTTTACTGATTAGAGTTCCATGTGGTACCCTGTCAAAGGCCTTGGCAAGGTCCAGTAGAATCACTGTAAACCCATTACCCTTATCCAGTTCAGCCGTCACTGTGTTATAAAACGTGAGCAAGTTACTGAGGCGTGATCTACTCTTCACAAAACCATGTTGCCCCCATACAGTATCCCATTTTCATCTATCCAATCGTGTATTCTTCTCTTGACTAGTTTCTCCAAGACCTTGACAACGATTCCTGATATGCTAATCGGTTGGTAATTTATAACAGTAGTCTTGGAACCTCCTTTATGCAGTGGAACTATTTTCTCCTCTTTCCACCCCCTTGGGACTAACTCAGACCCGAGACTCAGATTAAACAAAATGGTCAAGAGTACTGACAATTCTTTAGCCGCTTCACGTACGACACCGGCTGGTATACCATCCAATCCCACAGATGTATTGACATTGAGGTTTTGCAACAGACTACTCACCTCCACCTCATTCACCACAATTCCCGTATAATCTATTGGTTCATTGATTTCTGCAATGTCACCACCTGGATGATATACTCTTGCAAAGTGCTTGCTCAGTAATTTAACTATATCAGCTGATTCGGTTACCTCCCTACCATCGGCATTCTTTAAAATCATTTTGCCATATACATTTTTTCTTTTACTTGCAACATAATCGAAAAAACTGTTAGGATTCTCTTTAGCCTGCATGGCCAATGTTCTTTTGTAATCCTTTTTTGCTTTTCTTACCTCTCGTTACTCTTCTGGCCTGGGCTTTATACTGTTCATGTGCCTGCCAGTCACCTTTCTCCTTAAATTCCCTCCATAGTTGTTTCTTTTTTTGCAGCTCAAGCTTAATGGTGTTATTCATCCTTTTAACTCCTACTTGATTTATTATTCGGACTCTAGGTATACAGGTCAGCCATTGCTTCATGCAAACACTTTTTAACCGCCTCCCATGCACTGTCAATTCTAGCCCTTGCAGTTGTACATGCCATGGCACTGTGCCAATCAATCTCCTAAGCTTGTCATACTTACCAGCCCGATAATTCCACATGTACTCTGTCTTAATTGTAAATTCCACACCTTTAGCCACCTCCCAAGTCAAGACCCCATGATCACTCTCACCAATTGGTGGCAATGTGGTCATATCCGTTACAGCCAAATTCTCATATGCAATTACCAGGTCAAGCACCCTCTGACCCCTGGTATTTTCCATTACATGCTGACGCAGATAGTTATCCCTTAACTGCATAAAATCCAATTCCTTCCTCCCATGTGTCCTCTCCTCCTTCCAATCAATATTACTATAGTTGAAATCCCCCATAATAATTACCCTCCTTCCACTCATTTCTTCAATTTGCTTATGCATACTATCTCCACCACCTATTCCATCACCTGGTCTATAGCAGCATCCAACTGTATATTTTGTTCTGCTAGTTTCAATCTCACACCAAATAGCCTCAAATGTGCTCTTTTCTCTATCCTGCAGTTCCACTTCTATTCTCCTTGGCTGTAGCTCATCCGCTATCATCAATAACACACCTCCCCCCATTTTATTCTCCCTGTCTCTCCTGAACACATCATACCCTTCACATTCAATCCCACTAGTTGTGTCATCTTCTGTCAGCCATGTTTCACTAATGCCAATAACCTGTGGTCTGGAAGTGCCAACCAAGGCCAAAAATTCTTTCCTCTTGTTCTTAATACTTCTGGCATTTGTATACATGAATTGCAGAAGCCAATTTTGTCCCATCCCTATTTTGATGCCTTATATTAACTATCCCATTCTGATTCGTGGTCTTTCCTACTCGCTTGGGCATATTACACACATTCGACTGTCTCCCTAAAATCTGCTTATCTACTTCCCCCCCCCTTAATAACTCTAGTTTCCCTGGTTCTGTACATTCACTTCCACTACATTCGACAACACCTTTTCAAGTCTCCGTACACCAAATCCATTCAAATGTAAACCATCCATTTTATATAACTCCTTTCGCCCATCGAACTCATTCCACACATCCACAAATTTCACACCACTCATCAAACATAATTCACACATAAAGTCATTGGCAATTATGGCCCTCCTTCTATACTCTTCACTGTCATACCGCAGCAACAAACTCATCATCCTAACTCTCTCACTCTTTTCTTTTGCTACCTCAAGCAATTCCTTCACATCCTCACCCATAGCCTTTTTGTTTCCTTTCAAATCATTTGCACCCGCTACCACTATCAATTCCTTCACCCGCTGTTTTTGCATTCTAATTGACTTGTTTACATTCTTTACATTCGCACCGGGTTGGTACGATTTTGTTAAACTCTCAACTAACACACCTCTTACTAAGGAATCCCCATACAACACACACTCTTTCATTTTGTTTACACTCACTTTCACACCCTTATTTTTTCTTTCATACTTTTGCCGATTATTAGTCGGTATGCTTGTTAAAGATTTTTGCCAACGCTCTAGCTGCTGATTTACTCTATGTATCGCTCCGCATAATAGTGCTATTTCACTCATTGCATCAGTGTCGTCATTTTTATTCTCCGATGATTCATTCAATCGTTCTGTATGCTTAACTTCATTCTCTCTTTCAACTTCACAGCTATCAGGTACTACCTCGAATATCGCTGTTATCTAGATTCTCACTTTCAACAATGATATTACTCACACGACCTGAAACACTCTTTAAATCCTCATATTCTTTACACTTTTTGCACACATTCACTCCACTATCGTTGTTTAACCAGACTCCAACCGCTCTCCTCAATGCATGCATTTCGCAAATGGTACACTGAATCAAGTCTTTTAAGTTCAGATTTTAATCTTGTGTTGCTTCCACAGTACATTTTTTTTTTCCAGATTTTATTTCTTAATCCTTTCATTCATCCATTTGACAATTATCTTATTCAGCATTTCGACTTTTGGAATACATTGATGCTGTTAAACAGATATTGGTATGTGTCTAAGCAGCATGAAATGTCACATATATCCTTTCCTCAGATAAGTCTTCATATGGCTGCCACCACCCAGGTGATAAGCTATGTTAACTCGCCTACTGCAGAGAATTATGACACCCCACTGACAGTGTCACATCTTCTGATGAAATGAGATCTAAAACTCTCTCAGTCATCATGTGCACTCTTTTACACATTGTCTAAGGTAATTGTCTCTCCCAAGAACTCAGATTCGTTTTCCTTATTTGCCAGATGCTATATCCTCATTCCATACCATATTACCATAAATAAAATTACCCTTTCCTTGTTCACTAATTCGAGTTATTATTATTAAAAGAGGTCTCCAGTGTTTCAGCGACTCGTTGAGTGAGGCCACATGACTCTCACCAGTTCTCATCCCTCTTCTTGAGTTCATTCACACTACCTACACTATTTATTTATTTAGTGAATGATGTACATATGTGCATTTGGTCAGATAAGAGAATAAACATGAAACTATTACATAAAACAAAAGGTATAGTTTAATGGTCAGATTCTGAATCTGCAATAAAGCTTCAGAGTTAACAATAAAAATCTATACAAATTCCAGGATAAGAGTCAAGATAAGGATAGTCACTAATATGGTTAATTGTCTGGGTTACACTTTCACAGTATGGAGAGTCAGTCCATTTCCATTTATGGAGCATCTGTTTTGCATCCCCCCATGTCCTGTCCTCATCCAGTTAAGTGTAGACCACAGATGTCTTGGAAGGTCAAACCACTTACTCTGGCAATTGGATAGGGAATAGTGATATGTCAGAGATGTCTTTCTGCCAGTGAAGTTTCTAGGATGATGTGATATCGAATGCTTCGTGCACCATTTGCGCAGCAGTTCTTCAAGCATATTGTCTAGATTTCATTCTTAGTAGCTGTACAGGCATTATCTGCATATGAACAAGTCACTTTTCTCAATAATTTTATTTCATTGGTTAACTTAAAACAATTTTCCTCCATAATGGAGAAGCAATATAAGTGTTGGGAGAAGTAAGTTGGTGTAAATCTTACTGCTTCAGAGATGACAGAGATACTTCAACCAAGATGGTGTTTTAGATGAACATCAATCAGTGAGGTGTACAACTGTTAAGCTGCACTGAAAAATAGTATACTGCTGTGGGAAACACTAATGCCAAACCTATTGTTCATAATGCATTAACATCTGCACCCCATAAAGAGCCTTCAGCCTTGTGCAAGATGTTATTGTAAGTTTTTAATTTTTTTAATTATTTGCCAGCAATCTGTTACCTGATTTTTGAAAGTCAAGAGTCATTCCAAGACACTTTGGGATTCTATTGTATTTAACAATGCTATCTTGAAAAGTAGACTTTAGAAGCATAGTTTAATTGGCTGTTATTTAAATGGAAGGCAGTGAGCAAATTTAATTGTAAGCATCACTGTTTGAAATAGTGTCAAGTTTTGATAAGTCCTTGTTATTGTATTCTCTGCAACGTGAAAGCAGATGTTCTGAGCTGCAGTTGCATTGTCATTTGTGTACATAAATTTCTGTGAAATGGTGGGGGGGGGGGGAAATGTCATGGATATAAAGATTGAAAAGTAATGGAGCTAGCACAGATACTTATGGAATACCATTACTTGGCTTGTGGAATTTACTTCAGGAGTCATTAGAATAGATGCCTGAATCCATCTATCTGACAGCATATGAAAGTAGTGAGGGACCATATACAGCATTGGGCAGATGAGGGTAATGTTATCTGTGAGAGTCAACATGGATTTGTGAAAGGGCGCTCTTGTTTTAGCAATATGCTAGCCTTTTATAATAAAGTTACAAGAACATTAGATGAGGGAAAGGCATATACTACAAATATGATAAGCTGATATTTAAGTTGCAGCACATAGGTCTGAGTGTCAGATTGGTCAACTAGATTCAGGATTGGCTGTCTGATAGGTACCAGAGAGTTGTGTATGATGGAGCAGTTTCAAAGAGGCCAGAGGGTTACAAGTGAGGCTCAGTACTAGGACCTATATTGTTTAACCTTTATATCAATGACATTGCAAAGGGATATGCAGTTGTTTGCGAATGATGCAAAGCTGGGAAGGATTATTAGTAATAGTACAGATGTGGTAGCCCTGCAAGAGGATTTGAATTAGCTAGATAGATGGGCAAATGAATGGGGGTTAAGTTTGATGCAGCAAAATGTAAGGTCTTGAGGTTTGGGAAACATCGATGAGATGCTGCATACTCTGTGGGAGGAGTCATATTGGAGGAAGTAGGGGAGACAAGAGATCTGGGGTTGATGATTGATAGAAACCTGAAATTTAAGGGACATATTGCAAAGGTGGTGAAGGTAACACAGAGGATTGCTGCAATTATGAGAAGGACACTGACCTGCAGAGATAAAAGGGTTATCATTCTGTTGTATAAGTCTCTGATCAGACCACACTTGGACTATTGTTCTCAGATTTGGTCCCCAGGATTTGAAGGGGATAAATTAACTGTGGAAATGATACAAAGACGGATGACAAAGATGGTTTCAGGACTGTACAAGGATAGTTATGAGGATCGGCTGAGGGAATGTGGACTGCAGAGTTTGGTGGATAGAAGGAGAGGTGATATGATTGAGACTTTTAAACTGTTGAGAGGTGGTTACAGGGTTGACACTGGGGAGTTCTTTTGCTTGGTTGAACAGCGGGAAGGCGTGATCCCTGGAAGTTACGAAAGGAAACTGTGAGCAAGAAGGTGAGGAGTGGTTTCTTTGCACGGAGGGTGGTTGAACCGTGGAATGCATTGCCTGGAGTGGTGAGAGCGAGAACGGTCAATGAGTTTAAGGAGTGGTATGATAGACTGTGTTTCTTGGGGGGGGGGGGGGAACCTCCACTCGATGAGTCTTGACAGATTTATGTTCTTAGGAAGGACCTCCCACGATGAGTCTTTTGACTCCATGGAGGCCTGAAAAATAATAATAATAATAATATTGTTTGCAAGATTAGCAATCTTGAGAGAGGAAGGGGATGACCTTTATGAATTTCAGGATAAGACCCTCTCACCAAACAATGTCATAAGCTGCTGAAAGATTCACAAAAACAGAAACTGTCTTTAGGCATTTACTACTCTCACTACCTGCACTCATGACATATACTTTTGACCTGTCTAGCTACTAATGCTATACAAATCATCCCCCAACCTTAGATTCCTGTTCTAATGTTTGGGATGGTGCACTAAAAAATTCTTAAGAGTGGTCATAAGTAGGCAGTTTGACTAATTTCTGATCCCTCTTTCACAGTCTCACTTCAACTGCTGTCTGACAGACAAGTCTGTTTCTGCTTTATCTTTTCTACAGGAACATACATGAGTGTACTGAAATGCCTCCTATTTCTTCACTTTCCACTAAGCCTGTTATAACGCAAGCAGCAGAAATCCTTTTAGTGCCCTTACTGCAAACCCACTTCTCCAATTTCTGTTTAATTTCTTGTCTGCTATTCTATGGAACGCCTATCTTATAAAATGTTCTCCAGTGAAAAACTCCAGCTATTCAAGAATATCAATAAGCTTCCTTCCTCCTAATCCTTGTCACAGACTTAACACCTATCCTGTATTGCCTTTTCAATCTATGCTATTCAACTGACATCTACCTTAATCTTGGAAACAGGCCCATATCCAGCCTATTCCAAAGAAAGGTCATAAAATCAGCTAACAAATGCCCATCTAATTGCTCTCACTTCTGTTCTCTCATAAACTATGGAGAAGGTCATCAACAACCAACTCCTGCACTACCTACTAGACTCGCCAATTAATTAGTGACCAGCAATATGGATTCCACTACTCCCAATCTTCTAGCTTTCACCACCCACCTCTGGCCTCCAGCCATGGAAAAATTTGGAAAAACTCACTTAGTTGCTCTTGACATTTCAAAAAAGCATTCGATCAAATTTGGGACAGGGACCTACTTAGCAAACTACCATCCTATGGTCTGCCTTCTACACTCTGCAACAATTGTCAACTTGCTCACCATGTGTCATGGTGAATGATTTCCTTTTCTTAGATTTCTCTACCAAGGTTCTATACTTTCACCCACTCTCTTCCTATCGTATATAAATACGATAGGAAGAGAGTGGGGGTGAAAGTAAATGACTTGCTCTCAGAGACTTCAAATCTTATTCAGAGCTTTGCCAGTGACAGTACACTTCATTCCTCCTTTTCATTCGATAAATCTTGTAGTGTTCAGTTTTAGAATCCTCAAGATCCACCATGACCAATGTTCTGAACTCCAATCTCCTAGCTATATTTCAATGGGGCAAGGACAACCATGTAGACTTCAATGACACCAGAACTCAAGTCCTGTCTGACCTCTCACAAGAAAGAGTTCACATCTCTCCCCACAACTTTCAATACCCAGATATCCCTTCTTGGACTGAGCTATATCTCCGATCTTTTCTGACACAAACACATTTCAATCATAGCTTCTGCAGCCACCAAATAACTTGGTGTACTTTTTCATGCAAGACACATCACAGCTGCTAACTCTATACAAACCCAAAATCCACCCAATCATGGAATACTGCTCACATATTTAGGGTGGTGAACCAAAATCCTCTATAAAATTGCTTGATCGATTCTCTCCAGAAGAGAACAGTCCAGTTAATTAATGATATCTCTCTCTCTCTTACAGATCGACTTCACTCCCTCTCCCATAGATGTTCAGTTTCCATTTGATCACTTTCTACATATACTTTCATTAGCTACTATTATTCCTCCTAAATCATAAAAATAAGAGCTACTGTTAACAACATTCTTTCACAGCCCAGCCTGAAACTCGCCGAATAACTTCTCTGCCTTCTTTTTCATTCTCTCTATGTCTGTTCTGTGGAACAGCCTTCCCCCCAAAGAATACAATCTTCAGTTATTCAAGCAAAATGTAAACAGATTCCTTCTTTCTTCCTCTTGTCCACACATGGTACTGATATGTTATAGCTCTTGTGACCTTTTTTTTATGTGTGGTCAGATGTATCCCTATTCAGAGCAATCTGTAGAGAGAACCAGTAAACGTAATATCTTCAAACTTGGGAAGTGCCTAACAAGGTCATGGGGAACAGATTTCAACAATTAAAAAAAAAATTGAAAAATGACCAAATAGGGGAAATATGGCACTATGAGCAGGAGAAAATTACATTAATACAAACCAGATGGTATGCAGTTGTGAAATTATTCAGAGTCAATGACAAATTAAGTTATTCCACAACATTTATTTTGCTCACATCTTGCATCAAAACTGTTGGGTTAATGCAAGATAGAGCACCTCCCATATAGGATGTGAAACTCAACAATTATTGCATGAATATTTCACAAAGGATAGAGTTCTTTATTATGAAATGGCCACTACATTCACCAGACCTTAACCCCCCCGCCGTGAACTTTTTGATTATCTCAAAAGCATGGTGTATTGGGACAAAGTTCTTTACCTGGCAGATTTGAAAGACAAAATCGTGAAAGACAGTGCTGTATGGCAGCATCAGCTTGGTCCTGCACAAAGGCCTACACATCGAACATCACCTCCATTGATCATCTAGATCTCCAATGCAGCATGTCAGCTCTATGTTTTTTTGTTGGTTGTATCACATTTTATGCAATGAGTGAAATAAACATCGACTAGCTTCATTTGTCGCTGATCCTGAATCATTTCACAATCTCGTACCATCTGGTTCACATTAATGTAATTTTCATACAAAAATGTATTTGCAAAAAGTTGCAGCTGCTGTGCTGCAACTTTTTGTGTGTGGAAATGATTTTAAAAAATACCCAATATTTAGTAAGTTTAAAAATAACTGAGCTTCTGCCTCAATTAATTTTAATTATGAAGGTATTTTAAGCAACACTTTTAATGTTTTCTAAAGGATGGTATGAAACTGGATATATGAAAGTTTGAATTCTTTTACAGCAACACCTGATAGTTCATAACACAGAATTAGAATGGATTTGCTGATTAGATTGCAGACTGCAGTGAGATTAATTATGTCTCAATAACTTATTCAAAAAAAAAAAAAAAACTGTTATGAAGACCTCACAAAACAGTTTATCACTGGTGGCTGGAACAGTTTTTGCTTTATGCAATATCATTCAGCTGATGCATTATCAGTGGAGGGTAAACTTATACCTCTTTTCTGCATCACTATTGTTACTTTGTACTTTTGCAATTTAATGCACGCCGCCAATGTTCTGCCTCACTTTTTTGACGATCATGTTTTGTCAAAAAAAGTGAAGCAGAACATTGCATTTTTTCTATTTAATGCATTCCCCCAAAGTAACAAAATAAATATATTTATTTAGCTGCCAATAGTTCCAGCATCTTCAGAGCAGATAGTTTGTTAATGTTGCATAGTGTGATTATATCAGGTCTTGGTGGAAACAGTTTTGAAAAATTGTGACAGACAGAACAAAGAACTCAAGTCCTAATTTGGCAGGATCTTTGTGGTTCCTACAAAAACTGTAAAAGGGCTTGTCTGAAACTCTCAAATAGTCCAATGAAAGCATGTTGGAAGGAAACTGGATAGCAAGCCTACGCATGTAACATTTTCACTTCTTGCTCAATATAAAATAATGGTCTTTCAAAGCACTGCACTGACCCAAACAAGTGATGGAGAGCATAGCCTGGTTCACTGGACTGTATACAGTAGCACAGCTATGATTTTTTTCAGTTTTTCTCCACCATGTTCACTGGACTGCTTGAGAAAATAATTTCTGCAGACACTGCAAACAACACTTAAGCACAACTAGATCTATATGTTGTCAAACCTTTGGTGAGGACTTCATTGAGCAATTATGTTTTTGTATATTCTGCACAAATATTGGTATAATGTTAATTTTAATAAATAAATAAATTTTGTCTTATTCTCATAGTTTGACTCCTGTCAAAAAAAAAAAAAAAAAAAAGTCTATTTCGATGAAACCAAATTTTTTCCCTGTGTGATCCATCATCATCATGCTTATCAAGGATTTAGACTTAAAGTGGCCTGTTCCAGTCTTAGAAGTCATCATTGAATCTCTTTAGAGGATGTCCTGGTTTTCTTTTCCCTAGTGGTTTGTAATTTGAGGCTTGTTTTGGCAATCTTTCTGTTTTCATTCCACACACACACACACACACGTGTGTGTGTGTGTGTGTGTGTGTGTGTGTGTGTGTGTGTGTTGTATGGTTAAGAGCTGCAACTACATTAAATGATTTGGGAAGGGGATGAGAAATTTAGTTGTTTGGGGATACTAAACTGACAGTATGGACAAAGAATAACAGTTTCCATTTCAGTATGGTAAAGTAAAATTATGTGCTGAAAAGATTAAAAGCTTTGTATTAACTTGATAGGACTACATTAAAAGAAACTGATGAGGCTAAGATTTGAGTTGATGGTAATAGGAAACTAGAGTTCAGGGAGGAAAAAAAAGAGCAAAACAGCACAAAGGATTACTTGAATGTTGAAAATTACTTCTAAGTAGAAGGAATTTATTCCTTCTACTTTATGAGACTTAGATATGTTTAAATCTGGATAATGTCTTCAGAGCAGCTGGGTTTTTTAAAGATAAGGAAGTGATAGAGAGGATTCAGAAGAAGGCAACAAAATATTATTATTATTACTCCAAGACCTCATGGAGTCAAAGACTCATCTTCTGGGAGGTCCTTTTATCCCGCACACAGCTCATCATACCATGCCTTGAACTCATTCAAACTCCTTGCAGACACCACTCTCAGGCAAGGCATTCCAATCATTTACAACTCTGCACGAAAAAAACCTGCCTCTCACACCCTCTTTATACAGTTTCCAGGGATGACCTCTGGTTCTCCCCCGATCTCCCACTATTTTCTGCAGCATTGATCCTATAACAACCCCTTGCCAACTTATAGGTCTCTATCATACCTCCCCCCTCTTCCTCCTGTCCACCAGACTCTGCAAATTACATCTCAATTTTAAGATTTGTGTAATTTTTGTTATGTGGAAGGATGGAGTGAAGGTTTGCGGGTTACAAAATCTGGTTAATAGGCAGAAAAGAGGATTATGATAAAAACATGTGCTAAGGGATTTTATAGGATAGATGCAGAAGAAAATTTTCAATACATTATACGAGGGGAAACAAGGAATCACTCCACAAAGTTAAGAGTGTGCTTAGCAAGGATGTAAGGACTGAATGAATTTTTTACTTGGAGAATGGTGAAACTCATAACTATCTCTGGTAACCTAGAATAGGTTATCAGAGATAGTTATGAGTAACCCTTTGTGACATACCTATAATAGCTCACAGTTAGTTTTGAATTTTATGAAATAATTTCTCATCGTTTCTGGAGAAATATAAAAAGATGCTTAATTTTATTATTATCCAGCCATCTTCATAGAGGTCCTAAGACTCATCATGGAAAACCCATGTTATTCACTATTCACACTTCTTAATGACCCTCTTGAATTAAGTCCCAAAATTAAAGATTCTAGTTAAATAGCTCAATCTTTAACTGGATACCATAGTCAATTATTCTCAACTGTTACATAATGACAGCATCTCCATCTCAGTTCTGTAACAAAAACCAAATGTAATTTAAAATCAGTGAAAATGAAGCACATAATTACACATCATAAATTATGGATGTTCAGTATAAAAGTTTATTATTTTTATACCACCACTATCTTAATAAGTTTTAATACAACTCATCAGAACTCTGCAACTGTAAAGCCTGTCAGTATAGACAGTATATCACAGATAAGTTTATTTATATACATTGGGCTATTTTCTCTCTCCAATCAGTAAATGCCAAAGCATCTTGGCACGTTGATTAAATGAAGATAAAGATTTATAGATATTACTAGTTTACATACAATTGCTTATTTAAGGGATTTACTAACCCCCACAAACTAAAAGTTTACATGAAATAGGAAAAAACAGATGCACAACCAAAATATACATACTGCTGTCTTGAACTCATCAAATATGTGAATATTATTTTATTTACTTAAAATCAAATCAGTTCATGAATCACAAATCACAAAATCACAAAAAATGCTTGGCACCAAGTAAGAAATATATCTATTCAATACATTAGCAATGAATATATAATGTGGTTTTATTCTATTTTTTGTATGATTTTCTCATCATTATAATAGTTCATTAAAAAATGCTGAAATAATTATGAAAAGTTCACTAAACTCATATCAATATAAAAGAACGTTTCATTTAATGTTACATCAATGTTATTAATACCAACTTAAAAATATTATTCAAGTACATTTCGTTTAAGTGAAAAATGCTCAAAACTGCTATCAAAAGAAGCTTGAAAAAATATCCACTTGCAAAAGCTCACTAGTTATACTATGATCTGCCAACTTTATTTTTTAAATACAGTAATGGAATCAATGTTGCATCTTTACAGAATTGAATTAAGAACATACTGTTTTTATTATTATTGTTAATAAATAGTTAATTCTTATATGAAATTTATTTTTTAAATGCTGCACAACCAATTTGCAGTTAATTAAGAATGATCAAGCATATAGCAGACATAGGTATTATCATCCAGATTAGTTTTATAACAGTAGGTAGTTGTTTAAAAAACTAACATGAAGAATTGTAAATGTCTTTTTTTTTTTTTACCAAGCTCATATTTTTACTTTTGATGAAAGCAAGTTATTTTGTCACTCTATCCTTTTAGATGGAAGAAAAAAAAATCTTTTTTTTTTTTTTAAGATTTTCCTATCATACTGTTAATTATAGCAGAAATTTTTATTCAGATCTACAGAATTTTTACTATTTCAAAGAGTTTCAAAATTAAATATGGCTTATTTCTGGATTGTCAAATTTCTGATCTTTTCCAGCTGCCTGTTCAAGGTGTGCTCTTTTTTCATCTCTTATTTGTATCTTCAGACAAATGTTCTTCAAGATGGCAGTCACCTGCTTTAGGTGTTCTAAATACACATTTTCCTCCATTTTCTACTCTATGAATTCACAAGTTGGATTTTGTATGCTTTATGTATACATGTTGTGGAATATGAATGCCCCAGATCATCTTAATTAAAGTGTTACTTCTATGAAAACAATTCCCTCAAAGTTCCCAAAACATTTAAAAGGGGCTGACTCTGAAACCCCCCAAAAAAAGTTTATGTAGCAAACCAAATAAAAATTTGAAATTTTTCTGAGAGGTACTCTTGATAGGTAGCTTTATAAAACAAAACTAATCCCATTCTGTTATTTTCATCACTTCAGCTTAGACAACTTTTGAAAATGAGAAAAACCACAATTCTTTTTTGTTTCATCTTTCAGCATATTAATGAAATCGTAAAAAGTCTGTGGATTCCCCAAATAAAAATGCCAGTATAATTAATTGGATTCCAGGAAAAATTTAAAAACTAAAAAATTTCTTCTATCTTCCATCTAAAGGATAGGGGAGCCAAATAACTCACACAACATTTATTTGCTATAGGTCTTTCGCCTCTTGCATGTGGGAGTGATATAAAAAAATTACTTTCACCAAAATAAAAGTTATGCATCAAGTAGAAAGGCTAATGTGTTGGCAATTCATGTCAATTTATTTGACAGTATTAATTCACAACACAGAATAATAATAAAAAAATAATATTTATTTAATTTATTTGCTGATATTATATCCAGCATCTTCAGAGTACAAAAAACGTTTGTCGCAGTACACAAACAAATTCATTAACAGGGACAAGTTAAAAAAAAAAAAAAATTTAATGGACAGCACAAGGAACTAAAGTCCTAAATGGCACCATCTATTGTTGGATAAAGAGAAAGAGAGTAAAAAACAAGTATTAATTTGATCTTAAAATGACTCGCCCAGATTTTTGGTAAATTGATTGATACAGCTATGCTTTCTTGAGGTTTGGAGAATGTTTTAAAGCTGCTGCTGATTCCAAAATCAATATCTCTGACTTATGACTTCTGTGTAGCAGTTTGATTTTCTTCCATTTGATCCTGTGTGAAGGGATATTTAAGGTATGGTCTGCTAGTCCTGACTTTTCATAACAATAGTGCCTAATGTATTATTTTATGTTCTGCAAGGCAAATGTCAGTAGTTCTTCCTTTCTGTCACAAAAAGGAAGAAAACATCTTCAGAGTACTAATGCAAAGACAAATAACAGGAACAAGTTAAAAAAAAAAAAAATTGTAATGGACAGCACAAGGAACTTTTGCAAATTTGATATATGGTTTAAATGTGGTGCAGAGTTGTTATTTATTAAGCACACTCTAGATATCTTTTTGGATGTGCCTTGAATGCATGGAATGGTAACAGTTTTGCAGTAGTATATTAGGCAATGAAGGGGATTTCTGGGGAGCATTTAGTATTTTTTGTTTATTCTTTGGGAATTATACTTATTGACTAAAAAAGTGTGATGTGAGTGAATAAGTGGTAAGAGCATCATCACTAGAACAAATAGCTCTGGATCTGTGAGTTAGTGATTTTCGGATATCATATTGTTGAGCTGGATGATGGCATGATTGTTTGTGAAAATAAGTTAAATAAGTTTGTGCAAAGTTAAATAAATATATTTTTTTTTATTATTCTGCATTGTGAATTAACAATCAAATAAACTGAAACAGTTATGCAGCTTAATTTAATTTTTTTAATTTGACGATTTCACATGGAATGCCCTTATAACAAAATAAATTCTTGAAAAATGAAGTTTTCTGTGCCATGGAGAAGCATGCAAAAGGCAATACCAAAAATGTATTTCATTTGTTATCTTCCTGCTCACCTACTAAAAGAGAACTGAAATTTGAATACTGATTTGACCTTTAAGAATAACTTTCTACTCTGCATTCAAATCTAAATTGCAGTGCCACAGGTGGCACTGCAATTTAGATTCTCTCTATATGCTTGTCATTTTATGCTTATAGAAAAACTGAAATAAATTTAAGCATATTTTCAAAGTAATTGAAACTGTAGCTAAGAAACATGAAATTAAATGGCTAAATTTGATACTTAAAAATGTGACTCAATTTAACCTGAATTAGGGAAGATGAACCAAGAAAGTCACCTAATGTAATGAATGAAGATATCAATAACGCTAGAAGGGATTCTAATGAATAGAGTAGGAATTGTTAAGGGAAGTTGCCAGTCTACTTTTAACACTATCATTGGAAATAATACACATAGAGGTGACTGAGATTGTGTATAACATGAATTTCATGAAACGAGAATAAAAGATTTTAAAAATGCAAGGATTATTTAAGTATGAGAGTTACTTCTTTAACCACTCTACAGGTCATGTTGCATTTGACTGTCAATCAAAATGTGGATGTAATATGTATCAATAAAATACTATTGAATCATATATTTAATTCCTTTCTTGGTGGGTTATTCATCAAAATCACTATTTTAAATAGTGTAATACGAAAGCTCTTGCTAAATGTTATGTAACTTCTAAGCTTCTTATCCCTTTTAGAACTTCCAAAGAATAAACATTGATTACCTACTTGGCATAAAATAATATTCATTATTTAATATCACATTTAGTATATATATATTTATATTAATAATAGGCATTAGAGTTAATGTTTTTTTTTTTTTTTAGCTTTCTTCTTCTTCATTAATTCACGAGAAGAAGCAAAATTGGAAAAGCTTGTGAGAACTAGAATCTAGAGTTGGGTTGACAACAATGGTATTATCTTTGATGGACAGCATGGATATGCTAAAGGGAGGTCATGTTTTAGTAATCTACTTACTTATTACAATAAAGTGACTGCTTCCTTGAACAGAGGAGAAGGATACACAGTAATATACTTAGATTTCGCAAAGGCTTTTGATAGAGTACCTCAGGATAAATTGATAGTCAAACTAGAGCAGATGGGGTTGGATATTAGATTAGTGCATTGGATTGGAGACTGGCTATCTGATAGGTATCAACAAGTTGTGTATGGGGGGGGACAGCGATATCCAAGAAAAGGAAAGTCACCAGTGGAGTGCCTCAGGGGTCTGTTTTGGGGCCATTACTGTTTAACTTGTATATTAATGATATAGGTGAAGATTTGAATGAACATATTCAGTTGTTTGCAGATGATGCAAAGTTGGGACGAACCATGAAGGGTAGTAAAAATGTTGTGGCTTTACAAGAAGACTTGAATAAATTGAGTGATTGGGCACACAAATGGGGATGTGAGTTCAATGTTGTAAAATGTAAGGTTTTAAAATTTGGAAAACAAAGATGGGATGCAGAATTTATGCTTGGTGAGGATATATTGTTGGAGGTGGAAGAAATAAGATATCTGGAGGTGATAGTGGATAAGGATCTGAAATTTAGGGGACACATAGCCAAAATTGTGAAGACAACACAAAGGCTTCTGGGAATGATACGGAGGACACTGACGTGTAGAAGTAGGGGAGATTCTTATTCCATTGTATAAGGCTTGGTCACCTGGTTTTCAGAAGGATGAAGAGATGTTGGAAAGGATCCAAAGGTGATTGACTAAGGTAGTTTCTGACCTCTGGAGTGTCAAGTATGAGAAAAGATTGAGAAGATGTAATTTGCAGAGTCTGGTGGACAGGAGGAAGAGGGGAGAAATGATAGAGACCTATAAGTTGATAAGGGGTTGTTATAGGATCAATGCTGGAGAAGTTCTACAGAAAATAGTGGGGGATCGGGGGAGAACCAGAGGTCATCCCCAGAAACTGTATAAAGAGGGTGTGAGTAGGGGAGTGAGAGGCGAGTTTTTTTCGTGCAGAGTTGTAAATTATTGGGATGCCTTGCCTGAGAGTGTGGTGTCTGCAAGGAGTTTGAATATGTTCAAGGCACTGTATGATGAGCTGTGTGTGTGTGTGTGTGTGTGTGTGTGTGTGTGTGAGTGAGAAAACGAGGTCTTGAGGTAATAATAATAATAAATATTTAACACAAATCTTTTTTGGAAGAATTATTTATTGTAGTTTAAGTTTTGTGTCCAACACATTATATATCAAGAAAATAATGAAAGCAATGCAGTATAACTGATTTAGGTGTGCAGAAACATGCATGTTTCAGATAATATGTTTAGTACAAAAAGCAAAACAGAATTCTTTTCCCTACTTAAAAATTAGCTTACACAAAAAGCTAATGTAATTGCATGTTTCCTGTTCAGTGCACAGACATTATTAAAGGTTTCTTTTTATGTGTAACACATTCACAAAGGTAATGAAGACTATAAATTAGAATGTAAAATGCAATAAAATATGAAATTAACTCATTTCCTTTACCTCTGAAAAAGTTCAGTTTAAAGCAATATACATGTTTAGCTCCAATGAGCTCAAGGACAATGAAAGAATTAATAATAGTATACCAGAATTGAGACATGGATTGCAATAATAGTAAGAAATTATATATTTATACTAATATTTTGGTAATCATAGCTAACATCTTCAGAGTACTAGTGCAAAGACAAATGGAACTCCTAGAAGCAATTAAAAGTGCATACAGGTATATAATAGATGCAATTCAAATATATATCAACAGTAAATAACAGGACAAATTATTAGATTATAAAATATTTTTTTTTAAAAAAGTTAGTTAACCACTAGTTTCTATATAGTTGTATTCTTCTCTCCATCCATTTCTGAATTTTGGTCATAACCACAATCAGGCCTGGTTGGTGGCATGTGCGAAGTGTGCAATATACACAGGCACCGCAGAAGAAAAGGCACCTAAAGATGTCAAAATATGAGATAAGAGTTTAAACGAACAATGAATGGTACATATAATTATGAATGTACATCGTCTTCCTTTTGGGCCCCCTTCAGATCTTCCTGGAAACAAACAAATAAATTCTGAAATTGTATCCGACCCGATTATATCGCTGCAATTTTTTATTAAAATTTACGAAAATATACCTAAAATAGTTCTTCTTTATTTTTTGATGTATCATAAATCAACTTATGATTAATTGTTGAGTTCCGTGTAAAAAAAAATTGTATAGGCAGGACTAATCCGTAGGTAACATTATACTGTAAAGTGGTTTTCATTTGTTTTTCATTTCCTGTTTGTTTTATTTACATTTTATTCAAAAAAAACTTTTTTGGAAAGGCTCTGAACATTAATTGCACACACAAGAAAAATACTAAGCGGTGGCACTGACAACAATGTCCAAAATACTGAATCTACTCTATAATATAAAATGATAAGCCTTTTTGTATCACATTTTTTTGTCAAGTTATAATGAAACGTTTTGAAACTCAGGGCTAAACCGGCCTACCAGTCCAGAACTCGGGGGGGGTATGTGCCAGGGGGAGGCTGAACCCCCCTTTTTAGAGTCTTCAAAATTTGAGTCATCAGAATTCAAGGAGAACAGGCCTATCTGTCTGGAACTCGGGGGGGGTTGGGCACCATATGTGCCAGGGGGATCCCTTTTGAGTCTTCAAATTCAAGAACTGGCCTACCCGTCCAGAACTGGGGGGGGGGTAGCCATCAGGGGGGAAGATCCCCCCCAGTAGTCTATAATTTGCTATCTTTGTTTGGAGAATATTTTATTTTAAAGAAATATTTTGGTCTAGCAACTATATTGATAGAGGCAGACAGCTTATAATTTAAATTTAGATGAGCTTATAAACAGTTTTAATTGTGCGATATCCCCGTAGAGCAAACATTTAATTAATATTATTATGTAATCATTTTGCATTAATTAATTTGTACCCTCAGTCTTATTTCCCCCAACACACACACCTTTGTGAAGAGGACTAAGTTTTCCCACTCCTTTGGACTTGTCATGTTGCAGGACTTATTATGTTAAACAGGTGTGTGTGCGCACCAAGAGTGCCATTAATTCCCTGCAGCATGTCTTCAAAATGTGGTGATATATTGTCAAGTGTTACTGCCTTATTAACATTAAGTTCACTTAATTTCTCATATATCTCCTGCTTACTCACTATCCCAATGAAAGAAATCGAATTCAAATGGATTTCTTTCAGTAAGAAAATCCCAGCTGACCATGGCTTATCTACACAGACCATATGATCTGATGGAACTAAATGAAAATACATCAATCACAGTTCATACAAACTTGAAAAACTGTTTAAAATCTTGCAAAGCTTTTTGTCACCCAACTCTTAATAAGAAGAGTTCTAACCCTATCTAAAGGATACGGGAAGTGCTTATCCAAAACAAGAACATTTAAACTTTATTATTTTTTTTAAATCTAATATTTATTTTAGTTTATTTTAGTTAATACTGTTGCTGCTGAGAGATCATTTGTTCCAATTACATCAATCATGATGCATACTGTGTGCGATTTTTTAATTTCTTCTAAAAGTTACTGTTTTTGTAACAATACTTGTAAAATGTTAGTCATTATGACTTACAAAATATTAGCATAAATAAACAATTAAATACTATTTCATGTCTCAATTCTGTTTTACTAACTCTTATGTCACAAAGAAACAAGCTTCCAAGTTGTTACAGAAAGGATTCTTTATGTTGCTTTGTTCATCAGAGAAACTGAGGTATGTGTGTGTAGCAGGGTGGGGTGCCCTCTTGTGGCAAGTCCTTGGATTCCATGGAGGTGTCACATAATGATAATAATATATAAACAGATAAATTTGAAGCATTTCGATAATTCTGACTGAAAAGAGATGAAATCTCTTAATGTAATGCTTATCTTATTGTTGCTGAAATTAAATTTTCAATTTCGAGTTTTTGATATAAAAATTATACAATGTTATAATGTTGAATACAGATGATCTGAGCAGTTTCAAATTTATTGGGGAAAAAAAAAATTAAATGGCTTACAGAAATAAAACTTACACTGCTTAAGTTTCAAAAAGTATTTTGTAGCATATAGAAGTAGTGACACAGTTCTTTAGTAATGAACACTTGAAGCAAAACTACTGAGATGGGAGTAAAAATGGTGACAACTTCTCGGGTTTCACTTCACAAAATCTGTTGTCACCCTTCAATAAGGATTTTTAAAAACTGTTCCATAAAAGTCTTCCATGTGGGCCAGTGGAAGAGTGGCAAAAAGAAAAGTTTGGGACAGGCAAATAGCACTGCAAAAATAGTTTACAGTGTTCAAGGTCCTTTCTGCCCAGTCCTGCAATATCAATATGTCAAGCTAGTTGAAAATTGCATCTATCACATCAAGTGTGGAAGATTCTGTAGAAAAAGTCCAGTCCTGCCTTCTGTCCCTAATAACTTCTGTAATTTAGCATTACAGAACCTTACACCAAATGATGATGTATTACACGTGAATTTCAGAGATATGATGAACTATTTTAATGTATATATATATATAATATTAACAGATAACAGTGGGTTGTCATCTGTTAAGATTATAATTACTTCAGCTGTAATTAGAATTACAGTTGAAGTAATTAGGAGTATGAGACCAGTGTATTATGTAATTGTGTGTGTTCTTCTAGTAGGTCTGCCTGTTTGCTGGGAGGGAAAAAACCTACCTACTCTGACTCTGCATGAGAACTCAACTGGCTTACCTTCAGTTAAAAAGTCCTTATAAAGGTTCTTATATAGGATTCAAACTCAGGTTTTTTTTCAGCCAAAAGGCATTGTTGTTACCAACTGAGCTACAGTAGGTTTGCCTGTTTTGCTGGGATGAAAAACTTAAGTGTTCTGGGAGAAAGAATCCTACGAACTGCATTAGAGCCTGACTAACTTACCTTCAGTTTTCTTACATCCTATATAGGATTCAAACTCAGGTGTTTTTTAGCCAGAAGTCATTGTTGTTATCAACTGAACTACAAAGGAACAAAAGATCCCACTTCTGTGAACCCATGTAACCTCCGTTTGAAATATGTTTTAGTGATCGGACAACATTTTACCTCAGCAGGATGGTAAACAGGCATCATGTTTAAATATGAAAATCCTCATGACCTGACTGAACACATTAAGGATAACTTGAAAGTGTTTTACACTACTGTGTGAGTCTGTAGTGTTTTGCCCTATGGCCTCTGATACAATGTGTGGCCCTTTCTTTGTTTCAACCAATCTTCAACATGTTAGAGATTTGTCAAATGCTCAATTTCTGGAAGAGAAACCAGACTCTGCTTATCAACAAGAGGATTCAATGCCACATACCTACATCAAATTACAGCATTCTTAAATATATAACTGCTTATTAACTGGATCAGCTGAAAGGGAAGGTTCATTTCCTGGTACACTGTATTCTCCAAACCCCCCACCCCAGTGTTTTTTTTGGTGGTTATATTAAAGATCAAGTTTATGTTCCATCTACTGCCAGCAATGAGAAAACAAAATGCTGCTGAAAGCATTCATCATAACATGCAAGAAAAAAATTGTTTTAATGCATGCAAAGCCACGTATCAGTTCTCATTTCGTAGGTACAATGTACAAAATTACATATCTATCTAAGAAGAAGAAGTTAGCCTGTGTAATATGTTGTAGATGCAGATATATATATATATATATATATATATATATATATATATATATATATATATATATATATATATATATACTACAAAAATGCTGAACACTAGTTTCAAAAAGTTTATGAAATTAAATGAATAGATTAT
This sequence comes from Typopeltis vanoorti, assembly GCF_054136105.1. Classification (NCBI taxonomy): domain Eukaryota; kingdom Metazoa; phylum Arthropoda; class Arachnida; order Uropygi; family Thelyphonidae; genus Typopeltis; species Typopeltis vanoorti. Next base: position 92,214,364 of record NC_143554.1, read on the forward strand.
GAATTTAAATGAATATAAAAATGAAAAGAGAAATGAATTGTGGAAGAAAAGCTTGGTGAAGAACAAGCTGGATTCAGGCCAAATAGAGGCTGTCAGGATCAGATCTTCACTTTACGACAAATAGTCGAGAAAGCATGGGAATATAACAAAGATCTGTATTTAAGTTTTGTCGATTTGGAAAAGGCATATGACAAGGTGCCAAGAGAGAAGCTATTCAATACGCTGCAGTTATATGGTGTCAATGGGGCATTATATCAAGCAATACTTAGTCTTTATTTGAGTTGTGAGTCAGCAGTTAGAATTGAAGGAAGTACAGGAAGAAGGTTAAATGTTAAATCTGGTGTGAGACAAGGATGTACATTATCCCCTCTGTTATTCATTATCTATATGGATCACATTATGAAGGAATGTGGTATTAAACCTGATATCAAAATTGGAGATGTTAATGTCAGCTCTTTGTTTTATGCGGATGATGTTATACTTCTAAATAAATCCGCTACAAGTCTGCAAGATTCTCTGACTAAATTGAATAGCTGTTGTAATAGATATGGTATGAAGGTCAGCAATAAAAAGACAAAGACAATGAAAATAGGCAGAATCATTGAAAATGTCAACTGTGTTGTGAATGGAGAACCTGTGGAACAAGTAAAACATTTCAGCTACTTAGGCACAATTTTTACTGAAGATGGTAAACTAAATATAGAAATAGACAAGAGAATCAGCAAAGCTGGTATCGTGGGAAGTCAATTGAATAAATTCATATGGAATAAGAAAGAAATTAGTCGGAACACTAAATTAGCTGTATACAAGACTGTGTTCAAACCAATTTTAACTTATGGATCTGAGAGCTGGGTCAGAAGTAAAACACTTGACCAAAGACTAGAGACCGCAGATATGAGAGTCCTGAGAAAGATTAGAGGCATGAACAGATGGCATCAATGGCAATATCATATTAAAAATGAGGATATTAGGAAAGAACTTGACATTGTCAGCATCCAGGAATGCATTAGCAGAGCTAATCTCAGATGGTATGGTCACTTAAATAGAATGGGAGAGGAAAGATTAGAAAAACAAGTGTTCTCTGCCAGGTTGGCAGGAAAACGACCCAGAGGAAGACCAAGATATAGGTGGATTGATACGGTACAAAGTGCCTTAGACAATAGAAATATAAGATCTGATATTGTTGGAGTCTTGACAAGTAACAGACTAATTTGGAGGAAAATTGTAGATAGGAAGTTAGTAATGATGTAATTTTTTCATGTAGTACTGTCATATCCTGTACACCCCTTGAGGGTACATGGCAGGAATTTGATGATGATGAATGAATAGAACAACTATAAGTTAGTATACATAGTTTTGAAATATTTACTGCTAAATTATAAGAGAAAATTTTTCTATTATAAACTTCCCAACTGTTTTACCACAAAACCATTTTTAAACTGTTTCTTATGTAAAAATTTAGTGTTAGACAATTACTGTTTTCAATTCTTAATGAAGATGTTTGAAAGATCTATTACTAATGTTAATTTTAGTTTACATGGAATATTTTCAAATGCAATTCTAGCATGTTCAAATAATGATTCAAAAAAGTATTTACTAATTAAAAATTACTTTTGGATTAAAATAAATAGAAAAGTCTTTAAAAATAGTGAAGCTTATTGGTGATGGAGCCATTCTTTCCCCCTCACCAACCAAAGGCTAAATTAGATCAAATATAAAATTTTAATTTATATTAAAAGAGAAATTAAAAAGACATACCTGGTTATGTATTTTTTAGGTGTATTTTTACAAAACTGGTTTTAGAAAAAAAAGGGAAATGATGAATCAAATGGACTATACAGTTTGAAGGAGTAAGAATTAAAATTGCAAAAACTAACAAATTTTGCAAACATAAAATTAAAGAACAAAAAAGAAATAAAAATCTTTTTAGAAGAAAAAAAAAAAAATTAGTTCAAGTATCTTGAAATGGCTGAAGGTTCTCCCAGTGAAACATTCCAGAATGTTTCTCTGGGAGAACCTTCAGGCCAAGCCAATCATTATCTCAGGAGTAATGGTTAATGTATTGGAGAAGTTGATAAAAGGAAGATTTCAGGATTGGGAAGACAGAAATATGTTACTTTATATAGGGAAACATGGTTTTGTTAAGGGTAGATCATCCTTTAGTAATTTTCTTACTTCTTTTTATCATAAAGTGAACAAATGAGTTGGATAAAAGGAAATGGGTACTCAGTGATACTGCTGGACTTTGAAGGCATTCAACAGGATTCCACAGGAGACACTACTGCATAAATTGAAGCAAGTGGGAATGGGTATGAAACTGGTCATTTGAATAAGAGGTTGGCTAATGGAAAATATCAAAATGTAGTATATGGGAAGGTGGAGGTTGTTCACGAGAAGGAAGGTGACTAGTGGAATACCACACTGCTCAGTATTTGATCCTGCTGTTTAATTTGTAATAGTAGTTAATGTACCCATTCTCCAACCAACAGGTCAAGGGTTTGAATCCCAGCATGGGTATGGATGTTTGTGATTGTTTTTAGGTGACAGATGAATTTCATTGCTTGGTGGAAGATCCTCCTGCTTATTGGAGGCCTGAAGTGGCTTGGAAAAGTTCCATGTTTAAGTCTCCAGAGCAGGGTTTCTGGACTATGTAAAAATAATTTTAAAAAATACAAAAAAATAATATATATATATACAGTAGACTCAGCTTATTGTGACCACTTTGGGACAGTCGCTGTTCGATAACAGTAACCGGCTGATAACATTAAGCAGAGGATATAAAAAATTGCATCATTTATTTCATTTAATTTATTGTTATAAACAACTTTTTAATAAGCAGCAACATAAAATTCATTTTAAAAACTTATTTTGCATTTCTGTATGTCTTTGAATATAGTAGTTAAGGAATAAATTGCTAATTATAGGCCAGTTTGTGTGTCATCAGTAGTTGTTAAGATCTTGGAGAAAGTAGTGAGGGACCGTGTACAGCATTGGGCAGATGAGGGTAATGTTATCTGTGAAAGTCAACATGGATTTGTGATTAGCAATATGCTAGCCTTTTATAATAAAGTTACAAGAACATTAGATGAGGGAAAGGCATATACTGCAATTTTCTTAGATTTAGCGAAGGCATTTGACAGGGTGCCACATGATAAGCTGATACTTAAGTTGCAGCACATGGGTCTGGATGTCAGATTGGTCAACTGGATTCAGGATTGGCTGTCTGATAGGTATCAGAGTTGTGTATGGTGGAGCAGTTTCAAGGAGGCAGAGGGTTACAAGTGGGGGTCCCACAGGGCTCAATACCAGGATCTATATTGTTTAACCTTTATCAATGACATTGCGAGGGGATATTCAGTTGTTTGCAGATGATGCGAAACTGGGAAGGATTATTAGTAATAGTGCAGATGTGGTAGCCCTGCAAAAGGATTTGAATTAGCTAGATAGATGGGCAAATGAATGGGGGTGTAAGTTTGATGCAGCAAAATGTAAGGTCTTGAGGTTTGGGAAACATCGATGAGATGCTGCATACTCTATGGGAGGAGTCATATTGGAGGAAGTAGGGGAGACAAGAGATCTGGGGTTGATGATTGATAGAAACCTGAAATTTAGGGTACATATTGCAAAGGTGGTGAAGGTAACACAGAGGATTGCTGCAATTATGAGAAGGACACTGACCTGCAGAGATAAAAGAGTTATCATTCCGTGGTATAAGTCTCTGATCAGACCACACTTAGACTATTGTTCTCAGATTTGGTCCCCAGGATTTGAAGGGGATAAATTAACTGTGGAAAGGGTACAGAGATGGATGACAAAGATGGTTTCAGGACTGTACAAGTTTGGTTATGAGGATCAGCTGAGGGAATGTGGACTGCAGAGTTTGGTGGATAGAAGGAGAGGTGATATGATTGAGACTTTTAAACTGTTGAGAGGTGGTTACAGGATTGACACTGGGGAGTTCTTTCGCTTGGTTGAACAGCAGGAGGGAGTGATGACAAGAGGCCATCCCTGGAAGTTACGAAAGGAAACTGTGAGCAAGAGGGTGAGGAGTGGTTTCTTTGCATGGAGGGTGGTTGAACCGTGGAATGCATTGCCTGATGGAGTGGTGATAGCCAGAACGGTCAATGAATTTAAGGAGTGGTATGATAGACTTTGTGTTTCTTAGGGGGGACCTCCCCTCGATGAGTCTTGACAGACTTTATGTTCTTAGGAAGGACCTCCCACGATGAGTCTTTTGACTCCATGGAGGCCTGAATAATAATAATGCCTTTCGAAGTTTCTCGCTGTATTTTGCACACCGCAGTGAAGTATTCGTAGAGCTTCTTGCATCTGGGCATTGGTTGGAGGAGTTTCTAAAATTTGTTCTTCTATAGTTGTATTAAAGTTCACTTTCTTTTATTAATTTGAAGTTCTCATCGGAAGCAGCTTGACATATTCCTGACACTGTCATTGTAGCCACCACTTCAAAATTGTTATCAATATCGAACCAATTTTCAAATTCTTTTATTGACATACTGTCTCGGATTTTATCAAAAATTTAATTTGTAAGATATTCAAATTCTTTGGCAGAAGGAGTTTCAGAGTTTGTCTTAAAAAAAAAAAATTCACTTTTTTGGAAGCATTTTCAATAGTCTTTTCTGAGATTTGCTTCCATGACATTGCTACCAAATGCAATGCATAAAGAGGGGCAATTTTTTTTGCAATTGCACTTGCATCAGATTGGTCTTTTATATAACCAAGTTTAGCTATAATTCTTGCATGAACTTCCTTATGATAATAAGCTTTAAAAGCCTGTATGATGGCTTTGTCACATGGTTGAATTAACAATGTAGTGTTCGAAGGCAAGAAAATTAATTTGATATTCTTTAATGATAAATTGCTTATGTGTGTGTGCAAGACAGTTTTTCGCTTTAAGATCCCACTTAACTAATGAATTTTGAAAATGTCATTAGTCATTCAAGCATTTGCACAAGAACAGTGGTCAACTGGCAACTTTTCACACCTTTAAAACACCGAACATTTTCAATATTTCTAATCACCAGGAGCTCTCATTTCTCACCTTTCATGTTAGCACAACAAAGAACTATCACTCGCTCTTTTGAAATTTAAACCCTTTAGTACTTTCAATTTTAAACAAATAAGTGTGCTCAGGCATTACATGAAAATAGAGTCCTGTTTCACCTGCATTGTAAATATCCGCAGGAGAATACATATTCAGCAATAATTTTTGGCCACTCGGTCTTAATTGATGTATCAGCTGATAAAAAATCAACATCTTTTTCTTTGCCAAGAATACGATTGTACACAATATTTTCTCGCTTTTTCCACCTGTTAAATCATTCATCTGTTGTGGTGAAATTTCTTTGTCCATTGTTTTTGCAAGTTCTGGTTTTTGACGCATCTAAGGTCCATTAATCGAAGTGTTCATTTCACGAACATTACTAAACTAAATTTTTAATGCTGATTCAACTTGAGTATCCTTACCGGATCGGGCTCTCTTCTGATCCATGTTCTTATTAGTAAGAGCTGAAGTTTCAATATTTGATCTGTGTTTTAAGATCTTACACAAGAGTGGCTGAGAAATTTTTAAATGTACAGCCGCACTACGCTGACTCATTTTGGGCAATTTCTCATAGCACTCTAAAATTCTTTACTTTTCTTGAAAAGATAAATCTACGTTTTTTACTTGCTTCTGCCATAATGCTAAGGGCTTTTTTAACAAACACTTAAAATCAAATTCACTTACTGAAAAAGCACAAAAATACACCTGAAAAATCACTAATAGACTGTATTTATACCCCCCCTGCATTTGCCTGGAAGATATAAGATTTACAGAAGAATAAGATTAAAGGAAGATTAACAAAAAAAAAGTCAGATTTTGACAAATGTTCTTTGTTGAATTTTCTCCTGATTAACCCTTATTTCTTAGAATTCTGAGACACAAAAGGCTAAATCTTCGAGGATTTTGATAACAATAACGGGTCCTTTGATTATAATAGACGGATTATTTATAATTCATTTTGAATGGTGTGTTTTGGGACCAACTGATTTTGATAACAACAGCCGATTGATAATATTATCCGTGATCATAATAAGCAGATTCTACTGTGTGTATGTGTGTGTATATATATAAAACTGATAAAAAAAACGGGGGGGGGGGTTCCTTAGCCCACCCACAATACAAATATACTATAGGCTTAGTAATAACCTTTTCTAAGCAGGAACCACATTATCTCTACATTAAAAAATAATAATAATAATAATATAAAGGCTTTCAGTTTAACATGCCCAAGTGTGTGGTCTAAAGTCATGGGATGAAGAGATCACAAGCTGTGTACTATATCGATGGAAATGAACTGCAGGAAACATAAGGCCAGGGATTTAGGGGTAGGGGGTATTGTGAAAATGGAGTTGAAGTTTACAGGACATATTGAAAAAGTGACCAAAATAGCACTAACAAGCAGGGATAAGGCTGCATATGGATTCTGTGGAGATGAAGATGTGGCAGAGAGGGTCCAGAGGCAAGTAACCAGGATTGTGGTAAGTCTTGGGAATGTTTTCCATGAGAACATTGGAGGATTGTAGCTTTAAAATTAATCAATAGTTGAATATAGGAGGGGACATGATGGAAGCATATAGGTTATTAAGGGGATTTTATAGAATTGACACCAAGACTTTTTTCAGTCCATACTAGGACATGAGAGGACAAAGGGATCGCCTCCTGGAAACTGTAAAGAATGTAATTACTAAGTATGTTAGGACTAGATTTTTCAGTGGAGGGTTGGATAACTTTCAAAAACTATCTAGTAGATGCATGTCTAAATGTATTCCAAGGGTGAGAAGGTTAAATAAGGTAGGTATGAAATGGATGAATAAAGAGATTAAGTATGTGATACAGAGAAAACGGGCATTACGGAGGCAGCATAAGAGAAATGGAATAACCAATTCCATGAGGACTACAAAGACCAGGCAGGTGACTTGGTTGGTGAGGGTAGCTAAAGAGAGGTATGAACAGCAGTTAACTAATGAAGCCAAAAAGAATCCTAAGGAGTTCTTTCGATATGTAGCAAGCAAAAGAAAGAATGATTATGGAAGGATGACATTGATTGGGGAAAATGGTATAAAGACAGCTGTTGCAGAAGGTGTGGTGGAGATACTTAATGAGCAGTTCATAAAGGTCTTTCAATCCTTGTGAATGTGACTTCATGGAGAGATTGAGAGCAGTTGATGATGGGGAAGAGAGACTGACTGTAAGTGAGCAACAGGTGTATCGGGAGTTGAGCAAACTAGATGTAAATAAGGCTGTGGGACTTGATAATATATCTCCATGTATTCTGAAGGAATGTGCCAGGGAGTTGATGCCGGCCTTGACATATTTTTTTAATATGAGTCTTGCACTGGGACAAGTTCCCAAGGAGTGGAAGGAGGGCAAGATTGTGCTACTTCATAAAAGAGGTGATCGAACTCAAGCATCAAACTATAGGCCTATCTGTGTGTCAGGTGTTGTAGTTAAGTTGTTGTTGAAGCTTGTGAGAACTAGGATTCAGAATTGGGTTGACAACAATGGTATTATCTTTGATGGACAGCATGGATTTGCTAAAGGGAGGTCATGTTTTAGTAATCTACTTACTTATTACAATAAGGTGACTGCTTCCATGGACAGAGGAGAAGGATATACAGTAATATACTTAGATTTTGCAAAGGCATTTGATAGATTACCGCATGATAAGTTGATAGTCAAACTAGGGTGGATGGAGTTGGATATTAGATTGGTGCATTGGATTGGAGACTGGCTATCTAACAGGATCAACAAGTTGCATATGGGGGAGCGATATCCAGGAAAAGGAAAGTTACTAGTGGTGTGCCTGTGGTCTGTTTTAGGGCCATTGCTGTTTAACTTGTATAATAATGACATTGGTGAAGATTTGGATGGAGATATTCGGTTGCTTGCAGATGATGTAAAGCCTGGACGAACCATCAAGAATAGAGAAGATGTTGTGGCCTTACAATAAGACTTGAATAAATTGAGTGATTGGGCATGAATAGGGATGTGAGTTCAATGTTACAAAATATAAGGTTTTAAAATTTGGAAAACAAAACTGGGATGCAGAATTTATGCTTGGTGAGGATATATTGTTGGAGGTGGAGGAAATAAGAGATCTGGGGGTGATAGTGGATAAGGATCTGAAATTTAGGGGACACATAGCCAAAATTGTGAAGACAACACAAAGGCTTCTGGGAATGATGCAGAGGATACCGATTTGTAGAAGTAGGGAGATTCTTGTTCCATTGTATAAGGCTTTGATTAGGCCACACACATGGACTATTGTCCCAGATTTGATCACCTGGTTTTCAGAAGGATGAAGAGATGTTGGAAAGGGTCCAGAGGCGACTGACTAAGGTAGTTTCTAACCTCTGGAATGCCAAGTATGAGAAAAGATTGAGAAGATGCAACTTGCAGAGTCTGGTGGAGAGAAGGAAGAGGGGAGATATGATAGAGACAAGTTAGTAAGGGGTTGTTATAAATTCAATGCTGGAGGTTCTACAGAAAATAGTCGGAGATCAGGGGAGAACCAGAGGTCATCCCTGGAAACTGTATAAAGAGGATGTGAGTAGGGGAGTGGGAGTGAGAAGCAGGTTTTTTTCATGCAGAGTTGTGTGTATGATAAAAGGACCTCCTAGATGAGTCTTTGACTCCATGGGGTCTTGGGTAATAATAATAATAAAGGAAATGGCTACCTAGTGATACTGCTGGACTATGAAGGTTAATTTTTCATTTGTGCATGAACAATGGTTAGAGTGGGTTTCCCATGATGTGTCTTTGACTCCATGGAAGTGAATGTGAAATAATATTTTATCCAAATATATATTATACGTTCTTTATGTTCTTAGGAAGGACCTCCCACGATGAGTCTTTTGACTCCATGGAGGCCTGAATAATAATAATAATAATAATAATATATATATATATATATATATATGCCATACACTAGGGTGAAATATAGATGTAAACAATATAATTTGTCAAGTATAATACACTCTACAAAAACTTGCAATTTTTGAAAGTTTCTGGGATAAAAGTAAACTTTAAAGTTTTAAATTATGTATTTAAATTTTTATGGAGGTAAAAAAAAAAAAGTTTTGTTGCAATTTTTCAGTACATCTAAAACCAATAACACAATGCATCAAACTAAATATCATAAAAAGATATCAAATAAATAGTACAGGAATTTTATTTTATTTTAATTTTTTTTGGATAAATGATATTTAAATAATGGTTTGGCTTTGAGGAATGAAAAGGCATTAGAGGATTATTTTTAGAAGACCTTTTTACATATTCAATTATTTTTTTAATCCAAAACAAGAGCAAATGTATGCAACAAGACTGAGTGACAATGAACAATATGGTATGATTTGCTGATTCATACTGTAAAAAGAGATTTCGATGTTTAGAGATTTAAGGCAGCAGCACAGGATAGTAAATCATTAGTTTGAAAACACAGCAAGTTGGCAAGTGCAAAATTAGATATGACTTCATTTCTATTATCAAATCCTCTAACAAATTAACTGATCTATGGAGAAGGCTTAATTATGCTACTAGAATCAGAAATTATTTTAATATATATATATATATATATATATATATATATATATATATATATATACAAAAAATTAGTAAATTGCAAGTTCTCTTGAGCTAGAATGCTCCCTCTTATCAAGATTATGTTTTTTTAATGAATTTTTTTTTATTCAATTACTTACACTATACACATCGTGATAATTTTCATCAACAAATAATATAAAAATAATGTTATCTATTTATGATTTGCCTGATTATGCAAAGAATTCATATACATGTTCATTGCTTACACAACAGATAAAAAAATTATACTATATTTACAATCATCAGTCTGCTTTTATATGATACAAGTTTTACTAATAAGAATATATCAGATCTAGGGCATGTTGAAGAGTCATTGCTTCTATTTTTTTTTGGGGGGGGGGGAGCTATCATTCTCACATAATCTGGAAATGGAATTCAGGATAGAGATTACAAGGATGAGTAAAAAGAGTACCAATGATCACTTGGACATTGAAAATGACAAATACAGATAAGAAAGTTATAAGAGAGGAGATTTTATAGGATAGATGCAGAAGAAGAAGAAATTTTTCAATATTTAGCAGGAGAGAAGAGAACAAGAATTCACCTCTTGTGAATTCTTGTGTTACCAAAACAGTGTCAGTGTGCAGTGACTGGATTTTTTATTAATGTAGAAAATGTTTCACTTGACCACCTTCGTCAACTAATGAAAGTTTTTTTTTTTCCTTTTTCTTTTTTTTAGAAGGGAAAGGGAGGGAAATATGTGGACATCAGTGCTATTCCACAAGGATCTAAATATCTCCATAATGCAAATCCCGACACTGCTTTATGGGATGGTATGGTGTATTCAGAATTCATGACTATTAATTAATTCTGGACACCAAATTAAAATGCTCCAATGCAGCAGCTTTTTTCCTCCAGCGCAACAGTTCATAGCCTCCCACACAAAAATATATATGAAAAAATAGCAAACACTCCTCTCCCAGTTTCAGTCTTCATCTGCCCACAATACAGACCAGAGTTATTGCATCTCACTACCATCTCTTCCTCTAAATGGAATAATATATTTTAAAGAATGTCATGTTAAAATGATGAAATTCAGACACGGATCAATTCAAATTAACAGATCTTGTAGACAAGATTATTCATACACATTTATTGGGGGGGTTAGAGGTCAGAAGTACATGAGGAGGATGCATTTCAAATACTAAATATTCTGGAAGTCAATAAGGCAGTAGATGGGATTTTGACACATTATAACACATTTCACAATACATGTTATGTGTAGAGAAAATGACAGCTCACTGACTTCGCTATTTAGTAAATGTCCAGCTAATGGATAAGGGTCCAAGGATAAGGATGATGGCAAAAATGGAGGCACTAAACAATGGACCAGTTTGTATTTCTTCTATAGCTGTTAAGATTTTGTGGAAGTTAGTGAGAGATTGTATACAAAATTGGGCAGATAAGAGTAATGTTATCTAGAACAGGTAGCATGAATTTGCTGAGGGGAGGTTACTCTTGATTCAGTAATTTGATTACTGTTTATAATAAAGTAACAAGAGCAGTTGATCAAGGAAAGACATATACTGCTTTTTTTTTTTATTTTGCAAAGGCAACTGATGGGATGTCACATGATAAGTTTATCTAATTTGCAATGTATATGTTTAGATACCAGATTAGTGAAATGGATTGGAAATTGGCTGTCTGTCAGATAAGATATCAGAGTTGTATTAGGAGGGGCAGTATCAATGAAAAGAAAAGTCATAAGTGTACGGTTTAACAATTATATCAGTGATATTGTCACAGGATTGCAAAGAGATATGCAGTTGTTTGAAGATGATATAAAGCTTGGAAGAGTTATTAGTAATGGTGCCAATGTTTTGACCAGTGGCAGCTTGTCCATAAGGGCTTCATTGAATGCAGCCCTTATGGACGAACCATCACTGGCTGTTGACCCTTTAGGGGGATTTGAATAAGCTGGATAGGTGAGAAAATGAATGGGAATATCAGTTTAATGCAATGAAATGAAAGGTCTTGAAATATGGGATCCACTAATGGGAGGATGCGTACTCTGTTGGTGGAAACTATACTATAGAAAGTGGAAGAGGAAAGGGATGTTGAAATGATGGTCCACAGAAATTTGAAGTTTAGGGGACATATTGCGAAAGAGGATTTTTGCAATGTTCAGAAAGATATTGACCACCTGAGATATGCATGTGTGTGTATCACATCTTGACTATTTGCATGCACACACACAATACATACAGGGTGTTCGGGATAAATTTGACAGTTTCGTAAGGAAAAAGAAAATCTTCTTTGTATCTATTAAATTTAATGAATTGACAAAAAAACATTACAGGCAGAGTTAATTACAATACTATCAACAAGATTTACTCAAAATAACCACCATTAGCATCGATCACAGCTTCAATTCTGCTTCGGAACCTCGAACAAGCTGATGCTACAGTCTCCCTGGGAAGGGCCGCAAAAACTGTTTTAATTTTATCCATTAACTGGGCTTTTGTATTACTGGAAGTGCGATTGGTGTCTTTTTCAACTGCGCCCCATACAAAATAATCCATGGGGTTAAGGTCTGGGGAGTTTGGAGGCCAAACATTTGGACTGGTGAAATCGTAGAAATTTTCAGACAACCATTTTTGACTTTTCCCAGAGGTGTGGCAAGGGGCCGAATCCTGCTGCCATACATACGGCCTACCATTGGCTACCCTTGTTATCCAGGGCTTGACTACAGTTAGCAACTCCACGAACAAAGCCCGAATTCCAATGCCAGGGTTCTTCAAAACCTGTTCCTGCAGATTTGCGAGGAATTCTGCTGTACGAACGCAATCAGATCGTCTGCTAGGGATCTTTCTTCTTGCTACATCCTCGTAGTCACCATTGCAAGTCTCTAGTTCATGCCTGATTGTTTTTACTGTATTCAGGGAGCATTGGGCAGCAGTCGTAATATCCATATTTTGATGGCGGGCACGAATCATCATGATACAAGTTATTCTCTTCCATGATTCAGGTGGGTTCCAGCTATCCATCCTTTCTGACATCTTGTATATGAATGAAGAAGGGTCCAAACTTTTAAATGAAGAGAAGTGTGTGTTAATACACGTAACTTACGGAAAAATATAATTAATTATAAATATGTCAAATTTATCCCGAACACCCTGTATATATTATACGCATATATGTCGTGTGTGCGTGCATATGCTGGATTAAGATATAAAATATATTTTATATTGTGAGTCACTTGTCAGAAAAGTTTGGACAACACTGCTATATCGTATCATAACACACCTTTTTCTGCCTATCAACCAATTTCTGGAATCCCATAAATCCTCATAAGGAACATTCCACACACATGCCACCATCTTGGTCACTCAACCTCTGAATCATTTCCAACACTTCTTCATCCCCAAGAAATTCAGATAACCAGATCTGTGCAGTATAGTCCAGAGGATCTTATAATTTGTATATTAATGATATAAGAAATGAAATGACAGGGAAATATTCAATTGTTTGCCGATGATGCAAAATTTGGTACAGTAATAGTCAATAAAGATATTAAAATTTTGCTGTATGATTTAAACAGACTGGCAGTATGGGCAAAGAACATATGTCAGTTTAATGTGGCAAAGTGTAAGATTATGCATTTTGGCACAAAAAGATTACTATCTGTGTACCATACTGATGGTACTGTACTCCAGGAAATTGATGACACCAGAAATTTGAGGGTGTTAGTGGAAAAGGAGTTGAAGTTTAGAAGGCATATTGCAAAAGTAGCTAAAATAGCTTATTGCATTACTTCGTTACAGAATGCCCTAATGAGCAGAGATAAGCAGGTTCTCATAGCTCTTTATAAGGCATTGTTAAAACCCCATCTTGACTATTGTGAATAAAGTTTTATCCGCTTGTTTATACTATAAATTAAAGATGCCAAGAAATTATATTCTTGGTTGCATGTGAAGTCACTTCATGACTGTCATTAGCCTCTATATACAAGCATCCCAGTTGTGAAGTGACTTCACACACAAACTTTCAAGTGTAAGAAACAAAGTTTGCATGTGAAGTCACTTAACGACTGTCATTAGCCTCTATATACAAGTATCCCAGTTGTGAAGTGACTTCACGTGCAAACTTTGTTCGCTTACACTTGGATAAAGGACGAAACCAAGAATATAATTTCTTGGGATCTTTAATTTATTGTGCACATATCTGGTCGCCTGGGTTTCTGCACCTTGTGAGGATAGGTTAAAGATTTGTGGGTTACAAAAACTGGTTGACAGGCAGAAAAGGATGATGTGACTGAGACATACAAATGACTGAACGGGTTTCAAAGGATTAATACAGAGGAAATTTTTCAGAACTGGTGGGAGAACTATGGGCCATCCTTGGAAATTGAGCAAGTGTGTAGTTATCAAGAGTGTAAGGACTAGATTTTTTACTTGGAGAGCGGTGAATGAGGAATAGGTTGGCAGCGTCTACTGTGGGTGGCATAGGCATAATAGAAATAGGAATGAACGGAGGAATAGATTGACAGAGTCTGTTGTGGGTGCCATGACTGTGAATGAGTTCAAAGCAAAGTATGACAGTATTACATGAATATTGGATAATGCTTGGCATAATCCACGCATTATCCAATTATTTATTAATAATAATAATAAATTATTATTAATTATAATAACCTCCTTAACTCTGCTCATCAGGGTGTTCTTCAATAACCAGGTAATCCTATGAGCTATTCAGCCATTCTCCTTTGCTCATAATGCCAATTTTTTTTAAAGGAAACAGAATGGAGAAAATTAAGGGAAACCTTCGTCCAGCAGGGGACTGATCCAGGTTGAAGAAGAATAGAAATAAGTTTGGTACTTGATTTTCTTAATGTATTACTGACACTGTAAGAGAATAATTTTTTCCTTCAAAAATTCTATCTGCCATCAAGATGTTCAGCTATTACTGTTAATAGGTTCTTAAAACTATATGAACATTGATGGAAATGTGCGTTATAGTGGTGAGAAATAATTGTATAAGGTAACATAGAAAGTTTGAAGGAACCCATTTTTTATTTTAGTGACATATCTAAAATACAGTATACTGAAAAAAAAAAAAAAAAGGTGGTGGGGATGAAATAGGAAGCTGCTTTTCTTTGAACTGCTTTGTATTGCATCTGCTTATACACACCTCACTTACTGCAATCCTATTTTACTTCTCAAGAATAAATGTGTCCTATGTACACATTTTTGGAGGCAGTTTGCCTGTTTGTGGGAGAAAAAAACCCTAGATAAACTTAGGAGAAACCCTGCAGTCCACACCCAAGACCTTAAGCTCCTCACGTCGGCGACGAGAATCGAACCCAGGCATATGGTTACGAAGCACATAGCCACTCGGCTAACCATGCTGACAAAACTGAATAGCCTATATTTCTACCCACTGCAGGGTGGGTAGAAATATTTTGGATTTCGGTCTACTACTCCCATGGTGACCCAGTCCATATTCGGAGAGTGGACAATCACAACCATCCATGCCTACGCGGGATTCGAACCTGCAGCCTCTTGGCTGGAAAGCGCATACGCTAACCGCTTGGACAATCAGGCCAGCAAGAATAAACTGCTAGAAGAAATTGAGTTTGTCCCAAGTGATACAGCATCACTATTTTACTTCAAAATCTTACCTAGCAGATAACATATACATATAATATATACATCATTTATTCTGCACTTTTTATATGAACATCACATAATGAGCAAAAAGTATCCTAATAGCAAGAGTAATATTCCTTTTGCCAAAAGAACAAGAATATACATTTGGTCATGAATTTTTAAATGTGGAGATTCTAAAAGACTAAATGTATGCTAGCAATCAATGTTGATATGATATTTATGCTGTTATTCCTTGTGCAGCTTACTTTTGCTGAACTGATAGGCATTGCAGCTTCCAACATTTATATAACTACAATTTTGGAGCTCCCTATAAAAACTTTGATGGGCTCTTTGATACTTTGCAAATTTTAAGGGTTTCCCCAAAAAGCTTTTGAGACCTTATACTGTGAGTCCTTCTTGTAGAAAGGCTTATACACTGGTTAAACATGATTATTAAATACTTAAGGAATTGACAGCATATACTAGTATATAAATTAAATCAAACTTTAATATATACTTTCCAATATTTCGGCAACGTCACGTTGCCATCTTCATGTGAACTTAAGATAAAGACGTGCACGCAAGCACTACACAACAGCAAATGAGAAATGAAGTGAGGAAGTTACCATTTTCCTCAAGTCCTGACGGTGCCCCTAGCAGACTATATTAGGTGTTCTTGGCCGTTGGGCTGAAGTTTTCCTGATGTATGTTTCCTAAATTCAGGACAGTCTCATGCATCCAAATTTGTTGAGGTCTGGCATGTTCCTAAGGGCTGAGGCTGATTCCATGAATAGTCTTTCATATTTGAACTTGCTGCAGTGTATTACTGTGGCTTTCTTCCACCTTATTCTGTGGTGAGTATTCAAAGCATGGTCTGCAAGCCCAGAGTGGCTGTACTGGTGAAACTGCATGTAGTCCTTGTGTTCTGAGATTTGCTGTCCTGCCTGTTTGGCCAAAATAGGACAATTTACAGCTGCAAGGGACCTGGTATACACCAGGTCCCTTGTGTATACCAGGTAGGTCTAGGGGAAGTGGTTGGTCTTTAGTGGAGCAGATAAGGGATGTCAATTTTCTATATGGTCTATAATAAGAGGCCAAGTCATGTTTTTTTAAGATTTTATTGATTTTTTCTGAGGTGCCCCAAATGTATGGAACGGTGATGGATTTAGAGTAATCTTTGTTGTGAAAGGGGA
Organism: Typopeltis vanoorti; assembly: GCF_054136105.1. Classification (NCBI taxonomy): domain Eukaryota; kingdom Metazoa; phylum Arthropoda; class Arachnida; order Uropygi; family Thelyphonidae; genus Typopeltis; species Typopeltis vanoorti. The sequence continues at coordinate 92,230,809 of NC_143554.1, forward strand.
GAGGGGGGAGTTGTGGATTACTGGTTTTAGTATTTTTTTTTTGGGAGGGGGGAGGGTTGGCTGAGAAAGTGTTAAGAATGTGATTTAGTTCAGTGGTTAGGGCTTTGTCATTTGAACAGATTAGTTTAGCCCTGTTGAATAGTGTCTTAATAACTCTATATTGTTGGGGGGGGGGGAATTGTTGGTGAATGTATCTGCCTGTATGGGTGGGTTTTCTATAAACTGAGAAAACCAAGGTCCATCAGGTTGGCAGGTGACTAGTGTGTCTAGGAAAGGGAGGCTGTTGTTTTTCCTCTTTTTCCAGGGTGAACTTGATTCTGGGGTGTTGGTTGTTTAAGTGTGTTAAGAAGGAGAGGAGTGTATCCGAGCCACGTGGCCAAATAGCAAACACATCATCAACGTAGCGAAGCCATATGGTAGGTTTCTGTGGGGCAGAGTTTAAGACTTTCTCTTTAAAAGTCTCCATAAAGAAGTTGGCCAAAGGTGGGAAAGTGGTGAACCCATGGCTGTCTCCCTCTATCTGTTTGTAGAATTTTTCCTGCCAAACGAAATAGCCTGAGTTCATTGTGAACTGAAATAGGGCTGATATATCAGGAGATTCTAAATGACTAAATGTATTCTAGCAATCAATGTTGATATGATATTTATGCTGTTATTGTGAGGTTTGTGATATACTGTGAGGTTTGTGATATACTGTGAGGTTTCATGTAAGATAGATGCTAAATTTCTGATTTGCAGATACTTCCCCAAGTGTCCTGATGATAACTAGGCATAAAGTCCCTAAGCAGCACCAATTAAGTTTGTCAAAGTAAAGGTTTGTTTTTGAGATAAGCAATGAATTGATAGAAGATCATTTACAGCAAGTCAAAGGGTTGATGAATTTAAAAAAATAAAATAAAATAAAATAAAAAACTCTTCAGTCCTGAGTGCCTGCAGGTTATAAATGATGCAATTAGTATGAGATTTGTATTCATCTACCTTCTTCACTGGAGAAAACCATCAAAGAAGGTATTCCAAAGATTTTATTTTTTTCATATCAACAAGGTGGAGTTTCTTTTAAAGAACTTGCTTATTTGCACTTATGGGTCATGAGATAAACAAGCCACCTGAATTTAAAGCTTCAAAAAAAAAAATGTAGCACATGACAAATGGAATGCAACCCTGAGACTAAGGACTATATAATAATTCCACAGAAGAAACAGTAGAAAATTTTGTATACATATCAGCTGCATGTGCTCAGCATCCAGTACCAAGAAAATTTAGTTCTGAAAATAATAAAAAATTAATTAATAAAAATCTGTATCAAAAATATATGAATGACTTTTTCTCCATCTTTTAATAAAATGAGTATATCCTGGATGGCTGCAAGGTATACTGGCTTATGGAAAAATATTTTGACATGACAACAAAGTTCATTATTATGTAACAGTAAGGGTACTCCAATATCCTTACTGTTACATAATAATGAAGTGTTAAATCACCAATAAGGCATGCTTATTTGAATACTATCATATCCACTGTTTAATCAGCTTGCAATTGTAGCATGGCATTTAACAACTTAGTGTTAAATGAATAATACTGACAATAACAATATCTTCCTTTCTATGATTTACAATTATTTTGACTTGCCAATGAATTAGAACTTATGTTCAATGTGGGGCTTTCACAAACAAACAAACAAACAACATGCCTTACTTTTAACTTCACAGAAATGTCAGTTAACCTTGATCAGATATGACAAGCAGCGAATGTAGAAAGTTTTTCCATTTGGTTACAAATTAAATTAAACTTGCCTGGAAATCGCATTCTTATTTGATCCTTTATCCAAGTGTAAGAAAACAAATTGGCACGTGTATCTTCATGACTAGGCTAATTGTATATGGAGGCCTGTGACTTCATATCCTTTTGAACATGTATAATGCATAGCATTATACATGTTACATGTTATAACATGTTACATGTTCAAAAAGAAAAGGGTCACTACCCAGACAAGTTTCAACCCTTATTGAGGTACTGTTAATGTAAGGGTATCTCTCCAAAAACCCTGAGTGATCTACAAGATCTCCTCTAAATCTCACTGAGTGACCCAAAAGGACCACTGCTAAACTCATCATTCCTGACCTGAATTACTCCAGGGCAGGAAGCTCAGCAGTGGTCTAGCAGGAACCTCACATTCAAAACCACCCAAGTTCCAAAAAAAACTTTGAATAGGTGACCTTTAAAAGGCCACTGTGCAGTATCTGGAAACTTGTCAGTGTCCAAACAGGGTCACAGTCTAGAAAACTCCAGGAAATCAAGCCAAACCTCAGTCTAGCACAACTAGAGACAAAAGGCAGAACCTTATAGTCCTTATAAGGACTGGCTTAAAGGGGCGAAGCAAGAATGCTTTTCATCTTCCCCGTTATCTGTAGAGGACAGTGTAGGGATAAGGTGTTAATGAGCTATTAAAGCTCTGATCATGGCAAGAGGGTAACAGCAATAGCCAAGCCTCAGTTAGAACTTCATTGGCTACAGCACTGCCATCCATTACCCTCCAAGGGTATTAATCACCACATCTCACTTAGATACCAAGGTTGAATTAATGCAGAAGTTATATATTTATCATACACAAGGAGTAAAAAGGTGTATCACCTTATTATTAAAATATTTGAATGAGAGACAAATGAAGAAAGTTTTTTTTGCTTGATTACAAATTAAATTAAACTTTCGAAGAAATTATATTCTTAATTAATCTTTTATCCAAGTGAAAATAAACAAAGTTCGTGTGTGAAGTATCTTCACAACTAGGCTACTTGCATATAGAGGCTAATGACTTCACATCAGTTGCCATAGTATCCTTTAATGCAAAGCACACATCCTTTCAGACATATATAATGTTATGCATTAATTTAACTTCGTATCTCTTTTGGGTCTGGCTACCACTGATGAGACCTCAATAAAGGTCAAAATCAGTCTGGGTAGTGAACTCTTTCCATAATGCACAACATTATACATATACCTGAAAGGATGTGTGCTTTGCACAATGGAATACCAAAGCAATTGATATGAAGTCATCAGCCTGTATGTACAAGTAGCCTAGTTGATTTTATTTTATTTTTTTCATATCAACAAAGTGGAGTTTCTTTTAAAGAACTTGCTTATTTGCACTTATGGGTCATGAGATAAACAAGCCACCTGAATTTAAAGCTTCAAAAAAAATGTAGCACATGACAAATGGAATGCAACCCTGAAGACATTCGATGCACAAACTTTGTTTGCTTAAGCTTGGATAAAGAATCGAACAGGAATATTATTTATTGGTAAGTTTATTTTAATAATAGTAAATGTGATATGATGAAAATCATGAAATTAAAAATTAAGCACACACAATATTAACGACAAGCATGGCTTTTGGTTTTACATCCAGTGCATGAAAATATGTTATTAAATAGACCATAGCAACCTGCTAATAAGCCTGTGTGAAAACTATGGAATATACTTCCAAAGATATCTGGGGGGGGGAAAAAGTAGATGGGCACATGCCCTGTTTCAGTGAGGAACTCGAATACATGAAACTAATATCTAAATTACAAGAAAATACAGTCCTCCACTACACACACTGAATTTGGTGATCATTTTCATGCTCTGAAATGTTGTCTAACAGTTTCTGATTGGCAAAGTAGTCCTAATCTGGAAGGATGCAGTAGTTAGAAACATGCCTTTAGCAACAGGATAAGAAATATGTAGAACTATGAGAGCAAGATGCTATAAAAGGCTTCCATAATATCTTGGTAATGAGCTAGAAGAAAGTAGCTTAGAAAATATTGATTGGGAAGGAGATTAATAATGCTTAGGAACTGGACAGGAATTCTCTGAAAGTAGGATATCCTATTGTATCCTAAGGATTAAGAACACAGAGTGAGTGTGCAATGCTGAGCTGAACTGTGAAACTGAGTAGGATTTAAAAGTTAATGATGTATAAACAGGAGGGTGATTAGCAGTTACATTAATGACAAAGATAGCTAAGAAAGTTATGAGTGATAACAAACATAAAATTAAAATGCAGAAAAGAAACAGAGCCCACACCTTAAATCACATTAAGGTGTGGGCTCTCTGTGGGCTAGTGACTGATATCAAAGAGTTGTGCATGAGGGGAAAAAAAGTATCAAAGAGATCAATGGAAGATTATAAGCAGAGTTAACCTGCTTCCCACTAGGACTCAGAAGTACTAGTGGGAAGCATTACTATTCGATCTTTAAATCAATAATATTGTCAGTAAAGTAAGAGGAGATATTCAATTATTTAAAGATGATGATGAGAAGCTAAGGAAAACTATCAGTAATGTAGCTGATATTGTGCCTCTTTGGAAAGTTGAGCAAGTTGGAAATGTGCAAAAATGAGTAAGAATTCAAGTTTAATGTAATTAAACTCGAAGTTTTTGTACTAAGTTTAATCCAAAGTAGAAGGAGGAGGCAAGTGATTTGGAGATAATGGTGAGAGAGAAAGTTAAAATTTGTGGCATTGCAAAGGTGATGAACACGACCCAGAGGATTATTACAACACGGAGAATGATGTTGATAACTAGTGATTAACAGTATGGTGGTTACAAATATAATAATAACAATCAACTCATTTAACTCTAAATGGCCTTACTAACCTATTTAGAAACAAAAATCACAACCTTATTTAAGTTTTATATAATTAATCTTGCGCCTATTAAAATTATTTTAATATATTTAGAAACATTATATTACTACTATTAAAACTATTAAGGTCACTAGTGATGTGTTGCAGGGGTCAGTTTTGGGACCATTGTTGTTCAATTTGTATATTACTTGTACATTGGGATGGGTTTAACTATTGAGTGATATGCAGCTGTTTATTTTAATATATTTAGAAACATATTACTACTATTAAAACTATTAAGGTGGTGTGCAGCAAGAGTCACTTTTGGGTCCAATTTGTATATTAATGATATTGAGGTGGGTTCAACTAGTGAGTGATATGCAGCTGTTTGCAGATGATGCAAAATTGGGAAGAGCAATGCAGAGTCAACAGATTTTATTGCCTTACAGGAGGACTTGAATACATAGCATGAATGGGCAGGCAAGTAGAACTGTCAGTTCACTGTTGCAAAGTGTAAGGCTTGAAATTTTGTAAGCAGCAATGGGATGCAAAGTATACACTTGGTGGGGAAACTTTAAAGAAGGTAGAGGAGATGAGAGCCCTGGGAGTGTTGGTGGACAAGGACCTGAAATTCAGGGGCCACACTGCACAAGTTGTGAAGACATCACATCAGATAATGGCAATGATGTGGAGGATCCTGACATGCAGAAACGAAGTTATGATGCCATTCTATAAGGCCTTGATCAGGCCTCATATGGATTATTGTGCACAGATTTGGTCACCGGATTTTCATGGTGACGAGAATATGTTGGAAAGGGTCCAGAGAAGATATTCACAAAAGTGGTCTTTGGAATGTGGAGTATGGGAACAGATTGAGAGAATATAAACTGCAAAGCCTTGTGAATAGGAGGAGGAAGAAGGATATGATTGAGACTTATAAGCTAGTCAGGGGGTTGTTATCAGGTTGACATAGAGATGTTACATAAAATGGGAGAGGGGAGATAGAACAAGAGGCCATTGATGGAAATTGTATAAGGAGGATATGAACAGAGGAGTGAGGAAAAGGTTTTTTTACATGGAGGGTGGCTGGTGAGTGGTATGCAGCCCCTGAGTGTGTTGCAAATGTAGGCACATTGAATCAGTTTAAGGCACAATTGGATGAGCATTGCATGTGATAGTGTGTACCTCCCACAATGAATAACTGACTCCATGAAGACCAGATGTTAATAATAATAATAAACACATTAATAAGTTAAAGGTAAAGGTCTGTATATGCATTCACGGCATCAGTCTGCCTGAAGAAAGACCTAAACTCAATTCTAGTTGCCAACTAGAGAAACTTTTTCCTAAACCTTTCTTCAGCTAGTTCCCAAGTCAGTCTAATTCTGACATCAGTAAGTGGTTTTTTTCTCCCCCAGAAACTTGGGGTTTTTTTTGTCCCATAAACTCAAAAAAAAAATCAACCATATAACTCCTCCACGCTATTTTAGACAATAACATATTGTGCTATGGACCAAGATGGCTGACATCTCTTCACTGGATGCTGCTTAAAAGTAGTGATAGTCTTGGACCAGCTATTTTTGGCTTGTTGCTGATGGAGATTGAACTGCCTACTTGGTCTCCAAAAGCTAGATAGGGCTAAATAGGCCTGACATAGTACCTATATAATAAAAGGTGTTAGCAGGAGTTAAACATTATAAAAAATAGAAAAATAAAATGATTCAGAATGCTTTATCACCATTATGCAAGGCAACAGTGAAGATTCCCCAAGATACAGTGAAATACACCAAAATTCACCAAGAATACATATTTACAGACAAAAAAATACTCTCAGTGAGAAGTAGATGACATGATATGTAGATGATGGACAGCAGCACAGTCCTTGGATGAAGAATTAAACAGTGTGAATTGTGTGGTGTGGAGTGCCCTTCTGTGATGAGTCCTTGGAAACTTTACAGGCATCACATGATAATACATTCTAGCCATTGTGGTTATTAACCTGCAACCACTGTTGTGGCACCATGATATAACCCCCCCCTCATTACATTTTTCACTTCTAATTACCTTAACCTCCTTTTTATATACATCGTTTGATAAATATCATATACAGTACTTAATTTCAAAACAGTTCTGTTTTATTTAACATTAAATGTGAATTCTTTAACAGCTTATACCAATACTTAGTGACAGTTCCATCATTTTTCAAGTCTTCTTAGTTCACCATAATTTTACAACAGCTGATAAGAGTTAAATGACAATGACTAATGTAAATGGAGAAATGCTTATATATTTTAAGTAAAAAAATAAATAAAAACAATGAGATTGGTTTAAAAAATGACCTCATTCTTAATAAGAAGTCTTAGAAAACAAATTAACTCAGAACCACTGTTAAGAAAGAATGTGGCAATTACTATATATAGTTTATATATATATATATAATTAGCAGATAAGAAATTCAGAACAGGCATCCAATTTATCACCTCCTGAAAAATGAGACTACATAAACATGATGAAAGACTGAGACATAAATCAAAAACAATGTTAATTAATAATAATTACTTCTGGCAAATGATTTTTAATAGTTACAAAATTTTTGGTTGAGTTCCTTGATCATTCTCAATATAATAATAATAGTTAAAGAGAATAGATAAAATTACAAATAAGCATGTTAGAATGATGAGCATGAAGGTGAACATGAACTGTAAAGACCCAAGAATTCAAAAGGGGAAAAAAAAGTTCAACTGAAAATAAATGAATTAATTTTTTTTAAATAATTAATACATTAGTGAGGAGTATTAAGTACAATAACTCCCCCCCCCCAAAAAAAAGGAATATGTCTCAGGCAGTCATTCCTCTTTAAATTTGATTGATGAATAAGAACTTCAAAACTTCATGTAATACCTCCATGGAGTCGAAGGATGTAAAAGTGTGAAATGGCACTCTATACCACACAACCCACCCACACAAGAATAGTACTACTTAATCCACCATCTTTCTTTAATGAACCCTGTTTGGAAGAAACACCTTAACTGACAAGACACATTTATGAGACAGACTCATGGAATTTAATGTAATCTTGGTGCTCTTCTAAGCACACTAAAGCAGATTTAATCATCTGGAATATAAAACTCCTCAAAACAGGAATCTGGTGTATTCCTGGAAGGGATAAAAGAAACTGATCCTTCATTTGAACATAGAAAACATGCTATGCTAATTTGCAAACATGATGAAAGAAAACATGAATATTTACATGACATAAAAGCTTAGAGCTTTTCTGGCAAACTTTTGTCAGAAATAAGGTAGTAAAATATAGTAGAAATTCCTGTAGTATCTTTCCAAGAACAAGTAACAACAAAGAGGGCCATGGTATTTATTTTTTTTTTTTTTACAGATGAGATCAAACTTCATAACCATTAGAAGAGGAAAACTGATTTAATCAACCCCGGTAACTTTTCCAAAAGAAATTCTGTAGAGTATAACATGCGCATACAATAAACCAACCTTTTGCTAATTTCACACTTCTGAGAGGGAAGATGATGAAAAGAGACATCAGCATGTGCTTAATATTAGTTTTCTTTCTACAGACTGAAAACTGCACACTCCCATTTGGCTGTCTTAGGACGAGAATGTCTAGGAAAGGAAAGCTCTTATTGTCTTTTACTTCTAATGTAAATGTGATTTTTTTTTGTTTCCACTTTTTGCATTGGACTCTAATAGTAATACTATAGACTGAGTTCTCTCACGCTTGCAACATCATTATAACCTAACAACATGCTTATTTGTAATTATTAAAAGAACAAAGCATATCAAAAGTTCCTAGCAAGTCAGTAAGCATATGCTCTAAGAGAATATAGAAAAAAATGCAAGGAGACTAAGTAGTGTGTAAAAATAGCCAAACAAAAGTCTTGGGAAAACTTTGATAAGAACATAGAAGATAAATATCAGGATGCAGTGGGGCACTCAAGATTTAATCTTTGGAGGGGGGGAGTTAAGTATATGATTTGAGAATACACACTACGCATTGCATACGAGCTATGACTGAGCATCTGCAGTGATCGCCAATACATGATACCCATGATCTCCTTTGGCCCGGCTCGGGCAAATGAAGTAGTGCTCGGTCTGATGGAGCAATACCTCGTTCGCCTCGCGTTCAACAGTGGCTGTGATTCCCGAGAGCTATAGGGTATTCCCACCTTATGTGACGACTAATTCATAAGTAGTATAGAAATAGAAAACATGACACAATATAAATAAAATTAAAAAAATCATTTTAATTAGGAAAAGATTTTAGGAAAATTTTCTAGTGTTTTTTCCTTTTTCTTTTCGGGGGGCCAGAGCCCCTTGCCCCCCCCCCCTCCCTGGGTGTACCACTGTCAGGATGGTTGACAACATGTTCTGATAGCTGAAAAAGCTTGGGAAAGGATACTGTTGTAAAAGGAATCAGAGATGATAATGGTAACATGAAAATTAAGATAAATATATTCTAGATGTTTGGAATAATTATTTTGAAAGACTGTTAAATGAAAGGAGGATAGAACAGGATGGAAAATCTTAAGGAATGCAATCAGGAGATAGTACTTCAGGTGAAAAAAAAAGCCACCAAAAATCTAAAATGTGGAAAACGGCAGCTGAAGTAGATAATATTCGACAATTGGTCTGATGTTAAATCAGGTGTGAAACAAGGTGCATATTATCTCTTGTTATTTCATCATCTATATGGACATATTATGAAGGAAAGTGGCATTATGCCTGATATCAAAATTAGAAACTTTCAACTCAGCTCTTTATATTATGATGTTATACTCCTAAATAAATCCAGCACAAGTTTGCAGGATTCCATAAGCAAACCAAATAATTGCTGTAATAAATATAAGGCATTTAAATCACCAATAAAGTGATCAAAACTATGAAAATAGGCAGATTAAAAAAAAAAAAAAAAAAAATTATAAAATATTGCAGCCATTTAAGCACAATGATTGAATTTTTGAAGAGGGCAAATTAAATATGGAAACTGGCAACAGAATTAGCAAAACTGGTACAGTGGGGAGTCCACTGAAATTTATTCAGTGGACTCCCCACTGAAATTTCTAGAATAAGAGAGAAATTAGTCAGAACACTAAACTAACAATATACAAGACAGTGTTCAAACTAATTTTAACTTATGGATCCAAGAAGACTGGAAACCATAAAATATGAGTTCTGAGAAAAATTAGAGGAGTGAACAGATGACTTCAATAGCAGAATCATATTAAAAATAAAAATATCAGGAAGGAACTGGACATTATTAGCATTTAAGAATGTGTGAACAGAGCTTCTCAGGTGGTAGTTACTTAAACAGAATGGGAGAGGAAAGATTAGCAAAGCAGGTGGATGATTACAACATGGCAAGAAAAAAGACCAAGGTTTAGGTGAATTAATGCAGCTAGAAAGTGAATTAGAATACCAAAATTTAAGAGCTGACAATACTGGAGTCCACACAGATAACAGACTAATCTGAAGGGAAATGTCAGAAAGTTAGTAATAATGTCAAGTTTTCATAGAATAGAATATAATTATGATAAAAGTTATTTGCTACATCAATAATTTCCATTGCTATGATTAATTCTGAGGCTACATCAAAATAAAAAAAAGTGGGGAGGAAGGGGGTAATATTTTTGATAAAAACATAATAGTAATAAATAAATAAATAAAAATGTGTTCCTTAAAAAAAAACTCACCATTATAAGAAAAGTGTGTGCAGGGAAGTAAGAGCAAGTTTTCTGTGTGGAGTGTGGATGGCAAATGGAATTCTTTTCTGAATGTGTGGTGATTGCCGGAACAGTGAATAAATTTAAAGCATAGTTTGATAAGCACTATTTATGTGACAGTGAGAGCTTCTGTGATGAGTGTTTTGACTCAATGGAGGTGTGACAATAAAAATAATAAGGAAGAATAATAATTACAAAATTTTGTAGTCTAAACTTAAGCTACTTTATATCTCATCAGATTTATTATTATATACTTGATTATTCAGTAGGAAAAAAAATATATATGTACATTATGTAAAGTAAAAGTAAACTACAGTAAATAAAATGACAGCACCGATGTAGTGCCTTATATTTTTCCTTTTTTGGGGGGATTATTGGTTATTAATTCGGTTACTGTCTTCAAGATATTATAGATACTTTGAATTAGATATTATTATTATTATTATGTGAAACCTCTAAGGAGTTCAAAGGCTCATCGAGGGAGAGCACCTACTCTACAACTCTGTCTCACCACTTAATCCACAAACCACAGTGAACCGCAACTACTATCATCATCTACACCAATGCCATCTACTGCCCACTACCACTAGTATTTTTATCTGTAAATTGCATGTGTTCTCAAGGACGATTTGTCTGTATGCTGGATGAAAAATCCAAGTTTCCAGGAGAAAAAACCCTGCTAACTCACCTTCAATTGAAAAACTGAAAATGTTGTAAAAGAAAAAAGCACTAACAGACTATGTGAAAGCTTAACTGCTGTACTGAGTTTACTCTACAATGAGAATAATGTAGTTCATATACTCACTGAAATGCAAGATAAATAAAAGGAAATGAAAAATAAGATTACAATATGAAGGTATGGGATTCAATGAAGATTAGAAATACTCCTGAAAATATTCATTACAGAATCAGCTATGGATTAATTGCCATTATTTTAATTCAATCCCGAGTTAATAAGGAAGGCTAAATTTAATTTTCTTAATAAATAATACATACTAAGTACTATTTTACACAGTATTGGTAACTCATAAAGCATGGTAAAATACACCTTTTTCCTCCCACACCGCAATGTACATGAAATATTGCTCATTCAAAATGGATACTAATCATACAACCCTTATACTAATATATTTAGAATACTTTAATGGATTATAAACTACTATGATTCATAATTCATACTGTGAGAGAAACCTTTCTCTCACAGTATTAATTGTTATCTAGGCTATTGTTATCTGTGAGAGAAAGGTTTCTCTCTCTCTTTCTTAACTTACTTGCATTATACAGAGTGCATTAGACTAATCAAGTAAAACAACAACATGGCTCTATTAAAAAATGCAGTGGCTTAGATTCCCATCGCATTCAAAAATTAAGATATGGAGGTTACTTTATTTTTTTTCTTCTTCAATCAGAAAGCAAATTTTTAAAGGTAATCAAAGCAAAGAATTTTTTTAAAGTCATATTTTCACTTTCAGGTATACAACAACAAATACTCATTGAGTATTCAATCAATATGAGATGAGAGGAAGTAATTAAACATAAGAGTTCTTTTGTTACATGATATAAGGAAAAATGATTATGGAAGAATAACTTTTAATGAAAGGAAATGAAAATATAAGATTACAACATGGAGGTATGGGATTCAATCAAGATTGAATGGTAAGATGGTGAGAGAAGCAGAAGAAATAGTTGAATTATTGATTGAGCACTTTGCAAGGATTTATCATTTGGGAAGAAGATAATACAGTGACAGAAGTGACTGGAAGAAATGTGGGTAGAGGTAGTTGAAATAGACAAGCTAAAGATATTACAAAATCTTGATATGCATACAACCATGAGACTGGATGGAATATCAACCCATGCATTGAGTACATTCAAGAAAATAGGCACTGCCCTCAACCAGGCTATTTAAGTTTGAGTGCTATCAAAGGTACATATGGCAAATGTACATGCACCAACCAGTATCTCTGGAATGATGGTTATAGTAATGGTTGGCTAGAATTCAGAAATGAGTGGATATAAATATAATCTCTATGGCAAAATCACAGCACTGAGAAGGATGAATCTCTGGGTTAAGTTGTTTCAAATTACAGCTAAAGTAGCTAAGACTGAGGCCAATGTGTTATATCTATCAACTCCATGCATTCTGGCTGATATTCTACACTGTGGGATCAAAAAAGAGAGAAAAAAAATGGAGGGATAAATCTATTATGCAAAGTGGAGTAAACAGTATGAACAGGAATGGATAAGGTGGACAGATAGAGATCAACAAATAGTCTATGATGAGGCAGAACAAACAAGAAGGCAGGTGACAAGTGATGTCCCACAAGGCCATGTATGTGAACACCAACTGTTTAATTTTTCCATCAATAATATTAAGAATGATTTGTGGTAAAATATCCAGATTGTTCTGATGATAAAATGGGGAGAACAGCTAATTCTGCAGAACAAAACAAACTGACACATTGTGTGTGGAGGATAATGGCTGACAATTTAATTTAATGTAGTAAAATTTAAGGTAACGTGCTTTAGACTAAATGTTTTTTTGCAGGGATGGGAAAGTGATGGTGGTCAGAGAGTTGAAGTATAAAAGACATATTGCAAAAGGAACACTCAGATGTTGAAAAACACTGACAAGTAAGGATAAAGTAGCTATTATTCCTCTTTTAAGGCCTTGATATCATCACATCATCTATAGTATATTCAGACTTGGTCACCTGGATCACTGTATAAGGAAGTGGGAGGCGATCCACTGGCAAAAAACTATACGCCGAATGGTCTGTGGAATACTCCACGGACCAGTCGTGGGTCAGAGAAGGGGGTTTATTAAGATTAATACAATGGAAATTTTTCAACAGGATAAGATTGGAAAGAACAAATGGTTCACTCCTGGATGTTGTGTACAATAACTTTGAGAGCAATGAATGGGTGGAATAGGTTGCTGGAAGGTGGCCATAAAGCACCTTCTCAGTGAACGAGTTAAGGGTAAAAAAAAAATAGCAGGGTATGGTGTGAATAATGGTTACTGGGAGCATCCTACAATGATTCTTCAGGTCCCATACATATGCCCATATAATAACATGATTCATAATGCCCATGTTAACTGAATTCTGTGATTTCAGAGCACGTAGGTTTCATTTCTTATTATCCTACATGGTTTGTGTTTATTTCCATTCAGACTTAATATCAGTAAAAAAATTATAACTTATGAAAATAACGCGTTTCGTTTTGGAATTTTTAAACTCCTCTAATATTGTCATATAATCAATTAATGTAAGTAATAAACTATATATTAATATGAATCAGGGGTGAGCGGATAAGTAAAATGTACCTTCAAAAGTGTCATTATTATTCCATATCAATAAATTAATAACACCAAAGACTGCTCATATGAAACGAGTGACGTAACACCAGATCTTACTTAAACATAGCGCTTAGGTGTCCTCCAAATTGCAACTATGTCATCACAATTATAATAAGAGGAACACTGCTAATTGTCCATATCCCAAGGACCAGCATATTAAAAAAATGAAATTAAAAAAAAACTGAATGCTTAAACTAAGTTAACATTGTAATACTCCATTCAGAATAATACACTATTCTTTCAGATACCTGAATGAATCCTTATTATTCAGATATGATGATTTACAAATATTATTTAGAACTCAAGTATTTGTTCATTCTTTAGATAAACACAATTATAATTCAACAAATTTATTCGCATTTTTTTTTTATCAACGAATTCATTCACGAACCATTACTACCTGTAAAATTGCAACGCAAATTACCAAATCACCTCTATTTGTTGGATAAAAACTCATTATTAAAGCGATAATAACTTATTAATTCCAATATTAGTATCGTCTCTTTTCTTCCAGATGGCGCTGCATTATTTGTATAACTGTGGATACCATCAAACAGCAGCTGCGTTGTTTAACATGAACTTCCTCTGCAGTTTTCTTTTCTCCCTCCGTCTCGCTAACGGTTCGAAAACCCAAACTGCTGCCCCCAGAAATTGTCCAATACCCAAAATTGTTTGACAAATACCATAACTTCCAGTTGCTTCTAAGATATACCCTGAAAGTAAAAGGGATAGAAAGCTTTAATGTCGACAAATAATTAAGACTGCAAGAGAATTTTTAATAAAAATCATACAAAGATCTTGTTGAGGAAATCATCGTAGTGATGTGTGTGTGCATATATATATATAATCTATTATACATAGGCTGACCATACGTACCGTTTCGAACGGGACAGTACTTTTTTCATATTTCCCGGCCGTCCCGTCGTTTTAATAAAAATGTCAATTTTGTCCCGTTTTTAATAAAACCTATAAATATATTTTGATATTGGTCGATCATAAATTATTATTCATAACCTATAATCGTATATCAATATCATGAATACCAGTAATTTGTATAACCATGGACAGTGGCGCACTCAGGATTTAACCTTGGAGGGGGCCGAGCACTTAAGATTTAATCTTGGGTGGGGGGAAGTTAAGTATACGAGTTGAGAATACACACTACGCATTGCATACGAGCTATGACTGAGATCTGCAGTGATCGCCAATACATGATACCCATGATCTCCTTTGGCCCGGCTCGGGTAAATGAAGTAGCGCTCGGTCTGACGGAGCAATAATACTTAGTTCGCCTCGCGTTCAACAATGTGCCGTGATTCCCGAGGCTATAGGGTATTCCCACCTTATGTGACGGCTAATTCATAAGTAGTATAGAAATAGAAAACATGACACAATATAAATAAAAATAAATCATTTTAATTAGGAAAAGATTTTGGGAAAATTTTCTAGTGTTTTTTCCTTTTTCTTTTTTTTTTTTTTTTTGGGGGGGGGGGGGAAGGGCCCTTCTCCCCCTCCCTGGGTGCGCCTTTGACCATGGAGTCTCATTGTAAATATCGATATCTGCTGTGATTTATTCAGAGAAAATAAATACCTTTTGGCAACACTTGCGTCTCAGACGCCGGGTATGTTCTGCTGTATCGTTAGTTTTTATTTTGTCTGTATGCTAACCGGTGGCTTCGTTATTCAATGCAGGTGGTCTAAATTTCATAATTTTTACAGTTTTAAGTTTCATTTTTTAAAGCTTTAAGTCTATCCTTGCAATATCAAAGAGGCGAAACTGCAGTTTTAATGACGATCTCCAGAAAGAATTCAAATTTATTAAACTGGACAAGCTGTGTAGTGATGGAACAAAAACGGCATTGTAATGTCCATTTTTCCGTTGCTCATGAAAGTAGAAGCGATATCTACATAGCCAGAAAAATAAGGATGCTGGAAAATACTCTGGCTCTAGTTAAAACATTAGCTCGTTTATGGTGAGACTTTATGGTGACAGCGAAAGTGATAAAATTGAGCAAGTGAAGCTCTTGTTGCATATCATACTATGGGTCACAGCCAAAGTTTTCGTGCAAATGACTGCTTGTCGACATTGATCAATAAAAGTTATGAACCAAAATTTTCTTCAGCATGTACCAAATCAGAAGCAATAATTACCAACGTTTTATCACCATACATATGGAACAAAGTAAAACGTTTTTTAATCGTCTTACTTTTCATGGAGACACCGTTAAAATAATAATAATAATAATACAGAATATTACATAACCACCCGTCCCGTTTTTGCAATCCCAATGTCCTGTTTTTGTCTCAAGAAATTATGGTCAGCCTAATTATACATCATGAATTACTGACATAAATTATCACCTTTTGAAATACATATTAAAATAACTGAATAAAATTTAAAAATATACCATACAAACCTGTAGTATAAAGTATTATTTTAATATAGTAATTCTGGTCCCTAGACCAGATGAACATTTTTCTAGGCCTTTCTTCGACCGATTACGAGTTAGTCGATCTCTGGAATGGGAAAGTAGGATTTTTCATCCCGCAATTCAAGAAAATCGACTGCAGAACGCAAACTATTTCAGACAATACATAATGTTAAGGACCATGAAATGGCCTCAGTTATCTGTCGTACTCTCTTCCCCGGATGTCAATAAAAAATTACTGATAGCCTTGGGCCAGTTATCTGTGATTGGCTAAAGGTACAGTTGCTTACCCTCTCCCACTAGTTTCCAAAAGTTAGTTATAGCTAAATGACCTTGCCTACTACACCCTCTAGGGCAGTGCTTCCCAAACTTATGGATGTAAAAGCCCACTTTGGAAAAATTAAAATATTTCACACACCCCTCATCGAAAAAAATCATAATACAGACATATATTATCATAATATTTATTGTATTTTTATTCAATACAATTTATATTCAAGATTTTGCGTTGGTAAGCTTTTTTTGTACTTTTTATGAATATCTTTGAAATGAAACTTATATGAATAAGCATATATTTACTAATATTCATTAAGCGTCCAAATGCGCACGAAGCAAAATTTCTGAACCAACACCAATGTGTGATTTTTTCCATTAAAATATAAAAAATAACAAAAAATAAATAATAAAATTAAATACGCTTCTTTTAAGATAAAAAAAAATCTACTTAGTCTTAAAACATTTTAAATTTGTTTTCATTATTACACGGGGTTCCCCTCAACAAAACTTACGGCCCCCAAAGGGGCCGCGGCCTACAGTTTGGGAAGCGCTGCTCTAGGGAACAAAAGGCGTTAGCAGGTTTATAATGTCCGCTCAAATCGGCTAACACCTTTTATTCATTTATTTCACTAAGCCCTAATTAACTTTTGACGACTAGTAGCAGGGTTTCCAGCTTTAGCCAATCACAGAATATTTAGCACAAGACTGTTAATTATTTCAATTTGCACCAAGGAGGAATGTGCGGCAGACAATTGCCACAGTCATGCAGTCTCAGCATTTCTTAATACGTTAATAAATTTTATTTCCTTCCTTCCATGTGATCTTTTCTCCTTATCTGTCTCTGTCTCTGTAATTTGTGCTAATTTGTCCATGAATGTCTTTCACATCATCTATATAGACTGGGGATGTGCAAAGCAACAAGTAACTGTATACAGTATTTTGTGCTATTGGCTTCTCTCTTAAATGGCTTAAATGGATTGCCTTCCACTTGCCTGTCTTCTGATCGGGAATATGTGGATAATCAGGAATGGATGGTAGAATTTTTTTTTATTGTACAAAAGCCATTAAGTATTGAATGCATTCCTGTGTGTGTGTGTGTGTGTGTGTGTGTGTGTGTGTGTGTGTGTGTGTGTGTGTGTGTGTGTGTGTGTGTGTGTGTGTGTGTGTGTGTGTGTGTGTGTGTGTGTGTGTGTGTGTGTGTGTGTGTTAGAGAGAAAGAGAGGGTAATCTAAGTGGACTAGGAAGGCTTGATGCACTGTTCAAAATGTGAGAACTTTTCACAACCTGAGAAATTTTCAGATTGTGTACATTTGAATCTATATAGTGTTAAAAGGTTTACATGTGAGAAGTTGTGACGTGAGTGGAAGGAGAAACGATGTATGATATTTTAGAGGTTGTGAATATGATGATGCCTGGCAATGCTAGATGATAAATCAGACTAAGAACAGAAATTTGATCATGACAAAACAGTTCAGTGTTATCAAAAGTAAGGGGGCAAAGTACAGTTTGATCTTTCATATAAAAAATAGGACAGGACTGTATTTTAGTAGCAATCAGCTCAATAGGTTGTGCTCCTCCAATGGTGAGCGGTAACGAGAGCAGTTTTAAGGGAATTTGTTTTTGGAAGATCTTGAAGCTTGGGATTTTTCCGCCAGTGATGGAGGATCCACAGTTCTGAGGTACTCGGGAAAGCGTTCCCAATAGCAAAACACTGGAAGCAAATCATATGATGGTAGCTTGATAAGTAAGTCTCTGTCAAAGACATCATCAAATGACATAGAAATACCTACAGCGCCAGAATCGATACTCGTAATCACTAATTAGCTGATGCGTAATCACTAATTAGCTCCAGGCGATGAAGAAGTTGGCCTTCTCTATTCTTTTCGAGGGAAGTGAGGCAAAGCCAGTAAGACGACAGTTCGATGACTAAATTGTATCTTCCTTTTTTGAGATAACCTGAATAAAGATTTTCTTTCATGCTGTAAGGAATATATTTCACGAACACAAGACTATAAAGATTTGGGATGATTCTAATTCTGTAGCACAACGTTTTCAGAAAGAAGTCTTGTGATGTCTTTTTGAAAGAATACATTGGAAAGCATGCAGTGAACCATGTATTTGATATAGTGGGAGTGATTTGGCTAGGATTATCTGTACAAGACTTATCTTTGGCTTTATCATGGGAGATACTGCCTCAATGTAAGAGAGATAAAAGTTATGCTCGATAGCCTTTGTGCCTTATTATGTGTGTGTGTGTGTAGAAAGTTTTTTAACTTGGGTATATTATGTATTCAAGATACCAAGTAATTTTATATAAACTTGGTTTTTAATCCTATTAAGCAAACAGACAAGTAAGTCAAGTTTGCGACTGCACGTGGTAAAGGAGTTGCCTCGGACTGGCACTACCATGAGTTGCCTCAGACTTGCACTACGTGCAGGCGCAAACTTGACTTACTTGACTGTTTGCTTACTTGGGAAATAGGATTATAAACCAAATTATTTAAATTAAGGGGATATTAAATCCCACATTGGATCTTTATTTGAGTAATTTAAAACCAAGTTTATATATATAATATAGTGGAGTTACTGAGCGCGCACTTTGCAAAAGCATATCATCCAGGTGGTGACATTGAAAAAATGAAGGAACCATTAGTTTATACGGGAATAGTGATGAATGAAGTGGAGGTGACTAGTCTATTACAGAACCTTAATGTGAACACATCTGTGGGATTGGATGGTATACCGGCACGGGTCTTGCGTGAAGCGGCTAAGGAATTATCAGTGCCCTTGACCATGTTGTTTAATCTGAGTCTCAGGTCTGGTTTAGTTCCGAAGGTGTGGAAAGAGGGGAAAATAGTTTCACTGCATAAAGGAGGATCCAAGACTATGGTTGCAAATTACCGACCGATCAGCATATCAGGAGTCGTTGTCAAGGTCTTGGAGAAAGTAGTCAAGGGAAAAATACAGGAATGGATTGATGAAAATGAGATACTGTACAGGGGACAGCATGGCTTTGTGAAGGGTAGATCATGCTTCAGTAACTTGCTCAAGTTTTATAACAAGGTGACGGCTGAACTGGATGAGGGAAATGGGTTTACAGTGATACTGCTGGACCTGGCAAAATCGTTTGACAGGATACCACATGGAATACTAATCCGTAAACTACAACATATGGGAATGGATATAGGGTTGGTGAGATGGATAGGTGGTTGGTTGATGGAGGGATATCAAAGAGTAGTTTATTCAGGAGTAGAGTCCAAAAGACGGCCTGTGACTAGTGGTATGCCGCAGGGTTCTGTTCTTAGACCACTGCTGTTTAATCTGTTCATTAACGATATAGGGAAGGATCTAAGTGGAACAATTCATTTGTTCGCTGATGATGCAAAGTTGGGTAGGGCAATAGTGAATGCAGAAGATGTCAAAGTCTTGCAGGATAACTTAGATAGATTGGAATTCTCGGCTAAGGAGAATGGATGTCAATTTAATGTGACAAAATGTAAGGTTATGCATTTTAGGGTGAAAAGATTAGCAGCAGTATACCACATTGGTGGAACTGTACTCCAAGAGATTGATGAGGCCAGGGACTTGGGAGTGTTGGTGGATAGGGAGATGAAGTTTAGGGGGCACATTGCAAAAGTAGCTAAATCAGCTCATCAACTCACTTGGTTGTTGAAAAATACTTTGACGAGTAGAGACAAGCAAGTTACTGTACCTCTGTACCGAGCCTTGATAAGACCTCATCTCGACTGCTGTGCCCAAATTTGGTAACCTCGGTTCCTTCTTGATGGGGAGGAGGTGGAGAGGATCCAGAGGCGAATTACTAAGATGATAATAGGTCTATGGAATGAACCATATGAGAACAGGTTGAAGATTTGTGGGTTGCAGAAACTAGTTGATAGGCGGAAAAGGGGAGATATGATTTAGACATTCAAATTGCTAAAGAGATTCTATAGGATTAATTCAGAGGATATTTTTGAGATCAGGACTGGTGGTGGGAGAACTAAGGGACACCTATGGAAGCTGGGCAAGAGTGTGGTTAGCAGGGGTGTTAGAGCTAGGTTCTTTACTTTTAGAGTGGTAAATGAGTGGAATAAGCTGCCAGAGTCTGTTGTGGGTGCTATGACGGTGAACGAGTTCAAGGCAAGTTATGATAGATACTGTGAGAATGTAATCGCATAGTTGTGTGGACATGATGTTTAGGGCCTCCCTCGATGAGTCTAAGGACTCCTGGAGTCGCCCGAAATAATAATAATAATAATAATAATAATATATTGCCTCGGACTGGCACTACCACGAGTTGCCTCAGACTTGCACTACGTGCAGGCGCAAACTTGACTTACTTGTCTGTTTGTTTACTTGAGAAATAGGATTAAAAACCAAATTATTTAAATTAAGAGGATATTAAATCTCACATTGGCTCTTTATCAAGTTTATATAAAATTACTTGGTATCTTGAATACATAATATACCCAAGTTAAATAACTTTCTATATATATATATATATATTTACAGTTGCGATTTGTAGTGTAGGTTTAGTGCGAAAATAAAGGTTCCTCCTTGAGCTACTTGTGAAATGCTGATTTTTTTTTTAATTTATTAAATATTTATTAAAAACAAGAAAAATGAAGATCTTAATTTCAGTTATTCAGTTAGAGCAAGTTAATGGATTAAGAAGCAAGTTTGTGGACAATGGAAACAATAATCAGAAAAGAGAAGCAGAAATCACGGGGAAAATGGTAGTGGCAGTAGTGCGATCATTTATCTTTGTGTTAAGACATTGGGAGCACAACTCCCGCATGTACTGGATATTCCATACATTTATTACAACAAACTATAGCATTAAAACACTCCCAACTTCCATGTTTATTTTGTTAACATTATTGCATTGTAAGCTACCACTGTGGTTATAAATACAGTGTAATCACCACATTATCAAAATTTGATTTCCTTTAACGCTAAAAATTATCAAGTTCTCCGATGATAATTCATTTGATAATTCTTAATAGGAGAAACGTTGCTGTCGCCTGCAGTAGCTGATTTGGTGAAAACGAAATCAAATGGAATTATTACATATTTCATATCGATAATAAAAAGAGAATGAATTAAATATTTTTCTCTGTGGAATTTCCACTTAGAAGAGATTAATTCTGGAATTTAAAGCAGATTGTATTTGTGAAACAGAAATGGAAATATGATCTTCGCGCCATCAGTGCCACTCTTCGTAAAGATTCTATGATAAGAACGAATTTGTTTATTTATATTTTATTTAGTCAGTTAAAAGTTTTTTTTTTAAAAAAATAAACCTGAAATCCTATCGGTAAGAAAAATTATTCTATTTACACCTTTTAGACCTATTGTTGTATGCAAATTTTTTAAATGCAATTGTCTAATTCAATAGAATATTAATTTAACCCCGTCTTTGCGAAATTGCATTATATTTATTAAATTTCTTTCTCTGTCGCACTTTTTTTTAAAAATCACTTATAACTGTTAAACCATTTTTAAACAGTAAATCATTATTACAACCGCAAGTTCGCTCTTGGCTAACTGCTTGACTAACTGTATATACTGTGCCCTACATATATTAATTTATTGAAAGAAGAATAAAACAATTGAAGAAAACTAGTTTGAAATGTCAATTATCTTCTTAAAACATTTAGACAGCAATTCTCAGAAAAGCGAGTAGGGTGTGTGTGTGTGTGTGTTGGATACGAGGAAAGACCTCGTATTTGGTCAGAATGAACAAAAATTAATGAGGATAAATAAAAGTGCCAACAAAGCCAATATCTTACAGCGGTGTGTGGCATATTTCTGCTGTATAGATGGTTGGTTTTTTCTGGCTATTTAGATTAGGCCAAAGCACTTGTATTATGTCTCAAAAGAGTGTATACATCCTCAGGCCTGTTTTGTGGGAGGAAAAAATTCTGCTATCTTCGTACAAGATCGAATTTCGATCTGAATAAGATTAAATAAATGTTATTTTTAACATGTTAAAATCTTGTAAATGTTACTCATGCCTATGTGTGTGTGGGTATGTGTGTGTCTAATCAAAAGCAGCCAGTGATGCAATGAAAAAATCAGTACCACACTGGAATATAGCTGAGGAAGATGATATTTTTACATACTTGATTTGTATGCGATGAAAAACGTTTAATTTTAAGCCAATCATATACTAAAATGGGTACAATTAAAAATATCCTTAATTTTGAGAAGGAAGGCATTCTCACTCTGCCTTATATTAGCTTTAGGAGCTTGGAAATTTTTACATTAAAGAAAACCTTAAAGCTAAAGAGACGTAACAGCTCTTTGATGTAGTATAAAGAAGCCTATACACTTCCTGTTATTACTAACAGATATGTTTTCATTTCTCGGAATGTGAAGATGAGACATAGTTGTATAGCGTCACCACTTTCCAAAGTACATTCTGTAGGTTTGCGAAGCTTACATTGGCATGAACATTGCTGATTTTTTTTTTTAAAACATATCTCCTTGAATCGAGACTCGTATAAACATTGCAAACGTGAAATCATTTTAAGCTCCTCCATAGCGTAGTTGAAAAAACAACAAAATATTGCTCTACCTTCCATTGGAAAAGATCGGAGTTCGATTCCCATCACGACGAGAGAAATCTTTTTATGGGATTTTTTAATTGAAGGTCATTTCGCCGATCACATGTGGAAGTAAATGGGACTTTACCTCCCAGAAACTCGGGTTTCCACATCGGTAGCCTGGATGACAGCCAAAGGCCGTTGAACGTTTTCTATGATCTGACCAGATTGCATTTGTTTACATTTACAATCTCGGTTCATTGAACGAGATATATACTATGCATGAAAACTTTCCGGTAGACTAGAGTATCCACCGCAACCACATCTTCTGCTTATATTCTCATATAAGAAAATTTTATATAATAAGCAAATTAAGCTGTGGTTTCGGCATAACTAGCGTACTCTTTAAATTAGAAATATAATACATCCATTATTCTAAAGAAAACGCCTTCAAAGTCTTTAAGTACAGAAGAAAAGCTAACATTTCATATTTCTAACCCAAGAAGGCAAACTAGCTTTTGCATTCAGGGATCAAACTTTCAGAAAGGATAGCTTATATACTTGGGTGGTTTTCAACGTTCTCGGCCTGGACCATAAATGGTAATACCACCGGCAAGGGTTTTTTTTTTCAAGGTTGGTGCATCGGTCATAAGCATCCATGTGAAATTGCAAGTCATTCTATGAAGTATTTTTTTTTTATACAGCTGTAGGAAGCCAAAGTGTTGTCTGTATCCCTTGAAATGGATAAAAATGAGTATCGTGTCGTTATAAAATTCTTTGTAAAAGAAGTTTAACGCCAAAAGAAATTCATTCGAAGTTCATAAAAGTTTATGAGCACTCTTCTCCTTCGTTTCCGACAATTAAGAATTGGGTTGCCGAGTTTAAACGTGGCTGTATCAGCCTTATGTTGTTACACTTTACGGACGTAGAGTGTAACAACACCCGAAATCATTGATCAAGTGCACGATATGGTATTGGATGACTGGCGAGTCAAAGTGCCTGAAATTGCTGAGACTAGAGCCATTTCAAAAGAACGTGTTGGATACATTTTGCATGAAGAATTGCAAATGAAAAAGCTTTGCGCAAGATGGGTGCCGTACAGATCAAAAAACGCACTCGCATGAAAATCTCTGAACAGTGCTTGGAGTGTTTTAACAAGAATAAAACTGATTTTGTGCGTCGATTTATTACTATGGATGAGACTTGCATTCACTAGTATACATCAGAATTCAAAAACAGCAGTCAAAACAGTGAACAGAAGCCGGCTGTGCAGCGCCAAAGAAGGCAAAGTCATGGCATTGATGTTTTGGGATTTATTAATTATCTTGAAACGGGTAAAACAATAACCGGGAATATTATTCCGGTTTGCAGAAAGAAAGAAAAAAAAATCTTTCATCAGGACAATGCACCTGCCCACAAAGGTGTTTTGGCAATGGGAAAATTAAGGGATCTGCACTATGAATTGTTGGAACATCCACCCTATTCCCCAGATTTGGCTCCGTCTGACTTCTATCTCTTCCCAAAACTAAAACTCTTCCTCGCTGCTCAGCGTTTTTCTTCGAATCAAGAGGTGATTGCAGCTGTAGAGGGGTATTTTGCAGATCTTACTGAGAACCACTACAGGGACCAGATAATGGTGCTGGAGCATCGCTGGAAAATGTATTAGTCTTAAGGGAAATTATGTTGTAAGATAAAAATAATTTTGAAATTATAAATTCGTTTTTTCATTGTTAGGCCGAGAACTTTTCAGACTACCACGTAAATAACTTGTTTGCATTTTGCCAACAAGTTATTTACTTTTGATGTTGATCAAAAGTAAATAATTTCAGGTCGATCGCACTACTTGATGAATACGATCCTGAAGAACGGTATTTTACTTTATTTTTGGTGCAATTTTTAGGGGTTCAAAAAGTTTTAGTTGGCATTTTTAGCTCTGATCATGGACTAACGATGTATATCAGTCATTGATAATACTGATATACGTTGAAATTATGGCGCCATCCATATGATGCCACCTCCAGGACTTGGTGGAAATCATTCATGTGTATTTTGTTGGACAGAATTATGAAACTTGTTGCATACGATCATCAAGGTATAGTCTACATGGTCTTGAGCAACTTGTAGCAGACAACCAAGGGCATGCGTCATGTTGCATCAGTTCTTAGACGACAATTGAGACGCCCAGAACGATACTGAGCTATATCATGGAGTCCAGCCTGTAAACAGGTGGTTCAAGAAATAAATGGAAAACATTATCCATCTTAAATGTTCACAAATTCACATACTGAACCTAATCGAGACCTGTGAGATATTATAGAATGTACTATAGAGATAATAGAGCAGTGTGCGCATCTATACAAGCATTGAGGAATGCCCTGTGAATGGGAGCACAATCCATTTCTGCGTTTAATAAGTTGAAATGTATTGTGTTCAACGTTTTATCCAACCAACCAACCTATTTTTTATATTCGTGTGAAAAACAGCCCAACACACACACACGCGCATACAATTAAGAAGTTAAAGAAGCTGCCAATTAAGAAGTTTACACCATGTTAATATAAGTATTGGGAGTTCCTCTGTTTTAGAATGAAATATGCTGACATGTATATTCCTGTTGTCACACATGACACATATGAATTATGAATTAATTTTACTTTAAGGCTAACAGTATCACCATAACCTGCTGAACATCTTTATAGGATGCGATATCAACAGCATACACATCATGATTTGTAAATCATCACCCCTAGCAAAAAAAAAAAAGGGAAAAAAAAGCATAAGGCGACTGCAAAATCTAATATTAAGGAACCAAAAAGAATGGAAGGGTGTTCTCTCCTCCACACAGCCCATCATCTCTACACTATTTAATTCTCCTTCGACACATATACATACTACGCTGCTACCTGCCATCCATACCCTACCTGTCATCTACCGCTACTAACAGTGTTTTTCTCTGTTAACTGCGTGTGTTCTTTGGTCAATTTTCATACGTGTAGGGTGAAAAATCCAAATTTCCAGGAGAAAATCATTGTTATCTCCTTATGAGATCAATTAACTCAGATTAATTTGAAGAAAGAAAAGAAAAAAACATAAAAATTCACCTCCTTATGATGAGAATTGAACTCGGGTGTTATTGAGTGGAAGGGAGCAATAGCTTCGTTTTTCCAACTCCGCTAAAGAAGAATAGTATTGATTTTGGTAATGGAATATATTATGTAAAGAGCTTCACAGTTTTCTTATGTATGGAAACAGAAGTGGAACTTTTAACATAATGCCCCACACCGCATTTATGGCAATCAACAACGCACACTGCACTACTATAATGAAAGTCATGGCTGACCCATAGAGGGTTTGGGAGTCAGTGATAACGCTGTATCTTTGCTGATGATTATTCACTACTGTGAAGTACAGAAGTTAATATGTTGAAGATTTTTTTTGCAAAACCCATAGCATGTCAGTGCCGTGTACGAGTAAGATGAGAGAAGTAATTGATATGTGTTCCTTGAACAACTGAAAGTCGCAGAGTTTGGGAAGACAGAGTGTAGGCGACTGTTCCAAAACCAGAAGTAGATGGACACAGACCTTCGAATGTAGTGCCTGGAAAGATGAATGTCGATGAATATGACGTTCTTCTAATCAGTGCAATACATCCTGGTTGTGCCAATTTTATGGAATAGACACGTATTTCTTCCAAGTCTCTTTTGAATGCATCTTATTGTAGAGAAAGTGCTTTTTTCTTTTTTTTTTACATGGTTTCAGGAAAGTTATGTGAAAAAACTGGAATGATCGCACAGAATTTCTCTCTCTCAACCCTTTGGAACCTATGACATCAAGTGTGGACCACACCAATGATTCCAACAAACGGACTGGTTATGTTGAAAGAATCATCATCCAAACCACTTGACTCATATTATCCACATGCCATTAACATATATGTGGTTTAGATTTCTTGGAAAGTCCCAGTACTTAATTCAGTGTATGGGATTTGTGTATATATATCATCCCATCTTACCTTTTCGTACTAGGCTCGATGGTCTGTCTCAGCCAAGTACGGTAATTAATGTTCTTAAATATCTGCAGTTAATCCTATTTGCAGTGGCTGCTGAATTTGTAAATTTGTGTTTCATTAAGTTTCCAGGAGGAAAATCCTTTTACCTCCGTATGAGACCGTCGAACTCTCTTTGAAATAAAAAGCCTTGATTAAGATTCGTTGCATCATAGACGGGATTCGAAGCCAGACCTAAGGTAATGGTCGATACCGACTTAGCTACGGTGGCTCTGCGTGCGTGTATAATTAAAAGCATGCAGAATATGAATTATATGAAGGCTATTATACTTTTTTTTTTCAGCAATGCTTAATTAATGTGACTAACTATAAAGAAATAATGTGTTATGAAAGAAATGCAACTCACCTATTAATGGAGGTCCTCCAAGTGACATTATCCCACCAAAGACGGTAGCCAAACTATATGCTTGAGCTACCTTATTCCCACCAAAAACATCTGCAAACATGACAACTACAAGTCCAATGTATGCCCCTGAAGATAAACCAAAGGCACCTGATCCAATTGCCAAAGTGAGGTAGTTATGACAAAACTGTAGTGAAAAGGCACAAACACCAGACATGCACAGTCCTCCGATAAACCAATACTTTCGCGGACATAAATGAAAATCTGACAGCCAGCTGCAAGTGACTCGTCCCAAGAGATCTGACAAAGCCAAAATGGATAAAAGTGAAGCAGTGTGGCTTTTCGTCAAACCTAACATAGTTGCTCTAAAAGGAAGATATATCTGAGTTCCAGGGTATCCTAAAAAGTGAAAAGTAAACGAACATGTGAGCACATGAAAAACGTTGTTACTCAGGACGGTTGTATCGATGGGCAATTTTGAGAACCATGTTCTTTCTTTGGTCTTTAAAGACTTGATTTGTATAGAGTTACCATTTAAGGACGGTGTATGTTTCTGAGTTAGAAACTTCTCCGTTAACACTGGTGCAGGCGGAGAACCAACATCAAAAGTACTTAGGTAAATAAAAGACGAGGTAAGAGACTTTTTCTGTAGAGACAAACTTTCTTTTGATTTTCTAGTAAAGGCAGCAACCGTTTCAGCACTGTGGACTCGTGACATTGATCCGTTTTCTTTTCTCATAAGAAAAGGCAGCGAACTCGAATCAGGAAATCTTCCTTTCCCTATTCTGAGACCGGTGTATTGGACGGGACTATCTTTATGGGAAGATGTGATACGGTAGAGAGCAAGTTCATCCACAGATGAAGCTCGAGGCATAATGAAAGACTTATGTAATATGGGAGGTTCGGTGTTCTTCTTCTCCTCTTCCTCGTCTTCTTCTGTCATGTCTTGTTCTTCAGGATGCATCTCTTCTGAAGGCACTTCTATCATATGCCACTCCACAGGTTGCCACAACATAACTCCAACGCATGCGTTCAGAAGAAGTCCTCCCATTAGACACCACCCTCCTTTAATACCATATTCAGTAACTATGCCATTGGCTACTAAAGGCATAATAATTCCTCCTATGGCATTACCTGCCATGCCTAGTCCATTAGCTAATCCTCTTCTTTTATGAAAATAGCGACCAATCATCATAATTCCTGGTGTAAAGGCGCAAGTTAAGGCAATACCTGAGAGTAAGAAAAAGACATTAGAATGTGAAATGCAATGAGATCTAATACGTATTTACATTAAACATTATCAAATTAAATATTTAATTGGTAAAATAATGTATAAAATATGAAAGGTAGCATCTCATATTTCACAATAAATAAATAAATAAATAAAAAATAAAAGATTTCACCTAAAAATAAAACATGAATATTTTAGTACACTATATTAAAAACATGAACCTTTTATTATAGGTTTAGAAATAAAATTAGCGTACATTTTTATCACATCTAATCTCATCTCATCTTCTTTTATACAAATGGCCAGTTATACCTAAGTGGGTTTCATATAACGCAGATTAATATTATGATTGGGGAAGTTATGCTGCCTCCGTTGCAAATGTGGGTAATGGAGTTTAGTTCAGTTTATTTAGATTTATCGCCGAAGCAACTCACGGGCTACAAGGTCAATGTAATGGAGATGGCATGATTCCATATCATTTTTCTTTTCTTTTCTTTTCTTTTTTTTTTTTTTGAAGAATGGGGAAAAAAACCTGCTGTGTCCATAAAATAAATAAATCAGCTAACGCCTTTTATTCCCTTATATGGAGTAGGCGAGGTTTTTTAACCCTATCTAGCTAGCTTTTAGATATTGAGTGGCCATTTCAATCTCCACCAGTAACCAATTAGAGATAGCTGGCCAATGTCTATCACTAATTATAGGCGGCACCGATGAAGAGACTGGCAAACAGTGCTACCATCTCTTGGTATCTAACCCTAAAAGGATATGTTACTATCTGAAATAATGTGGGTTCTACGGTCAATTTTCTTGAGTTTACAGGACGAAAAACCCGAGTTCCCGGGAGAAAAAAAAAACCTGCCTGCCCATGCCAGAGACTAACTTGGCAACCGTTCAAAGATAGGCTTAGGAAAAGTTCCTCCAATCGGCGACTAGACTTGAATTTAAGTCTACCTTCGGGCGACCTAGCTCAGAGGATGCAAGCATTATTTCCAGTGACCTACACAGGCTGTCTCCATATGAGACCATTTAATTAACTAAACCCAACTTCAGAAAAATCCTTAAAATTTCTCTGGAGGGGATTTTTTTCACCCAGTTCTTTCACAAAGAATTGTTATTAATGTACCTTTCATGTGCCTGCTTGGTTGGCTGAGTGGTTAGCATATCTGCTCTCAGCCAAGAGGCTGCGGGTTCGAATCCCGCGTAGGCATGGATGTTCGTGATTGTCTTCCACCTTCATACATTCACCATGGGGTGAATAGAATCACCTTCATAGAATCATCATGGGGGTAGTAGAGCCAAAAACCTCCCTCAATGGGAGAGGCCTTCACCCTGCAGTGGGTAGAGAAATAGGCAGTTCATCATCATACCTTTTACGTGTATGCTTAAAGCTAATTTATATTTTTTATCCCTTTTATTCTCTAAAAGGAGTAAGCAATTTAGCTCTAATTTATTTGGAAATCAGTAGGTAGTCGGCCTCCAGGCAGTCGGCGTGATAAATGACAGATGTTCCTAATTCTACTTACATTAATTGGCATTCGTGTGTTCTTGGAGTTTGCTGAGCAATATGGATTAAAAAATCCTAGTTTCTTTGGAGAAATATAAGCAATCTGTTTTATTATTTTAAATTTTACTAAGAAAATTATATTTTATAGTTTATTTTACTTTTTTTTTTTTTTGCTTATTTATCCTAGCTAGTGTTACCCGTCATCTGCTTGGCACAACAGTCTTCCTTTTATGTGCCTTACTTCCTTCCAAATGAAAAAAAAAAAAAAAAGCTTAGCTAACTCAAAATAATACATATATTTTTTAATTCTATCTTATTTCTTTTGATACTTTTTATAAAAAATTATGACTACTGCAAAATGAAGTTATATTTGAGAATTGTCTTAGATCGTAATAAATGTACAGTACATAAAATATCACTTTCAATATCATCTTTACATAAACTGGAAAATATTACAGCAAAATGACAATATATTTTCAGAAAGATTTTTACTCAAGTAAATGAGAAATACGAAGTTAGCGGTATCTTGGTAATATAGGTTTAATAATTGATTTAATATGCATATATTTCCGAGTTTCGAAGAACTGAAATATTGCTCATTTCTAAATATCATTTATTGACAATATACACGATATTTATTCTTTCACCGCTTATAAGCAAAGAGAGTCTACTGTTTGATGTTCATGTGCAAATATGCATATGAGGAAGTTGCGACATAGATGAAACAAACAAACCAAACTATTTTATTTTGATTCTTGAGAGTGAATTAGGTGCTTTGCTTTTTTTGATAATTTGCAGTTAAAATATGGATATCCACCTTCTTATTATTTTTATTTTTTTATTTCTTTGATCAGAACTTTTTTTTTTTTTTCTGGCATGTTGAACGCGGATTATCAACTTTAGATAATCCGTGTTCAACATTCTGGAAAAAATGGAGAATAATAAGAAGAAGAATGCAAAACAGTGATGTTATGTAAATATTTTGGTGGTTGCAGCCGTTTTCTGTCATTGCCAAGTACGACGTTTTAGAGGTGACCTTCGAAGTGACTGTCAACATGACCTTCGACCTGGTGACCTTCGGCATGGTGTTTCTTCCTGCTGATCACTTTCTCTTATCAAGCATGACGCTCGCTAACTTCAAGTACCTCTCTCTCTCTCTCTCTCTGCGGGTCTATCGCACTTTCTACACCAACATTTCCCACAAAATTGAACAAGTAGTCTGCAGCGAATGCAGTCAGAAACTTTCTAATCCTGGCGATTATGTGTAGAATTTTAGGCTGTAATAGCAAAACTCGCACTAGTAATTCTAGTGTGTTGGAGAATCATATGCAGAGGCGCGCCAGTGGTGTCCTGCGCCTGTGTGCAAAACTTTAGTTGGCTTCCCTATACCCAGTAGCACGCCAGTAATGTCCGGCGCCTGTGCAAAACTTTAGTTGGCGCCCCTATCCGCCCCCTCCAATAAAAATCACTTTAAAAAAAACGTCTTTTTTAAGTATTTCCTCCTCTTTGGCGCCTTTACTATCCTGGCGCCTGTGTGCGTCGCACACATTGCACATATGGCCGGCGCGCCCCTGATCGTTTGAAAAATTGTTCTCATGTACATCAAGCAAAATATTCGAAGTCGATTAAATCTCAAGTAGATGGCCAAAAATCACTCGATAATAGCAACTCTCCCGAAAACCCAAAATCATATAAATCAGCGTCATCAAACGAAGTGTTCATATACAAAAACATGAAATAAGGAAACAGTTATGAAAACGTGTAAGAACTGATAAGTTCGGTAAAAGAAATGGGAAAAAGAGATGAACTGAACTAAACTGAACAAATTGTAGACAAGCGGAAAAATCAAGCCAAGAAGTTTACAAACTGCACAAATCATTTTAATATTTTAGCAACATCAGATATAATAAACTACCAAATGAAATAAAATGTAAAACTTCAGAATAACTCCATATATTAAGAGAGAGAGAGAGAGAGAGAGCGACTATCGTCACAAGACTAATTTACTATTATTTTTATTATTAAATGACACTTCTTGGCCTCCAGGGGCTCAACATGGGATGTCATTCCACACTGCACTAAAAACTATCGTCAGCTACATAATCCATGAACCAGATTACGCCAGCTAATAGAATTTCTGTTTGTTAACTGCGTATGTTCTGTGGCCGATTTTCCCGTATGCCGGATGGGGGAAAAAAGACTTTCCGGAAAGAAAACCTGGTTACCTCCGTATGAGATGCCTAACTTGCCCTGCACTGGAGAAAATCGACATAAAGATTCCTTTTCGCGTGTGGTATCAAAGTTTTCTGGTAACTATTACGATGTGTCATGTTTAAAATGGTCATAAGGCTATTGTTCTTAGTTATATACAGTGGTGAGCTATAAGGGGCTCGCCCTAGCCCTTTGTTAAATTTTTCTCAAATTTGCGAACCCTTGTTCTTCTTGTTTACGTTTTTATTTAAAAAAATAAATAAAATAAAATAATTTTTTGAAATATATTAAGCGAAAAACTCCTAACAAAGTGATTTTATTAAATAAAATATTATAGTTACTGTTACTACCATTTTACAAATAAGAATTCACTTTTGGTAATCGCATATAAATAAATAGGACTATAAAATAATGCCCCTTAATTGGTACCGTTCATTATCACTTGAAGTATAAAACAAAAGAGAAATATAACGTACTTCAATATTATTGTGTTTAGATAATGTTTATTTATTATTTATAGATTGTTTGTCATAAAAAATTTTATCGCAACGAAAGAAATTTATTTTGTTTATAAAAGCGGACTATTTCATATGTGCGATTATAAAAGATTTTATTCTTATTAAATTGATAGTTAAAAAATGGTTTTCTTATGTAAGATAAATCAACTCAGATGACTGTGTGCAAATATTTCATGTTTAGATCATGAAAGATTTGTTTAAAAATGATAGCCTTTACATTGTACCCTCATACTTTTTGATTGACATTTGTACACAAGCTGTATTAATAAACGTTTTTGTGTGAAATATGGCTTTTTTTGCTCGACGATGCGAGCCCTTTGTTAAAATTTCCAGAGCTCACCACTCGTTATATACATACATATGCTCCTTTACTACTACTTTTTTTTTATCTGTTCTTATTTTTCTGAATTTTATTCTCTATATTGTCACGCGTATAATACAAGTATGCATCTTCTTGTATTATATTTCTCTTATTTACCTCAATATCGATACATTTTAATTTCAGTTTCAAATAATAACAAATAAATAAATAATAGATAAATAAAATAATGCAGAAAATGTAGCTACTGTAATTAAGGGAAATGTATGAACACAGAAATTACCAGTGAAGAAAGGGAAAAAAATTGAACAATTACTTGATACCCTATTTTTCTGAACTTGTTATTGTGTAGAAAATCAAGATAAACTATAGGATTCGGAAGTATTTAATGAAGAAAGCAAGTATCATGTCGTAACTACTGGAAATTACATGATACTTGTCACTATCAATGTAGTATTTCTAAACAATAATTTTAATTATAATAAAGAAAGCAAACTAAAAGAGGAAATACTAAGAAATAACACCTAGAATATAAAATCACTTACAGGAAAAGCAGAATTAATTGAATAACTTGAAAATCATAACACTAAAATTTGTGCAGTATCACAGACAAAGAAAAAAAGGCAAAGAAATAAATAAAGGAAAATGGCAATTCCACATTAATATATAGCCGAATGGTAAAACATGAAAGGGCAACAAAAGGAGCAGAAATAATGATATATAGAGATATAAGAGAACAAGTACGAGAATATAATTACATATCAATCAGAATAATACATTTAAAACTAAGGAAATGGTGAGTGAATATTAATATTATTATAGTTTAGAGCACATATGGGCAACCCCCGGCTTGAGGGCCGGATCCGGTCCTATTCTATTTCAGCGAAGTTTGTCTGATTCATGGTGGGAGAAAACATGGTGTGTTCTCTAACTCATATTAAGCTGACGTCATATGACTTGCGCAAAACACACTATGTTTTCTCCAACCAAGGCCTCTTTCTCACTTTGATTAGCGGCGTGTGTGAACGTGTTACAACGTGTCAGTTCGGTACTTGCGTTGGTGTTGTGCTTTGTTCAGTGCCTGCGTTGATGTTGTGTTCTGTTCAGTGCCTGCGTTGATGTTGTGTTCTGTTCAGTGCCTGCGGTGTAGAAGACAGTTTTGTTTGACAGTTCTGAATATCGCATAAAAATTTGGGACAATGTCAGGGGTTATTGCAAAAAAAAAAAGAAAAGTAGATGCAGAGAATCGTCAATTTCAAGACAACTGGACGGAGGATTATTATTTTATTCTGAATAAAGGTTTGCCTGTATGTTCGCTGTGCAACGAATCCGTATCCGTCAACAAAGAATTCAACTTGAAGAGACACTTTACTTCGAGACATGCGGATCACCCAAAAATTGATGGACAACTACGAAAAGATGAAATACATTAGTTGAAGAAGAACTTGGATACCCAGCAACAATTGTTCAACAAGCAAAGAACACAGCACCACAGCATTGTCAAAGCCAGCTTTGTGGTAAGCGAAAAAAATCGCTAAGCATTCTAAGTCATTTGGTGAAGGAGAATTTATCAAAGAATGTCTGCTGGATGTTGCAAGTATAATATGTCCTGAAAAGAAAAAAGACTTCGAGAATATTCGTTTGTTGTCCGTACTGTTGTCCGACGGATAGAAATTATGCTGATGATATCAAAAAAAGTTTAAAAGAGAAGATTGCTAGATTGGAAGCATTTTCAATTGCTTTGGATGACAGCACAGATGCCTCCGATACAGCACAACTAGCAATATTTATTCGAGGAGTTGATGAGGATTTCAACATCACAGAAGAATTATTGGCGCTTCGGCCGTTAAAAGGAACAACTACCGGTGAAGATATATTTGAAACAGTCAACACAGTCTTCGAGAGATTTGGGCTTAAATGGAGTTCACGATCTGGCATATGCACTGATGGAGCCCCTGCAATGGTTGGTGCACGGAAGGGATTTATTGGAATAGTTAATGAAGGAGCAATAGAACTACAGATCCATCCGGAAAATTTAACAAATTTTCACTGCATTATCCACCAACAAAATCTGTGTGCAAAATCGATTAAATTCACAAATGTTATGGAAGTTGTAGTAGCCAGTATGAACTTTATTAAATCACGTGCACTTAATCACCGCCAATTTAAGGAGTATTTGACAGACCTATTTTCGGATTATGAAGATGTGTCTTATTATTGTGAAGTGAGGTGGTTGAGTAAAGGTAAAATGTTAAAACAATTTTATGATCTAAGACAAGGCATTGCAGATTTTATGGACATAAAAGGAAACACAATTAACCAAGTAAAAGATGATGAGTGGGTGTGTGATTTAGCATTCCTTGTAGATGTCACCGGATACATAAACGAACTGAATCTTAAATTGCAAAAACAAGGACAATTGGTTCATGAACTGCATGGACATGTCAAAGCTTTTTGTAATAAACTAAGATTGTTGGAAAGTCAGATAAGAGCTAAAAATTGTTATCATTTTCCTACTCTAGCAACTTATAAAACTATCCCTTATAATTGTTATGGAGATGATAATTGTTATGAAGGCACTAATAGAGCAATTTGATACAAGGTTTGCCGACTTCAAAAACAAAGACTCCACATTGCTATATTTGCTCGTCCGATGGATGCTGATGTAAATAATGTGCCAGGAAACTTACAGATGGAACTTATTGAGCTTCAGACGGATTTAGTGCTAAAATCACAATTTAACAACATTGCTTTGGCTGATTTTTTATAAATTTTATTTGGTGGAAGAAAAATATACAAATTTACATGCCTTTTCAAGAAAAATCATTTGTCGTTTCGGCAGCACATATATGTGTGAACAATTTTTTTCGAGGATGAAATACAATAAATCAAAAATTCGGACAAGGATAACGGTCGAAAACCTCGAAAATTCTATGCGATTATCCTTAAGTAATATTAACGTCAATATTGATAGTCTCGTAGTTGAAGTACAAGGCCATCTTCACATTAAATTGTTATGTCGTTCATTATATTATAAAATTTATGTAGAGCTTTATACCAAAGCATTATATTATAAATAAATGAAATATGAAGTAGCAACTTGTTTTAATTCATTTAATATTAATTTATTTTATTTAATAATTTGGTCCGGCCCTTGACTCGGAGACAGAATGATAATCTGGTCCCCGAACTAGGAAAGGTGCCCATGCCTGGTTTAGAGCAGTGTTTCCCAAACTTTCAATATCAGAAAATCCCTTTTAAAATTTTAATGATACCGACGTACCAACTTCCCTCTCATACAAAGGTAATTTGGAAGAAATTACAATATTTCATTCAAATACGAATAATCATAAAAGTATTTATTCTTTAACATTTGCGATATCATAAATTGCAAACACGTGAAACCAATTTTTTACAATGGTAGTCATTACACTGTACAAGGCCCTGATAAGACCACATCTGGACTATTGTGCTGAAATCTGATCACCGGATTTAGAGGGGATGAAGATAGTTTCAAGAGGGTGCAAAGTCGTTTCAAAAATGATTTTAGGACTGTGGAATATTAGCTATAAGGATAGGTTGAAGTCATGTAATCTGCAGAGTTTGGCTTACAGAAGGCGAAAGGGTGATATGATCGAGACGTTTAAGCTCTTGCGAGGTATTTACCGAGTGGATACGAGAGAGATTTTTTCGGATCGTGGAAAATAAGGAAGGGGGCTAGAACTAGAGGACATATCTGAAAATTGCGCAAGGAAGTGGTGAATAAGAGGGTGAGAAGTTCATTATTATTATTACGGGACTGCATTGCCGCTAAGAGTGTGAATAAGTTTCAGTTTCGGTATGATCGATATGTTACAGGCAGGAGTGATTTTCCGTCAGTCTATGGACTTTTGTATTATATGTGTACTTACTCCACATTGTAATATAATATAACGTATATTTCTTGTATACTAATGTACGTAATTGTTAATGGTATAAACCTCTCTCTTGGTGAGTCTTTGATTCCAGGAGAGTTAATGTATTTTTTTTTAAATAATAATAATAACATTTTATTTATCATCTTACAGAGCATTTACATATATACACACATTTGCATATTATATATATATATATATATATATATATATATATATATATATATATATATATATATTACAGTGAATTTCATACAAATTTTTCCGTTTTTTTGTATTCTAAAATGCGTTAATAATAGTTACTATGGATGGTAATTTATAGTTTGCGATTGGATAAGGTTACATTTTTTAACAGTATTTATAGTATAACAGTAAGTTATTTATATTTTACAATTTTTACTTTTTAATGTTTTTAACCGCTGTAACTACAGCACTTCAATGTAATAAATAATTCTTTTTTTCCTTTTCTTTTTCCTTTCTGTCGATCTCAGTTGAGATGTAATGTCTCAGCTTTCATCCTCGAAGCTTTTTAATGAGCTTATCTGAGGATGACACTGGTTAGATATATGTATTTTTTTTCAATATTTATATATAGATATATATATTATTGATTTTATTGTTGTGTTGGGAGTTTGAGAGGTTAAATGAATGATCTGAAAGGTCTGATCAAAGTGAAATTGGCGGTATGTTCTGGTGTTATTGCATCTGTCTTGGTGGTTCACATTCATTTTTTATTGTGATCTTCTTTTTGAACTAATTAGGAAATAATAATAATAATAATAATAATAAATGTTTTAATTATTGAATACATTTTAGCTGCATGAATCCAATATAAACACGGTACAAACAAAAAATATGAAATTAAAAATTTCAACCATAAAAAAGTTTAACGAGATGAATGAAATTTAGAGGAGAGTTCCGACCACGTGGTTCGGACTATTCGAATTTAAACTGTTGGTGATGTAATAATTTCTCATGTAGCAGTGAGTTTGAGGCTATCTGGTATGAAGTTGCGGCTCACAGAATGAAATATATGGCAGAATGTTGCTACAGACCTGATGGTTTCGCTGCTGGGGAGGATGAAATATATCACCAAATTACAATGATGGGTACTAAACGAGTAATCATTATTGGTGACTTCATGTATCCAAACCCTGAATGGGTAGAAGAGAAATCTCATGCCAAGAATGAAAGAGAATTTATTGAGCTGTTGAGAGACAACTTTCCCACGCAGCATGCAAAAGAAACTCAAGTTCAAAAAAGTGTTAGATTTGATCATAGTATCAGAAAAGGGGGAGGGGCGCAGTAGCGCACTGAAGATTTAATCTTGGGGGAGCCCGAGTTGAGTAGACGATTTGAGAATACACACTACGCATCGCGTACGACCTATGACTGAGCATCTGCAATGATTGCTAATTCATAAGTAGTATAGAAATAGAAGACATGACACAACATAAATAAAAAAAAAAGAATTTTAATTAGGAAAATATTTTTCGAAAATTTTCTAGTGGTTTTTTCCTTTTTCTTTGGAGGGGGGGGGGAAGATCCCTTTCCCCTCCCTCTGGGTGAGCCACTGGGGAGGGGAGGATAGAGTTAAGAATGCGAATGGTTCGCCACCAGTTGATGCCCCACTGTCTTGGGGCGCAGCTAACTATATGGATGTTCCAATCAGGACAGGTTACACGCTGCACTACAA
The DNA here is from genome assembly GCF_054136105.1 of Typopeltis vanoorti. Taxonomy (NCBI): domain Eukaryota; kingdom Metazoa; phylum Arthropoda; class Arachnida; order Uropygi; family Thelyphonidae; genus Typopeltis; species Typopeltis vanoorti. The sequence continues at coordinate 92,269,577 of NC_143554.1, forward strand.
ATCTGGAAATTATGACAAACTCAGGAGAATACAATCGTTGGATCCATGGTATCGATATTGCTGAATGGGAAGGATATCAGCAATGCACGGGAAGCTTTGAAAAAGTGCATTGACATATAGAAATGAATTGACAGACAAGCTATGCATTACAAAGAACAGTGTGGGTTTATTAAAGGGAGGTCATGTTTTAGCAATTTGCTCATATTTTATAATAATATTACTACTGAGTTGGATAAAGACCCAGTCCCTTTGGACTGGGAACACAATGATACAGTTACACTTTGCTAATGTATTTGATAAGATGCCAGATGAAAAGCTATTGGATAAACTGGAGAATTAGGGGATGATAACTCTTGACTTGGATAAGTGGGTGTGTGACAGATAAGTATCAGAAAGTGGTATATGGCTGGTATGAAACAGTCGGACTTAAGGTGACCAGTGGTGTAACCCAATGATCAGTCTTTGGACATTTGTTGTTCAGTCTATACATTGATGATATTGGAAAAGACCTGACAGGAGATGTTCAATTGTTTGCTGATGATGCAAAGATAAAAAAGCATTCAGATAAGCTACTGATATACAGCGCATACAGAACAATTGAGGCTATGGATCTTGGAGTTATGATGATAGAAAACTGATGTTCAATGGACATATTGCAAATAGAATTCAGAGGAATTATGACGTTGAAACGAACACTGACATGCATGAATAAGGAAATCATATTGCCTCTTTAAGGGCAAAAATGATTTCCAAAATGGTAATTTGGTTGGTTGGTTTATGGTTTAGGCACAAAAACAGCAAAGGTCATACTCCGTCATAGCAAAGGTTACAGCAGTACACAAGGTCAGAGGTTACAGCAGTAATACATACATACGTAAATAGTCAAAGAATACATATTATTTACTAATTTTTATACAAAAATTAAGCTAAGCAATGCAGTATCAACATATAAATAAAATTGCACCAAAGATTACAGCAGTAAATAAATAAAAAGACAAATTAGCAAACAATAGGCATGCACAAAAAAAAGCAAGTTTAGCAAAATTACACCAAAGGTCACAGCAATACATTAAAAGTCAAAGATAAACTAGTAAATAATATGTATGTATGTACAAAAATTAAGCAATGCAGTATCTACATATAAACAAAATTAGAGTCAAATGCGTTCGTACAAATTAATTCTTTGTAGAAGAATAGAAACATCATGCAGTCTGTATGAGTCTGAATCCATCTGCCTGAGTGTATATGGCTTGGCTAGACAGGTAAAAATTTTATTTCTCTCTCGTGTAAAGTGCTGGCACCCCACCAGAAATATGACAAATGGCAAGACGCGTATTGCATTTTTCACACATCGGAGGGGCATCAGCCCTCAGTAAATAAGAATGCGTAAGATGACTATGACCTATGCGGAGCCTAGCAAGAACACTTCCTCTCTTCTCTTTCTATGTCGACTAGAATGCCAATGCTTAATTTCAGGTTTAATGTCATATAACTTGTTTTTCAATGCTGCCATTGAGCAATTAGCTTTGATCTTATAAACTGTCTGTAGTCTGTACATGATACTGTCAAACAGTACTTGGAGAAAGTATGAGCTGATCTAGCAGCTGCAGATTCAGTCTTATTTCCCTTAATTCCAATGCGGCTGGGAATCCAGCACAACCGAACATCAAAATTAAGGCTTTCCATTTTGTACAACCCAGTGCTGTGTAAGATGTAACACCTTACACAGCACTGGGTGTGGATTATATACATAGGAGAGAAGATAGCCTGTAAAGAGTTCAATCAATCTGTATAAATTTGTAGAAGAATAAAAACATCATGAATTTTTGGTGACGGTTTTCTTTTATATGCACAAGTGCAAGCTGTGAAAGGCATGCAATTCTGCTTTTTAATTACTGCAATTAGGTGGGATCTGAAGACAACAACAGCACAGCCAACAGTGTCAGTTCCTGAACCACCAGTATAGATGGGCTGCTCTATGTGCATTAAACAATTGCAGGTAGACAGATGATGGAATACGAGACTTCTGTAGCTGACAAAGTGAGAGGTTGCAGAATCGAGTGCAAACCTGCCATGGAGGGATGCTGTTATGTTTGGCGTAGGCAATGTTGTCAGCATTCATGCCAATAGATTGCATACTCTCTTTAGCACGCATACCAAAAAGACGTATCGTAGCCTGACATGTGTGATATTGAGCCTCCCAACGCATAGAAAAGAGACTAGTCCATGTAGGATGATCTGGAAGAGACTGTCTTTAGGGCATAATTAAGAGACAACTGTTTCCGTCTAAGTGATAGAGCCGGTTCATTTGTTTCAACATAAAGTGGATGATGGTGCGAAAGGCACAAGTAGCTATCCGTAAACCCTGATAATGGGATAGGATGCAACCATATTATTCTCCCTTTCAGAACTATAGACTTGAGACCCATAATCCAGTTTTGAAGTAAAGACGAAGAAATGAAGATCGATCTGCACCACATTCATTAGAGGATTATGTTTATAATATCTTCTCAATGGTTTAATTCATGTTTGACTTATTCATTTGTTTAGTGCTTTGAACAGTGAGTTATTTCATTTTGAATGCTCTGATTTTTTTATATTTATTTCTGATTGAGTCTCTATGTCTCAGTTGTAGGTATAATAATAGTTTTTATACAGTTTTAGTTTGAGATTTTTTGAAATGCTGTTATTTACCCATGTTCAGAAGCGGATCAAGAGGATGACGGAACTGGCGGCCCCGAACTATGTGGAACAATTAAAAGAGATCTATAAGAACCATATAGATATTACGCATTTTGATGATGCATTGAAACAGTTTATACCATTTTTAAAAGAAGATAAAGACAAATTCAATAGTGCCACACAAGTATACCACACAAGAGAAATGTCAGCTTTTCCACATGTAGAATTTTTTGAGGACCCCAGCAGACTTAATCCGTCCCTTCCCATGGTTTGTTTAATTTATTCATAGACCATCTTGTGTTAAATTTGTATTTTACTATTTATGTGTTGTCAAGTAATTAGACTGCCAAGATATGTAAATTTGCTTTACTTCTTCAAGTATATGATTTTCTAAGTTTATTAAAACGGTTTCCTCATCTTTTCCTATTTTAATTGTTTTAATTTTGCTTAGATAGTAAATAAATTTGGTGAGAGTGGATAATCCTGCATGCGTTTTTGTACTTTGAATTTGTCCGTTTTTATTTTATTAAATTATTATTATTATTATTATTACGCGATACTTTGTTGCTTTAGTATCGTTATAATAATTCGTAATAGTGGTTTGTATTTCTGGGTCTAACGTCATAGATTTTAAGATGTTTATCATTCTGTTCCTATCAATGGAATCAAATGCTTATTTGAAGTCAATAAAACTGCCATATATAGGTAAGTTGTACGCCCAGTACTTTTCAGCCAGGATAGTGACTGTACAAATATGGTCTATAGTACAGTTATTAAATAAGTAATTATGGAGGATAAGGGATTGATGTCGCCACCATCGCTTTCAAATTTCGTAGTCTGGGCATTGTCTGTGATATGTAATCATCATTATCTTCATTTTGTTGTTGATAAGATTAATTGTTGAGTAAGTACCAGCAGTAATATTTAATTAACATTACTTATTTTTATTATTATTATTATATGGGCATCTCCGCGGAGTGAGTAGACTCATCACGGGAGACCCAAACCATCCACACAATGTCTATTATATAGTTCGCCCACCACTTCTAGGTCCCTTCTTGGCTTTGTGCCAAGAATAGTCGATTCATGCTGAAGGGGAGAAAGAAATGAAGGATGTACGAATTGGTCGCCAACATGCGAAATCATGTGCTTTCTTGTCTGTCGCTGTACTAGTACTAGCTTGATTTTTGTTGTTCTCTTTTTGCATTATTTTTTTTATTATTAATTTGTATGATGGATCCAGTACAGTCAACAAGTTCTGTTGTTAAACGTTTCAGTAGCTCTTGCAAAAGAATATTGAATAATGTGCTGACATTCTGCGAAAAAGAATCGTCAGAAGGCCGTCTTCTTGTTCCCCTTTCTCAAGTCATAAAACGTGCAAGTGCAATTGCGGGTATCGGGATCGACTGTTAAAAGAATTCGTAGGGAATCAAAAGGTGAAGGTAAGCCAAAATTTAAATCTCCTAAAAAAAAAAAAAAAAAAAAAGCGCCAGAGAAAGAAAACCATCGAAACCGTAGCTTTGAATGATTTTGATGTAGACGTTATAAGAAGAGCTATTCACGAATTTTACGTATTCGAGAAAAGAGTGCCAACTGTTCCGAAATTGATTCCTGTGCTTAAAGAAAAAATTAATTTTCCTTGGAAAAGAGAAACTTTAAGGAAAATACTTCACGAAATCGGATTTTGTTTTAAAAAGTCCCGGAATAAAAGGAAACTTATCATGGAGCGAAGTGACATTGTTTTATGTAGAACGCAGTATTTGCACGTATTAACACTCTACGTATATTTTTCCAACTGTTATACAAGCAAAATAGTTACACTTTAAAAACAGCAATGTTCGTAAAAGAAAAGCTAAATTTTCCGACCTGTAATAATAAACAAACTCAGTTTGTTTATTATTACATCCCAGAAGACAGACTGATTACCCTATTATCGGAATAGATTCTCCTTTTTCTGACATGCGCAGTAGTTTCGAGGGACCTCAAATCGGTGGGCGAACTATACCTCTTCTTGAACTCATTGACAGACGAAGCATTCACAACTGAGTCAGGCGACGCATTCCATTCATTCACCACTCTCCAAGCGAAAAATCTAGTCCTCACATCCTTGTTAACTAAACTCTTACTTAATTTCCAAGAAGGGCATCCTGTTTTTCCACCACTAGCCCACTGCCGAATTTCCTCTGCATCAATCTTAAAACCTTTTAGTAATTTAAATGCTTCTATCGTATTCCCCTCTTCAACCAACTTCTATAAACCACAAATTCTCAATCTATCATTCCTCACACCACTGACAAACTTACAAATAGCATTTGAGATAATTTTAACGTTGTTATTTCATAAGAAATTAACAAAAACACTTAAGACATTGAACTCAAACGAGAAGAATGGAACATTTTCAGCTCTCCCACACATTATGGATACTTGCAATTTCCATATACTACAGCCCAAATTGCACAATTCCAGTGATCATTAGTAACTGTTAAAATCATACCAACAATTTCTAAGCTAGTGCGGCCCTTTCCAGGTCAATAAACAGGACAGTGAACCATTCTTATGAGGTAATTATACATGCCATCTGGGAAAATATATATTGCTAAACAACGCTACTTTTTTCTTATGATCTAAAAAGTACTTAGTACTGGGATAATTAGGTATCTCGTAAGTAAGATAATTTATGTTGATCATTAATATCCTCAAAAAAAATAATAATAAGAATAACACTCGAGGGAGTGAAGAAAAATAATATATATATATATATATATAGGATGAGACGATCTAAACATATATCAGTTTCACGAAGTATATATATATATATATATATATATATATATATAATTATGAATCATGCAAGATAATACAAGGACAGAATTCAGTTATAATTTATTTACATTTTATTTTATTTCTTTTTTTTTACTTGCGTTATTGTATTTCAGTACCTTAATCCATTAAAAGTGATACATAATTGTACGTGGTGTGTGTGGAATGGAGTGGTGTGCCCTCCCACAATGAGTTTTTGAATTCCTTGAAAATGTCACGTAAAAATAAAATAATAATAATTTTCATCCTCCAGTATAATACCAACACCCTGCTCAGTGGAGACCCGAAGTGCCTTTTTAAAAGGTACAATGCTTGATCTCTCTCTCTCTCTCTCTAAAGCTGGGTTCCCAGATTATGTGATGCTTATCCCACCCACGAAATTAATATGTGGGTTTCCAATCATTCTGAGGTAAAATTCTCAACTCCTCCAAAAACATTTTGTTACCATTGTAGTAAATTTCAGTATTTTTTTCCTATTGAAATCACTGCACGCTTATTAATCCTCTGTAACGTCGCTGATCTTAATTAAATAAATTATCCCTTGGCGCTCGCGCAGCGATAATTAAAATAATTTTTAAAAATATAAAATTCAAAATACGAAAAATATATATTTGTAGTGTAAAACGAACTTCACCGAGACAGAGGCGTAGCTAGGGAGGAGCGGAGAGGGCGGTCCGCCCCCGGTGGCACTTTGAACTTTGCCAGTTAATTCTAAAATACAATCTCGAGAACACATTTCCAAATATTGTAATACTACTGCGAATTTTTCTCACAATTGCTATGTTTTAGTCGTGAGAGGAGTTTTTCTAAATAAAATAGATTAAGAATTACCTACATTATTATGAAATAGACTTCGCCAGTGTCATCAACGATTTTGCTAACGGAAAAGCAAGAAAAATAACATTTTAGAATGTTGAAATTAAAGTTATACTTCAAAAATAAACATAGTGTTTTAATTTATTTCCCTATACGTTGTTTTGGCTTTTTGTAGTATTTTGTAGTATTATTGAGAGGGGCGGCAAACTTCGGGACCACTCCTGGCGGCAAAAGCTCCAGCTACACCACTGCACCGAGAATGTTTAGGTGTACTCGCATTTTCTACTGAGCTACTAAAAGCGGAACCTTGTGTCATGGCAACATTACATCACATCTCGAGCTAACACAACTGTTTAAGAATGAGGATCGTGGAAGGCAGTGCACTTGTGACCATCTGGTGTGAGATAAAGGTCAACAAGGCAAAATGTATAGTGAATTGCAGTTATCGGCCTGGGGATGCAAAGGAAGATATAGATGACATGCATCATCAAATTAACTCAATGAGCGCAGGAAGAGTAATTATCACGGGCGACTTTAATTATGTGGATATACTGGTAAATTAGAAGGAAGAAGGGAGACCGTGGAGGGAAAGGAAATGGTATATATGCAACTACTGAGAGATAATTACCTAAAACAGCACGTGATGAAAGAGACTCGGAATTAAAGAATGTTGGATTTGGTGTTAACATCTAAGAAATTGTTTGTACCAAGATGTCCATTTTGTTTCCGATTGGAGACAAATTGTTTCCAATGACTATTGACTTGGGAAGTGGCAAAGTATAATAAAATTTTCGGTTAAGAAGGGATATACGCGGGATGTCGGGGAGCACGATTAAGATAAAGATAGGAAGGCCTGCAGCAGTTCCAATGATATAACGACCAATAAAAAAGTACTTTAGTAGTGTTTATGGAAATAATCAAGAGAAGCGGTATCTGATCACTGTATACCTAGGTCAAAAGCATCATTAAGCAAGAGCTTCTAAAAAAAAAAACCCAAGGGGATATAAAGCGAAATGTGATCAACAAGTTTCACGAACTGTGCAAAACACAGACCTAATTAAATGGTAAGGAAGGCAAAACGAGATTATCAAACAATGACAAAGAGAAATCATAAAGTGGTTTTTCGCTATTTAGCAGTTAAAAGGAAGAATACGTAGTGCAGGATAATGTAATGAATGCAAGGAGATGACAAAGCCGAAGGAATAGTTGAATCATTGAGTAATCACTTTACAAGAGTTTTCATCCGGGTGGAGGTTATTGTAGAGACAGGTGTAAGAATAGAGGTAAATGAAATGCAGGTGCTTACGACATTACAAATCTCAGTGCAAATACTGCCTGGGATTGAATATCTCCAGGCGAAGATAAGAGTATATATATAAGGAAACTAGCAAACTGAAGCCTCTGACTAGGAATTTAAATCTCAGCACTAGCAATTTCAAGAGAGTGTGGAAGGAGGCTAACATAATTCCATGACACGAGAGAGGAACGACATAAGTAGTAACGTGCTGATAATCCTGCAGGCTTATAGTTTTACATTTGTAAAACTATAAGCCTGCAGGATTATATTTTGAAACAATAAGCCTTATTGTTTAACATTTGTTTACTTTATTTAAATGAATACAATTTCTGTAAAATTATTAGCACACTCTGCGTATTTTATACGTTTTGTCACTTTTTATTTTTTTACTTTTTCAGTTTCCAAAATTTTTAAAATTCTTAATCTTTCAAAATCTATTGTCTAATTTATTCATTATCTGTTTGATATTATTTCCATTCCTGTTTTTTTTTTCGGCTATTAAATTTACACTACTGGGAAAGTGATCAACCGACATTCCCATAGGCAAGATGCATCGTGCATGTAACGTTGTAGCCGGTATAAATTGAAGGAATGTGATGCTCAGGTTAACAATCAGTGATACCATACTGAGATGGATATACAGGGGAGTCAACTGCAAGTGCTACCCGCAGTGGACAACCTACCACATTCAAATAAGACCGTAGGTTGCTACAAAAGATAATATGTAAAAACTGCCATTCGTCGGCCGACACATCGAATGCAGAGTTCTGGGCATCAACTGGAACGCGAATCTGAACAAAAACACTCAAAATCCGAGGCTCACAATATAGATGTACATGGTAGGACTTCGACATCAAACCCCCACATCACCCGAACCAATATGCAGTCGGTGGTACACTACAGTGTGATGTAGAAGCTTGGAAAGTTGCGTTATGAAGCAATGAATCACGCTATATCCTCTACCGAACAGACGAACGGTTGTGGCGGATGTTCGATGAACTTCTCGTACCTGAGTGCGTAACTCCAAATAGGAAATTCGAAGGTGGCGGTGTGATAGTATGATCCTGGCTTGACTTCGGACCCCTGTTTGTGGTGCCACATAGTTTGTGGACATAAAGTCACAACACTTGGCTGGCCTCCACAGAGTCTTAATCGAACATCTGTGGGATGAACTGGAGCATTGGGAGAGATCAAGGGACGTCCGCTCCACAACAGTTCAGGACCTCATTATATGCCTATATTACATTAAACTTATGAAGACGAAGACGTAATTAAATTAAGTCTTCGTCGTCGAGGACCCCAGCATTCTTGCAATATCCTGATCCTTTTGTGAAGAGTCAAATTTATCTCGCTTAACTAATTATAAATTTGTATAATAAACAATCACTGCATTCATTTACCACACAGCAGTAAATTTACAAGCGAAAGCGTTTGGAATGAAACATGGAGAGAATTAACAGTGAAAAATTTAACTTTGGCGAATTAATTTTTTTGGATAACCAGCTCATCCAACTCTCTTTCATCTGTTTACAGTTCAAAGTGATAAGTGTAATTTTTTTCTCTGTACTTCGCACTTCAGTATATTTTGAAATTTACCTCCTTACAACCGGCGAAGTCAACAGAATACTTTTAGGTAAACTTCATCTTACTAACACTTGTTTTAATTTTTTTTTTTATTTTGTGAGTATCCAACATTACAAATATCACCTAATAATAAAAATACCCGTAGCTGGATAACATTACTATTACTTGTATAAAACTAACTGATAGTTTGAGAAATGCCGTTATTAAATTGCGGACTAATTTGATAATAATAACACCCTCGAAACAGTAATGTCAGCTTAAACTCTTAATTTCATTCCCTTCTAAATAGTGTGGCTTGCCTTTACAACAAAAGAGGTTACTTTTATTTTCCTACATTATTCACTACAGCGCTTTTTGTGGCATAGCGAAAAATGTTGGAGTTTGATCGCAGCAAATAGTATGAGCTGTGATTTTACTTAGTAACTGACATTTTAGCTTTTAGAGCATAACCGAACTGAAAACAGCTAGAAATTAGCCGTTGATTTTCTTCGATTATGTAATCTAGGTGTCGCTAATCGACTTATTATTATTTTTTCTTTAGTTAGTTTATATTATGCTATTGTTTATTATTGTGATTTCCAGAATAGAGCAGGAAAGATTTCTCTGCGATATTTTAATAGTTTGGATGTTTATAATTGAATGTTTTGTTCAATTTATAATTTGAATGTTTATAAACAGTAAATAAATGTATCATTGAAAAATTATGTAGATACAAATTGACTATAGATGGAGCAGGGCAACAGTCTAATTACATATCTCATTATGGTAGGACTAGTTACAGAAAATATTTGTACTTAAATGGAAGAAATATTGATCCTTTTCCAATAATAAAACGGTAAGTGTTTGTTATCACTTCTAACTTGCCAATTTTGAGATATTTTAAGCCTACTGTAGAACTGTATATCATTATGATTTAAATTAGGCTTGACTGTATATTAAAAGTTATTGTGTTATGTGTACGTATTTACACACTGCTTACAGCTCCAAATTATGAAAGGTCGCACACATCCATGTTACGTTTTAATAGTGTATTGTATGCAGTATTTTGCATTTTTAAAGTGTAACATGATAATTTTAAATGTTCATTAATATATCACAAACATTAAAATAATGTCTTTTAATAATCATATGCATAAATAGGATATCATTATTATGTTTTTAAACGAAAAAAAAGATCGAACTAAAAAAATAGTGCCAGTGAATGATCAACATTTAAATTTGATAATTTCAACGTGTAGCAGCAGACAAAGTAGAGTTCGGCATAACTAGATGTATTTTATTTATTTCGTATCTACCTTTTTTTTTATTAATTTCGTATCGTGATTCCAATAATCTCTGTAGTTTAATTAATTAGTCTCCATGCATCACAACATAGATGCATCTGCAAATAGTTCCGTCAATGGCTTGTGATTATCGAGATTGCAAGGGCCAGTTCTTGCTTATTATGTCAATGAGTAGCGTGTCGTTGGATCTAAGAAATTCGTATAAATGTACTTATCGGTGGAAGAGAAAAAAATAAATACATATAATATATCAAATGCCTTTTGCAAAATCTAAATATACCACTGTATATGCAACACCCTTATCCAACATATGATTTGGTATACGGTGAGCGCAGAGACAGTAAATATATTTAAGGCGCGGTATGATAAACGGTGTGTATAATAGTGGCCACGATGAGTCTTTGACGCCATGGAGGTTTTTTATAATAATAATAATAATATAACATAAAGGAAATTTAGATTTTATTAGCTTAAACACAGGAGTAGTTACTATGCTAATAATATATTATAGATTAATCTTAAAGGGTAATTTCTCATTCATTAAAGCATGTATTGCTTAATGAAAGTCCACTTAGCCATACTAGTATAGCCTTCTCAGTCCAGTCACGAGTACTTCGCGACTGAACTGCTGAGGCTTCAGTGGCCAAATAGAGCGTCTCATGTGGAAAGTTTCTCATAATGTGCTTCTCATAGGAAAGTGTTATGGTTTTTCATTCCGCAAAACAGCCAAGTCGGAGAACATCCACTTAACAGATATAACACACTGCCCTCATAGTTGCTATGGCCATAATTCCAACCAACCAATATTTGTCCACGAGTATTGATAACCCTGTAGGGGTTTAGTTCAGGACTCTGTACTGGCTATTCTAACCTTTATGCTTCCATTTCTTCCGAGTTTCACCCGGAAACTCTGGTTTTTCGTCCCCCAGAACAGGCAAGCCGGCCCCGTGAACACACATGGATCAGTCATGAATACGTCCCAGCCATATGCCGGTCCCGAGTCCGGATAAAATTGGAAGGGGGAGAGGGGGAAAGCAATGGTGAACTACCCTGTAAAATTCTCACCAGGAATACTTTGTGGACAATGTCTACAAAGGATCGGAAACGACTGAAAGGGAAAATCAGATCAGATGCTTCCATTTCTTTGGATCACGTTCCCATAACTTTTTGTAGGTGGAGTTCCCATAAAAATAAAATAAAATAAAATAAAATAAAATAAATAAAATTTGCAGTGTTATTTATGCTTAATCGTAGTGATAACGGAGTGGAGTGAGGTGCCCTCCCGCGACGAGTTCTTGGACTCCTTGGAGGGTGTCATGTAATAATATGAATAATCCATTTTTAGATGCTTGAATCGTTCCATAAAAATGCCACAGCATATTTAAAAGAATTTTTCAGATGTTAATATAACGTTCATCTTTCATTTTCTCGGTCGCTACAAACCGACCATGTCATAGTAACTGGATTGCCCTATCGAAAACAACCTCCAACACACTTGAACGAACAGAAATCTGATTTAAAGCGTGCGTATTGTGATTTGTTATTTCATATCAACACTTTCTTGATAATTTACTGTTTAATCACTGCAAGATCTCCACTAGCATTGTTTGCGATGATGTTTAATCCCGGAGTCATTCATGGAAACTGAAACTATGGAATATGTAATATTTTAGGGCATACCTCTACAGATGTGAACCTTCAACTCCTAGTTGCGAGACTCGGCTAATAAACGTTGGAAAAATGCGCATTCTTTTCCATTATCTTATGTGATCTGCCTCGACTATTTCTTAGGTTTCTTGCCAGTATCACATTTCCATCTTTTATTTATGTGTCATAGTTGAATCGGATGTTTTAATATTGTATTGCGAATCCCGAAACCACATTTTGCCTATTATGCACAGCTACAGTTCAATTTAGTACACAGCCACATTTCATTTTAGTAAGCATCTCCTGTCTTTATACTTGTTGTCACGTTATTTGTTATGATTCTCGGTTATAAATATCATTATCAAAAATACTTTTAAATTACAATATTATGAATATATTCTGCAGTCAGAGAATATAGAGATATTAAAGAAATTGAGTTCTGGTATAATTTTTGCAACATAATGTATAAGTCAGGTTGGTGTATGTACGTAATTAGAGACATGAATAATGGAAAACATAAATTTGCGTAATGCTGTTGATGAAAGCTAATATTTCTAAGTTCTGATGTCACATTTCTTCTCACATTCAGCACAAGGATACAATTTTAATGAATGGGCCTGGTAAATGAACTTGAGTAAAATAATGTCAAAGGTTATACGAGAGTGGGGGGCATTATTCTCTGCCTGTGTGTGGTCTTCAGGTTGATCCCTTAGGTCAGTTAGCTAATTTATTTACGTTAGCCAGACTGATACTTTCCTATATCAGCTGTGTGGTGGTATGTGGCAGTCTTACTGCTGAATTTTTTTTTTTTTTTTTTGTTCGTGAAAATATTTGCTTGAATTCCTTTTCTTCCTGGAAGGAAAGATAGAGCCTCGGATATCGTAGATATTTTTCAAGTTAATTTATTTACCATTGTTGATACATTAACACTTTCGCAGCTGATTTTGAATGTTTTCGATAAACTCTTTCACTGCCAATCTAATATTTTCAAAATTTCAGAGGAACTAAAACTTAAAAGAAAAATCTTTAGTAATTAGCCGAAATGCAGACTGTTAATTATCAGTAAATAAGCACGAATATCAGGAACCAAGTAGCAATTCCGAAACTGAAGCAAATAACTATATAATGCTAAATAGAAGTGGGTGTTGGTGAATAGTAATAAACTCTTAATATCCCAGTATACTCATGCATGATAGTTAAAATTAGAAAATTATATATAAAAAATAAATCATCCCTTGCTTCTTCTAATCCGAGTCTTCTAATAGCTAAAACTATCAGAAAGCACTCTCTTGTAATTTTATTTATGAATTAGTAGTATTTGAATAATTAATTTTAATGAATACATTTAAATTTAATGAATACGTTTAAATTTATTTATCCGCTTCTTTTTAAATTATACCATTTAGTTATTTGCCTGTTTTCATAAGTTAAAATAAAGTTCTGGATTTCCCTCCTCCCCCTAATATAGCAGATTTAGGTTTTTCATACTGCTGTGATTTGCTGTTGCTTTAATTGATACAGTATACTATCTGATTGTTTATTACTGCTGCCAAGAATTCTTTATTAACACTTACGATTCATGTTTATAGATTAATTTCTCATCTGGTCTGCCAAGAAATGTAGAAGAAGAGTTTATAGTGAAAAAATAAAATTAAAATAAATAAAAAATATGCAGTTAACATAATCGACCTTTCTGCTTCTGTATATTTTAAATTTAACTTTTCTAAAAGTGTAGAATTTCAATATTTAACTTTGAAATTAACTTCAAATAATTTCAGAGCGATAATACATTCGTCTTAGCACGTCCTTTAACCAAGAAATATTAAGACTACAAATGCAATGTATTCGTAGTCTTAATACGAGACATATGAGAATTTTGGATTTCAGAATTCTCATATCAACCAAATTTTTCGATTAATGAACAGATATAATGTACCAAATTTGAGTTAAAATCTCTCTCTCTCTCTTTCTCTCTCTCTCTGTCTGTCTATCTTGGATAGGTAAGATAGGATAGAAATCGATCTTGAGCAAGGTTAGCTGTGCTCTTACTTCATGGCCACAGATATCACATACTATGTGAAGGAGGCATATGGATGCGGCTCAAAAACCGCTATTAATAACCACCGCTTGCAAAAATTCTAAGCGGCAGAGACAGAATTTGTTACAGGCAGCTTAGCTTCTTGCTGGAGACAAAGCAAAGCTCCATTAAATTTCTCGGCTTAACTATCACCCAGAAGAGTTCTTGCTTACAATCAAAATATTCCATAAACCCACCAACGTAGGCAACTACACCACTTCCTTCACTTAAGAAAATCGACCTATTAATCCAGTTCAATCAAAACCCAATTATAATATATTTCAATTTCTGAATTGGTTTTAGAATTGCAGAATATTGGTCTTTTCTTTTATCAAACAGATACAGCACAAAACACAATCATAAAACATTTTAAGAAATGCCAATCAACAATGTTTATTAATAATCTTTATTTTCGTGGGTTCGAATTGGGTCTAGGATGCAGATAATATTTCTACGGGCTTTTCAGCTGAAAGCAGTTTAACCGATCTCTTATGGAGAAGGCGGAGTTTATTCTTTCAGAAATCCTGATTTTTCATTCGGCAAAATAGGCAAACTGCCAAACGAACGCATAATATACCGGCCTCACAGCTTTAGTTGCTTTGGCTGTAATGTCTGCTCTACATAGATAGCCTTTCCCCCCCCCCCTTACACTCAAACTCTACCTCGATAGTGGCTTTATCCCCACAATACATTAAAGGGGAAAAAAAAGTCTATAGCAATATTTCCTGAACTTTCAGTACTCGCGTACTTCTTTTAAAATGTTAGTAATACCGAGATATCTCACCCCTCCCCTCTGGCAAAGGCAATTTGGACGAAGCTATGTGTCATTTAAATACGAATAATTGTAGTTTTTTTTTTTTTTTTTTTTTTGTACATTTGCATTATAATAAATTACAAACATGTGAAACGTTTTTTTTAAATTATTAAATATACATTTTAGTTATAGGAATCCATGAAGTAGAAACAAAAATTATGAAACTTAAATTTTCAAGAGTTAATAATAATACGAATGAAACTACCGTAACGGAGGTCAGTCGCCAAGCGACACAGTTTCTTTTAAACTTTCTTTAGAATTTTTAGTTATTGAAAAATTAATTATAGAACAGATTAACGCTGATCTGCAACAATACGATAAAAATATGAAATTAAAAAAAAAGTAGTTAAATTTAAAAAAAAAAAAAAAAAAACAGTACCTCATATCCTCAAGAGACCTTTCGCGCATCCCCAGGGGTACGCGTACTACACTTTGGAAAACACTGGTCTAATAGGATATCTGTTTGCCCCATCGAACATATCTAGATGGACTTCCAATCTCCTTTAAGAAAAACCGATGAATAATGCCCTTCTCTCTCTCTCGCACAAGTGTTCACCCTAAACACCATTTTAATTATCAAAGACACTTGATTGATCTCTTTTCACTCCAGTTCTCCCTAATATGTCTGCTTATAGGAATACACCCGCATTACTCTTGTTTTTTAACTTTTCCCCTTTACCTGTCGTTGTGGTTATAGCCTTTCGGCTGTTTAGGAGCAGCTGTATATACGCCGCCATCTACGGAAATGACTATGAGCAAGGTGGTTTCCCGTTGCCTTCCTTGCCGTACTATATCCTATGAATGTAGCCTGTGTGTTCACGAGGCCGGTTTGCCTGCTTGCGGGATGAAAAACCTCAGATAAACTAGTGGAAAAAAACTCTGCTGTCCACGCCCAAGTCCGACTAACTTGGTTATGGCTGAGGAAGATCCTTAAGCTCCTGATATCGTCGACTGGAATCGAACCTAGGACACTCCTTCCCCAGGTTGCGAAGCGTATAGCCAGTAGGCTAACTGCGCGGACTACTTTTACCTAAATTTCTATCTCTTTCTGTCTTATGCCCACTCCCTGCCGCACAGTAACCTTGATCTCTGCAGCAATAAAATTAAGACCTCTAACCAAGGTAATTTTCTTTTCCTAAAATGCTTCTCTTCTAAATGTAAATAGCAGTGTTCGGGTAGGCGTTGGGAATTTATCAGCTTCTGCTGTTTTTAAAGTGTTATTATTATATTTGTAAATAAACACTTTCCTTTGCAAATATAATAATGATAACGCTGCTAGCCTGGTCGGCCGAGTGGTTAAAGTACCCGCTTTCCAATCAGCAAGCTTGATTCGAATTCCGCTGTCTGAAAATGAAGGTTTGAAAACTCTTCTATAGAGAGCAGGGTTTCTGAATTATGTAAAAAATAAATTAAAAAAAAAACATAAATAAGTGCATCAAAAATTAGTACCTGGACATTAAAGAACTCAGTTTGATCTTAATCGCTATGGAGTGTGCCAAGGAAATATTAGATAGTCCACCAAAAAAAAAAAAAAAAAATAGAGGAAAACTGAAAGATCCTCAGTAAAAAAAAAAAAAGGTAAACTTGAGTTTCGTGCAGTTGATAGGTTTCGATATGGAAGACCATATTGAAATCCTATCAGGGATGCTAATGAAGATTTTTAGGCCTTATCTTGAAAATAAGACCATATTACCAATGGTTAACATTTGGCTTCCGCCATCAGGCCTGAGAATAAGCAAAAGATACGTCCGTTAGAACGTATGGTCTCGTACTAATACGCAACTTTTATCTGATTTGAACAAGAAGCGAGGACAAGAACATATTACCTTGAGGGTTTCTACTGTGTTCATATTTTATAACTATCTCCAGGATAATAATCGAATATTTGTTAGAACAGTAGGTGAATACCCTTCTCTTTTATAATCACGCTACAAAGAAAGTTATTATGAATTTATCAGGCCTTGCTTGGTAGTTAAAATTGATATAATTTACTTTTCCGCCTTTCTAATGTCAACAGCAACGATATCGAACACTTTCCCAGACCTTGTCATTTGCTGAAACCTAGGACAAAAAAACTTGTAGTTCGCACCTGTTGCCAAAGCCATTATTTTCTCGAAACATCCAGAGACTAGTACCACAGATGTAGTATGAATGCATTTATCATTGTTATCTGTGAGCGGTAAACAACTTTTGACTCTTAACCAGTTTTTTTAATTGACAATAAACGTGAATAACACTTCTACATAAGAATTGAAGAGATAAGAATCTGAAACACTAGGTTAGTAAACAATAGTCTTCTGACAGTATTCTTTACACTAAATGTCAGCATTGGTTTAGATGATTTATTTATTATCCTTTTCTTTATTTAGTTTTTTGTATGGTAATTCCACAAGAAAGGTTGTTACACCCATAGTGCATTAGTACCGTGGATATGCAATAAGTTGAGAAGGAAGAAGAAATATTCACGTTTGGATTCAAGATTTTCAGATTTCACTCTTTGAAGAGCGGAAAATGTTCAAAAGACAACAGCAGATAGGATGAATGAAGTGGAAGAAAATTACTTATAATCTAATACAGCAATCCCTCGATTAGTGTCTAATGCGTTCTTTAGAACAGGCGCATTAATCGAAAACGCACTAATCGAATATAATAACTCATGGGAAAAAGTATAATTCGTTCCTTAAATTTCTTTTTTGAATCTTAATATTTTTATAAAAAAATTAAGGTATGTCTCAGGGCCTAGTTAACATGTTCATTGCCAAACACGCGATATCGCGCGATGCGAGTTCTCACCAAACGGCCGATCACGAGTTATCGCGTGGACGTCGTTAACTAAATAAAAAAATAAAAAAAAGTTGGCCACCACACGAAATTCCAATTTTCAGCTTGGCAATGAAAGTGTTAAAGGAAAACCATGAGGATGAAAGACAATAAAACATATTCAGAATATAAATTTTATTATTCTACTTCTTAACAAAGAATTGAGCTAACGCAGTTTGGCTGGCATTTTGTTTCTTTTTTTTTTCATACAATCGACGGCATGGCCCTATTGCCTCTTTTACTCTTCTGCAAATTTTACTGCATCTCTCTTCATCAGGGTCAGCCGCTAAGCATTGCTGCTTAAAAACTTCGATTGTACGAAAAATATTTTCAAATTGTTTCTGTGAAATCTCTTTTGGCTGACTATCAGTGGTTAAATTTTCTTCATATTCTTCGGGATCTTCCCGCTGTGCATCTAAATTTAGCAGGTAGGAATCACTCCGTTCTTCAGAATTAGATTTAATTAACTTTTGGACGTTATCATTGAAAGGGAGAAAGAAACGAAGGACGTACGAATTGGTCGCCAACAGCGAAATCACGTGCTTTATACAAGCAAAATAGTTACCACTTTAAAAACTACAATGATCATAAAAGAGAAGTTAATTTTCCAACGTGTAATAATAAACTCATCCCAGAAGACGGGTTGATTACACTATTATCGGAATGGATTCTCCTTTTTGTGACATGCATAGAAGTGTCGAAGTGTCTCGAATCTGTGGGCGTACTATAGCAGACGACATAAATTTTGGTGGTAAAAATTTGGAACATAGTATACATAGTGTACATGGAAGTAGTGCAGTATCCCAATAAAAATAACTTTGTAAAATGTTTTAAATCGGTAACTAAATTATTTCATTCTAGTGAGTGACTTTTAAAAATAGTTAGCCACAAAAATGTATAGACAGAAAATTTTTAAAATCTGTAACATTTATTTTTAAGATGTATATAGGCGCACTAATCGACTTTGGGTATCGAAAAAGAATGACGCACTAATCGAAAACGCACTAATCAGGGGCGCATTGATCGAGGGACTACTGTATTTCACTTAGGTTCAGCAGTATACTTGTTTAGAGGTAATTGTTTTCACAAGAAAAATTAGTATAGTGTATCATGACGCCAGGAATATTCTCGTTTGTGTTTATTTAAGCAAACCATCTACGTTTTGCTGTAATTTTTTACTGACTAGCATCAAGATGATTCCATACAGCAAGAAAGCACAAATGTTAAAAAAAATCTAGAACTCTGAAAAAAAAAAAAGCTTTTGTGCTTTCTAGTTTCTGTTATGAAAAAAAAAAAAAGTAGTGAAACTTGTAGGGTGTTTGGTTTAAATAAATGAAAGCGTATTTCCAGTCTCATATAAATAACTTTCAACATCTCATAAAAATCAATCCACCACATGTTTATTGAAAACAGAATTTTCAAAAACACACCTAGAAATTAAATAAACTGTTTTCTAAGTGTTATTCATGGAATACGATTTATAAATCTTCCATATAGGACATATAATTCAGACGGCAAATTTCCATACGATATTCTGCTTCCGTCCAGAGACTTTTGCCGTCGTGTCTGTGGTGATTGATGACGCTGTCCCAGTGATCCTACTTTTCAGCTCACCATTGTCTTGCAACAAGCATACTTCACACTGAGCTACAGAAGACTCACGTTGTAAAGTCCGGTTACCTATGGACAACTAGGTAACATCTTTAGTATCGCGTCCTATCCATCACATTGACAGCGTGTTATTAAGATATTCTTGCGCCTACACGCTCGTGAAATGAGGAAGAAATATTCTAACTAAAAAATAAAACCATGGGAATTCTCATTAAGTCAAATTGTACATTTTCTACGAAAAAGGGATCGTCAACCGCGTTTCTTCTGAAACGACAAAGACACACACACCTTAACTTTTAGGAATTTCATTCATGTTTGATAACATTATGGGGTTCCTTGTATTTTTTGTGTAAATCCACAACAGGTTGTAAACATAGTTCTTTAGTATTAGTTTTCCAGCCAGGGTGGTGGTCTCGCTCCGGGCGATGAAATTCATCTACCACCAGACGTGAATGCCTAAAGGCATTCACAAAACATCATACCCACGGTGGGATTCGAACCCACAGTTTCTTGGTTGGAGAGAATGTACACTGTCCCACTTGACCAACAAAGCAGGGTTAGCGTCGAATCTACGAATATTATGGTAATTCAGTTTGCTTCTTACTTGGAAAGTAGCGCTTTGTTCAGTAAAAACAGGCCTGCGTACAACTATGCATTCAATATGGAGTTTCTCTTAAAATTATAGCGAAATGTTGACGGTTTTGTTGTTTATTTTTAAAGCTTGGAATAATTGATGCTTTCAAAATGGCTACAGATTACGTATCGCTCTTTTAAAGTGTGTGTGTGTGTGTGTGTGTGTGTGTGTGTGTGTGTGTGTGTGTGTGTGTGTGTGTGTGTGTGTGTGTGTGTGTGTGTGTGTGTGTGTTGGTGGAACGACATCTGACAATGGCGAGGAAAGGGAAATCTAAATAAATTACTAAATAAATTACATCTGCCATCAGGCGAAATCACGAATATATGAGCACAAGGACATAACCAAACTCCCTCGTGTAAGTGGACGCAAAATTTGATTATGCTAGCTCTTATTTATTTATTTATTTTTAAAGAGGATTCCTAATTAAATAGTACACAAACTTTCTAAAATAGATAATAAACATATTTATTGCCTGGATGTTATTTTTTTCATAGTCGTAGCCACTAGCGGTGTGATTAAAAAAAAAAAAAAACGAAATGTTTACACTTTCAAAATGCTTAAGTGTATCATTGCATTAACCTCTGACATGATGAAAAGAGGCTAGCACCTCTCGGCAGATTAACTTATATTATGTGGATATAAATTTGAACTGCTTTTAGAAGAACCAAATAATTGAATATTTGGATTTTTGTAAAATACATGTGAGAGCTGAAACAATTCTCAGATCACACTTGCGGCACTAACTTAGATTCTTGTCTTGTGCGCAAAAATAGTTCCGGCTAGACGCATATGGTTTGAAAGGTTATAAAAATGGCTGGAATGCAAATACATCCTTTCTGACATACCAGAGATGCGTGAGAGGAAGAAAAAAAGAAAAAAAAAAGAAAAGAAAAAAAAAACTCAATGACTAGGCGGAAGTTCATAACGATTGTAAAATGTGCAAATCAACACCACCCTTCAAAGGCGTAGTAGTGAACTACTTCGAAAATTTAGGCTAAGATAAATTCAGTAAACATCACACGCAAATATACACACACTGGCTGAGGAGTACAGGTGGTCTGGATAAGAAATATGTTTTGGACTCCGTTTTAAATTATTATTATTATTTGATGAGAATTATGATATCATTCTAATTATTACTGATTTAGTGAAATCATTGTTTCAATAATATAATGATACATTAATTATGATAATTAGCATAATTTTATTAGAATTATAGTAATTTTTAATAAATTCATAATTTATTATTATTATACGAGGAGTCCAACAATTCATTGCGGGAGGGTGTCCACTCCACACGATTATTTTATTAATAATTTATGGCTATTTAAAAACACACGAAATGTAAAATATTTTATAAACGATAAAAAAATTAACTTCATTCCTTAATATACACATATCGTAATCATGTTAATTAAAAAAAAAAAAATCAGCTAACGCCTTTTTTTTATTCCCGTATACGGGAGTAGGCGAGGCCATTTAGCCCTATCTAACTTTTGGAGACTGAGTGGGCAGTTCAATCTCCACTGGTACCAATCAGAGACAGATGGCCCAAAGCTATCACTAATTAAGCGGTACGCAGTGAAGAGAGACGGCTCAAATGTGCCGCCATCTCGTGGTCCCTAACCCTAACACAATATATTTAATGTCTGAAATAATGTGGGTTCTACGGTCGATTTTCTTGAGTTTACAGGACAAAAAACCCGAATTTCCGGGAGGAAAAACCTACTTGCCTGTGCCAGAGATCGACTAACTCGGGAACCGGTTAGTCGATCTCTGGCACAGGCAAGTAGGTTTTTCCTCCCGGAAATTCGGGTTTTTTGTCCTGTAAACTCAAGAAAATCGACCGTAGAACCCACATTATTTCAGACATTAAATATATTGTGTTAGGGTTAGGGACCACGAGATGGCGGCACATTTGAGCCGTCTCTCTTCACTGCGTACCGCTTAATTAGTGATAGCTTTGGGCCATCTGTCTCTGATTGGTACCAGTGGAGATTGAACTGCCCACTCAGTCTCCAAAAGTTAGATAGGGCTAAATGGCCTCGCCTACTCCCGTATACGGGAATAAAAAAAAGGCGTTAGCTGATTTTTTTTTTTTTAAATTAACATGATTACGATATGTGTATATTAAGGAATGAAGTGTGAGTATTTTAGTTAGTTCTTAGTCGTTCTGAATCTACATAAATATATATGAATGTTAATAATTACTGTGGGTCAGTAACACTCGAGAAAAACACGATTTATTTATTTACTTCTTATTTTTACTGTATGCTCAAAAATCTGCATGCGATCCTCAATTAAAGGTCTAAGTGGTGAGCATGACATTAATGTTTGTATTGAGGGCCCTACTGTTAGCGAAGTCATTATTTTATGATTTTTTTTGTGCTTTTTTGCACATTTTATTTCATTTTTTCATATTTTTGTGGAAGACAATATTTTCAGCAGTGTCTAACAGAATAGGGTCATGCCACGAAGTGGGAAACATGGTACTTTTATTAAACAGTGTATCTCTCACCAGGCCATATAAATACACATATTAGTGGGATTATAAAAATGATCCACCATTTCTCAATCTATATACAGTATTTAATACGTATTTAATTTAATTTTATATATATCAAAAGTTTTATCCCTAAATTCTGGGAAAGTTGGTTCAATACAATTAATTTTTTCCCGTGAGAATCGAATTTTGGAAACTTCGCCATTTGTAAATCGTAACACTGTCAGTAGCGTATACAAGAAGGAAAGGCAGGAAATGCTCATTACGGCCACCTGACTTGGTAGAGACTTGGCAAATGGGACTGTATTGTAAAAAACTATTCAGATGTGTTACTTCAGATATCCTTCATGAAAGGCATTTCTATCTTGATGAGGAATTTAAAATTAAATAATGGACTTATGAACAGAATACGCTTATCCTTAAAAAAAAATGCAAAAAATTGCTTAGATCTGAGTAATCTACAGGAATGATAAAACGAATGCTATTACCAATAATATTCATCAGGGCTATCCAGTTTTAGATAATCCGAGGGCCGCATTAGAAAAAAAAACATTATCCAAGGGCCGCATCACAGTGCGTATCTAGTAATTTGGTGAGCAGTAGCGACACAACCTCGAAAGCTGAACGAACGAACAACACTAATTGTGCACTAATCGCACGCTCACGTTCCCCGTGAGCGCCTGTTGGAACAAAACAGTGTAAGAAACGCTTCTTTGACACATCTAATATTTGAAAAACGTGGGTATATAGTGATGTAAAAACACCAAATAAAATTAACAACATGGAGATTATCGATTAGTGATAGAATTAAAATATCTAATACACATTCGATTCAAATTGTTATTTTATTTTTTCGCTCGTGAAAATCAAAACCCACAGGCAGGTCGCACAAAATCGTACCGCGGGCAGCATGCGGCCCTCGGGCAGTGCTTTGGACAGCCATGATATACATAACTCTACTCGCCACTGCTCTGCAGTTTTATTTTATTTTTGTGGGGGGGGGGGGTTAAAATGATAATATCTTATAAGTGTAGCATTCTTCATTCATTACAATTAAGAAGCCACGGGGATGAATTCAATATAGTGGAAATATACGTTGCAGTTACACAGTAGCAGCTCTGTTTTAGCTATCCCTTGGAAAACAGGAAATGATATTTCTGGAGAGAAACAGCATTCAAACTGTTCAGTAAATAATGGACCGGTAATACGCAATATACAACAGGTCAAGAGTTGCGCGCCGTTTCCACTGACTCTGGCGCTATCAGCGAGCATCGCAGCTATGAAAGAAATGTCCACTAATCCTACTAAAGTGGTGGATCACTTTCATCACCCGGGGGTTTGAAACAGCTGATGCTGTGTTTGACGTCCAGAGCATTTGTATCCATCTTTTAACATACAGCAGGAGTAGTACCCTTCAAGGGCATGCCAAGCATACTGCGGAAGTGCAGTCTTCATCCCCCCGCTTTCGAGGGTGCAGCAATAAAGCAGTTCCACAGGTCATCTACAATGGGACCTTACCTCACGTAACGCATTAAGAAGGCTTCTCGATCAGTTGACGTATAACCCTGCTTCCTTCCTTCCTTCCTTCCAGATCGTGCCTGGATGGAGGCCGTGGAAATGTATGGGGACTATGATATCGAGGATATGTTACGGCATGGATGCTCTCTGTATGGACATGTCTAAAAGTCTAGTGCATGTTCCCCTGTCCTTTTTGTCTTTTCTTCTTAAATACTAACATTTTTAGTATTTTAAATAGGTACGAATTTTTTTTTTAAAATTCAAATCACCTTATAAAAATCTCTTCTACAGTTATTTCACTAACATAGTGTATATGCTAACTTAAATAATATCCACCATCACTTACAGACATCCAAACCCATCTCTTATTTTTGACCAAATGTCAAATTACTGCCAACAATCACAGTCTATTTTAAATGTGCAAACAACACTCTTTATGATTCGTTCCCACAAGTACTTGAGCTTCTGGGATATTTCTTTCGAGAGAATGACTAGTCTTAAATCTCCTCTTTTTGATCTTATGTAGCTTAAGATTGCCTTATTCCATTAAGTGCTTCACATGCTGCCTTTACCGCTCCCCTAATTCTGAAAATCATCCGCTCATCTTTGGGCTATCATCCTTGTAGGCTGATTTCCTGCATTCCAACTGTTCTAAACAGTGAAGTCATCTTCTTAGTGACTTATGTCAACAACTCCAACTGATTCTCTTTTTCCAATTTCATTGGCCAAACTGGAAGAGAAGTAACCTGAAACAACTTGTTCATCTTCCAAATAGAATACTTGCCAATCCTCTCCACTTTATCCAACACTGGATTTTTTTCTTAAGCAGTTCTTTTGGGTACACGGTCGAGAGGACCTCTTCTCTCGGTAATTCAGATAATAATCTCATACAGGTTTCATCTCTAATGGAGAATGCATTCTCCTCGAATATTCAAACCTCATAACCTTTAGCTCCACAACAGCACCTTGTCGGAAGATCTCTGAGATTTTACTCTTTTCCATGGTCAGACTACCTTTCTGTTCTTTATATCCAGATACGTGTTATGATCGTATTATAAAATTTATCCATAGCAGATCTCCTTTCTTATATCACCCACCTCTGGTCATACACCATGAAAAGGTTTGGAGAAACGTTTCTGCAGTTACACTCGACATTTCCAAGACATTTGATAGGGTTTGGCGTCTATATTTTCTCAGTAACTTGCCATTTTACTTCTACTTTTTGTCATTGGATTGCCACTTTTCTCTCGGGTCATTCACTGTATGTAATGGAGGCGAGTGTTTCTCTCTCTCTCTCTCTCTCTCTCTCTCTCTCTCTCTCTCTCTCATTCTCTTTAATTTTCTTATTAACGCAGATATTTCTCAGGGCTCTGTTATTTCCTCGTATACTGTAAATAAACGATCTTCCTTCACTGATATCAAATCCTATCCACAGTTTTGATGATGATAGCATCCTCTATTTTTTTCAATTACCACGAAAAACACAAGGAATAAGTAATACTATTTGTTTAAAGCCATATATTCTAACAGGCCATGATTCGTAACGACAACAGTTAATTACGAGGTAGAACGCGAACAATGGATTGATCTGAAAAAGTAAGAGCCACGTGATATTAAACATAAAACAATACAGTGGTATAACTGGGGTGATGTTAATTATTCATTAGCTATTTAAAAAAAAAAGAAAAAACTTTAGTGATGTTGATTAGAATAAGACTTTCCCATATCTTGGAGAGGCAGTCGTTCCGATTTAAGTTTGGACGGTGCAATAAGATCTCAGCGCTTTCTTTAAACAATGATTTCTCAGAAAGAGCCACACAACAGATTTTTTAATTCCTATAATCCTACTTCAAATAACAAGGAAACAATACGTCGAGTTCCAATCCCTTAGATTTCTGGCATCTCAGAACCCATTTCCAGAATTCTTAAGAAATACAGTTTCCTGCTACGTGTCTTCCTATCAACAAATTATCAGCATGGTTTTCATCTTCCAAAGATAAATGGTCTTCTCTAACTCTCCCTAGTGTCTGCCAAGTTCCTTGTGGCTGTCATCGTTCTTACTTCGGACAAACTGGACGCTCAGTAGAAAAGAGAAGACAAGAACACCAATCTTATATTAGCAACAGTAAGTCTGACAAATGTGGCTTGTCACAGCACGGAATAGATACAGGCTACAATATCCTATAGTCTAAAACACGCTTATTACATCGATGTCGGAATAAATTTGAAGTTTTGTTTAAAGAAAGCGCTGAGCTTTTACTGCACTGTCCGAACTTAAATCATCTTATTCTAATCACACATCACTAAATGTTTTTAATAGCTAATGAATAATTAATATACCCTCAGTTATACCATTGCGTTGTTTTATGTTTAACATCACGTGGCTCTTACTTTTTCAAATCAATCCGTTGTTAGCATTCTATATTGTAATTAACTGTTGTTGACATTGATTATGGCCTGTAATATTCAAGCTGAAATATATGGCCTTAAATAAATAGTATTTCTTATTACTTGTGTTTTTCGTATTAATTTAAAAAAACCTCTTGAGGCACAAATATCTCTTACATTCTTTCCATTTTCCCTACTCATACCTTACCATTGATACTGCTTCGCTTATTAGTCAGTTTCTCTTCTTCAACTGACACCTAACCCTTCCTTCCTTACACAAACACATCACTTCCATACAAATGATGTGTCCAAAACAGTTAATTGCTGGATAGCTTGTAGATGAAAAGACGTTACTAAAGTAACCTCTTTTCATCTACAAGACGTTACTACTCTGTACAGGTCCCAAATCCATCCAACTTTGGAATACTGTACTAACATTTGGAATCGCTCACCAAACCTCTCTAAAAATTCTTGGTGCTATCAAGAACGGTTCAGTTTAGCTGATTGAAAGGCATTTTCTGGCTTGTTTGCAGATACTTCCATAAACACTATTCATCAAAATTAGCATCGATCATGTGCCTCATTTCTGCCAAACCTCGATAATAAGAGCAGCTGCTGCTGCTGTTTAACATCCTTTTAACACTTGAACTATAGACTCACTAGACTTATTATTCCATTCGGGGAACAACCTTTCCTATGAAAGGTTGTTCCCCGAATGGAATAATAACCTTTCCTTTGAAAGGTTGTTCCCCCCTCAAGCTCATCAAAAAAATAATATCAACATATTACTTTTCTCTTGAATCCCCCCCCCCCCCATACGGCATTGATGAGAGTAATATACAGATAAATAAAAAATAACCCTATTACAGGTTATTTTTCCTAATATAATTGGGTAACACTGCTCACAAAAGTTGGATTTACTTTATTTATTTCTTTGATGAACATGCGAATTTTTTACGTATCTTGCTTAGAATTGTGTTCATCCTGTTCCCGTTTTTTCAAGATATGACTGTGTGTAAACGAAGTAGAGATCTCCTGATATCTAAGTTTTTTAAGATTTCTAAGTTAGATTTGTTTCATACAAGAAAAACCTGCTGTCAGATGTACAGTATAATGACGAACCGGATAGTAATTAGAACTAAACTGGAAGGTAACAAGTAATTACACAGCTGTCCGATGCATAAAAGCAAGACTACTTCACTGTGGATATCTGAATGAACGTGTGTGCATAGGTGGTCTTGTCTTTGGTGGTGTTTTACATGAATAGATGTTTTGAAATCAAGAAAAGATGTTTTCTTGAGCACTGTATTAAAATCATTAAAACGGCTCGTACGTTGAACATCCTCTTAATCTGTCCTCATTCACTGCATCAAGTTAACTGTGATACAATACCCCCCCCCCCTTTTTTTTTATTGTGTGCGGCTCCCATCCTCGAAAGGTGGTAAACCCATAGTATACATTAGTATTGTGAGTGGCTAAGGATTTCTTTCTTTTTTTTATTGTTTTGTTAATTTTATAATTTTTTTTTTGTATTTTACTGATTTTTACATAGTCCGGAAATCTTGCTCTAGAGATCAAACATGGAACTTTTTTTTTCAAACCGCTTAAGGCCTCCAATAAGCATGACGGTGTCTCACTGTAGATTTAAATTAAGGTAAGCTGTATTTTCCATAGTATTATTATTTCAGCCTGGTAGATAAATGCCTAATAATAATAATATAAAAAATCCTGGAAAAAATACTTATTCAAATTATAAGCGATTACAACAACAATATCGCAAAGAGAAATATTTAAGAAAATATTCCTGATAAAATGCCTTCGTCAAAAAAAAAATAATAATAAAAATAAATGGAGTTCGAATCCCGTCCAGTTTTGTGAGAAATCTTTATGAAAGATTTGAATTGAAGAAGAATTAGTTTTTTTTTTTTTCATAGATGCGGGATTTTTCTTCCCACAAAAGAGGTGAAAAGCAGGTTGAGCAGGTGAAAAGACGTACTGTCAGAGAGCTCTTGAAAGATTTGTAATTTTTGTTGATTTTTTAAGCGTTTTCTTAGATTTAGTTGCGTATTTTTAGTATATTATTGGTTTTTTTAGTGTAGTTATTGTTGTAAAGCATTTTATAACATAATTTCAGAAATATTATTAGTGTTTACTATCTTAAAAATGGCGCCAAAAACTCATCGTAACAAGGCAGTGACTAAAGCTAAAGTTGTTGCTACTGAGGAGAGCGTTTGCCCTGAACAAAAGCATTGCTGTAGTGAATAATAATTTATCTGAGGATACGTTGACATTAGAAATAGCTCGGTTAAAATAAATTATTAGGAAATCGCCCAGGGAATTGGAAAAGATGGAAAAACGTTTGTCTAAACTTTGACAGGATAAGAAAAAGGATGAGAACAAGAACAGGCAGGAAAATACTGAACGTGGAAATCAAATATTACACATCCTCTAACATATTAACAACAAGGTAAGTCAGTTAATATCTAAGAAAAAAGAGGTAATATGGTATGGTATGGTGACCCAATTTTAAAATAGGCCATAGTCTAAAATTTTGAAATTTTAGAATATGACTATGTTACCACCAATTGGTGGTAAAATAGCCATATTCTTGACAGAGATCCCTTCTGACGCTATGAGCAAATCCAACACTCTTTGACCTTGAGTTCCTTTTTTCACATGCTGCTTGAGAAAGTTGTCTCGCAACAATTCAATAAATTCCTATTCTTTCTTATCATGAGATTTCTCTTATCTTCCCTTCCTATTTGGAAAATTCCCTGTTTGGAAAATTAAAGCCACTCATAATGATCATTCGCTTGGTACCCATAAGGCTAAATTAGCGATGCATCGTTCCCTGCAACTGAGCCGCCAGGTCTATAGCAACTCCCCCACCATATATTTCATTCTGTTAACCTCCACTTCACACCAGATAGACTTAAACTCATCGCTACATGGGACATTGTTACCATCATTGTTTTCTTGTATTTCTACCCTAACTGGACTTAAGTCATCTGATATCATTAGCAGCACTCCTCCTCCTCTCCTATCTCTTCTGTTATTCCTAAAAATATTATATCCGTTACAATCGATCCCACTTACCATATCTGATTCTGATAGCCAGGTTTCACTAATGCCAACAATCTTAGGCCTCATCGTATTCTATAAAGTAACAAACTCAACCCCTTTGTTTCTAATGATCCTGGCATTTGTGTATAGACAATAAATTACGACCTAGCCTATTCTTATAATTAGATATGCAATCTATTTGATCTTGTTCTAAAATTTTCTCTTTTCCCTCTCCAGACATACTTAAAAGGTCAGAACCCAAAGCATATTTTTCCACTCCTTCGCAACATACATAACCATGTTCAAAGGCATTCATATCTTTGCCACGTTTGTATACCGTAGTTGAACTTTCACACACATTTTTCCCATTCCTCCCTTGATGATATAGTTTTCCTGACTCTCTGCATTGGGTCTCATACCAAGAAGTAATTTCTCCAGGTTTCTGATGCCAAATGAATTCAAGTGCAGGCCATTATTCTTATACAAATCTTTTCTGCCATCGAACACACCCCACACGTCTAAAAACTCGCATCCATATCTTCTACATAACCTGCGCGAGAAATCATTTGCTATCATCGCCCTCCTTAACTGAGTACTATCATATCTAGGTAGTAATCCTACAATTTTTACTCTTTCACATTTCTTTCTCGCTTCTTCTAACAGACCTGTCATATCTTCTCTCATACTATGTTTGTCACCATTTAAATTATTAGTACCTACCAGCACTACCATTTCTTTTACATTTCTTTTTTGGTTTTCAATTACGTTTGTGATATTTTTAATTTTCGCTTCCTTGAAACTAGAAGTGGCGACTCCCTCGGCAAGCGCAAATTTTAAAATTGAGTGATCATGCTGTTCTTTCTTAGGAAATATCTACCTGTATTGAAGCTCCGATTAAAACAGGATACATGCTGAACTACAAAGCTGAAATTATGATCGACTTAGAAGAATACTATCTTTGGTCCCATGGTATCAGTTACTGAATGGAAAAAATGTCTGCAATGCATGGGAATCTTTGAAAAAGTGCTTGAATGAGGCGGTATTTCAATATATCCCTAATGTTCGAAGAATAAATAGGTTGGGAGTGAAATGGATGTGCAGCCTTATTAAGCAAGAGATCCACAAGATGAAGATGATGTGGAAAGAATATCGTGAGAATAAGAGTGAGAGGAGTTATGAAATATATAAACTTAGGCCAGAAAAGTAACGAATATTGTGAGAAAAACTAAAACGGAGTATGAAAAGAAATTGGCTATGCAAGCTAAAGGCAATCCAAGAGAATTTTATCCTTATGCCACAAGCAAAAGAAAGAATGAATGTGGAAGAATAACTTTATTGAATGCAGATGGTACACGAGTGTCGGAAGCTAAGGAGATTATTCAGCTAACGAGTGCTCACTTTGCTAAGATATAATAACCAGGTGTATGTAGCATGGTGCACAGTGCTACCGCTACGTTGGATGAAGAGTTAGAGGTTCATGAAAATGAGGTGGAAGAGCTCTTGCAAAACCAGGATAAGAATTTGTCATAGGATAGATGGAATATCAGCCCGTTTGCTAAAGTAGTGTTCAGCTGAATTGGCTAGGCCTTTCATACATTTGTATAACTTTAGGCTCAGCTCAGGAATGATACCATAGGAATGGAAGGGATGTATGATAGTTCTATTGCACAAAGGCGGTGCAAAAACTGATGTGTCTAACTACAGACCTATTAGTATCTCTGGTGTGGTAGTAAAGATTTTAGAGAAGTTGGTAAGAACTCGCATACAGAAATGGGTAGACAAGCATTCTATACTCTGCAGAGAACAGCATGGGTTTACTAAAGGAAGGTCATGTTTTAGCAATTTGCACATATTTTATAACAATGTTACGTCCGCGTTGGATAAAGGGAATGGATACACTATGATAATGTTGGATTTTTCTAAAGCATTTGATAGGATACCACACGATAGGCTGTTGCGTAAACTGGAGAATATGGGATTGGAATATAATCTATTGACTTGGATCAGGGGATGGTTGTCAGACAGATATCAAAAAGTGGTATTCAGTGGGTGTGAATCTGCCAGATTTAAGGTAACTAGGTGTACCTCAGGGTTCAATCCTTGGGCCATTATTGTTCAATCTATACATTAATGACATCAAGCAGGGTCTATCATCAGATTTGGAATTGTTTTCTGATGATGCGAAGATAGGCAGGGCAATCAGGGATGCTACTGATATTCAGCAATTACAAAATGATTTGAATAGACTAGAAATCTGGACAAACGAAAATGGTTATCAGTTTAATGTTAGTAAGTGTAAAGTTATTCAGTTTGGCGTGATTAGAGTTCCAGCGGCATATTATATTAGCCGGGTTATGCTACAAGAAACTGAAGAGGCAAGGGATCTTGGTGGATACGAATTTAAAGTTCAAAGGTCACATAGCAAAAGTTGCAAATACAACTCAGAGGATAATTGCTATGAAGGGAACCTTGATATGTAAGGATAAGGAAGTAATTTTACCTCTTTATAAGGCTTTGATAAGACTACACACACCTGGATTACTGTGCGCAGATTTGGTCTCCCGGGTTCCAAAGGGATAAAAGTGTGGAAAGGGTGCAAATATTATACCCGGATTATGGGATTTAGATTATGAGGACAGATTGCGAGTATGTGGATTGCAGACTTTGGTCAACAGGAGAAAGAGGGGGGGGGGTGATATGATAGAGGTGATATGTCATAGCATTTCAAATTATGAAATTTTTTATTATATGGAAGGCGGGGAGAGAACACTGGGGCATCCATGGAAGTTAAGGTTGTTCTCAGTCAAGAAAGGGGTAAGAGCTAGGTTTTTCTCCCAAAGAGCAGTGAGTGAGTGGAATAATTGCCCTTAGGGATAGTGAGTGCATCTATTGTAAATGTATTTAAGGGAAGATATGATAGCTGGGTTGGGTAATTTACAGCCTCCCTCGATGAGTTCTCGACTCCCTGGAGGTTTCAGATAATAATAATAATAATAAAAAAACATACAAATTATTCATGAAATACACATAATTATCAGACATAATGTACTGGAGCTTCCTTATTGCTTCACATAATTCTAACCCGTCCCATTATCTAAGTCAACGGTTGGCAACCTTTTCAGACTCGCGGGCCACATTCAACTTTTATTTTTAATAATCGGGCCGCAAGCGTTTAATTAAGCGAAAATAGTAAGTGAAAAAAAATTTTGAGTTATCAATTTTTTTCTTAAAAAACACAGAAATATTTAAAGTACGAGATATGAAACAAGCTTGAAAATGAAACTCAATGAAAAATTATTATCACATAAAAACAAAGTAATATAGATTATGCATCGCAATATGTGTGTCTCCCTGCTTTTTTGGCAAGCATCGATAAAATTTTTGGATATTTTCTAACGAATATGCGTTCTTTAATGTGCGCCAAAATCTCGGTTGTCGTCGGATGAAGTCGCTTTTGTTAATCCCTGCTCATGATGACTCGCAAGGTTGACTCGCACCAAGTTGCACGACGATATCAAGAAGTGTAGGTATAAAATTATTTTTAATTTATTATTCATATTATAAAATGTATTATTTAAATAATTCAACATACGGGCCACATGCCGTGTAAGTATGGTCAACCTTTCATGGGCCGCCAAAAATGTACGTTTGGGCCGCATGCGACCCGCCGGTTGCCGACCCCTGATCTAAGTAAATAAAGCAGCCACTAACCATAGAAGTATTGTACCTACAAACTCGTTATGCTATATTCTTCTGTCTTCTTTAGCCTCTTCCTATTCACTGCTAGATATAGACCTCCCCTTAACTTTCCAGTTCTGTCTGTTTTTAGTCAATGTCCACTATCTCATGTCGAATCTTTGTAGATCATCCCTCCATCTTGTTCTTTGACAACCTTTCCTTCTTTTGGTATCCATTTAGTGCTTAATTTTGTCCACCTTTCGTCTAGGGATCTACTACTATGGCCATCCCATCTCCACTTACATGCTTTACAACACTTCACAGTGTATTCTATTCCAGTCATCTCTAATTCTGGTATTTCTTATTCTATCCTTTTTTGTGGGGATCATTCTCTCCAAGGCTCTTGGGGCAAACTGTCTTCCTGTTTTTTAGTTGTCGCCCGTGTCTCACTTCCATTGGTAAGCATTATGGAATGCACTTAATGTCCTTGAAATACGGAGCTATGGTCTCCCTAAAGTTATTTAAGGTATCTACCCCTACAAATGCTTTCCGTAAGTTTATTCCGCTGATCGACTACTGTTTCCCAAAAATAATTTCCTTGAGTAACTTACAGTGATCTTTCGTTAGTTTATTAATAATGTCTAGAGCGACATTGTTAATAAAATGCAAAATTATCCCTATAATTTACTTTCGATAACAGATTTAGAAACTTCGTGTCTCCTCTTATTCGTGTTGTCTAAGATTCCTGCAAAGTCTTCTTCACAGAACAGCCACTTATATCGATTACTGATCTTTTCACTACATTTCTCCAGAACATCAGTGACCTTTCTTAAAAAAAGGAATTTCAAAACTGAATACCGTACTCCAAATGAGATCTAATTGTATCTTGTTTCTGCTACTAGAACGTTCTGGAAATCAGTAATTTTGACTGGTTGGGATGCACGAGATATCTATAGCTATGAGGCTAATGTATTATGTCAGTCGATTTCGTGCATACTCTGACTAGTTCGTTTTGCAGAAAAATTAGAGTATAAAAATCATGCCATTACTGTGTGAGACTGTATTATGAGTATCTGCAGTTGAAAAGTCCTTGCAAAAATTCCTCGCATTAGACCGAAATTCGAACCCGAGTCTTTCCAGCTGAAGGACACATGCAGAGTCGTCCTGGCAATTGAAAAATTAATGAAAGAATCTCATTTTTTAGTTTTGGTTGCCTTACTGAACTGCTCTGAAAAACTGATCCTGACTGCACTACTGTTCCTAGACTTTTCGCCTGTCACTACTTTGAGTTTATCCTCATCCAAATACAGGGTGTCCCAAAATTCACGCAAGAAGTAATTTTGATAGAAAACACAGGTTTTTAATTAAAAATTGTAATTTCTTATTGATTCATAAAGTATACAGTATAGGGTTATACATGGAATAGCATATCGGGTAAATGGCCTCCACGGCTTTGCTGGCACATACGCACTCTTTTGTCGAAATTTTCCATGACCGTTTTGCATAAATGTGGCTGAATTTCGTTGATACAGCGCTCAATTTCCTCCTTCAAGGCGTGGGTGGTCGTGGGCTTGTTGGCATAAACCTTAGACTTCAAACAACCCCAAAGAAAAAGTCCAACGGCGTTAAGTCACATGATCTGGGCGGCCAATTCTGATCACCAAAACGGGAAATTACACGACCAGGAAATGACTCATGCAGTAATTGAATTGTTTCTCGGGCTGTATGGCATGTGGCACCGTCTTGTTGAAACCACATGTCGTCCACATCCATATCTTGCAATTTAGGCACAAAAAACTGGATTATCATGTCGCGATAGCGAGCACCATTAACTGTTATTGCTTTACCAGCCGCATTTTCGAAGAAGAATGGAGCGATGATGCCTCCAGCCCAAAATTCGCATCAAACAGTGACACGTTGTGGATGCATTTGTTTCTCAACAATCACTCGTGGATTTTCTGAACCCCAAATGCGACAATTTTGTCGATTAACGAAGCCATCAAGATGAAAATGAGCCTCATCACTGAAGATGATTTTGTTCGAAAAATAAGCATCCACTTGCTGTTGTTCCATAATCCATTCAACGAACTCTCTTCGCTGTGTGTGGTCAGTAGGCTTCAGTTCTTGAGTCAATTGAACTTTGTAAGCATAAAGATGCAAATCTTTCGTGAGAATACGCTGTAGAGAGCTTCTCGAAATGCCCAATTCAAGACCACGGTGCCAAATTGATGTTCCTGGACTCTCAGCAACACTCTCACGAACTGCTTCGATGTTTTCTGTTGAACGACGGCCAGAGTGTATAAGATCACTAATTGATCCAGTTTTCTTGAATTTTTAAATTAATCTTTTCACAGTTGATGAAGTTAAATCACTATTCCGACCATATTTTGTACGAAAATTGCGAACTGTAGCTGCCAAACCTTCATTATTTTTAAAAGATTGCTCAACAATGAAAATGCGTTGTTCTTTCGTGTAGCGCTCCATTTTTAATAACCCTGAAAGTTGTCACGCGGTCTTTTTTTCTCGTTGGCAACACTTTACCGCACAAATGGCGCTAAATTTAAATCTTGCGAGAATTTTGGGGCACCCTGTAGTAAGTCATTGCTGAATTTTCATTACCCAACTAAAGAACTTCTTTACAATTTAAGCTGTTAAATCTTAATTTTTATTTCTCAGAGCAATTAAATTCTTCTCGAAGAAATAACCTTTGCCTCTCATTAACTATTCTTTCTCACTCTAATATTGTCTGGAAATTTAAACATTTAACTTGCAACTGTACATACAAGAAATATCGTTGCTATGAATAATGGACCCACTGGGGGGGGGGGGAATAGAAATGGTGTTTCAGAACTAGTTGGACACAGCAACAACTATAGTTCTCACACGCTCCAGAATCGGCTGAAAAGAACTCCAGTAGTTTACGTAGCGACATTAATCAAGCCATAAAAAAAATCAGTTTAAAAAACTCAGGAATCGTGACTCCAAATATAATAAGACACTACCAAAGTAAGTTCGTGAAAAATTGCGTTTGCATAGGATTAAGAGGACTTTCAATGTCTGTATCTTCAGTCTGCTTATATAATTTATTCTGTTCAGATGAGAGGAAACGATAAGTAGAAAAATCACGCAGAGTTAGCAATTCCCTGTTTTCCGAAAAGAAACTCACACTGATCTTTATCCATGCTACTTCTCATCATCATCCTAGTCAAAATCTTGGAGCCATTAAGAACTTGTTATCACACTTTAGACCTTTTACGCCAAGAATTAAATTCTATCGTCTGCCTTTTTTTAATCTAGGAGATTAAAAAAATCCATAATAGGTAACTTTCTCAGAGAAACTGCTTATTTTGACCTTTGGCTAATACTGAGATCTCATCCTAAGACGACGTCCGTATAACTTTACGACTAATTTATCCCGATTTTTATTAATATTAAGTTGAAGTCGTAGAGCGGCTAACAAGTACGCTGAATTTTTGTTTAAAGAGCGTCGCTTGTAGGAATCCGAAGAAATACGCAAAGCTATATTTAAAAACTCGGTGGATAACAGAGTTGGGATGGAGTCCTTAAGGGAATTAATTTCTATATTTAACGTGGCCAAGGATTTTTCTCCATATCGTCCCCTCTCGTGTAAACAGGATAAATTATATCAGCAGATTGAAGTTACAGCGATCGGAAGTCCTCTCCTTGCCAATTACTACATGGAGCGTTTCGAAGATCGTCTCCTTAGTAACATTTCTCAACCTGACAGTATGGTACAGGATTTGATAATATATTTGCGCTATGAACGATTCTACATCTGATTTGAAACTTTGTCTCAAAAATAAATATGATTCATTCTGAAATTCAGTTCACCTTCGAGGAGGTGAAAAGAAATCAGGTAGTCTTCCTAGATGTATTTATTCTTGGAAGTTAGCAATTCCCTGTTTTCCGAAAAGAAACTCACACTAATCTTTATCCATGCTACTTCTCATCATCATCATCCTAGTCAAAATCTTGGAGCCATTAAGACCTTGTTATCACACTTTAGACCTTTTACGCCAAGAATTGAATTCTATCGTCTGCCTTTTTTTTTTTTTTTTTTTCTAATTATTAGACTCCTTCATCGACAAAGCGTTTAGCAACTTTGGACTCCCACTCTCTAGGAAGCAAAAAATTCACTCGACATGGAAGACACCTTCCTTTCCTCACCTAAAAACAAGCTACGTCCACTCAATTTTCCATTTTTATGTCCATTATCATGAACCTAGGTTCATCTAGCCTAACTGAAAATGTCATCTCGACCAAACATAACAGTACGTCAAAAAAAAAAAAAAAAAAAAAGCTTTTATACAAAAATATATTGTGAAATTTATACAAAGAGAGCTGTTGAGGACCGTCTACATCGTCCCAATTTAAACAGATCTGAAAGCCTTTCGGTTATACTCTTTATGGGCAATATTCTTGTATCAATCTTTTGTAAATTCCTAATTATTATGTTATTATATTTGTATGTATATATGTTAAGCTAAGTTATGGTGGTGGTGCTTTTTTAAATGCTTCTGTTATTTGCATTTTCTTCAGTTAATGTACTAACTGATGCTTTTCATACTAAGAAAATTTTACATCTATTAAATTAACTTTCACGTAAGTTTTAGTTTTCATCTTTAATTTCAACAAATACGAAACGCCTAATTAAATTCTGACTGATATGACGTCAAAATTATTTTCTACATCTAATTTCTT
Organism: Typopeltis vanoorti; assembly: GCF_054136105.1. NCBI lineage: Eukaryota > Metazoa > Arthropoda > Arachnida > Uropygi > Thelyphonidae > Typopeltis > Typopeltis vanoorti. The sequence continues at coordinate 92,307,534 of NC_143554.1, forward strand.
TGTAACAGTATTAGTATTATAGTAAACTAAGTTTCATAAGTACGGGCTTATTCTTAAAAAAGTCAAGTTGCGATTCGCTTATAATTTTATTGATATCTAAATATCTTTACAGGCTTTCTTAAAAAAAAACAAAACAGACTCTGTAATTTCATATCCACTGTCATAACAATATTCACTGTTTCTTATATAATCTGTGGGGTAACACAGAGCTACTACTTTGTAAATTCTTTTGACTTGGAACTTTCGGCAGAAATGTTATAAATTAAGAATAAAAAAGTGCATTCGTTTTTATTTTGTACGTATAATTTATATAACAGAAAAAAAATACAGCAGAAACTTATATGCCATGTAGTCAACCTCATTGGCTAAATTCATGTACTTCAGTGATTAAGGTATAGAAATTAAAGAACATCTGTGCTAATATAAATCGAAAGTAAAAAGTTTAAAATGGCTATATTATATTTTTAGTTACCAGTAAAAAGCATACCTTGGGACTATATTAAAGATAAGATGTAATTTATTCTTCGTTCTTGTATTGTCATTACCTTGGAACTTATGGTATAGACAATGGACTTGATCACGAGAAAGTAGCAGTCAAATAAACGAATAAATATATTTAAAACTCAGAAAGAAACTGGAACGACCATTATAAAAGAATTAGTAAAGTGTGTATTAAAACTTGGAACAATATAATGTAAATGAAAGATTAAAATGATTGGAAGACTTATTACAGAATACAAAATTTAAAAAAAAGAAAATGAATAGATAATAAAATGAATATGTGTGAACTGTTTCTAGGATGGCGGCATCTTCAGAACAAACATGGAGAGCGCTCCCCCTTCCCAAATAAAAAAGTGGAAAAAAAAAAAAAAAACTACTGGAATCCAGCCAACGAGTTTTACTAAGCAGAGTGCTCCTATATATAATAATAAGCTTACTATTAAACTTAGAAGTAATACACTTTAGGAGTTTCATGAATAAAATTTCAGAATAATTATATACTAAGTGATAATTATAATTAATAATCTCTGTAAATACAATTTCTTCACCTTACATTTTGCTAAAATCACGGTTAGCTTTATATTCTATCTGCGAAATTGTTAATATCAAACAAAACTCTTCTTATAGACACCTAGTTTCTACTATTAAAAAGCTTATATGCATGGAGTGCAGGTCACAGTTTGTATGGAACCAATAATTGATATCAAATCATCTTAACAAGTAATATGAAATATGTCTTACAAATTTGAGGAATCCCTCATTTATATGCGTTTGAAAGGAATATTTACATAAAATTAGTTATTGAAAGTAATTAATATTGGTCATAGTTATCGCTCACCAAAACTTTAAGGGCAAATATAAACATTTCTCCACAAAGCAATTTAAGAAGGACAACTCCATCGCCTGGAGTTTTTAATAATAATCCCAAAACCCGGTGATGAAAGCCCAAAATCCGCAGTCTCCAAATCAGTCTCAGAAAGTTCGAAACCTTGACGGTAACGCGAAACTTCGTAATGCAGACTTTCGCTGTATGGTAATTACTCGGATGACCAATGTAAAACTTACTGAAGAGCCAAACACCACTGTATATAATCAAGTATTATATACAGTGGTGTTTATTACTAACATAAGAATTCGGTGAAATTATTGTATTACTTTATATATCGAAATAATATATTCATATTAAATGAGAGTATTTAAAAATAAATAAATAAGAACGCATCGTTCGCAGGGAAGATTGAATTAGTTAAACTATAGGTTTGTATAGTGTTTCTAAATTTATTCACGGAATGCCATAAAACGGGAATGATACGGCTACACCTTCAATCGTAAAATGCAGGCGACTGGAAATACGGCCGATATCTGCATTTTAAAAGGTACCCTATTGGCGGAAAGAAATTCATCGCCAATTGATAGTAGTGTACGAAACAAACGTACACTTCGGGTTTTTGTGTAATGTTTTTACTAACGGCAGGACAGATGTCCAAGACCAACAGCAAGTTGTCCGAGTGGTTTACAGCTGGAAGTTTCTGGACACCTGCTGCATAATCTTCATCTTGTCCCCGGTGATTCCTATCTCGCTGAATGATCGAAGCACCTGTTTAGCAAGCGATTTGCAACCTACGATGTGCAGCATGCTGTTTTTCTGGTTAGACACTTGACACTATAGTTTCTTCTGTAGTAGGATAAATACTTCAGCGCCACAGCATATATCAAATGCGGCAAATGCATAAACATTTCTGGCCACCTTGTGAGAAAAAGTGTGTACTGGTAACATGCATTCATGTTAGAGCAGTGCTTGTTACTTTATTGTCTCTCGGAAGATTTTACGGACGTAATTAATGCCACCTTAGACAAAAACAAAAAGCTTATTAGAAAAACTGAGACATGTTGGAATAAGTGAGCCTTTGCACACGTGGTTTAGAAACTACATTCAAAACAAATCACACGCATCGGGTCAATCCGTAGTAGAGTGTTACCCCAATTATATTCAACATCTATATGCACAATAACAGCTGCAGCATCCATCCATCCATAATACTACAATCATTTCCCAAACAAACATGCAACTTGACAAAAATTTGCTCACTGACTGGCTCACCAAAATCTCTATACACCTAAACTCTGATAAGACAAACTTAATGATATTCAGAAATTCACTGAGTCAACCAGTTGATAATAAACATATAACCATCCGACATCCACTCTCCAACATTCAAAATACACAGAACAGTAAAATCACTACCATCACTCAGGTTGAAACAATATGAACCTTGGAATTTACCTTGATGCAAATATGTATGAACTGGAATAGCCACATGAGTCTTTTGCAAAACAAACTCGGACAATAACTAGTAAACTCCACAGGTAAAAAAAAAGACACAATTCCTACACACATAAAAACACTAATATATAAAATACTATGAGAAAATACTCTATTTTCATTCTCATAGACCTCTACATTCCAGATATGCTAAATCAGCGCTTCCCAAATTGTGGGCCGTGGTTCCCCTTGGGGGCTAAAAGTTTTGTTGAGGGGAGCCGTGAAATAATGAAAACAAATTTAAAATGTTTTAAGACTAAGTAGATCTTTTATTTTAATCTTAAAAGAAACGTGTTTAATTTTTATTATTTATTATTTGTTTTTTTTGTTATTTTTTATATTTTAATGGAAAAACTACACATTGGTGTTGGTTCACAAATTTTGCTTCCTGCGTATTTTGGTACTTAATGAATATTAGTAAATATATGCTGATTCATATGAGTTTCATTTCAAAGATATTGATAAGAAAAAAAAAGCTTACAAACGCAAAATCTTGAATATAAATTCTATTGAATATAAATACAATAAATATTATAATGATATATGTCTGTATTACGAATTTTTTACGATGGGGGGGCCGTGAAATATTTTAATTTTTCCAAAGGGGACCTTTACATCCATAATTTTGGGAAGCACTGTGCTAAATAAACTATCTTTTGAATAAGAAACCTTACACACTAGTACCTAAAAAGGACTCTAAGGACATACTGTGAACGAGACATACGCACCCTACACATGTTACAGACTTATTGAAATGGAATATATTAGTTCAAGCTTTTCAGTTCAGCCACGCGTCATGGCATTCCTAATTATTGTGTGTGTGTGTGTGTGTGTGTGTGTGTGTGTGTGTTTCTTATCCTACAGCTGTGGTAAATAAATCTATCAAGCGTCAGTCCACTTCTAGCACAGCAATCAAACCAATGAACAATAACTAACCAGTGGTGTCATTCTTAGATAAGCTTAATAACTTCGAGGATGCAAGCTAAGCCTTTACGCCTCATTACACCTCAACTGGGATCAATACAAAGAAACGAATCCATTTATTACAACTACAGCATTTAAAGCAAAATTCGTAAATATATATTACTAACGTGTGCCTATGTGTATTATAAAGAAATTATATTTATTGTATATATACTTATAAAAATGTAATTTTATTCTACTTCAACTGTAAATTACCAATTATTATTATTATTATTAATAATCTATCTATCTATTTATATATATAAGTTATTCATTGTAAAAATAATCTGTTTTATATTTATTTATTCGTATGGGGTTCCTCCCGTTCCTCAACCATCCGTTAGGACTGGTTCACGAACCGATTTGCCTGTTCTGAGGGACGAAAAACACGAGTTTCCGAGTGAAAAAACCGACTAATTCATCTTTAGTCGAAAGAGACCAGATAAACGTTCCTCACGTCATGGACGGAGGCGCATAAAAGAATCTGCATAATCATGTTAATATATTAATAATATGTGCCGTAAATACATAATACATAAGCAATAAAAAAGTATTACTATTATTAAATAGTGTATTTTATATAATTAGAAATGAGAATGACTAGTCATTCTCACTCACACACAAACACGCACGATAAATATATAGTTTGGCTTCCTTCTTTGAACCTTTAATTACTACAGTGAAAAAAAAAATAATAAAATAAAATAGGTATTCCTGTGAAGGCAGTTTGACTCCAGTATGATATTTTGTGTTTCTAGTAAATATTTATTTTATTTTTGCTTTACTGCAAAGATTATGTAAAGAATTTGCGCATGAATGAAATATGCCGTATTGTAGTGTGCAGTAATAAAAATGGTAAATGAATAGAATATATGATTGGCATGTGAACTTGAAGCAGTCAGGCCTTTTTTTTTTTTTTTTGCATCTTGTAACACTTATAAAAAATATAGATTACAATGTCAGTATGTATTTTCAGATAATTTAAATAACATGCTGAAATTAAGGATGTAATTAAATCCTTTTTATTTGGAGCTTGTTAAGTTGACACCTTTGCTTATAATTACTCGCGATTAAACAATGGAGACTTTTTTGCTGTTGTTGCTGCTCTTTAATGATCTAAGAGAATTTTTACGCTTGAACAGCTGAGTGAGGATGGGGGAGGGGAAATAAATAAGATATATCAGTAATCTTTCCCTGAAGCTATTTTAGCATCTTTCCCGAAACTGACGTGCGCTGTTGTGGCTGGTCGTCACATTTTTGTGAATTCTGACCCCACGCGTGTAATAATTCACTTCTTTCTTCGTCCCCCCTCCCCTCTCTGTCTTCCTCCCTCCCTCCCTCTCTCTCTCTCTCTCTCTCCCTCCCTCCCTCCCTCCGTGTCAGTATTAATTGAGGATTAGGTTAGTTCACCAAGGACTCAAGGCATGAGAATTTTTTTTATTTTTTCTGAATGTCTGAAGTATCTGCTACCAAATTTTGCTTTGTTTTTCGAGAGCGGTAGATATGTTAGTAAGAGATTTAGCCTTCTCTTATGTCTGTTTTCTGGAGAAACATTGTTTACAATGACCTCACTGAAAGAAAACTAGAGCCTTTGGTTTTATTCTTCTTTGATTAATTAATTATGATTATTATTATTTAAACATCTTCAACTTAACGATGCACGTGTTTCAATGTTGCTTATTTTATTTCTTTTTTCTAAGAGCAACTGGACTTGGACATTTATTTTTTCAACTTACACCCACAATAACCCCAATTAGATTGCCTTTTCGGAGATGGACTTCTTAATGGACTGTTTTTTTTTTTTTTTTTTTTTTAAAGTCCATTTGCAGGTCATTATATAAATAAGCAAATGAAGCGGTTCTCAAAGTAGCTTTAAGATTTCATTTCACATTTCTCTTATTTCTTCCAGAATGCGGTGCTAAATCCCCACTCCCCAGTGTTCGTGATACTTAATTTTCAAACATTTTAGTCATATTGCAGGGGACATTGCATCCTTCGATTGGAAAAGACCTGAGTTTGATTCTCGTCGTGACAAGAGGAATCTTTCTGTGGACTTTTCAGTTGAAAATGAGTTAACTGATCTCATATACGGGGGTTGCAGGGTTTTTTTCTCTCGGAAACTCGTTTTTTTTTTTTTTTAATCCCGCATGTAAGCAAATCGGCCATGAGAACACACGCAAATACTATTGTTGTTGGAAATGGCATTGTGTGTTGATTGTAGTTGAAGGATTAGGATTATATGCAGTTAGAGGATTAAATCATGGGGGGTGAGATGGTGAGATTTATGTAAGGGGGTAGCGTACTCTTCCACGATGAGTTCTTGGACTCCTTGGAGGTGTTACATAATACTACTAGTATTACTACTAATAATAATATCAGTACTACGAGTAAAACTATGAGAATTACTCCTTCTAGTACTATATAGACATATACTACTAGAAGGCAAAATATCGGAGATTGCATAATCGTATCGGAACAAAATTAAAATAATAATGACGATGATGAATATACACATAAAACAATAAATATTTTTATTACATACACATTAAATAAGAAGGAAATTGCTGGGAATGAAAGTTGTTGTTTTTTTTTTTAAGTATTTTTATTTTTACGTTTAAATTACATTACAAATTATCCTTCATTTTATATTGTGGTTATTAGCTGTAATCTTTAATTATTAAATTAAATTCTTAAATTTTATAAAAATTATTAATTAAAATTATTAACATTATTAATTAAAATTTAATATTTTAAAATTATTAAAATATATTAACATTATTTGTAAAAAATAAATTTTAATGTTAAAACTATTAAATTATTAAATTTTAATTAGCTCATGGGTCTGAGAGCTGGGTTAGAAATAAAACACTTGACCAAAGACTAGAGACCACAGATATGAGAGTCCTGAGAAATGAACAGATGGCATCAATGGCAATATCATATTAAAAAGCATATTAGGAAAGAACTTGAAATTGTCGGCATCAAGGAATGCGTTAGCAGAGCTAATCTCAGGTGGTATGGTCACTTAAACAGAATGGGAGAGGAAAGATTAGCAAAATAAATGTTCTTTGCCAGGTTAGCAGGGAAACGATCCAGAAGAAGACCAAGATTATAGGTGGACTGATACAGTAAAAAGTCCCTTAGAAGATAGAAATATAAGATCTGATATGGTTGAAGTCTTGACAGGTAACAGATTGATTTGGAGAAAAATTTTAGATAAGAAGTTAGTGGCGATGTAAGTTTTTCATGTAGTACTATCATAAATCCTGTACACCCCTTGAGGATACATGTCAGGAATTTGATGATGATGATGATGATGACAAATTATCCAACACTTGAGATTAAAATGCTACGCTCATGAAAGGTTTTGTAAACCTATACTGGTATATTTGTACAGTGGATGGACATATGATCTTTTTTTTCTATTTTTTATTAATATTTTTATTTTTTTTGTGTGTACAAAGAGAGAAAGCAAGAAGCCAAGAGAGTTGTGGCACAGGTGAAGGCCATGGCATATCAAGATCTGTATGATCAATTAGAAACAAAGGAAGGACAGAGAAAAATTTACCAACTAGCGAAATGTAGAAATAAAGCAGCAAAGGACATCTTACATGTGAGGCAGATCAAAGATGCTGAAGGAAGAGTATTATGGAGGGATGTGGACATAAGAAACAGATGGAAAATATACTTTGAGGGACTTTTGAATGAGGAAAATGCAAGGACTCTCAGAGGAGATGGGCAGCCTTCTGAGGGGATGGTGCAGAACATCAGTAGAGTGGAAGTGACGGAGGCCATGAAGAGGATGAGGAATGGAAAATCGGTGGGCCCCGACAGAATTCCAGTGGAGGCATGGAAGGCACTGGGGGAAGAGGGAATTGACCTGCTGTGGGACCTGTTCATGAAAGTTTGCCAACAGGAAAATATACCCGAGGAATGGAGGGAGAGTACTCTTGTCCCCATCTACAAGGGTATAGGGGATGCACAAGACTGTAAAAATTACAGAGGAATAAAGTTGATGTCCCACACAATGAAGATCCTAGAAAGGGTTCTTGATGGTAGATTGAGGAAGGAGGTGGAGATTGCAAAGGAACAATTTGGATTCATGTCTGGTAGATCAACAACAGATGCTATCTTTGGGTTACGGCAGATGATAGGAAAATATCGAGAGAAACAAAGGGAGCTACGTCTGGTATTTATTGATCTGGAGAAAGCATACGATAGATTGCCAAGGCAAGAAGTCTGGAGGTGTCTGAGGGAGAAGAAGGTGCCGGAGAAATATGTCAGGTTGGTGCGGGAAATGTACAGAAATGTGAAGACAAGTGTTCGGACCCGTTTGGGACAGACAGAAAGTTTTCAAGTAACAGTTGGCTTGCATCAAGGGTCAGCATTAAGTCCGTTTCTGTTTAATATTGTGATGGAGGTGGTAACAGAGGAGGTGAGAGAAGATGCGCCTTGGACAATGTTATATGCAGATGACATCTTGTTGTGTGTTGATTCAAGAGAAGAAGCGGGAACTAAACTGGAAAGATGGAGAAAAGTACTGGAAGAGAGAGGTATGAGACTGAGCAGAAGTAAGACAGAATATATGTGTTGCGCAGTCGGCGGCGGCCAGGAGACAGATCTGGAGCTGGAAGGAAATGTCATCAGGAACGTGAGAGACTTTAGATACTTAGGTTCAACAATGGAAGAAGATGGAGGAGCTGAGAAGGAAGTGGGATGTAGGATACAAGCGGGTTGGAGGAACTGGAGTGAGATGGCTGGAGTGTTATGCGATAAGAGGGTGCCGATCAATCTGAAAGGCAAAATTTATAGGACAATAGTGAGGCCAGCTATGACATATGCTATAGAAACTGTAGCCCTGAGGAAAAATAACATCAGCAGGATGGAAGTAGCAGAGATGAGAATGCTTAGGTGGATGTGCAGTGTGACCAGAAAGGATCGTCTGAGAAATGACTATGTCAGGGGAACAGTGAAAGTTACGAACTTAGGAGCAAAAATACAGGAGGCAAGGTTGAGATGGTTTGGTCATGTGATGAGGAGGGAGGACGAATATGTGGGAAGAAGGGTCATGCAGATGGATGTGCAAGGAAGGCGGAAGCGTGGGCGGCCAAAGAAGAGATGGAGGGAGCTGGTAGAAGAGGACTTGAAGATGAAGAACTTGGATGTGGTGACAGCCTAAGACAGGAAGGTGTGGAGGAGACTCATTACAAACAGTGACCCCACTTAAGTGGGAGAAGCTGCAGAAGAAGAAGATTTTTATTTTTTTTTTGCATAGTCCACAAACTCTGCTCTAGAGAACAACATGGAACTTTTTCAAGATTCAGGCATTCAATGCTAACATATATATTAGTTGGCTGGTTTTACCAAAAATATGCTAATACAGATATTTTTATATAATAATAATAATAAATTATTGGTATAATTTAAATATATTTATATCTTTAATGTGACTCTTTAAGAACGCACTGCGTTCTTAAAGAGTCACATTTTGTTACCGATGGGTGGGCTGGTCCCAAAATCCACTACAGTTAAAATAATTACGGTTCAATTAATTTTGTTTTTATATATGAAGTCTTCGACTTGATAGCACGTCCGTCCCTTGTGTCCATATAATTCCAATACGCTTCGGGAAAATCAACCTGAAGAGTAAACGACCATGTAAAGAAAACAAAAGCCACTCATTAAAAAAAAAAAAAAAAAAAAAAAAAAAAAAAAAAAAAAAAAAGAAAGAAAGAGCGATGTAAATGTATTTTTAGAAACCAGAATCGGTCATTTACGGCTCAGTGTGTTGTAAGGTTCGTCTGCGTTTTTCACAACTACCGGATGCAGTGATTAGCATGGTGAGAGAAGTGAACTGTTTATATATTATATGACAAGTATGCTGTTATAGTTTTCGTTTAGGTTTTTGTTTGTTATGCATTTGAACTATCTTAATAATTTAACGATTATGTATGGTTGGAATTCGCAGATACTTCAGGTTTGTTAAATTTATAACATAAGACTTACTGTGGAAAAACGTATAAAGATAACCCAAAGGAATGTTTTAAATAACAGATATGCAAAATATAATCACCAGCTTATTCATATTAATTCTTCTGTTGCTATCCAGCATTATGGAGTTATGTTTAATATCTTATGAGTAATAAAAAGGGGGGGGGACGAAAAAGAAACACTAGGATCTCTTGGGAGCATGCGCTGAAGCATCGCTAATTATGAAATACTGAAAGTGCTTTCTATAATTAGTAACTATGATGTATCACTTTCTTCTTCAGAATTCCACTACGATTTCTGAGAAGTTATCTAGCAATTAAAAGGAATTTTGTGTTTTTTTATTTTATTTTTTTATGTTATTTATTATTTTTTTCCACTAGTCGTCAGCTGTCACCGATTCAGTGTCCTTTCCACTCTGGCTCTCAATTTACTCCTTATCTGAATCACGCGTTAACTGCACTTGAATGGAGCCGCGTCTTGGGATTTCTGTAGCATGCCCTTGGGAATATGGGAAAACTTACCTCAAGGGTACAAGGACTACGTGAGAAATATTTTATATTTTACTAGCCTTCTTGCTTATTTAGTCGTGATGATTCAAATATGAAACCAGTTTAATATACTTCTTTTTTAGCTATAAAAACACTTACCTTGTAATACTCCATATAAAAAATATATATATTCTAAGGATGGAGCAATTGATGATAGAATCAATCCAAAACATGCCAGAAGGCTTCCTACTAGCGCTACTTTGCGGGGACCAAAGACCTGGGAGAGGGTACTAGATACAGGTGCTGAGGAAGAAAAAAACAGAAAGAAAAAAGAAAATTCTGTTAGAACAGTAATTGTCCTTTTAAAACTCTCTCTCTCTCTCTCTCTCTCTCTCTCTCTGAACAAGCCAGCAATTAGCAATACAATCTGAAAATCTGTAATTGAACTCATCCCTCTAAAACCAGATTCAGTGTATTATTTATTGTTGGATGGTGGTACTTCATCAAATCTTAATTTATCATAAAAGCTAGCCTTGCGTACCCACTGGTTGCGATTAATGCAATACGATATCTTAAGCGCATTGATCAGTTACTGTAGCATTACTTGTTAACTCGCAATAATAGCTCGTATAAATTATTGTACCATTGAGCAATTTGCTGATAAAAATTGTGCACCCCCCCCCAAATGTCTATGAACTTCAAGCAGTCTTCTAAGAATTTGAATGTCCTCTAACTGGTTTGGTGTAGATAAGAGAAAGCGGATCTCTTAGACCGAAGAATACGGGCTTTCATGTAACTACTTACTTTAGAGGGACTGGTTATTTAACATTTTAAGCGAAAACTTGCTTCATAATATTTAAGTATAAATGCAAGCAACTGGATATTTCAATATAGTTAATGGTGCTTTTGGGATTGGATCCCAATGTACAAGTGTTGGTGATGGGGAAACTTCATTTAGCAATTCTGGTTGATGTAATATATAATAATTATAAATATTAGGAATTATGAAAATTTAAATAATGATAATTATTATTAATGTTATAGTTATGTAGAATTATTAAAATATTACAAGGAGACATTATAAAAGACAAAATATCACAGGGAAATCGAACTTGCAGAAGAATTGAAAAAAAAGCCATGTAAACATAATTGGCATTACTGAGATAAAGAAGATAAAAATAGGTGAGATCTCGCTAAATAATAAATATAGAATGTTATTTTCAGGCAATAATGATCAAGAAAAGGAAGGAGTAGCGATAGCATTCAACACTAAACATGGAGATAAACTTCTTGATTGGAAGGCAGTTTCAAGTAGAGTTATGTGGGCAAACTTCAAAATGGGGTAACGGGGATATTTATTCAGTCACTGGGGGGATTGTGTTTCTGATTATGTTAAGTGTATTACTTGTCTTAATTACATGTGTTCTCTGCTGGTTTGTATTTTGGCTCGGAGTAAAAATCTGACCTATTAAACAGTAACTCGCATTCATGTGAAAAGCATTCACGTTTCTCCCTTCTTAGACGAATTCCGAACTCACTCAGTCCCCTGAGTGAGTTCGGAATTCGTCCGGAAGTCGACTGAGTCATCAGGCAGGCACCAGCTATATATGTTCCCTCAATATCGCAAGGTACTGTTTAGTTTTACAGAAAGCATCCAAAACTCAGAATATGAGTAAATTCTTGGAGATTTATTTTTGCTTGTTGTAGCAGCCGTTGTTCCACTCTACGAGGATTTATTTCTCTCTTTGGCAATCCAAGTGCACTTAAAATCAATCTGTGTATCATATTGACGACAATTCTTTCACACTCAGAGCCATGAATGGTAATTATTGATTTGGATTGACATCCTGTGGCTTTTTGGGTACTAAATGACTGCTTAGGGCTAGTCGAGTCAGCCTAGGTTATCTTCGACAATTTCCGATTGTTTGCGTTCTTCAGAATCACTATAATAAAGGCTATTCTAATTACGTAAAATTGTCTTATTGAAATTACACGATTACGAAACAATCAATCGAAAAAAAAAATCGAAGAAATGGGAAACGAAAGCAGGTACAACAAATTCTGATATCTAATACACAATAATTCAACAAAAATAGCACCTTTATGAAAAACAGAAAATACCCAAATACAGTACTTAGATTCTTTTTTTTTTCTCGAACCCTAACCCATCCACCCACATATATACACAGTGGATATAAAACACATACCTTACAGATATGTGCGCGTCCCCCCCCCTGTGTCTGTGCGTGTGTGTGTGTGTCATCCTATCGTATACTTGGCCTAAGAATAAGGACATAAAAACGTATCTTGACTATTCTCTTGAAGACATTTGACTGATTACACGCTTTGATAATCGTATATACTTCTGCAAGAAAAGTGATCATAAATTCGGTCATAACATTTGAATCATAAAATTACATTTATTTCTAGTTTTAATGCAGAAGGAGGGGACTTGAAATGTGAATTCCGGCTGCAAGAACAATAGGCAACAAAGAAGGGAGGAGCAGAAAGATACGATCCGGTATGGTGTTAGTATGTCATTACAAATTCATGGCCGTCGTATCCTTGGTTCACAGCGTCTCAGATTGCTTAAAAAAAAAAACAAAAATAAAAACGGAATCTTAAGTGTGCATGTGTTATCATAGCCAAACTGACTTTAGAGCCCTGCATATTTGGGCATATCGGCATACAGCTCTAAGCATCATTCCAGTCGATATGAGTATGCCATAAAATGGCGCAATTGAAATAAATAGAATTGATGTAGATTTGCAGACATCTGGAAAAAAATAGTAATTTTTGGAAAACGTTAATTTTCATATTAGCGTTCCAAAGTAGGGTCCTGAACAGACGGGGTTGAAAACACCAAAAGAAAGCAGTCAAGGCTCGATTTGTGTTGTAGAGCCATAGGAAGAATTTTCATATTATTTGCCTAGTAATGTTTATTTATTTTATTAGTTATTCGAATACTTGCTATGAACATGTACCATCATCATCATAACGCTAAATACTGTTCGGGTCTAATTTTTAATCTAATAGCCTCTTTTTAGGTCTACCCAGCCTTGTCTACCCAGCTGGTTAATATTTTATTAATTATAAGCATGCATCCTGCTTTGATAATGAAAGGTATTAGTAATTAAGTTACCTCTTTCTTCCTATCGCATCTCAGTATGTCATTTCAACTGTCATTTTTGTTCCACGTCTATGTAAAAATAAATTAACAAAAATATTATGTTTGTTGCAAACAGATGTTTCTAAAATCAGCTTCGTCGAGCCTATGGAAAGCTATACATTTATTATATTCATTAAAGATATTTATTAATATCCTCAGAAAAGGATCACGCAAGTGTTAACCATTAATTTTAATGGCTTTCTTGCTATTCAGGTGATGATGACATCATTAATTGCAGCAAAAACAAACTCACCTAGACTTTCCAGTTACTCATTTGCTTCCCAGCCGAAATTACCAACGGTATATTTTTATTTATTTGGTTAGTTGTTAATGGCTCAGAGGCTTAGTAAGCCCCATATATCAAAAACTGGAAGAGGGACAATTTTTATTTTTAATGTGAATTAATACACGAAAGCCCGTAAACCTCTATCACATGGGTATTAGTATACGTTAGCAACATGGGTAAGCTAAGAGATCCATGTCTAGAGACCAAACACAGAATTTTTTTTTCAAATCACTTTAGGCCTCTATTAAATAGGATGACCTCACACCGGGCAGTGAAAATTCATCTACCACCTAAAACCATCTATAACGTTTGATATTGTAATTGATGTGGTCCAGACGTTAACTGGTACATCATATGAAACACGTAATGAGAAGCATCATAATACGAAAGATCAAATATGCTATATGATGTTCCGTATTATGAGTTAATGAATTTGCAAAATTATTAAATAAAGCTTGGGCAACTGAAATTATGTATTATCTTCCATTCTATTTTACTGTCCTCTAAAGGAAAGGAGTCTTTCATTGAATTTTTCCAATAAAGTTTTGTATTTTATTGGGAAAATTGTATCATAAATGAGTATAACTTTAATAATGTTCGTGAGCTTGGTCTTATCGTAGTCATTGTCTCTTGTTTACATTTGAACGGCTTCTTTTTATAGATTGCTACAATTTGTTGATTAAAGGCTTTTATTATCTGTGCTACAGGCCTCTATCTAAACTCACCTCTCCTCCTTAATAACGTTAGTGGCATTTCGTTTTGATTTTTTCAAGGTAAAGGAGAGGTAGTTGTAGCTAATTTCGCCCTCTTGACAGGTGAATTGAAGTGGCGGAGTCTGCGATTACGGTGGTGTCAGAAGTAGCGGTACTGGAATTTGATTACCACCTGCAAGGGTAATTATTACGAGGAAATCATTTCCTGTCGCTCCTGAAACCTGATTTCACTGCCGCTTTGACACCCTACTCCGGAATAGCACTCTACCCTATTTATCTTTGTAGCAGGGCGTTACCCTACTGACTTAGTCATAAGGTTCAACGCATTCATAACAATCACGTTAATGTTATTTTGGATGTGAGGGAAGAAGGGGCGCCTCTCATAAAATACAGCTGATGAGTATATATCTCGAGGCTCCTAGGATTGTCTGATCTTATATATACAAGATAAAGCAATTTTGGGAGTATAAGAAACTTGAGAAGTAGAAATTGCAACTAAGGAGAAGATTGAGTGGCTGCAAATCATTACAGCCAAACATGCTTATGGTATTGGATCACCCTCAACTCCCTCCCCCCAGGCCTTAAGTACACGGACATAGTGATGTTCTGGCATTAATTAACAGTGTTAACATTAATTAATTTAAAAACTAATACAAGTTTTTAAATAAGAGCCAACAGGCTTCACTTCGGCGAAGTAAAATTATTCAAAATTAAGTGGATATTGAATCAATATCCACTTAATTTTGGACAAATAATTAATTTTTCTACGCTAAGGTTATGTGACCTTATTATGCGAAACGATTCCTGCAGATGTACTGAATTCCACAAAATAAACTGTTTTTGTTTATAACTGGGTTTGTATATAACTGGATTTTTCTTTTATTGGTCATCGTAGTAGTAGTATAATATATAAATTATCCGTTTCACCGAAAGATGTGCG
The DNA here is from genome assembly GCF_054136105.1 of Typopeltis vanoorti. NCBI lineage: Eukaryota > Metazoa > Arthropoda > Arachnida > Uropygi > Thelyphonidae > Typopeltis > Typopeltis vanoorti. The sequence goes on from NC_143554.1 coordinate 92,322,908, forward strand.
ACTTCGTCAGGGTAAACGCAAAATATAAATGTAATGGTTTTCACAAGCTTCGCCTGTTAATTTTATGTGTTTACCCTGACAAAGCCACAAGTTTCTGGTGGTGAATTTTGTTGGATAATTTATATATCGTGTTACCTATACGACGAATAATAAAAGTTATCTTCAGTACTAAACCATTATTATTATTTTTAATAATAATATCACAAAAAAGTTTGGAAACCTATAGAACATTAGCACCATGAGTGAACCAAGGATTAGATAAAGTGGGACGATTACGATAAAGACCAAACATTGTATCTTTTTTTTTTTTTTTAAAAAAGTCACTTTGTGTATCCAATAAGTAAGATGGTGGTCTTACAAATCCGATGCCACAATCGGAGTCGAACACACGCATTATTGATCGCAAAAGTAAGATATTACGCATTTGGCTATTAGAAACCAAATGCTGGAGAGGGAGAGAGAGGCGTTACGTTTTTAAACCATTTCAGGCAGCCAGTAAGCAAGTTGATGATAGTCATCACACCGGGCCATGAAAATCATCTGCCTCGTAAAGTTTTTGCAGGCATTGATGCTACTGGACTCAAATGCAGCCATTTGGTCATAAAGCAAAAATATTATCCACTTGGATACTCAGGCTGGCATAATTAGCAATATTGGGTTTAATTAATATTACATTATAGATTTTCAAAATCATAGTCCAGTGAAACAAAACCTTTGATGTTAAGCGATTCCCGCCCTTCGTAACATGATATAATCTTCATTTAGCTTGTAGCTATTAATTATTCTACTAATTGCTCTTTACCCTAACTAGAGGGCGTTACATGTTGTGTCTATATTTGAACGAAAGCAAATGGAGTAAGTCGGAAGATGGATCTCATTCTAATAAGTGATTCCATACACACGAAGATAATCAGATTATATACAAACATTTTGGATATGTTAATGAGATTCATTGATTAATTAGACATGCAAACAATATTTAGATTACCAAAGCAAGTTTATATGAGTAAGGTATACAGAAGTTCACTTTAATCGCTATATTCAATGAGACTGTTATATACAGCGAATTCTTAGAACCAAAACAAAAAAACAAAAAAAAACTGATATATTCATTTTTAGCATCAAATATTCACTTATATTTCTTTAAAAATTCGAATGAAATTGTGATATATTTTAAGAGCTCATGAAAGTCGGTGATCTGTAGATAACCGACTTTCTCAGAAAAGTGGAAGATGCGTTAGTTACTGAGTGGGTTGCCTCGTACCACTTCTTTGTAGAAATCACTGAAAAATTGAATAGAAATCGTATGAGAGGAAGAATTTTTTTAGGATTTTTTAAGGTGCAGGTAACAGATTCGCACCCCCCCTCCTTCCTGAAGCTTGATTTTTTCCTTCTGCAAAATAGAATGATCCGTGAAAACATACATAAGAGACTATGGTCTTAGGGCTAACGACTTTATCAAAATTAGGCTTCGAATGCTAACTGAATCATAGCCATTAGGAAAGGAGACTGGTAAGAGACATTTGCGGTCTGAAGGAACATGTCTTTCATCCAAGAGTGCAGAATGTGTGTGCGCGCGCGCGCCCTGTTATTTGAAAGAATTCCTGGATGCCTTTATATATTCTTTACATATACTTCTTCTTCATACTGTTAAAGATAATCTGTTTAAAGGCAAGCATAAAAACAAAGAACGCTAAGCCGATGTGAATTTGCTGACTCAAATTTTATAGCTTTTTCTCTGTAATTATTTTCTGTATAAATACAGTACAGGATGAATAATGCTGCTGGTTTTGCTATTTGCAAAAAAAAAAAAAAAAAAAAAAATGAAATAGTTTTCGTTGGAAATGTAGTTCATTTGATTCTACCTGCTCTAACAAAGAAAAATAAATAAAAAAATAAAAATAAACGAACTCATTAACGAAGATTCCACTAAGGATCCAGTTTCTTAAAAATTGACTGCCGTAGGCATATCCAAACTTCGGAGTCATTAAGGGGTGTTACTGATCCGATAGCCAGGTCAAGGAAGACTGCTGTGTTTCTTTACTCATCAATCTTTTCTGCGTACGCTAAGGGACACGAGGTTTTGCTCTCAACTCAGGTGGCGAGCTACACAAAGAGTAGGTGAGAAAGTGCGTGTCATTGACTCATATCACGTGAGTGTGCAGGTGTACGTCGCTACCACGTGGTGATGGACACAGGCAAAACAAAAATCGCGAAATAAATAAATCGATTTCTTTTTCAGGTCTCGTATCTTAAAAAAAGTATAAAACAGACATTTATTTAGGTCACCGTTTCAAAGCGGATACTTGACCTTAAGCCCATATCTCTGTCTTGTACATATTATGAATGTGTACATCGTTATAAATATACATACTACACGTCCTGACCGAAATAGGAAGACAGCATTAAACGATTGATATACATTTGTAAGGATGATATAAAATCAATTTCTTCTCTTCCTCGTACGTGTGGATGACATCACAAATGTAAAAGGAACCTTCAGTTAAATAAAGATATTTCCCCTTTTAAGGGACAAAACAACCTGTTTTCATGTTGTGGTGCCACCCACTGTGTATGTGTGTAGAATGATATTATCTTCTGTTGTATCAGTACTTACTTTACCAATTATCTGCTGTACGATAGCTAGATAAGCAACTCTTAGACGCCCCAACGTTGACATATAGTGTGAAGGATATTCTGCAGCAGGGTAGTGGTGGTGTCGAGTAATAAGATGTATCGCTAATGGGTGTTCCATGTACGATAGGTGGGTCAAGAACACGTGGTGGACTCCCTAGTATTGGAAATAACTAGTCTTTGAAAACGTGGTAGGAAATAAGTTATAAAGGAAGTAGTGAGTTTGAAAGAAATGAAAGCACTATACGTGGTTGTTGTTTACATCCATTCGGCGGCTGTATGTGGGTCAAAGCAATTGCGCTCTAAAAGTAAGGGAGTTGTCCTGTATAATCGATGACCTTATACACGGTGTACCCCGAAATCTGTTTGATCGATATATGAAGAAAGGTGGTATCCAGAACGATTAATTACTTGAATGTGTTTAAATTACTATTTAATATATTGGTGACAAATATGGAAATGATTGGACAGTTAAAAAAAAAAAAAGCTCATTTTTCAAGAGTATGATTGTATAGTATAGTAACATCTCATTATTACAGAAATTTAACCCATAGGTCATTTTTGGTTTACAGACATAAGTTTGTTTTTCTTAATTTATCCATTAAAATGAAACTGATTCACCAAATTCTAATAGAAGTCGTAAATTATCAAAGTTCGTTCAATTCCCTCCAGCCAGAGCAGAATTATTACCTTGCATCGTTTTGCCAAAATTTTCCATTAAAATGATTCAATGCATTTTACGAAAGGTATGAAATTTCAAATTTGGCTGAATAAAATCATTTAGCCAGGCAAATTTTTTTTTTAAAAAAAAATCTGATAAGCATTTTACGAAAAGCATTTAGCAGCTACTCTGGCTTCCTTCCTTTTTTTATTTTATTTTATTTCTGTTTTTCTCTTTTAAGAGAAAGGGAGATTTACTGCCAAATCTGTAAATTTAAAAAAATAAATAAATAGTTGAAAGCGTTTATTTTTTTATCTTTGCTACATAAAATAATTATATTAATATTGTTAATTACGATTAAAATTCATTTGAATGTCAAGTATAATTTTTAAAATTGAAATACACTTGCAAGTGACCAAATTTCTGTGGTCGAAAGTATAAAAGCCATGAATTATATGAGATATCATCCACCGTTTCATAATATGTGCAGCAGCAGATCCAGAAGTTCTCACATAAAATTACGTGGAATATTTGTTTAGAATAATACAGAAAACGAACAATCCTAGTTGTGTGTCGTGTTATCTGTAAATTATGCATATTTTGAACGCTAGTTTCACCGTTTTGTGGACTGAAAAACTAGAATCACCTAATGATGAAAAATGTACCATTTTCTAGATGTTAAGAACGAGCCCTCGTCAAGAGGAAAGTTGAAAAAAATGTTCGCCATTCATCAAAATTCGAATCCTTCACCTTTTCATTCAGTAAACAGATAAGGGTCTAAAAAGTGGGATTAGTTTTTATTGAATGGTATGTTATTTGGTTGTTGTATGGCTCTCTAATAGAGCCCACACAACTGATTTTCTTGCAGGGAATATCAATTGTAGTAAAAAGAAGAGTTTTGTTCGTTTTCTACATAACTCAGAGAAAAAAAAAAGAACAAAATAAAAACTCGATTTTATTTTTATGTAATTTAATATTTAAGTTTTAAGAGTTAATATATAATCAAAATTGTCAAACAGTTTTAATTTTCGTTAAAATCGGACAATAATTTTACGTACGTAGATTTTCAGATGTCGATTCAGACTAGAATATATATTTTTGAACTGCGCCAGTGACGTTACTTCACTCTTCCAGTGACGCATGCAATGGAATAGCCATTCGACGCTGACAATTTTATTCGTTCCCTGTGGATATTAATCTGTGCTGCAATTTGAAACTGTATCTGCCTTACCGAACGTGTTACAATGCGGAGTTGTAACACCTTGTTCATTGAAGGTAATCACAATAGCCGAGAATCCTATAAAATTTCTTTAAAAAACTTAAAAATAAGATGCTGCATTTTTCCTATATACAGATCCAATATTAAAATACCATAAAGACTGAAACCATGAAAAACCAGTAAATTCAAAAAATAAATAAATAAATAAATAAATAAATAAATAAATAAATAAATAAAAATTCGAAGTTATAAAATCTAAAAAGAAAACGAGTTACATGAAAACGTCTGGTGAGGATGTATTGTACAATGAACAGTCTAGGTAGCTAAAACTAATAGAAATTGGACGAAATATATAGAAGAGCTGTTCCGATGCAATTTTCTGTCAGGTATTCGCGGTTTCTTGCGTGCCATAACGAACTCGGATCTTTCGAGATTGTACAATTATAAGACTCTGTAGTGTATGTTGGATTAGGTTATACCAGTGGGGGGGGGGGGGGGTGTCAAACTGGCGACCCGCGAAGCAATATCTTGCGGCCTCAAGGAAAGATTAAAAAAAAAAAGATGGTTGCTTTTTATAAAAAAAAACAGAAATACCGTCTTTACTCGAATATAACTTCCCCTCGGATATTATTCGCACCCCTGATTTTACTTTACGAAAAAAGAAATTAAAAAGTTTTGCATATACAGTACATCGCACATGAAAATAAAGTTTAACCACTTTTACGTCGGGACGATAACTCGCTCCCCGCGAGTTATCGACACCAGGAGTGTCAAACTCCTGGGTTATACCAAATAATGTTAAAAACTTCGTTGCGTTTCTACTACACGAAATTATATGTAGGCAACTTTGAATATTATCCACTACAATATACAGCAAAAGTAAAACGTAAATAACAAATTAAAATCGGCGTACATATAACTTCGTTTAGTAGAAAGCCAACGAAGCCTTGAATATTATTATGTATAGTCTAACTCCACATTCACAATTAAAAATTGTGCATGTGGGGTTAGATTATACCAAATTTGAAAAAGACCCGCTTTTACGTTCAGGTTCTGATGAGCGAGATTTTTTTTTAAAGTTATTTTCCAAGCACGTTTAAGTTAAACTAGTCCGGGATGGTGAAGAAGTTGTCTCGTCTAGAGTTGAGTTTTGTGCCCTGAAAATTCATCAGAGGCCCAGACCAAGCTGTTTGCAGACATGATTGTACATACATGTAACTGAGAACTTGGCAAGCGAGTGGCTAAAATAATAGGATTTTTTTTTCTCCTTATACCGTCAGGTGGGTAATGGATAATAGTCTGTATTTGTGTAACCATTTCAATAGTTACAAATATGCAGTATGCTCAAACCTGTTTGAATTTGTTAAACAGTCATTAAAAGTCTTAAATGGACAAAATCATCTTACATTTTTTGTATTTTTTGTTTGCTCTTTTTGTCGTTATCAGCAAAGAAGATTTAAAATGATCACTATGTAATAACCACGTTATCCAATTCATCTTAAAACTGATGAATTGCAAAAAAAAAATAAATAAATAAAATAAAATAAAATAAATACCTCCGTTTTTCTCAGTAGTAAAAAAGCCGTATTATTTATGTGATTCAGCCATCTCTGCTTTCTTTCCTCCCCTCAGGTTTTTTTATAGTTTTTTCCCCATCATGAAGTGTCTAGTACTTTATACATCAGTAGACAATATCGAAATTTTTTTACACATAAAAGTGATCTGCTTGTAAGAAATAAATTTCCAAAATCCTTGGCGCCTCCTGTGAACAACGATTATTGTTGATTACTGTAAATCAATCATAATTACTTTTTGACCCATCAAAATCGAATAATACACTTAGACACAAATGCCTCTCGTTATTATTTCATACAGGAGGGAAGAAAAGAAAAAAGAAAAAGGAGAAAAGAAAATGAAATGCAAAAAAAAAAAAAAAAATGAAAAAATCCAGAAGAGGTCAGCTGAACAGACGAAGTCACTGACAATTGGACATCCCCCCCCCCCCTCCTAGAGAAACAAACTACCAGGAAAGACATTTGCTTGCTATCTTAAGTGAACAGAACCATTAGGCATTTATCACATGCTACCGTGACGCCAGAATGCTTGGAAATCGTTATAGCTTTGTTGCATCTACTTAACGTGATAGTGTGGTAACTACGTGCAGGAAAGTTAGAGCTGTAAAATGGCGAAATAAACAATGAAGAAGCAGACAAAGTAGAAATAACCAGTTATGAAATGTATGGCACTCTTGAAAAATAAGTGTGCACTTGAAAAATGATACATTAAATAACAGATGAAATTACAGCAATGAGATAGCAAATTGGTAATTAGTTTTCTAGGAAATGACGATGCTGTATCCTTTCATAACTATGGACAAAAGCATTTTTGTCCATTGTTTCTTAAAGAAAAATGGAGAATATTTTTTTCAAAGCATTATACCATTCCAGACAGACGTGGGTTACGCTGATGAGCATATCCGTCAGTTCGGCTGGTTTGTTGAGTGATGGAGTCGCCCACTATCACTTATTAAATAAGACAAGCAATCAAGAAGAGGCCAATTAAATTATGATGAATTTCTTTACAGTGGCTGTTTTTATTTAGTTATTTTAATAGAGAATCAAAGAAGCACTATAGGTGGAAAAAAGCTGTCTAGTTGCGTTGGATAACCGACGTATTAAACTCTTCATCCAACATCGACTGAAAGTGATGTCAAATGTGTAATTACCAGGGTCCTCTCCATCTTCTCTGTTTGTGGTAATCCACTTTGTGCTTCAGTAGCAACAATAGCAGGCAGTTCGTGATTTCACCATCAGTTAACGATAAACAAATTACATTGGTAGTCGCTGCACATAACTGCATATAAAGAAGTCTCCAAATATAGAGATGATTGCAAGACACTTGAAAGTTTGGAAGAATAATTGCCATCGTTTTCATTAAATAGCTTCTGTCGTGCAAAAAATAATAAAATAAATAAATAAATAAAATTTTTAAAAATAATAATTTTAGGAATGTTAAATACTTAAATCCAGTTATAGATTAGCAACAGTAATTTGTTCGGTATATTTGTGAATATTAGTACCTAAGCAAATAACTAAATTTGTATATGTAATTCTTTGCACTGATAATCTTTGAAATTAAATGTTATTTATAAAAATAAGTAATATGCTGTTTCTTTTTGTATCGAAGGGGTTGTGCATGTAAGAGTGACTGGTATGGTAAGGAAGGCAAAATCGGAGTATGAGAGGAGATTAGCCAAACGAGTTAAGAGTTCTTTCATTATGTGGCAAGCAAAAGAAAGAATGTCCAAAGTAGAATGGTTTTGAAGAATGCAGATGGTACGGAAGTGACTGAAGCAACTAGTTGGATTATTGAATAATCATTTTGCAAGAGTGTATCATCCCGGTGATTATATTACAGTAATAAATATGTCTGTGATGTGGAAGTAAGGATAGAAGGAGTCGAGGTACATGGGATCTTACAGAATCAGAGATGGTGACAGGAGTGTATGATGCTCCATATGAGGAGAGATTGAAGATTTGCAGGTTACAGAAGCTGGTTGATCGGCGGATAAGGGGAGATATGATAAGTTGCTTAGGATAGTTTACACGTGGTGCTTCCCAAACTTATGGATGTAAAGACCCCTTGTAAAATTAAAATATTTCAATTTTCAATGCTCCCCATCGAAAAAAAAAAAATTGTAATACAGACATATTATTATAATATTTATTGTATTTATATTCAATACAAAACATACATTTTGTATTGAATATACATACATTATTATATACAGCAAATATTGCTGTATATAATAATAATAATAATAATAATTTATTGAGGAGAGTCAGGATGGTGATTACTGATCTAGTGATTTAATACTTGCATTTTACGAGCGTAAAATGCAATAAAAACAATTTTCTGGTTTTTAGATCATGTAATTAAATCTTGTCAAATGATGTAGTTATGAAAATTCTTACTCATGTGATTCCCAATTGCGAAGATTGGTAGCAAAATCAATCTCATTTACCGATTTCGTTTTGTTCTTGTAATAAATAAGATTACGGGGGACAGTTATTAATTACGTGTACATCAAGTTGATGTGGCTGCCATATAGTACGTCAAGAAAAGGTTTATAAGGATTATTTTTCAAGCACCATTTTAATCAGGAGAAGAAAGAAAGATTTCTAACAAATTTGCTGTTAAGAATGTTTACCTTACTAACGTTTTTTCAATGCACATTTCAGTTGCTTTAAATTAGACAGTTAGGCAATAAATTAGGTGTTCTTAATGCCTAATTTATAAGATAATGCAATGCGAAATTGCAAACTCATAAGATGGCAATTATGAGTAACATCACTAAATGAATGCTGTTGTATCGTTGTCCAGTTAAATGAGTAGATTGATGCTAAGTTTAGTAACAACAGCAGTAGGTTATAAATAGAATTGTAGGAGGATGCACTAGTAAGCCATGAAGTATTATCCTTGTGTTAATTTGTTGCTTATTCCTGTAGTTTTTATATTTTATTATATTTTTAACGTGACAGCATTATGTTGCTAATATGATACATTGAGTGAATATGAGATGATCTGAGTTTATCTCTATAAGAGAAAGTATTATTTCTCGTATCCCATTTTTCGATGATATTTGATTTTTCTGAAACTATCATTGACTCCAATCTCTGTGCTCAGTTTCAAATCTTGATTTCATCCAATGGTGTTTAAAAGAATATTTAAGTCGCATATATTTGTGTATAGAGATGCTTAGTGCTTCAGCGAAAATATAATGTGGAGCGTCCACATTATATTTTCCACCTCTACCTTCAGTAATTCAATAATTACACTTAATACTATTGCCACCTGTGATGTTTGAAAGCGAGTATTTTATATGTAATATTTAAAATATTTCACTAATATACTTAATACACTGGCGCGATTACAGATGGGTCCTAGTTAATGAGTATCTTGAGTGTAGCAAGTACAGCAGCATTCATTTATTTATTTTATTTTATTTTTAGACTGACTAGTTTTTATGAGGAAAAAATGCTAAATACCTAGCTGTCCGTCGCATTTTCCGTGTGCGATTCCTCGCTGAACAGTGGGATTTTGTTACTTATAGTAAAATTGCTGAAGACCGATGAATTAAACCAATCACACAGACGGTGTAAACTAATTAAAGAATCCCAAATACCAAATTTGATTTAAATTTGTTTTTTGGAATGTGCACTAAAATTTGTCGAGCCATCCAGTTTTTGGTTGTCGAACTTGTTTTTCATTTTCTGACAAAGCGATAATAATTGTAATATATGTTATGTTACAAATAATGATATGTTACAAATGCAATAAATACGCTGCTTGCAGCACATCATTAAAAATATGATGAGAATGAGCCCAGTCGATAAATTATTATAATTGATTGTGACATGTTTGTAGAAAGATATACGACTTCTGTCAGATATTTACTAATAAAATTCTTACAAGAACAGCGATCTCATGTCACATACCGATAGCCTTTTTTTTTTTTTTTTTTTACTATTTTTCTTTGCATCGAATTTTTATTTACTTATTTTTCTTTATACATAAATCATCATATTGTAATCATAACTTCTGATCCAAGTACGGCTAAGAATTAATCATATCAAAGGGAAAAATTCAAAGGGAATGAGGAGGGGGGGGATTTAGTTGCAGGATAGGTTATTTAAACAATAAATAAATAAAATTAAGTCCTTTTAAAATTAGTTCTGACCCGAAGCGCGTCATTATTATTCATAGACGGAAAAAGATCAAATTCATTTAGTCGAATTCAATTATTCTCGACCTATGGACGAAATGTCTCCATAACGAGCGGAAATGCGGATAAGTTTCTACTGTTTAAATACAATTAAAGCCTGTACAGGCACGCCATTCAGCGAGACAATGTATTACAAACAGAGTAATGCCTATGTTAAGAAATAGCGCCAAATCATGACATAACCCGGATGAACTTACTGATTAAAGTATGAGGAAGTTGGCCATTCTACTAAGTATTGTTTTACAGAAACCATAGTTAGCTAGTGCTTGAATGATAATTAGTATACTAAAATGAGAAAAATAAGTAATGTAAACTTTTTTTCTTTTTTCAAATAATTGTCGCCATAAGAGACTTTGCATGTCAAAAAAGCAGTATGAAAGTAAAAACAAAGCACAATTTTGATAAACTAAATATATATATCAGTACTCTGAAATAATTAAAAAAATAATAATAATCCACGGCTTTTCCCATTTACAATACGGTAATAATCGCCGGAAATGAATTACTTTTCTAAAGATTTTTGTTGTTGTTGTTCTATGTAAACATAATGCGAATCAGGTGCTCTCCTTTTGCGTCTTTTTGTTATTCTACTTTGTTTTTATTCTACTTTTCTTGACCATTGTCAGATATACTGGCTTTTGCTATAATTTCTTCCAAGAAAAATTTCATGTGTACTAGTACTGTAGTTGCACTTAGATGCAATCTCGTTGTTATGGAAACGCAAAAAACCTTTTAAGATAACATATATCGATTGTTAAGTTTCAGTATACGAATAAAGTAGGAAACGACGTTTAGGAAAGAGTACGTCGAGTGCTTACCTCTAAGCGCATTTCTGCTAATCTCTTTTTATCATACCGTGAAATGTTAATATTAATTTCAGATTTATGTAAATTTTAAGTTGATATACATACAATATGTAACGAAAATATATCAAAATCTCACAGTAGCTTGAAACTTTGAGTCTCGCACTACTTCACAAGTTTATTATTTACCCCCCCCCCCATCATCCATGGAATTCATTGTTTCTCTCTCTCTCTCTCTCGTGTTACTTGTTCGTTGTAGAGTAAATAGGTACCGAGATGTTTTGTGCGCATTTCAACAAGTAATGAGCCAGCTGTACGACTTGTGATTATGAACTTTGGCGTGAAAATTGGTTCCAGATATATATGCACAACAGCATCCGAAGTATACCGAGAACAGTCAAGCAATCGGAAAATATCAAGTCAACGGTAGTCCTGTGCCCCGAGAACAACCTGGTGGTACGTGAGACTGATGGAGGACTGCTAGAATCATGCAGTCTTACAGACGGGCCACAATCAGTCAGATTGTAGCTCAATAATCGTCTGCAAATGAGAAAATTGAGACGCATAGGCCCTGTCATAGATGGAGTATAGTAGTTGATGATTTCACTGAGTTCCTCTCCTACCGCTGAAAACAAGCAGATATGGATGCTTTAGGTGTACAGAACATCGACATCTGAATGTCACAGCGTAGTTAATGCCCAGGTACATCTCTTTATGCTCACAGTTTATTCATCTCATAACGGTTACTTCTATCTGGATAATGCATTATGTTACAAGGCACAAATAGCTCGAAAAACGGTGCCAAGAGCAAGATAGTGCTCTTACCATAGTACATCTTCTCACTCACCGAAGACTGAGATCCGATGGGTCATTTTCAAGTGAAGATAAATTAGGCGGTTTCATATGGAGATGGCACAGTTTCCTCCCTCAAAACAGGCAAATCGGTCACAGAATATATGCAGCTAACAGACATAATACATTGTTCTCATAGATTTTTCCTACGATTCGCTGCAGATCACTCTGTAGCAGATGTGATCAAGTTTGCGTGGACCAACATATCTGTGGACTGCTTTCGCACCTCGTGGGGGTCTATACACCAACGAACTCTTCCAAAGACTAAAAAGATACTACTTGTTATTAGGTTTACTTAACTAATAAACTGGCTTATAACTAATAAACATTGAATATCAAATTTTACTAAAATTCGTTCGTATTCATACATTGAATTATTATTTAGCTAATTTAACGAGGGAGATCTTCCTTGCCCTCGTAACTCATTACAGTAGTGTTTGTTTACTACAGCGCAAATTTTTATTATAATTTCTTTGTAGTGGGAGACCCTACCGCCACGATGTCACAGCTGGTGAACCAATAACTCATTATTAGTGTGTGGTACTGAAAAGATGGTAAGTAAATACTATCAAAGATAAAAAAAAAAATAAATTTTTTAATACACCAATATCACAAGGCAGAGATCGTTATTATCTAATAATAGAATTTGATAATAGAATATTATCAAATTAATAATAGGTTTGATATACTATTACAGCATATTAAGTGGGAATTCTGAAGCTTTTAATCGATTGTTTACACCAAAGGAAATCGTGCTGCTCAGTAACCTTCGTTTAGACTAAATGAAGAATGACAAGTAGCCATCGGTTGCTCGTTATGTGATGTCCTCTTGAAAGCGCAGGAATGGCATTTGTGACAGTACAGAGGTCAAAACCTACTGCTAGTTATATTCTGCGAATACCGATACGCTGTTCTAACAGAGCAGACAAGACAAGACAAGACAAATGTCCTATCTTTGCGCTGCACAAGCAGGTAATCGGGAGTTCACGGATTGTTGAGCACCAGGCACTTGATCAACTTTACTCTTTTTTCATTAGTCTGGACAGCAACACGAGAGAAGGGCACGTGACATCAACCTAGTGATCATATTTGTAAATTTAGGGACACAAAAACACACATGTTGAATAGATTATTTTATTAATTACTAATAAAATAATCACTAATTTTTTACTAATTAATTACTAATTTTATTAGTAATTAATAAAATAATCTGTTCAACACGTGTGTTTTTGTGTCCCTAAATTTACAAATATGAGTGCTGATCACCGTGTAACCTTAAAAGAAAGACTCAACCTAGTGAGTTTGGCAGGAAACACTTATATACAAAAAAGAACCAGATACTGCATTGTGTACTTACGTTTATTGTTTTCAACTCCTAATTCCAACCTGGCTGTTGTGCCATTTTAAAGATACAACAACCCCTTCAGTCATGTCTTGACACGTCATTGCGTTACCGAATAGGACCAACCGCTACAGTGGGGAGAAATAACACGTCGAAGAAGAATAGCTCCATTATTCGCAAGAAGTAATTTAGTGTTTCTTTGCTGTATAATATTTTAGTCTATCCTTTGATTTCAATGCGATGTTGTGAAGTATGGTAACTTTCTATTGCCTCTACCGTCCCGTATTTCATCTGGTACCCTTAGGAGATCATTCCACATGCCACTTTCTTGTCCATTCAAATACAAGTTGACACATGCACTGTGATTTATGTAATGTATCAGCTATATTTGGCTCCTTCACAGCACGTTCAGTGAAAGGGCTTTTGAACGGCGTGTGAATTCTTTGGACTTCATTTGAGGCATGTATGATACAAGACTGACAGTATGATTATTTGTAGATACATCTTAATACGCAAAAGGTCTCTCGTGGAAGAGGCAAGACCTGATTTTATATTTTCGATTTCATATATCGTTTTATGAAAAATATATTATATTACTATATATGGCATCAGAATGCCGGAGGCAAGGAGCCAGAGGTTTTTTTTTATACCTTCTATTGTAATATATACAATTAAACACTAGAGCTATCTGGGATAGACTCATTTCACGGATGTATCACGTCACTTCCTTTTGGAAGTTCATTTAAAGTCAGCATTAATTAACCTTGAAGATGTCGCTCGCTATAGAGGGTAAGAACTTGATATACTCGAAGTAACAGTGTGTGTGTGTGTGTGAGAGAGAGAGAGAGAGAGAGAGAGAGATAAAAACGGACCCTTTCGTGTATAACATTGTCTTGATAATGATGAAATCATCCTGTAGAGCTTAAAAGACAGATCGAAGTTAAAGGCATGTGGAAAAACTTTCACATGTTTTTTTTTTTTTTTCAAAAAAGATGAATTGCTATAATACAGAGTGAATTAAGTTGTTCGCAAAAATCTACAGACAATTGCGAATGCATTTCAAATTGGTAAGCAGTCGCTTTTGTCTGCATTTTTATTTTCATGCCACATTTTGTATGTAATTAATTCTCTGTGTGTGTTGGAAGCGGAGATGTAGAATCACCACCATCAACATTATTATTTTTTTTTAATGTGGAGGATCTTGGTATAAGAGTTAGGGCGTTACCTCCTTGTCTTAGCTATGTAGGTGTGTCAGAAAGATAAGTGGACCCTATAACAACCACACCTCCTCCCGACACTTAGAGGACGACACTTAATAATCTAAAGATCATCACTTGCTCTCAGAGGTCATGACCTGCCGTTAGGAAGACTGCAACTAGACATTTCGGGTGTTATCTGGTTTGCAGTGTGCCTCATTTCGATCTTTTCTAAGAATTATATCAAATATCCGTTTTTTTTTTCAAGTTGGCATAATAAAGTACGCATTCTATGAGAAATGTGGATCCCGTCAATTAAGGTATGGCAACTTCCCTCCTCTTAGAAATTTGTGCCTACTTTTAATTGGTCCTCATTAGTAGCTCTCGCAAGTTAATAGCTTTACTAGATTAAAAAAAAAGGGAAAAAAAGTTCAGTTAGCTGGAGGAAACGAGCAAGCATTTCTCTGTGTCTGAATTCCACAGAACATATACTGGATGATGTTTTTGCTTGAATTGTTTCTATAATTTTAGGAAATCAATATTGTTGTCCGAATTTCATTTTTCTGAGAAAGACTCAACACATTCTGACAGATAAGGAAAAAAGAATATAATGATACGTAAAGGATCGCCTCCGCCAAAATAATCAAATTCCATTTTGGAGAATTTCTGCAATACTTTATTACTTTCCATTCTTAATTTTTCTCCTTTATGTTTAGACACATGTATTAAGAATATATAAATTTGTATAACTGAATACTTTAGCGCCCCCTTTCTCTTGCTCATTTTCGTTCTTTTCTTTTTTTTTTCTTTCTGCATTTATCTTATTTTTGAAACATGCGCAATTATTGTAAGTGTTGCACACGGTTTTCTCTAAAGAAAAAAATATAGAGGTTTGTGGCGCTGCGCTTCATAACCACTTGTTGCGATACGCGACCTAGGTTTCAAATTCCACGTGCTAATGTGACAAATGATGAAAAAAAAAAAAACTTCTCTCTCGTAGATGGAAATATCATTTTTTTTTTCTTCTCTAGCTTACTTCTTAAGTCTAATTCTGGAAAGATAAATGAAATAATGATGATGAAAAGAAACGAACAGAATAATGAAGAAAGAAAGAAAAACAAATAAATTAGAAATACCTAGAGAGAAAAGAACCACACACACACACAGAGAGAGAGAGAGAGAGAGAGAGAGAGAGAGAGAGAGAGAGAGAGAGAGGGAGGGAGGGAATTGGAAAATGAAGAGAACAGACAGATTAGGGTAGGAGAATTATATCATTATATGTACTAGCAAATGATCACAAACCACAATTTTCATTTCTGACATGATACGGAGGTGTGTATCTAATGTGTGAATAGCATGCTAATATGATGTTTTACGGGTGTCAAATTTCTTTGTTTCCAACTGTTTCGTGTACAAAAGATGCCGGCAGTAATCAGCATTATACTTCCACTCCCTCTGCTCTAGTGCACAATGACGTAACAATCAAAAGTAGATGCATAAATAATACTCATTTGTTCACTCAAGACAAAACAAACAAGCAAAAAAAAAAAGTGACGTGTGATATTCCCAAAAGATACATTAGCAACCAGATACCCACCCTACCGGTATGTTAACCTGAAGAAACTAGTACATCGCCCTCTTTAAATGACCTAGACAACGGAGACGGTAATTAAGGCTTCCATAGTGATGCTAATTTTTTATCATTTGATTTAATTTTTTTTTAAGCATCAGAAACCGTTGCTGTGTTAAGGACAGTCTAAAAATGGTATAATGGTTACTTTCTTGTCATGGTTTATCCTCTATTTAAAAACAGAGAAATATCTATATTTTGTATGGCAATTTTTTTTTTTTTGCCTAATTTCCTTAGGGAAAATAGATTTATCAGATCACCTTGCTGTTTCTGAGACCGGAATGATTTTTGGTTTGAATCCAGTCAAGGAAGTGAAATACATTTTAGCCAACTTTACTAGCTCAAAGGAAACTGAAGAAGTTTCTTCCCAAGAAACTTGTGCGCCCCCCCTTCTCAACAAACCTGAAGACACGTGAATTATTGACAGACATGTACATTGACGGCCTATGGACTTGTCTGCTTCAACGACAGTTCTGAAATGTCATTTTCAGCATTGTTTTGCACATTTTAAGAAGTAACAGGATTTTTTTTTGGCGGGGAGGCGGTTACGTTCATCTGAAATCGAGTAGATCAGAAACTTGGTACGTGCAGCTTTAAGAACAATAAAAATCATTGTCATCATCGCAAAAACAACAACAATAAAACAATGAACTAGTAATAGTGCAAAAATAAATAAATAAATAAATAAAAAAAAATCGAGAATCGAAATAAATTGCACTGTAGAAAATTATAAAAAAAAGTTGACTTTTCATATGTGATGGTCACATATACCAAATGCTAGCAGATAAAAATCGGAATACCTACTCTGGAAACCAAACCACATGTTTCCGATGTGATATTATATCAGTGATTCTTAAACTTTTTTTTGAGAGTGCAGAAGCCAACATTTCCCAGAAACTACATTTAATACAATTTATAAATTTTTGTGTGCTTTTGAGAATCCCTTACAAGTTTGCGGAATCCACCTTAGGCACGGAACACAGTTTAAGAAACACTATATTATATCACCCGGCGATTATTTTGGATAATCATAATAAATTTCGCAAGCCGGAAAGGACAAAATCAAAACTTTTGACCACCAAAACCAGTAATTTCTGTTGCTCGATAAAGCATTAATCTGGAACAGATTCAGCATTTGATGTCGATAGCGTGTTAAGGGTAAATTAAAGCGATACAAAACCCGGGTTTGGTATTTTTTTTTTTTTCTTATTCCTTTTCTATGCAGCCAGATAACCGCAATAGTAAATGCATACCCAATGATTTTCCGCATGTCGATTTCCGCATGGTTTTACTATTAATTTAAAGTAGGTCAGTCTCAAGTATTGTACGGTTGATAGGGTCCTATTTGCGGTACAAATCCAATTACTTTTATTATAAATTGATGGAAGGGTTCCCCCCCCCACACACACACACTTTTTTTTTCTCTCAAAACACACGTTTTAATTGACTTAAGACATAGAAGATTTATAACGACCTCTAGCTATTAAGAAGAAAATGAAATGTTACACACGATACGATGCATACAAACTTTAAAAGCAAAATAAATTGAAATTAATCATAGGATTCTCAAGTTATTACGTGAATAAATTTTTGTCATGTTTCATTACAAAGAGAGAGAGAGAGTCATAGTTTTGTTTAATCTATCCTATAGTATTGAAAGAATGAGAATTTGCCTTAATAATTTCAAATGAAGTCCTTCATGATAATGTAAAGCCTTTGGGAAATATATTAAATTTTGTGACAGTAGCCAGGGAATAATAATCAGTTGTATACTTTTGTTAATGAGCCTAAGACGTAAAAGAAAACGGGATGATAGAATGGCTATAATTTACTAGATACTTAGTTTATTCGACACTCTAGTGTAATTGATACGATAGTTTGTTAGGTACGCTTACCTAATAGCATCCCTTTTCCTCAGAATAGCCTTAGCTCATTAGGGCGTAGAACCCTCCACTAGATGCCCAGAGCATTCCTTGCGGAACGTTGGGACAAAGGCCAATGCTCGTGCAAGCCCTACGGTTTCTTTCTTTCTTTTTTTTTTTTATTTAATTTTATCATTTTTAATGAAAATCCCACCACCCATGAAAGGTTGCAAACTTAAAGTACCTTAGCACTCCTTTCCGAGATGACCCCACAGTTTGCGATGAAAATAATTTATCATTTGAAGGCGTACAGAGACATCATCCATACTATACAGGAATTCTAACCGACAGCCTGTAAGCTTTAAAGGAGAGATGTTTTTCACTTACGTAGTACAGCTACTTGCTGTAGTCAGTCTGATTTTAGTATGAAGCAAATGGCCGGCATAAAGATTCTATGAGATATGGCACTCATATGACGTTACTTCACCAGTATTAGTGGACCTAAAAAATGCATGCTGCCATTCACTGTTGCTACTTGACAATGCGGGTGCACCGAGTTATGCTGTTTTGACACATTCTGGATCATTCTGCATCGGCTGGAACTGGGATTCGTCTGCACAGGCGACCGTTTTCCACTCATCAGGTATCCAGTGCAGTGTTCCTGTGCTACTCATTGTATACGTAGTTGCTTGTTTTTAACTAATAGTAATGGTTGGTCAAGTCTTTAGGTGGGGATGAATTTCATTGCTCGATGTGAGACCACTGTCCCGCTTATTGAAGGGTTGAAGTGGCTTGAAAGTTTCATATTTGGTCTCTAAAGCAGGTTTTTCGGACTATCTAAAAATAAATTAAAAATTACAAAAAATATATAAAATTGATAAAAATGGGGGGGAAAAAATCCTTAGTCCTCCCACGTACTGCAGATTTACTAATAACCTTTTGTGGGTGGGAAAACCACATTAAAAAAAAAAAAGTCGTCTGCTATCATATCTCATCTCTAACACAGTCCACCCATTGTGCCTGTCGATATGCCCTGTTCAGACTACTGTTGTACTTGCACTGTCATTTGTCTGACTGTGTCCTTTTTGTTAGACTGCAAGATTTTTGTAACTGGTGTTGACTTTCCACCCAAGATGCCTCCCACAACGAGTCTTGACGCAGTCGTGAGGACTTGAGACATTTTGCCCTCCTATGGAAAGACTTGGGTTTGAATCGTGTCCTGGATGCAAGGAACGCTTATAAGAAATTTGCAAATAAATGTGGGTTAGTTGGTCTCATACCAGAGTCGATTTTTTTTTTTTTTAATTCGGCAAAACAGAAAAACCACTGGCGAATGCACGCATGCGCGTACACGCACGCATGCATGCACGCGCACACACACACACACACACACACAGTCTCCACAACCTTAGTTGTTCGGCGGTAATTCTGATTCTCTTCAGGACTGCTATTGCTGAATGGTTGGTGCCATTCTCGGTTCCCTCCCGACACTTGTTTGAGAACGCTCCGGTATGCCAGCTACTATTTCCTTGTTCGCTTGCTCCAGCATGTCTGGCTGCCACTACCGCCGGCGGTTATGTTTACTTAGAAATGCATTAACAAAAAAAACTCTTGTTTGCAAAACACCGTACTATACTGGCGCGGTGCTACACGTATTTTATACAGGGGTTTTTGAATGTGGACGATCGTAAATCATTGTCATGTTAGTGTATTAGTGTCAATTTTTCTTTAATTTTTAATTTTAGGAACTAAGGGAAAAAATAATCTACCGCGCCCTGCTTTCCTAGAACAAACAAATTCAGATGTAAATATTTCATATACTTAATTGTCCGACAATGAATATTGTGTATGCATAATCTAGAATTGTTACTAAATATAAATTTTAAAAAATTGTCTATTGAATTAGTTGATAACGTAAAATTCATCAACTTCTTAAATCATATGTCTTGGGATTGGTAAGGTCCTCGTGAGGAGCCTCCACTTTTCTACTTCATCTACTGTATTAGTGAGGTTTTTGTTAGATACCTTATACCGGTTTAACTGTTCTCTGAAGAACAGTTTAACTGTTCCTCAGAGAACAGATTTCAGAGTTGCACAATAACTATCCAGTCAACAATATCTGTGACTATCACAAGCAGTATCCAAGCACCTTTCTACTTCTTCGTTTCTTTGCTCCCTTACAAAATTATAAACTGTGTTAATGGAACAACAGCTTACATCAGAATGATTTTCTTATAAATTAATTTTTTAAATATTTATTTAAACGTAAGTAGTTACGTGGTGCTAAAAGTTTCATTTCAGGAGGACACGGGTTGCTAAAGTCTGAGAATCTCCACAGTAGTTCCAATCTCTTTTACTGAAGAAGCTAAACATTCATCATATTCATCAACGTCCCTTCTACTTCGTAAGATGTTCATTAAGTATCTGGACACACGTTACCAGGTTGAATTATGTAACAATGCGTCAGTAGAATTACAGCGTTTCTGTACCTCCTATCTGCGTGCCGTCACTACATCTAAATACCCCTATTCAAAAATAGTAGTTGAGCAATCTGTTGACCGCGTCATGTTTAAAAATTGCTGCTGTCATCAAGTTTATTACTACTTAAACTTTCATATTCAGGTATATTGTTCATTCATGTTTCCATGCACCTTGAAAACATCTGTGATACATCACAGAACTATTTATCTAGAGCAGAGGTTCCCAACCTTTTTGTTTCCTAGAGCACATTCTAAAATACCAGTAGGGCGACGGGCACCATCTATTTTTTTCAAGCAAATTTTTTGAATTCGTTTGTTAAATGAATACATACAAAGTTTACATTATAATCAAATGTTTTATTACTTAAAAGTTTACATTATATAAAAATTTAAATATATATATGTAAGTTAGTGTGATCTTTGGCATTGCATTTCATTGGCCAGTGCTTCATAATTAGGAGAATATGATGATATTTCAGTTCTTAAACTGGAATGAACAACTTCGAATGCGAGTCTACTTTACATTGTATGCGTTTAATACTCGTCATATGTCATTAACGCATGCATCATATAGTATGCCATGAATTGTTGCGTGATTATTTCAAACTATACGACACACGGTTGAACAGCGGCGGGCACACACAAATTGGTCGATGGGCGCCATGGTGCCCACGGGCATGGGGTTGGGAACCCCTGATCTAGAGTAATAGTAACCTAGAAGTTGGTTAACTGTCTGGAGACCGAGAAAAATTAACCAGTGATTAAGCTTCGGTGTGTTTTGGCACTTAACATGTGTCCGACAAATAAAAAAATGCAAAATGTTAAGATAGTTTTAGAACATAAAAAGGACTGGCTGCCAATGCTCTTCCTCATAAGTCTTTTTATTTCGTAAGAAACGAAAAAAAAAATAAAAAATCCTCCGGCATTGATGCCACACTTTGTCCTAGATGACCACAAGCGAGATTCATCCAAATAAAGACAAATCTCGCTGTTAAAAAATACCACAAAGCGGTACGTTAATAAAAACTATAATTTAGATGAAAAATAATAAGAACAATTTTGAGCAACTGTATTTGAGAAACATTTCGTATAATGATTTTTGGATTAGATATTGATTTCATGGTGAAATTAATATAAATTCATGTCATTGACAATCCAACGCGATTGTATTATAGTAAATTGCTTTAAAACAGAGGTTCCAACATATTTTTAACTAACGTTCCCTGTAAAAGTTGCCAGATTTCATTCCACGCTTTCATTTTGATAATTATTAAAATTTTATTTTAATTAATTTAAAGTAAATTTAAAAGTCGTTAATTAGTTTTATATTAAATATAAAATTTGTACGATTAAATTTATAATTAAAATATATAGGGCTGAATAAATAAAACAAATATATATATATATATATATATATATATTGTTGTTGCATGGTTACATTTGTCAACAGAAAGATAGATCAAGAGTATCATCATATCTATAGGAACATTTCTACAGAGAAGATAAGAAAAAAATGCATATACAGCAATCCTTCGATTAGTGCGCCTAATGCGTTCTTTAAAACAGGCGCACTAATCGAAAACGCACTAATCGAATATAATAACCTATGGGAAAATGTATAATTCGTTCCTCAGATTTCTTTTTTGACCTTACATTTTTTTATTAAAGAATTAGGGCATGTCTCAGGGTCTAGTTAAAGGAAAACCATGAAGCTGAAAGACAATAAAACATATTCAGAATATAAATTTATTATTCTACTTCTTAACCAAGAATTGAGCTAACGTAGTTTGGCGGGCATTTTATTTGTTTTTTTCATAAACCGACGGTAAGGCCCTATTGCCTCTTCTACTCTTCTGCAAATTTTACTGCTTCTCTCTTCACCAGGGTCAGCCTCCAAGCACTGCTGCTTAAAAACTTCGATTGTACGAAAAATATTTTCAAATTGTTTCTGTGAAATCTCTTTTGGCTGACTATCAGTGGTTAAATTTTCTTCATATTCTTCGGGATCTTCCCGCTGTGCATCTAAATTTAGCAGGTCGGAATCACTCAATTCTTCAGAATGAGATTTAATTAACTCTTGGACGTTATCATTGAAGGGGAGAAAGAAATGAAGGACGTACGAATTGGTTGCCAACACGCGAAATCACGTGTTTATAGATAAAATTTCCCAACTGTTATACAAGCAAAATAGTTACTACTTTAAAAACTACAATGATCATAAAAGAGAAGTTAATTTTCCAACGTTTAATAATAAACTCATCCCAGAAGCCGGATTGATTACCCTATTATCGGAATGGATTCTCCTTTTTGTGACATGCATAGAAGTGTCGAAGTGTCTCGAATCTGTGGGCGTACTATAGCAGACGACATAAATTTTGGTGGTAAAAATTTGGAACATAGTATACATAGTGTACATGGAAGTAGTGTAGTATGCCATTAAAAATAACTTTGTAAAATGTTTTAAATCGGTAACTAAATTATTTCATTCTGGTGAGTGACTTTTAAAAATAGTTAGCCACAAAAATGTATAGACAGAAAATTTTTAAAATCTGTAACATTTATTTTTAAGATGTATATAGGCGCACTAATCGAATTTGGGTATCGAAAAAAAATGACGCACTAATCGAAAAAGCACTAATCGGGGGCGCATTAATCGAGGGATTACTGTAACCCCCTCTCTTTTTTTTAATTTTTTTCCGACTATGTTTACACAATTGCGAAAATAAATCATAATCGATAGTGGAAAATGTCTTTACAGTGAAGAAGAACGCCTGTAATATTAGACAAAGCTTACTTCCTTTTTTTTTTCTGGAAGGGAAACCTTTTGCGTTTTATTATTATGTCAAAAAGTTCGCTTCCCCTCTAAATGTCAGTTACGTATCTCTGAGGAGATGCGCTGCGCACTCCACCATTCACATCATCTCTGATTTAAAACAAGTGAATGGCAGCAACAAAAATGCCAAAATGTATAGTTGGCTCTAAACGCAGACGATGAGACAAGTTTGTAATACAAAAGGAGTGAGGGGAAGCAATACTAGGGAATAATAATTATGCAACTATTGTGACAAGTATTTGTTGTAATAAATGCTGCAATAATAATAATACAACACTAAATTCTTAACATTTACTGTCTTGAAGAAAATGTTATAGAAAACATTCCTGAAAATATCGCTTGGGAACACCTTAATATATGATAGGCTGTCTCAAGTTTTTTCACGCATCTTTCGAAAGCATAATTCATTAAATATTAGAAAATGTATTGTATTGCCTGTGCTCTGTATTAATTTCCCATAAAAGTTTCTAGCTTAAAAATTCGCATACAAAGCGCAGTTCTTTGGAACCAGTAATGTTCATGATTAATGAAGCGGTCGTAAAAGGATGCATATATATATATAACAGAAAAAATAATCTCGTAATATATTGACATATCAGCATTTCTGCAGATTGAGCATCTATTTCTTACTGTTATTTACTCCCTTGTTATTAAATGTAGTATGCTTGTTACTGCGTGATTTCATTATACAGATTAGTCAAGCAGTCAAATATAGAATGAAAAGTAAATAATTTAGAAATGGTCATTTCTTTTCAAATACAAGTAAATCATTTTAAGCAAGTACTGAGCCTTCAAATTTCATTATGGTTTAAAAAATAAATTAAAACATTCAAATGATTTTTGGTTTGTTTGTTTACTGGTTGTTACAAATATTTATTTTTCATTTATTAATTAAATATTTATTTACTATTCAATTCCCTCAGCCATACGCTGGTGGAGGTAGCTATATGCTACCATACTAGGGAAATGATTATGAGCAAGATGGTTTCCCGTTGCCTTCCTTGTCGTACTATATCCTATGACTGTAGCCTATGTGTTCAGGTCGTCGACCGAAATCGAAGCTACGCACTTTAGCAATAGAAACTTTATCAGTAACTGTGAAAAGCAAGAACAAAAATATAAACACAATTTATTTGAAAAATCACATTCGCCAAAAGTGAGGGAAATAACTTTCATTGAGGCAAGAAACAATGTTTATTTGGCCAATCAATGATTTAGTGTAACAGTTATTACTTTCTTATTCCTGAAAATAAGAAATATCATGGAAAACATTATATTTATTATATAATGGAAAACAGAAATAATAGAAAATGGAAATAATAACACAAAAATAAATGCATGGTAATAGAAGATGGAAAGTAATAGTTGGTGGGACACTCGCTGACACATTTTTATAATAAGCATAATGGGAAAAAAAAAAAAACAAGAATGTAACTTTGAAATATTCTGAAATATGTTTCATGTTGACCCCCAGTTTATAGTATTATAAATAAATAAACGCTAAGCTTGATAGTTTAAGGAACTATCTTTTTATTATTACCAACCAGTAGATGTTACATTAATAGGTTATTTATTAATTAAAATTTTAATTTGAAGGAATAATAAAGCAAACATACCTGGATAATATGAAGAACAGGCTGATGGTGATATTTAGATGAAATTCTTAAAAACGAGCCGAAAGAAGGATATGAGTTTGGAGAAAGTGAAAACGAAATACACAAGTAGCGATATATCAAACAGGTAGATATAAAAACATAAAACAAATTTTGAAAGGTGATGGATTTAAAGATAGTAAAGTTTAAAAATTTCTTTTCAAACAAACAAAAATTATAATGAGCTAAACACAAGCATGAAAAAAAAATAATAATAATAAAGCTAACTAACCAGCATAATGACGGGGTGCAAGCCACCATTTCGACAAATCATGTCAGATAAAGGAGAAGAAAGCTAGTTATGAGCTTGCCGCATGGTTCGCTAGATATTCCTAGATATGTTAATACCTACTAATTGATAATAAAAAGGGGATTAGCTATTTATAAGCATGGACGCATTTTAGTAGTGGAATAATACAAGCATAGTTTGCTGATTCCTAACTATAAGAATATGAGATATTTTAGAATACCTTTATGCGCAGTGGTAACACCGCTTAACCTAGAAGGTTTTGGTCAAAAAAAAGGTTGAATTGTGAATGACGAGTCTAGCTTTCATAGTATCTATGTAGGTGTAGAAAAATGGAAATGAAACTGAATGAGTTTTTTTAAAAAACTTTTTAATCACTCCCACACACGAATTATAGAATCTGTCTATCTATAGCATACCGATGCTGAGCGTACGCGATGCTTCATATCAGCATCGGTATTTCCGGGATAGAAAACTCTTCCACCTTTATATCAGATCGACTAACTCACCTGCAGTTGAAAAGTACTTATAAAAGTTCTTCACGTCCCTTGGGTCGAAAAGGCCTGGATTCATATTCAGCCTAGGACATGAAAAACATTTTTTCAACTGTGAGTTATTCGGTTTCATCAGGAAGCGATATGGCCTATCCTTCGGAAACTCAGCTTTTTCACCCCATAGAATAGGCAAACCAACCAGAAGAGCGCATGCAATTAACAGAAATAATGCACCGGGCACATATCCTTGGTTGCTTCGGCTGTTGTTTCCAACCAAAGAATATCGTCAATACCGAATGACCTACGGTGGCTCTCCTTTTGAAGAGTTGGAGATAGTAGTCTTTGAGGAATACTTCATAGGGAAAGGCAGTTCTAGAGAACAAAAAGGTAAGTAGTATGAAAGATGAACGGAGAAATCAGGTTTGATTGGTTAGCAATCGAAAGTTCTATAATTCCTCTGTAAGGAGGAATTATACAGGAACTTTCCTGCTGAGTTTTTCTAGGTAAGATTTATGCAAGCATACTCGAGAAGAGGCTAACAATAATTGTTGAAAAAGGAAGAACGAGCTGAGTTCAGTTCGGATAGGGATTGTCAGGATAAAAAGATAATTGTCATTATCTTTTTATGTTTTGTAGATCTGGAAAAGGCATATGATAAGTTGTCAACAGCAAAGCTTTTCCAAACCAACAATCATACTTAAGTTGTAAGTCAGCAATTAAAACTAAAGGATGTACAAGAAATAGTTTTGTATAAAATCAGGTGTTACAAGGATGCATACTATTCCCGCTCTTCTTCATTACATTTTCTCTATTTGGATCTCATTATGAAGGAAAATAGCAATTGTACCCGATATCAAAATTGAAAATATCCAATTCATCTCTTTTCTTTATGCGGATGATATTGCACTTCTAAACAAATCCAGTACACCTCTTCAGAACTTTATACATTTTTTTTCAATAATTACTATTTTGATATGAAAAATAATAACATGAAAACATCAGCTACATTCCCGAAAATCTGTAGAACACTTGAAACAGTTTTCTACTGTTTAGTAGATGCAGTTTTTAGCGAAGATGGCAAATTAAATATCGAAATAATTAATAGAATAAGCATTTTTGGTATGACTGGGAATGAGTTGAATAAATTTATATGGAATAAGGAAAAAAAAATCAGCCAAAACACTGAATTAGCAGATGGCACTTAAGCCATTAGAAATGAAGATAAATGAATTTGATATCATTAGCATTCAACAATGTATATATAGAGCTAACATAAGATGGTATAATCATTAAATAGAATGGAAGAGAAAAGGTTAGCAAAACAAGTGTTTGATACCAAATGGTAAGAAAAAAATCTATAAGAAGACCAGGATCTGTGTGAGCCTGATGCAGTTAGTAGTGCTTATGATCAACATAAAGCTTTTACAATATTGATCTTAAAAATAGATCAATTTGTTGAAAAAACTTGTGGATACTATCACAGTCTAGTCTTCATTCCTTGAGGATATATATTAAGAAATTATGATGATCCAGTGCATATTCCAAGTGAATTTGCTACGCCTATAATCACCTGAATAATGAAGGCTATAAATAAAGAAAAATTATTACAGAGAATGAATGTTTCGTGTTCGTCACAAGAACTTGTTTCACAATCAGAACTACTAAGAACTCGTGCATGATTAATGTCTTCTCCCCAACTCATAATCAATGCAAATAAACACCTCTGATAACAAAGTTCAAATGAACAAATAAGCTAACATTACAGAAGAGTGTATTAGACTATATATTATGCTTGTTAACTGCGCCTTATTTCCGTTTTGCGAATGGAAAAACCTATCACCGCTCTAAGAGACAGTGGTTACCTAACTCACTATCAGTTGAAAAGCGTTGATCGTATCAGATACAGTTTCGAACCCTGTTCTCCTCAGACGAAGAGTAGATATCGCTTCAACTTTTCGATTGCGCTACGAGACACTTGTAATATACCACTGTCAAATACGTGCTGCATTATGAGCAACGCAGTGAAGACCTCTGGTGATTGCCACCATGTGGCAATGTGTTTCACCATGTGCTTTGTGTTTACAAAAAACAAATAATTCTTTTTTGTAAACTTATGTGCTTTTTCAACCATATGAAACTTTGTACGTACTTATATGCAGCCTCGGCTGAAAACATGTAGGAACTTATGCAAACTTATTTTCGTGCCCCATAGATACATAAACTATAAGCTGCATACAAACCACATGTTGGTAGTAATATGTGGACTGAGTTAACGTTCTTTGCTATTTGAGAATCATTTTCGCTTCAGAATGTATTATATAGAAACAAATTGCCTTCAGCTATACTCTCGATCTGTTGAAGCTAAGAAGAAGATTTTTCGTGTGGTACTTGTAGCCACATTCCGCACAAATGAATCTAGCAGGACAGTATTGATCTGAAGAAAAAGGTTAAGGAAAACGGGAGAAAGTATGCTGGCTATTTGAAAAGCATGACGCAAGAACAAGAATGCCGAGTGCGATTCTGAAGTCTGATATTGATCTTGATAATAGTTGAACTGAAAAATCTCAGCGTTTATCAACACACACACACACACACACACACACACACACACACACACACACACACACACACACACACACACACACACACACACAATGTAGAATTGTACAAAAATAAAATAAAAGTTCAATAAAAATTATGGCTTTTGTTTGAGGGCAAAATCATTTAGCAAAGCTTAGTGCAGAGCCTCCGAAGCTCAGGCGAAGCCCAATCGTCGGAAAGATCTGGGTTCGATTCCCGTCGATAACGTGAGAAACCTTTATCTGGTCTCTATCGATGAAAGGCGAGTTAGCCGGTTTCATGCGAATGTAAGGGGTTTTTTTTCACCCGGAAACTCTGATTTTTCGTCCCCCCAAGAACAGGCAAACTGGCCCCGTGAACACACATGGATTACAGTCATGAATAAGTCCCAGCCATATGCCTGTCCCGAGCCCGAATAAATTTTTTTTTTGGGGGGAGCAATGGTGAACTACCCTGTAAAAATCTCACCAGGAACACTTTGGGGGCAATGCCTACAAAGTCACCTAGGTCGAAAACGACTGAAAGGGAAAAACCACCGAAGCGTAGTGTAGTAAGCATGTCAGTTGTTGCATGCTAAAAAAAATATCTAAAATGCTGTTCCTTTAAACACTCAGGCGAAATAATATTCTAAACATTATCAAACACGAAACAAACAATGGCATTATCAGACTAATTCGTGACTTGACGGGAATAACACGAGCTTGAGTCCTGTATTCTGTCCATCAACCTATCCCATATTGGAAAAACAACTTGTGTGTGTGTTATTAACGTCTTGTATATTTGTTTAAAAATAAAAATAATACTTGTTAAAAATAATAAAACTGATTTTATTTCAAATTTCAACTTCCTGTGATATCGTGAATATTTATTAATTATCATTATTATAATTATTTTGAGAGCTTTTTGATTTTTATCAGTTTAGGAATAAAGACTGAGCTGTTTAATAAGGATAAGCCTTATTCTCAGTATTTTATTATTATACTTATACTTTAAATTTTAGTTATTTTATTTTTCAGATTCTGCTGATACTACAGGGTGTCTCAAAAAAATGTATACACACTTCCAACAGCTGATAATTCACTTAATGTTTGTTATTTTACAGGTTTAACGGATTTGAAATAATGGCTGAAACCAGACTAAGCTTTGAGGAAAGAAAATTTATCCTAAAATGCTACTGGAAGTACAAATACAGTTTAAAAGAGAATTTCAACGAGATCCACCTACGAGACTTACTATCACTCGAATTAGAGATAAATTTGAAGAAGATGGAACTGTTCAAAATGTCCATAAGCAACGTTCAGGAAGACCACGAACAGCTACGAGGCCCGCAACAGAAGAAAGGTTGATTGAAACGTATCGTCAAAGTTCAAGAAAATCTGTGCGACAAGCGTCTCGTGAGACAGGAGTATCAAAATCAAGTGTCTATCGCATGTTGAAGCGCAGTCATTGGAAAAGTTACATTCCCAGAATGGTACACGCTCTCAACGAAGATGACCCTGTTAGGAGAATGCAGTTTTGTGAGTGGTACTTGGAAACCATCGAGATGTGAGGGCCTATCTTGATGAGACTCTACCCAACTGATGGATTGGAAGAAGAGGTTCTGTAAAATACTCCCCTCCCCCCGCGTTCACCAGACCTCACGCCAATGGACTCATTCTTATGGGGATATATCAAGGATAAAGTTTACACTTCAAAACTGGCAACAGTTGACGACTTGAAAGCAGCAATCGAAAGAGAATCTACAAGATGAAATTATTCTCAGTCTTTGCAATTCCATTGCTGCACGTTATCAGCAGTGCCTGGACCAGGACAGTCATCAGTTTGAATACAGACGTTGAGGGATGAAAAGTACATTTATGTAGTGTACTTTATAATGTGAAAGTTAACTGTTTTATAATAAATACCAACTTTATGATCATTCAAAGTGTGTATACAGTTTTTTGAGACATACTGTATTATAACTCCATTTAATCTATGAATGAAGATTCCGTGGCCTATTTTAATAACACGTAAATATTGGCTACAGCTGAATAAAATATTTCGATGTTTTTCTGTCTGTCCGATGTAAAATAGAGTTCATAAAACTATACTATAATTATACTTAATATATTAATATTTAATGGTAATACAAAACTCAATTAAGATTGGTATGCAGGATGCACTTTATAGGGATCACGTATTAAGCAGGACACAGCATGGCTTCGTTAAGGGGGGGGAGGGGATCGATTATGGCAAACCTGTTTACTTTTTATGAAGAAGTAATGAGGGAAATAGATCAAAGTAATGGTTACGATGTGATTTATTTGGATTTCAACAAAGCATTTTGATAGTGTTTCACATAAGAACCGACTGATTAAAATGCGACAAATGAATACTGATGATTACTTAGTAAGATAAGTTGGAAATTGATTGACAGGTAGACAACAGTAGTATTGAGAAGGAAACCTAGGAGCTAGGCTGTTAGGAGCACATTACCCCAGGCTAGTGTTAGCGCTATTATTTAATATATTCATAAATTATTTAGTTTTAAATATTAAAATTTTCCTTCCCCCCTCTTTGATATCGTTCATTTGAATACAAGAGTCAGTTGTTTGGATAGTATTAACTGCTTACAGCATAAAATTAAAAGATTTGAAGAATGGACAGAAGTGGGATTTAAGCTTTAATAAGAGTATATGGGATTTGACAAGACGCATCTTGTAGGTTTGAATTACAAGAAGAGCTTCATTTGTAGTAGAAAATGAGCTACGATACTATTATATAAGTCTGTGGTAAAGTCAATATTGAATTACGGCTCACAACTTTATCCACTCAGAATTTTAATGTATATCAAGAAAATTAAAGGAATTCAGAGAAGATTCGCAAGTGTGTGCGCGCAAGGATTCTATTATGGATTCTATAATTTATGAAATTCATCTAACAGGAGATGGCGAAGGGATTTAATTTAATGTTTATAAGTTTTAGTCACATACGATGTGATAAAAAATTTCCGAATTTTTTTTCCGAGATTTACCTGCTATTCAGGTAAATTATTCAGATACACCAGCTTCACTGCATTGAAAACTTTGCAGCATGTTCTCAAACACGGAAGTAAGTCGACGTTTTTTTTTTTTTTCGTTTTTTTTCTTCCTAAATCGTGATGTCAGCTTTTCTTCTCTTTAGTGCCTGTAAGTTTTTCGGGGAAAAAAAGGCGGGGGGGTGTTGAGATTTACAGAGTGTGTAGAATGACAGTTGTGTCACATTTGAGTAGAAAGTTATGTATGGATGTTCGTGGTTGTCTTTAGGAGGCTGATGAATTTCATTACTCAGTATGAGACCGCCGCTGCGCTTATTGGAGGCTTGAGGAAAAAAGTCTGAATTATTTAAAAAAATAATAAATAAAAATATATAAGTAATAGAGCCTCCGTAGCTCAGTCAATATAGACGAAGCTCTTTGGTCGGAAGACCTGGATTCGATTCCCGTCAGTACGTGAGGACCTTTTTATGGTCTCTTTCGACTAAAGGTGAATTAGCCGGTCTCATACGGTGGTAGGGGGTTTTTTCATCCCCCAGAACAGGCAAACCGGCCCTGTGAATACACGCTTCTACAGACGTAGGACATCCCCAGGAATAAGGAGTAACAACCCTATTCCGTAGGAATTCAGTTCCGAAAGCTACACGGTAAAATGTGTAGGTATGCGGATACTATGTAGGTCTACGCGTGAGCGTAAATTAGGATAGGTAATAAAAGTAGACAAAAAAAATCTTTAGCCCGCCGACAGTAATAACGCGCTGTAGGTCTAAAACCTTTGATGGGTAAGAGTCGCATTAAAAAAAAAAAAAAATCAAATGTTTGAATTCAGCTTAGTGAGAAATGGCTAGCTCTTCTCTGAATGACAAGAATGAGATAAATGTCTAAATCCGAAAGATTGCAAGTTGAAAATTTAGAAAATTTAGACTTCGGCATTTAGATCTTACAGGCAGAGCTGATCTGACGTTGTTGTGGCCATAAACTATAACTTTTAAGAGGCCCTCTCTATTAAGTAAATTTTATCTGAGTAAAGCTATCTATATTGAGGCAGGGGGACCTTGTAATGTGAGGCCCTAAGATATAGCTTGTCTAGCTCATGCGATTATCCGGCACTGTTATGGTTATTGTTCTTTGAGCGAGGTGGGATGAGAGGAAAGGAGAAGAGAGGAACAGGGAAAAAAAAAAAAGACTTATCCTTATCAGAGAATTTAGATAAAGCGATTTAGTGAATTGGCTTTTCACATACGAGTCTTCATGGTGCAGCCAAAAGAGTAACACGCGCATATGTGGCAGTTAATCAGGTTCCAGTTAATAGTAGTTAATTATTTTATATAAGGATTAAACATGATTTTCATTCTGAATAGACGAGTATAAAAGTATAAAGGTGGAAAATTGATGAGATTTATATCGAATTGAGGTCTCCACTAAGTCGTCAACCATGCAGTTGTTACATCTTTGTCGTCCTTTTGTTCTCTGAGGATTAAGCGTTCATAAACTGGAGGATAGGGATCCTGCTGCGCGCCACTTAAGTTAAAATAATAGAAATGACCTTCGGCCAGGCCGACCACATTCCTGAAATTGTCGTGCAAAAGTGTCCCAAAGAGATTTATAGCATTGGCATTAATCAATGGCGCACCTTGGAATTTCGTCTGAGAAGGAGTTGGGATGGTGGTGGGGGGGGGGAATCACTATAGCTGCTGTTAAACAAAACTTCAGCCCCGCATCTTCTCTCTCCAATAAAGAATGGTTTTGTAGAACCAGTTGGCTGATAAATACGAACTGCTGCCTTTCCAAGAATATATACT
Source organism: Typopeltis vanoorti (assembly GCF_054136105.1). NCBI lineage: Eukaryota > Metazoa > Arthropoda > Arachnida > Uropygi > Thelyphonidae > Typopeltis > Typopeltis vanoorti. Next base: position 92,355,993 of record NC_143554.1, read on the forward strand.
GTGTATATATAAAGTACTGACATTAATATTGAATTTATTAAATAATAATTAGATATTTGTATTATATCGCAATCATTGTCATTCCCTTGTGTATGTAAGAGAGCGCTTTTCACTGCCTATAAGTAAATGATTTGTGTTTTGAAATATTTTATGTGGGTGTCTAAAGTTGTTTTCTAAGTTGTGTAAATTTACCAGATAATTAAACTATTGGCAAATGTTGTAAAACAATGCTTATTAGGTATGCTTTTAAGTCAGTCAAAACTTTAGTAATTTCTATGAGAAATGAAATACTATAGCACGCTTAATACTCAGAGTGAGTTGAGCTAATTTTATAAATTTTCTCTAACAAAAAAGAATTCATTTGGTTTTTACTGATTATGTTCTTAAGTTTTAGTCAACGTCATCAAAATAACTTTACCCTTCTTTATGTTACAAAATGCACGATACGGAAATGTCATAACTACCGTTGAAAGAGCAAAAATCTAGTAATAAATATTGCTATTAATTTGGTATGTTACAACACGCATTACATTACATATATTACATATAAAATTTATATTAATATATTATGATATATTACATATAAAAAAAGAGGTGGTGGAGGATGTCACCACAATTCATACCCTTTAATATCCCTAATATTTGAGGTTATAAGCTAGTCTGTTGCAATAAATAGAATTCTGTGAATTGGTTACATGCAATGCATCACTTCACATATTCACTGCTATGTTTCTACTGTTCCCAAATCAAATTACAACAACAACAAAAAAAAAAAAAAAAAAAGCATCGTTTTTCTATCTCTGATACGGGCTTATATTTTTTAATGTTTTTTTTTTGTGAATTCTCCATTTTATTGCTTTCTGATTACTATACGAGTTGTATTCGAGTTTTAAATAAATATTTATTAAATAAATAATATTTATATATTAATTTTATTATTATTATTATATTAATAATATTAATATAAATAAAATCCCAATAATTAAAATTTTCGTTTACATAATTCTTTAATTTCAGTATAATAATATGCACAATATTTTGCCATATTATGTGAGGCCAGCTACTTGACAGTTTTGCATATGAAGCCATACTTCTGGTGATAAAATATGACCTCTCGGAAAAGGGCGGAATATCGGACTTAATGGACCGCTGAATAATATGCATTGTCCAAGTGGGCCGTGGGGAGAAAATTTGAGAAACACGGAATTTAAGGAGTTATATTTATGATATAATTAGGTAATTGATAGATGTCTTCATCAATGTAAAATTTTGATATTTGTTTCGTAATGGGACAAAAAAAAAAAAAAAGAACGGCAAGTAATTGCATGGCTAATTTCACAATAAATAAATAAATAATAAAATAAAATTTTAAATGTGAATACACCCAGGAATGCTTATAAATTTATACATTAACAAGGTAAGTTTATCAATGCTACCTTGAGCGGTATAAAAGTTAGGTAATCCAGAATCTGCTCCAGAGATCAAACAGGAAACTTTTTTTTTTTCAAGCCTTAAGTAAGCAGGGTGATCTAAAACCCGCAAAAAACACTTATAACGACTCCTCTCTGGCTAGACGGATTTTAATGAAATTTGATATTTGGGATCTTTATTCAATTTATCAAACCATCTCGATTGCTTCTTCAACTTCATCTACTAATGAAGTTGAAGTATCATTGCGCAGTTCTTAATAATATAGCATTAAACCTAATGCTATATTATTAAGATTATTATATTCTTTTTCATATAATTATTATATTCTTTTACATTAGTTTTGCAGTAAAAAAAAATATATATATATATATATAATTTTGTATGGGTCTCAAAATTAAAACAAAATATCAGTTAACTGATATTTTGCATATTGAATGTTTGAATATTTGAATATTGAAACAAAATATCAGCATTAAACCTAATGCTATATTATTAAGAACTGCGCAATGATACTTCAACTTCATTGGTAGATGAAGTTGAAGAAGCAATCGAGATGGTTTGATAAATTGAATAAAGATCCCAAATATCAAATTTCATTAAAATCCGTCTAGCCAGAGAGGAGTCGTTATAAGTGTTTTTTTGCGGTAATATACTTAACAGGTTTGTTAAGTATATTACTCAGAAAACTTAATTTAAATATTTAGCATTAATCCACAAGTTTTTTCTTAGACTTCATGAGGAATTGTTAAATTTTAATTTTACTTCTGCTTAATTCAGATTCCATTATTTTTCGGAATTTTTGCTCAAACAGGAATATAATACACATAATTATTATATTCTTTTACATTAGTTTTGCAGTAAAAAAAAATAATAAAAATAAATATATATATATATATATATATATATATAATTTTGTATGGGTCTCAAAATTAAAACAAAATATCAGTTAACTGATATTTTGCATATTGAATGTTTGAATATTGAAATAAAATATCAGTTAACTGATATTTTGTTTCAATTTCGAGAAAAATAGACAAAGTTTGCAGTTGACAAAATATCAGGCCACGGCCTACATTACAGTCACAGAACACTTAACGGGATATTCGATAATACTCCGAAGAACTCCTGTTTGACAATACATGCAATTATATGGATGGATTATACAGCCTATTTTTTCTAATAAAGTGACATTTCGCTCGCGGCAAACTCTAGACCGACACTTCCACGAAATAACTGGAACCGGCACACAGCTCTTGGGAGAAAACAACAGACTATATATACCAGCGATTTTCAACCGGTGTGCCGCGAAAGGTCTTCAGGTGTACCGCGAGATTTATGAAAACAAATTCATTGAAAGAAATAATGTCGTAATTTGCGCATTTATTTATTAGTGTCTGGTCTTCCCCCTTCTTGTGTGTGTAAATCAACCAAAATTATGCCTATTTTTTACCAGATCATCAAAAAATTAAAAGAATATATTTTTAGTGTGCCGCAGAATTTTAATAATTAGTCTAGGTGTGCCGTATTATGGAAAAGGTTGAAAATCACTGGACTATACCATACACTATGTCTGGTGTATGGTATAGTCCATACACCAGACATAAACTGGTAGAAATAAGACAGTAACAGCAAACGTGCGTTACTCTTAAATGTAATAAACATGACTTGGTTAAAAGTTCATTCCACCCCTTTTGGGAAATAATGAAATCTAGAAAGAAATAGTGTGGATCAATGTTAATTATTTAAATTCAGTTTTTTCTTACGTAATCATGTCTTATACCAGCTTTAGCTACCTGTAATTATTAATTGCAATGTTACGATACTCGTGCAATATTCATTTCATGTACTTTACAATATATGAAATACATATTGTACTTGAATATGGAAATACGTTTAGGATAATCACAAGAATAGTAATTTTGCCATTTAGTTTGGTACATTACATATAACACAGATTAAAAACGAAAAGAAAAAGCAAGTCGCGTTTCTAAGGTGTCATTTTTGACGGATTTTACGATAGTTCAGTATTCGGTAATAACACACCTCAGTTACAGTTCTGAGTGTGATTGCATTTATAATCCTGCAATTACGAAAACGGAATTATCTGTCTTCGACTTGACGCGTCATTCATTTAAACATTTATCTTTTTCAGGCTTATAAACAATCGTTTTCAGTAATGTCATAGTCACAATGCATACGACGAAGTATTTATGAAATAAATGATATAATAACTTAATAATACACAATTATTGCGATTAATGATACCCATAATTACAACGAAACTCTTCAGGCAAAAATATCATTCACAGGCATGCGATTTTTATCTCCATAGTTGTTTCCATGTGTTTTCATGTATTTCTTCTAGCAAGAGTACGTAGTCTTATGTTATCGGAGATAATTTTTCCTCTTGCTTAAAAAAATACATCTTCTAACAAGGATGCTTGTTTAAAGTTAAAAAAAAAAGAAAAAGAAAAAATTGCACTGCTTTTTGAAGTGTGCTTCGGTTCGATGCACCCTTCACACCTCCCAACTGCTCACCAGCGGTCTCGCTTTAAAAATATATAACTGAAATAAAATAATAAAAAAGAGTATTTGAGTGCCTTTTGTTAAATTTTAGTTCTTAGGTTATATCCGTTTAGGATCAGCTCGCAATTTTATTATTATTGTATTTGTTTATTTTTTTACAATTCGACAAGTGTAGCTTATTCTACCCAGTGGCCACTCAAGGAGACGTTGTATTATCGAGATGATGCATATAGGCGGAATGTCAAGGAGGAAATACGAGACTTCAGATTGATATACGTATATCCGATTCGCGCTCGTCTTTGTGAAACATATAACCTGATAGACGCTAGGGTTTGGTACATGTAGCGATAACTAACAAGAAAAACGAAACCGATTAACGACATCGGATCATTCTATAAAACATTCGGTACGCAGTTGGCATCGTAGTGTAGTGACATCCCTCCCCCCCTCCCGAGGTGTCTTATAGTCTATCATCTTTTACTCACTTTTTCCAAAACATAAAAACTGCGTTGATTAGGAACTGCCAACTTTTTCTCCTTATTTGTTATAACGTTTCCTATCTATAGATATAGATATATGCATTAGTAGTAATGCATTTATCTTCGATATTATCAGTTAGGTTAAGTATATATTTATTGCTCTATAATAAAAACAATAATGTTTTGATTTTATTCTGGATAAGCCTTTTGGAGAAGGGTTCTGTAAGTACGAGGGTGGTCTGAAACGTTTTCGGCCTCGACCATAGATGGAAACACTATTGCCATGATTTTTTTTTTCTAAGTTGGTACATCTGCCATAAGCATCCATGTGAAATTGCAAAGTCATTCTATCAAGTAGTTTGTTTTATACAGCTGTCTGAAGTAAGTGTTGTCTGTATCCTTTGAAATGGATAAAATTCAGTATCATGCGGTTATAAAATTCTTTGTAAAAGAAGTTTAAACTCCAAGAGAAATTCATTCGAAGTTCAAAAAAGTTTATGGACATTCTTCTTCTTCGTTTTCGACAATTAAGAAATGGGCTTCCGAGTTTAAACGTGGCCGTACCAGCCTTGAAGATGATCCGCATGAAGGACGTCCAAAAAGTGTAATAACACCAGAAATCATTGATCAAGTGCACGATATGGTATTGGATGACCGGCGAGTCAAAGTGCGTGAAATTACTGAGACTATAGGCATTTCAAAAGAACGTGTAGGATATATTTTGCATGAAGAATTGCAAATGAAAAAGCTTTGCGCAAGATGGGTGCTGCGCTTGCTCACAGCAGATCAAAAACTCACTCGCATGAAAATCTCTGAACAGTGCTTGGAGCGTTTTAACAAGAATAAAACTGATTTTGTGCGTCGATTTATTACTATGGATGAGACTTGGATTCGCCATTACACGTCAGAATCCAAACAGCAGTCAAAACAGTGGACAGAAGCCGGTTGTTCAATGCCAAAGAAGACAAAGTCGGTTCCAGCAGCAGGAAAGTCATGGCATCGGTGTTTTGGATGCTAAATGCATTTTGTTTATTAATTATCTTGAAAATGGTAAAACAATAACCGGGGAATATTATTCCGATCTTTTAACCAGACTAGACGAAAAAATTCATGAGAAAAGATCCGGTTTGCAGAAAGAAAGAAAGAAAAAAAAATCTTTCATCGGGACAATACATCTGTCCACAAAGGTGTTTTGGCAATGGGAAAATTAAGGGATCTGCACTATTAATTGTTGGAACATCCACCCTATTCCCCAGATTTGGCTCCCTCTGACTTCGATCTCTTTCCAAAACTGAAACTCTTCCTCGCTGCTCAGCATTTTCCTTCGAATTAAGAGGCGATTGCAACTGTAGAGGGGTATTTTGTAGATCTTACTGAGAACTACTACGGGGACGGGATAGTGGCGCTGGAGCATCGCTGGAATAAATATATTAAGTGAGATTATGTTGAAAAATAAAAATAAGTTTGAAATTATAAATTCGTTTTTTCATTGTTAGGCCGAGAACTTTTCAGACCACCCTCGTATGTCGTGCTCAGTCATTATGTTAGAATTAAATTATTTTATATATCAAAACGAAAAAACCGATTGTTTAACAAACAAATACTTTTTTAAAAGAGAAACACATTCCTTAAATGAATTAGTTTTACTGTGTATCAAATCCAAAATCACTGTTAGAGCTTAGAAAAAATTCTTCAGTAAGTGATAAAATACAGAATTTATAATATATAAATTTCTTTCGAAAGTATTTTTATGTAGTTTTATTTATTAATTCCCTACAAAAATGAATTATTAAGACTCCAGAAACTAGACTAAATATAAAATAAAAATGTAAATTTAAAATTTTAAATTTTTGGTAAAACGAAGGAAGAAAAAAATGTTATAATAAACATTTTTCTCAAGCGGTTAATGTAAGACATTTCTCTAATGAACTAATGTGGTCATGTTCACGTACGATTATTCCCCTTCTCTTGCCATCAATAGACAGAAAACTTTTGCCTCTGATCGTTACTCACTTTTGACAAACATTTAAATCTCTTATACGCATAAGCTACTTTGCTTTTCTGTAGTGTAATCTAGGTCAAGGTTAGTCTCCACTACACGACTTTCTGCTCGCTGAATAATTGTTCTTCCCGACTGCACGCTGAGAAATTAAATGCGACCAGCAGTGAACTCCGCGTTCACAGTATTCACGATATTGAAATTCGTCACATGTGTTGTTAGATGTGATTTCCATACTGTCACTGACATCGTTGTATTTGTCATTCTGCACTTTTTCTTCTTTCTCCTACATTAGAGTAAAACATTCAATTTATACTTGGTGATTATAGTATTCTCTAAGAGCTTATAAACTATGCAGCATACCACCTTGACTCATTTTCAACCTAATTAATTATCTTTTTTATTTCATTTTACTTCGTTGTGTGATTGCTTTCGGATTCAAGGATAACGAATCGGTTAAAATAAAAGTCTTCTGATTAATATTTATGTGAAGAGATGACATTGAACAGGCAAAGAAAAATTTTTTTTATTTCTTAATACGTGCTATTTATGCTGTTGTCAGCTTATTTATCTATGCTATTTCGTCGCTGTGTCAAATCTAATAGTACTTGAATGAATGGCTGGTGGCAGCATGCACGCCTCTGGTGTCAACAAGGAAAAACTGGAGTAATTTTTCGTCTGCTGCATTCTGGAATGCTAACGAGGTTGTTGTTTTGGTTTTTCGTTCTTCGGTCTAGTTCTTCTGTCTAGCGAAAAATACAGCTAAGAAAACACCGCGAAGCGATTTTAATATTATGTAAGTATCCGGTATGATGGTGTTAAGTATACCGACGACACGAAGTTACGTAATAAAAACACAACTATTACAGAAGTTGTTTAGTTGCCAACGCGAACTGAACTCCTAAAGGCATGCAAATTAACCTTGTTAGCTCATTGCTCTGACTTCCTGGCAAGGACAGTCGGCCTGAATAGGAATGAGATCTACTAGTAGCTGACTTTCCCTAGCATTACGACAAATTCTACACTTGAGTGCTGTAGCATTCTGGCCAATGAATCAGTTTAAAAAAAACTGAATGCCAGGGTAATATTATACCTTAAAAAAAAAGTGAATAAAATATACATTAAATGCTAGTATAGGTCCTTTACAAATTATTAAAGGAATAAAAATTGTCAATACTTTCGTATATTCTAGCAGAAATACCGTTTGTAATCGGAATTTCCAACTATCGCATAAAAAGAAATTCATGATTAGTAATAATAAATGAACTTATGTTAACCTTAACTAGATTTAATTCTCAAACACAGTAAACCTTAGAAATAATGAAAAATCATTTTAGATGTCACTCACTATTTGGGCTCTCATTCTTTCACTTTTGTCACACTAGTGTTGCAGAACTCCCACTACCTCTCCTCCCTAATAGGTTTTAAAAGCGCGCGCGCGTCTGTGTGTGTGTGTGTGTGTGTGTGTGTGTATATATATATATATATATATATATATATATATATATATATATATATTTCAACAATTTCAACAATTCCGAATTTTGTAATAAAATTTGTTACAAAATTTTAAGTTTTGTAATAAAATTTGAATCGTAGACAATTTTGCATAAAATAAAATTAATAGTGGTACATCTGAAGCGCGAGATAGTAATATTATCTAAGGATTCGAAATCAGTTTCTTAAGGGGGGGGGAATGGGGGCACGTTTGCTTTTTTTTTAAATGAGTCAGCTATGGAGAGACGAATGAAAGATGAGAGGGAGAACGTTTAAGAAGAAAGTATATTTCATGCAAAAAAAAAAAAAAAGATTGATAAACCTGCATAAAGAAAAAACTGAGCTTTCAGAGATAACATCATTAAGATGGATGGATGGATGGATGAATGAAAGTTAAGATTACAAAGATTGAGTGTCCCTATTAGCAATTGGAGATAATCTACATTTTAAGATCGGAAAGGATAAAGCAGGTATTTAACTATGCACGGAATGGGATGGGCTGGAATTATGGCAAAAGGACTAATTCCATTAAGCCAATAGATTGTCTTTTAATTGCATGTATCTTTTCTGTCGATTTGTTTGTTTTGTGGAAAGAATAACTTTACCATTACGAGTGGTTAATTAATTCATCTTCAGTTGAAAAAGCTTATAAAAGGTCCTTGTGTCCTAGACGGCATTCGAACCGAGGTCTTTAATAGAAAAGACGATATCACGTTGTCATCGCAAGTGTATTCTGTGGCACTATACTTGGACTAGAAAAGTTAGTAATAGAAAAGTTGTTAAACCTCTTAATTCTAGAAAATAATACTTCACTGTAACTTGGACTAGAAAAAAATAAATAATAACAGAAAAAAAAAAAAGTTAAATCTCTTAATTGTAGAAAATAGTAGTTCAAAAACAGTAAACAAGGAATGAATGAAAAGTGAACATTTTTACTGATTTCATTACGAATCTGACCCCGATCCTTTATACCTTTTCACAATGTCAGCTAGAGAGGGACGCAACTTCGTACAGCGTATTCTGCTGTGTTTTTCTTATGAGGGAAATATACCGAAGTATCCCGAAGAAAACTTCCCACTAGAGTGCAAGAACTCAGTATGCTTTGCAGAACTAATCTTAGTGCTGTTGATAGAAATCAAACACTGATTCTTCCAAAGCGACTTGAGAAAATAATGTTTGCAGCCCATTGCTCCGTGCATAGTGAATGCTTTTAGCTGAATTGTCTCAAATAAAATGATAGTGACATTTCAGAACATTCATTATTCCAGCCATCGAAATCCTATGCAGATTAATGAGTAAAGAGCTCAAGCAAATGGGTAATTAACTAATTAAAAACATTTTAATTCCTGAAATCAGGCAAGCAAAATAGATTTTTCAGTTTCGGCACACGCTTCGTGCTTTGCCGTTTCTTTCCCTATGTCTCTTTTAAATGATTATTCATCATGCTGTACTCACTTATAAAAAAATAAAAAATATAAAAAAATAATTTTTATATTTTTTAAAAATCAGTCAGCTTGTAACTAGATATTATATTAACTTAACCTTGCCTATACATTAACAAATTCTGTACTATCTAGAAAATAACATTCAGCTCTTAAAAATGAAATTGAATGAAAAAAAAAATTTTTTTTCTCATGAGAACACGATCTTTTTGTTAACAGTTGACTCATTAGAAATATGCAGTCAGTTATCTGCACGTGTGAGAATGCCATTCTGGAACTTAGATACTAAATAACCTTATGGTAAGGGTATTTAATGAGTCTTTTTTTTTTTTTTTTGCTAGAAGGCAATACTTATTCTTTCATACTTATTCTCTATTAATAAAATATAATAAGACTGGAGACAGGTGTGGGCGAACAGGATGAATCATCAATATATAATTTCTTTGAAAAACCAGTTTTTTAGACTCATTAAATTGATTAACCTAACTTGTTCATTGATTCCAAAATGTCGTGAGACTTTTGGACATTACTTTGAGAGGATACCTTTCCTGTCTGGCATTTGATGCTCTTAAGCTGATTTTCTTTAGATTGTAATTCACCTAAAATTAAAGTTACAAATTATTATTGTTGTTCATTATCAAGTGCCTATACAGTTCTGTTCGTTCTGCTAGTTTAATTTAATTATATAAGCATGAGTTCGTGGAATAAATAAATCATTTCTTTTCGGTAGTGTGTATGTGCCAACTTACTGGCTTAGATCCAATTTTGCAAAGTAGATGTGACCTTGAGGTATTCGCAAAGGGGGAAAAAACCTACATTCTAGATTTTACAATCGTTCTGTTTTATTCTAACCAACCTTTTTTGCACGTTACTATAGCTTCTCCAACAGTAAAAAATAACTTGTGAAACTTGCTAATGATACATTTACAGTAAAGTCTGCGATTAAGAGAAACGCAAAGAATTTGTGTACTTTGCGGTAATTGAGAGACTGTACAAAGCTATGCAACTTGATTCAGCTGGTAGTAACCTTACGAACAGGTGCAAGTTAAATTCGCTAGCAAGTGTGTGTTCGCAAAAAAGCACGTGCAGTGGTGGTTTTTTTTTTTTTTTTTTTTTCGTCCCTTAAAGTTCGTAGATTACATTATACAAAAACATTAATAGAAGATTTTTCACATAAGACATATATAATAATATTTGCAATGGAATTTATATGCAGCAGTCATGATTATTCTCCATTAGGGGTATAAGTCTAGTGCATTAGTAATAGTATATATAGTTACATATATTATTGTGCTATGTCTTTGTAAGGCATCCTCTACATTAACTTAGATTTTATACACACTTACCTAGAAAACTGAACACAGACAGTTGGATGGCTTGAATCCACGCAACGCGGGAAGGAGTAGCCCCATACAGTTTCATCACACTAGTGAAATAAACGCCAAAAGATTTGGCATGTCCGATTAACATTATATTGACAATCATTGCTCCTGCTAGAACTGCCCAACCCCAACCACCGTCAGGAGGAACCTTCGTAACCATAGTAACCGAGTTGCCGGCACGCGAGGCCATTCGAACGGGATTGCTAGAGGTGCGTTTCGGCGAATCCTGTTGAATAGACAAAGGCGGAAGCTTGGCTGTGATATTGTTCCTTCCCTCTTTATTGGCGCCGTCATGTTCTTGGGATCTTTCAGTGCTCGGGGCCATTGAGACGCTGCGGGCCACACCACGTTGCTGCTGGCTAGCGGCCTTTGATTACAGCTTTTTTTTTTTTCCCTATCGTTCCCTCTTTTAGCTATAAACCCGTTGTATTATTTGAAACAAAATCCCGGAGACGTTAGGAGTAGCGAATGTGAGGAGGATGAGATACCCTCCCGTTATGAGCCGGCATAACCCAATCCGTGATCGCATTGATCTTGCCTCTCCAACCTGCACCAACAGTCTGCCGTCATCTGGGCACATCGTGTCTTCGCCGTACGGCAGGGGTGCTACTCCGGAGCACGCCATCGATGGTGTGACGCAGGATTGAAGTTCTCTTTCGTCATTTCCGGCATGTTGCTGGCACTTTCCTCTTAGACTCCGTAGTATTACTTGTGCCAACTCTGTCACTACCTATTTCGGCTCCGTATGCGATTATGTGAATTAAAGGTCACAGGGGGTGAGGACTCAGATAAGGGGAGGAGGTAAAGATTCTGCTCAAACCCCCTCTATGTGATTTAATCAAAATGCATTAAGGGGAAAAGAACGCTTGAATCATTTAGACGTCTTCCTTTTGTTTATGGTGTTGTATCTTGTACACACGATCATTACGTCAATAATTACTTGAAATATTTCGAGGACGGCGTGACGTGACACAAGCAAATGTATCAGGTGATTCGTTTAATAAAAAATGACAGCTAGACAGAGTTCAGTAGTAGAATTTATTAGTCTTAAAATAATAAAACCGAAAGACTACACGTACGAGAGGGGGGGGGGTCTGGAAAGTTCTGAAAGTTCTGATAGAACCACAAGAAGGAACCTACCAGTTGCTTTCATATCATTTTTGTTCTAGATTTTATCAGAACTTTCCAGACACCTCCGCGCATAAAATAAACTCTCTGACAATGAAAGTTAATATAAAAATAAATGAACTGAACATTCGTCGCATAATATATCATTGTTAAGTAATGTAAAATCTTATGGGACTATGACTACAGAAATCGGAGAACTTGTAGTTGAATTTACTGACTTTTCAAAGTTGTGAGTTATACTGTTAATCATATCTTTGAACAAGTAACCATATATTGCTGCACAAGTTAATATCGTTTTAAAAAAATATTATCACCAAATAATAGTAAGTGACTTTTAGTGAAGGTATTACTTACCAATCATTTTATATTGTTATTCGATGATGATTCCACATTGGACTCACAAGGAAGTAGCACAGTTTCTCTCCCGTAAACTTGGTATTTTATCCCGTGAAACAGGCAAACAAGCCACTATAACACACACAATTAACAGAAACCATATACTGGCGTCATAATCTTAGCTGTATCGGCCGTGATTCTAAGTACAAGATTTTTTTTTCTTCTTTATTTCTGTTTTAGTTGTTTTTTTACGTTTATTTGAAGGGAATTAAAATAGGGTTTTGGTTTTATTTTATTGCTCGTAATCTTCCCAAGGTTGGGAATGAAAGTAAATTTTTGATTTACATTTTTTACATAATCAAAAATTTTGGGAATTGAATGTTAGGTTAGACGCTTTACGAGACAGCTGACTTGTAAGCAATGGAAGGGATTTTTTTAGGCAAACGATCCGAAAACATATAGGATACTTCAGTCAATTATTAGTGCATAAGTGTTAGAACGTTCTCGATTAGTTATCATTTGCTTAAAATTTGAAAAAAAATATATAAATAAATAAAATGTCAAAAACTTGTGAAATGTTAGAGGAAACAGATAATGGTCAAGGCATGAGTAAAACTAAAATTTATGAACAGTACTGAAAATTTAAGAATGCTTAGGAAAGCTCTAGATGAAGACTGTTCTGAACTTCTGTTAATCATATGAATGGAATGACATTACAAAATGAACCATAGAAATTGCACAATTTACTGCTGTACACTCTGTGTGCTTGTAAGGTGGGAGGAAATGGACGTGATATGACAAAATGATAGAGAAATTGTGATGCAGCTAGGGCCATGTCTGTTTCCACAACGAAAAGAAAAGTTCCACGAGCTTTTGTCTCCATTGACCAATCTCTTCATGGAACACTTTCAGTAGAAAGCACCGAACATATCTGATATAAAATCCCATGTGCATGTGTTAGATTATGTAAACGATATATTAGTCATGGGAACAGGGCAGTCGTAACCCACTTAGCAACTAAGGTAATGCCTAAGAGCGGAAAATTTGGAGGGCTGCAAAAACCGGAAAAATTGTATCTCGATCATACAAACACCGTTTTTGTTTTTTCTTTCTTTCTTCAATTTTGGGAAGGAATATATCCTCACCATCCTCCTGCATGAGAAGCGCTTAAAGTACTTCAGTGTTTCTTTGATTGTTTGAAATTTAGACATGATTTTATAAAATTCACAGCAGAACCTGGAAATGGTGATTGTAACATTTTCTCGAGTAAGAAAGAACAGCGACAAACTAATCTTTGATGCCTATTTAAAAAAAAAAAAAATCGACAACAGATATAAATATTTGCATATTGATGCTGTGCTAATGTATTATAGTTTTCTAAAATGTTGTGATTGCAATTGCCATTAAAAAAAACATGCATCAACAGCATGAATGAATATATGCCAGACTCGAACCTAGTAAGAAGGAGAACCAATTCAGTGGATCAATGACACTGATGTTCTTCAGATATTATGGATATTATTATCATTCAAGATTACAGCTATTTTTAATATCGTCAAAAAGTATTTTCAGTTGATTAATCAAATCAGAACAGGTGGGCAAACGGACATGAAGGTCATTTAAATTATAGCAGAAAGAACATTAAGTAGATGCTGAGCACAGACAGCGAGACAAAACAGGATCGGAAGCGTATGACATTGAGAGCTAACATGTTATTATCTGAGATTTAGCCATTTATGTCTTTTTATTACTGCCTTAAGCACGACAACGTTTTTAAGGAGGCTATTCTTGTGCGAGAGGAAACTACAGCACATCATATTTGAACCGTAATAAGAGTTTTATTTTGAGCTCAATATGGTTATACAGTTAGGTTTGATCAGACGTAAATGCAGCTTCACGCAGTGTTATGCCATTATATCAATAGCCTACTATGACCTGCTGGAATGCTGCACTGAGACGAGATACACAACAACAACAAAAGAAAAATGAATAATTATTATACTTTAACTATATTATAATAATTAGTTAGTGTTTATGATTATTTCAACATCCCCATAGAGTCAAGATTCATTGCTGGAAGTATACCCCAATTGCCATAATACCTGGTGCACTACATAAATTCTTTGAGCCCTCTTCATGCAAATAAAGGTAATTCCTCTTACTTTTTTTCACTACATCTTCTATAATTTTCAAGGGATGACCTCTCTTTTTTATTCCCCATCCTTTCAAAAATCCTCATGGTATCTGCTGGTACCTTTTCTAAATAACTTATGATTCGAACAGATCATCTCTTTTATTCCTGTTTACTATGCTCAGTAATTGAGACCCCATAATCGGTCCTCATAATTAATATTCCATAACCTAATTACCTCATTGCTTCTACTTGTCGTTGTCCTCCTCACCACGGCAGCAACACTCTGGGTTGTATTCTATTCTCGAACCTGTAGTACCTTACTATAATTCTGTTCTTATCTTCTCCACTTCTTCTTGCATCCTCCCCCTCCTAATATAACATGCAGCCTTCCAACTCTGATTTTCCCGCATTGAGTTGAAATCCTCACTTATCTGCTCACATCGCCAAGAGTGATGAAGTTCCTCAAAAAGGTAGCCATATTTCTGATAACCCGAGCTTTTTATAACCAGCAAACAGAATGTCTTACCGAAACCATTTACAGGATCATTTATATACCAATTAACAGCAGTGAATAAGCACAGACTCATGCGGTATCCTACTTGTCACTCTTCTCTCTTCAGACGTCGTTCCTCCATATATCTTTTTCTTAGCTAGTTCTCTATCCACTCCACTAATTTTAAGCTAGAATTTAGGAACTTTCTGGAGTTGAAAGCGGAATATACTACAGTGCATGCCCTTATTCCGTTATCAATTTCCATATTTATTATATTATAATAAAATGACTAAAACATGACTCTCTCTCTCTTAATGACGCTATGCTGGGCGCGAAATCATGTATCGTTGTCCTAACCATCTCTTGAAGCTTTAATCATCACTACAGAAATGCAAGTTGTAATTCAGTGTATCTGTTTATATCGCCTTTTGCAGTTTTTTTTTTATTTTTATTATTTCGTATGGTGAATCAACGACCTTGAGCCCCCTTTTACGGGGAGATACGGCATCACCTCAATTCCCCCTATTTTTATCCGGGCTCAGGACCGGCATAACTGACAATTCAGACCTATGGCTGGAGGGATCGTCTTAGGTATTCCTGACTCTATCCGTGAGTTCAAGAGGCCGGTTTACCTGTTTGCGGGATGAAAAAACCCCAGATAAACTGCGGGGGGGGGGGGAAGTACCCTGCTGTCCACTCCCAAGACCGGCTAACTTGACTATGGCTGAGGAAGATCCTTAAGCTCCTCTCGTCGCTGACTGGAATCGAACCTAGGACACTCCTTCACTAGGCACATGGTTGCGAAGCGCAAACCACTAAGCTAACCGCGCAGACGCCTTTTGCAGTGACCTTACTTTACTTTGTTTTACTTCTTTTTTTTTTTTCCCACGAGCGAGATTCTCATTAACACTTTCATTGCCAAGCTGAAAATTGGAATTTCGTGTGGTGGCCAGATTTTTTTTATTTTTTATTTAGTTAGCGACGTCCACGCGATAACGCGTGATCGGTCGTTAGGTGAGGAGTTGCATCGCGCGATATCGCGTGATTGGCAATGAACATGTTAAACAACCAAGTCAGTATTGCTGTTTCGTAGTGCACACGCTTAAAAAAAGTTAACGAAATGCCACCTATTCCTACTGAGAATTCTAGTGGGAATCGAATTCTCAATATTGAAATTTTCATTATTTTAATATCAAATTGTTAATTTTGTATTAAAAGAGCTAGATTGTCTAGGATACCAAGTGGCCAAAATTACTGTGCGTAATTTTTTTAATATTTCGTATTTATTCGTATTTAAATATTTATTTAGTATTTTTAATATTTCGTAATAAAAAATTATAAAAATCTGCTTTTTTTTTGAAAATCCATTTTTCTAAATTTTCTTTTTTTTTATCCAAAATTGATTATACTGTAGAATAAAAACAAAAGCAATCAAACATATATTCTAATACTTTCATTCGTTTTTTTAAAAACGAATCATAAATACATGACTACTTGTCTAATTAACATGCATGATGCAGCTGTGGAAGGATATTTTTGCGAACATATTAGAAAATCTCCCTTGAGTTAGAGATTTAAATCTAGATCTTCCCACCTAGGCGCCGTCTTTCTGACTACTAGTACAGTCGCAATGACTGTGCGAGATTTGTCCTTTGATTATAAAGACCTAGATTCGATTCTCGTCTAGAACAAGAAGAGCCTTTATAAGGAGCACTGAATGAAACTAGTTTCATAAGGATATCTTCCATATAAAAAGTTGAGTTTTTCATTTCACAAAACAGACAGTAGTTCCCAAGAACAATTAACAGACATGGGGGTCAAGAGATGTCTGCCCTACAACAGTCCAGGACCTCATTATATGCCTACAGGAAAATGGTTCAAAATTCCCATTGATCACTATCATGCTTGTGGAAAGTATACTCTGTAGGATCGCGGCAGTCATCACAGCCAAAGGAAGTCCTACATCTTATTAAGGTGGGCGCCATGGCTGTTTGTCACAGTATGGTGCCCGTTGACTTCTTTCGAAGCAGTGTATATGAAAATTGAGTGACTGTAAAGAATTTTTGTGTAGCTCTATGGAAATGGCATTTGCAGCCATAGTGCTATACCGGCTGAAGAAAGACCGTTAGAGAAAGTTCTTCTATTTGCCGATTAGAGCAACTTTTCCATGACCTTTCTTTGACGAGTTAGTCAATCCCTGGCATTGGTAAGTAAGATTTCCTTTTCTGGAAACTCGGATTTTAATTCCGCAATTCAACAAAATCAATCTTAGAACTCACTGTTTCAGCCAATAATGTACAATGGTAGGGATCACGAGGTGGTGGAAGTTGTCTGCCATACTCTCCTCCCTGTTTCCTATCAAAAATCGTTGACAGTTGTGGGCCATCTATCTGATGGCTACGAGTGTTGAGTGGCTGCCCACCCTTTTATAAAAAGTTATTTAGGACTACACAGTCTCGCCTACCTCCTCTGGAGAATAAAAGGAGTTAGCGGGTTTATTATTATGTTTTCTGTTGTACAATACTTACGGGCATATCTAATACTGTTTTATGGTTGGTGGACTAAGCATCAGGTGTTATTTAAACATTTTAATTAAAAAACACGTTCTTAAAATATTTATAAACTTTCAAGAATGTGAAATAATTTATACTAATACATAAGAACTGTATCTTTATTTATTTTTTAATATTTATCAACACATCACATCAGTGCCTTGTGTGAAGATAAGAACTGAGAAAGAAGAAATCTAATGAGAGTTTTCTTAAAGAGATGGAGGTTGAAGTTGTTGGGAAACACATTATAAGGAAGACTGTTCCAGAGGACAGAGATAGATGGAACAAATGAAGAGTAGAAACAGATTCGACTTGTATTTCAGTTGTACAGAAAAGGGATGTAAGGCAGCTGTTGTTCTTGTTTTAACAGTCACAGTAAGTGTAGAAATGATGTTTGCCAATTTACTGGAGTAGTGACCACGGAAGTTCTTGTAGAAGAGGCAGAGCTGAAACATTGCTTCCGTGAGATAAAGGTTGAAGTGAGCCTCTGAGGGAATGGTTCATCTATGCAAATATAAATATATTTGCATAGATGAACTATATGGCGTCTCCATAGAGCATCTGGAAACATAATGCGAGCGCCTTTTGGTTAGAAAAGATCTGTGTTCCATTATCGTCGGCAAGGTGAGATATATTCCTCTAGAATAAAATAGCTTTTAAATTTAAGGTGAATTATCTTATCTCATTCGCAGTTTCAGGGTGTCTCCTAGCAGATAATTCTGTAAACAGGCAACCTGGCCTCTTTACGAAATGAAAAATAGGGTAACTCGGGGGCGGCTCTGCTTCGGGACCGACACTCCTCCCACCAACTAACCCATTGACTTTGCATAAAAGCTATTTTACAATCCACTCAATTCATCCAATCCATTCAGTTAAGAAGGATGGTGCGAAAGTATTTCTGTAATTTTAAGTTTTTTTTTTTTTTTTAATTCTAAACCAAGATATATAGAAATCTGCTTTCTCTCTCTCTCTCTCTCTTTTCTAGTGAACTGTCGGAGTCTTTAGCATCTTTGTATCTAACACAAAAAAATTTTTGTTAGATACAAGTTAGTGGTAAAATTTTATTATTACGTAGAGCTTAGTCCTATAGAAATTGATAGGTGTCTGAATATTGTGTTTGGTGGATGTACCGTTGGTCTTAGCACCGTGAGACGCTAGATCAGGCAGTTCAAGAGTGATGAAACGGAATATCGGTTGTGTTGTTGTTTTAAATTATCTCCAGAACAACTAAGTCTATCAGGCCAGTGTATTATGTCTTAATTGTGGGCGTTCTTCAGCGGGTTTACGAGTGTTTCGGGATGAAAAATCCGAATATCCGGGTGGAAACTCCACTTTCATATGAGACGCGATCGACTTCATTTGAAAAATTCTTATGAAGGTTCTGCGCATCCTAGTGGGGATCCGGATCCTTCCAACCAAAGAACATCGTATACCGACTAACCTACGGAGTCTCGAAGTCATTGGTGTAAGCCACAAAGAATTCGACCTGCGCCGACAGGGAGAGCAGACGACAAGAGCCATATTTATGCACTCATTAAACAGAACTGCCTCATCACAACACGAGTTGTTTGATTCTGTTGGGAGACCAGAAACTATGAATTACTGTACATAACCTGGGGAGGAGGGTCTACATACACATTCCTCGAGATCCCGTCAGAGAAGAGCAACGAATCCTCAAAATTCACCTGTATAAAAATGAGATACTTTACTCTTTCGCATTGAACGTTTATTTGTGTTTTTGGGAAAACGAGTATTTGTGGAATTAAAAGATGCTACGTTTAATTTAGAGCAAAGGTCAAATCCTCCGACTTGTTCGTGTCTTTTGTTTGAAGCCTTTACATATAATATAATATATATATAATGTAATTTTTTTTTTAAATTGCGAATAAGATTTGCTTAATGTAATAAAAGAACATCATAATCATAAACGGATGAAACAGTAGCCCAGTTCTGGCGCCTCTAACTTACAACAACCGTTTGGCTCCCTAAACGATGTGCTATTGGATGGTGAACAGAAACAAAGTGCTCGTGAGGCACTTCGAATCTGTGATAAGAAGATCTACAATATCGACATACAACGTCTTAGTAAAGTTGGTAAAAGAGTATTTCAGATGACAGACACTTTCTGAAAAATATCATCATGCTTGTGAAAGATGTATAACCCTTTCCCGCAAATTTCGTTGTTATGCATTTGTTAATTGCCTGCTTTCTGATCAGTTTGCTTTTTTTTTTTTTTTTTGAGAGAGAGAGAAAGAAAGAAATCTGTTACCTCCGAGTAAGACTAGTTAACTATCTTTCAATTTAAAAGCTCTTATAAAGATTTCTCACATCAGTCTTGGATTTATTTCTGTGATTTACACCAAGAATGACACCAGAATGTTAAAATGCGGTCTTATTATATCTGGGAGAGCTCAATCTATTCTCTGCTTCTAAGTTTTTCATTGTGTTACTAGAACGTTACTATTCATTGAAACATCAGTTGACGAATATTTGGATGAAATGCATTTTGAATTTCCTTACTAACTAATAAATGTGTTCAGTACTACTGAGGAAATTCCTTTTCTCGATATTTCCGTGTAGAGGATATTCATTTCTGTATACGACGCTGAAGAAACGTGCACACGCGCTAAAATCTTATGCAATTGAAGGAAGCACGAACGCAATCACCGTGTGATTTTGTACGCTTGAGTAATAGCATTGAGATTTCATGCTGTCACATGAAGAGTTAAAACCCACGCTGCACGTATGTATGTGTGTGTGAGAATAAGTTAAGGAAATGCAACGAAATTAATTCGTTGGGTGATTTCGTAAACATCCTATGTTGAATGTATCTAAAAACCTGTCATGTCACGTGACACTATTGTCACGTGACGTTTAACTACATGTCCGCCCGGACATGCCATCTCTCTTTTCATACTCATAAGTATGAGTATGAAAATAAATAAATGAAAAAAAATAAATAAAAATAAGAAACCTTAAACTTGTATCGCAGAACACGGTGTATTACAAAGAATAACGTATCTCTTTTGATGCGTTTACCAATTCCAATATTCAGCATTACGTTAGTTGTTGCAAGAAGGCTTATCCTATTTGTGGTGTTCTCAGCGCAAATAGAGAAGAAATTTCGATTTTAGACAAGAATAATCTGCTATAGCAGATTCAGTACTGTACTAAATAATGCTTTGCAAATAAGGGTACTTTTTATTATAGAATAGCTTGTAATGAAGGTATTGTTGTTCTTACGGTGTTGATGTTCGAGGATCGGAAGAAATCCATATTGTTTGGTCACTATATTTAATTAAACTTGTAATTTATTGCTTGCGTACGTGCTCGACTGGCGTGTCTTGTGGTGTTACTCATTCTGCTTAAAGCTGTTTCGTTAACCTCCGACCTGTTCGTGTCTTGTGTTTCAAGCCTTTACAAATATATATCTTTTTAATTGCAAATAAGATTTGTTTAATGTAATAGAAGAATATCATAAGCGGATGAAAAAAAAAAAAAAAGCCCGATCTTCTTTAAGATTGTTCACTTAAAAAGAAGTTATTTATGAAGAGAACTAATACTATAACTTTAATTATTGGAAACAAATAAGAACCGACAAATACTGACTGATTTTCCCTTTCAGTCGTTTCCGCCCGTAGGTGACTTTGTAGGCATTGCCCACAAAAATACATATGCCTCTAAAACGACAACTTTAAACAAAAATTAAACACCACTGTAAGAAAAGAACGAAAAAAAAGTCATAAAGAAGGGGACTTGAATTAAGAAGAAAACAGCGAAAGAAGTGGGGTGGGGGGTTAGTTGGCAGATTTTATAAAATCAAGAGAAAACGGCTAATAGTGAGCATTCTTTTTATCTTGGCGATTTTCATGATAATTCGAGAGCCGCATTGTGGTCTGTCTGCTAAATATAATTTATTATCATGAATAAATGTTTAACTATTACAACAGTGTTTTTCAAACGTTTTTTGGATCATGCCCTACCTCAACGTCTCAAAGATTTTGATGCCCCTCCTCTAGCATAATAGTCAGCCAAGTTCTGAAAAAGTATAATATAAATATGTATAAATATGTACATTTTCAAATTGTCCCCAAAAATATTCAAATTGCCCCCCCCCCTGTGGGGAGTACCCTCCACGTTGAGAAACACTGTATTACAGGGAAAAATAACGCGGTTGTTAGAAATTATATTTTTAATTCTTAGTTTATTTCTATATTTAATCATTGGCAGTGATGTTTTTTTAAGACTTATTAAGAGACCGAAGAATGCACTTGCCAGGCTTGTAAGAATGCAGAAATGTGCTGATGCCTGCAAGTGTTTTATTATTATTATTATTATTATTATTATTATTATTATTATTATTATGTGACACCTCCAGGGAGTCCAAAGACTCATTGAGGGTGGACACTCATTTTTAATTTGAATCTCTTTGTAAACATTATTATCACTTTTTTTAAAATTATTATTATTTGCATTCTATCGTTCTCTCGGTTATGAAATTAGCTTGGAGCCAAATTACGGAAAATATTAAAGAAAAGAACAGCACCCGCTGATAAGTACTTTTGTTTCCCTTTTTGGAATCAAAAGTTTTCATTTATAACATCCCTTTTTTTTTTTTAAGACATTTCATAGTATTTGACTAGGATGTGCATCGCTTGAGGATAACTGATGGACATTCTTTATCCCCCTTTTAGCACGCTCTTTGTGTACATATTATGAACTTCTGGTTGTAATTTTGTCACATGGCTTCCGAAAGGCATGCAATCATACTTTGTCATCACAAATATTTGCTTTTTATTTCTCTTCTACCTCGTTCTTTTAGGCCGTCCCCCTCATTAAAAACAGCTTCACAAAATCAAAGCTCCTTCTCGTCTTTCTGTCCCGTCTGTTTTTGATTTAGTGGTGAGAATTTGTGCACGTGTTTCTGTTGCAATCTCATGGGGGGGGGGGGGGAATCTGTTGTTATGGCGACTCATTGCTTCTGGCGCGCGAGACAAAAATCAGTTGTTTGCGTGACGTCAGCTCCACGTGGGTTGTGAACACGGCATACCATAGTGATAGAGACAGAACACTCCACGGTTTGTATTACGATAACGGGAGGCCGCCTGGGATAAATTTACCGCTGCCGTGCATGACAACCGTTTATTCTCGGAGTAGGTAGTATAAAGACAGGGTCAATTCTCTTGCTGCTTACTACAATAGAGTACTCTGATTAAGGCACGCTTATCTACTCCAAATACATCTCAGACTTCGTCCACTTAGCGAACCCTTAAAGTGTCATTTTATTTATCAGAATTTTGTCTGCTAAATCAGATAACTTTTTTTCTGTTGTTGAAATCTGGCTTATTTCTTTTTCTTCTCTCCGCCAATCTTCTGCTTTTCCCTATTTGCAAATTATACATCTACACGGACCCAGTGAGTCGTGCCATGCCACAACAGGAAAAAAAAAAAAAAAACCTCGAAATTTCAACATTATCATACCATGATTTGATTTTTTTTTTTTAATTAATGGCTCATAATGATAGGGATGAGAAACAGCATTGTAAGTCAGCTTGCTGTTTGCTAAGCTGAGATTGTAATTAATGTAAGGGTCTGTCAGAGACGAGAGTTCAGTCATTTTAGTTATTTTTTACTGCAGTTGGGATGAATAATAAGACATGCATTTAATGTTAGAAAACAATTTACATTTTCGTGTTAAGTTTTTGAAATCTGTGTTTTCCATAATACTTCGGACAGTAATAGTGCTGTTCAGCTTCCAGATTAAAGTGTTATGAGGGGTCCATTTTCTGTATGTGTCAGATTTCTGTATGCTGAAGTGGTGTAGAGAGACTGCGTGTGAATTTCGTTATCTAAAAGTATGTAAATTTCTAGGAACCAACGTAAACTGTATCTACGTGCTATTCGCTCAGACAGCAACATGATCGTTTCCTCATTCTGACCATTCTTCTTTTAATCTGTAGTAATACTACCCACCTCCCCTACTGTTAAGGGAGCCTGTGGTGTCTGTCAGACAAGCTAGACTCGATGTCACCCTCTGCCGTGGGAAAAGGGGACCTTTCTATAGACGTGTTAGCCATCCATTGTAATTCTTCAATGCAACTCTGTCAGACATGCCACCGGAGAGATAAATCCAACATAAAGGATTCGTGAGTAGTTATTTATGTTGTGGGAGATTGGAATAGTGCACAAGAGTTTTTTTTTTTTTTAATTTAGCTACTCAGTTACGAAATGAATGTCATTTTCAAACAATGAGAAGCACATTTTGCTGCTAATGTTTATTAACCGACGAAGAGAACATTCAAATAATGACAATTTAAAATATATACGTAACAGTAGCATAGACAGCCATTTTATCAAAAGCGAGCATTCTCTATCAGAATGAAACACAATTGTATAGATATAAATATTATTTCTGGAAATTTTCCATGTTAGTCCTCAAAAATTGATATTATAGTATAGTACGTACGTATAGAACGATTATATAGTAATTATCCAGTTTAACAGGCAACGATTAATTCATTTGACAGATTCGTCGAAGTTATCTCGAATTCTATTAGGAGAAGCAGAAATGTTCCCCTTGAATGACATACCAATTGCAATTTTAAGGGCCTTTGCAGACGTTAGAGACCAAGAGACTACATTTTAAGAATTCTACCTGTCGGTCTATAAACTAATGGACGGATAGGCCTTGGATGAAGATGGAAAATTGTTGCGGTCAGATATTTATATTAAAATGTAAGCAGAATATATCTTTCGCCATATTCTTCCTCAATAAGAAATCTATGAAGGCTAGGGAGAAAAAAAAAAAAAAAACTGTATTGTGCATAGCTTTTGTCTGCTCTTAGCTATATTTATATATTACTGGACCAGTACGCTTAAGTAGGATATTAGTTGTTGTTTTTAATTTTTTAGGGCAAAAAGATCATCACGAACTATATTATTACTATTATTATTATGGAAAAAGTTAAATCATCTGTTGAAATTTATAAACTCTCGAAATCGTGCCTCCCGTATTAGTGACATTTCCAAAATTGGTTTAATGAGCTTGTAATAGCTTCTAAAAGCCCTTTTGCAGAATTCGCACCATCAATTATAACTTTTTCACCTCAGAGAAAACAAACGAACAAAAAAGTCTCGAATAGCCGAAAGTTTGTTTTAGAGCCCACTTCTTAACTTGTTTCTTCTCTTTTTACAGATGAGTGCTTATGCTGCCAATTTTGGAAAAGACTGGACTATTGCTCAACAGTTAGGTCTGGGAAAGTTCTCATTGCCTTTCTCTTCATTTTACAAGAAGTTATCCTATATTTTTCTCCTGTGAAAATTAAATGAGCAACTTTTTTCCCTGCGTCAAATTTTAAACTTCAGTTTACGAAAACAGTCTTTTGATATAAAATATGAATTACTCGTAAGTGAGCGTTATTTGTCATAATCATGTAGACTTGACTTCATAGACATTACCCCCCCCCTCCCTTACTTCTGACTCTCTATTCACCTCCACCTCTTATCCTATGGAACAAGCATTCTCCATCAATATTTCTGAGAAACTATAATTTGCATATATTTAAGGCAAATGTCAACGGTTTTCTCTTACCTGTTCAACCCTTGGCCCACCCACAAGATTAGTGTGCTGGAGGTTTTCGACCTTTCGCGGGTGTGATTGCTATTAACAGATGTATTTTTGAAGCCCTCTTGGGTGGGAAAGGAAATAAATTAGATCCGCTTTATCCCTGATTTTGGAGGTATGATATTTAGCTTATTAGATATGCGCAAATCTGCACTAATTAAACACAAGAAAAACGAACACCACCCAGAAAAGTGAAACACAAAATTAAATTAATTTGTTTAACAAGATAGAGTGGAATTGATGTTGAAGTTAATTATCATGTTATACTTGTATGAGAATCCTAAACACAGAAGAGAGAGAGAGCAAATATTAGCAACCAGCACCAACTAACCAAGTTTGTAATTCCATCTAACCTTGCAGAAGAATGCGTGACGCATCAAAAAGAGATTAAAGGTTAAAATCCACAGGAGACTCAGTACCAGCTATCCCATTAGTATTGAGGTATCTAATAAATAGGCGTGTTGACTGCAAGAAGCTAAGAAGTCCTGTGGATAATACATAGAAAAAGATTGAAGCGTTTCGAATTCCCAAGGTCATTATCGCCGATTTAATTACAGTATCGGAGCATAGAAAGTAAGGAAGCGATTGTGAAAGCGATTGAAATGTTAAATATCACGTGATTTTCCAGACAATATACATATTCATAAATGGATACCGCTTGATATTCAAGGTAACGATTTGTGGTATCCATGAGCGTTGCCTCGATTATTATGCACGAAGTTAAACATGCCACACGCATAAGCCTGATTTCACCAGCTGGACTGTAATGTATGGGAAAGATTGATAACCAACAACTAGCCAGTCCAGAACACCCTGAGAAAAATGTGCATGAATAAAGCATCAGCTAAAACTCGTATAATGATTAAGAACTGCTATTAAACAACTATCCCGTTTCTTTTAAGCTATTCAAAAGTTCATTACAAGTCCGTGATAAATCGTACTAAGTACAGCTTAAACAGGTTACTTTTTTCTTTTTTTTAATTTTAATGGAACTCCAAAAACATTCGAGTAATAGTTGCAACAACTTAAATGCATTCATAAGTCATTACATCCTGTATTTATATCTCTCTTCCTGTATTTATATATATGACTAGTTCAAGGATTGCTGGAAACTTTCGCCATTTTATTTCTTTATTGTTATTAAATATTTCAGGAATCAAAACTTTCATAAAATATCCTTCGCGGTTATCCTTGAGTGCCATACATGTCTGAGTATGTAGCCTAAAATTATATGCAGTATTTTTTAACTAGATAACTAGTATATAAAGAAAAGTAAAGGATTTATTTTTTTCTAGATGGAAGAAAAACACTTCATATTTTTCTTTAATGAAAAGAGCCCAAATCGTTCTAATGGTTTGTATATTCTGTCAGGAATGACCAGATATATAGAATTCAGTTATTCTTAAAATGAAATGTTGGATGACCTGAAGAATTCATTCTCTGGTATGAACTCGAAGAACAATTTGAGAGAGAAAGTTTGGAAATGAAAATAGTCATTCATATGTATCTCTAATATTTACTCTCAGCTCATCAATGTAAGATGCTTTCTGACATTTATCCGAACTGTTTACCAAGTGAGTGAACTACATGAATAGCCAGACAATCTTTCAAAATGAGAAGGACCAGTGGCGGGGGGGGGAGCAGGGGCCCTGCTCCCAAAGAAAAAAGGAAAAAACACTAGAAAAAAGGAAAACACTAGAAATTTTTCCAAAAATCTTTTCCTAATTAAAATTCAATTTTTTTAAATTTATTATGTTGTGTCGTGTCTTCTATTTCTATACATTTATGAATTAGCGATCATTGCAGATGCTCAGCCATGGGTTGAAGATTAAATCCTGAGTGCGCTACTGACAGGGACGTTAGATAAAATTAAGAAATGATGGAATGATCGCAATAATAATAATAATAGTAATGATATATAAGGAGAAAAGTGTAATAGAATTATGAATCATGATTTTTTTCAGAAATTTACAGTGAGAGACTTATTTAGTTTGAAAGAAATACTGTACAGTAGCAATGGCATATGCAAGTAGACACTTTTATTTTTATTTATTTATTTATTTGGCAATGACATATGCAGTTAGACACTTTTATTTTTATTTATTTATTTGTTAATGTACAACAGTGTACGGTATTAGCATGAAACATCTCGTCAGAATTTCGAATGCACTGCAATAAGATCCTGAGATAATGTTAAAATATTTTTTTCGTTATAATGATAAATTATACATCACTGTTTAAGTCAGAGCACATTGGAATCATAAGAGGAAATAAGTTATAAATATTAGTCACAGGAAAAGGACTTCATTGTTCGAATATTGTGGGAAGCGTTATAATGGTAAGCAAATTTTTAGCCAGAGAATAAAGGGGATTCATGATTTTGCATTCTCTGGTATGAAAACGTCTGAGCGCACGAATGCACTAGTATTACCTGTTGCTGCAGGAATCTTTACGTAGGATATCACCTGTACATTGAACTCCGGCTTAAACTCCATTAAGAATAAATCACTCTTGGGTTACTGTAAATGGTGAAATTTATGCTAATGTTCACGTCACTTATGTTTGAGAAGTAAACTTCGAAGAGTATTTTGTGATTGTCTTTAGGTGGGAAATGAATTTCATCACCCGGTGTGAGACACCGTCCCGAATCCTGAAGTGGCTTGAAAAAGTTTAATGTTTAGTCGCTAGACCTAGATTCCAGACTATGTAAAAAATACATTTTAAATAAATATCCTTAGCCGCCCATGGTATAAAATGTTACTATATTTTTGCAAATAACCTTTCGTGGGTGAGAGCAACATAAAAAAATTGGATGAGATGCCGAGGATTCATATTTTGTGAATCCTGAACATCTCATCCATTTGATACTTCTCATCCATCGAAAGGCATCACTTATACTGCATATAAGCAAAAAGAGGACAAGTTGAAAGTAGAAAAATGGATTTGCTATTTTTTATACCTCTTATGGTTTAGTTACCTTCCTTTCCTCCAAATAAGAAATGAAACATTATCCACGCTATCTTATATACTGTTGGTATGAGGGGGGGAAAGTAAAATAAAAACCTCTCCACTTCGAGATGGACAAAACATGTAACATAATCTAAATCCAGAAAAGCTTTATTGTTCATATCCGAAAAAATGCGGAGCAAATATATAGAGACGATTTCCATGGCAATAACTAATGAACATTGGATTGTCAAAGCTACTATTGCAAAACTGTATAAAATGGTGAGAAGTCAGGGCATCCAGTAATAGGATAGAAGTCTTGTTGCAGAAACAGAATACTACAGGAGATGGTTATTTTTAACTTAAGCCGCGAACAGCCCATATTGACTTGCATTATTTGCAGAGAAATAATGAAATGTGAGGCGCAGGAAGTGTTATCCTGTTTTTAAATTATTATTGTTGAAGATGGAAATAGTGAATAGACTCCATTGGTAGTAATAAAATTGTGATCGGATTGAAACTTGGTCAGATCAATCTAGACTTACACTCTTTGCACAAGCTGCACGTAATTTAGATTAGGCTTATTTGTTTTCTGAGAAGAGAACGACAACATGCTCTCATGTATTTCAAGAATCTATTTCAGGAAAAGTACATCTAATGGTTTTTATTTTACGCTGAAGGTCATGACTACTTTTAAGATGACGATACATCCATTATGCTAGATTTGTGCTTCAGTAGTGCGAGGACCATGATGATGAACTAACTTTCTTGGGTATCCCAGTTCACAGGTGTAGACTTAAAATAATAATAAGAAAATAATGTGGGTATATTAGAACAATCTATACGGGCACAGAGGCGACTGTTCTTGCTAGAAGATCTATAGATGTTAAGAATGCCTTCAAATTACCTTGGATACATGTCAGACCCGACTTAATCCGTATTACTTCGAATTCAAGCTCTCATACATGCTAGGTAGTGTACCTTTTTGTATGTTTGTGTTATGTGTTTTGTGTCGCTGTTAGTACAGATTTCGTATATTATGTACAGACAGTTTAGTTTCAAATGAAATTAAAAAAAAAAAAAAGCTCTCACGACATCTCTAGTGCACGGCTTGATCTTTAAGCTGCATGCTCTCTAGTTGAAAAGATCTGAGTTCAGATCTTATCATGCACAAGTCCTCTTTAACTGAAGAGTTTTTCTTTGAGAAATTTCAGTTTTCTTTTCCATATATTGGCGTGAGACATGATAGACTGTATCTATTAATTGTATCTATTCATGGTCAAATATCATTTTAAAAATCTTGATATCATATTTGATTGATATATTTATTGTGTCTGACATTTGCGCAGATATCCTTCATGGATAGTTTCGTGATATTGGGGTGTTTCGGCGCTAATCATGCTGAATTGCAAATGAAGATAGCTATAATTCATTTTGTGAGGCGACTCGTTATTAGCATTTCTGGCTGAAAGAGATTTCAAGTTTAACAAAATTCACTTCGTACTTTTATTTATGTCTTTGGTTTTAGTGTCATAATTAACAGCTTCAGCTAGTCAAGACAGTTTATACTTTAATAATATTAATATGCAAGAAAAAATAATCATTTATTTTTGTGATCGGTTCAGTTGCGCAAGTTTGCGTAATATGCTGTGGAGACAAATTGCATGCTAAATGTTCTCTCTGGAATAACATTCCCTCTCTTATAGGTGCATAATAGGCGTATGACATTAACAACAACATGAGAAAAAAAAAAAAAAAAAAAGAGAAAAAAGTGAAAATTCTCAGCAGAAAGTGCCTGACGAAATGCAAGGCATTAGGCGACTTTGCTCCACATATTACATTGTTGGTGAATGGTGTTCTGAATTTAAATGTATTAAAATTTCATATGAGATGCTGAAGTAATCCAAACTCAGTATCGTTAGTTTCTCCGGAATCCGTATGCAATTCGAGCATATTATTAACGATATCACAAACTGATTGTGAATACGCTGTGGTGTACACAGTATGTATCACAATCTGATCCTTCCTTCCTTCCCGTGTGATGGTACAGTACCCCCCCCCCTTTTTTTTTTTGCGGGAATGTACAGCACCATCTGAGTCCCCTCAAATTTTATCCTGGCTCCGGAACCGGCATAGGCTGACGAGTCAGGCCTATGGCTAGGTCAATATTCCTGGCTAATCCGTGTGTTCAGAAGACCGGTTTGCCTGCTTGCGGGATGAAAAACCCCAGATAAACTGGCGGGAAAAAACCCTGCTGTCCACGTCCGGCTAACTTGGCTATGGCTGAGGAAAATCCTTAAGTTCCTCACGTCGTCGACAGGAATCGAACCTAGGACACTCCTTCCCCAGGCATATGGTTGCGAAGCGCAAAGCCACTAGGCTAACCGCGCGGACATCACAATCTGATATATTCAAGGATGAACACCTTGAATGATGATACATGACTAAAAGTGCACTCGACATCTGTCTAACTCAGATGACTTTTAATCTCGCTTTATTACTATGGACATAAATATAGGTTCATTATGATCGCGAGACCGAGCTGCAAAATAGGGAATGGAAACGTTCATCATTTCTTTAAAATAAAAATAAATAAATAAATAAAGTTTTATATCGTTGTATTAAGTGCCTGTGTAAGGCTTTTGCGTCCATAATACCAGATTGCTAGGAGAAAGCCTGCTAATGCTAATTGCCGATGAGAGAAACCTTTTTCGGCTTTTTGTTGCTGGTTCCGAGTCGATTTTTGGCACAGGTAGGTGTTCTTGGGCAACTCTAGTGTTGTAACCTGGAACTAAAAAATAAATAAATAATAATAAATAAATAAATAAATAAACCGTAGAACTTACTATATTTCAGACAAAAAATATACTTTATAGTTTTTAGAAATTAATGTGAAACCATGTTATTTAACCATGCTGTTTGCAAGCATGGTTAAAATAGTTTATAAAACGAAACAGATAATAACTTGGACTGTATTAGGATTATGTAACAACACTGCTAACTTTGAAAGTGAACAATCAGAGCACAGATATTAATATTTGATGAATACTCACAGAATAGTGCTGCTAACTTTGAGGGTAGACACTAAGAAACTGTTAGTTTCATGCACTTTATTAGAAAGTATATGATTAACTACAGTACTTCAAAAATAATCCCAAAGGCTTTTATATTCTTTAAGCTATGAAAAATTGACGTATATACCTGAAACTTTTCTAACCTGCTATTTCCATTTCCAGTGTCATTCCTTACATGACGTTGCATGATTAACTTCTTCCTTGTTTTTCCCCTTTATCTGTTTTTACATGAAGTACATCAATGAATCTATTTTCCGTTTCTCCCTCTGTATATAATTTCAGAGAGAGAGAGGGGGGGGGGTCACCCGATGACTCATGTTAAAATAATGTTATTTTAGCGAGATGGACTAAAATTTCCGAACGTAATTATATGTTATATCAATGTACACAAGGAAACGTACCGCAGTACACTTATAATTGTTTCTTTGCACTTGAAAAAAAAAAAGTTAAAGTTTATGAAACATATCATTTATCAGTTGTAGGATATCCGTGATTATTTTCCGTCTTTTTTTCTATCAGATTATTTTCTAATCAATAAAGTAGACACAATCAGAAGGGCGAAAAAGGATTTATTTAGGGTTGGAGTGGGGAAGAGAAAGATACTAAAAAAAAGCTTCCCATTTCCCCTATCTCATAACTATGTTATGTGATAATGGATTTACTAAGGACACATTTGTCCCCCTCTCTTCCGAGAGAGAGAGACATTAAAAATGCTGTACGGGTGGGCGTGCATATTGGTTTGTCTGTTCATACCGCACTACTGCTTGACGTCATATGCACAACCCAAGTCTCTCTCCATTATCTAAAAAGCACTTACTGTAAAGAAGAAAGACTACACATAGAAAACGACTAATTTGCTACTGAAGTCTGTCTGTAATCAGAACTCTCTAATCTGACTATAAGTCAGTTAACTTATTCGGAAAATGGCAACCCCGCAGATTCGATTATCATCATATGGATAGTATGTTAGCAAACACGAATAGTTGTTCAGATATAAAAATAATCTTCAAGTATATATAAAGTTCTCACTTTATATATACGGCCGGTTAGTCTTCTCAAATAATTTATATAACCACTTAAGCCTAATTAAGCACTCTTTACTTGGTATACTTAGAGCGGGACTCCAGAATGACATGGGGAAAGTACAAAAGCCCATTATTCTTTACGACATCTGTAAAATCGTCTGTATGACTTCTTAGAAGTCTGGAAATGGCATTGACAAAATAACCACTTCAAGAGTGTAGGCGACACCTTAAGGTATCGCCACCTGGTTACTGTCATATTTGACGTGAAATCATAACAAAAAGAAAGAAAAAAGTGCCCTTCTAGATGAGTGGATTTCGGAGGATTTGTTAATTAAGGTGTTCGAAATAGAGCTCCAATTACTTCAATGAATACAATCAGAACATTAATTTCATCATTTAGGAGTTGCATAACTTGGTTAAAACAGGCTTTTCAGTTTGGAATGAATACGTTATTATTATAACGGTTTACAACATCGTCATTATCATGCGATGGTAAATGTCAGCAAAGCACACAACGTTTTTATAATATGAGAACGTTTATTCCTTATTAAACACGTTATGGAGGCCAATGTATTATGATGTAAATTGCGTATGTCTATGTAGACGGTTTGTCTGTCTTGTGAGATGAAAAACAGCAGTTTCCAGGAACAAAATTCCACCGCATTCTATTGGACCAGCCAATCGCCTTCAGTATAAAGGTTCTTCGCATCCTCGAACCCAAATCGTTTTTACCAAAGGGCATCTCCAATACCATTGAGGAGTTATATTTGTTTTTATCACACACACACACACACACACACACACACACACACACACACACACACACACACACACACACACACACACACACACACACACACACACACACACACACACACGAGAGAGAGAGAGAGAGAGGTCTCATGATCTATAACCTGACTATGTCGTGTGCGAGCAAGTGGTTAGAGAGGGGGGGGGGTACAATCTTTTAATGGGTTTCTTGAAGAGTTGGAAGCTGTATTCATTGAGGGAAAACGTATGTGGGAAGACTCTTCCAGCAGACAGAGGTATATGGAATGGAGGGAGAACGGATGAAAAGTTGGTTATGTGAGTTAGGAGATGAACCATATATGGATGTTGAAACAATTGCCTGTGTTTATGCACGATCAGAAAGTTAACACTTTCATTGCCAAGCTGAAAATTGGAGTTTCGTGTGGTGGGCAAATTTTTTTTATTTTTATTTTTAGTTAGCGACGTCCACGCGATAACGCGTGATCGGCCATTTGGTGCGAATTCGCATCGCGCGATATCGCGTGATTGGCAATGAACATGTTAAAGAATGGTGAGGTCGTCCATTGTTTCAAATACCTATAGGAAGGATAATGCAGAGGACAGAGCGCTATGGGAAAATGATTGGATGGAGTCAGTGAGAGAGAGGGGTCATCTGTTTAAGCCAGTGGCCATATTCTGGATACAATGAATCGAAATGAGATTTTCGGTGCTCCATTCAAATGTGAGAATAATATTCTAAGATTGGGCGGATTTTAGATTTATAAGGTTTTAGGAGTTAAGTAGAAGAGAAGTATTGTACTGAATGAATTTTTTAATGAATTCTTATTTTTCTCTTTCGCCTGAAGTCTTAGATTTGTTACGGAAATTTTTAATGAAATCTGTCTCTCCACCGATTTTTTAGTCTTCCACATTGTACTTTATTATCTGGTTTCCAGTTTTCGCAAAACGCCGAATATACACTGCTCCAAAAAATTAGGAGATATTTTAGTTTCTGTCGGATAATTATAAATTTCTTATAAATATTTCTTACTTATGGATAGGGTGTAATTGATTAGATATCGTTTAAATAATCGATATTTATTACAAATTTAATAAAATATACATTATAGCGTGAAATAATTTTAACAAGAATAGCCCGAAACGCTTTTGTTAATTTTTAATAGTGCGTATAGTCTCCATTAACAGCCAAAAGCGATACATCTTGATTGCATGAACCGGATAAGATGATCAAACAGTTCTTGTGGGATATTTCCCCACTCCTCTGTGAGAGCAATTTCGAGCTCTTGAAGCGATTGTAATGGCGCCAGTCGAGCAGAAAAGCGCCTACCTAAAACATCCCGGGCATGTTCGATTGGATTACAATCCGGTTAACAGGCAGGCCAGTCCATTCGTTCAATACCCTCTTCCTCAAACCACTCTTGTACCAAATCTGCACGGTGTGGACGAGCATTGTTATCCATAAAAATGAATTCTTGGCCAACTGCAGCAGCATATGGACGAACTATAGTTTCCAAAATCTCTTCGCGATACCTTTGGGCTGTTAAGGAACCGTTTCTGGTAAAATAGAGATCAGTATGGCCACCTATACTTATTCCAGCTCATACCTCAAACTCCCACCTTGATGTTGGGGTCTTTCACGAACAAACTGTTTATTATTTTTTGTTCCACTTTCACGCCATATCAAGATACTTCGGTTATCTGGTTGCAGACTGAACCTGGACTCTTCACTAAAAAGTACACGAGCCCAATCCTCATTTTCCAATTGCAGTGTTCCTGCCCAAAATCTTTGGGCTCTTTTGTGATTTGCAGTAAATGGAATGCAAACCATTGGTCTTCGAGCACATAAACGTGTGGCATGAAGACGATTTCGAACATTTTCCGTCTCCAGAAAGTGATTCCAAAGTCGCGAAATTACTCTTTGAGATACACGACACGGTTGAGTGACAACTTGCTGCGTTTGTCCAGCTTCTAATCGACCAATGGCTCTCCAAGCCATGGATTCCGGGATATCATGTTGCTGTGCCATTTTTCACGAAATAATGGTTGGTAGATGACACAAGTTTACAATTGAAGTGATAATTGTGCACTGTGGAAGTGAGCGCAACAAGCCACGCTTTTATATCCCCACATGTTAATACGGCTAAGACACGTTTCGACAAGTCTTCACATGATTTTGTACGCAATTGCGTGTTCTACACTGTTGTATATTAAGAATATTTTAAAATAAATATGTCACATTTGTAAATTATTTTTATAGCTTTATAATTTACAAAAAAATCAAAACATCCCCTAATTGTTTTGAGCAATATATTTGGCAGTAGTCTTATACGTATAGGTAAAAAGCAGGAATTGGATAATTTGTGGAATTTATCCCCTTCCCCCAAATGGACTTAACTTTTGGTGGAAGCCAATAGTAATAAAATTTGGATCCTTAATTATGCGTCCACTCATGCGGCAGTTTCTTTTCTTCACGGCTAATTTGCTGGAAGTCTGGAAGTAGTTTCTTTAGCAGCAAAACAAATAGTACTTTGATAGACCTATAAGTAAGAGGTTTCAAAAATTTATTGAATTTTTTTTTTACCTGACGCTGCGGTTTTATATATATATATATATATATATATATATATATATTTCCGTAACAAATCTAAGACTTCAGGCGAAAGAGAAAAATAAGAATTCATTAAAAAATTCATTCAGTACACAGAAGTAGAAGATTTGCAGACCACAATACCTATTATACCTTTCCTTGTAAACATTCAGCATTGGAGCATTCACCAATGAGTGCTCATTGGTGATTGCTCCTTTTCACCTCCTTACTCAACTCACATGATTTTTGCAGTTTTCAAGGATGACCTCTTGTTTTCCCATCATCCATTTCCCTGTATCTGTCAAATAGGCCTTTCTTGCCAACTTATATGTCTCAATCATATCCTCTCTCCCCCTCTTCCTCTCTACAAAGCTCTAGAGACCGCATTCCATCAATATGTCCTTGTACTTAACATTCCAGAATCCTAAGACAGTCGTAGTTATTCGTCTCAACAAACTTTAATATTTTCTTATCGCCCAAACGTGTATAATCAGGTGATCCGATATGTGCACATAAGTCTAAATGTGGCCTGATTAATACCTTATACAGCTGAACTGTCCCTCCTATTCCGTACTCTTCAGGATTCTCCGCATTATGCAGCAGTTTTATGAGTAACCTTTACAACTTTTGCGATGTGTCCCTTTTCTATGTATCCAATTTTCTATCCGCCAAGATACTCAGAACCTTTGCCTCTTTCACTTTCTGAAGCAAACTCCTTCAATATGATAAACACCTCATTCCCAAGTGACATACCCAATCTTCAGCCCAAAGCGCCAACCTATTCAAATCCTCTTGCAACAACATTATATATATATATATATATATATTAATATATTATATATATATATATATATATATATATATATATCATTGATATATAAATTATACGACAGTGGTCTCAGAACAGAAAGAACCCTGCATACTCCACTCGTTACCTCCTTTTTCAGGACACTGCATCCCCCCCCCATACGCGATTGACTGGCATCCATCCCTGTAACCAAGCTACTAACTGATTATCCATCCTCACCGTATTCAATTTTAACAGTAGTTTATCATGCGATACTCACTCAAATGCTTTAGCAGAATCCCAGATAAATCGTTGTAGATGCATTTCCTCTGTCCAGTAAACTAGTCACCCTATTATAAAACGTTACCAAGTTACTAAAGGAAGATCTCTCCACTAACAAACCATGCTGCTCTCGAAAGATTTCCATTCTCACTTAATAACATTAATTGCATTCTTACATAATAGCATTTAATGTTACATACAATAAATAAATAAAAATAAATTTCCTGAGGGCAGAACATCTTAGATTTTGATCATCCCTCGTGTAGTTGATTTTCATCCAGTTTTCAGCTTTCTTTCTTTCTCTCTTTTTCTTATTCTGTATTTCAGCAATCAAAACATTTTAAATTTTGAGAAATTTCAGTGACCAGGCTATGTAAAGTACAAATCAAGGTAGACCGGGGGAAAATCGTGAGTAATTATTAAAATAAATCAAGACTTCCGTTATGATGTAAACCATTCTTTGAAAGTAACTAAACCGACTATTTTTTTCTTTCGAAAACATCTACATAAAAAAATAATATCTTTTATCCAGCACTGTTTACGATACTTTTATTTTATTATTATTATTTATTTATTTATTTTTTTTTTCTGTATCGCATCTAAACATCCCTGCACGATTAACAGGTAGCAATTGCTATTATTACACAAGATGCCACTATTATTATTATTATATCCATCGTTCTTCAACCCTTTACGAATTACCATACGTAAAACATCTCTGAAGAAATTTCCACTCCAACCAGCCAACCGCTCCCAAAGTGTAGGCGAGGATTTGTGACGATTATTGCACTTAAATATTCACATCGCGTACATTCTGATAATGTTGCTAAACATCTGTTAGTGGACGGACACCTGCGTTACTTAGAAGAAACGTGAGTGAAGAGCTCTGTTATGAATAAAAATCTGCATATAGACAAAACGAAATTATTAGAATAACTCACGATAATTCTTGTCCTTCAATAGTTATAATTGTAGCAACATTCAAGCCACGTATGTGATATATGTATGTGTATTATGGTGACCTGTCGCTAAAAACAAGGTCAAAAACTCTTGCCCTTTTTACTTAGTTCTCATATTAGGAAAGCAAGGTGTCTTAACACACAGAAACAAATTTTTTTTTCGTTCCTTATCTCCTTAGCGAGGAGGTTTTATGTTAAAGGAACGAACGAAATGAATGAATGAATAAAATTAATGGATATTGGCTTGTATAAATGGAAATGTTATGTTCAAAATCTATACAGAGAAAAGAAGATGATAATGTAACCTTTGAAACCACTACAAAAGATATTGAAACAACCCTTCGAGAACTATGAAATAGAAAATTATGGAACTTAAAAAAAAAAAAAACATTAAAATATGAAGGGACATATGAAAGAATGCGTTCCTTCGATTGGAAAAGATCTGAGTTCGATTCCTTTGGCTACGAGGAGAATCTTCATACTTTTTTTTTTTTTTAATTGAAGGTGAATTATCAATCTCATATGAATGTAGCCAGGTTTTTCTTCCTGTAAACTCGGGTTTTTCATCCTCATAGAGGCAAATCAGCTAAGAGAACTCACATAATATACAGACAAAAATACTATTGGTGGAGGCCGGTAGATGGGGTTTTCTATTTGGAGAATAAAGTAGGGGAGACACTGAGTCCTTGGAGCTATCACGTAATAATAGTAATAGTAATAAAGATGTGATATTTCTAAATACATTACTTAAAGAAAGAAAAATACAAAATGATGGCAAAGAAACCTAATAATGACAGGCGAAAAGCCAAAGATTTGTCCCATCTCCTTTTTTGAAAAAAAAAAAAAAAAAAGGAGACGGGACAAATCTAGAAAACTACAGAGGAATAAGTTTGTTTTGCAGAACATTACAATTATGCGAAAAAATAATTGGAAATATAATAAATAATTTTATTGAATGAGATGATGATCAACAAGAATTTAGAAAAAAAAAAGTTCAACAGTAGATGCACTATTTATATAAAAACAAATAACGGAGAAATCATTAGAATACAACAAATCTCTTTATGTGTATTGCTGATTTAACTAAAACACTTGAGAGAATTTATTGAAAAGACAATAAGAAAAATACCAAAAAAAAAAATCAAAAATAATTAAAATAAATAAACAGATAGCAGTTCTATGATAATGATAAATACAGAACGAGGATAAACTAAAGAAATTAAAATAACAGAAGGAATCAGACAAGGTGACTGATTTAATATCAGCTTCTTTAACTTAGTGATGAATGGAATAAAGGAGGTAAACAAAATGGAAAAGTGTGGACTACAAATTAAAAATGAAAAAATTAAGAATAATTGAATATGTTGATGATATAAGCTTAAGAGCAGATAGTGAAGATTATTTGCAAAGATTAAAACTAAAACCCTGACAGTTGATTGCCAGAAAACCAATGAAATGTAAATTAGAAGTCAAAGTGAAAAACACTGAAGCAAGTTAATAAAATAAAACATTTAAGAATAATAACACACACACACACACACACACACACACACACACACACACACACACACACACACACACACACACACACACACACACACACACACACAACAGCCTCATCTGGAAGAATAAGAATATAAGTAACGAAACAAACATAAGAATTTACGAAAGAATTATCAGACCAGTACTAACATTGTAAGCGTAACAATATTAAACAAAATTAAGAACTTAGAGAAAAATTTAAATAAACTCGATGATTGAATCCCAAAACGAAAAGGAGAATGGAAAAATCATATGCAAAGAATAACAGATGGACAAAAAAGGTAAAGAACTAGATACCAAAGCGGAAGAGAACCAGAGGAAACCAAGATTGCTGGATAGTCTTGAAAACAGTGACACAAGTAACTAGACTTAACAGTGAAGACAATAAGACAACGTTAGCGGGGTATACCACTCTCACACCAAAAATACGACCAGATTGCTGGGGGTACTATAGCACTTCAAGTAATGCACCCGTAACCAAGGCCCATAGCATTTGAAGTGTTAAAATGTCCAGCCATATTAAGTGCTGTATATCTTATATGGAAGAGCAATGTTTAGATTAGTTTGTAGTGTTACATTGTCAAAATGTAATAAATGAAACAAAACAGTATAATTAAAAATCTGTTCAGACTTCGGTTAATTTCCTTGCATTTTGAGATAAATCTGTTCGCGCTTGCTAAATGAAACTGTTTCTTTCCCATCCTATCCCATCGCACCCTACGCCACCCTTTCCTGTTCATATTATCTTGTAATGTTTTTCTTCGGCACTGCTCTGTCTGCAGCAGTTTTCATTGTGATTCTGTTTCACAAAATTAATGAATGTTTGTATTAGTACAGTTAAACATAACATTCTCATTACTGCAACGTACATGCTCAGGTGCATGGTGCACTTGCATACAAAATATAGTGAGTGGCCTTTGGAACTTCAGTAATGATGCTGGTATTTCGTAGAAGAGCGCCTATTGTTATTGGCATAGGTCCAAGGTGTCATAGTATGACGCCATGTAAGAACAGTAGTTGATTTCTTGGGATTTTATTATTATATTATCGTTTTAAACTGATGATTATGAATTAAATGTCTACCTTGAATCTTAGATTTTCACAACGAATTTGATATTCCTGTAATCAACAAGCAATACTTTAATATACTTGAAAAAAAAAAAAAACATTGAATTTTCCAAAAATAAATAAATAAATAAATAAATAAAGATGATTTGATCTTATTAAAATACAAAAGAAAATAACATGAGAAATGCTGCTTTAATAGCAAAACTTCATGTATTTATATGCAGTTTTTTTTTTCTTTTAAAAGATCGTTGCACTTGTGACGATCGAATAGGAAGAGGGAGGATATGAGCTGACAAAGATGAGAGAATATCAGATTTTTCAGGTGGATCGCAAAATGTAGCTTTTAAAATTTAAAAATAAAAGTGCTCAGGGTTGGTATTCCTGATACTTAGTTATTTTAAATTAGGGGCCCAGCAAAATGATTCCAATTGAGCCATACTTTTGCTATTTCCGGACTGAATGTGCTGTTAAGTTTCCATGGCCATTTTTACCATTCATCTGGACAAAAGTTTCGCTTGTTCACTATGTAGTAGTTTAGAGATATTTTCAACACTTTTTATGTAAGGAAACTGCAATTTAACATGGAAAGATGAAGATACAGCACTTTGAAAACGTGTACAGATGGACAAGCTCGAGATTAACTGCCTAATTTGTTATTATTAGACCTGAAATGCCTCTAAAAATTGTTTATTTAGAAAGGTTGGATTCGTATGCTATTCTAAAGTTCAAAATAGGATTTACTTTAAAGAAAAAACTTTCACATATTAACAGTCATGATATTCACTATATTCAGTTGTAGTTAGTCGGATTTCAGAAGCGAAAGAGACCATCGAGTCATAGAACTCAGAAAACAGAAATGCATTATTTCTGTCAGTTGTCTGAATCTCAGTTCTAACAAACAGTTTCGTTGTGAGAGGGAGAAACCAAACTTCGTTTCCGCAAGAGAAAAATCTAATAACGTGTGAGACTGATTAATTCATCCTCAGTTGAAAAACTACGTCACATGCTAGAATGTCGATTGCTCTACGGAAATTGTCGAGTTCGTATCCGATCCCAATTACTCTTGATTTTGCTTTGTGTGACAAATAAGTCTCCGCACAAAACAAGATCAAGCAAAACAGATGTGCTTTGCGAGTATATCTGAGGTCGAATTGCAAATACTCGTGGGTAATGACTAGTTTTTTGATTGTTGTTTTATTTATTGTTTATTTTATATAAATTCATTTTGTGCACATGGTGTGTGTGTGTGTGTGTGTGTGTGTGTGTGTGTGTGTGTGTGTGTGTGTGTGTGTGTGTGTGTGTGTGTTTCGGTTATCCAATACGTTTTTGAGATTTGAAAAACTTTACTTAAAAAAGACTTTACTGGAAATTTCCACGTGATTTATTCCATGTCAGATCTCGTATAAGGAAAAAATAATAATAAAGAAAAAGCAACGTTACTACATTGAAAAGAGAAGCTCTATAAGTTTGCTTAATAATCAAGATATAAATTATCCTCAAAACAGACAAGATATATGCGACAATTATCTTAAACAGGTTGTTAATAATGCCTAAATCTCGTCTATCCTGTTAGACTCTTCCATTTACTTAGAAACAGAATGTGATCCTACTTGGTGTCGCATATTCAGACTAATGATCTTATCGTATGCACAAATGGTTTCTCAGAGAGAGAGAGAGTATAAGTTCTCCAACGTATTTTATCTCTAAATATTTTTCCATAATCATATAGGACAACCAAACTCCTTCATAAAGAACTCAATTCATCTTGTATCGAAATGAACGAACATCCATATCAGCCACTCGGATATTTTAACAAGTTTAGACATGGTGTCATTATTCATTAACGTTGCAATTGAAGAGTCCATCAGTATCCTTGACAATTTCCCCCTCCTAACACCACAAATATTTTACAACATTACCTTAAATCCTTTCTTTACTTGGAAAGGAAAGTTTTATTTCTAGAAATACGGTTTAGCGAGCAGCTATGGACTTCCTACTATCGCCTCCTGTATCTAATTTATGCAATAAATTAGATACAGGAATACAGTAAAGCAGAAAAACTTTTGTTGATTAATCTTTATTTATGTTATTCATGGTGGATCGTCAGTCATATAAATTCATTAAATTGTTACATATAACAATATAAAATCGTGCTTTTCATGAAAATGAAAAGCACGATTTTGATCCAGCTGTTTGTATGTTGTTTACTTTTTCGATTAAAAAAAAAAGAAAAGAAAAAAGAAAGAAAGAAAGTAAAATTTAGCGAGATTTTAACTCTACTTATATTTAATTCCTAATTAGTGAGATGCGCTTTCATCACGTAATACATAACTGATTATTTGAAGTACATCCTGAAATATAATGGAAAATTCTCTTTTTTCATCTGTAAAGATTAAAAAAAAAAAAAAAGAGAATAGATATTCCTGCATTAATTTTTTTTTAAAGAATATGAATTTGTAATTTTATATGTCATTCTGAATGAGATGAACATAAGATCAATTTAGATTCTCGCTCTTGTACATAAAAAACAAGAGAAAAGAAAAGAGAGGGAGAGAGAGAGAGAGAGAGAGAGAGATTATTCCTATCACACTTCGAAAATCAACATGGGATAGTTGTACGCAATGCCCTCCGTAAGCACTGTGAAAAGAAGAAAAAAAAAGTTATTTTTAAGCTGAATTCTTATTTGTAATTAACGGTCCCAATCTTCGATTTTTTTAAAATTTATGTATTTATATTTATTTATTAATTTATTTTTTCTGATTGTCACATTTCATGCTATGAATTCTAATTTTTCTGGGGAGTCGTTTCAATCAAATGCACCTTCTCATCACTTTCAAACAAATATTGCTACCAAAGTAAACTAAATAACACGTCTATGTGTCCGGCTACTTGAAATGAAAATTACTCTACAGCACGAAGTAATAATGCGAACAGAGGACGTTGATTAAGTAATCAGATTAAGTTTCCTTATTCTCCTTGGATAGATGTACAAAGTATGCCTGTCTGATTCCGAAAGACAAGAGTAGTAAGCGTTTCTTTCTAGATTGATTTATTTGGGCACATGAATGTTTTCAAAAACCAACTTACGAAATTCCTTGTCCTTTGATAAAACACTTAATAATGGCGTTTAAATTTTCCTATAAAAATGAAAATTTAAATGCTTTTCCACATCTTTCATTGACGTAGAGCTTTTCAGTTTGATTTGGCTGGAGTTATGTCCGAAGCAACTAAGGGTGTTAGGCTAATACATTATGTCTATTAACTTCATATTCTCCGCCTGATTACTTGTTTTGTAGATCGCGAAACCGCGTTTTCGGGAGAAAAGTTCCACGCCAACACACACACACTAGGCCTGCTAACTTTCAGTTGAAAACCCTTATAAAGATTCTTCGCATATTTGTAATACGCGAGGAAAGCGGTCTTTCCAATGGCTCGCAGCTTCTCTATGGGAGCAGTGAG
Organism: Typopeltis vanoorti; assembly: GCF_054136105.1. Taxonomy (NCBI): domain Eukaryota; kingdom Metazoa; phylum Arthropoda; class Arachnida; order Uropygi; family Thelyphonidae; genus Typopeltis; species Typopeltis vanoorti. The sequence continues at coordinate 92,399,516 of NC_143554.1, forward strand.
ATTTTCAGTAATTGATACATAACTGTTTGATCCATCCGTTAACCTGATGGATCAGCAGCAGCACTTAACAAGACACTCCTGAATATTCGTGATTGCTTTCTGCTTTTGAACAACCTTACATTGTATTTTTTCCCCTACTTTTTCAAATCAAAGCTGTATTTTAATGAATAATAAAAAAAAATGACAATTCCAAATTTAATCAAATTTTCATTTTGTTTATTTATTTTTAAGATATCGACTTAGAAATTATTATTATTTTATTCACATAATTGATACACAGTCAAAACAAGATATCATTTAAACAACAATTTGACTGGTGATACAGAACAATTCAGCTTCTACCCAAGAATCTAAGAAAGTCTGTCAGGTGTCTTCGTAAAATATGGACTGTTCCAAGTAATGCTGTTTTTTGTAGATCATATGGGGTCACTTCGTGGATGTTTAATTGCTGTAAATAGTTGGATAGCTTCTTTGAAATTGCACCGATAACTATTGGTGTGTTTAAGCCACAACCGGCCAACTTTGATTGCCAGATTTCGATATCGATAATCCAAACCTGTCGATGTTCGATAATTGTGATGTCAGGTCTATTGTGTTCCAAATGCCCATCAGTTTGTATTTTTATTTTATTTTATCAGTTTTACGTGACACCTCCAGGGAGTCCAAGGATTCATCGCGGGTGGGCACTCTACTTTGCTAAATACATTAATTCTAAAAAATCCTTTGGAATAGAGTGTCAACGAATTACAGGGAAAGTGATTAAAAAAAAAAACTCTAGTTCATTCAGAAAGCATTAGTTATAAACTCATAGCATTAAACAAAATGTAGGAAATTACTTCTGCTATTCAGTTAATATCTATTGTAAATCAGGAATTGGAGGTGGATGGGTGTGTAGTACTATGGTATCCTTTAAATCCTTAAAAATTTCAAAATTATTATTTTTTCATAGCAGGGAATTCAAGAATAAAATACCAGTATTACACAGAATTTTTTGTCAAGTATTCCCTACTCAAAACTTACTTCGTTTTATCCCTCTCCCCCACCAAAAAAAAAAAAAACATAAGTCCTGGATATACTCAGATGCAATTACATATTTACTGTTATTTATAGATCCCCCCCCCTCTCCGTATTTCTTAAACTGTTTTTCTCTAATGTTTTTAATCCATTACCAAAATTTCACTCTGCTTGTTTGAATTCACAGTTTCTGAGTTATAAAAAATCAATGTGTTGTGCTCTCTTCACAAATTCTAGCCTTTACCTCCTTATCGAGTAGCTAGGTTACAAACGAAAAAAAGCGTTAGACCGCAATAAACAAACATTTTTTTGTTGCCTAGCTACGCAGTGAACAGAAGAATTCTTGACATCTAAATAATAAATTGCCTGAATTCTATTAATGCCTTAGGCTTAGAGACAAGGATTACATACAAATGTCACTTGATGAATTAAAACCTCGTGCTCAACCAAATAATACGATTCGTATGCAATAGGAGTTGAATTGATTTAATATTGCCGAGAAAGCCTTTTATTTAACCTTATTTTAATGATTTAGCCTTGATGATAATGATATTTCAGAGTGCTTATGACATGGATAATGCAAGCACTGTGCTAGCCTCCTGCAGAATACTTAAAAAGCGGATATATTTGCAGAAATTGATGTTTTGATAAAATTGACGACCATAAAGATATCTGTATTATATTTTGTTTATGACAAATATTATTTTTGTATACTCATGGGTAACGAATGCCTCCTTCTCGATTAAGCGATCCAGTATAATTTTAAAAGATTATTACTATTACTGTTATTACGTGGCATCCTCTCCAAGGACTCATCGTCGGAGGCGCTCTACTACTACTCCGCTACACACACACAACACATAGTCTCCCTACTTAATTCCCGACTACACACAACGACTACTGCCTAACGCACAACGTCATCTACCGCCCACCTCCACCACCAGTAATATTTTTTGTCTATTAATTGCGCGTATTCTTCTGGCCAATTTTTCTGCATGCTGAATGAAAAACTCGAATTTCTGGAGTAAAACCCTACCTACTCTGTATGGGATCGGCTAGCTTCACCCTCATTTAAAAAAAGCCCATATAAAGATTCTTGTCAAAGGGGGGCAATGTTCCATTGTTCTTCCAGTTTGCGCTTCAGCGCCTAGCTTTAAAGCTAGACACTGTGTGTTTCACATCGTAACTAGGGGAAAAAAAAAAAAAAAAAAAAGCCTGGAAACAGGTTTCAGTTACAAAATTTTTGTTACAGTGTAAGTTAAAAGTTTCCTTTACATGAACTGACTATGCAGTTCATCACGTGTTGTGAATGCAGGCATGTCTGTGTTATGAATGTAGAAGAATTCAGAGTATACAGGAAAAACTTTAATATAGAAAGCAGATGGCGACCGAGGATAAAATAATGGAAAAAAGTGACTTACAAAAAAAAAAAAAAAAAAAAAAAAGAGGGAACCAAAACGGAGAAAGAAAAAAAAAAAAAAGAGAGAAACCACAACACAATGAGAGAAAATAAAACTAAATGAAGGGGAGAAAAATAAATACAATCTACATATGTTGTTTCAGTGTTAGATGTACGTATAAGCTAACCAAGTATAGCTTGGTTAGTTTATACTTTTAAATATAAAAAGAACATCAAAATAATCGTAATAAATAAATATATATTCATTATTACTTTATTTTTTATATTAATTATGTAAAAATGTATTGCTAAAATCCTTTCTTTTAGTTATCGTGTGGATTTTTATGCGTTTTTTTTTTGTATTTTTTATTATTAGTGTATTCATTCTTTTTTCTGATTATTCCTAGTTTATTTGAACTAGGAATTGAACACTTTATTTTCTACGTATTGTAATATTGAACAAACTATTTAGGAACAGTTATTTGTTTAGTTCAATTAATTAGAGAAAGCTTCCTTTGTGAACAAAATGGTCCTTCGAAAAATTCATCTACAAACTGTCGAAAAAGAAATACTAATAGTGATAATAATAATGATGACGTTTACAATCTAAAATGATTAATGTGATATATAGATACTCTGTATAAACACCCTGACACGCTTATTATCTTTTCAAACTTTTCAGCAACGAGAAATATTTTTTGTTTTGTTATTTACATGTTGCAACTATTAAGAAGAGCGACTTAACTGGTAAACAAATAGGAAAAACATTTACGTCATGCAAATAAGCAGTTATCGCGAGATTGAGGTTGTCCTGCGATTTAGTTCAGTAGTATGACTAATTTCGCGGCGTATTCCTTGCTGGCTAAATTCCAAGTTATGCAAACTTTATGACATGATTTCGAAATTTCTGAGGTATGTTTTGGTTATGACAGTGCATTCCGAAGCATACAAATAATATTACAGATTATAATGAAAAAAAAATCACGTATTTCATTCACATGATTTTATATTGGCAATATGGGGATCGTAGAGTAGATGCATGCAAGGTTCTCTTCTATGGAGGAAACGTTTTCGCGTCAGTAGATACGGAGAAGGAAAATCTTATTAGTTCAGTACAATTTTTATTAGTGTACATTTTGCAGCTTATTTTTTGATATAATGATAATTCCTTATTACTAGTATTAACTGTTAATGCCTTCTTTGAATTCTGAAAGATTGTAACTTTCTCTTTCTGTATGAATAACCATAGCACAGTCGGAAGAATCAAGGGATCCTTTTTTTTAGAAGAAAAAAAGAAAAGAGAAGAAGCTGTCCATTATAAAATATTTTTAACTTAAAAATACGAGGGGGAAGAGGATCTTCTTCTTCTCGGAAATTCTCTCTCTCCCCCCCCACCCACAAACCAGAAATATTTACGGAAAAGTATACAATTAACTGGCATCATTGCATTAGTTGTCTTGATATATTTCAATGTAATCTCATTGCTGTTCTGTTGGACCTAACATCATTCCATACTACTTTTAAAATTGTTCATTGACATTTTAAAAATTAGAATGGTCCTTCACTTTTTATCCTTAGTGGCCTTGGACCTTTTGCATAAAAGCCTCACTTCACTTTCGACTGAGTTTAAGCTTTGGTGTCCATTGTGGCAGAATTTTTAGATGAACTTATGCTTAAAATTATGATTACTACATTTAAATACAGTAATCATGATTTCAGTAGACATAATATTCAATAAAAGCTATTATTTTGAATTTATTATGCATTTATATTATTTTAAAATTATTTAAAATTTTTATATTTAAAATTAATATAATAAGTGCCTTTATAATACAGTCGGTAACGACACCGACCTTTGGTTGTAAAGACTCGGATTCAAATCCCATCTAGGATGCGAGAAACATTAAGTTGAATTAGCGATCCCAGAAAAACCGTTCACAGATGTAGCTTAGTATTGAAAGAGGAATAACTGTCATCTTACTATAAAAGGAAGTTTTATTGCCAACCCTTTTTTGGCCGAATGGTTAGTGTCTTCGCTCTCTAATTTCAGTGGGCTGTAGGTTCGAATCTCACTGTGGACATAGATGTTTATTATCAGTGGTAAATGACTGCCTTTCCTTACTCAATAAGAGACCACTATCAAGCTTATTGAAGGCTTCAATATATGAAGTTCTGTATTATTTTTATTAGGATTCATTATTTCCGGATTATCTGATTCTTAGTTTACTCACTGTGCTAATAAACTACAGATTTTATAGAAATTTGGTAAGGTATTTGATAATTGTCAAACTGTTTCGAATTTGTTTTAACCAGACAGTATGCAGGTACAAAAGAGTATAAAAAAAGATTTTGAAATTATATATAGCAAGAATTCCAAAATTTTGGTTTATGTAAAAATAGGAACACATTAAATCTACCTTTATATTAAGTGGCTTCGATGAGTTCTTTATCAAAGAAGCCATCAGAATACTGTCTTATTTCCCTTTGGAGAAATTAATCATATTTCCATTCTTTATGTGAAATGAGTATCTGAACCGATCTCTAAAATATTTACATCTCTCGATATTCAAGTAGTTTTTCGATCTGTCGGCAGGATTTCCCAGTTTCTTTCGTCAGCGGAAGATAAGCTTTTCACTTTGGCCTTTAAAGATATAAATTTATCATATATTGTGTCCTGTGATTTGTCACACTTTCCCGAAAGATCTGTTGCTGTTTGTCCTGAAAAACTTCAACGTTGTATCGAATACCCTGAATGGTCTGGCCTTGCAGAACATGTAATACATATTATATAGTTAATAACGGTTAACAAATGTAAATCATAATAGAATTTATTAGCTCCAATATATTCCTTCCTTTACAAGGACAACATCAGGAGGAAAAGAGAGATGATCGGCTGACAACATTCAAAACAGATGCGTCACGTAGCATGTGCTTACTTAGTCTATCTCGGTTATAACTGATTTTTACCCGCCTGGTTGGCCGAGTAGTTAGCGTATCCGCTCTCCAATCAGCAGACTGCGAGTTTACATATTTCCATGGGCATGGTTGGATGTGATTGTCTTTAGGAGGTAGATGGATTTTCATTACCCGGTCTGAGACCATCGCTGCGGTGTTATTGGAGGCCTGAAGTAGCTTGAAAAAGTTCCATGTTTGATTTCCAGACGAGGATTTCCTGACCAAATAAAAATATTAAAAAAATAGAAAATTAAGAAAAGAAATAGAAGAAACGATAAAATTAATAAAAAAAATAAAAAAAGACAGAAAAAATATAAAATTAACAAAAAAAAAAAATCCTTAGCCATAGGAGTAGAAGAGAATCAGTAGAACAGATGGAGTAAGCTTGGTGTATAAGAGTTTTGTCATCCTCTGGGTTGGATGAATGTATCTGCCAGTAAATGAAGGTTTTCGATGAACAGAAAATTGAATACTCCCGATAGAAGGGCGGGTTATTAACGTATCCGCTCACAAGGAAAGGCTCTTGTTGGATTCTAGTTGAATTTAATAAGACATGCCTGTGGAAAATAAAAGTTTAGTTACAGGGCAAAAATTTAAAACAGAATGACGCAAGGTAGCGATTTAGCGAGAATAAATTCTGTCATGCGTTCAAATGTTGGGATTTGAACAGTCGCGACCAGGAAAAAGAAGAATACGAATCACACTAGTAACTTAAACCAAACAGTGTCACTAACTGTCTTATTATAAGAATCATAACGCCCTAAATCTGACTTGTAACTTCGATTCTGAGCGGAGCTGTTCTTGATCCTCCACTTTTGCTATATAAAAGGTATTCAACAAGACACAATCTGCCAAATTTGAAGCATTCAATCTGATTATTGAATTTTTTTTTTCTTTCTCCTTCTTGGCCTTCTCCACAAGCAGGTCGCATCGTTCCACCGATATCGAGCAAATTTGACAAATATTTTTTTCTTACATTGCTTAGATACCATCGGATTAAAATGAAGGAGTGGGGTTGCACGAGAAGGGAGGGGATCTCTGCTGCAGATATCTCTATAAGGTGCATTGTTCAAATTAGATCAAATCAGATCGAAACGAAAGGAGGTTAGAAATACAAATTGTTTTAATTGTGATACTGAAATTTTAGTATCTTAATATTCCTAATAAAAGTGCTATTAAAGTAATCAAGAAGCCTCTAAATGCAATCAATCTCCTGATTTCACAGTACTTTTTTTTTTTTTTTCATATATGATATGTTTTTACGATACAGAAATTACCGAATTCGTTCCATTTGGTTGTGGACGCGAAATTCAATATAACCGTGGATAATTAACGAGGAAAAGAACGAAGGTGCTGGGAGAGTAAATAAAGTTATTGGAAACTCTTGTAGGTATATGCCCTATTTGGGTGAGATCACTTCTGATGGTAAATGCTTCAGAACGCAATCTAACGTTCAAAAGAGAAGTTAATTCTCATTCGTTGTGCACATTAAACTTCGTCAAGTTTGACATCCTTCGTCAAGAAGGATGACTTCTGATTATAGGAGGTTTAGATTCCTGGAAAGCAATTAATAAAGATCTCACTGGTTTTTTGAATTCGGAGGACGAGATGGGCAACAAATGATTTATGATTTTTACACCGATTTTATGCAAAAGATCAGAAAGAGGAGATTTCATGTTATGCATCGAACAGTATCGAATACTACTCTGCAGTTCTTTCTCTTGTCAGAATAGACATACTCAAAGACTCCTCATTTAAGGCCGAAAGAAGAATCATGGGACAGTTGTCTCACTATTGCGCCCATACAAAGATGAGCTGTAGTGGCTTACTTCGATTTTGGGGTCTCACCTGCAAGATGCTTTCGAATGACCTTTAAACTCTCGTCTCTCCCTTATTGGGGAGTTTCTGAATATGATAATTACGCCTCTGGAGCAATGCCTGCTTGTAGTGAATCTTAGTTTACATCGGAATGTGATTTTAAGATTTGATTGGAAATTAATTTCCATATTCCAAGACGACGTTGCCCTTCGGTTTGGAGGACACGAAGAACCTTTATCAAAACTTTTATTAGTTGAAGGTGAGTTAGTCGGTCTCATATGGAGGTGGCAGAGTTTTTCCTCCAGGAAACTCGTTTTTTTTTTTCATCATGCAAAACAGACAAACTGGCAGAAGAATATGCAGTTAACAGCCTCAATAATAATATGATATTCTTATGAGGTCCTCCCCATCCCTTTTGTGGGGGGGGAGGAGGGTTGAGCTCTCCTGATGAGGGATTAACCCCCAGTGTGTGTTTACGGGGATGGTTTGCCTGTTCTAAGGGACGAAAAAAACCGAGTTTCCGGGTGGAAAAACCTCACCCTCCGTATGAGACCGGCTAACTCACCTTTAGCCGAAAGACAGATAATGGTTCCTGACGTCATAGACTGGAATCGAACCTAGGTCTTTCCAACCAAAGGGCTTCTATACCGATATATCTATACCGATTGAGCTACGGTACATCTTTAATACTATGCAGATTTGATTAGTCAGGTTTCAAACATGCAGGTTACTTGTGATAGGCTGTTGTGCCTAAAATGCATTGGGAAAATAGGAATGGGATTCTACTTGATTCTACTTGTATTTGTTTTGATTGTCATCTTTATTGGAAAGGATATGAAGAGGAAGCAGATGAACTTTTTTGAATCCTCTCGTGTTTGAGGCATGTATATTACCCACACGAATACGGATGTGTGCGTGCGTGCTTTGCTTACCATATGTCATTTGGCCGCTAACGTGAATAAAACAGGTTCCACCGCTTAAGGAGTAAAGATTTCAAACTTGGAAACTAATTCTTTACTAAAAGTTATCCTGGTGTGAAAATTTTCGGAATTCCTAAGCGGCTGAATTGATTTAAAAAGTTGGTATTGTTAAGTGCGAATGAACATATTTTCCTTTAGTGGCAGCTCGATTTCCTTGGGAGAATACTCTCGCACATGTCAATTTAAGGAATCAGACTGTTTATAAAATAAAATAACTTTCTGAAACATGACACAAAATACTTATATTAATGAAGAGAGCCACTTACACAATGTCTCATTATTTAAAGCTTTTTTTTTCTCCCCCTAGATTCGTCCACCAGGTTTCGAACTTCCGTAGTTCAGTCGGTATCGACGATGCCCTTTGTTTGGAAAGACCTGACTTCGAATCTGAAGGCTAGTTAGGCAGTCTCATACTGAAATTAGCATGTTTTTTTTTCTTTTTTTTCTCTTCCAGAAAAAGGAACACGTTCAATAACAGACATAATACCCTGACCTTATAACCTTAGTTGCTTCTGTGGTAATTGCCAGTAAGTTCAGAAATGCGTGTTGAATAACGTTCGCTTGTAAAATATCTCCTTTGCTGATGGGATTTCGCTTAACTTCAACATTTTAACTATTTCTGTGTTACATCTTTATACAATAGAGGGCATCATTGCTTTAGTTCATTGATGGACTGACATCGACTGGTCTCTGTCGTTGTTGGGCTGACATGAAATGTCGAGTATGACTGATGACCCAAGTATTCTCTCTGTGTCGGAGATGATAAAATGTCCTTATTTCACTCTTGTGGGCCAGTGCCAAAAGTACTTTTATGCCATGTTAGGATTAGAACGAAGAACTTCAGTCCAATTCCTACTTCAGTCACGTGCATTGTTAATTAACGCAAATAATGAATCTAGTCTGCACACAGACTGCGTTCGGTGAAAGAAATTAAAAGCATATTTTTATGAGACCATAAATTCAACTGATTGTAAAAGTTGCAAATAACGTTGATATTTTATAGTAAGGAGACAAATGTCAGTAAAAAATCAAAAACGAGCACGAAAGTCTTATTTTTGAAAAGATTATTTTTCCAAGGACTTTTCACAAAATAAATTATTGAATTCCACCAAATGAAAGCTTTTATTGGATGATCATCTACCTATCTATAAAGGAGCAAGGCAACATAAAGTAAAACCTAAAATAATAGACAATCTTGTTGGGTATATTAGTCATCTACGTTTTTAATATTTTACCATTTTAAAATCAATTATATAAGGTGAAGACCATCCACTGTTATTAGGTTGGTTTGAGATATTTCATTTAGAGCAAAGGCATTGCTATTAAAGTATTTTCGGACTGCGTGTGTATTTTCTAGGTCAGTTTGTTAGAAAGAGTTGAACTTATCAGTAGGGCGCGAAAACTATCAGTAACAGCAGTTCGAAATAGACGAAATCTGAAGCGGTCTGCAGTGATTGAGGTCACTGGGGCTACTCGGGAAACTTTTTTCTGAACTTACTAATTTCCAGGATTGACGATTTGTAAAGTGTCAGTCCTGGAAATTAGTAAAAAGTTAGAAATTTATCAAATTGTCGTTGTAATTCTATATAAGTATAAAATATGAAAAGAAAAAAAAATCACGTATAATTTTTGGCCGCTGTAATTGTAATTATTCTCTTACGTAGAGATACGGATACAAATAATGGACTTCTTTGTAATACTTTTTGTTACATACAGAACCACTAATCCAGTTGAAATCGACAACTGGATTAGCGGTTCATAATCTAGTTGGAATTTCATATGAAGTTTAGGTATGAATAAGGTTTGGAATTTCATATGAGGATACCATTTTCAGATGCTTTTTTTCTCACCATAATGATCGTTTCTTTGTTATTTCGGCTTCACCGCAATATCTTTTTATTACCATTATCATAACAATTAATTTGTTATGCGACCTTGTCAGTCGAGTGACAGCTTCATTCTTAAGTAACAAAGTCAAAATAAGATTTATGAAATTTACTACTCTGACCTTTCACATCTGTTAAATTGTTATCATCCTTTACGGTTTAAAGTAATCTTTGAATGAAAATAAAAGGGGGGGGGGGGACTAAGTCAGAGATGTGATAGAGGTCATGCTGCTTTAGGGATGGATGAACAACATCATAATTATAGGAGAAGAAAAGAGAAAGAAAATAAAACATTCCTTAGGGTAAATGACCTTTAGAAATAAACCCGTCTACTCAGGAAAAATGTCTGCCTTCTGAAGAAGATAGGAAATTATCTTTAAAATGGTTATGCATCAAATTTACAAAACAAATTTACTCTGGTTACTAAATTTGTGGTGCCTATATTTATCTTTAACATGTAAAAGTAGTTTTCAATTTTGTAAAAAAAAAAAACATTCATATCAATTTTCATTTTGTTAAAAATGACATCCCTGTCATTTTAAATAACGTGGTATCACTTTGATTGTTAGTGATAAAATGGGATTCGTTTTACTATTAGAGAAACTTCTGGCAATACGGAACACCATTTTACACACAAAATGGCATTCAGTATTACCCGAAGTTCCTCTAACACGAGCCATAATTTATTTTAAATTAAGAACATACATATCAAAATGTGTGTGAGTTGACAGAGTTGAACATAAATGAAACATTAATGAGCTTCTGCTTGAAGCATTGAACTAAACTAGATCAATAGATTAATATTCCTTCTTATATTAAGAAGTATGCGGTACACGAATTCGAACATAGTGCTCTGATGAATTCTACTTTTCTTTAAACATTGGTTTTCATTCCCCCCCCCCATTCTCTATAAATAATGAATAATTAAGAGAACTAATATTATATTTTCTTGAAAAAATATACTTTGCATGAAATTATTCTAATTGGCAATTCAGATTGACCCAAATGTATACTTATTATCTAAATAATCGCAGTAATAAGTTTCGTAAGCTCTTAAATGGGTTTGAATCAAAGAGTAAAACTGAAGTGTTAAAATTAATGTATTTAATTGATGAATATAAATTTAAGCAAAAAAAAAAAAAAATCATAAATTCAATTTTTTCTGTAGTTCATATTATCACAGAGTTTGCTTCCAGCAGACCGAAAAGTAACTAGCACTGTATGTAAATCTCGCAAAAATAAATAAATAAATAAATAAATAAAATAATAAATAAATAAAATAAAATAATAAATAAATGTTGTTTTAAAAAAATAGAAAGAATCGATGCAAGGAATTCGCTATCAGTTAATGTTACCGCAGTATGCCTGCTTTGGGATTATTGAGCTATTTAATAATCTGTCTTCTGTCTATTCTACACGATTTTGCTTGTTTGAGAGACGAAAAATCCATAAAGATTCTTTGCGTCCTAGACATGAAGTAAATATCAACCAGCGAGCATCGTTCATATTTACTGAACCACATTATCTCCCATGGAGTAGGCCATTTACTAGTATTATATATCTTATTACGTAATAAACTATAAACAATAAACAGTAATCTTCAAAAATAAAATACAAACTAGTGGCGTAGCTATGATTTTGCTCTTCCTTGCACCAGATAATTTTTGGGAACTCTTTGGAAGTTATGTTTTGGTTCCCTTGGAGATCTTTTTTTTTTTTTTTTTTTTTTTGGATTTTGGTTTCCTTGAGAGTTTTCCTAGAGTGCTCAAGGCGCCTTTTCCTTCTCCTTTTTTACATTGCAGAGCTTCATTATATGATTCTACAAACTTTTTTCTTTAACATTACAGTTTTTCTATTATTGTACATGATATCAAAAGTTTACAAAGTATCTCTACTTGATTTTGGCACCCTTCCGTCTCCCCCACCTGGGTCAATATTTCTACGTTTCGTACTGTTTTTAAGGGAAATGATTCAGAACTTGTGCCCATCGGTTACGCCGTAACTGAGATGTAACGTTAATTTCTTGTCTGTACAGAAGAGTCTGGCAAAATTTTGATTATTATAATAATTAATTACATTCAACAAATTAAGTTTTCTAGACTGGTGGTTCCCTGGGAGGCATTATATTTATTTATTCGCTCATATTTTTATTAAATTAATACCAAATGACGAATCATGTCATCATAAATTGAATGTGAAACTTGTAGCGCCATCTCTCAGGAGGAATGATAAGTATTCCCTACAAAGTCGCTCGTTAGAACTGCTTATCGACGATTTCATACCGGGCTTTCATAAATTTCTGGAATGCAGCAGTGCCTATATATAAATGCCACACTGCTGATTACAATTTTAGACCGCAAAAGTGTAATTTCAAAAATTATGATATAATTAATGTCTTGATAACTTGTAGTAATCGTTTATTTTGCAATATTATATTATAATATATTAATGTAAATTAATTACTGAAATACGGAGCGAAAAGGTTTCACTTCGGCGATGCAAAATTATTCAAATTAAGTGGATATCGAATCCAACATTATTTCAAAGCCGAATACAGAAACTACAAGAGTTTCGTGCCGAATATAGAAACTATAAAAGTTTCGGCGGATCCAAGCGTAAGCAAACGTTTCATGACAGGGGCAACTCGTGGTAAAGGTGGAGTAAGTTTTTGATCACTTTCCTTAGTATTTCCCATAATGTAAAGCACATCTCCTTGTGGACAGATGCTATACATTATGGGGACGGGTCATCACTACCCAGACCGGTTTCGACCTTTGTATAGGTAAAGTGGGCTCTAAAAATTAGACGATCCCGAAAGATCGCCCGACTCAGCATTGTTCCACTCAGTGACAAGCTTACCCCGTCACCGAGAAGAACTTCTCAGCATTGGCTCTACCGAGTGGCAGACTCACAACCACCAAGCAGAGACATAATCTCAGCTGTGGCTCCACTCAGAGACAGGCAGAAACCTACCCCCAAGAAGAGCCTCTCGGAGCCAGACCCAAACCTGTTTCGACCTTTATTGAGGTCTCATCAGTGGGTAGACACAGATGCAAATACCCAGGTTGAAGCGATGCGGAAGTTATTCTTTACCATACGAGTTGCCAAAAGGTGTCACATCACAAAAGGCACCGAGAATTACTGAAATACAGAGCCAAAAGGCTTCACTTCGGCGATGCAAAATTATTCAAATTAAGTGGATATTGAATCCAACATTATTTCAAATCCGAATAGAAAAAACTACAAGAGTTTCGTGCCGAATATAGAAACTATAAAAGTTTCGGCTGATCCAAGCATAAGCAAACCCCCCCCCCTCCCCCATAATGTATAGCATCATACATGTCCGCAAGGATATGTGCTTTACATTATGTGAAATACGAAGGAAAGTGATCAGAGCTTACTCCACCTTTACCACGAGTTGCCCCTGTCACGAAAGGTTTGTTTACGCTTGGATCCGCCGAAACTTTTATATTTCTCTATTCGGCACGAAACTCTTCTAGTTTCTCTATTCGGCTTTCAAATAATGTTGGATTCAATATCCACTTAATTTGAATAAATTAATTATATCTCAAATTGCTGCATCATCAACACTATGCAGATTAATGGGAAGGCACAGTTGTTATTATTATTATTATTCGGTGACGCCTCCAAGGAATCATCGCAGGAGGGCACTCTGCTATATACACAACTTACCATCTCCTCTACTTATCCGCCTAATATATTTTAACAACATTTGCAATATGTTGTAGTATTAATTACTAAATAAATTAAACTCTATGTTTCTGCACTTTTCTTTAATATTTTGAAATAGTAAATATTCGTGTAACAGTGACTCGCAGGGACGTCATGTTCCATCAACATGCATCTTCTTTTGCAGCTTGTCCTACGTTAGGTGGGGTCACTGTTTTTTTTTTTTTTTTTTGTCTTGGGCTGTAACCACATCTAAGTTCTTCATCCTCAAGTCCTCCTCCACCAGCTCCCTCCATGTCTTTTTTGGCTGCAAGCGCTTCCTCCTCCCCTACACATCTATCCGCATAATCTTTCTTCCCACATATTCGTCCTCCCTCCTCATCACATGACCAAACCATCTCACCCTTGCGTCCTGTATCTTCGCTCCTAAGCTCAACTTTTACCGTTCCCTTCACATAGTCATTTCTCAGACGATCCTTTCTGGTCACACCGCACATCTAACTAAGCATTCTCATCTCTGCTACCTCCATCCTGCTGATGTTATTTTTCCTCAGGGCCACAGTTTCCATAGCATACGTCATAGCTGGTCTCACTACTGTCCTATAGATTTTGCCTTTTAGATTGATCGGCACCCTCTTATCGCATAGCATTCCAGCCATCTCTGTCCAGTTTCTTCATCCCGCTTGTATCCTACATCCCACTTCCTTCTCATCCTCTTCCACTGTTGAACCTAAGTATCTAAAATCCCTTACCTTCCTGATGACATTTCCTTCCAGCTCCAGATCTGTCTTCTGGCTGCCATCCACTTTGCAACACATATACTCTGTCTTACTTCATACCTCAGTCTCATACCTCTCTCTCTTCCAGTACTTTCCTCCATCTTTCCAGTTTAGTTGCCACTTTCTCTTGATTCTGCACACTGCAAGATGTCATCCGCATACAACATTGTCCAAGGCGCGTCTTCTCTCACCTCCTCCGTCACCACCTGAATCACAATATTAAACAGGAACGGACTTAATGCTGACCCTTGATGCAAGCCAATTGTCACTCGAAAACTTTCTGTCTCTCCCAGGCAGGTCCGAACTCTTATCCTCACATTTCTGTATATCTCCTGCACCACTCTGATATATTTCTCCGGTACCCTCTTCTCCCTCAGACACCTCCAGACGTCTTACCTTGGCACTCTATCGTACGCTTTCTCCAGATCAATAAACATCAGATGTAGCTCCCGTTTCTCTCGAAACTTTTCCATCATCTGCCGTAACCCGAAGATAGCATCTGTCGTCGATCTACCAGGCATGAAGCCAAATTGTTCCTTTGCAATCTCCACCTCCTTCCTCAATCTTCCATGAAGAACCCTTTCTAGGATTTTCATTATGCGGGACATCAACTTTATTCCTCTGTAATTCTTACAGTTCCATCAACATGCATACATTTTCATATTTTGAACGTTGCTGTGACATTTGTAATAACAACACACTGCACTGGAGAGTATTAAGGTAGGGTTTTGTTATATTCTCTGTTGCATTTTGAATAAATAATTTATAGCAGCTGCTTGGACAGAAATTAGAGAGTATATATATAGAAGGTATTACTTATATCCTCTGTGCTCATATATTTATTTTATCAGTTTGGTAAGCGACATGCTGCTAACAATTTTTATTTTAGTTTTTTATGTTAAATATTTCACTGCTTCGCACAGATGCCAGAAATCTTGGATCTTCAGCATCTATGGATTAGTTTCGGTCTAAATAAGATTCTAGGGTTCCCCCTTTAATATATTCTGCAAGAAGGATGCTGAGCTATAGTAGTTACAAAATAAACGAAGTGCTGATTTTCCTATCCTCACTGTTTGACTGTATTCAACATTTTTTTTTATTTCAAAATTCAGGCATTAACACGAGATAAACACAACAAAATGATTTTGCACATTAATTATGTGTTCAGTTAGGTTGTTTAAGATGAGAACAAAGCTCACCCCTCGTTTTTTTTTTTTTTTTTTCTTGAGCTAGAAACCAACATGAACTTTTTCAAGCTATCCGGCGTCCTCAATAAGCCAGCTGTTCGATGCTAATATTTCCCAACGTGGTTTATAGGGGAATGTTCAAAGTTGGAAGCACTGTTACAATTGATATTTATGTAATAGTCCGATTTGAATAGGCTTGCTAAGTGGGAATGCCTTTATCACTATTTAACGAAGTGCTGATTTTCCTATCCTCTTCTTTTGACTGTACATTCAACATTTTTTAAGATGACTTGTAGTGACTGTAGTGACTGCTGCTGATCTGCCTTTAAAGTCGTTTTCATTATCTAGAAGCTTCGAATTCGTATTTTGTCCGAGTGAGCATCATTTCAAGCTGAAGGAAAAGATAAAAGCAACACGAAATCATTCGACAAGCATCGAGGGTGTTGCAATTTTCTTGAAGACGCCCAAATCTTTGTTTAAAATATCTTGACCATGACATATTTTAATATTTTCACATATTTCTCTAGTGGTCAGTTTCTATCATTTCTCATTGAAATACGCATTTCATCTACTACAGTGTGCAAGTTTATTTCTAGCACTCGAACTCGAAGGCTAGAATTTACTTCTAGCAGCAGTGGCGGCAGGTGAAAATTTTAAGCGGGAGGGGGGCTGCATATACAAAAAAAAAAAAAAAAACTTTTTTTTCCTAATCAGTAACGAATTTATTAATAAATAAATTTACATATTAAAAATTGCTTTATTAAAAATATTTTATCCTCACCACGAACAAACACCAATAATAAAAGTTTCGTATTAATAGCAATGACAAGTGCAAACGAATATCGGCGTTAGATCGCAGTGCATTCGTTTAATATAACGATAATTGAAAAATATATAATTCTTTTCATATTTTCAACAGTGACACTCGTCATAATTCAGCCTTGTATCTATAATAAATACATAATTATATGTTATTTTAACAGAATAAAATAAGATTTACAAAAAAATAGTTCACCACGAACACGCGCCAATAATAAACGTTTTATATCTCACAGAAATAACGAGCACAGGCATAAGATACACTGCCCAAAAGCAGTGTATCTAATGACGTAACGTGCAATGACAGCAAACGAATATCGGCGGAGATCGCAGTGCATTTGTTTCCTGTAACGATAATTGAAAAAATATTATTCTTTTCATATTTTCAACAGTGACACTCGTCATAATTCAGCCTTGTATTTATAATAAATAAATAATTATATGTTATTTTAACAAAATAAAATAAGATTTACAAAAAATAGTTCACCACGCACAGACCAATAATAAACGTTTTATATCTCACAGAAATGAGGCGCGTAAGCAAACTAAAAATACACTGCCGTTTGAGAAGTTACAGTTGGGAATGACGTAACGTGCAATGACAAGTGCAAACGAATATCGGCGTTAGATCGCAGTGTATCTGTTTCGTAATCTAAAGCGTTAATCGAACAATTCCAATTATTAACTATTCAATCAATGTCAAAACATAAGCTGTAACCTTTAACATGTTGTACTGCATTTATATAATGTTGTAAGCATTGTTATTATTTATAAACACAAACAAAATTTCATTTTTTCATTTTTCCTTGAGGGTGCTGCATTGTCGCAGTGCTTATGTACGGGCCGCCACTATCTAGCAGTCACTTTAGTCAGATGTTAGTTCATTTTTAAAAGAGCCGAAATATACTTAGAAACTATTACGCCATTCATTGCCTCGTCACCAGACATTATTTGCATTAATTCATACTTCACTTGTTATCGTATATAATTTTTCGCAAAGCTGAATGGGCACACAAGTCCTTTTGACATCGGGAATGCTTATTGATGGTGGTGGTGCCAAAGCCTCCACCCCCCCCCCCTTTGATGGAAGCAAGCTACGCCTCGAGAAGGTAGGGTTGATTTGATTTGGAGAGGCTGTATATTGCGCATTACTGACACGCACGCGCGCACACGCACACACACACACACACACACACACACACACACACACACACACGCACGCACGCACGGCATTTATTTGTGGCCCCTCGTGTGTGTAACGTATAGTTCCTGATTCGCAGATATTCATATGTTCGAATCCGTCTAAGGACCCAAATAAGGGCTTTTCAAGTTAAGATGAGTTAGCTTTTCTTATAACTCGGATTTTCATCCGCAAAATATGCTAACAGGTTCGAAGTACACGAAATTAAGTCATAACACACTGCTTTTATAAACTTGAATCGCGCTTCAATCGTTATTTTAGCCAACTGAATCCTAATCTCATATATCATGAAATACGACACGTAGCAACAGACGGATTCACAACACTGACTAGAAAAAGTGTAGCAATATAATAAGACGTGATCCTATGAGATTACACAATATAACCAAATTCAGTATTAATTTATTTATGTTTACTAGTTTCGCTGACTCTCTGCCTTCTTCCTCACTATAACTACATCCACCATTCAAAGGGTATTTTTTTTTATCTTTCGAATAATAGTTATTATTCTGTATGTTTCATATCTTTTAAGTTATTATAATTTTTAATGTAGTCTTTATCTTGAGGAAACCGGCAGAAAAACCAGTCTCGATATAAATAAATTAATATATATATATGTGTGTGTGTGTGTGTGTGTGTGTGTGTGTGTGTGTGTGTGTGTGTGTGTGTGTGTGTGTGTGTGTGTGTGTGTGTGTGTGTGTGTGTGTGTGTGTGTGTGTGTGTGTGTGTGTTATTAAAAAGTTTTAATGACTGATACCGAGAGATAAAAAGATGACATGGTATATTTGAAAAGATACTACTAGTTTACTAGTTTCGTTGAATTGATCAACATCTTCAGGTATCACAATCAAAGAAATATATAAAGAATTTCAGAGACTTAAAATTGCATTAACAGAACAAGTACAAAGAGACAGTAGCGTGCTTGAAAACAAAATGCGAGCTTGAGTTCCAAATAAACGTAGACTACTCGCTGTTGCGAATGCGCCAATACTGAACAGAGGCAACGTGTGCGTCAGAGAGATTGAAATTTAGGCTGTTGTTGATATGGGAAGAATCTAGAGAAATTTCTCTAAATTCGACAATCTTTCTCTCGAGCTCATCATAGCACACATGGATGTTAGAAGTTTGAGTCCAGTTCACAATGTGTTGGTGGCCTTCGTCTGAGTTAACTGAAAAGAGAACGTGGCTAGAGAGAGCGCTGGCTAGTCCTGTTATAGGAGATATCTCTACGGTGTTCTTCCAAACGTAGAAGGATGGATTTAGCAGTGTGGCCATAGTATGGCTTTCCAAAATCACATAAAATCTTGTACACTCCTGGAAACTGAGTTGGAAGATATTTCTCTTTAGCTTTACTAAGTATTCGATGAAGTTTTGGGAGCGTAGAGAAGCAAGCTCTGAAGTTAAACTTCTTGAGAATTTTTGCCAATTTTGGTGAAAGAGAGCTGATGTAAGGCAAAGAGATGAAGGCTTTGGGAGAAGAGGGATCTTCAGAAGTAGTTGAGTGACTGGGGGAAAGAAATTTGTCAATTTTCTTAGGAGAGAAACCATTATTAATAAAAGATTTTTAAGAAAAATGAGTTCATTTTCAATTTCTGCTTCTTCTGTAAGTAAAGATTTGACTCGGTGAGCTAAGGTGGAAATAATACCAAATTTTTGTGTGGGGGTAGTGATGGGAGGAAGCATGAAGGTATCTATTAGTATGAGTAGGCTTTCTGAAAATTGAGATTTTAATACTCTCAGCACATCTGGTAAGTTTCAGGTCTAGAAAGGGGAGGCAGTCATCGGATTCCAGTTCGAAGGTAAAAGAGATTTTTTCATGACACTTGTTTAGGTGGTCTAAAAATAAATTGAGGTTGTTGACACCATCTTCCCAGAAGAGGAAAATATCATCAGTATAACGATACCAAAATTTTGGTTTAAGAGGGAAGGAGTTAATAGCTTTTTCTTCAAAATCGTTGAGAAATATATCTGCGAGAATCGGAGACAGTGGGCTGCCCATGGCCAGACCTGAGTTTTGTAAGTAGATCTTATTGTCATATTTGAAGTATCCTGACTTTATACAATGGGAGAGTAAAGCAAAGAGTTTTTTTTGATAATTTGTTCTTGAGAAGATCGAGGACTTCTTGAGCAGGCACATTTGTAAAGAGAGAAACAATATCGAAACTAGCCATTAAATCTGTGTTTTTAAGTTTGATATCCTTGATTTTTGAAACAAAATCTGCAGAGTTTTTAATATGTGAAGAGGAAATTCCAGAAAGATTTCTTAGAAAAGTGGAGAGATATTTGGAGAGGTTGTAGGTAGGAAATTGTATGCCCTCAACTATAGGTCTGAGTGGGCAGTTTGTTTTGTCAATCTTGGGGAGACCATACAGTCGAGGGATCAAGGGATGAAGTGACCTAAGAGAAAGACGAATGTTTCTTTGAAACTCCAAGGTGGTTTTGTTTTCAAACACATTACTGTCTTTTTGTATTTGTTTTGTTAATGCAATTTTAAGTCTCTGTAATTTTGTATATATTTCTTTGATTGTGATACCTGAAGATGTTGATCAATTCAACGAAACTAGTAAACTAGTAGTATCTTTTCAAATATACATGTCATCTTTTTATCTCTCGGTATCAGTCATTAAAACTTTTTAATAATATTTCCCACCGAGTAAAAACGAATTATGAGAATATATATATACATACCGTGCAGCCACAAAATATGGAAGAAAATAACCACAGGCGCTTTCAGAAGACGTGATCTTAACCATACAACAGTTACTTATCTAGACACGGCGTAGACATACTGCTCCACCTGGAGTGTTTTCTACCGAAGAAGCGGTCTGATAGGTTTGATCGTATCTATTTTTATACCAGAACCAAAATAAGTCATATTTAACAAGAGAAAAGAAAAATATTGTTCCTTAGTGCAAACTTCGATTAAAATAAACCAATTAATTAATTAATTAAAAGAGAAGGTGATAATTTCAAGACCTGAGAAGGTCTTGAAATCAGAGAGGCTCTGTATATCAGAAACTTTATTAGTTTTGCTGTGTTTTATATAACATTTGTAAAAATACAGGTGTGTGTGTGTGTGTGTGTGTGTGTGTGTGTGTGTGTGTGTGTGTGTGTGTGTGTGTGTGTGTGTGTGTGTGTGTGTGTGTGTGTGTGTGAATTATTTCGTAACGGATAAAATATTTGCCACTGTTTGCAAAGAAAATGAAGAAAGAAGAATTTAGTATTCGTAGAAGAATTAGTAGAAGAATTCGTAATACTCACTCATTAAAAAAAAAATATTTTATTTAAAATTTTAAATGATTATAAAAAAAAATCATCGTAATCAGCTTCCTTAGCTCCAGGTGCTCGCCCCAGGCAGCAAAGTTAAACATAGAAATATTTATACAAAAATAGTAAAATATATTTTTTTGCATGATTTTAAAGTTTCAATGTTTATTAATGAATTTCTTAAAAAAAAAAAAAAAAAAAAAAAAGGAAAGAAAGAAAAGAAACCTAAGGGACGCTTTTCAGGTGGAGGGGACGCATGATTAGCATTGTGTCCCGCGGTCAAAATACCTAGCTATGCCACTATCTTAATCTCCATATTCATTGCATAGTTTGGAATATTGAGTTCAAATGCTTGCCGCGATTTTTATTTTTTATACGTTCATTGTTGGTTCTAAAATCGCAACGAATCAATATAACCATTTCTTCTTGATTTTGCATTACATCTGCATATTTTCAATGACATGGGTCATCATCATCACATCCAGTTAGTTTAGCAACGTAACATTTAGCTTAATGATTTTTCAGTATAACGTGCATGTTGAGTTTTCAGTTATCATCATTAAGCACAAGGACATCAACATTCCACTTAGATGTGTCACAAGAGCGGAGATTAGTTGAGGAAATAACACGTGTTTTTCATTCTTTGAGAGCTGCCTGCAAACAAAAATGGCAAATTGCATTATTATAATTTTATATATAAATAATTGCGAGATTTGGTAATTATAAACCAAAGTGATCCCAATGAAACAAAAAACTCCAGTTCGAATTTCGAAATATTACTTCTAAAGGATGTACCTGTAGCGAGTGAGATGAGACGCAAATCTTTCAGGCCTAATGTTTGCTTGAGATCATTCGGCGAAACATGCATTCTTATATACACACATGGATGGATGGACTCGTTCAAAGCTTTAACCTGATGCTTTTGGCAAAATAATATTGAAAGTGTTTCAATACGTAACTGATGTAAATGGAATCAAGAATTTTTTAATAAGTAAAATATTCGTGACCACGTTGAAAACCTCTTTGTACATTAATATCAACTTAGTGAATTATACATGTATGTTCATTCTGTTGATTACATGAATTACCTCGTACTTACTATTTAGTGGATCTTTCACTCTATCAATCTATCTGTTTCTGTGATCTTTAAATTTATATAGACACAGTGAGCATTTACAGAATAGTAATACGTAGTTAATTCAACAAGAATAGTTACTATTAATGCTATGATAAGGAGCCCCCGTGGTTCAGCTGGTTTAGACGAATCCTTTGGTCCGAAAGATCCAGGTTCATATCCCGTCTATGATGTGAGAAAGAACCTTTATCAGGTGTTTTCAATAGTTGGTCTCGTACGGTGGTAGAGGATTTTTTTCTTCCCGAAAGTCAGGTTTTTCGTCCCCAAAAACAGGCAAGCACCCTATTACGTCGGATTTGGTTTCGAACGCCTGCATGATAAGTGTAGGTCTACGCGCAAACGTAAATACGGAAGCCTTAATAAATTTACGAGGGTGACATGTTACACTTTGTAAGTGTAACATGTATTAGCTTTATTAACATGTATTAGCTTTAGCGTATTTTAATATATATATATATATATATATATATATATATTTTTTTTTTTTTTTTAAATCTCAACCTCTCTTTACAGGCTTATTGGAATTGGATGATTTACTTTATCAACGCGGCAATGCATTTTCAACTAGTACACGTGCAGAATGCTCCATGTTGTTTCGTTTCTTAGGGAAAGTTTGGGTTTTGATCTATCAAGCAGTGGCGGCTGGTAAAAATTTTAAGTGGGGATGCTGCATATACAAAATAAAATTTTAAAAAAATATTTTTTTCCTAATCAGTAACCAATTTATTAATAAATAAATTTACATACTAAAAAATTGCTTTATTAAAAATATTTTCCCCTCACAACTTACAAACACCAGTAATAAAAGTTTCATATCTCACAGAAATAACGCGCACCAATACACGAACGCAAGCATCGATATTGCCCAAATGAGCACTGTCAAGCGTAAACGAAAATCGGCGAGTCTAGCTGCAATTGGCGCTATATTTCTCACACTGTGTTTGATCGTAGTGCATTTGTTTCGTGTAACGATAATTGAAAAAAATATAATTATTTTCATATTTTCAACAGTGACACTCGTCATAATTCAGCCTTGTATCTATAATAAATACATAATTATATGTTATTTTAACAGAATAAAATAAGATTTGCACAAAAATAGTTCATGCTCACCACGAACACGCACCAATAAAGAATAAATCGCGCAAGCATACACTGCCCAAAGAGCAGTGTCAGATTCATTAGTTACTTGCAATGAGAAGGGCAAACGAATATCAGCGAATCTGACTGCGATTGGTTGAACGTGATATAACGTGATAATTCTGACACTGAGTTAGATTGTAGTGTATCTGTTTCGTAATCTAAAGCGTTAATCGAACAATTCCAATTATTAACTATTCAATCAATGTCAAAACATAAGCTGTAACCTTTAACATGTTGTACTGCATTTATATAATGTTGTAAGCATTGTTATTATTTATAAACACAAACAAAATTTAATTTTTTCATTGGGGATGCTGCAGTGTCACAGTGCTTATGTACGGGGCCGCCACTGCCATCAAGTATACCACACACACACACACACACACACACACACACACACACACACACACACACACACACACACACACACACACACACACACACAGGGCCTTCGCCAGATTAAATCGCGCCCTTAGGCCAACAATTAAATATCGCCCCTGATGGATTATAAGACAAAAATATACGAAAATCTCCAATTGCTATTTTGTTTTTATTGCAGGAGAAACATTAATGCAAAACGATTACATAATAATATTAATTAAATGTTTGCTCTCCGGGGATATCGCCACAACAAAACGCTGTTTAAATTTTCTAAATTTAAATTAAAAGCTATGTCCGCTTCTGTCGATATAGTTGCTAGACCAACCAATCTTTTCTTGGGTCATTGCTGTTCGCAAATAATTTTTAATCAGTTTAAGCTTGGAAAAACTTCTTTCCGCTAACAATTCCTGTTAGCGATGGCGCCTACCGCAATATGGCTGAACGAGTGCCCTTATTATGCTACACCCTGTCGACGGCATCCCCCCCCCCCCACACACACAGAGAGAGGGGGAGAGAGAGAGAGAGTTTTCCTCTCGTAAAAAAGAAATGCGTTTGAGAGCATGACAAGCATACACTGATTATAATTTTGTAATTTTGTTATTATTACAAAGGTGGATACACATGCATGTCTGATGCTCGTCTACTGATAGCTAATTAGAGAACTCAAATAAAACAACATACATAGTCTGGTTACCGTTTTGGTGTGTTTACAGTTATTTAGAAACTGCAATCTACACTTTTCCCCCGAAATTTATGAAATTTCCGAGCATCAATCCATGGACTTCTATATGTATCGTGAGTTTCTCATTCAATTATAAGGGTCTTTGGCCGAAAAGTTAAATTCGTGTGAATTATTTATTATACATATACTATAATTACTTAAATGAAATAGAGGTGAATGAAGGTTACGGGAAGATTACGTTATGCTATATTAGATATAAAAACTGAAACAGGAAAACTCATAAAATTAAAATAACATAAAACAAACTAAATCCCTGTTGCGTGGAAAATGTGCAGTTGAAGTTTGTTATAAGTATACATTAATGTTATACATGTCACCTGAAGGCAGTCCAAAGAGCATTGCGACATTTGACCTTCAGCTAGAAAGACCTAGTTTACGATTCGAAAAAGCTTTTCATTTGAATAAAGATTTACCTGTATAAGGTGAGCCTGCCGTTTTCATGACAAGATGACAGGGTTTTTATTCCAGGAAACGGATATTTTCATCCTACAAAACAAACCAACCGGCTGAAGTACGTGGTTAACAGACATTACTGGGACCTCGGCCTTAGTTGCCTCTTGTAATTCAACTATTCCAGATATCCGAAAAGTGGCTCGTTTATCAAGCGTAATATAAACTTTATCTATTAATATTTATTACTGACATGCACAACCATCCTTCTGCACAAGATGACTTCAAATCCACCTGGAGATATCATGATATTATTGCATCTTTCTGTTGCAAACAACAGAAAGATGCAATATAGAATCAATATGAATTTCTGGCTTTTTTACGTATGTGTAGGTGTTGTGAGATTGAGAAATTCTCATTTGAAGAGTAAGGCGATCATGATAAACTACTTACGTAGGCAATTATTTCAACAGCAAATTCTTGACGATGTGAGCGAGTATTCGCCACGTGTAATCCGGACATTTCCGCGGTGCAACTGAAAGAGGGAAAACACTTTGAAAACACTTTGGATTGCTCTTTGACCGTTTAAAGTACCTTTCGCAGCTAAATTCTCTTTAACAACATCACGTTTTCACCACTGCTTTGTTGTCTAACTACACGGTATTATTTTACTATCAGTCTTTCTTTTCATGAAGTATATACTTCATCATTAGGAAATAGAATTAATAGAAAGTATCCGTCCTATTTTTTTTTTTTTAATTTCATAATCACTAACTAGATATTCTAATCAGAATGTTATTTTATTTAGACAATAAAGAAACAACACGTCTTACCGAATAAATACTGTGCAAATTTCTTTGAAACAAACTTTGATAACCAAATTTCTTTAGTGGTAACATTTTTCATGAATAGAAGATATGTAGTTGTCTTTTGAGACAACGTATTATTATTTTGTATTAAGCGAGACCCCCACAGAGTCAGGGATTCATCGAGGGAGGCCACATACTGCACGCATTAGCTGTCATACTCGTCCGCACTCACAACATCCAATGGCAATCCATTCCAATCACCCACTAATCTATGAGAGAAAAATCTAGATCTTACCCCTTCTTGACGGCATTCATTCTCAGCTTCCAAGGATGCCCTCTCGTCCTTTTCTCCACCCTATATAAAAGGAAAAATTCCATCAACTGAAATCCTGAATGATCCTTACACTTACGACCCATAACGGAAACCACGAAACCAGACCTGCGCACAATAATCGGTCTTATCAAGGCCTTGTAAAGAGACAAAATGGCATCTTATCTTTACATGTTAAAGTTCGTTTCAGTATTGCAGTTATCTTTTGGGTGAATTTGCAATCTTTGCTACATGGCCCGTGAACTTTAACTTCCTATCTACTGTCACTCCAAGATCGTTAGCCTAATCGGGTTCTTCTAGCATAATCCCACCAATATAATACGACATTGTATATCTAATCTCACCGAAGTGCATGACTTTACATTTACTAACGTTGAAGTGAGAGATATTTTCCCATGCCCACAATTCCGGTCTATTGAAATCATTCTGCAAGTACTGCATGTCAGCCGCATTCCTGATTACCCTGTCTTTTCATGATCATCAGTAAATAGCTGTATGTCTCCTCTCAAATCCTTCTCAATGACATTAATGCACAGATTGAATAACAATGAACCAAGGACTAATCCTTGTGGTAACCTTAAATCTTACAAACTCACATCTCCCATATACCACTTTTTGATATGTCGGTAAGTCAGCCATTCTCTTATCCACACTAATATTTTAGAATCCAATTCATATTCTCCAATTTATACAACAGTCTTCCATGTTGAATTCTGTCAAAAGTCAGCAAAATCCAAAAGTATCATGGTGTATAACATGGTGTCTAACATTAACATTATTATAGAATGTGAGCAAGTCACTAAAACAGGACCTTCCTTTAGTAAACCCATGCTGTTCATTGCAAAGTATAGATTCTCTGTCAACCCATTTTTGTATTTGAGCCTTAATAAACTTTTCTAAAATCTTCACCACCACCACCACCACTCCAGAGATACTAATAGGTCGATAGTGGGATATTAGTGGGAACAGGAAAGATTCCACATTAGTGGAATCTTTCCTGTTGTCTAGTGCACAGTTGTCAAAAGCGACATGATATTTTAACACTTATCAAAATTGTCACACTTATAAAAGGTGTAGCTACGAATTTGTCAAGGACGCCAATAACCTGACTACGCCTCTGAGTGTAATGTATAATGCCATGGATGTCCCATCCCATCTTTCCCTGAAAGATTCCACATTCCACTAATGTGTGGAATCTTTCCTGTTCTGAGACTCAAATTGTATAGCCTGATCAAAGAAATAGCCAGTTCATCTGAACACACTTTTAGCATCCATGCTGATATCCTATCAGTCCTATTGCTAACTTCTTTTCAGTTTGTGCAACAGCTCTAATACCTCCTCCTCATATACCTTAGTTTCTTCATCCAGTGAAGAGGTAGCGTAACAGTGAGCTCAATGTTGCATACACCACGTTGATAGCTTTTAGCAAAATGGTCACTCAGTTGAACAACCTCTTTAGAGTTATTCTTTCGTATTCATTTTTTCTTTTACTTGCAGCATATCGATAGAATTCTTTGGGGTTGTCGTTAGCTTGCAGAGCCAATTTCTTTTCATACTCAGACTTACCTTTGTGCAACAGTTGGGACTCTTCTGGCCTGCTGCTTATAATTCTGGCGTGTTGCTAAATATATAATTTTGATTAAACAAATATCGGTGTGAGTTATTGGAAGTGTCTCCGTTTTGAGATTGCCATTGATAATTAGAGATTGGAAGAAAAGGAGTTGAAAAAAAAAAGTACCATGTTTGGTTTCTAGAACTGACTTTCCGAATTATCTGACACTCTTGTGTTAGATAATCCGGAAACTCACGTTACCATTCTGTATGTTCTTAAAACTTTGATGGCATTCTCATAAAAACGCGGAGAAATATTAATGCCAACTTCACATAGGATAACATGGGAAAAGCGGGGATTCGATGCACAGCACGCAGTAGAATAGACATTATTCAGAGGCGTAGGAACGCTATGACATTTGGGCAGTTGCCTAGTGCGCCGGTGTCAGAAGCGACATGATATTTTAACACTTATCAACATTGTCACACTTATAAAAGGCGTAGCTACGAATTTGTCAAGGACACCAATAACCTGACTACGCCTCTAAGTGTAATGTATAATGCCATGGATGTCCATCCCTTCTTTCCTTGAATTTCTTTACTAATGGCTGTGCTGTCATGAATGTGCGTTTTCTTTTCTTATTGCTAATGCTAATCATACAGAGGAAAATAATAGTGGAATATGCAAAAATACATTTGAAAAGAAAAGACATGTTTTGTGTATAGTAGTAGACAGAGAAAACTATTTTTTTCTTTTTTTAGGACAGCTGGAATACAAAAGTCATATAGCTAAGACAATTTCGCATCCAAATGACTGTGATAGAATAGATGAGATTTTCAGTATGGTGTACTTTAAGATGTGTATAAGCTTTGGAAAAGATGAAATCAATATCTCAGAGAGAGTAGGTTTGTGGAATGTGTTGCAGTTTGACACCGGTGATGAACATTTTCCCTTACAATTTTCCATAATGAAGATGGCTGAAAGTTTTTCTCTTGAGCATAGTAGTAGTATTATCTCTCTCTCTCTCTCTCTCTCTCCAATGAGTGACATAACTAATTTTTGGGCTTTTTACTGCAACAAGCTTTCGTTAGGTACCAGGTAGACGGAGAGAAGTGTAGTTTATCTCCTCAGATTATTGGATAAGCTCTCATCCTTTCCTGCACTGCGGGTTTCGCGTTATGGTAATTACACTACAACCTACAACTTTTCGCATAGTCCCAGCTAGATGCTACTCAAGAAAATTAGGATTATAATTAGATGTTTTTGTTAAAAAAAAAATTCACCGTTGCGTAGGAGAAAATTCCGGGACAAATCCTTGTTCGAGACCTCTCCTCATATAGTTTTATTGGGTGAATTGAGTGAAAAATTACTGATTTTTACTGATTTTCCCTTTCACAGTCGTTTCCGACCCTAGGTGACTTTGTAAGCATTTCCCACAAAGTATTCCTGGTGAGAATTTTACAGGGAGGGTAGTTTACCATTGCTTCCCCCTCAATTTTATCCGGGCTCGGTATCGGCATATGGCTGGGACGCATTCATGACTAATCCATGTGTGTTCACGGGGACAGTTTGCCTGTTCTGGGGGACAAAAAACCCGAGTTTCCGGGTGAACCCCCCCTTATGAGACCGGCTAACTCACCTTTAGTCGAAAGAGGCCAAATAAAGGTTCCTCACATCACTGACGGGAATCGAACTCATGTCTTTCCGACCATAGGGCTTCGTCTATACTGAGTGAGCTACGGAGGCTCCAGCTGATTTTTAATGTAATTAAATTAATTCAATTGAGTAGATTTTTATTTATTTAGAAGGCATCAGTTTATTATACTGGTTCCCAAACTTGTTCGGTTCAGGACGCCCTTAGTGTATCAGAATTTTTCCACGGCCCCTAAAGTCAGATCATTGACCTACTTAACAGTTGCGGTGCACAGTTGGGATGTCCTTCATATCATCGCATCAACACATGGATGGTTCGATTCTAAAATCACGTGGGTTAAGTATCATTTCAGTTCACTGAAATGATACTTAGTCCATTTCACTTAGGGCACTGCAAAATATTTTAATATTTTGCAGTGCCCTGGGGTGCACAGTTTGGGAACCACTGGTTTATTACATTTAGAAATCATTTACATCCATCCATCTATTCATTGGACATCATCAGGTGCCGCATGGTCACTCATATTTTTGTCCCTCAAACACACTCAAAAGTTGTGTGTGTTTGAGGGACAAACACACTCAAAAGTTGTGTTTGAGGGACACCAGCATATAATTAAATTATTCAGAAAAGTCTAAACGCTGCCGCCATCACGACTCTACTCTAAGAATTCCCACAGTCTTTAGAATATGAATATAGAATAAAATATGTATGAGCTATGGAAAAAAAACGTGTGTGTTTGAGGGACACCAGCATATAATTAAATTATTCAGAAGAGCCTAAACCCTTCCACCACTAGACTCTACTATACTCTAAGAATTTCCATAGTCTTTTAACAGGAAAGAAATACCCCAAACTGTATTGGAAAATTAGTACTGCCATCTATAGAGAACCAAAGACTAAACACTACGACAATGACGAACGTGCGTTACCCTGGGAAAATTCCAAGATATTTTATCTCAAAACATCGCCGACAATTCCATAGCCAAACCAAAACATCACGTTATGTCACAGAGATATATGTTCCCCCGAAATTTCCAAAGACATAACGTCACGATTCCTTATCTCTAAAATCACCCACAATGCTATATGCAAACACACCACGTGATGTCCCTGACAAAAGGGACCCCCCAGCGAAATTCCAAACTCTATATTATCACTATCCATCACCCATAATGCCATACGCAAACTATTTACTTATCTACAACTAATAACAACACACATCCATGACAGTGACGTCGCTTCCCCATTCACCCTACCCCTATTTTGTTCATAGTTTCCCACCAATCACGACACGAGTCCTTATCTCTACTATCACACACAATTGAATATGCGAACCAAAACACAAGAACTGACGTCACTGACATATCTTCCCCCCCCCCCCCAGGGAAAGTACAAACATTCCAAACTCATGACGTCACACACACACACACACACACACACACACACACACACACACACACATGACGTCATCATCTGAACAAACATTCACGTCACGATTCCTTATCTTATCTTGATCTTGATCTTGTCAGAAGTGCCTCCCATACTAATCACCACATACCTCAAAAATAGCTATCCATAATATTTATTATAGTTGTACAGTGAAATAGACTGATTAATTACACTTGAATTGGATGTCTTGAATAATGTTTTATTCTAATCCAGTCGTCTTCTTTCAAAAGGGGCTTGTTTTCTAATATTCTAAAGAGAGCTGAGGAAAGGAAGTTGTTAGAATTTAGAAAATTTAAAATTGAAGGAAAAATTAAACGTAAGAAACATAACAGCTCTAGATGTACACACTACAAGGAAGCATATATATTTCCTGTTATTTCCTTTATTTAACGTAGATTTGTTTCTTTCGTGGAATGCTGCGATATGAAACAGACAAATATAGTAATGGAAACGGGTGCAGTTGTGCAATATTTTATACCACATGCTCTCTTTTTCGACCCCCCCCGAATTTCTCTTCTGGAAACACTCCTCCTTAATTTGGCTCTACCGATCCTTCCGTCACGTTACTGCACATTCACTATCTATTATTCATCTTTGCAGAACCGACATAAAAGATATGCGAACGATAAGAGCCCGCACTTAGATTGTTTTGCTTGCTGATAAATCATTTTAAACAAAATTATTTATTTTCCGAAATATTAATATTCTGTTAAGTTACTGTAATACGCATTTTTTAATATTATCAATCCGTTTAGTCTTGGAATATTAATATTTCACTAATTTAAAATTCATTATTATAAAATTTCTTCCCTATTTTAAAATTAGTTATTGCGATTAATAAATTCCAATAATATTAATACTTTATACGAGTTTGTAAAAATAATGAGGGTAGGTAATTCTCCCTCTGTAAAATTTATTTTGCATTTCCTCATTTTTTGACAGTAAAAAATGATATTAGATGGCGCATCTATCTTATTAGGTTACTCATTCCAATGTAATTACAGCGAGTCGATTAATAATAGTAAGAGACTGGCGACATAAGCATTCCTCCGGGAATTTTAAAAAGGATTTCTTCCTTGTGCCATTATTTAGAGTTACCGAACAGACATAGCACGCCACTAATATGGTAATCTATGACTTTCTTCCTTCTTTCCTTTCTTTTGATATCCACTGATTGGCAGGTTTATCAAATATTTTGTCAGGCGGAATTATTTAAAAAATGATAATATATATGCTGTTTCCTAAAATGATTCCTGCTAGTTAAATTCTGTTCTTCTTACTGCGGTTGTAGTTGAGGTTTTTGAGGTTGTTATTTTGAGGGGTGATTGACATTTATCACCCGAATGAAAGGGAGCATCAGTACTGATGATATTGACTATGCGTATCTTTGATGCAAACCTCGGACATGCTACTCGTATCTGTGAGCGTTACTTTGAAACACTGCAAAACTGGAAGCGTCAAGTCAAGGCGGTAATGATGATGCCTTTTTGATTGGAAATGGGCTCGAATCCTGTCTAGGACCGAAGAACTATTATAAGGGTTTTTCAACTGAAGATGAGCTAACCAATCTCGTACGATGATGTCAGGGTTTTTTCTCTTCCGCAAAAGAGACAAACTATTAAGAGCACCAGCGCAGTTAACAATCATAATGCATTGAACTCATAACTTCAGTTGCTTTTACTGCAATTCCAAATAATCCATCTCAGCCTAAGCAGCACAATACAATGGCTGCCTCGCCCAAATTTCAGCCGGTAGCAACTACCCTGATTAATAAAGGCCTTAAGTAGCTTGAAAAATATCCATGTTTGTTTCTTGAGCAGGGTTTCTGGATTACCATTAATCCTTAACCTATCAACTGCAATAATGTACAATAGGTTCACAATTTTCGTGGGTGAGATTCATGGAACGATATATGGAACCATATCAAGCTTAAAATGAGAAGAAAACTTTTGAAATAAACTATTTTTAGAAATTAACGAAGTGTTAAAGTGTATTATATACATGTGTGTGTATCGTTGTTAGTGTTATTATTTTCGTTGCCATTTCCAGTAAAAAAAATCAGAAGATAAATTTGTGTGATCTTCCTCCATAGTTCTTAATTTGCAACAAAATTTCTCTGTAGTAAACTCTCTCTCTCTCTCTCTCTCTCTCTGGTTTAATCCTTTATCCAAGTGTAAGCAAACAAAGTTTGCGTCTGAAGTATCTTCAGGACTGAGGCCACTCGTGGAAAAGGTAGACCAAGCTCTCATCACTCCTTGTCTCAGTATCTCCCATAATGCAAAGCACATCTCCTTGCAGACATGTATAATGCTATGCATTAAGGAAAGGGCCACTACTCATACCGGTTTCGACCTTTACTGAGGTCTCGTCAGTGAGAGCCAGACCCAGAAGTGGTGATACTAAAGCAGACGCAATGGAGAAGTCATATTTACCTATACGAGTTGCCAAAAGGTGTACCACCTTATTATTAAATTACTTTGGATTTAAAGTAATTTAATTTAATAATGTATTTTAATAATTTAATTTAGTAATTTAATAAAAAAAAACTTCCAACATCTCTCTCTCTCTCTCTCTCTCTCTAGTATATTTATTTTATTTTACTTTTGTTAAACAAACATTTGTATGCTTTAATTATGAAGTAGGTATCAAGCTTCAAGCTTTAAAATTTAAATTTCGATATCTGTAATGATTGATGTTGGTATTTAGATACATTAAGCAATATAAAATTGTTATTACATCACAAGGAAAAAGATTCCAATAATAATTATTAAAAAAAAAATAAATAAAAAAATAACCATGTGTGCTTAAAATTTGTAAACACAAAACGTTTTTCATTAGATTGTCGTAAACATATATTACCAACCCTTTTTCGCCAAACATCTGTCTGTTGATATTATTCGAACATGAGATTTCGTGCATGGTCTTTGTATTATGGAAATTGAGATTTGTGTAATCTCCAATATATAAGAAATCATTGATCTCAAGGATTATCGTGTTGGAACCGCAAGGGAAGTTTCTCTGGTACATTTTGAAAATGTACAAAATGAAAAAACAATACTTATATGTATATAGTTGAATATAAATTAGGAAAAATATTGTAACTAACATCAAACAAATGAAAATCAAATCTACATCAGTTATATTCGGAAATATTGTGAACTTCAAGCTTTTTTTGACAAAAAAAGCTGAAACAAATCGAAGCTACGGGTTCAATTATAGCGCCGACTAAAGGAATTTTCTTTGTGCTTTTTTTTTTTCAACCGGTTCCCAATTTATTCGATCTTTAGCAAAGGCAGATGGGTTTTCTTCCATAGACTGGATTTTATGCCTGCAACTCAAAAAATGTACCGCATAACTCACATCGTTTCAGATAATACTGTTAGTGTTTAGGACCACGAGATGGTAACAGTTATCTGCTTTACTCCTCTCCCTCTTTCTCTCTTCTGATACCTATGATATCATCGATAGCTTTAGGCTCAGCTCTCACTTAGAGCCAAAGGAGGAACTAGACGCTTCTTCCAAAAAGTTAATTAGGACTAAAGGAGCACCTCCTAAAACCTGTAGGAATAAAAATATTAGAGGATTAAAAAAAATCAGCTAACGCCTTTTTATTCACGTATAGGGAGTAGGCGAGACCGTTTAGCCCTATCTAACTTTTGGAGACTGAGTGGGCAGTTCTCCACTGGCAGCCAATTAGAGATGGCTGGCCCAAGGCTTTCCCTAATTAAGCGGCATGCAGTGAAGAAAGACGACTCAAGAAGTGCCGCCATCTCGTGGTCCGTAACCCTAACACAATATATTTAATGTCTGAAATAATGTGGGTTCTACGGTCGATTTTCTTGAGTTTATGGGACGAAAAACCCGAGTTTCCGCGAGAAAAAAAACCCACTTGCCTGTGCCAAAGATCGACTAACTCGGAAACCGGGCGAAAAAGGCTTAGAAAAATTTCCTCTAGTCTCGAAACAAAGTCTTCTTTCTTGCAGTCAAGCGCCGTGGTATGCAAACGCCACATCCACTGAGCTATACAGGCTCTTATTAGAGAATTTATTTCTTATTTTGTTTCATTTAAATATTTCACATATAAGAGCTTTCACCGATGGCATCATTTATATCGGCACGTGATCATGAGTTTTGGTTTTGGTTTCGATCAGTACAGACGTGTTTCTTAGTGCTCTTCATAGTTTTAACCAGCAGTGATAAAAGTTTTTGAGATAAAATATTGATGATTTGTTCACAGCTCCTTTTTCTATATTAAAATAGTGTTTGTTTGATGTTCCTCCTGTAGCGTCAACAGCGTGCTCGATCAGCAGAGCAGGTAAGACTTTTATTTTAGTCTCCGAAAATTTTTCCGACCCTCTCCTTTTCCTCGCCCTGTGCCCGGTACACTTGATTGTTAGAAGGGACAAGGCAGGTCCTACCCCCATTTCAAGTCTAGATTTAATTATGGATTCACCATATGAGGACCTCACTTTCAAGGAACTTGTGGCTATTTTTTGGCACATAGGTACCATATTACACACGAAATGGCCAGGAAAGGTTGAAGTCCATCAGATTAAGGAGGTAGAGACAGAAGACCCTCAACCCTCCGAACTTTCTCCCAACCTTACATATGACAGCGACATTTCCCCCCGTTTTAACAACCGATGTCATATCCTATGCAGATTCTAATGATTACCAGGAGGTCAGCAGAAAGAGTATCTTGCTGCAGAACCAGAATTAGCACCTCAATCCTCAGAAAGAACAGCTCCAATGGACACATCAGCATTATCTGATGAAAGAACAAAGACAGATACATTGTCACAGCCCAAAGAGAGGATTCCACCAGTAATCTTGAGATCTAAAGAAAAATGGTCGTCACTTGCAGAGACGATGAAGAACACTAACATTAAGTTCTCATCAGCTAAAAACACCGACGATGGAGTCCGCATACAGCCCGAAGGAGTAACGGACTACCGCCATCACCAGACTTATGGATGAACAGAAAGTCCTATATCACACATACCAACTTAAAAGTGAAAAAAAACCTTAAGGTCGTCATCGGAGGTTTGGTAGAAACCACAACATCTGAAGAGATAGTTACTGACCTCAGATCACAAGGCTTGGAGCCGATCAATTCTCGCATGTACCGAGCAGACAAGCGCCCCATGCCTCAGGTCTTAGTGGAGATCAGTAAAGATCAGAGGGAAATTTACGACCTTAGAATAGTCTGCAACTTAGTCATCAAGACCGCACCACTCAGAAGAAAAGCATCTGCTGGTCAATTCCATCGATGCCAAAAATATGGGCATGCGCAAATGTTATGTAGAGTTACAAGTGTGTTACGTGCGGTGGCAACCATCTCTCGCACACTTCCATCAAGCCAAAGACCACACCTGCTACATGTGCGAACTGCGGCGGCCCACATCCTGCCAATTACAAGGGTTGCTCTCTCCACCCATCCAACCTCCATAAGTCTAGAGAGGCGTTAGTCCCACCCATTCAGAAAAGTATCACGAGATCTGCACCAGAAATTAAAGCGCGGGTAGTTCACCCGATAAATCATATGCTTCTATGGTTTCCTCGCGTAAGACCGTGGTACTCCCTGCAGCTAGCAGTCAAAACTCCTCAGCAATTCTCGCTGCCTCACTAGGGGAGATGCTAACGGCCTTTAGCAAAACAAATCCCAGCCAGGCCAACACCAACAAATTCCTTAAGAATATTTAAGTCATCTTCTCCATGATTAATGACTAATCCGGTTTCAACATCAAATTCTATGCAGATAGCATTCTGGAATGCAAATGGTCTCAACAACAAAAATTTGGAATTACAGGAACTTGCAGATCACTTACAAATTGATATTCTCCTCATTAACACGTTCATTGCCTATCGCGCGATGTGAGTTCTCACCAAACGGCCGATCACGCGTTATCGCGTGGACGTCGCAAACTAAATAAAAAAATAAAAAAAATTTGGCCACCACACGAAATTCCAATTTTCAACTTGGCAATGAAAGTGTTAACGAGCCTCACCTACGTTCCTGCGATAACTCCAAACTCAGAAACTACTCGTTACTTAGAAATGACAGACTCAATGCCAGAGGTGGAGGCACCGCCATCTTTGTCAGAAGGAACATCTGCTATGATGAAATTAAGAAGACTACTACAACTAACATCGAGGAGACAGGCATAGAAATACATACCAACAATGCAGGCAGCTTAAAGATTTATTCTGTATACAACTCCCCTCCCCTGGGAAACCTCTCCTACCCTCTGATCTCTCTCAGCTACTGGATACAAATGAAGCAATAATTGTGGCAGGAGATCTCAATTCCAAGCATCCTTTATGGAACAGCAAGAGTTTTAACAACAACGGAATGATCCTCTACAATTTTGCCTTGAAGAGAAACATTGTTATTGCAGGCCCGATCGAGCCAACACATTACGGAGCGACTGGAAGACCTGATGTTTTGGATATTGCTATATTTAACAACATTTCTCATCAATTCCAACTTCAAGTGGTTGATGAGCTCAGCTCAGATCACAATCCAGTACTTTTAAGTTTAGGACGGGATCTTGAGCTCATTCCCAGCCAATCACACACTAACTTTGCAAAATTCAAGGCTAAAATCAACACTATCATAGACTCAGTACCTACTATTTCCTATCTTGAAGGTAAAATCCATTCTGGTTATCCGCAGCTTGTTCTATTTCCCCCCCAGCTCAAGTAAACTTACTTCCTGAAGAAATCCTTCCTCTAATCAGAAACAAAAACAGACTCAGACGCCGCTTTCACAACACGCTAGCTCCGCAAGACCGCCGAGAACTAAATAGAGCGTCCAACCTAGTCCGTTATGCATTAAAAGATCACAGGAACCAGCAATGGGAAAGAAAACTCTGTTCTCTCAAAACTGAAGATAATTCTCTGTGGAAATTGACAAAAGCTCTCCGTACGGATCGCTCTAACATTCAGTCCATTCAGGACGCAGAACATATATGGCGCAGAGGGTGAAGCTTGATGCTTTTTTTATATTCCCTGTTGTCTGTTTCGGGAGCAGTGATGGGAGAGATTTGTGAGCTATTTTAGCTCGCCCTGAGTGGGCAGAAGTGGTTATTCGTCGTTGAGTGTTAGGATGGCTTTCGGTCTTTTATGTTTCTAGTGGTCATTACCGTCATAGTTTCCGTCTTGTTGTATTAGTTGGTTTGGATATGTAGATGTCTTCATAAAGAATTTTTCTGCTAGGGAGCGTAGTAGTGGAGAGATGTAGGGGATATTTATGTCCCAGTGGATCTGGGCGTTCCTGATGAACCACGGGGCATCCAGTATCATTCGCAGGCACGTTCTGTAGGCTTTGTAGCTTGAGGATGTTTGTCTTGGAGATATGGCTCCAGGCTGTGGAGGAGTATATAATTGTGGGACGGATCGCTGACTTGTAGAGTAGAATTTTGTTTCTTGAGCTTAGTTTGCTGTGTCTGTTGAACAAGGGGTATAGCTGGGCAATAACTTTTGAAGCTTTGGTACATGTCCTCTTGATGTGGCTGTTGAAGCATAATCGTTTATCGAGAAGTATTCCGAGGAATTTTGCTTCAGTTTTCCATGGAATTTCGGAGTTGAATAGGGTGTTGTCTCCTTTAGGGGATGCTCGTCTTCTTGTGAAGAGTATCATTGTGCTTTTCTCGGGGTTTAATTGTAGTCCCCAGTCTGTAAACCATTTTTCTAGATTCAGGATGGTATCTTGTAGTTTTTTGGTTATGAGATGTGGTTGGCGGGATCTGGCTAGTATAGCCGTGTCATCTGCATAAAGGGCGATGGTGGATGTGAGAGGATTTTGAGGGATGTCTGCCATATAGATGTTGAACAGGATCGGGGCTAGCAGTGATTCTTGAGGAACTCCAGCGAGGATTTTCCGTTGGGTTGAGACTGTTTCATTGATTTTGACTTGCATCCTACTGTTTGAGCGGTATGATTTAATCAGGTGCATCGTGTTTAGTGGAAGGTTTGCGATGATAAGTTTGTAGAGGAGGCCTTGGTGCCAGATCTTATCAAAGGATTTTGAGATGTCTAAGAAGATGGCTCCAGTGTGCTGATTCCAATTAAATCCTATGGTGATGATGTATTCTACAAGTCTATGGATCTGTTGGGTGTTGTTGTGATTTTGACGGAAGCCAAATTGTTCTTGTGGAATGATATTTAGTTTGTTGACATGATCTTGGAGTCTGATGAGGATGATTTTCTCTGCTATTTTCCCTAAGTTGGATAGCAGGCTGATGGGGACGGTAATTTTCAGGTAGGTGTTGGTCTTTGCCTGGTTTGTAAATTAGGATGATGTCAGCTATTTTCCATGACTGGGGGAAGTACTGCCATTTGAGGATGGAGTTTATGATGTTTGCCAGATGTGCTATGGCTTTGCATGTTAGTGCCTTGACGACTTTGTCAGTGATGCCGTCGGGACCTGGGGCTTTTTTGATCTTGAGATGGTTGATGATGCCGATTATTTCGGTAGGTGAGGTAGGCATTATAGGGCTTGGATTGTCATCGGGACGATTTACTGCTAACGTGACTTTACGATGGAGCTTGTATACATGGCTGATGTTTAGGTTCTCATATGCAGGACTGCATTGTTTCTCTAGGTTTCTTGCTATGGCTTCGGCTTTGTCAGCATCTGTGTAAGCATCTTTGTATGTTTTTTGCTTGGAGAGGGATTTGCGCTTGTTCCTCAGGTTGTATAGGAATTTCCATATGGAATGATCTGCTGTGGATATGGAGGTGAGCTTGTTGTCCCATTGTTGTTTCCTGTGGTTTTAAAGAGCTTCTCGGACAGATTTGTTTAATCTGTTGAGGGCTGTTTTGTCCTAGGGAGCATGCGTGTTGTTGTATCTTTTTCTTTGTTTGTTTTTTCCCTTATTAAGTCCATGATTTCTTCCAGGAGACAGTTTTGTTTGTGGGTAATCGTGGATAGTGTGGCTGCTGTTATGGCTTTATTGATTTGATTGGTGAGGTTCTTTATTGCCTTGTCTATTTCTTCCTTGGCTTTTATATGGGGAACCGGACCAATGTATTCTTAGCACTTTTCTAAGTTTCTCCCAGACAATGGAGATTTGAGGAGGGGGAGGTGACTGGTCTTTGTTCCCTAAGTGAAGTAGGATTGGGTTGTGGTCTGATGATAATTCGTTCAGGGCTTGAATGCTGTACTGGTGTTTGATGTTGTGTAGTATGGCGATGTCTAGGATGTCGGCTGTGCGAGTTGGGCTGTGGTGGGTTGGTTCAGTGGGTCCTGTTATGAGAGCGTTGTTTAATCCTGTGTGGCTGAAGAGGATACGGCCATTTTTATTTGTGGTTCTGCTGTTCCAGGAGGGATGTTTGGAGTTTAAATCCCCAGCGACGATGATGGATTCATTTATGCCCTGTACAGCATCCAAGTCAGAAAATAGCAGGGTCTTAGCAGGGGAGTTGTAGGCTGCATAGATTTTAAGTCTTCCAGTTGAATTTGTGTGGACTTCGACACCGGTGAGTTCTAGGTTGGAGGTTGGGGGGATGAGTATTCCATTGTGCCTGATGCAGTTCCTAATAAATATAGCTATACCACCGCCTCTGTAGTCCAGTCGGTCATTTCTATACAGTGTGTAGCCTCTCGGTTTTAGATTGTCTGCAGGTCTTAGATGAGTTTCATTAATTAGGATGATGTCAGGGTTGTATCTGTGAGAGAATTCTTGAAACTCCAGTGTCTGTTTTTTAGGCCATTGATGTTCCAAGCGGCGATCTCTAGTGAGTCTGGGAGTAATCTAGTTTTGTTCATTAACAAGCATTGATAAGATGGTTTGATTTTCTTTTAGAAATCTCTTTGTGGAGTTTGGTGAAGGGTTTGGTTTACTTAAGTCTTGAAGCATGTTTGCCAATGAGGCTGTGATAAATGTTTTCATGTTTGGAAGAATTTGGTCCTGCTGGATATCTTTGGATGTGCGGGTTACTTCGTCGTATGTCCTGCTTCGACGGTGGCTTTCCAGACTGTTGGTATTTTCCATTTATGAGAGCTGGTGTTTTGTTGTCTTTTGTTGGGTGTCAGCCAACTGGGAAGCCGTCGAATCTGGTTGTCGAAACAACACACAGGAGCAATCTCTTTAGATGTTGCAAAAGCTTTCGATAAAGTGTGGCACAAAGGACTTATCTATAAATTAATTTCAGCCAACCTCTCTCGTTACCTTACTAAAATTATTGACTCCTTTCTAAAGGACCGTAAAATCCATGTCAAATTGCGCGGACTTCGATCCTCACTGAAAAAAATCACCGCTGGTGTCCCTCAAGGCTCTCTGCTCTCACCGCTGCTTTTTAACATCCTTGTTTCTGACGTTCTTAGCACATCACTAACCACTATAGCTAGTTGCCATATGCGGATGATATGGCAATTCTTAGCAGATCTCTCAGGCCGAATATAGCTACACAGCGCTTACAAACTGCAGGAACAAATGTAGATAACTGGTTCCGAAAATGGGGAATAACTGTAAATGCCGATAAAAACACTGCCATTCTCTTCACAAGAAGAAAAGCATCTCACTTTGGAGAAGTTAAACTTTTTAGCACAGTCATCCCATGTAGATCTAGAACTAAATACTGTATCTAGGCATTCAACTTGATAACCATTTAAACTTTAACTCCCACATAGTTTATGCATGCAAAAAAGCAAACTCTACAATTGTGCAACTCTACTCTCTTCTTAATCGAAGAAGTCAAGTCAGCACTGAAAACAAACTACGGATCTACAAAAGTGCTTTCATAAAATCTTCATATTTGATATGATACTGCTATCGATGTCATTTGTTCACGCCCCTAATCTTTCTCAGAACTTTTATATTTGTGGTCTTTGGTCAGGTGTTTTATTTCTAATCCAGCTCTCCGATCCATAAGTTAAAATTGGTTTGAACACTGTCTTGTATATAGCTAGTTTTGTGTTTTGACTAATTTTTCTGATAAATTTATTCAGTTGATTTCCTCCCAGCATTGCTAATTCTATTGTCTATTTTCATATTTGAATTTTGCCATCTTCACTAAAAATTGTGCCTAAATAGCTAAAATGTTTTACTTGTTCTATAGATTCTCCATTCAGAATGTTGAAGATTTCTACATTCTCGCTTATTTTCACAGTCTTGTTCTTTTTACTGCTGATATTCATACCACATTTATTACAGCAGTTTTTTCAGTTTAGTCAGGGAATTCTGCACACTTGTACTAGATTTATATAGGGCTATAACATCGTCTTCATAAAGTAAAGAGCTGACATTACACTTCCAATTTTAATGTCAGGTTTAATAGCACTTTCCTCCAAAATTTTAACCCATGTAGATGATGAATATCAGTGGAGATAACATGCACCCTTGTCTTACACCTGATTTAACATCAGACCATATTCCTCTACCTCCTTCAATTAACTGCTGACTTCCAACTCAGATAT
Source organism: Typopeltis vanoorti (assembly GCF_054136105.1). Classification (NCBI taxonomy): domain Eukaryota; kingdom Metazoa; phylum Arthropoda; class Arachnida; order Uropygi; family Thelyphonidae; genus Typopeltis; species Typopeltis vanoorti. Next base: position 92,441,519 of record NC_143554.1, read on the forward strand.
AGACTATGTATTGCTTAATATAATGTCCCCGTTTACACGACATAACTGTAGCGATTTGAACAGGTTTTCACTTGACACCTTGCTATATGCCTTTTCCAGATCTACGAAACATAATACAGATCGTTATTGTATTCCCATGATTTCCCAACTATTTGTCCCAAAGTTAAAATCTGATCCTCACAACCTCTGTTTAGCCTGAATCCAACTTGTTCTTCTCCAAGCTCCCCTTCCACTATTTTTCTTAACATTTTATAAAGTATACTTGCATAAATCTTACCAGGAACACTCGTTGGAGAAATTCCATGTAATGCTCACATTCAGTTTTATTTCCTTTTTTATAGATGGGCACTGTCATAGCTCTACTACAATCATCTGAAATTCGATTCTGTATCCAGGTATTCTGAATTATGCAGTGTAGCGACTGTAACACTTTTATATCTCTATATTTGAGAATCTCTGGTCAAATATCATTGTCCCAGCTGTCTTTGCACATTTTAGGTTTTTGTTGATTTTCTACTTCAAGTATTGTTATATATTCCTGATTGCATTCCTGTCGAGTGTTTTCTACAACCGCATTGATACTGCTTGTTTCATTCACCAATCTATTCAATTAATCATTCCAGACATCCATGTAGAATATCTTTATCCTCAGATGTCACTTTTATATCTTTGATTCCTTTTTACGGTACTCTCTCTTCCATTTCGGAACTTTTTCAATAGGTCTCTAGAATATTTTACTAACTTCCGGATATTTATTTTCTTTATTCTTACAAAAATATTCATATGGTTTTTGTTTGTCCAGCTTTACACAGTACTTCGCTTTCTTAAACTTTTACCTGTATCCTCTCAGAGAACAAGCTGATTTACTTCCCAGTAATTTTCGATACGCTTTCTCTTTTGCCTTTACATTAAATTCCTATTTAACTTCCTCAGTCCACCATGCAGTTCTGATTATTTCTATCCTTGCAGACAACTTCACCACATGTCTCTCTGGCCGAATCATTCGATGTTTGGTTTGCACTGAAATCTCCAAGGTTTGGTTCTTGTTTTCATTTTTTAAAAATTTATTCTTGAATAAAATTTATTTCTTAGATTCTAGTGGCTACGTTTAACCACTGAATCAACTTCGATTCGCTTTAAAACTCTTACATATTCTTCTTTTTAATGCCATATTCAATTTTATCCTGCTCAGAACTAAATGGAGATCACTTCCAATTTCAAATCCTTTGTATATGCTTGTATCCGAAACAGCATGAAAGCATCACAATTAAGAATAAAAGTCAATGAGTCTTTTCTTATATCTTGCATCTTCTCTCCATCATGTGAATTTGTGCACATTTTTATGATGAAACATGGTGCTAGTAATAAATAGGCCATGTCCTGAACAGAAATATAGTAGCACTTACCGTTATTGTTAGCCTTGCTCTTTCCTCCAAATTATCCTCAAACATTTCTATATGTCATAATTTCCTACTCAGCTATTTATATCTCCAACAAGGACCAACGTTTCCTTTTTCGTTGTGCCAGCTGTCTTCTCTAATGCCTAGAAAAATTCCTCAACTTCTACCATAGTAGAACCACAAATAAGTCTCACTGTTCAGTTTCTCATACTGATATTTACCCACTTCATTTTAGTTGATGCTGCCATACAAGAAGATTATCCTGATGTTTACTGTTGAATACTATAGCTACTCCTTTACTTATTGTCATTGCCTGAATATAACATCTTGTATTTGTTTTTCGGAAAAATATCAACTGTTTTCTCTTCTTTGTTCCAGCAATGCCTGTCATGGCGATCTGATACTTATCCATTTCTTCTGCTGTTCTCATTTCTTTCTTTATTGAGGCGACTTGTGTTGATGGGGCCAATCATGAACTTTGCTCATGTTTAGTTGGGATTTGTTCTAGTAGCTGACTTGTTGCTGTTCACCTTGGTTCTCTGACGAAAACGTTGAGTGCTTTTGTTTAACTAGATAACGCCCCAGCCGACAAGAACTTCAATCATGTGTACTATCATTTTGCATGTTGATTTAAGCCAATAGCCAATCATTTTGGTCGTCTAAATCTCAAGCTGCTAACCCATCCTTGTTGGTTCAGTATCCAAGTTGATGCCTGCTAACGTTGGGAACCACGAGAAGCTGAGAACTGGACATTAGAAACCTCTGTTCAGTTTTCTGCATTCTTAAAAAGGCGAAGTGCAGGTCGCTTATCTGTTATCCAGGTTTGACCCTTAAGTCCTCCCCACCCCCAAGAAAGGACTAGAAAGTTAAATAGAAGAATGAGAATCAACAAAGCAAAAAATCAGGGAAGAAACTGCATAACAATAAATCGAAAATAAACAAACGCAGTTGAAAAACAGAAAAAAGCAATATAAAAAAGAGATGGTAATTCTAGTAGCAAATTATTTTCTTCCTTCCATCTCAAATACTTCTCGTCAAGCAGGCTACAGTAATTCCGTTATTATTCCCTATATCCAGAGTACCTCAAAAAAATAGTCATGACTCAAAAATATCTTTGTACTGCTTCTAAACTTCATTTAAAGCTGGTTTCCCTTATCCTCGCTCTCTCTCTCTCTCTCTCTCTCTCTCTCCTAAGGATCCACTACCTCTGCTCTATGTTCCAAGTGTTTTCAAGATTCCTTGTTCTTGCAAATTATCTTATTTTGATCAAATTGGGAGATCTTCCAACGTCCCTCTAGAAGAACACAAAAAATATACATTTGCCACCATACAGTAGCTATGATCTCCTAGTCTAGCTGACCATGTTTAGGATACCTTGCACAGAATCAAATGAAAAAACAACAACAAAAAACTACTATGCTTCACTGCATCAAATATAAGCTTGGAAGACGTTTCTTAGAATCAACAGCGGATTTGTTTCTTTTGTGTGGCTTATAAAATTTTGAGATAAAACCTCTGATTTGGGTCCCCATATCCTATGGTTACTCCAAGGCAAATAAAACAATTCTCCAAATTTACCCAATGATCAATAGACGTAGTCAGTTAAGTTCAGACAACAAGTTGCTTCTTTACAAATCAGTCATCAGGCCAATATGTGGATCACCAGCCTGGAGTCACGCATCACCCCGCAACATCAAAAGTGCTCAAAACTATCCAGAATAAATGCTGCGCAAGTCTTTTTATGTTCCCTGGTTCATCAGAAACTCACAACTTCATCGAGAGGCTGACATTCCTGATATTCTCGCGTTCCTTCATCATAGTGCTTTCGGGTATTTTTCACAAGCATCTATCCATCCTAATCAATTAATACGACTCGCAGTTGATTATAATGAACATGACTTCATAAAACATAAACGTCCTAAAGCAGTTCTTCTGAACTGGATCTAAACACAGACTCACTACCCACAACTGGCGAACCTTGTGCTCATCAACTATCCTTTCGTATCTGTTAAGGAAGTGAAAACCATGGACTTAATCTCCATCTTATCAGTTCAGTCAAAAAAAGTCAAAATCTTGTTATATTCCTGGATTTGGCCCTCACTGATAGCGTGTTAATAATGTCCGTCCTTGGGCTTTCCATTCTGGAAGTGTCCGCGCTGTTAGCCTAGTGGCTGTGCGCTTCGCAATCAGTAGCAATACTCACTTTTTTTTTTTTTTTTTTTTACATTATTTGTAATCATAAAAGACCCTACGGTTAGAGTGTCCTAGGTTCGATTCCCGTCGACGACATGAGGAGCTTAAGAATCTTTCTCAGCCAGAGCCAAGTTAGCCAGTCTTGGGCGTGAACAGCAGGGTTTTCCCCCAATTTTATCTGGAGTTTTTCATCCTGCAAGCAGACAAACTGGCCTGAACACGCAGGCTACAGTCATAGGGTGTAGTACTTAATCCTTCATTAGGATGGCTCAAGCAGTTCTAAGGGGCCGTCGAGGAACGGGGGAACCCCACAAAATAAAATAAATCGGTGGTAGGTTTTTGTTTGTCTCTGAATGAAGCCACCTCTGGGTGTCCTGTGCTGGAATGATTCCTGATCAGGACTGATGAGTTTAGTGATCTTTTCGGGTCGCACATTGAGATTTAGTGATTTTTTAGATCACTCACAGTTTTTGGAGAGGAACTCCCACACTCTAACAGATTTCTGCTAGGAGGAGTCACCGCTGAGTGTCCTGAAGTGACGAGATTAGAGTGATATTTTCGAATCACTCATTGAGATTTAGGACGGTCTTTTAAATCACTCACAGTTTTTGCAGATGATCTTCCGCTCTTTAATAGGAGGTTGAAACCAGTCTGAGTAGCGATTCTTCATAATGCAAAAACATTATGGGATCCTGAGGTAATTGATGTAATGTCAGAGTCCTCTATATACAAATAGACTAGTTGTGAAGATATTTCACGTTGGTTTGCTCACAAGAAAAAAAAAAAAAAAAAACAGCGATGAAGGATAGGATCACTTTTCTTCAATGAAAAAAAAATGGCAATTCTGTACCAGATTAATTATTTATAATGAACACATTCAGAGGGGTAAATTATTATTTTAAGTAGCAATACTCACTTTTTTTTTTTTTTTTTACATTATTTGTAATCACAAAAGACCCTACGGTTGCCGGTCTGGTTGGCCTAGTGGTTAACGTATCTGCTCTCCTGTCAAAAGACTGCAGCTTCGAATCGCGCCGTGGGGATAGATGGGATGTTTGTGGAAAAATACTAGTGGTGGTTGTCGGCGCTAGATGGCGTTGGTGTAGATGATGAACGTAGTTGAGTGGTGGAGACGGAGAGTTCAAGGGTAGTTGACCTCCCTCTTTGGACTCCCTGGAGGCGCTATGTAATAATAATAATTATGAGACTGTAAATTAAATATGATAGACTGCAGTTTTTTATTAATTAAATAAAATGCATTAATCATTTAATATAGAGAAAAGCATCTTCACCTTCCTTCCTCTTAGTAGAAAGAGGGCACGAAATTTTTGTGTGCATCTTAGTGTCATTTTTGCTACAGCAAATTAAAATGAATTTAGAATCAAAGAAGCATCCATAGTTTAATTTTAAGGAAGTGCAATTACGAGAAGCGTAAATTTCAGGTAGTGAATAAGGAATATTTATTCGTGTGTCTGTGTGTGTAGAATAGTTTGTATAAAAATTCTTATTAAAAAAATAATAATAATAACCGACAATGTGGATCTATTTCGTCACTGAGTTTTTTTTTTTTTTTTCCATAAACAGGGCTATTTCTATTGGTCTCCGAAGTAAGAGAACTCTTACACGTCTGTTTTGGCGTACTGACTAATATCTGTCGACAGCGGTCTTGCATCATTCATTTCATTGAGGTTTGCTAGTTGCAATGAGTTCTGTATCATTGTCTAATTTAATGGATAAAGTAAGTTTGGAAGAGGCAATTGTACAACAAGGGAATATTGTTAGGAATCTTAAAGCCGAGAAGGCCTCTAAAGAAAAGGTCGGTATCAGTTACTTAATGCGTTCCTCTCATATGTACGCTCTTAACAATATGTGACATTAAGCCCTAGTCGCGTTTGTTTTTATTGTATACATTTTCAGTTCACTGAAAGAGATAGGAAATAGTGGAAAGCATTTTTTACCCCTTCATACAGTTCTATTAGTCTACTTATTTTTTACACTAAGTCTTCAACTAAACTTCAAATCAGTCATGACTTCAGCTTCTTCGTATGGTATGTATACGAAGAAACTGAAGTTGTAGCTTTATGATTACTATCCGAGAGCATCCCTATGGAATTTCAGGAAACAACTTCACGCTACATTAATTTACTTCTTATCGATTAGCCCACGCTAGGCTATCGTAAATGAAGTTTTCTGTTAACACATGTGTTTTCTGGCTGTATATTGGTGAAAAACCCGAGTTTCCGATCGAGAGGGGGGGGGGGGGAGATCTTTGCCACGTGCATATGCGATTGGCAGTCACCACTTGAAACATTTCAAGTGGTGACTCGTGTTATGGTGAGAATCGAACCCAGATTTTTTTTTTACAATGGAAGGTGAAAGGCATGTGGCACATTCAAATATGCTATGGAGGTACTTATTAACTAATTCACTTGAATATATATCAGCGTTTATTATTTAATTCATTTTCAATTTTGAAATATTTCAGAATAGAAAAACTCAATTTATTTAAGTTAAGGAATATTACATCCCATATTGTTATTTAACCGAATAAGAAACTCAAAGAGTTTCATGTCGAATATAGAAACTATATAAAGTTCGGCGATTCCAAGCGTAAGCAAATACCTGGATAGTGCAACACCTGACCCATTTGGTAGTGCAAACTGAGGCAACTCGTAGTAAGGGTGGAGCAAGCTCCGATCATTATTCTTGGTATTTACCCATAATGTGAATCAAATCCAATAGATACTGGACTCTTATGTTCCAACATCTACAGTTTCTTCAACAGTCCACAGAGTTCCTATTCCATACATTCCAGGAATCTCAGAACCTATAGGTAGAATTTTAAAAAAGTATCAATTGATTCCAACATATATTCCTATCAACAAAATTTCTTCTTTATTACCTTCTACAAAGGATAAACTGTCTTCTCTATCTTTGGCTGGCGTTTACCAAATACCATTCGAATGCAGTGTCTCTTATTTTGGACAAACTGGCCGTTCTTTGGAAAAAAGAATAAAAGAACATCAATATTATATTGATTATAAGAAACCTCTGAAGTCTGGTCTGGTGCAGCATAGTATTGACTCTACTCATAGTGTCCAGTGGGATAAAGCAGTTCTCCTTCATAGATGCAGATTCAAATATGAACGCTTATTAAAAGAAAGTTGTGAAACTATCTTACACCAACCGAATTTAAATAGAAATGACTGTATGTCTCTCTCAAAGATCTGGGAGACTTTTATCTTATGTAAAAAACCATTTATCTTAATAGATTAAATTTGTTATTTCTATTATTTCCTAGCACGCGGTAACAATTGTATTTTAATAGGTGATCCACCGAACATGTTGCCTATATTCCATTCCTATTACTGTTACAGACACTGAAGATGTACTATTAATTTTAGTACGAAATATCTGTCCTTTTACTAATTAAAGATATCACTGTGGTTTTTACGTGTTACTTTATTATTTATATTATTATGCAGAAATGAAAGTCATATTAAGGACATGTTACAGATTCAATGGAATAAGATGACTTGTGATTAAACAAAGAGGTATTTATTTTAAGAATCATCTAAAAGTGACATGAAGAAATAATATAGGATACAAATCCATTATAAAGTATATATTACAATAATATTAAAGAAAAAGGAGAGTAAGAAGGAATTTTTTTTTTTTTAAATGCTGATTCTGTGAGCAGAAGTACCAAACAAGTGTATGACTCAATCCTTTTTCCTGGTGGGAAAAGCTATATCATTGAGGCTGTTGTGATGCATCTATGTCAAGAGTTCTTTTGGCAGACACTGATGACTTGAAAGGTAAAAAGTATGCCATGTGAGAGAGAGAGAGAGAGTTATTGGAAGAAGTGAAAGGAAGAGTGAGAGTATAGATATGGTATGCTGAAACACTATGATGGAGGCAAGTTGAGGAAGGCCATGATTATGAATAGATCATCCTGTATATCAATGATTGGAAGGACTTGTATTCTTTCTCAAGACACCTAACAGAAGTTAGGTGTCTTGAGAAAGCACTGTTCACTAGAAGTGTAGAATCAGAAAAACTAGAGTTATTAGAGGGGGGGGATGCTTGCAAGCGTGTGAGAATGACTAAGAAATGTTAATCTATTCTATCATTTAAGAAAATTGAATGGAGTAGTCAACACAATGTGTAAAGATAGTTGTGGGCATACTGAGGATACTGTGATTTACATACACACAATACCAGACAGGAAGATGCAAGAGTAGTTTTTGGCATTGGTTGATACAGCCATGCAAAACGTTATAGGCACTATTGAGATTTGGTTGACTGCAGGAATATTGTATTGTAGAGAGAGAGAGAGAGAGAGAGAGAATAAGAGGGAGAGAGAGAGATGGTTGCTGCAATAGGATGCAGGAGAGGATGTTGAAGGTATATCATACAACAGAAGGATGAGTGTGGGCCAAGTAATTATTTTGTGGGACTTTTAACAATGGGAATATTCATATAGCAAGAAAAAAGTGAAAATTTTTCACCTATTAAGAGGTAATTACTCAAAAAAAAAAAAGCTTGTGATGGAAAGGATTTCTGGTTTGTGAGTACTGGATCTAGTGATAATATATCTGGGGGATTCATTCATAGCCAAGGTGCTATATTGTCTAGGTGGAATGACCATGTAGTCATGACTCAGGAGGTTGCCAGACACATGGAATTTTCAGTTAAGAAGGAACATATATATATTAATTATAGGTAGGTGATAATGACATACTTAGGATACAGCTTGAATCATTGGCCATTGTACATGAATCTGGAAGGAAGGATGTTAGCATTGCAACAGGTGGTTAAGGGATGTGTGAAGGAAGCAGTGTTAGACTGTGTGTGTGTATGTGTGTATAATATATATATATATATATATATATAGAAAGTTTTTATACCTTGAGTATAATATACATTAAAGATACCAAGCTATTTTAAATATAAGCCTGGTTTTAATCCATTTCCCGAGTAAGCAAAGAGACAAGTAAGTCAAGTTTGCGCCTGCAAGTAGTACAAGTCTGGGTGACCCCCACACACACATAGGCAACTCGTGGTAAAAGGTGGAATAAGCTCTGAACACTATTCTTAGTATTTACCCTTAATGCAAAGCACATCTCCTTGAGGAGATGTATGATGATGATGATGTTGCCTAAGACTTGCACTATGTTGCTGTTCACCCAGACTTGCACTACTTGCAGGTGCAAACTTGACTTACTTGTCTGTTTGCTTAATTGGGAAATGGATTAAAACCAGGCTTATATTTAAAATAGCTTGGTATCTTTAACGTATATTATACCCAAGGTAAAAAACTTTCTACATCTATCTCTCATCCTGAGATTTTTAATATGGTCAAAGCACCTTATGGTAACTTGTTTTGGTAAAATATTTATAAGCTCTGTATTACTTAAATCTTGGTATTTCTAAGCCTGGCTCCCACTGATGAGACCTTAATAAAGGTCGAAACCGGTCTGGGTAGTGGCCCCTTGCCTTTAATGCATAGCATCATACATCTCCTCAAGGAGATGTATGATGCTTTGCATTACGGGTAAATACTAAGAATAGTGATCAGAGCTTATTCCACCTTTACCACGAGTTGCCTAAGACCTTGCACTTGTCGGGTCACCCAGACTTGCACTACTTGCAGGCGCAAACTTGACTTACTTGTCTGTTTGCTTACTTGGGAAATGGATTAAAACCAGGCTTATATTTAAAATAGCTTGGTATCTTTAATATATATATGGGGACCTGTGTAGCTCAATGGATGTGGCGTTTGCACACCACGGTGCTTAACCGCACGAAGGAAGACTTTGTTTCGAATATAGTCAGCGAATGGAGGAAATTTTTCTAAGCCTTTTTTCGACCGGTTCCTGAGTTAGTTGATCTCTGGCATGGGAAAGTGGGTTTTTTCTCCTGGAAACTCGGGTTTTTCGTCCCATAAACTCAAGAAAGTCGACCGTAGAACCCACAGTATTTCAGACATTAAATATATTGTGTTAAGGTTAGGGACCACGAGATGGCGACACTTGTGCCATCTCTCTTCACTGCGTGCTGCTTAATTAGTGATAGCCTTGGGCCAGTTATCTCTGATTGGCTGCCAGTGGAGATTGAACTGCCCACTCAGTCTTCAAAAGTTAGATAGGGTAAACAGCCTCGCCTACTCCCTGTACGGGAACAAAAAAGGCATTAGCTGATTTTTTGATGATACACACACACACACACACACACAAAGTAAGGAGTATAAATCAGATCAGAGTTAAATGGACTCCTGCGTAATGATGAGCAAGCAGGAGCTGCAAAAAAAAATGTTAAATAGCAAGCTTACAAGTCAGGTAAGATAAGAAGAATGACTGTCATGGTAAGAAAGCAACATCATATGAGAAGAAATTAGCTGAGAAGGGTAAAGGAAATCCTAAAGACTTCTTTCAGTGTGCTGATGGTAGTGAAATGACAGAAGCAGATGAAGTAGTCAAGTGACTGCTTTGCAAGGGTCTGTCATCCTGGTGAATATATTTCAGTGACATATGACAGGAACTGATTTGGGAATAGAAATTGGTGAATTGGAGTGCTCAGGATATTAAAAAATTTCACTGCAAATATGGTCATCAGCGTAGACAGTATATTAATTCGCATACTGCGAGAATGTGCAAGGAAATTGATGACGCTTCTGACTGGGCTGTTTGACTTCAACTCTGGTAAAATCCCAAGGAAGTAAGAGAAAGAAATAATTCCATTACATAAAGGAGGTTACAAGACTATCGTAGCAAATTGTAGACCAGTTGGTATAAAGTGGTAAGGGTATTGGAGAAAGTGTCAAAGATAAAATTCAGCCCATTCCAGCATGTTTTTGTGAAGGGTGGGTCATACATATTTAATTTACTCGCTTTTTTTGTGACAATAATATGCTAGGTTTTTGAAAAGCTCATTTGTGTAACAAAGTTCCACAAAGGGAAGAGGATATGATGCAAATGGAGATGGATACTGGTGGATAGTTATGGTAGCAGAGTACCCATAGCAAATGATATAGTGGAATTATGTAACGAATACTTCATCATAAATCATAGCGGTGTGAATGATGCTGTGCAACATGTAGAAGAGAGGCAAGAATTAGGAGAACTGAAGGCAAAAGAATCAGAGGTGTATCAAGTGTTGCTTGGTTAGATGTTAATAAGGCTGTGGGAATGGATGGCATATTATTATTATTATCATTATTATTGCACCTTCCATGGAATCAGTGGATTCATTTCATTCAACTGACAACACATTTATCATACCAAATCTTAAAATCCTTAACACTCCTTGCATTAGCAACAAATTCTGGTAATGCATTCCATTCACTGACAATTCTCCATATAAAAAATCTACTCCTCTTACCCCTCTTCACCATACTCTTACATAACCTCCAGGGATGGCCTCTGTTTTTTCCTCCTCTCGCAGACTACTCTTTTTATAATCTCATCTGGATTAATCCGATAAAATCCTCTCACTAACTTAAATGCCTCTATCATATCACATCACTTCTTCTTCCTATTCCACCAAACTCTGCAATCAAAATCTGCCAGTATTCCAAAGTCCTGATATTGTCTTAGTCGCTTATCTCTGGACCCTCTTCAATGTTTCCACATCACATTGAAAACCAGATGACCAGATTTGAGCACAATAGTCCAAGTGTGGTCTGCCCAGTGCTTTACAGTGGCACAACCACTTCCTTATCCCTACATGTTAGAGTACTTCTTATCATAGCAGCACTCACTATAATGTGCAGCCTTTGTGATGACTTTAGCAATATGCCCTCTAAACTTAAGTCTACTGTCAACTATCCCTTCCAAATCTCTAGTCTCATCCACTTCTTGCAGTACGGCACCATCAACATAGTGCACAGTCTTATATTTCTGCACTCCAAAATGCAACACCTTGCACTTATTGATATTAAAATTCCAACCCCACTCCTTTGTCCAAGTAAAAATTCTATTCAAATCTTCCTGAAGGAAATTAACATCAGCAGTGTTACTTATAAATCTCAACCACTCAGTCCATCAACTACAATGAACCGCAACTACCATCATTTACATCAACGCCATATACTGCCCATCATCACTAGTATTTTCACAGATGATCATAAACATCCATGCCCGAGGCGGGATTCGAACCTGCAGCCTTTTTGGCTGGAGAGCAGATACGCTGACCACTTGGCCAACCAGGCCGGCTAAAAAAAAAGTCTAACATGGGGCTTGAACCTATGATTCCAAGATCAAGAGTCTCATGCTTTACCAACTGAGCTGGCCTGGTACTATATTATGCATCTTTAATATACGTGTAAAATAAAATAAGTAGAAAAATCAATAAATAAATTAATCAATATTTATTTTATGTTTATTATGTTTTATTGATTTATAAAAAATATTCGCATATGCATTAAGGAGATTCTTTAAGTCCATCTTTATTTAACACAATTATAAGATGAAATAATAGCAGAATTTGAAAATTAGACATTAAATGAAATAAAAATTAAAAAAAAAACTTTGGATATGTAGATCTAGTATTATTGCTTATAATGAAGAGATCCTCCAAAGAGAATGATTTAAACAACAGATATGGAGTAATTTTCATTTGGAAATATTAGTAGAGAAAACAAAAATAGCAATTGCATATGATGACCCACTGAGATGTAAATTGAAACAAAATGGAGAAATTTATTATTATTAACATCTGACCTCCATGAAGTTAGAGACTTGTTGTCTGAGGTACATACTATCACACACACAGTTTATTAGAACAGGTAATATTTTATTACCTGAAAACTTAATAAATCAGGCTGTTTAATTCATCATTATTAAAGATTAACAACAACAACAAAAAAAAAGGTTCAAAAGCAAGCAATTAAATCAGTATTATATCCAGTAGTATATTCAGTATTGATATATGTACCAAAAGAATGAAAATAAAACATGCCAAATGAAATATTAAGCAAACTTATTAATAACACAAATTTGACAAAATAAAAAAAATTAAAAACATCATTTGAAATCAATAAATGAATGGATTAAAAAATCATAATGGACTGATCATATAAATAGAACGTACTGAGAATAGTAAGAAATTAAAAGAAACTATTTAAAGTCTTGTTGTACAGAAGTGTTTTATTGCATTAAAGTGTGTGTGCGTTTGTGCACATAGTTTTGTGTATATAAAACTAAGTGAACATCTCCCTTTTGTTTATTAAGTTGTAACCAGATAAATAGTTTCAAGGGATCATTGAACTCTTAACTTCAGCTATATTTTTTTCTTTGATTCTTTATTTTTTTATATTCATTTGTAAACTAGCACTTTGTTGTTTCACTTGATAGCAGTTGTTCCTGTTTTGGTTCACTTGACTAGCCTTAATTTCATGTGGTTGGAGCTGTGGTCATTGACTTTTCTACTTTATATTTTGATTGTAGGAGTATGTCAGCACTGCTTTAGAACAGTAAAATCATGCCAGTATTAAATCTTAGCTGATTAAAATGGAATATTGATTTATATTGATGTTGAATATCAATATATAATAGTGGTTGAAATTATTAAACTGATACTTTTAAACGTATTGATTGGAACTATTGTTCTAATAATAACTTGCTGAATATAGTCTTATATTTATTTATTTATTTTATTATTATTATTATTATTATTTTCAATTAATGTAGATGTATTTGTTTTGAATTGCCATTTGTAGTGATATTGGCATACTATAGCATATCAACAACTACTTTAGTTTATTAAAAAAATTTTCTACTGGGCTAAAAATTAAACTAAGCTTGCAACAAAATTATATTCTTGTTTAATTCTTTATCCAAGTTTGCATGTGAAGTATTTTCATGACTAGGCTAGAGGCTTTAGTATCATCAATTCTTTAGTATCCCATAATGCAAAACATACCTCCTTTCAGAAGTGTATATTGCTATACATAGCAATATACACTTCTGGAAGCAATATACAAATTTCTGGGGGAGAAAAATCTTCTATCTCTACAATAGTAGATATTACACAAAATGTCCTGATGTACAGCTGGAGTATTATATTATTATATCATTATGAGTTGATTTGTTGAGTGTTACCATTACAGCTAGTATTGGTTTCATCTAAATATAGTTTAATGTTCATTTTTTTTGTTATTGTCATCATCAGATGTCCATAGGATCAGACTTGTGTTGTACAAAGTTTTTCTACTGTTACAAAGTAAATTAGACTAGATGCAAAATGATATATTTGTTTTAATCCCATACCAAAGCATAAACAAACAAACTTTGCATGTGAAGTATCTTCACAACTATGCTACTTTTATGTAAAGGCTGTTAACTTCATGTCAATTGGCTCTGTCATAGTCTCTGCACTTGCCACACTTTCAGGCAGTGTTTTCCATCACCCACTGCTCTCCATCCAAAAACCAACTCCTAATCCTTTACACAGCTTCCAGGGATGGCCTCTTATCCCTCTCCAGGTCCTCCCCATTCTATGAAAAACACCATTCACATTAATCTGGCAGTAACTTCTTACCAACTTATGTCTCTCCTTCTCCTCCTGTCCACTGGACCTCTTAAATTGCATTCTGTCAATTTGTTTGCACACTCAGCATTCCAGAGACCAGAAACCAGTAAATTGTCTCTGAACTCTTTCCAGTATCTCCTTATCCTTTTGAAAAGCACAATAACCCATATACCTCCTGATCACAGCCTTATACAATGGAAGCATTACATCCTTACTTGTACACATCATTGCAATTAATCCTAAAAACTTTAGGTTGTTATCCACCATCACCCACTGATCCCTCATCTCTTCCACACTAAGATATCCCCACCCATTTCATACTCCATGTTCCATCTATGCTTTCTGAATTTTAAAAGCTTACTTCACAGTGAGTGGGGGTTACCAGTTGAGTGCTGCAATGCTATAACTCTTTACTTCTCGCAGTTCCTTCCAGCTTTGCACCATCTGCAAACAACTGCATATCACCATTCAAACCTTTCCCAATATCGTGAAACAGCAACAACCCTAAAGTATATCCTTGGGATCCACCATTAGCAACTTTCCTCTTCTGAGATATCGCTTCTCTGTTATTCCCCCATATGCAACTTGTTAATACATATCAGACAGCAACCTCCAACCCAGTGCACTAATCTGCTATCCAACTCCATCTGTTCCAATCTAATTACCACCTTGTCATGACAATATCAAAGACCTTTGCAAAATTTAAATATACCACCAAGTATGCATTTCAGTAGTCCAGTGAATCCGTCACCTTGTTATAATAAGTAATTTGATTGCTAAAGTATCTACTTGCTTATTATAACAAGTTAGCAAATTTTAGCAAACTCGCACTGTCCATCAAAGAGAATGCTGCAGTTGTCAAGCCACTTTTGAATCTTGGCTCTCATTATCCTCTCTAACATGATAATCATGACTCCAGACATGCAGATTAGCCTATATTTTGGAGCCTTAGTTTTATTGCCGCCCTTATGAAAGGGAACAGCGTTTCTCTCTTTTCACTCCTTTGGACCTTGGTCCAATCTAAAAAAAAAAGCATGCCAGTGCTGTTTTCTGCCTGGAACATTCCTTCAAAACGTGTGATAATATGTTATAAAGCTTATAGCCTTATTCACATAGTTTATTGAATTACTCATATATATCTCTTGCTCACCCACCATCAGTGCTGCCTTCTTCTCTTTTCAAAGCACTCAAGTTCTGCCCGATGTCACATTCATGAGAATGAAATAGCTTTTTATGAACTGCTCATTTAGTATCTCAAATATATCGATACTCTGCTATGGTTTTCATTTTACCAATCAATAACCTTCCATCATCATTAATCCTTCTCCTGGCCATGTGTCAAAAGATTTCCCTAGGATTTTTTATTTATTTATTTACTTTTTTTTTATTTGTTAGCTAACTTCTGTTCCTACTACACTTTAGCTTATTTCTTGTACTCCTCATACAATTGATTATTGCCACTAATCTTGCCACTGTGTTGCCTCCTTATTGGTATGCCTTACCTCTTCATTCATCCAGTTCACACCTTATTTAACCATATGTTCAAGCATTGCATTTGTTTTTATTTTTGAGTAAAGTCCAAGCAGCATTGATTCTTCTTTCATTTGGTTCTTCATTCCATGATGCTGCAAACCATCTCCTGAGCTTTTCATAATTGCCAACCTTATAGTTCCATATACTTTCCTTTGGGTGGTCTGAAAAGTTCTCGGCCTAACAATGAAAAAAAAACGAATCTATAATTTCAAAATTATTTTTATTTTTCAACATAATCTCCCTTAAGACTAATACATTTATTCCAGCAATGCTCCAGTGCCATTATCCCATCCCTATAGTTGTTCTCAATAAGATGTGCAAAATACCCCTCTACAGCTGCAATCATCTCTTGATTCGAAAAAAAAATGCTGACAGCAAAGAAGAGTTTTAGTTTTGGGAATAGATAGAAGTCAGAGGGAGCCAAATCTGGGGAATAGAGTGGATGTTCCAACAATTCATAGTGCAGATCCCTTAATTTTCCCATTGCCAAACACCTTTGTGGGCAGGTGCATTGTCCTGATGAAAGATGATTTTCTTCTTCTGCAAACAGGGTCTTTTGTCACGAATTTTTTCATCTAGTCTGGTTAAAAGATCAGAATAATAAACAAAATGCCTTTAGCATCCCAAAACATGGCTATCATGACCTTTCCTGCTGATGGAACCGACTTTGTCTTCTTTGACACTGAACAACCAGCTTCTGTCCACTGTTTGGATTCTGGTGTGTAATGGTGAATCTAAGTCTCCAATGTCGATTTATTACTATGGATCAACGCACAAAATCAGTTTTATTTTGTTAAAACACTCCAAGCACTGTTCAGAGATTTTCATGCGAGTGCGTTTTGATCTGCTGTGAGCAAATGTGGCACCCATCTTGCACAAAGCTTTTTCATTTGCATTTCATTCAAAATATATCCTACACATTCTTTGAAATGCCTATAGTCTCAGCAATTTCAGGCACTTTGACTTGCCAGTCATCAAATACCATATCATGCACTTGATCAATGATTTCTGGTGTTGTTACACTTTTTGGATGTTATTATTATTATTATTATTATTATTATTATTCCTGATACCTCCAAGGAGTCTGAAGACTCATCGCGGGAGGACATCTTCAACTCTCTCTACACCTTACCTCTACTACGAATCAACGCCATCTACCGCCCACCTCCAACACCACCACAATTAGTAATTTTTGTCTGTAAATTGCGTGTGTTCTGAAGGGCCGATTTGTATGTATGCGGGATGAAAAACCCGAGTTTCCGGGAGAAAAAACCCTGCTACCTCCGTATGAGATCGGCTAACTCACCATCGATTGAAATCGACCAGATAAAGATTCCTCCCGTCGCGACGAGAATCGAACTTAGGCCTATTCTTTCCTTAGGCCTATGTTCTTTACGTGGATCATCTTCAAGGCTGGTACGGCCATGTATAAACTCAGCAGCCCATTTCTTAATTGTCAAAAATGAAGGAGAAGAGTGTCCATAAACTTTTATGAACTTTGAATGAATTTCTTTTGGCGTTAAACCTTCTTTTGCAAAGAATTTTATAACTGCACGATACTCAATTTTATCCATTTCAAGCGATACAGACTTTTACTTCCGACAGCTGTGTAAAACAGCTGTGTACTAAACTACTGGATAGAATGAGTTGCAATTTCACATGGATGCTTATGACAGATGTGTACCAGTTTAGAAAAAAAAAATCTTGCCAATAGTGTTGCCATCATGGTCAATGCCAAGACCTTTTCAGACCATCCCTGTATAGCTGGCCACTTCATGGTCACTCACTAGCTAGAGGAAGATTTAACACCTCATTTTTAATAACATCTCCTCCTCCTCCCTTGTCTTCATGAAAAATATCATATTCTTCTATCTATATTCCTGTCAGGATGTCATTGTCATCCATCCACATCTCACAATGACAATTCTTGGGCATATGAACTTGATCAGTGCTAGAATTTCCTTTCCCTTATTGTGGATATTTTTGGCATTCTTATACAAACATAATGGTTCATTTCCAGTTTTATAACATATCCCATGGATAATACCTCTCAGATATGGAGAGAGTTAAGCATGTGCTTCTAATTTGTGCCATATTACATAATTATGTAGCTTGGTTCTCCTCTCTCTATTTTTTTGGCTTGTGATCTTCCTGATTTCCTATTATGAGAGCTAACACAGAGATTCAGTGAAACTAAATTATAATGGGAAGAATGGTGAGAATATGTGTGTAAGAACAACAATGTTATGTAACTTTGTTAATGACAGGCATAGGCATCATTATTCGTGACACCTCCAAGGAGTCCGAAGACTCATCGTGGGAGGATACCTACTATACAATCGCCTCCACCACTACACCGAACCTCTACTACCAATCATCTCCATCAATGCCATCCACTACCCACTACCACAACTAATATTTTTTGTCTGAACAATTTTGACTTTGTGTTTGTCCAGTTTCGGACCCAACAAATGTGTGCAAAGATGTCTGCATATATAAGGCACTAGAGAAGAACAGAGATCTGCAAGTTGTCCAACTTGCCATACAGACTACAGACAAGCGTATACAAAAGAACATTCAAGTAGCTTATTATGTCTGTACACGATTGCTAGGAGTATCAGAAAGGGGTAGAGTTTTTTTTGCCTTGGTCAATATGTTGGGATCTCAGATTGTAGGATTAGTGAGACCTGGCTATCAGAAATACTAACTGATATCAAGTGTAAAGGATACAGTATTTTTAAGAAAGATAGATAGGAGAGGAGGGGCATGCTGCTAATGATATTGGATGACTTGAATCCAGTTAGTGTTGAGACTTATAATTGTAATACCAGTAACAGTTTTTCATGTGGCAGTGAATTTGAAGCCATCTGGTGTGAGATGGAATCTAACAAGATCAAATACATAGTGGGATGTTGTTACAGACCTGGTGGATCAGTTGCTAGTGATGGAGAACTGTATCGCCTAATAAAGACAATGGGTGTGAAAAGAGTAATCATAACAGGTGACTTTAATTATCCAAACATTGATTGGATAGCAGTAAAATCTCATGAGAAGAATTAAACTGAATTTATTGAGCTTTTGTGAGATAACTTACTCAAGGAGCATGTGACAGAAGGAACTCAAGGTCAAAGAGTGTTAGATTTCATTATAGTGTCAGAGGATTTTTCATTTAAAGACATAACTATTTTGCCTCCAGCTCATTATAGTGATCATGCAGTACTCACTTGGGAAGTGGCTAAGTTTATGAACGTTCTATTCAGAAAAGGTTACATGCTGAACTTCAAAGCAAGAAATTATGACCAACTGAGGAGTTTACTGAGTTCAGCGCAGTGGTATCATTTGCTGAATGGGAAGAATATTAACAGTGCATGGAATGCATTTAAAAAATACTTAGAATAAATAGGGTAGGAGTGAAATGGATGTGTAATCTTATCAAGCAAGAAATTTGTAAGAAAAGGATGTTGTGAAAATGATGTGAACGGATGAATATGAAAAGAAATTGGCTCCGCAAGCTAAAGATAATCCCCCAAAGAATTCTCTTGATATATTGCAAGTAAAAGAAAGAATGAATATGAAAGAATAACTACTGAATATAGATGGTGTGAGGGTGACAGATACAGAAAAGGTTTGAACTGAGTGCCTATTTTGCTAAAAGTTATCAACATGGTGTTATTAAGTTCACTGCTACTTCTTCACTGGATGAAGAAACTCAGACATATCAGGATAAGGTATTAAAGCTGTTGCACAAACTGAATAAGAATTCAGCAATAGGGAGTGATGGGATATCAGCACGTATGCTGAAAGTGTGTTCAGTTGAACTGGCTATTTTTTTTAACTAGGCTATATAATTTGAGTCTCAGAACAGGGAAGATTCCACAGGACTGGAAAGAATGTATGGTAATCCCATTGCACAAGGGTGGTGTAAAGACCGATGTATCTAACTAGCTATCTCAGAGGTGGTGGTGAAGATTTTGGAAACGTTGGTTAGGGCTCACATTCAGAAATGGGGTGACAGAGAATCTCTACTTTGCAATGAACAACAACAAGAGTTTATTAAGGGAAGGTCATGCTTTAGCAACTTGCTCACATTCTATAATAATGTTACCATTATGCTAGACAAGTGTAATGGATACACCATGATACTTTTGGATTTTGCTAAGGCTTTTTACAGAACACAGCATGGAAGACTGTTGCATAAATTGAGATTATGGGTTTGGATTATAAAATATTAGCATGGATAAGTGGATGGCTGACTGACAGATAGTAAATAAAATATCATACTATTTTCTTTATTATGTGGTGCACTCTCCAAGTTCTTTAAATCTTCATAGTAACATCACTTCAGCTGTTAAGCTATCATCTATGTGGCAAGCCAGCATCTGCACAACTCTCTCTCTCTTTTTGGTATGTTATCATTAGCAATATATACCATCCTTAATGTCACTTTTACTGGAAAAAATCAGTGTGTATCAAGCTACTCTTTTCATAAATAGACATTTAACATCATTTATGTTTAGTAATCATTTTTAATAATATACTAATAATCATTTATCATTTTAGATCAATGAGGAAGTAGCCAAACTTCTAGAGTTAAAAAATGCTTTAGGTGATGGAGTCGTCCAGAAATTTACTCTCAAAACACCCAAGGTTAGTATTGTGAAGACAGTGTGATTGTTGTGTGCTTAAATTAGTGTAAATTGTTTCGCCTTTTAAATGCTTCAACTTCCATTGTAGGAAAATGCAAGAGAATACTTTTATTATTTGCTGAAAATCAAATACACTGTGTGTAAGTGAAACATTTCTTTTGTAAAAACAGGTTGCTTGCTAAGTGGTTTAAAATTATGATGTAATGAATATTTAGTATGTCCCATAAAATAATGTGAAATTCATATCAAAGGCAAATTAAAAAAAAAAAAAAATTGTGGTAAACAAATCTAATTCAGTGATGAAAATCTGCTTACTAAAGGTTTTTTTATTTTATTTATTTTTTATTTATTTTTTTAATATTAACCTCACATGCAAAGTTAGAAAACCTGCAGTGAGCAAGCAGTTAAGAAGTCATAAGAACTATGGATGTTTTCCTTAAACAGGTAAAAAAGAAAACCTTGGAAAAAATTGAAGGATAGACTGTTTCAGAGAACAGAGGGAAGTAGATGAAATGGAAGAGGAAAGCTTAGTTTGCTAGGTTTGAAGCCAGACTGTGAATGAATGTTAATTAGTAGCTGCATGTGTTTTTTTTTAGCAGATTTAGAGAAAAGTGGAAAAATGATTGAAATGCGGAAGTTCCTGAAAAATATCTATAGGAAGGTGTGAAAGTAATTTTTGAGTGAATTTAGAGAATCATCATCATTACATAACTAGATTGCCATTCATCTCAATAGCATCAAGAATTTGTAGATATGTTTTTGGTGCATCATTCCAAATGTGAAATCGGCATTCTAATTGGGCGTTCAAGAAGATTGGAGTATACTGCTATTACTGTTATCAACAGAACTATGAATTGGTTTTGGGAGAAAATCATTCTTAGGAGGAAGGGAATGGCTGAAAGCACTAGAGTGGTGAGCATTCTGGTTGATAGAGAAATCTGGAGAGAAAGCATCATCCACCATAATCATAGTGAACAAACAAAGGAAGCTACCCACCCAGTTGCAAAAGGTAGAAAGCAACCACGAGATGGTAGTTAGATAAGCAGTGTGCTATATGTTGGACCTTATAAAATATATTCAATGTCAACAGCATTTTTATGCGTTGAATCAAAACCATGATTTGTGGTAATGTTAGTAATGACATCTTCTGTGGATTGAGGATGGCATAATCCATTTTAGTTGTGTGGTTGATTATTTGGTAACTTCAGGTGTTGTAAAATTGATTTTTCACGATTATTTTTGAAAAAAATTAGTATGGAGTAATGGGTCAATGATAATCTGAAGGCTGACTTTTATTTCCCTTTTTTCTATTGGATTGAATATATGCTTGCTTCCATGCTATAGATGCTGGATGAGTATGAAATATGTGAAGATGATAGGATAGGTATTGATTCTGGAGCCAAGTTTTGAACACATTGGGGAGTAAGCATACCAACAGACCAGAAACGTTTGATCTCTTTCTGGCAAAAGACCACATCACATCATTTGATCAAGTGTACCTATGCAGTGTATAGTTGGACAATACACAAGAAAATCATGACAGTGAAAATACAGTAATTAAAAGAACTCTACAAGTGAAGTATTACACACCATTATTGAATCTTAGCTTCAAGTTACTAACCACCTTTGTATACAGGAAGTACCATAAGGACTTGAGGTATCATGTATTTTTTAATTTGTAATTAATTCCTAAATGAAATAATTTTTCTGAGCATTACCTGTTTACTCTTGTTATAATTTAAATAAACAGGACTTATGAGTATATCCATAATCTGTTCAGTTTCAATAACTTCATCATTTTTTGATGGTGCTTTCTCATAGATCAGGTCATAGATAGATCAGGCTTGGTCATTGGTCAGCTATTTCAGATCCACCTCTATGTAGCATACTGTATTGAGACATGTATTTGAAAGTTTATTTTTCACTTGGTTAGACTATAAGAAATTTAGTTTAATCCTTTATCCAAGTGTAAGCAAACAAAGTTTGCACCTGAAAATATCTTCAGGACTGAATATGGTGTTGTACTACCTTACTGGGGTAAGGTAGTACAACAACAACAATGGGCAACTCGTAGCAAAAGTGGACCAAGCTAACATCACTCCTATCCCAGTATCTCCCACAGCTCCTTGTGGATATGTATAATGTTATGCATTAAGGAATTGGCCACTACCCAGACTAGTTTCGACCTTTATTGAGAACTCTTCAGTGGGAGCCAGGCCCAGAGTTGGAGATACCAGGCAGAAGCAATAGCAAGGTCATCCTTACCTATAGGAGTTGCCAAAAGGTGTGCCAACTTTTTTTATTAAATTACTCTGGATTTAGAGAAAGATGTTGAAAGTTTATTTTTCACTTGGTTAGACTATAATAAAATTTAGTTTAATCCTTTAGCCAAGTGTGAGCAAACAAAGTTTGTACCTAAAAATATCTTCAGGACTGAATATGGTGTTGTACTACCTTACTGGGGTAAGGTAGTACAACACCAATAGCGAGGTCCTACCTTGCTAAGGTAGGACCTCGCTATTGCTTCTGCCTGGTATCTCCACCTCTGGGCCTGGCTCCCATTGAAGAGACCTCAATAAAGGTCGAAACTAGTCTGGGTAGTGACCCTTCCCTTAATGCATAACATTATCTCCGCAAGGAGATGTGTTTTGCATTATGGGAGATACTGGGATAGGAGTGATGGTAGCTTGCTCCACCTTTGCTATGAGTTGCCCGGTGTTGTACTACCTTACCCCAGTCCTGAAGATATTTTCAGGCGCAAACTTTGTTTGCTCACACTTGGATAAAGGATTAAACTAAATTTATTATTGAGACATGTAATCTGCCCACATACGACATTGAGTTGCTATAGAATTAACTCTCTTGCATATGGAATGATATTAAAATTGTGTTCTTTGTTTATATACTTAACATTCAGTTACATAAGTTTAAAATAAATTTGCATTAATACTTCTAAAATAGTGATTATCTGTTATTTATAATGAATGCTGAACATTGTTTAATCATAAAACAAATGGGCATATTTACACAGCTCTAAAATGGCATAAATTGTTTAAAATAGTATAATTCATCTTAATTTTTAAAATAAACATAAGCTTGAATTAATCCTCTGACTTTTATTTATTTCCCAAAGGAAATATGGGAAACTTTTTTAGTTTTAACCTTATGGACATTAGGCCAGGTGCCTAATTTCCATACGGTCTCTATGCTTAGTCATTGCTAATTGAGTTTGCCTCTGCTGAGGTTTGTAGACTTATGGGTGAAAGAGTATGGTGAACATCTGCTGTTATCCTATATTCCTAATCCTTAACAGGTTAAGGATTAGGAATATAGGATAACAGGTTAAGGATATTCCTAATCCTTAACAGGTTATGAATAGTGAAATAGAGTTCTGCAGTAGATTTTTTGGAGTTGCAGGTTCAAAACATAAGTTTCTGTGAAGAAAACCCTGCCTACTTGCTTGCATCAAGGATCATTTTGGGAACAAGCTGATAAAAAGGCCTGGAAAAGTTTCTCTAGTCGATGACTGAATCCAGCTTATAATTTAAGTGAAGAGATCATTCAGTAGATGTCTTTCAATCTATCGCAGCAACCCATCTCGATATTTTGTTTAATCATTGTTAGAAATTTCACAGAAAAGGACATTTTGAAGTTTATTTTTGCAAGAAGCAAGATTCCATCAATTGCAAGAAGTTTATTACTGTAATTATTATTACATGAGCATCTCCATGGAGAGTGTATGCCTTATCAAAGTAGGCCCTGCCTTGATGAGGCTGTCTCCTTCCCCTTTGTTTCTGAATACTTTGGTGTTAGTGAACATAAAGTACAATAATCCCAAGGGCCTACAACTACCCTTACTCTTTATGTTAACTCTCCTGTTCTGATTTGTTAATGTGGTACTATCTTCAGAATTTTTTGTTCGTTCTTCCATTCACTTGCCTCACTGGTATTTGTACACCTGCTCCCCCTCCTCCTTCTAATAGTTCTAGGTTTCCTTGATTTTGCACTTCAAATCACACTCCTTTCAGCATCATTTTTTCCCAACTCGATTGAATGCCAAATCCATTCAAATTGAAACAATCTGCTTTATGTGAGTCCTTTCATCTCTTGAACACGTTTCACACCCACAAACTCCATGGTATTCCTCCTTAAACCATACCTATGCATTGACCCATTTTGAAACTATGGTCCTCCTCCTTAACTGGATTTGTGAAAGTTATTCGAAAGACAATTCAACAAAGAACATTTTTGCCATCTCACCTCTGTTTAGTGTAATCTTAATGTACACACCTTCCCTATAAATCCTAACACTGAAATGAACATCATCATCATCATCATCATCATCATCAAATTATTAACATGTACCCTCAAGGAGTGTACAGGATATGATAGTACTACATGAAAAATTTACATCATTACTAACTTCCCATCTACAATTTTCCTCCAAATCAATCTATTACTTGTCAAAACTCCAACATTATCAGATCTTATATTTCTATCGTCTAAGGCACTTTGTACCATATCAATCCACCTATATCTTGGTCTTCCTCTGGGTCGTTTTCCTGCCAACCTGGCAGAGAACACTTGTTTTGCTAATCTTTCCTCGCCCATTCTGTTTAAGTGACCATACCATCTGAGATTAGCTCTGCTAACGCATTCCTCGATGCTGACAATTTCAAGTTCTTTCCTAATATCCTTGTTTTTAATATGATATTGCCATTGATGCCATCTGTTCATGCCTCTAATCTTTCTCAGGACTCTCATATCTGCAGTCTCTAGTCTTTGGACAAGTGTTTTACTTCTGACCCAGCTCTCAGATCCATAAGTTAAAACTTGTTTGAACACTGTCTTGTATACAACTAATTTAGTGTTCTGACTAATTTCTCTCTTATTCCATATGAATTTATTCAATTGACTGCCTACCACACCAGCTTTGTTGATTCTGTTGTCTATTTCTATATTTAATTTACCATCTTCAGTAAAAATTGTGCCTAAGTAGCTGAAATGTTTTACTTGTTCCACAGGTTCTCCATTCACAACACAGTTGACATTTTCAATGATTCTGCCTATTTTCATTGTCTTTGTCTTTTTAATGCTGACCATCATACCATATCTATTACAACAGTTATTCAATTTAGTCAGGGAATCTTGCAAACTTGTAGCAGATTTATTTAGAAGTATAACATCGTCCGCATAAAGCAAAGAGCTGACATTAACTTCTCCAATTTTGATATCATGTTTAATACCACTTTCCTTCATAATGTGATCCATACAGATAATGAATAACAGAGGGGATAACGTACATCCTTGTCTCACACCAGATTTAACATTAAACCATCTTCCTGTACTTCAATTCTAACTGTGACTTAAAACTCAAATAAAGACTAAGTATTGCTTGATATAATGCCCATTGAAACTACAGTCATATGGTGTCAACAAAGCTATTGAATAGCTTCTCTCTTGGCACCTTGTCATATGCCTTTTCCAGATGGAAAAAACTTAAATACAGATCTTTGTTATATTCCCATGCTTTCTCAACTGTTTGTCGTAAAGTGAAGATCTGATCCTGACAGCCTCTATTTGGCCTGAATCCAGCTTGTTCCTCACCATGCTTCTCTTCCACAATCCTTCTCAACGATTTCTCAAGTATACTTGCATAGATCTTGCCAGGAACACTCAGTAGGGAAATACCTCTGTAATTCTCACATTCAGTTTTATTTCCCTTTTTATATATGGGTACTATGAGAGCTCTACTCCAATTACTCCAATCATCGGGAATTTGTCCCTCTGTCCAGGCTTTCTGAACTATGCAGTGCAGCCACTGTAAGACTTTTATACCACCATACTTCAGCATTTCTGGTCGAATATCATCTACTCCTACTGCCTTTCCACATTTCAAGCCTTTGATGGCTTTTTCTACTTCAAGTATGGATATGTATTCCTGACTGTATGCCTGTTGAGTGTTTTTTACCACTGTGCTATCACTGCTTTTCATTTAGCAATTTTTCAAAGTAATTACTCCATACTTCAAGTATATCTTTTTCTCCTGTTTTCATGTCACCTTTATCATCTCTAATTCCTTTTACAGCACTCTTTCCTCCATTTCTAAGCTTCTTCAACAACCTCCAGAATATCTTTCCACCTTCTTGATATTTATTTTCTATGTTCTTGCCAAAGTCCTCGCATGACTTTTGTTTAGCTAGTTTTACACAGTGTTTCGCTTTCCTACATTCGTCTCTGTATTCTCTAAGAGCAAAAGCTGACTTTCCAGGAACTTTTGATATGATTTCTTCTTTTCCTTCACTGCCTCTTTAACTTCTATGTCCACCATGGAGTTCTGATTTTTCTATCCTTGCAGACGACCTTACCACATGCCTCTCTGGCTGAATCAATCAGGGTTTTCTTCAAGGCTTGCCACTGAATCTCCAAGGTTTGGTTCCTGTTCTCAGACTCTTTCATTTTTTCTTCAATAATCTTTGTGTATTTTAGTCTACAGTTCACATCTGAGAGCTGCTCAACTTTTATTCGCTTTAAAACTTTCTTACATGTTATTCTTTTCAATATGAAATTCAATTTTATCCTGCTCAAGACTAAATAGTGATCGCTTCCAATTTCAAATCCTCTGTACACTCTGGTGTCCTGCACCAGGGAGAAAACATCACTATCAACAATAACATAGTCAATGAGACTTTTCTTATTCCTTGCCTCTTCTCTCCATGTGAATTTGTGCACATTTTTATGTTGGAGCATGGGGTTAGTAATAACCAGTCCATGTCCTGAGCAGAAATCCAACAGGTATTTGCCATTATTATTAGCTTTGCTGTGTTCTCCAAATTTTCCCAAAATATTTATGTATGTCTGACAATCATTTCCTACTCTGCTATTTAGATCCCAACAAGGACCAACTTTTCCTTTTTCATTGTGTCAGTTGCTTTTTCTAAAGCATGAAAAAATTCCTCCACTTCTACCTTAGTATAACCTTCTGTGGGACCATATGCACAAATAAGTCTCATTGTCCGATTCCCCATTCTGATATTAGCCCACATCACTCTACTTGAGACTGC
This sequence comes from Typopeltis vanoorti, assembly GCF_054136105.1. NCBI lineage: Eukaryota > Metazoa > Arthropoda > Arachnida > Uropygi > Thelyphonidae > Typopeltis > Typopeltis vanoorti. The sequence goes on from NC_143554.1 coordinate 92,468,888, forward strand.
CTGCCATTCAAGAAGATTGGTCTCGTATTTTGTGTTGAATACTATAGCTAATCCTTCTTTTCCTTGATTGTCATTTCCTGAATATAACATTTTATATTTTTTGCTCCAAAAGATATCACCAGTTTTTGTTTTTTTTGTTTCAGTCACCCCTATTATGTCGATCTGGTACTTATCTAATTCTTCAGCTAGCTCCATTTCTTTGCCATTCAGGCTTCTTATGTTGATAGTACCGATCTTTAACTCTGGTGATGTTGAGTTGGGGTGTGCTTTCAGATTACTGAAATGAACAAATGAAAACAATGCGTGAACTTTATTTTTAATGAAGACATAAAAAATAAAAATGTTCAAATGAAGCAAAAATAATTATTTATCCTAAACAATTATAAAATAATTGTATAATTCTTCATACCCACTTTAATGAGATGAATGTTGCTGCATTCAACCAGTTAGGACAGAAAATTGAGGAATATCATATTTGGCATCCAATCAATTTTTTAAACTTTGTCTTCACACCGACTAATGTTGAAAATCCCAGTTTCATATAGATAGGTTGTAGCAAATGGGATGATTAAGGCTAAAAAGAGCATTACTTGCCAAAACTGGGTATCCAGCCATTTGGGAACACTAAAATTCAATAAGAATTTGATTAATGAAATTTTGCCTTGACAGAGATTTGCTCTGTAGTTCGATGAGACTGGATTTATTGTAACAATGTACAACTAAAAGATTCATAAGTGATAGTTTGCAAAACCCTGATTTAATGAACGACAATTCATCGAATGGGTTGGATAACTGGGTGGAGACTTCCACATGGCCTTTTTTGGAATGTGGAGAACTAACCAAGGCTTTTGACCTGATGTTCAATCCTCACCTTCTCTTGGTGCAACCTGTTGGGTATCTACCTGGATACTGAACAAATGAGGATGGATTCAATGTTATGCATTAAATGGGAGGGGCCACTACCCAGACTAGTTTCGACCTTTATTGAGGTCTCTTCAGTGGGAGCCAGGCCCAAGTGGAGATACCAAGGCAGAAGCAATAGCAAGGTCATCTCCTCCTATAGAAGCTGCCAAACGTGTGCCACCTTTTTATTAAATTACTCTGGATTTAGAGAAAGATGTTGAAAGTTTATTTTTCACTTGGTCAGACTATAATAAATTTAGTTTAATCCTTTATCCAAGTGTGTGCAAACAAAGTTTGTGTCTGAAAGTATCTTCAGGACTGAGGTAAGGTGGTACAATACCGGGCGACTCCTTGCAAAGGTGGAGCAAGCTACCAATAAAGGTCGAAACTAGTCTGGGTAGTGGCCCTTCCCATTTAATGCATAACATTATACATATCCGCAAGGAGATGTGTTTTGCATTATGGGAGATACTGAGATAGAAGTGTTGGTAGCTTACTCCACCTTTGCAAGGAGTCGCCTGATGTTGTACCGCCTTACCTCAGTCCTGAAGATACTTTCAGGCACAAACTTTGTTTGCACACACTTGGATAAAGGATTAAACTAAATTTATTATAGTCTGACCAAATGAAAAATAAACTTTCAACATCAATGATCTGACCATTATGAATCCTTGACGTAGTGTCACAGAAATTATAGATACCTGTTAAAGGCTTAATGATATGAAATCGGTATAGAGAAAGAATTAAACCAATTTCACAGAGACATCATCAGGGAATACAGTATAAAACTGTCTGTCACTCTCTTACACACACGCACACACAAAATAAAGTGGAACCTAGTAGACAAAAGGCTAGAGTTGTTCTAACTAGGAAGGTTGTCCTCCATACTGGCTAGAAGCCTAGATTGTAACAAAGAATCCCTAAGAATTAATGTTTCCCATGTTTTGGGAAGTTTAACACATCTTTATTTATTTGAATTAGGTTGATTTTTAAAAGTAGCTGCAGATTCTTAAAAAAAAAAAAAAAAAAAAGTCTTTTCCAAACTTGTTGCAATGGAGTATTGTTTTTTCCTATTCAAGTCTGTGTGAAGTGGTCAGTTTGATTGATGGCCATCACTATTACAGATGTATTTTTTGTCTTTTTCTAAATAGATGGTGGCTGATCTTTCAGTCTGTTCACAGAAGGCCACTTGCAAGAACAAGGAACTATACACATTAGGAAAAACTAGAACATTGGAAATTACTCTTGAAATGGGACTTGAAGGCACTGCGCAGATTGTATTTTTTAAAAATTCTATAAATTTCTGGCTGAAAATAGGATGAATGAGAAGAGATCTATGATATTTCTTTTCATTCATCAGGAGGAAAAAACTTTTTTAAAAGTGTTAAGGTGTCGTTCAAGAGGATATTGGGAAAGAGATAGGTGAAATCAAAACTGACCATTATACAGAATTATTTCTTCCTAATTAGAATTCTAGATTTTTATCTACTAGGGTTCACTTTATTTTGTGTTACAATTTTATATTGTACTTTCTGATGTCTTCATGACTGATACAAAATATTGGAAGCATTAAACATGAAGGCAAGGCTGTTTTCATTCCATTAAGCCCTTAATGTAAGTTCTATCCAGCACTTAAGCCTAAACACAGACAAGATTATTTTACAAACTTTTTTTATTTTATTTTATTTTTTTATATTTTTGATATATCATTGGACCCACTATTTTTGTTGCATTTACAGAGATTGCTACCTGGGTAGATTTTCCATTAAAATATTAATAAATAGACATGGTTATTTTGCCATCTTTCTCTGCTAAAATGACAGTCAGCTTCTGAATCAGTTAATATTAGTAATTATGTGCTGGTGAAAGAGTAATGTGTCTAGGCCATGAGGCAAAATGGAGAACATGTATCTTAGCCAGATAGGTTTAAAAGGAAAGCTCATAATTAGGTTTAATAGAATGAATATAGCACAGAGAAATACTTAAACAGAGTTTCATCATTCCAGTAATTCATTTCACTTATAGAGACATTCTGGGATAGAATATAAAAATCGTATTAACACTGAGTAAAGCACACACACGCAGCAGTAAGTGGAAGAAGTTCGAATAGAAGCATAAAGTTCTATGAGGGGGGTGCCCTCTAAGGATATTGGTGGCTGGCCTTTTGGCTGTTGGGTAGGAGGTTTTAAGAAATAATGTTTACCAAATCTTGGGAAGTTTAACAGAACCATCATGTTTATTTAGATTAGGGTTCTTTAATATTTTGCTTGCTGATTCTTAAGAAATGTCTCAAGTTTGTATTGCTACAGTGATACACAGTAGTGTTTTCTCATTTGATTCTGTGCACGATATCCAAGGGATGGATACCTTGAATCTTTGCTGTATTCATTCCATTAAACATAATTATTGAGAATACAGTTCAGCATATCTTATTTATTCTCAATTGACATTCTTATTATTATTTTGTACACTAATGCGAGAAGCATTTGGAACAGGAGGGAATTTTTGGCATTAGCTCTTTTTGGCCAAAAGTTATTGATATTAGCAAGGTATGTCTAACAGAAGATAAGATCAGTACCCTCAACAGGGTGTAGCATAGAGGCAGCCTGCCTCAAGGCGCCGCTTAATAAGTATGTTCATTCAGCCATATTATGTTAGGTGCTGTATTATGGCAACAAGATATTTTACAAATATACGGCTTTTGGTTTACCAAATAAAAAAGGTGCCATTTCCTATTGATAGTTAAATATGTACTTAATATATTTTATTAATAAATTTTATTAATTACTCATGGGCTTACTTTAGTGAGTACGGGCATGGCAAACCCGAGGTACCTGATGCTGGACCATGCCTTACTTCATGTAATATACATCTGTTATATTATCTGTAGACTGGGTCTCTCCCCTTCTTTCTTTGCTTCTTTCTTCTCTTCTTGCTCCTTACCCCAATGCTATTAGACTATTCAAGGGCTAGGGGTGAATCTTTCCTATCTTGCTATGTCATTTTGCCTTATGCAGCCACCGAAGGGGGGGGCCCAAGCTAGCCCCAATAGGTGCTGGTCCCAAGCCCGGATAAATGGCGAGGGTTGACATCAGGAAAGGCATCCATTCCTAAAACTTCACTGCCAGCTCTAGCTATGATCAAATGAGTTGAAAAGAAAGTGATACAAGGGCTAGAGCATACCCCTTAAGCGACGTGCAGCCACATCGCCCTATAGCTGTGAGAAGTGGACGAGGGCTACTGCATCAAGGGCAGATGCAGTTAAAGAAGCGAGCCCAGCAAGTGGAGAGAATATTGCAAGTGGGAACATTGAATGTTTTAAGCATGACTGAAAAGGGAAGAGAGGTAGCAGACATGATGAGGAAGAGGAAGTTGGACATTTTGTGTGTGCAGGAGACAAGGTGGAAGGGGGGAAAAGGCGAAGGAACTAGGAGACGGGTATAAATTGTTATACTGTAGCAAATAAAGAGGGAAGAAATGGTTTCGGAATTGTGGTGTGTGTGTGTGTGAGAATGAAGGGCGAAGTACTGGAAATGGGTAAGAGGAACGACAGGATCATACGAATGAAACTGGGTCTTGGAGAAGAGCAACTGGTCATCTTATGTGTATACGCCCCACAAGTTGGCTGTACAGCAGAAGAGAAAGATGAATTCTGGAACGTGCTAGATGTAGAAATGAGGGAATGGAAGAAAACAAGATGGGTAATTGTCGGAGGAGACTTGAACGGTCATATCCTATCCCAATGGCTTTAACAGGCCTTTAAGGCCCACAACCTTCCAAGCATGCCTTGGATTTCGTAGCCAAAATATGAGGATAGAATGGTCACTCCTATGCGTCAAAGTATTCTTGGTTGCATCCCTGTGTGTTCACGGGGCTGGTTTGCCTGCTTGTGGTATGAAAAACCACAGATAAACTGTGGAAAAAACCCTGCTGTCCATGCCCAAGACGGGCTAACTGGCTATGACTGAGGAAGATCCTTCAGCTCCTCACGTCTCTGATGGAAATCGAACCTAGGACACGCCTTCCCCAAGCATATGGTTGCAAAACCACTTGGCTAACCATGCAGACCGAACGGTCACATAGGGAGACAGAATAGGGACTGTGAAAGGGTGCATGGTGGCCATGGAGTGGGAAGGAGATGAACCAGAAAGGAGAGAGGATTTTGGACTTCACAGCAGCATTTGATCTGGCAATTGTGAACTCCTTTTTCTGTAAGAGGGAAGTGCATTTGATAACATTTAGAAGTGGCAACAACAGTTTACAGATTGACTACATTTTGACTAGAAGAAAGCATCTTAATGCAGTAACAAATTGTAAGGTAATCCCAACAGATCAAGTGGCACAGCAACACCGGCTGCTGTGTGCAGACTTTAAAATAAGGTCGAAGATAAGAACCTTTGGAAGCCATGGGAAGAAGACAATTAAGTGGTTTCGCTTAAAAGAAGAGAGTGTGAGGAACCATTTTAGGGAGAAGGTGTTAGGGAGAGAATTTTGGATGAACTAGAAAGTGTACAAGATTGATGGAGACATAATTCAAAAGCAATTCTAAACTGCAATTGAAGTGCTTGGTGAAATATCCAGAAAGATTAGAGAGCAGAAGGAGGGTTGGTGGTGGAATAATAATGTACAAGACGCAGTGACGGTTAAGAGGAAGGCAAAGCAGAAGTGGGACGAGTCGAGTGGAAGAGGACAGAGAGAAAAAGCGAGAAGCCAAGAGAGTTGTTGCACAGGTGAAGGCTATGGCGTATCAAGATCTTTATGATCAATTAGAAACAAAGGAACGACAGAGAAAGATTTATCGATTGGCAAAATGTAGAAATAAGGCATCAAAGGACATCGTACATTTGAGACAGATCAAAGACTCTGGAGGAAGGGTATTAAGGAGGGATGTGGATATAAGAAACAGATAGAGAATATACTTTGAAGGGCTTTTGAATGAAGAAAATGCAAGGACTCACAGAGAAGTGGGGAAGCCTTATGAGGGGATAGTGCAGAACATTAGTAGAGTGAAAGAGGCCATAAAGAGGATGAAGAATGGAAAATCGGTGGGCCCTGACAGGATTCTAGTGGAGGCTTGGAAGGCACTGGGGGAAGAGGGAGTTGACCTGCTGTGGGACCTGTTAATAAAAGTTTGTCAATAGGAAAATATACCCAAGCAATGGAAGAAAAGTACTCTTGTCCCCATCTACAAGAGTAAAGGGGGGATGCACAAGACTTCAAGAATTACAGAGGAATAAAGTTGATGTCCCACACAATGAAAATCCTAGAGAGGGTTCTTGATGGAAGTATAATATAAGACTTCCTCAGTCTTTTATTAAAGACTGAGGAAGGAGGTGGATATTGCAAAGGAACAATTTGGCTTCATGCCTGGTCGATCGATGAGAGATGCTATCTTTGGGTTACAGCAAATGATAGAAAAGTTTTGAGAGAAGCAACGGGAGCTACATCTGGTATTTATTGATCTGGAGAAAGCGTATGATAGAGTGCCGAGGCAAGAAGTCTGGAAGTGTCTGAAGGAGAAGAAGGTACCGGAGAAATATGTCAGGCTGGTGCAGGAGATGCACAGAAATGTGAAGACAAGAGTTCAGACCTGCCTGGGAGAAACAGAAAGTTTTCCAGTGACAGTTGGCTTGCATCAAAGGTTGGCATTAAGTCTGTTCCTGTTTAATATTGTGAAGGAGGAGGTGAGAGAAGACGCTCCTTGGACTATGTTGTAAGCAGATGACATTGTGCTGTGTGAAGAATCAAGAGAAGAAGTGGCAGCTAAACTGGAAAGTTGGAGGAAAGTACTAGAAGAGAGAGGTATGAGACTGAGCAGAAGTAAGACAGAGTATGTGTTGCAAAGTGGATGTCAGCCAGGAGACAAATCTGGAGCTGGAAGGAAATATCATCAGGAAGGTCAGGGACTTTAGATACTTAGGTTCAACAATGAAAGAGGATGGCGAGGCTGAGAAGGAAGTGGAATGCAGGATGGAGGAACTGGAGAGAGAGAGAGATGGCTGGAGTGCTATGTGATAAGAGGGTGCCGATCAATCTAAAAGGCAAAATCTACAGGACAGTAGTGAGACCAGCTATGACATATGCTATGGAAACTGTGGCCCTGAGGAAAAATAACATCAGCAGGATGGAGGTAGCGGAGATGAGAATGCTTAGGGGGATGTGCGGTGTGACCAGAAAGGATCATCTGAGAAATGACTATGTAAGGGGAACGTAGTGAAAGTTACGAACTTAGGAGCAAAGATACAGGAGGCAAGGTTGAGATGGTTTGATCATGGGATGAGGAGGGAAGAAGAGTCATGCAGATGGATGTGCAGGGGAGGAGGAAGCACAGGCGGCCAAAGAAGAGATGGAGGGAGATAGTGGAGGAGGACTCGAGGATGAAGAACTTGGATGTGGCTACAGCCCAAGACAGGAGGTTGTGGAGGAGACTCACTACAAACAGCGACCCTACTTAAGTGGGAAAAGCTGTAGAAGAAGAAGATTAATAATAAAAAAAAATTATAATCATACATACTAAAACTAAACATTTTAGAACCCACTTATTAGATACTTAAGGAAACAACCCATAAAGTATCGTGTGATGTGAATTTTATAAACTTTTATAGTCTATTCAAATATTTAGTTAAATATTATTATATTATGTTTTCCATTAATGTTTCTCTTATATTAAAAACAAAATAACAATTGGAGATTTTCTTATATTTTTGTCTTATAATCCATCAGGGGCGATATTTAATTGTTTGTCTCAGAGCGCCATCTAATCTGGCGACAGCCCTGGATAAGATAATATAGTAATTAGTTAGAATGTGAATGCTATTAGTATTTTCAGAACAAATAGAGCAAACAAGGTTGAAAAAGGGGTATTACTGATGATAGCAGATGAATTGCTATCATCAGTAATACCCCTTTTTAGTATTCCATTTTTAGCTTTCCATTTCACTAATACCCCTTAATAGGAGGGATTAAGTGAAATGGAAAGCAGTACATTTGATTCCATATATTGTGAGATAGAGGCTAACAGGACACAATATATAGTTGGGTGTTACTGTAGGCCAAGGAATGCAAGGAATGATGTGAATGATATGCATCAGCAAATCAACTCAGCGAGTAGAGGATTGTTATGAGGAACTTCAACTATAGGGTAGCAATTTGATAAATATTATAAAGCACAGGTCAGAAGGGTGACTGGTATAGTAAAGAAGGCAAAAAAAAGATGAAATTAGTTGTGTGAGCCAAAGATAATTTGCAGGTGATCTTTCAGTGTGGTGTGGCAAGGAAAAGGAAGAATGACTATGGCATAGTTATTTTGACGGATACTGATAGTAGATAGACAAGTGACTTGAGCAAATGAAATAGTTGAATTACTGAGTGATCTCAATGCAAAAGTGTATCATCCAGGTGTGGAGATATTATAGTAACAGATTATTATTATTATTATTATTATTATTCAGGCCTCCAAGGAGTCAAAAGACTCATCGAGGGAGGTCCTTCCTAAGACATAAAGTCTGTCAAGACTCACTGAGGGGAGGTCCCCCCCCCCCTGAGAAACACAAAGTCTATCATAGAACTCTTTAAACTCACTGACCGTTCTCGCTCCCACCACTCCATCAGGCAATGCATTCCACGGCTCAACCACCCTCCACACAAAGAAACCACTCCTTACCCTCTTGCTCACAGTTTCCTTTCGTAACTTCCAGGAATGGCCTCTTGTCATCACTCCTTCCCGCTGATCAACCAAGCGAAAGAACTCCCCAGTGTCAACCCTGTAACCACCTCTCAACAGTTTAAGTCTCAATCATATCACCTCTCCTTCTTCTATCCACCAAACTCTGCAGTCCACATTCTCTCAGCCGATCCTCATAACTATCCTTGTACAGTCCTGAAACCATCTTTGTCATCCGTCTTTGTATCCTTTCCACAGTTAATTTATCCCCTTCAAATCCTTGGGACCAAATCTGAGAACAATAGTCCAAGTGTGGTCTGATCAGAGACTTATACAATGGAATGATAACCCTCTTATCTCTGCAGGTCAGTGTCCTTCTCATAATAGCAGCAATCCTCTGTGTTACCTTCACCACCTTTGCAATATGTCCCCTAAACTTCAGGTTTCTATCAATCATCAACCCCAGATCTCTTGTCTCCCCTACTTCCTCCAGTATAACTCCTCCCATAGAGTATGCAGCATCCCATCGATGTTTCCCAAACCTCAAGACCTTACATTTTGCTGCATTAAACTGACCCCCATTCATTTGCCCATCTATCTAGCTTATTTAAATCCTCTTGCAGGGCTACCACATCTGCACTATTACTAATAATCCTTCCCAGCTTCGCATCATCTGCAAACAACTGAATATCCCCCTGCAATCCACTGGCTATGTCATTGATATAAAGGTTAAACAATATAGGTCCTAGTACTGAGCCCTGTGGGACCCCACTTGTAACCCTCTGCCTCCTGGAAACTGCTCCACCATACACAACTCTCTGATACCTATCAGACAGCCAATCCTGAATCCAGTTGACCAATCTGACATCCAGACCCATGTGCTGCAACTTAAATATCAGCTTATCATGTGGCACCCTGTCAAATGCCTTCGCCAAGTCTAAGAAAATTGCAGTATATGCCTTTCCCTCATCTAATGTTCTTGTAACTTTATTATAAAAGGCTAGCATATTGCTAAAACAAGAGCGTCCTTTCACAAATCCATGTTGATTCTCACAGATAACATTACCCTCATCTGCCCAATGCTGTACACGGTCCCTCACTACTTTCTCCAAGATCTTAACAACTACTGATGACACACAGACTGGCCTATAATTAGACACTTCCAGTCTGTTACCACCCTTATGCAATGGCACTATCTTACCTTCCTTCCATTCCCTGGGCACCTTTGCCAAAGCCAGACTTTCATTGAAAAGCCACGTTAAAGGTACTGTCAATTCCCTAGCACATTCTCTCAAAACTCGTGGCGAAATACCATCCAGTCCCACAGCTTTACTGACATCCAGAGTACTCAGTATCTGAAACACACTCTCCTCCTGTACCTCTAGACCTCGTACCAGTCCTATCCCTCTAGCATTAAAACTGACTCCTCTAGGATGAAATACTCCAATAAAGTGTTCATTGAACAATTCCACTATATCCTCTGCATCAGTCACTCTATTCCCATTTTTATCCCACAATATCATTCTTCCACAGTCATTTCTCCTCCTACTGGCCACATAGCTAAAAAATTCCCTAGGATTTTCTTTGGATCTTAGGGCCAATCTCCTCTCATATTCCAGTTTCGCTTTCCTTACCACACTAGTCACTCTTCTGGCCTGTGTCTTATATTCCTCATGCATCTCTTCACCTATCTCCTTATATCTCTTCCATAGCCTCTTTTTCGCATGCAATTCCTGTTTAATATTGTTTGTCATCCACTTTACTCCAAATTGCGTCCTCTTCTTCACTCGTGGTATACAACTTACCATTGCTGATAACAAATATTCTTTCACAATTTCCCACGCACTGGTGATATCCCGGCCTTCCAATTCCTCCCTCCATGAAACTTCCCGAAGTTGACGTCTAAGACTATTATAATCACCTGCCTTATAATTCCACATAAGTTCCCGTCTCTTTGATACTCCTGCATGTCTATTCATTTTCCAAGTCAACACCATATGGTCACTCTCTCCAACTGGTGGGAGAGACGTCAACTCAGTTATTATCAACTCTTCTGATGCTATAACCAAATCCAAAATTTTTGAACCTCTTGTTCCCTCTGTTACATGTTGCCTAAGACATTTGTCCCTCAAGAATTCTAGAAATTCCATTCCCCTATTGCTACATGCATCTTCCTCTCTCCAATTTATACTACTGAAGTTAAAATCTCCCATAACAATCATTCTTCTTGCACTTGCCAAACTTAACTGTCTAAACATCTCCTGGTCCCCATCCTCTGTGCTCCTGGGTCTGTAGCAACACCCCACTAAATATCCTGTCTTGCCTACCTCTACCTCACACCATACGCTCTCAAAATCTCAAGATGTGACAAGAGCTGACATTTAAACAGAAGTAGATGAAGCAGAGAGTACAGGCTATTACAGAACCTTGATGTGAATACAGCTGTGGGGTTATGGGATATCAGCTCAAATATTGCAAGAATGTGTTGGACTAAAGGCAGTGCCTTTGACCAGATTGTTTAATTTGAATTTCAGCTGTGGTAGAGCCTCAAGGGAATGGAAAGAAGACAGAATAGTTTCATTGCATAAAGGAGGCTATAAGACAGACGTAGTTAATTATTAACTGAACAGCATCTCAGGAGTGATGGTCAAAGTATTGGAGAATTTGATTAAAAGCAAGATTGAGGACTGGATGGATAGAAATCAGATACTGTATGTAGAACAACATGGTTTGTGAAAGGTAGGCCATGCCTCAGTAATATACTCAATTTTTATAATGATGTAACAGCTGAATTGGATAAGGGAAATGGCTACAAAATGATACTATTTGACTTTGGAAAAGCATTTGACATGGTATTGCATGAAACTCTGTTTTATATAAACTGGAGCAAATAGGTCTGGATACGAAGCTGGTGAGATGTATAAAAGGGTTGCTAATGGATAGACATCAGAAAGTAGTTTATGAAGGAGTTGAGTTCAGTTAAAGGCATGTGACTAGCAGTGTGCAACAGGGCTCTGTACTCAGGCCTGACTGAGGGGGAAACATTCAGTTATTTGCTGATGTAAAATTGGGTAGAGCAGTAGTTAATAAGGATAATCTGAAAATCTTGCAGGATGACTTATATAGCCTAACATTATGGCCAAAGAAGAATGGCTGTCAGTTTAATATAACAACCTGTAAGGTTATGCATTTTTGAATGAAAAGATTATCAACTACATTAATGGAACTGAACCTCAAGAAATTACTGAGATTAGGAATTTGGGAGTACCATTGGGCTCTGCATTAAAGTTCAGATGCTATATCATAAAATTACTTTGTTATTGAAGAACACACTAACTAGCAGAATAAGGAGGTCATCATATCTCTTTGCACAGCCACATCTTGACTGTTATACACAGATCTGGTAACCTGGGTTCATTGGAGAGGTAGAAAGGATCCAGAGGCAGGTGATCAAAATGGTGGTAGGTCTATAGGATGCTGCTTATGAGGGCAAATTGAAGCTTTATGGATTACAGAACTTGGCAGATGAGAAAAAGGGGAACGGATATGATAGAGACATTACTTAAAGGTTGTTATAGGATTGACAAAGATGAAGTTTTTCCATAATGACTAGCATGGTGAGAAGTAAGAGTTATCCTTGAAAAATTAGGAGTTTAGTTAGTAAGGGTGTGAAGGGCTAGATTTTTTGCTTTGAGGGTGGTGAATGAGTGGAATGGATTGCCAGATTCATTTGAGTCTCTGTCAGTGAATCTTAATGCCAGAATAGGAATGAAAAAAAAAAAAAAACAATAATATAGAAAAATTTGGAGAACCAACAGTAAACTAAAATGGAAAGTGGTTCATTGATTATATAATAATTTTAAAATAATGAATACATTCTACAATACATAAAAGTATACATAAATATACATGATGTGCAAGAGGACAAAAATCAATAATAGACTACTTTATAGCAAATGAAAAAACAGCAGACCTCTTCCTAGATGTTAAAGTCAGAAGAGCACTAGAAATCGACATAGATCACTATTTAATGCAGGCAAAACTAAAGTTTCCACCAAACTGGTTACAAAATATACAAAAAAATAAACAAACTAGAGAAACAAAATCTAATTACAAAGTAAGAACTACTGAATGATTCTGGTATAAGAAATTTATACCAGAGGATTAGTAACTACTTAGAAAAAATACAAGAAAATGAGGACATTGAGAAAGAATGGAATAATATAAAAGAAATTAATGTATCAGCAGCATATGAAAATGTAGGAACGCACAAAAAATATCATAAAAATAAAAAATTACATATATGGGACAATGAAATAAAAACAATAATTGAAAATAAAAAAAGCTGGCTTAGTAGCAAAAAACAAGAAGATAAAATTTTATATAAAAAAAGATGAGCAATAGCCAAAAGAGAAACCAGAAAGAGACAGAGAAAGCTGGGAAAAATTTGTATCATATCTAGAAAATGACATATACAAAATAAGACCCAGTGCGTATAAAATACTAAAACACATGAATGCATATATAAAAGAAACTGCAAATATAAATTGTGAAATAGATGTAAAAGAATTCTTGGATTACTTTACAGATCTTTGGACAGATAATACTAACATCAAAAAAATTACACCAAAAACTTACAAAATACTTTACATGATATAATAACAATGAAACAATTAAAGGACAACCTAAGTAAAGTAAAAAATGGCAAATCAGCAGGAGAAGATAGGATAAACTCCAAACTGTATAAATTTGTGGGAAAAAATTTCATCAAAGATTATTAAAATTTTTAAATAAAATATATACAAATGAACAAATACCAGTAGAATACAGTATAGTAATATCTATATATATAAAAAAGGGGATAATAGAAAACCTACTAATTACAAATATATAGTTTATTGAATACATGCTACACAATATATATTAGAATACTTAATGAAAAATTGAAAATATACAGTGAAAAAAATATATAAATAAATAAAAAAATATATAAAAAATATTATTAGAATGTCAAAATAGATTTAGAAAAGGATGCTCTATAATGGATGCAGCTTTCTGTTTAAACTTTCTTATAGAAAAAAGAAGAGAATTTAATTTAGAAACTCATCTTTTGTTTATAGATTATGAAAAAGCATTTGAGAAAGTAAAAAGATATGTACTGTTTGATAGATATATTACAAAGAATAAATATACCTATTTTACTACATGCAATATTGAATATATACAAAGATAATGAAATAAAAATAAATGAAAAAATGTCTGAAAAACAATCTATGAACTAAAGAGTAAGACAGGAATGCCCTCTGTTTGCATCACTTTTCCATATTATATTAATGAAATATTAATGCAGTGGAACACCTTAAACAATCCAGGTATAAAAATTTCCTGGAATAAAAAAAAATATGCTATTATTTGCAGATGATCAGGTAATAATATCAGATAAGGAAGACAATTTATAAAGAGCAATATATAATTTAAACATTATAGTAGAACAGTTTGGAATGACAATTTCTATAGATAAAACTAAAACAATAGCATTTTGTGGACAAACTCCGGTTAGAAGTAAAATAGTTATTAATACTAAAATAATAGAACAGATAATTACTTTCAGTTATCTTGGATGTGAAATATCATATGAAGGAGAAAAGAGACATAAAAACTTCAAAAGTTTTACAGATTATAAGCCTGATAAATAGAACACTCAATCCAAATATAGTACAAAAAGAAATATACAATACTTTAGCAGTGCCCATGTTATTATATGGCAGTGAAATAATGTGGGCAATAAATGAGATAAAACAAGATGCCGGCCTGGTTGGCCAAGTGGCTAGCATATCCACTCTCCAGCCGAAACTAGTGGTTAGCATATGAACCAAGTGGCTAGCATATCCACTCTCTAGGCTGTGGGTTTGAATCCCATCATGGGCATGGATGTTTGTAATTGTCTGTGAAAATACTAGTGGTGGGTGGTAGATGGCATTGGTGTAGATGATGACTGTAGTTTGAGAATTGGGTTGAGACAGAGTTGTAGAGTAGGTACCCTCCCTCGATGAGTCTTTGGACTCCCTGGAGGTGTTATATAATAATAATAAACAATGAATAAAAACAAGTGAAATGAGATTTATGAGAAGAACTGCAAAATATACCTTATTAGACCAAAACAGGAACGAAAATATTTTAGAAGAACTATAATAAATTTAGTTTAATCCTTTATCCAAGTATATGCAAACAAAGTTTGTGCCTGAAGTATCTTCAGGACTGAGGCAACTCGTAGTAAAGGTGGACCAAGCTCTCATCACACCAAGTGGAAAATAAACTTCCAACATCTTTCTCTAAATCCAGAGTAATTTAATAATAAGGTGGTACACCTTTTGGCAACTTGTATAAGTAAATATGACCTCTCCATTGCTTCCCTTAGTATCACTTCTGGCTCCCACTGACGTTTTTAGGCCCTTCCCTTAATGCATAGCATTATACATGTCTGCAAGGAGATGTGCTTTGCATTATGGGAGATACTGAGACAAGGAGTGATGAGAGCTTGGTCCACCTTTACTACGAGTTGCCTCAGTCCTGAAGATACTTCAGGCGCAAACTTTGTTTGCATACACTTGGATAAAGGATTAAGCTAAATTTATTATAGCCTAACCAAGTGGAAAATAAACTTCCAACATCCTTTTAAAAGAACTAAAAACCAAATCAATAGAAGAAAAACTAAACAATTATAACAAAAATGGATAGAACATGTAAACCGAATGGCCAACACCCGATATCCTAAACAAATACTAAAATATAAACCAGTTGGAAAGAGAAGGCTGGGTAGACCTCAAAAAAAGTTATTGAATGGATAATGAGACCACCAGAACAGACCAATATGGTCTATACCTGTAATTAGCATTGTGATGATGATAATTATTACGTGACACCTCCAAGGAGTCCAAAGACTCATCGAGGGAGGGCACTTACTCTACAACTCTCTGTCTCCACTACCACCACCACTAGTATTTTCACAGGCAATCACAAATATCCATCACTACTGTGGGATTTGAACCCGCAGCCTTTTGGCTGGGGAGCGGATACTCTAACCACGTGGCCAGCGAATTTCGAATACAAATTTTTTATTAGTAAATTTGGGAAATACTATAAATTCTTATATTGTTCTATCCATTGTTTCTCTTGTATTATGTTGATTTGTTCTGTGTCTTTCTTTCTTCATTGTTTGTAGTCCCTCACTTGCATAAATTTTCCTGAAAGTCTAGAAAGGGCTAGAAAAAATGGTGAATTATAAAAATTTACTTAGCCCGTTTACATTATTCACATGGTATCTAACAGCTGTCTTCAACAAAGAAGATAACCCACATGGCACACATATATGCTTTACTCAATCAAGCTTTGACATGGAGATGTTTTTAGTGCCACATATTTTTTTTTTCATGGATCCTAATGTCTCATGATTCTTAAAAGTCCAAAGAGAAATAGCTGACACATTGGCCTGTTATTGAGATTTATGAGGAGAAGAAATAAGCCACTGTTTAGTCATCTGAGTCTTTCACAGGGAAGGTCAAATGGCCAAATTAAACATTTTCTCATTCCATTTATACTTGACTCATTTTTCTCATTCCATTTATACTTTGCTAATAGTATTTGCACTTATTAATTATGTTACTTTTCATTAATAATTACATATTAAAATCTATTTTGTGTATGAATTCTGTAATGCAAAGTAACTTTAAAACATAATGCACTATTGCTTACAGGTACTGTAAACACATGCAGTAGGAAGTAATTAATGGGGCTGCAGGGGTTAAGTCCAACTTGAGTGAAATTTGAGTTATGTTTACACTATCTTATGATATAATATTATGCTGATAATGGAACAAGCATAAATGACATCATCAGCTAAAAGATCCTAGAAGAATGCATGCTTGCATTCTACAAGAAGATAGATGATAATCACTCTTGAAAGGACAATGCTTCAAATTCTAACATTTATGAATCATATTCATCCAGTAGCACAAGCAACATAATTTTTTAATTTATTTAAAACATTACACATTCATTAGCAAACAGCTAAATGAAAAAAAAATCTTTTATAGACAACTTGTTTTAAACAATGGCACTGGATTAAATCCAACTTAGAAACTGTTGTTGCCATAGTGAATTATGATACCCGTTTTAGGTGATAATCATCAAAAAGAACTCCTTATGTATGATGAGAAAATTTTCTGTCATTAGTTTATTACCTGGTCAATGATTGCTCATATTCACATTATAGGAAGTTTGTGTTTTCACATAAGTTATTACTTAGCTAAATGCAAGGTAACAAAAAATGTACCTTAGATGAATTTCTCTCTATGTGAATTATACAGTTGTCTAGTTAATCAGTTGACTGGTAAATATTTTTGCTAATTAATCTTAACATAAATGGTCAATCTTCTAAATGAGCCACTATTATGCAATTGAAAGAATGATAGATTTTGATCCTTGTCATTTTTGATAAGAATCTTTATATGGTGTTTTTCAGTTGAAGGCGAGTTTGAAAAAAAGAATTTTGAAAAGTTTTTCACATATGGATTCCCTCATTGCCGATCAAAGGAGATCTACTTGCATATATTGCCCATCTCTGGATCAGTGCCATGGAGAAGTTTGAATCTCAAGTGGTTGACTTGATATCTCCAAAGCTTTTGACCGGATCTGGCACAAAGGCTTATTAAACAAACTCCAATTATTTGGTCTGTTCTAGGACTTCTGCAGTTGGATTGCCAGCTTTCTGCCTGAATGCACACTGTGTGATGATAGACCCAATTCATAGTTTTGCAGATGACAGCGCATTGCATTCATTTGATAAACCTTATTCTACACAAATCACCTGAACCTACAGAACATCAACCACCACTGCCCTCAATTTTGATCATCAAGCCATCCTCCAATGTGGGTTTAGATAACCTTCTTAATTTCACTGCTAGCTAAACCCAATTCTGCCTTATTTCTCACAAAAAAAGAACCATTTTCTTCCAGTATTATCTTTGACCACTCAAATTTCCAAACAAGATGAGATTTCTGTTCTTGTAATCACCCTGACATCAATCTTCTCCTGGCATAAACACTTGACAACTATTGCCTCATCTGCTAAAAAAAAACTAGGATTTCTCTTTCGCTCAAGACATTACTTCACCACTGAACAACTGTTAACCTTACACAAATCTACCCAGCCATTGAATACTGCTCCCACATTTGGAGTGGGGGGAGGGGCTCCCTAAAGCTTCCTTAAAATACTTGATTCAATACAGAGGAAGGCAATTACCAACTCAATTCTTCCACTTTTGCTCAGGTGTTTGGTTTCTGCAATATGTATATTCTATAAATATTTTCATGGCAAATGTTCATAGGAAATAACATCAATAAGCTGCCATCCAACATCCCTTCACAGTATACACCTTGAAACCCACAGATCAAGTTTCTTTTCTTTCTCCTTCATCCCTGCTACTGCTGTATATGCTTCCCCCTTATCTGTTTCCTATGGAATATAATATACAGGCTATATAAGTATATAATATCCTTATTTAAATCCAATGTAAATAAGTATCTCCTTTCTCAACCCATTATCCATACACAGTACTAATCTACTGTAGACCTATTGGCTAATTAGCTTGGTTATTGTCACTGTTCTCTCTCACACACACAAAAAAAATTAGAAAACCTATAGCACATCAGTACCATGTAGGCAAAGCTCAGTCCAGACTTGGACTCTTGGAAGATTGGCTGTTATTATTACATGGGAATCTATCTAGAGTCCGAAGACCCACTGTGGGAGGCTTACGCTATCCACATGATACCTGGCACATTCACAAAGCACTTGTGGCAGACTGTCAACCCATTCTATTCATTCACTACTCTCTAAGTGAAAAAAAATCTACTTCTGATACCCTTATTAATCATGCTTTTACTGGGTTTCTAGAGACCACTTCCCTTGTTCTTCTCCCCCTCCAGTGAAGTGCCAAAAAATTTCCTCTGCTTCAACTGCATAAAACCATTTGGGTAACTATCATATCTCCTATTTTCAACCTGTCAACCAATTTGTGCAACTCACTACTACACTTTGTCATTATAAGGAGCATTCCAGAGATCAATGACCATCATTATCACTTGCCTCCATCACTTCATCCCCAAGAAACCCAGGTTACTAGATCTGTGCACAGTAATCCAGGAATGGCAGTATCAGCTCTTATAAAAGGAAGTGATAGCTTCCTTATATCTGCTTATTAGTGAGTTCTTCAATAATCAAGCTCTTATGAGCTACCGTGGTTCTTTTGCAATATACTTTCTGAATTTCAACTCCCTATCCATCAGCACCTCAAAACCCCCTAGCTTTATCAATTTTGTAGGTTATAATTCTATCAGTTTGGTACAAATCATGTAATCTTTTCATCCCAAAATGCATAACTATATGCTTTTTCACATTAAACTGGCATCCATTATCTTTTGCCCATACTGTCACTGTTTAAATCATTACTGCAAACTCTGTATGTCACTTGATTAAATCATCACTGCAAACTCTGTATATCACTTGATTAAATATTATGCTACCCAGTTTTGCATTATCAGCAAGCGACTCAATATTTCCCTTAAAATAATTTTCTGAATCGTTAATTAATTTACAAAAAATTAAGTGGTCTAAGCATAGACCCCTGTAGTACACTACTAATCACCTCGTTTCTCCTGGATATTCTTTTCCTCGATATCCTTATTTGCTCTAATTTGTGCAATAATGTTTGGCTGATGTGTTGCTTTTATGTAGAAACAATGACTGGGCAATTATTTATGTAGAAATATACTTACTACCAACCTGAACTAAGGCAGATTCTTTGAACTCCTGGTTTATTATTTATACATTAGACTGCTGAGATTTCCATACAACCTTTCTGAATACTTCTTGTTTCCTTGATGTTAGCTTTTTGGGGTTTCTTCTGTGTACTGTGAGAGGAATCCAACTACCCTCTCAAGTGATGATGCTAATAAACTCTGACTTGAAGTCTCTTCAGTACTACTCAGAGCTAAACTTCTGACTTATCTCTAGCTGAAATCAAGGCTTTAAAATCCTTGATACATAATAAACATCTCACCATAATGAAAGCAGACTAGGTTATCTGTAGTGATCATGGACATCGCTGAGTACAACAAAAAAAAAATTTCTCTGTTACAAGATCAGTCTATTTACTAGGGGATTTCCCAGAACCCTACCAATATCCAAATTTACAAACTTAGTTCCTCACTCAACAAGGTACTCAGTTGGATAAAGACACTAAAAAAAAAGAAAAAAAAAGACCCATTTGGTAGAAGTCCATGTTTTTATGACCTTCCAAAAATACATAAGGAGTTCCACTTGGACCTATAGCAAACTACATAGACTCCCCATAACCGATCACTTAGCCTAACTCATCTTTTAAGCTCTCATACTGGCCACACCCACACACACACACAAGCCTGTGTGAAAAATTTATCGGATTTTTTTGGCAAAAATAAAAAAACCTAACCCTTCAGCCTATAGACCTCATGATTAGCTTTGATATCCAGTCCTTATTTACTAGTGCACCTTTGGCTGACACTCTCCAACTGTTATCAGATGAGTTTCCTCCAGACAGTTGAACTGGTTGATTTTGTCATGCACCTAGACTGTTTCATTTGCAGGAACCAATTCTACAAACAGATTGAAGGAACTGCCATGGGAAGCACCTTGTCACCTGTACTTGCTAATTTCTGCTTAGAGCATCTTGAAGGATCACTCTTCTCTTCAGTATTATCTCAACCTTCCTTTCAGATTCAATATATAGATGATGTGTTTGCAATCTGGGCCAGACTCAACAGAATCTCTACTTACCTTTTTAACCAAAATCAACAACCTACACCTACACTGTGGAAAAGAAAAGGATGGAAAATTAGCTTTCCTGGATTTCCTGTTTGCCTGTACCCCTTCAAGGTTCAGCACATCATCCATCTCAAAAAATAGGCATCTTCAAATCTTTGCTCAGCAGAGTATATGTTATCTGCTCCAATTCCTAAGCTCCCCAACAAGAATTGAGCACCATCCAATGCATCTACATGAAACCATACTACAGAATGGTTTCATCTCTAAGATCTAAGAGGAACAGTTCATTTGTTCGCTGATGATGCAAAGTTGGGTAGGGCAATAGTGAATGCAGAAGATGTCAAAATCTTGCAGGATGACTTGGATAGATTGGAGTTCTGAGCTAAGGAGAATGGATGTCAATTTAAGGTGACAAAATGTAAGGTTATGCATTTTGGGGTGAAAAGATTAACAGCAGTATACCACATTGGTGGAACTGTACTCCAGGAGATTGATGAAGCCAGGGACTTGGGAGTGTTGGTGGATAGGGAGATGAAGTTTAGGGGGCACATTGCAAAAGTGGCTAAATCAGCTCATCAACTCACTTGGTTGTTGAAAAATACCTTGACGGGCAGAGACAAGCAAGTTATTGTACCTCTGTACCAAGCCTTGATAAGACCTCATCTCGACTACCGTGCCCAGATTTGGGCACGGTAGTCGAGACCTCTGTTCCTTCTTGATGGGGAGGAGGTGAAGAGGATCCAGAGGCGAGTGACTAAGATGATAGCGGGGTCTATGGAATGAACCATATGAGAACAGGTTGAAGATTTGTGGGTTGCAGAAATTAGTTGATAGGCAGAAAAGGGGAGATATGATTGAGACATTCAAATTGCTAAAGGGTTTCTATAGGATTAATTCAGAGGATATTTTTGAGATCAGGACTGGTGGTGATGGGAGAACTAGGGGGACACCTATGGAAGCTGGGCAAGAGTGTGGTTAGCAGGGGTGTTAGAGCTGGGTTCTTTACTTGTAGAGTGGTAAATGAGTGGAATAAGCTGCCAGAGTCTGTTGTAGGTGCTATGACGGTGAGTGAGTTCAAGGCAAGGTATGATAGATACTGTGAGAATGTCATATAGTTGTGTGGACATGATGTTTAGTGCCTCCCTCGATGAGTCTAAGGACTCCCTGGAGTCGCCCGTAATAATAATAATAATCTCAAGAAAGTTTAAATGCATCTTGGACTCTTACAAGCCCATCTCCAAAACCCCTGAACTTGTACAGCGAGTCATATTCCATATATTGCAGGCATCTCTGAGATGATCGCTAAGATCCTGAAAAGATACAATTTAGTTTCTGCAATTTTTCTTGTCAACAAAATCTTATATTGGTTTACCATCCACAAAAAATAAACAGCCCCTCCCTCTCCCTGGTGTTTACCAAGTTCAATGTGAGTGCCTCTGTTTGACCAACAGGATTTTCTGTTGAAAAACGATTACAAGAACATCAATCTTATGTTAATAACAATAAACTTGAAAAATCTGACCACGATATCATATGATCCAATACATGCCTTTTTCGGTACAGGTTCAGGTTTGACCAGTTATTTAAAGAGTGCAGAAGCACTTATACACTGCCCAAATTTAAATCATAATAACTGTCTCTCTAGTGTCAAGATTTGGGAGAGTCATCCTCATAAATAGCAAGAAATAATGCATTCTCCTCTACACCTCTCCCATTCTGATTAATTTTTTTTAAATTTAATTTTATTTAAAATCACTTAATTTTAAATTTTGACCTTAATCTTATTTTATTGTTTTACCTTGTAATTATACTGATGCACCGACGGTAACTAGTTAGTTTCTGGTTGAAATATTTGCAGTAATAAAATTATTATAGTCTTCTGAATATGTCTAATAAATGTTAATATGCCATTATTATATTCTAGTGAAAATGTGTCTAATAAATTTATTATGTCACAAGGGCTATTAAAAGTTTGTCAGAAGATATTTTATATGTTGCTTTTTCCACTAATGAAAAAGCTTTCTCAAAAAAAAAAAAATATTTCTGTTAATTAAATTTTCCAATCATATTTTTCAAGACTATTTCATCTTATATTTATATCTTCACAGGGTACCAAAGACTATGGGCCTCATCAGATGGCTATTAGGCAAGAGGTGTTTAAGAAGATAACAGAATGCTTTAAAAGACATGGAGCTGAATCAATAGACACGCCAGTTTTTGAATTGAAAGTATGCCATTAAAAGTGAATTGTTATTCATTATGGAAATTATTTCTTCACATATACAAATCTCTATAGACTTCAAGGGAAGCAAACTTTTGTGGTGGCAATTGTTCATATTAAATATATCAAACGTATAGGAACAAAAGGTTTCTTAAAAAGTAACATGAATTAAAAAAAAAAAAAAAAAAAAAAACATGAACCAGTTTTGTTCAGTTTGAATAAGACCCAAAATTCACAGAACAGTTATGCAGCACTGATGAATAGTAAAGTACATGTATGACATATCAGTATATTACCTATCATTTTAACATTACTTTTTTCTTTTTTTTTTTTTTTAAGAATCATTTTGCTCCTATATATTTTCACTTTGATAAATAGCTACATTCTTGACAAAGTATGCCAGTAAGCATCAGAAAGTAGTCAAATGAAAAAATTTTGATTCATATATGATCATAGGATCAGTTTACTTTGTATAGAGTTGTTATATTAAATTTGTAGGATGTGCATTACCAGTCCTGTCGACTGTGCCATTTTGTTATATTAAATTTGTAGGCTGCATGTTACCAATCCTGTCAATTGTGCCAATTTGTTATATTATTAAGTGTGAGATTGTTATACTTTAAGCTTGATCTACTCCATGTATATTATTCCCCTACCTATGTCCAACCTATATTTAACCCGACATTAGTAAGGTGGGGTGTCACAGACCCCAAAGATATAGAAAGAAATAACTGTGACACCACCACCTTACTAATGCCAGGTTAAAGACAATTGTGGAGTAAAATATCAATATATTAATTTTAATTTTTATTGGTTAGAATGTTACAGATTCGTATCCATGATAGTGCATTGACTTCAGGACCAACATGTTGTATTCTAAAGAATGAAGCTCAATTCTAAAAAATGTAAATCATTTTCATTAAAAATATATAATTATATACAATAAATAATACATACCAGGAATAATTAAATGGCTATTTTAAAATAACATAAATGAGCTCAATAATTTTCTCTTACACACTATTCAATATTGAAAGACAGAACAAAATATTTCTTCAAAAACAAAACTGATATTGGCATTCAGTTAAACGTTCTGTAGTCTCACTTGGCCATATAGAAGTTTCCTTTAATGTATCTATCTTTCAATTTTTCGAAGTAGGCATGAAGAAAAATTTCACGAACAGGAATATGTTAAGTGCATTTCCAATACTAGAACTTTCACTGCAGATTCCAAATTTCTCCTTGAAATATATATCAAGTTATATATATTTCCTTTAATTGAGCACAAAATATTTTCACACGCAAAGGCTTGAATTACTTGGAAAGTAATTCAAAATGCATATAAAACTTTTCCAAGATTTGAGAACTTAACTTTGGTAGTTATTAAACTTCCTCTGCTCTGCTTTCCTCCTTGCCTACTCTTTTTTACTTCCTAGTGTTCCTGTTACCAAATGACAGCTGTTCTAAAAAAAAAACAACAACTAATGCACATGTCCATTACTAAGATTCAAAATGAAACTCGAGTCACAAAATGGTTGCTATTTAATGGCTGCTAACAATGCTTACATGCTATAAGTATTTGACATAGAAACACCACGGTAACCAACATAAATGAATATATAATATGCATTCAACATTATTATGTTATTCTCTAAGGATTATAGTATACGGTAAGCAAGTTTACTAACTTATAACTACAATTAAATTATTTTATATAAAAAATATGGATATTTTTCCGGATATGCAATGTGTGCTAAATAATAATCATAATAACTTTAATTAATACTTTTTATATTTCAGCAGTGTTAAATTGCCATCATCAAGGATCACAAAGCAATGATATGTGCATGCAGGCACTAACACTGGGTGAGGCTGAAGAGAGAGGCAATTAGTGTTAGTGCCTGCATGCACATATCATTGTGCATGAGCACCTGAAGATTTGCCAAGACCACTCAATTTGCTCCACTGGGGATGCCATTTAGGACTCTGGTTACCTTTCTTCAGCCTCACTTACCCAGTGTTAGTACCTGATTATACATATCATTGCTTTGTGATCCCTGATGATGGCAATCTAATGTTGCTGAAATATAAAAAGCATTAGTTAAAGTTATTATAATTAATATTTAGTATCCATTGTAATTTCCAGAAAAATAATAGTTACGAATAGCCAACTTATAAGCTTTTCAACCAGAATATGTATATTAGATAATTAAAATTTATTAGGATCCCTTATTTTTTAACCCAAATCTTCTGGGTTAAAAATTATTCAGACCACTTATGGATGGTAAATTAAATATGAAAATAGACAACAGGATTAACATGCATAAGAAATTAGTTGAATAACTAATATTTTTTTGCTTAATTTGCATAATCCATTTATTTTCTATGTAAACTTTTTTTAGATATTATTTCTATTATTGTTTAATGTCTGAAATTCCTGTTAACTTTAATATAGTACTGTAAAGATTTAGAAATTGTCTCTGTAAAAGAAATTTTTATTCAGAGTATTTATTATTACACAAGGGTTCAATTCTGATTGGTGCAATGATTTTAACTGTTCCTTCTAGAATCCGGAAAATCACCGACTGAAGGCCAAATACAAAAAATATACACATTTAATAAAACTAAAACAATATACACATACATACATAAAATATAAACATACATAAAATAAAATTACATAAATAACTACAAAATACTAGATCCAAGGCCTTCTAAAATAAATCTATGCTTTAGAGATTTTTTTATCCAAAAATATTAGTCACTCATTCTCTGACTCATTCTATTACTGGATTGTTTAACATATACTTAATCACGTTTGCCAGACTAAACACTTTGTTTTCACAATAACAAAATTGTTTATAGTCAGTTTCTTTGTTAGGGCCTTTTCCAAAAATCTAAACATTTTCTTCTTCTTTTCCATAGGATTCTTTCTTATCACCCTTATGTAGTATACAATATTATTTCTCACTGACTCACTGAAGTATAAATATTTCTTACCTCTTGCAGTTCTACCTCTTTGATGCACAATTTACTAATTTGTGTACTAGAGAAAAAAAAGTTTCTTCTTCTACTACATAAACAACGTATCTAAGCTGAGCTAATTTCGTCGCTTTTTCCAGTAGAAATAACAAATAGATCCGGCGTCCTTAAGACAGATGAAACTTTCCAATCAGTGCTTCTTCGAACGTTCGATTAGAACATTGAACTGCAATATCTTCTTTTATTTACTAATTACTTGTTGATAGTCTGAACTCTTCCAAAAAGACTCACAGTTTTACTATTCCTTTTCGGAATCTACTATTAATATTCTTCTGACTCTCACATAAAACTAAATGAACTTCATAATTTCTCCAGTCTGCATTCTTAAACTTCCATTAGCTCTCTCTTGTTTTCCCTGTTACTTCAATACTGAATGCTCTCTCTGCAGCTGTCAATCACCTATCAAACTAATAATATACTAAAAAAAACAATTTGGAAAAATATTCATAATGTTAAATTTATGATTATTTTTAAAGTGCTTTATGATTCCAAGTTATTGCTCATTGAAGTTTTGTAACAGTTTATTATTCAGTATAACTTTATTTTTTCACTTATTTAATGAACTCGATTCAGATTTCATTCAATTAGAAAATATGGATTAAAACTGGCTATAGTGAAATTTAAAATACTGTTATTCTAAGTTTGGATATTTGTGCTAATTTATTTATAAAATACTGACCCAAGTCTTTATGTGCATGCTTCATAATATAAAGCACATGTATGTTTGCACACTAATGCATGTGTGCATATTATGTGAATCCCAACAGCATAGTTAAATATTTCAGAAATCTTTGCCCTAGAGACCAAGCATAACTTTTTAAATCACTTCAGGTCTCTAGTAAGCAGGATGGTGGTCTCACTATGGATGATGAAATTCATTCACAAACATCAAGCATGTGCATATTAGAACTTGCAACCTGTTGGTAGGACGAGAAGAGACACTGTCACTTGGCCAACCAGTTTAACTTAATGGTCAAACCTATGACTGAAAGGAGACCTTGTTCAAACAGCAAAAAAAAAGATGTGTATAAATTCACATGGAGAGAGCAGAAATAAGTCAGTATTGATTATGTTGTTGTTAATAGTGATATCTGCACTGATTCCTATAGATAGAATATGATCACCATTTAGTTTTGAAAAATGAATATATTAGAGAAAAATGTGAATAGAAAAAAATCTGTACAAGCATTTTAAAAATGATACAAAGTCAAATGTAAAATCAAATATAAAAATATTATTAGAGAAAAAAAATGAAAGAGAAGAAAATCAAGTTTGAAAACAAGGTCCAAACCTTGAATTCAGCCCCCCCCCCCAAAAAATGTTGATAGATTCAGCCAGGGAGACGTGATGAAGAATAGAAAAATCCAAATAGCTTTGAAACATTAATGAAACTTCTTACAATATTCTTATCTATCTTGAAAAACTTGCCTTTATCTGCTTTAGTAATAATTAAATTATTATTTCTCAAAGATTTATGTGTTATAAATTTAAAGAATGACAGATTGAGTGGATGTGGCTTAGCTTTGAGAAATTAGCTTCTAGACTATTCATTGGCCTTTCTCTCTCTCCTAACCCGACTGGTAGCCACATCGATAAGGTTAATAATCTTATTAACAGTGTTCTGGTTGGGATGAAAAATTAAAGAAAAACTTACTTTTCCATGAGCATTCTCCAAAATTATATGGTTTGCCTAAGATTTCATATCTGGCGTTCCATTAAGTTTGTTTGTTATTGATGGCATCACTTGACCTACTTATAGGTTATCATATATTTTTCCAATTTAGTGGCTACTTCCACAGAAAAATCTTACTTACCGTATTTGCCGGTATAAGACGCACCCATTTTTTGTACACATTTTTTTAGGAAAAAAAAACTTTATCACCGAATATTCTAATGAATTTACAGTATTTCAAACATAAAGTAATAAGGTCTACTTTCAACAAATACCTAATCTAACTAGGAAAGAGTATCCACCTTTTAATCTTCTTCGTCAAAACCCAGAAATTCATCTCCAGAACTAAATAAGAGACACTTGAAGCCTCTTCTAAATCAGAATCTGAGTCCTCATACAACAAATTGTCCTCTGTACCATCCAGTGCATTATTAATGCCACACTTCTTAAATGATTTAGCCGCTGTCTCAGTTTTCAGCATCCCATGAAGCTTTGACCCACTCACAAACTTGCGAAATGCTAGGCCTCTTCCTTCTGGATGCAGTGTTCCACTTCTCCTTCATAAATCCCTTAAATGGTTTATTAATACAGATCTAAAAGTTGAAGCTGACTAGTTAGACCTCCTGGAATTACAGCTAACTGAGTTTTCAATACCTTGGGTTTATTTTTAACATCTTCTGTTCTGTGAGAAAGAAACTGATCCCATACTAGCAGGGCAGGCTTCTTCAACAGTCCGCCAGAGCGCCTAGACCAAATGTTATCTATCCATAACTGGAATACTAGAATGTATATTCCAGTAACTGGAATACCTAACTAACATAACTGTAATGCTCTCACACAACGCAAGGAAGCAACAATAAAGAATCAATAAAGAGAAAATTTCCAGAAATGAAAGTAATAAAAAACTGAGTATCGGCATATAAGACACACCCTGTTTTTCAGACCTATTTTCAAAGAAAAAAAGTGCATCTCATATGCCGGCAAATACGATATATTAAAAACAATTTGGACACTTTAAAAATAAAATTTGTAATCTTCATTTAATTCCTTCTGATGACATTTTAGATATTATCATTGTATCTTTATCAGATACCATTGATTGATTTACTCCAGCAAGAATTTGATTATCATCACAGTTTTTGATTTATTATTCACTCTGGATATTTCACTTTTCAAAACAAACTATACCTACAGGTTGGTAGGGATGGCAATGGAAAGTCCTCTTTCTTCAACTCTTCCTGACTATTTTATAGATCACTTCGAAATGCATCTCCTCAACAATATTTCTCCAAGACTTGCTCATTAGTATAGGTACATTGCTGATGTTTCTGCAGTTTGGAATGATATCTCTTCTGATTTACAACATTTTGTACCTAAAATAAATGCACTTCATCCAGGAATTCAGTTCACTTTAGAAAAATAAGAAAAGAACCAAATAGCCATTTTTTTATCTGCTAATTTTTCATCAAGTTGATGGCAACTTACAATTCTCAGTAAAGATGACCTGCACAGGCCATATTCATGCAGAATTGCACCATCATCCTTGTCAAAAAGTAGAGACTATCGAGACCTGAATACATCATGTTCATTCTTTATGTTCTTCAGATGAACTTCTACAGAAATAATTGGAACACCTTAGGTCAACTTTCTTGTCAAATGATTTCTGTGAAGTCTTTATGAATAAAACATTGATGAAGACTTAATATGAGTGATTTCCTCTTGAGCAAAGCTTCTTATTGCTTTGCCTCTTCTGCTCAAGAGAAAATCACTTATATTCTACTCCTTTGTGTGAAAGGAATTTTTAAATGTATTGAAAAAATGTTATATCTCTTAACACGAGTGATTTCCTCTTGAGCAGAAGGAGCAAAGCCTCTTTGTTGTCTTTTATGCCCTGTTAGAAAAATCTCCACCTTTCTCTCATATCCTGAGGACAAGCTTCCTCCATTACTATCATTTATGTTGAGTACCATGAGTCTGAACAGGCGATCTCTTCTAAATGCAAAGTTCTTTAGAATAAAATTAAAATCCTTCATATGGGTAGGTTTCTTATGGAATGTCTTTATTATTATTATTATTATTATTGTTCCGGGAAACTCCAAGGAGTCGACAGACTCATCGAGGGAGGCCCTAACATCATGTCAAGAACAACTATTCAACATTCACGCAGTATCTATCATACCTTGCCTTGAACTCATTCACGGTCGTAGCACCCACAACAGACTCTGGAAGCTTATTCCACTCATTTACCACTCTCCAAGTAAAGAACCTAGCTCTAACACCCTTGTCAACCACGCTCTTGCCCAGCTTCCATGCATGGCCCCTAGTCCTCCCACCACCAGTCATATTTTCAAAAATATCTTCTGGATCAATCTTATAAAAACCCTTCAGTAATTTGAATGTCTCAATCATATCACCCCTCCTTCGCCTATCGTCCAATTTCTGCAACCCACAAATCTTCAACCTATTCTCATAAGGTTCATTCCACAGACCTGCTATCATCTTGGTCACTCGTCTCTGGACCCTCTCCACTTCCTCCCCATCACGAAGAAACCCTGGTGCCCATAGCTGGGCACAGAAGTCCAGATGGGGTCTTATCAAGGCTCGATACAGAGGAACAACAACTTGTTCGTCTCTGCATGTTAAAGTATTTTTCAGAAGCCAAGTGATTTGGTGAGCTGTTTTAGTTACTTTTGCAATGTGCCCCCTAAACTTCAACTCCCTATCCACCAACACTCCCAAATCCCTGGCCTCATCAATCTCCTGGAGTATGATTCCACCAATGCGATATACTGCTGCTATTCTTTTCACCCCAAAGTGCATAACCTTACACTTTGCCACATTAAATTCACATCCATTTTTCCTAGCCCAGTCCTCTAAACTATCCAAATCATCCTGTAAAATTTTGACATCTTGTGCACTCACAATTGCTCTACCCAACTTTGCATCATCAGCAAACAAGTGAACACTTCCTCTTAGATTCTTTCCAATATCATTGATGAACAAATTGAAAAGCAGTGGTCCAAGAACAGAGCCCTGTGGCACTCCACTAGTCACAAGACGTCTTTTAGACTCCACTCCTGAATAAACCACTCTTTGATATCTCTCCTTCAACCACCCTCTTATCCATCTCACCAACCCTATATCTATACCCATCTGCTCCAGTTTACTGATTAGGGTTCCATGTGGTATCCTATCAAAGGCCTTGGCAAGGTCCAGTAGTATCACTGTAAACCCATTACCCCTATCCAGTTCAGCCGTCACTGTGTTATAAAATGTGAGCAAGTTACTGAGGCATGATCTACCCTTCACAAAACCATGTTGTCCCCCATACAATATCCCATTTTCATCTATCCAATCCTGTATTCTTTTCTTGACTAATTTCTCTAAGACCTTGACAATGATTCCTGATATGCTAATCGGTCGGTAATTTGCAACAGCAGTCTTGGAACCACCTTTATGCAGTGGAACTGTTTTCCCCTCTTTCCACCCGCTCGGGACTAACCCAGACCCGAGACTCAAATTAAACAAAATGGTCAAGGGTACTGACAATTCTTTAGCTGCTTCTCGTACAACACGAGCTGGTATACCATCCAATCCCACAGATGTATTGACATTGAGGTTATGCAATAGACTACTCACCTCCACTTCATTAACCACAATTCCCGTATAATCTACTGGTTTATTCGTTTCTGCAATGTCACCACCTGGATGATATACTTTTGCAAAGTGCTCACTCAGTAACTCAACTATCTCAACTGATTCAGTTACCTCCCTACCATCAGCATTCTTTAAAATCAATCTGCCATGTACATTTTTCCTTTTACTTGCTACATATCTAAAAAACTGTTTAGGATTCTCTTTAGCCTGCATGGCCAATGTTCTTTCGTAATCCTTTTTTGCTTTTCTTACCACACTCGTCACCCTTCTGGCCTGCGCTTTATACCGTTCATGTGCCTGCCGGTCACCCTTCTCCTTAAATTCCCTCCATAGTTGTTTCTTTTTTTGCAACTCAAGCTTAATGGTGTTATTCGTCCATTTAACCCCTACTTGATTTATTATTCGGACTCTAGGTATACAGTCAGCCATTGCTTCATGCAAGCACTTCTTAACTACCTCCCATGCACTATCAACTTCTAGTCCTTGTAGTTGTACATGCCATGGCACTGAACCAATCAAACTCCTAAGCATGTCATACTTTCCAGCCCGATAATTCCACATGTACCCTGTCTTAATTGAAAATTCTACACCTTTATCCACCTCCCAAGTTAAGACCCTATGATCACTCTCACCAATTGGTGGCAATGTGGTCATATTTGTTACAGCCAAATCCTCAGATGTGATTACTAGGTCAAGCACTCTCTGACCCCTAGTATTTTCCATTACATGCTGTCGCAGATAGTTATCCCTTAATAACCGCATAAAATCCAGTTCCTTCCTCCCGTGTGTCCTCTCCTCACTCCAATCAATGCGACCATAGTTGAAATCTCCCATAATAATCACCCTCCTTCCACCCATTTCTTCTATTTGCTTGTGCATACTGTCACCACCATCTTTTCTATCACCTGGTCTATAGCAGCACCCAATTGTATATTTAGTTCTGCTAGCCACAATCTCACACCAAATTGCCTCAAATGTGCTCTTTTCTCTATCCTGCAATTCAACTTCTACTCTCCTTGGCTGGAGCTCATCAGCTATCATCAACAATACTCCTCCCTCCATTTTATTCTCTCTGTCATTCCTGAACACACTATACCCATCACATTCAATCCCACTAGTTATATCATCTACAGTCAGCCATGTTTCACTGATACCTATAACCTGTGGTCTGGAAGTGCCAACCATGGCCAAAAACTCTTCCTTCTTGTTCCTAATACTCCTAGTATTAGTGTACATGAATTTAAGACCCCCATTAGCCCCAACCCTACCTTGATGCCTTATATTAACTATCCCACTCAGATTTGTTGTCCTTATTTGCTCTGGCATATTATATTCATTCTTACATTCAACTGCCTCCATAAGGACTGTATCTCTACTCCCCCCCCCCCCAACAAATCTAGTTTCCCTGAATTTGCATATCCACTACATTCAGCAACACTTTCTCAAGTCTTCTTACACCGTAACCATTCAAATGCAAGCCATCCATCTTATATAGATCCTTTCGCCCATCAAACTCACTCCACACATCCATAAATTCCACACCACGCTTCATACATAACCCACGCATAAAGTCATTCGCAATTATAGCCCTCCTTTTAAACATTTCACTGTCATACCGTGGCAAAAGACTAATCATTCTAACTCTCTCACTCTTTTCTTTTGCTACCTCAAACAATTCATTCAGGTCTTCTATCATTTCCATTTTATCTCCTTTCAAATCATTCGTACCTGCCACAACAATCATTTCTTTCACCCTTTCCTTTTGCTCTCTAATAGACGCAGTTACGTCCTTTATGGTCGCACCAGGTTGGTACGATTTTGTCAAATCCTCTACTAACACACCTCGTACTAACGAGTCTCCATACAGCACTCTATCCTTCATTTTGTTCATGTTCACATTCATACGTCTATTTTTCCTGTCATACCTTTTATTATTGGTTGGTTCATTCAGTCTACTTTTGTTCATGCACTCTAGCTGCTGTTTTGCTCTTTCTATCGCACTATTCAACAACGTGATCTCACTCAATGCATCTATCTCATCTTGTTTGTTCTCTGAGAAACCATTTATACTATCATTCACACTTTCTACATTCACACTCTCACAATTTTCATGTACAACCTTGCCGTTTCTTGTCATATCCCTATTTCCTTCATTCTGAAGGTTGACAAAAATATCACACTCACGATCCGAAATACACTTCAATTCCTCATTCTCCCTACATTTTCTACACACATTCAATCCTTTATTATCATCTAACCACACTCCGACCGCACTCCGCAAAGCGTACATTTCACAGCTAGTACACTGACTCATTTCTTTTATGCTACCGTTCTTTGATAACGATGCCGAACCTTCATTACTGGCCGCCATTTTCCTTCGCACAGGTGCCATCCTTATTTGCAACGTGTTTTGTCAAATTATACGTTATAACACACTAAAATACGCAAGGCAAACAAAACAAAACTACACAATATTAAGTAATTTGTATCGATAACTGAAAATGATACTTATCTTATCTGGAGCTTGCACGAACACTACACATTACGAATTCATCTAGCGGCGACTTCTCGACATAGATTATGTTATAAAACACTTTAGTACACTAACCACGCTAATAAAGCTCTAATAATATACCAAAATTACACACTTAAGTCCATTAAATTGAATCCAAAACACCAATAAATCAACAAAAATCACAAATCTCTCAGGAGCTCTCCGATAGCACGTCCGTTCACCAGCTAGCCTCGACACCAATCCTCAGAATATAGGAAAATTGTGAAACATAAAGACAATTGCCCAACTTAAATAAATCTAATGTCTCTGCATTTATCTCCTTTATCGGAGATAGTACTTTTGCAATCTGCTAATCTTTCCTAATTTGTATAAATAAAGTGGATATTACATCTAGCATTATTTCAAAGCTGAATGTAGAAACTATGAAAGTTTTGTAAAGTAAGTTGACCAGAGAGCTTACAGGAATACACTATAATCCACTTTAGTTATATAATTTTGCATGGCCAAACTGAAACCTTTTGACTCTTTATTTTAATTGTGCATATTTTTTAATTAGAAAAGTGTTAACTGTTTTTTAAATCAAAATGTAAGAGGAAAAATTAGAATCATTTGTATTTAATTTTAATATCTTTATTTGTAAAATTTTCAGCTAAGTTTCATAACCATTTTATTTAAAAATAATTATCAATTAAATCATTTTATTGTAATTTATTTTGAATATCTATTAATGCAGATGGAGCTATTCTCCTGCAGCCAGTACTGCACATAATATCACATGCTTTCATTTGAATTGTTCTTTTTTTGTGTATGCTTGTGTGTGTGTTTTCCTGTAATTATATTGACAATAGCTATGAAACTTATCTGAATATTTTACAAATAAAGGCATTAAAATTAAACATAAGTGATTCTAGTAATAATATTTTATGAGTTACTGTTTTTGTTACCTTCCAGTAGCTACTATTGGTGCTTTTTTTTTTTTTTTTTTTTTTTTTTTTTTTTTAAGAATCTTAGTTATTTGCATAATTTACTGTTCCATTTCTGTACTGAGATTATTATTATTAACACCATTATGGGAAGTTCACACTATCACATTCACTCATCAAACTGTACTTTAAATTCATGTAATGTTTCCACATTCAGCATGTGTCAGGCAATATATTCCACTCATCAACCATTCTCCATACAAAGAGCCAGTTCCTCAATGACACCTTCTGAAATATAGGCCAAAAATTTACAATTAAAATTCGAGATTTTTTATGCAAGTTTTCCATTTTTATTAGTATTCCAACTCATGGTGTACCGGTTTTAAACACTTTAATATCAAAACCATCTTTTTTACCTCCTTCAACTCTAACACGTCTTACTTATAACTCATATATAGACTGTATATTGCTTGATATAATGTCCCATTTTCACCAGATAATTAGTGTTTTGAAGATCTTTACTCTTGGTGCCTTATCATATGCCATTTCTAGATTTGTAAAACTTAAATACTGATCCTTGTTTTATTCCTATGATTTCTCCACTATTTGTTTTAAAATGAAAATCTGATCCCAACAACATTGTTTTATTTTGATTTTTATAGATAGGCACTGTAAGTGCTCTACTCCAATCATCTGGAATTTGATCTTCTTATGAGTTCAGTCCTTTTGAATTATGTAGTAGAGCTACTGTAAAACTTCTATACCTTCATATTTGAGCGTTTCTAATTGTAAAATCTTTGGTATCTTGAATACATAAAATTATTGTTCCTCAGAAGTTTATCTTCAATAGGAATTGGAAAGTACTTACAGCCTCCACCCAATCTGCCATAATGTATATTTATATCAACTAAAATATTGGATGTGAAGTATCCATTAAATTGCAATTCTATTGCCATTCCATTGAAACGACATAGATATCAATTGTAAGGTGATGTATTTCATCCACATGGATGTTTGTGTGGTTAAATGGTTATAACCCAAGAATTACATGTAAAATCATTGACAGTTATTGCTAACATCCTTCAAGGGAAGAAGTCTGCAGAGTTCCTATTCTTTATATTAATGACATGTTGGAATGTATGGCAAAGATTTTGTAGAAATTACAAATATATTTGGTGTGGTGCCCTTAAGAGATCCCTTTAAAAGCCTCTTTTCTGTATAGAAGAGAACAATTGAGTGATCAGTACCATGTCCCCTCACCAATTCATTTTTTTCACACAGACATTCAATTTCTACTGCATGCATTTTCTACTGATGTTTTTATGTTTGCTGTTGATCAAAATTGCCAATTGAAATTCCTGCAACCCCCTCTAAACCCATGACACATGCAGCAGCAAATCTTCAGTCTTTCACAGTTCAAATCCAAACTGTTTCTTCAATCCATCCATCCCTTAGGACAGGTAGAGTCCCCCGATTTAGGGGTCATGAAGAATTAATACAGCCAGCACATCACGCCTCTGCTTCATCCTGGTAAGGGCAAGTATTTTTAGGCTTAGATTTGTTTGTTCATGGGAGCTGGTTTGCCTTTCCTGAGTTTCCAAGAGGAAAGATCCTCTACCGCCGTATGAGATTGGCTAATTCACTGCTTGGTTGAAAAGACCTGATAAAGGTTCCTCGCATCATAGATTCAAACCTGGATCTTTCAACCTAAGTGCTTATCTGTGCCAACTGAACTATGGAGGCACCAAATCCAAACTTACAAAACAGAAAATCCGTATGCATTTCTTAAAGAATACAATCCTCATGTCTTCAAATCCATTGTTAACAAGCTTCTTTTTTTTTGCCCATCCTTGAGACTAGCATACTATAGGTTGACCAAACTAATACCATAATATATGAAGATAATTGATTAGCTGCATTTTCTGAAAATTGAACTGCTAAGGTTCAAGGGTCCTGGATTTGCAAGGTAACCTATGTTAAATTAAGCATATCTCCTATAACTTGTGCATTCTGTCAATGATAAATTATTATTATTATCATATCAAAAAGTCAAGGACTCATCACATGACTCATACCAGCTGTTATATCTCTTCAAGTCATTCATGCTAGATGTATTCACCACTCAACTGGCAAACTGGTCCACTGACTCACCTCTCTGTGAGAGAAAAATCTAGCTCTCACTTCTTTAACTGCACATAAACTTAGCTTGCCATGTTCTCTCCCACCTTTCATACAACAAAAAATTTTATCAGTTGATATCCTATAACATCATTTCAGAAGTATATATATATACATCTGTATCATATCACCCCCTCCCCTTTCTCCTGTTGACTAGTGTCTACAGTCCATAATCCTGATATCTTTATTACTATTCTTTTTACTATTTCTACAGCTTCTTCATCTCCATCTGAACTCAGAACACCAAATCTGTGCATAGTAATCCAAATGTGGTCTCATTAAGGCCTTGTAGAGAGGCAAAATGACATCCTTATCCTTAAATGTCAATATTTCTTTTGACATTGCAATGATCCTCTGAATTATATTTGCAATTTTTGTGACTTTTGAACCTCAAGTTCTTATCCAGCATAATTCCAAGTGTCTCAGCCTCATCAGTTTCTTGTAATATAACCACACCAATATAATATGCAATTGGAAATCTCATCATGCCGAAGTGTATAACTTTACTAACATTGAATTGACAGCCTTCATCATTTGCCTACAGTTCCGACCTATTCAAATCATTTTGTAAATGTCTTTGCATCATCAGCAAACAATTCAGCATCTCTTGTTGAGTTTTTCTCAATATCATCAATGTATAAATTGAACAACAATGGTGCAAGGACTGATCCCTGTGGTACACCACTGATCAATTTTAAGAAAATACATTTTATCTATCTTCCACTGACTAGTAATTAATTTTGTATAATCAGCCATTTTTTTATCTATGTACTTTTATTTATTTTTATTTGATTTTCAAATACAAGTTACATTGTGTTTTTTTTTTAACCATTTTGAACATATGCTGATGATTGCACTTTAAATATATAGAACTAAAGAAAATAGACATAGTGGAAATTGCAAATTAGGAATTATTCAAAAATTTCTAAACTTATGAAAGGGATAATTGTTGAAGTGATCACTCATATTGTATTAATTTGAGGTTTAAGGATTGATAATAACAGAAAGGAAGCATGAGCACTCAGATAAAGCTTTCTTTATAGGTTCATTGTATGAATGTAATCATTGTTTGCTTTTATTTATTATAGATTTTGAGACTTTAATTAATTTATGTTATTTCACATCTAGGAAATTCTAACGGGAAAGTATGGAGAGGATAGTAAGCTGATTTATGATCTTGCTGACCAGGGAGGAGAGATTCTGTCACTGCGATATGATTTAACTGTACCATTTGCACGTTACCTTGCAATGAATAAAATAACAAATATTAAGCGTTACCATATCGGAAAGGTATACAGGCGGGATACTCCAGCAATGACACGTGGTCGCTATAGAGAATTTTACCAGTGTGTGAGTACAGAAATGCTAATACATAGTTAATGTATATAAGATTCTCCCTGTTTTAGAAGTTTTGTAGACAAACTAATTACTCCCCCCCCCTTTTCTTTCTGCTTCTGAAATATAAAAATTTATTTAAAGGTCTATGAATCCTCATACACAGTTTAATTGAGTTTGAAGATTACACAGCACAAGATTAAAAACAAATCACACTAACTCGGGCATTGTTTGTTGTTATTTTTCTAAGTTATTTCTTTTGCACTGTATGTTTGTAAATAGACTACTTTTGGACTTTTAATAGTATTTAAGTGAGTGCATGGTGCAATTTTTCATAATTGAAGTTCTGAGATAATAGAAATCATGTAAAGATTAGATATAAATGTTTTGCACAATATATAATTTTATAGATTTGCAAACTGCTGGCTAGTTTGGTCAACTTGTCAGATGACAGATATACTGATAAACAGGCTGATGGTTTGACTAAGCATGGATGTTTGTGATACTTCAGAGATACTCGATGCCATAATGAAAACTGTTTACAAAGATAAATCTAATTTTTTTAAAAAATGAGATTTATCTCTGTTGGTATTAGCTGAATGCAGTAACTTTTTTAGTTTTCAGACCTAGCATACAAAGTTTTCTTCAGTGTAACTACCATACAAAACTACATGACACAGTCAGTCCTTAGCTAACATACATAGAGCACTTTGAAATTTAGGAAGAAGAAAAAGACCAAAAGCATGTCCTCTGTACCTCAGACATCTCTATACAACACATCATGTACCCAAATAATTTTTTTTTGTTCCTTAAGCTTCCCAACATTGAATTTCAGCACAATCAGGCCAAAATGCATCTCCCACCTTAGAGATCCCTATAGGTTGCAAAGTTCAGTGAATCAACTGGTTAATTTATTTCATAAATTCTAAAAATCTCATTGTGAAAACAAGATAACTATCATTAGCAGTCTTTTGGAAACAAGTATAGTTGTCATCTAAACAACCATCTCTAGACTCGCTGTTGGTTGTTTAGATGACAACTATACTTGTTTCCAAAAGACTGCTAATGATAGTTATCTAGTTATCTGATTAAGTCAATGCATGATCTGCCTGACTTCCACAGTAATAACAAGTTCTTCCAGGAGGCACTGATGATTCTTTTTTTTCTCAGTACATTGTACAGCAAAAAAAACTCTCAGAAACTGTACATTGTACAGTTTCTGAGAGAACTGCCTTTTTCCATTTAGACTGATCTAAAGTTTTAGCTTCTTAGTTGTTTGTCAATATTACTTGAAACTAAACTCTTTATTTCCTGTTGTTGTTTAGTCCTCTTTTCATTTCTGAGATCTGTTTTAGGAAGTGGTTACATGTCATACAGGTGATGCGGGCAGTGTAGCAAAGTTGGTGGTAGATAATCGGTCTCAAGACTTGTACACATAGCTTCAACGAAAATTATTCTGATGTTAAGTGTGCCTCTCTTTCCACTGAATTTTGAGAATTCTTCAAAAAATAGTGTTGGTTGTATTTTGCCAGGTTTTATGTGTCTGCTATGTGGTTTAAGTTTACAATCCTATAGCAAAGGTGAGATGAAAACAGCCTTATAAATCAAGAGTTTGGTTATGTAGGATGTCCCAATTCTCACACATCCAAAAGCTGCACTAGTGCATTTCCAGTAACTCTAAATTTCCTCATCAATCTCAGCATTTTCTGAGAAATAATTGCCAGGATAGGGGAAATGTTTCATATATTCCAGAGTTTCTTTAGCCATCTGAATGATAGGTATTAGCACTGTAGCAGTTTGAAGACATTTATCTGTTTTGATGTTTACACTAAGGCAAAATCATTTATTCATTTTCTTTGGAAATAAAGAAAATGAAGTTTGGTTTCAGAATGAGAGAAAATTATATCATCTCCAGCATATTGGAGTTCTGTAAGTGGTGTTTTGGTTTGGATCAAAGTCTACAAAGATAAAAAAAAAAAGTTTCTCTCTATCCTATAGGTTATTTGAACTTTGGAGGAAGTTTTCCCTAATGAGATGAAGTATTGCTAAGCAGACTGTAAAGAACATGTGTGTGCTAAGGCATAGTCTTGTTTGTTTTACCATGAATAGGGTCTTTCAAATGCAAACTTTGTGGGATCTTTTTGAGCATTAAGTCTCTGAGGTTTGTTTACCAAGTCCTCTATTCGATGCAACTTTTGATGGTAATGATGGGACAAATTAGACAGACATTTATTTGTCCAGCAGTCATCAGCATGGTCATGGTGTTTGCAAAAAGGCTATCATTGCATTCACAAGTATGAACAATAACACTATCATTTGAATGATAGGGACCGAAGCAGGGGTATTTCCATAATGTCTTGTATTCTGTTTTTGATGAAAAAATATTGGTGATAGTCACATTCAGCACACTACGGAATAGGATAATTCCATTTGAATTTGATTTTCAAATACCTTCCTTTCAAACATAGTGAAATTAGGTGTTGTAATTATTCATAGCAGTGCTTCATGGCATAAACAGTACAGAGGAACAAAATAAATAATTCATTGGGTTACCAAGATTTTGCTGGATATTCAATCATCTTCAGAGTAGAAATTATTGCTGCTGTAAAACATACAGCACTCAACTAGGTTAATGCAGAAACAATTCAGATTGTAACAGAAAAGAAATGGAACAATGTCTTATCATGACACTGTCTCAGGTTTGGTTTATTTGAATATACAGCCAAAACAACTCAGGCTGCAAGGCCATTGTATTTTGTTTGTTATTGCCTGTATTTTAATGGCTGATTTGCTTGCTTGAAAAACCAGAGATTCAGGGAGGAAAAACCCTGCTGCTTCCTTATGAGACTGGTTAATTCACCTTCAGTTGAAAAATCTTGATAAAGATTCTTTGCATACTAGATGAGATTCAACCCAGGTCTTTCTGGCCAAAACTTGTCATGTATCAAGTTCTGTTTGCCTGCAACTTAGTTTACTTGGAACAGAGAAGTAGATCTGTTAACATCCACTTTGACCATTAAAACTGCATACATCGCCATTAGTATAGCAAGTCAAGACTGGCAGACCATATTTTAAAATATGCTTTTAGAGTAACTGTCTCTAGATCTTTGGCAAATTAACACAGCTATATACTTACTGAGATTAAGGGGAAGTGTTTCATACCTGGCGCAAATTCTAAAATAGTCTCAGACGTGTAGTCACTTCGATGCAAGACAGCTGTATTGTTCCATTTAATCTCTTTTGGAAAGATAACAAGAATATGGTCTTCTATTCTTGAGACACTTGTGACATTAAATTAAGAATTATAAACACGTTAACACAAGAATATTTTAATGTTTGCCAAATGTTTCCTACTGAAATATTTGGCAAACATTAAAATATTCCTGTGTTTTCCCCACATTTCTGCTGATATAATAACATGAGCAACAATAGTCCAATATTCATTTACAGTTGAATTGTTGATTCATCTATCCTTCTGTATCCATTCATCTTTTGTTCCATCTACCTCTTTTCTGCAGAACAGCCTTCCCCCATGAAGTATTTCACAAGGACTAAGGTTTTCAAAAAGAATATTATAGGACTAAGCTTTTCAAAAAGAATATTATAACTCCCTGCTCAACATATGGTATTAATTTCTATAGGCATTGCAGCATCTCATGGACGAGTGATATATATAAAAGAAAATACCAAATTTCATTCCATTCTATTCAGCCATTGCAGATTTCTTATTACAATTGACTTCTACTGTAGCAAACTCGTAGGTACCACAGGAATAGTTCATTGTTGTAAATTGTTTGCTACTATAGGGTGTGTGTTTTTTATATAGAATGGCATTTTATATGGGGTCTTTATCTGGTACTTTTTAGCAGGTCACTATAATGAGAGTCCATCATCGTCAGGACACATAAGTCTATCTGTTAATGATCTATTGCTCTATATGTTCTATTAATGCTCTTCTATTAGATCGGGCTACTTACCTGCCTATCGAATACAATCCCACCAACTCACAAATTAGAAAACTTCACAGGCTCCTTAAGAAAGTCACTTCTTGGCCTGTAGAAGTTACCAACAGATTAAAGCCATTTAACTCTATATCCCCCCCGTATTTACGGACTCCCAAAAATACATAAAGAAAATGTGCCATTACGTCCCATAGTGGATGGCATTGATTACCCCACATACAAATTAGCTAAACATTTGGCCAAAGAGCTCACACACTATACTGGCAACACACCATCACACATACAAAAACTCAGCCCACTTCAAAGCCAGCATAGAAAACCTTA
Source organism: Typopeltis vanoorti (assembly GCF_054136105.1). Taxonomy (NCBI): domain Eukaryota; kingdom Metazoa; phylum Arthropoda; class Arachnida; order Uropygi; family Thelyphonidae; genus Typopeltis; species Typopeltis vanoorti. Next base: position 92,511,146 of record NC_143554.1, read on the forward strand.
CACTTCAACATACTGACATAATGATCAGCTTTGACGTCTCCTCCTTATTCACAAATGTCCCACTCAAGGAAGCTTTAGAGCTAATCCAAGCTAAATTTTCTCCCGATATCTCAGCCCTATTTCAGTTCACAATGAACTAAGGCTATTTCATTTGGCAGAGAAAATTCTACAAACAAATAGAGGGGGACAGCCATGGATTCACCACTCTCCCCATCCTTGGCCAATTTCTTTATGGAGACCTTTAAAGAAAAAGCCTTAGCCTCTGCCCACAAAAACCATATGGCTTTGCTACGTTGGTGATGTGTTCGCTATTTGGCCACATGACTCTGAAACACTCCTCTCCTTCTTAACACACTTAAACAACCAACACCCCAGAATCAAGTTCACCCTGGAAAAAGAGGAAAACAACAGCCTCCCTTTCCTAGACACACTAGTCACCCGCCAGCCTGATGGAACCTTGGTTTTTTTCAGTTTATAGAAAACCCACCCATACAGACAGATACATTCGCCAACAATTCCCCTCCCCCACAACAATATGGAGTGGTGAAAACACTATACAACAGGGCTAAACTAATCTGTTGTAACGACATGGTCCTAAACACTGAACTAAATCACATTCCTCAACACTTTCTCAGCCAATGCCCCCCCCCCCCAAAAAAAATCCAAAAAATATTGAAACCCATAAACCACAGCCCCCCCCCCCTCTCCCCCTCCACAACAAGGATTACTCTAAATCCATCACCATTCCCTACATCCGAGGCACCTCGGAAAAAATTACCAAAATTTTAAAAAAAACATGACCTGACCTCCTGTTACAGGCCTTATAGAAAATTGGCATCCCTTATCTGCTCCACCAAAGACCAACCACTTCCCCTAGATCTATCTGGTGTATACCAGGTCCCTTGCAGTTGTAAACTGTCTTACTTTGGCCAAACAGGCAGGACAGCGAATATCAGAATTTCTGAACACAAGGACTACATCCGTTTTCACAAGTACAGCCATTCTGGTCTCGCAGACCATGCTCTGGATACACGCCACAGAATACGATGGAAGAAAGCTACAGTAATACACCGTAGTAAATACAAATTCGAAAGACTGTTTATGGAATCAGCCTCAGCCCTAAGAAACTCTCCAAACCTCAACAAATTTGGTTGTATGCAACTGCCCCAAATTTGGGAGGCTTACACCTTCAGCCCAACAGCCAAGAACACCTACTTAGCCTGCTAAAGGGCACCATCAGGACTTTTAGGAGAATAATAGCTTCATCTCTTCTTTCTCAGTTACTGTGTTGTAGTGCCTATGCACGTGCCTTTTTTTGTAAGTTCCTTTCGAAAATGGCAACGTGATGTTGCCAAAATATCGGAAATATTTATTAAAGTGTAATTTAATTTATATTTGCATCTACGTTGTTCAATTCCTTAAGTAATTTAATAATGCATAACCAACATATAAGCCTGTCTATGAGAATAGACTTATGTTGATCTAGACCAGTGACGATATTTCTAAAAAAAAATATCTTGTGATATCAAACTTAATACATTCCATTGAAACTAAAATGCTTGCTTTTTACAAAGTATTTTTGAGCCATATAAATTAACATATCAGCAGTTAATTTTACCAAATCAGAAGAGGAGCATGAATCAAAAAGTGGACAATCTTTTCTTTATATTAGCAGTTATGAAGGTGGCAATCAAGAGATTTCATCTTTTAGCATCAAATCACCAAATTAAGAGCATATTGATATATGCCTATGTGTCCTGAGCTGCAGTGTATGGTATAAAGGGAAATTGTTCTGAGAATTATTTACATATTTTCTAATACTCTAGATTCCACCCCTTACATATGAATAGTATAAATTTTCTAATATGTGAAGGTGATGAAGATGTGCATCCTTCAACAGTAGGTTGCTAAGACTTCAACATAAAATCAGTAATAAAATATTTTAACTAGTAAGAAGGATTTCAGCTTAACTGACTGGCTTTATCCAGGCATTTTGGAAAACAATGATTTCACTAATGTTTGCCTAGACTTGTGGCAAAAATTCAGCATTTGGATGCTATAAATAGAAAGTTTTTTTTCACTTGGTCATACTATAAATTAAAGATGCCAAGAAATTATATTCTTGGTTTCATCCTTTATCCAAGTGTAAGCAAAGTTTGCACATGCAGTCACTTCACTACTAGGCTACTTGTATATAGAGGCTAATGACTTCACATCAATTGCCTTAGTATCCCATAATGCAATGCACATATCCTTATGTACATTTATAATGCTATACATTATGCGAAGGGCCACTACCCAGACCGGTTTCGACCTTTATTGAGGTCTCATCAGTGGGAGCCAAACTCAGAAGTGATACCAAGGTTGAAGTAATGCAGAAGTCATATTTCCATACAAGTAGCCAAAAGGTGTCACACTTTATTATTAAAGGTACTCTGGATTAGAGATAGATGTTGAAAGTTTTTTCACTTGGTTATACTATAAATTAAAGATGCCAAGAAATTACTTCAGCCTTGGTATCACTTCTGGGTCTGACTCCCACTGATGAGACCTTAATAAAGGTTGAAGCTTGTCTGGGTAATGGCCTCTCCCATAATACATGTTCGTAAGGATACGTTCATTGCATTATGGGATTCTAAGGCAATTGATGTGAAGTCATTAGCCTCTATATACAGGTAGCCCAGTAGTGAAGTGACTGCATGTGCAAACTTTGCTTACACTTGGATAAAGGATGAAACCAAGAATGTAATTTCTTGGCATCTTTAATTTACTGATGCTATAAAAACTGATCGAGATGCCTAGAATGAACTTGCCAAATCCAATCTGAAGGATGTGGCTGCAAGAAATTTTGCTGACAGTTAATTGAAGACTTTGAAGTTTTGAATTTTCTTTAGAAGAGGCAACAGTTGAGATCACAAAATTGGTTGGCCCTGGAAGTCTCTAGTGAAGACATAAATAATTTGCTTTAATTGCAAGAAAATGAACTTATCATTGAGGCTCTGATAAGTGCCTAAATGATAGAGCAAGAACCTACCAAAGAAGATGGCATGGTGTTTTAAAACCTAATCCTATCCCTTCCTATGCATTACAAAGACTTAGAGAATTTAAAAAAATTGGCTCAGGTCCGAAAAATTTGGAAACTGTTGATCCAGGTTTCAAAAACAAATTTTGAATAAAAATGGAGCTATAGCAACATTTATCAATAGAGGGAGGGAGGGGGAAAGCTCCTTAGTTAAGAATAAATTACTCTAAACTCTGTAAATTATCATTTCAGTGTGGTAGTATATAGTTTAAAGTTTTCAAGAACATGACGCTGAGCGTATTGAAATTTAGGGTTCAATTTACAACAGCTCACTTAAAGCAATTTTCCAGGAATCAGGTAGGTTGTACAATGGGGATCTATTGTGTATTCCTACTACACCCATTCTTTACTTGGATGTTGTGGGAAACCCTCAGATAATCTTTTACTCTGTTTTTTGGAAATTACATAAGATGGCCAATTGATCAGGCGTTTTGATTTTACAGCAAATTTTATACTGTAAAAATTATACCCATAATTTATTTTTTACCTGGAAGTCTGTGATTTAATAAAAAGATGAACAAATATAAATGGATTTTTTTACATGAAAAATTTTAAAGAAAATGAATGACAGAAAAAAAGAATGAGCAGCATTTGTTGAAAGCCTCCACATCTTATTTTGAAAAATGGCATGTCCTTTAGTGAAAAATAAAATATCCAGGTTGTAAAATGTTTCTAATATTCCTGAATCCCATCAGGAATATTAGGAACATTTTATAGCAAAAACTTTATAGTGGAACATTTTTACAGATGGAGGTAGTATGGCTTGTAGCAGAAATATTTTCTCCCGTCAGCAAAGTAGATATATAGCCTTGAGCTATGTACGACTGACAGACATTGTAAATTTGCCTTCTGGACTCAGCTTTAATTCTAAATAACCGAATTATGCACTAGAAGATTGATACGAATTGAAAACATCTGAGTTTAAGTAATCATATACAAATTCAGGTAGCAATTAGCATGCAATTTAAGGATGTCTATGCATATAACATTTCAATTATGTATCCTATTTTCAAATAAGGCTATAGCCAAGAAAATGTTTTCTGTGAGGATGAGTTGCATTTTGCAAACAATAGTGTTTGGTGATTACATCTACTTCAGAATGAAATTATTAAAGCTATGATATTTTGAGTGGGTTAGGATAAGGTACAGAATATTTTATACTCTATCAAAAGGACAATGGATTTAACATTCTCCTGAGGTGAGTTAAATACCATCATCATAAACATATACTGTATCAGGATTTTATGTACCTAATTTAAGTTTTGTGTTGTATTGAGTTCCAAAAGTGGGTTATTAATTCTATTTGCTTTTTATTCTTGCAGGATTTTGACATTGCAGGCCAGTATGATCCAATGCTTCCTGATGTAGAGTGTGTCAGAATAATGTATGAGATCCTCTCAGAACTTGATCTTGGGCATTTTGTAATTAAAGTAAGTTTGTCTTGAAAGTGCAATTTATAATTTAATATTGTGAAATAAACATTTTTGTTTCTGATAATGTGACACATTATCAGAAACTTCATTTCAAGGTGAGAAGGGTAATTTTTGATTCATTGTATATCTTTTTTTGGTAATTTCTTTAGTGATATGCACATTCTTAGTAGTTTTAGTAGACAAAACATACTGTGAGTAGTGTACATTTAAATGGTTAAATTTATGCTGATAATGAATCAAATGTTTTAATAAACAGAATAAATATAGTATCGAAAACATTTCACAATATTTTATTTACAGGTTTTTGAAGTTTTTCTTTAAAAAAAAACAAGATTATACAATGTTTATATCGCCGAAATGAGCCAATAGGCTTCATTTCGGCGATATAAACAATTAGTATGTTTTGTTGCCAACAACAGGCTGTGGGTTTGAATTTCATTGTCACGGATGTTAGTAAAAGCCTTTTAGATGGTAGTTGCTTTTTGTCACTTGTGTACACTGCCATATTAGAAGCATGAAGGCAGAAAAGCACATTTTAACCTTAGGAGAAAAATCGAACGGATTAGAATCAGATGGTGGGTGGAGTTAATGCTAATGTATTTCTTAATTAAATTAATATTTTTTTCAAGACATGAAACATTCAATTTTTATTTATTTAAGTTTATTAGCATATTTAAAAAATGGAGCTAAAGAGTTCCCAGAATCCCTAAACAATTCATTATGGAGATTTTTTGAGTTTCCAGGTCACTAAACTGTAGACATATTCAGTTGATATAGGCAATGTTGAGATCTGTTTTTGAATTAAAAAACACAGTATATTTATCAGAGTTTTTATTAAGTTTGTTATAATCATTGGTGTGTTGGGACCGACTTGCACTGGCCGGTTAAAATTTTTCAGATTTAGTGGGCCTGTTGTTAATGTTTTTAAGTCAGGTGAGCCGGTTATTAAAATTCTTTATGAAAGGATAGATGATGAACGATAGTATATACTTGTAAATATTTTGAAATTGTATAATAAACATTTACATATATTATTATTAGCATAAAGGAGAATTCACAAAACACAAACTCAATTTACGAACGGGAATTTGGAAATGATTTTCTTTACTAAACAATGTATCGTGCCACAGACCGATGCAAAATATTTGTTAATTAAATACCTTTAAATTTTCATTGTAATTTGCCGTCATAGTGTAATTGCCCCGGTCTATAAGAGGCTCACAGATAAGTATATGAAAAAAACTTAAAAACATGATGGCAAAATATTCTACGCCAGCTTGTCCCTCTTTCCCTACACTTTTTCCCTGGTGACATCAGCCCCTGTTCTATACTTTGTGGAGCCCTGTGCGAAATAGAATAACGATGTCCCCTCAAAGATAAAAATATAATTAGTTTAGGGCACTTGCTTTTGCCAGTGTGGGGGGGGGGCCTCTACCTCCGCACAGTTTGCACCGGCCCTGGGTCACATAAAACAAGCCGTTTGTTGAAAATTTACCAACACACCACTGGTTATAATTGAAAAACGACAAAATTAACATTAGTTGAAATATTACCCACTAATTTGTGGCTAGACTTTTTAGTCTTCCAAAGCTGATTTATCAGGTTTTATTACTGTTAGTGATAACCTAAAACAGAACTTTGATCAATTAATCAGATTAATGTTTCTGGCTAAACTCTTACTCATGAAGAGTTAGAGGCCTACATAATTTTCTTTCTGACACAGCTAAGAGCTTTAATTCGAAGCTTCTTAGATTCTCTGTAGAGCTACATCTTTACCCAATCTTATTTTGATCTTAAAACATTATACTCTCTGAAAGAGAATAGTAATTTGTCATCATCACAAAAAGGTGACAAAGGGAACCAGTAGTATAGTTCGCCCACCGATTAGAGGTCCCTCGACACTTCTGCGCATGTCAGAAAAAGGAGAATCCATTCCAATAATAGGGTAATCAATCTGTCTTCTGGGTTTATTATTGTTTATTATTACAGGTCGGAAAATTTAGCTTTTCTTTTACGAACATTGTAGTTTTTAAAGTATAACTATTTTGCTTGTATAACAGTTGGAAAAATGTACGTAGAGTATTAACAAAATTAAAAAAGGTATAGCATAAAACAAAAATTTAACTAAGTTTATTTTTAAGAAAGTTTTCTATAAAATAATTATACAGAAAAACAGAAATTTTTTCAAATGAACTTAGATATTCTAAACTTACAGTTGAGAGAACTGAGACACTTTAATGTCCTAAACCGATTAATTATTTATGACTTGTTGTGACTCTTTTAACAAACCCATGCAAAAAAAGGTTGGAAAAAAATACCATTATCAAATCCTTTTAATCTTCATAGTCACCTGAATCGGTGTCTAAATCGCCATCACTTTCACTTAAACTGATCGCCAAAGGTTCGCATAATTCTTCGATAATTCCGTCTCTGTCCCAATACATATTTTCCAATGAGGTGACATGAAAGCAATATTTTCCCCAGTTTTGAACTGTTCTGAAAGCTTAAAAAGTTTCGACATGTCAATATCTCCAGTTACGTTGCAATGGCGAATGAAACTTTTCACTTCTTCCCAAACATACTCAATAGCATTAATATTGCAATGATATGGTGGTAACCACAAAGCTAGAAATCCATGCTCTTTGAGCATCGTGTCGAATTTAAATAGTTTAGTTGTGGGCGAGTTTCTTTTGACCAAATTAAGCAATTCAATTTTTCACATATCTGGGGAATGAGAAATGTTATTTGCAGAGAGCCAATCCATAAGAACTTGCTTCTTATTAGACAATTTGGAACTTTGTTTAATCGAATAGAGTGATATGAAGCGTTATCAATTATAGCAACAGAATTTTTAGGAAGGTTTGGAATCAGTTTTTCTTGTGCCGACTTTTCAAAGATTGTAGAATTCATTTGCCTATGGTAATTGGCTTTGTATAGTAAGTTTGAATTTGGTAAAAAACCCATTTCTCCACCTGCACACAAAATTATTATATGCCGTAAGGCATTTCCGGTTTGTATTACTCCACATTCTTCTTTAGACTGCCAACATTTTCCATAAGTTAAATTACTATCAATCCAAGTTTCATCTAGATACACAATTGGTCTTTTCTCCTCCCTGAAATGTCTTATTGCTCTCAAATACTGCGTTCTAGATAAAACAATGTCACTTCGCTCCATGATAAGTTTACTTTTATTCTGGGACTTTTTAAAACAAAATCCGATTTCATGAAGTATTTTCCTTAAAGTTTCTCTTTTCCAAGGAAAATTAATTTTTTCTTTAAGCACAGAAATCAATTTTGGAACAGTTGGCACTCTTTTTTCGGCCACGTAAAATTCGTGAATAGTTCTTATAACGTCTATATCAAAATCATTCAAAGCTATGGTTTCAATGGTTTTCTTTACTCTGGTGCTTTTTTTAGGAGATTTAAATTTTGGCTTACCTTCACCTTTTGATTCCCTACGAATTCTTTTAGCAGTCGACCCTGATACGCCTGCAATTGCACTTGCACATTTAATGACTTGAGAAAGGGGAACAAAGAGACAATTCTTTTTTGCAGAATGTTACCGCATTATTCAATATTCTTTTGCAAGAGCTACTGAAACGTTTAACAACAGAACTTGTTGACTGTACTGGATCCATCATACAAATTAATAATAAAAAAAAATGCAAAAAAGCTACAACAAAAATCAAGCTAGTACTAGAACAAGAAAGTGACAGACAAGAAAGCACGTGATTTCGCATGTTGGCGACCAATTCGTACCGCCTTCATTTCTTTCTCCCCTTCAGCATGAATCGACTATTCTTGGCAAAATGCCAAGGAGAGATCTACAAACGGTGGGCGAACTATAGTTGAAGATAAGAGAGTACCATAGGAAGCTTACCTTGCTGCTCAAGGATTACTTCACATACTATCCACTTTAAGACTGAGCAAACTCATACAGTTTTCTGTTTGGATGATGATTTTAAGAAGAAACTAAAGACCTTCCATGGACATCCTCCTGGGTTATTTAGTCATCGCAAGATTGATAAAAGAATATTGCATTGAGACTAATGCAGTGGTTATCTTAGCTACAAGCTTGCCAAACAACCAGTCTTATCTACCTTCATTGGAATATCTTACATGAAGACCACTCTAGATCAGTGGTTCTCAAGTTGTGGCTGCATTTAGCATGGGCCAAATGCAGCCGCAAAGTATTACTGTGTGATCACAGACACATAAATATCAATTTTTTTTAAATTTATTTATTAAATTTCAACGTTAAAAGAATTAATTTATATACAATAAAATATCAAATGGATTTTTTTTAAAAAAAGGAAGATTCACAAAAACGCACTCTCATGAAAATCTCTGAACAGTGCTTGGAGCATTTTAACAAGAATAAAACTGATTTTGTGTGTCGATTTATTACTATGGATGAGACTTGGATTCACCATTATACACCAGAATCCAAACTGCAGTCAAAACAGTGGACAGAATCCAGTTGTTCAGCGTTAAAGAGGACAGTCTGTTCCATCAGCAGGAAAGGTCGTGGCATTGGTGTTTTTGGAATACTATAGGCATTTTGTTTATTAATTATCTTGAAAAGGGTAAAACAATAACTAGGGAATATTATTCTGATCTTTTAACCAAAACTAGACGAAAAAATTCGTGAGAAAAGACCCAGTTTGCAGAAGAAAAAAATCATCTTTCATCAGAATCCAAACTGCAGTCAAAACAGTGGACAGAAGCCAGTTGTTCAGCGTTGAAGAACAACTTAACGCTGAACAACTGGACAATGCACCTGCCCACAAAGGTGTTTTGGCAATGGGAAAAATTAAGAGATCTGCACTATGAATTGTTGAAACATCCACCCCATTCCCCAGATTTGGCTCTCTCTGACTTCTCACTCTTCCTCACTGGTCAGTGTTTTTCTTCGAATCAAGAGGTGATTGCAGCTGTAGAGGGGTATTTTGCAGATCCTACTGAGAACCACTACAGGAACAGGATAATGGTGCTGGAGCATCTCTGGAATAAACATATTAGTCTTAAAGGAGATTATGTTGAAAAATAAAAATAATTTTGAAATTATAAATTTGGTTTTTCATTGTTAGGCCGAGAACTTTTCAGACCACCCTCGTAAGTCACAGCAGGAATATAAATGAATTGTCCTGTTTTACAGGAAAAGAATGATAACTACTGACGTAAATTCTTTGCCTAATGAAATTATTTATTTATTTTATTACATGTTTATATTCCTTATTATATAAGAATTTCAATATGGATATTAAGAAAAATTTTTGGTAAGAAAAGATCAGAAGATGAAATTTCAGAAATTGCATCAGGCAAGAGTACTGAAAGTGATAAAAGTATTTGCAGCCATCATTGAATGAAGCTGAAATTTTCAAGAATTAAAAAAAAACTTTTCATCAATAGTGAGAAGAAATGCATTTAATTATATTAAATGAAATTAATTAAAGATGATGTAGTTAAGGCCATTTGTAAAATGATTGTTTACCAAATTAAATCAATCTTGCACTATGAACCTTCATTGCAAAACACTTGTGAACTATAAATTTTGAAAGAAAAAAAAAATGGCCATTTCCATTGCAAACTTATCAAACATTTTCAAAATGATATGGCTTCTTAAAGGAAATAAATGATGGTTTTCTTCTCAGGAAATGATAAATTACATTTACGATCTTTAAAGTTAGTTTTTTGATAGGTAAGTATTGCACACCTTTTACTTACTTACTTTTTTATTCCTCTTCATTCCATTGGGACATAGAGCCTCATCTTTTACTGAAGGTGAATTTTTGAAATCGGTTATTTTGGCTGTAGAACCTGAAGACAAAATATTTCTATATATGGCTCTCAGTAATGATTCAGTTCTGTGATGAATTAAGGAATTAGGTGTTTTTATAGATAAAGAAGTGGATTGATAAATAAGAATCCTTTTTATACTTTATGCTTAGATCAAAGTAACGATATAACAAAAACCTGTTATGTCTGAGAAATACTTTGACACTGATAAAACTAAATTTGTTGAAAAGTTATTATGTCTCACTTCCTTAAAAGAATGACTCAGTTCAATGAACATTTATGATGCAATTAAAAAAGATTTTAAAAACTACTTCTTCCTTTCCAGTAATAGGTTTAGTGGCCTGTTATGGTCTCTCTTTCCATCTTTTCAAAAGCTGTCCTCTATTCCTCTCTGGGGGGGTCTTCCTTCACTCATTCTTTCTGTATGTTGTCTCCATCTTACTCTATAAAGATCAGTGTAGTCTAAAACAGATATCACCTCAAGTTCCTTTAAGATATTGCTATTTCTTTTGAAGTCTGGTCTATTATATCCAGCTGTTTTGCACATGAATCTCATTTCAGAGTTTAGCAGTCTTTTTTCTATCTGCTTGGGTTATGGTCCAGGCTTCTGAATCACGTTACCACATGAACCACAGGTCTTGCTATTGAGTTATGGATTCTTATTCTTGTTTTCTTGCTTATTAAATTTGGATTGAATATCTGATTGATAGTTTTTGTTAGTTATTATATTATATATTTATGTTCCATGTCTTTCTCTCATTCATAAAATAAGTGGTAGCTTAGATATTTGAATGTATTAACCTGTTCTATAATATCGTCGTTGATGCAAATTTTTCTTTTAATTAGGTATTGGCCTTTAAATGTCATGACTTTGGTTTTGGAAGTGGAGCTTTCCATATTGAATGTTTTTATTATTTCATTTAATGAAAAAGCCACTTGCTGTAGCGAATCTTCGTTATCTTCAATTAGAATCTGTTGTCAGCAAATAAAATTGTATCAATGATGGTGTAATCATTTATGTGAATGCCAAGACTGGTTGTTTCCCTCCGCTCCCTTATAATATTGTTAATATAGATATTAAAGAGGAGTGGCGATAGACTACATTTTTGTCGGACACTTGCATTTATGGCTAAAAACTTTATTTCCACGAATAATTTATGTGCTGTAACTGCTGATGGTGCAACAGATAGTGTTTTTTTTTTTTTTTTTTTTTTTTCTCTTCATATTTTTATAAATATGGTCTCTAACAGAACAGTTTGAACCAGTGGTTCCCAAACTTTTGTTAGTTCACTCCGTAATCAGGATTTTTGATTCAATGCTTGTGTATCAGGATTTTTCCATGGTGCCCAAGGTCAGAACATAGGCCTACTGAACAGTTGCAGTGCACAGTTAGTGCAGTTAGATTGGTTAAGTTAAAAAAAAAAAAAAAAAAAATGAAACACGTATTTCAAATTCACAAACAATTTATATAAAAAGTATTACTATGTATTACTAAAAGCAAAACAGTTAGTAGTTTGTACAGTGTCCATTAAATGTCCTTATCATCACATCAAACCATCAATGGTCTGATTCTAAAACCACGTTAATTGTCATTTCAGTGAAAATATTGGAATATTTCGTGGTGCCGCTGCTCACAGTTTGGGAATCCCTGGTTTGAACAAATATTAAAATTATCATCATATGAAGCCATTAGGAAAAAGGAAACCAGGACGTCCTCTTAAACGATAATGTACTTCTAAGGCCTGAACAGGCCATGCTAGGCCTAAATCCTTGATATGCATGATGATGATCATCATCATCATTTGAAATCTTAGAACCAGGGCTTCTGACCTAATGTCCAATCCTTACCTTCTCATCGTGCACCCTGTTAGGTATCTACCTGGAATTGAACAAATGAGGGTGAGCTGGAAATTTGGGATTTAGCCGACCAAATTGTATTCTTATTGGCTTAAACCAAAATATCAAATGATGGTACAACATGACAGAATTTCATGCCGGCTGGGGCATCACCTGGTTAAACAAAGCCCCCATTGTTTTCGCCAGGGAACCAGGGCAAACAGTGAAAAGTCAGCTACTGGAACAAACCCTAAAACCCATCCAACTCAACATCACCAGAGTTCAAGATCGGTACTATTAATATAAGAAGCCTGAATGGCAAAAAAATGGAGCTAGCTGAGGAATTGGATAAGTACCAGATCGATATAATAGGGGTGACTGAAACAAAAAATATAAATAAATAAATAAAAAAGTCAAAAACTGGCGAGATCTTTCTGATCAATAAATACAAAATGTTATATTCAGGCAATGACAATCAAGGAAAAGAAGGAGTAGCCATAGTATTCAACACTAAATACAAGGCTATTCTTCTTGAATGGCAGGCAGTCTCAAGTAGAATGATGTGGGCAAATATGAGAATGGAGAAACTGGACAATGAGACTTATTTGTTCCTATGGTCCCACAGAAGGTTCTACTCAAGTAGAAGTAGAGGAATTTTTTGAGGCTTTAGAGAAAGCAACTGACACAATGAAAAAGGAAAAGTTGGTCCTTGTTGGGGATCTAAATAGCAGAGTAGGAAATTATTGTCAGACATACAAAAATATTTTGGAAAAATTTGGAGAAAGGAGTAATGCTAATAATAATGGCAAATACCTGTTGGGTTTCTGTTCAGGACATGGACTGGGTATTACTAACACAATGTGCCAACATAAAAATGTGCACAAATTCACACAGAGAGAGAAGAGGCAAGGAATAAGAAAAGTCTTATTGACTATGTTATTGTTGATAGTGATGTTTTCTTCCTGGTGCAGGACACCAGAGTGTACAGAGGATTTAAAATTGGAAGTGATCTCCATTTAGTCTTGACAGAATAAAATCAAATTTCATATTGAAAAGAAGAACATATAAGAAAGTTTTAAAGTGAATAAAAGTTGAGCAGCTCTTATTCAAGAAAAAAATGAAAGTTTGAGAACAGGAATCAAACCTTGGAGATTCAGTGGCAAGCCCTGAAGGAAAAAACTGATTGATTCAGCCAGAGAGGCATGTGGTGAGATTGTCTGCAAGGATAGAAAAATCAGAACTCCATGGTGGACACAGGAAGTTAAAGAGGCAGTGAAGGAAAAGAAGAAAGCATATCAAAAGTTCCTGGCAAATAAGTTGGCTTGTGCTCTTAGAGAATACAGAGACAGATGTAAGAAAGCTAAACACTGTGTAAAACTAGCTAAACAAAAGTCGTAGGAGGACTTTGGTAAGAATGTAGAAAATAATATCAAGAAGGTGGCAAGGTATCTGGAGGTTGTTGAAGAAGCTCAGAAATGGAGGAAAAAGTTCTGTAAAAGGAATTAGAGATCATAAAAGTGACATGAAAACAGGAGAAAACGATATCCTTGAAGTATGGAGTAATTACTTTGAAGAATTCGTGTGTAGAGGCTTAAGTGCTGTGAGGACATCATGTTGGAGGCTTAATGGATTTTTAACAACACTCAAAAATAGAATTAAAAAGAAGTAATAAAAAATAGAATTTAATACTTCCTATATTTCGTCCTAGTCACTAGGACATCTACGGGGATTACAAAAACAATTAATGTAACATGACACACAAATCTTACAATACTAAACCCAACCACGTGGGTGACTAAAGTCCTATCTAGGTGGAGTGCTCTCTAAGGGCGGTAGTAGGTGGCCTGGAATGTAAGGTGGGAACTCTGGTGATGAGTGTTTCCCAAATCTTCAGAAGCTTAATGCAACCGTATTTATTAAGATTTGGTTTGTTTCTGAGAGATGCTGCTGCTTCTAAGAAAAGTCTCTCTTTCTTGAATTTACTGTGGTGGAGCATGGTGGTTTTTTTCCATGATACTCTGTGGCTGGTGTCCAAAACATGGTCAGCCAAGCCTGAATGGCCATAGTTATGTTTACATATGTACGACTTATGTTCCTCCAGGTGGATGGATGCTGATCTGCCTGTCTGTCCAAAGTACGCCAGCTTACAGGAACAGGGTACTTTGTAAACTCCAGGCACCGAGAGAGGAGGGAGTTGATCTTTCGTAGAACGGATAAGGGTAGCAAGTTTGCGGTAGGGCTTATATGCTGTGTGTAGGTTGTACTTTTTTAGTATCTTGGCTATTTTATCAGATGTGCCACGGATTCTTGGATGGATTCTGGATTCATCTGGATTCATCCAAGAATCCAGTTTACTATGGAAAAGGAAAAGAACAACTGTTTACCCTTCCTAGACACCTTAGTCACATGCCTGCCTAATGATACACTTGCCTTCACTGTATACAGAAAACCCACACACACAGGCAGAGACATTCACAAACTCTCCCACCACCACCACCCCTCACAACAATATGGCATCATCAAAACTCTTACTAAGAGAGCCCACAATCTTTGTTAAAGTGGAACCACCCTTACTACTGAGCTTAACCACATACACAACACTTTCCTCTCCAATGGCTACAGCGAACACGGTATTAAAAAAATAATCAGTTCCTCCCCCATTCCCCGTCCTTCTCGTCAACAAGATTTTAAAAATGCCATCACCATACCTTACATCCGTGGCACATCTGATAAAATAGCCAAGATACTAAAAAAGTACAACCTACACACAGCATATAAGCCCTACCGCAAACTTGCTACCCTTATCCGTTCTACAAAAGATCAACTCTCTCCTCTCTCGCTGCCTGGAGGTTACAAAGTACCCTGTTCCTGTAAGCTGGTGTACTTTGGACAGACAGGCAGATCAGCATCCATCTGCCTGGAGGAACACAAGTCGTACATATGTAAACAGAACTATGGCCATTCAGGCTTGGCTGACCATGTTTTGGACACCAGCCACAGAGTATCGTGGAAGAAAACCACCATGCTCCACCACAGTAAATTCAAGAAAGAGAGACTTTTCTTAAAAGCAGCAGCAGCAGCTCTCAGAAACCAACCAAATCTTAATAAATGCGGTTGCATTAAGCTTCCGAAGATTTGGGAAACACTCATCACCAGAGTTCCAACCTTACATTCCAGGCCACCTACTACCGTCCTTAGAGGGCACTCCACCTAGATAGGACTTTAGTGTCACCCACGTGGTTGGGCTTAGTATTGTAAGATTTGTGTGTGTGCATGTTACATTAATTGTTTTTGTAATCCTCCTAGATGTCCTAGTGACTAGGACGAAATATAGGAAGTATTAAATTCTATTTTAATTCTTTTTGAGTGTTGTTAAAAATCCATTAAGCTTCCAACATGACTTCGAAGAATTGTTAAATCATGCAATCAGTGATGACAGAACAGTGGTAAAAAACATTGACCAGGCATGCAGTCAGAAATAGATATCCATACTTCAAGTAGAAAAAGCCATCAAAAGCCTGAAATGTGGAAAGGTAGCAGGAATAGATGATATTCGACCAGACATGCTCAAGTATGGAGGTATAAAGGTTTTATAGTGCTGCACTACATAGTTCAGAAGGCCTGAACAGAGGGACGAATTCCAGATGATTGGAGTAGAGCTCTCATAGTACCCATATATAAAAAGGGAAATAAAACTGAATGTGAGAATTATAGAGGTATTTCCCTACTGAGTGTTCCTGGTAAGATATGTGCAGGTATGCTTGAGAAATAGCTGAGAAGGATTGTGGAAGAGAAGCTTAGTGAAGAACAAGCTGGATTCAGGCCAAATGGAGGCTGTTAGGATCAGATTTTCACTTTATAACAGATTGTTGAGAAATCATGGGAATATAACAAAGATCTGTATTTAAGTTTTGTAGATCTGGAAAAGGTATATGACAAGGTGCCAAGAGAGAAGCTGTTCAAACTGCTGCAGTTATATGGTATCAATGGGGCATTATATCAAACAATACTTAGTTCTTTATTTGAGTTGTAAGTCAGCAGTTAGGTTTTAAGGAAGTAGAGGAAGGTGGTTTAATGTTAAATCTGGTATCAGACAAGGATGTACATTATTCCCCTCTGTTATTCATTATCTATATGGATCGTGTTATGAAGGAAAGTGGTATTAAACCTGATATCAAAATTGGAGATGTTAATCTCAGCTCTTTGCTTTATGCAAATGATGTTATACTTCTAAATAAATCTGCTACAAGTCTGCAAGATTCCCTTACTAAATTGAATAACTGTTGTAATAGATATATTATGAAGGTCAGCGTTAACAAGACAAAGATAATGAAAATAGGCACAAGCATTGAAAATATCAGCTGTATTGTGAAAGGAGAACCTATAGAACAAGTAAAATATTACAGCTACTTAGGCATGATTTTTAGTGAAGATGGTAAATTAAATATGGAAATAGACAACAGAATCAACAAAGCTGGTGTGGTAGGAAGTCAACTGAATAAATTTATATGGAATAAGAGAGAAATTAGTCAAAACACTAAATTAGCTGTTAAACAAGACCGTGTTCAAGCCAATTTTAAATTAACGATCTGAGAGCTGGATTAAAAATAAAACACTTGACCTAAGATTAGAGATCGCAGATATGCGAGTCCTGAAAAAGATTAGCGGCGGGAACAAATGGCATCAATAGCAATATCATATTAAAAATGAGATTATTAGGAAAGAACTTGACATTGTCATCATCCAGGAATGCATTAGCAGAGCTAATCTCTGGTGGTATGGTCACTTAAACAGAATAGGAGAGGAAAGATTAGCAAAACAAGTGTTCTCTGCCAGGTTGGCAGGAGAAAGACCCAGAGAAGACCAAGATATAGATAGATTGATAATGGTAAAAAGTGCCTTATACGATAGAAATATAAGATCTGATAATATTGGAGTCTTTACAGGTAACAAACTGATTTGGAGGAAAATTGTAGATAGGAAGTTAGTAATGATGTAAATTTTTCATATAGTACTTTGATATCCTGAGGGTATATACCAGGAATTTGATGATGATGATTTATTTTTTATATTTTATTTCTTTGATAACATTTCTTTTTCAGGAAATGGAAAGTTTGGAATTACACAACAGACTATCCTCATTTTCTGCTATTTCATCAGATAGAATCTTAAATTAAATTATTAGTTGCAATTTTTACAAAAAGTTTAATAATTTTGTTATTATTAAGTAATATTCATATAAATTCCATCTAACCATTGTTATCTGCATCTGAATAAAGAAGGAATCATGTGGCTGCCAGAAAAAAAAAAAAAAAAACTCGAACTACTGCTCTACATTATTATTGAATGGGAACTTACTTGGAGTCGCTCACTGCAGAAAGGCCACTCTATTCACACAATTTCTCATACCTCTCTTTGAATGCATTCACTGACAAAACATTCACAATAAACTCTGGAAACCCCTAGTCCACACTCAGATAGACACACTTCCAGATGTGTCTCCTTGTTCTATTTCCTCTGGCCAAGTTCTGAAAAGTTTGCTCTGCATCAACCTTATAAAACTTTTAGTAACTTTAACATTTCTATCATATCCCATCTTTTCTGCCTGTCAACCAATTTCTGCCATCCAAAAATCCTCAATCTATTATCACCTATCACCCACTCATCAACATGGTCTCGTACCTCTGAATGCTCTCCACCACTTCTTCATCCCAAGATATCCAGGTGAAGAGACCTGCACATAGTAATCTAGATATTGCCCTCTCAGAGTTTCATAGAGAAATGATAACTTCCTTATCTATGTTTGCTAGCATGCTTAATAACCAATAATCTTAGTAGTTACCTTTGCCAGTTTTGCAGTGTTCTCTCTGAACTTCAGCTCCCTATCTACCAGCATTTCCTAAATCCCTAGCTTCAACAGTTTTCTGGAATATGGTTCTGTCAGTGTATACAGTTGTATCATCACTGCCCAAAATATTGGGTAGTGTTGATAGAACTGTATATCCTGGTTATTGTTTTTGGCTGCAGTTCATCTGCTGTCATCAGCAGTACTCATATCCTATCCTCTTCTCTCTGTCCTCTCTGAAAATACTATAATCCTCTCACATTCTATCGCTGTAAGTACATTATCTGCTGTGTACTAAGTTTTGCCACTGCCTTTAACTTTTGATGACTCTGTACTGATAATTCTATTGACTCCTCCTTATTCTGGATGCTTCATGCATTAGTATGTATAAACTGCTCTATTCACTTATTCATTCATTCATTGCCTGTAGTTCCTGGGTATTTGCACATACTTGCTTGCATCCAAAAAAAAATCTGTTCCCTGATTCTGCACTTCCACATTCTCCACGACAATGCTTTCTTGAGATACCTAACTCCAAGTCCATTTGAGTGCAATCCATTAGCCTAATATAAATTCTTACATCTCAGATTCAGTCCAACGTCTACAAACTTCATTCTTTCTGCACAATACACATATTGACTTATTCACAATCTTAGTTCTGCTCCTCGACTTCTATTTTAGCATGACAACAGATTCGGTCTTTACTCTCTCACTCTTTTTCTCTTATTTTTGCTTCTTTCAGTAACTCTTTCATATCTTATCTCATACAATATTTTTCATGTTTTGGGTCATTAGTGCCAGCAAAATATTCTTTCACCTAACTTCTTTGCATCCCGAGAGCTTTACTCAAATTATCAATTTTTGCAACAGGGAGATGAGGTTTAGTTATGTGCATGTGAAATACTCTTACCATAGAAACAAAAAATTCTTACTCTCCTTTTCTTGCTTTTCATATATTTCTGTTTCTTACCTCGTGCCTTGTTTCTTCTCTTCTCAGCTCTAAAAGTTGCCTACTAGCTTTACTTTCCTTTCACAAATCTTTCACCTTTTGTAAATTATACATTTCACACACACACTGTATTAAACAAAATCTGTCATATTAAACTTCTCTAACAAAGATGTTTCGGCTGCTATTATGCATTAGTGCCATACTGACAATATCAAGTATAATACATACAACTTTTCTTAAAAGCTTAAACAACTCTATCTTACACTCATAAAAAACAAACTAGAAAAAAATTAACCTAATGTTGTTACAAATTTAACTGCGTGGATTTAAACAAATTTAACTGCGTTGTTACAACAGGGAGTAATTGCTTATCGTTGATAAGCAATTGATGGTGTAAGGGTGACAGATGCAGAAGAGGTTCAACTAATGAGTGCCCATATTGCTAAATGCTATCAACCTGGTGTATGCAACATTGAGCTCACTGCTACCTCTTCACTGGATGAAGAAACTCAGGTGTTGGAGAAGGAGGTATTAGAGCTGTTGCACAAACTGAATAACAATTCAGCAATGGGGACTAATAAGATATCAGCATGGATGCTAAAAGATTCAGCTGAACTGGCTATTCCTTTGACCCTCAAAGCAGGGAAGATTCAGCAGGAGTGGAAAGAATGTATGGTAATCCCATTGCACAAGGGTGGTGCCAAGATCGATGTATCCAACCAACTGGTTGACCAATCATTACCTCAGGAGTGGTGGTGAAGATTTTGGAAAAATTAGTAAGAACTGGCATACCAAAATGGGTCGACAGAGAATATATACTTTGCAATGAACAACATGGGGTTTATTAAGGTAAGGTTATGTTTTAGAACTTGTTCACATTCTATAATAGTGTTACCATTGAGCTAGACAAGGGTACATCATGATACTTTTGGATTTTGCTAAGGCTTTTGACAGAATACAGCGTGGAAGACTGTTACATAAATTGGAGAATATGGGATTGGATTATAAAATATTAGTGTGGATAAGGGGATGGTTGTGGTAACCAGTGGTTTACCACAAGGATCAGTCCTTGGTCCACTGTTATCCAATCTAGGCATTAATGACATCGGTAAGGATTTGACAGGCAACATACAGCTATTTGCTGATGATTCAAAGATGGGTAGGGTAATTAGGAATGTGGCTGACATGCAGCAGTGCTTGCAGAATGATTTGAATAGGCTGGAATTGTTGGCATGTGAAAATGGCTGTCAGTTCAATGTTAGTTTTTGCTAAATGTTACTGAAAGTCGCAGTATTCATTATAATATATTTAGTGCATATCCACATTTAATAAACACTAATATTAAAATGTGTTTTTTATTTTTTCCACTCATTTCAGCACCCTGATACGATGCATCACCTGCTTACCGTTTTAAGTTGGCCCTGCCTGACTCCCTGGTGCTCTCTCTCTCTCTCTCTCTTTCTTAATTATATTTCTATACAGCTTTAATTAAGTGCTGCATACATCATCCTTTAATGGACTCTATTAGAGATTTTTAAACAAGATATGAGAACTCATCTTGTCTTTAAGGACATATTGATTACTCTGGATCTCCTTGTTTGCTGATGTATAAGGTTGGTCTGAAAAGTTCTTGGCCTAACAATGAAAAAACGAATTTATAATTTCAAAATGATTTTTATTTTTCAACATAATCTCACTTAAGACTAATATGTTTATTCCGGTGATGCTCCAGTGCCATTACCCCGTCCCTGTAGTGGTTCTCAGTAAGATCTGCAAAATACCCCTTTACAGCTGCAATCACCTCTTGATTTGAAGAAAAACGTTTGACCAGCGAGGAAGAATTTTAGTTTTGGGAAGAGATAGAGGTCAGAGGGAGCCAAATCTGGGGAATAGAGTGGATGTTCCAACAATTCATAGTGCAGATCCCTTAATTTTCCTATTGCCAAAACACTTTTTGGAAGGTGCATTGTCCTGATGAAAGATGATTTTTGTTCTTCTGCAAACCGGGTGTTTTCTCATGAATTTTTTGTCTAGTTTGGTTAAAAGATTGAAATAATATTCCCTGGTTATTGATTTACCCTTTTCAAGATAATTAATAAACAAAATGCCTTTAGCATCCTAAAACACCGATGCCATGACCTTTCCTGCTGATGGAACCGACTTTGTCTTCTGTGCTGAACAACCAGCTTCTGTCCACTGTTTTGACTGCTGTTTGGATTCTGGTGTGTAATGGTGAATCCAAGTAATAAATCGACACACAAAATCAGTTTTATTCTTGTTAAAACACTCCAAGCACTGTTCATAGATTTTCATGTGTGTGCGTTTTTGATCTGCTGAGCAAGCACAGCACCCATCTTGCGCAAAGCATTTTCATTTGCAATTCTTCATGCAAAATGTATCTTACACTTTTTTTTTGAAATGCCTAGAATAAGTCTATCAAAGACTTGCATTGGAAGGCCATTAAATCTGTTCATATGATTAAGCATTGTCAGCAGTAGTTTCCTTTGAATTTGTGATATCTCTTGGACTGGCAAAAGAAAAGAACTGATTGTTTGTGTCTCCCTTCTGAATTTTTGGTATGATCAGTGTATGGTATCTCTAGGAGACTTCTATAGTACCTCATTTCAAATGCTGGCGACCTCTTTTCGTCTTCTTTTAAGAGGACCGAAGTTTCACTTACAGAGTACTGAATTAACATTCATTTTTGAAATTATGGATTCTACAACTGTGTTAAAATAACTCTTTTTATTATCCCGACGTTTCGATCTTCATATCAAGATCATCATCTGGAGCATACAAAAATATACAAGACAAGCTGCGTTACATTTTAAACTGTAACCTAGAGAAATAATGATTTGATCACATGCTACTCACTGGCATGACCTCTAGTGGGTGGAAAAAATTATAAATTACAACATGAATAAACATTCTTTCTTATAGATTTTTTCTTTAACAGTGATGTTCTATTTTTTAGTATTAAGGTTGTTATTTTAGATTTAGGATCCTGGATTTTCTACAGTCCTGTTTATAGTTGTTCTTAGAGAGGAAGGATTTGCGGGACGAATATATGCCTTCCATATGTATGGGATTTTTAGACCATCATTATTGTATAGATTGGGGTGTTGATAATGGTCTCACAAGTTTCCTTAAATTTGCATTCATACCATGTTTTGGTGTGATGTAGACAACTGGTGTTCAGGGCATGATCAGAAAGGCCAGCTTTACCATAATTATTATATTTGATGTGTCGTTTATGTTCTTTTTCTCTGATAAGAATTGTGCATCCTGTTTCTCCTATGTATGGTATGTTGCAGGTGCAATAAATACAGTATACTCCAGGGTGGGCCAGCGGAGGGAGTGAGTCTTTGGATGAGTTGAGTAAGCTTTTTAATTTTGCAGGAGTTTAAAGGTAGCTTTGAGGTTGTATTTTTGTAGTACTCTGTTTATTTTGTCTGATGTCCCTTTAATGTAGGGGATGGTTATAGTTTTACTGTGGTCTGGTTTGGCTTTGTTTTTTATTGAGGTCTTGTAGAGAATTTTGTTAATAGTGTTTTGGCTGTATCCATTTTTTTGAAAAGTATTGCTGATCACTTTAAATTCGTTTTTCAGTGTCTGTTCACTAGAGCAGATCTTCAGAGCCCTGTTTATTAGGGTATTGATGACACCTAGTTTTTGTGTTGGATGGTGGTAGGAGTTTGTGTGTATATATTGGCCAGTATGTGTCGGTTTCCGGTAAACTGTGAAGGAAAGATTGCCTGAGGGAAGATGTGTGACCAGTGTATCTAGAAACGGCAGTGTGTTAGGTTTTTCAATCTCAGTTGTGAAGTATACATTTGTGTTTTACTTGTTTAGGTAGCTAAGGAATGTGTCTAGTGTCTGGCGGCCATGAGACCAGATTGCGAAAACATCGTCAAAGTATAAAAGCCAAAAGGCTATTTTTCTGGCAACCTTAATAATAATGAAGGGGATACAAATCCTTTGATGTTTATCTGCCAGTAAGCCAAACTCTAAGAACTAGGACTAAGATCTATGAGTTTCATACCGAAAAACTATCGGCAAATCCAAGTGTAAGTAACCACTTGGTAGTACAACACCAAGGCAACTCGTATCAAAGGTGGAGCAAGCTCCCTCACTATCCTTGATATTTTCTCATAATGTAAAAACACAGCCCTAGGGATGTAATACTGTAATTATATTATGATTAGAGGTCACTACCCAGACTGGTTTCAACCTTTTTTTTTTGAGGTCTCATCAGTAAGTAGGTAGACCTGGAAGATAACAAGGTTTAAGTGAAAAGAACTTACATACCTTCACTATACGAATGCCATAAAGGTGTGCCTGTATATTATAACATAGAATAAAAGCCAAAAGGCTATTTTTCTGGCAACCTTAATAATAATGATGGGGATACAAATCCTTTGATGTTTATCTGCCAGTAAGCGAAACTCTAAGAACTAGGACTAAGATCTATGAGTTTCATACCGAAAAACTATCATTATTATTAGCCAGAAAAATAGCCTTTTGGCTTTTATTCTATGTTATAATATACAGGCACACCTTTATGGCATTCGTATAGTGAAGGTATGTAAGTTCTCTTTTCACTTAAACCTTGTTATCTTCCATGTCTACCTACTCACTGATGAGACCTCAAAAAAGGTTGAAACCGGTCTGGGTAGTGACCTCTCCTCATAATGTAATTACAGTATTACATCCCCTAGGGGCTGTGTTTTTACATTATGAGAAAATATCAAGGATAGAGAGGGAGCTTGCTCCACCTTTGATACGAGTTGCCTTGGTGTTGTACTACCAAGTGGTTACTTACACTTGGATTTGCCGATAGTTTTTCGGTATGAAACTCATAATCTTAGTCCTAGTTCTTAGAGTTTCGCTTACTGGCAGATAAACATCAGAGGATTTGTATCCCCTTCATTATCGTCAAAGTATCTAAGTCAGACTTTGGGTTTTGAAGGGGAGGAACCTAAAGCAAGTTGTTCAAAATGTTCCATATAAAAGTTAGCAGTCGGGGGGGATAATGGCGAGCCCATGGCTGTGCCTTCTTTTTGTAGCTAGAAAGCGTTTTGCCATACAAAATAATCGGAACGTAATACATGTGCAAAGAGCGCCGTGATATCTGGAGGAAATTGGTTCTGTAAAAGAAGAATTGTGTCATTGATTGGGACATTCGTAAAGAGGGCAGAGACGTCAGAACTGACTAATAGATCATCTTTTTCTAATGTAATGTATTTGATGATATTTATGAAGTGTTGTGTGTTTTTGATATAGGAGGGGAAATAACCTACCAGCTCTTTGAGTGTTACCGCTAATTTTTTGGCTAAGTGATAAGTCGGGCTCTCAATCCCTTCGACTAATAGGCCTTAGGGGTGTGTTTTCTTTGTGAATTTTCAGTAGCCGTAAGTTCTTGGGGGACGAGCGTAGTGTGGAAATAGTTTTTTGACCGTATCTTCAGGGCATGTGGTACTTGACTTAAGTAGATTCTCTGTTTTCTTTTTTATTCTGTTAGTGGGGTTATGGTTAACTAATTGGTATGTGTTGTTGTCTGAGACCAGCAGATTTATTTTTTCCACATAAGTGGTTCGGTTTAAGATAAAGGTGGCACTTCCTTTATCTGCTCTGGTTATTAAGATGTTCGGATTTGACTTTAGTGATTTTATCGCTGTTAATTCGTGTTGAGTTAGGTTGCTTGTTATTGTTTTGTTATGATTTAAAATGTTGTCGGTTTCTAAACATATTTTTTCTTCTATGTCATTTGGGATGAATCTTAGGCCTCTTTCAATATTACAAATAAATTCAAGTTTGTTTATCGATTTGGATGCTATGTCATAATTTAAATCTTTGTTAAGTATCGAGATTTCTTTGTTTAAAGCATGGTTGGATAGGTTAACTATATTCCTGTCACCTGTAGGTGATTGGTGGCTCCTGTTGTTTCTGGTTGGTTGGTTATTGTTCATTGTGGAGAAATTTGAATATGGCTGCTGGTTCTTTCAATCTTTTAGCCTTTGGAATTTGGAAATTAGATTTTCTTTCTTCGTTTTGAGGATGTGGTTCACAGTGTTGTCGGTAATCTTTTCCAGAATCATCCAGATATCTGCATTTACGTAGCTTGAAAGTTGCATTTTTTCCTTTTGTAGTGGCTAAGTTCTTTCTGGAAGCTTCGATTTCTTCTCTGAGAAGTGCTTTCTCCTTGCGGAAGTATATTCATTGCACTTTTGCTGAGGTGAATTTTCTTTTTAGCCTGATGCAATTCAGAATGATATTGTTGTCCCTACACCGTTTTAAAAAAGCCAGTCGATTGATCAAATTAGAAACCTGATTCTTCAGCTTACCATATTGATTGCATCGCTTGTGGGTCGAATCTCCATGAATTATCATAATCCTTTCTTTTAGTGTTACATGGTGATCAGCATTCATTTTTGAAATTATGGATTCTATAACTGTGTTAATAATTCTTTTTATTATCCTGACATTTCGATCTTCATATCAAGATCATCATCTGGAGCATACACAAATATACAGGACAAGCTGCATTACATTTCAAACCGTAAGATAGAGAAACAATGATTTGATCGCATGCTACTCAATGGCATGACCTCTAGTGAAAAAAAAAAAAAAAAATTACATGAATAAACATTCTTGCTTACAGATGGTTTCCCTTCCAGTAACAGTGATGCCCTATTTCTATTATTACAATTTATTTTTGATTTAAAAAAATATTAATAAAAATAAAAAAATATAAATTACAACATGAATAAACATTCTTTCTTATAGATTTTTTCTTTAAGAGTGATGTCCTATTTTTTAGTATTAAAGTTGTTATTTTAGATTTAGGATCCTGGATTTTCTACAATTTTGTTTATAGTTGTTCTTAGAGAGGAAGGATTCATGTGATGAATATATGCCTTCCATATGTATGGGATTTTTAGACCATCATTATTGCTCAGATTGGGGTGGTCGATATTGATCTCACAAGCTTCCTTAAATTTGCATTCATACCATGTTTTGGTGTGATGTAGACAACTAGTGCTTTTCCAGTCAATTCTATGTAAGGTGTTCAAGGGCTTGATCAGAAAGGCCAGCTTCACCATAATTATTATATTTGATGTATCGTTTATGTTCTTTTCGTCTGATAGAAATTGTGCATCCTGTTTCTCCTATGAATGGTATGTTGCAGGTGCAGTAAATACGGTATACTCCAGAGTAGGTCAGTGGAGGGAGTGGGTCTTTGGAGAGTTGAGTAAGCTTTTTAATTTTGTGGGAGGTTTATATGGAACATTTTGAACAACTTGCTTTAGGTTCCTCCCCTTTAAAACCCAAAGTCTGGCTTAGATACGTTGACGATGTTTTCGCGATCTGATCTCATGGCTGCCAGACACTAGATACATTCCTTGGCCACCTAAACAAGCAACACAAACGTATACTTCACAACTGAGATTGAAAAACCTAACACACTGCCGTTTCTAGATACACTTGTCGCACGTCTTCCCTAGGGCAATCTTTCCTTCACAGTTTACTGGAAACCGACACATACTGGCCAATATATACACATAAACTCCTACCACCATCCAACACAAAAACTCGGTGTCATCAATACCCTAAAAAACAGGGCTCTGAAGATCTTCTCTAGTGAACAGACACTGAAAAACGAATTTAAAGTGATCAACAATACTTTTCAAAAAAATGGATACAGCCAAAACACTATTAACAAAATTCTCTACAAGACCTCAATAAAAAACAAAGACAAACCAGACTACAGTAAAACTATAACCATCCCCAACATTAAAGGGACATCAGACAAAATAAACAGAGTACTACAAAAATACAACCTGAAAGCCACCTTTAAACTCCTGCAAAATTAAAAAGTTTACTCAACTCATCCAAAGACTCACTCCCTCCGCTGGCCCACCCTGGAGTATACCATATTTATTGCACCTGCAACATACCATACATAGTAGAAACAAGATGCACAATTTTGATCAGACAAAAAGAACATAAACGACACATCAAATATAATAATTATGGTGAAGCTGGCCTTTCTGATCATGCCCTTGAACACCTTACATAGAATTGACAGGAAAAGCATAGTTGTCTACATCACACCAAAACATGGTATGAATGCAAATTTAAGGAAGCTTTGTGAGATCATTATCAACCACCCCAATCTGAGCAATAATGATGGTCTAAAAATTCCATACATATGGAAGGCATATATTCGTCCCACGAATCCTTCCTCTCTAAGAACAACTATAAACAGGACTGTAGAAAATCCAGGATCCTAAATCTAAAATAACAACTTTAATACTAAAAAATAGGACATCACTGTTAAAGAAAAAATCTATCAGAAAGAATATTTATTCATGTTGTAATTTATATATATACAGGGTGTTCGGGATAAATTTGACAGTTTCGTAAGGAAAAAGAAAATCTTCTTTGTATCTATTAAATTTAATGAATTGACAAAAAACATTACAGGCAGAGTTAATTACAATACTATCAACAAGATTTACTCAAAATAACCACCATTAGCATCGATCACAGCTTCAATTCTGCTTCGGAACCTCGAACAAGCTGATGCTACAGTCTCCCTGGGAAGGGCCGCAAAAACTGTTTTAATTTTATCCATTAACTGGGCTTTTGTATTACTGGAAGTGCGGTTGGTGTCTTTTTCAACTGCGCCCCATACAAAATAATCCATGGGGTTAAGGTCTGGGGAGTTTGGAGGCCAAACATTTGGACTGGTGAAGTCGTAGAAATTTT
This sequence comes from Typopeltis vanoorti, assembly GCF_054136105.1. Lineage (NCBI taxonomy): Eukaryota > Metazoa > Arthropoda > Arachnida > Uropygi > Thelyphonidae > Typopeltis > Typopeltis vanoorti. The sequence goes on from NC_143554.1 coordinate 92,538,864, forward strand.
CAGACAACCATTTTTGACTTTTCCCAGAGGTGTGGCAAGGGGCCGAATCCTGCTGCCATACATACGGCCTACCATTGGCTACCCTTGTTATCCAGGGCTTGACTACAGTTAGCAACTCCACGAACAAAGCCCGAATTCCAATGCCAGGGTTCTTCAACACCTGTTCCTGCAGATTTGTGAGGAATTCTGCTGTACGAACGCAATCAGATCGTCTGCTAGGGATCTTTCTTCTTGCTACATCCTCGTACTCACCATTGCAAGTCTCTAGTTCATGCCTGATTGTTTTTACTGTATTCAGGGAGCATTGGGCAGCAGTCGTAATATCCTTATTTTGATGGCAGGCACAAATCATCATGATACAAGTTATTCTCTTCCATGATTCAGGTGGGTTCCAGCTATCCATCCTTTCTGACATCTTGTATATGAATGAAGAAGGGTCCAAACTTTTAAATGAAGAGAAGTGTGTGTTAATACATGTAACTTACGGAAAAATATAATTAATTATAAATATGTCAAATTTATCCCGAACACCCTGTATATATATATTTTTTTTTTTTTTAAAATCAAAAATAACAATTGTAATAATAGAAATAGGACATCACTGTTACTGGAAGGATAACCATCTGTAAGCAAGAATGTTTATTCATGTAATCATAAATTAAATCTAGCTTGAAGTAATTTTTTATTTTTTATTTTTTCACTAGAGGTCATGCCAGTGAGTAGCATGTGATCACATTGTTTTTCTAGCTTACGGTTCGAAATGTAACGCAGCTTGTCTTGTATATTTATGTATGCTCCAGATGATGATCTTGATATGAAGATCGAAACGTCGGGATAATAAAAAGAGTTATTTTAACACGGTTATAGAATCCATAATTTCAAAAATGAATGCTGATCACCGTGTAACACTAAAAGAAAGGATATTGAATTAACACATTTGTCTGATAAGACCATCTATTTGTTTGTGATCTGACTATAGTGGTTTTAATTTTTAGAGAAGTCTCCGTAGCTCATTCGGTATAGACGAAGGCCTTTGGTCAGAAAGACACCTGGATTCGATTTCCATCCATAACGTGAGGAACCATTATCTGGTCTCTTTTGAGTAAAGGTGAGTTAGCCGGTCTCGGGTTTTTCGTTCCTCAGAACAGGGAACTCTCCCGTGAACACACACAGATCTACAGTCATAAAATACGTGCTTATTCCTTCACTAGGATGGCTCAACCAGTCCTAAGGGACAGTCAAGGATTGGGAGGACACCTGTTCCTCGTCCGTCCCTTATGACTGGTGTTGCTTTTGCAATTTTTTGTTCTAATATCCCCTGTCTTGATCTTTCTTCTTTATTAAAGATATTGCCTAGGTATTTGAACTGATAAACATCTCTAAATTTACCTTTGAGTAAGATTTTTTCAGTTTCTGCTACAGCATTTCTTTCTTATCCAGAAGCATAGAAATTTTGTCATTGTTTTTAATTTTCAAGAAAATCAAGAAAATCTTAATTTTCTTGAAAATTAAGATTTCCACAAATTTATAGAAAAAAGAGCCAACCTTGCACATCATAGAACAAGTGAACTTTTTAAAAACTGGAAACCAACAAACAGAATAAAGAAAAAATCAATAATGCATGAAATCATAGAAAATAATATTCCCTTGGATTGTCCAAATAAAATAGCCGACTACCCAGCATTTCCTCCAAATCAAGACAGGAGAAATATAGTTTATCAACTCTGAAATAGGGAAACATGAGAAAAAAAGCCTAGAAAACCCTGAAATCTTGAGATCATTAGCCCTTTCAAAAATAATGGAATATGGACCTGACTCAATAAAGATCTACACAGATGGCTCCAAAAATCCAAATGGCAATTCTGGGAGTGGCATACTCATCTATGGTTCTCATGATATAGAACTAAAAACAACTAACAGTATTAGATACAACTCATACCATGCAGAATTAATAGCCATTAACATAGCACTGCAATATTTAGACAAACAAAACTCAAAGAAGTTTATATTTTTCACAGACTCCTTAGCAGCCCTTCAAGCTAATAAGAACTGCTACACTAGCCATCAAGAAATACTTTAGAGACATAGCAAAAAACATAAGCAAACTACATAAGGATTCCGAAATAATCTTCCAATGGATCCCATCCCATGTGGGATTAAAGGGGAAACTAAACTGCAGATGAGGTAGCAAAAATGGCCGCAACATCAAGTGATACCACAGCTTTCGATCTTTTTAAAACCACCCAAAAAGAACAATTCTTCAGGACATGACTCACCACTGGTACTCAGCAGAAAATCCAGGAGGCTACCATCAACTCCAAGTTTAATCACAGTGCCACTACCATGATCTCTCACCTCAAGACCGGCCACACAAGACCAATCAAGCATAGCAATGGCATAAAAGTCTTCCCCACCTACAAAATCTGTAACATCGAGGAAGCATCACCAATGCATTTGCTAAACTCTATGAATATTTCCAAATGTGAACTCTATAACAACCCAGAAAAGGTGCTGTATAAAATACATGAACTTGACCGCTATGATCTGGTGTAATAATACCATGGGATAATAAAAAAAAAATATATAAATAAATAAATAAAAATGATTAAGCCATACTTTTTAAGAGTATGATCTAACTCTGTGGTGATTTCCTATAGACCAGATTTGTTTTTTTGCTAGGAGATCATCAGCAAAGTTAACTTTAGAATGGTTAAAGAACATTAGTGATAATTTGCATTCCTATTGCACTCAATGCACTCATCTTTTGAAATGATGGTTAAAATCAAGAGGAAATATAACACTTCCTTTCAGTTAGGACGTGTTATATTTCCTCTTGATTTTAACCATCATTTCAAAAGATGAGTACAGGGATTCAGTCAGTTGTATTATTCTGTTATCTGATTTGTAATGCTTTAGAATTTTCCAGAAGGCATCCTGCCAAATAGAATTAAAGGCTTTATGCAGATCAGTAAAGTTATATACACACCACCAACATGCTTTACTTGCTCCATCCAGTATCATTGCTCTGCCATGATGAGGTAGCTTAAAACAAGCTCAAAATTACCTGAATTTTTAAAAGGTTTATTTAAGGGCATGGATTGCTTCCCTTGTCCAAGATTTTTTCCTACATCCAATGTGGTCATTATGTAGGTTCCATAAATTCATGGGACTAAAGGATATGATGTTTTGATGTTAGAATTCTTCAAGCCAGTTCACTAACTTTATTGACTAAATCATTAGTTTTGTTGTGTGTGCTATATGGGGATCCCAGTCTAAAGCTGTGTGAATGTTGGTATCTTCTAATAGGATATTCATTTTTGTTATATACTCCTCTGAGTTCATGGCCACTTCACATTACCTTTGTATGCTCTGATGATAACAATGTTTTTGTTGTGTTGTAGTTCTTTAAGAGCCCATAATTTTCATTTAGGAATATTTCAAAGTGGTAATTTAGCTCTCATCAAAAGGGAATCAGTTTTGAATGCCAATAAGATTAGCAGAATTTCCCAGAAGTTGGTATAATCTCTTTTCTATGTTTTCTTCTATGAGGTCTGTTTTTGAATATTACTGAGAGTTCAAAGCAAAGTTGGAACCTTTAGATAAGATTTCTTTCTATGTGAGAAGACTAGTTGATTATGATCTTTGAGTGTTCTAGATGTCTTGTATATTTTTCTTTTTCATGTGGACAGTTAAACCTTTAAATTATCTTTCTTTCTATTAAAAAAACAAACAAACAAACAATATTCCTTTGTTGTATGTTGTCTGGCTGTCTACAGTGTTCCATAATTCAGCTGACAGCGATGTTGCTAATTCCAAATGAAGGAAGAATGTACCATAATCAATTTTTGACAGTTTTAACCTTGTTTCGGCACTTCTTTCAACAGAACCATTTTTGTTCATTTGTAAACTTGCATGCTTTGACAGAATCAAATGTATTTGAATCTGGTGAACTTTGGCATTATATAATTATCCCTATTGTATTATGAAAGTCAGTCTACTTATGAAGGTCTTTTGTTTAATGCATGACATGTCTAGTCTTTTAACCTTAGACCATAAAGATTCATCATGAACTTCTAATTATTAGATTATTTTTAGACTGGAATCTCATGTAGTACACACACATAACAAAACCAATGATTTAGTTAAAAAGTTGGTGAATTGGCCAGAGGAACTGAAGAAATCTAACATCAAAACATCCTTTAGTCCCAAGAATTTATGAGACTCTGAAAATCCACAAGCTGGAAGTCCCTTTACATCTCATCATAGATGCTAGACTTTCTCACCTCCAACTTAGTGAAATATCTCTCTAGTCTGGTGATTCCACATATACAAAAAAACAGAATCTTATGTAAAGAATAGCTTACACTTTACTGAAAGGGTAAAAGATTTAAGAACAGAACCTTCAGACATCCTAGCAAGTTTTGACATTGTCAGCTTGTTCACCAGTGTTCCCTAGGAATGATATGTTGACCATTCTTAAGAGTTTTTTCCTCCAGGCACAGCTAGATTATTCAAACATTGCATGGAAAGCATGTTCTTCAAATTCCAAGATTGTTATAAAAGGGTTCACCAGTCCTAGTGAACCCTTTTATGAAGAACTTTGAGAAGAAAGCTATTGAAAAGTATCATAGAAAAAGAAAGCAAAAAAAAAGATGAACCTGACTGTCATGTGTCGATCACATATTCATTTGGTCAGGAATGTCCAAAGAATTAGAGCATTTCAAAATTTACCTTAACAGCTTGTGCCCAAACAAAATTCACTCTTGAGAACCATAGAAAATTGTCCTCTGTCTGGAAGTATCTGAAGAAAAAGGGCTTAATTTCTTAATGCACAGAAAGCCAATCACCACTATGAGATTCCTATATGCTGTTTCACACCACCATTCATTATAGAAGATAGGCATAATCTAAACATTATGAAACAGATTCTACATCTCCAGTACCATGGAACAAAGAACTAAGTTATCTTAAACATACCTTCTCCCCTTAATGGATACAAACTGAGGACAATTAATCGAAAGTTTCTTTCCACCATGCAAGCAAGAGTTCAGAAATGTAATTGCTTTATCCTACATTCAGAATGTAATGGACAGAATCACAGCAGTGCTTTGTAATTATGATGTTAAAGTGGTTTCTGTTCTACTGTACAAGATTTCTAGGCTTTTGCATCCTCTGAAGCTTCCACATCCACCCATAAAACCTGTAATATATAAAATTCACTGCTCTTGCTATGTAGGTCAAATGGAACATTCTGGAGGGATGTGTATGTCAGAACACATAAAAGATGTCAAAGAAAACATAAATTGGGATTAGCTTTTCAGAAGAACCAACACAAGCCCTGAAAAATTATAGCGAAATTACAGAAATGCCATACGTTGATCATAACTGTTATATAAGAAACTTTAAGGGAAGCATCAGAAATGCTCCATACTCTCAAACACTGGAATAAAAACCAAGGCTTGATTGACACCAAGTTTGGTCTGCATTAAATTTATTAAAAATCACCACTATGATATATCTGGATTATGACATGCATTATGCCATAGAATGTGACAGCATTAACTAGCTTTTGTTCCATTGCTTGTGCATTGTTTAATTCAACTGTTTTCACTCTGTTATATGAATTAGACTATTAAAGTTCATCATTTTTTTTTTTTTTTTGTGTAATGTTACCGTCTATTTTTTAATCAGTTCATATAAGATATTTTCTCCTGATGATGTATGAGTCCAAGTAAGTCAAACAACTTATGAAACTAGTAGTGTTTTTCTGTTATTTTAATAAAACCAATTCTCATCACTATACCAACATCTTAACAAACTGCTTTTTTATTAATTCATAGCATAATGGTTGATAGTGCAGCATTGGTGTTATGATATCTGACAACCCAATATCTGTTTTCTATCCAGTATTCTTACTACAAGTCATTTATCTCTCTACTCATTCATAATTGTCTGACAACTGACAACCCAATATGTTTTCTATCCAGTATTCTTACTACAAGTCATTTATCTCTCTATTCATTCATAATTGTCTACAACCTGCTATTCTTCAGGTGATGGTTTATTGAATGGTTTGAGTAGCTGAGGGTTGTACCAGTGTAGAAAAAAGTCAGATCCTTTAAACTGACCTAGGAAGCTTATGAAATCTGACGTGCTGTCAATCTGTGGTTATATTTATTTATTCCATCTCACAAAATATGAAATTTGTGTTCACAACCTCAGTCGTGAAGACAGAAAAATACATTTGTAGTCACAACTATGGTCTTGTGGACCATGCATTGGACCACTCATTAGGATCTTTTCATAGTAAATTTAGAAATGAAAGGCTGTTTTTGGAATTCTGCAGTTGTCTTCAGAAATCAGCCAAATTTAATTAAATGCTGATGCAAGAAATTTCCCAGGAAACATAAATCCTCAGAAATCCTAATTTACAACTTAGGCCTCATACAAACACTTAAGTGTTTATATGAGGCCTAGGTTGTAAATTTGTAAAAGGTTGTAAAACAAATGGTGTTTTACAACCTTTTGTAAAACACCATTTGTTTCATTTAGTATTGTGTTGCCTTTGTGTGTGCATTATAAGTGTTAGTTTCTACTCCCTGAAGATGTCTCAGTGACTAAGATGTAATATTGGAAGAATTCAATTTTTAATCCTTTCTCAGTGCTGTTAATACTCCACTAAACCTCTAATATGATCATTTTTAACGAATCTAGTAAATAAAAGAAAACAATTCTTGCTCAGAGAGTTGGAAAGGTAACCTAGTTTATGTCAGAGGAGTCCAAAAAAATTAAGTATTTATTTTCTGTCTTATTTTCATTATACTGTTATCAGAATGAATCAGATATAAATACAAAATAATTTTTTAGGTTAACCATCGGCAGATATTAGATGGAATATTTGAGGTGTGTGGTGTTCCTCCAGATAAATTTCGCACTATCTGTTCATCTGTTGATAAATTAGACAAGGTAAATTTCGATTTCTTATATATTTATTCTGAGTATGAGTGCTGCATATTATATAATAATTTTTGTTATTTCTGTATAGAAATGTTGTTGTTCTTGTGTAGTTGCATAGAGTGGTATTGCCAAAAAGTTCCAAACATCCTTTCAACCATTTCAGACTATTTTTAAATCTAATAATTAGCTTACATTTGTGTAACTTTTAAAATTTAATACTGTTTTTCATTGCAGCAACAACATTTTATGAAAAATTTATTATTATTTTTTAATTTCTGAGTCAATATAGGTATAATCTTGCTGGATGTATTTTACTGAAATGTGGTATATGCGATCTTTTTTTCTATCATATTTAGTGGAAGAAATTAAGTGATTTAGAATGGTACAAAATTGTTACAAACAGCAATAAATAGTCTTAGTTACATAAGCCAAAAAATGTTAAGCATCCAGCTGCTGTGATAATGAATGACATCACTATGATTCTCCTGTATAATTATTATTATGTATGTTTATCTTCTCAAATAGGATTCCAGTCTTTTATCTTGGTGACCAAGATTTAAAAAAATGAAAATCCATGTGAAAATGGTGATACTGTAATTAATTACACTAGTTAACAAATTCTACTTAGCAAGAACGAATATTCTTGTTTTTATCTTTTACCTAAGTGTAAGCATGTAAAGTAATACTATGATTGACTACTTGTATATCAAGACAGATCACTTCACATCAAATTGCCCTAGTACAGTCAGTCCTCATCTTGTGATATATATGTGACTTACGACCACTTGTGCTTACAACTGCCATCTTGTTAACATGTTTGCTGAATGTGTAACTTTGTACACGGATGTTATTGCTGCCTTCAAGGCATATTATTTAAGAAACATTTGCTTAAGCTATTGATTGATAGAGTGAGAACACCCTCAAAGACATTTGGAAAAAATATAGTATCTCACATTGTACAAAGAATGTAGAGTGCATGGCGTAGGGTCACAGTAAAATGGTATTTGAATGGTGTTTGAAAGAAACACCAATTAGAAAGAAGTCAGTGAAGGACAAACAGCAATGGCACCCACCTTAATAAGATATAAGACACTGTGATGATTGTAGTATAGGACATACTATCCACAAGCATATGATAGTGATCAATGGGAATTTTGGACCATTGTTCCTGTCAGCATGAAATGAGGTCTTGGACTTTGTGGGGTGGATGTCCCTTGACCTCACCTGACCCTCCAGTTCATCCCACAAATGTTCGATAGGGTTGAGATCAGGGCTCTGTGGAGGCTAGTCAAGTATGGTTGCATTCATGTCCACAAACCATGTAGTTACAGCAGCAGCAGCTTTATGACATGATGCATCGTCTTGCTGAAAGAGACAATAGTCAGGTCCATAGAAATGTGATAAAGTAGGAAGCATTGCATTGTCCAGAAACCTCTTGGAGTTCAATGTTTGTGGCCCTATAGAGGTCAGAGGCCAAACCAGGAAAATCAGGATCATACCATCACACTGCCACCTCCGAATTTCATAGTTGAGGTTATGCACTCTGATAAGAAATGTTCACTAGGCATCTACCACACCCACATCTGTCCATCTGCATGGTAGAGATTGTAGCTTGATTTGTTTCTCCATACACTGCTTTCCAAGCTTCCATGTCCCACTCTTTGCACCACTGAAGATGATGATGATGCATGTTTGTTCAGGTAATGTGGAACTTTCATATTGTGGTCATACAATGAAAAAATGCATGTTGCGAGCATCAGCTTTGAATGTTTTTGTGCAGATTCATGTTCCAGTCAATGCTCAGAATTCCACATTCAATGTGTTGCCAACTAATGGTGGTTTTTACATAGTATCCTATGGTCATGTTCAGTGAGTGTGGTGGGTTGTCCAACACCTAGAACTTACAGTTGACTCCCTGCACATATCCATCTCAGTATGGTATCACTGATTGTTGAACTGGGATGGTCCAGTTTGCCAAACAGATAGGCCTGCAACATGACATGCTATTATCAATCTCCATCAGTTCCCTTCTTGCAGCTATTTCACTTGGGCACAGTTGCACTGACTTGGTAGCATCACATTTGTCCAATTTATATCAGCTACAAACACGTGACAAATTATGTGATACAAGGCACTTTGCTCACGGAGGGGGGGGGTGTCTAATGACTTCTTTCCAAGCAATGTATATTCACAGGATTCAAGAGATTACAAGAGATTGGTGATAAGATTGAGCTGCTAGCTAAGGAGTTGGAGTTTGACAATGATGTAATGAAAAGAAAAATACCAGAACAACAAGCTGAGCTCAAAAAAACTTTACAGTGAAAAATTGACAGAAGTATTTGCCTTTGTTAATAATGCAGTTCAGTTATTTGAGGAAATGGACCCCAACATGGAGAAATTTAGCAAAGTGAACAGAACTATGCAAGGTATAATTACTTGGTACAGAGAAACGAAAAGACAAACTGTATAGACTAAGTTGGAATCAATGTACACATTTTTTAAATAACCTTACTCCTGCTGTCACCTAACCACCTGAAGATGACACTACACTTTCTTCCACAAGTCATGCATGTGGTGAGCCATCATCAAAATGCATTGTTGCAGTTCCTGAATTTAAAGAATTTGTTGTTGATTATCCTGCCTCTTCTGATGAATTGTATAATTAATAAAGCAGATAAATATTAATAAATATTTTGAAGAATTGCTCTTGCTCCATGTGTTTTCAGATGATCATTTTGCTGGTAATTGCACAGAAACAGTCTAAACTCTTGTTTCTTTATTTATTAAGTACAGCACTCTACAGAGTAATTTTGTGTTATAATTTGTACAACCCCCAAAAATCCAAAAAAATAATAAAACCATGTAGCAGCAAACCCCCTCCCCTTCAAAGCAGAAATTACTCAAAATCTTTCACCATTCCATGTATCCAGGGTACATCCGAAAAATTAACAAAAATCCTAAGGAAATATGACCTTCTAACCAGTTACAGACCACATAACAAATTAGCATTTCTTATCTGCTCCACCAAAGACCAGACACATCCCCTAGCTCTGCCAGGAGTATATCAGGTCCCTTGTAGTTGTAAACTGTCCTACTACAGCCAATATCTGAACACAAGGACTTGCTGACCATGCTTTGGACACCTGTCACAGGATATGCTTGAAGAAGGCCACTCTATTATGCCCCAGCAAATACATGCATGAAAGACTAATCTGCTAAGGCAGATTCATTGAATCTGTCTTAGCCTTAAAAAACTTTGCAAACCTCAACAAATTTAGCTGCATGAGACTGCTCCAAATCTGGGAAGCATAAGTTTTAAAAACATCAGCCCAAAGGCCAAGACAATCCAATTTAGTCCACTAGGAGCACTATTTAGGACTCTATGCCCAAGGAGAAGATACCAGAAAACTGGAAAAATGCTACTCTGATACTGTTATTTAAAAAAGGAGACAAAGAAGTAGCTAATAATGATGGCAAATACCTGTTGGATTTCTGCTCAGGACACGGACTGGTTATTACTAACACTATGTTCCAACATAAAAATGTGCACAAATTCACATGGAGAGAAGAGGCAAGGAAAAAGAAAAGTCTCATTGACTGTGTTATCGTTGATAGTGATGTTTTCTCCTCTGTACACTCTGGTGCAGGACATCAGAGTGTACAAAGGATTTGAAATGGGAAGCGATCACTATTTAGTCTTGAGCAGGATAAAATTGAAGTTCATATTGAAAAGAAACATAAGACAGTTTTAAAGCAAATAAAAGTTGAGCAGCTCTCAGATGTGAACTGTAGACTAAAATACACAAAAGATTATTGAAAAAAAAATGAAAGAGTTTGAGAAAAGGAACCAAACCTTGGAGATTCAGTGGCAAGCCTTGAAGAAAACCCTGATTGATTCAGCCAGAGAGGCATGTCGTGAGGTTGTCTGCAAGGAGAAAAATCGGAACTGTATGGTGGACATATGGTGGAAGTTAAAGAGCCAGTGAAGGAAAAGAAGAAAGCATATCAAAAGTTCCTGGCAAATAAGTCAGCTTTTGCTCTTAGAGAATACAGAGACAAATGTAAGAAAGCTAAACACTGTGTAAAACTAGCTAAACAAAAGTCATGGGAGGATTTTGGCAAGAACTTAGAAAATAAATATCAAGAAGGTGGTAAGATATTCTGGAGGTTGTTGAAGAAGCTTAGATATGGAGGAAAGAGTGCTGTAAAAGGAGTTAGAGATGATAAAGGTGACATGAAAACAGGAGAAAAAGATATCCTTGAAGCATGGAGTAATTACTTTGAAAAACTGCTAAATGAAACAAGCAATGATAGCACAGTGGTAAAACACACTCAACGGACATACAGTCAGGAATACATATCCATACTTGAAGTAGAAAAAGCCATCAAAGGCTTGAAATGTGGAAAGGCAGCAGGAGTAGATGATATTCGACCAAAAATGCTGAAGTATGGTGGTATAAAAGTATTACAGTGGCTGCACTGCATTGTTCAGAAAGCCTGGACAGAGGGACGAATTCCCGATGATTGGAGTAGAGCTCTCATAGTACCCATATATAAAAAGGGAAATAAAACTGAATGTGACAATTACAGAGGTATATCCCTACTGAGTGTTCCTGGTAAGATATATGCAAGTATACTTGAGAAACGGTTGAGAAGAGTTGTGGAGGAAAAGCTTGGTGAAGAACAACTGGATTCAGGCCAAATAGAGGCTGTCAGGATCAGATCTTCACTTTACGACAAATAGTTGAGAAAGCATGGGAATATAACAAAGATCTGTATTTAAGTTTTGTCGATCTGGAAAAGGCATATGACAAGGTGCCAAGAGAGAGAAGCTATTTAATACACTACAGTTATATGGTGTCAATGGGGGCATTATATCAAGCAATACTTAGTCTTTATTTGAGTTGTAAGTCAGCAGTTAGAATTGAAGTAAGTACAGGAAGATGGTTTAATGTTAAATCTGGTGTGAGACAAGGATATACATTATCCCCTCTGTTACTCATTATCTATATGGATCACATTATGAAGGGGAGTGGTATTAAACCTGATATCAAAATTGGAGATGTTAATGTCAGCTCTTTGCTTTCTGCGGACGATGTAATACTTCTAAATAAATCCACTACAAGTTTGCAAGATTCCCTGACTAAATTGAATAACTGTTGTAGATATGGTATGAAGGTCTGCATTAAAAAGACAAAGACAATGAAAATAGGTAGAATTGTTGAAAATGTCAACTGTGTTGTGAACGGGGAACCTGTGGAACAAGTAAAACATTTCATATCTAATTGACCATCTTCAGTAAAAATCATACTTAGGCATGATTTTTACTGAAGATGGTAAATTAGATATGGAAATAGACAACAGAATCAACAAATCTGGTATGGTAGGAAGTCAATTGAATAAACTCATATGGAATAAGAGAGAAATTAGTCGGAACACTAAATTAGTTGTATACAAGACAGTGTTCAAACCAGTTTTAATTTATGGATCTGAGAGCTGGGTCAGAAGTAAAACACTTGACCAAAGACTAGAGACTGCAGATATGGGAATCCTGAGAAAGATTAGAGGCATGAACAGATGGCATCAATGGCAATATCATATTAAAAACGAGGATATTAGGAAAGAACTTGACATTGTCAACATCCAGGAATCCGTTAGCAGAGCTAATCTCAGGTGGTATGGTCACTTAAACAGAATAGGTGAGGAAAGATTAGCAAAACAAGTGTTCTCTGCGAGGTTGGCAGGAAAACGACCTAGAGGAAGACCAAGTTATAGGTGGATTGATATGGTACAAAGTGCCTTAGACAATAAAAATATAAGATCTGATAATGTTGGTGTCTTGACAAGTAACAGACTGATTTGGAGGAAAATTGTAGATAGGAAGTTAGTAATGATGTAAATTTTTCATGTAGTACTATGATATCCTGTACACCCCTTGAGGGTACATGTCAGGAATTTGATGATGATGATGAGTAGTAAAGAACTATAGACCAATTAGTATTCTCTCTCTGTACAAAATTCTCACAACAGTAATAACAAACAGGTTAATGCCTGTTTCTTCTAGAACTCAAATCAGCCTGCAAAACAAGCAGGATTCCTTAAAGGCTTTAACACATTTGATCATATTCGTGCAGTAAAACAAATAATAGAAAATGCAGAAGAAAGAGTAATTGCCTCTCTGTTTAGCCTTTATTGATTATGAAAAAGCATTTGATTCCATTCCATCAAAACTAATGCAATAATCAAAGCACTCTAAAATCAGGGAGTTCCTGGAGAATATATGGACCTCCTCCAGGAAATATACCATGCTGCAACAGCAACAATCCAACTTCACACGAGTAGCAATAAATTATCAATAGAAAAAAGGTGCCCAGCAGTCTTTCAAGAAATATTTAATAATATAAACTGGACAAACCTTGGTATAAAAATTAATATCAGAAACTTAACACACCTAAGATATGCAGATGATGTCATACCTGAAGACCTTAATATAACGATAGAAGACCTATATCATGAAAGCAGAAAAGTTGGCCTAAAATAAACAGAGGAAAAAACTAAAATCGCGTTTAATCATTTTGTAACACCAGAAACATAATAATAGAAAACAATTTCTTGGAAAGAGTCTCTTCGTATACATTCTTTGGTCATCTCATTGATCTAAACTGTGGACTCCAAAAGGAAATAAATAGAAGAGTTCAACTTGCCTGGAGAGTGCATTCAGAAAATTGAAAAGTATTTTTTAAAACAATGATGTCCCACTCTGTTTAAAAAGGAAGACATTTAACCAGTGTATACTTCCAGTCATCACATATGGTTGTGAAACTAGGTCTCTAACAAAAGCACTGGCAAATAAACTAGCAACAACTCAGAAAAAAATGGAGAGGTTGATGCTAAGCATCACATTAAAAGATAAGCGAAACACCTGAATAAGAAGCCAGACTCGTATCACTGACATCATTCTTCACCACAAGCAACTAAAATGGAAATGAGCTGGATATCTATCAAGAAGAGATGAGTGATGGACAATCGTACCAACAAACTGGATTCCAAAAGAAGGGAAATGAGGCTGCGGACCTTCTAAAAGAAGGTAGAGTGATGATTGTCAAATTTTGTTAGGAAAAATTGGTCAACCCTTGCCAAGAACAGAGAAAGGTGGAAGGAACTGGAGGATGCCTTCATCCAGTAGTGGACAGAAAAAGGCTGAAAAGAAGAAGTGTCTGCATGCATACACACACACACACACACATCATTTTTTTTGTGATCCCTGATAATGGCAATGTAACATTGCCAAAATATAGGAAAGTATTAATTAAAGTTTTTTATAATTAATATTCTAGTGTACATTGTCATTTCCTGAAAAATTAAAAGCTGTGTTTAACCAATGTATAAGCTTATCCTACAAGAATATATATATATATATAATTCCACACACAAAATTGCACTATTTTAATACAGAGTTATTCTATTTTTTAAATAGTCACTATGGGAAGATATTAAACTAGAAATGGTGAATGAAAAGGGACTTACCTCAGAGGTTGCAGATGAAATTGGAATCTTTGTCAGAAAAAATGGTGAGTTTTTAGCTTTAGCTATTTGTAATGCATTAAAGTACATAACGTTAATGTCTGTATGATATGGTTAGAAGAACTGCTTTTGCTGTGACTGGGAAGACCTAGATTTGAATCGCATCAAAATGTAAAAAAAAAAAAAAAACTAGACCTTTTAACCAAAGCTAAGTTAGACTGGAGAAAGGTGGAGGAATGCTTTTAAGTCAGTTTAGTTGAAAAGCATCCAGAATGACATCCACCATTTACTTTGAAAAAGCAGTTGGAGTGAGTGCAAGAGAGAGAGAGAGAGAGATAGATGGGATTGTCTATCCATATAGCATCAGTACTGTTCTAACATAGTGGCTGTGCGCTTCGCAACCATATGCCTGGGGAAAGAGTGTCCTAGGTTCAAATCCCATCGGAGACGTGAGGAGCTGAAGGATCTTCCTCAGCCATAGCCAAGTTAGCAGGCCTTGGGCATGAACAGCAGGGTTTTCCCCCAAGTTTATCTGGAGTTTTTCATTCCGCAAAGCAGGCAAACCGGTCTTGAGAAATCAACACTACGGACGTAGGGCTGACCACCTTATCCTGCGAATGGTTTGAGGTCCGATTATTAATAAACCCTCGACACCGCAAGGTAAAAGAGGGTAAAAGGAAGATGCATTTAGAGAATAATATTGATTTTGCTTATTCTTGAACAGTTCTACCTTAGAGAGAATGGAGGTGAAAGCAGTGGTATGAAAGGTTAAATGGCTGGCTTTTATATTGCTTTGGAATGAGTTGAATTATGGAGTTGTTTTCCTGAATCAGTATGAAAGATTGTAAGTTGATATAGAATGAGTGTTAATAATTCTGGACTGGTATTCTATCCCACCTCCAAGTTGTGTGGTTGGGGATGGAATACCACCAGGACTAGAGACTTATTAATATCAAGGCTGTTATCAAAGACACTAGAAGGATTTTTCTGGTGTTCTGAAGAAAGAACAAGCTGTGCTTGGTGAAATGGGATACTTTGACTTCTTTGCAGCAGTTGAAGGAGAATGATTGCCAAGAGGTCAGCCTTATTTTTGGACAGTGTTACAACAGTACCCTCTGAATCTGAGAGTGCTGGAAACAAAGGCAGAAGTTGCACCTAGTGTCATTGATATGTGAGAAGGCTTGACTACGATTTGAGCATAGGGCAAGTTTTCGTTTGGCCTTTTCAAAGTCTGATTTGAATTTGCCTATACTCTTTTTGCATTGCATGCTACAGTGTAGACTTACTGTTCCTTAACATCTGATAGATACATGTATGTTCAATTAACAGGCATTAATATATAGGGTGCCCACATTGGATTGGACCTCACCTCCCTACTTTCAAAGAATGGTAAAAAATCAAAATACAGAAATATTGTAAGGTTTGGGTTGTTCAAACATTCCAGAGACTACAAGATTTGTCCAGTTTTTTTTTTTTTTTTTTTTACAAACACTTGGTGAATGTTCCTTTGCATTTGTACAATTTCGACGCCATGGTCCATACACTTAAGTAGTAGTAATACGTTGAAACTAGGGAAGACCAGTGTGGACATCCTGTACTCTTTCCTAACCTTTCTCAACTGCTTCTAATAACCTGTAACATCATCTTAACAATACACTGCACCTTCTGATTATGTGACTTAGTTCTGCAGTTTGCAGTGGCGGCTGGTGAAAATTTTAAGTCTGGGTGCTGCATATATAAAATAAAAAAAAATCTTTTTTTCCTAATCAGTAACCAATTTATTAATAAATAAATTTACATGTTAAAAAATTGCTTTATTAAAAATATTTCACCCTCACCACGAACAAACACCAATAATAAAAGTTTCATATCTCACAGAAATAATGAACGCAAGCTTACGATACACTGCCCAAAGAGCAGTGTCAAGCATAAATAAATATTGGCAAGTCTACCTGCAATTGGTGCGATCATTCTCACACTGCATTAGATCACAGTGTATTTGTTTCGTGTAACCATAATTGAAAAAATATAATTCTTTTCATATTTTCAACAACAGTGACACTCGTCCTAATTCAGCCTTGTATCTATAATAAATAAATAATTATATGTTATTTTAACAAAATAAAATAAGATTGCAAAAAATAGTTCACCCTTTCCTCACAGAAATAATGTGCGCAAGCATACTATACACTGCCCAAAGAGCAGTGTCAGATTCACTAGTTACATGCAATGAGAAGCGCAAACGAATATCGGTGAGTCTGGCTGAAATTGGTTGAATGTGATAATATGGACACTGCATTAGATCGCAGTGTATTTATTTCGCAATCTAATGCGTTAATCGAACAATTCCAATTATTAACTATTCAATCAATGTCGAAACATAAGCTGTATCCTTTAACATGTTGTATTGCATTTATATAATGTTGTTAGCATTGTTATTATTTATAAACACAAATAAAATTTAATTTTTTCATTTTTTCCTTGGGGGTGCTGCAGTGTTGCAGTGCTTATGTACAGGCCACCAGCGGCAGTTGGTTATCAAATTAACAGTGATTGTTATTGCTATCTTGTTTCTTGTGTGTGTGTGGGGGGGGGGGAGTTAATGTTTAAAAAGGTTGATAATTGTTATGTGTTCATTTTTTTTTAACTTATTCCTCTTTAAGATTTTTACTGAGGAAGGATGGCACTATTCGAAATATTTTATTTTCAATTTTCAGGGGGAAAAAAGGGGTGCTTAAGGGTCAAAGCTGTATAACTGAGAGAAGACCTCCACATAGCTTTTAAAGGAATGCGGAGAACCAACCAGGGCTTCTGACCTAATGTCCAATCCTCACCTTCTCGCGGTGCACCCTGTCGGGTATCTACCTGGATACTGAATGAACGAGGATGGGCTAACAATTTGGCATGTAGCTGACCAAATTGTATTCTTATTGGCTTAAACCAAAATACAAAATGATGGTTTGTCGCATGAAAAATTTCATGCCGGCTGGGGCATTGCCCGTTTAAACAAGGCCCCCGCTGTTTTTGCCAGGGAGCCAAGGCGAACAGCAAAAGATCAGCTACTGGAACAAACTCAAAAACACACCCCAACTCAATATCACCAGAGTTAAAGATCAGTACTATCAACATAAGAAGCCTGAATGGCAAACAAAATGGAGCTAGCTGAGGAATTAGATAAGTACCGGATCAACATAATATGGGTGACTGAAACAAAAAAGACAAAAACTGGTGAGATTTTTCTGAGCAATAAATACAAAATGTAATATTCAGGCAATGACAATCAAGGAAAAGAAGGAGTAGCCATAGTATTCAACACTAAATATGAGGCTAATCTTCTTGAATGGCAGGCAGTCTCAAGTAGAGTGATGTGGGCAAATATCGGAATTGGAAACTGGACAATGAGACTTATTTGTGCCTATGGTCCCACAGAAGGCTCTACTAAGGTAGAAGTCGAAGAATTTTTTGAGGCTCTAGAGAAAGCTACTGACACAATGAAAAAATAAAAATTGGTCCTTGTTGGGGATCTAAATAGCAGATTAGGAAGTGATTGTCAGACACAAAAATATTTTGGGAAAATTTGGAGAAAAGAGCAAAACTAATAATAATGGCAAATACCTGTTGGGTTTCTGTTCAGGACATGGACTGGGTATTACTAATACAATGTGCCAACATAAAAATGTGCAGAAACTCACATGGAGAGAAGAAGCAAGGAATAAGAAAAGTCTCATTGACTATGTTGAAAGAAAGTTTTAAAGTGAATAAAAGTTGAGCAGCTCTCAGATGTCAACTGTAGACTAAAATACACAGAGATTATTGAAGATAAAATGAAAGAGTTTGAGAACAGGAACCAAACCTTGAAGAAAACCCTGATTGATTCAGCCAGAGAAGCATGTGGTGAGGTTGTCTGCAAGGATAGAAAAATCAGACCTCCATAGTGGACATAGGAAGTAAAAGAGTCAGTGAAGGAAAAGAAGAAAGCATATCAAAAATTCCTGGCAAATAAGTCAGCTTGTGCTCTCTTAGAGAATACAGAGACAAATGTAAGAAAGCTAAACACTGTGTAAAACTAGCTAAACAAAAGTCATGGGAGGACTTTGGCAAGAACATAGAAAATAAATATCAAGAAGCTGGCAAAATATTCTGGAGGTTGTTGAAGCTCAGAAATGGAGGAAAGAGTGCTGTAAAAGGAATTAGAGATGATAAAGGTGACATGAAAACAGGAGAAAAAGATATCCTTGAAGTATGGAGTAATTACTTCGAAAAATTGCTAAATGAAACAAGTAGTGATAGCACTGTGACAAAAAACACTCAAGAGGCATACAGTCAGGAATACATATCCATACTTGAAGCCATCAAAGGCTTGAAATGTGGAAAGGCAGCAGGAGTAGATGATATTTGACCAGAAATGCTGAAATATTGTGGTATAAAAGCCTGGATTAGAGCTCTCATAGTACCCATATATAAAAAGGGAAAGAAAACTGAATGTGACAGTTACAGACGTATTTCCCTAATGAGTGTTCCTGGTAAGATTTATGAGAAACGGTTGAAAAGAGTTGTGGAGGAAAAGCTTGGTGAAGAACAGGCTGGATTCAGGCCAGATAGAGGCTGTCGGGATCAGATCTTCACTTTATGACAAATAGCCAAGAAATCATAGTAATATAACAAAGATCTGTATTTAACCCCCTCACCGGCCACTATGGATCAAATACGCATTCTCGTATGATTTCTATCCATCATATATTTCAATGTATTATGAATGGTATTATAATTTTAATATGCACTTCGCATCCATGATAACTTTGATGTCTATAAACGTCTTGGCCGGTAGCGTGGTTAAGTTTTGTCGATCTGGAAAAGGCATATGACAAGGTGCCAAGAGAGAAGCTATTCAATATGCTGGAGTTATATGGTGTCAATGGGGAATTATATCAAGCAATACTTAGTCTTTATTTGAGTTGTAAATCAGCAGTTAGGTTTGAAGGAGGTACATGAAGATGGTTTAATGTTAAATCTGGTGTGAGACAAGGATGTACATTACCCACTCTGTTATTCATTATCTATATGGATCACATTATGAAGGAGAGTGGTATTAAACATGATATCAGAATTTGAGATGTTAATGTCAGCTCTTTGCTTTATGCGGACGATGTTATACTTCTAAATAAATCCGCTACAAGTTTGCAAGATTCCCTGACTAAATTGAATAACTGTTGTAATAGATATGGTATGAAGGTCAGGAATAAAAAGACAATGAAAATAGGCAGAATTGTTGAAAATGTCAACTGCGTTGTGAATGGAGAACCTGTGGAACAAGTAAAACATTTCAGCTACTTAGGCACGATTTTTAGTGAAGATGGTAAATTAAATATGGAAATAGACAACAGAATCAACAAAGCTGGTGTGGTAGGAAGTCAAATAAATTCATATGGAATAAGAGAGAAATTAGTCAGAACACTAAATTAGCTGTATACAAGACAGTGTTTAAACCAATTTTAACTTGTGGATCTGAGAGCTAGGTCAGAAGTAAAACACTTGATCAAAGACTGGAGACCGCAGATATGAGAGTCCTGAGAAAGATTCGGTACATGAACAGATTTCATCAATGGCAATGTCATATTAAAAACGAGGATATTAGGAAAGAACTTGACATTGTCAGCATCCAGGAATGCATTAGTAGAGCTAATCTCAGGTGGTATGGTCACTTAAACAGAATGGGCGAGGAAAGATTAGCAAAACAAGTTGTCTCCACCAGGTTGGCAGGAAAACACCCATAGGAAGACCAAGAAATAGATGGATTGGTACAGTACAAAGTGCCTTAGAAGATAGAAATATAAGATCTGATAATGTTGGAGTCATGACAAGTAACAGAACGATTTGGAGGAAAATTGTAGATAGGAAGTTAGTAATGATATAAATTTTTCATGTAGTAATATCATATCCTGTACACCCTTTGAGGGTACATGTTAGGAATTTGATGATGATTGAGGGGAAAAAAAAATTGCATTTATTTTTACCTCAAATTTTCATGGTTACATGCTGTTTTTAGTTACAAAACCTTTTCAAATTATATTTTCGGGCATATTTCAAGTAGAACAATCATCAGCGATCAGGGCCATATTTATGCACAGGTGCATGAAGCTCTAGCTGAGGACCCAAAAAATTAGTGTCAATTTAAGGGCTCAGATAACGAAGGAACATGCCCCAGATCACTCTCATGCATCAGGAAAAGTGTAAACATGGCTGTGTCAGTTGGTTGGTTATCCACATGGTGAATTGAGAAAATAGAAGAAGCACAGATATCAAAAATATTCATGCTTGCATGCAGAAGTTTTTATTAAAATGTCAAAATTTAACTATATATATATATATATATATATATATATATACATATATAGTTAAATTAATTCTCTGGATATCTGCCCAGTACATAGACTGGTTATTACTCACACAGTGTTTCAACGTAAAAATGCGCACAAATTCACATTGAGAGAAGAGGCAAAGAATAAGAAAAGTCTCATTGACTATGTTATTGTCGATAGTGATGTTTTCTTCCTGGTGCAGGACACCAGAGTATACCAGAGGATTTGAAATTGGAAGTGATCATCATTTAGTCTTGACAGGATAAAATTGAATTTCATATTGAAAAGAAGAACATGTAAGAAAGTTTTAAAGCGAATAAAAGTTGAGCAGCTCTCAGATGTGAACTGTAGACTAAATTACACAAACATTATTCAAGAAAAAATGACAGAATTTGAGAACAGGAACCAAACCTTGGAGATTCATTGGCAAGCCCTGAAGAAAAAACTGATTGTTTTTTCTTCAGGAATTATTGATTCAGCCAAAGAGGCATGTGGTGAGGTTGTCTGCAAGGATAGAGAAATCAGAACTCCATGGTGGATACAGGAAGTTAAAAGAGGCAGTGAAGCAAAAGAAAAAAGCATATCAAAAGTTTCTGTCAAATAAGTCAGCTTCTGCTCTTAGAGAATACAGAGACAAATGCAAGAATGCTAAACACTGTGTAAAACTAGCTAAACAAAAGTCATGGGAGGACTTTGGCAAGAATATAGAAAATAAATATCAAGAAGGTGGCAAAATATTCTGGAGGTTGTTGAAGAAGCTCAGAAATGGAGGAAAGAGTGCTGTAAAAGGAATTATAGATGATAAAGGTGACATGAAAACAGGAGAAAAAGATATCCTTGAAGTATGGAGTAATTACTTCGAAGAATTGCTAAATGAAACAAGCAGTGATGACAGCACAGTGGCAAAAAAACACTTACCAGGCACGCAGTCAGGAATACATATCCATACTTGAAGTAGAAAAAGCCATCAAAAGCATGAAATGTGGAAATGCAGCTAGAGTAGATGATATTCGACCAGAAATGCTCAAGTATGGAGGTATAAAAGTCCTACAGTGGCTGCACTGCATAGTTCAGAAGGCCTGGACAGAAGGATGAATTCTAGATGATTGGAGAAGAGCTCTCATAGTACCCATATATAAAAAATGAAATAAAACTGAATGTGAGAATTACAGAGGTATTTCATTACTGGGTATTCCTGGTAAGATATATTCAGGTATACTTGAGAAACAGCTGAGAAGGATTGTGGAAGAGAAAGCTTAGTGAAGAACAACTGGATTCTGGTCAAATAGAGGCTGTCAGGATCAGATTGTTGAGAAGTCATGAGAATATAATAAAGATCTGGGTTTAAGTTTTGTAGACCTGGAAAAGGCATATGACAATGTGCCAAGAGAGAAGCTCTTCAAAATGCTACAGTTATATGGTGTCAATGGGGCATTATATATCAAGTAATGCTTATAGTCTTTATTTGACTTGTAAGTTAGCAGTTAGAATTGAAGGTAGTTTAATGTTAAATCTGGTATCAGACAAGAATGTAGATTATCTCCTCTGTTATTCATTATCTATGTGGATCACGTTACGAAGGAAAGTGGTATTAAACTTTATGAAAATATTGAAAATGTTAATCTCAGCTCTTTGCTTTATGTGGATGATGTTATACTCCTAAATAAATCCGCTACAAGTCTGCAAGATTCCCTGACTAAATTGAATAACTGTTGTAATAGATATTGTATGAAGGTAAGCATTAAAAAGACAAAGACAATGAAAATAGGCAGAAACATTGAAAATATCAACTGCATTGTGAATGGAGAACCTATAGTTCCTATAGAACCTATAGAATGGAGAAGTAAAACATTTCAGCTACTTAGGCACGATTTTTAATGAAGGTGGTAAATTAAATATGGAAATAGACAACAGAATCAACAAACCTGGTATGGTAGGAAGTCAACTGAATAAATTTATATGGAATAAGAGAAATTAGCCAAAACACTAAACTAACTGTATACAAGACAGTGTTCAAACTAATTTTAATGTATGGATCTGAGAGCTGGGTCAGAAACAAAACACTTAAACAAAGACTAGAGACTGCAGATATGGGAATCCTGAGAAAGATTAGAGGCATGAACAGATGGCATCAATGGCAATATCATATTAAAAACGAGGATATTAGGAAAGAACTTGACATTGTCAGCATCCAGGAATGCGTTAGCAGAGCTAATCTCAGGTGGTATGGTCACTTAAACAGAATGGGCGATTAAAGATTAGCAAAACAAGTGTTCTCTGCCAGGTTGGCAGGAAAACGACCTAGAGGAAGACCAAGATATAGGTTGATTGATATGGTACAAAGTGCCTTAGATGATAAAAATATAAGATCTGATAATGTTGGTGTCTTGACAAGTAATAGAATGATTTGGAGGAAAATTGTAGATAGGAAGTTAGTAATGATGTAAATTTTTCATGTAGTACTATGATATCCTGTACACCCCTTGAGGGTATATACCAGGAATTTGATGATGATGATGATATCATTAATTGTTTACTATTACTACTTCTACTCTTATGTTATACAAAAAAAAAAAGTATGCATGGGATGTTAGCAGTTGCATGTTGGTTACAGTGTTTCAAAGTGTGTTCCGAAGATAATACAATTTTTTTTAAATAACTTAATGTAAGAAGTTAATGTAGATGTCATGTAGGAAGTGTGATATTCTGTTGGACCACAAGGCTTTAAACATGAGTAAGGAACATGGTGTCATAACTGAAACAGCAGTAAAATGTTTGTGAAAGTGACGAGGAAAAGAGTTTGATTGACAATAAAACATTCAATAATGATGTTGACAAGCAAAGTGCAATTAACGGTAAGTAGGATTGACAGTAAACATGGTTCTATGACTGACAATAAGATAATGAGAGTGAATGATAGTGAAAGAATGCCACAATATGTGAAGAGGAGGCAAGAGATTGAGTGAATGCGGAGTGAAATGAAGAGAATTGTAGATATATATGGAAGAGTGAAGAAGACAGGAATGAATGATGTTGCTATGAAAGAGGCAACGAAAGACTCACGAGTGACATTGTATGCAGATTTGATTATTGGAGGTGTGGTAAATGAGAAGATGCACAAGGATTGTTTTCCAGGAGGTAAAATTAATGCATTGATTGAAGCATTAGATATTGAGGAGTAAATGAGCAAAAGAGTTGGTGGTAGTAGTAGTAGTAGGAACAAATAACTTGAACTGCGAACAAGGAGAATGTAAGACTGGATATCAGAAGGCTGTTTAGAAGGATAGTGATGAGATGAAGCAGAGAGCAAGGATTATGAATGATGTTAGCAGAAATGTGTGAAGAGAAAGAAGTGCTGTTCATCAATGTGTGGAATGAGTTAATGATCGAACTGTGTAAGAGTGACGAACTTCATTTGAATGGTTTTGGTGTGAGTCTTTTGGAGAGACTGCTGCTGGAAGGGAGAGTAGAGAGTAATGAGTGCAGAGAATGAATCTGAGCATGAGTGTAGAGAATGAGACAAGTCTGCAAAACAAACAGAGAAATGGGAAGACTCAGGGTTGACACGAAAACACAGTGTGAGAAAGGTTGATGCTCAAAGAGAAAGTGTGTGTGTGTGTGTGTGTGTGTGTGTGTGTGTGTGTGTGTGTGTGTGTGTGTGTGTGTGTGTGTGTGTGTGTGTGTGTGTGTGTGTGTGTGTGTGTGTGTGGAGAAAAAGGGAATGGTATGGCCTGGAATGTGGGAGAAAATTTGGATTTGAAGGTTCCAAAATGGGTAAGGAGAAAAAGAAATGGCTCGATGAAGTTATGGAGAAGTTATATCTAATAAGTGGTATCAGTGAAACTTGTTATAGATCCAAAAATGAGTAGTTATGTTTGTATACGAATGCTAGAAGTATCAAGGGAAGTGATTCCATTGTACTTGAGTTCATTCACCCAAAGATTGTTGGAATAAGTCAGACATGAATAGAGATGGAAAAGTATGATGTATTTCATGAAGATGAAATAAGTAAATAAAAGGGAGGTGGAGTGCTATTGATGATAGAAAAAGAGTTATGTCCATACAAGGTAAAGATGCAAGGGGAAAATAGTATCAGTGGTTTTGAGGCAGTATGGTACGGTCTATAGCAACATCTGACTAAATACTTAGTCAGTTGTTGCTATAGATCGGGTAACGTGGAGGGTAATGACCAAGAAATGTATTAGTAAATAGGTGATCATTATGAGTGATTTTAATTAAAGATTGGGATGACGAGATAATAACTGGAAGTAAAGAAAATGAATTTCTCGTGTTTTTGTGGGATAGCTACCTCAGACAGTATGTAACAGAGGGCATGAGGATTTAAGGATCTTAGATTTGATCTGATCAGAGGATGTCATTATAAATTAAGGTGCCGAATCTCTCTCCATTTGGTGAGAGTGACCATGAAGTGAATACCTGGGTGATTGCCAGCCATGTGAGGACTTTTGTGAGGAACTGATATGTGTAGACCTATGAGGCTGGTGATTATGAGTAACTCAGGAGATAGCTTCCATATGTAGCATGGAATGAGGAATTGGGTGGAAAGGAGATCAGTGCTTTGGTGCTGTTTAAGGACTGTCTAGTAGAAGCAAATTCTAAATGTATTCCAAAGGTCAAAAGATTAAATGAGGTAGGTGTGAAATGGATGGCTGAGGAGATTAAGCATGCAATACAGAGAAAGAAGGGGCATTAGGAGGCAACATAAGAGGAGTAATAATAAGAGGAGTTGACATCTGCCTTGGCATATTTGTTAATATGAATCTTACACTGGGTCAAGTTCCAAAGGAGTGGAAAGAAGAGAAGATTGTACCACTTCATAAGGAAGATGATAAATTATGAGCATCAAATTATAGACCAATCTATGTGTCAGGTGTTGTGATTAAACTGCTGGAAAGCCTAGTGACAATGAGGATCCAGAATTGGGCAGACAGCAGTGGTATCATCTTTGATGGACAGCATGTATTTGTTAAAGGGAGGTCATGTTTTAGCAATCTGCTCAGTTATTACAATAAGGTGATAGCTGTATTCGATGAGGAAGATGGATACTCAGCAGTATACTTGGATTTTGCAAAGGCTTTTGATAGATTACCACATGATAAGTTGATAGTCAAACTAGAGTGGATGTGGTTGGATATTAGACTAGTACATTGGATTGGAGATTGGCTATCTGATAGATATCAGCGAATTGTGTATGGAGAGCAGTATCCTTTGACTCCATGGGTCTTGGAGTAATAATAATAATAATTGATATCATGTTTGTAGTTTTCGATTTGTTCACTTCTATACAAGAGAGGGTTGCTTGCAAATGTTTTTTGTCATTGAAATAAGTGCCTCCATAGCGCAATTGGAAGAATGACGGTACATTGCACCCTTTGATTGGAAAAGGCCGAAGTTTGATTCTAGTCGTGACAGGAAGAATCTTTATATGGGCTTTTTCATTTGAAGGCGAGTTAGCTGATCTCATAAAGAGGTAGCAGGTTTTTTTTTCCCCTCTTGGAAACTGGTTTTTAATCCTGCATACAGACAAATCAGCCCTTCAGAACACATGTCATTTACAGACAAAAAATACTAGTGGTGGTGGTGGTGGTGGTAGTAGATGTGGCAGTAGATGTCGTTGATGTAGATGATAATAGTAGAGGTTCGGTGTAGTTGTGGATGAAGTAGTGGAGATGGAGAGTTGTAGAGTATGTGTCCTCCCTCAATGAATCCTCAGACTCCTTTGAGGTGTCATGAAATAATAATAATAAATAAGAAAGAAATAAGATGTGATAGAAATAGTAACTAAAATAGAAGTCTCAAAACATGTTATTCATGGCTTTAAGTATTTATGCAAGTGTATTTACACACAGTTCATAGTTTTGATGGTTTGACTTTTTGTGTTTTTCAGACCTTTTTTTTATATATATATATAATGTGGTCTCTCACCCACAAGTGGTCATAAACCTATAGTACTGTGTGTGTGTGAGCTAAGGATTTTTTTAATCACTTTTTATTATTTTATTTATTTATTTGTATATTACATAGTCTGTAAATCCTGCTCTAGAGACCAACCATTTAACTTTTTAAAAAGTTACATGGTTGTTGAAGGCTAATGAATAGAAATGAATTCAGAAGGGTCATGTAAAATGATAGTGTATTAGAGAAATGATGTTGTTAGTAGATGCTTGGATGAAAGGACTTATATGGATTGATGGTCTACAGTTGAATTAATTTGCAGTTAGGTGGTTGAAGAAAGTATTATTCAGTGAGAAAATGGAAGTGCTGAATCAGGAAAGCTATCGTGCATGTGTGTACAGAGAGACAGGTTATAGAATAATTAAAAAAAAAAGTAACGTTTGTAAGGATAGTTGTGTATTGTTTTGAGAGAAGCAGCCATCAGATAGCACATCTAATGTGAGGAGAATAAGTCAGGTGTAAGTTAAATGAGTAGTATCAATAAGCAAAACTAAAAAATTTGGCCATCAGATAGCACATCTAATGTGAGGAGAATAAGTCAGGTGTAAGTTAAATGAGTAGTATCAATAAGCAAAACTAAAAAATTTGGGGATCATATAAGAAGAATTGTAATCATCAGTCTCATAAACAGTACAAAGTTTGGGGAGCATATTGTTAAAGTAGACAAAATAGCTCAAAGAATCACTTGGATATTGAAAAACACTCTAATAAGTATGAGTAAAGAAGTTATTGTTCCTTTTTGATATGGGCTTTGATATGATCAAAGGATTACTGTGCTCAGATTTGATTGCCTGGGTTTCTTGGGAATGAGAAAATGGAGAGGATTCAGTAGTGGAGCTCCAAAGCAAAGTCCCTTGCCTGGGAGTTCATTTTAATTTTCAGTCTTTGTTGATTGTGTATATTCAATATGCCTTTGATAATGCCAGCTTGAACTGGCAAAACATCAGGTTGTAAATATGTAGTTTATTCAATAAATTATCTGTTTAATTCTTGTTTCTATGTAATTTTGTTCCAGAAACATTAACATGAATCACTACAAATAGAGAAATCTGAATTTGGAAATATTTCTGAGCAATGTTCATCACGATAGATTGAAGGTATGAGTTACAAAATTTGGAAAAGAAAACAAAAAAAAAAAAAAGAGGGGGTAGTAGCATATAAGTTATTAAGGAATTTTATTAGATGGAGGAAATTTTTCAATATGAGAGGAGAAAACAAAGAGATACTGTTCGACAACAGATGAGAGAACCTGCGACACTTCTGTGCATGGCAGGAGGTGAATCCATTCCGATAACAGGGCAATCAATCTGTCTTGTAGGATCAGTTTGTTTATTATTACATGTTAGAAAATTAGCTTTTCTTTTATGAACATTCTAGTTTTTAAAGTGGTTACTATTTTGCTTGTATAACAGTTGGAATATTTTATATACAGTATAAACAAAATTTAAAAAAAGGTATAAAATAAAAAATATTGTAAGCAAAATTTATTTTTAAGAAAGTTCTATATAAAAAAATAATAATTATACAGATAAACAGAAATTTTTTCAAGCCATTCTAAAATTACAGTTGAGGGAACTCAGAGACACTTTTAACGTTCTAAACTTATTTATGCTTGTTGTGACTCTTTAACAAAGCCATGCATAAAATTTTGAAAAAAAAAAAAAACTTTCATCAAATCCTTTTAATCTTCATAGTCATCTGACTCAATGTCTGAATCACTTACATTAATCACCAAAGGTTTGCATAATTCTTTGATAATTCCATTTCTCTCCCAATACATATTTTCCAATGAGACGACATGAGAGCAATATCTTCTCCAGTTTTGCACTGTAATACTTTTAATTGTCTGTTCTGAAAACGTAAAAATGCTCGACGTGTCAATATCCCTAGTTACATTACGATGACAAATAAAATTAAATCTTCACTTCTGCCCAAACATGCTCAAAAGCATTAATATCACAATGATATATGGTGGTAGTCTCAAAGTTAGGAATCTATGATATTTGTGCAGTGCCGAATTTAAATAGTTCAGTTTTGGGTGAATTTCTTTTGACCAAGTTGAATAATTCAATTTTTCAAATATCTGGGGAATGAGAAATGTTATTTGCAGAGAGCCAATCCATAATGACTTACTTCCTATGAGAACTATTTGGAACTTTGTTTAATTGGATGGAGTATGGAGCATTATCAATTATAACAACTGCGTTTTTAGGAAGGTTTGGTATTATCTTTTCCTCTGCTCACTTTTTGAAGATCATAGAATTCGTTTTCCCATGGTAATCTCCAGTTGTTGAATCGGATTTGTAAAGTAAATTTGAATTCGTTAAAAAAACCCATTTCTCCACATGTACACAAACTTATTATGCACTGTAAAACATTTCAGTTTGCAGCACTCTGCATTCTTCTTTACCATATTTATTCTTGTTTCTATGTAATTTTGTTCTGGAAACATTAACACGAATCACTACAAATAGAGAAATCATTTTTTTTCCCTTAAATTAAAGCTAAAAAATTGTGGTGCAAGATATATGCGGGGATTTTCGGCAACTAAAGTCTTCCTTCAGGAAAAAACTGAAAATGGGTGTGACTTACCAAGAATCTCCTATTCACTATTGCTACTCCCTGCCTCAAGAGCAGTTTCCTCGTGTCATCATCAACATAATCTACCAAAATAGCATCATCTTCTTTCCCATTATTTCAAGCAAAAATTACCAGTAATTTACAAGACTTGAGATACATAATGAACAATCCTTCACGAATGACTAATGAGAAGTGAAAGCAGAGCACAAAACAGACAGCAGTGGTAGGTCAGTAGAGACAGAGCAGCTATGAAGACATGCATATGATTGGTGCAGTATTAACAAAAGATCACCCCACTCAACGACAAAGGCAAGCCAACAATTGTTGAATTGAAATGCTAATTCTCTTCAATCAAATTCCATAATATCTGAAACTTTCATAACATTCACTAATATATTTCTTAGTTTTAACATGTTCATGATGGGATGGTGTTTTGCCCGTTTACCGTTCTGACAGAACTTCTCATTACCATTTGTGTACCGCTTCTGCATTGTGCAGGTGAGCTCAACTCGCACAAAGTTTCAACCCCTTGGCTGAATTTTATTTTCGCTTGTTTGCGTGCCTCTTTGGCATCTTTCAATTCGCAGTAGAATTTTATTTGAAGTTAACTTTTGTGATCTGTCTCAATACATCGAAAATTTCAAAAGCAATCAAACAAACACTTACTTCATGTAATTGAAAAATTGGACAATAGTTTTTAGTTAGATACTGCATTTTCTGGTGCAATATGTGGTTTTTGCCTGAGTCTGTACAGCATAGTTTCTGTGAGAGGGGGACATGTGATTCTTTAGTTAGTCTTGTTTTTATCCCAGTTGTCTCTAATTGCACTGTTTGTTGAGAAATATATTACACAGACTGCAAATGTCTCTGTACCTTATTCAGTAATACAATAAAACTATTGTTTTTCTTGCATCTGCATCATAGAGCTGGGGATTGCATGTTATGGGGAGCGAGTTATTATCACCCTGATGTGAAACGTGTTTGAACTTTTTTTTTTTCGA
The DNA here is from genome assembly GCF_054136105.1 of Typopeltis vanoorti. NCBI lineage: Eukaryota > Metazoa > Arthropoda > Arachnida > Uropygi > Thelyphonidae > Typopeltis > Typopeltis vanoorti. Next base: position 92,569,261 of record NC_143554.1, read on the forward strand.
AAATTTTATGTGAAAATTTTTAAATTTTTTTCGTAAAGTAAAATCAGGAGTGCAAGTTATAAGTGAGGGTGAGTTATATGTGAGTAAATACAGTAGATTGCTGACATTTTCCAAAAGTTAACTTACTGTTAATCCATGATTCATCGAGAAACACAATTGTTTTTTTGTTTTTTTTCCCCTGCTTGAAACGTATTACTCTGAAATATTGCTTTCTAGATAAAACTATGTCGCTTTACTCCATGATAACTTTCCTTTTATTCTGTGACTTTCTGAAACAAAATCTGATTTCATGAAGTATCTTCCTTCAAGTTTTTATTTTCCAAAGGAAATTAATTTTTTTTCTTTCAGTATAGGAATCAATTTAGGAACATTTGCTTGACCACATAAAATTTGTAAATAGTTCTCATAATGTCTACATCAAAATCATTCAAAGGTATGTTTTTGATGGTTTTCTTTCTCTGGAGGATTTTAGATTTAAAATTTTGGCTTATCTTCACCTTTTGATTCCCTACAAATTCTTTTAACAGTCAACTTCGATACGTCCAATTTCATTTGCACATTTTGTGTCCTGAAAAATTGAAAGAAGGAGACTACCTTCTAACAGCTTTGCAGAATGTCAGCACATTATGCAGTATTCTTTTGCAAGCGCTACTAAAAGGTTAACACCAGAACTTGGTACTGAATCCATCATAAAAAAAAAAAAAAAGCAACAACAAAAATCAAGCTAGTACAGCAAACAGAAAGAAAGCATGTGATTTTGTATGTTGGTGATGAATTTGTACATCCCTTATTCCTTTCTCTCCTTCAACATGAATTGACTCTTGGCATTCTGCCAGCTACAGTTCTCTCAACTGTGGGCAGTATTTGGACATTGCATGCTTTGCTCAGAGTGCTGAACAAGTGAAATGGGTTAAGAGATAGTTTTGAGTATATTGTCAGTATTATAATTAGTTTATGTGCACACCTTTTAATGGTTAAATGGTTATATACATAATGGTTACATGTGTCTCTTACATTGAGACCTAAGATACCCAGATAACAGTTATGCAGCAATCACATCTATGGATATGTCAGATGTAATTGTATATCATTTTTTTGCAGGTGGAATAGAACTTATTGATGAGCTGTTGAATGAAAAAAATTTGTCCTTCAATAAAACTGCAAAGGAAGGACTTGAAACACTGAAATTGTTTTTCCATTACTGTGATATATTTGGCATATCTGATAAGGTTAGTTTATTATATTATCTTGATGTAATATCAAATTAATAAAATATAACAATTTTTATCTTTGATAATGTGTGTAGTATTTTTGTAGTATCGTTAGTAGCAACAATGCTCTTTGATTGGAAAGACTTGGATTTGATTTCTAACATAGTATGTGAAGAACTTTTATATTGGCTTTTCAACCAAAGGTCAGTTAATCTTTATAGAGATGGCTGGGTTTCTTTTCCCAGAATTTTGGGTTCTTCATTCTGCATGATCCAGGTATTAAATTTGTCGGTCTGAAGAGAATTATTTGGAGGTTAGGAAATACAGTGGCTGAATTTTCTAGTTCATTGATGGATTTGAGTGATTTCATCACACATAGTTCCATCAATGAATTCCTGGAATTTGTACTCTTGCTATAATAGAATAATATCACTGGTGAAGAGTTAAGATGCAAAACCAGCAAGAGAACACATGAAATTTATAGATGTAATTCACTTTTTTGGATGTTCATACATAAGTTAGATGTATAAAAACTTTTCCAGATTCAGCTTACAAAAACTTAATTTTTCAGCCAAGATGGCCACATTCATTGCCAACAATTAGAAGTGTTAACAATATCAGAATAGAGAAGTTAGAGTAGAATTGAAATGTATTAGAATACTTAAAGCTAAATGTATAATAACACTTATAATGTGATACATGATTTTAGGTAAAGAGCATGGTTTGACCTTCAGAAACCATTAAGAATTTGACAGGGTAAAGTACTCTCTCTCTCTCTCTCTCTCTCACACACACACACCAGCATAATTCTAGCACAATAGTTCTAAGTATGATGTAATGTGGATTGGTCAGATTTTGAAACCTCACAAGGCTTAAATTTTTTTATAGTTTCAGAATGCGAGCTATTCATACACCCTTAAATGTTTGGGTATTTTCTGCTTTTCGATGGACTTTCTTCTGCCCTTTTCTTGAAGAGAGCCAACAACCTGAGAATAGAGGTTTCAGGAGAGCTCAATTTTTGAAATCTAATATAAATCCTGTCAGGTTTTTATATTGCATTTTATATGCACTCTGAATTTCACTTGAATACTCTTGTGTGCCACAATGAAGCTGAAATACAGTGGAACCTCGGTTGTCGAACTTAATTCATTCCCTGTTCGGAAACTGAATTGTTCGAAAACTGAAACCATTTTCCCATAAGAATTAATGTAAAATGGATTAATCCATTCCCGAACCCCAGATGATTGTTTATTTAAACCTTTACAACAGTACTTCATCATGTATAAGATCGTATACAAACATAATGAAAATGCATAAAATCTTGCATAAAAAGAATAAACACAATAAATAGATAAAATATAGACGAAAATTGATCGCCTCTTTATTTTTTGAGTATTGTACAGATCGTTGATTTCGCCATACTGAACTGCATAGCAAGATCCGAGACACGAACACCATTTTCATGTTTGGATATGATTTCTTTTTTCATCACTATCGTGGTTCTAACAACTTTTCTTTTCGCATTGCTGCTATCACTATTCTTCTGCATCCCCATGGTGGCTTAATTAATAATAATTTATGAAAAAAAAAAAAAACACAAAGAAAATCAAGAAAACTCAACTGCAAATTCTAGCAGGTGTCTGCATGGAACGAAGGCTGCTGCGTAACTGATGCTTTTCCGCCTTACAGCTCAGCACGTGGTTGCCGTTTGCCTGTTCAGGAACCGAAATTTTGTTCGGAAAATATTTTTGGGAACTGAATTGTTCACGAACAGAGGGTGTTGACAAATGAGGTTCCACTGTATATGTATAAGAGCTCTTCTGATGTTAGTGTATTTTTGTTTTTTGTTTAGCAAAAGGCATTTTCTATAAACGTTTTTTTAATCACACACACGAGAAGTACAAGAATCTATAGCATGTTAGTGTTGTGTGTGTGTGGAGTGCAGGTTAGGATTGAGAAAGAAGAAATCTGACATTTTTTTTGAAGAGCTGGAATAAATGAGGAAGTACTTGTACTAAAAAGGGATGTTGGGCAGTGGCTGCTGCTCTTGTTTTATCAGGCCCAGTAGCAATGGAAGAATGATGTTTGCCAAGTCACTCACTAGAGCATTGACCATGTAGGTACTTGTAGAAGAGACACAGAGCGAATGATCAACTCACTTCAACTTCAGGTGATCTGAGGTTGGAGTGAGCCTGTGAAGGAACGGTTTTCTATGAATCGAATTGCTTTCCTCTGGACAGTATCAAGAATTTTTGGATTTTAGGTACACTACTCCAAATGTGCGAACAGTATTCTAAGGATGGGCAGATTTGGGATTTATATGGTTATTAGCTGTGTGGGAGTAAAATAACATCTTGAGCAGAAAAGAATACCTAAGTTTTTAGTGGCTGAGGAAGCTATTGATTCCAGAAGAGGCTGGAGGTAAATGTCAATCCAAGGAGAGAGAGAGAGAGAGAGCAAGCTGATCCTGACTTGTGATTTGTGTATTATTACTAAGGGTAAAGCAGGCATGTGAACTGAGATCTTTTTTGAAGAGAAATGGCAAGGCTATGTTTTGGTGGTATTGAAGGTGACCAGGTTATTCTTGCCTCACCAAAGGATGGTATGGAGATCAGTGTTTAAGACATTGGTTACAGATGATCCTGAAACTTGGGATGGCTAAGAACTACACAGTTTGTCAAAAGTAGAATGAATGGAGTATACGAATTATTTTCAGCAAACGTGGATAGGATTAGTAGTGATTGTAAGCAGGGCATTTTTATATATATTGAAGAAAGTTTAGGTGATAGAATGCAGCCCTGAAGCATTCCTGCATTGCTAGCAAAGGTCGAAGAGAGGGTGCCGTCCACCACGATATGCAGTGAATGATCACAGAGAAAGCTGACTGTCCAATTACAGAGGATGGTGGGTAGACTGAAAGAATACAGTTTCTTTAGTGGGCCTCAATGCCAGACATGATCAAAAGTCCTGGAAATGTCAAGGTTGAGAGTGCATACTTCTGTAGATTAGAGAAATCATACTGTAGTTGCCGATTAACTGATGGGCTTCTAGGTAGTGGAGAAGGTGAATGTTGTAACCTTCTACATTATCTCCCTTTTTTTTTGGAATAGGTTGGATATATGTTTGCTTTCATGTGTTGGGATAAATGCCAGCTGAGTATAGAAAATTGAAGAAACGAAGACAGGTATTAGCATAGGAGCATGACTTTTGAATACAATTAGATTCATAATTTAATATTATTGATAGTTATGATAATGTGCTTTGTTCTCTGCTAAATGTTTTCTTCCTCTTTCTTCTCTTTCTCAGGTTTTATTTGACCTTAGTTTAGCACGAGGTTTAGATTACTACACAGGAATCATATATGAAGTTGTGCTGACTGGTAAGTTTTTGCTAGTATTTTTTAAATTATGGATTAAGAAATTATTATTTTATTATTAACTCTTGATTATTTACTGGAATATTATGTCACCCTATAGCAGCTTTTCTGTAAGTAGTGTTGTATCTTTTACCCATTTTCCCCATTTTTAAAACTACCATTACTATCAAATTTTGAACAGATTTATTTTCCTTAATCACCTACAGCTTTCTATCACCTTCTTATAACTATTTTAATTCCATATTTTATTACATTCTTCAAATGTGGAGCAGAGAATGCAGGCAAGATGCTTTTAACTGCTTTGAATTTACAAGGTCTTTTCTATTTGGATAGCAGCATAGATCATTGAATTTTTTCCAGACCATGATATTTTGATGCAAGTCATACAGTAATGAATGGAAAATAACACAGCTGTTGATCATAAAGGACAGTTTTTCCTCAGTGCACATTGAAGGATAGTTGCTGTCACCTTAAATGATTTGACTGGACTACAACAGTTCAAAATAAACCATGTCATTAAATGCACAGTAAGTGTATTAATGATATAAATTCTGTAACTGATTAATGATGCATTATTCATGCATCATTAATCCACTTACATCCATTAATTCAAAAACTGTGAATAATCCATTATAAGTAATGCATGTAGCTATTTTTATACAGTCTTCATAGTAGCTTCTACAAATATGTTGGGTTTCATAATTCTTGTTTTAGTTTTCAGTCTATCAAGTGTTATCCATCTCAGAGTAAAACATTAGTTTTTGCTTATGTAAAAAGTTACCTTTAAGTCATTTAAGTTCTGACAGTATAAAATGGGACTATTTCAATTAATCTAATTTGTAGTTCTTTTTGAAACATTTCAATGTTAAGGAAAATTAACATTCATTTTCTATCTGTGCAGTATATAAACAAGCAGTGAAAAATAGAACTGAGACACTGAAATCCCATAGTCAGATATAAGCTTGTCATCTCCAAAAAGAAACAAATAATTGAATCAAAAGATATGCTTCGGTGATTACACCACATTTTTTTATTCAGTTATATAAAACACTGAAATAATAGTTCCCGACAAGTTTCGTAAATCGTAGGATTTACATCTTCAGGGAGTAAATAGTTTAAACTTAAAGTTTAAACAAGAGAATTAATAAATACAAATCATAACCATCTGGCTATTCATAAAACTCAAATAACAGAATGCAGATATATAATTATTGAAGTTGAACAATAATGGACGATGTCACGTGTTCTTGTTCTCGTTCATACAGTCCGAGCTCAGATTGAGGTAGATTTTTTATTAGAGCTGACCACACTTGATGGAGAATTAAACCTTGATTTTTATTGCATTGGGTTGGGTTTTTTAGCATATTAGCAGCTTCTTTAAATTTTCTTATATAACTGTTGTTTTCTATGTATGACATTGTCATTTTTTGCCAGAGTACATCGTGCCCAGTGGAAGTGGTATGGAAAGCAAGACCTGTTTTTTGTTCTCTTTTGTATTGTATGTCTTTTTGGTGTTCGGCCATGTGTATTTCTCCAGATCTTCCTGTCTGTCCTATGTAGCAAATCCCGCAAGAACAATGGATTTTGTAGAATCCTGGTTTTTTTAAGAGGATGATGAGGTGGTTTTGGTGGATGTAGGAATCTTGAGATTTTTTCCATAGGAAGGAAGGCTACTTTTATGTTGTGTTTGTTCATTAATTTGACTAGCTTATCTGTAACATTTTTGATATAAGGAAGCGAGATTGCGTTTTTGTAATCCTGTTTTATTGTGTTGTTAGCTGGAGGCATTTTAAGGATTCTTTTGATGGTTTTTGTTTCATATCCATTCTGTTGGAGGATTTGTGTTAAGTATTTTAGTTCTTCATTACATCTTTCTTGTGTGCTGGTGATATTGTATGCTCTGTCTCGAAGAGTTTTAATTAAGCTTATTTTTTTTTATTTATTTTTTTTTTTTTGTGAAGGATGGTGGTATGAGGTTGCATTTAGAAATCTTCCAGTGTTTGTTGGCTTCCTATATACTGAGAAGGAGAGTTTACTTTCTTCATTAACTTCTAATAGAATATCCAGAAAAGGAAGTTTTTTATTTTTTTCTTGTTCTAAAGTGAATTTTATGGTGTTGTGCAAATTGTTGAGATAATCTTTGAAATTGATAAGTTCATTTGTTGTTCCACTGAATATGATGAAAATATCGTCCACATAGCGTAGCCATATTTTTGGTTTTTTATGGTAATTCTTAAGAGCATTGTTTTCAAATTTTTCCATAAATAGGTTTGCTAATGCCGGTGATAATGATGAACCCATGGCCAGTCCTTTTTGTTCCCAGATTCTATCTTTATGGGTGAAAAAAGTATTGTTTATACAATGTTTAAAAAAATTCAAGATGTCTGGAGGGAAGAGGTCTTCTAGGAGATTCAAAATTTCTTGTCTCGGAACGTTTGTAAACAAGCTGATAATGTTGAGACTTGCTAAGATGTCTGTTGGACCAATATGTATATCTTTCACTTTTTCTATGAAATGTTTACTATTTTTTATGAAGGAAGATGTTTTTCCTATATGTTGTGAGATCATGTTGGTGAGGTATTTCGCCAAGTTTGAAGTCGGTGAATCTCTTCCATCTACTATTGGTCTTAAAGGTATATCTGTCTTATGGATCTTTGGAACACCATATATTCTTGGTATCAAAGGATGTTTTGATTGTAAGTATTTTTTAAGTTCTTCCGTCCAGACAGCAACTTTTTTAATTAGATCATTTGTTTTTTTGTGTGTAGGCCAAGTTGGGTCTCTGTCTATGGGTTTGCAGGTGTTGGTATCTTCCAGGAGACTTCATTTTGTTATCATATTCTGTAGTATTTAAAACGACAGTTGCGTTGCCTTTACTGCTTTTATTATGACAATATTTTTGTCATCCTTTAACTTTTTAAAGCAAACATATTCATTGTAAGGTAGGTTCCTACAAGGTAATCTGCTTTTTAATAGTAAAGCTGTACTTTCTATACAGATAAGATCTGCCATGTTGTCCGGTAGATTTCTAATTCCTTTTTCTATTTGTGCTATGATATCAATTTTTGGAAGGAAACGTGTGGTTAAGGCGAAGTTAAAACCCTTAAGTAAAAGATTATTCTCCTCTTTTTTTTAGGACTCTCAAAGAAAGATTAATAACTACTTTTGAATGATCTAGTTGTTTTTTTATGTATTTCCTTCTTCTGAAGTAGTACGTTGAACTTCTGAATTAATGTATGTTTCTTCTGTTCTGAGATCGCTATTGCTTTGTTAAATGTAACACTATCGATGTTATTCCATAGGTAGGATGGAAGAGATGTGGCCAGTTCATAATAATGAACTCTTCAAGACAGAGCATACAATATCTCCAGCACACAAGAAAGATGTAATGAAGAACTAAAATACTTAACACAAATCCTCCAACAGAATGGATATGAAACAAAAACCATCAAAAGAATCCTTAAAATGCCTCCAGCTAACAACACAATAAAACAGGGTTACAAAAATGCAATCTCGTTTCCTTATATCAAAAATGTTACAGATAAGCTAGCCAAATTAATGAACAAACACAACATAAAAGTAGCCTTCCTTCCTATGGAAAAAATCTCAAGATTCCTACATCCACCAAAACCACCTCATCATCCTCTTAAAAAACCAGGAGTCTACAAAATCCATTGCTCTTGCGGGATTTGCTACGTAGGACAGACAGGAAGATCTGGAGAAATACACATGGCCGAACACCAAAAAATACAAAAGAGAACAAAAAACGGGTCTTGCTTTCCATACCACTTCCACTGGACACGATGTACTCTGACAAAAAACGACAATGTCATACATAGAAAACAACAGTTATATAAGAAAATTTAAAGAAGCTGCTAATATGCTAAAAAACCCAACCCAATGCAATAAAAATCAAGGTTTAATTCTCCATCAAGTGTGGTCAGCTCTAATAAAAAATCTACCTCAATCTGAGCTCGGACTGCATGAACGAGAACAAGAACACGTGACATCGTCCAGTATTGTTCAACGTCAATAACGTTATATATCTGCATTCTGTTATTTCAATTTTTTGAATAGCCAGATGGTTATGATTTGTATTTATTAATTCTCTTGTTTAAACTTTAAGTTATACTATTTACCCCCTGAAGATGTAAATCCTATGATTTACGAAACTCGTCAGGAACTATTATTTCAGTGTTTTATATAACTGAATAACTGAATAAAAAAATGTGGTGTAATCACCGAAATATATCTTTTGAACCAATTAGCCACAGAAGTCTATGCCTGCAAATAATTGAATGTTATGAAAATTTGACAAATGAGATGAAGGAGGTGCTTGGGCAGACAGGATAGTTTGTGTTGTGTGACTGCCTTTAGTTTCATGTCTAAAAAATAAAAATAAAAAAAAGAATAAAAGCAAACTATATTTATGCTTAACCTGAAATTGTCTTTTCTATAATAAAAATGAAATAAAACATTGAACTGGAATTTTGCACATGTTTATAAGGAAATATGAAGAAAAATACCAGATTATAAATGCTAGTCATAATACATAATGTAATCTGAAAAAAAGAATTAATAATAAATAAATAAATAAATAAACATCAACAGTCCCACAAACATTAAATGTATAAATTTTTCATCATTATCATCAAATTGCTGACATATATACTCTTCAGGGGATGTACAGGATATTGTGATAGTACTAAATGAAAAAGTTACATCATTACTAATTTCCTGTTGACAATTTTCCTTCAAATTAATCTGTTATCTGTCAAGATTCCAATATTATCAAATCTTATATTTCTGTCTTCTAAGATGCTTTTTACTGTGCCAACCCATCTTAGACCTTAATCTTCCTCTGGGTCTTTTTCTTGCCATCCTGGCAAAGAACTTTTGTTAAACTTTCTTCTCCCGTTATTTTCAAGTGCCCACACCACTTGAGATTAGCTCTGCTAACATATTCCTGAATGCCAATAAGGTTGAGATTTTCCCTAATATCCTAATTTTTAATATGATCCTGCCTTTGTTATCATTTGTTCATGTCCCTGATCTTTCTCAAAACTCTCATATCTGGTTTCCATTCTTTGATCAAGAGCTTTATTCTAACCCAGCTCTCAGTTCCATATGTTAAAATTGGTTTGAACACTGTCTTGTGTATGGTTTGTTTAGTGTTTTGACACTAAACAAATTCATTCTGTTGACTTCCGACCATACTAGCAAAGCTAGTATGGTCGGAAGTCAACTGCTGTCCATTTCCAAATCTAGTTTTCCATCTTCACTAAACATTGTGCCCAAATAATTGACCTATTTTACTTGTTCTATAGATACTCCATTCAGTATGCCATTTGATGTTTGCAATGTTTGTATTTTGATGTTAAGGAAAACTAAAATTCTTATTAAATTAAGAATTTTATCTGTGTATTTAATTCTTAAAGAAAATTAAGAATTAAATCTGTGTAATATGCATAACAAATAAGCTTAGGTGTTGACAGTTATTCATGAGTTATTTTTAACAGTATTAACAACACCAAACAAACTGTTTTATAAAAAGATGTTTTATTAACTTGTTTATATTTTGCTGAATTTCACATCAGCATCATCAGAGCATAATACAGCATGTATATGTGATGGTGAGTAAGTTAAACAATACAATTTTAATGGACAAAAGATCCAAAGTCCTATTTTGGCACCCTCTAATGTTTTTTTTAAAAAAAACAAAAACAAAACTAAGGGCTTGTAGATATAAGCCCCAGTAGGAAAAATCTACAAACAGATTAATGATACTGCTATGCCCCCCCCCCCCTTTAGCAAACTTTTACATGGAACACTTTGAAAATAAATACTTACCACAGCTTCATACAGCTCCTAGTGTGGTTATGCTATGTTCATGATATGTTTGCCATTTGGCCCCATGGACACTTTGGATGCATTTGTGACCTACCTAAATAGCCAACACCCCAAAATTCATTTCACAGTAGAAAAAGACTCTAATAACTGTTTACCTTTTCTTGACACATTAGTCATCCACCTTTCAGATGGATCACTATCTTTTTCCATTTACAGAAAGCCAACATACATGCATGTGCACATACACAGGGGAATAAACAATCACATCATCATCCAGCCCAACAGTATGGCATTTTAAAAACACTTACATATAGAGCCAGGACCATTTGTTCTAATGATACAGCTCTGTCCACAGAACTCAAATATCTGCACTATATTTTCTTGGCCAGTGGCTACAGTTCCTACATAATAGATGAAATATTGTACAGCTCTATTTCTCTCTCTCTTCTCTAATACACAAGAACAGATCTGCTTGCCTAAGGATAAACTTTGCCCCCCCCCACCCCTCTAGCACACCCTGGAGTGGATGAAGTTTCTTGTGACTGTGACTTGGCCTACTATGGGCAGACAGGAAGATGTGTTAACATCCGCATAGAAGAACATAAAAAGTACATTCGCTACCATTATCATGGCAAGTCAGGACTGGCAGGCCACACTTTGGACACTCCTTCACACAGGATTAGATGGAAGAAAACTAATGTGTTATTTAGAAGTCGTTACAGATCCGAAAGATTATTTTTTGAGTCAGCCATGGCCATGAAGAATTCTTCTAACCTGAATTAATGGTTGCATTAATTTGCCAAAAATTTTGGAGACTGTTATCCTAAGAGTAACTCCCACATAGCTGTAATTTTTATTTATTTATTTATTTATTATTATTTTTTATTTCAATTATTTGTTTGTTTCCTCAGATAACAAGCTTACATCTGACTATTTGATTTTGGAGTCTCAGTTCTAACTATTCCTCACTGCTTGTTTACATAATATAAATGGTAATGTTTGTGTTCCTCCTGTGTATTAGTGAAGTAATCCAAGAAAGGAGATGTAATGGGGCTGTGCAATATTATTTATTTATTTTAATATTTTTTATTTTAATTTATTTTATTTTATTTTTTGTGACATTAGAGGGTGCCAAAATACTGAAAAGCCCTTAATGTCAAATCTTATCAGATGTTTTGGAAGTGTTGGGTACAATAGCACAGGTTTCTCTAAACCTTTCCATGTCATATTTTCAGAGATGAATGATGTAAGAAGAGATCTGCTGTGGATCTTGATTTGTAGAGTCTATATCAGTGGTCACTACTTAGTTGATAGTTCTCCAGGTGTAGATTGGCTGTTAGTGACTTTCCCCCATTACTTTAAATAGCTTTTAGATGAGAGCATTAGGTCGATAGTTTGATGTACACACACTTATCACTTAAAAAAAAAAAAATGGCCATATATGGCTTGCTTTCATGTTGTGGGGTGGATGCCAGCTGAGTATAATATAATGCAGAGATGATAAAGAACAGTTATTAGTTCAGGAGCATAGCCTTCTTTCTTTTACCAGATTGTTCAAGATTTCTTTGTTGTCTTTCTAGCAAAAGGCCACAAGAAGTGGCATGTTATGCAGTTTTCCAGATAAAGGTGATTTGATTTATCATCTATGCAGGAGTCAGATGAGAAGAATGATGCTAGGAGATTAGTTTTATCTTTAGGTGATGTAGCAGTACTGTCATATGGATAACGCAGAGGTGGGAATACCGGTGTAGAATTTTTTACTTTTAGCCCATTCAAGCTAGAAATAGCTCTGTTAGTGACGGTTTTGCAAGTGCTTGTGAGCAGTGTAGCCTGAGAATGAAGCTGAAAGTTTTGTCTCAAGCTACTTTTGATATGCTGTTTTTCTCCTTTCTCTCCCTCCCCCAACACACTTCTTAGAAAACAGGCCTGAATATTTAGGTGAGAATTTTTAGCAGAGTTGGGAATGGAAGCCCTCATTCTGGCATGGATAATTTCTCTAACAAAATCACAAGTATCTTGCTGTGGTGAACTGAAACAGTAGTGTGACCATGGAGAGGAGGAATAAGTCTCGGAGTTCTTCCTATTATCATTGTTGGCACCAAAAAACATGAATGGCTGAGAAGATCTTGTTCAACTAGTGATGAAGCTTGGATGAGATTGTGATCTGAATTACCAAGAGGAGTGTTCCTTATTCTGTACCTAGGAGAACTGGTTTGGGTGAATGCTGGATATTTTAGTTCAGAGATGAACAGTTTGCTTCAGGTCATTGTTTATTCACAATGAATATCTTAGCTTTTTTTCTAGTTTGGTCAATGAAATTGGAAAAAAGGAGCCAGCTGGAGTTATGGAGATTAGTCACCAGAGAAGATGACTTTGATGTTAGGATAGTTGTATTGCAGGAAATCAGCTTCAATGATAAGAAGTCAAAGAGGTTGGGGTGATTAGTAAAGATAGCTGATGAATGATACATAAGAGGTAAGGAAATCTTAAGCCCCAGAAGGTCAACAGGAGAGATTCAAGATTAGGCAAGAAATATTAAATTTAATGAATATCAAATATCAAATTTGAATTCTTGTAAATATCTATGGAACAGTGGTGGTTGATAGTATGATATTTTTGCATAGGATTACAGTGACACTTATCTTCTTGTGTGTGGTTTTTTTTTTTTTTTCATTCTGTACACTGAGAACCAAAGACAACCATGTAGTTGTTCAATATGAGATATAGAAGACTGTTATTGGATTCAGTTTCAAATTGGTCTTGTAATGGATGGCATTGATCTTATGTAAAAAAAAAAGTTTGAAGTTTTTATTAGGAGGAATTCAAGATTGTAAAATCTTGTCAGTGTAGCATATCTACATTCAAAGTTTTGCATATAGTAGTTTGCAAGAGCAGTTTGAAATAGAAGATCAACTTGTTTGTATGATTTATCATGACATTTGAAATGTTGTTCATTGTCTGAAGGGGAATTTTTTCGGCAATTCCAGAGTAACTGCCTAAAGAATGTTCTCCCAGAGAGAGAGAGCAATTTCAAAACTGATAAGGATATTGGAAAAGAGATAAGTGAATATTTGCAAACTTATTTTTGAATGTTTGGCATTTTTTAATATGAGAGGTAAGGATTGATCTATCAGTCATCCAGTCCAGTCCACTATTGCAGGGTCTACAACCTATTTTGAGTGAAGAGCCATTTTTGATCTAATAAAAAAAAAAAAAAATCGAAGAGCCACACTTCAGCTCAAGTTTTGAGGAGGTGGGGGGGATTAAGAAAAGAAAAGATTTTGAGGATTAAGAAATGGAATAGAGTGGGAAGGTGTTTTATTTAAAAAATATATTTTTTGAAATATGTATTAATACTGAAAAAACGTAACAAACATCCAATTAGGTATGAAATAATGTGACTTTTGCTGCTGAACTTCTTGAGTAAGTTTCTCAACATCAGGTGAGAGACTAGCAGTGTCTGCACACTGCTAGTCTCTCAGCATTTCATCTTTAAATATGCTGAGAGACTAGCATTGTGCAGACAGTTTCTTGATTTGTTTTTAATATAGTTCACATTTGAAAATATTTGCTCACAGAAATATGTCGAACCAAAAACTGAGAGAATTCTAAATGCAAATATTTTCAAATTTATGTACATGTGTAGGCTACTCCATGTATCAAACACATGGATATTATTTTCATCATGTGTTAACTATTTATACTTGCCACGACCACAACAATTAACCTTCAACACCTTGCAGTATGTGTGTGCTGCTTGCGATGTGCAGGCAAACTAAATTGAGAACTGTGCTGGTCATACATGTTATTGGCTAAAAGATAGAACTGCAGTTTATATGTTCAAAGAGCCGCATGCAGCTCACAAGCTATACATTGCCAAACCCCCTGCATTATTATCTCAGTCGAATATTAGCTTTGGGGATTTTAGGTAACTCATACATCCTAGGAGTTCTCTAGACTGTATCTTGATCTTCTCTTTTAGTCATTTATCCCACAGTGTCACTTCATTTAACAAGTTATTTAATTTGTTGACCTCTTAATGTTTGGAGGTGCTTGAGATGGTAAGTAGAATGAACATTCCTTTTTATTTTGTGTAACTACTTTCCTCCTTTATCTGCCATATTATTCTTCCTTTTGAGAAGAAAAGTACTTTAAAGTTGGATGGTGATGTGTTAGAAATTTTTCTTACTCAAAATTATGAGTTTTCTTTTATACAAAATGTAACAATGCTAAAGTGTATTTTGCTTGCAGTGTTGCATGTCATATTATGCAATCCTTTGATGCCATTGAGGAAATCTATAGCGAAACGTGTTTAGATATAACTGCATAATCGCACCCTTTAGCCAAAACCAATATCTTTTAAAGAGGATTACATGATAACAGTTGTTGCTATATCCAGTGATTAAGAATGAGCTAATTATTTATTTCAAATTAGCTGATTAAGCTAATTAGAAAGAATTCTTTCTTATTAGCCAAATTACCATCCTAATTAGAAAGCTAATTTTTTATCTATTTTTTGTAATGAAAATTCATTGAGCTGTTGAGCAACATACATTTTTGACGTTTACTCACATTTTATATGAAGTGAAACTGCTGTGTTGTAACCTAAGCAATATCTAATAAGCAGGAAGTAGTGATATCAAATAAATTCTAGTGACTTGACTTGAACTGCATGAATTAACATGAAAATAGCTAATGATATCTTTCTGAAATATAAATTAATAAACATAGTAATCTAAACTTAGTATGTGACAATTCTTACTAACCAAAGTTTAAATGAATGCTAACATCGTATGATATCAGTATACTATCTCAAATTAGAACTTAAATTCTTTTGCTTTAGCCATCTGCATAAGATCAGTAAAACTGGTTTGGCAACCATTGTGATAACACCACTCCTTTTCATAGTTTGTGAAATTATTCTGAGATCAATATTTAATTTGGGCATGATGATGATTCATGTTTGAAGTGTTAGGTAGCTGTACCGCATAGTAATGAGTAACAAGTAACATCCAGCATGTGTATAAATACAGATAGGTCACATAATCATAAAATAAAATAATGGTTAAACAAAAATAAGATGGTTAAAAAGGAAATAGAGAAAATAAAATTGGAAATGGAAGAAGTGTGGTTTTGTGTTTGGGGGAAATTAAATAAAAGCTGTACCAGATGAATGTGACATTTGCTTTAATTTTGGAGACCAATGCTTTAATATGTCTACTATTGCATTGCATCAGGATTGTGGAATACTGATTATGAAAACAGATTGAGAATTTGTAGACTGCAGACACTAAGCAAACAGGAGAAAGAAGGGTGATATGGAGACTTAAAAACTTCTGAAAGGGTCATACAGAATTTCAATTTATGGAGAGTTGGGAAAGGACAAGAGGGCATTCTTGGAAGCCGAGAATGAATATCGCTAAGAAGGGGGGTGAGGGCTTGATTTTCTCTCATAGGGTGGTGTGTGATTGGAGTGGATTGCCATTGGATGTTGTGAGTGCAAGCAGTGTGAATTCAAAAATAAGTATGATAGCTAATGTATGTAGTATGTGGCCTCCCTCGATGAGTCCCTGACGGTCTCTCTTAATAATAATAATCATCTTATTAATATTCTTATTAATAATAATAAGAATAATCTCTTTTCTCACACAGAAAAACATACATGGTTCATTCTGCCTGAAAAGGTTTAGCTATCATGTAGTGATGAAAGTATTTCTGAGCATGAAAATGAGAATTATTTTTCCCTGTTTTGACAAAAAGAAGGGAAAAATAATTTTTTCTTGTGTGCAAATGTCACAAATGTCACGTGGTGTGCAAATGCCACATCCACTTAGCTACACAAGAAAAAATTCCTGTATAGCTCAGTGGATGTGGCATTTGCACACCACGGCATTTGACTGCACGAAGGAAGACTTTGTTTCGAATCTAGTCGTCGACTAGAGGAAATTTTTCTAAGCCTTTTTTTGACTGGTTCCCGAGTTAGTCAATCTCTGGTACGGGCAAGTGGGTTTTTTCTCCCGGAAACTCAAGAAAATCGACCATAGAACCCACATAATTTCAGACATTAAATATATTGTGTTAGGGTTAGGGATCACAAGATGGCGGCACTTGTTGAACTATCTCTCTTCACTGCATGCCGCTTAATTAGTGATAGCCTTGGGCCAGCTATCTCTGATTGGCTGCCGGTGGAGATTGAACTGCCCACTCAGTTTCCAAAAGTTAGATAGGACCAAATGGCCTCGCCTACTCCCTATATGGGAATAAAAAGGCGTTAGCTGATTTGATTTGATTTTTTCTGACTAAGATCCTTGAATGGTAATTTTTATTTTGCACTGTTATATAGCATATTTCCCTGAGAATATTGATGCCATGAAAATTTAATCAGGATGCAAAAAAGATAGATGGAAAGGAGCTTTCAGTATAGTGTCAGTTTTTTTTTTTTAAATGACAGAAGAACAAGATTTGCTTCAAAAAATAATAATAAATAAAAAGATTTGGGATTCCAAGTCAACATTTACTTTTTTGTATGAACACTTATTTTCTTCTATTTTCAGTTTTGTTTATAATTTTATAAATTGTCTTATTTATTCATTAGGTTAAAATAGTAAATAAATTTGAGAAAATCAAGAAAGACTTTTTATGTTTTATTTCATTTTGTGAAAAATCTTGACATGATCTCTCAAAAGGGATATTATTGTTGAAATCATCATAGTTAACTTTAGGCATAGCAGTTATTCTTAAAAAAAATTAATAGGTTTCCATTTGTGAGCCTTCTCATCTGAATTTGATATATTTAATTGGAAAAACAGTTTGTGTGAAATCTGATGTGAAAATGTGCAAACATGAGAAGTGTGATTTAGATATTAATTATATATGCTGTATAAAGTTATTTTGTAAATTTTCTATACATAAGGTATGGGGGAAAAATACCTCTGATGCTACATGTTATTTATTTTCACAGTATTGATGACAACATAGAGTAATAAGAAAATAATATTTATTAACTTATTTGCTGATATTTTGCTGGTATTATATCCATCATCTTCAGAGTACAAAAACAGTTTGTCACAGTATGTAAAACAACAACAATTTGGTATAATAATGGGACAAGTTTAAAAAAATTGTAACGGACAACACAAGGAACTAAAGTCCTAATTAAGCTTTTTATCACTATGGCAAGTTGGGTCTAGCAGACCATGCCTTGGATACCACTTCATACAGGATCAATTTTAAGAAAACAAAAGTGCTACACAGAAGTCATAAGTCAGAGATATTGTTTTTGGAATCGACAGAAGCTTTAAAACATACTCCAAAACTCAACAGGTATGGTTGTATAAATTTACCAAATATCTGGGAGACAGTCATTTTAAGATCTAATTAATATTTGTTTTCTCTCTTTTTCTAACATAGATGGTGCCTAATTAGGACTTTAGTTCCTTGTGTTGTCTGTTACAATTTTTTTTAAACTAGTCATACTATCATGCCAAATTGTTGTTTCACATACTTTGACAAACTGTTTTTTGTGCTCTGAAGTTGCTGGATATAATACCACCAAAAATATCAGCAAATAAGTTAATAATATTATTTTGTTATCATTTTGTGTTGTCATCAATACTGGGAAAATAAATAACATGTACTGTAAATACATAAGCCTTTCCACTGATGCTATATATTTTTCTGCTCAACTTTGCAGATGAGAATGTTGCTGGAATTGTGGATGGTGAACCTATTTCAATAGGCAGTATTGCAGGTGGTGGTCGGTATGATAATTTAGTTGGTATGTTTGACTCTAAAGGGAAAAAAGTACCTTGTGTTGGAATGAGTATCGGAATAGAACGGATTTTTTCGCTTATGGAATTAAAAGCACAGGTATTTACTCGATTATATTTCTTTTAAGTTATAAAATGTTCAGATAAAATATTTTAATATTATGTGGATATGTTTTCAGTGCGCTAATTCGTTCCATTAAATAGAAAACCATTTGAAAAATGCATTTGCGAATGCGATTTCTCTTATTTTGGACAAACTGGCCGTTCTTTGGAAAAAAGAATAAAAGAACATCAATATTATATTGATTATAACAAACCTCTGAAGCCTGATCTGGCACAGCACAGTATTGACTCTACTCATAATGTCTCCAGTGGGATAAAGCAGTTCTCCTTCATAGATGCAGATTCAAATATGAACGCTGATTCAAAGAAAGTTGTGAAACTATCTTACACTGACCGAATTTAAATAGAAATGACTACGTCTCTCTCAAAGATCTGAGAGACTTTTATCTTAGGTAAAAAAACATTTATCTTAATAGATTAAAATTTGTTATTTCTATTATTTCTTAGCACGCGGTAACAATTGTATTTTAATAGGTGATCCATCGAACGTTTTGCCTGTATTCCATTCCTATTACAGACACTGAAGATGTACTATTAATTTTAGTACGAAATATCTGTCCTTTTACTAATTAAAGATATCACTGTGGTTTTTACGTGTTACTTTATTATTTAAATCTTTTTTTTTTTTTTTCAAATGGATCATATTTTTGCTGTTAAACATTTTTTAAATTATTAATTTTTTTTTTAAGTTAATATTATATTGTTTTCCTGTTTTAACCACCATGCAACTGGCATACTAAAGATAAAGCATACAAAGAGAAGATAATCTTTTTTGAAAATTAGCTACTAAAATATTTGTAATTCAAAATTTTAATTATTAAGAGAAGTGAAGGCATCTTCTTTGAAACCTAGTGCAACTTAGAGATGGACACAAATATTTGGTTTGCTTTGGTGAGTTTTTGAGATATTCAGCTTCAGCCAAATCAGTAGAAAGATTCAATTTTCAGCTGCCTGAAGCAGAAAAATTCTTGTTACATGCATCATAACAAATGCAACCAATCAGGAAAAGCTTCTGCTTATTTTGTGCAACTGCTCAAATAGAAACATTTCCAGGACTAATGAGTAAACTTATTGCTTGAAAGATTTTTTTTTTTCTAGAAATATTTATAAAGAAACCAGACATATGCTACCCAAGAAAATGCTGAAAAATTCATTTTCGTACATCCATAATTTATTGCAAATTAATTTTAATTATTAAATCCATAATTATTCTCTGTATTTCACAATTCAAAATAAGTTCCGTTAATATTTGTGTTATGTGAAGATTGTTTCTTCAAATATTTTGTGTCTATTGTTTTTTAAATACAATGTTCTCTATTAAATTAAATGATAGTTTCATCACCATCATCAAATTCTTGCCATGTACCCTCAAGGGGTGTACAGGATATGATAGTACTACATGAAAAATTTACATCATTACTAACTTCCTATCTACAATTTTCCTCCAAATTATTACCAGATCTTATATTTCTATCGTCTAAGACACTTTGTACCATATCAATCCACCTATATTTTGGTCTTCCTCTGGGTCATTTTCCTGCCAACCTGGCAGAGAACACTTGTTTTGCTAATCTTTCCTCGCCCATTCTATTTAAGTGACCATACCACGTGAGATTAGCTCTGCTAACGCATTCCTGGATGCTGACAATGTCAAGTTCTTTCCTAAAGTTTCATTATGTCAAATAATGAAACTATAAGTGATCTCTAGGTGGGTGCATAATAAAATATTAAACTGTAGAGCTGAGAAGCTTATTTTGTTTTGTTTTTTTGAATATCATCATCATCATCATACTTTTCATGGATTTAGGCCTGTTCCAGCATCAGAAATCTTTGTCAAATCTCTTTAGAGGACGTACTGGTTTTCTTTTTCCTAATGGTTTGTAATTTAATATACTTTTGGATATTTTAAAGAACAATATTGCAGATTCATCTGCATTTTATAGAAGAATTTGGAAACAAGTAAAAAAAGTAGAAAATTTTTAATTCAAAAATTTTACCAGAGAACCTTTGAGAAGGTTATTTTTTACAAACTTTCTGGTAAATTTTCAAAAATTTTAAGTTTCTTTCTACATGAGGATATAAAATATAGATGGATCTATAATATCCTCCATTATATCTCACTTATTTCAAATTGAAACATCCTGGCACAATACTTAAAAAATTTGAAAATTTGAAGAATTTTCCCTAAATTCTTATATTTAGGGAAAGCAAAATCTTAATTCTCCTTTTTACCAAAGAAGAACTTAAATGTCTTCATTCTGGCAAAGGAAAATAAACAAAAATAGAAGATATTAAAGAACGTTCTTATTTAGTAGAAGAACGCATACATACACATGTACATGTGTGTGTGTGTGTGTGTGTGTGTGTGTGTGTGTGTGTGTGTGTGTGTGTGTGTGTGTGTGTGTGTATACACCCCCACACACACACCCACACCCACACACACACACATACATATAGAAACTTGGAGAGTTTTGAATTCAGAGGAGAGAGAGCTTATAAGAATGTGCATTCCTCAGCATCGCTTTGTTTGCCCCTACTTCAAAAAACTTTCAGGTTTCTTAAATGGGGCATGAAATATGATCTGTTTATTTTACAACACCAAAATGAATACATTTATGCTCTGCCTTAATAATTACTCTTAAGCACAGACTGCTATTCACTTATGAAAAATACAGTTCTCTGAAACAGAATTGTCTCATTGACTATGTTATTGTTGATAGTGATGTTTTCTCCCTGGTGCAGGACACCAGAGTGTACAGTGGGTTTGAAATTGGAAGTGATCACTACAGTCATACCCCGAAGTTACACGGTAGGTGGGACCAACAAAAAGCGCTCAAGTCGAATTCGCATAACTCGGGGTATAATTTTGCATGAATTTATATGTACAAACATATAATTGAGACCAAAGGTTTACAAAAACAGCTATATTTTTTAAGAAATATAATCATAACTGTAGTTTTTCATACATAAAAAAAAAAAAAAAAGAAAGTTATTTCGATGTCGATGGTTTCATAACATCTAATAGATTTGTCTGACGGCATAATGCGTTTTTCTTGTCACGCAAAATTTCTTCATAGCAAGCTAATGATTTTTTTTTTTTATTCCTTGCCTTGTGGCTACAATTCGTTCCTCGTTAGAATCTATGTCCTCCAAAATCTGTAAACCTTTCTTTTATGATTGTTCTTACTGTGGATTCCTGTAGGTCGAACTTCTTTGCTAGCTCACAAATTTTCATTCCACCTTCAAAATCCTCAATAATGTTGAGTTTTGTTTCCAAAGTCAATGTTTTTCTTTTCTTGCTAGCTGTAGAAGAATTGGACTTGATTCTTTTGGACAACATTATTATTTTTTATGTGATAAAATTTTTATCAAGAACATAACATTAAACAATCGCAAGGTTTGTAGACTATAAAAATCGTGCATGAATGGAGACCGCGCGAAACACGCCAGTGCTTGTTCACAGCATGTGCAACACTGGCGAATGCAGCTGGTGCCGGAAAGATATGACTAGTGGTGAGGCATGAAGTGGGACGGGAATACGTACATATAAGAAACTGCGTAACTCCGGATTCGCGTAAGTTGGGGTATGACTGTATTTAGTTTTGAGCAGGATAAAATTGAATTTCATTTTGAAAAGCAGAACATTTAAGAAAGTTTTAAAGTGAATGAAAGTTGAGTGCTCTCAGAGGTGAACTGTAGACTAAAATACACAAAGATTACACAAAATGAAAGTGCTTGAGAACAGGAACCAAATCTTGGAGATTCAGTGGCAAGCCTTTAAGAAAACATTGATTGATTCAGCCAGAGAGGCATGTGGTGAGGTTGTCTGCAAGGATAGAAAATTCACAACTCCATGGTGGACACAGGAAGTTAAAGAGCCAGTGAAGGAAAAGAAGAAAGCATATCAAAAGTTCCTGGCAAATAAGTCAGTTTGTGCTCTTAGAGAATATAGAGACAAATGTAAGAAAGCTAAACACTGTGTAAAACTAGCTAAACGAAAGTCATGGGAAGACATTGGTAAGAACGTAGAAAATATATATCAAGAAGGTGTCAAGATATTCTGGAGATTGTTGAAGAAGCTCAGAAATAAAGGAAAGAGTGTTGTAAAAGGAATTAGAGATGATAAAGGTGACATGAAAAACTGGAGAAAAAGATATCCTTGAAGTATGAAGTAATTGCTTCGGAAAATTGCTAAATGAAACAAGCAGTGATATAGTTCGCCCACAGATTAGAGACCCTTTGGCACTTCTGCACATGTCCCAAAAAGGAGAATCCATTCTGATAATAGGGTAATCAATCTGTATTCTGGAATGAGTTTGTTTATTATTACAGGTCGGAAAATTTAGCTTTTCTTTTACGAACATTGTAGTTTTTAAAGTGTAACTATTTTGCTTGTATAACAGTTGGAAAAATTTACGTAGAGTATTAACAAAATTAAAAAAAGGTATAGCATAAAACAAAAATTTAATGAAATTTATTTTTATGAAAGTTTTCTATAAAATAAAAATAATTATACAGAAAAACAGAATTTTTTTTCAAATGAACTTAGATATTCTAAACTTACAGTTGAGAGAACTGAGACACTTTAATGTCCTAAACCGATTAATTATTTATGACTTGTTGTGACTCTTTTAACAAATCCATGCAAAAAAAAAAGGTTGGAAAAAATACCATTTTCAAATTCTTTTAATCTTCATAGTCATCTGAATCGGTGTCCGAATCGCCATCACTTTCACTTAAAGTGATCACCAAAGGTTCGCATAATTCTTCGATAATTCCGTCTCTGTCCCAATATATATTTTCCAATGAGGTGACATGAGAGCAATATTTTCCCTAGTTTTGAACTGTAATACTTTCAATCACCTGTTCTGAAAGCTTAAAAAGTTTCTACATGTCAATATCCCCAGTTATGTTGCGATGGTGAATGAAACTTTTCACTTCTGCCCAAACATACTCAATAGCATTAAAACAAAATCCGATTTCATGAAGTATTTCCCTTAAAGTTTCTCTTTTCCAAGGAAAAATTAATTTTTTCTTTAAGCACAGGAATCAATTTCGGAACAGTTGGCACTCTTTTCTCGACCACGTAAAATTCGTGAATAGTTCTTCTCATAACGTCTAAATCAAAATCATTCAACGAGAAAGAAAAGAGTGCATCTACATCAAAATCATTCAAAGCACCAGAGAAAGAAACCATCGAAACCTACGGTTTCGATGGTTTCTTTCTCTGTCGCTTTTTTTTAGGAGATTTAAATTTTCAGATCTGAAACCCTTAATCCTCAAGTTGCCCTCATTTTACATGCTGCCTGAGATAGTTATCTCTTGAGAACTCAAGAAATTCATTTTTCTTATTCCCAAATGCTGTCTCTTCATTAAACCACCACAATTAAAGTTGCCCATAATTATTACCCTTCCTTTGTTCATTTAATCCAAATTGTTTATACATTTCTTCATCACCATCCTCCACGTTCCCTGGTCTTAGCAACATCTAACTAAATGTCTTCCTATCAACCACCACCACCACCACCTCACACCACATTGCCTCATAACTATTGCCACTATTTCCCTCTTTCGTGTCAACCTTATGTTGACAAGAAAGAGGGAAATAGTGGCAATAGTTATGAGGGAAATAGCTCTCCTCCCTTCTTGTCCTTTTTATCCTTGCAAAAAATACTGTATCCTTCCATTTCTTTTTCCCATTAGGATATCATCTTCATTCAACCATGTTTCACTTATTCCAATGATTTCAGGTGCGAATAAACTCAATTGGTGAAACCATTTCATCTCCCTTATTTCTGACTTCTGGCATTTGCAGCAGTTCATTCTTATGTTTATAATCAGTCCTATTGAAGCCACTTGGTGGTTGTGATTTCCTCACCACACCTACCCTTGCCCAATCACCCTTACCATACATATATCTGTTCAGTCTCAACTTCTCTGCCCATATTGCAATATATTCCATTTCCATACACACATTCACTGTTACTTTCAACATCCACTCTCCCTGTCATATCTCCCTGTCCACCTGGGCTCCCCCATTTCCCTGTTCCTCTTGCATTCCCGTTCTCTCTCATGTTACTAATTTTTCCACTGCCAAGCACTTCTGCCTCTTCAATACCACTCTCCTTATCTTTCACTTCCTTACTTCTGATCTCTTGTTTGTATCACACACTGCACTTCCATCTAGCAACACTTTCTCAATTGCACTCACTCCAAAGCCATTCAAATGGAACCCATCACCCTGTATAATTCTTTTCTTCTCTCAAACGCATGCATACATCCACAAACTGTGCTCCCTTCTCCTCACACAGCTTCACTAGCATACCATTCATGATTATGGCTCTCCATGTCAACTAACCATTGTCATACCTTTGCAGCACACTGACAACCTTTCCCTCTTCTCAATAACTTCCTGATATTTGCCCTCACAGACTTCTTACGTCCACTTAGATCATTTGTGCCCACAACCACCACTTATTCTCTTGCTCATTTCTTCCTCATGTCCAATTCCTGAATTCATCCTACTCATTCTCCCTTCTGGGTAGTAGACCTTATGGACTCTCTCTCTCTCTCATTGACTAATCCTCTCACCATGGGAATCTCCATACACTGCTATCCTGGAATCACTCATCACCCACCTTTCACCATTTTTTCTTTCATTCTATTCTTTTGTACACTTTCATTAGTTTCGCTAAATGTCTAATATCACTCCTCATATTCCTTTTTTAATTTTTTAATAACTGTTTTATCAAATCTTGCATTCTTACAATTTTACTCTCTATTACACTTTTTTTATAATCTTTGTCAAGTAGCTTTATTTTATCCTCCTCCATGTTTCGCCAATCTTTTTCTATTGGCATCCTCAGGGAATACAAACTAGTAAGCTAAAATGAAGGTTACAGACTAGGTTATAACTGATGGTTCTAATTCATACAAAAAATTGGTATTGTGCGTGTCTCGTTAACGTGATTTATTCGTTATGGCTCATTACGTAATTGTTATGAAAGTTCATTTCTTTGATGTTTAATGATCTGATAAAAGTTTTCCAAATTTCTGGTAAAATTAGACCTTGATTCTTGTTTAGGTTTTCAGTTTTACGGGCGACTGTAGCTGCTTCTTTAAAGGTTCTTGAATGGTAGTTATCTTCTATGTATGGCATAAGGCTCTTATCCCACTCAATGTGATGGTTAGTAGAGGCAAAGTGGCATGAAAGGCCTGAAATGTCTTGTCTGTTATTTCTGACATATCCTGTGTGTTCTTTCTTTCTCGTTTCAAAGCTTCTAGAGGTCTGACCTACGTAACTAATACCACATGAGCAAGGTATATTATATACTCCAGAGTACTTGTAGAATGGGTGAGGATCTTTCGGTGATCTTAAAAATTTCCGAATAGTGTTGATTGGTTTGAATGCCACTCTGATCTTATGTGGTTTTAAAAGGTTAGCTAATTTTTTGGAAAGGTTGCTGACAAAAGGAATCGTAATTGTACTGATGTATTGGACGTCATCACGTTGTCGATGTGGTATATCAGTAAAGAGAATCTTGTTATAGAGTCTTTTTGGGTAACCATTTAAAGAAAGTTCTCTGGATATTGTGGTTAATTCCGTTAGTAGGTCATCCTTGTCTGTCGTATACTGTATAGCTCTTTTCTTGAGACTATGGATAATGCTAAGTTCCTGAGCTATGTGATGAGCTGAGTTGAAATGGAGGTAACGTCCAGTATTTGTAGGTTTTCTGTATGCAGATAGGTTGATACTATTATTGGATTGTTTCTTTATTAAAATGTCAAGGAATGGCAGTTTTTTATCTTTTTCCATTTCTAATGTGAATTTGATGGTATTGTGGAAACTACTGATTTGGTTGAGGTAATTCATTAGTTCTTCTTTCGTATGATCCCAAATGATAAAGATGTCATTTACATATCTGTACCAAATTTTCGGTTTTGGAATGATCTCGGTTAAGATTTTTTTTTCTAGATCTTCCACGAATAAGTCAGTACAGGGAGGAGATAGGGGGCTACCCATAGCTAATTCAGTGAGTTGTTTGTAGATCGTTTTTTGCCAAATAAAATAGTTAGAAGTTAAACAGTGATTGAACAAAGTAGTGATGTTTTTTGGGAACAAGTTGTCTAAGATGTTGATGACTTCAACCACTGGAATGTTAGTAAACAGAGATGTAATGTCCAGGCTTGCTAGTATATCCTCTTCAAAAATAGGGATGTTTTTTATTTTATCTATAAAATGTTTTTAGTTTTTAATATAAGTATCCGAGACGTGAATGTGTTGTTGTAAAATCTTCGCAAGATACTTGGACAGTTGGTAAGTGGGAGAATAGATTCCATCAACTATTGGACGTAATGGTATACCTTTATGAATTTTTGGAAGGCCATACAATCTAGGAGTAAGTGGGTGCATAGATTTTAGTTTTTTCATAATTTCTATAGGCCAGTTATTCATTCCACGTAATAATTCATTGGTGTCATGATGGTTTTTTGTGGTAGGATCTCTACTGAGGACTTCATATACAGACCTGTCAGATAATAGATTTTTAATTTTTTCTTCATAATCTTGAGTATTTAATATAACTGTATTATTACCTTTGTCGGCTTTGAGTATGATGATATCTTTATTATTCCTTAATTTGAGAAGCGTTCTTCGTTCCATTTGGTTAGAGTTGGTTAGGAGATCTTGACTGAGCTGAAAGCATTATGCTGCTTTTTAATCGTAAGTCATTAGCTATTAGAACTGGTAGTAATGAGAAGGCTTTTTCTTTCTAAGTTGCAGATGAACTCTATTTTAGGAATGACAGTGGGTTTTAAAGCAAAATTGAATCCTTTTTTGAGGATAGAGATCTCAGGTTTATTTAAAACGTGTTTAGATAGGTTAATTATCACTTAGTTATCTGGTAGAGACGGTTTCCAGTTGCTATGATTATCATACAGTATATTGAATTTATCAATTTGTGTCTTTTTGCTGTGATTAAACGTTTTGGTAAAACTGTTGCTAATCATATTGTCTAATAGTTGCCATGTCTCAGCTTCAAGATTATTAGAGATATCTGTGAATAAATTATAGCACTGTGAGTCTATTTTGCTAAGCATGAATCTCGTATGGCGAATTCTTTCTCTAAGAAGAGCATACGAAGTTCGTTGGTAAATCAAGTTGGCTTGTCTAGTTTTATAATATTGTTTCAAACGAAGAAATTTTGGGATCACGCTATTGTCTCTACATCTTTTTAAAAAAGTCAGATGAAATACCTAGCTTTTTTTTGCATTTTAAACCTTCGAGATTGCGTACCTTTTGTTTGGTGAACTCGTTGATCCTGTTCATTATGTGGAATTTTTTTCTTGACAATTATTCATAAGACTATTACACTTTTTTTATAATCTTTGTCAAGTAGCTTTATTTTATCCTCCTACATGTTTCGCCAATCTTTTTCTATTGGCATCCTCAGGGAATACAAACTAGTAAGCTAAAATGAAGGTTACAGACTAGGTTATAACTGATGGTTCTAATTCATACAAAAAATTGATATTGTGCGTGACAATGTGCATGTCTTGTTAACGTGACAAAAAAAAACATCGCTACTTTGTTCAATCACTGTTTAACTTCTAACTATTTTATTTGGCAAAAAACGATCTACAAACAACTCACTGAATTAGCTATGGGTAGCCCCCTATCTCCTCCCTGTGCTGACTTATTCGTGGAAGATCTAGAAAAAAAAATCTTAACCGAGATCATTCCAAAACCGAAAATTTGGTACAGATATGTAAATGACATCTTTATCATTTGGGATCATACGAAAGAAGAACTAATGAATTACCTCAACCAAATCAGTAGTTTCCACAATACCATCAAATTCACATTAGAAATGGAAAAAGATAAAAAACTGCCATTCCTTGACATTTTAATAAAGAAACAATCCAATAATAGTATCAACCTATCTGCATACAGAAAACCTACAAATACTGGACGTTACCTCCATTTCAACTCAGCTCATCACATAGCTCAGGAACTTAGCATTATCCATAGTCTCAAGAAAAGAGCTATACAGTATACGACAGACAAGGATGACCTACTAACGGAATTAACCACAATATCCAGAGAACTTTCTTTAAATGGTTACCCAAAAAGACTCTATAACAAGATTCTCTTTACTGATATACCACATCGACAACGTGATGACGTCCAATACATCAGTACAATTACGATTCCTTTTGTCAGCAACCTTTCCAAAAAATTAGCTAACCTTTTAAAACCACATAAGATCAGAGTGGCATTCAAATCAATCAACACTATTCGGAAATTTTTAAGATCACCGAAAGATCCTCACCCATTCTACAAGTACTCTGGAGTATATAATATACCTTGCTCATGTGGTATTAGTTACGTAGGTCAGACCTCTAGACGCTTTGAAATGAGAAAGAAAGAACACATAGGATATGTCAGAAATAACAGACAAGACATTTCAGGCCTTTCATGCCACTTTGCCTCTACTAACCATCACATTGAGTGGGATAAGAGCCTTATGCCATACATAGAAGATAAATACTATTCAAGAACCTTTAAAGAAGCAGCTACAGTCGCCCGTAAAACTGAAAACCTAAACAAGAATCAAGGTCTAATTTTACCAGAAATTTGGAAAACTTTTATCAGATCATTAAACATCAAAGAAATGAACTTTCATAACAATTACGTAATGAGCCATAACGAATAAATCACGTTAACGAGACACGCACAATACCAATTTTTTGTATGAATTAGAACCATCAGTTATAACCTAGTCTGTAACCTTCATTTTAACTTACTAGTTTGTATTCCCTGAGGATGCCAATAGAAAAAGATTGGCGAAACATGTAGGAGGATAAAATAAAGCTACTTGACAAAGTTTATAAAAAAAGTGTAATAGTCTTATGAATAATTGTCAAGAAAAAAATTCAACATAATTTCACTCTCTCTTGCACCCATAGTCTCACTACCTCTCGTTCTGCTGTACCTTACTTCTGTTTCCTCATTCATACCTCCTTTTGCTCCCTTATCACTAACTTTCACTTGTACATTCTTATGTTCTTTTGTTCCCTCAATTTCACTTGTTTTCATTTCATTTCCGTTTCTTTCATTTACACCATATTTTATTTTTTTCAGTCTGTTTTGTATTGATGAACTCGTATTCTAATATATTGCACTTTCTTCAAATCCACACTTTCTCTCATCTCCTAGTCATTCTCTCCACAAACATGCCTCTTACATTCCATCATGCATACATATTACACTCACAACATTGAATCATTTTTGGAAAAGTCTGTTGTTAATGATTTTCATGGCACTTGCCTAGTTGCACTGGTCAATGCCCACATGATTGACCTCACAACTGCCATTGTATTCTGTTTAAATAAGGCAGTTTTAATTAATAAATCAGGCCAAAAATCATGCAGACACTACATTACCAAAATTAAATAGTACAACAGCAAAATTCAAACAATACCGCCAATTATTACTCAAAATAGCACTTATCTTCTCCAGAGCTCTTTTCCAACACTACACACCTTATGATCTTGTAGTGGATATTCCTCTAGTTGCTGAATATAATTAAATAATTAAGAAAGAGATGAAGCAGAAATCAATTATAATACAAGAGAAACAATGGATAGATCAATATAAGAATTTATGTTATTACATAAATTTAATAATAGAAAATAACAATGAAGAAATCAATGCTGATATAGAACCAATTAGATTAGAAGAACTAAAATAAACAATAAAGATAATAAGAAATAGGCTAACACTGCATTTGTTCTTTTCTTTGATGTCATATGTTAAAATAAAAGATTATTATTGGTTAACCTGCCCATAATTGATGCTGGTTTTTAATAAAATTATGTGACTAGATCAATTTCAACTACTTTAACTGCTCCATTTTTGTGATAATAATAAACTGCCTAAGGGTGACAGATTATACAAGCCAAATAGTAAGATTGATTATTTGGAACAAAAAAAAAAAAAAAAATGAAGTGTTTTACCCACATAGAAACCTGTATTGATGAAAGTATGTTGATTTGGAAGGGTAGATTGAGTTTAGGTAGTTCATTCTTTCCGAAAGACACTGTTTTGGAATACAAGTGTTTGTCCTTTTGTGACTGTACGATAGGTTATATATTAGATGTTATTGTTTATACTGATTCTGCCATAGAAGTTGAACCATGGCTATGGTGTATCTGGTAATGTGGTAATAATACTGTTATATCCATATTTTGATAAAGGACATTTGTTGATAGTTGGTATACAAGTTTAAATTTGTTAAATGATTTGGCTGAAAGAAAAAAAAAAAAAAAAACAGTTGCATGTAAAAGAAAGGAAGAAAAAAAAAAAATTAAATCCTGTTTATATATGTGGTAAGCCAGTAACAGGATAGGTGCTAGTCATTTCATTTAATATGTCATCAAATGTAGATAGTAGAAAATTAACTGAGCTTGCTTCATGGTTTTTTATGAACCGTATTAAGAGGGTTAGGTTGGCTCAAGAGTTTTGGCATGTTAGACTGGTTTGATAGTAGAGTGCAATAATTTACTCCTAAATTCAAACCAGCCCAATGCCCTAATGCTCTTGAACCAATCAAACACTTCTTAATACATTTTTCATAAAAAAAAACAACAGAAAAAAAAAACAGTTACTTTTATACTTTCTACATCTGATGTTAAGAAAATGGCCAATACCCATCGTATTGCTGGCGCTTACCGTGTACATTACCAATTTTTAATTACTTTTTTCCCCCAGTTCTTTTAAATTCATAGTTTGCATAATTCATCTTTTCAGCAGTGATATTTTCATTATCGGTTTTATCATGTTTTTTCAGCTATCTGACATGTATCTCTACACTGTTATCAGTTCTCATTGTGGTAATACTTTTATAGTGAATTCATTCACTAAAGCAGTCTGTTAAAATAAAATAAATTTTTTTGCTACTTCATGCTATATCTGTTATACCTTTCTTTGGTCTTTGAGTTTCCGTAGTTGAGTCACCTGTGTGTGTGCACCATTGTTTTAGGTGCAGTAATTATCTTTTTAGCTCACTATCTGTAAAAATGCTGATGTATAATTTTTCAAAAACGTTATGTTAATTTTTAGGCAAATTGCAGAAAATATAGGAAAACTGAAACAGAAGTATATGTGGCATCAGCACAGAAAAAAATGGCAGAAGAAAGGATGAAAATTTGTAAAGAACTCTGGGATTCAAATATTAAGGTGAGTTTTTCTAAATTACTTTTCAACTTTTAAATAAGTTAAATTTTATTGTATGCTATATATGTATTTTCTGAATTATTTGATTTCTTTTGTTTCTTTTCTCATTGGGAAAAATCATCAATATGGGAAACATCAGTGTGTTTCATTTCTGTCATGAATATAATGTATCATATATCACTTTTTTACATATCAGCTCTCTTTGCATTCGTGTTCAGTATTTGCATGTTACAGCATACTTCTAAAAAGATGGTCCAGATTGATTTATAGTTATTTAATAACACGTCCTTATGTTTAATGTCTCTTTTCCTCAGCAATCTTGAGAGAATGTGAACACATTTCAACATCCAAACTGTCTCAAGTTTAGGATCATTTCAAGTGAAATCATCAGGAGACTGAAGATGCATAATTTTTGATTTTGATGAAAGCAAGTTATTTTGTCACCTGATCCTTTAGTTGGAAGAAAATATTTCTTTAAGATTTTCCTGGCATTCTATTAATTATGGCAGTCATTTTTATTTTGCATAGCTACATGATTTTTACAGTTTGAAGGTTTTTATAATTAATCACAGGTTATTTCCAGATTATCCAATTTCTAATTTTTACTGCCATTTTAATGATGCTCAAGGTGTATACTTTTTGATTTTTTTATTTACATTTTCAGATAAATTAATTTCTTTGAAGATGGCAGCCACCTGCTGTAGGTGTTCAGAGTCCTCTTTTCACCCATTTTTTTACTATACATTGCAGCCTCCTAGGTTGAATGCACAATTCTGGTGTGTGTGTGTGTGTGGGTGGGTGGGTGTGTGTTATGTATACATGTAGGGCTGGGATGGCCAACCTGTAGCACATATGCCAAAAGTGCTGCATTGGACCCCAATGATAATAATAAAAACATTAGCCTATTTATGCAAAAAGTATTAACCAAAAACCGATTTGTAGAAAAAAAAGCTAAAACTTAGTAATTATTTATTTTTAGAGATTTTATTGTTTCGTGCACATCTTTTGCACATTCACTTGTTTGATCCTGAAGTACTAAGTGTTAGCAATAGCAGTGTGTCACAGGTTTTTTTCAGTCAGTTTACAATTGATACTTGTGTGCTATGGAGTTGTGTTTTGTTCATCCTTTGTCAACATTTGCAATTATGTACTTTTTCGAAAATTAAGTCTTGTTTTTACATTCAGTTAACCCCTCACAGTGAAAAAAAAATAGTAAAAGAAAAACAGAAGGTGATAGTAAATGTGAATTCAGTGAAGAGTGAGAAAATGAGTTCTTATTTATAGCAAATCTTGTCAGGAAAACATTTTTTCACATAATAAAAGAAATTATTTTAATAGACACTATAAAACACATCAGACTGAAATAGAAGAAAAACTGAAGCTAGTACTTGGGTCTGAGTTACAGAGAGAATATGTAATTCAGAAAAAGGAAGAAATCAAAAGAAGACAAAATATGTTTGTTAAAAGAAGTTATGAAAGTTTGGTGATTGTCTTTTGAAATTGCTTTAGTGTTAGCCAAAAACAAACAGAAGTCTTTCTCTGATGGAGAAGAATTTGTTAAGCCATGTCTCCAAATATTTGCAAGATGTCTTGTTGATAAAAATATCAAAAGGGAAGTACACAAAATTGCTCTGTCAAAGCAAACAGGTTACAAGGTGTACTCTCTCATAATGTAACTGAGCAACACTGAAAGACCTTGTCCATGTTTGTACTTTCTTTTCTTTAGCTTTGGACAAATCTGCTGACATATGTTATGTAGCCCAGTTAAGCATTTTTATAAGAGGAATTGATGATTTGAAGAACTTATTGGTCTTGAATCCCTTCATGGCAAAACAAGAAGATCAGACATAGAAAATAAAATTGTGCCTAGAAAATCTACAAATTGATTTTCTAGTAGAAAATTTTGTAGTAAACTCCTCAGTGTTTGTACTGACAATTGCCATCAATGATAGGTAACACCGCTAGGACTACAACTTTGCTTGAAAATTTTTTCTATCATCCTTTACTAAAATATCACTGCATTATACACCAAGAGTTACTGTGTGAAAAAACATTAAATTTGCACTATGTTATGTTACCGGTTGTGAAATGTGTGAATAAATTTAGAGCATGAGGATTAAACAGAAGAGAATTCAGATATGCTGATCTCGTTCGTCATTGTGAGGTGTACTGGCTTTCTAGAGGACAGGTTCTGTGCAGATTTTGGAAACTGAAAAGTACTGTTCATAATTTTCTAGAATAGAAAAATGAGCTGCCTGAGGAAAAACCCTTTTATGTGATAACAATTGGCTGTTTGATTTAGCATTTTTAGTTGAGATGGCATACCAGCCATCTCAATGATCTAAATTTGAAACTGCTGGACAAGAAAAAATTGTCTCTAAGCTTAGTAAATGATATTAATGCATTCAAGATGAAGTTCAAGCTGTATACCTCCCAGTTAGAAATTGAGGATTTGAGCCAGTTTCTGTACTTAAAAAAGCAGAGTGAATGTGCTGAAAATAATGACAATTTTACAAAATTATTGAAAATATCGAGTTATTGCAAAAGTCAGTTGAAAGTAATTTTTTGTAATTTTACTAAAGAAGAGGACTGCATACTTGCATTTATAAACCCATTTTCACTTAGTGAACAAAAAATCATGAAGATGCCTAGTAACATACAAACAGAACTTGTTGACTTGAAAACAAATTCATTATTGAACATGAAATTTGATTAGCTTCCCCCAGTCCTGAATGCTTTCAACATGACTAATTTCTGGCGAATTACCCTGTGAGCATTTCCTAGAATTAAGAAAATTTGACCAGAGTTATATCTGTCATTTTAGAACAACATACGGATATGAACAAAACAATATGAGGTCACGATTGACTGATTCAAATTTGAAGAATTTTCTGCTGCTCTCAGTAATGACAGTAATGAATTTAACCCCAAACATTAAAAGCTTGGTGTAATCAGAACAGAATCAAAAGTCTCTCTCATTAAGGTAAGTAATGTTTATCTTGTTTTTATATTAAATTAATATATCATGTCTATATTAACATATTTTTACAGGGCGATTTTTAAGGTATCGAAGTTGTATGGTGCATGGAACATAAAAATTCTCGTGGAAAGGCTTAGACATTGGTTATGCATTTTCACTATATAATTTAAGGAAATTACAATAATAGGATATACATTAAATAAATTTTATCATCATCATCAAATTCCTGACATGTACCCTCAAGGGGTGTACAGGATATGACAGTACTACATGAAAAAATTACATCATTACTAATTTCCTATCTATAATTTTCCTCCAAATCAGTCTGTTACTTGTCAAGATTCCAACATTATCAGATCTTATATTTCTATCTTCCAAGGCACTTTTGTACTGCATCAATCCACCTACATCTTGGTCTTCCTCTTGGTCGTTTTGCTGCTAACCTGGCAGAGAACACTTGTTTTGCTAATCTTTCCTCTCCCATTCTATTTAAGTGACCATACCACCTGAGATTAGCTCTGCTAACGCATTCCTGGATGCTGACAATGTCAAGTTCTTTCCTAATATCCTCATTTTTAATATGATATTGCCATTGATGCCATCTGTTCACGCCTCTAATCTTTCTCAGGACTCCCATATCTGTGGTCTCTAGTCTTTGGTCAAGTGTTTTACTTCTGACCCAGCTCTCAGATCCATAAGTTAAAACTGGTTTGGACACTGTCTTGTATACAGCTAATTTAGTGTTCCGACTAATTTCTCTCTTATTCCATATGAATTTATTCAATTGACCTCCCACCATACCAGCTTTGCTGATTCTGTTGTCTATTTCTATATTTAATTTACCATCTTCAGTAAAAATCGTGCCTAAGTAGCTGAAATGTTTTACTTGTTCCACAGGTTCTCCATTCACAACACAGTTGACATTTTCAATGATTCTGCCTATTTTCATTGTCTTTGTCTTTTTATTGCTGACCTTCATACCATATCTATTACAACAGCTATTCAATTTAGTCAGAGAATCTTGCAGACTTGTAGCAGATTTATTTAGAAGTATAACATCATCCACATAAAGCAAAGAGCTGACATTAACATCTCCAATTTTGATATCAGGTTTAATACCACTTTCCTTCATAATGTGATCCATATAGATAATGAATAACAGAGGGGATAATGTACATCCTTGTCTCACACCAGATTTAACATTAAACCATCTTCCTGTACTTCCTTCAATTCTAACTGCTGACTTACAACTCAAATAAAGACTAAGTATTGCTTGATATAATGCCCCATTGACACCATATAACTGCAGCGTATTGAATAGCTTCTCTCTTGGCACCTTGTCATATGCCTTTTCCAAATCGACAAAACTTAAATACAGATCTTTGTTATATTCCCAGGCTTTCTCGACTATTTGTCGTAAAGTGAAGATCTGATCCTGACAGCCTCTATTTGGCCTGAATCCAGCTTGTTCTTCACCAAGCTTTTCTTCCACAATTCTTCTCAATCGTTTCTCAAGTATACTTGCATAGATCTTGCCAGGAACACTCAGTAGGGAAATACCTCTGTAATTCTCACATTCAATTTTATTTCCCTTTTTATATATGGGTACTATGAGAGCTCTACTCCAGTCATCGGGAATTTGTCCCTCTGTCCAGGCTTTCTGAACTATGCAGTGCAGCCACTCTAAGACTTTTATACCACCATACTTCAGCATTTCTGGTCGAATATCATCTACTCCTGCTGCCTTTCCACATTTCAAGCCTTTGATGGCTTTTTCTACTTCAAGTATGGATATGTATTCTTGACTGCATGCCTGGTCAGTGTTTTTTATCACTGTGCTGTCATTACTGTTTCATTTAGCAGTTTTTCAAAGTAATTACTCCATACTTCAAGGATATCTTTTTCTCCTGTTTTCATGTCACCTTTATCATTTCTAACTCCTTTTACAGCACTCTTTCCTCCATTCCTAAGCTTCTTCAACAACCTCCAGAATATTTTGCCACCTTCTTGATATTTATTTTCTATATTCTTGCCAAAGTCCTCCCATGACTTTTGTTTAGCTAGTTTTACACACTGTTTAGCTTTCTTACATTTGTCTCTGTATTCTGTAAGAGTAAAAGCTGACTTATTTGCAGGAACTTTTGATATGCTTTCTTCTTTTCCTTCACTGCCTCTTTAACTTCCTGTGTCCACTAGGGAGTTCAGATTTTTTTTATCCTTGCACACCACCTCACCACATGCCTCTCTGGCAGAATCAATCAATGTTTTCTTCAGAGTTTGCCACTGAATCTCCAAGGTTTGATTCCTGTTCTCAAACTCTTTTATTTTTTTTCCAATAATCTTTCTGTATTTTAGCCTACAGTTCACATCTGAGAGCTGCTCAACTTTTATTCGCTTTAAAACTTTCTTACATGTTATTCTTTTCAATATGAAATTCAATTTTATCCTGCTCAAGACTAAATGGTGATCACTTCCAATATTTCAAATCCTCTGTATACTCTGGTGTCCTGCACCAGGGAGAAAACATCACTATCAGCAATAACATAGTCAATAAGACTTTTCTTATTCCTAGCCTCTTCTCTCCATGTGAATTTGTGCACATTTTTATGTTGGAGCATGGGGTTAGTAATAACCAGTCCATGTCCTGAGCAGAAATCCAACAGGTATTTGCCATTATTATTAGCTTTGCTGTGTTCTCCAAATTTTCCCAAAATATTTATGTATGTCTGACAATCATTTCCTACTCTGCTATTTAGATCCCCAACAAGGACCAACTTTTCCTTTTTCATTGTGTCAGTTGCTTTTTCTAAAGCGTCAAAAAATTCCTCCACTTCTACCTTTGTAGAACCTTCTGTGGGACCATAGGCACAAATATGTCTCATTGTCCAGTTCCCCATTCTCATATTTGCCCACATTACTCTACTTGAGACTGACTGCCATTCAAGAAAATTAGCCTCGTATTTTGTGTTGAATACTATGGCTACTCCTTCTTTTCCTTGATTGTCATTGCCTGAATATAACATTTTGTATTTATTGCTCAGAAAGATCTCACCAGTTTTGGTCTTTTTTGTTTCAGTCACCCCTATTA
The DNA here is from genome assembly GCF_054136105.1 of Typopeltis vanoorti. NCBI lineage: Eukaryota > Metazoa > Arthropoda > Arachnida > Uropygi > Thelyphonidae > Typopeltis > Typopeltis vanoorti. Next base: position 92,606,895 of record NC_143554.1, read on the forward strand.
TGTCGATCTGGTACTTATCTAATTCCTCAGCTAGCTCCATTTCTTTGCCATTCAGGCTTCTTACGTTGATAGTACCGATCTTTAACTCTGGTGATGTTGAGTTGGGGTTTGTTTTCAGATTTGTTCCAGTAGCTGACTTTTCGCTGTTCGCCCTGGTTCCCTGCCGAAAACAACGGGGGCCTTGTTTAACCCGGCGACGCCCCAGCCGGCATGAAATTTTGTCATGTTGTACCATCATTTTTTATTTTTTTTTAACCAATAAAAATACAATTTGGTCGGCTAAATCCCAAATTGCCAAAAATATTTCGGCAACGTCACGTTGCCATTTTCAAGAACTTAAGAACAAGACACGTGCACGCAGGCACAACAAAACAGTAAATGAGGAAGAAGTCTGAAGCTATTATTTCTCCTAAAGTCCTGATGGGGCCCTCTAGCGAGCAATGTTAGTATTCTTGGGCGATTGGGTTGAAGGTCTTCTGATGTAGGTTTCCCAAATTTGAGGAAGTCTCATGCAGCCAAATTTGTTTAGGTTTGGATCGTTTCTTAGGGCTGAAGTTGATTCCATGAAAAGCCTTTCATATCTGTATTTGCTATGGTGTATTATCCTGGCTTTCTCCTACCGTATTGTATGGCAGGTATCCAGTGCATGGTCAGCAAGACCAGAGTGGCTGTATTGGTGAAACCGGATGTAGTCCTTGTGTTCTGAAATTCTGATATTTGCTGTCCTGCCTGTTTGGCCAAAGTAGGACAGCTTACAGCTGCAAGGGACCTGGTATACACCAGGTAGGTCTAGGGGGGGGAGGTTGGTCTTTAGTAGAGCGGATCAGGGATGCCAATTTTTTATATGGTTTGTAACAAGAAGTTATGTTTTTTTAGGATTTTTGTGATTTTTTACGAGGTGCCTCGGATATAGGGTATGGTGATGGATTTAGAGTAATCCTTGTTGTGAGGGAGGGAGGGGGTTGTGGTTTAATGGTTTCAATATTTTTTGGATTTTTTGGGTGGGGTAGCCATTGGCTGAGAAAGTGTTGAGAATGTGGTTTAGTTCTGTGGTTAGGGCATTGTCATTCGAGCAGATAAGTTTAGCCCTGTTGTTTAGTGTCTTAATGACTCCATATTGTTGTGAGGGGGGGGGATTGTTGGTGAATGTATCTGCCTGTGTGGGTGGGTTTTCTATATACTGAGAAAACCAAGGTTCCATCAGGCTGGGTGACTAGTGTGTCTAAGAAAGGAATGCAGTTGTTTTTTTCCTCTTCCAGGGTGAATTTGATTCTGGGGTGTTGGTTGTTTAAGTGTGTTAAGAAGGAGAGGAGTGCATCAGAGCCATGTGGCCAAATGGTTGGTTTTTGTGGGGCAGAGTTTAAGGCTTTCTCTTCAAAAGTCACCATATAAAAGTTGGACAAGGGTAGGGAGAGTGGAGAACCCATGGCTGTCCCCTCTATTTGTTTGTAGAATTTTCCTTGCCAAACAAAATAGCCTGAGTTCATTGTGAACTGAAATAGGGCTGTGATATCGGGAGGAAATTTAGCTTGGATTAGCTCTAAGGATTCTTTGAGTGGGACATTTGTGAATAAGGAGGAGACATCAAAACTGACCATTATATTAGTGTGTTTGAGTGTAAGGTTTTCTATGCTGGCTTTGAAGTGGGCTGAGTTTTTTATGTATGAAGGTGTGTTGCCAGTATAGTGTGGGAGAGCTTTGGTCAAATGTTTAGCTAGTTTGTATGTGGGGAAATCGATGCCATCCACTATGAGACGTAATGGCACATTTTCCTTGTGAATTTTTGGGAGTCCATAAATACGGGGGGGGGGGGGGGGGTATGGAGTTATATGGTTTTAATTTGTTAGTGATTTCCACAGGCCAAGAAGTGACCTTCTTAAGGAACCTGTGGAGTTTTCTAATTTGAGAGTTGGTGGGATTGTATGCAATAGGGAGGTAAGTGGCCCGATCTAACTATAGAGATTTCAGCTTACCTGTGTAATCTTTTTGGTTAAGCAATACTGTAGCATTCCCTTTGTCAGCTTTGGTGATTATTATTTTCTTGTTTTTCTTTAATTCTAATAGAGAATTAATTTCTTTACTGGGCATGTTGGTTTTAGGTGGTTTAGCTTTGGTCAGAACACAAGCTACATCCAGTCTAATATCGCTGGCGACGTGGCTTGGAAGGTGTCGAATCCCGCGCTCAATCCGTATCATGATATCCTCAGCAGGTATTCTTCTGGGCGCAATGGCAAAGTTGTGGCCACGTGCGAGGGTGTCGAGTGCTTCAGGTTTTACACTAAGTGACGACAGGTTAACTACCGTTTCGTTAGGAAGTTGCTGGTTCGAGATGGCGTCCTTTTTTAAATTTTCAAATTTTTTGATGTGTTGATCTCGTACTTTTTTAAATTCTTTCTCCGCTGCAGTGCACAAGATGTCGTGTAAAATCGACCAAATTTCGTGGCTTAAGGTGCTTGGAAGGTCATCTTCAAATGCCTGTATAGCTGAGTTAGCTTCACTCAGGAAATGGCGAGTGGCGGCAATTTGTTCTCTGAGTATGGCTTGGCTGGTACAGTTATAAATACGAAGTGCCTTTTGCGAAGAGAAACGTGCTTGAATTTCACACAGTTAGGGATTACCTGGTTATCCCGGCAGCGCTTCAGGAAGGCGAGACGATTCAGTTGTCTTGATAGCTTCAACTTCAGTTTGCCATAATGGCGTGCTTTACGTGCGATAACATCTCCGTGGATAATCGTAATTCTCGTGGAAAGGCTTAGACGTTGGTTATGCATTTTCACTATATAATTTAAGGAAATTACAACGTACTAGGATATACATTAAAATAAATTTCCAAACCTGAACAAATTTGGCTGCATGAGACTTCCTCAAATTTGGGAAACCTTCATCAGAAGACCTTCAGCCTAATCGCCCAAGAATACCAACATTGCCCGCTAGAGGGCACCATCAGGACTTTAGGAGAAATAATAGCTTCAGACTTCTTCCTCATTTACTGTTTTGTTATGCCTGCGTGCACGTGTCTTGTTCTTAAGTTCTTGAAAATGGCAACGTGACGTTGCCGAAATATTGAAATATATTAAAATTTATTTTAATGTATATCCTAGTACGTTGTAATTTCCTTAAATTATATAGTAAAAAAAAAAAAAAAAACATAAAAATTTGGCTACCCCTGATGTAGAGTATACATATATCCAAAATTATCTTGATTTGAAGCTGTGGGGGGGGACAAATAAATATTAGAAATTTTATCAAGTAGTCTTGATAGGTGACTATAAAGCAAAATTTATCCCATTTTGTTATTTTCATCCTTTTCAGCTTGGACAACCTTTCGAAAATAAAACTTCAATATTTTGTCGTATCTTTCAGCATATTTAGTATATCCACATATCAACACAATATTTAGGATCTCCTGGTTTGAAGTAAGCAGTTACATGTTGAGAGTTTTTACATGTGACAGCATTAATGTAGAAGTAGAATAAAACATTTAAAAAAGGTTTATTTACATTTATACCAGAAACTTGGCTAGGGACATGACATTGTATCACTAGGTTTTCGAAAGTTTTTTCACTTGGTTATGTTATAAATTACAGATGTCAAGAAATTATATTCTTGGTTTAATCCTTTATCCTAGTGTAAGTAAATGGTTTTTGTGCATGAAGTATCTTCACAACTGACTTGTATATAGAGACTAAATCAATTGTCTTAGTACCCTTAATGCAGAGCACCCCCCCCCCCTTTTGGACATTTATAATGCTATGCATTATGGGAAGAGCCACTACCTAGACTGGTTTTTCAATCTTTATTGAGGATAACTTCTCCAAAAACTCTGAGTGACCCAAAAGGATCACTCCTGACTCATCAAAATCTCATTGGTAGTTCTACTCAGTCATAGGCAAAAATCACCACCAAGTAGAGCTACTCCACTCTCCAGGAGGCAAGCAAGTCCAAAGATGAACATTAGTAAATATTATCAGGGGGAGCTAGTTAGAAGAGAGATATGTCCAAAGTTTCTGGCTTGACATAAAAAATTCACACAAATTTTAAAACGCTGTGTGTGATAGATAGTACCATCTATGGGGAGTTTAGTGTACTAATTCCAACTCTCTACCTGCGTCATTCAGTTTGAGGCACTCGTTTGACTAATGCATGGCATGCTAAGTAGTTGAAATGTTCAAAATTGAGTGCCATGCTGTGATAAAGTTTTTCACCAAAGAAGGGCTTTCTCCAAGTGAAAGAATGGGCTAAACAGTTTCATCTAGGAAGAGAGAGCATTGAAGATGATCCTCGTGATGGTCAACCTGTGGCATTGATGACTGAGGAAAATGTCTCTCTTGTTGAGGAAGAACTGCTCAATCACAGACAGTTGAAACTCAAAGAAATTTCAGAAAGGCTGGGGCTTTCTATAACAACCATCTTTTGCATCATTCACAAGAAGCTTCACATGACGAAGGTCAGTGCAAGGTGGGTACCCTGGCTTCTCTCTTCAGTTCAAAAGAGCATTGTGTGACCTGTTCTCACAAATTTTTAATGCTTTGCCAAGGGCATCGGAGAGAAATGCTGGAATCCATTGTCACTGGGGATGAAACCATGGTCCTTTATTATGATCCTCCTTTCAAAAGTGAATCCATGGAATGGCTCAAACCAGGCAAAGCACTGCCAAAAAAAGCCAAAGTCACTCAGTCCATCAAGAAGATCATTGCAACAATCTTTTGGGATTACTGGGAATTCTCTTGATTGACTTGAAGGAAAGGAATATCACTGTGAATGCAGAATATTATTCTTCACTCCTGCACAAACTGTGTGATGCCATAAAGGAGAAGAGACAAGAAATGCTGCATCATGGTGTTTGCCTGCTTCATGACATGCTCCAGTCCATACAGCTATTGTTGTGAAGGCTGCAGTGAAGGACTGTGGCTTCCAGGAGATTGAACACCCACCCTACAGCCCAGATCTAATACCCAGTGACTACTATCTCTTCTCAAAACTGAAGAAAGACCTCGAGGAAGAATTTGCAGATGACGATGAAGTGAAAGATGCAGTTTTAGTCCATTTTGCAGACAAAAGTACAGACTATTTTTTTAAGGGCATAGAAATGTTAATTCAAAGATGTGAAAATTGTGTTGAAGTAAAGGGAGGATATGCTGAAAAGTGACACAGTTGTTTTCTTTCTATCACCTCTAAAAGTTAATCAGGCCAGAAACTTATGGAACCACCTTCATACCAAAAGTTGAAGTAATGCAGAAATCATATATTTCCCATATACAAGTAGTCAAAAGGTGTCACATCTTATTATTACAATACGGTGGATTAGAGATAGATGTTGAAAGTTTTTTCACTTGGTTGTACTATAAATTAAAGATACCAAGAAATTATATTCTTGGTTTATTACTGTCCAATTTCTCCTGCTTCAAAATCTATTAACAACTAGTTTCTGCACCACTTGGAAACTTCTCAACTTATAAATGATCTGTACTGTATGAATTTTGTGAAGTCATTAGCTTCTATATACACCTAGTGGTGAAGATACTTCATATGGAAATATTGTTTACTTACACTTGAATAAAGGATTTAACCACGCCACCGTCAATATGGATAAAATACACCATTCCTCTACACTTCGTATCCATCATATATTTCAATGTAATATCAATGGTATTACAATTTTAATATGTACTTTGCATTCGTCGTAACCTGGACACATATGTCTTGGCAGGTTGGGTGGTTAACCAAGATATAATTTCTTCAATGTATAATAATAACCAAGTGAAAAAAAAACTTCAATATCTATCTCTAATCCAGAGCGTTTTAATAATAAATTAATTTTTAATAAATCAGAATTTAAATTTGTAAAGCAAACAAGCCTGAATTACATCTGGTTCAACTGACATTTTAAAAGGGTTCAAAGATACAGAAAAAAGAGTACACACCAAGTTAAAGCACACAGATTGACTGATGTGTATCTATGCCTTATGATGCACATAAAAATTTGCACCCTGCAAACCACTACAGAATAAAACAAGTTGTTGCAATGAACTCTACTGAAAACCGCACAAACTTTTTTTGGTTACCTGATAATTAACATTTATCATATTTTGGGAAGTTTAACACATTCATATTTATTTAAATTAGGTTAGTTTTTAAGAGTAGTTACAGGTTCTACAAGTATTTTCTGAACTTGTTGCAGATGGAGCATAATGTTTTTTTTTCCATTTGATTCTGTGTGAATTGTCCAAGGCATGGCCCCACACTTGATAGGGCTAATCATAGTCAAGATTACAGATATATTTCTTATATCCTAAGCAGATGGTGATTTTTCTTTCCATCTGACCACAGTAGCCTTACTTGAAGGAACAAGAAAACTAATTCACACACTGGGAACTGAGAGAGTGGAAGGAGCTGTTCTCTAGCAGAATGAATAAGGGGGTTTCAAGTTGGGGTGTAAAAGTAGTGCACAGATTTTATTATTATCATCTTTTTTTTCATTCTAGTTATTTCACACCAGATATAGGAAAGATTATCACTATTCCCTGTGTCCAGAATAAAATAACTAAGAGATCTAATAAGTGACTACCAAATATCACATATAATCATTCCTTGGTTTCTGTTGAGTGTGTTTTGTGAGTGAATAACCATTATACATTCTTTGATGTTGCAGGCATTGAAGTTGTCCTTTATATAAGGCATGGGAGCTCTTGTCGCATTCAATATTATGGTGAGTGTGGTAGAAGTGGAAAGCTAGGCCTGAGCTATATTCTTTGCTATTTACATCTCCAATATGTTCTTTTTGTCCAAATTTCTAAATGTTTGCCCCAAGTAAGAAAGGTCACAAGAACATGGAATATTATAAGGATGTTTATTGACCTAAGGACCACAACCCTTTCAATGTTTCATTTTTCTGTTGTTGTTTTTTTTTACTTTTGTATAATAGTTCACATTTATCCCTTTATTTTAATTTATTTTTTGTTCTTCCTAACCCAGAAGAGTCAGTATAATCATCTATACTACTGCTATGGCCTAATAAAGCCAAATGTCAGTTATTTTACATCACACATGTTTCTTTTTTGTCATTAAGAGTATTTATCTGTTATTATTATTACATGACACTTCCAAGGAATCCAAAGGCTCATTTAGGGAAGGACACCTACTCTACAACTCTGTCTTCAACAACCAGAGCAAACTGCAACTACCATCGTCACCTACCCCAATGCCATCTACTTCCCACCACTAGTATTTTCACAGACAATCACAAACATCCATGCCCACAGCCTTTTGGCTGGAGAGTAGATATGCTAACCACTTGGCCAACCAGGCTAGCATTTTTAATTATTATAATTATGTATAATAATACTTTTAATTAAAAATTTAATATATAATTATTAATTATAAAATAATATAACTATTTTACTACTAATATTTTGTGCAGTTTCTTCACAAAATGCCATTGTTTGTTTTATCAACAGATTTTCATTCCAAACTGTTCCACTATAATTATATATTTGGTTTAATCCTTTATCCAAGTGTAAGCAAACAAAGCTTGCACCTGAAGTATTTTCAGGACTGGGGCAACTTGTGGCAAAGGTGGTATAACTTCTCATCACTTGCCTTAGTATCCCAAAATGCAAAGCACATCTCTTTGAGGACATGTATAATGCTATGCATTAAGGGAAGGGTCACTACCCAGACTGGTTTCAACCTTTATTGAGGTCTCATCATTCGGAGCCAGACGCAGAGGTGGTGATAATAAGGTGGAAGTAATGGAGAAGTCATATTTCCATATGCGAGTTGCCAAAAGGTGTGACACCTTATTACTAAAATTCTCTGGATTAGAGATAAATTAATGGAAGTTTTTTTCACTTGACTGTTCTACCAATTATATATTTGAATTAATCCTTTATCCAAGTGTAAGCAAACAAAGTTTGCGCCTGAAGTATTTTCAGGACTGGGCAACTCGTGACAAAGGTGGTATAACTTCTCATCACTTGCCCTATTATTAAACAAAGCTTTAGATTAAACCAAGTATATAATTTCTTGGTATCTTTAATTTATAGTATAAACAAGTGGAAAAATTTCCAACAGAGTAATTTAATAATGTGTGACATCTTTTGGCAACTAATATATGAAAATATGACTTCTGCATTACTATGACCTTAGTGTCATCACCTCTGGGTCTGGCTCCCACTGAAGAGCCCTAAATAAAGGTCGAAACTGGTTGGTGACTTGATGCCAGGGAAGCAGAGTTTCTGACCAGGGCAATGAACGGCAGTGCTGTAGCCAATGAAGCTTTAACTGAGGCTCGGCTGTGGCGGTTACCCCTCAGATGAGATATGATCGTCTCTGCTCAGTGGTGGGGTGGGCCTGCCAATGGGGAGCCAACGCTGAAAGTTCTTCTCAGTGACGGGGTGAGCCTGTTGCTGAGTAGAACAACGCTAAGTTAAAAGATCCTTCAGGGTCACTCATTGTTGGGTGATCTGGGGATCATGAGTTTTTGGAGATATAACCCGCACATAATACAGGAAAACCAGTCTGGGTAGTGACACTTCCCTTAATGCATAGCATTATACATGTCCTCAAGGATATGTGCTTTGCATTATGGGATACTAAGGCAAGTGATGAGATGTTATACCACCTTTGCCACGAGTTGCCCCAGTCCTGAAAATACTTCAGGTGCAAACTTTTTTGCTTATACTTACTTGGATAAATGATTAAACCAAATATGTAATTGGTAGCGAAGTGAAAAAACTTCCATCAACTTATCTCTAATCCAGAGAATTTTAATAATAAGGTGTCACACCTTTTGGCAACTCGTATATGGAAATATGACTTCTCCATTACTTCCACCATATTATCACCACCTCTGGGTCTGGCTCCCGCTGATGAGACCTCAATAAAGGTCGAAACTGGTCTGGGTAGTGACCCTTCCCTTAATGCAGAGCATTATACATCTCATCAAGGAGATGTGCTTTGCATTATGGGATACTAAGGCAAGTGATGAGAAGTTATACCACCTTTGCCACGAGTTGCCCCAGTCCTGAAAATACTTCAGATGCAAGCTCTGTTTGCTTACACTTGGATAAAGGAGTAAACCAAATATATAATTGGTAGCCTAGCCAAGTGAAAAAATGTTCCACTATAATCTTTAAATTATATATTGCTCTTTGGAAATTGTGTTCCTTATCTGATATAATTACATAATCATCTGCAAATAACATTTATTTTATTATTCCAGAAAATTTTATACCTGCATTATTTAAAGTATTTCATTAACATAAATAGTAAAAAGTGTTGGAGACAGAGGGCATCCTTGTCTTACACCTTGATTTATAGATTGTTTTTCAGATTTTTTTAAATTTCATTATCTTTGTATATATTCAATATTGCCTATAATAAAATAATAGGTATGTTTATTTTTTTGTATATACGAGGGTTGTTCAATAAGTCCATGCAAAATCTAAAAGATGGCGCCACCAGTATGTATCGAGGTTATTTTTAGTTGCTGGCAACTGTTGGAGGATGGCACATACTAGGTTTCAGTCAGATAGATATATTACTCAGTTTGGCATTCATTTGAATCGATCAAGTACCATGATTTGTGAAAAATGGATGAGAAAGAATTTCGTGTAGTGATTAAACATTACTTTTTGAAAGGCAAAACAGCTCAGGAAACCAAAGCTAAGCTTGATAAACATTATGATGAGTCTTCACCTTCGATTAGAATGGTTTATAAGTGGTTTTGTAACATTCAAAGTATATCAGCACAAGTGATTCTGAACGTTCTAGATGCCCTGTTGAGGTCCCTACTCCAGAAATTATTGAAAAAATCCATGATATGGTGATGGATGATAGAAGAGTGAAGGCGTGTGATATTGCTAAGGCTGTGGGCATCTCAAATGACTGCATACATAATATTTTACATGAACATTTACATGTGAGAAAACTATCTGCAAGATTGTTGCTGCATTTGTTTTCACTGGATCAAAAGCGTCACCATGTGATTGTTGCAAAGGACAGCTTGAAGCTGTTTCAACAGAATCCAGAGGAATTTTTGTGTTGTTTCGTAACAGTGGACGAAACATGGATTTATCACTAGCAGCTTGAGACCAAGGAACAGTCAAAACAATGGGTTGCAAGCAAAGGAATCTGCACCAAAGGAAGTGAAAACCATTCCTTCAGCAGGAAAGGTTATGGCCACCCTCTTCTGGGATGCTCATGGCATAATCTTCATAAACTTCTTGGAAAAGGGCAAAACAATTACTGGAGTGTATTATGTGTCTTTGCTGGATTGTTTAAATAATGAAATAAAGGAAAAACGACCACACTTGGCGAAAAGAAGATTCTTTTTCACCATCTTTTAAAGGCTAGATTTTTATTTTCAATTATTGTTTTTATTCATTGTCCCATATATGTAAGTTTTTGTTTTTATGCTATTTATTGTATATCACTGGACTTTCATATTATGCCAGGTGTAATAAATTACTTCCATATTATACCATTTTTTCTCTGTCTTCATTTTCTACTAAGGTAGAAGCAGAGGAATTTTTTTAGGCTTTAGAGAAATCAACTGACACAATCAAAAAAGGAAAAGTGGTCCTTGTTGGGGATCTAAATAGCAGAGTAGGATATAATTGTTAGACATACAAAAATATTTTGGGAAAATTTGGAGAAAAGAGCAAAACTAATAATAACAGCAAATACCTGTTGGATTTCTGCTCAGGACATGGACTTGTTATTATTAACACACTCTTCCAACAAAAAAGTGTGCACAAATTCACATGGAAAGAAGAGGCAAGGAATAAGAAAAGTCTCATTGACTATGTTATTGTTGATGGTGATATTTTTTCCGTGGTGCAGGACACCAGAGTGTACAGAGGATTTGAAATTGGAAGCGATCACTATTTAGTCTTGAGCAGGATAAAATTGAATTTCATGTTGAAAAGAATAACATCTAAGAAAGTTTTAAAAAGAATAAAAGCTGAGCAGCTCTCAGATGTGATGTGAACTGTAGACTAAAGTACACAAAGATTATTGAAGAAAAAATGAAAGAGTTTGAGAACAGGAACCAAACCTTGGAGATTCAGTGGCAAGCTTTGAAGAAAACCCTGATTGATTCAGCCAGAGAGATATGTGGTGAGATCTGCAAGGATAGAAAAATCAGAACTCCATGGCAGACACAGGAAGTTAAAGAGGCAGTGAAGAAAAAGAACAAAGCATATAAAAAGTTCCTGCAAATAAGTCAGCTTTTGCTCTTAGAGAATACAGAGACGAATGTAGGAAAGCGAAACACTGTGTAAAACTAGCTAAACAAAAGTCATGGGAGGATTTTGGCAAGAACATAGAAAATAAATATCAAGAAGGTGGTAAGATATTCTGGAGGTTGTTGAAGAAGCTTAGAAATGGAGGAAAGAGTGCTGTAAAAGGAGTTAGAGATGATAAAGGTGACATGAAAACAGGAGAAAAAGATTACTTGAAGTATGGAGTAATTACTTTGAAAAATTGCTAAATGAAACAAGCAGTGATGACAGCATTGGTAAAAAAACACTGACCAGGCATGCAGTCAGGAATACATATCCATACTTGAAGTAGAAAAAGCCATCAAAAACCTGAAATGTGGAACGGCAGCAGGAGTAGATGATATTCGACCAGAAATGCTCAAGTGTGGAGGTATAAAAGTCTTACAGTGGCTGCACTGCATAGTTCAGAAAGCCTGGACAGAGGGATGAATTGCAGATGATTGGAGTAGAGCTCTCATAGCACTCATATATAAAAAGAGAAATAAAACTGAATGTGAGAATTACAGAGGTATTTCCCTACTGAGTGTTCCTGGGAAGATTTATGCAGAAACAGTTGAGAATGATTGTGGACGGTAAGCTTAGAGAAGAACAAGCTGGATTCAGGCCAAATAGAAGCTGTCAGAATCAGATTTACACTTTATGACAAATCATGGGAATATAACAAAGATCTGTTTAAAGTTTTGTAGATCTGGAAAGGGCATATGACAAGGTGACAAGAGAGAAGCATATTCAATATGCTACAGTTATATGGTGTCAATGGGGCATTATATCAAGCAATACTTAGTCTTTATTTGAGTTGTAAGTCAGTAGATTGAATTGAAGGAAGTACAAGAACCCTTGATCCTTGTAATTTTCTATTTTTCTTTATTGTTGTTTTCCGAATTTTTCTATATTATTAATTTATTTTCATTCATATCTCCAGATAATAAAACATAATATAATTATCTATTATATTAATTATTTTTTCATATATTTCTTGTAACTGTTTGTAAAAGTAATTTTCTTCTTCTCTTCTTTCTTTGGGGCATAAGCTCCAACAACTGTTAATTTTGCTTTATTTAATTTTAATCATATCTATAATATTCTTTCATTTATAAAATGGGTTATAAAATAACCCATTTTATTTTCAAAATGAAAATAAAATGGGTTATTTTATTTTCATTTTATATTTTCCTTAAAGTGTTCGATTAGGCTCTAGTCTATCACATCTGAGTAACTTGACTTAATGTTACATAGTGTGGTTAATCTTTTTTGCTTATTAGTCTATAATGTCTCAGTTATGTATATTCTCTGACTGGCTTGTCAATCTTGCAAGATTGAAAACTAAAAGCCTTTCCTTACAGCCTCCATATGAAACGTGATAACTCATCTTTGTTTGAAAACCCCTATAAATGTTCTTTGTATCTTAGATGTTAATCACATCCAAAGGACATTTTCAAAATAGCTGTTGAGCTCCTAGAAAGTATGTATTGGAAACATTAATGATTGTCAAAATCAAAAAACATTTAAGTCATGTAAGTAATTTGCTGCCGATTCACTTAAAATTTAGTGAAGCTTATTAAAAAAAATAAATGGAATAAAAAATATTTCTGACAACACAGTTAACGGTCCCTTTGTAGAGAGCAGTTTCTAATGATAAACATTTTATGATCATTCCTGTATCTATATCTGCACGTATAGCTTGTCAAAATTGTCATTTATAACTCAGCCTCAGCCTTCAAAAAGTTTGTTGTCTTCTTTTTTCTTCTCACCTCTACATCTTCTAGTATTCTCTCAAATTCATCTAACTTTAGAATTCTGTTCTCACATTCACAGTAGTTACATTAAAAATCTCTCAAAATGCTTGATGTTTTTCAAAACGGGATAGTTGACTTAAAAGATTCTCTCTCTCAGACACAGACTTAATTCGTTTACTCCAAATGCTTTGTGATATACATTCTGTTTTTGCCTTATTCCTTTTCTGTAGATATTCATGCTGCTCTACCAAATTAGCCACTGTAATTTCTCCGCTTTCCTTCTGAGCTGTTAAAACCACTAACACAACTGCTGGTTAATAATCTTGTGCAGTTCAGCTTCAAATGTGTCAAACCAACTTCTCATCCTCTTTCGTTCCATATGCCTCTGCTCTTTGGAACAGCTTTCTTCGCAGTGATTTTCCCAAGAAACACAACAGGTTCCTTTTTTTCTCCTTAACCATTTGTCCACATGTATTTTGGAACTTCTCATATAGGATTGATATATAAAGAGTATTTATTAGAGGTTATAAATAGTATCGTAATTTGGTTATGCTAGTTCTTAAAAATCTTAAGTGAACTATTGTTAAGTGTCTTTTCAGTTTGAAAAAAAATAGTTGTAGGTTTGTTTTATATTGATACTGTGTTAATAATAATTTAAATGATTTATGACAGAGTTCATTGTTTTTGCATGTTATCAACTTTGAGTTTTGTGGGCATAATGATTTTTATTCATTGTATGACTTGCTTCTGATCAATTAATAAGACAGTTATGTATATTAGGTTTCATTTATTTATTTTGATAGGCAGAGCAGTCCTATAAATTGAATCCAAAACTTTTATCTCAACTTCAATATTGTGAAGAACATGACATTCCATGGGCAATAATAATAGGCGAATCTGAATTACAAAGAGGAATTGTTAAACTTCGTAATGTAGAAAGTAGGGAAGAAGTAAGTATTTCTCATGTTACTATCACTTGCCAAATCACAGTTTTTAGAAGCATTATATCAGTGGTTGCAAAAAAAAACATTTATAATTATTAGCTGAAAGTGCAAATATCCTCTCTTGTACATTAAAATCATCCGTATGTGTTAACAGTCATAAGTATGTGCACGCACACACACACACACACACACACACACACTTTTTTTTTTTTACCATCACCTTGAAAGGTTTAACCCCTACTGGCCGAGGTGGATGAAATAGCCAGACAACTCCAGAATTTTTCATGGATCAAAACTTCATCGGCATTCTATCTTTTATCAAGTATTTACCCTTCTCCGCTGTTAATCCCTTAACGGTGATTTTAGAGCCATTAACTGTGGTGGAGGGACTTTTGAGTCACTTGTCTTTACATGTACTGTGGTACTTGGAATTTGCTTTACTGTACTAGGATATTTGATTGTTTTTTTTTCTTTTCTTTTCCTGCACAATTTATTGTCTCTTTCCAAAAATAGAAATTTCACATCTGCCAAAATAAATAATCAGTCCTGAAATGACTACAGATTTTGCAATGAATATTTTAGTAATAGTAAATTTCCTTCACTTTACTGAAAATATAGATTCTTTTCGCGAATTTTCAAATGTTTGCTTGCATTTAAAATATTTTGTCAAATATTTATATTTTTAAATAACATTTAGTGAAATAAATATGACATTTGGCTTTCTTTCTTTGCAAAATACCTTTATATGGATCGTCACATTTCAATTTTAGGAAAGAATTTTTTATTTATTTATTTATTTTTTATGAGCAACAAATGATTATAAACTGCATTACTCGGTTTTATTTTATTTTTTTTTATAGGATGCACATTACTATAATATCCAGTGCTTAACCATAGATATGTTGAAAATATAATAGGAAGGATATCCTGTATGGAATGATTCACAATTTGCGCTCATTTTTAGGATTTTTTTACTGCAACTCCCCCCCCCTCCTGGAACATAGTTACATAACTACTTTAAATTTCTACTGGTTTGAAAGCTTTCAGACAGTATTCAAAATCTCTTATTTCAGTTTATCACTTTGAACAAAGGAAATAAAGCGATAATATTGTTGTATATTGGAAACTTCTAATTCTTTGCTTCTATGTATGTATGCACATATGTATTTATGTTACCCAATATACTTATGCTGAGAAAAATCTGAAAACATTTTTAATTCGCTCAAATTATGACCTTCTTGAATATAACGAATAACAGTTATTACGAACAAATATATGTGGTCCCATGGAATTCATTATAACCGAGTTCTACTGTATATGGAATTACAAGGGAGGGGGGATTATGAAGAGCTCAGGAGACAGCTTGCAGGTGTAGTATGGAATGAGGAGTTAGCTGGAAAAGAGATCAAATGCAGCTTGAGGAATTTTCAAAAACTATCTAGTAGATGCAATGTCTAAATGTATTCCAAGAGATTAAGCATGCAATACAGAGAAAAAGGTCATTATGGAGGCATAAGAGAAGTGGAAATAATCAATTCCATGAGGATTACAAAGACCAGGCAAGGCGACTTGGTTGGTGAGGGTAGCTAAAAAGAGGTATGAACAACAGTTAGCTAATGAAGCCAAAAAAGAATCCTAAGGAGTTCTTTCAATATGTAGCCAGCAAAAGAAAGAATGATTATGGAAGGATGACATTGAAAAATTTATTAATTTTATTTATTTGATTTGATTCAAAGTCTCTGTATTCACTGTATTTAATTTTTTTCTTATATTTACTTTATTTCTTTTATCTTACTTATTTATCTTATTTACTTAACTTATTTTAATTGTCATAACGGTGAGTGTAATCTCGTTGCTTGAAATAGTCTTTCACCTTTAATCCTTTCAGTCTAACAATTTATTCCCCCCTCCCCCAAGGTCATAACTATGCTACTTCACATGTATGTAGTTTAGAATTTAGGAATTGCCTCTGGCTGGAGCCAATTCCTTTGTCTAACTTGCTGGCTTTCTCTCACACTGATCTTTGAAAATGTATTTGTATTTTACGACTGTGCCATCAGAGATCATGTAGAGGAATTGTTCATCTTTTCTATACATGCAGGAGAAATATCTAGTAAACACGGAAATATCTCTAAAAATTAATTTCTAAGTCAAGCAACGTTTTGAATCTTACTGTAAGTCAGTCGTGGTTACTCTTACTTTTAAGGTCATACAGGTTCTATCTTTTTATGAGAAGTGCATTCGTTGGTAAGGCAGAATCAGGCAAGTTATTTGACAAGCAAAACAATTTATTCATGTTAAATTAAGGTACAAATAAAGGTTAATACTACACATACAAAAATTATCTGGTTCTAATTTACTCAACAAAATGACATGGAAACAATGTAAATCATGTGACTGGCTCTCCACTCAATAAATTAAACATTTCTCTCTTAAGCTTAATGACGAATGCCATAAATATGCTCATACATAAATCAGACACTGAACAGACTTATACTCATTTTAAATTAATTTAACTCAGACTGTAGATATTATTAGGCTTAACTAAAACTTTCGCATACAATTCCCCTTTCAATATATAACATTAGCTAATTCCTCTGAGCTCTGCAAACTACTTCACAATTACTTAGAAGGGTGGCTTTCCGTCTTTACTACTGTTCTTCATTTTAACAAACTATAAAATCGGCAATCTTTGCCATAAATTTCACATCTAGGAAAGTTCTACATAAAATCTTACTTGCTACTTTGTCATCCAGTTCATTATACAAGAACCTAGAGATCGTTGACACATTCTTCTTTCCGATAAAATCCACAATCAGGCACTATTTCACGACATCGATGATACTTCACACACAGAGATAGTTCAAGGAACTTAGCCGTGAGATTTCTGGAGTAGATCATCACTGCTATTACGAACTTCCTAACATCGTCGGACTTCTGCTGGCAGGCCGTGGATCCCCGTCCTTGGAACAGAAGGACACAGGAAACTCTTCATAGCGAGAGCAGGAACAGAGAGCCAGAACAGGAAAAGCCAAGTCCTTTTTCCTCGATTCTTCTCCCTTTTATTCTGCTCTCCTGACCTTGGAACTCCTACATATTGAATCGTCCAGATTGTCTTGGAGGGGGGGGGTCTTCTTCGCCACCCTGCGGTCGCTGAGTTAAAACAGGAAACCCCGTACTTCGTTGACCTTCGTGAGTTGCGCTATCCTCAGGTCTTACATTTATAATGTAAGACCCTCTCTGAGTTATTTGAGTACTTTGTTTGTACAATTTTCTTATAACAATTTATTCTAACATTTTTCCAGTTTAATTTAATACAGCATAAATGAGTTAAGTATTAATCAAATTACAAGTATATTATGTTGATTTTATTTCCTAAGTAAAATCGGTATAGAAAAAATTTTATTCTAAACATTTTATTCTTGCATATATAAAATCTTGTATAGAAGATTTTATTCTAAAACCTTCTATAGAAGATTTTACAACATTGATTGGAGAAAATGGTATAAAGACAGCTGTTGCAGAAGGTGTGGTTGGAGATACTTAATGTGCAGTTCATAAAGATCTTTCAATCTTGTGAATGTGACTTTATGGAGAGATTGAGCAGTTGATGATGAGGAAAATATAAATAAGGCTGTGGGACTTGATAATATATCGCCACATGTTCTGAAGGAATGTGCCAGGCAGGGTGACCACTCAGCAAAAATATTTTGTACTAACTTATGCAGGAAAAAGGTACTAGATCTAAGAAAAAAAGTACTAAATTTTTATTTGCTTTTGTTTCATTCACTCTATTTAGGGCATTTTACGATATTAATATCTGATTATCATAGATGAACTCAATGTAAAACTGCTAAATTAACACATGTATAACAAATATGAAAAGAAAAAAAGTCAAAACTCACCTCATTGTAGTCATCTATGAGTCCAAGAGTTGCAGTTGTCAATCATCATAATAGACGTAATCAATTGTAACTCTAGGCACTTCACATGTGTATTAATTTACCATATAATTTTTAGTCTCATTTTAGTGTTTAAAATAATGTAACATTAAATTTTCGGTTATTTATTATGCTATTTACATATATACAGGACCCACAAGAAAAACACTGGAAGTATTTATTCGTTATTTTTATCAGATTTTGCTAAATTAATTAACTCTTCAGAAATAGTAAAATCTGTGGCTGATGAATATTTTAATTTTTCTTTTGTCAAAAAGAGTTTATTCATCAAAGGAGTTTTTTTTTTTTTTTTGAGATTTCATTGCGTGAATCTACAGCCAACGCATTTTTTTATAAGATAGTTACATTTAGTGCGTCCACACTATTTTCTTAGCAATTTCACTATCAGGAGCGATTGTTTTCAATAGAGTTGGAAGAGTATCCAAGCGACAAAAGCAAATTGTGTTCAGCATCCAGGGCCGTTCCGTTGGTTTGCGACTCCTGAGTGCAAAATTTTTGTGCCCCCCCCCTTTCCATCAAAAATTAAAGGATCCCGAAGTACAATAACACGTTACGAATCATTTTATTACACTGCACATTAAGAGGAATGTATGTTAAAATAAAGAAAAAACACAAATAGTAAAAAAAAAGTTATTTTTATATAATAAACAAACATACTCCTGTAATGTAACATGGAACACGACAAGAAAAGAAGAAGAGACTCTCAGAATAACTCGGCGTACAATGGAACTTAGGATTTGTAACATCAACAAAATGGAACATGTTAGAATCATGGAACTAAGAAAGAGATCTGATAACTAATATTTAAGGAATTGACAGCGTATACTAGAAATATAAATTAAATAAACTTTAATATATACTTTCCGATATTTCGGCAAACGTCACGTTGCCATCTTCTTGGAAACTTACTACAAAGACACGTGCACACAAGTACTAATAACAGCAAATGAGACTGAAGCTAGGAAGCTAACGTTTTCCTAAAGTCCTGATGGTGCCCCCTGGCGGACTATATTGGTAGTTCTTGGCCTTTGGGCTGAAGTTCTTCTGATAAAAGTTTCCCAAATTTGGGGCAGTCTCATGCATCCAAATTTGTTGAGGTTTGGCATGTTCCTAAGGGCCGAGGCTGATTCCATGAATAGTCTTTCATACTTGAACTTGCTGCGGTGTATTACTGTGGCTTTCTTCCATCTTATTCTGTGGCGAGTATCCAGAGCGTGGTCTGCAAGCCCAGAGTGGCTGTACTGGTGAAATCGGATGTAATCCTTGTGTTCTGAGATTCTGATATTTGCTGTCCTGCCTGTTTGGCCAAAGTAGGACAATTTACAGCTGCAAGGGACCTGGTATACACCAGGTAGGTCTAGGGGAAGTGGTTGGTCTTTAGTGGAACGGATAAGGGATGCCAGTTTTCTATGTGGTCTGTAACAAGTGGTCAAGTCATGTTTTTTTAAGATTTTATTGATTTTTTTCGAGGTGCCTCGGATGTAGGGAATGGTGATGGATTTAGAGTAATCTTTTTTGTGAAGGGGAGGGGGTGGTGGGTTGTGGATAACTGGGTTAAGGATTTTTTGGAGGGGGTAGCCATTGGCTGAGAAAGTGTCACGGATGTGATTTAGTTCAGTGGTTAGCGCTCGATCATTTGAACAGATTATATTTGCCCTGTTGAATAATGTCTTAATAACTCCATATTGTTGTGAGGGGGAGGTGATGAGATTGTTGGTGAATGTATCTGTCTGTATGGGTGGGTTTTCTATAAACTGAGAAAACCAAGTTTCCATCAGGTTGGTGGGTGACTAGTGTGTCTAGGAAGGGGAGGTTATTGTTTTCCTCTTTTTCCAGGGTGAACTTGATTCTAGGGTGAACTTGATTCTAGGGTGTTGGTTGTTTAAATGTGTTAGGAAGGAGAGGAGTGAATCCGGGCCATGTGGCCAAATAGTGAAAACATCATCAACGTAGCGAAGCCATATGGTAGGTTTTTGTGGGGCTGAGTTTAAGGCTTTCTCTTCAAACGTCTCCATGAAGAAGTTGGCCAAGGGTGAGGAAAGTGGTGAACCCATGGCTGTCCCCTCTATCTGTTTGTAGAATTTTTCCTGCCAAACGAAATAGCCTGAGTTCATTGTAAACTGAAATAGGGCTGAGATATCGGGAGGAAATTTAGCTTGGATTAGCTCTAAGGTTTCTTTGAGGGGGACATTCGTGAATAGGGAGGAGACATCAAAACTAACCATTATGTCATTATGTTGGAGTGTAAGGTTTTCTATACTGGCTTTGAAGTGGGCTGAGTTTTTTATGTGTGATGGTGTATTGCCAGTATGGTGTGAGAGCGCTTTGGCTAAATGCTTGGCTAGTTTGTAAGTGGGGGAATCAATGCCATCCACTATAGGACGTAATAGCACATTTTCTTTGTGTATTTTTGGGAGCCCATATATGCAGGGGGGGTCTAGAGTTATAGGGTTTTAGTCTGTTGGTAATCTCCACAGGCCAAGAAGTGACCTTCTTAAGGAGCCTATGGAGTTTTCTAATTTGTGAGTTGGTGGGATTGTAATCAATGGGGAGGTAAGTGGAACGATCTAATAATAAAGCCTTGAGCTTACCTGTGTAGTTTTTAAGATTGAGTACCACAGTGTCGTTCCCCTTATCCGCTTTGGTGATCACTATTTCTTTGTTTCTCTTCAATTCTTGTAGTGACTTGTATTCACTAATGGATATGTTGGATTTTGGAGGTTTTGCTTTATTGAGAACACAGGCTACATCCAATCTAATATCATTGGCGATGTGGTTTGGAAGTTGGCGAATCCCGCGTTCAGTTTGGATCATTAATTCCTCGGCCGGTAATTTCTTAGGAGCAATGGCGAAGTTGTGACCACGTGACAGAGCGTTGAGTGCTTCAGGCTTCAAGGTAGCTGAAGAAAGGTTAACTACAGTGTTGGTTTGTAGTTTAGGTTTGGACGCCGAGTTCTTTATTATTTTATCAAACTTGTTGATATGTCGGCTCCGTATTCGTTCAAATTCTTTTTTAGCTGCCGTACACGAGGACGTCACGTAGGACTGACCAAAGCTCGTGATTAAGCATATGTGAAAGCTTATTTTCTAGCGTTAAATCAACTTCTTCATGGAGACGCTTGAAGAGAAAGCCTTAAACTCAGCCCCACAAAAACCTACCGTATGGCTTCGCTACGTTGATGATGTTTTCGCTAATTGGCCACATGGCCCGGATTCACTCCTCTCCTTCCTAACACACTTAAACAACCAACACCCTAGAATCAAGTTCACCCTGGAAAAAGAGGAAAACAATAACCTCCCCTTCCTAGACACACTAGTCACCCGCCAACCTGATGGAACCTTGGTTTTCTCAGTTTATAGAAAACCCACCCATACAGGCAGATACATTCACCAACAATCTCATCACCCCCCCCCCCTTCACAACAATATGGAGTTATTAAGACATTATTCAACAGGGCAAAAATAATCTGTTCAAATGATCGAGCGCTAACCACTGAACTAAATCACATCCGTGACACTTTCTCAGCCAATGGCTACCCCCTTCAAAAAATCCAAAAAATACTTAACCCAGTTATCCACAACCCACCACCCCCTCCCCTTCACAAAAAAGATTACTCTAAATCCATCACCATTCCCTACATCCGAGGCACCTCGGAAAAAATCAATAAAATCTTAAAAAAACATGACTTGACCACTTGTTACAGACCACATAGAAAACTGGCATCCCTTATCTGCTCCACTAAAGACCAACCACTTCCCCTAGACCTACCTGGTGTATACCAGGTCCCTTGCAGCTGTAAATTGTCCTACTTTGGCCAAACAGGCAGGACAGCAAATATCAGAATCTCAGAACACAAGGATTACATCCGATTTCACCAGTACAGCCACTCTGGGCTTGCAGACCACGCTCTGGATACTCGCCGCAGAATAAGATGGAAGAAAGCCACAGTAATACACCGCAGCAAGTTCAAGTATGAAAGACTATTCATGGAATCAGCCTCGGCCCTTAGGAACATGCCAAACCTCAACAAATTTGGATGCATGAGACTGCCCCAAATTTGGGAAACTTTTATCAGAAGAACTTCAGCCTAAAGGCCAAGAACTACCAATATAGCCCGCCAGGGGGCACCATCAGGACTTTAGGAAAACGTTAGCTTCCTAGCTTCAGTCTCATTTGCTGTTATTAGTACTTGTGTGCACGTGTCTTTGTAGTAAGTTCCCAAGAAGATGGCAACGTGACGTTTGCCGAAATATCGGAAAGTATATATTAAAGTTTATTTAATTTATATTTCTAGTATACGCTGTCAATTCCTTAAATATTAGTTATCATGTTTAACCAGCGTATAAGCCTCTCAACAAGAATAAGAAAGAGATCAGGCATAAAAGATATGGTAACTGCAGTATATGAAAGCAGGATGAGATAGGCAGGTCACATCGCCAGACTCAGGAATAACAGAGGAACATATAGAATATTCAGCTGGCAACAAGAATAAAGAGAAAACCAGAAAGACCACCTACAAGATGAGAAGATCCACTAGTGAAATCTATGGGGATAACATGGAAGAGAGAAAAGATCGAGATCGTTGGAGGCATCTTTGTGACCTGCACTCATGGAGAAATCCTGAGTGAAACACAAGTCCATCAAGAAGAAAACTCAAGAAATTCCTAGAATGTTTGTTCACTGTGCTGAGAGCAGTGATTAAAGTAAGTTATGTTGAAGCTCGGGTGCTTAAGGGTCAAAGCTGCATAACTGAGAGGAGACCTCCACATAGCCTTTAAAGGAATGCGGAGAACAGACCAGGGCTTCTGACCTAATGTGCGATCCTCACCTTCCCGTGTTGCATCCTGTTCGGTATCTACTTGGATACTGAACGAACGAGGATGAGCTGGCAATTTGGGATTTAGCCGACCAAACTGTATTCTTATTGGTTAAACCAAAATAAAAAATGATGGTACGACATGACAAAATTTCATACCGGCTGGGGTGTCGCCCGGTTAAACAAGGCATCCGTTGTTTTCGCTAGGGAACCAGGTCGAACAACGAAAAGTCAGCTACTGGAACAAATCTGAAAACAAACGCCAACTCAACATCACCAGAGTTAAAGATCGGTACTATCAATATAAGAAGCCTGAATGGCAAAGAAATGCAGCTAGCTTAGCAATTAGATAAGTACCAGATCGAAATAATAGGGGTGACTGAAACAAAAAAGACAAAAACTGGTGAGATCTTTCTGAGCAATAAATACAAAATGTTATATTCAGGCAATGACAATCAAGGAAAAGAAGGAGTAGCCATAGTATTCAACACAAAATACGAGGCTAATCTTCTTGAATGGCAGTCAGTCTCAAGTAGAGTAATGTGGGCAAATATGAGAATGGGGAACTGGACAATGAGACTTATTTGTGCCTATGGTCCCACAGAAGGTTCTACTAAGGTAGAAGTGGAGTAATTTTTTGACGCTTTAGAAAACGCAACTGACACAATGAAAAAGGAAAAGTTGGTCCTTGTTGGGGATCTAAATAGTAGAGTAGGAAATGATTGTGAGACATACAAAAATATTTTGGGAAAATTTGGAGAAAAGAGCAAATGATAACAAAGCTAATAATAATGGCAAATATCTGTTGGATTTCTGCTCAGGACATGGACTGGTTATTACTAACATCATGTTCCAACATAAAAATGTGCACAAATTCACATGGAGAGAAGAGGCTAGGAATAAGAAAAGTCTCATTGACTATGTTATTGTTGATAGTGATGTTTTCTCCCTGGTGCAGGACACCAGAGTGTACAGAGGATTTGAAATTGGAAGTGATCACTATTTAGTCTTGAGCAGGATAAAATTGAATTTCATATTGAAAAGAATAACATGTAAGAAAGTTTTAAAGCGAATAAAAGTTGAGCAGCTCTCAGATGTGAACTGTAGACTAAAATACAGAAAGATTATTGGAAAAAAAATGAAAGAGTTTGAGAATAGGAATCAAACCTTGGAGATGCAGCGGCAAACTCTGAAGAAAACATTGATTGATTCAGCTAGAGAGGCATGTGGTGAGGTTGTCTGCAAGGATAAAAAAATCAGAACTCCCTGGTGGACACAGGAAGTTAAAGAGGCAGTGAAGCAAAAGAAAAAAGCATATCAAGAGTTCCTGTCAAATAAGTCAGCTTCTGCTCTTAGAGAATACAGAGACAAATGCAAGAATGCTAAACACTGTGTAAAACTAGCTAAACAAAAGTCATGGGAGGACTTTGGCAAGAATATAGAAAATAAATATCAAGAAGGTGGCAAAATATTCTGGAGGTTGTTGAAGAAGCTTAGAAATGGAGGAAAGAGTGCTGTAAAAGGAGTTAGAGATAATAAAGGTGACATGAAAATGGGAGAAAAAGATATCCTTGAAGTATGGAATAATTACTTTGAAAAACTGCTAAATGAAACAAGCAGTGATGACAGCACAGTGGTAAAAAACACTGACCAGGCATGCAGTCAGGAATACATATCCGTACTTGAAGTAGAAAAAGCCATCAAAGGCTTGAAATGTGGAAAGGCAGCAGGAGTAGATGATATTCGACCAGAAATGCTGAAGTATGGTGGTATAAGAGTCTTACAATGGCTGCACTGCATAGTTCAGAAAGCCTGGACAGAGGGACGAATTCCCGATGATTGGAGTAGAGCTCTCATAGTACCCATATATAAAAAAGGGAAATAAAACTGAATGTGAGAATTACAGAGGTATTTCCCTACTAAGTGTTCCTGGCAAGATCTATGCAAGTATACTTGAGAAATGGTTGAGAAGAATTGTGGAAGAAAAGCTTGGTGAAGAACAAGCTGGATTCAGGCCAAATAGAGGCTGTCAGGATCAGATCTTCACTTTACGACAAATAGTCGAGAAATGGGAATATAACAGAGATCTGTATTTAAGTTTTGTCGATTTCGAAAAAGCATATGACAAGGTGCCAAGAGAGAAGCTATTCAATATGCTACAGTTATATGGTATCAATGGGGCATTATATCAAGCAATACTTAGTCTTTATTTGAGTTGTAAGTCAGCAGTTAGAATTGAAGGAAGTACAGGAAGTTGGTTTAATGTTAAATCTGTTGTGAGACAAGGATGTACATTATCCCCTCTGTTATTCATTATCTATATGGATCACATTATGAAGGAAAGTGGTATTAAACATGATATCAAAATTGGAGATGTTAATGTCAGCTCTTTGCTTTCCGCGGACGATGTTATACTTCTAAATAAATCCGCTACAAGTTTGCAAGATTCCCTGACTAAATTGAATAACTGTTGTAATAGATATGGTATGAAGGTCAGTATTAAAAAGACAAAGACAATGAAAATAGGCAGAATCATTGAAAATGTCAACTGTGTTGTGAATGGAGAACCTGTGGAACAAGTAAAACATTTCAGCTACTTTCGCACGATTTTTACTGAAGATGGTAATTTTTACTGAAGACCAAGAGGAAGACCAAGATGTAGGTGGATTGATGCAGTACAAAAAATTAAATATAGAAATAGACAACAGAATCAACAAATCTGGTATGGTAGGAAGTCAATTGAATAAATTCATATGGAATAAGAGAGAAATTAGTTGGAACACTAAATTAGCTGTATACAAGACGATGTTCAAACCAGTTTTAACTTATGGATCTGAGAGCTGGGTCAGAAGTAAAACACTTGACCAAAGACTAGAGACCGCAGATATGAGAGTCCTGAGAAAGATTATAGGACAGATGGTATCAATGGCAATATCATATTAAAATTGATAATATTAGGAAAGAACTTGACATTGTCAACATCCAGAAATGCGTTAGCAGAGCTAATCTCAGGTGGTATGGTCACTTAAACAGAATGGGCGAAGAAAGATTAGCAAAACAAATGTTCTCTGCCAGGTTAGCAGCAAAACGACCAAGAGGAAGACCAAGATGTAGGTGGATTGATGCAGTACAAAAGTGCCTTGGACGATAGAAATATAAGATCTGATAATGTTGGAGTCTTGACAAGTAACAGACTGATTTGGAGGAAAATTATAGATAGGAAATTATTAATGATGTAATTTTTTTTCATGTAGTACTATCATATCCTGTACACCCCTTTAGGGTACATGGCAGGAATTTGAAGATGATGATGATGGTGTTGAAGCTCGTATCATTTATTTAACTACCCAGTGATTCAGCCCCTTATTGAAATCTTACACATTCGAAGGTTGACAAATATGCACAAACAATTCAGTGTATTATTTATTCCCTATTTTTTTACAAACGTGTTCGATTATATCGCCCCTAAATTGTGCCACCCGGTACTTTGCACCCCTGTACGGAAGGGACCTGCCTGCATCATAAGCACATAATCTTAATTCTGCCTCTTTAATTTATTTTTCCGACTGATATTTGGAACTGGATTTAAACAACGACATTATACCTGGTGAGCTTCTTTTAGATTCTACATTCTGCTAGTGTTTTGGAGTGTTTGCATAACCAATCAATAGACATTTGCTACCATTAATGCTTATATCACAAAATTTACAATAAGCAGTGTGTTCTTTACTTTTACCTGAATAAATCAAGGATTTAAGAAAGGGATCCTCCAACCATTCTTCTTTGAATTTTTGCTTATATGATTTTTTTCATCTTTTTAGATGAACCTTGTAAACCTGAATTTGAATCATAATTAGCATCACTTTCTCTTTTATCTGAATTATCTGTGTGAGAAGTGGTTTCTTGTGAGTGGGAAGGGCTGGCATTGGTATCTTCACTTTCATTAGCTCGTTTATTTATGTACTTTACTGACTCATGCACTACACATTTTCTCCTGAGATTTAGAATCATATTTAAATTTAGAACGTTTTGCTTGTCACTTGTCCATGTTTAAAAGTAAAATCTAAATAATAATATTTTTGATGAAGAATTAAACAAGTTTTTGTTAATGAAATTAATAAAAACACCGGACTTTTTATAACACACGAGAAGTGTTTGAACTTTGAATAGCGAAGAATATATTTTCATTGGCTAATGCCAGTCGTATTGCCTGAGTACGGGATCGTGGGGGGGGGAGAAGACTAGCAACAGTAAGAGGGGTAGGAAAAAAAGAGAAATCATATTCTTGTGTCGCTGAATGTGACATATGGGGAGGTGAGAAGAGAAAAATATTCAACTCATATGTCTAACTCTCATGTTGTTATTATTATTCGGAAGGGAAAAAATACTAGATCTGTTGGTGAACATACTAGAACACTAAAAATTTATAAAACGTACTAGATCTAGTATGAAAGTACTAGATGTGGTCACCCTGCTGCCAGGAAGTTGATGCTGGCCTTGCCATATTTTTTTAATATGAGGCTTGTACTGGGTCAAGTTCCTAAGGAGGGCAAGTTTGTGTCATGTTTATGAAGTTCTATCACTTCATAAATGAGGTGATAGAACTCAAGCATCAAACTATAGGCCTATCTGTGTGTCAGGTGTTGTAGTTAAGTTGTTGGAGAAGCTTGTGAGAACTAGGATCCAGAGTTGGGTTGACAACAATGGTATTATCTTTGATGGACAGCATGTATTTGCTAAATGGAGGTCATGTTTTAGTAATCTACCTACTTATTACAATAAAGTGACTGCTTCCTTGGACAGAGGAAAAGGATACACAGTAATATACTTGGATTTCGCAAAGGTTTTTGATAGAATACCTCATGATAAGGTGACAGTCAAACTAGAGCAGATGAGGTTGGATATTAGATTAGTGCATTGGATTGGAGACTGGCTATCTGATAGATATCAACAAGTTGTGTATGTGGAAACGATATCCAGGAAACGGAAAGTTACTTAGTGATGTGCCTCAGTGGTCTGTTTTAGGACCATTGCTGTTTAATTTGTATATTAATGATATTGGTGAAGATTTGGATGGAGATATTCAACTTGCAGATGATGCAAAGTTGGGATGAACCATGAAAAGTAGAGAAGATGTTGTGACCTTACAAGAAGACTTGAATAAATTGAGTGATTGGGCACGGGAATGGGGATGTGAGTTCAATGTTGCAAAATGTAAGGTTTTAAATTTGGAAAGAAAAAAAAATGGGATGCAGAATTTATGCTTGGTGATGATATATTGTTGAAGGTGGAGGAAATAAGAGATCTGGGGGTGATAGTGGATAAGGATCTGAAATTTAGGGGACACAGCCAAAATTGTGTAGACAACACAAAGGCTTCTGGGAATGATGTGGAGGACACTGACCTGTAGAAGTAGGGAGATTCTTGTTCCGTTGTATAAGGCTTTGATTAGGCTACACATGGACTATTATGCCCAGATTTGATCACCTGGTTTTCAGAAGGATGAAGAGATGTTGGAAAGGGTCCAGAGATGACTGACCAAGGTAGTTTCTAACCTCTGGAATGTCGAGTATGAGGAAAGATTGAGAAGATGCAACTTGCAGAGTCTGGTGGACAGGAGGAAGAGGGGAGATATGATAGAGACCTACAAGTTAGTAAGGTGTTATAGGATCAATGCTGGAGAGGTTCTACAGAAAATAGTGGGAGAACCAGAGGTCATCCCTGGAAACTGTATAAAGAGGGTGTGAGTAGGGGGGGGAGGAGTGAGAAGCAGGTTTTTTTCATGCAGAGTTATGAATGATTGGAATGCTTTGCCTGAGAGCGTGGTGCCTGCAGAGAATTTGAGTGTGTTTAAAGCATGGTATGATGAGCTGTGTGTATGATAGAAGGACCTCTTTGACTTCATGAGGTCTTGGGTAATAATAATAATAATATTGCACGTAGCGATTCTGTGCACTGGCTGTTCAGTGGTTTTGTTCTAAGAGCAAACATGCTACAAATGTAATAAGCAGAGCAGTGGTCTCATACCAATATTTAAAAAAAAAAAAAAATCAAGTAAAGGTGGTAACAAATATCATAGCAATCGAATTTACACCTACAGTCTAGTTAGAAAATAGAGATGACATCTACTAGGCTAACCAGGCCAAGCATATGTTGAATTGTTTAATTTAAAGTTCTGCAAACATTTTCTAAGTAGATTCTTTCTTTTAAGGTTACACAGTAGTCAGCATTCATTGTGTAGAATTTATGGAGACACAAACACGTGTTGGAGTAAATACTTTATTTTTAATTATGAAAATGATAACGTTTTGACCTGGATTGAGTTCATCGTCAGGAAAATATACATATGCACAGGACACAAGCTACATGACACTACACAAAAGTATGATAAATCTCTTTAGATAAATTAGATTTATCTTACACAAGCTACGTGCATTGCTTGTGTCTTGTGCATATGTATGTTTTCCTGATAACCTTGATCCAGAGGTCAAAACGTTGAGTATCATTTTCATAATTAGAAATAAAATAGTTACTCCAACACGTGTTGGAGAAATTATAGAATTATAGATTATTGACTCTCTCACTTGCATGTGTGTGTGTGTGTGTGTGTCAAACACTATTATAACAATTTTGCTTACTACAGCAAATTTCTGAAAAGTCCCAACCAAAGCCCCCATGAATATAATGTTAAGCTAAAAAAAAATTCACTGTTACAGCAGTTGACTCTCTATCTCTATATAAACACACACAAGTATGTAGACTTAGCTGGTTCATAAGTATGTGACTAAGAGTTTATAAGGCAGAGCACTGGGATAAGATGATAACATCTATTTTAATTGACAACACAATGTTTCATCTTAATTGCACAGGATTTCTACAGGTGTAAACATACAAACTAGTGAACACCAACAAAGGTGACAAATATTATGCAGTTATAGAAGAGATGGATATTATTTTAAAATATTTCTAATTGTATGTTGTGTTTTTCAGAATGTTGCACTTGTTTACGCATTTATGTGCATGTGTTTAGCTAATGAAGGTTAGGATGTATTCAGACAAGTTGATACTTTGGTTAATATTTAGATGTTTAGGGTATAATGCCTTTCCAAAGATTCCTAGATTATTCTCTCCATTGCATCATAGCAATAGTGTAATAACGATTTGTATCAAATACCACTATAGCAAACTTGCTCACTACAGCAAACTTCTGAAAAGTCCCAACCAACGCTTGATGAATATAATGCTAAGCTTAAAAAAAAAATTCACTGTCGCAAGCAATTCTTGTTGTGATTCCTATGAGTTTGCTATAGTGAGTCGACTGTATTTGATGCTGTTTTAAAACAATAATCTTTAAATCATTTGTTCACTTAAGTTATCAGAATTATTACATGGTGTAATTATTTATTGTTTATAGATTATCTTTTTTATTTTTTTATTTCAGTGTGAAATTCCAAGAGCAAATCTGAGGGAAGAAATTAGAAGGCGTTTCCTGATGAATGGTGTAGATCACTAAACAGAAATGTTTTTTTTTAAAAAAAAATTTTCTCCAAAGATATATTTAAACTGTTGCCTTTGTCACTGTATAATAGCATTTGGTTTCTAAATGGATACATTCCATTGTATTTATTGTTCTGTTGTTTAATTGAAAATTTAAAAAAATCTCAAATCAGAATGAAACAATTAATTTTTAATCTTTTTTTCATATTTAAATTTTTAACTTTAATAAACTAGAGAACCTGCATTCTCAGAAGATCAAGCATTTTTTTAAAAAAAACACTTGGTGTTAAATCAGAGCAGATGAGTAAAGTAGATATTGACTTCACATGAAAGTAAAAAAAAGTATTTGGAGAGGTCAGTGATTAAAAATTGGGATTTGCCCAAGTCTTTTGCATTGATTTCCAACAACTGCATAGCCTTGATTTCAAAAGTAATCGATGACCACAGTTGTTTTCTGTCAGTAATATCATGTTATGTATATTATTTTATATTTAACATAAGAGAATTCAGGATCACAATAGAACGACATACATAAAAAGTCTTTCATCCCACTGTTCTACAGATTGCTTTTCTTTCTTTCTTTTTTTTTAGTGTATTTTTTGTTTGAAAATAATTTTTTTTTTTGTATATTCTTTTATTTAATACAGGGTGATTCTAAATTATTGTCAGGGGTTTCCGTGGCCTATAATTTTCAAACCAGAAACAAAATAAAACTGCTTACAGAATATGAAAGTGTAAATCAAAAAATTTTATTATGGAATCAGTCCTGCAGAATGCTAAACAACTTTGCGTGCCTTTCATGGCATGTAAGATGTCCAAGCAATAAGCAATTTCCCTCCAAGTGTTCTTCATCATTTGCAGTGTAACTGTTTCTATTGCAGCAATAATTCTGGTCTTTTCAACAATGCAGCAATAATTAATTTCATCGAGGGGGAAGTCATAGGGATTTGGTAAGCAATGTCCTTCATGTAATCCCACAAGAAGAAATCAAGCAGCTTAATATCGAGTAAGCATGCATGGAGGTCATGGAATCAGTCCACTATGCCCAACCCAGTTTCCAGGAAAATGCATGTCAAGAAATTCTCGGACAATAAGATCCCAATATGGCGGTGCTTCATTTTGCTGTGACACCACATTTGTCTGATGATCTTCCAACTGGGATAACAGATACAGCTGTAGCATGTCCAGATAATTCATTGCTGTCACTGTTTTTTCTGCAAAGAAAAAGGACCCCAAAACTTCCGAACAATAAAGCACACCAGATATTCACATCAGGACTATCTCTTTTGAATACTTGAATAGCATGAGGGTTTTTTGATCTCCATATTCTGCAGTTACGACAATGTACCCTCCCTGATATGCAAAACTTTGCTTCATCACTAATGAAAAGGCGAAGCTGATGAAATTTACTAAAAGTAATTTTTATCAGCTTTGTCTTGGGCAAATTGGAAATGGCAGTTTATTGTCCAGCTGTAAAGCCTGCACAATCTGCAGTTTGTACATACAGAGTTGAATGCAGTTATGAACAACCCTCACTCTCCAAACAGTCGTTTGTGGTATACCTTGCAAAGAAGCTTGTCTAGTTGATTTTTGCTGGCTTCGATAAAATACTTCTTGGATACGAACAACATCTTCCTGCAAAGTTCTTGGTCTTCCCCACTCCTTTTTGGTGCTGAACATTACCAGTCTCTTGAAATTGCTTTAACAAGTGTCAGCATTATCTGAAGGTGGATGTTTTTCATACCTAGTTCTGTAACGACATTGCGTTGTGATAACAGACTGTTTCAGAAAACTAAAGTACTCATGTTGCTTTCTCTTGAACAGTCACCATTTTGAAGTATGACATCATATTATCTCCCAGAAATCAAGGCGGCAAGTACAGTGTTGCTAAATAAAACTTTGTGAGTTACACTTTCATATTCCGTAAGCAGTTTTATTTTGTTGTTTCCAGTTTGAAAATTATAGTTTACGAAAACCTCAACAATAATTTAGAATCGCCCTGTATAATAAATGAAAAAATATTATCTATCTCATTACTTTTTTCGTCATGTAAAGCTTTAATCATTTCAAAATCAGAACCAGGTGCTACTTAAACCTTCTTTGAGAATTACTTGGGAAATTCAAAATTTCAATTGATATGTATGTGTAATTACGTGTTTATTATGATAAACATCTGGAACTCATTTTGCACTACTAGCAGTGAATAATGAAATAAAACTTCCTAATTTGAGATACTTTACTTCAATCAGTATACTCTTTGTTTTTATTTAATGTGAATCCTCATATATATATGAATTCTGTTATATGTTGGTATCATTGATGGATAGACTGTAAGTTAGATGATATGAAAATCCTGCCCTGAATACCAAATATGGAACTTTCTCAAACTCACTTTGGACCTACACAAGCAGGGAAGCCTTATATTGATAATTTATCTACCACCCAGAGATCTCCACAAACATCCCTGCCATAAGGAATTGAATCCACAGCCTCTTTGTTAGAAGAGATACTATCTGCTTGGCCAGCCATTATTCTACATATTCCCCATAAAGCGTTATATGCT
Source organism: Typopeltis vanoorti (assembly GCF_054136105.1). Lineage (NCBI taxonomy): Eukaryota > Metazoa > Arthropoda > Arachnida > Uropygi > Thelyphonidae > Typopeltis > Typopeltis vanoorti. The sequence goes on from NC_143554.1 coordinate 92,639,699, forward strand.
TGTTACAATACTGCTGCATCTTTTGCAATCCTCTGAGAAAAGTCTTTCCCTTGTTCACAAACCAGTCCTCAGCTGCAGATATGACTTCTCTGGTAAATTTTGTTCCTTTCAAGTGTGTGTTTAAATTTGGAAATAGGAAATAGTTAGATGGGGCGAGGTCTATCAAATAGGTTGGGTGAGGCAGACATTGAAAGCCCAAATTGGGTACTGCCTGTTGGGTTTCATGAGCAATGTTATCCTGCAAAAGCAGCATGCCTCTGCTCAGTTTCCTGCAGCATTTTCCCTTCAATTCCTTCAGAGCTGTTGAATAAACTGTAACAGTTTCATTTTTTTTTTTTTTTACTTGGTAAAATTACACCATTCATATAACAAATGGCAAGAAACCTTCCCTGCTGACTCTATCTCCACTCCATTGATTGTTGTTCGATTTCTGGATCAAAGTGATGAAGCTATGTTTCATCAACAGTCACAATATGAGCCAAAAAATTTGCACCTGTCATTTCTCAAAATGACCCAAAATCCCTTGAGATGATAGCACACTTTCTTTCTTTTGGTTGGCATTCAAACATTTGGGGACTCACTTTGCTGAGAGCTTCTGCATGTCTAGATGTTGGTGGATGATGACCTCCAACTCATTCCCTGGATATCCCTAGAATCTTTGCAATATTTTTGATTGGTATTCGTCTATCATCAAGGATCATAGTATGCACTGCATCATTGTTTACTGTAGAATGTCTTCCTGACCTGGGGACATCTGGCAACTGTTGGTGAATCTCAATTGCAGACTTTTCTTGCAGCACAAAAAACTTGATGATGGCCTGCACCTCTGTGTCTTCGAATTTCTTCAAAACATCTGACATATCTTCTTATATATCCTAAAAGAAAAAGAACAAATTATTACAATTTGATGATACATGGGGATTAAAGAATTTTAAGATATGTTCTTTCTTGTGCTTATATCAGTTGCTTTAATATCATTTTTGTTCTAGGTGTTTATCAGCACTTTTCTGCCTCCCCCCCCCCCCTTGTAACCATGCAACAGAAAAAAATAGCAAGAATAAAAATAGAAACTTTCATTTGTTAGACTTCTTAGAAGTGAAAATAAATTGCCATAATATACTTAAATAGCTGTGTGTGTGTGTGTGTGTGTGTGTGTTCAGGAACATTAACTTGGTTGTTTTGATACATTTTTATAAAGAGATTTAATGACTAAAACCGAGAATAATTGTAAGGTTTTAATGATATAAAACACAACTAGTTTTGGCTTTTGACAGCCTTCTTCAGGTGTCTTCTAAAAATAGGAAACAGCAATAAAAACACTGAAGTTTAAAACTGAGAAGCACAGGAAAATTGCAGTACATAATTGACATGAAAAAAACGTATTTACATTTAAGTTGTTCTTTCAAACGTGGCATTGTTTGTTGAGTGCGTGCATACAGACTCATGAACGCCAGTGCTGAACAACAGCAGAGTGGCTATCAGGGATGTTGTAGCTCAAATTGTTATTGTGTGTGTGTGTGTGTGTATATATATATATATATATATATATATATACACACACACACACACACACACACACACACACACACACAGTTCATGCAACAGATTTACAATGGATTTACTTGGCTATATGATTAAATTGTCGTTAAATTTATTTTATTATTATTATTATGTGAGACCTCTAGGGAGTCAAAGGGAGGCTATAAATCACCTAAACCAGCTATCATACCTTCCCTTAAATTCATTCACACTAGATGCACTCACTCACTGCTCTCTGGGAGAAAAACCTAGCTGTTACCACTTTCTTGACTGTGAACAAACTAACTTCCATGGATGCCCCCCCCATGTTCTCTTCCCACCTTCCATATAACAATATCCTATAACACCCATTCAAAAGTTTATAGACCTCTATAATATATCCCCTCTTTCTCCTGTTAACCAGAGTCTGCAATCTACATACTCGCAATCTGTCCCCATAATCTGGATATTTAATGATTTTAATGGCTTCTAGTTATTAAATTTATTTAATGTGATTGGCTGTGATTACTTGCAAATGCATTGACTATTAACAAAATATAGTGGCAAATTTCATTGATTATAACATTTATCAAATATGAAAATGGTGTTTTTTAGATGCTAACAAGATTTAAAGCCCTACATGTCTTATAGCTTCAATCTCAACTAAGAAAGAGTTCATGTCATGTACAGTTTTGTTTTCATTTTAAAAACTGAAGTGCACAGTCTATCTTACTGAAAATTTTTTAGCAATATAAAATGACAAAGTGAGATTTTTATATTCATATTAGTGTGGTTTAGAAATTGGATGTGCTTTAATAAGACTTAATGTTTAATATAAATGTTTGACCTGGTTCTGAAACAGAAACATACATGAACAAATATGTTGAGGAATTGAAACAATTAAAACAATTCGCATGGTAATAATTATGCATATGGTTATTGACATTAATTTACTTTTAATAGCAATTTATTATTACCTTGTTTGGAAGCCAACTTTCTAATACTGTATTTATATAATATAATTTATATAATATAATGAATTTCATGGAATTATTTACCAAAAATGCTTCTTGTGATACCAGTCAGTTCCACTTAATTTGAACAATTTTCTTTGTTCTATCTGGTCTGCAATAGCATATTGTTGTATTTACTTATATCTCTATCTTGTTTTGTCTTGATGTCAGATAATTAAATATATGATTATTACTGCATAATGGTTAGTGAAATATATATTAACTAAATTTGTAGTAAATGTTCACAAAATCAAAGACTCTAAAGTTGTGCTTTTCTAGCACAACAGGTAAAGCATACGTACTTTTAGGTCACATGATAATTTTGTGCATCAGTAAGTGAAAGTGTCTTATAAAGCAACAGTATTTTTTGTCTGGAGGGCATTTTTCTAATATTCATGTGAAATATATAATGAATTTCTTGGAATTCTTTAATAAAAATTTGAATAAATTTTAGATGGATGTTTGAAAGTTCTTTAACTTCCGTATCCATAAAACTGAATCTTTCATTGTGTAGAATTTATAGAGACAAAAACACACGTGTTGGAGTAATTACTTTTATTAAGAAAATAACACTTGATGTTTCAACCTCTGTATGGAGGTCATCATCAGGAAAACATGCATAGCCACAGGACACAAGCTATGTGACCATGACACTACAGAAAAGTAAGATAAATTTAAAATTTATTTAGATTCATTTAGATTTATCTTACTTTTATGCAGTGTCATGTAGCTTGTGTCCTGTGTGCATGTTTTCCTGATGACCTCAATATAGAGGTTTGAAATGTTTAGTGTTATTTTCATAATTAGAAGTAAAGTAATTATTCCAGCACGTGTTTTTTTGTCTTCATAAATTCTTCAAAATAAATGCTGACCACCATGTAACCTCACTAAAAACATAATTATCTGTTTTCTTCATAGGATTTATGTAAACATGTTTTAATTTTTATTTATTAAATTGATATTGGTGATATCAGTGGTTCATGTACACCTCATCTAGATTCTTCAAGTTATTACAGAAGGTATCTCTGTAATATGATATTGACGTAATGCTGTTGTTTTGGCAGATAATATTTAAAGAGTTAATAAAAATAGGTAAACTGTCTCTCTCCCAAGAGATTTAGATTCCACAAACTGTCACTTTCAGTAAGTCTTACACACACCAGTGGCTGACATATAATTGAACTCAGGCGAAGTTGGAAGTTGGAAATACGCTCTGTATGATAAGATATATTTTTAAAGTTTCCTCAAAGCTAATAAAAAAAAAAATGTACAAAATGTAATTTTTAATTCATCACCGAATTTTCATTTGTGTGTAAATGATGATAATTATATTTCGAATTGTAATACAAAGATAATTTTTGATTCCTATTAATTTATTTACAATAAAAATGTTTTGATATACTTCTGTCTTTTTTCACACTATAGTTTCAAAGCTACTCTCCATCTATATTTTTTGAATTCTCTAAGCATTATGGTCATGTCATTTATATGAAGGCAAGTTAGCTGATCTCATTGGAGGTTGGTAAGAGGTAATTACCACATTAGCGTGGATGAGAATTTTCATAAAATATCTGGAAACAGGGAGAAAGAGCAGCCATTCCTGGAAGCTGTATACGGTGGGTGTGAGCAAAAGGGAGTAGATTTTTTGCATGGAGAGTGGTAGGTGATGGGAATACATTGCCTGAGAGTGTGGTGAGCATAGGGACAGTGAATTCACTTAATTTGAGGTATGATGAGATGTTCATGTGAGAATGGGACCTTCCACGATGAGTCTGATTTCATTTAGGTCTGTTAGTAATAACAGTAATAAACAACAGGGTTATCAGCATGTCCATGAACAGTATAAATCACAAGAAGGTAACTATTATGGTAAGGAAGGATAAATCAGATTTTGAGAGAAATTAGCTAAGAGAAGTCCAAAGTAAATCCAAAAGAGTTTTTTTGCTATGTAGCAAGTAAGAGAGAGAATGTTTGAGAAGTTGATTTTACTCAGTGCTCATGGGATGCAAGTGACAGAAGTAGAAGAAATAGTTCTGATATACTTTTGCAAAGTAGTCACGTTGCAAGAGTATATCATCCTGGTGGTAACTTTACAATTGAGGTGACGGACTGATGTGAGCATTGAGCTAGATGAATCGGAGGCACTCAGTATATTGAAAAATATCAATGTGAATACACAGTAATCCTGGATGGTATGTCAGCTCTTGTGCTTCTGGAATGTGTAAGTAAACTGGCAGTGCCTCTGACGAAGTTTAATCTGAATATCAACTCTGGTAAGGTGGCCCCAAGGCAAGCAGCAAATTACAGACCAATTAGTATCTCTGGAGTGTTGGTTAAAGTAATAAAGAAGTTGTTTAAAATTGAAATTCAGGAATGGGTGGAAAGGAACATGATATAGTATAGGGGTAGCATGACTGTAAAAAGTAGGTCCTAGCTCAGTAATTTATTCATATTTTATAGTAAAGTGACAGCAGAATTGGATTAAGGAAATAGCTATACCATGATTCTGCTGGACTTTGCAAAGGCATTTGACAGAATACCACATGGGAAAACTATTACAAAAGTTGGAGCAAATGGGAATGGATATGAGATTAGTGCTATGGATTGAGGGTGGCTGATATACAGATATCAGAGGGTGGTATATGGTGGAGTGAAATCAAGGCAAATGAGGGTGTCTAGTGGAGTGCTCCAGGAATGAACTAAAACCACTGTTTAATTTGTACATTAATGATATAGCAAAAGATTTAAAGGCAGATATTCAGTTGTTTGCCGATGATGCAAAACTAGGAAGGGTAATAGTTGATAAAAGTGACGTAGATATCTTACAGGATGATTTAAATAAATTGTTCAGTGTGGGAAAAGGATGACGGCTGTCAATTGAATGTTGTAAAATGTAAGGTAATACACTTCAGGATGAAAAGATTACACACTTTACTGTAAACCAGTACCAATAATATGATACAAATCAATGAGGCCAGGTATCTAGGGGTGATGGTGATAAAAATAGGGAGGTTATCATCAGGGCTGTCACCAAATTAGATTGCAACCTGAAGCAAACAAATAACGCTCCTGTTGGATTATAAGATAAAAATATAAGAAAATCTCCAATTGCTATTTTGTTTTTATTATAAGAGAAACATTAATGCAAAACGATTACATAATATTAATTAAATGTTTCCTCTACATAGATATCGCACAATGAAACTTTATAAGCTCTTGTAAATTTAAATTATAAGCTATGTCCGCCTCTATCGATATAGTTGCTAGACCAACCAATCTTTCTTGGATCGTTGCTGTTCACAAATAATTTTTAATCAGTTTAAGCTTGGAAAAATTTCTTTCCGCGCTTGCTATGCTAACGGGAATTGTTAGCGTAGCGACGCTGCCTACCGCAATATGGCTGAGTGAGCACCCTTATTAAGCCACGCTGCCTCTATGCTACATCCTGTTGACAGTACTGGTTATCTCTCTTTATAAGGCTATGATTCGGCTGAATGTTGACTGCTGTGCACAGATTTGTTCACCTGCATTTCTTGGAGATTGGAAGGTGGAGAGGATTCAGATGAGTGACCATGCTGGTGACAGGTGTGTGGAATGTTCTCTATGAGGATAGATTGAGGATGTGTGGGTTGCAGAGTTTAGCTGACAGCCAGAGAAGAGGGGATATGATAGAAACATATTGCCAAAGGGATTCTATAAGATTGACAGAAATTTTTCAATATATGTGGGGAGTAGGGCGAAAAACAAGGCATCACACTTGTGGATGTTGTCTAAGAGTGGTTAGTAAGGGTGTGAGGTTATTTACTTGGAGAGTGGTGAATGAGCACCCCAACAGTGAATAAGTTTAAGGGGATGACGGTATTGTGTTAATAGAATAGGTCTGCTCATGAGTCTTTTGATTCCATGGAGTACACATTAAATAATATCCAGCAATTAAAGTCGGCCTTCCATATCATTTCTTTCACTAGCCAGTTAACTGTAGAATATCCTCTCCCTTCCCCCCCCCTCTCATTTTGTTGCCTTGCTAATAACTGACATAGGAATGGAGTAGCTATCAATATGCCAATTTCTCCACAGCTATTGTGGAGATTGGAAGATTGAATCATTCCATGATTCAATCATTTTGCTATCCCCCCACCCATTGTATAGCAGCAACAGAAATAAGAAGAAAGAGAAAAATAGAAGAGAAACGTGATTTGCATAATTGGAATCCATTCATGAACCAAAACATTGACCACTTATCTCGTTTCAGATAACTCAAAATTGTAGGTTTGGGCAGAAATGGACCAGTTGTTGATGTGATATGTTAGTATAGGGATTGTTTTCGTGGATATGGTGATAATGGGGCCCGATGGATTGAGATTCTTCCAAGACAGAGCCCTGTGTCAAAAGCTTGAATTGTGCAAACATTCTCTGTACTTCCTTGGACACTCAATTCTCCTCATTTGAATGTCATCGAACATTTATGGGATCATTTGTAATTTAACATCCGCTGGCCGACACCAGCAGTTTGCTAGGTCTATGACCTCTGGTATGTTCTGTCTGTCTGGTCCAGAACATGTGATCTACTGAAGTCAATACCAAGACGGGTGCAATACAGCTATGCTGGCCAAAGAAGGTCCAACACGCTACAAGGTACGCTGCCAATGGTTTTTGGTTCATGAGTATATATATATATATATTAATAAAATTATTACAAGAGACGTCCAGGGAGTCAGGGACTCATGTATGTGCTGGCCATATACAACTCACTGCACGTTATACCCTCTCTCTTGAATTCATTCACACTACCTGCACTCACCACCTCTGAAGACAAGTGATTCTAGTCACGCACTGTGCTATGAAAAAAAAAAAAAAACTAGCTCACATCCCTTTCTTGACTGACTGCATTCATTCCCAACTTCCATAGAGCCATAAAATGAAAAATTTCATCTACTAATATCTTGTATGATCCTTTCAAAAATTTGTAGATCACTATCATATCACATCCCCCTTTTTTACTGTTTGCAGGTCACAAATTCTCAATCTGTCCCCGTAATCTAAATGCTCTCACTGTATCTTCTCTGAAACGGGGAGACCAGATCTCTCCACAAGAGTCCAGATGAGGTTGTAACAAAGCCTTGTAAAGAAATAAAATGACTTCCTTATTCTGACATGTCAGTACTCATTTCAGCATTATAATTTTCCTCGGAGTTGTATTCGCAAATTTTGTTATATTATCCCTGAATTTCCTATTTACTAAATCTCCAATATTTCTAGTCTACTCAGTTTAATTCCAACATAATACAACATTGGCTACCTCATTACAACAAAGAGTATAATGCTATATTTACTAGTGTTGAATGCATAGTCATTTTCACATGTCCACAGTCCCAGCTAATTAAAATCATTTTTCTAATAAATTCTTCACAATATTATTAATGTAAATATTGAAAAACTGAATAACAATGGCCTAAGGACATCCATACAGTCCATCACTGGTCATCTTAAATCTTGTAGACACAGACTACTTTTTGAAATCAGTCACTTATCCATCCTCTTATCCAAACTATAATTTATAATCCAGGCTCATATCGTCGATCTTATGCAACAGCCTTCCATGCTGAATCCTGTCAAAGCATTAGCAAACCCCAAAAGTATCATTGTGTTTCTCTCAACAGTAACATCAGGGCCAGTGCGAGAGTATCTGACGACCCTAGGCAAAGAAAATTTAGGCATCCCTATACATGTCTCTATGCAGTAATTAGTGCGTCATTTTTTTCGATACCCAAATTCGATTAGTGCGCCTATATACATCTTAAAAATAAATGTTACAGATTTTCTGTCTATACATTTTTATGCCTAACTATTTTAAAAAATCACTCGCCAGAATGAAATAATTTAGTTACCGATTTAAAACATTTTACAAAGTTATTTTTAATGGCATACTACACTACTTCCATGTACACTATGTATGCCAGGGTTTCCCAAACTGTGTTCCGCGAAAGGTGAATAAGTGTTCGGCGAGAAGTTCCTGGAATTTGTCATTTTAGTTTTCTAAGCATTTTTTTACGAATAAATATTTTATAGTGGAAATATTCTGAGGAGAATAATATTCGAGAATATGTCGAAAAGCTCGAACCCAGAACGCCTAATAACATTTGTGTATCGTTAATTTTCACACATCGAAACCTTTCAACATTTGGGAAAGAGAATACCGCTGTTTATGATGGTCATAAAAATTGCCTGCAAGCGGATTACAACAATCGGCGGCGTATAATATTTTTCGTACAAGCGAAGTTTTTAAGCAGCACAATGCAGAGGCCTACCCTGATGAATAGAGAAGCAGTAAAATTTGCAGAAGCGTTGAAGAGGCAATAGGGCCATACCGTCGGTTGTATGAAAAAAAGAAACAAAATGCCAGCCAAACTACGTTAGCTCAATTCTTTGTTAAGAAGTAGAATAATAAAATTTATATATTCTGAATATGTTTTCTAGTTTCAGCTACATGATTTTACTTTAACTAGGTCCTGAGACATACCTAATTCTTTTATAAAAAAATTAAGGTTCAAAAAAGAAATTTGAGGAACGAATTATACTTTTTCCCATAGGTTATTATATTCGATTAGTGCGTCTTCAATTAACGCGACTGTTTTAAAGAACGCATTAGGCGCCCTAATCGAGGATTGCTGTATATATATTTTGTCATACACAAGCACACGTACACCTACACATGTGGATATTTATATAAATAATATCATTATGAACATTTATATATAAAATTTATTAATCAAAACCAATACATTTGTATACGTATATGATTACTCCTAATATCTGAATAGCAAGAAAATTATTACATCTTAAATACACAAATGAAAAATTAATCTTTCGGGGTTTTGCTTTGGCAAAGTTTTGAATTAATAAATCTGTATTGATTGTAGATGCAATTTCATGCTCTATAGATATTATTGCTAGACCAGTGAGTTGTTCCTGAGCCCTAGTAGAGCGAGTGTAAGTTTTTGTAAGTTTTAATTTCGAGAAACTCCTTTCTGAACTTGCTTCCGATACTGGCAAATGTCGAAAAAATTCTCAGAGCAATAAACACATTTGGAACACTATTTTCTAAATTATTTTTGCATATGTATGACAGGACATCTAATGAAGTATTTTCTGGAATTCGCCTTGCTATTTGTAATTCACTACATAAATCTGTTCCATCAATATCTCTAGAATTATCATGTGTTAAATAATTTTCCAATATCAAACATTTTTTAAGCAGTTCTGCTGAAGTAATTTTTTGAAATTTATGTATATTTAAAAGAAAACCAAACTTTTCGTTAATTGTAGACATGAGCTTGAATTTTTCATCAACAGATGCAATTGCGGTATCAATAATTGAAAAATAAAAATCTACCTTAAATTTTTGTTTAAAATATTTTATGAATTCATCCTCTGCTTCATACACAAATTGTTTTTTTTTTTTCTCTCTTCTAAATCTGTTTCTTGTTCAAAATTAGGCGTTACACTAAGACCTCAGCGATTTTTCCCACATCTGTTAACATATTTTCAAATTCATCCTCATTTCGGATTTTCATTAAGAAATTCTTCGTATCATTAATACAATTTATGGCACCATTTATATCAAGGTTTGTATTCTGAAGTTATTTACTTGTAAAGTTTATTTCAAAAAGTATATTATACCACATTACTAAGGATGCGATACATTTGAACTTCCTTCAAGTTTTAAGAAGACTACTTGAGTCTAATTTCATGGTATTTCCACTTAATCTACATAAACTATCATCTTGAGATATTTCTTGCAGTGCTTCGCAAACATCGGACAAATTATTTCTTAGGGGCTTTAATGAGTCAATTCGACTCTCCCATCGTGTATCACAGACTGGTTTGAGTGTAAAATTAATTATGTGTCTTTTGAGGTATTCCCATCGACGAGTCGAACCGGAAAAAAATACATATAGACGATGTATCGCGTCAAAAAAATGCTGTGGCATCGAAAGTATCAGCAGTGCAATTCACTACTAAATTTAATGAATGTGAACTACAGAGTACGTGCATTGCTCTCGGGTTAATATTTGAAATTCGTTGCTGCACACCTTTTACATCACCTTTCATATTACTGGCTTAATCGTATCCTTGACCTCGTAAATCTTATACTGGTAATGAAAATTTGTCTAGAGTTCCTAGTATTTGATGAAAATTCTCCAGTGGTAATTTTTATTTCTATAAATCTCAAAAAGTGTTCTTTTATAGAAACTGTGCTATTACTAGTGTCTACGAATCGAAGTACTATGCCCATTTGTTCCTTGTGACCAATGTCGGACGTACAGTAAATATAAATATTTATGGAAAAATATTTTGCGGCAACAACAGATTCGAAATTTTTATTTTTTATCGCATTGGCGAAGATGTTTATTATTTCATTTTGAATATCTTTTCCAAGATAATGCACATATGTATCTTTATCTTTTATTCTTCGAAGATGTTCATTTATTATTGGATCAAACTTGGCTAGAAATTCTACAAATTTCAAAAAATTTCCGTTTCCATGTGAAAACAATGTCTCATTTGTTCCTCGAAATGATAAATTTTGAATAGCTAACGTCTGAACTAAAGCAAAGAGTCGTTCTAATACTTGCACCCAATGTTTCTCCTCTTTTCTAATAACTAGCAAGTTCTCTTCATCAATGGTTTTCTTTTCTTTTATTCGAATTTCTAATTCTTTCCACTTATGGTAATTTTCAACGTGTCTTTGACTTTTTTCATGCGCAGCTAAAATAGAAGCATTTTTCCAGTCCCTCAATCCAAAATCAGCAAGATTAATCCGCCATTGATCAAATAATAAACAGCAGAAGCAAAATGCAGAAGCCGTGGATTTTGCATTTTTCACAATAATCACAAACGCTGCATTGTCTCGCCGTTAAATAGTCTTCGAGTATAATGAGTCATTGAAAATCTTCTATTATTGTTATCTTTCGGAAAATCAAAATTACGAATCTCTTCAGGTCCATGTTCAACTAATCGTTGACGTAATCGATTGATATTGAAAAATTTTACAGGACACGAAGTTGCTGGATCATTATAATTTAAATTTGTAAAATCAAATCCTTTTATGATTGGATCTGTAGAACAACCAGCATCAGAATCAACAATACTCATATGATCTGTAGATTTCACCTTCGATGTTTTAATCCAATTTTTGGTATCTGTAAAATTCTCCAATTCATTAATCGAAACTATAGACGAATTATCCAACGAATAATCTTGAAGATTTGCTTCTTGTATGCGATTACGATCTCATCCGCAAAGATATTTTAAAAATGCATCTTCTTGGTTTTTCAAACTTTCTCCTTTTCCGCTTTACGTTTGCGATATTGAAAACCCGATTACTTTTTATCCATTTTCAAAATCCAGTAACAGAAATATTTATAAATAAAAATAAACTTAATTATAAAAAATATGGACTTTAAACTATTCAGAAATTCACAAATAAATTTTTATACATTTACTTAATGAAGTATTTAGCCTAGTGGCTTTGCGCTTTGCAACCATATGCCTGGGGAAGGAGTGTCCCAGGTTCGATTCCCGTTGTAGACGTGAGGAATTTGAGGATCTTCCTCAGGCATAGCCAAGTTAGCCGGTCTTGGGCGCGGTCAGTAGGGTTTTTTCCGCCAGTTTATCTGGCGTTTTTCATCCCGCAAACAGGCAAACCGGCCCCGTGGACATACACCTCTACAGTCAAAAATATATTCCCCCCCCAGCGGCAGACCAGGCGACGGGTCGGTTGGGAGTAGTACTAACAAGTAGTCGCATCTAAGTAACACGCGGACCCTGCATAGGAAGCGGGAATAACGCGAAGAAGAAGAAGATCATACATTTATAATCTAATAATTCAACAATATCGTTTTCTGTGAACGTAATTGACAAATTTCTCAAATGCATCTGACTTAACGAATTGTGTAAATATTTTTAAAGCGTTTAAGTACAGAAAATGGGCTTCACCGCTAGCATTACAAACAGGCAGTGTCTAGGGCTGCATTTATACTTTTGGAGACCCGAGGCGCAACATCATTATGTGACCTCAAAAATAAGCACTTTTTTTAGTTTATTGAAATTAAAAGTCAACGTTTCCATGATAACTAATTTTAATAACACAATACAACATTGGTATACACATATTTGCATTTTAAAAAAAGTATAAAAATAAATCAGTTCAAATTTAAATTAAAAAAAATCAATAACTAAAAGTTTTTTTTTTTCTGACTTTGGTTTTAGCAAATATATCTATAATATCATAATTAATCGAGTCCATTATATCTGATTCAATGCATAATAACGACAGGTCACTTGTTTTATTTTGGTGCAAGTTGCTTCTTAAATAATTTTTATAAGGATAAAAGTTTTTTTTTTTTTTAAAAAGAAAAGAAAAGAATTTAAATGCAATCAAATTAAGCTTGCTAATCAAGATAAAAATAAGAACTTCATCAACTGTAAAGTTCAGATATTCTCACTAAAAATAAAAATTTTGAATTTACGGTAATAAAAATTGTAGCAAAAATCATTATATTTATGGAATTACAACATGGATCTAAATATAAATATAAAACGTTTCAATTTTCAGTAACATGCACAGTACGCCATGACTGTCAAACTGCACTTCTTATCCATGTTCTTTCAGCAGGTGGACAGAATATTATCCAGGTTTGCTGGACGTGCATATACGTCCAGCAAAGAAATGGTACGCTTACATACATGAATTTTATGGAATACAGGAGTTTCTGATTTATATGTAGCAAAATCTGGTGCCCCGAAGTCCTGGCACCCATAGGCGATTGCCTAGGTTTGCCTAATGATAAAATCGGCCCTGAGTAACATTATTATGTAACAGTAAGAATATTATGAGCATGTTGCTGCAATATATAACCTTCTAGGAAACATTGCTGGCCTGGTTGGCCGAGTGGTTAGCGTGTCCGCTCTCCAGCTAAAAGGCTGGGGGTTCGAATCCCGCCGTGGGCATGGATGTTTGATTTTCCTACAAACTTTGTGTGGAAAGGGAATCTGCGACCTTACCACTTATTCTAGCAGAAGACGTCATTGCCAAAACCATGTGAGGTACGGCAGTGACCATATGGCGTCTATGGATGTCAAATGTGAATTTTTTTTTTTTTTAGGAAACATGATGTTTATTGCAAAGCATAGATTTTCTCCCACCACATTTCTGTATGTGATCTCTCACTAACTTTTCCAAAATCTTCGCTACCGTTCCAGATATACTAATAGATTGACAATTGGACACACCAATCTTTGAGCCACCCTTGTGCAATAAGATTATATTATATTCTTTCTACTCTCCTAAAATCTTCCTGTGCCTCAAATTATACAGTTAGATAGGAATGGCAATTCAGCTGAACTCTTTTAGCATCCACCATATCCCATCAGACCCAACTCCCGAATTCATATTCATTTTCTCTAACAGTTCTAATACTCCTCACATACCTGGGTTTCTTTTTTCTAATGTAGAAGTAGCATTCAGTTCTATGTTGCATACACCAGTTTGATTTTTAAACAAAATGGGCAGTCATTAGTTGAGCAATTTCTTCTGAATCTGCTACTCGTTATTTTCCTTGTTGCAGAAAGTAATACTGTAATTCATTTTATCATATCACTCATGTCCTTGAGAGTGGAAGAAACTTTTTTTTTATTACAAACATCGCATTCGCAGTAGAACCCTGATTGGGTATCTCCTTTCTGATACTGTCCTTTTAAATAGACTATTAACTTGTGAGCCACTGGATTTTCTTTGGTATCAGTGCTAATTACAATAAACCACATTTCAAGGGATTGTTCTGTTAAACCCCACCTTTGTTCCGTATTTTATGTTAAGTTAGTCATGGAGAGTAAGTTAACTATATATATATATATATTGAATTAGGTATGAAGATCATCACTGTGACAATAGCAGTATATTTAACTGAGGCAATTTCAAGGACATTTTCCAAAAAAATAATTTCACTGTAGATTTCCTCTTGCTTCATGGAACATATTCCAGTTGCTTCCCAGTTGGAAATTGAGTACATATAATTTTCACTGATATATTAAGGCTTGATTCATATAAATTTTTTTCCGAGATTACAGAATTTAACTGAGTAATTTTTCCCCCCTCCTCTCAAGCTCCGCTTTTTCTTCTCCTCTCTGGCTTGCGTTTTCGTTTCTTGGCGATAACTGTTCGAAAAAACTCACAATTAATAGGAATACCTGTTACAAAGATTCAAAGCGAAACGAAAGTAACAAAATGGTGACAGTATTGCGATTGCATGTTACAATAGTGTATGGCATAGGAACACTATTACAAATGAACAAAAAATAATATACATACATTATTTCTGTGCAATTCCCCTAAAGGATTGCATTATTACGGTAAGCAAGATGATTATTGAAATATATCTGTTTCCTGTTATTACGCAGCCGCTTAACCGCACGGCTGTTCCGCTAATGTTAATTTGTACCAATTTTTGTACAAATGTATAATTTTTCAAATTAGTTTATTTTCTTCTTATTCCTTCCTTCCTCTTTTACCTTGAGGTGTCGAGGATTTTTCTACATTTAACCGCTACAGTATTGAGGATAAGGTGGCATAGCCTATGTCTCCCGGTGTATCCTGTGTCTGTAGACGTGTGTGTTCACGGGTCGGTTTGCCTGTTCTGGGGAACGCAAAAATAACC
Source organism: Typopeltis vanoorti (assembly GCF_054136105.1). Classification (NCBI taxonomy): domain Eukaryota; kingdom Metazoa; phylum Arthropoda; class Arachnida; order Uropygi; family Thelyphonidae; genus Typopeltis; species Typopeltis vanoorti. Next base: position 92,654,949 of record NC_143554.1, read on the forward strand.
TATCGCCATATGAGACCGGCTAACTCACCTTTAGTCGAAAGAGATCAAAGGGCTTCGTCTATGCTGACTGAGCTACGGAGGCTCCAAATTATTTTATCATATGACAAAACCTTATTAATGAATGGCAGTACTAGTGCAGAATAGACCATTCCCGAGAAAATTTAAACATGTTCCTATCATGTAATTCTATACGTTTGGAACATTACAGAACAACTTAATAAACTTGGCGCTCTTTGGTAGTTTTTAAAATGTTGGACTTTGGCACGTGTCTCTCTATCCGTGTCAACAGTTGCTCAGTTTAACATAGAGCGGCGCACAAACATCGTTGCGTGAAAACAAGCATATATCAATCTCTAATCGTGCACGTGGAAAACTCCAATAGTATGTAATTACGAAACTGAAACCAGTCGTAATTTTAATGTGTAAAACACAGTTGTAAAATTATTCATAATTCTAAATTATTAAATTTTACAATTATATTTTGTCCGTGACATTCTAAATATCTAAAATTCCCGATCACGTCAGCTTCACACAATCTATAGTGCAGATTTATGTATAATGAACTATGTCATTATACAAGGGTGCTCTCGTGTTAATGTTTCGCTGAACGAGATGAATATATTGAATTAAGAAAACATAATTTCGCAACAGTTGTAGTATTATGAATAGACTGGTGGTGTTAGTTAATTATTTGTCTTTTCTTAGGCATGAAAGGTGCCTCTACATGATTTTTAGATCATCTTTAGGTTTCTATATTTTTATAGGGTAACCCCTTTATAGATTCTTGCGGCCCTAATCTCCGTTCACTGACTATCCTTTTCCAGTATCTAATAAAAGTTTTTACATAATTTTAACATCCAGACACAATATAACTCAATTTAACAATAAGGACTTTCCCTTTCAAGATAGTTTGTAAACCAAGATTCTGCTATGGAAGATACAGGTGAAGAACTCCCATCTCTAAATTCTGGGATATCTTTTTTTTTAGGCTATTTGAAAACTAAAACGCAAAGAATATTAATGACTCAATAATTGCATGTGTTTAACTATCAGGCTAAACAATCTGTAATGAAATTCCTGACTGATGATATTCATCATCATGTGAGGTCTAGATTTTTTTTGTTACCAGGTTGGTGAATGTGTGGAATGGGTTGCTTGTGGTTATAGGTCAGTTTAAGGATAGGTATGATAGGTACAGCTTGAATACTTGTTAGCTTTTGCTTCTCGTGGTGAAATTCTGATTGGATTGTGGATGGTATGATAGGTATAATTGTGAACTATGCTGTGGGCCTCCTGCGATGTCTTTTGACACCATAGAGATACCCGTTAACAATAATAATAATAATCACATTTGTACAGATTTATATAAGCATCTCTTTTTTTTTTGTCTTCTGTGTGGAACATTTATTAATATTAAATTAAAATTCTACAAATAGTCTTTAGTTCAGGAATGTTGGCCATCCATGAACTGAAGGTTATTTTGATATTTAAGTCCAATATTCATTTTCACTATTTCAATTTTTTTTTTTTTTTTTTTTTTAGGGGTAAGAAAAAGAAGATATTTATAATATACTGTGCTGCAGTGAAAAAACAAACAAAAAAAAATGGTTTCCATTATCACATCTATGAAACATTTGTGCAAACTATATAAGCATCCTTGTCTTCCATGTGCAACATTTGTTAATATTAATGCCAAGTATTCCTCACAAAAATGGGTATGTGTTACTGTTTGATATTCTGTATGCTGGTTAGTAACTTTTTTGCTTAGTATTTTACAATACACATATTTATTATTAAATGTTGATAAGTACAGAATATTTCATATCAACTTGACCTTACTTATATATTGAAAGCTTTAGGAATAGTAAACAATTGATTATTGTTTAGCAAATAAGTACCAAATTGTTATTCCAAGTAACATCCCAGTAACATGGCAAAAAAAGCCATCCTGTAATCAAATTCTTTACTGTTCATATACATAACATAACATAATATGAAATTTCTCAAGATGAAGTATCCTTGTGATAAACTGCAACATCTCAGTCTCAAGGCACGGAGCAAGGATATCAAAAGCGTGACTGCAAATTTAAATGCTTCACGAGAATCTGTCATGCTGTAAAATTATTTTACTGTACAATTTGAAATGCCATCATTTGCTAAGTTGTACTAATAAATAACTAATTGAAATTGTCAGAAGGAAGCCTGCAATTATTTTTAAAACCTGTCTTAAAAGTTATAATCATTAGAGAGGCTTTGCTAACAGCAGATGATGTAGTTACAGGGATAGAATATGAAGAGTTTAGTAATTTCAGTGAGGATAGTGAAGATGGGGAATGATATTGATGAACTGGAGCCCAAAGGTGTAGGAGACAGGCTGGCAGACGGTAGCTCTTTTGAGGCAGTCTAGTGTGAGATTTAGCAAAGACAACAAAATATACATTTGGTTTGTTGCTCTAGGCTTTGAGGGGGGGGGGATTCCAGGGATGATGTAGAAGTTGCTGATGATGCATTAGCAACTTAGGACATGGAATTCAGGTTGAGTAATTATTATGGGAGTGTGGAGGCATAAATTGAAAGGAGGAAAGATCACAGGTGGGAATAAAATGTAATTTACACACCTACTGAGAGATAATTACTCAGTGAGAGAATTAGTAATTCTCTCACGCCTACGGAGAGATAATTACTGAGAGTAGCTTGTCACAGGATCTGAATATCTGTCCATAACTAAGGTGGCTGCTACATTGTCTCTGATTGGAGAGAGAGAGCAATCATGCAGTCTTTACTTGGGAGGTCACAAAAGATGTGGAATTTTCAGTCAAGAAGGGGTATATAAGGAACTAAATGGCAGGTGATTATGATAAGCTTATGAGGCAGCTCGAAATATTGCCATGGCATGAAATTCAGGATGTTAGCAGTACATAGGGGACAATATATATATATATTGTCAACAGATATCTGGTGAAGCAATCAGGAGGATTAATCAGATAGAAGTGAGTTGGATGAGTAGTATCATTGTTTAGGAATTCAAAAATAGAAATTGATGGGAAGGGTATGTAAAGAGAAAGGTGACTAGCTCACAAACAAGGCTCAGGCAAGAAATGTGACTAGCATTAGAATGGAAGGATAACTGTAATAAGTGTTGATGGTTGCAAGGTGACAGAAGCAGACAAAATAGTCAAGTTACTGAGTGACCAGTTTGTAAAGGTATGCCATCCTAGTGAGGATACTGCTGAGATAGGGGGATTGATGTGAGAATAGAGGTTGATGAATTGGAAGTACTTAGGGATATGGCTGTGGGATTAGATGGAATATCAGCTTGCATTTTATGAGAATGTGAAAAGGAAGTGGTAATGTGACTAGGCTGTTTAATTTAAATCCCAGCTCTGGCAAAGTCTGAAAGGAATAGAAGGAGGGCAAAATAATTCCTTTGGATAAGTAGGTTCCAGTATCAAATTACAGAACAATCAGTATTATAGAGAATTCAGGAATGGATGGATATAAGGAGCAGCATGGTTTTGTGAAGGGGTAGATCATGTGTTATTAATTTACTAATTTATAATAGCATGACAGCTAAGTCAAGTATGGCTACATGATTATACTATTGGAATTTGCAAAAGTATTGGACAGAATATCACATGGAGCTCTGTTATGCAAATTAGAACCAATGGAGCAAATTGGATATGAAACTGGTGATATGGTTCAATTCCAATTTCTCTCTTCCATGTGATCTTTCTGCTTTCCAATTTATGTCTCCATAGTTGAAGTCTTCCATAATTGTTACTCAGTCTACATGCATTGTACTAATTTGCTGATTCATGTCTTCCATATCATCACCCCTGGCAGCAACAAACTGTATTTGTCATACTGGCTTCAATCTCACACTAGATTACCTTAAAAGAACTGCCAACTGTATTTGTCATATTGGCTTCAATCCAGAGGCATAGCTGGGGGGGGGGGTCTGCCTCGGGTGGCACTTTGAACCTTTTTTGAACTTTTGCAGTTAATTCTAAAATATAGTCTCAAGAACCCATTTCCAAATATTGTAATACTACTGCAAATTTCAATTCACAATTGTTGTAAGTGTTGCTAATTGTGAGAGGAGTTTTTCTAAATAAAATCGATTAAGAATTACCTACATCACTGAAATAGACTTTGCTAATGTTGTCGATGATTTTGCTAACAGAAAAGCAAGAAAAATAACATTTTAGAATGTTGAGATTAAAGTTTTACTTCAAAAATAAACATAATGTTTGAATTTATTTCCTTGTACGTCGTTTTGACTTTTTGTAGTATTTTGGTGTGTATTGAGAGGGATGGCAAACTCAGGGACCACCCCAGGTGGCAAAAGCTCTAGCTACACCACTGCTTCAATCTCACACTAGATTACCTTAAAAGAACTGCCATCTGCCCAACTGTATTTTACTCTTTTTTGGCTGCAGTTCATATTGTCAGCAGTACTCTTCTCCCATCATATCTTCTTGATCCTCCCTGAAAATGCTAAACCCTTCACATTCTATCTCTGTAATAACTACATCATCTGCTGTTAACAAATCCTCTCTAATACCTATAACTTTTGGTAAGGCTGCACCAACTAATACCAAAAACTCCTTCCTCTTAATCCTGATTTTTTTTAGCAACAGTATATAGAAACTGTAGCATCCATGTATGTCCCCAACCACCTTTACATCCTGAATTGGCTACCCATTTAATATTGTTGCTTCAGATGAGAGACTATATTTTGCATTTTTTGGTCATTCATGCACTCGCTCACCTCCTGGGTGCCCACATACACTCACCACTGAATCAGTTCCATTCACCCTATTTGCTTTAGTTTTCCTGACTGTGCTTCCACACTCTCAGTGAACATAGCTCTCTAGACACCTAACTCTAAATCCATTCAAGTGCAGTCCATCAATATTATCTGACTGTCAAATTCAAACATGGGTCCGCAAACTGTACATATTTTCTTCTATACAAACTGCATATTCATTTGCTATCAATGCTCTCTTTCTCAATTTATCTCTGTCATAGCATAGCAGGAGACTTTCAATCTTTTTTTTTTTTCACTTCTTCCAATAACTTTTTCATATCCTCCCTCATATAGTAATTCTCATCTCTCAGGTCATTAGTGCCAGCCAAAACAATCAGTTCTTTCACCTTACCTTTTTGCATCCTACTTGATCCACACTCATTGTGCTGATTTTCTGATGCATGTCTTCCACTCGTTCCTTACTTTCCCATGGCATGTAGCAGCAGCCAGTTGTATATTTTGCCCTATTGGTCAACTGCGGTTAGGTTGTGTACCTAACCTCAGATGACCTGCTGTCTATACCCCCATCTTTCTGATCCCCCCCTACTCTTTTTTTTTTTTTTGCTGCAATTCACCTACTGTCACCAGTAGTACTCCTTTCAAATTCTGTTCTCTCTGAAAATACTATACACCATCACATTCTTTTCCTATAAGTATATTATCTGCAGTCAGCCAAGTCTTACTAATTGCTGTAGCTTTTGGTGAAGTTGCACCAACCAGCACCAAAAACTTCTCCCTTTATTCCTGATATTATTCCACTTCATTCCAGAAAATTTCAACTGGGTTTAGATTGGGGGCTCTCTGTTGGCCAGTCCATTAGTGACACATTTTTATCATCAGACTAAGCCAATAGTAGACTTTGATAGTGGGGCACAGTCTTTCATGAACAGGTATAGTTTGGTAGAATTTCATAAATGGAGGAAGTTCAGTGCTGTTTTGAATGTGGAGTTATACTTCTCTTTATTCAAGATAATACTAATAAAAACCAGTGAATCAGTTCCATACCATACTAAGTAAAGAAATGTGGTATCATCATCACATTTCTTTTACCATGCTTAATAGTTGGAAACAGTGCAGTCTAATTCCAGTGGATCATTTCCATACCATATCATGTGAGACATCCTTTTATTTCTCTCATCATACTTATATTGGGATTAAAATTAAATATGGAGAAGACATGCTGTCATCTCTGTATTTGCTGGACAGACACCAGATTCAGGCTCTCCTATCCAATGAAAGCAGACTTTAGCTAGATTCATTATTATGTTCTTGTTTCCTGAGGCCACTTTTTGTGGTTTTTCACTGCAGATGTCATGCTGTCACTATGTACGAACAGGAATTTATGGATGTCAGCTTAGCCATAGAGATTCTCTATGTGCAGTGATCCTGTGTCCACACAGTTACACAATTTTGCATGACCTTAGGTCTTTTGGTGATTGCAGATGTTCAAGGAGTCATTTGACACACATGAAACTGATTCAGATCTCTTTCTGTTAAAAGTTGTTCCATGATGAAGTTCCATTTCAGTATTTTCATTCAGTTTCCAATTTGAATTATTATTTCATATTACTGTACAAGCTGAGTTCTGTAGTATGAAACTATCATGTTTGAAGTATGCTTAGTTCAAAATGAATGCTGTGCTTATTAATGCATTGTGTATCTTCATTTAATGCATTTATATAATTTGGATGATTTCTATTTGCATGTTATTGTGTGTGCTCTAAAGCTTTGTGTATCTTCATTGAATTCATATATATAATTTGGATGACTTATATTTGCATGTTATTGTGTGTGCTCTTCTGTTTGGTGTTTTAATATATTTATTTTTAATCTTATGTTGATTCCAAAAAAACAGGTAGATATGTATGCAAACTTTCCTGTCATTCCCCATCTAACAATATGTTATCATTAAACCATTTTCAATAGAACCTTCAGCCTATGTTCCAACTAGGCTTCTCTCACAGCTGAGCTCTTTATTCACCATATCTTCCTGTGCACTGGCTACATTGCCAAAAAAAAAAAAAGATTAAAAATATGTTTTTTTTTCTATCACTTTACATATCTCTCTTAGCATACAGATTATAGTCAGTGGCATAGCTAGAGCTTTTGCCGCCCGGGGCGGTCCCTGAGTTTGCCACTCCTCTCCATACACACCAAAAATATTACAAAAAGTCAAAACGACGTAGGGAAAGAAATTAAAACACTATGCTTATGTTTATTTTAGTTGTAAGTGTAGTTGTTGAAAACTAATTATTAATTAAGCAATAAAATTACTAAGTTAACATAAATAGAAGAATCGTTGAAAATTAAAGTGTCTCACGTGAAAAGTGCCGCCCGGGGCGGATGTCCCCTCCGTACCCCCCCCAGCTACGCCACTGATTATAGTACTGCTGTTACTATATCAAGGGCACCTCAGAAAAAATAGTGAGAACTCTTAAAAAATGCAATATTTACACTGCTTTCAAACTTCACTGGATGCTAGCAGCTCTAAGCTTCTCTCTTAACGATCCAGTTCCTCTCCTCTATTCTGTGTTCCAGGTTTTTACATGGTTCATTGTTCTTGCAACTTCTCATATTAAGGACAGACTTGGAGATCTGTGAACATCCACTTTGCAGAACATAAAAAATACATTCTTTGCCACAACTATAATCAAAATTTCAGAATGAAGAAAGATTACAAAAATGTGTTATAATACTTCATTTAATCATGTAACATGGAAAAAAAAAAGCCTATATATATATATATATATATATATATATATAGATAGATAGATAGATAGATATAAAATGATAAGCCTTTTTATGTAACGTTTTTGTGTCACATTTTTTGTAAAGTTATTTGAAACGTTTTGAAACTCGGGCTACCCTGAGTGTCGAGTCTTCAAAATTCGAGTTATCAGAATTCAAGGAGAACTGGCCTACCAGTCTGGAACTCGGGGGGGGGGGGGCAGAGCCTCCCTAGTATATATATATATAAACTTTGAAAATTTTGAAAACTAACCGGAAAGCTTATGAGAATACAATCTTTGGCATTGGAGTTACCTTAGCTTGCACTACTTAAGACTGAGCACTGTCCAGGTGTTCACATATTCACCTTTTATTAATTCTTTTGATTAAGGTTTAAATGGCCTGACAACTGTTTTTGAACTGGTTTATTTATTTATTTGTTTATTAGGGATTAGGCAGAAACCCTAAAATGACAAGAATCTTCATTCAATACCAAAGCAATTCTGCTTCAGAGAGTTGTATTTTTCATAATTGAACAGTGGCCAGTGCATAAGAGTAATTATCAACGAAGAGCCTAAATGTATTCATTTCAGCATTGTAAAATAAGCAGATCAATCCATATTTTATACACTACTTAAAAAATTTGGAAAGTTTCTTAAGTAGTGCAAGTTAAGGCAATTCTAATGCCAAAGACTATATTCTCATAAGATTCCTTGTCTTTATTTCTCTCTCTCTCTCTATATATATATATATTTGGCTACAAAATAAGCATCTATCTTTAATATCTTGTACTTCTGTTTATTTTGCATTACAAGAATAAAGACTTTTAGGATCATCTTTGATAAAAAGAGAAAACAAAATTTTACTTTCCTTAAATATAATAACTGTCAAATATTAAAGTAGATAGCAAAGAAGTTTCAGTTTGAAATAAGGGAGTTATTGAAATGGAGGATATTATGAATTCATCCATATTTTATAACTGAATGTAGAAGGAAGCTTAAAGTTTTGAAAATTTACTAGAGAGTTTGAAAGAACATAACTTTCCCAGAAGCCTCCTAGTAAATGTTTGAAAATATGAATTTTTTTTTTTTTTTTTACATTTCTTGCTTTTGTTTGTTTCCATATTTTGCTATAAAATCTGGATAAATCTTTAATAGTCTCTATTACAATATTGTACTTAAGATAAATATAAGCCTCTGAGCTCTATAGTTTAATATTTTATTATGCATCTGCCGAGAGATCACGTATGATGAATATAGCTGACATGGGTTAATTATAGTACTGAATGAATTTTTTTTATTTCCACTTGTAGCTCGAAGTTTTTTTAACTTGGTCAATTTGAAGCCTAATCTTTGATAAAATCCAATTCGAAACTGCTGTCAGGCTGGTGAAACTTAATCACTGTACTAATAAATGGAAAATATCCAGGTTGCTGGCCAGAGTTCTTGTGGTTTAAATAGTCCACACCAATTCCAATTGGGAAATTCCAGTCATGTTCTCCTAAACTCTGTTTAGGAGAACATGACTTATTTAATTAGTTTTCAAATTTACTGTGGTAAATTTCGAAACTTCAGTTTCTTTCTACATTTGGCTATAAAATATAGTTGAATCCATAATTTCTTCTGTTTCAAAATTATCATTTAATTTTGTAAAGAGCATTGTATTTAAAAAGCAATACAGCATAAAAAACTATCGCTATCCTTAGGGGATCTTAATGACCTACCACAACTACAAAGCAGTTATTAAGATCACCTAAGGATAGCGTCGCTTTCTACAAATATGCAGGTGTATAGCATACCATGTATGTGTGGATTTACCTACATAGGCCAAACTTCAAGAAGCCTAGAAATTCGAAAGAAGGAACATATCGGAGATGTCAATCATAATAAAACAGACACCTCAGGGTTAGCACATCATTTCTCAACTTTAAACCATTCAATAGATTGGGATAACAGTTCCATGCCATATATCGAAGAGGATTTTAGATGTAAAATTTTTAAAGAAGCTGCAGTAGTCCTATGAACAGGAAATAATCTCAATAGAAACCAGGGAATAATATTAAAAGACGTGTGGAAAAATCTGTTAAATTCATTAAGTTTAATGGAACTAAATTACGTGGAAAATTATAAAACATGACTTAATAACAATAAGTCTTCACGCCTTATGTGTGTGATGTCATGCATGCTCTCCAATTTGTCTAACTCTTTTTAAACCATTCATTCCTTTGTTTTTTGCATTTAATACTAGCATAACCTTTCTCGTCTTGACAAAGCTAGACAGTTGCAGCTAGCGAAACTAGTAGATGATTTGTATAAATGTTTATTAAATCCATAGTCTTAAAAATCAAATAATATGTTTCAATTTTAATGAAAAGGACCAAATAACAACTTTCAGGTAGCATACTTTTGATTAAAACAGGTGTGTGTTAAATTTTTTTAGTAAAAAGTATAACAAACAGTGTATTTATTTATTTATTTTTTTTTTGTTTTTATAAGGTCTCTGTCAAGATGCCAAGAAAAGATCTATACATTAGCAGATAAAACTGGCTTACTTGACAAAATGAAAAGTCAACTATATAACACCACTCATCATCAGCTGGGAGAGATAACTGGTGTTCCAAAATCTACAATTGCATGTTTGTTAGGCCAGCAGGACAAATTGTGAGAAGAATGGGCATTGCTCAGTGGACAACAGGAAAAATCCAAAAAAAAACGGAAGTGAGAAGTCAAGGATCCAGACATTGCGGAGGCTCTCAATCAAGGTTCTCTATTGTAACTGGATGAGGTGTGCCTGTTAATGTTCAAGTGTTAAAAACCAAATCAGAAGAGTTAGCTAGAAAGCTGGACCGTGTGAGCTTTAAATCTACAGATGGTTGGTTGGTTATCATGATGGAAAATCAGAAGCTGTTGGTTATTGGAAAAAGCACCAAGCCTTGATGCTTTACAGAACTTAGAAGGGGTAGTTTGCCAGTTCTGTATTATGCCAACAAGAATGCATGGATGAATTCTGTTATTTTTCAGAAATAGCTAATGAGTTGGGATGCAGAATTGCAATGAAATTCAAGAAAAAGTCCAAAAGGACAACTGTGTGGCACACCTTCAATTAGATTGTTTGAAATTTCTTCCTGCTAACACCACATCCCTGGTACAGCCACTGGACATGGGAATCAAAAAAAAAAAAAAAAAAAAAAATTGAAGACATTATATCTCAGAAGGTTGATACACTACATTCTTGAAACAATTGAAGAAAACCTACTGACATCATCTTCAGTGGCCAAAGAAATCAGTGCAAAGGTTACCATTTTACAGGCAGCACAGTTTGTTGCAGATAATTCATGAGAAATAAGTAGCAAAAGAATTCTTTGCTCATTTAAGAATTCAGACCAGGAAATGCCAGATATGACTGACATATCTGGAATGAAAATGAAATCATTTTGGAACTGCAACATGTCAGAAATTATGAAGAGTTTTTATTCACTGATAGTAGCCTTCAATGTTACAATGAAAATGAAGATTGTGAGGATGTGATTGTCGAACAAATGGAAACAAAACACCTGAAGACCCCAGAAGATATGGAAAGTAATGAGGATAACACACTTGAACATGAGCGAGTAACTAACCAGGAAGCCATGAAATTTATTGCTGAATTACAATGCTACTTTATGCAAGAAGGCAATGAAATCAGTGCTTTATCTGAATTAGATACCTAATTCAGATAAAGCACTGATTTATCTGAATTAGGTATCTGAATTATTTTCCCTAACAATAATTTTCTCCAAAATAATTGTTAGGGAAAATACTCTTCTTTCATAGATACCCACTATAATTAACCTTTTTAGGGATACTGATACATATGTGTATGTATCAGTTGATACATACACATATGCATGTGTATGTTTAGTTTTTTAAACTTTTTGGGATATTTTAGCTTTTTTCATAAAATTTTGCATAATTGGGACAGTCGCTTAATTGAGACAAAGTATCCTAGTCCCGATGTGTCCCAATTAACTGAATCCATTGTAAGGAGGAGGAGTGAGGGCTGAATCATGAGTTGCATGCAGTTAATTCTCATGATAATGAACACCACTATAGCAAATTCACTCACTATAGAAAATTATCTAAATACATAGCTAAAGCTCTATAGCATCAATATTCTGTATAGAAATTCAGTATATCAAACTACTGTATTTCATTGGTTCCTTACAAGTTTGTATAGTAACTGTTGACTGTATGTTGGACTGATGTGTTAACAGTTAGTAAATAGTTCGCCAGCTACTTATCTTTAAATTTAAATTATCTAAATACATAGCTAAAGCTCTATAGCATCAATATTCTGTATAGAAATTCAGTATATCAAACTACTGTATTTCATTGGTTCCTTACAAGTTTGTATAGTAACTGTTGACTGTATGTTGGACTGATGTGTTAACAGTTAGTAAATAGTTCGCCAGCTACTTATCTTTAAATTTCTATCACCAAATTCGCAGTGGTCTTAGGGCTTGTTTTCCTCTGGATGTTCTAGTTTTTTATCTAAAAAAAAAAACAAAAAAAAAACCCAATAAAAATAAACCCTAGTTTTTGTAGAATTTACAGTTCAGTACAGTAGAAATTTAGTAATTTGTGGAATTCATGCCTGTTGCCACTCTGTCGTGTTTCCATATACAAGTAGAAAGATGGTGCATCACCATATTAACTTCTTGTTAAGTGTAATTTATTTTGCAGCCAAGTGCCAATCTTTTCTACAATTCTCTCATCCAGAATATTTTAATGATATGGTGATACACCATTTTCCTACTTCTATATTGATTTAGTTCTTGTTGTCTCCATGTGTCTAGCTCCCACTGATGAGATCTCAACAGTTGAAACCAGTCTAAGTAGTAATTCCTTTCAAAGTGCGTGGAAATGTATTTGTTCTGAAGGAAGTTACTGTGAATTATAGAATACAAAATGAGGCAATCTAATGTGTAGTTATGTGCCTCTATATATGAGTAGCTTATCTTGAAGTTACTTCACATGTTTATGCTTGGTAAAGATAAAAAAAACAAAAAAGCAAGTATATAATTTCTTATTAAGTATAATTTTGTGTGAATCCAAGGGATTATGCTGTGAAACTTCTTACAGTAACATCTGTAAAATTATTGTGTTTGATTTATTAGAATAATTTTGCTTACAGGTCTATGAAGATGCAATTAGATCTGTAGAAGAAGAAAAAGGAATAATAAAGGATTATGCAAGTCAAAGAGAACTTACAGTTCCGAAAGTCAGTATATATATATATATATATATATATATATTAAAAATTGTGCATTCATTTATATTCTGTTTTAATGACTGTATGGTTATATTCCTTTAAAACAGTAAATGAATAAACCTACTTAAAATTAATAATTTAAACAAATTTTAGGGTACAAGAGACTGTAGTCCCAGTGAGATGATAATAAGGCATCAAATATTTGATAGGATAACAGAATGTTTCAAAAGACATGGAGCAGTGACAATAGATACACCAATTTTAGAGCTGAAAGTAAGTCGGAATACCACAGTTTAATCTTACTGCATAATTTAAGTATATTAAAGAAATAATGAAAGCATTAAATAATACAGTAGACGGTGCTTATTATGATCACTTTAGGACAGTCGCTTTTTGATAATGATAACTGACTGATAACATTAAGCAAAAGGATTTAAAAAATTGCATAATTTATTTCAATTTATTGTTGTGAACATTATTTAATTTAATTTATTGTTATAAACAACTTTTTAATAATCAACAACATAAAATTTATTTTAAAAACTTATCTAGTGTTGTCTGTCGTGTCTTTGAATATAGGAGTTCATGAATAAATTGCTCATACTCATACGGCTTTCAAAGTTTGTCGGTCTATGTTGCACACTGCAATGAAGTATTCTCATAGAGCTTCTTGAATTGATTGGAGGAGCTTCTAAAATTTGTTCTTCTATACTTGTATTAGATTCACTTTCTTCTATTAGTTTAAAGTTCTCATCAGAAGCAGCTTGGCATATTTCTGACGCTGTCATTGTAGCCATCACTTCGACATTGTTATCAATATACCAATTTACAAATTCTTCTTTTGACATACCATCTGGGGTTTTCTCAAAAATTTCATTTATAAGATATTCAAATTCTTCTGAAGAAGGAGTTTCAGAGTTTGTCTTAAAAAAACCCACCTTTTTTTGGAAGCAGTATTTTCAATAATCTTCTCTGAGTTCTAGTAGCAAGGCTTATACGTTGGTCATACATAACTGGTAATTAGCTTATGGAATTAACAATGCATATAAAGTATATTAATTAAAAGCAACTTTAATGAATGACTTCTATATTTCGGCAACGTCACGTTGCCATCTTCAGGAACATAAAAATATGGTATGTGCATGCAGGCACTAACAAAAGCAAATGAGGAAGAAAGCAAGAAACTAATATTGTTCCTAAAGTCCTAATGGTGCCCTCTGGCAGGCTAATTTGGTTGTCTTGGCCGTTGGGCTGAAGTTCTCATAATGTAAGTCTCTGAAATTTGGGGTAGTTTCATGCACCCAAATTTGTTGAGGTTTGGAACATTTTTTAGAGCTGCTGATGATTCCTTGAATAATCTTTCATATATTTAAACTTGCTACGGTGTATTATTTTAGTTTTCTTCCAACAAATTCTATGGTGGGTATCTAAGGCATGGTCTGCTAGCCCAGAGTGGCTGTACTGGTGAAACAGGATGTAGTCTTTGTGTTCTGAAATCCTGATATTTGCTGTCCTGCCTGTTTGGCCAAAGTAGGACAATTTGCAGCTGCAAGGGACCTGGTATACATCAGGTAGGTCTAGGGGGGAGAGTGGTTGGTCTTTGGTAGAGTGGATAAGGGATGCCAACTTTTTATATGGTCTGTAACAAGAAGTAAGGTCATATTTTTTGAGGATATTGGTTATTTTCTTAGAGGTGTCCTGGATGTAGGGGATGGTGATAGATTTAGTGTAATCTTTATTGTGGAGGGGGGGGGGGGTTGTGGTTTACTGGTTTTAGTATTTTTTGGATTTTTTGGGGGTTATAGCCATTGGCTAAGAAAGTGTTGAGAATGTGGTTTAGTTCAGTGGTTAGGGCCTTGTCATCTGAGCAGATTAATTCTAACTATAAAACCTGAATTTAAAGCCAGAAGCATTCACCGCACTTTCACGTGGCCACAATTTCGCCCTAGCTCCTAAAAGAATACCTGCCGAGGAAATCATGACCCAAATAGAACGTGGGATTCGCAACCTTCCTAACAATATTGCCAACAACGTCAGACTGGATGTAGCCGGTGTTCTCACCAAAGCAAAACCTCCAAAAACCAACTTATCCAGAAACGAATATGCAGCCCTACTAGAAATGAAGAAAAACAAGAAAATAGTAATCACCAAAGCGGATAAGGGAAACGCCACTGTGGTGCTCAATCAAAAGTACTTTAGTACTAGACCATACTACTTACCTCCCTATTGAATATAATCCTACCAGCTCTCAGATTAGAACTCTCCACAGACTCCTTAAGAAAGTCACTTCTTGGCCTGTGGAAGTCACTAACAAACTAAAACCTTATAACTCTAGAACCTCCCCCCCCCCCGATTATATGGACTCCCAAAAATACATAAACAAAATGTGCCATTACGTCCCATAGTGGATGGCATTGATTCCCCCACATATAAATTAGCCAAACATTTTGCCAAAACGCTCACACACTATACTGGCAACACACCATCACACATAAAAAAACTCGGCCCACTTTAAAGCCAGTGTAGAAAACCTCTCACTCCAACACACTGACATAATGGTCAGTTTTGATGTCTCCTCCCTATTCACTAATGTCCCACTCAAAGAAACCCCCTAGAGCTCATCCAAGCCAAGTTTCCTCCCGATATCTCAGCCCTATTTCAGTTTACAATGAACTCAGGCTATTTCGTTTGGCAAGGAAAATTCTACAAACAGATAGAGGGGACATCCATGGGTTCGCCACTTTCCCCACCCTTGGCCAATTTCTTTATGGAAACCTTTGAAGTGAAAGCCTTAAACTCCGCCCCACAAAAACCCACTATTTGGCTTCGATACGTTGATGATGTGTTCGCTATTTGGCCAAGTGGCTCAGATACACTCCACTCCTTCCTAACACACTCAAACAACCAACACCCCAGAGTCCAGTTCACCTTAGAAAAAGAGGAAAACAACACCCTCCCCTTCCTAGACACTTTAATCACTCGCCAGCTTGATGGATCTTTGGTTTTCTCTGTTTACAGAAACCCCACCCATACTGGCAGATACATTCACCAGCAATTCCCCCCCCCCCTCCACAACAATATGGGGTTATAAAAATACTATATAACAGGGCAAAATTAATCTGCTCAGATGACAAGGCCCTAACCACTGAACTAAACCACATCCTCAACACTTTGGAGGCTATAGCCATTGGCTATAACCCCCAAAAAATCCAAAAAATACTAAAACCAGTAAACCACAACCCCCCCTCCTCCCCTCCACAATAAAGATTACACCAAATCTATCACCATCCCCTACATCCAGGGTACCTCTGAGAAAATAACCAATATCCTCAAAAAATATGACCTTACTTCTTGTTACAGACCATATAAAAAGTTGGCATCCCTTATCTGTTCTACCAAAGACCAACCACTCCCCTTAGACCTACCTGGTTTATGCCAGGTCCCTTGCAGTTGCAAATTGTCCTACTTTGACCAAACAGGCAGGACAGCAAATATCAGGATTTCAGAACACAACGGCTACATCCTGTTTCACCAGTACAGCCGCTCTGGGCTGGCAGATCATGCCTTAGATACCCACCATAGAATTCGTTGGAAGAAAACTAAAATAATACACCGGAGCAAGTTTAAATACGAAAGATTATTCAAGGAATCATCAGCAGCTCTAAAAAAGTTCCAAACCTCAACAAATTTGGGTGCATGAAACTACCCCAAATTTGGGAGACTTACATTATGAGAACTTCAGCCTAACGGCCAAGACAACCAGATTAGCCTGCCAGAGGGCACCATTAGAACTTTACGAGCAATACTGGTTTCTTGCTTTCTTCCTCATTTGCTTTTGTTAGTGCCTGCATGCACATACCATATTTTTATGTTCCTGAAGATGGCAATGTGATGTTGCCGAAATATAGAAGTTATTCATTAAAATAATGCCTTTAATTAATATACTTTATATTAATTCCATAAGCTAATTACCAGTTAGTCTTCTCTGAGACTTGCTTCAATGACATTGTTACCAAATGCAGTGCAACAAGAAGGGAAATCTTTTTTTGCAATTGCACTTGCATTAGATTGGTCTTTTATATAATCAAGTTCAGCTATAATTCTCGCACAAACTTCCCTGCGCTTTGAAAAGCTTGTATGTTGCCTTAGTCACATGGTTGAATTAACGATGTAGTGTTTGAAGGCAAAAAATTACTTTGATGTTCTCTAATGATAAATTGTTTGTATGTGTGCAGTGCAGTTGTCTACTAACAAGAGTTTTCACTTTAATTTAAGATCCCACTTAACTAACCAATTGTTGAAAATTTCATTAGTCATCCAAGCATTTTCACTAGAACAGTAATCAACAGGCAAACTTTTGACACCTTTAAAACACTGGGGATTTTTACTTTTTCCACTCATTAGGAGCTCTCGGTTCTCACCTTTCATATTAGCACAAAAAAGTACTGTCAAAGAATGCACTTTTGAAGATTTAAATACTTTAGTACTTTCATTTTTAAACAAATAAGTATGCTCAGGCATTGCATGAAAATAGAGTCCTGTTTCGTCTGCATTATAAGTATCCTCAGGAGAATATTCAGCAATAATTTTTGGCCACTCGGTCTTAATCCATGCCTCAGCTGATAAAAAATCAACACTTTTTCTTTAACCATGAATACACTTGTACACAATATTCTATCGCTTTTTCCACCTGTTCAACCATCCATCAGTTGCTGTGAAATTTTCTTTGCCCATTGTTTTTGCAATTTCTTCTGCTTTTTGATGCATCAAAGGGCCATTAATCGAAGCATCTTTTTCGCGAACAATACTAAACCAAATTTCTAATGCTGATTCAACTTGAGTATCCTTACCAGATCGGGATATCTTCCGATCTATCTTCTTTTTAGTAAGAGCTGAAGTTTCAATGTTTGATTTGTTTTTTAAGATCTTATGCAAGAGTGGTTGTGAAATTTTTAAATGTACAGCCGCACTACGCTGACTCATTTTGGGCAACTTATCATAGCACTCCAAAAAAAAATTCTTTGCTTTTCTTGAAAAGATAAATTTTTACATTTTTTACTTGCTTCTGCCATAATGCTAAGGGCTGTTTTAACAAGCACTTAAAGTCAATACTGAAAGAGAACATGAAAATAAACTCGAAAAATCACAATTAGACTGTATTTATACCCCCCCCCCTTCCTGCATTTGCCTGGAAGATTTAAGATTTATGGATGATTAAGATTACTCACCTACATTTACCTGGAAGATATAAGATTTACGGAAGAATAAGATTAAAGAAAGTAACAAAAAAAGTCAGATTTCGACAAATGTTCTTTGTCAAATTTTCTCCTGATTAACCCTTGTTTCGTAGAATCCTGAGATGCAAAAGGCTAAACATTTGAGGATTTTGATAACAATAACCCGAACTTTGATTATAATAGATGGATTATTTTTAATTCATTTTAAATGCTGTGTTTTGGGACCGACTGATTTTGATAACAATAGCCGATTGATAATATTATCCACAATCACAATAAGTGGATTCTACTGTATATAAAAAAATTACCTTTTAAGTAAAATGTTTTGAAGTAACCATATATATAATAATCCAGTATCCTAAGTTAAGGAAGACAGTCTTCATCCACAAACCATTTAACTGTATAGATTATTATTATTATTATTACTACTACTACATGACACCTCCAAGGACCCATTGAGTGAGGGCACTCGACAACTGTCTGTCCACCACTCTGTTAGTATTATTCCCTTATGGTTAAGCAATTTGGTCTTCTTTCGTTAAGTCCTTTTGGACAATTTTCAATTTCTTTATGGAAAATTATTAATTCCTCATTGAAAAATTAGTCAGCAGATTAATTTAATATATTAATATTAAATTAATTTAATATATTAATTTATTTATTATTAGGCATCCATAGTTTATGGGATCTGATAATGTTTAGCTATCGAACACTGAGCACAAAAGTGACAGTTATTTCATCAGCTAAGTAAAGATTCTAAATATTGTCAATCCGTTTATATATATTCAGATAAAATTGTTAATAAAGTTATTTTTGTTTTTGTAGTAGTGGCAAAGTTGAGATTCACATAATATGGACGTATAGCATGTTGAAAGTTTATTTTTCACTTGGTTAGACTATAATAAATTTAGTTTAATCCTTTATCCAAGTGTGAGCAAACAAAGTTTGCGCCTGAAAGTATCTTCAGGACTGGGGTAAGGTGGAACAACACCAGGGCAACTCCTTGCAAAGGTGGAGCAAGCTACCAACAATCCTATCTCTGTATCTCCCATAATGCAAAACACATCTCCTTGTGGATATGTCTAATGTTATGCATTAAGGGAAGGGCCACTACCCAGACTAGTTTCGACCTTTATTGAGGTCTCTTCAGTGGGAGCCAGGCCCAAGTGGAGATACCAGGCTGAAGCATTAGCAAGTCATCTCTACCTATAGGAGTTGCTAAATGGTGTGCCACCCTTTTTGAATAAATTACTCTGGATTTAGAGAAAGATTTGCCCTGGTGTTGTACCACCTTACCCCAGTCCTGAAGATACTTTCAGGCGCAAACTTTGTTTGCTCACACTTGGATAAAGGATTAAACTAAATTTATTATAGTCTAACCAAGTCAAAAATAAACTTTCAACATCTTTCTTTAAATCCAGAGTAATTTATTAAAAAAGGGTGGCACACCATTTGGCAACTCCTATAGGTAGAGATGACTTGCTAATGCTTCAGCCTGGTATCTCCACTTGGGCCTGGCTCCCACTGAAGAGACCTCAATAAAGGTCGAAACTAGTCTGGGTAGTGGTCCTTCCCCTAATGCATAGCATTAGACATATCCGCAAGGAGATGTGTTTTGCATTATGGGAGATACAGAGATAGGAGTGTTGGTAGCTTGCTCCACCTTTGCAAGGAGTTATCCTGGTGTTGCACCACCTTACCCCAGTCCTGAAGATACTTTCAGGTGCAAACTTTGTTTGCTCACACTTGGATAAAGGATTAAACTAAATTTATTATGGACGTATAGCATGTTTGTAACAGAAGAACATTATTGTGAATGTGCTTCTTGAGCACAATGTTCTGCTGTGAATAAAATAAAGATCATGTGCTCATACAGAAAACTCATAATTGTTTTCTGTTGGCGCATATGATCTTTGTTTTATTTATGTGTATAAATTTCATGTAACACAGATATAACAGAATTTGTCCAGATAGTTTTGTCATTTAACATTTGCCACATGTATTGAACAGTCAAGAAAATAGTTTACAGGTGACTAGGCTCTTGTGGTATTTTTGCAGTGAAGGAGATACAACATATATAATTTGTTAAAAATGCAATTGGGCATATATTCAGATAAAACTTGAGGATCAAGAGACACTATTAGTACCAAATAAAGTTTCCTACACATGTTGAACAATTTGGGAAATAGATTAACCAGTCTCTTCCTTTTGCTGTTTTGATGGGGTAGTGTGCTGAAAAGCCTTGGAGAAATTGTTCTTTTTTGCATAACCACTGTGCAAAGGAAATATGTGCTAAGAATAAAAATGAAATTTCCTATCCACGTCTTCCCTAAGTCCTATTGCTCACATAAGCCCAATCTCCCTACACCACTAGAATTGCTTGATATAATTGTTTCATCTGATTTGGAATGTGATGTTAATATAAGTGATTCTTAGTAGTCTGAAACTGAGAATGAACTACAGTATATTATACAAAGCAAATTAAATGAACTAATGAAAAAATTATAGATACTCATAGATACTACCGAGATTTGAGATTAAAAAAAAAAAGTTCATTTTCTCAGTTGTGAAACTGAATTAACATCATACCAAGTAAAACATTGCCACTATGTAGCAGACCACCTTTCATGCTTTTAGATGAAAGTGAGCAACCTCTATGCACATGGTGCTCTTGGTTGAGGGTCATGTGCCAAGGCTATATGTTACAGTAATATTGTACTGAACTGTTCTTATTTAGCATTGACACAAATTATTTATTTATTTGCATACTTATTTATTTGTACAAAATTGTAGCAAAATCATTCCTATTCACTATTGGAACATATCTGAAAAGATATCAAGGGTATTATGTAAATAAATATAATCATATGCACCTAAACTAACGACTCTTATCATTCAACTCTATTTTTAATACATCCAGAAGTTTACAAAGTTCTATGTGCCCATTAATTAGTCTCTTTTGGTCATATAGGAAGAACTGTTAATATCTACCTTGAAGAATATGAAATACATATGCTACTATTATTATAGTAAGTTAGGTAGATCAGGAGCTTTGGAAATTTCCTTTCATGCAGTCAGATGGAAGAAAAAACAATTCTACTTAGAAACTGTAATCTCAAACAAGCTTAGCTATGTTAATTTACTCTAAATTTACCCTCTAGTTCTAGAGGGTGCTCACTAGGACTTCAGTTCTTTACTTATTGTTATTAATTTTTACATTACAGTTTAAATGATTTTCACTGAATACTTGTCTTGTGGTTCGGACAAGTGCTGTGTGGTCTAAGGATACTTGAATATATATATAGCAAAATATCAGCAGTACAATAAATCCTCTTTTTAAGCAAGTTAGGCATATGCAATTTCAGACTTATGTGACTTGATATTTAGCTGTTTTGTTTTTTTTTTCTTTTTTCATGACTAATTCATAGATGTGATTAGGAAAATCTAATAAATAACCATTGAGCAAGAGTGAGCGGAGTTGATCAATCATTCTCCACACAGTGCTTGCATGACTTGCTCAGCATTCAGCCTCTTTATCCTTAGTCTCTACACTGAACTGACATTGAATAAAGCACCCATAGGTTTCATTTGTTGTAACTTCATTTTGATAGCATTTCATATAAATTTAATTAATAGAAGCCTATAACTGTCTATATTTAAATTGGGAATTTAAATATACACAGTTATTAGAGAATTATTAACAGAGTGATAAAGTGCTACATAAGCAGTCAGACAATATATGATAACAAATGTGTTGACATTAAGCAAAAAAACACCTTACTCACTATTAGACCATAAGGTGGAAAATCAATCAAAGCAATAGATCAGGCACATCATTATGTGCTGTTAATTCAACCTACACACAAAAATATAATGCAAATAATAGAAAAGTTGTAAATATGTCATTACTGTCATCATCATCAAATTCCTGACATTTACTCTCAAGGGGTGTACAGGATATGATAGTACTACATGAAAAATTTATCAATACTAACATTCTTATCTACAATTTTCCTCCAAATCAGTCTGTTCCTGTCAAGACTCTGACATTTCCAGATCTTATATTTCTATCTTCTAAGTTACTTATGACCATACCAATCCACCTATATCTTCCTCTGGGTCTTTTTCCATCCAACATGGTAGAGAACACTTGTTTTGCTAATCTTTCCTCTCCTATTTTGTATAAGTTACCATACTTCCTGAGATAAGCTCTGCTAACACATGCCTGGATGCTACCAATGTCAAGTTCTTTCCTAATATTTTCATTTTTAATATGATATTGCCATCAATGCCATCGTTCATGCCCCTAATCTTTCTTAGGACTCTCATATCTGCACTTTGGTCAAGTGTTTTACTTCCATCTCTCAGATCCATAAGTTAAAATTGGCTTGAACACTGTCTTGTATACACTGTTTTGACTAATTTCTCTCTTATTCCATATAAATTTATTCAGTTGACTTCCTACCATACCAACTTTGTTGATTCTGTTGTCTGTTTCCAGATTTAATTTACCATCTTCACTAAAAATCGTGTCTAAGTAACTGAAATGTTTTATTTGTTCTATAGGTTCTCCATTCAGAATGAAGTTGATATTTTCCATGCTTCAACCTATTTTCATTGTCTTTGTCTTTTATTGCTGACCTTCATACCATATCTATTACAACAGTTATTCAATTTAATCAGAGAATCTTGTAGCGGATTTATTTACAAGTATCATCCGAATAAAGCAAAGAGCTGACATTAACATCTCCAATTTTGATATCAGGTTTAATACCACTTTCCTTCATAATGTGATCCATATAGATAATGAATAACAGAGGGGATAATGTACATCCTTGTCTGACACCAGATTTAACATTAAACCATCATCCTGTATTTCCTTCAATTCTAACTGCTGACTTACAACTCAAATAAAGACTAAGTATTGCTTGATATAATGCCCCATTGACATCATATAACTGTAGTGTATTGAATAGCTTCTCTCTTGGCACCTTGTCATATGCCTTTGCCAGATCGACAAAACTTAAATACAGATCTTTGTTATATTCCCATGACTTCTCAACTATTTTAATACATCGTAAAGTGAAAATTTGATCCTGACAGCCTGTTTGGCCTGAATCCAGTTTGTTCTTCACCAAGCTTCTTTTCCACAATCCTTCTCAACTGTTTCTCAAGTATACTGGCATAAATCTTACCAGGAACATTCAGTAGAGAAAGACCTCTCTAATTCTCATTCAGTTTTATTTCCTTTTTATCTATGAGAGCTCTACTCCAATCATCTGGAATTCGTCCTTCTGTCCAGACCTCTGAACTATTCAGTGCAGCCACTGTAAGAATTTTATACCTCCATACTTGAGCATTTCTGGTCAAATATCTACTCTAGCTGCCTTTCCACATTTCAGACTTTTGATGGCTTTTTCTACTTCAAGTATGGATATGTATTCCTGACTACGTTCCTGGTCAGTGTTTTTTACCACTATGCTGTCATCACTGTTTGTTTCATGTAGCAATTCTTCGAAGTAATTACTCCATACTTCAAGGATGTCTTTTTCTCCTGTTTTCATGTCACCTTTATGATCTCTAATTCCTTTTATAGCACTCTTCTCCTCCATTTCTGTGCTGCTTCAACAACCTCCAGAATATCTTGCCACCTACTTGATATTTATTTTCTATGTTCTTGACGTGACTTTTGTTTAGCTAGGTTTTACACAGTGTTTAGCTTTCTTACATTTGTCTCTGTATTCTCTAAGATCACAAACTGACTTATTTGTCACTTTTGATATGCTTTCTTGTTTTCTGCCACTGCCTCTTTAACTTCCTGTATCCACCATGGAGTTCTAATTTTTCTATCCTTGCAGTCAACCTCACCACATGCCTCTCTGGCTGAATCAATGAATGTTTTCTTCAGACCTTGCCACTGAATCTCCAAAGTTTGATTCCTGTTCTCAAACTCTTTCATTTTTTCTTGAATAATGTTTTTATATTTTAGTCTAGAGTTCACATCTCAGAGCTGCTCAACTTTTATTCGCTTCAAAATTTTTTACATGCTCTTCTTTTTAATATGAAATTTAATTTTATCCTGCTCAAGACTAAATAGTGATCACTTACAATTTCAAATCCTCTGTATACTCTCGTGTCCTGCACCAGTGAGAAAACATCACTATCACCAATAACATAGTCAATGAGACTTTTCTTATTCCTAGCCTCTTCTCTCCATGTGAATTTGTGCACATTTTTATGTTGGAACATGTGTTAATAATAACAAGTCCATGTCCTGAGCAGAAATTCAACAGATATTTGCCATTATTATTAGCTTTGCTCTTTTCTCCAAATTTTCCCAAAATATATTTGTATGTCTGACAATCATTTCCTACTCTGCTATTTAGATCCCCAACAAGGACCAACTTTTCATTTTTCGTGGTGTCAGTTGCTTTCTCTAAAGCCTCAAAAAATTCCTCCACTTCTACTTTAGCAGAACTTCTGTTGGACCAGCACAAATAAGTCTCATTGTCCAGATCCTCCATTCTGATATTTGCCCACATCACTCTACTTGATGCCATTCAAGAAGATTAGCCTCGTATTTAGTGTTGAATACTATGATTACTCCTTCTTTTCCTTGATTGTCATTGCCTGAATAACATTTTGTATTTATTGCTCAAAAAGATCTCACCAGTTTTTGTCTTTTTTGTTCCAGGCATCCCTATTATGTCGATCTGGTACTTATCCAACTTCTCAGTTAGCTCTATTTCTTTGCCATTAAGGCTTCTTATGTTGATAGTACCGATCTTGAACTCTGGTGATATTGAGTTGGTGTGTTTTAGGATTTGTTCCAGTAGCTGACTTTTTGATGTTTGCCCTGGTTCCCTGGCGAAAACAACAGGGGCGTTGTTTAACCGGGCGATGCCCCCAGCCTGCATGAAATTCTCTCATGCTGTACCGTAATTTTTTTATTTTGGTTTAAGCCAATAAGAATGCAATTTGGTCAGTTAAATCCCAAATTGCTAGCCCATCCTCATTCTTTCAGTATCCAGGTAGATACCTAACAAGGTGCACCATGAGAATGTGAGGATTGGACATTAGGTCTGAAGCCCTGGTCACTTCTGTGCATTGCTTGACAGGCTAGGTGGAGGTCTCCTCTTAGTTATACAGCTTTGACCCTTAAGCACCCCAATCTCATTACTAGATCATACAAAATATTGTGATATGTCTCAAAAGTTCTCAGCAAAGTCCAATAAAAATTTAAGAATGCAAAATAAAATAATATACTGCAAGTTATGCATGAATTAACAAACTCAGGATTTGGTATGGCATCCAGAATATGATGCTTTCAGGAGAAACTGTCTACAGACAAAGAATCTACAGATATTCACGAGAAAAATCAATCAAGAAGAAGGTAGCTACATAGCTAAACAAATCTTCAGTATGATGAGACTGTACCAGTCTTTTTTGGAAATGGACACACCATGTTTCTGAGTATTTAAAAATCACCTGACTCAGCCTTTGGATAACAGTGCCAAGGGCAGTTGCAAACTGAAGCTTTTGCTGATCTGCCACATTGGAAATTGTAGGTGCTGAAGGATTACAAGAAAAGTTTTTTACCAGTTTACTGATAGGAAAATATTAAAGAGTAGATGACAAGTAGCATCTTCAAAGATTACTTTAGCAAAGAGTTGCATGCAGAATTGAAGTTTTCCTACATGCAGGAAGAGTAAAATAATAAATGTCTGCACAGACAGCTGGCCCATCACTGAATTTAATTAGCATCTGGGGAAGAGTATGGCAGAAAACTGTCACCATCTTGTGGTTCCTAACACTATATGTTATTTTCTGAAATGGTGAGTTCCGCGGTTAGTTTTCTTGAGTTGTGGAATTAAAAATACAGTTTCCATGAGGCAAAACCCCCACTTGGCTAACTTGGGAACTGGTCGAAGAAAGGCTTAAAAAAAGTTCCTCTAATTGGTGACTAGAATCAAACTTAAAAATATTGATTAACAACATCAGAGTGCATTTTTCTATTACTTAATACACCTTCATTTCTGTAGTCATTGGTCCATGAAGTAATCAACCAGGTAAATGTTTTGACTATTTTTTCCTCTTAGAGAATTTTAGAAGGCATTCATCATTAAAAATGCACTTTATTAACCATGACCATATGGAATGAAAATTCTATAGAAATCCATTGAAAGTATGTGGACGAAACTGTCCCCTCACTTCTGTCATGATTCTGAACAGCTGGAGTAAATTTAAAATACGTGTGTAGAGGCTTAAGTGCTGTGAGGACATCATGTTGGAGGCTTAATGGATTTTTTTACAACACTCAAAAAGAATTAAAATAGAATTTAATACTTCCTATATTTCGTCCTAGTCACTAGGACATCTACGGGGATTGGTTATATGTTACATCAAAAACAATTAATGTAACATATACACAAATAACAAACAATACTAAGCCCAACCACGTGGGTGACACTAAAGTCCTATTTAGGTAGAGCGCCCTCTAAGGGCAGTAGTAGGTGGCCTGGAATGTAAGGTGGGAACTCTGGTGATGAGTGTTTCCCAAATCTTCGGAAGCTTAATGCAACCGTATTTATTGAGATTTGGTTGGTTTTTGAGAGCTGCTGCTGCTTCTAAGAAAAGTCTCTCTTTCTTGAATTTGCTGTGGTGGAGCATGGTGGTTTTCTTCCATGATACCCTGTGGGTGGTGTCCAAAACATGGTCAGCCAAGCCTGAATGGCCATAGTTGTGTTTGAAGATGTAAGACTTGTGTTCCTCTAGACGGATGGATGCTGATCTGCCTGTCTGTCCAAAGTACGCCAGCTTACAGGAACAGGGTACTTTGTAAACTCCAGGCAGAGAGAGAGGAGGGAGCTGATCTTTCGTAGAACGGATAAGGGTAGCAAGTTTGCGGTGGGGCTTATATTCCCTGTGTAGGTTGTACTGTTTTAGTATCTTGGCTATTTTTTCGGATGTGCCATAGATGTAGGGTATGGCATTTTTAAAATCTTGTTGACGAGAAGGACGGGGAATGGGGGAGGAGTTGATTATTTTTTTGATACTGTGATCGCTGTAGCCATTGGAGAGGAAAGTGCTGTGTATGTGGTTAAGCTCAGTAGTGAGGGCGGTTCCACTGGAACAAAGATTGTGGGCTCTCTTGGTAAGAGTTTTTATAATGCCATATTGTTGAGAGGGGTGGTGGTGGTGGGAGAGTTTGTGAATGTATCTGCCTGTGTGTGTGGGTTTTCTGTATACGGTGAAGGTAAGTGTATCATTAGGCAGGCGTGTGACTAAGGTGTCTAGGAAGGGTAAACAATTGTTCTTTTCCTTTTCCATAGTGAACTGGATTCTTGGATGTAGACTATTGAGATGACTGAGGAAGGAGTCTAACGTGTCTGGGCCATGAGGCCAAATAGAGAACACATCATCTACATATCCACATCTATTTTGTGAACACATCATCTACATATCACCGTATACGGAAAACCCACACACACAGGCAGATACATTCACAAACTATCCAACCACCACCCCTCTCAACAATATGGCATTATTAAAACTCTTACCAAGAGAGCCCACAATCTTTGTTCCAGTGGAACCACTCTCACTACTGAGCTTAACCACATACACAGCACTTTCCTCTCCAATGGCTACAGCGATCACAGTATCAAAAAAATAATCAACTCCTCCCCCATTCCCCATCCTTCTCGTCAACAAGATTTTAAAAATGCCATCACCATACCCTACATCCGTGGCACATTCGAAAAAATAGCCAAGATACTAAAAAAGTACAACCTACACACAGCATATAAGCCCTACTGCAAACTTGCTACCCTTATCCGTTCTACGAAAGATCAACTCCCTCCTCTCTCGCTGCCTGGAGTTTACAAAGTACCCTGTTCCTGTAAACTGGCGTACTTTGGACAGACAGGCAGATCAGCATCCATCCGCCTGGAGAAACATAAGTCGTACATATGTAAACACAACTATGGCCATTCAGGCTTGGCTGACCATGTTTTGGACACCACCCACAGGGTATCATGGAAGAAAACCACCATGCTCCACCACAGGAAATTCAAGAAAGAGAGACTTTTCTTAGAAGCAGCAGCAGCTCTCAAAAACCAACCAAATCTCAATAAATACGGTTGCATTAAGCTTCCAAAGATTTGGGAAACACTCATCACCAGAGTTCCCACCTTACATTCCAGGCCACCTACTACTGCCCTTAGAGGGCGCTCTACCTAGATAGGACTTTAGTGTCACCCACGTGGTTGGGCTTAGTATTGTTTGTTATTTGTGTATATGTTACATTAATTGTTTTTGTAATCCCTGTAGATGTCCTAGTGACTAGGACGAAATATAGGAAGTATTAAATTCTATTTTAATTCTTTTTGAGTGTTGTAAAAAAATCCATTAAGCCTCCAACATGAGGAGTAAATTTAGAATGGTGCCAGAATGATTTTAAGTGCTGATGTAGATGAAATCAAATGAAACTGAAAATTTCTTTCAATCTTAGCTGCAGAATTGAGCACTGAAAAGTCTTGGAATTGGTGATCACCAGCAACAACCACCAGGTTGCCATCTTACATTGAAACACGTAGGGGAGGCTTTCCAACTTCTTGAATTCTGCCATATTATCTGTAAAGAATAGGATTTCTTGGTAGGAAGAAGCGCATTACAACATTTTCCTCCTAACGATAGTGCTCTTATTTATGTTGGAATCTGCTTCTCACTACCAAGAATCCTATGTGAGAAGAGAAAGTCACAGAATTTCAAAAAATTATGGATTCTTTCTTTAAGAAATTATCCACTTCTGCATTGCCTGCTTCAGAGAGTGAAGAATTTCCTACCATCAATCTTGAGTCACAATTAAATGAAACTTGGTTAATTAACTGAGAAAGATGTTCTAACAGGGATAGAAATCAAAGGATATAGCATGGCAGAAGAGAGGAGAGTAAAGTTGGTGATGGAGTGTTATTACTGATGATAAGATATGAATTGTGCCCTCTTAGGGTGTAGAATCACAATGGAGATAACACTAATGGCTTTGGGAGTATATCATGTGAGATAGATGTTTATAAAACAAGATATTTAGTAGGATGTTACTACAGACCAGGAAATATAACTGGTGATGAACAGGAAATGTTTAGGTAAATTAGTTTGGCAAGTGCAAAGTGAGGGATCATTATGGGGGACTTCAACTATAGTGATATAAACTGGGTAAAGGAGACAGCATGCAGCAATAAGGGAACTGAATTTTTGAAT
Source organism: Typopeltis vanoorti (assembly GCF_054136105.1). Taxonomy (NCBI): domain Eukaryota; kingdom Metazoa; phylum Arthropoda; class Arachnida; order Uropygi; family Thelyphonidae; genus Typopeltis; species Typopeltis vanoorti. The sequence continues at coordinate 92,684,232 of NC_143554.1, forward strand.
TTCTTGAGGGACAACTGTCCTAGGCAGCATGTGGTGGAAGGAACATGAGAATCAATAATTCTGAATTTGATTATAGCATCAGTCAATAATCAAAAAGAAAAAAGAAGCCTATCACAAATGGTTAAGCAGTAAAAGATTAGAAGAAGAAATAGAATATAAAAGAATAAGAGCCATAGCTAAAAGAGAAGTCAGAAAAAGACATAGAGAATCATGGAACAAATTTGTTTCTAATTTAGAACATGATTTATATAAAATAAGGCCCAATGTATATAAAATTTTGAAACACTTAAATGCAGATACCAAAGAAAACATAAAATTAAACACTGAATTGAAATTAGAAGAATTTCTAAATTACTACACAGAATTGTGGACAGAAATATTTTAAAAAAGACAACTGGCAAACAATTAATGAAAATGAAAAGGAAATAACTAAAGAAGAATTAGAAATCAGCCTGAAAGAAACAAGGAATGGAAAATCACCTAGAGAAGATAAACTAGGTTCAGAATTATATAAATATGCAGGAATTAGATTCAAAGAAAGACTCTTATTATTTTTAAATAAAATTTATTCAACTGGTATCCCCCCAATAGAATGGAAAAAAGCAATCGTGATTCCTATCTTTAAAAAAAGGTAATAGAGATGACCCTAAAAACTATAGAGGTATCAGTATACTAAATTCCTGTTACAAAATATATAGCAGAATCTTAAATAGCAAACTAATGAAATATTCCAAAAACTTTATTTTAGAAGTACAGAATGGATTTAGAAAAGGACGATCATGTATAGGCCTGGCCTTTTGCCTAAAATTAATAATAGAGAAAAGAAGAGAATACAATTTAGAAACACCTATTGCATTTATTGACTTTGAAAAAGCATTTGACAAAGTTAAAAGAAACTATTATTTAAAATATTAAAAGAAAGACAAATACCAAATAATATCCTAAAAGCTATCACAAATATATATATGAAAATAATCAAATACAAATAAAATTAAATCACGAGCCATCATATACGAGAAAGATAAACCAATGGGTCCGACAGGGATGTCCCCTCTCAGCAACTCTTTTTAATATCTACTTAAATGAAATAATAATAAAATGGAATAAAAATTTACATCAAGGAATTAAATTTTCTCCTACAGTAAATTTAAACACTCTCCTCTTTGCCAACGACCAAATAATAATTACAAATTCTGAAGATAAACTACAGAAAGCTATTTTAGATCTAAATGAGATATCCAAAGATTATGGTATGATAATATCAACAGAAAAATCAAAAACTGTGGCCTTTAAAGGACAAGATCCAGCAAGAACTAAAATAGTAATAGATAACAAGATCTAGGAACAGGTGAATTCATTTAACTATCTAGGATGTACGATCACATATGAAAATGAAAAAGATATAAACGTAAAAACTGCACAATATTTAAAAATAACAGGTGTAATTAATTCTATATTTAAACCAAACCTAGTTCAAAAATAAACCAGACTAAAAGTATACAATATATTAGCCCTACCAGTCTTAATGTATGGAAGCGAAATCTGGACAATAAAACAAAAAGACAAACAAAGATTAACAACAGCAGAAATGAAGTTTATGAGAAAAACTGCAAAGTATACCTTATTTGATCACAATAGAAATTATGAAAGAATTAAACCAAGAACCAATAATAGAAAAAAATAAAAAATGTAAACATAAATGGATGGAACATTCAAAGAATGAAAACAGAAAGATTACGAAAACAAGCCTTAAAGTACAAACCATTAGGAAAAAGAAAACCAGGACGTCCTCTTAAACGATTCAACGATGACTTTTAAGGCCAGAACAGGCCATGCTAGGCCTAATCCTTAACATGCATGATGATGATTATAGCATCAGAGGATCTGCTGGTATGGTGGGAAGTCAATTGAATAAATTCATATGGAATAAGAGAGAAATTAGTCAGAACACTCTGTGTACAAGACAGTGTTCAAACCAGTTTTAACTTATGGATCTGAGAGCAGGGTCAGAAGTAAAACACTTGACCAAAGACTAGAGACCACAGATATGAGAGTCCTGAGAAAGATTATAGGCGTGAACAGATGGCATCAATGGCAATATCATATTAAAAACAAGGATATTAGGAAAGAACGTGACATTGTTGGCATCCAGGAATGCGTTAGCAGAGCTAATTTCAGGTGGTATGGTCACTTAAACAGAATGGGAGAGGAAAGATTAGCAAAACAAGTATTCTCTGCCAGGTTGGCAGGAAAATGACCCAGAGGAAGACCAAGATATAGGTGAATTGATACGGTACAATGTGCCTTAGACCAGTGCTTCCCAAACTTCTGGATGTCAGGGCCCCCCCCTCTGCAAAAATTAAAATATTTCACGGCCCCCCCCTCAAAAAAAAAATCGTAATAGAGATATATTATTATAATATTTATTATATTTATATTCAATACAAAACATACACAGCGAATGTTGCAAAAATCAAATGCATATATTACATTTTTTGCCTCTTACTGTTTGGTTCTGAGACGATGCGGGCTGTTCTGGTAAAATATGAAATACTGTCCTTTTTTTGGGGGGGTCTGTTTCTGCTTCTTCTGATTGTTCGCGGGAATTTTTTTTCATTTTTTTATCAGCCACTTATCCATCTCAGGGTTAAATATTTTAACCTATAATAGATCAAATAATATCACCACTTTCCGATACTGGCACACCACAGACGAATAACATGAAATTAGTGAATATTACCTGAATAAGGGAATTCCCGGACCAGGAACATTTTTCTCTTTTGTGACTTTTCTCCTTTTACGGTAATTAAGCCTAACGCGAAACAGACAGCAAAGGCAGTCTGTTTATTAAAACGTGCAGATGATTGGTGTGGTATTAACAAAAGATCGCGCAACCGAAAGATAAAAGCGTAGCTGACAATTGAGTTGAAATGCTAACTCTCTTCGAACGAATTCCATATGTGAAACTGCCATAACATTCATTATATATATATATATATTACTTAGTTTTAACACTTTTACGAATTTTAACACGTTCGGTTGAATTTTATTGCCGCCTTGGGAAATCGAACTCACACACATCTAATTAATAACAATAGTTTTTAGTTAGATATTGTGTTTGTCCATGCAACATATGGTTTTGTTTAAGTCTATACAGCATAGTTTCTGTATGAGGGGACATGTGATTCATTAATTAGTGTGTTTTTATCCCAGTTGTCTCTAATTGCGCTATTTGTTGAGAAATATATTACACAGACTCCTCATGCCTTATTCACTGGCATAATAAAAGTACTTATTTTTATTGCCTCTGCAGTATAGTGGCTCTTAGGGAGGGTGTGTTGTTTTACCGTTTTACCACTGCAAGCGAGTTATTATATCCCCACATGAACTTGTTTAAGCTTTTTTTTATGTGTGAAGTATATGCGAAACTTTTATTGGTAACAGAAAACTAGCTCGGATGACAGTGATAATATAAAATGAGTTTTGATATGTATATAAAGTCAATATCAACAGTCCCTGATTATGAACGTGTGATGAAAGGGACAGGAAGATTTGGAGAGCATTCGAAGTAAATGCAATTAACCACTGCTTTGAAATGAAACATATGAATAAGCAATATCGACTAATATTCGTTAAGCGCCGAAATATGCAGGAAGCAAAGTTTGTGAACCAACACCAATGTGTGAATTTTTCTATTAAAATATAAAAAATAACAAAAAAGAAATAATAAAAGTTAAATACGTTTCTTTTAAAATAAAAAAAATATACTTAGTCTTAAAACATTTTAAATTTGTTTTCATTATTTCACGGCCCCCCCTCAACAAAACCTATGGCCCCCAAGGGGGCCGCGGCCCACAGTTTGGGAAGCGCTGCCTTAGACGATAGAAATATAAGATCTGATAATGATAATATTGGAGTCTTGACAAGTAATAGACTGATTTGGAGGAAATAAGATCTGATAATGATAATATTGGAGTCTTGACAAGTAATAGACTGATTTGGAGGAAAATTGTAGATAGGAAGTTAGTAATGATTTAAATTTTTCATGTAGTACTATCATATCCTGTACACTCCTTGAGGGTACATGTCAGGAATATGATGATGATGATGAGGATCTGATTGTGACTGAGATGCCATACTTCCTGCCCCCCTCCTATTAGTAAGAGTGACCCTGTAGTCCTGACTTGGAGATGAATAGGCATGCAGAAGTATAAAACAGAAAAAATTTATGTGGAATTAAGCTTGCAGCAGTACAATGGATGAAAGAATTTGAAGTAAGAACGGTCATTAGTACATGGGAGATACTTAAGAAAAAGTTGTTAACAGCAATGACAGGTTGTACACCTTGAGTAAAGAAGATAAAGCAATTTGGAGTCAAATGGATGACTAGAGAAATAAAAGGGTAGTTGTAAGTAAATAAGTTTATGGAATACATAAAGAGAGAGGTGGAGAACAGTTGCATGAGAAATATGAGGCTCAGGCTAGGAAAGTGAATAGTATTGTAAGGAGAGAAAAATTAGAATATGAGAGGAAACTGGTGCTACAATCCAAGGAGATTCTTAAGGAGTTTTTTGCTATGTGGCAAGTAGGAGGAAAAATGATAGTGGATGGAGATGGGAATCAGGTGACCAAAGCAGATGACATAGTTGAGCTATTTAATGATCACTTTATTAGAGTGTTTAATCCTGGTACAGCAAGCTTTATTCTTAGAAGAATGATTAATGACATATCAGAAGAGAAGGAAGAGGATGTATTCCAAATACTGGCTAAAAAGGGAGCCAACATAGAATTTCACCATGTGTTTTATGGGGATGTGCTATGGAACTGATTGTGCTATTAACTTGACTGTTTAATGAAAATCTTACAATGGAACAGTTTCCTGGAGAGTGGAAAGAGGGTAAGATGGCATCATTACATAAGAATGGCAGTAGGCTGTAGTTGTTCAGATTTTGGAGAAATGATGATTAGGTATGCAGCCCAACATGGATTTGTTAAAGGGCATTTTTTTAGTAATCTGGTAACCTTTTACAATAGAGTAACAAGAGCAATGAAGGAGGGTAAGGCAGACACTGTCATTTTTTTGGATTTTATCAAGGCATTTGACAGGATGCCACAAGAAAAGTTGATTTAAGAAGCAACAGTCACCTTGTCATCACTAAAGCAGACAAAGGGAAAGCAACAGTAATTATGGATTCTTCAAACTATAGAAGAAAAATTTCTCTTTTACTTCGAGATCGCTCAACATATGAAGAGCTTAATCACGATCCCACCAACAGACAACTGAAGAAATTAAACTCCCTTCTAGATGAGGTGATAAGTTTGGATGCAGACACCATTGAAAGGCTAAAAACTCATTTCGCAAGGCATCCTAGATTTTATGGTCTACCTAAAATACACAAGACAGATATTCCTCTTCGTCCTATTGTGGACTGTATTGATTCAGTCTTATCGCATAGCCAAATATTTAGTGAAATTATTGAAATCACATATAGGCAAATCTCGCTCCTTTTTGAAAAACTCTTCTGATTTCCTAAATAAATTAAAAAATATCTCATTACAACCTACTGATCTTATGGTGAGCTTCGATGTAGAATCTCTATATACTAATGTACCTCTCAAAGGGACTTTACAATTACTTGCTGACATCTTCCCACAAGACATTATAAAATTATTTGATTTCATGATGCACTCTGGATATTTCTTATGTCAAAACAAATTCTACAACCAAGTGGAAGGAACAGCCATGGGAAGTCCACTTTCACCTGCTCTAGCCAACTTTTATTTGGAACATCTAGAAAACGTCCTGTTCTCATCTATATTCCTTCAACCATCCTTTTGGGTGAGATATATAGACAACATCTTTTCATTGTGGCCTCATAACAGAGATTCCTTACCTTCCTTTTTAGCCAGAATCAGTTCCTTACATCCTCGTATTAAGTTTACCATGGAGATTGAAAAAGACAACAAGTCATCCTTTTTAGACGTCCTCCTCATCCGTTCACCTTCAGGTATTCTAACAACAACAGTTTACAGAAAACACACTTTCACTGGATGTTATATTCTCAAACAATCTGTTCATCATCCTTATCAAAAAACAGGAATCATAAAATGTTTAATCCGACGAGCCAGAACTAATTGTTCAACTTCTCATGAATTACAGAAAGAACTTTCAACTATCAAACACCACATGAAATTAAATGGCTTCTGCGAAAAGAGTACACAACATCTATTCGATTCTTACAAGCCAATCCAAAACAACAAAGATTCAATATGTCGAGTTCCAATTCCTTATATTTCCGGTATTTCAGAACCAATTTCAAGAATTCTGAAGAAATACCATTTAACAGCCACTTCTATATCTATTAACAAAATATCCACGTATTTCCCCTCTTCTGAAGATAAACGCTCAACTATGTCTCTGCCTGGTGTGTATCAAGTTCCTTGTAACTGCAATCTGTCCTACTTTGTACAAACAGGACGCTCTATAGAAAAAAGAATTCAAGAACATCAATCATACATTCAGCACAACAAATCTGATAAGTCTGGATTTGCTCAGCATGGAATAGAGACAAGCCACAACATCCTTTGGTCCAAGACTCGCCTCCTATGCAGATGTTGCTATGAATTTGAATTTATTTAAAGAAAGTGCGAGGCCTTACTTCAATGCCCTAACTTGAATTGAAATGACTGTATATCTTTACCAAAAATATGGGAAAGTTTAATCAGGATAACACATTACTATATATATAATTTTTTTTTTTTAAATTAAGACTTTTAATTTTTACATTAGTCTAATGTTATTTATAACTTAAGATTATTATATGAATTTGTGAATTAATATCTTTAATTTAATCATTACTCTGATAAAAAATGTTTTCCTCTCTTTAATGCTTAGCGATATAACATCACACGGCTTGTTCTACTTTTGAATGATCAATTGTTGGTATTCCACCTGTTAAAAACTGTTCCTATGTAGTCACTGAAGACAGTCTGTTATTTTCAGACTGAAATATTTGGCAAATTAAAATATAATATTCTTGTGTAAATGTGTCTATATGTTATAATTAAGTTAATAGATTGGATTGGTGATTGGTTCTCTGGTAGATATCAGAGAGTTGTTTCTGGGAAAAAAATCTGCTTGCCCATGCTAGAGATTGACTAACTCCTGAACCAGTTGAAAAAAGGCTTCGTAAAAGTCCCTCTAGTCGGCGACTAGAATCGAACTTATGATGCTCTCTCTTTGGGCGATTTAGCATCATGAAAGGCACATAGCATCCACTGAGCTACACAGTGCCCTACTATCAAAAATAAAAAGTGATAGCCAATACACAAGCTTGTTCTTTGTATTTTTGCCGACCTCTTTTTTTTTTTTCCTCTCCTTTTCTTTTGTTATCCTTCAGCAGTATGCCAGATATTCTCAAGAAACTCATCTTAGTTTGGGGAATCTGAATAAAGGAACTGTCAGCGGTATATGTCTAAAATTCTGTTAATCATTAATCATCTTCAGTTCATACCCATTGAGGAAAAAAGTATGCGTGAAATACCAGAGTTCTTCAAATGAATACAGGACATCAAATATTTTTGATGTACCATTTGTTGGTTTGTAGATAATATCAGTGGACATTCTGATCAGGAAGAAACCCTGTCTATTAGATCAACTAATTCAGCTTCAGCTGAATTAGCTGATCCTGCCTATGAGTTTTCCTAGAAGGATTTTTTTTCATCCCACAAAACAAACCAGCCAGAAGAACATGTGCAATTAATAGACATAATACACTAACCCATAGTGGCTTTGGCCATAATTCAAAATAACCCTTGACTGGCTATATCTAATGTTTTGATTCTGGTATGGACTACATACTTATTAACCAGAATTAGATTTTATTAAACTAACAAAAAATCTAAATAGTTTTGTAACGTGTCAGATTTACATTACCAGGGATTTAAGAATTGTTATAAAAATACTATAAAGAACAATTACATAACCGATATTTTCACCAACTTCAAGAGTCCAATACATATAATGAGAATGACAAAAAAGCTGTTGGGATTAAATAATTTTCAATTATTCAAAAACAACTAGTTGTTTCTGTTGCATTCTGAGGTATAATGCATGTCATATCTCATATCTGTGGTTAGAAGATTTTTGATGAATGCAGGCCAAACTTGGTGTAGGATTAAAATTTGGTTTTTGATTCACTTTATATGTGTGAGGGGGAGAGGTATGGAACATTTCTGAGGGTCTTTAATTTTTTTTTGTAAAACTGTCATGATGAATATACAGCATTTCTGTTTTTGCCAAAATATTTGATGTCCTGTATTCATTTGAAGAACTCTGGTATTTCAGGCATGCTTTCATCCTCAATGGGTATGAACTGAAGATGATTAATGATTAACAGAATTTTAGACATATACCTCTGACAGTTCCTTCTAATTCAGAAGTGCAGATTTCAGAAATCTGCACTTCTGAATTAGAAGTCAAGATTTCTAGGTTATTATGTCCACCAAAACTTCTGCACTTGTCCATAAATTGGGAGTTGATAAAATTCATTGCTTGTGCAGCATTTACTGTGTAGAGCAGAAAATTACTAAATAACTTGGACACTAAAAAGTCTTTTGGTCCTGATGACATCTCTCCAGTTGTGCTCAGATATTGTGCTTAGAGCTATTAGCTGTCCTATATTTCTCTGCAATCTTTAATACTTTAGCCGGTACTTATCCCAATGCATGGAAGCAATCATAATTCAGCCTATTTCAAAAAAAAAAAAAAAAAAAAAAAAAAGGAGCTAGAAGTCTACTGTCAAACTACTAACCAAGCTCCATCACTTTGGTCCTCATCACAATAATGAAGAGTCAACTTGTTCACCACCTAGAAGTTTACCAGTTAATCATCAACCACCAGTATGGATACCATTATTCAAGGTCCATGACTGACTTCCTAGCCTACATCACAACACCCACCACAAAAAAATCTAAAAATATGAAAATTACAACAACAAAAAAAATCTTGGAATAAATAAATATGTCCCATTTTCTCCCAAAATATTGCCATTTTTTAAATTTTTTAAAAATAAATTTCTTCCAATAAAAAACAACACTTCCATATTCATTTTTGAAGCATTAATACAAGCATCAGTGATATACACACCACCACTTACAGACATCAAAACTTGATCATCTCTTTTTCCTAACAGAACCTCAATTGACATCCTCCACAGCTCACCTCAACTGTTCCAGCTACATTCTGCAGAATGTATTCTGCAAAAAGAGAGGAACATGTGCTTTTGTAAAATCTGATATATCCCTTGTCAGAGATTATCCAACCTGGAATCTCTGCTTTTTGTTCTGCTCAGGCTCAAGATTTCCTCACTTTGTTTTACAACTTTCATTTGCTACCTTTACCACTCCCCTAACTCTCACAATCATGCTGCCCTTTTTGACTACCTATTGTTAAATTGTGAATGAATACAATTCACTAAGGATGTTTCATTCATAATTTGACAAGTTAAAACCCTTGAAAAGGATATGCTTGTATTTTAGTATAAGTTGCGTATAGCCTGACAAATATTGGATACCGTAATTAGTGTATAACTTGTGAATATTCCCGTGTAAAATACCTATTAAATTGTATGTTAGACAATGAATTTGTTATATACATATTTTCTGTTAGATTGATATAAAAGAATTACTGTGTAAATTGCATATAACCAACTGAGATTATAAGGTCAAAGTACGCAGGCAAGACACCAGATTAGTAAGTTGCCTCAAGCGGTCACGTGCACATACGGCACGGGGCGACCTAAGTTTTCGGGGAAGACTCTTTGAAAAGGCAAGACCCACGAGTGCAAAGGAATAACGTGCTGGCTGAAAATTTTTACAAGGAGTCCCGGAAGGGGTGGATATTAAAGGACTGGAACCCCCCCCCCAAAAAAAAAGACTTTTTGCTTTTTTTTTGTCTGGAGTCTCTGTTCTCTCTCGGTGGCAGAAGTCAGAGGTGTCAGGTCATGATTAGAGGGATCGCGGTTTCCAAGCCCTACGATGAACGAATAGAGGATTTTAGAAGCAACGGGCAACTTCCGGAAAAAATAGTGGCCAGGTAGCGTACCTTATGGATGCAGAATTGCCTCGCGCTAAGAATATTCTAGGCATAAATGATCGGTATGCAGACTCCATGAGGACCAACCTAAGCTGACAGGAATTTTAGCCTTAACATAGAGGGAAGAAAATGTTTGGAAGGAAAGGAATCCAAGAATTGAAAGGACAAACATGAGGAATCCTCGAGTTTGGTATAGTAAACCTTTAATCAAGTAATGTGTGTGAGAGGAAGGTAATTGTAACTTAAGAATCATAGACCTTCATAAAGTTTTGAGACTCTATCTAAAATTAAGACAGAACTGTGATATTTTAATCGTAGTCGGTGAGCAATATATGTGCTATGTATTATAATTGTACTTGTGTTGATTGCTAGCTATGTTTAAGAGCTGTAGAGGTGTCTAATCCAGACAGTTTGATTAACACCTAAAAGTCATTATTGGTTTTATAATCTAAGAATGCGAGCTTTGAATCTTTGAACATAATGTTTTTTGTAGTATTAATTACTGTGTGATGTATATTAATTAATTTTACTTTGTAATCTAGTAGTACAGTGATAATTGAAAATTCTTTATTTTATTCTGTATGATGATCATTATGTTAAATAAACCTTTTGCTCTTATTAATTTGGTTGCCTGTGTCTAAGAATCCGATGCACCACTCATAAATTATTTGGATCTAAGCGGGAGATAATTGTTAATTAAGACCACGACTGCAAACATGGTTGATTATAGAAGGTATTGATAATTGATAACTTAGTATAGAAATAGATTAGATTAACCATGTGCATATCTGAAGGTTCACTTCTTGACTGAGAAGTTTTTCCAATCTAAGGGTTCTGGGTGGCGCAGCGCAACAAATAAATTTTCCCAGAACCTTAAGAGAAGTTAACTTCAGAAGCTTTGTTACCAAGGAGTTGGCTTTACCTTGAGATAATCCCTTTGTAGATCAGACTTGTGCATGTGATAATCTAAGGGGCTGAAGTATATAATAGTAAGACAAAGACAGACACATTATAGGCACTGCTGAGATAGGACAAATTATTCAAGAGATAGTTAAGTAAAGGAGTTAAACCATATTAAGTAAATAATACCTACTATGATGACACGTTATAATACTATCACTAAAAATGGATTTCTTACAAACTAGTTACCCAAATTGCAAGATTGTCCCCTTCCTAGGGGACTTTCATGTCCATAATACAAACTCATTTCTCCTACTTCACTGATCAAGCTGGAAGGGAAGCTGAATCATTTGCTATCAGTCATGACCTAACACAAATAGTTAATCTACTGACCAGAATACCAGACATTCCTCATCATTCTTCCAACACTCTGAAGCTTTTCTTAATAACTCTCCTTCCAAATACATTGTGGATGTCTGCTTTCCCCTTGGCAATTCTGACCACAATCTTATTCAAGTCTCCTTCTCTACAGTTCATCCTTCTCCTCCTAGCCAAGCTCAGCCTCATACCCTATGGCACTATAATTGTGCCAACAGGGATGACCTCTGAAATTTTTCTCTCTCTTTTCCATGGTCAGGTTATTGTGTTTGCTCTCCCAATTCAAACGTCTACACTGAACTAATGACTGAAATAATCCTCACTGGAATGAGAGCTTTAATTTCTCACTCCACTGTAAACCTCTGACCTGTGTACAAGTCCTGGTTCTCAAAAAAAAAAAAAAAAAGCACCTCTGCAGTCCATGATAAAAATGCAGCTTATGTTTCAATGGCTTAAATTAAAAACTCCAGCTTCTTATTCAGCTTGCACAATGATTCCAAAACAGACTTTATAAGAATGAAATGCAATAAACTTTCTTCCTGCTCAACCAGCAGTCGAGCCTTCTGGTTCTTTGCTAAGGCTGGTTTTTTTTTGTTTTTTTTTGGCATTAATTTTTTTTTTCTTCAAATCTTGTCCAGATGACCAAGGCAAATCACCTCCTGCATTACCACAAACTGCCCATAGCTGCCTTTTTTTTTGAACTTTCCCCAAAAGGACATAGGGAAACCCTTGATTAATCTCAATGCTAATAAAGCTCCTAGTCCAGATGGTATTCTTCCAGTTGGGCTCAAAACTTGTGCTCCAGAATTAATACCCATCCTATATTATCTGTATAAGCTATCATATTCTACTAGCATCTACCCAACAGCATGGAACCAAGCCTACATTCAGCCAGTACCTAAAAAGGGAGATAAAAGTCAGCCATCTATCAGCCAGTTCTCACCTTAGTACTTTCAAAAGTGATGGAGAAGGTTATCAACAAGCAACTTCTTCATTACCTAGAGACTCAACATTTAATTAACAATCACCAATATGGATTATGCCATTCTCATTCTACAGCTGACTTCCTAGCTAATCCCACCCACCTTTGGACACAGACCATGGAAATATTTGAAGAAACCCATGTTATCGCTCTTGATATTTCAAAGGCAGTCGATCATGTCTGGCACCAAGGCTTTCTGAACAAGCTGCCATCTTATGGCCTCCCTCTTGCTCTCTCTGATTGGATTTCTTCATTAGTCAGCTTCATCATTAGTCATTCATTATGCAGTAAGGTAAGATCTTTCTCCCTCTTACTTTTGATAATCTTCCAATTTCCTTTCAAGATCAGTTTTCTCTTCTTGGGTTGACTGTCACAGCCAGTTTATCCTGGCACAAACATATTGCATGCATAGCCTCTAAAAGTGTTCTTTTTCATTCTTTTCCTCTTAACTCCTAACATTTATGGAAATAAATGTTAGGAGTTAAGAGGAATATCTTTTATTCCTCTTAACTCCTAACTCTTTATAAGTCTCAGATCTGACCAACTTCACAGTATTTTTCCCCATATTTGAGGTGGAGCACCCAAGATCTCCCTAAGAATTCTGGATAATATTTGAAGAGGACAATCCACTTGATAGATGATCCTTCACTCACAGACACCCTTCAATTACTTTCCTATAGGCACTCTGCTTTTGTTCTATGCCTTTTCTATAAGTACTTTCATTGGCATTGCTCCTTTGAATTGGCCACTACCATTCCTCCATCTTCTTCTTCTAATGATGTAAAAAAAAATTGAACATGTGCCATGGAAAGGTTTGGAGAAACAAGCTGTTGCTCTTGACATTTCCAAAGCTTTTGATAATATCTAGCATCAAAGCTCACTATGCGTATTGTCATCCTTTGGTCCACCTGTCACCCTCTCTATTTGGGTAGCTATCTTTCTCTTTGGTCATGGTAAATGACTCCAAGTCTTTGAGCTTCACAACCAGTGCAGTACTACCTCAGGACTATTATTATTACTTTTTATTATGCAACCTCCACCCCATGAAAGGTTGTAAACCTGTAGTACATTAGTAATATCGGTGAGCTATGAATTTTTTCCATTTTTTAAAATTAATTTTATGATATTTTTATACTTTTTATTTATTTCTACATAATCTGGAAGGGACTAAATATTAAATATGGAACATTTTCAAGCCACCTTAGGTCACCAATAAGCAGAGCAGTGGTCTCGCACCAGGCAATGAAATTCATCTTCCACCTAAGGGCAATCACAAACATTCATGCCTGCAGTGGGATTCGAATCCATAGCTTATTGGTTCTAGAGTGAAAATGCTAACTACATGGCCAATATCAGATTAGCAATGTATGCTATTTTTCTTATACATAAATGACCTATTCTCTCAATCACCATTAATTTTATTTGCAGCTTTCTTGATTATAGTTCTCTCCTTTCATCCTACTCATTTGACAAACCATGAAGTGCTCAGACATCCCAGGCCTTTCAAGATCATCTTCAATGAGTGCCTTAAACATTGGTCTGTATATCATCCTTCAATGGGATGAGGATAATCCAGTCACCTTAACCTTTTAAAAAGGTTATAGTTAAAAGTTATAGTTAAAAGTGGGGTGCTTAAGGGTCAAAGCTGTATAACTGAGAGGAGACCTCCACATAGCCTTTAAAGGAATGCGGAGAACCGACCAGGGCTTCTGACCTAATGTCCAACCCTCACCTTCTCGTGGTGCACCCTGTTGGGTATTTACTTTGATACTGAGCGAACGAGGATGGGCTGGCAATTTGGGATTTAGCCGACCAAATTGTATTCTTATTGGTTAAACCAAAATAAAAAAAAAATGATGGTACAACATGACAAAATTTCATGCCGGCTGGGGCATCGCCCAGTTAAACAAGGCCCCCGTTGTTTTCGCCAGGGAACCAGGGCGAACAGCGAAAAGTCAGCTACTGGAACAAATCTGAAAACAAACCCCAACTCAACATCACCAGAGTTAAAGATCGGTACTATCAATGTAAGAAGCCTGAATGGCAAAGAAATGGAGCTAGATGAGGAATTAGATAAGTACCAGATCGACATAATAGGGGTGACTGAAACAAAAAAGACCAAAACTGGTGAGATCTTTCTGAGCAATAAATACAAAATGTTATATTCAGGCAATAACAATCAAGGAAAAGAAGGAGTAGCCATAATATTCAACACAAAATACGAGGCTAATCTTCTTGAATGGCAGTCAGTCTCAAGTAAAGTAATGTGGGCAAATATGAGAATGGGGAACTGGACAATGAGACTTATTTGTGCCTATGGTCCCACAGAAGGTTCTACTAAGGTAGAAGTGGAGGAATTTTTTGACGCTTTAGAAAAAGCAACTGACACAATGAAAAAGGAAAAGTTGGTCCTTGTTGGGGATCTAAATAGCAGAGTAGGAAATGATTGTGAGACATACAAAAATATTTTGGGAAAATTTGGAGAAAAGAGCAAAGCTTATAATAATGGCAAATATCTGTTGGATTTCTGCTCAGGACATGGACTGGTTATTACTAACACCATGTTCCAACATAAAAATGTGCACAAATTCACATGGAGAGAAGAAGCTAGGAATAAGAAAAGTCTCATTGACTATGTTATTGTTGATAGTGATGTTTTCTCCCTGGTGCAGGACACCAGAGTGTACAGAGGATTTGAAATTGGAAGTGATCACTATTTAGCTTTGAGCAGGATAAAATTGAATTTCATATTGAAAAGAATAACATGTAAGAAAGTTTTAAAGCGAACAAAAGTTGAGCAGCTCTCCGATGTGAACTGTAGACTAAAATACAGAAAGATTATTGAAGAAAAAATGAAAGAGTTTGATAATAGGAATCAAACCTTGGAGATTCAGTGGCAAACTCTGAAGAAAACTGATTGATTCTGCCAGGGAGGCATGTGGTGAGGTTGTGTGCAAGGATAAAAAAATCAGAACTCCCTGGTGGACACAGGAAGTTAAAGAGGCAGTGAAGGAAAAGAAGAAAGCATATCAAAAGTTCCTGGCAAATAAGTCAGCTTTTACTCTTACAGAATACAGAGACAAATGTAAGAAAGCTAAACAGTGTGTAAAACTAGCTAAACAAAAGTCATGGGAGGACATTTTCAAGAATATAGAAAATAAATATCAAGAAGGTGGCAAAATATTCTGGAGGTTGTTGAAGAAACTTAGGAATGGAGGAAAGAGTGCTGTAAAAGGAGTTAGAGATGATAAAGGTGACACGAAAACGAGAGAAAAAGATATCCTTGAAGTATGGAGTAATTACTTTGAAAAACTGCTAAATGAAACAAGCAGTAATGACAGCACAGTGGTAAAAAACACTGACCAGGCATGCAGTCAGGAATACATATCCATACTTGAAGAAGTAGAAAAAGCCATCAAAGGCTTGAAATGTGGAAAGGCAGCAGGAGTAGATGATATTCGACCAGAAATGCTGAAGTATGGTGGTATAAGAGTCTTACAGTGGCTGCACTGCATAGTTCAGAAAGCCTGGACAGAGGGACGAATTCCCGATGATTGGAGTAGAGCTCTCATAGTACCCATATATAAAAAGGGAAATAAAACTGAATGTGAGAATTACAGAGGTATTTCCCTACTAAGTGTTCCTGGCAAGATCTATGTAAGTATACTTGAGAAACGGTTGAGAAGAATTGTGGAAGAAAAGCTTGGTGAAGAACAAGCTGGATTCAGGCCAAACAGAGGCTGTCAGGATCAGATCTTCACTTTACGACAAATAGTCGAGAAAGCATGGGAATATAACAAAGATCTGTATTTAAGCTTTGTCGATTTGGAAAAGGCATATGATAAGGTGCCAAGAGAGAAGCTATTCAATACGCTGCAGTTATATGGTGTCAATGGGGCATTATGTCAAGCAATACTTAGTCTTTATTTGAGTTGTAAGTCAGCAGTTAGAATTGAAGGAAGTACAGGAAGATGGTTTAATGTTAAATCTGGTGTGAGACAAGGATGTACATTATCCCCTCTGTTATTCACTATCTATATGGATCACATTATGAAGGAAAGTGGTATTAAACCTGATATCAAAATTGGAGATGTTAATGTCAGCTCTTTGCTTTATGCGGATGATGTTATACTTCTAAATAAATCCGCTACAAGTCTGCAAGATTCTCTGACTAAATTGAATAGCTGTTGTAATAGATATGGTATGAAGGTCAGCAATAAAAAGACAAAGACAATGAAAATAGGCAGAATCATTGAAAATGTCAACTGTGTTGTGAATGGAGAACCTGTGGAACAAGTAAAACATTTCAGTTACTTAGGCACGATTTTTACTGAAGATGGTAAATTAAATATAGAAATTGACAACAGAATCAGCAAAGCTGGTATGGTGGGAGGTCAATTGAATAAATTCATATGGAATAAGAGAGAAATTAGTCGGAACACTAAATTAGCTGTATACAAGACAGTGTTCAAACCAGTTTTATCTTATGGATCTGAGAGCTGGGTCAGAAGTAAAACACTTGACCAAAGACTAGAGACCGCAGATATGAGAGTCCCGAGAAAGATTAGAGGCGTGAACAGATGGCATCAAATGCAATATCATATTAAAAATGAGGATATTAGGAAAGAACTTGATATTGTCAGCATCCAGGAATGCATTAGCAGAGCTATCTCAGGTGGTATGGTCACTTAAATAGAATGGGAGAGGAAAGATTAGCAAAACAAGTGTTCTCTGCCAGGTTGGCAGGAAAACGACCCAGAGGAAGACTAAGATATAGGTGGATTGATACGATACAAAGTGCCTTAGACGATAGAAATATAAGATCTGATTTGGAGGAAAATTGTAGATAGGAAGTTAGTAATGATGTAATTTTTTCATGTAGTACTGTCATATCCTGTATACCCCTTGAGGGTACATGGCAGGAATTTGATGATGATGATAGTTAAAAGTAAATTAGCCATTCTAATATGGAAGCTTTTTCCTCTCTGCGACTCACTGAAATGGAATTTTATGTATTTTTTTAATATAATGAGTTTATACTTTTTATATGATTTATATACCCGAATCTCTGATTATCATGCTTTTTTTTTTTTTTTTTTTTAATGACACTCAGAGATTTGGATGAAAAATAGAATACTGCTTCTATGTAGGTTATAGGTTGGGTTCTATTTTTCAAATTATAAACATAAATTTCATTGACATATTAAATATATATTTTCTGGCATTTCATAATAGGACATTCTCACAGATAAATATGGTGAAGAGAGCAAATTAATTTATGACCTTGTTCATAAAGAAACAGATGTCAAGTTGTCCTTGCGATATGATCTGACAGTTCCTTTTGCACGTTATCTTGCAATGTATAAGATAACAAATATGAAGCGATATCATATTGGAAAAGTGTACAGAAAGGATGATACTAGACGAGGTCGTTACAGAGAATTTTATCAGTGTGTAAGTAGAGACTGTTTTTTAGTTAATAGTGTTTAATAAGTTTTAAGTCTTTTTTTAGTACTAATAAGTGCTGGTTTTCTAATATTATTGTCACAAGGCATACACTTGACATCTTTATATTTCTTTATTCTCTTCTACAATAATTTTTTTTTTCAGTATTTCATGTAGAGATATGTGTCAATAAATACCATTTTGAAATACATAATGGAACACGTTGCTGTGTTATTATACAACAATATTATAGATCAAGATGAACAAAAGAAATTTCATTTTATTTTCTTCAAAGTGATATACCTATTAATTCACAGTAGGAATCATTTTAATAATTAGTTTATTAATTAATTCTTCTTCTTCTTCAGCTCATCCATCTCTTAGGATGGGTAAAGTTTTCTGGTAGGGGGTTACAGTGAATTAATTCAGATGGCATGCCACTCCTCTGCTGCATTCTCTAAGGCATTGTTTCCCAAAGTGTAGTATGCGTACCCCAGGAGTACGTGAAAGGTCTTTAGGGGAACATGAGGTACTTTTTTTAAAAAATTTTTGATTATCTTTTTTTTAAAAAACTGTTATACTTTTGGTGGTATTGTCACAGATAAGTGCAAATCTATTCTGTTAATTTTTTAATAACTAAAAAATCTGAATGAACTTTTAAACAAAATGTGTCTCTTGGCATCTATCAACTGACTTCTGTTAGCACCCCATCTGGTTGATGGCACAGTTGCATTTCATCTACGAGGGTGGTCTGAAGAGTTCTCGGCCTTGACCATAGATGGCAACACTATCGGCGATTTTTTTTTCTAAGTTGATACATCTGTCATAAGCATCTATGTGAAATTGCATGTCATTCTTTCAAGTAGTTTGTTTCATACAGCTGTCTGAAGCAAAAGTGTTGTCTATATCCCTTGAAATGGATAAAACTGAGTATCATGCAGTTATAAAATTCTTTGTAAAAGAAGGTTTAATGCCAAAAGAAATTCATTCGAAGTTCATAAAAGTTTATGGGCATTCTTCTCCATCGTTTTCTACAATTAAGAAATGGGCTGCAAAGTTTAAATGTGACCGTACCAGCCTTGAAGATGATCCACATGAAGGATGTCCAAAAAAATGTAACAACACCAGAAATCATTGATCAAGTGCATGATATGGTATTGGATGACCGGTGAGTCAAAGTGTGTGAAATTGCGGAGACTATAGACATTTCGAAGGAATGTATAGGATATATTTTGTATGAAGAATTGCAAACGAAAAAGCTTTGCACAAGATGGGTGCCATCCTTGCTCACAGCAGATCAAAAACGCACTTGCATGAAAATCTCTGAATAGTGCTTGGAGTCTTTTAACAAGAATAAAACTGATTTTGTGCACATCGATTTATCACTATGGATGAGACATGGATTCACCATTACACACAAGAATCCAAATAGCAGTCTAAACAATGGACAGAAGCCAGTTGTTCAATGCCAAAGAAGACAAAGTCAGTTCCATCAGCAGGAAAGGTCATGGCATTGGTGTTTTGGGATACTAAAGGCATTTTGTTTATTAATTATCTTGACAATAACCAGGGAATATTATTTCGATCTTTTAACCAGACTAGATGAAAAAATCTGTGAGAAAAGACTCGGTTTGCAGAAGAAAAAAATCATCCATCAGGACAATGCACATGCTCACAAAGTTTTGGCAGTGGGAAAATTAAAGGATCTATACTATGAATTGTTGGAACATCCACCCTTTTTGGCTCCCTCTGACTTCTATCTCTTCCCAAAACTAAAACTCTTCCTATGGTCAGCATTTTTCTTCGAATCAAGAGGTAATTGCAGCTGTATAGGGGTATTTTGCAGATCTTACTGAGAACCACTACAGGATGATGGTGCTGGAGCATTGCTGAAATAAACATATTAGTCTTAAGGGAGATTATGTTGAAAAATAAAAATAATTTTGAAATTATAAATTTGTTTTTTCGTTGTTAGGCCGAGAACTTTTCTGACCACCCTCGTACATGGCTCAAACTGTTTTCATTGAAAGTTTAAATTCAAATAGTTTGAACTGCATAATCAAAACTTGTTTTCATTTGTTTCATTAAGCTTTTTTATTATTGAAAATTTAAAATTTCATATTTTTTGTTTTGTTTCTGCTGTATCTGTATTGGATTTGTATAACTGAAAACATTTAATAATTAAAAAATTGTTTGGTATGTTTTTAATGTATTATAAAGCAAATGTTATAAATTAAATATCTTTATAATTAATTCATGTTTGGATAGAATATTCTTATAACTTCTCCCAAATTGCCGTTGCCTGAGGATAGGATATGCTGGTGTCACTGTAATATTAAAAGGGGTATATAGGTACTGAAAGTTTGGGAAACATTGCTCTAAGGGTAAATATTTATGCCTGTAGATATGTGTATTTATGGGACTGTTTAATTATTATATTGATTATTGCTCAGTGTAAAAAAAATTTCCATGAGGGGGAAAAAACTTTTCTCTTGAACCAAAAGTAGGAAATTCTGATTATTTATGAGTTATTTTTTGCAGTCAGAAGACTCATTATGGAGATTCATCACTAGTCATTATTTACACAATATCTATCATACCTCTCCTTAAACGTATTCATTGATGAAGTGCTCACAACCATCTCTGGCAACTCATTTCACCCACTCACCACTCTCCAAGCAAAAAATCTAATCTTAACACCCATGCTAACCACACTCTTACACAATTTTCGTTGGTGATCCCCCTGTTCTCTTCCTTCCTGACATGTACTGAAAAAAAAAAAAAAGTCTTTAGTGTCAATCATATGAAACCCCTTTAATAACTTATATGCTTCTATCATGTCATCTCTTTTTTGCCTATCAGCTAGTTTTTGAAGCACACAGACCATCAATCTATACTCACAGTGAATCTTCCATAGAACCATCCACAATCTTTGTCACTCACTTCTGGATCTTTTCCATCACTTCTTCATTCCAAATGAATCTGGGTATCCAGATCTGTGCTCAGTAGTCCAGATATGACTTTATTATAGCCTTATATATGGGAAGAATAACCTCTCTATCTCCATTTGTTAATGTGTGTGTTCTTCAATACTCACGTAATCTGATGTGCTTCTTTGACTACTTTCACAACCTGCCCTCTAAACTTCAACTCCCTGTCCACAGTTATTCCCATGTCTTTCAGCCCTCATCAGTTTCATGCATTTCAGTTCCATCAATACAGTATACAGCTTGTGATCTCTTCTTCTCAATGTACATCACTTAGTCACATTAAACTGGTAATCATTTGCTTTTGCCCATATTGCTAGCTTATGTAAGTCTTCCTGCAAGATCTCTGCATTACCTTCATTTATCATTGCTCATCCCAGTTCAGTATCAGCAAGCAAGCAACTGAACATTCCTGTCAAATCATATCCTGTATCATTAATGTACAAATATTGACACAGACATCATCGACAAGCTAAGTGAACCTTTAACTGACACAACCATCATACTTGGTGACCTAAATACAAAAAAAGCCCAACGTAGGGCTCCACCGATTTAGACCATAAAGGTCAACAATTGGAAGACCTCTTTACAGATTTGGAACTCACAACAATTAACAATAGACAGAGTACTTGTCTCTCTAAAACTAGGGAACTGAATCTGCTATCAACATCACAGCTATTAATTATAGCATTCCATCAAGGGCACAATGGAAAATTTTGGGAAATGCCATTGACCCATAGTAAGAAAGCTAAACTTCAAGATTGATCAAGAACAGCAAATCAGGAGGACATGGAACTTTAGAAAAGCTGACTGGACAAGGTTTACCCAAATCTTGGAGGACCTTTGTCAAGATGAACCTGTCTCTGGAAACCTTGATAGAAAATTACAAATCTTTACTATACACATCAGTAAAGCTGCCAAAGCAATAATTCCAAGAGGCAAACAGAAAAATACCTGGATACTATACTGGAAAGATCACAATATTGTTTCAATGATTATGAAATGAGATAATATCAATGAACAATTTAGAATTAATAGAACTGATCAATTTAGAATGAAATTAATAGATATAACACACACAAATAGAGTAGGAAATTTGGAAGTGCAAGTAAGAGAAATGGGCAGAGCTTTGTAGTAACCTGGATCCAAGAAAAGACAGCCAACACTGGAACATTATTAGAATCCTAGACAACATCAAAGAAGAGAACCATCAGAAAACAAACTCATCATAAATACTGGGCAAAAAGCTATAACAGATCAAGAAATGGCAAACAAACTGTCAAAAAAATTATTCAAACTTCAGTATAACAGAGAGGACAAGACCTTCAATAAACTCACAAGTAAGATACTAAAAAACAAGTAAGAACATACCAATCTAATGATATCTTGTCTGAAGAACTTACACTAAGTGAACCAAATTCATCAATCGAGAAAATTGCACCTAATTAATTTCCTGATAATAATCTAATCTTTGGTCATATGGTCAAACACCTTGGCAAAAACACCAAGGAACAACTTCTAGACATTCTTAATACTTCTTGGCGAACAGGCAAACTACCAAAAGAATGGAAAAAATCAATTATTGTATCTATCCTAAAGCTTGACAAAAATGCCCCACCCAGAACATCAAAGCTATAGACTATCGCATTAGCAGTATACTCCGTAAAATTACTGAAAGAATTATACACTCCAGACTCATAAAAATTAAGAAAATTAACTTCTACCAAACTGCGTATAGAGCCTATCATTCGATGACAGAAAAACCAACAACAACAACAAAAAAAGACAACTGCCATATTCCTTGATATAATCACTGCTTTTGACTGTGTTTGGATCAAAAATTTAATACAAATAGTACATGATATGGGAATCAGAGGAAATGCCTTAATCTGGATCACTAACTTCATGAGAGGAAGAAAGATCAAGGTTAGAATCAATGCAGCAATATCCAGAGAGCAGAGAGGCTGGTGTTCCCCAGGGCTCGATACTCAGTCCCTTACTATTCCTTTTATACATCAATAACATTCATTCTTACCTTACCTTACAGAAAACACATAAATATCTTATTATGCAGACGATATAGCCATCTGGCACACTAGTGACAAAATTAAAGAATCGGAAGAGATTCTAAACAAATCCATGAGAGGATTAGAAAAATGGTCAGATGAACTTAAACTCAAAATCAACCCAGATAAAACAAAATTAAGCACCTTTAGTACAGGCATGAAAAATAGACATTCCTACAATCTTAAAGTCATGATCAACAACAGGCTAATTGAAAAAAGTTGCAAATCCAAAATACCTTGGTATTACGCTTGACGAGGAATTACATTTTGCTCAACACATTTCTGACACTTCCAACAGGGCTCTCAGAAAACTAAATATATTGAAAAGGCTTTCCAGAACAAACTGGGGTGCAAAGCCAAAAATTCTCAAAACTATTTACACTACACTACGCTACACTACTCTAATAAGGCCAATACTGGAATATGCAGTATCTATCTGGTCACCTTCTGCTTCATCAGTAAAGGAAAAATTAAACAAAGTACAAGCAAAAGTGTCCAAGATTATCATTGGCGCAGTCTCATCCACTAACAACATCAGAGTCCAACAGGAATGTGGGTTTGACCTGCTGGAGGATAGATGGAAATTTGCCACCATAAAATTCATTAATAATCTCAGAAGCTACCAAAGTGATCATATCTCCCTTAAAACTTATGAACATTGGAATCAAAAATGCAGACTTCACAGATCATGAACTTTACAATATGATGACACTATCAGGAAGGTAATAGGTCTTGATTATCTAAATGCCCACATAAGCAAAGAACCTCTATTTTCTTTACCTTCAAATCCCTTCATAAATCTAAACCTTACCAAACCCTATACAAAAAAAGAATCAAATGAAATGCTCAAAGAAAAAGGCCTAAATGCTATCAACCTTCTTTTGTCCTCCAAACAAGTTACTTGTTATACAGTGGGTCATCAGACTCCAATATGATTAATGGGGGTGGTGGTGCTCTCCTACTGCTCCCGAAAGGTGAAAAACTTTCAACAAAAATTGGATCTGGTAAAATTTTTAAAATTTGGAAACATTTTTACCAGCGAACTCTATGCAATAAATAAAACCTACTCAAAGCCTACTTAAAATTATCATTTCA
The DNA here is from genome assembly GCF_054136105.1 of Typopeltis vanoorti. Classification (NCBI taxonomy): domain Eukaryota; kingdom Metazoa; phylum Arthropoda; class Arachnida; order Uropygi; family Thelyphonidae; genus Typopeltis; species Typopeltis vanoorti. The sequence goes on from NC_143554.1 coordinate 92,708,181, forward strand.
CCAATCAGAGGGAATTATAATTTACAGTGACTCAAGATCAGCTATGGGAGGCAATCAAAAATACCAAGCTCACCCAAGATATCCATAAACTTAAACCAACTAAAGTGATTGGGAAAAAGTTGCATTTTACAATGGATTCCTGCTCATGTTGACATTGATTATAATGAAGCAGTCGATAAATTAGCAAGAGGCCAAAGAACTCCACCAAAAAACTAACATGATAACGCTTGATGATGCTAATGCACTAGCAAAATCTAAACTAATTCCACTAAAATCAGGGATACAACACCAAATTCCCAAAATTAATGTTGACAGAAAGACCTCTACCATGATAGCAAGACTCCAAACAGGACATCTTAGAGGAATGAAGATCAATACAGAAGTATGAGAACATATAGAAACTACAATAACTGCCCTAATACTGAACTCACACCCACTCACATTTTTACCTGTTCACCAATTACAGCAGCTTTGCATGCAATAGACCCTAATCCTGAACAACACCTCTATATGAACAAAATCATCAACATAGCTAAAGCAGCTCAAAAGATCACATGGAAATATCTAAGACTCCTCAAAGGACAAGACAACAACAACATCATTGATGTACACATTAAACAATAGAATGTAGTACACATGATCACGTGCATATCCTGGACTCAACTCCCTCCATAAACACCACTCTGATATCTGTCCATCAGAAACCCAAACCAATTCACTAGATTCATATCCATCCCTTTTGCAAAAATTTATGCAGCCAAGTTCTGTGTGGAATCCTATCAAAGTCTTGTACTAAAGAGGTAAAATCTACCCTTCACAAAACCATGTTGTCCCTTATAGAATATCAAATTCCTATCCACCCAATTTTGAATTCTGTCTTTGCCTCTTTAGTGCCATCACCACTGATTCTAAGATGCTAATTGGGCCTATAACTTGCTACTTCTGTCTTGGAGCCTCTTTTATGCAGTGAGACTATTTTGCCCTCCCCCTTTCCACTCCATTGGCACCTTCCCTGTACTGAGGCTTAAATTTAACAGCTGATAATTTTCTTGCACATTCTTGTAATAGATGTACTGATATGCCATCTAATCCCATGGCTGTATTTGCACTAAGTTTCTGCAATGTTTCAAGCACCTCCATTTCTTCAACCTCTATTCTCCCATCAGTCAATTTCACATCTGGTATTGCAATGTCACTCCCCTGATGGTACACCTCATGCAGAATGCTCACTCAGTAATTCAACTATTTGGTTTGGTTCTGTTCCTTCCCCACCATCAGCACTTTTTAAAGTTATCCTTCCATAGTCATTCCTCCTTTTACTTGCCACATAGTGAAAGAACTCCTTAGGGTTCCTTTTGGCCTCATAATTAGCTTTAGTCTACCTTACCATACAGATCCCTTCTTGTTTGTGCCTTGTACTACTCATGGGAATGCTGATCACATTTTTTTTTGTTATTCCTTCCACAATGTTTTCTTTGTTTGCAACTCTTGTTTAATGATGCTATTCATCTAACTCCTATCTGATTTATCCTTCGGACTCTGGGTATGCATTCTGATACTACTTTCTTCAAACACTTCTCCACCTCCCATGCATCACCAACACCTCTCTCTCTCCCCTCAAAATTCCTGTGCATTCTCACTGCTGAAAGCTGACTCCTCAGCATGCCATAATCACCTGCTTTGTAATACCATATATATTCCTTCTTAACAGAAAATTCTGTAGGTCTGGCAATCTCCCAGGTCAAGACTACCATGATCACGTTTCCCAAGTGGAGATACCATGCTTAGATTGGTTTCTCTGATGCTATGATCAGATCTAGTATTATTGAACCTTGTGTCCTTTCCATTACATGCTGTATTGGATAATTATCTCTTTGCTACCATACCATTTCTTTTTCTTCCTGTCACCATTCTTCCTACCAATCTATGTCCATCATCATCATCATCATCATCAAATTCCTGCCATGTACCCTCAAGGGGTGTACAGGATATGACAGTACTACATGAAAAAATTACATCATTACTAACTTCCTATCTACAATTTTCCTCCAAATCAGTCTGTCACTTGTCAAGACTCCAACATTATCAGATCTTATATTTCTATCGTCTAAGGCACTTTGTACCGTATCAATCCACCTATATCTTGGTCTTCCTCTGGGTCGTTTTCCTGCCAACCTGGCAGAGAACACTTGTTTTGCTAATCTTTCCGTTCCCATTCTATTTAAATGACCATACCACCTGAGATTAGCTCTGCTAACGCATTCCTGGATGCTGACAATGTCAAGTTCTTTCCTAATATCCTCATTTTTAATATGATATTGCCATTGATGCCATCTGTTCACACCTCGAATCTTTCTCAGGACTCTCATATCTGCGGTCTCTAGTCTATGGTCAAGTGTTTTACTTCTGACCCAGCTCTCAGATCCATAAGTTAAAACTGGTTTGAACACTGTCTTGTATACAGCTAATTTAGTGTTCCGACTAATTTCTTTCTTACTCCATATGAATTTATTCAATTGACTTCCTACCATACCAGCTTTGTTGATTCTGTTGTCTATTTCCATATTTAATTTACCATCTTCACTAAAAATCGTGCCTAAGTAGCTGAAATGTTTTACTTGTTCCACAGGTTCTCCATTCACAACACAGTTGACATTTTCAATGATTCTGCCTATTTTCATTGTCTTTATCTTTTTATTGCTGACCTTCATACCATATCTATTACAACAGCTATTCAATTTAGTCAGAGAATCTTGCAGACTTGTAGCAGATTTATTTAGAAGTATAACATCATCTGCATAAAGCAAAGAGCTGACATTAACATCTCCAATTTTGATATCATGTTTAATACCACTTTCCTTCATAATGTGATCCATATAGATAATGAATAACAGAGGGGATAATGTACATCCTTGTCTCACACCAGATTTAACATTAAACCATCTTCCTGTACTTCCTTCAATTCTAACTGCTGACTTACAACTCAAATAAAGACTAAGTATTGCTTGATATAATGCCCCATTGACACCATATAACTGCAGCGTATTGAATAGCTTCTCTCTTGGCACCTTGTCATATGCCTTTTCCAGATCGACAAAACTTAAATACAGATCTTTGTTATATTCCCATGCTTTCTCGACTATTTGTTGTAAAGTGAAGATCTGATCCTGACAGCCTCTATTTGGCCTGAATCCAGCTTGTTCTTCACCAAGCTTTTCTTCCACAATTCTTCTCAACCGTTTCTCAAGTATACTTGCATAGATCTTGCCAGGAACACTCAGTAGGGAAATACCTCTGTAAATCTCACATTCAGTTTTATTTCCCTTTTTATATATGGGTACTTTCAGAGCTCTACTCCAATCATCGGGAATTCGTCCCTCTGTCCAGGCTTTCTGAACTATGCAGTGCAGCCACTGTAAGACTTTTATACCACCATACTTCAGCATTTCTGGTCGAATATCATCTACTCCTATTGCCTTTCCACATTTCAAGCCTTTGATGGCTTTTTCTACTTCAAGTATGGATATGTATTCCTGACTGCATGCCTGGTCAGTGTTTTTTATCACTGTGCTGTCATCACTGCTTGTTTCATTTAGCAGTTTTTCAAAGTAATTATTCCATACTTCAAGGATATCTTTTTCTCCTATTTTCATGTCACCTTTATCATCTCTAACTCCTTTTATAGCACTCTTTCCTCCATTCCTAAGCTTCTTCAACAACCTCCAGAATATTTTGCCACCTTCTTGATATTTATTTTCTATATTCTTGCCAAAGTCCTCCCATGACTTTTGTTTAGCTAGTTTTACACACTGTTTAGCTTTCTTACATTTGTCTCTGTATTCTGTAAGAGTAAAAGCTGACTTATTTGCCAGGAACTTTTGATATGCTTTCTTCTTTTCCTTTACTGCCTCTTTAACTTCCTGTGTCCACCAGGTAGTTCTGATTTTTTTATCCTTACAGATAACCTCACCACATGCCTCTCTGGCAGAATCAATGAATGTTTTCTTCAGAGTTTGCCACTGAATCTCCAAGGCTTGATTCCTATTCTCAAACTCTTTCATTTTCTTTTCAATAATCTTTCTGTATTTTAGTCTACAGTTCACATCTGAGAGCTGCTCAACTTTTATTCGCTTTAAAACTTTCTTACATGTTATTCTTTTCAATATGAAATTCAGTTTTATCCTGCTCAAGACTAAATAGTGATCACTTCCAATTTCAAATCCTCTGTACACTCTGGTGTCCTGCACCAGGGAGAAAACATCACTATCAACAATAACATAGTCAATGAGACTTTTCTTATTCCTAGCCTCTTCTCTCCATGTGAATTTGTGCACATTTTTATGTTGGAACATGATGTTAGTAATAACCAGTCCATGTCCTGAGCAGAAATCCAACAGATATTTGCCATTATTATTAGCTTTGCGCTTTTCACCAAATTTTCCCAAAATATTTTTGTATGTCTCACTATCATTTCCTACTCTGCTATTTAGATCCCCAACAAGGACCAACTTTTCCTTTTTCATTGTGTCAGTTGCTTTTTCTAAAGCGTCAAAAAATTCCTCCACTTCTACCTTAGTAGAACCTTCTGTGGGACCATAGGCACAAATAAGTCTCATTGTCCAGTTCCCCATTCTCATATTTGCCCACATTACTCTACTTGAGACTGACTGCCATTCAAGAAGATTAGCCTCGTATTTTGTGTTGAATATTATGGCTACTCCTTCTTTTCCTTGATTGTTATTGCCTGAATATAACATTTTGTATTTATTGCTCAGAAAGATCTCACCAGTTTTGGTCTTTTTTGTTTCAGTCACCCCTATTATGTCGATCTGGTACTTATCTAATTCCTCAGCTAGCTCCATTTCTTTGCCATTCAGGCTTCTTACGTTGATAGTACCGATCTTTAACTCTGGTGATATTGAGTTAGGGTTTGTTTTCAGATTTGTTCCAGTAGCTGACTTTTCGCTGTTCGCCCTGGTTCCCTGGCGAAAACAACGGGGATCTTGTTTAACCGGGCGACGCCCCAGCCGGCATGAAATTTTGTCATGTTGTACCATCATTTTTTATTTTGGTTTAACCAATAAGAATACAATTTGGTCGGCTAAATCCCAGATTGCCAACCCATCCTCGTTCGTTCAGTATCAAAGTAGATACCCAACAGGGTGCACCACGAGAAGGTGAGGGTTGGACATTAGGTCAGAAGCCCTGGTCGGTTCTCCGCATTCCTTTAAAGGCTATGTGGAGGTCTCCTCTTAGTTATATAGCTTTGGTCCAGTCTATGTCCCCATAGTTTAAATCCCCTATAATTATTACTTGACTTGCATTCATCTTGCTAATTTGCCAATGCATGTCATCTACATTCTCCCCTATGCCCCCCCCCCCCCCCAGGATTATAGCAGCAACCAATTACTTATTTCAACCTGTTGACCTCTAACTTACACCAGATTGCCTTAAATGAACTGCCTTCTGAATCCCTGACCTGATGCTGCTTTTACTCTTTTTGCTTTAATTTCTGTAATATCATTAACAAAACCTGTCTTATATCCTACAAGGGATATAAGACATTATATCCCTTGCATTTTATCCTTATGACCATATTATTCTCAATCAACCATATCTCACTAATGCCTAACTTTTGTCCAACTTGTGCTAACAAATTCCAAAAATTCCTCAACCTTATTTCGAATATTTCTGGCATTAGTATACATAAACTGCAAACACCTCCATTTATCCCACAACCTCCCTTATATCTATTAGCATTCCTTCTATTAGCCAACTAAAGTTAACCTGGGGTACTATATTTTGCATCATGTGATCACTATTCAACTTTCTAACCTCTGTGTTGCCTGGACCCCTTCTCAACTGCGTCCCCCCCCTCCTCCAAATTGTGGTTTGTAGTTTCCCTGACTCTGCACACTTTAAACTCTCACTTGAGCCACACTTTCTAAAGTGTGGCTCAAGTTTCTAAAGACTCCTGATTCCATATCCATTCACATGCAAGCCATCCACCTTATATCCTTCCTTCCTTCCTTCCTTCCATCAAACTCACTCCACACATCCACAAACTCCATGTCATTCCTCATACACAATCTGCATACTGACTCATAGTCATCCATCTCAGCATATGCTGTTGTGTACAGTCAGTATGTAATAGAATATATATAGGAAAATTCATTAACAGTTTAAAAAGTTTAACTTTAAATCTTCCACTTATAGCTGACATAGGTTTCTTTGATTAAAAATCTCCACGTATACCAGGATTCCACTGCATGCTATTGTTCCATACAAGAAACATAATGAATGAATTATTCTCCTGTTTGTCACTGATGGCAACCAAGTTAGGACTTGTGAATGCAGGAGGTGGAACTTTACTGATGATTATTTAAGTCCATCTCATTCCTTTTTTATCCTCTTGCAGCTCTTCTATTTTCACTTCTGTACTTTTAACAGGCCCTGAAAAATTGGCCTTCCATGCTGGAATATTTTAATAGATTTCAAAATGTCATGTTGTATCTTCACTGTAAACATCAGACAATTGGCTAAACTTTAATGCAATAGATTGCAATGCATTAGACATTCAGCTGCCATTCCTTGGCCCTTGCTAGCATTTAATACATGCCTTGGAATGCCAGCCATATGTTATATGCTTATGGTCATAGTTTCTGCTACTTACTTCTACAAATACCTCCATATTCAATATCCACTGCCCAGCTGATGGGCAACAAATGCATGCTGCAACTGCTCAACGCCCTTTCACGGTCCAGCTCCAAATTCACAAAGCACATTTCTTCCTTTTCATTCATTCCTTCTACTGTACAAGAGTCACTTTTCTCTAATGAAGTCAAAATTTGAAATCAAAGTGAACAAGTCCCCCCCCCCCCCACACACACACCTAGCACTGATGTATCGAGGATGGTCAGCAGGTTGGTCATGAGGTAGCTTGAACAACCTCTCATGTAGGATTATCATAGAAACAAAACAAATGCACTTGTGAGCTAAAACATTTTGAGAACCTACCTAGTAGTGTGTTGGGTATCCTTTGACTATAGTGACTGCTTGCACCTGTTTGGTCATTGATTCCACTAGACAACAGAAGGTATCATGAAGTATTCTGAACCAACTAGACAGAATAACTTCCCAGAGCTCAGCAATCAGTGAGAAGACACTGGCTTCGATCACTGGATGCTGTATTTACATGATCAAATCAGGAGAATTAGGTAGCCAGCAGAGCACACAGATGCTCGAACTTGCTGTTTGAAACAAGTCACAAGTCTTGTACAATACAAGCCTTGTAACATCTAGACTCAGCATTGTCTTGCTGAGTCTAGATGCATCAGGACACATTGTCACCATATAGGCCAATACTTTCTGAAACAATCTCTAGGTATGAATTAGTGGTCAAGATGTGTTCATCGGGATGAGCAGACCTAGTGATAGCCATAAGAACAAACCCCTTACCAGGATACTGGACTGTCTCATCCATTTGCATTGACAGGAGTAGTCATAATGTTTTGGCTCATGAGTGTGTGCACACTCTCTCTCTCTCTCTGCTTAAGGTGGGTTGAGGCTACCATGAATAATAACTTTCCAGTCCAATCTATCAACAGCCAAGTTATTTAAATTTCTATAAGAATTCAGACCACTTAGACTCTTGATGTTTTATATATATTTCCTTGTAACTCTTCCTATCAGTATCCTTCCCTCAACTGAAAATGCTGAAGAACATTTTGTAGAAAAGAAATGATTATGGTCTGAGTTACTAAGAAGTGAAATGGCCACTAAGTATATTTTGAAGGAAAACTGGTTATGAAAAAAGTCTAGAGTTTGTTCTTCACTTCCTCACGTCATAAAAACAAGCCGATTTTGGATTACTTGCTCACTTGCGATGAAAAATAGATCTTGTACTCTAACAGGGAGCAAACTTATCATTGGTTTTCACCAAACAATCCAGTACTGCACACTTCAGGCACCGCTTCATCCCCAGAAGGCTATGCTTTGTGTGTAGTGGACTGGAGCTGGTATTGTCCAGTATGAGTTTCTCGCTGCAGGCCAAACAATTTTTTGGTGCTAGACAATCATATGTGAAATAGACGGTTCTGCAATAAAACAGAAATTGAAGCGGAAGTTGCTAGGTTTATTACTTCTAAAGAAAAAATGTTTAATAATAGCAGAATTTACAAACTTCTATCTCGTTGGGAAAAAGTTGTAGAAGAATTGTGAAGTGTTTATTTTAACGAATAAGGCATTTTAGGAAAATTTCTGCAGTTTAATTTTTATTATGAAGAACCACACAAACATTTTTTGGTTACCTGATGTCATGAAACTTCATTAATTTAGATATAAGCATTTCTTGGCATTTCACTATTCTTTGAGCAGCTTAAATAAGTTATAATGTTTTCTTAGTAAGACTACACTTTACATCATTTAGCTTAGAAGTTCAGTCAAAATATTATTCACAATTGTCCTGATACTTTTGTAGGATTTCCCCCCCCCCCTCTCCCTTGCTGCTGGAACTGCTACTACCTGATAAAATCTGGAAGTTGCTGTTGTGTTCACTGAACTTTCTTTCAGATGATACCTGTAACTATGCTGCAGGACTCCAAGTTATTCTTAGGAAAACCTCCTCCATACATAATGCTGCTGCCTCCTGCCTTTTTTCTTTCGGACAATGGACAGCAGACAGTGGCTATCAGAGAGATTTTTATTCCCAAATTTTTGCCTAAACCTCCATCTACCATCTATACAGCATGGCTGGAAACAACATTCATCCAAAAAATAAATATTTCTTTCATTCTTCAAATACACAATGTTCAAAAGCTAAAGACGAACTATATTTTTACCTGTATATGAAAAACTTTTTCATGACTACAGCCAAATGTAGACATAAATGTATATTGTCAGCATACAAAAAATGTGTTAGAAATTTCATACAAATTAAATTGCAATACATTTTTGACAAAAGTTACAAATTTCCTAAGGAAGAAATTAAGGAATTAATGTACAATTCTTACCAAAAACTCTGTGGCGAGACATTTCCGTATGGAATATGTCCACCCCAAATTGCAATGCAACTCTCACAACATCGTACCATGCTTAGCACCAAGTGATTCAAGAGTTCTTGAGGTAAACTGGCCTATCTCTTCCTTCAGAGCAAGGATAAGGCCTTGTTTGTTTTCTGGAGGATAATATAGCAGCAATGCATCTCCCAAACGTGTTCTTTGGGATTGAGATCTGGGGACATGCCTTTGAAGTGTGCAGTACTGGATTGTTTGGTGAAAACCACTCAGTTCAGTTAATATCCTCATTCTCCAGAAGTATCTTCACTGCTTGTGTACGATATGGTGTGACATTGTCATCTATAAAAAAATGAATTCTTCATCGCAATATCTTTTACCAGTCATAGTCCATTTTCCAGCACTTGTAGCTTGGTGCATTCATTAAGCATAATGCATCCCCACACCATGATTCCAGCACTGCCGTATCTATCCCTTTCAAGAACATTCTCATGATGGTAAGCAGTGCTACTTTCATGCCAGATCAAGTACTGTTTAGAATCAGATGAAACACTAAAACAACTCTAATCTGTAAAGAGTACATTAGCCCAATGGTATCTTGTCCAATTTTTATGGCTACAACACTATTGAAAACATGCTCAATGATGAGCCGTGGATAAAGGGACACAGACTACAGGCCTTGGGGCATATAGATCTACGAGAGTGGTCTGAAAAGTTCTCTGCCTTAACCATAAATGGCAACACTATCAGCAAGATTTTTTTTTCTTAGTTGGTACATCTGTCATAAGCATCCATGTGAAATTGCAAGTCATTCTATCAAGTAGTTGGTTTTATACAGCTGTCTGAAGGAAAAGTGTTGTCTGTATCCCTTGAAATGGATAAAATTGAGTATTGATGCAGTTATAAAATTCTTTGTAAAAGAAGGTTTAATGCCAAAAAAAATCATTCGAAGTTCGTGAAAGTTTATGGGCACTCTTCTCCTTGTTTTCAACAATTAAGAAATGGCTGCTGAGATTAAACATGGCCATACCAGCCTTGAAGATGATCCAATGAAGGACGTCCAATAAGTGTAACAACACCAGAAATCATTGATCAAGTGCACGATATGGTATTGGATGGCCAGGGAGTCAAAGTGCGTGCAATTGCTGAGACTATAGGCATTTCTAAAGAACGTGTAGGATATATTTTGCATGAAGAATTGCAAATGAAAAAGCTTTGCACAAGATGGGTGCCGTGCTTACTCACAACAGATCAAAAATGCACTCGAATGAAAATCTCTAAAGAGTGCTTGGAGCATTTTAACAAGAATAAAACTGATTTTTTGCATCAATTTATTACTATGGATGAGACTTGGATTCACCATTACACACCAGAATCCAAACTGCAGTCAAAACAGTGGACAGAGCCGGTTGTTCAGTGACAAAGAAGACAAAGTCAGTTCCATCAGCAGGAATGGTCATAGCATTGGTGTTTTGGGATGCTAAAGACATTTTGTTTATTAATTATCTTGAAAAGGGTAAAACAATAACCGGGGAATATTATTCCGATCTTTTAACCAGACGAGACGAAAAAATTCGTGAGAAAAGATCCGGTTTGCAGAAGAAAAAAATCATCTTTCATCATTGGCAATGGGAAAATTAATGGATCTGCACTATGAATTGTTGGAACATCCACCCTATTCCCCAGGTTTGGCTCCCTCTGACTTCTATCTTTTCCCAAAACTAAAACTCTTCCTCGCTGGTCAGCATTTTTCTTCAAATCAAGAGGTGATTGCAGCTGTAGAGGGCTATTTTGCAAATCTTACTGAGAGCCACTACAGGGACCGGATAATGGTACTGGAGCATCGCTGGAATAAACGTATTAGTCTTAAGGGAGATTATGTTGAAAAATAAAAATAATTTTGAAATTATAAATTCGTTGTTCCATTTTTAGGCCAAGAACTTTTCAGACCACCCTCGTACTTGTCGCAGACATCTTGCCCACAGTTTGTTGAGATATTTGCATACCTGTGCTTGAATGGAGCTGATTTGCAAGCTGACCCGCAAAATGTAAGTGCACTGCTTACATTTTGCTGTTATAACCAAAAATCTGTCTTCATGTTCCATGGTAGAGTGAGGGTGACCTCTTAGCAAATATCTGGAATACATGCCATTAGTTTGAATGCTGCCCAGAGCCTGGATACAATGCTATATGAGATTCCAAACTCTCTAGTAGTATCAATAATTCTGTGGCCTTCTTCAAGCTTTCCAATAATTCTTTCTTATATGAAATCATCTAGATGATCTTTGAGACATTACAAGATATATAATTTGTAACTTTATTCCTTCACGAAAAGAGCTTCCTTCAAACACAATTCGCTTAGCACAATTTTTTGCCTTTTATCCTGTTGAGTGCTACCATGTGACACCTTTGTGCGAGATTTGAAAATGTACCCACTTTCTATAATAAATTTAGTTTAATCCTTTATCCGAGTGTAAGCAAACAAAGTTTATGCCTGAAGTATCTTCAGGACTGAGGCAACTTGTGGTAAAGGTGGACCAAGTTCTCATCACTACTTGTCTTAGTATCTCTCATAATGCAAAGCACATCTCCTTGCGGACATGTATAATGCTATGCATTAAGGGAAGGGCCACTACCCAGACCGGTTTCGACCTTTATTGAGGTCTCGTCAGTGGGAGCCAGACCCAGAGTTAGTGATACTAAGGTGGAACTAATGGAGAAGTCATATTTACCTGTACAAGTTGCCAAAAGGTGTCTCACCTTGATTAAATTACTCTGTATTTAGAGAAAGATGTTGGAAGTTTTTTCCCACTTGGTTAGACTATAATAAATTTAGTTTAATCCTTTATCCAGGTGTAAGCACACAAAGTTTGTGCCTGAAGTATCTTCAGGACTGAGGCAACTCGTAGTAAAGGTGGACTAAGCTCTCATCACTACTTGTCTTAGTATCTCCCATAATGCAAAGCACATCTCCTTGCAGACATGTATAATGCTATGCATTAAGGGAAGGACCACTATCCAGACCGGTTTCGACCTTTATTGAGGTCTTGTCAGCCCTTGATGCATATCATTATACATGTCTGCAAGGAGATGTGCTTTGCATTATGGGCGATACTAAGACAAGTAGTGATGAGAGCTTAGTCCACCTTTACTACGAGTTGCCTCAGTCCTGAAGATACTTCAGGCATGAACTTTGTTTGCTTGCACTTGAATAAAGGATTGAACTAAATCTATTATAGTCTAACCAAGTGGGAAAAAACTTCCAACATCTTTCTCTAAATACAGAGTAATTTAATAATAAGGTGAGACACCTTCTGCAACTCATATAGGTAAATATGACTTCTCCATTTCTTCCGCCTTAGTATCACCACCTCTTGGTCTGGCTCCCACTGACGAGACCTCAATAAAGATCGAAACTGGCTGGAAGCTTGGTTGATGAATGGCAGTGCTATAGCTCATGAAGTTTTAACTGAGGCTCGGCTGTTGCTGTCACCCAGGTCCTGGTTTGGGGGGGGGGGTGTAATGAATGGCAATGCTGTAACCCATGAAGTTAACTGAAGCACAGCTGTTGCTGTTACCACTCAGATGACATATGAGCAAATGAGGAGCTCTGCTTGGTGGTGGAGTGATCCTGACACGGGGTAGAGCCAACGTTGAGAGTTCTTCTCAGTGGCAGAGTGAGCCTGTTACTGAGGGGAACGACACTGAGTTTTTGGAGTTTGAGCTGTACTTGAACATTCAATAAAGGTCGAAACCGGTCTGGATAGTGGCCCTTCCCTTAATGCATAGCATTATACATGTCTGCAAGGAAATGTGCTTTACATAATGGGAGATACTAAGACGAGTAGTGATGAGATCTTGGTCCACCTTTACCGCGAGTTGCCTCAGTCCTGAAGATACTTCAGGCGCAAACTTGGATACACTTGGATAAAGGATTAAACTAAATTTATTATAGTCTAACCAAGTGAAGGGGAAAAAAAATACCCACTTTCTGCTCGAAATCGTCAGTTATACAAATTGCCACAGGCTGATTCATATGAATTTGGCATTGTAATCGTCAGAAATAGTGTTCGTTCTTAGGTTTTGGACACCAGTGTACTAGTTGTTAATAATTAGGTGTAAGTATGGGTGCCTTGACTGAGCTTCCACTTTGAATGCCCATTTAAAGGGAGGAAATATTGGATTGTCATATGAAATACCACCATTCATATCATAGTTAAATTCAATGGTCAGCCATTCCACATTTTTTGTCTAAGTGTTTGTACAAGGACAGCCTATGTTCACCACAAGTATCGATGAGTTGTGGCCCTAACCAATAGCCTGATGACTTCTGTTCTTCCCATTGATGTAGTTAATGTGTTCAAAGAGTAGGGCAGTAGGCATAACAGCCTATAATATTGGTAGTTTCTTGAATACTACCAACCTTCAACCAAGTACCATGCACCATGCCTTTTGTCTATTAGATCTCTTCTTTGCTTGAAAAAGAAAGAGATAAAAAGAAAAACTCATATTGCAGTGAAAGTAGGCATGCATGATACTGGAGGTGTGTCATACTGTTCAAAGTTGCTAATATGAGTGCCATCTGGTGAGGTGGAATTTGTGATTGTGAAATAACAGTGATAATATTTTGATTGGACTATGTATAATGTCAAGTCCAGTAATATGTGTTAATTTTTTTTTCTCCTTATATGTCATTATCTGAGCTAGCTATTATATTTTCTTTTAATATAACAGTTTATTGAAAGTAAGTTTTGACAAAGCAGTTTTAATGCTGCTGACCCAAGTATTTATAAAAGTGTATATTTTTCAGGATTTTGATATTGCTGGCGAATATGACTTAATGCTTTCTGATGTAGAATGCGTCAGGATAATATATGAAATTCTTTCAGATATTGACCTTGGCCATTTTGTTATTAGGGTAAGTCTGTTTTCCTTTACTGATTTGACAGATTTGGCTGACATGCACACAGTTTATAAATAAGAACCTCATGAATTTTATTATAGTGAAGGTAGATACATTAAATACATGTTGTACATACCTCAAAATAAAAACTGAATGTTTATTTTGCTGCCTCAGAATTCACATCAGCTCCTTGGATCACATCATAAATGTGATCCAAGGAGCTGAAGCAAGAATTGGACCACATCATATGGTCCAATTCTTGCTTCAGTCCTGCATTATGTCAACACATGTACGGTTGCATGTGTTTGTGATCTTTCAGCTTTTTATTATTTGTTACCAATATGGAACATGTATCTCCTTAACCTAACCTTACAAATTTAATAGAGTTTGCTTAGAAAGCTGGAGAAGGGCATGTCATGCAAATTTATACTTTTACCAGTCTTTATTTACATAAATAATGTCACATCCATTGATAATGGTAGTATCAGCATTCCATCTTGCTGGAATGTTGGAACTTTAACAAAACAGATCTGTTTTGTTAAAGTTTTTCCATCACATTGATGGATTTCAGCCTTCATGATCTGTATATATTTTCTTTTAGAAGAGCATGTGACATTTATTTTTGGACTAATTGTGATATATGTCACACCGGTCCTCAAGATTTTTGTATCCTAAATCCTGGCATTTTACTCCTAGTCATCTTGCATTCCATCTATTTCAGTTCTGTGGAACAGCCTTTCCCATGAAGTGTTCCTCAAAGACTACAACTTCCAGCACAGAGGGGGGGGGGATTAGTCTTTTAATTTTCTCTTTGCCAGCACAGATGGACACATGGGTTGCATCCAGAATTATGTTTTTGGTTAGACAACTGACAAGTATGAATGTAGACATGAAAGAGATTAATATATGTTATTTTTCATTTGATATTTATTACAAGTAATTTTACTTCATGTTAACTGTTGATTCACTTCATTAAAAGTAAATAACTAGAATTTTTCATTATTTTGTCTTGATTTCATAATCAGGGTACAAAACTATATCATGCCACTATAAACCTTGATTTAGTTTACTCCAGTAAGTGCTACTTTAGCCATGTTGTTGAGCATCAGTTGCTCTAATCTCCTTTTAAAAAAACATTTATGCAAATCCCCTGACCAGATTTATTCATTTTTGTTTTCATGAAAGCTCAAATGGTGAAAATTTTTCCAAAACGTTTTATCAGAGAATCTTAGAAAGTTTGCACAAATCAGTAAAATTTATTCACCTCTCCCATATCCAGAAGAACTGATTTTGAAAACTCAGCTCCAGAATATTTTGTCACCTTCATGATATTTATATTATATATTCTTTCCCAAATGTTCTCACAGTTTTGTTTGCTTTGCTTTCTTACATTTTTCTCCTTATTTTCTGAGACCGCCTCTTTAACTTTCTTTATCTACCATGCATGTCTTATTTTTCAATCCTTGCAAACAAATTGCCATGTGCCTCTCTAGCTGAATTCAGTCAATGCTTTCTTCAGAGTTTGTCACTGAAATTCCAAGATTTGTTTCTTGTTTTCAAACTTTGTCATTTTTTTAAAAATGATATTTGTATGGTTGAGTGTACAGTGCTACAGTTGAGTCTACAGGACTGCGAAAATAGGCAGGAACATTGAAAACATCAACTGCATCTTGAATGGAGAACCTATAGAACAAATAAATCTTGCCTAAACATTTCAGCTGTTTAGGCAAAATTTAGTGAAGATAGCAAATTAAATTTGGAAAGAGAGAACAAGATTAGGCAAACTGGTATTGCAGGTAATCAACTGAAAATTTTTTTATGGAATTGAGAGAAATTTTTCAAAACACTAAACTAGCTGTATACAAGACAGTGTTCAAACCAGTTTCAATTTATAAATCTGAGAGCTGGGTTAGAAATAAAACATTTGATTAAAGACTGGAGACCACAGATATGAGAGCTCTGAGAAAGATTAGGGTGTTAGGAAGGAACTTGGTATTGTTAGCATTCAGGAGTGTGTGAGTAGAGCTAACCTCAGGTGGCATGGTCACTTAAACAAAATGGGAGAGGAAAAGTTAGCAAAACAAATGCTTTTTGCCAGGATAGCAGGATAAAAAGACTCACAGGAAGATCAAGATCCAGGTGAACTGATACTGTAAGAAGTGCTTTAGAAGACCAAAATATAAGAACTGATGATATTGGAGTCCTGACAGTTAACAGATTGATTTGGAAGAAATTTGTTGATGATGATGTAACCTTTTCATGTGGTAATATCCTCTACACCCAGAGGATAGGGTTCGCACGCCCGTATTCATGAGTGTGCGAACTGTGCAATGGCACAGGGTCCCACGCCACCGCACAGTTTTTATGTATTTTCTTGGTAAAACAAACACCGAATTTTTCATGAAAATTAATTAAAATTATACTGATAACGGCGCATCGTTCTTTCGTTGGCACTGCACCGCGTTACTGCTCGCCCAGTATCTCATGGCCGGAGCCAGACCGCTGGTCTGGCTCTATTGTTCGATGAAATAACATTAGGATAAACAGTAATTGGTATAGGAAATAAATTTTAACAAAATTTCATGCCGGCTGGGGGCGTCACTCGGTTACACAAGGCCCTTTGTTTTCGCCAGGGAACCAGGGCGAACAGCGAAAAGTCAGCTACTGGAACAAATCTGAAAACAAATCCCAACTCAACATCACCAGAGTTAAAGATCGGTACTATCAACGTAAGAAGCCTGAATGGCAAAGAAATGGAGCTAGCTGAGGAATTAGATAAGTACCAGATCGACATAATAGGGGTGACTGAAACAAAAAAGACCAAAACTGGTGAGATCTTTCTGAGCAATAAATACAAAATGTTATATTCAGGCAATAACAATCAAGGAAAAGAAGGAGTAGCCATAGTATTCAACACAAAATACGAGGCTAATCTTCTTGAATGGCAGTCAGTCTCAAGTAGAGTAATGTGGGCAAATATGAGAATGGGGAACTGGACAATGAGACTTATTTGTGCCTATGGTCCCACAGAAGGTTCTACTAAGGTAGAAGTGGAGGAATTTTTTGAGGCTTTAGAAAAAGCAACTGACACAATGAAAAAGGAAAAGTTGGTCCTTGTTGGGGATCTAAATAGTAGAGTAGGAAATGATTGTGAGACATACAAAAATATTTTGGGAAAATTTGGAGAAAAGAGCAAAGCTAATAATAATGGCAAATATCTGTTGGATTTCTGCTCAGGACATGGACTGGTTATTACTAACACCATGTTACAACATAAAAATGTGCACAAATTCACATGGAGAGAAGAGGCTAGGAATAAGAAAAGTCTCATTGACTATGTTATTGTTGATAGTGATGTTTTCTCCCTGGTGCAGGACACCAGAGTGTACAGAGGATTTGAAATTGGAAGTGATCACTATTTAGTCTTGAGCAGGATAAAATTAAATTTCATATTGAAAAGAATAACATGTAAGAAAGTTTTAAAGCGAATAAAAGTTGAGCAGCTCTCAGATGTAAACTGTAGACTAAAATACAGAAATATTATTGAAAATAAAATGAAAGAGTTTGAGAACAGGAATCAAACCTTGGAGATTCAGTGGCAAACTCTGAAGGAAAAAACATTGATTGATTCTGCCAGAGAGGCATGTGGTGAGGTTGTGTGCAAAGATAAAAAAATCAGAACTCCCTGGTGGAAACAGGAAGTTAAAGAGGCAGTGA
This sequence comes from Typopeltis vanoorti, assembly GCF_054136105.1. NCBI lineage: Eukaryota > Metazoa > Arthropoda > Arachnida > Uropygi > Thelyphonidae > Typopeltis > Typopeltis vanoorti. The sequence continues at coordinate 92,725,815 of NC_143554.1, forward strand.
AGGAAAAGAAGAAAGCATATCAAAAGTTCCTGGCAAATAAGTCAGCTTTTACTCTTACAGAATACAGAGACAAATGTAAGAAAGCTAAACAGTGTGTAAAACTAGCTAAACAAAAGTCATGGGAGGACATTTTCAAGAATATAGAAAATAAATATCAAGAAGGTGGCAAAATATTCTGGAGGTTGTTGAAGAAGCTAAGGAATGGAGGAAAGAGTGCTGTAAAAGGAATTAGAGATGATAAAGGTGAAATGAAAACATGAGAAAAAGATATCCTTGAAGTATGGAGTAATTACTTTGAAAAACTGCTAAATGAAACAAGCAGTGATGACAGCACAGTGATAAAAAACATTGACCAGGCATGCAGTCAGGAATACATATCCATACTTGAAGTAGAAAAAGCCATCAAAGGCTTGAAATGTGGAAAGGCATCAGGAGTAGATGATATTCGACCAGAAATGCTGAAGTATGGTGGTATAAGAGTCTTACAGTGGCTGCACTGCATAGTTCAGAAAGCCTGGACAGAGGGACGAATTCCCGATGATTGGAGTAGAGCTCTCATAGTACCCATATATAAAAAGGGAAATAAAACTGAATGTGAGAATTACAGAGGTATTTCCCTACTGAGTGTTCCTGGCAAGATCTATGCAAGTATACTTGAGAAACGGTTGAGAAGAATTGTGGAAGAAAAGCTGGGTGAAGAACAAGCTGGATTCAGGCCAAATAGAGGCTGTCAGGATCAGATCTTCACTTTACGACAAATAGTCGAGAAAGCCTGGGAATATAACAAAGATCTGTATTTAAGTTTTGTCGATTTGGAAAAGGCATATGACAAGGTGCCAAGAGAGAAGCTATTCAATACGCTGCAGTTATATGGTGTCAATGGGGCATTATATCAAGCAATACTTAGTCTTTATTTGAGTTGTGAGTCAGCAGTTAGAATTGAGGGAAGTACAGGAAGATGGTTTAATATTAAATCTGGTGTGAGACAAGGATGTAAATTATCCCCTCTGTTATTCATTATCTATATGGATCACATTATGAAGGAATGTGGTATTAAACCTGATATCAAAATTGGAGATGTTAATGTCAGCTCTTTGCTTTATGCGGATGATGTTATACTTCTAAATAAATCCGCTACAAGTCTGCAAGATTCTCTGACTAAATTGAATAGCTGTTGTAATAGATATGGTATGAAGGTCAGCAATAAAAAGACAAAGACAATGAAAATAGGCAGAATCATTGAAAATGTCAACTGTGTTGTGAATGGAGAACCTGTGGAACAAGTAAAACATTTCAGCTACTTAGGCACAATTTTTACTGAAGATGGTAAACTAAATATAGAAATAGACAACAGAATCAGCAAAGCTGGTATCGTGGGAAGTCAATTGAATAAATTCATATGGAATAAGAAAGAAATTAGTCGGAACACTAAATTAGCTGTATACAAGACTGTCTTCAAACCAATTTTAACTTATGGATCTGAGAGCTGGGTCAGAAGTAAAACACTTGACCAAAGACTAGAGACTGCAGATATGAGAGTCCTGAGAAAGATTAGAGGCGTGAACAGATGGCATCAATGGCAATATCATATTAAAAATGAGGATATTAGGAAAGAACTTGACATTGTCAGCATCCAGGAATGCATTAGCAGAGCTAATCTCAGATGGTATGGTCACTTAAATAGAATGGGAGAGGAAAGATTAGCAAAACAAGTGTTCTCTGCCAGGTTGGCAGGAAAACGACCCAGAGGAAGACCAAGATATAGGTGGATTGATACGGTACAAAGTGCCTTAGACGATAGAAATATAAGATCTGATAATGTTGGAGTCTTGACAAGTAACAGACTGATTTGGAGGAAAATTGTAGATAGGAAGTTAGTAATGATGTAATTTTTTCATGTAGTACTGTCACATCCTGTACACCCCCTTGAGGGTACATGTCAGGAATTTGATGATGATGATGAATAAATTTTAATATCGTAGCGCTAGAGCGGTAGTATTTGAAACTACTCTAAGATATATAACAATATCGTACAACATAGTGTTAAATAGAGAAAAGTGCACTTTAAAACAGGTGTTTTTAATAATTTCAAAGAGCTTTTTGATTTTAGTTTATGATTTTATGAACAAGTAAGTATATACACGTACTGTCATGGCAATTTTTGTATTTGACATTACTTGCAAAACATCTTAAAAAATATATTTTGTAAACTGGTTTTAGGTTATCTGACATCAGAATTTTTCCTTCAATAGCAGGTTTTCAATCTATATTAGATTTATTTATTTTCTAATATTATCTATTTTAGATATATTTTATTTATCAGGTAAGTAATTTTGTTTTAATTTATTAAGTTATAATTAAATCTATTGTATTTAATTCTAAAGTATGACTAGTGGTGAGAGAGATTATTATGGAAGAAAATACCCAAGTGGGCATGAAAAACGAAAGCGAAAACAAGAAAAAGAAGTGGCTGAGGAACGCCAAAGAAATTCACTGTTTAAATTTATGAAGTTGAACTCATATATTTGTTCAGATATATCAGTTGATAACGGGAGTTCTGAAATAACTACAAACAGTTCTTTGGCTTCAACATTAATTAATAATGAGAGTTCTGAAATACTCAAAGGAAGCGGAGAAAATGAAGCGTTTGGTCAAACAATGAGTATTGAAGATCCTAAAACTGTGACACCAGAGGAAGGTGAACTATTTACTATTGATGATCCAGCGACATGGCACAAAATTTTGAACAACGCAACACTAACACAAATTGTACAAAGGGGTCCACCGTCTCCTCCGACTGAAAATGATTTTCCAAAAGATGACAACAAGAGGTGTTTTTCCTCAGCTCACTATGTTAGGACAATTGCAAATGGAGAGAAGCAAAACAGAAGATGACTTGTATATTCACTCTGCCAACTCTATTTTTTGTTTTTGTTGCAAATTATTTTCTTCTGATGATAATTTTTTTATCTAATAATGGCTTTTCTGACTGGCGACATGTAAGTAAAAGATTAAAGTTGCATGAACGAAATCCAGTGCACATGAAATGCATGTATTCATGGGCACAATTGGAATGTAATTTAAAAAATCACAATACAATTGATCAGACAAATCAAAATGTCATAAAATTTGAAGCAGAACGGTTAAGAAATGCTTTAAGACAAATAGTAGCAGCAATTCTTTATTTATCCGAACATAATTTAGCTTTTAGAGGTAATTTTGATACTTTGTACACAACCCATAATGATAATTTTTTAGGAATCATAGAATTAATTGCAGAATTTGATCCACTTTTAAAAGATCATTTAATGCAATGTTTGGAAAAAAAATTATAGGTAAGAAACAAAATTCATATCTATCACCCATTGTGCAAAATGAATTAATTGTTGATATGGGAACCAAAATTCAACAAAATATTGTAAATGTGATATGACAGGCAAAGTACTATTCAATAATTTCATTAATATTTAGATTTTTACATATATTTAAAACACACATTGAAATTCGTGAATACTTTTTGACGTTTTTAACAACTAATGACACTACTGGTAAAGATATATGTGAAAATATAAAATCACTTTTGAATAAATTAAATCTTAAGTTGTCAGATTGTAGAGGGCAAGGGTATGATAACGGAGCGAATATGAAAGGAGTATGTAAGGGAGTCCTTGCTTACATTTTAAATGAAAACGAAAAGGCATTTTATACTCCTTCGCCTGTCATTATTTAAATTTGATTTTAGGGGATGTCGCTAAATCATCAATTATAGCTATAAATTTTTTTAATGTTATACAAAAAATATATATATTATTTGCTGCCTCAACTTTATGTTGTGACATATTAAAGAAATTTGTTAAACAATTAACAAATCCAAAACCGTTATGTGATACAATATGGGAATGTAGAATAGAATCAGTTAGACCTGTACGTTTTCAAATTCCAGAATTTTTAAATGCACTAAAAGAATTATCTAAAATTGCATCAGATAATACTATCAAAGTAGAAGTGGTTTCAATATATGAACAAATAGATTCATTTGAGTTTATACTAAGCCTTGTAATTTGGTATGAGCTTTTGTAAAAAGTTAATTTAGTAAGTAAAGTATTACAAAATGCAAAAATTCCCATAGACGTAACAACTAAGCATAATAAAGAGTTAGTGCAGTACTTTGAAGAGCAGAGAATATCAGGATTTGATAGCTGTTTTGAGATTGCTAAAGAACTGCCAAATCTATTAGAAATAGAAATTAAATTTAAAGACAGTCCAGTACGTCAAAGAAAAGTATTTTTTGATTATGAAACGCCTGAAGAATTACACATAGGTGATAAGAAAGATAATTTTAGGATAAATTTCTTTTTGTAATATTAGATATTGCTTACAATCTGTCAAAAAAATATTTGAATTGTATGAAATTCACGAAAAATCATTTGGATTTCTTTATGATATGAAATTAATAAGAAAATAGAGAAAATGAATTGAAATTTTGCTGCAAAAGCTGTATCAAAAATTAAATACAATTATTGATGAATCTGAATTTTACAATGAATTAATTATTTTTAGAAAGATTGTTCCAGAAGATGCACCCATTAATATTTTAAAATTCATAATTGCAAATAATTTGTTGGATATTTATCCAAATATTACTACGACATTTAAAATATTATTGACCAGTCCAGTTACGGTCGCATCAGCAGAAAGGTCATTTTCCAAATTAAAATTAATAAAAACCTATTTGCCATCTTCTATGTCTCAAGAACATTTGTCGTCCCTGGCAATAATATCTATAGAGCATGAAATTGCAAAAAATTTGAATTTTGATAACGTTATAAATGATTTTATTGATAAGCGCATTAGGTTAAATAAAATTTAATATATTAAGATTTCTTTTAAATCTTATACGTTATTATGCATATATTTCATTCTTTATAGTAAAAATGGATTTTTTTTTAATATTTTTATATTATTATGCATATTATTAAATAAATCATTGTTCTGGCGTATTTATAAGATAATGTGTACTTACATAATAAAATAATATATCATGTACATACAAACACATTTATTTTTTAATTAATTTTGTCCCTTTACTTAAATTGATGCTAAAGAGCACTTGTTTATTTAAGTGCATAAATATTTTCCATATTTGATTTAATTAATTAATTAACAAGATATCCTTCCATTTAAAATTTCCATAAATGTTACTAACTTTCAGGGGCCCCACTTTTCCATTTTGCACAGGGCCCCGCAAAATGTAGAAACAGGCCTGTCTATATCTTCCCTGATGAGGTATATGTTAGGAATTTGATGTATGATGAAAATAAGTCTACAGTTCACTTCAGAAAAACATGCTTGTCTTTAATTCTTTTTAGTACTTTATTACATATTTTTCTTTTCAATAAGTTAGTTATTTTTATCCTGCTTAAAACAAAGTGATGAATACTTTCGATTTCTCATCCTCTATACATACTCTCGAATACAAGAATACAAGAATTCTGAGCCAGTATGATGATATCACTATGTTAACATAGTCAGTGAGACTTTCTTTTTTTTCTTGTGTTTTCTCTCTATGTAAATTTGTGCACATCTTTGTGTTGAAACTTGGTATTAATGATGACTGGTCTGTGTCCCGAGCAGAAATCTAGCAAATACTTACTCTCATTATTAGCTTTGCCATTTTCTTCAAATTTTCCCAAAACATTTCTATATGCCTGGGAATTATTTCCTTCTCTGCTGTTTAGATCTTTAACAAGGACTAGTTTTTCTGTTTTCTTTAGTTACTTTCTCTAATGGCTTAAAAAAATTCTTTACTTCTTCCTTATGAGAATCTTCTGTGGGACCATAGCACAAATAAGTTTCATTGTTCAATTCCCCATTTTGAAATTTGCTCATATCTACTTGAAACTGCCTGCCAGTTAAAAGAGCTTATCTTAGTTTTTGGTGTTGAATGCTTGAGGCAGAATCTCACCTCTTAGTCTTCTTTGTCTCAGTGACTAAATATGTTCATGTTGTACTTCTCTAGTTCTTCTGCTAGTTCTCCTCCTTTATGTTGATATTTTTTATATTGTTGATGCCTGTTTTCATTTCTTCTGACAATTTACAATAGCTGACTTTTCACTGTTCACCCTAGTTCTCTGACAAAAACAGCGAGGAGACTTGTTTCACCAAGTTATGCCCTGGACAAAATGAAATTTCATCATGTTTGTTTCTGATTTAAACCAATATAAATATAGTTTGGTTGACTAAGTATTTTGGACACATAGAAAGGATGGAAGGAGGACTTCTCAGAACAGTAATAGAAGGTAAAGTTCCTGGAAAAAGAGGCAGGGGTAGACCATCAATGAGATGGATGGATGGCATGTGTGGAGTGACTGATCTTCAGAGAGTTGAGGCTGCCAGAAAAGCAAACAACAGGACTACATGGCAAGGCCTGGTGTGGAACATCATCGAGCATCAGAGTGACCATACGGCATCTGTAGTTGCCCAGTGAACATAGAGAGAGACTAAGTACCAAACTGCCAACTCATCCTTGTTCATTCAGTACCCAGTGGCTACCTACCAACCTGTAAACCAATATAAAAAATTAGGCAGAAAAATATTATGAGATCTACATATAGTGTTTGTTTTTACACTTTTATTTATATCTTTGTGTTTGATTTTTTGCATACTATTCACATAATGAAATGGTAGCAAATATGTTAATTTTTAAAAGTCTAAATAAATTGATCGAATTACTTAAAACAGATTTTCTTTCCTGGTGGTTCTACTGTCAAAAAGTTAATTTAAAATCATATTAACTCAGTTATCCTTCAATATATTTGATCTGATTTGATGTTTATTTCATATGCAACTTTGAATTGTATAGTTGTAATTTTTTTATTTAGGTTAACCATCGGCAAATTTTGGATGGAATATTTGAAACTTGTGGTGTTCCCCCAGAGAAGTTTCGTTCTGTTTGTTCAGCAATTGATAAACTAGACAGGGTAAATTACTGTTACTTTTTGCACATATAAACATAAAAATATAAATTTTTATGTAATATTGTGTTATATCTACATGGCTTTTTGAACATAATTTTACTTATATATATATTTGTAATTTGTATACATATATTTTTATTTGTACATATGTATATTTGTATATATATAAAATTGAAGCCAGTGGAAACATTAGGACACTGCTCTCAGCTCTAAAGAGCTTTGTTTAGTTTTGATGAAGAATAAAAGAAATTATCTAGTCTTTCTGTCAAGCAATAATCCTTAGTGCCCCCCCCCCCAATAGCACAATTGGAAGAAAGATGGGATATTGCACCATTCTGTTGGAAAAGACCTGAATTCAGTTCTTGTTTTGATGAGAGGAATTCCTGCTATCTCCAATCTCATATGAAGGTAGAGGAATTTTTCTTCCAGAAATCCAAGATTTTCATCCTGCATACATTCAAATTTGCTAGAGTACTTGAAATTGGTAGAAAGGTTTATGTGTTGTCAATTCATGCTGAGTATTTTATAACTGTTTTAACTCACAACACAAGGCATAATAAGAAAATAAATAATATATTTGTTTACTTATTTGCTTCAGAACACAAGCATTTTATCACAGTCATGCAAACAGCAACAAATAATTAGTGGTTGGAACAGTTTTAAAATTGTAATGGACAACACAAAGTACTAAAACGAGACATAACAAGAAAAACAACATATTTATTTACTTACTTGCTGATATTAAGCCAGTTTTATACCTAGCATCTTCACAGCAATACAGTTTGTCACAGTAACACAAACAGCAACCATTATTTAATGGTGGGAACAATTTAAAATTGTAATGGACAATATAAAGAACTAAAGACCTAAACAGCACTATCTATTATTGAATAAAGAGAGTTTTAACAAGTATTAATTTGATTTTAAAATTACTATCTTCCAGATTTTTGGTAAATCAGGTTTTTAAGTTAAAATTAATACTTGTTAGAACTCTCTTTATCCAACAATAGATGGTGCTAGTCAGGACATTAGTTCCTTGTGTTGTCTGTTACAATTTTAAACTGTTCTCACCATTAAATAATTGTTGCTATTTGTGTTACTATGACAAACTGTTTTGCACTGGAGATACTGGATATAAAACCAGCATAATGTTAGCAGATAAGTAAATATATTGTTCTTCTTATAATATTATTATTATTAAGAGAGACCTCCAGGGAGTTAGAGATTCATCAAGGGAGGCAACATAATACACACACCAGCTATCTTGAATTCATTCACACTGCTTGCACACACAATATCCAATGGCAATCCATTCCAATCATGCACCACTCTATGAGAGAAAAATCTAGATCTCACCCCCTTCGCGGCATTCATTCTCAGCTTCCAAGGATGCCCCTTATGTCCTTTTCCTACCTCCCATAAAATAAAAATTCCATCAACTGAAATCCTGTATGACCCTTTCAGAAGTTTATAAGTTTCAATCACCCCCCCCCTCTCCTATTTGCTAGTGTCGGCAGTCTACAAATGCTCAATCTGTCTTCATAATCAGTATTCCACAATCCTGATATTATTTTTAGCACTCTCCTTTGCACTCTTTCCATTGTATCAGAAACACAATGGAAACCAGGAGACCAGACCTGCTTACAATAGTCCAAGTGAGGTCTTATCAAAGCCTTGTAAAGAGGCAAGATAACATCCTTATTTGTACATATCAAAGTTAGTTTCAGCATTGCAATTATCTTTTGAGTTGTATTTGCAATCTTTGCTACATGACCCCTGAACTTTAACTTCCTGTCTGCTAACACTCCAAGATTCCTAGCCTGATCCCACCAATATAATATGCCATTGGACATCTTATCACAAAAAAGTGTATTGCTTTACAATTAGTAACATTGAACTGATAGCCATTTTCACATGCCCACAATTCCAGCTTATTCAAATCATTCTGCATATGAGCTGCATTCCTGATTACCCTATCTATCTTTGCATCATCAGATAGCTGTATGTCGCCTGTCAAATCCTTCCCAGTGTCATTAATGCACAGATTGAATAACAGTGGGCTAAGGACTGATCCTTGCAGTACACCACTGGTAACCTTAAATCTTGCAGACTCACATCAATCATATACCACTTTTTGATATCTGTCAAAATCCATGCTAATATTTTATAATCCAAACCCATATTGTCCAATTTATTCAAGTCTTCCATGATGTAAAAGTCTTAGCAAAATCCAAAAGTATTATGGCATATCCATTCCCCCTTGTCTAGCTTAATGGTAACATTATTATAGAATCTGAGCAAATTGCTAAAACATGACCTTCATGATCTTCCCTTAGTAAACCCATGCTGTTTATTGCAAAGTACAGATTCTTTGTCAACCCATTTCTGAATGCGATCTGAATATGTCTTGTGTTGTGAATTAAAACGCATCAAGGATTTAGGCCTAGCATGGCCTGTTCCGGCCTTAGAAGTCATCGCTGAATCGTTTAAGAGGATGTCCTGGTTTTCTTTTTCCTAATGGCTTGTACTTTAAGCTTGTTTTGGTAATCTTTCTGTTTTCATTCTATGAACGTGTTCTGTCCATTTATGTTTATATTTTTAAATTTTTTCTATTACTGGATCTTGGTTTAATTCTTTCATAATATCTTCGTTTCTTTTGTGATCAAATAGGGTATACTTTGCAGTTTTTCTCATTAACTTCATTTCTGCTGTTGTTAATCTTTATTTGTCTTTTTTTGTTTTATTGTCCAGATTTCGCTTCCATACATTAAGACTGGTAGGGCTAATGTATTGTATACTTTTAGCTTGGTTTGTTTTTGAACTAGGTTTGGTTTAAATACAGAGTTAATTACTCCTGTTATTTTTAAATATTTTGCAATTTTTACGTTTATATCTTTTTCATTTTCATATGTGATCATACATCCTAGGTAGTTAAATGAATTCACCTGTTCTAAGGTCCGCGAGGTTAGCCTAGTGGCTTTGTGCTTCGTAACCATATGCCTGGGGAAGGAGTGGCCTAGGTTCGATTCCTGTCAACGTCGTGAGGAGCTTAAGGATCTTCCTCAGGCATAGCCAAGTTAGCCGGTCTTGGGCGCGGACAGCAGGGTTTTTCCTGCCAGTTTATCTGGTGTTTTTCATCCTGCGAGCAGGCAAACCGGTCTGAGGACACACGGATTACAGTCAGGAATACTGACCCAGCCATAGATCTGATTCGTTAGCCTATGCCGGTTCCAGAGCCCGGATAAAATTTGGGGGGACTAGATGGTACTGTGAACTCCCGTAAAAAGGGGGGGAATGCAATATCATCACACAAAATTTATTTATTTACCTGTTCTAAGATCTTGTTATCTATTACTATTTTAGTTCTTGCTGGATCTTGTCCTTTAAAGGCCACAGTTTTTGATTTTTCTGTTGATATTATCATACCATAATCTTTGGATATCTCATTTAGATCTAAAATAGCTTTCTGTAGTTTATCTTCAGAATTTGTAATTATTATTTGGTCGTCGGCAAAGAGGAGAGTGTTTAAGTTAACTGTAGGAGAAAGTTTAATTCCTTGATATAAATTTTTATTCCATTTTATTATTATTTCATTTAAGTAGATATTAAAAAGAGTTGCTGAGAGGGGATATCCCTGTCGGACCCATTGGTTTATCTCTCTCGTATATGATGGCTCGTGATTTAATTTTATTTGTATTTGATTATTTTCATATATATATTTGTGATAGCTTTTAGGATATTATTTGGTATTTGTCTTTCTTTTAATATTTTAAATAATATGTTTCTTTTAACTTTGTCAAATGCTTTTTCAAAGTCAATAAATGCAATATGTGTTTCTAAATTGTATTCTCTTCTTTTCTCTATTATTAATTTTAGTCAAAAGACCTGGTCTATACATGATCGTCCTTTTCTAAATCCATTCTGTACTTCTAGAATAAAGTTTTCGAAATATTTCATTAGTTTGATATTTAAGATTCTGCTATATATTTTGTAGCAGGAATTTAGTATACTGATACCTCTATAGTTTTTAGGGTCATCTCTATTACCTTTTTTAAAGATAGGAACCACAATTGCTTTTTTCTATTCTATTGGGGGGGGATACCAGTTGAATAAATAATAAGAGTCTTTCTTTGAATCTAGTTCCTGCATATTTATATAGTTCTGAACCTAGTTTATCTTCTCCAGGTGATTTTCCTTTTCTTGTTTCTTTCAGGCTGATTTCTAATTCTTCTTTAGTTATTTCCTTTTCATTTTCGTTAATTGTTTGCCAGTTGTCTTTTTTAAAATATTTGTCTGTCCACAGTTCTGTATAGTAATTTAGAAATTCTTCTAATTTCAATTCAATGTTTAATTTTATGTTTTCTTTGGTATCTGTATTTAAGCATTTCAAAATCTTATATACATTGGGTCTTATTTTATATAAATCATGTTCTAAATTAGAAACAAATTTATTCCATGATTCTCTATGTCTTTTTCTGACTTCTCTTTTGGCTATGGCTCTTATTCTTTTATATTCTATTTCATCTTCTAATCTTTTACTGCTTAACCATTTGTGATAGTCTTCTTTTTTCTTTTTGATTATTTCTTTGATTGCATCATCCCAGATCTTCAGTTTGTGTGTAGATAGTGGTGTTACATATAGATGGAGGATGAAGTAGTGTAGACAGTGGTTTGTATAGAATGGAGTACCCTCCTGTAATGAGTCCAGTGATTCATCCATCAATATGGATGTTGGCTTTTTGTTGTTACAGATTTCTGTTTGTGAGCATTATATATCTGTTTGCAAAAGAGATGGATGCAATGATGAGCAAAGGTTATGATCAATGGCTTTAGCAATTAACCATAAAGCATGACTCTTATTTTTGAACACAAAGCAAGTTTGTCACACTTGTCATTTTCAAAATAAGATGGTTAATTTTTTTCAGCATTATTCTGATGAGGGGGGAGGGTTGTAAGATTTGGATGAAGAGTAAGCATTTATAGTGGAAGATATTCATTCCACTGAGAATTATTTCAGAAATATAAGTATTGTATGCATTTGGATCATGCAAATTCAAAATAGCAATTCACCCAGGAAAAAGAGAATTGAAATTTTTGAGATATCTTATTTGGCATATCCCAGAAAGTGACTTAGAATGTTACTGACAAAGGTACTCCACAGGAGAGCATATCTGCACCAATTATTATATGTATTTTCTAGAATACAGCTAATAATTAATTTTTTATATAGTGAAACCTCTGGGATATCCATATCAATGGAATAAAACATATGCCTAACATACAACTAACGAACAATAATAAAAATTGAATTCAAAGTTTGGGAAACTGTTATACTCAGTTGTATTCAATAATTTATATGCTATATTTTAATTTCAGCCCAGTAGTTTTTAATCCATGAGCACATGACTGTATATACATAGAGGGATTCCAATTTAAGCATGCACACTACTGGTTTTTGAATTCAATTCCTATTATTCAAATTAAGTGGATATTGAATCCAACATTATTTCAAAGCCGAATAGAGAAACTACAAGAGTTTGCTAAGGGCAACTCTTAGTAAAGGTAGAATAAGCTCTGATCACTATCCTTAGTATTTCCCATAGCAGACATGTATGATGTTATACATTATGGGGGGGGGGGGAGGTCACTACCCAGACCGGTTTCAACCTTTGTTGAGGTCTTGTCAGTGGGAGCCAGACCCAGATGTAAATACTAAGGTTGAAGTGATGCAGAACTTATTCTTTACCATATGAGTTGCCAAAAAAAGGTGTCACATCACAAAAGGCACCAAGAATTACTGAAAAAGAGAGCCAAAAGGCTTAATTTTGGTAATGCAGAATTATTCAAATTAAGTGGATATTGAGTCCAACATTATTTCAAAACCTAATAGAGAAACTACAAGAGTTTCGTGCCCAATATAGAAACCTATAGGTTTCTATATTCACTATTTTTATAAAATTTAAAATATAAAATATAAAACATAAAACATAAAATATAAAACATAAAATATAAAACATAAAATATAAAATTTTATATATTTTATAAATATATAAAATATATACCATCATTTTCTATTTTGGTTTAACCAATAGGAATACAATTTGGTCGGCTAAATCCCAAATTGCCAGCCCATCCTTTTTCGTTCAGTATCCAGGTAGATATCTAACAGGGTGCACCATCAGAAGGTGAGGATTGGACATTAGGTCAGAAGCCCTGGTCGGTTCTCCGCATTCCTCTGGATTCAGGTAAAATAGAGGTTGTCAGGATCAGATCTTCACTTTACGACAAATAGTCGAGAAAGCATGGGAATATAACAAAGATCTGTATTTAAGTTTTGTCGATTTGGTAAAGGCATATGACAAGGTACCAAGAGAGAAGCTGTTCATTACGCTACAGTTATATGGTGTCAATGGGGCATTATATCAAGCAATACTTAGTCTGTATTTGAGTTGTAAGTCAGCAGTTAGAATTGAAGGAAGTACAGGAAGATGGTTTAATGTTAAATCTGGTGTGAGACAAGGATGTACATAATCCCCTCTGTTATTCATTATCTGTATGGATCACATTATGAAGGAAAGTGGTATTAAACATGATATCAAAATTGGAGAAGTTAATGTCAGATCTTTGCTGTATACGGATGATGTTATACTTCTAAATAAATCCGCTACAAGTCTGCAAGATTCTCTGACTAAATTGAATAACTGTTGTAATAGATATGGTATGGAGGTCAGCAATAACAAGACAAAGATAATGAAAAAATAGGCAGAAGCATTGAAAATTTCAACTGTGTTGTGAATGGAGAACCTGTGGAACAAGTAAAACATTTCAGCTACTTAGGCACGATTTTTAGTGAAGATGGTAAATTAAATATAGAAATAGACAACAGAATCAGCAAAGCTGGTATGGTAGGAAGTCAATTGAATAAATTCGTATGGAATAAGAGAGAAATTAGTTGGAACACTAAATTAGCTGTATACAAGACAGTGTTCAAACCAGTTTTAACTTATGGATCTGAGATCTGGGTCAAAAGTAAAACACTTGACCAAAGACTAGAGACCGCAGATATGAGAGTCCTGGGAAAGATTATAGGCGTGAACAGATGGCATCAATGGCAATATCATATTAAAAATGAGGATATTAGGAAAGAACTTGACATTGTCAGCATCCAGGAATGCATTAGCAGAGCTAATCTCAGGTGGTACGGTCACTTAAACAGAATGGGCGAAGAAAGATTAGCAAAACAAGTGTTCTCTGCCAGGTTGGCAGGAAAACGACCCAGAGGAAGACCAAGATATAGGTGGATTGATACGGTATAAAGTGCCTTAGACGATAGAACTATAAGATCTGATAATGTTGGAGTCTTGACAAGTAACAGACTGATTTGGAGGAAAATTGTAAATAGGAAGTTAGTAATGATGTAATTTTTTTCAAGTAGTACTATCATATCCTGTACACCCCTTGAGGGTACATGTCAGGAATTTGATGATGATGAAATATATATAATATATATAAATATATATAATATATATTTTATATATATAATATATAATAATATATAAAATATATATAATATATATTTTATATATATATAAATATATAAAATATATTTATATATATTTTAATATATATAAATATATATAAATATATAAAATATATATAATATACATTTTATATTCTATATTTTTTTTTTTTTTGACCAAAATATAGAATGATGGTACAACATGACAAAATTTCATGCCGGCTGGGGCGTCGCCCGGTTAAACAAGGCCCCCGTTGTTTTCACCAGAGAACCAGGGCAAACAGCGAAAAGTCAGCTACTGGAACAAATCTGAAAATAAACCCCAACTCAACATCACCAGAGTTAAAGATCGGTACTATCAACGTAAAAAGCCTGAATGGCAAAGAAATGGAGTTGCTGAGGAATTAGATAAGTACCTGATCGACATAATAGGGGTGACTGAAACAAAAAAGACCAAAACTGGTGAGATCTTTCTGAGCAATAAATACAAAATGTTATATTCAGGCAATGAAAATCAAGGAAAAGAAGGAGTAGCCATAGTATTCAACGCAAAATACGAGGCTAATCTTCTTGAATGGCAGTCAGTCTCAAGTAGAGTAATGTGGGCCAATATGAGAATAGGGAACTGGACAATGAGACTTATTTGTGCCTATGGTCCCACAGAAGGTTCTACTAAGGTAGAAGTGGAGGAATTTTTTGAGGCTTTAGAAAAAGCAACTGACACAATGAAAAATGAAAAGTTGGTCCTTGTTGGGGATCTAAATAGCAGAGTAGGAAATGATTGTGAGACATACAAAAATATTTTGGGAAAATTTGGAGAAAAGAGCAAAGCTAATAATAATGGCAAATATCTGTTGGATTTCTGCTCAGGACATGGACTGGGTATTACTAACACCATGTTCCAACATAAAAATGTGCACAAATTCACATGGAGAGAAGAGGCTAGGAATAAGAAAAGTCTCATTTGACTATGTTATTGTTGATAGTGATGTTTTCTTCCTGGTGCAGGACACCAGAGTGTACAGAGGATTTGAAATTGGATGTGATCACTATTTAGTCTTGAGCAGGATAAAATTGAATTTCATATTGAAAACAAGAACATTTAAGAAAGTTTCAAAGCGAATAAAAGTTGAGCAGCTCTCAGATGTGAACTGTAGGCTAAAATACACAAAGATTATTGAAGAAAAAATGAAAGAGTTTGAGAACAGGAATCAAACCTTGGAGATTCAGTGGCAAACTCTGAAGTAAACATTCATTGATTCTGCCAGAGAGGCATGTGGTGAGGTTATCTGTAAGGATAAAAAAATCAGAACTCCCTGGTGGACACAGGAAGTTAAAGAGGCAGTGAAGGAAAAGAAGAAAGCATATCAAAAGTTCCTGTCAAATAAGTCAGCTTGTGCTCTTAGAGAATATAGAGACAAATGCAAGAATGCTAAACACTGTGTAAAACTAGCTAAACAAAAGTCATGGGAGGACTTTGGCAAGAATATAGAAAATAAATATCAAGAAGGTGGCAAAATATTCTGGAGGTTTTTGAAGAAGCTTAAGAATGGAGGAAAGAGTGCTGTAAAAGGAATTAGAGATGATAAAGGTGACATGAAAACGCGAGAAAAAGATATCCTTGAAGTATGGAGTAATTACTTTGAAAAACTGCTAAATGAAACAAGCAGTGATGACAGTACAGTGGTAAAAAACACTGACCAGGCATGCAGTCAGAAATACATATCCATACTAGAAGTAGAAAAAGCTATCAAAGGCTTGAAATGTGGAAAGGCAGCAGGAGTAGATGATATTCAACCAGAAATGCTGAAGTATGGTGGTATAAGAGTCTTACAGTGGCTGCACTGCATAGTTCAGAAAGCCTGGACAGAAGGACGAATTCCCGATGACTGGAGTAGAGCTCTCATAGTACCCATATATAAAAAGGGAAATAAAACTGCATGCGAGAATTACAGAGGTATTTCCCTACTGAGTGTTCCTGGCAAGATCTATGCAAGTATACTTGAGAAACGGTTGAGAAGAATTGTGGAAGAAAAGCTTGGTGAAGAACAAAATGGATTCAGGCCAAATAGAGGCTGTCAGGATCAGATCTTCACTTTACGACAAATAGTCGAGAAAGCATGGGAATATAACAAAGATCTGTATTTAAGTTTTGTCGATCTGGAAAAGGCATATGACAAGGTGCCAAGAGAGAAGCTATTCAATACGCTGCAGTTATATGGTGTCAATGGGGCATTATATCAAGCAATACTTAGTCTTTATTTGAGTTGTAAGTCAGCAGTTAGAATTGAAGGAAGTACAGGAAGATGGTTTAATGTTAAATCTGGTGTGAGACAAGGATGTACATTATCCCCTCTGTTATTCATTATCTATATGGATCACATTATGAAGGAAAGTGATATTAAACATGATATCAAAATTGGAGATGTTAATGTCAGCTCTTTGCTTTATGCAGATGATGTTATACTTCTAAATAAATCTGCTACAAGTCTGCAAGATTCTCTGACTAAATTGAATAGCTGTTGTAATAGATATGGTATGAAGGTCAGCAATAAAAAGACAAAGACAATGAAAATAGGCAGAATCATTGAAAATGTCAATTGTGTTGTGAATGGAGAACCTGTGGAACAAGTAAAACATTTCAGCTATTTATGCACGATTTTTACTGAAGATGGTAAATTAAATATAGAAATAGACAACAGAATAAGCAAAGCTGGTATGGTGGGAATCAATTGAATAAATTCATATGGAATAAGAGAGAAATTAGTCGGAACACTAAATTAGCTGTGTACAAGACAGTGTTCAAACCAGTTTTAACTTATGGATCTGAGAGCTGGGTCAGAAGTAAAACACTTGACCAAAGACTAGAGACCACAGATATGAGAGTCCTGAGAAGGATTATAGGCGTGAACAGATGGCATCAATGGCAATATCATATTAAAAACGAGGATATTAGGAAAGAACTTGACATTGTCAGCATCCAGGAATGTGTTAGCAGAACTAATCTCAGGTGGTATGGTCACTTAAACAGAATGGGCGAGGAAAGATTAGCAAAACAAGTGTTCTCTACCAGGTTGGCAGCAAAACGACCTAGAGGAAGACCAAGATATATGTGGATTGATACTGTACAAAGTGCTTTAGATGATAGAAATATAAGATCTGATAATGTTGGAGTCTTGACAAGTAACAGACTGATTTGGATGAAAATTGTAGATAGGAAATTAATAATGATGTAATTTTTTCATGTAGTGCTATCATATCCTGTACACCCCTTGAGGGTACATGGCAGGAATTATCATCATCTTAATCATCATCACGAAATTCCTGCCATGTATCCTCAAGGGTGTACAGGATATGATAGTGCTACATAAAAAAAATTACATCATTACTAACTTCCTATCTACAATTTTCCTCCAAATCAGTCTGTTACTTGTCAAGACTCAAACATTATCAGATCTTATATTTCTATCATCTAAGGCAATTTGTACCGTATCAATCCACCTATATCTTGGTCTTCCTCTGGGTCGTTTTGCTGCCAACCTGGCAGAGAACACTTGTTTTGCTAATCTTTCTTCGCCCATTCTGTTTAAGTGACCATGCCACCTGAGATTAGCTCTGCTAATGCATTCCTGGATGCTGACAATGTCAAGTTCTTTTCTAATATCCTAGTTTTTAATATGATATTGCCATTGATGCCATCTGTTCACGCCTATAATCTTTCTCAGGACTCTCATATCTGTGGTCTCTAGTCTTTGGTCAAGTGTTTTACTTCTGACCCAGCTCTCAGATCCATAAGTTAAACCTGGTTTGAACACTGTCTTTTATACAGCTAATTTAGTGTTCCGACTAATTTCTCTCTTATTCCATATGAATTTATTCAATTGACTTCCCACCATACCAGCTTTGCTGATTCTGTTGTCTATTTCTATATTTAATTTACCATCTTCACTAAAAATCGTGCCTAAGTAGCTGAAATGTTTTACTTGTTCTATAGGTTCTCCATTCACAATGCAGTTTATATTTTCAATGCTTCTGCCTATTTTTTCATTATCTTTGTCTTGTTAATGCTGACCTTCATACCATATCTATTACAACAGTTATTCAATTTAGTCAGAGAATCTTGCAGACTTGTAGCGGATTTATTTAGAAGTATAACATCATCCGCATAAAGCAAAGATCTGACATTAACGTCTCCAATTTTGATATCATGTTTAATACCACTTTCCTTCATAATGTGATCCATATAGATAATGAATAACAGAGGGGATAATGTACATCCTTGTCCCCATAATGTAATAACATCATACATGCCTTCTAGGAGTTGTGTTTTACATTATAGTAAATACTAAGGATAGTGATAAGAGCTTACTTCACCTTTATTACGAGTTGCCCCTGCCATGAAAGGTTTGCTTACGCTTGGATCTGCAGAAACTTTTATAGTTTTTATATTTGGCACGAAACTCTTGTAGTTTCTCTATTCAGCTTTGAAATAATGTTGGATTCAATATCCACGTAATTTGAATAATTTTGCATCACCGTAGTGAAGCCTTTTGGCTCTCTTTTTCAGTCAATTCCTATTGTTGTTCATTAGTGTATTGGTGATGTCTTATGATACTTAAGACAGTATTTACATGATAAAAAAAGTTATTTACTGTGTCATATGTGCTATTCCATAGTTATAACTAATAATTATGATACAATGTAAAATTGTTAGTGAAAGAAAGAATCTTGATTGAAAGACTCCTCTTCGTGAAAGAATCTCACTGATTTTTGTTCTTTTTCTTTCAGTAAATTAATTTCATTGACATGGTACTTTAATTCTTCTGCCAGCTCTGCTTCTTTTCCATTCATATTTGTGTTATGCTGCTTAAGTAATTCACTCCTAATCACTTAATTTCCAAAAGTCTCCCTCAGAATGCTACTACTTGTTATCTATCTTTCAAACAATTCCTTATATGTCTCACTATATACTTGTCACTACGTAACTGGCATGTGTTTTCTTACAACACATTGTGGAATGCTTTTCTGGAATCACAATAAATCACATCATTGCCATTGACATATCCATTTCTCTTGTGATTTCATAAAGTTTAATAAGGGAAATTGATCAATAATTTTCACTTTGATCAGTTTTGACAAATTGATTTATCATTAATGAAATCATGTTGGACTTTGTTCAATATGTGACTCTACCAAAGATGTTTTGAATACAAAACCTAATTAATTTTTCCATTGCTTTGTGTATAACCACTTAAAAGACTATGTAATATAACACTTAAGTATTCTATTTTATGGAAAATGGGATGGGAACATTGAAGTGTATAATTCTCCATTTTTATATGATGAACCTCTCATTTAATTCCTTTATTTCTTGCAGTGTAACCAAACCAATAAGTATACAGATATTTATTTCATCACTGGAAAGTATACAACTTCCATATACTATCAGCATAGTATTTTGAGAACCATTTTAGGACATTATCCTCACACCTTCAAGAAGACAAAAAAAAAAAAAAAAGTGGCAAAGTTACAGTGAAGCCTAGTAACTCGAGAGAGAGAGAAATGGATTTGTGCTGTTTTTGCATTACATTTAAATCTCAATGTTTCACCTTTTCAATATCATTTAGATACAGAAGACCCAAAATTGAAAATGGAAATTATGTGTAGAGGGGATGAAAGAAAAACAATCTTATTTTTTTAAAAAAGACTTCCAAAATTCTTATAATTACAAAGCTGAGTTATTATCTTTTAACACTGACCCAACTTTACTACTACTGTTAACATTCGTGTTAACAGTAGTAAAGTAGGAAGTTCATCATTATCACCTAGTTCGTCATTATAGTCTGTTTTTTTAGTTACTAACTTTTCAGTGTTATTTATATATATACTTTCAGTTATCATGGGAAGATATCAAACAGGACTTAGTTTTTACTAGAGGAATTTCTTTAGAGATAGCAAACAAAATTGGAAAATTTGTAACAAAAAATGGTGAGTTATTATTTTAATTAATATTATTTGTAAGTAATATTCCCACTTTTTTGTGATCTAAGCTGTACAGAGAGATACTAGTTAAGAAAAGCTGTGTTCTGCTTTATAAACACTTAGCTATATCTTATGAACTGGCAAAATCTGTATGTTTGTGCACATGCACGCATACACACACACACAGAGAGAGAGAGAGAGCACTTGTTTTGAAAGTAGGTGTTGGTATTCTTTGTTTGGCATACTAGGTAAATGTGTAAAAAAATTACACATCTACCTAGTACCCATATATCAAAACTTCTTTGTTAATATAATAGTTGGCAGCAAGCTGTACCATTGCATACTCTCTAAAAAAAAAAAACTGTGTATATATACACTGTTTGGAAAGAAGTCAATGGACATCTCTATGGGCAAGGTGCATCATGCCATGTAACAAGTCACATGTTTGTAGCTGGTATAAATTGGAGGAATATGCCATTCTTTGCAACAGTGTTCAGGTGAAATGGCTGCAGAAGGGAACTGATGGAGTTAAAGAGGTATTGTGATAGGATGCTGTTATTTGTTATGAGATTAATTGTATTATTTAATCTCTGTTTCTAACAATTATTTTTTTTATCCGAGTGTATTTATATATGCACAAGGGTTCACTCCAATTGGTGCAATGACTTTAACTCTTTCTTACAGAATCCAAAAAAAATCACTGACTCAAGACTAAATACAAAATAAACACATTTAATAAAACACAAACAATATATACACTTCAAATAAAGTTACATAATTAACTACAAATTAATTGGATCCAAAGGCCTTTTAAATAAACTTACAGTTAAGAGATCAGCCATTCTCTGACTCAATCTATTACTGATTTGTTTAACATATACTTCATCTCATTTTACTAGACTAAATACTTTGTTTACACAATAACAAAATGTACATAGCCAGTTTCTCTGGTAAGGCCTCGTTTAGCATACGTTAATTCTTCTTGACACTGAAGTGTAGATATTCTGAATTCACCTATAAACGCTTTCACTTCATGCAATTCTTTCCAATCAGTGTTTCTTTGAACATTCCTTTAGTACGTCATTAACAATATCTTCTTTTATTTACGAATACTTATTGACAGTCTTCCACTCAGTTCTATAATTCCCTTTTTGGAATCTGCTATTAATCTTCCAATCAGCGTTTTCTTCGAACATTCCTTTAGAACTTCGATTGCAATATGTTCCTTTATTTACCAACACTTGTTGACAGTCTTAAATCTTTAAAAACTCATAACTCTACGATTCCCTTTTCGGAATCTACTATAAATTTTATTCCTCTGACTGTCACATAAAACTTAAGTTCCCCTAACCTAAAAATCTGCCGGCCAGCATTTTCCTTTCATTCCGAACGTTGTCTTGTTGATTCCCGATACCTCGATACTGAACGCTCTCTGTCAGCTGTCAATCATCCATCAAACTCTACGGCGAGCATGCGCACTCCATGAAAGTGGCAAACAAGAAGCTAAGTATAATGGTTGACATGTTGTCTCTGTTAGTGACAAGAGAATGTCTTCACAAAACACAACACTTAATATTTTAAACTACAATAAAATTTCTAAAAGTAACACAGCTCTCCAAATCTAGTAAGTACATTAATTTTTAACTGCCTTGCATTTCAGTTTGACAAAATAACATCAATAATGTGCACATCGCAAGTGCCGACAATACGTATGAAACCAAAACTAATAATGTACTAACATAAACAATTTGTACAAATATCCAGAATTTTAAATTATGATTATTTTTACAATGCTATGTTGAAGACCCCATCTGTATGGCAAATTGTTGAGAAATTGGGACATCCCAGGTTAACAGTAGGTGAAACTATACTGAGATGGAAGTGCAGGGAGTCAACTGCAAGTACTATCTACAGTGGACGACCCACACCACACTCATCAAACATGACTGTAGGGTGCTACAAAGAATAACATGCAAAAAATGGCATTTTTTGAACTGCAACATGTATCTGCACAAAAACATTCAGAACTGAGGCTCACAACAGGGTTTTTCATGGTAGGACTGCAATAATGCAAGTTTCATTTCTTTCATGCTTACACGGCGATCAGAATACATTTTGAAAAATTATGGAGACAACTACTGTGTTATAGAGTAAAACTTTAGTTAATATAAATATAATTAATTAATTAATTAAATTTCTTGGTAACACCCTACAGTCATGTTTGATGAGTGTGGTGGGACGTCCACTGTGGATAGTAATTGCAGTTGACTCCCTGCGCTTACATCTCAATATAGTTTCACCTACTGTTAACCTGGGATGTCCCAATTTCTCAACAATTTGCCAAACAGATGGGGTCTTCAACATGGCATCCTATCACAATACCTCTTTAACTTCATCAGTTCCCTTCTGCAGCCATTTCACCTGAACACAGTTGCAATGAATTGCATCATATTCCTCCAATTTATACCAGCTACAAACATGTGACTTGTTACATGTGACATGTAACAAGTATGATGCACCTTGCCCATTTTGGTTTATATTAACTAAAGTTTTACTCTATAACACGGCAGTTGTCTCCATAATTTTTCAAAATGCACGCTCCACATTACCTTAACCAACATTCACCATTATCTTCAGTAGTGCAAGGAGCATGTGTGTGTGGTAGGATGTGGAAGCTTTGAAAGCTGTGTTATGCAACAATTAATTATGCTATACTGTTTACCAAGCTTACCAAGGGGTGCTTAAGGGCCAAAGCTATATAACTGAGAGAAGACCTCCACATAGCCTTTAAAGGAATGCGGAGAACCGACCAGAACTTCTGACCTAATGTTCAATCTTCACCTTCTCGTGGTGCACCGTGTTGGGTATCAACCTGGATACTGAACAAACGAGGATGGGCTGGCAATTTGAGATTTAGCCGACCAAATTGTATTCTTATTGGCTTAAACCAAAATATAAAATGATGGTACAACATGACAAAATTTCATGACGGCTGGCGTGTCACCCAGTTAAACAAGGGCCCCTGTTGTTTTTGCCAGGGAACCAGGGCGAACAGCGAAAATTCAGCTACTGGAACAAATCTGACAACACACCCCAACTCAACATCACCAGAGTTAAAGATCAGTACTATCAACATAAGAAGCCTGAATGACATAGAAATGGAGCTAGCTGAGGAATTAGATAAGTACCAGATTGGCATAATAGGGGTGACTGAAACAAAAAAGACAAAAACTGGTGAGATCTTTCTGAGCAATAAATACAAAATGTTATATTCAGGCAATGACAATCAAGGAAAAGGAGTGGCCATAGTATTCAACACAAAATATGAGGCTAATCTTCTTGAATGGCAGTCAGTCTCAAGTAGAGTGATGTGGTCAAATTTCAGAATGGAGAACTGGACAATCAGACTTATTTGTGCCTATGGTCCCACAGAAGGTTCTACTAAGGTAGAAGTGGAGGAATTTTTTGATGCTTTAGAGAAAGCAGCTGACACAATGAAAAATGAAAAGCTGCTACTTGTTGGGGATCTAAATAGCAGAGTAGGAAATGATTGTGAGACATACAAAAATATTTTGGGAAAATTTGGAGAAAAGAGCAAAGCTAATAATAATGGCAAATACCTGTTGGATTTCTGCTCAGGACATGTACTGGTTATTATTAACCATGTTCAACATAAAAATGTGCACAAATTCACATAGAGAGATTGGCAAGGAATAAGATAAGTCTCATTGACTATGTTATTGTTGATATTGATGTTTTCTCACTGGTGCAGGACACTAGAATGTACAGAGGATTTGAAATTGGAAGTGATGATTATATAGTCTTGAGCAGGATAAAATTGAATTTTGTATTGAAAAGATTAACATGTAAGAAAGTTTTAAAGCGAATAAAAGTTGAGCAGCTCTCAGATGTGAACTGTAGACTAAAATACACAAAGATTATTGAAGAAAAAATGAAAGACTTTGAGAACAGCAACCAAACTTTGGGGATTCAGTGGCAAGCCTTGAAGAAAACACTGATCGATCAGCCAGAGAGGCATGTGGTGAGGTTGTCTGCAAGGATAGAAATATCAGAACTCCATGGTGGATACAGGATGTTAAAGAGGCAGTGAAGGAAATGAAGAAAGCGTATCAAAAGTTCCTGGCAAATAAGTCAGCTTGTGCTCTTAGAGAATAGAGAGACAAATGTATGAGAGCTAAACACAAGTCATGGGAGGACTTTGGCAAGAACATAGAAAATAAATATCAAGAAGGTGTTAAGATATTCTGGAGGTTGTTGAAGAAGCTTAGAAATGGAGAAAAGAGTGCTGTAAAAGGAGTTAGAGATGATAAAAGTGACATGAAAACGGGAGAAAAAGATATCCTTGAAGTATAGAGTAATTACTTCGAAAAATTGCTAAATGAAACAAGCAGTGATAGTACAGTAGCAAAAAAAAACACTCAACAGGCATACAGTCAGGAATACATATCCTTACGTGAAGTAGAAAAAGCCATCAAAGGCTTGAAATGTGGAAAGGCAACAGGAGTAGATGATATTCGACCAAAAATGCTGAAGTATGGTGGTATAAAAGTCTTACAGCGGCTGCACTGCATACTTCAAAAAACCTGGACAGAGGGCCAAATTCCCGATGATTGCAGTTGAGCGCTCATAGTACCCATATATAAAAAAAAGAGAAATAAAACTGAATATGAGAATTACTGAGGCATTTCCCTACTGAGTGTTCCTGGCAAGTTTTATGCAAGTTCACTTGAGAAAATGGTTTAGAAGAATTGTGAAAGAAAAGCTTAGTGAAGAACAAGCTGGATTTAGACCTAATTGAAGCTGCCAGGATCAGATCTTCACTTTACGACAAATATTGGAGAAGCATGGGAATATAACAAAGATCTGTATTTAAGTTTTGTCGATCTGGAAAAGGCATATGACAAGGTGCCAAGAGAGAAACTATTCAATAAGCTACAGTTATATGGTGTCACTGAGGCATCATATCAAGCAATACTTAGTCTGTATTTGAGTTGTAAGTCAGCAGTTAGAATTGAAGGAAGTAGAGTAACATGGTTAAATGTTAAATCTGGTGTGAGACAAGGATGTACATTATCTTCTCTGTTATTCATTATCTATATGGATCACATTATGAAGGAAAGTGGTATTAAACATGGTATCAAAATTGGAGATGTTAATGTCAGCTCTATACTTCTAAATAAATCCGCTACAAGTCTGCAAGATTCCCTGACTAAATTGAATAACTGTTGTAATAGATATGGTATGAAGGTCAGCAATAAAAAGACATAGACAATGAAAATAGGCAGAATTGTTGAAAATGTCAACTGCGTTGGGAACGGAGAACCTATGGAAAAGTAAAACATTTCAGCTACTTAGGTACGATTTTTAGTGAAGATGGTAAAGTAAATATGGAAATTGACAACAGAATCAACAAAGCTGGTATGGTAGGAAGTCATTTGAATAAATTCATATGGAATAAGAGAGAAATTAGTCAGAACACTAAATTAGCTGTATACAAGACAGTGTTCAAACCAATTTTAACTTATGGATGTGAGAGCTTGGTCAGAAGTAAAACACTTGATCAAAGACTAGAGACTGCAAATATGAGCGTCCTCAGAAAGATTAGAGGCATGAACAGATGGCATCAATGGCAATATCATATTAAAAATGAGGATATTAGGAAAGAACTTGACATTGTCAGCATCCAGGAATGCATTAGCAGAACTAATCTCAGGTGATGGTCACTTAAATAGAATGGGCGAGGAAAGATTAGCAAAACAAGTATTCTCTGCCAGGTTGTCAGGAAAAAGACCCAGAGGAAGATCAAGATATAGGTGGATTGATGCAGTAAAAAGTGCCTTAGAAGACAGAAATATAAGAACTGATAATATTGGAGTCTTGATATTTAACAGACCGATTTGGAGATAATTGTAGATAGGAAGTTAGTAATGATGTAAATTTTTCATCTAGTACTATCATATCCTGTACACCCCTTGAGGGTACATGGCAGGAATTTGATGATGATGATGATGGTGATTTTTACCAAACAGATGGACAGGCGTAGGTGTGGCAGATGCCCAGTGAATGTCTCTTACCAGAGTGAGCTCCAGCTATGAAATTCGGAGGTGGCAGTATGGTCCTGTTTTTCCTGGTTTGGCCTCGGACTTCTGTTTGTGGTTCCACGAACATTGAACTCTGAGAGACCTGAACATTCTGGACAGTACAATGCTTCCTACTTTGTAGCGTTTCTACGGAACTGATCATTATCTGTTTAAGCAAGACAGTGCTCTGTGTCATAAGACTTCTGCTGTAACTGCATGGTTTTGTGGACACAGATGTCACCATACTTGACTGGTCTCCACAGAACCATGACTCAATCCTATTAAACATCTGTGGGATGATTTGGAGCATCAGGTGAGTTGAAGTGACTTCTGTCCCACAACAATCCAGAACCTCATTACATGACTACTGGAAGAATGGTCGAATATTCTTATTGATCACTATCATACACTTGTGGAATGTATGCCTCGTAGGGTTGCTGTAGTTATCGTTATCGGAATGAAAGGAAGTCCTGCATCTTATTAAGGTGAGCACCATAGCTGTTTGTTCCTCACAGTATGGTGTCCATTGACTTTTTTCACAAGAGTGTTTATATATTAAGGTATGATACTGTACTTTAAATCTTTTAAGAGTATATATCAAGAAATTGATAATGATGATAATATTGTAATTAAAGAAGTGTATGTGTAGTCTCTAGAGGCCTGTAATCTTAAAAATACAGTATTAAAACTATTATAAATGCTCGATCTGTGTTAAATGCACTGGTTTCTGTAAATTAAGAAACAAATAGAAAAATTTCAATGACTTTGGGGGGGGGATGTAAAAAGTTATGCTCAGCAGTTATCGTATACAATTGAGTGGCACTGTTAGCAGTACATGCAAATGATCAACATCATAAAAGTGGATGTTTTTTGAAGGTTTTTTTATTTCTTGTCTGGAGTGAGACCAAGACATTTTGTTAAATGTTTGCTGCTGCTTTTAACTAAAGTCATTATACAGTTTTAGAGTTATCACAATTTTTTTTCTTCTTTTTGTTCCTTAATTTATGGAAACCAGTGTATTTCATAGGTTCAGGTCTACTGAGATACAGTTATAGAAAAGAACATTTCAGTCATATCTCTCTATCTCAAACTTTGTGCTACTTAAACATTGTGCTCCAGAGCTAACACCTGTCCTCTGTCATCTCTTCAATCTTCTATACTCAGCTGGCTCCAATCCCATCTCAAGGTAACTATCATATATCCAACCCATTTCAAAAAAAGGGAGACAAAAGCCTACCATCCAATTATCAACAGATTGCCATCACCTCAATCCTTTCCATATTAATGGAGAAAGTTGTCTGTAGTCAACTTCTTCACTACCTAGGAACTCATTAGCTAATTAGTGATCACCAGTATGAATTCCACCAATCGAGATCCACAGATGATCTTAACCTACATCACTCACCACTGGACACATACTGTGGAAGGGTTCAGAGAAATGTATGCTGTTGCCCTTGACATTTCCAAGGCTTTCGATCATATTTGGTATCAAGGCCTGCTTTATAAACTGTCTTCCTTTGGTCCACCTCACCCTCTGTAACTGGATAGCCAGCTCTCTCTCTCTCTCTCTCTCTGGTGTCATTCACTTCATGTCATGATGGACAGCACCCTGTCTTTGAGCTTTGCCACTAATGCAGGAGTACCTCAAGGATTCATTCCTCTTTTTTCTATCCTCTTTTTCTTATGCATAAATAACCTACTCTCAATCACTACAAATCCTATCCATAGTTTTGCCGGGATAGCACTGTCCACTCATCCTACACCTTTGACAAACCACGTAGTTCCCAGGACGACAAAGGATGACCTAGTGACCTTCAGTGCCATCAAAATGCAGTCCTGCTCTTTCTCATGCAAAAGGAATCTCAGCTCACCTTCCCTCATCCTTGGTAATACATACATACATATATCGCCAGACAAGATGAACTCTCTCTTGTTGGACTGACATTTATTTCCAACCTCTCTTGGCAAAAACACATCACATCAATAGCTTCCTCAGCTTCTGAAAAACTAGGTATTCTTTTCCACTCAAGAAGCTATTTTACACTCATCCAGTTAGTAACCCCTATACAAATCCCCCCCCCCCCCTTTGAATACTGTACACACATTTGGGGTGGTGCACCTAAAATCTCTTTAAAAATTCTTGATGTTGTCCAAAGGAGAGCATTCACCTCATAGATGACCCTTCTTTCACAGGCTTATTTCAACTTCTCTCTCTCTCATAGACATGGTGTTTCAGCTGTGTTTCTTCTTCAGGTACTTTCATGGTCTCTGCTCCAGTGAATTGGCAAACATCAATCCTCCATTTGCTGTTAGGCCTGTTAAAACAAGAGCAGTTGCTGTCCAACAGCCCTTTACATTACAACTGCAAACTCATTGAACCTGCTTCTCTTCTTCATTTATTCCATTCACCTTTGTCCTCTGGAACAGCCTTCCTCGTGATGCGTTTCCCAATAATTTCAACTTACAACTCTTTAAGAAAAATGCCAATAGGGTTCTTCTTTTTCAATCCTCATCTGCACTTCACACACAGCAGTGGTGTGCTATAAGTTTTACATAATTTGGTTATGTAATTTTATGTATTTGGTTGTTTTTTTGATTATTTTTCTAACTTTGGAATCCACTCTAGTACTTCTTTTGTTCATTGTTGGTCTTGTCTCTAAGCAATATGCTCAGTCCATTGCAAGATGTTTCAGTTTTCCTATAATTTCAGAGACTTTCGTTTGACTTCTTATTCAAATATTCCTTTTGTGATTAAGTTTTGTGAAACCAATCATACATATTTCCATACTAAATTGTGTTGTTCTTAATTTTTTAGTTTCCTTGACATTTAATATCTATATTTTGCAGCCTTATGTCAATATAGGGAAAATGCACTGGTTAAAAACTTTCCTTTTTTGTTTTTAAGGTATAGTTGGTAATTGTCTTTCGAATAGTGACTATAATTTTTCAAATTCTTTCAGCCAAACATTGTTTGTTTGACTCTTTCATGGTACTTTGATCTATTAATATCCCCAAAACTATTCCTATCATAAATTTAGTTTAATCCTTTATCCAAATGTGAGCAAACAAAGTTTGCACCAAAATATCTTCAGGACTGAATATGGTTTTTTTACTACCTTACTGGGGGTAAGGTAAGTGTTGTACTACCTTACTGGGGTAAGGTAGTACAACACCAGGCAACTCGTAGCAAAGGTGGACCAAGCTAACATCACTCCTATCCCAGTATCTCCCATAATGCAAAACACATCTTCTTGCAGATATGTATAATGTTATGCATTAAGGGATTGGGCTACTACCCAGACTAGTTTCGACCTTTATTGAGGTCTCTTGAACACAGTGGGCATATCAAGGCCTTATAAAGAGGAATTACAATTTCCTTATCTCTACTTGTTAATGTGTTCTTCGCTAGCTAAGTAATTTTATGAACTACCTTAGCTATATATCCTCTAAACTTTAACTATCTCGCTCTCTCTCTCTCTCTCTACCACCACCTCTAAATCTCTAGCTTCACTTATTTACTGGAGTACAGTGCCATCAATGTGATACACAGCTTGTAATCTATTTATCCCAAAATGCATAACTTTACATTTCTTGACATTAAACTGAAACCCATTAACTTTTGCCCATACTGACAGCCTATTTAAATTGTCCTTCAAGCTTTCCACATTGCCTTGATTAACTATTACTCTATCTAATTTTGCATCATCAGCAAACAACTGAATATTTCCTTTCAGGTTATTTCCTGTATCATTTATGTACAAATTAAACAGCAATGGTCCCAGCTCTGAACCTTGTGGCACACTGCTAGTCACCTGTTTTTGCCTTGATTCTGCCCCACCATATATCACTTTTTGATATCTGTCCAGCAGCCACCTTCTTATCCACTTAACCAGTGTCATATCTATCCCCATTTGTTCTAATTTGCATAACAGTGTTCCATGTGGTATTCTGTCGAACGCCTTTGTAAAATCCAGCAAACTCATCATGTAGCCATTTCCTTTATGCAACTCAGCTGTTACTCTGTCATAAAAAGGTAGTCAATTACTAAGGCATGGCCGACCCTTCACAAAGCCATGTTGATCCTCATACAGTATCATATTTTTATCTACCCATTCTTGAATTCTCTTCTTTACCAATTTTTCTAGTACTTTTACCACCATGCTTGAGATACTGATTGGTCTATAATTTCCTACTATAGTCTTAGAACCTCCTTTATGCAAAGGAATAATTTTGCCCTCTTTCCACTCCCTTGGCACTCTACCAGAGCTGAGACTTAAATTAAACAACTTAGTCAAATGCATTGTCATTTCCCTTGCACATTCTTGCAAAACCTTAGCTGATATCCCATCTAATCCCACAGCTGTATTTACATTATGAATTCTGCAATAAGGATATGATGAAAGAAGACTACTCTATTGCACCGCAGCAAATATGAGAGGCTATTCTTCAAATCTGGCTCAGCACTGAGAAACTTTCTAAACAAATCTGGGTGCATGCAACTGCCCAAATTTGGGAAGCCTTCGTCCTCATATCTTCAGCCTAATGGCCAGACTATCTGATATAGCCCATTATAGGTGCCATTTATGACTCTAGGCCTGATTTTTATTGTCTTTATTCATCATCATTTGTCCAGTTTTAGTGGCTGTGTGCACACATCATTGTTTTGTGATCTTTGATGATGGCAATGTAACATAGCAAGAATATAGGAAAATATTAATTAAAATTATTATAATTAATATTTAGAATAAATTATTTCCTGAAAAATAATAGTCTTGAATAGCCATTGTATAGCTTTCTGCCAGAAATGAAGGGTATAGAAGAGAGAGAGAGAGAAAGAGAAAAGAAATGGGGGGTGGGTATGTTGATGATAGCTGATGAACTACAGCAAAGAAGAGTAGGAGTTCAGCTTGAGGTCACTGAAATTAGTGCATTCAAGGCCATCTGGTGTGTGATAGAGGCCAGCAGAACAAAATATATGGTTGGTTGCTGTTATAGGCCAGGAGATGCAAAGGATGATGTGGATAGTATTCATCAGCAAATAAGCTCAATGAGTGGAGGGCAAGTTTACCTATGTGAACATAAATTAGGAGGAAGGAAGTGGAATTTATGCAGTTACTAAGGGATAATTACTTGTGACAGAAGTTATCAAGTATTTTAGAGTGCTAGATTTAGTAATTGCATCAGAGTATTTGTCTGTAAATAAAATAACCACATTGCCACCAATTGATAAGAGTGATCATGTGGTCTTGACGTGGGAGGTTGCTAAATATGTGGAAACTTCAGTTAAGAGGGGGGGGATGTGGAATTACAGTTCTTTTAAGTATGACACACTCAGAACATGAAATCATTATTATTATTATTATATGGGTATCTCCATGGAGTCATAATCCTCCTTAAACTCATTCGCTGTCAGCTCACAGTTGATTCTAGCAATCTATTCCACTCATTCACCACTCTCAGCAAAAATTCTAGTCCACACCCTTGCTACCGCACTCTTACACAGCTTCCAGAAGTGATAATACACGATGAAGAAATTTTTCAATATATGATGAATAGAGAGAGAACTATGTTCTCTCTCTATTCATCATATATTGAAAAATTTCGTTTGTGTTAATGTTATAGAAGCCCATTAAATTTGTTCTATCATCTTTTCTGTTTTCTGCTTATCAACTAATCTTTGTAACCCACACACCAACATGTCCTCATAGGGAGCATTCCACACACACACACCTTTTACTTGTCTTTAAATCCTCTCCACCATCCCTTGATCCCCATAAAACCTAAGTGATCAAATCTAGGTTTTGCATTATAGGAGATACTGAGATAGGAGTGATGTTAGCTTGGTCCACCTTTGCTATGAGTTGCCCGGTGTTGTACTACCTTACCCCAGCCCAAGATATATTCAGGCGCAAACTTTGTTTGCTCACACTTGGATAAAGGATTAAATTAAATATATTATAGTCTAACCAAGTGAAAAATAAACTTTCAACATCTTTCTCTAAATCCAGAGTAATTTAATAAAAAGGTGGCACACCTTTTGGCAACTCCTATAGGTAAAGATGACCTTGCCATTGCTTCTGCCTGGTATCTTCACTTCTGGGCCTAGCTCCCACTGAAGATGAGAGGCTCTGCTTGGGGTAGGTTTTTGCCTGTCTCTGAGTAGAACCACTGCTGAGATTATGGCTCTTTCTGGTGGTGGGGTAAACCTGCCACTGGGTAGAACCAACGCTGAGAAGTTCTTCTTGGTGACGGGGTGAGCCTGTCACTGAGTGGAACAAAGCTGAGTTGGGCGATCTTTCGGGATCGTCTAATTTTTAGAGAGGTCTTTACTTAAATACACCTCAATAAAGGTCGAAACTAGTCTGGGTAGTGGCCCTTCCCTTAATGCATAACATTATACATATCCGCAAGGAGATGTGTTTTGCATTATGGGAGATACTGAGATAGGAGTGATGTTAGCTTGGTCCACCTTTGCTACGAGTTACCTGGTATTGTACTACCTTACCCTAGTCCTGAAGATATTTTCAGGCTCAAACTTGGTTTGCTCACACTTGGATAATGGATTAAACTAAATATATTATTGTTAGTGTGGTTTTCAACACATGAGTAATCTTTGAGCTGTTTTGCAAACTTCTATAATACGTCCTCTGAACTTTCCACCAGTACTCCAAGTCCTTAGCCTCATCACTTTTCTGCAGTTCAGTACCATCAGTGCGATATATAGTAGTGCATAGTCTTTTGAGCCCAAAGTACTTAACCTTACATTTTGCAACATTAAGTTTGATAACCATTATTGTTTATCCAGAATTCCAATTTATTTAAATCATCCTGCAGGATGTTCGTGTCACCTTTATCAACTGTTGCTCTCCCCCCCCCCCCCCCCCAACACACACCCCGGTTTTGCATCACCAGCCAACTGAATATTCCCCCCCCCCTTAAATCATATTATGCCTTTGTAAAGTCTAGTAGTATCATGGTGTTGCCATTTCCCTTGTCTAATTTTGCTGTCATTCTATCATAAAATGTGAGTAAATTACTAAAGCAGGATCTATCTTTTACAAAGCCGTGCTGCCCACCATTGAACATTGTGGGCAGCATGGCTTTGTAACTGATCCACTAATTTGTAACCTATCCTTTTAACCTTTGTAACCTATCCACTGATTTGCTTGATTTTACTTTTAACTGACTTTTCCAGTACTTTAATCAACATTCCTGACACATTATAATTGGTCTGTAATTTGCTACTATTATTTTGGTGTCACCTTTATGTAAATGGAACTGTCTTACCTCTTTCCACTTCCTTGGTATTCTACCTTGTAAAAAACTGTTTTCTGTCAAGCCACTGATGATAGTTTGTTATTTTCAAACTGAAATATCTGGCAGTATATTAAATGTACTTTTCTTGTGCTAACATCATGTCACAAGTTTCTCTCAAAAGTAGAGATAACAAATTAGCAACTGATCAGCAACTCGGGAGTGGCCTTCAAGGTACTGGAGAATTTGGTTAAGAGAAAAATTTAGGAATGGATAGATAGGAATGGGAGTACTGTATGGGGAGCAGCATGATTTTGTGAAGGGTAGGTTATGCTTTAGTAACTTACTTGCTTTTTAGTTGGATAAAGGTAATGGGTATATGGTGATACTGCTGGACTTTCCAAATGCTTTTGACAGGATATCACATAGAATTCTGATAAATAAACTGTAGCAAATGGGGATGGATATGAAGTTAGTGATGTGGATAAGATTGTGGTTGATAGAGAGCTACCAGACAGTAGATTTTTCAGAAGTAGAGTCCAGTAGAAGGACTGTTACTTGTAATGTGCCACAGAGCTGTATACTTTGGCCACTACTTTTAATTTGTCCACTAATGATAATAGAAAATTATTTGTAAGGAAACAGTCAGTTGTCTGCCAATCATGCAAAATTCGGTAGAGCAAGTCAATAAAGATGAGGTTAAAATTTTTCAGGATAACTTAAATAGACAGTGTTTACAAAGGAGAACAGTTGCCAGTTTAATGTAGTAAAGTGTAAGATTATGCATTTTGTGATGAAAAGATTACCTGCTGTGTACCATATTGATGGAAATGTGCTCCAGGAAATTAATATTTGTGAGTAGTGGAGGTTGTTAGTGGATAGGCAGTTGAAGTTTAGTGGACATATTGCAAAAGTGACTGAAACAGCTTATTGGATTACTTAGTTACTAAAGAACACCCTGACAAGCAGAGATTAAATAGGTCATCATACCTCTTTATAAGGCTTTGATAAGATGCCCATCTTAACCACTATGCACAGATCTAGTCACTTGATTTTTTGGGGATGAAGAGGGTGAATAGGATCCAGAGGTGAGTGACCAAGATGGTGGCAAGTCTATGGAATTCACCTTATGAGAATAGGTTCAAGATTCGTGGGTTACTGAAATTGGTTGATAGGTGGAAAAGTGGTAATATGATTGATACATACAAATTACTGAAAGGATTCTACCGGATTGATACAGAGGAAATTTTTCAGAAGAGGTCTGGTGGCGGGAGAACTAATGGTCATCCTTTGAAATCAAGCAAGGATGTAAAGGTTAGATTCTTTTTGCTTGGAGAGTGGTGAATGAATGGAATATTTTTGCCAGAGTTTGTTATGTGGCCAGGACTGTAAATGAGTTCAAAGTGAAGTATGATGAATATATGAACAGATATTGGATAGTTCTTTTTGTAATGTTTAGGGCTTCCTTTGATAAGTCTATGGACTGCATGGAGTTACCCATGTAATAATAATAATATTGTCTGAGAGCTTAAAATAAAGAATATTCAGATTTTAACTTCCAGAGAAGATGGAATGAGGTTTATCATATTTGAAGAAGTTTGCCTCAGTAGGTGGAAGAGAGGGCAAGGTATCTTGGTGGAGAGGGAACTAAAGTTCACAGAACACATCGCAAAAGTTGTAAGGGTTACCTAGAAAATTGCTGCTACAATGCAAAGAGTGCTGACATGTACAAATAAGGAAATAATAATTCACAGTATAAGGTACTAATTATTTCTCATTTGGATTTCCATTCACAGATCTGGTTATGGAAACATTGACAGAATTCAGAGGCAAATGACTAAGACTGTCTCTGGAATATCAAACAACCACACATCCATCTAACAACTTTCACCCATTCTCTAAAGAATCAGATTAATCCTCTTGCCCATTCTGGAATATATAAGACAAGAATACCAAAAGAAAACCTGATACAGAAAATAATCAAAAGGAAACTACGTCTATTTGGCTGTATGTGTAGAATGAACGATGAGAGAAAATTAAAAACATTGCTGTTTGAAATGATTGAAGGAAAGAGCAAAAGAGGAAGACCAAACAGAGAATGGGGCGATGACATCTTCAAATGATGTGGAAACTCTATACACAAACCGAGTAATCTTGCACAAAATAGAATGCAGTGGAAGAATCTTATCAAGATGGCATCAGACACCTATGGGTGTTGAACCATGGTTGTTGTTGATTGTGCATAGACTGTTTAGTCTGTTCAAAGGAACAGACTGGTAGACTTGATAACATCTGCATTGAAGTACATAAAAGCGATGTTTGTAGAGCCAAGAGGCTATTTTTTTTTTTTTCGGCGATGTAAATTAAGGGGATAATAAATCCCTCATTATTTTAAAGCAGAATAAGAAACTCAAAGATCGAAATCTAAGAGTTTCATGCTGAAGAACGTTCGGCGAGTCCAAGCATAAGTCAACACCTAGTAGTACAACCCTAGGGCAACTCAGAGCAAAGGTGGAGAAAGTTTCGATCACTGTCCTTAATATTTTCTCATAATGTAAAACGCAGCTCCTAGGAGATGTATTACTGTTTTACATTATGAGGGAAGGTCACTACCCAGACCGGTTTCGACCTTTATTGAGGTCTCATCAGTGAGTAGGTAGACCTGGATAATACCAAGGTTTAAGTGACCAGTTTAGTGACCTTCCCTCATAATGTAAAACAGTAATACATCTCCTAGGAGCTGTGTTGCATTTTACATTATGAGAAAATATTAAGGACAGTGATCGAAACTTGCTCCACCTTTGCTCTGAGTTGCCCTAGTGTTGTACTACAGGTGTTGACTTACGTTTGGACTCGTCGAACGTTCTTCGGCATGAAACTCTTAGATTTCAATCTTCGAGTTTCTTATTCGGCTTTAAAATAATGAGGTATTTATTATCCCCATAACTTAATTTATGTCGCTGAAAAAAATAGCCTCTTGGCTCTTTATTGTAGTAATAATATATGGGTACACCTTTCTGGCAATTCATATAGTAAAGTATGTAAGTTCTGTTCACTTAAACCTTGGTATTATCCAGGTCTACCTACTCACTGATGAGACCGCAATAAAGGTCAAAACCAGTCTGGGTAGTGACCTTCCCTCATAATGTAAAACAGTAATACATCTCCTAGGAGCTGCGTTTTTACATTATGAGAAAATATTAAGGACAGTCATCGAAACTTGCTCCACCTTTGCTCCGAGTTGCTCTAGTATTGTACTACCAGGTATTGACTTATGCTTGCACTCGCCGAACGTTCTTCGGCATGAAACTCTTAGATTTCGATCTTCGAGTTTTTTATTCAGCTTTAAAATAATGAGTGATTTATTATCCCCTTAACTTAACTATGTTTGTAATTATCTATATGGCTAATTTGAACTGCAGCCCATGTTCTGGATACTCTTTCACACAGGATTAAGTGAAAAAAAATGACAGCTATGCTGCATAAAAGCCTCAAGGTCTGAGAGACTATTTTTAGAATCAGCAGCTATTGCCCTAACCTCAGTAAGTATGGCTGTATTAATTTGCCAGAGATCTGGGAGACAAGTCATTCTAAGACCACATTTAGTTTGACTTCTTTAAATGAACTTTCACTTTTATCTGTTCTCCAGAGGATACTTTAATAGGTAGTTCCTTTTCATTTACAATAGGAATTGTTTCTGCAACAATCTAATAGTGTAATGTGTTTTATCACAGTTATAATTTATGCCCTGAAAATACTGGTTTTAAATTCAGCAAAATATTAATAACTCACTTATTTTGTTTTTCTGGAAGTATAAATAATACTTCCAGAGAAACAAAATAGGCGATGTTATGAATAACCATGGACACTTATTTAGTGGTGACTGTTATTATGGGGATATATAACTGTAACAACTATCTATTATTTGACTGTTAAAGAGAAAGGATTTCAACTATAGCCAGCACTTACTAATCTTCTTGAGCTGTTTTCCAAAAACAAGTATAATATATAAAGTATAAAATATAATCATCATCATCATCATCAAATTCCTGACATGTACCCCCAGGGTGTATATAGTATATAATTATTATTATTTCATGATACCTCCAAGGAGTCCAAAGACTCATTGTGGGAGGACACCTACTCAACAACTTTCTGTCAACACCACTTAATCCACCAACTACACCGAACCACCAGCTACCATCGTATCTACACCAATGCCATCCATGAATGGCCCTGGTTGTGGGCCATCCATGGCCTACCACTACTAGTATGTTTGTCTGTAAATTGCATCTGTTCTGAAGGCCAATTTGTCTGTATGTGGGATGAAAAACCCATTTTCCTGGATTGGGGGGGGGGGGGAGGAACCCGCTACCTCTGTATGAGATTGGTTAATTCACCTTCAATTGAAAAATTCCCATATAAAGATTCCTCTCATCATGATAAGAATCGAACTTAGGCTTTTCCAGTTGAAGGTCATTCTTCCAATTGTGCTATTTGAAAAAGTTACATCATTATAAATGTCTTATCAACAATTATTCTCCAAATTAATCTGTTATCTGTCAAAATTCCAATATTATCAGATCTTCTTACTGTATCAGTCCACCTACATCATGGTCCTCTTCTCGGTCTTTTTCCTGCCCACCTGGCAATGAACACGTGTTTTGCTAACCTTTCCTCTCCCATTCTGTTTAAATGACCATACCAAGTTGAGATTAGCCATGCTAACATCTCCTGAATAAATAATGTCAATTTATTTCCTAGTATCCTCATTTTTAATATGATACTGCCACTGAAGCAAACTGTTCACTGCCTTACTCTTTCTTAGAATTCTCATATCTGTAGTCTCCAGTCTTTGATAATATGTTTTATTTCTAACCTAGCTCATAAGTTAAAATTGGTTTGAACACTGTCTTGTATACTGCTAGTTAATGTTTTGACTAATTTCTCTCTTAATCGCTGAATAAATCATATAAATTTATTCAGTTGACTTCTTATAACACCAGTTTTGCTACTTGTTTTGCCATATTTAATTTGCCATCTTCATTAAAAACTGTACCTAAATAGCTGAAATATTTTACTTGTTCTATAGGTTCTCCATTCCGGATCTCCAATTTTGATATCATATCAAGTTTAATACCACTTTCCTTGTAATAAGAGTCTACATTATCTCCACTGTTATTCATCTATATGGATCATAATGTGATCCATATAGATGAATAACAGTGGAGATAATGTAGACTCTTATTTCACACCTGATTTCACATCAAACCATTTTCCTCTGCCTCCTTTGATTCTAACTGGTGACTTACAACTCAGATATAGACTAAGTATTAATGTAATAAAAACTTCGTGTATGTCCCATTTATGTCACCTTGTCATATGCCTTTTCCAGATCAAAACTTAAATACAGATCCCTGTTATATTCCCATGACTTCTCCATATTTGATCCCGACAACCTCTGTATGGCCTGAACTTAACTTGTTCTTCTCCAAGCTTCCCTTCCACAATTTTTTTTTTAGCCATTGCTCAAATATACTTGCATAAATCTTACCACACTCAGTAGAGAAATTTCTTTGTAATTCTTACATTCAGTTTTATTTTCCTTTTTAATGATGGATACAATGAGAGCTGTACTCCAATTATCTGGAATTTGACCTTCTGACAAGGCCTTCTGAATTATGCAAAATTTTATAATCACTATATAAAAGTATAAAATATATACTTTTATAATGCCCGCCTGGTTGGCTGAGCCTATCTGCTCAGCCAACAGACAAATCTGTTTGTGATTGTGAAAATACTAGTTTTGGTGGTGAGCAGTAAATGGTTTTGGTGTAGATGATGGTAGTTGTGGTTCGCTGTAGTTGGTGGATGATGTGGTCGAGACAGAGTTGCAGATTAGGTGCCCTCCCTCGATGAGTCTTTGGACTCCTTGGAGGTGTCACGTAATAATAATAATAACAGTAAACTTAAGTTTGCTGTAAAAAGAGATTACAAATTTGAAAGTTTAAAGATATGACAAGTTTGCAGACAAACAACTTAGTTTCATACTAAGATATTTGTAATGTTGTTGTTTTTCATAAAACAGCTTTTTTATCATAGAATTCTAATATATTAGTTTATATAATTGTTTTTTTAAATAGGTGGAGTAGAACTTATTGAAGAGTTATTGGATAGCAACTTGTCACTTAACAAAATGGCAGAAGAAGGATTAAAATCAATGAAGCTCTTTTTTCATTATTGTAATTTATATGGTATTTCAGAAATGGTTAGTCTATATAATATGTCACTAATTGAAATATAAATAGATATTTAAAGATTCCATATATAAACATCATTTCAAATTTTGAATTCTCAATTTTCTGAATTTACTGGGTTTCTTATGAAATTGTAGAATGCTTGGTTGCATTCCAGGAATAACAAGGTACCTCCATTTTGTCTTTCTTTTCTTGTATAATTAGACATAGTTGGAAGATGCAGAATGCAGAAAGGTGTGCTAATTACATTTGATACCATTTGGTTGAAAAGACTTGGGTTTGAATTCTACCTTGGATGAAAGGAAGGAAGGAATGTGTGTCAGAACTTTTTAAGTGAAAATGGCATAATTGGTCTTAATATGGTGGTGGCAGTTTGGAACTGACTAGTTTACTAATAATTGTTGAGACTTGAGATTTCATATTCTTGTATATTAGTACATTATCCTAACTGCACAATTTATCAGGAGTCATGGTGGTGAATTTTAAGCAATTGTGCTGTGCAGCACATGGCTTAAAATTCATCATGCACTGATTCCTGTTACAAGAATTGTTAGAGCCAAAATTTGACATGATTTAACATTTAACTCTGGTTCTGAGCTGATAAATATCACTTATATTTGTTAGGGATATTCAGCAAGACAGTTTGTCAGATTGGAAGTAGTTAATAATAATAAAACATAAAATAAAACCCCCAGATGCACTTGACATGTCTGAATCCAAAGCACACTTTTTCTATCCCTTCACTAGATACATAACCATGATCAATGGCATTCATATTATTATCATGTTTGCATACCATAGTTTTGCTAACCTTTTGCTTCTCATTCTGTTTAAGTGACCATACCATCTTAGATTAGCTCTGCTCATACAGTCTTGATATTATCTTCAATAATAATATCTTAATTGTTAAATATTATTATTATTATTATTGCTACTTGACACCTCCATGGAGTCCAAGGACTCATTGAGGGAGGGCACCGACTCTACAACTCTCCATTTCCACCACTCACAATCCACCAATTACAATGAACCACAACTACACCAATGCCATCGACCCCCACCACTCACACTAGTATTTTCAGGGATAATCACAAACATCCAAGCCCACGGCGGGATTCGAACCTGCAGCCTTTTGGCTGGAGAGTGAATACGCTAATCACTCGGCCAACCAGGCTGGTAGTTAATAATAATAAAACATTTGAGCAAAAAAATCCAAGAAACATTTTGTTCTTGATCTTCCATTCTAGAAATAGCTATATATTCAATAAGTGTGTTTGTGTGTAAGTTTAGCTATAGTATACAAACATGGTAATAATATGAATGCCATTCAGCATGGTTATGTATCTGGTGAAGGGGTGGAAAAAGTACGCTTTGGATTCAAACATGTCAAGTGTATCTGGGGAAGAAAAGAGAAAGTTGTCCAATAGGGTCAAGCAGACTATAGATTTAAATATGCCAGAATCATCAGGAAAAAAAGGATTGAATTTGTTGCATTATTGAATACGTTGCAGCCTAAGATTGTTTGTATTAGTGAAACTTGGCTGTCAGAGTCAGATGTTGTAATTGGAATCAAGGAATAACAGAAGAAATAGGAGAGGACTGGGGAGTACTACTAATGATATCAGATGACTTGAGTCCAGTTAGGGTAGAAATACATCATCATCATCAAATTCCTGCTATGTACCCTCAAGGGGTGTACAGGATATGATAGTACTACATGAAAAATTTACATCATTATTAATTTCCTATCTACAGATACCAAAAAATTATATACTTGGTTTAATCCTTTATGCAAGTGTAAGCAAACAAAGTTTGCACCTGAAGTCACTATTCAGACCTTGACCCTTCCCATAATGCATAGCATTATACATGCTATGCATTATGCATAGCATTATACATGTCTGTAAGAATATGTGCTTTGCATTATGGGATACTAAGGCAAGTGATGTGAAGTCATTAGCTTCTATATATGAGTTGCCCCAGTCCTGAAAATACTTCAGGTGCAAACTTTGTTTGCTTACACTTGGTTAAAGGATTAAACCAAGTATATAATTTCTTGGTATCGTTAATTTATAGTATAACCAACTGGAAAAACTTGCATGAAAGCAATAACAGTAAAAATGTTCCGTAGCAGTGAGTTTGAGCTATCTGGTGAGAAGCACAAGCTAAAAAGATGGAACATATGATGAGTGTTACTGAAGATCTGGAAGTTCATTTGTGAGGAATGAAATGCATGTATCCTGATGGATATGAAACGAGTCATCATTATGGATGACTTAAATAATGTAAGCATTGATTAAAGACGTAAGTATGGAAAGGCTTAAATGTCAGTGATTATTCATAATAGTACTTCACAGTATAAACAAAAGCAAAAGCAAACAAAGTTTATGTGTGAAGTTGCTTCACAAATAGGCTATTTGTATATAGAGTGAAAATCTGATCTTGACGACTTCTATTTAGCCTGAACCCAGCTTGTTCTTCTCCAGGTTTCTCTTCCATAATCTTTCTCAACCTCTTTTCAAGTATTCTTGCATAAATCTTACCTGAAACACTTAGTAGAGAAATTCCTCTGTAATTCTCACATTCAACTTAATTCCCTTTTTTTATAGATGAATACTATGAGAGCTCTGTTCCAATCATTGGGAATAGACTTTCTGACAGAGCCTCTGAATTATGCAGTGTAACCACTGCAAAACTTTTATACCTCCATATGTAAGCATTTCTGGTCAAATATCATCTAATTCAACTACCTTTCTACATTTCTAGTTTTTGATGGCTTTTTCTACCTCAAGTATTGATATGTACTCCTTTGCATTCTTGACAAGGTTTCTAATGCAGTTCTGTCACTGCTTGGTTCGTTTAGTGGTCTTTCAAAGTAATTACTCCAGACATCTAGAATATCCTTATCTTCAGTTTTTATGTCACCATTATCATCTTTGACTCCTTTTATACTATTCTTTCCTTAATTTCTGAGCTTCTTGAATAGCCTGCAGAACATTTTGCCACTTTCCTGATATTTATTTTGCATATTTTTTTTCAATGTCTTCCTAAGACTTTTAGTTATCTACTTTTACACATAGCTTAGCATTCTTACATTTTTCTCTGTATTCTTTTAGGGAATCTGCTGACTTATTTGCTAGGAACTTTTGGTATGCTTTCTACTTTTCAATGACTGCTTCTTTAACTTCTTGTGTCCACCATGGTGTTCTTATTTTTCTGTCCTTGCAGACAACTTCACCACATATCTCCCTAGCAGAATCAATCAATATCTTTTTCATAGTTTGCTCCTAAGACTCCAAGGTTGGTTCTTCAATTTGTTTCATTTTTTCTTCAATAATGTTTATATAGTCAAGTCCACAGTTTACCTGCAAAAGTTGCTTAAATTTAATTCTTTTTAAAACTTTCTTACATACCATTCTTTTCAATGTGATATTCA
Organism: Typopeltis vanoorti; assembly: GCF_054136105.1. Taxonomy (NCBI): domain Eukaryota; kingdom Metazoa; phylum Arthropoda; class Arachnida; order Uropygi; family Thelyphonidae; genus Typopeltis; species Typopeltis vanoorti. Next base: position 92,769,341 of record NC_143554.1, read on the forward strand.
TTTTTATCCTGCTTAGTACTAAGTGATGATCACTTCCAATTGCAAATCTTCTGTACACTCTTGTTACCTGAACAAGCATGAAAATATCACTATCAACAATGACGTAGTTAATGAGGCTTTTCTTATTTCTTGTGTTTTCTTTCCATGTGAACTTGTGCACATCTTTATGTTGAAACATGGTGTTAGTAATGATTAGTCTGTGTCCTGAGCAAAAGTCCAGTAAATACCATTATTATTAGCTTTGCTCTATTCTCCAGATATTCCCAAAATGTTCCTATATTTTGGTGGGATTCATTTCTTACTCTGATATTCAGATCTCCAATATGGATCGCTTTTCCATTTTCTTTGTCAGCTGTCTGCTCTAATGACTCAAAAAATTCCTGCAATTCTTCCTTAGAACCTTCTGTGAGGACCATAGGCACAAATAAGTTTCATTATCCATTTCCCCATTTTGAAGTTTGCCCACATAACTCTGCTTGAAACTGCATTCCAATCAAGTTTGGAATTTTTGATGTCAAATGCTATTACTATTTCTTCCTTTCCTTGATCATTATTGCCTTAAATCACATCCTATACTTATTATTTAGTAAGTTCTCATTTGTTTTTGTCTTCTCTGTCTCAGTAATGCCAATTATGTCCACAAGTTCGGCTTCCTTTTCATTAATACTCCTTATTTTGATGGTTCCTATCTTCAGTTCTTCTGACATTGGGTTTATTCTTCTTCTAGATGTAAAGTTGGAGCTTGTTCCAGTAGCTGACTATTCACCTGGTTTCCTGACAAAAACAGGGGGAAGGGGATCTTGTTTAACCGGGCGATGTCCCAGCCAGCATGAAATCTCATCATGATGTGCCATCATATGCATTTCTGGTTTAAGTCAATAGAGAATACAATTTGGTCGGCTAAGTTCCAAATTCCCAGCCTATCCTTGTACTTTCAGTACCAAGTAGATACCTACTAACAGAGCACACCATATGAAGGTAAGGATTGGACATTAGGTCAGAAGTCCAGTCAGCTGTCTGCATTCCTGAAAGGCAGTGTAGAAGTCTCCTCTCAGTTATTTGGCATTGACCTATATATATATATATATATATATATATATATATATATTTTTATGAAAAAAAATTGAATGACTAGAACCGAGATTTAATTAGAAAGGTTTTAATATAAACACACTACTAGTTTCGGCCTGTAACAGCCTTCTTCAGGTGACATTATGAAAGAAAAAACACTAAACATTGAGGATTAAAAGACTATGAACAACATAGATAGTCTTTATACATAATTAGCATTAAAACGTTGTAGTTGTATTTGAAGCTGTTCTTTCATTTGTTGCATTGTTGGGAGAGTGCGTGCTTGCTGCATCACGTGAACGCCAGTACATGATTACAGCTGAATGACTATCCGGGAGGTTGTAGCTTAAGTTGTTATTTAGATGAACAGGATTGAAGATGATTTTTCTCGATTCCACAATTTTTCTCTCTATTTCGTCACTGCAATGGAAGATGTTTGTAGATTTTTCCCAGCAGACTTTGTGACTTTGGTTATCATCATTAGGATTAGCCGAGAAGAGGATATGACTTGATAATGCACTTGCTCGCTGTCTCTTGTAAGTAATGTCTCTCATGTGTTCTTCCATACGCATTTCGACAGATTTGTCTGTCTGCCCGAAATAAGGAATATCGCAGTCACATAATATTTTATATACGCCAGGGTATTTCAGTTGATGATGACAAGGTTTTGGGTGGCTAATTAAGGAACGGATCTTTGGAAGTGGAGTGAACAAGGTTCTGATATTGTATTTTTTTAGAACTTTTGCTAATTTATGTGAAACAGTACTTATGTAAGGAATAGATATATTGCTTTTGAATCTATTTGTTTCTTCTGAGTGATGTCTGGGAGGATTAAGAAGGAATTTGTTAATGATTTTCTTGGAATATCCATTAACTTCGAAAGAAGTTTTCAGATGGTTTATTTCTGTAAGCAGTTCATTTGGATCATCAAGAAGAGAACGGGCTCTATGTCCCAAGGTGGAAATTATTCCAAGCTTATGAGGAGGGAAATGATGGGATTGACTGTGCAGATATCTGTTGGTATGTGTGGGTTTTCTATATATCGATATTTTAAGTTTACCAGCAGAAGAGCGAGTCAGTTTGACATCAAGAAAAGGCAAGGAATTATCCGTTTCAAGCTCAGCAGTAAACTTAATACTTTGATGTCGGCTATTGAGATGTTCGAGGAAAACCATAAGGGATTCATGTCCATGGCTCCAAACAATATCGATATATAGAAAACCCACACATACCAACAGATATCTGCACAGTCAATCCCATCATTTCCCTCCTCATAAGCTTGGAATAATTTCCACCTTGGGACATAGAGCCCGTTCTCTTCTTGATGATCCAAATGAACTGCTTACAGAAATAAACCATCTGAAAACTTCTTTCGAAGTTAATGGATATTCCAAGAAAATCATTAACAAATTCCTTCTTAATCCTCCCAGACATCACTCAGAAGAAACAAATAGATTCAAAAGCAATATATCTATTCCTTACATAAGTACTGTTTCACATAAATTAGCAAAAGTTCTAAAAAAATACAATATCAGAACCTTGTTCACTCCACTTCCAAAGATCCGTTCCTTAATTAGCCACCCAAAACCTTGTCATCATCAACTGAAATACCCTGGCGTATATAAAATATTATGTGACTGCGATATTCCTTATTTCGGGCAGACAGACAAATCTGTCGAAATGCGTATGGAAGAACACATGAGAGACATTACTTACAAGAGACAGCGAGCAAGTGCATTATCAAGTCATATCCTCTTCTCGGCTAATCCTAATGATGATAACCAAAGTCACAAAGTCTGCTGGGAAAAATCTACAAACATCTTCCATTGCAGTGACGAAATAGAGAGAAAAATTGTGGAATCGAGAGAAATCATCTTCAATCCTGTTCATCTAAATAACAACTTAAGCTACAACCTCCCGGATAGTCATTCAGCTGTAATCATGTACTGGCGTTCACGTGATGCAGCAAGCACGCACTCTCCCAACAATGCAACAAATGAAAGAACAGCTTCAAATACAACTACAACGTTTTAATGCTAATTAGGTATAAAGACTATCTATGTTGTTCATAGTCTTTTAACCCTCAATGTTTAGTGTTTTTTCTTTCATAATGTCACCTGAAGAAGGCTGTTACAGGCCGAAACTAGTAGTGTGTTTATATTAAAACCTTTCTAATTAAATCTCGGTTCTAGTCATTCAATTTTTTTCATAAAACTATGTATGTTAACCGAGTCAATGATCATTCTGTCATATATATATATATATAGGTCAATGCCAAATAACTGGGAGGAGACTTCTACATATATATATATATATATATTTTTTTTTTTTTTTTTAAATATTAAATGACTGGAAGCCAAGAGATAAAAAATAAAACACTGTTTTTATTCAGCACGACTAGTTTCGTCTTTAAGAAGACTTCTTCAGGTGCACAAAAAAAGAGAGAAACAACCAACAAAATCTGTAAAGGAATAAAGTCTAAATAACAAATCGTTAGCATGAAAAGGTTAATATTAAAGCTTTAGCATCTGGATATTTAAAGCTGTTCTCTGTATAACTTCATTGTTGGGCATGCACATGCATTCAAGATCTCGTGAACACCAAAGTTGGATGGCAGCACAATGACAGTCTGAGAGATTATAACTAAGGTTGTTGTTAAGCTGTATTGGATTAAGGGAGATTTATTTAGATTCAACTATTCTTCTTTCCAGTTCATCGTAGCAACGAAAGATATTATCAGATTTGTCCCATAAAAACTGAAGGACGGGATACTAGCTCTTGTTCTGCCATATGTAATGTCTCTTTGATGTTCTTCAATGTGCAATTCGATGGATTTCTCTGTCTGGCCAAAATAAGGTTTATCACAGTCACGCTATATCCGGTAAATGCCGGGATATTTAAGATTGTCATGTCTTTGTTTGGATCGGCTCAGTAAGGAATGGAATTTTGGAAGAGGAGTGAATGAAGTCCAGATATTGTATTTCTTAAGAACCTTTGCCAATTTTGGTGAAACTGAGTTGATATATGGCAGAGAAATGTGGCCTCTTTCACTAATTGTATCTGTACTATGGCGTGGAAGTGGATTGAAAAGTAATTTATTAATTGTTTTCTTGGAATAGCCATTCTGTTGAAAAGTAGTACGAAGAAACTGAAGCTCTTTTTTGATATCTTTTTCACACAGGAGTGAGCGAGCACGATTGCCTAGTGTAGAGATGATTCCAAATTTTTGAGGTGGATAATGGAGGGATTGCATGTGGAGGTATCTATTTGTATGAGTTGGTTTCCTGTAAATTGAGCTTTTAAATTTTTTGCGAGTGAGTCTAACATCTAAGAAAGAGAGAGAACCATCCATTTCTAATTCAACGGTAAATTTTATATTTGGGTGTTGACTATTCAGGTGGTCAAGGTAGTTCTGAAGAGATTCAGGACTGTGGCTCCAGATTTAAAAGATGTCATCTATATATCTCTTCCATATTCTTGGCTTTAAAGGAAAAGAGGAGATAGCTTTTACTTCGAAATATTCCAGATATATGTTTGCTAGTATTGGTGATAATGGTTGCCCATGGCTAAGCCAGATTTCTGTTTGTAAATAGTGTCTTTAAACTTGAAATAGCCGGAATTAATGCAGTGAGTTAATAAAGACATAACCTTTTTTTGATAATTTCTTTTTTAGTAGCATAAGGACTTCTTCTGTAGGAACATTAGTAAACAGGGAGACAATATCAAAACTGGCCATAATTTCTTATTTTTTATTATTAATGTTTTTTATACTGGAGGCAAAATCAACAGAATTTTTAATGAAAGAAGAGGAAGAGCCTGAAAAACATTTAAGTGACTTAACTAAATATTTTGAAAGCTGATAAGTGGGCAAATCATTTTCTTTATGGATTTTTGGTAATCCATATAATCCAGGAATTAATGGATGAAGAGAGTGAAGGGCTAATTGAATATTAATAATAATATAATGCCAATTAAAAATCTCAATTTACAGGAAACCAACTCATACAAATAGATACCTCCAAGCACAATCCCACCATTATCCACCTCAAAAATTTGGAATAATCTCTGCACTAGGCAATTGTGCTCGCTCACTCCTGTGTGAAGAAGATATCCAAAAAAAAAAAAAGAACTTAAGTTTGAAGGTTTTCTACCTAGCATCTTCAGAACACAAATTATAACCATAACAAGCCTTCTCATCCGTCTAGGACGGGTTGAGTCCCCCTCCTAATGAGGGGTTTACTGGTATATTAATGCAGCCGGTTCGCCACTCCTCTGCTGCATCCCCTAGGGTGATATATTTCTGACTGTACCTGTGTGTGTTCACGGGGCCGGTTTGCCTGCTTGCGAGATGAAAACCCCCAGATAAACTAGGGAAAAAACCCTGCTGTCCACAACCCAAAACCAGCTAACTTGGCTATGGCTGAGGAAGATCCTTGAGCTCCTCACGTCTCCAACGGGAATTGAACCTAAGACACTCCTTCCCCAGACATATGGTTGCAAAGCGCATAGCCACTAGGCTAACCGTGCTGACCCATAACAAGCACACAGTACTAAACTAAATCATTGTGGAAAACAGTTATAACTCAAACTGAACTAATGTCCTTACATGGTGTGTACCCTCTATGGGCCAGATAACAATGAAGTTAATTTGGAGAAGTTATTGTCTCCCAGATCTTTGGCAAATTAATGCAACGATACTTGTTAAGGTTCGGAGAGTGCTTCATAGCAGATGCTGATTCTAAAAATAGCCTCCCATACCTGTAATGACTTCTATGTAAAATCAATGATTTCTTCCATCTAATCTTATGTAAAGGAGTATCCATATCATGGTCTGCTCTTCTGACTTGCATACAGATGTAATTTTTGTGTTCTTCAAGGTGACTGTTAACTGATCTATCAGTCTATCCAAAGTAAGCAGACACAAAGAGTTGATACACTCTAGGATGTGCAAGGAGATGAATTTGATCTTTAGAAGAACAGATGAGGGTAACTAATTGAAGAGATTTGAAAGTGGCATAGAGATCCTATTTCAGAGAACTTTGACTATTTTTCAGATGTACCTAATATATACAATAGTACTAGTTTTGCTGTGATTCTGTGTGTTGGTTGCAGGAGGAATTGGGGGGGGGGGGCATGCAGGTATTTTATTTATTTTATATGGGCTGTAGCCGTTGGCTAAAAAGGTATTGCAAAGGTCCCTGAGTTAAGTTTCAAGGACTGTGTGATTTGAACAAATAGATTAGTAAATGAATCAATGAATAAATGTTTAGAAGATGCCATACTGTTGGGAAGGGTGGTGGCGGTGTGATTGCTTATATAAATAATTTTCTGTATGAGTGGGCTTTCTGTAAATAGGAAGTCTTATCTAGCGTATCTGGATCATGAAACCAAAAAAACGCATCATCAAACTAGTGCAGCTCTGGTTTAAGTGTGACTATGTTAAGTGCTTGGTTTTCAAAATGTTCCATATAGAATATATGGAACATTTTGAAAACATTTTGAAATGGGGGAGGGACCCATTGCAATCTTATCCAGCTGTTTGTATATTTTTCCTTTCCATAAGAAATAACATGAATAACAGAAAGTTTTCAAGTAACAGTTGGTTTGCATCAAGGGTCAGCATTAAGTCTGTTCCTGTTTAATATTATGATAGAGGAGGTGAGAGAAGACATGCCTTGGACAATGTTGTATGCGGATGACATCGTGCTGTATGAAGAATCAAGGGAAGAAGTGGCAGCTAAACTGGAAAGATGAAGGAAAGTACTGGAAGAGAAAGAGAGGTATGAAACTGAGAAGAAGTAAGACAGAGTATATGTGTTGCAAAGTGGATGGCAGCCAGGAGACAGATCTGGAGCTGGAAGGAAATGTCATCAGGAAGGTTATGGACTTTGGATACTTAGGTTCAACAGTGGAAGAGGATGGAGAGGCTGAGAAGGAAGTGGGATGCAGGATTCAAGCGGGATGGAAGAACTGGAGAGAGATTGCTGGAGTGCTATGCAATAAGAGGGTGCCGATCAATCTAAAAGGCAAAATCTATAGGACAGTAGTGAGACCAGCTATGACATATGCTATGGAAACTGTGGCCATGAGGAAATATAACATCAGCAGGATGGAGGTAGCAGGGATGAGAATGCTTAAGTGGATGTATGGTGTGACCAGAAAGGATCATCTGAGAGATGACTATGTGAAGGGAATGGTGAAAGTTATGAACTTAGGAGCAAAGATACAGGAGGCAAGGTTGAGATGGTTTTGGTCATGCGATGAGGATGGAGGACGAATATGTGGGCAGATGGATGTGCATGGGGAGGAGTAGGAAGTGCGCACGGCCAAAGAAGAGATGGAGGTAGCTGGTGGAGGAGTACTTGAGGATGAAGAACTTGGGTGTGGTTACAGCCGAAGACAGGAGGACATGGAGGAGACCCACTAAAAACAGCATCCCTACTTAAGTGGAATAAGCTGCAATGGAGAAGAAGATAAGAAATAACATGAATACATGGTGAATCTGAAAAATTCAGATTCACCATGTATTCATGGTGAATCAAAGGTTCATTATTGAAAACACATCTGACAGAGACCAAAATCAAAATATCAAAATTCACCAAGATGTTAGAATCTGTTAAGGTTACATTTTTTTAATTAAAGCTTTAAAATGTAGAGAATCTTTAATAGATGAGGGAGAGTTGCTTGTTAGGGGAGAAAGTGATTTGGGTAAATGTTTGGCCAATTTGTAAATGGGGCTGTCTATGCCCTATTTACAAGGAAAGGTGAACATCTGCTTTGAAGAACATAAAAATTATATCCATGATCATCTGTATGGCAAGTTGGGATTGGCAGATCATGCTCTGCATACCCCTTCTTATAGGTTTGAGAGACTATTTTGCAAAATTGTCTCTCCAAAAGTTATTGTCACTGAGACTTGATTGGCAGTAGATAATGTGTTTCAGGGATAGAATGTGAGTTGTATTATCAGGGAGGATAAAGAAGATTGCTGATGATAACAGATGAGCTGCTGCTGAAAAGAGTAAGAGGTCACCAGGATGACAGAAATGTGAAGGGTAGTGCATTTGAGCAATTTGGTGTGAAGGTCAAGAACACAATATATAAATTAGTTGCTGCTGTAGGGCAGAGGTTGCAGGGTAAGATATTATTATTATTGTACAGGCATCTCCATGGAGTCCAAAGACTCATTGTGGGAGACCCAAATTATCTGCACAATCTCTTATACCTCTCCTTGAACCTGTTAATAGTCAAGCAACCCATTCCATTCACTCTTAACTCTCCAAGCAAATAATCTAGTCCTCACACTCCTACACATCTTTATTCAACTTCCTGGGATGACCTCTTGTTCTGACCCCTCTAGCCAAGTGCTGAAACATTTCCCCTGCATCAATCCCATAAAACCCTTTAAGCAACTTAAATGTTTTTATCGTGTCCCCTCTTTTTCTCCTATCAACTAACTTCCGCAGTCCACACATCCTCAATCTATCCTCATAGGGAACATTTCACAGACCACTCACCATCTTGGTCACTCGCCTCCGAATCTTCTCCAATGCCACTTCATCCCCAAGAAACTCGGGAGACCAGACCTGAGCATAGTAATCCAGATGTGGATGTATGTAGCCCTATCAAGGCCTTATAAAGAGGAATAACAACATCCTCGACTTGTTAGTATGTTCTTCAACAGCCAAGTAATTTTATGAACTACCTAAGCAACTTTAGCTATATGTCCTCTAAACTTCAACTCTCTGTCTACCACCACTCCTAAATCTCTGACTTCATCTATTTCCTAAAGTACAGTGCCGTTAATGTGATAAACAGCTTCTAATCTATTTATCCCAAAATGCATAACTACACCCTCTGTCCAAAAGGAAACTGAACTTTTCGAAAATAGAAGAAACTAGCGGCGCCACCTGTTGTGTCTTTTTTGTTTTTCAAAACGGCAACCTTCATTAGTGTTGTGTCAACTGTTTATGACATTTGTTTCATTAGAATCAGAGTTATAGTGCCAAGAGTGACAGTGTGTTTTGACGAACGGTCAGTCGTCACAATATTCATGCCGTACGCGACAAATTCTCGCTATCGATCACTTCAAAACTTCGAGATAAAACTCACCATTGACTGTTTGGCCAGGTGGAAAGAATTCTTTGTGGATAATGCCCTTGGAATCGTAGAAACAAATTGGCATTGTCTTTACTTTTGACTTCTCCAAACGACTTTTTTTTTCGGATGCCTCTCTTCTGGTGGTCTCCACTCAGCACTCTGGTGCTTTGTTTCAAGCTCATACTCAAAACACTACGTTTTGTCACCAGTAACGATCGTTTCAAGGAAGTTTGAGTCCTTATGAGTGGTTTTAATGAGGTCCTTGAAGTGTTCAATTCGATGCATTTTTTGGTTGTTGGTCAACTTGTGGGGAACAAATTGCGAATTCAATTTACAAAGGCACAAACTCTTGGTCAAAATGTTGTGCACAGTTGATTTTGTAATCCCCAATTCATCTTCAATCAATCTTACGGATGATTTCGGGTTTTCTTTGATGAAATCACGCACTTTTTAGATGTTAACTTCTCTGAGTCCAATTTTTGGATGGCTCAGCTTTTCTTCGTCCTCAAGCATCTCACGACCACTTTGGAATCGCTTAATCCATTCGTAAACTTGAGTATAGGATAAGCATTCATCACGTTATGCTTTTTTGAAGCATTTGATGCATTTTGGTTAAACTTTTACCAAGTTTTAACACAAAAGTCGATTGCATCTCTCTGTTTGAAACTCATTTTCCGACCATTCGTCAAAACACACTGTCACTCTTGGCACTATAACTCAGCTTCTAATGAAACAAATGTCATAAACAGTTGACACAACACTAAGGAAGGTTGCTGCTTTCGAAAAAGACACAACTGGTTGTGCCACTAGTTTCTTCTATTTTCGAAAAGTTCGGTTTCTTTTTGGACAGAGGGTTTACATATCTCAACATGAAACTGATACCCATTATCTTTTGCCCATACCGAACAGCCTATTTAAATTGTCCTGGAAGCTTTCCATATCACCTTGATTAACTGTTACTCTACCTAATTTTGCTTCATCATCAAACTGAATATTTCCTTTCAGGTTATTTCCTATATCATTTATGTACAAATGAAACAGTAGCAGTCCTAGCACTAATCTTTGTGGCACACCACTAGTCACAATAGATGACATGCTTCTGTAGATTAGCATGATGATTGCAGACTAAGTAATAAATGTGTAGTTTGCTCTCATTAGGACTTCGACAATGGGAACATAGATTGGAAGGAAGAAAGATCATCCGGTGAGGAGGAAATGAAATATATTCACATCTGGTGATAACATTAGAGGATCTGTCCATAACCAAGATAGTCGCATTGTGTTTCATGGGGGGGGGGGGGATATTCGTGCGGTATTGAATTGAGAGATTGCCAAATATGTGAAAGTTCTTATTTTTTTTTTCTTTTAATATCTGACCCTCTCACAAAAGTTCATAAACCGTGTAACACACTAATGATGCTTATGGACAAATTGAGAAGGGAGTATATACAGGGCAGGTCATTATGACAAACTTAGGAGGCAACTTGAGCAGTGCCTCCTAAGTTTGTCACGGTGCCATGGCATAAAGTCAGGAGGATAAATCAGAGGAATTAAATGGCTGAGTAGTATCTTTAAGTAATAGCTGCTGAAAAAAAAAGTTGTTGAGGGTGTATATAAGGAGAAATGCAGTCATCTAGCTCATCAAGTCATCAAGCAAGAAGTGTAACCAGCATAGTGAGAAAGGCAAAACAGATTATGAGAAGAAATTAGCTGTGCAGAGCAAAAGAAATCCCAAAGAATTTCCTCTCTGGCAACTAAAAGGAAGAATGACTATGGAAGGATAAATTTAATGAGTGCTAATGTTAGGTAGATGAGGAAGCAGATGAAATAGTTAAGTTACTGAGCAATCACTTTGTGAGGGTATATCATCCAGATGGAGATAATGCACTAACTGATGTGATAAGATTGATGTAAGAATAGAGTTGGATGAGCTGGAAGTGTGTAGGATATTTAGGATATTTCCGACATCTTGGTGTGAACATAGCCATAGATTGGATGGGTTATTGGCCTATGTGGTACAAAAGAATTGACAGTACATGTGACAGGCTGTTTAACTTAAGCCTCAGCTTTGTAAAGGCCCGAGGAATTGGATGAAGAGCAAAAAGTTCCATTGCATAAAGGAAGCTCCAAGACAGATATAATAAGTTATAGACTAATCAGTATTTCAGGAGTGATGGTAAAGGTACTGTAAAAGTTGATCAAAGAAAAAATTCAGGAATGAGTGGATAAGCATATGATACTCTTTTTGGGGAAAAAATGACTTTGTTAAGAGTAGGTAATGCCTTAATAAATTTACTCACTTTTATAGAGAGACAATTCAGTTTGATAAAGGAAATACTTTACAGTGATACTGCTGGATTTTCTCTGAAGTTGTTTGATTTGTGGAACCCTGTTACACAAATTGGAGCATATTAGGATAAATATGATTTTGGTGTTATGGATACAATGGTGGCAGATGGACAGATACCGAAGAGTACTATATGGAGGAGCAGAAGCCAGGAGAAGTAGTATGGTGCAGAATTCTCTGCTTAAACAACTGGTATTTAATTTGGACAGTAATGATGTAGGAAATGATTTGAAGGGAAATATTTATTTGTTTGCTGATGATGCAAAATTGGATAGTGGTAGTTAATCAAGGCAATAGAGAGCTTGCAGAATGATTTCAATAGTATGACAGTATGCATGCAAGTTTAATGTGGAAAGTTATGCATTTTGGAATGTAAAGATAATAAAGCTGTGTACTACACTGTACTCCAGGATATTGAGTACAGTTCTGTATTTCAGAAGTGCATGCCAGGATGTTGGTTGGAGAGGTGAGGTTTAGAAGGCATACTTACAAAAGTGGCCAAAGTATCTCATAGGAAGTTATAATTTCCCTTTATAAGGCTTTGATGTTGTCACATCAGGCTTGCTGCACACAGTTCTAGTTATCTGGAGATGAGGAAGTGGTGGATAGGATCCAGAAGTAAGTGACCAAGATGGTAATTGGTCCGTGGAATGCTTTCCAAAGAATAGATTGAGGGTTATTGGTTAAAGAAGTTGGTCAATAGGCATAAAAGAGGTGGAGAGGATATGATCAAAACTATGATGTACTAAAAGGGTTTAATTGGATTGATGCAGAGGACATTTTTCAGAGATGAAGCAGAATAAGGAATTATCTCTGGGTTAGAGAAGAGAAGAACAAGGGAAATTGAGCAAGAATGTGGTTAATAAAGGCATGAGGGTTAGAGTTCATCGTCCTTTGTGAGACTTTTGCTTTGCTTTTTTGAGTCCTTTTCTTGGGGTGAATGAGTGGAATAGGTTTCCAGGCTGGTGCCAATGCTTTGTCAGTGAATGTGTTCAAGAAGAGATATGATTGAAATTTGTGATTAATCTTCAGATCTTGTGGAGGTGTCCATGTAATATTAATAATAATGATTTTTTGTTCATCTGTTCAGTTTAGTTGAGGACTTGTAGTGGATTTATTTAGGCGTTTAACATCATTTGCATAAAATAAAGAGGTTTCATATTTCCTATATCAATACGTGGAAACTTCTGTAGTAGTATAGTGAATATCCTTTAGAATAGAATTGTGCTTATGCGGATTTATTGGCATCTTGGTAATTTTTTATAATGGTATTTGTTCTAGTGAGAGTCAGTTGTATTAAGCTTATTGCTATTTTCCTTCAACTTACAACTTAAGTAAAGTTGTAAGTTGAAGGAAAATATTGTTGTGTATAACATCTCGTTTACACCATATATGCCATCCTGGTTGCAAACTGCTGAGCATACTTGCTCTACAACTAACAGGCTGTGGTTTGAATCCTGAATTCATGAATATCTTTGGTTGGGAGATCACCTGGTGGGAAACATTTGCTCTGCTTATTGGAGGTCTGAAACATCTTGAAAAGTTCCATGCTTGGACAATGAAGCAGGAGCAGCAAATTTAATTAATTTAAAAAACAAATTAAAAATATAATAAAAATTATAAAAAAATCTAGCCTGCTACGGTTACTAATGTTCCATAAGCAGGCTTGGTTTACAACCTTGTGAGTGGGAGTCACATAAATAAAATGATATTATGGTGCCACCATCCAAAAATAAGATATACCATGGACTTCTGATAGCATTTCTCCTCATTTTTCATCAGAAGGACATAGGAAAAATCCTCAAGCAGTCTTGCTAATGATGAGTCCCCTGGTCCAGATGGTATACTGAAACTTGTGCTACAGAATTAATACTCATCCTGTATTGCTTATATAAGCCATCATGTTCATCAGGTCTATCCAGTGGCATGGAAGTAAGCCTTTATTCAGCCTGTCCCTAAAAACATAAGTCTATTGTATGACCAACGCCTTAATGACCAACGTCTTCACTAACTAGAAGTCCATTATTTAATTAGTGATCACCAGATTACATTTGCTAGCTAATCTTGTTCCACAATAGGAGATCTAATTAACCTTACCTTTCTTTGAATATAGGGCATGGAAAAGTTTGGATGTGGTTGTCCTTGATATTTCCAAGGTATTTGATCAGGTTACCAATTAGAAGTTATCGTATGATGACTTATGATTAGTCTCCCTCATGCCATATGTAACTGGAGTGAACACTGCAGCAGGAACAATTCCAGATTGTGTAAAAAATAAATTTTAAAAAATGATCCAAAAGGAAGTAAGCTATGCATTATGGGATACTGTGGCAATTCATGCAGAGTCCTTTCATGAAGATACCTCATGAACAAATTTAGGTAAAAAGATGAAAACAAGAATATAACTTTCTGTCTCTGGTTGTTCATTGTGTGTCATGATATACAGTTTCCTTTCATCAGATATCTTTTATCACAGAATATCACAGGGCTCCGTGCTTTTGTCCACACCCTTCTTCATATAAATCAGTGGCCTCGCTCTCTCTTTTAAATCCTATACATAGCTTCGCTGATGATAAAGGCTGAATCGCTTCCCATGAAGCATAGCAATATATACATTGAAAAAGAAGTGTGCCATGCATTATGAGATACTGAGACAATTGATGGGGAGTCAACACCACTATGTACAAGTGGTCTGTTTTGTGAAGATACCTCATGGATAAACTTTGTTTGCTTACATTTGGATACAAGGATGAAAACAAGAATTTAACTTTTTGTTTAACATAAAGGAATCTGAATATTTATGCTGACCACTTCTATATCTTAGTGAGAAAATGATCAACATGTACAGGTTCAGTAAAAGTATGGCTGCAGATTTAGTTCTGAAGATTTATTATATAAAAATGTTTAGATAAGATAAACTTTTATGTTATCTTATCTATACCATCTATGTTATAGATATCCTAGGTTTTATATAATATGGACTGTTATAATCAGGTTAATCATGTTTAATACATTGGAATTCTGACTTATCCACATTTCATTTATTTTCAACAGTTTCATCTCTCTCTCTCTCTTTTTCTCTCTTTACTGTTTGCAGGTGATGTTGGATCTTAGTTTGGCCAGAGGATTAGATTACTACACAGGAATCATATATGAAGCTTTCTTAGGAGGTAATCTGTTTTTGCATTGCATAAATGTATTTTTTTTTTTTTCTCAAATGCAAATTGTTATTTTTTGATAACATGTATAGTAGTATAGGTGATACATATGACACACACATGCATGTTAGTACTCTGGATTAAAGGTTTAAGATTAAAGATAAGAAATTTCTCTTTCTCTTGCCACTCTTTGAATAAATATCTAAAAAAATCCTAGTTAAATAAAATCTGAAATGTACTCGAAAGTCTCTTTTTAATGCTTTATACCCCACTTTCAAAATATTCCTTCTTTTGTTAATCATGCTTTTTTTTTTTGGCAGCTGAGTGGGCACTGCTTTGTCACCAGATTTCGCCATATCTGTGGTATGGATGTGGATATTCATAAGAGATTTTAGGTGGTGGATGATTTTCTTCGCACAGTATGACTACCACCTTGCTCAATGGAGACATGAACTGTCATGGAAAATGAATAAACAATAAATTTTTAAGGTTACTGGTTTACATAACTTTTTCTCCATCGACAGCAGCAGTGTGCTGGATTCTCAGCCCTTCATGAATGGGATTGTTATTTAAAAAATATTAAAATGGAAAATTAAAATAAAAAAGGAAGAAAGATAACCATCTATAAAAAATGGGTGTTTTCACATTAGCAGTCAGAACATATTATTTATAGTTTAAATGAAAAGATCAAGGAATATAGCAAGAAATGGAAGGAGCATTTATATAGGATGAAAAGATATCAGCTACCAAATGAAGTAGATAAATATAGACCAAAGGGAAAAAGAGAGAGAGAGAGGAAGACCAACTGCAAGATGGGAAGACCCATGAAGCTACACCCTCTGTCCAAAAAGAAACCAAACTTTTCAAAAATAGAAGAAACCATCGATGCCACCTGTTGTATCTTTTTGTTGTCAAAAGCAGCAACCTTCATTAGTGTTGTGTCAACTGTTTATGACATTTGTTTCATTAGAAGCCAAGTTATAGTGCCAAGAGTGACAGTGTGTTTTGACGAACGGTCATAAAATGAGTTTCAAACAGAGAGCTCCGATTGACTTTTGTGTTAAACTTGGTAAAAGTTTTACCGAAATGCATCAAATGCTTCGAAAAGCATAAGGTGATGAATGATTATCTTGTACTCAAGTTTACGAGTGGTTTAAGCGATTTCAAAGTGGTTGTGAGACTCTTGAGGATGATGAAAAGCCAGGCTGTCCAAAAACTGGACTGTGCAAAGTTAACATCCAAAAAGTGCGCGATTTCATCAAAGAAAACCTGAAATCATCCATGAGATTGATTGAAGATGAATTGGGGATTCCAAAATCTACTGTGCACAACATTTTGACTGAGGATTTGGGCCTCCATAAATTGAACACTACAAGGACCTCATTAAAACCGCTCATAAGGAGGTAATCTGTAAACTTCCTTGAAATGATCGTTACTGGTGACGAAACGTGGTGTTTTGAGTATGAGCCCGAAACAAAACACCAGAGTGCTGAGTGGAGACCACCAGAAGAGGGGCATCCGAAAAAAATTCGCTTGGAGAAATCACAAGTAAAGACCATGCTGATTTGTTTCTACGATTCCAAGGGCATTATCCACAAAGAATTCATTCCGCCTGGCCAAACAGTCAATGGTGAGTTTTATCTTGAAGTTTTGAAGCGATTGATAGCGAGAATTTGTCGCCTACGGCATGAATATCGTGATGACTGACCTTTCATCAAAACACACTGTCACTCTTGGCACTATAACTTCAGCTTCTAATGAAACAAATGTCATAAACAGTTGACACAACGCTAATGAAGGTTGCTGCTTTCAATAACAAAAAGATACAACAGGTTTCTTCCCACTAGTTTCTTCTATTTTTGAAAAGTTCAGTTTCTTTTTGGATAGAGGGTGTAGAACAGTCAAATACCTAATCCTTGATGAGAAGAAGAACATGTTATGACATGGGTAGTACAATAATTCTTTTATTATTGATACAAAACAGTTGGAAATAGATGTTATGGAGCTAAAAAGATGGGGTTTAGCATCTGCAGAGCAGGAAAACAAGGATTACAAGTTGAATACAAATTTTGAAAAAATGGTGACTTTATCCTAGCTGATGACATGATTTGTGTTGTTGGAGCAGTAATAATAACAATCCCAATTTCTCTTCTCTTCTATATATCATGTTATTGAGATGTTCCTTCTTGCTTAATTCAGAATTTCTGCAAATCTTATCTACATAAGGTAGACTACAAGAACTAGGTATTTCGTAAATAATTGAACATTTCATCAAATAGAAATTTGATGATTTGTTGATTAGAAGATTTGATGATTAGAAGATTTCATCAAATCCCATAACACCTTTTCAGAAGTTTATAGGTCTCTATCATATAACTCTTTCTTCTCTTACCAGTGTCTTCAGTTCACATACTCTTTGTAACTCTTCTGTGCACTCTACATAACTTGGCTTCTTCAATTCCCTCAGAACCCAGGAGACAATCTATACCCAGTAAGTAGTCCAGGTGTGGTTGTATCAAGGCCTTCTAAAGACTCAAAATTATCTACTTGTTCTTACACATCAATATTTATTTCACCATTACAATTTTCTTCTTAGTGCAATTACAATCTTTCCATTACACCTTTGAACTTTACCTTCTTATTCATCGTAACTCTGAGATCCCTAGTTTTATGAGTTTTTCCAAGCATAATCCCAATAATATAATATAATATACCATTTTGAAATAAAGTCGTAAAGTGGCTGCACTGCATAGTTCAGAAAGCCTGGACAGAGGGACGAATTCCCGATGATTGGAGTAGAACTCTCATAGTACCCATATATAAAAAGGGAAATAAAACTGAATGTGAGAATTACAGAGGTATTTCCCTACTGAGTGTTCCTGGCAAGATCTATGCAAGTATACTTGAGAAACAGTTGAGAAGAATTGTGGAAGAAAAGCTTGGTTAAGAACAAGCTGGATTCAGGCCAAATAGAGGCTGTCAGGATCAGATCTTCACTTTACGACAAATAGTTGAGAAATCATGGGAATATAACAAAGATCTGTATTTAAGTTTTGTCGATTTGGAAAAGACATATGACAAGGTGCCAAGAGAGAAGCTATTCAATACGCTACAGTTATATGGTGTCAATGGGGCATTATATCAAGCAATACTTAGTCTGTATTTGAGTTATAAGTCAGCAGTTAGAATTGAAGGATGTACAGGAAGATGGTTTAATGTTAAATCTGGTGTGAGACAAGGTTGTACATTATCCCCTCTGTTATTCATTATCTATATGGATCACATTATGGAAGGAAAGTGGTATTAAACATGATATTAGAATTGGAGATGTTAATGTCAGCTCTTTGCTTTATGCAGACGATGTTATACTTCTGAATAAATCCGCTACAAGTTTGCAAGATTCCCTGACTAAATTGAATAATTGTTGTAATAGATATGGTATGAAGGTCAGCAATAAAAAGACAAAGACAATGAAAATAGGCAGAATCATTGAAAATGTCAACTGTGTTGTGAACGGGGAACCTGTGGAACAAGTAAAACATTTCAGCTACGTAGGCACGATGTTTAGTGAAGATGGTAAATTAAATATGGAAATAGACAACAGAATCAGCAAAGCTGGTATTGTGGGAAGTCAATTGAATAAATTCATATGGAATAATAGAGAAATTACTCAGAACACTAAATTAGCTGTATACAAGACAGTGTTTAAACCAGTTTTAACTTATGGATCTGAGAGCTGGGTCAGAAGTAAAACACTTGACCAAAGACTAGAGACCGCAGATATGAGAGTCCTGAAAAAGATTATAGGCGTGAACAAATGGCACAATGGCAGTATCATATTAAAAACGAGGATATTATGAAAGAACTTGACATTGTCAGCATTCAGGAATACATTTGCAGAGCTAATCTCAAGTGGTATGGTCACTTAAACAAAATGGGCGAGGAAAGATTAGCAAAATAAGTGTTCTCTGCCAGGTAGGCAGGAAAACGACCCAGAGGAAGACCAAGATATAGGTGGATTGATACGGTACAAAGTGCCTTAGACGATAGAAATATAAGATCTGATAATGTTGGAGACTTGACAAGTAATAGACTGATTTGGAGGAAAATTGTAGATAGGAAGTTAGTAATGATGTAAATTTTTCATGTAGTACTATCACATCCTGTACACCCCTTGAGGGTACATGTCAGGAATTTGATGATGATGACCATTTTGAAAGTGTAAATTCATGCTCAAAGTGTATGAATTCACACTTTCCAGTCAACAACATTGAACTAACAATTATTATTATTATTATTATCATAAATTTATAGAAATCATTCTGTAATATTAGTAGCATCCCAGATTGGCTTGTCTATCTTGCATTGTCAGTAAACAATCAAACACCTCCTGTTCAGGGCTTTCTCATTATCATTAATGTATAGATTGAATAACACTTCAAGGACTGATTCATGGAAGAACACCACTGGTCGCCTTAAATTTGACAGACTTTCTCCCCTCCCAGACACCACCACCCTGTCTGCCACCCTCTTATACAAGTCAGTAGTTTATATTCTAATCCTATATCTTTTAAATTATATGACAGCCTTTTATGTGGTATCCTGTGAAATGCTTTAGTAAAGTTCAACATTATCACAGTGTATCCATTCTCTTTATCCAGCTCTGCTATACATTATTATAAAATGCCAACAAATTACTCAGACACTGCCTCTTTTTAGTCAACTCATTTGTTCCTTGCAAAATATAGCTTGACTGTTAGCCCATTTCTGTATGCATGTTCTTAAAAGTTTTCTAAAATATTCTGATAGTTGATACGAGGGTGGTCTGAAAAGTTCTTGGCTTAACAATGTAAAAACAAATTTATAATTTCAAAATTATTTTATTTTTCATCATTATCTCCCTTAAGACTAATGCATTTATTTCAGTGATGCTCCAGTGCCATTATCCCATCCCTGTAGTGGTTCTCAGTAAGATTTGCAAAATACCCCTCTACAGCTGCAATCACCTCTTGATTCGAAGAAAAATGCTTACCAGTGAGGAAGTGTTTTAGTTTGAGGGAGCTAAATCTGGAGAATAGGGTGAATGTTCCAACAATTCATAGTTCAGATTCCTTAATTTTTCCATTGCCAAAAACACCTTGGTGGGCAGGTGCATTGTCCTAATGAAAGATGATTTTTTTTTTCTGTAAACTGGGTCTTTTCTCATGAATTTTTTCGTCTAGTGTGGTTAAAAGATCAGAATAATATTCCCCTGGTTATTATTTTACCCTTTTCAAGATAATTAATAAACAAAATGCCGTTAGCATCCCAAAACACTGATGCCATGACCTATCCTGCTGATGGAACCGACTTTGCCCTTTTTGGGTGCTGAACAACTGGCTTCTGTTTACTGTTTTGACTACTGTTTGGATTCTGGTATGTAATGATGAATCCATGTTTCATCCATAGTAATAAATCAGTTTTATTCTTGTTAAAATGCTCCAAGCACTGTTCAGAGATTTTCATGCAAGTGCGTTTTTGATCTGCTGTGAGCAAGCGTGGCACCCATCTTGCGCAAAACTTTTTCATTTGCAATTCTTCATGCAAAATATATCCTACATGTTCTTTTGAAATGCCTATAGTCTCAGCAATTTCATGTACTTTGACTCCCCGGTCATCCAATACCATGTCGTGCACTTGATCAATGATTGCTGGTGTTGTTACACTTTTTGGACGTCCTTCATGTGGATCATCTTCAAGGCAGGTATGGCCACTTTTAAACTTGGCAGCCCATTTCTTGATTGTCGAAATCGAAAGAGAATAGTGCCTATAAACTTTTATGAACCTCAAATGATTTTCTTTTGGCATTAAACCTTCTTTTACAAAGAATTTTATAACCGCATGATACTCAATTTTATCCATTTCAAGGGATACAGACAACACTTTTGCTTCAGACAGCTGTATAAAACAAACTACTTGATAGAATGACTTGCAATTTCACATGGATGTTTATGACAGATGTACCAACTTAGAAAAAAAACTTGCCAATAGTGTTGCTATCTATGGTCGAGGCCGAGAACTTTTCAGACCACTCTCGTAGTTAGACACATTATTTTTTGTGCTACCCTTGTAGAAAACCATTATACTTTCTCTCTGTTTCTGTGGGATCCTTCCTGAGCTCAAATTATACAACCAGGTTAAGGGTGTAATCACTTCTGCTTAAAATTTCTTTAGCATGCATGCTGATATACCCTCTGTCCCTATTGCAAATTTTTGTGGGGGCCATGCATAACCTCTAGAACCTCCTTCTCGTGCATCACTCTCTCTCTCTCTCTCCACCGATGTAGTAGCACTGTGCTACATATTGTTTACTCCAGGTTGATAGATCTTAGTAAAGTGAGTGTGCATTATATAAATTA
Organism: Typopeltis vanoorti; assembly: GCF_054136105.1. Classification (NCBI taxonomy): domain Eukaryota; kingdom Metazoa; phylum Arthropoda; class Arachnida; order Uropygi; family Thelyphonidae; genus Typopeltis; species Typopeltis vanoorti. The sequence continues at coordinate 92,790,415 of NC_143554.1, forward strand.
TATCTGCTTCAGACACTAGCACATAATGTCTGCATTTAATAAAGTTATTCCACTTTTGTTCCTTCTTTTTACATGCAGCATAATGATAAAATTATTTTGGGTTTCATTTGCCTGCATGATGAGTTTCTTTTCATACTCCAACTTTGCTTTCCATATGACACTTGTAACTTTTCTGGTATGCTCTGTATATATTTCATAACTCCTCCCATCCTTATTCTCATGATATTTCTTCCACATTTCTTCTTGTGGATCTCTTGCTTAATAAGGTTGCATTTCCATTTCACTCCTATTCTATTTGCTTTTGAACTCTAGGGACACATTCACAAATTGCATTATTTAAACATTATTTAAACATTATACCACATGTTTTTCACTGCCTCCATGCACTGCTGATAAACTTCCAATTCACTAGCCATAAGACTGAACATGGTATTCTGTTGAGTTTGTTAATTTCTTGTTTTGTGATTCAGCATGTATCCTTTCTTAATTAGAACAACTGTCTAGCTACCTCCCAGGTTATGGCATGATCACCATCACCAACTGGTGGCAGAATAGTCACATTCTGAATTGAGCCCCCCCCCCATGGATGTTAAAACTCTTTATTCTCGATTTCCTTCTTTCATGCTGCTTGAGAATTCTTTCAACAGTTCAATAAATTCTCATTCATTCTTATCATGAGTTTTCTATGCTACGCAGTCAATATTTGCATAATTTAAGTCACTCATTACTCATTTGGTCCCATCAAGGTAATTTGGCTATCTATTTCATTGTTCTCAGTAACTGAACCGCCCTCTAACACCCATTGCATATTTCATCCTGGTAGCCTCCACTTCACACCAGATAGCCCCAAACTCACTGCTGCATTAAAATTTATTACTATTGTTGCTTTCAAAAGTTTCTACCCTAACTGTACTCAAACTGTCTGATATCATTGGTAATACCCCCCTCCTCTCTTATCTCTTCTGTCCCTTTTTAAAATACTATATTCTTTACACTCAATACTGCTCATCTGACTATGAGAGCCATATTTCACTGATATCAATAATCTTAGGCCACAACATATTAATTAAGGCAACAAACTTAACCTGTTTGTTGCCTTGTCACACTGATACTCCTAATATTTATGCATATACACACACAAAAAAGTTACCTACTGGCTTTTTCATATACTTACATCTGCAGTCAGCTTCACCCATTTGAGCAGCTTTTTCTTTCCTGTCCACACATAGAAATGTTTAAGCCTAGTGCATATGATATACCCCCCCCCCCGTCACAAGGTTCATACCATGCTTGTTGACATTCATATCAATATAACATTATGCATACTTAGTTGCACTTACACACACACACACTCTCTGAATCCCTCTCACTCCAATAAATAATTTCTCTAGGCTCCTGATGCCAAATCCCTTCAGGTGCAGACTATCCCTCTTATCTAAGGCCTTTCTACCATCTCCCCTCTCTCTCTCTCTCTCTCTCTCTCTCTCTCTCCACACATCCAAAACTAGCATCCATTTCTCCTACACAGCCTGTGGATTAAATCATTTGCTATCAAGACCTCTTCATTCTCATTTCTTCCAGTGATCTTTTCATATCCTATCTCACATTGCATTTATCACTATTTCAGTTATTTGTTCCTGTGAGCACTGCCATCTGTTTTCTTCTTCTGTGTTTCAGTTGCATTTACACATGCTTAATTTTCACTCTCTGAAAGCTTGAAGTGGTGATTCCATTATGATATGAAAGAAATTTAATGAGCATATTGCCATACCATGTTACATCCTTTTTCTTATGCTCATCTTTATGTTATTATTACTCACTAATATATTACTATCTTCTGTGCTTTTGCTTATTTTTCTTATCCTCTCTGAGTTTTTCTTGACATTTGTCAACTTTTTTAATTTCTGTGTTGATTATCTAATAATTTGTTTTAATTTAGAAATTTTATGTCAAATTATTTGCTATCTTCATTGGCATTATCAGTGTTGTGATGTTTTCATTCAACAGGGGACAAAGGGTCTTGGTCCATGACCTAGTCAATTAGCCAATGCTTTTTGGCACTGCTGTATTGTTCTGATGCATTTTTGGCATCGATTATGAACAACTAGCAGTATATATATCCAAATATATTAGTCAATATAGCAATACAATAAATATGCTAAAAAAACACAATAATATACTGGAAAAACATTAATTAATCTAATGAAACATTCAATAAAACAAAATCACTTGTTTTATATGAATATTAAACAGACAACTATTTAGGCTTATGTGCTGATTTAAATTCATTATTAGGTTTAATGGAATGAATACAGCAGAGAGAAATAATTAAACACAACTTTAATGGAGCCTATATTTTGTCTCAATCACAGAGACATCATTAGGAATACAATCTTAAAATTGTAAAGGCACACATGCAAAACAAAAAGTGGAAAAAAGATATAAAAGTCCTATGAGGGGCATCCTCTATGGGTGCTTTTGGCTGGGCTTAGTTGTTGGGTAGGATGCCTAAGAATTAAAGTTTTCCAAATCTTGGGAAGTTTAACACAACCATATTTATTAAGATCAGGTTGGTTTTTTAAATCTTCTGCTTATTCTAAAAAAAAGAGTCTTTCAAGTTAGTTGTAGTGAACCATAGTAGTAATTTTTTTTTCCATTTGATTCTGCAATGTTACCAAGGCATGGTCAGCTAGACCTGACTAACCATAGTTATTGTGATGGATCTATATCTTGTGTTCTTCTAAGCAGACGTTGGCAGACTTCCAGTTTGACTATAACATGCTGAGTTGCAAGAATAAGGAACCTTGTAAACACCATGACCAGAGAGGTGTTGGGAATAGATCCTTAGGAGAGCAGATAAAGGCAGCTAACCTCAGACGAGATTTGACAGCAGTGCAGAGCTTATATTTCTTTAGAGTTCTGGAAATATAGGGTCCATTAAATTGCATTTAATTATTTCTCTGTCTGTGTTTATTCCATTAAATATTCTAATAATAATATTAAACATTCCATCCTTATCCAATAAAGCCTCCAATTATCTATTAACACTACTAGATAATTGGAATGTAAAATCTCAGATTTATTAATCTAGATTGCCAGGGTTTAACATGAGTAGGCTGAAATTCAATATGATTCAAATAGTGTGCAGTCTATTGATGTATGGAGTGTTTTTGATGGTGGAAAGGATTTGTACTTTCAGGAAGGATCATACTTGATTGAATTTGCTATTAATTGCTTTGGTAAGATTGTCGTTTAGTGAAAGAGTGAATACAGGTAAACTAGGTGTGACAGGAGGCTAAATGAGAGCTTGGACCCATACTTAAAGTGAAAGACTAAAGATTATTATAACAGAGAAAGCAGTAGTATGGAAGGGTTGACTCCAAGAATGATAGAACTCATTTTATCAAAAATAATAAATAAATAATTATGACAGTGGGGCAGGAATTTGGTTGGTGAATCAACTTAGGCTGCTTATTTCAGTCACTCAGCAAGATCATTAAGTTTAAGCTTCAAGTAAGCATTACTTGAACACTCATCAACCTTGTGGTTGGGTTTCATATGTGTTTAGTGATGCCAGAAGCAGTAGGAATGAAGGCAATGAATTTTTAGCATTGGTAAATGATTTGGGATTAAAAATTATCAGCATTAGTGAAACCTGACCAACAGAAGATGTCTGTACATGCTATTTGATGGGTACAGTGTTTTCAGGAATGATAGACAGGATAGCTAATGATTACAGAGGGATTAAATCCAACTTGAGTAGAGATCCAATAATGGTGGTTGTAGTATGAATAATACAGGCAGTAGGTGGAGGCTGTTTGGTGTGAGCTAGAGGTTAACAGAACAGAAAATGTATAGTTGCATTCTGCTATAGGCAGGGTTCATCTGAAGAGAACTGTGAAAAGCATAGAGATAAGCCTTATGGAAAGAAAAAGGAAAACTATTGTTATGGGTAATTTTAACTATGGGAATATAGATTGAAAAGAGTGAGGAGAATACATGGAAGATGAGGGGAAACAATTTATAAAGTTACTGATGGTTAGCTATCTTAAGCAGCACATTAATGCTAAGGATTCATGGAGCATATTGGATATAGTATTAGTATCTTAGAGAGAGAGAGTGTGTGTAAATGAGGTAGCTCTTTTGCTTCTAATTAGAGAGAGTGATTATGCAGTTTTAACTGATATAGCAAACAGGCATGTATAGTGGTGGGGAAGGAATTCAAGTTTAAATTTCATCTCCATAGAAACTGAGTAAGGATGGTAAGGTTGGTAATGGTTGTTAAGGGAATCTTACACTATAGACATAAATCACATTTTACAGCTCATGGCAGGGTAAAAATTCATGGTAATGGTCATTGCTGGAAACTGAGTAAGGATGTGGTTAGAAAATGCATGGTTCAGGTTCTTCTCTTGTCACATGGCAAGTGTATGTCAAATTAGTAATAGTGTTGTAGTCTGTTGCACAAGTGCTCATGAGTAATAGACAACAATGAATACAACTGTTCATTGTTCTTATTCCTATTTTAATTTCTTAAAATCTTATATTACACAACAAGAGTATTTATTATTTTCAGGTGCCTGCTCATAACCTCTCTATTAGGTTCTACTTTTGGGATATCTGAGAAAGCCCATTATCTTAATGTATCAGCCTGTAGTGCTGGTTCTAAGACCTTGTCATTAATCATCATTTTCCATATTTTTATGATATTACTAATGTTATAATAATAGTAAGAATTTCACCTGTTATTATACTCACATTTATGTATTAGTTCAGTGTGTGTCTTTTTTTGTTTATTTGCCAATAATTTTTTTTTTTTAAATAAGAAAATGCTTTTCTTAATCAGATCCTATCAAATGTTGAAGAGCTATATTGGCTTATGATCTGTTTTCTTCTAGCATTCCCAACCATGAAAGATTGGAAACCTATAAGTAAATTTAGTACCATGAAATAGCTGTGACTTAGGTAATCTGAGAACCTTTTTTCCAGAAACTAAATAGCATTTCAGTTAAGGAAAATCATCTACCACCTAAAGATCCTCACAAATATCCATGTCATAGTCATAGTGGGATTTAAACCCATAACATGTTGGCTGCAAAGCAGAGAATATCCACCAAGATACGAGTACCTTGGCTATCTTGATGGAATATCTTTGGAATGCATGTTCTCCAGTCTGTTTAGATTGGGATTATAATAATAATTTAAAAAAAAAATTACAAACTGTATTATATATCTGTTATTCTCTTGAATTCATTTTATATTTTATATACTATATACTTACACTCTCTCTCTTTCACACACGCACACATTTTTTAATCAATCAAGATGTCATGTTTTTTTTATTAAAAAACATTTTGCAGATCGAAGTACTTCAGACAAAGAAATCTTTAATGTAGGAACTGTTGCAGCTGGTGGGCGATATGACAATTTAGTCTGCATGTTTAATCCCAAAGGAAAACAGGTCCCTTGTGTTGGTTTAAGTATTGGAATTGAACGGATTTTTGCCATAATGGAATTGAAAGCAAAGGTATTTTTCTTGTTTTCTTATTCTTGCTTCCACATATGATTTCTTTAATGAATTAAGCATTATTTTTGTTATATTATTACTAACTTCAACCCACAAAATGTTGTAAACATGTAGTATATTAGAACCACGGGCTAAGGAAGTTTTTTTATTTAATTATTTTTTATTATTTATTTATTTTTGCATAATTTGAAAATTCTGATCTTAAGACCAAACATGGAACTTTTTCGAACTACTTCATGCTTCATCTCTCACCTAAAGGCTGTCATAAACATCCATGCATGGGATTTGAATCCATAGCCCATTGGTTGGAACTGGTACATGAACCACTTGAGCATCAGGCCAGTTTGTCACCTGTTTCGGAAAAATCTATTCATTTTCTCCCTGTCAACTATATTCATACCAAACTAAATTCATGAAACTCAAGGGTTACTTGCTCTCTGTTTTCCCCACCACAGTTGATCTAGTCTTTTATTTATTTTGTAACAAGTAATGTTACAGAATAGATGTAACCTTAACAGAATTGGTTTAACTTAAACAAGTAGTAAAGGAGAATGAGATCATGTGGTGCATATGAATATAAAGTCATTTAGTATTGCATAAAATACATACTACAGACTGAAAGGTATTTTCTGTAAGCCTTTATGAGTATAATTAATCATCATGTGATTGGTAATATGGTAATTGAATATAATTATGAAAGAGCTGGTGAAACTCATATGCAAAATAATCATTGATTAATACTTTTAATTACTGAAAAATCATGATGCTTCTTAATGCTTACAGTAGAAAAGAAAAAGCTAATCTATTTTTGGCAATGAAGCAAATCCTTTGTAACAACTAGGCTTTAAGTTAAAAGTAACAGGGTTTAAAATGAATGATATTAATTAACATACCTATATGTCGTGAAATAAAAATGATGAAAACTTGGCAAAGGACTTGATTGGAGCTAAGATGGTATGCGATTTTAAGTGGTAGATAAAAGATAGCAACAACTGAATGTAGAAAATACATGAAGATAAATAAGAATTAAAACTGAAGATAAAAAAAAGTTAATACTGAAAAATGAATTATGCAGATTTTGGAAAAAAACAGAAAATGAGAATAATAATAAAAAAAAAAAAACTATTATTTATATAGCAAGCTAGCAACAAACATGATGGGTGCTGGCCATTTCATCAAAACATCATCAGATGAGGTTTCTGCTTGTTGTATCTGATGTTTTAATGCCTGGACTGTGTCATACATCATCCTGATAGATCTTATTCTATTCAAAGCCTGCTTCTTTGGGGAAATGTGTCCATATTGGCTCCTGTCATCCATCTAGAAAGAAATCCATCATCATTATGACAGTTCTAATGTTTATTAAGTGTCTTCTCTGTGATACTAGTCTTACACTAAAGAAATATTAGCTGGAAAGTATTAATAAACTTGGATTTATATAATAAACTGTGTTTTTTCATTCATTTTATGTCTTTTCCATTTCCTGTGCATTTTCTTATATGGCACTCCTCCATGCTACCTCCTAAGCTTGTCATGATCACTGGCTCTGTTAGTTTCCCTTCTTAACTGAAAATTCATTTCACATGTTTAGGCCTCCCAGGTTAAGATCATAATCACTTTTATCACTTGGAGTCAAAGGCAACCTTGGTTATGTTCACATCTTCTATCACCAGATTTTTACTCTCAACCTCTGGGTTCCCTACATCTCTTAGTTGCATGTATCTTCTTGCCATGTATGTGTGGAAGATATATGCAACTACTAAGAGTAGATGTAGATATTCTGCATCAGCGAATCAGCTGAATAATTCTCTGCTCTGCACTCATTGAGCTGATTTGCTGATGCATTGTATCTACATTTTTCCATATATCTAATAGCCTATGGTAGCAGCTGTGTATTTTGTTCTGTTAGCTTCAAATGTAGACTGGTTAGCCAAGAGATTAGTGTATCTGTTCTGTACCCAATATGCTGCAGGTTCGAATCCTGCTATGGGTAGTGTGTTTGTGTGTGTGTGTGTGTGTGTGTCTTTAGGTGGGATATAAATTTCATTGCCCTGCTTATTGTAAGCCTGAAGTGGCTTGAAAAAAGGTCTACACTTGGTCTCTAGAGCAGGGGTTTTCAGACTATGTAAAAAATCAATAAGAAGACAAAAAAAAGAGCTTATAAAATGAATAAAAAAAAATAGAAAAACTCTTTGTGAGTGGGAGTGACATAAAAAAAAATTCACTCCTTCCGACAGCCCCTGTCTTTCTGCTGAACTGATCTTGTTGGTTATAAATCTTATGCTATCAGTAGCAGTAATTCCTTCCTTTGCCCTCTTCTCTAACAAAGTCTACCACCAGAAACTCCTTACTCTTATTCCTGATGCTTTGGACTTTGTGTATATATTAAACGACTATGTTATACCAACTAGTTTCACCAACTAAGGCTGTTGGCATCTTCAGGGTACATAACTGATGTAAGGCACTAAAAAGTAAAAAAACTGTTACAAATTATAATCAGCCGATTCCAATTATATTAGACAAAGAACAGAGCACGCACAATACATGCATAGAGTGTGCAAGATCTCACTTGTTGTTATTTAGGAACATTCTATAGTTGGCACTGTAATTCAGTTCTGGTGAGTTAAGAGATCTAATAAGGGTCTTCCAGATCACTGGCAAGATTTGTCCTTGGCTCCTGTTAAGGTTTTGTATACAGCAGGCAACTGCTGTGGCTTCTTTAAAAATTCGGGAGCGAAAGTCCTCCTCTATGTAAGGAATTGTGCTTCTATCCCACTCTATGATATGGTTCATTCTTGAGAAATGAAAAGCTAACCCCGATTTTTCTTCTCTGTTATTATTGACGTCACCAATGTGTTCTTTTTGCCTAATTTCAAGGCTTCTTGAAGTCTGGACGATTTAATTCAGGTCTCACGAGCAGGGTATGTTGTGAACTCCAGCATATTTGAAGAAAGGATGGCTATCTTTTGGAGATCTTAAGAATTGCCTAATTGTTTCTGTAGGTTTAAAGGCCATTCTTATTTTATGTGGTCTAAGGAGTCTTGCAATCTTATTCGAAACTGTCCCTAAGTATGGAATGACGATGGTAGAAATATAACGTATTTCATCTTGTTGTCTTTGTGGGGGTCAGAGAAAAGTATCTTGTGGACAAGTCTTCGAGGAAATCCATTCATGGTAAGGTTGCTAGATATCAGGGATAGTGTTCCTTGAGGTCTTGCTGATCTGTTGTAAGGAGAGAGGCACGGTTCTTCAGCATGTGTACAATGCTAATTTTCTGAGAAATGTGGCGGGAGGAAGTGAAATGTAAATAACGTCCTGTATTGGTAGATTTGCAGTAAACTGAGAGGTTGATACCACCATTCGTTAGCTTCTTAATTAAAGTGTTCAGAAATGGTAATTGGTTATCTTTTTCAAGTTCTAGAGTGAATTTGATTGTGTGGTGTAAAGAGTTGATCTTGTTTAGAAAGTCTAACAGGTCCTTTTTTGTGTGGTTCCAAACAATAAAGATATCGTCCATGTATCTCCACTGTACTATGTGTTTAGGGTCTACTTGCGATAAGATTTTACTTTCAAAATCCTCCATAAAGAGATCAGCACAAGATGGAGAGAGGGAGCTACCCATTGCAAGGCCAGTCAATTGCTGATATATGGTTTTATTCCATATGAAAAAGTTTGATTTTAAACAATGATGGAACAGAGAAGTAATATCTTGTGGGAGCAAACTTCCTAAAATGTTGATGACTTCCTCCACAGGGATGTTAGTGAATATTGTGCTGATCTATTTATGGAGGATTTTGAAAGTAAAATCTTATCTCGAGTAGACCGTAAACCACAGTATGGTGGAGATACGTGGACGATATCTTTATTGTTTGGAACCACACAAAAAAGGACCTGTTAGACTTTCTAAACAAGATCAACGCTTTACACCACACAATCAAATTCACTCTGGAACTTGAAAAAGATAACCAATTACCATTTCTGGACACTTTAATTAAGAAGCTAATGAATGGTGGTATCAACCTCTCAGTTTACCTCAAACCTACCAATACAGGACGTTATTTACATTTCACTTCCTCCCACCACATTTCTAAGAAACTTAGTATTGTACACATGCTGAAGAACCGTGCCTCTCTCCTTACAACAGATCAGCAAGAACTCCAGGAAGAACTATCCCTGATATCTAGCAACCTTACCATGAATGGATTTCCTCGAAGACTCGTCCACAAGATACTTTTCTCTGACCCCCCCCCAACCTAATTTCAAGGCTTCTTGAAGTCTGGCCGATTTAATTCAAGTCGCACGAGCAGGGTATGTTGTAAACTCCAGCATATTTGAAGAAAGGATGGCTATCTTTTGGAGATCTTAAGAATTGCCTAATCATTTCTGTATGTCATAGATGACATACGTTATATTTCTACCATCGTCATTCCATACTTAGGGACAGTTTCGAATAAGATTGCAAGACTCCTTAGACCACATAACATAAGAGTGGCCTTTAAACCTACAGAAACGATTAGGCAATTCTTAAGATCTCCAAAAGATAGCCATCCTTTCTTCAAATATGCTGGAGTTCACAACATACCCTGCTGGTGCGACTTGAATTAAATCGGCCAGACTTCAAGATGCCTTGAAATTAGGCAAAAAGAACACATTGGTGACATCAATAATAACAGAGAAGAAAAATCGGGGTTAGCTTTTCATTTCTCAAGAATGAACCATATCATAGAGTGGGATAGAAGCACAATTCCTTACATAGAGGAGGACTTCTGCTCCCGAATTTTTAAAGAAGCCACAGCAGTTGCCCACTGTATACAAAACCTTAACAGGAACCAAGGACTAATGTTGCCAGTGATCTGGAAGACTCTTATTAGATCTCTTAACTCACCAGAACTGAATTACGGTGCTAACTATAGGACGTTCCTAAATAACAACAAGTGAGATCATGCACGCTCTATATGTGTATTGTGCGTGCTCTGTTCTTTGTCTAATATGATTGGAATCGGTTGATTATAATTTGTAACAGTTTTTTACTTTTTTTGTGTATATATATATTATATATATATAAAATCGTGCTGTGCCTCATGTTAAAGCTTAATGGAATGAAACAGCACTGAAAAAGGATTAAAAATAATATTTAATTCTTCCAATATTTCATCTGTCACCAAAACATCATCAGGGAGTACAGTATGAGACTCATAACATGCAAAGGAACACCAAAGTAAGTGAAACATGTGGATGAAAGACTACAGTCCTAACTAGGGGATGCCCTCTGTGAGCACCTGTTGGTGGCTTAGGAACTAGGATCTCAAAGTATTAGTGTTCCCATATTTTGGGTTAGTTTTATGCAACTAGGGCCGGTGCTACCATTTAGGCAAACTAGGCAACCGCCTAGGGCGCAAGCCATGAAGGGGTGCAAAACTTCAAGCTATGCTTTATTCATACTTTACTAAAATATCAAAATTAAATAGTGATATATGATTTAGGTATCGATTCTTTTTCCTTATCCTTCACATATCACACTATTTTACTATTTAACTCCTGGTTCTATTTTGTTCCTTACCTAAATGATTTGGACTTACCGCTATTTAAAATTCAGTTAAGATATTTTAAAATGTTAACATTTTAAAATATTAAATTTCGGTATTTTATAACTTTTTTTGTAAATGAATTATAACAGAGAATTTTCAAATTAATTAAAAAAGGAAATAAAAAAAGCCCTATTAATTTACCTATTAATTTAACCTGAAAGACAATTTTATTTTGTTTAATGTCAATTAGAAACATTTTAGTTTATGAAATAAGGGGCACCCTTGTAAACTTTGCCTAGGGCACAAAATAACCTGGCACCAACAGTGTATGCAACCATATTCATTCAAATTAGCCTGATTTCTGAGAGCAGCTACAGATTCTAAAAACAGTCTTTCTCTTTTAAATTTACTGCAATGGAGCATGGTGGTCTCTTTTCAATTGATTCTGTGAGCCATATTCAAAGCATGGTCTGCAAGGAGGCCATGACTGCAGATGTATTTTTTATGTTCTTCCATGTGAATGGTGGCTGATCTTCCTGTATATCCATAATAGGCCAATACACCAGGAACTGAGAAAGCAAGGATTTGGTTCTTAGTTGAGTGGATAAAGGTAGCTAGTTTCAAGTGAGGCTTGAAATCTGTGAAGAAGTTGTATTTCTTTAAGATTCTGTTTTTTTTCTGAAATACCTTGGACAAAGGGGATGATGATAATAGAATTACTAAAATCTTTCTGAAGAGAAGGTCAAGGATCGGAGAGGGGAGAAGATTTTTTTTTTTGTGATACTGTTGTAAACTGTAGCCATTAGATAAGAAAGTGCGGTGTATATGATCAAGCCTGCTGCAAGAGAGGCCTCATTGGAGCAAAGGTTATATGCTCTGTTGGTTAGTGTTTTAATTATACCATATTGTTGGTGTGTGTGTGTGTGGGGGGGGGGTGATGGGAAAGTTGTAAATGTATATGCCTTGTGTGAGTTGAGTTTGCTGTATACTGAAAAGGACAAGTTACTATAAAGAGATTGTTTTTTATTTTATTCATTTGTATATTTTTACTTACATATACTTTTACATATACAAGAGAGATAAACCAAGGGGTCCAACAGGGATGTCCCCTCTCAGCAACTCTTTTTAATGTCTACTTAAATGAAATAATAATAAAATGGAGTAAAAATTAACATCAAGGAATTAAACTTTCACCTATACAGTTAACTTAAACACTCTCCTCTTCGCAGACGACCAAATAATAATTACAAATTCTGAGGATAACTTACAGAAAGCTATTTTAAATCTAAATGAGATATCCAAAGATTATGGTATGATAATATCAACGGAAAAATCAAAAACTATGGCCTTTAAAGGACAAGTCCAGCAAGAACTAAAATAGTATTAGATAACAAGATCTTAGAACAGGTGAATTCATTTAACTACCTAGGATGTATGATCACTTATGAAAATGAAAAAGATATAAACATAAAAATTGCAAAATATTTAAAAATAACAGGAGTAATTAACTCTATATTTAAACCAAACCTAGTTCAAAAACAAACCAGGCTAAAAGTATACAATACATTAGCCCTACCGGTCTTAATGTATGGAAGCGAAATCTGGACAATAAAACAAAAAGACAAACAAAGATTAACAACAGCAGAAATGAAGTTTATGAGAAAAACTGCAAAGTATACCCTATTTGATCACAAAAGAAACGAAGATATTATGAAAGAATTAAACCAAGAACCAGTAATTGAAAAAATTAAAAAATATAAACATAGATGGATGGAACACGTTCAAAGAATGAAAACAGAAAGACTACCAAAACAAGCCTTAAAGTACAAGCCATTAGGAAAAAGAAAACCAGGACGTCCTCTTAAATGATTCAACGATGACTTCTAAGGCCAGAACAGGCCATACTAGGCCTAAATCCTTGATACGTATGATGATGATGATATTTTTACTCACGATTTTTATATGGCGAGTGTTTATTAATTACGAAAGGGTTCAATTCCGATTGGTGCAGTGACATAACTATTTCTTTTAGAATCTGGAAAATCACTAACTCAAGACCAAATAAAAAATATATATACATTTAATGAAACTAAGACAATATATACACTTTAAATAAAATTATATAACTACAAAAATAACTGGATCCAAGGCTTTCTAAAATAAATCGACACTTGAGAGATTTTCTTATCCAAAAATATTAAAATCATTCATTCTCTAACTCATTCTATTATTTGATTGTTTGACATATACTTAATCATGCCTACCAGACTAAACACGTTGTTTTCACAACAAAAATGTTCATCAGAGTAAGTTTCTTTGTTAGGCCCTTTCTAAAAATATAAAAATTTTCTTCTTTTTCATGGGATCCCTTTTTATCTCCCTTATGTAGCATACAATATTATTCCTCCTCAGAGTCTCACTGAAGTATAAATAAACTCTTGCAGTTCTATTTGATGCACAGTTTACTAATGTTTGTACCAGAAAAAGAAGTTTCTTCAACTACTTCATAAACAATATATCTACATTGAGCTCTTCATGTTAAGCCACTTTACAGTTTCAAATTTCACCAATTCCTTTTTCCCATAAGTAATCTGGTGTCCTTAAGACAGAAGATGAAACCTTCCATTCAGCATTTCCTCGAACATTCAATTAGAACGTGGACTGCAATATCTTATTTTATTTACTAAATACTTGTTGACGGTCTCAACTCCTCCAGTTTAAAGATTCGCAGTTCTACGATTCCTTTTCGGAATCTTCTATTAACATTCTCCAACTGTCACTTAAAACTTAAAAACTTCCTAAGAACAAAATTCTCTGGTTGCCATTCTCAAATTTTCATTAGCTCTTTGCTTGTTTTCCTCGTTACTCTGATACTGAACACACACACACACACACACTCTCTCTCTCTCAGCTGTCAATCACCCATCAATCTCCTCGGAAATCATGTACACTCCATGTAAATGACAAGTGAGAAGTTATGTATAATGGCTGAACATTGTCTCCATTATGCAAACAGAATGTCTAATCAAATCACCACAAATACCCCAACAATTAACAATTTTAAATTACAATAAAATTTTTTTGAAAGTTTTAGTAAAAAGTTTAAGTGAAAGTAACACAACTATCAGAATTTAGTAAGTATATCAATTTCAAATGGTTTACATTTCATTTTGACAATAATAATATCAATAACGGGCACATTGCAAGTGCCGATATGATGATAGTATTACTAAAATCTTTCTGAAGAGAAGGTGAAGGATTGGGGGAAGAATTCATTATTTTTCTTGATACTGTGGAAACTGTAGTCATTAGATAAGAAAGTGTGGTGTATATGATCAAGCCTACTGCGAGAGAAGCCTCATTTGAACAAAATTATATGCTCTGTTGGTCAATGTTTTAATTATACCATATTGTTGAGATGGGGGGGGGGGATTTTGCAAATGTATATGCCTATGTGAGTTTCCTGTATACTGAAAAGGACAGGTTACCAATGTGTCTTGATGGCCAGACTATTTATTAATTTCTTTTTCCATAGTAAATTGGATTCTTTGGTGAAAACTATTGAGTTAAGAGATGAAAGAATCTAATGTGGCCAGGCCATGAGGCCAAATAGAGAACATACCATTCACATATCTTAACCGGATAGAAGGTTTGAGAGGGGTTGAGCAAGGAGCTTGTTTTTCAGCATATTCCATAAAACAGTTGGTGAAGGGATCTATAGAGGTACCCTCTGTCTGGTCTGTTTATAAATTGTGTTCTTCCAAGAGAAATATCCAGAATAGATAACAAAGGAAAAGAGATCTGTGATATCAGGAGGAAAGACATTTTATAAGTGATAAGGTGTTATTTAAGGATAATATAATAATATGATAATATTTAAGAATAATTTCATATGACCAGTGAAATCAGTAGCATCTACCATTGATTTTGGGGGGAGGGAATGGGTTTGTGTATTTTTGATGAACTGTATATCTGGGGGGGGATAAGAACTGAAGTTTTACATTTTTTGTGATTTCAAGAGGCCAGAAAGAAACCTTTTTTGAGTGAGATTTAGGCTATTTTTGTTAAATCTGCTGCTTTTCAGATTTGTATTTGCTATGATGAAGCATAATAGTTTTATTCCATCTGCTCCTGTACAAGGTATTCAAGTCATGGTAAGCTAGATCTGACTGACCATAGTTATGGTGACAGATGTATTTTTTGTGTTCATCTAGGCAGATGTTAGCAGATCTCCCAATCTGACCATAATATAAGTTGCAAGAACAAGGAATCTTGTAAACTCCTGGAACAGAGGTGGGAGGAAGTAGATCCTTAAGAGAGTGGAGAAGGGAAGCCAGCTTCAAATAAGGTTTGAAAGCAGTGCAGAGATTATATTTCTTTAAAGATCTGGCTATTTTTTTTTCTGAGGTGCCCCAGATTGATAGCATTGCTGTCATCTGGATGTTTAGAGGGATATGAGGAACAGCTAATTTGTTGATCTTTTTGGCATTGTAAACATTGGACAAGGAAGGCTTGGCAATAAAAGTGAGTTCAGCTGTAAGGGAAGCCTGAGTAGACCAGAGGTTGGAGGCTCTTTTGACAAGGGTTTTGATGACACCATATTGTTGAGAAGGGGGATGATGGGAAAGTTTATGTATGTATCTACCTGTGTGAGTGGGTTTTCTGTAAACTAAGAAAGAAAGTGTACCATTGGACAGATGTGAGATTAATTCTGGAGTGCTGGCTGTTGAGGTGGAGGAGGAAGATCTGATATGTCTTAGCCATGTGACCAAATAGAGAATACACCATCATATATATCTTAGCCAAATGGAAGGATTAAGATTGCAGTATCAAGAGCATAGTCTTCACAATACTTCATATAAAAATTGGCCAGAAGAGGAGACGGCCCACAGAAGTAACCTTCTATCTTGCACCTTATTTAACCAGTATGGATGGCAAAATTAAAGAGATCAATAATGTCAAGGGTAAAACACTTATAGATATGTTGGGGTTGTTTGGATTTGAACTTGCTTTTTTAATTTTTTTGGTATTGGACAAAGTATATGATACCGCAAGAAGTGGATTGAACATATCGAAAGAATGGACAATTCAAGACTACCCAAAAAAATACTTCAATACCACCCAGTTGGAGGATATAGAAGTCAGAAATGACCAAGGAAAAGGTGGAAAGAGACTGGAACAGGCCACTGGGTCTAAATCCCTAAAAGGATGATGATGATGTACAGATAAGGAATGAGCATACCTTATCATAGTGTACCAGTTTGGTAATCAAGTTTCCACCGATGATCATCATCATGAAATTCTGCAGAGAGTTCCAGAGATAATCTGTTAAGGCAGTAAACTCTGAAATATTGGTTGTTTCTGTTGCTCAGTCAGCATCACTTATGTCCTCTGCTTGGAAAGACCAGGCACAGCTCCTTGCTGCTATATACAGTCTTTGCATTACCTGCATATATCCTCTGAATCTCAGGTCTCTCTCAGCCATCATCTCGTAGATCTTGAATCTCATCCACAGAACACAGTTCTGCCAGTACAGTACAACATAAGTATACATGTTTACCCTTCAAGGTGCAACACTGTGTATTTATTAACATTAAAATTGCAATGTCATTCACTCATGCAATCTAAAATCTAGTTAAATATTCCTGAAGGGACTTCACCATCAGTTCTTATAACACTCTCCTCAATTTTGCATTCATTTGTCTACATGTCACTCTCACTCACTCAAAACACCATGACATTATTGTCTTCACTGATAATACTGTATATTGTTAATATTAATAAAGGTGCCCATGACACTGCTAAACAGTTTTGTATTTTGGATTATATATTGTGTATATAAATTAAATAATGTTTTTATAGTCTTATTCCAAGGAAATTAGAACAAAAGAAACTGAAGTTTATGTAACATCTCCACAACAAGGAATGGCAGAGGAAAGGATGAAAATTTGCAAAGAATTATGGGATGCTAATATTAAGGTAATTTCCTCTCATAACTTGTTATTTTTTATATATCAAGTTATGTTTAACATGAAAACTATAAATGCATTTAATTTTGTTTTTCATAGTAACTTTTTGCTGTTAAACGAGGTTTTTGCTGTTAGTTTACTTTATTTTGGACCCACTATAAAATGAGCAAAAATAAAAATCAGCAATTAAAATTATAATTCCATTTAATAAATGAGTAATTTTGTTCATGATCATCATCAAGTTCCTAATATGTACCATCAAGGGATGTACAGATACTGTGATAGTCATCGTCATCCGGTAGCATCCTCTAGCAAGAGGGTTGCAGCAGAGAGCAGCTCTTCTCCATTTCTCTCCGTCTGTCGCCTCCATCATTCTTAAACCAGTCCATTCCACGATGTCATTGAACCACTCTCTAGTTGGTCTTCCACGTCTTCTCTTCTCCTCAACTTTCCCTTGTAATATAGTTCTTGTCATGTGTCCCGAAGAACCTCTCAGAAGATGTCCTGCAAATCTGGTCTTTCTTTGCATAATATTCTTGAGCAGTGTTCTTTCCATCCCAACTCTTCTTAAAACTTATTGATTTGATATTCTCTCTGTATAGCTAATCTTTTCCTAATCTTTCTTTATATTCATTCTTGACTGCTCCAGTCCTTTGCATCTTTCTCTTTCCTGTCATCATATTAATGTTTTTATAAACACCTTTTATGTCATTTCTTTCTGCCTTTGCTGTTGTATCTTTACTTATTTCATCTAACCACTCTTTCTTTTTCCTTCTTATCTCTCTTTGTATCTCCCTACTCAAGTCTTTATACTGCTTTTTTTTTCTCCTCTGTTTTACTGTTAACTAACTTTCTTCTTTGTGATATTTTCCTCAAAATATTGTCTGTCATCCATGGCTTCTTTCTTTTCTCTCTTTTCTCTTCTGTTTTGGCTAAATGTAATTCTGTAGCAGTAATTATGCTTTCCTTCAGAATTTCCATTTTTCACTTACATCATCACTTTCTTGTATATTTCTCTCATTCATTTCTTCTTCTACTTTCTTTGCGAATTCATTCGCCATACTTGGTATCTTCAGCCGCTCCATGTTCCATGATTTGTTCCGTTTCCCTGCAGTTACCTTTTTTAGATTAATCCTCATCTTAGTTGCCAACAATATATGATCTGTATCACAGTCTGCTCCTGGATATGTTGTCACATCTTTTATAATGTTTCTATATCTTTTGTTTATCAAAACATAATCTATCTGATTTCTTCTACTATTTATGTCCTCGGGCTTTCCCCTTATAAGATCTTCTTGGATGTTTCTTAAACCAAGTGTTCATAATTGCTAAATCATGTTTTCTACAGAAATCCAACAGCAGAACTCCTCTTTCATTTCTCACTCCCAATCCATATAGCCTAACAATATCTTCCTCCCTTCCTCTTCCGATTTTTGCATTCATATCATCCAGTATTATAATTATATCTTTTGTTTCTTTACATTTCAAACCCTGTTCTATATTGCCATAAACTCTCTCTGCCTTCTCATCCTCATAATCACAAGTAGGTAAATATATCTGAATAAGTAGAATATTTCTTGGTTTTTCTTTCATCTTTACCACCAAAACTCTGTCTGAGATTTGCCAGTATCCTTCCACACATCCTGCCACTCGTTTATTCAATATTATACCAACACCTGCTTGATGCTGCTCTCCCCCTCCTGAGTAAATTATTCTCATTCCATCCTCTGTTCTAAAATCTCCTTTTCCTTTCCATCTCACCTCAGTCATTCCCAGAACATCTATTTTTCAATCTTAGCATCTCCATCTTTACAATCTCCAATCTTCCAGTTTGAAGTAAGGTATTCAAATTCCAAGATCCAATGTGAAAATTACTTTTCCACATGAATATATTCCATTTTCCTCTTCTCCACCTCCTGCAGGCTTTAGTAAAGAAGATTCATATGACCGACATGCAATCTGGTCAATATCCATACTGGGACAAGTGACCTCCCTGGTAGCCAGTTGCGCAGTTCTGGACCCAGGTGTCCCATCCTGAACTGTGCAGCCACTGATCCTCTTCTCATTGCCAGATTCTTTTGTAAGTACTGTTGCAGTATTTACAGTAGTACTTGTAGTACAGGATTTGAAGGTCTCCATGCCTGTACTTGTTAGGGTGAAAAACTTGAATCCTAACCACAGGATTTCTTATTAGATCAACAGGTTTTTTTTTTTTTTTTTTTTTCAATGCAGAGCATAATCAATACAAGTCTTCCCCCCCCCCCCAAGTTAAAACCTATGGATTTAACATAAGTGGGAAACATGAGATTAGAGACATTGTTTGGACCCTAAAAGAGATAGTTGTAGAATGCAAACCACCTCTGCTTTTACACCCTTTAGTGGTAGTTGATATCAGGTTGCCATGAAAGATCTCACTTCAAGAAATAAACTGCTTTTTGACTTGTATATTCAAGACCAGCTAGTTACTTTTCTCATGATTGGAAGTTAGGTACGCACAATGAGAATTGAGAAAATCCAAACAGAATGTACAGAAAATTTGATGAGGTCATGTATAAAGTTTTCTTTAAATGCAGTATAGACAAAGAAAGAGAAGAATATCCAGAAGAAAAAGAATGGAAATAGGGAAGTATTTTCCATGGAAATGAAATAGCAAGTCTCTTACTTGGTGTATATGTAGGGTCAGCCAAGTGGTAGTAAATTACCTGAGAGTTCATCATCAGTGCCTGTATTAAGGCACTTTCGGTCAACTGGGTGCAGACTGTCTTATAGCAAAATGTATCAGTTGCTTACAAGAGACCTTATTTCAGTACACTGATCTAGGTCATGCAGGAAATGTAGGGCATGAACATATAAAATCAACCCCTACCCCACAAAACCGAGGCACAGAAAATTAGAGATACATTAAAACCAGTCTGCATAGAAAAAATACAATTCCTGTCCTCACAACTGCAGATGATGAGTATTCTGAATTAGAAAAACAATAGGAAAATAAAGCATACTTCCAGAAGACCATATTGGGAAGTATTATTATTATTATTGCATGGGCACCTCCATGGAGTCTTAAGACTCATTGTGGAAGACCCAAACTATGAACACAATATCTGTCATGCCTCTCCTTGAATCCAATAACAGACAAAGCACTCACAATTGACTCAGGCAACTCATTCCATTCATCCACTCTCCAAGTGAAAATTCCAGTCTTCATACCCTTAAACTAATCATCCTCTTACCCAAATTCCATGGATAACCTCTTGTTCTGCCCCCCCCCCACACACACACCCAGGTGCTGAAGCATTTGCCCTTTATCAGTCCTATAAAAGCCCTTAAGTAACTTAAATATATTGCCCCTTTTTTGCCTATCCACAAACCCTCAATCTATCTCATACAGAGCATTCTACAGACCACACACACACAATCTTGATCACTCACCTCTGGATCTTCTCCACACACTTCCTCATCCCAAAGAAACCCAGATGACCAGACCTAAGCACAGTTATCCAGATGTGGTCGTATCAAGGCTTTATGAAGAGGAATGATAACTCCGTTATCTCTGCTTGTTAGTGTATTCTTCAGTAAGCAAGTGATCTCATGAGCTGTCCTAGCTACTTTAGCAATATGCCCTCTAAACAGCTCTTTATGTACTCTTAACCCCAAATCCCTGTCTTCATCAATTTCCTGGAGTACAATTCCCTCAATATCATAAACAGCTTGTAATCTTTGTATCCCAAAATGCATAACTTTACACTTTTCCACATTAAATTGACATCCATTATGTTTTGCTCATACTGTCAGCCTATTTAAGTCATCGTGCAAGCTCTCAACATCACCTTGATTAATCTTCACTCTACCCAACTTTGCATCATCAACAAACAACTGAATAATCCCTTCAATTATTTCCTATACTATTTATGTACAAATTAAACAGCAGTGGTCCAAGCACAGAGCCTTGCATCATGCCACTAATCATCTGCCTTCTCCAATTTCCTACCTCATTTGCTGCAGTTTGCATAACAGGGTTCCATGTGGTATCCTGTCAGATGCCCTGCAAGATTCAGCAGTATCATCATATAGCTATTCCCTTTGTCCAACTCAGTTGTCACTCTATTATAAATAGTAGATCACTAAAACATGACTCACCCTTCACAAAGCTATGCTGCCCCTTGTAGAATATCATATTCTTACCCACTCATTCCTGAATTCTCTTTTTGATCCAGTACTGGAAAAGTACTTTTCCAGTACTTTTATCACCACTCCTGAGATACTAATTAGTCTATAATTTGCTACCACAGGCTTAGATCTCTTTTATGCAAAGGAATTGTTTTGCCCTCCTTCCACTCTCTTTAAACTTTGCTAGAGCTGAGACTTCAATTAACCACCTAGTCAAAGGCATTGCCAGTTAATCTGCACATTTTTGTAAAACACAAGCTGATATCCCATCCAATCCTACATCTGTATTTGCATTCAAATTCTACAATATACTAATTATCCCCAAATCTTCAACACCTCTGTTTTTGCATCAGTCCCTGTCACCTCTTTCATTACAATATCTTCACTTGGATGATATACCTTTGCAAAATGATTACTCAGTACCTCAACAATTTTGTCTGCCTTGGTTACCTCTCTACCATCTTCACTCATTAAAGTTATCCTTCCATAGTCATTCTTCCTCCTAATTGCCACATAATGAAAACTCTCTGAGATTTCATTTCACCTGTTTGGCTAATTTCTTCTCATAATCTGATTTTGCCTTCCTTACCATGCTGGTCACCTTTCTCCTTATATATATTTTCAGTATTAAAAAGAAACTTCCTACAAGTTTCTTGTAGTGAAACTACAAGAAACTTGGTAGAGCTCAACAGGCTGAACTCCCAAAAGGAGGCACTTCATCTTAAGGATATGTAAAAAGAAGATAAACAACAAGAACTTGCAGACATGACACAGACAATATCATTAGAAGAACAAAGCAAAAAAAAAAGTGTGGGAGAAGCAGAAGAGGATTTTATTTATGGTTCAGAAAACAAGGAGTTGATGAAACAGAAAAAAAAAAAAAAATCAGTAAAGAGAAGATAAATAAACTATCTCTACAAAAAATACCATGGTCCTACAATCTTTATCAGATACTAAGGATGGGTCCCCAAAATCTTGCAAACAACTTATTGTCCTATCAAACCCATTAAAGGCTTAGGAGTCAGAGTCATTCTTAAAGAACTTGAAACAGAGAACCTATCACTCAAAATGTAATTGCTTTAAAAGAACTAGGCAAACCACATAAGGACTCACAAGCAGTGACTTCAAGTAGGGAAAGGAGCTGATCTCTGACCTCCTCCCCACAACAGTACTGGACTTTCAAATTATTCTATGGAATATTAATAGAAAATTTATCATTGAAGAAATGATAACCCTGCACTAAACTGTGCAGAGAATCATCAGTACAAGAACAAACCTTCAATGGTCAACATTGCAACCCTCATTATAAGAGGTTTTGGATTAAGCATGAAGCAGTACTGTGTATAGCAGTTAGTTAATTAATTCATTAATTAATTAGTGTATGATGATACAATAGTCATGAGATCACTTTACTGGGAGATGTGGAACCATCTCATGAAACCAATATTAAGCTATTGGCTATATAATGCATTTTTGCCTGTAAATTGTGTGTGTGTGTGTGTTCTCTCCTGCCTGGTTGTCCTGGTTTGAGGAATGAAAAATCCTCAACCTTCATATGAGACTAGCTAACTCACTATTTGATTGAAAACATCTGATAAGATTACTTACATCGTAGATGGGATTCAAATCCTGATCTTTCCAATCAAATGGCTCATCTAAACAACATTAACTTCCAACATTATGAAGTTAATGTTGGAAGTTATCATTATTCATTATTATTCATCACTCTCATCATTCAAGAAACCAGTTTCTCCTATTTTTGAGATTTAGACATCTCTAAGATATTTCTGACAAACCCTCTTCTGGCTGTTTAGTGTAAATAGAGCACAAGACATTGCTATTTTTATCTGACCGTTTCCCCCCCCCCCCAAAAAAAAAAACCCTTGATACTTTCCATAAGATTCAAAGAGATACAACAAGCATATAATTCTAAACTATTTCATTTTTTCCTCTCTTATCTGTGCAATAGCCCTTCAAGGGCATGTCAAACATATTTAAAAACCCAAACCTCCATTTTCAGAGTACATCAATAAAAATTAACACAACCAATCATAACATACAGATCATGCCAGAATATCCACAACAGAAACTCGCTTTCACATCCACCTTACTAACACCTGTGGCATCAACACCAAAATAAATGACATACACTATCACTTTCATTTATCCAGACCAGGCATCTTATTCTTCATAGAAACCCAGATTGCAAATTTAGAATCTCTACTTTTCACCTTCTCTAGCTCAAGGTTTCCTTGCTCCACTTAGTAACATTAATTTCTTCATTTACTGGTCTCCAGATTCTGATGAGCCAGTTGGAGTTGTGTATATTAAAATCATTAAAATCACCTAGGAAGATGACTTTACTATTTGGATAACTGGATTGCAGGCTATCCCAATAGGGAGGTCATCTTCTTAGGTGACCTTTTACACATACTCTGTCTCCCCTTTTCCAACATCATACATTAAGCTGGACATAATGACGAAGTCTCTTCCATATGCATTGATCTGATGTGAATCTTACATCTACCCACCTGAATTCCTGATAGTCCTCTTTGCTCTCCCAGTATTCTTGATCTTTCGATCTCCTTTCAGATATACCCTACAGGTCATCTCTCCTCTTGGCATCTCAGACCACAATCTTGTGCAAGTCTCCTCTCTTACAGAATGTCGTTCCTCAAACCACTCCTGACCTTTCATCCTCTCTGGCACTACAATAGTGTCAGAGAAGATGAAACTGCTATTCTACTGCTCCTTTCCATAGTCTGACTATTGCTTCTGCTCATCCAGTCCTAACACCCATTCTAAATGCAGCATGGAAATTGTCCTCACTGGCATGAATGCCTCATTCCCCATTCTTTCCCAAATCCTCATCCACTTTCCAAGCACTGGAGAAAGTGTATCAAAGAACTTGAAAAAATAAAAAAAATTCAACTTACTTCAGATGATTTGCCTCAGGAATCCCATCTTCATATGCTGCCTATGCCAAAGCATGTAGCAAATGCAAAATAGTCACCAACAGCAGAAACATATCTCCTGCCCAAATGGAAGCCATGCCTTCTAGTCCCTTGCTAAGGCTATCTACCTATCAGATGCAACTTCTGCTCACCTGCACTTCCACCTCTCTGGCACCCTCCTAGCATCACTCTTTTCCTTGAACTCCTGCATAGATGACCAAGGCAAATTGCCTCCTACCATACTGGAATCCAAGCACCATATACCTCCTGTAGTTTTTCTCACAAAAAGACATCAGAAAATTACTAAATAACTTGAACGCTAAAAGTCTTCTATTCTTGATGACATCCCTCCAGTCGTGCTCAAACATTGTGCTCCAGAGCTAACCTGTCCTGTATTATTTCTACACTCGTTTATACTTAGCTGATTCTTATCACATTGTGGGAAGCAGTCATATATTCAGCCTATTCTAAAAAAGGGAGATAGAAATTTACTGTCAAACTACTGACCATTTTCCTCAGTCCTCTCCAAAATAATGGAGAAAGTCATCATTAACCAACTTCTCCACTATCTGGAGACCTGCTAATTAATCAGCAACCACCATTATAGATTCTACCATTCAGTGTCTACAGCTGACCTCTTAGCCTACATCACCTGCCACTGGGCACATACCATGGAAAGGTTTGGAAAACCTGTGCTGTCATTCTTGACATTTCAGAGCTTTTGGCTGCATCTGGCATGTAGACCTGCTAAACAAATTGCCAATGTTTGGTCTTCCTGGCATCCTCTGTAATTAAGTAGCTGGTTTTCTTTGGTTTGTTCACTGCATGTCGTGGTGGATGTCTTCCTCTCTTCAAATTTCACCAAATACAGGAGTGCCTCCAGGCTTTGTCCTATCACCTACACCTCTTTTTCTTGTACATAAATGGCCTACTCTTAATCACCACTAATCCTATTCTCAGCTCTGCAAATGATAATACTCTCCATTTGATCAACCATTTAGTACTCACACATCCCAAGCCTCAAGATCACCTATAACCAGTGTCTTAAACATCAATCTGTGTACCATCTTTCAATGATGAGGACAATCTGGTCACCTTCAATGTCTGGGTATTTTATACCCATCCAAATCCCAAATCCACCCATCCTTAGAATACTGCTCACATGTTTAGGATCGTGCACCTGAAACTTCTTTAAAAATTCTTGTTCAGAGGAGAGAAGTTCAGCTTATAGATTATCCCCTCTTTCTTACAGATTTGTTTTGACGTCTGTCTTATAGATGTGGTGTTTCACAGCACCTGTAAGATAGACATTCATTGTCTATTCTACAAGTACCTCAATGAGGATTGCTCTACTGAACTGGCAACCATCATCCATTTTTTTTTTTTTGTAGGGGGGGGGGAGGTTAGTGTTAAAAGTAGCAGTTGTCAAGCATCCCACAAGCAAACACACTTAACCTGCTTTTCCTCTTCCTGCTTTATTTCATCTACTTCTGGTCTTTTGGAGCAGCCTTCCTCCTGAAGTATTCCCAAACAACTATAACCTGCAACTCTTTAAAAAAAAAAATCAATGAACTTTTGCCTCAGTCCTGACCTGTACTTCATGTACACCCACTGATTTGCTCCCTCAGAACAAAAATAGGTCTTTTGACCTCTCCTGTATGAGATCAATATTTAAAAAACAACAACAAAAAAAACTGGAAATGAAAGGGGAACCATTCGAATATCTTTGATCTATTTACCTAATAACCCCCAGTGAATGAATAACCTTTTTTCACATTTATTGAACCCTATCTACAAGGTTCTTCCAGCATTATCATTGCTAGGGCTTGGAACTGTATAGAATCACATTATGATGAAATAGTGACAAGCCCCCACATTGGCATCAGAGATCTTAAAATTTGCTACAGAAACATGGGGGCTAATGGACATATGGATAAGGAAAAATTTCATCATCATCAAGGAAATCACTGGGGACTTGGTTCAGTTGTGGAAACTCACTTAGACTGAATACACATATCTTTTCTCTAATATCTCACAAAATGAGATTAACTACATCACCATGTCAACTTAACCAAGCAAATAACATCACAGACTGTAAGCATGTCTTACTCAACAATAACATCAATGATGTGGCAACTAGCTCAGAACCCTGGAGAATGCCATGAAACTTTCCTGTGTTATTTAAAAAACAAATCAGCAACCTCTGCACACTATGGAATTCCATAACTGGAACTAGGAAAACTGGCTCTCCTTCAGAACAAATATCAATCACTACCATATTTAATGGGGAAGAAAAGGATTTGTCACCAAAGACAACACCTGCAAGAACCTCAAAAGGGGATTGTGCTGATTTATCAACACACATGCACAATATGAGTAACTATAGGGGTGTTGTTAGAGAAATTCCCCTGAAATGAAATTAAGATAAGGAGAGTTGAAGAATAAGATTTCGAAATTAGGCTGCACTTAAGATGTGTAATATGCATTCTGATGTTTTCTACAGGACAAATTACAAAATCACAAGAGGGCATTTTAATAAAGAAAATCTCCATGAATGATTAAAATCTCACAAATAAGGCAAATATTCTAACAATTTTCTCTACTCACAGGCTTTTCTCTAATATCTCACAAAATGACAACTACAGTGAATGCCCTACTCAGGTCCCAGAACGCCATTCTCTGTTTTGGAATAAGCTTATAACAACCAAAGAAGTATTACAACAGCTTTGAAAGTTGCAAAAGAGGCAAGGGTCTGTCTGAATCTTGATGGACTGGAAATAAAGTTTTATCATACCATCAGAAACTTGCTCCCAGTCTTAGTCTTCAGCAGCTTATTAAAAAATGGAGGTTTCCAGAACAGTTTGCTGAGCTACACTGTATTTATTCCCAAAAAGGATAGAGAACACATAAACATATCAAGTTGGAGGCTTGTACCAGTATAGACTACAAAATGTTTGTGAAGATACTCAATACTAGAATAAAATATTATCTCAATGACCTTATCCAAAGCACAATAATTTATGGTATTCCAGGGAGAATGCTCAACTCTTTTTTTTTTTTTTTTTTTTAAACTTAGCGAGAAAATTTACTTAGGGGTTTAAGTGTCAACTCTGAAAAGACCAAACTGAGGACATCTGGAACATTTTATCCATGGCCACAAACAGAAGCTGGTTATTCTGGATACAGTTATTGTTTTTTAATTGCACCTTATGGATGCAAAATTTGGAACCTAAAAAGTGTGAGAGAGAAAGGATAGCTGCTTTTGAAATGTAGTGTTGGGGGGGGGGGAGTCTCATACAGGCAGACAAACAAATATTTCTACAGAGGATTGGTAGGATTTAAGACTCCTTAAGAGCACTATATAAAAAAAAATAAAAAAATAAAAAAGCTAAAATATTTTGGACATATGGAAAGAATGCAAGAGAGATGTTTTAAAATAGTAATAGAAGTTAGAGTACTTGGGAGAAGGGGAAGTGCCTCCCCCAGTGAGATGGATGGATAATACATAAGCAGTGACCAGTCTTCAGAGAGTTGAAGCTTCAAGAAATTTGCCTGGCTTAAAATTTGTGTTGCACGTTACCAGGTTATGGAGTGATTGTATGGTATCAGCTGATCTCTAATGAAATTAAAGATATATAGAATGCTTGCCATGGTAGCAAAATTGAGTTGAAATAACAAGGCAAGTAATGGTGACAAGATGATTGGAAGGAGGAAAGGACACATTTAAAAGAAATAGAATTTATATAGCTACTGAGGGATAATTACTTAAAACAGCACACAGTTCCCCTCATTCTGCAGAAGTTAAATAGGTTACAGTGACTGCACCTATTCCCTTTGTTGAATAAAAGAATTCAGCTGTACTATATGTAGAACATATTAGTGGGAACACCCATGATTTGAGATTAAGTAAATATACTAGACAAGAAATTATATTGTTGTTTTAGTCCTTTACCCAAGTGAGCAGACCAAAGTTTTCATATGCAGTGTATTAACATCTAGGATACTTGTATGTAGAGTCAGATGACATCAGCTCACGTTTGTATTCCATAGTTCATAGCATGCTTCCTTTCAGATGTGTATTGCCATGTGTTTGGGATGAGTCACTACTCGCACTAGTTTCCACCTTTACTCAGATCTCATTACTGGGAGCTACACCAATAAAAATAGGTAGATCAATGCAGAAGTCATATTTTCACTATACCAGTAACAAAATAGTGTATCACCATATTATTAAAATAATCTGGATTAGAGATATTTGTAGTAAGTTTTCTTTCCTGGTTACAGAGTAAATTATAGTAGAATAAGAGATTATATTATTGTTTTAATCCTTTAGTCGTGTGTGAGAAAATCAAAAATTCATACGTATTTCATGTACGTATGAAATACTTGAGTAGTAGCTAAGTAGGTAATCACTTCCAAATGATGCTAACTCATTTGGAAGTTAAATGGATGAATAGCATTAATAAGCCCTAACTATAAATAAAAAAAAGAAAGAAGAAACTGTTGTGGAATTACTGTTCCTGTGGAATGTAAGAAGTGTGATGAAAGATAGAAGATTGACTAGCATGATATGGAAGGTAAAATAAGATTGAGTGGAAATCAGTCAAGAGGGTTGAATCAGTGGAACTCTGAGACTTCTAGGAAGTCCCCGGAAGAGAGATCTTTTGCTGGATATATTGTATGATAGAAACCTATAACTTATTTGGTAAGAAATTTTTTTATTAATAGTTATAGATGAAATTTTTCAATTCATGGTAGGAGAGGAGAGAACAAGGGGTCATTTATTGAAATTGAGTTGAAGTGTGATTCAAGAAAATGTGAATACTTTTTTTCCTTTCAGAGAGGTCAATAAGTTGAATGAGTTGCCAGAGGAAGTTGAGTGCATTTTCATTGAATGAAGGAGAGTAAGATATTTATTTGTGAATAATGGTTAGTATGGGTATTTCGTGATAAATCCTAGGATCCTGTGGAAATATCTTAAATAATGTAGTATATTTTGAGATAAATTTTTAGGTGGTTATTCATCCACCTAGCCATTATGGATGAAACATAACAACCATCTTACATATCTTATCTGTGGTGTCAGACATTCATGTTTAACATGACTGATGTCATGGCTGATATGGTGATTAAGGATATAACTGCAGGATGTACCCAAACTTGATTATGCCATTATATACTAACATTAATTCCTTTTAATAGTAATAATAAAAGTAATAATACATGTTATATATATTTATGCATATTATATATATATTTTTTTTTCTTGTTCTAGGCAGAACATCCCTACAAATTAAATTCAAAGTTTTTAAATCAACTTCAGTATTGCGAAGCAGAAAGAATTCCATATGCAATAATAATAGGAACAGATGAGTTACTGAAAGGAAGAGTGAAAATTCGTAACATACAAAGCAGAGAGGAGGTAATCATTTTTAAAATTTTAATTGTTTTAATGCAGTAGTATTTATAAGAAAAAAATGGTGAAAACAACTTCTTGAGATACTGAAAATTGTTGAATGGACTAGAATTAGAATTTCAAAAGTACTTATGGATTTATATGAAAACAAGAGGACTGAGTTTATTTTTCTAAGATGAGAAGCATTTCATTTTGATCGTCTTGTACTGACTGGGTATAAAAACAGTATCTTGAACAACAACAAAAAAAAGCCTAGTTTTTTGGATACTGAGGAGGTACTGATGTGATTAAATATCTTATCTGTTCAAGTTTCTCCTTATGAATTAATTTCTTCATTTATTGTTACTTTGCTTACTTTCTCTTCCCTTAACTTTGCCTCTGTGATTAATCAAGAGAGAGACTATACAATCTTTGCTAGTCTCTGTACTATTTGCTTTATGGGTATATCTATTATTCAGTTTTAGTTTGATGTGTGTTTTTTTAATATTAAATAAAATGATTACTAAAACTATGTTGAATGACTGTTTAATAAAGTGGGAAAAAAACTCATAAATGAAGGAAAAAGAAAACTAAAATGATCTAAAGTTTAGCATTTAAAACTTTATCTTTAAATGCTAAATCTTATATTAACTTTATCTTATTATTTGTGAATAGAATCAGATGAAAAGAATTGATTATTTAATTATTTCTATCTACTTATTAGCCATTTTATCATTTTCTGACCTTCTGATCATCTGATTATTTTTCAGTCTGATTTATTCATTATCGGTTAATCTTTTTGATTAATTTCTAACCAGTTGATTACACAGATTCTTGATAAAGCAGATATTCTCATGATCAGTGTGTGTATGCACACACATTCAAGAGAGAGAGAGAGAGAGAGAGAGAGACAGATGGAAGTCTTCCTAATCCAGATACCTTAGTTAAACATAAGAAATATGTTACATGATCTTTGGGTTAAATCATATGCTGTACTTAATTGATGAACAAGTGATGTTGAGTTGATGTTAAATATTTGTAAGTGAACTACACACACACACACACCTAAAAAAATGCAGTTGGTACAGCTTCTAACTTTTAAACATCACAATCACTATTAAACAGCTTTCTTCCAAATTAATTTATTTGTCAGGTCTCCAATATGATCACCTCTAACATTTCTAAAGCACTTTAACTGCATAATCCACCTAAATCTGATATTCTTGGTCTTTTTCTTGCCATCCTGGCACCAAACATTTTTGCTAGCCTTTTCTTTCCCATTCCATTTAAATGACCTGCTACCTTAGATTAGCTCTGTTCACACATCTTGAACGATTATGATGTCAGGTTCCTTATTGATATTTTCATTTTTAATATGATTCTGCCATTGATACCATCTGTTACTCCCCTAATTTCTTTCAGAAGTCTCATGTCTGTGGTCTCTATCTTCTCTTTGATAAAATCTTTCATTTCTAACCCAATCTCAAATCCAAAAATCTTATATATGGCTAGTTTAGTGTTTTGGTTAATTTCTCTCTTATTTCATATAAATCTATTCATTTGACTCCCACTATACTAGCTTTGCTTATTCTATTGTCTGTTTGAAAATTTAATTTGCCATTCTCATTAAAAATTGTACCTCAATTACTAAAGTATTTTGCTTGCTTTATAGGTACTCCATTGAAAATACAGTTGATGCTTTTCAAGTTCTTTAATTCTTTAAAAGTGACATAATTATGAACTAAAAAAGAGAGAGAGATTCAAAAGATATCTCAAATATGGTTTCATTCATTTTAAAACTACTGTTTCCATTCACTATATCCGACTTCTGAAAAAAAAACTTTTTTTTCAAGGAATAAGCTGTAGCTAGTGATGAAAGAAATTTTTTGAGAAATTGTATTATAGAATGAGTTTACTCAGTAGCCATGGAACCCTTCTATTTGAACGGTTGCATAAGATAAGGGAAGACTTTATCTGATTGGTTATGTTTGTTATGATGCATGATGTTTGTTATCTGCTTCAGCCAGCTGAATACAAAATCTTTCTACTGATTCAGCTAAAGCAAATTATATGAAAAATATGCCGAAGTAGGTGAATACCAAAGCAAAACCAAATATTCGGTGCATCCCTAGTCACAAATTAATGTGGATAAAATGCATTAGCAGGCCATATGCTTGATACACTATACTATATGCAGTAATTATACTATTACTTTTAAAAGACTGTGATTCAGAAGTTCAGATTATTGTGGAAATTCGGCTTTTTCTTTGCAAAATACTCCTAACCTAAATACATATGGCTGCAAAAAAAACTTCCAAATGTCTGGGGACTGTAATTTTGCATTTAAATGAACAACAACAAAAAACACCATATTGGATTCTGCCTAGAGGGGGCATAGTCAAAATAATTAAAAGCTTGCTTGTTCCCCCAGTATTTTTATTTCAGTAAATTTGTCTTCTGTTTTATCTTTCTCTTTGATAATGCCTCGGTTACTGTTAGATTAAATATTGGAATAAAATTTTTTTCAATGTACAGCTCAGTGCAAGTGGCATATGCTGTCCATAGTACTAGACTGCCCAAAAAATGATTGTTGCGAATTCAGTTCTAATCGCTGACTAGAGGAACTTTTACTAAGCCTTTTTTCTACCAGTTCTCAAGTTAGCTGATCTCTGGCACAGGCAAGTGGGATATTTTTCTTCTGGTAAACTCAGTTGTTGTTGTTTTTTTTTTTGTCCTGTAAACTCAAGAAACTCAATCATAGAACTCAGAATCATTTTCAGACAATAAATATTGTGTTAGGATTAGGGCCACATGATTGCAGTACTTGTCAGCTGCCTCTCTTCACTGGATGCCATGTATAATTAGTGATAGTGTAAACTGTGATGCTATTACTTGCTATTTATAAAGTCTGCTTGGTTACTGCACCTTTGAAATACCGTTATTCTAATTAGCAGTGTGCAATTCTTACAATTGCGCACTGCTTATCTTATTATCTTACAATTCTCTCTCGTAACCTTTCTTGCTTAAACTATTGCGTACTATGTTTATCTACCTTTTGCACTACGAGTCTTATGCCTATGGATACTAGAAAATTTATTTTTATTGAGACTGCGCCACTAATATCTTTTAACTGGCATAAAACTCAGTAATACAGCCGATTGATTTTTCTCTCTCTCTCTATCTTTCCTCTAACAAAAATTGAGTCTGTTTTCCCAAGCATTATTAATATATAGTGAAATTTAGTGAAGTGATGATAATGATATACAAGTAGAAACAAAAAGGGAGTGGATACAGCATTTTCTAGGAGGTCACAAAACACACAAGAGGAAGGTGAATACTGCTAATGAAGACAGAGGATTTAGGCCTGCTCAGGGTGAAGGTTTTTTTGTGAAAAACTTCCAGGAAAGTAAAGTAGCATCTTGCAGGATTCAATTCTTGGACCATTGCTGTTAATTATTTGCTGATGATATTTGATATAGATTGAAGGGGATATTCAGTTGTTGTTTGCTGCTGATGATGCAAATTTAGAAAGAGGCTATAAGAAATAATACAGATGTTAATTCCCATCAGGAAGATTCAAATAGACTTCATGAGATGAATGGGGGTTACAGTTTATAGGTGATGGTTGACAGAGTCCTGAACTTTAAAGGGGAACACTGACAAACAAGCAGCTTTTACACTATATAAAGACTTGATTAGGCACCTCGACTGTTGTATATAAATTTAGTTGCATGGTTTCCATTTGATGAAACTCCAGCGATTCCAGAGTCCAGAATTGAGTAACTAGGGCAATATCAGTACTCTGAGATATTGGTTATTTGGTTAGATTGAGGAAATGTGATTTGCAGTTTAGTGGATAGGCAGATATGATGTGATATATGATAGAGACTTATGGTAATTGACTGGATTTTGCCAGTTTGATAGGGTGGTGATTATACACACAACAGGGAAAGAGTAAGAGGGGAAAAACAAAAGACCACTCAACCAAGGTAATAAGGAGCAGATTACTTTTTTTTTTATATTGTGGAAAAACCATTAGGTGTTAAATGCATTGTTGATGTATGTATGTATGTGTGTCTGTTAAGAGTGTGAATAAAAATTAAACTTCATTGTCATAGATATGTTACTTGTTGAGTGTGCATTCAGTCTGTTGATTCAGGAGGATTTTTAATTATAATAGTAGAAATAAAGGGTATCCCACTCTATATAGCTAATTTGATAAAACATGAATGTTTGACGTTTTGCATGTGCTTCTGCAAAAGAATCATCGTGAAATGTGTCTGTGTATTGTTTGGTGTTTTATAATGATTTGCATGTGTTACTATTCATGTGGTTTGATTTTGTTTTAATATTTCACATTGTTTACAAATTTATTTAGTTCATCCTTAATTCTTATTTATATACTTTTTATTTTATTTTCCTCCAGTTTGAAACTTCACGAATGAAGTTAGTAGAAGAAATTAAAAGGTGTCTTCATAACATCTGATGAGCAGATTCATCAATAAAATTCTGATTACATATTCACAACTAATCAGACATTTTAACATTTGCAATGATTGTATAATATGTACAGTAAAAGTCCACCAAAGTTAATAAAATCTCCCAAAAAAGCTGGTGTAATATATGATTATTATTTTACACACAATCTTTAATTCTGTTTTTTATTTTTATTTATACAGAATCTTTAATTCTATATAAAATTGCTCTTTACTTTAAATTATGATTTTATTAATCAATGATCATAATTTGATTTTTTGTTAATTATTTAACCTTAATTATGGTATTTATTATTATTATTACATGACACCTCCAAGGAGTCCAAAGAATCATCGGGGTAGGACACCTACAACTCCTCTGCATCTACTCTATGTCTCCACTGCATCATCATCACCACCACTAGTATTTTTACAGACGGTCACAAACATCCATGCCCACGGTGGGATTCAAACCCCCAGCCTTTTGGCTGGAGAGCAGATACCATTTACCACTCTTATGCTTACCACTTGGCCAACCAGGCCAGCATGCTGTATACCGGCCAGTATATTTTCTTGCCATTGGTCGTTATAGCTTTGTACTTAATCATACACTTGGTTGTTTATTTATTTCATTAATAAATAAATATTTCAAGTTATTTCATTGTGAAGGTAATTTGTGATTTCATTGTGTAATAGTGTATTCTAGACTGTTACACCACTGTCTTGCATTGTGACCAAGTATGACTGGTCCACATATTTGTATGTTATTCCTTATCCTCTGTCCACATGCAATAATAGCATTTGGTATTCATCACCCCATGTAACTTTTCTCCAGTTGATATTCATTGCTCTTTATTGCCACAGTTGCTTATTTTTGCTAACAGGTGCAGTATGGTCAGTGACTGTTATGTGGCATTCTTATACATTCTTTCACACTCTATGGCTGTCCCACATAGTTATCTTATGAATTATAGTATGTTTAGTGATCTTTATGATCTTATTTATTCTCTTTCTGCCTCTTGCATCGGTCAGTTTTGCCACATGGTTGATGTTTATCATAACACTCATTCTCATTATACCTAAAAATGTTACTGCATGTGGTCACCCTTGCAGAATGACTACATGCAGCTGGCATCTATATCAGCAGATGACTATACACAGTGCTGCTCTGCTGTAATTCCACCCCATGCAGAGGTCACAATCTGGGGTAATTGTTACTGTTAGCTGAGTGCCTTTGCATGCTATTAGTTGTGTCACTAGTAAATTACACTTTGTTTAGGAATGTCTGTAATATTTTGGCCACTGAATGTATACGTGTTATACATTCAGTGGTTATACAAGATACGAGATTTGTTATATGAGTTTATACAAGATAATCCAGGTAGGTGGATCTGGTCATTGATTCTTTAAATGATTTTAAGCAAGAAATTTAATATCAACATCTGATTATGAAATGAGTAGTAAGTCTATTCATAATTTTTGGAACTAATAGCTGCATTGCTTCCTTACAGTGCATATATTATAATCTAGTTATGTAATCCACTTCTCAGAGTTTGTAGTATTCTGTTGTTTGTTATTGGATTGACCTTGTTAAACTGATGTTATTACTGAAATGATGATGGATAAGTTTCCAAATGAGGAAACTTTTTTTTTTGTAATTAAGGAATACTAATGGCATTTTCATGACTATGTTGTTTTTGGTTGCTTTTTTAATATAACTCATAGTTAACTTCCTCTGGTATATTACAGTACCAGAGTTAACTAGACCTGTAGAAAATATTGGGAGATGTCAAAAATTCTTTCAGCCTGATAAACAAAATGGGGCACAATTATTTGAGTTGATTCCATTCCACGAGACAGCATCTTAAAACTGATAATTATCTTTTCCATTCCTAAGAGTTTCAGTGCTGAGAACATCATTATAAAAAATTAAATTATGAATAATATGTTTGGGTAAACAAGAAGAAGGAAAGCGTTAACGTATGTGAAAAGTGTCTGGATAGATTAGAGTGATTGGAAATGGGAGCAAACGTCTGGACCGTAGTAGAATGGAAAGGAAATGAAACATCTAGAAGAGGATATTAAACAGCTAACGGAGAGATTGGCTGAGAAGGAGGAAGTTAATGTTATGAAGAAAGAATCAAAGGATAGTTGTATATCAGTGTATGGTGACTCAATCATTAGAGGTGTGACTAGTAATAAAGTGCACAAAACATGCTTTCCTAGTGGAACAATAAAGCAAATAACTGATGCATTGCAGAAAAGGAAATACCGAACATCAAAATTAGTTGTAGTCATGGGCACAAATGACTTAGTTGGGAGAAGAAGAATATTGATAGAAACTTGAGGAGGTTGTTGCAGCAGGTAAAGAAGAATAGTGTTGTCGAAAAAGTCGTAGGCATATTGCTCAAATATGATAACAGTGAATTGAGAAGGATATCAGAGATAATGAATAGTAAGATGGCTGAGTTCTATGAGGCAAAGGGGTTCACTTTGTAAATCTGTGAAGTGAATTTGAAGGAAAAGTGGAATAGTTTAAAGTGGATGGATTACATTTGAATGGGTTTGGTGTTGGGCATTTAGAAAGACTGTTGTTTTCTGAGAAGGCACAGGGTCAAGAAGTTGATGTAGCAAATGATCAGGGTCTACCTGTGGAACAGGATAGCACAAATCAACAAATTGCA
Source organism: Typopeltis vanoorti (assembly GCF_054136105.1). Taxonomy (NCBI): domain Eukaryota; kingdom Metazoa; phylum Arthropoda; class Arachnida; order Uropygi; family Thelyphonidae; genus Typopeltis; species Typopeltis vanoorti. The sequence goes on from NC_143554.1 coordinate 92,827,114, forward strand.
CAGCAGGAGGAAGATGGATAAGAGGTTAAAGATGTGGTTGCAGCAGCACAAGGTGATGGAATGCATAAAGGTGAGGATGAGACAGGTAAGAATGGAAATCAGGATCAGGGAAATGGGAGTGGTCAAACCGAAGAGAGAGAGAGAGAGAGGTGTAGTATAGCAGCTAGAATAGAGAATGTTGGTGCTGGTTTGATGGCCTCAAACACACACAGCAATTTTTATATTTATACACAAATGCAAGGAGTATTTGAAACGAGAGCTGAGTTTGTGGCATTAATTGAGACGGTATGCCCAAAAGTAATTGGAATAAGTGAAACTTGGTTGTCTGAGGAAGATGTGATGTTTGGAATAGAATTAGAAGGATATATAATTTTCAGGAAGGATAGAGATGTGAAAAGAGGATGGGGACTGTTGTTAATGATTGCAGAGGAATTGTGCCTGCAAAGTGTGGAAGATAATGGTGCATGCACAGATTTTGAATCTGTGTGATGCAAAGTTGAAATAAACAGGTTAGTATATCTGATAGGATGCTGTTATAGGCCAGGGAATGCAGAGAATACTGATTGTGAAATGTTTAGGCAAATTAGTTGGGCATGTAAAAAGAAGATGATCCTGATGGGAAACTTTAATTGCAGGAATATAGACTGGAAGGAGGAAATAGTATGGGGAAACAAGGACAGCAAGTTTGTGGAATTTTTGAGAGATAAGTATCTTATGCAGCACTTATTGGGAGCTCTGTAGTCAGTTAGCATCAGTACATTGGGTAGATGAGCTGAGCAGAAGCTGAAAATGCATTGAAACTCATAAGGCAGTATCTGACAAAAGCAATGTATGATTGCATACCGAGGGTGTTAAGCAAGTGAATAGAGTGGGAGTGAAATGGATGAACAGCAAAATCAACCAAGCTGTGCTGGAAAAAAAAAATGTTATGGAGGAGGAGGAACACGACAGTTGGTGAACAGATCCATGAAGAGTGTAAGGTGCAGGCTAGAAAGGTGACGAGCATGGTAAAAAAAAGAAAAGGTGCAGTATGAGAGGAGATTGGCTGGTCAGGCCAAGGTGAACTCAAGGAATTTTTCTGCTACATGACAAACAAAAAAAAAAAAAAAAAAATCAGCTAACGCTGTTTTATTCCTGTGTATAGGGAGTAGGTGAGGCCATTTTAGTCCTATCTAATTTTGGAGACTGAATAGGCAGTTCAATCTCCACTGGTACCCAATCACAGATAACTGGCCCAAGGCTATCACTAATTAAGTGGCACACGGTGAAGAGAGAGACGGCTCAACAAGTGCCGCCATCTCGTGGTCCCTAACACTTGTATTTAATGTCTGAAATAATGTGGGTTCTATGGTTAATTTTCTTGAGTTTACGGGACGAAAAACCCGAGTTTCCAGGGGAAAAAAAACACGCTTGCCTGTGCCAGAGATTGACTAACTCGAGAACCGGTCGAAAAAATGTTTAGAAAAATTTCTTCTAGTTGCTGACTAGATTCAAAACCAAGAAGTCTTCCTTTGTGTGGGCAAATGCCACAGCCACTGAGCTACACAGACTCCCATGGCAAACAAGATGAAGAATAATTATGGCAGACTAACATTGGTGGATAGTCATGGCAGCAGACTAACAGCTGCAAAGGATATAGTGGAGTTATTGACCGAGCAGTTTATATCATACTGATATAAATTATCCAGTACAATATATAGAAGAGAGACAAGTATTAGGAGAATTGGAAGTGAAAGAAACAGGTGTATCAGATGTTGGTTGGGTTAGATGTGAATAAGGCTGTGGGGAATGGATGACATACCATATGCTTAAAGAATGTGTACCACAGTTGGTTATGCCCTTAACCTGGTTATTTAATGAAATTCTTGCAGTGGGTAGGAGTGGTAAGAGGGCAAAATAGTACCACTCCACAAGCATGGTTCTATGACAGAAGTCTCCAACTATAGGCCAGTCTGTATAACTGTAGTTGTGGTCAAGGTATTTGAGAGATTGATAAGGAACAGAATACAGAATTGGGTTGATGGACATGGCATTCTTTATGAAGGTCAGCATGGATTTGTAAAGGGTAGGTCCTGTTTCAGTAATTTACTTGCATTTTATGATAAGGTGACAATTGCATTAGATAAGGGAGAATCATATACAGTGATATTCTTAGACTTTGCAAAGGTGTTTGATAGAGCACCACATGATAAGTTGGTGTACAAGCTGCAGAGAATGGGACAGTATATTGATTAGATGGATCAGAGATTGGCTCTCTGAATGCTACCAGCAAGTTGTGTATGATGGAGTAGTGTCTCAAAAAAGAAGGGTGACCAGTGGCATGCCTTAGGGTTCTGTTCTTGGGCCCCTGCTGTTTAACTTGTTTGTAAACGATATAACATGTGGACTGACTGGGGATCTTCATTTATTTGCTAATGATGCAAAGTTGGGAAGAATTATAAGTAGCACTGCTAATGCTGAATCCCTTCAGGAAGATTTGAATAGCTTTTTTACTGGGACAAAAGAGTGGAGTTATAGTTTTAATATCAATAATTGCAAGGTGTGGCATTTTGGAGTGCAGAAATATAAGGCTATGTCATATATTGATGGTGCCATATGGCAGGAAGCGGCTGAGATTAAAGATTTGGGAGTGATGGTTGACAATAGACTGAAGTTTAGAGGGCATAATTGCTAGGGTTGCAAAGGTTTCACATCATAGTGCTGCTATGATTAGAAGTACTCTAGCACTTTGTTCTTCAACCTGTGGTCCGTGGAAATTTCCTGCTGGTCTGCTAAATCCCCCCCCCTGCCCCAATGATCTAGCAGCTACATGAATCGGGTGCTACATTGTTGCAGGGCGAGCAGGACTCTGCACGTGACAATGTAGCGCCTGAAGTATAGGCAATGTGTGCGGCCGTCGAATGCCAGTATTGCGTCAGCTTGCCTGTCGACAACACCTCGCAAAAATTCTTATTTTATCGCATTCGTCCATATTGTTTTCTAATATTGTGTTGTGGTATTTCGGAAAACAAGTTATTTCTTTCGTAAAATTTGAAACCCTACAAAATGGAGACAAAAAAAAGTCAAAAGCAAAACCTTTTAACCTTTAGTAGAGGCAAGGACAATATTCAGGAGAAAAGTAGTGATGGTACCGAAAGCATGCAAGTACTAGTGCTTCAAGTTTAGAAGAAACAAAGAAAAAGAAATATGTTGATATTTCGGAATGTGCAGTACAAACCAAAAAAAAGAAAAGGAAACTTTGTTAGGCGTTTCGACAAGGACTCTTTAAAGCTTGGTTTCATTGTAGCCCTTGGCAGTGAACTATTGCCATGGCCTTTGTGTGTAGTATGTTCCGAAATTCTGTCAAATGACGCTATGAAATCTTCCAAACTTGCTCGTCATTTGCATTCGAAGCATAGAGATTTTATTGATAAGCCACTGGACTTTTTTCAAAGATTACGTGACCAGATGAAAAGTTAGAAAAGTGAAATGAAAATGATGACGACTAGTGAGAAGTCGCTGCTTCGAGCGTCTTATTTAGTTACTCTTTGAATAGCTAAAACGAAAAAACCATTTACTGTTGGTGAGGAGTTAGTAAAGCCTTGCATCTTAGATGTCGTACGAGAAATTTTGGGTCCTCAAGCCACTAAAAAACTGGAGGCTATATCGCTTTCGGACACCAGCATTCAGAGGAGAATTGTTGATATGGCCACCGATATTGAAAAGCAAGTTGTAGAGAGGATAAAGAAATCCAGATGTTTCGTGATTCAACTTGATGAATCAACTGACGTGAGTAACCCTGCTATTCTACTTTGCTTCTTGAGGTATAGCGAAGATGAAGACTTAAGGGAAGAACTTCTTTGTTGCCTTGACTTACCTGGACAGACCACTAGTTCAGAGATATTTAATGCTTTTGATGGATATTTTCAAGCAAAGGGCTTAGACTGGAGCAAATGCATCGGAGTATGTACAGACGGTGCTGCGAGCATGACTGGACATCGCTCAGGAGTAGTTGCAAAAATGAAGTCGCGCACCCAGAAGTTTTGTCCACTCACCGTATCATCCACCTGGAGCACGTAGCTGCAAAGAAGTTTTCTACTGAACTAAACACTGATGAATGACGCAGTAAAGATCATTAGTGAAATTTGTAGTCGAGCAATGAACTCCAGGCTGTTCACGATACTGTGTGAGAGTATGGACTCACCACCAAAATCTCCTTCTCCATGCAGAAGTGAGGTGGTTATTGAGAGGAAGGATTCTTGCACGTCTTTTCGCAGTGCCGGTGCTAGGGTCTTTGCCGCCCATATGCAATTTCTATCTAAGCGCCCCTGTAACTATCTGGGCTTGTGTGGTTCTTTTACGATAATAAAAATTTAAATTCTTTGAAATTTCTTAAATAAATTTTGAGAGAACAGCCACACGTTGGTTCGCTAAATGTAACGAACAAGGGGGTGTTGACTAGGCAGGATAATCGTTAAAAATCCGAATATTCAAAAAACTCTCAAATTTAAAGCAAATTTTGATAAAGCCACTTCACTTTAATTTGAATATAATGATACAGGGATTATAGCCTTCTCACCGACCCGAATCGCAAACGAAATTAAAATGAATTTTAAAGTTAAAATTTATTTGAACTAAAGTTTAAAATTTTTTTTGCGTTTTACAAGTTACTAATTATAGGGAATTAGCCTGCTGAATACAGAATATAAAATATATGCAGGAATATTAAAAGAGAAACTAAGCAGCATTTTAGGAAACAAATTACTAGAAGAACAAAATGGTTTCCGAAAAGGCCGATCCTGCATAGATTCAATTTTTACTTTAAAATTATTAATAGAAAAGAGAAGAGAATTTCAAAAAGAAACACACGTGGCCTTTATTGATTATGAAAAAGCCTTTGACAAAATTAGTAGACAAAAATTATTTAAAATATTAAACAATTTTTAATATTGTTTAATATTTTAAACAATATTAATATTAAGGTGACCAATCGTCCTCCTTTAGGGAGGACAGTTCTTCTTTTGTAGGTTCTGTCCTTTCTCGAAAAGTGTCCTCCTTTTCGATATTTTAAAACTAATCTGTTAATCTCTGTATTCAGAGATGCCGCGCCGAACTGTTACGCGTCATGTGACGGTACAGTTTGGAAAGACGCGATTATGAAACGCATGCACAGGGCATAGGAGAACTTCACGTGTCTCGCACAATTTCGCACTTCACTTTGTTTACCTTATCTCTATATTATACTTCGTGTTTATTTCTAACGGAAATACGAAATTATTTCTTTCTCAGTGAATATTATACTCAGGTAAGTACAGTTCACGTTTTATTAATTCATTAATTCAATTTTATACAACCCTGTTTTCAACACGAGTGTAAAATAATTTAAATATAGATTTAGTAAAGTTTTTATCGCTTTTGTTATTAAAGTTTTAGTTTTAATTATTAATTTTATTTATTCATAATGTGCTTGCATCGTTCGTGTGGCTCTATATTTTATTTTTAATTTTAATTTCATTTAAGGGATGGAAAAATCAAGAAAGAGGAAATGCCATTTCAACGATCAATTGAAAAAGGAATTTCCACTCATATCAAAGAGAGACAACATTGTTTTCTGCAATATTTGCAGAGAATTTTGTATTGCAGTTGGAGGCAGAGCAGCTATAACGAAACACTTGAACACCAACAAACATAAGCAATCATTAGATGCATCTGCTTCCAGTAGTAAAGTAACCTATTTTTTTAAAACTTCTAATTATTCTGAAGATGAAAAACAGTTAGCTGTAATGGAGGGAACATTTGCATTTCATACCATAATTCATAATCAAAGTTTTCGTAGTATGGATTGTACAACTAAATTATTGAAAAACTTTCACAATCCTAAATTTTCATGTGCCAGGACAAAATGTGAGGCTATTATTAAATCATATTTAATATTATATTATTAATATTAAACAATATTAAAACAATTTTTAATATTGTTTAATATTTTAAACAATATTAATATTAAGGTGACCAATCGTCCTCCTTTAGGGAGGACAGTTCTTCTTTTGTAGGTTCTGTCCTTTCTCGAAAAGTGTCCTCCTTTTCGATATTTTAAAACTAATCTGTTAATCTCTGTATTCAGAGATGCCGCGCCGAACTGTTACGCGTCATGTGACGGTACAGTTTGGAAAGACGCGATTATGAAACGCATGCACAGGGCATAGGAGAACTTCACGTGTCTCGCACAATTTCGCACTTCACTTTGTTTACCTTATCTCTATATTATACTTCGTGTTTATTTCTAACGGAAATACGAAATTATTTCTTTCTCAGTGAATATTATACTCAGGTAAGTACAGTTCACGTTTTATTAATTCATTAATTCAATTTTATACAACCCTGTTTTCAACACGAGTGTAAAATAATTTAAATATAGATTTAGTAAAGTTTTTATCGCTTTTGTTATTAAAGTTTTAGTTTTAATTATTAATTTTATTTATTCATAATGTGCTTGCATCGTTCGTGTGGCTCTATATTTTATTTTTAATTTTAATTTCATTTAAGGGATGGAAAAATCAAGAAAGAGGAAATGCCATTTCAACGATCAATTGAAAAAGGAATTTCCACTCATATCAAAGAGAGACAACATTGTTTTCTGCAATATTTGCAGAGAATTTTGTATTGCAGTTGGAGGCAGAGCAGCTATAACGAAACACTTGAACACCAACAAACATAAGCAATCATTAGATGCATCTGCTTCCAGTAGTAAAGTAACCTATTTTTTTAAAACTTCTAATTATTCTGAAGATGAAAAACAGTTAGCTGTAATGGAGGGAACATTTGCATTTCATACCATAATTCATAATCAAAGTTTTCGTAGTATGGATTGTACAACTAAATTATTGAAAAACTTTCACAATCCTAAATTTTCATGTGCCAGGACAAAATGTGAGGCTATTATTAAATCAGTATTTAAAAATTACTGTGATAAAATACTTGCAGAAGACTTGAAAAATGCAGCATTTGTAACCGTTTTATCTGATGCATCAAATCATAATGAAACCAAATTGTATCCAATACTAGTAAGGTATTATAATGTTACCAAGGGCATTCAAGTAAAAATTTTAAATTTAGAAACCTTTGAGGGCGAAACTGCTGAAATTTTGTCAAACCACCTATGCAGAGTAATAAATGAAAACAATTTGAAATCTAAAGTTGTTGCACTAACAGCTAATAATACAAACACAAATTTTGGTGGGCGAAGACGCAAAGGAGTGAATAATGTCTATGTAAAATTACAAGATTTACTCCAAAAGAATACTCGGAATAGGTTGTAATGCACATATTTTGTCAAATGCAATCAACATAGCGTCATGTGCCATGCCAATTGATGTAGAAATAATAATAACGACAATTTATTTGTATTTTAGTCGTTTTACTGTTCGTGTGGCTACTTTAAAACAATTTTGTGAAGACGCAAATGTTGAATACAAAAAACTTTTAGGATATTCAAAAGTTAGATAGCTCGCTCTAACACCTGCTATAGAGCGTGTTTTACAATTATTTGAGCCTCTCCGTTCATATTTTTTAAGTTTAGACAAATGTCCAAAAATTCTGGAATCTTTTTTCAGTTATGAATTATCGGAGATATTAATGTATTTTGTACATAATCAGGCATCTATTTTCCACAAAACGATTCAAAAGATTGAAGGTGAACATATTTCAGCTACAGAAGTTAGTCTTATTTTGAACGATTTTGTCCTTCAATATAAATCACGATTTGAAGAAAAATTTATTCCTTTAATAATAAAAAGAAAATTGTCAAACTTAGAGGAATCAAATCCGGGCATAACGGAAAAGTTTACCAAAGAAGTGCAGAATTTTTACCAAACATGTTTCCAATATGTCGAAGAATGGTCTGAAATAAATATCACAGGAAATAACAGTTTTCAATGGTGTTTTTTGACTTCATCGCAAGTAAATTGGGCAGATATTGAAAATTGTGTTGAGTTTTTATCGAAAGAAATGCCTGATATTAAAATCGATGACAATTGTCTGTTTGAAGAAATTAGAAGACTGAATGTATATTTAAATTCTGATAAATTAGAACAATGGGAAAATCAACATGTTGAAATTGATAAAAGATGAGTGGAAATATTTAACCATTTCAAAAATGAACACATTCCATATGAAAATTTAGTTATTCTTGTTGAATTTACGTTGTGCTGCCCTGGAACTAATGCAGCAGTTGAAAGAGTTTTTTCAATTGGTAATGATTTTTGGAGAAGTGAGAAATCAAGATTGAATGTTGATACTCTAGCTGCAGCACTTACCGTAAAATTCAACATGAAGGATATTTCTTGCTCCGAAATTTATGACAATAATATGACAATATCTAAAGAAAAAACAAAAATAATTGCATTCAAAGGAGAAAACCGAATAAGAAGTAAAATAGTGATAGGTAATAAAATACTAGAACAAGTAAACACTTTCAGATACTTGGGATGTGATCTATCATACAAAGAAGAAAAAGACATAGACGCTAAAATATCAAACTTTGTCAAAGTAAATAGCATAATAAATAATATATTTAACCCATCCCTAGTACAAAAACACACTAGAATCAGACTATATAATGTCTTGTCAAAACCAACTCTACTATACGGAAGTGAAACATGGACCATGAAAAGGAAAGTTTAAAAACGAATTCAAACAGCAGAAATGAAGTTCCTCAGAAAAACAGCTGGATATACCAAGTGGGACCACAAAACAAATGAAGAAATCTTACAATCCCTGAAAATAAAACCAATTAATTACTACATAAGACAGTATAAACAAAAATGGCTAGAACATTTAAATCGAATGGACAACAGCAGACTACCAAAAATGTTATACAAATACAAAATAAGTGGAAAAAGAAGAATCGGAAGACCAAGAAAGAAATGGCATGAGACCGGAACAGGCCACTTGGCCTAAATTCCATGTTAGGAAGAATAATAAGAAGAAGTTACTAAATTCTTAGTAACTTGTAAAAAGTTTTTAATAATATAAGTGGAACTATCTTTTAGGAATATAAAAGAAACTCAAGATAGATGAGAAAATAAGAAAAGAATTTAGAAATAATTAGAACATGTAATATAAGTATTCGAAAAATAAAATCTTCACAGAATAATAGAAAATAAATTAAATTACATAAATATACTTGAAATTTTTTAAATTCAAATTTTAGGGTTTTTGATTTCATATTCACAAAATTAGACATAATGGTCATAACGTCTAATTCCGCACATACATTATTTTCAACCTATTAACGCCAAACCGACAAGCCTATTTTGTGACATACTTGTGCTTAAGTAGGTTTTAATCAATTTCAACTTGGAAAAGGAACGTTCTCCGCTCGCTACACTAACAGGTAAGGTTAATAGTATTCTTAAAGCAATTGAAAAGTTAGGGAAAGACAAATTATTGGACACAATAAAATTAAGAATATCGAAAGAGTTTTGAATATCTAAATTACCCTTCCGAAAAATATCCCGGAAAGCACATAACTCGTCATATAGTTCTATTGGATTTACGTCTTTATTGTCGCTGTTCTTCAAGAGAATCTCTAAATCGTCAAAATATTTTCGTACATCTCCGTTGTTAATTTGTAGTAATCTATACAAGAAATTGAAATTATCATAATATGATTTTAGTTGTTCAAAACGTTCTATTAACGAATACATTGCCACGTCTAGAAGTGTATAAAACACATTCACTCTAATTTGCCTTCTGGCGATTGTGGCGTTTCGTCATGACGCTCGAAGTCAAATTGTCGTGTCTTCTTTCGTCGTCGAACTTCTGTACCAGTTTTAAATTCTTGTTCTCCATCCACCTCTTCACTCAGTTATTTTGCCGTTTTTAGAACTTTTTTAAAATTTGTATCTGTTCGATACTCTTGTAAGAATATTTTTAAGTTTTCCATAGATTCTAAAGCAAGTGCAATGTTCATATTTTTGTCTTGAAGCATTTTACTCACAGGGTTTATTCTATTAAACCATGCCAAGTTATAAGATAGCAAATAAATTTGTAGTCCTTTATTTTAGCACATAATGTTTGTGCTTCATGCTGAGTTTATTAAAATTTTCATTATTTAAAATTTCAAAAAGTGCATCGTGAATTTCTCCTAACTGATATCGTAGAGGGCGCGTTGCGTTAACTTTACTTTCCCATCGCGTTTCTGATGGCTGTTTCAATGTTAATTTTTTACGAACTTTAAAAGGATTGCCCAACGTTTGTAAGAGAATGAAAACAAATTGCATATTTCTTGAATAATTGCAAAGAAACTAATTGTATCTGCATTCACTTTGGCTGCATCGTTAATGATTAAATTTAGAGTATGAGCAGCACATGGCACGTAAAAAGCTCGAGGATATTTGTTCAAAAGCAAATTTTGGAGCCCATATTTTTTCCCCATTGTCATACCCTTGACCTCGCATGTCTTCAATGGGAATGTTCCATTTTTCCAGTTGTTCCATTATTGTCACATAAACCACGTCCTGTGGAATCTAATATATCTGCAAAACCTAAAATGTTTTCCCTGATCTTGACAATTCCATTGTCACAAGAAACAATCATCAAAAAAAAAAAAAAAAAAATCAGCTAACGCCTATTTGTTCCCGTATAGGGAGTAGGCGGGACCGTTTACCCTATTATCTAACTTTTGGAGACTAAGTGGGCAATTCAATCTCCACTGGTAGCTAATCAGAGAGATAGCTAGCCCAAGGCTATCACTGATTCATCGGTACACAGTGAAGAAGGCGGTAAGCTAGTGCCGCCATCTCGTGGTCCCTAACCCTAACACAATATTTTTAATGTCTGAAAACAGTGTGGGTTCGACGGTCGATTTTCTTGAGTTTCCTGGTGAAAAAACCTGCTATCCCATGCCAGAGATCGACTATCTCGGGAACCGGTCGAAAAAAGGCTTAGAAAAATTTCCTCTAGTTGGCAACTAGATTTGAACCACCAAATCCCTTCTTCGTGCGTTCAAGCGCTGTAGAATGCAAACCCCACTTCTACTGAGCTACACAGGCTCTTTTACACACAAGAAACAAAGCGAATAATAATGGTCATTCGTTCTGTTTTTCTTGCATCAGGTGTGCAGTCTAAAATTATGGAGTAATATTTAGATTTTCGAATTGATACTAAAATTGTATCCCTGATTGCATTACTTAAAGTTTTCAATATTTCGTTTTGACTGTCTTTACTCAAATAGTGTACTCTATTGTTTCCTTGTAGGGACCTTTCAACATGATTTTCCATAACGGGATCAAACTTCACAAACAGTTCGACTAATTTTAAAAAGTTACCGTTATTTCTTTCATATAATTTATCAGATGATCCACGAAAAGCTAAATTTTGGCTATCAAAGAATTTTATAATTTCAATCAAGCGTTCAAAAAAAAAATGTTTCTTTTCCATTTCATACACGCTTTGAGTCTGGTAATCAATAATAGTTTTGTTTTTTTAATTTTTATCAAGTTCCTTCCATTTTAAGAAATTTTTCCTGTGAGTTAAACTAGTCTCATGTATATGCAAAGTTGTATTTACATTTCTCCAATCGTTATTACCTTCTACAAGACTACTTGATTCAGTACGTGAGAAAAGTTTGCAACAAAAGCAAAAAACAGAATTTAAAGTTTCGGAATAAATGAGCCATGTTCTTGGCACGAGCCGCCCGTTTTCCATTGTCCTATTATAATTCGTGTCGCCAAATTAAGACCATATACATATGTATATCTCTGGGATATATTACATTTTTCTTTTGAACAGGCGGCCCCATTTCAATTAAAACAACTCGTAAATTTTCATCAATATTTTCCCATTCACCTGGATCTTCTAAATTTACAGAGACTAACAATGTGTTAGTTTCGTGGTCAACTACAGCTAAATCTTCTCCTAACTGTTTTTCACTTAAATCATGCTTCTTGTTATCTTGTTCAATAGCTGCAATAGTACTTTCACGCAAACTGGATGATGTGCACGGTTCATCAACTCTGATTTCTGATGTATCGAGTTACAATCTGCATCAGAATATTTAATATTTTAACAAATTTATTAAGAGCCCCAGTTTGTTTCTTAATATCCGCTTCTTTCGCAGCATGACGCTTACGATTTTGTGCACGATAACTTTTTTTTTTAAATTTTTGATTCCATTTCTATTTTATACACACCAGAAATTATTACACAACACGACACAGAGACGAAATAATAGTACGCACTGAGCTACTGTCAGTAGCCTACTGCGATGCGTACCATATGACTGGTTTACCTAGCAACAAATGTTTTGTACGAAAATTCGTTTCTGCGCATGTTCACCGTTTCACTTTAGATAGACTGCAGTAGACACAACATTCTGCAGGCAAGCGTCTGCTCTCGCTGCAAAATTGCAAACAGCCGGCTGATCAAAGATACGGCAATATACAATTTTTTAAAATTTTTATTTGGTTTATCCGGCCTTATTTATTTTAATATTGATCATTCTAAGAATTTTTTGTTTTTATGATAAAAATTTTGTTTCTTCAAAATGAACTTACCCCGGCGGCGGCGCCCCCTTCCTTGCGGTACCCGCATGCATTGCATGGCCGCTTCCGCCGCCCCTGTCTGTTCGAACTGAGGGAAGAAGTAAAGCAGTTTCTGCGAGAGAGAAAATCTGACCTAGTAGAGCCTTTGTTGAATGCGGAATAGATGGCTAAGCTTGAGCATATGGCGGACATATTTAGCCTTTTTAATATTTCTCCTCAGGGGTCTTGTACAAATATTTTTACACTGAGAAATAAAATGGATGCGTTCAAAAAGAAGATGGCTCTTTGGGACAGTCGCGTACATGAAGAAGATATAGAAATGTTTTCACTTTTGGGAGAATTTTTGATTACTGCTGATGTCAACAAGAAAGTCATAATCAACACAATAAGTCAACATTTAAGGGCGTTAGCTGAAAGCTTTAATAATTATTTCCCTGAAAATGAGGATCCTCATAAAGGTAACCTCTGGATTAATAATCCTTCTTGGAAAATATAAAATCATGCGCACTTGATCATCGTGAAAAAGAAAAGGTGATCGAGTTGTCTTCTGATGTCACTATGGTGTCCAGACATAAAATGCAATCGTTGTCTCAATATTGGATATCACTCGAAAAAGAATATCCATCTCTGAGTTATAAAGCTATCAAATTGTTGGCCGTTTTCTCGACTTCCTATTTGTGTGAAAAGACTTTTTCATCCATGTCAGTAATAAAAAAACCAAACAGAGAATCGAATGGATGTTATTGCAGCGCTTCCTCTCTCAAAAACAATTCTCCAGCAACGTATATCAAATTTTCTAACCTCTAAGGCAGCGGAAGTCGCACGAGCTAAAATTGTAATCGTATAACATTATTTAATAAATAAAATACTATCTACATTGGTTTATGTTTCTGTCTTAGCCGACAGCCAGTCCGCAAAATATTTCTCCTATTTTCTCCGGTCTACAGGTGTAAAAAGGTTGAAGCACGCTGCACAAGACTCTATAAACTGCATCTTCTCAAACAAAAGAAAAAGTTAACCTGGTCTGCGGCTTTCTTTGGGTAGTTTAGTACTGAGGAGTACAAACACCCCTTCCATTGTACTATACAGACTCCTAAAAATCTAAAAACTAATGTAATGAAAAAATAATATAAACTGCTAACGCATTTCATTTCCTCTTAGGGAGTAGGCATGTTACTGTTAGCCTTATCTATCTGTTGAAGACAGAGAGGGAAGTTCAGTCTCCACCCGCAACCAGTCAGAGATATCTGGTCCATGTCGATCGTTAATTATATACGGCTTCTGATGAAGAGAGATAGGACTCCATAGCTCAGTTGATGTATACAAAGCCCTTTGGTTGGGAAGACCTGGGTTTGAATCCTAGCTAGGACGCAATGAACTTTTATCAGAGATTTTTTTTAGCTAGTATTATACAGACGTCGGAGAGTTTTTTGTCACGCAATGCAGTCTGTAGAGCACACACACACACACACATGCAATTTACACAAAGAATACTCATAGGCATAGGGCAAAGCACATTATTCTGAAGTTATGGTTACAAGATTAGAAGATAATTGGAAGATCGTGGAAACTTAAGTGCCTGTTAGAACGAACCACTGATGATGGTGATGATGATAATGATGATGATGATCGATGAAGAGAGGGAAAACAAGTACTAACCATATCGTGGTAACTAATATATTTATTGTCTGAAATTCTGTCTACACACAAAAGTTTTTTGTGTGTAGGTTTTTCCAGAAGGAAAAATCTACCAAACATCAACTAATTTGGGAACTAGTCAAAGAAAGTGTTAGAAAAAAGTTTCTCCATTGGTGATATAAAATATTAAATTTGATTCTCATTTCTTTATTCCCAGTTAATAAGAAGTGGAACTCAAGAAAAGCGACTGTAGGACCACCAGGGCTGCACTTTTGCTGAGGCATTAGAGTGCTAAGGGGCCCTCAATGTTTGGGGTCCTTAAATTGCTCCTAATAATTCGGGTCGCTCAGCACAAACTAAATAATAATTCAACAATAGAGACTGATTGGATTCAGCACAGATGCTAAGAGTGTTCAGCTGAACTGGCTATTCCTTTAATCAGGCTTACACCCTCTTTCCAAAAAGAAACCGAACTTTTCGAAGATGGAAGAAACTAGTGGCTCAGTTGATACAGACAAAGCCCTTTGGTTGGAAAGACCTGGGATTGAATCCTGTCTATGATGCATCTCAGTGGCTTTTTTTAGCTAGTATTATACAGAGGTTGGAGATTTTTTCGTCCCGAAATGCAGCCTGTAGACCACACACACACACATGCAATTTACACAAAGATATTGTTCTATCTTCTTGTTGTCGAAAGCGGCAACCTTCATTAGTGTTGTGTCAACTGTTTATGACATTTATTTCATTAGAAGCCGAGTTATAGTGCCAAGAGTGATAGTGTGTTTTGACGAATGTTCGGTCGTCACGATATTCATGCTATACGCGACAAATTCTCGATATCAATCGCTTCAAAACTTCGAGATAAAACTCACCATTTACCGTTTGGCCAGGCGGAACGAATTCTTTGTGGATAATGCCCTTGAAATCGTAGAAACAAATCAGCATTATTGTCTTTGCTTTTGACTCCTCCAAGCTACTTTTTTTCGGATGCCTTACTTCTGGTGGTCTCCACTCATCACTCTGGCACTTTATTTCGGGCTAATATTCAAGACACCAATTTCGTCACCAGTATCGATCGTTTCAAGGAAGTTTGAATCCTTACGAGCGGTTTTAATGAAGTCCTTGCAGTGTTCAATTCGATGCATTTTTTGGTCGTCGATCAACTTGTGTGGAACAAATCACGAATTCAATTTATGAGGCCCAAACTCTTGGTCAAAATATTGTGCACAGTTGATTTTGGAATTCCTAATCCATCTTCAATCAATCTTACGTACGATTTCGGGTTTTCTCTGATGAAATCACGCACTTTTTGGATTTTAACTTCGCTCAGTCCAGTTTCTGGACGGCCCGGATTTTCGTCGTCCTCATGCGTCTCACGACCACTTCGAAATCACTTAAACCACTCGTAAACTTGAGCACGGGATAAGCATTCATCACCGTATGCTTTTTGAAGCATTTGATGCGTTTCGGTAAAATTTTACCAAGTTTAACACAAAAGTCAATCGCAGCTCTCTGTTTGAAACTCATTTTCCGACCATTCGTCAAAACACACTGTCACTCTTGGCAGTATAACTCGGCTTCTAATGAAACAAATGTCATAAACAGTTGACTCAACACTAATGAAGGTTGCCGCTTTCGACTACAAAAAGATACAGCAGGTAACCCAATATTTTCTTCTTTTTTTCGAAAAGTTCGGTTTCTTTTTCGACAGAGGGTGTATATAATTTGAGTCTCGTAGGGAATATTCCACAGGAATGGAATGTATGGTAATCCCATTGCAAAAGGGTGATGCCAAGGACAAATGTATTCAACTGTCGACCAATTAGTATCTCAGGAGTGGTGGTGAAGATTTTAGAAAAATTGGTCAGTGCTCACATTCAGAGATGGGTTGACAGTCTCTACTTTGTAATGAACAAGATGGATTTACAAATGGAAGAAAATGTTAGCAACTTGCTTACATTCTATAACAGTGTTATCAGTGAACTTGAAATGGGGAATGGATACACTATGGCACTTTTGGATTTTGCTAAGGCTTTTGACAGAGTACAGCATGATAGTCTGTTGCATAAATTTGAGAATATGGGTTTGGGTTATGGACTATTAGCGTTGACAAGAGGATAGACGACTGACAGATATCAGAAAGTGGTATACGTGTAGGCTGCGGTATTCCCTTGAGACAAAAACGGGACGGGGATTATGCAAAATTCTATATTAATGAAAAAGACTATATAAAAGTTTTATTACATAAACTTATTGAGCTTACCATTTTTCTTCAGTGATAGGACCCATACAAAAAAAATTTAGGTAGACGTAGAGGGGACTATATTTCACCACGTTTGTGGTATGAATATTTCTCTGATGAAGTGATCTTAAGCAGCAAATTTCGGTCTTTCAACACTTTATCATAAAACTTCTCGCACTCCATGATACAAATTTTGTCTTACAACTAACATAGCCCTCATTCTCTCAGCACAATCTAGATTTCTCCTTTGTCCACATCCTGTTCATAACAGAAAATATTCTCTCAACAGGTACTGTACTTCCTGGAAGACAAAGAATAAGCTACAATATTACAAAAGTCTTGAAAGTCTAGGCGTTTTTCGCTCATTTCAGAAAAAAAACTCTGTATACCAATCTATGAGATATCAGATCAGATGCCTCACAATTATAGATTTCATGAGGGTCCACTGATCGAATACACAAGTTTCTTCTGTTTCTGTGCATGTGATGAGTTCCTCGTTCACGCTGTCCTGTATTTCTTTCCATTCGGCTGTCTTCCTTAGTAGCACACATTTGAACTTCTCAGTGTTTCCTAAACTGCACTTAAACTTATTGACATATTCTAAGCTGGTTTCATAGAATTGTCAACTACCTCAAAAACCTAGCCTCCTTAATTTCTCCTGAATCTTCTAACATTTTCAGTTGTTTTTTGAAACCAGTAATTACAATCACTTCACTTTTTCTAGGCTCTAAATTGTTTACAAGATTTTTAATGTTCATGGCTACTTCTGTAGCTTAAATATTATCTTTTTTTCAATTAATCTAATGTATGCTTGGTACGTAGACAATTGATCTCTTGCAAATGAAAACCACAATATCAATTAGGGATCTTCAAAAAATTCTTGCAACATAATAGGACATTGTTTTTGAGAAAGAAAATAAGAACGAAGCTCATCAAACATGTTTAAAATTCTGTCAGTTGATGTAACCCAATGACAAAAGTCTTCCATGCTGTAACAATTTAGCTTAATTGTTTCCTGCTAAGTCACAAGTTTTTCCGTTCTTCAACTCTGACTTGTGTATATTGAAGTATTTGTATACTTTCACTGCAAAAGATTCAATCTTCATTGGTAAACAGTCGATAGCAGCAGAACAGACGCCTCGTCTGAGACGCGCAAGTGTTGCCAACATGTATTTTTTTATTTTCTTTGAATAAATCACTGCAGATTCGATATTTAGTATCGAACAATGCGACAACATGGTTATACCAATTACTGATATCTATGATATTGATATACAATTACTCGAAGTCAGACTTAAGTTCAAGTCTAGTCGCCGACTGAAGGAGTTATTCGATCTCTGGCACGAGCAAGCAGGTGTTTCCTCACGGAAACTCGGGATTTTTATCCCGTAAACTCAAGAAAATCGACCGTAGTACCCACATTATTTCAGACAGTAACATATGTTGTTATGGTTAGGTACTAAGAGATGGCAGCCCTTGTTTGCCATCCTCTTCATCGGTGGCTGCTGTAATTAGTGATAGACATGGGCCAGCTATCTCCGATTGGCTACCGGTGGAGATTTAACTGCACACTCGGTCTTCAAAAGCTAGATCGGGTATAAAGGCCTCACCTACTCACTATAAGGGAATAAAAGGCGTTAGACTTTTATTTAATTTTTTTATAATAATAGTAATTTAGGATTGACCAATATTAAAGTATATTTATAATTTTTATTAAAAAGGGGACAAAACGGAAATTTTTCTTAAAACAACGGGATGGCTGGGAAATATGAAAAAATAAACTGCCCCGTTGAAAACGGTGCGTATGATCAGCCTATATATCCAGTATGTACAATAAGAATCAGTGCTTGGTCCACTGTTATTGAATCTGTACATTAATGATACTGGGAGAGATTTGACAGGCAACCTACAGCTATCTGATGATGTAAAGATAGATATGGCAATCAGGAATGCAGCTGATATGAAGCACTTGCAGAATGATTTAAATAAGCTGGAATTGGGCAAGGGAATATGGATGTCAATTCAATGTCAGTAAATGTAAAGTCATTCACTTTGGTGTTATTAGATATTCAATATCGCATTACATTGGTGGGACTATGCTAGAAGAAACTGATGAGGGTGGGGATCTTGGAGTGTTAGTACATAGGAAGTTGAAGTTCTGAGGCATTGCAGAAAGATCGCAAAAACAATTTAAAAGATAATTCCAATGCCGAAATGAACATTCACATGCAAAGATAAGGTTGTTATTTTGCCTCTTTACAAGGGCTTGATAAGACCTCACTTGAACTATTGCAAGCAGGTCTGGTCTCCTGGTTTCGGTTATCTGATATATTGGAGACAGAGCAAGAGTGCAAAGGACAGTGTTAAAATGATATAAGGATTGTGGAATACTAATTATGAAGACAGATTGAGAATTTGTAGACTGCAGACACTAGCAAACATGAGACAGAGGGGTTATATCATTGAGACTTACAAACTGCCGAAATTGTCATACAGGATTTCAGTTGATGGAAATTTTCTTTACTAAATCCGCTAATGCCTCGTCTACTCCCTATGCAGAACAAGAGTTACTTTTAACCCTATCTACTATTTAGAGACTGAGCGGTAAATTGAACCTCTGGTAGGAAATCAGAGATATTTTACCCAAGACTAACAGTAATAATAAACGGCATCCGTTGGAGAGAAGCAGGGAGGTTCTTCCACCTTGGTTCCTAATCCCAATGCTACATGTTATTTTCTGAGATAGGGTGAGGTTCTACGCTCGAATTTTTTTTTTTTTTACTTTACTGAGCGAAAAATACGAGTTTCTTTGAAAAACCAACTTGCTTATGATTGACTAAATCCGGAACTTGTTATAGGGATAATAAAGTTCTAGAGTCAGTGATTAGATTCGATCTCAGAACCGCCTTCTTCAGTGTTAGAACTGTGGTTGCAAAACCTAATTCTGCTTGACTACACAGGCTTGTAGGTATTTTTTCCACTTTTTTTTATAATTGAACTAATTCGGAGAAAGGTTTTCTCTAATTTAAAATGAATTAGAAATAAACAAAGACTAATTATTACCAATAGACCTGTGTAGCTCGATGGAAGTGACGCTTGCGTCCTCACGCTTGGTCGCACGAAATAAGACTTAGGTTCAAGTTTAGTCGCCGACTGGAAGAACTTTTTCTAAGCCTATCTCTGGCATAGGCAAGCGGGTTTTTCTTCGCGAAACCTTTCGTTTATGTACGAAGAGATGGCAGCACTTGTTTGTCTCTTCATTAGTGGCCGCATATAATGAGTGATAGACATGGGCACAGGTATCTTTGATTGGCTGTAAGTGGCGATTGAGCTGTCCACTCAGTCTCCAAAACTAGATAGGGTATAAAGGCCTTGCCTACTCCTTATAAGGGAATAAAAGGCATTAGCTGATTTTTTTGTTTCAATTAATACCAATGAAAAACTGTCGGCACTCACCACCTTGTGCATTAACCTTGCTTATCGCTTGTACGTTATTATTTTGTAATAATAAATATGAAGTTACATATGAAAAATATAGAAAAACATTTCATTTTTATTTATATTACTATATAATAATTATATTGCCAGAATTGCGTTAAATATTTCATCGTAATTAATATATACTGCTTTGTAAGAATTCAACAGATACTCCCTTGGGCAGGGTGCAACGTGCCATGTAACAAGCCAGTTGTTTGTAGCCGGTAAAAATTGGAGGAATGTGATGCTCCCAAGTCCGTGCGACTGTGTCCGGGTAAATTGGCTGTAAGAAGGAAAATGACAAAGTTTGAAAGATGAGTTCTTGTAGGATGCCCTATTGTATGCCTATCTCTTTGACCAAATTGCTGAAAATGAGCCCATCCCAGATCAACAGTCAGTAATGCTATACTGAGATGGTACGTCAGGAAGTCAACTGCAAGTGAACCCGAAGTGCACGACCACCACACTTATTGAACGTGACCGTAAGGTGCTACGAAGGATACTACATAAAACATCAAAATTCGTCGGACAAGACGTTGAGTGCGAAGTTCCGCGCATCAGCTGGCACAGTAATCTGCACGAAAATATTCAGAACCGAGGCACACAACATGTGTTTCCTGGGTAGAATCGCAGTACACCAGCCCCACATTTCCCGAACTAACAAACAGCGTCGGCTAATGTGCAAAGAGCGTGTTTGGTGGGATGTGAAAACTTGGAAAGCTGTGTTATGGAGCGAAAAATCACATTACCGACAGATGGTCAGGTGTGGGTGTAGCAAGTGCCCGGTGAACGTCTCTGGCCAGAGTGCATAACACCAACTGGGAAATTCAGAGGTGGCGGTGTGATGATATGGTTTGTTTTCACCGGTTTGTGTTGCTACAAACATTGAATTCTGAGAGGTATTTGAACATTTTGTACAATACAATGCTTCCTAATGCCTGGTGTTTTTACAAAACAGACCATTGGCTCTTTCAGAAAAATAATGCACCAAGTCATAAGGCGGCTGCTGTAAATGCCGTTGTTTGTGGATATAAACGCCACCATACTTGACTGTTTTCCTTAGAGCCCTAATTCACTCCTATTGAAAATCTGTGGATGAACTGGAACATCGAGTGTGATCAAGGCACGTACGTCTCATAACAGTCCTTAACCTCATTTCATGAAGAATGATGATAGGTTTGCAACAGTTATCGCAACGAAACGAGATACTCCATGTTATTAAGTTTGCACCATGGTTATTTTTACTCACACTATGGTGTCTGTTGACTCCTTTCCACCCAGTGTATAAGAATATATAATAATTTCGATTCAATATTCAGCAAGTTGAGATAATCTTTTTTTTTTTTTTAATCAAAGAGATTTTAAAGCAGATTGGAAAACTGATATTTCCATGGTTTCAGTTAGGCATATTATGCACATTTCAGGATAATTAAAGTTTATGGGGATATAACCAAGATAATCATAGCAGTTATGAGGAATATTTGACAGAGAATTATCATAAGGTCAAAAAGGATTTGTACAACAAAAAAAGCATTTTACAACAGAAGAAACATTTTTTCCAGTAAAGGACTTCGATCTCAGAACATCTTTCTTCAGTGTTAGAATTGTGGTTGCAAAACCTAATTCTGCTTCCAGCTCAAAAAAAGGCTACTGAAAACATACAGTACATATGGAGCATTGTATTATATGGTTGTGAGGCCTGGACTCTAACAAAACAAGACATCAAAAGGTTGGAGGCATTTGGACTTTGGTGCTGGAGAAAAAGTATGAAAATTAGTTGAACAGAAAGGAAAAGTAATGAAGAAGTTCTAAATATAGTTAATGAAGAGATGTCATTAATGAAACACATCAATAAGAGAACAAAAAGCCTAATTGGACACCACTTGAGGCATGGGGGACTGATTACAGAAATAATGAAGGGGACTGTAGAAGGAAAGAGGCCACGAGCAGACCAAGAATTTCATATATAAATAACATATGATGCTAACTGGCGCTAGGAGTTATGCAGAGATAAAGAGGAGATCACAGAACAGAATATTGTGATGTGCTGCTATTATTACCAATTTTCGGATTGAATCACCAAAGAAGATGAAGAAGTGATATAACGCAATACTTTGGGAGGGCAATAATTGATAAAGGTTATTTAATAACCTGCAAGATTATTTAAATAAATTGGCTTTGTAACATGCATAAGAATGTCATTTAAATGTTATAAAATGAATGGTTATGCCATTTGGAATAAAAATATTACCTTCTGCATATCATGTTGATGGTACTTGCTTGAAAGAAATTGAAAAGATCAGAAATTTAGGGATAATACTGGAGAGAGAATTGAAGTTCAGAAAGCATATTAGAAAAGATGGCAAAATAGCTCAGAGAATTACTTAGATGTTGAAAAACACACGCTATGATGAAATGATAGGGATGTTATTGTTCCTCTTTATAATTCAGTCGCATCTTGATTAGTGTGCAACTGATTTGGCTCTTTGGTGATCTTGGGGATCAGAAAGTGATGCAGAGGATTCAAAGAACAAGTAAGCTGGCTGACAAGATGAATGCTATGAAATGCTCCATTTTGTGGATAGATTACAGGTAAGTAGATTTTCATTGATAAGAGGTGAAAATTAGAGTATGCAATATAAACTTAGTTCTATACAATTTGTGCCAAAGAACTTTTTCAATACATGATGAATAGATGGAGAGAGAGAGAGAGAGAGAGAGAGAGAGAGAGCTAACAGTCACCCCTGTGCGAGGATGATCTGAAACGTTCTCGGCCTTACAATGAAGAAACGAATTCATAATTTCAAAATTATTTTTAATTTACTACATAATCTCCCTTAAGACTAATACATTTATTCCAGCGATGCTAGAGCGCCGTTATCCTGTTCCTGTAGGGGTTCTCAGTAAGATCTGCAAAATACCCCTCTACAGCTACAATCACCTCTTCATTCGAAGAAAAACGCTGACCAGCGAGGAAGAGTTCTAGTTTAGGGAAGAGGTAGTAGTCACAGGGATCAAATCTGGGGAAGAGGGTCGATGTTCCAACAATTACTAGTGCAGATCCCTTAATTTTCCCATTGCCAAAAGACCTTTGTGGGCAGGTGCAGTGTACTGATCAAAGATGATTTTTTTCGTCTAGTCTGGTTAAAAGATCGGAATAATATCCCCCAGTTATTGTTTTACCCTTTTCAGTAATTAATAAACGGGAATAAAAAGGCGTTAGCTGATTTGATTTAATAAAGAAAATGTCTTTATCATCCCGAAACACAGATGCCATGACCTTTCCTGCTGATGGAACCGACTTTGTCTTTTTTGACGCTGAACAACCGATTTCCGTCCACTGTTTTGACTGCTGTTTGGAATGTGGTGTGTAATGGTGAATCCAAGTATCATCCATAGTAATAAATCAACTCACGAAATCAATTTTATTCTTTTTAAAAATGCCCCAAGCACTGTTCAGAAATTTTCATGTGAGTGCTTTTTTGATCTGCTGTGAGCAAGCGTGGCATCCATCTTGCACAAAGCTTTTTCATTTGCAATTCTTCATGAAAAATATATCCTACACGTTCTTTTGAAATGCCTATAATCTCAGCAATTTCACGTACTTCGACTCGCCGGTCATCCAATACCATACCATGCACTTGATCAATGATTTCTGCTGTTGTTACACTTTTTGGACGTCATTCACGTGGATGGATCATCTTCAAGGCTGGTACGGCAACGTTTGAGCTTGGCTGCCCATTTCTTAATTGTCGAAAAATGAGGAGAAGAGTGCCCATGAAAGAAATTGAAAAGGATAGAAATTTTGGGTTAATACTGGATAGAGAATTGAAGTTTAGAAAGCATATTAGTAAAGATGCAAAATAGCTCAGAGAATTATTTAGATGTTGAAAAACACATGCTGTCATGAAATGATAGGGATGTTATTGTTCCTCTTTATTAGACTATGATTCAGCCGCATCTTGATTAGTATGCAACCAATTTGGCTACTTGGTTTTCTTGAGGATCAGAAAGTGATGCTGAGGATCCAAAGACATGTAATCTAGCTGATGAGATGAATGCTATGATATGCTCCATTTGAGGATAGATTGAAGGTAAGTAGACTGCAAAGTTTCGTTGATAAGAAGTAGAAATTAAGGGATGTGATGTAAATTTGTTTCCATAATGTTGGTACCAAAGCACTTTTTCAATACATACTTCATTTTATCTATATACAGACAGCTCTGTAAAACAAACTACTTGATAAAATGACTTGCAATTTTACATAGATGCTTACGACAGATGTACCAAATCAGAAAATAAAATCTTGCCGATAGTGTTGCCATCTATGGTCGAGGCTGAGAACGTGTCAGACTACCCTCGTAAGTTGGATGGTTAGTAAGGCGATCAAGATTTTTACTTGATAAGTAGTGAATAAGATCAATGGATTACCACAGGTAGTTATTGAACTTACAGTGAATGGGTTAAAGGAGAGTTATTATTATTATTATTATTATTATTTTATTCACATAATTGATACACAGTCAAAACAAGATATCATATAAATAAAAATATGACTGGTGATTCAGAACAATTCAGATACTACCCAATAATCTAAGAATAGTCCCTCAGGTGGCGTCGTAAAATATGGACCGTTCCAAGTAATGCTGTTTTTTGTAGGTCATATGGAGTCACTTCATTGATATATATAATAGTTGGACAGCTTCTTTGAAGTTGCACCGATAACTATTGGAATGACTTTGGTGTATTTAAGCCACAGTCAGCCAACTTCGATTGCCAAATCTCGATATTTAGTAATTTTTTCCAGTTCTTTGTTGTTGGTATTGTTATCACTGGGTACTGCAATATCGATAATCCAAACCTGTAGATGTTCGATATTTGTGATGTCAGGTCTATTGTGTTTCAAATGCCGATCAGTTTGTATTCTTAATATGAAATGTGAAGTAATTTATTTCATATTATTCTTAATATGAAATAAAATGAAGTATATATTGAAAAAGTGCTTTGGTATCAACATTATAGAACCAAAGTTACATCACATCCTCTAATTTCTAACTCTTATCAATGAAACTTTGCAATCTACTTACCTTCAATCTATCCTCAAATGGAGGGTATCATAGCATTCATCTCATCAGCTGGAATGGGTTAAAGGAGACTTGTTATTATTATTATTATTAATTTCATTCTATTAACATTCACAGTAAGTTTCCCTGTAATGTTTTTCGAGGGCAAGTTATTGGGTAATTAATTGGATCTCTTTTTTCTTTGTTGTTCAAAATCAGAATTGTCCTTCTTTCCTTTGGTCAGCCACTCTTTAATTTAGCCTGTTCGCAATAGTTTGTTAAATTGATGATTACTAGGCAAGTATTTGAGCAGAAATCCATTCAGATCATATTTGTCTGGTGCACTGCAATTCTTCATTTTGTTTGCTTTTCTTGGATCATTTCTGTGGTCATGACACGGTTTTCCATTTGACTCTCGTTCAATTGATTTTCAACATATTTAGTTCGGTTAGCATTTTTATTATGTTCTTGTGATTATCCCAAATCTGCTTCCAGAACTTGAGTATTTCTTCTGGGTTTTAGATGTTCAACACAGTGTTCGGATTTCCCATCAGTATTTTGATAACACTGATGCTGATTAGTTGTGAATTGAATGCCCATATTGATTTATTCTGTTTTCATGGAGAATATCTTTTGTTGTAACCACTTATCTTCGTTTTAATTCTTCTAATACTTCAATTACTGATTTTTTAAGGTTGTATCACTTTACTAAATTTCTCTTGATGTTTTCTTACTATTCATCTCTTTTCCTTGTCTTAATTTCTTTAAATTGCCAACATCTGCTCGACGTTTGTTTATATTTCATTCTAAACGTAATTTCCATTTTGGGGTTATTATTATTATTGTTGTTGTTGTTGTTGTTATTGGGTTATTCATCTGTTTTATCGTATAACCTAGTTCTATTAACTCTAACTGCAGCACTGTACATCAGTTGATTTGTTTCTTCCGTTGTTTTTGTAATTGTTTCTTTGTTTCTATTGCCTAGTTGATGTTCTTCAATATCGCTCTCTTTCTCTGTTATTCTGCATCATCATTATTATTATCATCATTCTACGGCACTTCCCTAGAGTCCAAAGATTCATCGCAGGAGACGCAACCGGACAAAATGCTCACAACTGACTGTGACAATCCATTCCATTTGTTACTAGCTCTCCAAGCTAGAAATCTAGTCATTGCCTCTACTATGTACACTTTTGACGACCTCTTGCTCTGCATACATTTTGCTGAAATGTTGATGACCTCTTGTTTCCCTTCCCCCTGTTGGCAAGTTCTGAATCACTTCCCCTGCATCAATCTTATAAAACCTTTTAATTAACTAAAATGTTTCTATTATATCCCCCTTTTTCTGCTATTAATGAATTTCTGCAGTCTACACAACTGTAGTTTATCCTTAAATCAAATTTAACGTTCCACAGAACACTCATCATTTTTATTGCTCTCCTCTGAATCGTTTCCACTTCCTCAAGGACGGCAGGAGACCAGACCTCAGCAGAGTAATACCTATGTAGACTTATTATAGCCTTATTAAGAGGAATAACAACTCATTATGTCTACTTGTTAAAGTTGACAAGAAATCTTATGAGCTGCCTAACCAATGTTATCTAAAGTTCAACTCTCGGTTTACTAGAACCACCACTCTTAAATCCCTAACCTTATCTCCTGGAGTATAGTTTTCCATCAATGTGGTATATATAGCTTGTTATCTATTTATCCCAAACTGCATAACTTTACGTTAAACTCATACCCATAATCTATGCCGATACTGACACCCTACTGTTTTAATCAGCCTGCAATCTCTCCAGATTGCCTCGAATCTCTATTACTGTGCCGAATTTTGCATCTGCAGTAAATATCAATTTTCTTTCAGATTATTTCCTATATTATTTCTGTACACAATGAACAGCAGCGGTCGTAGTACTGAACTTGCAGCATACCTGGTCGCCTACTGTAGCCTGGACTCTGCTCTTCAATGGAATTATTTTGCCTTTTTCCCACTTTCTTGGAACTCTACCAGAGCTGAGATTCAAATTAAAGAGAGCAGTCAGAGTCATTGGACATTCCCGAAAAAGGCGAGCTGATATCCTATTTAATTGCACAGCTATATCTGCATTGAGATTTTGCAAATTCTTAGCTCTTGATTAATTGGAGATTAAGCTCATGCTTAAACCCCCAATTCATCCACGCCCAGTTACCACATAAATCTCTGTCACAGCATTAACCTCACTTGGATGATATACCTTTGCAAAATTGTTAGTTAATAACTGAATGATTTTATCTGTTTCTGTCACCTCGTGGCCATCAACACTTATGAAGGTTATTGCTTCAGAGTCATCCTTTCTCTTATTTGTCACATTACAAATTAACTCTCTGGGATTTCCTTTTGTCTGATCAGCTAATTTGTTCTTTGTAATCTGATTTTGTCTTCCTTACTATACCCATCTCCTTTCTTTTCTGATCCTTGTACTGTTCTTGAGTTTTCTGGTCACTTTCTCCTTATATGCCATCCAAAGCATTTCCTTTTTCTGTAGTTCATGCTTAATGACATCTAACTCATACCCGATTAATCCTCCTTGTTTTAGTTATACGATTTATGTTGATTCCTCTAAACTAAGTCCTATGCACTACTAACATTCTTCCATTGTAGGGTTTTAAGCGATTGCACAATTTCAACCTTCTTCCTACGCTGGGCATAATCACATGCCTTGTAGTTCCTGATATACGCAGGGTTTTTATTATTTTATAATAATAATAATAATTTGATGTGCTCCCCTGTTATCAAGTAACATTATAAATAATGACATCATTGTTTACTATTTTGCCAACATGAGGTCATCTCGCCGACTCGTGGTACTCTAAACCATGTTTGGCGTTTATTTAATGGTGGTGGGTGGTAGTTGAGTAACTCTTGATTGAAAGCCCTCATGTTTTTAGAAAATGATATATTATTAGCAATGCAAGATTTTCTGTATTATTCTTTGAGGTATCTTTCTTTTTAAAGAAACACACGTTATTTAATTAAAGATATGCTAATATTATATAGTTTAAGAATATAATCATAATTCATGCTTCATATTTAAACGTATGCGCGCTACTTTATAGTTCTTCTTTAAATCTCGCAGGACTTTTTTTTCTTTCTTTTTGTAAAGCGTCTTCGAACAAAAATTTTAGAACAAGTTAATGATCATCTTCATTAATTTCCTGATATATTCTCTCAAGTAGTATACAGACACTACATGATTAATTTTACTTTATTTGTAACCTTTTAATTAACCAAATGTGAAATGTCATTGAACAGATCTTGTGCAGAATTTAAAATTATTTTATTATAATAATTCACCAATTTTTACTGCAGACGAATTCATTTAGCCAAACTAGTTTGGCTAAATGATTTCGTCGCTTAAATTTTCACAATTCATCACTTACATTTTAACACACTCATTTTAAATATTTCATGTACTTGAATTCTTTCCTTTCTCGTCACCACTAGGAACGCCTGTGCATGAATACCGGTGGATCACAAACATGTTTTTATCTGTTAATAAACTGCATGTGTTCCCTGATAAGATTTCAATTTTGTATTGGAATTCAGTTAAAAGTATTTGAATAATCATTCTCCACTTTCTCATAATGCTTCATTTCTTGACAGCAGTGACATTACCTCTGACATGAGTTTGAAATATGAATTTAGAGGAATATTCAAAGTTGCTAAACAAGCATATCTTTGGTGCTTCTCTGACATATACACATCTCTCTCTCTCTCTCTCTCCCCCTCTTTACTGTAGCCTTTTTTTTTGGTTAAGTTCTTGATGTTGAACTAATTGCTGAAAGGTTTGCTTATGGCTCTATTTAGTTGTATTTAAAGTGCAACACAAGTAAATAAATCAACCATATCTGCTGTATTTTTTCAGTTATATTTACTAGCTCTATTAGTATTCAAAGAATTTCACATTTTAGAAATTAAGGACATTCTCCACTTAATTTTTTCCCCCACAGTTTTTCAGATGTTTTGTGATAATTTATAAACACCTATTAATACTATCTTCATATGCACATGACGGAGTTAGTTGTGTGCATACATTTTGTTGAAATTGTATAGTATGAGGATAGAAATATAAGATCTGATAATGTTGGAGTCTTGACAAGTAACAGACTGATTTGGAGGAAATTGTAGATCGGAAGTTAGTAATGATGTAATTTTTTTCATGTAGTACTATCATATCCTGTACACCCCTTGAGGGTACATGGCAGGAATTTGATGATGATGAGATTGTTAAGATATTGAAATTTTATTTTCAAGATATTCACCAAAATTTAACACTGTAGATCAGATCAGTTTAGTTTAAGTGAAAACCTGACTGTTATACTTTTACAGATTACAACAATTACAAATTAAAAGAATGAGGATCTTATATATATATATATATATATATATATATATATATATATAACACATTAGTGTTGTTATTATTATCAACACCCGACCTCCATGGAGTCAGAGATTCATCGCGGGAAGTACTCACTATTGCATACAATGCTCATCCAACTGTGTCTTAAACTGATTCAATGTGTCCACATCTCCACAACATACTCAGGCAATGCATTCCACTCACCATCTATCATCACAGAGCACATTCCACAGACTACTAACCATCTTGGTCATTTTCCTCTGGATACTCTCCACTTCCTCATCCCCAAGAAACCCCAGTTGACCTGACTTGAGCATAGTAAACCAGATGTGGTTGTATCAAGCCTTTATAAAGAAGAATGACAACTTCTTATCTTTAATTGTTAGTGAGTTCTGTGAAAATCAAGTAATTCTGTCTACCCTGACCATTTTAGCACTATGCTCTCTAAACCTCAACTCTCCATCTACTACTGCCCCTAAATCCCTGGCTTCATTAATTTCCTTAAGTACAGTTTCCAAATGTGGTACACAGCTTGTAATCTTTTTGTTCCAAAATGCATAACGTTATACTTTTCCACATTAAATTGATGCTCATTATCTTTTAGTTATACTGATATAACAGTATGTTAAAAAAGCTATTTAAATCATCCTGCAAGCTCCTCACGTTGTCTTGATTAACTATTACTCAGCCTATTTTTGCATCATCAACAAACAGCTGATTATTTCCCTTCAGATTACTTGCTGTATCATTTATGTATAAATTAAACAGCAGTGGCCTTAGCACAGAACCTTGTGGCACACTACTATTAATCAGGATTCTGCTCCTCCATGTACCATTTTTTGGTATCTATCCATCAACCATAATATCTATCCGTCATATCTATATAATCCATTAGATTATATGGATATGATGTTCGTATCCATATAATCAGTGTCATGTCCATCCCTATTTGTTCTAATTCACACATAACAGAGTTCCATATGGTATTCTGTTAAATGCCTTTGCAAAATCCAGTAGAATCATCATATAGTCACTTTATCTTACTCACTTGTTGCTCTGTTGAAAATTAGTAAATTATTAAGACATTACTGACCCTTCACAAAGCCATGTTGCTCCTCATAGAATATCATATTCTTATCCACCCATTTCTGAATTCTCTTTTTCACTGGTTACTCCTGAGATAATGATTGATTTATAATTTGCTGCTGCAGTCTTAGAGCCTCCTTTATGCAAAGAAATTATTCTACTCTTTTTGCACTCCCTTGGAACTCTGCCAGAGCTGAGACTTAAATTAAATAGCATAGTCAGAGTCATTGCCAATTCCCTTCCTCCTCCTCTTAAAACTCAAGCCGATATCCCATCTAACCCCATGGCTGTATTTACATTGAGATTCTGCAGTATAGTAAGAACTTCCATTTCATTCATCTCTGTTCCTACACCAGTCCCTGTCCCATATGCCACCTCACTCATATGATATACCCTTGCAAAGTGGTCACTCAGTAACTCAACTATTTTCTCTACTTCTGTTATCTCACTGCCATAAGAATTCTTTAAGGTTAATCTTCGACAGTGATTCTTCCATAGTTTGCTAGCTTGATTGACTGAGTGGTTAGCATATCTACTCTCCAGCCAAAAGGCTGCATTTGAATCCCACCGTGGGCATGGATGTTTGTGATTGTCTGTGAAAATATTAGTGGCGATGGGTGGTAGATGGCATTGGTTGATGAGGTAGGAGTATGACGGACAGTTGTAGATTAGGTGCTCTCCCTCGATGAGTCGTTGGACTCCTTGGAGGTGTCACATCATAATAATAATAATATTATTATTCCTCTTGCCACATAGTGAAAGAACTCTTTCAGATTTCCTTTGGCCTGCTTGGCTAGTTTCTTCTCGTAATCTGATTTTTCCTTTCTTATTATTCTGGTCACCTTTCTTGCCTGATCTTTGTACTGTTCATGAGCTGACTGGTCATCTTTTTCCTTTTATACCCTCTATAACATTTTTTTTTTTTTTTTTTTGCAGCTCATGCTTTAATGATACTACCATCTATCTAACTCCTACCTGATGAACCCTCCCTTGGATATGCACTCTGATATTGTTTCCTTCATATGTCTGTTAATTACCTCCCATGCACTATTAACATCCTTCCTCTGCAGGTTTTTATGTGATGGCACAGCTTCAATCATTCTCCTAAGCTTGTCATAATCACCTGCTTTTGTAGTTCCACATATACTCTTTCTTGACAGAATATTCCTCATACTTTATGACATTGCATGACAGGAAGGAAATTCCATTTCCTTCCTGCCATGCAGTCTTTCTTCCTTCCAATCTATATCTCCATAATTGAAGTCACCATAATAATTACTCAGCCTGCACTCATTGTACTAATTTGCTGATATATGTCTTCCACATCATCCCTGTCACCCCTGGCCTATAGCAGCAACCAGTTTTTGAACTGCCATCTGCTTGACTGACTCCTACTGTTGGCTGCAGTTCATCTGCAGTACCCCACTGCTTGTCCTATCTATGCTATCCTTTCTGAAAATAATAAATCCATCACATTATATCCCTATAACTAGGTCATCTGCTGTTAGCTAAATCTATAACTTTTGGTGAGGTTGCTTTAACCATTGCACTTTATACTTGTTTCTCCTTTGATTTTGTATGTATTTTATTTGTATTTCCTTTGAACAAAACAAAAATCAACATGCTTTTGATTATTATGAAGATTTTTTTTCTTCTTCTTCATAAAAGGCTATAACTATTAAAGAATATACTAAAGTTTGTGGTTTTATTGTATGTTTTCTCTTCCTCTTATAAATAAGAGGAAGACTTGGCCAAGATTATTTGTGAATGAGGTATAAATTTGAATTGGTAGGAGAACATACATGTTTGTTTATTTATACACATATACAGGAATTAAATAGTCATAAAAATATAGTTAGCATTTTTTCACTGTTTTATTTTACAGGTTACACAAGGATTCAAGAACCCAAGAACTGTATTTTCTAGTTTTATAGATTGAAATTAAAAAAAAAATGACGAAGTGGGCTGTCGTGCAAACTGACATAAATTATTTTGTTCACCTGAATTTCATCTTTTTTTTTTGTTTTGTTCATGGAAAACATTTTTTTAGATTTTTATCACTTTTAGTATAGCAAAACACATATTCTTTATGCAGATATAATATTTCTGCAAATTAAAAAAATAAATAAAATAAAATAAAACATGGGTAATTTGTATAGTAGAAGAAAAAATCGTAGTGCTGATTTAAATTCCATTAACAGTGTGACACTGCTTGAGGTTAGTGATGATAAAAAACTTAATTCAGATTCAGCTATATCTGAGAAGCATGAGGAATCTCCAGATATTCTTCACACCCCATCAGGAGGATTACATGTTCATTATTATGGGATATGTGTACCTGAAGATTCTTCTTCTTGTGAGAGGGATGGTAAGCATTCAGTTTTATTTTGTTTATTTCTGTTTAGGCAAAAATTACTTAATCAAAAAAGTAATAAGCAATATTTTTTAATTTGGACTGAGTAGTTAGACTTAGTGATTTTGAAAATAATTGTGAATTATACTTATTATGAGTGCTATATTACCTAACTTAGCCTTTCTTCAGAGTCTAAATTAGGTAGCATAGTGCTCTTGCAGTGGAGGTTTTTGTTAACTCTTGAAGTGGAATGAAGTATTTATACCACTGAAGTTTTATTATTATTTTTAAAACACCAATTGCACACATGAGAGGTCAAAACCTATAACATAGTTGTGTCGTGTGGGTTTGGTTAAGGAGAAATAAGGAATCTATTAATAAATTACTTGAAAAAACAACAACAAAGAAAACATGGATTGTATTTATTGGGAAAATGAGTATGGAGAAGATTATTCCAAAGAATAGAGATATTATTATGATTTTTGAATGGGCACCTCCATGGAGCCTGAAGACTCTGAAGACATGTGGGAGACCCATGCTATCCACACAATATCGGTCATGCCTTTCCTTGAACTCATTGACATAAAAAGAACTCCTAACTGGCTACCCATTTCACTCATTCACTGCTCTTCCATAAAAATTCTACTCCCACACCCTTGCTGACTACACCCTTACTCAATTTCTGGGGGGATGACCTCTTGTTCTGCATCTCTAGCCAAGTGCTGAAATATTTCCTGTGCATCAATTCTATAAAATCCTTTTAGTAACTTAAATGTTTTTATCATAGAATGATCCTCTGTAGTTCAGTTAGTTTCATTGATACCACTTAGTTGGAAAGACCTAGGGTACAAAGAACCTTTATCAGGGCTTTTCAACTGAAGGTGAGTTAGCCAGTCTCATACAGGTGTGGCAGGGTTTTTTCCTTTCAGAAACTGAAGTTTTTCATCCTGCAAAGCAGACAAACTGGCATTAGAACACACACACACACACTGTCTTCATAGCCTGAGTTACTTTGACTGCAAATCTAAATAAACCAAATTCTCTTTTTTGCCTATCAACCAACTGTCACAACCCACAAACCTTCAACTGTTGTCAGTCCACAGACTGCTCACCATCTTTGGATCGTTTCCTTTACTTCCTCATTCCCAAGGAACTCAACTGACCATACCTTGAGCACAGTAATCCAAATGTGGACATATCAAAACCTTGTAAAGATGAATGATAACTTCCTTATCTCTGCTTGTTAGTGTGTTTTTCAATTACTGGCAACCTTAACAGTATGCTTTTTTGAACTTGAACTATTTGTCTACTACCATCTCCAAAACCTTAGCTTCATCAGTTTCCTGGAGTACAGTTCTCTTAATGTAGTACACAGCATGTAATCTTTTTTTATCCCCAAATGCATAACTTTACTTTTTCACATTAAACTGATACTTTTGCTCATACTTTCAGCCTATTTAAATTGTCCTGAAAGCTCTCTATATCATCTTGATTAACTATTGTCCAATTTTGCTTCAATAGCAAACAGCTGAAAATTTCCTTTTTGGTTATTTCCTGTATCATGTATGTACAAATTAAACAGAAATGGTCCCTGCACTGAACCTTGCAGCACACCACTAGTTACTTTTTTTTTCTGGATTCTGCTCCTCTCTATACTACTTTTCGGTATCTGTCCATCAGCCACCCTCATATCCATGACACCTTTTCATGTCCATTCCTCATTTCTTCCAGTTTGTGTTACAGAGTTCCATATGGTATCCTGTCAAGCACCTTTTCAAAATCCAGCAGTATCATTCTGTAGCTGTTTTCTGTGTCCATCTCAGCTGTACTCAGTTGCCTTCCTTGCAACTTTACCAGAACTAACACCTAACTTTACCTGTACAAAGAAATGGTCTAGTCAGAGCCATTGCCTGTTCCTTTGTACATGCTCATAAAATGTGAGCTGATATCCCATTTAATTCCATAGCCATATTTGCATTGTGATGCTGCAATATCCTAAGTACATCCAGTTCATCAATCTCTATTCTTACTTATATCAGTTCCTGTTACTCAGTAACTCAACTGTTCCACTTGCTTCTTTCACCTTGTTAAAGTTTTATTCTTGTTAAAGAATGCACTTGTTAGTCATTTTTCCTTTTACTTGTCATATAGTGAAAGCACTCTGGGATTTTCTTTCTTCTGCTTGGCTAATTTCTTTTCATAATCTGATTTTGCATTCCTTACAATGCTGGTTACCTCTCTTTCCTGAGCCTTGTACTGTTGGCGAGTTTGCCGATCATCTTTCTTCTTATATATCCTCTACCATGATTTTTTTTTTAAGATCCTGATTAAATGATACTATTCATATACCTCACTTCAACCTGATTTATCCTTTGATCTTGAGTATGCAGTCTGATATTGTTTCCTTCAGATGCCCTTTGACTATCTACCATGTACTACTAATATTCTTACCTTGATTGCAGAGCTTGCAGATTCTTATGCTATGACTCTTATTCCAATTGCCTCCTAAGGTTGCCATAATTATCTACCTGCACTTCCACATATACTCCTTAACTGAAAATTCCATTTTTTCACAACCTCTAAACTTAAGACCGCATGATCACTCTCTCCATTTGGTGGCAATGTTGCCACCTTTGCCATTGACAGATCTTTTGATCCTATGCTAGATTCAACACCCATGCCCTAAGTCCTCCTTCATCACATGCTGCATCAAGTAATTTCTCTTGGTGTATAAATTCGAGTTTTTCCTTCCTACCATGTGATCTTTCCTCCTTTTCATCTATATTATGATAATCTTTAAAGGTACCAGTGGCATGACTAAAAACAATAAATTACACAATAACCACAGTAATTAACTTTAATGAAATGAAAGTACACATATTTCATACTGAAAATAACAGTACATCATCAATGCATACAAACAAGCAAATCAAAGAAATGGGAATACAAGGTTATTAAATTATATATTTAGTTTAATCCTTTATCCAAGTGAAACTTGTGGCAAAGGTGGACTGAGTTCTCATCACTTTCCTTAGTATCCCATAATACAAAAGCACATCTCCTTGCAGACATGTATTATGCTATGCGTTATGGGAAGGGTCACTACCCAGACTGGTTTTGACCTTTATTGAGGTCTTTTCAGTGGGAGCCAGACCCAGAGGTGATACCAAGGTTGAAGCAATGCAGATGTCATATTACCATATGCCAATTGCCAAAAGGTGTCACACCTTATTATTAAATTACTCTGGATTAGAGAAAGATGTTGGAAGTTTTTTTTTCCACTTGATTAGACTATAAATTATATATTTATTTTAATCCTTTATCCAAGTGTAAGCAAACAAAGTTTGCTCCAAAGTATCTTCAGGACTGGGGCAACTTGTGGCAGAGGTGGACTGAGTTGCCCCAGTCCTAAAAATACTTCAGGAGCAAACTTTGTTTGCTTACACTTGGATAAAGGATTAAAATAAATATATAATTTATAGTCTAACCAAGTGTCAAAAAACTTCCCTGTTGGAAGTTTTTTGACGCTTTTGGTAAATCACCAACAGCAGTCGTTTATAATGGTTTGCCAATTATATTTCTGGCATCTCTGAACCGATTGGTAAAATTTTGAAGAAGTATTATCCCATACCCACATATTTCCCTGTCAACAAAATTTTTCATCCATTGTTATCCACAAAAAACAAACTGTCACCTCTATCATTAGCTGGCGTTTACCAGATATCTTGTGAATGTAATCTAATATACTTTTGGCAAACAGTCCATTCTGTGGAAAAAAAAAACATCAATATCATATGGAATACATGAAACCTCAAAAGTCTCGTATGGCACAACATAATATTGACACTAAACACAGTATCCAGTGGGATGAAGCTCGTCTTCTCCATAGAAGCAGGTTTAAATATGAACGTCTTTTCAAAGACAGTTGCGAAGCCCTTTTACATCGGCCAAATCTGAATCAGAACGATTGTCTCTATCTCCCAAAAGTTTGGGAGATTCTTATCTTTTAAAACCATCAAAAATAATTTTTAATAATATTATTTATTAATATTAATTTCTAGCATGCGGCAGCAGTTTTTAATTGGTAAACCACTGACTGCTGTGTGTACCTTGTATTCCAGTTTCTTTGATTTGCTTGTTTCTACGCACTGATGATGGACTGTTATTTTTTCAGTATGAAATATCTATACTTTCATTTCATTAAAGTTAATTATTGTGGTTATTGTGTAATTTATTGCATCTATATTATGATAGTTAAAATCCCAAATAATTTTAGGGATTTCAAATTATGCACAGTGACTTGGCACTTGTGTAATTTGCTGATGCATGTCTTCCACATCAACTCCCCCCCCCCATTCTATAGCTGAAACCATTTGTATATTTTTGTTCAGTTGGCCTCAATCACTCAAGATTGCCTTAAATGAACTTCATCCACACTTCTGTTTTCTACTCTTTTTGGATGCAATTCATCTTCTGTCATCAGTAGTACACCCTTCCCCACAACTTAAACAATCTTCCCCTTTTTGCACTTTTTTTTTTTTTTTCCCAATAACTCTTTTATATCTTCTCTCATACAGTATTTTTTGCTTTTTTGAATCATTAGTGCCAGCCTAAACAATCAATTTTTTCATCTTTATTGCATCCTGACTGTTCACTAATATTATTGATTTTTTTTTTGCACTAGGTTAACAAGATTTAATCATGCTTTTATTAAGTACTCCTCATATAATTGAATCAATGTAATAAATTTTCTCTTTATCCAATCGTTTATTCTTATGATCTTGTTTCTTACTTCACACTTCTTACTTTTTCTCTTCTCAGCTCTACTAATCTTTTGCTGTTTTGCTGCATTCTTTCAATTTTCTTCTCTGAAGGGCTATACATAAGCATGCCATTTCCTTATTGAGGTCCTCTTTATTCTCCTTACTTTCTATCAGCATTTTGAGGATTATCTACTTCACTATCATGTGTTTTGCTCTCTCTCTGCCCAGCTGGCATGCACTCCAGAAAACACTTACTACATATTTGCTCACCGTCTTTGCTTTCCGTCCACAGGGTCTTTCAACTTTTGTGACAAATACATTACACACGTACTTCACTGAACAAAATTACACATAGTATTCACACCATACCAACAATATCTACTTTAAATACAAGTTTTTCATTAATGTAAATAACTCAATCTGTCATATACACCCAGAAAAAATAAACAGTAAATTGAAATAAAATTTCAAACTTTAGTTAATATTAGCTAAATTTGAAAAATTACTTAAGTTTCAGCTTTCCGAAGATGGTTTTTCTCAGTTTAGCCTGATATATAACTGAATAGATGGAATAAAGAAAGAAGATGAGGAAAAAAAAGCTGATATGTTTGGAGTTGAACTGTATATGGATATTGACCAGTGATTGCTCATGTTCTTACTTGGTTAGAGGGAAAATGGAGGAATGGCGGTGAGCATTTGGAGCAAACCATCATGAAAATATCTATGAAAAATCCATAATGAGAAACATAGTGCTTATGAAAAAAAAAATGACAAGAAATATTCGAAAGAGAGTGGAGTGGGGGAGGGGGGGGCAGAAGGACCACCTCTTAGGTGGATTGCACTCTTCTTTATGTGGTCATAAACTGTTAGGGAGATTTTTTGGTGCACCATCTCCAAATGTGATAGCATTGAATTTAACCAAATTAACTTCACCTCACTTGATGAGAATGGTGAGGAGATCTGTGTATAATTGATTTTGGAAGATCTTGAAGCTTCATTTATTTGAGTACTACAATTTTTTTTTTTAACGATAAGCCTTATAAACTCAAGGAGCTATACAAACTTCAGAGCAGACTTTTATAAACATCCATGCCCGAGATGGAATTCATATCCACAACTTGTTCATTGGAGAACAGGTATGCTATCCACTTGACCAACCAGGCCAGCTGTCTACATCTTCATCAGTAAATTGTGGATAAGATTTGAAGTTAGGGAGAGAAGGTCATTAATGTACCAGGGGAAGAGTAGGTGAGAGTACAGTATCCTGGAGTATTCCAGCATTGATAAAGAAATCTGAGAGGAAGCCATCCAGACATGCAGTGAATGACCAGAGTCCTAATTAATTGGTTATCTAATTGAAAAGGGCAGGTGGGAGACCATAAGATGGTAATTTCTTAGAAAGAATATTTTGATGCTAGTCACATTGAGATACTTCGGAAATATCAAGAGTGACCACATTCTCTCAGTCATTTCATGGCTTATGACTATAGTAGTTAATGTTAGTGATGAAATCTTATGTAGAATGTGAATGACAGAATCTGTACTGTTGTTCACTCATTAATGATGGATCTCCAGGTAGTGAAGAACTTTTTTTTGTTGATGATTTCCATCACTTCCGAGAGTTTTACACGAAGGCAGTAGGATGATAGCTTAATAGCTGACTCTTATCTTCATTATTAGGAGCATTCTGGATAAAAGTTTGCTTCCGTGCTGCTGGGTAGATGTTAGATGAGTATGAAAGCTTATGGTAATACAGGATAGGTGTTAATAGTTAATCACACAACTGGAGGAATACCATCTAACCATAACACTAATTAGTATCAAGGCTATTGAGTATTTTTTGAAGTCCTGATGAAAGATCAGAGGAGGAATGTTTGTTAGTAGTTTGTGGAATAGCAGAGGAGATTTTCCATGGGTGGAGAAAAAGACTGATGCTTTTTTAAAAGGTCTCTTATCTTTAGGAGATGTGTCCATTGTACTGTCAGGATGAGACAAAGAGAGGTGGAAACATGGTTGGGCAGAAGTTTTGTCTGACAGTTTTTGTTGGGGGATCAAAAAGCTTGACTTCCATTTGAACAAGAAGCAAAAATTTTGCATTTGACACATAAGAGGTTTGTGTTTTTAACAGTTGTTTATGGGTGGTAGTATAAACTAAGTTAGAAGCTGCAGTTTTTAACTTGAGCCATTGAATTATTATTA
Organism: Typopeltis vanoorti; assembly: GCF_054136105.1. Classification (NCBI taxonomy): domain Eukaryota; kingdom Metazoa; phylum Arthropoda; class Arachnida; order Uropygi; family Thelyphonidae; genus Typopeltis; species Typopeltis vanoorti. Next base: position 92,866,865 of record NC_143554.1, read on the forward strand.
TTTTGACACCTCCAGGGAGTCCAAAGACTCATCGAGGGAGAGCCTGCTGACAGCATCGAACGATTGGTCCCTTTCCAACTACTAACCACATTCAAACTTACTTAACTGAGCCATTAGTAGCAGAGGCTCTACCAATCGACCAACCTTCGCCGGCAGTATGAATGTATGCTGATGTTGAATTTTTGTCTTGGACTGCTTTGGTACATGTCAGAGAACCAAGGTTTTGTTGAGGGGTAGGCGGTTGATTGAAGTTAGTAATAATGGTACTTATTCCCACAAGAATAATTTCAGTTATTTCATTGAAAAAATGCTTGGATTAGGAGAAAAATAATAGACTGTGGAAAAGAGGTACAGTAATATCCCGCCATACAACGCTTCACTTTACAACTTCCACTCATATGACGCTTTCCAGGGCGTTATGAGATTATGAGACTAATTCCCTCGTATACAACTCTGCATTTGCTCATACAATGCTTTTAGCTACATGCTGCTCCAGTGAGTCAACTGATGTGCAGTTTTCTTGAACTGTTTGTTTATGTTGCTGCTTGTTACATCAGTGTTTTGGTTTCACTGTGAATTATAAACTGTTTATAACTATTATTTTATTTTGTTGTTGTTAATAATAGATGATAAAATTCAGTGTGCTGGTTGCTTCCAGTGAAAAAAAAGATGAGTAACTCTATTATATTAGATACTAAGGCTAAAATGATTAAATTTAGTGACATTGGTATAGTTCGCCCACCGATTAGAGGTCCCTCGACACTTCTGCACATGTCAGAAAAAGGAGAATCCATTCCGATAATAGGGTAATCAATTTGTCTTCTGGGATGTGTTTGTTTATTATTACAGGTCGGAAAATTTAGCTTTTCTTTTACGAACATTGTAGTTTTTAAAGTGTAACTATTTTGCTTGTATAACAGTTGGAAAATGTACGTAGAGTATTAACAAAATTAAAAAAGGTACAGCATAAAACAAAAATTTAATTAAGTTTATTTTTAAAAAAGTTTTCTATAAAATAAAAATAATTATACAGAAAAACAAAAATTTTTTTCAAATGAACTTAGATATTCTAAACTTACAGTTGAGAGAACTGAGACTCTTTAATGTCCTAAACTGATTAATTATTTATTCCTTGTTGTGACTCTTTTAACAAACCCATGCAAATAAAGGTTGGAAAAAATTCCATTATCAAATCCTTTTAATCTTTATAGTCATCTGAATCGGTGTCCGAATCGCCATCACTTTCACTTAAACTGATCACCAACGGTTTGCATAATTCTTCGATAATTCTCTGTCCCAATATGTATTTTCCAATGAGGTGACATGAAAGCAATATTTTCCCCAGTTTTGAACTGTAATATTTTCAATCGCCTGTTCTGAAAGCTTAAAAAGTTTCGACATGTCAATATCCCCAGTTATATTGCGATGGCGAATGAAACTTTTCACTTCTGCCCAAACATACTTAATAGCATTAATATCGCAATGATATGGTGGTAGCCTCAAAGCTAGAAATCCATGCTCTTTGAGCATCGTGTCGATTTAAATAGTTTAGTTGTGGGCGAGTTTCTTTTGACCAAATTAAGCAATTCAATTTTTCACATATCTGGGGAATGACATATTATTCGCAGAGAGCCAATCCATAAGAACTTGCTTCTTATTAGACCAATTTGGAACTTTGTTTAATCGAATAGAGTGATATGAAGCGTTATCAATTATAACAACAGCATTTTTAGGAAGGTTTGGAATCAGTTTTTCTTCTGCCCACTTTTCGAAGATCGTAGAATTCATTTGCCAATGGTAATTGGCTTTGTATAGTAAGTTTGAATTCGGTAAAAAACCCATTTCTCCAACTGCACACAAAATTATTATGCGCCGCGAGGCATTTCCGGTTTGTAGCACTCCAAATTCTTCTTTAGACTGCCAACATTTTCCATAAGTTAAATTACTATCAATCCAAGTTTCATCTAGATACACAATCGCTCTTTTCTCCTCCCTGAAACGTCTTATTGCTCTCAAATACTGCATTCTAGATAAAGCAATGTCACTTTGCTCCATGATAAGTTTCCTTTTATTCTGGGACTTAACAAAATCCGATTTCATGAAGTATTTTCCTTAAAGTTTCTCTTTTCCAAGGAAAATTAATTTTTTCTTTAAGCACAGGAATCAATTTCTGATCAGTTGGCACTCTTTTCTCGACCACGTAAAATTTGTGAATAGTTCTTATAACGTCTACATCAAAATCATTCAAAGCTACGGTTTCGGTGGTTTTCTTTACGCTGGCACCTTTTTTTTTTTTTTTAGGAGATTTAAATTTTGGCTTACCTTCACCTTTTGATTCCCTACGAATTCTTTTAACAGTCGACCCCGATACGCCCGCAATTGCACTTGCACGTTTTATGACTTGAGAAAGGGGAACAAGGAGACGATTCTTTTTCGCAGAATGTCAGCACATTATTCAATATTCTTTTGCAAGAGCTACTGAAATGTTTAACAACAGAACTTGTTGACTGTACTGAATCCATCATATAAATTAATAATAAAAAAATAATGCAAAAAAAAAAAGTGACAACAAAAATCAAGCTAGTACTAGTACAGTGACAGACAAGAAAGCACGTGATTTCACGTGTTGGCGACCAATTCGTACATCCTTCATTTCTTTCTCCCCTTCAGCATGAATCGACTATTCTTGGCAAAATGCCAAGGAGAGATCTACAAATGGTGGGCGAACTATATATAGAACGCTGAGATAGGCCACAGGCAAAACTTACCTGATCAGAAAAACCTTTACATTATCTTTTTTAGTTGAAGTGAATTAGTCAATCTTATACGAGGTAGCAGAGTCTTTCGCCTCATGGACACTAGAGTTTTTCATCCTGCACAGGCAAATTGGCCATAAGAACACATACATATACCCTTTCCTATGGAGCACCAGTTAGTGGTACTGGCCCTTTTCATTCTTCCTCTTTTTTTTTTTGTACTTCCCATATGAGTCTTTTTTACTATCCTTTCTTCTGTACTCGCTGATCACTGGGATCCAATGCCTCACTGCTATGTTTGCTGTGCCATGCAACTCATTGACATCCAGAGAGGGGAATCCTGATAGTCTGGCACTACTTTGGTCCCTGCTTTGGCAAGATGGGTAGTCCTGGATGGCCTGGCCAGGATCAGTTGGCTAATGGATTATGTATACAGGTTACTTCACATGGCAAGGAAGAATTTAGACTAATAGTACTGCTATGAGTCCTCCCCCCCCCAGCTAACTTTTACATGGAACACTTTAAAAACAAAATACTTAGCTACATACAAGCCCTTAGTGTGGGTATGTTTTGTTGGTGATGTGTTTGCCATTTGGCCTCCTGGACAAGACGTCTTACCTTGGAATCTTTTTTTACTTACCTAAACTGCCAAAATTCACTCTACAGTAGAAAGTGAATCTAATAACTGTTTGCCTTTTCTTGACACATTAGTCACCTGGCTTTCAGATGGTTTACTATTTTTTTCTATTTATAGAAAACCAACACACACATGCACGCACGCACACAGACATCCACATAACCAGTCTCATCATCCAGCCCAGCAGTATGGTATTCTTAAAGCACATACACTATCTGTAGCCAGTGGCTACTGATCCTACAAAATAGATAAAATACTACATGGTATTTTCTTTCCCCTTACTTTTCCCTCCTCAAACACACAAGAACCAAACACCACTATTCCTATTCCCTATGTCAGAGGTACATCTGAAAAGATAGCCGAAGTACTAATAAAATATAACCTTCACACCACATTCAAACCACATATTAAATTAGCAACTCTGATCTGCTTTCCTAAGGATAAACTCCACCCTGCATATCCTGGAGTGTATGAAGTTCCATGTGACTGTGATTTTGCCTACTATGGACAGACAGGAAGACCTGTTAACATCTGCCTTGGAGAACATCAAAATATGTTATTATGGCAGGACTAGCAGATCACTCTTTGGATACAGTGTGCTTTGTAGAAGTCATTACAGGTCAGAAAGATTATTTTTAGAGGCAACCATGGCTATGAACCATTTTCCTAACCTAAACAAGCATGGTTGCAGTAATTTGTTGAAAATTTGGAAGACTGTTATTATTATTATTATTGTACGGGTACCTCCATGAAGTCTGAAGGCTCATTGCGGGAGACCCAAACTATCCACAATCTATCATACCTCTCCTTGAACCTATTTACAGACAAAGCACTCACAATGACTCTGACAACCTATTCCATTCATTTCACAACTCTCCAAGCAAAAAAAAAATCTAGTCCTTCACACCCCTACTAACTACACATTCATTCAACTTCCAGGGATGATCCATTGTTCTGGCCCCTCTAGTCAAGTGCTGAAACGTTTCCCCACCATCAATCCTCTAAAATCCTTTAAGCAACTTAAATGTTTCTATCATATACCCTCTTTTTTCTCCCATCAATCAAACTTCTTCAACCCACACACACCCTCATTCTATCCTAATAGGGAGCATTCCACAGACCACTCACCATCTTAGTCGCTCGCATCTGAATCCTCCACTGCTTCCTCATCCCCAAGAAACTCAGGAGACTAGACTTGAGCACAATAATCCAGATGTGGGTATATCAAGACCTTATAAAGAGGAATAACTTCATTATCTCTACTTTAATGTCTTCAGTAGCCAAGTAATCTTATGGGCTACCTTAGCAACCTTCGATATGTCCTCTAAACTTTCACTCTAGCATTCAAGAATGTGTCATCAGAGCTAATCTAAGGTGGTATAGCCACTCAAATAATATGGGTGAGGAAAGGTCAGCAGAACAGGCATTTCATGCCAAGTGGCAGGAAGGGAGACCCAGAAGAAGACCAAGGTCTGGGCAGATTAATTCAGTCAGAAGTGCCTTACAAGCACAGAATGTTAGATATGACAATATTGAAGTGTTTACAAGTAATAGATTGATTTGGAGGAAAATTGTTCATAGGAGATTAATAATAATATAAACTTAATCATGTAGTGCTGTCATTCTAACCTGAACACCCCTTGGGATATATATTTGAAACTGATGATGATGGACTTTAACTCTCTGTGTACCACCTAAATCTCTTGCTTCATCTATTAACATATGCTATCTTAAGATCAACTCCCAAATATCTGTAATACTTCTTTTTTACAACATTAGAGGGCACCAAATTAGAACTTGAGATCTTTTATACATTTGAATTGGGCCACTTACTTATTTTTGTCTGTTAACTGTAACATGTAATGTTCTCTGATGGTTTGCAATCCAGTGAGATTTAAGCCAGTTAATAAATATCTTTTTTTTTTATAATTTAGTTGATTTGGTGTTGTAATATCATTAAAATAATTGTGAATAACATTCAATACCTAAGCTTGTCTATTAGATTTAAGATCTACTGTTGATGTTACTCATCATCATCATAATCATCAAATTCCTGTACACTCTTAGGGGGAGGTACAAGATATTATGATAGTACTACGTGAAATAAGTTGCACCATTACTAACTTCCAATCAACAATTTTCCTCCAAATTAATCTGTTGTCTGTCAAGACTCCAACATTATCTCATATTGCTGTCTTCTAAGGTATTAATCCACCTACAACTTGGTTTCCCTCTGGGACTTTTTAGTGCTAACCTGGCAAAGAACACTTATTTTGCTTTTTTTTTTTTTTTTTTTCCTCTCTCCCATTCTGATTAAGCGACCATACCATTATCTCTGCTATGCTGATTACTAACGATGGCAAGTTCTTTCCTAATATCCTCATTGGAGATACACTCTCCATTTCTGTATTATTTCTAAATACTCTAAATTTTCTTTATCTACTTTTACCCAGCTTTCTTTTTTAATATGATACTGTCTTTTTTTAATTATTTTTAACTGCTTATATTTCATTGAATTTCAAATTAGCATCATCAGAGTACAACACACTTGTATATGCGATAGTGAGTAAGTGAAACAATACAATTGCAATGGACAAAAGATCTGAAGTCCTATTTTTGGTGCCCTCTAATGTTGTAAAAAAAATTACAGCTATGTGGGAGTTGCTCTTAAGATAACAGTCTCCTAAATTTTTGGCAAATTAATGCAACCACATTTGTTCAGGTTAGGAGAATTCTTCAAAGCCATGTCTGACTCCAAAAAGAATCTTTCGGATCTGTAATGACTCCTAAATAGTACATTCGTTTTCTTCCATCTAATCCTGTGTGAAGGAGTGTCCAAGGCATGGTCTGCCAATCCTGACTTGCCATAGTAATAGTAGCAAATGTATTTTTTATGCTCTTCCAAGCAGATGTTTACTGATCTTCCTATTTGCCCATAGTAGGCCAAGTTGACATCCTCCTGGAAGAACATAAAAGATATTTCACTACTATTACTATGGCAAGGACTGGCAGACCACTGCTTGGACACTCCTCAACTTATAGCTTAAATAGAGACTATGTATTGCTCGATATAATGTTCCATTTATACCATGAACTGCAACGTTTTGAACAGCTTTCCTCTTGGCACCTTCTTATATGTCTTTTCTAGATCTACAAAACTTTAACCTTGTTATATTCTCATGATTTCTTAGTCATTTGTCCTAAAGTGAAACTCTGATCCTGACAACCTCTATTTGTCCTGAATCCAGCTTGTTCTTCATTAAGCATCCCTTCCACAAACATATCCTTATCCTTCTCTGTCTATAGGAAACCCATCCACATTGGAAAGTGTATGCATCCATCTTTCACATCGAAACCTTAGCAAATCATTCTAGAACCGTTTATTTTGACCATACTAGTGTACAAAAATCTGTCGCATCCTGGACAATATTTTTAGCCAATGGCTTTTTTCTTCATAAAATCAGCAAAACTTTTTGTTCATTCTCTAAATCCAATCCCACTCCCCAAAATTCGGAATACAAAAATCCATTGCCATTTCCTATATCCAGGACACCTGAGCAAAAATTTCACATCTGCTAAGAAAGTATAACATACAGACCTCCTTCATTCCATACCAAAAACTAGCTGTCCTTATCCTCTTAACCAAAAGATCCACTCCATCATCTGTACCATCATTTGGTCGGGTGCATCCCTTGCTTTTGCACACTATCCTGCTTTGGACATACATGAAGAAACAGCAAATATCTGGTTGGAAGAACACTGGAACTATACCCACTACTTGCAATACATCTGTTCTTTGTAACAGACTGCATTATAGATACTGGTCACTGGATTCATTGGAGAAAACCTCCCTCTTTTACAGGAACAGATATAAATCTGAGAGAGAATCTGTCTCGGCATTTCATCATATGCCAAACTCAATATTTCAGCCTGCTCACTTTACCTAAAATCTGGGAGACTGATCATGAGTCCTTCAGCAAGTTTCCATCATTGCACCTATAGAGGACTCCAGTTAGGACTTCAGGATCCTGCCATTCATACCCAGTCTGTGTTTGCTTTTTTACCAGTGTGCTTGCATGCACATGCTCAGTGTTTGTGCTCATGAAGATGCCTAGGTGACCCAGCTGAAATATTGGCATAATTTATTATCTGTAGATGTGTGCTTATTCTACTAAACATCAACATGATCCGTACCAGATTGAGTATTTCTGGTTTAATATTATCTCTTCCCACCTGCCTTTCTGCATTTCAAATTCTGAAAACTTTTCTACTCCCAGTACTGGAAGGCACTCTAGACTGTGTTTCTTCTGTTTTCCACTATTCTCTCAATGCTAAATAGTAAAATTTTTAAATAATTTTTATACATTTTGAAAGTAATTACTTTACACTTCTAGAATATGTTCATCTTCAGTTTTTGTCTTTTTTAACCCTGATCTCTTTTACAGTACATTATCCATTTCTAAGCTTTCTCCATTTCTGTATTTCGAAATCTTACTACAACTTTTGTTTATCTACTTTTACCCAGCTTTCTTTTTTCCCTCCCTAAGATCCATCCATGCTGACTGACTTGTCATGGAGTAAGTTTTTTTTGCATTAATCAGATTTTTTTATTCTCCAGGATGGTTTTTACTCCTTGAGTGCATGAAATTCAGATTTTTCTATCCATGTCAGTAACTTCACATTCTTCTTTCAACCAGTCAATGTTTACTTCATGTTTTGCCACTCATTCTGTAATACTTGGCTTTTGTTTTCAAACTTCTTTAGTTTTTGTACCAATAACATTTGTATATGTCTGCGATTCACACCAGTTCTTCAACTTTTATTCTTTTCAAAACTTTGGCATATATTTTCCTTTTCTATGCAATACACTTTCTTTTCCTGCTTAACACATAAGTGGTGGTAGCTCTACAATTTTTTATCCTAGAATAATCTGAAATATGACTATCAACAATAGCAGTCATGAAGACTTGTTTTGTGTGCATTCTCTTCATGTGAACATGTGTACGTTTTATATTTGAACATGATGTTAGTAATTACTAGTTCATGTCCTGAGCAAGTACTTACCATTATTATTAGGTTTGCTCTTTTCTCCAAATTTTCCCAAAATATTTCTGTGTCTGTGACTGATATTCAACTCTTTTTATGTAGTTTAAGTCCATTGATGTTAACAAAAACTATCTTTTCCTTTTCTTTGTCACCTAGTACCTCAAATTTCTTTGCTTTTTCCTAACTGTTTCTTTCCTTAGGTCTGTAGACACAAACAAGTCCTGCTATTCAATTTACCATTAAATTTGTCTATATCACTCTGCCTGCAAGAGCTTTCTCATTTGAAAAGTTTATCTTCATGTTTAGCATTGAATATTACAGTAGGTCCACATGCTTTGCTGTTATGTTCTTGTGTGTAGGATTAATAGAAAAAAAAGTGCCTGAATATCATCATATACTTATTATTTAGGAAGATTTTAACATTTTTCATCTTGTTAGTCACAATAACATACTTTTTATCAACTGGTATTTTTCTAATTCCTCTGCTGTATTTCTTCAGTTTTGTTGAATTTGAGGTTGTTCAGTAGCTGACTTTTCACTGTTAAACTGAATGGCCTGGCCTGCATTACCCTTAAACATATATCATCATATTTAGGTATTTGTTAAGCCAATATAAAATGCAATTTGGTTAGATAAGTTCCAAATCACTGCCTATTCCTGTGTGTTCATTAACTAGGTTGATAATGGAGTATGAGAAGATGAAGATTGCACATTGGAGCTAAAGACCTGGTCAGTTCTCTATAACCTTCAAAGATATATTCCTCTGAATTATCTAGCTTTAATCCTTAAGTGTGACCTGTTCTGATACCCAGTATTTTTGAAAAAAGGAGCATATTATATTAGTATATATTATTATTACATGACACCTCCAAGGAGTCCAAAGACTCATCGAGGGATGGCACCTACTCTACAGCTTTCCATCCCCACACCACTACGTCATCCACCAACTACAGTGAACTGCAACTACCATCTCATCTACACCAATGTCATCTACTGCCCACCACAACACTAGTATTTTCACAGACAATCACAAACATCCATGCCCATGGCAGGATTTGAACCTACAGCTTTTTTGGCTGGAGAGCAGATATGCTAACCATTTGGCCAACCAGGCTGGTAATATATTATATTCAAAGTTCAGAATCCTCTGGAGTAAAATATTACCTTATGGAAATTCTACAGAATATTATATTACTGGATGATTATGCAAACAATAGGATAATATTAGACAAAACAATAAATAAAATATATTCTTTGACAAACGAAGATTTGACATATTTTTTTAATTTTTTAGAATTTCCTCTTGTATTTGTGGATAAAAAGGAAGCTTTGATGGCTGTTAAAAAATACAAAGGTGCTCGTTTTAAAGTGTTTAACGATAAAGAGGATGCAATTAGTTTTGCTTCCCAACCTTCTGAAATGTTGCTTTCTCCTTTATCAAGAAGAATGTCATCTCCTGAACTTAATGAAAATTTAGGTATGTCTTATTTATGTATCACATTATTTTATCACAGTGGAATGAATTCACTTATAAATAATACAATATTTAATTTATCTTTTTTCTAGTTTGTGATAAAACTATAGAAATCATAACTGCACTTGTTAAATACATCTTTTTAATATAATTAGTTGATGTTCTTCTACATTTAATATTTTTTTACAGGATATAATTTCAGACTTTTTATAACAATTGAAAATTTGAATCCCAGTGTGGTTATGAATGTTTGTGAAAGATTTTAGGTTGTAGCTTAATTCCATTGAACAATGCAAGACCACTGCTCTCTTTATTGCAGACCTAAAGTGGCTTGAAAAAAGTTTCGTGAATGGTCTCTGAAGCAGGGTTTCCAGATTATCTACTCCAGCCCACCCGGTGCATATACTAATGTATAATATGCTAACAGGTTTTCATGAGATGGAATTATATTAAAAAAAAAAGAAAAAAAAGTAGTGTTTGAGTTTATAGGTACTTTCGAAGCCTTATTATATTTTAAAGTGCAGCTGACAGTGCCATAGCATAAAATGATAATTGCTGCTAGCATGATGTTTAAAGAATATAATACTGAGCAGTGGGTGGATATGCGTGTGTGTGTACTTGTATACAATGCATTTGCTATTGAACATAAGAAACTTGTGGGTGGAAAGCAAGAATAGTGAGAGAATGTCTCAGAAGTGTTAGGAAAGGGAGTTTTGTGTCTAAAGCAAAGCAGCAGTGTGCTGAATATTTCTGACCAAAGGTACAAAAACATGGTTAGAGAATGAAGCAAAAAATACAGGAGTAAGTGAAGATTAACAAAATAAAAATGATGGGATAAACATGAAATAAAAATAACAAAATAAAAATGATGGGATAAACAAAATAACATGAAAGAAGTAAAAAATGAAGGAAACAGTGACATAGATATAATGAGCAAAATAGCACCTCTCTAAAGAAAGAAATTATGGTATTCATAATTTCTTTCTTTTTTTTCTTTCTGTCTTTTACTTGAAGGAGAGTATGAAAGAGAAAGAAGGACAGACAGGGAAAGTAAGAAGCTAGTATTGTGATTAAATGATCAAATGCATACATGATGATTATGATAAAATTGTGTTTTTTCTAGAATGAAGATTAAAACGTTAAGTGCCACTATTAAAATATAAAAATGAAAAAAGTGAATAGTTTTTGGAGGCATAAAGAATTTAGAAGGTGACATGAATGGAAGCAAGAGGATATGATACTTAATTGGTTGTTAGCATTGCATTGGAAATCATCATCAGACTGCCTAGCCAGGATCAAGAGGATAAATCGGGTTATAATTAAACGGATGAGTACAATAATCAAGAAAGCATTGCAAAAGAAGAAAATGTTGTGGAGGGAATATACATAAAAGGTGATCAGCAGGTGCCTGAACAGTACAAATCACAGGTAAGAAAGACATCATGGTAAGGAAAGCACAGTCTGATTATGAGGAAATTAGCTAAGCAGGCTGAAAGGAATTCCAAAGAATTCTTTTTACTGTGAAGGAAAGGGAAGAATGATTATGGAAAGAGAACTTTAATGAAAGCAGATGGTAAGGAGATGACAAGAAAGAAGTGTTGAATTACTGAGTGATCACTTTGTGAATGCATATCATCTAGATGGAGAAAAAAATGCAGCCTGATGTTACACCGACTGACATGAGAACAGAGGTGGATGAACTTTAAGATATTAAGAAATTTCAATCAGAAAACATCCATGGAATTGGATGGAATATTGGGCCCATGTTTTATAAGAAAGTGCAAGAGAATAATGGCTCTGCTCCTGACTGTGATGTTTAATTAAATCTCTGCACTGGTAACTTGAAGAATGGAAAAAGGACAAAATTATTCTGTTTTATACAGCAGGTTCAGTGATAGGTAGCAACTTATAGTGATCAGTATCTCAGGAGTGGTGAGTTAAGATTAGAAAAGTTGGTTAAGGACAGAATTTGGAATAGGTGGATAGAAATACAATACTCTGTTGAGACAGGAGAGAAAGCATGGCTTTGTGAAAGTGATGGCAGGGGGATTAAGTCTTGTGGAGTCTTATTATGTAAAATAGAGCAAATGTGGATGGACATGAAGTTTGTATCATGGATAAGCATGTGGCTGATGAACAGCTATCAGAGTGAAGTAAAGGTCCTTGTTCTCCAATGTTTCATGATTTCATTTCTTGTATTTAAACTTTTTGGGAATTTTTTGACATCAACCAAACTGCAACTGACTTCATAAAGGGTTAAGAACACACTGACAAATAAGGATAATAACTTTTTTTTTTATCTGGACTAATATGCACACATTTGGTTTACTGGGTTTCTTTCATTTCTGACAGTGAGGTCTAGATGTAATCAAAATGACTAGTCTGTGGAAAGCTTCTCCCTATATGGATAGATTCAAATGATTGTGGGTTACAAAGTTTGATAGGCAGTAAGTAGCAATATGATAATAAAAACATATAAGTTACTGACTAGGTGCTGAAGAAAGTTTGTACATGACAGGTTGGGAGAGAATAAGGGATTTCCTTTCTCCAAGAAGCATGCTATAGAAGAGTATAGTTTGCAAGGTGGAGTAACTTTTTTTTTATATGGAGAGTAGTGAAGGAATGGAATGAGTTGCTAGAGATAGCTGTGAGTGCTTTTCAGTGAATGATTTTGAAGAGATGCCTATGCAGTAGTAATAATAATGGTGTGTTTATAAAATTATTCTATAAACAATACTATATATTTTAAACATTGAACTCATCATCATTATTATTATGTGAATGCCTCTTTAATTAAAAAAAAATCTGAATAAAAGAAAGTTTCTTTCAACTTTTCTGTTAGAGCTGAAAGTGGCCTCCAACTTACAAAACAAAGAGGTAAAGGAAGTGCCAAGTCCTTATTCATAGACTTTGAATCTAACGTTAGAGAAAAGCTAGATAATTATGAAATATTTTAAGAGATCAATGGTAATTCCATAATAACTGCCGTAATTCTTTAAATTAGTAATTAAAACTTGTTAGTGCCCTATAATCTAATTTAACTCTTGGAAATATTTCTGCCTATATCAATGAAATTATTTGCTTTAATGCACTTAATTCGTGGTATTTCATTATATCTTCATTCAAAAATAATTTTTACTCTTGAATCTTTTTTAAGTTGACCTTTTTGAAGGATAAATTAAAAAAAAATGGAGTGATTTATATTTTCTTATTTGGTAATTGTGATTATCATTATTGATTAGCAGCATAGTAATTACAACAGATTTAACTGCTATTCATAATACAGAATTTATACTCTTTTCATCTGTTATGATGTTTTATAATGAAACAATTTTGATTGATAAAAGTAAGCGTAGCTGTTCAGATTATGCTTACTTATGTGTTCTCAGTTATCATTCCAGTATTTCATAAATAAGTATCAGTCATCATAAGTAATTGCAGAATGGCATCCAAATTTCTCTGGAAATTCTGTTCAATCAGGAACTGAAAAAGAGCTTCTGTATGATCTTTCCTTTTTTGTATATCTGCTGTGACTGCATAATTTAGTTAAAATGAAATCTATTCTCAATGATTAAACTAATAACATATGTATACAAATTACACACCTTCAGTATAAATGCCATTTTTCTTGTGACTTGAAATTCAAAAACACGAATGGTAATTGAACTTGAATGTGCTTATATAGATGTCTATTTCATCATTTTTGGGGGTACTGGCTCTTGGATTTGAATTCCTCCCCCTCTCCACCACAAGGTGGGGAGGAATGTATAATGTATGTTTCAATCGCCAGCTATTATTATTATTATTAAATGTTATTTATAGCAACCAAACTTCCTCTAAAATTTCTACATGAATTAAATAGTTGCTTATAAACTAGAATCATTGAGTAACTAATTACTTAATAATACTCAGATGTAAACAAAAAACACTATCAATATAAATCACCTATTATCTATATATGATTTCTTGGCCTGGTTGGTGTATCTACTCTACAGCTAACAAGCAGTGAGTTTGAATCTTAACTTAGGCATTCATCTTGTGAATTTCTCATTCATTTAGTATCCATGTATACCATGAGGTACACTACTGAAGGTAAGGATTAGTAAGGTTAGTATGTCAGAAGTCCTGTTGCTTCTCTACATTAGTTAACTACCTTACCAGCCATTATGGATCAAATATGCATCCTCATAAACTTCATATCCATCATATTTCAATGTAATATCAATGGTATTACAATTTTAATATGCACTTTGCATACATGATAACCTTGATGTCTATAGACATCTTGGCCAGTAGCATATGACCTGTGTGAGAATTTACTCCTGGTTATCTAGCCTTAAGCAACCCAAAATTAGAATTTGAAAGAAAGCCACAAAGAAAATCATAATCTGCAGACAAGCCACATTCTTTGGATCAAACAAAACATAATTTTAGATATACCAGTGTAAAATAATAAAGCTGATCTTTGGGTAGCAAAGAGATGATGAGAACTTTAATTGCACCTCATTGTCAGAACATATGAGACTAACTAAGCCAAATAATTATACCAGTAACCAATTATGCTAAAACACTACTTTGATGCTAATTACTGAATAGACATTCATATGCATATCAGAAAAATAGATAGACAACTAAAATACATATTAATACACTATGTACAATCCACTCTAAGCTTCTGTATCCCAGATGTGTTAAACTGCCATTAAAAAAAAATCTTGAAAATTACACTAAAAAAACACTATACTGTAATGACACAGATGTATTCTGTGTCATCACATACATTACAGACATAATTAAAAAAAAAGCACTATTTGAGTTCAGGCTTTCTGTGTTATCTTTGGATAAGCTTAACACATACTTTGAGGGTGCATGCTGATACATATTCCTCATCCAGAAGCAATATTATAAAAGTGAAAAAATTTCATATATTGTATAAGCATGGTATACATGTTATATATGCAACAGTTTAGCATCAAATCTATAAAAGAAATATTAGAATTTCATTTCAAGCTTTATTGTACATATATACATTACACATAGTTTAAATACATATAACCTATGTAGCTGTACATGTATGTGTATATGTAAGTATATCAGAAACCCTATCACTTGAAAAATAGTTGTTTTCATCAAATGGAATACTCGAATAGTAAAGTTTGATTGATTGAAAATAATTGTTTTTCAAGGATTCCATGGCATCACTGGATTCCTTATTTTTTTATGTCAGACAAAAATGATTGTCAGACATGCAAAAATGTTTTGGGAAAATTTGGAGCAAATTTTCCCAAAAAGAGCAAAGCTAATAATAATGGCAAATACCTGTTGGATTTCTGCTCAGGACATGAACTGGTTGTTACTAATACCATGTTCCAACATAAAAATGTGAAAAAATTCACATGGAGAGAAGAGGAAAGGAATAAGAAAAGTCTCATTGACTATGTTTTTGTTGATAGTGATGTTTTCCCACAGGTGCAGGACACTGGAGTGTACAGAGGATTTGAAATTGGAAGTGATCACCATTTAGTCTTGAGCAGGATGAAATTGAATTTCATATTGCAAAGAAGAACATGTAAGAAAGTTTTAAAGAGAATAAAAGTTGAGCAGCTCTCAGATGTGAACTGTAGACTAAAATACACAAATATTATTCATGAAAAAATGAAAGAGTTTGAGAGTAGGAACCGATCCTTGGAGATTCAGTGGCAAGCCCTGAAGAAAACACTAATTGATTCAGTTAGAAAGGCATGTGGTGAGGTTGTGTGCAAGGATAGAACAATCAAAACTCCATGGTGGACACAGGAAAAGAAAACATATCAAAAGTTCCTGGCAAATAATTCAGCTTGTGTTCTTAGAGAACACAGAGACAAATGTAAGAAAGCTAAACAATGTGTAAAAATGGCTAAACAAAAGTCATGGGAGGACTTTGGCAAGAACATAGAAAATAAATATCAAGAAGGTGGCAAGATATTCTGGAAGTTGTTGAAGAAGTTCAGAAATGGAGGAAAGAGTGCTATAAAAGGAATTAGAGATGATAAAGGTGACATGAAAATAGAAGAAAAAGATATCCTTGAAGTATGGAGTAATTATTTTGAAAAACTGCTAAATGAAAGAAGTAGTGATGACAGCACAGTGGTAAAAAACACTGACTAGGCATGCCGTCAGAAATAAATATCCATACTTGAAGTAGAAAAAGCCATCAAAAGCCTGAAATGTGGAAAGGCAGTAGGAGCCGATGATATTTGACCAGAAATGCTAAAGTATGGAGGTATAAAAGTCGTAAAGTGGCTGCACTGCATAATTCAGAAGACCTGGACAGAGGGATGAATTCCAGATGATTGGAGTAGAACTCTCATAGTACCCATATATAAAAAAGGAAATAAAACTGAATGTGAGAATTACAGAGGTATATCCCTACTGAGTGTTCCTGGTAAGATATATGCAAGTAGACTTGAGAAATGGTTGAGAAGGATTGTGGAAGAGAACTTGGTGAAGAACAAGCTGGATTCGGGTCAATTTTCGAGGCTATCAGAATCGGATAGTTGAGAAAAAATGAGAATATAACACAGATCTGTATTTAAGTTTTGTAGATCTGAAAAAGGCATATAGCAAGGTGCCAAGAGAGAAGCTATTCCAAACGTTACAGTTATATGCTGTTAATGGAGCATTATATCAAGCAATACTTAGTTTTTATTTGAGTTGTAAGTCAGCAGTTAGAATTGAAGGAAGTACAGGAAGATGGTTTGATGTTAAATCTTGTGTCAGACAAGGATGTACATTATCCCCTCTGTTTATCTATATGAATTACATTATGAAGGAAAGTGGTATTAAACCTGATATCAAAATTGGAGACATTAATGTCAGATCTTTGCTTTATGCGGATGATGTTATACTTTTATATAAATCTGCTACAAGTCTGCAAGATTCCCTGACTAAATTGAATAACTGTTGTAATAGATATGAAGAATAGATATGGTATGAAGGTCAGCATTAAAAAGACAAAGACAATGAAAATAGGCAGAAACATTGATAATATCAACTGCATTGTGAATGGAGAACTTATAGAACAAGTAAAACATTTCAGCTACTTAGGCATGACTTTTAGTGAAGATGGTAAGTTAAATATGGAAATAGATAACAGAATCAACAAAGCTGGTATGGTGGGAAGTCAACTGAATAAATTTATATGGAATAAGAGAGAAATTAGCTGCATACAAGGCAGTGTTTGAATCAATTTTAACTTATAGATCTGAGAGGTAGGTTAGAAGTAAAACTCGACCAAAGACTAGAGGCTGCAGATATGAGACTCCTGAGAAAGATTAGGACTATGAACAGATGGCATCAATTGCAATACCATATTAATTCCAATTCCAATTCCACTGATATTGTCAGCATCTGACAATATCAATTGTCAGATGCTGACAATTGATATTGTCAGCATCCAGGAATGCATTAGCAGAGCTAATCTCAGATGGTATGGTCACTTAAGCAGAATGGAAGAGGAAAGATTAGCAAAACAAGTGTTCTCTGCAAGGTTGGCAGGAAAAAAACCCATAGGAAGACCAAGAAATAAGTGGATTGATACAGTAAAAAGTGCCTTAGAAGACAGAAATATAAGACCGTGATAATATTGGAGTCTTGACATTTAACAGACTGATTTGGAGGAAAATTGTAGATAGGAAGTTGGTAATGATGTAAATTTTTCATGTAGTACTATCATATCCTGTAAACTGCTTGATGGTATATATCAGGAATTTGATGATGACATGGCAACAGTTGCTTTCGGACCCTTGCTAACTGAGGTGGTGATTATCTAGTAGATCTGATTGGCATTTACTCCAACTGGGATGGCATCCTTTTATAGCAGGAATGCTTGCTGGAGTTACCAGACTCCCTTTGATGGAAACAGGTTGCACCGTGAGAAAGTGAGATTGATTTGATTGGGAGAAGCTATACATTGTGCATCACCAACCCACAGTGGCTGGAACATGTTATGTATAATTATCCTATAATTAACCTATGAAGACATTTATTATGGAGACTCATACTCTGCATGCAGTATCAATTATATCTCTCCTTGATTACAATGACTTCCAACAGACTGGCAACCCATTCCACATTATGATATGTGCCTGCATGTACATATCATATTGTGTTCCCTGATTATGATAATTTGACTTTGCTGAAATATGAGGTATTAATTAAAGTTATTATAATTAATATTCATTATATGTTGTAATTTCCTCAAAAAGCACAGTTATTATATTATCAGTGTAAGATTAATCTTCATGTATTTATTTTCCCACAGATTTGTGTGCCCCAAATCTGGGAACCTCTCATCCTCCAGCCCAACAGTTAAGGATGTCCAATTTAGCCCACTGGGAAGGGGAGGGTCTATTTAGGACAGCCCCATTACTTAGTGTAATGCCTGCATGCATATAACTTATTGTATTTTGTTCCCTGATGATGGCAATTTGACTTTCCAAAATATTGGAAGTATTAATTAAATTTGTATAGTTAGTATATTAGTGTACATTGTAGTTTCCTTAAAAAATACAGTTTCACTGAATGATAATCAGTGATCTGGTTATTTGACGTTGCTGTATGTATGTATGTATATCATTTTTCAGTGTACATCAACAGTCAGTTAAAAAGATGACATTATTATTACATGACAATAAAACATTCTGACAGAGGAAGTGATAATCATTGAAATAGAATCCATTTGCTAAATTTGTACACCTTTAAATACAACAGATGGTTTCATTGTCTTTCTGCAAGCACTTTTCTTATTCTACTGCATCTGACTGAAAAAAAAAAGGTATATATGGACTTATTGCATCATCTTGGAATGCCTTGCATGTCATGTAGCACATCATGACATGTATAGGTCAAATTCTCATTTATGTGGAATTCAACCTTCTGGCCAGACCTGAATTATTCAGTGTAGCCATCGTAAAACTTTGAAATTCAACATGTTTGAAAATAATCACACTCATCTAGTTTAACTTTCAGGCAAAAATATATAAATTAATTCAAGTAAATTTGTTGCCCAGTGCTATTAGCATATAATTAAATGATGATAGATAATAAGACTGGATTTTCAATAAGAAACCTATTTATTTATTTAATTTTTTAATATAATTATTTTTCTATTTTTTCTGTAATTTAAAGTTAATGTTGGTGAAAAACCAAGTCCATTTAAAGCTCTCAGAAGCCAAGAATTTGTGAAATTAAGAAAAGCCATTGAATGTGGTGATGCTGAATATTTCAAGGATGCTGTTTGGTCAAATCCTCGTTATTTGATTAGCAGTGGAGATACCCCATGTATATTACAGGTATGAGTGTCATATTTCATTTAATTATTGTTGATGTATAAATACAGATATATTCAGCAATTCGCCGAGGATTGTGTGTGTGTGTGCATGCTTGAAAACTATAATGGATAACAAATGAACAGTAAAATTAACAATTTTTTCCCCATAAAAATTAATATGATGAATGCTGAAGATTTAACAAATACAGTTCATTCATCCAATTTTGCTTATGCCATTTCAAAATCATATCCTAAAACAAATGGAAAATATGAAGAGTGAATTGACCTAAGGTCTGTTTTAGCAGTTCAATGATAATTTGATTTATATAGATTTATTGTTCAGTCTGACTCTCGGATAAGAAGAAAAATGTATATACTAATAGAAATGCTATCGGATCCTTCAATTTTTTGAACAGTATTTTATGGAGTAGTACCATTTGACATTTCATGACATGTTTGTTGTTTAACATCATTCCCAGATACATTGAAAACATTCTTGTTGAATCAAAACTGCTATAATCTCCATGCTTCACCATGAAAGGTGGCGCTAGTGTCCTTGGTAAATGTGGCGGTCGTGTTTAGCTAGTCTAGAAAACGTGTTTTTAAAGTTAAATATAGTGTGGCTTTTTGTCATAAATTGTGCTGCAGTTGTGCATCGGTTAGATACAAGTGTCCTCCAGTGGTGTTATTGTTTGGAACTGTGTTGTATATATTGTGTTTTCACTGCCGTTTGTTTCACTATTTCAACATATAAAGATGGCATCCAACAAGAAATGTACGTCAGCAGTGCTCAGGACTTCTACTTCTACACGAAAGGCTGGCTCAACGTTAGATTTTTCGCAATGGATGCGTTGCGGAAGCTGCTACATGTATGCGTCGAAGAATGTGAAGGATCTGTGGTCGGTCTGGCTAAATGAGAAGAACAAAAATGTCGACGTATGTGAGAAGTGTTGGGATAGGCTGGAGCATTTAGGAATGGAAGCTGACATTGTGACCGTAGTGGAAGAACTTCGGCGGGAGTTTATGAAAATGAAAAATGACCTTCATCTTCTTCATGAGGAAGTGCTCGGTAAGGAGATACTGGAAGTTAAAGGCTGAGTTTAATGTGTTAAACAGAGAAATTAGGACTATAGAGGTTACTTTAGCTGAAGTAACTAGAACAGGATTATATATATGGGTGAGTCTTTGGTGAATGATGCAGTAATAAATAGTATGGGAGTGATTGGGAGTCAACAAAATAAAGCCACAAGTGGCCTACAAGAAACGAGATGTCGTGAGAGTGGGGGGGTAAGTAATAGAGCGTTGAGTAATGAAGCTGGGAGAGTCATGCTGAATAGTGTAGAGAATGAGTCCATGAGTGTGGACTTGAATGAATTTAAGAGTGGTAAGATAGATGGTGATTCTATGATTAAGGGTATGGAGAGTGGTATGCATGAGGAGTGCTTGGCTGGTGGGACAATAGAATAAGTGGCTTTAGCAATAAAGAGAGGGCATGAAGCAGACAAGATGATAGTTATGGTGGGTACGAATGACCTGAGAGGTAGTATAAATCGGGTAGGAAAAGATTTAAGAACATTATTAGATATTGTTAAGAGGAAAAGTGTCAATGGGAGGATAGTGTGTGTGCTGCCTCGTTTTGACAATTACGAGTTAAGTAGACAAGCAATGATAATGAATGATATGATTGCAAAAATGTACAAAAAAAGAGGTCTGGAATTTGTTGATGTTTGGAGTGTATTTGAAGGAAAAAGGCAGTTGTATGCTAGAGATGGATTGCATCTTAACATAGAAGGACATAAGCGATTGAAGAAGTTATTGTTTTCTGAACAAGTTGAAGTTATTGGGCAGGGAAACTAATATTGAAAAGGTTGAGTGTAAGAGAGAGAAACTTTAGCACTGATTGTATATTTATTGATCCTTATATGCAGAATAAATTGCAGAAGAGAGGGGATAAAAATCGGCATGGGACTACGGAAGTTAGTGACTTATATATCAGTTCTAAAGCCGGTACAAGATCTAGAGGGAATCTGCAATTTTTGTATACCAATGCTAGAAGCATTCGAAATAAGAGAGAAGAATTTTTGGCATTAGTCAGTGCAATCTCACCAAAAGTTGTAGGCATTAGTGAAACTTGGCTGTCAGCAGAAGATGTGGTCACTGGAATTGAATGTGATGGGTACAGTATTTTCAGGGAGGATAGAGAAGATAGAACAGGGGGAGGAGTACTGTTGATGATAGCTGATGTGTTGCAGCCAAAGAAAGTAGTATATCAAGATTGTAGACATGTGAATGAGAGTTCATTTGAGGCAGTCTGGTGCGAAATAGTGACCAATGCAACCAAATATATAATTGGATGCTGCTATAGGCCAGGAAGTACAGGGGGAGATATTGAATTCATGCATCAGCAAATTAGTGCAATGAGTGAAGGCTTGGTGATTATTATGGGGGATTTTAATTACGGTGATATCAATTGGAAGGAGGAAATATCACGTAGCAAAAAGGAAAACGAGTTCATACATCTTCTACAAGATAATTACTTGAAACAGCACATAACTGAAGGGACACATGGTGTGAGAGTGTTGGACCTGGTTATTGGTTCAGAGGTTATATGCATAAGTAAGGTGTCCTCATTACCTCCAATTGGTGAAAGCGATCATGTGGTATTGACTTGGGAGGTTGCAAAATCTGTGGATTTTTCTGTTAAGAAGTGGTATATATGGAACTACAGGTTAGGAAATTATAACAAGCTTCGGAGTGAGCTTGCAGCCATCCCATGGCAGAACATATTGCAAGGGAAAGATGTTAGCAGTGCATGGGATAAAATCAGTGGGTATCTGAGGAAAGCAATATCAGATTGTGTCCCCATGGTCAGGAGGTCAAACAAGGCAGGCGTTAAATGGATGAGTAGTAGCATCAAGCTTGATCTGCAAAAAAAGAAAAGGTTATGGAGAATTTACAAGGAGAAAGGCAACCAGTACATCCATGAGCAGTACAAGGCTCAAGCTAGGAAGGTTACCAGCATAGTAAGAAAAGCTAAATCAGATTATGAGAAGACCTTAGCCAAAGAGATCAAGGGTAATCCCAAAGAGTTCTTCTGCTATGTGGCAAGTAAGAGGAAGAATGACTTCAGAAGGATAACTTTAGTGGGTGCTGATGGTATTGAGGTGACAAAATCAGATGTAATAGTCGAGTTACTGAGTGATCACTTTTCAAAAGTCTGTCACCCAAGTGAGGATATCTCTATACCTGTAGCAATACCTAATGTGAGAATTGAAGCTAAAGAATCAGAGGTATTAAATATATTGCAAAATTTAAATGCGAACACTGCTGTAGGCTTAGATGGAATATCAGCTCGGGTGTTGCTTGAATGTGCAAATGAATTGTCAACCCCCTCTTACTTGGATATATAATACCTCATTTAATACCTACCGCAGTTTGAGCTCTGGTATGGTCCCTAGGGAGTGGAAGTTAGACAAAGTGGTTCCTTTGCATAAGGGTGGCTCTAAAACTGCGGTAGTTAATTACAGACCAATCACCATCTCAGGAGTAGTGGTAAAAGTATTGGAAAAGTTGGTTAAAGACAAAATTCAAGAATGGATGGATCAGGATATGATACTCTATAGAGGCCAACATGGTTTTGTTAAAGGTAGATCCTGCCCTAGCAATCTATTAACTATTCATAATAGAATAACATTTGAGTTGGACAAAGGAGGCTATACAGTGGTACTTCTGGATTTTGCTAAGGCTTTTGACAGGATACCCCATAGAACACTGTTACGCAAATTGGAGCAGATGGGAATGGATATTAAATTGGTGGTATGGATAGGAGAATGGCTCAGGGAGAGATACCATAAGGTGGTGTATGGAGGAGCTGAGTCCAGAATGAGGCAGGTGACCAGTGGTGTGCCTCAGGGCTCTGTGCTTGGGCCAATGTTGTTTAATTTGTATATAAATGATATAGGAAATGGCTTAAAGGGAGATATTCAGTTGTTTGCTGATGATGCAAAGTTGTGTAGCGCAATAAAAAATCAAGCTGATGTTGAAAGTTTGCAGGATAATTTAAATAAGCTGGTAAAATGGGCAAAAGATAATGGATGTCAGTTCAATGTAGAAAAGTGTGAAGTCATGCATTTTGGGATTAAAAGATTACCAGCTGTGTACTACATTGATGGAAAGGTACTCCAAGAGATTGATGAGGCTAGAGACTTAGGGGTGTTGGTAGATAGGGAGATGAAGTTCAGAGGACACATTGCTAAGGTGTCCAAGATTGCACATAGGATTACTTGGTTGCTGAGGAACACACTGACATCCAGAGATAAAGAGGTTATTATTCCCCTTTATAAAGCATTGATACTTCCACATTTGGATTACTGTGCTCAGGTCTGGTCACCTGGATTCCTTGGAGATGAGGAGGCTGTGGAGAGGATTCAGAGAAGAGTGACCAAGTTGGTGAGTGATATAAAAAATGCCCCCTACATTGATAGATTGAGAGCTTGTGGATTGCAGAGATTGGTTGATAGGCGAAGAAGAGGGGATATGATAGAAACATTTAAATTACTGAAAGGTTTTTATAGGATTGATGCAGGAGAAATGTTTCAGCTGTGTGATGGTGATGGAAGAACAAGAGGTCATCTCTGGAAATTAAAGAAGAGTGTGGTGAACGAGTGGAATTCATTGCCTGACTTAGTTGTGAGCTCTTCGTCTGTAAATGAATTCAAGAAGAGATATGACAGATATTGTTTTGCTAGTTTGGGTCTCCCGCAATGAGTCTACTGACTCCATGGAGATACCCGTAATAATAATGAAAAAAAAAAAAAAATACAGTTTACTCTTCATAGTAGTCACTTGTTCCTAATGTTTTGTCCATCTATTATGCACTTTGGTAATCTTCCAAACATTAACATATGGGGGGGGGTGACAGTGATAAATAACATTTGCACTCTTTGCTTAGCCCATTTATTTTTTTCACCTTTTTTAAGTCATTGTGCACAGTCAACTTTCACTGTACTGCTAGAGTGAACTTTCTCACTATAACAAGATACTAAAGCATCCCAGTCAATGCTCCAGAGTATTGATGTTAGACTAAAGAAAATTTACTATTTTAAACCTTTTGCTATCACAGACATAAAATGCTTTGCACACAATATAGTATAATGTGAAAAAAAAGAATTTTGATACAATTTACCTCCTTTAGCTACTGAAAGTTTGTTTAGTTATAAACAAAATTTATTTGTTCATATGAACAGTCAGTTTTGAAATTTTACTGTTTCGTTCTGTTTAGTTATGAGCTACACCAAAATGACCATTGCATTTATTTACATTATTTAAATAATTAGGGGAACTTACCTTAGTGCTTAAACCTTATGTAACGAAGAAATGCTATAATTTCTCTTCTTTTCATGACAAATTAAAAAATATAACTTTTTTTTTTTCTTTTCGCACTATGAAAAGCTCTTTCTTACCATTTCAAATAGTGAAACCAGTGCATAAGTGGAAATGATAATGGATATCATAGATTATTAGCTGTTTGAGAGAAGAGAATATCAAGAAGGAGAATTGTGGTTGTCAAATACACGAAGATGCAACAGAAATTAGAAGTTGGAAACGGATTCCAGTATGAGAACAGCCACCAATAGTTAATAGCAATTAAGTCACAAAAATATTCTGATAATGTGAATTAATTAAAGATTGAGATGAGAAATAAAGTTGCGAAATTTAGTATAGTTTTTGTCCATATACGACTTGCTCAGTTGACATGGCGAAAGAATCTTTGTCTTTTTAAATAGAAGTGGGTTTAGTAGAGCTCTGTTTATGAGTTAAAACTTTTGCTACTGCTTTATTTAAGATCCTCAGGCTTTAATTAAGATGCAGGATGAACTACATCACAGAATGTTGTTCTGCAGGTAGGAGTGATTTCTATCTCCTCCTGCGTGAATTCAAGAGAGAGTGGGAGTTCTGCCAAAGGCATGAACCTAAAATTCCAGATTTTTGTCAAAAAAGGACAGAAATTTTTGGATTATATAATTGAAAGTGGCATTGTAGAGAAAGTAATTTTCATGTTTTTCTTGTTGTGATCTGAAGTGCATATATTGATGCCAGCTTGGTATATATTGGTTTTAATGATTTTATGTTATATATATTTAAGTGTTTTTTTCTAAATGAAAGATATTTGTTTAGCTATAAAGATCTCTGAAGGCTCAGTTTCTTAATCATTTACATTATTAATATGGTTAAGTAGATAAGTTGTACATGTATGTATAGTAGCCTGGAAAATGTAGCTGTGTGCATCTTGAGAATAGATAGAAAGTTGATTTATAATTTAGTTTTAAAGTTGAGTTAAACTACTTAGAATTTAGAAGATATTATTATCATCAACGGACCTCCAAGCAGACGAGATTCATTGCGAGAGGTCCCACTCACATGCACAGTTCATCATACCTTGACTTAAATGCATTCACTGGCTTAGCACTTGCCACACCCTCTGGCAGTGCATTCCAATCACCCACCACTCTCCATGCAAAAAATCTACTCCTCATTCCCTTGCTCACACCTGCCTTTATACAGCTTCCAGCAATAGCCTCTCATTCTCCCCTGGTAATTATCCCTTACCAAATTATATGCCTTGATCATGTCTCTCCTCTCCCTTTTATCCATTAAGCTCTGTAATTTGCATTCTCTCAATATGTCCTCATATTCCACATTCTATAAACCGGAAGCCGACAAATCATCTCTGAACCCTCTCCAACATCTCGTTATCCCTTTGAAAACTATGGCAACCAGATCTGTTCCTAGTGATCCATATATGAACTGATCAAAGCCTTGTACAGTGGAATCATAACATCCTTACTTTTAACATGAGTGTTCTGTGAATCATTCCTATAATCCACTGTGTTGTCCTCACAATTTTAACAAAATGTCCATGAAATTTCAAATCCCTATCTACCATCACCTGCAGATTTTTCATCTCCACCACCTGCTCTAAAATACCCCTACCACATACAAATATACAGTTGAATTATACAAATTACTAAATTATAATGTATGATGGTGAAGTCAATATGATGTATCAGAATAAGAATACTTTAGAGTTCAGTTATTTTAATAATTATTAAGGAAATCATAGATACAGAAATGCAGTAATCTCTTATTTAATCAACTCTAAACATAAGATTATAGTGAATTACCTTTACCACAGCATTGTATTTATGAGCTTTGGTTGACTTCCAGTAGTTTTTGATAGTTAACAAGTCTGTTATACATTTTGCTCTAGTGATTTGAGTTTGTTAATATTAACTGAATTAATTTCAGCTCTTCTGATTATGACAAACACTAGTTTGACTACATTGGTTTCCCAATGTAGTCAAAATGTCCAGTTTTGATTCTTATATACATAAGAACAAGAAACAGAAGAGAAACAAGTTCTTCTACTATTGATTCTTATATAGAAAATGCCTAAGAGACCATAGGACATGTTTGTTAATAGACAGTTTGCTTTGTGAATTTCCTTTATTATTACTGAAAGAGAACTCCAGGGAGTCAGGGACTCATTGAGAGACTACTATATGCACTAGCTGCTATACTTGTTCTTGAATTCATTCATTCACACTGCTTGCACACAGACATAACATCCAGTGGCAATCCATTCCAATCATGCCACGCACCACTCTACGAGAGAAAAATCTTGCCCTCACCCCACCCCCTTCTTAGCAGCATTCATTCTTAGTTTTCAATGATACCCTCTTGTCCTTTCCCCACCCTCCATAAATTGAAAGATTCCATCAGTTGAAATCCTGTATGACCCTTTCAGAAGTTTGTAAGTCTCAATTATATCACTCCTCTTTCTCCTGTTTGGTAGTGTCTGCAGTCTACAAATTCTCAATCTGTCTTCATAATCAGTATTCCACAATCCTGATATCATTTTTAACACTCTCCTTTGCACTCTCCAACATATCAGAATCACAATGGAGACCAGACCTGTGCACAATAGTCCAAGTGAGGTCTTATCAAGGCCTTGTAAAGAGGCAAAATGACATCCTTATTTTTACTTGTGAAAGTTTGTTTCAGCATTGCAATTATCTTTTGAGTTATATTTGCAATCTTTGCTACATAGCCTCTGAACTTCAACTTCCTATCTACTAATACACCCAAGATCTCTAGTCTGATCAGTTTCTTCTAGCACAATCCCACCAATAGGCACTTTAGCACAGCAATTGTGCCTATGGGGGCTTTAAGTTATGATTTAAAAACTCAGAAAACTCAGTGTCCACGCTGTTCTTCATTAGAAATAGTTGATGCCAAGCTTCAGTTGTTTTTGATATGTTTTTTAAAGCAGATATATGCTACCATAAAAAAGTACTGGATATTTACCATAAAACTCAAATCGATGTAACCTGGAATCCTGCACTTCTTTTCCTCATAATATATATGAATTAGTCCTCACTGTTGTTAGAAGTGATTAACTGTCAGTAATTCATCTGCTGATGTGCACATGAAGCAGTTTGATTTTTTCCTGTGCTCTCAACTTCAACACAAGACAGCAGGACCAGGTCTGGAAAATACTATAAAGTTTTAAGCAGCTTTCTTAAAAACATGACTGGAAAGAACTATTTATTATTCAGTCAAACTTTGTTTCAAGAAACTGCAGAAAAACCATTCAAAGCGACTGCCACAAATTTATTGAATTAACATAATGTAATGTTAGGTGTGCTAGGACCTAATGTTAAATACTATTTTTAATCCTTTCCCCATCTTGTTTCACTCCATTAAGCCTATAACATGAATAACATTAGGTATTTATAGTTTTAATATTATTGTAAGGTATGGGTGAATAGATTTTTAACACAGATATGTTTCAGTCTTACAAATGCATTATATAATAATAATCATTACCTTTTTTTTGATTATTAATTTTCTAAAACTATCTCCATATTTGAGGTAAGTGTATAAATTTATCTGATTTATCAGATATATTTATACACTTACACAGTTTCATATTTCATATTTATACACAGTTTCATAATTAAGTTGAATATTATTACTAAAATATGCAAATTCTTTCTTGGTGTTGCTCAGTTGGAAATGATATTTGAATAACTCATTGTGCATTCAATATTGTTATTAATAAATTAAGGCTCTTAAGAATGTTAAGAGAAATTTATTTTAAAACTATTAATACATTTTGTTAATTCATTTTAACAAAATAAATGTCAAATTTGAAAGCAATATGTTGAGGTATAAAGAAACTTATTGACACACTGGC
This sequence comes from Typopeltis vanoorti, assembly GCF_054136105.1. NCBI lineage: Eukaryota > Metazoa > Arthropoda > Arachnida > Uropygi > Thelyphonidae > Typopeltis > Typopeltis vanoorti. The sequence continues at coordinate 92,895,347 of NC_143554.1, forward strand.
ATGTAGCTTTATATATATATATATATATATATATATATAAATATATATATATATATATATATATATATATATACTGTAAATGTTTAGCAGCAGCAGATAACCAATGACATCAATAAATGAAAAAGTATTGTTGACATTAGAAAACTGCCAGCTTAAATTTTTTTATACACCAGTCATTGAATCATTCCTCTTCATTTTAGAAATGTGGATGGAATTTTTTGTCTTCTATTGAAGACTTCATTTTGATGACCATGGCTTCCTGTCAGGGATTTTTGTTGTACTGGTAATTTTATTTGTGTGTTATATGAGATCTTTCAGATAGTTATGTTATGAATGTAGAAACAGCTGAGAACTAGTGTATAAGATAAATGTTGAACTAGAGTTCAAGAAGTAGGAAGTTTGTTTTTCATAGGTCTGTCTATCTATCTGTCAGTGGCAGTGGTTCAGGCACTTAAGTTCCTATGACCTTTGTATGAGACAGGCTAACTCACCTTTCATTAATAACAATATCAATATTGTTATTAATAAATTAAGGCTCTTAAGAATGTTAAGAGAAATTTATTTTAAAACTATTAATACATTTTGTTAATTCATTTTAACAAAATAAATGTCAAATTTGAAAGCAATATGTTGAGGTATAAAGAAACTTATTGACACACTGGCATGTAGCTTTATATATATATATATATATATATATATATATACTGTAAATGTTTAGCAGCAGCAGATAACCAATGACATCAATAAATGAAAAAGTATTGTTGACATTAGAAAACTGCCAGCTTAAATTTTTTTATACACCAGTCATTGAATCATTCCTCTTCATTTTAGAAATGTGGATGGAATTTTTTGTCTTCTATTGAAGACTTCATTTTGATGACCATGGCTTCCTGTCAGGGATTTTTGTTGTACTGGTAATTTTATTTGTGTGTTATATGAGATCTTTCAGATAGTTATGTTATGAATGTAGAAACAGCTGAGAACTAGTGTATAAGATAAATGTTGAACTAGAGTTCAAGAAGTAGGAAGTTTGTTTTTCATAGGTCTGTCTATCTATCTGTCAGTGGCAGTGGTTCAGGCACTTAAGTTCCTATGACCTTTGTATGAGACAGGCTAACTCACCTTTCATTAATAACAATATCAATATTGTTATTAATAAATTAAGGCTCTTAAGAATGTTAAGAGAAATTTATTTTAAAACTATTAATACATTTTGTTAATTCATTTTAACAAAATAAATGTCAAATTTGAAAGCAATATGTTGAGGTATAAAGAAACTTATTGACACACTGGCATGTAGCTTTATATATATATATATATATATATATATATACTGTAAATGTTTAGCAGCAGCAGATAACCAATGACATCAATAAATGAAAAAGTATTGTTGACATTAGAAAACTGCCAGCTTAAATTTTTTTATACACCAGTCATTGAATCATTCCTCTTCATTTTAGAAATGTGGATGGAATTTTTTGTCTTCTATTGAAGACTTCATTTTGATGACCATGGCTTCCTGTCAGGGATTTTTGTTGTACTGGTAATTTTATTTGTGTGTTATATGAGATCTTTCAGATAGTTATGTTATGAATGTAGAAACAGCTGAGAACTAGTGTATAAGATAAATGTTGAACTAGAGTTCAAGAAGTAGGAAGTTTGTTTTTCATAGGTCTGTCTATCTATCTGTCAGTGGCAGTGGTTCAGGCACTTAAGTTCCTATGACCTTTGTATGAGACAGGCTAACTCACCTTTCATCGAAAGAGACCAGATAAAGGTTCCTCACATCATGGACGGGAATTGAACCCAAGTCTTTCCGACCAAAGGGCTTCTTCATCTTAACCGACTGAGCCTCCGACTGGATGCTCAGCTTTTCCTAGGTATGAACCATTAAAAATATGCTTCGTTGATTTATACCGATTGATCTATCCTGACTGAGCTATGGAGGCTCAGCTTTTCCTAGGTATGAACCATTAAAAATATGCTTTGTTGATTTAATATTGATAAATATTATAGAGAAAAATGCTATTCCTATGTGCTTCATCTGCTGATATTAAATTCAGAACTAGCCAATATAATGCTGGCAATAAAATAGCAAATTATTATTATTATTAAGAGAGACTTCAAAGGAGTCAGAGACTCATCAAGGGAGGCCACATACTATATGCAACAACTACTATACTTGTTCTTGAATTCACTGACACTGTTTGCACACACAACGTTCAATGGCAATCCATTCCAACCATGCCATGCACCACTCTATGAGAGAAAAATCATCCCCTCACCCACTTCTTAGCGCCATTCATTCTTAGTTTCCAGTGATGCCCTCTTGTCCTTTCCCCACCCTCCATAAATTTAAAGATTTCATCAATTGAAATCCTGTATGACCCTTTCAGAAGTTTGTAAGTCTCAATTATATCACTCCTCTTTTTCCTGTTTGGTAGTGTCTACAGTCTACAAATTCTCAATCTGTCTTCATAATTGGTATTCCACAATCCTGATATTCATTTTTAACACTCTCTTTTGCACTCTCTCCAACATATCAGAATCACAACAGAAACCAGAAGACCTGATCTGTGCACAATAGTCCAAGTAAGGTCTTATCAAGGCCTTGTAAAGAGGCAAAATGACATCCTTATCTTTATATGTGAATGTTTGTTTCAACATTGCAATTATCTTTTGATTTATATTTGCAATCTTTGCCACATGGCTCCTGTACTTCAACTTCCTATCTACTAACCACTCCAAGGTCCCTAGCCTCATCAGTTTCTTCAAGAATAATCCCACCAATATTGGATATCTAATCATGCCGAAGTGAATGACTTTACATTTACTGACATAGAACTGACATCCATTTTTCCTTGTCCACAATTTCTGCCTATTCAAATCATTCTACAAGTACTGCATATCAGCAGCATTCTTGATTACCCTACGTAGCTTTGCATCAACAGCAAATAGCAAATAGCTGTGTGTTGCTTGTCAAATCCTTCCCAATATCATGAATGTATAGATTGAATAACAATGGACCAAGCACTGATCCTTGTGGTACACCACGTTACTTTAAATCTTGCAGACCCACACCCCCTGTATTCCACTTTTTGATATCTTTCAGTCAGCCATTCTCTTATCCATGCTAATACCAAACCCATATTCTCCAGTTTACCATGCTGTATTCTGTCAAGCCTTAGCAAAATCTAATATTCATGGTGTATCCATTCCCCTTGTCTAGTTCAATGGTAACATTGTTATAGAATGTGAGCAACCTACTAAAACATAACCTTTACTTAGTAAGCCCATGTTGCTCATTGCAAAGTAGAGCTTCACTCTCAACCCATTTCTGAACTCGAGCCCTAACCAATTTTTCCGAAATTTTCACTGCCACTCCTGAGATACTAATTGGTCGATAGTTTGATACATTGGTCTTTGCTCCACCCTTGTGCAATGGAATTATCATACGTTCTTTCCATTCCTGCAGAATCTTCCCTGTTCTGAGACTCATATTAAACATCCTGGTCAAAGGAATAGCCAGTTCAACTGAACACTCTTTTAGCACACTTGCTGATATCCCATCACTCCCTATTGCTGAATTCTTATTCAGTTTGTGCAACAGCTCTAATATCTCGTCCTCATACACCTGAGTTTCTTCATCCAGTGAAGAAGTAGCATTGAGCTCAATGTCACATACACTAGGTTGATAGCTTTAAACAAAATGGGCACTCCTTAGTTGAACAACCTCTTCTGTCTGTAACCATCATGCCATCTGCATTTAGAAGGGTTATTCTTTCATATTCATTCTTTCTTTTAGTTGCAGCATATCGATAGACTTCTTGTTGGTTGTCTTTAGCATGCAGAGCTATTTTCTTTTCATACTCAGACTTTGCTTTCTGCACAACAATTGTGACTATTCTAGTACTGCTTATAACTTTCATAACGGAGATCATCCTTATGCACACGGTATTCCTTCTGCATCATCCTTTTCATACGAATCTCTTGCTTAATAAGATTACACATACATTTGACTCCTATTCTATTTATTCTTTGAACTCTTGGAACACACTTTGATATTGCTTAAATGCTTCCCATGCACTGTCAATATTCTACCCATCCAGCAACTGATCCCATTCCACTGAACACAAATAAGAGAACATTGGCCAAATAGAGCCTAATATTCTTTCATAATGGTGTTAGTTAATAGAAACACTCTTCATAACACAAATTTCATCATCAGTTCTTGATATATATATATATATATACACACACACACACACACACACACACACATACCCTCAAGTGTTACAGAGGATTAGATTGTAAACATCAGTATATTAATACAGATGTTCTGTAGTATTTAATTAAACAAAAGCAAACTTAATTCTGTTTTAAATTACTAGTTTCTGTTAGCAACTTTTATACTGTGTAGAAAAGTAAGTGCAGTTGATTGTTTATATATATATATATATATATATATATAGTAGTTATGCATTATTAATATATCATGTTTACATATATTGTTTATTTTTTAATGGAGTGAATGAAGTAGAAAATTCACTTGTAAGTTATGTATCCCAAATAAGGCTTACAATTTAATGTTTGTGTACATTTAAAAAGACATACTTAGTTCACTGAAAGTTATCATTTTCAAGCAAAACACCGTGAAGATAACATATAGTGGTGGTGACCTGTCTCACTTCATGACTGAACAGAAACTGGAAGTATTATGCACACTAGCACATGCGTGGATGATAAAAATACATAACTAGTAAACAGTGGAGGTAATGGCTGTGAGAGAGATATGAAAGAATTTTTGGAAGTTGGTGGAAAGTTCTATTAGTAGTAGTCTTTCATTAAGAAAAAAGATGTTTTAAAAGTTTTTAGCTGTTGTGTAAGAAATTAAAGGAACTTCAGAGCATAATAAATGAAATTTCTCATATAGAAGTTAAGTACAACAAGTAGAATTTTAAGTGTTTGATAATTTTCCATGGAATAGGAAGAGGGAAAAAAAAGGTGTGAATCTTGAAGGAGAAAGAACATTTTATATAATTTTTCTAGTAGGCATTTAAAGGAGGAATGCTAGACATTATTTGAAATTGACAATGTTATTGTCCTAGTGTGAATGTTGTATCTTTCACTATGCACTGGAAACTTAGTCCTTTTCAAGACTTTCATAAGAGAAAAGTAGTTTCCAGAAAAGCTGAGTTTAAGAGGTTTTTTAGCTGGTATGTTTTGAACTCAGATAAGATGCGATTTATTTTAATTATCTTTTTAAGTATTGGAAAAATTTTTATAAATGGTGCATTCAATAGCAGGGTAATAGCTAAACTAAAAACAAAACTTTTTACAACATGATAGTACTACATAATTTTTTTTAAAATTATTATTACTAATTTCCTATCACCAGAATTTTTTCCGAATTAACCTGTTTTGTCAAGTTTCTAGTATTGTTATATCTTACATTTCAGACTTCTTAATCAATATTAAGTGCATCAGTCTACTTAAATTTTGGTCCTCTGTTTGTTCTTCAATCTGGTATCAAACACCTGTTTTGGAAGTTCTCCATTCTCTGTAAGTGACCGTATCACTTTACATTATATGTATACTCATGTGCTTAACCATTACATTACATCAAGTTCCTTTCTAATATCTTCATTTTCAGTATGGTTACATAATTAATGCAATTCTCTGTGGTTCTGAGAGCTACATTACAAATAAAACAGATGAAAGACTAGTGAAGTGAGAAGGAAGTGAGAGTTGGGCAAGAGGGGTGATTACCATGGTGAAAAACGAAATCAGGTTATGAGAGGAAATTAGCTGAGCAGGCCAAAGGAATTCCCAGAGGGTTCTTTCACTGTTACATGATGAGAAAGGAAGAATAATCGTGGAAGGACAACTTTAATGAAACTTTGATAGTAAGTAGAGAACAGAAAAAGTAGTTGATTATCGAATTATCTTGTAAGTGTATATCATCCAGAGAGAAATAATGCAGTGACTGATGTGACAAGGAATGACATGAGAATAAAGATTGATGTGGTGTTTTGGATTATAGAAATTTCAGTGTGAAACAGCCATGGGATTAGATGAGTATCAGTCCAGTGCTACATGAAAGTGCCAGAGAAATAGCATTGCCCTTCGCCAAACTGTTTAAGTCTCAGCCAATGTTCGCTCTAAGCTGTGCATGTGTGTGCACACACATCATTCATTAAAGGGAAAACAAAATAGATCCATTCTATAAAGGAGGCGACAAGACTGAGGTAGAAAATTATAAATCACTTACTATCTCAAGCGTGGTAATTAAGGTATTGGAAAAGTTAAGGGAAGATTTTGGGAATGCGTTTGATAAGAATATGATACTGTGAAAAGCTTGGTTTTGCATGGGAGGAAGCCCTGTCTTAGTAATTTACTCACTTTCTGCAAAAAAAAGTGACATCTGAGTTGGATAAGGGAAATGACTGCACAGTGATGTTGCTGGATTTACAAAGATATTTCAGAGGATACTACCATGGAACTCTATTATATAAGAACAAATGGGGATGGACATGAAGTGTCCTCTCAATCTTCTAACATTCAGCACTCTGTAAGTGATACCCTTCAAGGGTATGCCAAACATTATGTGGATATTCACAGCCTCTCTCATTTTAGAGAGTACAATGGGGAAAGCAGTTCTTCATTGTGGCCACCAGATAATATACAGGATAAAATATGATGGCAATGTTGTTTGGGAGGCTGTGCAGTAGTAGTATGTGTGTGGGGGAGGAGAAGGACGTAGCCAAAACCAAGTTATGGCATAGAGACTGGATGTCCTCTGTATGGGAAGTATAGAGCATGATATCAAACTTAGATGTGTCACTCTGGTTATAAAAACTTAACTTTACATTAAAAAAAAAAGTCCCTTGTCTACCAAATTTGTGATATAAATGCCAACTTAAATGTTCACCATTACCAACAGATATTCAGACCTGATTTCCTGTTCTTGACCAGATCCCAAATTACTAATATAACAACTACTATCCAGATAACACTCCATGATTCCTTTTGCCACAAGGGTATTACTTCTCTTTTTGTTTATCTGGATATTCCTAGCCAGAGGATTCCCAATCTAGAATTTCTGTGGCTATAAGATTTCCTTTCCTGATTATGGATCATTCAACTTCTGTCTTTACCATTCCCCATTTCTGAAAATCATTCTGACCTCTTGATCCTTGAAGCTTGATTTCCTGCAGTTCAATTCTCTAATAGTGAAGTCATCTTCCTTGGTAATTTTAATGTCTGCAACCCCAACTGGTTCACTTTTTCTGATTTCACTAACCAAAGCGGAGAATGAGCTAAAGTATTTGGTTTTAGCAATGACTGAAAGCACTTTGTTCATCTACTAATTAAATTAGTTGACAATCTCTCCACTCAACCAAAACCGGATCTTAACCAGTTCTCTCCTTTTTTTTTTTATTTTTTAGATGCACTGTTGAGGTTACCTCTCCTACTGGTAATTCAAATCATAATTCATAATCTCACACAAGTTTCATCTCAAATGGAACACCCTTTCCTTAACTATTCATAACCTCATGTCCTTTGGCACTACATCAGTACTAAGTGGGAAGATCTAAGACTTCTACCTTTCATGGTCATTTCAGTGTTCCTGTTCTCCAGATGCTGATATTCATTGTGCTTGTGTTATGAAATGATCAGTGCTGGAATGGAAGCCTTCATTTCCCACTCTGTTCAAAATTCCTTCCCAAATACCATACTATGGCTTTTCAAAAAAGTGTGCCAAGGTAGTACAAGAGAAACAGCATGTCATAAATGGCCTAAGGGAAAAAACTCCAGCTTCACTCATGGCTTACATCAATTTCTGCAACACCTGCAAATCATCATGAGCAGGTCTGTTTGACTTTGAAAGGGTGAAATGTAGAAAACTCGATTCCTGCACCACTGATAGCCTTGCCTTCAAATCCTTTGCATAAGTTAAGTACAATTTCTGTCCATCTGTGTGTCTACTCTTTGCTCACCTAGAGATAGCATCACACAGCATCACCTAGTGATAGAATTGACCTCATGAGCATCTTTCTTTTAGTAATCACTATGTGGCTAGTAAAAGAAAAAATGTGCTCATCTGCTGTCAGCAGTACCTCTCCTGCTATTCTGTCTTCTCTATCCTCCCTGAAAATACTAAACTCTTCATATTCTGTCCTTCTAATTGCATTTTCTACTGTTAGCCATGTCTCATTAATGCTTAAAACGTTTTGTGGGTTACACTAACCAATGCCAAATCCAATTCAAAGGATGCTGTTGTTCCTAATACTTGTTGCATTAGTATATAGAAACTGTAGCAATGCTTTTCACTACCATCTATCTTTACTTCCTGAATTGACTACCTATTCGATGTTTTTGCTTGAGAGACTAGAGTCTGCATTTGTTGATTATTCACATTCACCGACCCTCATGGTGCCTTTACACACTCACCTGTATCCAACCTGTTTGGTTATGTTTTCTTGACTTTGCTTAGCATTCTTGATGAACAGAACTCTCTAGACACACTTGACACCAAAACCATTTAAGTGCAGACTGTCAACATTATACAAATCCTTCTTTCTGTCAGACTCAGACCATAGGTCCACAAGGTCTACAAATCCTACATCATTCTTTCTACACAACCTACATCATGAGCACTGAGCTCCTCCTCAGTTCACCTCTATCATGGTATGGCAGGATACTTACAATCTTCACCTTGTCGCTCTTCCAAATAAATAGAATTTTGAGCTCACCCAGCACCTAGTGGCTGTGATTGGTTATTGTGTCAACCAATCCAATTGAATGTTGTCACTTGTCACTATATCCAATGGCTTTATTACAAACAGCTGTTACACATGTTTTCTGGAACTGAAAATTTCAAAGTGGATGTTAGGAGAAAATTTTTCTTTTGCTTGTGCAGTATAGCATCTGTTGAGGTTGCAAAGTTTTTTAATGGTTATAGAGACATTTTTATTCTAGTCTTCAGAAACAACAGACACTAAAAAATATTTATTCCTGAAGAAAAATGAATATTCTGTGTATTATAAGACGTTGTTGAACTACAGCAAAATACCTGCACATGTGAGATTGATAAGACTACTGATACTAAAAAAAAAAAAAATAATAATGAATTTTGGATTCCCAAAAGTGTGAATAATTTCGATAATGATTGGATGGTATGTATACTGAGTCTCAGTAAACAAAATAAAATTCTTGGAAAACAGAGCGAAATATACATAACGTGCAACAAATTTTACGAGATGATTTGCTGCTCCATCAAACCATATTTATTCTTGCAAAATACTCTCTTTCTCTCATAAGTTTTTTTTTTTTAATTATGCCATCATAAATTCACTTATTTATGTTTAGAATTTATAGTATCTTGCTATTCGCTTTACCCAGCAACTTATAGTTCACACATATCACAAATGATAATTATTAATTATTCTTTACCATTAATGAAAGTGTTTCTACTCACACTTATTTCGTCCTATTTTCACGTCTTATAAATGATGGTTCACATATTTTCATCTTTGAGTATTTCAAATATACCAACCAAATATAGCATTCTCCTGCATTGTTGTTTTCTAATCAATCATAAAACAGATTGTTCCCCCACTCTACGCAGAAGTATTCAAAGTTATCTTGCAATTAATTGCATTGAACCAATTAAAATGAGTGCTGATGCACTATGCCCTCTCAAAACTTTCATACATCTATAAAATGCAATCCCACGGTCATGGGCATCTGCTGGGGGGGGGGGGGGGCACTCCCGAGGAGATTTATATTTAATTGATTTGATTTGATTTATAATTAAATCAATAATTATAAAAATTTATTGATGTAATTATTTGTCTCCAAGCTCCCCCCCCCCTTCCTGGAAAACATGACAGCACACCCAACTGAAATGGGCACACGACGCCACTGATATAGGTATACACACACACACACACACACACACACACACACACACACACACACACACACACACACACACACAGTGGAGTCCAAGTTAATCGGGACTAGATCATTAGTCCCAGTTATGCGAAATTTTATGGAAAAAGCTAAAATATCACAAAAAGTTAGAAATGTTTAAAAATAGACAAACTTTCAGTATACCTTTTGTTAACCATGTTTTTATTTAAAAAAAACAAACAAACTAAGAGATACTGACACATATTTGTTAGTATTCCAAAAAAATTAATTATACATAGACATCTATCAAAGAATCATATTTTCTTTAAAAATTATTTTGGAGAAATTTATCAAGTGTACCCTGACGTGTCCCTTTCTAGAACTGCAACTGAACAAAATCAGCACAGGTTTCTAATTCAGATAAAGGACTGCCTTCATCATCTTCTTGCATAAAGTAGCATCATAATTCAGCAATAAATTTCCTGCTTCTTGGTTAGTCACTCACTCATGTTCAGATGTGCCATCCATTACCTTCCTTGTCTTCCAAGTTCTTTAGGTGTTTTGTTGCAATTTGTTCAACAGTTGCATTCTCACAGTCTTCATTTTCATTGAAGGCTATTCAGTCAGTGCATAAAAACTTTCGCTGATATGTTACAGTTCCAAAATGATTTCATTTTCATTATCAGTCATATCTGGCATTTTCTGGTCTGAATTCTTAAAACCACAATGAGCAAAGCAGTTTGGAATTGTTTTGTTTCTTGCTTCTTGCCAACTATCTGCAACAAATTATATTGTCTATAAAATGGTAACTCGTGCTCTGATTTCTTTGGCCGTTGAAGATGATCAGTAGATTTTCTTCAGTTGTTTTAAGGATGTAGTGTACCAACCTTATGCAATGCATCTTCAAATTTTTTATGATCCCCATGTCCAGTGGATATACCAGGGACATGGTGTTAGTAGGAAGAAATTCAAGTTGAATGTTTTCAAACAATCTAATTGAGGATGTGCCTCACAGTTGTCCAGCAACAGAGGGAATTATTCTTGAATTTCATTGCAATTTTGCATCCCAACTCATTAGCCATTCCTGAAAAAAACAGAAGTCTAAGTTCTAAACCCTTTAAAGTGGGAGTCGACAACGCTGCACCCGCGAGCGTCATGCCACCTGCAGTGAATTTTTAGTGTGCCCTCAGAGAAATTATTGTAAACTGCTTTATTTTTGTCTATTAAGATGAGAGACCACTGATCATGAGTAGTTTGAGTTGTTGACGTCATCTAGTTATCAATGTGACCTCTCTCACTACCCTTCACACCACTTCTAAACATTGTTAGAACCCTTTGTTTTTTAGTATGTGTGTTTGTTGAATCACTCCCACTACTCAGTGCAAATATAAAATACTTTGTTTACAAAGATATTTTTAACCTTATATATTATTTTTAACCCTTATATATATTTCCTTTCACCTTTATAATGGATAAAGGTGAAAGGAAAAGAACGTACTATTTTAATGACAATTGGGAAGAAGAGGATTGCTTTATCAATCTTAATGGCAAATGTATTTGTTTATTATGCAATGATAGTGTGGCTATTTCTAAAAAAAAGTAATATAGAAAGACATTTCAAAACCATTCATGCCAATTTTAATTTTGACTATCCAGTGAAATCTGAAATAAGAAAAAAAAAAGATTTTATTTTGAAATCATCCATTACTAAACAGCAAAGTTTTTTTACTAAACAGTTTACTAAAAAGCGAGTTAAATAAAATAATGTTAAAATTTATCAAAATATTTGTCAGATTGTCAAAATGTCCTCTCTACTCTATATCCCGGCGGTGACTGACAGCAACACTCTCTGTGCAACTCATTACACATGCACCATCTACAGCAACTGTCCCAATAAAGCGGCAAGGTTGCCCAAATAAGCAAAGCAACTTTGGATTATATTCTCGATTTATTTGTTTCCATTATTCAATATTTGTCCCAAATAAATAGCTGCCCCAATTAATTAGGCATCCATTATCATTTTTTATCATATGTTTATCATTTTTTTTTACTATATAAATAGTAAAAAAAAAATGATAAACATCCTTTTTAAATTTTTATAGATATATATATATATATATATATATTTATCCCATGCAAAAGACTTACAAGAACCTCTAGCATATCAGTGCCGTGTGTGTGTGTGGTGTAGGTGAGGGTTGAGAAAGAAGAAACCTGTTCATTCTTCTTAGAGAGTTGAGGTTGAACTTGTTGGGAAACATCATGAGGAAGGTTGTTCCAGAGGACAGAGGTAGATGGAATAAATGAGGAAGAGGAGAAGCAGGTTCGATGAGTTTGCACTTGTACTGTAAAGAGATGTTGGACAGCAGCTGCTCCTGTTTTAACAGGCCTAACAGCAAGTTGAAAAATGATGTTTGCAAATTCTCTGGAGCAGTGACCATGGAAGCACCATGGAAATACAAAAAAGATTTCATCTGGTCTTCCATCCATATCGTAAGCAATTTTTCCATTTCCCTTAGTGCGCTTTCACGTTTTTTCGTTATTATGGTTATTTTCATGCTGGCTGTTCTTTAACATGTTCTTTTTATATGCGAGGCATCCTTTACTATGATATTTACTGTCAATACTGCAAGACTGAATACATGTACTATACCCGATAAGCTTTGCTCACCTTCATATTTCTTTATTATCCATAATTTCATCTCTAGATCAATTGCAATATATTTGCAATATGGTTTGCTTTTCGATTAAAGGGTATGTTTACCACCAGCCATTGTGAATATTTAGAAAAAAACACTAAACACGTGAAAATAAGCATAACACTGTATAGGTGCATTCACAGCAAGAGATACATAGGAACTGGGACAATGCAGCATGCGGAGCTGAGCAAATTTCTTATGTGAGTACAGATGTTTGCATCTCAGGATCTATTTGTATATAGAAATTTTATTATTTGGAAATGTTTGTTTTTGTGAATAGATCATTTATTTTTATTTCATTCAACTAGAGTAAAACCCCTTTCATTTCTTTATCTTAGCTTCAGTTTGAATATTTAGGCATTTTTTTAAACATAAAGCATCTGGCATGATGAAAGGGGAAGGAGTCTTTTTTTTATGCTGATAATGAAAAGTTGTAATAATAATAATAAAGTAAGAGAATTTACAGCATGTTACTAAAATTATTGAATCTGCAGGATTGCCAAGAATATTTATTAATATTGACATGCATATCTTTTGATTAGGATATAGAAATGATAGATTATTCTTTGGATATGTTGATCAAGAATCTTCCTAACAAGAATCTTTCTGGTTCATACTTTTTTTTTTTTTTTGTTTTGTTTTGAGAGTGGACCAAATGCTAATAATTAACAATAGTGAGTAACATAATTTCTGATCTGTTGGTTCTGGAGAGAAGTTGGCTGTTTGGAATAATTGGATATTAGAACAAGGTTTCATATTAGGTAAGGGTTTGATGTTCAGATAATTATTCATCATGAATTTCATAACTAGGATCCAAACAGGAATTTTGTGTGTTTTAAGAAATAGCATTTAAAAATTTTTTTATTCTTTAACATGTTAGGATTTTTTGTTACAAGTTTGCCAAAATAGCTCTTGGCTTAGCTATATTCAGTGATAAAAAAATGTCAGTTAGAATGAAATTGAATATAAACAGCATCCATAGTTCAATGATGTCTTTTGATTGTAAAATCTTAGGATTAAATCCTATTTAGGATATGAAGATTCATTAGGACTATCAACTGAAGGTGAGACAGATGAGTTCATGTGGAGGTAGCATGGTTTTTTCCTTCCAAGAAATGAGGTTTTTTTATCCTTCTAAGATGAAAATGCGCTCTCATTGCATTCCCTATATAGGATTTTATGAAGCAGAATTACTTTGCTTTAACATGTTGTTGAACATGAACCTGAGCAGGAAATGATAATAAAATAAGAACATCTACAATTCAAATAGTAGTACAGTCATACCCCGACTTATACGAATCCAGAGGTACGTGGTTTCTTATATGTACGTATTCCCGTCACGCCTCACCACTAGTCATATCTTTCTGGTGCCGGCCGCATTCGCCAGTGTCGCACATGCTGTGAACAAGCACTGACGTGTTTCGCACGGTCTTCATTCATACACAATTTATAGTCTACAAACCTTGCGATTGTTTAATGTTATGTTCTTGATAAAAATTTTATCACATAAAAAATAATAATGTCGTCCAAAAGAAGCAAGTCTGATTCTTCTACAGCTAGCAAGAAAAGAAAAACATTCAAAGCGTATTACACACGGCGTTCGTTTGCAAGTCTGAATGAAGCTATGAGGCAAAATGAGCAACTGTCTGTTAAAGGGTTTTGGAAACAGTTTAATGTTTTAGATGCTGTAAGGATTATTGGAGATTGTTGGGGTGTCTCCGATATTGGAGACACCCTTCAGTAGCGAACAGTCTCCAATATCGGAGACTCTTCGCTACTGAAGAGACCGAAACCTCAGATTCAGTTTTACCAAAAAAGCACATTACAATTGCAAAATTAACAGAAGGTCTCGGCTTAATTAAGAAAGGTTTACAGATTTTGGATGACATAGATTCTAACGAGGAACGAATTGTAGCCACAAGGCAAGGAATAAAAAAATCACTGGCTTGTTATGAAGAAATTTTGCGTGACAAGAAAAAGACATTATGCCGTCAGGCGAATCTATTAGATTTTATGAAACCATTGACATCGAAATAACTTTTTTTTTTTATGTACGAAAAACTACAATTATGATTATATTTCTTAAAAAATATAGGTGTTTTTGTAAACCTTTGGTCCCAATTGTATGTTTGTATATATAAATTACATGCAAAATTATACCCCGAGTTACGCGAATTCGACTTACGCGCTTTTCGTTGGTCCCACCTACTGTGTAACTTTGGGTATCACTGTACATGCATATTTAATAAAATTTATTGTTATTATTATTATTACCCAAGACTCCATGGAGCCAAAGACTCATCTAGGAGGTCCTTTTATCATACATATGTACTATACCTGATAGGTATAGTACATGTGTTCAATCCAATGCACCTGCTTTTCACTCCCCTACTCACACCCTTTTTATACAGTTTCCAGGGATGACCTCTGGTTCTCCCCTGATCTCCCACTATTTTCTGTAGAACCTCTCCAGCATTGATCCTATAACAACCCCTTATTAACTTGTAATGTCTATCATATCTCCCCTCCTCCTCCTGTCCACCAGACTCTGCAAGTTGTATCTTCTCAATCTTTCCTCATACTCAACATTCCAGAGGTTAGAAACTACCTTAGACAGTTGCCTCTGGACCCTTTCCGATGCCCCAAATCTGAGCATAATAGTCCATGTGTGGCCTAATCAAAGCCTTATACAACAGAACAAGAATCTCTCTATTTCTACAGGTTAGTGTCCTCTGCATCATTCCCAGAAGCCTTTGTGTTGTCTTCACAATTTTGGCTATGTGTCCCCCTAAATTTCAGATCCTTATCCACCCTCACTCCCAGGATCTCTTATTTCCTCCACCTCCGACAATATATCCTCACCAAGCATAAATGGATTCTGCAATCCATTTTTGTTTTCCAAATTTTAAAACCTTACATTTTGCAACATTGAACTCGTGTCCCCATTCCCAATCACTCAATTTATTCAAGTCTTCTTGTAAGGCCACAACATCTTCTCTACTTTTCATAGTTCGTCCCAACTTTGCATCATCTGCAAACAACTGAATATCTCCATCCAAATCTTCACCAATATCATTAATATACAAGTTAAACAGCAATGGCCCTAAAACAGACCCCTGAGGCACACCAGTAGTAACTTTCCTTTCCCTGGATATCGCTCCCCCATACAGAACTTGTTGATACCTATCAGATAGCCAGTCTCCAATACAATGCACCAATCTAATATCTAATCCCATCCGCTCTAGTTTGACTATCAACTTATCATGCGGTAATCTATCAAAGGCCTTTGCGAAATCTAAGTATATTACTGTATATCCTTCTCCTCTGCCCATGGAAACAGTCACCTTATTGTAATAAATAAGTAGATTACTAAAACATGACCTCCCTTTAGCAAATCCATGCTATCCATCAAAGATAATACCATTGTTGTCAACCCAATTCTGGATCCTAGTTCTCATAAGCTTCTCCAACAACTTAACTACAACACCTGACACACAGATTGGCCTACAGTTTGATGCTTGAGTTCTATCACTCACCTCCTTCATGTAGTGGCACAATCTTGCACTCCTTAGGAACTTGACCCAGTGCAAGACTCGTATTAAAAAAAATGTCTAGGCTGGCGTCAACTCCATGGCACCTTCCTTCAGAATACATGGTGATATATTAGCAAGTCCCACAACCTTATTTACAACTGGTTTGCTCAAACTCCCTATATACCTCTTGCTCAGTCAGTCTCTCTTCTCCATCATCATCAACTGCTCTCAATCTCTCCATGATGTCACATTCACAAGATTGAAAGACCTTTATGAACTGCTCATTAAGTATCTCCACCACACCTTCTGCAACAGCTGTCTCTATACCATTTTCTCCAATCAGTGTCATCCTTCCATAATCATTCTTTCTTTTGTTGGCTACATGTCGAATGAACTTCTTAGGATTCTTTTTGGCTGCATTAGCTAACTGCTGTTCATAGCTACCCTCACCAATCAAGTCACCCACCTTGCCTGGTCTTTGTAGTCCTCATGGAATTGATTATTTCCATTTCTCTTATGCTGTCTCCATAATGACCTTTTAATCTGTATTGCATGCTTACTCTCTTTATTCATCCATTTTACACTTACCTTGTTTAACCTTCTCACCCTTGGAATACATTTAGACATTGCATCTACTAGATAGTTTTTGAAAATCCCCCAAACTGCATTGATCTCTTTTCCAGCTAACTTCTCATTCTATGCTACACCAACAAGCTGTATCTTGAGCTTCTTACCCCCCCCCCCTTGTAGTTCCATATATACCCTTTTCTTATAGAGGTCCTCACACTGCTGGCAACCGCCCAGGTAATTTACAAGAAGATAAAAAGATATTAAGAATACGCAAATTTAGAAATAATTATAAGTACTTGGCAGGGCTCCAGAAACCACTCACTCACTCGCCACAGTCAAGTTATCAGAAGCAAGTGGTGAGTGAATTTTCAGTCTCGTTCTAAATGCATTCAGAATATATCTTTTTGCAGTGAATAATTTACACTTTTCATTTTAAAATATCTTATTCATTGTCAGGTTATTTGATCACTGGTGGAGTCATTGAATTTATTACAGAAGTTTTATTTCCAGAGAATTGGAGATAAAACTTCTGGATTTGAAATAATTCATTTGAATACTACATTGTTTTCCTTTTAAGAAATTTCAAAACCACCTGCAATTTTAGTTGCCTTTTTTTTCTCTAAAAGTCATAATATAAACCAATCATCTTCACTTCTACCCTTTTATCCTCTTTAAGCTTTAGAATCTTGTTTTTTTTCTTTCTATTTGAAAGCCTACAAAAAAAAAAAAAAATGAACAGTCATTAAAAACTCAACCTGCCATGTCTTCAACAGTTCTGTCATCATTGTTGTAACAACAATTGATAACTTTTAAATGTTTTTCTTTCTAAATATCTGCCATTGAGTTACAAAAGGATCACATTGTCAGTTTCATTTCAGTCATGCAGCTAGAAAAATGAGCTGCCATTATGTGTTATATCAATTCTTTCTTTTAAGGTTACATGGTGGTCAGCATTCATAGTAAAGAATTTATGGAGACAAAAACACACATGTTGGAGTAATTACTTTACTTATAATTATGACAATAACATTTGCCATTTTGATCTCTGTATCAAGGTCATCATTAGGAAAACATACATATTCTCAGGACACAAGCTATATGACACTATACAAAAGTAAGATAAATCTAAATGCTTTGTTAATCATTTACCCAGCTTGACCTCTGGTGAAAAAAAAAATTAATAAATAAAAGAGAGATGAAAATATAACTTAATTAACAAAATAAAATACTTTTTTTATACATATCAGTATAATAATATATAGATGATAGGGAGGAAAAAAATCTCTAAATAAAAATAGTGTTATAGCAGAACTACATTAAACACATCCCCACAGTTTTCTTGCATTGGGGTTCTGCCATCGTGTATTGGATGCTATATAGGTTGCAGATGGGTACTCCAGATTATTGGAATTACTAAGCCATCATTCTTGTTTAGATTTGGATGATGTTTTAGCATCTCACTTAGTGCCTTTCCAGTTGATTCTGCGACATGTTTGAAGTGCATGGTTTGACAGGCTTGTTTTACCATAGTGGAGGAATTTAGTATGGTGTTTATATTCATCTTTTCTTATTGGGATGGTGTGCTCTGTTTTCCCTGTGTAGGTTTTAGGTTCACTAATGAATGTACTTCTACAAATCAGTGTCCTCCACATCATTTTCAGAATTCATTATGTTGTCCTAACAATTTTTGGCAGTGTATCCATTTTAGATTTTAGATCCTTATCCACCATCACCCCAAGATCTCTTATTTCCTCTACCTCCAACAATATATCCCCACCAAGTGTAAATGCAAATTCTACATCCCATCTTTGTTTCCCAAATTTTAAAACCTTACATTTTTTTAACATTGAACTGACATCCCCACTCCTGTGCCCATTTACTCAATCTATTCAAGTGTTCTTGTAAGGCTAGAACATCTGCTCTACTCCTCATAGTTCATCCCAACTTTGCATCATCTCTAAACAGCTGAATATCCCCATCCAAAACTTCACCAGTATCATTAACATACAGATAAAACAGCAGTGGCCCTAAAACAGACCCCTGAGGCACACCACTAGTAACTTTCCTCTTCGGGGTATTTCTTCCCCATACACAACTGCTGATACCTATCAGATAGCTAATCTCCAATTCAGTGCACTAGTCTAATATCCAATCCTATTTGCTCTAGTTTGACTATCAACTTTTCATGTGGTAATCTATCAAAAGCCTTTGCCAAATTTAAGTATACTACTGTGTATCCATCTCCTTAGCCCAGTGAAGTGTGACCTTATTGTAATAAATTGATTACTAAAACATGACTTCCGTTTAGCAAATCCATGCTGCCGATCAAAGGTAATACCACTGTTGTCAACCCAATTCTGGATCCTGCTTCTCACTAGCCTCTCCAACACTTAACATCCAACACACAGATAGGCCTATAATTTGAGTTCTTTCACCTCCTTTGTGAAGCAGCACAATCTTGCTTTCCTTCCACTCTAGAACTTGACCTAATGTTAGATCCATATTAAACAAATATGTCAAGGCAGATGTCAACTCCCTGGCACATTCTTCAGAATATGCAGTGATATATCATCAAGTTCTCCTCCTCATCATCATCAAATGCTTTCAGACTCTCTATGATGTCACATTCACAAGATTGAAAGACCTTTATCAACTGAACTGCTCATCAAATATCTCATCTATATTGTCTGCAGCAGTTGTTCTTATACCATGTTCTCCAATGTCATCCTTCCATAATCATTCTTTTTTTTTGCTGGCTACACATCAAAAGAATTCCCTATAATTTTTTTTTTTTTTTTTTTTTTTTTAGCTTCATTAGCTAACTGCTGCTCATACTTCACCTTTGTTACCCTTGCCAACCAAGTTACCCTCCTTGCCTGTTGTTTGTAATCCTCATGGAATTGATTATTACCACTCCTCTTATGTTGTCTCCATAATTCCTTTTTCCTCTGTGTTTAATCTCTTCATCCATTTCACACCTACCTTATTTAACCTTCTTACTCTTGGAATACATTTAGACATTGCTTCTACTAGATAGTTCTTGAATATCACCCAAACAACATTGATCTCCTTTCCAGCCCACTCCTCATTCCATGCTGCACATGCTATCTCTCTCCTGAGCTCCTCATAATCACCAGCCTTGTATTTCCATATATACCTTTTGCTCATGTAAGTCCTCACATAGTTGGCAACCACAGACAA
Source organism: Typopeltis vanoorti (assembly GCF_054136105.1). Taxonomy (NCBI): domain Eukaryota; kingdom Metazoa; phylum Arthropoda; class Arachnida; order Uropygi; family Thelyphonidae; genus Typopeltis; species Typopeltis vanoorti. The sequence goes on from NC_143554.1 coordinate 92,915,268, forward strand.
AATCACTCATGGTCACTCCCACCAATTGGAGGGTGATTTCACACCTTATTTATAACTTCAACATCCTCTAATGAGATGATCAAATCCAAAACCCTCACTCCTAGTGTGCCCTCTTTGTTACATACTGCCTGAAGTAGTTGTTTCTCAAATACTTGAGAAATATATCTTATTGACTGAGAGTTGTTATCTCATCATCCCAGTCTATATTGCCATAATTAAAATCATCCATAATGATCACTCTTATTTGCTTAGCTAATTTGATTATACATGTCATGGTTATTACCATCCACATTATCAAGTCTATAATAACATCCAAATAAGTATTTCATTCTATTCTCTTCTGTAGATCTTGCAATGTATGAAAGAGATGTTTGCAAATGTTCAACTTGATGAATGTTCAACTTGATCAATACCATACGGCCTCTAAACCACTGCCACTATTTTCCTCTTGCATCTCTATCTTATATGGACATAACTCTTTTTCTGTCATCAATAGCACCCCCCCCTCCCTTTTTTACCCTTTCTATCATAACAAAACACATCATACCCTTCCATCTCTCTTCCTGACCAGGATGTCATCCTCTTTCAACCATGTCTCATTATTCCAATGATTTTTGGATGATCAGACTCAATCGATACAACTTTTTCATTTGCCTTGTTTCTTACACTTCCAGCATTTGTATATAAACATAACAGCTCATTCCTGGATCTCTAACAAGTTTCACTGATACTACTTATTAGTTGTGACTTCTTCATCTTAGAACCTTCTTCAAATTCAACTGTTTTTTTCTTTTATCCCAGTTCATCCTCTTCTCTTTTTTGTCTTCACATGCATTCACATCCTCTTGGAGCATCAACCTTCTTATGCTATGTTCCCCTGTCCACCCTGTGCCTCCCCATTTCCTTGTTTGCCTTGCACACTTGTTCTCTCATTCTCTATACTAATACTACCCACTTCATTCGTAACCACCACTTCAGTCTCTCCTTCTTTATTCTCTTGCTCTCTCACGTCACTTCTTACTAGTTGAATTAATTTTTTTTTCTTTGAATGCAAGGATAACTGTGGTAATTTAAATTACTTTTAAATTGCCACAAATATTTTATAGCATATCACTTTCATCAAGTTGAACATTTACAAATACAGTGGTGCCTTGGTTAATAACGGCCTCAGATAACGACGTACTTGGTTAACGACAAGTGGCTGTAAGAAAAAAATTTCTTGGTTAACGCCACAGGCTTTTGGTTAACGACTCTCGATTATGTGAATCTATATCCGATCTAAAAAACTGGAATTTTCCGATCACACTCAGCCATGATTGGGAAGACATTGTCGAATAGAGAACAGCCATGCAGCATAGCTGTGAAGCTCAGATATGTTTGACCAATCATAGCCAGCTGTTTACGTTTTCCGTTTATTGTTTCTTTTCTTGTAGTTCACTGTTGCTTTATTTTAAAATTTGTGGTTATAAATGCGTTTTGTGATGAAAATGAGTATTTAAGCATTTATTTTTTGTGTTGGTTCATATAGACAATAAATCGGCGGGTGCATGTCACTGTTCGTTCGCCATCAAAAGGCAAAATCAAATCTCATCTGTATAATAATCCTTGTATCTATAAGCTGCTAATCTGTGTATGTTACGGTAAGTGCTGTATCTAATATCGTCACCTTACAAGCAAAATGCACTAAGTCAAAAATTGCAGGTTTCGAATTTAATTTAACTTTTATTTCAAAAAGGTTTTTTTTTTTTGAACTTTTACTTTTATTTTCAGGTGACGATATGTTCTTTGTATCCCTTGTCTTAGTGTTGTACAATTTGTAATAATACCGTATTTTGCATATCTTTTTTTTATAGAGTGAATTTTTTACCATGTGACAAAATGGGTCCCAAAAAAGAAAGCTAGTGAGGGAAAAAAAAAAAAAACAGAAAAATTTTCTCTATTGAACAGAAGAAAGAAATAATCGCAAAACATCATGAAGGTGTGAAAGTTATGTAGCTAGCTCGAATATATGAAACCAGTCATTCTACAATATCAACCGTTTTGGTTAAGAAAGAAGAACTTATGGTAGCTAAGGTTGCTAAGGGAACTTCAAGGTTGAATGTCAGAGGACTTCTTTTTGAGCAAATGGAAAATCTGTTACCAATTTGGATCAAAAAATGAGAAATGGCTGGCGATACCACATCTTAAAATGCAATCTGTCAGAAAGCTAAACAGATTTATCAAGATTTGAAAAAGAAGACTTCGGGATCAAGTTCTGAGGTAGATGATGATTTCAAAGGTAGCAGAGGTTGGTTTGACAACTTTAAAAAAAAAAAAACAGGAGTTCATAGTGTGGTCAGACATGGAGAGGCAGCTAGTGCTGACAAAGCAGCAGCAGGTAAATTTGTTAATAGCTTTACAAGAATTATAGAAGAAGGAGAATACCTACCTCAACAAGTCTTCAACTGTGATGAGACTGGGTTATTTTGGAAGAAAATGCCCAACAGGACATTTATCACAAAAGAAGAAAAAACTTCCTGGGCATAAACCAATGAATGATAGGTTAACATTGCTTTTAGCAGCAAATGCAAGTGGAGATTGCAAGGTAAAACCCATGTTAATCTACCACTCAGAGAATCCCTGAGCATTCAAAAAGTTCAATGTTTCTAAATCCAATCTCGGTGTTTTGTGGAAGCAAAGCCTGGGTCACAAGAATAGAATTTAGAGACTGGATTCGCGAAGTGTTTGGACCAACTGTCAAAGCCTATCTTGAGCAAAACAATCTGCCTCTAAAAGCCATTTTAACCTTGGATAATGCACCTGGCCATCTATCAGGCATACAAGAAGAGCTACCAGAGGAATTAGATTTTATCAAGGTGATTTTTCTTCCTCCCAAGACTACATCTCTGATTCAACCTATGGATCAGCTGATAATTGCAAATTTTAAAAAACTTTACACAAGGGCACTTTTTTTTTACCAGGTAGTGCTTTGAAATGTGTGAGGCTACCAACATAACCCTAAGAAAATTTTGGAAGGAAGAATTCAACATTGTCATAGCAATTAGGCTAATTGTAAAGGCTTGGCAAGAACCAACAATGAAATGTCTCAAAGCAGCATGGAGGAAACTGTGTCCTTCCTTTGGTAATGAAGAAACTTCAGATGAAAGACACAAATTGGTAAATGATATTGTGGCAACTGCTCATGATCTTGACTTGGAAGTAGAGGTAGAAGATGTTGAAGAATTATTGGAGATGCATGACTGAGAACTTGACTACTGACAAGATAAAAAGAACTTTTCAAGCAGCAATGTGAAGTAAAGGAAATGGAAATTTCATCCGAAGATGAGGCTGGAGAGAAAGAACAAATTACGATTGATGAAATCAAAAATGTTTTGGCAAAGTGGGAGGATTCAAAATGTTGCTATGAAATGGAATTCAAACAAATCTGAGGTTATCAGAACTGCAGATCTATTTAATGAAAAGTGCAATTTTTCAGAAACATTTTAAAAAAGAGGCAGAAGGGCAAACAACCCTAGACATGTTTTTTACAGGTCCATTTGTCAAAAACTCCGAAATGAGCCCAATTGTCCTTCTGGTGAAGATTGATAATTAAAAACTGTTTTCATGAACAATTCATTTTATTAATGTTAATTTTTTTGTAGCAAATGCATATACTGTATAATAAATAAATGTTATTTACCATATTTTTATGACATTTTAAATGAATTTTATCTGCATTTTTAATATGTACTATGGTTGTGGGGAGGAGCCAGAACAAATTAATCGATTTTCAGTTAAATCTTATGGGGAATTGCGGCTTGGATAATGACGGTTTTGGTTAACGACGGTAATCCTGGAACGGATTACCGTTGTTAACCAAGGCACCACCGTATCTCTTTCATACATTATAAAATCTATAGATCAGTAATCATTACTATTATGCAACAAAACTGCATTTCTTATTTTGGGAGATTCCACAAACATGTCTCTTTTGGGTTAGAAATACATTCATTTTTTTTACAGGTCATCTTCATCATTACTGTCAGTAACAGATTCCACTCTTTGTTTCAAAATATGAAGCTGGAATTTTGTTTTTGTTTATATAATCAGAAATGCCTCTAGCATGTGGCAACAGTTTTTAATTGGTAAACCACTGACTGCTGTATGTATGTATGTTCCTGATGTTGATAGCTTCCTTTCCATAGTTGGAAGCAGAAGGATAATCTATTTTCAACACTGCAATTTCTTGCAGTGTTGATGAAGCAGCTCCTAGAACACCTAAAGACTAAGATACTGATCTTATGATAGAATTTAGTTCAGGTAGGATATCAGCTTTTCTGAAGAAAACATTTATGAATTGAAGTTGTTGGAGATCTGTTTGTTTTTTCATACAAAATACAGATATATTAACAAAATAACAGTTTATTACACCTTTTTTGGTTTCTCAGAATCATCATGAAATAGTCAAATTAACTCTCTAGAATGTGCAGTAATAAAGAAGAGCTTACCTTTTATTTTCTATGTTTTATACCCAAAGTAGTATAAAATTGATGTGTTGCTGTATTATCTTTCGTAAATAAACCACTACACACACACACACACACACACACACACACAAGTGTACTCTTGTTTTACAGCCTTAAACATTTAATATGATATAATAATAAAGAAATGAGATTCAAGGATGTTTGAGCCTAAATGAGAGCTTTTAACATCCTGAGTTTGTTACGGTTCTCCCTGATGCAAGACAGATTCAGTTGCCCTTAAACCATCTTTCCATTAATTTCAAACTATGTCTATATGCCTTTAGAGTGATAGCAGCAACAGATTGGCAGTTAAACGAATTTATGATAAAATAATTGAAAAGTATATGAAAAAATATATAAAAATCCTTGCATGGCAAAATTTTTTTGGGATTGCAGAACTGTATTCATCACCCCAATATACATTTGAATCACCTCTAGTAATTTCATTTATTAAAAAAAAAAAAAGTTAATTTGTTGATCTGTGTAAGTAGTATAACCTTAACTGATATATGAATGATCGTTATTTATTTTTGAATTTAACTATAACTGATAATATTTTGAATTTATTGTACTATCTTAAATTTTCATTAAAGATTTGAAAATATAGTCCACATCCTATGCATTGGCCAAAAATAAAGAATACACAAATTCTCTGTCTCAGCAAATACATTTAGTTTATCACAAAAACTCCATCCTTTGGATCAGGAAAAGTCTCCTTCTCTTATGCTTGCACACTTCTGTTTATCTCTTAGTATTATTTTACTCTATCTACTTTCTCTTTGTTTATTTCCTTTTCCTCTCCATCTATTTTTCCAGTACTGCTGTGAATAATTTTTCTTTTTCTATGTGGTATCATAGATTTTCATCTTCTGTGATAATTTTATTAATATTAATGCAGATTGAATGTTATATGTTTATTTTATGGAACTACTGTATTGTATATTTGAAGCTAACCTATTAACAATTAATGGTATAGTTTATAAAATAATTAACTGCTGAAAGTTTATTTTTCACTAGGTTAGACTATAATAAATTTAGTTTAATCCTTTATCCCAGTGAGAGCAAACAAAGTTTGCACTTGAAAATATCTTCAGGACTGAATATAGTGTTGTACTATCTTACCTGGGTAAGTAGTGCAACACCAGGGCAACTCATAGCAACACGTGCTCCACCTTTGCTACGAGTAGCCCTGGTGTTGCACTACTTACCCAGGTAAGCTAGTACAACACTATATTCAGTCCTGAAGATATTTTCAGGCGCAAACTTTGTTTGCTCTCACTGAGATAAAGGATTAAACTAAATTTATTATAATTAACTGCTACAAACAGTTTTTAGTGAAAAGACTTCTTGGAATAATGCTAAAGCAAATGTTGAAATATGTTTGGCATTTGCTTTTTCATCAGGTCCTAAATACAAATTCAGTTTTGTTTTCTATATGATTAAGAATTGCTAAATCATGCATTCAAAACATTTACAAACAACTTAATTTTATATACTTAATTTAATAGGAGGGTTTTAGATATAATGCTCTACATGTGTCATCAAAAAGCAAACAACCAACCATGTGCAGACTTATTCTTCAGACAATTGAGGATCCCACCTTCATGCAATTACTGTATGGTGATGATAGTGAAACCATTCGTAATGAACGGATATGTTTTATCACCGATCTGTATTTGAATATGCCAGATAAAGGAGTAAGTATAAACATAATATATTGTCATCATTCATTTTTTTTTAAATATTTTAATCCTAGTAGTTCCATGACTTTCATTGGATAACCAGATCAAAGTGCATTACCCTTACCTTTTCATACTCCATAAAAGGAAATTCCTCTTGTCTTAAAGATCGACTTTTCTACCTTAAATTCTGTCTTTTTTTTCCACTGTCATATCAAACCTTCATAATGTTTAAATGACTGTTTCCTCATGTCACACATTCTTAGCCTAAGTTATAGGCTAAGAATGTGTGACAAACTTTGAGGGATTTCTAGTTAGAACAGATTACAGGCTTTGTCAGCTGCTAGTACTTTTATAATGCCATGTTGTTGAGAAATGTTTGATGGGATAGTGATAATTTTTCTCTCTTAAACTGAATTCTGAAATGTTGGCTATTGAGGAGTTAGAGGAATATTTCTGACTAAATAATGTGTCATCAATTTATAGATAATAATCTTAAAAGTAGCTGAGAGGTTTTTTCCCCCAAAAAAAGATGCTTGAAGCAAAAATTAGCCAAAGAAAGCAAGATGGTGGTGCTCAATGCCTTCAGCAGAATGGATGGCTAGTTACAAGAGATATTTTTTATTAGTGCCACTATGTCTTAGGGAGGATATTTATGAAGAATAACAATTTATCAGAACTGACCATGATATCCAAATTGTTTAGGAATGGATCTTATGTAGAGGATTTGAAATGGGTAGGACTTAAGTATGAGTGGCTATGGCTTGTAAGGAGAATTAGTGATAAGGCTAATTTTTTATGTATAAAAGAGGCAGTCAGTTGTCTGCTGTGGACTAATGGAGGTTTATCTGAGCTAAATGCTAATAAATGACAAATATATAAGCTCTTGGACAGAATTTAATAATTTAAGTGGTGCGGTACTAAAGCAACTCATATGTCAGAAAAGTTGTATTTTCATAAACTTAAGTCACTTTCAGAACTAAGGCAAACATTGGAGAAAGAAGATGCAAGAAATAAGAAAAGTTTCATTGACTTTGCTATTCTTGATAGTGATATTTTTACGCTGGTTCAGGGGACATATGAGTACAGAGGATGTGAAGTTGGAAATGATCACAATTTAGTATTGAGTAGAATAACATTGAATATCATATTGAAAAGAAAAGTTTAAGAAAAGTTTAAAATGAATCAAAGTCAGCAGCTTTCAGAGGTGAACTGTAGACTAAAATATACAAATATTATTTAAGGAAACTGAAAAAAAAAATTGAAAACAAGAACCAGACCTTACACTTTCATTCAGACCCTGAAGAAAACATTGATTCATATAGAGAGACATGTGGTGAGGTTTCTGCAGTGATAAAAAAATCAGAACTCCATGGTGGATTCAGGAAGTTGAAGTGGCAATCAAGGCAAAGAAGAAAGCATATTGAAAATTTCTGGCAAGTGCATCAGCTTTTGCTCTGAGAGAATACAGAGAAAAATGGAAGAGAACAAAACTCTGTGTAAAACTAGCTAAACAAAAGTCCTAGGAAGATTTTGTCAAGAACATATCAGGAAATTTTTTCAATCAATATCAGGAAACTGGCAAAATGTTCTAGAGGTTATTGAAAAAAAGGTTAAAAAATAGAGGAAAGAGTACAATGAAAGAAATTAGATTTGATATTATAAGTGACATGAAAACTGAAGATAAAGATAGTCTAGATGCCTAGATTACTTATGTTGAAAGATTACTAAATCTAACAAGCAGTGATTGTACAATGGTAGAAAATGTTCAAGAGGAATGAAATCAATAATACATATCAGTACTTGAGGGAGAAAAAGCTATCAAAAAACCTGAAATGTGAAAGGCAGCTGGAGTTGATTGATATTCGACCAGAAATGCTCAACTATGGGAGTATAAACGTTTTACAGTGGTGATACTGCATAATTCAGTAGGTCTGGTCAAAGGGTCCAATTCCATATGATTAGAGGTAGAGCTTTTGTACTGCTTATCTATAAAAAGAGAAATGTGAGAATTGCAGAGGAATTTCCATACCTGGTAACATTTATGTGAATATACTTAAAGTTAAGAAAAATTGTGGAAGGAAGCTTGGTTCAGATCAAATAGAGGTGATTAGGATGAGATTTCACTTTAAAGCAAATAGTTGAGAAATCATGAATATGTAACAAGGATTTGTTTCTAAGTTTTGTAGATCTGGAAAATGCATATGCTAAGGGAAAAGTTGTTCAAGATGCTTCACTTATATGGTGTAAATGGGATATTATATCGAGCAACACATAGTATATATTTGAGTTGTATGTCACCAGGAATGCAACTCAAATTATTGAAGGAAAGTGGTATTAAACCGGATATCAAAATTGGAGATGTTAATCTCAGCTCTTTACTTTATACACGTGATGTTATACTTCTTGAATAAATCCAGTATAAGAGTCTTTGTTTTCAATTATATGATGGCACTTTTGATGACCTGTCATTTTCAGGTTGAAAGATGTCTTTGAAATATGAGGGTGGTCTGAAAAGTTCTCGGCCTAACAATGAAAAAACAGATTTATAATTTCAAAATTATTTTTATTTTTCAACATAATCTCCCTTAAGACTAAAACATTTATTCCAGCTGTGCTCCAGCACCATTATCCTGTCCCTGTAGTGGTTCTCAGTAAGATCTGCAATCACCTCTTGTTTGAAGAAAAATGCTAACCAGTGAGGAAGAGTTTTAGTTTTGGGAAGAGATAGAAGTCAGAGGGAGTTTGGGAATAGGGTGGATGTTCAACAATTCATAGTGCAGATTCCTTAATTTTCCCATTGCCAAAATACCTTTGTGGGCAGGTGCATTGTCCTGATGAAAGATGATTTTTTCCTTCTGCAAACCGGGTCTTTTCTCACGAATTTTTTCGTCTAATCTGATTAAAAGATCGGAATAATATTCCCCGGTTATTGTTTTACCCATTTCAAGATAATTAATAAATAAACTTTAGCATCCCAAAACACCGATGCCATGACCTTCCTGCTGATAGAACTGAACCAGCTTCTGTCCATTGTTTTGACTGCTGTTTGGATTGTGGTGTGTAATGCTGAATCCAAGTCTCATCCATAGTAATAAATTGACGCACAAAATCGGTTTTCTTCTTGTTAAAATTCTCTAAGCACCTTTCAGAGATTTTCATGTGAGTGCATTTTTGATCTGCTGTGAGCAAGCGTGGCACCCATCTTGTGCAAATCTTTTTCATTTGCAATTCTGGATGCAAAATATATCCTACATGTTCTTTTGAAATGCCTATAGTCTCAGAAATTTCACGCACTTTGACTTGCCAGTCATCCAATACCATATCATGCACTTGATCAATGATTTCTGGTGTTGTTACACTTTCTGGACGTCCTTCACATGGATCATCATCAAGGCTGATACAGCTATGTTTAAACTCGGCAGCCCATTTCTTAATTGTCAAAAACGAAGGAGAAGAGTGCCCATAAACCTTTCCGAACTTCGAATGAATTTCTTTTGCTGTTAAATCATCTTTTACAAAGAATTTTATAACTGCACGATACTTAATTTTATTCATTTCAAGGGATACAGACAACACTTTTGCTTCAGAAAGCTGTATAAAACAAACTACTTGATAGAATGACTTGCGATTTCACATGGATGCTTATGACAGATGTACCAATATTAGAAAAAAAAAAAAATCTTGCTGATAATGTTGCCATCTATGATCGTGGCAGAGAAATTTTCAGACCAGCCCCGTATATTATTCACTCTTTTCTTTGTGTTATTGTGAAATTTTAACATAGGATCTGAGAGCTGGGTTAGAAATAAAACACTTGATCAAAGACTGGAGACCATAATATAAGAGTTTTGAAAAGAATTAGGAGAGTTAATATGCCATCAAAGGTAGTATCATATTAAAAATTAGGATATTACAAAAGAACTGGACATTGTTTGCATTGAGGAATGTGTTAGCAGAGCTAATTGGTCACTTAAACAGAAATGGTGCAGGAAATCTTGGAAAACAAGTTGCCAGGATGGTAGGAAAAAGACTTGGATCTAGATGGATTGATACAGTAAGAAGTGCCTTAGAAGACGGAAATGTAAGATATGATAATATTGGAGTCTTGACAGATAACAGATTGGAAGAAAATTGTTGATAGGTACTTCTTACTGTATCAATCTGGGTCTGGGTATTTTTCATGTATTCAGGTATTTCTCATGTATTATAATATCCTGTACACCCTGAATGTACATATCAGGAACATGATGATGGCAGTTGAAAATACAAGGTGTCTAGGCTAGAGGCATACAAAAATAATGGCTTATAATGTGAGAATCACTCATTCTATTTTCTTAAACTATAGCTCAGTCGATAGGAAATCTTTGCAAGATTTATTTTGTCACACTTTTAAAGTCACTAGTGTGCATGTGCAAGAACGGCATAAGAATGGCTATTTCCTGGATGCTGGATATGAAGAGAGGCCTAACTGCCTGGCTGCCTAGATCTCTGGATATGAGTGTTGGACTTTTTTCTTTTTTTTGCATGGGGCTTTATTAAAGACTTTGTGTACCAGAGAAAAGTTCAAGATTTGGATGATTTGAAACAGGATATCGTTATAGCAGTTGCTCTAGTAATGCCTCAGATGCTGGAAAACACTTGGCAAGAACTCGAGTAGCATTTCGACCTTTATTGAGGTCTCATCAGTGGGATCCCACTGATGAGACCTCAATAAAGGTCGAAACCGGTCTGGGTAGTGGCCCCTTGCCTTTAATACAAAACATCATACATCCCCTTCTTGGAGATGTGTTTTGGCATTAAAGGTAAATATTAAGATTAGTGATCGGAGCTTGTTCCACCTTTACCACAAGTTGCCCTGGTCTTGCACTACCTGTGGGATCAGTTAGACTTGCATCAATTGCAGGCGCAAACTTGACTTTTAGTCTGTTTGCTTACTTGGGAAATGGAGTAAAACCAGGTTTAAAATTGCTTGGTATCTTTAACATATATATCTTTTTTTTTTTTATTATTACTGTACACTAAAAACTACCTTTGTAGAAACATGCAACGCTCTTCTATAGAAAGTAAGTAGTCATTTTAATATAGTCAGTAAGTTGGCCATCCAGTGTCAGTCCACAGTAAGACAGGATATAACAAACTATATATTATCTTACTTATTTGTGGAAACTTTTGCAGCTTACACACGTAAAAAAATAAAGAACTTTATTGGAAAACTCCTATATATTTCATCCAGTGGAACATGGACATCATTACGGAGACAGACCAGTAACTACATTCAAAACACGAACTATAAGAATGAGTCACAAAGCATGTGCCTACTTACTCGTGTTTGCATCGCAGCTGAGATAATAGGATTATAGATGACATGAGCAGGGTACATAATAGACACCTGATAAGGCGAGAGAGGTGGTAAGGTATCCTTTATAGATGGTAAGAAGGAAGGCAGTTTTTGAGATTGAATTTGCAAAGAATCTGTGCTATTTCTTTTGCAGTTCCTTCTTTGAAGGTTGGATATTGAATTTCTTTTCATGACGGATCATAGTCTGGTAGATGGATGATAATTATCAATAATTTTTTAAATCCATTAAACATCAAATTGCTTTTAATTTTATTCAGTTCATCTAACAGAAGTGAATCAGAAAAGCAGATCCTTTGTGCTCTGTCTACAAGACTTTTTATGATACCTATCTTCTGTGATGAATGATGGTGTGAGGATGAGTAAATGCATCTGCCAGTAAAGGTAGGTTTTCAGTTAACTGAAAATTCAACAAGATTTGTAGGATTTTTAGCTATTCAGTATTAAATAATTATTGAGACGTTCAATAGTGAACTTGATACAGGAATACAAAGAGTTTATTTTCTCTAAGAACTTAAGTAATTCTGACTCCTAGTGAGAACACACTGAAAATATATCATCAACAAAATATAACCATAAATGAGGTTGAGATAAAATAGTGTGAAAGAGTTGATGTTTAGATGCTCCATAAAATTATGATCTAAAGCTGGAAAAATAGGACTGCCCATTGTTGTTCTTCAATTTGTTTGAACAACTTATTCCATATGTAAAGTAGGCCTGAATTGAGGGTGAATTTAAATTAGCTAAGAATGTCTTTTGGGAAATCAGATTACAATGTGTCACAAGTGAATGTAGTGGTAGATTTCAGCTGTGATAAAAAAAAGTATTTTTAATTAGTGTATAGTGTGGATTTTTATTGCAAATTGTGCTGCATTTTTTTTCAATTTGGATACAAGTATCCTTCAGTAGTGTTGTTGTTTTGTTGGAATTTTTTTGTTGTTTATATTGTGTTTTGCTACTTGTTTGTTCATACTGCTTCTGAAAATGGTATCCATAACGAAACGCACTTCAGGGGAATAGAAGGCTTCAGTACGAAGATTTAGCTGTGATTTTTCACAGTGGATGTATTGCAAAAATTGCTATATGTAATCACTGAAAAATGTGAAAGATTTGTGAACTGTGTGTGTAAATGAGAAGGAGGGAAGCATTAACATTTGTGAAAAGTGTCTTGATAGATTAGGTCTATTAGAAATGGGAGCAAGTGTTGGGATCATAGTAAAAGAGCTTAGGCAAGAGTTAGTGAAAATGAAAAGCAAAATGAAACATCTGGAAGAGGATATTAAACATTTAAAGAAGAGATTGGCTGATGAGAATGAGAAGGAGGAAGTTAGTATTACGAGAAGGAGGTCAAAGGATAGTCATATATCACTGTATGGGGACTCGATTATTAGAGGTTTAATGATTAATAAAGTGCACAAAACAAGCTTTCCTGGTGGAACAATGAAGCAAATAACTGATGCATTGCAGAAAAGGAAAGACTGGGCATCAAAATTAGTGGTAGTCATGGACAATTGACTTGGTCGGGATTTAAAAAAAAAAAAAAAAAAAGTTGATAGAGACTTGAGGACGTTGTTGCAGCAGGTAAAGAAGAATAGTGTTATTTGAAAAGTGATAGGTGTGTTGTTTCCCAGATATGACAACAGTGAATTGAGAAGGAAAGTAAAGATAATGAATAGTAAAATGGATGAGTTGTGTGAGGTAAAGGGAGGTTCAATTTGTATATCTGTGGAGTGAATTTGAAGGAAAGTTGGAATGGTTTAAAGTTGGATTTCATTTGAATGGATTTGGTTTTGGGCATTTAGAAAGAATGTTGTTTTCTAAACATTTATTTTCTGATCATTTATTACATCAAGTTCAGAGTTTACTTGTGAAGCAGGGTAGTACAATTAAACAGATATGACTGGAGGAAGATGGATATGAGGATGAAGATGTTGCAACTGCACAAGGTGAGGATGAGACAGGTAGGAATGGAAATCAGAGTCAGGACCAGGGAAATCAGAGTGGTCAGACCAAAGAGAGAGAGAGAGAGAGAGAGAGGTGTGGTATAGCAGCTAGAATAGAGAATGTTAGAGCTAGTAGAATAGTCTCAAGGACACAGGAATTGTTATGTTTGTACACAAATGTAAGGAGTATTTGAAATGAGAGCTGAGTTTGTTTCATTGATTCAGTCACTATGTGCAATTTGCATGCACAAATTTTGAATCTGTTTTTGTGTGAAGTTGAAATAAACAGGCTAGTATATATGATAGGATGCTATTATAGGCCAGGGAATGCAGAGAATACTGATTGTCAAATGTTTAGGCAAATTAGTTGGGCATGTACAAAGAAGATGATCCTGATGGGAGACTTTAGTTACAGGCAGTGGTGGCTCGTGGCTTGAAATTGTGGTGGTGGTGCTGCAACTTTCGAAATATACATACGCACTGTAAGTACAGTGTATGCGTGTTTGGATAAAATATCAAAATTATGGTAAAAATAAAAAAAAATTATACATGAAAAAATATTGTTTATTATAGATAAAATTATACAGTTTGTTATAATTCAAAATTACTTAAAAATAAAATATATTCTTGTTTTATTTCATGCAAAAATATTGTTTATTATCGATAAAATTATACAGTTTAGTATAATTCAAAATAACTTAAAATAAAATCCATTATCATAACACGAATAATGTTCTAAAATAAAAACTATAACAAATGTTATGTCTTTAATTGTAATGTCCAAACATTTAAAGTGAAATGTGGAAAGCTTGAAATGTGGAAAGGCAGCAGGAGTAGATGATATTCGACCAGAAATGCTGAAGTATGGTGGTATAAAAGTCTTACAGTGGCTGCACTGCATAGTTCAGAAAGCCTGGACAGAGGGACGAATTCCCGATGATTGGAGTAGAGCTCTCATGGTACCCATATATAAAAAGGGAAATAAAACTGAATGTGAGAATTACAGAGGTATTTCCCTACTGAGTGTTCCTGGCAAGATCTATGCAAGTATACTTGAGAAACAGTTGAGAAGAATTATGGAAGAAAAGCTTGGTGAAGAACAAGCTGGATTCAGGCCAAATAGAGGCTGTCAGGATCAAATCTTCAATTTATGACAAATAGTCGAGAAAGCATGGGAATATAACAAAGATCTGTATTTAAGTAGCTTTATTTTATCCTCTTACATGTTTCGCCAATCTTTTTCATTTAATTTAATTGTCAAGAAAAGATCTGTATTTAAGTTTTGTCGATTTGGAAAAGGCATATGACAAGGTGCCAAGAGAGAAGCTATTCAATATGCTGCAGTTATATGGTGTCAATGGGGCATTATATCAAGCAATACTTAGTCTTTATTTGAGTTGTAAGTCAGCAGTTAGAATTGAAGGAAGTACAGGAAGATGGTTTAATGTTAAATCTGGTGTGAGACAAGGATGTACATTATCTCCTCTGTTATTCATTATCTATATGGATCACATTATGAAGGAAAGTGGTATTAAACCTGATATCAAAATTGGAGATGTTAATGTCAGCTCTTTGCTTTATGCAGATGATGTTATACTTCTAAATAAATCCGCTACAAGTCTGCAAGATTCTCTGACTAAATTGAATAGCTGTTGTAATAGATATGGTATGAAGGTCAGCAATAAAAAGACAAAGACAATGAAAATAGGCAGAATCATTGAAAATGTCAACTGTGTTGTGAATGGAGAACCTGTGGAACAAGTAAAACATTTCAGCTACTTAGGCACGATTTTTATTGAAGATGGTAAATTAAATATAGAAATAGACAACAGAATCAGCAAAGCTGGTATGGTGGGAAGTCAATTGAATAAATTCATATGGAATAAGAGAGAAATTAGTCGGAACACTAAATTAGCTGTATACATGACAGTGTTCAAACCAGTTTTAACTTATGGATCTGAGAGCTGAGTCAGAAGTAAAACACTTGACCAAAGACTAGAGGCCGCAGATATGAGAGTCCTGAGAAAGATTAGAGGCGTGAACAGATGGCATTAATGGCAATATCATATTAAAAATGAGGATATTAGGAATGAACTTGACATTGTCAGCATCCCGGAATGCATTAGCAGAGCTAATCTCAGGTGGTATGGTCACTTAAATAGAATGGGAGAGGAAAGATTAGCAAAACAAGTGTTCTCTGCCAGGTTGGCAGGAAAACGACCCAGAGGAAGACCAAGATATAGGTGGATTGATACGGTACAAATTGCCTTAGATGATAGAAATATAAGATCTGATAATGTTGGAGTCTTGACAAGTAACAGACTGATTTGGAGGAAAATTGTAGATAGGAAGCTAGTAATGATATAATTTTTTATTTAGTACTGTCATATCCTGTACACCCCTTGAGGGTACATGGCAGGAATTTGATGATGATGATGATGAAATATTTAAAGAGAAGGAGTAAGCACTACGAACACTACTACTGGCGCAAACTGCATATAAACAACAGTGGAACTGCGGGACGGACAGTGCCGCATTACACTAATAGCTCGCATCTCATTATTGTGCATATGCTTGTGCATGTAGCAAATACTAGCAATATGACACTGTGGTAAACATAGTGCTGTTAGCCTCCTTCACCCTCCTAAGTGCTATATTGCACTATCAACATCCAGCCCTTGCAGTTTTACATGCCATGCCTCCAATCCAAGCAATCTTCTAAGCTTGTCATACTTACTAGCCCAGTAATTCCACATATACCCTGCCTTAACTGAAAATTCGACATGTTTTGCCATCTCCCAGGTCAAGACCATATAATCACTCTCACCAGTTGTTGGCAAGGTGGTCATATTCGTTATAGACAAATTCTCAGATGCAGTTACTAGATCGAGCACTCTTAACCCATAGTATATTCCATTACATACTGTCTCATTTAATAATTCCTTAGTCATTATTATCAAATTCTTGCCATGTACCCTCAAGGGGTGTACAGCATATGATAGTACTACATGAAAAAAATTACATCATTACTACCTGTCTACAATTTTCCTCCAAATCAGTCTGTTACTTATCAAGACTCCAACATTACCAGATCTTATATTTCTATCGTCTAAGGCACTTTGTACCGTATCAATCCACCTATATCTTGGTCTTCTTCTGGGTCGTTTTCCTGCCAACTTAGCAGCACTTGTTTTGCTAATCTTTCCTCTCCTATTCTGTTTAAGTGACCATACCACCTGAGATTAGCTCTGCTAATGCATTCCTGGATGCTGACAATGTCAAGTTCTTTCCTAATATTCTCGTTTTTAATATGATATTGCCATTGATGCCATCTGTTCATGCCTCTAATCTTTCTCAGGACTCTCGTATCTGCAGTCTCTAGTCTTTGGTCAAATGTTTTACTTCTGACTCAGCTCTCAGATCCATAAGTTAAAACTGGTTTCAACACTGTCTTGCATACTGCTAATTTAGTGTTCCGACTAATTTCTCTCTTATTCCATATGAATTTATTCAATTGACTTCCTACCGTACCAGCTTTGTTGATTCTGTTGTCTATTTCCATATTTAATTTACCATCTTCACAAAAAAATCGTGCCCAAGTAGCTGAAATGTTTTACTTGTTCCACAGGTTCTCCATTCACAACACAGTTGACATTTTGAATGATTCCCTATTTTTATTGTCTTTGTCTTTTTATTGCTGACCTTCATACCACATCTATTACAACAGTTATTCAATTTAGTCAGAGAATCTTGCAGACTTGTAGCGAATTTATTTAGAAGTATAACATCATCTGCATAAAGCAAATAGCTGATATTAACATCTCCAATTTTGATATCATGTTTAATACCACTTTCCTTCACAATGTGATCCATTTAAATTATGAATAACAGTGGGGATAATGTACATCCTTGTCTCACACCAGATTTAACATTAAACCATCTTCCTGTACTTCCTTCAATTTTAACTGCTGACTCACAACTCAAATAAAGACTAAGTATTGCTTGATATAATGCCCCATTGACACCATATAACTGTAGCGCATTGAATAGCTTCTCTTTTGGCACCTTGTCATATGCCTTTTCCAAATCGACAAAACTTAAATACAGATCTTTGTTATATTCCCATACTTTCTCAACTATTGTCGTAAAGTGAAGATCTGATCCTGACAGCCTCTATTTGGCCTGAATCCAGCTTGTTCTTCACCAAGCTTTTCTTCCACAATTCTTCTCAACCGTTTCTCAAGTATACTTACATATATCTTACCAGGAACACTCAGTAGGGATATACCTCTGTAATTCTCACATTCAGTTTTATTTCCCTTTTTATGTATGGTTACTATGAGAGCTCTACTCCAATCATCAGGAATTCATCTCTCTGTCCAGGCATTCTGAACTATGCAGTGCAGCCACTGTAAGACTTTTATACCACCATACTTCAGCATTTCTGGTCGAATATCATCTACTCCAGCTGCCTTTCCGCACTTCAAGCCTTTGATGACTTTTTCTACTTCAAGTATGGATATGTATTCCTGACTGCTTGTTTAGCAAATTTTCAAAGTAATTACTCCATACTTCAAGGATATCTTTTTCTCCCGTTTTCATGTCACCTTGATCATATCTAACTCCTTTTACAGCACTCTTTTCTCCATTCCTAAGCTTCTTCAACAACCTCCAGAATATTTTGCCACTTTCTTGATATTTATTTCTATGTTCTTTCCAAAGTTCTCCCATGACTTTTGTTTAGCTAGTTTTACACACTGTTTAGCTCTCTTACATTTTTCTCTGTATTCTCTAAGAACACAAGCTGACTAATTTGCCAGAAACTTTTGATATTCTTTCTTCTTTTTCCTCACTGCCTCTTTAACTTCCTCTGTCCACCATGGAGTTCTAATTTTTCTATCCTTGCAGACAACTTCACCACATGCCTCTCTAGCTGAATCAATCAGGGTTTTCTTCAAGGCTTGCCACTGAATCTCCCAGGTTTTGTTCCTGTTCTCAAACTCTTTCATTTTTCCTTCAATAATCTATGTGTGTTTTCAGATGTGAACTCTACAGTTCACATCTGAGAGCTGCTCAACTTTTATTTGCTTTAAAATTTTCTTACATGTCATTCTTTTCAATATGAAATTCAATTTTATCCTGCTCAAGACTAAATAGTGATCACTTCCAATTTCAAATCCTCTGTTGATTCTGGTGTCATGCACCAGGGAGAAAACATCACTATCAACAATAACATAGTCAGTGAGATTTTTCTTATTCCTTGCCTCTTCTCTCCATGTGAATTTGTGCACATTTTTATGTTGGAACATGGTGTTAGTAATAACCAGTATATGTCCTAAGCAGAAATCCAACAGATATTTGCCATTATTATTAGCTTTGCTCTTTTCTCCAAATTTTCCCAAAAAATTTTTGTATGTCTGACAATCACTTCCTGCTCTGCTATTTAGATCCCCAACAAGGACCAACTTTTCCTTTTTCATTGTGTCAGTTGCTTTTTCTAAAGCCTCAAAAAATTCCTCCACTTCTACCTTAGTAGAACCTTCTGTGGGACCATAGGCACAAATAAGTCTCATTGTCCAGTTCCCCATTCTCATATTTGCCCACATTACTCTACTTGAGACTGACTGCCATTCAAGAAGATTAGCCTCGTATTTTGTGTTGAATACTATGGCTACTCCTTGTTTTCCTTGATTGTCATTGCCTGAATATAACATTTTGTATTTATTGCTCAGAAAGATACACTAGTTTTTGTCTTTTTTGTTTCAGTCACCCCTATTATGTCGATCTGGTACTTATCTAATTCCTCAGCTAGCTCCATTTCTTTGCCATTCAGGCTTCTTATGTTGATAGTACCGATCTTTAACTCTGGTGATGTTGAGTTGGGGTGTGTTTTCAGATTTGTTCCAGTGGCTGACTTTTCGCTGTTCATCCTGGTTCCCTGGCGAAAAGAACCGGGCAATGCCCCAGCCAGCATGAAATTTTGTCATGTTTTACCATCATTTTGTATTTTGGTTTAACCAATAGGAATAAAATTTGGTCAGCTAAATCCCAAATTGCCTAATTCCTTAGTAACTGCATAAAATCCATTTCCTTCTTCCCATGTGTCCTCTCCTCCTTCCAGTCTATGTTACCATAGTTGAAATCCTTCATAATAATTACCTTCTTCCACTCATTGAATCTATTTGCTGATGCATACTATCTCCATCTTTTCCATACCCTGGTCCATAGCAGCATCCATCCATATATTTTGTTCTGCTGGCCTCAATCTCACACCAGATAGCCTCCAATGTGCCATTTTCACAGTTAAACGTCTACTCTCTTTGGTTGCAGTTCATCAGCTATAATTAATAACACTTTTTCCCCATTCTTTTCTCTCTATTCTCCCTGAACACACTGTATCCTTCACATTTTATCCCATTAACTACATCATATTCTGTTAGCCATTAACTCACTAATGTTAATAACCTTTGACTGGGATGAACCAACAAATGTCAAAAATTCCTCCTGCCTGTTCCTAATGCTCCTGGCATTAGTGTACATAAAGTGCAAAAGCCCCTTAGGCTCACCCCTATTCTGACTCTTTATACTATCCCATTCTCGTTTGTTACCAGTGGTACTAACTTAGGCATATTATACACATTCTTACACTCAACTACTTCACTGATGTCTGCATATCCACTCAACAACAACTTATTTACCCCCTCCTAAAAGTTCTAGTTTCCCTGATTCTGCACATTCACTTCATTCAACAACAACACTTTTTCCAGTCTCCAAACACCAAATCCATTTAGATGCAAACCATCCTTCTTGTATAAGTTCTTCTGTCCATTAAACTCACTCTGCACATCCACAAACTCTACATCACTCCTCTTGCATAATCTGCGTATTGAGTTATTCGCTATTATGGTCCTGCTCTGCTCTCTCTCATACCGTGGCAACAGATTCACCATATTAACTCTTTCACTCTTTCTTTTGCTACTTCCAGCAATACTTTCATGTCTTCTATCATGCCATACTTTTCTCCTTTTAAATCATTTATTCCAACCACTACGATTATTTTTTTCACCCTACCCTTTTGAGCTCTAATAGCCTCGCCAACATCATTAATTTTTGCACCAGGAAAGCACGATTTTGTCAAAACCTCATCGATCACACCTTTTACTATTGAATCACCGTATAACACTTGCTCCTTAATTTTTCTTATCTTACACTTCGTTCTGTTATCAGCTGATCCACTCACTAGACATTTTTGCAATCACTCCAGCTATCACTCCGTGCAACCAAGCTGTCTTCTTCATTGCAACTAACTCTTCATTTCTTCACGTCAGTCAAACTATTTTTTTGTTTAACACTTTTACTCTCGCTTTCAATTGTGTCTTTCGCATTTAATTTCACTCTCAATTCTATCTGGCGTTACATCACAATTTTCAATCGTATTTTGAGTTCCATCCACTACTTCAATCTCGTGACCTGAGACACACTTTTGAACCTCGCTCTCATGGCATTTTCGGCACACTTTCCCACCACTAATCCTTTAACCAAATTCCAGCTGCCTTCGGTAATGCATGTATTTTGCAGGCATTGCACTGCACGGAGTCCCTTTGATTAAATTCTTTAAACAGAGACGACGACGACTTGGACGGCATTGTTCTGCTTTGCATTGGTGCCATGTGCTACGCTGTGTATCTTACTGGGCAAAAGAGTAAATTAACGATATTTAAGACAAAATTTTTAACCTAAACTAATTAACTCCACAATAGTTTAATTCTAATACAGTTTTTTAACTGATGGCCAATAATGGCAAATAAAATTCAAAGTAAGGGTTCTGTTGCTAGCGATGAAAAGATGAAGATGCATAAATCTATTACATTATGTACTAAGGTTAAAACGATTAAATTTAGTGATGAGAATGGTGTATCGAAACTGTAATAGACTGCAGACTAAACTTACTGTAACAACAGTAATTTTCACAGGCATACAAACAAAGATAAAGTTCTTGGTGAAGTGAAAAGTGCTACAGTTATCTGTAAATGTGGCAATCTTATTGCCAAAATGGAAAAAGATTTAACGTTGTAGATTGATGACCTAAGTGGTTGCTGTGTTTCCTTAAGCCATGCCATTCAAAATAACTTGTAGATTTTTGATAATTATTCAAAATATTCATAAATTAATGCTATATTTACATCATTTACACACACACATATGAGTGCTTAAAAATATTATTACATTATTACATACATACATCTACAATTGTGGGGGGGGGGGGAAGAAAGCAGTGATTTTGATATTCAATGATGGTTTGGAACAGAATGTGTCATATGACTGGGGGTACTTATGTGTTTCTATTATCCTGTTAAAATTAAGTATCTTTTCTAAATGCCTGTCCATAAAAAGATGTATCAAATTGAGATTTCAATGATTTATTTAGAAGAACCTTATCCTAAATTTTTTTTTATTGATAGTACCCTTTGGTCAGTTTTTTTGCTCAGTATATCTGACTCAGTGAGTCTTAAAATTTTTACTCAGACTTGATTCATAATCCAAAACTAGACAAGTCCAAATTTTGTATATGTTGACAATCACAAAAAAAAAAAAAAAAAAAATATATATATATATATATATATATATATATTATTACTACACGGCACCTCCAGGGAGTCCAAAGACTCATCGAGGGAGGGCATCTACTCTACAGCTCTCTTTCTCTACCACTCAATCCACCAACTACAACAAACCACAACCACACCAATGCCATCTGCCACCCACCATCACCACTAGTATTTTCATAGACAATCACAAATGTCCATACCAATGGCGGGATTCGAACCCGCATCCTTTTGACTGGAAAGCGGATACGCTAACCACTCCTAAAATAGTAAAAATTGATTTTTACTACTTGTTCCCCTTATTTATTTTTACTAATAAAACTCACTAATACTAATAATACTTTTATTAAAATTCTAACATTCCACATTCACTTTGGATTTAGAATATATCTAACCTTATTTCATTTCTTATATTTTAACATGCTCACAATCAGTGAAAAATTAAAAAAATTCTCTGTCTATGACTACCATTCCATTAATAAAAATTACTAATTTTCTTAACATTAAAAAACAAAGCAGAATTAAGCAGCTAGTGTGTGTATGTGTGAGAGAGAGAGATGATAATTTGTGGCTACACCTTTCATTCTCCCAGTCTATGTGTTTTTCTTATGTCTGAGCATATCTTCTTTCGAGTAAGACAAACCTTTAATGGCTTATGAACATGTTTCACTAAGGTCAAAATCTTTATAATAGACCATTTTGTTTTTGTCATATACTTTTTTTTCCTCAGCATTGCTGAGCTGTAAACTTATAGTGACAAGTAAATGGTGCATTTTTGGTAATAAGGCTGTTAGGATGTTGGCTATTCATAATTATTTTTTAAAGAAAATTACAACATAGACTGATATTAACTACAATTAATTGAATTAATATTTCCAGGATTTTGGGAAAGTCAGATTGTTCATAGGCACTACAATGAGTAATGAGACTGAAGTATGGCAACCAGAATGAAACTAAAGTTCTAAACGGTACCTCCTAGTCAGCTAAAATTATGTCATTAGCTGTTTGGTTAAAGTATGGAGGATGAGAGCTAAAATTTGGGATGGAAGCTTCATGCAATCAAATTTCTTGAGGATTGAGTAGTTTCTTAAGGCTGAGGCAGATTCAAGGAATGGTCTGTTGTATTTTTATTTACTGTGGTGGTATGGAGTGGCCTTCTTCCAGCATATTATATGGTGGGAGCCTAAAGCATGGTCAGAAAGTCTTGAGTGACTAGTGATGGAAACAGATGTAGTACTTATGTTTAGTGAATTCTGATGTTGGCTGCCCTGCCATTTTGTCCACAGTAAATTCACTGTGGTTAATGTTAGTCTACTTTGTAATTTCCTTTAAAATATACAGTTGTGGTGCATTTGTTTCATAGTTTCGATGATCTGGCTGTTAACCTCCACCTTTCTTTATATTCAACCTCTTTGGTTAGTAGTCAGTCATGGAGAGTAAGTTAATTATATAATTTTTTTTTCTAAAATTTTTTTGTTAGAATGCTGTCCGAGTTGCTCATGATAGTGCATTTATTTTCAAATCAACATAAAATTCAAGTATTAAAAAAAAAAATTAAATATTTACTCTAAACATGCCCGCCTGGTTGGCTAGTGGTTAGTGTATCAGCTCTCCAGCCAAAAGGCTGTGGGTTCAAATCCCACCGTAGCCGTGGATGTCTGTGAAAATAAATACTAGTGGTTGGTGGTGGTGGGCAGTGGATGGCATTGGTGTAGATGATGTGGTTCACTGTAGTTGGTGGACTGAGTGGTGGAAACAGAGAGTTCTAGAGTAGGTGCCCTCCCTTGATGAGTCTTTGGACTCCATGGGGGTGTCAGGTAATAATAATATAATAGATACAGTTCAGTATATTAAGTCATTCTCTTTATTCTTTTAAGGAAATCTGACAAAATCATATTCTCTGTTTGCAATTAGGAAATGCAAAAGATATTTATATAGCTATTCTAAGAATTGCATACTATGAGCTCAAAGAAAATTCTCTCATTCTGACTCCCATAGTTGAATTAAATTCTGAGGGATAACATCAAATACTATACAAAATAAATAAATAAGCAAATAAAATAAATGATATTGCATTGAGCTAAAAGTTCTATAGTTTCACTTGACTATATGGGAACTTCTTTTGCAGCATTTATTGCATTACTGTCCCACTTTATCTTCCTTTATTTATTTCTTTTTTTTATCTTTATTTATATGAGTAATTCATTTAGTCTGTCTTACCTCTCGAATTCCATAGATCTATTAAGGTCTTACTTGGATATTAAGTCAAGCGAGACCTTCAGTTTCTTTTATTGTGATCATGTGAATGTGTCACAATAACGTGTTTTCTTCTAGCAAGCAATTTCTTGAAAAACATCTTTCTAAGTAAGCATGAAGATAACCTCTCTGACAATAGGAATACATTTAATTGAGCAGTTCAAAAGGTACATCCAAGAGAAAGAACTTTATTGCATATTCCATCTTGCTTCATTGAACATAGCCACTTGCTTCCCTGTTGAGCACATATCATTCTTACTGATATATGAAGGCTTACATTGTACTGTCCTTCAATATTAACTTCACAGTTTCTCCTTGGATGGTAGATAAAGATGCATATAAAAACTTTTTAATAGGTAACAGAATTTAAATTGGCAGTTGTTTCGCCTTTCCAGCATTTTCTTCCTCTCCTCTCTATCTTGCTGGCTTGCCTTACCGTTTCTCAGCTGTTCCAAAAACTTGCAACTAATGTGTATGCCCATTACCATGATTCAAACAAAAAACATTCAAGTGATAACATGGCTACCATTAGTACAGTAATTGCATGTTACGCAGAATTTGGTGTAACAGAATTAAACTTCGATATGCAGTTGATTTGTGCAAAGAGCGTATTGTATATATTGAAGTTAAAAACCAATGAGAAAAATTCTGATTCATCCATGATGTTTTGGAACATTCATCAGAAGACTTAATTTCTGCCTTTAAAATACATTTTAACTGTGTGCATTGATATAAATAAAAAATAATGAAAAGCAAGTAAACTAAAAACGTTTATATATTAAAGAAATTAGCTACAAAACGAGTGAAAAATTGATATGCTACTTTCTTGAAAAACATTTATCAAGCATCATTTTGAACACTGTAGCCTTCTTTTTATCTTAATACAATTTACAATAACAGTTAATTCCATTTTCTAGGGTTTGGAAAATATGCTTCTTTCTACATTTAGATCTATATCCATAATTTGTTGTTTAACAGTTTCCAAATTTTGAAACATCTGCTCAAGTTCCTTTAACAAAATTTCCTTTGTGACACACTCTTCTCCTTCAATTGCAGTTTCTTCATTCTCATCATAGGAATGCTGTTGCTCCATTTCTATAAGATTAACATCGGCAAGTGGCTATGAATGCAAATAAAGGCATTCTCTTGCATTGGGGGAATCTTTGAAGCTGAGATCCTTTCCAGTGATGCTAATTTTTTTAATAAGGGCATCAACTTGCTTTTTGAAGCCACAAACATTTGCAAAGAAAAGACATTTCTATATAGCCCTCAATTCACTAGCCGTGACTCATAAATATTTTGAATAGCTTTCCTAATGTTAAAATTCTTTCAAAATTCAGTCAATGAAATTGCATCTTTTTCCTGTTGTAGCTTGCACAAAAGTTCTTCATAGATAATTAGCTATGAAAGTTGATATTATGCCCTAATTTATTGGCTGTAGCAAGGACAGTGTTTGGAAGTAAAAATACGACTTTGACATAGGTCATTCAGAATAGCAGGATGACCAGGAGCATTGTCAAGAACTAAGAGGGCCTTAATTTTAAGATTATTTTGTTTGCAATAGTTTTTGACTGCTGGATAAAAATAATTCTTAAAGCTGCTGTAACTGTGTGGTTTGTGGACATGAACATCACCAATCTTGATAGACCTTCACAGAACCCTGATCTTAACCTTATTGAGATCAGGGCTCTATGGAGTAAGGTCAGGTAACTGCTGCCAAATTTTTTTTTAACATGGTGTGCGATAAAATAGAATAGATAATTGTGTGGAAAGGCTTATGTGTTCGTCACACATTTTATTCGAACACAGATTGATAAGAAAATAACTATTTATTTACTTAACACTAATATTTCGCTGGCATTATATCCAGCATCTTCAGAACATACAAACGAAGTTTGTTACATTAGTGAGACAACCACAATTCGGTGTAACAGTGGGACTAGTATGAGTAATTGTAGCGTGCAACACAAAGACTAAAATCCTAATTAGGCGCCATCTAAGTTGAAACAAAAAAAAAAAAACAGATATTAATTTAGTCTTAGGATGACTGTCTCCCAAATCTTTGGTAGATTTATATAGCCATACTTGTTGAGGTTTAGAGTATTTCAGGGCTTCTGTTGATTCCAGAAACAACCTCTCTGACTTGTAAATGCTTCTGTGCAGTACTTTTGTTTTTTTCCATTTGATATCACCTCATTATTCATGAATGTACCATTAATCGAAACTCTTAACTTACTACACACATGGATCTCCAGTCATAAATACTTAACCCCCTCATGAGGGACTCAACCTGTCCTAAGAGAAGGGGGCAAAAAAAGGGAGGAAACTCCATATGAATAAATAAAAATTTAATTAGAATACATACACTTTTTAAATTATAAAAATTAAATACATATAATTATAAATAGTGTATAACAATCACCTAATATCTTCTTCAGATGGAAATGCAAAAGTTTTAATCTATGACATCTGAAATTTTTTTACTCTGTGCTCACGGGACTTTTAGTGAATTAGAAGGAATTCAAAGGAAGCTGTCATACTTCACTTGCAGATCTGTTGGTTAGTGCTATTTGAATTTTACAACTTTAGTTTTCTAAAACTGAGTGAGAAAGTAAAGACTTATGTTCTCTAAACATAATGATGCAATGATATAAATAAAAGCATTGATAAATGTGAAAGACTTCTTAAAGGTGAATAACTGAATGCAGTTGTCAAATATGAATCATTGTTATGCTCATTAAATGTCAGTGATGATTTTTCTCTCTACATAGCATTCTAGAATTATGTGTGTGTTTGACCATGTCCCATAATTGATGATTAAGTTGTATGTGGAGGAATTGTAATATATAGTAATCATGTTGATGAATCATACAGTTGAATCTTGGCACCCTCCTGTTATATTTGTGCTTACTACTGTTTTAATGCTGAAAATCATTCTAATCTCTTTGGCTTCTTATCTTTAAAGATTAGTTATCTGCAGATAGAACTGAGTCTCTGTAGCTCATTCAATATGTATGATTCTCTTTGATTGGAAAGACCTGACTTTGAATCTAGGAGGTTTTTCAACTGAAGGCATCTTAGCTGATTTCTCTGAGAGACTTATGGGTTATTCAAATTGATTATTTTTTGTGCATGAGATTAATATTTAAAACAAATAAGTGTCAACAGCCATTACATCTTGAGAAATTGAGCCTGTGCTAAACATGCATTAAGTGCTTTTCTTGCTTTCATGCAGAGAGAGAGAATTTATACTTCAAGTATGTTATAATGAAATCATAACCTACCCTGTTAAGTGACACAGGGTAGTTTGGACGTTTACACTTTTACAAAGTGTAAACGTCCAATTTTAAATTTGTATTGATTTGATTTTTTGATTAGAAAAATTTGAACAAATTATTTTGTTAACATGTCTTAATATTCTGTACAACTTTTGATTATATTTTCAGCTTTGTGAAACACCACTTCATTTTGCTTCTAAGTTTGGAAGTTTAAAAATTGTAGAAATCCTGGTTTCACATCCCATGTGTGACAGAAATAGGAAAAATAAATATGGCGAAAAACCAAAAGAGGCAAGTATAATGCTTACTTTCTCAGTTTCGTGTGTGTTCATTATGTGAAGACAGAAGTGTTGTTGTGCAAGTGGCATAATGACATATTTTATTACAAGCTGGGGGGAGGAAAGAAGATGCTTAAAAGGTCAAAACTGGATGACGGAGGAGATCTGTGTTAATAATTGGTGGATTTTTATATTGAGGAGATTATTCATAAATATTATCATAATATTATTAATCCTACCATAGAGATGATCTCTGTTTCTAACGATTATTTTTTTTTATTCCGAGTGTACCTATATGTTATTATATGCACAAGGGTTCACTCCAATTGATGCAATGATCTTAACTCTTTCTTTCGGAATCCAAATAATCACTGACTCAAGACCAAAATACAAAATAAACACATTTAATATAACAAAAACAATATATATACACTTCAAACAAATATTACATAATTACAAATTAATTGGATCCAAGGCCTTTTAAAAATAAACTTACACTTAAGACTAGACTAAACACTTTGTTTGCACAATCACAGAATGTTCATAGCCAGTTTCTTTCTCTGTCAAGGCCCTTTTCAATAGATATATGACTCTATTCTTCATTTTTACAGGATCCTTTCTCATCACTTATGTAACACACATTAATTCTTCCTGACTTAATTCTTTCTCTTTTCTTCAGTAGAAATAATAGTCAGATCCGTGTCCTTAATACAGATGAAACTTCCTAATCAGAGTTTTTCTCGAACATTCCTTTAGAATGTAAATAGCCAATTCTTCTTTTATTCACTAAATGCTTATTGACAGTCTTAACTCTTCCAATGGGAAAAAACTTACAGTTCTACGATTCCCTTTTCGGAATCTACTATTAATCTTTCAATTAGTGTTTCCTCCAATATTCCGTTTAAAATGCATATAGCAATATTTTCCTCTTATTCATCAATACTTATTCCACTTTGAAACTTAATAGTTCCACGATTCCTTTTTCGGAATATACTATTAATTTTCTTCCGACTGTCACTT
Organism: Typopeltis vanoorti; assembly: GCF_054136105.1. Classification (NCBI taxonomy): domain Eukaryota; kingdom Metazoa; phylum Arthropoda; class Arachnida; order Uropygi; family Thelyphonidae; genus Typopeltis; species Typopeltis vanoorti. Next base: position 92,944,192 of record NC_143554.1, read on the forward strand.
AAAAAACTTAAGTTCCTTCCGAACCTAAATGTCTGCCGGCCTGTGTTCTAAATTCCTTCCGAACGCTCTCTTGTTTACAGCCGTTACTCAAATACCGAATGCTTTCCTTGTCAGCTGTCAATCACACATCAAACCTCTTGGCAAGCGAGAAACTAAGTACTGTATAATGGCTGACACATTGTCTCCGTTAGCGACAAGAGAATGTCCTCATAAAACACAAAACTTAATATTTTCAATTATAATAAAATTCCTGTAAGTAGTACAAATATCAAATCCAGTAACTACATAAATTTTTTAACTTCTTTACTTATCACTTTTGACAAAAAAATTTCCATAATGGGCACATCGCAAGTGCCAACAATGCGTGTTATGAAAACAAAAATAATAAACATTTTAACATAAACAATTCGTAAAAATATTCAGAATTTTAATTATGATTATTTTTACATCTGTATGTAGCATATTAGAGGAATACAAAAAACTGACTGGAGCTTTTGACCTCTAAAATTTCCCTTGCTGGAATGAAAATCTTCATTCCCCACCCTGTTCAAAATTCCCAAGGCAGTCCAGAAGAAAACTTTAGTATGTTGTATCTTAAGAAAAGAACTCTAGCCTTATCTTCTCAGCCTACACTGAAGCAAGAAATAATGAATATAGAAATAAAATAATTAAAATAGACTTTTTAAAAAAAATGGTTTTGCTTAAAACCTGATGGAGGAGCATCCATCCATACAGTTAGATTAATTGCTATTGTAAACTTCTTTTCATTTGGTTTATTATTGTGAATTTACTATGAACCACTTTCTAACATCTGAGAAAGTTGGTTGGAACCGAAAATAGTGACTAAATTAACGAGTGATCTAAATGGATGAGTAAATTAAAGAACTGATCTATAGGACTTTGTAAGCTAACTGAACAGTGAACTAATTCAGATCATCGACTTTAAGCAGCCTGTCATTACACATGAAATGGAAATTCAGAAAAGTGAATTTCCAGCTGTACATCAAACAAACAGTAGCTCAGTCATTTTTCTGGTTGGTTTGTAGTTATCTATTGAGGTACGCAGGTTTTCAAAGTATTTGTGATTGTCTTCCTATCTTTATAATATGTAGTCACTAGACAAATATCTGTCTGACTACGTATAAAGGTGATCATGACTATCTTGTATGCATAACCTCATTGCATATTTTGAGTTTTATGAGACATCCGCATAGTTACTTTAATGGGAAAAGAGTGTCTTTATTTGATTCTTCTGCCAAATGAGTTCATTTGTAGAGTTAAAGTGTGTTCTGTTTTCACTTTTCTGGATTTCCATCTCATGTGTAATGACAGGCTGCTTAAAGTCGATGATCTGAATTAGTTCGCTGTTCAGTTAGCTTGAAGGCCTTTAGATCAATTCTTTAATTTACTCATTCATTTAGATCACTTGTTAATTTAGTCACTATTTTCGGTTCCAACCAACTTTCTCAGATGTTAGAAAGTGATTCATAGTAAATTCGCAATAATAAACCAAATGAAAAGAAGTTTACAACAGCAATTAATCTAACTGTATGGATGGATGCTCCTCCATCAGGTTTTAAGAAGAACCATAAGTCTCTCAGAGAAATCAGCTAAGATGCCTTCAGTTGAAAAACCTCCTAGATTCAAAGTCAGGTCTTTCCAATCAAAGAGAATCATACATACTGAATGAGCTACAGAGACCCAGCTCCATCTTTTTGGTTGGAAAGATTTGTGTCTGAATATTGTCTCAATACAAAGAACCTTTATAAGGGTTTTTCGACTGAAGGCAAGATAGCTAGCCTTCATACTGTGAAGAGATTTGATTTCTCCCTCAGAATTTTTTTATTTTTTATTTTTTTTTTATCTTGAAAAATAGACTGGCTGTAGAACACACACAAATAGCAAACATAATATAATGGCATAATAGACTTAATTTTATTCCTCTCTCCTTCTTCCATCAATGCATACTTATGAGCTGCTTGATATAGGAAAAAGCAACTGTCCCAAGAAGTGAACTAATCTAAAGAATGATTCTTGTGAGCTAATCCAGTCATAAAATATAAATGAAATGTCTTATTCACTTTGCACATCTCACCAATTCTTGTAGATGCTGCAATCTCAAATGAGTGGTCATCCTTCAGTAATTTCATTAGGATTGCCAATATTTTTGCAGGATGAAAGCCACTTCACTGTTGGAATTATGGTTGAAGCATCTACAGCTCTGAGGCCAGTGTATTGTCTGATAGCTGTATGTATTCTCTGGCTAGTTTTTTTGATGAAAACAGTTTCTGAGGATAAAAATCATGCTACCATCCTCATATGAGACACTTCATTAGGTGAAATGCATCAGTGCTTATCCTAGGCAGGATTTGAACCTAGGTCATTCCAACCGAATAGCAGTTGATGTCCTTCTGACTACAAATATTTACTGATGTGGAGTGGTGGAGGGTGAGAGAGAAGAGAGATGGCTCATTATTGCAATGTTCATATAGGTTTTGCAGATGCATTTTTCTTGGAAGGTGACAGGTCATCTTTGCTGACAATGAGAACTTGAGGAAGTAATCTTCAAAAGAATTTGTCTCATATACTGGAATGAGAGCAGTAATAACCTGGATCCAGTTTGAGATAAATTTTTTCATCATCATCCTTTCAAGGATTTAGGCCCAGTGGCCTGTTCCAGTCTCTTTCCATCTTTTCTTTGGTTATCCCTGACTTCTGTATCCTCCAACTGGGTAGTATCAGAGTCTTTTTTGAGTAATCTTGAGCTGTCCATTCTTTTGATATGTTCATTCCACTTCTTTCAGTATTCATATACTTTGTCCAATACTGAGTGTATTCTTAGTTGCTTACATATTTCTGTGCTTCTTCTTTTGTCCCAAAGAGTATAGTTCTGCTGTCCTTGGCAAGAATTTCATTTCTCCAGTTTCTATTCTTTTTTTTTTTCTTCTGCAGTTTTTATGGTCCAAAATTCACTTCCATACAGTGAATAGAAGTACAGTAGAGAAGGTCTTGCCAAAACTTTATACACTCTTATTCTTGTATGCTTTTGAACTTGGTTAAGTTTGAAAATATTATTGATTATTCATGTTCTCTTTAGAAAATTTGAAATTCTGATGTCAGTGTCAGCTTCTTTTGTATATGATACAGCACATCCAAGGTATTTGAAGCAGTTAATTTGTTCTAAAATTTTATTTTCAATCATGATTTTTACTTCTGAACTGGAAATAGTCCTTTAAAAGCCATGATTTTTGTTTTGTCTGTTGATATTTGCATTCCAAATTTTTTTTTGCACTTATGTTAAGTTGTATATTGATTTTTGGAGTTCATCTTTTCTTCTTGCTATGATTATTTGGCCATCTGCAAACAAAACGGTATTAAGTATAGTTCCACGATCCAGTTTAAATGCCGATTTTATATTGGCTTTCATTTCTTTATTAATTCATCTATATAGATATTAAATAACAGTGGTGACATCCTTGGTCTCTGTTCATTGATTCTTACAGCTATTTGGTTGTTCTGATACATGTTAGTTATTTTAGCAAACAGCTGATTTGGAATGTTTAGATTCTTGAGTATGGTCCACAGTTTTAGCCTTAAGACTCTGTCAAAGGCATTCTGGTAGTCAACAAATGCCACCTGCATTTCTATGTTGTATTCGTAATGTTTTACCATTAAGATTTTTAATGTAAAAGCTGGATCAATTCATGATTGTCCTTTTCAAAAGCCATTTTGTTCTTCGCAAAGTTTATCTTCTACATATGATTTAAGTTTTAAAGTTAATGTTCATGCACAGAGCCGCCGAGAGGGGGACATCTGAAACTTTTGTCACAGGCCCGGTATCGAAAAGGCCACGATGTGTCACATAACCGTGTTTATAATGCATGGTTTTAATCCTCGTAATAATACAACAATGATAAAGGATAATTCCATATCGAGAATGATACCGTGTTTTATAACATAGAATAAAAGCCAAAAGGCTATTTTTCTGGCAACCTTAATAATAATGAAGGGGGATACAAATCCTTTGATGTTTATCTGCCAGTAAGCAAAACTCTAAGAATTAGGACTAAAATCTATGAGTTTCATACCGAAAAACTATCGGCAAATCCAGGTGTAAGTAACCACTTGGTAGTACAACACCAAGGCAACTCGTATCAAAGGTGGAGCAAGCTCCCTTTCTGTCCTTGATATTTTCTCATAATGTAAAAACACAGCCCCTAGGGCATGTAATACTGTAATTACATTATGAGGAGAGGTCACTACACTACCCAGACCGGTTTAAACCTTTTTTGAGGTCTCATCAGTGAGTAGGTAGACCTGGAAGATAACAAGGTTTAAGTGAAAAGAACTTGCATACCTTCACTATACTTCACTTCATTTCACTATACTATACGAGTTGCCTTGGTGTTGTACTGCCAAGTGGTTACTTACACTTGGATTTGCCGATAGTTTTTCGGTATGAAACTCATAGATCTTAGTCCTAGTTCTTAGAGTTTCGCTTACTGGCAGATAAACATCAAAGGATTTGTATCCCCTTCATTATTATTAAGGTTGCCAGAAAAATAGCCTTTTGGCTTTTATTTTATGTTATAATATACAGGCACACCTTTTTGGCATTCATATAGTGAAGGTATGTAAGTTCTTTTCACTTAAACCTTGTTATCTTCCAGGTCTACCTACTCACTGATGAGACCTCAAAAAAAGGTTGAAACCAGTCTGGGTAGTGACCTCTCCTCATAATGTAATTACAGTATTACATCCCCTAGGGGCTGTGTTTTTACATTATGAGAAAATATCAAGGATAGTGAGGGATCTTGCTCCACCTTTGATACGAGTTGCCTTGGTGTTGTACTACCAAGTGGTTACTTACTCTTGGATTTGCCGATAGTTTTTCGGTATGAAACTCATAGATCTTAGTTCTAGTTCTTAGAGTTTCGCTTACTGGCAGATAAACATCAAAGGATTTGTATTCCCCTTCATTATGATACTGTGTTTTGTTTTAGACAGATGGCTATGCTCTTTAGCTCGGCATGAATGTCCGGAAGACACTGATTCTCTTGGCGCAGATCGCTGTAGTTATAGCGGGTGATGATGTCAATAAGTGTTCGTGCAAGGTTGTTGCAGTCAGCTGCGCTAGCTAGTAAATGCATTCACAGTAATGTTCCCTGCCAGAATGCTTCGATCTTGTTAGTAATTTATTTGTTAGTATCTTTTATAAAAAAAAATTTATAATGGCATGTTTAAAGATGTTATACCAGGAGTATATTTATTAAATACCATTTATAAATTTGAACTTCATGGTGTTTTTCCCGAAATATGTACGGTACTTCAATCAGAATTTTTTGCACAATACCAGTAACAGTTGCCGAAGTTGAAAGAGCGTTTAGTAAACTTTCAGCAATAAAGAGCTTCAGTAGATCATCAGTACTCCAGGAAAGATTAAACGGCCTAGCTTTGCTATCAATAGAACAACCTGGCAATGAAAATTGATTATGATGAGGTGATTAAAGATTTCGCTAACCATAAAGTGAGGAAGTGGATGAGGCAATAAAAATTAATAAATTTCTCTTTTTATTTAATGTTTGTATTTTGTATGGTATGTAATGTATCGAATTTTGAATTTATAGTACACTTTTTTAAATAAATGTTTAATGTTTTATATGACTTTTTATTAAAGAAACGTGATGCACTTTTTTAAATGGGACCCGGACCACAGACTTGTCACGGGCCTGAAAATTTCTCTCGGCGGCCTTGTTCATGCATATAACTTATAACCAGCCAGTATTCAGAAGACTTATTCCTCTGTAGTTTTTACAGTTGCACTTATCACCATTTTTATATATTGGGATGATAATTGCCTTATTCCAACTTTCTAGGATTTTTTCTTACTGCCAGATATTGTTAAATAATTTTAAAAGTCGTTTGATGAATAGGATGCATGCATATTTTATAAGTTCTATATTTAGTCCATCTTCTCAGGATTTTCCTGATTTGCTTTGCTGTATTACTTGTTGGATTTCTTGTAATGTTATTTCTTCCACTGTACAGGTAGTAAGCATTATATCAGTTGTTAGATTTGTTACTATCTTGCCAAAGTTTTGGAAGAAGTCAGCCAGGTTTTTCTTTTTTGATTATTTCAAGTTATGGCCTTAGGAACCTTAGCAATATTCATACTACTATTGATTTATGCTTATTGCTAATATGATTATTGCCAGGCATAGTGTCATATCATTCAGTGCAAGGTCAGCTATTGCCCACAGATGTTTCTAGTAGAACTGTACCAATTTCTGATAATCTGACCAAGCACAAGTCTCAATATCTTTCTATTTAACTTAGAGCTAACTTTCATAGTAAGTTAAGTATGTGACCCTCATCCTTAACTATTCGATCCTCATCCCTGCTGTTCATGCACTGTATTACATTCTGCTATTAGAGAATTTTATCGCAACTAGTCAGGAGTGGAGCCACTAGTATTATCCAAACTATTGTCCACCATGAAGAGAGATAAAGCTACTCATATATAGACATAAATAGACATTGATTTTCCTGATCCATGTCAGTTTTGAGTTGGCTGTTATCGATGGCCAAAATGTTCACACTAGACAGGCCATCCAGCACTCCCATACAGCTGAGGCATTCAATGAGAAAGGGTCCCAATAGTGGTCTCACTAACTTTCATCAGTTAGACCATTTCACTTAGTCCTAGTGCATTGCCTGTATCAAAATACCATATTGCCATACTTGTTCAGAAAGTGATTGAGAGAGATATGTTGCAAATGTTAAGGTTTTGAGTTTTTTGCTCTGTACTTAAATTATGGTTCATCTAGTTGCATGATATGTTTAAATTCATTGCCAAAGTATTGTAAATTAACTCTTTCCTGTGAAAGAGAAACATGATACGGCATTGCATGGTGGCCATAGAAAGTCAAATATAGTGCAATTCCAGTAGGACCTGTGATTGTTGATTCAAAATCAGATTAAATTATTGCAATTGCCCATGACTTCAGAAATAAATATCCTCTTCAGTGTGCTGTTATGGTATCTTGATTTAATTGTGATGAGTCAAAATGGAAAATATAAAATCTGAATAGTTCTGTTTTGTACTATAAATTGGCAAAAAATGTATAATAATTAAATCATGTAATGCCTTTTATTCTGCTAAGGGAGTAGAAAAGGCCATTTTAGCTCTAACTAAATTTTTGAAAATTTCTGGGTAGCCAATCTCCACACACACCACTGATAACAGTCCAGGACTGTTGGTGATATTATAAGTATCCAAAAAGGAGAGTATAGCAGATGGCTGCTGCCACCCCATTGTTCTTAACACTATATATTATTGTCTGAAATGGTGTGAATTCTGCTGTTGATTTTCTTGAATTGTGGATTTAATACCTTGAGTTACTGGGAGAAAATATCCTACTTGCTTGTACCAGAGATCACCTAACATGAGAACCAACTGGAGATTAAAAAAAAAAAATAAAAAAAAACCTAGTAAAAGTTTCTCCACTGAGTGACTGAAATTGAACTAATAGTGCTAATAATATTACTGAACTAATAATTTCCACAGGGCTACACAGCCACCAAAAATAAAATAATAAATAAAAGCATCTCCGTCACCTTACTTATGCACATTATCCCACCATTATTCCTTCATTCTACTTGCCTGTATTCTTTGGAACAATTTCTCCCATGCTATTTTTCCCACTGAGTACAATCTCCTACTTTTTAAGAAACATATTAGTAGGCTACTTCTTTCTTCTTAATCACTTACCCACACATGGCACTTAGTGTTATTGACCTTTCCTGTGCAGAGTCATCATAAAAAAAAGAAATATATATATATACATACAAACAGAGCAGTATTTATTTTATTTTTATAACAGCTGATAAATCTATAGAAAATTCATCATTTCCTGATTATGTAGTGTTCAGGCTACTATATGATTCAGACACTACACGATTAAGTTTTTACATTATTATTAATGTCCTATCAACAATTTTTCTCCAAATATTGTCATATCTCATATTTCATGCTTCTAATGCACTTTTGACTGAATCAATCCTAGACCTTGGTCTTCTGGGTCTTTTCTTGCCATCTTGGTATCAAATGCCTGTTTTATTAACCTTTCCTCTCCCATTCTGTTTAAGTGAACATACTAATTTAGTTTAGCCCTACTGACAGCATTCTTGAATGCAAACAATGTCAAGTTCCTTCCTAATGTCTTAATTTTTTGATATGATTCTGCCAATGATGTCATCTGTTCACTCCCCTAATGTTTTTCAGAACTTTCATATCTGTGTTCTCTAATCTATGATCAAGTCCTTCATTTCTAACCCAACTTTCAGATCCATAACTTAAAACTGGTTCGTACTTATATACTGCTAGTTTAGTGTTTTAGCTAATTTTTCTCTTATTCCATATAAATGTATTCATCTGGCTCTCAATCATAACAGCTTTGCTTATTCTGTTATCTGTTTCCAGAAGCTATCTTCACTAAAAACTGTGCCTAAATAGCTGAAATATTTTACTTACTCTATAAGCTCTCCATTCAGAATTCAGCTGAAGTTTTCTATATTACTGCCTATTTTCAAAGCTTTGGTCTTTTTATTGCTAATTTTCATTTCTGATTTGTTATAGCTGTTATTCAATTTATCTAGAGAATCTTGGAGACTTGCTGGATGTGTTAGAGTACAGCATCATCTGCATAAATCAAAGAGCTAAGTTCAATATTTCCAATTCTAATATCAGATTTAATGCCACGTTCTTTTATAATGTAATTCATATAGATGATGAATAAGAGTGGAAGTAATGTGCATCCTTGTCTCACACCTGATTTTACATCAAACCATCTTCATGTATTTCCTTCAATTTCAATTCTAATTGCGGACTTACAACTTAAATATAGACTATGCACTGCCATGTATAATGTTCAATTTACTCCATATAACTGTAGTGTTTTGAAAAGCTTTTCTCTGGGAACCTTGTTGTATGCCTTTTCCAGATCTACAAAACTTAGTATAGATCCTTGTCATATTCCCACAATTTCTCAACTAAAGTGAAAAATCTGATCCAGACAATCTCTTTTTGGCCTGAATCCAGCTTTTTCTTCTTCCAGTTTCTCTTCCATAATTTTTCTCAGCTTTTTTTCAAGTATGCTTGCATAAATCTTAATTGGAACACTTAGTAGAGACATTCCTCTGTAATTCTCACATTCAGTTTTATTGTCCTTTTTCATAGATGAGAACTATCACAGCTCTACTCCAGTCATCTGGAATTTGACCTTCTGACTAATCCCTCTGAATTATGCAGTGGAACCATTGCAAAACTTTTATACCTCCGTATTTGAGCATTTCTGGTTAAATATCATCTGCTCTAGCTGTCTTTCCAGATTTTAAGTTTTTAATGGCATTTTCTACTTCAAGTATTGATAAATTACTTTGAAAAACTGCTAAATGAAACAAGCAGTGATGACAGCACAGTGATAAAAAACACTGAGTATTTGAGCATTTCTGGTTAAATATCATCTGCTCTAGCTGTCTTTCCAGATTTTAAGTTTTTAATGGCATTTTCTACTTCAAGTATTGATAAATTACTTTGAAAAACTGCTAAATGAAACAAGCAGTGATGACAGCACAGTGATAAAAAACACTGACCAGGCATGCCGTCAGGAATACATATCCATACTTGAAGTAGAAAAAGCCATCAAAGGCTTGAAATGTGGAAAGGCAGCAGGAGTAGATGATATTCGACCAGAAATGCTGAAGTATGGTGGTATAAAAGTCTTAAAGTGGCTGCACTGCATAGTTCAGAAAGCCTGGACAGAGGCACGAATTCCCGATGATTGGAGTAGAGCTCTCATAGTACCCATATATAAAAAGGGAAATAAAACTGCATGTGAGAATTACAGAGGTATTTCCCCACTGAGTGTTCCTGGCAAGATCTATGCAAGTATACTTGAGAAACGGTTGAGAAGAATTGTGGAAGAAAAGCTTGGTGAAGAACAAGCTGGATTCAGGCCAAATAGAGGCTGTCAGGATCAGATCTTCACTTTACGACAAATAGTCGAGAAAGCATGGGAATATAACAAAGATCTGTATTTAAGTTTTGTCGATTTGGAAAAGGCATATGACAAGGTGCCAAGAGAGAAGCTATTCAATACGCTGCAGTTATATGGTGTCAATGGAGTAATTATATCAAGCAATACTTAGTCTTTTTTTGAGTTGTAAGTCAGCAATTAGAATTGAAGAAAGTACAGGAAGATGGTTTAAAGTTAAATCTGGTGTGAGACAAGGATGTACATTATCCCCTCTTATTAATTATCTATATGGATCATATTATGAAGGAAAGTGGTATTAAACCTGATATCAAAATTGGAGATGTTAATGTCAGCTATTTGCTTTATGCAGACGATGTTATACTTCTAAATAAATCCGCTACAAGTCTGCAAGATTCTCTGACTAAGTTGGATAACTGTTGTAATAGATATGGTATGAAGGTCAGCAATAAAAAGACAAAGACAATGAAAATAGACAGAATCGTTGAAAATGTCAACTGTGTTGTGAATGGAGAACCTGTGGAACAAGTAAAACATTTCAGCTACTTAGGCACAATTTTTAGTGAAGATGGTAAATTAAATATGGAAATAGACAACAGAATCAACTAAGCTGGTATGGTAGGAAGTCGGCTGAATAAATTCATATAGAATAAGAGAGAAATTAGGCGGAACACTAAATTAGCTGTATACAAGACAGTGTTGAAACCTGTTTTAACTTATGGATCTGAGAGCTGGGTCAGAAGTAAAACACTTGACCAAAAACTAGAGACCGCAGATATGAGAGTCCTGAGAAAGATTAGAGGCGTGAACAGATGGCATCAATGGCAGTATCATATTAAAAATGAGGATATTAGGAAATTGTCAGCATCCAGGAATGCATTAGCAGAGCTAATCTCAGGTGGTATGGTCACTTAAACAGAATGAGCGAGGAAAGATTAGCAAATCAAGTGTTCTCTTCCAGGTTAGCAGGAAAACAATTCAGAGGAAGACCAAGATATAGGTGGATTGATACAGTACAAAGTGCCTTAGACGATAGAAATATAAGATCTGATAATGTTAACGTCTTGACAAGTAATAGATTGATTTGGAGGAAAATTGTAGATAGGAAGTTAGTAATGATGTAAATTTTTCATGTAGTACTATCATATCCTGTACACCCTTTAAGGGTACATGGCAGGAAATTGATGATGATGATGCTATAATGTGTAGTACATGGATAGTAACCTTTCTTGGTTTCCAGAGAATTGTTAGTATGTTTATTTTTTGTTTCTTGATTATCCAGCTATTTCTGTTCTCTGTTGAGAAATAGCTGGATAATTGGGTATATCTTTGGGGGGGGGGACAGTGTTAAAGAGTTACTATACTAATCTCTTTTTTTCTTCCTCTTTTGCCATCCGACTTCTAATTAAAATAAGTCTTTTTAACTATTCAGATTATTTGTGAGCGTTGTCCTGGTGCTACCGCAGATTTAAAGAAACAGATAGAAGCCATATTTGAAGGTAAGTTGAATTTTGTTTTATCTTAATATAAATATGTTTATAACAACATATTTTGATAATGAGGTATACAAATGATGACTTAATTGGTATGAAGTTCTGAAGGAATAATTCTTAAAAAATTAGATAAATACTGAATTTGTATTGAAGTATACTATTGTTGTGTCGACTCTCCTATGTTTTGGGCCCTCTTTTATCTCTTATGTGTATATATCACTCTATTCTATCTTTCTCTCAATAATTCCTATTTATTATTTTCTTATTTCTTGTTTATTACCATTTACTTTAAACTTTTATCTCACTTAATTCAACTCAGGCCGAATCCCTGACAAGAATGAAGCTGTTGGTTTGTGAGACAAAGAAAATGCAAATGGCGGATGCCTATTTCTTTGTCTCAGCACTGGTTCTAACTCCTTATTCAAATTCAGAGAAATTTATTTATTTTCGCTGTGCCACCCTGAATCCTAGATTATACTAAACTTGTATGACCAAGGAGTTAGAATACAGTCAACATTCACTCTTATCAACTATATTTTTCCAATTTGCAGTCATGACCCAATATTATCTATTCTCCTGCCTTTTGAGGTTCACCAAATTTTATGAGCAAGTGCAATAGGTTCTAAGTTTAGGCAATACAACATTTATATTTAAACAAAACATTTTAATTTCAAGAAAAATACATATAATACAGATTATAACACTGAGTCAATCAAAGCTGGGTAGAGAATTAGCACTCATATATACAATTACTTTATCCTTTCTATAAATCTCAATCTGAGAAACATATTTAATAACATTTAATACACTTAGTCTTTGTGCTACTCTAGTTAGTCAATTCCATTCTCAATATGAATCAAATTCTATTCTCTCACTTTTCTCTGACAATCCTATTCAATATATATATAACAGACTTAATTAAGAACTCTAGTAAATCTCTCAAGGTTAATTCATGAAACAACTTTCTATATCTCTTTCAATTTTAGCAGTAATTTCTAGATTCTATCTGCCACATAAACTTTACGTACAATATTCGGTTTCACTCTCAATCTATCATTTTACTGTCCTAAGAGTCTCTCGTAGCACATACAATAAAATCTTCCTAATCATTTCCACTAGATAGAAGATATAAAATTTTGCATCTTACCAATTGCTGGTATGTTACTTTGGCCACTTCCTTATCTCGTCGGATATCTGCCTTTTACGACTACTTTGCTTCACGCATTCTCAGGATGTTCACTACGGATTCCCTCTGTACTTCATAGTTGGATGTTTCTGTAGTCTTCCACAAATATAGTCTGCTGGACTAGTTTCCGACTGGCAGGCTTCCTGGTCATTCTTCCGATATCTCCTTGAACAAAGGAAAACTACGTGGAGGCTCCACACCAGCCAGACCTACGAGGGCTCAGGAACACAGTAGCAGGAAAACGTCTAAAAAGCCCTGTCTCCAGTGTTACATGCACTCTTAAGCATCGCGCCACTCCTTTCTCTTTCGTCATCGACATCTACATCATCTTTTTTCACGGCACTTAGCGCCGCACGCGGAATCCTCTCGTAACTTACGGAGTGGGGGGAAGGCACTGTGCTTACTAACGGATATGCCTGTACACAGTATTACGTGTTTCTGAAGGTGACCATTTCGCATTTTTGAATATTATTTCTCTCCCAGCAATTGTCAGGTACTTACATAGTATTTGAGACTAAGCAGCCATACATAATAAAATTTCACAATACAATATAACATAAAAGACATAAAACTAAATTAAGATTGCTATACAAGTGCTTATTCATTTCTGAAAAAATCATTACTTGCTCCAAGAGAGTGAGAACAATGTTAAGTCCGAGTGAAATGTAATTTTCTTTAATATTTTGTTTCACTCCGACTTAACGCCATATACCATATTTACCATAGATTTTTATGGGAATTTGATTAATTCGTTCTGGAGACCCAAAAAAATAAATAAAAAATTATATAATTTCTTATTACGTTTATTTATAATAACAATAATACATACATACACAGTCTTGCATTTTCATCAGTCAGAACGACATGCAGTTGACTATCAAGCCTAATATTACTTAATAAATAGATATTTTATTACATCTGCGACTTTCTTGAATGGAGAAAACATATTGAAGGTTAATGTCCATTATGTTTACTATGTAGTGACTTTGTTGAATAATATATTAAGCTCTAATCTCTATTACTTTCATGTGCATTATAGTACAATTCTTAAGGAGAAGGAAATAAAAACCTAATTTGTATTACAATAACTTAGTTTTGGGCAACAAGCAAGCTAATAAGAGGACGATCGGTTAATGAACATAATCCATTCAAAGACGATGTTTGCTACCCGAATTATTCGTTAACCCATCATCGATTTACCATAGATTTTTATGGGAATTTGATTAATTCGTTCTGGAGACCCAAAAAAATAAATAAAAAATTATATCATTTCTTACTACGTTTATTTATAATAACAATAATACATACATACATACATGCATACACCTTCTTGCATTTTCATCATCACAATGATATATGCACGTAAACACAAGAAAGATATTTAATTAACCAAATATTTCGGTCTGGAAATAGCAGACCATCCTCAATGGTATTACAAGAACAGTTTTAAAAAAATACAAGATAGAATACTAACAATAGATCGTTAAAAATAGAACACGCCGCTTGATGTTATATCACTAAGTATGAAACGGAATATTTTGAAGTAGAGACATGATTGGAAAAAAAAAAGAATTAATGTGTAATCTTGATTAGACTTTCCCAGATTTTTTATATAGAAATACAGTCATTACGATTCAGGTTGGGACGATGGAGCAAGGCCTCCACGCTTTCCTTTAACAAACATTCAAACCTATAACGGGATCTATACAAGAGGCGAGTCCTAGACCAAAAGTTGCTGTGGTCAGTTTCAATCCCATGTTGAGCCAATCCAGACTTTTCAGGTTTGTTGTGAAGCATGGAGGATTGATCTTCTTGGATTCTTTTTTCAAGAGAACGTCCAGTCTGTCCAAAATAGGAGAGATCACAGTTGCAAAGAATTTGAGAAATTCCAGGAAGAGATAAAGTTGAGCATTTGTCTTTAGGAGAAGGAAAATGAGAAGACAATTTGTTAATAGGTGAATACATAGCTGTTAAATCATATTTCTTTAAAATTCTTGCGATAGGCTCTGAAATACTGGAGATATAAGGAATAGGCACTCGACGTATTGAAACTTTGTTGTTTTGTGGAGGATTATAAGAATTGAGATGTTGAGTACTTTTTTCAGAAAAGCCATTGAGTTTCATGTGTTGTTGGATAGTAGAAAGTTCTTTCTGTAGATAATCAAAAGTAGAACAGCTAGTTTTGGCTCTTCTGATGAGGCATTTTGTAATTCCTGTTTTTTGACATGGATGATGGGCTGATTCTTTAAGAATATAACAATGAAATGCCTCATCAGAAGAGCCAAAACTAATTGTTCTACTTTTGATTATCTACAGAAAGAACTTTCTACTATCCAACAACACATGAAACTCAATGGCTTTTCTGAAAAAAGTACTCAACATCTTCTCAATTCTTATAATCCTCCACAAAACAACAAAGTTTCAATACATCGAGTGCCTATTTGAAAGCACGGAGGCCTTGCTCCATCGTCCCAACCTGAATCGTAATGACTGTATTTCTATATAAAAAATCTGGGAAAGTCTAATCAAGGTTACCCATTAATTTTTTTTTCCAATCATGTCTCTACTTCAAAATATTCCGTTTCATACTTAGTGATATAACATCATGTGACGTGTTCTATTTTTAACGATCTATTGTTAGTATTCTAGCTTGTATTTTTTCAAAACTGTTCTTGTAATACCTGAGGATGGTCTGCTATTTCCAGACCGAAATATTTGGTTAATTAAATATCTTTCTTGTGTTTACGTGCATATATCATTCAGTCTTATGTCACAAGTATCCTTAAAACAGCGTATTTTCATCAGTCATGTTTTTTTTTTCCATTTGTGGGGCGTTAAAGAATCCATACAATGTCAATTGCTTTTCTCTCTTCTTCAGGATTTTTCGGAAGTGATTAATAGTATTGTCATAGAGATCCCCAAGCCTATTGACCTCAACCTGGTTTGGGTGCCATTCTAAGACCGTTGTTCTGACATCCTCCCACTTCTTGAAAAGATCTTTAATAGCAGATGTCGGCATTGGTCCTCTTTCGTCTTCCTCTTTTTCAGAAGAAAACACATCTCGCTGAGTTTCTTGGTGTTCTTCATTCAAGAGTTCTTGGAGTTCTTCTGTCATCAGATCATTTTCATGTTTCATTATGAGCTCTTCAATGTCATCTTCATTCACCTCCAATTCCAGATCTCTAGCAGTTGTCACAATTTCATCCATAATTTCAGGGACATCATCTCCATCTCCTTGAATGCAGGATGGACACAGCTTTCGCCAAGCAGATTTCAACTGTTGTTGAGTGACTTCTGACCATGCGTTTTGAATGAGCCGGATAGCTTCAAAAAAAAAAAAAAAAAAAAAAAACCATTGCACTTGATTGAAAAAGTGAAGGATATCATAATAGAATTTCTGACCTACTAGCAAGCCTGTATATAACACCAACCTGTCCACCTGAACAAAAATCATAGAAGTATTAAAGATATATTTCCACTGGACACTATACCATGATTTGAGCATTGCATCAAAACACATTCTTCCAACTCCATGATAAATAGTATGAACAGAAAGAATGCCCATAGCAGTTTTGGCTTGCCACTTTTTTGCTTTTAGCCAACCTGTTTATAGAACCATTTGAAAAACAAACCCTTGGGGTACTAGGAATTATGATCTAAACTTTGGTTTGCTTCAGTTTTCAATCTCACTTTTTATCTGCATCTACACTTCATATCTGAGAGTTGTTTGATTGTTTGACTGATAGTCTTTTAAGATCATTATTATATATTTTTCTTTTTATTGATATTAATGTAATTTTAACTTGAAGTGGTGGCTAATTTTTTTTTTCTTCTTTCAAACCTTCATATATATTCTTATCTTGAGCCTATTTCTGAAGAATCAATATCATCAAATCAATGGGGCATTTCTTGTTTTGTTTATTTAGTAATGACTTCAGATTTAGTTTTGTTTTTAATAATGACTAGTTCATGTCCAGTACAGAAATCTAGCAGATATTTATCATTATTATTAGCTTTTCTCTTTTCTCCATATTTTTCTAAAACATTGCAATGTTGTGTGAGATTCTTTCCTATTCTGCTGTTTAAGTGGTAAACAACACAAAACCACAGATAACATATTCAGAGAAAAAACTGTTTAATGACTAGTTTCATACATCTTATTGCATTCTTATTCAGATTACAAAATTAGGTGTGTGTGTGTGGGGGGGAGTTTATACAGGACAATTTCTAAATTAACAACTGACACACACTGAGAAGTCAGACACATGGCTCATTGTTGCAGTGTGCTGTGTAATTTCTGTTATAGCCTAAATAATTACTATGTAGGTCTCTGATATATGCTGACCAAAGCTGGTTTAACATGAGACCTTGGTTTTTGTGGCATTGGGTTGGACATGATAGCATTTCAGTGGCTTTATCTTGATGGTGAACCATGATAAACTTTCATTTATCAAACACCAGAAGATACCTGTATACTGCAGCACATCATTCATTCTGTCTAGACATGAGGATTCATCAAAACACTCAAAGACAGAGCATATGCAACATCCAGTGATGACAATGAAAGGCAACAAGAAATAACATATCTCAGAGATGTACTGCTAAAAAATGGCTGTAACCTTAAAAACAATTAGTATTATCTTGAAAAGACCATTAACTCCACCGAATTTACAGGAAAAAGATAACTACAAAGGTGTTGTTTCATTGTCCTGTGTTAAAAACATTACAGATAAAATAGTAAATACTCAAGCAATACAACTTAAAAGTTGACATCACTCCATTAAAAATCAGCCTAATTTGAACAAATATTGTTGCACAAAACTTCTCAAAATATGGGAAATACTAATACTACAGATCCAGTTTACGTCCTAGGCTGCGAACAGGTGTCCATATAGGATGTCCCACCTAGTTGAGGCTACTCTTTCATCCACATTCTTTCAGTTAGTTTGGTGCTGCCTTTTGTGTGTGTGTGTGTGTGTGTGTGTGTGTGTGTGTGTGTGTGTGTGTGTGTGTGTGTGTGTGTTGCATGTCTCATATTGTACTACTCCCTGACGATGTCTCTGTACCTGAGATGAAATACTGGATGAATTAAATACCATTTTTAATCCTTTACTGGTGTTATTTCACTCCATTAAACTTCTACATGTGGAAATTAATATTTAGGTATCTATTTGTACGTGTGTGGTTGCTCTAAATAACAGGACAGAGAGAGAGAGAGAGAGAGAGCATGCTATTTGGGAGTTTTGTGACTGAAATATCTAGAAATAGTAAGTAGTGGTTGTTATTCATTTATGCTGTTAATTTATTTGGGTTTAAGTGTGCAAAAAAATTATTATGCTGCCCTGGCCATATAGCCAAATAAATTTGTCATCAATATAATACAGTCATAAGGTGTATTTTAAAGTAGTAGAGCTTACCAATTTTTCCTCAAATCATTCCTTAAAAAAGATAGAGGTGGGGGTGAGAGTAGCAAAACAATATTCATGTCATAATTTTTAGGTTGGTGTTTTTATACCATGTGTTAGTAACTTGAAAACGGTGATAATTTAAAATGTATTAAAACTGCCCCCCCCTCTCCAAATCCCACTCACTAACAGATAACAGATATATAAATATGAATTCATACTTCCTACTTCTAAATATGGCATAACAGAAACATTAGCATGCAGTCCTATTCTAAGCAGTATTTTCTCCAGTGACACCATATTCCTGAACTAATTAGGATATATCTTAAAATATATCTAATTAGGATATATCTTAATTGATTCATTTCTGCAAAGATAAAAAGATTACTGAAAGTTTATTTTTCACTTTGTTAGACTATAATAAATTTAGTTTAATCCTTTATCCAAGTGTGAGCAAACAAAGCTTGCACCTGAAAATATCTTCAGGACTGAATATGGTGTTGTACTACCTTACCGGGGGTAGGTAGTACAACACCGGGCAACTCGTAGCAAAGGTGGAGCAAGCTACCAACACTCCTATCACAATATCTCCCATAATGCAAAACACATCTCCTTGCAGATATGTATAATGTTATGCATTAAGGGATTGGCCACTACCCAGACTAGTTTCGACCTTTATTGAGGTCTCTTCTCCTATAGGTAAGAATGACCTCGCTATTGCTTCTGCCTAGTATCTCCAACTCTGGGCCTGGCTCCCACTGAAGAGAGGGTAGTGGCCAATCCCTTAATGCATAACATTATACATATCCTCAAGGAGATGTGTTTTGTATTATGGGAGATACTAGGATAGGAGTGTTGGTAGCTTGCTATACCTTGCTACGAGTTGCCCAGTGTTGCACTACCTACCTCCGATAAGGTAGTACAACACCATATTCAGTCCTGAAGATGTTTTCAGGTGCA
Organism: Typopeltis vanoorti; assembly: GCF_054136105.1. NCBI lineage: Eukaryota > Metazoa > Arthropoda > Arachnida > Uropygi > Thelyphonidae > Typopeltis > Typopeltis vanoorti. The sequence goes on from NC_143554.1 coordinate 92,963,291, forward strand.
AACTTTGTTTGCTCACACTTGGATAAAGGATTAAACCAAATTTATTATAGTCTAACCAAGTGAAAAATAAACTTTCAACATCTTTCTCTAAATCCAGAGTAATTTAATAAAAAAAAAAAAGGTGGCACACATTTTAGCAACTCCTATAGGTAAGGATGACCTCGCTATTGCTTCTGCCTGGTATCTCCAACTCTGGGCCTGGCTCCCACTGAAGAGAGGGTAGTGGCCAAACCCTTAATGCATAACATTATACATATCCTCAAGGAGATGCATTTTGCATTATGGGAGATACTGGGATAGGAGTGTTGGTAACTTGCTCCAACTTTTGCTATGAGTTGCCCAGTGTTGTACCACCTACTCCGGTAAGGTAGTACAACACCATATTCAGTCCTTTGTTTGCTCACACTTGGATAAAGGATTAAACTAAATTTATTATAAAAAGATTACATCTCCAACCCACCACCAGTAATAACATGTAGATTAACAGAGAACATACAGACCTCTCTAAAACTGTAGTAGTCTCATATGTTACAGCCACTTCTGAAAGAATAAAAAAAAATATATATATATATATATAGTACCTCTTATAAACTTCTATTTAAGCTATCCTTTCTTATAGGATTTCATAAAGATGAAATCCATCTCTGATAAGTAACAATATAAATTTTCCTTTTATTGGCCATATACAACTAAAAGAACAGCAATGCCAAAGCTATGTATTTATGAATCGGTGTGGAAAAGTGGCCAGTAAATTGTGTGTGTCCTTAACACCTGTCATGCAGTATGATGGAGAAAAACCCCAATCTTAAAAAGTTTTAAAAGAAGTGAAAGACCATTCTGAAAATCAGAATATCATACATTCTGATTTTCTCTACTTCCTAATGACATTCATACATACACATAGATCCATGCTTACAATAGAATTTGAACTTATTGCTTATGGTTGTAGAGCAGAAGTACTTATTATATAGTCAACAAGGCCAGGAAAGATTGCTGACCTCTAACCTTCAAAATGCCTTGGTAACTAAAGGTGAATTATTGGTAATAAAATGGTTGCTTCTTTTACTTGTTGTGCATGATAATCTATTTAACCTTCAAAATAATGTATATAACAACACATTTAAGAGGTTATCTTAATATGAAATAATTCTTTTATATATTTCTTTTTTTTTTGGTATTTATATGTTTATATCCTTTTTATTTTGCCATAATTTTTTAATTCTTCATATATCCTCATTTCATATTTTGTTTTTTAAGTATATTAAAAAGAATGAGTTCACTGTAACAAAAATTGTTACAGTGAACTGGCTTATCATAGCAAACTACTATACTCTTTAGTAGCTATCAACACATAAAACAATGTGTTGTTTTATGAACTTAGAATAAATACAACTTTATTCTAAGTTCATAAAATATGCGAGGCTGGTCTGAAAAGTTCTCGGCCTAACAATTAAAATGGATTTATAATTTCAAAATTATTTCTATTTTTCAACATAATCTCCCTTAAGACTAATACATTTATTCCAGTGATGCTCCAGCACCATTATCCCGTCCCTGTAGTGGTTCTCAGTAAATTTGCAAAATACCCCTCTACAGCTGCAATCACCTCTTGATTCAGAGAAAAATGTTGACCAGTGAGGAAGAGTTTTAGTTTGGGGAAGAGATAGAAGTCAGAGGGAGCCAAATCTGTGGAGTAGGGTGGATGTTCCAACAATTCATAATGCGGATTCCTTAATTTTCCTATTGCCAAAACACCTTTTGGGCAGGTGCATTGTCCTGATGAAAGATGATTTTTTTTTTCTTCTGCAAACCAGGTCTTTTCTCACGAATTTTTTCATCTAGTCTGGTTAAAAGATCAGAATAATATTTCCCGGTTATTGTTTTACCCTTTTCAAGATAATTAATAAATAAAATGCCCTTAGCATCCCAAAATACCGATGGCCTTTCCTGCTGATGGAACCGACTTCATCTTCTTTGGTGCTGAACAACCGGCTTCTGCCCACTATTTTGACTGCTGTTTGGATTCTGGGGTGTAATGGTGAATCCAAGTCTCATCCATAGTAATAAATCGATGCACAAAATCAGTTTTATTCTTGTTAAAACTCTCGAAGCACTGTTCAGAGATTTTCATGTGAGTGCGTTTTTGATCTGCTGTGAGTAAGTGCGGCACACATCTTGTGCAAAGCTTTTTCATTTGCAATTCTTCATCCAAAATATATCCTGCATGTTCTTTTGAAATCCCTATAATCTCAGCAATTTCACGCACTTTGACTTGCTGGTCATCCAATACCATATCGTGCACTTGATCAATGATTTCTGGTGGTGTTACACTTTTTTTGGACATCCTTCACGTGGATCATCTTCAAGACTGGTATGGCTATGTTTAAACTCAGCAGCCCATTTCTTAATTGTCGAAAACGAAGGAGGAGAGTGCCAATAAACTTATATGAACTCTGAAAATGAATTTCTTTAGGCATTAAACCTTTTTTTACAAAGAATTTTATAACTGTCTGATACTCAATTTTATCCATTTCAAGGGATGCAGACAACGCTTTTGCTTCAGACAGCCGTATAAACAAACTATTTACAAAAAAAAAAAAAAAAAATCTTACCGATAGTGTTGCCATCTGTGGTTGAGGCCGAAAACTTTTCAGACCATCCTCGTACCTGTGAAAGTTTTTACCTGCTTTTGTATCTATCATATTTATTCTTGGAATTAGCCTTATAGCAATTTGAAAAAAGAAAAAAAAAGATCTTTTGGTTATTTTGATAAAGTTTAAATTGATTGTAATTTCTTTCTTAAGTCAATATTCTTATTCCAGAATTGTAAATCTTATAAATTTATGTAGTCTACATATTACTGAGTATATACTGAAGTAGTTTTTCATCCCTTCCCATTTATATTTTAATAGAAAAGTGCTTTGTTCCTGTATTAAGATCTGATGATAACTCAACTCAGCCTTCAATAGGAAACCCCTTATCTCCTGATTGTCCTTTTCCTTTTGGTTATATTCAGAGTAATCCAAAAAGTCCAGCAGATCATGATGTTACTGTAAAAGCTTTGGCTGGTCCCATGTCACCAAATGAGGTATGATTTGAGATTTTGATGGAAACATTTCCTAATATCATTTTCCCTTTTCACCAAAAAAAAGCTTTCTTTCATTATTCGTACACTGATAATGGTATTACCTCTTGAAAATCAGCTATTATTTTTAATATGATTCTGTCATGTAGTGGTTACCATGTTTGCTTTAGATGCAAAATGTCCCTGGTTCATTCCCGGGTAAAAACACACTGTTTTTACCTTGTTGGCCAAGTGGATAACATACCTGCTCTCCAACCCACAGGTTGTGGGTTCAAGTCCCACTGTGGGCATGGGTGTTTGTAAAAGTATGCTCTAAACGAGCTTGTATAGCTCCTTGAGCTTATAAGGCATATCTTTTAATTTAAAAAAAAATAATAAATAAAATATATAATATTTTCACTTACTCTGATTTGGATGGCCATACTATTTGCAGTAAAATAGAAGGAAAGATAAAGTTACGGTTTCTACTAAGGTAGAAGTGGAGAAATTTTTTGAGGCTTTAGAAAAAGCAACTGACACAATGAAAAAGGAAAAGTTGGTCCTTGTTGGGGATCTAAATAGCAGAGTAGGAAATGATTGTGAGACATACAAAAATATTTTGGAAAAATTTGGAGAAAAGAGCAAAGTTAATAATATTGGCAAATACCTGTTGGATTTCTGCTCAGGACATGGACTGGTTATTACTAACACCATGTTCCAACATAAAAATGTGCACAAATTCACATAGAGAGAAGAGGCTAGGAATAAGAAAAGTCTCATTGACTATGTTATTGTTGATAGTGATGTTTTCTCCTTGGTGCAGGACACCAGAGTATACAGAGGATTTGAAATTGGAAGTGATCACAGTTTAGTCTTGAGCAGGATAAAATTGAATTTCGATTTGAAAAGAATAACATGTAAGAAAGTTTTAAAGCGAATAAAAGTTGAGCAGCTTTCAGATGTGAACTGTAGACTAAAATATACAAAGATTATTGAAGAAAAAATGAAAGAGTTTGAGAACAGGAATCAAACCTTGGAGATTCAGTGGCAAACTCTGAAGAAAACATTGATTGATTCTGCCAGAGAGGCATGTGGTGAGGTTGTCTGCAAGGTTAAAAAAATCAGAACTCCCTGGTGGACACAGGAAGTTAAAGAGGAAGTGAAGGAAAAGAAGAAATCATATCAAAAGTTCCTGTCAAATAAGTCAGCTTGTGCTCTTAGAGAATATAGAGACAAATGCAACAATGCTAAACAAAAGTCATGGGAGGACTTTGGCAAGAATATAGAAAATAAATATCAAGAAGGTGGCAAAATATTCTGGAGGCTGTTGAAGAAGCTTAGGAATGCAGGAAAGAGTGCTGTAAAAGGAGTTAGAGATGATAAAGGTGACATGAAAACTGGAGAAAAAGATATCCTTGAAGTATGGAGTAATTACTTTGAAAAACTGCTAAACGAAACAAGCAGTGATGACAGCAAAGTGGTAAAAAACACTAACCAGGCATGCAATCAGGAATACATATCCATACTTGAAGTAGAAAAAGCCATCAAAGGCTTGAAATGTGGAAAGGCAGCAGGAGTAGATGATATTCGACCAGAATTACTGAAGTATGATGGTATAAGAGTCTTACAGTGGCTGCACTGCATAGTTCAGAAAGCCTGGACAGAGGGACGAATTCTCGATGATAGGAGTAGAGCTCTCATAGTACCCATATATAAAAAGGGAAATAAAACTGAATGTGAGAATTACGGAGGTATTTCCCTACTGAGTGTTCCTGGCAAGATCTATGCAAGTACTTGAGAAACGATTGAGAAGAATTGTGGAAGATAAGCTTGGTGAAGAACAAGCTGGATTCAGGCCAAACAGAGGCTGTCAGGATCAGATCTTCACTTTACGACAAATAGTCGAGAAAGTATGGGAATATAACAAAGATCTGTATTTAAGTTTTGTCGATTTGGAAAAGGCATATGACAAGGTGCCAAGAGAGAAGCTATTCAATACGCTGCAGTTATATGGTGTCAATGGGGCATTATATCAAGCAATACTTAGTCTTTATTTGAGTTGTAAGTCAGCAGTTAGAATTGAAGGAAGTACAGGAAGATAGTTTAATGTTAAATCTGGTGTGAGACAAGGATGTACATTATCTCCTCTGTTATTCATGATCTGTATGGATCACATTATGAAGGAAAGTGGTATTAAACATGATATCGAAATTGGAGATGTTAATGTCAGCTCTTTGCTTTATGCGGATGATGTCATACTTTTAAATAAATCCGCTACAAGTCTGCAAGATTCTCTGACTAAATTGAATAGCTGTTGTAATAGCTATGGTATGAAGGTTAGTAATAAAAAGACAAAGACAATAAAAATAGGGAATCATTCAAAATGTCAACTGTGTTGTGAATGGAGAACCTGTGGAACAAGTAAAACATTTCAGCTACTTAGGGACGATTTTTACTGAAGATGGTAAATTAAATATGGAAATAGACAACAGAATCAACAAAGCTGGTACGGTAGGAAGTCAATTGAATAAATTCATATGGATTAAGAGAGAAATTAGTCGGAACACTAAATTAGCAGTATGCAAGACAGTTTTCAAACCGGTTTTAACTTATGGATCTGAGAGCTGGGTCAGAAGTAAAACACTTGACCAAAGACTAGAGACCACAGATATGAGAGTCCTGAGAAAGATTAGAGGCGTGAACAGATGGCATCAATGGCAATGTCATATTAAAAATGAGGATATTAGGAAAGAACTTGACATTGTCAGTATCCAGGAATGCATTAGCAGAACTAATCTCAGGTGGTATGGTCACCTAAACAGAATGGGCGAGGAAAGATTAGCAAAACAAGTGTTCTCTGCCCGGTTGGCAGCAAAACGACCCAGAGGAAGACCAAGATATAGGTGGATTGATATGGTACAAAGTGCCTTAGACGATAGAAATATGAGATCTGATAATGTTATAGTCTTGACAAGTAACAGACTGATTTGGAGGAAAATTGTAGATAGGAAGTTAGTAATGATATAATTTTTTCATGTAGTACTATCATATCCTGTACACCCCTTGTGGAGAGAGCAATATAGCAAATAAATGTTGCTGTAAGCAACAAGAAAATGTTGATATTGTATCTGGATCAAATGAAATTGATAAAGGTGTTGTCTTCTTTAGATATCTCCATGACATCGCTAGAGAACTAACTAGGAAGAAGAAGAAAATTTACTTGAAATGTGGATTTTCATGGATGAGAAATGAAGAGGAACCTATTCCAGATTTTGTTCTATTAAAAATTAATCATATATTTTGTTAAATGAACATATAAATTTAAATAAAATAGACATTTACAATGAAATATACTTTATTTATTATTTCATAGGAGGGTACTTGGTAAAAATGAAAATTTAAGAAGGGGTACGTGAATATCTGAAATTTGAGAAACACTGATCTATAGTATCATTGGCTATATATCCTTTTCATTGAATTCATTTCTTTACAGTTAATTTTTGTAGAAATCACAAATTTGCCCATCCTTGGAATACTGTGCTGACATTTTTGGTGTTGCACCTAAGATCTCTCTAAAATTATTTTTTCTCTTCACAAGAGGTAGTTTGTCTAATTGATGTCCCTCTCTACTTGCTCTTGACACCATCTCACAGTTGGTTATTTTCCCACATTGTGTTTCTTCTTTAGATATCTCCGTGATTGCTATTCACTAAAACTGGCATCCATTATACCTCCCATTTCTGCTCAACTTAGAGTAACATGAGCAGCAGCTGCTCAACATCTTTATACAATTGAATTGCTGGCTTACTGAACCTATTACTTTCATTCCTCCTTCATGCCATCTGCTTCTGTTTTGTGGTTTGACCTTCCCCATGAAGGGGGAAAGGTCCCCATTCAAAAATAATATGAACAGATTACTTGTCTCTTGACCCTGTTCACACATTTTGCATTGATTTCCATAAGCTCTGCAGACTCTTATGTGAGAAAGTGATATATGTATATAGAATGGATAGTTATGCATTTTTTTTTAATATAAACATTTTGTCATGTTACAAATATACCTTTGTTGATATATATAATTTATATGTTCTCTTATTTTTGCTATCCACATTCTTTTGAATTCCTCCACCACTTTTTTGGGAGGGAAAAAATGATAATTTGCTCTCCACCACCACTACTGCTATTATAGTTATCACCATTTTCTGATATGTACTGTAAAAGAGGGATACTATGCACTCTTTTACAGTACATATCAGATTATCACATAATTAATCTTCAAGATTAATTATATGATAATACCATATAATTAGGGTAACATCATTATCAGGTTTCTATCAAGAATTAGATTAATCTGTTATTTTCAGTTCTTCAGATGTGAAATCATGTATATTTGGTCTTCTAAAACATTACTAACTGAATCATTCATCAAGATTTTGATCTTGCTTTGTTTTATTCCTGTATTCTAACATTAGACACTTAACTTTCTTACTTCTCCTTTGTCATTGTAAATGTAACCATGAAATCTTAAATTAGCTGTGCTTTTCTTGAATAGTAATGTCAGTTTTTGTTTTTTAACTCCACTGATATCTTCATTTTTATTATAATTTTGATTGATACCATCTGTTAACCTCTTATATTTTCCCAAGAATGCTCGTATGTGGGCAATATTCCAGCCAGCACAACATTTCATCTTATGTATGGCTTAAGCCAGTTAAGAATAGTGTGCTCCAAAATTGTCAAGCAAACTCATGCTTGATTTATTCAGTATCCAGGTGGATACTAAGTAATTTTATTTTCACCCTAACTTTCAGATCCATATGGTAAAATTGCTTTGAACCTGGTCTTGTATATTGCTAATATTGTGTTTTTGACTAATTTCTCTCTTACTGCATATAAATTGATTCATTTCGTTCTCCACTACAACAGACTTTGCTTATTCTGTTACCTGTTTCCATATTTAATTTTCAACTTGCAGCAAATATTGTGCTGAAGTAGCACAATATTTAAAAAGCATTTGATGTTTTTCATGTTCCTGCTTATTTTGATAGCTTTTGTCTTTTTATTGCTCATTTGTAAACCAAATCTGTGCAAAAGTTATTTAGTTCTCATAATTCTGTAGTGACTTTATTTAAGAGTATAATATGATTTGCATAAAGTAAAGAACTGATATCTTATTTTGAAATCAAACTTAATGTTACTTTCTTTAATAATGTGATTCATATGGATGATGAATAACAGTGAATATTCGTCTGGAAAGACTTTTATTGGGATTATATTGATCAAGTGCATATAATAAACAACTAATAAATTTAGTTTAATCCTTTATCCAAGTGTGAGCAAACAAAGTTTGCGCCTGAAAGTATCTTCAGGATGGGGTTAAGGTGGTGCAACACCAGGGCGACTCCTTGCAAAGGTGGAGCAAGCTACTATCACTCATATCTCAGTATCTCCCATAATGCAAAACACATCTCCTTGCGGATATATCTAATGTTATGCATTAAGGGAAGGGCCACTATCCAGACTAGTTTTGACCTTTATTGAGGTCTCTTCAGTGGGAGCCAGGCCCAAGTGGAGATACCAGCCAGAAGCATTAGCAAGGTCATCTCTACCTAAGATGACATAATAGTAGCTTGCTCCACCTTTGCAAGGAGTCGCCCTGGTGTTGCACCACTTTAACCCAGTCCTGAAGATACTTTCAGGTGCAAACTTTGTTTGCTCACATTTGGATAAAGGATTAAACTAAATTTATTATATTCTAACCAAGTGAAAAATAAACTTTCAACATCTTTCTATAAATCCAGAGTAATTTATTAAAAAGGTGGCACACCATTTGGCAACTCCTATAGGTACAGATGACCTTGCTAATGCTTCTGGCTGGTATCTCCACTTGGGCCTGGCTCCTACTGAAGAGACCTCAATAAAGGTTGAAACTAGTCTGGATAGTGGCCATTCCCTTAATGCATAACATTAGACATATCTGCAAGGAGATGTGTTTTGCATTATGGGAGATACTGAGATATGAGTGATAGTAGCTTGCTCCACCTTTGCAAGGAATCGCACTGGTGTTGCACCACCTTAACCCAGTCCTGAAGATACTTTCAGATGCAAACTTTGTTTGCTCACACTTGGATAAAGGATTAAACTAAATTTATTATATTCTAACCAAGTGAAAAATAGACTTTCAATAAACAACTAAGTTATACCAAATAGTTTCACCAGCTAAGTCTGTTGGCATCTTCAGTGTACATAACTGATGTAAGGCACTAAAAAGTAAAAAACTGTTACAAACTATAATCGACCAATTCCAATTATATTAAACAAAGAACAGAGCACGTACAATACATTCATAGAGTGTGGATGATATCATTTGTTGTTATTTAGGAACATTCTATAGTTGGCACTATAATTCAGTTCTGGCGAGTTGAAGGATCTGATAAGGGTCTTCCAGATAATGGCCAAGATTAGTCCTTGGTTCCTGTTAAGGTTTTGTATACAGCGGGCAACTGTTGTGGCCTCCTTAAAAATTCAGGAGAGGAAGTCCTCCTCCATGTAAGGAATTGTGCTTCTATCTTCTATTTTTAAAGTGAATATTGGTATTCATCTACCTTTAACCTGATTTTACATCAAATCATCATCCTGTGTATCCTTCAAATTTCACTGCTGGGTTCCTGAATTAGTCAAATCTGGCATGGCCAAATCCCAGAAACTCAGGTATTTAATCTCACAACCCAAGAAAATTGACCATAAAAACCTACATTATTTCAGACAACACATTGTGTTAGGGACCATTAGATGGCAGCTCGTCTGCAGTACTCTCTCTCTGTTCACCAGATGCTATTTAAAAATTGATGAGTCTTGGGCCAGCTATCTCTGATTGGTTAAGGGTGGAGATTGACATTGACTGTCCCTTGGTTGACAAAAAATTAGATAGAGCTACAATGTCCTTACCTACTTTGGGGAATAAAAGGCGTTAGCAGATTTTCGTGGGCTTACTACTACAGCTTATATATGCTATGTGTTGCTCTAATGTTACATTTAGAAGTGCTTTTCTCTTGCCACTTTATTCTGTGTATTTTCTAGATCTAAAGACTTAAATGCAGATTATAGTATTATGATTTCATGACCATTTATCTTATTGTAAAACTTTTATCCTGAAAGGTCCCATTTGGCTTGAAAACTCAGCTTGATTTTAGTGAAGTTTCTCGTTTATAATTTTTCTTATCCTCTTCTCAAGTATGCCTACATAAATCTTACCATCAATACTTACTATGAAAATTCCTCTGTAATTTTCATGTTCAGTTTTCTCGTTTTACATACTGCAAGCTTTCCTCCAATTATTCAGAATTCGACCTTCAAATCAGGCCTTCTGAATTATGCAGTGGTGCCACTTAAATTTTTATACATGCATGTTTGAGCATTTTTGGTCTAGCATTTTACTCCCTATTACATTTCCATAGAATATTTTCTATTACCTCTCTTACTGCTTATTTCGTTTAACAATTTTTCAAAGTAATTCCTTTAGATATTCAAAATATCTGTAGTTTCTGTTTTTCCTGTCACCTTTATCATCTCTAATTCCTTTTACAGTTCTCTTTCATGTATTTCTAAGCTTTTTCAATAGCCTCCAGAACATTTTTTCCACCTTCCTGATATTTATCTTCTATGTTCTTACCAAAGTTTCATATGACTTTGGTTTAGCTATTATTAAACATTACTTAGCTGTTGTACAGTTTTCTCTGTATTCATCAAGAATGCTTGCCCACTAACTTGCCAGGAATTTTAATATGATTTCTTCTTTCCCTTGCCCTTTTTAACTTCTTGAATCTGATATAAAGCTCTTTTTTTATCCTTGAAAATTACTTCACCACATGCCTCCCTGGTCAAATCAGTTAAATCAGATTGTTGTCACAGTTCTTCAAGGTATGGTTCTTCTGTTGAGTCACTTTTAATTTTTCCCAGTAATATTTGATTATTCCCAGTTCCTGTCTGAAAGCTACTCAGTTTTGATTCTGTGTTAAAATTTTCATCTCTGTTTTGCTGTGATCATCTTTTTATCCTGCTCAAAACTAAACAGTGACAACTTCATGTTTCAAATCCATATATTCATGTAACATGAACTAATCTGAAGACATTAGTATTAATAATAACATAAACAATAGAAAGATTTTAAAAAAAAATTATGTATTTTTATCATGTGAATTTATGAATGTCCCTGTTATGTCGGAATGGTTTTAATAATAACCACAGTCCACATCCTGAACAAAAGTCCAATTTACCATCATTAAATTTTTTTTTTTTAATGTTCAGATTTTCCTCAAACATTTCTGTATTACTGGTGGAATTAAATTCATTTCCTATTTTGCTGTTTGAATGTCAAACAAGGAACATTTTTTAATGGCAGCTACCTTTTTAATTATTCAAATAATAATTATTTCTAATTTCTAATTATTCAAATAATTTTTCTACTTCCCTACTAAAACTTAGAAGTTACATTGTTCAGTTTCTCATTTTGAAATTAGATCTCATTTAAGAATTTTATCTTTATGTTAAATAATATATTCCTTTTCCTGATCACTGTTGTCTGAATATAACATCTCATCCTTTTATTAGAATTGACTCTTGTTGTATTTGAACATATAGAGACCATAGAAATTGTTTGTTATAGTATAGTTTTCAGCAATGAATTTCCTTTAGAACAATATTGTGATTCTGGTGTTTTGGTTAATACTTTTTAGTAATCTAGTATAGCATGTAAGTTTGTCATAATGCTCTTTGTTATAGTGAGAGTTAGTTGTATTTAGAAGTATCTTACCTGCTTCTGTCTTTTTGGTAATACCAGTTATGTTGACATTATATTTCTGTTTTACATTGATAACCAAAGAATTAGCACTTGACTACAATGAAAAGATAAAATATATAAGTAATTTTTTCCATTCATACTCTTTAATATTGATGGTACCCTACTTTCACTTGCATTGAATTTGAGGTTTGTTTCTAGTAGCCTTTTCACTATTTAACAAGTTTCCTGAAAAAAATGATGATAGAAGGTGCTTACTTAACTGGGCATTATTCCAGCCAGCATGACATTTGATTATCTTATATATGGTTTAAAGCAGTACAGAATACAATTTAGTGGGCTAAATCCAAAATTGCTGACCCCCCCCCCCTCCATCCTCATTTATTCACCATCCAGGTAGATACTTAGTAATGTGACATTCACACCACTGGAAGGTAAGGATTGGACATTGGCATTAAAGACCTGACCAGTTCTCTGTATTTGTTACAAGTTCTGCGGAGGCTTCCAGTCAGTTATACATTTCACTTTTAAGAGATCCTAATATGGAAGTATGATTAAATTAATAAAAAACACCTAACACAAAACAGCAATATTTATGTATAAACATTTAAATTTAAGTAATTATGACTTAAACTAATAACAATTATTTAAATTCATGGCTACTGTTTAAATGCTTTTTATTGTTGTTACAATATTATGCGTTATGATTAATTATTTCACTAATTAGACTGAAATGCAAACTATATTCTGTTCAAATTTTCTTTTAATATTCTAATTTTAAACAGGCAAAAAAGTTTTATAAAAAATGGAAAACGACTCCTGCAAAATCTCAGGATTCAAAGCTCAGCAATCTGATGAGAATTAGACTGGAAGATTCAGAAAAGGGTCTTGAAAGAATAGGAAGGTGATATTTTTTACAGTTTTAGTAAAAGTTTCTAACATATATGTTAATATAGTTTTAGAAGTATCAAATATATTTATGAAAAGTTCATAGTTTAAACTCAAAGCAGTCTTTACTGTGCAGGTACAGGTGTTGAAGTTTAGCACTTTAATATCAGTGTAATGAGACTTGTTTCATTGGTCTCCAAAATGTGTAAATAACCTTCACTCGAGAATATGATAATTTGATAACTGTAATGGTCTTAGCTATCTGCAGTGATTTCTAGAGTCCATAAAAAGGAGAGAAGGTGAGTACCATTATTAAGAATTGGCTGACAGCATTTAGTTGCAAAAGGGAGAATCTTGGTGTTCTACTGATGTTCATTATATGATTATATGACCCAGCACTTCACCAATAAAGTAGGCATCTTTATTGATGATATGATGAGTTCAAAAAATAAATAGGAAATGGATGTGTAATCTTAAGCAAGAGATTTGTAAGAAAAAGATGGCAATAATACTGTTTGCATGAGGATGTCGTCAATTATAAAAATTATAAGGAGCAAGCAAAAAGAGTTATAACTGTTCTATGGAAAGGTAAGTCTGAAAAGAAACTGGCTCTGTAAACTAAAGAAAACCCAAAAGAATTCTATCGTTATGTTGCAATAGAAAGAAAGAATAGAATAGTATGAAAGAATAACTATGTTGAATGTAGATGATATATGTGTGTGACAGATGAAGATGAGATTGTTCAACTAATGAGTGCCCATTTTACTAAACATTACTAACCTAGTGTATAAAACCTGCCAGCCTGGTTGGCCGAGGGGTTAACGTATACGCTCTCTGTGAGTTTGAATCCTGCTGTGGGCATGTTTGTGATACTAGTGGTGGTGGTGGGCAGTAGATGACATTGGTGTATTTGAGGTTTGTTGTAGTTGGTGGATTGAGTGGTGGATACAGAGTTGTAGAGTAGGTGCCCTCCCTCGATGAGTCTTTAGACTCCTTGGAAGTGTCATGTAATAATAATAATAAAACATTGCACTCACTACTGCTGCTTCACTGCATGAAGAAACCCAGGTGTATGAGAAGGTGGTACTGGAGGTGTTGCAGAAAGTGAATAAGAATACAACAATAGGGACTGATGGATATTAATACTAATGGTAAAAGAGTTTTCAGCTGAACTGACTGTCCCTTTGACCATGCTATGTAATTTGAAACCTCAAAACAGCAAGATTCCACAGGAGGGGAAAGAATGTTGAGATCCCATTGCACAATAGCGGTGCAAAGACTGATGATTCCAACTATTGACCTATCAGTATCTCTGGAGTAGTGGTGAAGATTTTGAAAAAATTAGGAGCGCATATACAGAAATGGGTTGGCAAAGAATCTATACTTTACAATGAATAATATGGGTTTACTAAGGAAAGTTCATGTTTGAGCAACTTGCTCACATTCTATAATGTTATCTTTGAGATAGACATGGAAAATGGCTACTTTTAGACATGCTACTTTTAGACTTTGCTAAGGCATTTGATGGGATACATCATGGAAGACTGTTGCATAAATTGTAGTATATGGAATGGGCTATTAAATTTTAGTATGAATAAGAGAACGGCTGACTGGCAGATATCAAAGAGTGGTGGTTTATATTACTCCCACCCACGAAAGGTTATTTGCTGACCTATAGTACACTTTGTACTTTCAGTGGACTAAAGTTTTGGCCCATCAAAAGATTTAAAGTAACTAGTGGTGTACCACAAGGATCAGTCCTTTGTCCATTATTATTCAATTAATACATTAATGACATTGGGAAGGATTTGATAGGCGACATACAGCTGTTTGCAGATGATACAAAGATCTCTTTCTCTTCTTCTCAACATGGCAGGTTGAGTTCCTCAAAGATGAATTTTTGCCATTTCTTTTGGTCTGCTGTCTTTTTATAAAGTTCTATTATGGAGTTTAAGTGGGTGCTTTCTTTAATGTTGTCAATCCATTTCTTTTTTGGTCTTCCTCTGCTGGGCTGTCCTTCAATTCTACCATTTAATAATATGTTTGGTAGTCGCTCTGGGTTCATTCTTGAAACATGTCATAACCAGCATAGTTGGCTCTTTTTTAGTGCTGTAATTATTGTTTCTTTAAAGTTAAGAAACTTTCTTCTCTGACTTTTTCATTTGTTTTTATTTCTGTCCAGTTTGTTCTATTGATTTTTCTTAGGCATTTCATTTTGAAAGCATTGAATTTATAAGTTTCTTTTTTTTCTTAAGATCCAGCATTCTGAGCCATAGAGTACTGTGGGAATTATCATTGTTTTATATACTTTAATTTGAGTTCTTTGCTTAATCTTTTATTGTTCAATATTTTTTGTAATCTGCCCATTGTTATCCATCCATTATTGATTCTGTGTTTGATGGTTTCGAAATAGTCTAGATTTTCAGTGATCATTGATCCTAGGTAATTGAACTGCTTTACTTGTTCTGTATTATTGTTTCCTATTTTCATTTCGATTGCTTCCCTTTTTCTTCCTATTAACATTAGTTTTGCTTTACTAAATTATATTTGTTACTTGTTTGATGCAGCTTGGTCAAGATATTTTCTAATTTTTCTTGGCTGTCTGTAGTGGATAAAATATCAAAATTATGGTAATTACATTATGTAAAAATTATGTATTTACATTACAATTAAATCTTTGTTTGATGGTGAAGCTCACAGAGAGAAAGCCATCTATCATGACTCGCACAGCGGAACTGCACGATGGACAGTGCCACATTACACAAATAGCTCGCATCTCACTATGATGTGCATATGCTTTCGCACGTAGCAATATGACACTGTGGTAAACACAGTGCTGCTAGCATCCTTCACCCTCCTAAGTGCTACAAGATGGATTTTTATTATTTTTTATACAAAATAAGAGAATTGTATTGGATTGTTGATGATAAAATTAAATATTACAAGCAAATATAAATAAATTAATAAATATATTTATATATCGAAAGTTTATTTTTCACTTGGTTAGAATATAATAAATTTAGTTTAATCCTTTATCCAAGTGTGAGCAAACAAAGTTTGCGCCTCAAAGTATCTTCAGGACTGGGTAAGGTGGTGCAACACCAGGGCAACTCCTTGCAAAGGTGGAGCAAGCTACTATCACTCCTATCTCAGTATCTCCCATAATGCAAAACACATCTCCTTGCAGATATGTCTAATGTTATGCATTAAGGGAAGGGCCACTATCCAGACTAGTTTCGACCTTTATTGAGGTCTCTTCAGTGGGAGCCAGGCCCAAGTGGAGATACCAGCCAGAAGCGTTAGCAAGGTCATCTCTGCCTATAGGAGTTGCCAAATGGTGTGCCACCTTTTTAATAATTTTTATTTTTAAGTAATTAATTTATTAAAAAGGTGGCACACCATTTGGCAACTCCTATAGGTACAGATGACCTTGCTAATGCTTCTGGCTGGTATCTCCACTTGGGCCTGGCTCCCACTGAAGAGACCTCAATAAAGGTCGAAACTAGTCTGTGTAGTGGCCCTCCCCTTAATGCATAACATTAGACATATCCGCAAGGAAATGTGTTTTGCATTATGGGAGATACTGAGATAGGAGTGATAGTAACTTGCTCCACCTTTGCAAGGAGTCGTCCTGGTGTTGCACCACCTTACCCCAGTCCTGAAGATACTTTGAGGCGCAAACTTTGTTTGCTCACACTTGGATAAAGGATTAAACTAAATTTATTATATTTTAACCAAGTGAAAAATAAACTTTCAACATTTTCCTCTAAATCCAGAATAATTTATTAAAAAGGTGGCACACCATTTGGCAACTCCTGTAGGTAGAGATGACCTTGCTAACGCTTCTGGCTGGTATCTCCACTTCGACCTGGCTCCCACTGAAGAGACCTCAATAAAGGTCGAAACTAGTCTGGGTAGTGCCTCTTCCCTTAATGCATAACATTAGACATATCCGCAAGGAGATGTGTTTTGCATTATGGGAGATACTGAGATAGGAGTGATAGTAGCTTGCTCCACCTTTGCAAGGAGTCGCCCTGGTGTTGCACCACCTTAACCCAGTCCTGAAGATACTTTCAGGCACAAACTTTGTTTGCTCACACTTGGATAAAGGATTAAACTAAATTTATTATATTTATATATCGAGAATAATTGAGGTGCTGCAGTGCCTATGCACGAGCTGCCCCCGCTCAAAATTATATGGTCTTTAATGTGACGGGTGCTTGTCCAAACAAAACATAACTGTTGTATATTTACCTCAATTTGATTTAATTGTAGCCATAAATCCAGATCAGTGTTTAGTTTACTTCTGAATTTTTATTTTTTATATAAACTGCCTGGAAAGAAGTCAACTGCCACAATAGTGTGGTGAACAAACAGCCATGGCACCCACCTTAATAAGATGTAGCACTTGAGATGATTGTAGAAATCCTACATGGCATACCTTCCACAAGCATACAATGGAAATTTTGGACCATTCTTTCTGAAGTTTCAACCAGTTCATCCCACAGATGTTCAGTAGTGTTGAAATCAGGGTTGTGTGGAGGCCAATCAAGTGTGGTGACATTCGTTTCCACAAACCATGTAGTTACAGCAGCAGCCTTTACTACACATGATGCATTGTCTTGCTGAAAGAGACCACAGTCAGTTCTGTAGAAATGCTGCAAAGTAGGAAGCATTGCATTATTCAAAATGATCAGATTACTCTCTGAGTTCATTGTTCTTGACACTACAAGCAGAGGTCTTGAGGCCAAACCAGAAACAACAGGACCATACCATCACACTGCCACCTCTGTTTACAGTTGGGGTTATGCGCTCCGATAGACATTCACTGGACATCCGCCACACCCATATCTGTCAGTCTGCTTGGTAGAGAGCGTAGCATGATTTGTTACTTCATAACACAGCTTTCCAAGCTTCTGCATCCCACTGTACATGCTCCTTGCATCATTGAAGATGATGCTGCATGTGTTGGTTTGGGTAATGGGTCTTGTATATTGTCCTAGCATGGACACCTATGTTGTGAGCCTCGTTCTGAATTTTTTTTGTGCAGATTCATGTTCCAGTTGATGCTCGGAACTCCACATTCAACATGTTGGCTGACAAATGATGCTTTTTACATATTTTCCTTCGTAGCATCCTACGGTCATATTCAGGAAGTGTAGTGGGTCATCTGCTGTGGGTTTCACTTTCAGTTGACTCCCTGCACTTCCATTTCAGTATGGTATCAATGATTGTTGACCTGAGATTGCCCAGTTTATCAATGATTTGCTGAACAGATAGGCCTACAAACATGGCATTCTATCACAGTTCTTTCAAACTACGTCAGTTTCCTTCTCTCAGTCATTTCACTGGGACACAGTTACACTGATTTGGGAGCATCATATTCCTCCAATTTTTACTGGCTGCAAACTCGTTAAATGGCACGATGCGCTTTGCCCCATGGGGGTGCCGGTAGACTTCTTTCCAAGTAGTGTACAACATTATTAAAAATTTTGACTCATACAAGTATGTTGTGTGTTGACATAGTTGTTGAGAGCCTGCATTTCCTGGTTGTCGCATTTGTTCCAGTGTAGTGAGTAAAGAATTAATGTGTGTGTGCATGCGTGTGTGCATGTGTGTGTGTGTGCATGCACGTACGTGTGTGTGAGAAATATGAATTTTGCATTGTTATAAGTTGATTGGGAACATTCTAAGAAAATTAAGTATTGTTTCAAAGGTGGTCCTTACATCAAAAGATTTCTATGTATAGATATTGTCTGATGTTTTGTTGGACATTCATAGATGTTGTATAAATCACATTAAAAAAATGAATATCTTGAACTTTGACTTTCTATTGCATTATCTTATTTTTGTACATTTCACTTCGAATTTTTATCAGTTGACTGCGTACCACAGCAGTGACTCCTGTACCAACAGGTGGTATTTGTACCATACTTTGAGAACCTCTATGCTAAGATATACCAGTAGCTGTTTGACACTGTTTCATCATTCATATTTTAAACTTAGATAAATTTTCCTTCCTTTTCATTTATTCTGTTTAGTACTGTTATTTGGACAGCCTTGCTTCTTATGTATATCCTAAAGAATTCACTCTTTAGATCATGAAATCCAGTGCCATCTGCACTGGATCTCTTTTTCTGCTTACCCACAGGTACTAAGATGAACAGCCTTTTTTAAGATATATGGAATTACCATGAAAGTTGTTTACTTTAATACAGTAACCAGCTATAAACATAACTTACATAGTCTTGCCATAAATACTGTTACAGCTTTTGCCCCCCCCCAACACACACACACACACACACTGCCCACAGAATTGTGTCAAGCCTTGTTCTGTTAGTGGTGCTGTGCATAGCCAACATTTGTTTGTTTATCAGTAGTGAGAGAGAGTTTAGTTGTATGGGTTAGCATGCAGTGGAGAGATTATGAGAACCGTATAGCTGTACTAGCACTTTACAAGGTTGAAATGCAGCCACCTGTCAATAATGTGAAATCAGTCATTATAACAATACAGATGACATATCTGACTAACAAAGAACAAATCGACCATGCTGCATTAGGACGCAATAGCTTGTGAGGGTTGTGATGCATGCCTCCACCATAATCCTGTAAGAACCTAGAAAGTGATGTCGCGAAATGAACATTTTACAGAGAACGAAATCACGTGTATGCTAACTGATGATCTGGGGATGAGAGCTTATCGTCGTTCTACTGGACACTTCCTAACACCACAACTTATGCAACAGAGGGTGATAAAATCCAAAGGCTCTTCTCCAGAAATATGCAAACAACGGACACAGGGATATCCTTTCCACAGATGAGAAAATTTTTATCATTGAAGAGTTGTTAAACCACCAAAATGATGAGGTATATGCCCCAGATGGTCACACAGCATGTACTATAGTACCCAGGATTCAGTGAGGTCCTCACCCTGTGTCAGTGATGGTTTGGTGGAGAGAGTGACGTATCGGGGGGGGGGGGGGTATCCAAGGTGCATTTCTATGAGAAAGGGGTCAAAACTTCCACCAAAAGTGTATCAAGACACTGTGACTGTGCTGGAGCCTGTAATATGCCCCCCCCCCCTCCCCGAACAGCACTTTTTTTTTTTTTTTTCCCATAGTAGACAGTGGACCCAGCACACAAGGTGAGGACAACACAGCAGTGGTTGGAGGCAAATGTGCCTGTCCACATATAACTATCTGATTGGCTGTCTGGGTGTTCTGATCTGAATCCATTGGACTTGAGTTGTGGTTGGAGCTTGAGAGAGTAGCCTTCAAAAACGCCATCCCAGCATTGCCAGCCTGAAGTTGGATTTGGAACGAGCAGTGGTAGCATTTCTGTTGGATGTTGTGCATGCTGCTATCGATATGTGGCTTTACAGGCTAAGGGTGTGTGTGGGGGGAAGGGGGACATTTTAAACATCGTGTGCTGCTATATGCACTTTGTTTGTATGTACCGAAAGCTGTAAATGATTTACTGATAGATTAAAGGTTTATGCACTGTTTAAATTATAACAGTATTTATGGCTAGACTAAGGTATAACTTTGTAAAAATATTTGTCTAATTAAAATTCATTTTTATTTTAAGAAGAAAATTTGTCACTTGTACTTTGAATTAAGTGAGATTTACTGTAGTAATGAGATGCTGTGAAACCTATAGCACATCAGTGCTGTGTGTGTGTGGGGGGGGTGGCAGATTGTTATTATTATTCCATATTATTAAAATTAGTTTGCTCTTTAAATATATTTTTTGATTTTATGTCAGTTATATGATGACCATGATGATTATTATTCCCCATCATTTTGGAAATTAGGAATCAAATTTCTGTAGTGAATTTGATTCCTAAAGTTCACGGTTATTAGAATCCAATGGGGTGATGTAGGCAGTTCGAAAATTGTTTCTTTTTTTAATCAGCCTGTCAATGAAACACTGTATATTAACTTGATTTTATTTTTTCCATGTTAAGACGTAATCTCAAAAGCATTTTACTTAAGATGAGTGGTATAATTTACTGTTAACATTTGCTGTTACAAACTGCCAAAAAGTCCCATATCAATAAATGCTGTTTTAAGAGAAATTTGCCATAGCAAATATACAATATTTGTTACAAATATACAATACTATTCCTTTAATTAACTATAGAAAGTTCCTTGTTTACTAGTTTTCCTAAGTTTGAAAGACTGTTTGATTTTTAGAATCGAAATTTTGATTTCAGCAATTACTTCATTATTTTTGTATAATTATTTAGGGATTTAGCTAAGCAATTCAAAGTATCATGGACAGAGTACTGGGAATTTTTGGACGCATGGTGCGACCTGTCTTCTCCAGGAGGGCTGAAAAAACTAGAAAATCATCTGAAGAATATACACAGTAATGCATTGCTGGAGGTAACATTTTTTGAATCATATTTTCCGATCATTACAAATTTTTTATCATCTATACTAACCTTGAAAATCAGTTGAGATATTGTGATGATTGTAATATTCATTAAGTTTTTTTGTGAGTTTAGGCTTAAACAGTGGATAGAACTCAGATGCTTAATGGAATTAAAACAAATATTTAATGTTTCCAGTGTTTTGTCTCATTCACAAAAATATCTTTAGGACATACAGTATGACTAACACAATACCGTAACACACACACTCACAAATAAAGTGAGACACAGACACAAGTTTAAACAGTCCTTACCAGGTAAGGGCACCCACTATGAGCACCATTTAGATACCCAGGTGCATGGAATCACTGAGAATTAATATTTCCCGTATTTTGGGAGATTAATGTACCCAGATACTAAAAAAAGGGTCTTTTATTTTTAACTTCTTTGCAATGGAGCATGATAGTGTTTTTTTTTTTTTTTTTTCATCATCATCAAATTCCTGCCATGTACCCTCAAGGGGTGTACAGGATATGACAGTACTACACGAAAAAATTCACTTAAACCCAAAATCCACCCCCCCCCCCCCCCACCCCCCCCCCCCCCCACCCCCCCCCCCCCCCACCCCCCCCCCCCCCCACCCCCCCCCCCCCCCACCCCCCCCCCCCCCCACCCCCCCCCCCCCCCACCCCCCCCCCCCCCCACCCCCCCCCCCCCCCACCCCCCCCCCCCCCCACCCCCCCCCCCCCCCACCCCCCCCCCCCCCCACCCCCCCCCCCCCCCACCCCCCCCCCCCCCCACCCCCCCCCCCCCCCACCCCCCCCCCCCCCCACCCCCCCCCCCCCCCACCCCCCCCCCCCCCCACCCCCCCCCCCCCCCACCCCCCCCCCCCCCCACCCCCCCCCCCCCCCACCCCCCCCCCCCCCCACCCCCCCCCCCCCCCACCCCCCCCCCCCCCCACCCCCCCCCCCCCCCACCCCCCCCCCCCCCCACCCCCCCCCCCCCCCACCCCCCCCCCCCCCCACCCCCCCCCCCCCCCACCCCCCCCCCCCCCCACCCCCCCCCCCCCCCAAAATACTGTCTTAAGTATCATAAGACATCACCAATACACTAATGAACAACAACAGGAATTGACTGAAAAAGAGAGCCAAAAGGCTTCACTACGGTGATGCAAAATTATTCAAATTACGTGGATATTGAATCCAACATTATTTCAAAGCTGAATAGAGAAACTACAAGAGTTTCGTGCCAAATATAAAAACTATAAAAGTTTCTGCAGATCCAAGCGTAAGCAAACCTTTCATGGCAGGGGCAACTCGTAATAAAGGTGAAGTAAGCTCTTATCACTATCCTTAGTATTTACTATAATGTAAAACACAACTCCTAGAAGGCATGTATGATGTTATTACATTATGGGGACAAGGATGTACATTATCCCCTCTGTTATTCATTATCTATATGGATCACATTATGAAGGAAAGTGGTATTAAACATGATATCAAAATTGGAGACGTTAATGTCAGATCTTTGCTTTATGCGGATGATGTTATACTTCTAAATAAATCCGCTACAAGTCTGCAAGATTCTCTGACTAAATTGAATAACTGTTGTAATAGATATGGTATGAAGGTCAGCATTAACAAGACAAAGATAATGAAAAAATAGGCAGAAGCATTGAAAATATAAACTGCATTGTGAATGGAGAACCTATAGAACAAGTAAAACATTTCAGCTACTTAGGCACGATTTTTAGTGAAGATGGTAAATTAAATATAGAAATAGACAACAGAATCAGCAAAGCTGGTATGGTGGGAAGTCAATTGAATAAATTCATATGGAATAAGAGAGAAATTAGTCGGAACACTAAATTAGCTGTATACAAGACAGTGTTCAAACCAGGTTTAACTTATGGATCTGAGAGCTGGGTCAGAAGTAAAACACTTGACCAAAGACTAGAGACCACAGATATGAGAGTCCTGAGAAAGATTATAGGCGTGAACAGATGGCATCAATGGCAATATCATATTAAAAACTAGGATATTAGGAAAGAACTTGACATTGTCAGCATCCAGGAATGCATTAGCAGAGCTAATCTCAGGTGGCATGGTCACTTAAACAGAATGGGCGAAGAAAGATTAGCAAAACAAGTGTTCTCTGCCAGGTTGGCAGCAAAACGACCCAGAGGAAGACCAAGATATAGGTGGATTGATACGGTACAAATTGCCTTAGATGATAGAAATATAAGATCTGATAATGTTTGAGTCTTGACAAGTAACAGACTGATTTGGAGGAAAATTGTAGATAGGAAGTTAGTAATGATGTAATTTTTTTTATGTAGCACTATCATATCCTGTACACCCCTTGAGGATACATGGCAGAAATTTCATGATGATGATTAAGATGATGATAATTCCTGCCATGTACCCTCAAGGGGTGTACAGGATATGATAGCACTACATGAAAAAATTACATCATTATTAATTTCCTATCTACAATTTTCATCCAAATCAGTCTGTTACTTGTCAAGACTCCAACATTATCAGATCTTATATTTCTATCATCTAAAGCACTTTGTACAGTATCAATCCAAATATATCTTGGTCTTCCTCTAGGTCGTTTTGCTGCCAACCTGGTAGAGAACACTTGTTTTGCTAATCTTTCCTCGCCCATTCTGTTTAAGTGACCATACCACCTGAGATTAGTTCTGCTAACACATTCCTGGATGCTGACAATGTCAAGTTCTTTCCTAATATCCTCGTTTTTAATATGATATTGCCATTGATGCCATCTGTTAATGCCTATAATCTTTCTCAGGACTCTCATATCTGTGGTCTCTAGTCTTTGGTCAAGTGTTTTACTTCTGACCCAG
Source organism: Typopeltis vanoorti (assembly GCF_054136105.1). Classification (NCBI taxonomy): domain Eukaryota; kingdom Metazoa; phylum Arthropoda; class Arachnida; order Uropygi; family Thelyphonidae; genus Typopeltis; species Typopeltis vanoorti. The sequence continues at coordinate 92,987,283 of NC_143554.1, forward strand.
CTCTAAGATCCATAAGTTAAAACTGGTTTGAACACTGTCTTGTACACAGCTAATTTAGTGTTCCGACTAATTTCTCTCTTATTCCATATGAATTTATTCAATTGACTTCCCACCATACCAGCTTTGCTTATTCTGTTGTCTATTTCTATATTTAATTTACCATCTTCAGTAAAAATCGTGCATAAATAGCTGAAATGTTTTACTTGTTCCACAGGTTCTCCATTCACAACACAGTGACATTTTCAATGATTCTGCCTATTTTCATTGTCTTTGTCTTTTTATTGCTGACCTTCATACCATATCTATTCCAGCAGCTATTCAATTTAGTCAGAGAATCTTGCAGACTTGTAGCAGATTTATTTAGAAGTATAACATCATCTGCATAAAGCAAAGAGCTGACATTAACATCTCCAATTTTGATATCATGTTTAATACCACTTTCCTTCATAATGTGATCCATATAGATAATGAATAACAGAGGGGATAATGTACATCCTTGTCTCACACCAGATTTAACATTAAACCATCTTCCTGTACTTCCTTCAATTCTAACTGCTGACTTACAACTCAAATAAAGACTAAGTATTGCTTGATATAATGCCCCATTGACACCATATGACTGCAGCGTATTGAATAGCTTCTCTCTTGGCACCTTGTCATATGCCTTTTCCAGATCGACAAAACTTAAATACAGATCTTTGTTATATTCCCATGCTTTCTCGACTATTTGTCGTAAAGTGAAGATCTGATCCTGACAGCCTCTATTTGGCCTGAATCCATTTTGTTCTTCACCAAGCTTTTCTTCCACAATTCTTCTCAACCGTTTCTCAAGTATACTTGCATAGATCTTGCCAGGAACACTCAGTAGGGAAATACCTCTGTAATTCTCACATGCAGTTTTATTTCCCTTTTTATATATGGGTACTATGAGAGCTCTACTCCAGTCATCCGGAATTCGTCCTTCTGTCCAGGCTTTCTGAACTATGCAGTGCAGCCACTGTAAGACTCTTATAACACCATATTTCAGCATTTCTGGTCGAATATCATCTACTCCTGCTGCCTTTCCACATTTCAAGCCTTTGATGGCTTTTTCTACTTCTAGTATGGATATGTATTTCTGACTGCATGCCTGGTCAGTGTTTTTTACCACTGTGCTGTCATCACTGCTTGTTTCATTTAGCAGTTTTTCAAAGTAATTACTCCATACTTCAAGGATATCTTTTTCTCGCGTTTTCATGTCACCTTTATCATCTCTAATTCCTTTTACAGAACTCTTTCCTCCATTCTTAAGCTTCTTCAAAAACCTCCAGAATATTTTGCCACCTTCTTGATATTTATTTTCTATATTCTTGCCAAAGTCCTCCCATGACTTTTGTTTAGCTAGTTTTACACAGTGTTTAGTATTCTTGCATTTGTCTCTATATTCTCTAAGAGCACAAGCTGACCTATTTGACAGGAACTTTTGGTATGCTTTCTTCTTTTCCTTCACTGCCTCTTTAACTTCCTGTGTCCACCAGTTATATAGTAAATATCCACTTAATTTGAATAATTCTGCATTACCAAAATTAAGCCTTTTGGCTCTCTTTTTCAGTAATTCTTGGTGCCTTTTGTGATGTGACACCTTTTTTTGGCAACTCATATGGTAAAGAATAAGTTCTGCATCACTTCAACCTTAGTATTTACATCTGGGTCTGGCTCCCACTGACAAGACCTCAACAAAGGTTGAAACCGGTCTGGGTAGTGACCTCCCCCCCCCCCCATAATGTATAACATCATACATGTCTGCTATGGGAAATACTAAGGATAGTGATCAGAGCTTACTCTACCTTTACTAAGAGTTGCCCTTAGCAAACTCTTGTAGTTTCTCTATTCGGCTTTGAAATAATGTTGGATTCAATATCCACTTAATTTAAATAATAGGAATTGAATTCAAAAACCAGTAGTGTGCATGCTTAAATTGGAATCCCTCTATGTATATACAGTCATGTGCTCATGGATTAAAAACTACTGGGCTGAAATTAAAATATAGCATATAAATTATTGAATACAACTGAGGATAACAGTTTCCCAACCTTTGAATTCAATTTTTATTATTGTTCGTTAGTTGTATGTTAGGCATATGTTTTATTCCATTGATATGGATATCCCAGAGGTTTCACTATATAAAAAATTAATTATTAGCTGTATTCTAGAAAATACATATAATAATTGGTGCAGATATGCTCTCCTGTGGAGTACCTTTGTCAGTAACATTCTAAGTCACTTTCTGGGATATGCCAAATAAGATATCTCAAAAATTTCAATTCTCTTTTTCCTGGGTGAATTGCTATTTTGAATTTGTATGATCCAAATGCATACAATACTTATATTTCTGAAATAATCTCAGTGGAATGAATATCTTCCACTATAAATGCTTACTCTTCATCCAAATCTTACAACCCTCCCCCCTCATCAGAATAATGCTGAAAAAAATTAACCATCTTATTTTGAAAATGACAAGTGTGACAAACTTGCTTTGTGTTCAAAAATAAGAGTCATGCTTTATGGTTAATTGCTAAAGCCATTGATCATAACCTTTGCTCATCATTGCATCCATCTCTTTTGCAAACAGATATATAATGCTCACAAACAGAAATCTGTAACAACAAAAAGCCAACATCCATATTGATGGATGAATCACTGGACTCATTACAGGAGGGTACTCCATTCTATACAAACCACTGTCTACACTACTTCATCCTCCATCTATATGTAACACCACTATCTACACACAAACTGAAGATCTGGGATGATGCAATCAAAGAAATAATCAAAAAGAAAAAAGAAGCCTATCACAAATGGTTAAGCAGTAAAAGATTAGAAGATGAAATAGAATATAAAAGAATAAGAGCCATAGCCAAAAGAGAAGTCAGAAAAAGACATAGAGAATCATGGAATAAATTTGTTTCTAATTTAGAACATGATTTATATAAAATAAGACCCAATGTATATAAGATTTTGAAACGCTTAAATACAGATACCAAAGAAAACATAAAATTAAACATTGAATTGAAATTAGAAGAATTTCTAAATTACTATACAGAACTGTGGACAGACAAATATTTTAAAAAAGACAACTGGCAAACAATTAACGAAAATGAAAAGGAAATAACTAAAGAAGAATTAGAAATCAGCCTGAAAGAAACAAGAAAAGGAAAATCACCTGGAGAAGATAAACTAGGTTCAGAACTATATAAATATGCAGGAACTAGATTCAAAGAAAGACTCTTATTATTTATTCAACTGGTATCCCCCCCCAATAGAATAGAAAAAAGCAATTGTGGTTCCTATCTTGAAAAAAGGTAATAGAGATGACCCTAAAAACTATAGAGGTATCAGTATACTAAATTCCTGCTACAAAATATATAGCAGAATCTTAAATAACAAACTAATGAAATATTTCGAAAACTTTATTCTAGAAGTACAGAATGGATTTAGAAAAGGACGATCATGTACAGACCAGGTCTTTTGACTAAAATTAATAATAGAGAATAGAAGAGAATACAATTTAGAAACACATATTGCATTTATTGACTTTGAAAAAGCATTTGACAAAGTTAAAAGAAACATATTATTTAAAATATTAAAAGAAAGACAAATACCAAATAATATCCTAAAAGCTATCACAAATATATATATGAAAATAATCAAATACAAATAAAATTAAATCACGAGCCATCATATACGAGAGAGATAAACCAATGGGTCCGACAGGGATATCCCCTCTCAGCAACTCTTTTTAATATCTACTTAAATGAAATAATAATAAAATGGAATAAAAATTTATATCAAGGAATTAAACTTTCTCCTACAGTTAACTTAAACACTCTCCTCTTTGCCGACGACCAAATAATAATTACAAATTCTGAAGATAAACTACAGAAAGCTATTTTAGATCTAAATGAGATATCCAAAGATTATGGTATGATAATATCAACAGAAAAATCAAAAACTGTGGCCTTTAAAGGACAAGATCCAGCAAGAACTAAAATAGTAATAGATAACAAGATCTTAGAACAGGTAAATAAATAAATTTCGTGTGATGATATTGCATTCCCCCCTTTTTACGGGAGTTCACAGTACCATCTAGTCCCCCCAAATTTTATCCGGGCTCTGGAACCGGCATAGGCTAACGAATCAGATCTATGGCTGGGTCAGTATTCCTGACTGTAATCCGTGTGTCCTCAGACCGGTTTGCCTGCTCGCGGGATGAAAAACACCAGATAAACTGGCAGGAAAAACCCTGCTGTCCGCGCCCAAGACCGGCTAACTTGGCTATGCCTGAGGAAGATCCTTAAGCTCCTCACGACGTTGACAGGAATCGAACCTAGGACACTCCTTCCCCAGGCATATGGTTACGAAGCACAAAGCCACTAGGCTAACCTCGCGGACCTTAGAACAGGTGAATTCATTTAACTACCTATGATGTATGATCACATATGAAAATGAAAAAGATATAAACGTAAAAATTGCAAAATATTTAAAAATAACACGAGTAATTAACTCTGTATTTAAACCAAACCTAGTTCAAAAACAAACCAAGCTAAAAGTATACAATACATTAGCCCTACCAGTCTTAATGTATGGAAGCGAAATCTGGACAATAAAACAAAAAAGACAAATAAAGATTCCTTTCTTTTAGGCTTGCACGGTGATCCGAATGCATTTTTGGAAATTATGGAGGCAACTACCGTGTTTGAATAAAAACTTTAGTTTACTATTACTAAAATTTTACAATTCGACGTTTCGACCTTTATGTCAAGGTCATCTTCTGGAGCGTACAAATATACACAGGAAACAAGCTATACTACAATCATACTGGTTCGTTAAAGACACTGACTAACCACTACCACAATTGTTGGCCTGACCTCTGGTGAAAAAAAAAAAAAAAAAAAAAAAAAAAAAAAAAAAAAATTATACATCAACGCTAAAGTCCTATTATTTGTGTTGTCTACTATATACATTATATTAACATCATTCCAGCCAGTTGGAGTGGAATGGTTTCTAATAATAGCAGATTGGCTAGAGTCCTGACTTGTGTTGAATCTTTCAAATTAGGTTGGCTGAATGTGTGCCATCCAGATCCTTGGAATTTTCATACCATCTTTATTGTTGATATTTGGGTGGTTTATCAGGATTTCGCAGGATTCTTTAAATTTTCTTTCGTACCATGTTTTTGTGCGGTGTAAGGAGCAGGTGCTTTTCCAGTTGATTTGGTGTAAGGTGTTGAGTGCGTGGTCTGAGAGGCCTGCTTCACCATAATGGTTATATTTAATGTGTCTAATGTGTTCGTTTTTGCGTATAGGGATTGTCCGTCCTGTTTCACCAATGTACGGTAAGTTACAGGTGCAGCGGATGCAATAGACTCCAGGATGTGCTAATGGGAGGAGAGGGTCCTTAGAGGAGCTGAATATGGTTTTAAGTTTAGTGGGTGGTTTAAAGGTGGCATTAAGGTTATAGTGTTGTAGGATTCTGTTGATTTTTTCTGATAACCCTTTAATGTATGGGATGGCTATAGTTTTACTGTAGTCTAGATTCGTTTTTGTTGTGGTTTTATATAGTATTTTATTGACAGTATTTTTGTTATAGCCATTGTTTATGAATGTGTCACTAATGATTTTTAGTTCTTGTTTCAGGGCCTGCTGGTTAGAGCAAATAGTTGTGGCTCTGTTTTTAAGGGTGTTTATGACTCCATATTTTTGTGCTGGGTGGTGATATGAATTCGCATGTATGTATTGGCCTGTGTGTGTCGGTTTTCGGTAGACCGTGAAGGATAGATTGCCTGAAGGAAGACGTGTAACTAGTGTGTCTAGGAACGGGAGCGAATTTTGGTTTTCGATTTCGATGGTAAATTGTATGCATTCGTGTTGTTTGTTTAGGTGGCTGAGGAATGTGTTTAGCGTTTGTCGACCGTGCGGCCAGATCGCGAACACGTCGTCAACGTATCTGAGCCAGATTGTCGGTCGAAGTGTGGCGGAATCAAGAGCCCTTTGCTCAAAGGTTTCCATGTAGAAGTTCGCGATTGGGGGGGGATAATGGTGAGCCCATGGCCGTACCTTCCTTTTGTAGGTAGAATTTGTTTTGCCACACGAAGTAACAGGACTTTAGTACGTGGGCAAAGAGGGCCGTAATGTCGGGCAGAAATTTGTTCTGTAGTAGGAGAATTGTGTCATTGATGGGGACATTAGTGAAAAGGGCAGAAACGTCAAAACTGACTAATAAGTCGTCTTTGTCGAGTGTTATGTTTTTGATTATGTTTATAAAGTGTTGTGTGTTTTTTACGTAGGAGGGGGAATGACCTACCAACTCCTTGAGTGTTGCCGCTAATTTCTTGGCTAGCTGGTAATTGGGACTGTCTATTCCTTCCACTATTGGTCGAAGTGGCACATTTTGTTCGTGTATTTTCGGAACCCCATATATTCTGGGGGGGGGACGTAGTGGGGTTTGAGTTTTTTAACTGTGTCTGGTGGCCAAGAAGTGACGGACTTTAATAGTTTTTCTGTTTTGTCCTTTATCCTCTTTGTTGGGTTATAGTTTACCATTTTATATGTGTTGTTATCGGCTACTAGTTGGTTCATTTGCAGTATGTATGTTGACCTGTCAAGGACAACAGTCGCACTGCCTTTATCAGCTTTCGTTATTATTATGTTTTGTTTGGCTTTTAACGATTTAATTGCTGCTAATTCTGTTTTAGTCAGGTTGTTCTGTATGGTTTTCTTGGTATTTAGGACATATTTTGTATTTTGTCTGCTATGTTGTTAGGAAGGGATCTGATGCCTCTTTCAATGTGGTAGATAAAATCTAATTTGTTTACCTTTTTAGGTGCTACTGCGTAGTTCAGTCCTTTATTCAGCAGCGTGATTTCGCCGTTGTTCAGGGTGTGGCTTGATAAGTTGATCACATGGTTCTTGCTTGTCGGTGGTTGGTCGCTTCTTGTCTCCCTTGTTTGTTGTTCATTGTTGTTTCTCGGGGAGGAAGTCCTCTGATTGGCCGCCATATTTTGCCGTTGTTTCAACCTGTAAAATTTTTTCTTGAGTTTTTCTTTGTTCTTTTCCAGGGTATGCTTGGCCGAATTGTCAGTAATTCTTTCAAGTGTTTGTAGAATGTCTTGGTTAACATAGTTCGATAGCTCTAATTGTAATTCCGAAACTAGATTTTGTGTTGTAGCTAGGTTTCGGCTGGCTGTTTAATAAAGATTAACAACAGCAGAAATGAAGTTAATGAGAAAAACTGCAAATAAATAAAGATTAACAACAGCAGAAATGAAGTTAATGAGAAAAACTGCAAAGTATACCCTATTTGATCACAAAAGAAACGAAGATATTATGAAAGAATTAAACCAAGATCCAGTAATAGAAAAAATTTAAAAATATAAACATAAATGGACAGAACACGTTCATAGAATGAAAACAGAAAGATTACCAAAACAAGCTTAAAGTACAAGCCATTAGGAAAAAGAAAACCAGGACATCCTCTTAAACGATTCAGCGATGACTTCTAAGGCCGGAACAGGCCATGCTAGGCCTAAATCCTTGATGCGTTTTAATTCACAACACAAGACATATTCAGATCGCATTCAGAAATGGGTTGACAAAGAATCTGTACTTTGCAATAAACAGCATGGGTTTACTAAGGGAAGATCATGAAGGTCATGTTTTAGCAATTTGCTCAGATTCTATAATAATGTTACCATTAAGCTAGACAAGGGGGAATGGATATGCCATAATACTTTTGGATTTTGCTAAGACTTTTACATCATGGAAGACTTGAATAAATTGGACAATATGGGTTTGGATTATAAAATATTAGCATGGATACTGACAGATATCAAAAAGTGGTATATGATTGATGTGAGTCTGCAAGATTTAAGGTTACCAGTGGTGTACTGCAAGGATCAGTCCTTAGCCCACTGTTATTCAATCTGTGCATTAATGACACTGGGAAGGATTTGACAGGCGACATACAGCTATCTGATGATGCAAAGATAGATAGGGTAATCAGGAATGCAGCTCATATGCAGAATGATTTGAATAAGCTGGAATTGTGGGCATGTGAAAATGGCTATCAGTTCAATGTTACTAATTGTAAAGCAATACACTTTTTTGTGATAAGATGTCCAATGGCATATTATATTGGTGGGATCAGGCTAGGAATCTTGGAGTGTTAGCAGACAGGAAGTTAAAGTTCAGGGGTCATGTAGCAAAGATTGCAAATACAACTCAAAAGATAATTGCAATGCTGAAACTAACTTTGATATGTACAAATAAGGATGTTATCTTGCCTCTTTACAAGGCTTTGATAAGACCTCACTTGGACTATTGCAAGCAGGTCTGGTCTCCTGGTTTCCATTGTGTTTCTGATACAATGGAAAGAGTGCAAAGGAGAGTGCTAAAAATAATATCAGGATTGTGGAATACTGATTATGAAGACAGATTGAGCATTTGTAGACTGCCGACACTAGCAAATAGGAGAGGGGGGGGGGGGTGATTGAAACTTATAAACTTCTGAAAGGGTCATACAGGATTTCAGTTGATGGAATTTTTATTTTATGGGAGGTAGGAAAAGGACATAAGGGGCATCCTTGGAAGCTGAGAATGAATGCCGCGAAGGGGGTGAGATCTAGATTTTTCTCTCATAGAGTGGTGCATGATTGGAATGGATTGCCATTGGATATTGTGTGTGCAAGCAGTGTGAATGAATTCAAGATAGCTGGTGTGTGTATTATGTTGCCTCCCTTGATGAATCTCTAACTCCCTGGAGGTCTCTCTTAATAATAATAATATTATAAGAAAAACAATATATTTACTTATCTGCTAACATTATGCTGGTTTTATATCCAGTATCTCCAGTGCAAAACAGTTTGTCATAGTAACACAAATAGCAACAATTATTTAATGGTGAGAACAGTTTAAAATTGTAACAGACAACACAAGGAACTAATGTCCTGACTAGCACCATCTATTGTTGGATAAATTCTAACAAGTATTAATTTTAACTTAAAAACCTGATTTACCAAAAATCTGGAAGATAGTAATTTTAAAATCAAATTAATACTTGTTAAAACTCTCTTTATTCATATAATAGATAGTGCTGTTTAGGTCTTTAGTTCTTTATATTGTCCATTACAATTTTAAATTGTTCCCACCATTAAATAATGGTTGCTGTTTGTGTTACTGTGACAAACTGTATTGCTGTGAAGATGCTAGGTATAAAAATGGCTTAATATCAGCAAGTAAGTAAATAAATATGTTGTTTTTCTTGTTATGTCTCGTTTTAGTACTTTGTGTTGTCCATTACAATTTTAAAACTGTTCCAACCACTAATTATTTGTTGCTGTTTGCATGACTGTGATAAAATGCTTGTGTTCTGAAGCAAATAAGTAAACAAATATATTATTTATTTTCTTATTATGCCTTGTGTTGTGAGTTAAAACAGTTATAAAATACTCAGCATGAATTGACAACACATAAACCTTTCTACCAATTTCAAGTACTCTAGCAAATTTGAATGTATGCAGGATGAAAATCTTGGATTTCTGGAAGAAAAATTCCTCTACCTTCATATGAGATTGGAGATAGCAGGAATTCCTCTCATCAAAACAAGAACTGAATTCAGGTCTTTTCCAACAGAATGGTGCAATATCCCATCTTTCTTCCAATTGTGCTATTGGGGGGGGGGGGCACTAAGGATTATTGCTTGACAGAAAGACTAGATAATTTCTTTTATTCTTCATCAAAACTAAACAAAGCTCTTTAGAGCTGAGAGCAGTGTCCTAATGTTTCCACTGGCTTCAATTTTATATATATACAAATATACATATGTACAAATAAAAATATATGTATACAAATTACAAATATATATATAAGTAAAATTATGTTCAAAAAGCCATGTAGATATAACACAATATTACATAAAAATTTATATTTTTATGTTTATATGTGCAAAAAGTAACAGTAATTTACCCTGTCTAGTTTATCAATTGCAGAACAAACAGAACGAAACTTCTCTGGGGGAACACCACAAGTTTCAAATATTCCATCCAAAATTTGCCGATGGTTAACCTAAATAAAAAAATTAAAATACAACTATACAATTCAAAGTTGTATATGAAATAAACATCAAATATATTGAAGGATAACTGAGTTAATATGATTTTAAATTAACTTTTTGACAGTAGAACCACCAGGAAAGAAAATCTGTTTTAAGTAATTCGATCAATTTATTTAGACTTTTAAAAATTAACATATTTGCTAACATTTCATTATGTGAATAGTATGCAAAAAATCAAACACAAAGATATAAATAAAAGTGTAAAAACAAACACTATATGTAGATCTCATAATATTTTTCTGCCTAATTTTTTATATTGGTTTACAGGTTGGTAGGTAGCCACTGGGTACTGAATGAACAAGGATGAGTTGGCAGTTTGGTACTTAGTCTCTCTCTATGTTCACTGGGCAACTACAGATGCCATATGGTCACTCTGATGCTCGATGATGTTCCACACCAGGCCTTGCCATGTAGTCCTGTTGTTTGCTTTTCTGGCAGCCTCAACTCTCTGAAGATCAGTCACTCCACACATGCCATCCATCCATCTCATTGATGGTCTACCCCTGCCTCTTTTTCCAGGAACTTTACCTTCTATTACTGTTCTGAGAAGTTCTCCTTCCATCCTTTCTATGTGTCCAAAATACTTAGTCAACCAAACTATATTTATATTGGTTTAAATCAGAAACAAACATGATGAAATTTCATTTTGTCCAGGGCATAACTTGGTGAAACAAGTCTCCTCGCTGTTTTTGTCAGAGAACTAGGGTGAACAGTGAAAAGTCAGCTATTGTAAATTGTCAGAAGAAATGAAAACAGGCATCAACAATATAAAAAATATCAACATAAAGGAGGAGAACTAGCAGAAGAACTAGAGAAGTACAACATGAACATATTTAGTCACTGAGACAAAGAAGACTAAGAGGTGAGATTCTGCCTCAAGCATTCAACACCAAAAACTAAGATAAGCTCTTTTAACTGGCAGGCAGTTTCAAGTAGATATGAGCAAATTTCAAAATGGGGAATTGAACAATGAAACTTATTTGTGCTATGGTCCCACAGAAGATTCTCATAAGGATGAAGTAAAGAATTTTTTTAAGCCATTAGAGAAAGCAACTAAAGAAAACAGAAAAACTATTCCTTGTTAAAGATCTAAACAGCAGAGAAGGAAATAATTCCCAGGCATATAGAAATGTTTTGGGAAAATTTGAAGAAAATGGCAAAGCTAATAATGAGAGTAAGTATTTGCTAGATTTCTGCTCGGGACACAGACCAGTCATCATTAATACCAAGTTTCAACACAAAGATGTGCACAAATTTACATAGAGAGAAAACACAAGAAAAAAAAGAAAGTCTCACTGACTATGTTAACATAGTGATATCATCATACTGGCTCAGAATTCTTGTATTCTTGTATTCAAGAGTATGTATAGGGGATGAGAAATCGAAAGTATTCATCACTTTGTTTTAAGCAGGATAAAAATAACTAACTTATTGAAAAGAAAAATATGTAATAAAGTACTAAAAAGAATTAAAGACAAGCATGTTTTTCTGAAGTGAACTGTAGACTTATTTTCATCATACATCAAATTCCTAACATATACCTCATCAGGGAAGATATAGACAGGCCTGTTTCTACATTTTGCGGGGCCCTGTGCAAAATGGAAAAGTGGGTCCCTGAAAGTTAGTAACATTTATGGAAATTTTAAATGGAAGGATATCTTGTTAATTAATTAATTAAATCAAATATGGAAAATATTTATGCACATAAATAAGTGCTCTTTAGCATCAATTTAAGTAAAGGGACAAAATTAATTAAAAAAGAAATGTGTTTGTATGTACATGATATATTATTTTATTATGTAAGTACACATTATCTTATAAATACGCCAGAACAATGATTTATTTAATAATATGCATAATAATATAAAAATATTAAAAAAAAATCCATTTTTACTATAAAGAATGAAATATATGCATAATAACGTATAAGATTTAAAAGAAATCTTAATATGTTAAATTTTATTTAACCTAATGCGCTTATCAATAAAATCATTTATAACGTTATCAAAATTCAAATTTTTTGCAATTTCATGCTCTATAGATATTATTGCCAGGGACGACAAATGTTCTTGAGACATAGAAGATGGCAAATAGGTTTTTATTAATTTTAATTTGGAAAATGACCTTTCTGCTGATGCGACCGTAACTGGACTGGTCAATAATATTTTAAATGTCGTAGTAATATTTGGATAAATATCCAACAAATTATTTGCAATTATGAATTTTAAAATATTAATGGGTGCATCTTCTGGAACAATCTTTCTAAAAATAATTAATTCATTGTAAAATTCAGATTCATCAATAATTGTATTTAATTTTTGATACAGCTTTTGCAGCAAAATTTCAATTCATTTTCTCTATTTTCTTATTAATTTCATATCATAAAGAAATCCAAATGATTTTTCGTGAATTTCATACAATTCAAATATTTTTTTGACAGATTGTAAGCAATATCTAATATTACAAAAAGAAATTTATCCTAAAATTATCTTTCTTATCACCTATGTGTAATTCTTCAGGCGTTTCATAATCAAAAAATACTTTTCTTTGACGTACTGGACTTTCTTTAAATTTAATTTCTATTTCTAATAGATTTGGCAGTTCTTTAGCAATCTCAAAACAGCTATCAAATCCTGATATTCTCTGCTCTTCAAAGTACTGCACTAACTCTTTATTATGCTTAGTTGTTACGTCTATGGGAATTTTTGCATTTTGTAATACTTTACTTACTAAATTAACTTTTGACAAAAGCTCATACCAAATTACAAGGCTTAGTATAAACTCAAATGAATCTATTTGTTCATATATTGAAACCACTTCTACTTTGATAGTATTATCTGATGCAATTTTAGATAATTCTTTTAGTGCATTTAAAAATTCTGGAATTTGAAAACGTACAGGTCTAACTGATTCTATTCTACATTCCCATATTGTATCACATAACGGTTTTGGATTTGTTAATTGTTTAACAAATTTCTTTAATATGTCACAACATAAAGTTGAGGCAGCAAATAATATATATATTTTTTGTATAACATTAAAAAAATTTATAGCTATAATTGATGATTTAGCGACATCCCCTAAAATCAAATTTAAATAATGACAGGCGCAAGGAGTATAAAATGCCTTTTCGTTTTCATTTAAAATGTAAGCAAGGACTCCCTTACATACTCCTTTCATATTCGCTCCGTTATCATACCCTTGCCCTCTACAATCTGACAACTTAAGATTTAATTTATTCAAAAGTGATTTTATATTTTCACATATATCTTTACCAGTAGTGTCATTAGTTGTTAAAAACATCAAAAAGTATTCACGAATTTCAATGTGTGTTTTAAATATATGTAAAAATCTAAATATTAATGAAATTATTGAATAGTACTTTGCCTGTCATATCACATTTACAATATTTTGTTGAATTTTGGTTCCCATATCAACAATTAATTCATTTTGCACAATGGGTGATAGATATGAATTTTGTTTCTTACCTATAATTTTTTTTCCAAACATTGCATTAAATGATCTTTTAAAAGTGGATCAAATTCTGCAATTAATTCTATGATTCCTAAAAAATTATCATTATGGGTTGTGTACAAAGTATCAAAATTACCTCTAAAAGCTAAATTATGTTCGGATAAATAAAGAATTGCTGCTACTATTTGTCTTAAAGCATTTCTTAACCGTTCTGCTTCAAATTTTATGACATTTTGATTTGTCTGATCAATTGTATTATGATTTTTTAAATTACATTCCAATTGTGCCCATGAATACATGCATTTCATGTGCACTGGATTTCGTTCATGCAACTTTAATCTTTTACTTACATGTCGCCAGTCAGAAAAGCCATTATTAGATAAAAAAATTATCATCAGAAGAAAATAATTTGCAACAAAAACAAAAAATAGAGTTGGCAGAGTTTGAATATACAAGTCATCTTCTGTTTTGCTTCTCTCCATTTGCAACTGTCCTAACATAGTGAGCTGAGGAAAAACACCTCTTGTTGTCATCTTTTGGAAAATCATTTTCAGTCGGAGGAGACGGTGGACCCCTTTGTACAATTTGTGTTAGTGTTGCGTTGTTCAAAATTTTGTGCCATGTTGCTGGATCATCAATAGTAAATAGTTCACCTTCCTCTGGTGTCACAGTTTTAGGATCTTCAATACTCATTGTTTGACCAAACGCTTCATTTTCTCCGCTTCCTTTGAATATTTCAGAACTCTCATTATTAATTAATGTTGAAGCCAAAGAACTGTTTGTAGTTATTTCAGAACTCCCGTTATCAACTGATATATCTGAACAAATATATGAGTTCAACTTCATAAATTTAAACAGTGAATTTCTTTGGCGTTCCTCAGCCGCTTCTTTTTCTTGTTTTCGCTTTCGTTTTTCATGCCCACTTGGGTATTTTCTTCCCATAATAATCTCTCTCACCACTAGTCATACTTTAGAATTAAATACAATAGATTTAATTATAACTTAATAAATTAAAACAAAATTACTTACCTGATAAATAAAATATATCTAAAATAGATAATATTAGAAAATAAATAAATCTAATATAGAATTGAAAACCTGCTATTGAAGGAAAAATTCTGATGTCAGATAACCTAAAACCAGTTTACAAAATATATTTTTTAAGATATTTTGCAAGTAATGTCAAATACAAAAATTGCCATGACAGTACGTGTATATACTTACTTGTTCATAAAATCATAAACTAAAATCAAAAAGCTCTTTGAAATTATTAAAAACACCTGTTTTAAAGTGCACTTTTCTCTATTTAACACTATGTTGTACGATATTGTTATATATCTTAGAGTAGTTTCAAATACTACCGCTCTAGCGCTACGATATTAAAATTTATTCATCATCATCATCATCATCAAATTCCTGCCATGTACCCTCAAGGGGTGTACAGGATGTGACAGTACTACATGAAAAAATTACATCATTACTAACTTCCTATCTACAATTTTCCTCCAAATCAGTCTGTTACTTGTCAAGACTCCAACATTATCAGATCTTATATTTCTATCGTCTAAGGCACTTTGTACCGTATCAATCCACCTATATCTTGGTCTTCCTCTGGGTCGTTTTTCCTGCCAACCTGGCAGAGAACACTTGTTTTGCTAATCTTTCCTCTCCCATTCTATTTAAGTGACCATACCATCTGAGATTAGCTCTGCTAACGCATTCCTGGATGCTGACAATGTCAAGTTCTTTCCTAATATCCTCATTTTTAATATGATATTGCCATTGATGCCATCTGTTCACGCCTCTAATCTTTCTCAGGACTCTCATATCTGCAGTCTCTAGTCTTTGGTCAAGTGTTTTACTTCTGACCCAGCTCTCAGATCATAAGTTAAAATTGGTTTGAAGACAGTCTTGTATACAGCTAATTTAGTGTTCCGACTAATTTCTTTCTTATTCCATATGAATTTATTCAATTAACTTCCCACGATACCAGCTTTGCTGATTCTGTTGTCTATTTCTATATTTAGTTTACCATCTTCAGTAAAAATTGTGCCTAAGTAGCTGAAATGTTTTACTTGTTCCACAGGTTTCTCCATTCACAACACAGTTGACATTTTCAATGATTCTGCCTATTTTCATTGTCTTTGTCTTTTTATTGCTGACCTTCATACCATATCTATTACAACAGCTATTCAATTTAGTCAGAGAATCTTGCAGACTTGTAGCGGATTTATTTAGAAGTATAACATCATCCGCATAAAGCAAAGAGCTGACATTAACATCTCCAATTTTGATATCAGGTTTAATACCACATTCCTTCATAATGTGATCCATATAGATAATGAATAACAGAGGGGGATAATTTACATCCTTGTCTCACACCAGATTTAATATTAAACCATCTTCCTGTACTTCCCTCAATTCTAACTGCTGACTCACAACTCAAATAAAGACTAAGTATTGCTTGATATAATGCCCCATTGACACCATATAACTGCAGCGTATTGAATAGCTTCTCTCTTGGCACCTTGTCATATGCCTTTTCCAAATCGACAAAACTTAAATACAGATCTTTGTTATATTCCCAGGCTTTCTCGACTATTTGTCGTAAAGTGAAGATCTGATCCTGACAGCCTCTATTTGGCCTGAATCCCAGCTTGTTCTTCACCCAGCTTTTTCTTCCACAATTCTTCTCAACCGTTTCTCAAGTATACTTGCATAGATCTTGCCAGGAACACTCAGTAGGGAAATACCTCTGTAATTCTCACATTCAGTTTTATTTCCCTTTTTATATATGGGTACTATGAGAGCTCTACTCCAATCATCGGGAATTCGTCCCTCTGTCCAGGCTTTCTGAACTATGCAGTGCAGCCACTTGTAAGACTCTTTATACCACCATACTTCAGCATTTCTGGTCGAATATCATCTACTCCTGATGCCTTTCCACATTTCAAGCCTTTGATGGCTTTTTCTACTTCAAAGTATGGATATGTATTCCTGACTGCATGCCTGGTCAATGTTTTTTATCACTGTGCTGTCATCACTGCTTGTTTCATTTAGCAGTTTTTCAAAGTAATTACTCCATACTTCAAGGATATCTTTTTCTCATGTTTTCATTTCACCTTTATCATCTCTAATTCCTTTTACAGCACTCTTTCCTCCATTCCTTAGCTTCTTCAACAACCTCCAGAATATTTTGCCACCTTCTTGATATTTATTTTCTATATTCTTGAAAATGTCCTCCCATGACTTTTGTTTAGCTAGTTTTACACACTGTTTAGCTTTCTTACATTTGTCTCTGTATTCTGTAAGAGTAAAAGCTGACTTATTTGCCAGGAACTTTTGATATGCTTTCTTCTTTTCCTTCACTGCCTCTTTAACTTCCTGTTTCCACCAGGGAGTTCTGATTTTTTATCTTTGCACACAACCTCACCACATGCCTCTCTGGCGAGAATCAATCAATGTTTTTCCTTCAGAGTTTGCCACTGAATCTCCAAGGTTTGATTCCTGTTCTCAAACTCTTTCATTTTATTTTCAATAATATTTCTGTATTTTAGTCTACAGTTTACATCTGAGAGCTGCTCAACTTTTAAATTCGCTTTAAAAACTTTCTTACATGTTATTCTTTTCAATATGAAATTTAATTTTATCCTGCTCAAGACTAAATAGTGATCACTTCCAATTTCAAATCCTCTGTACACTCTGGTGTCCTGCACCAGGGAGAAAACATCACTATCAACAATAACATAGTCAATGAGACTTTTCTTATTCCTAGCCTCTTCTCTCCATGTGAATTTGTGCACATTTTTATGTTGTAACATGGTGTTAGTAATAACCAGTCCATGTCCTGAGCAGAAATCCAACAGATATTTGCCATTATTATTAGCTTTGCTCTTTTCTCCAAATTTTCCCAAAATATTTTTGTATGTCTCACAATCATTTCCTACTCTACTATTTAGATCCCCAACAAGGACCAACTTTTCCTTTTTCATTGTGTCAGTTGCTTTTTCTAAAGCCTCAAAAAATTCCTCCACTTCTACCTTAGTAGAACCTTCTGTGGGACCATAGGCACAAATAAGTCTCATTGTCCAGTTCCCCATTCTCATATTTGCCCACATTACTCTACTTGAGACTGACTGCCATTCAAGAAGATTAGCCTCGTATTTTGTGTTGAATACTATGGCTACTCCTTCTTTTCCTTGATTGTTATTGCCTGAATATAACATTTTGTATTTATTGCTCAGAAAGATCTCACCAGTTTTGGTCTTTTTTGTTTCAGTCACCCCCTATTATGTCGATCTGGTACTTATCTAATTCCTCAGCTAGCTCCATTTCTTTGCCATTCAGGCTTCTTACGTTGATAGTACCGATCTTTAACTCTGGTGATGTTGAGTTGGGATTTGTTTTCAGATTTGTTCCAGTAGCTGACTTTTCGCTGTTCGCCCTGGTTCCCTGGCGAAAACAAAGGGCCTTGTGTAACCGAGTGACGCCCCAGCCGGCATGAAATTTTGTTAAAATTTATTTCCCTATACCAATTACTGTTTATCCTAATGTTATTTCATCGAACAATAGAGCCAGACCAGCGGTCTGGCTCCGGCCATGAGATACTGGGCGAGCAGTAACGCGGTGCAGTGCCAACGAAAGAACGATGCGCCGTTATCAGTATAATTTTAATTAATTTTCATGAAAAATTCGGTGTTTGTTTTACCAAGAAAATACATAAAAACTGTGCGGTGGCGTGGGACCCTGTGCCATTGCACAGTTCGCACACTCATGAATACGGGCGTGCGAAACCCTATCCTCTGGGTGTAGAGGATATTACCACATGAAAAGGTTACATCATCATCAACAAATTTCTTCCAAATCAATCTGTTAACTGTCAGGACTCCAATATCATCAGTTCTTATATTTTGGTCTTCTAAAGCACTTCTTACAGTATCAGTTCACCTGGATCTTGATCTCCCCCCCCCCCCACCCCCCCCCCCCCCCACCCCCCCCCCCCCCCACCCCCCCCCCCCCCCACCCCCCCCCCCCCCCACCCCCCCCCCCCCCCACCCCCCCCCCCCCCCACCCCCCCCCCCCCCCACCCCCCCCCCCCCCCACCCCCCCCCCCCCCCACCCCCCCCCCCCCCCACCCCCCCCCCCCCCCACCCCCCCCCCCCCCCACCCCCCCCCCCCCCCACCCCCCCCCCCCCCCACCCCCCCCCCCCCCCACCCCCCCCCCCCCCCACCCCCCCCCCCCCCCACCCCCCCCCCCCCCCACCCCCCCCCCCCCCCACCCCCCCCCCCCCCCACCCCCCCCCCCCCCCACCCCCCCCCCCCCCCACCCCCCCCCCCCCCCACCCCCCCCCCCCCCCACCCCCCCCCCCCCCCACCCCCCCCCCCCCCCACCCCCCCCCCCCCCCACCCCCCCCCCCCCCCACCCCCCCCCCCCCCCACCCCCCCCCCCCCCCACCCCCCAAAAGACATTTTAGAATTTGCTGCTGCTCTTAAAAATCCCTAATTTGAATAAATATGGTTGCATAATTGTTGGAAGTTTTCCCATTTGGTTATACTATAAATTAAAGATACCATGAAATTATATACTTGGTTTAATCCTTTATCCAAGTGTAAGCAAATAAAGTTTGCGCCTGAAATAAAATCATGGCTAGGGCAACTCGTATATAGAAGCTCATGACTTCACATCACTTGCCTTAGTATCCCACAATGCAAAGCACATATCCTTATGGATATATATTCATATTTGTAGATTTAGGGACTCAAAAACACACGTGTTAAACAGATTATTTTATTAATTACAAATAAAATAAACTTGACGTTTCGACCTCTATATCGAGGTCATCATCAGAAGAATACAACTGTATGCAGAACCAAGCTACATGCTCATGCTTTCTATATCAGTAAGCTAAATCTACGCAGTTAATAAATCTTTTTTCTAGCCTGACCTCTAGTGATAGAAAAGAAAAAAAAAATAATAAATAAATAAAATAAAATTAAATAAAATAAAATTAAAAAATTAAAAAAAAAAAAAAAATATATATATATATACAGGGTGTTCGGGATAAATTTGACATATTTATAATTAATTATATTTTTCCGTAAGTTACATGTATTAACACACACTTCTCTTCATTTAAAAGTTTGGACCCTTCTTCATTCATATACAAGATGTCAGAAAGAATGGATAGCTGGAACCCACCTGAATCATGGAAGAGAATAACTTGTATCATGATGATTCGTGCCCGCCATCAAAATAAGGATATTACGACTGCTGCCCAATGCTCCCTGAATACAGTAAAAACAATCAGGCATGAACTAGAGACTTGCAATGGTGACTACGAGGATGTAGCAAGAAGAAAGATCCCTAGCAGACGATCTGATTGCGTTCGTACAGCAGAATTCCTCGCAAATCTGCAGGAACAGGTGTTGAAGAACCCTGGCATTGGAATTCGGGCTTTGTTCGTGGAGTTGCTAACTGTAGTCAAGCCCTGGATAACAAGGGTAGCCAATGGTAGGCCGTATGTATGGCAGCAGGATTCGGCCCCTTGCCACACCTCTGGGAAAAGTCAAAAATGGTTGTCTGAAAATTTCTACGACTTCACCAGTCCAAATGTTTGGCCTCCAAACTCCCCAGACCTTAACCCCATGGATTATTTTGTATGGGGCGCAGTTGAAAAAGACACCAATCGCACTTCCAGTAATACAAAAGCCCAGTTAATGGATAAAATTAAAACAGTTTTTGCGGCCCTTCCCAGGGAGACTGTAGCATCAGCTTGTTCGAGGTTCCGAAGCAGAATTGAAGCTGTGATCGATGCTAATGGTGGTTATTTTGAGTAAATCTTGTTGATAGTATTGTAATTAACTCTGCCTGTAATGTTTTTTTGTCAATTCATTAAATTTAATAGATACAAAGAAGATTTTCTTTTTCCTTACGAAACTGTCAAATTTATCCCGAACACCCTGTATATATACACACATAAATAGATAAATGCAACTACAATAAACTGTTAGAGTCCTCATGTATTAATATTCTGGATAGTTACAAAATGATTTCTTTCAGTTGCTATTGAATGTTCTAAACACTTCACCAAGTCACCAGGTTGTCTTCTTGTAGTGGAAATTTTTCTAATGCTAGTTTAGGATGTTATACAGGTTGTAGATGGGTCCTCCACATTCTTGAAATGGTGAAGCCATCATTTTTGTTGAGATTTGAGATTTTGAGTCCCTAAATCTACAAATATGAGTGCTGATCACCGTGTAACCCTAAAAGAAAGAATTATGGATATATATAATGCTATGCATCATGGGAAGGGTCACTACCGACCAGTTTTGACCTTTATTGAGGTCTCGTTGGTTATGTGACTTCTGCATTACTTCCACCTTAGTATCACCTCTGGGTCTGGCTCCCAGTGACGAGACCTCAATAAAGGTTGAAATCGGTCTGGGTAGTGACCTTCCCATGATGCATAGCATTATATATACCCATAAGGATATGTGCTTTGCATTATGGGATACTAAGGCAAGTGATGTGAAGTCATTAGATTCTATATACGAGTTGCCCTAGTCCTGATTATATTTCAGATGCAAAATTTGTTTGCTTACACTTGAATAAAGGATTAAACCAAGTATATAATTTCTTGGAAACTTTAATTTATGGTTGCATAATACTTTCCAAAATATGAGAAACATTATTACTTCCAGATCCTAGGATTTCTAGCCAACAGGTGTCCATTGAGGAAGACCCATCTAGTTAGGAGTCCCATCTTTTGTCCACATTTCATTTACTTTGTGTGTGTGTGTGTGAGAGAGAGAGAGAGAGGTCTCATATTTTACTCTTTGACAATGTCTCTATTTTTAATCCTTTCTTGGGTGCTGTTTCACTCTATTAAACTTCTAACATGAGTTTCTCCCAGCACTCAAGCTAAGTTTAGCACATGGATATTAATTCACATCACCATTCAGAACAAAATATGGCATGAATCATCAATACACAGAGCTTAAGTCATATGCTCTGATGGCATCACAGACCAAAACAAATTACTACACCACATCCCAACTAGTTTTACTAGTAATAGATACAGTCCTACAAAATAAAATGATTATTATTATTATTACGGCTATTATAGCCTGTTTTTGTTTAGGAGTGTCCCTTATTTTAAATACAAAATAATGGCTAATTTTACTTTAAAAAAAATGTATATATATATTTTAGGGCATTATGGGTGAGTATTGAAGCAAAATAAAAGAGGAAAAATTTTGTACATACCATGTTTTGATTCTAGGATGTTCCTGTTGAAGGTTGTTTATAAGGGGGGAAGGGAGCGTGCATGGGGGGGAGGGTTTGAAACAGGAAGAATAAATTGGAAACCCAGTTTTATATATATATATATATATATATTATTGTGTTTAAGGGTGCTTTTGGAGGGGGGGGGTTACTTATGGGAAAACTGGGGCAGGGGAGAACGTTAATGGGTTGCGAACCGTTTCTGTTGACTGACCATCATTGGAACATTTTCAGAATGAGTGTAGGGCTATGTCATGACTGCAAGTTGAATCTGCCAAATAAGGGCATTTGTTGTCGCTAAATGGTCAGATGCGTGGCCTGATTTGTAAGTTGTGGATCGTCCAACAACAGTGGACGTTGATTGAGTTTTCATCACATTTTATGGCAATTGTTTCAGATATTCTAAGCATTGTTTCGTTGTTTTGTTTGGGAAAATTATTATGGCCTTGTCGATTTGCGGGATATGTTTCAGTTCAAGAGCGTGAGCTGCAATTTCTGTCTTTCCTGTACTCTGTATTTCATTTTTATTTTTGATGTTACGATGTTCCAGAAGTGCTCTTGTAGTCTAGTCCATAAAGACCTAATGGTAGAGCCAGTGTAGGTGATGTCACAGTCTTTTTGAAAAGGAAATTTGTAGACTACGTTGTAGTGGTTGAATATTTCTTTGTGTGAGAGAGATTTAGTGGGTTTTAGGAGATTTGCTAATTTTTGGCTCGTGGTTAATACTAGCTTATATTCTGTGTGTTTGGAAATGTATTTGTAGGCTGTGTTTTGGATGTATGGCAATTTGATGACCATACGTGTAAGGAAGTCTGTTTTGGTTGTATTGTTGTCATGACGGGTTTTTGCAGTACTCTTCGCGTAGTTTATTAGATGTGTGGGATAGTTGCGATTTTTAAAAACCTGTGTTAAATACTTTAATTCCGTGTTAAGATAATTACTGTTGGTAGAGAATTTGTAAGCATTGATAAATTGTGATAGGATAATGATTTTTTAACGGAATATGGGTGGAATGAATTGAAATGGAGGTAGTTTCCGATATGTGTAGATTTGTAGAATATCTTCGTAGCTAGTTTGTTGTTGGTTCTGATTAATGTCAGGTTTAGGAAATTGATGGATTTGTTCTGTTCTGTTTCCATGGTGAATTTTAGTCTGTTGCTATAATCGTTGAGGGATGTTTGTAAGGTGGTGATGTGTGAGAGTTTACCAATGCATAGAATATCGTCTACGTATCTGCCATAAAAGGTGATGCAGGGGGGGGGGGAGCAAGAGTAGTGATTCTATGTGTGCCAGGAATAATTCTGCTAATTATCCACTGATGTTTTGGCCCATTGGGAGACCGAACATTTGAATATATATGGAGTTGTTGAATTGGCAGATATTGTGAGTTTGATCAAGGTAATGATGCCATTTGGTGTTAATTTTGTGTGTATGTGTGTGTGTGTGTGTGTGTGTGTGTGTAGGGGTGTGGTCCTCTGTGAGTAATGTGTATACGATGTCTAATGTCCTGGGGACATCCATGTTAGTGTATAATGAAGTTGCATCTAGTGAGGTGAGGATGTCATCTCGGGATGAAGTAATGTTATTTATTTTCTGGAATAGGTCATCCATATTTTTAATCATACAGTTAGACGTTGTAAGTAATGGTTTGATGAGTTTGGCAACAAATTGTGATAAAGGAGCTGTGGTGGTGTTCTTGTAGTAGACTATGGGGGTCGTATTGGATAACCGTCTTTGTGGGTTTTGATGTTCCCGAACATATAGGGGTGCATGTAGTGCGGAGGGGTTGTGTGTCTCATTGTGGTTTTGTCTATTTTGTTTCGACTTTTTAAGATGTGTAGGGTGCTGTTGATTTGTTTTATGAGGTCGGGGATGAGATCATTATGGATTTTTTGTTAGGTGTGTCGGTCATTTAAGACGGCCGTTATTTTGTTAGGGTAATCAGTTTTGTTGATGATGACTACAGTGTCTCCTTTGTCAGCTTTTGTGATCATGATATCTGGGTTCTTTTTTAAGGATAATAGGGCTTTTTGAAAGTTGGGAGAAATGTTGGATTTCACTATTATTTTGCTATTTATAATGTTGTTTATTTTTTGGAATATAGTATCTCTCTTTTAGTCATTTTCAAGTTTCGCTTAGACTTCAATAATGATGTCTTTTTTCGGTACGTATTTAGGGGATATAGCGAAGTTAAGTCTTTTGTTTAGGATGGTGATTTCATCAGGTGTGAGCATGTGGTGTGACAGATTTATGATGGAATTGTCATGTGTGGGTCGTGAGGAGGTGATGTCTGAAGGATTGGGGACTGTATGTATTATGTATTTGGTGCGTGTTAAGCCATTCTATTTTTTTGCATGTCGGGCTTCAATTAACAGCACGTAGTCATTTGAGTACTTTCAGAGAAAACCGCCCATTCTTTTGGGATCATTAAGGTTTTCAATCTATGTTTTTAATCTACGTTTAAGGCTATAATAGCAGTAATAATAGTGTTTAAGTTAAGAGGAGTAGCATGGGAATTTTCTCAGAAACAATACCTAAAATGATTATTATTATTATTATTCCCCTCCACCTTCCAATAATATGCAGACTAAGAAAGAATATAGATCCTAAAATAGCAATAATCTTATACATTTACTGGAATTTCTCAACAAATCAAAACAATATCACATGCTATGCAGAAACTAATAAATGCACGTGCATTTATTAATTTATTTTCGTGTAGTTATATGATTAGGTGAAGTATTATTACAGGTTTTCTTAATCTTACTTCATTCTTAAATTTGACCAACGTGCTGAATATTCAGCCAAAACATAATTAAATTTTATAAAGAAATGTTTTGAACAAATTTTGGCCAAATTTCAAACCGAATATTCAGTGCTTTGGCCAAATACCTATTGCCTATGATGGACAATCTAGTAGTCTACAGTTAAAACTAGATAAAACATAACTAGATACAACTAAACTAGATAAAACATGCAGTAAGACAGAGAAAAATCACAACCTTAAAGGACAAAGTTTGTTTCTGAAAATACTTCAGGCACAAACTTTATTTGCTTACACTTGGATAAAGGATTAAAAAATCAAGTATATAATTTCTTGGTATCTTTAATTTATACAATGCTTCAGAAGTGATAGATTATTTTGAAGCAATGTTTTTTCAAGTTATGATGTATCTTTTGTTATTTAGACCACTCCTAATCAAGGATCCAAAAGCAACCCTTGATGGCTTTTGGAGAATGAAGTTAGGATACAGAACATTTTGTTAGACAGCTAGAAGATTTTGTGCCCTTACACATTGTATGTCTTTGTATCATATTGTGAGTTCTCTAATCCTGATACCTTGCTAAGAGGCAAAATATTAGTACTCAAAGAAATTTGATAATCTCTATAATTATATCTGTTAAATAATATATGCAAGACTAATATTACATTAAGAAAGATAACCAGTTCACATTCTAAACATATCAAGTCCATTTAGAAATCCAAGAATGAAAATCAGGATGTAATATATCGTGATGTGCAAAACATCTTAAAGCAATCGAGAAATTATTAAAACTCCACTAGGATATAAATATTGAAGAATTACCAATAAACAAAATCTGGGGGGAACTAATAGAGTATTAGATTATTCAGTATTAAATTGTTTCATTTAATATCAAAGTATTCAGTCACTAGGTATCGATGAAGGGAAGAAATAGTTACAATATTCAGCACTAAACATTAAGATAAACTTCCTGAATGGGAATCAATTTCAAGTGAAATGTGGAAAAATTTTGAAAATTGGAAATGAGGCTTATTTATGTGTATGGTCACAAGGATCCATTACGGAAGAATTATGGAAATTGTCATTAGAGGATGACTGATATAAAGAAAAAAGAAAAGCTGATTATTATTATTTAACATATAATACATTCAGAGAGAAAAACTGACTACTTTCACAAATCTTATCGTCATATCCATCCTCAAATTAAATTACAAAATTAGAAATAAAGAGCTTATATTAACAGGGAGATTTCTAAATTAACAACTGTCATATATCGAATGAACTTCAACTAGATGTTGAATATACAGAGTTGTCATAGCCTAATGGACTTGATAAGATAAGATGTTTACAATGTAAACTGGTTTTATTAATAATTTATAAAACTATAAATATATATTATTATATAATAAATATATAAATAATATATACATATATAAATATAAATAAATATATAACTATACTTATATACTATAAATATATATTATATATAATTAATAAATTATAATAATTTATTACCTATGCAGGTCTTTGATATATGCTGACCAATGCATGGCTTGGTTTAAAATAGAACCTAGGTTGGACATCATAGCATTTCAGTTTCTTCTTTAAATCTGCATATGAAAAATGTTGAATTCAATGTATAGCATTGCCAAATTGTGTAATTTTTTCTTTGGTGGTATGAAAAGCCAATCCTGATTTATTTGCTAGCTTTCTCTCAACATCTTTGAGATGGATTTCTCCGGATTGACCTGTCTTTCCAACATAGTAGATGCTGCATACACAGAAAATTTTGTACGTCGTTGGCGAGGCTGCTTTAGTGATCTTAACATCATGGACACTTTTATGTAATGGAGTGATGTCAACTTTTAAGTTGTATTGCTTGAGTATTCACTATTTTATCTGTAATGTTTTTAACACAGGACAATGAAACAACACCTTTGTAGTTATCTTTTTCCTGTAAATTCGGTGGAGTTAATGGTCTTTTCAAGATAATATTAATTGTTTTTAAGGTTACAGCCATTTTTTAGCAGTACATCTCTGAGATATGTTATTTCTTGTTGCCTTTCATTGTCATCACTGGATGTTGCATATGCTCTGTCTTTGAGTGTTTTGATCCTCATGTCTAGACAGAATGAATGATGTGCTGCAGTATACAGGTATCTTCTGGTGTTTGATAAATGAAAGTTTATCATGGTTCACCATCAAGATAAAGCCATTGAAATGCTATCATGTCCAACCCAATGCCACAAAAACCAAGGTCTCATGTTAAACCAGCTTTGGTCAGCATATATCAGAGACCTACATAGTAATTATTTAGGCTATAACAGAAATTACACAGCACATTGCAACAATGAGCCATGTGTCTGACTTCTCAGTGTGTGACAGTTGTTAATTTAGAAATTGTCCTGTATAAACTCCCCCCCCACACACACACCTAATTTTGTAATCTGAATAAGAATGCAATAAGATGTATGAAACTAGTCATTAAACAGTTTTTTCTCTGAATATATTATCTGTGGTTTTGTGTTGTTTACCACTTAAACAGCAGAAGAGGAAAGAATCTCAGACATTGCAATGTTTTAGAAAAATATGGAGAAAAGAGAAAAGCTAATAATAATGATAAATATCTGCTGGATTTCTGTACTGGACATGAACTAGTCATTATTAAAAACAAAACTAAATCTGAAGTCATTACTAAATAAACAAAATAAAAATGCCCCATTGATTTGATGATATTGATTCTTCAGAAATTGGCTCAAGATAAGAATATATATGAAGGTTTGAAAGAAAAAAAAAAAAAACTAGCCACCACTTCAAGTTAAAATTACATTAATATCAATAAAAAGAAAAATATATAATAATGATCTTAAAAGACTATCAGTCAAACAACTCTCAGATATGAAGTGTAGATGCAGATATTAGATATCAGATAAAAAGTGAGATTGAAAACTGAAGCAAACCAAAGTTTAGGTCATAATTCCTAGTCCCCAAGGGTTTGTTTTTCAAATGGTTCTATAAACAGGTTGGCTAAAAGCAAAAAAGTGGCAAGCCAAAACTGCTATGGGCATTCTTTCTGTTCATACTATTTATCATGGAGTTGGAAGAATGTGTTTTGATGCAATGCTCAAATAATGGTATAGTGTCCAGTGGAAATATATCTTTAATACTTCTATGATTTTTGTTCAGGTGGACAGGTTGGTGTTATATACAGGCTTGCTAGTAGGTCAGAAATTCTATTATGATATCCTTCACTTTTTCAATCAAGTGCAATGTTTTTTTTTTTTTTTGAAGCTATCCGGCTCATTCAAAACGCATGGTCAGAAGTCACTCAACAACAGTTGAAATCTGCTTGGTGAAAGCTGTGTCCATCCTGCACTCAAGGAGACAGAGATGATGTCCCTGAAATTATGGATGAAATTGTGACAACTGCTAGAGATCTGGAATTGGAGGTGAATGAAGATGACATTGAAGAGCTCATAATGAAACATGAAAATGATCTGACGACAGAAGAACTCTTGAATGAAGAACACCAAGAAACTCAGCGAGATGTGTTTTCTTCTGAAAAAGAGGAAGACAAAAGAGGACCAATGCCAACATCTGCTATTAAAGATCTTTTCAAGAAGGTGGGAGGATGTCAGAACAACGGTCTTAGAATGGACCCAAACCAGGTTGAGGTCAATAGGCTTGGGGATCTCTATGACAATACTATTAATCACTTCCGAAAAATCCTGAAGAAGAGAGAAAAGCAATTGACATTGTACGGATTCTTTAATGTCCCACAAATGGGGAAAAAAAAACATGACTGATGAAAATATGCTGTTTTAAGGATACTTGTGACATAAGACTGAATGATATATGCACGTAAACACAAGAAAGATATTTAATTAACCAAATATTTCGGTCTGGAAATAGCAGACCATCCTCAGTGGTATCACAAGAACAGTTTTGAAAAAATACAAGCTAGAATACTAACAATAGATCGTTAAAAATAGAACACGTCACATGATGTTATATCACTAAGTATGAAACGGAATATTTTGAAGTAGAGACATGATTGGAAAAAAAAAAAAAAATTAATGAGTAACCTTGATTAGACTTTCCCAGATTTTTGATATAGAAATACAATCATTATGATTCAGGTTGGGACAATGGAGCAAGGCCTCCGTGCTTTCAAATAGGCACTCGATGTATTGAAACTTTGTTGTTTTGTGGAGGATTATAAGAATTGAGAAGATGTTGAGTACTTTTTTCAGAAAAGCCATTGAGTTTCATATGTTGTTGAATAGTAGAAAGTTCTTTCTGTAGATAATCAAAAGTAGAACAATTAGTTTTGGCTCTTCTGATGAGGCATTTCATTGTTATATTCTTAAAGAATCAGCCCATCATCCATGTCAAAAAACAGGAATTACAAAATGCCTCATCAGAAGAGCCAAAACTAACTGTTCTACTTTTGATTATCTACAGAAAGAACTTTCTACTATCCAACAACACATGAAACTCAATGGCTTTTCTGAAAAAAGTACTCAACATCTCAATTCTTATAATCCTCCACAAAACAACAAAGTTTCAATACGTCGAGTGCCTATTCCTTATATCTCCAGTATTTCAGAGCCTATCGCAAGAATTTTAAAGAAATATGATTTAACAGCTACGTATTCACCTATTAACAAATTGTCTTCTCATTTTCCTTCTCCTAAAGACAAATGCTCAACTTTATCTCTTCCTGGAATTTCTCAAATTCCTTGCAACTGTGATCTCTCCTATTTTGGACAGACTGGACGTTCTCTTGAAAAAAGAATCCAAGAACATCAATCCTCCATGCTTCACAACAAACCCGAAAAGTCTGGATTGGCTCAACACGGGATTGAAACTGACCACAGCATCTTTTGGTCTAGGACTCGCCTCTTGCATAGATCCCGTTATAGGTTTGAATGTTTGTTAAAGGAAAGCGTGGAGGCCTTGCTCCATCGTCCCAACCTGAATCGTAATGACTGTATTTCTATATAAAAAATCTGGGAAAGTCTAATCAAGATTACTCATTAATTTTTTTTTTCTCCAATCATGTCTCTACTTCAAAATATTCCGTTTCATACTTAGTGATATAACATCATGTGACGTGTTCTATTTTTAACGATCTATTGTTAATATTCTATCTTGTATTTTTTTAAAACTGTTCTTGTAATACCATTGAGGATGGTCTGCTATTTCCAGACCGAAATATTTGGTTAATTAAATATCTTTCTTGTGTTTAAGTGCATATATCATTGTGATGATGAAAATGCAAGAAGATGTATGTATGTATGTATTATTGTTATTATAAATAAACATAGTAAGAAATTATATAATTTTTTATTTATTTTTTTGGGTCTCCAGAACGAATTAATCAAATTCCCATAAAAATCTATGGTAAATCGATGATGGGTTAACGAACAATTCGGGTAGCGAACATCGTCTTTGAACGGATTATGTTCATTAACCGATCGTCCTCTTATTAGCTTGCTTGTTGCCCAAAACTAAGTTATTGTAATACAAATTAGGTTTTTATTTCTTTCTCCTTAAGAATTGTACTATAATGCACATGAAAGTAATAGAGATTAGAGCTTAATATATTATTCAACAAAGTCACTACATAGTAAACATAATGGACATTAACCTTCAATATGTTCTTTCTCCATTCAAGAAAGTCGCAGATGTAATAAAATATTTATTTATTAAGTAATATTAGGCTTGATAGTCAATTGCAAGTCGTTCTGACTGATGAAAATGCAAGACTGTGTATGTATGTATTACTGTTATTATAAATAAACGTAATAAGAAATTATATAATTTTTTATTTATTTTTTTGGGTCTCCAGAACGAATTAATCAAATTCCATACAGCAATCTTAATTTAGTTTTATGTCTTTTATATTATATTGTATTGTGAAATTTTATTATGTATGGCTGCTTAGTCTCAAATACTATGTAAGTACCTGACAATTGCTGGGAGAGAAATAATATTCAAAAATGCGAAATGGTCACCTTCAGAAACACGTAATACTGTGTACAGGCATATCCATTAGTAAGCACAGTGCCTTCCCCCCCACTCCGTAAGTTACGAGAGGATTCCGCGTGTGGCGCTAAGTGCCGTGAAAAAAGATGATGTAGATGTCGATGACGAAAGAGAAAGGAGTGGTGCGATGCTTAAGAGTGCATGTAACACTGGAGACAGGGCTTTTTAGACGTTTTCCTGCTACTGTGTTCCTGAGTCCTCATAGGTCTGGCTGGTGTGGAGCCTCCACGTAGTTTTCCTTTGTTCAAGGAGATATC
Organism: Typopeltis vanoorti; assembly: GCF_054136105.1. NCBI lineage: Eukaryota > Metazoa > Arthropoda > Arachnida > Uropygi > Thelyphonidae > Typopeltis > Typopeltis vanoorti. Next base: position 93,018,263 of record NC_143554.1, read on the forward strand.
GGAAGAATGACCAGGAAGCCTGCCAGTCGGAAACTAGTCCAGCAGACTATATTTGTGGAAGACTACAGAAACATCCAACTATGAAGTACAGAGGGAATCCGTAGTGAACATCCTGAGAATGCGTGAAGTAAAGTAGTCGTAAAAGGCAGATATCCGACGAGATAAGGAAGTGGCCAAAGTAACGTACCAGCAATTGGTAAGGTGCAAAATTTTATATCTTCTATCTAGTGGAAATGATTAGGAAGATTTCATTGTATGTGCTACGAGAGACTCTTAGGACAGTAAAATGATAGATTGAGAGTGAAACCGAATATTGTACGTAAAGTTTATGTGGCAGATAGAATCTAGAAATTACTGCTAAAATTGAAAGAGATATAGAAAGTTGTTTCATGAATTAACCTTGAGAGATTTACTAGTTCTTAATTAAGTCTGTTATAAATATATTGAATAGGATTGTCAGAGAAAAGTGAGTGAATAGAATTTGATTCATATTGAGAATGGAATTGACTAACTAGAGTAGCACAATGAGACTAAGTGTATTAAATGTTATTAAATATGTTTCTCAGATTGAGATTTATAGAAAGAATAAAGTAATTGTATATATGAGTGCTAATTCTCTACCCAGCTTTGATTGACTCAGTGTTATAATCTGTATTATATGTATTTTTCTTGAAATTAAAATGTTTTGTTTAAATATAAATGTTGTATTGCCTAAACTTAGAACCTATTGCACTTGCTCATAAAATTTGGTGAACCTCAAAAGGCAGGAGAATAGATAATATTGGGTCATGACTGCAAATTGGAAAAATATAGTTGATAAGAGTGAATGCTGACTGTATTCTAACTCCTTGGTCATACAAGTTTAGTATAATCTAGGATTCAGGATGGCACAGCAAAAATAAATAAATTTCTCTGAATTTGAATAAGGAGTTAGAACCAGTGCTGAGACAAAGAAATAGGCATCCGCCATTTGCATTTTCTTTATCTCACAAACCAACAGCTTCATTCTTGTCAGGGATTCGGCCTGAGTTGAATTAAGTGAGATAAAAGTTTAAAGTAAATGGTATTAAACAAGAAATAAGAAAAGAATAAATAGGAATTATTGAGCGAAAGATAGAATAGAGTGATATATACACATAAGAGATAAAAGAGAGCGCAAAACATAGGAGAGTCGACACAACAATGGTATACTTCAATACAAATTCAGTATTTATCTAATTTTTTATGAATTATTCTTTCAGAACTTCATACCAATTAAGTCATCATTTGTATACCTCATGACACTCCATTGTCATGAGGTATACAAATTTTGATAATCAGGTATACTCATTATCAAAATATGTTGTTATAAACATATTTATATTAAGATAAAACAAAATTCAACTTACCTTCAAATATGGCTTCTATCTGTTTCTTTAAATCTGCGGTAGCACCAGGACAACGCTCACAAATAATCTGAATAGTTAAAAAGACTTATTTTAATTAGAAGTCGGATGGCAAAAAAGGAAGAAAAAAAGAGATTAGTTTAGTAACTCTTGAACACTGTCCTCCCCCCCCCCCCCAAGATATACCCAATTATCTAGCTATTTCTCAACAGAGAACAGAAATAGCTGGATAATCAAGAAACAAAAAATAAACATACTAACAATTCTCTGGAAACCAAGAAAGGTTACTATCCATGTAGTACACATTATAGCATCATCATCATCAATTTCCTGCCATGTACCCTTAAGGGGTGTACAGGATATGATAGTACTACATGAAAAATTTACATCATTACTAACTTCCTATCTACAATTTTCCTCCAAATCAATCTATTACTTGTCAAGATGCTAACATTATCAGATCTTATATTTCTATCGTCTAAGGCACTTTGTACTGTATCAATCCACCTATATCTTGGTCTTCCTCTGAATTGTTTTCCTGCTAACGTGGAAGAGAACACTTGATTTGCTAATCTTTCCTCGCTCATTCGTTTAAGTGACCATACCACCTGAGATTAGCTCTGCTAACGCATTCCTGGATGCTGACAATGTCAAGTTCTTTCCTAATATCCTCATTTTTAATATGATATTGCCATTGATGCCATCTGTTCATGCCTCTAATCTTTCTCAGAACTCTCATATCTGCGGTCTCTAGTTTTTGGTCAAGTGTTTTACTTCTGACCCAGCTCTCAGATACATAAGTTAAAACAGGTTTCAACACTGTCTTGTATACTGCTAATTTAGTGTTCCGCCTAATTTCTCTCTTATTCTATATGAATTTATTCAGCCGACTTCCTACCATACCAGCTTTGTTGATTCTGTTGTCTATTTCCATATTTAATTTACCATCTTCACTAAAAATTGTGCCTAATTAGCTGAAATGTTTTACTTGTTCCACAGGTTCTCCATTCACAACACAGTTGACATTTTCAATGATTCTGCCTATTTTCATTGTCTTTGTCTTTTTATTGCTGACCTTCATAACATATCTATTACAACAGTTATACAACTTAGTCAGAGAATCTTGCAGACTTGTAGTGGATTTATTTAGAAGTATAACATCGTCCGCATAAAGCAAATAGCTGACATTAACATCTCCAATTTTGATATCAGGTTTAATACCACTTTCCTTCATAATGTGATCCATATAGATAATTAATAAGAGGGGATAATGTACATCCTTGTCTCACACCAGATTTAACTTTAAACCACCTTCCTGTACTTTCTTCAATTCTAACTGCTGACTTACAACTCAAATAAAGACTAAGTATTGCTTGATATAATGCCCCATTTACACCATATAACTGTAGCACATTGAATAGCTTCTCTCTTGACACCTTGTCATATGCCTTTTCCAAATCGACAAAACTTAAATACAGATCTTTGTTATATTCTCATGATTTCTCCACTATTTGTCGTAAAGTGAAGATCTGATCCTGACAGCCTCTATTTGACCTGAATCCAGCTTGTTCTTCACCAAGCTTTTCTTCCACAATTCTTCTCAAACGTTTCTCAAGTATACTAGCATATATCTTACCAGGAACACTCAGTAGGGATATACTTCTGTAATTCTCACATTCAGTTCTATTTCCCTTTTTATATATGGGTACTATGAGAGCTCTACTCGAATCATCAGGAATTCGTCTCTCTGTCCAGGCATTCTGAACTATGCAGTGCAGCCACTGTAAGACTTTTATACCACCATACTTCAGCATTTCTGGTGGAATATCATCTACTCCTGCTGTCTTTCCACATTTCAAGCCTTTGATGACTTTTTCTACTTCAAGTATGGATATGTATTCCTGACTGTATGCCTGATCAATGTTTTTTATCACTGTGCTGTCATCACTGCTTGTTTCATTTAGCAGTTTTTCAGTAATTACTCCATACATCAAGTATATCTTTTTAGTTTTCAATGTTTTCATGTCACCTTTATCATCTCTAATTCCTTTCAGCACTCTTTCCTCCATTTCTGAGCTTCTTCAACAACTCCCAGAATATTTTGCCACCTTCTTGATATTTATTTTCTATGTTCTTGCCAAAGTCCTCCCATGACTTTTGTTTAGCTAGTTTTACACACTGTTTAGCTCTCTTACATTTGTCTCTGTATTCTCTAAGAGCACAAGCTGACTAATTTGCCAGGAACTTTTGATATGCTTTCTTCTTTTTCCTCACTGCCTCTTTAACTTCCTGTGTCAACCATGGAGTTCTAATTTTTCTATCCTTGCAGACAACTTCACCACATGCCTCTCTAGCTGAATCAATCAGGGCTTTCCTCAAGGCTTGCCACTGAATCTCCCGGGTTTGATTCCTGTTCTCAAACTCTTTCATTTTTTCTTCAACAATGTTTGTGTATTTTAGTCTACAGTTCACATCTAAGAGATGCTCACTCAACTTTTATTCGCTTTAAAACTTTCTTACATGTTATTCTTTGTAATATGAAATTCAATTTTATCCTGCTCAAGACTAAATAGTGATCACTTCCAATTTCAAATCCTCTGTACACTCTGGTGTCCTGCACAAGGGAGAAAACATCACTATCAATAATAACATAGTCAATGAGACTTTTCTTATTCCTTGCCTCTTCTCTCCATGTGAATTTGTGCACATTTTTATGTTGGAACATGGTGTTAGTAATAACCAATCCATGTCCTGAGAGCAGAAATCCAACAGATATTTGCCATTATTATTAGCTTTGCTCTTTTCTCCAACAACTATTTATTCTGTCCACCTCTCACAATATATGTTATTCATGGATTCTGGTTTAGTTTAATGATATTTGGTATCTGAAATCCTTACAAAAAATCTGTTGAGCCATCCATCACAAATTTTTACTGAGATCAGCCCATTTGTAGGAGCAAAAACAGGAACAAAATTTTCCAAATTATATACATAACTCCATACTGATGGATGGAACTTAATTTGAAATTGATGTTACACACTAGAATATTTCCACAAGATTCAATTTTGGTTTTAATTGGATCATTTTTACTGGCAAAGCAATTCTGCTTTTGCTGAATGAAATGTGGTATTTAACATTTCTATTAACCACGCTACCGACAAAGACGTCTATAGACTTTAAGTTTATCATGGATGCGAAGTGCATATTAAAATTGTAATACCATTCATATTACATTGAAAGATATGATAGATAAGAAGCATATGAGGATGCGTATGTGATCCATAATGACTGGTAATTTGGTTAAAAGGAACTGAGTTATTTCAATTTTTGTTTCAATTTGTAGTGGTAAAATTACACAAAACAAAATTATGTATCAATGTGATTTTTATTTTATTTAATTCTTCCAAAAGAAGGGAATCAAAGAGAAGACAGGATGAGTGTATAATAATTTCAATAATACCTGTCTTCTGTGACAGATGATGGTATCAAAAGGGTGGATGTACTTGCCAGTGAAGGAAGGTTTTCTGTAAACAGAAAATTCAATACTAACTCTAGAAATATGGATACTTGAATAATTCTTACTTCTAGAGTTATTATTGAATTCTCTGTTTATAGATAAACCTTCCTTCACTAGCAAGTATATCCATCCTTCATGACACCATCATCTATCACAGAAGACGGGCATTATTGGAATTATTATTGAAAGGAAAGACTATTTTTAGGAGTATATGGAGTTTATTTTATGCAAAATTGTAGCAATTTAGCCTCTGAGCGGGACCAGACTGCAAACATATCATCCATGAATCGAAACAAGATATGAGGTTAAGGGAAAATGGTACTGAAGAGTTGACTTTCCAGATGTTCCATAAAATAATCAGCTAAACTGGTGAGATAGGACTGCACATGGAAATTCAACACTTCATTACCATCCCCCCCCCCATCAATCTCAATATCTGGCTTCAATAGTTTGGTCTCTGTGTGACATGAAACTGTGAAGATATCATAAGAAGATAATGAATTTTCTGTGGATAAAAAACCTTCCTTAACTAGCAGATATATATCCATCCTTTTTCAAATCATCATCCATCACAGAAGACAGATATTATCATAACTATTATGTACAGAGATCACACAATCTGTTTCTTCTGATTCCCTCCTGTTGAAAGAATTAAATAAAAATCACATTAACTACTAATGGATATAATGAAACCACCATCTATAAAACTCTCGACAGATATCACCCACCCACCAGACTATAATCTAATGTAAAAAGAATTTCCACACACACACACACACACAACCTACCTTAAAGGATCATCAGAACAAATAGCATAGATCCTTCTTAAGAATAACCTATATATCATCCTCAGACCAACTTGGAAACTGTTCTTTTCTACCATCTACCAGAAATAAATTACCATCATTTATCCCTGATAAATGATGATAATTTATCAGGGATAAATGATGGTGATCAAGAGACCTGCTCACATCAACTTTATTTTCAACAGACAAGCCATTCTGCTAAGACCAAGAACAATATAACTACATCAAATTCTTAAAATCTGAGAAGTCTAGGCTTGCTTATCATGCCACTGACACTGACAGAGAGGATCTTTTTAATCAAACCAAGCTTCTTCAATTCAGTAGATCATCTGTTTCTTGAAACTCGTGAAACTTAATGACACAATACAAATCTTAACTACTCTGATCGGATACCATTATCAAAGTTTTGGGAAGTAAATGTCATTATCTGACTCTAATTATCATTTTTATTAAAATAATAATGAATAAGTTATATAACTGTGTATTTGATTTGCAAAAGCTATCCCTTGTCTCCCTCTGAACAATACATTCTCGTGTAAACTCAGTTGCGACTAACCATCAGCAAGTAAACACGTGCTATGTGACTCATTATGAATTTTTTAAACAATCTTCTCTTCTCTCCCTGATAAAGTCCTTGGAACATAGGATAAAATACCATATACAGGAGTTTAACCCCTTAACGTACCAATTAAAAATCAGAAGGCGGTCGTTTTCCTGCCAATTTTTTGGGCGAGGGTGATTTGCTGGATCAAATTCATTTCAAATTCATCATTATTTCATCATGATTTCAAATTCATCATTATTTGAAAAATAATGATGAATTTGTGCAAATGCAAACGAAATAGCTGATACACGCGTTGGCAACTTTTCTCGGCCTGAAAGGAAATAGACACAAGATTGTCTAGCGTCTATATTCGGTTGTATTTTTATGTGAAACCAAAATTCAAAATCAATTTTGGTGCAATAAATAAAAGACATGTCACAGACGTCTTTGTATGTTAAGGGGTTAATAAATCCTAATTGTCTATACTTTCAAGAGAATTTTCAAGAGAAATGCAAACATAAATCTATTTATCAATACTCATCATCATCATCATCAAATTCCTGCCATGTACCCTCAAGGGGTGTACAGGATATGACAGTACTACATGAAAAAATTACATCATTACTAACTTCCTATCTACAATTTTCCCCCAAATCAGTCTGTTACTTGTCAAGACTCCAACATTATCAGATCTTATATTTCTATCGTCTAAGGCACTTTGTACCGTATCAATTCACCTATATCTTGGTCTTCCTCTGGGTCGTTTTCCTGCCAACCTGGCAGAGAACACTTGTTTTGCTAATCTTTCCTCTCCCATTCTATTTAAGTGACCATACCACCTGAGATTAGCTCTGCTAACGCATTCCTGGATGCTGACGATGTCAAGTTCTTTCCTAATATCCTCATTTTTAATATGATATTGCCATTGATGCCATCTGTTCACGCCTCTAATCTTTCTCAGGACTCTCATATCTGCGGTCTCTAGTCTTTGGTCAAGTGTTTTACTTCTGACCCAGCTCTCAGATCCATAAGTTAAAACTGGTTTGAACACTGTCTTGTATACAGCTAATTTAGTGTTCCGACTAATTTCTCTCTTATTCCATATGAATTTATTCAATTGACTTCCCACCATACCACCTTTGCTGATTCTGTTGTCTATTTCTATATTTAGTTTACCATCTTCAGTAAAAATTGTGCCTAAGTAGCTGAAATGTTTTACTTGTTCCACAGGTTCTCCATTCACAACACAGTTGACATTTTCAATGATTCTGCCTATTTTCATTGTCTTTGTCTTTTTATTGCTGACCTTCATACCATATCTATTATAACAGCTATTCAATTTAGTCAGAGAATCTTGCAGACTTGTAGCGGATTTATTTAGAAGCATGACATCATCCGCATAAAGCAAAGAGCTGACATTAACATCTCCAATTTTGATATCAGGTTTAATACCACTTTCCTTCATAATGTGATCCATATAGATAATGAATAACAGAGGGGATAATCTCACACCAGATTTAACATTAAACCATCTTCCTGTACTTCCTTCAATTCTAACTGCTGACTTACAACTCAAATAAAGACTAAGTATTGCTTGATATAATGCCCCATTGAAACCATATAACTGCTGTGTATTGAATAGCTTCTCTCTTGGCACCTTGTCATATGCCTTTTCCAAATCGACAAAACTTAAATACAGATCTTTGTTATATTCCCATGCTTTCTCGACTATTTGTCGTAAAGTGAAGATCTGATTCTGACAGCCTCTATTTGGCCTGAATCCAGCTTGTTCTTCACCAAGCTTTTCTTCCACAATTCTTCTCAACCGTTTCTCAAGTATACTTGCATAGATCTTGCTAGGAACACTCGGTACGGAAATACCTCTGTAATTCTCACATTCAGTTTTATTTCCCTTTTTATATATGGGTACTATGAGAGCTCTACTCCAATCATCGGGAATTCTTCCCTCTGTCCAGGCTTTCTGAACTATGCAGTGCAGCCACTGTAAGACTTTTATACCACCATACTTCAGCATTTCTGGTTGAATATCATCTACTCCTGCTGCCTTTCTGCATTTCAAGCCTTTGATGGCTTTTTCTACTTCAAGTATGGATATGTATTCCTGACTGCATGCCTGGTCAGTATTTTTTATCACTGTGCTAAATGAAACATCACTGCTTGTTTCATTTAGCAGTTTTTCAAAGTAATTTATCAATACTTGAAGTAAAAAATGCCATTAAAAACTTGAAATCTGGAAAGACAGCTAGAGCAGATGATATTCAACCAGAAATGCTCAAATACAGAGGTATAAAAGTTTTGCAATGGTTCCACTGCATAATTCAGAGGGATTAGTCAGAAGGTCAAATTCCAGATTACTGGAGTAGAGCTGTGATAGTTCTCATCTATGAAAAAGGAGAATAAAACTGAATGTGAGAATTACAGAGGAATTTCTCTACTAAGTGTTCCAATTAAGATTTATGCAAGCATACTTGAATAAAGGCTGAGAAAAATTATGGAAGAGAAACTGGAAGAAGAAAAAGCTGGATTCAGGCCAAAAAGAGATTGTCCGGATCCGATTTTTCACTTTAGTTGAGAAATTGTGGGAATATGACAAGGATCTATACTAAGTTTTGTAGATCTGGAAAAGGCATACAACAAGGTTCCCAGAGAAAAGCTTTTCAAAACACTACAGTTATATGGAGTAAATGGAACATTATACATGGCAGTGCATGGTCTATATTTAAGTTGTAAGTCTGCAATTAGAATTGAAATTGAAGGAAATACATGAAAATGGTTTGATGTAAAATCAGGTGTGAGACAAGGATGCACATTACTTCCACTCTCCCCCCCCACCCCCCCCCCCCCCCACCCCCCCCCCCCCCCACCCCCCCCCCCCCCCACCCCCCCCCCCCCCCACCCCCCCCCCCCCCCACCCCCCCCCCCCCCCACCCCCCCCCCCCCCCACCCCCCCCCCCCCCCACCCCCCCCCCCCCCCACCCCCCCCCCCCCCCACCCCCCCCCCCCCCCACCCCCCCCCCCCCCCACCCCCCCCCCCCCCCACCCCCCCCCCCCCCCACCCCCCCCCCCCCCCACCCCCCCCCCCCCCCACCCCCCCCCCCCCCCACCCCCCCCCCCCCCCACCCCCCCCCCCCCCCACCCCCCCCCCCCCCCACCCCCCCCCCCCCCCACCCCCCCCCCCCCCCACCCCCCCCCCCCCCCACCCCCCCCCCCCCCCACCCCCCCCCCCCCCCACCCCCCCCCCCCCCCACCCCCCCCCCCCCCCACCCCCCCCCCCCCCCACCCCCCCCCCCCCCCACCCCCCCCCCCCCCCACCCCCCCCCCACTGTGGAACAGCCTTCTCCCATGAAACATCTCTCTCCCAAAGACAACTACGACTTCCGGCTCTTCAAAAAAAAAAAAATATATATATATATACTAACAGAGAATATTAAAAAAAAAAGACTCAAGAATAAGACTTAATCATTTCTGGTTATTGTTAACTACTTTTTTAAGACATGCACTATCCATTTCATCTCATTATAAGCTTAACAGTATTTTCTTATTGAAAATGTTTTAATTCAATCGAATTAACCTGGAAACTACAGCTTCCAAGCATCTCAATTATTACTTGTATTAAATTTGAATGGACAATATATAAAATGTTTAATTATAGTTTCTTTCTGAAAACCATTAATCGATGTGCAAAAGTATATATCCTTTTATTTCAATAGCCAATAGGGAAAAAAAAAAGTGTTCTTTTTTTATTTTTTTTTAAAATATAATTAATAGTAAGACATAAATTAGAATTTTCTCATAATACACAGATTTATTATAATACATACATGCATATATATATATATATGTGTGTGTATATATTTTTTCTGATTTTGTTCTATAATATATAGTGAGCATCCTTCCAAGTTAGATGTTGATGTTTTGAGAGCTATTGAGGATGTTGATATTGATCCTGTTCTTTATCCTTATATTTGGAATTGGAAACATCTTGTATGTTCGTATGACAAAGAGACAATGGAACGGTGAGTAAGGAAATAATTTATAGAGGATGATTAAGATATGCACTTATAACAGTTACAATTATTATTGAAATAAATATTTTATATTTAAGGCCCACTTAGAATTAATGATTGTGTTTTGCGTACCTGAAATATTTTAAAGAAAACATGGTGCATTGCTGTAGAAGTATATTCTCTTGTTTACTTGTGCACTTATCTTATTAGTTATTATCTGGAAAATCATTGCAGTAAGATAGAGCAAGTCTTTTAAATTTATGGCAATCTTGGTGCGTGGGTTGGGAAATTAAGTGAGCAGTTACAATTATCTTGGCATCTGAATTGCACAGATTTTGGTTCTCCATAGCTCAGCTCTCCTGGCTTACCTAATTCTTGTAGTCTGTTGATAGTATTTGTGCTATAGGTTTCAGCCTTTTACAAATGGGAATTCTCATTAAAAAATTAAAATAAAATATGCTTTTGGTTTTGTGCTATAAGATGTTGTACTTAGCAATCTTAAAATGCCTGAAGCAAATCTTTTAAATAGAACATTTAGTAAAAAATATAGGCTAGTGGCCAAGTGGATAGTATTATTGCTTTGTTAGCAATGATCTTTCAAGTTCCACCATGGTATAAATTTTTGTGGAAGTTTTAGATGATGATAGATAATTTTCATCACCTAATGTACCTTTTTCTTTGTATTTCACCTATGAAGAGTGTAAACCTTTGGTGTAGTATAGTATAGATTGAAGGGGATTAGATCATTCAAAAAGCTTGTTCTAGAGACCAAACAGGGAACTTTTTTAAAGCCACTTGCAGTCTCCAATAAGCAGAGTAGTCTTCTCATTATCGAGCTAGGTGGTGAAATGCTACCAGCCAATGGAGATCACCACTATTGAATCAACATAGACTGTTTGATTTGAGCCTGCAGGCTGTTGATTAGAGAGTGGAATTCCTGTCCAGTCATTCAGATGTCCTGCTTATTATGGTTCCAAAAATGTCTTGAAAAGACTGTTTAGTTGCTTGTTTATCTAATCTAGTCCATTCACAAACTTATGTACTGTAGATTTTTAAGTTATTTAGCTTCTTTTTTTTTATCAGAAAAAAAAAGAAATAACTTAATTTTAGTTCATTTTTATAGTATATAGAATATAAAGTTGGGTGAAAGACATTTATGTATCAAAATTTGCAGAATATATTATTTGTAAGTGAGCATTGGCTTTATTTTAGAGTGCTTACCATAAGGACTAAATTAAAGGAGGATAAAAAAAAAACTTACTTTTACTTTTTGATGAATTGAAATACAAATAGTCATATTTAGGGAAACAAAAAAAAGCAGCTAATAATGGAATACTTAGAGAAGAGTTAGTTATATAAAATTTTTGTCCAGGTATCAAGGGCATCTTCAGTATTAAATTCAGATTTTAAATGAAGCACAAGAAAACATAACTGAAGAATCAATAATGCAAACATAGCAGCAATAACATGGGAATAACAGCACTGAAGTCAAGCCCTAATGATATTTATATAAAAAAAAAAAAGTTAAGGTGATCCATGTCAAGAAGGAACAGTTCTCCATAAAGGAGGAGGAGAACCTTTATCCACCAGGTCTATGTAGATTAAGATAGGGTGACAGTAAGGTTTTACTGCTGCTGAAAGAAGACATGACTACGGTGTCTTACCCCCATTAAAAAGGTATAAAGATCAGTATTTAATTAAAATGTTGATCATAGAAGTTCTTGAAGCTTGAGATGTGAGCACTGTAAAGTTGGTCAGATGAGTAGGAGGAATGGAATATACTCTCTTTAGCAAAACTTGATAGGATTTGAGTTCAGTGAGAAAGAAGGTTGTTTATGTATAGGATTGACATTGTGGCAGAACAGTACTGTGCTGCACTAGTACATTGGTGAAGTCTAAATAGAAGGTATCCACTATGATATGTAATGAATAAAGAGAAAGCTGGCTTTCTAATTACAAAAAGTGGGAGGAAGGTTGATTAACACTTTCCTGAGCTGATGGCACTGTGGCTTGCTCAGGAACTCAGTGAAGTGGCCAGGAAATGTCAAAGGCATTGGTTGCTCATAGCTCTCTCCAAAGGCCATTCATGATGCTTTTTCATGTTCTTTCCAGGGATTGGTAATAATAATAATAATAATAATAATAATACTTTGATTTAGAACTGTAGATCTACATTGATGGTTTATTAATTAACTTGTGAAGTACCAGGTAGTGAAGAAGGTGATTGTTAATGACCCTCTCCATTATTTTAGAAAGGAATGTGGTGAGGGAAATTGATATCTGTATAGCAAATTTTATTACTTTTTTTTATTTTTAATATTAACTATTTTTTTCTAGAATGGCCTGAATATGGACTTGCTTCTATGCTATGGGATAAATGCCAGTTGAGTAGAGATAATGCAGGATTAGTTTTAGCATATTACTTTTCAGTAGTTAGCAGGGAGACATCATAATGATTAGAAAGTGTTTTGGTGTCTAGATTACTGAAGATTCTTCTGATATCTTTCTTAGCAATAAGACCATGGGATGCATACTTTCTACTATATCTTATTACTGAATATGATCTTCCTATGCAGGAATTATAAAATCTGCCAGATCAGAACATCAGAATAACAACTGCAGAACATCAGCAAATCCAAATCTGACAGAGTCAGATTTGGATTTGCTGATGTTCTGCAGTTGTGTCTTATCATAGGCATACAGTTTTTGTCCTAAGCTATTTCAGTTTACAAGAGTTTTAATAGGAGTGGGGAAATAAAAACCTTCATTTGAGAAAGAATAATACTTGCATCTGACTAGTAAAAATAATAGGTTGACCATGGAAAAGAAGAGTAGAAGGCCTGTAGGCAGGGCCGGTCCGAGAGTATCTGATACCCCTAGGCAAAGAAAATTTAGGGAGCCCTTATACATTGTCTCTCTCTCTCTATATATATATATATTTTGTCATACTCACACAAGCACATGTACACCTACACATGTGGTTATTTATAAAAATAATATCATTCCCTGCTCATCTTGGGACAGATGCCAGAAGGAGAAAAATCTTTGCACTTGAGGTTAAGTATGCAAAGAGCAGGGGAGTGGAAGAAATAGAGAAAGATGAAAATAATGTAGGATCATCAGCGAGCACCAGGACAGCTTGACTTATTTTAGTTTTCTATTATTAATCAAGATTTTACTAATTTTTTTCAAGGTTGTAATTTTTCCCCGAACTATGTAGCAAAATCTGGCGGGGCACCAGATTTTGCTACATCACCCCTAGGCAATTGCCTAGGTTTGCCTAATAATAAAACTGGCCTTGCCTGTAGGTCATCCCAGTTGGTAGTGTTGTTAATGCCAAAGGATACAAGGTTATTGAAGATTCTTTTAATATCTTTCTTAGCAAAAAAGAGTGGCTAACAAAAAGGACTAAAAATTGATGAATTCCTTCTAAATAATTGAAGTGTACAGCACTTTCACTCTCCAAATCATTAACTTTGAATTTCACATTGGCATGGATTTTTATCATTGTATTCCACTTTAAGTGGAAGACATTCAGGTGCAGGTTGAGAAAGTTCCATTCTTGACCTATCTCTAGAGCAGAGTTTCTGGATTATATAATTCTTATCCCATCAGCAATACTAATAGTACTGTTGGTAAAATAAGCATTAAACACAAGAGATTGTCAACCTGCTGTGGGTGAGATCATGTAAAGATTCACTTAACAGTGATCTGGAAAAGAAGAAATAGCCATAGTATATTAGACTAAACATTCTGGACAATGTAGTGCTTTCTACTTTGTGGTGTCTCTGTCAGCAAGACAATGCACCATGTCATAAGGCTGCTACTGTAACTATGTGGTTTGTAGACATGAACCCACATGTCTACCACATGTGGTAGACATGTGGGTTCATGTCGCCACACTTGACTGGCTTCCACAGAGCCCTGATCTCAACCCTATTTGAACATCTGTGGGATGAATTGGAGTGTCGGTTGAGGTCAAGAAACACCCACCCCCACAACAGTCCAGGACCTCATTACATACATACAGGAAGAATGGTCCAAAATTCCCATTGATTGCTATTGTCTGCTTATGGAAATATCCCCTAGGATTGCTGCTGTCATTGCAGTAAAAAGAAGTTCTTAATGTAGGATCTCCTTTGTGATATATTGTGACATGTTTATATATACAGGGTGTTCGGGATAAATTTGACAGTTTCGTAAGGAAAAAGAAAATCTTCTTTGTATCTATTAAATTTAATGAATTGACAAAAAAACATTACAGGCAGAGTTAATTACAATACTATCAACAAGATTTACTCAAAATAACTACCATTAGCATCGATCACAGCTTCAATTCTGCTTCGGAACCTCGAACAAGCTGATGCTACAGTCTCCCTGGGAAGGGCCGCAAAAACTGTTTTAATTTTATCCATTAACTGGGCTTTTGTATTACTGGAAGTGCGATTGGTGTCTTTTTCAACTGCGCCCCATACAAAATAATCCATGGGGTTAAGGTCTGGGGAGTTTGGAGGCCAAACATTTGGACTGGTGAAGTCGTAGAAATTTTCAGACAACCATTTTTGACTTTTCCCAGAGGTGTGGCAAGGGGCCGAATCCTGCTGCCATACATACGGCCTACCATTGGCTACCCTTGTTATCCAGGGCTTGACTACAGTTAGCAACTCCACGAACAAAGCCCGAATTCCAATGCCAGGGTTCTTCAACACCTGTTCCTGCAGATTTGCGAGGAATTCTGCTGTACGAACGCAATCAGATCGTCTGCTAGGGATCTTTCTTCTTGCTACATCCTCGTAGTCACCATTGCAAGTCTCTAGTTCATGCCTGATTGTTTTTACTGTATTCAGGGAGCATTGGGCAGCAGTCGTAATATCCTTATTTTGATGGCGGGCACGAATCATCATGATACAAGTTATTCTCCTCCATGATTCAGGTGGGTTCCAGCTATCCATCCTTTCTGACATCTTGTATATGAATGAAGAAGGGTCCAAACTTTTAAATGAAGAGAAGTGTGTGTTAATACATGTAACTTACGGAAAAATATAATTAATTATAAATATGTCAAATTTATCCCGAACACCCTGTATGTTATACATATAAAGAGATATCTTCTTCACCCCATTGAAGGAATGAGATGCCCATAAGTTTTAAAAGAGGTAAACCGTGAGTAGACATAACTATACATAAAAATATAACGGAAAAACTCACGTAGAAAAATTATTTAATGGTATAATTTTCGCCCGTGTGTCACAGGCATCTTCAGTACTGAAGATGCCTGTGACACACGGGCGAAAATTATACCATTAAATAATTTTTCTACGTGAGTTTTTCCGTTATATTTTTATGTATAGAGATGCCCATAGTTCACAAAAGATCATAGAGTAGATATTAAGAAATATCCCTTACAGAAATCTTCCACTCAGTCCTTTAAGTGAAGCACCTTTCCAATTTTTTTATATTGCCTATTCGGTTTATTTTAGGTCTTCCTCTTTTTTGAGCTGCCATCATAAGTCCTTTAAGAACTTGCATTGGTAGACCATTTGATCTGCTGATATGACCAAGCCCCATAAGTTGTTTCCTTCAAATCTTGGACTGGCTTAAGAACTAATTGTTTGTTTTACTTCAAAATTTGATGTGATCAGTGTATGGTATCTTTAGGAGTCACCTATATCACTTTATTTCAAATGCTGGCAACCTCTTTTCATCTTCTTTTAGGAGGGTTCAAATTTCACTTCCGTATAGAAGTACTGAATTAACTAATATGTCAATAAAGTGTAATCTGTTAGTAATTGTAAGCTTGTTATCTGTCCATAATGGTTTTATTTTTTGGAGTGCTGTTTTTATTTGGATTTTGCTTTTGCAATTTTTGTTTTAATATCCTGTCTTGATCTGACAATTAAAGATATTGCCTAGGTATTTAAACTGATCAATTTCTTCAGATGTATTTTCAAGTAGAATTTTTCCAGTTTCTGCTACAGCCCTTCCTTTCTTGGTCAGAAGCATAGATATTTGTCATTGTTTTTGATTTTGGGGTACTTATGGTTAAGCCACATTTTTTTGAGTATAAGCTAATTTTTTGGAGATTTTCTTGAAGGTCTTATTAGTTTTCCACTATATCAGTATCATCACAAACTTTAGATAGTTTATTCTTCTTCCTCCTACCATCACTCCAATATCACTGGTCTCCAGAGCTTCATTTACAACATATTCTGGGAGGCAGTTAAATAACATTGGTGATAATTTGCACCTCCATGCTCCATTGGAAAGGGAGTACTATAATTCCCCTTGATTTCAGTCATAATTTCAGAAGATGAGTACAGTGATTTGGTCAGTCGTATTATTTTGTTGTCTATTCCATAATGTTTCATAATTTTTCAGAGGGCATCATGCCACATTACTTTATTATGTTCTGAATATTTTTCTCCAGTGATATGGAGCATAAATATATGGTCATATATATATATATTTATGGTTTTATATTTAATTATTATAAATCCAAGAAATTCTAAATTTTAATTTTATGATAAAGAGATTGTTAATAATGAATATCTTTTATGACTTCACAAGCAAAAAATTTCAGAATACAGACTTTTAAAACTAGCATTGCATATGCTAAAATGTTTGTGTCTACAGGTGGTGCACTCCTTCAAGACTGAAATCAAAGTTAGCAGAATCTGTTAGAAAATACCAAGATTCCAGTGCTTCTCCTGATTCGCCAAGAAAGAATAATAGGATTGAATCAACACCCTTAAATGCTTCTGTTTCTCGTCGTCTTTATCAACATTCTCTTTCAGCTACTCTGCATCCTCGTAATTTGTATGAGAGTTTCTTAGGATGGGAGGAAAGTAGTGGAGAATAGAATTTCTCTGACATAAATAAAATTATATACATAAACTAAACATTGTTATTTATCAACTACAACCACGTATATTTTCTGCAGAACTGTTACTAATTACATCTGTATAAATATGCTGTGGTTATTCATTGTAAATATTAGTCACAAAGATATTGTAAATTTAATTTTTAATAATGTTTTAATGTGATTTAATTTAAAATAAAGATCCTGAGATTATGTGAATTTAGAAATTGAAGTCCAGTTTTAGCATTTTCCAAATAATATGCACAAAAGTGATATTCCTTTGTAAAGTGTCCTTTTGCATTTTAAAAGCAAGTTCTGAAATGTTTATCTAAAAGATTTATTTTAAAACATGAAATATGCCCAAACTGTTTATTGAAGAATTAGATTTTATAACTATCATTCTTTTTTATTTATATATATATATATATATATATATATATATATATAAATGTATTTTATGTTCTTCCTTTGAGGATTTATGTAAATAGTAATCAAGAATTTAATATATGTATATTTTTCACAGGGTGTGTATATATATTGTTGGGGTACCCACCTATCAGTGCCTTTGCACTTTTGCAAATAACCAAGGTTTTAATTCATAATCATTTAAAATGAGAACTTTGGAAATTTTCATAGCTGTGTGCATATAATGCATTTTCATGAAAAATAAAATATTTTTAAAAAATGCTGCTTTCACTATCTGCCTTTATCTTGGACAAATGCTAGAATTATTTTAAGGGAATCTGTAATATTTCAGTATTTTCTAAAATGCATTGCTGCATTAAACATTATCAACTATTAGCATATATTTGATAATGTTTTAATATATTTTCATATTTCATTGCAATGTCAGTGAAGATAGTGACATTTTATGCTCTATAATTTGATGTAATTAAATCTTAAAATTTTAAATAGCTTTTAAAATATGTTGCTTGTATTGTTAATATATGCATGCAGTTTTCTTTTGTTGCAAGTTTATGTAAGTTCATTACAATAGATGTGTTCTTTATATCATTTATATGTGTGCACTGGTTTTATATGAAAATTTTTAAATTATACATAATGTTCATCACGTTTGGTTTGTATTTATAAAAATTACAGACATAAAAGTGGTTGTTGAATAATTATCAACAGTTATTATTTGCTTTTATTAATGAACCATACATCTAAAATTAAATCTTAGCTATATGGGGTAGTGGTAACAAAACAGTAATCTCTTATTGCATCATTTGAGTCAATGTTGGGTGATCTGTGTGAAAATAAGAAGCATTGTAATTAATAAATATTTTGCAGATCACTGATCACATTTTTAGATATTTTTATTCCATTTTTTATATTTTTCAAGTTTTTTTATTATTGTGACAAAAGGTATTTTATTTTATATTTTATGTGATAAAAGATTTTTTCATTATTATTTAGGATCTAATGACTTTGTGGGAGACCTATTGTAACTGTTATTCACACAGTACTCCATATACGTTATCTGATAAAAAAAATATCCAGCCTTTTGTACTAGTGGATATGGCCATATACATCACAACTGTGGCACATACAAGTATAAAAGGAAGCACATGCTTTCTCTTGCAGTTTTTATAGACAAACATTAACAGTCAAATGGGCCATGCTAAAGAGGCTCAGTGACTTTTGATGTGACACTATCATAGGATGCCAATTTTGCAACAAGCAGGGTAGTGAGTGTTTCATGGTTGAAACACTCGCTACTGAGTTCTGAAATGCCTCGAAAACACACTAACACTGCAACCTGTTCATTGGGAGCTAAAGAACATGGGTTTCCATGTTTCCTGATGTCAAGGGCAACACCAAGCATCGAGTGGAGTTGTGTAAAGTTCACAGCCGTTGGACTCAGGAGCAGTGAAAACACATAGAGATTACCACAGAGTGTTAAATCATGCTTCACTATCTGGCAGTCCAATGGACAAGTCTGGGTTTAGTGGATGCCATGAGAATGCTATTTGCCTGAATGTTTTGTGCTAACTGTGAAATGTGGTGGAGGAGACATCATGGTGTGGGTCTATTTTTCATGGTTTGGCAGTGTGAGTCCCTTAGTTTGAGTGGCGGGAAAGAGAATCCTAACACTGCAGCCTATAATGACTTTCTAGACAAAATTCTGTGCTTTTGCTTATGGCTAAAGTTTGAAGGCCCTTTTCTGTATCATCATGACAGTCATTCACAAAATTAGGTCTTTGCAGGAATGGTTTGATGAGATGGGTGTTGAAGAATTTATCTCTGTTCCATCAAACACTAGTGGGATGAATTGGAACATTGATTGCAATGTTCCAGTTCATCCTACTAGTGTTTGAGTGACCATCCTCGCTAATGCTTTTTTTGGAAGAATGGAAGGAGATTACCATAGCATATATACTGAAATCTAAGTAATTTATTAAATGTACTGGCCTCCTATAAAGCACTGCATGGGATCTGCTATAAACAGGAGGTAACAGACATCCAAAGCAGGTTTTGCAGAACAGTTGGTCAGTATGCCCAAGGCATGTCAGCTAAGTCATTTTGAACAAGGCATGATCATGGGGTGTCATATAAGTTGCAAGTCCATCTGTGAGATCAGTGTTCTGACTGGACATCCATGATCCACTGTACAGAAATATGAGAAGCAAGGTGCTACAATGGTCACACCATGATCAGGAAGACCCCCCCCCCCAATATCCTTTCTAATCATGACAAATTGGCCATTGCCTTGAGAGGTCATGAAGACTCGTAGGACCACTCTTCAAGCCATCACAGCTGATGTATCAGTGGACCCAGCAGATTTTCCTTCTACCTCTGTGTGGCCCATCAACACGAACAGTGTAGCATGCTCTTCTTGAGATGGTTTTTTTTTTTGGGCAGACTGTGAAGAGGAAGCCTTTCATCATGGAGGTGAATATTTTGTGGCATCTGTTCCAGTGTCATGAGCATCAGCACTAGACCAGTGGGCAAAAGTGATGTGGAGTGATGAGTCTTACTCTCCACCAATCAGATGGACATGTGTGGGTTTGGAGGTGCCCTCATGAGAGATGTGACCAAGACTGTCTCATGCCCACAGTGAATGATTGTGGTGGTGGAGAGTCATGGTATGGGCAATGTTCTGTTCTGCAGGTATGGATGGGGCCCATATGTGGTGTGGACACAAGACTTAATGCCTCTAGGTACCAGGAGGTGCTGGCTAACCATCTTCCTGGAGTGATGGCAGAGTTCTATGAGAATGCAACTGATTGTCTCTTCCAGCAGGACAATGTGTCATGCCATGCTGTGCATACAACACAAAGGTGATTCACAGGATTGGTATTAACCTGTTGCCTTGGCCAGCCCAGAGATTTGAACCTGATTGAAGTGATGTGGGATACTCTGGAGCAGCACATATGCCTGTGCAAGCCACCTGCCACTAACTACCATCAAGTGTTGGAATATTTGAAGGCTGAATGGAATATAAACCGAGTATATATTAGAATATATAGGAACAGTGTCAGAAATGCATAGACAGCCTTCCACGACATGTTGTAGCGGTTATTGCTTCAAAGGGTGGTCCAACATTGACTGCATCCATCACATATGACCTGCCAGACAAGTGGTGTCCAGATATTTGTTGGCAGGGTAGTGTGTGTGTATATTTCAACATATATATATATATGTTGAAAGTTTTTCACTTGGTTATATTATAAATTGAACATATACCAAGAAATATATACTTGGTTTAATCCATTCTCCAAGTGTAAGCAAACAACGTTTGCGCCTGAAGTATCTTTCATGACTGGGGCAAAGCTGGTATAACTTCTCATCACTTGTCTCAATATCCCATAATGCAAAGCACATCTCCTTAATGCTATGCATTAAGGGAAGGGTCACTACCCAGACTGGTTTCGACTTTTATTGAGGTCTCATCAGTGTATATGGAAGGTATATGGAAATATGACTTCTCCATCACTTCCACCTTAGTATCACCACTTCTGGGTCTGGCTCCCACTGATGAGACCTCATGAAGGTCAAAACCTTGAATTCACACAGGATTATCACAAAAACTGCTTCCTTATAACAGCAACATAACACAGTTAAATTCTTTCCATCCTAAAGTACTGAACTTGGTATATCTTACTTTCATTCAAAACACTTCAATAACTTGATTCACTTTCTGTACAAAAGTAATAGCAAGTTCCATTGAATAAACTACTAAAACCTTATCAATTATATCATTACTTAGAATGCATTAACTTTCTATATGAAAATTATGAAAGTACTGGGCCTGTACTGTATCACTATCTTTGCAATCATATATATAACCAGGTGTTTGTAACATGGTGCACAGTACTGTTACTACGTTGGATGAGATAAGGGGGTTACATGAGAATGAGAGTGAAGAGCTGCTGCATAACCTGGATAAGAATTTGCCAATACAGATAGAATATCATTATGTATGCTGTTCAGTTGAATTGATTAGGTCTTTGACATGTTTGTATAACTTGAGTCTCAGCTCAGATAGGATGGAAAGAATTTATGATAATTCCATCGTAGAAGGGTGGTGCAAAAGCTGACGTGCAGAGAATAGCATGGGTTTATTAAAATGAAGGTCATGCAAGTTGGTCAACTTGCATGACCTATAACACTGTTGATAACAATTAGTTATCAACAGTGTTATAGTTTTGTGATATTTGAGCACAACTGGCTTGAAAGATAATTAATGGAGTGCTGTTATCAGCAAAACTGTGGAATGTTGGTCACTTATGTAAAAGCACTGAAACCTGTGACAGGCTTTGGGAAATCAGAAAAAAAGAGGCTGCATGCTCTGATGTATTGAATGACTAGAGAGGAAAGAGTGTGTAATAGTTGAGGTCTTTGTGTCTGATCAAATGCCCTGAAATGTCAAGAGTAAACATATTTTACCAAAATTTTCCATAGTTTATGTCTGTTCACATGATAGGTCCACTGTGAATTGAGAATGGCAGATTCCATTGTAGATCTCCTTTGGAATGTGAATATAGACTTGGTATGAGATCAGTATGAAAAATAGCCAGGAAAGCATTTGGTGTAAAGGCAAGGATAGAAAAATCAGAACTCTACAGTGAATTCAGTGAATTAGATACACTCATAGAAAAGAAGAAAGCATATCAAAAATTCTTGGCAAGTAAATTTGCATATGCTTTGAAAGAATACGGAGAAAAATCTAAGAAAGCAAAGAAATATGTAAAAGCAGCTAAAAAAGTATGGGGAAGACTGTTAAGAATATAGAAGACAAATATCAGGAAGGTAGAAAATGATCTGAAGGCTAATGAAAATCTAAAAAATGGAGGAAAGAGTACTATAAAAGGAAGCAGAGATGAAAATTGAAGATATCGTAGATGTTTGGATGAATTATTTTGGAAGACTGTTAAATAAAACAAGAAGTGACAAAACAGTCATAGAGAATATTCAAGAGAATGGAATCAGGAGTATTAAAGGTAGAAAAGCAAACAAAAATCTGAACATGTAAGAAAGCATCTGGAGTAGATATTTCTACCAGAAATACTCAAGTATGGAGGTATATAAAAGATACAAGCATACTCAAGAAAAATTGTGGAAGGGGAAACCTTTGGAGAATAAGCTGGGTTCAGGCCAAATACAGTTCTCAGAATCGGATTTCTACTTTAAAACAAATAATTCAGAAATTATAGGAAAGTTGTGTAGCTCTGGTAAAGGAATATGACAAAATATTCAAAACACTATGATCATATGGGGTAAAGGGAATATTGTACCAGTAACACACAGTCTATATTTAAGTTGTAACTCGGCAGTTAAAATTAAAGGAAGTACAGGAAATGGCTTGATGTTAGGTAATACACACTATTTCAACTGTTATTCATCATCTATATGGATCAATGTTGAAGGAAAGTGGAATTTATGCATGATATCAACACTGATAATCTATATGGATCACATTATGAAGAAATAGTGGTATTAAATCTGATATCAAAATTTTCAATGTTACTTTTAGCTCTTTACTTCATGCAGTTGATGTTATACTTCTGAATAAATCTAGTAAAAGTTTGCAAGATTCCCTTGACTAAACTGAATAACTGTTGTAATAAATTTGGAATGAAAATCAGCAATAAAAAGACAAATACTGAAAATATCAAATGTATTTTGAATAGTGAACCTATAGAACAAGTAAAACATTTCGGCTATTTAGGCATAATGTTAGTGAAGATGGTAAATTAATTATGGAAATAGACAATAGAATTAGTAAAGCTGGTGTGGGAAGTCAGCTGAATAAATTTATATATATATAGAGAGAGAGAGAATCAGAAGGAAATTAGTCAAAACACTAAATTAGTGTATACAAGACAGTGTTCAAGACACTTGATGAAAGACTGGAGACTTCTGATATGAGAGTTCTGAGAAAGATTAGTGGAGTGAAACAGGTGGCATGCATCAATATTAGTATCACATTAAAAATGAGGATGTTAAGAAAGAATTTGTCATTATTAGCATTCAGGAATATGTTAGTAGAACTAATTTCAGGTGATATGATCACTTAAACAGAATGGGAGGATTAAGATTTGCAAAACAAGTGTTCTTTGCCAGGTTGGCAGGCCAGGAAACAGACCTAGATGTAGATGGATTGATACGGTAAAAAGCACCTTAAAAGACAGAAATATAAGATCTGATAATATTGGAACCTTGACAGATAACACATTCATTTGTAAGAAAACTATTGATCGGAAGTTAGTAATGGTGTAACTTTTTCATGTAGTAGTACTATCATAATTTTTCTGTACCTCCTCCCCCCCCCCCCATCAAAAAAAGGTACATATCAGGAATTTGATGGTGATGAAGACCAAAACTACGATAATAGACATGAACGCAGAAAAATTTGCTTGCACCCTGAAATGGAGAACCTACAGAACATGTAAAACATTTTAAACTATTTAGGCACAATTTTTAGTGAAAATGTCAAATTAAATATGGAAAGTTGGTGTGGAACGAAGTTACCTGAATATGTCTATATGGAATAAGAAAGAATTAGTCAAGACTAATTAGCTGTATGCAATTAACTTTTCTGAGAAAAATTAGGATATTGAATAGATGGCAGATTGAGATTAAAAATTTAGAAGGAATCATCATCATCATCATCAAATTCCTGCCATGTACCCTCAAGGGGTGTACAGGATACGATAGTACTACATGAAAAAAATTACATCATTATTAATTTCCTATCTACAATTTTCCTCCAAATCAGTCTGTTACTTGTCAAGACTCCAACATTATCAGATCTTATATTTCTATCGTCTAAAGCATTTTGTACCGTATCAATCCACCTATATCTTGGTCTTCCTCTCGGTCGTTTTCCTGCCAACCTGGCAAAGAACACTTGTTTTGCTAATCTTTCCTCTCCCATTCTATTTAAGTGACCATACCACCTGAGATTAGCTCTGCTAATGCATTCCTGGATGCTGACAATGTCAAGTTCTTTCCTAATATCCTCGTTTTTAATATGATATTGCCATTGATGCCATCTGTTCATGCCTATAATCTTTCTCAGGACTCTCATATCTGTGGTCTCTAGTCTTTGGTCAAGTGTTTTACTTCTGACCCAGCTCTCAGATCCATAAGTTAAAACTGGTTTGAACACTGTCTTGTACACAGCTAATTTAGTGTTCCGACTGATTTCTCTCTTATTCCATATGAATTTATTCAATTGACTTCCCACCATACCAGCTTTGCTGATTCTGTTGTCTATTTCTATATTTAATTTACCATCTTCAGTAAAAATTGTGCCTAAATATCTGAAATGTTTTACTTGTTCCACAGGTTCTCCATTCACAACACAGTTGATATTTTCAATGATTCTGCCTATTTTCATTGTCTTTGACTTTTTATTGCTGACCTTCATACCATATCTATTACAACAGCTATTCAATTTAGTCAGAGAATCTTGCAGACTTGTAGCAGATTTATTTAGAAGTATAACATCATCCGCATAAAGCAAAGAGCTGATATTAACATCTCCAATTTTGATATCATGTTTAATACCACTTTCCTTCATAATGTGATCCATATAGATAATGAATAACAGAGAGGATAATGTACATCCTTGTCTCACACCAGATTTAACATTAAACCATCTTCCTGTACTTCCTTCAATTCTAACTGCTGACTTACAACTCAAATAAAGACTAAGTATTGCTTGATATAATGTCCCATTGACACCATATAACTGCAGCGTATTGAATAGCTTCTCTCTTGGCACCTTGTCATATGCCTTTTCCAAATCGACAAAACTTAAATACAGATCTTTGTTATATTCCCATGCTTTCTCGACTATTTGTCGTAAAGTGAAGATCTGATCCTGACAGCCTCTATTTGGCCTGAATCCAGCTTGTTCTTCACCAAGCTTTTCTTCCACAATTCTTCTCAACCGTTTCTCAAGTATACTTGCATAGATCTTGCCAGGAACACTCAGTAGGGAAATACCTCTGTAATTCTCACATGCAGTTTTATTTTCCTTTTTATATATGGGTACTATGAGAGCTCTACTCCAATCATCGGGAATTCGTCCCTCTGTCCAGGCTTTCTGAACTATGCAGTGCAGCCACTGTAAGACTCTTATACCACCATACTTCAGCATTTCTGGTCGAATATCATCTACTCCTGCTGCTTTTCCACATTTCAAGCCTTTGATGGCTTTTTCTACTTCTAGTATGGATATGTATTCCTGACTCGGTGTTTGCCTGGTCTGTTTTTTACCACTGTGCTGTCATCACTGCTTGTTTCATTTAGCAGTTTTTCAAAGTAATTACTCCATACTTCAAGGATATCTTTTTCTCCCGTTTTCATGTCACCTTTATCATCTCTAATTCCTTTTACAGCACTCTTTCCTCCATTCTTAAGCTTCTTCAACAACCTCCAGAATATTTTGCCACCTTCTTGATATTTATTTTCTATATTCTTGCCAAAGTCCTCTCATGACTTTTGTTTAGCTAGTTTTACACAGTGTTTAGCATTCTTGCATTTGTCTCTATATTCTCTAAGAGCACAAGCTGACTTATTTGACAGGAACTTTTGGTATGCTTTCTTCTTTTCCTTCACTGCCTCTTTAACTTCCTGTGTCCACCAGGGAGTTCTGATTTTTTTATCGTTACAGATAACCTCACCACATGCCTCTCTGGCAGAATCAATCAATGTTTTCTTCAGAGTTTGCCACTGAATCTCCAAGGTTTGATTCCTGTTCTCAAACTCTTTCATTTTTTCTTCAATAATCTTTGTGTATTTTAGCCTACAGTTCACATCTGAGAGCTGCTCAACTTTTATTCGCTTTAAAACTTTTTTACATGTTATTCTTTTCAATATGAAATTCAATTTTATCCTGCTTAAGACTAAATAGTGATCACTTCCAATTTCAAATCCTCTGTACACTCTGGTGTCCTGCACCAGGGAGAAAACATCACTATCAACAATAACATAGTCAATGAGACTTTTCTTATTCCTTGCCTCTTCTCTCCATGTGAATTTGTGCACATTTTTATGTTGGAATATGGTGTTAGTAATAACCAGTCCATGTCCTGAGCAGAAATCCAACAGATATTTGCCATTATTATTAGCTTTGCTCTTTTCTCCAAATTTTCCCAAAATATTTTTGTATGTCTCACAATCATTTCCTACTCTGCTATTTAGATCCCCAACAAGGACCACCTTTTCATTTTTCATTGTGTCAGTTGCTTTTTCTAAAGCCTCAAAAAATTCCTCCACTTCTACCTTAGTAGAACCTTCTGTCTGACCATAGGCACAAATAAGTCTCATTGTCCAGTTCCCCATTCTCATATTTGCCCACATTACTCTACTTGAGACTGACTGCCATTCAAAAAGATTAGCCTCGTATTTTGTGTTGAATACTATGGCTACTCCTTCTTTTCCTAGATTGCCATTGCCTGAATATAACATCTTGTATTTATTGCTCAGAAAGATCTCACCAGTTTTGGTCTTTTTTGTTTCAGTCACCCCTATTATGTCTATCTGGTACCTATCTAATTCCTCAGCTAGCTCCATTTCTTTGCCATTCAGGCTTCTTACATTGATAGTACCGATCTTTAACTCTGGTGATGTTGAGTTGGGGTTTATTTTCAGATTTGTTCCAGTAGCTGACTTTTCGCTGTTCGCCTTGGTTCCCTGGCGAAAACAACGGGGGCCTTGTTTAACCGGGCGACGCCCCAGCCGGCATGAAATTTTGTCATGTTGTACCATCATTCTATATTTTGGTTTAACCAATAAGAATACAATTTGGTCGGCTAAATCCCAAATTGCCAGCCCATCCTCGTCCGTTCAGTATCCAAGTAGATACCCAACAGGGTGCACCACGAGAAGGTGAGGATTGGACATTAGGTCAGAAGCCCTGGTCGGTTCTCTGCATTCCTTTAAAGGCTATGTGGAGGTCTTCTCTCAGTTATACAAAATTTTATTATTAATTTTAATCTTAATTTTTAATCTGAATTGTTAATATTCAGGGAGGTATAAGCACAGCTAATATCAGTTGTCTGGTCACTTAAACAGAATGAAGCAGACAATGTAAAGCAGGTGTTTGCAAAGATGGTTAAAAAAAAAAAAAAAAAGACCTAGAGGAAGACTATGATATAGATGGATCGATTCAGTCAGAAATGCATTAGAAGACCAAGAGATAATATTGAAGTTCTGGAAAATTGTTCATAGGAAGTTAGTACTACATGAAAAGTTTATATATTACTGCTGTCTGTTCATCCCTTGAAGGTACATGTCAGGAATTTGATGATTGATTTCTACTCTTGATACCTTTAATTATTTCCTTCCCTTTTAGTTTTAATTTCACTTTCAAAGTCAAATGATTATTGTCACAGCAGGATCTAAGTAATTAAAATAACCCACTAATTTTCTGTATGTTTTTATCAAATTTAAGATCCTGCAACTTCTATTAGGTTCTTATTCATATTGCCTTAGATAACCAAAACAAAGTTGCTCCAACTCTTGTGTTATTAGTTCTTTCATTCTATCAGTATCTTCCATTAATAATACTTTACTATTCCTTATCTCTTTAATAAGTGGTCTATAATATTTTCAATTTGTCCTCTGCTATAGTAACATACTCTAGTCCTCATCTATACAAACTCCTTGCACCACAATGTATCAAAATATGTCGCTGCTAAACAAAATAAGAAGCCCCCCCCCTCCTCTTTTATCTCTTCTGACATAATTACCATTATGTACTTTATCATGAACATCAAGTCAACACTCAGAAATCCCCACAATTTGTGGCTTAATTTCTGCAGTTAATATAAATCAAAAGTTTGTTTAAGCTTTTGTGCATTGATTGACATATAACAGGGATGGCCACAATGTTGCTCTTGAGCTGCATGCAGCTCACATGGCTCTTCATGATATACTAGGAAAAAATGATTAGACAACAAAAAAGAGGAACAAAATAAAAAGATCGAAGAGAGAGAGAAAAACTGTTAATAAAATTGCTGCAACGAAAAAGTTTAATTTGAAACACATTAAAATGAAGTTTACTTCAAACAATTATGATTTTAAAGTCGAAACACAATAATTTTAGTTATTTACTAGTAGAGAAGCCTTTATTGTATCTATTTTCATAGTAAGCTCCTTAAAATTAGGTGTGTAATTAGTCAAAGCAGTTCTTACAAGCTCGTTACAACCTCTCCATGCATACACTCACTTACTCCCATACCATCGCATCAGTCAAAGGTTGCGGCTCTTCTAAGTCTTAAGGAATGATTTTGGCTCCAAAAGGATACATAGTTGACCACCCCTGATATATAAGAATGTGATTCCATTCAAGGTACACTTTAGTACCATTAAAATTTATGTGAACACTCTTCATTTTATTACTTGGAATGCCAGTCTATATCCAGTTGATTGCTATAAATTTTCTTTGGTACTGTTTCTCACTCTTTTAAGAACATTACAAAGTTTATGGTCTTGCTCAGCTCAGTGGATCTACCAGTATTTAGATGAATACTATCACCATTTCTGATTATTAATAAGTGATCCCAAAATTAATAAAGCAACAATCATATGCAGTATATAATTAGAATCTAATCAGCTACTATCATTGTTGCCGTGATCACAGATTTTTCCATCAAGTTTGGGCTTTAATAAAATTAATCACTGTAACTTAGCAGTAGTAAGTACCAAAAAATCCTCTTTAATCTTTTTAGATAACCCAGTTTTATGTTAGTAGGAACACTTATTTTTTTTGTAATTTTACTTAAAGATGATGATTGAGCAATGCTGTTTGATCTAACCTGCTTTAAATAAAATATGATCCACCTCTCTTACCACAGAATTACTATAGATTTTAACATGAGTACTTAAACTGGACCATGCCTAATATTCAATCAAGCAAGGGATCTATTAACCTAACTATTAAAAATCCTCAACATCAAATTTTTATGAAAACTGAATAGAATCAATGTAGAATTTCATGATTATGAAATTGGATCAAAGCTTAATGTGGTTTAATACAGAAACAAAAGAAGTGACTTGCAGTTCATTTCTTCAAGAGAAATTTGATCAGTAGCTCTTCTCTCTCCCATCCTACTTTCCATTGGCTCCTAATATAATAATTTCATAGATAGATGTACATCTATGCACTTATTCTCAACAGTAGGAAGCTGATGATGATTAGTGATCAACTGCATCTCTGGTATGGCTTTGATCAGTTATGTTTGAAGAGCAAACACTGCTTCACCTCCACCATCCAAATCGAGTTTATGCATTGCTGGGCCTCAGTTTATTCAAAACGAGAGGGAATGTTAAGAAATATTTTATTTTACATTCCGTATTGTTAGGATTTCTGCTTTTCAGCTACCAGGTTGTAGATTTGAATTCTGCTGTGAGGATTAGGTCTTTAGCTAATAAATTTCATCAGCATGCAACTACTTCAGGCCGCTAATATGCAGGATGATGGTCTCACACTTATAGGCTTTATTGAAATAAACACTTTCTTTTTTACCACATAATGGTAAAAGAAATATATACTGAATGAAATGTGCTAAAAAAAGTTTTTTTTTTTTTTTTTTTTTTTTTAATTGAACAGGAAAAAAGCCTTTTCAATTCAGTATTACAGAAAACAGAATTACATGGAGCTGAATCTGGATCATAGACTTGAGGAAATTTATACTGTCATGATCATTTTTGAAAACTCACTTCAGAATTATGTGCACCATTAAACCTGGGTTATTTACAGAATGTTTTCTTTTTATAATGATTGGAGGCAAGAAATGCAACTTCAAAATAAAGCATTTCTGGAATTAGTTGTAATGCTTTGTCTAAATATTAACTGTTTGCATATTTATGATGACTTATGTCAAATGTATTTCATTTCAAGTGAAATTTAAAATTTTTTTTTTTTAAATATATATTGGTTACTTCATCATGCAGACCAGCAGTTCTTTCTTGTGAGTTCCCAAAAAATCAATTTGACATTGGTACATTATGTTAGTAATTACTAGTTGATGTTTTGACAAGAAATCTAGAGATGCTTTGTTCTGGGCTCCAGATTTTTGCAAAACAAATGTTTTGGAAAATAATCCTTCATTTCTATATATATATATGGCTGGGATTCATTTGCGCTGCTGTTTAGGCCACCAGCAAGAATCAGATTTTCCTTTAATTCAGCTTCCATCTCTCTCTCTTAAGACTTGAAAAATTCTTCATCTATTGCACAAACATTTTGAAATTTGCCTACATACTCTGCTTGAAATACATTCCTATTTAAAAAGTATGTTTAACATTGATGCCCTCCTCTGTTTCATCCCTAGTACCTGAATAAATCATCTTATTTAAAGATGACTCATGTTGACATTCCCGTCTTTATTCTGTTGGGGTTGTTCTAGTAGATGATCTTTCTCTGCTTGCTGCGAGTCCCAGATGAAAACAGTAAGGAGCCGTGCATAATGGGAAAAGGCCTCAGCTGTGGGATACAGTCAACTAACATAGAATTGGTAAATCTCTTAACTGCATTTAATGGAATGAATACAGTAGAGAAATAATTAAATAGGTTCGTTCTGATATTTTATCTGTCACAGAGACATCTTCAGGAATACAATATTAAAATCGTAAAAACACAAGGGGAAAAAATTAGACTAATTTAAGGTGCTATGAGAGATCCCCATAGGTGTATCAAATGGAGAAAAACTGCCATACTTCATCACAGTAAATAGTCTATAAAGACTTTTTAAAATCAGAAGATTTCAAAAATACATCCTACTATAATCTAAATATGGTTGTATTAAAACTTTCCAAGATTTGGGAAACTAATTCTTTGGCCTCCTGCCCAACAGCACCCATAGAGGACACTCCTCATAGAACTTCAGGCTTAATTTCTTTTACTTATTATTGCATGTGTTATTACAATTTTAATATTGTATTCCTGAAGATGTCTCTGTGACATAAACAAAATATTGAAACAATTAAACCTGTTTATTTCTCTGTGCTCATTCCATTAAAATGTAACTGAATCAGCTAGCATAGAGGATGCTGAATGTTATATTCTGGTGATCATAGTAATGATTTTAGTAGTACTAATTTATTAATATTTGTTTGTGTGATTATTACAGGCAGCATGTTAGTTGCAATTTCAAATGAATTTAGTGACTTTTTTTGTTTATATATGATCTGAATATGTAATGTTGCTAGGCCTAATCACACTAATGTGGCAGTAGATATTGACGTAGTCAAACATTTGATTATGGTGGATAGGCTAATGTGTTCGTCACACATGTTGAATTGGATTTAAAGGGTATTGATGCAAACACAGATTGATAAGAAAATAACTATTTATTAATCTTTATTATTTGCCAATCTGTGTTCGCATCAATACCGTTTAAATCCAATTCAACATTTAATTATGATGGTTTGAGAATTTTTGAAGTAACAGTTCTATGAAGTTGTATTTGGTTTAAGGAATTGGCAAATAGAGGTTTTGGAAATTTTGCTTTGTGGCTAAGCTTAACTCAACACAAGCAGGCTAATTAAACTATTTGCCATTGCTGCTGTCATCTGTTGAATAATTATATTTAATTTTTCAAAAAGATGGGATTTCAGGCTATTTGTTTGAAATGGACTAATCACCACAGTAGTATGTTACCTGTGTTTGATCACTTGTTTTTTAGGGAAGTTCTTACATGTTACTTGACTATGTGATGGTAAGAACCTAAAGACTCACAGGATAGTATTATCTGCATGCACTCCCCCCCCCTTTTTTTTTAATTTATTCATTGAAAATTCTTGTAATTATCCTATTGTGATTCTCAAGGACATAAGCTATGCATATCTGAGAGCGATAGTGAATTTTTTTTGTATAGGGCACTTGTGAAAGGACAGCTGATCTTGCAAGATCAGCTGTCCACACTTCTTACTGTTACTGAAAGTTTAAATACTACAGGTTTTAAAGAGGCTGCAGGTGAGCTTCTGGAAACTTCAAACCATGTCCCTGTATCTTCCAATAGTTTGCATCAACATTCTTTATTAATCTCAGGTACTAATGAACAGTGCCGGCTCATGGCTTGAAATCGTGGGGGTGCTGCAACTGTTGAAATATACATACACACTGTAAGTACAGTGTATACGTGTTTGGATAAAATATCAAAATTATGATAAAAATTTTAAAAAATATTGTTTATTATTGATAAAATTATAGTTTGGTATAATTCAAAATATTATTTAAAAATTCTGAGGTCATAATTGTCAATAACCCCAATAATGTTCTAAAATAAAAACTATAACAAATGTTATGTCTTTAATTGTAACGTCCAAATATTTAAAGAGACGGAGTAAACATGATGAACACTACTCCTGGCGTAAACTGCATATAAACAATAGTGGAACTGCGCGATGGACAGTGGTGCATTACGCTAATAGCTCGCATCTCACTATGATGTGCATATGCTTGCGCGTGTAGCAATATGACACTGTGGTAAACACAGTGCTGCTAGCATCCTTCGCCCTCCTAAGTGCTACAAGATGGATTTTTATTATTTTTTATACAAAATAAGAGAATTGTATAGAATTATTGATGATAAACTTAAATATACAAGCAAATATAAATAAATTAATAAATATATTTATTTATATATCGAGAAAAATTGGGGGTGTTGCAGTTCCACAGTGCCTATGCATGAGCCGCCCCTGCTAATGAATTATCCAATTTTAACAGTGCTGGATTACTTGACAATCATTTTCATCTTCAGTCTGAATGTGATCCTTGCTTAGGAGTACAGGCCTTGCCTCACACTGGGCCTCAACCAAAACAACACGAGGCAAAGTATCACTGTTAGGTAGATGGAAAAAAAGATAGACCTCAGAGAAAACTTCTTTGTGTGAAGGAATAGGTGAACTCAAGATCAATGGAAGAGCTTGGGGATATTAATGAGTTTTCATAGCTTAACCAGCCATCAACTTAACTTTCCCTTCCTCATTCATATATAAACACTAGTGTTACACAGAAGTTAGTTTCTAATTGTCAGTCTTCTGTAATGGTGGATGTATCACTATCTGGAAAGGATGCGATAACTGAAACAGTTACCATCATTAATACAGATGTTGACAACAAATAGTGTATATTCTGATGCACATCAAGAGGATTGTTAATGCCTGATAACAAGCAGCCCATTGTTGGATGTGTTAACACTCAACCTCATCTTAAATTATCAAAGGCATGTGAAGATGGTCGACCATTAGTTTATTGTTCTATATTCTCTGAACTTTTTGCATCCACTCAGATCTGCCTTCCATGTAATGTTTTCAAAGAACCTCCTGTATGGATCAACCAATGTGTGGAGAGGTTTCATCCTGCATGAAAATGACCAAATCCATGCACAAGCACTGCTGTAACTGTGGCAGAATAAAATTGTTTATCATATCTCACAATACTTCTCAACAGTAACTTAACAGAGGACCTGACTGGCGAATGATCTCAAAGAGGAATAGCCCAATGATAAACGAAACTGTAAACCTGCACCAGACAATAACGTTGGGTTAATGCAAAGGAACTTGTTGGATTGCATGAGAGTAATGCATAGTCCATGACCTGCAATTGTGGGTATTCACAGCTCTGTTCAAGTGAAAGTGAGCCTCATCTCCCCACAAAATCATATACGACCATGCAGCGTCCAACTCGAGTTGGGCAGGGAATGTTAATGCGAATATCAGTTGACTTTCAAAGTCCTACAGATGCAATTCCTGTGTCAGGGTTATCTTGAATGGATAGAAGTTAAGAATTTTCCAAATAGTTGCATAAGGCACATACATGTGTCTTGATATAGCATGTGCACTGCAGTAACCAATGCTGTTATTCATGGCCTGCTCCACAATGGCAGTAGCAGCTTTGTTCACCTGTGAATTGATTGGTTTGCAACTTCTGCCAGGTCTATGATGCTGTTTCTTCAAAACAACTAATCATTTGTCGCTGAACACATGAAGATAGTGCACCTCAGCATCATTTTTTCAAGCAAAGAAATTTGCAGAGTGCAGCAACAGCATCACAATTGTTTAGGTAGTAGAGCTTCAAGCACCAAACATGTTGGGACAAGGTTAGTGCCATCACTGTATTAACAAGCAGAATGAAGGGAAAAATCCCATGTCCAACTTTTAAACCCTCCTATGCAAATTCCATGCATTTTGATATTTACAACGGCCCTGGTTTTTGGAACTTTTTTCCCTTCTCTGATATTGCTTCTGCAAAGTTTCACAGCATTTGGATAACTGGACTCACACAAGGTCTTAAAACAGGGATAGGTTATTTATTTATATATTACACACTGTTTAGAAAGAAGTCAACAGATTCCAGGAACAAACAGCCACGATGAACACCTTAATAAGATGTAGGACCTCCTTTCACTGCAACAACTTCAACAGTCCTACATGGCATACTTTCCACGAGCATGGGAATTTGGGACCTGGTATCTGTCCAGAATGGTCAGATACCTCGAGTTCAGTGCTCTACAAACAAAGGTCTGAGGCCAAACAAGGAAAAGCAGGACCATAACCATCACACTGCCACCTCTGAATTTCATAGTTGGGCTATTCACTCTGGAGAGACATTCATCAGGCATCTGCTACACCTGTCCATACTACTCAGTAGAGGGTATAGCATGATTCAGTGGTTCAAGTAATGTGGTTTTCAGTTCTTATTTTTTGTACTCCAGTGAATGTCCGGAACTCCACATTCAACCCATCTCCCGACAAATGGTAGTTTTTACACGTTATCCTTCGTAGCACCCTATGGTTATGTTCAGTGAATGTGCAGAGTCGTCCACTGTGGGTAGCACTTTACTCCCTGCACTTCCATTTCAGTATGGTATCAATGAGATGGATTGTTGACCTGGGAATGTCCAATTTACCAGACAGACAAACCCCCACAACATGGCATCCTATCACAATGCCTCTTTTGAACTCCGTTAGTTCCATTCTCGCAGTCATTTCACCCAGACACACAATTGCATTATATACCTCCAATTTATAACGGGTACAAGCTCGTGACATGGCACAATGCATGAGTATATATAATATAATAATAACATATATATATAATAACATACAATATAGTACATTCACAGCAAAATTCCAATTTATCAGTCCATCCTTCATTTATTCAGTATCTAAGTGAATACTTAATAATGGGAAAGCGAAAACCAGTCATTCCTTATAAGTTATATATGAGGATCCCCCTCATAGTTATCTAGCTTTGATCATTAAGTGACCTTAACACATATTTCTACTGTATGTATATTCAAATCCTTCATGAATTTTTGTAATAATTTTTATATCAACTATAATTCTGAGTTATTTGCTCTCTCTTAAAGCATTTAATACCTTCATTTATTCAGTATCTAAGTGAATGCTTAATAATGGGAAGGTGAAAATAATAACATACAATATATAGTACATTCACAGCTAAATTCCAACTTATCAGTCCATCCTTCATTTATTCAGTATCTAAGTGAATACTTAATAATGGGAAAGCGAAAACCAGTCATTCCTTAAGTTATATATGAGGATCCCCCTCATAGTTATCTAGCTTTGATCATTAAGTGACCTTAACACATATTTCTACTGTATGTATATTCAAATCCTTAATGAATTTTTGTAATAATTTTTATATCAACTATAATTCTGAGTTATTTGCTCTCTCTTAAAGCATTTAATATATATGAGGATCCCCTCATAGTTATCTAGCTTTGATCATTAAGTGACCTTAACACATCTATTTCTACTATATGTATATTCAAATCCTTCATGAATTTTTGTAATATTTTTTATATCAACTATAATTCTGAGTTATTTGCTCTCTCTTAAAGCATTTAATATTACAGATATTGCTGTACATATACTTTCCATAGAAGAATCCTATCTGCTGAAGAATACATACCAGTTGTTTTTTAAATTAGAAAACTCTGCAATAATATTGAATTAGATATATTACTTTTTTATTTATTTAAAAACACATCTTTCATAAATACATAATAGATGCATAAACAGCATTAAAACATGTGCAATAATATAAATACAACGATGTTATTATTCACAAAAACCAAGACAAAAGTTTGGTTTTTACAAATATTCTGTCCTGCCCATCTGTTAAAACAAGAAAAGTGGTTGCTTAGTGACAGAACCAAAGTGGAAGACTGAATACTTTACAATATCCAGGTCATTCCCTTTATTAATAAAAGTTATTAATTCATTTTTAACACTTGTTGTATTTAATCACATGCTTCCTGAGATATCAATATTACAAGATCATCCAAATAAATACAGATTTCTTAAACTTGTATGCTTTCAAATGTATTTTCAAGATCAGCAATTCTACAAGTATTTAAATCTCTGAATACAGCTCTGGTTATATAGTTTGTGAATATTAAAGATAAGATTCTGATCAGCTGTTCAACTTTTAGTGAAATAGTTCTTGTGTCAATCATGATACTCCAGTTGTAAGGTCTGAATTATGAAACTGTAGATATCTGTCAATTCCTCAATCTGCAAAGAAAGGTTTCCATTATTAGTATGGTAGTTGTAACCAGTATTTGGATATTAAGATGAACTAAATTATTTGTGTATATATATGTCTCATATCAATAACTTATCTTTAAGCTCAGTTCAATCATAAAATCTGCTTCTACCTATTCCTCCAATTTACAAATTGATTGTGACAAACCACATGCTGCTCTGATGTGGAGGTTATACTATGCAACTTTTTTTTGTCTTTAGTCACCCAAATCAAGCAATACATTCCATATCTGTATTTAAGTTGTAAGTCAGATTAGAATTGAAGGTAGTACAGGAAGATGGTTTCATAAATCAAGTGTGAGACAAGGATGTACATTATTATGGAAAGTGGCATTAAATCTGATATCAAACATGATTCCATACTAAAGTGAATAAGTGCTGTAATAATTTGGTATGAAAATCAGCTGTATAAGGTTATGTTACTGAGGGAAAAATAGTTCCTCTGCATCAAGGAGGCTCCAAGACTGCAATAGCAAATTATAGACAATAAATATCTAGGAAAAGCCGGTCAAAGACAAAATTCAGGAATGGGTGGATGAGAACAGGATACTCTATGGGGGTCAACATGGCTCTGTGAAGGGTTCATCATGCCTTAGTGATACTGCTAGATTTTGCAAAAGTGTTTGGCAAACTGGAATAAATGAGGCTAGGTATGAAACTGGCTAATGGACAGTTACCAAGAAAAAGTATGTGGAGAAGCAGAGTCCAGGAGATGGCTGGGATGTTGCAAGGCTCTGTGCTTGAACCAGTACTGTTTAATTTGTACAAAAATGATACACATGATTTGAAAGGAAGTATTCTGCAGATGATGCAAAATTGGATAGGATAATGGTTAAAAGGCAATGGTAGAGAGCTTATAGATGATTTAAATAGGTTGGCAGCATGAGCAAAAGATAATGGATACTAGTTTAATGTGGAAAAAGTGCCAAGTTATGCACTTTGGGATAAAAAAAAAATAAGCTGTGTACTTTATTGAGGAACACAGTAACAAGGTCATCATTCCTCTTATACATCCACATCTTGATCACTGTGTTCAGGTCTGGTCACCTGGGTTTCTTAAAAATGAATTGATAGAGAGACTAAGATGGTGAATGGTTTGTGAAATGCTTGCTACATCATTGATTGAAAACTACTAAAAGTGTTTGAAAGTTGTTAAAAGTGTTTTATAGGATTAATGAAGAAAAAATATTGCAACACAGTGAAGAACAAGAGGTCATCTCTGCAAATCGAGGGTGTGAAGAAGAGTGGCAAATGAAGATGAGTCAGCAAGTTCAAGGAGAGGTACAATAGATACGTGGATAGTTTGAAAACTCATCGTAGGAGATCCAAACTAAATGGAATTGCCCATGTAGTAATAATAAAATAGCCAGCAAAGGCAGTCTCCTAATGGCTCACACAAAAAGTTAAGCAAGCCTGAGTGCGGTTAGTAGTTTAGTTGAAAGGGAACCAATTGTTTGATGCTGCTGGCACTCTGCTGAGGACTGGCTATTCTCACAGGGTTAATTTTGGCCTGTAAATTGATGTATGTCAGACCTCTGTGCCCTCAGGGAATGTGGGGATATGACAAAAGTAATAATAAAATAGGTAGGAACATTGAAAACCTCACAATGCATCCTAAATGGGAAACATGCAAAAGTAAAACATTTCAACTATTTAAGCTAATATGGTAGGGAGTCAACAGTGTCATTCATTCAATAAGTTTATGTGGAATAAGCGAGAAACAATTCAAACCAACTTTAGCTAATGGATTTGAGAGCTGGGTTAGAAATAAAACAGTTGACCAAAGACAATAGTGTTTTGAGAAAGGAAGAACTTAACATTGTTAGCATTCCAAGGTAATATAAGGTGGTATGGTCACTTAAACAGAATGGAAGAACAAAGATTAGCAAAAGGTGTTTTGGTAATCTTCCTCTTATATTATAGCCTATTAAACCCGGTGTTAGTTATCATTTGTCACAAAAGTGTTAATTTCTAGGATGGGAGGGAAAAGCAGATCTAGGTAGATTAATACTTAGATCATTAATTAGTGCATCAGGGGTGCTTAAGGGTCAAAGCTATTTAACTGAGAGGAGACCTCCACATAGCCTTCAAAGGAATGCGGAGAAATTTCAAATGATGAAACAACATGACAGAATTTCATGCCGGCTGGGGGCGTCACCTGGTAAAACAAGGTCCCAGTTTCGCCATGGAACCAGGGCAAACAGTAAAAAGTCAGCTACTGGAACAAATTCTAAAACTTACCCCAACACAACATAAGAAGCCTGAATGGCAAAGAAATGGAGC
The DNA here is from genome assembly GCF_054136105.1 of Typopeltis vanoorti. Taxonomy (NCBI): domain Eukaryota; kingdom Metazoa; phylum Arthropoda; class Arachnida; order Uropygi; family Thelyphonidae; genus Typopeltis; species Typopeltis vanoorti. The sequence continues at coordinate 93,057,726 of NC_143554.1, forward strand.
CAGCTGAGGAATTGGATAAGTACCAGATCAGCATAATAGGGGTGACTGAAACAAAAAAGACAAAAACGGGTGAAATCTTTCTGAGCAATAAATACAAAATGTTATGTTTAGGCAATGCCAATCAAGGAAAAGAAGGAGTAGCCATAGTATTCAACACTAAATATGAGGCAAATCTTTTTGAATGGCAGTCTCAAGTAGAGTGGCGTGGGCAAATATGAGAATGGGGAAACTGGACAATGAGACTTATTTGTGCCTATGGTTCCACAGAAGGTTCTACTAAGGTAGAAGTGGAGGAATTTTTTTGAGGCTTTAGAGAAAGCAACTGACACAATGAAAAAGAAAAAGTTGGTCCTTGTGGGATCTAAATAGCAGAGTAGGAAATGATTGTCAGACATACAAAATATTTTGGGAAAATTTGGAGAAAAGAGCAAAGATAATAATAATAATCCTGTTCGATTTCTGCTCAGGACATGGACTGGTTATTACCAACACAATGTGCACAAATTCACATGGAGAGAAGATGCAAGGAATAAGAAAAGTCCCATTGACTATGTTATTATTGATAGTGATGTTTTCCCACTGATGCAGAACACCAGAGTGTACAGAGGATTTGAAATTGGGAGTGATCACTATTTAGTCTTGAGCAGGATAAAATTAAATTTCATATTGAAAAGAAGAACATGTAAGAAAGTTTTAAAGAGAATAAAAGTTGAACAGCTCTCAGATGTGAACTGTAGACTAAAATACACAAACATTTTTGAAAAAAAAATGAGAAAGAGTTTGACAGCAGGAACCAAAGTTTAGAGATTCAGTGGCAAGTCCTGAAGAAAACATTGATTGATTCAGCCAGAGAGGCATATGGTGAGGTTGTCTGCTAGGATAGAAAAATCAGAACTCCATAGTGGACACAGGAAGTTAAAGAGGGAAGCATATCAAAAGTTCCTGGCAAATAAGTCAGCTTCTGTGAAAGAAAGCTAAATACTGTGTAAAACTAGCTAAACAAAAGTCATGGGAGGACTTTGGCAAGAACATAGAAAATAAATATCAAGAAGGTGGTAAGATATTCTGGAGGTTGTTAAAGAAGCTTAGAAATGGAGGAAAGGGTGCTGTAAAAGAATTAGAAATGATAAAGGTGACATGAAAACAGGAGAAAAAGATATCCTTGAAGTATGGAGTAATTGCTAAATGAAACAAGCAGTGATAGCACAGTGGTAAAAAACACTCAACGGGCATAGAGTCAGGAATACATTTCCATACTTGAAGTAGAAAAAGCCATCAAAGGCTTGAAATGCAGAAAGGCAGCAGGAGTAGATGATAGGCGACCAGAAATGCTGAAGTATGGTGGTATAAAAGTCTTACAGTGGCTGCACTGCATAGTTCAGAATGCCTGGACAGAAAGACGAATTCCCGATGATTGGAGTATAGCTCATAGTACCCATATACAAAAAGGAAAATAAAACTGAATGTGAGAATTACAGTGGCATTTCATTACTGAGTGTTCCTGGTAAGATATATATACAAGTATACTTGAGAAGCAGTTGAGAAGCTTTGTGAAGAACAACCTGGATTCAGGCCAAATAGAGGCTGTCAGGATCAGATTTTCACTTTATGACAGATAGTTGAGAAATCATGGGAATATAACAAAGATCTGTATTTAAGTTTTGTAGATCTGGAAAAGGAATATGACAAGGTGCCGAGAGAGAGAGAGAAGCTATTCAAAACGCTACAGTTATATGGTGTTAACGGGACATTATATCAAGCAATACTTAGTCTTTTTGAGTTGTAAGTCAGCAGTTAGAATTGAAGGAAGTACAGGAAGATGGTTTAATGTTAAATCTGGTATGAGGCAAGGATGTACATTATCTCCTCTGTTATTCATTATCTATATGGATCACATTATGAAGGAAAGTGGTATTAAACCTAATATCAAAATTGGAGATGTTAATGTCAGCTCTTTGCTTTATGTGGATGATGTTATACTTATCAATAAATCTGCTACAAGTCTGCAAGATTCCCTGACTAAATTGAATAACTGTTGTGATAGATATGGTATGAAGGTCAGGAATAAAAAGACAAAGACAATGAAAATATCAACCGTATTGTAAATGGAGCTTATAGAACAAGTAAAACATTTCAGCTCCTTAGGCACGATTTTTAATGAAGATGGTAAGTTAAATATGGAAATAGACAACAGAATCAACAAAGCTGGTATGGTCAGAAGTCAATTGAATAAATTTATATCGATTTTATTAGCCAAAACACTAAATTAGCTGTATACAAGACAGTGTTTAAACCAATTTTAACTTATGGATCTGAGAGTCCTGAGGAAGCAAAATGAGGAAAGAACTTGATATTGTCAGCATCCAGGAATGCATTAGCAGAGCTAATCTCAGGTGGTTTGGTTCTCTTAAACAGAATAGTAGAGGAAAGATTAATAAAACAAGTGTTCTCTGCCAGGTTAGCAGGAAAACAACTCAGAGGAAAACCAAGATATAGGTGAATTGATACAGTACAAAGTGGCTTAGACGATAGAAATATAACACCTGATAATATTGGAGTCTTGACATTTAACACTGATTTGGAAGAAAATTGTAGATGTAAATTTTTCATATCGTACTATCATATCCTGTACTACCCTCAAGGGGTTGTACAGGATATCAGGAATTTGATAATGATGAGAAGTGACTCAGACTGAAATATAAGATACAACATACTAGAGCACTGAGAGATAACAGAATTAGAGAAAATTTGTCAACAGAAGTTAGCAATATAGCAATATATAGAAGGTGCAGAGGACTGGTAACAAATAAAGGGCAGAGACAAAGATGTGGGATGTCACCAATCCAGTTTAAGATTTACCTTGATGCAGTGCTCGCACATTGGAATGATTCATTTAGAGCTATTGAAACTGAAAACAGTGTCATTCATTCACTATTGTTTTACCAAGATGAAATATTTGGTGAAGAAGGCAGAGAGTTAGATCTTCTTCAGTAAATCATTTCAGATACTTAGGATCTATTATTAAAAAGTTGGGAACGTGTAAGGAAAGATGTAGACGACCGTGTCAACCAAGCCCCTAATGCTATTAAACAACTCAATGATGTATTATGTAATGTATTATAGAGTTGCTTTTGATTTGTAATCTCCATGATTACAAATCAGAAAATTTGTAATCATGGAGAGGAGGATTACAAGGCAACTGCTGAACAGTGGAAATGACTTTAAAAGTATGGTAAGTAAGTTAGTTAGAAATGTTAATGTAAGCTTTTCATGTGGTAGTATATCCTGTTATGCATCGCAAGGGTGTACATGAGGAATATGCCGTATGCCGATGATAGTGTTCGATATTATTTTATAGATTAGACAGCTGAATGAAGCAGTTACATCGATGAAAAGCAATATGCTAAATGTGTCTTTATTTCTGTTAGCTATTTTAATATGTAAATAAGACATAAAGAAATGTTTTTAAAAATTAAAAAAATCAATTCCATTGTCACATTAATCAGCCATGAAATGCACTATAATCTCTGCTCTCGTCTTGAATATTGGCATCTTATCTGGTAACAACATGGGTTTGAAAAGCCTCTTAATGTTAAGCACCTAATTAGGTGATGTATAAAGGAATCCTCAGCAAACTTCATTGGTGGTTACTTCCAAAAACTTTTTTGAATGAAAAAAAAAAATCAGCACGATCTCAAGATGTATAGTTAATATCCTAAATGCTTTTTCCTCAAGCAGTAGAAAGACACCTCAGTTGATTCTGATCTAACTTATCAAAATAAAATCAACTGCTGCTCTCTCGCTCTCCACATCCAGTATAGACATATCTATAGTAACTTCAACAACAACAAAAAAAAGCTGGAATTCCTCATCTGCTACCAATGCCATTTTTCACTATAGCAGAGATGCAGGTTGACTCGACTGAACAAAGTTTGTAAGAAGTGTTCATAAATATTGCAGAGACAGCTTGTTTGGGAATAAATAAAGTGGAGTTGTTTATCATTCTGTTGCTTTGTACTGAACAGCATCTTGGATTTGGGACAACTTTTGCAGATGATTAAACTGCTTAACTCTTGTCAAGCAGTTGCTCTAGTGAAAATCTGTAAAAGTTGTCTCCCAAATCCAAGATGCTGTCTCTGCAATATTTATGAATACTTCTACAAATGCAAGGTTGACTTGTCCGGTCAAGTCAACCTTGCATTTCTGGAGATGTAGTCTGTTTCCAAAGGAGGAGGAAATGGCAACTACACCCACTAATGGTAGATGACTATAATCACCTAATGAAATACCACTTTTATCCTGTTGACTGATGCTATGTTGATCAGTAGAGCAGGAGTTCCAACTTCGGTCTCTCCCACTCTTCAAACATATAGAAAAATCAAGAGCCTTCTCCATTTTTAAGGATACAGCAGAAAGGTTTGGCTGGCTGCAAGATCATAGCAGTATGCAAGGAGCACTACTGAGATCATGTAATAGCATGGATGCTCTCTGCACAGGTGGCATGTGCATGCCAAAAAGTATCTCCTTCCACTACACATTGCTTGCTCTTTCTTTGTCCTACCTTTCAAATATGAACAGTAAATAAACATGAATACAAAAAAAAAAAATAATAATCCAGACATCTAAACCTGACTTACTATTTTTGACTGAACCCAAATTACAGCTGCAACAACCACAGTCCACACCTCAACTATCCAAATGATTCTTCTCTAGCTTAAGTTTTGATTTATATCATTCATCTGCTATTGCTACAGCTCCAGTTGGACTCCTTATCTTTCAAGTTCCCCACTTAATTACCTCGCTGTTTGAGTCTAAGCAATGAAACTGAAGTAATAATCTTCCTTGATGACTTTAATATCTATAACTCAACCTAAAACAGATTTATCTGCTGATCAGAATACCAACTGGATAATCCTCTCCACCTACCTAATATTTTAGATCTTTTCTTAACCAGTTTTCCTTCCACATACACTGATCATAATCTCATAAAAGTTTCAACTCTGGCAATACAACAATGCTAAGTAGGAAGACCTTTGTGACTTTGACCCTCCCAGATCTGATATTTCCTGTGATCATGTTACAGAAATTATCCATTTGGAATGAGAGTTTTCATTCCTACCTGATATTTAAGCTATGATTCTCCAACACTGATCTCCATACCATCCTGCAATGAGATGATAACAACCTAGCCACTTTCGCTGCTTCTGAAACATAGTTTTGTTTTTCTTCTTGCCTTACCTATAATGCTCCACTAAGCAATGAATACCAAATCTCTCTCTCCTTGGATTGATACTTTCCTCTAGTCTTTCCTGGCACGTATACATCACTTTAGTTCCCAAATAAGTTGGTATTCCTTTTCATTTATGGCATTACTTTTCATCTGTCTGGCTACTAATTTTATAAAAATCCCATGGATGCTATGCAGCAAAACTAACATCAATTCTCCCAAATCTGTAATATGAGCAACAGTAACATGTATTCACAGTTCAACTGCTATTCCCATTCCACTTGCTTATGTTCTCTTGAACAGCTTTCCCCAGATGTATCCCACACATCATTAATTTGCTACAGGTTCTGCAACCTCTTGTGTATGGAAGTGATATATATATATATATAATGTAACCGGTCTGCATCAATTACAAAATTCCAAACTCTTTGTACACTTACTATTGCTGTGATGCAGCAATAGGACATGAGAGCATAGATAGTTCCTGAAAACATAGTTTCAGTCTTTAATTTCCATACATTCACAAGTATGAAAATGTTCCAGGGCAATTATAAAAAGATGTATTTTTAATAGCATTCTTGTAAGCAAAATAATTCATTGCAGTAATTTAATATGCACCCTTCTCATGCTGCAAAACATCTGATTTGAAAGAGGCAAATGTAGAACTGTCAAATGCACAAAAGCAGATGAACTTATGGTGCATCCAATTTCTGTTTCTTCTGTTTATGTAAACAGGAAGGAATGTTCTACACAGCCCTCCCTCACACAGTTTTTCCATAGAATTATGACCTCTAAATCTTCCTGTTTCTTTAACCACTTATCCAGTGTTTTGTTACGGTTTTTTGTACATGCATATGACAGAAGCTTGCTGATTGCAAATTTTGGGCATGCATTTACCTTTAGAATCTAAAGTTTCTGTTTATCTAATATATAATAATAATTTTACATTTCAACATTAATTACAACTCATAGCTATTTTCTGTGAGATGAAATTACCCCAGCTTAGTCAAATATTAAGTCCAAAATTAAATAACAGGAAATCAAGAAAATTATCTTACAATTTTTGTAGTAGGCTTTCCATGTCCATGTCCTGCTTTTGTGTCCACCCTGATCATTAATGGATTAGTCTGAAAATAAATGAAAGTTAAGTGCATGTGCAGTAATCTGTATATGTACTTATGATCAATTTTTTAAATAAAAAAATAATTCTTTAGAATATGATGATAGCACTGAAAGCTACTGTCAATGCAGAAATTTTTAGGTGTGTAAAAAACATTAGCTACTTGAAATATTAAATATTAGTATCCAAGCATGAAGAAATTAAATAAATCCTATTCATAAAAAGTTATACATCAATAGAATAAGGTTTCTGAAAAGTGCTAAAGACCAAACATGACACACTATATTTCATGCTAAGAAAGACCAAAGGTTAGAGTTATCCCAAGAAGAGAAATGTCATCTTGTTTAGAGATTTAGATGTCATTAAAATAAGACAAGGTGAAGTTTTGCCAGCACTGAAATTAACAAAGTTTTCAGAACCCTATAAAGAATGGTTCTGAAGATCAGAATTCAGAGTTGTAGAAGTTGACAATTTGTGTAATGTAAGACTTGTCAAATGAGAAAAGAGTGTAGCATACTGCCATTGCCAAAACTTTGTATTGAATTTATAGTTAATTGGAAAAGGCCAGGGGGGGGGGTGCTTAAGGGAGTACTGGTACTCCCTTAAGCACCCCATGAGGAGACTTCCACATATAGCCTTTTAAGGAAAGTGGAGAACTAACTGGGGCTTCTGACCTAATGTTCAATCCTCACCTTCTCGTGGTGCACCCTGTTAGGTTTTACCTGGATACTGAATGAATGAGGACGGGCTGGCAATTTGGGATTTAGTTAACCAAATTGTATTATTCTTATTGGCTTCCCCCTGCTGGCATGAAATGATGGTACAATATGACAGAATTTCATGCCAGCAGGGGGAAATCGCCTAGTTAAACAAGATCCCTATTGTTTATGTCAGGGAACCAGGGCAAACAGTGAAAAGTCAGCCACTGCACAACCCCAGAACATGCACCAACTCAACATCAGTACAAACAAAGTAAAAACTTCAATGTAAAAAAATGGAACTAGCAGAAGAATTGGATAAGTACCAGATAGACATAATAGGCATGACTGAAACCAAGAAGACAAAAACAGGTTAAAGCTTTCTAAGCAACAAATACAAAATGTTATATTCTGGCAATAACAATCAGGGAAAAAAAGGAGTAGCCATAGAATTCAACACTAAATATGAGAATATTCTAATGGCAGGCAATATTCAAATAGTGATGTGGGTAAATATCAGAATGGGGAATTGCACAATAAGACTTATATTTGTGCTTATGGTCCCACAGAAGGTTTTACCAAGGAAGAAATGGAGGAATTTTTTGAGGCATTAGAGAAGACAGCTGGCATGAAAAAGGAAAGTTGGTCCTTATTGGAGATCTAAACAGCAGAATAGGAAATGATTACCAGACATAGTTATTGGAAGTTGTTCCACTTGGTTATACTATAAATTAAAGATACCAAGAAATTATATACTTTATATACCCATAAGGATATGTGCTTTGCATTATGAGATACTAAGGCAAGTGATGTGAAGTCTTCAGCTTCTATATACGAGTTGACCCAGTCCTGAAAATATTTCAAGTGCAAACTTTGTTTGCTTACACTTGGATAAAGGATTAAACCAAGTACGTAATGTCTTGGTAACTTTAATTTATACCGGACATGGGAAAATTTGGAGAAAACATGGATTAGTTATTACTAACACCATGTTCCAACATAAAAATGTGCACAAATTTACATGGAGAGAAGATGTAAGAAATAAGAAAAGTCTCATTGACTATGTTATAGTAGATAGCGATGTTTTCCTACTAGTTTAGGACACAAGAATATACAGAGGATTTGAAATATGAAGGGATCACTATTTAGTTTTAAATAGGATAAGATTGAATTTCGTATTGAAAAGAAGAGTGTGTAAGAAAGGCTTAAAATGATTCAAGTTTGAGCAGCTTTCAGAAGTGAACTGTAGACCGAAATGCACAAATATCATTGAAGAAAAAATGAAAGAGTTTGGAAACAAGAACCATACCTTCGAGATTCAATAGCAAATCCTGAAGAAAGCATTGATTGACTCAGCCAGAGAGGCATGTGGTGAGGTTGTTTGTAAGGACAGAAAAATCAGAACTCCATGGTGGACTCAGGAAGTTAAAGAAGAAAGCATATCAAAAGTTCCTGGTAAGTCAGCTTGTGCTCTTAGAGAATACATAGAAAAATGTAAGAAAGCGAAGCACTGTGGAAAAACAGCTAAACGAAAGTCATGGGAAGACTTTGGTAAGAACATAAATAATAAATATCAGAAAGGTGGCAAAATATTCTGGAAGCTATTTAGAAATGGAGGAAAGAGTACTGTGAAAGGAATCAGAGATGATAAAGGTGACATGAAAACTGAAGATCAAGATATTTTAGATGTCCAGAGTAATTACTTTGAAAGACTGCTAAACAAAACAAGCAGTGTCAGTATCATGGTAGAAAACTCCCATCAGGAATACATATCCATACTTGAAAAGATCCATTTACCTGCACACAATATGTGCAACTAGAAAGAGAGAATGCTAGCAACCCAGTTGAAGTCAGAAGATAGGTAATGACACACTATAGTGACATGTATTTAATGCCAACTTGGATCTTTCACTTTCATCTGCAGGCTGCAAAGCCAGACCTTACAGAAACCCAAATTTCACCTTCAAGTCCTACTCATCTCAATTTTTGCAGCTCACTTTTTTGATCATTGTGGACTAAAAACCTACCCCTTGTTCTATCAAATTCATTTGATTCAAAGATTCAAGTGAGCTGAAAACAGAAGGAAATATACAGTAATTTATTGTTGAGCAAGCCATGGAGAATCAAACTGAAAATTGTAGCCTCAACTACCAAACTATTTCAAGACACACTTAGCAGAATAATGGTAGCAAGATTTATTAGCTAACCTGTTATTCTGCAGACCAGTCACTCAATAGTATACTAGAATCTGGTCTGCAGAATAACATTTAAAGTTGTATCCTCAAAAGAAATGTTGGGTTTTTCCATTATGCCTTACTTGAAAACATCAATTACTGCATGATGGAAAAAATAAACCAAGTCTTTGACCACTTTAAGCATCCATTAAGCAAAATTGTGTCTAATAATCACAGAAACTGCTTACATTCAGTCCTAGCTTTTTTCCAGCCTGATGATTAAGGGACATATATAATATAAGTAATTTTAGCCACTATTTTATAGATAACAGCAGCTGGTAGTTTCTTAAGGCAGAAGGAGATTCAAGGAAAAGCTTTTCATATTTATATTTGCTGCAACAGATGGAGTTGATTTCTATTGAATCTACTTCTCTCTAACATCAACAAATTTGGTAGCTTCCATCCTTTGTACTTCAGTCCAACAGCCAGGGATGCTCATTTTAGCCAACCAGGGCATACTATATTTAGGACTTTAGACTTGCTCTCAGTTGACATGTTTCAGCCTCATTACTTAGTGTAGTACCTGCATGCACATATATTATGTGTTCCCTGGTGATGGCAATTTGACTCTGCTGAAATATTAGAAGTAATAATTAAATTTATATTAATATATTCGTCTACATTGTAATTTCCTTCAAAAATACAGTTATAAATATGTTATATTTGCTATTGTGAGGTGAATTAAACGATGCACATTTTCATAAATATACAAACCAGATGTACCCTTGATCTAATTGTCTAATGGGAGTTGAAATGAAAGTTCCAAAGGAGGAGTTGCAAAAAGAGCAAAATCGTTCCATTGTACAAGAGTAATGCTGAGTGAGAGAGAGAGAGAGAGAGATGTTTTTCAATTATAGACCAATCTGTATAACTGCAGTTAAGGCAGAGAGACAGGTTTGGGCTTTTTTTTTTCCTTTTTTTTTAAATACAGGATGAGATCTTGCTTTTTATGAAAAACTAACAAATGTATAAACAGGAGAGAACTCCATATATTTACATAGACATATATATATATATATATATATATACAGTGTGAGGAACAAACAGCCATGGCACCCACCTTAATAAGATGTAGGGCCTCCTTTCGCTGCAATGACTGCAACAATCTCATGGGGCATACTTTCCACAAGTGTATGATAGTGATCAATGGGAATTTTGTACTATTCTTCCAGTAGGCATGTAATGAGGTCCTGAACTGTTGTGGGGTGGAAATCCCTTGAACTCACTCAACATTCCAGTTCATCCCACTGATGTTCAATAGGGTTGAGAAGGCATCTGTTAGAACAGTTAAGTGAGGTGATGTTCATGTCTACAAACCACACAGTTACAGCAGCAGCAGCCTGGTCAGTTCCATAGAAGTGCCACAAATTAGGAAGCATTGCACTATCCAGAATGTTTAGTACTTCTCGGAGTTCAATGTTCGTGGCACCACAAACAAAGATCTGTGGCCAAACCAAGAACAGCAGGACCATACCATCACATTGCCATCTCCGAATTTCATAGTTGGGGTTACACACTTTGGTAAGAGACATTCACCAGACATCTGCCACACCTGCACCCATTCATCTGCTCGGTAGAAGGTATAGTGTGATTTGTCACTCTATAACACAGCTTTTTAAGCTTCAATGTCCATTGCACACACTCTTTGCACAACAGGATGATGCTGCATGTTGTTCAAGTAATGTGGGGCTTGCATATATGGTCCTACCATGGAAACCCATGTTGTGAACCTCAGTTCTGAATGTTTCTGTGCAGATTTGTGTTCCGGTCGATGCCTGGAACTCTGCATTCAATATGTCAGTCGATGAATGGTGGTTTTTACATATTATTCTTTGCAGCACTCTACGGTCACATTCGGTGAGAGTGGTGGGTTGTTTATTGTGGATAGCACTTGATAGGTCTGCAGCATGGCATTCTATCACAACTCCTCTTTTACACTCAATTAGTTCCCTTCTCACAGTGCTGACTTGGGAGCATCATATTCCTCCAATTTATACTAACTACAAACACGGCACAATGCACCTTGCCCATGAGGGATATCTATCGACGTCTTTCCAAGCCGTGTATATTTACATTCATGACATATTTTTATACATACAGTAGTATTTGAGCAGACTGCACTGTCAAAATATGTTGTTAATGTAAAGGATATTAAAGAAACAACATGACAGATATGCTGTTGGTTTAACTTAGACATCCTGTAGACTCTGCTGACTCCATGAAGTCTTAATTAGTAATGACAGGAGGTTAACAAAACTTTTGTCTTTTCATACATATTTTTGTTCTGAAATAAATAATTATCAGATATCCGAGTGTAATAGATATATCAAGTATTCAACAAAATATGGCAGGAAATGAATACATAAAAGAATGAGACAATTCGGGTTAAGATACTACCCATGATATAGAAAACTGTCAAAATCACAACTTCAGATTAGAGCAACCAAAAATATCAAGAATAATGTAAATGAAACAATAAATTGGGTATAAAAAAGCAGTAAAAGCAATCAATTAGTTCACAAATTCCAATTTTTAAAAAGCTTAAAGTGTTACCTGTTTTTCGGAACTTCCAATTGTATATTGTAATTCTGCAATAAACTTCATTGAATGAAGAGGCACTACTCGATCATCATGGTCAGCAGTGAGTAGCAATACTGCAGGATATTGTACTCCATCTGGTGACAGCCGAATATTATGCAAAGGTGAGTACCTAACAAAAAAATCAAGGTTGACTGGATTTGACGTATAAAATGTTATTGGTAAAAATGAGAAACATTTCAAAAGCATATAAACATGAAAGATTGAGAATAAAATAAAAGATAAACATCCATTACTGTAGCAAACTGTTCTGAAGGCTACTAAAAAACTTGAAAATAGAGGTGATTAGCAAGGTGAATAACATTGCCTTACAAGCCTAACTGCTCTAGGTGGTGGAAATGCCAAATGAACTTCTACATATCAACTTTCATCGCCTAATGAAACTGCATGCAATGAAAGTCATTTACCCAATGAAGATTCAAGTGGCTACTGCCATGATTAATCTCCAGAGTAGGATCTAAGGTTTCTATCTCACCCTCTCCCTTTCACATACAGAGTGGGAATGAAACCCTTCATGCACATATTCAACACACTGTAATTAAGGAGCCAACACTTCCTCGGTAAAGCAGTTCCACAGACTGGTGGCTAAATAGTACACAAGAGGATACCCAACAGATGACGAATAAACCTGCTGCCATTTACTCTATCAGACCATGCCTGCAGGGAGTCCAAATATATAGCAGAGTGCAGAGGTACTATCAAGGGATGTATAGGATGTGTATCCTTGACGGATATATAGGATATTATGATAGTATTACACGATGAGGCTTATGCTAGGGGCCATCATCCAATGGGGATAATAGACCATGTGGACAGGCTCCGGCAAAGGGGCAGTCTAGCTCTTAGAACATGCATGGTCTTGACAGAACTTCTGTGTAAAATCTCACATGATAAATAATTTATCATGTTCGTTTTTCTAAGGAAATTACACATAAAAAATTGTCATTATTTGTATTATTACTATAAATCCTTTTGCATGTCTTCTTCCTTCCATGGTATTAAGTTTAATGGCCTGTTCCAGCCTCACACCACCTTTTCAAGGGGCTTCCTCTACTTCTTTTCCCTTTTTGGTTTATAATTTAGTATTCTTTTTTGGTAATCTTTCTGGAGACATTCTATTTACATGTTGGATCCATTTGTTTCTGTAATTTTCCATTGTTTGTTGTTGAAGTTCTTTTAAAATATCCGCAATTCTTTTTTTATCTAATTTACTATAGCCTGCAGTTCTTAAAAATTTCATTTCTGCTGATGTTATCCTTTGGTAACCTATTTTCTTCATTGTCCCTGTTTCACTTCCATATAATATTACAGATTTTGCTAAAATGTTGAATATTCTTAATCTAGTATTTCTTTGTACCAAATTTGGCTTGAGAATATTATTAATCATGACTAGTTTTGGTGAATTTACTAATTTTATGTTTTGAATCAGTTTCTTCAATGTAACTTATATTACAGCCGAGATAATTAAAATTGTCAACTTGTTCAATTGGTTTGTTGTTTAGAACTATTTTGCTTCTTATTGTTTCCCTCCTTTAAATGCCATAACTTTGTTTTTTCTTTTTTCGGAAGATATTTTCATGCCGTATTTGGCAACAATTCTGTCAAGATTGTAGTGAGCTAAATGTAATTTGTCTTCTTTGTTAACGATTAAAATTTGGTCATCTGCATATAGTAATGTATTTAGATAGTAATTTGTTTCAGTTGTGTTCTTGTATTATTGATACACTGCAATTCTTTTAGTACGAGATTGGTCTGAAAAGTTCTCAGCCTCAACCATAGATGGCAACACTATCAACAAGATTTTTTTTTCCTAAGTTGGTACATCTGTCATAAGCATCCATGTGAAATTGCAAGTCATTCTATTAAGTAGTTTGTTTTATACAGCTGTCTGAAGCAAAAGTGTTGTCTGTATCCCTTGAAATGGATAAAACTGAGTATCACGAGGTTATAAAATTCTTTGTAAAAGAAGGTTTAATGCCAAAAGAAATTCATTCGAAGTTCATAAAATTTATGGGCACTCTTCTCCTTCATTTTTGACAATTAAGAAATGGGCTGCCGAGTTTAAACATGGTCATAGCAGCCTTGAAGAAGATCCACATGAAGCACGTCCAAAAAGTATAACACCACCAGAAATCATTGATCAAGTGCATGATATGGTATTGGATGACTGACGAGTCAAAGTGCATGAAATTTCTGAGACTATAGGTATTTCAAAAGAACGTGTAGGATATATTTTGCATGAAGAATTGCATGTGAAAAAGCTTTGCACAAAAGGGGAAAATTTGCTCACAGCAGATCAAAAATGCACTCGCATGAAAATCTGAACAGTGCTTGAAGCGTTTTAACAAGAATAAAACTGATTTTGTGCATCGATTTATTACTATGGATGAGACTTGGATTCACCATTACACAGCAGAATCCAAACAGCAGTCAAAGCAGTGGACAGAAGCCGGTTGTTCAGTGACAAATTAGACAAAGTCGGTTCTATCAGCAGGAAAGGTCATGGCATTTTGTTTGTTAATTATCTTGAAAAGGGTAAAACAATAACCGGGGAATATTATTCTAATCTTTTAACCAGATGAGATGAAAAAATTCATGAGAAAAGAATTTTTCTGCAAACCAGTTTCCAGAAGAAAAAATTATCTTTCATTAGGACAATGCACCTACCCATAAAGTGTTTTCGCAATGGGAAAATTAAGGGATCTGCACTATGAATTGTTGGAACATCCACCCTATTCCCCAGATTTGGCTCCGACTTCTATCTCTTCCCAAAACTAAAACTCTTCCTCACTGGTCAGCATTTTTCTTCAAAATTAAGCAGTGATTGCAGCTGTAGAGGCAGATCTTACTACCTCTACAGCTATTTTGTAGATCTTACTGAGAACCACTACAGGGATGATAATGGTGCTGGAGCATCGCTGGAATAAATGTATTAGTCTTAAGGAAGATTATGTTGAAAAATAAAAATAATTTTGAAATTATAAATTTTTTTTTTTTCATTGTTAGGCCGAGAACTTTTCAGACTATCCTTGTATTTCGTTTATATATATATTAAAAAGAATTGGAGATAGGCTGCATCCCTGTCTTACTCCTCTATTTATTTTTATCCACTCTGTAGGTGTGTCTTCGGTTTCACTGTTATGATGTTATTTTTATAAATATTGCCGAATGCTTTTATTAATTGTGGAGGTAATTCTATTTTAATTAATATTTCAAAGAGCTTATTTCTTTTTACTAAATCAAAGGCTTTTTCATAATCTATAAACGATATGAGTATTTAGGTTAAATTCTCTCTTTTTCAATTAACTGTTTTAAAGTGAAGACTGAACCAATGCATGATCGACCCTTTCTAAATCCATTTTGTTCTTCTACTAAATGTTTTTCAATATAGTTGTTTATTTTCTTTTTCAAGAGTGCTGTGTATATTTTATATCCAGAATCCACTAAACTTATTCCTCTATAATTTGAGCAATTTGATTTATCACCTTTTTTATAAATAATAGGTAAAATAATTGATCTTTTCCAGTCATCTGGAGTTGTTCCTGTTCGTATGTAATAATTTAATTACAAAGCTTTGTTAAACAATTGTGATGCATGAAGTATGACTCATCACGTAGCTGTGTTAGTAAATGTCCATATATGGGAATTTCAAAAGACACGCAAAGTGTGATGTCATCATACTGATGCATGACCATATAATGGAAGTTTAGAGACATGTGCACAATGTGAAGTCCAGGCCTTTATAAGCTCTAGAGTGAGAACTTCGTCTGAAGGTTTTGCCTTCTTTCTCTGGGCCCACCACCACGTGCAGTCTGCCACTGGCTGTCAAAAGAAAGAGGTCTTAGGGTTTTGCCTTCTCTTACCTGGATCCACTGTCAGTCATCAAAACAGAAGCATCATACGTCTTGAATTCACCTTCTCTTACCCGAGTCCACTGCCACATGAAGTCCACTGTTGGTCATTGAAAGAGAAGCAGCATACACCTTGGAGTTTTCACTTTCTCTTACCCGAGTCCACCATCACATGAAATCCACTGTCGGTCATCGAAAGAGCGGCATCTTACACCTGAGGTTCTTCGAGTCCAGTTCATTCCCTGAGTCCACCGCCACGAGAAGATTGCTGTCTATCGCTGGTATAGGAACCACTTGTTGTGAGGTTGTTATCGCCACATTACCGAATTAAAGGTTCAAGAGGGTACAGAATTATTGATGACTCAGACAAAGGAGATGTTCAGCGGGAGATCAAGAGTGAACCAGCAAAAAAGGAAGAAAGATTGGAGAATTTTCATGTGGACTAAAGATTCATGTAATGGACAATGTTGTAAGGATAAGTAGATATGTAATAATTCCAAACAATTCACCTCAAGTATGTCTCTGCTTGTACTTCTAGTGTAACGATGTCACTCAAGGTGTGCTTTACATTCAAATTGTATAAGTTTGATCAATAGGATATACTAAATTGTATTCAGGCTTTAAGAGTAGAAGTGTAGGAGAACTAAAACTAATTTAGAGACATTTGTATATAACTATGAAATGTGATTCAATTGTATAAATATGCTATTGTGAACATTACGTTGGATTGATTTTGTCAATGTGTTGCCCCTAAAATATTCTAACCTGCATAAGATTAAGTAATGAAAAGTTGAGTATATCAATCTTAAATTAAGATCAAGCCATGATGAATTAAAGTAAAGATTAACTTTAGTGGGGAATAATAACAATATCTTCTTTGTCTTCACTTTAGAATCTTATAGTTTGTCACTGAATACATAGTCTAACTGGATCAGTCAAAAAACAAATAAATTTGTTAGACTATAGAGTGTGAGCAAAAATAAGATATAGTAGAATATAGCAAAATGGCGACAGCCGACATTTTATGACACTTAAAGAAATAAATACAGATGAAGCAAGATTATTACATTTGTATGCTGCTGTATAAGCTAACTTCCCATCAACAATTTCCCTCCAGCTTATTATTCATCAGGACTCTGATATGATCTGATCTTATATTTCATTCTTCTAAGGCAGTTTTGTAATTGCATTAATCTGCCTTTGCAATTACAAGTTGCATTAATCTGCAACTTGCAAGGGTGGGTCTTTTCTGCCACCCTTGCAAGCAGCTACTGTTTTTTGCTAACTTTGTAACTTATTCTTTAAGTCACAAGACTACCTTAGGTTAGGTCTACTCTCACATTGCTGATGCTAACAATGTCAAGTTCCTTCCTAATATCTACATGAAATTGGCCAGAAGAACACACATGATTTAATTTACAAACATAATATACTCGATTCATAGCCTCAGATGGTTCAGCCACAACTCAAAAATTTACTTTCATTGATTAAGCCTGAAGGGAAACCAAATTATTTGCTGTCAGTAATCTAACAAAAATTGGGTGCCTGAATACCAGATAATCCTCATTCTCCAAACATCCTGCCTCTCCTCTTGGCAACTCCAAAAATAACCATCATCAAATTCCTGCCATGTACCCTCAAGGGGTGTACAGGATATGACAATACTACATGAAAAAATTACATCATTACTAACTTCCTATCTACAATTTTCCTTCAAATCAGTCTGTTACTTGTCAAGACTCCAACATTATCAGATCTTATATTTCTATCGTCTAAGGCACTTTGTACCGTATCAATCCACCTATATCTTGGTCTTTCTCTGGGTCGTTTTCCTGCCAACCTGGCAGAGAACACTTGTTTCACTAATCTTTCCTCTCCCATTCTATTTAAGTGACCATACCACCTGAGATTAGCTCTGCTAACGCATTCCTGGATGCTGACAATGTCAAGCTCTTTCCTAATATCCTCATTTTTAATATGATATTGCCATTGATGCCATCTGTTCATGCCTATAATATTTCTCAGGACTCTCATATCTGCGGTCTCTAGTCTTTGGTCAAGTGTTTTACTTCTGACCCAGCTCTCAGATCCATAAGTTAAAACTGGTTTGAACACTGTCTTGTATACAGCTAATTTAGTGTTCCAACTAATTTCTCTCTTATTTCATATGAATTTATTCAATTGACTTCCCACCATACCAGCTTTGCTGATTCTGTTGTCTATTTCTATATTTAATTTACCATCTTCAGTAAAAATCGTGTCTAAGTAGCTGAAATGTTTTACTTGTTCCACAGGTTCTCCATTCACAACACAGCTGGCATTTTCAATGATTCTGCCTATTTTCATTGTCTTTGTCTTTTTATTGCTGACCTTCATACCATATCTATTACAACAGCTATTCAATTTAGTCAGAGAATCTTGCAGACTTGTAGCAGATTTATTTAGAAGTATAACATCATCCGCATAAAGCAAAGAGCTGACATTAACATCTCCAATTTTGATATCAGGTTCAATACCACTTTCCTTCATAATGTGATCCATATAGATAATGTACATCCTTGTCTCACACCAGATTTAACATTAAAAAAAATTCCTGTACTTCCTTCAATTCTAACTGCTGACTTACAACTCAAATAAAGACTGCAGCGTATTGAATAGCTTCTCTCTTGGCACCTTGTCATATGCCTTTTCCAAATCGATAAAACTTAAATACAGATCTTTGTTATATTCCCATGATTTCTCCACTATTTGTCGTAAAGTGAAGATCTGATCCTGACAGCCTCTATTTGGCCTGAATCCAGCTTGTTCACCAAGCTTATCTTCCACAATTCTTCTCAACCATTTCTCAAGTATACTTGCATAGATCTTGCCAGGAACACTCAGTAGGGAAATACCTCTGTAATTCTGACATTCAGTTTTATTTCCCTTTTTATATATGGGTACTATGAGAGCTCTACTCCAATCATCGGGAATTCGTCCCTAAAACTGTCATGTAGCAGTTTTTCAAAGTAATTACTCCATACTTCAAGGATATCTTTTTCTCCTGTTTTCAGGTCACCTTTATCATCTCTAACTCCTTTTACAGCACTCTTTCCTCCATTCCTAAGCTTCTTCAATAACCTCCAGAATATTTTGCCACCTTCTTGATATTTATTTTCTATATTCTTGCCAAAGTCCTCCCATGACTTTTGTTTAGCTAGTTTTACACAGTGTTTAGCATTCTTGCATTTGTCTCTATATTCTCTAAGAGCACAAGCTGACTTATTTGACAGGAACTTTTGATATGCTTTCTTCTTTTCCTTCACTGCCTCTTTAACTTCCTGTGTCCACCAGGGAGTTCTGATTTTTTTATCCTTGCAGACAACCTCACCACATGCCTCTCTGGCAGAATCAATCAATGGTTTCTTCAGAGTTTGCCACTGAATCTGCAAGGTTTGATTCCTGTTCTCAAACTCTTTCATTTTCTTTTCAATAATCTTTCTGTATTTTAGTCTACAGTTCGCATCTGAGAGCTGCTCAACTTTTATTCGCTTTAAAACTTTCTTACATGTTATTCTTTTCAATATGAAATTCAATTTTATCCTGCTCAAGACTAAATAGCGATCATTTCCATTTTCAAATCCTCTGTACACTCTGGTGTCCTGCACCAGGGAGAAAACATCACTATCAACAATAACATAGTCAATGAGACGTTTCTTATTCCTAGCCTCTTCTCTCCATGTGAATTTGTGCACATTTTTATGTTGGAACATGGTGTTAGTAATAACCAGTCCATGTCCTGAGCAGAAATCCAACAGGTATTTGCCATTATTATTATCTGTACTCTTTCTCCAAATTTTCCCAAAATATTTTTGTATGTCTGACAATCACTTCCTACTCTGCTATTTAGATCCCCAACAAGGACCAACTTTTCCTTTTTCATTGTGTCAGTAGCTTTCTCTATGTGCTTTAATTAAAAAAAAAAAAATTATGATGAACTAAGAGGAATCTGTTCTCACTTCATGTCTAATCCTTATAATGCAATTAAAACACTACAATAATTAAATTTACTTTCTCCATATAATTATTGAGATATATGCAATTAAAATAATATTTAATTCCACTTACTTGCATAAACAAAGGAACTGTTTTTCATTGTCAGAACAGCCATAATCTGATTGCCATGCATGTCCTATAGTGAATTTATGGAACCGCAACATATCCATTACCCTTAAATTAAAAAAAATAAGAAGAAAAAGATGACTTTTTTTTAAATGTATAACTTAGAGTTCTAACAGGATCTTTATGATAAGAATGCCAATAATTAACAGGAAAAAAAAAAAAAGAATAAACTGAGGTTATCCATCACTAAACATAAGATTGAATTGTTAATTATTTAATTTTTTTAAATAATATTTTATAAGATAATCCAATAATTAAACAATTTTCTATTTTGAAATAATTTTCTTCTGTCACTTCTACATGGAAGATAATACTGACAGATCATACTACATGAGTAAGGAATACATGTTTAAAATTGTAATTTAAGCTGAATCATTATCATAATGTTAAATATTTTATTCTCCCTCTGGCTATGGTCTAACGAGGAGTCAATCTTCTATTCAGAAAAAAAAAAACCGACCATGGCTTCTTTATCCAGTTTCCAGTGCTTACAACTCCCACGGCATACCCCATCAGGAGATATCCATTTCAATAATGATCAGACAAAGAAGTACCAATAATATGTGACCTAAATGACCAAACTGTTTTGTATACAAAATGAAACTATATACTTTATTTTTTATTTGAATTCCACCCAGTAAAAAAAAAACAAAAAGGAAATAATTTAGTGTTAGCATTATTGGTAATGTTAATGCACTACAAATGGGAATTATTTTTGTCAATCATTTTAAAACCCAACACACAGAGTGGTGTTTTCCCCCCAAACATCCATTGTCTACAATGGGATCTGAACTCACAGATTGTCAGCTTAAGAGTGGATATGTTATCTTGGCCAACTAGACCAAGAATTATGATGTTTATTTATTTATTTTTTTCATGTTGATCCTATACAAGAAAGGTCAAGAGACCTATAAACACACCAGTGCCACATGTGGGATGCAAATGAGGACTGAGATAGAAGTTTATTGATGTTTTAAGAACTGCAAGTTGTAGTTGTTTGGAAATACTTCATGAAGAAAGCTGTTCCAGAGGACAAAGGTGGATGGAATGAAATAGGAAGAGGAGAAGCAGGTTCAGAGCATTTGCAGTTGCACAGTAAAGGGATACTGGAAAGCTGCTGCTCTTGTATTAAAAAGTGCAACAGAAAGTGGACGAATGATAGTTGCCAATTCACTTGACCACAGAAGCAACTATGTAATGTAATTCATTTATCACCTAAAAAGACATTCACAAACATCCATTGTCTATACAGTGGGATCTGAACCCACAGATTGTTAGCTTAAGAGCGGTTATGTTATCTTGGCCAACTAGACCAGGATGGTCTAGTTGGTCTCACAGTGCTGAAACTCTGCATCTGTGAGATAGAGGCTGAAGTAAATCTGTAACAGAGGAATCAAATATGAGCCTAATATTCATCAGCATTTTAAGGGAAGTTTTGCCATATCCCAAACACATGAACAGTTTTCTAAGCATGGTTGAATTTGGACATAGGAGTTGGTTGGGTGTAAAATTGCTTCAAGAAAAGAGGAGGCTATTGATGTGATGTGTTTAAGCCAGGAGAGACTGAAGGTAAACATTAGTCCAACCAGAGAGATTTGATCTTGTCTGGTGATTTATGTCTTAATGAGAGTAAGGATAGGTGAGCTGAGATCTCTTTTGCAAGAGAAAAGTCAAGACTGTCTGTGCCTAATTAAAGGATAATATGAAGATCAATATTTAAGGCCCTGGTTGTAGATGATCTTGTATCCTGGGATTATCATAATCCTTCATAGTTTGTCAAATGAGTAGGATGAGTCGAGAGTACTATCATCTGAAAAGATGTGGATAGGAATACTGATGATTGTGATAGGTCATTTATGAACAGGAGAAAGAGAGTAGGTGATAGGACAGAGCCTTGAGGCACTCCAGCATTGATGGTGAAGCATTAAGAGAGCGAGCCATCACCATGACTCGCAAAAAACAACAAGAGAGAGAAAGCTGGCTACCCAATTACAGAGGAAGGAGACTAAAGGATGGCAATTTATTGCACAGCCAAAAGCTTTGGAAATGCCAAGGGTGACAGCACAAGTTCTCTGAACCTTTCCATGGCAAGTGTCTAGTGGTGGGTGATGTAAGCTACAAAGTAAGTTGTGTATCATGAATGGTAGAATCTGTACTGGTGATTGCTGATTAATTGATGGCCTCTAAGTAGTGGAGGAGTTGCCATTGATAACTTTCTCCATTATTCTGGAGAAGACTGAGGTGATGGCAATTGATTGGTAGTTTGATGAGAGACATCTATCATCCATTTTTGGAGTAGGATGGATATGGGATTGCTTCTATACATTGCAATAAGTACTAGATATGTATAATACATTATTGAGTTGATACACAATAGGTGCCAACTCTAGAGCACAAGGTTTGAGAACAGTTGAAGAGATATCATCAGGACTAGAAGACAAAAATAAACTCTCAAAAATTTGGCATTCTTAAATCTCTAATTCATAGAGCACATAAAGTTTGCTCTTCCCCAATAATCTTACAACAAGAACTTTCCATCATTAAAAAGTTAATGGAATCAAATGATTACAACTCCAATCAAATCCAACAGATACTCGACTCTTATGTTCCAACACCTACAGTTTCTTCAACAGTCTGCAGAGTTCCTATTCCGTACATTCCAGGAATCTCAGAACCTATAGGTAGAATTCTGAAAAAGTATCAATTGATTCCAACATATATTCCTATCAACAAAATTTCTTCTTTATTACCTTCTACAAAGGATAAACTGTCTTCTCTATCTTTGGCTGGTGTTTACCAAATACCTTGCGAATGCGATGTCTCTTATTTTGGACAAACTGGCCGTTCTTTGGAAAAAAGAATAAAAGAACATCAATATTATATTGATTATAACAAACCTCTGAAGTCTGGTCTGGCACAGCACAGTATTGACTCTATTCATAGTGTCCAGTGGGATAAAGCAGTTCTCCTCCATAGATGCAGATTCAAATACGAACGCTTATTCAAAGAAAGTTGTGAAACTATCTTACACCGACCAAATTTAAATAGAAATGACTGTATGTCTCTCTCAAAGATCTGGGAGACTTTTATCTTATGTAAAAAACCATTTATCTTAATAGATTAAATTTGTTATTTCTATTATTTCCTAGCACGTGGTAACAATTGTATTTTAATAGGTGATCCACCGAACGTTTTGCTTGTATTCCATTCCTATTACTGTTACAGATGCTGAAGATGTACTATTAATTTAGTATGAAATATCTGTCCTTTTACTAATTAAAGATATCACTGTGGTTTTTTACGTGTTGTTTATTATTTAATATACTAATAATACAACAGTGATTTTTCTAGATTTTGCAAAAGGTGTTTGAAAGAATATCACATGAAAACTACTGTTGAATTAAGGACTGGGATAGACAGTCAACTGATAGCAAGATTACAAGAATAAAAGCTACAAGAAGGCAAAAAAATGTGAAAAACTATATTTAAAATCCTATAAACAAATGCCAGCAAATTTATAAGAAACTTCAAACAGTCTCCTGATGTTGTATTTAGGCTTAAGTGCTAAATGAAATTCATATTATTAATAGCATTAATGGAACATGTGCACCAGAAATATTAAAGTGAGTTTCACAGCTTACACACATAACTAAAATTATACAGAATTTATTCAAAAACTCCAACATATTTCATCCAGTGTTATGTGATCGTCAGGGAGATAGACTGTTAACTACATTCAAAAGATGAATCAAAATAAGGAATCATAAATCACGAGTATATTAGCTTATATCGTGGAATAAATTATATATAATTTTTGTTACATGAGTAAGTTGTGAAACTTACTTTAATAAGAAATTCATATTATGGTTTAATGGACAGCACAAGGGATGAATTTATTCATTCCTTGTGCTGTCCATTAAACTTGAGAAGTAATGCTTCCACAGATGCAGTACTTCTCACTGAAATTAAAGTGCATTAGCCATGTGGTGCTGACTATGATAGCGATGGAGGTCTTTCTCTAGAGAGTTACCTTGTAAACTAATTTATTCCATACGTCTGCTGGTTAAATTAAGTTTAAAATGAACAGTGCTCTCTACTAGTGTGAAAATACAATTTTCTTTAAACACTTAAAAGCTGAAACTAACATTTAGCTGAAAAGAGAAAATTACAAATATAGTGCAAAGAGTGGAACATCCATGGATTTATTTCTGCTTCTTATCTAAGCAGGTTTGAGATTTCTGAATAATGGTGAATTAATAATAAAATATTTTTGAAATATCTTTCAGTCTGGAAGCCTGTTAAACTACTAGGTAGGAAAAAAAGCTTACAGGCCAGTCAGCAGTCCTCTTTGGAGGTCATAATAATAATAATAATAATAAACACACATATACATACATACCCAACCTGTGCAATGGCACATGCAAAGAGATCGGGACGTTGGTTAATGCAAGCTCCTACAAGCAGGCCACCATTTGATCCTCCATTGATTATTAGACTATTAAAAATTAAAGAACTATGAGATAAAATATACTCTTTCACTTCTTTTCTCAAATAAGATTAAAGATATTAAAGGGAACACATTACTTATAAAGTTATGAGAGAAGAGATTGTGAAAATGATGTATTACAATTTATTTTGCCAATTTCATCATTATTAGTTGATAGGATAATGGTTCATAATAGTAAAATAATTAATTCATACTATTAATAAAAAAATGTTAAGAGCATCTGTTAACTCATATATGCTATAATGCTTACATTTAAATGAAAAAAATAAATAAAAAATAAACAATAATAAATAATGCTTATATCTCTCCTTGAAAGCAAATATGAAAAAAAAAATGTTGCAGAAATAGGTGAATTCTATGTTTATTTAACTTGCAATTACTGCAGAACAGGATAAATGATATACGATAAAACTAATCTAGCAAGGCACAATAAAATTAGTTTTATGATAATAGAATAACAGTCTTATTGTATAATGAAATTTCATGTTTGTATATTTAAAGACTATTTAAATTAAAATTGATAATGTGTATAGCAGAAGCCAAAGATAATAGATGAAAGAATCTCTTTGGATCATAACTAAAATTTGGTAAATGTTAAAAAGTCTGATGAAATTTATACAAAGAAGAATCAGAACCTCAAATGGAATTTCATTCATGAATTCCTTCCGATTTAAACAGCACACTGATCTGATGTCACAGAGGCAAGGTATACTTTGTTTGTGCTTTCCCTTGCATGAACTAATAATTCATCATTTTCATAATCTACTTACACTTAATAATGCAGTAAGTTTCACTAATGTCAATATGTTTCATTTCAGAATACATCTGTTTATATTCCTGTATATTTATTCAAATATACCTTATCAAATAAATGTATACAAGAACCTCCATAGCTCAGTTGGTATAGATGAAGATCTTTGTTGTAAAGACCTGAGTTTGATTCCCATCCAAGGCGTGAGGAACCTTTTTCTGGTCTCTTTCGACTAAAGGAGGGTTAGTCGGTCTCAGACGTAGGTAGGGTTTTTTCACCTGGAAACTTGGGTTTTTCATCCCTGTGAACACATACATCTACAGTCATAAAAATTTGCCCCTCCTCAATGTTAGACTCTGCAACAAGCTGGTTGGGATTTTCCACAGTCACATAATCATATCGAACCCTCCGCCAAGTGGGATAAAAGCACTTTAAAGAGGAAGAAGAAAATCAAATAAATGTATACAATTCACAATTGAAATTCAGAATATTTCTAGACACACTTATCATGTCTTCCTTCTGGCAGTCTTTCCTTCACTGTTTACCTTAAGCCTACACACACTGGCCAATATATACACATAAACACCTACAACCACCAACACAAAAACTAAGTGTTATTAACACATTAAAAATAGGACTTTAAAGATTTCTCCAAAGAACAAGTGCTTAAGCATGAATTAAAAATTATCAAAAAAAAAATGGCTACAGCAAAAATACTATCAACAAAATTCTTCAGAAGAATGTACCTAATAATAAAAATAAACTAGATCACAATAAAACTGCAGCCATTCCATACATTAAAGGGATATCAGATAAACAGAATACCACACAAATACAACCTTAATACCACCTTTAAACCTCCTACAAAATTAAAGAACTTTTTCACCTCCTCCAAGCATTCCCCCCCCCCCCGCGGAGTATAATTGTATTCACTTGGTCAGACTATAATAAATTTAGTTTAATCCTTTATCCAAGTGTGTGCAAACAAAGTTTGTGCCTGAAGGTATCTTCAGGACTGAGGTAAGGTGGTACAACACCGGGCGACTCCTTGCAAAGGTGGAGCAAGCTACCAACACTTCGATATCAGTATCTCCCATAATGCAAAACACATCTCCTTGTGGATATGTATAATGTTATGCATTAAATGGGAAGGGCCACTACCCAGACTAGTTTTGACCTTTATTGAGGTCTCTTCAGTGGGAGCCAGACCCAAGTGAAGATACCAGGGCAGAAGCATTAGCAAGGTCATCTCCTCCTATAGGAGCTGCCAAACGGTGTGCTGGTAGCTTGCTCCACCTTTGCAAGGAGTCGCCCAGTGTTGTACCACCTCAGTCCTGAAGATACTTTCAGTCGCAAACTTTGTTTGCACACACTTGGATAAAGGAGTAAACTAAATTTATTATAATTGTATTCAGTGTACCTCATATGTAGATATATATATACACTATGTTCACAAAAGTATTTGGACACCTAGCTGCGGTAAAAAAAAAATGCATTTTAATTACATTTCTAGTACTAAATGGGACCACCTTTGAACTGAATGACAGCAACTGTCTTTTGGAGCATGCTTTCAAACAATTACTGATATATCGCAACAGGAATATTCTTCCATTCCTCGTGCAAAGCTACATCCATTGCTGATACTGATGACAGCGAGCAAATTTTGCATTCTAATTCATCCCAAAGATGTTTCATGGGATTGAGGTCTGGACTCTGAGCTGGCCAGTCCAACACTTCAACGTTGTTTTGTGGAAACCAGTCTGCATTAAAAACCTGTTCAGGCAGATATACTTTCTTCTTAATGGTGTCTGGAACTGCTTTCTAAAATTATCAAACCATCCTTTGCTGGTATTAAATATTCCAGCTTTAGATCCTTCACCTTCCTTTTGCTTTAAGTTGGCATATAATGACATCGCTTTTTCTCGAATCATATTAGTCTATACGTACACCTTTCTTTTCTTATAGCAATCCTACACCCACATAAAAGCTGCATTTTCAATACAAGATGAAATGGTATCTGCATAAAGTGCAAGGTTTATGCACCTGTTGCCATAGCAACAGCGACAACTTCATGAATTTCCTTTTTTTTTTACAATTTTTTTTTAAAGTTGGATTCATTTATCTTGAAATGGCTAGCAACTGCCAACCTCAATCAATGGTACATATCAAGCAATTCAACTTTTTAAAATTTTTTTAAAGTCATGACATCAACGTGTGATGTCATGACTTTTCTCTGCTTCTTGAGAGCACTTCCAGCATCACTAGTGAAACTTTGTATGGGTCTCATGATGTTATTCAAGGTTTACGGTATTGCACTAAACATGACGAAAAATATGTGAAATCACTTTCTACTGTGATAAGCAATTTACTGGAGAGAGGAACTGCTCACACAAAGATGTTTAGCATCACATGGTGTTTTAAGTGGATACTAGCAACACTTGAGCTCACTGCAATAGCAACAGGAGGTGGCAAGAAATTATGACAATAGTACTGTATATACTACAGTTAATTTTATACAGTAATGATTTAATACTTTATGTTTGTTTACATTTCTCTCGACTGAAAATGGCACGTGTATGGTCTGTAAGTGTTTGTGCGTATAAGTTTTGATAAAATTTTAACTTTTTATAATAGATTTGTGTATATTTTATGGTAGTAAATGATAAAATACACTAATATCTACATATGTTTTATGCAATCATTACATACCTAACTTTTTCAATATTTCTAGGCTATGTAATTTGTCTGCGAGTTTTTACAAGTGTCACAAATCTCAAAAAAAAAAAAATTTTCCAATATATTTATTGAAAAAAAATCAGTGTATAAGTGGATTTGTGTTGTTCAAGAATCAACTGTGTGTGTGTGTGTGTGTGTGTGTGTGTTTAATGTGATTTCCATTCACGAAAGGTTCTAGGCCTATTGTACATTAGTACCGTGAGTGTATTAAGGATTTTTTTTGTGTATTTTATTAATTTTATAATTTTTTTTTACATGGTCCAGAAGTCCTGTTCTAGAGACCAAACACTGAACATTTTCAAGCCACTTCGGGTCTCCAATAAGTGGGGTGATGGTATCACACCAGGCAATGAAATTCATCTTACAAATAAAGACACAAACATCCATGACCACAGTGGGATTCAACCAGAACCTAGTGGTTGGAGAGTGGACTGGATGCACATTTCCTATTTGAAAAAAGAAACATAAATGATACATTAAATTTAATAACTACGATAAATCAGGCTTTTTATGATTACATCCTGAATACTCTATATAGAATTGACTGGAGTACTTTCCCATTAATGACATAGCAATGATGGATTTCGGTATACTGAGATGGATAGCAATATCATCGCACAAAAAATTACATCACACCAAAACTTATGAGTGCAAATTTAAGGAGGCCTGTGAAATTCTAATCAACCACCCTAATCTTAACAATAATGATGGTCTAAAAATCCTAAGAATATAGATAGCACATATTCTACCCACATAACCTTTTGTTCTAAGAGGTCGTTATAAATTATAATTAGGACTGTAGTACTCCAAGATCTTAGCCTTGATATAACAAACACTTATGTTAAATTACTGATTAGGCCATCAATACTGCTATATTAAAAGATAAAGATAATTCAAATTTGTTCTCTGACCATATTATAGAAAATAGGATTAGTTTTGATATAGGTTGTTTTTCCTACTAGAGGTCAGACTAGTAGAATAATGATTGATCAAATCCCTGTCACTTTGGCATATTGTTTCAGATGTAATGCATGCTTGTCTCTATGTGTGTATATTCAAGATGATGACCTTAATATGAATATCAAAACATTAGGAAATTAATATATCTTAAAAATTAAGG
Organism: Typopeltis vanoorti; assembly: GCF_054136105.1. Classification (NCBI taxonomy): domain Eukaryota; kingdom Metazoa; phylum Arthropoda; class Arachnida; order Uropygi; family Thelyphonidae; genus Typopeltis; species Typopeltis vanoorti. The sequence continues at coordinate 93,086,729 of NC_143554.1, forward strand.
AAACAACTACCATGTTAGAGTAAAACTTCAGTTTAATATAAATAATGATGATTAGGGTCATCATCTGGAGTATACATACATATATATCTACAAAGAAACAAGCAGCACTGCAATCTATGTGGTATGCAAAGGTTACTGGTCAACCGTTAAAAGTATTGGCCTGACCTCTGGTGAAGAGAGAAAAATAAACACATCAGACTACAACTGAAGTCTTACTCTAACACGGTAGTTGTTTCCATAATTTTAAAATGTATTCTGATCACTGTGTAAGCACGAAGGAAAGGTAGTAATTTATCAAAATGAATCAAATTTACCTTGTTCTTTCCTAATTTCAATGCACCTCCAAATCAAAAAAATTAGAATAAAAAAATGTGTTTGCATAGAAAATTATTACCAAATATGAATTATGAATTAGCATCTTATAAATCTACGTATACTGTGTAGATTATATAACCATGCAAACACATAAAAATGTAATATAAATTATAAGAAAAAATGTCATTTGAAAACATTCACAAAAATTAGAGTCAAAGGTAAACAATGTGATAATTAGTACTTTGTTGCATCCCCCTTAGCCTTTATGACCATTTGTAAACAGTTGGGCATATTATTTACTAGCAGTTCAGTTTTTTTTTTATTATCAAAACATGTCCATATGGTCTGCAGACTAGAAAGAAGTTTATTTTTTCTCATGGGACAACTTCTTGAACACGTTTCTTCATAATCCCCCTACAAATTCTCAAAGGAGTTTACTGGCCAAGGAATTACATTAATTTGCCTTTCTTTGAGCTATCTACTAGTAGTCTTGGAAGTGTGACAAGAAGCTAAATCTTGCTGAAAAGGAAATCACCATCACATAATTCTTCTGAGGCCAGTAACAAAGTGCTCAAGAATTTCTTATACACTTTGGAATTAAATCTTTCATACACAATACACAGCCTACTTGGACCCTCTGCATACAGAGCATTTCATACATTTTTTTTTATCAAATGCTTCTTGCTTAAAATGGCAAACATGTATCCCTTGACGACCATGGGACACAGAAAACCTACTTTCTTTGCTAAAAAGTACCTTTTCCCAGTCCTCTTTACCCTAACAGTCATTGTTTACACCATTGCACTCTAGCTGCCTTTTTAAAACTCAATTTGTGAAGTCATCTCAAGATCGTAGATTTAAACGCATTCGCACCTCATTCTTTCCATCTCCTATGAAAATACCTTACACTTCGGAAGCAGTTTTTCTTAACGATATTCTTCAATCTCCTCTCATCTTTTGATGTAGTTATTACCTTTTGACCACTATTTCAGTGATTATTTCAAAAAATCCAGTTATTAGAATACTGTCTCAATACTCCACTTACGCTTTCTCAAGAATATTTCAATTCCTAAACTGTTGAGTTTGGCCTTCTTTGTGTAGAGACACTATACAAAACTTCTTAGCTTCCGATATATTACTCATTCAACACATGTTTAGCAAATGAGTAACTGAAACCTACGTGCAAAAGACTGCTCACACACGAGTCAGTCCCACAGCTACTGAAATATATTTTTATGCTCTCCTCAAAACCAGTTCAAAAAAATTGGATTATTCTAATATTTTGAACCATGTTAAAAATATTCACAATACATAATTTTGTGAATATTTTCAACGTTGTCGACTTACGACCGACTTCTGTTCTGGCTGACAGGTCGTAAGTCAATCTGGTCGTATGTCGGCCATATATTTATTAACAGTATTCTTTAACCTTTCTAATCTTTTAAATTTATAATTACGTATATTGTACATAATGTGAAAAATAATACTGTACATACTGTACTGTAAACACAAAAATACAATCTAAAATTAATGTAAAAATTAATACAAATGAAATTTACAAAATCAATTTTTAATCTTTGCTTGTGCTGGGTTGTGGATCATCAGGGTCATGTTCTTGGGTTGAGGTCGGAGATGAGGAACATGCTGAGCTTTGTTTGGACAGTTTGTTTCTTTTTTTCTTCATATATCTCACGATAACAACGCACAGCACCTTGAATGATACGTTCAACCTTTGTGAATCGTTCGACATTAGGGTCCATTGCTTCGAAACTGGCGAGAGTTTTATTCAGTTGTGAAAAAGAATCTGATAAACTCTTTGCAGTGAATTTCTTTTGTGGCTCCTCTTCTTCCTCTCTCGCTTTTTCTTCTGACACTCTCTGTGCTTCCAATTCAATCAACTCTTCATCCGGAAGTTCTTTTATTTCACAATCTAGCAACTCCTCTACGTCTTCTATTTCAAATTCTAATTTAAGATTTTTTGCAAGTTTAACTATTTTTTCTGTAATCACTTCCAGTTCCTCTCCTTTTTCAAATCCTTCAAATGTATTCACATAACATTTTAGACACTTTTTCCAAATTCCCAACATACAATTCTTTGTTACACATTCCCATGCGGTCGAAATATTCTTGATACACTGAAGAATGTTGTACTGCTTCCAAAAAGTCTCGCAAAGATAAATCAGCATCAGAATCTATCGCTTCGATGGCTTGTGCGAATATCGTTCTGAGGTAGCGAGCCTTGAATGCTGAAATAGCACCCTGATCAATGGGTTGAATGAGAGCGGTTGTGTTAGGTGGCATAAAAACCACTCTAACATCATGTTGAAGGTCGTCCAGGTGAGGAGGGTGGCCAGGGGCATTGTCCATAATCAATAAAATCTTGAAAGGGAGGATAACTCTCCACACAATATATTCACGAGCCTGGGGAATAAAACAGCTCATGAACTAGTCTTCGAACAGTGCTTGAGCCATCCAAGCTTTAGGGTTTGGATGGTATTAAACAGGCAGCGTGTGCTTGTTGATGTGCTTAAATGCACAAGGGTTTTCTGAACAATAAATGAGAAAAGGCTTCAGCTTAAAACCCACGGCATTCCCACTAAGCAACAAAGTCAACCGATCCTTAAAAGCTTTGAATCCTGGCATTGTTTTTGCTTTTTGGTGTATGTACATACGATTAGGCATGCATTTCCATTGCAAGCTGGTTTCATCTACGTTAAATATTTGTTCCGGTAGATAACCTTCTTCTTCTTTGATTAAAGAGTCGAAACTATCAATGAATTTTTGGGCTTCATCTGCACTTCCTGCTTCTCCTGTGACATGTCCATTATGCAAAGCAAATACTTTTTTAAAACGCTTAAACCATGTACTAGCCTGAAAATCTTCTGCGTAATTGTCTCTGGCACGTGATTTTAAACTATGAAACAGACTTCTAGCCTTTTCTTGCACTGTGCAAAGGCTCATGGGTAAATTTTTCTGTATTAAATCTTCCATCCACATAAACAACAATTTCTCAATTTCGTGGATGGGTCCCTGTCGTTGTTTGGTTAAAATTATAGACTTCATAGGTGCAGAACCTTTCACAGCTTCCTGAATTCTTTCTTTGTCCTTAAGTATCGTCGATAACCATGGAATGTGATAACTTCAAGTCACGTGCTATCGTATTCACTTTCTTTTCGCCTTCATACTGTTATATATTCTTTTTCTATATTTTTGTCCCTTTTAGCCTTTAAGGTTAGTCTATACTTAACTCGTTGTTCTCTTAAATCTTTCCCCTTTTTAACAAGCAAAATCTTTGGCCGGTCTTAAGTTTAATCACGTGTAGGATATTTAATGATTAGGGCTTTGTCCTAGAATGAGACACGGCCATTAACCATATCTTCTGAGACAGTCCACCTGATAAGCATTGACAAATTTATATTTTTAACTGCACCAGCCAATACCGAGGATAGATGAGACTCTTATCCAGGATGGCTCTCTCAGAATGACACACAGTAACTAAACTACAGTAAATTTCTAACTTCTGTTCACTATATTCTTGCATGCAGTCGTGGTCCGCTTTGTTAAATTATACACGTGGGTTCTTCCTGCTTAGTTCGATAATAATTTTATGAGTGGCTGTTTGAATTCATATACTAAACCAGATCAGGCAGGTACTAAGAAACATATTTATTAATTAAAGAAATGATACAAGTCTTATTTCAACACAATCTGAATCAAATTTTAGTAAGATCTCTGGTTCATACTACTAACGAAATACATGAACAAATTTGCTTGGACCACCTCTATATGTAAGCTAACATTATCTCATCACAAGTTATCACACATTCTACACTCATGTGGGTGACTCACCAGTTATATCACTTAACACAACACAATTAATTCATACAAATTAAATAGAGCCTTTCTAGGCAGACAGTTCTCAAACAAAGATGGGTCTATGCCAAGTTGGAGGCAGTTCCTAAAGTTCCATATAATAAGTCCACTACACAAAATGTTCTTTGGAAAACACACGATTCCTTAACCGTGAATACATAATACAAGCGTCTACATTACCGTCTTTGAAATGATACTCATTCCTTTCTTCTGCCTTGTCTGGGCATCAAGGCTTCTTCTCAGTCTGCTACTCGTCTGGTCACCTTCGACAACTGTATGGCCAGGTTCTCAGCGGGAAGGGCGATATGGCTCAGGAACTTAGCCAGAAGGACAGTATCTACTTGGTTTTTCCATCGCACAATATAGCATAGCTATCCTAGTCCAAGGAAATAGCTAGTTCTATTCCTTACGCTGCGGCAGACGACTCATACCTTCCATGGCCGGCCTGGAACTTCTCCGTAGGTGCGGACTCGACCAATGTCCGAGAGGTCAGGAAACAGGAACCAAAAAAAGCCTCGAGTGGGGGTTGCTTGACCTTTTTGTTTTCATGCTCTTTCCGGCGTTTCTCGTATATCGCGATGCCTGCCAACGCGGTCATGTGGGTTTTCATCACGCCATCCAGCTCCTTCCACTACATCGCACGTGCTCTTGGCGCGTTTTCTTAGAAAGCGCTCTAGTCTTTCTTTCTCATAATTTCTCCCCTACTCCCGGCACACGTAACACTGGACAATCAAAAGGTGACCCTTGGACTCTGGCTTACAGATTTTGCTATCTCATGACACATAAAATGGGGTTCTTAAATTAATTCAATACATTAAATAATTTCTCTATCAGACCCTTATACATAACAGGTAAGGTCTTACAATTTTCTTTCATTTGTTATATAATTTCTTACTCCTATCTTAGTGTTATATACATATATATACATTTCCAGTTTATAGCCAACACACCACATTCTCTGCCTATTTTCAAAGAAAGTTATTCCTGAATAAATAAAAAAAATGGTAATTCTTTTTCTTGGGTTATTCAGGACACAACAATACTTCTGGATAACTTTCATTTTACACTCTAAATCAATAGTTTTCCTTGAATTCTTAGCTGGCGTATCTGTAGATGAAGGCATTTTCCTTTTACTAGACATTTTATGGGGTAGTATTTCAGTAGAATTTTGATTAATACACCACACGCAACAGATGCTTGAAAGCGACTGAGTATATGTGAGAGATAGTTATCGTACAATAACTATCATATCCCATAGTTACTGTACGTGCAGTTGCGTGATTTATTATTAATTTATTCATTAATTATTATTTTTTTTTTTTTTTTGTGGTCGTAAGTCGACAACCAGGTGTAATTTATATTACATTTTTATGTGTTTACATGGTTATATAATCTACAAAGTATGTAGATTTAGATGATGCTAATTCATATTTGGTAATAATTATTTTCTATGCAATAAATTAGAATTGCAAATATCATTCAACACATTTCCTTTGATTATTCTAATTTTTTGATTTGAAGGTGTATATTTTATTTATACTAAACTGCTACAAATTAGAAAATAACTGCAACATCATGTTGAAAAACACATAATAAAATATCAAAATCACTGACATAATCTCACTTTGCAAAATTTTAAACATATCTGGATGATTAGTCATTATGAAAGAAAAAAAATCTATCAGGTTTGCCATTTCCTCTCTTGTTAAATTCCTTTTCATTAAAACAGTAACTTAATGATTACATAATTGCAATGCAAAATAAATAATTGTACTATTTTACATTTATAACTAGCTATTCAAAAAAATGTTAGAATTCAAATATTCAATTTAATTGCTAATTTTAATATGATTTAGAATTTCCAAATATAATGTTCATGTAGCTTCTTTGAATATACTGAACAACTCAAATATTATCCATCACCAATGCCTAATTAATTATTAGTTACGATAAAGAGCCAAGAGGCTATTTTTTTCTGGTGGCGTAAATTAAGTTAAGGGGATAATAAATCCCTCATTATTTTAAAGCCGGATACGAAACTCAGAGATCGAAATCTAAGAGTTTCCGAGTTGCCCTAGTGTTGTACTACCCAGGTGTTGACTTACGCTTGGACTCGCCGATAGTTCTTCGGCATGAAACTTAGATTTTGATCACCGAGTTTCGTATCTGGCTTTAAAATAATGAGGGATTTATTATCCCCTTAACTTAATTTACGCCGCCAGAAAAAAATAGCCTCTTGGCTCTTTATTGTAGTAATAATATATGGGTACACCGTTCTGGCAATTCGTATAGTAGGGGTATGTAAATTTGTTTCACTTAAACCTTGATATTATCCAGATCTACCTACTCACTGATGAGACCTCAATAAAGGTCAAAACCGGTCTGGATAGTGACCTCTCCTCATCATCATCAAATTCCTGCTGTGTACCCTCAAGGGGTGTACAGGATATGATAGTACTACATGAAAAAAATTACAGCATTACTAACTTTCAGATTTGTTCCAGTAGCTGACTTTTCACTGTTCGCCCTGGTTCCCTGGCGAAAACAATGGGGGCCTTGTTTAACCGGGCGACGCCCCAGCCAGCATGAAATTTTGTCATGTCGTACCATCATTTTTTATTTTGGTTTAACCAATAAGAATACAATTTGGTCGGCTAAATCCCAAATTGCCAGCCCATCCTCGTTTGTTCAGTATCGAAGTAGATACCCAACAGTGTGCACCACGAGAATGTGAGGATTGGACATTAGGTCAGACGCCCTGGTCAGTTTTCCGCATTCCTTTAAAGGCTATGTGGAGGTCTCCTCTCAGTTATACAGCTTTGACACTTCAGCACCCTCCATAATGTAAAACAATAATACATCTCCTAGGAGCTGTGTTTTACATTATGAGAAAATATTAAGGATAGTGCTGGAGCTTGCTCCACCTTTGCTCCAAGTTGCCCTGGTGTTGTACTACCCAGTATTGACTTACGCTTGAACTCGCCGATAGTTCTTTGGCATGAAACTCTTAGATTTCGATCTCTGAGTTTCATATCTGGCTTTAAAATAATGAGGGATTTATTATCCCCTTAACTTAATTATTAGTTAATTTACTTTTTTTGTACTGAAAACAATTATAATTAAACAAAAATGCAAGCATAGAGACAAGTAAAATAAGAGTTATTTTCCCTCACTTATAAAATGATTTCACATTTACCACTCTTACATAACAATGGTAAAGGCCAAGTGTACATAACAGGAGATAAAATATGGAACCTCTAAGAATATAGGTCAGGCTAGAAAGTTGCTGGTCATTTCAAATAAATGTCACCAGACTGTGGAATTAAAAAAGAAGTAAAGGTTTATAAGTTATATAGTATGAGGTAGAATTTAACTAGTTAAAAGCAAATAACAGTAATTTATATTGTTTGGTTGCCATACAGATAAGACAATGCATAGCCAATGCAGATTCACTGATGCATTTTTCAAAATTTACTAATAATTAATTAGGCATTGAAGATAAGTAATACTGAAAATCACTGTTGCTCCATGTTCAATAAAGCTTTGCTGAACAAATCTAAAATTTAATCTTACCTTTTGTTTGAAGTATACTTATTATTTATTACATATTCAGCAGCTGCCTGGAAATCATCAAACACATTCTGCTTATTTAGTAGCTTTCCATTATCATGCCACATCTCTCCATATTCCCTGTACAAAAGAACAAAATAACTTTTTCACACTCTGCAATCAGTATATTAAAAAAAAAAGTAAAAAACAGATTTTTTACTTATTGTGGACATTCAATTAGGACCCAAGTCCATTTACACTGGCAGTGATGAAGGTAGAAAAAACACAATATAAATGGATTTGCTTGAAAGTAAACAAGATATTTCAGGCTGAATATAATAGTACATCGACAGAGTAGATAAATAAAAAATATAAAGAGAATACAACTGGTTAACTGATAAAGACACAAATGCTATAGGATAATTGAAATAGGCATAACTGTAAAAATTAATTACATTTGTTAAGAATGAGAATCCTCCAAACTTTAGAAATAGATCATCATTCTAATTTAAATCAGAGATTTGTAACAGGCTTCAGAGCTCTTTTTAAATGGACAATTTGTGTTGACAGAATGCTGAGAGAGCCCAGACTTGTGATTCAGTAATGGATATGTTCAAAATATAACAGATAATATTCATAGAGAATATGATAAATACCAGGAAAAGACAGAGGTTTATTTTAATGGCTGGTGGTAAACAATATAGATTATTATGAACCTATATCGAGACGTATATCCAAACCAACGGCAAAGTGCCAAAGGTTTGGAAACAGCTCAATATACAAAAATAAGAATGCTATCATGGTAACCTCTATTATGGTAGCCTGAAGTGCAGACCTATTTTTATAAACATTTAATTGTACGTGGACTTGAATGAGAGAAGTTCTTATAAAGCTGCAGGAAAGGGAAAAAAAGAAATATTGTATGTACCTAATGGTGAGGACAAGTTTAGGGTAAACACTATTAGATATTTGGGAAAGGCACCCTGCATTTCAATAGTGAATGAAGACTGCTGATTTGTTGTATACAAAAAGAAGGAAAGAAAGAAAACAGGGTAATTATACATAACAGTCAAGGAAAATCACCTACCAGTTAGACATTCACCATCCATACTACAGTGAAATTTGAATCAAAGCCTGTTAAGTGAAGTCAGAAATGCTACCTACTTGCCAAAATTCATTTTCAGGACGTGGCCAGAAAGCAAAAAATCATCCATGTTTCAGATCCAGAAGGAAGGTTGGTGATGAATGGTGAAAAACAAGGTATTATCCAGAAGATTTAAATAATATTTTTTTAAAATTTATTTTTAATATCTGGTCCCCACACGAAAGGCCACATGATCTATAGCACATTATTGTCATGTGTGGGCAAGAGGAATAGAAAAAAAAAGCAGAATCTGTTCACATTTTGCTCGAACAGCTGAGGTTTGAATCTTTGAGGAAGGCAGAGTGGGGGAGACTTCCAAAGGACAGAAGTAGATGGAATGAATGAGGAGGCAGTGAAGTTGGTTTGGTGAGTTTCAAGATGGACTGTAAAAGGGTGTCGGTTAGCAGTGGCTCTTGTGTTAATGATTTTGGAGGAGAGTGGGGGAATAACAGTGGCCGATTCAACAGATCACTGTCCTGAAAGTATCTGTAGAAGAGATACAAAGCAGAAACTGGACATCTCTCTCTCTCTCTGTGTGTGTGAGAGAGAGAGAGAGGGGGGGGTTGTTAATTAGCCAGATTGCTCTCTACTGGACAGAATTGAGCAATCATAGAGAGGATTGTGGTGCGCCATTCCAAATATGGGAGCAATATTCCACGGCTGGGCAGATTAGATTTATTTAAGCTTTATATAGAGTTAGCAGCTGTGAAGTAGTGTCTTGTGCGAAAAAGTACACCAAGTTTTTTGGTGGCTGCAGAAGTTATAGTTGTGCCAGGAAAGATCTGAGGTGTAGGTCAGTCTGAGAAGAGAAATCTGATTGTGATTGGATATCTCAGTATTACTGAAGGTAAGGAGGAGGCAATGCGAGCTCTTTCTTGCGAGAGATCAGACAGAACTGAGCTTTAGTGTCATTGAAGTTTGTAAGGTTGTCCTTCCCCCACTGAGATATAGCTAGGAGATCTGAGTCCAGGTTGCTGGTCATGGTAGATCTTGAGGAATCTAATATCTGAGCACTACAAGGTTTGTCGAATGAAAAGAAGAAATGGAGCATACTGTCATCAGCAAAGCTATGAATAGGATTGGAAGTCTGAGAGAACAGGTCATTTATATACAAAGGAAGAGAGTGGGTGAAAGAACAGAACCCTGAGGTATACTCTTGCATTGGTGTGGAAAATCTGAAGAAAGTAAACCATCCACCATGACATTTAGTGAGCAATCAGTGAGAAAGTTGGCTATCCAGTTGCAAAGTGAAGAAGGCAGACCATAGGATGGCAATTTGTTAAGTAGGCCCCTGTGCTAAACCCAATCGAATGCTTTTGAAATGTTGACGGCAACCACATGAGTCTCCAAATTTCTCTAGGGCCTGAGTCCAGAGGTGGGTGGTGAAAGCAAGATTAGCTGTAGATCACGAGTGGCAGAAATCCATACTGCTGGTCACTGATTAGTTGGTATGTCTCTAGATGGTTCAAGAGTTGGTTGTTGATGAACAGAAGTGAGAGCAATTAGACGGTAGTTCATTGGTTGATTTTTTTCACCTTTCTTTGGGATAGGATGGATGCTGCCTGTTTCTATGTTATTGGGTAGATGCCAGTTGAATAGGATAATTGAAAAGGCAATACAGGATAGGTGCTAATTCTGGGGCACAATTTTTTAATGCAATAGGTGGGATACCATCAGGACCAGATGCCTTGTTTGTGTTCAGGTTATTAAGGATTCTTCAGATTCTTTTGTCGGAAGACTGTGGGAAACATAAAAGGAGCTGTTCTTTGTGGAGTGGAGGGAACTTTGCCCAGGTCATCAATGTAAGACTTGAAAGAGAGTGGTATTGTTAGTCACTTCACCAAAAGACAGTACCATCTGGATGTGAGAGTGGTGGAAACCTTGACAGGCAGAAGTTGTGCCCAATGGCCTTGGCAAGGGACCAGAAGGAGCGACTGCCATTTGGTCAAGAGGTAAGTTTGCAGCATTTGGCCCTTTTAAAGTCTGATTTGAACTTCAGACTCTTTTACAACTGTTTGAGAGCTGCAGAGTGGGCACCTAGAGTTTTGGTCTTGAGCCACTCGTGGTAAGTAGAGGTTTTTCTTTTACAGCATTGGCACACTTTTTTTTTGAGAACCAAGGCTTGGATGGTGGATGAGAGTTTGCAGTGGAATGAGGGATGAAAGCCTTCATTCCTCTGAGGATGATGTCTGTTATTCAGTCTAAAGCAGTAGTCAGACCATGGGAAGGAAGAATAGAAGTCACGGAGGTCCTCCTAGTTGGCATCACCCTTGTAGTGCAAAAGGACACGACACTGTGAAATGGTGGATGAAAGTAGTTTTGTGGCAAAAGAGACTTGTATGAGGTTGTGGTCCAAGTTACCAAGAGGAGAACCAACAACCTGGAATGGGAGCTTGTTAGGAAGAGGTCAAGTGTATTGGCAATTTGAAGGGGGATGTCAAGTATTCTGGTCAGAAGATTGAGGGAGAATAGAGAAATATCCTTTATTCTTATTGACCAAATTAGGAGGAAGGGGGTATAGAGGACTCCCTGTGGTTTACAGATTTCATTCTTTCAACTAAAGTAACCCGAATGAATATCAAATTCAAACATACTATGTAATTTGATCACGTTTTATAATAATGTTATGTTTGAGTTGGACAAGGGACATGATATGATATATTTGGACTTTGCTAAGACATTTGACATGATACAGCATGGAAGACTGTTGCACAAACTGAAGTATATGGGATTGGATAATAAAATCATAGTTTGGATAAGAGGATGGATGACTAACAACTCTCACCTATGAACATAAAATACAGTACATACTACTAGTACTATGGATGAGCTAAGGACTACATAATTCAGGACCATTACACTGGAAATAAAGCACAGAACATTTTCAAGCACTTCAGGCCTCCACATAAAGAAAGGACAACAGTGTTGCATCATTCAATGAAAGTTATCAACACAGAAACACTCACAAATATTCATTCCATAGCAGGATTATTTGAATTCACACTTGGAGAATGAAGACAACATCCACTCTGCAAACCAAGACCCAGCAATGTCAGCTTTTACAACAGGTTTAAAAGCAGTCTCAAGAGCTAATAAAATAGTCAAAAAAAAATATTTTGTACAACATGGATGTTACAGATAAACTGAATCGTGATGCATTACCCTCTTATCGAATTGTGGAAGAAAAAAAAAAAAGTCCAATTTCAAGAACATCTATGGAAGGTAGACATGATCTATAATGCCAGTATGTAAACCACATAGAACAATTTGCTAATAAATATTTATTTAAACTTGACTAGTTTCATGAAATACAGATGTATGATGGACTGGGTTATTTAGTTTGTAAATAAATCCTGTATTTTTTTTTAATGCAATATTGTCAGTAGCCAATGTATGGCAGAACAATGGTGGCAAAGACATCATTGTTAGGTGATCTGTACAGTGTAATGTGTGTGTGTGTGTGTGTGTGTGTGTGTGTGTGTGTGTGTGTGTGTGTGTGTGATGTATTCAATGCAAAAATTACAGTATTTATGGAAAGAGAGTGAAACTGGTGAACAAGTGTATTCAAGTGCTGTGAGTGCCAGTTAAGTGGCAAGAATGAAGCAAATATTATTAGAGTAGACAGTATCGACAGTAGAATGAAAATGTTAATACTGATTAATGTTGAATGCGTGGTTGTGGAAATACAGGTTTACGTAACTGACTTAAGTAGTGTGATTGCATGTTATCCTTCAAAGAACAAAGCGTGAAGTCAAAAAGTTGCAGAAGCAGCAAGAGATTAGGGCTGAGATGAGAAAGAAGCAAGTGGTCTGAGGTAGAAATCAAGATCATGCAAATAAACAAGAAAAACAAGGTAAGGAGAAAATTATATACAGAGACTATGGTCAAAGTAGTACTTAATGAAAGTGTAACAAAATCATGTTTCCCTGGTGAAAAAATTAATGATATTAGTCACAGCATCTTGATGGGGAAAAAAAAAAAAAAAAAAAAGATAAGGCAAAAGAACTAATTGTCTTGGTTGACACTAATGATCTGAGAGGTGAGAAGTATTCTATGAGCCAGTTGTTGGATGAAGCAAAAATGAAGAGTAAGAAGATGAAGTTCCTAAGTCTCTTGCTGCTATGATAGAGGTGAACTAAGGAGGGGGGGGAACTGATAGCAAACGAATCAATACACAGGTTATGCAGAAAGAATGATGTATAATGTAGTTCTTTGTTATATTATGTAACTTTTCTTTTAGGACTTGCAACCTGTGGACCTATGGTTTGAGTTTGACGAAAAGAAGGATTTGTATAATGACAATGGACTGCACCTAAATAGTTTTGTGTTAAATGTCGAGAGAAAGAGAGAGAGAGAGAGAAATTTGCACACTGAGCATGCTGAAGCACAAATTCAGGAAAGCTTAAGGTGGATGTTAGGGTGGAAGTTAGGGTGAATGTGTTTGAAAGCACCAAAAAGGTGAATCAGTGGTAAAACAAACAACAAGTGCAGAATCTAGTCTCTCAAGCAAAAATATTGAATAGGGTAGTCAATTCAGAAAGTAAAGGTGGTTGTGGACCTAAAGGGAACTGCAGTTTTTATATACTAATGCCAGAAATATTCAGAACAAGAGTGAGGAGTTTTTGGCATTGGTTAGTGCAACCTCGCCAAAAGTTAGGCATTAGTGAGACTTGGCTAACAGCAGATGATGTAGTTACAGGAATAGAATGTGAAGGGTATTTTCAGGGAAGATAGTATTAGGAGAGGGAGTACTGCTGATAATAGCAGATGAATTGTAGCCTGAGGCAGTCTGGTGTGAGATCAAGGCCAATAAGACAAAATATATGGTTGTTTGCTACTAAAGGTTGGGGGGGTTCTATGGATGATTTGGAAGACATGCATCAGCAAATTAATACAATGAGTGCAGGTTGTGTGATTATTATGGGAAACTTCAACAAGGGATATAGAGTGGAAGGAAGAAATATCACATGGCAGGAAGGAAATGAAATTTATAAACCTACTGAAAGAATTATTTGAAGCAACATGTAATGGAAGGGACTCACAGGGCGCAAGATTATGGACCTGTGATCCATACTCTTAGGGATAGCTCACCTGATCCATAGGATCAGGTGAGCTATTCCTAACCAAGGTGGCCACATTGTCCCCGCTTGGGAAAAGTGACCATGCAAACTTGACTTGGGAGATTGTAAAACATGAGGAATATTCTGTAAAGAAGGGATATATGTGGAACTAAAAGGCAGGAAGGTAATTATTACAAGCTTAGGAGGAAGCTTGAAGCCATGCCATGGCATAAAATCCTGTAAGGGAAGGATGTTAGTAATGCATGGAGGATAGTTAAGGGGAGATTTAGAGGAAGTAATATTAAATTGTATATCTAAGGTAAGGAGAGTTAATCAGGTAGACATTAGAAGGATGAGTAATGTCATTAAGCATGACTGCAGAAAAAGAAAATGCTGTGGAGAGTATATAAGGAAAAGATGACCAGCAAACTCATGAACAGTGCAAGAGTCAGGCAAGAAGGTGACCAATGATATCATCATAATCATTAAACTCCTGACATGTACCTTCAAGGGGTGTAGAGGATATGTTAGTACTACATGAAAAATTTACATAATTACTAACTTCCTATCTACAATTTTCCTCCAAATCAGTCTATTACTTGTCAAGACTCTAATATTATCATTTTCAGATCTTATATTTCTATCGTCTAAGACACATTGTAAAGTATCAATCCACATATATCTTGGTCTTCCTCTGGGTCATTTTCCTGCCAACCTGGCAGAGAACACTTGTTTTGCTAATCTTTCCTCACCCATTCTGTTTAAGTGACCATAACATCTGAGATTAGCTTTGCTAACGCATTCCTGGATGCTGACAATGTCAAGCTCTTTCCTAATATCCTCATTTTTAATATCATATTGCCATTGATGCCATCTGTTCATGCCTATAATCTTTCTCAGGACTCTCATATTTGCGGTCTCTAGTGTTTGGTCAAGTGTTTTACTTCTGACCCAGCTCTCAGATCCATAAGTTAAAACTGGTTTGAACACTGTCTTGTATACAGCTAATTTAGTGTTCCAACTAATTTCTCTCTTATTCCATATGAATTTATTCAATTGACTTCCCACCATACCAGCTTTGTTGATTCAGTTGTCTATTTCCATATTAATTTACCATCTTCAGTAAAAATCGTGCCTAAGTAGCTGAAATGTTTTACTTGTTCCACAGGTTCCCCATTCACAACACAGTTGACATTTTCAACAATTCTACCTATTTTCATTGTCTTTGTCTTTTTAATGCTGACCTTCATACCATATCTATTACAAGAGTTATTCAATTTAGTCAGGGAATCTTGCGCTCTTGTAGTGGATTTATTTAGAAGTATAATATCGTCTGCATAAAGCAAAGAGCTGACATTAACATCTCCAATTCTGATATCATGTGTAATATCACTTTCCTTCATAATGTGATCCATATAGATAACGAATAATAGAGGGGATAATGTACATCCTTGTCTCACACCAGATTTATCATTAAAACCATCTTCCTGTACTTCCTTCAATTCTAACTGCTGACTGACAATTCAAATAAAGACTAAGTATTGCATGATATAATGCCCCATGATATAATGACACCATAAAACTGTAGCATATTGAATAGCCTCTCTTTTGGCACCTTGTCATATGCCTTTTCCTAATCGACAGAACTTAAATACAGATCTTTGTTATATTCCCATGATTTCTCCACTATTTGTTGTAAAGTGAAGATCTGATCCTGACAGCCTCTATTTGGCCTGAATCCAGCTTGTTCTTCACCAAGCTTTTCTTTCACAATTCTTCTCAACCGTTTTCTCAAGTATACTTGCATAGATCTTGCCAGGAACATTCAGTAGGGAAATACCTCTGTAATTCTCATATTCAGTTTTATTTCCCTTTTTGTATATGGGTACTATGAGAGCTCTACTCCAATCATCGGGAATTTGTCCCTCTGTCCAGACATTCAGAACTATGCAGTGCAGCCACTGTAAGACTTTTATACCACCATACTTCAGCATTTCTGGTCGAATATCATCTACTCCTGCTGCCTTTCCACATTTCAGACTTTTGATGGCTTTTTCTACTTCAAGTATGGATATGTATTCCTGATTGCATGCCTGGTCAGTGTTTTTTATCACTGTGCTGTCATCACTGCTTGTTTCATTTAGCAATTTTTCGAAGTAATTACTCCATACTTCAAGGATATCTTTTTCTCCTGTTTTCATGTCACCTTTATCATCTCTAACTCCTTCTACAGCACTCTTTCCTCTATTTCTAAGCTTCTTCAACAACCTCCAGAATATCTTACCACCTTCTTGATATTTATTTTCTATGTTCTTGCCAAAGTCCTCCTATGACTCTTGTTCAGCTAGTTTTACACGGTATTTTGCTTTCTTACATTTGTCTCTGTATTCTCTAAGAGCAAAAGCTGACTTATTTGCCAGGAACTTTTTATATGCTTTTTTCTTTTCCTTTACTGCCTGTTTAACTTCCTGTGTCCACCATGGAGTTCTGTTTTTCTATCTTTGCAGACAACCTCACTACATACCTCTCTTGCTGAATCAATCAGCGTTTTCTTCAATGCTTGCCACTGAATCTCCAAGGTTTGGTTCCTGTTCTCAAACTCTTTCATTTTTATAAATTAAAGATGCCAAGAAATTATATTCTTGGTTAAATATTTTATCGCAGTGTAAGCAAAGTTTGCTCCTGAACAATTTTTCAGAAAACTGGGCAACTCATATATAGAAGCTATTGACTTCACATCACTTGCCTTAGTATCCCATAATGCAAAGTATATATCCTTATGGATATGTATAATGCTATGCCTTATGGAAAGGGTCTCTACCCAGACTGGTATTGACCTTTATTGAGGTCTCATCAGTAAGAGCCAGACCCATAAGTGATACTAAGGTTGAAGTAATGCAGAAGGTGATTAGTCTCTATATACGAGTTGCCCAGTCCAGAATATAGTTCAGATGCAAATAGAAAATAGTTTACTTACACTTTGATAAAGGATTAAAACAAGAATATAATTTCTTGGCACCTTTAATTTATCCAATTTCATATTATACTGGGGATTATGCTAGAAGAAACTGAACACGTTAGGGATCCTGGAGTCTTGGTAAATGAAGTTGAAGCTGAAGGTCCATATAATAGCAAAGATTGCAGATACGATTCAGAGGGTAATTTCAATGCTGAAACAGACCTTGACAGGTAATGATAAGGAAGTCATTTTGCCATTGATAACAACATCACTTGGACTATTGTGCATAGGTCTGGTCTCCTGGTTTCCTTGGTGATATTGATACACTGAAGAGAGGGCAAAGGAGAATGTTAAGGATGTAAAACACTGGAATACAGATTATGAAGACAATTTGTAGAATGTAGACATTAGCAAACAGGAGAAAGAGGGGTAATATGAGTGAGATTTACAACCTTTCGAAAGTGTCATGCAGAATACCAGTAGGGCATCTATGGAAGTTGAGAATGAATGCAGTGAAGAAGAGAGTGACAACTAGATTTTTCTCTCATAGTGTGGTATGTGAAATGAATTGACTTTGGAGGTGAGTGGAGATAGTGTGCATGAATTCAATAAAAGGTAAGACATCTGGTGCAGGTGATATGTTGCCTCCCATGAGGTCCTTGACTTCCTGGAGGTGTCTTAATAATAATGAACTATTAAGGCCATTATTTGTAAAATTTAATTATGTCAATTCTGTTATCTGACACAATTTCCATTTTTAGGAGTCTTATTCATACAAGAAAGATATTTTTTATGCTTTAAATTTTCAATGACATTTTTTCACTAGATGTGAAAAATTTACTTTAATTAAATTCTTAATTAAATTAAAAAAAATTAATTTCCCATAGAAAAGTGCCATTACATTTCTTCTCTAGAAGAAATGTATGGCACATTTCTTTGGGAAATTCTCTATAATAATAAAATGCTCATCCATAATGATATATTCAAAAAAAAAAGTAAGAAAAGTTTACACACTGGCCAGTTTATAAAGTACACCCCTCCATTATCCACCAATTACATGCTTATACCAGGCTATGAAAGCAGGTAGGCAGATACTGATGGATTCTGCACGTGTGCATATGCATGTCCAAATAATTAAATAATACTGGAACACACAGTGCTTCAAACCTTGTCATGGATAAGGTATAGAAGAAGGCATCAAATTCCATTTTAGTCAGTTAAAACACAAGCAATAATAGATACAGTGAAATGGCCAGGACACAGAGTAGAAAAGGTTGCATGGTCCAATGGATCCCAATTCCAGATGTTATAGAGAGCTATAGTGCAGCAACAACACATGAATCCAATGATCATTTATGTCTGGTAGTAAGACTACTGGCTGACAGTAAAATGGAGGATATATTTATTGGTAACTTGTTGAGGTATCCCATATGGCTAGAATGAAATATGAATGCTATAGCCTACTTGAATACTACTGTCAACTTCATGCTCAAATTTTATCCATTAAAAATAGTCACTTCTAGTATAAGTGCTACATCCCAAGGTATTAATTTATTTATGTAAATCTCACCCAAGAAAGGTTGTAAACCATTACTACTTTAGGTAAGCCAGAAATACCTGTTCTAGGGATTGAACACAATCTTTTTATTGAGCCACATCAGATTTCCAATAAGAAGAATGGTGGTAACGGTCTCACAGTGGGTATTGAAATTCATCTACAACCTAAATTTTCAGGAATGTCCCAGGACAGTCACTGGAACTGAACTTAACTGGACTTAATCTATGAGATAAACAGACATATGTTGGAAACAGGGATCTGCTGCAGTTAAATATGAGGCAATTACATAATATGACCAAGTCTGAAAGAGACAGTGTCCCCGTGAGATGATTTCAACACCTCATGGAGTTCATGATCATGAGGCCCAAGAGTCAAGGCTGAAGCTAATCTCTATTAAATAGGTGTACTTAATAAGCTGGCACCAAATGAAATTTGTATATAACCATATTAATTAGCTGTTTCATTAAAGGAAAAAATTACCCTCCTCCTCTGATATTGGCCACAGCAACTACTCCTCCCACATGCTGCATAAAAACAATTCGAGCTACACTAAAGGATGGTTGAATACTTATGTTAAATCCACCATATCCATATAATAAGCAAGGAGACTTGCCATCACGTTGCAAGTCCTAAAAGAAAAGTAAAGTTACATAATATAACAAAGAACTAGATGAGATGTTTATTAATCTTCAATCACACAATTATATTGACTTCGGTTCTGATATTTCTTTGGGTATCATCAAGAAATACTTGACTTTAAATTTTTTTTGTGAATATGCTGCATCCTATAACAAACTTACCTTTTTATGAACAATAAACATAGGCACTTTTGTTCCATCCTTGCTGGAATAGAAGACCTGAGTTGTGGTGAATTTGGATGAATCAAAACCATCTACTTTTATCTCTCTGAACACCTTTATAAAACAGATTAATACTGTTAATGATCATGCTAAAATATATAACTCCATATTTTAATATACAGGGCATTCCCCAGATATCCAGCAAAATGTATTTCTCAATGACACATTAAAAATTAAACCCATTTTCCTATAATGAAGGTCAAGTTCTTCATCAAGAGCTTGCGATTCCCAATTTTCAATACAACTGAGAAAAGTATCATTTTATTATTATGCAAGTTTTTCCTTACCTTAAAATCTGTCAACTTATTTTTTCTAATGCTAAACATTTTTATCCTTTATTATGATGTTAATTCAGAATGAACTAATACCTTTCGTCATAAGTTTGACTAAACTAACAGGTACGCAATATTAATATCAATCTTGTAGATAAATTTTTCTATATTCAAAACAACTCCTGTACAATTCAAAAAAATGAAAATCCTATTTTCAAGAATATCCACCAGATGTATATTAGCTGAAACTTCCTCTTAGTACTTTCAAATGACATCTAATTATTGTGTGAAAGACCCCCCCCCGCCCAAGTGCTTTGCAAGGGGTTTTTATCATCATACAAAAGATTAAAGCCATCATATTTATAAATATGTACATGATGAGTTTTTGGCTTTTCTTTTTACCTTTCTCATTAGGAATAACAGCACTGTAAGAATGGCACTGCTCCAAGCTGCCTCCTTAGTTTGTCATAATCACAAGCTTTGTGGTTCCATAACCTTTCCTGAACTAAAAATTCCATATGCTAAGTCATATTTCAGGTTAACACTGCATGATCATCCAGTCCTTCCTGACTTAGAGGCAAAGTAGTTACCTGGTCCAGCACACTTACACTCTAGATAGACTGGTTAAGGTAATTATCTCTCACTACTGTGGTAGTTCCATTTCCTTTCCGAATGTGATCTTTTCTACTTCAAATCTGTCACCATAGCAGAACTTGCTGATGGATATCATCTATGTCTCCCTTTGCATTCCTAGGCTATAGCAGCAGCAACTGACTAGATATTTTGTTACTGTTAGCTTTTATATCTGAGCTGCCTTCTACTGAACTTCTACTCTCATAAGGTGTCATTCTACTGTTATCATCAGATACCCCACAACACTGTGTTCTATCTTTTCTGAAATATTCCTGAAATTTCTGCAACAATATTTTCCTTCAGCAACCAAGTCTGAATAATGCCTATAATTTTTGATTAAGTCAAGCTAAGCAATGCAATGGCAAAACTTCACAACCTTATTTTGATATTTCTGGCATCAGTGTCCATCCCATTCCAAGAGGAGACCTGAAGTGTGTCCAAAGCATGGTCTGGTAGTCCTGATTTGCCATAATTATTATTATACAAGAATATTCTTCATGGAGTCAAAAGACAGTGCCTATCTCTCCTTCAAGTTGTTCACCAACAAAAGACTCACAACTGCCCCTGACAACCAATTCTGCTCATTTACCACTTTCCAAACAAAAAATCTAGTCCTTATACTCTTGCTAACCATATATTTAAGCAATTTTCAGTTTTCTTTCTTTTTTTTTCCCCCGAGGTTGCTTAAGGATCAAAGCCAAACAATGAGAGGAGATTTTTGCATCACTTTTCAGGAATGTGGAGAACTGACTAAGGATTCTGATCTAACGTCCAATCCTCACCTTCACGTGGTGCACCTCATTAGTATGCATCTACTGGGTACTGAATGAACAAAAGATGGGCTGGCAATTTGGAACTTAGCCAATCAAATTGTGCTCTAACTTAAATTGACTTAAACCACAAATGAATATGCCCTAAAAGAATACAGAGAAAAATGTAGGAGAGCTAAGCTGTATGTAAAAGCAAACGAACAAAAAGGGAGACTTTGTTAAGAATACAGAATAAATATTAGGAAGGTGGCAAAATGTTCTGAAGGCTATTGAAGAAGCTCAGAAATGGAGTAAAGCATCCTGAAAAAGAAATCAAAGATGATAAAGGTGACATGAAAACTGAAGATAAGGGGATATCATGACAAGATTTCATGCTGGTTGGGGTGTCACCCAGTTAAATAAAGCCCCCACTGGTTTCATCAGGGAATCAGGGTGAACAGTGAAAAATCAACTACTAGAACAAGCTCCAACATCCAAAAGAAGAACAATAAACCCAACATCAAAAGTACTGAAGATAGGAACAATCAATATAAGGAGTATATTGATGGAAAAGAAATTGAACTTGCAGAAGAATTGGAGAAGTACTATCTGAACATAATTGGCATTACTGAGACAAAGCTAAAAACAGGTGATATCTTACTAAATGATATGTATAAGGATGTTATATTCACACAATAATGATCAAGTAAAGGAAGGAATAGCGATAGCATTCAACACCAAAAACTTCTTGATTGGAAGGCAGCTTCGAGTAGAGCGATGTGGACGCACTTCAAAATGGGGAAATGAACAATGAAACTTATTTGTGCCTATGGTCTCACAAAAGGTTCTTCTAAATAGGAAATCAAAGAATTTTTCACATCATTAGAACAGGAAGCTGATATAAAGATAATGGAAAAAATGGTCCTCAGAGATCTGAACATCAGAGTAGGAAATGAATCCCACCAGGCATATAGAAACATTTTGGGAAAATTTGGAAAAAAAAGGGCAAAGCTAATAATAATGGTAAGTATTTACTGGACTTCTGCTCAGGACAGACTAGTCATTAACACCATGTTCAACATGAAAATGTGCAAAAATTCACATGGAAAGAAGACAAAAAAGAAGTCACTATGAACAATGGCATAGTCATTGTTCATAGTGAGCATGCTGGTTCAGGAGTGTGAAAAGTGTACAGAGGATTTGAAATTGGAGGTGACCATTACTTAGTACTAAGCAGGATAAAAATGATTAACACAATGAAGAGAACAGTATGTGAGAAAGTTTTAAAAAGAATTACAGTTGAGCAGTTTTTATAGGTAGATTGTAGACTCAACAATACAAACATTACTGAAAAAAAAATGAAACAAATTGAAAACAAGAATCAAACCTTGGAGTCTCAGTGGCAAACTCAAGAAGACACAGACTGATTCAGCTAGGGAGGTCTGTGGTGAAGTTGTCTGCAAGGATGGAAAAATAAGAATCTCCCCCATGACGGACACAAGAAGTTAAAGAAGCAGTCCTGGAAAAGAAGAAAGCATACCAAAAGTTCCAATTTATAACTTAGCTCTCTTACAAAAATGTAAGAGAGCTAAGTTATAAATGAATGAAAACAGCCTGTATCTTCCCCACTACTGGAAGGCCTCTCCCTTTGAGGGAGGTTAGTTCTACTCCCATGGTGACCAACTCAATCTTGGAAGAGTGTATACATATTTGTCTGGATGAATGTATGAAGGTGAAAGACAATCACAAGAATTCAGAACATTTCAGAACCCATGCCCTAGGTGGGATTTGAACCCGCAACCTCTTTGCTGGAGAGCAGACACGCTAACCACTTGGCCAACCAGAAAATAAGAACACTATGATGGACACAAGAAATAAAGAAACAGTCCTGGAAAAGAGGAAAGCACATCAAAAGTTCCTAGCAAATAAGCTGTCAGCAGTATACAAGATCATCAGATGCCCTAAAAGAATACAGAGAAAAATGTAGGAGAGCTAAGCTGTATGTAAAAGTAACCGAACAAAAGTCATGGGGATACTTTGATAAGAATACAGAATAAATATCAGGAAGATGGTAAAATGTTCTGAAGGCTATTAAAAAAGTTCAGAAATGGAGTACATAGTACTGAAAAAGAAATCGAAGATGATAAGGTGACATGAACCGAAGATAAGGATATCCAGATGTCTGGAGTAATTATTTGAAAGACTGTTAAATGAACCAAGCAGTGACAGAACCATACTAGAAAATTTTCGAGAGGAATGCAAAGAAGAGTGTATATCAATACTTGAGGTAGTAAAAGCCGTCAAACACTTGAAATGCAGAGCAGGAGTGGATGATATTCGACCAGAAATGCTTACGTATGGAGGTATAAAAGTTATACAGTGGCTCCACTGCATAATTCAGAAGACTTGGTCAGAAGGTCAAAATCCCAATTATTGGAGTAGAGCTCTCAAAGTACCCATCTATAAAAAAGGGAATAAACTGAATGTGAGAATTACAGAGGAATTTCTATATTAAGTGTTCCAGGTAAGATTTATGCAAGCATACTTGAAAAAAGGATAATGAGAAAGATTATGGAAGAGAGACTTAGAGAAGAAGTTAGGTTCAGGACAAACAGAGGTTATCAAGATCAGATTTTCACTTTAAGACAAATATGATATTTTAAGGACACTTGTGACATAAAGATTGTATAATGTAAACACGTATTCACAAGAAAGATATTTAATTAGCCAAATATTTTGGTCTGAAAATTGCAGACCATCTTCAGTGGCACTACAAGAACAGTTTAAAAAAATACAAGGTGGAATACTAACAATAGATCATTTATAAATAGAACAAGCCGCGTGATGTTATATCACTAAGTATTAAAGAGAAATATTTTTAAGCACAGACATAATTGAATTGAAGATATTAATTAATAATTTTAAAAAAGTTTTAAATAAGATAAAAATAATGTGAATTAATGAGTTATCCTGATTAGACTTTCCCTGATTTTTGATACAGATATACAGTCATTCCGATTAAGGTTAGGACGATGAAGTAAGGCCTCTACACTTTCTTTGAATAAACGTTCAAATTTATAGTGGGATCTATGTAGGAGGCGAGTTTTTGACCAAAGGATGTTGTGGTTAGTTTCTATCCTGTGCTGAGCCAATCCAGATTTTTCGGGTTTGTTGTGATGAATGGAGGATTAATGTTCTTGGATTCTTTTTTCTAAAGAGCGTCCAGTTTGTCCAAAATAGGAGAGATCACAGTTGCAGGGAATTTGATAAACTCCAGTAAGAGACATAGTTGAGCGTTTGTCTTTAGAAGAAGAAAAATGGGAAAATAATTTATTAATAGGTGAATAAGTAGCTGTTAACTCATATTTCTTCTGAATTCTTGAAATCCCAGAGATATATGGAATTGGAACTTGACGTATTGAATCTTTGTTGTTTAGAGGTGGATTATAAGAATCGAGAAGATGTTGTGTACTCTTTTCGGAAAAGAAGTTGTTGTGTACTCTTTTCGTGTGCTGTTGGATAGTAGAAAGTTCTTTCTGTAGAAAATTAGAAGTAGAACAATTAGTTTTGGCTCTTCTGATTAGACATTTTATGATTCCTGTTTTTTGATGATGGGCAGATTCTATTCGATTATGTAATACACTCTGGATATTTCTTTTGTCAAAACAAATTTTACAGCCAAGTAGAAGGAACGGCCATGGTAAATCCTCTCTCTCCTGCTTTAGCCAACTTTTATTTAGAACATCTAGAAAGAGTCCTCATCTATATTCCCTCAACCAACCTTTTGGGTAAGATATATTGAAGACATTTTTACTGTATGGCCTCACAAGAAAGACTCCTTACCTTCTTTTTTTAAACAGTATCAATTCTTTACATCATCGTATAAAGTTTACTATGGAAATGGAAAAAAATAACCAGTTATCATTTTTAGACGTTCTCCTCATCCGATCACCTTCAAATACTCTTACAACTACAGTTTATAGGAAACCAACATTCACAGGTCGTTATATTCTTAAAGAATCTGCCCATCATCCTTGTCAAAAAAGAATCATAAAATGTCTAATGAGAAGAGCCAAAACTAATTGTTCTACTTCTAATTTTCTACAGAAAGAACTTTCTACTATCCAACAGCACATGAAAAGAGTACACAACATCGTCCCGATTCTTATAATCCACCTCTAAACAACAAAGATTCAATACGTCGAGTTCCAATTCCATACATCTCCGGGATTTCAGAACCTATTTCAAGAATTCTGAAGAAATATGAGTTAACAGCTACTTATTCACCTATTAATAAATTATCTTCCCATTTTCCTTCTTCTAAAGACAAACGCTCAACTATGTCTCTTCCTGGAGTTTATCAAATTCCCTGCAACTGTGATCTGTCCTATTTTGGATAAACTGGATGCTCTTTAGAAAAAAGAATCCAAGAACATCAATCCTTCATTCATCACAACAAACCCGAAAAATCTGGATTGGTCAGCACGGGATAGAAACTAACCACAACATCCTTTGGTCAAAAACTCGCCTCTTACATAGATCCCACTATAAATTTGAACGTTTATTCAAAGAAAGCATAGAGGCCTTACTCCATCGTCCTAACCTGAATCGGAATGACTGTATATCTGTATCAAAAATCTGGGAAAGTCTAATCAGGATAACTCATTAATTCACATTATTTTTATGTTACTTAAAAATTTTTTTAATTATTAATTAATATCTTCAATTCAATCAAGTCTGTGCTTAAAAATATTTCCCTTTAAAATACTTAGTGATATAACATCACGCGGCTTGTTCTATTTATAAATGATCTATTGTTAGTATTCCACCTTGTACTTTTTAAATTGTTCTTGTAGTGCCACTGAAGATGGTCTGCAATTTTCAGACCGAAATATTTGGCTAATTAAATATCTTTTTTTGAATACATGTTTAAGACAAATAGTTGAGAAATCATGGGAATATGACAAGCATCTTTACTTATGTTTTATAGATCTGGAAAAGGCATATCACAAGGTGCCCAGAGAAAAGATTTTCAAAACACTTCAATTGCATGGAGTGAATGGAACATCATACAAAGCAATGCATAATCTATATTTAAGCTGTCAGTCAACAGTTAGAATTGAAGGAAATACAGGAAGATGGCTTGATGTTAAATCAGGGCTAAGACACGGATACACATTAGCTCCACTCTTATTCATCATCTATATGAATCACTTTATGAAAGAAAGTGGCATTATGCCTGATATTAGAATTGGAGATGTCAAATTTAGCTCTTTGCTTTATGCAGATGATGTCGTACTCCTAAACATATCTAGTGCAAGTCTCCAGGATTCTCTAACTAAATTGAATACTAGTTGTAACAAATTTGGCATGACAATCAGCAATAAAAAGGCCAAATCTATGAAAATAAGTAGGAGCTTAAAAAACTTAAGCTATAATCTGAATAGAGATCCTATAGAACAAGTAAAATATTTCTCACTGTTTAGGCACAGTTTTAGTGAACATGACAAGTTAAATCTGAAAATAGACAATAGAATAAGCAAAGTTGGTATGGTGAGTAGTTGCCAGCTGAATAAATTTGTATTGAATAAAAGAGAAATTAGCCAAAACACTAACCTAGCAATATACAAGATCAAACCAGTTTTAAGTTATGGATCTGAAAGTTGGTTAGAATAAAGCACTTGATCAAAGACTAGAGACCACAGATAGGAGGTCCTGAGAACCATTAGTAGAGTGAACAGATAGCATCAGTGACATTCAAGAATGTGTCAGCATGTTAATCTAAGATGGTATGGCCATTTAAATAGAATGGGTGAGGAAAGGTTAGCAAAACAGGGGGTTTGATGACAAGATGGCAAGAAAGAGACCCAGAGAATGACCAAGGTTTAGGTGGACTGATTCAGTCAGAAGTGGCTTAGAAGCATGAAATGTTAGATATGACCATGTTGGAGTGCTGACAATAGATTAATTTGGAGGAAAATTTTGGGTAGGAGATTAATAATAATGTAAATTTAATCATGTAGTGCTGCCATAGTAACCTGAACACCTCTTGGGGGATACACATCAGGAAATTGAAGATGATGATGAATGATATATAGAGAAGGTATTTCTTGTATCCTCTGAGGCAGATGTTAACAGATCTCCCTGTCTTTACATAGTGGCACAAGTCAAAGACATAGACTTTTGTTTAAAAAAATCTAAATGTTACATATAGAAATTAGCCAAAGAACATGAAAGGTGAAGAAAACCCATAGCAGATGCACTTATTTGTAAATGTTCCCCCTCCACATAAAATATCCTGAATGTATTGTCAATTTGAATAATTCAAATATGCCCACTGGGACAGTGGGACTTGATAAAATCAAGAGTTTGAATTGGTGGTAAATTAATAAATACAATGAAGTAATATCAACTCGTTGTTTAAGAGATAATTGTACCATGAGAAGGTTCTTTAAATTAACATAAAAATCACAAGGAATAAGTACGTACTACTATTTATTTAAGGCCACATATTTCAGCCTGAATATTACAGGCCATCATCAGTGGCAACAATAGCTAATTAAAATGTAGAATACGAACAATGGATTGATTTCAAAAAGTAAGAGCCACATGATCTTCTTCTTCAACCTTCTGGTTCTGTCCACTGCTGGACGAAGGTCTCCCTCATGATTTTCCAGATCACTCGTTTTCTTCTCGGTCTTCCTCTTTGTCTTGCTCCATCCATTGGTCCCCACTCTGTTGTTTTTCTAGTCATCTCCTGTCAGTGCATCTGGCAATCTGGCCGGTCCATCTCCACTTAGCCTGTTTAATGTATTTTACAATATCCATGACACCTGTTTGAAATCTTA
This sequence comes from Typopeltis vanoorti, assembly GCF_054136105.1. Taxonomy (NCBI): domain Eukaryota; kingdom Metazoa; phylum Arthropoda; class Arachnida; order Uropygi; family Thelyphonidae; genus Typopeltis; species Typopeltis vanoorti. The sequence continues at coordinate 93,114,549 of NC_143554.1, forward strand.
TCCAGATATTTGTCTTCCTATCTCTTAATGTTATTTTTAGCATACTTCTTTCCATGCGACGTTGTATTGTTCTCAGCTTTTTGTTTAGGGCTTCTGTTAAAGTCCATGTTTCTCCTCTGTATGTTAGGACAGGAAGTATGCACTGGTCGAAAACTATCCTTTTTAGACTCATAGGGATGTCACTTCTGCATATGTCTTTCATTTTCCCATAAGCCATCCATCCAAGGTGAATTCTTCATTCAATCTCTTTTTTTTTGCCACTCCTCAAAGGATAACAATTGGCCCAAATATATTCTATTTCATATTCTATTCTTGTTCTATTCCATGGTTTTCAATTTTGATAGTTCTATGGTTTATGTATTTATTCATCATTATTTTTGTTTTTTCTCTATTTTTTTTTTAATCCAATTTCTCTGGAGGCTTTGTTTAGCTGATTTAGCTTTTCTTCCAGATCTTCAAGATTATCTGCTATCAGGACAATATCATCTGCAAATTTCAGATGATGCAGCCTTTCTCCATTTATGTTTATTCCTTTTGTTTCAAAATCAAGGCTTCTAAAGACTTCCTCTAGTGCAGCTGTAAATAATTTGGGAGATATGGTGTCACCTTGCCAGATGCCTTTTTGTATTGGGAACTTTTCACTGTTTTTATATAATTTAATTACAGAAGTTGCATTATTGTAAATATGTTTTAGTGTTTCAATATATGGTTTCTCAGTTCCCTGGGTTTCAAGTGCTTTTAGTGTTGCAGATGTTTTAACTGAATCAAATGCTTTTTCATAGTCTATATAGGCCAGACATAAGGTTTTATTGATATTATACATAAAACAATGCAATGGCATAACTGAGGATATATTGCAATATTAATTATTCATTAGCTATTTAAAAAAAAAAAATTATTGATGTGTGACTAGAATAAGACTTTCTCATATCTTAGACAGAGAGAGGCAGTCATTCTGATTTAAGTTCAGACGGTGAAGTAATGCCTCAGCGCATTTTTTTTAACAAAAATTCAACTTTATACCAACATTGATGAAGTGTGTTCCAGACTGTAGGATAATGTGGTCTGTATCTATTCGGTGCTGTGCCAAGCTAGATTCCTCAGATTTACTGTTGCTGATATAAGATTAGTGTTCTTATGTTCTCTTTTCTACAGATCATCCAGTTCATCCAAAGTAGAATGACAGTCACAAGGAACTTGGTAGACACCAGAGAGAAAGAGAGAGAGCTAGAGGAGACCATTTATCTTTTGAAGATGAAAACTCATGCTGATAATTTGTTGATAGGAAGAAAAGTAGTCACTAAATTGTACTTAAGAATTCTGGAAATGGGTTCCAAGATGCCAGAAATATAAGGAATTGGAACTCGACATACTGTTTCCTTGTTATTTGGGCTAGGATTATAGGAATTAAAAAGCTGTTGAATGGTCCTTTCTGAGAAGCCATTGAAAGAAGCCTTTTATTTTTTAAATAGATAATGAACAATTAATATTGCAATATTTCTTCAGTTATACCATTGCACTGTTTTATGTATAAAATCACATGGCTCTTACTTTTCAAATCAATCCACTGTTTGCATTATACTTTGTAATTTGTAATTAACTATTGTCACCACTGATGATGGCCAGTAATATTCAGGCTGAAATATATTGCATTAAATAAATAGTATTACTTATTCCCTGTTTTTCGTGTTAATTTAAAGAAATATCAACTCATTCACATTAGATTCACTCACTACTTCAACAGACAAGCTGTTTCACTTTGCCCTCTGAGAGAAAAAAATCTAGCTCTCATCTCTTCCTTAAATGCACAGAAACTCAACTTTCATCTTTGTTTGTCTCTCCCACATTCAATATAAAATGAAAATTTTCATCTGAGAGTATTCTTTCAGAAGTTTATAGGTCTATAACATGATGCTTCCTTCTGCTTACCCAAGTGTGCAGTCCACATACTCTCTATCTGTCTTCATAATCTACACTCCATAATCCTAATATCATCTTTGTAACTGTTCTTTGCACCCTCTCCACAGCTCCATCTCCTCCAAACCCAGGAAAGACCAAATATGCACACAATGGGCCAGATGCAGTAATATCAGTCTGCCTTGTAAAGAGGCAAAATGCCTTTTTTGTACTTACATGTCAATATTCATTTCAGCATCACAATTATCCTCTGAGTTGTACTTGCAATCTTTGCTATGCAACCCCCTTTGTATTTTAACTTCTTATCCATCATAACTCTGAGTTCTCTAGCCTCATCAATTTCTCCAAACATATAATCCAATATAATATGCTTTGGAAATCTCACAAAAGTGCATAACTTTACGCTTATTAACAGTGAACTGACAACCATTATAATTTGGCCACAGTTTCAGTCAATTCAAGTCACTTTGTAAGTGATGCATATTAAGAGCATTTCTAATTTCCTTGCCTATCTTTGCACTGCCAGCAAACAATTTTAGCATGTCAGATCCATCCTAATAGCATTAATGTAGAGAATGAACAATGGTCCAAGGACTAATCTCTGGGGGGAATACCACTGAGCACTTTAAATCTGACCGACAGATCTCATCCTGCCCCCCAATACTACTTTCTGATACCCAACAGCTGTAATCATGGTTATCTACTTATCTACACCAACAGTTTATATTCCAATCCTATATCCTCTAATTTATACAACAGCTTTTCATGTGGTATCCTGTCAAATGCCTTGGAAAATTCCAACTGCAGCATGGTGTACCCTTTACTTAACTCAGCCATAACATTATTATGAGCAAATTACTCAGACATAACCTACCATTAATAAGCATATGCTGTTCCTTGCAAAGTATAGTGATGCTTTGTAAGAACTTGCATCTTTCATTATGCAAGTTCTTACTAGCTTTTCTAACATCTTCACTATTTTAAAGATAGTGATAAGTCAGCAGTTAGCTACATCAATTTCTGCAACACCCTTGTACAATCTTTACTGAGACCCCATTCATGTGCCATCTCCTATCTAGGAGGTTGAATACCATGACGTGACTCATGGTTAACTATGAGTGTAACGGCATTTGGTGAGGATCCTATCTTTTCCACATATTGTCATAAGTATTCATGGCTGTAAATCCATGTGTGTTCATGAGACCAGTTTGTCTGTTCTGAGGGAAGGAAAACCTGAGTTTCAGGGTGAAAAACCCTCCACCTCAGTATGAGACCAGCTAGCTCACCTTTAGTTGAAAGAGACCAGATAAAATTTCCTCAATGGTGGGAAATCAAAACCCAGGTCTTTCCGATCAAAGGGCTTCTTCTATACCAACTGATCTACGAGGCTCCTTTACTGAGATAATATTCCAATTATACAACCAGATTGAGAACCTAACTAGTTCAGCTGAGCATTCCTTAGCATATGTGCTGATATTCCATCTGTTCCTATTGCTAAATTTTTTAGGTTATGCAACAGATCTAGCAACTCTTTCTCATGCCTCTTTCTCTTCATCCAGTGTAGTGGTAGCACTATGTTCTAAGTTGCATACACAAGACTGATCTTGGCAAAGTGAGCACTCATTATTTGAACAATCGCATTTACTTCAACTACAAAGCATACTATCTGCATCAGTAAAGTCATTCTTCAACTTCCATTCCTCCTTTTAATTGCAGCATAATGAAAAAATTTTCTTTGGTTGCCTTTGGGTTATATGGTAAATTTCTTTTCACACAAACTGACTTGCTTTTTGTACAATACTCTTCTGGCTTGCTCTTCATATATTTAATAGCTCCTCTCATCCTTGATGCTGTTCAGCCTGTTTTCTACCCACTTCAGGGTGAAGTGGGTAGAAAACAGGCTGCAAAAAAAATCCCCCTGCAATCAGGTGAAGGCCTCCCTGATTGCCTTCTCAGTCTCTGCATCCTCAAAGATTTGGCCGGACAAGCCCACATAAGAAGTCTATATTGCAGATGATGTTGCACTGACTGACTAAAGAATAGGATAGAAGGAAATATTAGGTTAAACGATCATTCTTGAAGAAGCAAATGATTTTCAGTACATCGATTCATGCATCAATAACTGACATAGTGAAAAGAAAACACAAAGCTTTTCAGTTCCATAAAAGTCTAACTACTATCTGGAATTCCAATCTCATCACAACAAATACCAAAATTCATCTGTACAAAACCACCTGTCAAGTCATATTTACATATGGCGCTCAGACATGGAACATCACCACTTAACGAACAGTTAATATCAACAGCTTTGATACAACATGCCTTCTAACAATAATAGGCTATACATTACTAATACTGTCATTCTTGAAGAAACCCAGCTCCTTAAGGATTCTCTGAAGTGACTGCCTCAACGAATGCCCGTGATTCTCATTTGTGTTAACAGGCCATGGTTTCCCCAAATGCCCTTTGCATTGTTGCAGAACACTCCCAGTATGCCAGAACCTCTCAATTAAGGCAATGTGACACTACTGCTTGGGGCATGATTATGGAAACGATGAACAAACTGCTCACAAATATGTCATAGACTTGGACTATTTGCTCTACCCACTCCGTATGAATGAAAATAATGTTCAACAATGTCTTTTCTTCCAACGTCAACACCATTGCTATAGCTAAATGTAATCAATTCCACGCGTGCACTTCTATTAATGTGTATGGAATTGAATGGCATATCCCATAGCATGTGTACTGAAAGGGGTGTCGAAGTTCAGCATTGGATTCATTTTTTTTTGTGCCATACAATAGAAGCAATCAAAAAAAAAAAAAAAAAAAGTCAGCTGAGATGGTTGAGGACACCAATTTCACCCTTCATCTACTTTCAGTACTCTTGCTCTCTACAGACTAACTAATGGACACAGGAAGACCAAGGAAACAGTTTTGGCATCTGTTTACTTGGTCTTTTTCTTTTTTCATTGATTAGCTTAATCTTCTTTTTGAGGATCACTATTTCTGTATATCTTTCCTTATTCATATATGAATAGATAATGATGACTTAGACATAAGTCACCTAATAAAAAAAATAAAAATGTAGTGTATCGGAATGAAACTCATCACATACTCTAAACTGGACCTCTCCTTGTAAAATATCTAGTGCACACAGATGCCAGTTGCATTCATAATGCCACAACTATCAAGCATCCACGTAACACATGCATGAATTCCATTCTCAGTTCTCTCTTTTTTCAAATATTTACGTTATTGTATTTGCCTGCTTTTAGCTTAATTTTTTTATTTTATAAACTATTGATGATGCAAAACAATTATTTCTCAAAACAAGTCAAATGTCTGAATAAATATTTTTTTTACTATCAAGTAAAAAATATTCATAAGATAGATATATATATATATATATATATATATATATATATATACATGTTATATTTTATATATTACATATTTATAATATTTAAAATATAAAAACTATGGTTAAATACTGACACTACAATTCATTAACTAAAAAGTTTGTCCTAATGCCTAGTGTATCTCAAACCATTGTTAGATCTTGAATGGAGGACTCTTTCAACAAAAGAGTCACTCATACAAGTTTAACAGGAAGCACAACACTGAATAAGAACATACTTATGCTCCTAGCAATCAAGCCCATTTTATCAGAAAGCATGTCATGTTTAACATAGAAAATGAGATAATAAGTCTTAGATTTGAATATGTCATCTGAAACTATGCTATTGAAATAATATGCTTGGATTAGTATAATATTATTTTAAATATTAGTATTAAAACTGTGTCCTATGCAAGAAAGTACTGCCAACAAAAGTCCAAAGGTTGCGGGCTAACGAACCATCGGTGACGTAACACCCGAAGCTAGAGTATTCGTAGAAGGCGAATGGGGCATGTGTTCCCCGAAAGAGCAGACACTGTAAGGCGGCAGAGTGACATCACCTCGTCGGGACAAATAGGGAGGATCCAGTGAATAAGATTCCAGCATGGAAAGAGGCTGCTAATAGGGGAGATAAATACGGTTACGCAGGTCTGGTATCCCCACATTTTTTTCTATTCCTGTTTCCCTTGTACAGACCAGCGATGCAGACGGTGATGACCAGTTTCAACTCTCCCATGGCTGAGTAACGCAAGTCTGGCAAGGTTATGCACAAGATGATGGCAGATCCCAAACGCGGGCCATTGGTGAAACTGTGCCGATGAAAGCAAAGGAATCCCCTTTGAAGAAGGTCGAGTTAAGCGGTAACGACCTACGTGATAAGCGAATGTCCAGTAGGAAAGAGTGGCCATTTCGAAACGAGCGCATGACCTCCACGTTGTAGCAGTTTGCAGCAGCAGTGACATCCCACAACAAAGGATGGAGGAAAGGTTCCCAACGTCAATACTGCAGAGTGGTAACGTACTGCAACTTTTCTTGCTTTATATTGATAAGAATTTTGTGAAAGGGAAGGAATAAGAACCTGGCTGAAAGAAAGAGAACTTTAAAAGATAATACATGTTCAGGGACTCTCTAACCTTATTGGACTAGTAGTCTGAGAACCCAAGTATTGTGTGGTTCCAAGAATATTGTAAAGGGATTGTTAGTTAATAATTCATAAGTTCAGAATTAGAATAGAGTCTTGTACTATATGCGTACCAAATTGTATGTGATTAACATGTTAAATACTTAGTAGATGAATTGTGTATATAATAGTGAATTATATGCCTGAAGTATGAATGTTGTGCATGAGATTTAGATCATTCCTTTTAGTATTGCTTTGCTTGAGGTAGAATGCTAACCTCGTATTGTATCTAATTTATTGTAATCCTTTTAGCCATATAAAACATATAATAAATATGTTTTCTTATGTAAGCCTGTGTGTGATCTAAGCATGAGACTGACTTCACCAATCATTAAATTTCGGACCTATGCGTAAGGGGAATATACAAACAGTTTTAGAGTTAATAGGCCATGACTGCAAAGTTAAGACATCTATAGCTTCCTAATTTATTTTACAAATTTGGTGACACTTCCTTAGGACAAGAGATTTCTGTCTTTAGGCTCTGGCTAGCGCAGCAAATCAAACAAATTTTGTCAGAGCCGAAAAAGGGAACAGCCCCAGAGAATTAGTTTATAGATAATCTTAGAAGGCACTAGAGTGATGAAATAGATAAAAATAGCAGAAAGTAACGATGTAACAATATACACTAAGCTGACAAAAGGAACTGAACACCTTATATGCCATGCAAATTTCAAATCCTACTACATGCAAATATTTAGGGAGTATCTGAGTAAGGATGGTAATAAAAGGTGGGATGTGCAGCATGTTTTGCAATGTACTAGATGCCACGTTCAGCTGAAACTGACAGATTTCCAATGTGGGTTGTTAGGTGTCACATCAGTGGTCTTTCTGTCCGTGACATTGCTACCTGTCTCAGTATACCAAAATCCCCTGTTGTTTATGTCATTTGTAGGAAAGTTGGTGGTGCTACCACAGCAGGAAAACACCCTAGAAGGCCACCAACATTCACTGACTGAGATCAACGAGCTCTGTCTCAGAATGTTCGAGAATCCTGCTCATAATCAGTGGCAGATCTCGCAGTTAACCTGAAAAATGCTGCAGGGACATCTGTCAGTGCTAGAACTGTCTGCAAAGAGTTGCATGCCTTAGGTTACCATGGCAGAACTGCTGCAAACAATTCCCCCCCCCCTCAATGTCAAACGTTTGGACTGGTGTCTTTCACATTGTTTCCAAATGGTTTGCTTTGATAATCGTGTTTGGATTTGGAGATTACCCGGGGAATGGTTCCTGCAAGACTGCATCATTTCAACTGCCAAGTTTAGTGGAGGTTCAGTAATTAGTATGGGGGGGGGGTGTATCGGTTGGATGGGATTTGATCCATTGGTGGATGTGCCCAAAACCATGATGTCTGAAGTACTTCAGGCTACCTGGACAGTCTGAAGAACTTCATGTTTTTGATGCTGTGGAAGTACTTCAGCAGTGACCCTTGCATGTTTTAGTATGACAGTGTTATTCCATATCATACTGCATTGCATGTCCGAGACTAGTTTCCACAAAACAATATTAAAGTAATGGATTAGTTAGCTCAGAGTCCAGACCTCGACCCTACTGAACATCTTTGGGATGCATTAGAATGTCGCAGCAATGGGAGTAGCTTTGCGTGAGGAATGGAAGAATATTCCCATTGCGGCGTATCAGGGGAAATTGGTTGAAAGCATGCCCCAAAGGATAGTTACTGTCATTCAGGCCAAAGGTGGGTCCCACTCAGTACTAGAAATGTAATTAAAATACATTTTTTTTTACCACAACTACATGCCCAAATACTTTTGTCAACACAGTGTAGCTTCAGCACTGCCTCACTTGATCCTACCTTGCTGCTTAATTTCTACTCTTGTTGGATGCAATGTACTGCTAGTATCGGCAATATCCACTCTCTTTTATTCTATTTTCTGTATCCTCACTAAAAACACATTATATTCCACTAATAATAAGCAATTCAATTCATTCTTTTCTAAGGAATAGGAAAAAAAAAAAAAAAAGTCTGGAGATAAGGAAAATGATTTCTGAATTGTGAATATTTTCCTTACTTCATCAATCATGGCTCACTAATGCCTAAATGTTTTTGCCAAGTCATGTTAACTGATGTCAGAAACTCCACATCCTTCTTCCTAATGCTTCTGGCATTAGGAAGAAGGGTGAGGCATACATGAAGTGCAATTTTTCCCTTAGGCACACATGCACCTTGAAATCTTTTAGATCCCTATTGTGAACTGAGACTTTACAAACTGTAAATGCTCTTTCTCACTGATTCACTCACTTCAATGATTGCCCAAAGAATGCTGAATGCTCACCTTCATCCTGCCATTTCATCTCTCTCTCTCTCACACACACACACACACACACACACCTTAGTTCCCTCTAATTGTGTACTTCCATTCTCTTACTGAACAAAACTGTCTCAGACAACTTACTCCAAACATTCAAGTGCAGTCCATCAATTATACAGAAGTCCTTTTATTCGCCAACTTCATTCCATATAGCTAAAAAATACCATTCCTTCTAAACAACCTATGCCTCAACTGTTTACAATCATCACCCTTCTCAATTCACTTGTATTGGCAATATCCACTCTCTTCTATTCTATTTTCTATATCCTTACTAAAAACACATTATATTCCACTAATATAATCTTGGCAACACACAAACTTTACTTTCTCACTTTTTTTTTTTTTTCACATAGTAACTCTTTCATATCATATCTCTTTTCATACTTACTACCTTTCAAGTTCTTCATACTTGCCAAAATTTATTAACTCCTTCATATGCTCTCTTTACATTCCAACGGCATCACTGACATCTTTAATTTTTGCAAGACAAAAGTAATTTCATGATACTCATCAGACACACTATTGATCATGAAATCACCTTACAGCATTTGCCATGTTTCCTTTTCACTCTGTGTCCTGCTTACTCTTCCCCTTTCACCTCTCTTTTCTCCTACACCATCACCAAATGCTTCTCCACTCACTCTAGCTCATGTCCTATGAAGTCATCATCAGCATCACCAAATACCTAATATGTACCTTCAGGTAGCATATAGGACTCCATGAAAGTGCATTATGAGGGTGGTCTGAATAGTTCTCAGCTTCGACCATAGATGGCAACACTATCGGCAAGAAGCATCCATGTGAAATTGTAAGTCATTCTATCAAGTAGTTTGTTTTTAGAGCTGTCTGTATCCCTTGAAATGGATAAAATTGAGTATCATGTGGTTATAAAATTCTTTGTAAAAGAAGGTTTAATGGCAAAAGAAATTTGTCTGAAGTTCATAAAAGTTTATGGGCACTCTTCTCCTTCATTTTTGACAATTAAGAAATGAGCTTCAGAGTTTAAATGTGGCCATACCAGCCTTGAAGATGATCCATGTGAAGGATGCCCAAAAAGTGTAACAACACCAGAAATCATTTAAAATCAAAATGATTTAAATGATTTGATTTAAAATGATTAAATCAAATAAATCATTATTTTCGACAATTAAGAAATGAGCTGCCGCGTTTAAACGTGGCTGTACCAGCCTTGAAGATGATCCATGTGAAGGATGCCCAAAAAGTGTAACACCACCAGAAATCATTGATCGAGTGCACAATTTGGTACTGGATGACCGGCGAGTCAGTGCCTGAAATTACTGAGACTATAGGCATTTCAAAAGAACGTGTAGGATATATTTTGCATGAAGAATAGCATACGAAAAAGCTTTGTGCAAGATGGGTGCCCACAGCAGATCAAAAACGCACTCACACGAAAATCTCTAAACAGTGCTTGGAGCATTTTAACAAGAATAAAACTGGATTCACCATTGCACACCAGAATCCAAACAGCAGTCAAAACAGTGGAAAGAAGCCGGTTGTTCAATGCCAAAGCCGGTTCCATCAGCAGGAAAGGTCATGGCATCGGTGTTTTGGGATGCTAAAGGCATTTTGTTTATTCATTATCTTGAAAAGGATAAATATTATTCTGTTCTTTTAACCAGACTAGATGAAAAAATTCGTGAGTAAAGACCTGGTTTGCAGAAGAAAAAAAATCATCTTTCATCAGGACAATGCACCTGCCCACAAAAGTGTTTTGGCAATGGGAAAATTAAGAGATCTGCACTATGAATTGTTGGAACATCCACTCTATTTCCAAGATTTGGCTCCCTCTGACTTCTATCTCTTCCCAAAACTAAAACTCTTCCTCGCTGGTCAGTGTTTTTCTTCGAATCAAGAGGTGACTGCAGCTGTAGAGGGGGTATGTTGCATATCTTACTGAGAACAACTACAGGGACGGGATAATGACGCTGGAGCATCACTTGAATAAATGCATTAATCTTAAGGGAAATTACGTTGAAAAATAAAAACAATTTTGAAATTATAAATTCGTTTTTTCATTGTTAGGCCAAGAACTTTTCAGACCACCCTCATATTTTATTCATTATGGCAACCTCACCATTCTCATTTTTCGCTTAAACTATCTTTTTTCCCGCTCACACTCCCATCATTCATAATTTGTTCACCCTCACATTTCTCTCTTTATTCTCTATGATACACTTACTTTTTCATGAACATTCAAGAAGAATGTTCATTCACACTTAAACTATTCACTTTCATAACATCTCATGATCAACAGCAAATAGGTTGCATGCACATTCTTCAAAACTAAATTCCGTGAACACTGATATCATGGCTGTCACTGTTTTGTTACACTTTGATGCCATTAGCTGCACCATAATAATATATAACAATATAGCATTAACTAACACCCACAAACTCAAACAGACACTGTACACTGAGTTAAAATTATATTATGAAGAAATTCTAACATAAATTACACAGTAGCACTAATTAAAAAAACAAACATATATATTTTCTATGGTTACATTATAATGCTAGAACCCATCTGGTGTCAGGAATCTGGAGCATTCCAATCACATAAGCTTGCTTCTGGAGGTGGTGAATGCAAGCAGTGTGAATGAATTCAAAACACCTTAAATTAAATAACTATATTGTGGAAAAAGCAGATTTTCAATATCTTGGGTTGTACATCATCATTCTAAGTGATGTGGTGAAAAAAAAGTATAAAGCTGCTCAGTTTCATAATTAGTATCTATAAATTAAACTCATCACCAATAAACATCAAATTTTGTCTGCAAAACCACCAGTCAGGTTGCATATACAGGGTGGTTCAAAATTCCATGTAAAAACTTTGAGGGGAGGTAGAGAACATCAAAATCAACCATATTCACATAGGAAAGCATGACCGGAAATACCACCAGGGACACAAAGATACAGAAATAACACAAGACAGTATGTAGTGTAAAAAACTTTATTAGGCATAACTAAACAGTTCAATAGTAGTTTGATACATAATATGATTTCACATCAGGTGCTCAAAGTTACGACCATTAGCAGTGATGCATGCCTGACACCAACGACGCATTGATTGCCATACATTTTCGAAAATACCTGGAGTTTCCCAGATATTAGAAGCGGCGATGGCGATTCTTGCCACGAGGTCCATGTCAGAGGCAACAGGCATTTCGTACATCATGGCTTTAAGGGTCCCCCCCACAGAAAGAAATCAATGCTCGATAAATCAAGTGAGCATGGGGACCATGTGACGGGTCCACAATGCCATCGAGACATCCAAATACTGACGCACAGAAATGCCAAAATAGGCTGGAGCCCCGTCGTGTTGGAACTACATCTGCTGATGCACAGTCATTGAAACATTGTTCAGTTAATCCAGGAACTTCTTCCAGAAAGGTCCGATACTTCTAGGAGTCCAGTCAAGGTGGTAACAGGTATGGGCCAACTAAACAGTCAGCGACAATACCTGCCCATACATTAATGGCAAAGCATTGTTGTGCAGCATGTAATCACACAGTGTGGTGATTGAAGACCCCTTTGCAAGTAAATGAATCTTCATCCGTGAAAACACAAGTTGAGAAATCCAGGTCTATGGCACTTTTCTGCAGAAACCACTGATTGAATTCCACATGTCAAGGATAATCTCCGGCCATCAGTAACTGGACCCATTGCAGATGAAATGGATATAAGGACTCAGAGTGCAAAACGCACAATACACTGGATCGAGATACTCCTAGAGGCAATGGCATGTGTGCTTATCTCTGGATTATTGTCCATTGCATGCAACACCTCCTCTTCATTGGTGGGATTTCACGTCAATCGTGGCCACCCACCATCATGCCTGTGATCCCTGAATGATCCATAGTCACACAAATTCTGATGCAAATGTGCAAACATTTGGTGATGCAGTACACATCTGTTTGGGTACCTTTCGCGATACATTCATGAAGCAGCTTGTCCATTACTCTCAGCTAACCCATAAATGAGGTGCATGTCTGCCATCTCAGCATTCGTAAAATGACGCATGTTCTTCGTATGATGCCGAAAGCTTGAACGAGGATTCCCCAATTGCTCACCTGGAGTGCTGGCGAACAGTGCCACCTATCACTTTCAGGTGGTGTTTCTGGTCATGCTTTCCTATGTGAATATGGTTGATTTTGATGTTCTCTACTTCCCCTCAAAGTTTGTACATGGAATTTTGAACCACCCTCAATATGCAATCGATCATCAAGAGCTTTGGGACAACATACATTTGATCAGTATTAGGACATGTAACAAGACCATACTCCCAATACTGTCATTCATTCTTGAAGAAAACAAGCAAATACTTCTATAAGAATCAATTAAGAAAAACCAACAGAAGTATTTGGGTCATCACTTAGCAGTTCTGCTCCCTACAGACCAACAAATGAAAACAATGAGACTCGTATTAGTAAATTTACCAACTGGCAATAACTGCACCAAGGTACTGCACCTAGCTCACCTTCACTGAATACTTATTTCCACCAAGAGTTGTTACATCCATATTTCTGTATATTTTGCTATTCATACTTTTAAGTTATGAATAAACAATGATGATGAACTAATTGGAGCACTGAATGAAAATAAAATGTGTGTTTAAATTTTCATTCTTTGTCATTCTAACATGAATCATGCACATGCCAATTCCTCTATGTATACAAATGTTAATTTTTTTAATCATATACCATAGATGGAATATTTAGTTTACACATAATAATTTACCTTTGGTTGTAGAGAATCTCTGGATAAGTCGCAATGATAAATAATTCCTGGTGTCAAGAAAGACATGAACTGATAAAAAATCTATACAAAAAAAAAAAAAAACTTTACTTATATCCAAAAGTATTGTTAGTGTATATCAAATATGTTTATTAGAGATTAAAAATATGGAAAAAAATACACATTAATATACCTACTTGTCTACATTCTCAAGGGTATGTGCATATCCGCATACACACATGTTTACATGATACACTAAAAATATATTTTAGAGTTTAATCTGAAGTCATGAATATCAAAATGGAAGATCACAGAAACTCGAAATTCTGAATCATTTCATATCAAACATTGTAAAAAATCTTTCATGCAGAGCAGGCCAATCCAATTATATGTTAAATTATAAACTATTTTCCCCCAAAAATGTTTTCTAGTCATTATCAAATAAAAAGCCATAAAATTATGCTTGAAAAACTAAACATGAAACAATTACCAAACATAGATAATTCTTATGGAAGTTTTTTTTTTCACTTTCCAGAAAGTAAGTTACTAGACAAGAAATTATATTCCTATTTTAATTCTTTACCCAGATATGAGCAAACAAAAGTTTGCTTGTGAAGTGCACATACTGGCCACTGAATTAGAAACTTTTATTTAATACCATATTGGGCCTCCAAACAGCACATATGCGGTTTGGCATAGATTCCACAAGGTGTTAGACTGCACCTATGTCTACAATAAACCAGGCATTCACCAGACAATCTTTTAACTGGCTCAGATTTGATGGAAAAGAACACTGCTCCCAGATCTGATTTTCTAACATGTCCCTTACATTCTCAATGGGGTTCAGATCTGGATTTTGTGATGGTCACCAAACTCTCTGCCTGCTGTCAGTACAGAACAAGGCATGCCCGTGACTCATCAGACCACATCACTTTTTTCCAATCTTCTAATGTCCAGTCACAATGTTCCTGACATCACTATAGAAGAGTTTCCAGTTCTTCGCATAAATCAATGGATTCCACATGGGCATGAGACTGCCTATATGGAATCCGCTTCAATTCCTTGAGATATGAGTTGGAAACAGTCTTCATTAAATGCTTCAGTCAATTGCTGCACAGAGAAAGTCCTGTTTGTCTGTGCAAGATGATGGTGACATCGTTCTTGACAGACTATCTTAGGACCACAGCTACGTCTCTCAGACAAACAACGTAGTTATTTTTCCACTGATTAAACACCTAAGATATCTCACTTTTGAGAAACCAATCAGCTCTGCTGTTTTCAAAATCACATCTCCAGTCAGAAAACCACCAACAATAAGCCCTTTATCGAACTTCAAAAGATCATTTGTTTTTTCCCATTGTGATCAACACTACTGACAATTACTAACCAGCAGCATTCTTAAATGGTTGCCTAGAACACATGGTGACACACATGACCAAGTATTTTGGGTGTACGCTGTAAGACATCTATGTACATCTGCATAAAGATTTCTAATTCAGTGGCCGGTATGTGTATCTTCAACAATTAAGCTACTTAACTATTATTTTTCAGGAAATAACAATGTATATAAAATACAGCAATCCCTCGATTAGTGCGCTTAATGCATTCTTTAAAACATGCGCATTAATCGAAAATGCACTAATCGAATACAATAACCCATGGGAAAAAGTATAATTCGTTCCTCAAATTTCTTTTTCGAACCTTCATTTTTTTTATTAAAGAATTAAGGTATGTCTCAAGGCCTAGTTAAAGGAAAATCATGAAGCTGAAAGACAATAAAACATATTCAGAATATAAATTTTATTATTCTACTTCTTAACAAAAGAATTGAGCTAATGAATTACTTAAATTAAGGGGATATTAAATCCCGCATAGTTTTAAAACCGAATTTAAAACTTAAGTGAGCTAATGAAGTTTGGAGGGAATTTTGTTTCTTTTTTTTTCATACAACCGACGGTATGGTCCTATTGCCTCTTTTACTCTTCTGCAAACTTTACTGCTTCTCTCTTCATCAGGGTCAGCCTTTAAGCATTGCTGCTTAAAAACTTCAATTGTACGAAAAATATTTTCAAATTGTTTCTGTGAAATCTCTTTTGGCTGACTATCAGTGGTTAAATTTTCTTCATATTCTTCGGGATCTTTCCGCTGCGCATCTAAATTTAGCAGGTCGGAACCACTCAATTCTTCAGAATGAGATTTAATTAACTCTTGGAAGTTATCATTGAAGGAGAGAAAGAAATGAAGGACATACGAATTGGTCGCCAACACGAGAAACCACGTGCTTTATAGATAAAATTTCCCAACTGTTATACAAGCAAAATAGTTATCACTTTAAAAACTACAATGATCATAAAAGAGAAGTTAATTTTCTGATGTGTAATAATAAACAATTCATCCCAGAAGACAGATTGATTACCCTATTATCGGAATGGATTCTCCTTTTCATGACATGCACAGAAGTGTCTAAAGGTCTCGAATCTGTGGACGTACTATAGCAAACGACATAAATTTTGGCGGTAAAAATTTGGAACATGGTATACATAGTGTAAATGGAAGTAGCGTAGTATGCCATTAAAAATAACTTTGTAAAATGTTTTAAATCAGTAACTAAATTATTTCATTCTGGTGAGTGATTTTTTAAATAGTTAGCCATAAAAATGTATAGATAGAAAATTTTTAAAATCTGTAACATTTATTTTTAAGATGTATATAGGCGCACTAATCAAATTTGATTATCAAAAAAAAAATGATTCACTAATCGAAAACGCACTAATCGAGGGATTACTGTATTAAATATATTAAATTTAATTAATACTTTCCTATATTTCGGCAATGTTACATTATCATTATCAGGAATCACAAGAACAATGATATGTGCACAAAGGGACTAACACTGGGCAAATGAGACTAAAGAAAGGCAACCAAAGTTGGATCTAGATTTCTAAATGGACCCTCTCAGTGGACTAATTGAGTAGTCTTTGCCACTGGGCTGGAGATCTAAGAATAAGTGCTTCCCAAATTTGGGGAGTCTCATGCATCCAAATTTATTGAGGTTTGGAAAGGCTCCTTAAAAGGGTCACTTGTTGGCTTGTGGAAGTTACAAACTAAAACCATAAAATGCAAGACCCCCCCCACACACACACCCAAATGTATGGGCTACCAAAAATCAATAAACAAAATGTGCCATTAGGTCCCATTGTTTATGGCATTGATTCACCAAGTGCTGGATTAAGGGGCAGGCTGATCAGGCACCTGCCCAGGGTTTTGCCAAACGTCAGGATGTCAAAACTAATGCTGGCACTAGGTTCTTAGAGCCTGCGCTCCTTCCAAAAATAATAAAAATAATGATTCACAAATTTCAAATTAAAAAATGACAGTTTGCTTCTGGAAAATATCAATTCACCATTAGAAAGTTTACAATTTTTAAATGTAAGCGATTTGCAGAATATAGTTTCCAAATATCTGGGTCACACTGAGAATTTTGCTAACAATTCCTATAACAGTAGCAACAGCTGAAAGAAGTTTTAGCAAATTAAAACTTATCAAAACATATTTGCAATCGACAATGAGGAGATTTTTGCAGCTTTAAAATCAAGCTTTTGCAGATTTAAAATCAAGAAAAAAAATCTAAATTATAACTGATTAAATTAAAATTAGTGTAAATTCAATAATTTTTGCTTGTAATCATTTTTATTTGGTTCTTTTTTATATAGCATATATGAGTGAATAAAAATGATAGTAGAAATAATGAAGTTATGAAATTATTAATAATTTGAAAAAAAAACATACAATTAGAAAGTACTTATGTATATAAAAAAAAAACAGTGTCATCACACATATAGTCTGCCTGGGATGCGAAATTATCATAGTCGGCACCAGTGGATTCACCCACATAAAATAAGCCAAACATTTACCCAAAGTGCTCACACAATATACTGGCAACACACCTTCATACATAGAAAAAAAAACTCAAGAAATTATATACAGTAAACTCTCGATTTAATGGACCATTAGGGGCTAAGGGTTGTCCGTAAAATCGAAAGTCCGTTAAATTTCGAATCTTAGGAATAGTATTGAAAACAAAACACTTTCAGTGGTACAGTATTAATATATTTTAATGAGAACATTTTTATGTAAATACCATTTTACTGAGGATTGGGCTTGAAAAAAAGCATCAAATTTCAGTTGCTTTCCACTTTTATACTGTTTCTTAATAATTAACGATCGAAATTGTCGAAAATGCTCGTAATAAGCAATCACCTGTGGATCTGAAGATGCATCTATGAACGAAATGATGCCGTCCATGTGTTCTCTAACCACTGATAGCTTCAGACCAGCTGGAACCACTTCTTCTTCTTACTCGTTGTTGACCTCCTGATCGCCACGTAGAACATCTTCAACAATCTCTTCCTGGCTGAGAATTTGGTAGCCTGGGTCGCCTATCATCGATGTCTAGTCATTGTTCAATGTCATTCCCACTGATATTATAACCAGCTTGCATCAAAGTTTCACAGAAATCAGAGGTTTCAAAACATCTGAAATCATATTCTGGTTCACTCCCATTCAATAACTTGGTCCAGCCATTAGCCAATGTTGCAGTCTTTATCTCCTTCCAAACGGCAGCAAAATTAAAGGTGGTGGTGGACTGATGTTGTGTGCGCACAAATTTTGAAGTGTCCTGGCTCCTCTTGTATCTTCTTTGGGATTGTTTTCATTCTCCCAACCATAACGTCTTCAAGAAACTTCTTCTTATACAACCTCTTGCAGGCAATATTGACTCCATGGTCTATAGCCTGTATTATAGAAGTGGTGTTTGGAGGGAAGATACATTTGTTCTTCCATTCCTACCAACCAACTTCTCAGCATTAGGATGGACTGATGCATTATCAAGAAGTAAAATAGCTTTTACATCTTCAGGAGAGATTTTTAGGAACTCTTCTTGGTAACTTTGCATTGAAAAACTAATCAGAAAAAATGTCACTTGTAAACTAGGCATTCCTTGAGCTGGAATAGATGATAGGCAACTGGTTCATAATATTCTTCATAGGGCGAGGCTTTTGTGCTCTTCTGACTATCATCGGCTTGAGGCAATGCATGGCATCGGCATTAGCACAAAGTAGGGCTGAATGCGCTGCTTGATTAATTTGTGGCCAGGCGTGCTAATCTCATGTTTGTTTGCAAGGGTATTTTCGGGAACAGCAGGATAGAACAGGCCGGCCAGTCTCATCTGCATTGTAAACTTGAGGCAAAATAAGACCCTCAGCTTCAATGACTTCATTGATGTATTTTCTGAAGGGCTCGACTTGTTCAATATTTGTGCTCAGTGCTTCACACATGTTTGCCTATTCGTAATGCCATGGTGTTTACGAAAGTGCCAAAGCCACCCATCGCTTGCCTGGAACTGTATGCCCATGTGTTGTCCAGTTTTTCAGTGGCCGACCTTAGTTCAACACCACGAACAACAATGCCACTAGATTGCTGTTGAACAAACCACTTTAAATTCCTTGTTCTAAATTGTTATGCTTGGCTAACTTCGCATGTTTCTTATCTGCCACAGTGAAACCACTTTTGGAGCTCTCAACACTATATTTTAGCAAAATCTGAGTAAATTTCTCTTTATTTTTGCATATGTCCGAAACCGTTTGCTTTTTCACCCAGTAAAGTTCACAAACATGAGCAACAGATGCACCACTTTCCAACTTACTTATTAACTCAAGTTTCTGTGCTATCATCAAGTTTACTCGTTTTCTTTTAACCCATATTAACTGATATTAATAATGATTAATAACGGTTCAACTAAAAATTACTCCAGCAACAGCCTAAACACCACGTGTTTTGTGCTAGTAATGTTACTGACGCTATGTTACCGAACCAAAGCATACGTATGTGCACGAAATATCACAAATATACGCAAACATATTCAAAGATGTAATTTATAAACTGCCGATCATTTCTGATTAACCATCGTATTATTTATTTTTTTACTAATTATTTCATTATCTGTATTTATTTGTCAAATTATGTCCATTAAATCCGAAGTCCGTTGAATCAGGGTCCATTAAATTGAGATTTTACTGCACTTTGTTTTTAATACTTTTTCCAAAGAAACCAAACAATGTTTTGCATGTGAAATATATTCACGTCTGAGCTACTTGTATATAGTGGCTAATGACTTCATATCACTTGCCTTAGTATGTATCCCTAAATGCAAAGAATATCCCCTTCTGGACATGTAAAATGCTATGCATAATGGAAAGGGCAACTACCTACACCAGTTTCGACCTTTATTGAGATCTCATCAGCGGGAACCAGATCCAGGAGAGATACCAAGGTTGAAGTAATGCAGAAGCTATATATATCTCATATACAAGAAGCCAAAAGGTGCTAAATCTTATTAATAAAAATCTCTGGATGAGAGAAAGACGGATCAAAATACAAATTTTCTGACCCTCGCTTAACGCAAATTCGATATACACGATAATCAGTTAGTGCGATTGAGTGAAATGATACTATTTCCTGCTTTAAGTGAATGATTAATCAGTTAACACAATATTTTTATACATTATGCACAATTTTTTGTCGCCAATCTGCAGCAAGCGGAAAAGCTGGAAGTCATTAAGACATGAATGTGGTGCTAGTAATACAATGATCGTGCAAGACCTGGGATACAGCGAGTCTACAGTTTGGACTATATCAAATAAGAACAAAGAATACAAAAAAAACAAGGAAAAGTTGCTACTGCTTCTTCAAGCATGCAGATCACTCAAAATAGAAGCCATTTAATGATCAAGATGGAACATCTTCTTTCACTCTGGATTGAGGATTATAACTAAAAAAGAATACCTCTTAGTACAGGGAATATTCAGGCATTGAAAGAGACCAAATTTCAAGAGGAATGTGAAAGCTTTATTTGAGTTTAGGATGGTTTGACCGTTTAAAAAATTGAACTGGACTGCATAACCTAAGAATAACTGGGAAATCTGCTAGTGTTGATATAGAGTCTGCAGCCAAGTTTCCTGAAGAATTCCAAAGGATAATTCAGGAGGGTGATTAATCGGGTTCATTTGCTGACAATCGGCAAATATTCAATGTCGATGAAATTGGTCTCATTTGGAAGTGTATGCCAATAAAAACTTTCCTAGCTAAAACTGAAGCATCTCAACCAGGATACAAAGTATTTAAAGATTGTCTTACACTTTTATTAGGAAGCAATGCAAAAGACAACTTTAAACTCAAGCCTATATTAGTTTATCGTGTGCAAAATCCAAGATCTAACATTAACTGAAGAAATCATCACAATTGGAAAAGAACTTGTATTTAATGAACTGGATAATGAAGATGTGAGAAACTTGCTCGACTCCATTCAGAACATTTAAGTGAGAATGATCTCCTTCAACTAGAAGAACAGCATGCATATGAAGAAGAAGATAAGGAGTGTGAACAAGAAGAGAATGTCATGACTAAGAAGCTAACTGCAAAAGAACTTCCACTAGTTTTCAATCACATTGAGCATGCTATGGAAATTTTATTCGATGGTGATCCTGATATGGAATGAAGCTTCGAAATCTGTCAAAATCTTGATAAAGCAATTACCAACTATCGCAAATTGCATGACAAGATGAAAAAGTCAAGCACGATTCAAACATCTTTAATTTTGTTTATAAAAAAAGGAGCTCAATCAAATGTTTAGACATTAAATAAAAATTTAAGCAATTGATTTTTATTAACTTTGATGATTTTATCCTCTAATATAGCATATATTGTAATTTTTTCCCCCAAATTTACGCTAACAGATGGATGAATTATAATTATTTCTATTGTTTATTGTATTCACTTAACACGATTTCGCTCAGCACACATTAATTGATGAATTAATTAATTGCATTAAGCAAGGTTTTCCTGTATCTATATACAGATATAATAACCAAACAATTATTAGTTAAAAGATGAGTGCACTGTATAAGAATGCATTAAGCACTTTTTTCTCTCACCTCTGTATCTTTCTTACGGCCTGAATAGCCAGTAACTGTTCCAACTTCCAGAGGAAATGCTGTTATTTTCATGCCTGTTTTCAATTCATGGAGTTGAAGTATGTTCTGCAAACAGAAGAAATCAATTGTCAACAATACATTATAAAAATTTTATTTATATTAAAAACTATTTAGAACTACTTATTTTTATGAATAGTTTTGTGTTTTTCCGATTACCGTTTAACACATTTATGCAAAAAAAGCTAATTATTCTGATTGGGATAATGATTTCCAAACTATGGGCATTCCCCTTCTTCCAGTAATTTATGAGGTAGGTTCCAAAAGTTTCTGATCTGACATACAAAATTCGTGCCAATTTTAAAATGCCATGTGTGACAGATAGTACCATCTATGGGGAGGTTAATGTAACAGTTTCAACTCTTTACTTGTGTCAATCAAGTAAATTGCTATCAAACATTGGATGGTGTTTATGGGCTTTATGGTCTTTATAAGCTTCTCCTTCATATTCCACCATGAACGAATGGGCTGAACAGTTGGGCCCAGGAAGAGAGAGAGAGCATCAAAGATGATCCTTGTAATGGTTGAGCTGTAGAAGCGATGACTGAAGAAAATGTCTCTCGTTGAGGAGGAACTGCTCAATGACAGACGGCTGAGGCTCAAAGAAATCTCATCAGCAAGGTTGGGAGCTTTCTATAACAACTGTCTTTTGCATCATTCACAAAGGTCAATTATGGATTCCAACATAAAGGAGCAGTGACGAGGAATGCTGAGTCATGGTTCACCTGGCATGATTCCCTTGGCAAAACTCTAAAAACTTGCAGGAACAGGTCACATGATGCTCCTTTTGAACTGAAAAGAGAAATTGGGGCATCATGCGACCTGTTCCTGCAAGTTTTTAGAGGTTTTCCAAGGAATCATGCCAGGTGAATCATGACTCAGCATTCCTCATCTCTACTCCTTCATGCTGGAACCATTGCCACCGGGGATGAAACTACGGTCCTTTATTATAATCCTCTTTCCAAACGAGAATCCATGGAGTGACGCAAATCAGGTGAAGCACCACCGAGAAAAGCCAAGGTCACTCCGTCCACCAACAATATCATGGCAACAATCTTTTGGGATTGCTGGGGAATTCTCTTGATTGACTTCAAGGACAGGAATACTACCGTGAATGCAGAATATTATGCTTCACTCCTGCACAAACTGTGCAATGTTATGAAGGAGCAGAGACAAGGAATGCTGAATCATGGTTCACTTGCTTCACAACAACCCTACAGCCCAGATCTAGCACCCAGTGACTACTACCTCTTCTCAAAACTGAAGAGAGGAAGAAAATTTGCAGATGACAATGATGCAAAAGATGCAATTTTAGACCATTTTGCAGACAAAAGTATAGACTATTTTTTCAAGGGCATAGAAATGTTAATTCAAAGATGTGAAAAGTGTGTTGAAGAAAAGGGAGATTATGTTGAAAAGTGACAGTTGTTTTCTTTCTATCACCTTTAAAAGTTAGTCAGGCAAGAAACTTATGGAACCACTCTCATATCATTTAGGGGAAACTGAGAAAGAGGACATTTGTAAAATATAAAACTACTTTCCGAAAAATTCAAAAAATTATCTGATTTATTTTCTATTATAAGTATCTACTGTCTCATGTTTTATCTTGCTTTCACTGGTTGAGTCTTTAGAGATTGTTGCTGGCTGTGTTATTTTAAAAGGCTCCTATAATTATCTAAATGAAAGGAGCCTTTTGTTCTTAGAAAAATCTATTATAAAATACTGAATATGGCATCACTGTTACTATTGCAACAAACATAGTAAAATTAAAAAGTATTAAAGGAATTAATTAGGAAAAGTATTAATTGGAAGTGTTAAAGGTTAAGGGAAGATGTACCAAACTTACAAACTAGAGCACACAAATTTATTAAATTTATTCATAAATTATTCTAAATTAATTAGAACTTTAGGCATCGAATAAGCATGGTGATGAGGGAAATATCATATTCCCAATGAAAATTATATCCTTCCTAGATTTGAGGCAAAATATTACTCATTGTAAAATATTACTCATTTTCGCTGTTTGTCTTAAATTCCAAGTGCTAGTTTTAAAAAAAAAAAAAAAAGAAAAGAAAGAAAGAAAGAAAGAAAATTGATATTCTCATGCTAAAAATAAGTGGGAAAATTGAATTTGCTTTTTCTTTCTATCAAAATAAACAGAATAGGCTTGCATAAATCAAGTTATATCTTTGGGAAATCTTTAAATAAATAATTTATGTATTGTATCTGTGTAGTTAAAGCAAACACATGCAGTAGTATTCCTTTTTTTTTTTTGAGGCCAGTGCACTAAACATCAGACATTCTGGGAGCCTGCTCTAGAGCCTAAACATGAACTTTTTTGAAGCCACAAGTAGTAGCCTCACACTGCATAATAAAAATTATCTACCATAAAGACATCCACTAGACCGGCTTAAGACATCCTAACACCCAAAAACAACATTAACAAAATATATTTAACATTTAATATATCAGACATTCTGGGAGCCTGCTCTAGAACCTAAACATGAACTTTTTTGAAGCCACTTCAAGTTTCAAACAAACAGAGTAGTAGCCTCACACTGTGTAATAAAAATTGTCTACCATAAAGACATCCACTAGACCGGCTTAAGACATCCTAACACCCAAAAACAACATTAACAAAATATATTTAACATATCAGACATTCTGGGAGCCTGCTCTAGAGCCTAAACATGAACTTTTTTGAAGCCACTTCAAGTTTCAAACAAACAGAGTAGTAGCCTCACACTGTATAATAAAAATTGTCTACCATAAAGACATCCACAAGACCGGCTTAAGACATCCTGACACCCAAAAAACAACATTAACAAAATATATTTAACATTTAAATGACAACTTTTCAACCTTTGAAATATTCCTTCCTATAAAACTTGACATAATAATGTAGGAAAAAAATACAAATAATCAGCAAACTGTGGAAGATTTATTTATTTTTTTTATCTGCCCAACATTAAGATTCATACAACCAGTTTATACATTTTCTGGAGTGCCTAATTCACCGGGTCTAAATTATTTTAATCATTTAGTTCGAACATTTTGTAGCAAAACTTTATTAAAATTAATAAAAAATAGTTTATTAATTATTTTATGAAATATGAATATATATTATGCAGCATTTCAGAGCATTTATTATTAAATTCTAATAAATGCTCTTCAAAAATCTTCTAATGCTTTTTTCATTCTCCAAAGGGAGAATGAAAAAAACTCTTTCTTTTAAAAACCAGTAGAGTATTTAAAAGACACCAAGTGTGAGACATGGACAAAGACTCTGTTAAGTGAATACTAGCATTCAAAAGAATGCACTATACAAAGGCTTTACAAATGGGATGGATGGATGCAAAATATAATGAATGAAGAACTCTATAGAACAATAAATTGGAAAGAGAATCTAATGTAGAAAACTTAAAAGTTGTTTTGGACATATCTGCAGGATGGAACACCAAAAGCTTGATGTTTGGTTAAATGAACAGTATAAACCTTCTTGAAGAGGGGGGGCAAGACAAGAGTGGTTAGATGATGTAAAGGATGGAATGGACAGCTGAGTCGCTTAGCAATCAACAGAAAGGGATGAAAGAAGTGAGTGAAAACTGTATCGGGTGCCGACGGGCATTGATGATTCTAATTTGTCTAAAATGTATGATTAAAAATCAGTGTTCCCCTTTTGCAAGAAAGAAAAATGTTATCTGTATCAAAGAACAACTAACCTGGAAAGAAGCTTAGGAAATAAAAGCTCTAGAATAGGTTCTCCAACTTGGTAATGCAAAAATCAACTTCTGTCTTTCTGCTACCAATCTTGTATTGTGGAAGTTACCACCAGGCTATGCAGGAACTTGTTTCAATTATGTTTTATCTAAATATATTTTAGAATTTACATTAAACAGAAAATGGTCTACTGCTATAGATATAAAGGTGTGAAATCAGTGCCACACCTGAATGCAATGCAAGAAATATTTGTTATCATGCAAGACAGGAGTATTCACAATAACAAAAGATTCATTTAATGAAGGACAAAGAATTTCACATAGTGTGAGTGGATGTGCTGCAATGACTGAAGAACTGATAGCTGGACAAAATCCCCTATAACTCAGCCAGTTTCATTCAAATCTATGATGCAAGGAATCTCCATAATAACCATTCAGCAATGAAGCATTTCCTCCTGGAAAGTCAGGTTTTCTATCCCACAAATAGATAAACAGGCCAGAGAACATGTATTTCAGACAGCAGATTGTGCATATAACATGCACATAAATATCTCTGACAAAAGGGGAAGCAGTTGGGAGAAGCTTTCTTCTCTCAGGTGAACACGTATTGCAGATCTTTAATGTGTAAGAAATCTGAAAAACACATTAAAGGTATCTAGCTTCTGATATGACCAAGCAGGGAAAATATAGGAAACTGGCTACATTCTTCAACTTTTTTTTTATGTAGTATGCATTGCTAAATACATTTTTTATATAATTAAATGCTATTAATTAATGCCTGTATGGGTATTATAATAAGAACCTATTCTGACTTCAAGAATTACTAATTACTAGCAATATTAAAAATACTGCTCTATATGGATTCTACTAGAAAGAAGCTCAAGAAAACCAGTTAATATACATCACAAACATTAAGTGATGACAGCACAGGGTAGGATAACAAATATATTAATCTACATTTTTTGCACATTTAATCAAAATTCCTTTTATGATACAATCCAAAATACTTTTAGTTAGGAATCATTAAAAATTAATTAACTTTCAATAAAATTATCTACACCTTAACATCATGAATATAACAGAGCACAAGCTGGTCACCATTAACACAGGCTGCCCAATCCAATACATCTTTTTCATCTTCAGGCACTAGATCTACCCAATGTTCCTGCAAAGAAAACTTTAAATTACTTAGTAAATAATTAAATGCACAAATACAATTTCATTTCTAATTATAAAACTAACAACTGTCATCTTGCATATGAAAATTAAACAGAAAACTATACTACGTTCATAATCTAATGGAGCTATAAGGTGAACTGATAATTTCTTGATTTCATGAAATCGGGTACATGCAATAAATGTATTGCCAATATCATGTCATCTTTCTTTTGTTTTTAAAATATGAATTTTTATTTTATTTTATTTTTTTTTTAATTATTATCTATAGCATTGTTACTGCAGAAAAGCATGCAAATATGGCACACTAAAATTACACAAGCAGAGTCAAATCTTCAGTGCCCTATATTAAAGTAATAAACTGCACAAACCGTTTAACTTACTATCATCAAGACAGAGCTAACTTTTATTCTTTAAATTATAATTCAAATTATAAATTAGTGATCATAACAGTGAAGATAACATTCTAAGCATTTTAGTTTTGCATTTTCATTAACAATTTTAAGAAAATCATAGAGTTGCATTATAATGGACCCCTATGATCATGAATTTGTTGACTATTTTAAAAATTAAAACTAGAAAGTACAGAATATGTTTTATCCTCTTTTTGTAATATGTATAAAAGCATTCTTAAATTATTTGAATTATTATGCAAAGTTTAGTCCTAAAAACTAATGAAAGATGACTGAAATAGGCATGGAGTCAATGCATATAGAAAATCAACATGACAGGAACAGGAATAAAAATCATTTTTGCATTTTTCAACATTTCTTTAAAAAAAAAAAAAAACTGGAAAACAGAGCAAAGACTTAAATTGTTATAACAAAAACAACTCTGAAAGTTTTCTTTACAAGTATTCATTGTAAGCAACACTGCTTCCTATGTATATCATAATGAGTAGTGATTTCTTGCTGCATATTGTTCAACATATAACATATGTAATAGAGATAAATCAACAGCTAACTTTATTTTTCTTTTAGTTCATCAAGACTGCCAAGCATCAGTAGACCATAAACAGAATTGGTAACATAACACTTTTCTCTCTAAATATCTATAGAGCAAGATCTTGGAAGGTGGGGAGGGGGTTAAAGATCATGAGGGACCAATGCAACTATCAAACAACTTATGAAGAAAAAAAGTTGGTCATTTCACAGTAGTAATGGATGGGAGCTAAGTCAGAAACATCTTTCAAGTCCTTCAAGGGAATAGTATTCATATCTGGATTGTGTCCAAGTATAGTAATTTTGTTACTATTTGTTTTCTTCAGGAAAAACAGAAATGTACTACAAGATGGGACACAAGCATGGATTGTGTTATACAAGGATGATAACATATGAAATACTTGTGTGACACTATTCGTGTACATGCATACACTGATGTCTAATGATCCAACTATATAAATGAATATTTTATATTCAATCCAATTTCTTGATATATTATTAAAGGCTCTATGAAATTAATAAGCTACATTACTTTTGATGTAATCCATTGTTGTTGGTTTTTTAGGGGGGGGGGTATGAAACCATAATTCCATAAAAGATAGGTCAACTTATCATAAATTGTAAAATGTTTATTATAGATTGATCTTCAAATTCTAGATGGAATTTGAACCAAATCTTTTTGATCACTGCATTAAAGGATAAAATATGAAGACTCGATGGTTATTGTAATATATTATTATAATATATCATCATCATCAAATTCCTGCCATGTACCTTCAAGGAGGTGTACAGGATATGATAGCACTACATGAAAAAATTTACATCATTACTAACTCCCTATCTACAATTTTCCTCCAAATCAGTCTGTTACTTGTCAAGACTCCAACTTTATCAGATCTTATATTTCTATCGTCTAAGGCACTTTGTAACATTTCAATCCACCTATATCTTGGTCTTCCTCTGGGTCGTTTTCCTGCCATCTTGGCAGAGAACACTTGTTTTGCTAATCTTTCCTTGCCCATTCTGTTTAAGTGACCATACCACCTGAGATTAGCTCTGTTAACGCATTCCTGGATGCTGATGATGTCAAGTTCTTTCCTAATATCCTCGTTTTTAATATGATATTGCCATTGATGCCATCTGTTCATGCCTCTAATCTTTCTCAGGACTCTCATATCTGCGGTCTCTAGTCTTTGGTCAAGTGTTTTACTTCTGACCCAGCTCTCAGATCCATAAGTTAAAACTGGTTTGAACACTGTCTTGTATACAGCTAATTTAGTGTTCTGACTAATTTCTCTCTTATTCCATATGAATTCATTCAATTGACTTCCCACCATACCAGCTTTTGCTGATTCTGTTGTCTATTTCTATATTTAATTTACCATCTTCACTAAAAAATCGAGCCTAAGTAGCTGAAATGTTTTACTTGTTCCACAGGTTCTCCATTCACAACACAGTTGACATTTTCAATGATTCTGCCTATTTTCATTGCCTTTGTCTTTTTATTGTGGACCTACATACCATATCTATTACAACAGTTATTCAATTTAGTCAGAGAATCTTCCAGGCTTGTAGAGGATTTATTTAGAAGTATAATAATCGTCCGCATAAAGCAAAGAGCTGACATTAACATCTCCAATTTTGATTTCATGTGTAATACCACTTTCCTTCATAATGTGATCCATATAGATAACGAATAACAGAAGGGATAATGTACATCCTTGTCTCACACCAGATTTAACATTAAACCATCTTCCTGTACTTCCTTCAATTCTAACTGCTGACTTACAACTCAAATAAATACTAAATATTGCATGATATAATGCCCCATTGACCATAAAACTGTAGCATATTGAATAGCTTCTCTCTTGGCACCTTGTCATATGCCTTTTCTTAATCGACAGATCTTGGTTATATTCCCATGATTTCTCCACTATTTGTCATAAAGTGAAGATCTGATCCTGACAGCCTCTATTTGGCCTGAATCCAGCTTGTTCTTCACCCAGCTTGTCTTCCACAATTCTTCCCAACTGTTTCTCAAGTATACTTGCATATATATCTTACCAGGAACACTCAGTAGGGAAATACCTCTGTAATTTTCACATTCAGTTTTATTTCCCTTTTTTATATATGGGCACTATTAGAGCTCTACTCCAATCATCGCGAATTCGCTCCTCTGTCCAGGCTTTCTGAACTATGCAGTGCAGCCTGTGTAAGACTTTTATACCACCATACTTCAGCATTTCTGGTCGAATATCATCTACTCCTGCTGCCTTTCCACATTTCAAGCCTCTGATGGCTTTTTCTACATCAAGTATGGATATGAATTCCTGACTGGGTGCCTGGTCAGTGTTTTTTACCACTGTTCTATCATCACTGCTTGTTTCATTTAGCAGTTTTTCAAAGTAATTACTCCATACTTCAAGGATATCTTTTTCTCTATTCCTAAGCTTCTATCCTAAGCACTCTATCCTCCATTCCTAAACTTCTTCAACAACCTCCAGAATATTTTGCCACCTTCTTGATATTTATTTTCTATATTCTTGCCAAAGTCCTCCCATGACTTTTGTTTAGCTAGTTTTACACACTGTTTAGCTTTCTTACATTTGTCTCTGTATTCTGTAAGAGTAAAAGCTGACTTATTTGCCAGGAACTTTTGATATGCTTTCTTCTTTTCCTTCACTTCCTGTGTCCACCATGGAGTTTTAATTTTTCTATCTCTGCAGACAACTTCACCACATGCCTCTCTGGCAGAATCAATCAATGTTTCCTTCAGAGTTTGCCACTGAATCTCCAAGGTTTGATTCCTGTTCTCAAACTCTTTCATTTTCTTTTCAATAATATTTCTGTATTTTAGTCTACAGTTCACATCTGAGAGCTGCTCAACTTTTATTCGCTTTAAAACTTTCTTACATGTTATTCTTTTCAATATGAAATTCAATTTTATCCTGCTCAAGACTAAATAGTGATCACTTCCAATTTCAAATCCTCTGTAGACTCTGGTGTCCTGCACCAGGGAGAAAACATCACTATCAACAATAACATAGTCAATGAGACTTTTATATAACAGAATAAAAATGTTTATTGTGTAAGATCTTCATTGAAACATAAGTTCAATAAATTTAATTATCCGACAAAAATTCTTCTTTGAATTCAAGATCTTTGCTATAAGCCTATTTTAGCATCTTTAAAAAGATGCTAAAAAACATATAGTACTTCCTACACGTTGATTCTCTACATCTTATCTCTCTCTTTTCCCCTTCAGGTCTATATTTAATTAATTCCTTTGGTAGTCTTCCATCCACCAATCATTGTACTTCTTTTGGTGTTCCTATTTGTTCCTTACTTCATTTTATATTCTATCTTCTATTCTTGTAAATCCTTTAGGTAAAATGTGAGCAGCTGGAATGAAATTTCAGCTGCTCATATTCTATGGGATTTATGTGTACCAATAACCCTGAAAGTTTTGACGTCAGGAAGGGCATCCAGTCGGAAAACTTCACTGCCAGCTCTAGTTATGGCCTGGTCGATCAACAAAAGATGCTATCTTTGAGTTATGGCAGATGATGAAAAAGTTTTGAGAGAAACAACGGGAGCTACATCTAGTGTTTATTGATCTGGAGAAAGCATACGATAGAGTGCCAAGGCAAGAAGTCTGGAGGTATCTGAAGGAGAAGAAGGTGCCTGAGAAATATGTCAGGTTGGTGCAGAGATGTACAGAAATGTAAAGACAAGAGTTTAGACCTGCCTGGGACAGACAGAAAGTTTTCAGGTGACAGTTAGCTTGCATCAAGGGTCAGCATTAAGTCCATTCCTGTTTAATATTGTGATGGAGGTGGTGACAGAGGAGGTGAGAGAAGACGTGCCTTGGACAATGTTGTATGTGGATGACATCTTGTTGTGTGCAGAGTTAAGAGAAGAAGTGGCAGCTAAACTGGAAAGATGGAGGAAAGTACTGGAAGAGAGAGGTATGAGACTGAGCAGAAGTAAGAGTATACGTGTTGCAAAGTGGACAGCAGCCAGGAGTTGGAAGGAAATGTCATCAGGAAGGTTAGGGACTTTAGATACTTAGGTTCAACAGTGGAAGAGGATGGAGGAGCTGAGAAGGAAGTGGGATGCAGGATACAAGCGGGTTGGAGGAACTGGAGGGAGAGAGATGACTGGAGTGCTATGCGATAAGAGGGTGCCGATCAATCTGAAAGACGAAATCTATAGGATAGTAGTGAGACCAGCTATGATGTATGCTATGGAAACTGCTGAGGAAAAATAACATCAGCAGGATGGAGGTAGCAGAGATGAGAATGCTTAGGTGGATGTGCGGTGTGACCAGAAAGGATCGTCTGAGAAATGACCATGTGAGGGGGAAACGGCAAAAGTTACGAACTTAGGAGCGAAGATACAGGAGGCAAGGTTGAGATGGTTTGGTCATGTGATGAGGAGGGAGGACGAATATGTGGGAAGAAAGGTCATGCAGATGGATGTGCAGGTGAGGAAGCATGGGCGGCCAAAGAAGAGATGGAGGGAGCTGGTGGAAGAGGACTTGAGGATGAAGAACTTGGATGTGGTTACAGCCCAAGACAGGAGGATGTAGAGGAGACTCACCAAAAACAGCAACCCCCACTTAAATGGAACAAGCTGCAGAAGAAGAAGAATAATCCTGAAAGTTATGATGATGGTGGCATAGTTACCAGTATGGCTACCTTAACCAGATAGGTCAAGGGACAGGTGCCAGACAGAAATATCCTGGTGCTCCAGGTTGGAGTTTAAGCAAGAGGCTGGTAACTCTTGCTCAAACTCAGATGCATCCAAATAAGAAAAAGTTAAACACAAATTATTATAATATAATACATTTATTTATTAATTTTATTTCTTTTTTTTTTTTTTTTACCTGATGTAATTTACAGAGATCAATGTTCACCAAGCGGTATCGAGTTGCATTCTTATTAGTCCGTATAGTACATATGCTACCTTCGTTTGTTACATACTCATATTCTGCTTCAAATTTGTCTATAATGCAAACAAGGGGAACAATACCTAATATGAAAAATATAATAACTAATTAGTACAAACTGCATTTATTATTAAAATGTTGGCAGTTAAATGGCAAATACACTAAATAAAGAAAACAAAAAAACTAAATTTAATTCACATTCCATTAGTTTCTATGTCATTTACTACTAAGCTAATAATGTAAGTATACTTCATCAGGCAAATAGAAGTATATTTAAAATCAGATGTACCTCTGTTATATAATTACACAAGTTAACGTTATTGAGAGAACTGTCTACTATCTAAATGAAAAATTAGCATCTTCACATTGACAGCTTCTGACATCCCTATCTGATTCAAGCTGGGAGAGCTCTTCTAAAGCTGCACTCAAACTACCAATTTTTGTGTGTGTGGTGGTGGTGGTGGGGGGGTGGAATTCATTCAGGTACCTTAATCATCATCATCATCACTGCCCATGGATCCACTGCCCATTGGTGTGCAATGCTCTTATCATCATTCTTTGCCATTTCTCTCTGTCCATTGTCAGGTGACTCAAATCCTGTAAACTCTTTCCACACCACTTATCCACTCTTATCTTGGCCATCTGCTTCTGTTTATGCTGTCCATTGTACCAAACATCAAGGGTTTTGATCTTTCTGTTACCCATCCTGCAAATATGTCCAAAAAGAGTTTGTTTTCTTTGAATTATTTTCTGCATTAGATTCTCTCTCTCTCTCTCTCTCTCTGTAGTTTACTTTTGTTCTTCATTTGCTATTTTTTGTACCCATTTGATTAGAATCTTCTATAATGTTCTTTCAAAAGCCGATATTCATTTCACAGTCTTTGCCCATTACCCATATCTCATGACCAAAGAGAGCACTTGTGAATATGTATGTTTCTTTCCAGAAGTCTCAGCTCTGAAGCAAGACTTATTTGTTATCAGATTAGCAGACTATCAGATTTGGTCTGTGAAATGGAAAATTTAGTAATCGACCTGCAAAACAACTTTATTGCTAAATAAAGAGGAGACTCAGAACCTTCTCAATTTGAAGGTACAGCAATAGAAACAGAGTCCCCTGCTCTGGAGAACAAACACAGCAACTACTTCAGATCTACAACAAACCAGTAAGAAGTTGCTGTGTTTCACCAGACAATGATAATCATCTACCATCTAGTAGGTCTAGTATGCAATTCCAGCATAACAGTATCTCTTATATTACAGTATCTATTATATTTGTTAACATGCAGTTAACAAACATAATACGTGAGGCCATGTATTATATTTGTTGAATGCATGTTTTCTTCTGGCTTGTTTCACAGGATATGTTGTGCAATGGGAATATTTTCTTAAAGAGAAAACATGCCATGCCACAAGATGGCATGCACTCTTTATTGCACTTCACCTCAATTAGTAGTCCAAATCTAGTCAAACATAAATTTCTTCAAAATTATTGGATACGGTAGCTTAGATGGCAAAAGCCATTTCTTGTTTACCACAAAGACCGGTAAGTTTCAACCAGGTAAGGTTAGTCTTTTCAATTAGTGCAATTGTATTGCTTCCATTAAATATTTGTTATACTTGATGATCATTACTTTATAATAGGAGATATCACTACTTTCCTTACGGGAGAGTGATGACAAATTCATACCTACATTCCCCATTCTATTCCTGAGAACAGATTAGTATACAGGTCAACATTTGCCCAGCATCAAAGATTTATCACTAACTTTAATATCAAGAAGAACATACAAACAGAATAACATTCTTATCTTATTAGACAGATATTTGCATCTGGAGGGGAGAGTGTAGAAAACGTTTTATGAATGGATTAAAAGCTTTTCAAACCTTTTATGGAAGATTAAATTTGCAATGGATATGCCTAATCACAGTATTTATCCCTCTCCTTTTTTTATTAATGGAGATAATCACAGGTGCCTCTTATATAAACTGTAAGATAATATTTCACAAGAAACAACCTGGTGAAATGAAGTAGTCCCTCCCTACTCAATAAATTACCTTTTAGTGGTGTTGAATGGTTGTCTTTAATGATATTTTTTGGAAAAACAATTTTGCTT
This sequence comes from Typopeltis vanoorti, assembly GCF_054136105.1. Lineage (NCBI taxonomy): Eukaryota > Metazoa > Arthropoda > Arachnida > Uropygi > Thelyphonidae > Typopeltis > Typopeltis vanoorti. The sequence goes on from NC_143554.1 coordinate 93,149,080, forward strand.
ATACACAAAAACAGTGATGTGCCATTCTGCAATTACAGATGGGGGGGAGAGGATATTTATAGTCATCATATATTTTCCTGTATGATAATTAATTCCTTATATTGTCCTTCTGTTGTCCTACCATCAGTTCTCTTCTTCAGATAATACACATTTAAATTTCATACTGCTGAAAAGATCTTTATTAAATAAGTTGTTTATAAATACTCATTGCCTGACAATAATAACAGTAGCTTTTTTTTCTGTAATAGGACAAAACAGTCAAACACTTTTTGCTCAAAATATTTCTACATCTTGAATAATCCAATCCATACCATATGCATATATATATATTATATATATATATATATGTTTCAAATGAAACTCACCTGAAATACCATGGGCAAGACACTCCAAATCACAAAAATAAAGTAAGTTGTCATGGCAGCCTTCCCTTACTGTAATGAAAAGGTACTGACCACAGTCACTAATTTCTGCTCCGCTATAAAAAAAAGGAGTATAACGAACTGTATTTCAACAAAAATGTAGAGCTAATGTTAAAGAAAGAGAGAATTAATTTCAGTTAATATAAATGTATGACAATTGGTATTTTGTATTTATATAAATAACTATTTACTAGACAAGTAATTGTACAGCAAACTCCATTTAATTCAACCTTGAATAATTTGATTTTCCATTTAAATTCAAAGTAAATTTTCTCAACTATACAGTTTCACATGCTTTTCATTCTTCTAATGAAATATACTTAACTTTTAATTTGAATACAATCGCCACCTACAAGTGGCAGCTCAGTTGGTGTTGAGGGTGTCCTTTGGTTGAAAAGATATGGGTTCAAATCCCATCTAGGATGTGAAAAACCTTTATCAGGACTTCTCAAATGAAGGTGAGTTAGCCAGTCTAATGGAAGTAAGAGGATTTTCCCTCCCAGAAACTTGGGTTTTTCATCTGCTAAACAGGCAAATGGCAAAAAGTACATGCACAATTTACAGATATAGCAGAAAATGGTGATAGGATTAACCACCTTATCTTAAGCAGTAATCAGGTTTCTAAGATGTCAAGTTACTCGTCTGTGAAAAGCCTAGGTAAGCCTTTGGCTTATCACAAATCTGAATGACTAAGCCTAAACACAAAAGGAAGATGGGATGTGATACAAACTCCACCCTGGCTGACCAGGGTGGAGTCTCAATAGTCTCAATTAATTCAAAGTTTCAAATACCATAAACTAGCCTGTAAAAATAATTTTTTCTGTGGATTTTTTTTTTTTTTGTCTTAAACATTTCAGAGATTGATCTCAAACGTACAATTTTTAACAGAAGTTGTCATTTTTAACACATAACAGCACAAACTGAAAATATGACATCTGTGCTCCTAAAAAATGCTATCATATTTAGCTAAAAAAATAAACTGCACGCAAACATTGCCACAAGCTGCTTATAATGACAAATGCAAAACTTAAGTCTTTCTGTTTAATTTCTAATTTGAACACAAAATGCAATCTATTAACCATTTAATTCAGATTTGAGGTTAATTTGAGATCCAGCAACTAAGGCTGTATTTCATTCTATGCTATCGCATCCGAGTAAATACACCTAGAATCTGTGTTGTTAAAGAAATTTTCATTTCAATAATTGCATTGATAATTGTTATTTCTGTAATCAGTGAACTACATAAAAAGAAATGAAAATATTTTGAGACAAACATTTTATTCATTAAGAAATTGCTCTCCATGGCTAGCATATGTAACTCTATGTAAATAAATAAGATATGCATACAGCATATTTTTTAAATTCAACTGCCTGTTTTAGCAGAGATTTAAATAATACTTTTTAAATTGTAAAAATAATCCTCCCTGTATAATGAGAAAAAATAAAAAATTAATCTCAATGTGTTCCTAAAGTCTATCCCTTATTTAAGTTACATTATCATCTTCTTTAAGCCAGAAAATAAAGCAAGTTAGACAAAATCACTGGCATTGTCAATTTAAACACACACACACACACACACAAAAAATGTAGCTTCCAGAGAAACCAATGTGAAAATGAAAGGAAGTTTGAGAGAGAGAGAGAGATATACACTTGACTGATAATTTTTCTCTGATGATAATCTTATATATTATACTTTGCATACATAGGAAATTCAGCACTACAAGCGTAGAATAAATCACTCAGAAAGAAAGATGTACTTAAGGTAACATTGTGCAGAATGAAACCTACTTAAAGTAAACAGTATAAAGAAGCAATGCTTTACAACGTGAAAAATTTAATTGTCAACTGCATGACAAGCAGTTTTCTACACGTTGCTTTTCTTAGTTTTTTGCTGAAAGGCTGTTAATAGAATTAATGAAAAAAAAATTTCATTTCGCTTTTTTATGTATGCAAAAACTTGCCTGAAATATGCAAATATTTCAGGCAAGTTTTAGATCAAGTAATATTTGTAATAACACATTTCTCTGAAAGTACATAAGCATGATGATGCAACCCATAAGCATTATGGATTGCACCAATCCTATCTAGCATCATACTGGAATGTCACCTAATTATACAAATGTCCCCACTGTTTCATCATCTCTATTTAAGCCTTTGTAGATCACAGAAAGAAATAGCAGGGATCTAGGGGGGGGGACTGTTCAGAACATAATTTTATATTAAATCACATGTGATCAGAATGGTACACTATCTCCAATATCAAACACATTATAATGAAATTTAGTTGAACATGCAGTACAAACTGCTAGTGGGAAAACACTATTGGGAATCATTTCAAAAAAAAAAAATTATAAAGTTAAGGATAACAATTTTCAAAACTTTTGGTAAAGAAAGGCAGCCATCACAATTCACAATTTAGATATAACTGATTTTAGTAGAGCTACAGAACTTTCTTTGAAATACGTTCATATTTATAAAAACTATTATTAGTATTTTTTATATAATACTTTGGTATTATCCCTAATGATCCTGTGGCTAGCACTGTCAATTAGTAATTCCATGTTGAACTAATTCTAATATATATGGTTTAATAAGTTAAATATAGCTTTGATGTTCTGAAATACAATTTTTAAGTGATCTAAACACAAAGATAATAATGGTACCTGGTTAAACAAAGACTATCCTCCCCCTTGCTGTTTTTGTCAGGGAACCAAGGCAATTAAAATGATATCTGCACCATGGTTCTGGACATATATACAGTAAATGCTCGATTTAACGGACTTCGGATTCAACATACAAAATTTCCAGTCTGTATATCACATGTGAAATTTAACACCCTGTTAATTTTAAAATGCTTTTAACCAAGTTTGCTTATAATTAAATTAACAGGTTATTTTTTGTTATTAATTTTCTGTTATTTTTAACAAATTTTGGTGAATAGGCCATCATATGTTAGAAAAACACTGTAGTAATTTAGCCAACATAAATGAGTCACCACTCATAAAACATGTTCGGCGAATGATTAGGATGTGATCACACCGAATGCACTGCGTGGCGTGACTTTCTGCGGCAGTTTTATTACACATTTTCGTAATTTTAGGGAGTTAATTATAAAAAAACAGCAGAATTCAGAAGTTCAAAAAAAAAAAAAAAAAAAACTTGATAGTTTTTTCAAAGCAGGATTACCTAAACCAAGCACCTCAACATCAAACATTAACTTATCTAAAAGTGTGTGTAAAACAATTTTTTTTGTTATTACAGTGCTAATATTGATAAAATTGCAGTATAATGTTAGATATTTTTATTTAAAAAAATCTTGATTTAACGAACACCCCTTAGCCCCTATTAGTCCGTTAAATCAAGGATTTACAAGGAATTTGAAATAGGAAGTGATCACTATTTAGTTCTGAGCAAGAAATTGAATACCATACTAAAAAAAAAAAAGAAAGAAAATTTTAAAAAGAATTCAAGTTCAGCAGCTTTCTGAGTTGAACTGTAGACTCAAGTATACAAATATTATTTCAGAAAAATGAAAGACTTTGAATATAAGAACCAAGCTTCTACAAAGACAGAAAAATCAGATTGCCAAGGTAGACCAAAAAAAAAAAAAAAAGCTTATTGAATTGTCCTAGGAAGTAAGTAAGCAATGTTTTAAAAGAATAAAGACAAAAGGGCAAGAAATAAAGCCAGTATGTAAAAGTAGCTAAACAAAAGTCATGGAAAGACTAGTAAGAATACAGAAGATTCCATATAAATTTTATATGGAATCTTTTGTATTCTATAGAAGATTACAGAGAATATCAGGAAGGTAGGTGGCATAATATTATGGCAGCTATTGAAAAAGCTCAGGAATAAAGAAAAGTACTGTGAAATAAAAAAAGGGATGCATGAAACTGAAGATAAAGATATTGTACAGGTCTGAAGTAATTACTTTAAAAAACTGTTAAATTATATCAGCAACAAAATGGTAGAAAATATTTAATGAAATCAATCAGAAGTACAATCAATACTCGAGGAAGAAAAAAGGCAATCATAAACCTGAAATGTAAAAAATTAGCTGGAGTGTAGATGATATTCAACCAGAAATGTTCAAATAAGAAAGTATAAAAGTGTTAAAGTGACTGATTTCAATAAATCAGAGGACCGGGTCAGAAGATTGTACTCAAAACTCTACTCTGAATGACTGGAGTAGAGTTCTTAATGTGAGAATTAGAAAAATTTCTGTGTTAAATTTTCCAGGTAAGATTTATGCAAGTCTATTTGTGAAGAGGTTAAGAAAATTTGTAAAAGAGAAACTTAGAGAAGAACAGGCAGAGTTCAGACCAAATAGCAACTGCAGGGATTATATTTTCACTTTCAGACAAATAGTTGAGAAATCATGGAATCTGTATTAAAATTTTGTAGATCTGAAAAAGATAATATGAAGGTGTCAAGAGAAAATATGTTCTAAACATAACAATTATGTAGTATAAATGGGACAGTATATCAAGTAATACATAATCTACATTTAAGTTACAATTCAGCAATTAGAAGTGAAGGATGTTGGAAGTTTTCCCACTTGGTTACACTATAAATTAAAGATACCAATGAAGTATTTTCAGGACTGGGGCAACTTGTATATAGAAACTAATGACTTCACATCCCTTGCCTTAGTATCTCATAATGCAAAGATATATATCATTACGGACATGTATAATGCTACGCATTATGGGAAGGGTTACTATCCAGACTGGTTTCAACCTTTACTGAGGTTGAAACCAGTCTCATCAGTGGGAGCCAGACCTAGAGGTGATACTAAGGTTTAAGTAATGCAAAAGTCATATTTTCCTATACGAGTAACCAAAAGGTGTCAGATCATATTAAGCTTCTATATATGAGTTGTTCCAGTCCTGAAAATACTTCAGGCACAAACTTTGTTTGCTTACACTTGGATAAAGGATTAAACCAAGTATATAATTTCTTAATTAAGTTAACTGAAATTGGGTTTTTATTGGTCGGAATTTGATACAACTAGAAACTGACCAGTTTCGCCACATTGACTGGTGGCTTCTTCTGGGTTAGATGAATATACATATATCAGCTTAAATATATAATTTCTTGGTATCTTTAATTTATAGACGTGAAGGAGATCCAGTGAGATAAAATTAGATATAAAACAAGGGTACTATTTCTGTTATTGTTCATTATCTATATGGATCACATTATGAAGGAAAATAACACATTAAACTTGATATAAAAAAAATAGAGATGTAACCTCAACTCTCTGCTGTATGTAGATAATGTTATACTCCTAAGTAAATCCAGGACAAGTCTGTAGGATTCCTTAACATATAACAAATTTGGCATAAAAATAAAAGGACAAGCTTGTGAAAACAGAAAGGAACACTGAAAACATCAGCTGCATCCTGAATTGAGAACTTACAGTAATATATTTCAACTATTTTGGCACAATTTTTAGCAGTGATGGCAAATTAAATATAGAAATAGACAACAGAGTAAACAAAACTAGTATAGCATAAGCAACTGAATAAATTTATATGGAATAAGAGAGAGATTAATCAAAACACTCTACTAGCTATATACAAGACAATATTCAAATGGATCTGAAAGCCGGGTTACAAGTAAAACAAATGATGAGAGACTAGAGACCATGAGAGTTCTGAGAACTCTCCTATATATGGTCATAAATATGAAGATATTAGGAAGAAACTTGACACTGTTAGTATTCAGTAATGTCTTGAGCAGATCTAATCTCAAGTGGTATGATTACTTACAGTGGGAACAGAAGGATTACTGTTTGATGTATGGAAAAAGTAAAAAGTAGACCTAGATCTAGATAGACTAATGCATTCAGAAGTGCCAAAGAAGACTGAAATATATGTTACTGCCCGACTACAGATTTGAGACCCTTCGAGACTCCAACTACAGATTCAAGGTCTCGAATCTGTAGTCAGAGTCAATTCCTGTTGAAGGGGAAAAAGAAATAAGCTGATGTACGAATTGGTCACCAACACGCAAAATCACGTGCTTTATACGTAAAATTTTCCAACTGTTATACAAGTAAAATAGTTACCACTTTAAAAACTACAATGTTCATAAAAAAAGTTAATTTTCCAACATGTAATAATAAACAACTCATCCCACAAGACGGATTGAATACCCTATTATTGGAATGGATTATCCTTCTTCTGACATGCGCAGAAGTGTCTGTGGGCATATAGTACTATCATAGTGTTCTGTGCACTCCTTGAGGATACACATATCAGGAATTTACCTTGATAAGATATGAATTCAGAAGCCATTTTGAAGCGACTGTTTCTAAAATTTCCACAGGATTGGACTTTCAACTATATTTCCAAGCTACCATAAGCAATACATGTGTTAGAACAATGTTCTGTCAGAAATGCAATTCTCCATTCAGTTTACTAGAATGTTAAGATGAATCAAACACAGTTCTTTGTGTAACATGTCCAGCAAATAGAAATAATCAAAGATATCTTCAACAAAACTTTTGCCTACTGTTGTAACTGAAGATTTTTTATTACTGTCTTTAACAATCATTATTTAATGGCATGGATTAATTATAATTAACAAAAAAAAACCTCTGCAATCAATAGTTATTCAGTATAAATTATGAAATATAAAGTAGATTCACTTTTACAATAATGCATACTTGGAATTTATTTAAGTTTTTGACTTTATAAATGAGGGTGATTCCATAAGTTTCTGGCCTGATTAACTTTTAGAGGTAACAGAAAGAAAATAACTATGTCACTTTTCAACATACTTTTTGCATCTTCACAATTAACATTTCTATGCCCTTGAAAAAATAGTCTGTACCTTTGTCTGCAAAATGGTCTAAAACTGCATCTTTTGCATCATTGTCATCTGCAAATTTTCTTCCTCTCTTCAGTTTTGAGAAGAGGTAGTAGTCACTGGGTGCTAGATCTGGGCTGTAGGGCTGTTGTGAAGCAAGTGAACCATGACTCAGCATTCCTTGTCTCTGCTCCTTTATAGTATTGCACAGTTTGTGCAGGAGTGAAACATAATATTCTGCATTCATGGTAGTATTCCTTTCCTTGAAGTCAATCAAGAGAATTCCCCAGTAATCCCAAAAGATTGTTGCCATTGTGTTGTTGGTGGACTGAGTGACCTTGGCTTTTCTCAGTGGTGCTTCACCTGATTTGCATCACTCCATGGATTTCCTTTTGGAAAGAGGATCATAATAAAGGGCCGTGGCTTTATCCTCGGTGACAATGAATTCCAGCACTTCTCTTTGATTCTCTTGGCAAAACTCTAAAAACTTATGGGACTAGGTCACATGATGCTCTTTCTGAACAGAAGAGAGTAGTTAGGGTCAGTGTACCCACGTTGCACTGACCTTTGTTGTGCGAAGCCTCTCTTGAATAATGCGAAAGAAGGTTGTTATAGAAAGCCCCAACCTTGCTGAGATTTCTTTGAACTTTGGACATCTGTCATCGAGCAGTTCCTCCTTAATAAGAGACATTTTCCTCAGTCATCACTTCCACAGCTCAACCATTATGAGGATCATCTTTGATGCTCTCTTTCTCTCTCTCTCTTTCTAGGTGAAACTATTTATTCCATTCCTTCACAGTGGAATATGAAGGCGAAGCTTCCCCCGATAAACACCATCTGCTCGCTGCTAGATAGCACTTGGAGAAAGCCCTTCTTTGGTGAAAAACTTTTATCACAACACAGTATACGCAATTTTTAACATTACAGCCACTTAGCATGCCACATCTTAGTCAAACAAGTGCCCCCAACCGAATGACACAAGTAGAGAGTTGAAACTGGTACACTAACCTCCTCATAGATAGTGCTATCTGTCACGCATGGTGTTTTAAAATTGGCACAAATTTTGTATGTAAGGCTGGAAACTTTTGGAACCTATCTCATATATATCACATAAAAATATGGGTAATAATTCAAAATAGATTTAATTTTGTTATACTATTTAAGAAATTATTATGATTGGGCTAAGTAACAGGATTAATAGAGGTGCTTACATTCGCCACCTTGGATGTTCAGGAAATTCAACACAAAGAATATCTTCAGACTGATCAGTACCTAATCTGTGATAATAAAGTTTTTGATTTTCATTGGCTACAATTTCTGTTCCATCACTTCTACCCTCATGCACTGGATAGCGCTGAAAAGTAATAATATAAAAACACTTAATTCATTTAATGCATCATAAGCTAAAAATACATGCAGAATTGTTTAGTCGTACTAATTTATACAAAATGCATTTAACCTGTCAATTAAGCAGTGACAAAAACTAAAAATTATCAACTAATATAATCTCCAGTTGTTGCTTTTTTATTTTAACGAGAATAATAGTTTCATTTACCGAGTAAGTAATTTAAATCATGAATATAAAAGATATAAATAAAGGAGCATCGGTCAAATGACATCCATCATGGATATTTATATTGTAACAATGGCACTTATTTGTGTTGCTGCCACAAAGTGTTGGCATTAAGCACTGTTTATTGTGTGATAAGCAAAATTTGTATTACACTAAATTATATAAATAAATGTGAAAATCATTTATTTGTAACATTTTTGACTGTATATCACACAATATAAAAAAATGGAACAGAGTAATATACTACATAGCAGAAAAAAATTCAACCAAAATTGAGCACCACAAAAGCTTATGTAAGGTTAAAAGATTGGAGAAGCTCTATTATCCAACAAGAGAGATAAACATAAAGCTTCAGACCTGCTCAAATTAGGATGATTTAATAATGCTTCATAACTTCTTAAACTATTTCATAAGAAATCTACTCCTGTGCAATATGTTAATGTTCTTTCAAAAGAGCCAGTATTTAGTGGAGATGGCATGTTCCCAAGTCCTGACCATTAAGGTTCATAAGAAGATGTGTGTTTTATGTTCTCCAAATGAACTGAGCCAGATCTTCCAGACTATACAAAATATGACAAACTACAAGAGCAAGCAATTGGATATATAATATATTTGGAAAGTTTAATGAAGAAAGTTTGTTTTGACTTAATGTGTTGTAGCTCTCTCAATGAAGTAAGGCACGCATAGAACATATTCATAAACATTCATAAAAATTCAGTAAATTTCTTCAGTAAATTCATAATTTACTGAAGGATAGTAATTACTGTCTTTGAGTAATTACTAGACTGAAGTAATAACCCCTGTTATTACTGAAGACTGGTATTACATTAATACCAGTCTTCAGTTTCACTTCAATTAGGATTTAAATGAAAAACTATATGATTGCCCAACTCAATCTTCTTCTTCAGATTCATTCCCACTCAAATAGGGTCAAAAGCAGATCAACCTCCTTCACTCAATTCTGTCCAAGGCCATTTTCTCCTCTAGTCTGAGGTTTTTGGAAGTCCCTTCTCAAGCTGTCCTGTCATCATCATTATTTAGGTATCTGCTTAGTTCTTTTGCCCGGGGGCTTCATCTCCAGCACTCTCCGTGTTATCGCAATGTTATACTTCCTGCTGCTTCACTACAATACAAGTACTCTGTCTTATTTCTACTGATCCTCAAACCACTGTTTTCCAAAACTTTCTTTCATTTTTCAAGACTTTCTTCTGATTCCTGTTCAGGGTTTGTACAAATCACCACATCACTGTTTGCCCTACTGAATATATTTATTAAATACAAATGTTAACATGCTAATACACTGGTTTCCATAACTTAAGGAACAAAAAGAAAAATTGCAATAACTTGCGTGGGGAAGGGAAACATGTGAAAATCAGGTACATTATAAAAAGTGACGCCAAGTCTGGTTATCATATACAAATGAGTGATACTGTCAGTGGTATATGAAAATGAGCATAAAAGTGGGCAATTTGGGAGTGATTTCCATTTTGTGTCTGGAGTAAGCGCAAGACATTTTGTGATAGCAAAATTCTTGAATATGGTTACAGGACATCATTTAACCAATGAGTTCAGGTGTCGATCCACCTGAATTCATTGGACTAGAGGCCAACCAAAGTCAGGTGGAGGTAGTGAGATGGCTGCATGTGAGTTGTTCCATGGTTCACAGACTATGGAACCAATTCCAACACTCCCAAACAGCATCCCAGAGATAGAGTGAAGGAAAGCCATAGACTACAACTGCAGTGAGTGAGTGATATCTTCAATTATCTGCTCACCAAAACAAGAGTGCTACCTCGATTTCAGCTACGATCTAACCACACACTGGCTACAGGAAAATTAGTATCTATTTCTACTGTGCACAGAAGACTTTGCAAATGAGCCATACTCCACTTCATATCAAATGGACCCAAGACCAATGGTGGTAGGTATACTGTTTACAAATAAGTCCCAATTTGCTTTACAAAGCGATACCAAGTGTGGCCTGATATGGCAAGAACTAGGGACACATCATCATCCCTTTAATATCCATGAACGGGATGCTTATGGTCGAGGTAGTGTGATAGTTTGGGGGAGGCATCTTGTTGGATGGACACACCGACTTGTATGTGCTTCCTAGTAAAGACAAGGTAATGGACCCCCTCCCCCCCCTGTTCCTCCATATGTGGGTGTGATGGGAATAGGAGAGACATTTATGTTACAATACGATAATGCTTCCTCATTGAACAAAGCTCATGGACACAAAAGCTTCAAGAAGAGACTATTATACAAGTGGACTGGTCTGCCAGTCTCCTAACCTTAATCCTAATGAGTATGTCTGAGATGCTTTAGGTTGACATGTTGCTGCTCTCAGCTCCCCTCCCCAAAAACCATGAGATACTTAGAAGAGCTTTGCAGGAGCAATGGTTGTTATTACTAACTGAGCTACTGGACACCATTATAAACAGTATGAAACATCATTGTGAATGCTGTATTGTTGTGAAGAGTGACCACATTCCTCGCTGAGACACTCTGACCTCTGATTTTTGATGGTTATTTTCATATACCCATTTGGTACTGAATTAAACTTTTATTTACATTTTTGTGGGTATTTCTTTTGCATCTCAAAAGTTTTTGTCATCGTGATTTTTCTTTGTTCCTTAATTTATGGAAACCCATGTATATCAGTATATTTATCTAACATAACACCACTATACAATACAACACTTTAGTGCAGGAGCTAGATGATTGCTTGACAATGTTTTCAATCACTGAATTCAAAAGTTCAGATTTTTATGCCCAGAATATAAAATGACCCCCGATTTCAGTTTTTTTTAAACTTCAAGTATCATCATATACACCAAGATATACCGTAATTGAAACAGCATCTAATGGAAGGGACTCTGGGTTTGAGAGTGCTGGATATATTCACAGGATCAAAAGATTTGCCCATAACTAAGTTGGACACATTGCCTCTGAACCTGCAAGGGAAGGGTATTAGCGATGTAGGAGATGATAAAAGGATATCTGAAGGAAGCAACATTGGACTGTATACCCAGGTCAGGAGGATAAATCAGGTAGGAGTTAGATGGCTGAGTAGTATATATCTTCCATAATATTTTCTTTTTATTAAGCATGAGTGGCAAAAATAGAAAATGTTATGGAAGGGTGATCAGCAAGCTCACAAGCAGTACAAGACTCAGGCAAGAAAGGTGACCAGCATGGAGGAAGGTAAAATCAAATTATAAGAAGTAAATAGCCAAGCGAGCCAAAGGATTCTTTCACTACATGGCAAGTAAATGGATGAATGAAAGAAAAAATGTAACAAGTGCTGATGTGATGGTAGCAAAGTGACAGAAGTAAACAAAATTATTGAATTACTCAGTGACCACTGCAAGAAGCTATCATCCAAGTGAACATATTGCTACAATAGATGTGAGAAGAACATGAGAATAGAGGTTAATGAATTGGATGTACTTAAGATATTGCAGAATCTCAATGCAAATACAGCCGATGAATTAGAAACTTTTTGTATATTTTCAGTTTCCATATAGGCATGTGACTACCAATACCAGTCCTCTTCAATTCTCTGCACATAGTTTGGTGAGATTTGCATCAGAATATCTTTCATTAAATGCTTTGGTAAACTGCTGCACGCAGGAAGTTGGAAGTTCTTGTCCATACAAACCGTTTCAGATGACAGTGATCTCATTCCTGACAGAGTGTCTTAGAACCACAGTTACACCTCTTAGACAAGCAATATGGATTATTTTTTCACTGATTAAGCACCCAGGATATCTCACTTTTTGAGAACCCAATCAGCTCTGCTTCAAAATCATGGCTCCAGTCAGATAGGCACCCACAATAAACCCTTTACTGAACTCCAAAAGAACCTTAGTTTTTCCCACTGTGATCAATACTATTGACAATTACTGACAGTCTTCTTCTTTCACTCTGCCTTATCCATTGTTAAACGGGGTCGGCGCACGAATCTTTAACCTTCCTCTTCTAAGTTCTCCGGTCCAGGGCATCCTTCGGACTCCATCCGTTCTCCCTAAGATCCTCTGTCATCTTATCCCTCCACCTGAGCTTGGGCCTCCAACTCCATATACTCCACTCGTTTACCAACATACTCCTCACCCTTCCTCTCAACATGTCCAAACCAATTACTGACAGTAGCATTCTTAAATAATTGCCTAGAATATGTGACCAAGTATTTTGCATATACGTTGTGTAAGTTATGTTTGCATGCATCTGCATCGAGGTTTCTAATTCAGTGGGCAGTAGCTCACATATTAAAAGAATCAATGGTATGACACTGCTTCTGACTATGTTGTTTAACTTTGCTCTGGAAGAGTCCCAAGGGAGTAGAAGGATTAAAATAGTTCCCTTGCATAAAGGAGAATTCAAAACTGTGACAACAAATTACAGATGATTCAGTATTTCGGGGGTGGTGGTACAAGTACTGGAAAAGTTGGTCAAAGACAGAATTCAGGAATGGATAGATAAGAATATGATACTCTATTGGAGAAGACTGGCTTTATGAAGGGTAGGTCATGCCTTAGTAATTTATTAACTTTTTATAACAGAGTGACAGATGAGTTAGATAAAGGATATAACTACACAGTGATAATGCTTGATTTAGCAAAGGTTTCTGACAGGATACCACATGGAATTCTGTTATGCACTGGAATATGTTAATGGAAATGTACTCCAGTAAACTGATGCTAGGGGATCTGGGAATGTTGGTGGATAAGGAATTCAGAGGTCATATTGCAAAAGGTAGCCATGATAGTTCATAAGATTATTCAGTGATTGAAGAACATGCCAACATGTAGACATGGGTAAATTATTATTCCTCTTTATAAGGCCTTAATAAACACATCTAGATTACTGTGATCAGATCTAGTCACTTGGGTTTCTTGTGGATGAGGAAATGGTGCAGACAATCCAGAGGTAAGTGGTGCATGGTCTGTGAAATGATGATCGCCTTGAGGGTTGGTATTGCAAAAGTTGGTTGATATGCAGAAAAGAGTGGATATGATAGAAATGTTTAAGTTACTAAAAGTTTTATAGGATTATTGCACAGGAAATTTTCAGCATTTGGCAAGAGGGGGGAACAGAACAAGGGGTCATCACTGAAATTCAGCAAGCGTGCGAGGACTAAAATTTTCACTGGAGAGTGATGAATGGATGGAATGGTTTGCCAGTATCTGTTGTGAGTGCTATGTTGATTAATACATTCAAGGAGAGGTGTGACACAGTGTGGTTCATCCACAACGTGGAAGTCCCCATGCAATAACAGCAGCAATCCCAGTAGAGAACAATGACATTCCATATCGCAAGCCTTTTCTTTGATTCAACTTTACTGTATTCTGTATTATTTTCTGATGTTCATCCATCAGCCACCTACTATCTGTGTAACTAGTTTCTGCTTTTATCCAATTTCCTTTAACTTCCATAAAAAATAAAAATAAAAAAAATCTATGCAGCATCCTGTCAAATGTTTTGCAAAGTTAAGCAGTATCACAGCGTAGCCATTTCTCTTATTTAAATCACATCACTTTATCGTGGAAAGTGAATTACTAACCAAAAAAAAAAAACCTTCACCCCCCCCCATAGTCCTATCAACTCATTTTTGAATATTTTCTGATTTTATTATGCTTTAATCATGACTGCAGAGATACTGATTGAGATATAATTTGCTATTACCCTTTCTCTCTGAGCCTCCTTTATATAACAGGACTATCTTGCCTTCTTTCCACTTTGGATTTTGCCAATGTTGAGACCTAAACAGCTTGTTCAGAGATCATGCCAATTCTGATGCACCTTCTCGGAACACATAGGACAATATGACACTGGATAGGAATCCAGTGCCATATGAATATATTCATATACTGTCATATCTTAAACAGCCCCACTCATCTACTTCTATTCTCATGCTGATTCCTGTCATATCAGTCTCTGCATTATTCTACACATGAATGATACCCTCTCTCCCAGAAAGTGAGTATTCAGTAATTCACTCATGTCTTCTGCTTCTATTACCTTCCCATAATCTATATTCATTACAGTTAGTCATCCGTAATCATTCTTCCTTTTACTTGCCAACATAGCAAAAGAACTATGTAATTTCCTTTAGCCTGTTTGGCTAATTTCCTCTCATAATCAGATTATGTCTTCTTTACCACACTGAATAGCCCTGCTTATGCTTTGAACTGCTCATGAGCATGCAAATCACATTTCTCTTCATATCCATCCAATTTTATCAGCTCTCTGATAGTACTCTTATTGACTTAACTTTCACTTGATTTATCCCCCCTGCCTCTGAATACATTCATGACCCTGAGCTCATGGGGAAGTACTGAGGATAAGTCATGACTTTCAAATCCTGTCTAGAATACAACAAATCTTTATAGGTGCTTTTCTACTGAAGATGACTTAGTCAATCTCATTGGAAGATGGCAGAGGGTTTTTTTCCCCCCTTCTCTTTCTCCTGGAAATTTTCATTTCTTATCCTACAAGACAGCAAGAAGAACACACATAAAATTAAAAGATATAATACTGGCTTTGGCTTCACAGCCTTAGTTGATTCAGCCATAATTAAGAAAACAATGCTTTCTTCAAACAGGCCCTGACCATTTCTGATGCTCTAACATCTTTCCCCCCTTGCAATTTTTCATGCCATAGCACTGCTCGGGAACTACAAACACAGGAAGTAGGATGCCTCATGAGTTTGTTGCTCCACATATATATCCTTCTTAACTTAAAATTCATAACAAGTAACAATTTGTCTTCAAAGTGGTTACCTCAGTTATGAATATAACCTCTGAGGCTATCACTAGATCCAGCCTTCTCAAACCCTGGGTCCTTTCCATCATATGCTGTTTCTAATAATTATCTTTCAACAGGAGGAAAGGGTACATGAGAGAAAGGAAATTCCATTTCTCTCCCCCACCTTTGCTTTTTCCTCCTTCCAATCTAGGTCTACATAGTTGATGTCTACCATAAGAATTACATGCTCTATGCTCAGTGAGCTAACTTGCCATACATCATCTA
This sequence comes from Typopeltis vanoorti, assembly GCF_054136105.1. Classification (NCBI taxonomy): domain Eukaryota; kingdom Metazoa; phylum Arthropoda; class Arachnida; order Uropygi; family Thelyphonidae; genus Typopeltis; species Typopeltis vanoorti. The sequence goes on from NC_143554.1 coordinate 93,164,926, forward strand.
CAACTCCCTTTACATCTCCAAGCCTATAGTTAAGTATAAACCTAAAAACTAACTACATATTTTGTCATGATGGCTTGTATCTCTCACACCAGATTAGCCACAAATGTGCCTTCTCTTGTCTTTGTGTTACTTCTGACCTCATCTTGGGACCCAAGAAGAGTTCAGAAGGAAAAAGAGTTGCAATTCTTTTTGTAATTCATCATCGCTTTGCAAACTATAAGGTGAGTGTTTATGAGAAGCTCCGTAGTCAATTAGCATCAATAGATTAGGTTGATGAATTGTATAGAAAATATATCGATGCACATGGGGAAATGATAAGTATCTAACACAAACAATGCAAATTTGAAACTATCATGTATTTGGGAGAGACTGATCTTCTAAACCATTAAACCTTTCCTCCAGTCTCAAGAAAGATGATTTTCTTTAGGAGTGTGGAACTTCCATTTAGGACTTTGTTTTCCTTGTTTAAATTTTTTTCCCCATACATGTTTCATAAATATTTTTCCATACAATTGACTATGCCTACATATGAGCATATTATCTCATAAAATGATGGCAGGTTTGACTTCAACAAATTACTGAAAATAGACACATTTTTTGCTTATTTTATCATATGTAATCATCAGCTTCCCAAAAATACCAAATTAGTATTTTATATATTCTTGATGTTTTTCTAATTCAAATGCAAACCTTGTTTGATCCCAATGTGAATGACCAAAATTACAGGTAGATCAAGTTAGTCATTCAGAGAAAGAAAAAAAAACCACCATCTTACTATTTGGATAGAAAGTGACTCACAGATATATAAAGAATGTACAGCCTATAGAAGTCTTCTTGAGGAGATCAAGAACAAAAGCCATTAGTTGTTTATTATCTTCTCTGTGAGTTGATAATTATAGCTATTTAAGAGAAGAGTGAATTCAATGTGTAAGTTCTTATTCCAAAAGAGCATATGTGAAATATAAGCATAATAAGCTGATGGACTACAGGTTTTGATGGTACCTAATTTCTGAGAAGAGACACGATGATGGGATGTAGAATGAATACAGGTGTTGGTTTTGCTTCTATATACTGCAAAATGAAGATGTCATCTGACTGTCTGAAAATTAGTAGATCTAGAAAAAGGAAGATAATCATAAACTGAATTCTTGGATGAACTGTGTAATATTTTGGACCTTCAATTTTGCTGTTGAACATTCCCATACTGCAAAAACACCATCCAAGTGGCATAAATGAATGGATGAATAAATAGGAAATAAAGGCTTAAGGATATGCTGCTTTTCAATGCTAACATGATTGTGTAAGCAGAAATAATTACTGCCAATGCTGTTCCTTTAATATGTCAGTAGTTTTATTCATTATTATTATTTTTTAGATAAAATAATCTGTGTTAGTTGCAAAGTCAGATTGTGTAATTAGGTCCGGAACAAATCTTATTATTAACTAGTCAATGTTTTGCATTTAAGAAAGAACTGCCACTTCCTAATTTAACCAAGAAATTAGAGTTCTTGCCTCTCTCTCATAAAGGAATGATTACTTTAATTCAAGCTGATCATGTATGAAAACAGTCATAGCCTAAGGCTAAATTGTGTTAAAATGACTATTTTCAATACAATAAAGGTGCACAAGCACTGAAAATGCAAAAAATTTCCAATGCTTGTGCATTTGTGGTACACTTTGGTACTGATGTGATGATTGAATCTAATGAGGATCAAATTCAAGATGCTTACATATTTATTTTCTCCAAATTTGATGGAGAATTTTAATCTGAGTCTAAAAGCGTTGAAAGAACGAATCAGCTGTTGCATGGCATTCACTTTACTGATGTGCAGAACACATCTACATATCTACAGTAATAAGATATGCCAATGGGTGGAGATGGGAAAAGAATTGTATTTTCATATGGGCAAGACGATTACAACACTAATGTTCTGATCCAAGGGAACACCAAAAAATTTCTTTGTAAAAACTGGTCACTGTATTTAAAGTAATTTGCTGAGATTATTAGTCTTATTTAGAGAGAGAGAGAAGATATCTGTAGGAGATAATTTTGTACAAGCAGAGTGGATGATGTCTAAGATTTTGGGCAGATCAATGCTAGTACATACATAGAAAAGAAGCATCTAAAGCAGAAATTATATTACTGGGTGATATGTTGGTTTGCTTGATATGGTGGAAGAGTTGATCAGTATTTTTTTCAATAAATTTTGAATATTTTAACAATGGTTTAGTAGAAGTTGTTGCTTATATGAAATTATGCAGTATATAGGGTAGCCTGGTTTGTGTATCATAACTTGTCTGAAAATAGAGTGGATGCAGTTTGTACAACATGGAGTATTTTTAGCAGTATATTTATCTATTTTGTGCTGTCTTCTTTGAGCTGATGTAAAGGTTTTTCAGTTTGTTTTATAATGTATGGAATGGGGTTTTCAGTGATTAATTTATCTGTTAGAATCATTGATAATATCTAGGATTTTATTATGGTAATCTGTTTTGTTTATTATTACTATAATATCTCCTTTATCAGCTTTACTGATAATAATGTCAGGATTATTTTTTTAATTTTTTTTATCATTATCATCATCACCACAATCAAATTCATCAAAGTACTTATCATATCCTGTACAACCCTCAAGGGATGTACAGGATAGGATAGTACTACATGAAAAATTTACATCATTACTAACTTCCTATCTACAATTTTCCTCCAATTCAGTCTGTTACTTGTCAAGACTCCAACATTACCAGTTCTTATATTTCTAAAATCTAAGGCACTTTGTACTGTAACAATCCACCTATATCTTGGTCTTCCTCTGGGTCGTTTTCCTGCCAACTTCACAAAGAACACCTGTTTTGCTAATCTTTTCTCGCCCATTCTGTTTAAGTGACCATATCACCTGAGATTAGCTCTGCTAATGCATTCCTGGATGCTGACAATGTCAAGTTCTTTCCTAATATCCTCATTTTTAATATGATATTGCCATTGATGCCATCTGTTCACGCCTCTAATCTTTCTCAGGACTCTCATATCTGCAGTCTCTAGTCTTTGGTCAAGTGTTTTACTTCTGACCCAGCTCTCAGATCCATAAGTTAAAACTGGTTTGAACACTGTGTTGTGTACAGCGATTTTAGTGACTAATTTCTCTCCTATTCCATGTGAATTTATTCATTTGACTGTCTACCATACCAGCTTTATTGATTCTGTTGTCAATTTCCATATTTAATTTACCATCTTCAATAAAAATCGTGCCTAAGTAACTGAAATGTTTTACTTGTTCCACGGGTTCTCCATTCACAACACAGTTGATATTTTCAATGATTCTACCTATTTTCATTGTCTTTGTCTTTTTTATTGCTGACCTTCATACCATATCTATCACAACAGTTATTCAATTTAGTCAGAGAATCCTGAAGACTTGTAGCGGATTTATTATTGAATAATAACTGAATAATAAGAATAATTGAACAATAAATAGCGTATTGAATAGCTTCTCTCTTGGCACCTTGTCATATGTCTTTTCCAAATCGACAAAACTTAAAACTTTTATACCACGATACTTCAGCATTTCTGGTCGAATATCATCTACTTCTGCTGCCTTTCCACATTTCAAGCCTTTGAAGGCTTTTTCTACTTCAAGTATGGATATGTATTCCTGACTGCATGCTTGGTCAGTGTTTTTTATCACTGTGCTGCCATCACTGCTTGTTTCATTTAGCAAATTTTCAAAGTAATTACTCCATACTTCAAAGATATCTTTTTCTCCAGTTTTCATGTCACCTTTATCATCTTTGACTCCTTTTATAGCACTCTTTCCTCCATTGCTAAGCTTCTTCAACAACCTACAGAATATTTTGCCACCTTCTTGATATTTATTTTCTATGTTCTTGCCAAAGTCCTCCCATGACTTTTGTTTGGTTAGTTTTATACAGTGTTTAGCTTTCTTACATTTGTCTCTGTATTCTCTAAGAGCAAAAGCTGACTTATTTGCCAGGAACGTTTGATATGATTTCTTCTTTTCCTTCACTGCCTCTTTAACTTCCTGTGTCCACCATGGAGTTCTGATTTTTCTATCCTTGCACACAACTTCACCACATGCCTCTCTAGCTGAATCAATCAGGGTTTTCTTCAAGGCTTGCCACTGAGTCGCCAAGGTTTGGTTCCTGTTCTCAAACTCTTTCATTTTTCCTTCAATAATCTTTGGGTAATTTTAGTCTACAGTTCACATCTGAGAGCTGCTCAACTTTTATTCGCTTTAAAACGTTCTTACATGTCATTCTTTTCAATATGAAATTCAATTTTATCCTGCTCAAGACTAAATAGTGATCACTTCCAATTTCAAATCCTCTGTAGACCCTGGTGCAGGACACCAGGGAGAAAACATCACTATCAACAATAACATAGTCAATGAGACTTTTCTTATTCCTTGGCTCTTCTCTCCATGTGAATTTGTGCACATTTTTATGTTAGAACATGGTGTTAGTAATAACCCGTCCATGTCCTGAGCAGAAATCCAACAGGTAATTGCCATTATTATTAGCTTTGCTCTTTTCTCCAAATTTTCCCAAAACATTTTTGTATGTCTGACAATCACTTTCTACTCTGCTATTTAGATTCCCAACAAGAACCAACTTTTCATTTTTCATTGTGTCAGTAGCTTTCTCTAGAGCCTCAAAAAATTCCTCCACTTCTACCTTAGTAGAACCTTATGTGGGACCATAGGCACAAATAAGGCTCATTGTCCAGTTCCCCATTCTGATATTTGCCCAAATCACTCTACTTGACACTGCCTGCCATTAAAGAAGATGAGACTTGTATTTTGTGTTGAATACTATGGCTACTCCTTTTCCTTGATTGTCATTGCCTGAATATAACATTTTGTATTTATTGCTCAGAAAGATCACTAGTTTTTGGCTTTTTTGTTTCAGTCACCCCTTTTATGTCGATCTGGTACTTATCTAATTCGTTTGCTAGCTCCCATTTGTTTGCCATTCAGGCTTCTTATGTTGACAGTACCGATCTTTAACTCTGGTCATGTTGAGTTGGGGTGTGGTTTCAGATTTGTTCCAGTAGCTGACTTTTCGCTGTTCACCCTGGTTCCCTGGTGAAAACAACGGGGGCCTTGTTTAACCGGGCGACGCCCCAGCTGGCATTACATTTTGTCATGTTGTACCATCATTTTGTATTTTGACTTAACCAATAGGAATACAATTTGGTCGGCTAAATCCCCAATTGCCAGCCCATCCTCGTTCGTTCAGTATCCAGGTAAATACCCAACAGGGTGCACCACAAGAAGGTGAGGATTGGACATTAGGTCAGAAGCCCTGGTCGGTTCTCCGCGTTCCTTTAAAGGCTATGTGGAGGTCTCCTCTCAGTTATCAGCTTTTGTGATAGGAAATTTTGTATAGGATTAATTTTTTATTATTTATGATATTGTTTATCTATAGTAAAACTATTTTATAGTAAATGTTTATTTATAGTAAAACTAGCTAAACAAAAGTCATGGGAGGACTTTGGCAAGAATATAGAAAATAAATATCAAGAAGGTGGCAAAATATTCTGGAGGTTGTTGAAGAAGCTTAGGAATGGAGGAAAGAGTGCTGTAAAAGGAATTAGAGATGATAAAGGTGAAATGAAAACAGGAGAAAAAGATATTCTTGAAGTATGGAGTAATTACTTTGAAAAACTGCTAAATGAAACAAGCAGTGATGACAGCACAGTGATAAAAAACACTGACCAGGCATGCAGTCAGGAATACATATCCATACTTGAAGCAGAAAAAGCCATCAAAGGCTTGAAATGTGGAAAGGCAGCAGGAGTAGATGATATTCGACCAGAAATGCTGAAGTATGGTGGTATAAGAGTCTTACAGTGGCTGCACTGCATAGTTCAGAAAGCCTGGACAGAGGGACGAATTCCCGATGATTGGAGTAGAGCTCTCATAGTACCCATATATAAAAAGGGAAATAAAACTGAATGTGAGAATTACAGAGGTATTTCCCTACTGAGTGTCCCTGGCAAGATCTATGCAAGTATACTTGAGAAACGGTTGAGAAGAATTGTGGAAGAAAAGCTTGGTGAAGAACAAGCTGGATTCAGGCCAAATAGAGGCTGTCAGGATCAGATCTTCACTTTACGGCAAATAGTCGAGAAAGCATGGGAATATAACAAAGATCTGTATTTAAGTTTTGTCGATTTGGAAAAGGCATATGACAAGGTGCCAAGAGAGAAGCTATTCAATACGCTGCAGGTATATGGTGTCAATGGGGCATTATATCAAGCAATACTTAGTCTTTATTTGAGTTGTGAGTCAGCAGTTAGAATTGAAGGAAGTACAGGAAGATGGTTTAATGTTAAATCTGGTGTGAGACAAGGATGTACATTATCCCCTCTGTTATTCATTATCTATATGGATCACATTGTGAAGGAATGTGGTATTAAACCTGATATCAAAACTGGAGATGTTAATGTCAGCTCTTTGCTTTATGCAGACGATGTTATACTTCTAAATAAATCCGCTATAAGTCTGCAAGATTCTCTGACTAAATTGAATGGCTGTTGTAATAGATATGGTATGAAGGTCAGTAATAAAAAGACAAAGACAATGAAAATAGGCAGAATCATTGAAAATGTCAACTGTGTTGTGAATGGAGAACCTGTGGAACAAGTAAAACATTTCAGCTACTTAGGCACAATTTTTACTGAAGATGGTAAACTAAATATAGAAATAGACAACAGAATCAGCAAAGCTGGTATGGCGGGAAGTCAATTGAATAAATTCATATGGAATAAGAAAGAAATTAGTCGGAACACTAAATTAGCTGTATACAAGACAGTGTTCAAAACAATTTTAACTTATGGATCTGAGAGCTGGGCCAGAAGTAAAACACTTGACCAAAGACTAGAGACTGCAGATATGAGAGTCCTGAGAAAGATTAGAGGCGTGAACAGATGGCATCAATGGCAATATCATATTAAAAATGAGGATATTAGGAAAGAACTTGACATTGTCAGCATCCAGGAATGCGTTAGCAGAGCTAATCTCAGATGGTATGGTCACTTAAATAGAATGGGAGAGGAAAGATTAGCAAAACAAGTGTTCTCTGCCAGGTTGGCAGGAAAACGACCCAGAGAAAGACCAAGATATAGGTGGATTGATACGGTACAAAGTGCCTTAGACGATAGAAATATAAGATCTGATAATGTTGGAGTTTTGACAAGTAACAGACTGATTTGGAGGAAAATTGTAGATAGGAAGTTAGTAATGATGTAATTTTTCATGTAGTACTGTCATATCCTGTACACCCCTTGAGGGTACATGGCAGGAATTTGATGATGATGATGATGATATTGTTTATCATTTTAAAACTATGTCTTTGTTTGGATCATTTTCGAGTTTAGTTTGGGCTTTAATAATGTATTCTTTTCTAGGAAAAGAATACATTATTTCTGTATTCTTTGGGGAATAGTAAAATCTAAATTATTTCATCTGGAGAAAGTGTACGGTTAGATAAATTTATAAACAAGCTAAAGGCATTATGTTTACCCTTTTTAAGTGCAGATGGTGGGAGGAAGGTAGGATGTGCTTGTATTGATGAATTAATTAAATTTTTCCATTTTTTTATTATGAAATTTCTTTATTATGTAAGAACCAGTGCTAGTTAACAATTGTAATTTCTTGGAGAAATTTTGTTATTCTTTGGGAAATAAAAGATATTTTAGCCAATTTTTATTCGTATGGATATAGTTATTTTATGTTTTAACATATCTATGTGCTTGTTTTATGAGTGATATATATATATATATATATATATATATATATATATATACAGGGTGTTCGGGATAAATTTGACAGTTTCGTAAAGAAAAAGAAAATCTTCTTTGTATCTATTAAATTTAATGAATTGACAAAAAACATTACAGGCAGAGTTAATTACAATACTATCAACAAGATTTACTCAAAATAACCACCATTAGCATCGATCACAGCTTCAATTCTGCTTCAGAACCTGGACCAAGCTGATGCTACAGTCTCCCTGGGAAGGGCCGCAAAAACTGTTTTAATTTTATCCATTAACTGGGCTTTTGTATTACTGGAAGTGCGATTGGTGTCTTTTTCAACTGCGCCCCATACAAAATAATCCATGGGGTTAAGGTCTGGGGAGTTTGGATGCCAAACATTTGGACTGGTGAAGTCGTAGAAATTTTCAGACAACCATTTTTGACTTTTCCCAGAGGTGTGGCAAGGGGTCGAATCCTGCTGCCATACATACGGCCTACCATTGGCTACCCTTGTTATCCAGGGCTTGACTACAGTTAGCAACTCCACGAACAAAGCCCGAATTCCAATGCCAGGGTTCTTCAACACCTGTTCCTGCAGATTTGCGAGGAATTCTGCTGTACGAACGCAATCAGATCGTCTGCTAGGGATCTTTCTTCTTGCTACATCCTCGTAGTCACCATTGCAAGTCTCTAGTTCATGCCTGATTGTTTTTACTGTATTCAGGGAGCATTGGGCAGCAGTCGTAATATCCTTATTTTGATGGCGGGCACGAATCATCATGATACAAGTTTTTCTCTTCCATGATTCAGGTGGGTTCCAGCTATCCATCCTTTCTGACATCTTGTATATGAATGAAGAAGGGTCCAAACTTTTAAATGAAGAGAAGTGTGTGTTAATACATGTAACTTATGGAAAAATATAATTAATTATAAATATGTCAAATTTATCCCGAACACCCTGTATATATATATATATATATGAAACGTACTATTAACTCGGGGTTGGGATATGTTCATTTTTCTAAATTAACTGACTCAAACCCGAGAATTATAACACAATGACATTTATTTGAAAAAACTTCTTTAGAATTCTGCTCAGCTTTTTGGATAGTGTGCTGATATATGGCAAGACGATATGACCTTTGGAGTCTCAACGTTGTTACGTTGACGGCGGGATTATCCCGCCGTCAACGTAACAACATTGAGACACAGGACGACTCCAAAGGTCATATCGTCTTGCCATATATCAGCACACTATCCAAAAAGCTGAGCAGAATTCTAAAGAAGTTTAACATAAAAACATGCTTCTCGACTCTGCCAAAAATAATATCATGCTTCAACAACTATAAACAACCTCACAACCTTCTACAATTCCCAGGTGTATACAAGGTCACTTGTGAATGCGGAAAGCCTTATTATGGGCAGACAGAGAAATCTATCTTACTATGTCTCGAAGAGCATCAGAGAGACATTGCTTATAAGAGAACCAGAGCAACTGCTCTGTCGGGCCATGTCCTGCTTTCAATAAACACGAACAACGAAGGCCACCAACATGAAATAAATTGGACATTGACTTCAAACCTACACATCTGCCATGATGAAATAGAGCGCCGCATTGTCGAGTCAAGGGAAATCACCTTAGACCCTTTTCATTTGAATAATAATCTTAGCTATAATTTGGCTGACTCTTTCAACTCTACTATTAGATACTGGAGATCGCGTGATTCCACACATGCACAGGTGTACAACAATAGAACTTTAACTCGGACTGTAGTTCAAGCTCATAATAACTGTGTAATTTACAGTCGAATATTATGGCTTTATAATTGTATAGCTTTGGAGTGTGTCAATGTTAATTTAAGTGTCTTATTATCTTTCTATGTTCTTATCGCCTGAAGAAGTCATTCTTGACGAAACATGTTGCGTTTTTTCAAATAAATGTCATTGTGTTATAATTCTCGGGTTTGAGTCAGTTAATTTAGAAAAATGAATATATATATATATATATATATATATATATATATATATATGCATAATAGCAAATTTCATTATTACCAGGAATGGATTTATTTCCTTGTATTCTAAAATTTTTGATATGACATTATGTGAAAGGCATTTCTTTAAAAACTGTATATGCTGTTTCTGCTTGTAATATGTTAAAATCATATTACATGGAAAAATATTAATAGTGCATGGGAAGCATTTAAGAATACTTAAATGATGTAATATCAGAATGAGTCTCAAGAGCTCAAAGAATAAACAGGGTAGAAGTCAAATGGATGCATAATCTTCTTAAGCAAGAGAGATTTGTAAGAAACATATGATGTGGAAGGAATACCATATACATATGGATGATGTCCATTATAAATATTATAAGCAGCAGGCCAGAAGAGTCACAAATGTTGTACAGAAAGCTAAGTTTGATTATGAAAAGAATCTGACTATGCAAGCTAAAGACAACCCACAAGAATTCTATTGATATCGTGCAAGTAAAAGAAAGAATGAATATGAAAGAATAACTCTTCTGAATGCAGATGGTATGAGAGTGACAGATACAAGAGGTTGTTCAACTAACGAGTGCCCATTATGCTAAAAGCTATCAACCTGGTGTATGCAATATTGAGTTCAGTGTTACTTCTTCACTGAATGAAGAAACTCAGGTGTATGAAAAGGAGGTATTAGAGCTGTTGCACAAACTGAATAACAATTCAGCAATAGGAACTGATTGAGTATCAGCACGGGTGCTAAAAGAGTGTTCAGCTGAACTGGCTATTCCTTTGACCAGGCTATATAATTTGAGTCTCAGAACAGGGAAGATTCCACAGTAGTGGAAAATATGTATGGTAATCACATTGCAAAGGGTGGTGGTGCAAAGACTGATGTACCCAACTATTGCCCAATTAGTATCTCAGGAGTGGTGGTGGTGAAGAGTTTGAAAAAGTTGGCTAGGGCTTTCAGAAATTGGTTGACAGAAAATCTCTGCTTGGCAATGGACAGCATGGGTTTACTAAGGGAAGGTCATGTTTGAGCAACTTACATTCTATAATAATGTAACCAACCACTGAGATAGACAAGGGGAATGGATATACCATGATACTTTTGGATTTTGCTAAGACTTCTGACGGAATACATCATGGAAGACAGTTGTATAAATTGGAGAATATGGGATTGGATTATAAAATATTAGCATGGATAAGAGGCTGGCTGACTGACGATATCAAGAAAGTGGTATATGGGGGATGTGAGTGTGCAAGATTTCAGTTAACTAGTGATGTAACAAGGATCAGTCCTTAGTGAACTGTTATTCCATCTGTACATTAATGATATTGGGAGGGATTTGAGAGGTGATATATACAGCTATTTGAGGATGATGCAAAGAGACAGGCAGGGTAATCAAGAATGCTGCTGATATGCAGTACTTGCCGACTGATTTGAATAGGCTGGAATTGTGGGTATGAGAAAATGGATGTCAGTTCAATGTAAGTAAATACAAAGTCATGCACTTTGGCATGATTAGATATCCAATGTCGTATTATATTGGTGGGATTATGCTAAAAGAAACAGATCAGGCTAAGGATCATGGAGTGTTAGTAGATAGGAAGTTGAAGTTCAGGGGCCACGTAGCAAAGATTGCAAATACGAGGGTGGTCTGAAAAGTTCTAGGCCTCGACTATAGATAACAACACTATCAGCAAGATTTTTTTTTTTCTAAGTTGATACATCTGTCATAAGCATCCATGTGAAATTTCAAGTCATTCTATCAAGTAGTTTGTTTTATACAGCTGTCTGAAGCAAAAGTGTTGTCTGTATCCCTTGAAATGGATAAAATTGGGTATTATGCAGTTATAAAATTCTTTGTAAAAGAAGATTTAACACCAAAAGAAATTCATTACAAGTTCATAAAAGTTTATGGGCACTCTTCTCCTTCATTTTCAACAATTAAGAAATGGGCTGCCGAGTTTAAACGTGGCCGTACCAGACTTGAAAATGAACCACGTGAAGGACGCCCAAAAAGTGTAACACCAGAAATCATTGATGAAATGCACAATTTGGTATTGGATTACCAGCGAATCAAAGTGCATGAAATTGCCGAGACTATAGGCATTTCAAAAGAACGTTAGGATATATTTTGAATAAGAATTACAAATGAAAAAGCTTTACACAAGATGGGTGCCACACTTTCTCACAGCAGATCAAAAACACACTCACATGAAAATCTCCGAACAGTGCTTGGAGCGTTTAACAAGAATAAAACTGATTTTGTGCATCGATTTATTACTATGGATGAGACTTGGATTCACTATTACACACCAGAATCCAAACAGCAGTCAAAACAGAAGCGGACAGAAGCTGTTTGTTCAGCATTTTGTTAATTAATTATGTTGAAAAGGGTAAAACAATAACCAGCAATATTATTCTGATCTTTTAACCAGACTAGATGAAAAAATTTATGAGAAAAGAACCGGTTTGTAGAAGAAAAAAATCATCTTTCATCAGGACAATGCACCTGCCCACAAAGGTATTTTGGCAATGGGAAAATCAAGGGATCTGAACTATGAATTGTTGGAACATCCAAATTCCCTAGATTCGGCTCCCTTTGACTTCTATCTCTTCCCAAAACTAAAGCTCTTCCTTGCTGGTCAGTGTTTTTCTTTGAATCAAAAGGTGATTGCAGCTGTAGAGGAGTATTTCGCAGATAATACCGAGAACCACTACAGGGAAGGGATAATGGCACTGGAGCATCGCTGGAATAAATGTATTAGTCTTAAAGGAGATTATGTTGAAAAATAAAAATAATTTTGAAATTATAAATTTGTTTTTTCATTGTTAGGCTGAGAACTTTTCAGACCACCCTAGTACAACTCAAAGATAATTGCAATGCTGAAACAAACTTTTGCATGTAAAGATAAGGATGTCATTTTCCCTCTTTACAAGGTATTGATAAAATCTCACTTGAACTAGTTTCCATTGTGATTCTGATATAGTGGAGAAAGAGTGCAAAGGAGAGTATTAAAAATGACATCCGGACTGTGAATACAAATTATGAAAACAGATTGAGAATTTGTAAACTGCAGACACTAGCAAACAGGAAGAAAAGGGGTAATATGATTGAGACTTACAAACTTCTGAAAGGTCATGATCATACAGGATTTCAGATGGAATTTTTCATTTTAAGGAAAGTGGGGAAAAGACAAGAGGGCATCCTTGGAAGATGAGAATGAATGCCACTAAGAAAGGGGGGGGGAGAAGTGGTAGATTTTTCTCTCATAGGTTGGTGGATGATTGGAACAGATTGCCATTAGATGTTGTGTGTGCAAGCAGTGTGAATGAATTCAAGAATAAGTATTATTGTATTAAGTAATATTAAGTATCATTGGAGTTGCCCGTAATAATAATAATAATTATAGTTGGTGTGTGTAGTTTATGTTTATATTTACGCCCTTGTATATACGTGTTTATTTTTAATATATGTTATTTACTTTAATTACTTTTACTTAATTTCTATGAATAACTCTTAATTCCTTTCAAATCTCTCTTTCTCTCTAGCTTAGTTTCATCTAAATAATATGCTCTATTTTTCTATCAGTTTTAAGATTCACTCAGGGCTATTATTCACTCTTAAGAATGGTGCACGTGGTTTTTAAAGACAAAGGAATTACTATGGACAATGCCGATCCCTTTTTGTTTCAGTACTGGTTCTGATTCCTTCTTCGGATTCAGGGAAAATTTCTATTATACTGCACCACCCTGAATCCTAGATTATTGAATAGCGCAAAATCAAGGAACCAGAACTCAGTTTAGTACACTATCTTAAATCACTTAAACTTATTTTGCAGTCGTAGCCTCCCTAACAATTTATCTCACGCTTTGGTTTGAATTTTATGAGAAGGTGCAATAGAAATATAAAATCAGGCAAGTCGCTAGTTAACTTAAAGAAAAGAGCATTTAATTTCAATTCAGACATTTACACATTATAAATAGACACTGACATATAATTTCACGAATATCAAAGAATGAATATAATAATCAAAACCTTCTAAATTTCTCATAGCATGCAACACACATCAATTTAAGTATGCAATTCTATCTATGAACAACCATGCACTTTTATACACTTCACTTCAATGCTAAGGATTAATCACTTATCAAATCACAAAGTAACCTCCACATGCTTCTGCACTAATTCCTTCAATCTTTTCAAATATTATCACTACTTCAAAATCTAACTTTCTCTAAAGGCCTTACATTACCATTTACTGGGAAACTATTCTTGGCCATCTCATTCATCATGACTGAACTTTCTCTTCTTGATTCCTGGCTCATTTTATATGTAAAATGTAGTGTTCTACTGGTGGTCCGGACAGGACATATCTCCACCGCCGAAAGTAATTGCCCATTGTTTTCTCGTCAACTGGTTCAACATGGCTCAGCTATTTCCTGGGGAATCGGAAACTACCTGGACTAAACGTTGACCAGCAAGCTTTCATGAACATCACGGCATGCTCCTTCAGTCTTTGTCTCGATGACCTCATCGAAACATGGGGCAGGAAGGTGCCACAAGGAGGTTCCAGAACCAAACGAAAAGCGACCAAAAAGCCCCCTCTTAGGCACTGTTACCCTTTTCAAATCGCGAGCCATCCTTTCTTTTTACGTCATTGCTTCCCCCCCCCTCCTTTGCGTGAGTCACCCTATGTCTCCCGGTACGTAGCGCCACACTCTCCCCTAGCGTGCTTTTTGATTTGAGTGTGTGCGCACAGGGGAGGGGGGATTTGCGTGCTTGACGTTCTTGGTGAACGCGTACTTATTTCATGTGTTCAGCTTCGGGCCATCTGCACCTAATCTGATTAACTTTTCTCCCAGCAAATTTACAAGCATTTACACAAAAGAAACATAGCTTAAATCACAAACAATTCACAATATTTATATTACAACATGAATTATGGATAAATAACCTCAATTTAGTAATATTTCTGGTAAGTCACAAGTAATTTAGCACATCTGATATGTCAATATATATTCAAAATTGCAAACACATGTTAAGTCTGTAGGAAACTTAAATTAATTAATTTTCAGTTAAATTCAGAACTTAACAGTAGTACGTGGCCTCTCTCAATGAGTCCCTGACTCCCTGGAGGTCTCTCTTAATAGTAATAATATTAGTGTAGTGTTATTTGCATTGATTTATGCAGGTGATTGGGGAATGGGTACAGCAAATTCATAGTAAAGGTTCCTGGAAGGTTTTTGTATAAGAAATTTGGGATATTTTTAAAATAGCCTAGGGAAAAGGTGCATTTTCTTTTCTAACTTCAAGCATTTTTAGCATCATGACTTCAGAAATTTCTCATTAATTGATTCCTGGCTCATTCTATATAATCTGTAGTGCTCCACTGGTGGTCCGGACAGGACGTATCTCCACTGCCGAAAGTAATTGCCTGTTGTTTTCTCATCAACTGGTTCAACATGGCTCAGCTATTAATATACAATATATTAATAGCAATATACAATATATTAATACTGTATATTAATATACAGTATATTGCTGCTATAACAAAATATAATAACAACAACAACAACAGGATTTTGTTATATTGCTTTCATACATATCGGAAAATATGGATGGAAGTATATTGTCTCATATTGTATTGAAAGTTGTGCTCATCTTTTAATTGTATACCATCTCTGCTCTGATCAAGTCTTGTGTTAAGTCTTACCACCTTTATCTCCAAAAAATTTTACACAGGTATGTAATGAATGCACTTTGATTTAAACCGCACTTGATTATAACTTTTTTTAGCCTGATTATTATAATGGGACTACTCCATGGCTAGAAAATAGCTTAGCTTATAGAATTTATTGTGTAAGAATGAAACTCAGAAGCAATACAACAAAATCCTGATGCCATACTTTGCTAATACTACAATAGTCACACTTACAGCATAGAAAAAACCATTGTTATCATGGGTCCAGGCAATTGAGGTAAATTTCACCTTTTCTAGTAATTCAGGATAATCTTTACCTGAAGAAACAGTCCTTATCTAGAAAAGTAAAAAGAAATTAATTTTATATATTATTTAATACTGTTTCCCAGGATTTCATGTGAATGTTTGATACATGAGATGAGTTTATACAGTTATTTTAAAAAAAAAAGAGCTCCCCCATTCAAAAAAAAAAAAAAAAAAAAAAAAAAAAAAAAAAAAAAAAAAAAATCTCCATTTAATATTATTTAAATTACATAAATAAGATAATTAGCTTTGATTATTTATCATACCTGGGAGTGAAAGATAAAGAGACTCTCACTCACTCAGTGGCTTTAACAGGCACTTAGCACCCACAGCCTTCTAAGTACTCTTGGATTTCCTAACTGTAATACGGGGATAAGGCAGTTACCCCCCCCCCATGCCTCCAAGTACTGTTGTCTGTAAATTGTGTGTGTGTTCTACTGGTTGGTTTGCTGTTCTGAGAGATGAAAAATCCAAGTTCCCAGGAGGGAAAAACTCTCTACCTCTGTATGAGACCAGCTAACTCACCTTTAGTTGAAAGAGACCAGAAAAAGACCATTCCTCATGCTATGGACAGGAATTGAACCCAGGTCTTTCCGACCAAAGGGCTTCTTCTATACCAACGGAGGCTCTAAAAGATAAGATACTACATACAGATTAATGGTATTACTGCCAAGCCTCCATGGAACGAGAGATCAAACAGTCAAACCAAAATAACTATCATACCTTCAATGTTAGAGCACTCAGTACCTACAATGGCAATGCATTCCACTCATTAACCCTCCACCAAGCAAAACTGTTTTTCACCTCTTTACTCACATGACCCTTGTACAGTTTCCAGGGAAACTGTACTGTACCATCCATGCTTGTGAATGTTTTTAGAAGGCAGATCATTTTTTATCACCACACAATAAATTTACAATCTTTTATGAGTAAAAATTAAATATGTAACTAAATTTTTCTTTATTTTGTTTAGTATGTTTCAATTTGAGTAAAAATAGGAAGTGAGTAAAATCTGAATTTCCAAAAAAAAAAAAAGGTCACTTGTCTAAGATGTTCAGCTGTTATAAAAACCTAGAAACTTCCCTGTTTCCATGAATTAATATTTACTATATTAAAACCAAGGCGTTAGTTGCTTAATGACATTTGAAAATGTCATTAAGCAACTAACACTGTTCTAACTAGGCTATACAAGTGTTCCACTAGAATACTGCCTATTTTCAGAGCTACTGTTAATTTGCTATTATCATTTTGGATATTTTTTTTTATTGTGAAACAAATGTTATTAATTCTCAGAATAAAGACAAATTCATCAATCTGAACTGCTTTATCTTCAAAACATAATTTACAATAAAAAAAATTCAATTATGCTGACAATTGTGAGCAATATTTATTAATTTTTATAATTTTTTATAAAATTAATAAATATTTATAAATTTTATAGAGAATATAAAAATATATTGTTAAAGCATGAAACTTTCTATCAAAAATAAACAATGTTAAATATTAAGAATCAAGTTGTTTAAGTTACACAGCTTAATTTTTTACAGGTATTTTAAAAGTCAAAGTATTTGCACAAAATTCATTAACTGCATTTCTGAGCCATTTCTAAAAGCCAAAAAATACGACTGCAAATTTCTGAATTAATATTTACTATATTACAAATTGGAAAGCATGCTCATCAGACCCGTTAAATTTATATATAATACAGTTTTTCTCTTTTTTTCAATCAGTAATAAAGTTAAAAAAAATGAGAAAAATAGTTTATTACGCAACATTAAAAAAATAATATGCATCTCTCAAGAGCAACTTAATACTGCTACTAGCTGTACAAGTGTGAAAATGCTTGACTTATATTTAATAGCTTCTGCTTTCAGACCTCATTTCTTAGTTCATAATCATTTTTTTCTTTACCAGCTTCTATTATCATTAGCTGTTGTTGTTGTTGTAAAAGAAATCAAACTAGCAGAAGAATTGGATAAGTACCAGATAGACATAATAGGCATGACTCAAACAAAGATGACAAAAACAGGCTAGATCATTCTAAATGACAAATAGAAAATGTTATATTCTGGCAACAACAATCAGGGAAAAGAGGGAGTAGCCATAATATTCAACACTAAATATGATGGATAATCTTCTTGAATGGCAGGCAGTATCAAGTAGAATGAGGTGGGCAAATAGAATGGGGAAAGAACAATGGAACTTATTTATGCCTATGGTTCCAAAGAAGGTTCTTCTAAGGTAGAAGTGGAGCTTTAGAGAAAACAACTGACACAATGAAAAAAGGAAAAATTGGTGGGGATCTAAATAGCAGAGTAGGAAATGATTATCAGACATACAAAAATATTTTGGGAAAATTTGGAGAAAAGAGCAAAGCTAATAATAATGGCAAATGCCTGTTGGATTTTTGCTCAGGACATGAACTGGTAATTACTAACACAATGTTCCAACATAAAAATGCACACAAATTCACATGGAGAGAAGAGGCAAGGAATAAGAAAAATTTCATTGACTATGTTATTGTTGATAGTGATGTTTTCTCCCTGGTGCAGGACACCAGAGTGTACAGAGGATTTGAAATTAGAAGTGATCACCATCTAGTCTTGAGCAGGATAAAATTGAATTTCATATTGAAAAGAAGAACATGTAAGAAAGTTTTAAAGTGAATAAAAGTTGAGCAGCTCACAACTTTTTTGTGTGAATTGTAGACTAAAATACACAAACATTATTCAAGAAAAAATGAGTTTGGGAACAGGAACCAAACCTTGGAGATTCAGTGGCAAGCCCTGAAGAAAACACTGATTAATTCAGCCAGATAGGAATGTGGTGAAGTTATCTGCAAAAGATAGAAATATCAAAACTCCATGGTGGACACAGGAAGTTAAAGAGGCAGTGAACAAAAAAGAAGAAAGCATATCAAAGATTCCTGGCAAATAAGTGCTCTTATTGAATACAGAGACAAATCTAAGAAAGTTAAACACTGTTTAGTTAGTTATACTAAATTTTGTTTAGTATAACTAACTAAACAAAAGTCATGGGAAGACTTTGGTAAGAACATGGAAAATAAATATCAAGATGGCAGCAAGATATTCTGGAGTTGTTGAAAAAGCTCAGAATTGGAGGAAAGAGTGCTGTATAAGGAATTAGAGATGATAAATGTGACATGAAAACTGGAGAAAAAGATATTTCTTTAAGTATGGACTAATTACTTCGAAAAATTGCTAAATGAAACAATCAATGACAGTACAGTGGTAAATAATACTGAACAGGCATGCATATCCATGCTTGAAATAGAAAAATCCTGAAATGTGGAAAGGCAGCTGGAGTAGATGATATTCGACCAGAAATGCTCAAGTATGGAGGTATAAAAGTCTTACAGTGGCTGCACTGCATAGTTCAGAAGGCCTAGACAGATTCCAGATGATTGGAGTAGAGCTCTCATGGTACCCATATATAAAAAGGGAAATAAAACTGAATGTGAGAATTACAGAGGCATTTCATTACTGAGTGTTCCTTTTAAGATTTATGCAAATATACTTGAGAAACAGTTGAGAAGGATTGTGGAAGGGAAGCTTGGTGAAGAACAAGCTGGATTCAGGCCAAATAGAGGCTGTCAGGATCAGATTTACACTTTATGACAAATAGTTGAGAAATCATGGGAATATAACCAAGATCTGTATTTAAGTTTTGTAGATCTGGAAAAGGCATATAACAAGGTGTCAAGAGCAGTTGTATGGTATCAATGGAACATTATAGTAAATGATCGGAGCTTGCTCCACCCTTACCATGAGTTGCCTCAGTGTTGCACTCCCTATAGGGTCAGTTGTAACACTATCCAGGTATTTGCTTATGCTTGGACTCGCTGAACTTTATATATATATTTACAATATTCGGCATGAAACTCTTTGAGTTTCTTATTCGGCTATGAAACAATATGGGATGTAATATCCCTTAACTTAAATATGTATACACCTTCATGGAGACTATGTTGAGAAATAAAGGTGATTTTTTTCCAAAAAAAATGTGTTTAACTTATTTTTTTTACGAAACTTTTCAAACAACCCTCTTACTTAAGCATGATTTTTAGTGAAGATGGTAAATTAAATATGGAATAAGAGAGAAATTACTCAAAACACTAAATTAGCTGTATGTGAGACAGTGTTCAAACCAATTTTAACTTATGGATCTGAGAACTGGGTTAGAAATAAAACACTTGATCAAAAACTAGAGACCGCAGATATGAGAGTCATGAGAAAGATTCGGGGAGCGAACAGATGGCATCGATGGCAATATCATATTAAAAATGAGGATATTAGGAAAGAACTTAACATTGTTACTAACATCCAGAAATGTGTTAGCAGAGCTTAATCTCAGGTGGTATGGTTACTTAAACATAATGAGACAGGAAAGATTAGCAAAGCAAGTGTTCTCTGCTAGGTTGGCAGGAAAACGATGCTGAGGAAGACCAAGATATAGGTGGATTGATACAGTAAAAAGTGCCTTAGAAGATAAAAATATAAGATCTGATAATGTTTGGAGTCTTGACAGGTAAGATTGATTTGGAGGAAAATTGTAGATAGGAAGTTAGTAATGATGTTTTTCATGTAGTACTATCATACCATGTACACCACTAGAGAGAGTACATGTCAGGAATTTGATGATGACTTTCTCCTCATATTCTGGTTTTCCTTTAGAGGCAATAAGATTGCATTTTTAGTATTACTGTCTGAACAACGTAGCATAAACGTTGGAATTCAGTCTTTTCAAAAGTGCACTAATAAATATAAATATCACTATTAATCAAATAAATATATTTAAATATCACTAATGACAAACACGCTTAAGATTTAAACATCATTTTGATATTTAGGATAACATTTTATCAATTAAATTCAGCAGAATAACAGCGTTTTATCTGTTCATTATTATTTTTGCACTGAAATAAGAAAATTAAGATATAAAAGTAAGGGTTGATCAAAGATGTCAAATCAAAAGATTACTTTAACTGCATGCATTTTGGGAATGCTCAGTTCAGTAATGAAAATGCTTCCAGGTTGGAAAGACATGAGTTTGAATACTGTCTAGGATGGAAAAAAATGTATAAAAGCTTTTCAATAAAGGTGAATTAGCCAGTCTCATATGATGGTGGTGGTTTTCTCTTCCAGAAAGCGTCTTTCAATCCCACAAGACAGACAAAACAGCAAAGAATAGTATGCAACACAATTCACATTTATGGAATGTGAATACAATTAAACACAACTCTATCACAGCATTTATTAGATTTCTACAAAGCCAAGTTACTTTGATGTGACAGGCCACTAGCCTAACACAAGAGGAAGATGAATTTCTGATCAAATCAGAGACCTGATGCACAACAGACTAATGTGAAAGAAGACTGTTGACAGGAAAGAAACGAATGATGAAATGTTAATTGTAATAACTATCATAATATCTAGTGCACCCTTTGAGGATAGACATCCTGGAAACAGTTCTTCACCCTTCCTGCTAAAAACAAATAAGTCATAGAACACAGATAATTAAACAAAAATACACTTAATAAGTGAAATAGCTGAACTGGCCTCCTGCAATGAATCTTGACACTTCACACAGGTAACAAGTAATAATAATAATAATATCTTCAATTACATACCTTAATCTTAATCCAGTCAGAGCCACTTTCACTTAGGCCATATGCAAAATATTCTCCATCCTCTGAAAAGGCAGTGACACTTAAAGATACAGTACCATCTTTGGAGAGTTCATTAGGATCAAGGAATACTCGAGGTTCATCATTTATGCTATCCTGAATATATAATACACTGAAACATTAAAAAAGCCTAATGTTAATTTAATAGCTGAACTGGGCATTTAAAGTATGCTTTTTCACAAATTTGTATTTGAGTAACTACACATTTATGTTCCCCTCCAATAAGCCATGATGCAAGTATCCTGATGGATTTCTGGTTATTTTTCTTCTAGATGTGTGTGTGTGTGTGGGGGGGGGGGGTCCTTAGCTCCTCCCCAGATGAAGCATAACTAAAATTTCTTACTCTTGAAAATAACAAGCTATTTTTGCAAGAATGAGAAATTTTCAAACTAGTGATACTGAACAAAAGAGGAAGAGATAATATGATAGTTAGCTGACCTAGCTATATTCTTTGTTAGCTTAAATTACAAACAAAAATTATTAGTGTACAAATTACAAAATGCATGTCAGCTGGAGTGTCACCTGATTAAATTCGACTGCAGCTGCTTGTCAGGGAACTAGGGCAAACAGTAAACAGCTACTGGAACAACTATAAATTTAAGGGCATTGAAAATAAGAACATCAACATTAAGAAGAATCAACAGAAAAGAGAACAAAGTCAGCAGAAGAATTACAAAATTATCACATCAACACAATTAGTATTAATGAAACAAAGAAAGATAAAAAGGATAAAATAAATATAATAACTGCAAATGCTATATTTAATCAGGGAAATGAAGGCGAAGTGTTCAACATCAACTCAAAGATAAACTTCTTGAATGATAGGCAACGTCAAATAGAGTGATGAGGACAAATTTCAACATGGGAAATTGAACAAATTACTCTCGATTTAGAGAAAGATGTTGGAAGTTTATTTTCCACTTGGTTAGACTATAATAAATTTAGTTTAATCCTTTATCCAAGTGTAAGTAAACAAAGTTTGCACCTGAAGTATCTTCAGGACCGAGGCAACTTGTAGTAAAGGTGGACCAAGCTCTCATTACTCCTTATCTCAGTATCTCCCACAATGCAAAGCACATCTCCTTGCAGACATGTATAATCTAAATTTATTATAGTCTAACCAAGTGGAAAATAAACTTCTAACATCTTTCTCTAAATCCAGAGTAATTTAATAATAAGGTGGTTCACCTTTTGGCAACTTGTATAAGTAAATATGACCTCTCCATTGCTTCTGCCTTAGTATCACCACTTCTGGGTCTGGCTCCCAACTGACAAGACCTCAATAAAGGTTGAAACCAGTCTGGGTAGTGACCCTTCCCTTAATGCATAGCATTATACATGTCTGCAAGGGGGTGTGCGTTGCATTATGGGAGATACTGAGACAAGGAGTGATGAAAGCTTGGTCCACCTTTATTACGAGTTGCCTCAGTCCTGAAAATACTTCAGGCGCAAACTTTGTTTGCTTACACTTGGATAAAGGATTAAACTAAATTTATTATTATTAGTTTTGCTCCTTTCTCCAAATTTTCTCAAAATATTTTTGTATGTCTGACAATCATTTCCTACTCTGCTATTTAGATCCCCAACAAGGATCAACTTCATCATCAAATTCCTGACATGTACCCTCAAGGAGTGTACAGGGTATGATAATACTACATGAAAAATTTACATCATTACTAACTCCCTATCTACAATTTTCCTCCAAATCAGTATGTTACTTGTCAAGACTCCAACATTATCAGATCTTATATTTCTATTGTCTAAGGCACTTTTGTACTGTATCAATCCACCTATATCTTGGTCTTCCTCTGGGTTGTTTTCCTGCCGATTTTTCAGTAAAAATCGTGCCTAAGTAGCTGAAATGTTTTACTTGTTCCACAGGTTCCCTGTTCACAACACAGTTGACATTTTCAACAATTCTACCTATTTTCATTGTCTTTGTCTTTTTAATGCTGACCTTCATACCATATCTATTACAACAGTTATTCAATTTAGTCAAGGAATCTTGCAAACTTGTAGCGGATTTATTTAGAAGTATAACAGCATCTGCATAAAGCAAAGAGCTGACATTAACATCTCCAATTCTGATATTATGTTTAATACCACTTTCCTTCATAATGTGATCCATATAGATAATGAATAACAGAGGGGATAATGTACATCCTTGTCTCACACCAGTTTTAACATTAAACCATCTTCCTGTACTTCCTTCAATTCTAACTGCTGACTTACAACTCAAATAAAGACTAAGTATTGCTTGATATAATGCCCCATTGACACCATTGAATAGCTTCTCTCTTGGCACCTTGTCATATGCCTTTTCCAGATCGACAAAACTTAAATACAGATCTTGGTTATATTTATTGGGTGTGAATCCAGCTTGTTCTTCACCAAGCTTTTCTTCCACAATTCTTCTCAACCGTTTCTCAAGTATACTTGCATAGATCTTGCCAGGAACACTCAGTAGGGAGATACCTCTGTAATTCTCACATTAAGTTTTTTTTTCATTTTTCATTGTGTCAGTATAAGAGGCAAGTACCAGAATGGGGAACTGGACATTGCAACTTATTTGTGCCTATGGTTCCTCAAAAAATTCCTCCACTTCTACCTTACTAGAACCTTCTTTGGGATCATAGGCACAAAGAAGTTGCAATGTCCAGTTCCCCCATTCTGATACTTGCCCACATAAATCTACTTGATACTGCCTGCAATTCAAAATTATCCTCGTATTTAGTGTTGAAAACTATAGCTACTATTTCTTTTCCCTGATTGTTATTGTCTGAATATAAGATTTTGTATTTATTGCTTAGAAAGATCTCGCCAATTTTTGCCTCATTCACCTATTATTTTGATCTGAGACTTATTCAATTCCTCAGCTAGCTTCATTTCTTTGCCATTCAGGCTTCTTATGTTGATATCAATCTTGAACTCTGGTGATGTTGAGTTGGGATGTGTTTCAGGATTTGTTCTAATAGATCACTTTTTGCTGTTCACACTGGTTACTTGGCAAAAACAATGAGGGCCTTGTTTAACTGGGCAATGGCCCAGCTGACATGAAATTCTGTCATGTTGTACCATCATTTTACATTGTGGTTTAAGCCAATAAGAATACAATTTGGTCGGCTAAATTCAAATTGCCAGCCCATCCTCGATCGTTCAGTATCCAGGTAGATACTTAATAGGGTGAACCAAGAGAAGGTGAGGACTGGACGTTAGATCAGATGCCCTGGTCGGTTCTCCACATTCCTATAAAGGCTATGCGGAAGTGTCCTCTCAGTTGGCTTTGATCCTTAAGCACTCCTTTTTTAAGGAATCAGAAATAACAAAGATGACAAAAAAAAAAAAAAAACCTGAAGACAATGATATTCTCAATGTCTACAGGATTTACTTAGAAAGAAGATTAAATGAGATAAGTAGTAATAGAACAGTGGCAGAAATGAATCAATTAATCAAGATAAGTGCAATCAGGAATACATGTCATTACTTGCAGTAGAAAAAGCATTAGAAACCTGAAATGTGGATTGGCAGATGAAGGCAATGATATTCAAACATAATACAGAAGACCAAATTCCATTTGTGCTCAGTAGGCCAAATTCCAGATATTTGACAAACAGCTCCATTTTATCTATCTATAAAAGGGAAATAAAACTAAACATGTTACAGAGGAATTGCCTACTAAGTGATCCAAAGTAAGATTCATTAGTTTCTTAGCCTCAAGTGTGTAAGTATACTTGAGAGGAAGCTAAGAAAATTTGTGAGAGACAATTTGGGGAAGAATCAGCTGAGTTCACACAGAATCTGTATTAGTTCTGGAAAAGGCATTGAAGTGCCATAAGATGAGCTGTTCAAACCCTAAAATAACATTGTGTAAATGAGACAGAGCAATTGTATATTTTATATGCAGCAGTTAGGACTGAAGTATATACAAGAAGATGACATATTATTCCTACTCTCATCATTTATGTGGAGCATATTATGAAGAAAAGCAGCATTAAACACGATATCAAAATCACAGATATTAGTTCCAGTACTCTATTATAATGCAGATGATGTGATATTGTAGTAAAAAGAAATTGTAGTAAAATCAGCAATAATGAATATAAGAACATGGTGAACATATAAATAGCATTCTCAATGGAGAACCTATACAACAACTAAAACATTTCACATTTTTAATGAATGGTAAATTAAATATGGAAACAGATAACAGAATAAGCAAAGATGTTATAGTAAACAGCTAGTCAAACTAACAGTATATGAGACAGCATTCAAACCAATTTTTTTAACTTATGAATATGAGGTTTGAGATGGAAATAAAACGATCATCAAAGATTAGAGATCACAGATAGAAAAGTTATGAGAAAAATTAGAGGTGTAAACAAATGGCATCATATTAAAAAGGATGATATTAGGAAGGTACTGATATTTATAAACACTCAAAATTGTGAGAAGAGCAGTACAAATCTAAGGTGGTATCATTACTTAAACAGAATGGAAGAGGAAAGGTTAGCAAAACAAGGAAAACTCCAGAGAAAGACCACAATATACAATCAGAAGTGCCTTAAAAGAATGAAATATAAGTGACAATATTTGTAACCTAAGAAATAACCGAATGATTGAGAAGAAAATTGTAACAGGAAGCTGGCTGCTAGCTTCCTATCAACTATAGCAGTATACTGGACATCCCATTAGGGTACATATCAGAAACTGATTTGAACAGTGTAGATGAAAAACGAATGGACTTTTCATTTCAGTTTCTTCTTATGTAGGTATACTGACATTTACAAATAAAAAATTCATTTCTTTGATTTACTTCTTAGGTATATCCTTCTTTCCATTCTATTGCCCTTAAGGCAACAGAACAATAAATATTATTCAGGTGAGACAGAAAAACAGAACATATGTAAAATTATTTTTGTTTTTCTTTAAAAGGTAAAACTTTTTATATGGAATTACTTTAAATAATTTTTCTTTTTTGTTTGTTTTGGGGGAGAGGGTCAAAATGCAACCTACCAAAAGATTAAAAGAAAATATAAAATACTAATCACTATTGCTTTAAATGTTTTATATTTACCTTTGGTTCTGGAGTCCTGTATTCATATAGTAAAAATAATGAGATCCACGTTTAAATGTACAACCATATTTTGGATAATTCCATAATTCAGTAAGCCTAAATAATCAAATTTAAAAAGGAAAAGCAATGAGCAACCCTATTAATTCAGAAAGCAAAATTAAATTAGCAAATTAGTAACATAAAA
Source organism: Typopeltis vanoorti (assembly GCF_054136105.1). Taxonomy (NCBI): domain Eukaryota; kingdom Metazoa; phylum Arthropoda; class Arachnida; order Uropygi; family Thelyphonidae; genus Typopeltis; species Typopeltis vanoorti. The sequence continues at coordinate 93,191,674 of NC_143554.1, forward strand.
TTATTTATTATCATGTGACAATTTCAAAGATTTATTGTGGAAAGGCACTGTACACTACTGCAATACAAAACCCACCATTTACACACACTATAAAATTCACTGTCCACACTATGCGATCTACTGTCCTAATGGTATTTGTGTCTTATTTGCACGTGTTCTCTGGACAATTTGCATGTAAGCAAGATGGAAAAGAAGTTTCCAGGAGACAAAAAGTCTCCTACCACACAAAATCAGCTCATTCACCTGCAAATGAAACTCCATATAAAACTTTGTCATGTCACAACAAGAATCAAGCTCGCAATGTTTCCACTCAAGGATGAAACAGAGTATTACCTACATCTGCTGTGCATACAAATATTGATTATGGTTTCATAAAAAATATTTTTTATGGAATTTTATGGAAGTTATTCAAAAAAGAGAACATACTCTTTTTTGAATAACTCTGTCATCATTATAATCAAATTCCAGATATGTACACTCGGGGGAGATTGTATAAAGGATAATTATGATAGTACTACATGAAAAAGTTACATCACTACTAACTTCCATACAAATGTTGATTATGTGCATACAAATATTGATTATGGTTTCATAAAAAATATTTTTTATGGAATTTTATGGAAGTTATTCAAAAAAGAGAACATACTCTTTTTTGAATAACTCTGTCATCATTATAATCAAATTCCAGATATGTACACTCGGGGGAGATTGTATAAAGGATAATTATGATAGTACTAAATGAAAAAGTTACATCACTACTAACTTCCGATCGATAATTTTCCTTCAAATTAATCTCTATCTGTCAGAACTCCAATATTTTCAGATCATATATGTCAATCTTTTAAGGCACTTTTTACTGTATCAATCCATCTACATCTTGGTCTCTTTTTTCCTACAAACCTGGCAGAGAGCAATTGTTTTGCTAATCTTTCCTCTCTCCCATTCTGTTTAAGTGACCAAACTACCTGAGATTATCTCTACTAACATATTCCTGAATGCTAACAATGGCAAATTCTTTCATAATATCCCCATTTTTAATGTGATACTACTGATGCTATATGTTCACTCCACTAATCTTCTCAGATCCATAAGTTAAAATTGGCTTGAACACTGTCTTGTACACAGCTAATTTAGGATTTTTTGACTAACTTCTTTCTTATTCCATATAAATTTATGCAATTGACTTACTACCATACTAGCTTTATTAATTCTATTGTCTATTTCCATATTTAATTTACCGTCTTCACTAAATATTGTGACTAAATAGCTGAAATGTTTTACTTTTTCAATAGGTTCACCGTTCAGGATACAGTTGATGTTTTCAATGTTTCTGCCTATTTTCATTGTCTTTGTCTTTTTATTGTTGATTTTCATAGCAAAAATATTACAACAGTTATTCAATTTTGTCAGGGAATCTTACAGACTTGTACTGGATTTATTCAGAAGTATAATTTCATCTGCATAAAGTAGAATATGGAATAACTGTATGTTTTCTTAATCTGTCATAAAAATCAAAGTTAACTGAAATGAAATAAATGCTAAAATATGGTAGAAATAAATAAATCATTTTAAAAAATAAGTTAATATTAAAAGTTTGATTATTTATTTTAAATAAACCTTCAGTATGAGATCCATAAGCCCTATCCAAATCTCAATATGATGATCTATTTCATGGTTGACTGATAACACTTCTTTAGTGATTCAATATTTAAATTCATCAGCGTATTCAACAGTCACAGTATTGTTAATGTAGCCCCTCCCACCCCACACACATACACAAAGAAGCTGTATGATGATAAGTCTAGTAACTGGGGGCCAGGATAAACATGTGGTATTTTCTTGAGTATCATCTCCCACCTTGTACACATTTATGAAAATCAAGGGATAAAGTAGAATTATCTACCTGAAGGGGAAAAAAAATCAGATTTCTTAATAAGCAGGAATAGTATTAGGTGATTAACATGATTAGGAAAATGGACTTCAGATATGTTTTCATGAAACTGGAACAAATAAATAAATAAATAAATTCAAGTTTTTGGAAATCCATTCACACTTATACTATAAAGGTATTCAGTTCTTCATACACAAATGGTGTGGTGATTCACTTTGTCATTTATGTGGAAATGTCACTAAAAAAATGAAATTAATCTTCAAGACTACAGCAAAATGTATACTATGTTTCTTTGTTGTTTGGTTTTAAAACGTGTCAATTCCAGTGTGTGTGCGTTCATAAATAAATACATCCTGCGAAGAGAAACAGCAGTTGTCTGTAGTATACTCAAATGATTTCTACCAGCAACAGTGGACTGTGGACTTATGCAGGCTGCACTGAAATTCCCTACATACTTGCACTTGCCGACCCTTGGCCAACTAAGATGCTTTCAGATGTCTTCAAAGCAGTTATATACCAATCATAAATTAATTCTCATTAAAGTGGTGACATATCATTTCCTAAAAAACTCAGTAAACACTTGTCAAGGGATTTACCTTCAAATATTATATTATATGAAATACTGTCCCTTGAGGCAAAGCCAAAGTTAAAGAGGCAGTGAAGAGAAAAGAAGAAAGCATATCAAAATTTCTGGAAAATAAGTCAACTTGTGCTCTTAGAGAATACATAGACAAATGTAAGACAGCTAAACAAAGGTCATGGGAAGACTTTGGTAAGAACATAGAAAATAAATATCAAGTTGCCAAGATATTCTGGAGGTTACTGAAGAAGCTCAGAAATGGAGGAAAGAGTGCTGTAAAAGGAATTAGAGATGATAAAGATGACATGAAAACTGGAGAAAAAGATATCCTTGAAGTATGGAGTAATTACATTGAAAAATTGCTAAATGAAACAATCAGTGACATCCCAGTGGTAAAAAAACACTGACTACGCATGCAATCAGGAATATATATCCATACTTGAAGTAGAAAAAGCCATCAAAAGTGGAAAGTGGAAAATGTGGAAAGGCAGCTGGAGTAAATGATATTCGACCAGAAATGCTCAAGTATGGAGGTATAAAAGTCTTACAGTGGCTGCACTGCATAGTTCAGAAGGCCTAGACAGAGGGATGAATTCCAGATGATTGGAGTAGAGCTCTCATGGTACCCATATATAAAAAGGGAAATAAAACTGAATGTGAGAATTACAGAGGCATTTCATTACTGAGTGTTCCTTTTAAGATTTATGCAAATATACTTGAGAAACGGTTGAGAAGGATTGTGGAAGGGAAGCATGGTGAAGAACAAGCTGGATTCAGGCCAAATAGAGGCTGTCAGGATCAGATTTACACTTTATGACAAACAGTTGAGAAATCATGGGAATATAACCAAGATCTGTATTTAAGTTTTGTAGATCTGGAAAAGGCATATGATAAGGTGCCAAGAGAAAAGCTATTCAAAACACTACAGTTGTATGATGTCAATGGAACATTATATCAAGCAATATTTAGTCTTTATTTGAGTTGTAAGTCAGCAGTTAGAATTGAAGGAAGTACAGGAAGATGGTTTTAATGTTAAATCTAGTGTCAGACAAGGATGTACATTATCCCCTCTGTTATTCATTATCTATATGGATCACATTATGAAGGAAGGTAGTATTAAACCTGAATCAAAAGTGGAGATGTTAATGTCAGCTCTTTCCTTTATGCAGATTATGTTATACTTCTAAATACATCTGCTACAAGTCTGCAAGATTCCCTGACTAAAGTGGATAACTGTTGTAATAGATATGGTATGAAGGTCAGCATTAAAAAGACAAAGACAATGAAAATAGGTAGAATTGTTGAAAATGTCAACTGTGTTGTGAATGGGGAACCTGTGGAACAAGTAAAACATTTCAGCTACTTAGGCACGATTTTTAGTGAAGATGGTATATTAAATATGGAAACAGACAACAGAATCAATAAAGTTGGTATGGTAGGAAGTCAACTGAATAAATTTATATGGAATAAGAAAGAAATTAGTCAAAACATTAAATTAGCTGCATAAAAGACAGTGTTCAAACCAATTTTAACTTATGGATTCGAGAGCTGGGTTAGAAGTAAAACACTTGACCAAGGAATAGAGGCAGCATATATAAGTCCTGAGAAAGATTAGGTGCATGAATAAATGGCATCAATGATAATATCATATTGAAAAAGAGGATATTAGGAAAGAACTTGACATTGTCAGCATCTAGAAATGTGTTAGCAGAGCTAATCTCAGATGGTATGGTCACTTACACAGAATGGAAGAGAAAAGATTAGTAAAACAAGTGTTCTCTGCCAGGAAAACGACCCACAGGAAGACCAAGATATAAGTGAATTGATACAGTAAAAAGTGCCATAGAAGATAGAAATATAAGATCTGATAATGTTTGGGGTCTTGACAGGTAACAGATTCATATATGGAGGAAAATTGTAGATAGGAAGTTGGTAATGATGTAAATTTTTCATGTAGTGCTATCATATCCTATACACCCCTTGAGGGTACATGTCAGGAATTTGATAATGATGATGGAATACTGTCTCTTGAGGCAAAACCAATGTAACTGACAGCACCTCTGATATTAAATAAAAATATTTTCTTGCAACTATCTACAAACAAAACTTAGTTTTTTAATTTTGGTAGTATTTATTTCATTTGCAATAAATGCATATGAATTTTATCTTTTATTTTAAAAGTATATTGTTTTTTTGAATAATCCTATATACTGCAATCAGAACTATGAAAATTTGGGTTGTACCTTCAAAAAATTGACAAACTAGAAGAAAAAATATCTTAGAAATGTTCCCAGCATAATAAATCAAGAACTCTGGTTTGGAATCAATGTGTTTTTTTCTCTCCCCCAACCCTGTCAATTAGGACTGCAATTTACAAGATCAACAAGTTAAAGCAGCAGTTAAAATAATCATTATTAAAGATTTTAAAAATTTTACATTTATCTTTGTTTCTAGAATTCCTATGTTCATGTATGAATAATCTGTGAGCATGAAGAAATATACCTAGTTCAGCAACAATGTTCTGTTACAGATGTTACTCCACTGGTATCATGGTTTATAAGAATAACTGGGATAAGAATTTGTCAGACCACGTAATGCTTTTCATTCTTCAAGTACCTAGTCTCAGTTTTCTTGAACTCAAACCACAGCAACTTGTTTTTGGTAGACAGGAATGGAATTCTGAAAGGTTCTCTGCTGCTATATTCCACAGCAGGGTCTGATGTATTGTGCATTCAGATATGCTTTTTTGCAGATGACTGCTATACTATACAGTCACTTAACTAACTGTGGCCTGTCTCAAACTGCAAAATCCTTATAACTATATACCAAATCTCTTATATCGACAAGCATATATCTCTGAGCAGGACTACCTTCAGATAAATGCCACCTTAATGAAGTGCACGAATATTCCATTAAGGTGGCAGTTTGAAGTTATACTTGCATCAAAAGATCTGGCAATGACTGGCATTGAGTACTCAAAATCACTTAGGTTGCACCACTAGTTTACTATCACGAAACTGCCATCCTATTGGGTATTTGCCTACCACTCTTCATACCTTTATATCTGCTGTTAACCAATAATAGACCATAGGTCTGAATTCCAGTGAGGGTATGGATATCTTTAGTGGGAAATACATTTCACTGACCAGTGAGACTACCATCTAGATTACTGGAAGTCTGAAGGTGGAGTGATAAAATTCCATGTTTCATCTCTAAATTGGGATTTCTAATTTTTAACACACCCATGATACTACATGTGAAATAGGTTTACAGAATTTCTTGCAAGTGCAATTCACACACACAGCTTAAATTAACTTCTCGTGGAAAGGCTTAGACATTGGTTATACATTCTTACTAAATAGCTTAAGGAAATTACAATGTACAATAGAATATACATTAAAAAATATTTTTTTTAAATAAAGAAACCTGTGGTGAGATCATAATTAAAAGAAACACGTATTAACCACAGTGAAAATTAAGTACTTGTAAATATTTCATCCTAAGTATCTCAGGACATCATCAGTACAGTAGTTTAAACAATAATAGGAATAACATACAGTTAGGGCGCATGATTACAATAGAATCTCATTAAACGTGCGTAACGTGCTACAGAAGTAAAAAAAAAAAAATAATAATAATAATTATTTTACACAATTTTGTATGACAATTTACCATACTTTAGGAATAGTAAGAACGTCGTTGCGGTTTAAATTTGGTCTGTGTAGTAGGGCTTCAGAACTTTCTTTATATAAACGTTCATGTTTATATAAAGATCTATGTAAAAGTTTAGACTTTCTCAATGGATCCTATGGCTTGGATTTTCAATTCCGTGTTGAGAGAGGCCAGATTTCTGCAGTTTAAAAAGACGAATGTGGTCTTGATGTTCCGAGATGCTTTTCTGAACAGACCTACCTGTCTGTCCAAAGTAAGACAATTTGCATGAGCATGGAATCTCATAAATGCCAGGCAACATCAAAGGTGAGAGTTTGTCCTTAGGAGAAGGTAACAAGTTGTAAATTTGGTTGATAGGTTTGTAAGTAGTGGCAAAATTGTATTTCTTCATAATTTTAGAAAGACGTTCGGAGATACCTTTGACGTAACGTAAGGAATCCTGTGGACTTCGTCTTGTCTGATTTGATGTGTGGGAAAGTGACTGATGATTTTTTGAGTTGTTTTAGGATTATATCCATTTAGGATGGCTATATTTATGATTACTTCTAATTCTTGGTTTAGAGATTCTTCAGAGGAGCAGAATTTGTGTGCTCTGGAAACTAGTGATTTAATAATGCCAGATTTCTGAGATGGATGATGAGCAGAAGAATTGTGAATGTAGCGACCTGAGAATGTAGACTTGCGAAAGACAGACATAGCGATGGAACCGTCTTCTTTTCTTTGAATGTGTAAATCCAAAAAGGAGATATCCTGTGGAGATTCTTTTTCTAACGTAAAGTTGATGCGATGATGAAAAAGGTTAATTTTATCTAGAAACAGTTGTAATTCATGTTCGGAATGATCACAGACTGCAAATACATTGTCAACATATCTTAACCAAATTTTTGGTTTGGGTTCAAAAGTGAATATTTTTTCCTCAAGATGTTCTAGAAACATGTTTGCTAGGTTTGGTGATAAAGGAGATCCCATTGCTGTTCCTTCTTCTTGCTTGTAAATTTGACCTTTCCAGGTAAAATATTTACAAGTAAATAATTTTCACTGTGGTTAATACATGTGTTTCTTTTAATTATGATCTCACCACAGGTTTCTTTATTTAAAAAAGTTTTATTCCTTCATGGGGAAAGAACAGCACAGAAGACAAACTTACTAGGAAAACTGCAGGTTAAGCTACGAGCTCGAATCTCTTTTTTAAAAAGGTGCAAACACAATAATCTCATTCCAACCTTTGCAAAACTGAAGGAAGTCATCAAATCTCCAGGTGCCAATAAAATCTATCAAAAAGCAAGCCATTCCTTACTGCTCAATCAGTTACGACTTTCTAAGCATGAATTAGCAACAAACAATTTAAATATTACAGAACTAGAAACAGACTTGTCAAATATGTTAAATCAAGAATTGCTACAATTAATTATAACTGTCTCAAAGAATTCAGGAAAAAGAGCTTTTGATAAAAGCAATAGTGCTCTACATAATAAATACCTTAATCTATTAAATTGATCAAAAAAGATCAGTAACAAATTACCAACGGAAAAATGGGTAGTCAATTTATCTAACCATCCACTAACAACAGATAAATTAAATGTCCTAGCAAGAGGCCATAAATTTGCGATTTCACCAAAATGTTTCCCATATTTAGACTTCATACATAATATAGAAAGAGATGTCAACCATCTCTCCAGTATCGAAGCCAACAGACTTCGTTTTGAGAGCTGAAGTGATCTACACTGCCAAACCTTTGGAATTAAATATCCCACCATCAGAATTGAAAGCTATTATATCTTTAAAATGTAATAAAAACATAATCATTACCAGAGCTGATAAAGGAAATACCACTGTGGTTCTTGATACAAATTCATATGAGCAAAAAATGAATTTACTTCTTCGAGATCGTAATACTTACGCCAAATTGGATTATGATCCTACAAAACGTCAAACTCAGAAATTAAATAAGCTACTTAATGAAACTTTCTCCTTAGATGAAGAAACAATCAAAAAACTTAACACATACCATGCCAGACCTCCTAGAATTTATGGCTTACCTAAGCTACACAAAACTAATGTTCCACTCAGACCCGTCGTAGACTGTATCAGCAGTCCAACTTACAAGTTATCAAGATTCTTATCCAATCTTCTCCGTCCTCACATAGGCCACTCAGGCTCTTCAATCAAAAATTCTACAAAGTGTCACACAAAAATTAAACGCATTCAACTTTCAAAAACTGACTTGTTAACCATCTCCGACATTGTCTCCCTCTTCACAAACGTTCCCCATAAAGAAACACTAGAATGACTAACTCAAAAATTTCCATCTGATATAGTTGAATTGTTCAAGTTTGTTATTGCATCAGGTTACTTCACCTGGAAAGATCAAATTTACAAGCAAGAAGAAGGAACAGCAATGGGATCTCCTTTATCACCAAACCTAGCAAACATGTTTCTAGAACACCTTGAGGAAAAAATGTTCACTTTTGAACCCAAACCAAAAATTTGGTTAAGATATGTCGACGATGTATTTGCAGTCTGGGATCATCCCGAACATGAATTACAACTGTTTCTAGATAAAATTAACCTTCTTCATCATCACATCAACTTTATGTTAGAAAAAGACTCTCCACAGGGTATCTCCTTTTTGGATTTACACATTCAAAAAAAAGAAGACGGTTCCATCGCTACGTCTGTCTTTCGCAAGCCTACATTCTCAGGTCGCTACATTCACAATTCTTCCGCTCATCATCCATCTCAGAAATCTGGCATTATTAAATCACTAGTTTCCAGAGCACACAAATTCTGCTCCTCTGAAGAATCTCTAAACCAATAATTAGAAGTAATCAAAAATATAGCCATCCTAAATGGATATAATCCTAAAACAACTCAAAAAATCATCAGTCACTTTCCCACACATCAAATCAGACAAGAAGAAGTCCATAGGATTCCTTACGTTACGTCAAAGGTATCTCCGAACGTCTTTCTAAAATTATGAAGAAATACAATTTTGCCACTACTTACAAACCTATCAACCAAATTTACAACTTGGTACCTTCTCCTAAGGACAAACTCTCACCTTTGATGTTGCCTGGCATTTATGAGATTCCATGCTCATGCAAATTGTCTTACTTTGGACAGACAGGTGGGTCTGTTCAGAAAAGCATCTCGGAACATCAAGACCACATTCGTCTTTTTAAACCGCAGAAATCTGGCCTCTCTCAACATGGAATTGAAAATCAAAGCCATAGGATCCATTGAGAAAAGTCTAAACTTTTACATAGATCTTTATATAAACATGAACGTTTATATAAAGAAAGTTCTGAAGCCCTACTACACAGACCAAATTTAAACCGCAATGACGTTCTTACTATTCCTAAAGTATGGTAAATTGTCATACAAAATTGTGTAAAATAATTATTATTAGTTTTTTTTTTTTTACTTCTGTAGCACGTTACGCACGTTTAATGAGATTCTATTGTAATCATGCGCCCTAACTGTATGTTATTCCTATTATTGTTTAAACTACTGTACTGATGATGTCCTAAAATACTTAGGATGAAATTTACAATAAATAATTTTCGCTGTGGTTAATATGTGTGTTTCTTTTAATTATATTAAAATAAATTTTAATACACTTCCAATATTTCGGCAACGTCATGTTGCCGAAATATTGGAAGTGCCATTATCACAGGAACTTAAATACAAGGCACGTGCACGCAAGCACAACACACAGTAAACGAGGAATGAAGCAGGAAGCTAGTCTTTCTCCTAAAAGTCCTGATGGTGCCCCCCCCCCCCCAAGTGGGCAATGTTGGTATTCTTGGCCGATTGGGCTGAAGGTCTTCTGATGTAGGTTTCCCAAATTTGGGGCAGTCTCATGCAACCAAATTTGTTGAGATTTGGATAGTTTCTTAGGGTTGAAGCTGATTCCATGAATAGCCTTTCTTATTTGAATTTACTATGGTGTATTATCGTGTAAACATTTGGCCAAAGCCCTCAAAAACACTATGCTGGCAACACACCTTCACACATAAAAAACTCAGCCCACTTCAAAGCCAGTATAGAAAACCTTACACTCAAACACACTGACGTAATGGTCAGTTTTGATGTCTCCTCCCTATTCACAAATGTCCCACTCAAAGAATCCTTAGAGCTAATCCAAGCTAAATTTACTCCTGATATCACAGCCCTATTTCAGTTCACAATGAACTCAGGCTATTTTGTTTGGCAAGGAAAATTCTACAAACAAATAGAGGGGACAGCTATGGGTTCTCCACTCTCCCCACCCTTGGCCAACTTTTATATGGAGACTTTTGAGAAAGCCTTAAACTCTGCCCCACAAAAACCAACCATATGGCTTTGCTATGTTGATGATGTGTTCGTTATTTGGCCACATGGCTCCGATGCACTCCTCTCCTTCCTAACACACTTAAACAACCAACAACCCAGAATCAAGTTCACCCTGGAAGAAGAAAGAAGAAAAAAAACAACCGCCTTCCTTTCTTAGACACACTAGTCACCCGCCAGCCTGATGGAACCTTGGTTTTCTCAGTTTATAGAAAACCCACCCATACAGGCAGATATCAACAATCTCACTCCCCCCTCACAACAATATGGAGTCATTAAGACACTACATAACAGGACTAAACTTATCTGTTCCAATGACAATGCCCTAACCACAGAACTAAACCACATTCTCAACACTTTCTTAGCCAATGGCTACCCCCCCCCAAAAAAAATCCAAAAAATATTGAAACCAATAAACCACAATCCCCCTTCACAACAAGGATTACTCTAAATCCATCACCATTATATATATCCGAGGCAACTCGGGAAAAATTACAAAAATCCTAAAAAAACATGACTTCACTTCTTGTTACAGACTTTATAAAAAATTGGCATCCCTTATCTGCTCCACTAAAGACCAACCTCCCCCCCCCCCACCCAGACCTACTTGGTGTATACCAAGTCCCTTGCAGTTGTAAGCTGTCCTACTTTGGCCAAACAGGGAGGACAGCTAATATCAGAATTTCAGAACACAAGGACTACATCTGTTTTCACCAATACAGCCACTCTGGTCTTGCAGACCATGTGCTGGATACCCACCATAGAATATGGTGGAAGAAAGCCACGATAATACACCGTAGTAAATTCAAATACGAAAAGCTATTCATGGAATCAGCCTCAGCCCTCAGAAACTATCCAAACCTCAACAAATTTGGTTGCATGAGACTGCCCCAAATTTGGGAAACCCACATCAGAAGACCTTCAGCCCCAATCGGCCAAGAATACCAACATTGCCTGCTAGGGGACACCATCATGACTTTTAGGAGAAAGAATAGTTTACTGCTTCATTCCTCATTTACTGTGTTGTGCTTGCATGCACGTGTCTTGTATTTAAGTTCCTGTGATAATGGCAACGTGACGTTGCCAAAATATTGGAAGTGTATTAAAATTTATTTTAATGTATATTCTATAGTACGTTGTAATTTCCTTAAGCTATTTAGTAAGCTTAAATTAACATATCTTATTACCTCTGCCCAGGCAGCAATTCCATGGCTGATTGAGGAGCATACCTAATGAACAGTCTACTGGCACATAATGGATATTAGAGTAGTCAAATGCTCTCTCAGCATAAAAGAAAGCATAGAAATGAAATAATCTCATACATACTATTGATTACTTTTTTCTTAATTAAAACAAATTAACTATTTAATTAAAATTAATTAAAAGTTAATTATCTAACCTTAGCCTACCATAGATAGGCTAAGGTTAGATAATCTGGTTCCCCTGCTACAAAGAGCAAATCAAGCCCTGAATAAACAGGTGATGGTCTCACACACCAGGCAACAAAAATCATCTACCACCTAAACTTACAAACATTCATGGCACAGTGGGATTCAAATCCAGTCTGTTTAGTGGAGCAGAGCAATGTTATCTACCTGGCCACTTCTATATATATATATATAGTAGACTGGCTAAATATGCTGGGAAATGAACAAAAATTTAATTTCTGGTGTATAATAATAATACATTAAATTATTTAAATTACATTTTTACAACCAAACAATAATCATACCTTTCCTTAAGTTCTGATCTATACTTGCAGCTTTCAAGGAAAGGAATTGTAATGGCATTTTGTGCATCAACAAAGTTTTTAGTTTCTTCTGAATCTGGGTCTTCTAACCAACGATATGGATCTGGCATCTGTTATTATAAAAATAAACCAACACAAATATAATAAATTGGATTAAATAAAGCATAGGAAATTCCTATCAATATTTTAAGTTTAATATAAATAATAGTAATATTATTGATATGTGGCATATTATTAATGTGATGTAAAATATATTTAATAATAAAAATGTGTTTGAGTGAAATGGTTTCAATATAAAGATTATAAACCAAACTGATTATATAGTAATGAATCTGTAACAAACTAAACTACAGTTATCCCTTGACTTACATCGTTCGAGTTACGTCCTTTCGAAGATACATCCATAATCCCATAAGGGAATAAATAACATTTTCGGCTATACATTCGAACACAAGCAAGCATAAGGTAAAGCATGCACAGTGGCAACATCGCTTTCAGCAGCAACCTCCCTCAGCAGTCGACATGTGTCTTCAACAGTTCCTCTATTGATTTTGTGTTTGAGAAATGGGTTATTTGTGTATTTATCATTAAATATTTCGCGATGTTTTGTGCAACATGGTCCCTACATGCACAATCAAAAAACCTAGTGAAGAATCACAGAAAAAGAGGCAAGCAATTGATCTTGAAACGAAGTTGCAAGTTATAAAGCAACATGAAGCTTGTAAGCCTGTCAATGTGATCGCACATGACTTTGGACAGTCTCATTCTACAATGATGACCATTTTGAAAAATAAGGATAAAATCGTACAGACTGTGAAAGAATCTGCTTCCATTAAATCGATGATAGTGACAAAACAACAACAAGGCCCTATCAGTGATATGGAAAAGCTACCCTGCATAATGGATAGAATACCTGAACCAAAAACGCATACCCTCTTAGCACTGTGACCATAATCACTAAGGCACCAAGTCGATTCAATATGATGAAGGAGAAAGCAGAACCGGATTATGACTATGAATTCAACGCTTCTTCCAGTTGGTTCATGAGATTCAAGCAGCGTTTTGCACTGCATAATGTGAAAATGTATGGGGAATCTGCAAGTGCTGAGAAGGCTGCCAAGGAGTTTGTGGAAAAATTGATAAAATTATTATGGAGGGAAATTCAAATATTTAATATGAATGAGACGTCCTTGTTTTGGAAAAAAATGCCCAAGCAGACATTCATCCACAAAAAGCTAAAATCTATACCTACTGTCAAAGCTCTTAATGTCCGTATTACAAATCTGTTATGGATAATATGGCTGGGTAAACTGAAACCATTTATGATATGGCATAGTGAGATTCCCCGAATCTTCAACAACATTTAGGAAGCATACTCTCAGTTCATTATCGGAGCAATAAGAAGTCGTAGATGACTCAAAAATTGTTTGAGGCTGCCTTAATCAACTGTTATGCGAGTGAAATAAAAAGCTATTGTGTGAAAGAAAATGTAGAATTTAAAATTTTATCAATTCTAGATAATATTCCAGGTCATCCATCTTATAGCAGTGATCTTCAAGTTCAAAGTCATGTTTCTATCTCTAAACACTACTTCATTGATCCAGCCAATGAATCAGAGAGTTCTTGCAGTGTTTAAGGCTTATTATCTGTGGAGAACTTTTCCACAAGCCATTTTTGCTACTGAAGGAAATGACCAGACTCTCATGCAATTCTGGAAAACATTCAATATTTATCATGCTATTAAAAATATTGCTATGGCTTGGGACGAAGTGTCCTCTCAATGTATGAGGCATATGGAAAAAGACATTAAAAAGGTGTTTGCATGATTTTGGAAGTTTGTAATAGTGGGCCTAGCAAACAATCTGAATCTCGAAGTAAATGATGACGACATAATTTAACTCATAGAAAGTTCCCCTTAAGAGTTGACCAACGAAGAATTGGTCAAACTGGAGGAACAACTGTTGCAGAAGAGAAAAAACGAGAAAAGGAAGAGGGGAAAGGAGAAATAGGAAGAGGTAGTTAAACAATTTACAGTGAAAGGTCTTGCAGAAATGTTCTTTGCAGTTAGCAATGTTCTCAAAATGGCTGAAGATAGGGATCCCAATATTGAACGCTATGTAATAATAGAAACAAAAGTACATGATGTGTTTGCTTGCTATGAACAAATTTATGATGATAACAAGAAGAGGAATAAGTAAAGCACATTGGACATTTTCATCAAAAAAAACAACAGTTATACCCAGAAGAGCCACAGACTGATTGTTCACACAGGGAAGTTAATGAAGATGTGATTGTAGAGGAAGAATTGGGTGATTATTCTCCTGTTTTATAGTGGCAGAAACACATAGTACAGTTTTATAATAAGATTTAAAATTAAAATGACAGTACTTATTATGGTTAAGTCCGTAACCCCTATAATTCTGTTGATATAATGTATCGACTTATGTCCAACTCAACTTATGTCCTGCCAGATGGAACGGAACCTGGACGTAAGTAGAGGGATAACTGTATTTCAAAGCTTGCATCCAAAACTATCCATTTCAAAATGTATTTTGCAATCTGTACATTTCTACGAAACTTTTTATTTTCATTTTTATGAGAAATCAAGAAACATCAAATTGCCTGAAAACAATCTCATTTGTAATTTCAACTTGTATGAATACCATTTGGGAACTTGTGTAGTTCAATTGATAATGAATATGGTAGTTCATTGGAAAAACTTGTGTCTGAATCCTATCTATAATGTGAAGAGCCTTCCTTCATCAGGGCTTTAAAAGTGAAGTTGAGTTAGCCTGTTTTGCAGGGATGTGGAAGGACTTTCTATCCCAGAAACTCAGGTTTTTCATCTGCAAAACAGGCACCATCCATAAGAACACATACAATTTACAGACACAAAAGACAGATTTAACTGCCCTATCATGAGCCTAACACAGAAGGGAAGATGAGATGAATACCATTCCCACAACTCATTACTACTCTAGGAAGAAAATTCAGTGAATAAACATAATGGAAAAATTGTATTAAAATACTTGAAAAGTTGCAAACTTCAAAAAAAAAAAATAATAATAATAATAATAAATAGTAGGAAACTGGTTTCTGAGTTAATGCATTTGTTAAAATAATTAATGTACCTTTTTGGAATTTGTGCCAAAAAAAAGAAAGAAAAAAAAGTACATGCGCTCCTGTTGTTTGAAAACTGGAGTTCAAACTGCAGTGTTCAAACTCATATTTCTGTGTTGTTGGAAATTACTAACTTCATAACCTTCTGAAGTCCTAACACTATAAAATGAATTAATGCTGATGATGGTAGTTACGGTTCATTGTAGTTGGTGGAGACAGAGTTGTAGAGTAGGTGCCCTCCCTCAATGAGTTTTTGGACTCCTTGGAGGTGTCCCGTATTAATATTTCGCTATAGGTTTACAAGTGTGAAATTATGATACTGTCACCATAGAACAAATGCTGTTTTTTTCTTGAAGCTAAAAACTCTGCGAGGTCACCTGGTTCTATATCATCATTTATGACAAAGTCCCATATTTTCCTCTGTAGATCATTATTCTATTGAACCCCCTTTGAATGATTATAGCCCATGTATTAGACTGCCAATTTTTGTAAATTTCAATTAGCTTCCTGCATCAATAAGTTATCTCCAGCTAAAGGATGCTGCTGGTTGGATGACTTTTGGAAAACCCTAGATATGACATCCCACATATTATACTCAAAATTGCTTAAGTTGAACTGAACTGTGAATGCATATAGAATCCCTCAATATTTGTTCATCTGCTTTAAGAGTCGGGAAAAAACAGTGGTTCATTATCTGCAGAAAATCTGCTGGAAACATTGAAAAAAAGTTCTAATAAAAGATAAGGCATCTAGGGAGAAACATAGGGCAGTTCTATGGCCACAACATACTGAACAGGACCAATTAGGAGTGAAACAACTAGTCATTACAATCAGTCAGTGTTCACATGCCTACTAGTGCCTGCATGCCTGTGCCCAATACATCTCTTTATGCCCATGAATATGTCTTGATGAATAACTAACTAGCCAATATTTTGGCTACTTAGTTATTCACACAAGATGTCAGTGAATGCCATATAGTCACTCCTCCCATACCTCATAGGGCTTTGGAAGTGAAACCTTACCTTTGACCTTACCGCTTCTAGAAGTGGTAAGGTTGCAGATGCCCATTCCACAAAGAATTGGTAGGACAATCACAAACACCCATGCCCATGGCAGGATTCGAACCTACAGCCTCTTGGCTGGAGAGCAGATATGCTACCCACTCAGCCAACCATGTTGGCAAATATTAGCTGAGTAATTTAACTAGCTAAATACATTTAGCTAATTAAGTTATTTGATTAAATTCAGCTAATTATTAGTTTTAGACATCTGCTTTACCCCACAAAACATTAAGCTGAATTAAGAACAAAATAGAGGCTACTGGGGTAGGTCTTCACTTGACATCTTGGGAATAAAGTTTTGTTATGCCAAGAAAATGCATGTGGCCAAACTTGTCTTTAGAAAGCTATTCTAAACACTAAAATTATATGGTGTAAATGGTACACTATATCAAGCATACAGTATATATTTAAGTTGCTACAGAACTGAAGTACAGGAAAGTAGTTTGATGTAAATTCAGGTGTAAGATAAAGGTGTGCACACACTCTCTCTCCTCTTATTCATCATCAATATGAGTGACATCATGAAAGAAAGCGGCATTATCCACATAGAGTCTCCATAGCTCAGTCAGTATAGACAAAGCCCTTTGGTTTCAATTCCGTCCATGACATGAGGAACCTTTATCAGGTCTCTTTCGACTAAAGGTGAGTTAGCTGGTCTCATACAGAGGTAGAGGGTTTTTCCCCTTCCAGGAATCTAGGGTTTGTTGTCGCTCAGAACAGGCAAACCGACCTGTGAACACACACACACACACGGATCCAGAGTCATAAAATACATACTTAATCCCTCATTAGGAGAGCTCAACACCAGTCTTAAGGGATGATTGAGGAAAGGAGAAACTCCCACACGAATAAAATAAAATAAAATAATATCCACATAAACGTTGATATGGATGTCAAGGTTGCTATGGATGCAATGTTTTCCCCTTAAAATCATAACAACACTGATATTCCATCTTAAACTTCATACCCATGTTATTTCAATAGAATATCAATGGTATTATAATTTTAATGGGCACATCAAATCCATGGCAACCCAGACATGTACACATGTCATGGCAAATTAGGCGATTAAACCTTATATAAGAATCAGAGTTAGACTTAGCTCTCTGCTTTATATAGATGATGTACTCCTAAACAAATCCAGTGCATCATCTATATAAGGCAGAGTCTTCAGGATTCTGTAAGAAAACTGAATAACAGCAAATCTGGCATGAAAAATAGTAAAAAATAAAAATAAAAAAAGCAGGAAAATGAAAATCTTCATCTACATTCTCAATGGAGAACTTAGAGAAAAAGTAAAACATTTTAGCTATTGGACACGATTTTTAGAGAAGGCATATCAAATGTGAAAATAGACAATACAATAAACTAAGCTAATATGGTAATAACCAATTGAAAAAAATTATATGGAATAACGGGGATTTTAGCCAAAAGATTAACTAGCAGTGTACAGGACAATGTTGAAGTCAGTTTTAACTTATGAATCTGAGAGATGAATTAGAAATAAACCAGTTAATCAAAGACTTAAAACAACAAATATGAGATATTGTTTGGATAGTATTTATGAGAACAATTAGGAGAGTGAACAGATGGCATCAGTGGCAGAATCATATTAAAAATAAAGATATTAGGAATATTGCCATTGTTAGCATTTAAGAATATGTGAAAAGCTAACCTGAGGTTGTATGTTCTCGCTTGAACAGAATAGGAGATGAAAGGTTAGCAAGACAAGTTTTGTTGATAGTATTAAAAAAAAAAAAACAGACTCGACAGCAAGACCAAGATCAATGATACACAATTCCTTCTTCCCCAGCCACCTTTCATAGTCCCTCCGATTCACACTCAAAATTCATAAAAACATTTTATTTTTAATTTTTATAAGCTCAATTATTAAATCTCACTTTTCCATGCTGTCCTAAAACACGTTTATTTTCATCATATCTGTATCCTTACTGAAATTATATGTGCAGCAATTCCATTTTTTAAGACTGTCAGTACGAAACCATTTGACGATCAGCTTACATGTCTTTCTTTCTCCTATTCGTGTACTATTCATATCATTCCATTCAGTTTATAAGTCGGAGATATTTAAAATATATCATCATCATTTCTGCATCACATCAGCGTTTCCAAAACGTGTAGAAAGGCATATTTATAGTTACGTTGAATTAAAGCGTTAAATCTTGACCTACTCAATTCTTAAGATTTGCCAAGATTGTACAATAGGAGGGGGTCAAATAATGTTTCTTAACACACAGATTTCTTATGCAGACATCCAAGATCGACAATATCACTGCTCGCTACTGTCTGGTTAATTTGACATTATGACTATCATAAGGAAAGTAGCCAGACTACATCTTTTAATAAGCAATGCGATTGTCTATTTACACATCCGAATCAAAAAATTAGAATAATCAAAGAAAATGTGTTGAATATGCAGTTCTAATTTATTGCATTGAAAATAATCACTACCAAATATGAAATAGCATCATCTAAATCTATGTACTAACCATGTATACACAGAAAAAAAAATTTTTTTTTTGATTCGGAGGTGTATAACATAATTGTAATTTCCACCTGTATAGTAACAAATATATGCTATCTCATAAGTATTAGTTTATTCCATACCGATACACCATGATATACATCAACAACAGAGTCATCTCTCCGAGCTTTTACATACTGAAATCGCATTCTAAAAATGCTATATATAACAAATCTCAACTATAAAGCTTGATCCTAACTATCACTTCTACGTTATTTCCCGATCGACATATACCGCATGACGTCTCAGCACATGACAAACAATATTTTGAGATGAACGCCACCTTTACAGAACAGTAACACATAACTACCCCAAAAGGATAACGATGTCACTTAAATCGCAGGAGGTCGCCATTCTTCTTATTATTATTACTATTACTGTTATTAAGTATTAGATATAATCATTCATAGGACTGGTGTTTTGAGGACTTGGGCCATCCATGGAAACTGGGCAAGAGTGTGGTTAGCAAGGGTGTTAGAACTAGGTTTTTTACTAGTTCTAACACCCTAGGAGAGTGGTGAATGAGTGGAAGTTGCCAGAGTCTGTTGTAGGTGCCATGACTGAATGAGTTTAAGGGAAAGTATTATAGATACTGTGTGGATGTTGAGCAATTGTTTAGGGCCTCCCTCGACGAGTTTAAGGACTCCTTGGAGTTTCCCGTAATAATAATAATAATAATAATAATAATAATAATAATAATAATAATAATAATAATAATAATAATAAAGGTCTCTTTCATGTACAACTCCTTTCGATTATGCAAATACACACCAAGTTGGAATAAATGCTGGGATACTTATTTCAGAGAAATCTATACCACACACATACCAAGCATATGGAACATATCCCTTTGGTCATAACGCCCTTTCGAACCTTCTTGAAGTACTTTCCACCACTTTCTGATTAATACGAGCCAAGCATTGGGGGATCATGTTTGAGAACCAGTCATGAGCTATTCTTGAATTCAATGATCTGTCATCACATAA
Source organism: Typopeltis vanoorti (assembly GCF_054136105.1). Classification (NCBI taxonomy): domain Eukaryota; kingdom Metazoa; phylum Arthropoda; class Arachnida; order Uropygi; family Thelyphonidae; genus Typopeltis; species Typopeltis vanoorti. The sequence continues at coordinate 93,211,611 of NC_143554.1, forward strand.
TATTCTAGTTCATCCCGAAAGACTGAGATTTGATGCAGGCCAGTCAAGTTTTTGCACATTTATTTCTATGACAAAAAACAATGTGATAGTATAGTATGCCCACATATGCGAGACCCTTCGACACTTCTGCGCATGTCAAAAGAAAGAGAATACATTATGATTATAGGGTAGTCAATCCGTATTGTGGGATGAGTTGTTTATTATTACACGTCGGAAAATTAAACTTCTATTTTATGATCATTGTAGTTTTTTTTAACTATTTTGCTTGTAAAACAGTTGGAAAATTTCGTATAAAGCACGTGATTTCGCGTGTTGGTGACCAATTCCTGCATCGCCTTATTTCTTTCTTCTCTTCAACATGAATTGACTCTTCTTGGCAGCCTGCCAACGACGGCTCTCGTTTTTGTAGTCGGACTATAGCATCTGCAGTATGACAGTGCATTGGCAAAGTGCACTATTAATGTGAATTCATTTCTAATAATTTTTTCAGAATTTATTATTATACGGCTTATTTATATATATCAGGGGCATCCAAAATAACTGGAATTATTTTTAAAAATATATTAAAGTTTATAATAAGATATTTTAGTGTCCTTCAAAGCACTCTCCATGTGAGTCAATGCACTTGTCCCAACGTTTTTTCCACTGTTGGAAACAGTTCTGGAACTGTTCAACTGGAATACTGTTTGTAGCTTCGAGCGACTTTTCTTTCTTTCACTTCGTTCACATCAACGAATCGCTGCTCTTTCATGGTTTTCTTTATCCGTGGGAATGAAAAAAAAATTCACACGATTATATTTTTGATCCTCTATGAGTAAACGAGGCACAAATTTAGCCGACGCACGCTTCATTTGCAAATCTTCTATTAAAATTCGCTGGCACAAACTCATCTCTTCAGAAACTTGCTCAATGGTCTTTCGATTATCTTCATTGATTTCCTGGCAAACCTTTTCGATGTTTTCATCATTCTGCTTGTCGAAGGTCCTGTTTTTGTTTTTTTTTGAGTAATTTCCCCCTAATTTTCCATCTAGCTGTAATATCTGTATAGCATTCGTTCCAGCTCTCTGTAGGTTGCTAGGTTTATCTTATCGAATGGCAGCTGGTTGATCGTGTCAGGTAAGTTGAAACCCCTGGTGGTTTTTCCGTAGTAATTATTATATTTATATGTTATCTGATATGTTGTTCTGGTTATTCTGTAGTTGGACTGAAGTAGAACTTTAATATGACTGTGTAGTAGTAGCATAAGTGTTTGACCATTAATATTTCGTGTTCTGTCATTGTGGCAAGCATTATTACGTGATCTTTGTTTCCAGAATATCAATTTATACCATCTTATATTGAAAGGGTTGTAATCTGTTAAGTTTGTAGTCTGAGTAGAATGCATATGATATAATTGCATATCTTAAAATGTTTTCACATAATGCCTTATAAAATAAAAATAAATCAACTAACGCCTTTTATTCTCTTACAGGGAGTAGGCGAGGCTTTTATACCATATCTAGCTTTTGGAGACTGAGTGGGCAGTTCAATCTCCATCAGTAGCCAATGAGAGATAGCTTGCCCATGTCTATTACTAATTATAGACAGCCACCGATGAAGAGGCTGGCAAATATGTGATGCCATATCTTGGTACCCAACCTTAACAGGATATGTTACTGTCTGAAATCATGTGGGTGCTATGGTCTATTTTCTTGAGTTTACGGGACGAAAAACCCGAGTTTCCGGGAGAGAAAACCCGCTTGCCACAGATCGACTAACTCGGGAACTGGTCAAAGAAAGGCTTAGAAAAGTTCCTTCAGTCCGTGACTAGATTTGAACTTGAGTCTAACTTCGAGCGACCAAGAGCAGAGGATGCAAGCGCCACTTCCACTGAGCTACACAGGCCTATATTCACACAATGCCTTAATAATAATTATAAATAAATAAATTAGCCAATTCCTTTTATTCCCTTATAGGGAGTAGGCGAGGCCTTTATACCCTATGTAGCTTTTGGAGACTCAGTAGGCAGTTCAATCTCCACCGGTAACCAATCAGAGATAGCTTCCCATATCTATCACTAATTATAGGCAACCACCAATAAAGAGGCTAGCAAACAAGTGCTGCCATCTCTTGATACCTACCCCTAACAAAATATGTTACTATCTGAAATAATGTGGGTTCTACGATCGATTTTCTTGAGTTTCCAGGATGAAACACCAGCTTCCCATGCCAGAGATCGACAAACTCGGGAACTGGTCGAAGAAAGGCTTAGAAAAGTTCCTTCAGTCAGCGACTAGACTTGAACTTAAGTCTAACTTTGAGCGACCAAGCACAGAGGATACAAGCGCCACTTACACTGAGTTACAATAATTATCATTTTAATATTTTTTTAACATTAACATTTTATTTATCATCTTACAGAGCATTTACATATATACTCACATATTTACATATTACATATATATTTTTTTACAGTGAATTTCATACAAATTTGTCCTTTTTTTGTATTCTAAAACGCTTTAATACGAGTTACTATGAATGGTAATTTACAGTTTGCAATTGGATAAGATTACATTTTTATTGCATCTGTCTTGGTGGTTCACATTCGTTTTTATTGTGGTCTTCTTTTTGAACTAATTAGGAGACTTTTTTTTCGCTGTGGCAGCCTTTCTATGTTAAGATTTTAACAGCTTTAATAGCTTTTAATTTGTATCGGTTTTGAGTTTGTGACTTCCTCAAGAATATCTTGGCATCTCTGACCCACAAAAATTGGTAATATTTTTCTGTTTTGCTTGGTACAACAGATTCTGGTTGAATGGTGTGTTAAATATTCGGACAGGAAGATTGGTGTGTTGTCTTGCAATGCGTTCAAATCTTTGGCAACTGGTTTTTTATGTCTGCTGGCTTTCATGAGATTGTCTCTTGTGGATTTGCTTTTAAGACAAACTATGACTGATGCAAGTCGTAGCAAGCCTTGTTTCTTGCACTTCCTATGAATCCAATTTATGGTCTGAATGTCATTAAGCTATAGGAGGTTGTCAATTGCATCATAGTTTTAAAACTACGTCTCTGAGGTTTTCTGTAGGTGCAGTTTCAGGAAGACCGTCTATGATAAGATCTTCTTTATGTTGTTGCTGATTTAAACATTCATATTGTAGTTTTAGAGAATGAAGTTCTTGACTGAGTTCGGATGTTTCTTTTATCAAATTGTGTTGCCTGTCATTTAGGACGTTAATGCTGATTTTAATGTCTTTTACCGTTTGCAACACTTCTATCACTGCTAAATTATTATGTTTTACCAAATCTTCATATTCGCTAGATTTTTTTGTTATTTGTTCATTCTGTTTGTCGAAGAGTTCTTGCACAAGATCTACTAAGCTGGCTTTTATAGTCTCTGGACCATTTTCTATCAGTATATTTCAAGAGTTGAAATCACAGGACTCACTTGCATTTTTTTTGTCTGTTGAGTTCGTGATCTGATTTTGCTTCCGGTGTAATCAGCTGCGTCGTTGGTGGATGCCTTAAGTGCGTTTCTTTGTTCCTCCTGCAGATTACACACTTCCATTCCTCGCGTGTTGCATTGGTTTTACGTTGCCAGGTTGTTTCTGAAAAGCAGCCACATTTTAAGTGTAGAATCCTACTGCATATCCTATAGGTTATTTGATTTCCGTCGGAAAATAAATCCTCCAGGCATTTGATACACAGGCATTTGACTCACCTTTCTTCCCTTGAGCAATTGTAGTGTGATAGTTAAGATGGCGACATCCATTGTTCTTTGCTCGTTGTTGACCACGGTCCTCTCTGTTCACTTTTCAACACTTCAAAATTTGGTTTCTTCTTATCCGATTTCGGTGAATCTCTTATATCAGTGTCTTCGGTGTGACTGGTAGAGTTACTTGGGAACACGTTCAAATTAAAAACAGGAGTTGGAACCACTTTAAAACTATAAAAAACGGGGGAAGCGATATCACCGTGCGCCCGTTCCTATGGCTATACATAATAATAATAATAAATCCTCCCCCCCCCCCCCCACCCCCCGAAGGAACATGGCCTTGTCGTGGCGGTAGGGGATTGCGTGATGTTTACAGCAATGTTTACAGCAGTGATGTTGACAGCTATTCTGGCAGTAGCATAACTGCCAGCAGGACCACCCTTATAAGGTGTCTCAACTGAGGAGCCAGACTAACAGTGTTCCATACCCCCAACTTAATGGTTAAAAGTAAGAAGAAATCCTGGTAGAGTTACTTGGGAACACTTTCAAATTAAAAACAGGAGTTGGAACCACTTTAAAACTATAAAAAACGAGTGCAGCGATATAACCGTGCGCCCCGTGCGTATGCCTATACATAATAATAATAATAATAATAATAATAATAATAATAATAATAATAATAATAAATCAGCTAACGCCTTTTTATTCCCGTATACAGGAAGTAGGCGAGGCCATTTAGCCCTATCTAACTTTTGGAGACTGAGTGGGCAATTCAATCTCCACTGGTACCAATCAGAGATAGATGGCCCAAGGCTATCACTGATTAAGCGGTACACAGTGAAGAGAGACGGCGCAAATGTGCCGCCATCTCGTGGTCCCTAACCCTAACACAATATATTTAATGTCTGAAATAATGTGGGTTCTACGGTCGATTTACTTGAGTTTACGGGACGAAAAACCCGAATTTCCGGGAGGAAATGGTGTTAAATATTCGGATAGGAAGATTGGTGTATTGTCTTCCTATGCGTTCAAGTCTTTGGCAAATGGTTTTTTCTGCCTGCTGGCTTTTATGACATTGTCTCTTGTGGACTTCCTCATAAGACGAATTATGACTAGTGCAGGTCGTGGCAAAGCCTTGGTTTTTGCTCTTCCGAGGAATCCGATTTACGGTCTGAATGTCGTTAAACTGCAGGGGCATATCAATTGCATGGACTAATTTTAAAACCACATCGCTGAGATTTTCTGTAGGTGCCGTTTCAGGAAGATCGTTTATGACAAGATCTTCTTTATATTGTTGCTGATTTAAACATTCGTATAGCAGTTTCAGAGAATGAAGTTCTTGATGGAGTTCGGATGTCTCTTTCATCAAATTGTGTTGCCTGACGTTTAGTGTCTTTTACCGTTTGCAATGCTTCTATCACTGCTAAATGATTATGTTTTACCAAATCTTCATATTCGATAGATTTTTTTTTTGTTATTTGTTCGTTCTGGTTATTAAAGAGTTCTTACACAAGGTCTACTAAGCTGACTTTTATGGTCTCTAGACTGTTTTCTATTGGTATATTTAAAGAGTTAAAATTATAGGGCTCACCTGCATTTTTTTTTTGTCTGTTCAGTTCATCGTCTGATTTTGCCTCCAGTATAATCGGCTTCGTTGTAGGTGGGTGCTATAGGTGCGTTTCTTTGTTCTTCCTACAGAGTACGCACTTCCATTCCTCGCGTGTTACATCGGATTTATATTTATATTGGCCAGTTGTTTCTGAAAAGCCGGCACATTTTAAGTGCAGAAGCCTACTACATTTCGTACAAGTTATATTATTTCCGTCGGACGATAACCAGACATTTGATACACTTCATGACTCACCTTTCTTCCCTTGGAGAGTTATGGCGTGATTGTAAAGATGGCAATGTCCTTCGTTCATCGCTCTTTGTTGACCACGGTCCTGTCTGTTCACTTTTCAACACTTCAAAATTTGGTTTCTTCTCAGCCGATCTCGTTGAATTTTATTTCACAGTCTTCGGCGTGATAAATAGGGTTACTTGGGAACATTTTCAACTTAAAACAGGAGTTGGAACCACTTTAAAACAATAAAAAACTAGAACAGTGATATCACCGTACGCCCCATCGTATGTGTACACAGCGCCCTCCTCCTCCTCTTCCTACTACTACTACTAATCATCATCATCATCATCATCTTGCGTATCAAGGATTTAGGCCTAGCATGCCTTTCCGGCCTTAGAAGTCATCGTTGAATCGTTTAAGAAGACGTCCTGGTTTTCTTTTTCCTAATGGCTTGTACTTTAAGGCTTGTTTTGGTAATCTTTCTGTTTTCATTCTTTGAACGTGTTCCATCCATTTATTTTTTTTAATTTTTTCTATTGCTGGTTCTTGGTTTAATTCTTTCGTAATTTCTTCGTTTCTTTTGTGATCAAATAGGGTATATTTTGCAGTTTTTCTCATAAACTTCATTTCTGCTGTTGTTAATCTTTGTTTGTCTTTTTGTTTTATTGTCCAGATTTCGCTTCCATACATTAAGACTGGTAGGGCTAATGTATTGTATACTTTTAGCCTGGTTTGTTTTTGAACTAGGTTTGGTTTAAATATAGAGTTAATTACACCTGTTATTTTTAAATATTTTGCAATTTTTACGTTTATATCTTTTTCATTTTCATACGTGATCGTACATCCTAGGTAGTTAAATGAATTCACCTGTTCTAAGATCTTGTTATCTATTACTATTTTAGTTCTTGCTGGATCTTGTCCTTTAAAGGCCATAGTTTTTGATTTTTCCGTTGATATTATCATACCATAATCTTTGGCTATCTCATTTAGATCTAAAATAGCTTTCTGTATGTTATCTTCAGAATTTGTAATTATTATTTGGTCGTCGGCAAAGAGGAGAGTGTTTAAGTTAACTTTAGGAGAAAGTTTATTTCCTTGATGTAAATTTTTATTCCATTTTATTATTATTTCATTTAAGTAGATATTAAAAAAGAGTTGCTGAGAGGGGACATCCCTGTCGGACCCCTTGGTTTATCTCTCTCCTGTATGATAGCTCGTGATTTAATCTTATTTGTATTTGATTTTCATATATACTTTTGATAGCTTTTAGGATATTATTTGGTATTTGTCTTTCTATTAAAATGTTAAATAATATGTTTCTTTTAACATATTAATTTAATTTCACATATTAATTTAACATATTATTAAAATAATAATATTTTAATTAATATGTTAAATAATGTTTCTTTTAACTTTGTCACTACTACTATTAATAATAATAACTACTATAATAACTACTACTAATAATAATAATAATACCCATCCCCGAAGGAACATGGCCTTGTCGTGGCGGATTGCGTGCTTCAGTTATATTGAGAGCTATTCTGACGGTAGCATAACTGCCAGCAGGACCATCCTTGCCAGGTGTCTCAACTGGCAAATTAATGATGAGCCAGATTAACAGTGTTCAATACCCCATCTTAATGGTGAAAAGTAAGAAGAAATCCATACCGGATCAGTCGATGCTCAGGTCATCAAGGACTGTGTGAGATGCTGAAGATCCTGGACATCAGGCGACAAGTGGGCTAAAGGACTCAGCTCTCCTTACTGGGCAATCGGAGCAGGAAGCTGAAGAGCGACTGGAAGAAACCAAACGTAAATATGGACTGTAGAAGAAAACAGAGAAGTTATGAAATGTTTTACAGATCAATACCAGAAAAACGGGGTTTTATAAAGCATATGTATTTAATTTGGAAACAAAAATTCCCAGAATCTGCAATAGCAGAACAAAGACTTATGGACCAAAAGAATTTCATTTTCCGTAACAAAATATTTACTGAACTTGAGCTGCAAGAGTTACGTAATAAACCAACAACTCCAGTAACAGCAAATCATCAGGCGGTAGCTATATCAAACTTTGGAATTCAATTGAGTAAGCATCAAGCTGACGACATACCTCAAAATGTTTTAACAGAAGTGCAGTGTAAAATGAAGTCAGGGATATTGGAACATACGAACGACATAAATGACCGTATAAGACTAAACAATTAAAAGCTTTACATAAATCTAAGCTAAAATAGCTCCTCTTAGACGCAAATGCTGTAATTAAAACCATCACAAACAACAGTATAAAGGAAACAAATCAGCTCTATACAGCACAGCCTATGTCATTATAGTGAAGTGTGGTTGCAAACCACAAGAGCAAAAGCCGAGGATGAAGTAATCTGTACCATGGAAAATCCGCTTGGAACGAAAAGTAAAAAAACTTCGAGCTGATCTGAGCAACTTAAAGAATTTTAAAGAAGGACGGCTGAAAAATAATAACATCAAAAACAAACTGATTAACACATGTAATTTGGCCAACAAAACAATTGATGAAATTACCAAAGAGCTAAAACAAAGAATTATAGCGATTGCACAGAAAATTAAAAGATATGAAGCAAGAACAAATCAACCTGTACAAAAGCACATGGGTATCTCAGTGGATGTGGCGTTTGCATACCACGCAGTTTCACCGCACAAAAGAAGTCTTGATTTCGAGTCTAATCAGCGACAATAGAAAATTTTTCTCAGCCTTTTTTTCGACCGGTTCCCGAGTTAGTCGATCTAATTAAACGGTTTTTTTTACCCCGTAAACTCAAGAAAATCGACCGTAGAACCGACACTATTTCACACATTAAATATATTGTGTTAGGGTTAAGAACCAGGAGATGGCGGCGTTTATTGAGCCATTCTCTTCACTGCGAGCCGCTTAATTAGTGATAGCCTTGGGCCAGATATCTCTGATTGGGTACCAGTGGAGATTGAACTGCTCAGACAATGGCTACAATGTGGATATATTAAAAAGAAACAGAAGGGTTTATTCTAGCAGCTCAAGAACAGGCATTACAAACTAATGGAATGAAAACAAAAATGTTGAACATCAATAACAACATCAAATGCAAATTATGCGATCAGAAAGATGAGATTGTAGAACATTTAATCAGTGCCTGCAGCAAGATAATGCTAACTGACTATAAATAGCGCCATGATCAACTGGAAAAAACAATTCGTTGGCATGTATGCAAATAATATGGCTTTCCTACTTCTGATAACTGGTGGCAGCACCATAAAATAGAGACAGTACTGGAAAACGAAACAGCAAAAATTCTCTAGGACTTTCGAATGCAAAGTGATCTGCATTTAGAATACAATAAACCTGACATCACAATTATCGAACATCGACAGGTTTGGAATATCGATATGGCAGCACCCATTGATAAAAACATTAACAACATTAACAACAAAGAACTGGAAAAAAATTTACCAAATATCGAAATCTGGAAATCGAAATTGGCCGGCTGTGGCTTAAACACACCAAAGTTATCCCAATAGTTATTGGTGCACTTGATGCAATTTCGAAGAAGCTATCCAACTATCTACAGCAATTAAACATTACAGCACAGCAAGGAAGTGACTCCATATGATCTACAAAAAACAGCATGACTTGGAACAGTCCATATTTTATGACTATACCTGAGAGACTATTCTTAGATTCTTGGGTAGAATTTGAATTGTTCTGTATCAAAAAAATAAATAAATAAATAAAAAGGAAATAAAAAAATAAGCTACCGCCTTTTATTCCCTTATAGGGAGTAGGCGAGGCCTTTATACCCTATCTAACTTTTAGAGACTGATTAGCCAGTTTAGTCTCCACCGGTAGCCAATCAGAGATAGCTTGCCCATGTCTATCACTAATTATAGCAGCCACCGATGAAGCGGCTGGCATACAAGTGCTGCCTTCTCTCTTACCCAACCCTAACAAGATATGTTACTGTCTGAAATAATGTGGGTACTATAGTGGATTTTCTTGAGTTTACTGGATGAAAAAAACCCGAGTTGCTGGAAGGAAAAACCCACTTGTCTGTGCTAGAGATCTACTAATTAGGGAACCGGTTGAAGAAAAGCTTAGAAAAAGTCCTGAGTTAGTCGATCTCTGGCACGGGCAAGCGGGTTTTTCACCAGTCAAATTGTTGTTTAAATGATATCTCGTTTTCACTGTGTATCAATTATGTGAATAAATAGATAAATAAATAAATAACTAATAGTTGTTGTTGTAGAGCCTGTGTAGCTCAGTGGATGTGGCGTTTGCACACCACGGCGCTTGACCACACGAAGGAAGATTTTGTTTTGAATCTAGTCGTCGACTAGAGGAAATTTTTCGATGCCTTTTTTTCCGACTGGTTCCCGAGTTAGTCGATCTTTGGCACGGGCAAGCGGGTTTTTTCTGTCGGAAACTCGGGTTTTTCGTCCCATAAACTCGGGTTTTTCGTCCCATAAACTCAAGAAAATCGACCATAGAACCCACATTATTTCAGACATTAAATATATTGTGTTAGGGACCATGAGATGGCAGCACTTGTTGAGCCATCTTTCTTCACTGTGTGCTGTTTAATTAGTGATAGCCTTGTTCAATCTCCACTGGCAGCCTATCTCTGATTGGCTGCCAGTGGAGATTGAACTGCCCACTCAGTCTCCAAAAGTTAGATAGGGTTAAACGACCTCACCTACTCTCTATACAGGAATAAAAAGGCGTTAGCTGATTTTTTTTTATAGTTGTTATTATTATTATTATTATTATTATTATTATTATTATATTGGCAGATTATTGTCATAATCTGCCAATATGCAACAATATGCCAATCTGTCATACTGACAGATAATACACTCCTAGACAAAATTAATAAAAATTAGAGAATGCAATGCAATTCGTGCAGCTTTCGATGAAGCTGTACAAAATATTTGTATGATGGTGTATAATCGAATAGAAATTGAACGAGGAGACAACTAGAAACGTCGAACAGGTATGGTGGAGATTATGTAGGGATGTATAAGAATTACCAAAAAAAGATCACATTACAAGCCGACACAGTATGCTTCTACAATAATATCATGATTCCTCTAACAGCTAAACATTCCAGACAGCTGTGGGCCTTGCTTGCACGATATGAGGGTGTCCATAAAATTCTGTGACAAATCCCGTTTGCTAACCAATGAAGACTAGCTCAGTATGTTACCGAGGTGGCTGTCAGCGTGTTATACGATCTCTAAGAATGTCCCACATATGTTTGATTGGATTTAAGCCTAGTGATGGCGCTGGTCACGATAATCTTTGCATATCTTCAGTCTCAAGATACGCTTCTCTACTTGATCTGTATGAGTAGTGGCATTGTCGTAAAAGGAAGAGAAAATCTGGGTAACCTGAACTCCTACAAAATCGCATATAGGGTCTGAGGAGCTGTTCTCGATACCTGTGTGCATTTATGTCCCTATCAAAACCATGAGGTGTGTAGCTATTGATCATTATTAGGCTCATATGAAAATGCTGCTTCCACCCTAAGTTTCTCTTTCTCTAATGTTGGAAGAATGGTGCTATATTCCTCTCTCTCTCTCTCACTTCCCAGATCAAACGTCTGGAATCCAGTTGCAGGATAGAATAGGATTCAGAAAACAAAATTGTACCCCATTGCTCAAGGTGTCAAGTCCCATGTATTTGCATCGGTTTCGACGAGCTCTGTGATGCTTTACAGTTAATAGAATACCGTATTTTTCAGACGATAAGACGCACCGGACTATAAGATGAATCGGTTAAATCTTTTTCTAAAAATTTATGAGACAATTTTTAGAAAAAACATATTATTATATAAAGATACTCACAAACCTTAAATTTCATTTATTATTAGCACCATCATTCAGTTCGTCTTCACTAGTCTCGTTAATGTCACTATTATTATTATTGTCTGAACTATTGATATCACTCTCTTCAAAAACTAAGTCATCTTCAGTACCATCCATCGCGTTTAGGTACAAGCTACTAGCTTCCTTGTTTAGAATCCACACGAATTGAGATTTCTTAACAGTCTGTTTTGCAAGGTTTTCAACTGTGGCCGAAGCAAGCTCTATAAACAGTTGTGAATGGGCATCGTAGGGTAAATAAGTTAATGTAAACTCGGCCTCGACTTTTAAAACTATTAAAATTAATTAGGATTCTACCACTGAACTCACAGCTGGGAGAACACCAAAATAAGATTTTTTAAAAAAAATAACTAATGCCTTTAATTCCCCTATACATAACTAGGAGCTTAAAAGACAGGACACAAGAATAAGATCTAAAAAAATCAGTTGAGGCTTTTATTCCCTTATTGCGAGTAGGCAAGTCCGTTTTAGTCATCATATCTAACTTTTGGAGACCGATTGGGAGGTTCCATCTCCACTGGTAGCCAATCAGAGATAGCTGGCCTAAGACTATCAATAATTTTAAGTGACATCGAGTGAAGAGACGTATAACAAGTGCCTCCATCTCGTGGTCTGTAACACTAACACAATACTTTTAATGTCTGAAATAGTGTGGATTCAACGGTTCCTTTTCGGGACGAAAAATCCGATTTTCTAGGAGAAAAAACAACCTTGCCCATACCGGAGATCGACTAACTGAAAAGGGTAGCGACTAGTCGCCTTTAGTGAGCAACTAGAATCGAACTCAGAACGCTTTATCTTAGGGCGGTGTAGCACTGAGCAGTGCAAACGCCACTTTCAATAAACTACACAGTTCCCAGAATAAGATAACATTTATTTTAATTAACAATACCATGTTTCAAACTAGTAGACAAAAGCATTAAAGACTAAGAAAGGTGACAACAATTAACTAGCTATAGAAGAGGGTGATTATTATGGGAGATTTCAACTATGGTCGCATTGATTGGAGTGAGGAGAGGACACACAGGAGGAAGGAATTGGATTTTATGCGGTTATTAAGGGATAACTATCTGCGACAGCATGTAATGGAAAATACTAGGGGTCAGAGAGTGCTTGACCTAGTATTTACATCTGAGGATTTGGCTGTAACAAATATGACCACATTGCCACCAATTGGTGAGAGTGATCATAGAGTCTTGACTTGGGAGGTAGCTAAAGGTGTAGAATTTTCAATTAAGGCAGGGTATATGTGGAATTATCGGGCTGGAAAGTATGACAAGCTTAGGAATTTGATTGGTTCAGTGCCATGGCATGTACAAATGCAAGGACTAGAAGTCGATAAAGAAGTGTTTGCATGAAGCAATGGCTGACTGCATACCTAGAGTCCGAATAATAAATCAAGTAGGGGTTAAATGGATGAATAACACCATTAAGCTTGAGCTGCAAAAAAAAAACAACTATGGAGGGAATTTAAGGAGAAAGGTGACCGGCAGGCACATGAACGGTATAAAGCGCAGGCCAGAAGGGTGACGAGTGTGGTAAGAAAAGCAAAAAAGGATTACGAAAGAACATTGGCAATGCAGGCTAAAGAGAATCCTAAACAGTTTTTTAGATATGTAGCAAGTAAAAGGAAAAATGTACATGGCAGAATGGTTTTAAAGAATGCCGATGGTAGGGAGGTAACTGAATCAGTTGATATAGTTGAGTTACTGAATGAGCACTTTGCAAGAATATATCATCCAGGTGGTGACATTGCAGAAACGAATGTACCAGTAGATTATAAGGGAATTGTGGTAATGAAGTGGAGGTGAGTAGTCTATTGCATAACCTCAATGTCAATACATCTGTGGGATTGGATGGTATACCAGCTCGTGTTGTACGAGAAGCAGCTAAAGAATTGTCAGTACCCTTGACCATTTTGTTTAATTTGAGTCTCTGGTCTGGGTTAGTCCCGAGGGGGTGGAAAGAGGGGAAAATAGTTCCACTGCATAAAGGTGGTTCCAAGACTGCTGTTGTAAATTACCGACCTATTAGCATATCAGGAATCATTGTCAAGGTCTTAGAGAAATTAGTCAAGAAAAGAATACAGAATTGGATAGATGAAAATGGGATATTGTATGGGGGACAACATGGTTTTGTGAAGGGTAGATCATGCCTCAGTAACTTGCTCACGTTTTATAACACAGTGACGGCTGAACTGGATAGGGGTAATGGGTTTACAGTAATACTACTGGACCTTGCAAAGGCTTTTGATAGGATACCACATAGAACCCTAATCAGTAAACTGGAGCAGATGTGGATAGATATAGGGTTGGTGAGATGGATAGGAGGGTGGTTGAAGGAGAGATACCAGAGAGTGGTTTATTCAGGAGTGGAGTCTAAAAGACGGCTTGTGACTAGTGGAGTGCCATAGGGCTCTGTTCTTGGACCACTGCTTTTCAATTTGTTCATCAATGATATAGGAAAGGATTTGAGAGTAAGTGTTCACTTGTTTGCTGATGATGCAAAGTTCGGTAGAGCAATTATGAGTGCACAGGATGTCAGAATTTTACAGGATGATTTGGATAGTTTGGAGGACTGGGCTAGGAAAAATGGATGTCAATTTAATGTTCCAAAGTGTAAGGTTATGCACTTTGGGGTGAAAAGAATAGCAGCAGTATATCGCATTGGTAGAACCGTACTCCAGGAGATTGATGAGGCCAGGGATTTGGGAGTGTTGGTGGATAGGGAATTGAAGTTTAGGGGGTACATTGCAAAAGTGACTAAAACAGCTCACCAAATCACTTGGCTTCTGAAAAATACTTTAACATGCAGAGACAAACAAGTTGTTGTTCCTCTTTATCGAGCCTTGATAAGACCCCATCTGGACTACTGTGCCGAGTTATTGGCACCAGGGTTTCTTCGTGATGGGGAGGAAGTAGAGAGGATCCAGAGACGAGTGACCAAGATGATAGCAGGTCTGTGGAATGAACCTTATGAGAATAGGTTGAAGATTTGTGGGTTGCAGAAATTGGTCGATAGGCGAAGGAGGGGTGATATGATTGAAACATTCAAATTACTGAAGGGTTTCTATAAGATTGATCCAGAAGATATTTTTGAGAATACGACTGGTGATGGGAGGACTAGGGGCCATGAATGGAAGCTGGGCAAGAGCGTGATTGACAAGGGAGTTAGAGCTAGGTTTTTTACTTGGAGAGTGGTGAATGAGTGGAATAAGCTTCCAGAGTCTGTTGTGGGTGCTATGACCGTGAATGAGTTCAAGGCAAGGTATGATAGATACTGTGTGAATGTCGAATAGTTGTTCTTGACATGATGTTAGGGCATCTCTCGACGAGTCTGTCGACTCCTTGGAGTTGCCCTGGAACAATAATAACAATAATAACAAGAGAGTTGTGTTATTTTAAAATATTTCTAATCGTGTGCTGCGTTGTTCAGTAGGTTGTGCGTGTTTACACATTCGAGTGCATCTGTTTCGCTAATGATGGTTAAGATGTATTCAGAATCAGACAAGTTGATACTTGGGTTAAAATTTAGATATTATGGACCTAATGTCATTTCAAAACACTCCCAGATTTTTTGCTCTCCGTTGTATTGTAAAACTCGATGTAGCTTAGAAATATCAAAGCGCTTTGCATCGATTTTTACATAGGTCAAGTCTCATGGGAACTGTAAATAACCTTGTTTGTTTTTATGTATATTTTGCTAAATATCATCATCATCATCATCATCATCATGCGTATCAAGGATTGAGGCCTAGCATGGCCTGTTCCGGCCTTAGAAGCCATCTTTGAATCGTTTAAGAGGACGTCCTGGTTTTCTTTTTCCTAATGGCTTGTACTTTAAGGCTTGTTTTGGTAATCTTTCTGTTTTCATTCTTTGAACGTGTTCCATCCATTTATGTTCATATTTTTTAATTTTTTCTATTACTGGTTCTTGATTTAATTCTTTCATTATTTCTTCGTTTCTTTTGTGAACAAATAGGGTATACTTTGCAGTTTCTCTCATAAACTTCATTTCTGCTCTTATTAATCTTTGTTTGTCTTTTTGTTTTATTGTCCAGATTTCTCTTCCATACATTAAGACTGGTAGGGTTAATGTATTGTACACTTTTAGCCTGGTTTGTTTTTGAACTAGGTTTGGTTTAAATATAGGGTTAATTACACCTGTTATTTTTAAATAATTTGCAATTTTTACGTTTATATCTTTTTCATTTTCATATGTGATCATACATCCTAGGTAGTTAAATGAATTCACCTGTTCTAAGATCTTGTTATCTAATACTATTTTAGTTCTTGCTTGATCTTGTCCTTTAAAGACCATAATTTTTGATTTTTCTGTTGATATTATCATACCATAATCTTTGGCTATCTCATTTAGATCTAAAATAGCTTTCTGTAAGTTATCTTCAGAATTTGTAATTATCATTTGGTAGTCGGCAAAAAGGATAGTGTTTAAGTTCACTGTAGGAGAAAGTTTAATTCCTTGATGTAAATTTTTATTCCATTTTATTATTATTTCATTTAAATAAATATTAAAGAGTTGCTGAGAGGGGACATCCCTGTCGGATCCCTTGGCTTATCTCTCTCTCTCTCTCTCTCTCTCTCTCTCGTATATGATAGCTTGTTATCATATACGAGAGATTTAATCTTATTTGTGTTTGATTATTTTCATATATACTTATGATAGCTTTTAGGATATTATTTGGTATTTGTCCTTCTTTTAATATGTTAAATAATATGTTTCTTTTAACTTTGTCAAATGCTTTTTCAAAGTCAATAAATTCAATATGTGTTTCTAAATTGTATTCTCTTCTTTTCTCTATTATTAATTTTAGGCAAAAGGACGGGTCTATACATGATCGTCCTTTTCTAAATCCATTCTGTACTTCTAAAATGAAGTTTTCGGAATATTTCATTAGTTTGCTATTTAAGATTCTGCTACATATTTTGTAACATGAATTTAGTATACTGATACCTCTATAGTTTTTAGGGTCATCTCTATTACCGTTTTAAAGTTAGGAATCACAATTGCTTTTTTCCATTCTACTGGGGGGGATACCAGTTGAATAAATTTTATTTAAAAATAATAAGAGTCTTTCTTTGAATCTTGTTCCTGCGTATTTATATAGTTATGAACCTAGCTTATCTTCTCCAGGTGATTTTCCGTTTCTTGTTTCTTTCAGGCTGATTTCTAATTCTTCTTTAGTTATTTCCTTTTCATTTTTGTTAATTGTTTGCCAGTTGTCTTTTTTAAAATATTTGTCTATCCACAATTCTGTGTAGTAATTTAGAAATTCTTCTAATTGCAATTCGGTGTTTAATTTTATGTTTTCTTTGGTATCTGCATTTAAGTGTTTCAAAATCTTATATACATTGGGTCTTATTTTATATAAATCATGTTCTAAATTAGAAACAAATCTGTTCCATGATTCTCTATGTCTTTTTCTGACTTCTCTTTTAGCTATGGCTCTTATTCTTTTATATTCTATTTTATCTTCTAATCTTTTATTGCTTAACCATTTGTGATGGGCTTCTTTTTTCTTTTTGATTCTTTGTATCATCCCAGATCTTCAGTTTTTTCCTTTTATTGAATTTTTTGGTCTTTCCTAAGCTTTCATTTGCTGCTGCATTTAGTATCGTTTTTATATTAAGCGATTCTATTTCTATTTCTTCATTTTGTTTTATTTTATCTAGATATTGGTTAATTCTTTGTTCATATAGCCATTGTACATTTGCGTCATTCAATAGTCTAGTTTTATAAACAAATATTTCAAATTTTCTTTCAGCTCTTGTTACTTGTAGCCATTTAGTTGGTTATTAATTTTATTTTAACAAGGAAGTGGTCACTGCTTATTTCATATGCTCTCTGAACTCTGTGAAAATTTTGATATCTTTTCATTTAATATAAAGTAATCTAATACTGATTTCCATCCTCTTGCTGCCCAAGTATATTTATGTATGTCTTTATGTTTATAGAAGAAATTCATTATTTTTAGGTTATTATAAACTACAAAGTCAATCAATTTTTTATCATTCCTTTTTACAGTATGTTCTCCATGTATTCCTATATTATTATTAATTTTCGTGTTTCCAATTCTTGCATTTAAGTCTCCTGCTAAAATTATGTAATCATTTTTATTTATTTTATTATATATGTTTTGTAGCTGATTATAAAAATGAATATTATCCTGTTCTCTTCCTTCTTATGGGGCATATAAACCAATTATTGTTAAATAGCCTCTATTTAACATAGGTCAAGTCTCATGAGAACTGTAAATAACCTTGTTTGTTTTCATGTATATTTTGCTAAATATTAATGTAGTTAACCCTATGGGAAGCGATGTGTTTACTGTTTTAACGTCAAAAACAAAGGCAATGGTTTGCCATCGGAACTTTGTATATAGCTATGTGTAAGAGCACAATAAAGTTGTTTACAGTTATGTGTATGAGAAAGTTGTTCGCGAGCTCTGAGCATAACACCTTTAAAGTTAGTATTTAAGAGTGCCGCTAGGTTCAGATAAGTTTCCGCTGACCAGCAAGATAAAAAAAAAAAGGGAATACATGGAGGAGAACAAAGAGCGGGTCGAACTTAAAAGAAGATGAAAGAGTCATGCCGAATTCTTCGGGGTTTACTACCCTTAGTGCAAGATCCCAAGATCGCAAAATAAAAGGGGACTGAGCCGAGCATAAGAGGCTTCCAGTCGTTGGCAAAGGAGAGGCAATCGGAACCACAACAGAGGTCTCGGTTCCGAATATTTTTGTGCAGATTCGTGTTCCAGTCGATGCCTGGAACTACGCATTCAACGTGTTGCTGACGAGTTTTAAACACATTACCCTTCATAGCTCTCTATGATCACGTTCGGTGAGTGTGGTAAGTCCACTACGGGTAGCACTTGCAGTTGACTTCCTGCGCTTCTATCTCAGTATGGCATCACTCAATGTTGACCTGGGATGGCCCAATTTGTCAACAGTTGCCGAACAGATAGGCCTACAGCACGGCATCCTGTCACAACGTCTCTTTCAAACTCCGTCAGTTCCTTTCTCGCAGCCATTTCATCTGGACACATTTCCACTGACTTGGAAGCATCATATCCCTCCAATTTATACCGGCTATAAACAGGTGATTCGTTGTATAGCACGTTACATGTACCTTATACATGGGATGTCCGTTAACTTCATATATCTACATATATATATATATATATATATATATACACATATATATGATTATTTGATCTCCGACAACTACTTGGGAGTTCATGATCCTTTGAAAATCCTTGCGAGGAGGGTAGTGTGTTAAATAACAATAATTGAAGGCCGAAAAGACACATTTATTTATTCTAAATTGATTTTTTTATAGACTCTGAACGCATAAAATTTCTTCCGCAGAGAGGGACAAGCATGAGAAATCACACCTTTTCTCATTTGATAAGTTGATTATTCAAACTTTTATGAGCCAGTTGTATCACTGTAAGGAATTCTGAAATGTTAGGGAACGACGATGTCATACCTAAAAATTCAGATACCTTCATCTTAATTTGCAACCACATAACAGAAAGAGAAACCAGTTATCTTGTTAAAAAAATAATAGTAGTAAAAAACACTGGTTGTAGGCCCTCACGTTTCGTGACCAACTTTGTAGCCAGAAGTGGTACAAAAAGAAAAAAAAAACGACTCTTTCAAGAATATGAGGTATTATATATGATACATTTTCTTGTTTTTGAAATCTTCAGTAGTGTTTGTAGATTACCTTCTTTGTTCGATGCAATAGTACTGTCTTATTTATTGGAAGGGGGTAAACCTTTTTTGTCTCTAAATCAAGGTTTGCGGCTTTTATAATCCTTGGACTATCCGATAATGCTGTCAATGTTTCGTGAATATGCATTCCTCAAGAGACATTTTACAAATTCCATGGATGGTTTGGCTATATATATATATATATATATATATATATATATATCACAATATCACAGTAATACTGAATATTGTATTATTTTCAAATAAACATTGTTCTTGAGTATTTGATCTATAAATTGATCAATCGAATTTCATAATAGACAGCTTTTAATTTTTCGTATAATTGTGAAATGAATCGTAACAAACTATTATAACAAAATGAAAACTTTATTTGCATATATTTAATATTTCAAGTTCTGAGACCGTCTCACATGACGGTGGTGGTAGACTTTCTCTTTAATACTCCTGCTTTTTTCTCCAATAAAACGTTACCCTGTGTGCTCGTCAGAGAATACACGCAGTTGAAACACATGCAAATGACACCTTGGGTGTCATTCGCATGTGTTTTTTTATAATTTTGATGGCCCTAACAGAAATTATTCGAAATAAGGTATCAAATACAGAAAATGA
This sequence comes from Typopeltis vanoorti, assembly GCF_054136105.1. NCBI lineage: Eukaryota > Metazoa > Arthropoda > Arachnida > Uropygi > Thelyphonidae > Typopeltis > Typopeltis vanoorti. Next base: position 93,231,406 of record NC_143554.1, read on the forward strand.
TTATAGATGAGAATACTAATTACACTTAATAAATATGATTAAGTAGTGGCATGTGAAACTCAACCCAAAAGTTTCAGATTAGCTAAAAAGAAAGTGTACACTTAATTATAGTAGATTGCTGTTTTTAAAAGTAGATAAACTTGAGAATTTATAAAGCAGTGGCGGAAACAATAGGCCTGTTTATGCAACTGGAAAAGCCACTGTAAGTCTTCTTCGTAAATCAGGTGTAGTACTGACTGTGATTCGTTTTCGATTTTTGAAACTACTTAAAAGATCCGTCTTTTGAATTGAAATTTTATTTTTGTTTCCCACGAAATCAGGTATGGGGAGTGCGAGACCATAGCTATGTTGTTATTGATCATAATAGCAGTCCTGGTTAAGCAACCAACCCGCCATATGCCACCTTTCTGGTAGCTGTCCGTGATTATCTTCTCTTAGATGCTTAAGAATATGTAAGAAATATTGCTGGTTGATAGTTTGGTCTGCAGAAACGAATTCCTCGTGCAGAACTCATTCATACTCTGCAAACGACATTAGTACATTCTTGAACCTGGAAAAGCAATCGGAAGTCTGCATCCTTCCCATGTAGTCCAAGCATTTCAATGGTGGCTGAAACAATTTTTCTACCAAGTTCAAAACAAAAGTGATGAAAAAAAAGTATCTACTCTTGTACATCATTTCGAAAATCGCACAACACGCTAAAACTGCAAAATTGCATCGCGTTGGAATAGTGATACTCAACAGACTAACTTATACAGTATATAGTTACAAATGCATACGCTGGCCAGTCAAGGAACTTTGGGGAGTATTTCCAGAGTGCATATTAATTACAAATACTAATATCTGTTCTATTGTTAAATATACCTTTTCTATTGAACTCACTTTACCAAATCTTTTACGGTATCAATCTCCTTCAAGCGATTAAAATTATTCAGCGATCAAATAAGACAGAGGAAGCTACCCGAAATAAACAGTAATATAATAATAATAATAATAATAACAACAACAACAGTGGTCACTACTTTATCGAGTTTTTATTATGACTCAATATGCGCTACTCACACCCAATAATCTAGGAAATATTAAAATAATGGGGATGAGGAAAAGTTGAGAAATACTTTAGTTTTTTTTTTTATTATAATTATTATTTCTTGGTTTTTCACATCCTACTTTAAAGGAAATTGTGATCAACCCTTATCAACAATACACCTACGGTAGACTCAGAATCGACCAAGACGCATTAATTAGGCATTTAGTGCAAAAGCAGGTGAGTCAAGTTGGTGCTCGTTATTTCTTTAATAGGTATCAAATTCTAACGAAATTAACGAATGTTAATTTCATTAGAACAGTAGAATTTTTGTATCGACATTATCACCGATGGCTTAGGCCTAGTATTATTATAATTTAATTCACATTTTAATTAATAATATTTATGTCAAAATTTAATTTGTATTATAATTAAAAATAAATAAAAATCAAATATTAAAAAAAAATCAGCTAACGCCTTTTTATTCCCGTATACGGGAGTAGGCGAGGCCATTTAGCCCTATCTAACTTTTGGAGACTGAGTGGGCAGTTCAATCTCCACTGGTACCAATCAGAGATAGATGGCCCAAGGCTATCACTAATTAAGCCGTACACAGTGAAGAGAGACGGCTCAAATGTGCCGCCATCTCGTGGTCCTAACCCTAACACAATATATTTGATGTTTGAAATAATGTGGGTTCTACGATCGATTTTCTTGAGTTTACGGGACGAAAAACCCGCTTGCCCGTGCCAGAGATCGACTAACTCGGGAACCGGTCGAAAAAAGGCTTAGAAAAATTTTCCTCTAGTCGCCGACTAGACTCGAAACCAAGTCTTCCTTCGTGCAGCCAAGCGCCGTGGTATGCAAACGCCACATCCACTGAGCTACACAGGCTATAAAATATAAATAAAATATTAATATATAAATAAATAAATATAAAATATAAAAAAAAAAATAAAATAAAATATTATATATATATATAAACAGCTTCTTTCTGTTATTTAACTGAAAATGCTACTATTATTTTAATCTGATTACTTAAAGAGAGAGGGGAAAACGTACCTGTCGGCCTTCCCTTGTCAATCTGCCACTGGAATGCATATACGAGCGTTTTCTTTTTTAAAAAAAAAATATTAATTTCACACGCACAAGAGGCTGCATAACGTATAATACATTTTTTAACACACGTATTTTTTTTAATCTAAACGTCTATTAAAGAGAAGATTATTAAAATGCTGATATAATGCAGCCAACAGAAACATAATTAGCCTTGCCCAAACTAATTTTATATTTTGATACGATATTTGAATTCTTATAATGCTTGAATATTAACACAGAAACACAGATTAGCATTTTCTACTTAAAATCGCAACCGTGCTAAATGCTCTTCTTTAAAACGATTAACTACGATATCAAAACACAAAAGGAAAGGTCTTCCTGCAAAAGCATTCAAATTTCAACAGCAAAAATAAGACCTAAATGAGTTAGATGTATTACATAACAGAATAACAGTTGCATACGGCACTTTCATAAAATGCAGCGATGTTATCGAAAATGGCGCCTGTAAAACAACCACAATAATTTTTCAAAGAATCGACACCTCGTTAAAACTATCATATATATATATATCACAACTAAGTATTCTGAAGTCGCTCTCAAAAACCCACTATCTTCCCTTATCTTGATTTTGGCCACACTTTTTTTCTATATGCATTATGATATCCCTCCCATCCCCTCCCCTCTATATACTAGCATTTTATCCACGAATGAAAAGTCATCTCCGACTCACAAAAATACTGCGGACAGCCTAAGGATTTTTTTATCCTATTTTATTATTATTATTTTAATGTTTTATTTATTTTTTACATAGTCCGGAAACGTGACAATTCCTTAGTGCAAATATTTACGCTCATACTTTAAATCGTTCTAAATTTACCTAACGAACTCAAACAACTAAACCGATGCTATAAAATCATACTTACGAAGCCTAGATCAACAAAACGAAATAAGTCATTTTTTTTCTACAACAAAATTTGCTATTGCGTGTGTAGTCGTTTCATCCGTTCTCTGTTCAGGTAATAAAAAATAGACGCATAGACATAATTATCATCATCCATTTTCTGTCTGCTGCTGGACGAGACCTCCCCCCAAAGTCCTTCATTCTGATCTAATTAAAAGTAAAAGACTTTCTATTAATCCACCAAATCTGGAGAGAAAAAACGTTCTTCCAAAAAAGATATAGAAGTGTTTGGTAATATTGATATGAATGAAGACTTGGATTAAAAAATAAATGAAGAAATAAAAACAAAAATAAACTACCAAATAATAACAGAGACCCTATTAAATGATACTAGAGACAGATTGGTGAAATTAACAAAAGAAAAATGAAAGAAAATTATACGAAGAAACCCTAAACCTTCTCAGAAAGAGAAGAGAAATGAAAAGAGATCTAGATAAGGAAAAGGAAGAAAAGAAATTAGAAACTGCAGAGTAAGGAAAATCAGCATTACAATATAAAACAATATAAGTCTAAATGGGGTGAGAGGAAAGGTGACCATAGAATAAAATAAATTAATAGCCCTTAAAGATGAAAATGAAGTACTAATTAAAGACAGAGAACCAATCATAAAAAGAACAGAATCTTTCTATGCCATATTATACGATGGCAATATCACACAACTTACACCAACATGAAAACAAAAATGCAATATTCCAAATGAAAGAGGAGGAAATATGCTCAAATGGCTTAAAATAAGTTCAGTATGCAATGGGAAGCATAATTAGCGGAAAGGCACCAGGTGAAAATAAGATAACGATAAAAGTTTGAAAGCAATGTGACTGTGCATTCCCCCCCCCCCCCCTCTAGGATGTTTAATAATACGAAATTGAAATTATACACCAAGAAATAAGTGACCATGCACTACTTCTTCACTTCTTAAGCTTCACGAACCTTTTAATGTTCTTAGCTGTCCTTGGACTTCGCAACCGCACCCGTCCCTCGAGGATAAGGTGGTTAGCCCTATGCCTTCCGGTGTGTCCTACGTCTATAAAAGCGTGTGTTTGTTCAAGGGGATGGTTTTCCTGTTGTAGGGGATGAAAAACCCGAGTTTCCGGATGAAAAAATCCTCTACCTCTGTATGAAACTGGCCAACCCACTTTTCGTCAAAAGAGATCAGATAAACACTGACGGAAATCGAACCCAGTTCTTTCCGCCCAAAGGGCTTCGTCTATACCGACTAAGCTAAGGAGGCTCACTACTTTTTCACTGTTTCCAAATTTATTGATGCACTTATCCCGACGATAGATCAGTTTATCAATACCAGTACTGAAGAAGTCCGTGCCCACACCCAGTAACCCCCCCCCCCTCCCTCCATCGCCTGATGAACTTCCTCATCCGTAATGAAATGCCTTCCGAAAAGGTGTTTGTTGAAGGTGAGGGAACCTAAGAAATGGAGGTCTGGGCTGTTGTGGGGGGGGGGGGGGAAGAGTTTTCCAACGATTATAGCGCAATCACTCACGAGTGGTGTGCGCAGTGTGTGTGTGTGTAGAGTAGCGCTGTCGGACAACAAAATTACGTCGCTTGTTAGGAGCCCTGGTCGTTTGTGTCGAATGTTGGGTTTCACTTGGTTCAAAGTTGCACAGTAAAGCTCTACATTAATTGTTCCTCCCTTCGGCAAGAGCGATGGCCATGAATTTTTGAACTCTGGGGTAAAGTGATGAATCCACTTTTTTGTCTCCTGCGACTAGGCAAACGAGAAAATCCTCACTTTTGTTGCTGCATCGCAACAGATTCTCCAGACATCCCCATGCGTGTTGCCATGTGCTCCTCTGACAATTCGGGAAACCAGCGGGAGCATACCTTTCGAAAACCAAGGACATCGTGAACAATTTCGTAAACAGTGGACTTACTCAAGTTCACCACTTGTGCAATTTCACGCGGTTTCATTCGACGGTCTTCAAGAACGATGCTCTTAATGCGCGAAATGTTGTCTTCTCTCTCTCTCTCTCTTGCTCGAGGAAGGCCTGTCGGCCTGATATCAGTCGTCAATGTCACCACGGCCTGCTCTAAATTCACTGCACCAAAAACACACCTGCTTCTTTGACATCATCTTTTCTCCATACAAAACAACCAATTCAGGGTGAATGTCACTTGGTGAAGTCCCTTTTGCTTGCAAAAAACGAATAACTTCGCCGACACCTGTTTTGGGTTACACTCGCACAGTAGCCGCCATCTTGCAGCTGGAATAAGCCGGGGCGAAAGTAACGTCACACTGCATTGGCAGTCTTTTTTTTTTTTTTTTTTTTTTTTTTTTTTTACGTTATTAACGGGTCTATCAGTCCACCATGTTTGATCTCATTCCCTTTCACCATTATTAAGAAAAAAAATTGTGTTACCTTGCTTTTTTGTAAACCCCTCATACGTCCTACCTAAGACAGAAAAGGATACCAAAAAGTTGGGATAATGGTATCATTATTATAGTTTTTAAAAAGGGATAAGGAGAAAATAACCACCCAATCAGCCTTCTTTCAACACAAAATTTTTATAGATATCATTAGCAACAGAATACAAAACATATTAGATGTTTGTCAACTTCTAGATCATAAAAATAGCTACAGCACTATTGATCATATATGTAATAAGAAAAATCATTGAAAAGACAAATGAATAGCAAAGCCTTTTAGGTCTGGTCTTTATTGATTTTTAAAACATTTAAAAATTCATTTTTTATGTGAATTCCGCCCATAAAACGTTGTAGATCTAATCTTTAGTAGATCCCGCCCATAAAATACGTAGATCTAATCATTAGTCTCACTTGCACAATGGGTATAATCTAAATACTGCTATAGAGACCAAATTTGAATATTTTTCAAGCTGCTTTAAGCCACCAATAAGGAAGATAGTGGTTTCACTCCAGTGATGAAATTGGTCCACCACCTAGAGATATTTAAAAGCATTCATGTCACAGTGGAATGCGAACCCACGAGCATATTCGAGATTGAATGAATTCCTACAGCATGATACATAAAAAGCAATGTTACTAATCCTAATTAAAATATTTATTCGTATGTAGTTGTGTGTGCTCTACGATCGATTTTTCTGAGTGGCTGCTGATTTAGAATTACGGCCGAAGCAAATATGGCTATGAGGGTAGTGCATTATGTCTGTCAATTGCGTGTGCTTTTCTAGTCTGTTTCTTCTTTGATGGGATGAAAAACCGGCTACCTCCAGATAATAACTAACTCACTTTAGTTTAAAAAAAATCAATAAAAAAAACCTTCATTCGAAGTCAGGTCTTTCCAACCAAAGGTATCGCAAATACCGACACAGAGCCAAGGAGATTCTTTGCTGTACTCAGATATTAAAATCTGATATTAAAACATAATAAAAAAAAAGATGTCTTTAGAATCGAATAATTCTTCTGTATTAGTTTTGTTTTTGCATTCAAGCAAAACAAAATAGTGGCTGTATAGTAAGGGGGGGGGGGGAAGAAAGAGTCACAATTTCAGGATAAATTGACATTATTCTATATACATTGCTGTAGTTCATTACGTAATTATGCAGAGAAAGAGAGAGAGAGAGAGAGAGAGAGAGAGAGAGAGAGAGAGAGAGAGAGAGAGAGAGAGAGAGAGAGAGTAGATATCACACAACATTATTATTATTATTATTATTATTATTATTATTATTATTATTATTATTATTATTATTATTAACAATAAAACATTTCATTTCCGAATACTCGCTGCACAGATCCTTTTAAAAGAACTAAGAATTAGGCACAGTTTCATAAATAAAATATGTAAAATATATATTATTTTCACTTTTATTACTATGGATACTTGATTATTTTATATGAAAAAGAAAATGAAAAGCAGACATCGCGAGTTAAGTAATAAAAAAAATTAATAATAAAACTGGTGAAAATAATAACCTTCGAAGATTAATACTATCGCATTTACCTAGTTAGGTTTAATCCTTCGATATTTTCAGATGCAACGTGATTCCTTTAGCACTTTTATGTGCCTTGTGGGTGGCGCAACCCCACGAGTCATAATAACATTAATCCTTGTTGCTCATCGCCAACTAGCTTTCACTTATATGATGGATTGAAGTGGCGCCAAAGATTCTCTGTCGAAAGATTGACGTCGAAGCGATGTTGCTGCCAACAACTGATGCCTCTATCCGCGTTTATTTCCCTACTCTTCGGTAGCCTCCTAGGTTTGTTTTGACACGAAAATTGATGGTGACCTTTGACCCGAGAGGCGTTAATGAGTGGTACGATTTGCTCCTCGTTTCACCGCTTACCGACTGATACTGCTCCTGGCAGGTCAAATATAAAGAGGCTTTTGAGTCTGCTGCGGACAGCACACGTTGAAGAGACAACACAAATAGGCAGAAACCACGTAAGGTCCTGAACTGCACTTTAACACCGACACACTTTATCACTTGATCGGAAGGGTCCGAAATAGTACTGCTTGTTTTCCGTAGCAAATCAAAACTGTGGAAGAGATCAGTTGTATGATGATTAATTGATCTAATTGATAGTTCGGGTCATCTCAGGCAGTTCTAAGTGATACACGCGATTCTGGTGAAATCTAGTGGTTAGTAATTCGAGATGTGATACACGCGATTCTGGTGAAATCTAGTGGTTAGTAATTCGAGATGTGATACACGTTGGGTTTGAAGTATAGATTGCACTGGTCTTAAATAATTGTGAAAATTTTCTCTCTCTTGTTCGCGTTTCCTATTTTTTTTTTTTTAATTTTCTTTCCTCAATGTTTCTCATCCTATTTGCTTTACTTATTTCTGCTAACAGTACATTCCGTCTCTCTCCTATTTGTGCTCCTTTTACTGTACCTTATTTTTATTTTATTTTCTTTCTTTCCTTCTTTATTTCTTTAAGACACTTTGCATCCTCTTTCTTTCCGTCCTAAGGTTATAACTTCAATTCCTTCTGGAACGATGGCAATAATTTATCATCCTAATAAAAATAATCATGTTGTCTTATATAAACAGATTTTTTTCAACATAACAAGAACTCCTGCAGACAAAACATTTTTTTTTTTTTTCAAATACGGTATTCAAAATAAGCAACATCACTTTATGTGTAGAAAGAGGGTTACTTTTACCGATTTTTTTCTCTCTTTTAATCCCAGATTGCTGTTAATGTTTCTTTAAACATTTGTATCCTCACAAACAAGTTCCATAATCAGAGAGTGCAGCTGTCTTGACACGTTACGGTCCCTGACACTTATTGGTTCTTGAACTTACCATTCATGACACCCAAATGAGTGCCGCTTCCTAACTTACGACGATGCGACGGGAAGAGGTCAATTTAAAGATAGCACCACCGAAGTATAAAAAGGACCTTACGACTTAAACGTCCACATTCGTAAATTTTGTTTCACGCGCTTGTTGGAAACATCTCAAGTCCAGAGAGCCTCCGGGTGACACATTGAAATATTTAGTAGTTCAGAGTTTAGCTACCCCTGCAAAAAGGTTGGCTGTTAACCGACAGATGAACCATAATCAAAATATCTCCTTATGGAGATATTCTGGAGAGCCCCAAGCGTGTTGGGGAATTTCCGCAAGCAGTTTCTGTAAAGAGAGCGAAATTCCCTAGAAACCAACAAATGAGTTTGCTGACTTGAATTTTCAACGCAGTGCTTTGAGGATTCCGGTGTAAGATAAACTAAAATCTCCATAAATTTTCTTCCGGAAATATCTTTAAATATTATGAATATTACTATTAGGTGTTTTGTAGACTCTACACATAAGGCATCTCTATGACTATCTGTAATTAGGAACCTTTATTGGATCAAGAGCCATAACAAGAAGAAAAAGAAAAAAAATTAACATATTTTATGAAGAAAACAAAATTAAATCAAATTTATTATTTTATGCCTTTAAAGTGCTCTAAATGCACTTGAGATTTATATAAGTTGCCCGAGAAGACTCAAAAATAAACAAATAAATAAAAATAAATAAAATAACAACAAAATAAATAATTAAATAAAATAAATAAATTAACTAATTAAATTAAATAAATAAATTAACTAATTAAATAAATAAATTAACTAATTAAATTAAATAAATCAATTAAAATAAATAAATAACCTGCGATTCATCAGACTGTTTTTTTTTTTTTCCCTTGAGGTCTTCTTGATAAACATCTGAAGTATGTTCAAAGCACTTTAAATATAGTTCAGATGTGAATCGAAAGCAAATGTGTCAATCAGTACTCTTACAACTTGTTCTGGTAATTGTTTTTAATGAAATTCATTGGGGAAAAAAGTATAGAATAAGAAAATTGTTGGGAAAAAAATCTTGTTCACCACTATTAATAAATAGCAAAAGTTCACTTAGGCTTTCAGTTGGTGCGTACGCGAAAGTTCCATGAAATAGACCATTTAACACAGTACTAGTTCAAGCAAACAAGATTCCATGTTGTGTGTGTTGTTTTTATGATTTTAACGTGGCGAAGTACATGACATTTTAAGGTATAATATAATTACTATTTAAGAGAATATTTATTTATTTTTTTTATTTCTGTCAACCTACAAAATCTGTGTTTTAACGTGCTCAGAGCAGGCCATTTCCCTATGTTGTATATATTATTTACATATAAATATACTTGTATACAGTATGACCATTGTACTAACTGATAACTATATATGAGTATAATGGTCATGTGTATTGATGGACAGGTGTTATCAATGCCTTTCTGTCGGAAAATACATATGACCATTGTACTGACCAGTCAATAATCAGTCAATAATTAAAACAATTAAACACGATTTTATCGAAATCTGATAAGAAAACACTTTTCTTATCCCACTAAAAACAAGTCGAATGCAATGATGATTTTTTATTTGAGGAGTTCCAGTTCTAAGCAATAAGCTTTTGTGGACCCTTTGGAATCTTAGGAATGTTTCTTACTAAGTTTTATCCCTCTGTACTGTAGGGCTGCACGGTATGGTAGCTGCGCCTCTAGCCATGTCTATATGCAATGTACTGATGTGTATCAGTACATTGCATATAGACATGTACTGATACACATCAGTCGACGTATTTGCATGAAATATGGCATGGGGGGGTACTAAATTTTAATGCGCTAAAGCTTCATCTATCACTAATGAAGTCATTAACTTTATTAGCTATTAGCTTTATTCATCTAAAGAAATCAATGGAATTTCGTTGGAAAAGCTTATCACAATGAATCTTCCCAGTCTCGTAATACTCATCGCTATTATTATTGGAATCAGACCGAAAGATAGTAAGAAAATGGGGAAATGTCATGGAAAAGATATTTTCCCAAGGAAAATATCATTTCGATCATATTAATCAGCTACTGCTTCTTCGTTGTCGAAGCTGAGAAAGTTTTTCATTTAGAATAATCTGATTTCTTAGCCCAAGTGAAAACTTTCTTTTACAAATTTATGGAACTTTGATAAGTTCCATAAATCTCATTTACTTTTAAAAAAGTTCTATACATTTCATTAAAAAATAAATTATTAAAGTTGGTGTAGTGGTTGCTGTGGACTATACGAAACCACACTTGTATTTTAATAATAATCATAAACTCAGATCTAGACTTGATTTTATGGACAACTAAAGACCTTGAAGGACCTATTAACACATTCTCTGTGTTTTAAGATGTTTATGTGCATCACGTGGAAGGCAGTTCAAAACATGTTCATTTTAATCACAATAAAAATCGTGTTTTTTTTTGTTTTTTTCTGAAAATGTGATTGACTGCAATTTTTTTCACTACTTACGTTTACTTCCAATTTTACTTCGTATTTTAATTTATAAAGTCCAATTTGCATGAAATATGGCATGGGGGATACTAAATTTTAATGCGCACGTTTCGCTTTTGTTATATATCTAAAATTTCACGAGTGGTAGAGCAACTGCTATTCATCTTCCTCGCTATTTTGATGAGGCAAATGTTACAATTCTTATTTGTTATACATTTTGTTCATAGATGGCGCACAAAGTCTTTTCTTATGACTACATTTCCTTAGCAATGCACTATACTTAAACTGCGATTTCTGTAAAGAAGCACATAGACTACTACTCTTTCCTGTTTCTTAAAAATTGAATCAGATATGTGTATTTATTTATTTTTTGTAGGGGGGGGGGTCAGAAGCCAGTCATATATGCTTTAGAGAAAAGGTAAAGATATAACTGCGTATATCGAGTGCTGTATTGTGAACCAGAATCATGTGACACTGGAGTTGAAACACTTAAAAAAATAATAAAAATGATGAAAAAAGCAACATCTTTGAACTATTTCTCGACTCATGACTACCACTCCCCTCACAACTGATGAGTCGTCATATGATTTCAAGTGGTTCATATAAAGGCTTAAAGAAGAAAAGATGGCTAAACATATTACGCCCGCATCCACAGACATTGAATAGTTCCTCATTTTTTGGCTGTTTTTATAAATTTATTTAAAATAAGTTACTAACTAGACCATGGGCACGTAAAAATTTTCAGTTTTTTTTTTTCTTTCAGGGTTGCTAAAGATTGATAAGTGCAATATACAGATATGTGGTGAAAAATTATCTTCTATTATTTCTAGGCGGATAGGTTTATTAAAAACATCAGAAACAGCTACTTGACCTACTCATCTTAATTTCAATCTTTACCTCAACTTTATAGCGCTACGGTAAATATTCACATTACGATGCCAGTGTCAAATACTCGTTGATAACCTTTTGAAGTTACTTCCGTATTAGTCATCTCTAAAAAGTATATTTGATTCTATGCAAAGCTTAGAATATAAATACATATACATACGAAATTTGGCTTGACTGAGATAAAATAATACCACAATTGAAAAGTCAGAGCATTTATTCTTGACTACAAGAGAGGAGGGCAAGAACAATCGATGAAGTGGTAAAGCTAACCTGCATGTTAGTCTCGACTACCTATGAAGTCATCTATAACAAACTTTCTTTCAAAAAGATTGTATAAGATGACAGTTACAGAAAAAAACCGTCTGGACAGTTGCATTAAGTAAGAGTGTAAGAGCGACAATGTTATTAAATGTGTTAATGATGGAATGGGTTTTGTCATGGAAATGTTGACGAGGAGAGAACGTTTTCGACTTTGTGTTCAGACCCATCAAACGTGTGCAAAGATGTCTACATGTATAAGGCACTAGAGAAGAATAGAGATCTGCAAGTAGACCAACTTGTGTCATGCAGATTGCAGACAAGAGTATACAAAAGAACATGCAAGTAGATTATTATGTCTGTACACGAATGCTACGAGTATTAGAAACAAATGGGTAGAGTTTGTTGCCTTAGTCAATATGTTGGGACCTCCGACTGTAGGCATTGGTCAGACCTGGCTATCAGAATCAGACATACTAACTGGTATCGAGTGTAAATGGTACAGTATTTTTAGGAATACTGTACCATTTACTGTATTCAGACTTGGGCATTGGTCAGACCTGGAATACTGTATTCAGACATACTAACTGGTATCGAGTGTAAATGGTACAGTATTTTTAGGAGGGATAGAGAGGATACGAGATGAGGGGTGTGTTGCTAATGATATTGGATGACTTGAATCCAGTTGGAGTTGAGATCTATGATTGTAGTGCTACTATTACTAACAGTATTTCATGTGGCGGTGAGTTTGAAGCCATCTGCTGTGAGGTGGAATCTAACAAGATCAATTACATACTGGGATGTTGTTACAGACCTGGCGGATCGGTTGCAAGTGATGAAGAAATGCATCAACAAATAGAGACGATGGGCGCAAAAAGAGTAATCATAATGATAACGTTAATTATCCAAATATTGATTGGGTAGCAGTAGAATCTCATGAGAAGAATGAAAATGCATTTACTGAGCTGTTGCGGGACAACTTCCTCAAGCAGTATGTGACAGAAGAAACTCGAGGTCAATGAGTGTTAGATTTGATTATAGTGTCAGAAGACGTTTCAATTAAAGACTAAACTATTCTGTTTCCGGTTGGTGACAGTGATCATGCGGTACTCACTCGAGAAGTGACTAAGTTTATGAATGTTCCATTCAAAAAAAAGGTTACATGCTGAACTACAAAGCAGGAAACTATGACCAACTGAAGAGTATACTGAGTTCAGTGGAATGGGATCGGTTGCTGGATGGAAAGAATATCGACAATGCATGGGAAACATTTAAGTAATTCTTAAAAGATGCGATATCAGAATGTGTCCCGAGAGTTCGAAGAATAAATAGGGTATGACTCAAATGAATGTGTAATCTTGTTAAGCGAAGAGATTCGTAATAAAAGGAAGATGTGGAAGGAATACCTTCATAAGGATGTGCATAAGGGTGATGTCCGTTATGAAAATTATAAGCAGCTGGCTAGAATAGTCGCAAATGTTATATGGAAAACAAAGTCTGAGTATGAAAAGAAATTGGCTCTGCGTGCTAAAGACAACCCACAAGAATTCTATCGATATGCTACAAATAAAAGAAAGAATGAATATGAAAGAATAACTCTTCTAAATGCAGATGGCGTTTTGGGTTACAGATGCAGAAGAGGTTGTTTAACTAATGAGTGTCCATTTTGTTAACAGCTATCAACCTAGTGTACGCGACATTGAGCTCATTGCTACCTCTTCACTGGATGAAGAAACTCAGGTATACGTATGTGGACGAGGTATTAGAGCTGTTTGACAAACTGAATAACAATTAAGCAATAGGAACTGATGAGATATCAGCAAAGGTGCTAAAAGAGTGTTGAGCTAAACTGGCTATTCCTTTGACCAGGCTCTTTAATATGAGTCTCAGAACAGGGAAGATTCCGCAGGAATGGAATGCAGAAGAGGTTGTTTAACTAATGAGTGTCCATTTTGTTAACAGCTATCAACCTAGTGTACGTGACATTAAGCTCATTGCTACCTCTTCACTGGATGAAGAAACTCAGGTATACGTATGTGGACGAGGTATTAGAGCTGTTTGACAAACTGAATAACAATTAAGCAATAGGAACTGATGAGATATCAGCAAAGGTGCTAAAAGAGTGTTGAGCTAAACTGGCTATTTCTTTGACCAGGCTCTTTAATGAGTCTCAGAACAGGGAAGATTCCGCAGGAATGGAATGAATGTACGGTAATTCCTTTGCACAAAAGTGGTACAAAGACTGATGTATTCAACTATCAACCAATTTGTATCTCAGGAATGGTGGTGCTGAAGATTTTTGAAAAATTGGTCAGGGCTCGCATTCAAAAATGGTTTGACAGTGAATCTCTACGTTGCAATGAGCAACATGGGTTAATAAGGGAAGGTCATGTTTTAGCAACTTGCTCACATTCTATAACAATGTTATCAATGAACCAGACAAGGGGAACGGATACACCATGATACTTTTGGATTTTGCTAAGGCTTTTGACAGAATACAGCATGGTAGACTGTTGCATAAATTGGAGAATATGGGTTTAGGTTATAGGATATTAGCGTGGATAAGAGAATGGCTTACTGACAGATATCAAAAAGTGGTATATGGGGAATGTGAGTCTGCACGATTTAAGGCAACCAGTGGATTTAAAGTAACTGATGATGCAAAAATATGTAGGGTAATCAGGAATGCTGCTGATATGTAGTACTTGCAAAATGATTTGAATAGGCTGAATTTGTGGGCATAGGAAAATGGATGTCACTTCAATGTCAGTATATGTAAAGTTATTCACTTCGGTGTGGTTAGATATCCAATGTCGTATTATACGCGTTTTGGTGGGATTATGCTAGAAAAAAACTGATGAGGCTAGGAATCTTGGAGTGTTAGTAGATAATAAGTTGAAGTTCAGGGGCAATATAGCAAAAATTGCAAATACAACTCAAAAGATAATTGCAATGTCATTTTGCCTCTTTAAGGGCTTGATAAGACCTCACTTGGACTATTGTGCGCAGGTCTGGTCTCCTGCTTTCCGTTGTGATTCTGATACAGTGGAGAGAGTGCAAAGGAGAGTGTTAAAAATTATATCAGGATTGTGGAATACTGATTATGAAGACAGATTGAAAATTTGTAGACTGCAGAAACTATCAACAGGAAAAAAAGGGGTAATATGATTAATACATACAGACTTCTGAAAGGATCACACTGGTTTTTAATTGATGGAATTTTTCAATTTATGGAGGATGGGGAAAGGACAATAGGGCATCCTTGGAAGCCGAGAATGAATGCCGCGAAGAAGGGGGTGAGGGCTAGATTTTTCTCTCATTAGAGTGGTGAGTGATTGCAATGGATTTCCATTGGACTTCGGGTGTGCAAATAGTGTGAATGAATTCAAGAACACGCAATAACAGCTGGTGCGTGTAGTATGTGGCTTCCCTCTATGAGTCCCTGACTCCCTGGAAGTCTCTCTTAATAATAATAATAATAATAATAATAATAATAATAATAATAATAAAGATATCGTAAGGAAGAAGTCTCCATCGGCAGAACGAAAAGCACATTCGCTATAACAAGCCGCAGAGCGAATTCCAGTTTGGAATGAAAACATATCACACTTTTTTTTAAAAAAAAAAAGAGCTCAAATTACAACTTTCAACGGGAAAAGAGAATATACCGGGTGGCCATAAAATAACTTTCCCTCTTTGGAGGCATCTGTAGCTAAAACCAATAAACGGAATGAGACCAAATTTTATATTGAGACTTTTGAAAGCATGGGGGAGATGATTTCCGCGGGAAAAAAAATATTTAGTAGCAAAAGTCGCCTACAGGGGAAATTTTGGCGCTGGAGGAGTCGAAAAAAAGCAGATAATTACATTAAATGCAGATAAAATGGAATAATAACATTTCGACGGTGTAAGCGACAGCCGCGTCACTTATTCCAGCTGGATACGTTGCGCGTTACAATGATAATAATAATAATAATTATTAAGCTAAACAACAACTTGCGAGAGACACAGAAATTAATGTAGTGATTGAACTCACAGGAATTAATGTTTTATTCATCAGAATCAGGGTCCACTGGACCACATACACGATTTTCAATGTGCTGGCCTTTCTTGTGTACAACAAATTGCATCCGGTGTGCGACATGCTCTACAGCTGAGCGTAAGGAGTCGGATTGAATGTGCATAACAGCCCGTTTTATGTTCTTTTTCAAGACATGCAAGTTGGGAATGCCATCAACATACACAACGGATTTCAAATATCACCCACCCACCCACACCCACACACAGCCAAAAGTCACATGGAGTGATGTCCAGGGATCGAGGGGGCCATGCCGTCGGAAAGAACTGACTGATAACCCTCTCATTACTGAAATGCTGGCGTAAAAGGTGCTGTGCTGAATGTTCAATGTGTGGCCGTGCTCCATCCTGCATAAAAATTATGGAGTCCAAACGTTGTCTTTGCTGCAATGCAGGAATGACAAAATTTTCCAGCATTCGTCGATAAATCTCTCCAGTAATGGAGCAGGTTACAGGACCTGTAGGGGTAATACGCTCAAAAAAGTATGGTCCTATTATGAAATCGGCTGTGAAGCCACACCACGCGATTACTTTTGGAGAATGCAGTGGTATTTGCTGGATCACTTGGGGGATGTTCAGATGGCCAAATTCTGCAGTTGTGAGTGTTGACTGACCCATTCAGATAAAAATGAGCCTCATCACCCCACAATATTCTCCAAGGCCAGTAATTGTCGACCTCCATTCGGGCAAGAAAAGCGCGAAGGTCATGCGCTTATCATAATCTGCGGTTGTTAATGCTTGCACACGACTGAACTTATACGGAGAGACGTGAAGCATTTTCCGTAAGATTTTCCAGACTGTACCATAAGCCATATTAAGTTTGCGGGCTATGGCAAGTGCGCTTGTACCAGTACTGGTCCCTGTGTCGTCGAACACCGCAGTAGCAACGTCTGTTACTGTCTCTTCTTGCAATGCTTTCCGTCCTCTGCCAGTGCTAACGCCTAGTGATCCAGTTTCTGCAAACTTCTTAATCATAGCTCTCAGTGCTACAGCTGACATAGGACCTGTACGCAGGTTATGAAGCCTTCAAATTCCCGAAGGACCGCTACGGCATTGCACTGTTTAAGGTAAAACAACTTAACAAGTAAAACACGCTGAGGCCAGGTAGGACGCATATTGAGCACAATTCGTCAGTCATTCGAATAACTCCATGAACATTCCCAATACCTTTTTAAGTAGAATTGGTGGCGCTGCTGTCACGTATGCAGAGTAAAATTTGCATAATCCTTTTTAACTGCGTTTACTGCAAATATTTGACTGCTTTCGGCTCCGCCAGCGACAAAATTTCCCCTATCGGCGACTTTTGGTACTTTTTTTTTTTCGCGGAATTCATCTCCCCATGCCTTCGAACGTCTCAATATAAAATCTCATTCCGTGTATTAGTTTTAGCTACAGATACCTCCAAAGAGGGAAAGTTAATTTATCGCCACCCTATATTTCTGGGCATCACAAAGACCGATCTCTAAATATTTTCAGAAAGGGGTACAATGAGATGCTGCATGAACATTTGAAACTGAATACTACTGTCACAAGGTATTACTCTACTTGCGTGACAACGCCTGAGTACTGCAGACCCAACTATGGAAATTCTAGATCTATGCCTCCGTTGAACTAGGAACCGTTTGGGGAGCCACTCAAAAGTGCTTTGAAAGGCTAACGATCAAGAGGAAAAGAAGGTTGTGCACATACGCAGCTTTCCGACCAGCCAAGAAATTATTTTATTTTGTTTTATTTTGCAAGTGTACAAAAACTTGCCAATAGCTGTGCCAAATATTCAAACCAAGTGAACTATGTTCGGAAATAATGTATTTGCATATTCTGTATTACTGCAACAAATTTAATAAATGCATCGCGAATTCTTTTGGACACTATCGTACTGTTCAGCAGCAAAATACCAATTTTGAGGTAACTGTCAACGAATATATATATATATATATATATATTTTTTTTTTTTTTAAATAACGAAACCTGTGGTGCGTTCATAATTAGAAGAAACACACGTATAAACCACAGTGAAAATTATTTAATTGTAAATATTTCATCCTAAGTATCTTAGGACATCATCAGTACAGTATTTAAACAAATTTGTTTAAATACTGTACTGATGTAGATACTGTACTTAAATACTTAGGACATCATCAGTACAGTATTTAAACAAATTTGTTTAAATACTGTACTGATGATGTCCTAAGATACTTAGGATGAAATATTTACAATTAAATAATTTTCACTGTGGTTTATACGTGTGTTTCTTCTAATATATATATATATATATATATATATATATATATATATATATATATATATATATATATATATATATATATATATATATATATATATATATATATATATATAATGGGATTTTCATTCGAATAACGTACCTAGTTTACTATGGTAATTTCAAAAATCATATTCATTTTTAGGTCACTTAAATATTTTTCACAAATTCTACACAATGTTTTATATCGTCATTTTCACTATGAAACTACTTCAGATGCTATTATTATTATTTTATTCACATAATTGATACACAGTCAAAACAAGATATCATATAAATAAAAATTTGACTGGTGATTCAGAACAATTCAGATTCTACCCAAGAATCTAAGAATAGTCCGTCAGGTAGCGTCGTAAAATATGGACTGTTCCAAGTAATGCTGTTTTGTGTAGGTCATATGGGGTCACTTCATTGATTTTTAATTGCTGTAAATAGTTGGAAAGCTTCTTTGAAGTTGTACCAAGTGCACCGATTACTATTGGGGTGACTTCGGTGTGTTTAAGCCACAGTCGGCCAACTTCGATTGCCAGATCTCGATATTTAGTCATTTTTTACAGTTCTTTGTTGTTAATGTTGTTATCACTGGGTACTGCAATATCGACAATCCAAACCTGTCGATGTTCGATAATTGTGCTGTCAGGTCTATTGTGTTCCAAATGCCGATCAGTTTGTATTCTAAAGTCCCAGAGAATTTTTGCTGTTTCGTTTTCCAATACAGTCTCTATTTTATGCTGCCACCAGTTATCAGAAGTAAGAAAGCCATATTTTTTGCATACATGCCAATGAATTATTTTGGCCACTTGATCATGGCGGTATTTATAGTCAGTTTGAGCTATTTTGCTGCAGGCAGTGATTAGATGTTCTACAATCTCATCTTTCTGATCGCATAATCTGCATTTGCTGTTATTATTGATGTTGAAAATTTTTGCTTTGATTGCATTAGTTTGTAATGCCTGTTCTTGAGCTACTAGAATAAATCCTTCTGTTTCT
Organism: Typopeltis vanoorti; assembly: GCF_054136105.1. NCBI lineage: Eukaryota > Metazoa > Arthropoda > Arachnida > Uropygi > Thelyphonidae > Typopeltis > Typopeltis vanoorti. The sequence continues at coordinate 93,250,686 of NC_143554.1, forward strand.
TTTTTAATGTATTCGTGCTGAAGCCATTGCCATGTCTTGTTCATGTCAATTTTGTCCTCAGTATCTCGAAGAAATTGGCCATGTAAGGGTTTATTTTCCTAGCGCACATATCGGATTGTTGTTCCATTTTGTAATCGGATTTGTTTCCTGTTGCTTTTAGAAGACCCTCATGTGTAATGTGTAATTGCTTGAAGCATTGTCTCAGAGCTATTGTCGATGTAATTTCTTAAACCAATTTCTTCTTCTTCCACAGTCTGTCTCACTTGCAGCAGACCACGTCCACCTATTCTCCTCGGTAGGTACAACCGGTCAACATCACTTCGTGGATGTAATGCATGATGCATAGTCATTAGTTTTCTAGTTTTGCGGTCTAGTTTGTCCAGGTCTTCTTTTGTCCAATTTATTATGCCAGCTGTGTATCGGATCACTGGTATAGCCCAAGAATTCATTGCTCTAATTGTGTTTAATCCATTTAGTTTTGTTTTCAGAATATTTCTAAAACTCTTTTGATGTATTCTGATGCTGCCTCTTGTTTAATTTTCGAGTGGAGAATATCATTGGCTTCTAATATTCCTAGGTATTTATAGTGTTCGTCAGCTGATATTGCTTTTATATATTTCTCTTGATTAAAATTAAAATTGCTAGTGTCATTAATTTTTCCTCGTTTAATAGATAACATTGCCCATTTACCTAAACCAAATTCCATTTTGATGTCCTGACTGAAAATACGAACTGTGTTCAATAAAGAATCTATTTGCTGGGCCGATTTTCCATATAGCTTCAAGTCATCCATATACAACAGATGGGAAATTGTAATATTACATTTAGGAATTTCATATCCAAGTTTTGTTTTCTTCAGAATCATAGACAAAGGTATCCAAGAAATGTTGAAGGGCAATGGTGACAAGGAATCACCTTGAACAATTCCATGTTTAATGCTGATATCTCCAAATCGTTCATTATTCACTATTAATGTTGTTTTTCATGATTTCATAGCAGCAGCCAGAAACAAACATATGTTTTTGCTAATTCCAAATATTTTTAGTGATTTTAGGATCCAGGAGTGTGGGAGGGAATCGAATGCTTTCTTGTAGTCTATCCATGCCATGTTTAAATTAGTTTTTCGTCTTTTTGAGTTTCTGAGAATCATTTTATTAATAAGGATCTGGTCTTTTGTTTCTCTAGTTTTTGAGAATTGCCTTTTTGTTTAATCGGATAAATCTGATAATAGTGGTATATGGAATTTGCTATGATTGCAGTGAACAGCTTAAGCATAGTTTGTAGGCATGTTATTTGACGATAGTTACTAAGTTCTGCACCCTTATCCTTATCTTTCATGAAGAGAAAAGTGCGCTTAGATATCATCCAGTCTTCCACTGAGTCTGACTGCAACAAATAATTAAATTGTTCTGCCATTCGATCATGTAGACTGGTTAGATGTTTTAACCAAAATCCATGTAGTTCGTCTTTGCCAGGTGCACTCCAGTTTTTTCATTTTCTAGCTTGAGAACTGACCATTTCTTAAGTGATAATGACATTTTGCATTTGTTTTTGTTTCATTTCTGATTCTATTTCCTTAATCTGAGGCATCTTTATTGTACTCAATAGGATTATCCCAGAATGACTTCCAAAATTTGAGTGTTTCTTCTTTTCCGGGTGAATGATGGTTTGCATTTGTATTTCTCTAGAGAGACTGAAAGAACTGAAGTTGGTTCTGTCGAAATTGCATATTTTGTACATATTGGTTTATTCTTGCTTCATATCTTTTAATTTTCTGTGCAGTCGCTGTAATTCTTTGTTTTAGCTCTTCGGTAACTTCAGCAATTGTTTTGTTGGCAAAATTATATGTGTTAATCAGTTTGTTTTTGATGTTATTATTTTTAACCGTCCTTCTTTAAAACTCTTTAAGTTGCTTAGATCAGCTCGAAGCCTGTTGATCTTTCGTTCTAACCGGATTTTCCATGATGCAGATTATTTCATCCTCGGATTTTGCTCTTTCGGTTTGGAACCAAGCTTCACTGAAATTATATAGGCTGTGCTGTATAGGAGCTGATTTGTTTCCTTTATACTGTTGGTTGTGATGGTCTCAATTACAGCATTTGCGTCTAAGAATTATTATTATTATTATTATTATTATTATTATTATTATTATTATTATTATTATTATTATACCAAAAGAAAAGACAGAAGATTTAAGCAACATAGTGCAACTGATCGGCAGCAAAATTGGCATTTAAGTCGCAACCACAGACATCGCCTCTATTAACCGAGGCCCACAAAAAACAAGGAGAGACCATCACCAATCATCGCTCGTTTTATCAGCAGAAGTCTGAGAGATTCCATTCTTGCAGTAAGCTAGAAAACAAGGCCGACAACATCGATCCTAACTCACAAGAAACTCCCAACACCAATCTAATCTGAACACTGGACTCCATACTTTAAAAATCTTTTATACCAAGCAAGGAAGACAAAAACAGAGAAAAACTACAAGTTCCTGTGGACTAAGGATTCACAGATATTTATGAGAAAGAATGAAAACTCTCGAGTTTATATAATTGCAAAAGAATCCGACCTACACAGCTTACCAATATAAAACACTAACTCTTCACATCCTTAAGAACAAGATTAGAAATCACTTAAAAACTATATAATGGAGATCTGAAATATAGGCGAATATATCCAGTCAGACAACATAAACTTCAAGGTCTTTGACTCTTTGAAGAAATGGTCAGGCAACATTTCCACCAATACCAACTTCACTATCATACACACAAACATAAGAAGTATAAAAAAAAACACTGGCTTACATTGATAACACTGCTCGACTACACCTTGACAAACATAGATGCGCTAATACTGACAGAAGTTGCAATAAACGACACAGAAATTCACGCATACAACATTAATAATTACCAAACCTACAACTTATGAAGACCAAACAAAAGAAGAGGTGGCATCGTGGTGGCATTTATCAAAGAAAAATACAATGCGACTGAAAAACAAACTCATTTCGAACATGCGAAAACACTAATTTTGGAAATTACAAATAGCGACAAACATAGTATCAAATACACAATAAATATAATATACAAATCCCGAGATAATAATCCACTCAGCTTTCTACATGAGTTAGAAGCATGGCTAAGCGGCATCGAACCCCGTACAACACATAGGCTCATCCTAATAGGAGACATTAATATAAATACTCTTGACCACGCTTCTTCAACCACTAGCACATACCTTGATATACTAAGTCAGTACAACATAAACCCTAACATTATCTCCCCAACAAGAGAAGAAATACTCAACAATTCACTAACATAATCATGCATTGATCATATCAACATACGGGCTCGCATCCATACATATACATCATCAGTAATTAACGTCAAAATTGCCGATCACTACTATGTCTCAACTTCGTTTTATTAAGTTACCGACCCCCCCCCCAGCATTTTTCTTCTCAGCACCACAAAAGTTAACAAAACTCGATCATATTAAAGAGCATTGTCGACAACCATATAAAAAATACAGACTGGAATTGCCTGCTTAAAATAAATGATCCTGTAATAACATTGAATGAGAATTTCCAACTAAAGTTCACAGAAATATGTAAAAAAGCAACAAAGCCTACACAAACGAGGCGACAAACAGACAATAATCCATGGATAAATGGCGATATACTAAATAGTATTACTGTAACAGAAAATCTATGGAAAAAATTAAAAAAGTCACCCAGTAACACACATTTACAAACATTATACAAAAACACAAGAAATCAACTAACAACAAAAATTCATAGGGCAATATAACGACAACATGAAGCAAACATGGGCTACACTCAACGAATTAGTAACTCGAAAAAAAGAAAACTTCAGCACAAGATTTTATTGCAAAACGTTTCGGTCAGGATACAAACCAAGAGGAACTAACAGACTCATTTAACCATGCCTTCACAAACAATATCACACAACTCAAAAAAGAAAATCTACCAACGATCAACAACAAACTACAGACACAAAGTCAACAACAAACTATGTATTTTCCGCCTGTAACAAAACAGGAACTGAAAGAAGCACTCTTACAGCTAAAACCAAAGACCACTCCAGGAATAGACAAAATAAGACTCACAGACCTTTTAACACACTCTGAACAAATAAATCCAATACTTTCGAAACTCGTGAACACAATATTCGACACTGGCATTATTCCACAACAACAAAAAAACGCCAATTTACAAACATGGTAAAAGAAACGATACTCAGAATTACAGACCAATAGCTACCCTACTAGTAATTTCAAAAATTCTAGAAAAAATAACACACACCAGACTACAGAACTATATACAGAAGTAAAGCATCATCTCACAAAACCAATACGGCTTTCAGAAAACAAAAAACACCATAACTTTATTAGAAGATATTGCCGATGCAATAAACAAAGCTCTAGACAAAAACAAGTACGCCGTCCTTATACTGCTTGACTTAACCAAAGCATTTGATACAATTGAACATGACATTCTACTCATCAAACTATACTCAATAGGTATAAGAGGAACACTGCATACCTGGTTCAGGAACTATCTCTCAAACAGAACACAAGTAACAAAAATAGGTACATGTCACAGCCGAGGTATACAAATAAAACACGGTGTCCCTCAAGGCGCCATATTATCACCAACTCTGTTCAACATATACATTAACGATGTTCATAACATGGCCATAAGAAGTCAAACATTTCAGCCAGATGACACCGCACTACAAGCAATCCACACAGACATCAACACGGCTCTCTTCAAAGCACAAGACCTAAATGAAATCCCAACATACTTCTACCAAAACGCAATTGTAATCAACGGCACCAAAACACAGATGTTAATCTTACACAACCCGAGAATCAATGCGCCCCGCACCACTATCGATACACTGTCTGTCACACATACCGCTGCATTAACAACCTGCCAATGTCCCGAAATCAAACCTGTAACACATGCAAAATACTTTGGTCTTTACATATATTGCCACCTTAAATGGACAAAAACATAGAATACCTACATACCAAACTCCGCAGCTCCGAAACTCTTCTAAGTAAAAACATTATTCCATCTAACATAAAAAAAAAAAAACCTCCTATAACACGGTATCTGCGAATCTCTACTCGGATACTGTATAACAGTCTGTGCAAACACATCAAACAGACCACCCCCTAACAAAATTAGAAACATTAGATAGGAAAATTGTGTCAACAGTGATTTGGACACCTTATAGGCAACAGCCAATATCCAACCAGCACATGGCGATACACAGAATTCTGAGCATTAAAAATCTGAAACACTATATCATATTACTAAGGAATTACTTCAACATCACCTATCGAAACAACAGAAACACATATCGTATAACAAGACCCACATCAACTCTCTACACCCTTCAACAACTCATACGGTTCTTTCGTGAGATTACATCAGATACCCACGCTACTCAACAACCTACCAAGAAATTTAACACACGAAGTTAATATACCATTAACACTTACAGTATATACACATCACAAATCACCAGCATCCATTGCCTACATCCCGTCCATAAACAGTAACACAACATAAATAGTGAAGGCTAATCCCACTCTCTTCATAAAAGCTAACTCAAGCTTCCTACTCAAGACAAGTAGGTGAGATTAAATCGACTCATTCATCCACACGTAATCCTCATAATCGAAGACTGCACATTATGTAACAAAACAGTCAGTACGACCTCCAGGGAGTCAGAGACATCGAGGGAGGCCATATACTACAGAAACCAGCTATTATACTTATTCTTGAATTCATTCATACTTCTTGCACTCACAACATCCAATAGCAATCCATTCCAATCACGCACCACCCTATGAGAGAAAAATCTAGCCCTTACATTATAATAATAATGAAGATATATATATACATTTATGTAAAAATTATGGCATTTATGTAAAAAGTATGGGTTTGAAGTATGTAAAGACTATTGGAAGCATAAAGTTCACCAGAAAGTGGTTGAGAATGAAAAAGCTAAAATACTCTGGGATTTCAAAATCCAGACTGACAAAAGCTTGGAATGTAACACACCCGATATCACAGTGGTTGAAAAAAGTGAAAACAAGGGTGTTACGTTTATCGAAATATCAGTACCAGGAGATAGTCGGATTGACAACAAAGAAAATGAAAAAATTACAAAATATCGCGATTTGCAAATCGAAGTTGAACGAATCTGGCAAAAGAAAACGAAAGTTGTTCCCATAATAATAGATGCTTTAGGCGCCATCCCTAAAACATTGAAAAAACATCTAGAAGCACTCGAGTTAGATGGATTAAAAATTGGGCAACTGCAAAAGGCCGCTTTGTTCGGCACAGCTTTCATTTTCAGAAAGTTTTTTCCACAACTCATAGGCCCTTGGGTAGGGCCCGAATTAGTGGAATATAACCAGCTTATTCTTAAGACTGAGGAAGCAAATCAAGCTTTGATTAATATTATATAGATGAATTTGAATTTGTATCCAAAGAAAAAAACATTGAAAAGAAATAATGTGCCTTAAATTAAGTACGGTATGATATATACAGAACATCAAGTGTAACGATTCAAAAAATGTCTGTAATAATCATATGTATGTAATTTATCTGATACATTATCATATTATTATTATTATTATTATTATTATTATTATTATTATTATTATTATTATTATTATCCATTATTCAAAAATTCCGTGTAATCTTCATTGTTAATATTAGAAGTAAATATAGATGCAAAAAAGTATTATTATCAAAATTTTAATTGAAATTCAGTGTAGAAACTGAATCACATATGCAGCACTTAGTGCTGAATTGTGTAAAAATTACAAGCTGGAATGTCACTAAAGACGATTATCGTAACTGTGTGACTATTTTAGAAATCAATAAAAAAAATTATGTAAAAAAAATAGATTGAGCAGAATGTTAAATGTAAAATATATTATTATTATTATTATTATTATGTACATTTACATTTTAAAAAATCACTGTACTCTACATTTTGTACTGAACAGAAAATGTAATAGTATGCTTTATTGTATATATGTAAATGCTCTGTACGATGATAAATAAAATGTTATTACAGTTATTACATGTTATTACATTATTATTATTATTTCTTATATTATTTTATCTTATATTATATTATTATTATTTGTTTTTTTTCATAAACATTTTATTATTTCATATATATTTTATTATTTCATAAATATTTTAAGATTATAACATTTTCGAACGGACTGCACAAAAAGCCCCCCCCCTCTCTCTCTCTCTATACAACTCTATTCAATATTTATACGCACGATATTAATATCCATCCATAAAATGCAAGCATAGCCCAAAGAAATATGCAACATGACATAAATCTGCTCATAGACTGGCTCACCAAAACTCCATACACCTAAACTCAGATAAGACAAAATTAATAATATTCAGAAATCCACTGGCTAGACCAGCTGATAACAAATATATAACTATTGAACATCCACTCTCCAACATAAAATATATAACCATCCAACATCTACTCTCCAACATAAAATATATAACCATCCAACGTCCACTAACATCCACTCTCCAACATAAAATACACACAGAACAGTAAAACCACTACAATCACTCAGGTTGAAACAATACGATACCTTGAAATTTACTTCGATGCAGATATGAACTTGAATAGCCACATAAACCATCTACACAACAAACTCTGAACAATAACTGGCAAGCTCTACAGGTTAAAAGACATAGTTCCCACACGCCTAAAAACACTAATATACAAAGCACTATGCCAAAATATACTAAGATACGCTATAACAACGTATGCTTTCTGTGCACCCTATAAACTAAATAGATTAATGTCATTAGAGTACAAAATGAACCTGATCTCTTGGGATCAAAGAGACAATATCGACTTTATATACACTGCAATGTCAGAACACAAAATACTGAGAGCAAAACACTTATGCCACTATGTAGCTTTGCTTAAACATTATTTCGATGCCGACTACGGGACTGTCAGAAAATACCGTACAACAAGACCTCAGACAACTAATTATATCACATATAAATACAATAATCACTACGGAAAGGCCGCACGAAACTTCTACATCCCTGACATGATAAACAAATCACCTTTTGAATACAGGAACCTTACAAACTACAATAGCCTGAAAAGAGCACTAAGGACATACTATGAACAAGAAACACGCACCCTAAATACCATACAAACTTAATGAAACACAATATATTAGTTCAGGCTTCCAGTTCAGCGACACATCAAGACATTCCAAGTTATCGCGCGTGTGTGCATGCGTGCGTTCGCGCGAATTTTATCAATCAACGGCTGTAGTGGAAATCGAACCTATTAAATATCAGCCTACTTCCCAACACGGCAAACAAACCAATAAATAATAACTAACTGGCGTCATCCTCAGATAAGTTTAACAAATAAGCCTCGCGGATGAAAGTTGAGAAATTACATCTCATCCAAGATCAATAAAAAAAAAAGGGGGGGGATGAATCCATATATCACATTTAAGTGCTGTAGTTATAGTTACAGCACTTAAATATATTAAAATTAAAATTGTAAATACAGTATATATAACTCATTGTTAAATGAATAAATGTATTATTATTATTATTATTATTATTATTATTATTATTATTATTATTATTATTATTATACAGAAAAAAAATTGAAAAGAAAGAAAATCTGTACGAATTTCATTGTTACAAAAAAAAAAAATAGAATTAAATCTACAAAATAAAGATTTATTGTTACATAGACCATATATTTACAACGTACTTAAGCTCTTACGAATTGCCTACCGGTTTCGCTAGTAACTGACCAGCTTTCTCAAGGCTTGCATAGTACAAAAAAGAGGTAAATGCAAAAAAGGTTTCAAAATACAAAGAACCGTTAGTACCTGTTAGGTAGCTAGGGTGACCCGTTCGCGTGACATAACTACTCAGCATCATGAACACGCGTTACATGCAAACGCGTAATATGATTATTTGCGTACTGTAGCTCTGTTGAACTGAGGGAGTTAATTAGATTTTTCCAGGTATCGTTCAGAATGGCCCCTTGATTTCTGTTTAGGTTACTTCCCGTACGTAGTACAACTGCCGCTTCTTTAAATACTCGATGCCTGTAATCCTCGTCTACGTAGGGCATGGAGCTGTTATTCCAGTCTATAGTGTGGTTCGAAGTTGAAAAGTGATGTGCCAATCCTGAGGTGATCGTTCTGTTGTGATTAACATCGCCTATATGTCCGATGTAGGATAGACGAGGATTACAGGCATCGAGTATTTAAAGAAGCGGCAGTTGTACTACGTACGGGAAGTAACCTAAACAGAAATCAAGGGGCCATTCTGAACGATACCTGGAAAAATCTAATTAACTCCCTCAGTTCAACAGAGCTACAGTACGCAAATAATCATATTACGCGTTTGCATGTAACGCGTGTTCATGATGCTGAGTAGTTATGTCACGCGAACGGGTCACCCTAGCTACCTAACAGGTACTAACGGTTCTTTGTATTTTGAAACCTTTTTTGCATTTACCTCTTTTTTGTACTATGCAAGCCTTGAGAAAGCTGGTCAGTTACTAGCGAAACCGGTAGGCAATTTGTAAGAGCTTAAGTACGTTGTAAATATATGGTCTATGTAACAATAAATCTTTATTTTGTAATACTTTATGACCAAAACATGTACAATTTAAATAGAATTAAACCTGTTGTAAATATGTAATCAATGTATGTATCCTATGTAATCAAATGCATGTAATGTAATGTATGAATCATATGTAATCAAACGCACGTAATGTATGTATCATATGTAATCAAAATGTATGTATGTCATTTAAATATGTAATCATAAATTTTAATTAAAAAATTATTATACCAAAAAAAATATTATTATTAAGTGACACCTCCAGGGAGTCTAAAGACTCATCGAGGGAGGGAAAAAATTATTATTATTATTATTATTATATATGGGTACCTCCATGGAGTCCGTAGACTCATCGCGGGAAGTCCATTTCAAAATATGTCAATTACCAACTATATAAAATATATATAAAAATATAAACGACATCAATGATATAAAAATGGGTATAGAATTATGTACACTAACCTCTCGATAATATAACGTATGGATAAAATTAAACAATGTATTAAAGCGGAGCCAGTACTCAGACTGCCATATCCTAGCTGACGATTCCAGCCACTTATTAAGATACTTATTCCACTTATCGTTTTTAATTCTCTTTAAGTCGAGAATAGTCTTCTACATAGAAAACATGAGATACTTCTATAATAAATAAATAAAAAATATTTTTAATGATTCTATTCAATACAGTATATAAGAGTCTACGATATTTGCGAAGAATCTATAGGTGATAACTATTAAAAAAATAGTAGCTATTTTCTCGCTCAGCTATTAGTAAATGAAGGCAAACGGACAAAGACCTGTTCTGTCTTACTAATTACATTTCATTTGCACTAATTGATCTTAATGTTTATTTTTATTATATTTGTATCTTCAGAACAAGTTGTTTTATTTTATGTACAGGTAACTTCTACATTCTTGCATTTGTCGTTCGTTCTCTCACTCTCTCTCTCTCTCTCTCTCTCTCTCTCTCTATATATATATATAGAAAGTTTTTTACCTTGGGTATATATATATATATATATATATATATATACCGATTTGATCCGTTCTCTCCATCTGTCAACATCACCATAACAGATTTTATTCTAATCATAATTTAGTTGAGATTTTTGCTAAGCTGGAAAGTCATTACGATTATGTTTTTTAAAAAATATGTGTATATTACTATCCACATATTTTTACTACATTACTGTAGCTGAAGAACATCACTCACTTGGAGTGATTAGGTTTGGCAATTATCTCAGTTCAATGATGAAATTACTGAATTAAACTAAAGCTAGTTTCTTTCTGTCGGTATTATTCTGCTATCGTTTTTTTTTTTTTCTTTCGAATTTCATCATTATTATTAACAGTATCTTGTATTTGTACAGTTCGTTGCTTTAGCTTAAAATAAACCTACATATATCATAACGAGGTATTTCGTAGCTGAACAAAAAAGAAACAGTAAGAGAAGGAGTAGTCGTTTTTATGCAATGCCTTTACTTTTGCTGAGTAAGCCAAGCGGAACTCACACTAACAAGATTTTATGGACCTCGAGCTTAATAACTCCACTGTCTGTGTGTAGTTTTTTCTTGTTTGCAGGCTAAGAAAGTAAGAAAGCCAATCCTCGTCTCTCTCTCTCTCTCTCTCCTCTACTGTCGATATGAAACTAATGTATCATCTCTTGTCGTTGTGCGTAATCCTCATTCTTCTCCCTGGTGGCAGATAGCCAATCAGAGTGCATCAAAACGACACATAGGGAAGAAGCTTATTGCTGGAAGAACCATTTTCGCTCCGCTGCTGCTACGGTGAAGAAGAATCCTGTCAGGAGCGAGTGACAGACAAATCCCTTCTTTGCGCTTTGGCGAAACACATCACTGATCGCAGAATCCCCTCGGGGATCGATTTCCGACGCTTGCTTCTTCATTCCAAGCTCACAAGTAAACGAGCTGTGGGCGGAGAATCTTTAATCTAACAGAAAACAATGATTCTCCCTTTTCACGACGTCTCTCTCTCTCTCTCTCTCTCTCTCTCTCTCTGTGTGTGTGTGTGTGTGTGTGTGTGTGTGTGTGTGTGTGTGTGTGTGTGTGTGTGTGTGTGTGTGTGTGTGTGTGTGTGTGTGTGTGTGTGTGTGTGTGTGTGCGTGCGCGAACGGGCATCCGTCTAGTATTCTATCATCTGCTTTATAACACAATAACACTTAACGCAATGAATTCTTGAGGTGAAAAAAATTCATGTGTATCAATTGCTATAGTCGATAACAGAACATTGAACTGCTCCACAGTATGTACTCATTACAAGCCATTTAAAAGTAGTTATCAATAAAGTCAGACCTATTACCTACTTTGGAATGTTGTTTTATGCCTTGGAGATAGGACATAAAACATTTTATTGTCGCTTTTTTATATGCAGACAGGACATTTTCCTCTACTGACATAATAAAACAGGCCATTTATTTAGCAGTTCACCCATTAAAATAAACCTAACAGTCATTAGTACATCGTTCTGGCAGAACACACAATCTCCGATAACCGGAAAGGATTTAATACTTACTTAATTAGATGGATCAAAAATCAACTATTTTGTGTATTATTTCATCAAACTGCATTTTACCCATGACTATAAATCGGTTCTGTGTTAAGTTTTTTTCTCTTATCCATTTTTTTGTCTTTACACCTCTTTTAGTTTAATATTTTATATGAATTCCACCAGGAAAGGTTCCAAACCAATCGTACATTACTACAGTGGACGTAGTAAGGGTTAGATGACCCATAAACCCTGCTCTAGAGACCAATTTCAATTCCAATTTTAAAATTGATTTGATTAATAGTTTTATTCGATTGATATTGCATTCTCATCAAAAGAAAAATTATTGCATTATGGTTGAATTAAAAGATTAATAAGTTTTATATTTTAATTAATAATTGAGTAGCAAATGCAATTCTGATCTGCAATGAATGGAAAAACGACAGTATGGTGAATAAGTACAGCATTTCGAAATAAAGGGTTGGAAATTCTTTTACTTATCTCTGAAACATAATCTAAACGTTTTAAACCCCCTCCCAAAAACTGTTTTTAAGAAATGATCTCTAAATAAAAATTAAAATCAAAGAGGGAATTCATCAGCTGGAAGGTGGGGGGATACTTGACATTCCACCTTTTCGTAAAAATTTGGAAGGGACGCGTGAATAGCACTCTAATTACTTGGGGAATGCTCTGCATGATAAGCTCAATTAAGATAATAAACCTGTAAATTTTTTTATTTGAAGTTCTCTCATTTTGCAAATTCTGAACATGTTTGGAGTTATACTACAGTTACGTAAAATTGTTCTTTGTTAGAACAATTTAACTAGATGCGATTCTCAGTGAATATAGCATTATTAATTATATAATAATGTAACGTAATCTAAATTATTATTACCGAGAGAAATAAAATGAATTATATTGACGAAGTTGCATAAAAGGTATCATGCTTTTTACAGATACAGAGATAAGGGAATAATAATATAACAACAACAAAAAACAACAACAAATCTAGTTGGAAAAATAAGGTATTTTCCTAATTTTATGAGTTTCATAGAATGTTTGATAAAACAGAAGATTCTGAATGGTTCGTCGCAGATCTATGTTTAGAAAATTTTTTAATTAAAATATATATAAATCAAATTATTCGTAGTTGCATTTTTTAGTACTTGGATTTCGAAATAAGTAAACAATCATTTCGTAATATGAAATATATCTAAAAAAATGTGAAAGCGTTATTCTTGTAGAATCACAACTGCTTATTCTTTGGAGTCTGTGACTAACAATGGATGTTCTGTAGACTTCCGATTCGCCCTGATTTATGGGAATCCTTTCTAACAGTAATGTCTCTGTCAAGTCCTAAAGATGGAGGCGGGGCCTTTCAGACCTCTCCTTATATCAAGTCACGTCCCATTATCGTTCTATCGCATGCAATGTCCGCTGTGTGTTTAAGGATCTTATTCTACATTTTCTGCACATCCCTACCTTGAATTATTATGGCATTGTCCCGACGTAGACTAGTATCCGAGCTAGACAATTCAACTTTGTTTTTTTCCGTGCAGTAGCTTTGACAACTCGAGATGTTATCATTACTTGATGCTTCATTTATCAGCAGTGTTTCTTGGCATTCGCCTTTTTAAAATGTATCAAGTCATGCGGGTCACATTTAATGGTATAATAAGGTCAAGGAAGATCTCTTTCCTCGGCTGTTTTTTTTTTTGGAATTTTTACTGAAATACTCATCTAAAGACAAAAGAATCAAGGTGTGTCACTTATATAATGGGATGGTTAATCTTTATTTTTCTGTAATATCATTATTCGAAGATTACAGACTCAATGTGACGCCACATTTCATTGACACATTTTGATCCTAAAAAATCGTATTTTCTTTCTTTCTTTCTTTCTTCTATATTTCACACGCTTTTCTTCCCTGTGGGTGGCCAGATATCAGTAGTAAAGACTGCGTGTATCCTTGTTTGCGACCGTCCCACAACACAAAATGCAGAGAAAGTCTCGAGACGGAAATATGCGCTACCTAATCTCCAATTAACTTTTCAGAAGTTCAGGTCGTGTATGGTAGACGGCGGCAGACGTGAAGGAGTCACATCGCACCCTCTCGCTCATCCCGTGGTCTTTCTAACTGAACAGACATATGGAAACAATTATGCTTCCATTAGGAAGTCTAGCTAGAATTGGGACTTCGTCTTTAGAAAAGGAGCTTCTAGCGGAAGGCGAGAAACTTCTCCGAGTTGCTAAACAATGTAGGATATCTTAGCTATGTTAAAATGCTGTCAGTGGAAGATTCGGGATTAAAACCATATCAACATACTACTTATTTCTAGGCCATGAGTAAACGGAAATGTTACCTGTTACTTGTCACTGGAATGAATATTAAATTTTAGCTAAGCATATTATTGCATGTTTAAGATATTTTTATATTTATCTTTAAATAAATCTGAAACTTACTCGCAAAAGAAACACAAAAAAATCAGCAAATTAACAAAATGTATGTTTGTCAATGCTTTCTGTCGAATTTTTAACGAATAATTTTTCTGAATATTCATCCCCTATATTGTAACAACACGTGAGAGGTTTGAAAGATCAGTGTTCGCATCTTATACAAAGTGACTATTTCTTTCCATTATGAAAACTGGGAAACCAATCGCTAACGCATGCAGTTAACAGATGACAAAAAACATTCTTATCGCAATCGAAGGTTTATTAGAGTTGGGGCAAAAATAAATCGGTAGCGTTTAACTTTGGCACCTGAGAAAAATATGCAACTTTTAATTTCCAGCTCCTACTGATGACATGCCAGCATTAGAAATAAGCATTTTAAATTGTAAAGAACACTTAGAGTTGTAAAATTTAAAGCTTATAAGCCATCTGATGGAATGGCAGGTCCAGACTATTTTGAGAAAATCAACATAAATATTTATAGATGTAAATGGGACAGGAGAGCGAATAAAAGATGTTTATTAGGCTTTATGCTATGCTTTTTTATTAATATAATTTACTACAATCTTTTTAACATTTATTTAAAGATTTTGTGAATTATAATTCAAGCAAGTAACGATATAATATGATATTCATTATCATGTCAATTGAACTTAGAGTCGTCTTTGACTAATGCAGATGGGGGCTGTTTATTCATTATTTTTGTAATACATAATTTTGTTTAATTTGAAACGCTAATGACGATTTTTCCCCCATTAAAATGGCCCGTTTTAAATCAAAATTAAGCTCTTTCGATTCATTTAAAAGGACTAAAATAGTCCAATCAAAACTAATATTGAGACGGCGCTCGGCAGATTTTAACAAAGTTCCCAAGTGTTGAGTTTCATTAAAATTCGTCCAGTTAAAGAAAATGGACGAATTTTAATGAAATGCGTACGAAGACGGGAAAACAGAAGGAGAAAATTCATCTAACAAATGTGTATTCATTTCTGAGAAACGTACAATGTACCTAAAACGTATAGATATGTTTCTTTCTTCTTTTTTTTTTTTATTTAACTGAACATTTATAGTATTGTCTTGATCTGATATCTTGTGTTAAGGAGAGACACCCTTATTACTCCTCTTCTGGATTTGCTAACTTGGAGATGAAAACGTACACTTGAAAGCAATCTCACTAATATACATAAATCCCAGCTTATCATCTGCTAGAAATGGTATTTCGCCCTTCTAAAGAAAATGTTATACAAAGTTTAAATACATACACGATCCAACAAAATATGCAAACAGACTAGAATATACACAAATCAGCGAAGCAAGAAAACTCTCCCTTACTTTCATATTCTAAACAGCCCACAGCTTTTAATGCGAGCTAGAAATTAACCATTGCACAAAATTAGTATCTAAACTATTTTTTACATTACTAATACCTAACTCATTTCAGTTCGATCTTTAAAAAGAGTATGAATGCCATAAGACAATCATTCACCCTGCTGCATTGTATTCGTGGAAAGTAACGAAAAACGAGGAGGTCGATGGCATTTTGCGAAATCGAGCCGAGAAAAGACAGTGTAAAATGTTCGCACTTGACTAAGAGATGGGAGACCAGATCAACACCTCTCCAGAAGAAGATGAATGGAGTTATGTCTTTCGGACTTTAGGCGGTCATTAAAGTAGCACGACGTTCGAAAGTATAGAATTACAGCACGTTCCGCTCATTAGTTGGGATTGCTGATAAAAATGAGAGCTGTCCTTGAAAATGACGATTCCCGATTTACTGATACTCAATACTCGTTTCTGTGTAATTGGGGAGAAGTAAAAAATTTATTATTTATTTTTGTTGCGTTTATATAATATGCATTAAATATTTATCTCATTCATAATGAGGATAATTCTAAAAAGAATAATTTATGAAAAAAACTAGTATGCCATTTCATATAATAATATGAAAGTCACAGAGCGCATCGTAATTCATTCTTTAATTCCTTTTATCTTTCTTCATGTTTTGTCTTACTAGAAACTATTTTGCCCTTCTAAAGATAATGCTATACAAAGTTTAAACACACACACACACACACACACACACACACACACACACACACACACACACACACACACACACACACACACACACACACACACACACACACACACACACACACACACACACACACACACACACACACACTATACCTGTGCGTGGCGTGTGTGTGTGTGTTCAAGATACCAAGAAATTTTATAAACTTGATCATCGACTCCAATTAGATTATCAAATTTAAGTTGTAATCCGATTAACATATCGAAACTGCTACGACTGATGAAAACAATTATAGAAAATCAAGAGTCCCAATATTGTATATATATTAAGCCAAGTACTGTAGCGAGTACTTGGCTTAAGGTACTGATTATTATTACACGAATCATTAGGTTCAAAATTCGACTTGCTGTAACAATGCTTCTAAGAGGAATATGATCGATGCCTCACTTTTATTCGACAGAGGTATATGTAATTTCGGTCTGTTTTGTCACTTTGTGCCTCTGCAAATGATTCGACTGAAATGAAAATTGGTATGGTTTGGTAGAATCCTGGCATAACTTGCGTACGGACAAACGGACAAAAACGAATCTAATAAAAGCTTACGCATTTTGCGAAACGCACCTAAAAAAAAGAAAGAAACAGATATTAACGTTGCGAGGGAAGCTAGAGAGGGAGATACTAGTAAAACTATAGATGAATTAAAACGTGCTTCCAAAATTCGGGAGCAGAAATTTTTAACATACGTAATTTTATTATTTTTTTTTATGACAATTACAAGCCCACGAAAGGCTGTAATCCCAGCTTATTGTTAGCGTGGGAAAGCTAACGGTTACGTAATCCGAGACAACTTAAGAT
Source organism: Typopeltis vanoorti (assembly GCF_054136105.1). Lineage (NCBI taxonomy): Eukaryota > Metazoa > Arthropoda > Arachnida > Uropygi > Thelyphonidae > Typopeltis > Typopeltis vanoorti. Next base: position 93,268,244 of record NC_143554.1, read on the forward strand.
TATCTAACCTTTTATAGAGGCCAAACATGACCTCAAGCCACTTGAGGCCTCCGATAAACAAGATGGTGAGATCATGATAAAAATTACTGAACACTGAATGATTCGCAAATATCTATTCTATAATGAGATCTCAACTCATTAGCTGTAAATTGAAAAACGGAGACATGGGTCTCAAACAAACAAATGCAGTTAAAGTGCAACATTCATATGTCCTCCCTCTAATATTTACGTTGATTAATGAAAACGATTATTCATCTGCTCTTTCCTCTCATGTCGACAACCTACTAAATTGAAGTATCTCCTTCGTAGTATACATATCCTGTCTGTTTTCGCACAACACTGACAATGAGCATTTGAAAGAATATTGTTTCATTTCTTTTAGTCTGTTCATAGAAGTGATACTACGTTTATTATTACTAGTGAGCTATATTCCCTAATAGTAATTTAACCCAGAGTCTTTTTTTTTTCTGGTTTATATACCGCAGGCAGTATGATTCTATGATTCTACTCAATTCTATTTAATTCAAAATAGATGACCAGATCCATAATATCGAGCACAAAATTTGAATAAAATCCATCTATATGGAGTTGAGTATTATAGTACATCCATAAGATGGGTGAGCTAAAGATTTTTTTCTAACTTTTTGAAGCCACATCAAGGTTCCCCAATAAGTGGGTAGACGGTCTTAATCCGAGAGATGAAATTCGTCTCCCACCTAAAGATAATTCGAACCTACAGCTTGGTTGAAGCGGATATGTTAACCACTCAGCAAACCAGACCTACAAAATATGCAATTACGCAAGGGCAAATAAATAGACTAGAGCGCTTACGAATTCGTGAAGCCTACATTTTCATTTTTCTTAAACTTATTATTATATAATTACAGTAAAGTGATTTAGCTTGTAGGAGCTTGATAAAAGTTCCGCTATATTGAAATTGCTTCCGTAACATTTTGCTCATCTGCAGAATGCTTACCTGCTCACATTTTTCAACAAACTATCTATAGAACTCGAACTGAAGATTAGACGAGCCAGCCTACTAACTCAATATCTGTTCTGGCGAACTTCCGACGTTACAATTTTATTATTATTATTTATTATTATTATTATTACTTGAAACCTCCGAGGAGTCCAAGGACTCCTCGGAGGTTTCAAGTAATAGGTTTCAAGTAAGAGGTTTCAAAACATCGCAGGAGGGCATTCTAATCTACTCCACTGCATTACACATATCTCACCATCTTCCTTACTACTTAATCCTTCAACTACACACAATGTAACGCCTATCATCACTAACAACAGTATTTTCTGTCTGTAAATTACGTGTGTTCTCCTAGCCGATTTATCTGTATGTGGGATCAAAAACCCGAGTTTCAGGGTTTTTGATCCTGCTAACTCCGTATATGAGATCGCTTAACTAACCTTCAGCTGGAACCTATGAAGATTCCTCTCGTCACGACGAGAATGGAACTCGGATCTTTTCCAGTAAGGGCGCAACATCCCGTTGTTTTCCAAATGCACTACGGAGGCAAGAAATACTGTAGCAAGAAATATTGTCGTCTTTAGAGGCAAATTCTTTTCAGATTAAAATACTCTTGGTTGAGAAGCATACTAATTTGAAAGATCAAAGATTTTAACGCATAAATTACTCGCTATATTTTCAACACGTGTAGCTTGATCAACTCAGTTGGAGGGTTAATGTTACAATAATAATAATAATAATAATAATAACCAAGTAATAGAAATCATCTACCATCGAACGCTTCTTAAGCCCGACAGTGTTTGTACTGATGATGCAAAACGTTCCTATTTTGCTTTGAGATACTTTCAACGTTGTCATGTACATTTTAGTTTGTTTCACCTTTGTTAGATTTAAAATATCTATATAACAGCGAACAAATTTTGACTAAAATAAAATAATTACAATTTTGGCGTCCAGAAGGAAGGTTTTTGAGAATTTTTTAAACCACCAGTATTACATATGTGTGTTCTTTTACATTCGTATAAATCACAATTAATTTTGAGGGCGACATGTCTTACAACATACTGTTCTGGTCAATGTTGTCGGTTCTTCAAAGCCTTCTCCCAATTCAGCGGGTGGCGGCATGTAATTGCCTCGCCTTATGGGGGGTGCACTTAATAAAGAAAGTCATCTGCTAGTTGTGTCCATCCTTTTAGTCCAGATATGATAGTCACTTGACCTCCGCAGTGGATTTCTGAGAAATTTCTAGACTTGTGGATATGGTTAGTGTAATGAGACACACTTACCATTTATCATGAGGGGAATGTTGCGTCTTCGTCACCATCGGAAGTCGCACAGAGAAACATTTGGCTTTTAAAGCTATCTCCTACTAACAGAGTGGTCTTATGTCTTGTTCTATCGGTTCTTCGGAGAACAGAGAGAAGTCTGGAGGCATGGGATAAATGGGTATACCACTGTGTGATATATACTGACGCTTAAATCAATGTTCTTGTTTATTCGATAAATAATAGGAGAAAAAAACAACTGTCCATGACTAGTAATTATATATGATGATTGTATACATACGAGAAATGTCATACATTTATCACTTCACGTTAGTTTTCAAAGAATAAGACAGAAAAATAAATAAATAAATGCGAAAAGTAACGCTTTAGATCTCAATAATTTATCAACTTTTTTTTAATCAGAATATATGAAATTTAAAAAATAATACACATATAAATATATCAAATATGAAATATAAGAGAAAAAAAGTAATTCAAGCACTCTTTCTGAATTATTGCAATGAATCATAACAAGAAACCATATGGATATACTACTTTGTTTATGTAAAAATAAAGTATGTGAAATAGACTGATTAAAATATTTCTTATTGTTGTATCTAGTCTGCTTTTCTAAAACTGATACTTTTCTATTTTTTTTTTTTCAAAGAAAGGGGGGGGGTCTAAAGTGGCTTGTAAAAAAGTTCCGTGTTGGTCTCTACTCTAGAACTAGAGTAGGAGAGTAGAATTTCTGGATTATCTAACCCTTAGTGCACCCATGGCAATAATGTACGATAGGTTTACAATCTTTACAACAAAAAAATAAAATAAATAATAAAAAAATAGGATTCACATAAAAAATAAATAAAACAACAGTACTTCATACTCTTTTTTTTTTCTTTCGATCTAGTGAATATTGTCTACACTAACCAGTTTCCTTAACAATATTCCTTAATAAAAGTCATGGATGTTCTTCCGTCATACTTCTCAACCAACTCAAATTTTTTCGTTACATTATCTTAACAGGCAGTTATAATACTAACATAATGCAAACTGCAGTCTAAAGTTTTCAACACGATAATCTACAATTCATATGGTTAGAGAATACAGTAAAATACAAACAGATGACTGCATAACCACGTTTATAAAATTTTCCAGAGATTCACAAACTGAATTACATACAACCCAATTTATTATTATCATTATCATCATCACCATTTGTGGAAGAAATATAAAAGTTTGCTTTCATTACTCTTAGCAGTTTTACCACAGATTATATGAGAATTTGGTACTTTTGACAGACAGTGATGCTGCGACAATTGGTCTAAAAATATCAAGAAAAAAATAAAAATAAAATAAATAAAAGTAGATATTTATGTCACAGCATAACTAACCGTTTTTTTTTTTTTTTTTTTTTTTTTATTTATAAACTAAAAGTACGTGTTTTTGCCACTCCCTTCCTATGTCTTCGTTCCTAAAAATAGCATCTATTGAGTGACTCATCTTTACCGGAGACTTGGCTATCGGCTTTTGCAATAGCTGAACTCGGGGATTTTATGCTTGTATATTGTGGTTAGCTTTTTTGTTTGTTTGTTTGTTATGAAGTCCGTTTATCTGTACATGCCGTGTTTGTTTCACTGGGCATTTGAAGACTGCTAACAATTAACAATGCTCAGAAGTGAATATACAACAGAACTGGATAAGAAAATGTGGATTTTAATGTACTATAATACTGATTTCAACTTTTATTGTATACTAAAGATTCTCCAGATCAAACATGAGACTACTTCTTTGCTAAATTATGAACAATTAAATATTAAATCTGAAATTGCATCCGGATATGGTAATGGAAGATCGCGATTTAACGGAAATATTGAAATCTTGATTGTACCTGCAGCATTAATTAGTACGTTTAAAATAACGCCCAATGTAAACTAGAATGGTTTAGATTAGACCATGGTGATCATTCTTGGCTGAGCAGGAAGAGCAAGTTTACGAGTCGTGTGTTGGTGGCGCAGGCTTAAGGCCCATAGCAACCATGACGTGTCAAGATCTCAGATGCATTACACGCGTATCGGAATCATTTCGTGATGAAAACACCACCAGTCGCCGGCGGACGAGGAGCAGTGTAGCCAATCAGAGTTTCGATCCGCGCACATCATTTATCCGGCGGAAGTGAAAATCTTAGGAACAAGTTGAAAGAGCGAACTGCGGAGGGTGCCAAATTGAAGGCGACAGACCCCGACCATCTAGCAGCAGTATCCTAGGAAGCCTGCCGCAAGTGTAAACACGTCTTCAGCTACGGAGGCAGGAATTACGTACGCGTTTATCTTGACGGCCGTCAAACTGCAGCACCGAGGCACATGGCGCCGTCCGTCAAGTCAGCTGCTGCTTCGACCCTCGAGATTAAGCAGCAGTTGCCACAGTCGTCCACTGGAGGAATGTCTCGCCTCCACGAGGGACAGCAATGCCAGAATAACGCAGTAAATTTAACGTCTCTCACAACGAAAACATCAGCCCGTAATGCTGTCCGTCGTCATAACAACCAGAACAGGATTTCTTTCTGGAAAAACAGGTTCGGTGCACTACTGCTACTACTACTACTACTACAACACAAGGTTTTTGGGTAGGACTTAATCAATCGATATCTAAAGACAGATGGCTTGTATACGATTTTAGAAGGGAGAAAGTGGGACTGATAGGCAAAGAGAGACAGAAAGACAGATGAGACACAGCGAGAAAGAGAGAGAGAGAGAGAGAGAGAGAGAGAGAGAGAGAGAGAAGATGGAGCAAAATAAAGATTACGCATTGATGTCTGAAGACAGATGAACACCAGAGAACATAAATCAGGCACAGTCGTCGATACACGTAATAGGCGGGCTTAGAAAGATTAGAAATATGATGAGAGAGAGAGAGAGAGAGAGAGATTAAAGGGGAAAAAATGCCTTTCCTGTTTGAAGTAACTCATAAATACCAGACGTAAATGTGCGACTTTTTTCCTATACAATTATTTTGAAAGTGTGTGTGTGTGTGTGTGTGTGTGTGTGTGTGTGTGTGTGTGTGTGTGTGTGTGTGTGTGTGTGTGTGTGTGTGTGTGTGTGTGTGTGTGTGTGTGTGTGTGTGTGTGTGTGTGTGTGTGTGCGCGCGCGCGTGCGCGTGTGCGTGTGTGTGTTATTCTAAAATATTCGTTTTTATTCCAAATTCCAAGACTTCAAAACTGGAAGTTTTGAAGTCTTGGAATTACACTTGGAATTGAAGCCAAGTTATTTTCTTATTTTCGATATTAATCACTATTTCCAATTTCTTTGAAATTTTCTGGAATTTAAATTTATTGCTTAGTCTTCTTGAAACGTTTGGTGGTTAGATGCGCTTCATATTAAGGCAATCTCACAAGTCTTTGAGAATGTACGAGTTGTTATGAGCTGCATCATATGCTATATAAATACTAATGCCTAGTACATGCATAAGAGGGGGAGGCGGATGTTTCCATCTTCCATCAAAGACAATCAAATACACTATTCTTAGCTGTCGGGAGAGTGATGAAATAACGGTATCATTAAGCCAACCGTAAAAAGTTTAGTAGCACTCGACATTCTGTATCCAAATTTTATTTCTTAAAAATTTTATTTAATATAAAATTCATTCCAATAGATCTAATTAATCACTGATTAGAATCGTCCGCTTCCTTCTGCCATTAAAAGCCCATCAGCTAATATGTGCTACTATCTTTTTAACTAAAAATACCAAACGCATCTTTCTTTACAATGCTGCTTTTTCAGCATTACTTCAGCATCTCACACCTCAGTGGATTTTGTAATTTGCAATGCGCGTTTTTATCATTATAAGCTCATTGTACTAGTTATTTTTTTAACAGATGCAGGCATACCGATTTAATATAAACAATTATCATCAGTTCAGGAATATGAGTAATTACATATTTTCTTCCGGATTACCAAGAAGGAAAACACCCCATCCTCTCTTATTATCTGTGTATCAACAATAAGTGTGTTCTCTGGGTATTTTTCGGTATTGAGACTACATTTTGATGTAAGAAAAAGTTTAATTTAAAAAAAGCAATTAAAATCCAAAACGTTTCGTAAGTCGTAAGACTTACAACATCAGGGATAGTGGTACATAAAAGTTTTACACAACATAAGTCTATTAACGATTAATTAATTGTTAATAGTTTACATCATTAAACTTTTAATGTTTAATGATGTAAACTCTGTTCAGTGATGTAAACTCTGATGATGTAAACCCTGATGATGTAAGTCTTACGACTTACGAAACTTGTCGGGTGTTAATTGCTTATTTTTATTAAACTCTTTATTTATATCATAATGTGGTCCCAATACCGAAAACTACCCACAGAACTGCTAAACCACAGAAACTTACGTTTGCAAATAAATGTGTTCATTTGTGGAGTTATGAAGAGTAATTCAAAAGTTGATTTCTCTGATTTAATTTAATTGATTACAAAAAAATTAAAATCTGGTAAACACGTTATTATTTCTTCGCTACATAGTCTCCAGCGTGAATCGCATATATACTTTTCCAATGATGACCGCAGATGCCTTTGAAACAGGGAAGTCCTGTAAACTACGACTCTGCTGCTAAAATAAGTGCACCGCCATAATAAAAACTACCGGGTCTGGTGAATGGGGGAGAACGTGGCAATATTTCATCGTTAAGGTTCCATGGTAAGCAGGTGTGATGAACAATCTCGTCTTGGAGTTTTGTATAACGGTGTCAACAAAGAATTCCACGCGCTGACACTTCATTCAAATGATTATAGATTATATCACGCTCAGACTAATGACTAATATCTTGTTCGACAACTATAATATAGTGCTCTAAGAGGATTAACTTGCATTTGTGAATCATGCAGAATACTTCAGAGATAGTATTCAATATGTTCCCAATGCTTCAGCGTTTAGCATTCCATTCCATCCCATATTTTATGTCTTAAATTCAGTGGTCTTAATGTTTACATATGTAACGTGTCACATTTTCCTATCATAATCTCTTATATAAAAGAGATGTACGTTTCCTTCTGGTATCATGAAAAGGTGTATAGGATAACAAGACGGTCCAACAGAATTACTGCTCATATGTAAGGCAAGCTTAAATCCTATCTGTTATGATAGGATAACCAGCCAATGACCACCACCACTAAGCATTAAGATGACAAAGATAGCATGTGATTGATCAATTACTTATACAATATACCATATGCACTAGGATTGCTAGATTACTGTAGGCGAAAGAGAAAGAGTAGAAAAAATTGTGGTTGCTATGGGAGAAAAATAAAAGGGAACAGAACTTCACAAATCTTTAATATGTAAATCTAATTATGTAATTTTGATAAATAACACGGTGTTCTAAATTCTTTGTGTCCAGTTTGTTTGTCTATCTTCTTTGTATCAGTATCAAACTATCTGTAGTATTATAGCAAAGGATTACATGCGGCTAGTATTGTCAAAGATTTCTTTAAGTATTTTCTCCGAACATCTTTTCTTATAAATGTAGGTTAAAAACGAAATTTGACACATATCATAGTAATAAAATTTATGTAATTAACTAAATAAAATGAAATAAAAGATATTGCGTTAATTTTTTCATCATCCTCGGTGTATGAAGAGAACAATCATAGGAATTATAACGATACTGCTGCGTGCTGCACTGGAAATCGTTATATTTATTTCCGAATAGAGATCGAGTTCAGTCAATATCGACGATGCCTTCAGGTGGAAAGACCTGGGTTGGAATCTCGTCTAGGAATGCAAAGAACCTTTACAAGTGTATAGTTGCTTGTCAACTGAAGATTAGCCGGTCTCATAGGTGCAGGGAGTGTTCTACACTGAAACTTTCTTTTTTTTTTTTTTTATATATATATTCGGAAAGGTGATCAAACTGGCCAGAACACCCAAATAACAGACATATTATAGTGGCCTCGTAGGCCTTAATTGCTCCGGCGGTAATGCGAAACAACAACCCGAATCAAGAATGGATTCGGCTTGAATCAAGAATGGATTCACGCCCATTCTGGAACAATACATAATCTTCCAACGTTTCTCAAATAACTTTACAGATTAAACTTAACACTTAAAAATATGTTTTGAGATCGAAATAAATGAAAATTCTTCCAAGAAAGTCATCAGAATATCATTTAGTTAAGAAAGTTAACTATTAAAGTTAACTTTCTTAAAAATACTTCCATTTTTCGTATTCACTGGATGCATTTTCGAGTTTAATTAATTATCATTATTTTTAAATTTTATCCAATTCCAATGAGATGGAAATTTATAGATTACATATTGCTAGGTTAAATCATGTTTCGCCTATACACATATTGGTTTCATAAATGTTAGATTGCACTATCAACTAATTAATGAAATAGCCTAGAAGAATTCTAACCTCTCTGGAATCAACTGGATAAATGTAGAATAATTTTAATAAAGTGAAGAGAGAGAGAGAGAGAGAGAGAGATCTGGGGTTCGGAATTTCAAATGACTCAAAATCAGTTAAATAAATCTGAAATTCAGAATAAGATGAATAAATATAGAAATACCTTAATAATCTTTTTAACATTGGACCTATAAAAATATGTATACAAAAGAAGAAACATTTATCACCAGCGGAGACGTTACAATAGTTAACCTGACCACGTTATGCCTTAACAATTCAAGTTGTGGCCAGTGCACACTAATCAAGTGAGTTACTGCTCACTGTGCAGTTGTTTACATGGCAGGTATAGTTTCATGTATTAGCAGAGAGTCGATAAGAGCACTGGGCTTGCACCATACCATTCGTGACCGAGTGAATCAGGGATGGGAGTCGTTGCACCTGCTGTAGGTAATCATGTCATCACCTGCCGTCCCCCACCGGTTCGATACTTGTAGCGAGAGTAAGAGGCAATAACAAGCTTGAGAGTAGGTAGGCAGAGAGAAATAGAGAGCAAGGTAATTGTTCGGGCTTGAAGGGGACGCACCTCTGTCGACTAGCAGCCTGTAAAAAGTGCCACTAAACGCTCTCCAAGATCAATAACTAGCCTAATCACACTGCCAGACGAACATGCCCATATATGGCAATGAGAGAACTAATGCTTCATACAAAAAAAAAAAAAAAGACTAGCATTAAAATGGCTCCAGACGTATTATGTCACAAAGTATAATTGCATAATAATCTTCTACAGTCTTTTATTTCCATTGCTTAAGTAGGAAATGGTACAAAAACATAAGATCGCACAATGTTAACCTGAAGTCAGTCACTGATATCAAAACAAGACTGACTAAATTAGTCTTATCCTACATGTTGAAATAGAAAACATTACGTATTAACAGATTACCTTCGTAATCGGATTATCACTGTTTCGAAATTTTACCCTTCAGGGAGGACATTTTATTATCCGGAGAATAAATTTTCATCGTATGTGTGGCATTGGATTTATAAAAAAGGCAAAGATGAGTAGGCCCTTTAATACAGATTTTCAGTTGTTTTTCTGGAAAAATGTTTGAATGATATGTAAATATTTGGACACTATTCCGCAATAATTTTTCTGTTTCTTCTTATACTACTTACTCGTCAACTCGAGATTCTAAAGGATCATGATCTCGAGTACGTCCCTTTTCTGAGTTCAGTATATAGAAAAACAGGACAGTTGCCTTGAAAGAAGTATGGTCGCTAAATTTATGATACAGAATGATAATGAAGACAATAGGATTTGATTAAATTGTGTAGCATCGTGCATATATACAGTATGTTTTTATATAACGAAACCTGTGGTGAATTCATCACTAAAAAACACACACGTACTAACCACAGTAACGACTATTTAATTCGTAAATATTTCATCCCAAGTATCTTGGGACATCATCAGTACAATAGTTCAAACAATACTAGGAATAACATACAGTTAGGGCGCATGATTATAATGAATTAAATAGTCATTACTGTGGTTAGTATGTGTTTTTTAGTGATATATACAGTATATTTCGTATTAGAATAGCACATTTTGTGTCACACTGTACTACTATGATGATCGTCAAGAAAACAATACAGTCATTTCAATACATAATGATAAAAACAACAAAACTCATAAAACTAAAAATCGAACAAAAAAAAATCCATAACAAAAATCGTTCCATATCCATATCATCCACTTCACCAACATGTGGTGATGTGTGGTGTTAATAGGAATATAAAAGGTGTGCACAACCATATAACATAAACGCGACTTGCTGTTTCTAACAGAACCTCAGATTGCGACTAGGAAAATGCAGTCTACCTCAACTATCCGAATATACTGCATGATTCTTTCCATCAAGTGGGTGGTGCTTGTGTATTTATCAGATCACTCATCCCATGCCAAAGAATACAAAAATTGGAATTCCTTCTTTTTTATTTTCTTTAATTCAAAATTTCTTTGCCTCATTCTGTTGTATTCATTTGGTGTTTATCGAGTTCTGACAATCAGTCTGATCTCTCTGAATATTTATTCCCAACAGTGAGATCATCTTTCATAGGGCTTTCAATGTCCACTGGAGATCTCTGATGCAAGCAATTAGCATTTCCTTCCAGAGGAAACTGGTGTTAATTCCAAAATTCAGAATAAAATGTAGAGCACGCACGCACGCACACACACACACACGCACGCACACACACACACACACACGAGACAGTGATGGAAAACCAGCTGTCCATTCCGCTTTAAGGAACACACGCTCTACGAATACCCACGAAATGAGTCCAAGATGAACTGTGTAAACTGTTAAAATTATAATGCGAATGAATGAACCAAAATCGAGATCAATAGGAAGCGTATGGCAATATGCAAAGACCGCTCGACATTTAACTACTACAGGCAACTCAAATTAGAAAATCTTGACTATGGAACGCAATAAAAACGTTAAAAAAAAACCTCAACCCTAATTTGATGTCTATCAAGCTGATAAAACGCATTTCCTTCCCATTTCTACAAATGGGAACAGTGAGTGAAGTTCTACACCAATAGCTTTTTAGTCCAGAAATTTTTTTCAAATCCTCCTAATCGTTAGCAAACAAAACAGCTAGTTCGGCATTTCTACGTTCGACTACCGGCAGTAAAAATCACCAAAATGCTTTCTGCTTCTTCATTACTGAAGGTTAAAGAGGACGATACAGTGAGCAAATGAAATCCAAACAGGTTTGTACATCGACGTTCTGTCTGTCCTGCGTACGTTCAATTTACCAAGAGAAGCCCCAGACCTTTCATGAACTAATTACTACGAACCGGGCTGATTATCCCCCTACAAATCTCTTAGGAATGTCCGATGCGGAGGGGGATAAGAGAGACACTTCCGGAACACAGAAGCCGCTGCCAATTAGCACGTGCCAGGGGTGTTAGTCAAAGTATGCCGATTACATTATTATTTTTCTTGTCCATTAGCTTATCAGCATAGCTACGACACTTCACGTAGCCAGATATGCGTCTCTCTCACCAGCTGTAATTAGTTTCAGCTGAAAACATTCAATGTCGACTTTTCCCAGTACGGAAGAGACAGTGAATAAGTTACATTTGTATCTTATCGGTCTCTCCCTCTCTCTCTCTCTCTCTCTCTCTGTCTCTCTCTCTCTCGCACATTTTTCTCTCTTTGTTTTATTGTTGTCATTTTCCCATTTTTTTCTATATTTCAACGTTTGATCCATTTTACACTAAAGTTCCGTTGCGTCTTTATTCTGCCAACGAATACCACTCGAATGGACGCATTCAGCTATACCCATAAACAGCGCATTTTATGACATTTAATGACGAGGACTGCTTCAGTGGATCAACGATTACATCTTTGGCTTATCGGAAGAAACAAAAAAAGATTCACGTAATCCAGTTTCAAAATTAAGAGACTGCACTGAATAAGGAGTTGCACACAGACCAGTCACAATTTGTCCATTGTCCTTTTATAAAGCTCTGATCTTCAGACATTCAAATGTGCAATGAGTAGCGTTCACTTTCGTATCTGAGATGAGTCCGCTTTCTCTTAAGTGGTCTTTCAACAGTGGACAAGTGGTGAAAAAAAAGTGCCGCGGACGAAGTCTGGATGCATGAAGGAGGTAAGGCTCGTTCATTCAAACTGCTTCAGTTAGAATGAACTGAAGTAGAGAATCACTATCAGCGAAGAACATTAGCTACTTTAGCTGGGTATTGACCGAACATCACGGTTTCTCCATAATCGACCAGTTGCCAGAAACACTGTTCGGACTATTTGTAATCAGGTCTGTAATCTTTCGATGGGGCCCACCTGAGCTCTCCTCTCTGATTATTGCACTACGGGGTTGCACAGTAGGATAAGTACCTCCACACGCGCGTGCTTGTGTTTTCTGTTTCGTGTTGCCGAACATGTGTTTATATATACACATTGCTATGATCAGTGTATTTCCTACACATACGTCTGCTGAATGATAAGCCTTATTTTCAGAATGACTTTCGTACTACCGCGCAGGGCAGCAGTTTTGAAAATTGATAACGTGTCTCAGTTGTCGCATTAATCTGGGTGTTGTGGGTGCATGGTGAGCCATTCGGATGTGATGTAAAGAAGTCCATGAGCTAACGATGGAAGGCCATTTTTGAGCATTTAGGAGCAATGCGGAATAATAGGCACGGAGTCATTTTGTTTAGATCCTACTGAAACGCTTTTAGCTTTTGTATTTTGGTACTCAACAGGGAAGCATTCAAACAAAATAATGTAACTTCATATTGACTGACTTGGAACTGATCAGGCCGACTTACCATATCTCTCAAAATTTCCATATTTTGCATCACCTTTGCTTGTTAAGTCTTTGTAATCCCACTTCTCCTAAGATTAACTTCAAGAAATAATAAGCGTGTGCTTGGAACACTCACATGGTTGGTGATACCAAAGAATGATTAAATCCTAAACAGGCTTGAAGTGGTTTTTGAAAATGGCCAACATGCAAAAGAATTCACCATGAAGTTTGTGTTCGGTAAAATAATAATAATAACAATTAGTTATTTAGAATCTCTACTTATTTTAGATGCAGATGAATGAAAAAAAAAAAAAAAAGAAAGAAAGAAAGAAAGAAAGAAACATTGAACATAACTATGCATACTAAGTGGGTACATTCATATTATTAGGTTCATCTGAACGGTTTGTGTTCTACGGATAATAATATTTTCGATAAGATGAAGGGACGGCTAATACACATTTTTAAACGCTGACATAAATTTATTTCCTAGGCTGCCAAATTTTACATGAGTAATTTAATTTCTTTACTGGTGCAAATAGTCGCATTGCTACAGATATTTTCTGTATCTCCGGAATGCTTGTTTCTCAGGTAACAGTACAGTTACCATGGCAACTGATGTGCTTGTGCGTTAACAAGGGCTTATTAAGTAGCTATATTTAGTTACACTTGTTTTCTGGCGCAGGTAGCTGTGTAAAATGTTCGCTTGCATGGCATACTGATTTCAATTTGAATTGATTTCTCTGTACTTCAAAACTTCCATCAAATATGTTAGTGTGAAGGGGGAGGGGGGAATGAATCACATAAAATGAAAGAGCAATTTGTTTCCAAAAAAAAAAAAAAAAAAAACATGAAGTTGGGAAGACTTGCTTTTCCTAGCTTATCACTTACAAAAATTTACGTACTGACGAATCAATAGATTTGGATTTTTGATAAGAATTACCGAAAGATATATCAGTGAATTGATATTGCTTTTAAATGATACCATTAAAACAAATCACAATTAAGTAGTATGGAAATCTTAAAACGTTGAAAGAATAGCTGCTTCTTAGCTTCAACACACTGCACATTCAATTCGGCTACGAAGCCAGTGCGATTTGCATTTACCACTACGACGTTTGATTCATTTCGCATGCAGCATTAGGAAGGGTAAGCATGTTTGGTTAAAAGGCATATCGCGTATCTCTGCTGAACCAAAACAGTAGTTTTCGCAGGGCTCCCCCCCCCCCCTTTTCTCCCTATCCCCTACTTATACAGCACATCTCAACCGAGTTGCTGACAGTGTCCAGACTCCTGGCTGGTGATCTAATCACGGCCCACTTCATCCAGTAATTTTGTAGAAACATGATCGCTCACTGTTTAATTACTGTAGGCCAGAGCACTGTCACACTTTCCGATAGCCATCGCTTCCGTTCCGTCTACTCCGTCAGCATGTCCACATCCTCACGGGAGAAACTTAGCCACGCCACGGAAGCGCTGATTATACTTTGCTACGACCCCTTGGAGCAGTGGGAGGCATCCGGCAGACGATCAGATCCAGCGTACACACATTAAGAGTAATCTGATTACTGTAGAGCACGCCGAGTGACGTGAACCTCCCCGCTTCCTCCGTAAGCTAGCTCGGAGTCCAGTTAGTGTTGTGCGGCTGGGAGAACGCGCAGCATAATGGCCCATCCGCCATTAAATAATCATGTAGAGGAGGGCCGTGTTGGTCTCTGAGCAGCTTTGCTTTTACAACGGTAATTGAATTTATTTCTCAGATAATCGGGACACAAATGAAAAATAAATCTGATTAGCTGACAGAGACGTCTGCCGCTGCTAGGGCAACGAAACGCTGTTTTCAGTAGGGTCCTCTTTCTTGTCACCATCCAAATAGGTGCTGACCTATCCTTGTACGATATTTAGTTTTCGTTTGTGCGAACTCATTAACTTACCTTTTTTGTCTGTTGTAAAGAGCCTCAGTGTTAAGTTTCGTGTGATTTCAAAAGCATGTCTGCTCAGTTATCACGAGGTTTAAATATCTTCTTCTTAAGAACGTTGATGGAAACATTAAAATTATGGCATACATAACTTGTAGTGCAATTTCCACTTTGAGAAGATCTTAACTCTAATAAGAAAAATATTACAAACATTTAATATTTTCAATTACAGCAATTGAAAATATTAAATACATTTTCAACAGTTTGTTGATACTCTAGTATGATTGGTAGATCAGTATGAAAGAGGCATTTTCAATTTTCTCAGTATTTGAGCAGAGGAATTGGTTGTTTGTTTTCAGGTTAATTCATTTGTAAACGAAATAACTCAGACTTTCTGAGACCAACTAAATCTACCTCAATCTGAAAGGAAAAAATCCCACAAGACTTCTCTGATTCTTTTGACAGGATTCAAATTCCACTTCTTTCCAGTATGGAAAAGGATATATCAAACAGTTCTGATGTGGGATTTATTCCTATTGTTCCTTGTTAAAATATTTTGTACGTCTGATTTATAAAGAATACCACTTGAAATAAATCCTTTGTTAATTACAACGCCTAATGACCTTTGCATTCGGTCAGATAGGGTTTGCAACTTCCGGAACAGATGCACTCAAAATAACAGTTATTCGCCGGAGGATAAACAGATGTTCCGCTCTGGCAAAGAATAGAAATATTAGAAACGATCAGAATGTTCCCTGCTGATTGGATTTCAATCCACGTTTCTTATAAGACAGATAAATAGCTTTCTTTCTTTCTTTCTTTCTTTGTGTGTGTAATTCTAATTCTAGTTCTGTCAATAAATGTCATTAGTATTTTACTCACAAATAACAGCGTAGATGCCGCTTCCTAGAAAATAACGGTTGGGTGATTAGATTACGACAAAACAACTAAGGCTGTAAGACAAATGTATTACGGTTGTCAATTACGTGTTCTCTGGCTGGTTTGAGTTCATGTGAGATGAAATACTGCTTCTAGGAAGAAAACTTTACCACTTTCACCTATAATTTGAAAATTCCGTTGTTTCCATTGTACTAGGACAGAGAATGCAGGTCTTTCAAACCAATAAGCGCCATGATTACCTATTGCAATAGAGAGGGTATTTGTTATTTGTTTTTTGGATTAACGGCCGAAGCAACTTAAGCTATGAGGCCAGTGTTGTATATCTGTTAACAATATGTGTTCTAATGCCGATCTACCTGCTTTGCGGGATGCAAAACCCGAGTTTCCGAGAGGGGAAACTCTCCACCTCCGCATGAGACGGGCTAACTCACCTTCGGTGGAAAGATTAGAGAGGCAGTAGAGAAAATGAGATTATGTAATGCAAAGCATATTAAAAGTGCACTAAAAGCATCAGAGATACGTTAAATAAATACAAAGGAAAGTACACTTGGTAAGATCAGTTATCTTCATGAAATATCAGCGTGTTATCTCTATGGAAAGTTATCTCTTCACAGAAGAAAAACTTCGCATTCTCGAGGGAATTTAAGTTGTTCTTCCAAACTAAGAAGCATCTTACAGTCCGCACTACGGAGGTATAGAGGGGTCGAAAAGTAAGAAATAAATTAATCTTTATCTATCTTTGTTAAAATCATTGCTGTGAAATATGTTTACTGGAAAATTATGAGTTCTCAGTCTAATTTGTTATCATTAATGCAAATGTGGAACTGACTGATGATAATAAAAGTATAGTGAGAACGATTTTAAAATTTTTACATAAACTCAACTTTTTCCGAAAAAAAAGTATTTGATTATAATATTGACATGTCAATGTTTATTTTAGATGTGTATAAAGTGCTTTTGTGGATTAGATAGTGCAAAACTATCTTTCAAAGAATAATTTTATACACCAACAAGAGATTTAAAAAAAACTGTATTAAAGCAAATAAAAGTAACCCTTGGATACTATCAATTAAAAAGCTTGACATAAATGCGAACGATTCAGAGAATTTATTATAAATTCAAAAACTAGAACTCAGGTGTGCAAATAAGAATTATAGATTCGAGAACAAAATGATTAAATGTACAAATAATTAGTAGTATAAAAATTTAAATAAAGTTGGACAATTTTAGCACATTTTAAGTGAGTATTTTGCAAGAATCACAATATGTTCTTTTTGGCTCTTTATTTTAGTAAATGGTCTTTAGCTTTGCAATCCTTCCGACAAGGACACACAGCGCGCTTTCTTTTAGATGCACTACTTTTTTCTCAAGTAGAAATTCTCAAGGGCTGTCCGCGGACTACTTAGCCTGTCAGGCGGTTTCTTCTGGTCCGTCAATTAATAACTGAAGGGTTATGGAAAATGAGGGGGGAAACAGTAGTTCAAGTTTAATAATAATTACTACAAGTCATAACTATATAGAAATTATTTTGAATTTGTCTACAAGCTCAGAACAGCTAAGTTGTAATAACAACGACGTCATGATGAAAGTCGCTTCCTGAGAGGCGACTATATGATAACTATATAGGCGACAATATAGGCAACCTGATGATGGCTGCCAATATAGGCATTTTTCAACACTGAAACAGCTTTAAAATTTTCCTTTTGTTTAGGAAAAAAAAATGGAAAATTTGTTTTCGAATTCCTGAACATGTGTCATTTATAAGATAGTCGCCTTTAAAAATAATTGTACATATAAATGAAACAAATCGAATTACACAATTTTTTGTTGTTTGTTTATTTTTAACCTGATGGTGAAACCGTGTTGTAGCAAGCCGTGATGAGTTCGCGTGAACTGCATTATAATGGTTTTATTTACGATTTTATGCGAAAATTGCAATTTAGTTACGTACCACTTCTAATTTTTGTATTTTTTTTTTATTAATTTTTATCCGAAAGCCTCACTTTAATTTTAATTTTTGTATTTTATTTTTTTTTATTAGTCCGTAATTTTTATTCAAAAAAAAGTCACTTCCCCTTTACTATCCTTTATTTGATTGAGAAGCCTGTTCTAGGGATACATTCCAATGTTCTATTATGATGATTTAAGAAGACTGGCTAATAATATTATTAGTATATCTTATAAATATATAATATCACTATTCTAAAACAAATCATTACAAACAAACATAAACTTGTTAATGAAATTTCAGTTAGAATAATTACACACTGGATGTAGATCTTTCTTTTTATGCAGTTTGGTAAATTGCCGTTAAATATACCTCTATAATGGTTAAAAACTTTCCATTCTGCTATTATAGTCTGACTGAAAAACACCACAACGAAACATGGAAAGAGTCAATTGGGGAATAAACCGGTTAGATACAAAGAAACAAAGAAAGGTAATGGACATTATATAAGTAATAAAAAGCAACAAATGTCGCTGGGCAAGACATGTGATGAGAATGTCTGACAACAGATGGACAAAGAGAACAACAGAATGACCAAGAACTGGTTATAGGAAGACAGGTAGGCCAGCGGTAAGATGAGACGATGAGATAACAAGATGTTATGGACATTTATGGTGGAGAGATGCACAGGATCGGCCAAAATGGAAGCAGCATGGAGAGGCATTCGTCCAGTAGTGGACTGTAGAAAGCTGCTGATTAATGACGATGATGATTTTATAAATATAATACTTATTCTACTTATACCTAATAAATTAGGGCATACGACATTTTAACGAGATGGATAAAAATTGTCATGATACTAGAGACAATGTTGTTTGAGATTACTGCCGAAGCAACTAAGGCTATCAAGCACGTATCAGGCATGTAATGTTATTCTGGTCATTGTCTGTTCTACAAAATAACAAACCCGAGTTTCTGAGAGAGAAAACTCTGTCACCAGCGTATGAAACTGCTAGAGGCTGGAAAACCCAATAATACCTCTTTAAATAGTCTGTGCAAATTTTAATTTAAAGCAGACACGTGCAAGAGATGAATAGCGAACTGATACG
Organism: Typopeltis vanoorti; assembly: GCF_054136105.1. Lineage (NCBI taxonomy): Eukaryota > Metazoa > Arthropoda > Arachnida > Uropygi > Thelyphonidae > Typopeltis > Typopeltis vanoorti. Next base: position 93,287,101 of record NC_143554.1, read on the forward strand.
AAAATACACTCGCGATTTTGGCACTAGCGCTGAAGATGTTTTGTAGGAATAAACCTGTTTCACTGATCACAGAGAGAAGACGTAGCATATCCTACTCCATTCTTCATAAGCATTTAAATTCGCTGCCACAGTGCTGACTAAATTAGAAGCAGGAGAGTTCGTGTCCAGTGTCAGCATAAGCTACCTACTTTTCACTTTAAGACTTAAGGGGTGAATGAGTAGGTAGCTTATGCTGACACTGGACACGAACTCTCCTATAGGCCAGACATCTCATTCACCCCTTAAGTCTTAAAGTGAAAAGTAGGTAGCTTATGCACACTGAACACGAACTCTCCTATAAATCAAATACAGCATTTGATTTATTTCTGTTCAATGCAAGCTTAGGATTTCAAGAGCTTCTAAATCTCACAATGTCCAGTTTGTTTCTCGGGCGGTGAGCAATGTTCGTTTCTTTCCATTTCACTTGATATTTTAAAGAAATGCATTTTACCGTTTTTTTATTGAACAGTTGACAGAATAGCTATGGAATACTGTGGACATAATGCTTATAAATGAAAAAACGTTTAAGCCGCTCCAGTACCATTCTTCCATGTTAGTGTTTTCATGGCATTTTATTTGAGAATTTCCTAAATAAAACTTATCTACTAGGACGCTTCGATTCACTCCCATGCTCGTTTCACTCTACGAATCCTGGCCTCTCTTATCTCGGGCTCATTAGCTACTTCGCACCTCGTCAAAAGGATGCATGAGCAGCATATCAGTAATAGAGACAAAAAAGGAAAGGAGTGATTAGATCATGAATCCTAAAATGCTTCCGGTAAATGATCCTGCACTTGAATGACAACTAAGTCATATAGTGCCCATTAACAGCTGATAGGCCTACACCTTTAACATATGATATAAACAATAGATAAAGTTGGTATAAAATGAAAAGGAAAACATAAACTCTGGAAAACCCTTCAGAATTTTATTATTATTATTACGTGACAGCTCCATGGAGTCTAAGGGCTCATCGCTGGGGGCACTCAACACCACCTACCCAATACGCCATCCATGTTTGCTAATATACACTACACTACACAATCCACTAATGCATCACCTACCCAATAAGAGTATTTGCCTGCTAATTGCGTGTGTTTTCTGGCCGATTCGCGTGTATGAAGAATGAAAAATCCAAATTTTTTCCGTATCCGGAAGAAAGCCTGCTTCGTATTACCTTCGTATGAGATCAGATAATATCTTTAATCATAAAAAAACCATATAAAAGATTATTCTTGTTCTTATGAGACGCTAACTTTCTTTCACATTTAGTATCTCAAAAACAAGTAATATATTAAATATAAAGGCTTCAAAGTTTCATAAAATTACAAATGACCTAATTATGTATAGGACCCATTTTTAGAAAAACTTTACAAAGAAAATTTGTTTATGTTTATATGAATAAGGAAATTGTTTGCAAGGCTTCATCATAAGGCCAAATAAGATAAATATCATAGTTATATGTAAGCCATTCTGCAGATCTTTTAAACTTCGTGAGATAGCCTATTCTTGTACTAGTAATATACAAGTTTCTGTAAGAAGTTTCGGTAGTTTCTTTACTTAAGAAAAAATACGCTTAAGAAGCTTATTTTTTCTTCAAGAGTTTTCAGAAATATTTAGCCAATCGCTTTCATAAGGGTCTGGTTTACGATTGGTTAACGTATCCCCTCTCCAGCCAAGAGGCTGCGGCTTCGAATCTCGCTATGAGTATGGATGTTTGTGATTGTTAGTAGGACATGGCATCTGCCATCCTACCATTTCTTCTAGCAGAAGACTTCACTTCCAAAACCCGATCAGGTACGGCAGTGACCATAGGGCGTGCAAGGATGTTTCATGTGAATGACTAACTAACCGCTTTCATCATCCGTAAACAGTTGTTTGTAGATTATAATTTGGGTTATTTGGATTAATGTCCAGGCTGCTAAGGCAATGAGACGTGTATATCATTCATATTCACCAGCTAGTTATTCTGTTTTGCAGGAAGAATGTTCGTATCCACGACGATAACCCGGGTCTTTCCAGCTTCCGACTGTGTCACAGATAGATCTCGTAAATTAGTGAGATCCTCTCACTCATCCTCGATGATTTCCAATTCTCAGTTATTGTTTATATACAATCACAAGCCAAAACATTATGACGACCAAGCCTGTAAAAGTAAAGTGGCTTTACATGGTGACTGACACGTGTCACCATGTAAAGTAAATGTATTGCTCTACATCAGTGCTTTCCAAACTTCTGGATGTCGGGCCCCCTTTGGAAAAACTAAAATATTTCACGCAACCCCCCCCCTCGAAAACAAATTCATAATATAGACATATATTAATATTCAATACAAAACATACACAGCAAATACTGAAAAAATCAAATGCAAATATTACATTTTTAGCATCTTACATACACATTTGACATGGAATATTATCTCATATTTTTATATAGATAGATATATTGTTATTATACATTCGCAGTACAAGCACATGAAACGTAAAACGATTAGTAATAAAAAAATAATTAAAAACATAAAAGAAGTTTAATAACAATTTAATATGATGTATATGTTTCAATACTACTACACAAAAAGTCAATATCAGGTGAAATATTTGAAACTGCAATTCTTAGATTTCTGCTTTGAAATGAAACTTATATGAATAAGCATATATTTATTAATATTCATTAAGCGCCGAAATACGCAGGAAACAAAATTTGTGAACCCGCATAAATGTGTGATATTTTTCCCATTAAAATATAAAAAATAACAAAAAAGAAATAATAAATAATAAAAATTAAATACGTTTCTTTTAAGATAAAAATCTACTTAGTCTTGAAACATTTTCAATTTGTTTTCATTATTTCACGGCCCCCCTCAACAAACCTACGGTCCCCCAAGGACGGGGGGGGGCGCTGCCCACAGTTTGGGAAGCGCTGCTCTACATGGTGGCAACGTGGCTCGATAGATTTGGCTCTTCCAGCAAGACAATGTCCCATGTCACCAGGCTCACATTGTGTAATCATGGTTCGAAGAGTATCTTTGCATTTCGTGTGCTTTCCTGGAAGGCTAATTCGCCTGATTTGTGAAAATTTGTGAACATTTGTGAAATCATGTGGGACATAGCATCTGCTGGTCGATGCCGGTACTCGGTCACTGACTTCGGGTGGGACACCTTCTGTGGTCTAGCGAAGTCAGCTGCAAGCAGTTGTCTTGGTCAAACATGTTGCTAGGAAGTGATCATAATGGGTTTAGCTCTCTCTCTCTCTCTCTGTGTGTGTGTGTGTGTGTGTGTGTGTGTGTGTGTGTGTGTGTGTGTGTGTGTGTGTGTGTGTGTGTGTGTGTGTGCTATGTTCTATTGAGTCGTTTCCGACTCCTGGCGGGTCCACGAACATACACTCTCCATTCCGATCTGTTCCTGACCATGTCTTTCAGAACCTCCAAGCGCACTCCAGTTGCTTCTTTAACTCCATCCACCCATCTAATTCTTGGTCTTCCACTTCTCCTGCTTCCATCAACTTTAGCAAGCATCATCATCTTCTCCAGACTGTCATTTGCTTGCATAATATGTCCGAAGTATGACAATTTTTGCTTGATGATCATAGCTTCGAGGGAGCAATCTGGCTTTATTCTGTCTATCACTGATTTATTGGTTTGCTTTGCAGTCCATGGTATTCTTACTAAGCGCCTCCAAACCCATAATTCAAATGCATCTATCTTCCTTCTTTCACTCTTTCTCAGAGTTCAACTTTCACATCCATACAGTACCACGGGGAATACCATTGCTTTCATGATTCTGATTTTTGTTGCGAGGCTAATATCTTTATCTTTAAAGATCTTGCTTAAATTTGTTATTGCTTTCTTTTCAAGTAATAATCTTCTTCTAACTTCTTCAGTAACCATCTTTATCAATTCAGGATCCTAGGAGCACAAAATTGTTAACTGCTTCCATTTCTCCACATCTACTTCAAAATCATTAAGTTCACATGTTGCCATAACGTTTGTCTTTTTTAGGTTAAGTTTAAGATCATATTTAACACTTTCTTCTTTAACTTTCATAATAAGTTCCTCCAAATCTTTGCATTCTGCTAGCAAGGTGGTACCATCTGCATACCTCAAATTATTAATATTTTTTCCACCTATTTAATTCCAACTGAAGACTCCTCCAGCCCTGCCATTCTTAAAATGTATTCGCTGTACAAGTTAAACAGGTACGGAGATAAAATACATCCTTGTTGCACCCCTTTACCTATTGTGAAATACTCAATTACTCCAAGATCTGTTCGGACAGTAGCCTCTTGTTCATAATAAAGGTTCCTCAGAAGGATAATGAAATGCTCTGGGACTCCCATTGTTCTTAACACTTTCCACAGTTTCACATGATCTACAGAGTCAACAGCCTTGCTATAGTCAAGGAAATAAAGGTAGACATTCTTGTAATATTCCTGTGATCTTTCTATTATCCATCTCACATTGGCGATTTGAACTCTTGTTCCTCTGCCTTTTCGAAATCCTGACTGTTCATCTGGCATTTCCCTCTTCATGAATGGTTCCAGTCTTTTCTAAATGATCTTAAGTAAGACTTTACTTGTATGAGAAATCAGTGCTATAGTCCTGCAATTTTCGCACTCTCTTGCATCGCCTTTCTCCAATAAAGGTATATAAACTGATTTTTTCCCATTCCCTAGGCCATGTAGTTGTAATCCAAATTCGCTGACATAGAGCTGTTAAAATTTTAATTGCCTCTTCTCCCAGGGGTTTGAGCAGATGAGTGTATTTTTCACATATTTTACCTATTTACTTTTCCATATCCATGTAGGAGAATGTATGATAGTTCAGTGGTTGAATCATAGATAAGATTTTTTTTTTCGATTTTAGTTGTCTCTTCATATAAGTGGACGTTGATATACATAGCATATAGGATAGCTAACAGCTTCACCAGCTGATGGAGCTGGATTTTTAATGCGCCTGTTTCGTCTTTGTAAGGTAAAAAGATGCATCGTCCCGCATGTCGGAAAAAAATAGTAATAATGTGATTTATAGGAACATAACACGATTATTAATAAATAACATAAAACAAAACGGGTTTACCTTATGTATATATTTTTATTAGTATAAAATTTTGGCCCTAGTATCAAAAGCATCTTCAGCATGACTTTCAAATTAAACAACAAGAACAGAAACTTGTATATTCAACAATGACAGGACCGAACCGCAATTACTCCATAATCTGTAGAGAAATTTTCTCGCTTGTTAAACTTATGCTTTTATTTTCTTCTGTTTTCTTTATCAATCGGAATCGTTTCACTGCTGGAGGAATCCCCTAATTTTTCTACCCTGTTATTTAAAAAGATCGAAAATAGATGCATAATGTAGCTGATGATGACCTATGCATCTATTTTTCATCTCATTAAATAGCAGAGTACTCTCTCTCTCTCTCTAAGTCTCTAAGTATCACACCAAGCCTATTCCTCTCCATTCTTTTCTGGGTATCTTTCAATTTCTAAACCATATCTTGAGTTATGGTTCCCAAATATGGGCTATAAATTTCGTTGTTATATGTAATTACAGATACCATGTACTGGTCGAAAGCTTAACTCTTCAAACTAATTAATGGGAATATCACCTCTGAAGATATTTTTCATTCTTCCAAAAGCCATCCAATCTAATTCTATCCTACTTTTATTTTTCCATTTGTCCATCTTTAATTTTTATGATTTTCCCCATATAAACAATTTAATCCACTTCTCCATCTTCCAGTATAATTCTTTTTGGAGTTAAATTCTCTTTCATTATTACTTTCGTTTTGTTTAATTTATCTTCAATCCAATTTGACCGAATACTTGAGCCAAATTATTTTGAAATCACTTTTTCTTAGTGATTTTAAATTGAGGACGGCAAAATCTGATTATTTGCCGCTCTTTATAGTCTAACCTTTAGAAAACCCATGATATTTGCTATGGGCAACTTCAACTATTCCTTGCGCTTTACGCAACAAACTCTTTTTAGTGTACTGGTTGATAAAAACAGCCAACCAATAATGAATTCCATTCATTTTATTTTGCAAGAGAACTATGTCATCAGTAAAACGCAGATGAGTCATAATATTTCCATTAATTTTTAACACTTCACTTCTTACGATTTAATATTCCCCTATTTATTGGTAATTTTTCACTCTTATGCTATTTAATGACTAATATGGCTAGGTTCTGAGAGTCAAATGTTTTTCAAACTTCACGAAAGCTAAACAGAGAGGTTTATTATATTCGTTATTGTTTCTATAATTTGCCTTAGAGTATGAATATGATCGATAGTACTATAATTACGATTAAACCCTGCCTACGTGTATTTCTCTGATTGTAATATACTCGAACTGTTGTATTTATTAATTTTTTAAATGTTGAGTATTGATAATAATAAACTAATCGACCTGTAATTTTTGATATTTTCCTTGTCACTTTAGTTGTAACTAATTATTATTAATGCATTTTCCATGCTTCTGGGATTTTTTTAAACAAAGCGTGAAAAGTTTTGCCAGGTAATTAGCCACTATCTTCCCTCCATATTTCAACAATTCCACTTGAATCCCGCCTTCTCTAGGAGCCCTTCCCTGCTTCATTATTTTCAAAACTACTCATCTTTCCTAACTTTTGCAAGTCCATTTCACAACTCTTCTTGAAGTTGACTGTCTTTTACTGGTATTAAAATAACAAGTTAACGCTGCTCTGTACATAATCTTCCTGGCTATACTTTATTATTAGCAGTATTAAGAACATAAAATGTTATTAATTCTTGAATAGCGAGAAATTAAAAGGTCATAATTATTTTTAATTACTTCAGAAACAACTAAAGCCATGAGGCCAGTATATTATTCAGCTCGAAAAAAAAAAAAAAAAGGAAGTCCTAATCAGAGGCTCTGTAGAGACCAAACTAAAGGAAGAAACAAAAATAAATGAAGGGAGAGACAATGACTGAAGAAAAAGCAATTTTTCGAGTTTTCAAAAATATCAGACTACAGTAATGAACGATTGGTCATTTTGCTAATAAACTGGCCGTGACCAAGTAGTGTGTTCTAGCTTCTTGAAAAACTGCAAAAGAATTGTTGAAAACCTGAGACAATTGCTCACTGCTTTCAAAGTAAGGATGCACGAGCAACTGTTGCCTAAATAAGTCAAATAGAATGACATCAAAGTGATAAGTGCTTACAGAAGAAAATTAAATATGAATATTTGTCTAATGAACTGGATTATATTTAGAAGTTTATTCATTAATTCAACATGATATTCAGTGACTTTGAAAAAAAAAACTATATATATATATTTTTTTAAGAATAATAAGTCTAGTGGATCACAGATAACTCTAATATGCATCAAGGCATATTTCAACTATAGTTTGCAGATATGATAAATGCATTTATGCAGCAAAAAAAACTGATTTAATACTCATTTGCTTTACATATACTACTATTTCGTTAATAATTTCGTTATATACTAACGAATGTTATGTCTAAAACTGAATATTCCGAACTAAAAAATTAAGTAGATAAACAGCTTGCTTAATTCACTGCTAAGTAACGTGGTGTCGACAATAAAACTCTTTTTCCTGCTGAAATTTTGAAAGCAGTCATTACAGAAAGTAATTCATTCTCACCAAAAATTTTGAGTTACTGAGGAACCATTTCTTATAACACGTGTGTGAAACTGCATGTATGTCTGTTTATCCTCTTCTTTAGTAGTCAGCAAAAAAAGAAATCGAAAACTTGATAGAATACTTTGGGTTGTCTTTATGCAAAATAGAATTTAATTTATCATATGACATATTCCACAGAGTAAGAGTATTCAGTGAACAGCCGAATTATTCCACGGAATGAATGTCCGAAGTTAAAAACTATCAGATAGTCCATCCTCTCGATTATCAGATCCAACACTACTGATCAGAAGGTCCAACAGTGACGAACTTCGTGCTCTACGATACTGTCCTGTGCGAGAGTGAATGCCGAATATTCTGTTATAATGGTGATTATAACTCATTCCTGTTATAATGGTGATTCCATTATAACAGGAATGAGTTAGTAGTTCTCCGGCATAATATTAAATATATTTCCATGCCAATGCGCTAGAGATGGTCAAAAGAGCGAGTGTCGTTTAAAACATGCCGCTGTGATTATAACATACATTTTTCCCCAGCTTTCGTGTCATAAAGACATTCTACATTTATTCCACAACCAAGTTTGCATAATTTCATTAACTATTCAAGATATAACATTTACTTTTTAGGCAATCCACTGTTTTTATAATAGGTCGTTGTTTATGATCCCGTTGTACATATACTGGCATTGGGAGGTACAATACGTTATAAAGCACCTTGATGTATTCAAAACCTCCGTGAGTCAGGGGCTAGTCTGTGTCACATTCTTAGACAACGAACACTCCCACGCACCTGTCTACTAAAGTACCACTACTGTCAAGAAGTGTCCTGTACAAAAGTTAAACTTTGACTCTCTGGACGGCAGATCATAAACGACAGATAGGCCCGGTGCATATTCATCAAAAGCCCCAGCCATTTATAGGGATATTTCTCAACGGTTCTTTCCCCCCTTTTCCCCTTTAAGATAGCAGTTTCCCCGTCAACAAGTGACACATAAGTCATTCATGACGAATAGATGCTGTCTCCAGTTCTCGGTGGCGTAGCCTTATCGGAAACGGCGATCTACTGGGCTTTGCGACCTCAGTACGAATCGAGGGGATATGGTAGGTCCCCAGATTTACTGCAGATACACCGAACTACGGCTGCTGGTCAAGTCCTCGGGCAGAGTTGGAGACAACGAGACGCTCGCATACAATTCTTTGAGCAAGCGTTGATGGAAATCTTAAAGATCAGGAATTCTTTCTTTCTTTCTTGAAGCACGTGTATACATTTTTGATGCATTTATCTTTAGTGGAGACATGACTAGTACAGCATGCCTTTACTCAGCACACAATTTATGCAATCTTAAGATATTTCTGTTGAGAAAAAACGATGAATAAACGTGCTACTGATGGAAATATTTTTTAATGGCCTTCACAATTTTTAAGTTAGTTACCTAAAGTGAATAATAAGTGAATGACAGGCTCAACTAAATAATAACAATACCATTAAAGAAGAAGAAGAAGAAGAATCATACTATTAATGAGTCTGTGTGAGTTCCGTATATTATACGGAACTCATATAGAAGAAATAACAGAAATTAAAATTTAGATATGAAAATAATTTTTAACTAACAATATCTATGAATTGAATAATCAATTGTAACTCTGCATTCTTTAAATGTTTTTTTTTTCCCTTGATATCTAACTCTATAACAAAGTGCATATTCATCAAAACCAATGTTTTCCGATATTAATTCATATCGGAAAACATTGGTTAGTTTGACGAGGAAAGCAGTGTGTGTGTGTGTGTGTGTGTGTGTGTGTGTGTGTGTGTGTGTGTGTGTGTGTGTGTGTGTGTGTGTGTGTGTGTGTGTGTGTGTGTGTGTGTGTGTGTGTTTTCTCGGGTACAGGAAACCAATCAGTCTGTCTAGAATTTTTCCGATTCAGCATTAACCAGTGACACCATTTTCCACATCCAAATGCCGAATTTTGAAATCCGCTTCAACTACTATTTTCTTGGAATACTTTTTTGTTAACCTAAAAGCTCCCTTTTAATCGTGTCCTTAATCTTTGCAGAAAAACTCCCAAGTAGTAGTAGCAGCAAACTAGTTCCCCTCGCATGAACTCGTATAGCTACTTATAACATATCCAGTTTCTCTGTGCTCAATCTATCACAGCAGAATGTGACATTTAAAGATATTCTGAGCGAACTTTGTCTCAACTTCCAGTTGGCGAACGCTACGTGTCCTCCTCCTTCAGGCGATTTTGGAAGTGATTGAAAGCATAAACAACCACAGCACGACAGGTGTCTGACACCCCCTGTGGGGTAGTCGCCGGATATACCCGATACGATCACAGTCCGGAGCCAATGTTGGAACTGCAGTCGAGGTAAGCAGCCCGAATGTCCTGTTGTGTCTTGTCATTTCCCTTTGTGAAGCTTATCTAACCCATCACCGCCTCGCTACACCACCTTTTCGTCCAATGCTTGATAGAGGGGCTTGCTGTTACGTGCAGATGGCGATGGCGGATCTCGGAATAAAATTCGAAAGATCTAAGGGTCTTATAAAGAACAAAAAAAGTGCGAAAATTACATAAACATTCTACAAAAAGAAAAGAAAAGAAAAGAAAAAACTTCTGATATTTGTTATGTTGCAAAAATTTCTTCAAACAATAAGGTTAGCAAAAAGTAATGCACAAAAATACTTCATTTTCAACGTTTTTTGTTGTTTTTTGAAAAATAAAACTTTCTTCCAACTTAAATTCGACTTTATATTTCTACGTTGTTAAATTTCTTTGCCTACAGCGGCCCTCAGTAAACATAGTATGGTTACCTGAGAACTCTAGTCAGATCCTACACATTCGCAAAACATATGTGTTCTCAAACCCTTATAAAAGCAATTAGTTAATCCACTGTCTATCTCTTCTAGAAATAATATCTTATTTCTTCGGTTCGGCTAGTTGTTCCGAATTAAGAACATCAAATGCTTGAGATTTAAGATTTCTTTTAAATTCACTTCAAAGTGGGTAAAATGAAACCAACCAATCAACCTTGCCTTTGATTATGATTCTCCCCTGGCTACCATATTATTATTATTTTTATGTGAATCCTAACTAAGAAAGATTATAAACCTGCGTAATATATTATACCGTGAGTAGGGTGAGAAGTGGATAATCCGGGGACCTTTAGAAATCATACATGGAATTTTTTTTCAGCCCATTTCCTGCCTCTGATAGCAGGTTGGTGCCATGAAAATCATCAGCTATCATATTCGCAAATTCGAATTCCTCATGTGGATTCGAATCAGTAGTCCGCAGATTGAAGAAAAGAGAGAGAGGGGGGGGGGGAGAGAAGACATGATTTTATTAATAAGGTACGTCAATTTAATTCTTTAGGTAAAGGCCTATTCGCGGCATTGTGCAGATCGCACGATGCAGATACAAGCGTGTGTACTTCACAACAATACAAAAACCCAGTAAGCAATAATGGCTGACCAAGCCCTTTTATCACTTTAATAACATGTAAAAGTGATATTGTAACAGTGAAAGTGCCATTTCACTGTTACCTTTTTCTTAGTGATTTCAAATTAAGGATGGAAAAATCTGATTATTTGCCGCTCTTTATAGTCTAACCTTTAGAAAACCCATGATATTTGCTATGGGCAACTTCAACTATTCCCTGCGCTTTACGCAACAAACTCTTTTTAGTGTACTGGTTGATAAAACAGCCAACCAATAAACAACCGATGTTATGTTACTTTATGCTTTGTTTTCTAATATTGAAACTATTCATCCTTATTATACTGCTCTCTCTCTCTCTCTCTCTCTCTCTCTATGTCTCTCTCTCTCTCTCTCTCTCTCTCTCTCTCTGTTTCATTCTCTCTCTGTATACAAATAACTTGTATACAAATATGAAAGTCACGCTTCGCTGATTGCATGTGGCGTCTGTTAATTATTATTATACAATACTTACTATAATCAAGACTCATCGATGAATGCACTTTTATTTTAATTATTTTTTTTAATAGCGTATTCAACAATCCAGAAAAAAAAATTTTTTTTCAACGAATGATGAATTCATTAAAAAAGATAAACTTTTTATCATTTTAATGAATTTTAATTGTATAATAATAATTATTATAATTATAATAATAAAAATTATTATTATTACGTGACACCGCCACGGAATCCAAGGACTCGTGGCTGAAGGGCATTCTGCACACTACATAATCCACAATCCACACCACGTCATTCACCAATACACTATATCAGTGATGTCCGACCCTTTTTTAACACATTCGCGAAAATAGTTTCTGACATAAAATGTATTCACCACATGTAATCAAATATCAAATTATTTCTATTTCTGAAAGATATCTGTAATTTTTATATGAATGAATATCAAAGATAGTAATTGCTACAATAAAAATTATATTCATAATTTATGTTTTACGTTTTTTAAAAAATTTACGCAGAATTTTTTTATAACATATATTTACAGACGGAAATTTGCGACACATGAAGTACTGTATTACCAATTCGCCCGACCCTTGGCCTTTGCGCCACATGAGGCCAGAAGGCGATAGGGTTGGACACTAAATAATTCACTATCTATACACTGTGCCATGTATTGTCATGTATGAAATTTCAAATACTAACTGTATTTGAAATTTGAAATCTACTCACTGTGCTATCTGCCACTCATTAATTGTATCTGAAATATGAAATCTAAGATAAATTTTACTTATGGTGTCATCACATTCACTTAATATTTAACTAAACGTTTTCAGCTTACTAGAAAATTTCCATTTGTAGCATGGTTTTACACATATTAGCCAATGTTAAGCAATCCAGACTTCTATTTTCATAACAAATCGAAAAATATCTGATTACTGATATGTACAATGTGATGGTTTTAATAAATCATACTCGTATTTTCAATAATCTACATTATTCTTAGCTCTATGAGTCAATAATAAAGAATTTTTCATGTCTAAAAAGAGGGCACCGTTAGTACCTTTTATTGTCATTAATTTTTAAGTTGCCTTGTGAATAACAACTTAATATCCGAAGTGTTACATGATCTTGTGGTTTATCACATATCTGAAGACAAGAGAATATAAAACAACAACAAAACAAAAAAAAAAATTCAGCAGATTAGTTGGAAGGTGCCAAGCCTAAAACAAAAAATGAAAAAAAAAAAAAACGAGTAGGCTGTTACTTATTAGAACAAGGTTCTACGCTTGCCACCTACAATTACATCGTTTAGGGATGGGAAAATGGAGTAAGTCGAGGACTGTAATTCGTTGCCATAGCAATAAGATTCCCCTTGTCTGTCATATCATCCGGAAGGTATTAGCAGTGACATGACAATGGCTAAAGGCTGCGAGTGGACCAAAGGCTGCGATGGTCTTGGATTCCATGCGTAACTGCAGTGGATTAATTAGACGAGGTACACGAAAGAATAACAGCAGCCATTGCCCCCATGCAGTGAATACTTATACAAGAGAATGAAAAAAAAAAAAAAAATGAAAAACCATCCTTACGGTGACTCATGAATCAATGACAGCGTTATGAAAAAGTAGTGAAAATTTTATTGAATTTACAAGGTTAAACAGCAAACTTAATAAATAAACAGGGCAATATCATTAGAGTTTCCTGTTTATTCAGTGGACCATAAATTAACCTTTTTCATTTTTCAATCCAACAATGAAATATTGAAATTCCCACCCATATTATAATAACTAATAAAAATGCAACAGACTTGATTTAATTCAGTTTATTTTTTTAACGTCTTTTTACCGTATATAAAATCAAAGCCTCCTGGTCACTTCGCATTGTAAACCACTGATGATTCGGAAGCTAAACCAACCGTTCCCGACTTTATGTAGTGGAACCCCTTATTTTAGATACTTTTTCATTGCTTCACCATCCCTCCACTAAATAATTTTCAAATAACACTACGTCTAAGTATTTCATTAACCTAAAAGATATAAAAATAAGACTAAAGCATAAAAATTAATGCATTATGAATTAATTAATCCCATTTTAATTTATATAATTTGAAAATGTTTGAGGATACTGGGTAAATATTTTTCAGCACTAAGTTTATCGTATTGTGGTTCTTAACTTGCAAATTCTCAGATATAGCTTTGGAATTATGAGATGAGAGAAAAACAGTATAATGAAGTTAGCTACATATCACCTTCTGCCCACTTCCTTGACAGGACAACTCTCGAGCGTGGCACAATTGGCTATTGTCCAAAGATACACAAAATTTCAGAATCAATAACGTATTATTCTATTCTGTGAAAACTAGTAGGCGTTCTGCAGAGAATAGAAAGAAAAAAAACTTCAGTGAATGGAGAAAATATTAATTTTTATTAAGGTATATTTCTAGAACAGTTATGTTGCTTTATAGTTTGTAATATTATGTATCATATGCAATCTTGATTAAAATATTTTGTAGATAATGGTTCAGTCATAATTTATTAGGATTTTACATGAAACTTTTCATGGGATTCGGCGAAAAAGAAATATTTTTATGTAGCATTCCACAGTCTCAGAAGGTTGAAGAATGCTTTAAACAAACTCAGAGCACGGGACAGCAAGGTTCGACAGTTACGCCGCCTTCCATCTCGTAAAAAATCACACAGGTAACCAGGCTCCTTATGTGATTTAAGGAGGGAGTAATTATGTCTAAAATTCAGCTTTGTTAAAAGTAATGTTTGTAGAATTTTTATTTTTATTTTTTAAATCAGTTTCTCTGTTCCTTCTAAACTGGATAACGAGTAATACTGAAATAGTGCTTCCAGTTATGCTTGCATAATTTGCAACCAGTTTATACCTTTAAACCTGTTTACTGTTTTCCAATTTAGGTATAATAGAGAACATGTAACAGGTCGCTGCCTAATTGAGTAGTAACTAAACGGATATTACTTTCGTCATTACCTATTGGAAAGGTTTACTTAATAAGGCTTAGTCAGTAAGTTTCAGACAGTATAACTAAACAGTAATAAAGTTTATTTAATAAGGCTTAGTTGAGAAGTAAAAACGCTGAGAAAAACAGAAAAATCAACCTTAAAAATTAGCATAATTTACGAAGAGAACATACTCGCTTCATAACTTTAACTGCTATTGTTGCAATTTCAAAGAATCCATCCTATTTTCCGATGATGAGCGGGCGTTGTCTCATTCACGCCTCCAAGTGATTATATCTCACATATTCTGAGCAACTTCATTGCCCCGCTATTTTAATAGGTTTTGGTTTATTAGCTTTGTTTTCACCCGAATATTTAGCTAATGTTATATACTGAAATAATGTACTTAGTAATGGTCTATACAAGGTTATTTTAATAATCCATTAAACTGATTAGTTAGCATGACATTTGGTCGGAAAGTGGTGCAAATTATCTGAAAAACTATGTAATAGGCCACTAGTTTTGTTCATCCTGGGAGTAGTTTGCTCTCTCAGAATGAATTGGGGTGTGGGGGGGGATTTCATTTGGGATGGGTAAAAAAAGTGTAACGCAAAGTTACAGTGGAAACTGTTTGATATTGTCTTATTGTTCAATTAGGAACTTGTTCATACTGTATTCACGAAATCACTATAAATATGGATTCATTTATTATATAAATTCTCTACCTATTAAAATCCCTCCCAATTTTATATTTTCGCAACTGTATGAGAAAGTTTGAGACCATGAAATGAACTTAACCGAACTGAACTGCCTTCCATCTTGTAGTAACTTTTTTTTAATGCCTAAGTTGAATATGATATTATAATTAGCAAGAAATTGTGTTCTTGTTTTCATCCATTTTTTTTTTATCTTACTTTAAAGGAAATAATAAAAGCTGCAGCTGCAGTGACTCAGACGTATATTATATAAAACTAATATAATTTATTTTTAAACTAATGTAATATTACACACACACACACACACACAAATTTAAAAGAAAACATTCGGCTTTCATTTTCATATGATTTCATAATTTAGGGATTTAGGGCACATTCGTATGTGGTCTAATCGTAAATGTACACTGTCTTGACTTAGAATGCAGTCCGGTTTAGCTTCAGTCGAGTAGTCACTGTGATAGTCGGATTCGCTCTTTAATAGTGTCATTGAGTTTATGAAATATACTAAATAACCTTAGAAATTAATAGTTCTCAAGGAAGTCGGAAACATATTCGAAGCAAGAACTAGATTAACCACATATACCGGCCATTGAATTAGAAACCTTTATGCAGATACGAGATGTTCTCGTATGTAAACATCACTTATGCAGCGTATATGCAAAATACTTGGTCACGTGTGTCATCAGGTGTTCTAGGCAACTATTTCAGAATGCTACTGCTCAGTAATCGTCACCAGTATTGATCACAATGGGGAAACACAAAGGATCTTTCGGAGTTCGATAAACAGCGTATTGTGGGTGCTCATCTGACTGGAGCCACGATTTTGAAAACAGCAGAGCTGACTAGTTTCTCAAAAGGGTGAGATATCCCGGGTGTTTAATCAGTGGGAAAATAACCCACATTGCTTGTCTAAGAGTACTATCGTCCTAAGACAGTCTGTCAGGAACTAGATCGCCGTCGTCTGAGAAACCTTGTACTGACAAACAGAACTTCCTGTGTGTAGCAATTCATCCAAGCATTTAATGAAGGCAGTTCCAGATCCATATATCACCGAATTGTGCGCAGGGAACTGAAGAGGATCGGTACTGGCAGTCGCATGCTTATATGGAAACCATATTGATTTCTGCGAAGTTTCTAATTCATTGGCTGGTATGTGTAGTATGTGTACGATGTGCATAGTTAGTCGAGATTTCTCGAAGAATCTTTGGATGATTCATAAAACAATCGATGATATTTAAGATAGTTTCGAAATAATGTAAATGAGGCTTTTTTATGGGGAAACAAAGTGCAAGAAAAACATAAATACATCCGGATAAATAATCACTGGAGTAATTGAAAGTCTGTTTATTAACAATATGAAATCATTCTTACATATAAACGAACACGAGACAATCGGAATGAATGAAATTTCAGTATCAAATTCCGTTATATCCATCAATGATTCTGAGGGTAGAAATTCTTTCAAATGTTAATATATTTTTGAATTCGCTAAAAGAAAGAACGAAAAAAATTCAGAATGAAGAAGAAAACATCCGAAATGTTTTGGATCTGTAAATACAGATCCAAAACATTTCGGTTATTTGTTCTTTATCTGTTCTACCATTCTTCAATTTGTAATACTAAAAAAATGGGGGAAAAACTGAGAAACAATATACATGAATTGATACGAAATAAGAAAACCTTGTAATATAATAATAGTTATTCTGTAGTTAATGTGTGTTTCTGCAAAGATATCAACGAGCAACACTCACAAATCAAGTTTTAGTATTCATGGAGCGATGCGATGGTTATATTCAGTTATTAACACAAGAAAGAGATTATTCTAACGGGACATCGGACTTTTGTATCAATTCTGTCTCCTGTGCGACTAATCAATGGGATGTATCTACAGATGCAAACTTTGTGTCTATAGGTTTATTTTACACTGTAAAATAAACTGTATGAAATTACTCGCTTTAGCCAAACTTAATGATGCCAGTGAAGATTCCATCAGCACATTTAATTTCAGGAGAGAAAAACAAATGCTGGCCTTGCTGACCAGTGAATTCGAACCCACAACCAACAGGCTATGGGTTCGAATCGGAGATGAATTTCATCGCCCGGTGTGAGACACCGCTCCTGTTACTGGAGACCTCAAGTTGTTTGAAAAAGTTCTGTGGTTGGTCTCTAAAGAAGGATTTCTGGATCATATAAACGTTTTTTAAAAATACAAAAATAGTAAAATTCCTTAGCTCACGCACAGCACGAATGTACTACAGGTTTAGGGAAAGAAAAAAAATAAAGCGTGTGCAGATATTATTGTTCGTGCATCCCCTCTATCAGTCCCATCCCTCCAGATGCCATGGAAAACGATCCTATCTGCGGAGAAAGGAGAGATATAAGGTTTCTATATGAGAGTTTATACGACATTCCCCTTGTAGTCACTGCTCAAAAGAAATGTTTGAATCCATCTCAACTCAGCTCAGTCATCTTTATCGATGAAGAATCAGAACCCCCCCCCCCCCTTCTTTCTCTCTCTCTCTCTCAGTTAATTCGAAAATTATCTTCTTTTCCGGAGAACTAACGGCTGTCACTCACTTTCCACTAGTACAAAATATTAAAAACGGATCAATGATTTAGGGAAACTCTATTTCTCTCTAACTTAACTTGCACGTTTTCTGTATTCAGTTCTTCTTTGTATTAACATAAACGTATAAAATATATTACAGATATTCATTCCACAATGTCAAATAAAGTAATTTATGTTTGCAGTGTACAGGGATATCTTTGAAACTGCTTTTTATTTGTGCATTAAGCTGATTTCATGTGCTGCCTGTTCTTCTGATTTCATTATCAATGTAACATGTTTGTAGAATTGCGTCATACAGAGGAGATTACTTGTGTGACACAGGCTTGCTTCCATGCCTGCAGTACAACTGAATTTTATGACAAGTTCAATAGTTAGGATATACCGCGCGGTTAGCCTAGTGGCTTTGCGCTTCGCAACCATATGCCTGAGCAAGGAGTGTCCCAGGTTCGATTCCCGTTGTAGACGTGAGGAATTTGAGGATCTTCCTCAGGCATAGCCAAGTTAGCCGGTCTTGGGCGCGGTCAGTAGGTTTTTTTCCGCCAGTTTATTTGGCGTTTTTCATTCCGCAAACAGGCAAACCGGCCCCATGAACATACGCCTCTACAGTCAAAAATATATCCCCCCCCCCCCAGCGGCAGACCAGGCGACGGGTCGGTTGGGAGCAGTACTAACAAGAAGTCGCATCTAAAGTAACACGCGGACTCTGCATGGGAAGCGGGAATAACGCGTAGTAGAAAAAGAAGAGAATAGTTAGGATATAATGTACTCACTAGAGCCGGATTTCAGTTTCTAGTGTCCATAGTCACTATTTTATTTATTTTTATTTATATAGCTTTTACTCATTTACAAATACAATCATCATATGTTAATTACGCTACGATGTTCAGTAAAATTTATTAATTTAGGGATTATACATTTATAAGAATTTTTATAAGCGTAAAATAAGAAATACGTTTAATACACATTTAAAAGAATTTAAATATATTCTTAGAAAAGTTAAAAAAATATATATATATATAAATAATTATGATAAAATTAGCCGTATTTAAATATGTATTTTATAATATCTAAAAGAAAACATACGGCTCATAGGCAGTTCACTGCGGTTAAGCCGCTGCTTACAACTGACTTGTTTTTAACATGGTCTACACACTCAGTCAGCAAGAGCTCCTAAGAGGAAGGGGGAGTTACTTTTTCTGCTCCAAGCATTGTTAGCGTTTTCCAGGAAAGTGGGGATCATAAAACTAGTTCAGTTTCTTGGTTTCTGAACTGAAATGATGACACCATTGACTCGTTACCTGCTATTACACGTTAGAAATAATCGTTTATATCTTCCTGTTTATATATAACTTAGATTCTTCTCCATATATTTTTATATATCAAGCTCGTACACGACAGATCGCAAAACCTATAACACAATAGTGCTGTGTGTTAGTGGTTAAAGTCGGATAAATTTGAAGCTAATTGTGTATGAATGTTGACCAGCAGTTGCTCATGTTATTCCAAGCTTACACGGTGGAGAAATGATGGTGTCCGATTCAGTGGAGGACCGCCCATGAAAATTCCTATAGAAAAGGCAAAAATGTTTTTGTCTATTAAAAAAAATGGAGTCTCTCTCTTTCTATGGTGTGTGTGTGTGTGTGTGTGTGTGTGTGTGTGTGTGTGTGTGTGTGTGTGTGTGTGTGTGTGTGTGTGTGTGTGAGAGAGAGAGAGAGAGATTACATATTATTAAGTGGATTATCCTCTTCTGGATAATCAAGCATTTTAAGAAGAAATAGGTGACGAGGGTCACGGAATTTCGGTCGAGGGTCGCGGAAACCTTTCTACAAAGGTAGAAAGGTTTTTCTTCCAAGAAATAACTTGAGTTTTTTTGCAAAACAGACACACCAGAGAATAGTCACAATCGACAAATCAAGAAGAATATGGAGATAGAACTTACCGCACTATCGTAACTAGAATTAGGTTTCAATAATAACTAAACAGGACACCATGATGAGATTTGGTTATCCACCTCAATTCCTTACATGAAAGACAACCTTCTATCATGATACAGACCTTCAAAGAATCGAATGATTTTATAAGCTCTAAATGCCAAATTGAAACTAAGGCCTCACTCTTCACTATACATGGGAATCTTTCATATGATTATGTAAGCATATCGGATCCTCACAACGCTAGTAACTATCTAAAGCTATGCTTAACAATGAATTGCTTACATCTAAAACACATGATTCACTGGCTAATCTGTAAATAACATACTTGATTTTTTTTTTAAATAATTGTATTGAGAAATTTCTAGAGTTTTTATTACTGTATATATATATATATATATATATATATATATATATATATATATATATTCCTCTGCATTTTCGCTTCTCGACGGACCCGTGTTTCACTCAGGATTTCTCCATGAGTGCAGGTCACAAAGATGCTTCCAACGATCTCGATATTGAGCCTCTCTCTTCCATGTCATACCCATAGATTTCACTAGTGGATCTTCCCATCTTGTAGATGGTCTTCCTGGTTTTCTCTTTATTCTTGGTTGCCAGTTGAGTATTCTATATGTCCATCTGTTATCCCTGAATCTGGCTATGTGACCTGCCCATCTCAGCTTGCTTTCATATACTGCAGTTACCACATCTTTTATGCCTGATCTCTTTCTTAGTTCCGTGTTTCTAACATGTTCCATTCTGCTGATGTTACAAATCCTGCGTTCTATTGCACCCCGAGTTATTCTGAGAGTCTCTTCTTTTCTTGTCGTGTTCCATGTTTCTGATCCATATGTGAGTGATGATAGAATATCACTATTAAGTAGTTTTACCTTCGGAGAGATGTCACGATTTGGATCAGTAAGTGTTTCGTTTAGTCTGTTGAATGATAGCCATGCAGCTTTCTTTCTTTTTGCTAGTTCTTCAGATAAATCGCTATTCATTTTTATTGTTTGTCCTAAGTACTTGTATGAGTCAACTTGTTCTACAGGGATGTTATCAATACATAGGTGACTGTCACTTGTGTAGATGTTTTTGATCCATTTTGCTTTTTCTAGATTCATTTCTAAGCCTATTTTACTGCTGTTTGTGTATACTTTTTCACCCATTTCTTCTAGGTCTTTTGGGTTGTGGGATATCAGTACTAGATCATCGGCAAACATAAGAATTTGTAGCTTTTCACCATCTATGCTTATTCCTCCGTTTAGGTCTATTTTTTTCAGAATGTATTCTAAAGTGCTGGTAAATAGATTTGGGGAGATCACATCGCCTTGGCGGACCCCTCTCTTTATATCTATATTTATAAGTTGATCAAATAGGGTTATTTTTGTGGTCTGATTTTTGTTAATTTCTTTTATCATGTGGATATAAGTAGGATCCACATTTATTTCTAGTAAGGCACCGATGACTGCATTGTGTTCTATGGTATCAAATGCTTTTTTAAAATCAATAAAGAGGAAACATAGAGGGATTCGGTATTCTCTGCATTTTTCTGTTAGTTGTGAAATGACCTGGATATGATCTATTGTGGAGAAGACTCTTCTGAATCCTGCCTGCTCTCTGCTGGAGTTGTCTTCTAGAGTATTTTGGATTCTGTTCAGTATTACTCTGTTCATGATCTTATATATGTGAGAGAGTAGACAGATTGGACGATAGTTTTTTATGTCTTCCTTGTTCCCTTTTTTGAATAGAAGTATGGTTTTTGAGGTTTTCCATTCCTCTGGAATCTTTCTTTCTTTGAAGTACCACGTGTGAATCTGGCAGCCAAGGCTTTGAAAATAATTGCTCCACCTTGTTGGATTTCTTCAGCCTTAACATGATCAAGTCCTGAGGCTTTTCCTTGACTCATTTTCTTAAGGGCATGTTCTATTTCTTCTGAAAGTACATCTAGTATATTGCTTGTTTTTGGAATGATAGGTTCTGAAACTTGACACTTAGTTGCATAGAGATCATTATAAAAATTTTGCAGAATTTCTTCTATCCTTTTTCTATTAGTATATTTTTCTCCATTTTGATCCTGTAGAGCGATGGAATTGACTGTTTAAAATTTAAGTCTTTCTCTTTTTTTCAGGCTTGGTTTTGGTATCCGGAGAGTTCATCGAAAAACAGTTTACCGAAAGACAATTCATCGAAGGCAATTCATCGAACAACAATTCATCGAAAAAGCAATTCACCGAATAAACAATTCATCGAAAATCAGTTTATCGAACAACAATTAATCGAAAAAGCAATTCATCGAAAGACAATTCCCCGAAAAAGCAATTCACCGATGAGCAGTTAATCGAAAAGACAATTCATCGAAAAGACGAAAAAACGAAATTGTGATCGAAAAATCACAATTCATCGAAAATACAGTTCACCGAAAAATGAATTATAAGGCGTGTGGGGGCGAAGATGTGCGTGTAATTTTTTTTTTATTTTTTGGTTTGTTTTGGATTATTTTGAGAGGTATATATCTTTTTATTATCCTACTATTTATAACTACTATTTATTCTACTTCGTTCGGAAAGCGATTTTTTGGCGGGGCATACTGGTTGCAGTGAATGATATCCACTGAGGCGGGTATAGTTGAGATGTTAAAAGAACATTTCATAAAGGGATTTCATCCTCGTGAAATTTTTTAGCTCATATTCTAACCGTTGATGAAACATGGCTTCGTCACTATGACCCAGAGAACAAACAACAGCCAATGGAGTGGAGACACAAAGGTTCTCCATGGCCAAAGAAGTTTCGACCCAAATAGTCAGCAGGGAAAGTTCTTGCCATTGTCTTTTAGGATATGGATGGTTTAATCCTTACCTTACCTCAAGAAAGGTGAAACTGTTACAGCAGCTCTGAAGGAGTTGAAGGAGGTACTGAAGGAAAATCGGTTCGAGAAACTAAGCAGAGGCGTGTTGCTTTTGTAGGACAATGCACCTGCTTATGAAATCCAACAGACAATATACGACTTGGGATTTCAATATCTACCTCAAACACCATATTCACCAGGACTGGCCCCAGGGCCGACCCTAGAAATTTTGTCGCCATGTGCAGTAGCATATTTTTCCGCCCCTTCCCCTTAAAAAAAAACTCTTTTACTTAATTATTTATACACAAATATAAATATACGCAAAAGAAGAAATCCATCGGAATCAAATCGGGACTGCGCGGTGGCCACAAGCAGTGGGATACGCGTAGTCGCCATAATGTGGAATTGCTCCATCATGTTGGAAAATGAGGCCCTACACATTCTCAATCTGGGGAAACACAAATTTCTCTAGCATATTTAGGTATGCCACTCTCGTAATCGTCTCCTCGTGGAAAAAATGGCTCAACAATGCGATCATGCATGATCGCATTGTTGAGCCATATTTTCGAACCAACTCGAAAATTCCAAAACAGAAAAATCAACTTTAAGAAACATCTCATCTCTGGAAAATAGAAGACTACAAAAAAACTTGGCGTGAATGTATAAAAAAAAGTCCCCCATCCTAAACTTATTTTCTACAAAACTGCAGAAACCGAGAAGAGAAAAATTCTACAGCTCATTTAATGAAACTGCTGAAAAGGACGTCAGCACCCTACGTTTATCAAGGATGTCAAGCGCCTTTATCAGGGCGTTTAACCTGAAGGTGAGTTAGCCTGTCTCATACGAGGATGGAAGATTTTTCCTCTCTGAAACTTGTTTTTTTTCTTGCCGAAAAACAAGCGAACCGAATTCGAAAAACACGCAGGGATTTAAGGCCAGTTGCTTCTGCCTTAATTCAAAACAACTCAACCCAATTCCAATTTCCTTTAGCACTGTGTTTTCTAACTGTGATCTGCCGACCACTGGCATCCTTCAAAAGTCGAATAAGCTTCCAACCGCTAGTCATCTAAATATAACACCAGATGAGTATGCTTCTAAAAGGTTTACAGGTTTGTTTTTTAAGACTCTTCATTCATCATTCCTTATTTTATTATTTTCCTTTCCTAGAGAATATTTTAACCTTTTATTTATTTTTTAACACACTGCACCGATCACCTCCTCAAAACCTAGAAATATACTCACATATATACTCTTCAGTATTCTTAGCCTATTCCTTCCCTTATTAACTGCAATTACTTGCTTTCGAGTTATTCGGGAGATCAGTGCATGTGGCACTCCTGTCGTTGAGGAATAACAGAAACAGGAGTAAATAAGTGAAAAGTGATTGAAAAATCTTCAGGAATGAATTTTTTTCAAGTTTTCCAATATTTTTACTCTGAATTCCTGTATATTTTATTATTATATTGTTAAAAATATTTACATCAAAGAATCAATTTATTATTATTAGTAGTACTAGTAGTTGTAATATTAATGATTAATACTATTTTCCCTCATCCTCCTCAATATAATGATTGTTGGTATAGCACTGCTACTTTACTAAGGAATAATTACAGAACAATATCGATTCTTATTGTTTTTGTTGTCCGATTTGCCTATTTCCAGGAGGAAAAGCCTAGTCATCTCGGTATTAGGCCTACTAACTTACGTTCAGTAAATTTATTTAATTATTACATTTCTTAATGAAAAAATTTTATTTCGATTCCGTATTTGAAACTTTTACAAAAAAAATGTCGAACCCTTCCAGTTTTCAGTTCAGCTATATTCGGGGCTACAAAGAATAGTGTCGAAATTATGTATACAATAACTCGCAGACTTAGCAGAATTCGCAGAAGTTTTCAGAACAAGAAGCTGAATGCACGGTTCAGTTTTAGTTCGTAATGGATCACTTGTATCATGACATTTCCGTAAAGAAGTTCCTAAATGATATTAGCAATTTAGCTCTGGCTGGATGAAATTTAATGAAATTTTTAATTTCAATCGACTAGACTTATTGTGACAAAATTTGGTAGAACGAATTTCTTAGCCTATTCCTCCCCTTATTAACTGCAATTACATGTTTTCGAGGTTATTCGGAAGATAAGTGCATGTGGTGCTCCTGTCTTCTCTACAGATAAATCGCAATCTGCACAATGAAGCAGGATGTACACTTACATTAACTGCTCTAAAATGCAAGAAAATAATTATTATGTTTCAATGACCACTTAAATATGTTGTCTGTATCATGAGTAACGTTCCGCATTGTTACTGAAGATTTTTAAACAATACTTTGCAAGAAAAATGACTTTTCGATGAATTCTTTTATAATTCATCGAAAAATTTTCGATGAATTGCATTTTCGACGAATTGTCGTTCGATGAATTATCATTCGAGGAATTGGTCATTCGATGAATTGCCATTCGTTAAATTGTCGTTCGGCGAACTGCTTTTTCGATGAATTGCATTCGATGAATTGTCTTTCGATTAACTGTTTTTCGATGAATTTGCGTGTAACCCTTGGTTTTGCCTGCACTGCTTCTCTTAATTTTTGTATCCTGAAAGCTTTGTAGTCTTCTGGAATTCTTTTCCTTGGTAATTTACAGATAATTTTGTATTCTAGAAAATTTTCCTCAGATTTCTTCAGTTCTTTTCTCGTTTTTAGTAGTTCTAGAGTTTGAGGTGAGAGCCGTTCTCTTTTTTTTTTTTTTTGTTTCACAGGCATTTCTGATTTTTTCTTGCACTCGTTGAATTTATTAATAAAGTCAATGTAGTCATCATTTATGTAACAGTTTTTAATAGTCCATTCGATCTCTTCTATGTACTTCCTAAACTTGTGGTAGTCTATTTGTTTGGGTTGTCTTTTATGGTTTGATGTTGCCCTGATATGTTGTTCTTTTTTTGTGGTCTATTCTTATAATGGCTCTGAGGAGTCTGTGGTCAGAATCTATGTTGAAGTATGTTTCGCCTATTGTACCAACATTTTTTGCCAGTCTTTTATAGTCTGTTAAAATGTAGTCAATTTCATTTTTTGTGTCTCCATTCGGTGATTGCCAAGTCCATCTTCTTCCTAGGCGTTTGTTGAAAAAAGTGTTCATGATAAAGAGTTGTTCAGCTGCAGCAAATTCAGCTAATCTCTCTCTCCTCTTCTATTTCTTTCTCCTAGGCCATGTGGTCGTATAAACTTTTCATCTTCTTTTCCACATCCTATTTTAGCATTAAAGTCGCCACCAACGAATGTGTATGTTGACTTATAATTTAATTCCGGTTCAAGATTCATGTAAAAATTTTCTATTTCTTGATTATCAGCTACAGATGTTGGAGCATAGCAGGATATTAATTTTATTGTTATATTGTTCTCTATTCCAATTACGAATACACCTATTCTTTCAGATATGATGTTACAAGAAAGGGTCGACTTGGTAAGCTTAGATTTAACAATGAAATCCACTCCGCCTTGTTTGCCATTGTTTGAGGATGCTCTCTGAGGAGTATCTGTGAGCCATTGTACCATCTTGCTATCAGTTCTTTCAATCTTTTTGTTTCATTCACTAGCAGGATATCCAAGTTGATATTAGTTAGTTCTTTGATTAATAAATATATTCCGTAGTCTCTTGCCAAAGTTCAAGTATTGAGGGTACCGATTGTCATTTTCATAGATTTAAGAGGCGGCCTGTTTTCATCTGCGAGATTCTTAGCACCCCGGCACACTCGATGCCTTACCGCCGCTGTAGAAAGGTGAGTGTGGGTCGCGCAGGACTCGGGGCCGTTTCTGTTGTTGTAGTGGCATTTTTGCTGTGGTCGCATATATACTTCTCCTGAACAGGGTGCTGAAGTGTTTGCTAGAGCTCTGTTAGTGATGTTGGGTCCAGGTCCGATAGTGGTTAGCCCAACACCCCAGGGTGCACCACGGGAAGGTAGAGTTGGACTTTGCACCCCAAAGCTATTATAAAAAGCAAAATATGCAGAGGCTGACATTTAATAAAACATACGAGGGAATTATCATAATTATCATTTAGTTACTTTCTAATCAGTTTTCGTATGTTTCTCTGTAAATACAGGTAGTCCTCGACTTACGACGGGGTTCCGTTCCAACGTCTCCGTCGTAAGTCGATTCTGACGTAAGTCGAGAACTTTTTTTTTAAATTCTTGATTTGTTTGATTTCGGTTATATTTTCATAAATTAGGTTTCTATTTAACTTAAGACGGTTAAAAATATATAAACTTACATAAACATTTATAAATTATTTATTAGCACATATACATATAAATAAATAAATACAAAATTAAGAAAGAAAAATTTAATAAAAAATTACATAAACACATATCAAAAATGGTGCATTTTTGAAATTCCTTTAAATATTAGTTAACATAAACAAAAAATTATTAACGATGTCTTTAATTAAACAGGTGAGTTACTGTAAATCATTTGGACGATATATGGTTATTTCTCGCGATCGGGAGTAGCTTTTTTTAATCAGAAAATTGGTTAATGTTGTCTGTTGGTTTTTTTTCCCCTTTTCTTCTTCATGTATTTCGCGATAATATCTGACTGCTTCTCGAATTTGCTTTTCGACTTTGGCGAAGCGATCAGTGTCTTGATCCATATTTTCGAGCT
Source organism: Typopeltis vanoorti (assembly GCF_054136105.1). Lineage (NCBI taxonomy): Eukaryota > Metazoa > Arthropoda > Arachnida > Uropygi > Thelyphonidae > Typopeltis > Typopeltis vanoorti. Next base: position 93,314,383 of record NC_143554.1, read on the forward strand.
GAAGTCCTTGATTTAGTTTAGAAAATATTTCAGCTAATCCTTTTACAGTAAAATTTTTTAACGATTTCTCTTCTTCATCTTCCTCATTATTCCTTTCTTCTTCTACAATTCTTTCATTTCGGAAAATCAAGTCTTGATCAGTCAGTTCACCTTCTATATCGGAATATTGCTTTCTAGATTCAACAATTTCTTCATCAATTTGTTCTAACATATACTATGCTCATTGTACTCTTCGAGTGTCTCCTGCAGTAGTAACGTCTTCGAAATTCCTCTTCCTCGCATACATTGTTCCGATACTTCCTTCCATGAAGTTCCAATGTTCTGGATACATTGGTGAATATCGTAATTTTTCCAAAAATCGCGTAATGTTGTAGCATCGTTGTCCATTGCTGTTATTGCTTGAGAAAATGTAGTTTTAAGATAATATGTCTTGAATGTAGCAATCGAACCTTGATCCATAGGTTGAATCACAGCTGTTGTATTGGGCGGAAGATACATCACATTTATACTTCCATTCAAATCGCCGATGTGAAGAGGATGTCCTGGAGCATTGTCAAGCAGCAATAGAATTTTAAAAGGAATGCTTTTTCAAGACAGTAGACACGTACTTCTGGAATAAAACAATTTAAGAGCCAGTCTTCGAATAAAACAATTGTCATCCAAGCCTTAGGATTACTACTGTAGTAAACCGGCAATTTATTCTTTTCAATGTTTTTCAAAGCTCTGGGATTTTTTGAACGGTAAACAAGAAATGGTTTTAATTTAAAACCAGCAGCATTTCCTCCAAGAAGAAGCGTAACCCTATCTTTAAATAGCTTAAAACCAGGCGCCGATGTAGCTTCTCTGTGAATGTAAGTTCGTTCCGGCTTTCTTTTCCAGAACAGTCCGGTTTCAACTACGTTAAAAATCTGCTCTAGCAAATAGCCTTCATCTTTTATCATCTTTTTCAGATTTTTCTTGAAAATTTCGGCAGTTTCAAAATCGGAACTAGCAGCTTCTGTCGTTATTCGTATGTTATGTAAGTAAAATCGGCTTTTGAATCGATAAAACTAACATTTACCAGCGTTGAATGTATGCTCGCCGTATTCATCTTCTTGTTGTTTCCTAAAATTGTCAAGTACTGCGATGCGTATACAAAAGCAATGTGATATATGTATGTATATGCTGGCGGCAAAGTTAAATTAGAGAATTTTTAATAATAATTTTTGGCCGTCGTAAGTCGAGGACTATCTGTATAATAAAATTTATAAAAAGCAGTTAGTTGGCAGGAAAAATGTCAGTAGGTCTAATGGGTAAAGGAAGAATATAATGCTATTCTATGCCAAACAGCACACAATATCATCTTCATAAGCCTGATATTGTATTTCCTGATCATATAAAACGAATGACTACACGGGGGTTAAGCTGGATGCTTCCGTCAGTGGCCCGATTGAAATTCATGCAACGTAAATTTATCATGTGCCCACCGATACGAGCTATTGGTGTTTACTAAACAACGATAACGCATTACCCAGTAAAGCGATCAAGCAATGATCGCTCAGTAAACCACCACCACGTTATAACTGTCCCTTTTTCATCTGAAAGAACCTTGTATATTCCTTTAAGCCCCCTCGCCCTTTTTTTTTTTATCTCATCCAGATTTCGCTTTCCAGCTCAGATAATAATGGTCAAATTGTTGGAGGGAGGATCCAACACAGCTACTGGTATGATTTAATCAAACAGTGAAGAACTTCCCAATTTCATGTCGGGGGGATGTAAATCATTTGCTTTTAAATTGAATTCATCTATAGTACATGTACGAGTATTTTCTGAAATCAGTTCAGCGTCATTGAAACATCAAAGAGACCTGTTTAATACATGCAGAAAACAAGATTTATTGCTCATTGTTTTGGTGTTTCTTAGAAGAGCGTGTTCAGAGAGAGAGAGAGAGAATGTTCTAAGGAATGGTAACAATATTTAAAATGCGAAATATGTCATGTACGAGGTGTTTCCATCTCGACTCTAGGTCACAGCTGTAAGCAAGAGAACACACTATTAGAGTTTAAAACACTGGTAGACATCTAATTTAGGTATTATCATCATCACATAAATGACTAGGGAAGGTTTATGGTAATTACGTCCCTAAACCTGGATATCGGAATGTATACAGTCTGAGCAATTTAAATTTGTACAGCAAAGAAGTGTTTCTCGCTCTTCATAGAGATGGAAATTTGAATATTGAGCAGTTCAATAAGAGTCAGTCGAATTTTGACAAGATAAAGGGATCAAACACAGTCCCTTATATTAGAGGGAAAATATGTGTGCGTTCGTAGAATCATTTTGCCTGTTTTGCTAGCGTTTCCTTTTGTCGCTAGATTTGTTTCTCAACAAATCTGGCGACAAAAGGAATACAGATACTGTGACGAACGTCTTAGCGGTTTTTTCCCCTCAGTTCCATGGAAACTCCTAGATTAGCGGTTTTCAAAGTGAGTGGCACGAATCCTTTGCAAGTATGGATGTCAATGGAAGAAGTAATGTTCAAGTACGTAAGTTCCAGTAAACATTATTTGAAAATTAGTATTATATACAATGTCTGCTTTAGTATAATAAACATTATTCGTAATAGCTCTCTGGCATTTAATCATGAATAAACAAAATATTTAAATTCAAATATCCGTTTGCAAGATGGAATATACACATAGTACTGATGTCCTATACGTTTTACAACTTTTCGTGTGGATTTGATATAACTCGGGTATGTTCGATTGCATCCGTAGCGCAAATGGAAGAACGATTAGAAATTGATCTGGTTTCGATTCTCTCGTCATCTCGATATCGACTTTTTGTAAACGCAAGTAAGTTAGCCGGTCTCATACAGAAGTAGCAGGATATTTCCTTACCTCGAGTTTTCTCTCAGTTTTTGTACAACACAGAATAAGTGCAAAACCCTTACAGCAGAGATGAGTATTTACATTTTACAATAAAATTAAGATTCACCATATCTTATTTTCAATGCAATTTTACTGACACTTCCTGCTATTTATACGCACTGACAACTCTTAATGGGAATTTTCAAGTTTATCGCGATATTAGAAATATTGCCTTAAAAATAGTTCCATTGATCACACGAAATATCCACATAATCTTGAATGCTATAGACTACAAATACAAATGCGATTATTGTTGCAATCTGTGTTATTCGAAACGCGATATCATAAATTAGAAAAAAAAAAAAATTAATACGCATCCCACCCACTAAAGGTTGACAACCTATAGTACATTTAATACCATGAGTGAGAGAGTTAGATAATCCGAGAAGCATCTCTAGAAACCAAACAAAATTTTTCAAGCCACTTCAGATCCCTCATTAAGTAGGATAGTGGCCATATGTTTTATTTATATATTTTAACGAAACCTTAGTCATGAAATATTTAAATATTAAATAAATAGTATTAATATATTAAATATAATTATATTAGATATTGAATAAATAAATGATTTATTACTATAATTATTTGATAAAATTATTTTTAAATAATAAAGGGGAAGGGAATTAATATATTCCCAATTCATAAATTATGGAAACCTTAGCTTCGATTCTTTATTTTTGACTATTCAGTTTTTCTTCTTTAACTACTTAATGCATTACATGAAGGATATTAAAATCTACGCGAGCAATGAATTCATAGCCTAAAACCATACTTAAGATTGCTCCTATTTCAAAATTTCTAAACTACTTCCGAACAAGACAAACGCAAACAGTGTAGCGTATTTATTAATTAAATATATGGAGACTGTAATTAACTGAAACCCTTCTCTGCTACCTACATTCGACAATTAGTATACAGATGATCAGACAAATTAAAAAAAAAATCATATCAATTAAAGTAATCGATATGGGTAGGCAAGAGGAACATTTTGCCTAGGCGCCAACTGTTAAAAAAAAAAAAAAAGTAACATATTATAAAAATAATACGAAACGCAAAATGCCGATTTTTTAAAATAATTAATTTAAAACCCAATCATTTTCATAAATGTGATTTAAAAGAACGCCCCGATTTCTTTTTGTTTTCAGGATGTTTTTTTCTAAGCGTTTCTTTTTGTTTTCTAAGCGTCGAATCTGATAATAATTGCACAATTGAAAGGCCGCTAAAATCAATAAAAAATCACTAGCAATTGAGTACGTTCAATAAATGATAAGTATGCAGCGGCATATACGATTATTTTTAGTAGTAGCAGAATGCTCACTTTATCGAGAGAATCAATCACACATATGTGTACTTCTTTCCATATCATTAGTACACATATGTCTACTAATGATATGGAAAGAAACTCCGTGTGAGATCGGAGCCAAAACGGCAACGCTCCCTTGTAATTTCCAGAAATTCTAAGGAAGTCAGAGGTAACTGGTATATTGCTCTAATCTCATCAATGACCGTTGGGAAAGTCAATAATCTACTACTATGTTGAACAAAGAGAAGTAAATTGAGCAAGACGTTTCCTCCTCCTTCGCTCAATCAGTTTCCTGTTGACAGCTGCAGGAGTTAATTTCTGTGTTTTCTCTGCAAATTGAATTCCACGCCTCTTCCTTAACAGTCTTGGGTCAGGTTACGAAGGTCGAAACAGTTTTCTTAATGGGCAGTGTATCTTAACCATTTGTAGGAATTCCTAGATAACCCAGTCGAGTTGGTTCCATAAAGACTGGCCACTGCAGTTCATCTCAAAGTATAGTATGTGTGGGTGTTTACGCATGCGCGGCATCTCCCAGTTTCCATGAGGTCTTCCCAGCGCATGTGCACATTTATATCACACTAAATGAGCTATGACACTCACAATATTCGAAAATTTTGTTCCGCCACCACAAGACTGCTACGTAAGTTCATATTACATTATAGATGGAAATATATTTATTCTGCTATTTCTCACCAGCGAATTTGTATTATCAACAAATAAAGTACTCTGTTCATAACTTTAGTGAAGTAAAAACTCAATCTCGATAGTACAAAAAAGTGGTTTGTACCTTGACCACGTCCATTTTTAATCTACAAAAAAATTGTTATACATAATTTTTAACCAAAAGTGTTTCATGTTAATGTACTTTTTACTGCAGTTCTCGTGCAATGAACAAAATTCACAGATATCAGAAATTCTGAACTCAAATTTACCAAATTAATAAATACAGTAAGCCTATAAAGTATATTATTTTAATGAACAGTGTGACATTACCATCTTGCTTATCGGAAGCTTGAAGTCGCATAAAAAAAGAATTTAGTAAGCACGTGTTTAAACCGGCTTTATCAGTCGACCGTATACATACAACTTCCATTTTTCAGGAGACAAATTTCATTGAAATTTGCTATTTAGGATAAGACGTATTAAAATTGTTTCAGCTCACAATTTTGGTTTAAATTCAACAATTTTTAAGTAAAACTAAAAACTATACAAAATTGTATGCTGCAAATGGCAGCGAACCGGACTCTAGTACATAAACAACCGAAAACGGTTCTAGGATTGGCTGGCATTGTAAAACAGACAATTAGGACATGAAACCGGTATATTATCTGTTAATTGCGTGTTTTACACGGAAGTTCCAGGGTCAAATTGCTGCGATAATAAACGAATATCTCGCTGGACAGAATGTTGCTTATAAACAGATCTTTTTCACGATTTCTCTACTCGTTTCCATTCCTGTTTTCTTACAAAGATTTTAAACGCTCGTTCACTAACATTTTTTTGCGCTAATTACGATCCATTTTACACGTAATAAATGTAATGATTACAATATTACCAGACACAACTGTACGTTAATTGTATCAGTAAGCTGTAAAAATATGCCATTAAAAAGATGAATAAAGGTTATTTAGAACAAATAATTTACATTAAAATTTTCTGCGAAGCTGATAAAGTCTATAAATGAGACATATGAAATGCTATTACATCAAACGTATTAGAAAGAACAAATGTCAACACGAATGACGTCATTGACGATGCAGGAGCAATTTCCAACCCTCCTTTACTTAGGACAGAGGAATATATTGAGAAAGTGAGAAATTTGGTTCACTGGGACGCAATTTAATCTATTTAAACTATACAATTAACAGCAGAGATTTAAATAAAAGAGTAGTGGACTCATTTGAGTAGAAATGTTTTTTAAAAAAAAGTTTACGTAAAGCATTTCAGAAGACAGCACAAGTTTTACATGCAGCTCTACAAGTGCCAGCTATTTCCATAACCGAAGAATATTCAACAGAAATAGTGAAGGCTTGAAGGAAATTAACACAAGAAGTATTCAGTTTGCTTTCGAACGCATAGAGTCTCTTAAGTGAGTCGCTTTCCAAGATGACTGTTTCGAAGAAAGCTTAATTAGAATGTACGTCTATTATTTCTATGAATATCTATTATTTTTGATTTTATATCCCCAGCTGATAAATTACTATCTTATTTAAATATATTTATCTTTATCTCTCTGTTTCTATCTCACTCAGTGTGCGCACCTAAGGGATAATTCCGGCATGACGAAATAGCTTGGTCGGGATATGTTTTAACTGAAAATCTAAAGTTCTTTGTTTTGATACTGGGTTTCGAACATTGCATTTCTACATATTTCCTCTTCGTGTAGTCTAAAACTTACTATCTTATTTAAATTACTCTCCCTTTCTCTCTCTCTCTCACACACACACACATACACACGAGAGGATGAGGATGTAGACTAGCAATGCATAAAGGTGCTTGAGAGAAAATAGGAAGTAAGATAGGTCGAAAAAATAGCTCCATTGGGAAATACCCGCTGTTACTGTGCACAGTTTGAAAGCTCTATTTTGTAGTTTTGGGAGGAAAGAAATTAACTTGGATGTATGTTAAAAATGCTAGGGTGCGATCCTGTTTTTCAACAATGAATTTTTGCTTTAACTGTTTACTAATCGAAATGATCTCTCTCTCTCTCTCTCTCTCTTATATGTGCATTATAAGAGATGCAATCAGAGAATAATATTCTAGAGCTCTATTATTATGCATCCAGTATATATTATCTTTGACTCAAATTATTTTATCTCTTTCTTTCATTTTTATAAATGCAGACATAAACTGAGGACTTAAAATCAATCGAAGATCAAATGAGAGCAAAGAAATAATGAATATAGGAGTTACCAGGAGAATTCTAGCTGCTAACAAACTATTTCTTTCCGACAGATCTCTCCACCGATACATGGTGAGTTAGTATCCCAAAACAGCAATACCTCAGGATTTAAGTGACAGTGCTCTTACTGTATTTTTATAGGAAACTATTAGAATATTATTGCTATTATCTTAAATCAGACCGAATTCATTTAGGTGTCTTATCTGACCTAATAAGGCCCATTTTCCTACTTTTAATAACTTCTTTATTTATTTAATGTTTGGTACTTAAGTTTATACATTTTAAGTTATTTTTCCCTTACCATAAAACAGTTTGTCTTATATTATTTAACTTTAGCTAGTTTTCTTGCAGTATGATACTAAAGAGGAAAACAAGAGACAATCTCTGAGGGCTGAGTAAGACTGCAAGTCATCAAGGAAGCGAAAAGTATATTTTACAAAGAGAGTAAAACGCCAGAGAACGAGAGAGAGAGAGAGAGAGTAAGACTGCAAGTCATCAAGGAAGCGAAAAGTATATTTTACAAAGAGAGTAAAACGCCAGAGAACGAGAGAGAGAGAGAGAGAGAGAGAGAGGTGAGAAGAGTTCAAGCCACTCTCCTCTCCAAAAATATTAAATCATTTATTATAAAATAAATCTTACAAGAAAATAAAATCTTTGTCTCCTTAACTCCACACTTATTCCAAATGGCTACTCCACCCCATCTTCAGGTCCTAGCAGTAAGCACACTGACTAGGAATGAATTTGAAGAGAGACGTAAAGCATAATGAAATCTCGCATGGACCGCCCATGATGAATCCTAGAACTTCGTGGAGATTTGGGAATAATAATAAATGTTCGATGCTACTTCTTATCCTAGAATCTTTCTCGAGGAATGAAAATAAAACAATATACAAATAAGAAAATTCTACAGATACGAAATAACATATGAAGTTAACGAAAATCACTTCTGTATTAGAACATAAAAGGAGGGCGTCAATAATCAAAACAAGTTTGAACTTCCTCATTGTGGTATTCGAACTGTGATTAAGCGATAGTGATCTTCCTTATCTACCGTAAACATTCGAAGGCCGATAAATAGTTCCTCCGTTATAGAAAAAAAATGTATCTTAGCCTAAAATGCTACAAGAGAGAATAATTTCAGTGATTTTTCGTTGAAGTGATCAAATAGAGAAATCTGACTCTAACGAAGTTGTATCTCTTTCTTTAAACGCACATCGACTAACAGCCCATCACTTTGTAGCAGACCCAGAGCTGTAACCCGAAAATGTACTAATTACCATGGTAACCACGGCATGTCACTGTCTGGTGCGTATTCACACATGCGGTGATTATTTTAGTGCCATCCCTTGCTGCGGCAATTAGGAAAGTCTCCGGTTCCATCCCCACCCCATCTCTTGAGCTTCGGGATTAGGAGAAAGAAGGAACAAGAGCGTGCTCGTAGTCCAAGTACCCTAATCAGCCTCTAAAAAGAAGGGAGGCGCCGAATGATCACGTCCAAATTTTTCTTTCTTGCTTTTTGATGCTCTCTCTCTCTCTCTCTCTCTCTCATTTTGAGCTTAATCAGACATTTACGCTATACTGCAACTGTTGACAGTTGACAACATAAAGAGTGGTATTTTTCTATTTCTTGGTGCTAATTTCGAGTGAAACAAACTTTCTTTGAATTACACATGCACCATGTATGCATTTTTTTTTATTTATTTTTTATTTGATGAATGTGAAATTAGTAGAACAAATTCTAGTTACTGAGCATAACAGATTGTTGCGTGTTCGATTTTCACTGCTTCCGCTGACGGAAATTTTATGATGAATTTCCTGATCGGCCTCTAATCTCAGGATGCAATAGTACGTTTTTTTCTTTAGATTGATTAATATTTTAGCTTTCTCCTAGAAAAGGGAGAAACTAATTACTGTATGCACATCAGTTTTAGAACAGCATAAGCACAGCAGTCACATACACAAATACACCTTCTAGCAGGAAAGCTCCAATTATTACCAATAGATACCTACTCAGAATATTCGAGATCAAACTACAGAAAAAATATGACTTGGTTCATATGTGTAATAAGTATACAAAAAAATCTTTGAAAAGGAAGATAAAGTGATACAGTTAATATTTAATAAAGCAAAGAATGCTACATTTACTGAGAGAGCACGACAATGCTTGCTTATTCACATCTAAGAGAATATATGGTAAAAATAACGATTGTTTTTTATCATGGTTTCTTCATAAAAAGTTGAACAAAGTGGCAAGAGTTTAGCAGTTCACTTTTTACAGATAGTGAATAATTTGATTTTAAAATCAAATTTGATTTTAAAATATTGAATATCAACTTAGTAGGAGGGAAAATGGTGTTTTAAGACTTTTTTTTTTTTAATTTCACCTTTTTTTTTTTAAGTTTTTACTTGAAGTCAAAAGACGAAGGGAATTTTCTATTGGTCGGAAAAAAGTTCTCTATAGCCTAATGCCTTCTAGAGAAATTGGGAGACTTCGTTTACTAATCCAAGTGATTTGGTTATGGATTAAACCTCCAGAATTACACTATCTCCTTTTCTGGCATCAGTTCCGCTAATAAAGGTAATAATGGACAATACTGCACTTCTAATGCTATAATAATAGCTTCAGAACTCAGCTGCAAATACTACTTCAGAATGTGTTCTGTGATTGGTGTAATATGGAAGCAGCAGCTACTGCATAAATGTGTAATCAATTTTGATCTTAAATATCACTTAAAAATTTGTAAATAAAATTAGTAGTACAGGTGCAATGGAAACACGACGTTTTATACTGTATATAAGGAACTATTTGTTCTCTATCCATAATAATTATGAAAACATTTTTTTTCCTATTTGCAAATCCACTGAACGGTCTTTGATTCCTTTTATTAGAACCTTACTAAGTTCCTTGTCACTTTTCTGTTCCTCTTCTCTCACTAACACCGTGTTAATGCATTACAGATCGTAACCTCTCCTCTCATATGTGTAACTGATATTTATGAACGAATAATACAGACTTAATTAATTAATTTATTTATGAAAGCAAACTATTTATTTAGTTATTTCGCTTTCTTGATCTATGATTCTATGCATATTATAAATTTTTGTTTAAAGCAACAGTTACTTTGGGTCGTGGTTTTTGCGAAATAATATTCAGTAGGATTTTGGTAAATAGAAGAAACTGCATTAAAGTAAAATATTTAAAATTAATAAGTCAATTTTGGTTTAACTAGAGAGAGAGAGAGGGGGGGGGGGAGAGGAAGTGATCTTACCTCCTGCTTCATTTGCAAGAGGAAGAGTCTCTCTCTCTCTCTCTCTCTCTCTCTCTCTTCCTCTCTCTATCAAAAAAAAAAAAAATTGCAACGACTTGTTTAATCATTTAACTTTATTTTCATTATAATATCACTTAGAGTATTTCGCATATACTGTTACATTATTATTATATTGTTTTGTCGTTCACTCTTTTATATTTTCATAAGTTTTCACATTGCTTTTCGCAAAAAGTGCTGGCATTCTCAGTTCAACAGAATCCTATCTCTAATACTGGTATCACTGCTTGCCAACAATTTGATCCATACTAAAATTCTTAGTAAGAACAATGAATAAAGCTCAAGAGTCGCTCTCACTAGTTAACTGGTCATTTTTATATATCGTGAAATTACAGTAGCACCGTTGCACGTTACCAACTAGTTTTTTAAGATAAATAAATATATAAATCATCCAACGGAAGCAGACAGAACTTCTTCAGTCAATGATAAATTAGGTTCGTGGCTACTGCCAATTTGTGAACTTATCATTGACTACAGTACAGAACATCACTACAGCCACCTCATGTTTCTAAACCTAACATCACTGTCTGAAATAACGTAAGTTCTATAGTCAATTTTTGAGTAGTACGTTAAAATCAAAAGTTTCCGGGGAATCTCTACTTGCGCCAAATATTACTGTAATTAGCTCGATGTTTCAGGCTGAAACAAGGCCTAGTAAAAGTCGTTACTTTATTCGGCGACTAGACACGAACCTACCTAATCGTCTTTCCTGAAGAAATGATCATAAGCTGCCTTCTGACTGCATAGTTTATGGACATTATCATAACGTTTAAGATGTAACCTAATAAGTATTCCGAAAATTGTGAAAAATATATTAAATGAAATATTAAATTAAACATCGATGGCATAACAGTAACAAACGAAAATTTATAATTTCAATATGCATCGGAATCGGTCTAATATCATGTCTATTCCTGATAGCAAACTGTAGCGGAAAATACTGTAAGCAATCTCTGCGAAGAGATTATATGATTATCATTATTATTATACAGGTATCTCCATGGAGTCAGAAAACTAATTCCGTCCATTCACCACTCTCCAAGCAAAAAATCTAGTCCTAACACCCTTGCTAACCACACGCTTACACAACTTCCACTGGTGATCCCTTGTTCTCTCCCTTCTTGTCATATACTGAATAAAAGTCTTCAATGTCACTATAAAACCCCTTTAATAACTTCAATGCTTCTATCATGACTCCCGTTTTTCGCCTGTCAGCTAATTTTTGAAACCCACAGATCGTCAATCTATTCTCATAGAGAGCATTCCACAGACCTACACAATCTTTGTCACTCGTCTCCGGATCCTCTCCACTACGGAATCCGGGAGTCCAGATATGTGGCCAGTAGTCCAGATGTGGTCTTATTTAAGTCTTATGTGAGAACAATAAACTCTCTATCCTTGCCTGCATTACAGTACTAGTCTAAAGAAGATTAATAAATGAATAGTGACATTCGCTCGATGCCAATTACCATAATTTCACATACACTTGCATTCGTGACAGAAACATCATATTGGATAAATAACTTGCTTAATTAGTTGCTTATTCTGCCCATATGGATTAATATACTAATTTGCTAAATTTCGAGTATGATTCAGATGGCATAAGTACTGAAATAGAAAGTGGACTGTGTTCCTGTTTGTCCTCTTTGTATTTAGTTTAAAAAGTAAGTTACTAAAAGTTAACTAAAATGCGAACTTAAGTAACATACGTGAGAATTATTCAGTTTAGTTTTATTTATTTATTACTAGTTCAGCGTGTATTATAGAAATGTGGTGATTTTCTTCCTTAGATGAGCTTGTCCTTGCTTAGCATTAACTGTTGTGAGAAAGAAAAAAAAAAAACATGGTATAATAGTATAACCAGATAATATAAAATCTTATATAAGAATCCAGGATAATATTCTACGAAGGATAATCAAGAGAAACCGTTACTTTTTTTTTTTTTTTTAACATAGCCGTTCCATGTCATTCCTGCTCTTGGTAGATGGAACCACAAAAGATGAGGATAAGAAATAGAAGAGGTTCTGCCATGTCACTTGTCTGGAAATAATTGTCGCTATAATGGAAATAATTTTTTCCTCCCCCCCCCCATTTCATTTCATTTCATTTCATTATGCAAATTTTTCCTCCTGCAAGGCAAATCAAACCGTAAATATGTAACTAGCCGAGCTCATTGTTAATAGATTAACTGTTCTAATCTGGCATTTTTTTTTCTTGAAATACCAACACTTTAGCTAACAGGCTCAATACAACGACATCGTATCTTCGTTATTTTTTTTTCATCTTTTTCCTTAAAATTTTTTTACCATATTACTGCTAAAATGAAAACGTAAGTCAGCCAAGAATGTAATGACAACTGATTATTAGCAGTTAAATATTATAAGTTTAATAACGACTATTATTCATACCAATAAAAAGCCACCTGTATTTCATACTTTCATAGAGAGAATTTACACAATTATTCTACGAATTAAAACATTTCTTTAAAATTGCATTTAAATTTATTTTAAATTATTATTTTCGATCTGGTGAAGCAGGTTACAGATATTGTAAACATTTTCTTCTGCTGAGTTGGTTGGTTACTTAATAATATAAGAAATTAATTTAAAAAAAATGAAAACTTCTGCATACTTTTCCCATCTCAAAAACGAGCGTATTCTCTCATACTATGGCGTCGCATTGTATTATTATTCGATGTCCTTTCACCCACTACGAAATTCCCCGACAATTACAACCACTTAATTCTTTATGTATACTGGGTAACCACCCCCATCGAGTCTAAAGGCTCATCGACGTATGTCCATTCCTTGCTACTCTAGTAGCTGCTTTTAGTCTCCTATCTAGGTAGTCCAGAAGAGGGATGTCAATAGACAAGGACTTCTACGCCGTAACCCTCACCGAACAAGCGGCATTAATGGGAAAGTTGGGGCGAGAGAGCTAACACGTTACTAAGTAAACAGCGTAGCTACTTGATGATGAGAAGACACTTCGCTAAATAAACAAGTGGAGTACTATGATAACGAGTGACTTGTCACCTCCACCAGAGGGCCGTCCGTAAATTCTCGACCCACGACTATCACGAAATATCAGGCGGACGCTAAACAAGTATCTCGAGAATAAATAGATAAAAACTCGCAGTTCATCGTCTCATATTGTCTGTCGAATGGTTGCGAAAATAATGTACCGATTTCTTATCGCTATGTTATTTCAATAAATTTTGCTACCTTCACGCTGTATTCCGATTTTCTCATTCTCATATTTCAAAACTATTCATCCAGTTCTTTTCATACTTTGCATATAGTGAAGTAGTAATTAAGCAAGTCGTCAATATTTTCTATAAATTCAACAGGAAGGAATTAAACAAAGTACTCGTATGTATACATTCAGTGTATTGTCGAAATTATGATTAAGCATTTTTGTGTACGTTTTCGCAATAACTGCACCACCTATGAATCATGTTAGAAACATAAGCAATGGAAAATGCACAGCGAAAAAAAAAAATTGTATGACACTCGAAATGCAAAATGCAGATATTTGCTGGCTGATGTTTAATATCCTTTAGTGACTTACACGATGATATTTGTTTAATTATGGGTTGTAAATCTATAGTATTAGCACCATGGACAGATTAACGGCTGGATAATCAAAGAGACCAAATATGGAACTTCGTCAAGACACTTCGAGTCTCCAAAATGGTGCTGATCTCACAACAGATGATGACATTAATCTCATCACCCAAAGACATCCAGTGACATCACGCCCGCAGTGGGATTCGAAGCCCCTCCCCCTCTCTATTGGTTGAGGAATAGGGATGCTACCACTCTGAAAATCAGGCCATTTCAAGATATGCCAAGAAGCTCTAGCAGAATTCATTGGGACCGATATGGAGACAATATTCATAGTTTCCGTTTATGTAATTATTAAACTCCAAAAGATGTGTACACAAAAATTGCATCGTTTTGGTACACTGTATTTACAGGGTATCCCAAAATTCACGCAAGAAGTAATTTTGATAGAAAACACAGGTTTTTAATTAAAAATTGTAATTTCTTATTGATTCATAAAGTATACAGTATAGGGTTATGCATGGAATAGCATATCGGGTAAATGGCCTCCACGGCTTTGCTGGAACATACGCACTCTTTTGTCGAAATTTTCCATGACCGTTTTACAGAAATGTGGCTGAATTTCGTTGATACAGCGCTCAATTTCCTCCTTCAAGGCGTGGGTGGTCGTGGGCTTGTTGGCATAAACCTTAGACTTCAAAAGACCCCAAAGAAAAAAAGTCCAACGGCGTTAAGTCACATGATCTGGGCGGCCAATTCTGATCACCAAAACGGGAAATTACACGACCAGGAAATGACTCATGCAGTAATTGAATTGTTCCTCGGGCTGTATGGCATGTGGCACCGTCTTGTTGAAACCACATGTCTTCCACATCCATATCTTGCAATTTAGGCACAAAAAAATAGATTATCATGACGCGATAGCGAGCGTCTTTTGAAGTCTAAGGTTTGTGCCAACAAGCCCACGACCACCCACGCCTTGAAGGAGGAAATTGAGCGCTGTATCAACGAAATTCAGCCACATTTCTGTAAAACGGTCATGGAAAATTTCGACAAAAGAGTGCGTATGTTCCAGCAAAGCCGTGGAGGCCATTTATCCGATATGCTATTCCATGCATAACCCTATACTGTATACTTTATGAATCAATAAGAAATTACAATTTTTAATTAAAAACCTTTGTTTTCTATCAAAATTACTTCTTGCATGAATTTTGGGATACCCTGTAAATACAGTGTACCAAAACGATGCAATTTTTGTGTACACATCTTTTGGAGTTTAATAATTACATAAACGGAAACTATGAATATTGTCTCCATATCGGTCCCAATGAATTCTGCTAGAGCTTCTTGGCATATCTTGAAATGGCCTGATTTTCAGAGTGGTAGCATCCCTATTCCTCAACCAATAGCCACATTTCTGTAAAACGGTCATTTTCCATGACCGTTTTACAGAAATGTGGCTGAATTTCGTTGATACAGCGCTCAATTTCCTCCTTCAAGGCGTGGGTGGTCGTGGGCTTGTTGGCATAAACCTTAGACTTCAAAAGACCCCAAAGAAAAAAAGTCCAACGGCGTTAAGTCACATGATCTGGGCGGCCAATTCTGATCACCAAAACGGGAAATTACACGACCAGGAAATGACTCATGCAGTAATTGAATTGTTCCTCGGGCTGTATGGCATGTGGCACCGTCTTGTTGAAACCACATGTCTTCCACATCCATATCTTGCAATTTAGGCACAAAAAAATAGATTATCATGACGCGATAGCGAGCACCATTAACTGTTATTGCCTTACCAGCCGCATTTTCGAAGAAAAATGGAGCGATGATGCCTCCAGCCCAAAATCCGCACCAAATAGTGACACGTTGTGGATGCATTTGTTTCTCAACAATCACTCGTGGATTTTCTGAACCCCAAATGCGACAATTTTGTCGATTAACGAAGCCATTAAGATGAAAATGAGCCTCATCGCTGAAGATGATTTTGTTCGAAAAATAAGCATCCACTTGTTGTTGTTCCATAATCCATTCAACGAACTCTCTTCGCTGTGTGTGATCAGTAGGCTTCAGTTCTTGAGTCAATTGAACTTTGTAAGCATAAAGATGCAAATCTTTCGTGAGAATACGCTGTAGAGAGCTTCTCGAAATGCCCAATTCAAGACCACGGTGCCGAATTGATGTTCCTGGACTCTCAGCAACACTCTCACGAACTGCTTCGATGTTTTCTGTTGAACGCCTTGTTGAAGGACGGCCAGAGTGTATAAGATCACTAATTGATCCAGTTTCCTTGAATTTTTTAATTAATCTTTTCACAGTCGATGAAGTTAAATCACTATTCCGACCATATTTTGTACGAAAATTGTGAACTGTAGCTGCCAAACCTTCATTATTTTTAAAAGATTGCTCAACAATGAAAATGCGTTGTTCTTTCGTGTAGCGCTCCATTTTAAATAACCCTGTAACTGTCAGCTGTCACGCTGTCTTTTTTTTTTTTTCTCGTTGGCAACACTTTACCGCACAAATGACGCTAAATTTAAATCTTGCGTGAATTTTGGGACACCCTGTATAAGTAAATCAAGAAGCTACTACTCATAAAGGGGGCATTTGAACCTTCAATAACATAGAGGAAAAGCTATAAATTGAATCCAACTGTTTCATATCAGTAATAAGAGAACAATTGTTCGATCAGCAATGTCTAAAATGTGCACAAGATCTGGTGATTTCGATTACTAGCAAAGTAAGAATTTTAAAAGCTTGCTTAGTCTTGAAAGTCAAACCTGCTTCTGTATGGCAAAATGAAAAGCATTTCTTTATAATGCCAATGAATTTTAAATGAATCACTAAATCACTAGATGTCACTGAACCAAAAAAAAAAAAAAAAGAAGGTTTTCATTTCGTCATACACAAGAACCAACTTTGACTGTTCGTGCTTTGGGTCATTCTGTAAACTTCAAAATTTATTTAATTTACTCATTTATGTATCTAACTTAATTAAATTCGCCTGCCCGCAGTCGGGGCGCATTAAGTTAGGCTGCACAGAAATACTACGGAGGCGACTTAAGTTCATGAGCAGCTATATCATGTCAGTACTAGCTTGCATTCCCTAGACGGTTTATGTGTTTTGCGAAAGAAAAAAAAGTTTCTAAAGAAAATACTGTGCCAATGCTGTCTAAGACCTGCCTCCAGAAATTAGCTTGCTTTGTAGATTTATTTATTTATTCATACGCCCGTGGTGGCTTAGTACGGCTTTTTTTTTTTTTTTTTTTTTTACGCCCAACATAAAACTAGACTGAAATGGATAATGAATTTGACTAAGGTATCGTCGAACCTCTCCTCTTTTATACTCTTACCTCATCATCAGCAAGGTGCACCTTATAAGTTGAAATTTACTAGACAAATCATATATTTACAGCTTACCTGTGGTTGGCATCAAAAAGGATTTGGCCATAACAGTCAGCTCTAATCCTCGCAGGAAGACATCACAAAAATGGAAATTTATCGGAAACAAAGATTTATATTTATATAAGAAATATATACTTTTTAGAACATATAACGGGCTAATAGTTGAGGCTGTTGTAAGAGCACATTGTCATAATATAATTGCAATATTATGATACGGAACGTGTCGTAATATTGCTGTGAAAAGAATAAAAATCTCTGTGATGACGTTCTCACGAGCCCTAAAGAACACCTTCAGTCAGCCAAATGCTAACCAGATCTGGCTCAAGCCAAGATTAAAACTCCTTGTAAAAATGTGGTTTTTAGTTTTTAATGAGATGCATATTTAAAGCGAATGCTGAACAACATTTGATCAAGCTCTTTGATATTTTACATATTATTTTGTTTCGATTTAAATGCAAATAATGAATGAACTAATTTCAGTTTTGTTACAGTCGAATTTCATTTGATGCTTAGTACAAGTCACGCGCAACTGGCATCGCGCACTCGGTTTTGAATGTAAGGAATAACCATATGTTTATATACTCACGGAAATTAGTGTTCACTAATTAAAGATGGATGGTATTTTCCGAATGATTCATTAGTAATTTATTTGAAATATGAAGTCATAATATACATTAGCTCATGTAAAGACATACGCACGTGTAACGACTGACAACTAAAATCATTAAAAGAAAAAAAAAAACAAGTAGACCAAGAAATGGCTGAGGAAAAATTAGAAATAACTACAAACAGTTATGTAATTATCTGTAGTTTATATGTGGTTATTTCTAACTATATATAAAGAATTTACAAACAGACTTATAGCAGTTTTTTTTTTTTTTTTTTAATCAATCTAAACTGTAATTCGAACTTCAAAGTCAAATTTTCTACTTCTTCCCACTTGAATTGTAACTAAGTTCCGCAAAAAGGTCTTAAGCACTTTTATTAGATTTCATGATAAACCATATCAATGCAATGCATTTCAATATGTCATACACGAAATAATCATATTCAAATAAAATACAGATAACGATTGTACTGCTTATTACAGAAATATATATTTGAATAAGAATACATTTGAACAGAATACGACGATGGATGTGTTTCTTGAAACAGCAGGCAAAGTATGAGTAGATGGCGGTGCTAATGGAATATTGTGTTCAGAAGTCTGAAATTTTATTGAAAATGATATTCAGGCCGCTTTATCTCTTTAAAATGAGTATGCGAATGGCTTTTCAAATCTGCTGCTTATACTTTCATGACGGTGAACCCGTTAGCTGCACTGAATGAACTGTATTAACATATCCTTAACTGTATGGTTCCACAACAAAATTCTAGTTTCCCCCTCCCCCCGTTCTCTCGCCGCTACTTCGATCATGTAATACGGTATCTTATGGAGAAGGATACCATAGCGAGTCGCAACTTCTTTAATTCCAGAATACAACTCTGAAGAAATTGCGTAAATTTCCAGCTAAATCATAGCAGCACAGTGATCGACAAAGTACCTAACGGTAGAACAACCCAACAGTAGTGCTTTAGGAAGATTCAAAGTCACTTTGCAGAAATTAAATTTTAAAAAAAAACTTACTTTCACTAATCTCTGACATCGTGCTTGAAGGTAGTGATGTGAGGGAAACAGTAAAACAGAAAGTAACCCTCCTCCCAGAAACAATCGTCTCTCTTCCGACAGTCGTTCTTCCATATAATACCTCTTGGCCTCACTTCCTCCCCTCCCTCTAGTTACACCTTTGCGTGGGGAAGAAAGCCTGTGAAGCCACAAATAACGCAACTACATATATATAGTGGCTTGTGGAGCTTATCAAGGAAATATCATTTTGTAGCGATTAACTACAAGTAGCATGTTACTTTCTTATAATAATATTTTATATCCAGATAGATGATATCTACAAATTTTTGTAACTTTTTAATCCCTATCATCCCTATCCCTATTTTTAATCCCTTTTTTAAAATTCGTAACAGAAATAAAAGAATTTACAATATAAAACCCTTAAATTTTTTATGGTTATTTGTGTTATCGTGGTAACCCAAGCAGATTGGAAAAGTAATTTAACTTGATGCAACGTATAAATAAAACTCATGATAATTAATTTAACATTAAAGCGAAACTGTTTCAAATTAAATGCTATATACAACAATGATCAGAAGACCTCTAAGACCGCGCGGTTAGCCTAGTGGCTTCGCGCTTCGCAACCATATGCCTGGGGAAGGAGTGTCCCAGGTTCGATTTCCGTCATAGACGTGAGGAATTTGAGGATCTTCCTCAGGCATAGCCAAGTTAGCCGGTCTTGGGTGCGGGCAGTAGGGTTTTTTCCGTCAGTTTATCTGGGGTTTTTCATCCCGCACGGGGACCCTGCATAGGAAGCGGGAATAACGCGTAGTGAAAGAAGATCAGCAGACTTCTAAGTAATTTGAGATCATTTTAATCGAAAATGTTACCACATGAAGTATCATGATAATGGCAAAAGTATCAAGACATATTTTGACTTTTATGTCTTTCATGATTTTAAAATTAAAATTTTCAAAATTTTAATTTTTCAAATTAAATTAGAATCATTTTGAGCTTCGGCTTTCTCGGTTTAAGTTTAAAATATAATATTTCTTGCTTACTTTGCAAGCGCTAATATGTCATCAACGTTGAAATATATTTGGATTCTCATTATAACAAGAGACAGAAACAATAAAACATTCCGATTCGAAAGGTTTGCAGGCTCAAGTCATCATTTTTAACCGAAAATTTTCCTCTATATATCGGAAATTATAGCATTTAGCAAAGCCAAGTATTTTATTACATAATAAAAGACACTAGAACCAAAATAATCAAAATGAAATAAAAGGCGCGGTTGCACAGTTTAGACTTCTAGCCTACAATGGTTCTGTAACATGAAAAATAAAAATATAAAATACGTTTATTAATAGATGACTGCGTATTATTCATTCTGAATAAGTAACACGTAGACGTGTCATATATTCTTCGTATAATCTATTTCAGAAGGAAGTTTCTACAATTAAATAAACTACCATTCTCAACGGTTACAACCCCCCAAAACAGTAGAAAGATTATTAATCATTTTTCTCCAGCCTATATCAGAAGAGAAGACTACTCACAAAGAATCGCCGTCCCATACATTAAAGGCATTTTAGAACGCATATCTCGCACCTTAAAGCAGTTCAAGATTTCCACAACTTTTACACATATAAATTCAATTAGCTCATTGATACCATCTCTAAAAAATAAAATTTCATCTCTACTGTTACCTGGATTCTATTCAATCCCATGCAAGTTAGTCTACTTTGGACAAACAGGCCGATCTGTTTCTACACGAACACCTAGCCTACATTTCTTCCAAGTAAAGGAACAAATCGTGTCTCGCAGAACATGAGGTTACTGATATACTACCCACAAGCTCCTTTGGAATGACGCCAAATTATTACATAGATGTTCCCATAAATATGGGCGTCTCTTTCAAGCTCGGAAGTACTTCGGCATCGTCTCCAAATCTCAACCTTAACGATGGACTCTCTATGCCAAAAATCTTGGAAATTATTATTAAGACTGTTTAATTATATAAGTTTTTTTTATATAATCACAGAAACGCAACTGATACTAATAGTATCGTTTTTTTACCTGGCTGTCCCGCGATTGAATAAAAAGAGAGATTCCATTCTCCACATACTTTCATTGTTGTTTAATTTTTTTATTTAAATTTTTTTTTTATTTATTCCAAACAGTTTTTTACTGGCGATCATCCACGATACTGAATCGAAATATTTATAATTAATCCATCTTAACTAAATATTTTCAACTGTGTCGAATTGTTACTTATTCGGGAAAAAAATATAAAATTTTTACATTTTTTCGCCTTCTGAGGCGAACACTACTCGTCGCTGAGAATATGAGCAGCTGCATTGTCATTACTAGTTGAAGCATTATTGCATATCTGACAAGATAAACTATTAGACAGACTATTCTAAGATCTACAATCTTTTCAGTTCAAAATTTGGATTATTCAATCTCAAACAAAATAAGATTTCCTTTGCTGCAAAGGCAAGAAACAACTTATTGGCAAGGGCCGCTGTTCTATTTTCCTCGAATCAGATAAGCGAAATCGGTGCTTGGTATCATCCCCCCCCCCCCCCACACACACACTCACTCTTCGTTTGAAATGTAGAGATGCAGGACGATTTTAGAAAATGCTTGGCGCTTCCATTACACAATTTCATTCCTTCGTTTAAAAAATGTAAAAAAAAAAGAAAAAAAAAGTTAGTCCAAACTGAATTTATAAATGCAGTAATGATGGTTTTCGCTCTAACTGGTGTTGAGGCTAAATATTAAGAGTTCTTTTCGAGTTAAGCTTCAGGTGAATGTAGCAAACTATAGAAGATCTATTTGTGAAGAAATAAAAAAAAAATCACATTCACGAAGGATTTCCAGAAATCTTTCATGAAATGTGAACATCAAGCAAAACATTTTAAATAAACTCCCCTCTTCTCGCTTTCCAAAGCGTGATTACATTAAGCCCGCAAGTCATTTGCCATAATTATTAAGGACATATTTCATAAGTAATAAGAGAAATGTGATTTCTTAAAGCGGGGGTTTAGTACTATTGTGTTTAACATGAGGTACCACAAGCTCCAGTTTCTCCATTTTTATTTTCATGTGAGAAAACCTATGACATCAAGTTGTAGATTTTAGAGATATTTTCAACTGCGCCTTTATCCTTTTGTTGTTCACAATTAAACTGTCTCGAAGGTTTGGGTGGGGATAAGGAAAGAGGATAGGGTCACAAATACAGGAAATTTAAATATCATTCATATGAGAGATAATGAATTATGTATTCATGCAGTAAACTAAGTAATCGCTTCTCACTGAGAAGCGATTACTTAGTTTACTGCATGAAGGAAAAAAATCAAAGTTAAATGAGTACAGGCAAGTAAAAAGGAGTCGCGAGTAATGGCTTGGTAGTCCAAGTTCTTTATGGTCTTCCATTGACGACCAACACCCATAAGGAAGAACACTACAAAAATTTTGGAGGAATTGCACACAGAGAACATACAAGCCAAAGATAGATATCAGTAATATCACCCAACAAATATCAGACTGAAAGAATGAGAGAATAAGAATGAAGAAGAAAATTTTTTTTAAAAAAAGTGAAAATATAAAAGTGAAACTACAACTACTCTAAGACATAACTGAACAGAGTTTTCAATTTCAAAATTCAGATGAGAATTTTCGGAACGTTCAAAATCATATGGCCTGACAATGGCACACAATCAGTATATACAAAATATAGCGAATTCGTATGTATACACAATGCAAAGTAAACATAATGAACTATACAAATAAACAGTTTTTTAAATTTAGAGCATACGATTTTTAAAGTTTATTATTTTCTTAATTGCTAGCCTATTTTTCCAACCAACAAGAGGTAGATCCGAATCCCACCGTAGGTAAACGAATGTTTGTGAATATCTTTAAATAACAGACGATTTTTCTTACGGTGTTAAGCCACGACCGCCCTATGGAAGTCCCTAGTGGCTTGAACATGTCCACGTTTGGTCTCTAGAGCAGAGTTTCTAGCTTATCTAACGAGAGAGTTCACCCACAGTAAATTAGTATTAGTACTATTGGTACTGTGGGTGAGCTCTTTGGTTATATATATATATATATATATATATATAAGACACAGAAACTTGACTTTAATAAGTAAAACTGTAAATTAGAATGCACGAGCAATTCTATTTGATATAAATCATTTTATTCATTGCTTAATTCGAGATCCTTCACTCAGATAATACAATGATAAATTAAATTCATTTGGTTTTCTACATAATCAACAAAAGTTTTTTTTAAAAAAAAAAAAACTGCATTCCTAAAAACTGCAGAATCCAATGGACTTTCTGTATTTCAGTTTGGTATCGACGATGTTCTTCGGTAGGAAAAACCTGAGTAATTTCGTCTAGTAGGATGCGAAGAAGATTTATAAGAACTTTTCACGTAACTTTAGGCTGGTCTCATACGAGAGGAAGAGTTTTTAGGAAAAACTCGGAAAGTTGGATCTTTCATCCGATAAGACAGGAAAATCGGCAAGAACAACAAACAATTAACATACCTAATACCCTAACTACGTAGTCTTACCTGCTTCAGCAGTAATTCTAAATAATTTAACATATCTCTCCGTTTTGTAACAATCCCTGAAAAGTTTTTTTTTTCTATCTTTAAGGTTGTTATATGGAATTACGACCAAAGCTATGAAGTTAGTATATTATGTGTTAATACGCTGGTTCTTCTTTCTGCTTTGCGCTCGCGTGTGTGTATGCGTGATGTAACAACTAAGTTCCAAGTTTCAGAGGAGAAAGAAACCCACTTCCACTACCGTATTAGACCGTCTAACACGTCATCAGCTGAAAATCCTTAAAAAAAGTTTCTTCGCATTCTTGACAGCATTCGAACCAGATCTTTCCACCCAAAGTGTATTGTCGATAATGACTGAGCTGCGGTACCTTTTTCTTAAGGAGGAACGGCATCCACAAATAATGAACATGAAGAAAACTTAAAAAAAACAAAAGAGTAATCATGATTTACGTAATCGAAACCAGTGGAAGGATTTTTGTCCTCTGAAGGTAAGTACGCATCTGTGCATAAGGTACTCTGTTATTTGAAACAAAAGAATAGCGTTTATGCAGTGCAACCAATCAAACGCAATGGCGAATATGCAGAATTCGTTGTCTGTAATACCAAAATTATCAAAGCACACTACAATATGGTATATTAAGTTGGGGGAGGAATCTATCGCACTACGCTGAAACCTTTAGTCTCGACTCAGAATAAAGTAATTAAAATCTAACTAGAAACAAATATAAAGATACTGCAATGTGTAATAAATACACCATACTAAACTTACTATCCCTTAGATATTTATACGTCTATAGGGTACTATTATTCATAAAGAGATTAATATTCATGGAGGGTAATGGATTGCAATACTATATCCAATGAAGTTCTAACTGAGGCTCCGTCATTGCTGTTACCCTCCTGCCATGATCAGAGCTTTAATTGCTCAATAACACCTTGTCCCCACACTGTCCTCTACAGATAACGGGGAAGATGAAAAGCATTCTTGCTTCGCCCCTTTAAGCCAGTCCTCATAAGGACTATTATTCATAAAAAACGACAATGAATACGTAAATATAAAACAAGATGTTTTCCTTAGTAGATATAAGGGCCTAAAATATGTAGTTCCAAAAGCAAATAAAGAAGCAATACACAAATATTATACTTATTTAGCCAAAAGTATTCAACACACTACCTTTAACAATACGAAATGAAACCAACCCAAACAAAACAAATCTCTAATCAAAATACTCTAAATCTAAATACTCTAATCAAAGAGTATTTATTTTCCCACAGAAATGAGGAAGCTCTGTTTAAAATAATTGTATAAATTATTGGTTTTTAGCATATTTGTATTCAAAGGTCCAGTCTCATGGGTAAAATGTAAAATTTAAATGCTATTTAACTGCTTTGTTTTATTTTGTTCCTAATTAATTGTTATGCAACTTTATCTGTACATATTAGCATGTCTCCTGGGATTTTATTATGTAATTATATTATAATAATATGTATATTATATGAATGTACATATGTGTATATAATGAAAATGCATTACATAAATTTTTGTAACTATGCATATCGTAACCTGGACTAGCTGTTGCTCTTAGGTTACACATATGATTGTTCAACATTTTGTACTGTAATAGGAAGCTTACAAATAATAAATAAATTACTTCTAAATTACTTCTTCGTGCCGAAGATTGTATTCAAAAATGGCTGATATCTCATAAGTTATCAGTTATTTTCAAAGCTTTTTAACTTTCAAACGTAAATATTGAATTATAAAACAATAATGCATTTCTATTATTCTTTCTATTAATATTTATTAATAGCAAGTTTTCACTGTTAAGTAACGAACTTTATTCACGTGCCACAAGAACCTAAAGATAATATAAATTTATTTCAGAAATATTTAAATCTATGTGTGAGAAATGTGAGAAAGAGAGAGAGAAAGATATCAAGCTGATTCTGCCTTAATGAATGTCTTTCCCGTAACAAAACGTTGTTAAGGCAAAGAATCCCGAGCACTATAAATCAGAACTTGAAATACTATACTGCTTGGAAAGAAGTCAACGGACACCATAGTGTGAGGAACTAACAACCATGGCACCCACCGATGTAGGATCCTCCTTTCTCTGCGATGATTGCAGCAATCCTACGGGGCATGCTTTCCACAAGTGTACGATAGCGATCAATGTGAATTTTGGACTATCCTTCCTGTAGACATGTAGTGAGGTCAAAGGGCTGTTGTGAGGCGGAAGTCCCTTGACTTCACCCGGCGCTCCAGTTCATCCCGTAGATGTTTAAAAGAGTTGAAACCAGGGCAATGTGGAAGCCAATTAAATGAGCTGACGTCCATGCTCACAAACCTCGCAGTTACAGCAGCCTGATGACACGGCTGAAAGAGACAATGATCAGTTCCGTAGAAACGTCACAAAGCAGGAAGCATCGCATTGTCCAGAATGTTCAGATACCTATTGCAGTTCAACGTTCGTGGCATCACGAAAAAGAAATCCGAGGCCAAACCAGAAAAAACAGGACCATACCATCACACCGCTACCTTCGAATTTCATAGTTGGGGTTAGACAACTCTGGTAAGAGACGTTCACTGCCACAGCGGTCCATCTGCTCGGGAAAGGGGTATAGCGCGATTCCTCGCTCCATAATGCAGCTTTCCAAGCTTCCACGTCCCACTCTACAACAATTGAAGACGACGCTGCATGTTGGTTTGAGTAATGTGGGGCTTGCATATTGCGGTCCTACCGTGGAAACCCATGTTGTGAGCCTCGGTTCTGAATATTTTTGTGCAGATTCATGCTCCAGTCGATGCCCGAAACTCCGTATTCAACGTGTTGGCCGAAGAATGGTGGTTTTTACATATTATCCTTCGTAGCCATCTACTGTCACGTTCGGTGAGTGTGAGGGGTCGTCCACTGCGGGGCTGCAGCTGACTCCCTGTGCTTCTATCACAGTAAGGTATCACTGACTATTGACCTGGGATGGCCCAATTTGTCAACAATTTTCCGAACAGATAGGCCTGCAACAAGGCATCCTATCACAACGCCTCTTTCCAACTCTTTCAATTCCCTTCTCGTGGCCATTTCACCCGGACACAATTGCACTGACTTGGAAGCATCATATTTCTCCAATTTATACCGGCTACAAACACATGACTCGTTATATGGCACGATGCATTGCCCATGGGGATGTCCGTTGATTTCTTTCCAAGCAGTGTATTTTGTGCATCCTTTCAATGTTGTGAAGAGTATGCATGTTTAGAAGAAAAAATACTATTTTAATGTTTTAAAATACAACTAATTCATTCAATTTATGTTAATTATCACTATTCTTCCTATGGACTAGCCAAAATCGAGTATTAACTTCCTATAATCGTAGCTTCCATCATACTAAACCTTGTTTCTAATTTAGTCACTGAAGTATATGATATGCTTCAGTAAATCATATACTTCAGTGACTAAATTGGATATCTACCAGTCTTGTTATTTGATTTTTTTCTTTTATCAAAGACCAAAAGGGATATTATCTTCTATTCTAAAAATGTGAAGTCCTCATTGTACTCTTGGAACTTAATTACACTAGATATTTAGTTCTGGATAAAATTAAAATAACTTATGATTGTATATAATCCGCCAGAGCACGTAATCATTAAACCTAACATTCTTCAAAGATTTTTCTTTCAAAATCTGAAATCAAATTCTCTGCCCTCGCCACAAATATCCATGTTTCACAACCATAAGTAATTACAGGAATAAATGAAACTTTCATTAAATATTCATATATTTCAATTAAAAATTAATATATCCGTAACTTAGTTTTCCCTTAAATATCTTTTGACTTGAATACAAATGACAGAGTAAACGACTTCATTCTCCTTCTGCATTCAGTTCTATACCTATGACCTGATTTGGGAGACTTGTAATAATTTTTTACAATTTCTCTATTTCAAGGTTCCCAGTATGAATTCAATCATCACATTCTTTTACCAATGCATGTTTAACTAACGCAAACAATATAGAGTTTAAACACAGTTAACGTTATTTATGTTAAATCAATTTAAAAAATAATCATTCCGAAATCTAAAAATGAAATTTGAAACCATATTTTATAAAAAGGGGGAAATGACTTTTTTGGGGCTGAATTCTTGAACTGCAACAACGGTTGATTTATTGTGTCTCGTGCAGAGTTCTTGTGGTCTTGTCTAGTATATTGCATTGTGTGGTCTTTCATAAGGAAAAAAAAAAAAATCAATTCAATTTCTAACTAAGATTACTGCACTATTGGTGTTACTAAAATCAGCAGAAGGCCAACAAAGAATCCACGAAAGACGAACGCGTAGAGAATGAATTGGATTAGGGGTATGCAGAGAAAGTACCGAGTATGACTGTCTATACACTTTTAAATTATGTGTAATAATTTTAGAATATAGAGTTAGGACAACGGTGCCGTTTTCTTCTAGGGGGAATATGATCAGTAACTTTAGGGGCAACAATCATAAAAGGAATGAAGAAACTACACAGTAAGAAGTTTACCTATAAGCTAAACGAACTGTTCGCATGCAAGGCACTACAAAGCCAGCGTGAGAAAGTGATTCTCAAGCTCTGGGCTCTGAATCCGTTAAATCACTAAATATAGAACTAAAAGCAGGAAATATATGATGATTCAATTGTAAGACATAATATGTAGATGTAGAACCTTCAAAATTAATTCTTAACTACAAAACATTGAGGGGAGAAAGAACAATAATGATCTGACATACAGACCAGATATAGAATTTCGAAGTAGTTCATTTTATTTCAGTTTATTCCCCACATAGTCTACCTAAATATAACAATGAAGCCCGCTACAAATTAATCGTATATTCGTAAATCCGTGTTTTACTCGAGTATTAATTTTTAAAAATCTTATTCGGTTTAGTTTGTTTCTTTAATGAATATTTACAGGTTAATAGGAAGTGGAAATGAGAAATAGCTCTATTTTTTTTTTGGTTGCTATATATATATATAAAAGGGGGGTCCCGGAATTAAATGTTATTGAAACAGATATTATACTCATGTTGCATGTGTGTGTGTGTGTGTGCGTATGTGTGTGTGTGTGCGTGAGTGTCAGATAACGTCTATGTATTATACAGCTGCATACACGTATGAGTAATTCACTCCTTGGAGTGAAGCGAGATGTGATTTCAGCTTCACTCTAGGAAGGCCTTAAATTGATCCAATGTATCCTACCCCCCCCCCCCCACACACACACACACAGTTTCGTAATTAAAAGAATTACACTTTCCTGATTTCAACTGAAGTACTACGTATACTGTATACACGAAGACTAATCACTAGAATATTTTAAACAAAACAAATATGCTTATTAACTAAGAGAAATCATAGTTAAAATAGTACCTGAAGCTGTTTCTATTTTCTTTTCAGTACTACAAGTATAATAAGAGAGAGAGAGAGAGAGAGAGAGAGAGAGAGAGAGCTGAGTTTCAACCAGAATATTACAATATCGACCAGATTTATAATATCTATATTACTAAATGAATCCCTAACAGGATCAACAAACAAAGAATTCAATCAGTTAGGCCTTATTGTTTATTAAATAGGCTACACCTTCACATCACTGTCGAAAGAACAAGTGTCCTTTCTCTGATTAAAATCTCCAATTTTTCACATGAAACTCAGTCAGAGAACGCATGCAATCTATAAATAACATAGATTGCATAAATAACCCTAAGCTGAGCATCTGGTTATTTTATATTTTGCTATAAGAGTAAGGCAATTCGATGTTTTCTCTTGTAAAATAGCCAAGCCATTCCTTGAATACACGTAATTATTAAATATAATATACTCGCCTCACTGCCTTAGCTATCTTAATATTAATTCTAAATAACTCATAACTCTGTAGACTGTAAAACAAGATTGAGAAGTCAATAATATCGCGTGCAATGGCAAAGTGTATCGTCAGCTTAAACCTGAAAAGTTAATATGAAGTCTCATTAAGCCTGGTTTAACTATCTAATGTTAACTAGATCTAATAATGAATGTTTTTCAAGAAGGACGTAGGATTTTGATGGCTT
Source organism: Typopeltis vanoorti (assembly GCF_054136105.1). Lineage (NCBI taxonomy): Eukaryota > Metazoa > Arthropoda > Arachnida > Uropygi > Thelyphonidae > Typopeltis > Typopeltis vanoorti. Next base: position 93,344,054 of record NC_143554.1, read on the forward strand.
CTTTCATGAAGGCATACATAATTTCTGTTTTTAAATACGTTTTCGTCAAAATCCGGAATCAGCAATTAGATTCATTTTATTATTCGTCTATCTATCCGTACTCATGTATTATTCTAGTCTGATTGGGAAGAATTGAAATTTGGTATTTGGGATCGATAATGAAATCTGTTGAACCGCTCGAATTTTGGTTTAAACTAGACTATCTTCTTTCAGCAAAACAGGGAAAGACGATTTATAAAATAATAAACTCCGTTCCGGTTGGATTGAATTTACTTGACCTCGGACATTTAGGATGCTTCACTAGATGAATAAAAGATGCCATTCAATTATTTTAAAGTAGACAAAAAAATTAAAATGAAACAAAAGAACAAAAGTATATGTTAACAAATGAGAATACACATTCATATCATAAATGTTCATTTTCATAATTATTTTAATAAGAAGAACTTCTTTCGCTTCGTATTATAATAAAATTGTAATAAAGTTTTAATAAAACTATTAGCGTGATAACCGCAATGATACTGTTCATAAAACACCTAAGAGACTTCATTCTCCTTATTAAAGGAAGAAAAAAATACATATCTGTAGTGAAACATGGACGTTAGAATTCTTACAACTAGCCTATAGAATATTTAACTCTCATCATTCTTAACTATATTTGCTAAACTTCTGCCTCGATCGCAGTTCACATGCTAGTTATTCAATAAACATTTTATTTTCATGTGAACATTGTTCTTATATCAGTAAACCTGTCTTGTATTACTTATTTGGACAATTCTTAGATTGTTTAACGAATATCACTGGACTTTGCGACTCTCTCGCTCTCGTAATTTTACGCAATGTGCGTTGAAACGCTAGCAAAAAGTATATACCCAGTATCCAAGCATATATTTATTCCTCCATTCAACTCGGTACCACTTGAACGCTACTGGTACAATTATAAAAGAGAACATAAATGCGCTTAAAATATTCCGCTCCCAGTATAATGATGCAAGACAAACTTTGCCATTACTATAGTATGGGAATACATTACATTTCATTCTGACAAGCATCACTGATTGAGTTGATTACACTGCAGGAAATGAAATTGAGCGCGACATTATAAGACCCACTGCACATATACGTATTACATATGGCAAACGATCCTGCAATTAAGCAGACGCACTTTTCCAATGCCGGACATCGTGAATACAGCGGTCTTCCATACCTCGATCCCCCCCCCCCCTCCTCGTTCCTACAGGTAATAAATTAACACGGTACGCTCGTGAACCGTTTTCCGATGCACGATGCCAGAGGTAAATTGGTGTGGGTTAAAGGTGCCCCCCTTATTTCTGGACCGTTCTGACGGAGTGTAAATGATGGGGTGGTCGCACTTATCCACCTACCTCACCGGGAGGAGTTGGCTGTCATTCTAACCCAACGGCAGCGTGTGAGGGACCTCCAAGGTAGAAAGCGGGGAAACACTTACCTCCAACCAATGAAACCATCGGCATCTTACGTGTGCTTTTCTCAAGACGTTGTCAGCATACAACCATATGGGAGGGACCGACATTTGCTACTGTTATGCTCTTTGCATTCCAGACCAGCAGTCTTGGTAGGCGTCACATTGTCGAGTACGTAATGTTGTGGCGGCGACTGGATGCCCGGGTTGGCCTGCCTCACGTGCCAGAGGAGGAGTCACAATGACATACGTTAAACCGCACCGCCCTCTCTGTTCGGAGACAAGTCCGTGCCGACCATTACTCCCTACAAGTGCGGCCTTTCTCCGCATACTTGTAGTTGTGACAGACAGAGGGGGCTCTGCGTGGCTCGAGACAGCCTGCCACCGCTGGCTGACGTCAGTGATTATTAAAGTATCGCTCGGTGAAAGTGTTCGGTGAGCGATCAGCATGCTAGTACCCGCGGACATGATGGCAGCCCAGTCCAAATTACTCTACCAGCTGAACAAGTTTTACGGCGAACGTGTTCAGGCCCGTAAGGGGAGTGTCGCCAAAACGGTTCGAGAAGTATGTAAAGTGGTCCAAGATGTGCTGAAGGAGGTGGAAGTGCAAGAGCCGAGGTTCATCTCCTCCTTAAACGAATGTAACGGACACTACGAAGGTTTTGACGTGATTTCACCCACGGAGTTCGAAGTGGTGCTTTACCTGAACCAAATGGGGGTCTTCAACTTTGTTGATGACGGATCCCTGCCCGGGTGTGCTGTACTCAAACTTAGCGACGGCAGGAAACGCTCCATGTCTCTGTGGGTCGAATTTATAACGGCATCCGGTTATCTGTCTGCCCGGAAGATACGATCCCGTTTTCAGACGCTCGTGGCTCAAGCCTGCGACAAGTGTAGTTATCGAGAAATCGTCAAGATGGTGGCCGACACTACGGAAGTGAAGCTCCGTATCCGGGAGAGATTCGTAGTTCAGATCACACCAGCTTTTCGTTGTAGTGGATTGTGGCCCAGATCTGCGGCTCACTGGCCAATACCACACATTCCTTGGCCCAACCCTAACCTCGTGGCAGAAGTGAAAGCGGAAGGATTCGATCTTCTGTCGAAAGAAAGTGTCAGTCTTCAGGGCAAGCAATCATCTATGGAAGGAGATGCGTGGGTGCTGAACTTCAACGAGGCCGAAAACCGGCTCCTTCAAGGAGGCTGCCGTACAAAGTGCCTCAGTATACTGAAGACACTTCGCGACCGTCACCTGGATCTTCCCGGCAACCCTGTGACGGGTTATCACCTCAAGACCCTTCTTCTTTACGAGTGTGAAAAGCACCCCCGAGAACTTGAGTGGGACGAGACGTGCCTGGGGGGACCGACTGAACGGCATTATGCTACAACTCATCTCGTGTCTCCAGTGTCGACGCTGTCCCCACTATTTCCTTCCCCAACTCGACCTCTTCAAGGGCAAGTCCGCCAGCTCGCTTGAAAATGCCGCCAAACAGTGTTGGAGACTGACGCGGGAACTCCTCACAAACCCCCGCTCCCTGGAGAAACTTTGAAAGCATGCCGAGGCAACTCGCATTGCTAAGGGGTATGCCCACTCGAACAGCTTTGAGAATTTCTTCCAAGGGGAAACTTCCAACACGAAGTCCGCAAATAATTTTCGACCGTCGAATGATCTCTTCTGGTAAATCATCGTGTCGGACTGCTTGTTGAGAAAATGTAATTCTAACTCTCTTTGCTCTCCCTCTCTCTCTCTCTTTCTCACTCTCCGACTGCCCCGGTACGATACGTGCTATGCTCACGGAATAGCCAACTTCTCCCACCCTCTCGTGACTCCGGTGCTAGCGGGACACGTGCTCCCCCCTCCTCCCTGCATCTACAGCGTGACTGTTGTCAACGTCTCCCCAAGTGGTTCGATCAGTCACAAGTGACAAAGACAGGTGTACCGAGAACTGAGGATGGGGCGACACCTCCAGTAACTCTAGTCTGTGATGTATCGTGGTGTCCCCGATCAGGTAAACATGTCTTGTTCCATAGCTGTTAAATCCACGTGCTATTGTTTTATTCCGACCGATCGGACGACCAGATTGTGTACAGCGTTTAAAGTGTTGTACTTGTGAAAATTGTACAGAATACAGGTAATCTTGTTGTCGCTTAGTTATGCCTTTTATTTCTTCGTACACATCCATACACACAGACACAGATATAACGTTTTAATTTCATATATTGCAATGTGATATAACGACTCACCATGGATTTAAGTAATAGCAATCACTATTTACATTATATGTCTCATTAAATTGTTATAATTAAATACTCAATCCACACTGCTAATTTACTATAATGCAAGTAGTTTATTCGTTCAGGAACTACTTGCATTATGGAGATAACTTTGCACAGTGCATCAAGTATGTTTTCTTATTTTAAAGATCAAGAAAAATATAAAAGCTCCTCATTACCGTTCTACAAGTTCATTACCTCATTACTACTATACAAAGTTAGGAATCTTCGTATCCAAAACACACGTCTACAGACACGTCTGTTGAATAATAGAAATCTTTGCTCAACTGCATAACTTAACTAGTTTCAGCTTGAAAGTAACTCACATCTCATACGACTGAAATATGCGTACTATGCATTTTTGACGTGGTACACATATTACGATGACTGCAGTATGAGTACTATGGTAAAGAAAAATAAATATCATCACAAAAAACAGTTGTGTTCTATCGTTGGTATCTGTTAAAGATTTTTTTTTTTATATATTTTACTTGTTTATTTACGGTTTGTTTCTTTCATTGAAGGGATGCGGCTTTGTGTTTAACATTTCCTAATGTATTCGCAGCCAGAGAGGGAAAATCCCAACAAACTAAACTTCGGGAAATTGTTGTAATAATGCCATTAGAAAAATCATCTAAAAAAGAAATTTTGACCTTATTTATTTTTATTTTGAAATTATTGCCTGCTTGTATTTCGCTAGGAATTGTTTTTAAAATAAATGACATACATTCACTGAACTGGAGAGGTCACACACCACGAAAAAAGGAAATAACACCACGTTCTTGCAGGTAGATGTCCTCATTCCATTTCTAGTACCTTGGAGCATACAGGAACGCACTCAATTTATTTAATAACCTTTTAATATCCGTGATATCAAAACTTGATTTCATAATTATTATTATATAAAAATGTTTCTCGCGTTTTTGTAAATATCGTCCTTCGCATCATTCTATTTATTAGCTAATTCATTTCAATGTTTTAATTCACCGCTAATTATTAAAAATAAATGAAATTTTGCTATAACAAATCTAAAACATAGCGAATTTCAGAAAACTGAATTGTTTTACTGACAACAGCAGGATACACATACCACACTTGGACACTCATTCCTGACATATAATCACATGCATAAATAATATATATATCATACTACATCATACATAAATGTATGATATGGTATATATTAATAATATAAATGATTAATAATAATTATTCGTTTTCTATAATTTTACAAAATTACTATGAATGCAGCAGCACTTATTAATAGCAATTTAGATAAAATATAGACTAAATCAAATTAGTAAAAATTACAAACGCGATGTGTGATCGGAAGGGTCTAGAACTTTGTAAACAGTAATTTATCTTTCTATCTTAAGAATTTCTTCTGAAAAATATATTAGAGCTCAGAGAGTTAACATATCTTGTCTTCTTTTGATACTGAAGATCACTATTCACATATAGTGTTTACAGCACAAGTAATATTATATATATATAATTTTCTCAGCAGAAGATATCTAAAATATCAAAATCTTGAAGAAGGTGCTGTGTTAAAGAAACAGAAATCCGAAGTAAATAGCGAACGTTGTTTCCACAGTTGAATGTTACGTTTCTGAAAATTTCTCAGATATTATGAATACAAATTCATAAAGAATTGAAATACTGCATAACTTTTAAAATTCGAAAGGATCATAAGATCAACAGAAATCTCTTGAACACTATCACGAAAATCTAACCACTTTTCATTGACAAGAGAAGTCTCGGTTATAGTCCAACGGGGAAACGCATTGAAAAGATAAGTGGTCGTGTTATACTTTGCATAAATTTCAATTCCTACTTATTGATTTTTTTTTTTTTTTTTGCCATTTTTATTGCTCGTTAAGAACTTACGAATTTCCATGAATTTCCCTAAAAACGTTAACAGTGAAGAAGAAAGCTTGGATAACACAAACGATAGCTTCAAGCAAAAGAAAAATTTTTGGCATATATCTGCAAAACGTATGTTTGTGCATGACAAAGAGCTGTATTATCCAATTTACTGTATCAACACGTTAATTCATGTTTCTGTTTTTCTACTGAAGAACTGAAAACATTTCAGTTATACACAGTTCTCGGGAATAGAGCGTATTCAACATCTGAGAGGTTTAACAACATGGTGTGCAGTTTTCTCCGAGTGAATGTCCTAATTGTATTTTTTTTTTTTTTTAAGAGGGAGGGGATATTAGAAATATTGAAGCTATGCCAAAATATCGACGTTATGGAAATACTTCAATGCGTATCAAATTTTCTATAGTCTGGCGTATTATTTTTAGAGTGACAAAAATTCTCCCCAAGCAAAGATTTTATTTTTTACTGTAAAGATATCACGCAGTACTTGTGACTGTCGTTCTAAGATAAACAAATAACATAAAATAAGAGGCTGAAATCATTTTTTTATTGTTGTTGATACGAATTGTACTATATCGTAAGTTTATTATAATTTAGAACGGTTAATAACTATTCCCAATCGCCACTACATGCATTATAATATAATATATAATCATTATAATTTATTAGTTGTAACATAACGCTGAAGGAATAATAAACTTGTAATGATTTAGATTCACTAAGTAAATATACTCTCAATATGGAAGCTTTTCCGTAAACGTAATTCAGAAGAACTCGCCAAATAATTTTGTATTGTACACGAAATAGTTTCGTATTTCATATAATCGAAAAATTTAACACAAAACAAAATTTCTTTTTCCTAGAATTATGTGAAGCTCTTAAATAATAATTTAATACTTTTCATTCTCTAAAATACTGTATCAAATGGTGTAAAGGTGTACTGATATGGTATAGTAATATTCTCCTCGATGTAGCGCTCCAAGATATCTCTAAATTATTTAATTATTTCCAATCTAAAATCCTAAACGTACTCTCGCAGTGATATTTTGCGCGTGTGTGTGTGGGGGGGGATGAATGGTTTTTATTTAAATATAATTTTTTTTCATTCCTAACACACAATTAACGATATTTTTTAGTTGTTAGCCTTTAGTTCCATCAGTAATTTTTATATAAATTTGATTGCATCATGCCCCCCCCCAAAAAAAAAGCTGTTTGCTTGTCTTTGTGATTGTATTTTGCCTACTTTTTTTTTATGCAGTGCACTATTATATGGTCAGAACCGCTTACATCAACCCTAAAAGTATGGTACGAATGAATCAGACTAACACCAAAGAGAGAGTGTTTTAGTTCCTCTCTTCTGTAGTTATTGCTTCAGATAATAGTGGACGATTTTTAAAACATGTGAAGAGATATGGTTCTCCTGAAGGTTACTTTGAATGTTGTTTTTTAATTAATTCAAACCAAAAAAAGTGGCAAAATAATATTCAACTATTTTCAGGCCGAGTTAGCTCAGCAATCATGTTGGTTTTTTAAAGAAAGATTATGAGATATAACTTTGATATGACCTCTGGGAACATGATATTCATAAAATGTTTCCTAATGTTAGTGATAGTGGACAGTATATACAGATAGATAGTAGTGATTTGAAAAATATCGTAAAAACGACAAGAAAGGAGCATTTTCGTATTTTAATTAAACAATAAAATGATAAATAAATTAATGTGCGTCAGTAAAGAGAACCAGGAATAGCTATAAATTAATGGCGAATTTTGACAACGAAAATTTCTGCACGAGTATAATATAAAACAAGACAATTGCAGCAACACTGTAATAACTAAATGTAACTTAATTCTAAAAACACCTCAGATTTTATCGTATGAAGTTTTACTATTATGAATATGTTTTTAAACGTGGAACAAAAGCATGATTGCAAATGCTAAACTAATCTAACCCCACTTCAAGTTTTCATGCGGGAATATGTCAAAACTAGGTTTACAGCGAAAAAATGTGGCGTAAATTATTTTAGGGGAGAGAATAATCAATGTGATAGCAGCAATGACTATACTTCAAAAATATAAACAGAAATGAAATATCGATGTTTACAGAACGCCAAATCATTTCATATTCCTAATTCTACCCAAAAATCTTCTTGAATGCCTCTAAGTTCTGGAATAAAATTCATTATTCCATACGTATTGATTACTAAAAACCATATATTAATTTATAGACACCTGCATATAATTATGCATAAGATAAGGCTATACATAAGATTATAAGACATCGTATATCAAAAATGTTTTAATGCAAATGATCAAACTCCCTGACATCGATCCTGGCAGCTTGACAAAAAATAATGGCGAGGATAGACATAATTTCGCGATTCGAGTAGATCTGATATACTTAAATATCAGATCTACTCTAATCATTGAAATACATTAGTTTACTTAAATAGTAAAGGAAAATAAATAAATGTACATTCAAAATACTGTGCATTTTAAAAGTTTACGTTTCCACATTTGATTATTTTTAGTATTGCTTGTAATATATCTGACAGGTTAATAAGCCGATGCAGACACTGAAAATTAGAAAATGCTATTTATTTGTATTGTTTACACCTATATTTCGTCTTAGTGTCATAAGGCATCATCAAGATGACTTAAGGGGGGGGGGGGGGAGGAAACATCAAAACAATCAAAGTACGAAGATCCAAGTGTATTCATTTCGATCACTTTATATTACGACTTTTATGGACTGCTATACAATCCATAAAACAATAATTTCCAATTATTGTTTTATGGATTGTATAGCATATTAATCTCCATTCACGCATGGAGATTAATATGCATATAATTAACATCATAATTATATCTATTTTCTATGAACTCATTTTCTATATTCTATGAACTAATATATATATAACTAAAAATAGTACAGGAATTTTGATCCCCCCTACGACTGGGGATCAAAAAGCCTACAAAATCTCTCTCTCTCGACCTAGATAGAATTTCAATTCTATAAGGTACGCGCCTCTTTACGTGTAGCTTACGACCACCATAGACAAATTTATTACCTAACCAGACGCATAGCGGTGCTAATTGTTAGATGTATTTCTGAGGGCTATTTTTCCCAATATAATTATTATTATGGTAATAGTATGTGTAAAGTTATATGCTATATATTTAGAGTTTGTTTTAGAAATTATTTTTAATATTTTAATATATTCATAAGAAAATGTTATATAAATGGTATATAATGGTACCATTTAAATGGTATAAATGGTATATAAATTATATGCCACTAGTAAATATGTTACATTATTATTCCTCTCCCCCAAAATAAATAAAATAAATTACAGCAGCAAATCGTGTACACGTAGTTATGTATGGCATCTACTTCTGTTCTTAAGCAAACAACTAGAAAATAACGTTATATAAATAACATTTATATAATGAATGTGCAGTGGTAATATTGACAACAGTGTATTGATATTTTATTGGTTGGCTTATTTTTAAGGAACATATAATTCTTTTTCTGTTATCGAGACTTATATTATACAAGCTTATAAAGTCAAAAAATGTTTATATGTGTGGAACTATAGTTTAAAAGTAGGATAAAAGGCTCAGAAAGCAGTATGAAGCAGTACCGTTCGAAAATAAACTTGAAAGAAAAGAGATTAATATTGTGTGGAAAACAGCTAACAAATATTTGATGATAGCGATAACAGATTATGTATTCATATCCAAAAAAGGGTAAATAGAGTTGGATCAAATGAAAGAATGCAAAATTTAAGCTAAACTTTCTGAAGAAAAGACAATTACGGGTGGAAAAATACAAACTTTGAAGAAATGAACAGTTACATAAAGTGCAGGCTAGAAATGTGACAAGTAGAGTAAGAAAAGAGAAATTAGAGTGTGAGAGGAGACTTGTGAAACAGGTTAAGAAAAATCCATATTTAGTTGTTTAATGGGAGTATTGCGTCTGGAAGGATCCATAATGAGCGGAAAGAGGGCAAGACTGTTCCCGTGAATAACAGAGGAAGCAAAACATATGCATTAAATTACAGACATGTTTGCATTTCCCGAAAAGTTACCAAGTTTTTGTTATAGTGACGATGAGATTGATTAGGAATAGAATTAAATAATTGAGGAAAATATTCTATATCGATCAACATGAGTTTCTTAAATGAAGGTGGTCTAATCTGATTATATTTTATAATAAGGTGACTATGGTGGATAAGCGCGATACTGTGATATTTCTGGATTTTGAAAGGCATTTGACAAACTTCCACATAGCAGATTGGTGTGTACGTTACAGTAAATGCATCTGAATAGTCGGTTTATTGACTGGATAGGAAACTGGCCCTATGAGAGATATCGATGCCCTGTAGATGCGCTGATAACCCTCCATGTCGAATATGTATATCCAAGGATGAGAGTTATGGTGTTCCGCAGGGTTCTCTCATCATTGTTTTTAACCTGTTATGCATGCGAGTAATTTTCAAGGAGTCATTCAGTTGTTGGTGGTTGATGCAAAATTTAAAAAAAAAAAAAAGTATTAAGAATGATATTGTGATAAAAACAGCGCAAAGCAATGCTGCTGCAGCAAGAAGAACATTCACAAGTAAAGAAAATAAAGCAATCTTTCCACTCTATAAGGCTTTGATTAGACCCAATCTGGATAACTACTACTTTGCCCAGATTTGGTCGCCTGGGTTTCTTGAAGATCAGCAAGCCTTGCTTGCTGATCTTCAAGAAATTATATATATATATATATATATATATATATATATATATATATATATATATATATATATATATATATATATATATATATATATATAATATATATATATAAGCATTTGAATATATATATATAAGCATTTGAATATAAATATATAAATTCAAATTTATATATATATATATATATATATATATATATATATATATTTATTTATTTATTTATTTATTTATTTATTTATATTTGACCACACATGAAATATGACTGAGATAAACTGTTGCGAGGAGTTTACCAGATAAATATCCGCGATATTTTTCACAGTTTCAGAAGGGGAAAAGAATGGGGAGAAGTGGTTATGACTGGAAATTGTATAAAGGTGTGAGGCTTAAGCGGATGAGGCATAACGTTTTGCATGGTGATTAGTTGGTGAGCGGAATGCATTGCTGGATGAGACTGATTCAATTTAAAGTGAGAAATAACAAATATTATACCTATTAGATTGTTTTCTACTTTCCTACTCCTACCTCTCACCACTTTCGATGAGCCTTTGACTCTAAGAAGTGTTTATAAATAGATAATATGCAATATTATTTATATTATTATTAATTTTAAAATACATAAAAGAAATATGCAAAAAAGTATGTAATGTAACATTTGAAATTTCACGTGATTAATTAATTATGTACGAATCATCTGACATTTTTTGGGGAGATTATAACACTACTATATTCAAATACTTCTAGTAATAACTATGAAAATGATCCTAAACAGTCATACAAGGATGCGTTTTGCACCAGCATTCATTATCATAATAATTGATTGAACATAGGGCAGGGTTTTTTTTTTCTCATGTGTGTAGCATTTGTAGCATATAATTCTCTATTCTTTCGAATCGTTTAGACCATTCATTTTTACTAATAATGGTTGGTTTTAAATTCAAAATTGAGATTATTCGACAACTTTTATTAAAGGTCCAAAATAACAAATTTAATTAAAATTCGTCCACAAAGAATGGAGTTTATTACATGCGCACAAAAGGTCGGATAGAATCTAATACGCATGTGTGTGTGTGTGTGTGTGTGTGTGTGTTTTCGAAATGCACTTAATAGTCTAAGACGCTTCTTAAAAATATGAACATAAGCTAATATCGGACAAGGTTTAAAAAGATTTATATAGAAATGACTGTTAGGCCATGTTTCCATAAAATCCTCTAAGTAGAAAATACACACAAGGGTAAACAGACGTCAGTTTTGATAACGGATGATATAAAAAGAACTGGATTTTCAAGTTTGGTGTACGGCATTTGGAACACATGATTACTGTTCATTTTTTCCCCATCTTATCCCCATCTCTGTGGGAAAAGTACAGGTGCAGCGATGAGTTTCTAGTAACTCGGCATTTATAACTGCCAAACACGAAGCAGAACTACATTATACAATACGTCAACTTCAAGTAAACTCTCAACTTTCTCAGCAACTGTTTTACAGTATTTGTCAGCACCGACGCCATGTACGTAAGCAAATAAAAATGCAAATACATTTCTTGAGAAGGATTTGAAAGAAAATTAACAAATCTAAGAAAAAAACAATAATTTTAACTCGGAATTGTTGGAGAAACTAGCCAAAATTTTGACTTAGAAAATATGAATAGTACTTACAGAATCATTTAAATAAATATATAACTGTTTGTGCCTAATATGGCATAAACGGACTGTTAAAACGTCATGCCATTTTAGAAACATTATTAATAATAATGATAATCTAAAGAGACATACTGTTATAAATAGATTGTAAATTTAGTGCATCAGTTCGAAGCTGATTATGGTTACATATTTAATATATTTTTGCAAAAGCATAATGTAACAAATCACTGTCTATGACATCAACAGCTGATCATTGAAATCAAAAGTGGTTGTGACAAGATTCGACAGAATGGTTTTCTGCTGTAAATATTACCCCAACCTAATAGCAACGAAAAAAGTTAATTCCATCATTATAGTACTTGTGTGCGTGCATGTGGATGGGTGGGTGGGTAGGTAGATGAGTGATGAATGAGTTTGAGCATATTTTACAAAGCAGGTGTGACTGCTATTTTATTTTTGCGCAAAGTGAGCAATTTCCAAAAGAACTTTAATTCCAATAGTTTTCTGTAAAATGCTGTAAAAGCATATCAACAGTTCCGAAGAAATCATTGTTAGTTGCGTATTTGCACACTAGCAATGCATGTACCATTCATTAAAAGTTATATTTACTTTATGGATAGATGAATATCGCTATTGCTGCCTTCAGCGTTCTGGTGATACTATTTTGTTCTAAGTACATCTGATACCAAAGCTAGTTATCGTGTTATATTTAAAATGAAGAATTATCAAGTATTTTCATGTTGTTTATTGCTATATATTTGAATCATATAGCTCAAATGTTTCAAATGAGTCAAATGTTTCGACAACATTTACAAAAATCAAATATGTAAACGAAAAACAAAGCCTACCAGGAAAAGCGAAATTAAAACTTTATGGACAACATTCTTGAGAAGTATGAAATCAATATGCATAATCTGCTCTTTATCAATAACTTTCAAAGCAGGCAGGGTATGCACATAACCACCAGTAGCACTCAAACGGAACGTAGTGAAGTAAGCTTAACAAAAACAAACTGTTTATTTATTTGTTAACCTTGCATTTCGAGTTTCATGCATAATACTTTCTGCTTTGAAATCCTTCATGAGGTTGTACCATATGGTTATAATCTCAGTTCAATGATATCGCATTCAAAGACTAGATTTTAAGATTCTACTACTGCAATGCGGAAGAGAACGGGAAGAAAAAACCTAGGATTTCATAGAATGGAAGGTTTTATAAATGAAGTATGAAATGGCCTAGATGACAAATTGGTTAGTCTTACTCCTTAATCTAATGAAATACAAATATTCTTTTGCATTTCATTATATTTGAGTGTAATAATAATATTTCTCTTAATAATATGAAAATTGAGAGATATGGGGAAGGGGGAAGACGGAGCAATTCTAAACTTTCTGACCATGAATTAGAACAACTTACTAATGGCTATGCACATATGACAGGACAATTTTGTGTCAGCACAACAGAGAAAATCAAGACAAGCAACAGACTCTCTTCAGGTAGTTAGGCCAAAAAAAAAAAGGCACATCATAACATTAGCTCATAAATTATGTAATTTAATGTCATTAGCATCAACAGTTCAAAAATTATCTGATTATATCTGAAAAAAAATGTATACGAAATTTGTTTCTTAAATGTTTAATGCATCTTAATGCATAAAATCATGTACTATATTTTCTAAGCATGGTTATGCAAATCAATTTTCGAAGGAGTTCCAATGGAGGTCGACGACCCTAAGTCATTGAAATGTTTCTTCTGACTTAACCTTAACCCATGTCACCTTATACAACACGAGACAATTTTAGAATTATTGCCGAAGCAACTAAGGCTATGAGCCAATGTATTAGGTCTGCGAATTACGAGTATTTTGGCGTTTACAGGAGGAAAAACTGCTAAATCTCGCGTATGAAATCCGTTAATTCATTCTTAAAAAAAAGGGGGGGGGGGTTTTGAGTCCTAGATGGGATTCGAATGCAGGTTTCTCGATCGAAGCCAAGAGTGTCGTCGATACCGACTGAGCTACGAAGGTTCTAGTAAACTGGCAATATTAGAATAGGTAAAGATGGGGGAAAAGAGAGAGAGAGAGAGCTTTCAGCGTTTAGTTCAAAGCGTTTTGCTATTTTGGTGAGAATACATAACATATACTAACTATATGTTTACCATAATAACGGAGCTCTCCTTAGAATATACCCTTTGTACTTTTCACGTTTTTAGATCTGGATAATACGCACCGAAGAGTTTGCATTATGGAAGGGTATAATCTGTTGGTCCTGGGATTTCTTCTCCCTTACTAGTGTAAAAATATAACAACTGGGATATGATTTTGAAAGTTATTATTTTCAAATCATAAAATAAAATATAAAAATTATTAATTTAGCAAGTAAATAATTAAATATCACATCCTTAGCATAAATTGATTTGCATAAAAACTTTCACAAATTATATTTTAGGCTTTATCTTTAATATGTAATTTAACCTTAACTTTCGAAAATTTTTAATTTTGTTAAATGTGAAAAAATGGAATATTTGTTCGCTCGCCTTTATAATCTACCTATGCATATTTTAAATATTCTTTACATATTCTAATAGTGTTAGCGTACTAGCATCTCCGTAACTCAGTCGGTATAGGCGATACCCTTTAGTTAGAAAGACCTGGATTCGAATCTGGAACGCAAAATATCTTTATTATTTAGAATATCTGCAATCTGGTAAGAAGATAATATTATTAGGTGGATATAATCGGAACACATGTTTTTAGAAAGAAGCGTTAATCAAAATAAACAAGAATTTGAATATAATAAAAAAGACAGTGAAGAAGAGTAATGAGAACAAATCTACGAAGTTCAGTTTTTATTGTTCGGGTAGAAAATATCTGTAACAGCTTTGGATTACAGGATAGGTTATTACAAGCGATGAATTTTAACTTTAAGCAAGAATTACATAAGCGGTTATTGTGCAACACAAGTTATACGCAGATGTTTATTATAAAATAGACTGATTAAAATTATGTATAATGATTATTTAATTGAGTACTATATATCGCCGTTGATGTTATGCATTTGTGTATAAATATAATTTAATTAAATTTAATTAAACGTTGAGAGAAAATTAAGTAGAGATTAAGTAAGATAGTAGTGAATATACACAGAAACCAACCTAATATGTAGCGATAAGTCTTATGTTGTAGTGATTGCAACTGCATGATAATAAGTACTTTTTTTAAAAAACGATTCTATTAATAGATAACCTAGGTGTATTTATAAGAAATGAAAATGAGATCATCCTAAGAAAATTTAATAGTTCTTCCAAAGTTCATTAATATTCGTTTTTATTTAAAGCAGGTATCACTTTGAAATACTTAATAAAGGCATAGCATTTTATTAACTTGCTTGAGGCATGCAGGCACAATGTTAACACGCTGCTGCGGGAACGGGTGTGCCGGAAGTGGGTTTACCAGGTGGCCCCACAGTGTAAATACACAAAGGAGTCTTTCAGTCAGCATCGCATGACAACAACACGTGATGACAGCAAATTTTCATCAAAATCCTAAGTGACAGGACTCTGTTTCAGTACCTCAACAGCAACCATATTAATTATGTATATTTCAGTGCGATAGCATTTTCCCTTCGGCAGACCATTCCTCTGAATCTTGCTGGCTAGCATACATTGCTGCACAAAACGCAGTGTTGAGAAAGGTAGGGAAATTATTAATGAACCACGAGTATGCTTTTATATGGACCATAATGACGGTTCCATTCGTGTGCATTTAGCTATTCACTTGGTAAACAAATTAGCCGTCCGCTAACCCGAGACAGTTTTCCCAACACGCAAGATCCAACTAAAATTGCAAGATGTGCCCTGCAGCAAGATTAAACACATCAACTGTTGTAGCAAGTCATTAACAGCAGAGTAATTAGGCTTATGTCATTTTTGCAATGGAACAAATAAAACGAGCAAGTTCACGAGAAAAGCGTATAAATTGTGATGCTATATTCTCTTCAGACATTAAAAACTGTTTATCAGTAGAATTAAAAGAATGGCAAATATAAATGCAAGGATAATGTTATTAAAACAGCTTGTTTATTAAGTTTTAATTTGGGGAAAAAATGAAATTTAATAATTTGGCAGTCTTCACAATAGGCAAGTGACAGAAGCAACAATCGATTTCAAAATTAATATTAACAGTCACAAAAACAGGATATGACGCTTACTAGAATAAATATGATTACGTATTAATTACGAAATTTGAAAAGTGAATGCACACCAAGAGACAGATTCTATGAAATGTATTATAGCGTTAATAGGTAGATCTCTATGATCTCAAGATGGGTTTAAAATATTTTTAGAATAAAGTTTATTGATCTCTCTCTCTCTCTCTCTCTCTCTCTCTCTCTCTCTCTCTCTCACACACACACACACACACACACACACACACACACACACACACACACACACACACACACACACACACACACACACACACACACAATGAGAAATATTCGGCATTCTCATCAAGAGTGTGTGGTGTATATTCATACCAAGTTTACGAGAAGAGGAAACATTACTAAATCTGTAAATTTCAACAGAACAGATACCCAGATTCTTTTTTGCGAGATTTAAGTCATTAAATCTTCACTTCACAACTATATAGAGTAAGAAGCAATGTTTACTGAATACAGGTAGAAAAAAATAACTGCTACAGCTAACTGGAAATAATATGCATGCTCGTATTTTAAAGAGTGTAGAGGTCATATAATCTAATTGAAAATAAAATAACACATGTAGTGTTAATTTTGTCCGGTAACTTTTTAACTATGCATAAATTTTAAAATTTGTGTGTTATCGAAAAAAAAACAATAAAAAATCATTCAGAAACTTGGGTTATTAATTTCACAAATCAAAAATCGATTGAATTCACACGACTTCACTCAAACTATAATACTAGTTAAGATTAGAATTCATAAATGGCAGATGATGACTGTTGTATCCTTATCTTCCACTAATCTTCCAGCGATGATGAAAGTAGAGACTGTATGACCAAAAGGTTATAGCAATAGATCGCCACCTATTCACTTTGGTAATAAAAACGCGAATAGGATTATCATATTTGAAACAGTGCAAACAGATATTTTATTTTGGCATTGTACTATGGAATACGATACAGAAATGAAATACTTTATTACTGTAATATACTGTAAAATGTCTTCTAAAAATAATTAAATAAAAAAAAATCACTATAACATAGGAAGTGAATGTGAAGACAGAAAAAATAATATATGAACACGTAGAATTTTATTATTAAAATTCTACGGGTTCATATATTATTTTTTGTTTCCTTAAAAAAGGAATGATTTGTGTTTCCTTAAAAAAGTTTGGGAAAATTTGATCCTTATTAATTGTAAATTAATAAGATCTTTTAATGACTTTTTAATCGTATGACTGACTTTTTTTAATCATATACAGTAAAATGTTAAATCAGTATATCAATCTCATATCTACCCATACTGTATGATATGCAACACAAGCATAATTGTGAAATCCATTGTTATTATTCTACCTTTCTGAATTGCCAGTTAAAGTGGTGATGATCAGTGAGTTTCAGATCGAAATATTTACTTAATTAGGTTTAACTCCATGAAAAAAAGGACAAAGAAATAATTAATCATTGGTTTAATAGTTCCGATATTTCTTCTCTATCATAAAAGACATCTCTGGGATACAGTATAAAAATTGTAATAACACCTAAAAACACACAAAAAAATAAGTGGAAATTAGGCTAGAAGCCTAAAATCCTATGAAGGATTCTCTGTATAAGTGCTTGTAGCCAGCCTTGGCTGTTGGACGGGAGATCCAATATTTAGTGTTTCCCAAATCTTGTGAAGTTTAACACGATGATATCATTTAAATCTGGTTGTTTTTTAATTAGTTACTGATACAAAACGAAAAAAAAAGTCTTTCTAGTGTGTATTTGTTGTAGTGAAGAATAGTTTTTTCTGGTTTTTTTTTTTTTTTTGGCATTTGATTTTGTGCAAGGTAACTGGGTAACCAGGGCACAATCGTCTAGTCCTGACTGGTCACAGTTGTGCCGGCGGATGTATTTCTTGTGTTTTTCGAGAGGGATATTGGAAATTCTCCCGCTATATATCCATAATATGACAAGTTAAAAGAACAAGGAACTTGTCGACACCTAGAACACACACACACACACACACACACACACACACACACACACACACACACACACACACACACACACACACACACACACACACACACACACACACACACACACACAGAGAGAGAGAGAGAGAGAGAAGGGAAGGGAACTGATCTTTAGAAGAGCGGATAAGAGCAGTCAGCTTCATATGAGGTTTGAAAGCAGTGCAGAGATTATATTTCTTTAAGGTTTAGTCTATTTTTTCTGAGGTACCAAGGATATAGAAAATAGTAATAGCATTACTATAATCTGTATGTTGAGAGGGAGCAATACTATAATCTGCATGTTAAGAGGCATGGTGACGGGAGGAACAACTATTATTGCTAACCGTTTTGGCATTTACCATTAGACAGGAAGATATGCCGACTAAGGCAAGTTCAACTGTGAGAGAAGCCTGGTCTGGGCTCTGCTAACAAAGGTTATGATACCAAATTGTTTGGGGCAGAAATGATGGGAACGTTTGTTTGTGTATCTACTTGTGTTGGTAAATATTTTGTAAACAAACAAAGAAAGAGTGCCATTGGGAAAATGTGTGAATAGAGTGTCGCGAAAAGACCATAGTTATGTTCTTTCTCTGTAGTAAATTGGATTCTGGTGTACTGGGTGTTGAGATGGCGGAGGAAAGAGTAATTTATCATGAGCATTGAGGCCAATAAATGTTGCTTAGCCACATAGGAGTTTCAGGATGGCAGTATCAAGAACATGTTTTTTTTTTTTTTTTTTTTTTCAAAATGCGCCACATACAAAATTTGGCTAGATGAGAAGAGCACATGGCTGCACCCTATAGTTGTTTACATATAGTGTCCCTTCCAAGCGAAGTGGCCGGGATGGATAGCAAAATTGAAGAGTGATATTAGTACTATTTAAAATTAAATTTTGAATTAAAGATTTGGAGTAGTGGAATTTTTTAATATAAGAAACAGAAAGCCAGCAAAGGAGATTAAAGATTTCGCTAACTGTTTGGCTATTTTTTAAGAAGGGAAAGTCAGTAGCATCTGCTACTGACTACAGGACGGAGGTTATTAGGTTTATAAATTTTAGGTAAGCCGTATATCGGGGGGGGGGGATCGAAAACTGACTAAAAGGTTTTGCTTTTTAACTAATTCAGGGTGCCAAGATGTAATATTTTAAAGACGTCATTTTCTTTTTTTTTTTCTCTTTTCTGAGAATTAGTAGGGTTATAATCTAGCGGTTTATAAGTGGTGCGTTCGTCGAGCCTAATGTTGGCAATATTTGAAAGTAGGTTTGAAAGTAGGCCACAACTTGGCAGTAGCGAGGCGCTACTGCAAAGTTGTGGCCGAGGCTAAAAACAATGATGCCTGTTTCGTCTAGCCTTTTTTTTTTTTTTGACGAAAGGTTAACGACAACTTGAAGAGGCTGATCCTGCGATTCAGAAAAAAGATCTACGTAGGTGTCATATTTATGTGTTTATGTATTTTTAATGTGTTTTTCATTTATTTTTTGAAATTCTTCACCGACTTATTTATCTGAAATATCAGAGAAAATACTCCAAACTTCTGGGTTGAGAATAGAAGATAATTCAGTTTGAAGGGAGCAATGGCTGCGCTAATAGCCGATATATTGCTACGAGTTGCCGGGTTTCTCGAGATAGTTCAAAGCTAGCGTATCTGCAAATTGAAAAGACTTTCGATGAAAGTGAAATTTGGTTTTAAACTTCACACAGGGTAGGGTAGAATTCCTGTATTCCTGAGCCTTTTACGAGAAACTGGCAGTTGCGTCCCCCTCCCCCAAGTAAGCGGAGTTTCCACTTATAGGATTATTTAGCTTTGTGTGCTATGTTTATGTCCATGAAGATGAACAATTAGCAAAACTTAATAAGGACTAGCTACCAGCATCAACAGGGGACGCCCCTCTTAAGGGTCGACGATTCTAGTCTAAATCTTTCACTTATTATGTTATTACAATTTTTATATTGAATCTCAAATGAGACATCTGTGAGACAGAGACGAAATATTGGAACATTAAACCTGTGTAAAATTATTTTTTGTGCTGTTTTCATTCCATTCAACCTAATTATCAGCTTAAATCAGTGCATAAGACTTAATACATGATCGAAATATTTAGTTATAAACTTTCTAGTGCCTACGCGATATACAATGTGTGTTCAAATATGGTGAAATTCCGTGTTTAGCTTGCCTGTTTTTTTAAGCTTCCATCATAAACTTGTATGATTTGATTAAACATTTTTCAGTAATTTTTAATTAACATAAGCTAAGCTGTTCACTTCAGGTGAACTTTCTTTTTTTTTTTCTTTTTCTTCCAACTAATGCTTGTTACCACCTCTTATCCTCATCTTTCTACATTCAACTCAGAATGCTCAACTGCTTATTTCTTTCTCTTAAAGACTAATGTAACAAGGAGTACAATTACAGCGTAATCATTCTAAATTTATATAATAAAATAGTTTTTCCTTTGATTGTTTCTTTGACTGATCAAGCCAGTGATATCCAAACTATTCTGTGAAGTTTAATTTTCAAGCTAAGGTCACGGATGAAACTCATAATTTACTGCATAGAGTGCACAGAAAATATTTACATATTTTGGTAAGTGCCAATAAGTAGTACCAACTATATATGCGTTAAGGAATAGTTAAACATTTATATTGAATCAATTCATTTTGCAACACTGTATGTTTTGCATTTTAATGGTACAAGTTTGTTTGATTGAATCAAGCTTATTTTATAATTTTCCTTTACGAGTATTTGTTTTCTATGTGAAATTCAGAGACCTTGAAAAATGCGAAACATTTTTCTAGATATTTTTTTCTGCTAGCCATTTTTTTTTTTTAATCACGCTTAAATTACCTCTTCCATGCTATTCAGAATCAAGGTTAATGATTCCAGTTGACTCTAAAGCTATTTAAAATATCTTGTACTGTTCAAAAGAAAGGAGTTAAATTAACTAATGATCAATTTCACTGATTCTCTGTGCTAAATAACAGAGTTTGGACACATTTTTAGTTGGAAAGACCTGGGTTGAATCTCGTCAAGAAAGCGAGTAAGTTAATGAAGCTAAAGAAGGCTTAGCTTTGACTGAAAACTGAAACTGTTCCTTCTCAGATAAAAGATAAACCAACCAGAGACGTTGCAACCGATATACATATATACAATGTGTATAGACCGATATACAGTGAGGTCCTATGGCCATTGTCTCATCAACTAGAATTCCAAACAACCGAATTCACTTTTTTATGCAAATATTTTCATGGATCTTGTTAACTGGTATTCATTATGGAAAAAATTACGAGAAACCAGCTTAAAAACAAAAACAGTATTTATTTACTTCCTATATTTGAATCTCTTCACAAGTAAAATAAATCGAGGAATAAAAATGGAAGTGAGATGTTTGTTATAATTTTTTTCAGGTACAGAAATGTCTGGAAGTTGCTATTATATAGCACTGTGTTCTTCCTCAAGTAGAAATAAAATCTGGAAAAAATAGCAGTATATATTTTCGATTAAATTTAAATAGGCTGGAAATGTCACTGACTTTAAAAGTCGGCTCAGTTCGCCGAGGGGTTCAGGTCATTGGAAGGCTTTTATTATCTTTAATAATACTTAGAAAAAAAAATCTGCGTCACGTTTCATTTCCTGTTTCTATAAACTAATAATTGCATACAATCATTTCGATTCAGATTGTTTTTCAGCAATACGAAATGCTCCCAATTCATTTCGCAACTTCTACATATTATCATTTTTGCTTTAATTGCAATTTCTTTTTTTTGTTTTCAACTTTGGCTTTTAGAATAATTTTCATTTCAAACAATGTGAATTTCGTTTATGTCACTCCCCACTTTTCTTTTTACGTCTCGTGTATGATGATAAATGTTTTACATAGAAATGAGCTGTTTTTATCGGCAAAATTAATAAAATAATTTATTATCTTTCTTAAATATTAATCTATATTATCGAGATAAATATCAACTGAAAACATAATATATGAAACACCATTTCGGAATTCCGGCTGGTTTATCAGTAGGGTGGGATTGGGTTGTTCGGAATTAGGATCAATGCAACTAAGGCTATGAAGACAGTTTATGTAAGATATTTTTGCTTTGGATATGAGACTGATTCTGCAAGAATTCATCACCCTCCTAACCAGTATTAGGCCTAATAACTACGAACTGAAAAGTTACAGACTTTCCAAATAGGAGGAGGAGGAGGTATTCAATCCATCGAATGCGTTTGTTCAAGGATACCTGTTTTGTGAGAAGAAAACCCTCTATCAATCTTCATCTAAAATTGGCTATCTTTACCTCGCCAGATAATGACAGGAAAATTTCTTACGTCATAGACTATATTTGAATACAGTTCTCTGCAAGATAAATGATGCATTACAGAGTGGTTCAAAGGAATTGACATCCAAAATTTCATCACATTCTAAATTTGAAAGAAAACGTGCCTCAGCGATCCGTTAAATATTCAAGGTTGAATTCCGAAATCGCTGAACCGTCGTTATTCTTTCTTCATTCATCCCCCTACTACTACTACTACTTCTGTTCTTCGATATAACCGTTTGTTTTTTATGTATTTGGTAAAAATGATAAACTACAGCTTTTTTTTTTTGCTAAGATGAATATCATCCTGTAGGATTTGCATATAGAAATTTCAATTTAATCAATGATTCACTTTTTATAACTGTATACCATCACAAATGCTATAAGACATTTAAGGTTGCTAATGTTGCTTTGCCATAACTTGAAGAATGTCCATGCAAAAAGGAAACATCGTACTTTGATTTGTTACTTGATCAGGTTTGAGCGAAGCAACTAAGGCTAAGGCCAGTATATTATGTCTTAAATGCGTGTGTTCTTCTGATTTGTCTGTTTTGCAGGGCGAAGAACTATTTCGCCACGATATCAAACTAATTCATCTTCTGCTGAAAAACCCTTACAAGGGCCCTCGCATTCTAAATGAGATTCAAACTAAAGTCTTTCCAAAAGGGCATGCGTCGCGACGTCCTAGCGCCTGCTGTGGAAACACCATTATATTTGGAATGTTTTTAATGCAACATTAAGGCAACTTATGGTAAAGATACATCGATTACCATATGCTGTCACAAACGCTGTAATTTTGGTGTCTCGTTATAAAAGTTTGTCTTCGATAAAGAAATACTGATATCTTGCATTTTAGATTAAACACATTGTGATGTTTAATTCTAAAGCTTGTTTTTTCGTATAAAGCCTATACTTGTGTAAGGTGGGGGGGGGGCTTTCTCATTAGAATTTAAAATGAAACATATATTTTAAGATATTTACAAACCTTGTGTATTCAAATATCATTTCATATTTTCTTAATGCTTCTATAATATACATAAAGTCATTTGTACTAAACGGATATGACATCATGATCCTAAGTTTTCGTGACAAGCAATAGGCCATACTTATACACAATGCTTTTATTTTTATCCGAAAGATATTAGCAGAAAATTATATCTTTTTTTTTTTTCCATTTCGTTGTTACTAGTCAAAGCATGTGATCTGCAAGTAAATCTCACCAAACTAAAGCCTTTCTAGGATCTATATTTTAGTATTATACTTATTCACCTACCGAGAGTTCATTTATGAAGAATATCACTTTCTGACATGGGAGCTGAGGGTCTAAGTACTGATGTGAGGGTTTTTGCTCTCAACAATATATATTATAAGCAGTTTTTCTTTAAATGTTAAAATTGAGCCTTTTAATTCATAACAGAGGTTTCCATAGATTTGTAAATTGTTAAAGAACAAAATACATTTCAAGTGGAAATGTAGTATTTCTTTAATTATCTTTCTTTCTTTATGTACCGTAGCTTTATTTCGAAATTAAATTAAACTTACTATTCTTATAATTATTAATTCATTCATTCCTTTGAGATGTTTGCTTAGTCTCATATATATATATGTATATCATCTCATCTTCCTTTTTCCCTCTTTTGCTTTTGCGGGATGAAAAACCCCAGGATAAACTGGGGAAAACCCTACTGTCCATGCCCAAGACCGGCAAACTTGTGGTGAAGACCGGTTGATGAAAATAACATACAACCTAATGACTGATCTGACCGCTGATCGCTTCCCCGTGAAAGTTTCCCTTCGAGATTGTTAAAGATTTACATTTACTGCATCAATATATATATATATATATATATATATATATATATATATATATATATATATATATATATATATATATATATATATATATATATATATATATATATATATATATATATTGATGCAGATATATTGATGCTTACTTAGTATATATATATATATAATACATATATATATACTAAGTAAGTATCTGCTAGTTGAGAAGATGGACAAAAATCCATAGGCAGCAGGCCAAAAATCTCTTCACAGTTACCACCTTAAGATTCGGTATTTGTGGAGTAGCTGTTAAAAGTGAATTGAAGGTTATATTTACATAAATATTTGTAAAATATGATTTAGCGTTTAAGAACGCTAATGTTGCATAATCAAATGAACACGGAAATCTTTTAACACTGCCTTTTAGTACAGAAAGAGACTGATGCAGTAAATGTAAATCTTTAACAATCTTGAAGGGAAACTTTCACGGGGAAGCGATCAGCGGTCAGATCAGTCATTAGGTTGTAGGTAATTTTCATCACCCGGTCTTTAATACCTTTTTAATGGAGGTCTAAATTAGTTTGAAAGAAAAGTTTCGTGTTTGGTCTCTAATGCTGGATTCAGGATTATCTAACCCTTAGTCCACTCAATGTATTAATGTACCATAAGTTTTTACAACCTTTTCACTAAAGGTTGCAACAGATGAGATAGTTGTCGAAGAATATGGGCTGTGGTTCTTAAAGTTGAGAATATCTGCTTTTTTTTGTTGGTGTTTTTGTCTGAGTCTGCTTACACCAATTTCAGTGTGATCCTTAATATCTGTCTCAATTGTATACAGTATATATCTGATGACCTGAAACCATTTGATTTAACATTTTATCTTATATAATCCCACTTATTAGGTTCAGTGGAGTATTACCGCCAAGCACTTGTCTTCTTATAAACATAAATTTTGGTAATGATGGAATAATTGATTAATCTTATCCTCCAATAGTTTTATGTTTACAATGTTTTTTTTGGGGGGGGAGGAGCGGTTTTGTCTGTACTACAGACACGAGAAAATTCTTTCACGTATAAGTCTAGCTTGCATCGCTGAAAAACTCTTTTTCGAAGAAAAAAAAATTTTTTTTTTTAAATCCTAGATGGGATTTGAACGCAGATCGTTCTAACCAAAAGGCATTGTCATTACTAAGTACGCTGAAGGGGGAAGGGAGAAATGAAAATACTTTTTTAAAACATAAAATGTAAGGTTGAACTATTTAGTTCTTCCTTTTTTGAACGCAAAGGTTTGCAACAAAACAAAAGTGCAAAATTACTTTGCCATAAAGAAAAAGTTTTTCATAATGTATATATATATTTTTGATGTATCCAGTGGCCTTTAACGAAATGATATATCAATGAAACCCATAAGGTAAAAAATGGGGGAGACACCAAGAGGACATTCACACCTAAGATGAGGCCGTTACGATTTAAAAATGCGCAAAGCTGCAGGTGGATTTCTGAAATCAGCGACGATGCTTAACGTAAATCCCTGTATGTGATTTCAAAATTCTTTCCATAAACTTAAGAATAAATTTAAATACTTACTAACGAATAAAGCTTTAAATGGTGAGTTAATGAAGGTGTAAACTATAACAACAGTAATAGCGGCACGAAAGAAAATTTGGCAGTATAGAAGATTCCAGAACCTGCAAGCGTAATGAAATTTGTCTGCTGAGAAAAAGTGCAATCTTAACGTTCTGATAAAGCTGGTGATTTTGTATTTTAGTTAAGTTTGGCAATCTAAAGGAAAGCATAAGCCATTTTAAACTTTATACACTAAAACAAAAATAGCCGTTAAAACAAAAATAGAACTCGCATCATTATCAAATTGTTAGAATGTTTGTTCTACGGACAGATAAAGATTTAGTTTTACGACTGCTGAATGTATAGTAAGCTTGGAGGCCAGTTACAACAGCGTTAAGGATAAAACTACAAGTCGTAAATGGAGCATTCGTACGAGGTCTTACAATCACTTTTAGATGGCAGATGATTTTCATCGCCCGTGTGTAACACCGCTATACTGCCTATTGGAAGCTAGAGGTGTTTTGAAAATGTACTGTGTTTGTTCTGTGGAGCAGGGTTCCTGGATTACGTAATCCTTAGCCCTCATATACTAAACGTACTACAGGATTATAACTTCTCTGGGTGAGATTCAAATAACGAGAAACTTGTTCAGCTTCTTGCTTATACAATAATTTTGTTCGTTAAATCATTGGGTTATTGCATAGCTCGGAAGAAAACTGGTAAAATAATACCTTAATTGACTGAATATAATACAATCACTTGAAAAGTAATAATGAAATCAAAAACCTTTCAAGACACATAAATTCTTTCTCTCTTTCACAAGTTTGGGCATTAAGATATTTGAAGATAGTGGATAGTTCTTGTTTTTTTAATTTTATAAATTAAAACTGCTAACTGCTATTTCGATTTAGTAATTTGATCTAAAAGGCTTAATAATTATGTTGCATTTTTATATAGTCGATTACAAATTCGATTAACTATGTTTTGTTTACGAAGCAGACTGGCTACAGAGAATAATGCGAACTATTGTAGGTAGTATGAAGTCTAATTCATAGGCCCTCTGTTTAATAGCAAACAAGAGAGGCAGTATTTGTACAACCAGAGAAAGGCGTTGAAGGAGGAACGTTATACCGTAAATTCACGGAATTCCGACGTAGAAATCGATGCCGCCTCGCCTCGGTGAATTTATAAGAGAGTATGCTTCGCATAAAAGTACTGTTCGCGAATAGATATTTGAAATGGCAAATACGGCTAAAATATACCTCAATGACACGGTCTACTTCTTCTTCTCTCTCTCTCTCTCGATCTCTCTCTTTCTGTGTGTGTGTAGGTTCGCACACGCCAGTGCGCATCTACACACTATTACCTATTACATATATTTAATATACACCTATTAAATATTATTTAATAATATTAAATAATATTTTTTCAAGCTTCAAAATTTTAAAATGCATACATTGGAAATAATGTATTAATTTCTGCACATCATTTCAAATACTGCAAAATTTGCTTTGCATGAACTCAGTAACGTCTTTTAGTGATTCAAACTTAATTCTTTACTAACCATAAAGTTCGCACAATCGATTGCTAAAACATTGTGGAGGTATGTAAATATGAACTAAATAAATCTAACTTTATTACATATTAGGAATACTAAATTTCTTGACCCCCTTTTGAACGTGTTTTGATGAATTAAAACAAGTTAAACAAACTCCATATTTTCCTACTATCTTGGAAGTCTTCCAAAAATTAATATATGATACTGCATCATCATCAATTAAATTTTATGAAAAAAAAAGGAATAATTGATTGATATGTATATTAAAAATACCAAAATACTGGGATTTCTAATATTCATAAGAAACTCAACATTTCTGCATCGAATTACATTAAGGCAGATGATAATGAAGCAAGGAATTTGCTGCCTCTCTAGATGCAACGTTTCCTTTAGCTATATATATATATATATATATACATGAATGTGCAAATAATGTCACAAGAAAGAACACTTTTACACGCACTTCTTAATATATTCTCTCATTTCCTTTGATGTAAAGGTCGCTAAGAGAAAAAAAAATTCAATACAACCCAACCCAACCCACAAAATCACGGGCAAGAGAAAGAACTTAGTTCTTTCTTTCCTAGTCCTAATAATTCTTCAGAAGAAAACAGACAAAAATGAAACGAAAGAATACATTACTACAATGGTGTGTTAATAAGGTACTCTTTCATAATCCCACACTTTTGGGATATCGTGTATTAATAGTACCATCTCTCTCTCTCTCTCTCTCTCTCTCTGCAGGTCAAGATTCTTGATTCAACATGAATTCCACTGGGCTTTGATTCTGTTTTCATTTTCGGTATTCTTGATGGTACTTGAATTGCAGTGAAAAAATATATGCCAGCAAATCTGTGGCTGTCTTATGAAATCCAATTTCTATACTATCTCACTATACACTTTTCGGAATATTATTTGAATACGTCCATTTTTCAGGAATTCGCTGTAGTTTATGTCAGAATTATCTCTTTTTTATTATGTGTGTACTAAATATCCGATCTCAATTACAGCAAGAAATTGAATGGGACTGAAAAAAGAAAAAAAAAAAGAACAGACATGCATAGCTGCCCACTTTTTGAAGTATATAAAATAGGGATTTAAGATTATCTCTGGTAACAATAACATTCATATAGTGCCATGAAGGCAATCGCTTCACATGTTGTTAGGAAGAAAAGATGGCGGAAGGATGAATAGAACACAGAGCATGTAAAAATGCCTTCCTTATAGAAAATACGCTTAATTAATGGCAAAGTGACTCACATATTTTAGCATTTTTATTTCTTCCTTGTTTGATTTAATCCTTCGCACTGAAGATGTGATTTTTATTTTATTTTTGATAAATATTTGAAATGAAATTTTAAAAAAACCTAGTTTCAATATTAGAAAATACTGTTTTTTTTTGTTTTTTCCCGTTTTTTCTTTCTTCCTTGTTGTAGTTAATTATTCATACCAAAGATTTCATTTTATTTTGGATAAATATTTGAAATGAAAGAAATAACTAAATCCGGGATAAGCACTTTTTTCACTTAATCCGGTTAATTAATATACTGTATTCAACCTGGTTAATATATCACAGATATCCTCATAAAAACTATTTATTGTTACGTTATTTATTGCAGAACTTTGGAAATGACTTGGGAAACTAAATGATCAATCGATACTGTCAAGAGTTTTTGCAGTGTTTTTGGTAAAAATATTTTATTAGCATGGTTTTATCCATTCCTGATGTAATCTAATACCTTCATCATAAACAGTGTGTGAGACTACTGACACACACACACACACACACACACACAAACAAATTTCATTAATCTGGTACGTTATTAATGAATCTTTATGAATTTACATTAATGAATTACTAATTATTCATATATATTTGTTATAAACAGGTATACTTAATTACTCTTCATAACTTTCTGTATTAGTTTTATAAACACCTGAAATTCACTTGACTTAT
Organism: Typopeltis vanoorti; assembly: GCF_054136105.1. Lineage (NCBI taxonomy): Eukaryota > Metazoa > Arthropoda > Arachnida > Uropygi > Thelyphonidae > Typopeltis > Typopeltis vanoorti. Next base: position 93,373,412 of record NC_143554.1, read on the forward strand.
TCTTGATTTCATAATTTCATAAAGTTAACAAAAATAGCTTAATGTGGACGGCTGATCATAATTATCACATTTTAATATATGCATTTCTATTATTTGTTGTCTAGAAATTTTCACAACGCTGATGGAGAACTACTAGTAATTAAAACTTTTTGCGTTATAGCACTGGATCCATCTTTTTCGGATAAATGGGGTACAATAGAATAACAACGAAATGAGAAGCAGCAAGAAATTTTGGACAGATGTAAGAGACATTATATAAGGTGGATAAGAATTACCAAAAAAAGATCACATTACAGAAGTTAAAACAATATGCTCGAAAATATGCTCGCATAATGTCAGTATGATCCTCTCTAACGACTAAATAGGTCTGAGCAGTGGACCATGTTGGATATAAGAGTGTTTGTAAGATTCTATGGCAACAAATCCCATTCCTCCGCCGATTTTAACTGACCAAATGACCGAGAGAGCAGACTTTAACTGACCAAATGACCGAGAAGGTGGATATCGGTCATTTGGTGCAATGCGACGCCGAAAAGCATCTCACACACGTTCGATAGGATTTAAGTCTGGTAATCTTGCTGGTCACGGCAGTCATTGGATATCTTCAATTTCAAGCTATTCCCACTTAAACTATACAGGTAGTGATATTCTCATGCATGCAAAGACGATCTGGGCCTCCCGAGCCCTTACAAAGTCGCACATAGGGTTCGAGGATTTGTTCTCGACCTCTGAGCAGTTACGGTATCCCTATCAAGTATATATGAAGAGGGTGTGCCCATTGATCATTATTTCGGATAAAAAAAACGAGAACACTGCTTCCGCCATAAGTCCCTAGAATCCGTAGGCTAAAAGAGTGATTTATTAGAGAACAGAACTGTATCACATTTGTCAGGACTTCAAGTCACAGGTTCATGGTACTAGTTTCGAAGAGCTCTGGGATGGTTTGTGGTTAATGAGATACAAACCAAATAGCTTCATTCCGTAGAACCACTTGAACCAGGCATTTTTGACACAGTCCGTAGCTGTAGAACCTCAAGAGACAGTTGGTGACAAGGCATTACAGTGTTCCATCTTCCTATTTGTTAGAGCCAGATATTGGTCTGTTGGCGTATCACACGAACGACCTTGTAATGGTTCCTATCTCCTGAAACCACGTATATAGTGCCGAAACCTTGTGACACATTAAGCCAAAATACCACCTTCGCCTTCGACTGCCCTGCTGCAAGTCGTCCAACAGCCCGCCATCTCATCTAAACGATGATGACATGCCACCCTGAAGGTACAGGAAAGGTACATGCTGAGCAACCCCAAAAAATGGGAATGAAGTGAAATGGTCGCGACCTGTTTTTATAGGCATAAGTAAGCTACCTCTTCCATTAATAGATGTTGAAAAGCTGAAGGTTGTGGGTCTTTTGCTCCTTTTTCACTGATGTGCTATAGGTGTATAGAGCACTTCGTGTGTGAGGTTGATATATATGTGAACAGCGCCATGAACGGTATATCAATTTCTATTGGATACTCGGAATTTTCATGCTAGAATGCTAATTATATCAATTATTCATCTTTGGAAACATGCTAAAAATAAAATATCCATGAAAAACATTTTGTTATGTTAATTTTTTTGAGCAGTGTATATGTTTTCAGATCATCATAAGGGATTCAAATGATGTAAGTAAGTATATTTGCAGTTTCGAGTTTATATCTGACGCGCACGAAGTTAAACCATAAAAATATTAGATCTAAGCGAGTCCATAAAAATTCGTAGAATGATTTTTCATCGTAAATTAGTAATCGTTTGAGACGAAGGACTCATGCAATGACGAGCAATGACGACAGCATTCAAATTACTTTGCTTCTGCAACCGTACACTTTTTGAAATGGAAAACAATTTTTAGCAACCTTTCGAATTGCATCCATCGCACGTCTTGACCTCTTCCATTAATAGATGTGTTCAAGAAACGCGTCTTTCTTGAAGAGCTGAAGGTTGTAGTCCTTTTGTTCCTTTTCACTGATGTGCTATAGGTGTATAGCAATTCGTGTGTGGGTTTGATATATATACTGTATATATATATATATATATATATATACGATATATGAAGAAATCTGACGGTTGTAGTCCTTGGGGAAAAAATGCGAGGAAAGCTCTTCGAAAGAACATGGGAAAATAGTTAAAAGTGGAGAATGAGGAGTTAGTTCCGAGTTTAAAAGTTCTGAGTAAAAAGCATAAGACGAAAAAAGAGCATTGGGAAGAAGAAAGAGTTGCACGCGAAGAAGTAGCATTTCTCATCATAAGTTTCTAACTTCCTTTGATAATTTCCCAACAGAAAAGCTTACATTGGTTCAATTTAACATCTACCATTTCGACTCTACTCCACGACTGCATATAAAATTGTATGCATTCATGGAGTAGATAATAAAAATGTAATAAAAATTAAATGGAATGTGAACCTAATGATTTTTCCTTAAGCGTAGCAAGTGATCAGAGACTTGAAAGTAAATAAATAAATTATTAGCTTAACTTAGCTGACCAAAATCATTCTGCCCAAAGTTTTGATAACCCATACTTTTTCAATTATTATTTTTTTTTATTAAGCAAAGAATCGTTTCATTAATATTTCAAGTTGGCTTTACCGAAGTAAGGAAATGAATGCGCTATAAACTGCTTTCGCTTTCGAGGAATCGTTTTTTTTTTTTTTTTATTTTGTTTTAACTTCCTGATATTTAATTCTTGATCAGTGCTCATCGTGGCTCCATATTAAAAGTTCCATATAACTACAAAACAATTCTTTTGCACTACTCGAACCTTGTAAATATTAGCTTCATATCTCGCACACAGGAGAAGAAACTCATTTAACACCTAAAGATATTCGTAAACATCCATATCCACGGTGGGAGTATAATCCACAGCGTGTTGTTTGGAGACCACATGTTAGCTACTCGGTCAAACCAAGCCGACGATTACTATCACCTTTAAAGATTTAATTAAATTTTATTTGGCTTTTCGTTAACAGAGATGGATGAAACTTTAAACTACTACGTAAAATATGGTCTCTAGAAAACTGAATGGAGGAAAGTAGGAGCAAGTGCTATGTACTGTAAGAAACACCATCACCAAATCAAAACTATTTTACCATAAAAATCATATTTTGTTTTATTTAGACATTTTATTCTATTTTGCTCTTGCAGTAGTGATAGAAGAAAGAAAAATAAAAACATTTTACTAAATTATTACTCTATGTAAACATTACGCTCAAATTAAGTGAAGAGATGTGCACAAACATCTTAAGATATCTTAAAACAAACTGAGTCTCTCATTCAATTCTTTAAACAGAAGGAATAAGTAGTCATTTCCAAATGGCAAGCAAAGGAAGTTAAGTTTTTGAAAAGTAAGCTAACTTCGCATTGCACATTCGAACATGGAACTTCTTTGTTATATTTATAGCATAATATAAGACAAAAGAAAAACATCTAACCATTGCGAACCATATAAACAATTTGTGGAATAAAATTAGAATTTGAGTTCCCGATGTACTTTTGACAACCATAAATCTGCTGGTTTTATGTCTGGCTTCATTCCAGTAAGTTCTCCGCACTCTTTTCATTGTAGACTTTTAGACATGCAACTTATCACCAAAGCTGTAAGTATGAATTATATAACAAAGTGCCTAATTGTAAGACTTAATGCTGTTACTCCAGAAGAAAGCAATTATTATTCTATTCTTTAGGTTAATTAGGTTTTGTCATTCTAGTTCTCACGATAATCCTACTCTGATTTATAGCAACTAATGAGCTGTACATTAAAGTTCAAGACTACTCTTATGAGAAGTCTATAACACTTATCACACAAAAAACTCAAGTTGAATGAAATGAAAACCCGTCCTACGTTCAAGGAAAACGTGACTTTCAAATCAGACTTTTGTTAATGAGTTGCTACATTTGTTGTGACTAACTTTACCATGTTGAAAGAGAAAGCTAAGAGAATAGAAGGTGCTATAATGTTGTGCTGTTTACAAAGAATGAAAAAAGCAAAGTATGAAATTAAAATATGTAATACAAAAAAAAAACTGCTGAATATTAAATACTACAAAACTAGCTGCTATAGATGCATTAAAAAAGAATAGGCTTATTGCTAAACAGGAGGGCGAAGGAGGAAACTGCGGAAATCAAGTAGACTGGGATTTAGAACTGATGAAATCCAGAATGAAAGCAGAGAAAGATTGTGGGTTTGGTGGCCACCGTTTAATGGAGAAGGTACTTCATAAACTAAAGCAATAAAAGAGATATATAATATAAATAAATGAAAATATTATCATCCTTGCAAAGTGATGTTTCATTCTTTAATATTTTGTGAGAAATATCTCCCTGGATGTAACGTATAATTTACACACACACGCGCGCGTGCACACACACACACACACACACACACACACACACACACACACACACACACACACACACACACACACACACACACACACACACACACACACACACACACACACACACACACAGAGAGAGAGAGAGAGAGAGAGAGGGGGGGGGGGAATGTCATATAATAATTTCATAAATTCCAAAAGTTTGAAAGACTAGAGATTTGATGGCCTTCAGACTTTTAATGAAATTCGATGTTGAGACACTATTGGACATTCCAAGCACCATGACAAAGTGCTGAGGAAGAATAGATTTTGAAGGTGTAAGCTAATCAACTAATCCTGTATACTTCTTTGTGCAAATTATTTGTACAATGACATTAATATGCACAGCTTCTTGAATGAAAGCTTATTTCAAAAATTGATCCCAGTGTGTCCCTTCTTTTTTACTACAATTCTTTGCCGTCATACCATGAAACGTTTCTTTTCTTACGCAACATTAAAGTAGCGATAAATATTTTATATTGCAGTAAATAAAAGTGTTTATATTGCAGTAAAGAAAATATTTGCAGTTAATCTTTACTTTACTGCAATATAAACACAACATGTTTTACTGACTAACCACTATGCTAAATTCTAATGGTCAGTTCTGTGGATAATATCACAACGATATTTCATGAACAATTTATTTTTTCTACCGCTTGTTTTTTCCTTTTTGTATCCCCCTACCTTTAGTTTTATTCTATTTTGTAACTATCACGTTGACATTTCTTGGGCAATTTAATTTATAGTTTTTTCTTATTATTATTTCTTTCTTTCGTTTAGTCATTCTTCCATTTTTAATATTAGCGGGGAAAAAAAAACTACAGGTCGACATTGTATTGCTTTATCTGGATGGACTCTTGATTTTGTCGCTTAAATCGTTAACTAATTACCATACGAATCTCGAGGAAGTCTTCTGCAGAGGTGCCTGCGTATCCTTTCTCCATCCAACACCTTGTGACTTTGTACGGGGAAGAGAGGATGGCGAATCTCGCTACGGACATAAGTGTTGGTGAATAATGTTTGGGAAGATTTGACCTCCCTGTTTATTAGGGGTCTGAAATATATTTGGAAAAGTTAGATGTATCCAAATAAATTTCAGACCCCTTTCGCGGGCCCAAGTTTCTGGAGGAAGAACTCTCTAATAAGACTGTGTATTCACTAAGCTGTAAAACCCTTATAAGGATATCTTACCTGCTACAGGGGAGGGGGATTTAATTTCACGTCTTTGCAACCAAAATGCATCGTCCTTATCGACTAAGCTATGGAGACTCTGGTAAATCAGTGAAAAGAGTAAAAAAACGTGTGCTTGTGTGGATGGATTAGTGGGTGCGTGCGCATCCTGTGATGCATTAAAATACAACGGGAGCTAGTTCAACTGAACATGAAAAAGTCGAATATCGTACTTGGATCTACCATTCAAATCTTCAGGGCAAGTGCCTTAGGTGAATAACATTAAGAACGCAACAGTTCAATGATCAACTTTTATACATTCGTAACGATAACCTACGAAGCTTTTTTTTTCATATAAACAAAATAATAATAATAATAATAATAATAATAATAATAATAATAATAATAATAATAATAATAATAATTAAAATAATTCATCCGTGCCTAATTTATTATCGTGTTCTTTTTATGTGCAGATTACTAGAAATATCAGTTCTTCAATAGAACTGACACAGATGAATAAAATTAATCATAATGTACTAACCAATGGTAGCTACGATTTTTCTACAGAGATGTTGTAGTAGAATAAAAATTTAAAGCCGTATTAGTCATTGCTACGGAGTTTTTCTGAATTTATTAACTACATCAGATAGCATATCTGATCTGATTTTCTCTTTCAGTCGTTTCGACCGTAGGTGACTCTGTAGGCATTGCCCACAAAGTATTCTTGGTGAGATTTTTACAGGGTAGTTCGCCACTGCTCCCCCCCCCCCCATTTGGGACGTATTCATTACTGTAATCCATGTGTGTTCACAGGGCCGGTTTGCCTGTTCTGGGGGACGAAAAACCAGAGTTTCCGGTTAAACCCCCCACTACCACCATAACCGGCTAACCATAACCGGCTAACTCACCTTTAGTCGAAAGAGATCAGATAAAGGTTCCTCACGTCACGGACGGGAATCGAACCCAGGTCTTTCCGACCAAAGGGCTTCGTCTGTACTGACTGAGCTACGGAGGCTCCAGATACTATATATAATTCTCAAATATGTGCATTTCAGTATTATTAATTTAATCCAATTATAAAATATGCTCTCTCTCTCTCAAGTTTTTTTTTCTTTTTTTTTTGAGGAGTGATAATTATTTTCACAATTCATTTTGTTAATTACTAAATACTATGAGCGTGCGTGTGTGTGTGTGTGTATTCCGAGACCAGAAAATTATTCAACTGTTAATTATTTCAGTGTTTATACAGCATATGGAACGCCTATTAAGCAGAGAGGGGGGGGGATGGAAAAGGGATAGGAATGTTGCCATTTCCACAAATACTCAAAAGTTTACATTAAAGTGCATAACCGAATTAAATTCCAAAATGCTTTCTTATGAAGCAAGTTATTCGAGAAAGTTTTTGTGCTCGCGTGAGTTTTACTTATAACCATATCATCATCTCTGGATTCTTCTGCCAGTTCGTTGCTCAAAGAGTTTACGAATAAAACATCATTGAGCATTCTGAGTCCCGCAGTGCACAACAGAATACTATAGTTAGGAATCGAATCGCTGAATGAACGCTGGAGTTTCCATTAGGTTCCAGACGGCAAAGCACTTCGACGAATGCACTCCGTTCACTTTACCTATTCGCCGCCAGCATCGTGCTGTGTGCCTACATTCGTCGCTCATCCATTCTCCCCGCACGTCGATAAGCTTTTACTCGTCGGCTGCCATTTGACTTCCGTCCATCCATTACGGTCGTAACGAGGAAAGAAAGAAACCGTAGACCGAGGCGCACACATCTCCCCGTAACAGGTACTAGAGAGAGAGAGAGAGAGAGAGAGTTATGTGAAAACATCAAAGCATCGCGTTGGTGCCTGTACACAACTCGTACAAACCACAAGACTATCCGCACTCCCCTCCCTCCTCTCCACCTATGTGAGTGCAGACCATTGTAAACACACGTGTGCGGTCATTAGCGGCCATTATGCTAACGAGAGGGGAGGTCAGTCCGTGCTTCAGGTTAAGCCAAGGTGCGTGGAGTGTACGGCTGAATATGAGCTTGGTTTATATACCGCCAGGCTTCTAAATAATAGACCACGCTGGCGGAAAAGCATGTCGCCTTCTTGGCAAGCTTGGATGATCGATGGCCAGTTAACGGAGCCATGTCTTAGCCTTAATTTTATTGGGCCTACGACAGGGGGTGAATAATAGAAGATCTGAAGGACGGCTCTTTCTTTTTATGGCGTTTTCTAGCTCGCATTTCACCCGATTACAGCCGATTAGAAAAGGTTCCCGTATGTCAACGTTGGCAGGCTCATCTTGAACACACCACAGCAGCATCTTGTAATCTGGTAAAGGCGGAGCTAATTCACCCCGCGGGACTACGCCACATTTCTCCATATCACTTCGGTTTCTCTCTACCACGACGCGCCTGTGGACTTCATCAACTTCTCCAACGTTCCGATATCCCCCCTTTACAGAGTTCCCCCCTTTCCACCCCTATATCTGCCTATGCTATAAGCAAAGGTATTACTTATAAAGCATAAATTTCTTACCAGGTTTAAAGAATATATACTCTTTTCTTATAACTTAGGTATAATAAGTTATACCTAAGTTATAGAAAAAGGGTATAATACATTATAAGAAAAAACCATGGAAATAGTATCGATCTGATAAACCAGATATTAAGTATAATAGATATAAGGAACAAGTTAATTAATTAGACCGTTAATTAAAGAAAGTAAAGCAAAATTTGAGTTATACGAATTTGAGTTTTACGAATAGCTAGAAATGCTAATATATATCGGAAAAGCTTTCATAAATATGTTGAAAGATGTAAGGATAATAGAAACGAATTTAACATAACCAGTTCATCTCGTTTTAAAAATAAGAATTTAATAATAAGTGTTTCGCAAGTGTATATATGAATATACTCAGAAGAGAAAATGAAGATTGAAGACAAGAGTTACAGAATGACATAACGCAGGAGGAGAAAATATGTCATATCTTAAATCATTTGGTAATCGAGAAAGTTAGAGATAGCAATGATATTTCTCCCTTAGTAGTAAATAAATGTACGCGATCTTTAACGAGTCGCTTCAGATAAGGAATGGTTTCGTGTGATTGGAAGTTTTTATCCTTTTAATGTCTCCCAATCATGAAATGTTGTAAACCTTTAGTACGGGGACTAAGGAATTTTTAATAATTTTATATATTTGTAGTTCGAAAATCCAACTCTAGAGATCAACTACGGAATTTTTCCAAGCCACTTCAAACTTTCAATAAGCGAGGCGATAGTCTCCCACCATATGATGAACTTAGATCGCCCACCTAAAGACAATTACAATTATCCACAAAGCAGGAATTGAACTCGCAGTCTGTTGGTTGGAGAATGAGTACGTTTTTAATTACTCCACCAACCAAGCTCTGGCAAGTTTACAATAGTTATTTCATAGAGTTGGTTCATCACATAAGTGGAGAATTATAAATTTGTAACTTTTCTCGTTGTTACTGACAAAGCAATGCAAAAATTAATTAAGAATCATATCCAGGATATTCCTTGGCAGGAATCATTTGTTTAGCAAGGCATAGCATGGTTTCGTTAAGGAAAGATCATTTATATCAAATCTGCTTATTTCTTTGGAGATCGCGAGGAAAATAGACCATGGTAATGGATGTTGTTTGATTTATTTTGATCTTAGCAAAGTCTTTGACAACGTTCCTCATAAGAGTACTAATTAACGTGTACCAAATAGGTATTCGTGATCATCTAGTAAGAAGGTGGACAATTGACTGACTTATAAAAGAAAGGAAGTGGTGGTCAGAGGACAGTCTAAAAAAAAAAGAGCAGGATTGTTAAGAGCGGAGACGCAGGGGGAGTAAGTGATCTAGGTTCAATTATTTTTATTAATATCTGTTTTATTTTATTTTATTTTATTTTATCTTATTTTTTATTTTTTTGCTGATGATATAAAATTGGACAGAGTAGTAAATTGTTCAAATGACCTGAGTTCTTTACAGGATGATCTTAAAACACTGGACGGGACGAGAAAATATGGCTTAAAATTTAATGTAAACTAATGCAAATATATCCGATTGGGTAAGAAAATAATACTGGATATAAATTGACTGGACGGGGATTTAGAAAACGTTGATGAACACTAAGGTTTAGGTATACTGGTTGATAGGGAATTTAAATTCAGGAATCATGTTGGTGAGACAACTAGTAAAGCACAGCAGATTGTATTCTTTTAATTAATCTTACAATCTGCTGTGCTTTTGTAGAAAAAAGAAAAAAAATCATATCGTTAAACAAATCTTCAGTCAGGCCAAAATTGTATTATGGCTCCCTGTTTTACTCAACAAGATATTTAATGGATGGCAAGCAAATCAAGGGTATTCACAGATGATTGACTAAAGTGTGCGTAGAGGGACTGTGTCGTGATAATTATGAGAAGTGGTTGGTTGGCTTTTAACCTGATGAATTTATCTAGAAGGAGACGGAGAAGAGATTTAATTGAATTTTGTGGGTTACTTCAGGGCATATATAAGATAGGAGGAGTCTGCTGATGGCTGAACTAGGCTGTACTAGAACTCAATAAAAAGATAGTGAAGAAGAGAGTTGGAAAATAAATATACGAAGTTCATTTTTTACTGCTCGGGTAAAAAATATGTGGAATGGCCTTCATCAACGACCTATAGAATTAAAATGTATGTAACTTTAAAACATAATTAGATAGTTGTTGTGGCTGGAGGATTAATTAATCAATAAATTAAAATTTAAGTAGAATGATTAACTATTTTGGCATTGTTGGACATGGTATTGTTATGCGTTTGTGCATAAATATGTATGAAAAATAATGAATGAAAAAGAGAATGTATAAGAAGGAGGAGATAAACCGAATGAATTTGTAGACGTATGCCAAGGGTGAAATTCGTAGTACGAGTATTGGTTTGGCCACAAAGATTATTAGTCAGTATATGATTCACAAGCCCTACTATTCATTTTTTTCAGCATTGAATTAGTCAGTCTCAGGCTGCAGTTGCGCGGTTAGTTAGTTTGCCCCCCCCCGTATGCTCCGATTTTCGTTTCATAAAATACTCTTTGAACACATTTTCATTTCACATATGTGTACGTCCTAGAATAATCATGAATCCAGATATTTCGTATTTCATGCAGTTGCCACCATACATGGATATAAGTCGTCTGGTAGAAGGCCGATAATAATAATAATAATAATAAATGATATTGTTCTTGAGCCTTATTCTATCAACTATATAATTAATACGAGTATTAATTAATACGAATAAATAATAACAAGTCAACTGAAGCTGTTTATTCTTTTCTTTCAAATTTAAGAAGCAATTATATATTCTGAAATCCTAATAACAGAACCGTTAAAATTTCAAAACTACACCAGTTACAGACATTTTAAAACACTGAAAAATTGCGAAATTACTCAGGGTGATTAGACAACTCGATTTTAAAATGTATTGATATAACACACTATTAGTCTGATTGTATATGTAAAATATCAAAACAGATAAGAAGATTCGTAATTAAACTATACTCGCTGACTGGACTAAGAACCTAGAATGATGTCAATTAATGCTAATTGGGTTGTTAGAAAGCGGTTTAAAAAAGAAAGATAGAAAAAACGGCGTTGCTGTGGAGTCAACGGGTTCTCAAAGCTCATCAGTCAAATCTGGCGACCTACAGAAACTAACTACGACATACAAGGATGCATATAAATTAAAACTGGTATTATTCTGACGACACACATGAACCGTAGGTACATCGACATTACGAAATTTGCGAGGATCAGCGGCAAGTCCAAAACATAAAATTCTATATCCATCAGGAAAGCTATTTACACGAAGCAAATGACTCGAAGTAGGGCATTCATTCCGGTTCCGAATTCTAATATGGAAATCACACGATTCGCGCGATTTGCTTAATGTCTCTAGTGGAGCCAGCTCAACGAAAATCATTGCTGTGATAAAATTAGCACCGTTTGATTTTGCTTCCTGTTTTATTTTATGGTGTGCATTCATAGATTTTGAAACAATTATATTCTGTTCACCGCTTACAGTAAGTTGAAGAAGAAGAACGCATTCCGCGGGAAGGTCATCGGATGAAATTAATATTATTTTATACTCTATGGAACCTTGAAAGCAGGCTATTTCTTGTTCCTTTGCAAATGGGCGCATACCATCCTAATGCCTTGTATGCCAGCTATATGTTTGTTGTAGAAACCCATGAGAACTCCAGTTTACGACATACTAAAGCTGGACCTTACACTAGTCGAATTTTATAAATATTTTAATAGATTCCACCCACGAAATGTTCAAAATATCCGGTACACAATCAACATAGATGGGCCAAGATTATATAAAAAAGAGATTACTTACATTTTTGAATGCTAGTAACAGTTTCTAGAGAATACTTCATCCATTCCTGCTACTTTTGTAACAGGAATGGATGAAGTGAATGATGGGTGGAATGGCGAGTATGGATTTTCTCAGAAAATGCGACTTCAGAAATGGACTTGGTTTTTTTTTATTTTTTTATTTCTACCTATAGTGTTTTCTTTTTAACTGTTTTATATTAAAAAAATTAGATTCAAGGTAAAAAGTAACGGATTTACATGGTCCATTACTTTTTTCTTTATTACAAGTAAAGTATGTTACAATATTAACCTTAAAAACGTTTTTTTTTTCATGCATATCTTCACTTACATTTTCGACTAGTTCACAGACGTACAGTTATTACAAGACGATAAAAACTATCTTCTGATAATGCTCCATATATATGAACTGCAGTAGCTGTTCAGAAGGAAAGTGTATGCAGTTTTACTATTTCAGCTATATTTCTAAATAATTGCAAACCAGTCTGCAAGAAAACATTGTTTCAATTTCGATGAGGTAACTACAAAACTTAGTTTCCAGAGCAGGTAACTAAACGGCAGTCTCAGCCAAATGTTCTATTTTCTTCCAGTAGGCTATACGTCTGCGTATTTTAGACAATTCATCGCTTTTAACAACATGAAGATTTTTATCCTGCAGATGGTAATATGTACGTGAAGCCTTTTTAAAGCACTTGCGAAGCAAATGATAATCAAGAGCTTAGTAAGCCCATTTTTGAACACGTGATGCGTTTACTTTTAATGAAAGAATACTTTATAAGTAGCAGTAATGTGAAAATGGAAATAATTACTATTCAAAGTAACATTCGTTTGTAGTTTCTGTCAGCAACATTGATGTTAACTTGTGAAAAGCAGCCATTCTCGCGATACATCCAAACATTACAGTTGTTTTGAATTTATTTAGCGTTTGAATTTAGAGTTTGAATGGCTAAATAAAGCTCCATATGTGAGAATTCTATTAATTGATTTATGCATCGAGCAGCTGAACGCATATTTCCTTTCATGGATTCTAGGAGAAAAGGGGGGGGGAATCGGATATATAGCTCTCTTTAGACACTTTATTAGGATCATAAGTCATTAGCGTGTGCTGTAATCTCCTTTATCCTGAATTACAGCTCTGCCACAACGTAACAATAGCGTGCATGACCTCCATTCAATCATCAGTGGTTTTCGCAAAATCCTATAGTGATGCTAGTAGCAAACAGAAGTGCAGTGACAATCGCACCTTTCCAATTCATTTCACAAATGCTTAATAGGATTAAGTATCGTTAATTAAATAGACTAGATAGGATATAGCAAATGTCTGAAATCTGTACAGTGTTATCAAATCATGAAATTGCATTTTGGCATGGCAGATGATGCTATTCTTGAAGTAACCCTTGCATTCCGACTTTCATGCAGCATATAGCTTTGCTTGATATATATATATAGCTCGTGTCGTACGTGAAGCGGCCAAAGAATTGTCAGTGCCCTTGACCATTATGTTTAATTTGAGCCTCAGGACTGGGTCAGTCCCAAGGGGGTGGAAAGAGGGGAAAATAGTTCCACTGCACAAAGGTGGTTCCAAGGCTGCTGTTGAAAATTACCGGCCAATCAGCATAACAGGAATCATTATCAAGGTCTTAGAGAAAATAGTCAAGAGGAAAATACAAGATTGGATAGAAGAAAATGGGATACTGTATCGGGGACAGCATGGTTTTGTGAAGGGTAGGTCATGCCTCAGTAACTTGCTCACGTATTATAACACAGTGACGGCTGAACTGGATAAGGGTAATGGGTTTACAGTGATTCTGCTGGACCTTGCTAAGGCCTTTGACAGGATACCACATGGAATTCTAATCAGTAAATTGCAGCATATGGGAATGGACATAGGGTTGGTGAGATGGATAGGAGGGTGGTTGACGGAGAGATATCAGAGAGTGGTTTACTCAGGAGTAGAGTCCACTAGACGGCCTGTGACTAGTGGTGTACCACAAGGATCTGTTCTTGGACCACTGCTGTTTAATTTGTTCATAAATGATATAGGAAAGGATCTGAGAGGAACAGTTCATTTGTTTGCGGATGATGCGAAGTTGGGTAGGGCAATAGTGAATGCAGATGACGTCAAAATTTTGCAGGATGATTTGGATAGATTGGAGGTCTGGGCTAGGGAGAATGGATGTCAATTTAATGTGGCAAAATGTAAGGTTATGCATTTTGGGGTGAAAAGATGGGAGGCAGTTTACTGCATTGGTGGAACCGTGCTCCAGGAAATTGATGAGGCACGAGATTTAGGAGTGTTGGTGGATAAGGAATTGAAATTTAGGGGACACATTGCAAAAGTGGCCAAATCAGCTCATCAAATCACTTGGTTGCTGAAGAATACGTTGACAAGCAGAGACAAGCAGGTTATTGTTCCTCTGTATCGAGCCTTGATAAGACCTCATCTCGACTACTGTGCTCAGATTTGGTCATCTAGGTTTCTTCTTGATGGGGAGGAGGTGGAGAGGATCCAGAGGCGAGTGACCAAGATGATAGCAGGTCTGTGGAATGAACCGTATGAGAACAGGTTGAGGATTTGTGGGTTGCAAAAATTGGTTGATAGGCGGAGGAGGGGAGATATGATTGAGACATTCAAATTACTGAAGGGTTTCTATAAAATTAATTCAGAAGATATTTTTGAGAACAGGGCTGGTTGTGGGAGGACTAGGGGACATCCATGGAAACTGGGCAAAAGTGTGGTTAGTAAAGGTGTTAGAGCTGGGTTCTTTACTTTTAGAGTAGTGAATGAGTGGAATGCGCTCCCTGAGTCTGTGGTGGATGCTGTGACAGTGAATGAGTTTAAGGCGAGGTATGATAGATACTGTATGAATGTCGAATAGTTGTGATGAAAATGATTTGGGGCCTCCCTCGATGAGTCTAATGACTCCCTGGAGTTGCCCGTAATAATAATAATAATAATAATAATAATAATAATATATATATATAAGCAGAAAAACTACTGAATAATAACTGCAACGATATATATGTTGTACTGCTAAAGTTCAGTTTTTTTTTGGCTTTTTTGTGCCATACCGTATAATCACCAGTCATGTTTGAAGTTCAAATGAATTCCAGCATTTGTTTGGCTTTTCCCAACAAGGGATCAAGTAGCCTAGGAAAAATATGCTCCCACCCCCTCACTCTATGAAAAACGATTACGGATTTGTCAGTGTTTCAAAGACTAAAATTGAAACTTCATTACCTTCGTTAAAAGCAGTGAATGTATTTGCTGAAGTACATTTTCCCTATTGGAAGGTAACTGGATCCGAAAATAGGTTTTTATTTTTTATTTATTATTTTAGATTCCCAAGTTTATGAAAGCATTTTTAATGTCAATTTACTCAGTGTACCAGGTGCTGACTGACTTATGATGTTTTCCAACATTCCTCGTAAACAGTCACACGAATAGGAAATAAATTGAAAATTGGATCTGGTAACTGTGCATTATTCAACTTTGATGATTAGATAAGTACCGCGCGCGCGCGTGTATATGTGTGTGTGAAAATTTGAAATGGCAAAAGAAACAGACTGAAAACAAAATCAACTAAAGCAGAATTGGAAGTCTGTTGTAATTTTAATAAATCCTGACCAGCCTCTGTGCATTTTAAATTAATAAGAAATTCGTTACATCGATAGCAAATGAAATCAAAATTTAGGAGGAAGAGTTTTAAAAAAATAAGTTTGTTTTGAATTATGAATAATGTAATATGAAAAAGTTTTATTGTATTTTATTTTATTTATTTACTTACTATTTTCTGTATAATGTGTTACAAAAAATAAATTAAAGTTCATTTTAATATATAATTAACTGCACTTAAAATGTCTTAAGAGTATACATATGTACTTAATAAGTACAAGTGTACTTATTAAGTACATACAGGGTGTTCGGGATAAATTTGACATATTTATAATTAATTATATTTTTCCGTAAGTTACATGTATTAACACACACTTCTCTTCATTTAAAAGTTTGGACCCTTCTTCATTCATATACAAGATGTCAGAAAGGATGGATAGCTGGAACCCACCTGAATCATGGAAGAGAATAACTTGTATCATGATGATTCGTGCCCGCCATCAAAATAAGGATATTACGACTGCTGCCCAATGCTCCCTGAATACAGTAAAAACAATCAGGCATGAACTAGAGACTTGCAATGGTGACTACGAGGATGTAGCAAGAAGAAAGATCCCTAGCAGACGATCTGATTGCGTTCGTACAGCAGAATTCCTCGCAAATCTGCAGGAACAGGTGTTGAAGAACCCTGGCATTGGAATTCGGGCTTTGTTCGTGGAGTTGCTAACTGTAGTCAAGCCCTGGATAACAAGGGTAGCCAATGGTAGGCCGTATGTATGGCAGCAGGATTCGGCCCCTTGCCACACCTCTGGGAAAAGTCAAAAATGGTTGTCTGAAAATTTCTACGACTTCACCAGTCCAAATGTTTGGCCTCCAAACTCCCCAGACCTTAACCCCATGGATTATTTTGTATGGGGCGCAGTTGAAAAAGACACCAATCGCACTTCCAGTAATACAAAAGCCCAGTTAATGGATAAAATTAAAACAGTTTTTGCGGCCCTTCCCAGGGAGACTGTAGCATCAGCTTGTTCGAGGTTCCGAAGCAGAATTGAAGCTGTGATCGATGCTAATGGTGGTTATTTTGAGTAAATCTTGTTGATAGTATTGTAATTAACTCTGCCTGTAATGTTTTTTTGTCAATTCATTAAATTTAATAGATACAAAGAAGATTTTCTTTTTCCTTACGAAACTGTCAAATTTATCCCGAACACCCTGTATTATACTTATTATACTTATTGTTGAATTCATTCACACTGCTTGCACACACAACTTCATGGCAATCCATTCCAATCACGCACCACCCAATGAGAGAAAAATCTAGTCTTTACTTCTTCTTAGGGGCATTCATTCTCAGCTTCCGAGGATGCCCTCTTGTCCTTTCCTCACCCTGCATAAAATGAAAAATTCCATAAAATGAAATCCTTTGAGAAGTTTGTAATCTCAATCATATCACCCCCCCCCCTCTTTCTTCTGTTTGCTAGTGGCTGCAGTCTACAAATTCTCAATCTGTCTTCATAATTAGTATTCCACAATCCTGATATCATTTTTAACACTCTCCTTTGCACTCCACTGTATCCGAATCACAACGGAAACCAGAAGACCAGACCTGTGCACTAGTTCAAGTGAGGTCTTATTAAGGCCTTGAAAAGACGCAAAATGACATCCTTATCTTTACATGTGAAAGTTCGTTTCAGCATTGCAATTATCTTTTGAGTTGTATTTGCAATGTTTGCTACATAGCTCTGAATTTCAACTTGCTATCTACTAACACTCCAAGATCCCTAGCCTCATCAGTTTCTTCAAGCATAATCAGACCAATATAATACAACATTGGATATCAATTACGCCAAAGTGCATGACTTTGCATTTACTGACATTGAACTGACATCCATTTTTCCATGCCCACAATTCTAGCCTGTTCAAATCATTCTGCAAATACTGCATATCAGAAGCATTCCCGATTACCCTACCTATCTTTGCATCATCAGCAAATAGCTGTATATCGCCTGTTAAATTCTTCCCAGTGTCATTTATGTACAGATTGAATAACAGTGGATCAAAGACTGATCCTTGTGCTACGCTACTACTTACCTTAAATCTTGCAGACTCACATCCCTTGTATACCACATTTTGATATCTATCAGTCAGCCATCCTCTTATCCACGCTAACATTTTATAATCCAAACTCATATTCTCCAATTTATGCAGCAGTTTTCCATGCTGCATTCAGTCCAAAGCCTTAGCAAAATCCAAACGTATCATAGTGTATCCATTCCTATTGCATAGTTCAATGGTAATATTATTATAGAATGTGAGCAAGTTGCTAAAATATGACCTTCCCTTAAACCCATGCTGTTCATTGCAAAGGAGAGATTCACTGTCAATCCATTTCTGAATGCTAACCCTAACTAATTTTTTCAAAATTTTTACTGCCCACTCCTGAGATATTGATTGGTCGATACTTGGATATATCGGTCTTTGCACAATCCTTGTGCAATGGGATTACCATACATCCTTCCCATTCCTGCGGAATCTCTGGGATGGACTTGAGTCTCAGAATTCCGCAAGAATTCTGAGACTTAAATTATATAGCCTTGTCAAAAGAATAGCCATTTAGCTAAACAATCTTTTAGCACCCGTGATGATATTCCATCAGTCCCTATTGCTAAATTCTTATTCACTTTGTGAAACAGCTCTAATACCTCCTCTTTATACTCTTGAGTTTTTTAATTCAGTAAAGAGGTAACAGTGAACTCAACTGGTCTTATATACACCAGGTTGATATCTTACTCTTGTCTGCAGTCTGCATGACACAGTTGGAAACTTGCAGATCTCTATTCTGCTCTAGTGTAGTATTGCCTATAATTGCCTTATACATGTAGACATCTATGCACTTTTGATGGATCCGAACGGACTAACTCAAAGTCGAAATCGTTCTCTCCTCGTAATCATTTCCATGATAATGCCCATTCCCGTCATTAGCACAATTATATAACATCGTCGCTCTTGCACTTGTATTTTCACCATTCCTTCCATTATGCTTTAGTTTCCCTGACTCTCTGTGTTAGGTGTCATACCAGTTATTAGTTTTTCAAGACTCCTAATACCAAAGGTGTAGGCCGTCCCTCTTATACAAATCTAATCTCCCCTCAAACTGACTCCACATATGCAAAAACTCGCATCCATTTCTTCTGCACAGTAAGCATCGAATCGTTTACGATCATAGCACTTTTTAATTCATTTTTATCATATTGAGATAATATACTTACTTTTTTCACTTTCTCATTATTTTATTGAAATAAATTAAATCAAACACACTTAATTTTATATCATGATTAATTTTTATCTTTTATCTTTTATTCACTGTCCATTAATTCGTAAAACAGGGTATGTATTTGCAGACAATGAATTTACGTCG
The DNA here is from genome assembly GCF_054136105.1 of Typopeltis vanoorti. Classification (NCBI taxonomy): domain Eukaryota; kingdom Metazoa; phylum Arthropoda; class Arachnida; order Uropygi; family Thelyphonidae; genus Typopeltis; species Typopeltis vanoorti. The sequence continues at coordinate 93,392,426 of NC_143554.1, forward strand.
TCCATAAATATGTACTCTGTTTTTGATCAAGTTAGATCATTAGCCAATTTTTTCACTGTGTGATATCTCTTAACCTTTTCCATTGGAATTTTTCATTGATAATATCTCGAACCCATCTCCAGTCAATGGAGTGTAGCTACTTTATATCAGGTAAAGTACTGTGTTTTACCTATCACACCAAAGTGGGAAGAAAAGCAGAATACTATTTTCACGTTGTCTAATCGTTGTCTAATTAAACGTTGTCTAATCACATTTTCATTCTGTATTCAGGCTATGGCTTCATATCATGCTTTCAATATGATCGTGATCGTGAATTTTAACTACATGTTTATAGGACTATCTTATATGCAATTTATTTTATAGCTGTAATATAATGATGGATCTCTATTTTATAGACCTATCATTATATACAAATATAATGTCCAACATATTACTAGAATATATAATTATATATTATGACGTTTTTTCAAATTAGCTACACAAATATGCACAATTAATACGTGGCACGCATTAACTGTGCGCCTCTTTTGTAGCTAGTTATATTTTTTTAATATATTTTTTAATATATATATATATTTTTTTTTTGGATGTTACAGTTCATACATATTAGTTCATGCGGTTTCTTTTATGCTGAAAGTTTTAAGTTCTTTTCGCATCATAATTGCGATATGAAAGGCAAAGTATGTTGCAATACTAAATTTGAATCTGTGTATTTGAATAATGTACATTTGTTGAATTGTCCTCTATAATCTTCTGGGGAAAACTGCACACTATTCTCCCACTTTTCATGTTCTCTCATTAACGGATAGCAAGGTTTATCTATTATAAATTCATCCATTTATCTATTATAATGTATAATCAAATAATTGGTGTTTCTTTTTATTTTTAAAAAGAAATCCTGATCCTGCAACCCTAATTAAATATTAATATGATGCTGAATTTTTCTCAATGAATTTATAATAACCATTTGCTTTTCACAATGCATCTGCATCTGCTAAATTTTGTTAACTCCTACTCTCTTCATACGACTAACATTGAGGTATAGTTGAACTGTATGGAACTTCCAATCAGGAAAAGATTCCATTCTGCTTCAGGAACTTACCTTCCATTTTTTATCCAGCTCCGTGTGTTGTCGTCAGCTACAAGAATTCCTTGTTTAAAAGGAAGAGGATTCGAATCCCGTTAAAGACGAGAGCTACACTCCCCTATGTCTTTTTCACCGAAGCAATGTTAGCCAGTCAGACGCAGGAACTCCCCCTCTCTTTCCCAAAAGAAACCTGACATAATACACTCGCTAAATGAATTCAGCTGTCTCTAAATTAATTCTAAATATACTGCAATCTCTTTGTATCACCTTTGAAGAAACAAGGTGATACAAACAAATTATAATAAGTCTTAAGTTTATAATTCATTCTCACAAGTTCTAGCTATAGTGATAGTGATCTTTTTCAGAAATAAGTTATTTTATTTTATTTTATTTTTTTTGCTTTTGATTCAAAAGTAGTCTTTTGTTCAGTTGCACACAGAAAGCATTATATTTCCATCAAAAACCTAACAAATTAATGGTGCAAATTAGAATAATGCATAACATTAATTTCTTCGTTTTTTTGGAGTTTATGTATCACCTGAAGCCGAGGCAGAATTCTTGGTCAGTGAATGAGCATGTAAACCGCGATATCTTCATTTGCTCATATGAATTGCTGGTATAGATTTCTGAATAATCACTAGTACGAAATACTGTCGGTTGTGAAATGTTCCACCTTTAAAACTGCTATTCGGACTATTTGCTAAATAAGAAGTTTTAATTAAAACTTAATTACAAATTACAGCAAATTATGAAGCAATAAATACCACATGGAAATATCTGGTTTTGGAACAATTTTCAAAATGCTAGAAGCCGAAAGAATTATTTAAGGAGACAGAGCTAAGTCCGATGGAAGGGATTTACAACTCTCCAATTCAAGCTGACATTGGTCTTCATTAGTTTTTATTTCATTATTTATTAACACACTAATTTACAACATCTTGAATTTTTAATGTTTTTGTAAACAAAGTAGAAAAATCTAAGATGGTTATAACCTAACAGTGTGAGGAATTGCCATACTCAGTGATGTAACCTGTTAACAGTGCAACAGAGACACAAGTCTTTTAAGCACAGATAGCATGATCCTAATCTTTCCGATGTTCAGTTGAACTACAGATATTGTGAGCTGATATAAAGCATGATTTAGACATGACGCAGCGGGTACAAATGTGCCAGTTCTACAAGTGGCACACTCATTCATTCTAACAATTTGTTTCCCTAAAATTTGAAATGGGAATGGTTTCTTGGTACCCACCTAATAATAGCGGTTATCAATTTTACGAGTGGTTTCATTTTACTATTTTAATGGTAAAATAAAAGTATGTCTACAGTGCATATTCAAAAACAGCTCTTAATTTTAATTAGTGTGATAATGAAGTGTTATTACTATAAAAATGTGATTACGAATGCACATGTTATGATTGTCTACAATCATTTCTTTGCATGTTGCTTTCAATATGGAGTGTTTATAACTTGAAACGTAGGCAAAAGACTGCATTTTTATACACCGTTTCGTGTTATTACTCTATTTACTTGTAAAGCTTGACATACATACGAATTTTGAAAATATCTGGATTTATTATTGTAATAAGCAAAAACTAACGAAATATAACCAACAAATATTGCTATACCAATATCTGACAGTTTCGTCAGGATTACTGGTACCACAGTTTTGTTCAAAGTATACCACCAACGAAACTTATTGGTTACATTTCATTAGTTATTTATTTTATTTTTAAAACAATTTTAATTCTTAACGTAAGCATTTGTAAACATATGCACATTGTCTTGATACAAGGCTCACTCCGATTTCCAAACTAACTAAATTAAGACTCGCCCTTGAATGGTCATCCTAATATTTTCCTCGAAAAAAAAAAAATGAAAAAAAATGAAAAAAAAAAAAAAAACATGATTTCGCAAACTCTACGTTTTTGCACATTCGCATAAACCGAAGTAGAATGTTCTCAGATAAGGGGAAAAAGGTGTATATAACTAATATAGCTAAATAACTGATCCTCCTATACCAGCGTTTCTCAACCTTTCTAAGCCCAAGGACCAGTAAATGCCTAAAACAATTCTACGGACCACTATGTTTTACAGAGGCGTAGCTGAGGGGGAGGGGGGTTTCCACTCCAGGTGGCACTTTTTTGGCGTTTAAGAAATTTTGCCTTACTGTCTATAAAACAGCAACTATAAAACAAAATACAGAAATATACAAAATTTCTATATTTTGAAGTGATGATATAGACTTCGACAATGTCATCGACCATTCTGAGAACAGAAAAGCAAGAAAAATAACTTTTAGAATGGAATTAAAGTTTTACTTCAAAAATAAAAATAGTGTTTTTAATTTATTTCCCTATCTCGTTTTGACTTTTTGTAATTTTTTTAAAAACCTAAGTAGGAATTACCAACATTTCGGAAAAACTATGCCATTTATAACATAATAAATCTAAAAGAATGTTTTGAATATATATGGAAACATAATTAACTTGGAAGTAAACGAGTAAAAGTGTATCATCATCAAACAAAGTTTTAATTTTTATTAAACAAATAAATAATATAATATAATTATGTTACTACTTACTTTTAATGGGATGGTTGAGCTTCTCGGCCCTTGCAGAGTTGATGGATATCTAGCTCAATATTGGTCAACTTCAGTCGAAGATCGGCACACACACTAACACGATTTCTGTATTTTGTTTTTACTTGAAGAAGCGATGAAAATCCTTTCTCACAAAGATAGGTTGTGGAAAACTGCATGAAGAATTTCAATGCCTCTTAATCAAGCTTCAATAATTAGGGAAATTTACTTCTTACTGAAGGCGAGATCCAAAATCGAGCCCAACAAAGATCACGGAATTGCATTTTAAGTCCACTGTCACTTGAAAGCTCAATTAACTGTTCTTTTTCGATAACGAAAGGTCGTTCTCGTGACTGCAAGCCTGAAATGGATTGCGAACCGACAGAAATTTCTTATAAAAGTTATTCGGAAAGTATGTTTCAAAATTCCGTTTCAGATTTTTTTAGGTGGTCACAAACCCTTTCCAGAAACTCAGAACCAACGTTTCCACTAAAAGACAATCCATAAAACCAGATTTTTCTCGAATGCCTTTATTTTGTCGTAGGCATCAAGAACAGTTAAATAATTTCCCTGGAGGGAGAGATTTAGTTCATTTAATTTCGAAAAAAATGTCTGAAAGATAAGATAGTGTTAATAACCATGCTTAGTCAAGAAGGAGTGGTGCAAAATCAGGATTACGTTCATTGACAAATAATAAAACTTAGTGCCTTAATGAAATAACCTTGTTAGTACTTTGCCCCTGGAAAGCCAGCGAATTTCAGAATGAAGCAAAAGTTGTATATATTGACTGCCCATTTCATCGCAGAGTACTAAAAATAACCTGTTATTTAACGGTCGAGCTTTAATAAAATTAACTAGCTTTACAGCGTTGTATAGGACAGTTTTAAATTCTGGTGACATTCCTTTGGAGGCTAACACTTCCCTTTCTATGAAACAATGTACCCAATTCATATCCGGAGCCACTTCTTTGACCATAGAAACAACCCCCAACTATGCCTGCCTGTAAGGGGCGCGAGCTCCATCCAAACAGAAGCCTATACATTTCCCCCACTGGATCCCTTTGTGTATTATGTAATTATTGAGAGTGTGAAATATTTCTTCTCCAGTGTTCGGAATGGAAAAGTTCTACAAAACAGAATATCATGAATGTTGTTATCATGCGCATATCTTACGTAGCATATTAACTGCACATCATTTGTAACATCAGTGGTCTCGTCTATTTGTAACGCATAATAAGAGCTCTTCTGAACTCTTTCGATTAACTGAGATTCTACGTCACCTGCCATATCATTAATTCTGCGACCGACAGTGTTGTCATTTGAAAGAGGAGTCAAATCAACATCATTTAGTAACTTGTTGCCAAACATCGTTTTTACCACATCTTTTATAGCTGGAAGTAGCAAATTTTCCCCCGATAGAATGAGGTTCCCTATTTTCGCTATGCCGACATTCAAATTAAGAGATAGATGCTTCCAGTGCCTTGCTATTAATGGAACCCATGGCCGACATTATATCTTTCCCATGATTTAATGTCCCTGAGCGTCGCTTAAAAAATTCATTTGGCTTATTTTTCACATCACAATGTTTAGTTTCTAAATGTCGTCTGAGTTTCGCAGGTTTCATGCATTCGTTCGTCTTCGTCAACACTTCATAACACAAAACACATTGAGATTTCTGTTCACTTTCATCTCCACACCAAGTAAACCCAAATTCTAAATATGAACTGCTATATTTCCTACTGTTTTTTTTTTTTTTTTTTTGAAATGCTTGTTTCTTCTACTTTAATAGGATCAGATTTACTCGCCGTTACAATACGTGTACCACAATTAGCATCACCTGTTTCATTTGCCCTTCTTTTCAAAGTCCTAGTTCTAAGCCACTTTTCCATTATTAAAAAAAGTTTCCGAAAAATATATAAATACTGGGATTAACTCACGACACACTTTGTCCAAGTATCAACGTAGCACTTCTGAAGATATACTGAGTCTTGGTTGAAGGAGGGGAAACCTTCAATAATAAAAATCAATAAACAACAAGCAATTGGTTGAAATGTGGATAGCATATGTTTACTTCAAATCTGACAAAACAGCAAGGAAAGGCGGAAGCAATAAAACTATATTGTTGTTCACTTCACCCCTCTTATTATTCATCATTTTGCCCCTAAATTGGTAGCGGCAGAATGACGAATAATAAAAAGGGTAAAGTGAACAACAATATAGTTTTATTGCTTCCGCCTTTGAACATTCTGACGCTATTTGTTGGTTTTTTAACCTCTCCATTTTATTTCAATAATTTTTACTTACTTATTCAATTTTAATTTGTTTTATTTGGATAATTAAAAAATATATACTTATTTAATTAATTTAAGTCGGCCTGCGGACCACCTGTCCCATTGTCGCGGACCACAGGTTGAGAATCACTGTCCTATACTAATGCACCTCTATGAAAACCTTCATTCAGAAACCATCGCATATTTATTTTCTTTTAAATATGAATTGCGAACTTGAGCAATGAATATAAACATTTCCTGACCATCATAAAAAATCAAGTTATTAAATCATATGTGTACAAAGTCTTTATAAATAATCTGCGGCAGAAGAAGAAACTCCGAAAGCAATACAACATGAAAAACTCAGATCGACCATCGGGGAGGAAAAAAGATAATGGATAAAGCAAACGAAGACATAAAATAATTAGAACAAATTGGCATTTACTGGAAATAGATTTTAATATACATGAAAACAACCTATTAAAACACTAAGTGATATTATCTATGGTTAGGCGATGCTACTTTTCTGTTACAAGAAAATTATTATGTTTTGACTGCTCCAGTAATCAGTGGGCGGGGGGGTTAATAAATATAGGCTTATATAGATCTTATAGAGATGTTGTTGTGGTTTCACCTGTGCTGCATAGCTGCCCGTATGCATAGCTGTCCCTAAAGGTTGCATAGCTGCCATCTTGGGAAAAGACTATGAGCAAGGTGGTTTCCCTTTGCCTTCCTTGCAGTACTATCTCCTATGACTGTAGCTTGGTAGCTTGTGTGTTCACGGGGCCGGTTTGCCTGCTTGCGGGGGGGGGGGGGAGAAACTCTGCTGTCCACGCCCAAGACCGGCTAACTTGGCTATGGCTGAGGAAAATCCTTAAGCTCCTCACATCATCGACGAGAATCGAACCTAGGACATTCCTTCCTCAGGCATATGGTTGCGAAGCGCATAACCACTAGTAGATATAGTAGATACAGTGGGATAAATCTATGCGAAAAGCAGATTCAACGTGCTTTTAATCTACGTAATCCAAGTATTATACTATATATATATATATATATATTTGCAAATCGAAGTTGAACGAATCTGGCAAAAGAAAACAAAAGTTGTTCCCATAATAATACGTGCTTTAGGCGCCATTCCTAAAACATTGAAAAAACATCTAGAAGCACTCGAGTTAGATGGATTAAAAATTGGGCAGCTGTAAAAGGCCGCTTTGTTCGGCACAGCTTTCATTTTCAGAAAGTATTTCCACAACTCATAGGCCCTTGGGTAGAGCCCGAATTAGTGGAATATAACCAGCCTTTTCTTAAGACTGAGGAAGCAAATCAAGCTTTGATGAATAATATATATATATATATATATATATATATTAGGAGAATTCATTTTTACTCGGTAGGAATATTATAAAATAAGTTTAATGACTATTACCGAGAGAAAAGATGGCAAGATATATTTAACAAGATACTACTAGTTTACTAGTTTCGTTACAAGAACATCATCAGGTATCATACTCAAAGAAATATATAAAAAATTACAGAGACTTAAAATTGTATTAACAGAACAAGTGAAAAACAGTAGCATGTTTGAAAAAATGCAAGTATGTGTTCCATACAAACGAATACTACGCGCTGTCGCGAGTGCGCCAGTACTGAACAGAAGCAACGTGTGCGTCCGAGAGATTGTAACTCAGGCTGTTGTTGATATGAGAGGAATCTAGAGAAATTTCTCTTGATTCAACAATCTTTCTTTCGAGTTCATCGTAGCACACATGGATATTAGCAGTTTGAGTCCAGTTTACAATGTGCTGGCGGCCTTCGTCTGAGTTAGCAGAAAAGAGAACGTGGCTAGAGAGAGCGCTAGCTCTAGTCCTGTTATAGGAGATATCTCTACGGTGTTCATCCAAACGTAGAAGGATGGATTTGGCAGTCTGTCCATAATAAGGCTTTCCGCAATCACACAAAATCTTGTAGACTCCTGGAAACTGAGTAGGAAGATGTTTCTGTTTATGTTTGCAAAGTAATGAACGAAGTTTTGGAAGCGTAGTGTAGCACGTTTTTAAATTTCTTGAGAATCTTTGCCAGTTTTGGTGAAAGAGAGCTGATGTAAGGCAAGGAGATGAAGGCTCTTGGGGGAGGGGGATCTTCAGCAGTAGTTGAGTGCCTGGGGGAAAGAAATTTGTCAATCTTCTTTGGAGAGAAGCCATTGTTAATATACGTTTTTTTAAGAAAACTGAGTTCATTTATAATTTCTGTTTCTTCGGTAAGTAATGATTTGGCTCGGTGGGCTAAAGTGGAAATAATACCACATTTTTGTGGAGGATAATGATGGGAGGAAGCATGAAGGTATCTGTCAGTATGAGTAGGCTTTCTAAAAATTGAGATTTTAATGTTCTCAGCACATCTGGTAAGTTTGAGGTCTAAAAAGGAAAGACAGTCATCCGATTCCAGTTCGAGGGTGAAAGAGATTTTTTCGTGGCACTTGTTTAGGTGGTCTAAAAATAAATAGAGGTTATTGACGCCGTCTTCCCAGATGAGGAAAATATCATCAATATATCGGTACCAGACTTTTGGTTTAAAGTGAAAGGAGTTAATAGCTTTTCCTTCAAATTCGTTGAGAAATATATCCACAAGAATCGGAGAGAGTGGGCTGCCCATAGCCAGACCTGCGTTTTGTAAGTAGATCTTGTTATCGTATTTGGAGTATCCTGACTTTATGCAATGGGAGAGAAGAGCAAAGAGTTTTTTTGATAATTTATTCTTGAGAAGATCGAGGACTTCTTGAGCAGGAACATTTGTAAAGAGAGAAACAATATCAAAACTTGCCATTAAATCTGTTTTTTTAAGTTTGATGTCCTTGATTTTAGAAACAAAATCTGCAGAGTTTTTAATATGTGAAGAAGAAATTCCAAAAGATTTCTTAGAAAACTCGCTAGAAATTTGGAGAGATTATAAGTGGGAGAGTGTATGCCCTCTAGCGAGTTTTCTAAGAAATCTTTCTGTAACGAAAAACTTGTAACGAAACTAGTAAACTAGTAGTATCTTGTTAAATATATCTTGCCATCTTTTCTCTCGGTAATAGTCATTAAACTTATTTTATATATATATATATATATATATATATATATATATATATATATATATATATATATATATATATATATATATATATATATATACGATGCGATGGTTTCTGAATGAAGGTTCTCATAGAGGTGTATTAGTAGTATTAGTATATAGAAGGATCAGTTATTTAGCCACCTTGTTCCCCTTAATCTGTGAACATTCTATTTCAGTTTTATAAAGTGAAATTAGCTCAATAAATTTTCCTATGGATCCCAAATACTTAATTTCAATAATATCCATCCAACCAAAGCCTAGAAATAACATACATCAGGATAGCCTGTCAAGCAGAACAAAACGAATCTAATAAGGACAAAACCAAGAATCTAAAAAAATTAAAAAATATAATAAAATAAAAATAAAAAGTCAGCTAGCGATAAGGGAGTGAGGGACTCATGGGTCATGACACGAAACTATTCATGTCTCGGAAAGTTTGTGGAATTGGCTAACTCATGCTTTTTAATCTTGTAACGTGAACGTTCCCAATGTCTATTTTGATTTCGTCGATCCCGTCCTCTTGCTCACGATTAGATAAGAAAATATCTAATCGAAGATGACAAATGAATGATTATCACCGAGTGAGCATATATATATATATATATATATATATTGGTGTTAAAACTAGATTTAATAATTTATTATCATTAACATTGGTGTTAACGGATATGATGTGACGCTTCTCTGCTGTTACATTCAGTTAGTTATGCGCAAAGATCTCGATTTATTTTCAACAGTTGAAATATCACATATCAGTGAGAAAGCTAAAATAAGTAAATAAGTAACCAAGTATGTAGGCAAGCAAATAAATTAAAAGTAATAAGCAAATAAATTACGTTGTCAAGAACAATAGGCAATATTTGCAATGACATTTTGGAAACGATGTTATCAAATGGCTTGTGTAATATCATTACACAATTTATTATCTGGTGATAATAGATTGTGTAATGTGACTGCAGATTACGCGGTGTGGAGTAGCCTCTCACGATGAGTCTTGGAATTCCATCATGTCATGTAATAATAATAAAATAATTTAAAAAGTAATAATACGCTTTCGTTATCATTTTTATCACATAATTACTTGTCGAAGCTGAAAATAGCTTAAAATTGGTACAACAGAATGAAGGATCTATTGAAAATTCCCATATACATCGTTTTTTTTTTTTTTAAGCAAAATGAAAACTGATCGGTATTCGTTGTGTATAGTAAACTCATACGACGAAAGAAAGATAGAAATAAACTGCTGAAAAGACATTTCCGCATTGAGCATATGATATGCATGATATCAATCAGCAGTTTGGCGTGAGGCATAGCTGAAATTTATCTTCGGAAAAAAGAATGGAAAATTAACAATATATATATATATATATATATGTAATGAATTTTTTAACTTGGGGATATTGTATATTAGGATAACCAAGTTATTTTATAAACTTGGTTATTTTAACTCCTAATCCCAAGTATGCAAACAATTAAGTTTGCGCCTGAAACAAAGTTCAAGTCTAAAGATGGTGCAACACCAAGGCAACTCATTGTAAAGGTGGGTAAAGCTCTGATCACTATTCTTAGTATTTTCCCATAATGTAAAGCACATCTCACTAGAAGATGTATACTGCAATGTATTATGGGTGGGGTCACTACCCAGACCGGTTTCAACCTTTTTTGAGGTCTCCTCAATGAGTAGCTAGACCCTAAATACCAAGGTTATAGTAATACGGAGCCTCATCAACTTTACTTATAGAAGTTGCAACAAGGTGTTTTTATTTTTAATAAAAATCTCTGGAGGAGATATAGATGTAATGAATTTTTTAACTCAATTCCTCATTGTTTGAAATTTCTGTTATAAGAAAACAGTAAATAACTAAAAACCATCTTATAACATTTTTACAAGAATTTCAGAGCACAAATCAACTGTTATTATTCCTCGAAAAGATGCCTCAGAGACACATAAACATGCAATAAGTTTTAATCTTCAGTGCACATAGAAATCTACTAATCCTTTGCAGTTGTTCAAAAGTACCACATGCATATGGAATTTCTCAGTTATCTAGTAAATGTTATCTAGATTATCTTGAAAAAAAAATGCAGGCTGTACATGGAAAGAAACTTGTTACTATTACTTTTTCTTCAACACTCACAAAAATAAAATAACACAACCGGCTGAAAGCAAATCCCCTGTTTCCTCTAAATCTAGAAGAAATCCAGCTTGCCAAACTTCAGCTGTTATAAACATTTTACTAACTATTCAGTGTCTATCTGAGTATTTCAAGTCAGACAGCATTCCATATCGCCCCGGATGCTCTCATTCTACTGCATTACCATAAAGTTTTTTGAATACTTCCTTGAACAATTTCTTGTTCTGACCAAGCTTTCTGGTAGCTACCAAAGACATTAGTCATTTATACTTATTCGGCTTAGTTAATTTTGGATTTTTATGGCGCAAAGACATCAAAGATCATACTGCGCCAGGACACAACAGTACACATGGTAAACAGTTAGTAGAAACATCCATGCCCTGGCGGGATTCGAGCCTGCAGCCTCTTGGCTGGAGAGCGGATACGCTAACCACTCGGCCAACCAGGCCGGCTTATTTGGCTTATCCACCCCACCTCTCTATACTTTGATGAAATGTTTTCTGAAGATCAATATAACGACTAGTCTATTTTCCTAATCCAAACTAGGGGAAGCACACCCCACCTTCCCTCGCACAACACCACTCTCAGTACACATTGATGCGACGATACATTCCGGTAAGTAACGTTTTTCTGCAATCACCGCCCATCTGATTTGAAGAGTGTATCATGATTTATCACTCCCTACCACAGCTTTCCAATAGTCCACCGTCAAATTATGGTGAACTGCACTCCAAGTAAAACCCGAGCATTCCTTAAGATGATATTTGGCTTAATACTCAGCAGCTCTTCCACGGAATTCTAGACAACAGCCTAGGAACTAAGAACTCATTTCAGTATGCAATAATCTGGAACAAACCTCTACAACTGTGGGCTTTCTGTAAATTCATGATTAAGAAAAAGAAATAGAAGACTTTTTCAAGCCTTCTATTCCTCTGTTAGTGTCTAGTCTACTTGACAGCTTCTTTCACCACACGTTTTCCTCTTATAAAGACCTCAACTATAGTAGATTTCAGATGTTCTAATTATGCTGCAACCGCAATAAGTCGGCTAACTCTAAATCACGTTCCATTTCCAGTGATCTCTTTAACTACAATCAAACGTTCCATCCATATTCCATCTCTAAAACTGGGTTTCTGTATTATCTATATTGTATATTGTCTATGCTATATTATCTATACTATCTTTTGTGGATATGATTCTCATTTAAAAATGCGTTCATCAGCTTGCATATTTATATCGCACTGTGAACAGTATTAGGGAAAAAAATGAAGTATCTGAATTTTTTTTTCCAGCATAGTATATTGACCTAAAGAAGTAAGTTGTATCTAAGAAATAATATTACCTTACAAAATGGTCACAACAGTCATATTTCCAGAATAATTTTAAGCGAATTCCATTAAGTTAGGTTTTCTGGTTAAGGTGCTGTAAAAAAATTCCAGCACCTTAAACCTTTCTGTTATAGAGAAAGAATAGTATTACTTATGCATGAACAGCTGCCTCAAACTGACACAGGTCTGAGAGGGTTATCATGAGACAGTCAGTCCAACATTCCAGATTATGCATGTCACTTGTCAGGACTGTAGAATATCAATTTTTTTTTCTTTGTGTATGCACGTATCTTACCTTTGTGCCTGCTTTGATAACGAAGACGAAATTGTTTATTTCTATTAAGCAAACAGGAATCAAATTGCATACAGTGAACTGCGGTATTTAAGTCATGTTTCGACCCTTTTAACGTTAGCAAAAAAAAAAAAAAGAAAGAAAGAAAGGGGGGATAAAAGGAAAAAAAAACCCTCACGTTTTACAGCTATTAAAACACATATACAAACATCTCTTTTTAAATAAGGTATTCTTTCTAAACTCACTGCGATTACGTAGTCTGCGTGACAACATACCAAAACTCTTTTATTCCTCTACTTATTACGAATGTAGATATTATTCACATTTATATCTACATTTATAATAATAGTTGAAATGTAGATATGATTCACAAAATGTTCATGTTCTAAAAATATTAGAGCAAGTAGAGAGGAGCGTAACTATGAGCAGTTGATATAAAGTAGGCTACTCTTAGAAGGAAGGGCTTCCATTTTGTAATACAATTTTCATTATGAATGTAATAAAAATGTACCTTTTATAAGCAATATTCATAACGATTAAAGGTAGAAGATCATGAAAAATATACTAATTCTGCAGTTAAAAAGGTATGGAAAGATCTGCAAGAGTCGCTATGTGTAACATAAGCTTTGCTGCCTTGCATGCAATTATACTACGAGGGGGGGGGAGTTCTAATAAACACCAAGAACAATTTTTTTTTCATATACATTTTTTCATATAAAAATGTTTTTTTTTTTTCAAAAATTATATTTTCTTTTATATAAAGAAGACATAAAATTCATTAATTTTTGTTGTTGTGGGTGTTTATCAGAACTTTCCAGACCCTCCCCCCCCTCGTAATACTAAAGGGGATAAGCCAGCTACTTTTTTAAGCCTCTGAGACAGTAATTCAGGGCCTTTTTTTTTTAAATTTTTGTGAATCAACGCCATTTTAATTTAGCAGTAGTCACCTTAAAAGTCACCGTGACATTTATGCGTTAAAAATGAAGAACATTCTAAGTAATGCATACAGGATATCGGATTTTATCAAAAAATGAAATGACCTACTTATATGATATATCAAGAGTATACAGCTTGATTCCCGGATTTCATAACGATCCCTGGACAATAACTATGGTTACAGAAATCTTCTTAATCGCTTCGACGTACGTTAGATGCCATTTATTCCAAGAATTTTTGCTATCTACTATCAGAAAATCAGTATTCGAAAATTCACATTGAATTAGATCGCATTATTATTATTATTATTATTATTATTATTATTATTATTATTATTATTATTATTATTATTATTATTATATGGAAGAAAACAAACTTAAATCGTTTTACTTGCAGGTGGTTGAAAACTTTATTGTGTTTTGTAGCCTTTCTACATTGTCCTATTTGTATTTTAATTTCCAGAGTCTAGCTATACAAGACTAGAAGTTGTGTAGAATCGAAGCCTTTACAGAAATATTAGCAGACAGCGCAAATATAATGAGCCATGTAAACAGGCGCTGAGAAAGAGCAATGTAGATATTGATAATCATAGAGGGCCCGATTGTGAAAATAAAGAGCAAGATTAGCAACCACACACAAACACATACGTGTACATACATGCATACATATATACACAATAAAGAGAGACTAATAAATAGCATGCACAAGATTCAAGTTAAACGCCTTGTCCAATTGTTATTTTATCTGTCTCTCTGTTGAGTGATGGAGTACGTTGATTCACCTTTAACCACCACTTATCAATAGAAACCATGTTCAATCGTGACTACAACCTGGCAATTAGAGTGACTGTAATTTTGGGTTTATCTCCCACCCATTTCGTAGAAAAACAGAACGAATATCAGACCCTGTCAGAATTGACAAGAGAAATTGGTGAAGACTCCTAGTCTACGTTATGTGGTCCACCTACCCGTGAGATCCAGAGAGAACATAGAATCGGATGCCAGTTTCTTGTTTCTGAAGTTTATGACACCAGGATGTAGATCAGGTCAGAGAGATTCATAGAATTGTTATGTATCAAAAAAAAAAAAAAATCCCAAAAGGATTGGAACATTCCATGATGATACTGTGCGTATGGCAGTGAAAAGTATTCAAAGTTATTATACACATAACTCGAGTGCATAGTTTGCATCTTTCAGGGAAGATATTCGACTATTAATTCCTATTAAAACTTTCTGCAAACTTATACAGGATTCAAAGAAAGTTTCAGTTGGCATTTATATTGCTTTTGCTGATAGTATATTTTTCTCTCATGAAAACCAACTGTTATTGTGACAAAGTGAAACTAGGAGGGAGAGAGAGAAAGAGAGAGAGAGAGAGAGAGAGAGTTGACATTTTTTTCTCAGTAACACGTAGACTGCAACGTTAGATACAACTCTTCTGGCCGGCAGCAGCCATCTCTTCGGGTTCCTTTTTTATTTATAGCTATTTTAGCATTCTTTCATATAAACAGCTAACTGATATCCAACAATTCATTCTGTATATATTTCTTCACTTTCTAAATCGTATATCTCCAATACATGAATCATTTCATTTATATGATAGGGAGGGGTGTTAAAAATAAAGTTATTGCTCACTGAACAGATAACTTCTTAATGAGAAAAAATAAATAAGCAAACATTTTCTGTCCACATCAGGGTACAAAATGCCATATCACATGAAACAGTGATTTCTGATTTTTCACCTGGACTCTAAAAGAATTTTATAACTTGGAAAATGGATACGGAAATTAACTCAACTACCATATCTAACAATGTATAATTTTTTGTTACTTTCCGAACATGGTAAAATACAAGTCCTTGGAAATTAAATAAATAACCAGTGCGCAACACTGTTTAGCATAAAAATGTAGACATCTAAAATCTTTCACAACCAGAAGAGGTAGTCTCACATAAATAAAATAATGTGTAGGAACACGCAGTAAAGTTTAAAAACATTGAAAATTACAGATTAATAGAAATGAGAAAACAAAAATTGCAATGGCAAAACGGATAAAATAGTATTCAGAATGAATTAAGTATTAAGAGTAGATCAACTTGTATATCGCAATGTAAATTATATAAGGGCGAGTAAGTAAAATAGCTGTGGAAGACTATATACATACTGCTTAGAAAGAAATCAACGGACACCCCCCATGGGCAAGGTGCATCGTGTCATGTAACGAGTCACGTGTTTGTAGCCCGATATAAATTGGATGAATATGATGCTACCAAATCAGTGCAACTATGTCCAGATGATATGGCTGCGAGAAGGGAACTGACGGAGTTTGAAAGAGGCGTTGTGATACGATGCCATGTTACATACCTATCTGTTCGGCAAACTGGGATGGCCCAGTTATCAACATATATGATATGTTAATATCTGGGCATATAAGATATGTTGATAATATATGATATCAACAAACAGTGAGATGGAAGTGAAGGGTGTCATCTGCAAGTGCTACCCGAAGTAAATGACCTATTACACTCACCGAACGTGCTACGAAGGATAATATATAAAAGCCCCCATTCGTCGGTCAACACGTTGAATGCGGAGTTCTGGGTATTGATTGGAACATGAATCTCCGCAAAAATATTCAGAACCGAGGCTCACAACATGGGTTTCTATCGTAGGACCGCATATGCAACCTCTACATTATCCGAACCAACATGCAGCATCGTCTTCATTGGTGCAAAGAGCATGTACAGTGGCACGTGGAAGCTTGGAAAGCTATGTTATGGAGCGATAAATCACGCTACACCCTTCTACCGAGTAGATGGACGGTATGGTGTGGTGTGGCGGATGCTCCGTGAACGTCTTTTACCAGAGTGCGTAACCCTAACTATGGCCATCGCCTCTTTCAGCAAGGCATGAACGTCACCACACTTGAGTGGTCTCTACAGAGCCCTGATCTCAACCCTACTGAACATGTATGGGATAAACTGGACAGCCGAGTGAGGTTAAGGGACGTCCCCCCCCCCCAACACAAACACAACAGTCCAGAACCTCATTACACCTACAGGCAGGATGGTCCAAAATTCTCATTGATCGCTATCATACGTTTGTGGAAAGTATGCCCAGTAGGACTGGTACAGCCATCACAGCGAAAGGAGGTCCCACATCTTATTAAGGTGGTCGCCATGGCTGTTTATTCCTCACACTATGGTGTCCGTTGACTTCTTTTCAAGCAGTGTACTTCTTCAACAGCTATGAAGAAGCTTGAAACCAGTAAGTCCACAAACCAGAAGCTAACTAAGAATTAATAATATATGATGGAAGAGTCCTAAATCTCAGGAGCTTAGAGTGGAGGTTAATTATGTTATATACGAAGCATTGTGAAATATAATAATTCAATATGCAGGCGTCTGAAAAAACTAAAAATGGAGTTTCGTAATTATCGATCCCTTAGTAAAGAAGAATAAAAATTCACATAGCTTAATGAGGAAAAGGAAGTCTACACAGATACCAAAATGATTTCTAGGAGTAATAGCACATGTGATAAAAACTTTGTACTTTTCACGGGTCCCTTGATACTGCACCACGTGAAAGTGCAAGATCTCGATGAAGAGATCGTAATTCGCTTTGATCAGCACTTCTTTAAAAGATCTGACTGGCTTGATGATCATTTCATGGAAGAATTTGTTCTGAATAACCTACAAAAGCTTGTGTCAAAAAAAGAATTTGAATGAAAGACAAGTCGCGAAACAGTAGTTCGCACTGTTCTTGGTCTCTCTCTCTCTCGCTAAGAAATGTGAATTAACTGTAGTTACTAAGATAAAGAGTGTTTAATCTGTTTCATCAGATTAATGATTGTGATCACCGATATACGAAACAAGAACTGCCAATCTTAGAGATTCTCTAAGAAATTAGGGTTTCTACTTAACTACTAATGTTCTGGGGGAAAAAAAGTAAATAGAGAAGATAAAGCTCCTCACTATCGACGATCTAGAAGGCAACGGGGTACAGACAAATACCACCATCTCGTGATCCTTAAACCTAACTCGGAGTGTTGTTTGAAATGCTAAGTTCTACAGTTGAGTTTTTCTGAGCTGACGGTTAAAACCCAAATCCTCTTCCAGTTAAAAGCCTACTTACATGTGAAAAGATTAGCTAACTCAGGAATTGGTAAACATTCCTGAAGTAGTTATTCATTATGGGTTCGATTCTTACCGATAGGTAAGAATATCGAACTTATAACGATTCTCTTCCTATATAACGGTCCTCTCTTCCAAGAAGAAACATTAAACAATTGTGCTCAGAACAGTTTTTGCCTATAATTTTATGAGATTTTAACAGATCCTAAATACCAAATTTTATTAAATTATGGATAGCCAGAATGCAGTTATTAATTTGCATACTTTCAAATTGTTTTTTTCAAATCCTTCCAATAAAATGGGCCAACTTAAACCAAAACTGAAAATGGTTCCACTAATTTCAACAAGGATTCCAAATAATGAAATCGATTTTGCTCATCCATCTGCTCTGATTAGAGCGGATGGACGAGCAAAATGAATCTAACAGAAGTAGAAATGCACATAAAAATATTTTTGACAGTTTATTTTCCTTTTCTTCTTTTATTTCTTTTCTATTGGAAAGAGAAAAGAAAAAGGACGTTATACATGTTGGAATCAATCTGAGATTTTCCAGAGGGCCCACCCCCAACTAATCAGGGACTAGTTGTTTCATTTCATACAGAGAATGAAACAATTACAGAAAATTCTTGTATAAGAGAAAAAGAATAATATTCTAAATTTTATTCATATTGTATTTTCTTTCTTACCTTCAGAACAATCGAAGTTCCTTGCCCCAAAATATTTTGGGATAAGGAACAGCTGCAAGGACATTGTATGGTTTCTTGTATGGTCCAAAAGTAAGAAAACGCACCATATTAATAGCTGAAATAGCACGAAATAAACTCAAATGTAAGCTGTTTCTTCCCCCCCCCCTCCCCCCCTCCCCCCCCCCTCCCCCCCCTTTTTTTTTTTGATAGTAACTAACTTAAAAACATAAAAGAAAGAAAGAAACTTCTTATCTACTTTAGTCATGAAAAATTTATGAGATAAGTAAAATCTAAGACTCTTTCTCATATCTTATGATAAAATCACTGTATCCACTGGCTTTCACCAAATCTCATATTCCAAGAAATAACTGTCGTATATTCACCAGGAAAATTCTGTCATGATAAGAAGTATTCGGAGGAAACATCAAGCATACATATTAGCAGATCATCTCCACTGTGTCCGAGCGTTGTAGAATAAAATATACAATATCTGAGGACTGCGCGCCCGTTACTGAAACATGAAGACGTGACAATCCTTGGTAGAGCGTATTTCTCTCACGTACACAACCGAGTAGCGAACATTTCCGAAAGTTACACAAGGAGATCACGATCTGGCCTGTAGTCTTTTCGTATTATTTAATACAAGAAGACTTCTGACCTTTAATGTCAAAAAAAAAAAATATATATATATATGGGCCATTTTTTCCCACTCTTATTCTGATATTCAAGTTCCGCATGGCCGAGTAGCATACTAATCACTAAACACCTAGCTCCCCCCCCACACACACACACAAAATATCTTATTTTCTTTCATACAAGGAAATAAGTAATTGCAAAGATGCTTCCTGAAGTAGAAATATATGTAATGAACAAAAAAATCGCAAAGTTTTTATGGTAAATTTTCAGAGCAGAAATTTTTTTTTTCTTTTAAAAATAAGAAATATTGATGGTAAGCACACAAAACATAAGCAACTAACATCATTCTAATATACCATTTCAACTCATATTTGTCTCCAGCTTCAATCGCTCTATTAAAATTTCAGAAGTCGGAATCAAAATCGCTCTAAACTGGGTATATTCTTTACCATAATGAAATAAAGTAAACTGCAATAAACAATAAGCATTTATTTAAATCTTTCTTTGCATGAATTCAAGATGAAAGAAAGTCAAAATACATGGCTTGCATGCTGCATATCACCGTAAATGCTTATATGAAATGTAATTAATGAAATACAACTTGAGGTTTTCTGAATATTCCCTGTAGAATAATTTAATTACAGGAATTATCGAAACATAGTACATATGTTTCGACAGATAGCAACTGATACCTTATTCTGTATGGATAACTTGGAAAAATAACAAATACTACATTGAAATATAAGTGAGATAAAGCTCAGCTGAAGTTACTGTTATTCTTTAACTCCACAAGGAGACAAATGATCTGGAGAGGAAGTCATTTCTAGGAATAACTGCGAAAAATATATTCGACGACGTTTCTTTCTTTTTCTATTTTTTATTTGCTTTTGAAGACAAAATCGGAGAATTCGAAGGGGAAAAAAAAGTTATTCCACCAGAGCCATCACCCGAGACCGCCAACGCAGTGGTGGAAATTAAAAAAATAATAATAGTAAAGATTTAAAAAAAGAAGAAAGAAAGAATGCAAACTGATGTGCGACGTGAGGAATACAAAATCGCTTTTAGCAGTTTCCTATTCCGTTCCATCAGTTTATGTGGTCTATCGTCAGAGTTTCCCCTTCACCACGAAGCTTATCTTCTTCATTTCCTGTGGCGCATAGGGACCCGATAATTGTTCTCCATCAGTTCATTGCTTCTTTCTTGATCTCATTCCAGGATTTTCCCAGCTGTTTCATCTGTGTGCCGATTTCTCTCCTCCAGGTCATCTTGGAACATTCCCCTTCTTCTGCTTCCCTGAGGGTTCCATTCCATGGCTGTCTTTGCTATATCCTTATCCGAGTTTCTGAATGTGTGGCCATCTTCTTTTTATTACATTTGTTTTGATAGCAATTGATTTGTTTTGTCCCATAATGTCTTGTTTGAAATTCTATTTGGCCAATATATTCCCAATATCTTTATAAGACATCTATTTATGAAAACCTGCAGTTTATTTAAATTCCTTTTGGTTAATGTTAATCTCCAGTTTTCAAAAACATATACCATAATAGTCTTTACATTTGTGTTGAAAAGTTTTATTTTTATTGAGATTTATTTCTTTACTTATCCATATATTTTCATTCTATTGAAGACAATTTTGGCTCTTTGTATTCTGTATTTTATGTCCTCTTCCGTTCCTCCTTCAGTGCTCACCACTGATCCTAGATAAACAAAAGTGCCTACCAGTTCTTGTGGTCCTTCCATAAGTTTGAGTGTTAGATTTTATTTGTGATTAATCTTCATTATTTTGGTTTTCTTTTGGTTCATTTTTAAGCCATACTTTGAGGCTTCTAGGTTTAACTATCTACTTTTCTTTGCATATGTTGGTTCTTTTGAGCTAGCAAGCATATATGTCACCAGATTCCCATTGCATATTAATGCTTTCATCTATTGTATTTCTCATCACTCAGTCTATTACTATTAAGAAGATTGTAGAGGAGAGTATGCACCCTTGCGTTACATCTTTCCATTACATATTATCCTGATTTTATAATTGTCGTACATTGCTTTTACATTAGTTATTTTCTCTGTGTGCCATAATATTTCATTAATTTCCAAATTATTTCTTTGTTTATGCTATCGAATGCTTTTTTTTTTCAAATTCAATGAATCCCAAATACAGGCTGCTCTACCATTTCATTGATTGTTGAATAATTATTCTTAGAGTTATTATTTGGTCTATGCATGATCTATTAGGTCTGAAAGCTGCTTGTTCTTTCCTCACTTTAAGTTCAATTTAATGTTTCATTCTTTCTAATATTATTCTAGTGAAGATTTTACTAACTGCGCTGAGAAGAGATATTCCTTTCCAGCTTTTGTATTCTGTTGTATCCCCTTTGGTATTTTCAGCAATAATCCTGTATTCCAGTCATCTGGCCATCATTCTTCCTTAAGCTGTATTTCATTTAGAAGGGGATACAGTATCTCTGTATATATACTATATGAATCTCTGCTTTAAGGAGTTTTGATTTTATATTATCTACCCATGAAGTTTTGCCATTTCTGAGTTTCTTGATTGCCTTAGTTATTTCTTCTTTTGTTATCTCTCCTGTTCTTATTTATGTTTCCATTTCAGTATTTTCTGGGAGTATAGTTTCTTGTATTGAGATTTGACTGTTTAGTATTTCCAGAAAGTGTTCTATCCATCTCTCTTCTATCTTTTCCCCTCGTCAGTATGTTTCCTTGTTTATCTTTTATTGGTCTCTCTTTTCTCATATTTTTTTCCAATTATCTTCCTTGTTATTTCGAAAAGTTCCTTGGAATCAGAGTTTGCTGCAGCCTATTCTATCTCCTTACAGAGTTTTTCCGTGAATTTTCTTTTTCTTTTATGATCTCTTACACTTTTCTCTTCTTTTATGATCTCTTACATTTTTCTTTACTTGTCGATTTTCTCCTTGTCCATTTTATTAATCTCTTTTTCATCTTTTTTATTTTGATTTTGGAATAATCTCCTTGTCTTCTTTCTTCACTTAAAAGCATTGTTTTGTCTGTTATCCAATGTTTCTGAACTCTCTCTCTCCCTGCTTCACCTGTTTCATTGTATAATTGTTTTATATTCTCCATTTTTCTTCTGTATCTCTATTTTTCCCCTTCCCTTTCCAATAACACATTGCTTCATATTTGCCTTTGATGGTATACAAGCAAAGATTTTTGTAATATCCTTATTTTTCCGTTTATTTATATTGTACCAGTTTATTTTGCTCCTTGATTTAAATATCTTTGCTGGTTTCATTTTTATCTTTGCTACCACTGGTATATGGTCTGTGTATGCGTCTGCTCATCTCCACGCTCTCAGATACTGCAAGGAGGATCTCCATGTTTTATTTATGGTTATGTGACCTATTTGGTTTTTACTCTTTCCATCTGGTGAGATTCAGGTTTCTTTATTCTTATGCTGAAATATTGTACCTCCGATCATTAAGTTGTTAACTAGGAAGAAGTCCTTGAATAATATTCCGTTTTCATTTTCATCTCCTAGTCCTTTTCTCGTCGGTATTTCATATCAGCTGTTGTCTTTGCCTACCTTTGCATTTACATCTTCAAGATGTAAGATCATATCTCTTTTATTACTCTTGTCTAACTCTGTAGAAAGTCATAAAAATATTTTTCTTCCCAGTCAGCACTGTTTGTAGGGGCGTATATGTTATTATAGTAACATTTTTGTATCCTATTTTGAACCTACCTTTTATTATTCTTATTCATCAGAAAGGCACTGTTGGAATGGAACCCAATTTATTGGGTTCCATTCCAACAGTGCCTTTCTTACCTTCAATTTCATCATCTGAGCGACATCCCTGCTATTCTCTTCATCCTCGGAGTTTCCAAAATATATGATATATTTGTTTGATATTAGTTTGATCTCACCGGTTCCATTCTCTGGTTTCACTTAATCCTAATATTCGAATTCTGTATCTATCCATTTCCTTTGCTATCTGATGTGCTTTCCCAGATTTTTACATTATCCTGACGTTCCAACATTCAATTTTAGTTGCGGATTTGGTGAAGGTATCTTTTGAAAGCGCCTTCCGCCTGTTGGCTTCTCTAAGACGACTTTCACCAACTTGAATCATTTCCTCTGGTTATTCTTCAACAGAACTAGTTTGATTTCTTTTAGTACTTGGGGTTTCTGTAGCGGGAATTTTTGATGTATTGTGGTTGCTAGTCACAAGTACAGTCTTCCTCCTTTCTCATCTGGGCTTGGAACGACAACAGCGGAGTTTTCTAATGAAAAGGTGGCGGTGAAGTTCTGTAATATCTCACACCGGGTGAATTTCTTCATCACCCGGTGTGAGAAGACCACCGCCTCGCTTATTGGAAGACTGAAATGGCGTGAAAAAGTTCCATGTTTCATGTCTAGAGCAGGCTCCAGATTATGTAAAATAAAAAAATAATAAAAAAACAGCATCTAAAATATATAATATTAATAAAAATGGAAATAAGTATTCCTTAGACCACCCACGAAACTAATATACTATAGGTTTACAACCACTGTGAACGGGGGTCACACATAAAAAAAAAAAAAAAATACATAAGTATATATCTGCCCGAGTAACCAGCGTATCTACTCTACAACCTTGGGCATGAATCCCGTTCATGGAGGTTTATGGTTATTGGTTATTTTTAAGTGAGAAATGAATTTTCATCTCCCAGTGTAAGGTTTATTATATATATATATACACACCAGAAGTGTAGGGTTTAATTTTTGGAAATTGTTGTCATTTCCTTTCGTAAAACAGACCAAATTGATCAATGAACATATTCAGATGATATATGCAATACACTCAGTTGTCTCGGTTAATTTTGAACATTCCAATCCAAGAAAGAGAGATAAATAAAAGAGAGGAAAGTGGTTAGTATGGCGAGTTAAAACTTAATGGAATGAATAATCATTTGCTGCTCAAACTAATTTTGAGAAAACTGGAGGGAATTATCTCAGATATCTCCATGAACAATGTCCATGGAAGTATTTGTAGGAAAAACTCAAGAGTAAAAGCTGTGCATCCGTGCATCGGGCAATATAATGAGTCAATAAGAGTAGCTCAGTGTGATTATTTTCTATTGAACTGCATCTGGGACTGTGGAAATATTTTGGGAACCTTCCGAATCATGAAAGCAAATATGTCATTGTTTGGGAGATAACAGCTTGTATAAATTGGCATTTAAGAAATTTTGTAGATATTCGTGAAATATTGTTGGTTAGAAATTATACAAGGCTTTTTAGAAGGATTAGGAAGAATGCAGTGAAATGTCACAATGAGCAAAGCTAGAAACTGAATTTGTAATCAACAAAAGAAAGTCACTGATAAATAGAAAAGTTGCAGCAGTTGGCAATAGGACAGAATCTTGGTGTACGATAGCACCTATAGGCAAGGATATAACAGCGATAAAATTACTACTGTTATACGCAATTATGTCACAAAGGAGAGGAAGGGAAACTACACGCTCAATTACATAATGTAGGAGGGAAAGCTTAAAATGGGAATTTCTCAAATATCTTGGAAATGACAAGTAACAATATGAGTTTGTCTTCGAACCAAAGAAAGAGGATCAAATATGACGATCTATGTTTTTAGTTGTGGATATCAATAACAACGATTTTAAAAAGATTATTTTTAGAAACCCGAGATAGGAACGGAACTAGAAACCGATCAGGAAGCCTACCAGAGAATTACTTCAGGATCGGTACCTTTCTGGATTAGTCATGGGGTTGCCGTCTTGTTCTGTTACCTGGGTATCTTACTGTTTCGGTTTCCACATTTTTCTCTTCCTAGATTAAGTTCCGATATTTTAGATCCTATTTCAAGTGTAAGCAATTCAAGGACATGTTTACATCTCTTAGACCACTTCTAACACTGTGCATCCTACTGATAGCCGATTATATTCTCCAATGTTCTTTGTCTGATTTTCTCGTATGTTCTCAGGGTGTGTTTGTTTTCGGGATGAAAAATCTTAGTCATCCAGAAGAAAAGCCCTTCCACCTCAATATGAGACCAGCTAACTCACCTCTGGTTGAAAAAAAAAAAAAATTAATTTTAAGAAACGTTTTTCATATTAGTGACGACAATCCAACCCCAAGATATTCGTATCACTCATCCAATTTTGTTGTGTAGGCTCTATTTTAAAGGAAAATTAATGGCAAGAAATTCATTTGTACAATGGCACTCCATCCCTCCTCCTACTAAAATATTAAAAGAATCATGAAGATTCTAATTATGTCCCCGTTTGTATTCCAAAGATAAATTAAGAATTTAATGATTTTTTTCATATTTGTTACCGCCTCCAAGGGAGTTTAAAACGGAAGCGTGCCCATAAGTTCTATCGATATTGAGACCAGAGCATTTTCGGATTCTAATTGTCATGTATTCTATGTAGATTAACGAATTCTTAAGCGATATGGCATACTTCGTCAACTATTTCGCGTACACAAGATAATTGTGTCAGCGAAATATCCACTCAGTGTAAACTACAAATTTATACAGCGTCTTTCGAAAGCATTTTGTAATTGTTTGTCGATATGAATTACTATAATAGGATTACAGCGTGATGAAAAGTTTTTAAATTTCCAAAATGATTACATCACATTACAAACAAACGAATTCTTCAGGTTTTTTTGAGGCTTGGATATTTTCATCATGTCGAATATTAGTTGGCTATTGTAAGTCAATTTATTTGTAAAGCAAGAGTTTTTGAATATAATACTACAAAGGCTTTTATGCGAGCCATATCAATATGATCCCACCAGTTCTTCATACTTTTAATGAATGTGATAGATCCAATAAAATGGGGAGAAAATCACGCTTTCTGTTAAAAAAAAATACTAACCTATTTTTGTGCAATGATGCCATTTTAAAAATACTTCACGACCTTTATAAACAGAAGAGAATTAATCTACTTATATTTACATTACCGACATTGTCATACGTATTTCATTTAAGTTCATTTCATTATCACTAGAATTCATGTTGCAGAATACCAATTTAAGTAAAATAACAAGACCTATTATGCAGATGACGACTTGTTTTTGACTCAAATGCAGCAACTTCCCAAAATTAAACTAATTAAAGAGAAAATTATTTATGAGTTTTGAGTTTAACTGCTTTGATATTTATCTCAATATGCATAGTTTATAGTGAATATTCTTCTCTTTAATTAGTATAACTTAGAGGAAGTTGCTGCATATGAGTCAAAATTGAGATTCCTTTAATACACAATAAGTTCTCCTGCTTATTTGATCTCAGGTATGACAATTCTAATTTAATTTGGAAATCAAAATAATGATTTCGGGTCTTATATTGTGAATTTAGGATACAAAATTTTGAAAGTATACTGAACGATTCTTTATACCGGAAGATATATGACACGATGTCATAAAACAGTGAGTGGAATTCGACAATATACATTAGGAGTCATGATGTTACTGGAATTCCAAAAATCTAAAGTTTGATTTGATCATGGGTTCCTATATTTGCGAGCAGAAAATTTTCCCATACACTGGACACTTCTTTTAAATACGTCATGTAACCTACCACTTCCTGTCTATTGAGGAAAGTGATTATCTGAGGTCTTAGATGCAGTCGGGTTAGATGCTGTGACAGTCAAAAGAGCCGCAAGTTTTTCGTAAGTTCTGTACTGTCGAGGACAACATGAAGAAAACCAGAGTACCTTAACCGGCAACTTTCGCGACTCCAAACGCAGCTGGTTATCACGGTCAGAGTGAAGCTCTCAATGACAGTGACCAGGTCGGGTCGCCGCATGACCTCGCACATGAAGGAATCTAGTTCCCGTCGGTGATGTTAGGTCGGATGTCGGAGCTATCTTAACGTACTGATAACCACGTGTGGAACTCTCCGCCGACACTTTAGCTCTTAAAAACACTCCTGTGATAAAAGAGGCCGTCTACTTAAGATGACATATGAATGCACCCTCTAGATGGAAATTTTGGAAGAGCAGGGTCAAGGAGAGTGCAGGGTAAAGCATCAAATGAAAGCATAGAACACACTGTGGTTACTATGTAGACTGTGCAACTTCCAACAAAAATTGCAACCTAAAAATCATATTTGTTATTTTTATTACTGTCTTGTGTTCATAGAATGGTTGTACATATACAGCAGATTGAAAACGATCGAAATATTTCTTACTGCAATTTGCCTTCCGTACTTTATCATGTCTATCGCATAACAAGCAAGCTGGCCGAAGAACACACGGAATTAACAATCGTCGTATACTGGACTCATAGCCTTAGTTACTTCGGCCTAATTTCAAATAACACAACCCAATTCTGTCTTGTGTTTGTGGTGAATGGGATAATTTGTAGAAAATGGAAAATCATGTACACAACTATGAAGACGACTAAATCCCATGATTACTGCATGAAATAGCAAAGAGGCTAAACAAGATTTTGTTTCTCGTTTACTGGAAAGCAAACTGGAAACAAACTTGACATGTAAAACAAACTGTATATGCAAAACCATTTCCAGAACATAAAGTTCTTAATGTCACAACCAGCTATTAAAACAGGAAAACTGGCCGGAGAACACACCTAACAGTGTCATGTTATCTTTCAAAAACTAAAGAACTGCTAGTTAATGTGTAGCAAGGATGTAGCAAACCTTGCAACATTGATAAGATAGCAAGGCTTTCTTCTACTTTTTTTATAATAAGGCAGAAGAAAGCCTTACTACCTTATCATAAGATACTTTGAGTAATACGAATCGTTGAAAGTTAAGCTTCCGTGGTGTGGATTATAAATCATAAATGTATCCGTTATGAACCACGAAGAGAAAAGACAATTAAAAAACTTTTATTCTACCAGTTTTCTACTCTCTTTGGCGTAGATCATTATGAATAAATTAGAAATTAGAAAAAAAAAATCGTATATTACTAGATTTATAATAGAAGGCTTAAAATTGAAGGCGAACATCGAATTGAGACAACAAGCACATTGCTAACCGTGCAAACTGTGTTATGCACCTAGTTTGTGTACCTAGTTCACATTTTTTTTACGTCTTTCATGTATGCTGACCAAAGTAGTTTAAAATAAGACGTGTTTTTATTGAACTGAGCTGACTCTTGTTTTTATTGTACACGTGTCATTTCAGCTGTTTCTTTGAACTTACGCACATAACCACTAAATTCAATATACGGCATTCTTGTGAGTTGACAGAGTACATGATATTTTTCATTCGTGGTATTATAAGTTAGGCCAGATTTATGAGTTCGCCGTTTTTCTGCATCTTTAATGTGTTCTTTCATTTGAATCTCTCCCGATTGTTCCGTTTGTCAGATGTAACAGATGCCACATATGCATAAAACTTTATATATCACTGGTCTCTTAAGTAGTGACGAGACTGTTCTGGAGATCTTACCATCATGGATACTTTTGTCATTAGAGTGAAGGCAATTTTTATGTTGTACTGCTTGAGAACACCTGCTATCTTGTCAGTGTTTATTATTATTATTATTATTATTATTATTGCCTTTTTCTCTTCGGGGTTCATACTGGATACATTCTAATAATATGAATCTTTATATCAGAACTGAGATGGAGGTAAAAGTAAAGTCCTCATCTTTATGACCAGCCTGGTTAGCCAAGTGGTTAGCGTGTCCGCTCTCTAGCCAAGAAGCTGCGGTCGAATCCCGCCAAAGGCATGAATGTTTGTGATTGTCCTACAAACCAATTACCATATGTATTGCTGTGACCTGTGTCCTGGCGCAGTATGACCTTTGATGTCTTTGCGCCATAAAAAAATAAATTTAAAAAAATCATCTTTATGAGGACTTCTCATCTGTTGGCTCTGTGTTGTAAAGTTTATTATTATTATTATTATTATTATTCCACACAAATAGCGTAACTGGAAATAATGTCACGCTAAAAAAATCTTGGATATCTAGGTGCAAATATTTGTTCACAATAATACCGCAAGCTTCGCTTACAGCGAAAGTAACCTTCACCTCTAGAAAGCTGTCATTGTGAACGATTTCCCGTGAAATCGTTCACTTAGCCGTTGAGCTTCTGAAGGCCCGTTCCTATACTGTGGTGGGGTTTCGCTATATTGTTAATTACAGCAATGCATCGCTACCAATCCACATGAGCCATTCTTTCACAATCCAACTCGCAAGATATTAACTAATACAGAGTCAAAGAATAAGAAAAGGTGATGCATTTATAAAGAAAATAACTACTTAGCAACGTTACAGATCTGTCTTAAAAAATATGTTCCAAGTCAACGCAGGAATCCCCCAAGCAGGCTTATAATGGTAGCTTCTCCAACTCTCTGGTTGGAGCAATGTTTAGGCTCCCTATTGGAATCCATTTAAATTATCAAAATTACCAATGCAGTGAAAATGTATACTACGGTGAACAAAACGTTTTCACCAGTTTATTTCCTGACCAGTTTACATTACCGATATTGGAGGGCTTCAATTTCCGTGTACCACATTCTTATATTTTCATTTTTATGTGCAACGGACTGAAATTAAAAATATTAGCAGATTTTTTAGAAAAACTGAGTGAAAATACTTATCTCTTTATGTAATAAAACAGCTGTGTGTAAGTAAGACGGAGTGCCGTGATGGAGACATTCCATGTTAACTAAAACAAATTAACTATTTGTTTTAGTTAACATGGAATTAACTAAAACAAAGTCAGAGAGTGAAGTTCAGTTTCAGGCTACCAAAATATTAGTCGAGTAAGAAGAACAGGTAACACATGTTCAACTAATATCAGATGTTAATTTGCTTTTTACCAAATCACTTGTTTCTTTTTGTTAATTTTAAATTGCCTATTACGTGCTGCACATTCCGAAGCTTTTAAGTGTTCATATAAAAATTAATAAGTTATCAATTTAGTTTTAAATCAGATTAATTTTAATAAGAAGCGTTCTGCATGCACATTGGTAAAAGAAATAACGTTCTTTATAAATTTTGGAATTTTGAAGCATTATTCTAGTTGACTACAGCAGCGCCAAATGGATGGATCAAGAACCAAAATAGTGGATGCCGTTATTACAATGAACACGATAAGCTACATTTAACTTTTTAGATGGGGGTTACTAACGAGAAGTGTATAATTAGATTCTGTTGGCTACACATTATAAAACAATTATTTCTCTGTCTGATTAACCGATAAATACTCGATCGAGTATGGCACTCAACCAAGGTTAGAATGTGTTCGAATCACATTCTGCATGGATGTTTGTGATCTTTACGTGGCAGATGATTTTCATTACCCAGTGCGAGATCAACACACAGCTTGTTTATTCGATGTCACAAGTTTTTTTTCTGCTTTGTTTTAACCCTTTGAGAAGTGAGTTAAAAATACATGTCTCACCTTCTATGGCATATAAATACGTGGGAAAAAATTGGGAAGATTGCTAAGCGATTGCAGCGTCTCCCTGCAAACACTCAAAAGCCGACATAAATTTACGAATTTATAGTTAAAATGTGAGTGCATATGTACGTCAATACTATTTTTTAGATAGAAATATGGTGACGAAACGAATATATATATATACAGTATATATACTGCTTTATCAATTAAAGCACCGTGTTTGGTCCCCACAGAGAAGAATTCCCGAATTATCTATTTATCTATACTAGACCTATCTCTTTATTTTGCAGCCTTTCGTGGATGGGATTGTTAATAATAATAATAATAATTCTTTCAGGGATTTTAGGCCCATTAGCCTGTTCCGGTCTCCTTCCATCTTTTTCTTGGTCGTCCCTGACTTCTATATTCTCCAAATGGGTGGTATCGGAGTATTTTTTTGGGTAGTCTTGAACTGTCCATTCTTTCGATATGGTCAATCCACTTCTTTTGGTATTAATATACTTTGTTCAATACTAAGTCTATTTTTAGTTCTTTACTTATTTCTTCTTTTGTCCCAGAGAGTATAGCCTGCTGTCCTTCGCAGGAATTTCATTTCTCCAGTTTCTATTTTTTTCTTCTGCAGTTTTTATGGTCCATAATTCACTTCCGTACAGTGGAGAAGGTCTTGCCAAAACTTTATAAACTCTTATTCTTGTATGCGTTTTGAACTTGGTTAGGTTTGAAAATATTATTGATCATGCCTGTTATTTTTAGAAAATTTGAAATTTTCTTCGTCAGTTAGTACAGCCGAAGCCCTTTGGTCGGAAAAGCCTGAGTTCGATTCCCGTCCATGAAGTGAGGATCTCTTTCGACTAAAGGTGAGTAAACCGGTCTCATACGGAGGTGGAGGGTTTTTCTCCCGGTAATTCGGATTTTTCATCCCTCAAAACGGGCAAACCCGTCCCGTGAACACATACGGCTACAGCCATAAATACTTATGGCAAGGAAGGCAACGAGAAACCACCTTGCGTTATCTCCTAGTAATTAGTTGCAATCCTCTCAAAGAGAGGAAGCCACAGGATTAGGATATATATATACACACACTATATTATTTAACTCCCGCCCCTATAGTACGTAGCATGTTATAGTATCTATAGTACGTCAGCACCGTGGGTAGGCTAAGGATGGTGTTATTAATTTCATTTATTTATTTATTTTTACACAGTCCGAAAAAACCCTGCTCTAGATACCAAACAATGGAACTTTATACAGGGTGGTTCATAAGTCATGGAACATGCCGTAGAAAAGGCCCGTCTTTGTGAAGCAACTGCATAAGTTTTTTAACATCACCAGATTCTCTTTATTATTTATGAAAAACTACATCACGTAAATACGTGATGTTTCATTACTTATGGACCACCCTGTGATGTGTAATGAAAATTTTTAATTTTACAAATAAATTATACTTAGAAGGCCTGCGTGGATTCGCAGTAACTTTCATCAGGCTGAGACTACCGTTATATGACGTTATATTTACGTTATGCTAAGTTATATTTCTAATCACTGACTAGAGGAACTTTTACTAGGAATTTTTTGCAACTAATAAAGCAAACTACCTTGCTTCGACTTTTTTGCATGATCTGTGTTAAGCTTGCCATAATTTACAAAATGGTTAATTGAGAAGATATGAGTATTGTACCCAGCAATATTGGTTAAATAAATAGTTTCTTATCAGTATTTACTGATTAAAAAAAAAAAAAGATTAACCAAATAATGGAGATATATATGAAATATAAAGTTCTAAAGTAAGTTCTACAGAATAGATGCAGAGAAACGTTTTCAATATCTAACAGCAAGAGGTCACCTAGAACAGCAGAAGTTGAGTTAAAGTGTAATTATCAGGGAGGACTTTTTTTTCTTTTTTTTTTCTTTTTTTTCCTGGAGAGTTGCGAACGAATGGAAAGGGTTGCCGGAAGTGTCTGCGAGTGTACTGTCAGTGAATGAGTTTAAGGAGAAGGCTGATAAGCATTGTGTGAATAATGATTACTGTGGACCTCCCACAGTGAGTCTTGACTCCGTCGGGATGCGCGATTTTTTTAAATTTTTTTATTATCTCAGATACATTACATACATATTTTTTTAAAATAATAATAATAATAATAATAATAATAATAATAATAATTTATTACATAGTTATGTATTTATTACATAATTTATAACATTTATTACATATATTACATAGTTTTGATTACGTATGATACAACATTACATACATTTGTTTAATGAAACAACATTACATACATTTCTTTACATTTAATACATTCTGATAATAATAATAATAATAATAATTTTTTTCGCAATAATAATTATAATAATTTATAACATATGATACATACATTACATACTTATCATTACATATGATACAACATTACATACATTTGTTTACATGTGATACGTACATTACATGCATTTGATTACATACATACATTTATTTTTTTAATTTTTTATTTTTTTTATTTTTTTATTTTTTTATTTTCGATGAGATGAGATGTATTTTCTCAGCTTTCATCCTCGAAGCTTATTTGTGAGCTTATCTGAGGAACACCAGTTATTATTTATTGGTTTATTTGCTGTGTTGGGAAGCTATGAAATAAAATCTATGTTTAATTGGCTTGATTTCCACTGCAGCCGTTGATTGAGAAATTTCGCACGCACGCACGCACGCACGCACGCACGCGCACACACACACACACACACACACACACACACACACACACACACACACACACACACACACACACACACACACACACACACACACACACACACACACACACAAAGTTTGTATGGTATTTTGGGTGCGTGTTTTAGTTTGTAAGATTTCTGAATTCAAAAGGTAATTTGTTTATCATGTCTGGGATGTAGAAGTTTCGCGTGGCCTTTCCGTAGTGATTATTGTATTTATATGTGATATAATTAGTTGTCTGAGGTCTTGTTATACGGTATGTATTTCAGGCGGTCCTGTAGTTGGCATCGATATAATGTTTTAGCAAAGCTGCATAGTGACATAAATGTTTTGCTGTCAGTATTTTGTGTTCTGACATTGCAGTGTATATAAAGTCGTTATTGTCTCTTTGTTCCCAAAAGATCGGTTTTATCATTTTGTACTGTAGCGACATTAATCTATAATAATAATAATAATAATAATAATAATAAAATAATAATAATAATAATAAAGTAGATATAGAATCATTGAAGAGGATGCAAGCAAAGTATTTAATTTTAATGCTACGAGAAAATGCAGAATCATTTTTATTAAAATGATTTCTGTATTTTTCGAAACATTTCCACATTTCGAAAACAATTATTTTTCTTTTATCTGTTTAAACTCCCGAAAAACATTTTCTGGCGTAATAATTTGAACAAGTTGTAGAGAAAATAATTATTTCAATTTTTTTCATATTATGCACAAAAAAAAAAAAAAACAGACAAGTAGGGATATGTTCAAGTTAATTATCACGAATCTGCGATAAAAAAAAAAATTGGTGATAATTATCCTTGACACATCCGTAAAATCAGTATTGACTTTCATAAAATACTGTTAAGGTGTTATATTTAAAACCTTAAATATAACACCTTCTTCAATTTGCTTTAAATCACGTAATATTCACATACATAGTTATGCAGAAAATGAAGATGGATCCAAAAAAAATTTTAAATAATAATAATAACAATGCCAAGTGTTTTTTAAGGAGGCACTTGTATCATCAAAAGTTCGAATGCAGCAGACAACTCATAACAAGTATTCTGAAAACCGTATACGTCATCTTAGAGATATACTTCAAACAGCATGGCCTGCCCCTTACGATAAAATACGAAACTTATCACTCCCAGCTGTTCAGGCTCAGTTGCAGTCATAAATGTCTTTTCAGACTTCCGGCTGCATGAAGACTACTGAATAATGAGATATCTCTCAGGGGTACTCTTGGCGCCGCTGCCGAAGTAACGGACGCTGCTAACTTCATTCACCTGGAATACAACTCTCTTTTTCTCATTTCATCTTTCTGCTATGTTATTTATAATCATAACAATAACAGGAAAAAATTAACAATGTCTTTGACTTTTATTTTACGTCTGTGCCGAGTTTTATAATGCTACATCAGAAATAGAACTAATTTAATTTTCCTTTTAGTCATATTTCAAACAAGACAGGAAATTCAACGATAAAATCCATTTGATGAAGACATCGAAATAATGGTTCTAAATATAAACTTTATGCACGGATTCTTTTCCTTTTCTTTAGACGATTTATGTCATAATGCAAAAAAATATAATAATAATAATAATAACAGCCCATTTATCTAGAAAGACAGAAGACAAATAACGACAAGATACGTATAAACACTGACGGATGAATGCACTAAGACATTATGTAATGCTGCCGTCGTTGCATATATTTTTCAATAAAAAATTGAAACCAGGATGTTAGAGGGATACAAAGTACATAGAATGTTATGAAATGAAATTTAAAAACTAAAAATAAAAACTAAAATTCATTTTCACTCATCATACAGTTTATATAATTTTTCTGCTAGCTTACTACATGTGATTCTCAAGGTCAGTTTGCCATTCCAAAAGGCTCAGTTTTAGTGAATTCAACTTTACTAGATATGTATTTCTACAATACATAACACAACCTGCAGGCGTGCAGGCACAAAAGAAAGACACCCGATGACATCTCGCCATGAGGTCTTCCGGCTGCTTAGCAGAGTGCACGAGGCCAATAAAATGTCCATCACTCCATAACAGAAGAAGGTTTATGCTTGCACAGTCGAGTAAAAGACAATCCATCCATTTTTATTGGAATATAAATCGTACCACCTTGGAATGACTTCTTTCTTTGACATAAAATAAAGTTTGGATGTGGGTGGAAAGCCACCTGGTGGGGAAGTCATGTAGCTGTCTGTTAACGTTTTGTGAACAGTGGTGGAAAATAGAAGGAATGAAAGACGAAGAGAGAAAGGATTGTAGATGATTGTCAGCTTATTTGTATCTTGACAGAATATCTATTTAATAAATGATTACAAGATGCTTCGCGTACTGATATCAGCACGCTTCTCTCCAGAGCCATAAAGAAATTCGGACCACCTAGTAACTCAACGTACTTAGGAAAATTTCATCCAATCACAACTACAGTTACTAAAAATCATTTGATATCTCGCACTTATCCTTTTTGTGTCTGTTTAAAGGATAATACAACTTTTTTTTTTTAAGGAAAAGCTGTTGGCTACTTTAGAATTAAAACATATTATTGTTGTATAGTAAAAGTTTTCAACTAAAATTTTGATTTTCTATTAAAATTTCTGGTGTGGCATTATATTATTTAAATATCGCTGATTTACATGACACTAATGATAATATGATTTCAGTATAAAATTCCCAGATAATTTCTCACATATTTCCTTGATGTGTTTAGAACTATAAGAAGCCGGACATCAAGTCCGTTAAACAGACCTACGAATTTAGACAGAATAATGTTATGTACTTAATAGCAGGAAAATCATACCTTAAGGTCATCTTGATAAAGAACACCTTACGTTCAGAAAATAAGTAGTAAGATTATTATTAAACTAACAATTGCTTTTGCTTTAATAATCTATTTTTGCTTCCTCTAAAAAAAAGAGAAACCTTCAACCCACCTGCATAGCTGAATTAGAAAGCACCCCCATCCGGAATTTTTTCGGAACTAGATAAGGGCTCGTTGTTTCGTGAAATATTGTCGATGGCAGCTAGGTTTCACACGAATGTTTGCAATGACTAAACTGAGTTAATAAGGTGTGTTTCACCCACTTCCTGTGAGGCTGTTTAGTGATAGATCAACGATGAGGAAGTAATGATGTCAGTGTTAGCGATAAATTCTTGAATCAAGAGTATCAACATCGTTTTCTTGAAAAGCAACGTGGAAATTGCGAAAACCTAAATGAGTGAAAAATTATGTCTGAAGTCTGAAGAACAGAGAACGAGCTAGTGTAGTAACAGCGGAAAATATCACAAAAAACGGATTGTGGGGTAAAGAAGTATTACAATAATATTATTTAAAAAAAAGAAGTTAAACAGTCTGTTAAAGAATCTGGATTTTTTTGTAGACCGAGCGAGTGCAGCAAGAGCGAAATCTCGTTGCTTATAAAATCTTTTGGTTGCGCATAATCAATATTGGTTTTTTTCAAAATGTAAAGGTGCTTTCGGGAAAAAATTCCTTCGAGAAAGAGTTTTTTCCCTCTTTTAATGGAGTAATGAATAAAATCAGAAGCGATGAAGGAATTAGCAATCGAAAAGGACTTGTATGCATAAAATAGTCTGCATTTGTTAATAAGACTTTTAATATCTCGGTGTTTGTCAGACGACTGACATAAAATTTTAATGAGTTCAGCTATCGCATCAAATGAAAGTCCAAAACAAAAAGGGAAACTGAGCGGGTTTATGAAGCTATTTTAAATCAACAACCTATTGGTGACTCAGATAAAAAATTCTCATTTTAAAAGGTGTAATAGCTATTTGTCTTATAATTCATACCTAGAGATATTAGTATAATATTAAGATAAATCTAGTTTAAATCGATAATGTGATAACGAAAATCCATTATCATAGATATGAAGAAAGAGGGAGGAAGAGAGAGAGAATAGGTAAAATACAAAATGTCCTGTGGAAAAAAGATATGAGGGAAATGTCGGAGTAGTGACTACACAGTGAAAATAAGAATACGAGGATAGTGAGTGCATTGTCTTGATGTGATAGTGGAGAATTGTGAGGGAGAGCACCGATAATGGCCGCAATGTTGTTGTCATCAGTGCTCTCGTAGATGAAAGTACTCATGGTGATGTTACAGCCAAAACAACTATAGCTATGATGCCAGTGATGTTAATTATGTGTGTTGTGACCAGTTTGCCTATTCTGAAGAATGAAACACCAGGTTCCGAGAGAGAGAGAGAGAGAGAGAGAGAGAGAGAGAGAGAGAGACTCTGTCATTCCCGAATGAGATCTTTTCAATTCACTTTCAGTTGAAAAGCCCTTATAAAGGTTCTTCGCGTCGTAGAGAGGATTCGAACCCGACTGAATTCCAACCGAATGAGAAACACCAAATATATTGCCGACTACGCTACGAGACGCAGTGCATTGATGATGAATGATGGCCAGAATATAGGAACAATTCAGGTTTATTACATGGAGGAAGAATTATGCAAGTGAAAGAAATTTTGTGCTAGCGATTGGCTGTATCTAAATAAGCACAATTGTAAGTTCTAAAAGATTTTAATGGAAACGCGCGCGGGAAAGAATTGAAACGATGGTCGTTAGGATCAAAAATCGATAATTACATAAAGGAGGAAAGGCGAATAATAGATAAAGTCCCAGTTTTCTGGACAAGGAGGAACAGTAACAAATGCAGGATAAATTCCAGAAATGTTCTCCTGCATTTACCAAATACAGAACTTGGTATTCTGGAGAAAAATATCTGCTACAGGAGAAGTTGGTATTTACCAAATACCAAATATATATACCGAAGCAAGAATTCTTAGAAACAAGAGAAAGAGTTTATAGTTATACATGCTTCAGATCAATAAAATAATCAGAACAACTGAAATATGGTTCACTGATAATTATATCTTGATTGTAATGGAAGCGAAAGAGCAGTGCTTTAGGAAGAGCAGATATAATAAACGGGAAGGAGAGGAGAGAGTTGTACTCCAAATGATGTCAGAGTTGTCAATTAAGTTGTTTCAGAACTAGAAAGGTGGTGAAGCTGGGTTTGAAAGCGTTTTATCCGAAGCAGTGGTCATAATGAAAAAAAATTTAGTGGAAGTTTGATGCATAATGAAGGTCATGAGAAGGCAATTTGCGTAAAGTAATTTGCTTTAACGTGTCCACTAAGGAAATATAAACTAAAAAAGGAAACCGTGCATGAAGGTAAAGAAAGAGACTGCCTCTTATTCTTGAACGATAGTTATCATACACAAATTGTGAAGGAGAGAGAGAGAGAGAGAGAGAGAGAGAGAGAGAGAGAGAGAGAGAGAGAGAGTGTACAAGAATGTTAACTCTTTAGATTTGGAGGTCACAACACTTTAGATTTGGTAACAGTATCGGAAGATGTCATCATGAACAAACCTTGCCAAAAGTGGCTAAAGAGTGATCATGCGGTCCTGAACTAACAGATACGCATAATAGGGTGAAATAAAATAAAATGTGCGCAAATTACTCTTCTAATGGGAATACATATATTCAAAAAGAAAAAGAAAAGAAAACAAATGACAGTTTACAGCAGCTATCACGGTTGTGATGCAATAGCAACATATGATATTGCATCATACCAAGTTCAGTTGCATTGTTTAGTAGTATAAAGGATATAACTGCTTACTTATAGTGAACTTTTTGAGGATAGGTGAAATGGCACATTTCACGTTTCGAATGTACAAAGGAACATGCTAAGTGGCATTCGGATCAACAATAGAGATCGTAGTTTTATTTATTTATTTTTATTTATTTTATTTTATTATTATTATTTTTTTTTTTTGATACTTCGAAGTTCAATCTATCTATATGGCTCAAATGGAATTTAGTACGTCAGACATATAGCTGGTGAGGCTTTTCACCAAAATTATTTGAAGAATATTGTCAAATTTCCTGCCTTCTGATGGTTCGGAGTTGGGTAGCTACATTTTCTGCAAATATTATTCAAAGATGACCACATTGACTTCCTGAAAAGAAGATTGTTGCTCATCTCTAACTTAAATTTAGTGCATTTGAAAGCTGTGTACTTCAGGATAATTTTATAATTTCACCGAGCAAAAAAAAAAAGGTACACATTGTTTTATATTGATATTTCCAATTATTAATAATAACTAAAATTGAGGGTTGTGTTTCGCATTTCCACGAACACATTTTATCCATTCTCTCTCTCCTTTACTATATATATATATATATATGTGTGTGTGTGTGTGTGTGTGTGTGTGTGTTAAAGATACCAAGGAATTTTATAAGCTAGGTTTTAATCCTTTTTCTCCAAGTAAGCAAACCCCAAGCATATAAAATTGCTTGGTATCTTTTTAACATAGTACATACCCAAGGTAAAAAACTTTCTACATATAGTATATATATATATATGTGAAAATATGAAAATTTTATATATATATATAACTTCAAAGACCAAACATCGCAATCCCCTAGTAGAGAACACGGGTTTTCAATTCTACTGAGCATTGGAATCTACTGAAATCTGATGCGTAGAGCAATAAGGGAGGAGACACCAAGAACAAAAATGAGAAAGCACGTGCTTCTTCCGTGAAGATTACAAAAAACACCACAATGCGTATGATGGAATTTTTATTTGTGAAGAGGTTTCACTTTCAAAATAAAAACATTATTTTTTATTCACTACCAAACATGAAAAGCAAGGTTTGAGATACCGTATAACGAAAGATATTCGAACAGAATCTTCATTCTGTCTTATAACAGTTGCAGTCTTGCCATCAAATATTTTAGTTTTGTTCTGTTTGATAAGTCGGTCACACAGAAACCGTCATTAGTGAAGCGTTTCCCATGTAGTAGTCTTTTTCAACTTGGGAAGAGATCGAAATCTATGGTGGACATGTGCGGACTATACGGGTAAGGAAGGAGTACTTACTGTTCACACTTTTCCATAAGATCAGATACTTCACGTGAAACAAATAGTCTCGCACTATCAAGAAAATGCACTCAGACTCTTATTTCACGGAACAAGAAAACAGTAGAAACAGAAAATGGACATATGACGTTTTTACTTGGAGTCTATCTTAACGGCATTGCCGGCCTAGTTGGGTGAGTGGGCTCTCCTAAAAAAATACAATAGGTCTTGGGTTCGAACCAGCTGCAAAAATGTATGTTTGCAAATATCATTAGACCACCCCACTTACTGGAGGACCAAACCTGCAAAAAATGTCCATGTTTGGTTTCTAGAGCAGAATTCCGGAGTAACAGTACAAATGTACTGTTACTCCGGACGTTGTGAGATGTTTTTAGAGATTTTGTATTTCATGTACGGGGAACAACCTCAAAACAAGCAAACTCTTATATCATCCCACTGACCACATATATGCGGTGTGCAGAACATTTGAGGTTGTTCCCCGTACATGAAATACAAAATCTCTAAAAACATCTCATAAGTGAGAGAGAGAGAGAGAGAGAGAGAGAGAGAGAGAGAGAGAAGATCATAAGAAAAGAGACCAACGTTCAAAGAACGCATGACATTGTCTTCAGTTTAGGAACAAATTGGTTGGCATTATTTTGGTTAATGTTTTAATTAGAGATTCTGTTTGTTACAGAAATTTCAGAAGAAAAATTAACATTCTCAACAATTAAACAGCAATACAAGTATTCCTGCAGAGGTTTCTGTGGTTAAGAAGTTCAATATAATTATTCCGGTTTTGTGACCACACGTTTATTAAAGAAAACTGTTTTTAAAACTAAACAAGTACTGAAAACAACACCCGACAAGTTTCGTTAGTCGTCAGACTAACATCTTCAGGGATAAAGAGAACTAAAAGTTTAAAGCACAAACTACTAGTTTTTTTTTTAACGAACTGTTTTGATGTTCACAATACCAACAAATAAAGTAATTTTCGTAATTTGTAGTAGTTTAGTAGTTTATGCTTTAAACTTTTAGTTCTCTTTACCCCTGAAGATGTTAGTCTGACGGAACTTGTCGGGTGTTGTTTTTAGTACTTGTTTAGTTTAAAAACAGTTTTCTTTAATAAACATGTGGTCACAAAACCGGAATAATTAAATTGAGCAATACAGGTAGTTACTTCTAAACTATAGTCGAATTTAGAAGCATCTTGTCATTATAATTCCTCATAGTTTCCTCAATACGTGGCTCACTTTTTTTTTTAACATACGCGAAGTTGGATGTATCTACATAAAAAGGAGCCTCACCCTGCCACATGTCGATCTGATGATGCAGAAATTCTCCAGGAACTGTGAGAAATACAGGGTGTTTCAAAAAGAATGACCCGATTTCAAATAATTATATTTAATAATGATAATAATAATAATTAATAAATAATAATAATAATAAACAAATAATAATAATTTAATAATTTCACATGATACAAGTCGCATTCATTTGTGGTTCGTGGTTGCAGAGACATACAATTTTCAAATCGGGACATTCATTGTGAAACACTCTGTATAATATAGAACTAAATTCCAAATTTTATAGAAATCTGTTGGTTGAATGATGACCTGTAGAGATAATTGCAGTGGAAGCGATTCTCTCTTCCGCTGTAACCTCTTTATTGAAGTTCGATGAACTGAAATTCTCAAAGGATCTTAAAGCAACGTGAGAAACAATCATCATTAAATTTCTGATATGTATTCTCAAAGCAAGATGTGCAATACTACGGCAATACCACATAAAAAGTTTACATTATTACTAACTTCTTATCGACAATTTTCCACCGAATTAGTCTGTTGCCAGGAGTCTAATCTTGTACTTCGGCTTCTATTTGCATCAATCCACCTAGATCTTGGTGTTTCTCGGGTCTTTTCCTTACCATCTTAGCATCAAACACCTGTTTTGTTCATCTTTCCTCTCCCATTCTGTTTAAGTGACCCCCTACCACCTAATACTCCTTCTGCTCGCACATTCCTGAACGCCAACAATGTCAGGGTTCCTTCCTAATATCTTCATTTAAATACGATTCTGCCATCTGTTGACGCCCCTAATTTTTTCAGAACTCTCATATCTGTGGGCTTTAGTCTTTTTTCGCTTCTAACCCAACTCTCAGATCTATAAGTAAAGCCTGCTTTGAATATTGTCTTGTATACACCTAGTTTTAGTGTTTAGACGAATCTCTCTCTTGTTCCATATACATTTATTCAGCTGACTTCCAACCATGCCAGCTTTCTTTATTGTGTTATTGTCTACTTCCATATTTAATTTGAGTTCTTGACTGAAAATATTGCATAAATAGTGAAATGTGATACTTCTCACATTGCAGCTATTTATGGAGATAACATTTTCCAACTTCCTGCATAATTTTATAGTCAGTCATTTTTTTTCCTTTTTTTGCTGATTTTCTTATTAGAGCAATTATTCAATTTAGTCTGTTCTGTCTTTCCATAATCCAACAACTCAGACATCAGAGTTGATCAGATGAACTCCAATAACCTTTTATATATATATATATATATTGATTCCATACACGAGAAGTCGAGACAGTGAGTGGGGTGTAAATGAGGACTGAGATAGAAGTTTATTGATATATATATATATTAAGAGCTGCGGGTTGTAGTAGTTATTTGGGAATACTTCATGAGGAAGTGAAAAAAGCTGTTCCAGAGGACAGAGGTGGACGGAATAAAAGAAGAAGAGGAGAAACTGCAAGAAACTTCGATAGTTTCACAGTAAAGGGATGCTGGGAAGCTGCTAGTCTTGTATTAACAGCGCGCAACAGAAAGTGGAGGAATGATAGGTGCCAATTCACTGGAGCAGTAACAATGGAAGTACCTGTATATAGAATGAAGTGAATCTGTAAGAGAGAGAGGGATCATCAACGAGGCTAACGGATCGCCTCTGGACAGCGTCGAGGATTTTAAGGGAAATTTTAGGTACACCACCCCAAACATGTGAGCAGTATTTATTTTAAGCATAGGGAAATTTGGGATTTGTATATAGATAGGAGTTGGTTAGGTGTAAAATAGCCTCTTAAACGAAAGACAATGCCTAGTTTTTTGGATGCTGATGTAATGTGTTTATGACAGGGGACTGGAGTTAAACTTTAGTCCAAACAAGAGATCTGATCTTGTCTGGTGATTTGTGTATTACTGAGGATAAGGGCAGGCGAGCTGAGATCTCTTTTTCGAGAGAAAAGGCAAGGCAGTCTTTTGGTGACATTGAACATGACAAGGTTGTCCTTGGATAGTATGAAGATCAATGTTTAAGGCACTGGATGTAGATAATCTTGTAGCATGGGACAGTAACTAAGAGTGTAGTCTGGCTCCGATCAATTTCCACAAGTTAGTTAGGGCTAAAAGATTTCTGTCTATTCCTTTTGAGGAATGAAAACGAGTTATTATATTATAATATGTAGTAGCGAGTACACAAAATATATGAGAAATGAACGTTCTGGATGTGGTGCAATATGTATAAACACCAGACTCGTCCTATTCATTTACCTCTAAGTTTCAGTTTTGTAGCTGAGTGATATATGAAAAAAAAAAAGTATTGAAATCAATTATTTTTCATAATTTGTTACATGACAAACAATTATCTTGTAACATTGCATTACTGCATTATTAGAAATGAAATGTTAACGAAGTTGCTAATTGCCCCCCCCCCCCCATGGCTGCGTAGCTTCTATTACTTTGCTTTCGTTCAAATATATATATATATAATTTAGTATAGCCTGCAGTTATGCTTAGAAATTTCATTTCTGCTGATGTTATCCTTTGTTAACATCCATGTTTTACTTCCATATGATATTTCTAAGAAGAACTGCAGGCTATACTAAATTAGATAAGAAAAGAAATGTAGATATTTTAAAAGATCTTCAACAAAACCGATTTCACAAACAGTAGAAAATTACAGAAACAAATGGATCCAACATGTAAATAGAATGTCACCAGAAAGATTATCAAAAATAATACTAAATTATAAACCAAAAGGGAAAAAGAAGTAGAGGAAGACCCCCTAAAAAGGTGGTGTGAGGCCGGAACAGGTCAGTAGGCCTAATACCGTGGAAGGAAGAAGAAGAAAGAAGAAGAAGTATGCACTGGTCGACTACTCGTCGACCAGTGCATACTTCCTGTCCTAACATAAGGAGGAGAAACATTGACTTTAACAGAAGTCCTAAACAAAAAGCTGAGAACAACACAACATCGCATGGAAAGAAGTATGCTAAAAATAACATTAAGAGATAGGAAGACAAATACCTGGATAAGATCTCGAACAGATGTCATGGATATTGTAAAATACATTAAACAGGCTAAGTGGAGATGGGCTGGCCACATGCCAGATGCAGTGATGGGAGATGGACTAGAAAAAGAACAG
Source organism: Typopeltis vanoorti (assembly GCF_054136105.1). Taxonomy (NCBI): domain Eukaryota; kingdom Metazoa; phylum Arthropoda; class Arachnida; order Uropygi; family Thelyphonidae; genus Typopeltis; species Typopeltis vanoorti. Next base: position 93,437,047 of record NC_143554.1, read on the forward strand.
AGTGGAGACCAATGGATGGAGCAAGACAAAGAGGAAGACCGAGAAGAAGGTGGAGGGATGAACTGGAACAAATTGCAGGACTGAGATGGATGGGAGAGGCAGAAAACTGAGTGATCTGGAAAATCATGGGGGAGACCTTCGTCCAGCAGTGGACAGAACCAAAAGGTTGAATAATAATAATAATAAGATATATATATATGGGAACAGATCTCATATATGACTGAAGGCATTTTATTTGCCTAATTTCAAAGAAGAGGTTACACGATTATTAAGAGAAAAGAAAAGGATTTCTTTTCTCCAAGCCAATCCGTGAGATACCTACTAACAGACATAGCAGAGTGGATTAATAGGTACTAACCATCTCATTCTGTGAAAACAGGCGAGGAAGCTTACGAGGTATTTTGTGGGGCTGCGCTTAAATCATAAAAGATAACGGTGATGAGGACAACGACGTTAAATGTAAATTAAAATGTGGCTAAGATTCATACCCTGGATTCCTTGGAGATGAGGAATTGGTGGAGAGGGCTCAGAGGAGAGTCACTAAGTTGGTAAGTGGTGTAAAAAAATGCTCCCTACATTGATAGACTGAGAGCTTGTGGATTACAGAGGCTGGTTGATAGGCGGAGAAGAGGAGATATGATAGAAACATTTAAATTACTTAAAGGTTTTTATAACATTGATGCAAGGGAAATATTTCAGCTGTGTGATAGTGATGGAAGAACAAGAGGTCATCCCTGGAAATTATGGAAAAGTGTGGTTAACAAGGGTGTGAGAACTAGATTTTTTTGCTTGGAGAGTGGTGAATGAATGGAATGCATTTCGATATTGTCTCTCTCTTCACAAATGTGCCTGCTCAAGAAATCCTCAATCTTCTTAAGAACAAATTATCCAAAAAAACGTTTTGCTTTACTCTCCCATTGCATAAAGGCAGGATACTTCAAATATGACAATAAAATCTACTTATAAAACTCAGGTCTGGCCATGGGCAGCCCACTCTCTCCGATTCTCGCAGATATATTTCTTAACGATTTTGAAGAAAAAGCTATTAACTCCTTCCCCCTTAAACCAAAACTTTGGTATCGTTATATAGACGATATATTTCTCATCTGGGAAGATGGTGTCAACAACCTCAATTTATTTTTGGACCACCTAAACAAGTTTTATGAAAAAATTTCTTATACCTTCGAACTGAAATCCGATGACTGCCTCCCCTTTCTAGATCTAAAGCTTACCAGATGTTCTGAAAGTATTAAAATCTCAATTTTTAGAAACCTACTCATTCTGATAGATACCTTCATTGTTATTCATTATCTTCCCATCATTATCCTCCGCAAAAATTTGGTATTATTCCTACCTTAGCACACCGGGCCAAATCTTTACTTACAGAAGAAACAGAAATTGAAAATGAACTCCTTTTTCTTAAAAAGACTTTTATTAATAATGGTTTTTCTCTCCTAATAAGATTGATAAATTTCTTTCTCTCCGTCACTCAACTGCTTCTGAAGATCCTCTTCCCCCCAGAGCTTTTATTTCTTTGCCTTACATCAGCTCTCTTTCACCAAAACTAGCTAAAATTCTCAAGAAATTTAACTTCAGAACTTGCTTCTCTACGCTCCATACTTAGTAAACCTAAAGAGAAACATCTTCCCACTCAGCTTCCAGGACTCTACAAGATTTTATGTGATTGAGGAAAGCCATACTACGGCCAAACTGCTAAATCCATCCTTTTACGTATGGAAGAACACCATAGAGATATTTCCTACAACAGGACTAGAGCCAGCGCTCTCTCTCGCCACGTTCTTTTTCCTGTTAACTCAGATGAAGGCCGCCAACACATTGTGGACTGGACACAAACTTCTAATATCCATGTGTGCTATGATGAACTTGAAAGACTGTCGAATCTAGAGAAATTACCTTAGATTCTTCCCATATCAATAACGGCCTAAGTTTCAATCTCTCTGACGCACACATTGCCTCTGTTCAATACTGGCGCACTCGTGACAGCACGTAGTCAACTTTTATTTGGAACTCAAGCTCGCATTACTGTTTTCAAAAGGTACTAATGTCTTTTGTACTAGTACTGTAATGCAATATTCAAGTCTCGGTTATTTTTTGTATATTTCTTTGATTGTGATAAAGAAGTTGATCCATTCAACGAAACTAATAAACTAGTAGTATCTTTTTAAATAAATCATGTTACCTCTTTATCTCTCGGTATCAGTCATTTAAACTAATTAATATATATATATATATATATATATATATATATATATATATATATATATATATATATATATATATATATATATATATATATATATATATATATATATACACGTAATGCGGCACACAACATGTTTCGTCAAAACGACTTCTTCAGGTGTGGTAACACTTAAAGCAAATTAAAAAAAAAAACATAAAAACACTGTGCCATTATAATAACAGACTTGTAAACTGAAGTTAATTTTTGAATTGTCGTTATAGTCCGTTCTGTAGTTCTATTGTTGGGCAAATGCGAGCGTATGAGTTCACGCGTACGCCAGTATTTAATGGCAGAACTATGCGAGTCAAGTAGACTATAACTTAGGTTGCTGTTAGTGTGAGAAGGGTCTAGTATATATAAACACACACACACACACAAATACAGATTTCTGTAACGACATTGAGAAACTACTCGTAGAGCAAATGGGACTGCACAATATATTTCTATTTGTACTTAAAATACCAAGGGGGAAACATCAGCTTTGAACACTAAGAGGGAATTTATACGAGATAGCCTTGCTAAAAGATACTTAGTTAACTTTGTTGTGTAACTAGCATAAAATAAACACACGAAGTGTATTTCATTATGCAACGAATAAATAATTACCGTGGACAAGAAATGTAGGATTTTTTTTCTTCCAGCAAAACTCACGTAAACCATTTAAAACAAATAAATTATGCAAGTATGCAGATAACGGTATGAGCATGCAACTCCATACGCCTCAGTGATAAAATAGGTTTACTATAAGACGTGTACAGCGAGAGCGAGATTATAATGTTATTACATTAGCAAGAGAACACGGGTCGCATAAGAATATCTGGTAAAGGATAAACGAAGTGCGCCAAAAATGGACTACAAATTAATGTTCCCTCGGGATCAAGTGATCGGCGTGGTGACAGACGTCCCGTAGGCCGCGTACTAAGTCCAATTCGGGGACCAGAATGGCAAGGTGTTGTGGGATATAAACAAACGACTGTCAGTGGACACCATTTCACGGTCCGCCAGGCGATGAGATGGTCACGCAGTTCCTCGATGACCCGCGAGATAACTGCACGTGCCTCTCGCGCCAGCCATTGGGTTGACTCAGACGTTACGCTCCACCGCCTTAAGACTAGCACCGAAGCACAGATGGCTGTCGCGTTGAATCCGAAAGCTAGCTGCCTTTCAAGCCTTGTATCCAAGAACCAAACGTAATGGGATCGGACGTGCTGTGTTGTTAGTGGATTCGTAGCGCTAACATCGAACGACGGGTATGTTAATGATTCATAATATGATGCTCAACGGAGTTCTCAGAGGGAGGGTAAAGTTGAGCATCAGATAATTCGAGTGGATACTTAATATCTTTCGTTTAGACACTCCAACGTACACCCAAAGTTGCGAATTCTTCAAAATTAAAGAGAATACGTTTATGCATAAACATTTACTCGAATGTTTCCAAGCGTGTGTATTTGGCGTGAATCACAAAGAAAAACGCAGACAAAATGCGTCATTTACAGTACGTTCCTGCCTGTTTGAAAAGTTTAAAAGAAGGAAGATCTCTATGTAATCTCTCATTAGCTGGCACAGTTGGAGTACACGCACGCAGAAACAGACAGAGACAGAAGCACACACAGAGAGATAAAGAAAATGAATGCTAAATTATCAAAACAAGTCATGCTCTTTGTTCGTGTTCACAATTCTGTTGAACATCGTAATGGGCTAGAACCAGGGAGCGGGAGAAATCTCGTGAGTTTAAATAGGTAAAGCAAGGACTCCGTGCAGGCACACGTTCATATGAATGATGACGGATTAGTTGGGCAGGTGCTTGCTTGCCCTAATTGGCGTACGTGCAAGCTTTAAAGTAATGGAACTCAAAGCTTAAGCACTGTCAGAGAGAATTACGGAGTGCTGCAGTTAGACTCTGACAAGGTTTTGGCCACCCATTATGGGGGGAATAAGGGTTTTAAATCACCCTGCCTTAATTATAAACTCCAGCGGCAAGTTGGCGAAATGAATTGCTCTAATTAATTGCATGATTATTATTGTACGGCCCCTCTGTTTAACAGAACTACTCAACAAATATCCAACAGCTTACCCGGATGTAAGAAAGAGAAAGTGAATCAGCGCGCGCGTCATCTTCAGAAGACACAACTTACCTCAGGGGAAAAAAGCTGAAGAAGAGATGTATTTATAAAAATATGCCGAAGAGGATATTTAGAGTGGGTGCTAAGAAAACAATGCTACACTAGGTTGAACTTTGAACGAAGAGGACAGAAATCAGATTTTTCTAAATAAGCTTCATATTTAATATTTATTATTATCATTAGTAGCTTTTACTGTCATATACAATGAATAAATGGTCATATAACCATCATTTTTGAGTCTGTCACAAAATCAAAGAAACTTCATTTCGGTAAGCTAGAAAATTGACACTTAAGTAACTCAACCACGATCGACAGAACTGATGTGTTGAAAATAATGCTGCTCCTATTCTGAAAATAGTACTTATAAAGAACGAAAATCATAGTTGGATTCTAAGATGCAGTTAATTTCTTTTATGTCTTTTGAAAAAAGAATCTGCCATATCTTCACATATGAGATATCAGTTAGATCCAACATCTGGTTCATTTCGAGGACAGGTATAAAACTAATCTACTGCTGAAAGGCAGGATAGGGTTTACTCTTCTGAATTACCGGACGGAACTGAATCAAACACTAATACTAAATACAGGCAGCTTTGGGGGAAGAGCTAGATTAATCTTACTCTCATATTGGGATTGCAAGAACTGAAGTAGCGAGGAAAGAGGATACTTTATCTACGTTATACTTTTTTCCCCTATGTGTATAGCATTCCTAAACAATTCATTTCATACAGTGGTTTTTAATTTTTAAACACAGCGCAAAGTCATTTTATGAATGCTTCCTTTAGCCACGAAGTAAATATATTCCCCATTTACAATCTTCCAAAACTCCGCAACTCTTTATAAATTGAGTCCGTTATCGGATTACTATACCAGTTGATTCTCTGACCACTGTTGTTTCCACTGTAAGTGACTACAGTATCTGGATAAGTAGTACGTGTATCTGTGTTCGCCATAGCATCCATGACAAAGAATGCCTAACCAGAACTTTTCCCAACACCTACTTTGGTTTAATATCTCTCTCCCTCTGTCCCATTCTGTCAAAAAATTCATCTGCATTTCTATCGCTCTTCTAATTCATCAGTGATAACATACTTGATTCTTTTGTTTTTAACTTTTTTTTATTCTAACTATTGACTTTCCCTATTCCAGCTCCTTAACTGCAAGGTTATGTTATTTTATGACTTTCATAACTAGTATTAAAAGATGCAGTTTCACCTGTGCCAATTGTACTGATTACGCAGAGCTGCCAAAGCACCTGTCACTAATGTTCTTCTTTCACTACGCGTTATTCCCGCTTCCTATGCAGGATCCGCGTGTTACTTAGATGCGACTACTTGTTAGTACCACTCCCAACCGACCTGTGGCCTAGTCTGAAGCTGGGGAGGGGGAAGAGATATTTTTTTTTGCTGTAGAGGCGTATCACGGGACCGGTTTGCCTGCTTGCGGGATGAAAAAAGCTAGATAAACTGGTGGAAAAAACCCTACTACCCGCGCCCAAGACCGGCTAACTTGGCTATGCCTGAGGAAGATTCTCAAATTCCTCACGTCTTCGACGGGAATCGAACCTGGAATACTCCTTCCCCAGGCATATGGTTGCGAAACACAAAGCCACTAGGCTAACCGCGTGGACTAAAGCACCTGTTACTAATAATCTGACATAAATTGTATATCAGATGTTAGGTGGTTAACTCGAACGACAGCTACCTGTTGATTTCCTTTCCGTTCAATTTTTTTTTTTTTACTGGCCACACGAAATTTTTCTATTCGAATTAGCTGCTTGGTGAGAGCATTTCCATAGGAGTAAAAACTTTCCTTCATCGTCTAGAGGAGCAATATTGCCAGGTACCGAAAGAACATTTTTTTCCTGTCCATAATTATTAAGTTCTTTCTAAAATCGAATTTACTCACGTCCTAGGTAATATGCGGTAATATGCAAAGTAGCTAAACTTAGGTAGTTTACGACAGAAGGTTTAGTCTTCCCCTAAAGCTGATAGTAATTCAGTAAGTGCAATATTATCTCCCTTTTACAAAAGAGTGCAAAGGAGACCGTACGAACTTGTCTTTTTTTTTTTTTTTTGTTACTGTAAATTTTCTTAAATAATTACCTTCTATATAACGCGTACGCTTTATTCTTTAATTTTGCAAATTATCTTATGCATACAGAAAAAATATAAAACTACACACACACACACACATATATATGTTATCATATGCTTCTACTCGGTTGTTGTGATATATTTTAAAAAATATATAGATTTAATGACTTAAAAAACCGAGATAACTTATAAAGATTTTAATGAGAATAATACAACTAGTTTCGGCTTATAACAGCCTTCATCAGGTATTCATAAAGGAAGAGAATAGTAATAAACATTGAAGTATCAAAAAAACTGGAAATTACAGGTAAAAATTGCCACACATAATTGATACATAAAAAACGTTGTATTTTTTCAAGTTGTTCTAACAGGCATGCCATTGGTTATATATATATATATATATATATATATATATATATATATATATATATTCATTTTAGTTTCATTTCATGACAATTATCATTATCCAAGAATTCAGGAAAAGAAAATCATAAAGGAAATGTCTATGGATGACTTCCATTTTAGAAGAGATTCAGACTCATAATATTAAATTATTAATAAAGTGGCAGGCTGTTAGCCTTTATCAGAATCATACAGTGGTCGCTCTAGTTCCTTCTGCATATAATATCCGATCGGGTTAGATAAATTTTGAAGTCCCAGGCAACGAAATTCAGGTGGAGATTATCAGCTAAATTTAAATCACAGTGCCATTAGCAATGCTATGTAAATATGATATCACTCAATATATAGAGATCTAATTCCAATAATGCTTTTTTTCCCCCCGATTCGCTATAGAAGCTACTGTATATCCATAAGCGATCAAAAGACATGATGATCGAAATCGTTTAGAAGAATGACGCGGGTGGAAGCCGCCACACTATACAATATATAACTTTCCTGAAAAATTGCGTTAGCGTTTTTGTACACTTTCTATCCGAGGGTTCCTATAAAACAAAATCTTGGTAAGTCCCCATTATGTTGGCGACAGTTCCGAAGACGACACTAGCAGGTGCAGATACCCCCGCACATTTGTCACTAATCCACCTCATTTCCCTATGGAGCCCGATCGATCATCAGTTTGCACGATGTCATAAACGTGCTCGGCATGTCAGACCGAGGGGCGGCAGAGAAGGTTACCACACTCACGCATTACATAAATAAGCTTCTATCGACTTCCTACCTGTACGCCACGTGTTCTCCAGGTACACTACACGAATATATATTGCTGGATTTGCTACTTTTCAAATTGTAGCTGGAAGGCCATTAAAAATACATAGGCAGCTGCCTGAAGCTGGTCTAATGACTGTTGTTCTGTAAATAGCGGCACGTAAAAAGGTCCGGATGGACAGACGTACATTATTAAACACACTGAAGGGAATATGGGAGACGGGCCTCTCCTCCTTCTCTTCCGCGAAACGAAATGTCGCGCTGAAGAGTTGTCTAAAACTTAATCTTATATAGAAGAAGAGAGGCAGACAGTTTATCTTTGTTTGAATCACACCGAGACGCAGTTGAGACATGCAAACCAGCTTCCCTCTTCCAATCTATCCGCATTTGAACAGCTAAACGGATTACCCGTCATTTCCTTCTATACTCCATCCAAAAACCTTCAACAAAAAAGGAAGTGCATACCCAACTGAGCAAAGTTGAGTGAGAACTAGACGAACACTAACACCTCAACTCTCGCTCTGCGTTTGTTTCCATTGCCTAATATTTCCAGGACAGAATTTGCAGTGAAGATGGACTCTTCACTAATCACCACTTACAAAGAACAAATACTTGTAGACCTACCTTCAGTTTTTCTAAGATATGTTTTTAGTGAGATAAAAAGGAATGAATCAGGCAGGAGAAAGAAAATCATATTACAGCACTTACTACTCGAGCTGAAAAAATTGAGCTTGAGTACTGTTCCACGTTGGAATAAGTTGAACGGCACGAGAGAGCCTAGCATTAGAGTGTTGGAAAAAAAAAAAAAAAATATATATATATATATATACACACACACACACACACACACACTTGTTAAAATCATTAAGAATTAACATTTATTTTATTAACATTAATAATTAATTATGATTCACATTTATATGTCATTAATATTGGATTAATGAACCCACCACTGTTTCTCAAACCATACTTAACCCACACACTATATATATATATATATATATATATATAAATTATGATATAAATTACATCTCATATAAATTATTTTACAAACTACACGTTTCCCCACAAGAGAAGGGGCGCCCCCGGCAGCTGAGGACCACTAGTTAGAGCAATTAAATAACATTAGATTAATGATAAGATTTTTAATGTTAATAATCATATTAATAATATGAATACTAATTTATAATATCGAATAATTACAGTACTTATCAGTTTATATTCATGGATACTTTGACCTGAGTTTGTTAAATGGGTTTCACAATTCTAACTGATAAAGAATAGAGATAAAAGTAACTTAATGCTGAGCAACTAAATCATCTTTGAATTAATTCAAAGATGATTTAGTTGCTCTCTCTTTTTTTTTTAATCAAAGTCACAGTTGCAAGTTTCACATCAATTAATTAGGAGTTATTTTCCAGATGATTCATGCCGTTTCTTAAAAATTTCATGTTCACACTTAATGATAATTCAATTAATGACTTTTTTTTCCTTCAAGAAACAGCTGCTTATTTTCTCGATAGCAAAAAGGAATAAAATTCAGAGGTTTTGCAAACGAATGTGGAGAGAGAGAGTCGGACATATTAAGGAAATCCCATTCGATTTTGTCTTTTTGAAGAGCTAACACGAGACTTCATCTAGGTGAATAATTCTCGTGTATTCATAACTTCGAATAAAATGGGGGAAAAAAAAAAAGTTTGCTTATTCTTTGATCCTACACCGTGAGTTTCTTTTTGAAAGTTTAAGTTTTGTTAGGCAAGCGAAATTTATTCTTCAGTTGTTAAATAAGCTCAAGTTGAGTTCACTTCGAGTTTGAGATATGTTAGACAAGAACGCAAGCTTTTTTTAATAAATTTCCAAACAAAAAGCAATTCGCTTCTCACACTTTGTCGCTGGAATTATGCAAGTATCCATTATCGCGAAATCCACTTACCTTGCAGAGATGCTGATAAAGATGCAATCTATTTCTAATGAAGAAATTGGTTTACATTTCATGACTGAGGACTTTTTCTGATTGCATTTGGTAAGCGGCGCACTCTAACGCCGTCATTTCTCTATGATTTGAGCAATGACTTTCTTCTACTACAAGTCCTAGCTGATAAGTCTTGCAGGTTCTCAGTCATCATTGCCTTCGCATTTCAGTTCAGCTAACGAATGTATGCATCAACAACACTAAGCAGTGCATTACCAGTGGTTTTCCCTGCCAGCTCACTTAAAGCCCAGGAAATATTTTCATAAGAATGTTTAGCTATGAAATAAATGTATGCAACACAAAAGCTGGGCTTTATTACACACTGGGTTTATTTGGCGCAAACGAATATTTGCAAATCTATTATACAGGGTGTTCGGGATAAATTTGACATATTTATAATTAATTATATTTTTCCGTAAGTTACATGTATTAACACACACTTCTCTTCATTTAAAAGTTTGGACCCTTCTTCATTCATATACAAGATGTCAGAAAGGATGGATAGCTGGAACCCACCTGAATCATGGAAGAGAATAACTTGTATCATGATGATTCGTGCCCGCCATCAAAATAAGGATATTACGACTGCTGCCCAATGCTCCCTGAATACAGTAAAAACAATCAGGCATGAACTAGAGACTTGCAATGGTGACTACGAGGATGTAGCAAGAAGAAAGATCCCTAGCAGACGATCTGATTGCGTTCGTACAGCAGAATTCCTCGCAAATCTGCAGGAACAGGTGTTGAAGAACCCTGGCATTGGAATTCGGGCTTTGTTCGTGGAGTTGCTAACTGTAGTCAAGCCCTGGATAACAAGGGTAGCCAATGGTAGGCCGTATGTATGGCAGCAGGATTCGGCCCCTGCCACACCTCTGGGAAAAGTCAAAAATGGTTGTCTGAAAATTTCTACGACTTCACCAGTCCAAATGTTTGGCCTCCAAACTCCCCAGACCTTAACCCCATGGATTATTTTGTATGGGGCGCAGTTGAAAAAGACACCAATCGCACTTCCAGTAATACAAAAGCCCAGTTAATGGATAAAATTAAAACAGTTTTTGCGGCCCTTCCCAGGGAGACTGTAGCATCAGCTTGTTCGAGGTTCCGAAGCAGAATTGAAGCTGTGATCGATGCTAATGGTGGTTATTTTGAGTAAATCTTGTTGATAGTATTGTAATTAACTCTGCCTGTAATGTTTTTTTGTCAATTCATTAAATTTAATAGATACAAAGAAGATTTTCTTTTTCCTTACGAAACTGTCAAATTTATCCCGAACACCCTGTATAGTACTTCAGTAATTAAATTAAAATAAAATGATTAAAATAGATTGTATTCCTCAAAATCAATTTATGTATCGTCTAGGTAACATCAGGAGAAAATCATACATAATCACCCATTACATTTTTTTCCCCCTTTTGGTAAATTGTTGACTACATTTTGTATACCCTAGGAGGTATTCAGGCACACAAAATATAGTTGCCATTAGTTCCTTTTATATATATAAAATAGCTTCCGGTTATGCAGCATATTTAATTAGTTTAATCATTTTATTTTCATTTAGTATGCAATTAAAATATTTGAAAAATGCCAATTTTCGTAATGTAAAATTTTAAAGTAAAATGAAATAGAAACGAAACTAGGAGAGCAGAAAATTGCACCTGCATTTTGAGTGAAGAAAAAACATAAATAGCTATCACTTTAAATCAGTATTGGTTTGAGTAATTTCAATATATATTCTATATTAAGATTGAGTGCTATTCTCTCACTCAATCTTAGGGTAAAGTTTCCAAGGAAAAAAATAATTTCACCCACCACCATAAAATAAAATAAAATAAACTGTTATGGTACTCGCGATTTGCGAATATGAACCTGACTAGTGAAAGTTTTAATCACTCCAAAGCCAAAATAATAATGAATCATGCGATGCATTTATGCAACGATGTAGATAGAGAGATATGCAAAAAGTGACTTTTGTAGGTCAAGCAAACAGGAAGAAGAAAAGCGAGGGCTGAAAGATTACATCAAGGGTAAGCACAGAAAAGATGCTAAACTGAATTACACACGCACAAAAAAAAGTAGTGAATGTGGTAAATTCAATAAAGCAATACAAGAAGACAGAAATGGAAAAAAGATCAGAAGGTTGGAAAAATAAAGTACTCCATGGTCAATATTTGAAGGACATTGAAAGGAAAGCTGAGTTGCTTAACTTGGCAATGACTTCAGCGGGGCACCATCAAGAAAGAGATCTGTTACTTGCTACTCAAGAACAAGCACTGCAAACGAATGAAATCAAGGCGAAGATGGAAAATTTCCATAATGATAGCAAACACCGGCTATGCATAGATAAAGAGACAATGGACCATCTGATTAGTTCTAACAGTAAGATTATTCATACAGACTATAAATAAAGACATGATCAAAAGCCATACACCGGAGCTTGTATAGAAAATGTAGTTTCGCAACTTGAAAAACTCCTTGGAAACAAATAACTGAAAAAAGTTATTGAAAATGAAATACACTATGGGACTTTAAAATGCAAAAGATAGACATCTGGAATATAATATGACAGACATCACTGTAGCTGAAAAATCACAAGTATAGTTTATTGACGTGACTATAAGTATGGTTTATTGACAGTAGAGTAGAAGAAAGGCAACATGAAAAATTGATCGTAAGACATCTGTAGATTGAAATTCAACAAATTTGTTACAACGGGAAACAACAGCTCCAAATGTCATAGGAGCAGAAGAGTATTTATGATACATTAGGAAAAGATGAGCCTCATAGATATAACACGCCATCTCAACTCCAGAAAATAGCACAATTAGGAACATCTCACATTTTGCGATATCTTGTCGATTCCTTAGCCTTTGGATAAGAACTGAATTGAACTGATCTGCCAGTCAACGATTTGATTATGTCGTTATATGTTTCTCGTTACTCTGTGACTGTGAACTCTGTTAACTGAACATAGATAAATCAAAACAAAACAACAAAAAAAAAAAAAAACTCTCCAAATTCTCAAAAGTGGCAAGAAAGTATAAGATCGTTTCTGACATATATCAGTAAACAAACTACGATGCATGACCTGAAAATAAATTTTATTTTTATCTTCTCTAACCCCTTAAGGAAGCAGCCATTAGTCACCGATTACTGTATAAGGAAATAAGTCAGCTGACAATGGAGACGGAAAACTCAGAAAATCTCTTTATAGTACAGATATTCATCAGTATCAATATTTCTGTTTATTTTGCATTTTTTAATGCTGCACTGAATCATAGTGATGTCACAGATTTTTTTTTCTTTTGACAATTGTATTTTAATTCAATGTCATTTTTCAATTTCGCGAAGATCAGGACATACATGTCTCTGTGAAACAGAGAGTAATACAAGAAAACGCCAATACTAACCGCTAAGAATGAAAATTAATGTTTCATGTTTTACTTAAGGAATATTTAATGACTATTTAAATGTTTTATTTAATTTTTTTAATCTGGTACGGCAAAAGATACTCAGAAGATAGTTCTTGAAATCATGAGAAATGTTGTATAAATCTACAGCTGATAATCGATCAGAAAGTTTCTGAAACCATCTGGAGATCCCAAAAATAGTTCAATGGCTTGCGGTAGTGGAAATAGAAGCAGCGATTAAACTTTCATAGGATGGAAGTAGAAGATGGAACATAAAGATATTCTCCAGCAGTACACAATTATTACTTTATTTTCATTTCTTTCGGTATCCTTTCGCAGCCATTTGGCCTTTCTATCTCTCTCCCCCAACACACACAAAGAAAAGGGCGGCGAACATTGAACTTTGTCAAAAAAAAAAAAAAATCCATTACCTAACGTGACCACCTTTCGTCGCGTGATTCACGAGAGTTTACAAGAGGAAGTAAAGAGTCGCGTGCCGGCAGGACCGTCCGTGAGCATAACTTGACGACAAAGTGCGTCTTTTTATCGTAATGGGCCTTGTGCTGCTGGTCATAAGAGCTATCGAATAGTACTCGCTGAAAGCTGCAGCTACTTGAGTCCCCCTAACGGTACAGCGTGGAGGAGATATGCTTTTAACTTGTTACCGGAGGATAAGCAGGTAGCTTTGTTCCTACCGCACCAGAACTAAGTCAATTATATCTTTGACAGTGGACAAAAGGCACGCGCATCTAGCCCTTGCGACTACATTATTCTAGTAAAATGGAGCCTCAGGCTTTGGCAGACTTTTCCCAAAAAAAGCCATGACAAAATATAGTTTGGCATCTGATAACAACATTAGATTCGCTTATGCTTCCACTAGATACTCTGAAAACGCCTTCGATGAATGCAAAGCGAGTGAGAAAGAGAAAGGCTAAGCTCGTATGTGTCGATTCGGCAAAGCGATGAACATTTAACAAGACAGCGCAATAATCCGCGAGACGAACATTAATGATTAAGTAATTTCTACTAAAAAGGAAAAGTACCATATGCTTCATAAAACAAAAGATGTGTCATGTTTACGTGAATTCATTAACATATGAATTGAAAATTTTGGATTCTGCATAGTGGCATGGCATAGTGTTTGAGGAAATAATAAATAAACCATCATGGACTGAAATGAAAACCAATCAGAATATCAGAGAAGTACACTACCATATTTTAATAATAACAAGAATCAGAGAAAAACAGTGATATAGACATGTGTACAGAATGACTATTAAAAGGTTTCCTCAAATACTCTTCAAAACGAAAGAATAGAAGGAAAGATACTGCGGGAAGACCTAGAAGGAAATGGATAGAAAACATCAAGAGTATGAGCTGAACTCTTGCAGAAATCTGAATAACTTGGCTCCTGATAGATTGGACTGGAAAGCCATCGTTCATGGTAGGCTCAACCTGCATTGGGCGGGTGAGGAAGAAGCAGATGATGATGATGGCATAGCATAGTTAAGTAAACTGCAAGCTAAGGCGGTCTCTACATTACTTAAAAAAATAAAATTAAAAAAAGCGTCTTCAGTTTCTTAGTGATTTCTGCAGTTGAACATCGCTCATTTATCTATTTTTGTTTTCCTTATTCTTCTTATTCCCTCCCTCCTCTTTTACCTTGCGGTGTCGAGGATTTTCTATTCATTTAACAGCTACCGTATCGAGGATAAGATCGTTAGTCCTATGCCTCCCGGTGTGTCTTATGTCTCTAGATGCGTATGTTCACGGGCCAGTTTGTCTGTTCTGGGGAACGAAAAACCCAGTTTCCGGGTGAAAAAATAACCCTACCTCCGTATGAGACTGGCTAACTCACCTTTAGTCGAAAGAGATCAGATAAAGGTTCCTCACATCACTGAAGGGAGTCGAACCCAGGTCTTTCTGACCAAATGGCTTCTTCTATACTGACTGAGCTACGGAGTCCTATTTTTGTTGTTTCTTCTTGATATTCAAAAAAAAAAAAAAAAAAACGATTATACAGTCTTAGCGAGTGAAGATCTATGCAAGTATACTTGAGAAACGGTTGAGAAGAATTGTGGAAGAAAAGCTTGGTGAAGAACAAGCTGGATTCAGGCCAAATAGAGGCTGTCAGGATCAGATCTTCACTTTATGACAAATAGTTGAGAAATCATGGGAATATAACAGTGATCTCTATTTAAGTTTTGTAGATCTGGAAAAGGCATATAACAAGGTGCCAAGAGAGAAGCTATTCAATACGCTACAGTTATATGGTGTCAATGGGACATTATATCAAGCAATACTTAGTCTTTATTTGAGTTGTAAGTCAGCAGTTAGAATTGAAGGAAGTACAGGAAGGTGGTTTAATGTTAAATCTGGTGTGAGACAAGGATGTACATTATCCCCTCTGTTATTCATTGTCTACATGGATCACATTATGAAGGAAAGTGGTATTAAACATGATATCAGTATTGGAGATGTTAATGTCAGCTCTTTGCTTTATGCGGATGATGTTATACTTCTAAATAAATCCGCTACAAGTTTGCAAGATTCCCCGACTAAATTGAATAACTGTTGTAATAGATATGGTATGAAGGTCAGCATTAAAAAGACGAGGACAATGAAAATAGGTAGAATTATTGAAAATGTCAACTGCGTTGTGAAAGGGGAACCTGTGGAACAAGTAAAATATTTCAGCTACTTAGGCACGATTTTTAGTGAAGATGGTAAATTAAATATGGAAATAGACAACAGAATCGACAAAGCTGGTATGGTAGGAAGTCAATTGAATAAATTCATATGGAATAAAAGAGAAATTAGTCGGAACACTAAATTAGCTGTATACAAGACAGTGTTCAAACCAGTTTTAACTTATGGATCTGAGAGCTGGGTCAGAAGTAAAACACTTGATCAAAGACTAGAGTATACAGATATGAGTCCTGAGAAAGATTAGAGCCGTGAACAGACGGCATTAATGGCAATATCATATTAAAAACGATGATATTAGGAAAGAACTTGACATTGTCAGCATCGAGGAATGCGTTAGCAGAGCTAATCTCAGGTGGTAAGGTCACTTAAACAGAATGGGTGAAGAAAGATTAGCAAAACAAGTGTTCTCTGCCAGGTTGGCAGGAAAACGACCCAGAGGAAGGCCAAGATATATAGGTGGATTGATACGGTACAAAATGCCTTAGACGATAGAAAGATAAGATCTGATAATGATAATATTGGAGTCTTGACAAGTAATAGACTGATTTGGAGGAAAATTCTAGGTAGGAAGTTAGTAATGATGTAAATTGTTCATGTAGTACTATCATATCCTGTACACCCCTTGAGCGTACATGTCAGGAATTTGATGATGATGATAATTTTATAATTGAATTTATTCAATTTATAATTGAATACTTTTATAATTGAATTCTAGGATTGGTATATGTTACCCACAATTGTCTAACACATATTTCCTTTCGTGGGCCGAAAAAAATTCGCGAAACCAATTAATACCGTTTGTATTAATCCTCCTCGTCTTTCGGCACTGCTTGAAATTGCCATTTTAAATATGCCCCACACCTGTTCAGAGCACCTCCGTAGCGCAGTCAGTAACGGTGACAGATTTGGTTGGAGAGACCTGGGTTCGAATTATGTCTACGATTCTGGGAACATTCCGAAGGGCTTTTCAACTTAAGGTAATGAAGATTAACAAGGATGTTTTCTATTAATCGTTAAATTTAAAACTTGTACTAACTAGTTTCATTCACATTAAAAAAAACAAAAAAACTGATGGCTTCATCAGAGTTTATAATTAACACACACACACACACCACACACACACACACACACACACACACACACACACACACACACAGACAAAGAGACAGCTAAAGAGTTGTCCAAACGCTGCAAAATCATCGCAAAGAACGAAATAAATTCCTCCTAAACAGGAATGCAAAGTCGTGCGGCATGTATTATTAGCATACTACACGATTTAATGAAAAGTTTCCCAAATTCATTTAATAAGTCCTTGGTTTCTGTTAAGAGACCCGTGATAATGGATAAACTGTCACGGATGCTTTTAAAAGTATGGAGTAAAGTTTTCTTCTAAATGCGGCGTGGCGGAAATATCAATCGACCGTATGGCTAGTAGTTATGATGAGTCACACCAGATATTTTCTTTCTTTTATTCTCAACATCTCCAACATGTTCCTTCCTTCTTTCTCACCTCAAATCCACGCCTTTCTGCCATATGTAAGCCAGACCACATGAGCATGATATTCTATAGACTCCCAGATGTACTGTAAGTTAGCAGGCCGCCTTATTTGTATGGAGTAAGCAGGGTTTTTCAGATGACAGCAGTGACAAAAGTCGAAAGGGGACGGGGGTCTCTTCACATAAAAATCGTCAATATCTCTCTCTACCAAAAGATTAAACGATTGATCGCTGAAATTTGAGTGGAATATTTGTCATCAATTGATAGCATATTGGCAGATAATATATAGTGCAGAGAGTTAAGCCGAAGGTTTGATCACTTAGGAAAAATAAGAGCCAATGAATTCCCAGTGGATTCTTCCTCCCTTTAAGAAAATAAGGAGAGATGTAAGAGGAAGTTTCATAATGTGGATTCCCACCATCTCAGGTAAGTGTTATATGCCAAAGGCTGACAACCTATGATATTTTAATTTGAAAGAGTACCTTGGTGTGAATCTATCAAATGGAAACTCTTTCAGTGAAGTACATCAATGAAATGAGAAGAGAAACCTGCTAAATTGCCACTAAACAAATGGATATAATTTATAATCCAGTCCAATCATTCTGATCTTCGCCTACTGAAAGAATAATAAAACAAATAAAAAAAAAACAGGTAATTGAAAAAGCTTAAAATCTGAATTATTTATTTATTAATTATTATTAATTTTTTTCCTTTCAGTCACAGACTGTTCTCACAATGGGAATTTGTAAATTTTACAAATTTACAATTTGTAAAATTTACAATTTGCAATTGGGAAATTTAATTATTGGTAATACTTTTACTAAGGACTAGTAAAACAACAGAGTGGAGACCAATGGATGGAGCAAGACATAGAGGGAGACCAAGAAGAAGGTGGAGAGATAAACTGGAACAAACTGCAGGAGTGAGATGGATGGGAGAGGCAGAAAATCGAGTGATCTGGAAAACCATGGGGGAGACCTTGGTCCAACAGTGGACAGAACCAAAAGGTTGAAGAAGAAGAAGAAAAACATTAATTCTTTTTTTCATTTTTTTTAAATGGAAATTTCAAGTATAAAATGTTTTGTAACTATAATTACTCTATTAGCAGAAGAGTGAAGAATGACAAGAAAGAAACGAAAAACACAATAAAAGATCTGAGTATATCTGTGCATTATAAATTTAAAATTTACAAATTCCCATTGTGAGAACAGTCAGTGAATGTCTTGAGGAGATAGGCGAATTTTAGCATTCAGTGTAAGACCACCAACCTGATTACTGGGAACCGGAAGTGGCTTGACAAAGTTTCATTTTCCCATCGGATTATCTTATCCTTAACACACCTACAGTAACTAATATTAATGCACCCTGTGTTTACAAATTTTCTTGGTCGACATATGCATAAAAATAAAAACAAAAACAGCAATGAATGAAAAAGAAGAAAGTTAGGTTAGTAAAATTAGACTGAGATAACTGGTTAGTGATGAATCCTGGAACAAATGAAACAGGTAGTTCAGAGAGAGCTGAGTTGAGTTCTCCACTGTTCCTATGCAGTGCTAGTCCAGAACGAAAAAAAAAAAAAAAAATGTAACGAGGTGAAGAAGAAGCTAAATACTTCTTAGTATTGAGCTTCTTCGACGACGCTTACCACGTTGAAACATGAAAATATTATATGATTAAATCTGCATACATTTTATTTGCCTTTCTATTACTTTCTTCATGATCGTGTTATTTAACACGTAAATAGACGTACGTAACAGAAATTCGAACGTAAGCTGTTCAAATGAAAAGATTTCAGGAGGATTTTGAATTTTTTACAAATTTTCTTGGTCGACATATGCATAAAAATAAAAACAAAAACAGCAATGAATGAAAAAGAAGAAAGTTAGGTTAGTAAAATTAGACTGAGATAACTGGTTAGTGATGAATCCTGGACCAAATGGAACAGGTAGTTCAGAGAGCTGAGTTCAGTTCTCCACTGTTCCTATGCAGTGCTAGTCCAGAACGAAAAAAAAAAAAAAAATGTAACGAGATGAAGAAGAAGCTAAATACTTCTTAGTATTTAGCTTCTTCGACGACGCTTACCACGTTGAAACATGAAAATATTATATGATTAAATCTGCATACATTTTATTTGCCTTTCTATTACTTTCTTCATGATCGTGTTATTTAACACGTAAACAGACGTACGTAACAGAAATTCGAACGTAAGCTGTTCAAATGAAAAGATTTCAGGAGGATTTTGAATCTGGAAAAACATGTACACGTTGGTATAGAAGTAGATTCCTTAAACCTACTGGACTTGCCATCTGATTAAATCCTCTGGTTTCGAGCAGTGGGTGTATTCGAATAGTGGGTGTTCACTGTGGCCCATATGAATGCATGGCTGGTTCAGTGGGTTTCTATGTGTCATGTCGAGGCCATTAAGTAACTCACTGTCTATAACAAACCCATCTACTGGGCCTGTGGGTCATTCGCTGAAGCAAGACAGTAATAAACTCCGCGAGCTCGCACTGCTCGCCCAACATTCATCTGCCAGATGGGAAGGAGGCTGCGCATCGATGAACATACACTACGCATCGTTGGCTTGGAAAAACAGGTGCCGTGTAAGTTCGGATGTCGATTTAACCAACGCATACGAAAGGGCGCACGCGCATACATGCGGTTGTCTAATATACGCCAAGGCTGAGGAGGCTGCCGGTAGACAGTGAGGCGTTGCGTGCTGCATTTTGCACGAAGCACGTATTCGGGTCCCTGGAGAATGGGATGTGATCAATTTCGTTTCACCTGCAGAGGCACACAGCGTCACGCTACGCGGAGAAACTCGAGCACGGCTTAAACAGAGTAGGTCCGCGGTCTGGAGAGGGGAATTTGTTTTTGATTAAGCCCAGGAGAGTTTCAAATGAACCTTGAGAGGCAATTGGTAGCACTCGTCAAAGGTTTATTGCACGTAGCGTTCTGCTGAGCTCCTGTTAGATCGACGTCAAGAACTTCTTCTTGCATCTGTTTTATCATCTAATCACTTCATTGATTAGTCTTTCGCCTGTATCCACAATATCTCTGTTGCTTTCGATCAATAATTCAATAAAATTATTTGACAGTTTCAACCAGAATAAAACATTATTTACATTGATATTTTAACGACAGACTAGATAAGCACACGCAAACAAATAAATGTTTTCATTTTTGGCTACTACATAATATTAAAGTAGCTGATTTACAGTAACATTTATGTACTTTTTTTTTAAGATCTTCAACATTTCGATCTGAATGTTCTTTTTCTGAACACACAAAAGCTAGAATTATCCTATTTGCAGAAAATGATGTAAATGCATATAACAAGAATATCAGAAAAACAAACATGATTTTTAGGTGTCTCCTATCCACGAATGATTTAAATCTGTAGTACATCAGTACCGTGGGCAGACTAAGGAATTTTTATTTCTATTTCATTTATTTATTTATTATTTATTTTTGTATTTTATATTTATTTTTTAGATAGTCCGGAAACACTGCTTTAGAAATCAAACATAGAATTTTTTTTCAAGCCACTTCAAGCTTCCGATGATAGTCTCACACTGAGCGATGAAATTTACTTCCCGCCTAAAGACAATCACGAATATCCATACCCACGGAGGGATTTGAACTCATTAATTTTAAAATATTCACTAAGTTTATCCCTCCCAATCGTTTTCATGCTTAAATAGCAACTATCAGTACATAAAAATAATAATAATAAATAAATAAAACAATAATAAAAAAGAAAAAAAGAAAAGCATCACTGCGTTAGAAATTTTGGAAGAGAACCACGGAAAAATCTATCTCACACGCTAACAGTGCCTTAGTATTCTCCACCATACCCACAGAGAAGCGAAAAAATTACTAGATCCTCTTTTGGAAAGACAACTATACGATAGTTTAATTACAGAACGAGATGAAACATTGGAATAAATAAGACTACAGAGAAGACAACAGAATAGGAAATATCAAATTGAAAACAGAAAAAAGCGGGAAGAATTATTCGTAATTGTTGATCCAGAAAAAGACAAAAACTTTATGTCATTTTCTGGATCAACAAAAACAACTCAAGATTTGAGAGAATTGCACAGATAAACCAAAAAACATTCTCAAAGACTGTTAAACAGGTTACATTTATAACACTGAACAAGAAATGTTTATCAACTACCTACCATCATCAAGCATAGTATACTACAACAAAGAAAATAAATCAACTAAAAAAACTGCTAAAATAATTATAAAGGAGGCTAAGAATTAGTCACAGTAACAACAGAAAACTTAATCATGCTACGACTAAAGCCAAATATAACTTCACAGCCAAGACGGTCTATGGATGCATAATACAAAGTCTTGTTCCCACGGCAAAAGAAGTCACTAAACATAGTCAGTTATATGCGGAAGTGCCGAAAACTTCCCAAACAATGGAAAATTTCGACCATCCTATCCATATTGAAGTAGGGAAAAGATAATATCGTGCAACATCATGTAATTCCACTACATTACTCTGCAGCTTAAACAAAAATGTAATACATAGCACACTCACAAGGTTGCTAAATGAAAACCAAAAATTATTTTTTATAATTTAACATATGGAAACACAGATCGAAAATAATCATCTAAATCTGGGAAATCAATAACAGATGGTTTAAAAATAAATCCACGAGAAATCCTGTAACATTTTTAGATATATTTCTAGCAGTGTACCATAAAGCATGGGAGACAAACTTGTTGAAATCATTCAGTCCAGAAATAAGATATATTTTAATATGAATATCAAATTTCAAAAAAAAAAAAAAAACAGAGAAGAATCAATTATACAATGAAGTACTTCCAAAGAGAGAAATGTTTTGTGTGGGAGAATCCTACAAGGACCTATGATTAGCTTTTATATCTCTTTCTTCTTTTATATTTCAATTTAAAACAAATGAAAAGTAAGACACAAACACAAGCATTCAAATTCATCTGAACTTCAGAAATAAGGATTTCTCAGAATTTCTATCTCGGCGCATGCATCAAACACATCCCTTCATAAATTTTGATAGGATATAATCCCGAACAGCAAAAGATTACCGAAGCCACAGCATCAACGAATCTGCTTATGTTCACCTTTATTCTTTCATTTAGTTAAAATCTAGATAAATGAAGAAAGATAAAAAAAAATTCATAAACAAAATAAGAACCTTATATGAAAATTATATTTCTATAAGAACCTAAGACCCTGACAAAAAAGTTAGGATCAAAAAGATCAACTCCGCCATATGTCGACCGAATCTAATCACATGTAAACATGGAACATAAAAAAAATTTACTATATTGAAGAACCCCCTACTTTCCTTAGACCAAAACCATCCAATCTTACCATAATGACATAACTAATGGAACCATGCAGCAAAAAAGAACTACCACCACATATCATGAGAAGAAATCGAGAAGAAACTATTCGCACCGGGACAATGCTGTACATGGCAATAAAACAAAGCCTACACCGATGGGAATCTTCTGACAGTTCCCACAGCAAGGGAGGCGAAATAATATATTCTAACGTATATAAAAATTCCAAAAAAATTCCTAGAGAAAAATATCTTCAAATTACACTTTTGGACTTAAAGCTATTGAAGAATGTCGCTGCAGAAAAAATAAGGACTTACGCAGAATGAAAATTTGTTATTTTTCGGACTCAACTGCGGCACTGGACAAGAATGGCATATGCTTAGTAAAAATATATATGTGCAGACTTTCACATCCTGGACGAAGATAAAATACAAATGCATGACACATTGGATACCTACATATATCCGCATATCAGGTAACAGAGCAGTGGCAGTGGGTGAGGCAAGCAGGAAAACAATATTGGTAACATTCATAACCAATAGAGATGTAAATACGCTCTACAGTCAAACTAAGAACTTTGATAATTTTACAAATCCCAAAACTATTGTCTAAGATTTTCTGCAAGAGCTTGATTAGGAACGTGTAAAAACCAAGAAGTTATCAAATTCGATAATAATGGATTAAGTGTTTTGCATGCTTTTACTGTATTATTCTGTATATGATAATCTTCGGTATATCAAAATTATATAGAAGAAATCAAAAGTGTAATCCGAGTGTAGCAGTTATCTAATCTGCTTTTCAACCTAGATAACTGCTACACCCTGATTTCTTCTGTGTAATTTTGAAATTCTAACTGTAAATAATAAATGTTTTGTAGTTACGGAATTTGGCCAGAAATTAAATTTCTTTGGTCTCAAGGAAATTAAATTGAATGGGCTTTGTAAATTTTAATATGGATCTTAAATATCACATTTTAGTAAATATCATCCAGAGAAAGAGAAAATATAATTTCGAGTATTTTGGTCAACAAAACAGTCCAATTAAAAAAAAAAAAGGGGGGGGGGGGAAAGGTATTCATCTTGACCTGAAGAACAAAGAAAAGAAAAGTTAATCATCGAGCCCTAATAATGAAAATTCATACACATAACCCAACATATTTAGAAGTGCTCTCTTATAATTGTTTTTACACACAATACAATTTACTACTGTACAGAATTAAATTTTTGTTGGTATTTCCATCGTTTTGGCTAGAATTATGAGAACTCCTCTAGAATTATCATGTTAGAAATTTATGACATTCAAAGAGGACTATCGAATAACAGTATCTTAAAAAAAAAACATTAGTCTATCAAATTTACAGCAGAGTTTGTGAAACTTCGATCGATTTCTGTTTTGGTTTATGTACCATTGTTCTTCCCAGTTTTGTCTCAAAATTAATCCGATTGAAATCAAAATCGAAATAACTCGATAAATTTTAATATCTTTATTTATGTAAGATAATCAATGTTTCAAAGGAAACGTTTGATTATTTCGATTTCTGTATTACTGTCTACAAAATGAGAGCTATTTGAGCCCAGCAAAAAACGTCTGTTTGCGAGAACGTCACAAGTGATTTTTGTAGATGTGAAGAATAAGTTATTTAGGTTGCATTTTTTGAACAAACATGAAGGGTGCTCAAAAAGATTCGCTTTATATCTACAGAAGAAGCATTTAGGCATTTGAAAGACAGTATCCTTCGCAAATGACAAACATTACATAATTCTGATATGAGAAATATTTCAAATATGAAGGAGTACGTCAATAAGAATTGAATCTGGTATCCGAAGTGATGAAGATTCCCTAATTACAAACATTTTGAGTATTCAAACCAAATGCGCGTTTCACTATAATTTGAATTAAATATTAATTGCAATCATAACAGCCGATGGTTTAAGCCAAGATGTGAGCGCATATATATGTTCCGAACCAGGCGGGCATATATATTTGTTTAATTATTTTCAAATTCAGTGTTTTCAAAGAGAGATAAGTATTTAAACACTGTGTGATTTCCGATGTGTCCTCAACTTCCTGGAGAGGTCAATACAACAACAACAACAACAATTATTATTATTATTATTATTATTACTGACTCTAAATCTATAGTTGATTCCATTCATCATCTTCTTTTGTTTACTGTTTATATTCATGCTTCATTTTCGGCTATTCAATGTACGCTCACTTCACGTAACTGAACTTTCCTTCTCAACACTCTTATATCGAGCGTTTTGACTCAAGTTCAGCTTCAAATATCTTGTCATCTCTACTTTCTGAAATTGTACTACAAGAGGAGTTATTTTAGCTATCCATGGTATAATTTAAGTTTTATATTATTCAAATTTGCCTTTGGTTGGTAAGGGAGTCCTTACCAACCAAACTATTATGACACAGTCCTAAACGTTCGTTGGTCCCTAATCCTACTGATAACTCCTCTACGAGGCCTGACATACATTCTACAGCAGCGCTTCCCAAACTGTGGGCCGCGGCCCCCTTGGGGGCCGTAGGTTTTGTTGAAGAGGGTCGTGAAATAATGAAAACATTTAAAATGTTTTAAGACTAAGTAGATTTTTTTTATTTTAAAAGAAACGTATTTAACTTTTATTATTTCTTTTTTGTTATTTTTTATATTTTAATGGAAAAATTCACGCATTGGTGTTGGTTCACAAACTTTGCTTCCTGCGTATTTCGTATTTCGGCGCTTAATGAATATTAGTAAATATTGTTTATTCATATGTTTCATTTCAAAGCAGTGGTTAATTGTATTTACTTCGAATGCTCTCCAGGGAAGCTCCAAATATTCCTGTCCCTTTCATCAGGCGTTCCTAATCAGGGACTGTTGATATTGACTTTATATACATATCAAAACTCGTTTTATATTATCACTGTCATCCGAGATTTCTGTTACCAATAAAAGTTTCGCATATACTTCACACATGAAAAAAAAAAAAGCTTAAACAAGTTCTTGTGGGGAGATAGTAACTTGCTTGCAGTGGTAAACAACACGCCCTCCCTAACAGCCACTATACTGCAGAGGCAATAAAAACAAGTCCTTTTATTATGCCAGTGAATAAGGTATGAGGAGTCTGTGTAATATATTTCTCAACAAATAGTACAATTAGAGACAACTGGGATAAAAACACACTAATTAATGAATCACATGTTCCCTCATACAGAAACTATGCTGTATAGACTGAAACAAAACCATATGTTGCATGGGCAAACACAGTATCTAACTAAAAACTATTGTTATTAATTAGATGTGTGTGAGTTCGATTTCCCAAGGCAGCAATAAAATTCAACCGAACGTGTTAAAATTCGTAAAAGTGTTAAAACTAAGTAATATATATATATATATATATATATATATATATATATATATATATATATATACAGGGTGTTCGGGATAAATTTGACAGTTTCGTAAGGAAAAAGAAAATCTTCTTTGTATCTATTAAATTTAATGAATTGACAAAAAAACATTACAGGCAGAGTTAATTACAATACTATCAACAAGATTTACTCAAAATAACCACCATTAGCATCGATCACAGCTTCAATTCTGCTTCGGAACCTCGAACAAGCTGATGCTACAGTCTCCCTGGGAAGGGCCGCAAAAACTGTTTTAATTTTATCCATTAACTGGGCTTTTGTATTACTGGAAGTGCGATTGGTGTCTTTTTCAACTGCGCCCCATACAAAATAATCCATGGGGTTAAGGTCTGGGGAGTTTGGAGGCCAAACATTTGGACTGGTGAAGTCGTAGAAATTTTCAGACAACCATTTTTGACTTTTCCCAGAGGTGTGGCAAGGGGCCGAATCCTGCTGCCATACATACGGCCTACCATTGGCTACCCTTGTTATCCAGGGCTTGACTACAGTTAGCAACTCCACGAACAAAGCCCGAATTCCAATGCCAGGGTTCTTCAACACCTGTTCCTGCAGATTTGCGAGGAATTCTGCTGTACGAACGCAATCAGATCGTCTGCTAGGGATCTTTCTTCTTGCTACATCCTCGTAGTCACCATTGCAAGTCTCTAGTTCATGCCTGATTGTTTTTACTGTATTCAGGGAGCATTGGGCAGCAGTCGTAATATCCTTATTTTGATGGCGGGCACGAATCATCATGATACAAGTTATTCTCTTCCATGATTCAGGTGGGTTCCAGCTATCCATCCTTTCTGACATCTTGTATATGAATGAAGAAGGGTCCAAACTTTTAAATGAAGAGAAGTGTGTGTTAATACATGTAACTTACGGAAAAATATAATTAATTATAAATATGTCAAATTTATCCCGAACACCCTGTATATAATGAATGTTATGGCAGTTTCACATATGGAATTCGGTTGAAGAGAGTTAGCATTTCAACTCAATTGTCAGCTATGCTTTTATCTTTCGGTTGCGCGATCTTTTGTTAATACCACACCAATCATATGCACGTTTTAATAACCTGCCTTTGCTGTCTATTTCGCGTTAGGCTTAATTACCGTAAAGGGAATAAAGTCACAAAAGAGAAAAATGTTGGTGGTCCGGAATTCCCTTTTTCAGGTAATAT
The DNA here is from genome assembly GCF_054136105.1 of Typopeltis vanoorti. Classification (NCBI taxonomy): domain Eukaryota; kingdom Metazoa; phylum Arthropoda; class Arachnida; order Uropygi; family Thelyphonidae; genus Typopeltis; species Typopeltis vanoorti. Next base: position 93,464,219 of record NC_143554.1, read on the forward strand.
TCACTAATTTCATGTTATAACTCTGTGGTGTGCCAGTATCGGTAAGTGATGATTTATTCTACATTAAAAAATTTAACCCTGAGATGGACAAGTGGCTGATATAAAAAAAAAAAAAAATCTCGCGAACAATCAGAAGAAGCAGAAACAGACTCAAAAAAAAAAAAAAAAAAAGGACAGTATTTCATATTTTACCTGGACAGTCCGCATCGTCTTCAGAACCAAACGGTAAGAGGCAAAAAATCTAATATATGCATTTGATTTTTGCAATATTCGCTGTGTATGTTTTGTATTGAATATAAATACAATAAATATTATAATAATATATCTCTCTATTACGATTTTTTTCGAGGGAGGCCGTGAAATATTTTAATTTTTGCAAAGGGGGCCCCTGACATCCAGAAGTTTGGGAAGCACTGTTCTACAGTATAAAACTTCGAACGCTGCAGCCAGTATGTTGTACCACATCGTCAGGAATGCCTCCGGTAGGAGTGTTAGTGGAGTATTCAAATGTCGAATCGCCTGATCGATGTAATCCTACGAATATTCTATATGATTCAAACCCGACAAATTAGGAGGCATGGTAATACCGGGAAGTTACTGTCGTGTTCAGCGAACTATTCTCGAAAGATGCCGGCAATATCCTGCTGGAACACACCTGTACCATCTAATAAAACAGTCACCAATGAAGAGACGTAACTAATTAGCCCAAATGCACAGGTATTAGCATTCACTCATAGTACGGGATATCACAACTCAATATTCCAAGGAAAACACTTCAGATAGAATAATGTTGCCGATCCCCTACTTGTTTGTGCTGCACTATGAACAAGGCACAGCCAGAAACGAGATTCATTCGAACAGGCTTTTTTTTTTCAATGTCTCAATGGTCCAATGACATCTCTCAGATGCAAACTGCAGAACTAATGTCGATGATTAAGCGTAATCATGGGCACATTAACTGTTCTCCTCCTTTAATGTAAGTCAATCACTTTGACTGAAGTATGTGAGGAGAACACATTGGATTATGGTCTGGGATTGGATTGTGGTCATTTGTCATCTAGTTTTGGGCTGGTACAAGGCAGGACAACATTCTGAGTGCATTCATTATTTGCCATCCCCCTTACACTTATGAAACTATAATATGGCAGTTTCCTGGATAATGCCACTCTTCAACCGGTACCTTACACTTACGCCTTCTTCAAAGTTCGTCAGATCATGTCCCTTGCCATTGTCTATCAGCAGTTTTAAATGAACATAACATCACACAACTCTAGCATCCTGTATACGGACTTTCGCTATGACATCAGCTGGCAAGGTAGAATGACCAATTATGAAATAACGCGATAGTCATAATATTTTGATTGGACTGTTTATTTTCTGAAAGAAACATTCTAAAATCTTCATATAATCTTCATAAAGCATTTATATGGAGGAAGCGAATCATACTCCATTAAACTTGTAGTAGCTAAAAAAAAAAAAACCTTCCAATCCACATAGTACAATAAACTAAGAACTACAAATATACATTAAACTTCTACAGGATCATCTACTGATCAAACAAAATATCTTATGATTCGATGTGACTCTACCAACTGAATGAGTAATAGATGCCTAGTAAGTATGAAAATAAATCAGAGATTCAATTATAGAGAGAGAGAGAGAGAGTGGAAACTCTAAGGGCGTTTCCACACGCTCCAATATTATCGGTGTCAGTACCGGACTGAAAAAAATTCATGTTCTGTAACTGATATCTTTCATGCAGTTACCGATCCTATAAAAAAAATGTCATTTTGACTTTAGTGTGACGAATGGTTTGGTGAAAGTCGCCAATATTTATTCGAATATTTATTAAACTCTGTAACACGCGCTTTCAGAGGTGCAGATCTATCTAGACTGGTGACTTTCTTTTTTTTTTTTTTGTCTGTTGACATGATGGTCTCTCAACAGGTAATATTCTCTTTTTAAGGTTTTGTTTTAAAGCTCGTTTTAAGGTTAAAAACAATTTAGATATGACTAAATGTAAGCAGATTTTTTGTGTGTATTTCACTCACAAAGGTTGTAAACCTATCGCACATTAGTATCATATACGAGTAGGCTAAAGGTTAAATAATCCGGAAAAATACCTGCTCCAGCGACCACACAGAAATTATTCAAGCCACTTCGACCTCGGATAAAATTCGGGAGTCGATAAAATTCGTCACACATCTAAAGACACTCATAAACATTTGTCACAGGTAGGATTCGAACCCCAAAATCTGCTAGTTGGAGGGATAAACCCTATCCATTCGGGTAACCAGGTTGGCAAAATTACTATTATAAAGTAAGTCTAAGCTATGTTTTCTTACAGCTTAGAAGTGAGTGCAGTCATTTCCGTTTCTCTGCGATGTTTTCTTCCGTCTTCGCCTTGTTGTTGTACACATTGTGCATATCTTATTTCGATCTTCGACAAATCCGAATAACAACAACTCCCGTTGACATTCCTATCTTACTGATTAGACAGTTTGCCAGAATGATCATATGAATAACACCACCAATAATATCGGTTGAGCTGAAAAGAATAGGCGAAACCAATATCGATCAAATGACCTCAGAGCACGTGTAAAAGCCTAAAAAAATTTATACTCTATGAATAATCTGTCAAATAGCTTAAAGAGGTCAATTTATAGATGATTTGTTTAAGGGCAAGAATGTAAATCTGCGACCACCGTAATAACTATCGCTTAGGTTAAGATTTCGCTGGCTGGCTAGCGAAATGAGATCCCAAAAGGATTGAAACGATTATTCCAGCGGTTGACACTTCCAGCGGAGCTCGCACCTTTGGCATAAATCAGATAATTTAAAGTAACTTATAATCATCGCGCTTAATATGGTAGCATCGTAATGAATAGGGCTTCATGCATAGACTTGAGTTTCGTTAAGCATTTTCGCCGACAGCATGGTTTAAACAATAGCAAGGATCATTTCCAATTATAATAATCTGTAAAGGTCTATGATTATCATTTATATTACCCATCTGAATATATAGTGAGCAGAGCCATGGAAAGAGAAACCCGCTTGAGATATTCAGCTTCACAATTCAATGTCAGCATGCAATACAAAGATGTAAATTATGAAAAGCGATACCACATAGGTGAAAGGTCCGAACGATTTGTATAGTTGGGATAAATTTATTTTAAGCTGTGAAGCAAAGTCATATTGAAACTCTGGGAGCGTCTCTAGCAAATAATAAAGTTTCTGTGAATGAATATTCATAACATTTTTAAACTAGAATTCGTTACCAATTGTCCAAACACACAACCACGCTGGTGAATAAAGGGCATTTTTCCGCCAGCGGGGGAAAAATGCCCTTTATTTGAGGTGGCGGCTACAATTAGGAGACTTTTAATCGCTGAATTCCCTTCACCACCTTTTGTTGTAGGAATATCAGTATTTATCAAAAGTATTCATATATTTGTACTGAATCACGTCAACTACATGTTTTGGTTTCTTTCATGTTACGTATCCATTTGTATTTAAAATGATTTATAGAGAAAACAAAAAGCTAGCTAAATAAAATGCCCATAGGCTAATTCTCACGTCAAAAACAAATAAATTAAAATCATAATACCAGCAACTGTTCCCACTGCACTGTGTCACTTCGCACTACTACAAAAAAAAAAAAAAAAGGATGAGGACAAAACTGCAACAGAGGCCAAGTATTATATCGTCTCTGATAATGATATGCGCAAATTAACTTTTAAAGGGGCAGCATGGGGTTACTGAAGAGAAATTCTGTTCTCCTTACTTATTGCCAATTCATTCTAAGCTGGAAGTAAATTAATAGCTGCAACATCCTTGAAGCGGAAACTGAACCTACTATCTACCCTTCTGTCTTTCACGTTTCCGATGACTCCGCGAAGTTGCCTGCGGCATATGTGCAGGCACATGATCCAAAAGCAGAAACAGGATCAGAAACCACAGAAAAATCTTGTTTGGCATTCCTACCCAGCTCATTAATTCTGAAGTCGTCCGATGTCGGTCAAAGGTCAGGGTGCTTTAGTTACTATCAGTCCACTGAGCTACGGTTCGCCTGTTAGTGAAACGAAACGCATAAAAAAAGTGGACATATTCGGTTTTTTTTTTTTTTTTTTTTTTTTTTTTTGTGTCGAATGCGAGAGTACTTCGCTAAGAGCTAAAAGTTTATACCTGTTTAGTGTAGTGTTTGATCCGTCTTATGGCTGCCTATTGCGGAGATGGCACCTGAACACAAACATTTCCAACTAAAAGTAACCATATTTGTGTGTGTGTGTGTGTGTGTGTGTGTGTGTGTGTGAGAGAGAGAGAGAGTGTGTGTGTGTGACATTCTTCCTCGTTGTATCGCAGCTATAAAACTTTTCATTTGGCTTTCCCTCTTAAAAACCTGAAAAATAATGAATACATGTTTACTTCCTACCTCTTGTGGGCGCAGGCTAACCTTTTAACCTTTTCACGTACCCAACAGAAAACCGGTATATAGTGCAGCCCTGTGGTTGTTAACGAAATATATATATATATATATATATATATATATATATATATATATATATATATATATATATATATATATATATATATATATATATATATATATATATATATATATATATCAGACTATCTATTCCATTAATTCATTACTAAATAGATTAGGATCAGTAAAAATCACTTAATTCATAAATAAAAGGAAAAAAAAAAAGAAAAGAAAAGAAAAAAGAAAGAAATCCAAGTGATTTCTTCCTGCGTTTACGTGCATTTCGCAAAAAATGTGAGCAACTATTAAATTAGCTTTGTTCGTGTGCACCCTATAACAATTTGGTACATAAAAATTCTATAACAATAACGGTACATACACTCAAAAACAGCTCTTGGTTCAAATGTACTGATAATGTGACGTCATTATACTAGAATCTACTGAGAAAATGGCTGCTTCAGATTATCTCCACGCTTGTTAATTTTCTTTGGATTAACTAAATGAACTTATTGCAGATTAACGTATAGCAATTGTGATATAATGGAAGATTATAAGAATCTTAATTTGAGCAGTATATCTTTTGAATTTAATCTGGTTCAATTAGCTAAAAATATAACACGACAAATCCAGTGTGATAAGAAATGGACATCGTGAAATCCTTAAATTCTTGCGTCCGCAAATGTCTCCAATTTTTAATGGCAATATAAAAAACAGTTTCGACTTGCTAATGGATCATAATATGTACAGTTTACTAACTGAAATCAATGTAGCCTATATTGAGTAAAGCATGGGTTACATTATGTAAATATTTACACAAGATTATGGCAGATATGTGAATGATAACTTTTCGCGAATGCTGACATAATCAACAGCCAAAATAACTGGAATAACGAAGTAATGAGCAAAGGCAGACTTTTTCTCCAAAACAAATTCAAGAGACTACCTTGCCTACTTATTTTTTCCCCTTCCTCCAAAGGCCATGTTCACAGCTTCCCTATTTTCTTAGTGGCGCCTTGAAGCATTTCTTATCTTGCTTGACGGCTAGAATTGGCTTTGAGTTGAGATTATGTGCTGATTGTACAATAGAAAACTGCATTTCAACATACGTATACTTACTACTCGGATAAAACTGGATTCCTGTGTAAGATGTTTATATCTCCCCCCCCCGCTCCCCGCTCCCCACCAAGTATGCCTGCAAAATCGAAAAAAGAAAGAAACTATTCAGGAATAATAATAATAATAATAATAATAATAATAATAATAATAATAATAATAATAATAACTTGTTTACTATGTTCTTTTATTACTGAATAATAATGTCACTCCGCTAACAAACTGATGGAAGCCTTAGCAACCAAGTGGCATGAAGCAGAAAAAATATTATACATTCGACTCCACTCATTGACTAGAGGAACTTTTTTTTCTAAGCATATTTTTAGCACATCGATCTTAATGCAGGATTCTTTGTCTCCAAGGAGAAAAGAGGATTTTAAATCTAGTAACTCAACAAAACGTAAAGCAAACACAAATACTGTACACACAAATAAATATTAATTAGAATTAGGAATATCTCCCTTTATATGGCAACTCGGGAATTCAGTGACAGGTAGAAATCGACTGCCTACTGATTCCAAAACGTTAGGATAAACAGAATACCATTCTTAAACTTTTTGAGAATCTTTCCGGAATCCTACATAAACATATTTCTTTTCGCAGAAAACTATGAAAATTTTCATAAAATTTATCGAAAAGGAATTATGGCAATGAATCGTTACCTGAAAAAATATTTTAATCAAGAAAACATATAATATATAATATTACAAATAATAAAGCAACAAAACTGCTCTAGAAATAAGTCAATTAAATAAAAATTATTTCCACATTCAATGATGATTTTTTTTTTCAGAAAGTATATCTAAGTTATAAATATTTGTATGCTGCTCTAGGGATCCCCCTACAAGTTTTTATCGAATCCTAGGGTTCAGTGGACCACAGTTTAAGAAACACTGCTTTATAGAATGAAAGTACATCAGTATATTTATTTTGTATCTATGTACTTTCTGGAAGTAAATGGGGAGTATGTGGTCTCGGGGGGGAGGGGGGTTAAACGACTTGCCGAGAGTTGTGGTGCTATTAAATACACATACCAGCCAGCTGCTAATATTCTGTGCATACTTTGTTGAGAGATGGATCGGGAGAACAGCCTTCATTAAATGCTTCGGTCAATTGCCGCACACAAGAAGTTCTGTTTATCCGTACAAGCCTTCTCAGACGACGGCGATCTCGTTCCTGATAGTCTTAGAACCACAGTTAGGTCTCTTAGACATGCAATATAGGTTATTTTTCCACTGATTAAACACCCGAGATATCTCACCTTTTGAAAAACTAGTCAGTTCTGCTGTTTTCAGAATCGTGGCTCCAGTCAGACGGGCACCCACAATAAACTCTTTATCGAACTCCGAAAGAGCCTTTGTTTTTCCCATCATGATCAACACTGTTGATGATCACTGATCAGCAGCATTCTTAAATAATTACCTAGACGCACCTGACCAAGTATTTTGCATATACGTTGCATGAGTGACGTTTATGTACATCTGCATATATAAAGATTTCTAGTTCAGTGGCCGGCACGTATACAAACAGTACTATAAATGTCAAATATTTTATTCGCAAAAATTTTTCTCCCGTGTACTGTAGAGAATCACATCGGCGAATATCAGTGTGGATTCCGTCAAGGAGGATCCACAAATTACCAGATTTTCAATGTTCACCACATAATAATAATAATAATAATAATAATAATAAAGCATTTAATGCGAAACAAACCGGAGCTTCATAGATTAAGATCACCATACGATAGTATAGACTGAGTTATTTATACAGAGTGGTTCAAAATTCCACGTACAAACTTGAGGGGAGGTAGAGAACATCAAAATCAACGATATTCACATATGAAAGCATAACTGGAAAAGCATGGAGGAATTACAGATCCCACAGAAGTTTATTACCCTAGTCACAGCTACAATGAAACGCTCAATTAAAATTCATAATATGATGTTTGTTCAATACATATCAAAAATGGTGTTTGACGCGCCTGCCCACTGTTTAATATACACTTGAAAAAGTCATCAGAGATGCTGGTAGTGACGTAAGAACTATCTTCTTTAGTCAGTACAAAGTTTGGCATATGATGATGATGATGATATCAATATTACAGAAAGGACAGAAATAGCGACGAAGAAAAGTTTTATCAGTCTAGAAAAGGCAGCAAAGAAGATACAGATTAATGAAGAAAACAGAAAATATATGCCGGTTACTAAAAAAGTCTGTGCCTTCTCAAATAGAAATCAGTTCCTATAAATTTGGAATTATTTCCTTCCTCTACTGCTCAGGATGCTTTTCTGGAGCAGTAGAAGAGAATAGTGGAAGAAAAGATATAACTATAAACTATACAGAATAATTGATTTAAATGTATTTGATAAATATTATCAAGTACATCAAATTCAATAGATTAGGCTGGGCTGTACATGTCATACATATGGTGTTGAAAAAAGGAAACTAGAAGACTAAACTGAGATATAAAGATGAAGTGATCCATGATATTAAAGCTATGAAAATGAAAAACTGGAGGAATTTGGCAATCAGCAAGGAAAAATGGCAGAAGCTTATGAAAAAAGCAAGGACCGATGGTGGTAAAAATTGTGCCCCGCTCACCAAAGAATAAAATATTTCAATCTGTCGTCAGGAGCTTGCCGAAACTGTGTTGTCTCACCCCTTTTAGTTGTATGAACCTGGGTTAGAATGCATAGGAAGCGAAGAACCTTTTTTTAAAGTATTTTCAACAGAAGGTAGATGCTTCAACCGTGATTCAAAATACTCCTAAACCAACAGTTGCACATTGTCTTTGGTATGTTTTGCCTCTACCATTTAAGCTTGTGGTACATGTCATGATATGCAGGCGCAGGGGGATGGATGATTTCCGTCCCCCTGCGCCTGTAATGGAGTTTGTCCAGATGATAATGGTAGTATCCATAGAAGCCAAAAAATTCAAGAATACTTCAGAAAGTTGACAGTGAGTTCCAAAACATGCCCTAGTCTACAAAGTCACCTAATTTGAATCCTTTCGAATTCGAACACGCGTTGGACGGTTATGGCCATAACCAAATAACTTTTTTTTAAAACCTAATTAATGCTAATTTAAAACCTAACTAACTAATTAATTTAATAGGGTGATTTAATCTACCTGTATAGTATATTATTATGTTCCATTATGTATGTATGGTTTCTTATGACCAGTTTACGAATCAAAAATCCGTAAACTGGTTTTCTGAGGAAAACTATCCACTACGGTATGAGATCGGCTAATTCACATTCATTCTTCGCGCACTTTCAGCCCAGGTCATCCTAATCGAAGGACATCGTTGAAACCAACTGAGCTACAGAGGTTCCGAAATTTCGATTAACGGAATGTTCGAATTCTCTTAAGAAAATTAACTATATTCATCATAAAACTGAGGCATGGAAAACCGTGGGAAATTTTAACTAATCGGGAGGAAAAGTAACAAACTTTAACATTTGTTTCAAATAGGTTAGGTCCATTTTTGGCTAAAATTATAATAGCTTATAATACGAAAATTAATTCTATCAATATTACATTTATTTCATTTTATTGCGGGCCGAAAAGTACCAACAGCATATTTGCGACACATATAAAATATCTGAAGTTCGGACCTGACGAACAGAATTTCACTTCTACGCTACCACAGGAGAAAAATAGCACATAAAAAAAAGTAAACTATATAAGCCTTTTGAAAACGAAGAAAATAATTTTTCTTCGTTTCTTTCAGCGTATTTACTGCACACTTATTTAGATATAATTTTAGGACCTCCTGAGTGGTGTGAAGTAAGCAAATTACAAGTTGAGAGTCACCAGCATTAATGTAAAAATCAGAATAAAATCTTTCGAAAAAAAAAAATTAAATTTTTATTTACTTTTATACCAATAACTCACAGCTATGAAAGAAATTATCCGAATAAAATGAAAATTAAACAATATACGTCTTCTCGTGTATATTCAAAATACTAAATTTTGATTTACCATCCAGATAATAATTATTGCAACACTAAGTTTTGACGACGTTTTTGCCCCTTTGTGCTGGTGCAAATGTCAGAATGAGACAAAAATTGCAACTGCTCAAGAAATTTTTGTAAGGATTTAAAATATTAAAGTTCATTAAAGTCCGCCCATTCAGAATCTAGGAATAATTTGCGTGTACGGATGAAAAAACGGACGAAGAGACCTCAATAAAGGTCGAAACCAATCTGGGTAGTGGCCCCCATTGCCTTTAATGCATAGCATCATGCATCTCCTAAAGGAGATGGGCTTTGCATTAAGGGTAAATATTAAGAATAGTGATCAGAGCTTATTCCACCTTTACCATTCCACCTTTACGAGTTGCCTAGACTACTTTACTACTTTACGGGTCACTTAGACTTGCACTACGTGCAGGTGCAAACTTGACTTATTTGTCTGTTTGCTTACTTGGGAAATGGAGTAAAACCAGGTTTAAAATAGCTTGGTATCATTAACATATATCCAAGGTAAAAAACTTCCTACATATATATATATATATATATATATATGATAAAGTTACCTAGCAATTTTATAAGCTAGGTTTTAATCCTTTTTCCCAAGTAAACAAACAGACGAGTATGTCAAGTTTGCGCTTGCACTTAGTGCAAGACTGAGGTAACTCTCTCAAGTAGTGCCACACCGGGAAACTCTTGCAAGTAGTGCCATACTGGGTCAACTCGTGGTAAAGGTGGAGTAAGCTCCGATCACTTTCCTTAGAATTTTCACCTAATGCAATGCACATCCCCTTGCGGAGATGTATGATGATATGCATTAAAGACAAGGGCCACTACCTAGACCGGTTTCGACCTTTATTGAGGTCTCGTCCGTGGGAGCTAGACCTAAAAATGCTAAGTTGAAGTAATACATTTTATGAATTTTACCTATACAAATTGTCACAAGGTGCTTTGACCTCTTACTCTCATCTTGAGATTTTTATTCAGTGAGGTCAAAGCACCTTGTGGCAACTTGAATTTTACTTGTATAGGTAAAATTCATATAAGCTCTGTATTATTTCAACCTTAGCATTTTTAGGTCTAGCTCCCACTGACGAGACCTCAATAAAGGTCGAAACCGGTCTGGATAGTGGCCCTTGTCTTTAATGCATAGCATCATACATCTCCGCAAGGAGATGTGCATTGCATTAGGGGAAAATTCTAAGGAAAGTGATCGGAGCTTACTCCACCTTTATCACGAGTTACCCCAGTATGGCACTACTTACAAGAGTTGCCCGGTGTGGCACTACTTGAGAGAGAGAGTTGCCTCAGTCTTACACTACGTGCAGGCGCAAACTTGACATACTTGTCTGTTTGCTTACTTGGGAAAAAGGATTAAAACCTAGCTTATAAAATTGCTTGGTAGCTTTATCATACTATATACCCAAGGTAAAAAACTTTATATATACTGTATATATATGTATTACTTTTCAGCATATCTCATGTGTTTACGTGAAGAAAGGGATGAGTTACCGAGAGATGTGGTATTATCAGGAGAAGTGGAAATATATTTTTTTGAACTTGAGAGAGAGAGAGAGAGAGAGGAGGGAGCGAGAATTTAATTTTACTAGCACAGAAATCAGGTAGATTGTGACCTTCCCAAGGGTGAAGAGAGATGTATAAATCTGAATTGTGTGTGTGTTTCGGTGGATGAGTGTAAAATTCATTAAAAGATTCTTAGTCAGAAGTTTTTTTTTTATACCAGTAAATGTTAAGCATAAATAAAAAAAATCCTCTACCTCTTTTTATTCCCCAACCGGAGTAGTCAAAGCCTTCACTAATATTGTTACCAAGCTACCAATGAATGAGGGCTTTTCAGAAGAGGGAGTACAGCTTGACAACTGACAGTATTTCGCGGCCCTAAACCCTAACACTCGTGTGATTTTCGTAACAAAGTGGAATCTACGGTAGATTTCTTATTACATACAAAAATAAAAAAATAAAAAGTGCAATAAAAGTCTGATGTCAGATAACGTTTTCTTCAGTGTCACGAAATACAGTATTCAGGTGACCAAAAAAATGCAACTATTATTTTTTGCTTAACGTTTTGCAAAAAAAAAAAAAAGAAAAAAAAGTAGAAGTTGTTTTGTAACTTCATTGCAATAAACGATTATGTTAACCTATGCAACGTGCAACTACGCGATTATAACATTTCTGAGCTAGATGCAACTATTTTCAAGTAGCTTTAACGAAGGCTAAAAAGCTATGACTTATAAAAAAAAACTAAGAGAAATGAGAAAACTGAAGGAATTGGCGGGTCACTGTTATCTCTGTTGAATATTTCATATGAGACCTGAGAGGAAACACTCACCCAAATATTCAGACATGCGTTGTGTTCGTGCAGATTTTGCATAGCGTTTGTGTTAGCACATGAATTATTCATTTATCTAGAAAGTGAATAACTTAAACATCGATTCTAAATTAATGAATCATTCTAAATTTGAATAATTTAAATTTAGAATTAATTATAGATATAGTGATGTTCGAAAAACCATTAGGAAAGGAAAATACACGGCACTGAACAAGATCTGACTCAAGTGCAATTAACATTGCACTAAACATTTAAAATTAACCAAAAATTAAACCTAGGATAATTATTTAAAGAAACATTTTAAAATAAAAATACGAATTACACTTCTGAAATAAGTGCAATTTATTAACAAAAATTTATTAATAAAGCTATTAATAAAACAAGAAAAGTTAAAAATATTCAGCATTAACTACACACTACTCGACAAAAAATGTGTAACTCAAATATGTTTAATTCAAATAACTCAAAAACTGCACTCAAAAATGTGCAGTTTGCAATCAAGGAGGGCAAATTGATATGATGGAATAAAATAGAATATCGATGAAATGAGGAGACAGCGAGAATCGCCAAACAGGTATAACAGATTACGTAGGAGTGCATAAGAATTACTAAAAAAAAAGATCACGTTGCAGAAATCGACACAATATGCTCGAAAATAAGGTCACATAACATCAGCACGGCGTATTATCATTTATAAAGGCTAAACAGGTCGGAGGGGGGGGGGGTAGACCATGCTCGATATACGAGTGTCTATAATATTCCGTGGTAAAATTCTATCTTTCCATCAGAGCAGACTTTAGCTCATCAAGTGACCAAGAAGGTGGCTCTGTCGGCGTGCATTGCGACGCCCAAGGACGTTCTACACATGCTCAATTGGATATGTCGTGCTAGCCATTGCCATCTTCAGTTTCAAGATAATCCTCTTGAGGTCTCCAAACTATTTCAAACTCCAAACTATTCCATGGAATAATGGATATAACGGAAAAACTCACGCGGTCACTCTTGGCATTTCCAGGATATTTGATCATGCATGGAATACGGGATTATATACCTATATAAGATGGTTGATGTTTCTCGCCAAGTCCTATTGTTTGCCTTTCACCCTTTACAACTGGATAGCTAGTTTCTTATCTGGTCGCTCACTGCGTTATAATTATAAATGTTTTCTTCCAAACTTCAAGATCTGCTGCAAATCTGTCTCAAACACCGATCTCCTTACCATTAGCCAGTGAGGTGAATGAATGAATATATATATATATTAGGCCAACTTACACTCCTGGCCTTTGCAGGTACAAACACGTTATATCCATGGTCTCCTTCGCTTATTCCGTTAAAGACACGTCATAACGTGTTATCCTATTTGGAGATGGTGTACTAAAAAAAAAAAGTTTACTCATTCTTAACATTTTGGTTCATTACAGAAACTCTATATACATATAACTGTATACTATTTTTAAGAAATAACATTGTAATTTTTGTATGTAATTTTGAGACTGTCCGATGAGGTAGTCTCTAAATGGATACAGTCATTTAATTGTTTAGTGACTGTATCGCCTACATTCATATTTTTATATAGTAACCAGTATGGCTACGTCCCTTAGTTACAGACATTGTACAGTTCCTTCTAGTCTATTTCCTTTTTCTGTTCTTTATGCCTGTCTTTTCGTTAACTACCAATCCCTATATTACCACTTGAAAAATAATTGTAGGATATTTTTATAACATATGTAGTATTAATATGTAGTATTTACTGTCTATTATTATCACTTGTATTGTTCTAAATACTTGTTGCATCTATTGTATTATATTTTCATTTGAACTACTTCTTCTGTGCTAATAAAATTTCAATTTCAATTTCAAAGTGCTTGATACTATCAAGAAGAGGGCAATGTAGTAAAACTTTTCTTACACAGTCACTCTATTTTTTTTTTCTCAGAAACGTTTTCCCTTTCTATAGGTATTTTCATGGACTCTGGTCCTCCAAAATCGCCACTGTCATTCTTCCACTTTTTTCTAGGCATGGAGAAATCCAAACAGCTCTGTCCAACGTTCAGATACAACGTTCAGATTTAAACTTAACAAATTAACCTCTTATCTCTCTTCCACTGCATTTCTCTCGGTTCATTGGAACAGCCTTGTTCACACTGTTTTTCCCAAGGACAACTTCCAGCTGTTCAAGAAACAAAGCAGGTTTCTTCTTTCTCCTTTAACCACTTGTCCAGACACACAGCACTATTCTGCTATACATTTCTGGCCTCACATGTGTGAGGTTGTTATATAAAATTTAACCTAAAGGCGTTTTTTTTTTTTTTTGACAGGTGTACTGTAGACATAAATGTGTTTTGCCTAATTTTACCATTAAAATGATCTAGTCATAGCGAAATAAAAAAAAGAAAAAAGTTATCGTCTTCAATTGTTTTTACACAAACAAATTATATAAAAATATTTCTTCACGCACACTTGACAGATGACTAGTTGAAAAAACTACTCTTTTGACAAATATCCCCCCCCCCTCCATCTACACAGGGGTTTTAGCTGTTTTCGCGAGAACTACATGATATCTCCGAGAAAAAAAAGCTACATTATTCAACTCTCTACAGACTGGTAAACATCATTATCATCCTAGGAGACGGTCGCTATGGTGAGCTCCTTCTTTCGAGTCTTTCTATCTCCTGTTTTTTTTTTTCTTCAATAGCTTCCAATTCTCTAACAATGTCCCCTCTCAGCTGTGCGCATACAGCTGCGCAGGGCCGTTGCACGTCCGCGCACGAGATGTCCCCCTATCAGTGTCAGAGAAGATGAGCTGAGTGTGCTTTTGTTATCGTCGTATTAACGAAGAAATTAACGAAGAAATGCATGGACAAAACTGGCACTTATGTGCCAGTTTTGTCCATGCATTTCTTCGTTTTTTGTCCATGCATTTCTTCGTTTTTTGTCCATGCATTTTGTCCATGCGTTTTTGTTCATGCATTTCTTAAAATGCACATCCATGCATTTTAAGTTTGATTCCGCCAAGATTCCAAAACATGTAGTATAAATATTGACGCAAGACAATCACGGTGACATTCAGGAACTTACAAAGTGCAGAAAGTTTTAAGTTATCGTGGCTAAATGAACTTCAGTTTTAATTCAATTGAATAAAAATATGTAACCCTTCAATTTTTATGGCTTTGGAAGCTTATAAATATAAACAGTATGCACTTTTTTCGAAACTCAGTCCCCAGGCTCAGGTTTCCAGTCCAACACGACATTATGACTTGTGCACTTGCTTACACGGCTTAGAGGGAACGTCTTCTAATAATGTAACTTTAGGTCGTCTTCTTCTTTTCTCTAATGTCTCCTTCTAATATGGCCGATATTCATTTGTTATCTCGTCATACGTGTCCCAGGAATTTCATTTTCTTTCCTATATATCTCTTCTTAAAACTCGGTTCTGCTATATTTCACATAAAATTTCTTTACGGTACTATCCACCAGCACATTTCCAATGTTTATTCTTTTCCAGTTTTCTGTGTAATAGTTCAAGTCTCATAACCACATAAGGATAAACATCAAATCATTGTTTTTATAAACATTTTTCGTATGTGGTTACTTATCTTACTTGCAATAAATTATCTCTTCTTTAACACTTCTTTTGGCATAGCAATTATTTTTCGTATTTTCGACTTTTGTCTTCCAGCTTCTTCAATACTTCCAGGATAATGTTGAATGATGCTAATTCTCCAATGTTCTTTCTTTCTTCTAATCACTGTTTTGTCTATCTTATCTTGTTCTTTTTGAACCTGTCACCATTATTTTAGTTTTTGCAACATTCATATCAAATCCATAATCAAATAAAACGTCACCCATCCTCAAAAAAAGACGAATGTGAGTGACAAAATTGTAGCATGTTTGTGAGACGCCAAACTGGACGTTTAGCAAAATGCGTATGCACTTATGTGTCATTTTGTCCGTCTGACCGCCAGTTTTGTCCTGAGAACATTTCACTACTGTTTGAAAAGCTAGGATAGTGAAGGTTTTTAAGAGTAACAAACTTTTACTTGTCTCTTTGCTATATACCATAGATCGATAAACTCGGCAGATAATAAGCATCACAGCACAAATATTCAAGAGTACCAGTATACATGCTTATCGATCTATGGTTGAAGTTCTTTTCAAGTTTTAATGTTTGAAGTCAACAAGTAAAATAGAATTTTAAGATCGACCGTAATCTGACATCCGAGGCAATGTAACAAATCTCTCTCTCTCTCTCACACACACACACACTATTAAGAATGACAATATTATGAGTGGCTACAGAAAAATAAAAAGAGAAAAGAACAAAAAAAGGATCCAACAGTATGGGATGAATGCAAATAGCTAATAAGAGCAATGAATCATCATCTCATCCGCTTGATAACGGGCAGAGTCCACTAGGAAGAAAGGTTCTCCACTTATCGCGATCTTTAGCCATCTCGGTCATGACTCTATAGCAATGAATACATAATAAAAATGATATTCGAGCAGAAGTAAAATATCACAGAGTATAGGATTTCAATGAAACAGATGATCGTTTATGGAATGACAGTAACACTTGGAAACAAAGTTTTCAGAGGAGGGGGGGGGGGACCCATGTACTTTATAAGTTAGCAAACTGACGTTTACGGTAAGAAACTAAATTTCTGAAATTGAGAGCAAGTTAGTTACGAAGCATGCATAACTTACAGCATAGGCTGTTTTGATACTGTGGTTAAAAGATATCTCAGAGGAGTCCTTATTTTTGCTTTTATTTGTACAGGTAACCCCCGTATAACACGGCATTCCTACAACACGGTTTTGCTCTTCGAGAATTTGAGAAATCCCCGTACAACACTGGACGTGATAAGAGCTTTTAAGAGCAAGCACATCTCATTCGAGCGTGTATGTCGTGTCAGATTTGCGTACAGAATTTTAGAATTTATTAGAATTTTAAATTCATTTTGTTCGTGGAGTATTAAACATATTTTAAGACTTTCACTGTTTTCTTCTTTGTACATTTTTGTGTATGTATTAGTGAACATCAGGTTTTTAATGCCGACGAGATGATCTATTGGTGGTGGTGGTGGTGGGGGGGAGGGAATGCCCAAGAGAACATTTATTTCTAAAAATAAAAAGGTTGCACCAGGTTTTAAAGCATCAAAAGACCGTGTAACATTACTTATGTGCAGTAACGCTTCAGGCGATCACATGGTAAAACCTACGCTAGTTTATAAATCCTTCAATCTTCGTGCAATGAAAAACCTAAATAAGAGTGCGTTACCGGTATATTGGACGGCAAATAAGAAAGGTTGGGTAACTACTGATTTATTTAAAAAATGGTTTCTAAACGGTTTTGTACCAACTGTGGAAAACTACTTAAAGCATAAAAATCTAGATTTTAAAGTTCTACCGATGTTGGATAATACACTCAGCCATCCGAAAGATTTAAATCACCCAAATGTCAAAATAATTTTCTTACCACCAAGTACAAGTTCATTACTTCAACCGTTAGATCAGGGAATTATAGCTTCATTTAAAAGTAATTATATCCGGAAATCGTTACAATGGATTTTGAATAAAGTCGACGACGAATCTATCGAAGTCATGGAGGAATGGAAACTTTTTACAATTTTGGACTGTATTAATCTCATAACTTCATCCATGAAAAAAATAAAACCGACAACGTTAAATGCCTGTTGGAAAAATATATGGCCAGAATAAGTTCAAAGCGAAAATCTAATCAAGCCAGCAGAAAACAGAATGGATGTAATTATAGAACTTGCTAAGTCTGTAGGAGGGGAAGGTTTTGACTATATGAATGTCGAAGATATTCAAGAATTACTGGTGGAAGAAGAGACTGATGAAGCAAATTTGGTGGAAATGACATCTAGGATAAACCAAATTAATTCAGAGGACGATAGTACAGATGAAAATGACGAAGTTAACATTTTATCCTAAAAAACACAAAGAAAGGCCTAGACTTAGCCGAACAATTGGAGTTATGTTTTCTAAATGAAGATCCTTCCACTGAAAGAAGCACAAATTTTAATAGAAAACTTCACAAGTGCTTAGCTCCATACAACGAAATTTATAACGGTCTCTCAGCTAAAAGCAAACAATCGAAAATAACAGATTTTTTTGCAAAGAGTAGAGCATACAAATAAAGATGCTGCTGAAGAAAGCTCAGAAGATGAGGATATTTTGTCAGAAAGAAAACGCCCTCGTTTAATGGTGCTTAGTAGTTGACGAAGAAAGCATTATGTAATTATGTAACATTATGTAAACATTATGTAATAATATTAATATGTAATACTTTTGATCAATTATTGTTTTAATAAACATACATTTCTCTTAGTTATAAAAATAAAATAGTATAGTTTTTTTTTTACCTTTTGGAACCTAACCCTGTTTTTTGTACTAGTTCTTTGTTTCGTACAACACGAATTCGCATTTTTACGAACCTAACGACCGTGTTATACGGGGGGAGGGTTACCTATACTTTATTTTTTCTTATTTCGAAATTATTTCCTCTCTCAAGAGACCTAGAAACTAACAGCAGCCTGGATAGAAAGTTTGTTACAGGTTGGATATACTGTGAATGTTTTTAATTCTAAATTTAGCAAACTTATAATATATTGGGCTAGCTAATGAGTTAGTGATAGCGCAAGATATAGCCTCTCCTAACCAAATGTCAATCCCAATTCCACGTGGTGCAGCCCGGATTCTAACAGACGAGGCTCTGACGTTCGAGTATTGGCGGAACCATATAATCAAGAACTGAGGAAATGCGGTTGTAACAAGCCGGACCAGAGACTAAAAGGTAGCAGCCCTACCACTGAACTTACTATACTTTGGCCAGCAACCAATTTGTAGGACATCTTACTTTGCTTTCAAGTCTCATACAGGAAGAAAATTTGAACAGCCTAAATTGGATTCTCGACTCGTCCCGATCAAGGATAAGAATTGGAAAAAGGAAAACATTTTTAAAATGGCAACTCAGAACATACAGGGAATTACATAGAAGGATAATCGATTGGATCAAATGCTATCACAAAAAAAGATAAAAATTACAGCTATAACAAAAACTAAGAGGAAGCAAAAAGGAACCAAACTTACATCAATCTACATTCAAATCTATTCTTGTGTTCTTAGAGAAGAAACGGCTCGCTGTGGAATAATGCTTATGCTCCATAATTCCTTAAAAAATAATACAGAAAACTATATATATATATATATATATATATATATATATATGTAGAAAGTATTTTACCTTGGGTATAATAAATGTTAAGAATACCAAGCAATTTTAAACCTGGTTTTACTCCATTTCCCAAGTAAGCAAACAGACAAATAAGTCAAGTTTGCGCCTGCAAGTGATGCAAGTCTAGCTGATCCTACAGGTAGTGCAAGACCAAGGCAACTCGTGGTAAAGGTGGCATGAGCTCTGATCACTAATCTTTATATTTACCCTTAATGCCAAAACACATCTCCAAGAAGGAGATGCATGATGTTTTGTATTAAAGGCAAGAGGCCACAACCCAGACCGGTTTCGACCTTTATTGAGGTCTCCTTAATAAAGGAGACCTCAATATTGAGGACCTTTATTGAGGACCTTAATAAGGTTAAAACACCTTATGGCAACTTGTTCTAGTAAAATACTTATGAGCTCTGTATTACTAAATCTTGGTATTTCTAGCCTAGCTCCCACTGATGAGACCTCAATAAAGGTCGAAACCGGTCTGGGTAGTGGCCTCTTGCCTTTAATACAAAACATCATGCATCTCCTTCTTGGAGATGTGTTTTGGCATTAAGGGTAAATATAAAGATTAGTGATCAGAGCTCATGCCACCTTTACCACGAGTTGCCTTGGTCTTGCACTACCTGTAGGATCAGCTAGACTTGCATCACTTGCAGGCGCAAACTTGACTTATTTGTCTGTTTGCTTACTTGGGAAATGGAGTAAAACCAGGTTTAAAAATTGCTTGGTATTCTTAACATATATATATATCACAATAAAAGAATATTACAGGCTCGAATACGGTTAAATCAAAAACGTCTAACAATAATAGCAGTTTATGTAATGAATTCTACAACATGCTACAAAATTGTCTGGAACAAAATAGATAAAAATTATTACATATCCGTTCTCGGAGACCTTAATGCCAGAACTGGAGACATCCCTATTTCTGATTGTGTAGGAAACTACGGAGAATATATATGCAATAACAACGGAAATATTAATTGATTTTTCAGTATTTAATAGTTTAAAAATCACAAATTCATTCTTTAAGCATAAAGACTGCCATAAATATATTTGGTCAGCATGCGATTCGCAGACAATTATAGATTATGTAATAGCTAATAAAAAAAACTTACAAAATTCATTCTATACACAAGATACACCGAGGTTGTGAATTAGAAACGGACCACTTTCTTCTCGTTTCTAACCTAAGATTCCCACCTCAATGGTTAATGAGAAAAGCCCATTCATCTGAACAGGAAACCTTTTTTAAGATTGGCCTTTGAAATGATCCTAGTATTAAATGATTCTATAAAAAAAAGAATTAATGAAAAATAAAGAAAATATAAACTGTCGAGGAAGAATGGTATAACATCAAAACAATTATAACAGACGCGGCCAATGAATCACTGGGAAAGAAGAGGAAATGGCAGAGAAGAAAAGGAATTAGAAGATGGGATGATCAGACCGCCCAAATTATTGAAGACAAAAGGAATGCTTCTAAAATATACTTAGAAAAAAAAAAAAAAAAGATGACTGTGGAATTGAAATTTAAACAGATATTACACGCCCAAAGTCCAAAACTTTTAAAATATTAAATAATTTAAAGAGAGATCTAAGAGAAAACGCTCGTCTGACACCCCCCCCCCCCATTCGAACAGAACACCTGGCTAAGCTATTATAAAAACCTTTGGAATCATAATAAAGATTTTTTTGAAACAATAAACTTCGATAATGAGACAATGTTGGATCCTATATCAATAGACGAGTTAGAAACTACTCTAAAAGTTGTAAAAACCAGGTGAAAAAAGGGGTTAAAAAAACCTTAAAATTCGTTTCCTTAAACTAATAAATAAAATATGGAATGGTGAACCACCACCACCAAAAGACTGACAAAAGGAAATAATCATTCCTATACACAAGAAGGGCGATATTAATGACTGTAAAATTTATAGAGGAATTAGTCTCTTAAACTCTGGATATAAATAGTAAAATTCTGAAAAATACACTGTCCCAATTCTGTGAAGATAAGATAAGAGAAGAGAAGAGACGAGTAGAATGGCTTCAGGAGAGGCCTCTTTTGTGCAGATGGATACTTTACCTTAAAACTTTTATTGAAAAGCATAAAGAATACAATGTGAAAACCCATGTTGCTTTTATTAATTATTCTAAGGCATTTGACAGAGTAACCGCAATAAACGTTTTGAGATATTAATATATGATAGAGTTCCTCATCACCTAATTAAAGCGATCCATGATACATATACAGACAACATGATTGCAGTAAAAGTTAATGGAAGAATCTCTGACTGGGAACCTCTAAATAGGGGAGTAAGGCCTATCACCCATTCTCTTCACAATCTATATGAATTCTATAGTAAGACATTGAAGACTCACAGTACATGGTTATATCCCAATTAACAAACGCACTAATTAGGATATAACCATGTACTGTTTGCAGATGATCAGGCTATACTTGCAACCTCCTAAACTGATCTGCAATACTCTATCCATCATCTTAATCTGATAGTAAAAGATTTAATATGGAAATTTTAAAAGAAAAGACAAAAGCACTTGTCTTTAAGGGAAGAGAACCAACAAGAAGTAAAATCTGTTTAGACAATACAATTATTGAATAAGTCAACTATTTCAAATACCTTGGATATCACCTAACCTACAGAGAAGAAAAAGACATAGAAATAAAAATAACAAATTTCAATGGAGCCTTAAATATTATAAATCAAGTTCTTAAACCCTCGAAGGTACAAAAACATACTCGGATTAGAGTTTATAAAACATTGGCAAGACCAGTGCTGACTTATGGAAGTAAGGCATGGACGATCAGAAAATGAGGATGAGAGAAGAATAACTGCAGCAAAATGAGATTTATGAGGGAAAACCGCAGGATACACTTTGTTAGATCCTTGTTAAAAGAAATAACGAAATCGTGGAAGAAATGAACGAACAACCAATAACAGAATATATCCACAACTATAGATGAAAATGGAAACAGCAGACTGTTTAGAAGGAATGGATGCGAGTTTTTGGATGTGTGGAGTAAGTTTGGGGGAAGATTGGATTTGTATAAGAGGGACAAACTACACTTGAATGCACATTGAAAGAATGGACAATAGTAGAATCACTAAACAAATCCTTGAATACAAACCCGTAGGGGAAAGAGATCAGTTGGAAGACAATATAAAAGATGGAATGAGACCATAACAAGCTCTGAGGCCTAATACAAGATAGGAAGAAGAATATGATGATGATAATTGATATATTCAATACATAATTGATCATACATACATGGTTCAGTGATATATGAGCTGTTAACATAATTTGCCTATTGTCTGTATCAAAAGCTATTTAACAAATTCTACAATACCGTTTAATGCGTAACATTGGGATTGGTCGGTGAATTTAGCTCTCGTGTAAAATTGGTGATTTTTCAATCTGTTTTATTGTCTTTTTCCCCTTAAAAAAATTGTGTTTTAGAATATATTAATGTACATTTTGCGTATTTAGTTTCGTAACATATTTTTTTTAAGATATTGAAATATTAAATATAGTTAAACATGGAGCGAAAAACGCACAAGAAACGTAACGCTAAGAGCAGCTAAGACGAGAACAAGAAGGCTTGCCCCGCTAAGGAGGTTATTGAAGATATTGAGGAGGTCATTGAAAATGAATTAACCTCCAAAAGCGAAGTTAAAGCAGATTATAAGATAGACGACGCGGGAATTACAGAAAGTCGAGAGGCGTTTGAATGAACATAGGGAGGATAAGAAAATTAAGCGGCAAAATAAGAAACAACAAAGCACGGAATCAGGTAAATCAGTAAGTAACGAAAATCAGGTAAGTAACGTTGTTTGTAAAACAGAAAGATGTTATTTGGTATGGTGACGCTATCATAAAACATGCTGTTGATGAGCGGGTTATAACGCCAAGTTTTCCCGGTGCAAAAATTAAAAATATAACGCAAGCTATTCAAAAACAGAAAAGAAAAATAAACGAGATCGTAATTGTAGTAGGTACTAACGACTTAACTAGTGATAAGTTCAGTATGAGAGAGGACATGAAAGAGTTGTTCGAAGAGGTGAGAGTGAGAAAGTGAAAATAGTAACTACAGTATATTACCTCGATATGATAAAAATTAATTAAGAAGAAGGGCTATGATAGCAAATGATTCGATGCGCAGACTGTTTAGAAGGAATGGATGCGAGTTTTTGGATGTGTGGAGTAAGTTTGGGGGAAGATTGGATTTGTATAAGAGGGACAAACTACACTTGAATGCATTTGGTATTAGGAGTCTTGAAACACTAATAACTGGTATGAGACCTAACACAGAGAGTGAGGGAAACTAAATTATAAAGGGAGGAATGGTGAGAATACGAGAGTAAGAGCGACAATGGTATATAACTGTGTTAATGACGGAAATGGGCATTATCATACAAAAGTATACAAAAGAACATGCGGATAGATTATTATGTACACGAAGGCTAGAAGCATCAGAAACAAAAAAAGCAGAGATTGTGAGTGTCTGTAAAAATACTAGTGGCGGTGATGGGCAGTAGATGGCATTGGTGTAGTTGCGGTTCGTTGTAGCTGGTGGATTAAGTGGTGTAGAGTAGGTTCCCTCCCTCAATGAGTTTTTGGACACTCCCTGCAGGGTGTTACATAATAATAATAATAATAATAATAATAATAATAATAATAATAATAATAATAATAAATCTAACAGATAAGTTTAGGTGTTGACGGTTATTCATAACTTAAGTTTCTTATGGTATTAACAACACCAAACAATTTAATCGAAAGATGTTTTATTAACTGCTTATATTTCGCTGAATTTCAAATCAGCATCATCAGAGCACAACACACTTGTACACGCGACAGTGAGTAAGTAAAACAATAAAATTGCAGTGTACAAAAGATCTAAAGTCCTACTTATGGCGCCCTCTAATGTTGGGAAAAAAATCATTACAGCTATGTGGGAGTTGACAGTCTCACAAATTTTTGGCAAATTAATGCAGCCATACTTGTTCAGGTTAGGTTAGAGGTACATCTTTTCTGATGTACCTCTGACATAGGGAATAGATGGTCATGTTGTGTTCCTATGTATTAGGGAAGGGAGGAGTAATGGGGCTATGTAATATTTTATCTGTTTTGTAGGGATTATAGCCGTTGGCTAAGAACGTATGGCGCAGATATTAGAGTTCTGTGGTCAGAGCTGTATCGTTAGAACAAATGGCTCTGGCTCTGTGTGCGAGTGTTTTTAAAATGCCATACTGTTGGACTGGATGATGATGATGATGTGGTTGTTTATGTAGGTATCTTCCTGTGTGTGTGTGTAGGCTTTCTGTAAATGGAAAAAGATAGTGATCCAGCTGAAAGGCGGGTGACTAATAAGTCAAGAAATGGTAAACAGTTATTATTTTTTTTTCCTACTGTGAAGTGGATTTTGGGGTGTTGACAGTTTAGGTAGGTGACAAATGCATCCAAAGTGTCTTGTCCATGGGGCCAATGGCAAACACATCATGTACATAGCGTAACCAAACTAGTGGCTTGTTTATATAGGAGAAGAGCATAATCGCTTCAGAAGAGGCCTCATTTGTGCAGATGGATACTTTACCTTGAACATTTTATTGGAAAAGCATAAAGAATACAATGTGGAAACTAGAGATCTGTTTGTCCAATTGTGTCATGCAGACCGCACACAAGAGTATACAAAAGAACATATATACAAGCCACTAGTTTGGTTACGCTATGTAGATGATGTGTTTGCCATTGGCCCCATGGACAAGACACTTTGGATGCATTTGTCACATACCTAAACAGTCAACACCCCAAAATCCACTTCATAGTAGGATAAAAAATTAATAACTGTTTACCATTTCTTGACTCATTAGTCACCCGCTTTTCAGATAGATCACTATCTTTTTCCATTTACAGAAAGCCTACACACACAGGAAGAAGATACCTACATAAACAACTACATCATCATCATCCAGTCCAACAGTATGGCATTTTAAAAACACTCACACACAGAGCCAGAGCCATTTGTTCTAACGATACAGCTCTGACCACAGAACTCAAATATCTGCACCATACGTTCTTAGCCAACGGCTACAATCCCTACAAAACAGATAAAATAATACACAGTCCCATTACTCCTCCCTCCCCTAATACACAGGAACATAACATGACCATCTATTCCCTATGTCAGAGGTACATCAGAAAAGATACCTAAAGTACTGATGAAACATGGGCTTCGCACTACTTTCAAACCACATATAAAACTAGCAACTCTGATCCGCTCGCCTAAGGATAAACTTCACCCTTTAGCACATCCAGGAGTGTATGAAGTGCCCTGTAACTGTGACTTGGCCTGCTATGGACAAACAGGAAGATCAGTTAACATCCGCCTGGAAGAACATAAAAAATACATTCGCTACTATCACTATGGCAAGTCAGGACTGGCAGACCACGCTTTGGCTACTCCTTCACACAGGATTAGATGGAAGAAAACAAATGTGCTATTTAGGAGTTGTTACAGATCTGAAAGATTATTCTTTGAGTCAGCAATGGCTTTGAAGAATTCTAACCTGAACAAGTATAGCTGCATTAATTTGCCAAAAATTTGTGAGACTGTCAACTCCCACATAGCTGTAATGATTTTTTTCCAACATTAGAGGGCGCCATAAATAGGACTTTAGAAGATCTTTTGTACACTGCAATTTTATTGTTTTACTTACTCACTGTCGCGTGTACAAGTGTGTTGTGCTCTGATGATGCTGATTTGAAATTCAGCGAAATATAAGCAGTTAATAAAACATCTTTTGATTAAATTATTTGGTGTTGTTAATACCGTTAGAAACTTAAGTTATGAATAATAATAATAATAATAATAATAATAATAATAATTATTATTATTATTATTATTATTATTATCATCATCATAATCATGGAAAATTATTACGAGGAGAGAACGTTTTCGACTTTGGGTTCATCTGGTTCGGTCCCATCAAACGTGTGCAAAAATATCTACATGTATAAGCACTAGAAAAGAACAGAGATCTGCAAGTTGTCCAATTGTGTCCTGCAGACTACAGACAAGAGTATACAAAAGAACATGCAGGTAGATTATTATGTACACGAAGGTTAGAAGCATCATAAACAAAAAGGTAGACTTTGTTGCCTTGTTCAATAAGGTGGGACCTCAGATTGTAGGCATTAGTAAGACCAGGCTGTCAGAATCAGACATACTAACTGGTATTGAGTGTAAAAGGTACAGTATTTTTTAGGAAGGACAGACAATATAGGAGAGGAAGGGAAGTGCTGCTAATGATATCCGATTATTTGAATCCAGTTAGCATTGAGACCCATGATTGTAGTACCAGTAACAGCGAGTTTGAAGCCATCTGGTGTGAGGTGGAATCTATCAAAATTAAATACATAGCGGGGTGTTGTTACAGACCTGGCGGATCGTGATGGAAATGCATCACGTAATAAAGACAATGTGCGAAAAGAGTAATCATAACGGTTGACTTTAATTATTTAAGTATTGATTGGGTAGCAGTAAAATCTCATGAAAAGAATGAAACTGAATTTATTGAGCTGTTGTGAGTGAGATAACTCACGCAAGCAGCATGTGACAGAAGTAACTCGAGGACAAAGAGTGCTAGATTTGATTATATTGTCAAAGAATGTTTCAGTAAAAGACGTAACTAGTCTGCCTCCTGTTGATGACAGTGATCATGCAGTACTCACTTGGGAAGTGGCTAAGTTTATGAATGTTCTATTCAGAAAAGGTTACATGCTGAACTACAAAGCAGGAAATTATAACCAACTGAGGAGTTTACTGAGTTCAGTGCAAATGGTATCAGTTGCTGAATGGGAAGAATATCAACAGTGCATGGAAAGTATTTAAAAATACTTAAATAATGAAATATGAGAATGTGTCCTGAGAGGTTGAAGAATAAATAGGGTAGGAGTCAAATGGATGTGTAATCTTATCAAGCAAGAGATTCGTAAGAAAAGGATGTTGTGGAAGGAATGATACTTGTGCATAAGGATGATGTCCATTATGAAAATTATAAGCAGCAGGCCAGAAGAGTCACAACTATTGTACGGAAAGCTGAGTATGAAAAGAACCTGGCTCTGCAAGCTAAAGATAATCCCAAAGAATTCTGTTGATATACTGCAAGTAAAAGAAAGAATGGATATGAAAGAATAACTACTAAATGTAGATGGTGGTGTGAGGGTGACAAATGCAGAAAGGTTTGAACTGAGTGCCTATTTTGCTAAAAGCTATCAACGTGGTGTATGCAACATTGAGTTCACTGCTACTTCTTCACTGGATGAAGAAACTCAGGCATATCAGTACGGGTGCTAAAAAAAGTGTTCAGCTGAACTGGTTATTCCTTGGACCTAGCTATATAATTTGAGTCTTAGAACAGGGAAGATTCCGCAGGAATGGAGAGAATGTATGGTAATCCCATTGCACAAGGGTGATGCAAAGACCGATATATCCAACTATCTACCAATCAGTATCTCAAGAGTGGTGGTGAAGATTTTGGAAAAATCGGTTAGGGCTCACATTCAGAATCTCTACTTTGCAATGAACAGCATGGGTTAAATAAGGGAAGGTCATGTTTTAGCAACATGTTTACATTCTATAGTAATTACCATTGAACTAGACAAAAGGGAATTGTACACCATGAGACTTTGGGGCTTTGTTAAAGCTTTTGCCAGAAAAGGGAGACTGTTGCATAAATTGGAGAATATGGGTTTGGATTATAAAATATTAGCGTGGATAAGAGGATGGGTTACTGACAGATATCAAAAAGTGGTATATTGTGAATGCGAGTCTGCCAGATTTAAGATAACCAATGGTGTAACACAAGGATCAGTCCTCGGTCCACTGTTATTTAATCTGTACATTAATGATACCGGGAAGGATTTGACAGGCGACATAGCTATTTGCTGATGACGCAAAGATAGCTAGGGTAATCAGGAATGCTAATGATATGCAGTACTTCCAAAATGATTTGAAGCTGGAATTGTGGGCATGGGAAAATGGATGTCAGTTCAATGCCAGTAAACGTCAAGTCATGCACTTTGGCGTAATTAGATAACCAATGTCGTATTATACTGGTAGAATTATGTTAGAAGAAACTGATCAGGCTAGAGATCTTGGAGTGTTAGTAGGTATGAAGTTGAAGTTCAGGGGGGGGCCCATGTAGCAAAGATTGCAAATATATTAATTGCAATTATCAAAAGATAATTGCAATGCTGAAAAGAAATGTAACATGGAAAGATAAGGATGCCATTTTGCCTCTTTACAAGGACTTGATAAGACATTACTTGGAATATTGTGAGCAGGTCTGGTCTCCTGATTTCCGTTGTGATTCTGATACAACAGAGGGACTGAAAAGGAGCATATTTAAAATGATATCAGGATTGTGGATTACTGATTATCAAGACAGATTGAAAATTTGTAGACTGCATATACTAGCAAACATGAGAAAGAGGGGGGAGTGATATGATTGAGACTTACAAACTTCTGAAAGAGTCATACATGATTTCATTTGACGTAATTTTTCATTTTATGGAGGGTGGAAAAAGGACAAGAGGGCATCCTTGGAAGCTGAGAATGAATGCCGCTAATGCAGCGAGGGCTAGATTTTTCTCTGATAGAGTGGAGCATGATTGGAATGGATTGCCATTAGATGCTGTGTGTGCAAGCAGTGTGAATGAATTCAAGAATAATAGCTGGTGCGTGTAGTATGTGACCTCCCTCCATGAGTCCCTGACTTCCTGGAGGTCTCTGTTAATAATAATAATAATATTTAATGTCAATTTCCCAGTATTTACGTTGTGTACTATAAGCAAATTTCAGTTTAGCAATCTTATAGAATAATTTTGAAAAACTAAAATGTAGAATAATTTTAATTTTCTTAGACGCGCGCCTGATGCAATATAACTACATATATTGAAGTATTATCACTTTCGCAAACATTGCTACAAGGACTGAGATGATTCACCATTACTACAACTATTACATTTAACAGATTATGGTGATGATGATAATGATACTACTACTACTATTACTACTGAAAAAGAAAGAAAGAAACAAACAAACAAAAAATACTTCCGTTCTTTAAAGTTGCCGTCCACTTGACAAGGTACGAATTTTAAGACAGACACAATTTCATACAATGAAAGCATTTGGAAGAACCGCGAGATTGTACCCTTCGGTTCAAAAAAAAAAAAAAAAACACCTGAATTCAATTCTCTCCATCGAGAGGAATTTTTTTTTTTTTTTTCAACGTAGCCAACCTCATACGCAGGTCTTGTCACCCGGAAATTCAGCTTTTTCATTAGCATACCGAAATCGGCAAGAGAACATGTACAAGTAACAGGCAAAAAGACTATTAATGGGCATATGGTGTAGTGTATAGATGAAGAATTAATTAATGTAGATGGTCAGCTATGCGATTTAGAGTGTCCTCCCGTAAAGAGGTCTTGAGGTATCAATTAATAATAATAATATCATCTTAAGTCATATTAGAAAAATGCATGTACTATTGAGGAAGTAAAATTACCCTCGTACAGTACATAATACATATACTGTACCATAGGCTTGTCATATTTTCTGAATAACTAAACAGGCGAAACAGTCAAATTTATCACTAATTACCTATTTCGGAAAGTTCTGTTCTGAATACAAAACACAATTTATATTCACGCACAGGCTATTTTCAACGTAGTCATCGTGACGATTAAGGCATTTGTCATAGCATGCTAACAATGGACTGATGGCAGCAGTAGAATTCCGGACCTTGTGTCCTAAGTCATTATTAAACATTTCGTTGAAATATAAAATTTGTTTCAAACATGTGACCATCAAGATGTTTTCCTTTTTTTTTTCTTTAAAGGACTTACTTATTTTTTTTTAAAGGACTTACTTACTCCTAAAAACACTCTACTTACATGAACCAGAGATCAACTCACCTGATGAGCGTTTTGTGATAAAGATTACGGAGAATGATGAAGTCTGAGAATTGCTAACTGGATCTTTGCTGACCATGCATGCTGATGTTACGTCTGCCCAATGGCAAGATTTTTGGGCAAATCTGGATGGGAGCATTACAATTCTCAGCTGGTAGTGATAAGGCTTCTTTTAACAATTCACTGTAATCATTGTCACAAAGCGCTAATCAACTAATTCCAGAGTTAGCTGAGCATTTGTGCATATAGTTTTTTTTTTTTTTATCAGAAAGAAGCTCGGGTTTTTTAAACTATCACATTAGCAGAACATTACATGAGAATATGACATCAATTATTTGCCATCTTCTCATGTGTTTCTTGTCTAGAAAACTGCAAAATGCTCAACAGCAATAGGTGAAGATCGGCTGCCCACTAATTTCCAATAAAGTTGGGTGTAAAAGAATATCCTGGTTGAGAAATAAAAAAGGTGTTCGACGATTTATTCATTTTTAGTTTTCATTTGAATTTTGAATGCTTCTTACCGATTCCAATGAAGATGCATGGATAATTTACTCTTAAAACAAGAGCTCCAATTTATCTATTTCTGCTTCCAGTCCAACATTTGTTTTTTCTCTTTCATTTCTTACACGTTGGTTCTTAATAACTTTGGTTTTTATGCAGTTCCTAAAAGAGAGAGATATTTGGGGGTAAGGGGGAATAGGAAGAAACTCCATAGTTACGGCACCGTGCTAAAATTACGAGTAATCTCCTCATTTTACGAAGTGCAACGAAGGAACTTCTCATTCGATCATATGACCTCTAAACACACACACACAAAAGGACAAATATATATATATATATATATATACATACATACATACATACATACATACATACATACATACACTGTTATCTTTGAACTCTTTAGAATAAAACCAGGTAACTGGATAACTGTAAAGTTAAATTAATGCTTTTTTAAAATTGCGAATCCTTCCCGAGAAAGGATATAAACCCACATACCATTAGTACTGTGTATGGCCAAAGAATTAGATAATCTGTCGAACCATACTCTGAATACTAACATAAAACCTTTTAAAGTCTCTTCACGTCTTCAATAAGTAGGAAAGTTCTCCCCCCCCCCCCCCCACACACACCAGGTGATGAAATTCATCTACCATTTAGGAATTCACAAACATCCATGCCCCCGGTGGGACTTAAACGTAGCGTCTACTGGTCGTAGGTCGTACTATATGCACTCGGCCAACCAAGCTGGCACTTAACTAATGTCAACAAGTAATCCAACATTTCACCCCTTAATCCCCGTATTATCGAGGACATATTTTTAAATTCTACAGTTAAAAAAAAAAAAAAAAAATATATATATATATATATATATATAATACAGTGTCCATAATAGAACGAGCCTGCTGTTAAAACTTGGGCTATGCAGCAGTGGTCCGATCATCCCTATCATTCAGCTGAAAACTCGTACTCCTTCTCATTCAAAAAAACATTTGGGAATAATAACGTAAAACGCAATAAGAGTATAAACTGAAAAAAAAATTATATTACTGTTACCAAGGGTACGTGTGAGAAACGCTTCTAAATAAATATGGATACCTAAGGAAATATTCTAAACAACCACGAGAGAGCTGTATTCTTAGAAAATACTTCCTGCTATATTATCTTAAGAGAGTCTTCTACCGTTGGCTTCGAGCCCTTATCCAACCTTGAATGTTTCATATCTCCTGCCTTCTATGCATCTAGAATGTTTTTTTATAATTTAAGGCCACTGTGCGCCGTCCATTAAAGTTGGCCTATTCAGTACTCAAGGAACCAATTCTACACTACACGATGCTCTTCTCATTATTATTATTATCTCCGACTACCTAGCCATGCTACTCAAAAATGAACGGCTCCATCTAGGAATCGTCATCATCTGCTGATATGGTCCAGGGAGTTTATTACCCAGACTGCTTCCTCCGTTAATGTGGTGGCTGTTAAACACTCAGCCTTAGAACGGGAAGTGCGAGGGAGGCGGAACCAGAAGATATAGAGGAAAGGCTGCCGCCGATTAACGTTTATCGATCCACTCCGCCCAGTTATTGCAATGTCATCGGGTTGCTGCTCATTTACTGCAGACCTGAGCGCGAGGGAAAAGCGCACGCTCCCTCAAAAGTTCCTGAATGCTGACACGCAACAATGCTATTTTCCAGATAGCACGTGGCTTCTCATGTTACATTAAGCGGCATGGATTGCGACATGTGCGTGCTCACCTGGGATGGCGTTTTACCTACACACAACGGGAATGCGTGTGCAGGGTTAGCAATAAGATTTGTAAAGTGCCTGTCCTGTCTCATTAAGGGGTTGGGAACGTAATTCGCAATGCACTTCTTCCCCCCCCCCCAAAGATTGTCTTTAAAAATCTGTTATTATGCTGCACTTACGTTCTAACCATATGCGCTGTCATAATATGAAAATATATTTTTCGTTGTGGATGTTTGCTAGGTGGTACAATGGAGTGCACAGTCACCGGTATGAAGCTGTCGGCAGTAACTGCAATTCGTCTTTCCTTTTTTGTCCTCTTTGAATATTTCCAATTTGAAATTTTCCAATTTGTCCTCTTTAATATGTTTACTACTAACACATTTCATTTAACTGATCGCAACCGATTTTCATTTTTAAAAGAACTGTTTGAAAAACTAGTGTTCTAAAGTAACAAAACGCTTGAAAGCCACCACTCTCCAACCTTTTATGTTCCATCATCTCTTCAGCATTCAGATAAATTAATTATTTGCAGTATCATATGTTTTGTTGTCTTAAGTATAATATTGCAAACTGGGGAAAAACTTACTTATCACTGTCCCAAACAATAATATTTGCAAACTTGGTGTTTGTAATAAGAAAGTGTGAGCTTTACAGAATCCTCAAAAAGGAAAAAGTGAACATTTTTGCCGAATATTAGGATTGTTTTCGATATTATTTGGAGTTAAAATTGCCCATAATGATGTTTAAAAATTGTTCTCAATCGTCAAATATCGATTTCATTAATATGACATCGGTGAATGAGTTCAAAGCAAAATTTGAAAAAGCACTGTACAGGTATTGATGGTTGGTGGGTGATGTAGCGGACCTCCCGCGATGAGTCTATGGACTCCACAGAGATGTCCATATTCAACACAACAACAATAATGATAATAATAATACATCCTTCCTTATTCTAATATCTACGTTTATATTTAGTTTGCTACCTTCACTAAAAATTATGCCTAATTAGCAAAAATATGGATCTATTATTGATTCACTGAGAATAGAGTAGTCTTTTATTTTCTCATTTAAAAAAATGCAAATTTTCATGCTAAATCTGTCATAGGAATTGCTTAATTGAATTAAAGAATCTTGATAATTGGAAGTATCTTATATGTCTATGTAACATATCAGACCTCCATTACGTTAATAACCATCTAAAAGCTATTTGCAACAATCAACACCTTACTGGCATATGGCAAATGATTTTTGTAGGGCCCCAACTATAATAATGTTATAATTTTTAAAAGCTTAGTAGAGTATTTTCTATATTTTTCTAGTATAGTTAACTTCCTGGAGAGATGACATCTTTAATGGTTAGCGAAACATGTTGAAGTTTTATTTCTATTATATATATGAGTGAAAAGCCCAACATTTTGAAGTTATTCATACTTTTCAAATAAAAATAAATAAATAACCATGCATTCCTCTAGATATGTATAGTCTTGATAGGAGATGAAAGGGGGAAAATATTTTTAAAAAGATGGGGAAACATTTTCATCATTCCAAATTTCTTAAAAATAAAGGTAAATATACACTCTCCTAAAGCCAGATGGATTTATGATAGAGCAAGTTTTGCTTACTATGTGCTCAAATTTGAGTACTTATATTTGACTAAAAAAAGCTCACTAATTTATAGTATAGTACTTGGCTAATTTACTATCTTCAAATTTAAGGAATCTCATTGATAATATGCATTTCAGAAAAACCTGCAACACCGGCTGATGCTGCAAGATCGATGTTCAAAACTCTTATCAGCTAACCAGCTGTGGTATGGAAAGACTTCTTTACCAAAAGATACAGTAGCATATTTTAGTAAAGAAGCCACAATCAATCAAAGTAGCAAAATGCATCGGATCCTATCACGAATGAAGAACAGTGGCAGATGATCACACCACTTCCACTCATGTCTCCTAAAAATAAACAACTACACAGGTACATGGAGCACAGGAACATCCACACCTGAAGAAAAGTTTGGTTAGAATTATTGGAGTTACGGCCAAAATTATGACTATGATGGTCAATGTATTATGTATGTTATTTTGGCGTGTGATCTTTGGCCAATTTGTCTGTTTTGAGGAATGAAAAACTCTATAACCTCCATATGAGACCAGCTAATTCAATTTTAGATAAAGGGTTCTTATAAACGGTTCATAAAGTTCTAAGATTCAAAAATATGGATCTATTTTTTTTTACCTGAAGAGCAAATGTCGCATTGCCCTTAAGACTATGCTCGAAAAGAGGAAACAGGTCGTCTAGCCGGATGAATCCTAGTTTCAGTGGTTCGGCGCCAACGGAAGGGCTAGTAACTAGGTATATCGATCTGATGGAAAATGAGAATATGGCTCCATTTTTTGGAGAGGGGGATAGGTAGGAAAAGCATATTACATACATACATATATATATTATATCTTTCGCATGTCTCTCACCTCAGCAATTCCTTCGAGAAAAAGAAAATGATTCGTAAAATTTGAAAAGTGAAAGATTATGAGGTCAGTATTATGAGCAAAAGATTGTTCTAGCTGAAAACGGAAGATAATTTGTGAATAAAAAAATGAAATCAAGAAAGAAAGAAATGAATGAAATTACAAAAACAATAATACTGCGTCTTTAGCCTAGTTATAGAAGATAAGAACGTTCCATTTAAAAAAAAATGCAGGATTTTTAATAGCCATTATTCTTAGTTGGTTGAAACGATCTTTTAAAGTTTTGGATAGGTCGTGCACACTTGCTATATTTTAACAGCAAGAGGGCTCTTCCTTTAGCTAAAATGCTATGAGGTGATGGCCTCCATATTAATATGCCTGTGATGTGTACCCACTGATTTTACCTTCTCTGTTTTTTTTTTTTTTTTTTTTTTTTTTTTTTGGTATTTCAATAAAGCAAGGGGAACTAACTAGTCTGTTAAAATTTTCAATACAAACGTACTTTACTTACTGACAAAATAACTTTTATTTCCGCCAATCAACTTGATATTTCTTTAAAAGAGAAAGAAAGAGAACTACGTAATTCGCCGAACAAACGGTGAAATAATTAAGAGACACGGTGCTAAAATTGAAAGACTACTTATTTATCGTATTTGTGATTTTATATTCATCTGCAATTATGTAGTTCAGATAAAATGATTTACATAAACTAAGAAATTTTTGTTATCAGCTTCCAAGAATGGTTTTATCCGTCCACAGTGATTCGCTGTGGAATGGAGGCAATACATTTTTTGCATGCAATACACTACAGAAAGGGCTGTCCACAACACGGATTTGCTGCATAACGAAAGCATACGAAAAATTAAATAACTATATTAATAAAGTTGATGTATTTATTTTAAAAAAATATCTTTCTCTAAGCAATGTTACAACAGGTCTACTAGTTCACTTCAGCACTGGATTTCAGACACGTGAACAACTACTTACTTCCTAGTAATTAAAATACATGATGTAAGTTAAGCGGTTGTTTAACTGCTTAGCTTAATAGATTCTGAATAACGAGACTTTTACTTGAAATAAAATTAGTACAGAAAAAGTTAGAATGCATACATGAAATAGACCTCATCATTCATTATATATCATTTATTATCTTCCAAAATTCTCTGAAATAGAAATTATAATAGAAATATACAAGACATAGTATTACCGTCTCTCTCTCTCTGAAAAAAAAAAAAAGAAATTGAAATAATTTATTTGGCATCCAAGTTACAGATGTCACTAATTTTATTAACACTTGTAAATAGCTGTATAATAAACAACCCTAATTGGTAAAGCGTACAATACTGAAAATTACAAAAATCAAATTCAAGAAGTAATATTGTCAACTGAATTGCACTTCTATACGTTTAATAAAAACTATTATTTTCAAAACAGCAGGAATTAAGAAAATAGTTATCAAATTATAAGAGAATGATTGCTAAAAATCTCGTTTATTCTGAATTTGTTAACAGTCTGGATGATGAAAACACAAATATACTAGTAAATCCTAACTATAAAAAGCAAGAAAAAGGAGAAAAAGACGAAAAAGAAGATCTATGAAGAATATAAAAGAAATAAATTCTAGTCGTTTAAATTAATAATAATTATTATTATTATAACGCGAAAATTAAAATTAAGCGAGAAAGACGTAAAACGAAACATTATATCACATCAAGTGAACGAAAAAATAAAAATAAAACTGGTTTAGTGTGATAATAATGGTACATATCAAAATAAGATGAGCTGTCAATGAGCCTTAACAGGTGAATCAAGTTGCAAAATAAGTAAGATGTTATGAATATCATGTCTATATTAGGAACGCAAGTCATGAGCATTATTGAATATTATGAATACTGCATATCAGAAGTGTGTAATGCAAATACGTAACTCAGTGGTTTGTTTTATTTTATTTATTTTTATTTTTATTTATTTATTTATTTTTATTTTTATTTATTTATTTATTTTGTTGTCGAATTTAATGTTTAGGACAAATAACCAACTTACTCATTCATAACACCGTTTTCGAATTACAAATTACAAATACTTCTCAAAATATACATTGCAAAAGTGAAAAAAAAAAATCGATGGGATACCTTAAAATAGGAGTGTAGGGGACCTGCTCGTATAATGTAGACACACCCTCTAAGGTTCACAGGGTATAAAAGGTTAATCCTCTGAGGTTGTCAATCCTGAGTGATGGGCAATATTTAATGCTGTTTACACTTCTCAGTTTAAATTTTTACATCTATTACTGATAACTAGAAAATACTGGAGTAACAAATAACAATATATATGCTCTATATCAGGTCTTCTCAACCTTTTCCAGTGGCGTACCACTATATTTAATTCAAGATATTAGATGTACCAGTAAGCAAATCTGTTTTCGTACAACTCGGCAGTGGCTCTCGTACCACCAGTGGTACGCGTACCATAGGTTGAGAATCCCTGCTCTATATAATACATAAAAGACAAGGATGAATTAAGAATAAATTGGCATCTAAATATATTACATATATGTATTATATTAAGCACAAATAACAATGTATAGAGTCATTCCGACACCCGTGTTATAACTGAATCCATCATGGTTCTCAAGCAAGAGTATTATACGTGAGAGGGAGAACCATAACGTGTAATCAGCTGTATAATACATTCCAGGAAGTATCAGACACTTCTCTTTCCTTGAGTCTTATTATGGTTGTTCCTGGTAAACAGCTTTTACACATTTATTCCGCACTTAAAGCAACTGCTAACGTGAGCACACATTTTTCATTTCACCTTTCTTAATATCTCTTTTAATAAATCTAAAATATCTCCAATATGTGTCTTTCTCAAGCAGCGATATGCTGTATATACAATACCGCACCCCGTGGTGCCATCTAGTGTTGTATGTAAAAATCACTCAAATATCATGTCCATATTTAACATGCTATTCCACTTAACTAGAAAATTTGAGTATATTGAAGAGATATGTATTCAGAGATTTGATAAACTGTTATGTCTAAAGATGACCGCTCGTCCAGTAATGTTATAAACAAGTTCTATATTCAGGACCAGTTCGGAGCAGCAAATACTGCAAGACGCTTTTACAGGTCATAACTTATATGACTTCTAAAAAGGACTTAAAAATATATTCCGAAAAAAAAAAAAGATAGGAAATAAACTGTTAGATAACATTTATACGAATAAAGTTAAAGCTATGTTTATACTTTCTTATGGACACCAATACTACTAATCAGAATCACAACAAAATCATTAGTATAAGCAGAAGTAGGGCAAGTCCTGTTCCCTAATAAAATTGGATTAAGGTTTAAAATCACGTTCCAGCAAGTTAATATATATAATGATCTCTCAATGATCGTTTGACGTTTGAAATAACAGTACACACTATAAAATATGAAACTCAGTATATAGACAATTTACAGAAAGGATCAATGTAGGAATTAATTTTGAGTAAGAAACCAGAAATTTTTAAAAGTGGTTGCATCGTGTTTTCACGAAAACGGCTCTCTCTCAATTTCAGTCTCCCTATTAATGGGCGGGGCTTGGAAATGAGACAACTTCTTAAGTCTAACACTGAACAGTTGTTTCATTACCAAGCCCCGCCGTTAGTAATGATCCTAGTGTTAGTCTGGAGACTGGGAACGAGTTCAAAAAGCGTTACCATCAATGACAGATCGGAATGATCCATAACTAATTTCATAAAAAAAAAAAAATGATTCCATTAACTCAGACTAGCTTCTGTGAACATTCGGATGTCAATGCTAAAGAGTAAGCTAAACAAACCCACAGCAAGGCATGATGAATGACCACTTCATTAGGTCTTCGCTACTTCCCAAGCACTATCCAATGTGATGGTGGTCACGACGAGAATTTAGTTTTTTTATGTACAGAGAGAGAGAGAGAGAGAGAGAGTCTCACTGAGCTGCCATCATTGTCTCTAAGTTTATAAGTCTCTTCACAGACCAAGCTAAACTCAGAATACTTGCATTAACTAATATTGAAAATTATGCGACTCGTAAGTTCGTCTGAGGAACAGAAACTTTTTCAAGAGTCTTAAAATGCTCTATCTTGGTGATTAACAAACTTTCAGAAATCTCTTTCTGAAATAACTTCTCCTATATGAAGAAATGGATATTTTATTCTTCTAAACAGCTTAATCACCAAGATTAAAATTACCAAGAAACCTTGTTAACCTTTTTTTTTTTTTAATACGATTTCGATTTCCATTTGATGCCAAACTTATAAGCTTAATAACACCTTCAACATGAGTATTCTACAAGTATTCTGACTTCTTGGAACAAGTCCAAATAGTGTTGTCAGATCCCTAATTAAATATATTAATAAAATATAGAATTTATTTACACTGAGTTTATTTGGCTGTAACAATATAAAAATGTAAACCGACTAGTTTCGCCACAGCTACGTGTAGCTTCTAGGTTAGGATGAAATATTGAGAAGTCAGAACTGCCTGTGGTGAAACTAGTTTTTCATTTTTATATCATTACGGCCAAATAAACCCAATGTATTTCTCTTTACAATTGATTTTTACCGGTCTGAAGTCTACATATTCAAAATTGGTAAACTGTGAACAGTACCTTCAAATATATATTTCAAATAGTATTTCCAGTAGTGCAATACCAAATAGCTCATCCTGAATTTCATGTCTTTTAAACGTTTACCGTAATGCCATTCCTTTCAGAAGCCTCTTGAAGCTTCTGAAAGTAATATATTATAATCAGTCGAGGCCCAAATCATCAGAGCCTGTGTAGCTCAGTGGAAGTGGTGGTTGCATTGCAACCAAAGAGAGTGTCGTTGGTTCGATTCTACTTGCCAACTAGAGGAACTTTCACTAAGCCTTTTTTAGACCGTCTCCCGAATTAGTCGATCTCTGGCAAGGGAAAGGGTTTTCTCCCGGAAAATCGAGTTTTTCGTCCCGTAAACTCAAGAAAATCGACCGTAGAACCCATACTATTTCAGACATTAAAAATCTTGTGTTAGGGTTAGGGACCATGACATGGCGGCACTTGTTAGCCATCTCTTCACTGCTTGTCACTTAAATTAGTGATAGCCTTCGACCAGCTATCTCTGATTTGCTACTGACGGAGACTGAGTTACCAATTTTGAATATGAATATGCCAACTCAGTCTTCAAAAGTTAGATAGGGCTAAAAAAAAAGGCTTCGCCTATTCCTTATAAGGGAATGAAAGGCGATAGCTGATAGTCCAAATCAGCCTGTGCTACAAGACATTCTTGAATATTGTGATTATCCTGCTGTATTTCTGTTACTGTAAAGTGATTCATGATTTTAATATAGTTGTCACAACGTAATCAACTAAAGGTGAGTCAATTGGTCTCCTATGAGATAACAGAGTTTTACCTCTGGTATATCCTGTTTTTCGTTCCGCATAACATGTAAACCAGCCATAGAGCACAGGCAATTTACACACATAATACACTATAGACTGACATCATAACTCTAGTTCTGCTGACGTAGTCTGGACATGTAACAGTCACCATTTTGGTCACTGGCTTCTACATTCTCTCCAACACATCTACGTGCACAAGAAGACCAGGCAATCCTCTCACAGTAATCCAGATGTGGCCGTATCAAAGAAGATGGATCATAACTTCCTTATCTTTATCTTCTAGTGTGTTTTTTGTTGCATGCGTTAGCAAGACTTAAGAGAATTGGCTTTGCCTGAGACCACACTATTTAAGAAGCATCTCAGCTCTGGCAGAAGAACAAGAGAAAAAAGAGATCAAAATAATTCGTTGCAATAAGGGAGACTCTAAGACGGTTGGTTGGTTTAAAGGATGTACTACAGAATAATTGGCAAATAGCAATAGGACCTTTAAACTTCAACTCGTATTCACCATCACCTCCAAATGAAGCTGATGACATGGACTAAAATTGCCTGGTGCAAATATCAAAGAGAAGTATATATGACAGAGTAGAATCTAAGAGAAGGCAGAAAGTCAGTGTGTACAACAGAACTCTGTATCGTTCTGAACTGAATTTTGCAGTACAGTCACATTAATATAATACACAACTCGTAATCTTTTCAGTTCCAAACGCATAATTTCACACTTTTGTCATATTGAAACAGAAGCGATTGTTCTT
The DNA here is from genome assembly GCF_054136105.1 of Typopeltis vanoorti. NCBI lineage: Eukaryota > Metazoa > Arthropoda > Arachnida > Uropygi > Thelyphonidae > Typopeltis > Typopeltis vanoorti. The sequence goes on from NC_143554.1 coordinate 93,505,268, forward strand.
TGCATAAAAGGCAGTGTATTTAATTAATACTGCAGCATCTACATAACTTTTATTATTATCCTCCCAAGTTTTGCTCATTTACGCATAACTGGAAATTCTCCCTTTTAATTTGTATATTATTTAATATACAAATTAAAAGGCAACGGCCGAAGTACACAGACCTGTGGCATACCACTGGCCTCCTGCCTTCTCTTGGATTCTACTCCATCATATTATTCATTCATGTCTACACCAACATCAGCCACCTTATTGACGTTGCCCGCTTCTTATCCATCCTATCTGCTCCATTTACGAAATCGAGTCCTTGCATGAGATAACCTATCAAATATCTCAGCAGAGTCCAGCACTATCACCTTGTTGCATTTCTTTTATCCCACGCAACTGTAACTTTATTATGCAAATTACTAAGGCAAAACTTATCCTTCACAAAGCTGTTCACCAGCCATTAATGAATTCTGCCGTTAACTACTCCTGAGATACTGACCTGTCTGTAATGTATCTCATCTGTCCTGGACAAGAGAGAGGAATGAAATTTTAACCTATCTGTCCGAGCCATATATACCCAAGTAGATGTTATCGGACTCGTACTAACTGCATGACGTTGTTCAATTTTTACAAAAATTCATTATCGCATTGCTTAAATTTTTGTACATAACATATTATTTAGTAATTTATTTCTTTATAACTATTTATTAATACCCTGAGTACTGCTATAACCTTGGACATGGCACAGTATGATCTTTACTTCTTTCGCCAATAAATCATAAACCAACCAACCAACCGTCTTGGGGTCTCTTTTATTGTAATGAATGAATCTGATATCTTGTTTTCTCTTGTGCTTCTGCCAAAGCTAAGATGAGACATAATAGTGTGGTTTGAACAAAGCCAGTTCTTTTGAATCTCGCTAACCCACAAGCTTATATCCAATCTAATCCCACAGCAGAATAATGCACTGAGATTTTGTAATATCCTAAGCACTCAATTCATCTACTTCATTCCTACATCGGTCCATGCTATATCTGTTGCCACAAAACTCCATCTGAATGACATAGACTCGAAGAGCGATCATGATCACTAGGCAATTTAACTGTTCGTTCTGCATGTACCACCTCACTACCAGTTGCGTTCATTAAAGTCATCCTGTCATAATCGTTCTTCTTTCACTCGCCACTATAACGAAAGAACTCATCGGGATTTCCTTTGGTGATCGGCTAATTTCCTTTCATAATCTAATTCTTCCTTCCTTACCATGCTGGTTATTCTACTTGCTAAACTTTGCACTGCTCATGGTCTTGGTGATCACCGTTTTCCTTTTCTTTATATTCTCTCCAGAACTTTCTTTTTCTGCAACCTCTGCTTAAGAATACTATTTATCCATGTAACTCGTACCTGATTTATCTTCCTCAATCTAGATATACAGTCTGACACTGGTTTCTTCAAACCTTCATGACCATTTCCCCTGCACTAATAATATGCTTCTCTTGAAGCTTCGTATGCCATAATAATGTTGCAAGCTATCTCATAAGTTTATCGTTAATTATTTGCTCTGCAGTTCTACGTATATACTCCTTAACTGAAAATTCCACATGCTTAGTTCAGACATTATAACTTAATAATTGATTCAAGCGTAACATCATAAAATAATGAGTGGAGACATTTTCACTGTTATCAATTGATTATTTATCCATTTGAATTGGATACTGCCAACAATTCTCAGTGCTACTTCATTTTAGAATAGCGATCATAATGCCCAAGCCTGTGCAGTAGAAATGACGTTTGCATCCATTTAAGGTTTAGAAAAATTTCCTGTAGTCAGCAAGAATCGAACTGGGAGCGTCTTTCTTCAGGCTAAACTACTTGAACAAAGACGCTCTTTAAGTTCGATTCTCGCTGACGACAGGAAATTTTTGTACACTTTTCTACTACATGTTTCCGAGTTTGGTCTGAGTTTCTGGAAGGAAAAAACTGAGTTTTTTCTTCCAGAAACTCAGTTTTTTCCTCGCAACTCATGAAGATCGGCAGAAGAATCTATACTATTTTAGGCAATAATGTATTGTACTAGTGACTATGATGTGGCTGCACCTGTCTGCTTCTCTTTACCGGATACCGTTTATAATTAGTGATAGCCATACCTCCGATTAGCTATGGTGGAAAATGACTGCCGCTCAGTCTCCAAAAGTTAGACAGGGCTAAAACGATCTCTCCTACTCCCTATAGGGAGTAGGAGATGTCGCTAACGCATTTTATTCCCTATAAAAGGCGTTAGCGGATTTATTTATTTTATTATATTTTTTACAACATTGTGCAGGGTCATTCTTTCAAAAATACGTTTATGCATTTTGAGAACTGATTGCTTTGGAACTTAGAAAATATGTGTTGCTACACCTTGGGCAACCCATTCCTCTCTCACTAACGACATCATTCCTCTCACTAACAAAAAATATCAACTTCACAGAACTATTATTCAACTGCCAACGATGACTTCATGTTCTTTCCCCTTATGTCACATATTGAAAATTTCTCCTGCATTAGAAGATTATATGTTTTATATCACATTCCCGCTATTCCGTCTATCAACTTTTCTTTTTTTTTTTTTTTTTTTGTAATATTCCACAAAGCTTCAATCTATCATCACACGAAGCAGTCCACAGACCTAAACTATATTGTTGGTCCGGCCTCCGTATACCTAAGAAATCCAGGCAACAAACCACATCTGAGCATAGCGGTCTGCGGACGTATCAAAGACTTATCCTTCCCGTGCGTAGACCGTGCAGGCTATCAAAACCAGATGCGACGGAATAATTTAGTTACTCCTTATTCGCGTAGTATCCTATGTCTGTAAATTGCATGTGTTCTGGCTGGTTTTTTGCTTTGCGGAATGAAAAAAAAACGAAATTTCTGGCAGGGAAATCCACCGCCTCCGTATGAGACTGGCTTACTCACCTTCAACTGAAAAGTTCTAATGAAGGTTTTTCGCCCTAGACAGGATTCGAACCCAGATCTTTACAACTAAAGAGCACTTTGAAAACCAACTGAGCTACTGTCTCTGAAAGACTTATAAAGGGAGATATTGACTTCTTTGTCCCTGCTAATCAAAATTTTTCAGCATCAAAGTGATCCACCATGTTTACCAATTTTTGCAGTATGTCTGGCTTAATCTTAACCTCTGGCTTAATAAATTTCCAGAAGTGAAATCCCTAACAGTATAATATACAGATTGAAACCTTTTCAATCCAAAGTGAATAACTTGACATTTTGCTACACGGAAAAGAAAAACCATTAGCCTTTGCCGACAATGTCAGCTTATTCAAGTTATCCTGAAGGATCTGTCTTTATTTATTTTTTTATTATCATCCTCTCCAACTTAGCATTATCAGCAAACAACTGAATGTCAGTAAAGAGATTAAACAGCAATGGTTCAAGAACAGAGCCTTGCACATTTTATTTGCAAATAAGTATTTTTACTGCACATAAAATACTTATTGCAAATAAATAAGTATTTTATTGCAATTGCTATTAATAACTGTATTACTAGAAAACGTGAAATTAAAATATTCAATAATTTGCTGTTATTATCTGAGTTTGCCTCTGACAAGGTTTTCAAATTTTAAACGTTTGACCTTTTAAATTGGTATTCATGCAAATTTCATTCCTGATGCAAAACAGTTCTCTATTTAGTAAATCTTACTGCATTGTCTTTACTTAGACAGAAGACAATGCAGTTAAGATTACTTAAAAAGTTGGTGGTATCCGTATTCAAATATTACTTCCGAAAGTCAACAGTAGCCTACACAATCAAAACCTGTCTGTTACTCCTGTACAACACACGAATAGGCAGACACACAAAGGGTCTCACTAATATTTCAAAATAACGACAGGCTGAAGTACTCGACTGTATTATTAAATAAGTGAATCTAGTGTAGCTTACAGAGTAACCTGGTATCTAGAGGAATGATAACCTTAACGGAAAACTCAATGAAAAGTAAAATTAAATGCAATTTTTATAGAATTATAGAATTATATTATAATATAGAATTCTATAGAAATTGAAATCCCGTCTAAAACATGTAGAACTTTTACAACGGCTTTTCAACTGTTACGTAGTCTCGCATGGAGACACCGTTTTTCCCTTCCCTCCCTCCCGGAAACTCGAATTTTTCATACAGCAAACCCGCCAGAATACATGTCTTTAATAGACATAATACACTGACCTCATACCTTTGTTGCTGATTTTAATTCTCGAAAAGAAATTTTAATATTCTTTCAAATGTATCTGCACAATGGCGCACCCAGAGGTGGGGGTTCAAGGTTCCCTAGCACCCCCAAAGAAAAAGGAAAAAAAAAAAAACGCTAGAAAAATTTCAAAAAATCTTTTCCTAATTAAAATTCTTTTTTTTTTGTTTATGTCGTGTCTTCTATTTCTATACTACTTATGAATTAGCGATCATTGCAGATGCTCAGTCATAGGTCGTATGCGATGCGTAGTGTGTATTCTCAAATCATTCACTCAACTCGCCCCATCCCCTAAGTTTTAATGATTTAATTCTGAGTATCCACTGTATCCGCAAATAATTTGTTGTCTGTTTACAGATTAAAGCTAATGACGATAACTAATGTTGATAAAATTAAAACATTATATATATATATATATAATGTATGTATGTAAATCATGGATTTCAGAGGAAATCTGATTAATTGATCGAATTGAGAAATGAGATTTATTTTCATAGAACCTTTACATTAAAAATGCTGATAAATATAAAATAAGTATTTTTTATGAAGTGCTTTAAACTAAAAACTAATTTTGAAAGGTGTTTCCTCGATAAAAGATTTCTATTACTTTCTGAAGAGTTAAAAACTCGTAGTGAAGGAATTAAACCGTATAATTGAATTTTATTCATTTTACAAACCAACTCCTCTCCAGAATAAAGGTTTATAAGTTGAATAAGAAAAAAATTACTACCAAGATTTACAGTTAGGAATAAATTTAGCAGCAATGCATGTGTGCGAGCGAGTACAAGAGACAAGACACGTACTTACACACCAATGTGTAAGCGAGTGATTCTTGTATAAATTAGGCTTAGTCAAAAAAAAAAAAAAAAATGCTAAAATGCAAATATTCTCCATTAATCTACAAACTTGACGTTATTAATAAACTTACCGTTATTATGCGTAATGGTTTCTTCTGAATGGCTAGTAACAATAACATACAATACTTACAATAGTTTGCAAAACAAAGAATTGGATGCACCACAAAAATGAAATAACATCCGATAAATATTATGAAAGCAAACAGTCCACCTAGTGGAAGAAAAAGTTATTATTTTTATTAAATTTTAAATTAAAATAATTTTAATCAGCCAATAAACATAATATTATCAATTAACTTTCTATATGTGATACAAAAATGAACTCTAAGCTATTTTATTTATTTTGGATATAATGCCCGTGGACTGAGATGACCTTGATAATGTTTACGAACATGACATCACATGTTTACAAATATACGACGCACGGAAACAGGAAAGTAGTCTTACTAATAAATAATTTGCATTTCAGTATAATAAATTTCAATCTACATATAAACTGTCAGCCCCCTCTGTCTCCAAAAGTTAGCGCTAAAACTGCCTCGCCTACTCACTATAAGGGAATAAAAGGAGTAACCGTTTTGTTTTTTTTAATAGCAATTTTGATTGAGAAATAATTTCGCATACAAAAATAAATAAATAACTAAGAAAATAAATAAATAATAGGCAATAAAATAAAATAATAAAATAAAGGAGGAAACGCTTAGCCATATTCATAAATAAAAACTCTTCCCTAAATATACTTTATTTATGAAATAACCAATAGCGTGTTCAGTGAAGAAGCACATTATATCAGAAAAAAATAAAAATAAAAAGTTAGTAAAATATTAGAAAAAATTAAGTCTATTCAATTTTGGGGTGGAAATTTCAATCTTTTAAAAAGTTTGAAGAGTATTATGATTATTCTAATCATCATTCAAGCAATAAAAAGAGCTCTGCTTAAATATATTTGTTTATTAAGCAAATATAGCAAATACTACAGACCATAGAATCATATTTTTCTATTGCTCCAACTAGGACCAGCCTTCGCTCTTTGGGCCTTGCCTGTGAAAATTGCTTATACATATCCATATGTTGAAACATTGATTTGGATTCCTATTGCCTTAAAGTAATAATACACAGTCTCAGGATAATACTAAAAATAAATAAATAAATATTTTTTATTTATTAAACAAAGTACTTTTTAAATTGATTATTATGAGTGATTTGTTTATTTTCAAAATGAATGTTGGTGTTTGGAAGTGGACGAATGGCATTGAATGTTATCAGATAGTTTTTTGTTGTTGTTGTTTGGGGTTGACCCAAAATAAGAGGGAGAAAAAGACCTAACTTCAATTTTTTTCAGAAAAAATGTGCAATATTTAACTTGATTTTTATTGTTTATCTTAATTATGCAATACGGCAAAGATTAGCATTTTTCCATTTCCTTCAAAACGATAAGTATTTACCTCACTAGTGAAGAAGAAAAGCATGAGAATAAGGCATGAGATACTGAGTCACTTTAGTGACTTACATGATAGCGAACAGGAGAATAAACTCGGCGACTATACTCGCGCAACGGTACAGGTAACTTGAATTCATTCTTTCAGCTTATCCATACCACGAGCGAGACGTTTGACCCTTCTGACCTTCCTGGTTATAAGAAGAATTGACCACCCGGATCTTGGTGAGATTAATGAACGGGATGACACGCATAATCGCTCCACCATTAACTTTTCAATAGCGAGTGTTTTAGTGGCTTTTGTGGTAGAGTATTAGGGCACACTCACCAGTAGCCCCCATCTCGTGGGTTTCAAAGTCAAAAGCTTGTTCTGCACAATGGTAATACTTCATCATGTATATTGAATAAGGATAGCTGTAAGGTTAGGGTTAACGGAAGAATACAGTTAGGGTTAACTGGTAATACTTAAAAGCATTCCCCATTTAACATGCAAAGTACGATCGTCCTCTTTAATGAGAAACTTAACTATAAAATAAAAGCTGTCAAAACAAAATGTCAACAAAGAGGACCCGAGGTTTTGTACGTCATAAGAAAGATTTTTTTTTCTTTTTCAGGAAGATATTCATGTTGCTTTTAATCGCAAGAGTATTTAAACATCTCAGATACCCACTTAGTGCACATTGAGAATGAATGGAAAGCCTGAGATTTTCAGAATAAAAACATTATTTTAAACACTGTATTAAACCAATAAAAATACTTCACCTCACCTCATGATATGTGGATATAACTATACGTATATCTTTTCTCTTTCTTTCTCTCTCTCTCTCTACACACACACACACACACACACACACACACACACACACACACACACACACACACACACACACACACACACACACACACACACACACACCACCCAATGACGGATTCGTATTGATACTTCAGATAATAACCAGCAACCGTCAATTTATGAACAGTCTTAATTAAATGATGCATGCTCGTTTCCACCAAATTCATTGATGAGTGCAGTTATAATAAGAAAATATCGTAACATAAAGTGTGTGCTAATTGGGGGAATTATTATTACATCTCCGTGAAGTGTCAGAACTCATCGCAGGAGAGCACTTCTACCCTAAACTTCCTGGCAAACGTATTTTTGTGTGTAACTGCGTGTAATTATAATTCTGTAATTCTGATCGATTTGTCTGTTTTGTGAAAGAACAAATAATACCGCTATTTCCCTGGTCTATCGGCTAACTTCACCTTCAGCCTAAAAGCTCTTATCACATAAAGGCTCTTCGCATCCTAGACAGAATTCTAACTCAGATCTTTCTGACTAAAGGTCATCATCATCTTCTTTACCGATTACCGAGTTTGTTAATAAATTCAAGGGTAAGTCATTAACAAAAAGGGTTTTTTCATTCTTAATTTTAATCATCTATCCATGGTTCCTAACCATTTTCTCTTCACTGGAACCTCCAGTAATAGCAGTTTCGGTGTTAATAATTTTTAATAGATAATAAATCATATAAACTTAAAATTACTAACTGAACATTTTTAAGTTGTTAAAACGAACATTCCTGTAACGCTTTTAATAATATCTAAACTGTAAGTATAGTCATTAGTAAGTGATTAGCACACAATAAATTACGATGCAATTTTTCAAACATATACAGAAAACTAATGAGAAGCCTGTGCTTGTTTTGAAGCACTTATTGAGCCTAACTTCAAAATATTCCTCAAAACAGCTAATAACAATAACAACCACAAAGATGTAATTTGCATGAAGCTTGTGTTATTTTGATTTTACAGATAATTCTTCTTTCATTACGAACAAAGTGTTCAGCTAAAATATCTGCAATATTTATTTATATTATTATTTTTTCCTGTAGAGTTAGTTACTGTAGAAGTGCAAGCTGTCCCTTGCAAACCTAATGCTTTAAATTATTTGACACTATCACACATATTCTACTCATTTTCTCATAGAATATTGAAGGATAAAACATTAATGACGGTTTTTTTTTCAAGCTTCAGCGTCCCAGAATAATTTTTTATATATTTTGTAATCATTAACTCCACTGCAATTTCATGTATTAACACCATGAAGCAGAAACCATTCAGTTCATCGATTCTGGAACGTCTTTTCAGAAGTTTTGTCTCGTTTTGTCAAAAGTCACTTGAAAGACCTTTGCTGAAATATCATCGATAAGAGTGGAGATGTTTTTAAAGGTTGTTTCAAGAAAGGTTGAATCCAATATGTTTCACTCCTAATGGCGATAAATGGACTTCATTACCCTGTGTAAGACCATCATCCTATTTATTGGAGGCATGAAGTGGCATAAAAAGTTTTCCTTGCGGTCACTACAGCAGGATTTATTGATCACATAACCTTTTAGTTCAGCCATAGTACTATAAAATGATACGATAGGTTTACAATTCGATTTTTTACAAAATGATACCATAGTACCATAGGATTACAATTCGTGAGTAGGAATCACATAAAGAATAAATAAAAATAAGTGTCGGTTTATATTTGCTAAGGATCATATTACTGACAAAAGAAATATCTGAAGTGCTGTCTTTGTGAATTGTAATTATCACGTACAGTTGATTTTCCTCTAAGGGAGAGCACCAAACTCTCTCTTGCAATGACTCGAAATTGTTTTGAGACGGATGCAGCTATAGAGAAAGCGTTTATATCAGGAAAAAGTAGAGCTAAATATTAGTACAAGATAAGACATAGAGTGAAAATATAGCTGTTATCCAATGTAGGGAAGGCAAGAGAGTCTTATTTTACGAAAAGAAAAGAAGAGAAACCCGAGCGAAGCTTATGAATTGCTCAAGTCAGAGGAACATTTCAAATGCAATTATACCTAAAAGTGCTTATTATGAATGTTGTGCATTAAATGTTGTTAAGAGTGTTAGTGTATTATTCTTGGAATACAGTCCATCTAAGAGTAGACGCATACTAGATAACATCCATTTTAGTCTAATTAGTTACTACAGAAATAGTAACTAATTCGACAAAGCAGTTACTACAAATATATATTTTTGTAGTAACTGCTTGCGAGTTTTTTGAATAATGAAAAATTGTTTTAATAAACAAATAATAATTCAACATCAACACTTTATTTAATTATAATAACCTTGTTGTTTATATAAACTGAAAAATTAAGTGCATATAATTGTCCACCTTCCTCTTATAGCGTCAAATAATATCAATCAATGTGGCAGAAGATAGTGCCAGGAAGAGAAGAAATTCGTTGTTATATCTCCACTGGGTCCAAAGTTCATTTAGTGAAAAATGGACCTTGTTAAAAAAAAAAAAAAAAACATCTGGCGTTTTAGAAAATTGGCAAAAAGTGTTGATGGGTAAGTCATAAATTATGTAATCACCTGCAGTAAATATTGCCATATCTCTTTCAGTTTGATCTATAAAACTTGAAAAACGAAAGCAATTTGTTATCATGTACTGAAATCACAAAGGAACTTGTGTTGGCGTTTAGCTGATCCTACTGACCCTACTGTTGGCGTTTAACTGATCACAGAAAATCAGTTAAATAATATTAACTGTGATCAGTTAATATTATTTAACTGAACGACTTAACAAAGCTTTAGGAAAAGTTATTAAAAGCCTATCAGTTCTGAGTTCATTCTATTTACATTATTGCAAATTTCTTGCAAATAGTAGCACACCTCTGAATGGGGCGATTTTCGGATTTTAAAACCATCGCAGCTTATAATTCAATCAAGACAAGCCTTCTCTAATAAATCCCGATACGGTGCATCGAATGCACTCCTTCCAACGGAGTTTAACTTTTGAGAAGTCAATACATTTAAATCAACCTTCAGATCAATTTCAAGTAAACACAGAATCTTAATTTATGATATAACAACTTAATTTAAGATATTTTTGGTATGAAACCTAATGCATATATTTATTTAAGATCTGTGCATTATGGAAGCAACTTCCGATTCTAGAAGTGAGGCCGGGGGATGAAGGCTACTCCATTAAGAAGAAAGAAGTCTTTTCTTCAACTGGCCCACACTACACCCTGCTGGAGTCCGATAGATACTATCCAGAGGGAGAGTGGGACTTACCTCCTAATAACATCACGGACTGACGATAGTTTTTTTTTTTTTCCTTTTTTTATATTGTGCACTCGCTTGGAAGGCTAATATCCCGCTGGTTTCGGCGTCTTGTGGTCCGTCCTTATATTGCCGTCACCCCGTCAAGTTACTCCACAAATTTCCCCTGGCAATTCATAAAATGACCGGTAACAGCGAGAGAAGAAAGGTGTCTTATTGTAACGAACGCCGCAAGCGCCATCGCCAACTCATGCACGTCATGTTCCGTGGACTCACAGATTTGTAGATCCCGATCTGAACCGCGGGTGCAGTTTGCTTTAGATGGGGGCGTTCCGATTATTAATTTCCCGCCAGCAGTATGGGAGGTAGCGAAGCAGCGGGGTAACGACGCCAAACCACCATGGAGACTGGCCGAACCCGACCGGGAAGAACAGGTATCGGACAGCATGTCTCGAATCAGGTACTGCACTAGCAGTATTTGCACTTATGCTTTAGACTTGCTAAAGTTCATTGCTGTATTCTGGGCTATTGTTTTTTTTTTTAACCCTCCCACATCCATTTCTCATCCAAAATACACAGAACAATTTTATGTAGAACGGTGTCATCCCCTTGTACTGAAAAAAAAAAAAAAAATTAGGGTCAGAATAAACTAATAAGAATATTTATCAGCTTTTGTCGAGTTCAATTTATTTGTTTTAAATGTAACGTGAAAATTTAAATAATTTTAATTTTTGTTTTTCTTTCTTTTTTTTTTTTTTCTTGCGAAACAGTCCTACTGAGAATTGCATGCAAGAAATATAATGTAGACTAGTAACAGTCATATCACATCTGCCGAAGATAATATATGAACGTAGCAGGCTATATTTAGAAAAAAAAAAAAAAAATAGATAAAAATGGTCACATTTTTACTCTCAAACAGATATTGGGAATATACAATCAAAGTATTAATAGCAAGAAATTGGGATCGAAGTCGACATACATTTTTTTCAGCGTGGACATTTTTTTTTCAGCACAGAAATACAAGCGGAAAATAAAATCGTCTTTGCTTTACCACATACATTTAAATTCGAAACTTTTGAACACAGAACTACAATATAAATTTTTTCCTCTTGACACAAGAGGTCTATGAACAAAATACTAAAGGAAGATATATGGATCCTCAGAGACAATGTCATAGGAAGGTGGAGAAAAAGATGTACAACAAATAACTATATCTGAATTAAAAATCATCAACAGTAATAAAAGCGATAGGAGTCAGCAAACTGAGATGGACTGAATTTGTTGAACGAACGAAAGAAAGCATAAAAATCAGACAAATATTTGTAAAAACGAAGCCTTTTACCAAGTGGTAAAAGGCTTCGTTTCTGAAGCCATTGAAAAGATAATCTCAAGAAGGATCTGAATGATTTGAAAGGCATTCATGGGATAAATGAAAAAGTAGAAACGAATTGAGGAGAATCGTACTTGCTACAATCTTAAAGGTTCTGTAAGCTAATAATGATGATAATAGTGGAAGCTACATACCTACTTTAGCAGTCCTAGATTTTCTTTTTTATGAGAAATTTAAGATCAAAAGTATAAACTTTCATATTCATAAATATGCATTTTTAGATAAATAAAATATATCATATCAATATATTACCATAAGCCAAAGGCTGAGGAGCTGATATTTAGAATATATTTGTCATTGAAATTGGGCTGACAAAAAAAACAACAAGACTGTTGATCCTTTTTTCAAGAATCAAGTCTGGATTCTTGAAGAATCAACAAACTTTTGAGTAAATTATTTTTAATTGAGTAAATTATTTTTAATTGAGTAAATTATTTTTAATTGAGTAAATTGAGTAATTTGAGTAAATTATTTGAGTAAATTATTTTCAGAGATACGATTTATTATAAATTGCTCGGTTATAATTTACTTATAACCGAGCAATTTATAATAAACAAACAAACATATAAACAAACCAGGTTACAGGTTTGTTTATTAATCAATAAAATGAAATTATAACAAACACAAAATCAATTCACTTGAAATTGTGATAAAATGAATCAATGAATTGAATTTGTCAGTTATAATTTATGTTTTGCATAATAATCAATGAAGTGAAATTATGATAGACAATATCACAATGAGTCTATAATTATAAATGAATAGTAAGTCGGCCACGCGTATAACGATACGATCAGTACAAAAGTGTGTTTGCAACAAAAAATTTAATATTAGGATTATTTTAAGAGTAAAGATAATTGCTCTTAATTATCGAATAAATACTTCGTAAAAAAAAGTTTTGAAAGTACTTTGTGAAATTATGTTGCATTTCATTAAATATTCCTTATTCTATATATTTGTTTTGGTATTCAGTATCGACCAAAGAGGAGTGCAAAGCATTCTAGGCCCGAAATTTTGGGCACCCAAAAATTTCGTAAATATTAGTTGTTCATTGACTTTTACATAAAATGCAATTTGGAGATTATGGAAAAATAGCTTCAATTGCACGTTGATGAACATAGTATATGCACTATATAATAATATTTAGATGACTCATCTGTTTTTCTTATTGGAGATCTCTAAATCAAAGGCATTTTCTGATAAATGAAGTTCAACTTAAAATTATTTTTGTGTTTCATAAAAGCAAACATACTTATTCTATTAATGTATTAATAAATATTTATCATTAATGCTATAAGGATACTTAATTATCATTACTTTAAAATAAATACGATAAATAATTGTTATAGAATATTATTTTTTTTATTAAAATTATTATTCTAATTTCCATAAATGCATCGTACTGTAAGACACCTGATTTTTTTCCTCTTTCTCTCTCTCTCTCTCTCGAGGTTAATACATGTAAGTCATACCAGGATGTACAATAGCACTTTCAAAATTTTATTTAAATTTAAAATTTATTTATTTATTTATTTACATGACCACGGCAATTTAATTTTGAAAGTATTGAAAGCTAGACTTTCGAACCCGATCTTCCATTTAGCATGCCTCTTGACTTAATAGATTAACAACCTCGAAAGTGCTTAAATTCAGATTAAAAGCTGCTTTATTTAAACTTGGCACAAATGTCTTGTAAGATATTTTTCAAGCGCATCCCTTTTAGTTTAGTATAGTCATGGAATCCCCACAGTCATGCCATGTATGGTTATTATTATTATTGTGTTAGAGCAAATATCAGATTTTTATTGGATTGATGGTAAAACTGAGAAGATGAAATAGTTTGTTCCAGACAGTTTTCTGGAATATTTATTTTATATTATTTATTTATTTATTTTTATTGATTGATTGATTTTAAGAAATGTATCGATTTGTGCTTGAAATCATCTTTTTTTTCAACATGAAAAGATGTATTAGTTTTTGAAAGCCTCACTATATTCTATCTTTTTTTGCCTGATCCAGCAGGTTAATATGACTTTCCACCCAATGTGGCCAATTTTGAAGAAAAATATTACTTTAAAAAGTCGTGTCTTCTGAAATGCTCGCGTATACCATCACATACTGCACATGACTGCTTATTACTGACATTGAGAATTAAATATGTTTCGGTTATATCGATTTTACAGTTCTTGCAAACTTAGAAGTTGATTTGTGAAAGGCAGTGAAGACAGGAAAATAGAATGAATTATGATTTCGATAATAAGCAAATGGAAGAGGAGTTTAAAACGGAATGACTGCTTTTTGTTTGTATGTTACGTTATGGTAATAGATGTCAAAGTTGTCTGTTGCACATATTGTTTATTTATTTATTTATGTCATGTTTTGGAAGGATGGACAGCGCGAATAGCAGACTGAATAAGGTAGGAATGAAGAAAATTTCCAAAATCGAAATAAATAAAGCGCGTTGGCATTTTGAAACAACAACAAAAGACTGTTGTCAACATTGAATTACATCTGACAACACACTTTTATTTTTCTTGTTGGCAGTTTGTCTTATAAAATTCACATGTTTTAAGCTTATTCCATATTAATTATCTCTAGATTTAATTGTGTTCTTGACAATATTGACAGTTCTGTCAATATTAATTTGCATCGTTTTTTTTTTTCATTTTATAAAATTATTCCACCATTAATTTTATTTCCGATCTATTCGTTTGTGCCATGTCCTCATCTATTAATCATATTATAAAGAACTTACACAATCAGTACTTTCCGGAATAAGTCTCGAAATTCAAGGTTCCATTCACTGAACGTAGATACTCCAAAATTTAGAAGACATAAAGAGTTAAAAGAATATATGAAACCTTTACAGAAAACTCACCTTGCTGAAACATTTCAAATTTTCAACAGTCTCACATGTTCTCCACAGCTTTCATTTCTTAATCGTGAGGCTGAGGTTCTCTTCACCAAATAAAGTTATGCAAACTAAAACAATGAACTTTATGAACAGAGTATAGTCTTCGTAGCAAAGTCGGTATAGACGACACCCTTTCGTAGGAAAGACTTGGTTCGAATCCAATGTAATGACGCGAACTTTTATGAAGGCTTTACAACTGAGAGTAAGTCAACCAGTCTTATAGGGAGGTAGACGGATTTTTTCTTCTGGAAACTCGGATTTTTTAATTTCGCCAAACAGGTAAATCAGAAAAACACAAGTGATTTTTTATAGCCATCGCACACAATGTAAATAACGATCAACCATCCTATCATAAGCAGTACCCTGGTTTCTAGGATGCCAGGTTACGAAAGGAAAGATAGATAAACAGAATGATGAGCTAAATAAAGCAGTAGAATGTGTTCGTGAATGTCAGAGAGCGAAATGCATAACAGGACTGACTTCTTTAAGATTAGGAAAGGAAAAAAAAATCTTGTCCATTTCATCCTTATCCACCCACCTTAAATTCGTTTATACCCTTACAATAATCGGCGATTTTCCAAAAGTAATTTTCTGTGGTATTTTGGTAAATAATAGAAATCAAAATGTTAAAAAAAATCTTGTAAAAAATTGCATTCTAAAAGTTAATTATAGTCGAATTTAAGGATTACATCATCCAAATGAGTATTTTATATCGATGTTTCAAGATGTCACCAAAAATTTTCATTCTTATTATTATTTCAATTGCGTTCTGAACACAAAACTCTTATTAAAATTTACCGCATGTCTATTAATTTACTCTATTCGTATTCATCTGTTTCCTTCCATGATAGGTGATAAACTATATTTTATTATGAGACTATAACATACTGAAGATCCATAGTCCATCCTTAAGATCTGTCGTGTAACTGCGATAACCATAATCAGTGTCATACGTTTCAGCTTGAATTTGGGACATGCCGAAATATAACATAGATACGCTGTTATTTTATGCAGTATATCTTGTTGGTGATATTAATCAAAGTGATCTATTACAGGCCTCACTGACAGTATTGCGAGAGAACTTACCATCTGGTTAATCGAATATTAAAGAAAAATGTTCTCTAACATTTAAACATTTTTTGAAAAATAAACTGTTCCATTTAAATCCTCTCATAGTTTTTTTTTTTTAAATGTCACCTAAGATGGAACACATCAGCGGTAGAGATTGTTTATCCCCACCACTCTGTAACCCCCTCCCCTCTAAAACCACTATTCTATTACAAAGCACTAGAAGAAAACTTCGATTATTGGTTAGCGGCAGGCTCGTGCCGTGTTGGTGGTCACGTCCTTGATTAATTACCTCCAGTTACCGCTGAAACTACCGCCCGAAGACTTAAGCAAACATATCCCGGTAATAGTGGCGTCGGCGGGCCGTTAAATATACACAGAACGGCAGGTCAATGTCTGCATGGACTCTAGGGTCTCCTACTGCTTTCTTCTGGAGTCCAGACCAGTGTCACTTACCCCCACGGGCGCGCGCGCTCTCACTTTACCACACACGGAACTATTTCACTTGTAGAATTACTGATGCACCAACGAGACCCTGGGGCAGATTGCAAAACGATTGGTCACTATACGGAGATCTCGTACCGTCTTCGATAGCAATAGTCGAAAGGCTTTAGGGGTTTATATTGTAAATTAATAATTAAACAAACTGAAGAATACAACAGAAACTTTCGTGTGTGTGTGTGTATATATATATATATATATATATATATATATATATATATATATATATATACTCATTTTCAGCTTTTAAGAATATAATGACTAACGGTAGGTATATAAATATTATATTGAGAACAAAAGTTCGTTTTATAGAAAAACTTTTTTTTTTTTTTTTTTTAGCGACAATAAAGAAATGCTCATAAAATGCAACTCGGCAAATAGCCAATTATCCATGCATCTGTCGCACAAAGTATGCTAGTAATTATCTTGATATAAGGATGAGAGATCTCCCTATCGCACACGCACGCACATCTACATCTTCAAGAGAGGGGGAGGGAGGAAGAAATGCTTTCTCAGACCTCCCTCTACTCTGACATGCTTCGGAACTTTATTAGTCTTATGCCAAAGAGCAGACAAGCACATATTTGGCTGTCTGGTTGTATCTGCATTGCGTTGTACTCTGCTGTGCTGTATCCCCCCCCCCCGCTAACTTTACATTTAAAATAAAATTAACTATTAGATTTTAAGGCTGATACAGCGGACTATTTTTTTTCATTATTTCAGTAACTTAATCGCGAATATTTTCTTATCTTTCTTTTTTTTTTTTTTTACTGATTTCTTTGGATGTGATTAACAGTTTTACAATAAATGAAGGAAATTCTGTTTAAAACGCGAAACATTCCATGAAATTTTTGCTATGTAGTAAACCGAAGTTTTTCCATGATAATCATGAAATGAAAAGCATTTTCACTTAAAAATTCAATGACTGTTACCACATGGCCGGCCTGGTTGACTTGAACGGTCAGCGCTCGCCAATCAACTGACTGCAGATATGAATCTCGTAGTGGGCATGGTTGTTTGTGATTGTCTTTAGGCGGGAGATGAATTTCTCCAGGTGTAAAGATCATTGCCTCGATTGTTAGAGGCATGGTCTCCGGACTATCTAAAAATAAAATTAAAAAATATACTTAGCCCACTCACGGTAATCATGTACTACAGGTTTACAACCTTTCGAGGGTAAGAGTCACATAAAAAGCATACTTTAAAAACATCAGAATACGCCTCGTCTTGTTCTAACTGAACGCTTTCGTGATTAACGTGACTAAATCAATATTGAATTTCTGTATTCGTTGCTCTATTCATACCTGCAATATTAAGAGTCACGGTGATAATACCTATAGTTAGAAAATCTCTGACTCCTTTCTTTCACGTTACACGGTGGTCGGAATGCATTATGAAACTTATGTAGGCGCGGTTAGCCTAGTGGCTATGAGCTTCGCAACCATATGCATGGGAAAGAAGTATCCTAGGTTCGATTCCCGTCAATGACGTGAGGAGCTCAAGGATCTTCCTCAGCCATAGCCAAGTTAGCCGGTCTTGGGCGTGGACAGCAGGGTTTTTCCCACAGTTTATCTGGGGGGGGGGGTTCATCAATGCACTACTTCTTTCTAACTTTCCAGAAGAAGAATTAGTTGGTCTCATAAAGTGGGGATGTTTTCGCCCAGAAACTAGGGTTTCCCTATCCCACAAAACAGTCGAAACTTTTTATTAATTTATTATTTAGAAAACAATTTATTATTTTTGACCTCATAGACGTAGCTACTTTGGTCGTAATTACTACTAAATCAAACCAATCTCGACGTTTCCAGAGCATTTGATTGTATTCGTCATGATCTGCTCCTACAGGAAATGTATTGATGTACGGCAAGAGGCATGCAAATGAATGGTTTAAATCCTATTTACACAGTATAAGTTTATTCGATATAATTTTGAAGATCATATTTCGCAGGACATAACAATATTAGTAGATTCTCGCTTCCCCATACAACTACTCAGAAAACGAGATACAAAATACAATATAGTACTTTTAAAAAATTAAAAAAAAAACTTTCGGTTTAACTACCGTTCCATTGAAAAAATATCCTGAATATGTCAGTTGCTATTAATAGAAATAGAAGTTTACTCTGCACCTCAAATTTGTCAAACAAAAATACATATTGTTATTATGTCACCTGCAAGAAGTTCAGGGACTCATCGCGAGAGGGCACTTTACTTCACACAAACCATTGCTTTCCTTACTTAATTCTCCATCCACACACACACACAACAGCAGTATCCACAATAAACACTCAACGCCATCTACCGGCCATCAATAGCATTTTTTGTCTGTATATTGTGCGAGTTCTCAGGCCGATTTGCCTCAAACTTTTCTCTTCGCTAACTATTAACTCTTCATGTTTATGATGATGAAATAGTATGCTATACAAATTACATTATTAATATTAATGATATTAATATTAATAATTTTAATTAACTTTAATATTAATTAAAATAAATATTATTTAATATTAATTTTAATGAATATTAATTAATAAATGATTTTAATTAATAATTAATTTTAATTAATAATTAATTTTAATTAATAATTAATTTTAATTAATATTAATAATAAATTATTATTAATATTATAAAAACCTAACAATCCTGTGAAATGCTTTTACCGATTAAGCTTACCACTTAGACAAATTTATAAATTTCAAAAGCAATTAAAACTAATTTTCATTAGTAAAATTGAGATAATATAGCCATAATCCATTTATCATTTCAGTTATGAATAATAGAATGATGACTGACAGGAAAAGCAAGAGAAAAGGTGTGAATTTTTCATTAATTAAATAAATAAATGACTTATGATCATCTCGTTAAATACTGTTGGAAGGAATGATGAAAAACGACATTTTTACTTTGCTGAGGATCGCAAATTGTAGAACAAAAAACGAATGAATAATTGAGCCGTTTTTTTTTTTTGATGAATTTGAGTTCTACATGAAATCTTTCATTATTTTGAGAATGCAAGAATCCCGTGATTTATTTATTTTCATATTCCCACTGACTATTCTTTATGATATAGAGTTGTATAATAATAAAATAAAAATTCTATTTTCACTAACAGACTGCTATTTACAGATAATGATAAAAGAAAACTACCATTGTAATAGAAAATGATCATCTTTGTGCACCTCGTCTACAGAAAATTTCTATCGTGTCAAATTTATTTTCATTGGTTAACTTGCAGTCAAAATTATAAGACAGCAAGTGAAAGTCGAAGCACTTTATTTAAATTCCTGTAATAAGTCGTGCAGTACTAAAATATATAATTTATTTACAAATTCTATCCCTTTCTCAAGCCGGCTTGACTGGCCGAGTGGTTAGCGTATCCCGCTAGAGCATGTTTGTGATTATTTTTCACATTCATTCATACCAATATGGATACACTATCCCCAGATGGACTGGGTCACAATGGGAGAAGTAGACCAAATAGGAGAAGTCTTCACGCTGTAGTGCGTTAAGCATCTTATTTATAACTGAATCATACATAACTTGAAAGGAAATTGCATGAAAATACAAAAGTAAAGTGGGATTGAAAATCGGTCGTGGGGTAAGGCATGACATATAATAGTAAGAAAAAAATGTGCGCAAAAGAATGATAAAATGATTTTTAGAAGTGCACCTGTAATGCTTCATCATTACAGTCCATACTTTTAGTGAGCGAAGATAAATACTGTATTGCTAATGGTATCAAGGGACGAGATATTGGACATGCTGCAACCGTCCAGCTATGTTCTGACTAACAGGAAATAAATTTCCCAATGAAATATGTTGCTTAACTGAGTTTGTTTCGATAATACACTAAAACATTAATATATATTCAAAAGCAAACAAAAATCAATGCTTTTTGTTCGCTTTTGATTTAATGTAATAATTATTTAAAAGATAACTCTCTTGAACAAAGGCGCTACTATCGTCATTTCCAAATGATTCTATCTAAATTATTGACTTCCAGTTACTACGCAACATTGCAGTGGCGCACTCAGAGGGGGGGGGACAAGGGGGCCCCGGCCTTCCTCCCCAAAGAAAAAGGGAAAACACACTAAAAAAATTTCCAAAAATCTATTCCTAATTAAAATTCATTTTTGTTTATTTATGTTGTGTCGTGTCTTCTATTTCTATTTATGAATTAGCGATCATTGCAGATGCTCAGTCATAGATCGTATGCGGTGCGTAATGTGTATTCTCAAATCGTCTACTCAACTCGGGTCCCTTCTCCCCCCCCCCCTCCAAGATTAAATCCTGAGTGCGCTACTGGTTGGGTGTATAATTTTAAATTAAAAGGAAGTGATGATTTCTTAAATGTGTAAAACACTAATAAAAACAGATAGATGAAAAACAGATCACACAGCCATCAACTCGCATATCCGAGACATGCTTTTTGAATTCATTTAAATCGTTTCGCTACATGAGAGACTGATCAGCTGAGTCAAAAATCATATTGCATCCGCATTACGATGCTCCAAGGAATGACTATTCATTAAAAAAAAAAAAAAAAAAAGAAGAAGAAGAAAAGAAAATTAGAGTCTAAGTCAATAATTTTCTCCTTGAATTGTTTGCGAAATTCCAAGATTAGTCAGCCAATCAATAGTTATTGACAATTGCTTGGCAGTGTACTTCGGAAAATAAATAAATGAAATAAAAATAAATAAATAATGATTTAATAAAAAACTATAACGAACAATTAAATAAATATGATAATAATGTCGTGTATTGTGTAGGATAAGGTATAGGCAGACGGTTTTAAGTAGTGTAGACAGCTGATCGTGTACTGTGCTATTTTGCAATGCAGAAAACCTCCATGATCTGGAATCTCAAATAAAATTTAAAAAAAAAAAATCAGCCTATTTGTTCCCGTATAGGGAGTAGGCGGGGCCGTTTACCCTATCTATATAAAGTTTCCAATAAATAGCCGTTGATATGAAGGGGCGTGCTGAAAAGTAATGTTCTTTATCCTGGACAAATCCATTAATGCTGTTAAAGCTTACTGGAGTATGAAAATGTCACTATTTTTTTAAATGAATGGAGCACTCCACTGAGAATTCATTCTGCCTGAACAACCAGTAGCTCCAATTGCTACCTTCAAGCATTACAAAAATAGCGCTTATTTTCTAAACAGCACTAATTAGAACTTATCTATGTCAATACAGCAGATTTTCTCCCAAGACTAATGTGTGACCTTTACACAATGACGTAGCAGATAACACGGCTTGTTTTCGCGGTTTCGAATCAATCGCCATACAGTTCAGACTTTGATCCTTCTGCCGTTTTGTATCTTCCTAAAACTGTCAAGGACCATTTAAGATTCGAACCCAGGTCGTTCACACCAAAGGACGTGGTTGTTATCAGCTGATCTATGGAGGCTGATTTTTGTGTACAGTAACTAGCATGGCGAACAACTGTTTATTATCCAATGAATTTTACTAAAAAATAGGCAGCATTTTGCTTTTAACAAGATTGTGCTAACCGCTTCCCCTTTTTTTAATTATTTGTTTTGTTTATTACAATTGCTCTGATGAGTTTACATGGCATATACTTATATAAAGACTTACAGAACTATAAAAGGAGTTTATTTTAACATGTTTCACTCGGAAGAACCCATTCTACCCATCCTTTTCGTGCTAGGCTCTATAGCCTGTCACGGTCAAGTAACTTGGCTTCTTATAAACCTGATAAGTGCCTTATGATAGGGCGATTAATCTTATCTGCATCTCTAATTGCGTGTGTTCTTGTAGTGGATTTGCGTGATGAAAATCCCGAGATTCTAGGAGTAAAAACCCTTCTACGTCCACTTGAAAAGCTCTGATGAAGATTCTTCGCGTCTTAGGACGGGATTCGAATCCAGGTCTTCCCGACTAAAGAGCATCGTTGATAACGATTGAGCTACGGAAGCGCTTAGAAGAAATCACCTTTCATTCTAAATGAAAATAAAATATTCTGATTTCGATTAGGGTATCGTGTTTGCGTTGTACTAGTAGCAAGCAAGATTATCCGATGCAAATTTTAACCGCAGTCAATATTTTGAGCACTTCCCTTAATGAGATTAATTTTTAAATATTACTTGCGAATAGCATTAGAAAAATTATTTTGGAATTTGGTTATTGGTATTGATGAAAGATTTGTGTTTTGAAACTAGTGAAATAACATTAGTTTAGAGATTTCTCGACTTTTTCTAATAATAATTATTAGAAAAATTTTAATAATAATTATATAAAAAAGCTACAATTAACATATTGTCATAAAACCTACAATTATTCTTGATTAACACATCTATCGAATATACTGGCATTTGTTCTGTTGTTGTCGTTGTTGTTGTTGGTGGTGGTGGTGTGTGTGTGTGTGTGTGTGTGTGTGTGAAAAGCAAACTCAAAGTAAATAAAATAAATAAATATTTTTTGTGATTGTTTTTTTTCCTTCTAATTCTGAATTAACCAGTCTCTGAATATAGGGTTGGCTTTCCTCTCAAAAACATTAAAAAAAACTTATGGAGCATTAATTTTGGTAGAAACATTAACATTTCCTTATTATATAAGAATTAGGTAATTCACTGAGTTCATGCCGTTGCCATACTAGATGCCATACTTATTTCTCCCTGGTAAAAGATTGTTGAATAAAAATAATAATATTTTCCTAAAGACATTTTGCGATATTATTGCCATAATTAAAAGAGTTTTTTGGCGATTAAAAATAATCAAAATTAGGGGAAAGTAAAAGCAAAAAGAAAAGGAAAATGTCACACATTCTATGAAAAACTTCGCGTGATATAAGCAAAAACTGCAGAAAGCGAGCAAATTTTGTCCTCTTACAAAAAAAGATTAAAATTTTGGTTCTAAATATAGTCTATTTTTCCATAATAAAATGAGAAATCCATGTCTTACATTGTAAATCTGGTTACGGTACAGAAAAAAAAAAACAGATATCCATCTTTATATAAGTATTTGGTTGGTAGGTAGTAAGCCCATGAAAAGAACTCAATTTGAGTTTAAAGCGATGGTGTAAATTTTTTTTAGTATTTATAACTTTTTTTTTAAATGCCGATCAGAAATAAACTACTATCCCGACATCGAAATGTTCATGTTTACTTTTACTTAGTATTATTACGCAAAACAACGACAACAACAAAAAAAAACATGTTTATATTTTGAAATCACAGACCTCGGTATACTGCGTTAAAAATCACAAAACGTCTATATTTTCGGATTTATCTATTATTATTATTATTCAGAAAAACAGAGCTGAAGTATTATTCATATTCACCGTCACTCTATTTGGATATGAATATGACAGCTTTCGACTTTACGACGGCCCACTTGTAAATCAACAAGCATACGAGCCACCCTTCCTGGAGACATCCTTGTAGCGCCCCGTCTTTCACAACATTAATTCCGTAAGGACCACCTAGTAAGTGCAGCCTTCACATGAATCAGTTAGTACTCCGGCCGCTAACAGGTAAAAAAGGGGTGGTCTGCCTAGTTAAAAAGAACATGACTTGTCAAGAACATAACTGTACTATTCAAATTTAATGTTCATGAGATACCCCATGCTGTAGTTAGGAACATTATCCATGGGGAAGTCTAATGGTGTGACACCAGGAAACAGAATCGTGTATAAAAACAAAGCTGCCCATAGAAAATACACAATAGACATTAAACAATAAATTATAGGTGTTTTAGCAACCCCTCCTCTTAAGTCAGATGTAAAATTTACAAAGGGATTGATTGTAAAGATATTGCACAAGAAAAGAAAGGATGCTAAAGGAATAAAGAAAGCGTGAGTAATGATTTCTTTGAGAGTCACGATATTCCCTCGAGACTCACAACAGTACAATAGGCATACGTGGATGAGAAGCCATTGTAAAATGCAGGAACTTGAAAAATGTTGAACTATATGGTCAAAACAGAATAAAGTTTAATGTGTTACTGAAGAAACTAAACCCTTTATGCACATAGATAACATTTAAAATACCAAATGTCATCAAACTGGAGAATTTAATTGCAATTAAATTTTATAGTTACAGAGATAGTCATGGTGACGAATATCTCGCTGCCTAGATCACCAGATCACCAGGGAATAAAATCATTAGAGGTACATAAGGAAAGAAATATTAATTAAATAAACCTGTAATGCCTTAAATCCCGCCCTCCCAAAGGAGTCAGAAGAACGCTTTTAGTTCTATTTTTTTTTGGGGGGGGGGGGAGAGTTCACTATTAGTAGTCACTGAAAGAAGAAATCATAGCTATTGATGATTTAAAAGGCAATGGTGTGTGTGTGTGTGTGTGTGTGTGAGAGAGAGAGAGAGAGAGAGAGAGAGAGAGAGAGAGAGAGAGAGAGAGAGAAGTCAGTTACTGCAATTTCGGGATCCTTAACCCTAATACTTGTATTGAATTTGTAATAATGCGTTCCACGGTCGATTTTTATGAGATGATCAGTTAGAAACCCAAATTTTCCGTAAGAAAAATCACTAAAACCTATCAGAATCGAAGTACAAAAAAAAGAAATAGAAGAATTTGACAGTAATTAGAATCGAACCTATAATAGTATTACTGCTGACGTGCTAGCATTACGTAATAGAAAGAAAGTTGCTCCAAGGACACACAGGCATTTTT
The DNA here is from genome assembly GCF_054136105.1 of Typopeltis vanoorti. Taxonomy (NCBI): domain Eukaryota; kingdom Metazoa; phylum Arthropoda; class Arachnida; order Uropygi; family Thelyphonidae; genus Typopeltis; species Typopeltis vanoorti. The sequence continues at coordinate 93,530,415 of NC_143554.1, forward strand.
TTAATATTTTGTGTTGTCAGTTTCCACATCAACTGATGATTCGACACATAATTCTGAATGTAATTTAAAAACTGAGCATGTGAAAAAAATTGAAAAGGTTTAGCATGGTTTTAAAATTACATTTTATATACAGGGTCTGTCAAAAAAGTGTATACACACTTCAGCAAAAGAAAAACCCGCATAAAAATTGTAATACTAAATTTATACAGACATCAAGGGATGAATACAAGTTACCTTTGACCTACAATTACACAAGGTGCTCAAAGTGACTACCATTAGCGTCCAGACACTTATTATTATGGCGAAGTACTGCTTGGGCAACGTTGGCCAAAGTGTCCAGTGGAATTGCTGCTCATACCGTTTCATTTTCTTTCCGAAGGGCCACCAGTGTAGCTGGTTTTCAACGATATATTACATCCTTTACGTCCCACCCCCCATACGTAGAAGTCCAAGGGTATTAAATCAGGAAAACGTGGGGGGGAGAACTCAACTGCACCTCTTCGTCCTATCCATTATCCCTGCAAATTCTCATCGAGGTAAGCTCTCACGTATCTGTGGTAGTGTGGTGGTGTGCCATCTTCTTGGAAGAGAAATTGATCATTCCCATAAGAATGCGCCGTATGCTTGCACTACTAACTCTAGTCTCACGTGCACATTGTGTGGTAGACCTCTGTGGTGAGAGTGTAAACTGTTTTAACACCACAGTCCAGGAAGCAGGAATTGTTGCTGTGCGAGGCCTCCCGGATCATCCCTTGTGCACATCACACATGGTACCAAGGGGTCTCAAACTTATCACGAATACGCTCAACTGTTAGGCGTGTTGGCGGTTGTGTTGCAAACGTACATCTCCATTGTCATTGAACTTCAACAACATTCTCAAATTTGAAATACCACTTTAAAATGGTCTTGCGTTCCTCGGCCATTTTGTTTGACTGTCCTACCGCTCACGCGTTGATGCTAGTATTCATGTGAGTAACGACATCTTTTGAGAACATCATACTACACATTGTTACTGTAATTCGATCCTACTTCGAAAAAAAAGTCCATAGATAACATCTGTTAAAGTGTGTACACATTTTTTTGACGGACTCTGTAGATATGTTCAGCTTACCTTTGAAGATTTCTTTCTTTGGAGATGTGTGAATTTCTTGATCTTATAAAATCCCAATCACACTGATAAATTTGCCCTGTAGAGTAGAGATATAATACAAAATTTGTGAATATCGTCTGAATAATTAATTTCAACTTGTACATTTATTATAAGAAGAAGAAGAAGTTGCTTAATTAATGAAGAAAGAACATCATGATTCATCTTTAAACATGAATAGCATCATCATTGCTATCATTTTTCTTCTATATATATATATATTTTTCTTCATATCAATTTCTGATGTGTATCATTTCTTATATATCATTTTCTGATGCATAAAATTTTGATATATACCAAATATCATGACAGTCAAACACAAGTAGTATTTCATAATCACTTTCCGATCTAACCATTTTTAATCGGTCTATTATTTGTCATATTTAATCCGCACTTACATTTTCTGCTGAATACTCCATATTATATCGACCTACGTATATGCTGATGTTCTTCCTGGATTTTAATTGCAAGTTTTGCTATAAACACTTTTACATCACTCATTGTGTTCAAATGACCTTACAATCTTACATTAGTAAGATAGGAAGGGTCATTTGTACAGGTTATTATTGTATTCTTGAATATGACTAATATCGAGGCTTTTTTTCCCCATTTTTAACATGGTTCTGCATTAATACCATCTGTTGACTCCCCTATTTCCCCCTCAGAACTGACAAATCTGTTTCCTCCGTCTTTGATTAATTTCTAACCTGGCTCTCCAACCAATATGTTAAAATTGGTTTGATTCAGCTTTTATTCTAGTGTGCTGTTAGAAATAACATCATCATCATCATCAAATTCCTGCCATGTACCCTCAAGAGGTGTACAGGATATGATAGTACTACATGGAAAAAATTACATTATTACTAACTTCCTATCTACAATTTTCCTCCAAATCAGTCTGTTACTTGTCAAGACTCCAACATTATCAGATCTTATATTTCTATCGTCTAAGGCACTTTGTACCGTATCAATCCACCTATATCTTGGTCTTCCTCTGGGTCGTTTTGCTGTCAACCTGGCAGAGAACACTTGCTTTGCTAATCTTTCCTCACCCATTCTGTTTTAATTGACCATACCACCTGAGATTAGCTCTGCTAACGCATTCCTGGATACTGACAATGTTAAGTTCTTTCCTAATATCCTCGTTTTTAATATGATATTGCCATTGATGCCATCTGTTCACGCCCATAATCTTTCTCAGGACTCTCATATCTGTGGTCTCTAGTCTTTGGTCAAGTGTTTTACTTCTGACCCAGCACTCAGATCCATTAGTTAAAACTGGTTTGAACACTGTCTTGTATAATTTAGTGTTCCGACTAATTTCTCTCTTATTCCATATGAATTTATTCAATTGACTTCCCACCATACCAGCTGTGCTGATTCTATTGTCTATTTCTATATTTAATTCACCATCTTCAGTAAAAATCGTGCCTAAGTAGCTGAAATGTTTTACTTGTTCCACAGGTTCTCCATTCACAACACAGTTGACATTTTCAATGATTCTGCCTATTTTCATTGTCTTTGTCTTTTTATTGCTGACCTTCATACCATATATATTACAACAGCTATTCAATTTAGTCAGAGAATCTGGCAGACTTGTAGCGGATTTATTTAGAAGTATAACATCATCCGCATAAAGCAAAGAGCTGACATTAACATCTCCAATTTTGATATCATGTTTAATACCACTTTCCTTCATAATGTGATACATATAGATAATGAATAACAGAGGGGATAATGTACATCCTTGTCGCACACCAGTTTTAACATTAAACCATCTTCCTGTACTTCCTTCGTTTCTAACTGCTGACTTACAACTCAAATAAAGACTAAGTATTGCTTGATATAATGCTCCGTTGACACCATATAACTGCAGCATATTGAATAGCTTCTCTCTTGGCACCTTGTCATATGCCTTTTCCAAATGGACAAAACTTAAATACAGATCTTTGTTATATTCCCATGCTTTCTCAACTATTTGTCGTAAAGTGAAGATATGAACCTGACAGCCTCTATTTGGCCTGAATCCAGCTTGTTCTTCACCAAGCTTTTCTTCCACAATTCTTCTCAACCGTATCTCAAGTATACTTGCATAGATCTTGCCAGGAACACTCAGTAGGGAAATACCTCTGTTATAAAAAGGGAAATAAAACTGAATGTGAGAATTACAGAGGTATTTCCCTACTGAGTGTTCCTGGCAAGATCTATGCAAGTATACTTGAGAAACGGTTGAGAAGAATTGTGGAAGAAAAGCTTGGTGAAGAACAAGCTGGATTTCAAGCCTTTGATGGCTTTTTCTACTTCAATTATGGATATGCATTCCTGACTGCATGAATGGTCAGTGTTTTTTACCACTGTGCTGTCATCACTGCTTGTTTCGTTTAGCAGCTTTTCAAAGTAATTACTCCATACTTCAAGGATATCTTTTTCTCCCGTTTTCATGTCACCTTTATCATCTCTGACTCCTTTTATAGCACTCTTTCCTCCATTCCTAAGCTTCTTCAACAACCTCCAGAATATTTTGCCACCTTCTTGATATTTATTTTCTATATTCTTGCCAAAGTCCTCCCATGACTTTTGTTTAGCTAGTTTTACACACTGTTTAGCTTTCTTACATTTGTCTCTGTATTCTGTAAGAGTAACAGCTGCCTTATTTGCCAAGAACTTTTGATATGCTTTCTTCTTTTCCTTCACTGCCTCTTTAACTTCCTGTGTCCACCAGGGAGTTCTGATTTTTTTATCCTTGCACACAACCTCACCACATGCCTCTCTGGCAGAATCAATCAATGTTTCCTTCAGAGTTTGCCACTGAATCTCCAAGGTTTGATTCCTGTTCTCAAACTCTTTCATTTTCTTTTCAATAATATTTCTGTATTTTAGTCTACAGTTCACATCTGAGAGCTGCTCAACTTTTATTCGCTTTAAAACTTTCTTACATGTTATTCTTTTCAATATGAAATTCAATTTTATCCTGCTCAAGACTAAATAGTGATCACTTCCAATTTCAAATCCTCTGTACACTCTGGTGTCCTGCACCAGGGTGAAAACATCACTGTCAACAATAACATAGTCAATGAGACTTTTCTTATTCCTAGCCTCTTCTCTCCATGTGAATTTATGTTGGAATATGGTGTTAGTAATAACCAGTCCATGTCCTGAGCAGAAATCCAACAGATATTTGCCATTATTATTAGCTTTGCTCTTTTCTCCAAATTTTCCCAAAATATTTTTGTATGTCTCACAATCATTTCCTACTCTGCTATTTAGATCCCCAACAAGGACCAACTTTTCCTTTTTCATTGTGTCAGTTGCTTTTTCTAAAGTCTCAAAAAATTCCTCCACTTCTACCTTATTAGAACCTTCTGTGGGACCGTAGGCACAAATAAGTCTCATTATCCAGTTCCCCATTCTTATCTTTGTCCACATTACTCTACTTGAGACTGACTGCCATTCAACAAGATTAGTATCGTATTTTGTGTTGAATACAATGGCTACTCCTTCTTTTCCTTGATTGTCATTGCCTGAATACAACATTTTGTATTTATTGCGTAGAAAAATCTCACCAGTTTTGGTCTTTTTTGTTTCAGTCACCCCTATTATGTCGATCTGGTACTTATCTGGCACCCCTGTTAATTCCTCAGCTAGCTCCATTTCTTTGCCAATCAAGCTTCTTGCGTTGATAGTACCGATCTTTAACTCTGGTGATGTTGAGTTGGGGTTTGTTTTCAGATTTGTTCCAGTAGCTGACTTTTCGCTGTTCGTCCTGGTTCCCTGGCGAAAACAACGGGGGCCTTGTTTAACCGGGCAACGCCCCAGCCGGCATGAAATTTTTCATGTTGTACCATCATTTTTTATTTTGGTTTAACCAATAAGAATACAATTTGGTCGGCTAAATCCCAAATTGCCAACCCATCCTCGTTCGTTCAGTATCCAAGTAGATACTCAACATGGTGCACCACGAGAAGGTGAGGATTGGACATTAGGTCAGAAGCCCTGCTCGGTTCTCCGCATTCCTTTAAAGGCTCTGTGGAGGTCTCCTCTCAGTTATACAGCTTTGACCCTTAAGCACCCCTAGAAATAACATATGTAGTGAAATTTAAAATTTGCGCAGTTAAAAATATAATACAAAAATATTTAATTAAACCATGAACGTTACGACTTACTTCGCAGTCTCACTTGGAATTTTGGAAACTTGCACAGTTTGAAGCGAAACAAAAAATTAAATAAAGTCTGATTTAACATTGTTTTTTCTTAGTAAGGAAAACCTGATTAACACGATTAATTAATCCATCAATTAATGCACGCAAAGCGAAGTAGCGTTAAGCGAATGCAAGAAACAATAGGAATCATTACAATTCATTCATCACTTAGCGTAAATTTGAAAAATATATATAATTACAGTAGAAGCTATATTAGAGGATAAAATCATTCAAAGTTAATAAAAATCAATTGCTTAAATTTTTATTTAATGTCTTAACTTTTGATTAAACTACTTTTTTTTTTTTACAAAAACATTGAAGTAAAGATGTTTGAATCGTACTCGATTCAAACATCTTCACTTAAATGTTTGCTTTCAGTATCTTTTTCATCTTTTCATGCAATATGCGATTGCTGGCGATCACTTATCAAGATTTCGGCGGTATTCGGAACTTCGTTCCATATCAGGATCAGCATCAAATAAAATTTCCTAAGCATACTCAATGTGATTGAAAACTAGCTCAAGTTCTTTTACAGTTAGCTTCTTAGTCGTAATATTCTCTTCTTGTTTGCACTCCTAATCTTCTTATTCTTCATATGCACGCTGTTCTTCTAGTTAAAGGAGATTATTCTCGCTTAAATGTTCTGAATAGGAATCGAGAAAGTTTTTCACATCTTCATTATCCAGTTCATTAAACCAAAGTTCTTTTAAAATTGTGCTGATTTCTTCAATAATGTTAGATCTTGGATTTTGCGCACGATAAACTACCATAGGCTTGCGTTTAAAGTCCCCTTCTGCATTGCCTCCTAATAAAAGCGTAAGACGATCTTTAGATACTTTGTATCCTGGTTGAGATACTTTAGTTTTAGCTGGGGGAAAGTTTTTGTTGACATACGCTTCCAAAACAGACCAATTTCGTCGACGTTGAATATTTGCCGATTGTCATAATCATCTTCTTGAATTATCCTTTGCAATTCTTCAGGAAACTTGGCCAAAGATTCCCCCGTTATTCTTAGGTTATACAGTCCAGTTCGATTTTTAAAAAGTTCAAATCATCCTAAACTCGCAGTAAAACTTTCACATTACTCTTGAAATTTGGTCTCTTTCATTGAGGTATCAGAGCTTTCATCTGAATATTCCCTGTACTAAAAGGTATTCTTTTTTTTTTTTTTTTGGTTATAATCCTCAATCCAAAGTGATAGAAGACTCTCCATCTCGATCATTAAATGGCTTCTATTAAGGTGATCTGCATGCTTAAAGAACCAGTAGCAACTTTTTCCATGTTCTTTGTATTCTTTGCTCTTATTTAATATAGTTCAAACTGTAGACTCGCTGTATCCCAGGTCTCGCACAATCACTGTATTACTAGCGACACTTTCATGTCTTTTAATGACTTCCAGCTTTTCCGCTCGCTGCAGATTAGCGACAAAAAATTTCGCGTAATGTAAAATTTCGCACAACGTAAAAAAACCGTGTTAACTGATTAATCACTCGCTTAAAACGGGAAATAGTATCATTTCATTTAATCGCGCTAACTGATTATCGCGCATATCGAATTCGCTTTAAGCGAGGGTTTCCTGTATTAGTATGATTTTTGACTGATTCCCTCTCTTGTTACTATATAATTTTATGCAATCGGTTTCCTACAGTAACAGCCTCACTTATGCAATTATCTATTTCCAAATTAATCCTATATCTTCTCTAAAAACTGTGCCGAAATAACAACAATGTGCAATCTCTTTTATGAATTCAATACTGAGAATGCAATTAATTGTTCTGTTTCACTGTCTCTTTTCATAGTTTAGTTGTATCAGTTCAAATTTTGACATCGAATTTGTCACCGTATTATTAAAGTAAACTAAAGACACTTGAGTAGTACACATGCATTTCAGAGAATGACATCATTTGTAAGAAGAGAATTCTAAATTCGATTATGGCCGACAGGTAGCGGAACTTCAAAGTCTTTCTTCATCCCGTTACAGAGTTAGTCGATCAGCAAGTAGTGTTACTACCGGAAACTCGATTTTTTAAAATTCCAAAATTAAGAAAATTGACAGTAGAATTCACACGGTTTCAGACAATAATATAATATGTTAGAGTTAGAGGCTATGAAATAGCAGCAGCTGTCTATATTCTGTACTCTCTTCACCTGATGCTGTTTAAAATCATTGATAATCTTGGACCAGTTATCTCTGATCTAAGAGTGAATTTGACTGTACCTCAGTCTCAAAAAGTTAGATAGGGCTAAAATGGCCTTTTCTACTGCCTTAAAAAGCATTAACGGGTTTATATTATTTATTTAGGTCAGTCGTATAGGAATAAAGAACTAAGCTCAATATCATATTTAAATATGAGATTTAATATCAATTTCCATAATAAAAAAACAAGGCTAGTTAATAGCAGATATGTTGCTTTGAGTATCTCAAAGCATTAAAAGAGGGAATTGGCTGCATATTAATTCTTGCAAATATGTTTGCAAAAATCTTTCCAGAAGCTTAGTAACGTATGTGGCAGCATTTCATGCCCAATATAGTAGCCGGCATGGTTGGCTGAGCATATCCGCTCTTCAGCCAAAAGGCTGCGGGTTCGAATCCCGCCGTGGGCATGGATGTTTGTGACTGTCTGTGAAAATACTACTGGTGGTGTTCGGCAGTAGATGGCGTTGGTGTAGATGATGAAAGTAGTTGTAGTTGGATTGAGTGGTGGAGACAGAGAGCTGTTGAGTAGGTGAGTCTTTGCACTCACTGGAGGTGTCATGTAATAATAATAATAATAATATCATTTAACAATCATAAATCTTTCGTCACTTTAGGTTTATGATGGCTTTTCTGCCTCAAGTACGACTGTGTTATTCTGCAGCCCATTCCTTCTGGAGTTTTCTACAGTGGTTCCATTGTGTTTTTAATAATATTTTTTTATTCTCTCTTTTATGTATTCTTTTCTTTATATTCTAAGATTTCTTTTACCCCTATCTTCCAAAAAATATTGTCTCTTTATGATATTTATTTTCTGAATTCTTTCAAATATCTTTTCATGGCTGACCACACTGGTGCCTGGTTGGTTGAACAACAGATAACGGATTCTTATGGGTTCACACCCACTATCGCAGGTGTGAATATCAAAGTGTTCAGGTGGTAGACAGTTCTCGTCTTCTGATGGAAGATAATCACTCTTCTTTTTTGGAGGCATGAAGTGGCTTAGAAAAGCATTATGTTTAGTCTCTAGAGCAGGGTTGTCAAATGATGAAACCATTAAGCTATCCATGATACTAAAATATGTAATAGGTTTACAGTTTTTATAGATGAAATTCACATAAAAAATTAACTGTCTTACATTTTTTGTTGTATCCTCCTTCTTCCGCATTATTTTTCTTCAATCCATCCGTCCCTTTGGGCAAGTATAGTTCCCTGATTAGGGGTTACGGCGAATTAATGCATCCATCACGCCACTCCTCTGCTGCGTCCCAGAAACCGACCACGTGAACACACAGAACTTATTTAGATTTGTGTGTTCACGTGGTCGGTTTTGAGTGACGCAAAAGCAGAGTTTATGGGTGTAAAACCACCATCTTCATATAAGACTGGTAACTTATCATTTGAAAAGACTCCTGATTAAGATTCCTCATGTAATAGACAGGATTCGAAACTAGGTTTTTCCAGCCAAAGGTCTCATCTATACCAACTGAACTATGCAGACATTAATCAAGAAATTTTATATGCTTTTTTCTTATCATGGACTTCTCCTTTAATTTTTTTGGATCCTCCATGTAATTATAATTTTTCTATATTTGAAGAAAACTCCGTTATATTATTTAAAGTAAAGAGCCAATAAGCTTCATTTCGGCGATGTAAAACATTGTTTAAATTAAGGGGATATTAAATCTTACATTGTTTTAAAACCGAATAGAAACTCAAAGATCGGAATTAAAGAGTTTCATGCCGAATATAGTAACTATAAACGTATCGGCGACTACTTGCGTAAGCTAAAGCACGTAGTTGAAGTACGTAGTACAAACTAGGGCAACTCGTTGCAAAGGTGGAGAAAGTTCTGATCGCTTTCTTAGTATTTTTTCATAATGTAAAACCCATCTCCTAGGAGATGTATGATGTTATACATTATGGTGGGAGGTCACTACCCAGACCGGTTTCGATCTTTATTGAGATCTCATCAGTGAGTAGTAGACCAAAGTATAATACTAAGGGTATAGCGAAAAGAACTTATATACTCTGCTATACGAGTTGTCAAAAAGGTGCACCCATAAATTATTTAAAGTAAAGAGCCAATAGGTTTCATTTCGGCGATGTATGATGTTACGGTGGCGAACCTTTTTATGTGCAATTGCCAAAAATTTACCAAATTTACCAATTGAATTGCTGACGTGCCAAACAGTTTTAATAAGGGAAAAATTAATAGAAAATTAATCTAACTTAATTTATTTATTTATTTATAAATTTATAATATATATATATATATATATATATATATATATATATATATATATATATATATATATATATATATATATATATATATATATATATATATATAATTATTTTTATAAATAATATTTTATTTTATTTATAATATTCATTTATATATAAATATTATTCAGTAATAAAATATTATCATTCAGTGTAAAATTGATTATTGATTTATTAAATTGATTTTAATGATGTTAGTTTGAAAAAAAAAAAAACGGCAGTGAGAAAAATATTTATGCAAAAACGACCTCGCTTACTCCCTATACGGGAACGAAAAGGCGTTAGCTGATTTTTGATGTTTTGTAACTCACCACAGAGTCAGCTGAGCAGGGGAAACAGCAGAAGGATGTCAACTTGTCTGCGAAACGCTTACCGTATTTACTCGAATATTACTTGCCCTCGCGTATAACTCGCACCCCTGAATTTACTTTACGAAAAAAGACATTAAAAAGTTTTACATATACCTCGCACACGAAAAATGTTTAAACATGTTCACGTCGAGGCGAAACTCGCTCCTCGCAGCAAACAACACGCCATCCCCAACAACCATTATACTGAAGATCACACACACACACACACACACGCACACACAATAACTTGGAATGTATTGATGCGTCGCTGAACTGGAAGCCTGAACGAATATATTGTGTTTCATTAAGTTTGTATGGTATTTTGGGTGTGTGTTTCTTGTTCATAGTATGTCCTTAGAGCTCTTTTCAGGCTATTGTAGTTTGTAAGGTTTCTGTATTCAAAAGGTAATTTGTTTATCATGTCTGGGATGTAGAAGTTTCACGTGGCCTTTCCGTAGTGATTATTGTATTTATATGTGATATAGTTAGTTGTCTGAGGTCTTGTTATACGGTATGTATTTCTTGTCCTGTAGTTGGCATTGAAATAATGTTTTAGCAAAGCTGCATAGTTACATAAATGTTTTGCTGTCAGTATTTTGTGTTCTGACATTGCAATGTATATAAGGTCGTTATTTTCTCCTTGTTCCCAAAAGATCAGTTTTATCATTTTGTACTGTAGCGACATTAATATATTTAATTCGTAGGGTGCACAGAAAGCATACGTTGTTATAGCGTATCTTAGTATATTTTGGCATTGTGCTTTGTATATTAGTGTTTTTAGGCGTATGGGAACTATGTCTTTTAACCTGTAGAGTTTGCCACTTATTTTTCGGTCTTTGTTGTGTTAGATGGTTTATGTGTCTGTTCTAGTTCATATCTGCATCGAAGTAAATTCCGAGGTATCGCATTGTTTCAACCTGAGTGATTGTAGTGATTTTGCTGTGGTTTTGGGTGTTTTTTATGTTGGAAAGTGGATGTTGGATGGTTATATATTTGTTATCAACTGGTCGAGTCAGTGGATTTCTGAATATCATTAATTTTGTCTTTTCTGAGTTTAGGTGTATGGAGTTTTTCGTGAGCCAGTCTATGATCAGATTTATGTCATGTTGCATATTTGTTTGGGCTACGCTTGCGTTATTATGGATGGATATTATAGCTGTATCGTCTGCGTATTGGAATATCTTACCTTTGAGTGGTAGCTGATTAATATCGTGCGTGTAAATGTTGAATAGAGTTGGGGAGAGTACAGCTCCATGTGGTACTCCACAGGTTACTGGTAGCTCTCTGTTTCGGTTTAACCCGATACGTGTGATATGCTTTTTATTTTGAAGGTAGTTTGTAAACCACCTGTGAAGAGGCCCATCTATTTCAACATGCCTCAGCTTTTCTAACAAGGTTTGATGTGTGAGTGTATCGAATGCTTTAGTTAAGTCAATAAAGACTACCACGGCAATTTTGTTTTTGTCTAAGTTGGTATTAATTACGTCTGTAAAGTCTTCCAAGAGAGAAGTCGTTCCCTTATTTTTCTGAAAACCATATTGTGTTTTGGGGATAATATGAAAGGTCTCTGTGTATGCTGTGAGTTTCTTCAGTATGATCCGCTCCATAATTTGATTGATAATTGGTAATGTTGCTATGGGTCTGTAATTGCTGATTAAATTTCTTTTTCCATGTTTGTATATGGGTGTGATTATGGCGGTCTTTAGTATACGTGGTATCTGTCCTGTTTTAAATAGTTTATTTATTAATTTTAGCAGGATAGGACTTAAACTAGTTGCATGTTGCTTTATATCTTTAGGTCTTATACTCAATTCCTGGGTCTTTGTTTGATTTGATGTATTGCAGAGAGAAGTTCTGCTTCTTTTATGGTTGGGAACTATAATGTCTGTTTTAATTGTGGTCCAATTGGAGGGTCACGTTTTGTGATTGTGGAATATTTCTGTGCAGTTCTTGGATGGAGTCTGCAAAGTATTGGTTAAAGTCATTTGCTAGTTGTTGGATAGGTTTTGAGTCTTTCATGAAGCTGTGTTTTATGGTTTCGGAGGCGGTGGTGTTGGGAACACAGTCTAGCATCTCATTGATCAGATGCCAGGTTTGTTTCATGTTGTTTTGAGCAGAGGTTATTTTGTCTCTCTAGTAGCTTCTTTCTGTAGTAGCCTCATTTCTGATTTGTGTTGTAAGACGATTCCTTGTTATCTTATATTCAGTTTTTAAAGCTGTGTTATTTGGATATCGCTTTAATTCTTTCCATAAGACGTCCTTTCTGTGTATTTCTAGGATTAAGTTTTGTGTTATCCAAGGATTTTGTGTTGTTTTTGAACGAATTCTGACTTTCTTTGTAGCTTTCTTATATATTTCCTCCAGTGTGAGTTTAATGTTGTTGTATAAGATATCTGCTGAATCTGATGCCAGATGTTCCCAGTCTGTTTTTCTTATTTCGTGGTTGACTATTTCTTCGACTATTATTGTTTTCTGTCGCTTTTCTTCTGTGGGACATTGCATGGATATTTTCTTGGTGTGCAGGTTTAGAGCGGTGAAGTAATGGTCTGCTACTTTGCACTTTATGACTGATGCAGTGTAACTGTTTGATGGTGGCTCTGACGTTTATATGATCTAGACAGGAGGCAGTGATAGTATTTCCGAATATTTCTTCTCTAGTACATGATGTTATTGTTGGTATTAGGTTATACATGGATAGCGTGTCTAGGTGTTGTATTGTGTTCTGGTTTTTGTTTGCAATATTTAAGTTTATGTCGCCAATTATCATTAGGTATTCGGTTGAGCATATTTCTTGGCGTGAAAGCCAGCAATTGAGTTTGTGCAAGAATTTTATCATGTTTAGGTTTGGTGACCTGTAAATAGCATTTAGTATTATGGGATGCTGTCTATTGGTGGTATTAGTGATTTTGAGGCAAAGGGTTTCAGCATGCTCAAACTGATAGGTCGTTTCGTTTGCTATTAATTTTTGTTTGATAAATATTAATATTCCATCCTCTCTTTTTGTTTGCCGGCATGATCTATGTTGTTGGAAGCCTGGAATTTTGAAAGCAGTGCTTCGTAATTAGTTATGGATATAGTTCGCCCACCGATTAGAGATCCTTTGACACTTCTGTGCATCTCAGAAAAAGGAGAATCCATTCCGATAATAGGGTAATCAGTCCGTATTGTGGGATGAGTTGTTTATTATTGCTGGTCGGAAAATTAACTTCTCTTTTATGATTATTGTTAACTATGTTGCTTGTATAACAGTTGGAAAATTTTACCTATAAAGCACGTGATTTCGCGTGTTAGCGACCAATTCGGACGTCCTTCATTTCTTTCTCCCCTTCAGCATGAATCGACTATTCTTGGAAAGACGCGAAGCAGGGACCTACAAACGGTGGGCGAACTATACTTCTGTTAGAATCAATATATTAATAATATCAGTGTAATTCCTCAGATAAGCCTGTAACAATAACCAAGGTTTTCTGATGCTTCTGGTGTTAATATGCAAGGTTGAGAGACCTCTCCCTTGTACTGTGTGTTGTTTCCATGCATCAAGCGATTCGAAGTACAATTACTGGTGTATTCTGGTGTAATTGCATCTATCTGTTGGTTCACATTCATTTTTGTTGTGTTGAGATCTTCTTATTGAACTAAGTTCGAGTCTTTTGTTTCACTCTGGCAACCTATCTATATCTTCCGAGTTTTTTTTATTTGTATAGACTTTGAAGTCTGTGACTTTCTCAAGAATATTTTGCCATCTTTGATCCATAAAAATTGATACTTTTTTTCTGTTTTTTCTTTTCTTGCTTGGTTCAAAAGATTCTGATTGAAAGGTGTTAAATACTCAGATAGAAAGATTGGCGTATTGTCTTGCGATGCATTTAAATCCTTGACTACTGGTTTTTTCAGTCTACTGGCTTTTATGAGATTGTCTCTTGTAGCCTTGCTTGTCAGACGGATTATTACCGGTGACATTCATGATCTTTCCACTCTCGCTCTTTACATTCATTGCTATCATTAAATCCTTCAAATCCTGTCTCACAGAAAATCTACCTAGATCATTCGTCCCTATAAATGCAATAATCTCACTCGCTCTATCTTTCTGAAATTTCACAGCCTCAGATATAAAGATTATATCCTTAATCTTTGACCCTGGATAACACGCTTTAATTACTCTATCATCCTTCACACCCTTCATTATAGAATCCCCATACAGTACAATATCTTTTATTCTTCTTTTATTTAAATTAAGGGATATTACATTCCATTTTGTTTCACAGCCGAAAAAGAAACTCAGAGTTACATGCCGAATAGAAACTATATAAAGTTTAGCGAGTCCACGCGTTAGCAAATACCTGGATAGTGCAACACATGACCCATTTGGTAGTGCAACACTGAGGCAACTCATAGTAAGGGTGGAGCAAGTTCAGATCACTATTCTTGGTATTTACCCATAATGTGAAACCCAGCTTCTAGGAGAGTGTTACTGTTCTACATTATGAGAGAAGGTCACCCAGACCGGTTTCAACCTTTATTGAGGTCTCATCAGTGAGAAGCTAGACCTAGATAATACCAAGTTTGTAGCGAACAGAGCTTACATACCCTACTATAAGAATTGCCAAGAAGGTGTCCTAATAAATTACTAAATATATGAAGAGCCAAAGGCTTCAATTCGGCGACGTAAAATTATTTAAATTAAGGGATATTACATCCCATATTGTTGAAGCCTTTGGCTCTTCATATATTTGCTAACGCTTGGACTCGCCGAACTTTATATAGTTTCTATATTCGGCATGAAACTCTTTGAGTTTCTCTTTCGGCTGTGAAACAATATGGAATGTAATATCCCTTAATTTAAATAATTTTACGTCGCCGAATTGAAGCCTTTGGCTCTTCATATATTTAGTAATTTTTTTCTTCTTTTTAACTTGACATCCTTTATCCCCACTGATGCTTGTTTTTGTCCCTGATCTTCTTCCCACATTCTTTTGTATATCGCTCAGCAATTTCTGTGTACGTATTTCTGCACTATTTATTCCATGCACACACTCACTTAATCCGTTACTAAATAATCTGTCATTCTCATTCCATGTCATTCTTAATCCCCCCCCCATACTTTCTATTCCATAAAAAACATTAGAACATATTGGAATGTTGAAAGATAGACTATACAATTTGGTCAGATCAAAATTATAGAATATATTACAGTCATTTAATAATGCCAGTTCCTTTGTCTCAGGAGAACTTGCACAACAGTGTACTCCACATGCTTCTATCAGATACATTGGGATATGGCTGTATAAAAAAGGAATGTTTCCTATGAGACTGATGGCACCTAACTGTGAAGTCTTGATGATCACTTAAATTTGGGATATTAGACAAACCAGATGTATCATCATATATTACACTAAAACTTCGGTGTTTATACGAGTCAATTAATACAGGCAAAACAGTTGATACATTAGAAGATGTGAAATGGACTGCATTATCTTTCATTTCTACCTTGACATCAGATTCAAGAGATGATACCATAGACACACAAGATGATAACGATGTTACGTAATCTGGATTGACATCCGTAGCAACTACAGAATAAATGGTTGACTCAGATGACATATCAAAACTAGAAAATAAAAGATTGATGTCATTACTACCCAAGATATTGATTGGCAGGTGAGAATTAACTGTAGCATCAGAAACTGAATGGGACAATACACTGGTATGCACACATTCATCTGAATTGATGAAAGAATTGTTGCCATCACTACCCAAGATTTTGATTGGTAGGTGAGAATTAACTGAAGAATCAGAAACTGAAAGGGACAATACACTGGTATGTACACATTCACCTGATAGTTGGCCTTCAGCGACCAGTTCAAGGCCACCTGAATGTTGATTTAGATGACCATACTCATTTGGCAAGTCTGACTCCTTATCCTTTAATGATACCAAGTCATCTACAACAGCGCTTCCCAAACTGTGGGCCGCGGCCCCCTTGGGGGCCATAGGTTTTGTTGAAGGGGGCCGTGAAATAATGAAAACAAATTTAAAATGTTTTAAGACGAAGTATATTTTTTTTATTTTAAAAGAAACGTATTTAACTTTTATTATTTCTTTTTTGTTATTTTTTATATTTTAATGGAAAAATTCACACATTGGTGTTGATTCACAAACTTTACTTCCTGCGTATTTCGGCGCTTAACGAATATTAGTAAATATTGCTTATTCATATATTTCATTTCAAAGCAATGGTTAATTGTATTTACTTCGAATGCTCTACAGGGAAGTTCCAAATCTTTCTGTCCCTTTCGTAACGCGTTCGTAATCAGGGACTGTTGATATCGACTTTATATACATATCAAACTCGTTTTATATTATCACTGTCATCCGAGCTAATTTTCTGTTACCAATAAGAGTTTCGCATATACTTCACACATGAAAAAAAGCTTAAACAAGTTCATGTGGGGATATAGTAACTCGCTTGCAGTGGTAAACAACACGCCCTCCCTAAGAGCCACTATGCTGCAGAGGCAATAAAAATAAGTACTTTTATTATGCCAGTGAATGAGGTATGAGGAGTCTGTGTAATATATTTCTCAACAAATAGTGCAATTAGAGACAACTGGGATAAAAACACTAATTAATGAATCACATGTCCCCTCATACAGAAACGATGCTGTATAGACTGAAACAAAACCATATGTTGCATGGGCAAACACAGTATTTAACTAAAAACTATTGTTATTAATTAGATGTGTGTGTGAGTTCGATTTCCCAAGGCAGCAATAAAATTCAACCGAACGTGTTAAAATTCATAAAAGTGTTAAAACTAATTAATATATATATATATATATATATATATATATAATGAATGTTATGGCAGTTTCACATATGGAATTCGGTTGAAGAGAGTTAGCATTTCAACTCAATTGTCAGCTATGCTTTTATCTTTCGGTTGCGCGATCTTTTGTTAATACCGCACCAATCATATGCACGTTTTAATAAACAGACTGCCTTTGCTGTCTGTTTCGCGTTAGGCTTAATTACCGTAAAAGGAGAAAAGTCACAAAAGAGAAAAATGTTCCTGGTCAGGAGATTCCCTTATTCAGATAATATTCACTAATTTCATGTTATCAGTCTGTGGTGTGCCAGTCTCGGTAAGCGGTGATATTATTTGATCTATTCTACGTTAAAAAATTTAACCCTGAGATGGATAAGTGGTTGATAAAAAATAAAAAAAAAAATCCCGCGAACAATCAGAAGAAGCAGAAACAGACTAAAAAAAAAGGACAGTATTTCATATTTTACCAGAACAGCCCGCATCGTCTTCAGAACCAAACGGTAAGAGGCAAAAAATGTAATATATGCATTTGATTTTTGCAATATTCGCTGTGCATGTTTTGTATTGAATATAAATATAATAAATATTATAATAATACATCTCTATTACGATTTTTTTTTCGAGGGGGGCCGTGAAATATTTTAATTTTTGCAGAGGGGGCCCTGACATCCAGAAGTATGTGAGGCACTGATCTATAACACTGTCAACTTCAGTTGTCAAATGTTGTTTTCAAATATTTACCCAGTTTAATTTTACTAAGTGGGATAGAAACCATCGTTTCAAGATGTTTAATCTCTGACACCAGCTGCCTTACATTAACTATATCAGACTTTTTGGCCATTTGACTCTTTGGAACGTTCAGATCTAAGTCCATCATAGGACGTTTTGACGATTCCCCTTCTTGACTCTTACTTATCTGTGTTTCCTTCTTTGAATGCCGTTTTCTTTGGCCAGACACAATATGACTATGCATGATCGGTTTCCCTGCTTCCTGACGATCAGATCATTACCTGAACTCCCTGCTGTGTGCCTTTTACAGAATCATAATGCTTATTAGCAACTTCCAAAAAAAACTTTCATTTTTATCAACTCCGCAGCTCTTAACAATGATGCAAGCATATCCTGTGAAATATTAATTTCTCCATGGTACATATATTGGACCATCAACCTTAAGTCATTAAAGTTTATATCACTTAATATCACAACAGGATGATTACTTGAGTTCTCTAAAAATAAGCTGTACAGAAGAGTGCTGCTTGCAGATAGAACTACTTTGTGAGCCTTAAGGGTCATTCCCTTCACACGATAATGTTACATCCACCAAACTTTCACTAGCAAGTAATTTATCAAAAATACTTAATATATTATCTTTGTGATTGTGCTCTTTCAAGCAAATTTTCTGTGATCTTGTTATCATATTGAGTTCTGAACTAGCATTAACATAATATATTCATATTAGGATTCTATAACCAGAAAATTAGGATTCTTTAAAGTACCATGCCCTAACTACTTAAAAAACTGCAGGAATTGCCAAAATGCTTCATCAAACACATCATTTCACAGACAACATTAAACAATAAAAATACGTTGCTTCAAATAATCATCTCAATATTATACACTTATAATCAATAGTTTTCAATTAAATACCCAGTACACATGCTCAGAGAATGACAAGATTAGGCTTAACAACAACGCGATCACAATAGCAAGATTAGGCTTAACAACATCATTATCACAATAGCAAGATTAGGCTTAACAACATCACTACCACAATAGTTACATTAGGCTTAACGGCAAAGATTCTATACCCATACAGTCTGATGTCAAATACAAACCAATTATACCAAAAAAAAAAAAAATACCCCCCACAAAAATATAAACACATACTTCAGAGAAACATTTAACTGAGAATCTACAAATACTGCTGCCAAAATTAGCTGGTAAAGTTCTAACCAACGCTAATTGACCTCTGCTCCAACATCTGCCATCTTTGTTCTATCTCAACGTCTTATATATATTAAAAGCAAAAATTATAAAATAAACATATTGTTATACTATAAATGCTGTTAAAAATGTAATCTTATTCAATTTCAAACTATAAATTACCATCAGTAGTAACCAGGGCCGCCGAGAGAAATTTTCCGGCCCGTGACAAGTCTGTGGTCTGGCCCCACTTTTTTAAGTGGGACCGGACTACAAGTTTCTCCTTTCGTTTTTGATTTCCATATTTATGATGATACATTTCTGTTGGTCAAATTTTTATTATTAAAAATATAATTTTAATAATTAAAAAATAAAATTAATAAGAATACTTACTTTTATTTTTTAGCGCACAGCCTACACTATACAGTTGCATGCTTTACAAGCAATCACAAAACCTTCGTCTATCAAAATACTAACAAGAACGAAGCGTTCTGGCAGGGAACATTACTGTGAATGCAACTACTAGCTAGCGCTAGCGCAGCCGATTGCAACAACCTTGTACGAACGCCTATTCACGTCATCACCTGCTATAACTACAGCGATCCGAGCCGAGAGAATCAGTGTCTTCCGGACACTCATGGCGAGCTAAAGAGCGTAACCGTCTGTCTAAAACAAAACACAACATCATTCTCAATATGCCATTGTACTTTATCATTGTTGTATTATTACGAGAATTAAAACCATGCATTATAAACAAGGTTATGTGACGATCGGGCCCTTTTCGATGCCGGGCTCGTGACAAAAGTCTCAGATGTCACCACCCTCTCGGTGGCCCTGGTATTAACTATTATTAACACATTATACAAAAAAAAGAAGAAAATTTGTATGAAATTCATTGTTAAAAAAAAAGAAAAAAACATACAATAACATGTTTTGCAAATGCATAATATGCAATCATAATTTTAATAATAAAAATCATTGAATTAAAATAAATATTATATTATATTTTACTTATAATCTAGAAATATCATTTTGTATAAATCTGATATATGTGAATTTTTATATGTAACGAATGATAAATATTACTTTTTGCTACTTTTTGTTTATTTTGTATATATATTATTTCAAAAAAATTTAGGACTTATTTTAATTTCAAATGTGTACTTTAATCATTGCGTAAATGTATTAATGGCAATGAAATGTATGGAATGTAATAAATATAGTTAAAAATTAAAAAAAAATTATTATTATTATTATTATTATTTTAATTGAAATGCAATGCAGAAACTGAATCACATATGCAGCACTTAATGCTAAATTTGTAAATATTACAAGCTGGAATGTCACTAAAGACGATTACTGTAATTGTGTAAATATTTTAGAAATCAATTTAAAAAATATATATTATTATTATTATTATTATTTATTTATTTATTTATTTACATAAATGATACACACTCAAAACAAGATTTAAACAACACGTGATACTGAACAATTCAGATTCTACCCAAGAAACTAAGAATAGTTTGTCAGGTAGCATCGTAAAATATGGATTGTTCCAAGTAATGCTGTTTTTTGTAAGTCAAATGGAGTGGGTCACTTCGTTGATGTTTAATTGATGTAAATAGTTGGATAGCGTCTGTGAAATTGCACAAAGTGCACCGATAACTATTGGGTTAACTTTAGTGTGTTTAAGCCACAGCCTGTCAACTTTGATTGCCATATCTCGATATTTAGTCATTTTTTTCCAGTTCTTTGTTGTTAATGTTATTATCGCTGGGTACTGCGATATCAATAATCCAAACCTGTCGATGTTCGATAATTGTGATGTCAGATCTATTGTGTTCCAAATGCTGATCAGTTTATATTCGAAAGTCCCAGAGAATTTTTGCTGTTTCGTTTTTCACTACTGTCTCTATTTTATGCTGCCACCAGTTATCAGAAGTAGGAAAGCCATATTTTTTGCATACATGCCAATGAATTATTTTGGCCACTTGATCATGGCGGTATTTATAGTCAGGTTGTGTTATCTTGCTGCAGGCACTGATTAGATGTTCTACAATCTCATCTTTCTGATCGCATAATCTGCATTTGCTGTCATCATCGATGTTCAAAATTATTGCTTTCATTGTATTAGTTTGTAATGCCTGTTCTTGAGCTGCTAGAATAAATCCTTCTGTTTCTTTTTTAATATATTCACATTGTAGCCATTGCCACGTCTTGTTCACGTCAATTTTGCCTTCACTATCTCGAAGAAATTGGCCATGCAAGGTTTTATTTTTCCAGCCACATATCGGTTATTCTGTTGTTCCTTTTTGTAATCGGATTTGATTCCTGTTGCATTTAGATGGCCTTCTTGTGTACTTGCTTGAAGCATTTGCTCAGAGCTATTGTTGATGTAACTTTTTAAGCTAATATCTTCTTCTTCCACAGTCTGTCTCACTTGCAGCACACCACGTCCACCTATTCTCCTCGGTAGGTACAACCGACCAACATCAATTTGTGGATGTAATGCATGATGCATAGTCATTAATTTTCTAGTTTTCTAGCTGTGTATCCGGTCACTGGTATAGCCCAAGAATTCATTGCAGTAATTGTGTTTAATCCATTTAGTTTTGTTTTCAGAATATTTCTAACTCTTTTTAGTGTATTCTTCTTCTGCCTGTTGTTTAACCTTCGAGTGGAGAACACTGGTTTCTAATATTGCTAGGTATTTATAGTGTTCGTCTGCTGAAATTGCTTTTATATATTTCTCTTGATCAAAATTAAAATTGCTAGTGTCATTAATTTTTCCTCGTTTAATAGATAAAATTGCGCATTTATCTAAACCAAATTCCATTTTGATGTCCTGACTGAAAATATGAACTGTGTTTAATAAAGATCTATTTGCTGGGCTGATTTTCCATATAACTTCAAGTCATCCATATACAATAGATGGGAAATTTTAATGTTAAATTTAAGAATTTCATATCCAAGTTTTGTTTTGTTCAGAATCATAGATAAAGGTATCAAAGACATGTTGAAGAGCAATGGTGCCAAGGAATCATCTTGGAAAATTCAACGCTTAAAGCTGATATCTCCGAATCGTTCATTATTATTATTATTATTATTATTATTATTATTATTATTATTATTATTATTAATTATAAACAGATACTAACAAATAATAAACAGATACGGTATAACAGTCTATGCAAACACATCAAACAGCCATCTAACAAAATTAGAAATATTACATAGGAAAATTGTGTCAACAGCGAATTGGACACCTTGCATGCAACAACCAATATCCGACCAGCACATGGTGATACAAAGAATCCTGAGCATAAAAAATCTACAACACTACATAACATTAATAAGGAATCACTTCAACATCACCTATCAAAACAACAGAGACACATATCGTATAACACCACCTACAACAACTCTCTATATCCCTACACCCTTCAACAACGATACGGTTCTTTTGTGAGATCACATCAGATACCCACGCTACTCATCAACCTACCTACCTAGAAATTTAAAACACATCGATAACTAAAGAACATTAAAACACGAACTCTGGAAAAAATACCAACAAAGTTAATACAGATTAACACTAATATACACTTCACAAATCACCAGCATCCAATGCCTTCATCCTACCCATAAACAGTAACAACAACATAAATAGTGAAGACTAATCCCACTCTCTTCATAAAAGCTAACCCAAGCTTCGAAGTAGGTGGGATTAATCCGCCTCATTCATATACATGTAATCCTCATAATCAAAGACTGCAGATTATGTAACAAAACAGTCAGTAAGGTGTATAACAATAATGAAGATGCTGATAACATTATTCAGACAAGCTCTGTAAAGCTTCTAGGAAGAAGCCACCCAAAGAAACAAGTAAGTATTTATTTATTTATTTATGCTTATGGCTACATGAAACTGGTAAGTGAAAAGTACAATCACAATAGAAACAAATGATGAAAATCTTAACATATAAAAGTTCATTGCATAAAAGTTACAACCTGCTTTCAAAGTCTTTCCTTTTTTTTAAAATAAAGCATAAGTAATTTGTCATAATCAAGCCAGGGACAATTATCGTCCTGCTGCAACAAGTATGACAAGCTTGAATGTTTTCACAACACTTCACAACATAAATGTAGCTGCATCCAATGTTTAATTAGAGAGCAATTGTGTCTTGTGTGAGAAAACTTGATCCATTAGAGGAGGCCCATTTCACATTGTATCATCATCTTCTAACATGAGGAGGAGTTCTGATGATACTATGACGAGGACTATGAGAGTGGCTACGAGAATAACGTCTTCATAGTGAGACGGGATCGTGATCTCCTGTTGCCTCCATAGCCACCGCCACACGAACTACAGGTCAAGTTCCAGGCTGAAAGCCAATTTAAGGCCTTAACCGTCACTTTGTGGATGTCCCGTAGGCCACCACTGTGAAATTGGCGCCTTGGGCAGTCGTACACAATATGAGTAATCGTCTGAGCCACTGGAGAACAATCACAATAAGGGTGATCTGACAGTCTCAATTTATGTACAAGGTAGCCACATCTGCCCTGACTAGTTCTGATCCTGTTTATTGATGACCAAGTCTTCCTAGGAAGATCAAAGCTAGGCTGCAGAGCACAGGGATCTTCTACCAGGAAGCCGTTTGTTGGGAGATTGTTGGACCAGTATTCTCCATATGTCAGATATTGATGGCAGCGCAGCTGAAGAGAGTTCGTTCATAGACCAGAGAGACTTTCTAGATTTGAGGCCAAGACTAGGTGGGTTTATGAGAGTCTACTGTAGGAGCAGGAGTGGGTTGCTCATTGCTTTATTAAATTCCTTAATCGAGGCTTGTCTTCTCCTTATGTGTGGTGGAGCAATGTTAGATAGAACAGGCAGCCAGGAGAGAGGGGTGCTTCTCACTGTCCCACTAATTGTGCACATGGTAGAGTTTAGCTGGGTGTCTATAATGTTTGTGTGTGTACTTCTTTCCCAGACAGGGGCACAATGTTCTGCTGCAGAGAATGAGAGGGCTAGTGCAGACGACCTAAGGACCTGCACAACAACCCAGGTTGTTCCAGCAAGCCTTGAAATGTATTATTTCTGGTTTTAATTTTATTAGAGAGGTTGATGATGTGCCTTTTATAGGTTAGGATTCTGTCCAGGCTCACTCCAAAGTATTTTGGGTGAGGCTCGTGTTCTACCATTTTTCTACAGAAAGAAAGGTCGAGTTGTCGATTCGCCTTTGTACAGGTTTCGTTGTACAGGTGAAATACTGAGGACACTGTTTTCGTTGGATTTGGCTTCAAGTACCACTGCTTGAAGTACTCTTCCAGGGTGTCCAGGTCTGTATTCAAGGTTGATTCTAGGTTGGTAAAGGAGATGGATTGATGTAAAATCGCTAGGTTATCGGTGTACATATACTTGCTTGATCTGGTATAAGGCAGATCATACATGTAGATGTTAAAAAGTATAGGGAATAACACAGAACCCTGAGGAAGACCCTTGTAAAGGAATCTGGGCCTGCTTTTTTTTCCACCAATGTGGACCCAGATCTTTCTGTTGGAGAGAATAGATTCAAAAAATTGTGAAGTTTTTACACTTTATAATATTTCCTACTTTTAAGAGGAGGCCCCTGATCTAGACAGTGTCATAAGCAGATGTTAGTTTAATGACAGTGACTCCAGATTTAAGTTTCTTCTGGAAGCCTGCTTCAATTTGAGTTGTCAGGGCCAGGATCTGGTCACAGCAACTTCTTCCTGGCCTGAAGCCAGCTTGTTCAGTCGGGAGTCTCTTTCGATGAGTGATGAAATTCTTTTAAGGAGAATTCTTTCAAAGAGTTTAAAGGAGGTGCAAAGCAAGGAGATAGGTTATAGGTTTTTCACATCATTTGGATCTTTCCCTCGTTTGGGCACGGCAATTATTTTGGCTGTCATGACTGGTAAACTACAACTAAATGCAGTCATGACTGGTAAACTACCACAGCTTTGGTAGTTTACCAGTCATGATGATTTCTGAGAAAAGGGCAGCCAGCCATGTTTGGCCATGTTGACCAAGATGTTTTACCATCCACTCCTGCAGCTTTGCCATTCTTGGTAAGTTTTAAGGCTATTTGTACCTCTTCCCTAGATGCTGGGTGTACGAGTTCAGGAAACTCGGGTTCCATCTTCAGGATTTGTCTGATGGAAGCTTGTAGAGCAATTTTCCTGGTAGAGCTGGGATGAATCCTGGAGATTTTCAATAAATGGTTAGCCGTTTGATCAGGAGTTATCTCTGTTATTGGCTCTGCTCCACCTAATTTTCTCAGAAGTGACCAGCTTCTCCGACTAGATCTGACGAAATCGAGTTCATTGATGGTTGAGGTCCATCTTTCCTTTCTGTTTTTATCCAGGGTTGATATGAGCTCCTTAGCAATAGTTGGATCTTCAGTTTCCTCATATTTGGCTAGGAGTTCCTCACTTTCTCTACTCCAACATGGGATATATTGTTTTCTGTAGCCTCTAGGGATAGAGACTTTTGTTGCAGATTTGAGTAGTTTAACAAATCTAGGAAAGCAATTAGGAGTGGATGGAATTGCTCTAATGGTTTTCTCGATTTGTTTCTGAAATGCAGTCCAGTTGGACCTGCGGATATTCCATCTAACGATTGGTGTTCCACTGATGACTGGACGATGTTGACTATTCGGGAATGTGTTAAGGATGGTTCTAGTTGATGGAAGAGGGTGGTCTTCGGACCCTTCAGTGACTATGCACAGATGTGGGGGTGTAGGTTCTGTTCCATCTGGCTGAGTAAAGAGTGCTGTCCTGCTTGGCATCATAATTCAAATACAAGTTATATGTATCCATCCAGTTAGCTAGATTATTACCATCCTGTTTGTTAGAAGAATAGTCCCACATGTTGTGATGGGAATTGAAGTCACCAACATAGATAGCCGGGTGAGAAGGAGGTCAGTCCATCTGATCAGGCCAGGATTAAGATGGAGGTTTGGAGACATTGTAGATAGTGATATTTTGAACTTTAATATCTATGGAGTATTCCGTATCAGGAACACTTTGGTTATATCCTTGAGACAAAATGAATCATTGTAAACATGAATGTGAAAAAGATGTAAAACACATTGTTAATATCATTATTTACGCAATTTAAATAAGATATTTTCCTTGCATTCTGTACTGAATACATGTATGTAATTTATCTGAGACATTATCATATTACCATTAGCCATTATTCAAAAATTCCGTGCAATCTTTATTGTTAATATTAGAAAAACACGTGTTGTAAATATAAATGCAAAAAAGTATTATTATTAAATTTTTAATTCAAATGCAATGTAGAAAAAAAATCACATATGCAGCATTATGTGATGAATTTTGTAAAAATTGCAAATTGGAATGTCACTAAAGATGATTATTGTAATTCTTGAAACATTTTAGAAATCAACATATTTACTGTAAAAATATTTCATTATTATAAAAAAAAATCTTTTTTATATATTGTAAATATAGTATTGTAAATACATTAGTGAAATTGCAAAAAAAATCAGCATTCTTATTATAATTTATATATGTTATATATTTCTATTGAATCTGAATTATATATTTGTAAATACTCTATATAGTATATATGAATGACAATAAACTTATTCTATTCTATTATTATTATTATTATTATTATTATTATTATTATTATTAGTAGTAGTAGTAGTAGTAGTAGTAGTAGTAGTAGTAGTAGTAGTAGTAGTGGTGGTGGTGGTGGTGGTGGTAGGAGTAGTATACAAGTATCTCCATGGAGTCAGAAGACTCATTGTGGGAGATTCGTGTTGGAACAAATTTTCAACAAATTTCAGTCGCTGGTGGTTATAATTCGTGGGCAATGTAACAAGAGTTCTTCAAGGAATTAAATAGAACAATTCGAAAACTCTCCCATTATGGACACAGATGTTGAGAAATATGGTTGTGTGTCATTTTACCCCAGTTAGTGACTAATATCTTTCCAATAGTATCTCTTTAAAAATTAAAAAGAAATCCATGGATTTGGAGCCATATTAATATAACGACTCCTTCGAACCCGATCCTCCCCAAATGATGAGTGAATAGGATTCGAGAATGCCTGATTACTAGAAAAGGGCGTTGTTTTTAGGAAAAGTAACTGGATGCTATACATTAGCATGAGTTGCCATATCTGTTCATGCTTAATCTTGGAAAGAAAGCCCCACCTCTCCGTCTCGACTTCCATGTTCATCTTAAGTTTCACCGAGAGAGAGAGAGAGGCTTAGGACTTTGATGTATTTGTTGATTGCGTTCCTGTCTGTGATATGAAAAGGTTATTGTCTGAACTATCTGCAGTACCACTCACAGTGATGACTCGAAAATTATTGGAATCTGTAGATTTAGCTATCACTGATAGATAAGGGTGGAGGCCTGCTTAAAAGAAGGTCTACCGAATCCCAAAAGTTAATTATGGTTAAAAGAACTTCTCGTAATCCAGTTGTATACGTGGGTTACTAGTCCTTCCTAGGACTCTATTATTACAATTCATGATGCCATATTTGCACTCGTTGTCATTAGGTTTATGCTATTGTTCCTTCATTTACTGTACTCAAGACATAAGACGATCAGCGAAAAGATAAATGACCGTGAGTTCGAATTTGAGAATTGGCTTAAATCACTTGAAATTTTACAAAAACGTAATTTTAAAAATTGCTCACCACCTCAGCATTCTTTCGTAAATTATGAAAGAATGTAACAAGTTTATTCGATTGGTCAGGAAGGAAAAAATATGCTTAAAAGAAATTATATTATTATTTCTGATCTTCTATTCAGGTATGAGCAAACAAGTTTGCACTTGAAGTATGTTCACGACTAGGCTGCTTATATTCAGATGCCGTAGAACTGACATCAAATTGCCTCAGTGTCCTACAATTCACAGCCGCCCTCCGCCCACCCTCGCACTTTCGGATGCGTATATTATCATGTATTATGGCAGTTTGAGAGCTAATGTGAAGTCCACAGTTTATATAGAGTTAGCTTAGTGATGAAGATATTTCACGTAAAAGTTTTGTTTGCTCACGCTTAGATAAAAGGATTGAAACAACAATATATGGCTCTGCTTTTTAAATGGACCATTGATAATATTGCAATACTGTATTAGAATTTTGAATTTCCAAAAATGTCTAAATGTTTATTTTTATTCAATAGGTGTCGCTGGTTTGTGCGCTTATAGTTACTTTTATTTAACTGGACAGGAAATTTGGTATGCGATCTTGTAGATGCATTTGTTTGTGTACATATGCTGTTAAATGTGAATTTTTTTTTTCTTGAGTAAAGAAAGTAGTAAAATATTCTCTAGAAAAATAAAGATTTGAAACTATGTCTGCTGTAGAAGTGGAACGTACTGTTATTGTAAGTGTTAGTTATATGTCTTGATGACACTGAAAGTATCAAATTAATTTTCTTTTCGTGCTTAATTTGTGTTTAATATAGTAATTTTAATGTTAAGCACACTTTTTTAACACTTGTGATCACATACTCTCCAACGTATATATATATATATTATATAATATACATGTATACCCCTTTGATACAGTTCTTGCAAGTTTCGAAAGAGGGGGGGGGGAATAGGACTGTCACACCCTCTTTCAGCCAAGAATATTTTGATATCGAAAAATACAATGAATATGCCAAATCAATCATTTGCTGCCACGTGGGATCCAGTTTTAAACACCATAGCAGTTAAATGAATACATGGAACCTCCATGGAGGACCTAGAACTAAGTGAGGCAGGCCAGAAAGGTATTTTTTGTTGTATGTCAACTGTACCTGAGAAAGTTTATTGAAGTATATGAAATTATATTGCAATTATAAAATAATACTTTCATTTTATAAAATTATAAAATGAAAGTATATTGCAGAATTTTATGAACTCATTTAATGGAACGCAGTTAGTGTCATCATAGTTGTCTGAAAGATATTTATCAGTTAAGTATAATTCAGAAACCAGAATATAATTTCTTGTAAGCGTATTTTTTCCTTTCTGATGATAAGTAAATCCAAAGTCTCTGAAGCTACTGTTTGTGAAATAAAGGTTGGAATTTTTCTGTTTAGTAGTGGAAAGATATATTGCAAAAAAACAAAAACAATTGAAACATATATTTATTTAAGATTATTAAAATTCTAGGCAATGACTTATGCATCCAGTGTTTTGATCTAAGCTGCACAGTTCACAATAACTGAAATGTTCCCACCCCCCACCCACAATGAATTATTGCTAGGATGGTAGACTTAATCATTTGTTTTATATGTATATTACAAAAAAACTTCTGAACTGCTGTGCAGTTGTCAAGTCATGTAAACAATTTCTGCACATGCGCACACACACACACACAGCTGTCAGAAATAAAAAAATAAATTAGAGGGAGTATTGTCGATGACCTTAATGCGTGTAATGCTGTGAGCTAAGCAAAGATATCAAAGGATATCTGCATGTGTTTCATCTTTAATCCTTTACTCCGTGTGTGTGTGTGTGTGTGTGTGTGTGTGTGTGTGAATGCATGCATGCATGCATATATGATTACATATGTACACACATATGGGAAGAAGAATGCCAAGTATAAAAAATTTAAATGAAATGAAATTTTTCTAGAAAACAGATTTTAATATTATACAGAGAAATTTTGCATTATCTCGAATTCTAGGGGAAAATGACTCAATTTATAGTAATGGAAGAATAACAAAATCTTGAATCCTTTAATAGTGAGAATGAAAATACACAAAAAAAAGATAGAACCAAACAATATTTTAGAAAAGAAGACTGCTGAGTAAGTAAAACATACAAAATTCTAAACATGTTTGGAATGTGATTCTTGAATAGGTTCATTGTTGCCAGTATGTGCTTCCAGCTTTAAAATATTAACGTATATGGAAGAAAATGTTAAGGGGGGGGGGGACACCTCCAGGAAGAGTTAGCAAGCTAATCCGATAGTGTATGTACCCAATGTCTTGCTTATTAGGTACACTAATGCAATAGCACCTCATTTTGTCTTAAACAGTCTGACCTCATAGGATGTGGTCTCCTCATGGCATTGGGTACTCCAGGAATACCAGTGTGCAAACTGGATTCTATTCTCTCCATTTAACTGTGTGCCATGTGTGTGTGTGTGTGTGTATACTCCCAATGATCTTAATATGAAGGTTGAACTGTCAGTTATGAACATTTCAACAGGATGATCAGAAATTCTGGTGGATATATGCACTGTTTGCCTGAAATGCAATATATTTTTTCTGCTTCCTCATCCAGTCAAAGGTGTGCATATTAATACTGCCAAGGAGGATAGCTTTGCTATGAGGAAGTTGCATTAGGAGGTTAGGTTAGAACGTTAAAATGTTCAGTAGTTTGTTGAGCTTGAGGCAGCAAATGAATTGTATAGATTAAGATAAAAATTTAATGTAGGGAAGATTAAAAATTGCCTTATGTTAACCAACCTTTGACATGTGATTTCAGAGTAGATATAAGTAGATTGCAAATTTATCAACTTTCAGTTATCAGTAATTTAAAAAAAATTTCATAAATACCGGATTTCTGGTAACTCACTGGTAATTTCATGCATTTTCTTAAAATACTGAAAAATATTCAGTATAAGAAATAAAAAATTTTATAAATTAAATATTAATAAAAAATTAAAATTTTATTTTGGGGGAGACCACACTCCTACCAGGCGCGTCCCCTGGGTGGCGGATGGGGGAAACCCAAATGGGTTGCTCTGAATAAAGAATAAAGAGCCGTGGACCAAAGGATGTAGCAGAGGCATGGCAAGCTGGCTACATTATTATGCCAGTAACTTTCATGAGCAGGAGAAAGTCTACAAACCGAGATAGTGTTACTGCGTACGGGACAACCGACGCGCCTACTCAAAGACCACATAGAGTAGGTGAGAAATCAGCAATGTGGTCAGCCAAGGATGTGAAACATGTAGCCACCCTCAACATAAGATCATTATACCAACCTGGAAAATTACAGTTAGTCCAGGAAAATTTAAAAAGACTGAAATGGAGTATTTTAGGTTTATCAGAGACACATTGGTGCAGAGATGGATTCATGGATTTACCAGAAGGAAGACTGTACTTCTCAGGAAGAAAAGATAACATACATAGAGAAGGAGTTGAATTACTAAATGAAAAGAAACTTACACACTCAGTAATTGAAATAAACCCAGTGTCTCCTAGAATAATAACAGCCAAACTTCAAGCAAAAGAAAAAGGTCAAACAATTAAAATAATCCAAATATATGCACCAGACAGTAACCATTCAGAAGAAGAAATAGAAAATTTCTATGAAGAACTACAACAGGAAATAGATAATCCCAAAAATAGAGAACTCATGATAGTGATGGGAGATTTTAATGCTAAAATAGGACAGTTCACAGCAGACAAAAAAGATGTGATGGGGAAATTTGGATACAGAGAGCTTAACGACAGAGGAGAACAATTACTCTACTTCTGTAAAGCAAACGATCTAATGATTACAAACGCATTGTTCTATCAACCCCCTAATAATAAATATACATGGACATCTCCAGATGGTAATATAAAGAACTGCATAGACTATATCATCATAAACAAACAATGGAAAAGATCAGTAAATAATGTACGAACATTAAGAAGTTTTGATTTTGACACTGACCATGAAATATTAACTGCCAAAGTAAAGATAAAATTCAACAGGAAAAATAATATCAGAAAAGAAGAAATCATCAACCTATCAAAACTAAAAGATAGCTTAAGCAGAAGTTAGAACAGATGTGCTTGAAATTAAAACCCTCCATCTTACAGAACAGCGGAAAATACTGGGAAGAAGGAAAAGAAACAGTGTTATCAATCGCAAAAGACACTCTAGGTTCCAAACCCAAAATAAACAAACAGTGGATAACCCAAGAAATCATAGTTACCATAGAAGAGAAAAGATAAAATTAAATAAAATGATAAATAACAAGATGACTGAAACCGGGAATATTGAACATATAAGAAAAATCTGGTCAAACCATTTTAAGACTATCTTCCACCAAGGAAACAAAACTACAATGCCAACAATAGAAGAAAATAATGATCACCCAAAAATTTTACAAGAAGTTAGATACGCAATAAAACAGATGAAAAACAATGAAGCACCAGGCATTGATACTATCCCTACTGAACTGTGGCCATATGGAGGCAGTATATCAATAGAATATTTAACAACCCTATTCAATAAGATACTACAAACAGGAGAGATCCCAGATGACTGGAAAACTGGAAAGATCATCCCAATATACAAGAAAGGAGACAAAAGAGACTGCAGAAATTACAGACCAATCAATTTACTCTCTCACACCTATAAAATATTCATAAGAATTATACAAAATAGATTAAAAAACACCTACGAAGAAATGATAGGCATAGAACAAGCTGGTTTCCGAGGAAACTATTCAACAATAGACCAAATTTTCACATTGCACCAACTAGCAGAGCTCAGCTGGGAAGACCATAAAGAACTATATTGTTGTTTTGTGGACTTTAAACAAGCTTTCGATAACATCAACAGAGAAATCCTTCTTAAAATTCTACTAGAAAAAGCAATAGACAAATATATAATACAGTTTCTGATAAAATATTACTCTAAGACAAATGCAATAATTAAAAAGGACACACTCGCAACAGAACCCATAGAGATCCAAAAAGGAGTAATGCAAGGATGCCCATTATCTCCATGCCTATTCAACATATATATCTAGAAGAAGTTGTAAAGAAAGCAATAGACAATGAGCCTGGAATCAATGTCGGTGGTTTAAACATAAATAATATCAAATATGCAGATGATCTCGTCCTTCTTGCAAGAACCCCAGATGAACTACAAAAGCTGATCAACAAGCTAAACGAAACCTGTAAAGCATATGACATGACAATAAATATACAAAAGACAAAAGTGATGAAAATAGGGAGGAACAAAACTACCATCTCAGCCACCCTAAACGGAGAACAAATAGAACAAGTAGACAACTTCATATACCTTGGATCAAAACTAACAGAAACAATAGATGAACTCAAAACAATCAAACACAGAATAGCGATAGGATGGACCACCATGGGAAAATTACAGAAAATCTGGAAAACAAACAAGATATCTAAACAAGCCAAAATCAAATTATATGAAGCAATAATTATACCAACAGTCATCTATGGAGCAGAAGCGTGGACAGTTAAAAAAAAAAGAGGAGAAAAAACTGCTGGCATTTGAAATGAAATGCTTAAGAAAAATAAATACAACAAGTTGGATAGAAAAGAAAACAAACATCACAGTCAGACAAGAACTATTGTATAAAAAGACAATAATAGAAAAAATTAGAAAACAACAACTGAGATGGTTTGGACACACTGTACGCATGGATGCAGACAGACTTCCTAACATCCTAATCAGTACTTTTCCAAAGGAAAAAAGAAGACCTGGAAGACCAAGAATTACCTGGCTGAAATTAATAAAGAACATCTCAGGATGCAGAACATATAAGGAACTTTTTCGAACAGCAAGGAATATAGAAGACTGGAAGATCCTGCTCAAGAGAAGACTCAACCCGTCTTAGACGGAAGAGAAGAAGAAGAAAATTTTATTGAACATAAAACATGACAAAAACTCATTTATTTTCAAATATATATTTATTTGAAAATAAATTAGTTTTTGTCATGTTTTATGTTCAATATATATATATATAAAAATCATAAACTAAATTTTTGTTTCAAATATAAATAATCTTTAAAGATAAGGAAAACACACATATATAACTCAACTTAAAAACTGTTTTATTTATTTGATGCTTTTTTTTTTTAATGAGCATATAGAAAATATAACTTATCAAGGCTGTGGCTCACTAAATGCGACCTAAATTTGTACAGATTAATTAGTAGTTGAAAAAGCTCTCCCATATTCAACATTTGTTAGTAGACTGGTCATTTTGCAATCAAAAGCCATTTTTAAATATTTTTCACTTATTTTTTCTTGAAAATACATCATTTCCTTTCTAACAATTTGTTAGGTGTTAGTATAGTACTTAAAAACTTAAAACTGTTTCAACTTAAAAACTGTTTTATTTATTTGATGCTTTTTTTTTTTAATGAGCATATAGAAAATATAACTTATCAAGGCTGTGGCTCACTAAATGCGACCTAAATTTGTACAGATTAATTAGTAGTTGAAAAAGCTCTCCCATATTCAACATTTGTTAGTAGACTGGTCATTTTGCAATCAAAAGCCATTTTTAAATATTTTTCACTTATTTTTTCTTGAAAATACATCATTTCCTTTCTAACAATTTGTTAGGTGTTAGTATAGTATTCAGGCTACATCAGTGTTTAAATCATCAATTGAAGTGTTTCCTTTATTGATAATTCAGCTAAAGGAACTTAATCTGAAGATGACTTAATCACATCTTCAAATATAGAATTGCTAACATTCAGTTTGAATGCCTTTTCAATCAAAGGCATTCTACTAAGTATGATTATCTTCCTTATTGCCTATTGTATATTTGTATATACGAGATTTGGCTATTAAATAACGAGACTGGTTGCAAAAATGTGGTTTATTATTACAATTGTACAACTTAATTGTTATCCCTTTCAACATACTCTCCTCCTCTATCTATACACTGTTGCATACGAATTTTCCCATTGTTGGAAGCAGTGCTGCAAGTCATCAGGTATTATCTGCTTCAGTAGCGTGCTGCTGTTTTCTCCTTTACCTCATCCACTGACTGAAAATGGGCGACCTTCAATATGGATTTCAACTTTGGAAAAAGGTAAAAGTCTCATGGAGCTAAGTCCGGCGAGTAAGGTGGATGGTCCATATCAGCCAGATACTGCTTTACAGACAGTGCACTATGGGCTGGAGTGTTGTCCTGATGGAGAATCCAAGTGTTGTTCTTCCACAGATCGGGTCTTTATCCTCACTCGTTCTCTCAGCTTGGCCAGAACCTCAAGGTAATAATGTTGGTTCACTGTCTGACCCTCTGGTACCCATTCAACCATTACCATGCCATTGATATTAAAAAAAAAAAAAAACTATCAGCATTGCCTTCAGTTTTCACCTGCTCATTCTTGCTTTTTTCATTCTCGGTCACATGAAGTTTTCCAGTGCATCGATTGTTTCTGGATCGTACTGGAAAATCCACGTCTCATCACATGCGATGATCTTCTCCTGCAAGTCCAGCTCTGCTGTCAGCCGTTCCATGATGTCAGTGCAAATTTGTTTCCAGATGTCTTTCTGCTCCTGACACAAGTTTTTCGGAACCATTTAAGTGCAGACTTTGTTCATGTTCAATTGCTCATGCAAAATTTGTCATACAGTGTCCTTATCAATGTGCACCATGTCTGCTATCATCTGAATGTTTAACTGGCAATCGTTGCAGACAATTTCATTAATTTTTGCAACATTTTGTTTGGTTGCTGCCGTGATAGGGCAACCCAGTCGTTCATCATCTTCAATTTTTTGATCTTCAGCAAAGCGTTTGTGCCATTCAAACATTCACGCACGTGACATTACATTATCACCATACACCTCCTGCAACAGTTTCAACCTTGGTCAGCAATGTCTTCAATTTCACAAGGAATTTGAGATTAATGTGCTGCTTGAGTTTAACGTTAGACATTATCCTGGCAAAGCGACTTCGCATGTGTTTCTTTTATAACTGCCTACAGACTAACGATGAGCGACAGCGAACAATGCTCATCTCAACTGCTTCTAGAACCTTCAAGGTCATTCACGGCACAAGGGCATCCCACTGCTACTAATAGCAACACGTCGAATATTGCATATTATATTTAGTGCATATATTTACTAAATGGAAACCCATCCCATGTTGTCATGCATGCTACTCTAGCAGAAAAATTCATCAATTATTTTGTTAAAATGTCATTTTTGATCAGGAATTCAAATCAGTCTTAACATCAGCAATTTCAGTTGAAGATGCTGTATTGTCTTTTTTTTTTCATCATTTTAGTAAGTTAATTTTGAGGTGGCTTTTAAGATGGTTATGTAAGCTGCTAGTACTTCAACTACTTTTTTTTTAAAATCATTATTTATGCAGATCTACAGCTTCAGTATATTTTAAATATCACAGTGAATTTTTACCCATCCATACAAAAATCCTTTTCAATGCTTCCTGTTATCAAACTCTTGAAATATTCCATTAACTGATTATATAAGTCCATTATCAGATGAGTGTCACTGTAGTGGTTTCAAGACACTAAAAGTGGTGGTCTTACAAGGAACTAAGAAAGTTAATGTGTACAAAAACTAAATACCGTTTTGAAGGAATTAGGAGTTTTGCTGAACAAACTGACAGAACTAAAAAAGTTGATTTTTGTCATCATTTTTATAAAATATTATTCATCCAGGCAGGGCCGTCGCCAGATTAGATCACTTCGTGAGGCAAGCAATTAAATATTGCCCCTGATGGATTAGAAGACAAAAATATAAGAAAATCTCAAATTGCTATTTTGTTTTTATTACAAGAGAAACATTAATGCAAAACAATTACATAATAATATTAATTAAATGTTTGCTCTATGGAGATATCGCACAATAAAACTGTTTATAAATTCTTCTAAATTTAAATAATAAACTATGTCTGCCTATATCGATATAGTTGCTAGACCAACCAATCTTTCTTGGGTCATTGCTATTTGCAAATAATTTTTAATCAGTTTAAGCTTGGAAAAACTTCTTTCCGCACTTGCTACACTAATAGGAATTGTTAGCATAGCGACACCGCTTACCGCAATATGGCTGAACGAGCGCCCTTATTAAGTGGCGTCGTGAGGCAGGCTGCCTCTATACTACACCCTGTTGACGGTACTGCATCCAGGTTAATTTTCATATGTAACATTTTGAATTTTATTACTCGCATATGTAGTGTAATGCAGTAGTATAAAGCACATTCATTAACACGTTTGCTGCCAACTACGAGTATACTTGTAGTTGGTATATGAGCCTCACAAGCCAACTACGAATATACTCATATGTCGATTACCGTCGGCAATGAGATTACTCGTACTGACCTTGAAGAAGAAATTGCTTGGCGTGTGGTAACAAACTATGCCTGAGGAGCGTGGCAGCGAACGTGTTAATTCATATTCATTTGCCTCCTTGAACCTGAAGGCACCAGTTGGACCACCGACTTTGTCCCTGTTACTTTGACCTATCAACATTGTTAATAAATATTGTTTGATATCACTGTGCTACTGTTATGCTTTTTTTGGGAGGGGAAAGGGGGTTCAGTATACTAGGTGGGGCCATTCAGACCTCCCATTTTTGTCCTGACAGTTTCCTTTACAAGTATCATTTGATAGATAGTAAATGAGCAAGTCATTCATTGCCATCTGTTTTTAAAACTGCAAATACATCATGATGAATTAAGTATGTGTTGTATATTCAAAAACATAACTGAAGTATACTTTTGCTGTTGAGGAATCTGTGATATAATCATGAGTTACTGTGTATAATATGAGGAAATAGTTTTGAAAGAAAAAAAAAATCTATAACTGAAGTAGTTACCTTTTTGTATTAATTTTTTCTTGATACATTGCAAATAATTATAAATATTTCATTATGCTTTCTTTCCAGTTATTTAGTTAGCAAATTACCTGGCATAGAAAATAAGCATTCACATTTTTTATACTTTTTTTTCCCCCCCAGCCTACAGACAATTTGAGATCACTTAAACTACAAGGACATGTTGGTTTTGATAGTCTGCCTGAACAATTGGTTAGTAAATCTGTGCAACAAGGATTTACTTTCAATGTTCTATCTATTGGTAAGTTAATATAAATAAGCAATATAATATCAGTTAAGATATGTAATTATGAAATTAAAAATTTAGAAAAACGGAGGAAGGTTGTTGCAATGCTGTTAGGAATCACAATACTGAAGTCTGTCACTTGATCATTATCTTCTCTGTTCAGATTTTCGATCGTTAAAACAATAAAAATGTTGATACGTTTGGATAGAACAAAACTTGGTTGTGAACTGGTTGATATATAATCTCTCAGTGAAGAAAAATCTTATGCAGTCTTAATATGTTCACTTGATGGAATAAATTAGAAAAGTCTAATTCATTGGCATAATTATCAGTAATTATTTCAATTTCCTTGTTAGAGAAAAGTGAAATATATGTAGAAATATAAACTATAATTTAAAAGATTACATATTTTTAGCTCTTAATTTAGTGAATAGGTGAATAAGTGAATTTTTTTTAATAATTTTTCCAGAGGAGATTTTTTTTTGAAAAAACTAAGGACTTATCCTAACAACCCCTGAGTAACTAATGCACCATCAGAAGATACTGATTAACCAATAACCAATCAGCCAACCGGCCTGGTTGGCTGATTGGTTAGCGTATCCACTCTCCAGCTAAGGGGCTGTAGGTAAAAAACATTCTCCCAAGATAGACTGGGTCACCATGGATGAAGTAGACCCAGCCCTCCTGCAATGGGAAAGGCCTTCACCCTGTAGTAGGTGAAAAGACATGCTGATCATCATAAAAATTAGTTTGTTATTAAAATTTATTTAATTTACATTACTGTGACTGAAACTTGGAGTACAGTTTGGTTAGAGAAGTGGGGGGGGGTAACTTTTTTTTGTAATTTTTCCAAAGGAGATTTTTTTTTGAAAAAATTAAGGACTTATCCTAAATGATATCTGGAAATCATTGATTAGATCACTTAACATAGCTAATTATCTCCAAACAGTGCTATGCATTCCTTACCTCAATATTTCCTTGCTTCAATTGTTAAAAGTATAATGGTTTGTCTATTTTTTTTTTCTTTTAATGATAATTTGCATTGTTTTCTTTATATGTATTTATCCTGAAGAAACTGTCTCTCAAGAAATTAGTCTGTTTCCTAATGTTTTGTTATATTTTGTTAATAACCAATTAAAACCCAATTTCTTATAACTACTAGTGGCCATAAAGTTTATTTTATCAACAAGAGTGATTAGCCACATCAAACTTGCAATATGCAGGATGGTGTTCATATTTTTGTTCATAAAATATGTTCAAACCAGTTTTAACTTGTGGATCTGAGAATTGGATTAGAAATAGTTGATTGGAAACTAGAGATTTTGTTGTGAAGAAGGGAATGAATGGCATCAATGGAAAAATCATACTAAAAATGAAAATATTATTGTTCATGAATGCATGAAAATCTGTGTGGTCACTTAAACGGAATGGGAGAAGAAAAATGAGGAAACGGATGATTGATGGAATTGAAGAAAACTGCATTGTTCCACCAAGATCTTGGTGGATGTATTGCAGGTCAATCTGTGAGTCTTGAATACCTGGTCAATGACAGATCAATTTTGAAGAAAATTGTCAGGAGGCTGGAATAATGCCAACAGTTGTTTTATAGTAACTGTCATATCTTATATATCCTTTGTGTCAGAAAATGATCAGAAATATCATAATCCAATAACATATAGAAGTATATATAGAAATGAAATAGGAGTTTTGAAATACCTGGATTTTTCTCTCCTGTTTTTAATTTTGTTGCTAAAAAAATGTATATTTCTTTAGCTAGTTTCACTTGAGTCTAAGAAATAAAACCAAACAATGAAATTAGAACTTGCTTTCATCAGCAAAGTTTTCTTTCTTTCCTAGCAAAGAAAATTATTTAATTCTGCAAATAAGCCAGTAACTGATTGTTATAGTGAGAATTGTTTACACTTCAAGAATCTGTTTATATTATTATTACAATTTTTATTATTAACATCTGACCTCCATGAAGTCAGAGACTCATTGTGGGAGGCATACACAAATCATCCAACCATGCCTTAAACTGATTCAGTGTGTCTACATTCATAAGACACTCAGGCAATGCATTCCACTCACCAACGACTCTCCATGTAAAGAACCTTCTCCTCACTCCTCTGCTCACACCCTCGTGAAAAATCTCTTCCATGTCAACCTGAAAAACAACCCCTGACTAGCTTATGTCACTCACTCCCCCTCCAATTTATGTTCTCTCAACCTGTTCTCGTTCTCCACATTCCAAAGATCACTGCCCACCTTTGTGAATCTTCTCTGGACTCTTTCTAACATATCCTCATCACTATGAAAACCCAGACCAAATCTGTACAAAATAATTCATATGAGGCTTGATCAAGGCCTTATACGATGGCATCATTACATCTTTATTTTTGCATGTCAGGATCCTCTGCATCATTGTGACTGGTAACCATATCTGTATGCAGTAATCCATATGAGATCTGATCGAGGTTTTATACAATGGCATCATAACCTCTTTATTTCTACACATTGAGGTCCTCCAAGTTATTGCCATTATCTGATGTGACGTCTTCACAACCTGTGCAGCATGACCCCTGAATTTCAGACCCTTGTCAACCATTACTTTCAGATCTCCCATTTCTGCTATCTCCTTTAAAGTTTCTCCACTAAGTGTATACTACTTTGCATCTTATCATTGCTTACCAAATTTCAAAACCTTACACTTTGCAACATTGAATGGACTGTTCCACTTACCTGCCCTTCATGCAATATATTCAAGTCTAACTCTGCTTGACTTCACTTTGCTTTCCCCAATTTTGCATCATCTGCAAACAGCTGCATATCATTAGTTAAACCCATCCCAATATCATTAAAATTCAAATTGAACTCTCTTCCAAGCCAACCTGATAACAACCCCTGACTAGCTTATATGTCTCAATTATACTCCTCCTGTTAACAAGGCTTTGCAATTTACATCCACATTCCAAAGACCACTGACCACCTTTTGTGTAACTTCTCTGGACCCTTTCTAACATATCCTCATCACCATGACAACTCGGTGACCAAATCTGTACACAATAATTCATATGAGGCCTGATCAAGGCCTTCTAAATGACGCCATAACATCTTTATTTTTGCATGTCAGGGTCCCCCACATCATTGTCATTATCACAATGTGATGTCTTCACAACTTGTGCAATGTGGTCCCTGAATTTCAACTCCTTGTCTGCCACCACCACCACCCCCAGATCTCTCTTCTCCTCTATCTCCTTTAAAGTTTCCTCACCAAGTTTATACTTTGCATCCCACCATTTCTTACCAAATTTCAAAACCTTGCCCTTGGCAACATTGAACTGACAGTTTCACTTACTTGCCCATTCATGCAATCTATTCAAGTCCTCCTGTAAGGCCATAACATCTTCTTGAATCTGCATTGCTCTCTCCTCAATTTTGCATCCTCTGCAAACAGCTGCATATCACCAGTTACACTCATCCCAATATACAAATTAAACAACAATGGTCCCAAAACTGACCCCTGTGGCACACCACTAGTGACTTTCCTCTTTCAGGATACTGCACCCACATATACAACCTTCTGGTACCTATCTGACAGCCAGTCACCAATCCAAATCAGAAATCTCTTATCCAATCCCATCTGTTTCAATTTATGTAACAGCTTCTCGTGTCGCTGTCTATTAAAAGCTTTGCAAAATCTAAGTATACCGCTGCATATGCATCTCCCTTGTCCAACACATTTGTCACCTTTGTTATAGTATATAAGTAAGTTAGTAAAACATTATCTCCCTTTAAAGACACCATAGATTACTGCTGTTATCAAACCAATTTCTGTATCCTGTTTCTCACCAATCTCTCTCTAGTACCTTGACCACAACTCCAGATATATATATATATACAGTCATACCCTGACTTATGTGAATTCGGAGTTATGCGGTTTCTTATATGTACGTATTCCGGTCACGCCTCGCCACTAGTTGTATCTTTCCGGCGCTGGCCGAATTCGCCAGTGTCGCACGTGCTGTGAACAAGCACTGATGTGTTTCGTACAGTCTCCATTCATACACGATTTTTATAGTCTACAAACCTTGCGATGGTTTAATGTTATGTTCTCGATAAAAATTTTATCACATAAAAAATAATAATAATGTCGCCCAAAAGAAGCAAGTCCGATTCTTCTACAACTAGCAAGAAAAGAAAAACATTCAAAGTGTACTACACATGCTGTTCGTTTGCAAGTCTGAATGAAGCTATGAGACAAAATGAGCAACTGTCTGTTTAAAGAGTTTTGGAAACTCCGATATCGGAGACACCCTTCAGTAGCGAAGAGACCAAAACCTCAGATCCAGTTTTACCAGAAAAGCACATGACAATTGCAAAATTAACAGAAGGTCTCAGCTTAATTAAGAAAGGTTTACAGATTTTGGAGGACATAGATTCTAACGAGGAACGAATTGTAGCCACAAGGCAAGGAATAAAAAAAATCACTGACTTGCTATGAAGAAATTTTGCGTGACAAGAAAAAGACATTATGCTGTCAGATGGATCTATTAGATTTTATAAAACCATCGACATCGAAATAACTTTCTTTTTTTATGTATGAAAACCTACAATTATGATTATATATTTCTTAAAAAATATAGGTGTTTTTGTAAACCTTTGGTCCCAATTGTACGTTTGTATATATAAATGACATGCAAAATTATACCCCAAGTTACACGAATTCGACTTGTGCGCTTTTCGTTGGTCCCACCTTCTGCGTAACTTCGGGGTATCACTGTATATATATATATATATATATATATATATATCATCATCATCAAATTCCTGATACATACTTTCAAGGGGTGTACAGGATATGATAGTACTACATGAAAAATTTACATTATTACTAACTTCCTATCTACAATTTTCCTCCAAATCAGTCTGTTAAATGTCAAGACTCCAATATTATCAGGTCTTATATTTCTGTCTTCTATCAATCCACCTATATCTTTGGTCTTCCTCTGGGTCTTTTTCCTGCCAACCGGAGAACACTTGTTTTGCTAATCTTTCCTCTCTCTCATTGTGTTTAAATGACCATACCATCTGAGATTAGCTCTGCTAATGCATTCCTGGATGCTGACAATGTCAAGTTCTTTCCTAATATCCTCGTTTTTAATATGATATTGCCATTGATACCATCTGTTTGTGCCCCTAAGCTTTCTAAGGACTCTCATATCTGCAGTCTCTAGTCTTTGGTCAAGTGTTTTACTTCTAACCCAGCTCTCAAATCCACAAGTTAAAATTGGTTTAAACACTGGCTTGTATACAGCTAATTTAGTGTTTTGGCTAATTTTTCTCTGATTCCATATAAATTTATTCAATTGACTTTCTACCATACCAGCTTTGCTCATTCTGTTGTCTATTTCCATATTTAATTTACCATCTTCACTAAAAATCATGCCTAAGTAACTGAAATGTTTTACTTGTTCCACAGGTTTTCCCATTCACAACACAGTTGACCTTTTCAATGCTTCTGCCTATTTTCATTGTCTTTTTATTGCTGACCTTCATACCATATCTATTACAACAGTTATTCAATTTAATCAGGGAATCTTGCAGACTTATAGCAGATTTATTTAGAAGTATAACATCGTCCACATAAAGCAAAAAGCTGACATTAACACTTCCAATTTTGATATCAGGTTTAATATCACTTTCCTTCATAATGTGATCCATATAGATAATGTACATCCTTGTCTGACACCAGATTTAACATTAAACCATTTTGCTGTACTTCCTTCAATTATAAATGCTGACTTACACTACTCAAATAAAGACTAAGTATTCCTTGATATAATGCCCCATTAACACCGTATAACTGTAGCATTTAGAAGAGCTTCTCTCT
Source organism: Typopeltis vanoorti (assembly GCF_054136105.1). Taxonomy (NCBI): domain Eukaryota; kingdom Metazoa; phylum Arthropoda; class Arachnida; order Uropygi; family Thelyphonidae; genus Typopeltis; species Typopeltis vanoorti. The sequence goes on from NC_143554.1 coordinate 93,574,048, forward strand.
CTCTCTCTTGGCACCTTGTCATATGGCTTTTACAGATCTACAAAACTTAAATCTTTGTTATATTCCCATGATTTCTCAACTATCTGTCATAAAGTGAAAATCTGATCCTGACAGCCTCAATTTTTCCTGAATCCAGTTTCTTCACGTAGCTTTTTTTCCACAATTCTTCTCAACCGTTTCTCAGGTATACTTGCATATATCTTACTAGGAACACTCAGTAATGAAATGCCTCCGTAATTCTTGGATTCAGTTTTATTTCTTTTTTATATATTGGTACTATGAGAGCTCTACCTCCAATCATCTGGAATTCGTTCCTCTGTCCAGGCCTTCTGAACTATGCAGTGCAGCCACTGTACAACTTTTACACCTCTATACTTGAGCATTCTGGTCGAAGATGGCTTTTTATACTTCAAGTATGGATATGCATTCCTGACTGCATGCCTGGTCAGTGTTTTTTACCACTGTGCTATCACTGCTTGTTTCATTTAGCAATTTCTCAAAGTAATTACTCCATACTTCAAGGATATCTCTTTCTCCCGTTTTCATGTCACCTTTATCATCTCTAACTCCTTTTACAGTACTCTTTCCTCCATTTCTAAGCTTCTTCAACAACCTCCAAAATATTTTGCCACTTTCTTGATATTTATTTTCTATGTTCCTGTCAAAGTCCTCCCATGACTTTTGTTTAGCTAGTTTTACACAATGTTTAGCTTCCTTACATTTCTCTCTGTATTCTTTAAGAGCACAAGCTCAATTATTTGCCAGGAATTTTTGATATGCTTTCTTCTTTTCCTTCACTGCCTCTAACATCTTGTGTCCACCATGGAGTTCTGATTTTTCTATCTTTGCACACAACCTCACCACATGTCTCTCTGGCTGAATCAGCCAGTGTTTTCTTTAGGGTTTGCCACTGAATCTCCAAAGTTTGGTTCCTGTTCTCAGACTCTTTCATTTTTTCTTGAATAATATTTGTGTATTTTAGTCTACAGTTCTCATCTGAGAGCTGCTCAACTTTTATTCTCTTTAAAACTTTCTTACATGTTTACTTCTTTTGAATATGAAATTCAATTTTATCCTGCTCAAGACTAAATGGTGATCACTTCCAATTTCAAATCCTCTGTACACTCTGGTGTCCTGTACTACCAGTGGGAAAACATCACTATCAACAATAACATAGTCAATGAGACTTTCTTATTCCTTGCCTCTTCTCTCCATGTGAATTTGTGCACATTTTTATGTTGTAACATTGTGTTAGTAATAACCAGTCCATATCCTGAGTAGAAATCCAACAGGTATTTGCCATTGTTATTAGCTTTGCTGTTTTCTTCAAATTTTCCAAAAATATTTTTGTATGTCTGATAATCATTTCTTACTCTGCTATTTAGATCCCCAACAAGGACCAACTTTTCTTTTTCATCGTGTCAGTTGCTTTCTCTAAAGCCTCAAAAAATTACTCCACTTCTACCTTAGTAGAACCTTCTGTGGGACTGTGGGCACAAATAAGTCTCATTGTTCAGTTCCCCATTCTCATATTTGCCTACGTCACTGTACTTGAGACTGCCTGCCATTCGAGAAGATTAGACTCGTATTTATTGTTGAATACTATGGCTACTCCTTTTCCTTGATTGTCATTGCTTGAATATAACATTTTGTATTTATTGCTCAGAAAGATCTCACCAGTTTTTGTCTTTTGGGGTGCTTTATGGTCAAAACTATATAACCGAGAGGTGACCTCCACATAGCCTTCAAAGGAATGCAGAGAACCGACTAAGGCTTCTGACCTAATATCCAATCCTCACCTTCTCGTGGTGCACCCCTGTTAGGTATCTACCTGGATACTGAACGGACGAAGATGGGCTGGCAATTTGGGATTTAGCCGACCAAATTGTATTATTGGCTTAGAGCAAAATTTCAAATGATGGCACAACATGACAGAATATATAAGGATTGGTTTATAATTGGTATATAGCTACATTGTTACCATTACCTTTATGCAATAAACAATTTTACCCTCTTTCTATTCTCTTGGAACATGTGCTACTTGTGAGACTCTTATTAAACAGTCATGCCAACGCTACTGCCAATTTCCTGGAACATTCCCTTAAGACACATGGCAATATTTCATCAAATCTTATCACCTTGTTGACAAAGTTTATTTTCTTATATAACTCCTGCTCACTTACAATTAAGCCATCCTTTCCTGTGTCCTCAATACTTGAGTTTCATCATGATTTTACCCTGATGAGGATAAAACACCCTTATAAATTGTTCACTGAATACTTCGATGTCTTCTGCAGCAGTTACCATTCTACTCTTTTTCATCCATTAATGTCATCTTCCCATAATCATTCTTCTTTGATAATTCTAATTTGCTAATTTCTCTCATACTGCATTTTGTTGTCCTTACTGAGTCACTATCCTGGCTTGCTCTTTATACTCTTCTGTAACTGATTACCATTATTCCAGGTTTCACGTATAATCTTCATTCATCCATTTTACACTTGCCTTATTCAGCCTTTTGGCCTTTAGAATATATTCACATATTAATGTTATCTATTTCTTTGTGAGCGTCTGCATGGTTAGCCGAGTGGTTACGTGCTCTGCAACCATATGCCTGGGAAAGGAGTGCGTTCCTGCGTTCGATTCTTGTCGCTGACGTGAGGAGCTAAGGATCTTTCTCTGACATAGCCAAGTTAGCCGATTTTGGGCATGGACTGAAGGTCTCCCCCCCCCCCCAGTTTATCTTGGGTTTTTCCTCCCGCAAAGCAGGCAAACCAGTCTTAAGAGCACAATGCCTCACAGACAATTACCCATGGATAAGAAGAATTTCTTTGCGAGTTCTACATTATAATTTGCCTTGGTTATTATACCTCCTTTTCCATCTAGCAAGACAATTCATCCACAGTTATTCCTTCTTTTGTTAGCCACATAATGAAAAACTTTCTTAGGATTGTCCCTTGATTGTAGTGCTAGCCACCTCTCATATTCTAATTTTCCCTTCCTGACTATACTAGTGACCTTTCTTGCTTGAACTTTGGATTCCCCATGCAGCTGTTCACCTCTCATTCTATACCTATACTTTTTCCATAACCTTTTTTTTTTTAGCCTCTCCCCCCCCCCCCCCCCCCCCCCGATCAATACCGCATGGTCACTTTCACCAAGTGGAGACAAATGACATTTCAGTCGCCATCAAATCCTTGGATGCTATAATCAAATCCAAAACTCTTGATCCTCATGTTCCCTCCAACCCATGCTGTTTAAGAAGGCATTTGTCCTTCAAGAATTCCAAAAATCGAGTTTCCTTAATACCACAGGCTACTTCCTCTGTCCAATCTATATTTCCATAATTGAAATAACCTTAATAAACACCCACTTTCCACTCACCAATACAATTTGTCTGAAAATTTCCTGACCTATAGCAACATCTATCCGTGAAGGATGCATCTCATCAGCTACCATAAACAGTACATCTCCACCCGTTTCTACTCCCCTATCCTGCCAGAAAATAGTATGTCCTTCTACTTCTATTCTTGTCAAGACATTATCCTCTGTTAATCATATTTCACTAATACCAATAATTTTAGGAGAGATTGAATCAATCAGTGCTACTAATTCATTCCCTTTATTCCTAATGATCCTGGGATTAATATATAGAATAAGGTACTTCTCAGTCCTCTCTATATATGCCACCTCAGTCATTATTCTTGGCCCCATATGTTATTTTCCATAATCTCCAATGCACTCAGCATTATCTTATCTCCCAAAACATCTTTTCCACATGAGGCTATATTTCCTGCTCTCAACCTTATCAGTTCTAGTGTCCTTGTCCAAACACTTTCCGTTGCTCAGAGAGCAGTAATCTCTCCATCCCTATTCAGATGCATAACGTCTTTTGCATACAGCGTTCTTCTGCCATCAAATGCACTCTGAATATCAACATATTCTAGACTTCTTTTTTCTACACATTCTTGTAATCATATCATTCATTATCACTGCTCTTCTATTTAACTCTGCATTGTCAAAGCAAGGAAGTACACTCACTACCCTGCGCATCACACTTTTCTGCTGCAGTCTCTAACATTGCTCTCTCAAATCCTTTGCCACCCTATTAATGCTGCCTCTCAAGTCGTCCTGTCCATTGTTCCACCAGGAAAGCACTCTTAGAATGTGTTACTCATGCACACCCTGAATCATGGAATCACTATATATTATCCCTGTCATGGTATCATTACTACTTGCACTAGCATCCTTTACTCTCTTTTTTCATACTCTCTCTCGTATTACTTTTGCACTTTCATTCCTTCTCCTTATCATGCTTTCCCTTTCTTCCACACTTTCATGACATCCTCTCATTACCTCTTTTTCTAACATTCTTTCATTTTCTCAACTCCCTGTCATCTCCACTCTCTCTCTCTCCCTTGCTCTCACATTGACTAATTCTCTCTCACACACACCCATTCTTGTTCCTGTCATATCAACTAAACTATTTTCAAAGAGCCCTAATGTTTCTATTCATTGCCCTCAATTCAGTTCTCATACATTCCACTTCCTTTCTGACTACCTCCATTTCTCTTTCCAGACATCGCAGTTGAGACATTATAGGACCAGGAATAAATGGTAGGCTGTTTTCATATGACTGTAGATCCGCAGCAAAAATTTGGCATTTAGCACTAGTGTATTGGATGGATAGATAACTGGAGCAACACTCTGCTTCAGCCTAGTAAACAGAACCGAGACTAGAACTGATTGGCTATTGAGTGTGGCGGCTTCTTTCTTTTCTTTGCAAGCATCAGACTCTTTCCAAACACTTTTTAGCAGCACCTCTGAGGTTGTCCTATATTTTCCATTGTAATCTTAAAAATCCATCTGCCTCTCTTTCTTATCTACCTGATGGTTACTTGAACTAGGGATAGCATGCACTCTAGATACACCCATATCATTTACCGAAGAGCTACTCTCATCCCGTGAAAAACAAATGAGATACAGAAGGCTGTCCAAATGATATCAAGGTACCTTGATAATGCATTCTATCAGAGGATATTACTATCTGTTGTCTTAATCTTTGATAATGGAGGCAACTCTATATAAATTACTGTACTTCTCCAGATTGCAATCCTTCTGCCATTAACAGAACGCTGAACATTGAAAAAGTCTGAGTTTGCACCACTGTTTACATATGAATGAGGAAGGGAAACTTGAGTTAATGGAGAGTCAGCTGATGAAAATCTTCCTTCTCTTGTGATTGGCACTGCCACTTCATTAATATCCTGGACCATCTTTGTTGTGATCAGGTCTATGGGTCTTACCTTCACTTCTTTCTTTATATATTTACTAATTTAGTAGCAAGGAAATCTTTTCCTAGGCCTTCCTCTTTTGTCTTCTTAATGGTGGCAACTCTGCACTAAGTTAAGTTTAAGGGAGATGGTAAATCCCGTATTATTGTACAGCCGAGTACGAAACTCGGATCCCGTATTATTGTACCCGGCTGTACAATAATACATTAAGTTTAAGTTTAAGTTAAGTTTAAGGGATTTATCATCTCCCTTAAACTTAACTTATGTCGCCGGTAAAATAGCCTTTTGGCTTGTTATCTGCACTGTTGTTTTTGTTGTATTCCAAAGGACTAAAAGAAAAGGCCTATGCACCTAGGCAAGGATCATATTCCACCTGAAGATGAGAGTGAATCAATCTAGCACTGGTAAATTCAGTCATGTTATTTGTAACTTGATGTGAAGAACTAGCAGGTGATATGGGAGAGTCTTCAAATGATACCAGGGCACCTGATTTGATAACCTGTTCTGAGTCCCAAGGAATATAACTGGGCGTGGATGGGTCAGATAATCAGGCATTAGTTCCTTATTCTATGCTATCTTCATATCAGTCACCCCCCCCCCCCTTCCTACTGTTGGGTTGTTAGATGCTCAGTAGGAGGGGGTGGTGACTGATATGAACTGGAGTAAATACGACAGTAAGGAGGATTATCAGAATATATCAGCACATTTTCGGTTGTCACTGGTATAGACACCAAGTCTGGTGGTTGTGGTGGTAACTTTTGTTTATGCACTTCACTAAGAGACAAAGCTTGAAAACTTGAAGTCTGCTGAATTACTTCCTCTTGTATAATATCTGAATCACCCTGTTCACCTGTGACTTCTAAACCTTTCACCCTCAAATACTTAGCTGCTTTCAGGAGTATAGGAAGCTGGTCCTTCAGTGTATGTGAAGTTAACAGTTGTTTTCAGATTAGTGTATTTCATGTCACTGAGGATAACAGTAGAATGTTTACAAGAATATTCCATAAATCAGCTTTGAAAGAAAGGACTATATGCAGATAGCACCATTTCGTAAGCCCTTAAACTCAATCCCTCGCACGTTAATGTCACATCTACTAGGACTTTGTTTGAAATTAATTGATAAAAATTGGCTGATATATTGGTCTGGTAATTGCTCCATTTAAAACAAATTTGCTAGTTTTCCATCTTTTAGATTATTATTAAACACCAATCTCACCACAAACTAGTCAACTTACCCAAAGTACTTGAGTATTCAATATCTAATATATATTTATAAAGTATCACTGAAGTATTTTTAGTATAATCAGACAAGCATATCCAATGATTATTTCTTTAGTAATTTTTGTCACACTAATAATAAATTCATTTTGCAAACAATCGCTGTTGATATTTTTAGGCTTATCAAAGCAACTTGTTGAGATTGTTGAAACTAGTTAAGAAATATAAACAACCTGACACTGAATTATCAAATATTGACACTAAATTATCAGATTCATAAACACCCAACCACATTCTTCAAAACCAAGATATGGACTAATTATTACTGTAATATAAACAAGCACAAATTCACATGAAGAGAACACAACAAACAAGGTTGCTGTTGTTAATAGTAATGTTTTTTTCACACTAGTTCAGAATACGTGGAATTTAATAATACTCATAGATAATGAGTATTATATTAGAAGAAAAAATTTGTTGAGCAGCTTTTCAGAGGTGAAATGTTAATTCATACACTGGTATCCAAAACCTAAGGACGAACACTATTTCTGAAGATTACAACCACAAACCAGCTTGTGGCCCTTTGTATAATGGACAATTTTGAGTAAGTGGATGGGTCAGACCCAAAATTTGGGTACACCCAAATTTTTGAATCATATACACTAGCACTAGCACTCAACAGGATAAAAAGCTGTGCTAAGTAAATTGTATTTGAAGGATGTCTTGTAATGTCTCAAAGACAATCTAGATGATTTCACATGGGGGGAGGGGAGAATTATTGGAAAGCTTGAAGGCCACAGAATTTCTGATGTTGCTAGAGTTTGGAATCTCACATAGCATTGTATCCAGGCTCTGGGCAGAGTTTCAAACCAATGGAACATGTTCCAAATATTTGCTGAGATGTCTCTCTCACTCTACCATGGAGTGTGAAGACAGATTTTTGGTTATAACAGCAAAATGTAATCGACACACATTGCAGGTCATTCTACAAGTCGGCTCCGTTCAAGCACAGGTACGTGGATATCTCGACAAACTGTGGCAAGACATCTTGCCACAGTTTGTCCATTGCTCATCATAGAGCACATTTTCAATAGTGTTTTATCCATAAAAATTGGACTAGACACCAATGGGCTAATGTGTTCTTTATGGATGAGTTGTTTTAGTCTTTCCTCCATTTAAAGATTAAGGGAGTGAACAGAATGGCATCAATGGCAGTATCATATTAAAAATGAGGATATTAGGAAAGAACATGATGTTAGCATTCAGGAATGTGTTAGTGGAGCTGATATGAGGTGGTGTGGTCACTTAAACAGAATGACAGTGAACAAATCAAGTTTTTTTTTTTTTTTGTCAGGATGGCAGAAAAAAGATCCAGAGGAAGACCGAAATCTAGTTTAATTTATACAGCAAGAAATTCCTTAAGAAAACTCAAATATAAGATCGAATAACAGATGAATTTGGAGGAAAATTGTTAGTTAGTAATGATGTAACTTAATTTAATACCATCATAATATCCAATAAACTCTCTGGTGGTGTGTGTGTATCATCATCAGCCATTGTCCATCCACTGCTGGATGAAGGCCTTTCCAAGATTACTCCAAAACTGTCTGTCGATGGCTCTCCTTTCCCATGTCACTCCTGCAAATCTGATATCATCAATCCATCATGATTTAGATCGGTGGCATGGTCATTGTTCCTCTCATGGAATCCAATACAATTCTTTTTCATCGTTGATCTTGTCTTCAAGCAATATGCCCAGCTCATTGCTACTTCAGATGTTTCACTCTTCCTATGATGTCAGAGGCTTTGGTTTGATTTCTTATCCATGTATTCCTTTTCTTATCCATGTATTTCTTTTCTTATCCATGTATTCCTTATCACAAGATTGTGATCCAATCTTGTGATACCAAGCATACTTCTTTCCATACTAAATTGTGTTGTTCTTAATTTTTGAATTTTCTCTGCATTCAGTGTCCATGTTTCATAGCCATATATCAGTATAGGAAGAATACATTGGTTAAAAACTTTTCTCTTCAGGCATAATGGTAGTTTGCTTTTGAATGTTGAATGTAATTTTCCAGATGCTTTCCACCCAAGCACCATGTGCCTTTTTAATTTCATCCATGATATTTTATTCCATTGATATCTGTCATCCTAAGTACATGTAATGATCTACTTGTTTAATTTCCTCATTATTGATTTTTCTTATTTCTGGTTAGACATAGCTATTGAACATAACTTGGTTAGCTGTTTTGCTAGCAATTTGGAGTTCATGGATATGAGTCTGTAATTCATGTGCAGTTGAATTAAAGATAACTGTCATCTGCAAAGTGTAAATGGCTTAAATATCTTCCATTTATCTTCTGACCTTTCCCTTCCCAATCGAGAAGTTTGAATATTTCTTCTAGGCACGGCGTGCATAATTTTGGAGATATTGTGTCACCCTGTCTTAAACCTCTGTATTTCCACAGTAGAGATGTTTTCATTGAAATGAATTGCTGCTGTGGCATTGGTGTATGCTGATTTGATGGTCCTGGTGTATGGCTCCTCCACTTGTTGGTTTCGTAATGCTTTAAATATTGCACAAGTTTTAAGTGAATCAAAGACTTTCTCATGGTCAATAAAACCAAGACATAGTGGTAATTGATATTCATTACATTGTTCAATAATCTGCTGTACAACTTGAATATGGTCCATTTTACTAAAGCCCCCTTCAAAAGCCTGCCTGTTCTTTTGGCTGTGCTAGGTCTTGAGTCTAGTCTACTTGTAAATACTTTGTAAACCACTGATAAGTCGGTAGTTCATCAGGTCTTCTACCTCGCCTTTTTTATGTATCAGAATTAGGGTAGCCTTCCATGTTCTAGGTACATAATTTTTCTTCAGGCATGAAGTAAATAGTTTTGCTAAGAGTTTGTAGATTATTTTTCTGCCTGTTTTTAGAAGTTCAACTATGACTCCATCCTCACCTGCAGCTTTCCCATTTTGCAAGCTTTGGATGCTCCACATAACTTCTTCTGGTAGAATCTGTGGTACTTCAGCTGTTTCGTAGTTGTCTTCTTCTTCATTTAATTCATCATCCTGATATAATATTGAGTAAAATTCTTAAACTCTTTTTGCTATAGCATATCTATCTTTAGTGATAGTCCCATCTTGTAGTTTGACTGCAACCATCTGTTTGTTGCTGTTTGGCTTTTTTGAGACTGTGGTTGTTTTCAATTGTTTGTTGTATGAATTTACAATTGAATTTTGTTATTTCTTCTGTGATATGTTTTCTGATCGTTTTGCGCAATTCAGTGTATTCAATTTTATTCTGTAGATTAATTGATTGTTTTGTGTCTTCATTAACTATTTTGTTTCTTCAGAAATTTTGTCTTGTTTCTGTTCTATGTTACTAGCTATTTCAAGTGAGCATTGTAAAAGGTTTTGGGTAATAATGTCATTACTTTTTGAAAGATCAGCTTTGTCATCTATAATAAGATGTTTAAATCTATTATTTAGTTTGTGTTGGAACATATCTTTTTTAATGTTGAGTTTGTGTACATCTATGTTTTTGCTTTGATCTTCGCAACATTTTTCTTCTTTCTCTTTGGCAGTTTATTTGGATTTTACTGCATACCATACGATGGTCACTTCCAATGTTGAAGGTGTTTATAACAGAGCAGTCCTGAAAGATGTTTTTCTTATTGCTGAGGATAGTCAATTTCACTAGTTTTTCCATTTGGACTTTTCCATGTCCACTTTCTTGCGTTTTTTTTTTTTTTTTTCTTGAAAAAAAGAATTGACAAGGTTTCTTTTTCTGCAAATTCTATTAACCTTGCTCTGTTGTCTCTCATGCTATATCCAAAATTTCCCATTGATCTTTCATCTGAATGTTGTATACCAATTCTAGCATTAGTCTCCCATTACAATTCTGAAATTATTATTATTATTACGGGCAACTCCAGGGAGTCCTTAGACTCATTGAGTGAGGCAACAAATCGTGTTCATCACAACTATTCAACATTCATACAGTATCTATCATACCTCGCCTTAAACTCATTCACTGTCACAGCACCCACCACAGACTCTGGCAACCCATTCCACTCATTCACCACTCTAAAAGTAAAGAACCCAGCTCTAACACCCTTACTAACCACACTCTTGCCCTGCTTCAATGGATGTCCCCTAGTCCTCCCACAACCAGCCCTGTTCTCAAAAATATCTTCTGAATTAATTTTATAGAAACCCTTCAGTAATTTGAATGTCTCAATCATACCTCACCTCCTCTGCCTATCAACCAATTTTTGCAACCCACAAATCCTTAACCTGTTCTCATAAGGTTCATTCCACAGATCTGCTATCATCTTGGTCACTCGCCTCTGGATCCTCTCAACCTCCTCCCCATCAAGAAGAAACCTAGGTGACCAAATCTGGGCACAGTGGTCGAGATGGGGTCTTATCAAGGCTCGATACAGAGGAACAATAACATGCTTGTCAACGTATTCTTCAGCAACCAAGTGATTTGATGAGCTGATTTGGCCACTTTTGCAATGTGCCCCCTAAACTTCAACTCCTTATCCACCAACACTCCTAAATCTCATGCCTCATCAATTTCCTGGAGTACAGTTCCACCAATGTAGTAAACTTCTGCTAATCTTTTTCACCCCAAAATGTATAACCTTACATTTTGCCACATTAAATTGACATCCATTCTCCTTAGCCCAGATTTCCAATCTATCCAAATCATCCTGCAAAATTTTGACATCATCTGCATTCACTATTGCCCTACCCAACTTTGCATCATCTGCAAACAAATGAACTGTTCCTCTCAGATCCTTTCCTATATCATTAATGAACAAATTAAACAGCAGTGGTCCAAGAACAGATCCTTGTGGCACACCACTAGTCACAGGCCGTCTTGTGGACTCTACTCATGAATAAACACCACTCTCTGATATCTCTCCATCAACCACCCTCCTATCCATCTCACCAACCCTATATCCATCCCCATATGCTGCATTTTACTGATTAGAATTCCATGTGGTATCCTGTCAACGGCTTTAGCAAAGTCCAGTAGAATCACTGTAAACCCATTACCCTTATCCAGTTCAGCCGTCACTGTGTTATAATATGTGAGCAAGTTACTGAGGTATGACCTACCCTTCACAAAACCATGCTGTTCCCGATACAGTATCCCATTTTCATCTATCCAATCTTGTATTTTCCTCTTGACTATTTTCTCCAAGACCTTGATAACGATTCCTGTTATGCTGATTGGCCAGTAATTTTCAACAGCAGCCTTAGAACCACCTTTATGCAGCAGAACTATTTTCCCTTTCTTTCCACCTCCTTGGGACTGACCCAGACCCGAGGCTCAAATTAAACAAAATGGTCAAGGGCACTGACAATTCTTTAGCCGCTTCACGTACGACACGAGCTGGTATACCATCCAATCCCACAGATGTATTGACATTGAGGCTCTGTAGTAGATTATTTACCTCTACTTCATTCATCACAATTCCAGTATAAGCTGTTGGTTCTTCCATTCCTGCAATGTCACCACCTGGATGATATACTCTTGCAAAGCACTCATTCAGTAATTCCACTATATCGACTGATTCGGTTACCTCCCTACCCTCAGCATTTTTTAAAATCATTCTGCCATGAACATTTTTCCTTTTACTTGCAACATATTGAAAAAACTGTTTGGGATTCTCTTTAGCCTGCATGGCCAATTTTCTTTCATAATCCGCTTTTGCTTTTCTTACCACCATTACCTCCTGCAAACACTTCTTAACCACCTCCAATGCACTATCAACATCCAGCCCTTGCAGTTTTACATACCATGGCACTGAGCCAAGCACACTCCTAAGCTTGTCATACTTACCAGCCCGGTAATTCTACATGTACCTGTCATAATTGTAAATTCCACTCCTTTAGCCACCTCCCAAGTCATGACCTTATGATCACTCTCACCAATTGGTGGCAACATGGTCATGTTCGTTACAGCCACATTCTCAGATGCAATTACTCTCTGCCCCCTCCATAGTATTTTCCACTACATGCTGTCGCAGATAGTTGTCCCTTGATAACTGCATAAAATCCAATTCCTTCCTTCCTCCCATGAGCCCTCTCCTCCTTCCAGTCAATGTTAGCATAATTGAAATCATCCATAATAATTACCCTCCTTCCACTCATTTCTTCTATTTCCCTATGCATACTATCCCTACCATCTATTCCATCACCTGGTCTATAGCAGCACCTAATTGTATATTTTGTTCTGGTAGCCTCTATCTCACACCAAATAGCCTCAAATGTGCTCTTTTCTATGTCCTGGAGTTCAACTTCTATACTCCTTGGCTGCAACTCATCAGCTATCATCAATAACACTCCTCCCCCCTTTTTATTCTCCCTGTGACTCCTGAACACGCTATACCCATCGCATTCAATCTCACTAGCTTTATCATCTTCTGTCAGCCATGTTTCACTAATACCAACAACTTGTGGCCTGGAAGTGCCAACCAAGGCCAAAAACTCGTCCTTCTTGTTCCTAATACTCCTGGCATTAGTGTACATGAATTGCAGAAACCCGTTAGTCCCATCCCTACTTTGATGCCTTATACTAACTATCCCATTCTGATTTGTTGTCCTTCGTACTCGCTTGGGCATATTATACTCATTCATACACTCAACTGCCTCCCTAAAGTCTGCATATCTACCCCCCCTTAATAAATCTAGTTTCCCTGAGTCTGTACATCCACTTCATTCATCAACACTTTTTCAAGCCTCCGTACACCAAATCCATTCAAATGTAACCCATCCATCTTATATAAATCCTTTCGCCCATCAAACTCACTCCACACATCCACAAATTCCACACTGCTCACCCACACATAGTCATTGGCAATTATGGCTCTCCTTCTAAACACTTCACTGTCATACCGCGGCAAAATACTCGCCATCCTAACTCTCTCACTCTTCTCTTTTGCTACCTCAAGTAATTCCCTCACATCCTCTATCATTTCCATTTTGTCTTCTTTCAAATCATTTGTTCCTGCCACGACTATCATTTCTTTCACCCTCTGTTTTTGCACTCGAATAGACTTGCTGACATCCTTTATGTTCGCACCTGCTTGGTACGATTTCATCAGACTCTCAACTATCACACCTCTTAATTACGAATCTCCGTACAGCACTAGCTTCTTCATTTTATTTAGGTTTACGAACATTCTCTTATTTTTCGTATCAGACTTTCGCCATTTATTAGTCGGTACGTTCGGTACACATTTTTGCATACGCTCCAGTTGCCGCTTTGCTCTGTGTATCGCTCCGCTCAGCCATGTGATTTCGCTACTTGCATCTATCTCACCATTTTCATTATCATTTAAATCATCCATTCATTCTGTATTTCTACCTTCATTTACACTTTCAACGATGCTCTCATACCTATCTGGTACTACCTTGCAATTCCTTATCACATCACTATTTTCTATATTCTGACTTTCTTTAACGATATCACCTCACCACCCAAAACACACTTTAGATCCACCAACTCCGTACACCAAATTAATTCAAATGTAACTCATCGATCTTATATAAATCGTTTTGCCCATCGAACTCACTCCACACATCTACAAATTCCACAAATGTTTTCCTTTATTATAGAGATGGGATACATCATGATAGAAGGCTTCAATTTCTTCGTCAGTATGACTTATTGTTGGTGCATAGACTTGGGTGATCTTAAGAGTGTATCTTTTTGAGATTTGAACAACAATACTTGCTATTCGATTGGATATACTGTCAAATTCTATTATGTTGTTCTTCAGTTTTTGTTGATCAAGAATCCAACTCCACTGATTATTTCCTTATTTGACCTCTATAATATAGTATGTCTCCATTTTTTAAATGAGGAATTTCTTCACCATTACGTCTAACTTCACACAGTCCAAGAATGTCTCATTTTAGTCGCTTTAGCTCTTCAGTTAGTTCAGTTAGCCATGCTTCACTGAATCATGTTTAATGTTCCAAGGTCTAGTTTCCAATGGCAGCATGATCTGGTTACCTGGGGATTCTTAACACCCTCTGCCTTCATGTTTAACTGCCTGCTGCCGTATGTGGTAACAATCTGGCCTCCAGGGAATGAGGGCCATTTTATTTCTGTCAGATTCATCTTGGAAGGTTAGGCCATAAATTCACTACTCTGTCCCTGTGCAGGTTGGTGAATGCAATATTTTCACATGGGATCACCAGTCCCAAAATCACTGGTCCACAGCTCTTTATTCAATATATTCAGAGGTGCCCTGATATCCAACGGATGGTAGAGTTTTTCCCCATCTGCCACATAAGGGACGCATCAAATTCCTGATCAGGAATTTGATAGCTTTTTAGGAAAACAGTGCAATTCCTGCTATAATATGTCATGGTAAATTTGCCATGATGCTCTGTGATACTATTTACTATTCTTGATATATATATATATATATATATGTGTGTGTGTGTGTGTGTGTGTGTGTGTGTGTGTGTGTTTTACTAAGCAATTTGTTAAAAAAAAAAAAAAAAAAAAAAAAAAAGAAAAGAAAAAAAAAAAAACTCAACCCGAAATAGAGCCAAACATTTCAACCATTATCATCCCATTTATGACATATATGTGTAAAAAAATATAAAAGAATAAATTAGTTAGAATGCACCTGCACTTTAGACTTATTGGTAAAAGCTTAATAGGAGTTAAGCCGGAGTAGCGCTGAATAACAAAAATCGTAGGATCAAGCGGCCAGCAAGACGTCAATTCTTTCATTTGCTCCTGGCTAATCCTGGAATGTGCCTAATTAAGAACAAAGGACTGAAAATGGAATAAAAGGCAATGCAGCATGTGTTTCTAGACTTCTGGCTTTTTGATCCTTGGTCTCGTGCTTGGCTCTTCACCTGTGAGGTCTACGGGTGCTCCTTTCTGCAATCCAGGAAGATCGTTCTTCCCGCCGCCAAAGCCCAATGTTGTTCTGGGCCAGCTCTCTCTAGGCTCCAGATAGCTACAGCAGAATCCCAGCACGTCCGACAAAGGAAAGCTCTCGAGGATTGACCGGACGGAAGACCTTCCAGTTTCAATGTGTATTACGGAATATAAGTCGGACTTTCCTCTCGAGGTTGTTAGCAAGTAAGCCATTATTTTGTGGTAGTATGTTTGTAAATGTAACTCGAAATCGTAAAGGATTGAGAGAGGTTACTTCTTAACTGATGGGTAAGATTGAATGTGAAATAACGGAAGAATATGTATTGTTAAATATGTCTAATTGACAGGTTGCCTGTGATAGTGTCTGAATTAGTATCATTTAAGTATTGAATGTGTTGGAAGAAAGTTAATGTAAACCCTCCTGGAAAATTTATGCATGATTGTAAGCCAAGTTATGTCATAGAAAACACTTTTATTTCAAGGCACAATAGGTTTTCTGTTAGTGAACGCACTATAGTTTCTGTTGCTCAGATAGAAAGTAGTTTTGTGTGTTAAAGTGCTTTTCATTAAGTCAGGGCCGATTTTATCCTTAGGCGAACCTAGGCAATTGTCTATGGGTACCAAGACTTCAGGACGCCAGATTTTGCTACATATAAAACTAACAGGAACTCCTGTGTTCCATAAAATTCATGTATGTAAGCGTACCATTTCTTTACTGGACTTATATACACGTTTAGCAAACCTGGATAATATTCTGTCCACCTGCTGAAAGATAAGTGTAGTTTGACAGTCATGTCCATTAGAAGGGGCAATAATCCTTCACGCTGAAAAGAACACTTAACTAGATTACTTGGCATATGTAGTAGCTATGTTCAGTTGCCTACAGCAAGAAACGCAGTTGCTTGCTGTTTGCTCGGTAACCGGAATCTAAGTTATATCAGACTAAATACCTATGAGTTATATTCATTTTTGCTGCTTGTTTTTATCGTATAATTATAGTTTTTAATGCCAGCGCAAAATAAGAAATCCTTTTATACTTTCTTCACTTCATATTGCATTACTTTGGAAGATCAATGTCACTATCAGTTTTTTGGCTAATTATTTTAATCACCAATACATTTTAAAATTCTCCCAGAACTTGATTGAAGATAATTATTTTTGTCAAACAGTTATTTTATAAATTCATGAAAATTCGAATCTAAAAATGAATACAGCCTCCATCTGTTTTTAATTAAGTTTTGTTTTTTATTCATAATCTTAGTTCAAAGGTTAGTTCACAGATTGCACAAAGGTTTGCACTTTTAAATTTTGCTTTATAGAGAATCATATGTAAATCTTGAATCATATCATGTAATGCATAATTTTTATAAACGTAATCTGTAGGTTTTTGCATTTCAACTTAATTGGTTTTCCCTAATCACTCCCTACAAATTGAAATAAACGGCAGTTATGAAGTCAACTGTTATGTACGTTTTCGGTATTATGCGGCAGTTTTGAAGTAGTGATAATTTCCCTACACTTTATCTTCGAAACATGTGTAGGTGCATGCGTCAAAATGAAATTTTATTTCCAAAATTTTCATAACAGAATTAATTTGCCTTTAATTGCTAATCCCCTCCCAAAATTATAACCCTCCCCCACAAAAAAATACTGCTAGATAACATGTGCACTTTCTTGTTGTTTGAATTCGTTATTTTTCCAAAGTAATTGTACTGTTGCAGTTTTAAGCAAAAGACAAAGGTGAAGAATCTCTGATAAAATACCATTGGATATATATATATAAATTTTTGATATTAAAAAGACTCACAATTGGAAACCCTTAGTAATGTTTAACATCATTTGTTGTTCATTAAAAAAAAGGTTCCTAAAATTGAAATGTGCGACCTATATAATTTTATTTTCAAGGAAAGAAAGCAAAATGTCATTTATTTCAATAAATGTTATTTAAAAAATATAAATATTTGACATATTTCCAATGCAAACAAACGTTTTGATTATTTATTTTCGCACATGTGAAATTCGTTTTTATTTGGGAAGAGACACAATAAATTGTGCAGCAAAAAAGGGTCAAATATCGTAAGACGGTAAAGAAATTCGAAGTAATACAGTGCACATAAAGACAATAATTCATTAATGAAGGTGGGGGGGGGGGTAATTGCATTTTAACAGATAGAATGCTGATGAAGTTTCATCAGCATTATACATTTTTATTAGGTCAAAGGGATTTTGAGTATATTTGCGAACAGGTATATACAACATAACTTAGCCAGTTTTGTTGTAAAAAGTGCCGCATTTGCAGAAATATTAGCGGCATAATAATAAAATAGCAAAATTCATAATGCTTCAGGATAATTTTGATAATACTAAAACAAGATGAGACACATCTGTAGAAATCTATTATTATTATTAGTCCTTTAATTATGAACTCTATAAATATATATTTAATAAATTGTATTTTTGTGCTTTTAATTTTGAACTAGTTTCATTTTGTCACAGATGGTTTTCGCTTCTGAACTACCTGGTCTATTGTTCTTATCAATATTACAAAATTTCTATCTCCTTCTCTGGAAATTTACTCTTAGTAAATGTTTGACTTGTATTGACTATTGAATGACTCAGCAGTTTAATCCAGAGATTAAATATATGGTCAGTTTAATCCATAACATTCTTAAGAATATTTCACCCTGTGATTTCCCAGAATTAAGCAAGAACAGATAGCTGAGTATTGAACTTGCGATCACTTTGAAACACGTTCCTGAGACAACAGAGGTTTTTTGTGTGCTGCTGCTATTTGTATTAATTAGTTGGGTAAGAGCAGTTTCTATATCACATAAACAGAGCATTTGATTTTCAAGTTTATTATTATTTATAAATTAAATGATTTTTCAGTTCATTTTTTTGTGCATCAAGATTCTAGTTATTTTAGGATAAAACGTCAAGTAAAAAGTGGATGTCAGCGAGCATAGCAAGTTATCGTTACTATTCATTGTCTCTACGTTTTAACTAGAGCTGGAATTATTATGCTTATTACTGCAACTTAAAAGAATCAAATCTGGAGTTATATGACAAAAATATAATTATACAAGTTATATATATATACAGTAGAACTCTGTTATAACGATCATGGTTACAGCGAATTCACATTTATAATGAATAATTTTGAAGGTATATTTGAATTACATTTGATTTAATGCATGTATATTTCATGTTTATTATGAATTCGTTTCACGGGAATAACAAACGCATAATACACATTAGTCGTTCCTTTACTGACATTTTGTACGTATGCATTTTCTGGTTGTGGAAAAATGTCGGGAGTCAAACGGAAAATTTTATCGGTTTCCGAAAAAGTAGAAATTATACGGGAGGTGGAAAGTGGCCAATCAAATCTGACGGTAGCAAAGAAGTATGATTTGTCCCCATCTACAATATCAACAATTTGGAAGAATCGCGAGTTGATTCTGAAAGCTTTTGAAAACAATTTATCGAAGTGTAAAAAACTTAAAAAGTGTAATAAAAGTGACGTTGACGAGGCACTTCTTTCGTGATTTAAAGTACAAAGAACAGCTGGCTTATCTATTAGCAGACCAATTTTGAAAGTTTAAGCTGAAAAATTTGCTGTTTAACTGGGTTATAGCGATTTTAAATGCAACAATGTGTGGGATCGATCGCTTTAAGAACAGAAACAATATTGTCTACGCAAAAGTAAGTGGCGAGGCGTTGTCCATTGACAAACACATTGTTTCTGACAATCAAGAATGTAGCCGGACATCAAACAAAGGTATGGATACAACAACATTTATAATGCAGACAAAGCAGGGATTTTTAATAATTTAACGCCCGATAAAACTTTTCCATTTAAAAACGAAAAGTGTATTGGCCGAAAACTTGCCAAAAATAGACTCAGTTTTAGTTGGTGCGAACATGACCGGTAGCGATAAAAGAAAGCTTCTTGTAATTGGAAAATCGGCAAAGCCTAGATGCTTTAAAAACATAAAGAAACTTCCCGTTAATTATACAGTGAATAAGAAAGCCTGGATGACATCTTCAATTTTCGAAAATCAAATTCACAAGTGGGATAAAAATCTTCACAGTGAAAACCGTAAAATTTTGTTATTGATGGTCAACTGTCCTGCCCATCCTGTAGTGACTAATTTAACAAACATAAAACTTGTTTTTTTGCCTCTGAATGTGACATCTGTCTTGCAACCATTTGATCAAGGCGTAATTAGATGTTTTAAATCCCATTTTCGTCGTCTGTTAGTATTGGAACTGATAGAACGCAGAGAAAAATCCGTGGAAAATGCTTATGCTTACGACTCGAAGATCAGTGTACTTCACGCAATACGTTTAATGAGTGATGCTTGGAATTTGGTGTCATTGTCTACTATACAAAACTATTTGAAGAAAGCCAGTCTTGCGGAATATGAGTGCGAATCTGAAGAAGATGAAGAGGATAACTTACTGTTATCGGCGTGGTTAAAAGCGCGAAACTTGAACAATTTTGAAATGTGCGCAGAGATTGATAATTTTATAGACATTGATAATGGCATTGCAACTTCGGGTATATACCGAAGTTGCGACGCCATTATAGACACCAGAAGATAATAGTAGTAGTGATTCCAAGGAAGAAAATAGCAATGATGAGAAAATCGTTACCTGGTGTGAAGCAGAAAGTGCTTTACATATTTTAACAAGCTTTATGGAATCGTGATCTGTAAGTTCAGATGACACATTCAAGCATCTTAGTGGTATAAGGAACAATTTCAAACGTATGAAATATGCGTCTTGTGCAAAGCAAAGCATGCTTGATGATATTTTTATGTAAAAATGTGAAGTTTTAAAAATAAATTTTTGTTCTTTATATGTGTATGCACATATGTATTTATGTTGCTGAGAAAAATCTGTAAACATTTTTAATTCGCTCAAATTATGACCTTCTTGGATATAACGAATAACGGTTATTACGAACAAATATATGCGGTCCTGTGGAATTCGTTATAACCCAGTTCTGCTGTATATATTATATGCTTTTTATGTGAATCCCATGCTTCCAGTAAGTAAGATGGTCTTGCATTAAAATATACCTTTCACCTAAAGTTGTATGGTTGGAAAGCAGATACATTAACCATTCTGTCAACCAGAGAGGCATACTATGCATGTTACTGCAAACTGAAACGTTTTATTTTTATATTTAGATCTATGTTGTAATTCCATAAATATAATGATTTTTGCTACAATTTTTATTACCTCAAATTCAAAATTTTTATTTTTAGTGAGAATATCTGAAGTTTAGAGTTGAAGTTCCTATTTTTACCTTGATTAGCAAGCTTAATTGGATTGCATTTAAATTCTTTTCTTTTTTTTTTTATCTTTATACTAAATTATTACCATACCTTTTTAATATTTTTTCGGTATTCAGAATTTTCATAGCGACTATGATGCTTTGTCAATGAAGCTTGTGAAACAAAATCAACGTTCTCAAAATCAATAATCAACACTGCAAGTGAAATCTTTCGCAGAAAGATTTTGGATATATTTGGATATAAACGTAGATATAAAGAAATTAAAGACGCATTACTTGTACTATCCATTTCTCCTCATGAAAAACCTATTTCTAAATTAGAGAGCTCATCATTGGCTGAACATTTTGAGAAACCAGAAACAGCAATTTTAACAGTTGTGTGGGACAGAAGTTTACAACAAATAGATGCTACTAGTAAATCTCTACAAGATCCCAATATGGATTTGTTTTTAGCTAAATATTTGTTAGTCTTTACTTGGTTTGATTTTAGATATAAGAAATAGTTTTGCTGCTGTAAATGAAGAAGCGAATTTATTATCAGATGAGACAAAATTTAAAGATGAAAAGGAAAGAGTTAGAAAACGAAAAAAAAAAAAATGAGTGACGAAGTTTCACAATCTAACAATGAGATTATGTTACATGGGAAAGAAAATTTCGCTGTGAACACTTTTAATCTGATTTGCGATAAGCTAATTTTGAAATTAATGAAAGAACAAAAAGCTATTTCGGCAGATTAGATATGTTTGCCTTTTTTTTTTTTTTTTGAAGAAAGATATAGATCAAGACAAGTACAAGACTACTATTAATAAAATTTTACAAACTTATGGGACTGACGTTCATCCAGAAAAATTTAGTGAAGTTAAGCAATTTTTAATAATGATGAAGGAAGAAAATTCTTCAATTAAAAATATGTACAAATTTATAAACGATGGCTTAAGGTCTACTTTTCCGAACGTAGAAACAATTTTAAAAATATTTTTGACGATGCCTATTTCAAATGCAAGTGCTGAATGCTCATTTTCAGCATTGAAACGAATAAAAAAATTATTTAAGAAGCAACTTGCACCAAAATAAAACAAGTGACCTGTCATTATTATGCATTGATTCACATGTAATAGACTAGATTAATTATGATATCATTTTAGATATATTTGCTAAAACCAAAGCCAGAAAAAAACTTTTAGTTATTGATTTTTTTAAATTTAAATTTGAACTGATTTATTTTTATACGTTTTTTAAAATGCAAATATATGTATACCAATGTTGTATTGTATTATTAAAATTAGTTATTATGGAAATGTTGACTTTTATTTTCAATAAACTAAAAAAAAAAAGTGCTTATTTTTGAGGCTTCATAATGATGTTGCACCTCGGGCCTCCAAAAGTATAAATGTGGCCCTGGACACTGCCTGTTTTTAATGCTAGTGGTGAACGCTCATTTTCTGTACTTAAATGCGTTAAAAATATTTATACAATTCGTTAAGTCAGATGCATTTGAGAAATTTGTCAATTATGTTCATAGAAAACGATATTGTTGAATTATTTGATTATAAATGTATGATAGATAAGTTATGTAGTTATAAGGTATATATAATTGATAAATACTTCATTAAGTAAATGTATAAAAATTTATTTGTGAATTACTGAATAAGTTTAAAGTCCATGTTTTTTATAATTAAGTTTATTTTTATTTATAA
This sequence comes from Typopeltis vanoorti, assembly GCF_054136105.1. Taxonomy (NCBI): domain Eukaryota; kingdom Metazoa; phylum Arthropoda; class Arachnida; order Uropygi; family Thelyphonidae; genus Typopeltis; species Typopeltis vanoorti. Next base: position 93,596,491 of record NC_143554.1, read on the forward strand.
ATATTTCAGTTACTGGATTTTGAAAATGGATAAAACGAAATCAGGTTTTCAATATCTTAAACATAAAGTGGAAAAGGAAGAAAGATTGAAAAAACAAGAAGGTGCATTTTTAAAATATCTTTGCCGAGAAGATCGTAATCACATACAAGAAGAAAATCTTCAAGATTATTCGTTGAATAATTCGTCTATAGTTTCGATTAATGAATTGGAGAATTCTACAGATACCAAAAATTGGATTGAAACATCGAAGGAGAAATCTACAGATCATGAGTATTGTTGATTCTGAAGCTGGTTGTTCTACAGATCCAATCATAAAAGGATTTGATTTTACAAATTTAAATTATAATGATCCAGCAACTTGGTGTCCTGTAAAATTTTCCAATATAAATCAATTATGTCAACTATTAGTTGAACATGGACCTGAACAGATTCATAATTTTGATTTTCTGAAAGATAACAATAATAGAAGATTTTCAATGACTCATTATACTCGAAGACTATTTAATGGCGAGACAATGCAGCATCTGTGGTTATTGTACTCAAAATCCACAGATTCTACATTTTGCTTCTGCTGTTTATTATTTGATCAATGGTAGATTAACCTTGCTGATTCTGGATTGAGGGACTGGAAAAATGCTGCTTCTATTTTAGCTGCGCATGAAAAAAAGTCAAAGACGTGTTGAAAATTTCCATAAGTGGAAAGAATTAGAAATTCGAATAAAAGAAAAGAAAACCATTGATGAAGAGAACTTGCTAGTTATTAGAAAAGAGGAGAAACATTGGGTGCAAGTATTAGAACGACTCTTTGCTTTAGTTCAGGTGTTAGCTATTCAAAATTTATCATTTCGAGGAACAAATGAGACATTGTTTTTGCATGGAAACGGAAATTTTTTGAAATTTGTCGAATTTCTAGCCAAGTTTGATCCAATAATGAATGAACATCTTCGAAGAATAAAAGATAAAGATACATATGTTATCTTGGAAAAGATATTCAAAATGAAATAATAAACATCTTCGCCAATGCGATAAAAAAGAAAATTTTAGAATCTGTTGTTGCTGCAAAATATTATTCCATAATTCACCACGGCGCTTGGCCGCACGAAGGAAGACTTGGTTTCGATTCTAGTCGGCGACTAGAGGGAATTTTTCTAAGCCTTTTTTCGACCGGTTCCCGAGTTAGTCGATCTCTGGCACGGGCAAGCAGGTTTTTCCTCCCGGAAACTCAGGTTTTTCATCCTGTAAACTCAAGAAAATCTACCGTAGAACCCACATTATTTTCAGACATTATATATATTGTGTTGGGGTTAGGGACCACGAGATGGCGGCACATTTGAGCCGTCTCTCTTCACTGTGTACTGCTTAATTAGTGATAGCCTTGGGCCATCTATCTCTGATTGGTACCAGTGGAGATTGAACTGCCCACTCAGTCTCCAAAAGTTAGATAGGGCTAAATGGCCTCGCCTACTTCCCGTATAAGGGAATAAAAAGGCGTTAGCTGATTTTTTTTTTTTTTTAATTATTGACTGTACGTCCAACATTGGTCATTACCACTGGAGAATTTTTATAAAAGAAAATACTAGGAACTCTAGACAAATTTTCATTACCAATACAAGATTTATGAGGTCAAGGATATGATAACGCCAGTAATATGAAAGGTGATGTAAAAGGTGTGTGGCTATGAATTTCAAATATTAACCTGAGAGCAATGTATGTACCCTGTAGTTCACATTCATTAAATTTAGTAGTGAATTGCACTGCTAATACTTTAGATGCCACAGCATTTTTTGATGCGGTATATTATCTGTGTGTATTTTTTTTTGGTTCGACTCATCGACGGGGAATTCCTCAAAAGACACAAAGTAATTTTACACTCAAACCAGTCTGTGATACATGATGGGAGAGTCGAATTGACTCATTAAAGCCCTAAGATATAATTTGTCCGAAGTTTGCGAAGCACTGCAAGAAATATCTCAAGATGATACTTTGTGGATTAAGTGGAAATACCATGAAATTAGATGCAAGTAGTCTTCTTAAAACTTTAAGGAAGACTACTTTCCCTTTATCGCATCCTTAGTAATGTGGTATAATATCCTTTTTGAAATAAACTTTACAAGTAAACAACTTCAGAATACAAGCCTTGATATAAATGGTGCCATATCAAGCTTTGTATTAATAATACAAAGAATTTCTTAATGAAAATCCAAAATGAGGATGAATTTGAAAAGATGTTAACAGATGCGGAAAAAATCGCTGAGGTCTTAGGTGTAATGCCTAATTTTGAACAAGAAAGAGTTAGACTAAGAAAAAAAAAGAAACAATTTGTGTATGAAGCAGAGGATGAATTCATAACAGTCTTAAACAAAAATTTAAGGTAGATTTTTATTTTTCAATTATTATTATTATTATTATTATTATTATTATTATTACCACGGGCTACTCCAGGAGTCCTTAGACCCATCGAGGGAGGCCCTAAGCATCATGTTCACACAGCTGTTCAACATTCTCACAGTATCTATCATACCTTGCCTTGAACTCGCTCACTGTCATAGCACCCACAACAGACTCTGGCAGCTTATTCCACTCATTTACCACTCTAAAGGTAAAGAACCCAGCTCTAACACCCCTGCTAACCACGCTCTTGCCCAGCTTCCATGGGTGTCCCCTAGTTCTCCCACCACCAGTCCTGATCTCAAAAATATCATCTGAATTAATCCTATAGAATCCTTTTAGCAATTTGAATGTCTCAATCATATCTCCCCTTTTTCGCCTATCAACTAGTTTCTGCAACCCACAAATCTTCAACCTGTTCATTTTTATTGAAAAATAAAAATATTATTTTATTACCACAATTGCATCTGTTGATGAAAAATTCAAGCACATATCTACAATTAATGAAAAGTTTAGTTTTCTTTTAAATATATATGAATTTCAAAAAATTACTTCAGCAGAACTGTTTAAAAAATGTTTGATATTGGAAAATTATTTAAGACATGATAATTCTAGAGATATTGACGGAACAGATTTATGTAGTGAATTGCAAATAATAGCAAGGTGAATTCCAGAAAATACTTCCTCATTAGATGTCCTGTCATACATATGCAAAAATAATTTAGAAAATAGCATTCCAAATGTGTTTATTGCTCTGAGAATTTTTTCGACATTGCCAGTATCGGCAGCAAGTTCAGAAAGCAGTTTCTCGAAATTAAAACTTGCACTCGCTCTACGATGGCTCAGGAACGACCCATTTGTCTAGCAATAATATCTATAGAGCATGAAATTGCATCTACAATCAATGTGGATGAATTAATTCAAAACTTTGCCAAAGCAAAAGCTTGAAGTATTAATTTTTCATAATTTTTGTATTCAAGATTAATTTTCTTGCTGTACAGATATTAGATGTAATGATATATGTATACAAATGTATTGGTTTTGATTAATAAATTTTATATATAAACGTTCTTAATGATATTATTTTTATAAATATCTATGATATTGCTGTATATATATGACAAAATATATATACAGCAATACCTCGATTAGTGCGCCTAATGTGTTCTTTAAAACAGGTGCATTAATCGAAAATGTACTAATCGAATATAATAACCTATGGGAAAAAGTATAATTCTTTTCTCAAATTTCTTTTTTGAACCTTAATTTTTTTATAAAAGAATGAAGATATGTCTCAGGGCCTAGTTAAAGGAAAATAATGAAGCTGGAAGACAATAAAACATATTCAAAATATAAATTTTATTATTCTACTTCTTAACAAAGAATTGAGCTAAATTTTGCACGAAAAATATTATACGTCGCCATTTGTTGTAATCGGCTTGCAGGCAATTTTTATGATCGGCCATAAACAATGGTATTCTCTTTCCCGATTGTTGAAAGATTTCGATGTGTGAAAATTAACAATAATTCATGAATATTTCCATGTTTAAAAATATGCCACTTGGTCACTGACATTTGTTACACAGATGTCATTTCCTTCACAGTTTTGAGAACAGAAGACTGCGCCGATTGTTATAATCCACTTGCAGGCAATTTTTATGACCGATCATAAACAGCGTTATTCCCTTTCCCAAATGTTGAAAGGTTTCGATGTGTAAAAATTAACGATACACAATTATTAGGTGTTCTGGGTCTGAGCTTTTCAACATATTCTCGAATATTATTCTCCTCAGAATATTTCCACTATAAAATATTTATTCATAAAAAATGCTTAGAAAACTAAAATGACAAATTCCGGGAACTTCTCGCGGAACACGGTTTGGGAAACCCTGGTATACATAGTGTACATGGAAGTAGTATAGTATGCCAATAAAAATATCTTCGTAAAATGTTTTAAATCGGTAACTAAATTATTTCATTCTGGTGAGCGATTTTTTAAAATAGTTAGCTATAAAAATGTATAGATAGAAAATTTTTAAAATCTGTAACATTTATTTTTAAGATGTATATAGGTGCACTAATAGAATTTGGATATCAAAAAAATGACGCACTAATTACTGCATACAGACAATGTATAGGGGTGCCAGATACTCTCTCACCGGCCCTGGATTAAGTTAATCTTCTATTAACTTTTATATGCTCTGTATCATATCTTTTAGTTTGATAATAAACGTGTTTTTGTTTTGTAATTACCTGGTTCTCATTCCTTAGCCAATGCACTATCCCAAAAATATTAACGTGCCTGCGGGAACAGAATACAGTAACAAGCCACGACTTGCATGTAAAGAAATTGTATAAAAAAAAATCAGCTAAACACCTTTTTATTCCTGTAAATGGGAGTAGGCGAGGCCATTTAGCCCTATCTAACTTTTGGAGACTGAGTGGGCAGTTCAATCTCCATTGGTACCAATCAGAGATAGATGGCCCAAGGCTATCACTAATTAAGCGGTACACAGTGAAGAGAGACTGCTCAAATGTGCCGCCATCTCGTGGTCCCTAACCCTAACACAATATATTTAATGTCTGAAATAATGTGGGTTCTACGGTCGATTTTCTTGAGTTTCCGGGAGGAAAAACCAGCTTGCCTGTGCCAGAGATCGACTAACTCGGGAACCGGTCGAAAAAAGGCTTAGAAAAATTTCCTCTAGTCGCTGACTAGACTCGAAACCAAGTCTTCCTTCGTGCAGCCAAGCGCCGTGGTGTGCAAACGCCACATCCACTGAGCAACACAGGCTCTAGAAATTGTATAGAAGTAATAACTTAATTTTTGCTATCTTCTTACACTGACTTTCAAACATAAAAGGTCAATTAAGTGGTGCAGTCATTAAGAAATATTTCTTAATTGATTGTGTGATTGCTCAGGGACTGTTACTTTAGACTTACAACACGAGGTCTAACTGCAGAAAAAAAGGGGGGGGGCAAGAATAAGTATAAGTAAGAACATAGATAAATAAACAGATAAATGAAAAGTAAAGAAATGGTATATTTTACAGAGGCATTGCCAATAACTTAACAAGTACTAGTCAGAATGAGGAAAACGGCAATGGCATACAGTGGAGAGCCATGCTAAACATCAAATTGCAAGACAAAATAAAGCATGAAGATGTAAGAAAAGAAACAAGCATTGGATATGGGGGGGGGATTTTAAAATTTAAATTGAGATGGGCAGGACATGTTGCATGGATGAGAAGCAGTAGATGGACAAAGATAATCACCCACTGCCATCCATATGAATGAAAACAAATACCTCGATGGAAAAGATGGAAGGATGACTTAGATGGAGAAAGCCTCAGCGAAGGATGGTGACAAATTGGAAAAACCTATAACCAGAAATGGCTTTATTTAATATTACTTAAATAACATAATATCAAATTTTATTTCCAGATAATGTTCAACTAATATGAAGTACCTTTTTTCTCTTTTAGGTGAAACAGGATTAGGAAAATCTACTTTGATTGATTCGCTGTTCAATACAACTTTTGATTCCACACAAAGTCCTCATAGTTTACCTGGTGTGCGATTGAAGTCTAATACTTACGGTATGTTGCATTTAATGAAATAATTAACTTCTCAGTTAGTATATGTGTTTATCAAAACAGCAGGTAAAAGAAGCAAATACTTCATTACCAATATTTCCTTCCAGTTATCAAGGCATCCTCAAGATTAGTCACAAGGTGATTGATTACTAAGGGCCAATGTATTTATATTCTCGCAATGGTCCCTGACTGCACCTCCAGGACAGTTGGACATTAGTCAGCTATCCTGGCTGTCCTCTTGGTCAAGTGCTTGTTTTGACTAAGGATGATAATCTTCTAAATATACTTTAGGAAATGACAATGTAAACTATATTAATTAATTATAAAAACTTTAATAACTACATATATTTCGGCAATGTTACATTGCCATCTTCAGGGATCACAAAACAATGTAGCATTGCCAAAATATAGGTAGTTATTAATTAGTTTTTATAATCAATAATATAGTTATGTTGTTATTTCCTAAAAAATTAGATTTATGTCTAACCAATGTATAAGCCTTTCTACAATTACGATCCTCTAAATATTTTGTGCTTTCTTGAACTAGTTGAGAAAGATGAGGAGGAGAATGGATATGAATTGAAGATATGATTTCTGCAGGACAAGATAATGGACAAGACTCACCTCTGCCAAAACAAATGGCCATCTTTGCACCTGTGAGTTGTGCTACATTGGACAGGTAAATTGGACAAGATATGCTAGAGATGTCGGAACACATCAAGAATGTGGAGAATGAAAGAAAATACAAATCAAGACTGGCAGCACATTCAACTAAAACTAACCATCAAGTAAAATGCAACAAATCAAAATGCTCCACATAGATTACAAATTCTTCTCAAGACCATTCAAGGAGTCAGCTGAAATGTGACTCTCAACAGTGCAACAAGAAATGGGGATGATTTTACATCAAGCCTGGTCTGATCTTCTCTCATTAAACACTGTATACATGTGGTTATCATTAGTTTACAGAGAACCACAAACCACATTCCATTGTTATATTCTGTTTTCAAATATTTCGTTGTCTCTATTGCTTCTGTGTGATTTGATTTTAATCTTTAGTTTATTCACTTGTTTCTCCTGACGATGAGAAACATGAATTTCACAAAACTAGCTGAGTAATTAATAAACTTTCAAATTCCACCTGTTTTATATGGTAAGAATGCCAGCAAAACACTAGTTGTAAAAGAGGAAAATATTTCATTACCAATATTTGACATCCCGTCAATGAAAATTATCAAGGTTAGAGCACACAATCACAACAGGGAAAACAATACAAAAACAAAATTTAAGCTGGTGTCCGAATGTCCTACATCTACTATTTTCAGAAGAATTGCTTTTTTTGTGAGGAATTCAAGCTCTTGGTTTCTTTATTAGTCAAAAAAATTCTATATCAATATCCCAGACAGTCTGATAAACACAAAATGCAAGATTTCAGAGGAGTAGTGATTCTCTCTTATATACAGTCAATATATAAGAATGTCTCTATAAAACTTCCAGAACTTCCTAATCTGTCACTTAAAAAACCTGCTATCTATAAGATCATCTCCACCTGTCAGTTGTGCTACATTGGATAGACAAGCAGATTGGGAGAGACATGAAAGTCTGAACATATCAAGGACACGGAGAACAATAGAAAATACAAATCAGGACTAGGAAGCATATAAACTGAAAGTAAGCACTGAGCACTATGGCAAACAAACCAAAATGTTCCACTTAGAATACAAATTGTGTTTGAGCCAGCTGAAAGGAAAAAACACCCTCAACAGTGCAATAAGAAACAAGGGATGAACTTTATATCAAGTCTCATCTTCTCTCATTAAACATATGCACATTGTTGCCAGTAGTTCACAGAGGACCACAAGCCAGCAATTAACTTCATAGCACATGCACTTTAAATGTTATTCATGTTATGAAATCTTTCATAGTGAATGTTACCTGTGTGTAATGTGATTTAATTTTAATTTTTAGTTTATTCACTTAATTATCTTGATTATATGAAATACATGAATTTCTGAAACTATCAAGTAATTAACTATTTAATAAACTATTTAAAATTCCAGCTGTTTTATATAATAAGAATACCAACAACACTGTTGTATTAAGTCTTTGCTTCACAGATGCCTGTATAACAAAATCTGATCTTGTGGTAAGCTCATGCTCTTAAAAGCCACTAGGGTCTTAAGTGAATATAGTGGTATATTTGAGTTGTGTTAAGAAAAGTGTTTTAAATAGTGTATAGTGTTTTTTTTTTTTGTATAATTGTGCATCATTTTTTCCATGCTGGATACATGTTCTTTGGTAGTGTACTATTGTAATTATGTTCTTGCTATGCTTGTTTTGTTTGTTCCTATTGCTTCTGCTTTCTGAAAATGGCGTCCACAAAGAAGTGCACGTGTGGCATGGAAAGCTTTGGCATGATGATAGTTCTGCTCTGGATGTGTTGTGAGAATTGTTTCATGTATGCACTAAAAAATGTAAAAGATTTGTGAACAGTTAGACAAAACAGGTTTAATGTTGAACATTTAGCAAAGCTACTATTTGCTGAGAAGGAACAGAATCAAGAAGTAAGCATAGTTAATGATCAAAGGATGCTTGTGAAGCAGGATAGCAATGGGTTGTATGGCAGGAGGAGGAGGATGGATGTGAGATTGAAGATTTGATTTTGATAGAACAAGGTGATGAATGCATAAAGGTTGGATGAGACAGGTATGAATGGCGATCAGGAAACTGGAAGTGGTCAAACCAGAGAGAGAGAGAGATGTGATATAGCAACTGGAGTAGAGAATATCAGTGTTGGTAGAATGGCCTCAAAGACTGGGATGGATTGCTATATTTGTATACAAAAGTACAGTCTTTGAAATAAGAGAGCTGAGTTTGTTGCATTGATTAAGTATGTGCAAAGATAATTGTGAAGCTTGGTTGTCTGAGGATGATGTACTGTCAGTAATGGAAGTTAAAGGATATACAATTTTTTGAAGGATAAGATGATGAAAAGTGGAGGGGGGGGTACTATTAACGATTGAACAGGAATTGCTTCCACAAAATGCAGAAGTTGAAAGCGCACATGCAGATTTTGAATCTGTGTTATGAGGTGAAGTGTGAAATTAACAGAGTAGTATATCTGATAGGATGCTGTTATAGGCCAGGGAATGTAGAGAATACCAATTGTGAAATGTGTAGGAAAATTTTTGGGCATGTAAAAAGAAGCTGATCCTGATGGGAGACTTACAGGAATTAATTAGCATTTACAGGAATATAGAATGGAAGGAGGAGATAGTGTATGGGAACAAGGAGTGTGAGTTTGTTGAATTTCTGAGGGATAAATATCTTAAAGCAGCATGTGACTGAAGCAACTAGAGGTTTTTAGTGTTTTGGATTTATCACCAAATCCAAAACACTAACAACTATATCTTCACAAGATATAGTTGTTAGTGAGGTATTAACACTTCTGCTGGTTGGTGAGCATGATCATGAAGTACTTATTTGGGAAATGGTGAAACAAGAAAAGGTTATTGTCAAAAAAAAAAAAGGATGTATGTGGGATTATGGGATGCTCTGTAGTCAACTAGCATCAGTACATTGGATAAATGAGATGTGCTGAAAAGATGTTGACAGTGTATGGGAATTCATAAGGCATTTTTTTGTCACAAGCAGTGTGTATAACTGCATACCAAAAGTTAAGTGAGTAAACAGAGTAAGAGTGAAATGGATGAACAGTGAAATCAAGCAAGCCTGTTTTGGTAAAAAAATCTTATGGAAGACAGTTGGTGGTGATCAGGTCCATGGATAATATAAAGTGCAGGTGACATTGTGTGGTAAAGAAAGAAAAGATGTAGTATGAGAGAAGATTGACTGACTAGTCAGGGCCAAGGTTAATTCAAGGGAATTCTTCCACTATATGGCAAGCAAGAGGAAGAAGAAGAATTATGACAGGTTGACATTCATGAATAGTCATGGCAGCAGAGTGACCATTGCAAAGGATATAATGGAAATATTGAATGAGCACTTATCAGTGTACATCATACTGATGTAAATGATGCTATCCACTATTTAGAAGGGAGGCAAAGTATATAAGGAGAATTGGAAGTGAGAGAATCAGGTGTTGACTGGGTTAAATGCTAATAAAGCTGTGGAATGGATGACGTTAGTTTTTAAAATTATTTTTAACTTTATTTTTTTTACTGTAATTAAGTGTGTATGTGTGTTAAGATTAGTTGGCATGCTATAAATAAAGCTTGCTTAAGTGAATTTTTTTTTAGAAAAGTGATCATCGCTAATGTTAAACCAAGTAATTCTAGAACGATATTCCTTAAGTGTTTTTATTAAATTAATTTTTTGAATTATTTCTGTTCACTTAGTCACATTTGATAAATGTGAAATGCTTGCAGGTTTATTTAGCTATATACAGGTAACACCAGTATAACACGATTGTTAGGTTCCTAAAAATACCGTGTTACATGAATTCGTGTTATATGAAACAAAGAACTAGTACAAAAAAACAGGGTTAGGTTCCAAAAGTTAAAAAAAACTATACTATTTTCTTTTTATAACTAAGAGAAATGTATGTTTATTAAAACAATAATTGATCAAAAATATTACATATTAATATCATTATATAATGTTTACATAATCCATTCGGCCAGCCTGGTTGACCGAGTGGTTAGCGTATCCGCTCTCCAGCCAAAAGGCTGCGGGTTCGAATCCTGCTGTGGGCTTGGATGTTTGTGATTGTCCCTGAAAATACTAGTGGGAGTGGTGGGCGGTAGATGGTGTTGGTGTAGTTGTGGTTCATTGTAGATTGTGGGTGGTGGAGATGGAGAGTTGTAGAGTAGATGCCCTCCCTCAATGAGTCTTTGGACTCCCTGGAGGTGTCGAGTAATAATAATAATAATGGTACATAATGTTCCTTTGTCATCACTACTAAGCACCATTAAACGAGGGCATTTTCTTTCTGGCAAAATATCTTCATCTTCTGAGCTTTCTTCAGCAGCATCTTGAGTTCTATGCTCTACTTTTTGCAAAAAATGTGTTATTTTCGATTGTGTGCATTTAGCTGAGAGATCTTTATAAATTTCGTTGTATGGAACTAAACACTTGTGAAGTTCTCTCTTGAATTTTGTGCTTCTTTCAGTGGAAAGATCTTCATTTAGAAAACATAATTCCAATTGTTCGACTAAGTCTAGGCCTTTTATTATGCTTTTTAGGGTAAAATGTTTCACTTCATCGTTTCCATCTGTGCTATTGTCCTCTGAATTAATTTGGATTATCCCAGATGCCATTTCCACCAAATTTGCTTCATCATTCTCTTCTTCCAGTAATTCTTGAATATTTTCGACATTCATATCGCAAAAACCTTCCCCTCCTAGAGACTGAGCAAGTTCTATTATTGCATCCATTCTGTTTTCTGCTGGCATGATTAGATTTTCGCTTTGAACTTATTCTGGCCATATATTTTTCCAACAGGCATTTAAAGTTGTTGGTTTTATTTCTTTCATGGATGAAGTTATGAGATTAATACAGTCCAAAATTGTAAAAAGTTTCCATGACTTCGATAGATTCGTCGTCGACTTTATTCAAAATCCATTGCAGCGATTTCCTGATGTAATTAGTTTTAAATATAGCTATAATCCTTTGATCTAACAGTTGAAGTAATGAACTTGTATTTGGGGTAAAAATTATTTTGACATTTGGGTGATTTAAATCTTTCAGATGGCTGGGTACATTATCCAATATCAGTAGAACTTTAAAATCTAGATTTTTCTGCTTTAAGTAGTTTTCCACACTTGGTACAAAACAGTTTAGAAACAAATTGATTTTTAAAAAAAATCAATCAGTAGTTACCCAACTTTTCTTATTTGCCATCTAATATACTGGTAAAGCACTCTTATTTAGTTACTTAAATATAAGGAGCCAATAGGCTTCATTTCAGTAATATAAACATTATTTAAATTAAGGGGATATTAAATCCCACATTATTTTAAAACTGAATAAGAAACTCAAAGATTGGAATCAGAGAGTTTCATGTCAAATATAGTATAGTAAATTATAAAGGTATCGGCGACTACTAGTGTGAGCTAATGCACGTAGTCCAAGTACGTAGTACAAACTCGGGCAACTCGCAGCGAAGGTGGTAAAGTTCTGACCTTTGCTGCGAGTTGCCTGAGTTTGTACTATGTACTTGGACTATGTGCATTAGCTCACGCTAGTAGTCGCCAATACCTTTATAGTTTACTATACTATATTCGGCATGAAACTCTCTAATTCCAATCTTTGGAGGTTTAAATAATAGAGGTTTAAACTTATGATTAAATAAAACATTATTCACTGATTTTATATATATATAAGGCATTATGAATGGATGTTTCAGCTTGGATCGACAAAACTAGAAAAGAAAAATAAGGATGAACTGTAGCTTTGAGAGTATGGGTGGGGGAATCTTAGGAATAAAATAAAACATCTAGGCAAAATGAAAACAATGACTAAGTCAATTTTCTGAACTATGGCCAAAGCAACAAAAGCCATAAAGTCAGAATATTATGTCTTTTAATTGCATAGATTGTCTGGCCAGTTTTTCTGTTTTGCAGGCTCAGAAACCTGAGTTTCCATGAACTCTACTGCCTTCATATGAGACTAGCTAATTTGCTTTCATTTGAAAAGCCCTTATAAAGATATTTTGTTCCTAGATGGAATTTGAACTGAGGTTTTTGAGCTCTTATGGATACTCCAGAAGTCAGACATCAGTTCATATTACAAATCTATATCATGTGGATAGACTTCAGTGTTGGTAATGGATGCTGCTATCATAGCTGATGGTGTTCAGAGTTCTTTCCATAAATGTTCTCTAGGGATGTTTCATTCATTTTAATGATATTGCTGACTGAGCCTCATAAATGATGATGTGAGTTAAGGAGATAATAACTAAAAATCAGTATAGTGTAGTCTCCAAAATTAAATTCAAACTATTATATTATCATCGCACCCTCCACTGGAGTCAGCAGTCTCATCATGGGGGGGGGTATCATTCAACTGATATTCAACATTCATATTCTTCATCATGATCTGTATTCATAAAGAACAGTAAGGCTTTGATCTGAATAAAAAGAACAAAAAAGTATATTGACTGTGAGATCCTAATAAATCAATAGCCTAGATTGTCACATACAACTTGGAAAGCATTATTAGTAAGGATGGGATGCAATTGTTTGGAATTACAGCTAAGGCTATGAGTATATTATGTCTGGTTTTGCATGTGTGTAGTGTGTTCTTGTTGGTTTGCCTGTTTTGCAGAATGAAAAATATGTATTTCCAGAAAAGGAAAACCCTACCACTCGTGCATGAGACTGGCTAACTCACCTTCTGAAAAGCTCTTATAAAGATTCTTCACATCCTAGAGAAAAGTCCAACACATGCCTTTTCAACCAAAGATTTTGTTGATACCGAAATGAGGTTTGAGAATGGTGAGAATTGTCTTATTCTTATGAATAAATATCAGTCAAGGTTGCTCTTGACTGATACTGAATAATTCATTAGTCACTGCTAACAACAAATACTTTATATCTTCTTTCAGAATGCATCCCTTTTTCGACTGGAAAATGGAAGACAGTCAAAATATGAATTCCAATGATTGAGATAGGTGAAACAGAAAAGAAAAATTCTTGAGTAGGAAGTTGAAAAGATTAGAATGATTTGCAGTGTTTGGAGAGCAGCTGAGATAGCAAATTAATATTTTACAATTGAAACAAAAAAATTATAACGAGATCATAAAGGAGGAGTTTCTTAATACAGAATGTCAGAGGTCATGGATTTTTAAATAGTATTTTGTAATTTCTAATGTAGTTATACTGAAATGTAATATTATGCATAGTGGGAAGGATCATTATCCAGACTGATTTTGACCCTTTTATTGGCGATATAGCCTTGTGGAATCTTCCTTCTCATCAGTTGTGAATAGTGTATACTTGAGAAGGGTGTGTATGTTGTGCATTATTTGATGCTAGGACAACTGGACATTAAGTTGCTGCCTCTATATGTTAAGCAGCCTAGTTGTGAAGATATTTTATGTGCGAATTTTTATTTGCTCACACTTGTGTAAAATAAAGATGTAAAAAGAAGATAATTTGTCAAATATAATTGGCTTTTTCCCAGTGAAAAAAAATTTTCTATTGCAAGGAACTTATTTTTTAGCTGGTTGGGAGGCAACATGAAATGTTTTCTGAAACTTTGTCCTTTATGCTGTCTAATAGCTGGTCTCTGGAACTGCTTAACTTCTGCATACTTGAATGGAGGAAGATATTCTATCAATGGTATGTTGAACATACAATGATATGTTCAACAGACTTGTAAAAGATATTGCTTATACTACCCATAAGGGGGAGCAAATGAAAAAGAGAAGTCCCCTCCCATACACAAGACCACATATTCCACTAAGATTGTACTATAAGTATGTTATTTTCAACCACATAACTAATGTAATAAAAATAGCTAACACTGGGTTTATTGGTCATAAAGATTTGATACTACTAGTTTCGCCACATAAATTGGTGGCCTCATCTGGATTTGGATGAACATACAAATATAAATAAACAATAATCTTTGATTATGAATCAATACATTACTAAAATAATATCAAATGCATAGGAACTGTTACACAAGCACAATAGAAACACGTGGAGCGTGGATGCTGGCACATGGTCAGTCATTTTTCAGCAGATGCGTCCAATAGTTAGTAGAGAAATTAAACTCTGTGTTTAGAGATCTGATGAGTGACTTCCAAATGTCACACAGAATCATTCCTTGGTTTCTGTTTAGGGTACCTTGTGAGTGGATTACCACTGTAGCCTCTTTTATTTTGCAGGAGCTGTAGTCTTCTTCTATGTATGGCATGGAGCACTTATTCCATTCAATGTTGTGGTGAGTGTTGGAGAAATGGAATGCCAACCCTGAATTGTTATCTCTGTTGTTGTTGACATCTCCAATATGTTCCTTTTGTCTTATTTCTAAACTTCTCGAAGTTTGTCCTATGGGATGGTGTAAACTCCAGGATGTTTGCTGAAAGAGTTGTAGTCCTTGGGTGAGCATAATTTATGGCCTGCATTTGAATGGATTTGGTGTGCGGAGACTGGAAAAAGTGTCGCTGAATGAAGTGAAAATGGATGTGCAGAACCAGGGAAACTAGAACTACCAAGGAGGGGGGTGGGAGTGGATATGCGGACATCAGTGAGACAGTTGAGAGTAAGAATGTATATAATGTACCCCAGCCAGTACTAAGGACAAAAAATCAGAATGGGATAGTTAGAATAACGCATCAAGATAGGGGTGGGACAAAGGGATTTCTGCATTTCATGTATACTAATGCCAGGAGTATTAGGAACAAGAAGGAAGAATTTTTGGCCTTGGTTGGCTCTTCCTGGACACAGGTTATTGGCATTAGTGAAACATGGCTGACGGAAGATGATATAGTTAGTGGGATAGAATGTGTAGGTTATAGTGTGTTTAGGAGGGACAGAGAGAGAGAGAATAAAATTGGGAGAGGAGTGTTATTGATGATAGCTGATGAACTGCAGCCAAAGAGAATAGAAGTTGTATTGCAGGATAGTGAAAAGAACTCATTTGAGGCTATTTGGTGTGAGATTGAGACTGGCAGAACAAAATATACAGTTGGGTGCTGCTATAGACCAGGTGATGGATTAGATGGTGGAGATAGTATGCATAAACAAATTGATGAAATGAATGGAAGGAGGGTAATTATTATGGGGGATTTCAACTATGGTAACATTGATTGGAAGGGGTAGAGGACACATGTGAGGAAGGAAATGGATTTTATTCAATTATTAAGGGATAAATATCTGAGACGACATTTAATTGAAAATACTAGGGGTGTGAGAGTGCTTGACCTGGTAATAGCATCTGAGAATTTGACTGTAATGAATATGACCATGTTGCCACCTATTGGTGAGAGTGATCATAAGGTCTTGACCTGGGAGGTGGCTAAAGGTGTGGAATTTTTGATTAAGACAGGGTATGTGTGGAATTACTGTGTTGGCAAGTATGACAAGCTTAGGAGATTACTTGGATCAGCGCCATGGCATGTACAATTGTCAGGGCTGGATGTCGATAGAGCATGGGAAGTGGTCAAGGAGCATTTACAGGTGGTTATGGCTGATTGTATACTTAGGGTCTGATTAGTAAAACAAGTAGGGGTTAAATGGATGAATAACACCATTAAGCTTGAGCTGCAAAAAAAAGAAACAACTGTGGAGGGAATCTAAAGAGAAGGGTCACCTGCAGGCACACGAACGGTATAAAGCGCAGGCCAGAAGGGTAACAAGTGTGGTAAAAAAAAAAAAAAAAAAAAATCAGATTATGAAAGGAAACTAGCTATGCAAGCTAAAGAGAATCCCAAACAGTTCTTTCAATATGCTGCAAGCAAAAAAAAAAAAACTGTACACGGCAAAATGATTTTAAGGAATAACGATGGTAAGGAGGTCACTGAATCAGTCGATATAGTGGAGTTACTGAGCGAGCACTTTGCAAACGTTTATCATCCAGGTGGTGACATTGAAAAAATGAAGGAACCATTAGTTTAGTTTATACGGGAATTGTGATGAATGAAGTGGAGGTGAATAGTCTATTACAGAACCTTAATGTGAATACATCCGTGGGATTGGATGGTATACCGGCACGGGTCTTGCGTGAAGCGGCTAAAGAATTATCAGTGCCCTTGACGATATTGTTTAATCTGAGTCTCGGGTCTGGTTTAGTCCCGAAGGTGTGGAAAGAGGGGGGGAAAATAGTTCCACTGCATAAAGAAGGATCCAAGACTACGGTTGCAAATTACCGACTGATCAGCATATCAGGAGTCGTTGTCAACGTCTTGGAGAAAGTAGTCAAAGGAAAAATACAGGAATGGATTGATGAAAATGAGATACTGTACGGGGGACAGCATGATTTTGTGAAGGGTAGATCATGCCTCAGTAACTTGCTCAAGTTTTTTAACATAGTGACGGCTGAACTGGATAAAGGTAATGGGTTTACAGTGATACTGCTGGACCTGGCTAAGGCATTTGACAGGATACTACATGGAATTCTAATCCGTAAACTACAACATATGAGAATGGATATATAGGGTTGGTGAGATGGACAGGTGAGTGGTTGATGGAGAGATATCAAAGAGTAGTTTATTCAGGAGTAGAGTCCAAAAGACGGCCTGTGACTAGTGGTGTGCCGCAGGGTTCTGTTCTTGGACCACTGCTGTTTAATTTGTTCATTAACGATATAGGGAAGGATCGAAGAGGAACAGTTCATTTGTTCGCTGATGATGCAAAGTTGGGTAGGGCAATAGTGAATGCAGAAGATGTCAAAATATTGCAGGAAGACTTGGATTGATTGGAGTTCTGGGCTAAGGAGAATGGATGTCAATTTAATGTGACAAAATGTAAGGTTATACATTTTTGGGTGAAAAGATTAGCAGCAGTATACCACATTGGTGGAACTGTACTCCAGGAGATTGATGAGGCCAGGGACTTGGGAGTGTTGGTGTATAGGGAGATGAAGTTTAGGGGGCACATTGCAAAAGTTGCTAAATCAGCTCATCAACTCACTTGGTTGTTGAAAAATATCTTGACGAGCAGAGACAAGCAAGTTATTGTAACCCTGTACCGAGCCTTGATATGACCTCATCTCGACTACTGTGCCCTGATTTGGTCACCTAGGTTTCTTCTTGATGGGGAGGAGGTGGAAAGGATCCAGAGGCAAGTGACTAAGATGATAGCAGATCTGCGGAATGAACCATATGAGAACAGGTTGAAGATCTGTGGGTTGCAGAAATTAGTTGATAGGCGGAAAAGGGGAGATATGATTGAGACATTCAAATTGCCAAAGGGTTTCTATAGGATTAATTCAGAGGATATTTTTGAGATCAGGACTGGTGGTGGGAGAACTAGGGGACACCTATGGAAGCTGGGCAAGAATGTGGTTAGGAGGGGTGCTAGAGCTGGTTTCTTTACTTTTGGAGTGGTAAATGAGTGGAATAAGCTGCCAGAGTCTGTTGTGGGTGTTATGATGGTGAGTGAAATCAAGTCAAGGTATGATAGATACTGTGAGAATGTCGTATATTTGTGTGGACATGATGTTTAGGGCCTCCCTCGATGAGTCTAAGGACTCCCTGGAGTCGCCCGTAGTAATAGTAATAACAGATTTCATATTGTCATAATTGGGTTGAAGGCTACTCTAATGTCATGAGATTTCAGGAGATTAGCAATTTTTTTGCTAAAGTTCACTAACAAAAGGGATGGAAATTGGAGTTCTGTAATGAATGTCATGGATTTGTTGTAGAGAGGGATTAGAGAATAGTATTCTTTTTGCTATTTTTTAGGATATCCATCGCTGATCAGTAGTTGAAAAATAGAATGTAATTCTTCTGTTAATGTTCCTTCATCTCTTATAATAGAGATCACCCTCTTTTTCAGCATACGTACAGTGCCCAATTATTTATTTACATTTGTATGTTTATCCAAACCCAGATGAAGCTACTAGTTTACATGGCGAAACTAGTAGGTAACTAGTTGTATCAAATCTTTACGCCCAATAAACCCAGTGTTAGTTATTTTTATTACATAAGATTGTACTATTTCACAGGTGATAATCATAATCCACCATGATTTTGCTTATATGCACTGGTTAATGTTTTAATTGCAAAAAATATTTTTAGAAAGTGAGGTTAATTGTGATTACCTTAACATTATTACATCATACCTGTTTTCTTATTTTTGGTTCATTTTTGCAGTATTGACTTGACTTAAGATTTTATTGCATGCATTTCTTTTAAAATTTAAATCAAATGGTTTGTATATTGCAGAACTCCACGAAAGTAATGTTCGTTTGAAACTTACTATAGTTGACACAGTTGGTTATGGTGATCAAATAAACAAAGAAGATAGGTATGTTTAATACAGTGAAAATATTTTTTGTATGGCATGTATAACTATAATTTAAATGCTTGTAATTCTCATAATTTAAATGAGTGTAATTCTTGTATCTTTCTTAAATGCAATGGTAAGCCGGATAACTGTTAAAATCAGTGATAGCTTAAGTTATGTATACTAAGCAGCTATTCTAGTTTCATTCAGATAGCCAGAGATCAGCCTATAGGATTACAAGATTTCAAAATAGAGAAGTAACATTTGAGGAGAGAATTAAGTATTAAATAAATCTTTTATTCCCTATAGGGAGTAGGTGAGGTTGTTTTAGCCCTATGTAACTTTTGGAGACTGAGGGGGGGGGGTGGACAGTTTAGTGGCCAATCAGAGATAGCTGGTTCAAGACTACTGCTAATTATAATTATCTAATAGAGGCAAACAAATGTTATGATAGATTTTCTTGAGTTTATGGGACAAAGAAAAAAACTGAGTTTTTGGAAGAAAAACCCCACTCATGCATGAGATTGATTTGCTCAGGAACCAGTCAATGAAAGGGTTAGAAAAAGTTTCTCTACTCAGCTACTAGATTTGAAACTGAGAACGGCTTCTTTGGGCAACCTAGCAGTATGGATGCAAACAATATGTCCACAGAGCTACACAGACCTTTGGAATTGAGTTTTAAATGTCTATTATCTATTGCTCACCTTCCTTCCTGTTACAAACATATTCACAAATTATTATTGGCCCTAGGAAAGATGAACTTATCAAAATCTGTCATTTTCTAGGGCTGGACAGAATTGCATTGCAACCTGGATTTGACCCCATACTATAAGGAGTCATTTAGTTGACATTTAAATTACCATTGTAAACATGTTGTGTATGAAATATATTCATTACAAATGGTAAAAGATTTGTGAAAAGTGAGACTGCTGAGTGATATATAAAGAAAATGTTTTCAGAGTCAGTATCGCTTATGTTAAGAGAGTAAAGCACATGATGGCAGAGTAGGAATATTGACAAAAGTTAAGAAAATGCAACTGTTGGTGATATTGTTAAAGGTGCAGTGGTGAAAGTCAGGAGAATGAAGATGACTTCATGATAATAATTGCAATTGAATCAATGTGTAGGTGTTGCAGAAGGGATGGTGTACAGCTTGGTAGACCTGTGGACTCATTTTGACAAGTGGAAGGACTTACATGATGCTAATGAATTGTACTTAAATGGATTTGGTGTCAGCTGTCTCTTGTCAAGAATAAGAGCAAGAGGGTTTTGGTTGGTGCATCTCCACCAAATGTTATAGGTCTATGTGAAGTCTTTCACAGGATAAAGCATGCAATTGAACAATTACAGAAACAACAGGTGATTGGTAAGGCTGTGAAGAGAAAGAAACAAGAACTTATAATTGAGAAAAGCAGGGCAAGAAGAAAAAAAAATTTGGCGTAATCCATGATATAAAGAGTATTTAATGAGAGCCTGAATACATGTTGCTTCCCTGGTGTGAAAACTAATATTAGTGAAGCTGTCAGAATGCAGAAAGGTAAGTTGACAGAATTGTTTTTGCAGCTATCAATGACTTGAAAGGTAGAAAATATTTTATGAGAGAAAAAGGTTAATTGGCAGGACTGCTGCTGATGGTAGATGAATTACAACCAAGGTGGTGAGGGAAGGACATCAGAAACACAGGGATGTGGAAGGCAGTTCATTTGAAGCATGTGAGATATGGGTTAGTAAGACAAAATATGCATTGTTGCTGAGTGGCCAGGAGGTGTACAGATAAATGTGGAAGAAATGAATTGGCAAATTAGCATGAGGAGTACAGATAGAGTAATTATTATTGGAGTTTCAGTTACAGAGACATAAATTGGAAGTAGGAAACATCACATAGTGTGGGAAGGAAATGGAATTTATTTGCTTACTAAAATTACTTGAAACAGTGATGTGGATTTGAGAGTGCTACTAGATCTTGTCATAGGATCTGAAAATCTGTCCATAACCAAGGTGGCCACAGTGGCTTCTGTTGGACTGTGTATTCTTGGCTTAGGAAGTTGCCACACGTGGAATTTTCAGTTAATAAGGGGGTATAAATAGAACTTCAAGGCAGATGAATTATCTCTCAATATCTGAAGATATTGTGAGATATCTAAAGGAAGCAACATCAGAGACTACACACGAAGCAAGAAAGATAAATAAGATAGGATAGATAAAACAGTATCATTAAGCAGAACTGCCAAAAATGAAAATGTTGTGTAGGGTATATAAGGAGAAAGGTTAACAAGCAAGGCAAGAAAGGTGACCACATGGTAAATGAGACAAGGTCATATGAAAAGAAATTAGCCAAGCAGGGTCAAAGGAAATCCTAGAGCTCTTTTGCTGTGTGCAAAGTAAATGAAAAGAATAAATATTGGGAAAATGAGTGCTGATGGATACAAGATGATAGAAACAGACAAAATAGTTGAGTTACTGAGTGACCACTTTGCAAAGCTTTATCATCATGTTAGAAGCTTAATGGAATATATACAGCACTCGGAAAGGATTAAAACTGATTTTAAGTTTCCAATATTTCGTCTCATTCACTGAGACATCTTCAGGGATTACAAAAAATTATTGTAACACACTCAAATACAACACAATACTAAGTGAAATCCATTGTAGGTGACCTAGGATGTAAGGTGGGATCTCTGATAATTAATGTTTCTCAAATTTTGGGAAGTTTTATGCAACCGTATTTATTTAAATTCAGTTGATTTCTGAGTGCTGCTGCCGATTCTAAAAATAGTCTTTCTTTTTTGAATTTACCATGGTGGAGCATGATAGTTTTTTTCCAGGAGATCCTGTGGGTTGTATCCAAAACATGGTCTACAAGGCCAGATTGACCATAGTTGTGATTGCAGATGTATGATTTGTGTTCTTCTAAATGGATGGTTGCTGATCTGCTTGTCTATCCAATGTAAGCCAGCTTGCAGGAACAGGGTACTTTATAAACTCCAGGCACTGAGAGAGGAGGGGAGCTGATCTTTGGTAGAACGGATAAGGGTAGAAAGTTTACAGTGGGACTTGAACACTGTGTGGAGGTTGTACTTTTTTTTTTTTTTTTTTTTAAGGACCTGCCTATTTTTTCTGATGTGCCATGGATGTAGGGTATGGTGATGGCATTTCTGAAATCCTTCTGAAGATATTGAAGAGATAACTGTGAAATTGGGGAGGAACTGATTATTTTTTTAATTCTGTAATTGCTGTAGCCATTGGAAAGGAAGGTGTTGTGTATGTGGTTGAGTTTGGTTGAAGGGGCAGTTCCACTGGAACAAAAATTATTATTATTATTATTTCGGGCGACTCCAGGAGTCCTTAGACTCATCGAGGGAGGCCCTAAACATCATGTCCACACAACTATGCGATTACATTCTCACAGTATCTATCATACCTTGTCTTGAACTCGTTCACCGTCATAGCACCCACAACAGACTCTGGCAGCTTATTCCACTCATTTACCACTCTAAAAGTAAAGAACCCAGCTCTAACACCCCTGCTAACCACACTCTTGCCCAGCTTCCATAGGTGTCCCCTAGTTCTCCCACCACCAGTCCTGATCTCAAAAATATCCTCTGAATTAATCCTATAGAATCCCTTTAGCAATTTGAATGTCTCGATCATATCTCCTCTCCTCTGCCTATCAACTAGTTTCTGCAACCCACAAATCTTCAACCTGTTCTCATATGGTTCATTCCATAGACCTGTTATCATCTTAGTCACTCGCCTCTGGATCCTCTCCACCTCCTCCCCATCAAGGAGAAACCGAGGTGACCAAATCTGGGCACAGTAGTCGAGATGAGGTCTTATCAAGGCTCGGTACAGAGGTACAATAACTTACTTGTCTCTGCTCATCAAGGTATTTTTCAACAACCAAGTGAGTTGATGAGCTGATTTAGCTACTTTTGCAGTGTGCCCCCTAAACTTCATCTCCCTATCCAACAACACTCCCAAGTCCCTGGCCTCATCAATCTTTTGGAGTACAGTTCCACCAATGTGGTATACTGCTGCTAATCTTTTCACCCCAAACTGCATAACCTTACATTTTGTCACATTAAATTGATATCCATTCTCCTTAGCCCAGAACTCCAATCTATCTAAGTCATCCTGCAAGACTTTGACATCTTCTGCATTCACTATTGCCCTACCCAACTTTGCATCATCAGCGAACAAATGAATTGTTCCACTTAGATCCTTCCCTATATCGTAAATGAACAGATTAAACAGCAGTGGTCCAAGAACAGAACCCTGTGGCACACCACTAGTCACAGGCCGTCTTTTGGACTCTACTCCTGAATAAACTACTCTTTGATATCTCTCCATCAACCAACCACCTATCCACCTCACCAACCCTATATCCATTCCCATATGTTGTAGTTTACGGATTAGTATTCCATGTGGTATCCTGTCAAACGCCTTTGCCAGGTCCAGCAGTATCACTGTAAACCCATTTCCCTTATCCAGTTCAACCGTCACCTTGTTATAAAACTTGAGCAAGTTACTGAATCATGATCTACCCTTCACAAAGCCATGCTGTCCCCTGTACAGTATCTCGTTTTCATCAATCCATTCCTGTATTTTTCCCTTGACTACTTTCTCTAAGACCTTGACAACGACTCCTGATATGCTGATCAGTCGGTAATTTGCAACCGTAGTCTTGGATCCTCCTTTATGCAGTGAAACTATTTTCCTCTCTTTCCACACCTTCGGGACTAAGCCAGACCTGAGACTCAGATTAAACAACATGGTCAAGGGCACTGATAATTCTTTAGCCGCTTCACGCAAGACCCGTGCTGGTATACCATCCAATCCCACAGATGTGTTCACATTAAGGTTCTGTAAAGACTAGTCACCTCCACTTCATTCATCACTATTCCCGTATAAACTAATAGTTCTTTCATTTTTTCAATGTCACCACCTGGATGATATGCTTTTGCAAAGTGCGCGCTCAGTAACTCCACTATATCGACTGATTCAGTGACCTCCTTACCATCGTCATTCCTTAAAATCATTTTACCGTGTACAGTTTTTTTCTTGCTTGCAGCATATTGAAAGAACTGTTTTGGATTCTCTTTTGCTTGCAAAGCTAGTTTCCTTTCATAGTCCGCTTTGCTTTTTTTACCACACTCGTTACCTTTCTGGGCTGTCTCTTGGCTAGAGTTCTAATAATGCCATATTGTTGGGAGGGGTGGTGGTGGTGGTGGTGAGAAAGTTTGTGAATGTATCTGCCTGTGTAAATAGGTTTTTCTATATACAGTGAAGGAAAGGTTACTAAGGTGTCTAGGAAGGGTAAACTGTTATTTTCCTTTTCCATTGTAAACTGGATTCTTGGAAGTAGGCTGAGGTGACTGAGGAAGGAGTCTGTGTCTGGCCATGAGGCCAAATAGAGAACACATCATCTACATATCTTAGCCAGATAGAAGGTTTGAGAGAGGCTGAGTCTATGGCTCGTTTTTCAAAATTTTCCATTAAAATCTCCTTATTAGACAGAGACAAATAAAAAATCTGAAAGACTATTTCTTGAATCTGCCACAGCACAACATTCTCCTAACTGGAATAAATATGGCTGTGTCACCTTACCCAAAATCTGGGAGACAATCATATTGAGACCTTTGGCAGAGCAAGCAAAATTCCATCACCATATCCATAGATGATGCCAGCCAGGACTTTATACTGTCTAGATTGTTTGCCTTCCTACTGGCATGTCTATGTGCATAAGTTGTATATATCTTTGTGTCTTAGCGACTAAGCAGGTAAAGTATTTAATCATCATCATCATGCATATCAAGGATTTAGGCCTAGCATGGCCTGTTCCGGCTTTAGAAGTCATCGTTTAAGAGGACATCCTGGTTTTCATTTTCCTAATGGCTTGTACTTTAAGGCTTGTTTTGGTAATCTTTCTGTTTTCATTCTTTGAACGTGTTCCATCCATTTATTTTTTTAAATTTTTTCTATTGCTGGTTCTTGGTTTAATTCTTTCATAATTTCTTCGTTTCTTTTGTGATCAAATAGGGTATACTTTGCAGTTTTTCTCATAAACTTCATTTCTGCTGTTATTAATCTCTGTCTTTTTGTTTTATTGTCTAGATTTCACTTCCATACATTAAGACTGGTAGGGCTAATGTATTGTATACTTTTAGTCTGGTTTGTTTTTGAACTAGGTTTGGTTTAAATATACAGTTAATTACTCCTGTTCTTTTTAAATATTTTGCAATTTTTACGTTTATATCTTTTTCATTTTCATATGTGATCATACATCCTAGGTAGTTAAACGAATTCACCTGTTCTAAGATCTTGTTATCTATTACTATTTTAGTTCTTGCTGATCTTGTCCTTTAAAGGCCATAGTTTTTGATTTTTCTGTTGATATTATCATACCATAATCTTTGGCTATCTCATTTAGATCTAAAATAGCTTTCTGTAAGAGGAAATTGGGGGAAGAGAGTCTGCTGAATTATACCATTGGACCTGTCAAGAGACAGAACACTAATGATGATGACGAACTTTAGAATTTGTAAATATTATTTGGTTGTTGGCAAAAAGGAGAGTGTTTAAGTTCACTGTAGGAGAAAGTTTAATTCCTTGATGTAAATTTTTATTCCACTTTATTATTATTTCATTTAAGTAGATATTAAAAAGAGTTGCTGAGAGGGGACATCCCTGTCGGACCCTTTGGTTTATCTGTCTCGTATATGATAGCTCGTGATTTAATCTTATTTGTATTTGATTATTTTCATATATACTTGTGATAACTTTTAGGATATTATTTGGTATTTGTCTTTTAATATGTTAAATAAAATGCTTCTTTTAACTTTGTCAAATGCTTTTTCAAAATCAATAAATGCAATATGTGTTTCTAAATTGTATTCTCTTCTTTTCTCTGTTATTAATTTTAGGCAAAAGGCTGGGTCTATACATGATCGTCCTTTTCTAAATCCATTCTGTACTTCTAAAATAAAATTTTCAGAATATTTCATTAGTTTGCTATTTAAGATTCTGCTATATATTTTGTAACAGGAATTTAGTATACTGATTCCTCTATAGTTTTTAGGGTCATCTCTATTACCATTTTTGAAGATAGGAATCACAATTGCTTTTTTTCCATTCTATTGGGGGGGTGGATACAAGTTGAATAAATTTTCTTTAAAAATAATAAGAATCTTTCTTTGAAACTTGTTCTTGCATATTTATATAGTTCTGATAGTTCTGATAGCTTATCTTCTCCATGTGATTTTTCCATTTCTTGTTTCTTTCAGGCTGATTTCTAATTCTTCTTTAGTTATTTCCTTTTCATTTTTGTTAATTGTTTGCCAGTTGTCTTTTTTAAAATATTTGTCTGTCTACAATTCTGTGTAGTAATTTAGAAATTCTTCTAATTTCAATTCGGTGTTTAATTTTGTTTTCTTTGGTATCTGCATTTAAGTGTTTCAGAATCTTATATACATTGTGTGTTATTTTATATAAATCATGTTCTAAATTTGAAACAGATTTGTTCCATGATTCTGTCTTTCTCTGACTTCTCTTTTAGCTATGGCTCTTATTCTTTTTATATTCTATTTCATCTTCTGATCTTTTACTGCTTAATCATTTGTGATAAGCCTCTTTTTTCTTTTTGATTATTTCTTTGATTGTATCATCCCAGATCTTCAGTTTTTTTCTTTTATTGAATTTTTTGGTCTTTCCTAAGCTTTCATTTGCTTCTGCATTTAGTATTGTTTTTATATTAAGCCATTCTATTTCTTCATTTTGTTTTATTTTATCTAGATATTGGCTAATTCTTTGTTCTTATAGCCATTGTACATTTGTATCATTCAATAGTCTAGTTTTATAAACAAATGTTTCAAATTATCTTTCTGTTCTTGTTACTTGTAGCCATTTAGGTGGTAATCTTAATTTTATTTTAACAAGGAAGTGATCACTGCTTATTTCATATCCTCTGTGAACTCTAACATCTAGTGAGAATTTTGATGTCTTTTCATTTAATATAAAATAATCTAATATTGATTTCCATCCTCTTGCTGCCCAAGTATATTTATGTTTGTCTTTATGTTTATAGAAGGAATTCATTATTTTTAGGTTATTATAAACTACAAAGTCAATCAATTTTTTACCATTCCTGTTTAGAGTATGTTCTCCATGTATTCCTATATTATTATTAATTTCCATGTTTCCAATTCTTGCATTTAAATCTCCTGCTAAAATTATGTAATAATTTTTATTTGTTTTATTATATATGTTTTGTAGCTGATTATAAAAATCAATATTATCCTGTTCTCTTCCTTCTTCTGGGGCATATAAACCAATTATTGTTAAATAGCCTTGATCTATTTTTATTCTAGCTTCTATTATTCTTTCATTCCATAATTTATAATGTTTTAACTGTTTTGAAAGAGTTATGAATCCAAATCATGACTCCTTGTGCTCTTTGATCTCTGTCGATTCCACTGTATATCATTAAAATTTTCGGTTCTCATAGTTCCTTTTAATTTCATTTTTGTTTCAGCGATTACTGCTATTTTAAAATTTCTTTCCTTTAATAGTTGATCTAATTCTATTTCTTTATATCCTATTCCTTTTACATTCCAGTTTGCTATGTGTATTATATTTTGTCCTTTCCAGTTTTGTTTTACCTTTTCCATTCCAGGGTTGTTTTCCATAAATTCAATCTGATTTATCTTTTTCTGTCAGCTTACAAGTAGAATTATGTTCTCCATGTCAGGGGACTAGCCTGACGATGGAATAGTTCAGTGGTAGGGCTGCTACCTTAAGGCTTCTGAACTAGCCTTCTTCTGAATTTAAACCCATAGAAGGAACAGGGTATATTGAAGGAGGAAAGAGTAGATTATAGAAGAATTATAGTAAGGTTTATAGAGAGGGCATAGTTGTAAGGCCAGAAATGAAATGATCTCATGGCCCTCGAGTACTCTAATAGCATAAGGGTCATAAAATAAGAAGAGTTGGCTGATAAGACCTTATAGGAAAGATAAAAGTAAATGGATCTTCCTCAAAGTAGAAGAAGAGGATGGATCCAGCTATGGATCCATGGGAGTGCCACTTCCCTTACAATCAAGATGATTGCTCTGTTGGTCCACGAGTCCTTATTCAGTATATTCGGACCACCACACACACACACACACACACACACACACACACACACACACACACACACATGCACGCATGTACACACACACATGGTGTGCTCCCCTATCTGCCACCCAGGGGACGTGCTCTCTAGGGGTTACAGGTTCCCTCTGAGAGAAAAAAGTACGAAGGTTGATGGTCACCCAGAAATTTGGGTTTTTTGTCCCTCAGAACAGGCAAAATGGCCCCATGAACACATATGGAAGTTATAAAATTCATATACCTAATATCTTATTAGGATGGCTCCCCCCCCCCCCAAAAAAAAGGGACCGGGGAGAAAATGGGGAAACTCCATACAAATAAATAAATTGAACCAAATGAAATTAGTTAAACATATCATGGACAGATGATGTGAGAATAGAGATAGATGAACAGGAGGGCATTGCCAAATCTCAGTGTAAATACAGTGATGAGAGTGATTGGAATATAATCTTGTAATGTAATGCGAATTCACAGAAAAACAGTGCCTCCTGAACCATCTATACCTTTCAGCTCAAGGTATGGCCACGTTTGGTTTACTGTGAACAGATATGGTCAACTAGGTTTCTTGAGGATGAGAAAGTGATTGAGAGGATCATGAGGCAGATGATCAAAATAGTGGCAGGTCTGTTGGATACCCTGATAATATATCAGAGTTTTGCAAATTAGATAATGATAGGCAAAAATAGTGTAGATGTAATGAAGTTATGTAAGAGCATGTGTAGCAATGGAGTGGTGATTAGATTTTTTGCTGAAAGAGCTGAAGAAATAGAATGAGTTTCCAGAGGCATTTGTTCTTTGTCAGTGAACAAATTTGAGAGGTTTGATAGGTATTGTGTGAATAATACTTAGTGGGGGCTTACTACAGTGAATCTTTGGACTCAGTGAGATGTCCATTTCAGATCCATTATCATCTACTCTAGCTGATTTCCACATTTTAGGTTTGATAGTGTTTCCTAGTTTAACTAATTCTTTGTGTATGTGTGTGTGTGTGTGTGTGTGTTCATTCCAAGATTTACTGCACAGTCATCCGACCAATTATGCTGCTTTATGGAGCAGAGTGCTGGCCTTCAACAAAACGGCATGAACAGGAACTACATGTTATGGAGATGCAGATGCTCCGATGGAGACTAGGATACACTGAACTGTACCACATTACAAATGATGACATTCGGAAAATCCTTGTTGTTCCAATTCCAGAGAAGATTTGGGAAGCATACCTATGATGTATGGGCATGTGGCCAGAGCTAACAAGGAATCTGTTGCAGGACAGGACCTTACAGTTAGCCCAGATGTTTAAGTATAAGAGTGATGGATGGACAACTTAAAAGAAAACATGTGAACCATGGGTGTCTGCCCTACTGGTGCTGCAAAACTGAATGAAATGGTGGGACATAATGCTAAGAAGAAGAAGAATCTTCATTCTTTTATGTGGTCCTATTTCTAAGCTTTCTTAGTAATTTCTATTACATTTTGCTACCTTCATAATGTGTGTGCTCTTTTCAGAATCTTCCCATGCGTTTTGTTTACTTTTTTACATGACTTGCTGGCCAGAACTTTTTTGTATGTTTTTTTTTTTCATTTAATGGGCTGCTTCTTTTAGTGTCCTCTATGGAATTATTTTTCTTTCTTTGCAAACAGTTTCATTATATATCCCTGGTTGAGTTGGTCACTGTCTTCACATTTTAATACTCAGTTTCTAAGGTACACATTTTTAAACTTGTTTACTTCTCCCAGTAATATATACTGTGTGTGTTTTAATCTGGTTTACACACATGAAAGGCTGCAAGACTTATAGCACACTAGTGCTGTGTGTGGGGCAAGAGGAATAGTAGAAAGGAAGAGTCTGTTCACATTTTGCTTGAACAGCTGAGGGTTGTAAACTTTGGGGAAGGCAGAGTGGAGGAGAATGTTCCAAAGGACAGAAGTAGATAGAATGAAGTAGAGAGTGAATAGGGTTTATACAAAAACTTAACTTTTGAAAAAACCGGTTTTCGAATTCCAGTATTTTCAAAAAAACAGGTAAAACTGGTTTTTGAATTTTTACAAAAAATATATAATTAAAGCAGTAAAAAAAAATTATACTTATTTAAAAATTTTTCAGTTTAATATTTATGGAACTAAAAAAAAAATAACAAATTAAAATATATTCCATACAAAACCAAATAAAAAAAACTAAAATAACTAAAATCCGTACAAATTATAAATTATTTCATTTAGTATTTTTCTTCAGGAAATATGATTTCAGAAAACAATCTTGTTCTTATTCTAGATACAAAATTGCCTGAAATAGAAAATGCTCTCTCACTGGCTAATGAACTTGATTTTATTGTTTTCCGGGTATCAAATAATAAATCTAAATTCTTTGTTCTTTTATTGGTTGCCTCAAATACTGAAAATTCAGCCTTCAGTGTCTTTGGATTTGATATTATTTCTTCCGGTTCCTCAAGAAACCTGTGAATTGATTTTTCCATGGCTTCTTTTAGAGCAGGGGTGGTGAACCCCTCGCCTGCAGGCAAAATTTTGCCCGCAAGTCTTATTTCAATTCGCCCCTTTGCTGATATACTTGTATGTACATGTAAATAAAATTTTATAATAATTACATTTATTTAAATTTAAATAATTAAATATACAAAATCAAAAATAACTATATTACATAAAATATAATCGTCATACATCTGGCAACCATCAAATTGAGACTAGCCATTAAAATAAAAAGAAATCGGGAGCATTTCTCGCAGGTAAGTTCAGACTTTCTCTGATTGGTCAATTCCCAATTACTGCCATGACCTTTTCCTGCATGTCAAAACATTGGCTTTTGACTTTGTTTTTCTCATGCAGTGTTGCGAGTGCCTTGTAATTAACCAGTTGACAACTTTATTCAATTTATTTTTTTAAATGACAAGTTGTAGCGAAAAGCATAAAAGAAGTGGTGAATGTGTGCTGTTTTGTGAAAAATGGACAGAACTATACTTCATTTATTGAAATTAATGACAAGTGCATTTGTCTTATTTGTAACGAACATGTTGCAGTTTACAAAAAATATAATCTTGAACATTATTTGAGTAAGCATAAGAAATATGAAAATTTAGAAGGATCAGAACGTTTAGACAAGATAGCGACTTTGAAAGAAAATATAATCAAAAGCCAATCTCTTTTTAAAAAGCTTATTCAGGAAAGACCATCTGTAACTCAAGCTAGTTATGCGTTGTGTGAACAAATTGCTAAAAAACTTAAAACCCATAATGAAGGTGAGTTTGTGAAAGATTACATCCTTACTGCCATTGAAATTTTATGTCCAGAAAAACTGGGTTTGTTTAAAAATATTAGCCTATCAAGAACTGTTTCTGACCATATTAAAGATATCGCTGATGATATCCAAACTTCTTTGAAAGTAGGTTCAGCAGAATTTGTGTTTTACTCATTAGCAATGAGACTACTGATCTGTCAAATGCTGCACAAATGGCTATATTTATACAGGGAATTACTACAGATTTCAATATGCGAGAAAATTTCTTCCTTTAAAATCAATGAAGGGGACAACTAAAGGTGAAGATTTATTTGAAATGGTCAATTCAGCATTAAAGGATTTTGATTTACCGTATGAAAAACTGAGTGGTCTCGCTACAGATGATGCTCCATCCATGGTAGGTCATGAAAAAGGGCTTGTGGCTCTGATTAAGAATGAATTTAAGAAACGTCAATTGAACCCAAATACTTTAATTGTGCCACTGCTTCATTCATATGGAAAATCTATGTGCAAAGTCACTCAAGATGAACAGCGTCATGAATGTAGTAACAAAGGCCATTAATTTGATAAAAAGTAAAGGGTTGAACAACAGGGAATTCAAAGAATTTTTGCAAGATCTTGAAGTTGAATATGGGGACTTATTGTACCATTGTGAAGTTAGGTGGCTAAGTAGAGCTCAAATGCTCAAGCGATTTTATGAACTTAAAGACAAAGTGAAAATTTTCTTGGACATTAAAGGTGTCTCCATTTAAGAATTGGAGGATAAAAAGTTTCAAAGTGATTTAGCATTTTTAGTAGACATAACTAGTCATTTGAATAATCTAAATTTGAAATTACAAGGTCCCAATCATCTAATGACCTCTTTGCTCACTCATATCAAGAGCTTTGAATCGATGCTTCAATTATTTCTTACCCAACTGAAAAAAAAAAAACTGCTTTATACATCTTCCAAAATTAAGAGAACACAATCCAAAATCAACAAGTGAGTATGTTGATGAGTGTTAAAGGGTTTTGAATCAATTTCAAAGGAGATTTGAAGATATAAAAAATCAAAGAATTGAGTTACAAATATTTAAAACATCTTTTGATATATGCCCTGAGGAAGCTTCCGATTCCTTGCAATTAGTGTTGATTGATTTGCAGTGTGATAACACTTTGAGATCAAAATATAGTAATCTGCCTATATTGACTTTTACAAATCTATTAATTCTGAGAAATTCCCTTCTTTCAAAAATAATGCCTTGAAAAATAGCTTCTCAGTTTTCTACTACTTATCAGTGCGAGCAATTTTTTTCACAATTAACTCTGGCAAAAAATTGCCTTCGTACAAGACTCACTGACTAAATCTTGTCACTGAACTACGAGTAGTTCAGTGACAAGATTTAGTCAGTGAGTCTCATAAGGGCGGCTAATATTTCTAAGCTTTCACAAAAAATGCAGTTTCAGCCTTCTCACTAAAAAGTTTAAGATTAAAGGTAAGCTTCATTAACTTTGATGAAATATTTATTATGCTATTATTACTTTAATAAAGTTCTCAGTTAAAATAAAATAAATATAATTTTTTAAATAAATTAAATATAGCCTTTGCTTGATTGTTATAATTATGTCTACACAATTGTAATGAAAAGATACCATATCAGATGAGAACGTTGCACATTTACTTATTGAGATATATATTGCACACCACATACACTATATATAAGAGTTAAAATTGCCAGTCGTCCGTGGAAGTTCTTAAATTAGCAATTTTCGCCCTTGATACTAAAAAGGTTCCCCATCCCTGTTTTAGAGCATTGCCCTGATTAGTAGTTTCTCCATCTCCAATATACTTATCATCAGAATCTGTTTCCATACAAGAATTTGGATATATTCTAGACTAGTGTTTCCAAATTCCCGACATTTTGGAACCTTCGGGAATCGAGAACGGGAAATCGTATTTCCCGAGAATTCTCAAAATAATCTTTTTTATTTAATTTTCATTCATCATCTGTAATAATGGCTATAACAGTAAAAGTTAATAAACAGAAAAGTCGTAGAGAAGGTGGGGCAAACGGGGTTCGTGGCCTCGCCGCAGTCTTTCAGAGGTTTCGAGACACTCCTATATGTAAAAGGTCAAAGCATAAGATGAGTAAATGAAATTTCCTAAATGGAGGTCGACCGGAATTTCATGTGCATCTCTTGCCCTGTGCGCTAAACAGGGATCACTACGGTATCTTTTTGGCTAGGTTTCTGTTATATTTCAGGTTTTCTCAAAATATAAACAATGTAATTAATGCAAACTTTATTTAACCAAACCTTATAGTATACAGTGAGTTTTTGCATATATCACACAATGTATTAACATTCTCAATCTCATTTAAATATTTTATTTATTAAATTAAACATTAATAGAAAACAAATGCAAATATTATTCGTTTGAAAATTAAAAAATACTTCAATTAGTTTTTATTTGTCATTACTTTAAGAAACATAGGCATTAATTGCCCGATCAGACAATTGTGATCTTCGCTTTGTAACAAATATACTTGGAAAGTATAGATGTGGAAAGATGTGGAAAAATTTCTTTCATTTTCTGTAGACGTTGGTCAAATTGTTCAGAGTGTGTCTAAAAGCATCTTCAAGTTGGGAGTGAAAGAATGCGTTGCTTCATATAAGCTCATTTCCTTAGAGAAGCAAATATTTTGTCTGCATGCATAGGGCTAGGCTTTGATGTCGAAACTGATATTGCTTTAGTCAATTCACTCTTCAGATCAGATTCTGATTTAATGTCAGAACTCTCTGTAAGGACATCCTTTATTTCTTTTATTGGAACTTCTGCTGTAAATGTTCCTTTAAAAAGTCTTTCCATTAATGATGTCACCAATTGTGCAATTTCGTTCTTACTTGACAAGGCAAAAATTTCACCCTCTTCCATCTCACATAAACAACTAACGTTGCTCAAGTACTTTGTGAGAGACAGACACAAGATCTCTATTTCTACGTTTAACTAATTCAAATTTTATTTCCTTTATTTGGCTCATTGAAGAATTCTGGTTTTCTAAAGGAACAGGAACTTAAAAATTCCTTCACTTGTGAGAATATTAGCTTCTCTATTGCTTAAGGCTTCAACTACTAATCTTAATTGGTTGTAAGCAATTCAACATACCTCTCAATATTTCATAATACTTTTCTTTCCATAAGTGATCGAGTTTCAGCTCTCGTAAAACAGTCTTAATCGGATTTACAGTCTTTAAAAATCTTTCTATCATTCTCTCCATTGTGTTCCAGCATATTTTACAGTCCAAAATGACTTCTAGTTTCCTCTTTTCACTCTTGGTTATTTCTTGCTGCAAAAGAGAATGTTTTACTGGAGAATATTTAAATATTTTCATAATTCTTCGTATGCTGCTAATTGCCGAAGATAGATCATCTCGCAAATCATACTGATCAGCTCGGGCCACACCATCTAACTCAGAATCACTGTTAATCATCTTTATCATATTCAGAATCTGTATTGAATTTACTATCACTGCTACAAGTCACTGATGATTCACCTTTCAACTTTTTAACATAAAATACTTTTGTTACAGCTAGATGTAGTGCATGGTTGTAGCAGTACTGTTGAATAGTCGATGATAATTTTCCGAATTTTTCCAGAACAGCACTGTCACTTGTAATTGCAACTGCATCAATTACAAGTTTTAACTGAAAGTTTCCTAATCTTTCCTGAAGCAAGGATAACACTTTTTCTGCAGGACAGTTCCCATGTATTCTTATTAAACCAAGGTTCGTAGAGGTCTCATTGCAGTATACATGAATGTTCATGTATCTGCAATTCTTGCAACTGGTCCACTCATCTATTGAAATACTCAGTTTTTTATTATCACATTTGAATACTTCCAGTTTCTGGATGTACAGTTGTTTCACTTTACTATAATAATTATGTATTAGTGTCATAACTGAAGATGGACTTCTTGGCAACTGCATTCCTTTGCTTGTGAAACTTTCCGTAATAAACTTACTTTTTGTGATAGTGTTGACTGATATCCCATCCAAGGCTGCTAATTTGCTTAAAAATTTGGCTTTTAAAAACTTTTAAAAACCCTTGCAGTGAAGTTTGTTTGTTGAGTTTCAAGATGGACTGTAAAAAGGGTGTTGGTTAGCAGTGGCTCTTGTTTTAATGATTTTGGAGGAGAGTGGAGGAATAACAGTAGCCAATACCAATACAGCAGAGCACTGTTTATGTCTGTAGAAGAGGTAGGCACAAAGCAGAAACTGAATGTCTATGAAAGAGGGATTGAAGTGGGGCTGTGACAGAGGGATCATTAATTAGCCAGATTGCCCTCTTCTGGATAGAATCGACCAATCTGAGAGAGGATTTTGGTGCACCAGTACCAAATATGCAAGCAATATTTCATAGCTGGAACAGATTTGGGCTTTGTATATATAGAGTTAGCAGGTGTGAAGTAGTGTCTTGTGTGAAAAAGTAAGAGTTTTTTGGTGGCTGCAGAAGCAGTAGTTGAAATATGGTTGTGCCAGGAAAGATGGGAAGTGCAAGTCAGTCCAAGAAGAGAAAGCTGATCATGTTTGGATATCTCAGTATTACTGAAGGTCAGGGAGAGGGATGCCAGCTCTTTCTTGTGAGAGATCAGACAGAACAGAGTTTTGATGGCATTGAAGTTTACAAGGTTGCCTTGCCCCGTTGGGATATAGATAAGTGATCTGAGTTCAGGTCCCTGGTCATGGTTGATCTTGAGGATTCTAATACGTGAGTACTAAAAGGTTTGTCAAATGAAAAGGAGGAATGGAGTACTGTCGTCAGCAAAGCTATGGATAGGATTGGAACTCTGTGAGGCCAGATCATTTATATACAAGAGGAAGAGAGTGGGTGAAAGAACAGAATTCTGGGGTACTTTCACATTGGTTGGGAAACCTGAGGAGAGTAAGCCATCCATCATGTGAGTGGGAAAGTTGGCAATCCAGTTGCAGAGTGGGGAGGGCAAACTATAGGATGGCAATTTGATGAGTAGGCCACTGTGCCAAACCTGATAAAATGCCTTTGAAATCTTGAGGGCAACCACATGAGTTTCTTCAGATTTCTTCATGACTTGAGTCCATAGGTGGGTGGGTGATGAAAGCAAGATCAGCTGTAGATCACGAGTGGCAGAATCCGTATTGCTGGTCACTGATTAGTTGGTATGTCTCTAGATAGTTCAAGAGTTGGTTGTTGACCTTCTCCATAATTTTTGAGAGCAATTGGACAGTAGTTCATTGGTCGATTTTTATCACCTTTCTTTGGGATAGGATGGATGTGGACCTGTTTCCATAAATTAAAGATACCAAGAAATTATACTTGGTATTTTGTATTTGGTAATTATATACTTGGTTTTTTGTACTTGTTATATTATATACTTGGTTAATCCTTTATCCAAGTGTAAGCAAACAAAGTTTGCACCTGAAGTATTTTCAGTACTGGGGCAACTCGTGGTAAAAGTGGTATGACTTCATATCAGTTGCCTTAGTATCCCATAATGCAAAGCGCATCTCCTTGCAGACATGTATAATGCCATGCATTATGGGAAGAGTCACTACCCAGACCGGTTTTAACCTTTATTGAGGTCTCATCAGTGGGAGCCAGATCCAGAGGTGATACCAAGGTTGAAGTAATGCAGAACTCATATTTTTATATACGAGTTGCCAAAAGGTGTCACACCTTAATAGTTAATTGTTGAAAGTTTTTCCACTTGGTTATACTATAAATTAAAGATACCAAGAAATTATATACTTGGTTTGAAAGTATACTGAAAATACTCTGAGACCTCAGCATCTCTGCCTTCTTGATCAGTGAAACTAGAGAAGGGGATCCAATATGAGTTGTGAATATTGAAATCCCCAAGAAGGATGAAAGAAAGTTGAAGAGTCAGAATGGTTGACTGAGTTTGGAGAATGATAGAGAGAGCATGAAAAGGGCAGGTTGATTTGGTAGTGAAATTTTGAGCCAAAGCAGATCAAATAGTGGGGATTCAAGGATTTGCAGTCTTTAGCATGATATGTTAGTTCTCACAAATGCATGTGCCACCCTTGTGGCAGAAAAAGCTGTGTAATGTGTAGTTTGGGCAGTTGAGGTGAACAGTGGCTGTTGAGGTCGACAGTTGGGTTCTGAAAGGAATATTAGTTCTGATTTAGATGACTGTAGGTGGTGATGCAGATAATTTATATTGCTATTTATGCCACAAATGTTGAAGTGGATGTGAACTTATTATTATTTTTTTTTTTTGTAAGACTTTGTTGGTGGGTTGTTTGGTTGGATTTCTGTTGTTTATCATTTTCTGTCTTTTATCATTTTTTTGGTTGGATTTTTGATGTTTTTTTTTTTTTTTTAAACTATTTTGTGTGGGAGAATTTTTGAGATCCACAGTAAAAACATATTTCTTTCAGTTGTGGTCATTTTGTTTGGTGAGGAAGATATAAAAAGGAAATGGTGCATGCAGAGAGAGGGGCAACAGACTTGCAAACGTACCATCCACACAGAGATGGATCCAGTCTCCCATCCATACATAGCCTCAACAGTTCCCCCTGCAGCCATAGTATTTTTTTCCCCTCCAGCTATAAACTGGCAAAATATGTGGTTGCAGGATTTTTTTGCTAACTAATTAGCAAAAAAAGGAAGGTTTGTTACTAACCAGTGGCTGGCTTGTGAAACTGTTTTACTGCTGTACCCTCGAATGGGAGAGGGGTTCGGTCCCCCCTACGGTGAGATTGGTATGTTTTTGAGGGTATCACTCACTTAGTTGGCATTTGCTCCAACTAGGGAAGATAATATGCCTTTGTGGTGGCAATGCTCACCAGGTTTGTGAAAGCCCCATTTGTGGAAACAGGCTATACCACTACAAAGTGGAGGGTGACTTGACTGCGAGAGGCTATATATTTTGCATCGATTTACATATTTGAGTATACAGTTCAATCTGAGAGTTCTTTGATGTAGATTCTTTTCAGAGCTTTAGTGAATATAGTTTTATCCTTTTTTTTAGTGTTGCACGGTGATCAGCGTTCATTTTAGAAATTATGGACTTTACAACCGCGCTATAAATAACTATTTTAATTTCCTGACATTTAGACCTTCATATTAAGGTCATCTCTGGAGTATATACAAGGACGAGTTGAGTTGCATTTAATACAGTAAGCTAAAGAAATGGTGATTTGATCACTGGTTATTCTACTGGCATAACCTCTAGTGGAAAAAAAATAAATAAATAAATACAGATAATTAATTATTTAGAAACAACATGAAAGCTAAATTCTATTTAAGATAACATGAGAGAAACATTCTTACAGTAACAATGATGTCCTATTTTTAACATGACAATTGTTATATTAGAATTAGGATTCTGGATTATTTACAGTCCTGTTTATAGTTAACTCTTGAGAGAAAGGTACCATGGGTAGAATATGTGCCTTCCATATGCGTGGGATTTTTGGACCATCATTATTGTTCAGATTGGGGTGGTTGATAAGAATCTCGCAGGCTTCTTTAAATTTGCGTTCATACCATGTTTTGGTGTGATGTAAACAACTGGTGCTTTTCCAGTCAGTTCTTTGTAAAGTGTTCAGGACATGATCAGAAAGGCCAACTTCACCATAGTTATATTTAATGTGTCATTTATGTTCCTTTTGCCTGATAGGAATTGTGCATCCTGTTTCTCCTCTATATGGTAGATTACATGTGCAATAAATACAGTATACTCCAGAGTGGGCCAGTGGAGTGAGTGGGTCTTTGGATGAGTTGAGCAAGCTTTTTAATTGTGCAGGAGGTTTAAAGGTGTATTTGTGTAGTATTCTGTTTACTTTATCTGATGTCCCTTTAATATAAGGAATGGTTATAGTTTTATTGTAGTCTGGTTTATCTTTGTTTTTTATTGAGGTCTTGTAAAGAATTTTGTTAATAGTGTTTTGGCTATAACCATTTTTTAATTTAAAGGTGGCTTTGAGGTTGTATTTCTATAGCATTCTGTTTACTTTATCTGATGTCCCTTTAATATAAGGAATGGTTATAGTTTTATTGTAGTCTGGTTTATCTTTGTTTTTTTATTGAGATCTTGTAGAGAATTTTGTTAATAGTGTTTTGGCTATAACCATTTTTTAGAAAAGTATTGCTGATAACTTTAAAATTGTGCATCCTGTTTCCCCTATATACCATATATAGGGGAAACAGGATGCACAATTCCTATCAGACAAAAGGAACATAAATAACACATTAAATATAATCACTATGGTGAAGCTGGCCTTTCTGATCATGTCCTGAACACTTTACAAAGAACTGACTGGAAAAGCACCAGTTGTTTACATCACACCAAAACATGGTATGAACGCAAATTTAAGGAAGACTGTGAGATTCTTATCAACCTTCCCAATCTGAACAATAATGATGGTCTAAAAGTCCAAAGCATATGGAAGGCACATATTCCATCCACGGAACCTTTCTCCCTAAGAGCTAACTATAAACAGGACTGTAGATAATCCAGAATCCTAAATCTAATATAACAATTGTCATGTTAAAAGTAGGACATCATTATTACTGTAAGAAAACCATCTATATGAAAGAATGTTTCTCTCATGTTATCTTAAATAGAATTTAGCTTTGATGTAGTTTCTAAATAATTAAATTTTAATTTTATCTGTATTTATTTTTTTTATTATATTTTTTTTTCACTAGAGGTCATGCCAGTAGAATAACCAGTGATCAAATCATTGTTTCTTTAGCTTACTGTGTGAAATGTAACTCAGCTTGACCTTGTATATTTGTATATACTCTGGATGATGACCTTAATATGAAAGTCGAAACGTTGGGAAATTAAAATAATTATTTATAACACGGTTGTAAAGTCCATAATTTCTAAAATGGATATAGTTATGTATTCTTAACTTGCTCAACATCATGAGGTGGTGACCATTTGCTTTCAAATTATATGTACACTCTTCTGTTTAGAACAGTCTGAAGACATCACTACCAGACTGAGCCAAGTGCTAAGCTGAAATCTAGCAGGTGCTTGCCATTAATATTAATGCCCTTTTTCTCCAAGTTTTTCCAAACATTTATTCGTTTGGGATGGGATTTATTTCTTACTCAATCCCAGATGTCAGTTCCAGAAATTAGGTTTCCTACAAAAATCAACTTGTTTTTTGTTTTTAATCACCTCTGCCTTTTATGATGATTCAAAAAATTTGTATACTTTCCTAATAGAACCTTCTGTTGGATTTAGATAGAAATGGCTTATTGTCCAATTTCTCAGTTTGAAGTTTGCATGCATCACTTTTTCATATATCTCTGTTTCTTGACTTTAAATTGTTT
Organism: Typopeltis vanoorti; assembly: GCF_054136105.1. NCBI lineage: Eukaryota > Metazoa > Arthropoda > Arachnida > Uropygi > Thelyphonidae > Typopeltis > Typopeltis vanoorti. The sequence goes on from NC_143554.1 coordinate 93,637,117, forward strand.
TCCATTCAAGTAGTTTTTCTTCGTATTGAGGGTTGAATATTATGAAAGACTTTTAATTTGTAGTATTATTGGTATTGGATGACTATTGTTTTTCAGGAAATAACATACTAAAATATTAATTATAATAACTTTAATTAATACTTTCCTATATTTTTGCAATGTTATTTTGCCATCATCAGGGACCACAGAAACAATGATATGTGGCCTGCAGGCACTAACACTTGGACAAATGAAGCTGAAGAAAGTTGGGCCTAGAGTCCTAAATGGCATCCCTAGTGGTCTATATTGGGTTGTCTTGGCCATCGAGCTGAAGATCTGAGGATGAGTGCTTCCCAACAAATTTAGGACAGTCTCCAAATTTGTTGAAGTTTGGAAAATTTTTCAGGACTGAGAGGTTTGAAGAATAGTCTCTCATATTTGTATTTGATGGGTGTTCAAAGCTTCAGCAATTCCTCAATGGGTGTAACGATGTAACTGGATGTAGTCCTTGTGTTCAAAAATTCTGATGTTGGCTGTAGTAGCACAGTTTACAACTACTAGGGGCCTTATTATACACTTGCTAGGTCTAGGGAATGTGGCTGGACCAGAAATCATGATCTTGATTCATCCCTTATCCAAGTATAAGCTAACAATTGGCTTCGTCATGAATATACAAGTGGCTTAGTCATGAAGTATCTTCATGACTAAGCCACTTGTATATAGATGCTAATGACTTCACATTAATTGCCTTAGTATCCTATAATACAAAGCACATCCTTTTGGGTGTGTATGATGCTAAGCATTATGGGAAGGGCTGCTACCTAGACAGCTTTTGATCTTTATGGAGGTATGTTAAAGTAAAAGTATACCACTTCAAAAACTGAGTGATCCTAAAGGATCAATACTAAACTCATCACTTCTACCTGAATCACTCCAGGACAGAAGCCCAGCAGCAGCTCCACTCAGGTGACAGGTGAAAACCTGCCACTGAGCAGAGCATTTCTACTCCACAAAATGCAAGCAAACCTAGAGATTAACATTAATAAACATCACTGGGAGCCAGACCCAGAAGTGATATCAAGGTTGAAGTAATGCAGAAATCATATTTTTCATACACAAATAGTGAAAGGGTGTCACACCTTATTATTAAACTATTCTGGATCAGAGCTAGTTGAATGTTTTTTCACTTGGTTAAGCATTAAATTAAAGATGCCAAGAAATTATATTCTTTGGTTTATCCCTTATCTAAGTGTAAGCAGAGTTTGCACGTGAAGTATCATCACGACTAAGCTACTTTGTATATAGAGGCTAATGACTTCACATTAATTGCCTTAGTATCTCATAATGCTCAGTATGGGAAGAGCAACTATCCAGACCTCTGTTCCATCCAGGCTTCCTTTTCTGCTTAACTCTCCTTTATTCACGAGACCTTTCTAGCCAATGGTTACAATGCTTAGAAGATTAAGAATTGGTTGATTCTGGTACATTTCCTTGTAGTACCTAGTATTGTGTAGTCGTTTCAGCTGGTAAGGCAACATCTGAGATACATAGTGTGCCTGTTAAGTAATGAGATTATTTTTTTTTTTTTTTTACAGGACAGCCGTTTGAATAAAAGTAACAAACATGTTTATAGTTTTAACTGCTAGTGTGTGTTATAATCGCAGGTGTAACTTTTGAGTCGGGTTTTGCAACAGTTTTCATGTGGCAACCATTGAAGTAAGATTGTGTGTGAGTGGAATGTCACTATTTGCATCATGGATCAAAGAGAAGTGATAAAATTTGACTGTAAATTAGGAAAAACTGCGACAGAAGTGTGCCAAGACCTTAAAAAAAAAAAAAAAAATTGACAGCAATGGCTGTCTGAGCTGTGCACAGATGTTCTGCTGGTTTTCAACATTTAAAGAAGTCTGGCGAACGAGCCATGCTGTGGATGGCCAGTTTCTGCATGGACAAATGAAAATGTGGTAAAAGCTAGGAAAATTGTTTCCCATGACAGGCGAATAACTACTTGGTTACTTGCTCTACAGCTTGGTGTCGGTAAGGAAATGGCCAGATTAATCTTAGAAAGAGATTTGCACAAGAAGATGATTTATTTGAGGTTTGTACCACACGTTGACACATGAATAGGGAGAACATCAGGTTGTATGTTGTCAAAATTTTATCCATGCAGTTGATCAAGATCATGATGTGTTGCAAAGAATTGTCACCAGTGATGAAAGTTGGTGTTTTCAGTTTGATCTGAAAACGAAATGTCAGAACATCGAACATCTTCTCCCCAGCAGAAGAAAGTCAGGTTGCAAAAATCACATTATCTTTTATGTCAAGATAATGGTCATTTTTTCGACGCTGTTGGAATTATCCACACTGAATTTGTTCCTGAGCCACAGTGATGAGATTAGGAGTAATGCAATGTCTGCATGCGATGTGTCAGGAAAGAACTGTTCCACAACAACTGGTTTCTGTTGCATTATAATGCATTGATGCACTGTGTGCTGCCTGTGAAGCACTTTCTGGCTTCGAAGTTGATCTGTGTGTGTGATCGAACATCCCTCCCTATTTGGCTGCTGCAGTTTTTCCTCTTCCCAAAGATGAAGTGTGCTTTGAAAAGGGAGTGCTTCAGTGGCATTGAAGACATACAGTGCAGTGTGACCTAGACACTGAAGGAGGTTCCTGTTTATGACTTCCACTGTGCCTTCAAACATCTGTATGACAAATGTAAATGTGTGGAGTTGGAGAGAGATTATTTTTGAATATGTAATTGACAATTCCAAATATAGTTCTTTGTTTTGATATAATAATTTTCTCATTACTTAACAGGCACACTGTGTATTTCTCATGACTTGTCTGGCCCCCACTGTTATCCTCCTATTTAAAGTTACTCAGTCACAACTTTGTCCATTATTGCACATATTTGAATATGGATTACTGGCAGTTTGCTGCTTGTCACATGTTGTTAGTGATGTGTTACTGATGGATTTCATTTATCATGGGATGATTCTAATATTTTGGCTATTATGTTAGTAAAATGTGAGTGTATAATATTTTTTCTTTTTTTTTTTTTTCCAGCTTCAAAGCAATTGTGGACTATATTGATGCTCAGTTTGAAGCATATCTACAAGAAGAACTAAAGATCAAACGTTCACTATCCACATATCATGATACTAGAATCCATATCTGCCTTTATTTCATATGTCCAACTGGTCATGGGTAAGTTACTTCAGGTTTTTTTTTTAAGTTTTGAGTTGGCTGCATAATGCTAGCCTTTTAATGATGTTTCAGTTATAACATTATACTTAAAAAAACAGAGTTAAATTTCAAAATTAATCAAATCCTTTCAGCCTGAAATCTTAAAACCTCAAATTCATTGGCTTTTTGGTGTCTATTTGCATCATGCAAAGGGGGGGGGGGCGCTTAAGGGTCAAAGCCATATAACTGAGAGGAGACCTCCCCATAGCCTTTAAAGGAATGTGGAGAACCGACCAGGGCTTCTGACCTAATGTCCAATTCTCACCTCATGGTGCACCCTGTTAGGTATCTACCTGGAAACTGAACGAACAAGAATGGGCTGGCAATTTGGGATTTAGCTGACCAAATTGTATTCTTATTGGCTTAAACCAAAATATAGAATGATGGTACAACATAACAGAATATCATGCCGGCTGGGGCATTCCCCAGTTAAACAAGGCCCCCGATGTTTTCGCCAGGGAACCAGGGCAAACAGTGAAAAGCCAGCTACTGGAACAAATCTGAAAAACACTCCAAATTAACATCACCAGAGTTTAAAGATCGGTTCTATCAACATCAGAAGCCTGAATGACAAAGAAATGGAGATAGCTGAGTAATTAGATAAGTACCAGATCGACATAATACGGGTGACTGAAACAAAAAAAGACAAAAACTGGTGAGATCTTTCTGAGCAATAAATACAAAATGTTATATTCAAGCAATGACAATCAAAGAAAAGGAGTAGCCATAGTATTCAACACTAAATAAGAGGCTAATCTTCTTCAATGGCAGGCAGTCTCAGGTAGAGTTATGTGGGCAAATATCACAATGGAGAACTGGACAATGAGACTTATTTATGGCTACACAAGGTTCTACTAAAGTAGAAGTGGAGGAATTTTTTTTTTAGGCTTTAGAGAAAGCAACTGACACAACAAAAAGGGAAAAGTTGGTCCTTGTTGGGGATCTAAATAGCAGAGTAGGAAGTGATTGTCAGACATACAAAAATATTTTGAGAAAATTTGGTTAAAAGAGCAAAGCTAATAATAATAGCAAATGCCTGTTGGATTTCTGCTCAGGACATGGACTGGTTACTACTAACACCATGTTCCAACATAAAAATGTGCACACATTCACATGGAAAGAAGAGGCAAGGAATAAGAAAAGTCTCATTGACTATGTTATTGTTGATAGTGATGTTTTCTCCCTGGTGCAGGACACCAGAGTGTACAGAGGATTTGAAATTGGAAGTGATCACTATTTAGTCTTGAGCAGGATAAAATTGAATTTCATATTGAAAAGAATAACATGTAAGAAAGTTTTAAAGCGAATAAAAGTTGAGCAGCTCTCAGGTGTGAACTGTAAACTAAAATACACAAAGATTATTGAAGAAAAAATGAAAGAGTTTGAGAAAAGGAACCAAACCTTCCAGATTCAGTTGACAAGCCTTGAAGAAAATCCTGATTAAGCCAGAGAGGCATGAGGTGAGTTTGTCTGTAAGGATAGAAAAATCAAAACTCCATGGTGGACACAAGAAGTTAAAGAGGCAGTGAAGGAAAAGAAGAAAGCATATCAAACGTTCCTGGCAAATAAGTCAGCTTGTGCTTATAGGGAATACAGAGACAAATGTAAGAAAGCTAAACACTGTGTAAAACTAGCTAAATAAAAGTCATGGGAAGACTTTTAAGAACATAGAAAATAAATATCAAGAAGGTGGCAAGATATTCTGGAGGTTGAAGGTTGTTGAAGAAGCTCAGAAATGGAGGAAAGACTGCTGTAAAAGGAATTAGAGATATAAAGGTGACATAAAAATTGGAGAAAAAGATATCCTTGAAGTATGGAGTAATTACTTCGAAAAATTGCTAAATGAAACAAACAGTAATAGCACAGTGGTAAACAAACACTCAGGAATATGTATTCATACTTGAAGTAGAAAAAGCCATCAAAGGACTGAAATGTGGAAAGGCTGCAGGAGTAGATGATATTCGACCAGAAATGCTCAAGTATGGAGGTATCAAAGTCTTACAATGGCTGCACTGCATAATTCAGAAGGCCTGGACAGCGGGACGAATTCCCGATGATTGGAGTAGCTCTCATAGTGCCTATATATAAAAAGGGAAATAAAACTGAATGTGAGAATTACAGAGGTATTTCCCTACTGAGTGTTCCTGGCAAGATTTATGCAAGTATACTTGAGAAAACGGTTGAGAAGAATTGTGGAAGAAAAGCTTGGTGAAGAACAAGCTGGATTCAGGCCAAATAGAGGCTGTCAGGATCAGATCTTCACTTTACGACATATTATAACAAAGATCTGTATTCACGTTTTGTCGATCTGGAAAAGGCATATGACAAGGTGCCAAGAGATAAACTATTCAATACGCTACAGTTATACGGTGTCAATGGAGCATTATATCAAGCAATACTTAGTCTTTATTTGAGTTGTAAGTCAGCATTTATAATTGAAGGAAGTACAGCTTCCTTCAATTATAAAATGATTTAATGTTAAATCTGGTGTCAGACAAGGATGAACATTATCCCCTTTGTCATTCATTATCTATATGGATCACATTATGAATGAAAGTGGTATTAAACCTGATATCAAAATTGGAGATGTTAATATCAGCTCTTTGCTTTATACAGATGATGTTATACATCTAAATAAATCTGCTACAAGTTTGCAAGATTCCCTGACTAAATTGAATAACTGTTGTAATAGAATGGTGTGAAAGTCAGCAATAACGAGACAAAGATAATGAAAATAGGCAGAAGCATTGAAAAGGTCAACGGTGTTGTGATGGAAAACCTGTGGAACAAGTAAAACATTTCAGCTACTTAGGCATGATTTTTAGTGAATATCGTAAATTAAATATGGAAATAGACAACAAAATCAACAAAGCTGGTATGGTAGGAAGTCAATTGAATTAATTCATATGGAATAAGAGAGAAATTAGTCGGAACACTAAATTAGCTGTATACAAGACAGTGTTTAAACCAGTTTTAACTTATGGATCTGAGAGCTGGGTCAGAAATAAAACACTTGACCAAAGACTAGAGACCGCAGATATGAGAGTCCTGAGAAAGATTAGAGGTGTGAACAGATGGCATCAGTGGCAATATCATATTAAAAACGAGGATATTAGGAAAGAACTTGACATTGTCAGCATCCAGGAATGCATTAGCAGAGCTAATCTTGGGTGTATGATCTATTAAACAGAATGGGAGAGGGAAGATTAGTAAAACAAGTGTTCTCTGCCAGGTTGGCAGGAAAACAACCCAGAGGAAGACCAAGATATAGGTGGATTGATGCGGTAAAAAGTGCCTTAGACGATAGAAATATAAGATTTGATAATGTTGGCATCTTGAGAAGTAAAAGAGTGATTTGGAGGAAAATCGTAGATAGGAAGTTAGTATTGATGCAAATTTTTCATGGAGTACTATCATATCCTGTACACCCCTTGAGGGTACATGGCAGGAATTTGATGATGATATTGTTGAAAGGGATAAACTTCAGCTTTTCTGGGAACCTCAGCTCAAATTTTGTTGCATTATAGAGCATATCAAATAATACTTATGTGTAAAATTAATACAGTTAATGAATTTTTAATAAACCATGCTTCTTCAGTTATGCCATTGAGTTGTTTTATGTATAACATCATGCTGCTGCTATTGTTTCATATCAATCAATTGTTCGCATTCAACGTTGTAATTAACTATCGTCGCCACTGATGATGGCCTGTCATATTCAGACTGAACGATATGGCTTTAAATAAATATTATTACTTATTTCCTTTTGTTTTTTTCATGTCAATTAAAGAAACCTCAATGGCACAAGTATCTTTTAAAGAACATGACGTTAAAAATTTTTATTTCTTTCTCCTTAGCTTTTTTTTGCCTATCCATGTACTAATTTACTATAGGTTGAATAGCCTTCTCGTGTGTGTGTGTGTGTGTGATTAATATTAGAATTATGTATATAGTTTAAACACTAATGAATTTCTTTTTATGGAATTTGTTTTCAGACTGAAGTCTATTGACCTTGTGTGCATGAAGAAGTTAGATAGCAAAGTAAACATCATTCCTATTATTGCCAAAGCTGACACCATATCCAAAACAGAATTACAAAGATTTAAAATTAAGGTATGTTTTGCAAACAAGTATTTATTATTCAGATATATTGATGTACACAATGTGCCTATTAAATAAAAAGACAAAATTCATATAATTAAAATTAAAACCAACTACAGGGAAAAAAATTATTTTCAATATAATGTGCTCATAATGCATTGTTTACATCATTTAAAAGGCATCTAAAAGGGTAGCATTGAGCTTGGCATTCAGACTCTTTTTGGATGACATCCACTGAGTTGAACAGCTTTTGAATTTCATTTTCACTTTCAGAAACAGTTTGGGTATTTGAGCTCTGATGGATTTGGAAGTGGAGACTCATGTTTAATGTACAATGTGCAGGCTCATTGTCATGCTGCAGCCTATTTGATATTACCCCCCCCCCCCATCTTACCTCGTGTCAATTCAGGTGTTGCAATGATGCTAAGATAATCTTTGATAAACTTTTAATCATTGGGCCATCTAGAACAAATTCCTTATGAACAATTCCATGAATATTGAAAAAAAAATCACCATTCTTTTAATTCCAGACTTCTGCAGTTGAACCTTTTGCTGTCTTGGAAATGTTGGTTATTGCCATTCCATGCTTTGCCATTTCATTTCTAATGATATTGGAAGCATTAGGATTAATCACCAATCACATTCTTTTTAAAATGGTACAACCTTGGCAGTGATTTTTGACACCAGGCACTAACACCAACTCATTGTCTGCACAAAAACTAATAAAGCTGTTGCAACACTCATGCTCATTGGAAACAGCAGGAGTGTTGTACACTATAGTGGTTAAAATGGTATACTGTTTTGCCCAATTCTGTTTAGTGATTACACTTGGTGTAGTCACTAAATAGTCTATACTCACTCAGTGTTCACACAAGAACTAATAAAGCAATTGCAACACTCATGCTTGTTGAATACACACCATAGTGATTAAAGTGATATGCCAGTTCTATCTACAATAAGCCTGTTAAAAATCCTGTCTCATTATTTACTGGGCACACTGTGTATGCATATTGCCAGATCTCATGGAGAGGACAAAAAAAAAGTGTGAGAAATTTTGTGTGGATTTATTCAGATGAATTATAATGATTTAATTATATTTCATGTTAGTACAAGAAATCTCCCCCCCCCCCATGAGGTTAATGATATTTACGTATTGAAGATTGCATCTCCCTTAAATGAATGTCTCTGTAAAATCTTATATAGACAGAATTTTTAGATTAGATTCTTTCTATACCGATTTTACTTAGGAATTCAAATTAATTTAACATACTTATAATTTTGGTTAATATTTAACTATTGATTTGCTGTACAACAACAAAAGACAAAGAAGAAATGTCTGAATGAATTGTAACAATAGATTGTTAAGACAAAGAAATATCCCAGACGGGATTAAGAATAAGACCTAAGACCGTCGCACGCACATACAAAGGTCAAGAATGTACTGGGTTTCCCACCTTAATGCAGCGATCTAAAAAGTGGGGAAAAATACCTCTATGAATACCCAGGGGAATAAAATAGTAGCAAGATGACATTGAGAGAGCAGGACACACAGACATGGGGAAGAGAAGCTTTTTTTGAGGAAGGTCAGTCATCATGAAGAGGGTTCATTGTGGAGAAGGTCAGCCATAGCTAGCTAGAAGACCGCTTAGGAGGAGAGGTTGTTTCGATGGTCGTCCCTGGATAAGTTCGATTTCGCCCAGTTTCTGTTCCGACTCCCGGTTTGAGTATGTCCTGCCAATTCTAGGTCAAGGGACCTCGTTCCAGCCAACAGATGCTCAAAGATGCTAGATGGGTCGTTTATGCAGTGTAGAAAGCAAGTTCTGGTTTCGATGGTCGTCGCTGGATAAGTTCGATTTCGCCCAGTTTCTGTTCCGACTCCCGGTTTGAGTATGTCCTGCCGATTCTAGGTCAAGGGACCTCGTTCCAGCCAACAGATGCTCAAAGATGCTAGATGGGTCGTTTATGCAGTGTAGAAAGCAAGCTCTGGATTTCTAGCCGCCAAGGTTCCTGATTATCTCTGCCAGTGGAAATGCCCTCGTCGATAACGGAAAACGGTGTCCGTGTGCGTGTACGCAATATTGGAAGAAGATGATAATGATCTCAAGGATCTACTGATGTGGACTAGATGACTAAATACCAAGTAAGGTCTATTATATGTGATTTAACTAGAGGCAGAGATTGCTCTAGCTCTTTTTTTTTTTTGTTAATGTTACTTCAGGACTGAAGGCAATTAGCTAACCATTGAGAATTAACTTGCTTAGTTGTGTGAGATAAGTTAGCGTTGTTACAAGATGAAAGTTAACGTGCGTAATGTTATTTATTGTCTAAGCTTGCCTGTGGTATAGTATGTGAAGGTCTGTTGTTTTGTATGAATTAAGTGTAGGCACAAATATTACCTTAGTCTGTTTACTTAAAGGAGAATTGTTGAACTAGATTGGATAATTTACAATCTAAGTTAATATTGCTGAGAAGTATAGAGTCGGGAAAAAGATTGTGTGCTTAGTGTTAACTTCATTGTGCTTTAATTAGCATGAATAAGTTGTTTTGTTTGTCAAATAACTTTCCTGATTCCTATATACCAATGCACTTCTCATAAAAAGACCGAACCTGTGTGACCTAGGGAGCTAAGTAGCCACGACTGAAGAATAGAGTATTGCATTGCTTGATATAGCGATAAGTTAAAAGATAATTCCGTGCTTTGCTGAGTGTTTTTCTAATAGTCTTATCTGTGATTTTTTAGAAATCAATATAGAAAAACGCTTACTGTTTAGACCAATGGTCGATATCGACCCCCAGGGGTCAAAATAACATTGTTAGGGGTCGATAGAAAAATATAAGACATCATTGTACGGGTAATATTTAATTTGGTTAACTTGGATTACCTCCATCCTGAATGACAATGCAATTAAGAGTGAATCGTGGGAACAGTGACATGAATAGGACCTGTAAGATGGAGCAAGGTCATGAAAATAGTTAGAGGCCAATCAAGTAGGCCAAAATGACGTATTTACCAATAAACGGATGTTTGTGGTTCCTGCGTGGCGGGAGCGAGATTGCAACACCTGCGCGGTTCTTATTTACTTACACGTATTCAATCCCAGTCTCATTTTTGCGCATCGACATACAAGTGAGCGTTAATGTTCTAAAATTCATCAACATACATATTATAATTCAATCGTTATTCATTCACGAACTAAACTTCTCTATGTTGAAGAGTTGAGCAGGACTGGTAGTAATACCAGGGATATTAATACCAGTAGTTGATTAATATCACTAGTATTACTAGTGATAGTAGTAGTAATAGTAATATAATAATATATACTATATTATACATACAATAAACACTGTAACTATAAAATAAACAATCTAAAAACTCGCATAAGCATCTTTTTTTGCTTGTCCTATTATAATTACATAATAGTAAAATAGAGGGGGTCGATAAAAAGTCAAACTCTTGAAGGGGTCACCGGTCAAATAAGTTTGGTGACCCCTGGTTTAGACAAAGGGATTGACTCCAGCCAGAAGCAATTCCTATGTCATAAAAATTCGTGCACGTGAATAAGCATAGTTACGACATTGAGAAAAAAAAATGGGGTCTAATTGAGTGAAAGGATTAACTGTAGTAGACTAAATCAAGCAATAGATTAAGAACAATGGAGTCATGACTGTTAAGTATAAAGAGTTAAGTGAGTTAAAATAAACAAGATAAGTATAAATTTTGAATGAAGTATACCATCAACTTAAAGAAAATTAGTATCATATATATTACAATGGTGCAGACGACACATTTTTACACTCTAAATAGATACTCATTTCTGAATTGCTCTTCAGAATCATAGCATCATAAGCTGTCATGTGAACTTCCACCAATTCTCTTTCAGATCACATACCACTTGACTTACCTTTTTTTTTTATGATAAGCCTGTTAAAACACCAGTTGCTAATTAAGAGTGATGTACTGCATTGTTCTGTCAAATTATGAACTGGCACTATAGCAGACATTTTGAACAGGCTGTAATTGACATATGTTGATAAAGAGCCATCCACAATCACATGTAATGTGTGACCAGAGAAAACTGGAAATCTAGTTACAGAAGAGAGAAATAAGATGATCTTACTTAATAGGCTTCTGTCAAGATGCTCTTTTTAGATGTTCCAAGAGCAATCACTTCATTTTCTTCAGAATTTTTCAAGAAGTTTGTACAGTGATTAGTAGCATAAACAAGATTCTCTGATTGAAAATGGTAAAATCCATGATGGTGATTTTTTAATTGAAAAACTTTCAGGTAGATTAAATTGTGTAGTTAAGCATTACATATAGTTTTTAAACATTTTTCCTAACCTTTTTAATCATAAAGAATGTGATTATGAATTTTGTATGCAAGATCATTTTCTCTCTCTCTCTCTGCTTGCACATATGTTCATGTGTTATCTTCCTAAATTGTGGAGGCCACATACTACACACACACACACACACACACACACACACACACACACACACACACACACCAGCTATCGTACTTATTCTTGAATTCATTCACATCGCTTGCACTCACAGCATCCAAAGGCAATCCATTGCAATCACACACCACTATTTTTGGCAAACTATCAGATCTAACCACATGACCCAGTCACTGGAGCTGTTTTTGATGTATTTTTGTGATATTTTTTGTCTTCTGGTAATTGATCAGATTTTACTCTTAAACTTGCACATTTCTCATGTGCAGTATATGGTATCTTCAAAAGTTTTCTCTAACACTTCATCTTGAAGGCTTATGATCTTTTCTCATCTTCCCTTACCAATGCCCAACTCTCACTTCCATATAGCAGGATGGGGTTAACAAGGGTGTCGATGTGGTAGTCTTGTGATTAACTGCATTTTATTGTACTTCCATAAGCAATTGGAGTGGCAGCAGCTGCTTTAGCAGTGCACACTTGACTATCCTGTTTGGACTGGCTGCTCTTTGTTGTACATTTTCCAAGTAAATGAATCTTTCTTCTAATTTTCCATTATTGACTAGAATTTTGATAGGCTCTTGCCCATATAGAAATTAGCTATAGAAGGGGAGGAGGTACCCATTGCAATCTATTCCCACTGTTTTCCCTTCCATAAGAAGTAACTTGAATACATGTTGAATATGAATAATTCAGTTATGTCAGGAAAGAAATGTGGATTAAGTCAAGGTATATTAGTGATAGTGAAGTAATATTGAAACTGGCTATACAATGCAAGTATTTTTCAAGTTAGATTTTTTATTAATGTTTTAAAGCATAGAGAATTTTTAATAGTTGCCTGTGTATGGGGGGGGGGGGATTTAGATAAAGGTTTGGCTGTCTATGTTAGGACAAATTCTTGACAAAGTTAATAAGATTAGTAAGAACAAAGGACTTCAGCTCAAAACTAGCAAGACAAAGATTATGGTTCTCAAAGAAATGCAGACAGGGAAGCTCCTGAGAAACTCAAGTTCAAGATTCATTATCAGTGTGAAGAATTGCTGTTCAGAAGACATCAGAAGATTAGGAATGACTAAAACAACAGTCAGAGACTTGTCTAAAATCTGGAAGGATGGATCTCTCTCAATGGGAACAAAGATGAGGATTATGGATGCAAGACTTAGAACCTAAAGAAGTTAGATAAAAAAAAAAAAAAAAAGGATAGCTACTTTTGAGATATGGTGTTACAGAAGGTTCTTGAGGATATCATATACTGAAATGGAGGACTTTCAGAACAATAATAGATGGTAAAGTTTCTGGAAAAAGAAGGGATAGACTATCAATCAGATGGATTGTGTGTGTGTGTGTGTGCGTGCGGAGTGACTGATCTTCAGACAGTCAGAGCCTTAAGCATACAACAGGACATGGGGAGGACTGGTGTAACACATCACCGAGCATCGGAGTGACCATACGGCATCTGTGGATATCCAATGAACAGATGAAGAATACTATGTTCATATATTTTTTCCCAGTGAGAAATGGTCTGTTGTACTTTTCTTTATACAGAATCCAAATCCTTCTTGGTGCTCTGAAAGTATACTTTCTATTTTCCTTTCAGTTTTTGAGAGTAAAATGTTTAGAACATTTTTCTTGGGCGATTGATTAGGCTGATAGTTCTATAATTGCTACATTTTGTACTGTTCCCTTTTTTGGGTAGAGAAATAAGAATAGAGTTGCACCAATCATTAGGCCATTATTCTTTATTTCATACATCTTGACAGATTTTGAAAAGAGCATCTATGATAGATTCTCCCCCTTGCTTTCGGTAGCTCTGAAGTTACCCCATCTGTGCTTGGCACTTTTCCCACTCTCAAAGAATTAACTGCTGCTACCCTCTTCTCTTAAAATAGGGCAGTGTCCTTCATCCAATGTTAGTTGTATTATGTCTTAAAGTTTTTGATTATTAAGTCTTTTGAAAAACAGGTAGCTGTGTAATCATGTCAGCATGCAAGAGTTTAGTGATTTTAGTCCTTTCCAGTTAAAATGTCATTTCTTCCTAAAGTGACCAGTTAGTGTTTATAAAGGATTTTGTTATATGCTTATTGTTTGAAAGCATTTCTTAAGTTTTCTTTTGTAGTTCTTCAGTCTTTTCACATTCTTTCAAAATCTAGTTGGTTTTAGCTGTTTTTATTTTTTCTTATTTTGTTTAGTTCTTTATATTTGTTTCTTGTTGTCGTTATTCTTGTTTATGCTGGATTTTATAGTTTCCCCTTTGTTCACATTACTGTAAAATGTCTTCTGTAATCCAGAGTTTGATTATCCTATGAGATTTCTCTATTACAGTTCCAGCTACTTATAAAATTACTTTGGAAAAGAGTTTGTATTCATTTTCAATACTTCCAAATTCTTTATGGAAAGTATTCAAGGAATTAGCAGTATGGGATTTATGTTGTTGTCTGAGATGGGGTGATTCCAACTTCTTAATGCTGTCTTTTTTTTTTTTTTTTAGTTTTGATTTATCTTTTTGTTTTAATTTTAGATTCAAGGTAGCAATGACTATGTTGTGGTCACTGCCGTATCGACTCCTGGGAAAGATTTGGTTTTAGGAAGTAAACTGATGTTTTATATGCATTGTCCAAACAAGTATGCATTTAGTTAACTTGTGGACACATTTATTAGGCGAGGTTCATGTCCAATTTCTTGATGGCTTATGAAGATATAAAATATTAGTAATCATAAAATTATTTTGAATAGCAAAATCAAATTTGTATTCTCTGTCGTTGGTTTTTCCCCAAATCGAATGTGCTACAATGGGGGAGAAAATTTCTTCCAAAGTCTATACTGATTTTTTGCATTCTTAATAGTACTTATAGCATAATAAAATCAAAATCAAGATATTAGTTTCTTCTGTTCAAGTCACCAATAAACAGCAACAGATTCAAAGTTATAATGAAACAAATTTCTTGACAAAGGAAAACATTCTGATTCATGAAGTCATTATCTGAGTTTTACAGCAGTATGTTCATGAATAGTACAGGTAAATATTAATGTGGTGTTTACTGTTCATGAGATTTTCATAAATCTGATGAAATCAGACTTAGAATTATTCCATTTCAATAAGACTAAGAAGTTTTTTTAATTAACCACCCTACCGGCCGCACAGATAATATATTGAAAATATACACTTTGTATCCATATCATTCTTTCTATCATGTATGAAGATTATATTGACTTCAATGGGTACTTTGCATTCATGTAATTATGGACATATATACATGTCTAGGCCGGTACGGTGATTAAACATCCTGTGATGTCTGTATACTTATTTTTATTTTATTTTTTTCTATAACTATTTCTGTGAAAAGTAAGTTTTTTTTTCCATCACTGCACTTCTCATAACATTCATATTTTCCATCTTTTTTATTCATGATAGAGCTGTTCCCACCCCCCTCCACTTTGAATTTTTAATCAGTATTCTGAATGACAGGAAGTGCTCACTCACTCACTCAGTTACATAAGTCAATTCATATAAGCTTGCTAATGATATTCGGGGCAAATGATAGTCTTTGACAATCATGTGACTGTTGATAACTGTTTAAAGATACATAATTTATAATTTACCTTCTTTGTTGGAGGTAAAGTATAGTATTCAGATAAAATTTTATATTGTTTTAGATTAAAAAAAAGTGTTAGCTAAATAATTACAGCATAATGAGTAATTGCAAATAATAGTACAGAACACTGATAAAACTTGTATATTGAAATTCATCCATTGCAGAATAAAAGCCTTTATTATATTGTAATTTTAATGAAATAATTAAAGCAAGAACATGCATTTTATCATCATCATCAAATTCCTGCCATGTACCCTCAAGGGTGTACAGGATACCATAGTACTACATGAAAAAAATTACATCATTACTAACTTCATATCTACAATTTTCCTCCAAATCAGTCTGTTACTTGTCAAGACTCCAACATTATCAGATCTTATGTTTCTATCGTCTAAGGCACTTTGTACCGTATCAATCCACCTATATCTTGGTCTTCCTCTGGATCGTTTTGCTGCCAACCTGGCAGAGAACACTTGTTTTGCTAATCTTTCTTCGCCCATTCTGTTTAAGTGACCATACCACTTGAAATTAGCTCTGCTAATGCATTCCTGGATGCTAACAATGTCAAGTTCTTTCCTAATATCCTCGTTTTTAATATGATATTGCCATTGATGCCATCTGTTCACACCTCTAATCTTTCTCAGGATGCTCATATCTGCAGTCTCTAGTCTTTGGTCAAGTGTTTTACTTCTGACCCAGCTCTCAGATCCATAAGTTAAAACTGGTTTCAACACTGTCTTGTATACAGCTAAATTAGTGTCTTGACTAATTTCTCTCTTATTCCATATGAATTCATTCAATTGACTTCCCACCATACCAGCTTTGCTGATTCTGTTGTCTATTTCTATATTTAATTTACCATCTTCAGTAAAAATCGTGCCTAAGTAGCTGAGTTCTCCATTCACAACACAGTTGATATTTTCAATGATTCTGCCTATTTTCATTGTCTTTTTTATTGCTGACCTTCATAACATATTTATTATTACAACAGCTATTCAATTTAGTCAGAGAATCTTGCAGACTTGTAGCGGATTTATTTAAAAATATAACATCCGCATAAAGCAAAGAGCTGACAGTAACATCTCCAATTTTGATGTTATGTTTAATACCACTTTCCTTCATAATGTGATCCATATAGATAATGAATAACAGAGGGGATAATGTACATCCTTGTCTCACACCAGATTTAACATTAAACCATCTTGCTGTACTTCCTTCAATTATAAATGCTGACTTACAACTCAAATAAAGACTAAGTATTGCTTGATACAATGCCTCATTCACACCATATAACTGAAGCATATTGAATAGCTTCTCTATTGGCACCTTGTCATATGCCTTTTCCAAATCGACAAAACTTAATGTTTTGTCGATTTGGACAAATCTTTGTTATATCTTGACTAATTTCTCTTTGGGCAAATCTTTGTTATATTTCCATGCTTTCTCGACTATTTGTCGTAAAGTGAAGATCTGATCCTGACAGTCTCTATTTGGCCTGAATCCAGCTTGTTCTTCACCAAGCTTTTCTTCCACAATGGTTAATCGTTTCTCAAGTATATTTGCATAGATCTTGCCAGGAACACTCAGTAGGGAAATACCTCTGTAATTCTCACATTCAGTTTTATTTCCCTTTTTATATATGGGTACTATGAGAGCTCTGCTCCAATCGTTGGGAATTCGTCCCTGTATCCAGGCTTTCTGAACTATGCAGTGCAGCCACTGTAAGACTCTTATACCTCCATACTTTAGCATTTCTGGTCGAATATTATTTGCATCTGCTGCCTTTCCACATTTCAAGCCTTTGATGGCTTTTTCTACTTCAAGTATGGATATGTATTCCTGACTGCATGCCTGGGCAGTGTTTTTTACCACTGTGCTGTCATCACTGCTTGTTTCATTTAGCAGTTTTTCAAAGTAATTACTCCATACTTCAAGGATATCTTTTCTTCCCGTTTTCATGTCACCTTTATCATCTCTAACTCCTTTTACAGCACTCTTTCCTCCATTCCTAAGCTTCTTCAACAACCTCCAGAATATTTTGCCACCTTCTTGATATTTATTTTCTATATTCTTGCCAAAGTCCTCCCATGACTTTTGTTTAGCTAGTTTTACACAGTGTTTAGCATTCTTGCATTTGTCTCTATATTCTCTAAGAGCACAAGCTGACTTATTTGCCAGGAACTTTTGATATGCTTTCTTCTTTTCCTTCACTGTCTCTTTTACTTCCTGTGTCCTCCAGTGAGTTCTGATTTTTTTATCCTTGCAGACAACCTCACCACATGCCTCTCTGGCAGAATCAATCAATGTTTTCTTCAGAGTTTGCCACTGAATCTCCAAGGTTTGATTCCTGTTCTCAAACTCTTTCATTTTTTTCTTCAATAATCTTTGTGTATTTTAGTCTACAGTTCACATCTGAGAGGAGCTGCTCAACTTTTATTCGCTTTAAAACTTTCTTACATGTTATTCTTTTCAATATGAAATTCAATTTTATCCTGCTCAAGACTAAAAGTAATCACTTCCAATTTCAAATCCTCTGTACACTCTAGTATCTTGCACCAGGGAGAAAACATCACTATCAACAATAACATAGTCAATGAGACTTTTCTTATTTCTAGCCTCTTCTCTCAATGTGAATTTGTGCACATTTCTATGTTGGAACATGGTGTTAGTAATAACCAGTCCATGTCCTGAGCAGAAATCCAACAAATATTTGCCATTATTATTGGCTTTGCTCTTTTCTCCAAATTTCCCCAAAACATTTTTGTATGTCTGACAATCACTTCCTACTCTGCTATTTAGATCCCCAACAAGGACCAATGCTTCCTTTTTCATTGTGTCAGTAGCTTTCTCTAGAGCCTCAAAAAAATTCCTCCACTTCTACCTTAGTAGAACCTTCTGTGGGACCATAGGCACAAATAAGTCTCATTGTCCAGTTCCCCATTCTCATATTTGCCCACATTACTCTACTTGAGACTGACTGCCATTCAAGAAGATTAGCCTCGTATTTTGTGTTGAATACTATGGCTACTCCTTCTTTTCCTAGATTGTCATTGCCTGAATATAACATCTTGTATTTATTGCTCAGAAAGATCTCACCAGTTTTTGTCTTTTTTGTTTCAGTCACCCCTATTATGTCGATCTGGTACTTATCTAATTCCTCAGCTAGCTCCATTTCTTTGCCATTCAGTCTTTTTACGTTGATAGTACTGATCTTTAACTCTGGTGATGTTGAGTAGTGGTTTGTTTTCAGATTTGTTCCCGTAGCTGACTTTTCGCTGTTCGCCCTGGTTCCCTGGCGAAAACAACGGGGGCCTTGTTTAACCAGGCAACGCCCCAGCCGGCATGAAATTTTGTCATGTTTTTTTGAATGCATATTCAAAAAAATTACACAAATTATCCAATATTGAAATGGCTTGCATGTATCAGTAAACAAAGATATTTGATATATATTTACAGTTTGTATTAATTAATTGTAAATAGGTTGTGTTTATAAATTGATAGGGCAAGTTTTTAATCTTTTCTATCTTTTTCAATGGTAATCTTTTTAATACAGATAATGAGTGAATTGGTTAGTAATGGAGTGCAGATATATCAATTTCCCACTGATGATGATACAGTTGCTGAATTGAATTCTTCTATGAATGTAAGCATTTCTTTAAGATACTTTCATTTAAAAAAAAAAAGTTGTGTTAAGACCATTGAGCATCATTATTTATTTATTTAATTTTTATTAAAGTGGAAGTATATTTTGAAGTTTAATTACTGGATGTGTAATTAAATGAAATGTTTGCACTTAAAAAAATGCAGTTAAGTCTTATTCACTTTCAGCATTTTGAAACCTCTTTGTTTCAGAAGTATTCTGAAACAAAGTATTTAATTTTAGAAACAAATGATTTTCATCTTGTTATGTTAGTGCTTGGTTGTGACATTTGGTTAGATGAAGCTGTCAGTACTTCTAACTAACCTATATAGTTTAAGAGTAATTATATAGGTAAGTTTGGAATTTGGATGGATGTCAGACAATGGAATGGAAATATTCGATATTTATTTTTATTTTATTTTATTTTTTTTCCTGAACAAGATGACTGATTTCTTGACAAAAGAATCACTGTCTGGAAATTGTTCAGAAATCCACCAAGATAAGTGTGTGGGTGAGGTTACTCCAGCAACCTCTGACATCATGATGCTTTTGAGTAGAGCAAACTATTCAAACTATATGAAGCTGTCACAGATCTTTGAAAGATATTCTATAGAATTCTGTTCTTGTGGTTTTGCATACATAGGTTAGAAAAGTGGTTTTTGAAATAAAAAAACATCTCGGCAGTGTGGAATACAAAAAAAGGGAGAAAAATCTGGCATTTGTACATCATTCGTCTACTATAAATTGCAGTGATTGGTATATAGCCACCATGCACTATCCAGAAGACAAATTTTTTCATGTCATATCATGGAATGCATTGCATTCATTTCACTTGGATCCTCAAGAAACCCGAGCTCATTTAAGATGTCTAAAATTAAATCAGATCTTTCAGCATACTTGATTTCAACTTTTCTGTCACTTCCAAGTAATCCTAGAAAACATATGATGTATGCTGCTCTTCACTTGGGACTTATTTTGATTGTTGTTTTCTAATGGTTTATCTGAAATATGCTTTAATTTGTAAGCATTGTTTACTTTTCCACCATGAAAAACAAATTTTAAGTCATACTGGCTTTTAACCCCCCCTCCCGAGTAGAAACATTAATTTTATATACTATGTTTATTTTATTTCTGCCAGAAGGCAAGTGATTGTTGATTTACTTTTTGACATCTTTGGCATTTCAAAAAAGAAAAAGTTCGATGTTACCACAAATCACATCAATTGGGATAATACAACTGCCATGCTCTGTCTATACTCACTAAAACCTTCAGTGATATAACAAGATCTAACAATGAAGGAAATGATACTAGTGAGTTTCAAATTGTTTTCACATTTTAGAAATATCAAAACTCGAGCTTTTCTATAAAGCACAGTTCCTCATGTAGCTATATTTTTAAGGTACCTGCTTCTTTCAAATACAGTTGATTCTTATCATAACACTCTTGATCATAGTAATATTTTGTTGTGGAGATAGTTTGCTATAGTGAATTTCTTTGAGATTATTGCACCTATTAAGGACTGTCCAGTAGTTTATTGTGAGGAATGAGTTTGTTTAAACAGTATTTGCCCTAATGAAATTGAGTGTAGCAGTATGTTTCTTTGTATATTTCACTACCAACAGAGTGCTAAAATCAAGTGTTTTCAACTTTGTTTTAAAAATAGTCCTGTTTTAATCTTTTGAATGCATGTTTCAGTTATATAACATTTTCAAATTAAAAGTTAATATAAATTTGTGGAAGGAGAAAATTATGACTTTTCTTGATCTAAACAGAAATTTCATTCTTTCAGCAAGCATGAATTCTTTATCCTCAAATTTTTCAGGGGGGCCCTAACAAAATCCCAACCAATTACTGATACCATAGATACAGTGTTTTGGTAACAGAAGTAAGAAACAAAAGCTATATGATACTATTATAAATATACCAATGTTTTTATCCACACAACAGGTGAAAAGTCAATAGGGAAAATGCTGCCCTTCTTTATTCAAAAGGATTTAGAACTGGCAGGATCTCCAAAAGTTCAGATATTATGTTCTGATGATAGCCTTGTTGAAACATCATGTTAGCAATTTCAAGAAACTACTGGGATCAACATCAATAGGTGGAATACCAATCACAGTAACACCTCATAAAAAAACCCAACTCTTGTAGAGGAGTGATAAGAGAATGAGATCTCTTTGATCTTCCTGATGAAGAGATATGTTCAGAGCTTAAAGATCAGGGAGTGATAGATGTGAGGTGCATTCTGTGATATGTAGGGATGGTCACCTGGTTTCAACAAGGAACATCATCCATACTTTTGATACACCTAAGTCCCCAACATCTGTAAAAGCAGGGTATCTCAACTGTCCTGTTAAACCATACATTCCTAATCCACTAAGATATTTCAAATGTTAGAAATATGGGCATGTTCAAACTGCCTGTTGTAGCTTCACTACCATGCTCGATGTGATAACAAATCTTGTTCTGCAAAAAAAAAAAAAAAAAAAAAAAAGCAAAAAAAAAAAAGCTAAATGTGTCAACTGTCAGGAAGATCATCGAGCTTACTCTTATGCATGTCAGAAGTAGAAAGATGAAAAAGAAATACAAAAAATTAGAACAAAATATATCAGGAATGCAAAAAGGAAGTTAACCACCACTACACCTGTTTTGAGATTCTCTTATGGTGAGAAGGTGGTGGTGGTAGTGAAGATATTAGAGAGATATTAGAAGATATTTAGAGATACAAAACTTGATTGAGTATGGAAGTCTTTCTGATAGCAGCATGAGCTTGTTAAGGGGTAGTCTTGCTTTGGTAACTTTTTACATTTTGTAATAAGACCTGGGATATAACACACATCATGCCACAGAACATGACAGCAACAACTAGCATTGTTCCAATATGTATAGAGTAATCAATATTCTGGTCACTTGTTTGTATGCACTAATTGTGAAGTTCCGATAACATCTGCTATGTAATTAATTTTTTTCTAGTCTTTTTTACATAAGTTTTGGTACCCCTGTTGTAAATCAGATGCGTAATGAAACTTGTTTGGTCATATTGTTTATTTTATTAAACCTGTTGTTTAAATCATTTGCTAAGTTTTTAACTTACATATTTCATAATTCTTAATTTATTGTATTATTTTGGTTTATCAAAGTTAAGGGGAAAAAACTATGTATTAAACATTTTTTAGGCACATATTCCATTTGCAGTGGTTGGGAGTGTAGATTTTGTGAGAGTAGCAAACAAAATGGTTCGAGCAAGGCAGTATCCTTGGGGTACAGTTCATGGTAAGTAGCATGGATTTATTTTTATTAGTCTTTATGGAAAATAAATCCTCAATACTAATATTTTTGCACTAAATATTCCATAACTTTTTCATTCAAAATGATGAATGAATTTGATTATTGCAATAATTATCAAATACTAGTAATAGCACTATGTCCTTTGTTATCTGTAATAATGGTTCTGAAATTATTTTAATGGTTCACTTTTAACTTCCTGTCACATCTTCTTAATATCTTGTAATATACCTTAGTTATTATATCTTATCTCTACTTTATAATATATTTGAATTATTTAAAAAAAAAGTATTTTGAATAATTTTCGAGTAGTTATGCATAAAAAAGTATGTATGGTAATTATTTACTGAGTTCTTTACATATAACATGAAATGTTATTAAACTAAGTTTTTTTTAATGGAATTCATAAAAACTTCTAGTTTAATGAATCTGTTAATGAAATGGCTTTTTATAAAAATCAAAAAAAAAAAAAATCTGAATTCCTAAATTCCAGTAGTAGAAAACTTGCTTTCTGTTTAAATGGGAGCTGTGCCATCTTGCATCCAATGGGCCCTTGCCGGAACCATTGGATGGAATTTCTGTTCACCTGCACTTTACTTCTCTCTCTCACAGATGATACCATTTTTACAGTACCTAAAGACAAAGGTCACCACCTGACAAAGCAAATCACCCACCATAGCAGAATCTGAGCACTATATGATTTTTAGTTTGGTTTTAAAAGACATCAGAAGAATACTAAACATACTAGACATAAAAGTTTTCTGATCCCAATGGCTGTCTCCATTTGTACTCAAACATTGTGCTGCAGAGCTAATACCTGTCCGGTATTGTCTCTTCAATCTTCTGTACTTAGCTGTCACTTATTCCAATGTGTAGAAGTATACTTGCATATATGGGAAATAGAAGTCTGCCTTCAAATTGTCAACCAAACACCATCACCTCAGTCCTCTCCAGAATAATGAAAGAAGTAATCAACAGTCAATTTCTCTACTACCTAGAGGCCCACCAGTTAATCAGTGACTACTAGTATGGATTTCACCAATCAAAATCCACAGCCTACATCACCCACCACTGCCATGAAAATGTTTTGAGATATATATATATTGTTGCTCTAGACATTTCCAGAGTTTTTGGTTGCAAGGGCATCAAGGTCTGCTAAACAAATTGTTATCTGTTGCTTTATCTGCCACCCTCTCTTAATGTTATAGCCAGCTTCCTCTCTTAACTTTCATTACATGTAATTTTGATGGTTCTCTGTCTCCAAGCTCTATCACCAATGTAGGAGTGCCTGGGACTTTGTTTTATCACTTATCATCTTTCTCCTATACATAAACTACCTATTCTCAATCACCACTAATCCCATTCACAGTTTTGCCAATAATAGTATGCTCTACTTCCTACTCCTTTGACAAACTATGCATTGCTCAGACATCTCCTCTTCAAGATCATTTTCAATTATTCTTAAACACTAATCTCTGTAAAATCCTTCAGTGGGATGAAGAGAATCTAGCCACCTTCAGTGCCACCAGAATGCAGTGTTGCCCTTTCTCTTGCCTAAGGATCTTGGTTCACCTATTCGTACCTTCAATAATACACAAAACACCAAACAGGATCAGATCCCTTTGCTTGGACTAATATTTACCTTCAGTATCTCCTGAGCTAAACATGTGACATTAATAGCTTTCCAAGCATCTAAACTAGGTATTCTCTTCTTCTTGATCAGTTATTTGTTGTGAAGCTGGATGCAAATTTATCTTTCAGGTAAAAAAAAAAAAAAAAAACTGCTGACCACCGAGTCAGATAATACTTATGATCTTTTGAGTATTTACCTACTCTTTGAATTACATAATTCAAAATAGTTCTTTCTTTAGGAAAAATTTGAACCCAGTATTAAAATATCTAGTTTAGAAAGGAAATCAAATTGAAAGTAATAAACCACAATTTTTGTGAAGCATAGTTCAATAAAAATTAGCAGCTTTCATAAGTTCCAACAACACATTGTGTAATGAATTTTATTAAAATTAAAAAAAAATTTACTTTTTTGTAGTGGAAAATGAAAATCATTGTGATTTTGTAAAGTTACGTGAAATGTTAATCAGAACTAATATGGAAGACATGAGGGAACAGACCCATACTCGTCACTATGAATTGTATAGGAGGATGCGCTTAGAGCAGATGGGTTTTTCTGATATTGGAGCAGACAATAAACCTGTAAGCTTTCAAGAAACTTATGAGCAGAAAAGACAGGAACATCTGCAGGTATGATTTAAAAAAAAAAAAAATTCATGAAAAATAATAATGTAGCTTGTTTCATTGAATTTAATAAATTCACTGAAACAAGCATTGGATACATTTAATAAATTAACTGTTGATAATTCCTATTTTATTTTAGTGCTTCTGTTCAGTTTAAAAAAAAATGTGGGGCATCGAAGTTAATTAATTTAAATACATTCAATAAGTTTGCTAGATCAGTTCATTAATAAATTCTGTGATAGACTACATCAGATGTTAATTACTCCTCTCTCAGAAATGTTTGAAAAACGAATCTTTAAGAACCCCCTTCCCTCCCCCCCCTTTTTTTTTTTTATAACTAAATGGGTTCTTATGTGTTTGGTGTTTCACATGCTAAACCCAAGTTTTCAGGCATTCAAATAGCTGACTGATGGATGACTTATTCTAATACTTGGATATTAGAATGTTGTCATTCTAATATCCAAGTGTGTGTGAGAGAATTGAAGTAAGAATTCAATACAATCAGTCCCCAACTCACAACATACATGGGAGGGGGGGGGGGAGTTCCAGTAAACACCTAGAGCAAAAACGATATTAAAGCAACTGATATAACCACAAGAGCATACTAGTAGCAGAGTTATGAAGATAACTTACGTTATAAATTAAAGATGCCAAGAAATTAGTCAGCATGGTTGGCCGAGTGGTTAGCATATCTGCTCTCAGGCCAAAAGGTCACTGGTTCAAATCCTGCTGTGGGCATGGATGTTTGTGATTGTCTATGAAAATACTAGTGGTGGTGGGCGGTAGATGGCATTGGTGTAGTGGCTCATTGTAGTTGGTGGATTGAGTGGAGACGGAAAGTTGTAGAGTAGGTGTCCTCCCTTGATGAGTCTTTGGACTCCCCAGAGGCATCACATAATAATAATAAATTATATTCTTGGTTTCATCCTCTGTCCAAGCATAAGCAAACAAAAGTTTGCATGTGAAGTAATTTCATGAATGGGCTACTTGTATATAGAGGCTAATGACTTCACATCAATTGCCTTAGTATCCCAAAATGCAATGCACATATCCTTATGGACATGTATAATGCTATGTGTTATGGGAAGGTCTCATCAGTGGGAGCTAGGTCTGGATCCCACTGATGAGATCTCAATAAAGGTCAAAGCCAGTCTGGGTAGTGGCCTTTTCCATAATGTATAGCATTATACATGTCCATAAGGATATGTGCATTGCATTTTGGGATACTAAGGCAATTGATGTGAAGTCATTAGTTTCTATATACAAGTAGCCCAGTAAGAAATTACTTCACGTGCAAACTTTGTTTGCTGCTTACACTTGGATAGAGGCTGAAACCAAGAATATAATTTCTTGGCATCTTTAATTTATGGTATAACTAAGTGAAAAAAAACTTTCAGCATCTCTCTTCCAGAGTATTTTAGTAATAAGGTGTGACACTTTTTGACTACTTGTATATGGAAATATGACTTATGAATTATTTCAATCTTTATCACTTCTGGGTCTGGCTCCCACTGATGAGACCTCAATAAAGATCAAAACCAGTCTGGATAGTGGCCCTTCCCATAATGCATAGCATTATACATATCCATAAGGATATGTTTAGTCCAACCACAGACCCCTTAACACTTCTGCGCATGACAGAAGGTGTTCTGATAATAGGGTAATCAATGCGTTTCATGAGATGAGTTTGTTTATTAAGCTTTTCTTTTCTTTTATGAACGTTCCAGTTTTTAAAGTGGTAACTATTTTGCTTGTACAACAGTTGGAAAATTTTACATATGGTGATTTTGCATGTCGATAATGAATTCTTACATTGCTTTATTCCTTTCTCCCCTTGAACATGAATTGATGCTTCTTGGCATTCTGTCAGCTATGGTTCTCGCGACTGTGGGCAGACTATACTTTGCATTATGGGATACTAAGGAAATTGATGTGAAGTCATTAGCCTCTATATATAAGTAGCTCAGTCGTGAAATAACTGATGGGCTGGCAATTTGGGATTTAGCCGACCAAATTATATTCTTATTGGTTAAACCAAAATAAAAAATGATGGTACAACATGACAAAATTTCATGCCGGCTGGGGTGTCACCCGGTTGAACAAGCCCCCCCCCCCCCCCCGTTGTTTTCGCCAGGGAACCAGGCCGAACAGCGAAAAGTCAGCTACTGGAAAAAATCTGAAAACACACCACAACTCAACATCACCAGAGATAAAGATCAGTACTATCAACATAAGAAGCTTGAATGGCAAAGAAATGGAGCTAGCTGAGGAATTAGATAAGTACCAGATCGACATAATAGGGGTGACTGAAACAAAAAAGACAAAAACTGGTGAGATCTTTTTGAGCAATAAATACAAAATGTTATATTCAGGTACTGACAATCAAGGAAAAGGAGTAGCCATAGTATTCAACACAAATACGAGGCTAATCTTCTTGAATGGCAGTCAGTCTCAAGTAGAGTAATGTGGGCAAATATGAGAATGGGGAACTGGACAATGAGACTTATTTGTGCCTATGGTCCCACAGAAGGTTCTACTAAGGTAGAAGTGGAGAAATTTTTTGAGGCTCTAGAAAAAGCAACTGACACAATGAAAAAGGAAAAGTTGGTCCTTGTTGGGGATCTAAATAGCAGAGTGGGAAATGATTGCGAGATATACAAAAATATTTTGGGAAAATTTGGAGAAAAGAGCAAAGCTAATGATAATGGCAAATATTTGTTGGATTTCTGCTCAGGACATGGACTGGTTATTACTAACACCATGTTCCAACATAAAAATGTGCACAAATTCACATGGAGAGAAGAGGCAAGGAAAACGAAAAGTCTCATTGACTATGTTTAAGTTACAAGTTATATGTCGTCGAATTGAAGCCTTTGGCTCTTCATATATTTAGTAACTCATTGACTATGTTATTGTTGATAGTGATGTTTTCTCCCTGGTGCTGGACACCAGAGTGTACAGAGGATTTGAAATTGGAAGTGATCACTATTTAGTCTTGAGCAGGATAAAATTGAATTTCATATTGAAAAGAATAACATGTAAGAAAGTTTTTAAGCGAATAAAAGTTGAGCAGCTCTCAGATGTGAACTGTAGACTAAAATACACAACGTTTATTGAAAAAAAAAATGAAAGAGTTTGAGAGCGGGAATCAAACCTTGGAGATTCAGTGGCAAGCCTTGAAGAAAGCTCTGATTGATTCAGCTAGAGAGGCATGTGGTGAAGTTGTCTGCAAGGACAGAAAAATTAGAACTCCATGGTGGACACAGGAAGTTAAAGAGGCAATGAAGGAAAAGAAGAAAGCATATCAAAAGTTCCTGGCAAATAAGTCAGCTTGTGCTGTTAGAGAATATAGAGACAAATGCAAGAATGCTAAACACTATGTAAAACTAGCTAACCAAAAGTCATGGGAGGACTTTGGGAAGAATATAGAAAATAAATATCAAGAAGGTGGTAAGATATTCTGGAGATTGTTGAAGAAGCTCAGAAATGGAGGAAAGAGTACTATAAAAGGAGTTAGAGATGATAAAGGTGACATGAAAACTGGAGAAAAATATGTCCTTGATGTATGGAGTAATTGTTTCGAAAAATTGTTAAAAGAAACGAGCATTGATGACAGCACAGTGGTAAAAAACACTGACCAGACATGCAGTCAGGAATACATATCCATACTTGAAGTAGAAAAAGCCATCAAAAGCCTGAAATGTGGAAAGGCAGCAGGAGTAGATGATGGCTGTTTCTACTTTAGCATACTTGAGCATTTCGATCAGAAATGCTCAAGTGTGGAAGTATAAAAGTTAGTGGCTGCACTGCATAGGTCAGAAAGCCTGGACAGACAGATGAATTCCAGATGATTGGAGTAGAGCTCTCATAGTACCCATATATAAAAAGGAAAATAAAACTGAATGTGAGAATTAGAGGTATTTCTCTACTGAGTGTTCCTGGTAACATTTATGCAAGTATACTTGAGAAACGGTTGAGAAGAATTGTGGAAGAGAAGCTTTGTGAAGAACAAGCTGGATTCAGTCCAAATAGAAACTGTCAGGATCAGATTTTCACTTTACGACAGATAGTTGAGAAATCATGAGAATATAACAAAGATCAGTATTTAAGTTGTGTAGATCTGGAAAAAGCATATAACAAGGTGCCAAGAGAGAAGCTATTCAATACGCTACAGTTATATGGTGTCAATGGGGCATTATATCAAGCAATATTTAGTCTTTATTTGAGTTGTAAGTTCAGCAGTTAGAATTGAAAGAAGTACAGGAAGGTGGTGTAATGTTAAATCTGGTGTCAGACAAGGATGTACATTATCCCCTCTGTTATTCATTATCTACATGGATCACATTATGAAGGAAAGTGGTATTAAACATGATATCAGTATTGGAGATGTTAATGTCAGCTCTTTGCTTTATGCGGATGATGTTATACTTCTAAATAAATCTGCTACAAGTTTGCAAGATTCCCCGACTAAATTGAATAACTGTTGTAATAGATATGGTATGAAGGTCAGCATTAAAAAGACGAGGACAATGAAAATAGGTAGAATTATTGAAAATGTCAACTGCATTGTGAAAGGGGAACCTGTGGAACAAGTAAAATATTTCAGCTACTTAGGCACGATTTTTAGTGAAGATGGTAAATTAAATATGGAAATAGACAACAGAATCGACAAAGCTGGTATGGTAGGAAGTCAATTGAATAAATTCATATGGAATAAAAGAGAAATTAGTCGGAACACTAAATTAGCTATATACAAGACAGTGGTCAAACCAGTTTTAACTTATGGATCTGAGAGCTGGGTCAGAAGTAAAACACTTGACCAAAGACTAGAGTCCACAGATATGAGAGTCCTGAGAAAAATTAGAGCCGTGAACAGACGGCATTAATGGCAATATCATATTAAAAATGATGATATTAGGAAAGAACTTGACATTGTCAGCATCCAGGAATGCTTTAGCAGAGCTAATCTCAGGTGGTGTGGTCACTTAAACAGAATGGGAGAGGAAAGATTAGTAAAACAAGTGTTCTCTGTGAAGTTGGCAACAAAACGACCCAGAGGAATACCAAGGTATAGGTGGATTGATACAGTAAAAAGTGCCTTAGACGATAGAAATATAAGATCTGATAATGTTGGAGTCTTGACAAGTAACAGACTGAGTTGGAGGAAAATTGTAGATTGGAAGTTAGTAATGATGTAATTTTTCATGTAGTAGTGTCATATGCTGTACACCCCTTGAGGGTGTGTGTGTGTGTGTGTATGTATCAGGAATTTGATGATGATATATATTCTTTGCAGTATAAGACGCACGAATTATGCATCAAATTTTTCGTGTAAATATTATTATTATTATCTCTAACTTCATCCCTTT
This sequence comes from Typopeltis vanoorti, assembly GCF_054136105.1. Lineage (NCBI taxonomy): Eukaryota > Metazoa > Arthropoda > Arachnida > Uropygi > Thelyphonidae > Typopeltis > Typopeltis vanoorti. The sequence goes on from NC_143554.1 coordinate 93,667,038, forward strand.
CTCATCTATACATCCATCCTTTTGTATGAATATGAATGCAAATGCCTTTGGGAAGTTTTTCTTTGGGCATTGTTTTTTAAAAATTAAAGGTGGCAATTTTGTTCCATCTGCACAGCACAACAAAACAACAGTATAGTGGGTTTTTTGTGACCAGAAGTTTTAAGAATATTTTTTTTATCCTTGGAGTCAACATTCTTGTTAGAGGACACATCAAAAGTCAGAGGGTACTTCATCCATGTTAGTTAGTTCAAAATTAAAAGAGAAAATTCAAAATTGTCTTGTTTTCTAGCATTTTTGATGAATCTGTTTGTATCATTATGTATCATTATGTTCATACAATTTTTTATCTAGGCAGAGGCCCAAAGTGCTGCCCTATTGCCATTCTTTTTTGCTTACTCAGTCACTATTTAAACTTGGTTGTATAGCTGTGTCTGTACTTCATAGAATCCATGTGTTATTAAAAAAATTAAATATGATAATCTATTGATTACTAGTTTAAATGCATGCTGGTTATTGCTACTAGTTGATGGTTATTCATGATTTATTATTATTATTTTTTTTTTTACATCATTAGAGAGTGCCAATAGGACTCTAGATCTTTTGTCCATTGCAATTGTATTGTTTCATTTACTCACTGTCGCATGTACAAGTGTGTTATTCTCTGATGCTGATTTGAAATTCAGCGAAATATACGCAGTTAATAAAATATCTTTTGATAAAATTGTTTAGTGTTTTTAATACCATTAAAAATTAAGTCATAAACTATTCAAACTGATCACATCGACAAGCGATGATGCACCGTAAGATGCACTGGTTTATAAGATGCATTCGGCTTATGGGACACATCCTAATTTTCATATAAATTTTATGTACAAAAATGTGCATCGTATAAGGTGAAAAATATGGTGTTTGTTTATCTGACTACAGGTAGGATCAGATATGAGATGTCTCAAAATATGACATACTTTTCTATCATATTGTCCTTTCTTGAACAGCAGCCTTTCCCTTCTCAGCTTTAGTAATAATTAAATTGTTGTTATTCTTAAAGGACTTCAGTGCTTTAAATTCAGAAAAAGAAAGATTAAAACATGGAGGCTTATCACTGAAACAATTTTGCACATTCGAAATGAATCCTATTTGCTGTTTTAAGAGATAAGGAATGATGACATCTATCTATGCAATGAAAAAAAATTCTTATTAGGAGCAATGCCAAAGCATGTCCTTTTGATAAAGAAGAGCTTATCTGTGTAACAGACATGAGTACTGGTTCTAAAGTGACTTACAAGTGAATCAGATTTATGCTTTAAATTATCATGAGTATAATTTTTAAAAAAAACACATTGATAAGAAGATGAAATGAGAAGAATAATGCTAAAAATTTCAGCCACTATTACAGATTCTGTAGCAATCTTGACAGAATTGATTTCCCTGTTTAAGAGGGGGGCTCGAGATTTTTTAGCTTTGTAATGATCAGTTAAAAGTATCTACTAGTCTTTAATTAAATCTGATGGACTTTAGGAGTCCTATGAATTTATTTTATTTAACAACAAGTAGGAATAACTTGAGCCATCTTGCATTTTAGAAATATAAAATTCTGTTAAGGCATTTAGCCTTTTTAGTAAAAGTTTGCATATCTAGCACATTGTTAGAATTAAACTCTCCATAAAGTCTAGTGATTTGTTTCCCTAATGGAATACCATGAATTGGCATGGTTATGCTAATTCATGGTATAACATGAAAACAATTTTTAGTTTTTCAGAAGAATTGTACAGGCCATTATATCCACATTGAATCTCACCACCATCTTAGTCAAAAAAAAAAAAAAAAAGCTGGAACTATTAAGATTTTATTACATCATACTCATTCTTTAGGTTCTTCAGATGAATTTTTACAGAAAGAATTAAAACATATTAAATCCACATTTTATCAAATAGTGTTAAGGATTTTTTCATCAAAAAAGCTTCTAACATTCATACTATATCTGCCTCTTCCAATACAGAAGAAATAACTTGCTTTTATATTTCTTATGTGCAAAGCATTTCTGAATGTATGGCGAAAGTTTGAAAAACCACTGAATATTTTTGTTACCTTTCTTCCCATCAGAAAAATCTCCACATTTCTTGCTTCTCCTAAGGACAAGTTTTCGCCTTCCAGGTTTTTCAAGGCATCTACCAAATTCCTTGCTCTTGTGGATTATCTTATTTTAGACAAACAGGAAGATGTGCTTTTATTTGTCTAGAAAAACAAAATTCTTATATTAAATACCATGAGCCTGAACAGTCTGGACTTACAGAGCATGTTATTAATAACAAACATAGTTCATTGGACTGATGTCTTCACAACTTGTGCAATGTGGCCCCTGAATTTCAGGTCCTTGTCCTCCACCACCTCTCCCAGATCTCTCATCTCCCCTACTTCCTTTAAAGTTTCACTGCCAAGTGTATACTTTGCATCCTATTGTTGCTTACCAAATCTCAAAATCTTACACTTTGCAAGATTGAACTGACATTTCCACTTATCTGCTCATTCATGCAATCTATTCAAGTCCTACTGTAAAGCCATAGCATCTGCTTGACTCTGCATTACTCTCCCCAATTTTGCATCATCTTCAATAGCTGCATATCACTAGTTAAACCTATCCCAAAATCATTAACATACAAATTGAACAACAATGGTCCCTGACCCATGCTGCACACCACTTCCTCTCTTGGGATACTGCCTTATATACAAGTTTCTCATACCTATCTGACAGCCAGTCACCAATCCAACTCAGAAGTCTGTTATTCAATCCCATCTGCTTCAATTTATTTAACAGCTTGTCATGTGGCAGTCTATCAAAAGCTTGCGCAAAATCCAAATACACCACTGTTTATTCATCTCCCCTGTGCAAGGTATTTGTCACCTATAGTGCAAAAGTTAGTATAACATGATCTCCCTTTAACAAACCCATGCCGATAACCACAAAGAATACTGCTGTTATCAACCCATTTCTGTCGTTCACAAGAACTCCAGATATACAGATTGGCCTATAATTTGAAGAGACAGTTATCACCTCCTTTATGCAGGAACAATTTTACTTTCTTTCTTTGAACCTGTGTTGTCGTAAGACTTATTAACAGGCATGCCAATGTTACTGCCAATTCCCTGAGGATTCACTGTGTGGTGATATGTCAATGAATTCTTTTGCCTTATTGACATCAAGGTTATTTATTTCCTCAAATACCTCCTACTCACTCACAATTAAGCCATCCTCTCCTATGATTTCTACACCTAAGTTCCTGCACCCTGTCACGATGAAACACCCTTATAAATTGATCACTGAATACTTCAAGAATGTCTTCTGCAGCAGTTAACCATTCTACCATTTTCATCTTCATCTATTAACATCATCTTACCATAATCATTCTTCCTTCTACTTGCTACATATCTAAAGAAGTCTCTAGGTTTTTTTTGCCCGATTTTCCAATTCCTGCTCATGCTGCACTTTTGTTTTCCTTACTGAATCACTCTCCTGGCTTGTTCTTTATACTCTTCACGTAACTGATAATTACCATTATGCTGTACTGTCTCCAAAGTACCTTCTTCCAGATTTCATGTTTAAGCCTCTCATTCATCCATTTTACTCCTACCTTATTCTGCTTTTTGGCCTTCGAATGCATTCACACATTGATGCTGTTATGTATTTCTTTGTCAGTTCCCAAGCAGCATTTATTTCCTTATTGCTCAACTCCTCATTTCATGCTATAGCTCCAACCTGTCTCAAGTTGTTCAACAAGATTATAAGCTTGTCATAATCACCAACCTTATAATCCCATATATATCCTTTCCTCACAGAAGTCTGCAGAAGGCTAGCCACAACCCAGATTCAGGATCAGAATTAGAAAAAAACTCAACTCACAGTTTTTCTACACTGCTGCAAAAGCATTAACAGAGTTGTTCTGCTACCAACAGATGTACGAAGAAACTTAAAAAAAAAAAAAAAATTAAGTGAAAAATTTATTTTCATATCGCATTTCTTTGTATTAAGGTAATTTATTGCAGAAATGCATTAACAAATTGAACCATATAGCTTATAAAAAAAAGTTAATTTAATTGAGCTTGCAAACTTTTTTTGTAAACACATTTCCAAGAAGTCATTATGTTCATAATAATTGGATTTTGTCAGTATTCAGTAATTTTTTAGTTTGTCTAGTATGCAAATAAGCTTATAATTTTTGATTATAGGATGGTTTTATACCTTAGCAGCTGAGTTTACTTATGCTTTTTTAATGGGAAGGGATTTTTCTTTCACCACTCAGAACAATATTAACACACAAAAGAGCTCTTCATCTACTATAGAATCTTCTCAACAGACTGTGGGTGAAAGCTGCATTTTTTGTAGATGAAGAGGATTCACTGTTGAAGAGATGTTAAAATTATTTTTTTTCTCATGTGATGATATAGTAATGTGAATCAGACCTCTAGTAATGAATCAGAAATAGACCATCTTTTTATCAAAAAAAAAAAAAAAAACAAGAGTCATATTTTGAATAAATGTTCATTAAGTCCTGGGGGAAAAAAAAAAGAGATAAACACAATGCCATGGTTCTGTTGCAAGTCAAGAAATAAGTAACATGATAGATGATTGTATTTCTAGTGTTTAAAAAGCATGGGGCAAAACTATCTGATTTCAAGTTACTGGCGTAGTTGGCCAAATGGTTAGCTTATTCCAACCTGCAGCCCAGTGGTTGGAATCCCATTGTGGGCATGGATGTGTGTGTGATTATCCTGTGGTAGTAGATGAATTTCATCACCTGGTGTAAGACTGCTACCCTGCTTATTTGAAGGCTTGAAGTGGCTTAAAAAGTTCTATATTTGGTCTCTAGATCAGGTAAAAAAAAATTTCCAAACCATTAAAATTACAACTTTTCATGGTTTGGAGTTACATGAGAGTGAGGTCATTTGAAATCTTGTAGCATATGCAAAAGAAATTATTTCTTTATATAAGGACATTAATATATATATATATATATATGACTACTACTATTAACTCGGGGTTGGGATATGTTCATTTTTAATATTAACTGACTTAAAACCCGAGAATTATAACAAAATGAGATTTATTTGAAAACGCAATATGTTTCGTCTAGATCGACTTCATCAGGCGTTAAGAACATAGAAAGATATTAAAAGACACTGAAAATAACATTGAGACACTCTAAAGCTATACAATTATAAAGTTATAATATTCGACTGTGAATTACAGTTATTATGAACTTGAGCTATAGTCCGTGTTAAAGTTCTATTGTTGTACACTTGTGCGTGTGTGGAACCACGCGATCTCCAGTATCTGATAGTAGAGCTGAAAGAGTCAGGCAAATTATAGCTGAGATTATTGTTCATATGAAGCGGGTCCAAGGTGATTTCTTTTGACTCCACAATGCGGCGTTCCACCTCATCACGGCAAATGTGTAGGTTTGAAGTTGATGTCCAATTTATCTCATGTTGGCGGCTTTCGTTGTTCATGTTTATTGAAAACAGGACATGGCCCGACAGAGCAGTTGCTCTGGTTCTCTTATAAGCAATATCTCTCTGGTGCTCCTCGAGACGTAGTAGGATAGATTTCTCCGTTTGCCCATAGTAAGGCTTTCCGCACTCACATGTGACCTTGTATACACCTGGGAATTGTAGAAGGTTGTGAGATTGTTTATAGTTGTTGAAACATGATCTTATTTTTGGCAGAGTCGAGAAGCACGTTTGTATGTTAAACTTCTTTAGGATTCTACTCAGCTTTTTGGATAGTGTGCTGATATATGGCAAGACGATATGACCTTTGGAGTCATCCTGTGTCTCTACGTTGCTACATTGACGGTGGGATAATTGGTTGTTAATACTTTTTAAAGAGTAGCCATTGTTTTTAAAGGTCCATTTAAGATGTTGTAGTTCTTTTTTTAGTTCTTCTTCATCTGACAGTACAGATCTTGCACGATTCGCAAGAATTGATATAATATCCAACTTTTGCACTGGATGGTGATGTGAGGACGCATGCAAATATCTGTCCGTGTGTGCTGGCTTTCTAAATATAGAGACTTTTATTGATTCAGGCATCTTGATGAGTTTAACATCTAGGAAACAGATGGAACTATTTTCTTCAATCTCCATGGTCAATTTTATATCCTGATGGAGGTTGTTTAAGTGGTTGAGAAACCTGTGAAGATTCTCAATACCATGCTCCCATATGAGGAAAATATCGTCCACATATCTAAGCCAAATTCTTGGTTTTAAACTAAAAGAGAAGATTGCCTTTTGTTTAAAATCCTCAAAAAAAATATTGGCTAATACAGGAGAGAGGGGGGGCTTCCCATAGCTAATCCTTTGACCTGTTTATATAGTTTACCTTCGAATTCAAAATAGCCAGAGTTTACACAGTGAGATAGCAGAGAGAACATTTTATTTGAAATCTTGTTCTTTAAAATATGGAGAACGTCCTGTGTCGGAATGTTGGTAAAGAGTGCTACCACATCAAAGCTCACCATGATGTCAGAAGATTTTAGTTTTAAGTCCTTTATTTTATATAGAAAATAGTTCCATCTGTTTCCTAGATCTTAAACTCACCAAGACGCCTGAATCAATAAAAGTCTCTATATTTAGAAAGCCAACACACACGGACAGATATTTGCATGCGTCCTCACATCACCATCCAGCGCAAAAGTTGGGTATTATATCAACTCTTGCGAATCGTGCAAGATCTGTACTGTCAGATGAAGAACTAAAAAAAGAACTATAACATCTTAAATGGACCTTTAAAAACAATGGCTACTCTTTAAAAAGTATTAACAACCAATTATCCCACCGTCAATGTGCAACGTAGAGACACAGGATGACTCCAAAGGTCATATCGTCTTGCCATGTATCAGCACACTATCCAAAAAGCTGAGTAGAATCCTAAAGAAGTTTAACATACAAACGTGCTTCTCGACTCTGCCAAAAATAAGATCACATTTCAACAACTATAAACAATCTCACAACCTTCTACAATTCCCAGGTGTATACAAGGTCACATGTGAGTGCGGAAAGCCTTACTATGGGAAAACGGAAAAATCTATCCTACTACGTCTCGAGGAACACCAGAGAGATATTGCTTATAAGAGAACCAGAGCAACTGCTCTGTCGGGCCATGTCCTGTTTTCAATAAACATGAACAACGAAAGCCGCCAACATGAGATAAATTGGACATCAACTTCAAACCTACACATTTGCCGTGATGAGGTGGAACGCTGCATTGTGGAGTCAAAAGAAATCACCTTGGACCCGCTTCATATGAACAATAATCTCAGCTATAATTTGCCTGACTCTTTCAGCTCTACTATCAGATACTGGAGATCGCGTGGTTCCACACACGCACAAGTGTACAACAATAGAACTTTAACACGGACTATAGCTCAAGTTCATAATAACTGTAATTCACAGTCGAATATTATAACTTTATAATTGTATAGCTTTAGAGTGTCTCAATGTTATTTTCAGTGTCTTTTAATATCTTTCTATGTTCTTAACGCCTGATGAAGTCAATCTCGACGAAACATGTTGCGTTTTCAAATAAATCTCATTTTGTTATAATTCTCGGGTTTTAAGTCAGTTAATATTAAAAATAAATATATATATATATATATATATATATATATATATATATATAAATAAATACAGGTTACAGAATTAGGCATACAAGAAATGGCACATGATTCAGAGAAGTAAAATATAATGGTGAATTGGTTAATTTTATGTTTCTGTAGTGCAATATTATTTGTTGACTGAGTAATTGTATTGGTTTAAGTAATGAAGTTGCATGTATTTTGTTTTGCTAGTAACTGCAAAAGTGTTACTAGACCCAGCAGCACCAATTGGTTATTCATTTCATAATAAGCCTTATGAATAGCTAAAGTAACACCAGATTGATACTGCCTTCTTTTAACATGCCTAATATAGCAGCTTTGTTCAGTAATTAGACAACTTCCACTGAAGTTGTAAAAGTCAATACAAACTTGATTATATGTTTAAATATGCATTTATTATTAATTATATGAAAATATTCTTTGTTACAGGAGCTGCAAAGAAAAGAAGAAGAAATGAGACAGATGTTTGTAGTGCGTGTCAAAGAGAAAGAGACAGAGTTAAAAGAAGCAGAGAAGGAGGTAACTATGGTCTCTTTATTACAGCCTGCTTAGGACTCTTATATGGTTTAATAGCAATTTCCCTAAACCTCCATCCTTGGATGCTCCATTTGAATAATTTGATTCTTAGGAGCATGTTACTTGCTAAGTATCCTCCTGCTAAATAATGATTAGGCATATGCAGAGGCTACAGGGGCGTTGCATATGCTTGTACACTGGCAAGAACTCGCACAGTGTACAAGCATATGGCACCGCCCCTGTAGCCTATGCATATGCCTAATCACTATTTAACACTGTTAGAGGTTTGGGTGAAATCTAATGAACATTGTGCTTTTATAATATTTCAACTCTTAATATATTAAATTACACCGAACATTTTTGTTTTAAAATGACTGTAGGTAAATGATTTATTTTAAGTATGCCAAGTTCCCTTGAACTTGAAATTGCCATTATTACCATATGCCATCAATTGGTATTCAGGAATCAGAATTGCATGTTGACACTAACTGCATTTGATGTAAAAAAATAGCATATATTTATCTAAATTGTTTACAATTTAAGAATCCTCTTCTTATAGCTGACATCACTGATTTCTTTAAGAGTTAACAAACATGAGTAAGCATACTGCATTTCCAGTTTCCTTAGCCATGTTTATTATTGACAGCATTCAAGTTTGGAAAGAAATCCAAATGTGAATACAGAAAGCAAGTCTTAAAATAGCTTGTTGCAATTCCATTGGGTTGTATGTATATTTTTTACAAGATTCTGTTATTTAACAAAAGAATTGGCAGTATCATTTAAAATGTTGTGGAAAGAACTTTTCTTTATAAGTATGAATTTGTGGAACAACATAAATGCCTTCTTTAATTTTTGCTTCACTTATTCAAGCTAGGAAATCAGCTTGCAGCAGTGCCATATCATAAGAATTGAGGCCAGAGATGTTGGAAGTGCATGGGAAGTGGTCAGGGGTGTTTGAGGAGAGCAGTGTTGGACTGTATGCCCAGAGCAGGAAGATAAATTGAGTACGAGTTGGATGGATGAACCACATCATTAAGCAGGATTTGTGGAAAGGAAAACGTTGTGGAGAGAATGTGGAGAAAAAAATGGAGTGACAGTATCTCTGTGACCAGTACAAGGCAGAGGCAAGAGGGATGACATGTATGGTAAGGAGGATCAGAGCAAATTATGAGTAGGTCAAAAAAAATCCTGGGGAGTTTGCTACATAGCAAGTAAGGGTAAGAATGACTGTGGAAGGGATGACTTTAAAAAGTGCTGATGGCAGGTGGCAGAATCAAATGAAATAGTTGTTACTGAGCGATTATTTTGCAAGTGTGTATCATTCAGGTTGTATTACATTTGCTTTTGCACCTGCTTGCCAGATGTGACATTTGACTGATAAGAGAGAGAGAGAGAGAAGGGTTGATAAATTTGGCAGAACCTTAATGTGTATTTTGCTGTGGGATTAGATAGTATGCCAGCCTGTGTTTTACTAGAATATCAAACCGAGCTGTTCAATTTGTGCCTCACTTTTGAAAATGTGCCAACAGAGAAGGAAGACAAAGTGGTTCCACTTGCATGTGGGGGAGGGGATGAACTCCAGGATATAAGTGGCAGGTTATGAGCTAGTTGGTATCTCAGGACTGATGGTTAGAATATTGGAGAAGTTGATATAAAAAAATAAAAAAAAAGGCAAAATTCAAGACTGAACAGACAGGAATGTGATGCCTTATAGGAGACAACATGGTGTTGTGAAGTGATGGTTTTGCCTTGGTAATTTTGCTTACTATTTTATAATAGTGACAGTTGAGTTTAATAGGAGAAATGGCTACTCGCTGATACTGATGGATCATATAAGAACATTTGACAGGATTCCGCTTGGAACTCTGTTGCATAAATTGGAGCAAATGGGAATGAATGTAATGCTGGTGATTTGGATTAGAGGATGGATAGATATCAGTGTTTATAGGGAAGTTGAGTCTATGAGAAGGCCAGCGACTAATGGTGTGCTTCAAGACTCATTACTTGGTCCTCTGCTGTTTAATTTGGACATCAGTGATTAAAGGAAATGATTTGAGGGGAAATGTTTAGTTATTTGCTGCTGATGCAGAGCTGGGAAGGAGTGATAGTTAGTTAATGAAGATGATGTGGCTGGCAATCCTGCAGAATGACTCGGATATACTGGCAATATGGGGGTGAAGATAAAGGCTGCCGGTTTAACATGCCAAAGTTTAAGGTAATACAATTCTTTGGGAAGAAGAGATAAGCTGTGTACTATATTTGATGGAATTAAACTTTTGGAAAATGAGACCATGTTCCGAAGGTGGTCAAACAGCACATAACATTACGTGGTTGTTGAAAAACACACTGACAAGCAGAGATGGTAGAGGTTATTGTTTCGCTTTATAGGTCTTTAATAAGGCCATATCTGGACAACTGCACATGAATCTAGTTACCTGTATTCATGGGGATGAGGTGGTGGTGAAGATTCAGAGGTGAGTGAAGATGATTGTGAGAAGTCTCTGGAATGCTCCCTGACAATAGATTGAAGGTCTCTGGTGGACTACAAAATCTAGTTGATAGGCAAAAAAGAGGGCTATGATAGAGACATACAAGTTATTGAAGGGATTTTATAGCATTGACATATCACTGAAGACTTCAGTACAAGGCAGGCGTGGAGAGAAAACAAGTAGTCACTCCTGAGAATTGTATAAGAGTGTGGTTAGCATTAGCAAGGGTGTTAAGATGAGATTTTTTTGCTTGGAGGATAGTGAAATGGGTGAATGAGGAAAGTGAATGGCAATTCATTCATTATTTTTATTTACACTTTTAATAAAAAAATAATTTCATCAAAGTTTGTTTGAAGTTAAGCACTCGTGTGGCAAATTCTTCTGGATCTAAAATGCTTTTCACTCCTGATACAAACTATCAAGCTCACTTATAACTCATACTATCCTACTCACACATAAACAGCATCAACATTTCATGAAGCCTAGCTGTATGCCCATTAGAAGTGCCATCACTCAGGTCAAGTGCTTTATTCAGTGAACCTCCATAAGGCATTTGCTAGGGTGATTATAAATGCCTTATGGAGTTCACTGAATAAAGCACTTGTTAGGATGACTCATTTTTGACCTCTTTGCTCTCATTCTAGGATGCGAATAATTTTTTATAAAGGCTTTTCAGCTGAAGGCAGGTTAGTCCGTCACTTGTTGAAGATGCAGGATTTTTTTAATCCTGCACAGCAGGCAAACTGGCTGATGGAATACACAAAGCATAATATATTGGCCTCATATCCTTGATTGCTTTGGCCATAATGTCAGTTAAACCAAACTAGTCCACCTATATTACCTGAATTCATGTTTAAAAAGTCATCATATGGATAGCATATACAACTTGAATAAGGGATGTTTATTTACTTTATAGAAATACAGACTTCAAACTCAGCCTTGTATGTACACTGGTTTCCATAAATTAAGGAACAAACAGAAAAATCACAACTCAGAAAACTGTATGATGAACATTTATGCATTTTGATGAAAAAGCAGTACGATATGAGTTGCATAAGAAACGTCCACAAAAATTGTAAAGGAATAGTTTAATTCAGTAACAAATAGGTACGTGAAGACGATGGTCCAAAACAATAGGTCAAAATGAGATTGTCAGTGTCTCAATAAGGAATGTGGTCACTCTGACAGCAAGCAATGCAACACTCATGATAATGTTTCATACTGTTTATAGTGGTGTCAAGGAGCTCAGTTTATATATAATATTAAGGTTTCAGGAAGGAGGATGAGAGCATCCCATATTCTCTTCTTGAAAATACAGGTCCACGAGCTTTGTTCAACGAGGATGAGCATTATCATCTTACATGATGTCTTCTTATTGTACCCCCACATTCAGACAAACATTGGTATCCTAGAACTTGTCTCTATAAGTTGCAGCATTCGTGATTCTGCTTGGTAGCACACACAGGTCGGTGCATCCACCCACTGGGATCCAAAATCATCACTCTACCTTTACCATATGTCTATTTTTGTCTATAGACAAGCCCTGATTCGAGAGTGATACAAGACTTGCTATGATCTGCAGAGGACAAAGGACATATTATCATCATTCTAATATCTGTTAAAGGGACATTTATGGTGGAGGCAATGTGTTGGTTTGGGTAGGTATCTTATTTGGTTGGTATATACTGATCTGTATGTTTCCTGGCAGAGCCATGAATGCTACAACTTAGAGACGAGGTCCTGGTCCCTATGTTCATCCATATGGAAGTGCATAGGAAGACATTTATCCTACAAGACAAGGCTTGTCCTCATCAAGTGAAGCTCGTGGACCTATATTTTCAAGAAGAGACTATTGTATGTATGGACTGGCCAGCTAGGTCTCCTGACCTTAATCCTATTAAGCATATCTGGGATGTCTTTAGGTAGTATCACTGCTCTCAACCATCTTTCTCTAAGACCTTGAGGGAATTTAGAGAGCTTATTATTTCATTGGGCTTACTTATTGCAGTTCTACCATTGAAACCCATGTTGTGAGCCTTGGTTCCGAATGATTTTGTGCAGATTCGTGTTTTAGTCAGCGCCAGAAACTCTACGTTCAACATGTTGGCCAGTGAATAATGGTTTTTACATGTTATCCTTTGTAGCATCCTACAGTCATGTTCGATGAGTGTGGTTGGTCGTCCACTGCAGGTAGCACTTGCAGTTGACTCTCTACACTTCCATCTCAGTATGGTATCACTGATTGTTGACCTGGGACTGGCTCAGTTTGCTGAACAGATAGGCCTGCAACATGGCATCCTATTACAACGCCTCTTTCAAACTCCATTAGTTTCCTTCTCACAGCCATTTCACCCAGTCATAGTTGCACCGACTTGGGAGCATCATATTCCTCCAATTTATACTGGCTAAAAACATGACTAGTTGCATGGCACGATGCACCTTGTCCATTAAGGGGTGTCTGTTGACTTCTTTCCAAACTGTGTATATATTGATCAGATTATTAAAATGTGGAAAATAACAATAAAACAAGGTTTCCAGTAACCAGAACTGTTATTATTATTATTATTAATACAATGCTGTATGCAGATGATCAGATTATATTACAAGACCATGAAGATGATCTTCAAAAATTGGTTTATGAATTAAACAAAATAATCTAACAATAGAATTTCAGAATTTCACAAAAGAAAAAAAGTCATGGCATTTAAAGGTTGAGATTATGTTAGATCAAAAATAGTCATAGAAAATAAAATGATACAACAGGTGATACGGTTTAATTATTTAGGCTGCATAATAACATTATCTAGGATATTAATGGCCATTCTAAAAGATAGACATTGATGAAAAAATAAATTACTGAAAATCTGAGGAACAGCGAATTAAAAAAAAAAAAAAATTTTTTTTTAAAAGACAAGAAACGACTCATTTAAAAAAGTAATGGCCATTCTCTCACTATTATATGGTTCAGAAATATGGACTGTTAAAAAGAAAGATGAAAGTAAAATACAAGCTGCAGAAATGAAATTTTTAAGAGCAGTTAAAGGATTCTCAAAATTGGACCACATAAGAAACAGACACCTGGAGAGAGCTAGATATTTACAATGAAAATATCAAGGAATATAGAGCAGAATGGAAAGATATTGGATACCAAAAGAAGTGGATAAATATGGTCTGAAAGGAAGGGGGAGAGAGCGAGAGATAGAGACCAACTGTAAGATGGAAAGACCACTGAAGCTGCAACAGGCAAATGCCTAATTCTGGAGGAGGAGAAAAATAATAGAATCGGCATACCTCAGTCATACAACACATTAAGTTCTAGCCCACCATCATATAGCAAATCACTGCCTGTTTTTTTTTTTTTTTTTACTTGTAAATGCATGTGATGGTTTAATAATATTTTTACTCAGTCATAAATGACATAAAAAATCCTTTATTTACAACAGATATGCAGATGAAAAATTAGAATAATTTTTGCAAAGAAAGTTATTCTGAATAGCTTGGATTAAGGAAACATTCCAGCCAGTTTGGTCATCTACACCAGGGCTGTCCAAAACACAGCCCATGGTGCAATTTTGTGCAGCCCGCCAGTGGGTTTTGATTTTCACCAGCAAAAAAATACAATAACAATTTAAACGGAATGCGTATTACATATTTTAATTCTATCACTAATTGATAATCTTGATGTTGGTAATTTTATTTGGTGTCTTTATATCACTTATACCCACGTGATTTTCAAATATTAAATATGTCAAAGAAGTGTTATGTCCTAATCTTCTTATTATATATCTATATGTTGTATAGTATACCTCTCCTTGGATGTCACGTGGTACTATTGAGAACACGAAGGAATTGCCTCAAGGTCAAGCCAATTCCTAGGTGACAAAGCTTGAAATTTGCCTCTCTTAAACTTCTGGGAAAATTTTTTTTTTATTACTGCGCCACCCAGAACCCTTAGATTAAGAAAAGAGTTTCCCAATCAAGAAGTGAACTTGCAGATGTACCCACTATTGACCTTTGCAGTCATGACCTTAACTATCGTTTATTCCCTACTGCTCAGATTCGAATAATTTATGAGTGGTGCATCGGATTCTTAGACACAGGCAATCAAATTAAATTAAAAATAGCAAAAGGTTTATTCATCATATTTGTTGTCATACAGTGTAAAGAATAATCAATCATTACTATTAGAATGTTAAATAAAATAACTTACATTTTACAAATTTGAAAGCACACCCAAACTCAACATCACCAGAGTTAAAGATCGGTACTGTCAACATAAGCAGCCTGAATGGCAAAGAAATGGAGCTAACTGAGGAATTAGATAAGTACCAGATTAACATAATAGGGGTGACTGAAACAAAAAAAGAAAAACTGGTGAGATCTTTCTGAGCAACAAATACAAAATGTTATATTCAGGAAATGACAAGGAAAAGATGAAGTAGCAGAATGGGGAATTGGACAATGAGACTTATTTGTGCCTATGGTCAAACAGAAGGTTCTACTAAGGTAAAACTGGAGGAATTTTTTGATGCTTTAGAAAAAGCAACTGACACAATGAAAAAGTAAAAGTTGGTCCTTGTTGGGGATCTAAATAGCAGAGTAGGAAATGATTGTCAGACATACAAAAATATTTTGGGAAAATTTGGAGAAAAGAGCAAAGCTAATAATAACAGCAAATACCTGTTGGATTTCTGATCAGGACATGGACTTCTTATTACTAACACCATGTTCCAACATAAAAATGTGCACAAATTCACATGAAGAGAAGAAGCAAGGAATAAGAAAAGTCTCATTGACTATGTTATTGTTGATAGTGATGTTTTCTCCCTGGTGCAGAACACTAGGTGTACAGAGGATTTGAAATTGGAAGTGATCACTATTTAATCTTGAGCAGGATAAAATTGAATTTCATATTGAAAAGAATGACATGTAAGAAAGTCTTAAAGCGAATAAAAGTTGAGCAGCTCTCAGATGTGAACTGTAGACTAAAATGCACAAAGATTATTGAAGGAAAAATGAACGAGTTTGAGAGCAGGAATCCAACCTTGGATATTTAGTGGCAAGCCTTAAAGAAAACTTGATTGATTCAGCCAGAGAGGCATGATTGTGAAGGAAAAGAAGAAAGCATATCAAAAGTTCCTGGCAAATAAGTCAGCTTCTGCTTTTAGAGAATACAGAGACAAATGTAATTAAGCGAAACACTGTGTAAAACTAGCTAAATAAAAGTCATGGGAGGACTTTGGCAAGAACATAGAAAATAAATATCAAGAAGATGGTAAGATATTTTGGAGGTTGTTGAAGAAGCTTAGAAATTTTATCCTGCAGTAAAAGGTGTTAGAGATGATAAAGGTGACATGAAAACAGGAGAAAAAGATATCCTTGAAGTATGGAGTAATTACTTCAAAAAATTGCTAAATGAAACAAGCAGTGATAGCACAGTGGTAAAAAAAAAAAAAACAGGCATACAGTCAGGAATATATATCCATACTTCAAGTAGAAAAAGCCATCAAAGGCTTGAAATGTGGAAAGGCAGCAGGAGTAGATGATATTCGACCAGAAATGCTGAAGTATGGTGGTATAAAAGTCTTACAGTGGCTGCACTGCATAGTTCAGAAAGCCTGCACATAGGGACGAATTCCTGATGATTGGAGTAGAGCTCTAATAGTACCCATATATAAAAATGGAAATAAAACTGAATGTGAGAATTACAGAGGTATTTCCTTACTTGAGTGTTCCTGGCAAGATCTATGCAGGTATACTTGAGAAATGGTTGAGAAGAATTGTAGAAGAAAAGCTTGGTGAAGAACAAGCTGGATTCAGGCCAAATAGAGACCGCCAGGATCAGATCTTCACTTTACGACAAATAGTTGAGAAAGCATGGGAATATAACAAAGATCTGTATTTAAGTTTTGTCGATTTGGAAAAGGCATATGACAAGGTGCCAAGAGAGAATCTATTCAATACGCTACAGTTATATGGAGTCAATGGGACATTATATCAAGCAATACTTAGTCTTTATTTGAGTTGTAAGTCAGCAGTTAGAATTGAAGGAAGTACAGGAATGTGGTTTAATGTTAAATCTGGTGTGAGACAAGGATGTACATTATCCCTCTGTTATTCATTATCTATATGGATCACATTATGAAGGAAAGTGGTATTAAAATGATATCAAAATTGGAGATGTTAATGTCTGCTGTTTGCTTTATGCGGACGATGTTATACTTCTAAATAAATCCGCTACAAGTTTGCAAGATTCCCTGACTAAATTGAATAACTGCTGTAATAGATATGGTCAGCATAAAAAAGACAATGAAAATAGGTAGAATTGTTGAAAATGTTCAGCTACTTAGACAAAATTTTTAGTGAAGACGGTAAATTAAATATGGAAATAGACAACAGAATCAACAAAGCTGGTATGGTAGGAAGTCGACTGAGTAAATTTATATGGAATAAGAGAGAAATTAGCCAAAATACTAAATTGGCTGTATACAAGACAGCATTCAAGCCAATTTTAACTTATGGATCTGAGAGCTGGGTCAGAAGTAAAACACTTGACCAAAGACTAGAGACAGCGGATATGAGAGTGCTGAGAAAGATTAGAGGCATGAACAGATGGCATCAATGGCAATATCATATTAATAATTGAGGCTATTAGGAAAGAACTTGACATTCAGCATTCAGGAATGCTTTAGCAGAGCTAATCTCAGGTGGTATGATCACTTAAACAGAATGGGCGAGGAAAGATTAGCAAAACAAGTGTTCTCTGCCAGGTTGGCAGGAAAACGACCCAGAGGAAGACCAAGATATAGGTGGATTGATACGGTACAAAGTGCCTTAGACGATAGAAATATAAGATCTGATAATGTTGGAGTCTTGGCAAGTAATAGACTGATTTGGAGTAAAATTGTAGATAGGAAGTTAGCAGTGATGTTCATGTAGTACTATCATATCCTGTATCACATCCCTTGAGTGTATATGTTAGGAATTTGATGATGACATGCATTTTAAATAAATATGAATATCATAGAAACATTTCTCTAAAAGAATCATAATCTAGCATTCTTAGATCATAAAACAAAAATGAAACTTTAGACTTTGACTAAATTACTCAAATAAAGACACTTCAATACGTCTTAAGACATGATTATCAAAGCACTGTCAAGGGGGGGATGGGGTCCTAACTCTTTTATACGAACCCCTACCTGTACTCTCTGTAACCTAAGTTGTTCACCCGTCACGCTTTTATTTGTACACGTGGGTCTTGCTTCCGTAGTGTCTTCTCCGAATAGATTAGGTCTTTATGTGCCGTATACGTACGAGACTGCTTGGGGCAACTTCTTAATCCAATAGTTTGTCCTTGTGTTCTCACTTTGTTATATGCAATTTATACAGCAATTCATTGTGTATCAATCTTAACAAGTAATATAAAATTTACCAAACTTCACTATCAAATATACAATCTAGTAGAAATTCTTTTACACTGAAATATACACAATTTTACTTCTTAATCACCGTGTCCTATATTTGCCAAGATATATATAATATATATACTAGGATGCAAGCAATTTAACATCAGAATTTAACAAGTTAAACTCTTTCAGGGTTTATCTTGTTAAATTGTGATTGAATAAATTCGTAATGAATTTTATTCATTCAAAATTCAACAGAAGTGTTCTTATACTGTTTTGTTCTAACGTTGTGTCACTGCCGCTCACTAAATTACTATATACACATTGAATGTGGCCCTCAGATAAATCTTTTTTTTTTTTTTTTTTTTTTTAATATGGCCCTCGGATTATCTAAGGTTGGACAGCCCTGATCTGTACCATTAAAAGTTTTTTTATTTTGGCAATAAGATTGCCATATTTACTTATAGCTGTAGTATTAAGTAGTGTAGCACTCTCCTTCACTTAAAATTTTCTCTTTTTTTAAACAATTGTAACAGCAGTAGTGTTAGGTAAGTTTAGCCTGTGACCTCTCTCTCTGTGTTTAATACATAGTTGTCACAAAATTTAATAATTTTAATCTTAGTATATAATGTAATAGGTTCATGCATCTCTGTTTCACTAGAGCAATAGTACTCTTGCTTGGAATTTTGAAAATGGCTAACTGTTGCTTTGCTTAAAATATTTGTCAAGATTTCTCCTAAATCTGCCTTTGAGCTCATGCAAGTAAGCAAAATACATAATTCAGATATAATAATCCTGTGCCAGTTTTTTTTATTTTTTTTATTATGTAACATATCCAGGGAGTGCAAAGACTCATTGAGGGAGGGCACCTACTCTACAGCTCTGTCTCCACCGACCACCACCACCACCACTATTATTTTCACAGACAATCGCAAGCATCCATGGCGGGATTCAAACCCTCAGCCTTTTGGCTGGAGACCAGATATACTAACCACTCGGCCAACCAAGCTGGATTTGAGTGATGGAGACTGAAGGTTGTAGGGTGGGTGCCCTAGTTTACCCAACAAATAATGTATTATTTTTATGAATTATAAGATTAATATTCTAAAAGGATATTAATTTATAATGGCATATTTACTATTTCAGCTTCATTCCAAATTTGATTCTCTGAAAAAACAGCATGCTGAAGAAAAGAAGAAGCTAGAAGAGGAGAAGAAAAAATTAGAGGAAGAAGTCAATCAGTTCAATAAAAGGAAAGCTGCCCTTCAACAAGTACAAACTCAGCAACCACCATTCCAGTCACACACTTTAACTTTGGGCAAGAGCAAAAAGAAATAATCACCTAGTCAAATATTTACAAAACATTGCATTTTTATATCATATGTACCATGCTTTAACAAATTGTTTTATGTAGTCAGTGCATGTTTGTGCAAATTTTTTGTGGATAGTCATTAAGTACATCAGCTTGTCATATTTATCTCCTTTTGTAATAAAGGAAATGCTTAATTGCGGCTATTTTGAAAGTACTTTGTTCATTTCCATCAGATTTTTTTATTTGTAAACCATAAGTACAAAGTATTAAAAAATCATTGACGTTTTTTCATATCATTACTACAGTCAATGCTCACTATAGTGAGCCCATAGGGACCAAAAAGTGTTACAGTGGGAGGATTGCTATTGCAAATTTCCTTTAATGTTGGTGCTATGGGACATAGTATTTTCAATAATGAGTGCATTTGCTGTATTACTAATACTATCTGTGTAGTGAGAGTTGACTGTAATTATATTGACTTAGCATCCATTTTACTATTCAGATGATTAAAGAAAAATGAATTTTTGTTTAATACATACAAAACATAACTTTGTATTTTAAGATACATGTATAATTTTCATATCTAATAGTCCCTTCATGCCTTTTATAGATTATTTATCATGAAATAAATTTAATTTAGACATTGTTGCTCTGAATATTTATATTGTTTAGATCAGTCTGCAGAAAGAGACATTACAATTTATCTTAAGGAGCATCCAGATGCTTTTTAAGTTGTTCAGAACACACAGCACATGAAATGTAATTATATTTACACACACACACACACACACACACACATATATATATATTCTTTATCTTTTAAAAATGGGTGCCAACATATATAATCAATCTAGGTAATTCATGTATAGTGTGCATATTATGGAATTAATTACATTGAAACTCTTAATATAAGAAAGGCTTAAGTAAAAACAAGAGGAAGAAAAAGAATATTAAATTATTAAGTTACACCTTAAAATACTTGAATACTTAAATGTTATATCTTAAAATAATCCTTACTCTATTAATTAGATATAGGCTAATTATCATTAGTGTATATCTCGATTTTTTACATAGTATCCCCCCTTTTCATCACTTGCATTTACTGTTGCTCTTTCCCAATTTACAACTCAGCAAACAACTCAATATTTCCTGTCAGATCATTTTCTATATCATTGACATACAAATTAAACAACAGAGGATCAATTCATTTGCTCCAATTTATGCAGTAGAGTTCTATGTGGAATCTTGTCAAATGCTTTTACAATGTCTAGTAATTAAAGATACCAAGAAATTATATACTTGGTTTAATCCATTATCCAAGCATAAGCAAAACAAAGTTTGTGCCTGAAGTATCTTTTAGGACTGGTGCAAATCGTGGCAAAGGTGGTATAAGTTCTCATCACTTGCCTTAGTATCCCATAATGCAAAGCACATCTCCTTGCGGACATGTATAATGCAGGCATTAAGGGAAGGATCACTACCCAGACTGGTTTCGACCTTTATTGAGGTGCTGTCTAAGTAAAGACCTCTCAATAAATTAGACGGTCCCCCCAGACCACTCCTTACGAGTGACCAAAGGACCGTCCAACTCAGCGTTGGTTCCGCTCAGTGACAGGCTCACCCCACCACCAAGTAGAGCCATAATCTCAGTGGTGGCCTCACTCAGAGACATGCAAAAACCTACCCCCAGGCAGAGCCTCTCACATCTCAGCGAAAGCAGCCAGTTTCTATGCAAAAGCACATCAGTGGGAGCCAGACCCAGAAGTGGTGATACTGAGATGGAAGTGACGGAGAAGTCATATTTCCATATACCAGTTGCCAAAGGGTGTTACACCTTATTAAAAAATACTCTGGATTAGAAATAAATGGTTGAAAGTTTTTTGCTTGGCTATATCATAAATTAAAGATACCAAGAAATTATATACTTAATTTAATCCATTATCCAAGTGTAAGCAAAACAAAGTTTGCACCTGAAGTATCTTTCAAGACTGGGACAATTCGTGGCAAAGGTGGTATAAGTTCTCATCACTTCCTCAGTATGTGGATAATGGATTAAACCAAGTATATAATTTCTTGGTATCTTTAATTTATTATATAACCAAGTGAAAAACTTTCAACAATTATTTATCTCTAATCCAGAGTATTTTTAATAATAAGGTGTAACACCCTTTGGCAACTGGTATAAGGAAATATGACTTCTCCATCACTTCCACCTCAGTATCACCACTTCTGGGTCTGGCTCCCACTGATGAGACCAATAAAGGTCGAAACCGGTCTGGGTAGTGACCCTTCCCATAATGCATAACATTATACATGTCCGCAAGCAGATGTGCTTTGCATTACGGGATACTTGCCTCAGTATACCACCTTGCCATGAGTTGCCACAATCCTGAAAGATACTTCAAGTGCAAACTTTGATTTGCTTACACTTGGATAATGGATTAAACCAAGTATATAATTTCTTGGTATCTTTAATTTAATTTATAATATAACCAAGTGAAAAACTCAACAGCAGAGTATAGTAATATCACTGAGTAGCCGTTAATTTATCCAACTCCATTGTCACTTGATTATAAAAGAAAAAAAAAAGTAAGCAAATTACTAAGACAAGACCTTACCCTTCACAAAACCATCTTGCCGCTTATAGAGTATCATATTTCTATCCATCCAGTCTTGAACTGTCATTCACCAATTTCTCCAATAGCTTAATCACCACTCCTGAGATGCTGATTGGCCTAATTTGCTACATCTGTCTTGGAGCCTTATTCATTAGGACTATTTTGTCCTCCTCCTACTCCATAGGCACCTTCTTACTACTGAGGCTTAAATTAAACAGCTTGGTCAAATGGAACTGATAATTTCCTTGCACATTCTCCTAATACGTGGGCCGAATCACATGGCTGTGATCGGTATTTAGGTTCTGCAATATTTTAAGGACCTCCATTTCTTCAGCTTCTATTCATTGCAATGCCAGATATAACATTGATATGGCAATGCACCTAGATAATACACCCTTGCAAAATGCTCACTCAGTAATTCAGATATTTGATTCAGTTCTGTTACCTTCCTAACATCAGCACTTTTTAAAGTCATTCTTCCATTTACTTGCCACGTGATCACCTTTTTCTTTATCCCTCCACAACTTCTTTGTGTGCAACTCCTGCTTAATGAAGCTATTAATTCATATCACTTGTACCCGATTTTTTGTCACGCTCTCCTCAAGAACCTTGTATCAATGAATCAATATACAAAATCCAATCATTATTTTCACGCTTTTGCTCCTTTCTCTCTCTCTCTCCCCCCCCTTGTCTTTTGCTTCTATATCATATCATTCACCAGGTGGTTCTCCAACCACTCAATCTCTCATTTTCTTCTGCAAAGAACTCCACATAAGTGTGCTATCCTTTCCATTACCATCTGGTCATCTCTGAAATGTCATGTCTTTGTCCACCAGATCCCTCATCTTCTTCACATCCTCTAAGATCTCCCTGCCAATTGCATTCTTGGCATTCCATCTATGCATCTCGAATTTAAAATCTTTTACTTCACAACATTGAAACTAGCAGACCCACTTATTTTCCTATTTGGCCCATGTCTGGCATAACATCCTGCTCTACTCCTCACAGTTCTCAACATTGCATCATCATCTGCAAACAACTGCATATCACTATTAAAACCTTTCCAATATCTTTAAAATCCAAGATAAGCAGCAACAGCCCAAAAAAAACTATTGACGTATACACCGCTAATGACTGTTGTTTTCTGGGATACTGGTCTGTATACATCTCATCTCTCAGACAACCAATCGCTAATCCAGCATGCTAATCAGATATCCAATTTAATTAAGCTTGTCATATTCACATCCAGTTTAGTAAATTTCTCATATCCCTCCTGTTTGTTCATCACAGCCTCATCTCCTGTTCCTAATGCACGTATATCTGATGTAGCATTCATGAGGATGAAGTACTTTTATACTGAGACGTATCTTCCAGATAGTTCCTGAATAGGACCAAAGATCAGAAGACTTGGGTGGTTACTCCATATATATATATATGATAGTCTCTTCTTTAGCTACGCTTGATAATGACAAGCATTGTTCTGTAAGATAATTGTCTTCCCTATCACACACACACATATAGACAAACGTAGAGGTCCACAACCTTCTCTCTCTCTCTATATATATATATATATATATATATATATATTGCAACTAGGAAGCACATAGAGGTCGGTGCATTCACACAACAAGATGCCTCCCCAAATCATCACACAACCTCCACTGCTTCTCTCAGTATCATGGCATGTCCAGTATTGCTTTGTACAGGAAATTTGGAATTCTGTGTAAACAATACTAACCCCATTGGTCTTGGAACCTGGCCCATTTCACACATTCTCTCTTGTGGAGTTTGGATAGTGGCATGCAGACCACCTGTGTGAAGCCTGTGCACAGTGGAAGCAGACATGGATATTCCTGTAGTTAATGTGAGGTTAGATCATAGCAGATTTAATAAGGTAACACTCCTCTTTTGGTAACCAGATATTTACAGATATCAGCCACCCACTGCAATTGTGCCTTGTGGCCTTTGCTGTATCTCTGGGATGTTTGTGACTGTTGGCATTGGTTCCATAATCTGTGAACAACAGAACAACTTGCATGCCACCAGCTGGCTACCACTGCCTGATTTCAGCCAGCTTTGATGATGGATTGCTATTTGAATTCATTGGTTGAATGATGTCTTGAAGCTAAATCCAAGAATTTTGCTATCACAAAATGTCATTTTCACTCCAGATATGAAATATAAACCATTCCAAAATGCCTGGTTTTATGTCATGGCATATTTGCATATATACTGCTGACAGCATCATCTATTTGTATATGATAACTAGATTCATTACTTTTTTACATAATGAACCCAAATTTGATTCCCCCCCCCCCCTTTTCCTCCAAGCTATTCAGCTTTTCTTTGTTATTAAAGGATTTTAAATTATTTTGATTAGAACCACCTACTTACTAACTTCATAATGGTGGGGGGAAAATGTACCATTGAAGTGAAATTTTAAATAAGAAATTGATTTGAATGATTTTAAATATTTCTTAGATCACGTCAAATGAAAAAATCTGTCAATTCCTACAAGTATTCAAAAAACTAAAAGATAGTAGTACTGAAGCTGAAAGAGTTTGTTTAATGAACATAACAGATGCTAAGTGGTGATTTTTTGGTGCCAAAAGATGCTTTTTTGAAAGTATTTAGCAATAATTAGATCATTCTTTCTGCATTATTATAAGTGTTTTTTTTTGTTTAATTGTATGTTGTGTTGTATCTCAAAAATAATGCACTGCACATATGCAAAATGTATGCACCACTTCGCAGAGCGAGACATTCATGGAAAGAGAACGAAAGTGCAGAGCGGCTTTGTCTTAAGTGTTTCGACAGCATATGACAGAAGTATGAGAAGAGTAAGAATGATAGCATTGAGTTGAAAGACAAAATGCATAAGAATGTGATTATTGAGATTGACTTGAAAGCTGTATCAGTGACTGCAAGAATGAAACGGTGGAAAACGAAGAGAATGACTAGATGGTAATGGAAAATATTGTGTGCTTAGGTGGAGTTCTTCACAGAGTAAAAGGCAAAACTGGTCGGTTGGAGAATATCGTTAAGAAAAACCGCTTCCGAAGCATAAGGTAATTTCACATGAAATGGAAAGAACTAGGTATAAACGAGTCTAAATCTACGACGTTGAGACGACTTCACAAATTGAATTTTAAATCATGTGTGCCTAAGATGAAGCCGCTTATGACTTCCAAGCAAAAGCAGCTAGAGTGCAATGGTGTAAGCAAAGACTGTTGTGGGGCCAAGACTGGAAAAAGTTACTTTTTAGCGATGAAAGTATGTTTTGTGTCCCACGTTATCAAGAGAAGCATTTGATAAAGAATGCATGAAATGTTTGGTGAATGCAACTTCTGTCATGATATGGGCTTGTATAACTGCAGAGGGCACAGGCAGTCTGTGTATTGTGTACAAAAGAGTCAATTCCAAAGTGTACCAAGAATTTCCTGAGCACTTTGTTACCGGCATCGGAGGATTTATGTGATAGTGATTTTATTTTTCATTCAGATTCGGCTTCTTGTCACACTTCCAAGACCACTACTAGATGGTTCTCAAAGAAAGGCAAATCGATGTAATTCCTTGGCTGAAAAACTCACCAGATTTAAACCCTATTGAGAATTTGTGGAGAATTATAAAGAAACGTCTTCAAGAAGTTTCCCCAAGAAAAAAATGAACTTGTTTCTAGTCTGCAGACCACATGAGCATGTTTTGATTAAAAAAAAAAGACTGAACCACTAGTAAATATGCCCACCCGTTTACGAACGGTCATAAAAGCTAAGCGGGGATGCAACAAAGTACTAATTATCACATTGTTTCCTTTGAATGTAATGTTTGTGCATTTATTTTCTCATTATTCTAATTTTGTGAATGTTTTCAAATAACAGTTTTCTTATAATTTGTTACATTTTTATGTGTTTACATGGTTATATAATCCACAAAGTACATAGATTTAGATGCTAATTCATATTTGGTAATAATTATTTTCTATGCAATAAATTTGCAAATCATTCAACACATTTTCTTTGATTATTTTAATTTTTCTATTCGAGGTGTAAAAATGAACTGAGGATTTATTAATTTATTGGCGTTCAGCTAACTGCCTCAATACTAAATTCTGCAAGATGGGAAAATGTATTTTGGTCAGCCTCGTCAATTTTCCATATAGGAGTCAATGTAGGAAGAGCATGGTTCCTGTGAGGATATATGCAAAACATAGGAAAATGATTGCTGCCATATTTAGCTTTATGAAAGCAATCATTTCCACGTAATTGTTAATTTTGGTTTTCTTTTCAATGATACCGTTTATAAACAGAAGTTTGGCTTAGCTATGGGCAATCATTTATCCCCCATACTGTAAATTTATACTTGGAAGAAAACATTTGAAGAAAAGCTATCACTTCATTCCCATTAAAGTCTAGGTTATGGTGGATATATATGATATTTTCTTAATCTGGAGTTATGGACCTGATTCCTTAAAAGAGTTCCTAAACCATCAAGTCAACACCCAAAAATACAATTTATTTTGGAATTAGAAGTTGATGGCTCTCTCCCGTTCCTAGATGTCAAACTCACTCGTGTATCCGAAAAATTGAAGATCTCCATTTATATAGAAAACCCACTCACACCAATAGATAGCTTCATGCATAATCTCATTATCTGCCTCTGGCATCTCTACATTAAGTAAACGTGCTCGCTCCCTCCTCTGTGAAGAAGAGGATATCAACAAAGAATTAAACTAGTTTCTTTGTAGGTATTCTAAACAGATAGAAAGTTACAATTTAATCCACCTCCTTGCCATATTGAAGATAGGAATGATGTAAAAGGCTATACTGTATATATCTTTACTGTATATCAGCTCTGTTTCTCCTAAGTTAGCTGAAGTTCTCAAGAAATTTACATTCCAGACTTCTTTCGCTTTGTCTAAATTCCTTTCCTTACTTAATATACACCTAAACGAAAGCATAACAGATTAAAAAATCTCAGCGTTTACTGTCTTTGGTGCAACTGCAACATGCCGTATTTTGGTCAGACTAAAGAAGCACACTAAGTAGGTCTTTAATTCTACTGATCCTAATGATAAAAATTCTATCACTCATCTGGAACAAATCAGAGAACATCTTTAGATGCTAAGACGAACTTGACAGAATTGTGGAATCAAAGAAAATCGTTTTCAATCCATTACATCTGAACACTAACCTCAGTATTATCTTTGTCACTGCGCTGTGCTGTCCACCTTCGGCGTTTACAGGATCATGATCGCATGCACGTGCCTAATACTGTGATATCTGGAACGCTTTCAAATGTTAGTAATATGTGACAACTTTATTTTTATCTGTCGGCTTCTAGTCGTTTAATCTCTTTCAAATACAGGATATACCATAAATTTGTAAATATTTCAGTATCAGTAATTCATAAAAATCGGGAAGACTGGAATATTAGAGTGCGATTTGCACGAAAGTGAATCGCAAGTAGGCGTGGGTTTTTTTTTTTTTTTTTTTTTTTTTTTTTTTTTTTTTTTTTTTGGCAGAGAATAAATTTACTTCGAATTTTCACCAATAGAGGGTACGGCACCATATGCTCCAATTGTTAGATATATGCAAATGAGTCAGAGTTCACTGCTGGCAGCACGTAATGAACGCGTGCTATTCCAGTTGTTGGTGTGAAGAGAAATGTTTTTGTGAAAAGAAAGGTTTGTTGCTGTGATGCTGACGTTGGTGATTAATGCATTGTTAGTGAAGTTGTTTTACTTAAGAGGGGAATCGGCAGCGGAAGGTTTCGAAAGCAGAAAAGAATGAAGAAAGGTCGAAGTCCTATCACTCATGCCCGACTAGTCGTTTTGAGGCGTTTTAATACGACGTTTTGAGGAACTGGAAGTTCGCCAGACTGCGATTATCCGCCAGATAACACTGGCAGATCGGTGTTATCCAAAGCCCGTACCAGCGATATGGTATCGCAAATGAATGCCGTAGCATCAGAATCAACGAGTGGTGTAAGTAGTCATGCCCCCCCCACACACACACAAGGGTAGGGCTGACAGGGCTCTTAGCCTGGGGGCCCGTCTTGTTGGGTCGGCCAGTTAAGTGAGACTAACAAAAGACAAAAAGAAACTTTATAAAATAAGAATGAATATGTGCTGAGAGGGACTACTATATTTTGCAATCGTTTTCAACCCATTATCCATCTTTTCAGACTTATGGTTACGCTTCTGAACTTCCCATTCGAAAGGATTTACTATAGTTTTCGTTCGTCCGTCTCGTTTTCTGTGCATGCCGTCGTTTCAATGCCGACGCTTTCCCCGATGTTACCAGCACACTACCCTACCGGTGCGTATGCTACGGATGCTGAGAGAATTTTATTTTATTCATAAAAGAAAGCTTTATTTGATAGTTTTAGTTGGCTAAGTTGATCTCAAGAAACTGAAAATTTTCTACAAAATTCTTTATTTGAGAACAATTCGTCTTATTTGAATTAAATTCTTGCTAGTTAGTAATAAAAAGAAAATAAAAAGCTTTTTTAGTTATGATTTTTTTTTGTATGAAACAAACTTAATTTTTTTTCCCAGATCATACAAATTTGAGATATTAAAAATATTTAAATAAATTGCTCTCAAGCAAGCAAAGACGTTTTAGTTAAAATAAATAAAATCCCAATGTCTGATTCAAAGTACAAACATAAGTCTGGAGCTGAGAAGAGGAAACTTAAATATGAGAGAGAGAATCTAAAGTATCTCGAGATCGTCACTTCATAACCAAATTTTTAAAATCTGAAAATGAAAAGGACATAGTTCCCAGTACTGATCATAGTGAAGGTGGTGATAATGTTTGTGACATTGAAATCCAAACAGAATATCAGTGTCAAATCGAAACTCTTAAAGCAGTAGAAAGTCAAGCGACTGTTACATGTGAACCTCTTGTAACGGAAGAAACGGCCGCAAGTGAAAAACCTGCAGGTTTTTCACTTGCGAAAAAATGGAAGAATATGATACAGTTGATGCTTCAGTTGCAGATCCTGTTGAAAAATCTGATATAAAATATGACCCTAGTATTTGGCTTAGAGTAATCTCAAACAACATGTGGCAAGTGACAGTACGAACTATCAGCTTTCAAGAATTCCAAAAGATTTATAAGGAATTGCCATGAGATCTTAATGGTATGAAATTTCAAGATTTTTTGCTATATATACAAAAACGAAAGATGAAAGAACAAGAAAACATTTTCCAAGAGAATGGTTAACATTGTGTGTATCGAAAGAAAATCTTTATTGTCTACCATACCATGTCGTATTTTTTGCGACTCTAATAACAAAAACTTAAGCAGTTTAGCCCAAGAAGAATTTTCGCCTAGAAATAAGCATTGGAAAAAGTTGTATGGTATGTTGCCTCTTCACGAAAATAGTGCCGAACACAGAAAACAATATCTGGCTTGGAAATTCCTTTTGCAGTCATTGAAAGAACATGGAATCGATAAAGACTTACAACTACAAATTCAATATGAAACAAATAAGTGGAGGGCACTTCTGCAATGGATTGTAGATGTAACGTTATATTTTTTATCAACCAGGGGTTTAGCATTTCAAGGAGAGAACACGAAGATTGGAGATGTTCATAATGGGAATTTCTTAGGTATATTAGATATAGCAAAGAACGACTTAATCCCCTAGTAATTTTGTACATCGAAAACAATTTGGCTAAGCTTTTGTGTTATCATTTATACTAATTGATCCTAAACCCTGTAGAGCAATGTGTTGTCCTTAACCTGAGCGACAGGTAGGGGACCTGCCAAAAATCCTGACCTGGGGGCCCTGTAAGTAGTGCATGGGAAGCTCTAAGAATCACGGGCATAGCAAACACGTCGTTATTCTGCATCCTTCAGTGGGTTAAATTTGTATCCATACACGCTGCAATCTCATTACCAACTGTTACCAAGTGATACCACTAAGCAGGAGGAATTCGCAATGTGGGCTTTGACAAAAGTTGCAGAAGATCCACAATGGACATCTGGATAGACAAGGCGCACTGTTCATTGCATGGGACGCATAACTGCCGAATGTGAGTGCAGGACAATCTACACATACATGCCTATATATATATATAGAGGAGCTGTTGCATTCACCGTGGGTCCCCTATTTCTTTGAATAGCCATGTGCAACAAGGAGCTGGAAGACATGCTAAGTAAATGCACAGCACTACTTGCAAATGCTGCGCGAAAACGTGGTATCATGCTTGTGGGGAAAAAATGTACTTCACAGTCACATTCATGCAGGGCAATACCTCATAATGCATCTCCCTTGAAGCAGTTTTTCATCAGCACGAACATGTGTAATTGCAAATCCTCTCGGTCCCGGGACTTTACACCAATATATATATTTTTGATTGCAGGCTGTTTAAAGTCCTGAGCAGCACATCTTCCATAGCAGGTTTAAAAGTGACATTCGCTGCGAAATTGCTTGCATATCCACCCAGATAGGCTCCATGCCTCTGTAAATGGCGTTCTGACCAGCTTGCGACATGTAATTGCTAGTGCCAGCAGACACGCTGAACAATTACTGTAGTGATATGTTTTGGGTTTCCTGCATAAGAATAAGTTTTAATGCCATTCTGTCATCGCTACATCGGTGAAATTTTGAACTAAAACCTTTTCCATGGAAATCTCCCCCTCACCCGCGATTGACTTTCATGCAAATCGCACTCTAATATACCAAGTTTTACGAATTATTGAAATGTTTACAAATTTATGGGACACTGTACGTGTGTAATAATTTATATATAAATTTGTTATTTAAATGTTCGTTTGCAATATCAAAATAGTTTTAAACATAATTTTATGCTAATTTTTTCCATAAGAAGAATAAAGGTTTTTCTGCTTAGTATTTCGTATTACGTAAATGTTTGTTTGCAATATCAAAATAATTTTTAACAGAATTTTGTACTAATTTTTTCCATAAGAAGAATAAAGGTTTTTATTCTTAGTACTTCATTTATAAACCATATTTTTTTTTACTAACATCATGACCTGTGCATTAAGTGGTGAACATAGAAACTGCAAAATTTGGCTTGCAGTATGAAAAAGGTTGCTGATCCCTGGTCTACACAGTAGACACTAATATGCCCCCACTATTTTCTGTTGGCATCAATTAGCCCACACTGTGCAGGCTAAGAGCAACTACCATAATTCCCCCACCAACTCTGGTCTGAAAATTATAGAAATAAACAATTTATAAGTTTCAAATTGTGTGCCGTTCTGAGTAATGTGATGAAATCTTATGCCATGAATCATCCCTTTGTCCAGCGTATTCACTGTACCATATATACTACCCACAGGTTATATATACTACTCACTTAGTAGCCATCTTGGTTATCAGATCGACTATTGTGATATCACAGTGCTTGTGTTCAAGTGACCCTTATTTTAATTAATGGTCCCAAAATGTAAGAGCAATTCGGAATGTCAAAGAGAAGCTGTAAAGTGCGTCTTTTTAAGTGAAAAAGGTGCAAGTTCTCAACTTCATGAAATAATAAGGAAATAAGAGACAGTTTTCAAAGCACTACACAGTTTCATATTTTGACTAATTTAAGGTAAGCAAAAAATAAGATTTGAAAACAGGGTTAGAGATAAAATACTTGATCAAAGACTGGACACCACATACAAGAATTTATGATTAGGGGAATGAACAGATACCAGAATAATTAAAAAGAAGGATATTACAAAGAAACTTAACATCGTTTGCATTTAGGAATGTCTAGGTAGAGCTAATCTCAGTTGCCATGATCACTTTAACAGAGTGGGAGCGAAAAAGTTAGCAAAGGAAGTTTATTTTTGTCATTATGGCAAAAATCTGATCAAGATCTAGGCATATTGATAGTTAAGAAGCGTCTCAGAAGATTTGCCATTGGAATCCTGACAAATTTGGAGGAAAATTGATAAGTTAATGACAAAAATCTTTTCAAAAAGGCCTGTGTAGTTCATTGGAATTAGTGCTTGCCACATGAAGCAGAGAGACTTAAGTTCAAGCCTAGTCACTGACTGGAGGAACTTTATCTAACCATATCGTTGACCGGTTCCAGAGTTAGTCGATCTCTGGCATGAACGAGTTTTTTAGTCCCAAGAAAATTGACCACAGAACCCACATTATTTCAGACAGTACATATCCTGTTGGAAGTTTTCCACTTGGATAAAGGATTAAAGTAAATTTATTATAGTCTAACCAAGTGTAAGCAAACAAAGTTTGTGCCTTTAGTATCTTCAGGACTGAGGCAATTCGTGGCAAAGGAGGACCAAGCTCTCATCACTTCTTGTCTCAGTATCTCCCATAATGCAAAACACATCTCCTTGCGGACATATAAGGCTATGCATTAAGGGAAGGGCCACTACCCAGACAGGTTTTGAACTTTATTGAGGTCTCTTTAGTGGGAGCCAGACCCAGAAGTGGTGATACTAAGGCAGAAGAAATGGAGAGGTCATATTTACCTATACGAATTGCCAAAAGGTGTACCACTTTATTAGATTACTCTGGATTTAGAGAAAGATGTTGGAAGATTTATTATAGTCTAACCACTTGGATAGACTATAATAAATTTAGTTTAATCTTTTATCCAAATGTAAGCAAACAAAGTTTGCAAATTAAGTATCTTCAGGACTGAGGCAACTCCATTGCTTCTGCCTTAGTATCACCACTTTTGGGCTTGGCTCCCACTGACGAGACCTCAAAAAAGGTCAAAACCGGTCTGGGTCCCTTAATGCATAGCATTACATGTCCACAAGAAGATGTGCTTTGCGTTATGGGAGATACTGAGACAAGGAGTGATGAGAGCTTGGTCCACCATTACCACGAGTTGCCTCAGTCCTGAAGATACTTTAGGTGCAAACTTTGTTCCGTCCTCCATCAAAGCTTTCTGAACGATGCAGTGCAGCCACTGTAAGACTTTTATACCACCATACTTCAGCATTTCTGGTCGAATATCATCTACTCCTGCTGCCTTTCCACATCTCAAGCCTTTGATTGCTTTTTCTACTTCAAGTATGGATATGTATTCCTGACTGTATGCCTATTGAGTGTTTTTTACCGCTGTGATATCATTGCTTGTTTCATTTAGCAATTTTTCAAAGTAATTACTCCATACTTGAAGGATATCTTTTTCTTCCGTTATCATGTCATCTTTATCATCTCTAACTCCTTTTACAGCACTCTTTCCTCCATTTTATGCTTCTTCAACAACCTCCAGAATATCTTGCCACCTTCTTGATATTTATTTTTTATATTCTTACCAAAGTCCGCCCATGACTTTTGTTTAGCTAGTTTTACAGTGTTTAGCTTTGTTACATTTGTTTCTGTATTCTCTAAGAGCACAAACTGACTTATTTGCCAAGAACTTTTGATATGCTTTCTTCATTTCCTTCACTGCCTCTTTAACTTCCTGTGTCCACCATGGAGTTCTGATTTTTCTATCCTTGCTGACCTCACCACATGCCCCTCTTGCTGAATCAATCAGGGTTTTCTTCAAGGCTTGCCACTGAATCTCCAAAGTTTGGTTCCTGTTCCGAAACTCATTTTTTTCCCCAATAGTTTTTGTATATTTTAGTCTACAATTCACATCTGAGAGCTGCTCAACTAATTCGCTTTAAAACTTCCTTACATGTTATTCTTTTCAATATTAAATTCAATTTTATCCTGCTCAATACTAAATAGTGATCGCTTCCAATTTCAAATCTTCTTTACACTCTGGTGTCCTGCACGAGGGAGAAAACATCACTATCAACAATAACATAATCTCATCCCTATTATGTCTATCTGGTACTTATCTAATTCCTCAGCTAGCTCCATTTCTTTGCCATTCAGGCCTCTCATGTTGATAGTACTGATCTTTAACTCCAGTGATGTTGAGTTGGGGTGGACTTTCAGTTTCGTTCCAGTAGCTGACTTTTTGCTGTTCGCCCTGGCGAAAACAACACGGGCCCCCACCCCCTTGTTTAACCGGACGATGCCCCAGCCAGCATGAAATTTTGTCATGTTGTACCATCATTTTCTGTATTGGTTTAATCCAATAAGAATACAATTTGGGCGGCTAAATCCCAAATTGCCAGCCCATCCTTGTTCGTTTAGTATCCAGGCAGATACCCAACAGGGTGCACCACGAGAAGGTGAGGATTGGACATTAGGTCAGAAGCCCTGATCGGTTCTCTGCATTCCTTTAAAGGCTATGTGGAGGATTCCTCTCAGTTATACAGCTTTGACCCTTAAGCACCCGTGTTAGATTATTAAGAATTCATAATTTAACTGATTTTAAATTTTATTTTTTGTAATTGTGTAATTTATATAGTACGATATAATTAAAGAATAAGAAAATTTATATATATATATATATTTTATTATTTCCTGTGGTGAAATGACACCCCTCAAATTAGAGCACCCTTGTGCAGAGCACAATCTGCACAACCGCAGCCCTGTATAAAGGTCAGCAATAAAAAGACAATGAAAATAGGCAGAATCGTTGAAGATATCAACTGTGTTGTGAACGGAGAACCCGTGGAACAACTAAAACATTTCAGCTACTTGGGCCCAATTTTTAGTGAAGATGGTAAATTATATATGGAAATAGACAACAGAATCAACAAAGCTGATATGGTAGGAAGTCAATTGAATAAATTCATATGGAATAAGAGAGAAATTAGTCAGAACACTAAATGAGCTATATACAAGACAGTGTTCAAACCAGTTTTAACTTATGGATCTGAGAGCTGGGTCAGAAGTAAAACACTTGACCAAAGACTAGAGACTGCAGATATCAGAGTCCTGAGGGTATGGACAGATGGCACATCAATGGCAATATATTAAAAACGAGGATATTAGTAAAGAACTTGACATTGTCAGCATCCAGGAATGCATTAGCAGAGCTTCTCAGGTGCTATGGTCACTTAAACAGAATGGGCAAGGAAAGATTAGCAAAACAAGTGTTCTCTGCCAGGTTGGCAAGAAAACAACCCACAAGAAGAGAAGATCAAGATATAAGTGGATTAATACTGTACAAAGTGTCTTAGACGATAGAAATATAAGATCTGATAATGTTGGAGTCTTGATAAGTAACAGACGTATTTGGAGGATAATTATAAATAGGAAGTTAGTAATGATGTAGATTTTTCATGTAGTAGTGTACACACCCTGAGGGTACATGACAGAAATTTGATGATGGTTTTACAACTTATGTTTATAATATACTTTGGTAACTTTGAAAATTATGGAGACAACTACCGTGTTTGAATAAAAACTTTAGTTTAATATAACTAAGATCTACATTCGACGTTCCGACCTTTATCTCAAGGTCATCTTCTGGAGCATACAACTATACACAGGCAACAAGCTATACTACAATCAAACTGGTTTGTTAAAGACACTGACCAACCGCTACAACAATTGTTGGTCTGACCTCTGGTGGGAAAAAAAATAAAAATAAAAAATTATACATCAACACTAGAGTCCTATTATTAGTGTTGTCTGCTATATACATATATTAACATAATTCCAGCCAGTTGGTATGGAATGGTTTCTAATACTAGCTGAGGACTGGCTAGAGTCCTGATTTATGCTTGATATTACATCTTAGGTAGGCTGAATGTGTGCCATCCAGATCCTTGGAATTTTCATGCCATATTTGTTGTTGATATTTGGGTGGTTTATCAGGATTCCTTAAATTTCCTTTCATACCAGGGTTTTGTGCAGTGTAAAGAGCAGGTGCTTTTCCAGTTGATTTGGTGTGAGGTGTTGAGTGCATGGTCTGAGAGGCCTGCTTCACCATAATGGTTATATTTAATGTTTCCTTTCTTGCGTATAGGGATTGTCCGTCCTGTTTCACCAGTGTACAGTAAGTTACAGGTGCAGCGGATGCAATAGACTCCAGGATGTGCTAATGGGAGGAGAGGATCCTTAGGGGAGTTGAATATGGTTTTAAGTTTAGTGGGTGGTTTAAAGATAATATTGAGGTTATAATGTTGTAGGATTCTGTTGATTTTTTTCTGATAACCCTTTAATGTATGGGATGGCTATGATTTTACTGTAATCTAGATTCGTTTTTGTTGTAGTTTTATAGAGTATTATTGTTATAGCCATTATTTATGAATGTGTCGCTGATGATTTTTAGTTCTTGTTTCAGGGCTTGCTGGTTAGAGCAAATTGTTATAGCTCTGTTTTTAAGGGTGTTAATAACTCCATATTTTTGTGATGGGTGGTGGTATGAATTAGCATGCATGCATTGGCCAGTGTGTGTCGGTTTTCGGTGGACCGTGAAGGATAGACTGTCTGAAGGAAGACGTGCGACTAGTGTGTCTAGGAATGGGAGCGAATTTTGGTTTTCGATTTCGATGGTAAATTGTATGCGTTCGTGTTTGTTCAGGTGGCGGAGGAATGTGTTTAGCGTTTGTCGCCTGTGCGGCCAGATCGCGAACACGTGGTCAACGTATCTAAGCCAGACTGTCGGTGTTAGTGTGGCGGAATCAAGAGCCCTTTGCTCAAAGGTTTGCATGGAGAAGTTAGCGATTGGGGGGGATAGTGGTGAGCCCATGGCTGTACCTTCTTTTTGTAGGTAGAATTTGTTTTGCCACACGAAGTAACCGGACTGGAGTACGTGGGCAAAGAGGGCCATAATGTCGGGTGGAAATTTGTTCTGTAGTAGAATTGTCATTGCTGGGGACAGCAATGACAATTAAAAACATAACACTCGAAACTGACTAATAAGTAGTCTTTGTCGAGTGTTATGTTTTTAATTTTGTTTATCAAGTGTTGTGTTTTTTTATGTAGGAGGGGGAATGACCTACCAACTCCTTGAGTGTTGCCGCTAATTTCTTGGCTAGGTGGTAATTGGGACTGTCTATTCCTTCCACGATTGGTCGAAGGGGCACATTTTGTGTATTTTCGGATCCCCATATATTCTGGGGGGGGGGGGGGGGGGGGGGGGGGAGTTTTTTTAACCATGTCTAGTGGCCAAGAAGTGACGGACTTTAGTAGTTTTTGTTTTATCCTTTTTGTTGGGTTATAATTTACCATTTTATGTGTTATCGGCTACTAGTTGATCATTTGAAGTACATATGTTGACCTGTCAAGGACAACAGTGGCATTGCCTTTATCCGCTTTCGTTATTGTTTTGCTTGGCTTTTAATGATTTAATTGCTGCTAATTGTTTTTGTCAGGTTGTTCTGTATGGTTTTCTTAGTGTTCAGGACATTGCTGGTTTCTAGTCGTATTTTATCTGCTATATTGTTAGGTAGGGATCTGATGCCTCTTTCAATGTGGTAGATAGATAAAATCCAATTTGTTTACATTTTTAGGTGCTATTGCGTAGTTGTCCTATACAGGGTTCCGAAAATACACAAACAAAATGTGCCCCTTTGACCAATCATGGAATAGACAGTCCCAATTACCACCTAGTCAAGAAATTAGCGGCAACAATCAAGGAGTTGGTAGGTCATTCCCCCTCCTACATAAAAAACACACAACACTTTATAAACAAAATTAAAAACGTAACACTCGACAAAAATGACTTATTAGTGAGTTTCGACGTTTCTGCCCTTTTCACTGTCCCCCCCCCCCCCCCCCATCAACAATTCTCCTACTACAGAACAAATTTCCACCCGACATTACGGCCCTCTTTGCCCACGTACTACAGTCCGGTTACTTCGTGTGGCAAAACAAATGCTACCTACAAAAAGAAGGTACAGCCATGGGCTCACCACTATCCCCCCCAATCGTTAACTTCTACATGGAAACCTTTGAGCAAAGGGCTCTTGATTCTGCCACGCTTCGACCGACAATCTGGCTCAGATACATTGACGACGTGTTCGCGATCTGGCCGCACGGGCGACAAACGCTAAACACATTCCTCCGCCACCTAAACAAACAACACGAATGCATACAATTTACCATCGAAATCGAAAACCAAAATTCGCTCCCGTTCCTAGTCACACGTCTTCCTTCACGGTCTACCGAAAACCGACACACACGGGGCAATACATACATGCTAATTCATACCACCACCCATCACAAAAATATGGAGTCATTAACACCCTTAAAAACAGAACTATAACAATTTGCTCTAACCAGCAAGCCCTGAAACAAGAACTAAAAATCATCAGCGACATATTCATAAATAATGGCTATAACAAAAAGACTGTTAATAAAATACTCTATAAAACTACAAACAAAAACGAATCTAGATTACAGTAAAACCATAGCCATCCCATACATTAAAGGGTTATCAGAAAAAATCAACAGAATCCTACAACATTATAACCTCAATGCCACCTTTAAACCACCCACTAAACTTAAAACCATATTCAACTCCTCTAAGGATTCTCTCCTCCCATTAGCACATCCTGGAGTCTTGCATTCGCTGCACCTGCAACTTACCGTACACTGGTGAAACAGGACGGACAATCCCTATACGCAAGAAAGGACACATTAAATATAACCATTATGGTGAAGCAGGTCTCTCAGACCATGCACTCAACACCTTACACCAAATCAACTGCTCTTTACACCACACAAAAACCTGGTACGAAAGGAAATTTAAGGAATCCTGATAAACCACCCAAATATCAATAACAAAGATGGCATGAAAATTCCAAGGATCTGGATGGCACACATTCAGCCCACCTAATATGTAAGATCCTGCATAAGTCAGGACTCTATAACCAATCCTCAGCTAGAATTAGAAAGCATTCCATACCAACTGGCTGGAATTATGTTAATATATGTATATAGTAGACAACACTAATAATAGGGACTCTAGCATTGATGTATAATTTTTTATTTTATTTTTTATTTATTTTTCCCACCAGAGGGCAGGCCAACAATTGTTGTAGCGATTGGTCAATGTCTTGAACAAACCAGTTTGATTGTAGTGTAGCTTGTTGCCTGTGTATAGTTGTATGCTCCAGAAGATGACCTTGAGATAAAGGTCGAAACGTCGAATGTAGATCTTAGTTATATTAAACTAAAGTTTTTATTCAAACATGGTAGTTGTCTCCATAATTTTCAAAAATGCATTTGGATCACCATGAGCCTAAAAGGAAGGATACTTTGGTAACTGTTAATTGTTTTTTTTTTATGCTGAATTTAAAACAATGCAACTCAGAAAGCTACAAAACAAAAACAAATATTTTTTTTTGCATGTCAATATTCATTTTAGTTATTTTTGGAAGCTGAATATTAAATGGATAAAACAAATAATACCAAATATTTATAAACAAATTTTATTTCCACTCTGTTTTCATAGAAATTTATCATCCTTTTTAACAGAGAATTTGTACACTAGAAAATGAAGTTTATACACAGGAATAATCTTCTGGTATTCTTAATAAAATGTTACAATCTATGAGGCATTCATAAAGGTACATTTAAAACAAGGAATAATGCATGATCCTGAAAAAAAAGTTTCCAAAATGTAGCAATTACATAAGAGTTGTGTATTTAATTGTTGAATTATAGGTAACTAAAGCGACTAATAATGCTCTAGATCACCCTATATTTTGTTATATTCTAACTAATTTTTACATAATGAATTAATATGAAGAACGTGTCAAAAAATAAAATAAATAAAAAAAAAAAACTTTACAATTGTGTAAACTTGACTAGTATGGTACTTCACTCAAAATAGGACCCAATGGCTCACAATTATGAATTCTGCGAATGGCTTCACTAAAAAATCTTGCAACATCTAAGCACTAGAAAAGAACATAAGTACACTTTATTGAAAGAATGACATTTTATAATAGAAGTACTTCAGATATTAAAATTTCTGTTAAAAAATCATTAAAAAGAATAAACATGATCCCATCATGGGAACAACATTCATTTTCACAATTTTTATTTCATTTGTTAATTGCACAAAATTCAACATCGTATATTTAATGTTCAATTAACTCGGGTCATGATTATAACTGCTAATGTAGCAAATTCAATACAAGAATTTTTCCTTTCCTCTCCCACCAAACTTAAATTTCTCACATCGTGAAACTACATAGATATTACTTACAACACATTCTTATAAAAACAGCTAAGGAAAATAAGTCCATATAAAATAAGCAATGTCTACATAACAGGGTTAGACAAAAAAAACATTAATGATGCACATCTGCCTGATGATAAAAGTATGCTGCCAATGATAGCTTGGTGGTTCACTGTACCATGCCCTTGTTAGTAAGGTGAGGAAAACAGGATATCAGGACCATGCACTGTCTGGACTTGGGAGTGCTGAAAAATAAGCCAAAAGGCCTACATGGGAACATTACTGAATAAATAAGAGACGGATTCCCCATTATGAGTACGACGGATTGCTTCAGCCAGGATCATGGAGACATCAATGCACTGTAAAGACAAGACAAAAAAAAAACTGCTGGATTTTTTTTTTTTTTTTTTTTTGCAGGCTAAGTCATTAGGGGAAGGGAGATGATGAGATGATTAGGATATATTTTTTAAAGGAAAAAAAAAAAAAACTATCCAAGCCAAATGCATTTATAAATAATTATATTCTTACATGCACCGAAATATGTTCATATAGTTTTTAGTTATTTGCAAGAAAATTTCTACAATGCAATATTAAGTTAAAACAAAGCTTATTATATGCCCTCTCTCATGGGTATCATGCAATTCAAGAGATAAGTAAAAATAAAATAAATAAAAAACATTAAATGTAACAATGTTTAAAAATGTACATTTTTTAGACTATTTTGTTTTTTTAGTAAATTTATATAATTAGAAATTCCAATATATATATACACACATACACACAGTGGTATCTCGCTAATCTGAACTAATAAAAACCGTGCTCTTTTGGATTAGCAAATTTCCCCCCAAGAGACAACAATAACTAGCGTTTTAAGACAA
This sequence comes from Typopeltis vanoorti, assembly GCF_054136105.1. Lineage (NCBI taxonomy): Eukaryota > Metazoa > Arthropoda > Arachnida > Uropygi > Thelyphonidae > Typopeltis > Typopeltis vanoorti. Next base: position 93,707,898 of record NC_143554.1, read on the forward strand.
AAATAATCAGATTCTAATGGTACATCAATTTAATTCTGTAAATAAACGAAGTAACTGATAGAAAAACAGCTACTGTATACTGTAATGTAAAACAAAAAATAATAATACAGTAAACAAGTTTATTTTAGTAAAAAATTTAGTTTGTATGTACCTGTACCTGTTGAGGATTCTGATTTAATAAAATTGTATAGTCCAGTACGTAACTTAATTTGCATAAAAAATATCATTTTCTTGTACAAAACGCAAAAAAATGTTTTTTTTTTTATTTTATTTCTTTGTCAGTTTTCTTTTGTTTCTTCGAAGTTAAACTTTTTTCGAATTCTTCTTCTCAGAGCTGCATTAGCAACAAAATTTTGTGGAATAGTATCATTTTGCTTAGCACATTCTATACACATATAAAAACAGTCAGCTGCCTCATCTTGTTTTACTTTTTTTCTTTCTTCGAGTTCTTCGTCATCATCGTCTTCTAATTCATTAGAAGATGATGATTCTACATAATACATCATAAATATGTAGCGTCATATTTATGATTTCAGCATCTCATTTGATTTTGATTTCACTTTCGGTTCTCCCTGTAATCCATTCCATAACATCTGTTTGTGAAATTTCATCATCTGGATTTATATTTTTAGCCAAATTATGCACATTTTGAATTTCCTCTTTTTGTGTATATTTGTGATTCATGCCGACAATACAGTACGTACTGTACAGTATAAAAAAGCAAACGTGAATACACAATATCAAAATAGGCCTCCAGTATAACCGTACAATCAACAGCATGAAAAAATACTGCACTGTAATAATAATAAAATAAATAATAATAGTTAAAATAATAATTATTTTATTATAATAAATAAATTTTTTTTCCTTTCAAACCACAGTTCGGATTACTGGAGGGTTTGGACTGAAGAGGTTCGGATTAGCGAAATACCACTGTATATATATATATATTTTTTTCACATAAAAATAATTTCAACTGATTAGACAACCTGGTAAGGATGTGACTGCATCTGAAAATCAAAGAGACAGAGCAAAAAAATAAAAACAGTTACAATATTTCATATTGTAACTGTTTTTATTTTTTCTGAACCTATGGCAGAATTTTGAAATTTCCTGATACCCACATATCTGCCAATTCACTATAAAATTTTTTAATCTTTTCCCAACCACAAAAGACAAACTTGTAGCTTCTATCTCTAAGGCCAGTGTTTTAAAAAACTCAGTACTTTAAAAGTCTGGTCTTGCACAACATGGTTTGAGACTAAACAGTATTCACTGGAATGATGCTTGCCTAATTCAAAAACAGTTTTTAAATATGAATGATTGCCTCTTGATTCTGGAAGTTTGGGAGATTTTCATCCTATGAAAATATCAAAAACGATTGATTATTTGATATTTTTGTAGGCATAGCAGCACCTGGTATTATTGGTTAACCTATTGCTGAATTAATCTGATATTCTACCACTATGAATGGTTGTTTGTTTCTCATAGACATATGCTGTTAATTTCAATACAAAGTATTTGTTGATAACTTCAATTTATTACTATTTCTGAGCAATAAATACCAAATGTTATATTCAGGCAATAACAATCAAGGAAAAGAAGGAGTAGCCATAGTATTCAACAATAAATACGAGTCTAATCTTCTCGAATGGCAGGCAGTCTCAAGTACAGTGACGTAGGCAAATATGAGAATGGGGAACTGGACAATGAGACTTATTTGTGCCCACAGTCCCACAGAAGGTTCTACTAAGGTAGAAATGGAGGAATTTTTTGAGGCTTTAGAGAAAGCAACTGACACGATGAAAAAGAAAAGTTGGTCCTTGTTGGGGATCTAAATAGCAGAGTAGGAAATGATTGTCAGACATACAAAAAATTTTGGGAAAATTTGGAGAAAAGAGCAAAGCTAATAATAATGGCAAATACCTATTGGATTTTTGGATTTCTGCTCAGGACATGGACTGGTTATTACTAACACCATGTTCCAACATAAAAATGTGCACAAATTCACATGGAGAGAAGAGGCAAGGAATAAGAAAAGTCTCATTGACTATGTTATTGTCGATAGTGATGTTTACTTCCTGGTGCAGGACACCAGAGTGTACAGAGGATTTGAAATTAGAAGTGATCACTATTTAGTCTTCAGCAGGATAAAATTGAATTTCATTTTGAAAAGAACATGTAAGAAAGTTTTAAAGCGAATAAAAGTTGAGCAGCTCTCAGGTGTGAACTGTAAAGTAAAATACACAAAGATTACTGAAGAAAAAATGAAAGAGAACAGGAACCAAAACCCTGCAGATTCAGCCAGAGGCATGTGGTGAGGTTGCCTGCAAGGATAGAAAAATTAGAACTCCATGGTGGACACAGGAAGTTAAAGAGGCAGCGAAGGAAAAGAAGAAAGCATATCAAAAGTTCCTGGCAAACAAGTCAGCTTGTGCTCTTAGAGAATACAGAGACAAATGTAAGAAAGCTAAACACCGTGTAAAATCAGCTAAACAAAAGTCATGGGAGGATTTTGGCAAGAACATAGAAAATAAATATCAAGAAGGTGGTAAGATATTCTGGAGGTTGCTGAAGAAGCTTAGAAATGGAGGAAAGAGTGCAGTAAAAGGCATTAGAGATGATAAAGGTGACATGAAAACAGGAGAAAAAGATATCCTTGAAGAATGGAGTAATTACTTCGAAAAATTGCTAAATGAAACAAGCAGTGATAGCACAGTGATAAAAAAAATCACTGACCAGGCATGCAGTCAGGAATACATATCCATACTTTAAGTAGAAAAAGCCATCAAAGGTGTGAAATGTGAAAAGGCAGCAGGAGTAGATGATATTCGACCAGAAATGCTCAAGTACGGTGGTATAAGTCCTTACAGTAGCTGCACTGCATAGTTCAGAAGGCCTGGACAGAGGGACGAATTCCTGATGATTGGAGTAGAGCTCTAATAGTACTCATATATAAAAAGGGAAATAAAACAGAATGTGAAAATTACAGAGGCATTTCCCTACTGAGTGTTCTGGGCAAGATTTATGCCAATATACTTGAGAAACGGTTGAGAAGAATTGTGGAAGAAAAGCTTGGTGAAGAACAAGCTGGATTCAGGCCAAATAGAGGCTGTCAGGATCAGATCTTCACTTTACGACAAATAGTTGAGAAAGCATGGCAATATAACAAAGATCTGTATTGAAGTTTTGTCGATCTGGAAAAGGCATATGACAAGGTGCCAAGAGAGAATCTATTCAATACGCTACAGCTATATGGTGTCAATGGGGCATTATTGACAGGGTATATGTGGAATTACCATGCTGGGAAGTATGACAAGCTTAGGATATTGCTCAGATCAGTGCCATGGCATGTAAAACTGCAAGGGCTGTATGTCGAGAGCATGGGAAGTGGTCAAGGAGCATTTACAGGAGGTTATGGCTGATTGTATACCTAGGGTCCGAATAGTAAAAGAAGTAGGGGTTAAATGGATGAATAATACCATTAAGCTTGAGCTGCAAAAAAAAACTGTGGAGGGAATCTAAAGAGAAGGGTCACCTGCAGGCACACGAACGGCATAAAGGGTAGGCCAGATTATAAAAATATAAAAAGGAAAAGCAGATTATAAAAGGAAACTAGCTATGCAAGCTAAAGAGAATCCCAGACAGTTCTTTCAATATACTACAAGCAAAAAAAAAAAAAAAAAAAACTGTACAGGGTAAAATCATTTTAAGGAATGACGATGGTAAAGAGATCACTGAATCAGTCAATATAGTGGAATTACTGAGCGAGCACTTTGCAAGAGTATATCACCCAGGTGGTGACATTGAAAAAATGAAGTGGAGGTGAATAGTCTATTAGAGAACCTTAATGTGAATACATCTGTGGGATTAGATGGTATACCGGCACGGGTCTTACAAGAAGCGGCTAAAGAATTATCAGTGCCCTTGGACATGTTGTTTAATCTGAGTCTCGGGTCTAGCTTAGTCCCGAAGGTGTGGAAAGAGGGAGAAAATAGTTCCACTGCATAAAGGAGGATCCGAGACTAATGTTGCAAATTACCGACCGATCAGCATATCAGAAGTCGTTGTCAAGGTCTTGGAGAAAGTAGACAAGGGAAAAATACAGGAATGGATTGATGAAAATGAGATACTGTATGGGGGATCATGCCTCAGTAACTTGCTCAAGTTTTATAACACAGTGACGGCTGAACCAGATAAAGGTTTACAGTGATACTGCTGGACCTGGCTAAGGCATTTGACAGGATACCACATGAAATTCTAATCCATAAACTACAACATATGGGAATGGATATAGGGTTGGTGAGATGGATAGGTGGGTGGTTGATGGAGAGATATCAGAGAGTAGTTTATTCAGGAGTAGAGTCCAAAAGACGGCATGTGACTAGTGGTATGCCGTAGGGTTCTGTTCTTGGACCACTATGAGAATGTTGTATAGCTGTGTGGACATGATGTTTAGGGCCTCCCTGGAGTCACCCATAATAATAATAATAATATCAAGCAATAGTTAGTCTATATTTGAGTTGCAAGTCAGCAGTTAGAATTGAAGTACAGGAAGATGGTTTAATGTTAAATCTGGTGTCAGAAAAGGATGTACATTCTCTCCTCTGTTATTCATTATCTATATGGATCACATTATGAAGGAAAGTGGTATTAAAAATGATATCAAAATTGGAGATGTTAATGTTAGCTCTTTGCTTTATGTGGATGATGTTATACTTCTAAATAAATCAGCTACAAGTTTGCAAGATTCTCTGACTAAATTAAATAACTGTTGTAATAGATATGGTATGAAGGTCAGCAATAAAAAGACAACGAAAATGAAAATAGGTAGAATTGTTGAAAATGTCAACTGTGTTTTGAACGGAGAACCTGTGGAACAAGTAAAATATTTCAGCTACTTAGGCATGATTTTTAGTGAAGATGGTAAATTAAATATGGAAAGACAACAGAATCAACAAAGCTGGTATGGTAGGAAGTCAACTGAATAAATTCATATGGAATAAGAGAGAAATTAGTCAGAACACTACATTAGCTGTATACAAGAGTGTTCAAACCAGTTTTAACTTATGGATCTGAGAGCTGGGTCAGAAGTAAAACACTTGACCAAAGACTAGAGACTGCAGATATGAGAGTCATGAGAAAGATTAGAGGTGTGAACAGATGGCAATATCATATTAAAAATGAGGATATTAGGAAAGAACTCGACACTGTCAGCATCCAGGAATGTATTAGGAGAGCTAATCTCAGGTGGTAGGGTCACTTAAACAGAATAGGCAAGGAAAGAATAGCAAAACAAATGTTCTGTGCCAGGTTGGCAGGAAAAAGACTCAGAGGAAGACCAAGATATAGGTGGATTGATACGGTACAATGTGCCTTAGACGATAGAAATATAAGATCTGATAATGATAATGTTGGAGTCTTGACAAGTAACAGACTGATTTGGAGGAAAATTGTAGATAGGAACTTAGTAATGATGTAAATTTTTCATGTAGTACTATCATATCCCGTACACACCTTACTGGTACATGGCAGGAAGAAAGGATAATATATTGTTAACCATTCTACTTAAGTAATGTATTGTTGTAACTGCCAGTGTAAATTAAATTTTGAATCTAGAGCTATCAGTATAGTTTTGGATTATGAAATTGGTTAGCTAATTAAGAATTTAGTTAGATGACATGAACATTAACCTGAACCAACAATGTTAATTCTTAAGCGTTCCAAAATAATAATAATAAATAATAAAAAAAAAAAAAAAAAAATTTGATATATACACACACACACTGTCGATAGGTATACAAATATGAAATTACTAGACAATACTACAACAAAAAGGGCGAATCATGATGATTACAACAAATCAAACATTCAGCCACATCAAATGGATAGATTAATGTAGTACTGGTTTCCTTCAGAGAATTACCAACAACTGATTTAAGCATTAGTAGTTCATTGATGTTGAAAGTTTATTTTTCACTTGGTTAGACTATAATAAATTTAGTTCAATCCTTTATCCAAGTGTGAGCAAACAAAGTTTGCAGCTGAAATTATCTTCAGGACTGGGGTAAAGTGGTACAACACCAAATCTCGTTGCAAAGGTGGAGCAATGGCCTGGCTCCCACTGAAGAGACCTCAATAAAGGTCGAAACTAGTCTGGGTAGCGGCCCTTCCTTTAATGCATAACATTATACATATCCACAAGGAGATGTGTTTTGCCTTATGGGAGATACTGAGATAGGAGTGATGTTAACTTGCTCCACCTTTGCAACGAGTTGCCCAGTGTTGTACAACCTTACCCCAGTCCTGAAGATATTTTCAGGTGCAAACTTTGTTTGCTCACACTTGGATAAAGGATTAAACTAAATTTATTATAACATTAGTAGTAGTAGCAGCAGTAGGAAGTATATGAAGTGAGCAAACTTGACACCAATAAAGCCATAGGACTTGATGGTATATATTACCATGTGCTTTAAGGGAATGTTCCAGGGAGTTAACAAGCCTCGTTATGCCTCTTCAACATAAGTGATAGGTTTGCCCAAGTTCCAAAGAAGTGGAGAGGTATCAAAATTGTTCCACTTTCTGGGCTTCAAATTACAGGCCAATTTGTCTGAATACAGATTGGAAAAAAGTGTGGATAAGGTGTTAAGAGGCTAGTGAGCACCAGGATTCAGAATTGGTTGATGATTCGATAGAGGAAGATTGTGTTTTAACAACTCACTTTCTTCCTATAACAAGGTGACTGATACATTGAACAAAGGGAATACATATACAGTGGTATATTTAGATTTTGCTAAAGCCTTTAAGAGATTGCCACATGAGAAGTTGATAATTAAACTGGAACAGATGGGTTGGATAGCAGATTGGCTATTTGATAGGTATCTGTAAGATGCCTATCAAATACCTGGGAGAACAATATCCCAGAAGAGGAACGTTCCTAGTGATGTGCTCCAAAAGGTCTGTTTTGGGGTCATTGCTGTTTAAATTTGTATATAAATAATATTTGAAAGGTTTTGAATGGTGATATACAGATGTTTGCAGATAATGCAAAGTCATGAAGAACTATGAGGAGTAGAATGGAGTTGCCAGTTCAATGTAGCAAAGTGTAAGGTTTTAAAGTTTTGCAAAGCACAGGTGAGATGCAGAGTATAAGATTGGTGGGGATATTTTGGAAGATATGAGATGAAGGATCTGGGGGTATTGGGAGGATAAGAATACCTTGTCAAGTACAATTTACTTTCTGGGGACATTTTGCTAACATTGTGAGCACAGCACATTATGGCAATCATGAACACTGACATGTAAGAGCAAGGATGTCATAATTTTGCTGTATAAAGCTTTGATCAAACCACATATAGATTACTGTGCAGATATGATCAATGAGTTTGTAAAGGATGAAGAGATGTTGGAAATGGTTTAGAGATGACTAGCGTGGTTTCTGGAATGTAGTTTAGTGGAAACATGAGCAGGACCTACATTGGTGATTACAGGAATAATGTGGATCAGATTTTTTTTTTATAAAGAATCTGTGGAGAAGGATGAGAGGCCATCCCTGGAAGTTGTATAAGGAGGGTTGAAGCAAAGGGGTGGAGTGGGATGAGTAAGTTTTTTGCATGGAGAATTACAGGCAGTTGGAATGTATTTGCCTGGAAGTGTGGTGACAGTGAATGCATTCTCAAGTCATGGTATGATGAGATGTGGGTGTGGAATGGAGGACCTCCCCATAATGAGTTGTTGACTCAGGATGCCTGATGATGATAATAACATTTGGCTAAAAGTTCGAAGTTTCATCAAACTGTTGATATCCTCATCTTCTCTCTCTTTATTATATACCACCACACTCACTACTGAACCTAAACTCAACCACACAATCTAAAAAGAACAGTATCATCTTTCCCCATCTCCTCTCCAAATATAGACTACAGTAAACCTGTCACTATCCCATATATCCACAGCAACTTTGAAAACATGGCCAGATCCTGCACAAATACAGTCTTGTGACTAACTATGAACCACACAGAAAAATAGCATCCCTCATGTGCTTGCTTACACGCATTCTCTGGATCTACCAGGTATCTTGCAGCTGTGACCTTTTCTACTATAGGCAGACAGCCAACATTAGGATATCAGAACACCAAGACTACATCTTTTTCCACCACCAGGGCTGCTCAGATTTAGCAGATCTTTTAGATACCTGCCACAGGATTCACTGGAAGAATTCGTTGAATGGGCTTCTACCCCCTCACTAATTATCTTAACCTCAATAAGTATGGATGCATCAAACTGCCTCTTATTTGGGAAAACTCATCTGCAAACAATCAGCTAAACAGTGAAAACACCCAATCAAGGCCAATAGGTGGCATTAATGAATTCTAATCACTATGTATCTTCATGAAGGAAAAGATGCATATATTGATACTTTTGTATTATTTTTGTGAAGATGTTCAATTCAGTTTGGTGAAATATTCTAAATAATAAGTCAAATAATGCAGTTAATACATTGTTTATATTGCGAATTTCTTTAAACAGCACCATGAGTGAACTATGTACTTATATACAGAAACTGTTGACTTCACATTCAATTGCTTCAGTATCCACAATATTGAAGGATTAAAAGAAGAATACCTTGTCAAGTACAATTTACTTTCTGACTAAGTGGAAAACTTGCTATCCACCATAACCATGTTTTGTTTTTTTTGCTTGTAAGAAAAACTGAAAACTCAAAGGATATGAAAAGAAAACTAAAAATTATTTAATGATTATTTACTTCATGGCAGGATATTTATTACACAAGTATATAAAAACCAAGTAAAATATGTATGATGAATTTTCATAAAAAAATTATACACATAATGTTTATACAGCGAATATCTTAACCACAGATGTAATGAAAATGCAACTTTTATTAAATAACTAAGCTTAGGTACACGTAAATATTTTACGGAATATCATGAATGTCTAAAAATATACTACACATCACTGTTAATAAGGAAGACTGTATGCTATACTGTTGTGCACAGTTCTCCCAAAAAAGAAATAACTATAGCAAACTATATTTTCTGAGGTCCCAACAGGTTTCCTATAGTGAGAATTCACTGTTTACAGAGGTTAATAAGAATAAATAAAGTTATAGAAGAAAACTAAGTTCTAGAATAAACGATTCAAATCCCAGTCTGCTCAAGTTTTTAAGTAGCAGAAAACGGTTTTCTGGTACAGTGGCATCTCGCTAATCCGAACCTCTTTAGTCCGAACTGTGGTTTGAAAGGGAAAAAAAGTTTTATTTATTACGTATTATTATTTTGTGTGCTATTATTTTTATTTAATAATTATTATTTTAACTATTATTATTACAATACAGTATAACAACGATGATACACAAAAAGAGGAAATTCAAAACGTGCATAATTTGGTTAAAAACATAAAATCCAGAAGTTGAAATTTCGCAAACAGATGTTATGGAATGGATTACAGGTAGAACCAAAAGTGAATATGAAATCAAATCAGATGCTGAAATTATAAATATGATGCTACAGAATGAATTAGAAGATGATGATGATGATAAAGAACTTGAAGAAAAAAAAGTAAAACATGAAGAGGCAGCTGACAGTTTTAATATGTGTATAGAATGGGCTAGGCAGAATGATACGCCATTCCACAAAATGTTATTGCTAATGCAGCTCCGAGAAGAAGCATTCAAAAAAGTTTAGCTTCCAAGAAGAAAAAGAAATGCAAGTTGCCCGATTCTCTCAGAAAAACCACAGAGTAGCTCTATAACCATTAATGACCTTAATATAGGACTAAGAGAAGCTGTTGTGCTCTTTATTGAGGATTTAAAATGCCACAGTAGAACACAAGTTAATCTCATGAATGATAACATTAATGGTGTCTGATTTTTGACATCGATAGCAATGTGATATAAAGTTTGTATTCTTCATCAGGATTCATTCTTTCATTCAAAGTAACTCTACATAAGTTTTGGATATGACAAATTTGAAGATAGAGACTTAACCCAAAAAAAGAACGCAATGCTTCAAAAAAAAAAAAAAAAAGTTTGGTTAGCCATGGCTTCAGGAATAACTGTGCACCTGATTTTGCTATTATTCCTAAATCTCTTCTCAGGAAGATGTTTAAGAAATACCAGCAAATCAGAACCTTGTATAAGGCATTTATTCCCTTGAGAGACTCTCCTGAAATATTAATACTGGTTTTATTTAATTGTCAAACAGCAGAAAAGGATGATAGGCAACAGCAAACAAAATGATTAAATTATAAGAAACTGTAAATCATTAAAGCTAGAAAACGAATGACTCATGCTACTGTGTAGCATGAGTCATGTTTTAAACACAAGTACATGCTACTCATGTACTTGTGTTTAAAAATGAACATAAAAACTGAAAGAAAGTACTGTAGTAGCATACCACAGTTTATTTATGCTTCTGATGCTAATTTGCATTTTTTCACTTGTCAACTTTTACTCTGAAGAAGCTGCAAATTCCCTCTAATGAAACTAACTTTTTTTTTTTTTTTTAAAATAAATGACAAAAAAATTCCCCCAAAAAACCAGTTTCTTGTAACAACTATGTGTAGTCATAAAATCTACTTTCAACATGAAGATTAAATTTCTGTATAAGTTTATCATGAGTAATGGCAAAATAATTTAGAAGTATTCAGAAAACACCCCAGAAACATTTTTTATTTATTCCATACAATGATACAACAGCTGAGAGCCCTTTTATGGGATATGGCACCACCAATTTTGTCCAGGCTAGGGACCGGCATAGCTGACAAATAAGGCCTATGGCTAGGTCTTAAGTATTCCTGACCATAATCTGTGTGTGTTCATAGGGCCAGTTTGCCTGTTCTGGGGGGGGGGGGGGAAGACAAACCCTCTCACCTTCGCATGAGACCAGAAAAAGGTTCCTCAAGTCACGGACGGGTATCGAACACAGGTCTTTCTGACCAAAGGGCTTCAGCTATACTGACTGAGAATACAGAGCTCTTCCAGAAATATGATCTGTAACATGAAAGATATTCAGAAACTATAATATATCAAGAATAATTTGAGTAGACCAGATATCTTAATTTATAAATGCTAAGGATTTTTTTTACCTCATTGAGTTGACAAATTAGTAAGGACTTGCATATAAATATGATGAGTTTTGGGAAAATCAAAAAAGTGCATTCTTCCCATGTGAATTTATGTACATCTTTATGAAAGAACACGGTTTGTACATATTCTGAACAGAAATCGCTGGTATATACCATTATCATTAGCTTTACTCTTTTCTCCTAATACCTATGTCTGATATTCATTGCCTACATGTCAACTATCCTCTCTAATATCTCAAAAAATTCCCTTACTTCTTCCTTAGTTGAATTTTCTATGTGACCACAGACAAATAAATCTCACTGTCCAATATCCAAATTTTGAAATTTGCCCACACTCTAGTTAAGATTATTTGTCATTCAAGAAGTTTATCTTTTGGTTTAGTGTTACTTCATTTTTAAATCCTTGAAAATAGCAAGGAGAGAGTGAAGATTCAATCTTGAATCATTTGAGCACTACAAGGTTTTGCATGAATGAAGAAGAGGAACTGATTGTACTGTCATCAACAAAAGTATGAATAGGATTTAATGTTAATTAAAGAAATTATGAGAGAATTAAGCCAGGAATCAGTAATAAAAAAAGAAAACCAGGACGTCCTCTTAAGAGATTCAATGATGACTTCTAAGGTTGGAACAGACCACTCCCGGCCTAAATTCTTGTCAAGCATGATGATGATGTTGAGAATTTAATCTTAGTTATTGATGTATAGGAGTGTGGAGGAAAGCAGTGAGCCCCATGGTCAACTAAGCATCTAGAATAATCCATCCAAATGAAATTTAACTCGCTTTACATGACTCGATTCTTTTTTTCATGAGTGCTTTTTTGTTTCCCTCCATTTCTAAGATTTCTTAATGTCTCCAAAATATTTTTCATCATATTTCATTCTTTCCCATATTCTTCTTCTTATGACTTTTTTTTTTATACACAGCACAGTTACTATTGTTATACATAACTTTGCTTTTTCCACTACGGAGAATACAAACATGGATCTACATTTATAGATTTTTTACATATTTGCAGGCAACTTCACCACATTCTTCTTAATTAAGTTGTAATGATCATTTTTGATAGGTACAGGATACCATGACTACCACATAATTAACTAATCCACCATGATCTTCATCTTCCTGAGTTTTTTTATGCAATCAGACATTAAAAGAATAATAATAAGAAACAAATGCTCGCACAAACAGAAACTACAATAACTGCTGTCTTATAATATAATTAACTCATTTTATAGGCATAAATGAAATTATTGTTTAAGTAGTTAGGAAAAGGTAAGGAAAACACTGTACATAGACATGATTTCATTTTCATAAATTCTTTAAAAATAATGAGACTTATTCCATATAAGTATCAATAAATAACACAAGAAATGCATCTTATGTTCACCTGTATTTTAGGACATTCCTTCATGTGTTGATCTTGAGGAATTGTATTGGTTACAACAACTGCTTCAAAGCAAGCATTATTAATTCGTGAAATAGCTGGTCCCGAAAATATGCCATGTGTAAGAATTGCATACACTTTACTAGCTCCTGCTTCCATTAGCCTTAAAAGAATAAAATCAAGAATTTAAAAACCACTGTTAAAGTTCAAGTGTCATTACTAAGTCTGAAAAAAAAGTTGTAATTTTTTTTTTTTGTATAAAATAAAAATCACAAAAAAATTATCATTTGTTAGTGAAGTGCTTAACAAATGCCAATTTCTATTTAAGTTTTTTTTGTTATTTAAAGGAGGCTGTTTTCATAATAAATTGTTTTTCACTAACACAGAAATACCATTGTCAGTTTCAAGTTAAAAAAAAACAAAACAAACTTGATTAATCATGAAAATTAGATACCCGAAGTATTTTATTTGCTGAACCATTAAAAATATTATTATCTGAGACCTCCAGGCAGTCAAGGACTCATCGAGGGAGGCTGTAAATTACCCAACCCAGCTATCATACCTACCCTTGAATTCATTCACACTAGATGTACTGTCGTGACGTGTTCTCTTAATGTTCGAATCCGCCATCTTGGCAAAAGTCACTTTCATAAAATAAAGGAAAACTAATTGCAAATTAATCACTGATCTAAGGGTAGAGAAATTTCTATTATACTGCACCACTCTATCCTTAGATAAGTCTATACGAATTAGTAAGTTTAATTCAAAATTAGTTAGCAGTCTTTTCATTTAATTAGGCCGATGGTATTTATTTTCTTTCTTTCTGGGATTCCCGCTAGATCCGAATTTTTGTGAACGGTGCAGTAAAAAGAAATTCAGGCAAACACAATATTTAAATTAACAAAGAAAACATTTAATATATGGTTATATAACAATTACATAAATTCCACTTCTAAATATGACAAACCAGTCAAGTTAGCATATCAAGTCAAGTCATTCATATTAATCCAATCTTCCAAACTTTCACATACAAATTCACAGTTTCAGAATCACAAAGTTCCTATACCCAATTTATTACAATAGAAATTCTTAATCAATCAGTTTCCTTGTATCTCTCAACTACACTCTACGATTGACTCATAACAGGCACTAACCACGGCAGATATCATTTCAATGTCTATATTTTCAACTCTCAGCCTCGATGGTAAGCTACAGTTAATGTTAGAAACAGCGCAACGGAACTAATACTTAAATCTTCATACACTGAAATAAACTAATATGACTGTCCTTACCAGAAATAATCTTCAGTACTTCCAATATTTTGTGAGCACACTTTCAAATTGTATTTATCACACTTGCGAAACACTAAATAACTAAAACATTACTAATCGCGCTTCAAAAATCCAGATAACAACTATAAGGTACATTAATTATTCTTATTTATCATTCATCAACTAGTTTAACTCCGTACAATTCCCTTTTTTCGTAGTATAGAAATAAGTCGTAATTGTAGACTGACTGGATTTATTCAGTATTCTTCTTTGAATGTCCAGTTCTCTAATTATCCGATTACGGCAATAATTTCTTTTTATTACTACGGCTGGTTTTGCTTTCAGCCAACTATAAGATTCACTTATATAAAAAAATATCTACTCAACTCCTATCCTTAGGAATCTTTTAATTACTTCTACTTCTTTAGTTTACTTCCTTGCTACCTTATAGTTCCAAAGTTCCGTTCCGACTCCCTACTTACTACCACGTATCTATTTTCTCTTCTCCTCTACAAACGCTCCCTTCACACGTGCTCGTTTATTTCCACGCGTCTCTATGACAACCGATAGACGTGAACATTCTCGTGAATGTTACATTAGGTTATATAACTACATTCAGTTATTACATAACGTTAACTTTCATGAAAAGAATAAATAGAATATTTGCATTCCAATAAATGCGTAGTTAAATTACAAATATACAGGGTGTTCGGGATAAATTTGACATATTTATAATTAATTATATTTTTCCGTAAGTTACATGTATTAACACACACTTCTCTTCATTTAAAAGGTTGGACCCTTCTTCATTCATATACAAGATGTCAGAAAGGATGGATAGCTGGAACCCACCTGAATCATGGAAGAGAATAACTTGTATCATGATGATTCGTGCCGGCCATCAAAATAAGGATATTTCGACTGCTGCCCAATGCTCCCTGAATACAGTAAAAACAATCAGGCATGAACTAGAGACTTGCAATGGTGACTACGAGGATGTAGCAAGAAGAAAGATCCCTAGCAGACGATCTGATTGCGTTCGTACAGCAGAATTCCTCGCAAATCTGCAGGAACAGGTGTTGAAGATCCCTGGCATTGGAATTCGGGCTTTGTCACGTGAAATGAATGTTGCAGCCTCTACTATGAAGCTTGCACTCAATGAAGACCTTCGCTACTACTCATACAAGCGCCGCAAAGGTCAGCTGCTTACAGAAAAGGCCCGTGAAAAACGTTTGATAAACGCGAAGAAACTTCTAAGCAAAGTGAAACATCCTGCGGAACCACAAACAATCTGGTTCTTTTCCGATGAGAAAAACTTTTGCCAGGATCAAAAACACAACACGCAGAATAACAGATGGCTTGCATACAGTACAAAGGACATTCCTCGTGTAATGCAGACTAAATTTCCCCAAACTGTGATGGTTTTCGGATGTGTATCCTCTGAAGGCAATGTGATGCCTCCGCATTTTTTCCAAGAGGGCCTCAGGTTGACTTCAGATGGCTACGTGGAGTTGCTAAACACTGTAGTCAAGCCCTGGATAACAAGGGTAGCCAATGGTAGGCCGTATGTATGGCAGCAGGATTCGGCCCCTTGCCACACCTCTGGGAAAAGTCAAAAATGGTTGTCTGAAAATTTCTACGACTTCACCAGTCCAAATGTTTGGCCTCCAAACTCCCAAGACCTTAACCCCATGGATTATTTTGTATGGGGCGCAGTTGAAAAAGACACCAATCGCACTTCCAGTAATACAAAAGCCCAGTTAATGGATAAAATTAAAACAGTTTTTGCGGCCCTTCCCAGGGAGACTGTAGCATCAGCTTGTTCGAGGTTCCGAAGCAGGATTGAAGCTGTGATCGATGCTAATGGTGGTTATTTTGAGTAAATCTTGTTGATAGTATTGTAATTAACTCTGCCTGTAATGTTTTTTGTCAATTCATTAAATTTAATAGATACAAAGAAGATTTTCTTTTTCCTTACGAAACTGTCAAATTTATCCCGAACACCCTGTAAGTTCTTACAATATTGACAAAATAATAAATAAAACAGCTTAATAATATTTAATACAGAATCTATTTACCATTAAAACATTTCTTTGATTAAGCAATTAAATATTTGACATAATTAAGGTAGTTATCAATTATAATTTATGTTATTTACATCAAATAATATTTACAAATATAGTTCTTGTGACGGAAAGTCATGTTGGATTCTGAATCAAACAACATTTATTCTATTTTCTACATAATTAGAATCCAACAAAGGCTTACTCTTCCTTTGAAAAATGTTTCCGTAAAGAAAAATTTTTCACTCTAAACCTTTAGGTGGTGGAATCAGATTTCTACTACTCTTTTTTTTTTTTTTTGTCTTAGGTTATACCTTGTTTGGATGAAACTCCGTCCTGTGTTTTCTACAACGCATGTACTATCATCTACAACTTCTCGGTCTTTACTTAGATTCTTACTGTCATTACATTTGACTGTAGTATATCTTCTACCTTGGTGATTGATTCTTCTGGTTTTCCTTCTGTAATTATTTAAGTCCTTATAATTGTCTCCTCTTCTCATATTCTTAGTTCTGATATGCAAAGCTGATACCTCAGTAAAATTAATCTCAGCTGGTAATTGATTCTCAGTACAAATTTCTTGCTCAGAATCAGATACTTGAAGTTTTGATGTCAAGTCAGTGTCAAGTTGAATAACAGGCTGATCAAGTATAGTAGGGCTTAAATCAGTATTTTTCACAGCTTGTTTGTCTATAGATGATTGCATCTTATCAGGTTGTTCTTCTTGATTAGGCACACAAAATCTTCTTGTTAGTTGCCTTGTTCCTGTGCACTCAGAGTTATTGTTTCTTTTAACACGTATTCTTCTATTCAATATGGATATTTGACCTGTGGAAAAGTCACAAGAGAAGTGATGCTTCTCCATAAAATTTGTTCCTAATATTATGTGAGCATTTAAGCTAGGAGAGAAAGGGACTATCAGTAGATCTTGATATACACAGAGGTTGACGTCAGGTATATAAATTTGTGCACGAACTTTTTCATATGCTGTAGATCTCGAATTAGAAAGAGTGGAAATTCTTACAGGTCTCCTTAAATTGGTGACATCCTTCCATAATCTATCTCTTAACTTTAGGAAATAATGCTTACTGATGATTGAGGCATTACAACCTGTGTCAAATAGAATGTTACAATTATGACCTTTGACACATCCTGTAACCTTCATCATTAATTCTCTTGATCTAGGGAAATTTTGAGCTTTATTATATGTTCTGTGAGAAATATGTCCAAAATTAGAGTTTCTTCTGCTGTTAGAGTAGTTTCTTTTATTAAAGTAGCAATTCCTAGCGATGTGACCAATCTTGTTGCAATTAAAACATTTAGGAGGATCTCCATCATCTCTGAGAAATTTTCTCCTTGTCTGAGGTTGAGGATCAATGGGAATTTGCTGTCGAACATTCTCCAGGGCTTCCACTACTCTATCCAATTTAGCCAATATTGGTTTATTTTGCTTCTCAACCTCCAGTTTGACAACTTTACTAATATGTTCTGCTGTGGGATTGAAATTTTCTTGAAATCCTACAGTCATTTCTGTCAATTTTTTTATTACTTCATCTAATTTATTCTTCATTGGCTGTTGCAATTTTTCTACTTCCTGGTGAACAATGTCTTTTACTTCCTTAAATAATTTTTTGTTGGTTTGTTCTTTTGTGTCGGACATACAGTTTTGATCAATAGGATTCTCTCTAATGATTTTCCTTTCATCTTCTTTCTTTCTGTTCTCTTTTGAGGATTTATTTACTCCTATGGAACAATCATGTTCCATAGGAGTAAATAAATTTACTCCTATGGAACATGATATTAAAGTAGCAATTCCTAGCGATGTGACCAATCTTGTTGCAATTAAAACATTTAGGAGGATCTCCATCATCTCTGAGAAATTTTCTCAGATATCATTTCAATGTCTATATTTTCAACTCTCAGCCTCGATGGTAAGCTACAGTTAATGTTAGAAACAGCGCAACGGAACTAATACTTAAATCTTCATACACTGAAATAAACTAATATGACTGTCCTTACCAGAAATAATCTTCAGTACTTCCAATATTTTGTGAGCACACTTTCAAATTGTATTTATCACACTTGCGAAACACTAAATAACTAAAACATTACTAATCGCGCTTCAAAAATCCAGATAACAACTATAAGGTACATTAATTATTCTTATTTATCATTCATCAACTAGTTTAACTCCGTACAATTCCCCTTTTTCGTAGTATAGAAATAAGTCGTAATTGTAGACTGACTGGATTTATTCAGTATTCTTCTTTGAATGTCCAGTTCTCTAATTATCCGATTACGGCAATAATTTCTTTTTATTACTACGGCTGGTTTTGCTTTCAGCCAACTATAAGATTCACTTATATAAAAAAATATCTACTCAACTCCTATCCTTAGGAATCTTTTAATTACTTCTACTTCTTTAGTTTACTTCCTTGCTACCTTATAGTTCCAAAGTTCCGTTCCGACTTCCTACCACGTATCTATTTTCTCTTCTCCTCTACAAACGCTCCCTTCACACGTGCTCGTTTATTTCCACGCGTCTCTATGACAACCGATAGACGTAAACATTCTCGTGAATGTTACATTAGGTTATATAACTACATTCAGTTATTACATAACGTTAACTTTCATGAAAAGAATAAATAGAATATTTGCATTCCAATAAATGCGTAGTTAAATTACAAATATAAGTTCTTACAATATTGACAAAATAATAAATAAAACAGCTTAATAATATTTAATACAGAATCTATTTACCATTAAAACATTTCTTTGATTAAGCAATTAAATATTTGACATAATTAAGGTAGTTATCAATTATAATTTATGTTATTTACATCAAATAATATTTACAAATATAGTTCTTGTGACGGAAAGTCATGTTGGATTCTGAATCAAACAACATTTATTCTATTTTCTACATAATTAGAATCCAACAGTACCCACTACCTGTAAGAGCAAATTATTCCACTGACTCACTCACTGTTCTCTAGGGAAAAAAACCTACCTCTTACCCCTTTCTTGACTGCAAATAAATTTAACTTCCATGGATGCCTCCATGTTCTCCCCCACCTTCCATATAATGAAAAATTTCATCAGTTGAAATGCTATAACACCCATTCAGAACATATCCCCCCCCCCTTTCTCCTGTTAACCAGAGTCTGTAATCCAGATTTCTTATTCTTATCCACCAATACACCAAGATCCGTTGCCTCTTCAGTTTCTTGTAGCATAACCCCCGCTAATATAATATGCCACTGGAACTCTAATCATGCCAAAGTGCATAACTTTACTAACATTAAACTGACAGTCATTTTTATTTGCCCAGATTTTCAGTCTATTCAAATCATTTTGTAATTGCTGAATATCAGTAGCATCCCTGATTGCTCTGCCTATCTTTGCATCATCAGCAAACAATTGCAAATACAAAAGCAAACAATTGCAAACCTGCTTGATGTCATTATTGTATAGATTGAACAATAATGGCCCAAGGACTGAACCCTGAGGTACACCACTAGTTACCTTAAATCTGGCAGATTCACACCCACTATATACCACTTTTTGATATCTGTCAACCATCCCCGGATCCAAGTCAATAGATTATGTTCCAATCCCATATTCTCCAGTTTACACAACAGCCTATCGTGCGGTATCCTATCAAATGCCTTAGAAAAATCCAACATTATCATAGTGTATCCATTCCCTTTATCCAACTCAGCCGTAACATTGTTATAAAATATGAGCAAATTGCTAAAACACGACCTTCCTTTAGTAAACCCATGCTGTTCCCTGCAGAGTATAGAATGCTTGTCTACCCATTTCGGTATGCGAGTTCTTACCAACTTCTCTAAAATCTTCACTACCACACCAGAGATATTAACAGGTCGGTAGTTAGACACACCAGTTTTTGCACCACCCTTGCGTAATGGAACTATCATACATTCCTTCCATTCCTGAGCTGAGACTCAAGTTAATCAAATGTGAGAAAGGCCTAGCCAATTCAGCACATTAATTATCCTTGCACTACAATAATCATTTAATTGATACACTTTCTAATTTATTTGCAAAAAATATCAGGGCCAGGATATTCAAAAGTTACTAAACATTAAAACTATGACAAATGTTAATCTGAAATGCTTTCATTTAAACACTTTACATTGCATTAAAACATATTACTTTTAAGTGTTGATCACAAGTCACTTTTTTTTAATTAGGTTTTTCCTTCAATAATGTCCTATGAAGAGTTCAGCATTTTTATGATGAACTATGAGATCAGATTTTTCCATCCTGTAGAAATATTTCAAATTCTATATTGGAACAATTTTAAGGAATGAATCACTTCTTTACATTATGGAATAACTGCATTTATAATAATTCAAATTTATTAGATAAAGTACTCAAATTTCCAATTATTTTAAAATGAAAATTTCTCAATATCAGTGAAACAAGACAACATGACCTAAAAGCTTATGTTTATAACACATTTTATTCCAAAAATAGGCATAACTCGTTTAGCTGTATGATCTGGAAATTGATAGATAGATTGTCTCTAACCTTTAGACACCACTAGTAATTGAGTTTATGCATATCAATGATTTGAAGGCTTATAGGTGATTTTTATTTTATTTCATATGATGATACAACAGCAGTGAGTCCCTTTTATGAATCGATTTTGAGCTGCTAGGGTAAAAACTTGTATCACATATGGAAGGAAAAAAATCTTACCTGCTTGTGCAAAAGTGACTAACTGGGAAAAAACTAGAAAGTTTCTCTAGCTGGCAACTAAATTCATTATTTGTTTGCTTTTATATAGTAGGTTCTTTTTTTTTTTTTTTTTTAATATATTATGTAAGAATATTAAGATTAAAGGAGCTGTTCCTTTGAGCAAAATATAAAAACAGCTTGTATACAGCAGCTTGGTCATGGAAATTTAACTAATGCAGTTTTTTTATGAACAGTCTTCATGCAAATGCCTACCCTTGTTAACTCCTGCAATTCCTTGGCAAAGATTTGTGCAGAAGAGTGACAGCACTCACAGACAACACGTTTCAGAGCCCTTTTTTTGTCCCTTTCTGTCAATTTACGTAGCCTTCTTAGTAGTCGTGAGTCCCTCATGTTTCCATTTACTAATAACATCTTGAAAAGTTGACAGTGGGTGTTGCAATTTTTCTGCAAGTGCATGCATGGACAGCTTGCTGATATGGGACCCTTGCTGGAAGTCAGTAAGCTCAATACGCATGGCCATGTCTTATGAGCAGATGATATCCAGTACTGTGCGATGTCTGAGGAGCTCACCCGCAGTTTTAGAGGAATTCTGGCACACACGATCTATTGAAATTTATGTACCCACATATGTACCCTATGTGGGTACATAAATTTTATGTACCCACATAGGGTACATAAATTTTATGTACCCACATAGGGTACATAAAATCATAAGACAAGATCATATCTCTAGCCTTTCCTACAATAAACACATAAGTAGCTTACACCTCTAAAAAAACTATACATTCTTTTCAGTTTAAGACACTTGTAAGATATGTATTAAAATTAAAGTTTAATTAATACATAATATGGTAATTTAGTTATTAGTTAAATATCAGTTTTTTTTTTTTTAAGATGTTGACTGTGCCATCTTTTTGAGTGGTAAGAGTAGTTTCTTTCTTTCTCATGCATGTAATACTGTCAGTTTCACCATTAGTAAATTATTCTATCAATACCAAGTGGTTTAACTGTTAACTCCAAAATAAAAAGAAAACACTGAGTTAAAAAACAAACACAGATTGGTATCCCAAGATCTCATATATAACTATCAAGCTCATGTCTGTCATAATATGACAAAAGACTTACAGTTTTGACTAGTTTGCTCTTTTTTCTTACTCGATGATTCGTATCTTCTTTCATAAAATACTAGACTAAACCCCTTGCAGAGCATTTTTTGAACTACACAATCATATTATCCACTTGTTCTGCTTATCTGTTTATATATTTCTTCTCTTCAGTCAGTAAGGAATCTTCACTCCTGAAAAATATGCTTTCATTGCTTGCCCAACCAGTATTGCCCTAATCATGGAACTATATATGTATTTTTTTAAATTTGTTGTTCCCTTGAGTATTCATTTCCTTCTTAGTATGTTCTGCTTCCTTTCATGCCTTTTTTGCTGTTCCCCCAATTGATTTTTCAAGTCAATCCAATTCCTATGTGTATTTCTTCAACCCCAAAATTACTAATATTGTGCAGCACTCTTCACTTTTTTTAAATTTCTTTCATATTACTTTTTGAATTTAATAAATAAATATCAAAAGTTAAAATCATAATTTTTTAAATAAAGCAAGCTTATCTCTTCAGAGCACTCATAACAATGATCTTCTACATGACCCCTAGTGCTTTGATTTGTTTAAAAACTCTGCTACTCAATATTAAAACAAATTTAACAGCAAAAAATAAATAACAATTAAGGAAAAACATCCTATGCAGAAATTATTAATATGCATATTACCTGACAGCTATAAACACAAGCTAAAACTAACATCTGAACATGATAAATAACAAATTTATCTTCCACATAGCAGTAATGTACTACAGGTTCTTCTAGATGGGATTGATATAATAAATTAAACTTTAAAATCTTTTAAATCAAACAAAAATAATAAGCATCAATTAAGCCTTACTTTTCAGCTGCATGACATATGGTACCACAAGTATCTGCCATATCATCAACTAGAATTGCTACCCGGTCTTTTACATCTCCTACTAAAACCATGGATGCAACTTCATTCGCCTTTTTCCTTTCTTTATGGATCAAAGCAAATTCTACATTCAAACGATCAGCAATTGACGTTACCCTAAAAAAAAAAAAAATAAATAAATAAAAATGAACTACATTTTTATTTTGAGAGAAATTTTTATCTATCTATTAATAACCACCAGAATATTTGATGTAAATAAAAAAAGTATAGTAGCACTTCATACATTCTGAAAGGAAGGAAAAATCACCAAAGACTTCTGATCCAATGGCAAATGAAATTATCTCTACTTTTTTTTTAAAAAAAAAGTGAACACGCTACCTATGAAGAAAAAAGATTATCTGTTCTAAATTCAGAATGATGCCATGGTAACAGTATATAAATATCTGCTGATGAGCAGAAGCATGTACTCATTACTTTATAACGAGTATGTGCTTCTGTTGTTTTCCCATTACCATCAGTTATGTTTTCAAGAAGACACTAAGGATTGCACTGGTTCAATATAGGTTGTAGATTTCTGAAAGTGATCACAGAGCATTCACAGCAAGTTGCCTGGGTATCGCAACTGTGCAAAGATCCCACTAATTAATGGCAACTAGTTCAGACTCATGAAGTTCCTTCAAAAGCATAGAAAATATACTTCCAGCACTTTCTCAAATGAAATGCGCCAGCCTGGTTGGCCGAGTGGTTAGAGTATCTGCTCTCCAGCCAAAAGGCTGCGGGTTCGCATCCTGCTGTGGGCATGGATGTTTGTGATTGTCTGTGGAAATACTAGTGGTGGTGGTTGCCAGTAAATGGCATTGGTGGATTGAATGGTTGAGACAGAGTTTGTAGAGCAGGTGCCCTCCCTCGATGAGTCTTTGGACTCCCTGGAGGTGTCAAATAATAATAAATACATTATATTTAATTATTCCAGTATTAGGCTTTAGACCTAAATTAGTATTTAGGTCTAAAGTTTTTGTACATGCAAAAATTTTGCTTTTTGCATGTACAAAAAGCAAAATTTTAAATGTCAAGTTAAGGAAACCAGTATCTACACATAAATCTTCACTAGAATTTATAATCAAATGTGTATGTATAAATTAATTATTTTAAAAAAGTTAAGAACTTCATACAGTTTATACGAGTCTGATAATTCCCCAAGTGTATGTGGCAATGTAGTAAAAAATGTATTCCTTTTTTTTAACATTTGAAAATTACCAAACAAAATCAGGAAACTGCATAGTAAAGTTAATGTCAAGTGCAATGTTGACAGCTTAAACCAATGCACATACAGACTAAGAAGAAAGTATGAGAAGAAAAAATGGCAGCCATATTCCTATAATCCAATGAAATTCAACTCGGACTTTCACAGCACCATTTATGAATGGTTAGAGCAGTTCCCACAATCTATATATAAAAAAAGTAATCTTACAAATAAGCCAATAAGCTATTGCCATGGTTCTTATATGTTCTAATCTATGGAAAGGCCAAAGTTGTTGTACTAGGTATCACTAGATGGTAGATTTATATATGACATCATCTCAAAGATGATATTTGTCCATATTCAGTTTATAACTTCATTAGCTAAAAATCTATATGCCCATATTCTATCAAATTCATTAACTGTTTCTACTGATCTTCTAATACCACTCATCATTCTTACTTTCTTTTATGTAAATGTTTTTCTTCAGTCAAAATTTCTCCTAATAGTAATTAGGAGAAATAATAATAAAGAGCATTTAATGTTCAAATGTCTAATAGAATACCAGATAATATGTAAATTGACTATTTGGGAAATGTTGATCAAGTATCTGAGAAAAAACTATTTTAATACCAACTAGTTTCACCAACTTGAGCTGTTGGCATCTTCAGGGTACAGGACTGATGATAGGAACTAAAGCTAACAAAACATGTTACAGATTAGACATTAACAGAATTCTACTTATAAATTACAAAACAACACTGAACGTGTACAATACACGTGTGGTGCGTACATGATTTCACTTGTTGTTTAGGAACGTTTTATAGTTGGTACTAAAGTTCATTTATTGTGTGTTTTTGACATATCCAATGTGTTCTCTCTATCTTATCTCAAGGCTTCTTGAAGTTTGGCCAATGTAACTTAAACCGCACGAGCATGGGATATTGTTAACTCCAGCATGTCATTGAGTGGGATAAAAGTTGTATTCCTTACATAGAAGAGGATTACCACTCTCGTATTTTTAAAGAAGCCAAAACAGTTGCCTGTTCTGTAGAAAATTAATAGGAACCAAGGTTTAATCTTATCCGAGATCTGGAAGATCCTAATTAGATCTCTAAACACACAAGAAATGAACTTTAGTACCAACTATAAAACGTTCCTAAACAACAAGTGAAATCAAGTACATGTCACACGTGTATTATACACATTCAGTGTTGTTTTGTAATTTATAATTAGAATTCTGTTAATGTCTAATCTGCAACATGTTTTGTTAGCTTTAGTTCCTATCATCAGTCCTGTACCCTGAAGATGCCAACAGCTCAAGTTGGTATTAAATAGTTTTTCTCAGATACTTGATCAACATTCCCCAAATAGTCAATTTACATAGCTTCTGTGGTCAAGAAAAAACATCGTTTAATATGAATACCAGATAATCTTATCCATATTCTAAAAACTAGTTTATTCATCATATATGATTCTCTAAGTAAACCATGAGTCCATAAGTAAACCATAAGCAATCCATACTAGACCCCATTTTTCAAGTAATGGGGTCTAGTATGGATTTCTTCTTTCATGGGACAACACATGCACAGCCACTCATTATTCACATGTTGTCTAGCATTAAAAGAATGCCAAGTGGATCTTCATGACTTATAGCTCAATTACTTGTTATACTATTGCTGTCAAACATTTGCACTGAACATATCACTGAAACAATTCTTACTGGGAAAGACACATTTGTTCTCCTCGACTATAAATTCTTGTTTTCCAAGGCATATGAAGGCTGTAGGAAAACAATAATAATAATAAAAAAAAAACTGACATACTACAACAGGCTTTTAGTGAAATTTTCATCATCTTTTTCTGTTTATCAGTTCAAATGGCAGTCATACTTGTTTCTTCTCTTTCCAGTGCTACCATTGGACAAAAGTTCTAACTTTTGTCTAATCATTCTGCAACCTCCTTTGTGCCCTGATAATTCTATTGCATCGTAACTCACAGAAAAAAGCAAACCTCCTTGTTTCTTGAATAGATGATTTTAGTAAATGTCATCGACTGTTCCAAACATGTAGCATTCAGTGTTTTTATTGTTTTGCCAGAAAGAAATCAGAAAAATCATGTCCAAATTGGATACCAAAAGTGCCATAATCCTCAAGGCATTTCTCCAATTGTTCTGAACTTTGTGTTCCAGAGTTAACTCTTGTTCTATGTTACCTTTTTATTACCTATTTATCACCAAATTATCATGTAATTTTTCTCACTTCAGTTCTTTTTCAAGTAATGGGGAAAACTATTAATACAGCTTCTACACTACCTTGAAGCTTATTGATTGACAGTGACAATCCATTCTGGCAATCAACATGGGATCTTTTTATGTTACCCAAATGACATGAAAAACTTGAGGAATCTCAAGTGGTAGCACTTGATATATCTAAGGAATCTGATCAGGTTTGAAAGAAAGATCTATTAAGTGAATTTCTCTCACACAACTGTCTTCCTAATACTGAGCAAACAGCTTTGTCTGGAAGCACAATACAAGTGATAGAAGAACGTTTATCCTCACGCTACGTAATGCTTGAGTTACAATAAGGCTCTAATTTTTTTCACCTACTATATATATATATATATATATAAAAAATCAACTTTCTCCACTACTTTTCCCCATTTCACAAACCTCATGGAAGGATTTGACATAGGACATACAGCTATTTGCAGATAATGCAAAGGTAGGCAGGGTAATCAAAAATGCAGCTGATATACAGTACTTGCAGAATGATTTCAATAGGCTGGAATTGTGGGCATGTGAAAATGACTATCAATTCATTGTTAATAAATGTAAGGTCATACACTTTGGTGTGACTAGATATCCAACGTCAATTGGTGGGAATATATTAGAAGAAACTGATTGAGCTGGGGATCTTGGTGTTTTAGTAGACAGGAAGTTGAAGTTCAAGGGTCATATAGCAAATATTTTAAATACAACTCAGAGAATAATTGTAAGGCTGAAACAAACCTTGATAAAACCTCACTTGCGCTACTGCATGCAGTTTGGGTCTCCTGATTTCCGTTGTGATTTTGATACAGAGGAGTGTATCAAAAATGATATCAGGGTTGTGGAATATTGATTGAAAATTTGTAGGCTACAGACACTAGCAAACAGATAAAAGAGGGGCAATATGAGTGAGACCTACAAATTTCTGAAAGGACTATACAGAATTTCAGTAAATGGAATTTTTCATTTTATGGAGGGTTGGGAAAGGATGCTTGCATCCTTGTAAGTTGAGAATGAATGCTTTCAAGAAGTGGGGGGGGGGACTAGATTTTTCTCCCACAGAGCAGTGCATGATTGGAATGATTTGAAATTGGATGATGAATGTGTACGTAGCATGAATGAATTAAAGTCACAGCCAGTGAGAATAGTATGGCCTCCCTTGATGAGTTCCTGGAGGTCTCTCTCTTAATAATAATAATAATATCTATTTGAGCTGCCTTTTCACATTTCATATATTGTTTTCCCACCATTAACTTGATGTGGACGTTATTTACCGTGATTTGCGATTTTTTCTCGGGTGGCAACACTGATTTTCGAACAGATTTCCTCTCATTCAAATTGATTTCTGCAGAAATCTGTGGATTTCTGTTCCCAGATGGCGCTGCTTTCGGCTGTAGTTTCGTTTCCACCATCACGATGACTTGCACGCGTGCAGCAGTGATGAGCGATACCGTGATTTTTCAATTACAGTACGAATTGATACAGTGAAGTTTTCATATCAGTAATTTTAAACTGTCAGTAGCTCGTGGCATCCGTAACGTGTTGCGATGTGATTTCACATTCACAGTGCTGTATTGATATCATGAACAAGGATCATATGCAAATTGTGAAATCACATTCATACTTCTACCAAGTAACAATTGTTACTAGTGAATATTAGATATCAGTGAATAAACCACAGTTCATGAAATATCGCTTCACTAGCTTGCAGTGTTGGTGTTCGCAGTCACAATTCAGAAGCACGTGGTATACTGCAGAATTTCTGCTACGTAATTTAGCATGTGATAATTGCTTTCAAGTTGCAGTGGTGGATGATCCATGTTAGTAACATGGAGGAAAAAGATATAAAATGTATTTCAGTACAAGATGGCAATTCTGCGACGTGCAGATTGGCATGCCAGAACATGTGTACAATTAGCAAAAGATCTTGGACTCTCCGTGTCCACTTTGAACACGATAGTAAAAAACAGGTCAAGCATTGAACTCAAAGCAATCTGGCGCTATGTCAAAAAAACGAAAATATATCAGGACACTGACATACGATGAATTGGATAAACTTGTGGCAGAGTGGTTTGTTTCTACAAGAGCGTCGGGTATTCCAGTCGATGGTACTATACTCCAAACGAAAGCCCTCGAATTTGCTGCGAGGTTGGGGATTAATGGTTTTACTGCGTCAAATGGATGGATTGATCGTTTCAAGACTCGTCACAATATTGTGGAGAAAATAATAGTGTTGCAGGGAAAAACTGTAAACCAGTGGAAACATGAACTAAAGACTATTATTCAGGACTACAAACCGAAAAATATTTTCAATGTTGATGAAACTGGCTCTTTTATAACATTCTGTCAAGTAAAACATTGTGTTTTAAAGGAGAGAAATGTCACGGTGGAAAACTCGGCAAGCAGAGGGTAACTGTTTTGCTCATGGTCAATGCTGATGGATCAGAAAAATTACCTCCACTGATAATTGGTAACTTTAAAAAGCCAAGGTGTTTTAAAAACATGAAAAATCTGCCTACTAAATATGATGCCCAGTAGCATCTTTACATCCACTATGCATGCTCTGGATACTAAAATGGGAGCAAATCAGTGCAAAATACTACTACTGCTAGACAAATGTCCTGCGCATCCTGAAGTTCTGCTGCTCAGAAACATTAGATTAATATTCTTTCTCCCTAATTGTATAAGTGAGTTCAGCCATTAGATCTGGGTATCATCCATGCATTTAAATGGAAATATAGAAAAATGTTTGTTGAAAAAACTGCGTTTATGCATGATAATGGTATGGACCCAAAACAAATGACCATATCAATCCTTGATGCCATGCATTATGTGGCAAAAGCATAGTTGCATGTTACTCCTGAAACTATATCCAACTGTTTCCAGAAGGCAGGAGTTACGTTGTTTGTGGAAAAGGATGAACAACTACAGGAAGAAGAAATGTCAGAGCCCAACAACTGGTATATGATGGATGAGTCTTCCAACCACCTTGGTGAAGAAGAAAAGGAAGGTGGTTGAAGAAGACTGTGATCAAGAACCTACCGTCCCTACTAGTAAAGAAGCAATGGAAGCTATCTCTGTTTTGAGACGGTATATTGCAAGTGCATCAGGAAACGATGGGGCACTTAATGCCTTATACACTCTGGAGAGGCAGGTGGAACTTATAAGAGTGCAGAAAAAGAAAAAACAATCAACAATTAAAGATTTTTTAAATAGATAAATGTAAGTAATTGTAAATTCATTTATTTTCAGTTATTAAATTTTGTAATCTAGTATGTAGAGTCACATACTAGCAGTAAGTCATCTTTTAGCCTTTTTTTAATGTTTTTTACATTTCCTACTATTTAAACTTTTTTTACATCAGTCCCCTGGAAAGTGTAAAAAAAGGGATTTTACTGTATTTATTTTCTTACAAAAGTTTTATCATGACTTATTTACATAGTGCTTTGCTTTGTTACATAATTTTTTCTGTATTCTCTAAGAACACAAGGTGACTTACTTACGAGAAACTTTCAACATGCTTTCTTCTTGGGATGGTACTGTATTTTCAGTAATTGACCATTTATCTGAATGGGTCAATTGAAGATTTATCAAATCTTCAATTAACTGATCCTTGCATGTCAACTGACTTCTAGTAGAGCACCAAATGATTGTGCTTCAATTTTCATAACTTACCTTTCTGATAATTGAAGGGTCCAACAAACTACAGATTTCTGTAACAGGCTATTTTCTAAGTTTGGGGAATTTTATACAAAAATTCAAATATATCATAGATAGAGAAATAAGAATATTACAGGATGTAATATTCTTATTTAACAGGCTTTATTCTTATGAAATGTAACAGGCTATTTTCTAAGTTTGGGGAGTTTTATACAAAAATTCAAATATATCATAGATAGAGAAATAAGAATATTACATGTTACCGTACAGTGCCATCCAAATCACACAATGGCATTTAACCTGTATCTATTAAGTAAAATTAATTTTAGAAGATATGTAACCACAAGTAAATCACCCCCCCCATACCCAGTTATGAAAACATACAGTCTTTATTATGTATCACTGCTTATCATCTGTAAGCAACATATAATGCACAAATTCATGTGCATATGTATAAGCATGTATGCACAGACAGAGAGAGAGAGAGAGCAAAAGCAACAGAGAATTTCTTTAGAAAGTGTTGAAAGAAGGTTTATCAAGATATCTGAGAAAACTTGCTGAGGGTAAGAACAATTTGGATTTAGACTACATTCTGACCTTACGAAAGAACTGAGAAATCATGGCAATATGTTACTACTATACTTATTCAATCACTCTATGGCTGAGGACTGGTGACCCAATGTTATAGTCTTCCCCATTTGTCTGTTATTTTTTATTCATGTTAATCTTGAGTCCATATGTGAAGCTATGCTACCCTATTCTTCCAAGGAGTAAATTCATGTGATTTTTATTTTCTGTTATTAGTGCTATGCCATCAGCATATCTTAAGTTATCGATTCTTGAGCTGCCTATTAACATGCCTCTATTCCAGTCATCCCAAGTTGGTGATGAACCTCAGTAAGATATTGAAGAATACAGGAGATACTATACAACTTTGCCTTACCCTCTTTTTGCAAGCAGAGCCAATCTGATAATATTATCAATTTTTACTGAAGTTTGGTTATTGTTGTAAAGTTGGCTTATTAATCAGATAACACATTGGGGAAAAGCTAGACAGACATTATTCCCCACCTCAATTTCCAATTTATGCAGTCAAAGGCTTTGATGTAGTCAATAAAGCACAAGCAAGCAGGGTTACTGAATTCTATTCATTTCCCAATAAGATGTCTGAGATTTGAATGTTTTCTGTGGCATTAATGAATTCAGCTTGTTCTAAAGTGACATGAGCCTTCAGGTGATTAATTCTTTCATTGCTAATATAGAGCATGATTTTACTTGCATTTGAGATTAATGCCATTGTTCTATAGCATTCCTTTTTAATGGATTGATATAAAGATTGTCTTTGCCCAGTCCACTGGCCAAATGCCAGTAGCCCAAATTTGATCACATCTCTGCCCATGCTATTTATCATCTCGGTATAAATTTCATCATCACTGCTTTTCTAGTATTCATATTTTCGATAGCTAGTTTTACCTCCTTTCTGAGGATGGAAGTTCTCATTTTCCCATATTTAAGTTTTGTTGATCCCTAAAAGGTTATGGCATGTCATTAGCCTCTATATACAAGTAGTCTAGTCATGAAGAAACTTCATGCCCAAACTTTGCTTATACTTGCATAAAGGATTAAACAAGAATATAATCTTGCTATCTTTATTTAATGATAATAAACTATTCAAAACATTATCTGTACGCTGTAAATGGAACCTTATACATAATGATGCACAAAATAAGTTACATATTGGTAGTTAAAACTGAAGGAACAGAAATGATAACTTTGTTAATTTTGATGCTGGTAACAGAAAGATGTGAATTTAATATTTTAGTATTAGTACCAAATAATTTCATGATAAAAACACATAAAAAGTGTAAATATTTTTAAATAAAACAGATTTTGGACAGTAGATTTTTTTTATTTTTGAAGGTAGATTTGGATTCAGCATCTTAATTTTTTAAAAAAAAATTATTTTCAGTTAAGAAAGTTTTAAAAGGGGTGCTTAAAGGTCAAAGCTGTATAACTGAGAGGAGACCTCCACATAGCCTTTAAAGGAATGCGGAGAACCGACCAGGGCTTCTGACCTAATGTCCAATCCTCACCTTCTCGTGGTGCACCCTGTTGAGTATCTACTTTGATACTGAACGAACGAGGATGGGCTGGCAATTTGGGATTTAGCCGACCAAATTGTATTCTTATTGGTTAAACCAAAATAAAAAATGATGGTACAACATGACAAAATTTCATGCCGGCTGGGGCGTCGCCCGGTTAAACAAGGCCCCCGTTGTTTTCGCCAGGGAACCAGGGCGAACAGCGAAAAGTCAGCTACTGGAACAAATCTGAAAACAAACCCCCACTCAACATCGCCAGAGTTAAAGATCGGTACTATCAACGTAAGAAGCCTGAATGGCAAAGAAATGGAGCTAGCTGAGGAATTAGATAAGTACCAGATCGACATAATAGGGGTGACTGAAACAAAAAAGACCAAAACTGGTGAGATCTTTCTGAGCAATAAATACAAAATGTTATATTCAGGCAATAACAATCAAGGAAAAGAAGGAGTAGCCATAGTATTCAACACAAAATACGAGGCTAATCTTCTTGAATGGCAGTCAGTCTCAAGTAGAGTAATGTGGGCAAATATGAGAATGGGGAACTGGACAATGAGACTTATTTGTGCCTATGGTCCCACAGAAGGTTCTACTAAGGTAGAAGTGGAGGAATTTTTTGAGGCTTTAGAAAAAGCAACTAACACAATGAAAAATGAAAAGTTGGTCCTTGTTGGGGATCTAAATAGTAGAGTAGGAAATCATTGTGAGACATACAAAAATATTTTGGGAAAATTTGGAGAAAAGAGCAAAGCTAATAATAATGGCAAATATCTGTTGGATTTCTGCTCAGGACATGGACTGGTTATTACTAACACCATGTTCCAACATAAAAATGTGCACAAATTCACATGGAGAGAAGAGGCTAGGAATAAGAAAAGTCTCATTGACTATGTTATTGTTGATAGTGATGTTTTCTCCCTGGTGCAGGACACCAGAGTGTACAGAGGATTTGAAATTGGAAGTGATCACTATTTAGTCTTGAGCAGGATAAAATTGAATTTCATATTGAAAAAAATAACATGTAAGAAAGTTTTAAAGCGAATAAAAGTTGAGCAGCTCTCAGATGTAAACTGTAGACTAAAATACAGAAATATTATTGAAAAGAAAATGAAAGAGTTTGAGAACAGGAATCAAACCTTGGAGATTCAGTGGCAAACTCTGAAGGAAACATTGATTGATTCTGCCAGAGAGGCATGTGGTGAGGTTGTGTGCAAAGATAAAAAAATCAGAACTCCCTGGTGGACACAGAAAGTTAAAGAGGCAGTGAAGGAAAAGAAGAAAGCATATCAAAAGTTCCTGGCAAATAAGTCAGCTTTTACTCTTACAGAATACAGAGACAAATGTAAGAAAGCTAAACAGTGTGTAAAACTAGCTAAACAAAAGTCATGGGAGGACTTTGGCAAGAATATAGAAAATAAATATCAAGAAGGTGGCAAAATATTCTGGAGGTTGTTGAAGAAGCTTAGGAATGGAGGAAAGAGTGCTGTAAAAGGAATTAGAGATGATAAAGGTGAAATGAAAACAGGAGAAAAAGATATCCTTGAAGTATGGAGTAATTACTTTGAAAAACTGCTAAATGAAACAAGCAGTGATGACAGCACAGTGATAAAAAACACTGACCAGGCATGCAGTCAGGAATACATATCCATACTTGAAGTAGAAAAAGCCATCAAAGGCTTGAAATGTGGAAAGGCAGCAGGAGTAGATGATATTCGACCAGAAATGCTGAAGTATGGTGGTATAAGAGTCTTACAGTGGCTGCACTGCATAGTTCAGAAAGCCTGGACAGAGGGACGAATTCCCGATGATTGGAGTAGAGCTCTCATAGTACCCATATATAAAAAGGGAAATAAAACTGAATGTGAGAATTACAGAGGTATTTCCCTACTGAGTGTTCCTGGCAAGATCTATGCAAGTATACTTGAGAAACGGTTGAGAAGAATTGTGGAAGAAAAGCTTGGTGAAGAACAAGCTGGATTCAGGCCAAATAGAGGCTGTCAGGATCAGATCTTCACTTTACGACAAATAGTCGAGAAAGCATGGGAATATAACAAAGATCTGTATTTAAGTTTTGTCGATTTGGAAAAGGCATATGACAAGGTGCCAAGAGAGAAGCTATTCAATACGCAGCAGTTATATGGTGTCAATGGGGCATTATATCAAGCAATACTTAGTCTTTATTTGAGTTGTGAGTCAGCAGTTAGAATTGAAGGAAGTGCAGGAAGATGGTTTAATGTTAAATCTGGTGTGAGACAAGGATGTACATTATCCCCTCTGTTATTCATTATCTATATGGATCACATTATGAAGGAATGTGGTATTAAACCTGATATCAAAATTGGAGATGTTAATGTCAGCTCTTTGCTTTATGCGGATGAGGTTATACTTCTAAATAAATCCGCTACAAGTCTGCAAGATTCTCTGACTAAATTGAATAGCTGTTGTAATAGATATGGTATGAAGGTCAGCAATAAAAAGACAAAGACAATGAAAATAGGCAGAATCATTGAAAATGTCAACTGTGTTGTGAATGGAGAACCTGTGGAACAAGTAAAACATTTCAGCTACTTAGGCACAATTTTTACTGAAGATGGTAAACTAAATATAGAAATAGACAACAGAATCAGCAAAGCTGGTATCGTGGGAAGTCAATTGAATAAATTCATATGGAATAAGAAAGAAATTAGTCGTGAGATTAGCTCTGCTAACACAATCCAGGAATGTGTTAGCAGAGCTAATCTCAGATGGTATGGTCACTTAAATAGAATGGGAGAGGAAAGATTAGCAAAACAAGTGTTCTCTGCCAGGTTGGCAGGAAAACGACCCAGAGGAAGACCAAGATATAGGTGGATTGATATGGTACAAACTGCCTTAGACGATAGAAATATAAGATCTGATAATGTTGGAGTCTTGACAAGTAACAGACTGATTTGGAGGAAAATTGTAGATAGGAAGTTAGTAATGATGTAATTTTTTCATGTAGTACTGTCATATCCTGTACACCCCTTGAGGGTACATGGCAGGAATTTGATGATGATGATGATGAAGAAAGTTTTAATTTGTTGATCCATTAGGGTTATAACCTCATAGAAAATTTAAATATGCGAGACATTAAAATCAATATGCCACTTGGAGATAACAAAATCGAAGTTAATTCTGAGTTTTATACTGGGCCATATTATATACAGATTTAGCTTATATAAAGTTAATGTGTAACTCCTCCATACAGGTTCTCAGTAACATTTCCACGTTCCTTCTGATTAGTCAAATTAAGATAAACTATGGGTACAAAGAATATGATAAACAATAAGGAACAGTAACAACAGTGGACGAATTGCATCCTTTGCAGATCTTAATGCAAAGAATGCTTTAATACAACCTGGATGTCAAAAACTCTCAGTATCTTAGGTATATATACACTTGGAGATTACCTGGATGCAGTTATAGTTAGCCTCTTCCTGAGCAGTTGAGGATGGAGTAGAACTATATTTTATGACCTTATAGATGAAATATCATTTCCACTGAAGAAATAGAACATATAAATAGAATTTATATGTTCTATTTCTTCGATAGAAGAAAAAGAATTTATATGTTCTATTTCTTTGTGTGTATGTTCCCTTAAGAACATACACACAAAGTTTTGTGTGCATCTTCTTAAGGGAACCTATAAACAGCACTGCATGCAGTCAAATGACTAAAAATCTATTCATGTCTTCCACATCTGGAGGATGTAGTAATTCAAACAGTATAGGGAAGGCTGTTTCAAAGAACAGCCTTCTAGAGAGCTGGTGTATGTATTCTTAGGGAGGTTTCTGGTGTCAGGATGCATAACTTTACATGAGTGGGAGACTAAAGTTAATTGGATATCTTGTGTCTTAGAGAAAAGTCACAAGATAAATACATTAACTCGAAAGAATTTTTTTTTTTTACTTCTGTCAGCATTATCACAAAATAAATTTTAAATAGACAATGCCCTTAAGCTGGAAAGACTTGGGTTCAAATCTTGTGAAGGATGTGAAAGCTAAGAATTGTTATAGGTACTTTTCAAGTTAATGTGATGAAGTCAAGTCTCATAGCCATATGAGATTTGACAGCATTTCTTTTTCTAGAAACTTGGGTTTTCATCCAAGACAAACAGCAAGAGAATACATGAAAATAAAAATGAATAAAATGAAATAAATACTTAACTAGAAATTTAACTGCATGTTTGGATTAAGTATCAAAGGACATTTCAATATGAATTCAAAAATTAAACAAAGCAAAAGTAATGAGAACATGGTCAGTTGAAAAAACTGACCATGAATATACGAAGAAATTTCCACTGACTGGATAGGTACAGAATAGTGAAGACAAAGTGAGGAGTGAACATTAAGCCAAACTTAAAAAGTTCTCTGAATAGTCTTTCTTTTATTTTCTTTAAAAGTACAAATAATCTAAACATGTAGTAATTTTAACAAAGAGCAATGATTTCAGTTAAAATAATCCGAGCTAAATACACAGTCTCTCTCTCATGCACTTTCTCTAGGAATAACATTTGTCACATCCAAAAGCACACTCACCTTTTGGCACCTCCTGCATCAGGAGAAACAATAATGCTGTTTCGCCATTCTGGTATATTTTCTCGGATCCATTTTAGTACCGCTGGTTCAGCATACAAATTATCCACAGGAATATCAAAAAATCCCTATAAATTACATTAACATGTATAAGAAATGAATATTAAATGGAATAAGAATAATCAAATTTTTTTTTTTTTAAAAGTAAATCACCAGATTATATATAGTTAGTACAGCAGTCTACATTACTACCTCTGGACATGCCATGGAAATGTTAAGAAAACTTGTGCTGTTGCCCTTGACATTTCATAGGGGTTCTCTTAAAACTACCATTGTATGGGATGCCTTCCATCTCTTGTAACAGATTGCCAGGAATCATTCTCTTTATGTTATGGCAAAGAGCATTCAATCTCAGTTAATGCACTGAGATTAAATAACTTCAATCTTAGTATTACTGAAGGTAAGGGGGAAGGGATGCAAGCTCTTTCTTGTGAGAGATCACCTGATCCACATTTTGTTTGAACAATGAAGGGTGTATTCTTTGGGGAAGACAGAGTGGAACAGACTGTTCCAAAGAACAAAAGTTGATGGAATGAAAGAGGAGGCAATAAAGTCAGTTCAATGAATTTCAAGATTGAATATAAAAGGGTGTTGGTCAGCAGTGAGCAATTCAGCAGACAGAGCACTGTCCATTAAAGTACCAGTAGAAGAGGCACAAGGTAGAAACAGAACATCTGTGAGAGAGGCATCGTTAATTAGCCAGATTGCCCTAGACAGAAGCAAGCAATCTTAAAGAGGATTTTGGTGCACCACCCCAAACATGGGAGCAATATTCCATGGCTGAGTGGATCTGGGCTATGAATAGAGTTAACAGCTGTGAAGTAGTGCCTTGTGTGAAAATGTACACCCAATTTTTTAACTACTGCAGAAGCTATAGTCGAAATGCGTTTGTGCCAGGAAAGATCGGAGGCGTAAGTCAGTCCAAGAAGGGAATCTGATCGTGTTTGGATATTTTGGTATTTTCTTGCAAGAGATCAGACATGACTGAGTTTTGGTGGCAATGAAGTTTACAAGGTTGTCCTTCCCCACTGGTATATAGCTAGGAGATCTGAGTTCGCATCACTGCTCGTGGTAGATCTGGAGGATTCTAATACTTGAACACTACAAGGTTTGTCTAATGAAAAGGAGGAATGGAGTCTACTGTCATTGGCAAAAGCTATGGATAGAATTGGATGTCTATGAGAGCAGGTCATTTATATAAAAGAGGAGGAGTGGGTGAAAGAACAGAACCCTGGGGTACTCCTGCATTGGTGGGGAAATCTAAGGAGAAGAAACTATCTACCATGGCATGCAGTGAGCAACCAGTGAGAAAGTTGGCAATCCAGTAGTCGCAGATTGTGGAAGGCAGGCCACAAGATGGGAGTTTGTTAAGTAGGCCCCTGTGCCAAACCCAATCAAATGCCTAAGCCAACAACTTGAGTTTCTACATCCCCCCCCATGGCTTGAGTCCAGAGGCGAGGTAGTAAAAGCAAGAAAATTAGCTGTAGATTGTGAGTGGTGGAATCTGTACTGCTGATCACCGATTAATTGGTAGGTCTGTAGGTGGTTTAAGAGTTGGTTGTTGTTGACATTCTCCATAATTTTAGAGAGAACAGGAGAGCAACTGGATGGTAGTTCATTGATTGATTGATCACCTTTTTCTTTGGGATGAACTGGATGTGGGCCTGTTTCCATACTGTAGGGTAGTAGATGCCAGTATGCCAATCAGGTATTCAGGATAGGATAGCCTGAAGAGGTGATACAGGATAGATTTTAGTTCTAGGGCATAATAGGTGTATACCATCAAGACCAGATGGCTTGTTTGTGTTGAGGATATTAAGGATTCTTTGGATTTTTTTCTGGCAGAAGAATTTGTGACATTGAAAGAGCCCATTGGTGAGTGGAGGTAACTATAGTACCACCCAGATGCGAGAGCAGAGTAAACCTAGGCGGGCAGAAGTTGTGTCTAATGGCCTTGGCAAGAGACCACAAGGAGTCACTGCCATTTGGGCAGGAGGAGAGAGTTTGCAGCATTTGGTCTTTTCAAAATCTGATCTGGATTTCGTGATGATTGTTTTGCAGCTGTTGAGAGGTGCAGTATAGGCAGTGAGCAGCTAGAGTTTTGATCTTGAGCCATTTGTGGTATACAAAAGTTTTTTCCTCTTACTGCATTGCACACTTTTTTGAGAACCAAGGCTTGGATGGTGGCTGAGAATTTGGACTGGAATAATCAATAACCCTTCGTTCCCGTGAGGATGATTTCTGTTATTTGGTCTGATGAGAGGAAGAATTGAGGCAGTAATCAGACCATGGGAAGAAGGAACAGAAGTGATGGATATCTATTGCCCTTTGGCACTACAAGGGTGCCAAAGGGCATGAGACTGAGAACTGGTGGGTGAAGGTTGTTCTGTGGCAAAAGAGACTTGTATGAGATAGTGATCTGCATTATCAAGAGGAGAACTGACATCCATAGTATATTTGGAAGGTGAATTTGTTAGGAAGAGGTCAAGTGTGTTGCCAAATTGGAGGGAGTGGTCAGGTATTCTGGTAGGAATGCTAATGAGCTGTGACAGGTGACTGTTCTTACTCTATACAAAAACAATTTTTTCTCACTGACCCCAAACAGTTTTCAGTTTTGCTCATGATGGCATTTTCAATTTCTACTACTTTAAATGTTAATCTCCACACCATCCTCAGATGAGATGATAAAAAGCTAATCACCTTTAATGCTTCCAAAATACAATTCTGCTCCCTCAAACTATAATAATGGCTTAGCCTAGTAGTCAAGATAAGAACTCGCTTTATGGACTAATGCTTACTCCCTTTCCATCACTTCTACAAATGTGATTTGGATTTCTCAAGACATTATTTTTAATCTCTACAGCTACTAATTTTGTACAAATCACAAATCTGCCCAATCTTGAAATACTGCTCTCATATTTCTGTATACCCTTCTAAAAATTCTTGATGCTATTCAGAAGAAGGCAGTTTGGCTAACTGATGAACCCACACTCAAAAGTGAGTTTCAGACTGTTAGTTTCTGAATTGTGTTTCTTCTATAAATTTCCATGGGTGCTGTTCAGAAGAACTAGCATCCATCATCAATATATTAAAATCCACACACAATGCTACAGGTTGCATCATTCAACTGATAAAATTTATAGACATCTCAGAAGTAAAAAAGTGAGCCAAGCACTGAGGAAACAAGAAATTGCAATTCAGAATTAGCTATTTGCTGATATCAGTTGTCCAGAAGGTAAATTCTTCTCTGTAATCAAGAACTATCACAGTAACATCATCACCATTAATAATTTAAAATGTCAGTAGCATAGCAGATTCTCAATTACAGCCAATCTGTTTCTGTTTATTTGATACTTGGCTTTTTTATTTTATTTTTTTATATGAACTTTTTTTGAGATCTTAAATATGATAGAGTATTCTATAAAGCATGGATTTGCATAAATTTATGAGTCAAATAATTTATTCTACATGATTAAATTCACAGCAATATAATATATTTATTTTAAAAGAAATTCAATGATTAGGATTACAAAACTGATTTCATGAAAACAAACTATAAAAAAGCTGAGCACATTTGGGAAAAAACAAGAAATTAGAATTTTAATGAAAGTGTACAGATTGTCATTTAAAAATACAATTGAATTTAGTGAGTTAAAGTTCTTGTGTTGCAGAAATGAGGAGTATCTAATTAGACCTAAACCAATGACAGTAGTAAGAATATGTCAATCTCGATAATAAGATGTGTAATTGTTTTTGTTCTGTTTTCTTACAGACTCATCCTTAATGGTGGTGCAAGAGAAGATTTCTATCTCTTGGAGGATAATTGTTGGCTCTCATAGTGTTTATCAACTGTGCATGCATTAAAATTCCTCTAAAGTTTTATTATTTGATAGGAGAAAGAATAGCCTTTTTCAGAAGAACCAATATTTATCTTCGTATTGATGTCATTCAAATTCCTGTGATCGTTTTCTTGCTTGGCTGCTGTAAGCATTCAAAGCTATTCTGCAATTGACTACAGATGTCTAGCAAATTACAAAAATGAAAACAATCAGTTCAATCTGCTTGTAGTTTTATAAGCAACGAGCAATTGTTTAAAACTTACTAATAACATACTAATGATTACAATCATAGCTTTCTATCCTTAATGGACTCGACTCATCTAATATCACTATCAAGGCAGTAATTAGACCATGGGAAGAAGGAATAGAAGTAATGGATATCAATTTGGCACCCTTATCTATCTCTTCTAAAAATACTATATCCTTTACATTCAATGTCAGTGTATGTCTGCCTCTGACAGCCAGGTCTCACTGCCTATAATCTGAGGCCACAACATATTCACCAAGGCAACAAAGTCTACCTCTTTGTTCCTGATACACTTGGCATTTGTGTACAGACAATGTTACCTCCAAGTGGTTTTTTTTTTTTTTTTTTTGTATACTCACCTCTAATCTGCATAACCCAGTAGAACAACTCACAGATTTCTATCCGTATCTAATGCCTCACTTATTCAGACATCCTTGCATATACTAATTAAGTCTGAACAAGATGAGTGCACATTCTTTCACCATAATGACTTGCATGATTAACCACTATACCATAACTATAACACTGTTACATATTTCAGTTGCTGTTAAACACAAATGTGCATCTACTATTATGATCTACTTTAACTAGGTCTCATGCCAATAATCTATACACAATCCTCAATTTCAACTGAGGATTGGGGCAGACTTGTACTGGATTTTAAGAATATAATATCATCTGAGATTAACATCTCCAAATTCGATAAAGCCTAATGCTATTTTCCTTCCTAATGTGATCCACATAAATGATGAATAACAACAGAGATAGTGTGTACTTGTGCCTTAAATCTGATTTTACATCAAACCATTGTCTCATACTTCAATTCATGCAGTCACAACTTAAATACAGACTATGTACTGGTTGACTTGTTCCTGTATATACCATATAACTAGTGTTTTGAACAGATTTTCTCCTAGCACCTTGCCATATGCTTT
Source organism: Typopeltis vanoorti (assembly GCF_054136105.1). NCBI lineage: Eukaryota > Metazoa > Arthropoda > Arachnida > Uropygi > Thelyphonidae > Typopeltis > Typopeltis vanoorti. The sequence continues at coordinate 93,749,332 of NC_143554.1, forward strand.
TACAGATCCTTGTTAAATGCTTAGTTTCTCAACTATTCGTCTTAAATTTCCTCGACACATTTTATATGCCTGGTCATGTTTTACTCTGCTGTTTAGAACACTTTCGAACTTTTTTTTCTCTTTTTCAAATGCCAGCTGCTTTCTCTAATGATTTCCACCACTTGTTATTTCAAATACCTTCTGTAGGATCATTAGTCTCAGTGTCCAGCTCCCATTTTCATATGTTATCACTGGTTAAAATTGCATCATTCAAAATTATCATCTTCATCTTATTGCCAGAATATAACAACTAATAGCTGTTATTAAGAAGCCCCCCCCCCCCATACACACAAATACATGCTACTCAGTAACAACTCATACTCCAATTTTTCTGCCAGTTTTACTTCTCTTTCCATTGATACTTCATATGTTGATGCTATTTTGAAGTGGAAAAGGAGAAGGGAATGATGCCTCAACTGGCATGACATTCATCTTGCTATACCATCACTGTCTTTTGGTTTAAGCTAATATAGAATACAATTTGGTTGGCTAAATCTCAAATTATCAACCCATCCTTCACTCCAGTAGATACCTACTAACAGAGTGTACTATGAAAAGGTGAATAGCGAACATTAGATCAAAAGCAGTAGTTGGTTCATATATTCCTTAAAAGGCTGTATAGAAGTGTCCTCCTAGTTATCTAGTTTGACCTTTAAGTGACCTAACCTAAAAAAAAATCTTTAAAAGTAAGTTATATTTGCCAGAAACCTTTATGTTCTGTTTGCAATTATTTCAACAATCTTTATTTAATCTTCTGAAATCATGATTGTTATATTGCAATCTTTTTTGCAATAAAGAAATTTGCACTTCACTAATGAGAGGTTAGCAGTCATTAACTATTATTCAACTCATATGGCTGAGAGATGTACATATGATTAGCAAGAATCAGGTTCAGGAGGTTTGTTTCACAGTATTTAAAAATAAATACTGTGAAGTATTGAGTGAAGACAGAAAGGATTAAGTGGTTTTGAAGATAAAAAAAAAAAAAGGGAATAAAAAATGTGACGAATTCTTCAAGTTTCAATTTATAAAGCTCCATTTATCCTATCACATTCTCATATATCATACCACAGATATGAATTACATTTATGCATTTAAAATCAATTCATAACACTAGCTGGAATTAATTGAAAGCTTACAAAAAGAAGTATATTTTTTTGTCTATCCACGTCTTGCAATTCAAGTACCTCTAAGATAAGATGGTAGTTATTCCTTAGTGGCAGTGTGCATGGAAGAAATTACAATGCAACACTTGCCCACATGGTGAAGATATTCTTCATCAACAGCATTTAATGATCCCTTTTTCTAAACCCAGATGATAGCCAAGCTGGTTCAATTCCACTACAGCCATGGATATCTTTAGGTAGAATTGATTAGGAATGGCTAAAACAACAGTCAGAGACTTGTCTAAAATCTGGAAGAATGGATCTATCTCCACAGGAACAAAGTTGAGGATTGTAAATAGAGCTGTTTTTACAAAAGTGACTTATGGCTGTGAGCGAGACTTGGAACTTGAAGAAGTCTGATAGGAAAAGGAGAGCTGCTTTTGAGATGTGGTTACAGAAGGCCGTTGAGGATATCATATATTGAAAGGTGAACAAATGGATGGTGATAAAGGATTAGCAGAACTTTAAGGCTCCATGACGGTAATGAACATGACCATGTTGCCACCAATTGGTGAAAGTGATCATAAGACCTGGGAGGTGGCTAAACGTGTGAAATTTTTGATCAAGACAGGGTACATGTGAAATTACCGTGCTGGTAAGTATGAAAAGCTTAGGAGATTGCTTGGTTCAGTGCCTTGGCATGTAAAACTGCAAGGATAGTGCATGGGAAGTGGTCAAGGAGCGTTTGCAGGAGGTAATGGCTGACTCTATACCTAGAGTCCAAATAGTAAATCAAGTAGGGGTTAAATGGATGAATAACACCATTAAGCTTGAGCTGCAAAAAAAAAAAAAAAAAAAAAAATGTGGAGGGAATTTAAGGAGAAAGGTGACCTGCAGGCTCACGAACGGTATAAAGCACAGGCCAGAAGGGTGACAAGCGTGGTAAGAAAAGCAAAAGGGGATTATGAAAGGAAATTAGCCATGCAAGCTAAAGAGAATCCCAAACAGTTTTTTCGATATGTTGCAAGTAAGAGAAAAACTGTATATCGCAGAATGATTTTAATGAATGCCGATGGTAGGGAGGTCACTGAATCAGTTGATATAGTGGAATTACTGAGTGAGCACTTTACAAGCATATATATATCATCCAGGTAATGACATTGAAGGAATCAAGAAACCATCAGTTTATATGGGAATTGTGATGAATGTAGTGGAGGTGAATAGTCTATTACAAAACCTTAATATGAATACATCTGTGGGATTGGGTGGTATACTAGCACGGGTCTTACGTGAAACAGCTAGAGAATTGTCAGTGCCCTTGACCGTATTGTTCAATCTGAGCCCGAAGGTGTGGAAAGTGGAGAAAATAGTTCCACTGCATAAAGGAGTATCCGAGACTACTGTTGCAAATTACCGACCGATCAGAATATCAGGAGTCATTGTCAAGGTCTTGGAGAAAATAGTCAAGAGTAAAATACAGAAATGGATTGATGAAAATGAGTTACTGAATGGGGGACAGCATGGGTTTGTGAAGGGGTAGATTATGCCTCAGTAACTTGCTCAAGTTTTATAACACAGTGACGGCTGAACTGGACAGGGGGGTAATGGGTTTACAGTGATACTGCTGGCCTGGCTAAGGCATTTGACAGGATACCACATGGAATTCTAATCCGTAAACTGCAACATATGGGGATGGATATAGGGTGAGATGGATAGGTGGGTGGTTGATGGAGATATCAGAGAGTAGTTTATTCAGGAGTAGAGTCCAAAAGACGGCCTGTGACTAGTGGTGTGCCACAAGTCACAGTTTAATTAATTTATTTATTTAAACTGTGATAAGTATTTAATTTGTTCATTAATGATATAGGAAAGGATCTGAGAGGAAGTGTTCATTTGTTTGCTGATGATGCAAAGTTGGAAAGGGCAATAGTGAATGCAGATGATGTCAAAATTTTGCAGGAAGACTCGAATAGATTGGAAGACTGGGCTAAGGAGAATGGATGTCAATTTTATGTGGCAAAATGTAAGGTTATGCATTTTGGAGTGAAAAGATTAGCAGCAGTATACCAAATTGGTGGAACGGTACTCCAGGAGATTGAAGAGGCCAGGGATTTGGGAGTGTTGGTGGATAGGGAGTTGAAGTTTAGGGGACACATTGCAAAAGTGGCTAAATCACTCATCAAATCACTTGGCTGCTAAAGAATACATTGATGAACAGAGACAAGCAAGTTATTGTTCCTCTGTATCGAGCCCCATCTCGACTACTGTGCCCAGATTTGGTCACCTGGGTTTCTTCTAGATGGGGAGGAGGTAGAGAGGATCAAGAGGCGAGAGACCAAGATGATATCAGGTCTATGGAATGAACCTTATGAGAACAGGTTGAAGATTTGTGGGTTGCAGAAATTGATTGATAGGCGGAAAAAAAAAAGGGGGGGATATGATTGAGACATTCAAATTACTGAAGGGTTTCTATAGGATTAATTCAGAGGATATTTTTGAGAACAGGACTGGTAGTGGGAGGGCCATCCATGGAAGCTGGGAAAGAGTGTAGTTAGTAAGGGCGTTAGAGTTAGGATAAGCTGCCAGAGTCTGTTATGGGTGCTATGACTGTGAATGAGTTCAAGGCAAAGTATGATAGATACTATGTGAATGTTGAATAGTTGATGAACACGATGTTCAGGGCCTCCCTCGATGAGTCTAAAGACTCCTTGGAGTTGCCCGTAATAATAATAATAATAAGGACATTCACAGGAAAAGAAAAGTTGATATACTTTGGACACATTGAAAGGATGGAAGGAGGACTTCACAAAACAGTAGGAGTAGACTATCAATGAGATGGATGGATGGTGTATGTCTGAATCCACCAGAAAAGCATACAACAGGACCATCGGACAAGGTACATCAATGGGCATCTGTTGTTGTCCAATGTTTTTATCTCAAAAGCAAGAGATAAATTCTTAGCTCATGGAGCTAATACTAATGTAGTATAGAGTTACTATCTTTGAAGGTAAGATTCACATTACATATTAAAAACTTAAAATGGCTGAAAAACAGATGTATATAGGTTATGTGAAGAACATCTGGTTGAAAAATATACTTGATGTAGAATTCATATGCTATTCAATTTGGAAGAGTGATACTGTATTCAATGAAAACTACAGGTTACAAACCCATTTAGTAATGCACATTTAAAATCTTTTATTATAATTTTTTGAAGGACACGAGTCACCGAGAGATTTCTGAAACTGCACAGAGAAGGTTTAAAACAAGATTATATATATACATAAAATTTTATTAGATGGTTGAGTTAGTTAATTTTAATCTAGCATATTAATCTTAATTATTGCATTATTGATCCAACAAGTTTGTAAATATTAAATGACAAGAATATGCAAATAATCAGTTTAATGTACTCATTAAACTGATACATTTTAAAATATTTTTTAATCATCCTCAAAAATTTTCCAGATTTCTAAGAGCTGAATGTGACTGCAGCAATCAAAAACAAATGCACCCCCCCGGCATACACACACACACACTGCTAAAAAATATAAATACAGATATGAACATAAAATATGGTGCAAATGTCCAGAGATTTTATATAAAATATAATAGTGAATTATAAAAAAAGTATTGGATTAGATTATAATCATCAACATTCAGAGAAACAATTTAATATAATATAAAAAAACCATGCTAATATTTCTGATTATCTAACAAACAAGCAAGCAGTATTTAATGGTAATATGCTACCCAACCATATGATAAGAATATTATACTTTGTATCTATACAACAGTGGACACCTAATATACTCATTTTAATCCTTCTGGATGAAAAAAAGTAGTTAAGAAAATATACATTAAACATCCCACCCAAAATAAATAAAATAATAATTTTATATGTTGCACTTTAACTATAAGCGGCTTCAGTACTTAATGCATCTAATCAGCCTGTGATATAGAATTCTTCCTAAGAAGTTGAAGAAATTTTTTAGTGTACTTACCTGAATTTGAGAAGCATGAAGATCCATCGTTATGATATGATCAGCTCCTGATACTGATAACATGTTTGCTACCAGTTTCGCTGATATAGGGGCACGACTCTAGTGGGCAAAGAGACAGTTTTTAATCATTACTTTGCTTTTGACCAAATTATATTAAGAGAACTTTGGAGTATCTACTTATATAAATATAACAATTATCACACATAAATAAGAAAGAAGTCCATCTCTTTAATCAATCTAAATCCTAATGTGTAAACACAGCAATCCCTTAATTAATGCACCTCTAAAATTAGATTAATGTGCATCTTAAAAATAAATGTTAGATTTTAAAAATTTTCTATCTATACATTTTTTATGGCTAACTATTTTTAAAAAATCACTCACCAGGATGAAATAATTTAGTTAGCAATTTAAAACATTTTACAAAGTTATTTTTTAATGGCATACAGTACTACACTATTTCCATGTCCATGTACACTATGTTCCAAATTTCCCACCAAAATTTGTCGCCTGCTAATTACATAACATTTTGCTGATCATACCTTGTATCTTCCTTGCAATTGTTTTTTATTTTAAAGTATTTTCTCGACCTTTAATCATGAGTAAAAGAATTAGTGAGCAAAAAAGTGGAAAGAAGTATGAAAAGATTCAAAAATTAATCTCATTGGAAGAAAAACTTGAAATAATTAAGATAAATGAACAAGGAGAGTCCAGAGCAAAGATAGGACAAGAACACAAAATGGGTTAATCAACTATAAGATCAATTTTAAGCAAGGCTGCTGAATACAAAGAGAAAGGTAAGGCTCCTTTAAGTTCATCATGCATGCAGACCACTCAAATCAAAGTATTATAATGATTGAATTAGAGAGACTTCTTTTTTACATGGATTGAAGATTGTAACCAAAAACAGATCCTGCTAAGCACTGACCTTATTAAATCAAAAGTATTAAGTCTCTTTTCAACCTTGAACGAAAGGGTTATCAATGATAGAAAAGAAGAATTCCATGCTGGGTGGTTTGAGTTTTTCAAAAAGAAATAGCCTATATAATGCTCGAATCACAGATGAAGCTGCAAGTGCAGATAAGGAGGAGGCCACAAATTATCCAGAGATTTTGAGGAATATTGTGGAAGAAGGGGATGTGACCAATAAATATTTAGCGTCGACAAAATTGGGCTTTTTTGGAAGCAAATGTCTTCTGGTCAAATCATAGAAATCTCAGCCTGGTTATAAAGGTGCAAAGGACAGAATGACTCTTTTATTAAGAGCAATGCCAAAGGTGATCTAAAGTTAAAATCAATAGTAGTCTCTCTCTCTCTGATTCCACAAATTTAATTAGCAGTCTCCCTACCATTCCAGTTTTGCTTAACACGCCTTTCATCTTTAATTTGCAATATTCATTAAAATTTGTGGCTGAATATGTAAAATGCTGTAATTTTAATGTGCATTTGATGTCTTCCATGTTCAATAAAACTTAATCTGTTATTGAAAATATTCAACCTTGGAATGAAATTACTGCTAGCCTTATGCGAGCCATTTGGAAGCACATTCTTCCACATTGTGTAAAATGATTGCAGAGGCTTTTCATATGAAATGGATAATGTTGAGGAAACTGCCAACATCAGGCATGAACTGGGTTTTAATGAAAAGGACAATGATAATATCCAAGAGTTAATTAAATCTCATTCTGAGGAACTGAGCGATCTGCTAAATTTAGAGGCACAGCAGGAAGATCCAGAAGAATATGAAAAATTTAACCATGGACATGCAACATACTATGATAGAGTAGGCAGTTCTGCAGGTCATCACAAGACTTCCTGATTGGTTGAGGAATAATCTTGCTGCCACCTCATCTTCCAGCAGAGAGAGAGCCCAAGTAGAATAGCATATGGGGAAAAGGGAACTGCAGATGCCATGCTATGGAAAGAAAGAAGCAGAATAAGTATAGGAGATTGACAGTAGTGGATAGATATGGTAGCAAAATAGTACTGCAAAAGATATAGTGGAATTATTTAATGAGCACTTCATCAGCATATATCATACTAGTGTAAATGATGCTGTGCAACATAAGAAGGGAGGCAAGTATTAGGAGAACTACAGGTGTTGATTGGATTATATGTTAAAGCTGTGGGAATATATGACATATCACCACATACTGTTAAAAAAAAGCTAGCTAAGTCCTTAACCTGGTTATTTAATGAGTCTTACAGTGGGCAAGGTTCCTAAGGAGAAGAAAAAATGCAAAACAAGCATAGTTCTAGGAGTGAAGTTTCTAATTATAGAATAGTCAGCATATCTTCAATTGCACACAAAGTATTAGAGAGGTTACTTAGGAGTAGAATACAGGACTGTACTGATAGACATAGGATTCTTTATTGTAATCATGGATTTGTAAAAGGAAGGTCTTGTTTTAGCCATTTGCTTACATTTTATGGTAAGGTATAACAAGTGTTGGATAAGGGAGATTCATATACAATGATATTCTTGGACAATGCAAAAGCATTTGATAAATTACCTGATAAATTATTTGATAAATCCTTTGCAGCTTATGCACAGAATTTAATACAAGCTGCAAAAAATGGGACATATAACACATTGGTTAGATTAGATGGATCAGAGATTAGCTTTCTGAACGATGTCAGCAAGTTGTTATGACAAAACAATGTCTCAAAAAAAAAAAAAAAAAAAGCCACTGCTTACCTTCCTTTTTCTCATGTTATTGGCCCCTTGCTGTTTAACTTATTTGTTAATGATATTTCATATGGACTGGCTGAGGATTTTCAGCTGTTTGCTCATGATGCAAAGTTGGGGAGAATTATAAAGGGCACTGCTGATGCTCATTTCCTTCTGGAAATTTGAATACTTTAAGCTTGGACAAATGAGTCACAGTTGTAGTTTTAATATCCATAAGTGCAAGGTGCTGCATTTTGGAGTGCAGAGATATAAGGCTGTGTACTACACTTAGTCTTCACTCATTTGGAAACATCGAAAAAGATCCAGAAACGAGTGACTAATATTATGGATATGGAGAGAGATTAAAGGAATGTAAATCACAGTGATAATGTCCCCTTTGTCCAATCATTAGGTGTTACCATCTTTCTGCAGATCAGTCTAAAGATGTCACACAACCATTTCAAATCCTGAACTACCAGAAGTCAATCCAACAGGCAAACCCTCCAAGATTTTTTATTCTTAATCTTCCTTAATGCTTTTTCAACATCTGGCAGATCTATTTTTCCATTCTCTATATTCATTTCAGTGTATTTCACATGGCTTTCGCTTAATAGATCTCTAAAATAAAGTCACTACATTATCCTAATCTCTTCCAGATGTCACAGGATTTTCATCTCCACTTACTGAAAATCAAATTCTTGTTTTACCTCGGTTTGTTTCAATATTCAAATTTATTTTCCCCATACACCTTAAAAATGGCCAATGTTAAGAACCTACATATGATATCAATCTGTTAGATGATTTCTCTATTCCATTCTTTATCGAGGATGAAATCTAATTATTTTAATTCTTGTAATTTGGTGGACTTGTCTCTTCTGTTTCCAATTTTGAGATAATTTCTGATGCAAAAAATCTAAACTTTTTTTTCCTTTCTCATTTCTTTGACCAAAGCCAAATTGTCCCAGTTCTTTTTCTACTTCTGACCTTCTCCAACATCTACATTAAGATATATCTAACCTGAATAACTGATATAACAAATTAAACATAAAAATTAGCAATAAAAAAATAACAAAGTATGAAAACAAGTAAGAACATGGAAGACATTAAATGCATATTAAAATTAGATCATTTTACATATTCAGCCACAATTTTTAGTGAATATTGCAAATTAAAGATGAAAGGCATGTTAATCAAAACTGGAATGATAGGGAGACAGAAAACAAAATGCTAAACTAGCATAAACTATTCTAACCATTTTTAAGCTATGGATCTTGGGATGGGTTAAAAAGAAGAGTTTGAAGTTTAAAGACAACAGGCATGAAACTCCTGAGGAAAATTAGGAGCGACCAGATGTCATTAATGCAAGAATTAATTAAAAATGAAGATATGAGAAAAGACATCTATATTCAAGAATGTATAAATAGAGATAACCTAAAGATCTATGGTCACTGAAACAAACTGAAAGAGGAAAGGTTAACAAAACAGGTTTGTGATGATAGGAAAAAGACCCAATTAATTAAACCTGAGAATACTGGAAACATGACAAACAGCAGATTAATTTTGAGGGGGAAAAAAGCAATTTTCTTTTTTTTAAAAATTAAGCTGTTTACTGGATCAAATGCAGTAGTCAAAAGAAATGAACATGGAATGAATACATTTCAATAACAAAATAATATTCTGTACCTCTCAACCACAGAAGATAAATGGTAAACTATATGTTATAAAATGACTTGCAGCTGAAATGAAATTAAGGGAGTAAATAGAGGAATTTAGCAAAACAAACCAGGCATAAGTCAGTTTAACTTCCATATGAAATACTAAATCCAACTTTCTAACAACTTAATTCCATTACAGGTGACATAATTTAGTAGTTAGTACTAAATCACAAACTGATTATTACTGTGGAACAAGGTTATAGATGTACTACATATTTTATTATTAGTATTCAAAAGCATTATACAGCAAATTCTTTATTTTGTTTAATAAAGTAAATAAGAATAACTATAATATCAGTAATGTTTATGTGTAGGTAATGTAATAAAGCAATGAATTTATTACAATTTTATCAATTTGCATGCATAATCTGTACAAATACCTTATCTTTTTTATCTTGTCGTGCATAAGGAAAACAGGGGATCACAGCAGTAACTCTTGATGCAGAAGCAATCTTACAGGCATTAATCATTATCAAAAGTTCCATCAGGTTATCATTAACCTCTCCACAGCCACTTTGGATGATATATACATCTTCGCCTCTTACTGACTCCCCTATCTCTACACTTGAGTAAAGAATTTTAAAAAATATTAGTTAAAAAATGCTAGAAAAGATACTATTAAATTTTAGTAAAATTTATTACACACACAAAATGAATAAAATTTGGCTATCTGAGATAATTTGCAGTAAACGTAAAAAAAATTTAAAAATACAAAAAAATAAAATTCTGATGTACTATAGGGTTACAATTTCATGGGAAGACAAAAAATTGTGCACAATATTATGTAAGTTAAACTATTTTACTACATGATATATTAGACAATGCTTTATACACTAGTGGCCAATATTGTGGAAACCTTTTGGAAAAAGTGTATTTCTGAGGTTTGTTGGCTCATAACACCACTTTACTTTTTTTTGGAATAATACCACAAAATGATATATCAACGGAAAGATAATTTAATCAAGAATATAATGCAATAATTTTTATGAAGGATTTTTTTTTTTTATTAGAACAGCAGTTATAAAGAAGAAAGAGTGAAACACAGAAAAAATGAGCTATACAAAAATTCTCACAATGTGAGTTAATACTTAGTTGAGTAACCTTTAGCGTTAATTATGGCCTTACGCCTTCCCATGGAGTGAACCAAGTTTTTCAGTTCTGCAGCTGTTATAATGTGAAACCAAGATTGAATTATTGCTTCTATTAATTGGGTTTTATTGGTGGGTTGCTTCTGACTAACAAGTTTCTTTTGTCGGCTCCATAGATTTTCAATTGGGTTAAGGGCTGGGCTATTTCGAGGCCATTCCAGCAGTGGAATACGATTATCTTGAAACCACTTTTTGCACACAGCAGCGACATAACATGGAGCTGAATCCTGTTGAAATATAAATGCTTCATTATCTTGAAAAAGATCATGTGCAGAGGGCTTCAGTTTGTGCTCAAGTATTTCATGTATGTATATTTGGGCATTTATATTCCCATTAATCACACAAATTCTGCCCACACCTTTTGATATCATACAACCCCAGATCATAACACAAAGTGGGTATTTCACAGTAGGTGTAATGCAATCAGGATGCAAACCTTCTCCGATTCTTCTCCTTACGTATTTTATGCCATCACTACCAAACAGATTTTGGTCTCATCACTCCAAATAACACTGTCCAATTGTTCCACTGTCCAGTTAACATGGGTTTTAGCACAGTTTAATCTTTTCAACCTTTGTTTCAGAGATAAAAATGGCTTTTTTTGTGGAATTCTAGCATTTAGACCAAATTCCTGCAGTGTTTGCCAAACAGTCCTTGCACTCAACTTCACATTGTATTGCACCATTTCATCTTGTATACACCCAGATAATTTTCTTCTGTCACGTAGGCACAGTCTCCCAATTCTTCTATCATCACTTGCTGTTGTGCACCTTTTCCTGCCTTCACCAGTCTGGTTTTGTAGTCACTGAGTCTCTCCTTATACCTCTTCAAAAATTTAGAAATGTCACCTTTGGTTAAGTTTCCACCAATTTTTCTTCTAATTTCTTCATAACTATAGCCTTGTTAACTTACTAGTACTATTTTACATCACCTTCTGGGTGACGAGTTAACTCTTTGCGCCATTTCTTTAATTTTATTACGTTTCACCAAATGAAAGAACACAAAAAAAAACCCAACCAACTTGATAGCAATCACATAACACACAGACAAATGTCCTCCTCTCAGCTCCAATACATGACATCAATAGCTGAATCTTACTGCAAGCTTATTGGCTCATTGCCAAAACAAGGTGACACCTGATTGGCTCTCTAAATACTCATGCTCATTGGCTACATTCAAATGAAGGAAAGCTACTTCATATCAACCCAAGCAAGTTATGCTTCTTTTTTCTGGTTATTTGGCTATAAGTTTCCATAGAATACAGATAATTGAACAAGCTTTGTTGCATTACATTCTTGATTAAATTATCTTTCCATTAATATATAATTTTATGGTATTACACAAAAACAAGTGGTCCTATTCTAGAATTTAAACATAGAACTTTTTCGGTCCATGCTTCCAATATGCTGGTCTCACACCAAGTGATAAAAATCATTTACCATACAAACAGACACACACACACACATGCCAGAACACTCATCACCCACTTTGGCAATGCATTTCACTCACTAACCACCTGCGATGCAAAAAAATCTCCTTTTTACTTCTTTACGCACATGACCATTGTACAGTTCCAGGGATGATCTCAAATTCTTGAATCACCCATTATACAATGCAATAATTCCTCTATTTGATAAGCTCCTCTCACCAATTTACACTACTCAATAATATCACCCCCACCTCTTATCTGCCAAGCTCTGAAGACCATGCTCCCTCAATTTGTTGTCATATTTTAGACGTCCTGAAACGGCATTAGTTACTTGTCACAGTACTCTCTCTCCAATATTTCCTTACTGCAATAGAGCCAAGTGACTAGATCTATTCACAAAGTCCAAATGAGGCTTAATCAGTGTCTTATATAGTGGAACAATCACTCCTTATATGTACAGATCTGCATTCTTCGCAGTAATTTTCTGGGCAGCCCTTTCAACTTTCACAATGTGTCCTCTGAACTTCAGTTCAATATCCACCAAGATTTCAAGAGCCCTTGTCTCCTCCACATCCCAAAGCAAAGTTTCTCTTTCCAATATGGTAAACCTCATTCCATATTCTCTAGCCAAACTGTATAACTTTCCATTGAAATAACATCCCCATTCTTCAGCGCAAAGCACCAACACATCAGAACTTGCTCACATTGCTGATCCTAAATTGGCATAATCAGCAAATAACTGAATATCTCCTTTTGCACTGTGAACTAACCACTGGTGCATAACTTAATCCAGATAAAACAGATGAAGCATCTCCTCAGTCAAAGCAGATGATGATAGGAGAGGTTAGATGTAGTGGTGGAGACGGAGAATTATAATGTTGGTGTCCTCCCTCGATGAGTCTTTGGACCCCTTGGAAGTGTCACGCAATAATAAAAACCTATTATAAAATGTAACCAAGTTACTAAAGCATGATCTCCCCCTAACAAACCCATGCGGCTCTCAAAAGATTTCCATTCTCATCAATCCAGGTTTATATTCTGTCTAATCAACTTCTCTAACACCTTCACCACTACATGATATATATGAACACATGCGAGTATGCATGTGACTAGTTTGACACCATTGAATCAGATTCTTCCTTATGCAATGCCACTATTTTCCTCTCTTCTGGGACTGTTCCTGTTGACAGACCTCTGTTGAACAATCAAGTCAAGGGTACAGCCAGCTCTTTTGCATGCTGCCATAATATATGTGATGATATCCCATCTAGTTCCACAGCCTCATTAACAAGGTTATTTAATATTCTAGACCAGTGGTTCCCAAACTTTTTCGATTCTCGGCATCCTTGTTGAATCCAGATTTTCCCAAGATGCCCTATGTCAAATTCTAACAAGTACAATTTGCGAAATAGTGAATAATTTTTTTAATTAATGGGTTAGGTAAAAATAAATAAAACAAGTATTTAAGATCACAAAAAAAGTAATTGAACAATTCAATTAATTATCATTAGTGGAATGGATGAGCTTGTTGATCACTACACATTTTCTCAAATCTTGGAATCAAATTGGACACAGCCACCATCATTTCCTTCTCCACATTGATTTTTGCACGATACTTACATTCAGTTTATTGCAGAAGAATTCATTCTACTGGCTGCTGTAGATATGGTGAACATTATGATCGGCGAGTCTGCTGGGAAGCTGCTTTCAAAAGTGCCTTTGTCCAATAACACCATCAGTCGCAGAATACAGCACATAGCGGAGGATGACCTCAATGATTAATTAATTGAAAATATAAAAGGGAAAGTTTTTTTTTTCTTTTTTTTCTGAAAGTTATTCTGCACTTGGTTAGACTATAATAAATTTAGTTTAATCCTTTATCCAAGTGTAAGCAAACAAAGTTTTGCACCTGAAAATATCTTCAGGACTGGGCCAAGTCCTGAAGATATTTTCCTGTTACCTGTTGGCAACTCATATAGGTAAATATGACCTCTCCATTGCTTCTGCCTTAGTGTCACCACTTCTGGGCGTGCCTCCTACTAACGAGACCTCAATAAAAGTCGAAACCGGTCTGGGTAGTGGCCCTTCCCTTGATGCATAGCATCATACATGTCCGCAAGGAGATGTGCTTTGCATTGTGGGAGATACTGAGACAAGGAATATTGAGAGCTTGGTCCATCTTTGATACAAGTTGCCTACAGATGTACCACCTTGCCCCAGTCCTGGAGATATTTTCAAACGCAAACTTTGTTTGCCTACACTTGGATAAAGGATTAAACTAAATTTATTAAAAGGGAAGGAATTTGGGTTGCAGCTGGATGAGGCCACAGATAATAATGATGCTCACTTGATTTGCTATGTACAGTTTATAGATGGTAATAACATTGTAGAAGACCTTCTCTTTTGTAAAAGTATCACTGCTGGTGCTAAAGCGCTCAATACTTGTTCGAGATCCTAGAACAACTCAGCCGTTGAAGGTAAGGTTTTTCAAAAAACTATGTGAGGATATGGGATCCGAGCACACATCTTTGTTGTACTACAGCACTTTGTGATGGCTCTCTCATAGTAATGTTTTGTCTTGTACGTTTGAACTGTGACAGGAAATTTATATTTTTCTTAAAGAGGAAGACTACAAGTATACCAAAAAGTTTGTAAATGAAGATTCTTTTAAAGTCGATTGAGAAAAGTTCAGCTTTTATAAAAAAACAACTAAAACTATAGAAAAGAAAAATGAATGAAGATAGAGGCAAAGAATGTTTCCCACTTGTCACAACAGTTTTTGACCTCCAATGGAGTTGATTTCTCTCGAAGTATGAAATCCATTCTTGAAGAACACTTATCACCTGGTTTGAGAAATATTTTCAAAATGATAATATCGATAAATTTGCATGGATTCAAGATCCATTTAATGCCAGTGCTCCATCTAAATTTACTGCTGCAGAAGAAGAGAATCTTATTGAGTTATCTTGCGACAATACATTAAACAAAATTTAGCAGCATGGAATTAACTGAATTTTGGATATCAGTAAAAGATGAATATCCCCTTCTGAGTGAAAAAGCTCAGAGAATTTTAATTCCATTTGCGACTTCTTATTTGTGTGAAGCTGGATTTTCGGTGGTCGCTGTGATAAAAACTAACTATTCTGCGACTGATGGTGTTATTGGACAAAGGCACTTTTGAAAGCAGCTTCCCAGCAGACTCTCCGATCATAATGTTCACCATATCTATAGCAGCCGGTAGAATGAATTCTTCTGCAATAAACTGAATGTAAGTATCGTGCAAAAATCAATGTGGAGAAGGAAATGACGGTGGCTGTGTCCAATTTGATTCCAAGATTTGAGAAAATGTGCGGTGATCAACAAGCTCATCCATTCCACTAATGATAATTAATTGAATTTGTTCAATTACTTTTTTTTGTGATCTTAAATACTTGTTTTATTTATTTTTACCTAACCCATTAATTAAAAAAATTATTCACTATTTCGCAAAGTGTACTTGTTAGAATTTGACATAGGGCATCTTGGGGAAATCAGGATTCAGCAAGGGTGCCGAGAATCGAAAAAGTTTGGGAACCACTGGTCTAGAATATTAAATAACCTTGTTAATGAGGCTGTGGAACTAGATGGGATATCATCACATATATTATGGCAGCATGCAAAAGAGCTGGTTGTGCCCTTGACTTGATTGTTCAACAGAAGTCTGTCAACAGGAACAGTCCCAGAAGAGTGGAAAATAGTGGCATTGCAGGAAGAATCTGATTCAATGGTGTCAAACTAGTCACGTGCATACTCGTGTGTGTGTTCATATATATATATATATATATATATCATGTAGTGGTGAAGGTGTTCAAAGGCACTTTTGAAAGCAGCTTCCCAGCAGACTCACCAATCATAAGGTTCACCATATCTACAGCAGCCAGTAGAATGAATTCTTCTGCAATGGCATGAGGCTTCTTATATTTTGCGTGGCTACGTGCCACCTTGTAAGATGCTAGCAAAGCATTGTTTAGTATTGACATCTGCTTATAAAAACTACCTTTTTGTTGATTTAACTCTTTTAACTTTCTGGTAAAGTAGTCACGAGATGTACTAACCATGCTGGGATGATTGGTTTCTAAATGGCGTTTCAACTTACTTGGTAGCATGCACTCTGGTGCCAAAACTGTCATACACAGTGCACATTGTAGCACACTTCACCATTGACTTCTGTCGATGTAAAACCAAAGTCCAAATAACTGTAGTCATATTTTCGATATTTACGCTTCTTCACACTCTTGCCACTATTTGATGGTGTGCAGTCCTTATTTTCTCTCACAAAGCTTATTACCGTTTAGTAAAAACCGATCCATTTTTAAAAATACATACGAGAAAAAATACTTCAAAACCTTCACTTGACTAAATCACAACAATATTCAGTTGATACAATCTCCGAAAACTAATTCAACACTAAAACCGCGCGAAACCAACAGCTATTTATATACGAACACAAAGTACCGAGAAACAACTAAAACAATCGAGAAACTTTATTATTGTAGAGTGCTATCTAGTAGCCATTTGTAGAGGCTTCTGCAAACAGTTATTACTAACTGAGTTACTAGTTTGCACCAGATTGAAATGCAATATGAATTGCATTTCAATTCAATGAGAAATGATGTCATATCATATCACATTGAATTGAAAATAGAAATAAAATTATGAAAATTTTGTAATCGTGGCACCCCTGTGAGGAAGCCACAGCTCCGCACACTTTGGGAACCACTGTTCTAGAGCTTCCCATTAAAGATGGCTGACAGATAACTGTCAGTCATCTGTCCTCCTTTCGACTGCTATTCAACACTACTTTTAACCCTCCCCCACAAGAAATATACTAACAAAATACTCGCTGAACACTGACACTATATCTTCAGTAGATGTGGCTTTTTTTTTACATCTCCAGTTTCCAGGAAATCAATTTCCATCATCACCCTTTCTTCTACTAGCAACATAGCTCTAGAATTCCATAGGGTTTTGCTTTACTGTTTCAACCAATCTCTTTTCATATGCCAATTTCTCTTTCCTTACTACATTCATCATCACCTTCCTAACCTACACACTGTACTACTCACACTACTGAGGGATACTATGTTCTTTTTATTTCCATTACTGTATTTTTCAATAGATAACGTGTGCGTTATTTATACAAAAAAGTCTAAATTCGTTAAAAATGAACATGCGCAGTATACATTTGAACGGTATGAGAGGTAAATCAAATGTAATAACAAAACTAAGGTAGAAGTATTACTTAATATTTATTGAACATTACACTATTCAAATCCAAAAAATTCTTCAGACTCAATATTGAAAGAATCAATTGCGTTAAAAATTTTGTTTGGTATTTCTTGAGCTTCATAATCATTGTCACCGGACACCACTGCATTCCCTTGTGCTTTAATGAAACCATTTCTAACACAATTTTCACTTACAACAGCCCAACTTTCTACAATCCACATAACTATATCTTTATATGATGTTCTTTTCATCTGGCCTGTTTTGTTATATTCATGGATGCATTCATCATCCAGTCTTCCCACTTAGCCTGCAAATTGTCTTTGAATGGTTTATTTACTGCAAGATCAAGGGGTTGGAGTTTTTTTTGTTAAACCACCTGGAATGACGGCCAATTTGGAATACTTACTTAAAATTGTTTTAACTTCTGCTGTCATGTGTGCCCTACACGAATCCAACACTAACAAAGATTTGGGTTGAAAAATGCCATTTTTCTATTTCGCCACACATTCTCCAACCATCATTAGCAGTAACAATAATATCTTTGGAATCACAACCTTTTGGAACAGTCTTTCTTTTGAAAATCACCATCTATTGCAGTTTGGAACTATCTGCAGTTACGCAGAGAACCACAGTAAAGTTAGACCTTTCGTGCCCTGTTGTAGTAACTGAAACCTCTTTTGCTCCCTTCAGATTCACAGTCCTAGAACTAGCAACATACATGCTTTTAAAGAATTCCTCTGTCTGTACTTCCTAACTCTACCGCTAGTTGGCGCATGCGCGTTATCTATACATCAAAAGGAGCGATGAAAATGTTGGGGTTCACGTTATCTATCGAAAAATATGGTATATTCTCTTTCTCAGAAGCTCCTGCATAATTCCATCATTCATTTTACTCCTACTTTATTTATTCTCTAAACTTTAGGAATACAATCTAGCATCGCCATAAGTAATTGATTCTGGACCAAGTCCAAGGCACTGCTGATTTCTCTCCCTTTCAACTGATTAAGCCAGTGTACATCATTCTCCCCAATTGGAGGCGTCGTGGTAATATCTTCTATTATCACTGTATGAGACAATTAAATCCAGCACTCAAGTCCCATGTGTTGCTTCATGTGAGTAAGGTTGCATAAGATAGTTGTTCCTAAATATCTCAAGGAATTCAATCTCCTTACCCACATATTTCCTGCTTCCAGTCAATGCTACTATACAGTTCACCCCACTCAATATCTGAATTTTT
The DNA here is from genome assembly GCF_054136105.1 of Typopeltis vanoorti. NCBI lineage: Eukaryota > Metazoa > Arthropoda > Arachnida > Uropygi > Thelyphonidae > Typopeltis > Typopeltis vanoorti. The sequence continues at coordinate 93,767,949 of NC_143554.1, forward strand.
CACTTGCCATAAAAATCCATAATTTAGATAGATGTAGCACATCTTGCAGTTCATGAAACAACAAAAATCAAAAATGTAACTCTTGCATTGACAAAGCTGCCACCTTGCTTTCGACACAGGTCAGCATACCTCACTTTAAGTTTAAAGATTTTATATGCAAAATATAAAATGCAATATATAACAAAACAAACAAGTCATTAGTGGGTATATGTTACATGAGGACTGGAGAAATAACAGAGCTAACAAGAATGATAGCAATAGTTTGTGGCAAGTTTCAATGACTGTCTCTCCAGAGATTACTGTAAAATAACTGTCAACAGAAAATGGTATTTGACAAGACTAGCAGCTGAAGGATATAGAATATTTTGAAAGGATGAGGGGGGGGGAGGGGCAGAGAATCCTATGACAGCTGAAGACCTACATCATCTCAGAACAAAGAATGAGGAGGGGAAATGCCATTGACAATTTGAGCATATAATAAAACATGCAACCAGTAGAAGGAGAAACAGTCAATGAATGACCTTGCTGGATGGAGCAAGTAGTATGGGACCGATGCAGATGACATTTAGATGACTACTTTATCAAGTACAGTAGCTACCCCCCCTCCCTTTATGAGGGTAAAAATCATTATATGATATAAAATACCAGATTACAAAGTAAGGCAACCAGGATGAATATTCTTCTACCCGAGGCTGATGAATGAGATCAGTGAACAACAAAAAATAAAACATTTTAGTGTGAATGATTTCTATTGCGTCAACATGGTTTATGCATTCTCCAAAGCAGGGTTTCCCAAATGGTGTTCTGCGAGAAGTTCTCCTGGAATTTGTCATTTTAGTTTTCTAAGCATTTTTCATGAATAAATATTTTACAGTGGAAATATTCTGAGGAGAATAATATTCGTGAATATATCGAAAAGCTCAGACTCAGAACAGCAAATAACATCTGTGTAGCAAATGTTAGTGACCAAGTCGTGTATTTTTAAATGTGGAAGTATTCATGAATTATCGTTAATTTTCACACATCAAAACCTTTCAACATTTGGGAAAGGGAATATTGCTGTTTATGACCAGTCATAAAAATTGCCTGCAAGCCGATTATAACAATGGGCGGTGAATCCTCTGTTCTTAAAACTGAAGGTAATGACACCTGTGCATAAAATGTCAGTGACCAAGCGGCATATTTTTAAACATGGAAATATTCATGAATTATCATTAATTTTCACACGTCGAAACCTTTCGACATTTGGGAAAGGGGAATACCACTGTTTATGACCAATCATAAAAATTGTCTGCAAGCCGATTACAACAATGGGCAGCATATCCTCTGTTCTGAAAACTGAACGAAATAACATCTGTGTTGCAAATGTTGGTAACTAATCAGCAAGGAAGTATAACGAAAAATTTCCCACCCGAAATGGAAGATCAAGGTAGTCTGTATCTGTTTTCTCAAATCTAGTAATACTGAATACTTTATTCACAAGTTCGTATTGTAGGGTGAAAGTGCTTGTTTCGTAACTGGAGTGCCATGATTTTTTTTAAAAGAGATAGGCCTACAGATTTAAATTTTAATATGAATAAGAGACAAGGGACTATGTTTAATTTTGGTGTTAAGAAATCTCTTACTGAACATGTTTGTGATTCATCCACCTCCATCCTACAGGGTGATCTCCAGGATGTACAAAAGGAGGGGAAAACTACCAGCACACAGGAGAAAAAGTTTGCATTCACTCGTAAGTACTTATGTTATAAATTTTTGGTGATCAGAATGGGATATGTCAATGAAAATCATCACAAATTAATTTAATGATGTTGGCCTGAGGAAACTACAATATGCTACAAGATTTCATTAGTCCAGTGATTGATAACTGATTTAAATGTAATTTTATATTTGTCAACATGTCACACCATATACATAAGTGTACTAATACTCTTTATGATTATGCCATAATTAATTATTAATAATGTAATGTGTTAATAATTCATTAATTAATTGATACATTATAAAATAACCAAGGTGTTCCATTAAAATTTCAGAATTAGTGAAGTGTTCCACCATTGCGGAACACTTCACTAATTCTTCACTAACTCATTGCGAGGCTGACATGTTTTGTCATCCCCGCAACCCCTCGAAGGAACCTCATTTCAGCTGCTTGGATTCGTGTCCACATTCTTTCGGTCATTACCCAACTCTCATGACCATAGGTGAGGATGGGGACATTGACTGTATTGAAGACAGCCAACTTTGCCTTCTGGCTTAACTCCCACTTCAATATTACCGAACGGCCAAGCTCCCGCAATATTGAGCTTGCTAAGCCAATTCGAGTATCTAGCTCTACGTCCCATTTTCCATCATTCGTGAATATGGACCCAAGGTATTTAAACTTCTCCACCTGCCTCATTGGGACTCCACTTACATTTAGAGTGCACTGGGATGGTTGTCTTGAGACCACAAATGTTTCAGTTTTGGCCACACTGATCTTCATTCCGGCGTCTGCACAAACAGCTACAAACCTATCCAGGGTCCGCTGGAGGTCATCTGTGGAAGAGCTAAGCAGAACCAGGTCATCTGCAAAAAGCAGACGTTCAATGCTACATTTTCCAATTCTGACACACTCACTGCCTCGGCTGTGCCTATCAATCCAGTCCATAAATATTATGAAAAGGAGGGGTGACAGAACACACCCTTGGTGGAGGCCAACGGAGACTGTGAAAGGTTCAAACTTTGTGCTGTTTACCCTGACACAAAACTCTGGACATTCATACAGGGACTTGATGGCAGCTAATAGTTGACCACCCACTCCATACCCTGTACTACTTGCCAAAGCTTATCCCGAGGAACCCGGTCATATGCCTTCTCCAAGTCCAAAATAACACGTGTAGACATTCTTGGCACATTCCCAAGATTTCTCAAAGACTTGCCTTAAAGTGAAGATTTGGTCAGTTGTGCTTCTACCAGGACGAAAGCCACATTGTTCTTCCTGGAACTTTGACTCAACTATGCTCCTGCACCGTCTTTCCAAGCACTTAGCATACACTTTCCCAGGCAGGCTGAGCAGAGAGATGCCACGATAGTTACTGCAATCCTTCTGGTCTCCCTTCTTAAAGAGCGGTATTATTATGCCTGTCTGCCATTGCTTTGGTGCTCGCCCAGATATCCAAGCAGCCTGACACACTCAAGTCAGCAAGAGAGCACGTCTCGATTTAAGGCTTTTAGCATTTCAGGCCGAATTTCATCATCGCCAGCAGCCTTGCCTGATTTTAGCGATTTTATTGCTAAATGGACCTCTTCTGCTGTGAGACTAGTCATTGCCCCGATCAGCACCTCTTGGATGTCCACAACTGCTGGGCCACCCGGGTTAAGAAGGTTCTCAAAGTATTCCCTCCATCTGTGGAGGATATCCTTCTCGTTTGTTAAAAGTGCATCATCAGAGGCCTTAATTGCCCTTGCTGTGCACGATTTCCTCCCTCGAAGGCGGCGGATGGTATGCCAGAATACTTTGTTTGCATTTGCATAGGATGAGTCTAATCTTTCTCCAAAGGATTCCCAAGCCTTCTGCTTTGCTGTCTTTACTGCCTTAGCAGCAGCTTTTCGTGCCTCAGCATACCGCAAACACATCTCAGGTGACCTGACTCTAATCCATATTAGGTAGGACTCCTTTTTTCCCTGGACAGTTTTTCGGACTTCTTGGTTCCACCAAGGTGTCCTTTTCTCACTGCCCGTTGCCACGCTGAGCCGCTTTCTGCTACACCATGAGAGTGCAGAGGCAGTGACAGCTGTTCTGAACAGCTTCCATTCCTCCTCAACATCTACAGTATGCTTGGGGATCTCTTTGAACCTGGAGGAAATGTCATCTGCAAAATTCTTCCTCACAGCCTCATTTTCCAATGTCTCCCATTTCACGCGGTATAGCTGCTTAGGCCTATAAGCGTTGATGGTAGTATCTGGTTTCTGAAGCCGTAGAGTGCACACAAGGTGGTGGTCAGTTGACAATTCTGCCCCTCTTCTCACACGAACATCCAAAACTGAGGAAAATAGGTCTGCTGAGACTATAAAGAAGTCAATCAGAGACCTTTGTTCTAGTGTATCCCTGTACCAGGTATACTTATGGACTTCTCGGTGCTGGAAGAAGGTATTCATTATGGACAAGCTGTTAGTACAGCAGAAGTCCAATAATTTCAACCCATTCGCGTTAAGGTCAGGGGCACCGTTCCTCCCAACCACACCCCTCCATGTCTGGTCATCTGTTCCAACATGTGCATTGAAGTCACCCATTAGCAGGACTGATTCCATGTCTGCCACCCTGTCAAAAGCAGCATCCACTTCCTCTAGGAAGGCAGAGTATTCTGACTCCAGATTAGGTGCATAGGCTTGCACCACAGCCAAATGATGGTTTTTCATTTGAAGCCTTAACACACATACCCGTCCCCCCAATGGGATCCACTCAGCAACACAGTCTGACAGCTGGGGGCTTGTGAGTATCCCCACACCCGCCTTAGTAGCCATTGTTGGGCTCACACCAGAGTAGTAGAGCTTCCACCCCTTATCCAGGTCGACAGTTCCAGAGCCTCTCCTCTTGGTTGAAGAAAGCCCGACTAAGTCTAGCCAGCAGCGCTTGGCTTCCTCAACCAGTTCCAACTCCTTCCCTGTCAGAGAGAAGATGTTCCAGTTGCCTAAAGCCATAGTCTGGTGCCGTTGTCATTTCCATCCTTTTGCAGAACCATTTCTTTGCGCTGCCCCTAAAACCTCCCCAAACGGGTAGCGGGCCCATTGATGAAGTTTCATCTAGCAGAGTGGTGTCTAAGGGAGACTGTAACATATTTTTCGAACAGGTCCCTCTGCCTAAAACCCGAATGCGTCCCTTGGTAACCCGCGCTACGGTATGAACATTTTTTGATGGCCTGATCATGTTACAGTGTTTGATAATGTCCTGTTAGCACAAGACGAAATGACATAGAAAGATTCCCCTCGAATACTCTAATAGCATTCGGGAGAAGGAGCAAGAAGAGAAGAAAGAAAGAAGCAAGGGAGGAAGAGGAGGGACCAGTCTACAGATAATATAACAGATGTATATTACATGAAGTGAGGCATGGTCCAGCATCAGGTACCTCAGGTTTGCCACACCCATACTCACTAAAGTGAGCCCTGAGGAAAAGAAATAAGTAAAACAACATAAATAAAAATTAGTGTAAAAAATGCAAAAAATTGGGTATAAAACAGATATCAAAATTATAAAAACTATTATAACTGCACTTACTGGCGAAATTAGAGTAGTCAATTAAAATATGCAGTGATGGATAGCCAAGAGTCACAAAACTCATGCATAAGCATGTCATCACCCCTCAGCAGGTAGTAGTACTATCATAATTTAATTTCAGGCTTAATTTACATGATCTGATAATCAGTCTCTCTGCCACTGGGATAAAAAGTTTTTGTCTGATAATCTGCGAGGTACAAGCAGATGGTGGATGTTTGAGAAATGAGCTGACTAAGCTGCAGTCCATCGATTTTTTTAGTACTAATCTGTTGTAATCCAACAGAACTGTACATTGAATTGTAGCTTTCATAACTGAAAGAGACGTTAGATTCAAGAGAAAGCAGTGGATGTTTCTGTAGCTCTAGGCTTTTTATTGCCTGAAAAGAACTTTGTGAGTGAACATATTAAGCACCTTTGGTATAGCACAAGCTCTATTGCATACAACTCAGCTGTAAAGTGAGTACATTCTAGTGGTCTGTGCAGATATAGTGCTGTGCAAAAAGATTGCAGATCCCACTATGTACTCATTCTGATTTTGATTTTGAACTGTGAGTGTAGACAGGCACAAAATCAGAGTATTCCATTCTGTGTGTTTCAAAGAGTTGCTGACAGACAACCAGAAGACTGGAAAATTTTGGTAGCTTACTGAAAGAGAAGCTACAGGTAAGAATGATTACCACGGTGGAAGTGTGTTTATTGGTACCAGGGCTTATATTTGCAAACTAAATGGTTTTATGGAAGTCTGTCGAGTATTATACAGATTCTCCCATCATGGACAGAAAGCAGTTGAAAGTTCATTTTCTACTTGGTTAGAGTATAATAAATTTAGTTTAATCCTTTATCCAAGTGTGAGCAAACAAAGTTTGCGCCTGAAAGTATCTTCAGGACTGGGTTAAGATGGTACAACACCAGGGCAACTCGTTGCAAAGGTGGGGCAAGCTACCAACACTCCTATCCTAGTATCTCCTATAATGCAAAACACATCTCCTTGCGGATATGTCTAATGTTATGTATTAAGGGAAGGGCCACTACCCAGACCGGTTTCGACCTTTATTGAGGTCTCTTCAGTGGGAGCCAGGCCCAAGTCGAGATATCAGGCAGAAGCATTAGCAGGTCATCTCCACCTATAGAAATTGCCAATTGGTGTGCCACCCTTTTTTTATAAGTTACTCTGGATTTAGAGAAAGATGTTGAAGATGTTAGAAAAAGATGAAGAGAAAGAGATGATGACCTGCTAATGCTTCTGCCTGATATCTCGACTTGGGCCTGGCTCCCACTGAAGAGACCTCAATAAAGGTCGAAACCGGTCTGGGTAGTGGCCCTTCCCTTAATGCATAACATTAGACATATCCGCAAGGAGATGTGTTTTGCATTATAGGAGATACTAGGATAGGAGTGTTGGTATCTTGCCCCACCTTTGCAACGAGTTGCCCTGGTGTTGTACCACCTTAACCCAGTCCTGAAGATACTTTCAGGCGCAAACTTTGTTTGCTCACACTTGGATAAAGGATTAAACTAAATTTATTATGGACAGAAAGCAGTTGGCTACGTGGTGTGGTCAGTTTTTTTTTTTTTTTTTTTTTTTTTTTTGTGTATAACAGACAGCTATTGACATTGAGGCAACAAAAGTGGTTCATTTGCCTCGACATACAGACTAGGAATAGGAGACGTGAAACATTCTGGTTGCATTGGGTCCCTGGTAGAAGCATAGACTTGAGACCAATAATCAGGTTTTGATCTTATCAATTTCCTGCATAAACATAGCAAAGAACATCTGTCAACATCCAAAAGGTTGAAAGACAGGGTGCGTAAAATGTTCATTGCTTTACAGCACTGGTCTTGTGACTGACGTGTGATGGAATAAACTGAGTTTGCTATCAAATACAAGCTCCAAGAACTTAGCTTTAGTGCAATTGGGATTAATAACTGTCCTAGTCGAAGTACTGGGTCAGGGTGAATACATCTGTGGCAGAAATACACACACACACTATCTTCTCCTGTAAAAATTTAAAAACTATATCAGCCCCAACACACAAGATGTCCCAAGACCTATGAGATGACAGTGCCATGTGTGGGTAAGTGAAAGATGGAAGAGAGGAATGTGTTGATGTGCTTTTTGAAAATCTGAGGGTTGTAGTCACTGGGAAACACTGTTAAAACGAGCAGAGATATAGGAAATGAAGCCAGAGGATGAGAAATTGGTTCAATGCATTTGGAGTTGAACTGTAACTGTAAATGGGTGTTGAATGGCAGCTGATTGTTTGTATATGAGTAAAGGAAAAAATGGAGGAATTGTGATGGCCAGTTTAGAGGAGCATTACCTATGAAAATACTTAGACATAATGCAGCAACAGAACATCTGCGAGAAAGTGATTGGAGGGAGGAGTCAACAATTAAGCAAACTGCTTGCTTCTTGAATCGAGCATTCCAAGAGAAGTTATAGATGAACCACCCCAAATGTGGGAATAGTATTATAATTTTGGGTGGATTTGAGTTTCACTCAATGTCAGTAGTTGAACACTAAGGAATACTGTTTGGAACAGAAAATAATACAAAGTTTTTTTGGAGAATTTAGAAGTTAAGGACTTGATGTGTTCACATCAGGATAGATTGGATGTGAGAGTTAACCCAAGGAGAGAAAGGTGATCCTGGTTGGCAAGGAATATTGTCAAAAGTGAGGGGGAGAGAGAGAGCAGAATGGTCTTTCTTTCTAAAAATGAGACAAACTGTGTTTTGGTGACATTAAAATTCACAAGTTACTAGGAACATGAATTGTTTTATCTTATGGGAGATTGAACTATCCATGCCATCTTAAGATGGTCCATCTATTAGAGGGTCTCGAGGCACGTCTTTGACCTTCTGCAGTGCACGTTCCAAATATCTTTTTTATTAGTAGATTTTCGTGTAGCTGGACCATCTCTAGCATGTCCTCAGGAGGGAGTCCATATTGATTGTTCTTCAATTGCTCAAAAGATGAAAATATAATCCTCACCACTTGAGACAATCAGTGTTAAAGATCTTGAAGCACGAGTTACCTGAGCACCACAAGGTTTTGAAAATGAAAAAGAGGAGTGGAGAGTACTGTCATCAACAGAGTTATGAATAGAACTGGATGTCAGGGATAGAAGATCATTAAAGTATAGGAGGAAGAGTGTGACAATATTGAGCCTTGGGATACAACAGACAGCATTAACTGAGAAATATGATGAAAGGAGACCTACCATAACCTGCAATGAATGGCTAGAGAGAAAGCTGGCAATCCATTTGCAAGAGGAGGGAGGAGTATCATTGGATGGTAGTTTAGTAAAGAGGCTGTGATGCCAGACTTGATGAAATGCCTTGGAAGTATCAAGAGCAACCACTTGAGTTTCTCCAAACTTTCCCATGGCTTGCATCCAAGGATGACTGCTGTGAAATGAGAACCGTGGAATAGTAAGAATGTTATTATTTCTTTTTGGTGTGTATCATCTAGTCTCCTGTGTTGAGTATTTTTGTTTTCAAACAGCCTTGGATTTTTTTTTTTTTTTTTTTTTTGAAAATTAAGTATGGTCCAATGTCCATCATGTCTTCTTTATCAGGAAAAATATCCAAGACATCATCTTATTGTATGCCATATAGGACATTATGAACATGAATTGTTTTATCTTATGGGAGATTGAACTATCCATGCCATTTTAAGACAGTTCATCTATTAGAGGGTCTCGAGGTACATCTTTGACCTGCTGCGGTGCATTTTTTATTAGTAGATTTTCATGTAGCTGGACCAGAGAGCATATTTGTATTTTACTCTTACAGGCTTCATTCTCATGATCTTTACTGGCACATTAGGCACAGATGACAGAGCCACAACAGGCAGTTTGAGAATGACCACATTTTTGACATTTAAAGTGCCATAAGGGATTTGGGATATGAAGCCTTAATGGACAGTTTGAGATAACCTGCTTTCATAGAAATTAGTGGTTTGAGTTTTTTTTAAGGGAGGGGTGATGTTCTCATGGGAACCTGATACTCTTTCCTATTTATCAGGATTCTTCTTACGGCTGTCACTCCTTGGGATTTGATTTCAGAGCATATCTCTTCATTGAAAACACTCTGACTGACTTGTGTGTGTGTGAGGGGATGTAACTGCAATTAGTATTCTCCTGATAGATGTTACACAAAGTAACTTTTCTGATTGTGTCTTAGTTGATGCTTCAAAAAGTATATCTCTTGAAAACAGCTTCTTTACAAACTTTAAAGATCCTGCCTGCCCCTTCTGGATGAAGAAAGGTGACATTTTCCCAATTTGATGATTGTAAAAGTAAATACAGTTAGTTATTTTTGATTTTTAAGGCAAAAAGACAAAAAAAGACTGTCAGGACACAGGTTGCTGTAGTACATATGATAAACATTAGTAAGACGATCACAAACATCCATATCCTGATGGGATTCAAACTTGCAGCCTCTAGAATGTGAGCAAGATGCCAAAACATGACCTTCCCTTAGTAAGCCTATGCTGTTCATTGCAAAGCAGAGATTCTCTGTCAACCCATTTCTGAATCCAAGCCCTAACCAACTTTTCCAAAATCTTCACCACCACTCTTGCACAATGGGATTACTATTCATTCTTTTCCACAACTCTGAACCTTCCCTGTTCTGAGACAAATTCTATAGCCTGATCAAGGGAGCAGCCAGTTCAAATGAACTCTCTTTTAGCATCCATGCTGATATCCCATCAGTTCCTATTGCAAAATTCTTATTCAGTTTGTGCAATAGCTCTGGTACTTCCTCTTCATCTATACAAGTTTCCTCATGTGGTGAAGAGGTAGTGATGAGTTCAGTGTTGCATATACCAGAGCAGCAAAATGCTCTGGTATATGCAGATAATAACTGCACTCACTGGCATTAGCTGAGCAATCAGTTCTGCATCAGTGACATGCATACTATCTGCATTCAGCAGTTATTCTTTCAAATCCATTCTTAATTTTGTTGTAGCATATTGATAGAATGCTTTGGGGTTGTCTTTAGCTTGCAGAGCCAGTTTCTTTTTATACTCAGATTTAGCTTTATGTACAACAGTTGTGACTCTTCTGGTTTGCTGCTTATAATGTTCATAATGAACACAATCCTTATGCACAAGGTATTCCTTCCACACCAGCCTTTTCTTACGAATCTCTTGCTTGATAAGATTACACATCCATTTCACTCCTACCCTATTTATTCTACGAACTCTCTGGACACACTGATATCCTTCCCATCCAATAACTGATACCATGGCATAGAACACAGCATACCCCCACTTCAAGAGGTTATAATTTCCTGCATTTCAGTTCAGCATGTAACCTTTTCTGAACACTCATAAAATTTGCCACTTCCCAAATGAGTATGGCATGATCACTCTCACCATCCAGAGACAGAATAGTTATGACTAATTAAAATCCCCTCTGGCACTATAATCAGATCCAATACTCATTGACCTCGAATTCCTTCTGTGAACATGCTGCTCGAGGAAGTTGTCTTGCAAGAGTTCAATAAATTCACATGCAATTTCATGGGTATCCAATCAATGTTCAGATATTAGTAAAGTCCCCCATTATGATTACTCTTTTCACACTCATTGTATTAATTTGTTGATGCATTTCTTTGTCACTAGCAACCAATCCAAGTCTGTACCAACATCTCACTGTATTTAATCTTGTTAAACTGTACCTCACACCACGTGATTTCAAACTCACTGCCACCACATGAAAACTTTTTACTAGTACAGGAATACCTTGTATAGCGCAGTTAATTGGTTCCAAGAAGTGTCCGTGCTATGCAAAACCGCGTTGTTCGAGGTCTATTTATAAAGGTTTTCAATTTAAGTTGTTTATTACAAAAATTTAAGATAATAAAAATGTTTAAAAATGAAAAAAAAATTGTTATTTTTATTAACTAAATAAGAAATAAAATCCTTTTAAACTGATATAAAAGTTGTAGAAAACAAAACAAATATTGCTCCAATTTTAGCATACAGTAATTTACTTTTTACTAAAGTAGTCTTTTAGTGTTCGTTGAACCATCCATGTCTTCTTTGTCACTTCAAGTACTAGATCTCTGTAGCATTTGATGGCATTATTGAGACTTTGTCTCACTTTGATGCTTCTTTCCAAATTCGGGTCAGCATTTATGAGAAAGTCAGAAACTTCGTCAATTTTTCTCAAAAAAGTTGAAAGGTCAGCAAAGGAAAATTCTTCAACCATGACATCAGTGGGCTCATCTTCGTTTTCTTCTGCTTCGTAGGCTCGTTGTTGTTCCAACTCCAAAAGGGTTTCATCATCCAGATCATTTGAATGAGAATCAATACATTCATTCACATTGTTACAATCTAAACTTGTAAAACCAAGATCTTTGCCCATCTGCACAATTTCTGTTGAGATTTCCTCTTTCTGTGTTGCAAAAGTAACAAAGTCCTTTGAACAATGCGGCAAGATATTATGCCATACAGCTCTCATGCTGCTTTGAGTCACCTCTTGGCAAGATTCATAAATATTTTCAATGGCATCTTTTATGTTAAATTTCTTCCAAAATTCACCCAAAGTCCAAGAATCTTCTTCTGCTGCAGCTTTAATAGCTTGAGCAAAAGTTCATCTTAAATAGTTAGCCCTGAAAATGGAGATAATGCTTTGATCCATCGGCTGCAGAATTGATGTGTTTGGAGGGAAAAAATTAATCTTGACATTTTCATCTAAGTCACTCAATAGAGTTGGATGGCCTTGCACATTGTCTAATAAAAGCAAAATTTTGAAAGGAATATCATTCTTTTTACAATAGCTTTTAACTTCAGGGCAAAAACAAGTTTTAAAACCAGTCTTCGAAAAAAAATGGAACGAGTCACCCACGCTTTTTTATTCGAACACCAATGAACAGGTAAATTGTTTTTTGTAAAGCCCTTAAGAGTTTCTGGGTTTTCCGCTCTGTACACTAACAGTGGCTTCAATTTTAAATCATCTGATGCATTACCTCCTAGTAAAAGTGTCAACTGGTCTTTTGACACTTTATACCCAGCTTGTGTTTTTTCCTTCTCTGCTAGAAATGTGCATGATGGCATTCTTTTCCAGCCCAAGCCAGTCTCGTCAGCATTAAAAATTTGATCATCTGTGTAGCCTTTCTTCTCAATAAGCTCCTTCAATTCATTGAGAAATAATTCTGCAGTTTTAGTGTCAGCACTTGCACTTTCACCCTGAATTCTTATGTTATGGAGTCCCATACGCTTTTTGAAATTGTAGAACAACCTGCAACTTGCTACAAAAATTTCACTGGTTGTACCTTCTTCATTTTTGCTTTCATTTTCTTTTATTTTGTCATATAGACTTGTTGCTTTTGCCTGGATTATCATTTGACTCAAAGGAATCTTTTTCTGATTACAATCTTCAATACAGATCATTAGAGGGCGTTCCATATTTTCCATTGTAGAAGATCGAGTTCTCGTGATCACTTTTGACATATAAGAAGCAGTGCTCATTCCATGTTGTTTAATCTTTCCTTTGCTCTGAATAATTCTTTGTACAGATGACTCATTCATTGAATTCTCGCATGCTATTTTAGCAAACGAAGCACCATTCTCGTGACATTTTATAATTTCAAGTTTCTTCTCTAATGTCAACCACTTGCATTTTTTTTGTTACTTCAACAGCGTCTTCTTTGTTTTGTCTCTTTTCACTCATACTTAAATAATAAAAAAATATAAATACTAATATTAATGTAAATAATGAAATGCCGTGGGGAAAGAACGCATCTACATGAGAGCCAATCGAATAACTACTGCATAAATGTGGCTCTCGACTGTCACTTGCAGCACCTGGGAGTTGCCAGTCAGTGTTGACAATGTTAGTGTAATAATAAAAACTGCGTTAGTTCAAAACCGCACTATACAAGGTATTCCTGTATTGCAATCAGTCAACTAACTGGATTCAAGACATTTGATATCACTAGCAGCAGCAGCACCCCCCCCCCCCCGCTCCTTTCCCATTCTAAAAATACTGTACTCTTTGCACTAGATACCAGTTAGTATGTCAGCTTCTGATAGCCAAGTATCATTAATGCCTACAACATGAGATCCCAATATATTAACCAAGGCAACAAATTCTGATACTCCTCGAATTCATGTACAGACATAATAAATTACCTGCATGTTGTTTTGAATAACTTATCTGTGGTCTGCATAACACAATTCAAAAACTTACATATCTTTATCTGGTTCCTTACTTATGCAGACATCTTTACACATGTTTGATAGGTCTGAACTGGACGAACACAGAATCGTTCTCTCTTCATAATCATTTCCATAATAATTAGTTAGAATTTAAGGAGGTAGTAAGATGGTTTAATGTGAAATCAGGTATAAAACAAGGGTGCACTTTATCTCCACTCAATCATCTACATGAATCACATGAAAAAAAATCAATATTAATATGGAGGTATAAAATATTTACAGAGAATACTGTGTACAATTCAGAAAGACTGGCTAGAAGGTTAAATTCTGGATGTTCTCATCAATAAAACAGAGAAATGCAAGAATTACCAAGAAATTTCTCCACTAACTGCTCCTAGGATTTATGCAAGCATACTTGAAAAGAGGCTAAGAAAAAATGAAGACGAAAACTCAAACATGGTTTAGGTGAAATAGTAACAGGATTTTCACAGAAAACAAATAGCATAGAAATCATGTGAATACATGGATCTTTGAGTTTTGTAGGTAGAAAAAAAAAAATCTATTTCTATTTTAAAATTGATCTATTTCCAAAAAGATTTTTTTTTATATATTTTAAGTGATTTTACTTTGTTTATAGTGAAATAATACAATGTACAAATTATATCATAAAATTGCTGAATAGGGTACTATAATAAATAATGAATCATGAGTGTTCTGTGCACTTAAAGTAAAATCATGTTGGAAACATGCCAGCAAGATTAATTCTTCAAAACGGCTGCTTTATTAAATGGAGGATTCATCAGAGGAGAAAGGGGAAACTAGCTCATTAACAAACTCTTCAAATTTAGCAACTGCAACAGCATTCTTAAGATGGTTTTCCATCATAAGTATGCTTTTTCTTATCAAGCAATTAAGAGCTGGCATTATTTTGTCTACTCTGCTGAATCTCCCCATGTTAGGATTCATTTCCTCAAAACTTAATTGTTTATTAATAGTCAAATCTCTGCCACTTTTTCACTGTAAACTTTATTGGCGACCATCTTCTTGGCCAGTTTAACTTAAAATTATTACCAAGTGAAAAAAAACTTTCCACAAGGATCTTTAACAGTAATAATAAACAATTAACTAAATGTGTTTGAAACTACATATGTAATATTAGTTGGAGTTTAATTCTTTAAATTATATTATGAGGAATGTGAGTTAAAGTTACTGAGAATACAGCAAAATCCCACAGCAATCAGGGGTAGCTCCATCTGAGTAATATTAAGATAGACATGCACACAGTTCTCAAAGTGCAAAGAATACGTATTTGATAACACAACAATCAGAACTGACATTTTATTAAATAAATATTTTTTTTTAACAAATAGAATGAAATGTGTTCTGTTTGTTCAATTTTGAAAATCAGATAATATTCACTGAACGTCATTATTCGTCTTCAAACACATTCGATGTAATCCAATTATACTTATGATTCAATTTCTATTCATAAATATTGTGATGTATTACTTGGAAATGCCTTAAAGTAATAATGCATATTCACCACGTAATTACTCTATCATACTCAACTTATGATACAATCGTTAAGACTCGAGATTCAATTTCTCCTTCAATACACAATATTATTAATATTAATCAACTCACCATGTTTCTTGATTACTAAACTTTTTCAATACAACCTTTCCTAAATCAATTCCAAGTCGATCAACTACTTTTTGGGCTAGATCTGCATGCGAAGAACCACTAAATACTTTAATATTGGGCATTTCTGCTACCACCACTTCTTACAAATATGCACTCAAAGAAACTGCATAGATCACGTGAGGGCGGTTATGTGCGCTCTTAGAATTAAAAATGAAAATACTTATCTTGTTGTAGATAATCGTAAATTTAATATCAATATGAATTAATAAATATAAAAAAAGTAAAACTAAAATTTATAATTTCATTTAATTTCAACAATACGTATTAATCTACTTTATAATAATTCATCCCGAGACTAGTGAGCAGACAGTTCAGGGTAGCTCCAAACTACATTAAGACATAATGTTTAATCTAAGTGTTACGAGGTAAACAATACACAGTTTGGTTTTGTAAAAGTGGCTTAAAACAAGAAACTATTAAAAGATAATACTAAATAGCGTAATTAAGGATTACTAAAAATTGTGTATGGAGATTAGATATGGCAAATATTGCTGTTCAGAGAATCAAAAGGGAATTTAAAGAGGTGGTGAAAAGTGAAGAGGTAAAAACTTTTAAATGATTAGGTTTAATTTTCGAAGTATTGGTATGAATAACGAACATTATGCGTATAATTTAGTCAAGGTATGGTTATGTTTGATAGCACCAAAAAAAAATTTCATATCAATAAAGAGTCATAATATAATAATTACAGTATAATTGATTCACCTCTTAAAATCCTAATGTGTTGACACAGGGCTACAAAACATGCTTAAATCTGTTTTTGCATACCTTTATACTCTTCAGAAATCAAGCAGCCAGGCTGTTGTTAATTCGACATATGGCTCATGTTAAATATATTGTTTCAAGATTTTAAAAAAATGGTATCAACGTTGTGGTGGATTTAAACCGTGGTTTATCCAAAACTTTTTTGGGAAAGTCATGTATGACGTTGAGCGTCATAATTTTAAGCAATTTGATTTTAAATTATCAAGCCATAACCAGTTGTTTAATATCCACTTCACTATCTTGTTATAAAGTTTGTAACGAGTAAGTCGGTATCTTTTTGATATTGATGCCGAGAAATGCCATAGATTGTATCATTGAACAGACTCTCGCACATACAGTTTCGTTGTTCTCAGTAGAATCGAAAAGAAAGGGAGTGAGGGAGAAAATGTAAATACTGATTTTCCCTATTTTGTCTCTCTCTTCCAAATCCTGTTATTTCCCTTTTTTCGTTGCCTTGCTTTTCAAATTGCACTGCTTCCTAAGGGATTGAAATTGATCTCTTATTTGCCAAGTCTTCCAATGATAGCTCCTCGCCTTTCTGTCTTTTAAGGCATTTCTGAGACTTATATAGTCCACTAGTAAATGATGAATGCTGTTTGATTGGAAAATTTGAGTTTAAACGCCATCTAGAATGTGTTGAATCTTTAGACTCTTATCAGCTGAAGATAGCCAGTTATGTATGAAGGTAGTAGGGTTTTCCCTTGCAGGAACTCATATTTTTAACTCCGTAAAAACTGGGAAATGATCCATAGAACATATGCAATTAACGTACAAAAATACATTTATAAGGATTGGTGTGTTGTGAGTACTGGTCACTTAAAGTAGATTAGTGTAATGTGGTATGGTCTTCTGCAACGAGTCCCTGTACCTCAGAGGTGTTGGCTTTTTTTTTTTTCCCCCTGCCATTTTTGCTTAGGTTTTTGCAATTATTTGTACAAGTTACCCTGCCCTTTATATTGAGACTGGCAAAAAATGGGAGACATTAATGCTGAAACATAAGACTAGCATTTATTATAGCCATAGTACTACTTATAGTTTTTTAAAATTATATTTATAAATTGGATTTTCAGGTATGAGTTGTTAGGAATAACATTGTATTTGGCAAAACTAATTGATCTCTGTTAGATGTATTTGCTGTTGAGTGATGTATTTTGGTTATCAAGAGCAGGCACAACATAAATGAGTGAGAGAGAAAAAAGTAGAATACTTTTGGTTGTAATCGTATTTCTCATATGTGAGACATTTTTGTGCATCCAAATTTATTCAGGTTAGGATAGTTTTCAAGGCAGATTCAAAGAAGAGTTTTTTGTATTTGCATTGGCATTATGAAGCATGATTTTTCTGCTGTCTCAGAAAAATGGCAGCCAAAATGATTGTTACAAACTGCACTCTTCTTTCATTCTTGTGACAAAAATGTTGAGCTCCTTCATTTTTATAATACATGCAAAAGCTTTTATAAAAAATAAAAAAAAAGATCAAATTATTTTATGAAAGCACAGTACATTTTCTTCTTTAACATAATAGTGTCATCACAGAGTAATATGTGTATATTTATACATGCACACATACACAGAAATAACATTGAATTGTGATCATCCTCATCCATAAGGGAATATGCTCGATTTTCATCATTATAAAAATATGTGTTTGCACTATACCCTGGCATAGGTTAATTGGGTGTTGCACAAACCAGCATGTGAAAGTCCTAATTATAGAAATAGATAATGATATCAAGTTTGAAAAGGGTAATGATTGTCAGGATAAAGCAAGACATGACATGTTTAAAATGAAGATGCTGGTTTGTTTCTCACAGTGCACAGTATACAAAAATGGTATCGAACAGGCAAAACCAAATCTTGTGTGGGTAAAGGGTTGAACATTTTATGTGAACTAATTGACAGGTGACATTGCAATACAATATGGGGCATACTTGAATAGTGTTTGTGATTATGCGCTACACTCTCGCATAGTTTACACAACTGAAGGTTACAAGACGCCTCCTAAAAGGGGCCATTGTCAAAAGCAGTTGCTGCAGTGGCAACAGCATGCCAAATTAGATATTAGAAGAGTTATAAAAAGGCATGCTTGCCCAATGTGTTTAAGTTCCTTGCTATACCACACAGATGGACTGTTTCATGTATGTCACAGACAACATAGATCATTAAACATTCATGCATGGTTTTCACCATCCAGGTTGGTGGAGATAGTATCATGAGGTAGGATATAAGCCGGCCTGGTTGGCTGAGTGGTTAGCATATCCGCTCTCCAGCCAAAAGACTGTGGGTTCAAATCCCACCGTGGGCATGGATGTTTCTGATTGTCTGTAAAAATATTAGTGGTGATGGTTGGCGGTAGATGCCGTTGGTGTAAATCAGTGCTTCCAAAAAATTCTGGATGTCAGGGACCTCTTTGGAAAAATTAAAATATTTCATGGGCCCCCCTTGAAAAAAAATCGTAATATAGACATATATTATTATAATACTTATTGTATTTATATTCAATACAAAACATACACAGCAAATATTGCAAAAATCAAATGCAAATTTTTATTACATTATGCTAAAAATTATGCTTAAGATGCTAAAAATATATATTACATTTTTAGCATCTTACATACACTTTTGACATGGCACATTATCTCTATATAGATAGATATCTTGTTATTGTACATTTGCAGTACAAGCACATGAAACGATTAGTAATAAAGAAAGAATTAAAAATATAAAAGAAGTTTAATAGCAATTTAATGTGAAGGATGTGTTTCAATACTGCTACTACACCAATATCAGGTGAACTATTTGAAACTACAATTCTTAGATTTCTGCTTTGAAATAAACTTATATAAATAAGCATATATTTACTAATATTCATTAAGCACCGAGATACGCAGGAAGCAAAATTTGTGAACCAACACCAATGTGTGATTTTTTCCATTAAAATATAAAAAATAACAAAAAAGAAATAATAAAAATGAAATATGTTTCTTTTAAGATAAAAAAAAATCTACTTAGTCTTAAAAACATTTTCAATTTGTTTTCATTATTTCACGGCCTCCCTCAACAAAACCTACGGACCCCAGGGGGGCCGTAGCCCACAGTTTGGGAAGCACTGGTGTAGATGATGAAGGTAGTTGTAGTTGGTGAAGATGACCGGAGAGTTGTAGAGTAGGTGCCCTCTCAATGAGTCTTTGGACTCCCTGGAGGTGTTATGTAATAATAATACATGTTTCTCATGTTGGAATTAGGAAGAGCATGTTGTAAATTCACATACCAAGTGTGGCTAATAGCAGACTATATGCACTTTTCTAGATTTCACCAAATGTTGCTCTCCACAATAATTATGTTCTTTCCACTAGACACACACGTGAAATATTCGGTTTGAGGAACAGACAGAGACCATTGTCATATCTTGAATGTCCAGCAAATTTACTAGTCTCAACCAAATCAGATATTCTAGAACATGTTATAAGAAGTATAGACACTATATTCTCCTGCATTCAGAGATTCTGGAATACTTAAGGTGTCTTTGCTACAGATTCACACTGTCATACATCTAGTGGGATTCATGCTATAATGGATACAGGCTGTATGAAAAGTAAAGCAGC
The DNA here is from genome assembly GCF_054136105.1 of Typopeltis vanoorti. Taxonomy (NCBI): domain Eukaryota; kingdom Metazoa; phylum Arthropoda; class Arachnida; order Uropygi; family Thelyphonidae; genus Typopeltis; species Typopeltis vanoorti. The sequence goes on from NC_143554.1 coordinate 93,787,452, forward strand.
ACATATTAGGTGGCTGGTTAAAATTTGGCATTATGTTAGGTTGTGTGCATGCATACATGATATTAATGTACCATGGAAGAATAGATATCACTAAAATCATCCCACTTGGCCAGCCTGGTTGGTTGAGTGGTTAACATATCTGTTTTACACAACAACAGATTCATATCCTGCTTTGGGCTTAAATGTTTGTGATTGTCCATGGGTGTGACATGAATTTAGCTCATCTGCTTAGTTGGAGACCTGAAGTGGCTTGAAAATGTTCCATCTTTGGTCTCCAGAGTAGGGTGTCTACATTTATGTAAAAATATAAAATTAATTTAAAAAATAGAAAAAAAAATCCTAGCTCCACCCCATGGTACTAATCTACTATAGGTTTACAATCTTTCCTAGGTCCGAGAGGGGGGAACTTGCCATTCTATAATGCCATACAACATAGGGACAACAGTAACCTGTTTGATTTTTCCATGGGAGAAGACACAAACACCAAGTTGTAATGTAAATTGCAGATTGATCACATGTAGTATGTTTAGAAGAATAATCTGTCAGAAAGAGGTTCATTTGAGGCAGTCTGGTATCAGATAGAGGCCAATAGAACAATATATATATTGTTAGTTGCCACTATAAACCAGGAGGTCAACAGGAAGATTTAGATTCCTTGCATTGGCAGATTAGCACAATGAGTGCAGGCCGAACAATTATTATGGATGAATTCATCTATGGAGACATACATTGGAGGGAGAAAGGGGGACATGGCAAGATGGAAGTGGAATTTATACAGTTGCTCAGGAATAATTACCTGAAACAGCTTGTAGTGGAGGAACTAGCAGTTTCAGTGTTGGATCTGGTAATAGTATCAGAAGATCAACCTATAACTACAGGCATCTCACAGTGAGATGCTATTGTAGTAAAGTGTTCACATAGTCTTGTTCTGGGAGGTTGCTCAACATGTTGAATTCTCAGTCAAGAAAAAGTATCTGGAACTACAAAGCTAGCAATTATGACAAGCCTAGGTGTCATCTTGGAGCAGTGCCTTGGCATTAAAGCTACAAGGAATGACTGTCAGTAGTGAACAGGAAGTGGTCAAGATATTGTTCATTGTTTGAAAGAGGCAGTATTCAGCTGCATACCCAAGGTCAGGAGGATAAACTGATTAGGGATTAAGTGGATGGGTAGCAATATAAAGCAGGAGCAGCAAAAAAAAAAAAAAGAAAGAGCAATGCAAAGTGCAGGCAAGATAACTAGTATGATAAGGATGTCATGTTGTTATGTCAGCTCACGTGCTACAAGAATGTGCAAGTAAACTGTTAATCTAAGTCTCGGCTCTTGCAAGGTTCCAAGGGAGTGGAAAGAGGTTAAGATAGTTCCATTACGTAAAGGTCGCTCCAAGACAAAAGTAGCAAATTACAGATCAGTTAGTATCTCTGGAGTGGTGGTTAATGTATCGGATAAGTTAGTTAAAAGTAAAATTTGGGAATGGGTGGATAGAAATAGGATGCTCTATAGGGGAAGCATGAAAGGAAGGTCCTACCTCAGTAATTTATTCACATTTTATAATAAGGTGACACTGGAATTGGATAAAGGAAGTGGCTAGACTGTGATACTGCTGGACTTTGCAGAGGCATTTGACAGAAATATCACATTGAAAATTATTACACAAGTTCAGGGCCGTCGCCAGATTAGATTGTGTCCTGAGGCAAACAATTAAATATTGCCCCTGATGGATTATAAGACAAAAATATAAGAAAATCTCCACTTGTTATTTTGTTTTTATTACAAGAGAAACGGTAATGCAAAATGATTACATAATAATATTAATTAAATGTTTGCTCTACGGGGATATCACACAATAAAACTGTTTATAAGCTCTATCGATATAGTTGCTAGACCAACAAATCTTTCTTGGGTCATTGCTGTTTACAAATAATTTTTAATCAGTTTAAGCTTGGAAAAACTTCTTTCACACTTTCTTTGTTAACTTAGCAATGGTGCCTACTGCAATATGGCTGAAAGAGTGCCCTTATTAAGCCGCGCCGTGAGGCAGGCTGCCTCTATGCTAAACCCTGTCGACGGTACTGCACAAGTTGGAGCAAATGGGAATGAATATGAGATTGGTGGCATGGATGGGGATGGATGATAGATATCAGACGGTGTATTCTTTTCTTCATCTCATCCGTCTGGTGATGGGTTGAATTCCCTTTGTACAATCTGTCTCCAAATGGTTCTATTTCTATTCTTCTTGAACATAGTAATGAATCTGGGGAATTTGCATCTTTCTTTTAAGGATCTGAGCCAACTTTTCCTCGATCTTCCGGGTGGATGCTGTTTTCCTGTTCTTCCATTTAGCAGGACGCTTGGAAGTCTGCGAGGAGGTATTCTCTGGATATGGCCAAGCCATCAAAGCTGTTGCTGAAGAATAATGTCTGTGAGGTTGTCCTGGTAGTTGAAATCCTGCTTTACTTGTTCTGCGGTTTTACGTTCAGTCGCGTGTTTTGTTTATTTTTCTTAGGCACTTCCCTCAAATGCACCTATTTTGAGTAGTTTCTTCTTAGTGAGTCGCTATGACTCATTTCCGTATGTTACTGTAGGAATGATCATGGCTTTGAATAGTTTGATTTTAAGATGTTTCAAGAGTTTGTTATTGTTCCCTATTTTGTTTAATTTATTCATGTTTACCATCCAATGTTAATTCTGTGTTTTACTGTTTCAGTGCTGTCTAAATTGTATGTAATGGTGCTTCCTAAGTAGACAAAGGATTTTACTTGTTCTAGGGTTTGCCCTAGTCTTGTTCTGGGGTCAGCCTGCCACTTGTTCTTACTTGTTCTAGGATCAGCCTGTCACAACTTCTCCAGGGTTATTGAGATGTTTTCAACTTCTCTTCTTATTTTCATTATTTTGGTCTTATTGCTGTTGATCCTCATTCCAAAGTTTTTACATGCTTCGTTTAAAAGATGAACTATTTTTTTCTAATTGTAGCTTGGATACTGTCAGGTTTGCTATATCATCTGCATATTTGATGTGGTTGATGTTTCTTCCATTTATATTTATCTCTGGTTCATTGGAGATTTCTTTGTATATTTCCTCTAGGTATATGTTGAATAGGTCTGCCAGCCTGGTTGGCTGAGTGGTTAGCGTATCCGCTCTCCAGCCAAAGGGCTGCGGGTTTGAATCCCGCTGTGGGCATTGATGTTTGTAATTGTCTGTGGAAATAGTAGTGGTGGTGGTCGGCAGTAGATGGCGTTGGTGTAGTTGCAGTCAGTTGGTGGATTGAGTGGTAGAGACAGAGTTGTAGAGCAGGTGCCCTCCCTCAATGAGTTTGGACTCCCTGGAAGTGTCAAATAATAATAATAAGTGTGTTGAAACTGGGCATGGTGTATGGTGGAGTGGAATGAAAGCAAATGAGCATGACTAGTTGAAGTGTCCCAGTGCTCTGTACTAGAGCCACTACTCTTCAATCTGTTATTTCATTCATATACAAGAGATCTAATGGAGGATAGTCAGTTGTTTGCTGATGATGCAAAACTGAGGAGGGCAATAGTTGAAAAAATAATGTGTGAATGAGTAGATATCCTGCAGGATGTCTAGTACGGTTTCTGTCAATTTAATGTTGCAGAATATAAGGTAATGCACTTCGGGATGAAAGGATTACATACTTTACCATATTGATGGTATCGGATTAGATGATATTGAAGCTAGGGAGTAATGGTGAAGTAATACTGACAGAGTTGAAGTTTAGAGGACATATTGCAGAAGGTGGCAAAATAGCTCAAAGATTTTCTTGGATGTAGAAGAACACATTGATAAGTAACGATAGGGAGGTTATCTTTATAATTGTATGATTCGGCCGCATCTTGATTGCTGTGCACAGATTTGGTCACCCGAGTTTCTTGAAGATGGATTCCAGGAAGTGGCGTAAAATTTATGCAAGTATAGTCGAGAAACGGTTGGGAAGGATTATGGAAGGGAAGCTTGGTGAAGAACAAGCTGGATTTTCTCTTTACGACAAATAGTTGAGAAATCATGGGAATATAACAAAGATCTGTATTTATGTTTTATAGATCTGGAAAGGACACATGACAGGAAGGCAAGAAGAAAAAAGCTATTCAAAACACTTCATTTGTGTGGTGTCAATGGGGCACTATATCAAGCGATACTTAGTCTTTATTTTAGACTAAGTATTGCTTGATATAATTGAAGGAAGTATAGGAAGATGGTTTAATGTTAAATCTGGTGTCAGACAAGAATGTACATTATCCCCTCTGTTATTATCTATATGGATCACATTATGAAGGAAAGTGGTATTAAATCTGATATCAAAATTGGAGATTATTAATCTCAGTGCTTTACTTTATGCAGACGATGTTACACTTTTCTAAATAAATCCAGTGCAAGTGGGCAAGACTAAATTGAATATCTGGTGTAATAAATTTGGTATGAAAATCAGCAATAGCAAGACAGAGACAATGAAAATAGGCAGAAGCATTGAAAATATCAACTGCATTGTGAATAGAGAACCTATAGATCAAGTATAACGTTTCAGCTACTTTGGCACGATTTTTGGTGCAAATGGTAAATTAAATATGGAAATAGATAACAGAATCAACAAATCTGGTATGCTTGGAAGTCAACTGAATAAATTTGTATGAAATAAGAGAGACATTGGTCGAATCACGAAATTAGCTGTATACAGGACAGTATTCAAATCAATTTTAACTTATGTATCTGTGAGATGGGTTAGAAAAAAAACACTTGACCAATGACTAGAGACCGTAGATATGAGAGTCCTGAGAAAGATTAGGGGCATGAACAGATGGCATCAGTGGCAATGTCATATTAAAAATGAGGATATTAGGAAACAACTTGATTGTCAACATCCAGGAATGCATTAGCAGAGCTAATCTCAGGTGGTATGGTCACTTAAACAGATTGGGAGAGGAACGATTAGCAGAACAAGTGTTCTCTGCTAGGTTGGCAGGAAAAAGACCCAGAAGAAGACCAAGATATAGGTTGATTGATATGGTAAAAAGTGTTTTAGAAGACCAAAATATAAGATTTGATAAATTTGAAGTCTTGACAGGTAACAGATTAATTGGGAGGGGGAAATTGTAGACTAGGAAGTTTTTCATGTAGTACTGTCATATCCTGTACACCCATAGAGGGTCAGGAATTTGATGATGATGACATGTTAGTAAAATAGTTTCATATGTTAGATGCAAAAGAATTTTTTAATATATTACAAAAAGGAAGAAAACAAAAGTCCATCCATGCCACTAAAGAGCATGATTAGCAAAGACATCAAGGGATCAATTTTTTTGCTTGGAGAGTTCTGAACAAATTTAAATAGTTTTCTAGATGTAGTTATCACTGTATTATTAGCATATGCTAGTACAGTGGTGTCTCGTAGTTCGTATTTAATTCGTTCCAGAAACCCGTTCGAACTATGAATCGTTCGAAGTTCGAATCAAGATTTTACATAAGAAATAATGGAAAGCGAAATAATCCGTTCTCGTATCCAAAAAATTTCAATATTTTATTTTATTTTATTTTAGGTTTTTTAATGTTAATAACTTAGAAAAAATTAAACAAAATAATCTTATATTTATTTTATTAATTTTAATTATTAGAACATAAAAATAACAGTGAAGAATATTTTTTTAATATAAAAATCACGAAAGAAGAAAATAATGCTCCCGTTGTTAAGCATCCTCGTTCTGCTTCTTAGCTGGAGTTGAGAATGCTGATTCACGTTTTCTTTTTTCTGCAGAGAAGAATCCATCTAATGTTGTTTGTTGCTGACGATTTTCTTTGATATTTTTAAAATAACCCGTCACGTTGTCATCGAATAAGTTGATATTCCTGGTCACTACTGTCTTATTAGGGTGCCATTTTTCCACAATAGCTTGTGTTCTAACCCAAACAGAGAACAATTCTTGAAGGTCGGCATTGGAATGCATCCTTTGGCTTCTTTCTCTTCCATAAAAATTTCTTTTTCCACTTCTTTTTGTTGTTGATCGTGAAGATATCGAAGTTCTGTGCTGAGTTCGATCCTCCACATAACACTGAATTTGCTCTTTATGACATTGTTCTTTTTAAAAACGCATGGATTTTCAGAATGGTAAATGAGCAAAGGCTTTATCTTATGGTTTCCACTAGCATTACCATAAAGCAACAAAGTAAGTCTATCTTTAATAGGATTATATCCCAGTGCTGTCTTTTCTTCTTTTGTGATATAGGGTCCTTTTGGGCATTTTTTTCCAAAAAAAGACCTGTTGAGATACAAATCCCTCACTATCCACATACTCCTTAAAGGTTTTTACCAATTTGTCCACTTCCTCTACATCGGCACTCACAGCCTATCCGTGCATGGCAACACAATGGATCCCAGTTCGTTTTTTGAATTTATTAAACGAGCCTCTACTTCCTTCCTTTAAACTCCCCATTTTAAGTACTGGTATTTCAGTACTTTTTGAACCTGCAGCCTTTTGGCTGAAGAGCCGATACACTAACCACTTGGCCAAGCAGAGAAGCTAATTTGGAGCTTAATTGGAAATGTGTTTTTTTTAGCAGCAGCTCTTGTTCTTATAATTTTGGAAGAATGATGGTGGCCAATTCATCAGAGTACTTTCTTTATGAAACTATCTGTAAAACAGGATAAGGTGGAAACAATGTCTGTGAGAGAAGGATTGAAATGGATCTGTGAGAGAGAAGGATCATTAACCAATCAGATTTCCCTCTTCTTGATAGCATTGAGCAATCTTAGAAAAGATTTCAGTGCACTACCTGAAGTGTTTGAGCAGTATTACATTGTTGGGCAGATTTGGGATTTTTATAGAGTTAGCAGTGGTAGAATGTGTGAAATAGTGTTTTGAGTGGAAGGATGCCCTGAGTTTTTTAGCATCTGCAGAATCTATTAGCTATGATGTGTTTGTGCTAGGAAAGGGTACAAGTGTAGGTCAGCCCAAGAAGAGAAGAGGATTATGTTTGGATATCTGACAGTTATCAACAGTTAGGGGAATGGATGCGAGAGATTTGACATGACTAAGCTTTGATGGCATTGAAGTCTGCAAAATTCTCTTTACCCTATTGAAATATAGTTAGGAGATCAGAGTTCAGAGTTGAGGGTTCTAATAATTGGGCACAAGTGTTGTTAAATGAAGAGGAGAAGGAACAAGGTGTACTGTCATCTGCAAAGTTATAGATGGAATTTAAAGTCTGCAACAGCAGGTCATTTATATACAGGAGGAGAATGGATGAAAGTATGGAAGTCTGAGGTACTCCTGCATTGGTTGGGAAATCTGAGGAGAGGAAACTATCTGCCATGACTTATAGTGAGTGACCAATGAGAAATGCTGATGATCCAGTTGCAGAGAGTGAAAGGAAGACCATGGAATACCGGTTTAAATAGGCCAATGTTCCAAACTCAATCAAATGCTTTGGAAATGTTGAGAGTGACCACATGAGCGTCTGCATATTTTTTATGGTTCGAGTACAGAGGTCAGTGGTGAAGGTTAGAAGATCAGCCGTGGATTAAGAGTGGTGAAATCCATATTGCTCATCACTAATAAGTTGGTGTATCTTCAGGTTGTGCAGGAGTTGGTTGTTGATGACCTCCATAGTTTTAGGGAGAACAGAGTGAGAACAATTGGATAGTAGTTTGTTGGTTGACGTATCAGCTTTCTTGGAAATTAGGCTGAATGCAGGCCTATTTCCATGCTGTGTAGGGAAGGTGTTAATTTTGGTACAGAAGTTTGTATGATGGTATTTCACCTACCGACACGGTAGGTGAGATACCATTAGGACTGGATGTCTTGTTTTTGTTCTGGTTATTAAGGATTCTTCTAATTTTTTTTTCTAGAAGAAGACATTGATGACATGAAGTGAGTAGTTCTTGGTAAAGTGGGAGAATTTTGCCTTTCATCAAGGCAGTAAATTGAAGAGAAGAGTGATACTAGTAAGTGGACCTTGTCTTTGAGTGAAGTCACTATGGTACCATCTGGATGTGAGAGTAGCAGAAACATGATTGGACAAAAGGTGTGCCCAATGGCTTTGGCACAGAACCAGAAGGCTTGGTTGCCATTGGGACTAGAGACAAATGTGCAGCATTTGGCCCTTTCGAAATCTGATTTGGATTTGCTTTTTTTTTTTACAGTTGTTTTGAACTGCAACATAGGTAGAGTAAGCAGGTGCGGTTTTACTCTTAGCCACTTTGTGGTATGCTGAGTTTTTTCCTTGTACTGTACTGAATCAGCACACATTTTTGAGAACCAAGGCTTGGAACGTGGGTATGAATTTTGGGTGAGTGAAGGCCTTTATTGTTGATAGTTGTAGAGGCCAGAATGTTATCACAGTTTGGGAAGCAGTAATGCAAATGAAAGCAACACATTGATTTGAAGAAATTTTGATATAATGCAGATTAAATGTCGGGAGAGGATTAGATTTTAATCTTGAATGAAACAAATGAAACATTTATTTTAAAATATTCTTAATGTACAACAGTGCAGAACATTCAACTGCATACAAGATCATGTTAAGACTTGTCGAAACGATCGCTTCAAGAGCTTGATATTGCTCTCACAGAAGAGTGGGGAAATATCCCACAAGAACTGTTTGATAATCATATCCAGTCCATGCAATCAAGATGTACTGCTGTTAATGGAGACCATACTCCCTATTAAAAATTAACAAAAGCGTTTTTTGTTATTCTTGTTAAAATTATTTCATGCTAAAATGTATAATTTGTTAAATTTGTAATAAATATCAATTATTTAAACAATTTCTCATCAATTACACCTTGTCCATAAGTAAGGACTATTTATTCATGTATAAAGTATCCAATAGTTATAATTATTTGGAAAATTTATAATTATCCGACAGAAACTAAAATATCCCCTAATTGTTTTGAGCAGTGTAGTATAGTTTGGACAGTTGAGGTTGCCAGTTGGTGGTTCTGTTAGGAATAGTAATTTCAGTTTTAGATGACTGTGGATGGTGTCATGTTTATGTTGCTCTATGGGCCATGAAAGTTAGTGAAGTGATATGGAAACTTTTTAAGAATTAATGTTGGTGTTTTTTTTATGCATTTTTTGTTTTGGTTGTATTTTTGTTATTGTTTTATGTTTTTTTTTTTTTTTTTTGAATTATTTTTTTGGGAGAATTTTTATGATCCACTGTAAAATTGTATTTTATTGAATTGTAATTCCTTATATTTGGGGAAGAAGAGATAATAAGGAAAAGTGGCTTGCAGTTAGAGGTGACAGACTTGCCAACATACCATGCACACAGATGGTCAAAGAAAAGGTAACTGTCAAGGAAGATATATGTGGAATTGTAAGGGTGGTGATTATGAGAGCCTCTATAGTTGCCCAGTATCTGTACCATAGGTTGCTAAGATATAACGAAATGAGGTTGACAGAGTTGGCCAAGTTAGCATATCCACTTTCCCCAACTAATTGGCTAGGTTTAAATCTTGCTTTGGATATGTATTATATATGTCTTTTGATGGTAGATAAATTTCATTGACTGGCGTGAGACCACTCCCAAACTTATTGGAGGACTGAATGGCTTGAAAAGTTCCATATTTAGTTTCTAGAACAATGTTTCTGGATTATGTTTAAAAAAAAAACTTCAGAGGAAATAACATAATTATATATATGGCTGCATGTTTTAAATAATTGTTTCAGTCTTCTCAAACTTAACAGTTCTCACTTGAGTGCTGCATTAAAAAACTTCCTAAAAATAACATTTATGCCACGTAAGTAACTTTTTTATTATGTAAATATTTTGTTTTATGTTTAATAAGACATCTTATGTTATGCCTTATGAGACATAAGAGGAAATATTTACATAATAAAAAAGTTATTTACTGTGGCATACATGTTATTCTCTAATTATGGATATTCCACAGGTTTCACTATATAAGAAGAACTTCCTAAAAATGCTGAATGTTATCCAGCGTTTTAGGGAGTTTCTGATGAACTGGCCACCACTATTTTACCACTTTTCTTTAAACTTGCAAGAATGTGATCAGATATGATCATTATCACATCTAATTTCATTATCATGAATTTCCTGATATGTACCCCCAAGAGGTGTTCAGGTTATTATGACAGCACTACACGATTAAGTTTACATTCTTATTAATCTCCTATCAACAATATTCCTCCAAATCAGTCTGTTACTTATGAGAATTCCAATATTGTCATATCTAACATTTTGTGCTTCTTAAGCACTTCTTACTGAATCAGTCTACCTAGATTTTGGTCCTGCTGGATCTCATCCATTCTATTTAAGTGGCCCTACCCCCTTAGATTAGTTCTGTTCACACATTATGTCATTTGTTCACTTCCCTCATTTTTCTCAGAACCTTCATATTTTTGGTCTCTAATCTTTGATTGAGTGCTTTATTTCTAACCCAACTCTCAGAACTTAAAATTGGTTTGAACACTATCTTGTATACTGCTAGTTTGGTCTTTTGACTAAATTCTCTCATGGTCCATCTGAATTTATTCATTTGGCTACCCACCATACCATCTTTGCTTATTCTGTTGTCATATTTAACTTTCCATCTTCACTAAAAACTGTGCCTAAATAGCTGAAATATTGTACTTGTTCTATAGCAGTGGTGTTCAATCTTTTTTACTACGCGAGCTACTTTTCTATAAAAAGTTATTCGGCGATATACTCTCTTATATAGATCACGTTCTCCCAACCTGATATCTGATTATGCACAAATAAACAACTAAAAAATACACAACTAAAAACTTTATTTGTGTATTTAAAAATTATTATTATTATTATTACCACTCCCAAGACCTCATGGAGTTTGACTCCATGAGGTCTGGGAGGTCCTTTTATCACACACACACACACACAGCTCATCATACTGTGTTTTAAACACATTCAAACTCTTTGCAGACATCACATTCTCAGGCAAGGCATTCCAATCATTCACAACTCTGCATGAAAAAAACCTGCCTCTCACTCCCCCTACTCGCATCCTCTTTATATAATTTCCAGGGATGACCTCTGGTTCTCCCCCAATCTCCCACTATTCTCTGTAAAACTTCTCCAGCATTGATCCTATAACAACCCCTTAACAACTTGTAGGTCTCTATCATATCTCCCCTCTTCCTCCTGTCCACCAGACTCTGCAAATTACATCTTCTCAATCTTCCCTCATACTCGACATTCCAGAGGGCAGAAACTACCTTAGTCAGTCCCCTTTGGACCCTTTCCTACATCTCATTATCCTTCTGAAAACCCAGTGACCAAATCTGGGCACAATAGTCCATGTTTGGCCTAATCAAAGCCTTATACAACGAAACAAGAATCTCCCTACTTCTACACATCAGTGTCCTCTGCATCATTCCCAGAAGCCTTTGTATTGTCTTCACAATTTTGGCGATGTGTCCCCTAAATTTTAGATCCTTATCCACTATCATCCCCAGATCTCTTATTTCCTCTATCTCCAACAATATATTCTCACCAAGCATAAATTTTGCATCCCATCTTTGTTTTCCAAATTTAAAACCTTACATTTTGCAACATTGAATTCACATCCCCATTTCCATGCCCAATCACTCAATCTATTTAAGTCTTCCTGTAAGGCCACAACATCTTCACTACACTTCATGGTTCGTCCCAACTTTGCATCATCTGCAAACAACTGAATATCTCCATCCAAATCTTCACCTATATCATTAATATACAAGTTAATTAGTAATGGACCTAAAGCAGACCCCTGAGGCACTCCACTAGTGACTTTCCTTTTCCTGGATATTGCTCCCCATACACAACTTGTTGATACCTATCAGATAGCCAGTCTCCAATCCAATGCACCAATCTAATATCCAACCCCATTGCTCTAGTTTGATTGTCAACCTATCATGAAGTACTCTATCAAAAGCCTTTGCAAAATCCAAGTATATTACTGTGCATCCTTTTCCTCTGTCCAAGGAAGCAGTCACTTTATTGTAATAAGTAAGTAGATTACTAAAACATGACCTCCCTTTAGCAAATCCATGCTGTCCATCAAAGATAATACCATTGTTATCAGCTGAACTCTGGATCCTAGTTCTCACAAGCTTCTCCAACAACTTAACCACAACACCTGACACACAGATAGGCCTATAGTTTGATGCTCGAGTTCGATCACCTCCTTTATGAAGTTGCACAATCTTGCTCTCCTTAGGAACTTGACCGAGTGCATGACTCATATTAAAAAAATATGTCAAGACAGGTGTCAACTCCCTGGCACATTCTTTCAGAATACGTGGTGATATATTATCAAGTCCCACAGCCTTATTAACCCCTTAACATACAAAGACGTCTGTGACACGTCTTTTGTTTATTGCACCAAAATTGATTTTGAAATTTGGTTTCACATATAAATACAACCAAATATAGACGCTAGACAATCTTGTGCCTATTTCCTTTCAGCCGAGAAAAGTTGCCAACGCGTGTATCGGCTATTTCATTTGCGTTTGCACAAATTCATCAGTATTTTTCAAATACTGATGAATTTGATCCAGCAAATCACCTTCGCCCAAAACTCGGCGAAAAAATTGGCAGAAAAACGACGCTTTCTGATTTTTAATTGGTACGCTAAGGGGTTAACATCTAGTTTACTCAACTCCCCATACACCTCTTACTCACCTACAGTCAATCTCTCCTCCCCATCATCAACTGCTCTCAATCCCTCCATGTAGTTACATTCACAAGATTGAAAGATCTTTATGAACTATTCATTAAGTATATCCACCACACATTCTGCATCAGCTGTCTTTATACCATTTTCTCCAATCAGTGTCATCCTTCCATAATTATTCTTTCTTTTGCTGGCTACATATCGAAAGAACTCTAGGATTCTTTTTGGCTTCATTAGCCAACTGCTGTTCATACTTCTCTTTAGCTACTCTCACCAACCAAGTCACCCTCCTTGCCTGGTCTTTGTAGACCTCATGAAATTGGTTACTTCCACTTCTCTTATGCTGCCTCCACAATGCCCTTTTTCTCTGTATCGCATGCTTAATCTCGTTATTCATCCATTTCACACCCACTTTATTTAACCTTCTCACCCTTGGAATACATTTAGATTGCATTGATCTCCTTTCCAGCTAACTTCTCATTCCACGCTACACCCGCAAGCTGTCTCCTGAGCTCTTCATAATCACCCCCCCCCCTCCTTGTAGTTCCACATATACCCTTTTCTCACAGAGGTCCTTGCACTGCTGGCAACCACCCAGGTAATCACCTCATGATGGTCACTCTCACCAATTGGTGGATGATTTGACACCTCATTTATAATTACATCCTCTGATGAGATGACGAAATCCAGGACCCTCAGTCCTCATGTGCCCTCTGTTACATACTGTCTGAGGTAGTTATCCCTCAAAAACTCAAACTCATTTTCTTTACTTCCAGTTGCTATCTCATCATTCTAGTCTATATTGCCATAATTAAAATCACCCATAATGATCACCCCTTTCTTATTTACTTGGCTAATTTGATTGTACATTTCATTATCACCACCATCCACATTACCTGGTCTACAACAACATCCCACCAAGTATTTGATTCCATTCACCTCTATCTCATACCATACTGCTTCAAAACCACTGACACTATTTCCTTCTTGCATCTCTATTTTATATGGACATAACTCTTTATCTATCATCAATAGCACTCCTCCTCTCCCTTTTTACCTCTTCTGTGCTCACGAAACATATCATACCCTTCCTTCTCTATTCCTGTCAGGATGTCATCCTCTTCCAACCATGTCTCACTTATTCCGACAATTTTTGGGTGAACAGACGCAATTAGTGCAACCATTTCATCTGCCTTGTTTCTTATACTTCTAGCATTTGTATACAAACACAACAGCTCATTTCTGGATCTACAGCTAGTTCCAGTAATACCACTCACTCGATGTGATCTCTCCATGCTCAGCTGGGGCTATTTCCCTTTCTGCTTCTTCATTTTAAAACCTTTTCAATTCCAACTGTTTCCTCTTGATCCCTGGTCATCCCATTCCTTTCCTGCCTACACTTGCTCGCCTCCTCTTGGAGCATCCACCTTTCTCATGCTGTGTACCCCTGTCCACCCTGAGCCTCCCTGTTTCCCTGCTCCTCTTGCACACCCATTGTCTCATTTTCTATACTCATACCACTCACTTCCCCATTCATAACCACCTCTTCAATCTCCCCTGTCTTACTTTCCTGCTCTTCCACATCACTTCCCACTCGATCTGATTCATTCTCTCTATTCACTTCTCTACCTTCTAGCAGCAGTCTCTCCAAGCGACTCACACCATAACCACTCAAATGCAGTCCATCACTCCCATACAGCTCACATCGTCCTTCAAACTCATTCCACACATTAACAAACTGTACTCCTATCTCCTCACACATTTCAGCCAGCATATTCATAATCCTTGCTCTCTGCCTTATTTCACCACAGTCATACCTAGGCAACACACTAACTACCCTTCCTGTCACACTATTCTCTTTTATCCTTCTAAGCAGCCTCTTGATATCCAATCTGACACACTCTTTGTCCTCTCTCAAATCATTCATACCTATTAATACTATTAACTCTTTTGCTCGCTCCTGCCTCATATCCAATACTTCAATCACTATACTCATTTTAGCACCTGGAAAACATACCTTGTGCATTTTATCCTCCAGCACACCTTTAATAATGGAGTCGCATTAATCACCACTTGCTCATCTTTCGTTAACTCTTTCATGTCATCATTATTTATTTTAATAGTTTTTACCCGAATTTTCTTAATTTCATTCTGCATCCATTTCATTTCTTGCCTCATCCAATCCATTTTAACTTCCGAATCTCGCGACACATTCTCTCTATCATTCAATCTTTCTAACTTTCTAACTCTTGACCCCCTCTTCTCACTTTCACTTTCATTTGTCCTTCTTTATTTCCATACTTTCGGTCCAACATGCATCCAACTTTCGCTATCATTCTTCCCATTTTCACACTCATTCATCTTTCTTTGTTTCTGTACTTTCAGTCCAACATGCGTCGAACTTTCGCTATCATCCATTGTTTAATTTTTTTTACTTTCAATTTCTGCGTCACGCCATTTCTAGTTTCATCCGTTCTCTCAATTTCGTTTCCTTCCGCCACTCTCACCTCACTTTTGTAACTTTTAACATCCGTTACGGTTTTCAAATCGCTCTTTTTCTTTTTTACTGATTTTTTAACATTTTTTCACCTCTCTTTCAAACGTGCACTCATTTTCCCCACGACAATTTCGCTACTAGCACTTTCTGTCATCAATTCCTCATTCAGGTCACACTTCGCACGCCCTCCTTCCATCCTCACCAAATATCCACAAATCATTTATGTAATCGAAAAAATACATATAACAGACCTCACACTTAATGAAACGACTGAAATCTAAATTAAAGTCATGGATTGATAATGCTGTCACTATTTTTTGCAGATTACTAAGTCTAATAATAACGATTTCGTAATTAAGTTTTAGCAAAAAAAAAATCTCCCACACTAATAAAACCAGTAGCACATAATGTTTACAGCCTCTCTTACTCAAACAGTTATGCATATATATTTAATTATTCCTAGAAAACTTATCCCAATCAGGAGCTCTTCTTATGCATGTCACTGCGCTTCAATATATTCTATACTCTCAAAATTTATTTATCACTTTTAATTATTTTAATACAACAAAAAAAATATATTGGAATAAATATTTGTTTCTCTATTTTGGAAAACCAAAGTTAGAAAAAACAACAGATTGATTACAAACCCAAAAGTTACAGGAAATGCTGGTTGATTAAAAAAAAAAAAAAAAAAAAAAAAGTTAATGTGAAATTTGGCATTGTTTGGACCTTGCAATATTTTCATAGTCAACTTGATATGAAGAATTGGTCAATCGCAGACAATCATCCAAATGATCATTTCTAATATGGATTCTTAATTGATTTTTTATGACGGTCATATTTGAAAAAGCGGATTCTGACAAGTATGTTGATCAGAAACATGACAGAATTTTTTGCTCAGTATCAGTTAATATTGGGAATTTTTCATGTGCATATTTCCAAATGACTTCATTGCTTTAATAAATTTAGTTTAATCCTTTATCCAAAGTGTGTGTACAAACAAAGTTTGCGCCTGAAAGTATCTTCAGGACTGGGGTAAAGTGGTACAACACTGGGCAACTCCTTGCAAAGGTGGAGCAAGATACCAACACTCCTATCTCAGTATCTCCCATAATGCAAAACACATCTCCTTGCAGATATGTATAATGTTATACATTAAGGGAAGGGCCACTACCCAGACTAGTTTCGACCTTTATTGAGGTCTCTTCAGTGGGAGCCAGGCCCAAGTGGCGATACCAAGGCAGAAGCATTAGCAAGGTCATCTCCTCCTATAGGAGCTGCCAAACGGTGTGCCACCTTTTTATTAAATTACTCTGGATTTAGAGAAAGATGTTGAAAGTTTATTTTTTACTTGGTCAGACTATAATAAATTTAGTTTAATCCCTTATCCAAGTGTGTGCAAACAAAGTTTGCGCCTGAAAGTATCTTCAGGACTGGGGTAAAGTGGTACAACACTGGGCGACTCCTTGCAAAGGTGGAGCAAGCTACCAACACTCCTATCATAGTATCTCCCATAATGCAGAACACATCTCCTTGTGGATATGTATAATGTTATGCATTAAGGGAAGGGCCACTACCCAGACTAGTTTCGACTTTTATTGAGGTCTCTTCAGTGGGAGCCTATTGATTTTAAATGTAAACTATTCTGAATGTTTATCATCTCAAGTTCTACTTCAGCTTGGTTTATATCAAACAGCCCACTAATTTTATTTGAAATTTCTGAGATGTTCAAGTTTTCTTGAAATGGATTATTGATAAAAGATACAATCATTTCATTTTTATTAAAATCTTTAAATCTTGACTTTATTTCTTCTTCAACTATTTATTTATTTCACGAATAAATTCTTTTAAATCATAGCCAAGCATTTCTTGATTTTGTTCAAAAAATTTTAATAAATATAGGAGATGTCTAAATTCGTGGTCATTTATATTTTTCTTTAATAAAAGTAAGTATTGTTGGAAAGTTTTTATTGAACTTAACATGTCAATTAAATTTTTATCTCTACCTTGTAACTCTAAATTTAAATTGCTTAATTTCGTACAAAAATCTACTAAAATGATAAGTGTAACAACCATCTTTTATCACTTAATTTTGGATAAATATCTCCTTTTTCATCAAGAAAATATTTTATATCGTTAATTAATACAAGAAATCTTTCTAAAAATTGACTTCTGCTGAGCCAGCGAACATTATTGTACAACAGAAGTTCCCTATCATCATCTGCCTGTAATTTAAATAACCGCCGTTGCAGGACTTTTCCTCGAACAGAATTTACAATTTTAAATGTAATATCCCAAACATCTTTTGTATTTAATCTTTTACTACACAATACTTGTTGGTGAATAATACAGTGGTACGTTAAAAAATCTGGGTATTTGTCATAATTTTTACATAATAAAATGAAGCCTGATTTATTACTATCATTGCAGCAGCACCATCAGTAGTAATAGACACAAGTTTAAAAAGTGGAAGTTTGTGTTGTTTCACAAATTCATTAAATGCCGAAAAAATATCTTTTCCCCTAGTTCTTCCCAATGATGGTATAATTTTCAAAAGTTCTTCTTTACTTGAATAATCTTGAAATACCATGCGAATAAATACCATTAACTGAGCAATATCAGTGAAGTTGTTTAATTCATCAAATTGTAATGAAAATGCAACACACTGGTGAATGTCTGACATTAACCTGGCCTGGAAACTTTTCTCCAGCAATTGGAACTCTTCCTTTCGGCAGTTTGAAATCTTGTCTGTCTCCTAGAAGTAGTCTCTCTCTTGCAACGTCTCGAATCGAGAAGCTCTTTTCTAGAAGCGGGAAACTCCTCTCTCAAGCAACGTGGATCCGGGTGGTCTCTCTGATGGCGACTCTGGACCGGACGGCCTCCTCTCTGGCAGCAATTCTGGAACTGGGACCCCTTCTGCTTGCTTCAGTCCCTTTTTATTAGGCCTCCTCTGAGACCTCGCATGAAGTTTGGCAATCCCCAAAGAATCGGTATGAATCTTTCATCTTAAGTTTCAAGTTCAGCACGCCTTTTATTCTCCTCCGCTTTCTTTTGATTGTAAGTTGCCGGCCATCGGAAAGTTGTTTGAACTCTTTCTGACTGACTTCGGAGATGTTTACACATAGAGCCTGCAAGCTTTTCTCATATACAAGTTTCAATAACAATCTTTCTAATGCCCATTTACAGCTTCGACGACAAAAACATTGCCTTTGTTTTTAACACCTCTAACATATTCTTAATGAAGCAGTATATACAGTTAGCTTCAAAAGAGTTATTTACAAAAACATCTAATACAAACTATACCGCGACAAACAAGGTTTATTTTTTTACAAATTTCACATGAGACTTAACTTAAGTAAAAAACCGATGTAATGTGCTTTGGAATATTTAATATTTAAGCTACAATCAAGTTTTTACACTTTGCTTATAATCGTATTCACTCGGCTTGCTGTTTGACTTCCACTGATCCAAATTAATTCATTTACCCAGATTTATAAGAAAATTACTGATTTGACAATTTTAGTGAAAAATAAATAAACAATAGTAATATACTTAAAGCAAATTAAAAATAATACAAAATAATGATAAATGAAATATTATGTTTTCAGTTTTAATTAAATTTGTAAGTAAGGAGGAATACACAAGAGATCGACCAAAAATTGCTCCATTCAAAAATATTGAATGGAGATCCTATAGCACCCCTGTGCTATAGGATCTCCATTCAGAATGCAACTGAAGTTTTCTATGTTCCTGCCTAGTTTCATAGTTTTGGTTTTTTTTATTGCTGATTTTCATGGCAAATTTGTTACAGCTATTATTCAATGTAGTTAGAGAATCCTGGAGACTTGCACTAGATGTGTTTTAGAGTACGACATCATCTACATAAAGCAAAGAGCTAAGTTTGACATCTCCAATTATAATATCAGGCCTAAATGCTACTTTCTTTCATAATGTGATCCATATAGATGATGAATTAGAGTGAAGATAATGTGCATCCTTGTCTTCCCCTGATTTTACATCAAAAACCATCTTTCTGTATTGCTTTCAATTCTAACTGCTGATTGATAACTTAAATATAGACTGTGTATTGCTCTGTATAATGTTCCATTCACCCCATGTACTTGAAATATTTTGAAAAGCTTTTCTCTGGGCACCTTATCATATGCCTTTTCCAGATCTACAAAACTAAAGTACAGATCCTTGTCATATTCCCATGATTTCTCAGCTATTTATCTTTAAGTGAAAATCTTATCTTGACAACTTGTATTTGTCCTGAAGACAGCTTGTTCTTCTCCAAGTTTATCTTCCATAATCTTTCTTAACCTCTTTTCATCTTTTCAATCTCCTTCCAACTTCAAACCTATCACATTTTTATCTTCCTCTTAAATTCAGTTTGTCTCTATTCTTTGGAAAAATCATTCTTCACATTGTTTTCCCCAATGATTACAGTTTCCAGCAGTTCAAGAAACTGCAATGTCTTCCTTTTTCCTCTTTAACATGCCTGGATGTGGCACAGATACGGCATAGGTTTGTTTAAGCCTCCATAGTATATTTGGCAAAATGATGTGACATTTTGCCCTTCATTTGAAAAGACCTGAGTTCAACTTGCATTGTGATGAGAGGAATCCTCACGTGAGTTTTTCAGTTGAAGGCAAGTTAGCTGGTCTCATACAGAGTGGTAGGGTTTTTTCCTTGTGGTTTTTCATCCTTTATACAAGCACTTTGGCCAGAATATACATACACAGTTTACAGTGTTAAGGGGGGAGTTATTTAGTGTATAGGTGGAGGATTATGTAGTGTAGAGATAATGGGTACATGGAGGATCTTCCCACAGGAGTACGTGAATTCCTTGGAGGGTATCACATAGTGTGTGTGTGTGTGTGTAGTAAATAAAAAAAAAACATAAATGATTTTCCTAGATGCCCAGAGAAGTGCTATGTAAGTAGGTCAGCTTTAATTATTATGATTTCTAATGGTCAGTTATGTTTTCATTAATTATGATACACTATTATTCATATAGGTCATATAGGCTGGTGATAACTCATTACTAATTCACAGTAAATTATTGTCAGTAATCTGATGTCTTTTTTATTTTTAGTATTTCACTATCAGACAAAATTTCAAATTTGTACACTGTGTTTCAGAAGGTATGTTCTATCTTAAGTTCACTAAGCTGTCATTGTGTTGATTTTATTGAAGGGAAAGATTTTATGAAATATAGTGTTTATTAGTGAGATTGCTTATGTGGGCATGATATTTCTTTATAGACTGTGTTTATGTAGTACATTATAAAGGCATTTCATTCTGTACATCACATGAATTTTATGTACTCAGTTTTCAAAACTTTTTGAAAGTTTTGTAGAGAGAACATTAGTTTGCCTCTTCAAAACATATGGATAATTTTATCATTTCTTAATAAGTTTCAATGTGAAATGAAGTATTTTTAAGCTCTGTAATAATTATAGTAAACTTTTATTTTTATTTTTTACCAGGTTGCAAAGTGTGCTATTAGAGTTGAGCTGGTTAATGATAATTTCACTGAACTGAGAGGTGAGATTACTGGACCACCTGATACACCATACGAAGGTGGAAATTTCATTCTTGAAATTAAAGTACCAGAAACCTATCCATTTAATCCTCCAAAGGTGAAAGATTTTATTTTAGCTCTAAATGTCTGGTAGCTGATACACATACTGTTATAATAATTTAATTTTAATGTAAATACTTTTTTTTTTGTCAGTACATTGCTGCAGTGTGTAAAGCACAGAATGAAATAGAAAATTACATTGGGGGGCTATTAAAGACATCATAACTGAACTAGATTCACAAGGAATTCACATGATATCATTCAACTTTATTAATTGCATGTGCTCCTTGGTCAGTTTGATTACTGGACCACCTGATACACCATACACACAGATTGTACAGCCGGAGAAAGATAGATATAATGTTGTAGGTGTGGTTGCAGCAACACAAAATGATGGAATGCATAAAGGTGAGGATGAAACATGTAGGAATGGAAATCACAGTCAGGATCAGTGAAATGGGAGTGGTCAAACTAGAGAGAGAGAGAGAGAGAGATGTAGTATAGCAGCTAGAATAGAGAAAGTTGATGCTGGTAGAATGGCCTCAAACACACAGGGATTGTTATGTTTATGCACAAATGTAAGGAGTATTCGAAACAAGAGAGCCGAGTTTTTTGCATCGATTGAGATGGTATGCCCAAAAATAATTGGAATAAGTGAAACTTGGTTGTCCAAGGAGGATGTGATGTTGGGAATAGAATTAGAATGATATATAATTTTTTTCCAGAAGGATAGAGATGTGAAAAGAGTGGGGGGGGGGTGCTGTTAATGATTGCAGAGGAATTGTGTCCACAAAGTGTGGAAGTTGATAGTGCATTCACAGATTTTGAATCTGTGTGGTGCGAAGTTGAAATAAACAATTTAGTATATCTGATAGGATGCTGTTATAGGCCAGGGAATGCAGAGAATACTGATTGGGAAATGTTTAGGCAAATTAGTTGACATGTAAAAAGAAGGTGATCCTGATGGGAGACTTTAATTACAGGAATATAGAATGGAAGGAGGAAATAGTGTATGGGAACAAGGAGAGCGAGCTTGTGGGATTTCTGAGCGATAAGTATCTTAAGCAGCACATGATTGAAGCAACTAGAGGCTTTAATGATTTGGTTTTAGTGATAACTTCACAAGATGTAGTTGTTAATGAAGTGATGAAACAAGAAAAGGTCACTGCCAAAAATGGATACATGTAGAAGTATAAAGCAGGTGATTACAGGAAGCTCTGTAGTTATTTAGCATCAGTATGTTAGGTAGATGAGCTGAGCGGAAAAGATGTTGACAATGCATGGAAAGTCACAAGGCAGTATCTGACAAAAGCAACGTGCGACTGCACCAAGGGTTAAGCAAGTAAATAGATTAGGAGTGAAATGGATGAACAGTGAAATTAAGCAGACTCCTCTGCTTTAAAAGAAAATGTTATGGAGGAGGCAAAACAGTTGGTGGTGATCAGATTCATGAAGGTGCAGTATGAGAGGAGATCGACTGATTAAGCCAAGGTTAACTCAAGGTTTTCTGCTACATGGCAAGCAAAAGGAAGAATAATTATGGCAGATTAATATTGGTGGATAGTCATGGCAGCAGACTAACAGCCGCAAAGGATATAGTGGAATTATTGAACAAGCACTTTATCAGCATATATCATACTGGTGTAAATGATCCGGTGCAATATATATAGAAGAGAGGCAAGTATTAGGATAATTAGAAGTGAAAGAAATATATGTGTCAGATGTTGGTTGGGTTAGATGTGAGAATGGATGACATATCGCCACATATTCTTAAGGAATATGTGGTGATATACCACCTTGAGAATATGTGGTTGGCAACAGTTGGCTATGCCCTTGACCTGGTTATTTAATGAGTCTTGCAGTGGGTAGGGTTCATAAGGAGTGGAAAGAAGACAAAATAGTATCATTTCACAAAAATAGTTCTAAGACACAAGTCTCCAACTATAGACCACTCTGTATAACTGCAGTTGTGGTCAATATTGCCTTGTTGGAGAGATTGGTAAGGAATAGAATACAGAACTGGGTTGATGGACATAACATTCTTTATGATGGCCAGCATGGATTTGTAATGGGTAGGTCCTGTTTTAGTAATTTACTTGCATTTTATGATAAGATGACAAGTGTGTTAGATAAGAGAGAATCATATACAGTGATTGCTGAAATAAGAGCCAACAGGCTTCACTTCGTCAAAGTAAAATTATTCAAAATTAAGCATAGCCAACTGTGGTGCGCGGGGTGCTAAAGGGTCAAATCTGTATAAGTGAGAGGAGACCTCCACATAGCTTTTAAAGGAATGTGGAGAACCGACCAGGGATTCTGACCTAATGTCCAATCTTCACCTTCTCGTGGTGCACCCTGTTGGATATCTACCTGGATATTGATCAAACGAGGATGGGCTGACAATTTGGGATTTAGCCAACCAAATTGTAATTCTTATTGGCTTAAACTAAATTACAAACTGATGGTACAACATGACAAAATTTCATGCGGCTGGGACATCGCCTGGTTACCCCCCCCCCCCGTTGTTTTCACCAAGGAACCAGGGTGAACAGCGAAAAGTCAGCTACTGGAACCAATCTGAAAAAACAAAAAACACCCCAACTAAACATCACCAGAGTTAAAGATCGGCACTATCAACATAAGAAGCCGGAATGGCAGAGAAATGGAGCTCACTGAGGAATTAGATAAGTACCAGATCGACATAATAGGGGTAACTGAAACAAAAAAGACAAAAACTGGTGAGATCTTATTGAGCAATAAATACAAATTGTTATATTCAGGCAATGACAATCAAGGAAAAGAAGGAGTAGCCATTGTATTCAACACTAAATACGAGGCTAATCTTCTTGAATGGCAGGCATTCTCAAGTAGAGTGATGTGGACAAATATCAAAATTGGGAACTGGACAATGAGACTTATTTGTGCCTATGGTCCTACAGAAGATTCTACTAAGGTAAAAATGGACAATTTTTTGAAGATTTAGAGAAAGCATCTGACACAATGAAAAAGGAAAAGTTGGTCCTTGTTGGGGATCTAAATAGCAGAGTGGGAAATGATTGTCAGACATACAAAAATATATTGGTAAAATTTGGAGAAAAGTGCAAAGCTAATAATAATGTCAAATATTTGTTCGATTTCTGCTCAGGACATGGACTGGTTATTACTCACACCATGTTCCAACATAAAAATGTGCTCAAATTCACATGGAGAGAAGAGGCAAGGAATAAGAAATGTCTCATTGACTATGTTATTGTTGATAGTGATGTTTTCTCCCTTGTGCAGGACACCAGAGTGTACAGAGGATTTGAAATTGGAAGTGATCACTATTTAGTCTTGAGCAGGATAAAATTGAATTTCATATTGAAAAGAATAACATGTAAGAAAGTTTTAAAGCAAATAAAAGTTGAGCAGCTCTCTGATGTGAACTGTAGACTAAAATACACAAAGATTATTGAAGAAAAAATGAAAGAGTTTGAGAACAGGAACCAAACTTTAGAGATTCAGTGGCAAACCTTGAAGAAAATGTTGATTGATTTACCGAGAGAGGCATGTGGTGAGGTTGTCTGCAAGGATAGAAAAATCAGAACTCCATGGTGGACACAGGAAGTTAAAGAGGCAGTGAAGGAAAAGCATATCAAAAGTTCCTGGCAAATAATTGAGCTTGTGCTCTTAAAGAATACAGAGAGAAATGTAAGGAAGCTAAACATTGTGTAAAACTAGCTAAACAAAAGTTATGGGAGGACTTTGGCAAGAAGATAGAAAATAAATATCAAGAAGGTGGCAAAATATTTTGGAGGTTGTTAAAGAAGCTTAGAAATGGAGGAAAGAGTACTGTAAAAGGAGTTAGAGATGATAAAGGTGACATGAAAACGGGAGAAAAAGATATCCTTGAAGTATGGAGTAATTACTTTGAGAAATTGTTAAATGAAACAAGCGGTGATAGCACAGTGGTAAAAACACTCAACAGGCATACAGTCAGGAATACATATACATACTTGAAGTAGAAAAAGCCATCAAAGGCTTAAAATGTGGAAAGGCAGCATGAAACATGATATTCGACCAGAAATGCTGAAGGGGGAGCAGGCTATACAAATAGTTGAAAGGGAGTGCCAAGCAAAAAAAAGTTTAAGAACTACTGGGTTAGATGGATCGGAGATTGGCTCTCTGAATGAATACCTGAAAGCTGTGTATGATGGAGCAGTGTCTCAAAAAAAAAAGGAAGATAATCAGTAGATTGATGCAGGATTCTGTTCTTGGACCCCTACTGTTTAACTTGTTTGTAAATGATATATCATGTGGACTGACTGGGGGATCTTCAGTTATTTGCTGATGATGCAAAGTCAGCAAGAATTATAAGTAGTACTGCTGTTGTGAAATCTCTTCAGGAAGATTTGAATAGACTTTTTACTTGAACAAAAGAATAGGGTTGTAGCTTTAATATCAATAAGTGCAAAGTGTTGCATTTTGGAGTGCTGAAAAATAAGGCTGTGTACTATATGTAAAACCGCAAGGGCTGGATGTTGATAGTGCATGGGAGGTTGTTAAGAAGTGTTTGTTGGAGGCAATGATTGACGATATACCAAGAGTCCGAATAATAAATCAAGTAGGGGTTAAATGGATGAATAACACTATTAAGCTTGAGCTGCAAAAAAAGAAACAATTGTGGAGGGAATTTAAGGAGAAAGATGACCAGCTGGTGCAGGAACAGTATGAAGCTCAGGCCAGGAAGGTAACAAGGGTGGTAAGAAAAGCAGAAGCGGATTATGAAAGAAAATTGGCCATGCAGGCTAAAAGAGAATTCCAAACAGTTTTTTCAATATGTTGCAAGTAAAAGGAAAAATGTTCATGGCAGAATGATTTTAAAAAATGCTGAGGGTAGGGAGGTAACCGAATCAGTTGATATAGTGGAATTACTGAGCGAGCACTTTGCAAGAGTATATCATCCAGGTGGTGACATTGCAGGAATGGAAGAACCAACAGCTTATACTGGAATTGTGATGAATGAAGTAGAGGTAAATAGTCCATTACAGAACCTCAATGTCAATACATCTGTGGGATTGGATGGTATACCAGCTCGTGTCGTACGTGAAGCGGCTAAAGAATTGTCAGTGCCCTTGACCATTTTGTTTAATTTGAGCCTCGGGTCTGGGTCAGTCCCAAGGAGGTGGAAAGAGAGGGAAAATAGTTCTGCTGCATAAAGGTGGTTCCAAGGCTGCTGTTGAAAATCACTGGCCAATCAGCATAACAGGAATCATTATCAAGCTCTTGGAGAAAATAGTCAAGAGGAAAATACAAGATTGGATATTATGTTGGAGGTTTAATGGATTTTTTACAACACTCAAAATTTGAGTGTTGTAAAAAATCCATTAAACCTCCAACATAATGTCCTCACAGCACTTAAGCCTCTACACAACAAGATTGGATAGATGAACATGGGATACTGTATCGGGGACAGCATGGTTTTGTGAAGGGTAGGTCATGCCTCAGTAACTGCCCACACATTATAACACAGTGACGGCTGAACTGGATAAGGGTAATGGGTTTACAGTGATTCTACTGGAATTTGCTAAGGCCTTTGACAGGATACCAAATGGAATTCTAATCAGTAAAATGCAGCATATGGGGATGGATATAGGGTTGGTGAGATGGATAGGAGGGTGGTTGATGGAGAGATATCAGAGAGTGGTGTTTATTCAGGAGTAGAGTCCACAAGACGGCCTGTAACTAGTGGTGTGCCACAAGGATCTGTTCTTGGACCACTGCTGTTTAATTTGTTCATTAATGATATAGGAAAGGATCTGAGAGGAACAGTTCATTTGTTTGCAGATGATGCAAAGTTGGGTAGGGCAATAGTGAATGCAGATGATGTCAAAATTTTGCAGGATGATTTGGATAAATTGGAGATCTGGGCTAAGGAGAATGGATGTCAATTTAATGTGGCAAAATGTAAGGTTATACATTTTGGGGTGAAAAGATTAGCAACTGTTTACTACATTGGTGGAACTGTACTCCAGGAAATTGATGAAGCATGAGATTTAGGAGTGTTATTGGATAAGGAGTTGAAGTTTAGGGGGCACATTGCAAAAGTGGCCAAATCAGCTCATCAAATTACTTGGTTGCTGAAGAATATGTTGACAAGCAGAGACAAGCATGTTATTGTTCCTCTGTATCGAGCCTTGATAAGACTCCATCTCGACTACTGTGCCCAGATTTGGTCACCTAGGTTTCTTCTTGATGGGGAGGAGGTTGAGAGGATCCAGAGTCGAGTGACCAAGATGATAGCAGGTCTGTGGAATGAACCTTATGAGAACAGGTTGAGGATTTGTGGGTTGCAAAAATTGGTTGATAGGCAGAGGAGGGGAGATATGATTGAGACATTCAAATTACTGAAGGGTTTCTATAAAATTAATTCAGAAGATATTTTTGAGAACAGGGCTGGTTGTGGGAGGACTAGGGGTCATCCATGGAAGCTGGGCAAGAGTGTGGTTAGTAAGGATGTTAGAGCTGGGTTCTTTACTTTTAGAGTGGTGAATGAGTGGCATGGGCTGCCAAAATCTGTGGTGGATGCTGTGACAGTGAATGAGTTTAAGGCGAGGTATGATAGATACTATATGAATGTCGAATAGTTGTGATGAACATGATTTGGGGCCTCCCTCGATGAGTCTAAGGACTCCCTGGAGTTGCCCGTAATATAGTTCACCCACAGTTTGTAGATCTCTCCTTGGCATTTTGCCAAGAATAGTCGATTTATGCTGAAGGGGAGAAAGAAATGAAGGATGTACGAAGTGGTCGCCAACATGCGAAATCACGTGCTTTCTTGTCTATCGCTGTACTAGCTTGATTTTTGTTGTCGCTTTTTTGCATTGTTTTTTTATTATTAATTTGTATGATGGATCCAGTACAGTCAACAAGTTCTGGTGTTAAACGTTTCAGTAGCTCTTGCAAAAGAATATTGAATAATGTGCTGATATTCTGCGAAAAAGAATCGTCTCCTTGTTCCCCTTTCTCAAGTCATAAAACGTACAAGTGCAATTACGGGCGTATCTGGGTCCACCATTAAAAGAATTCGTAGGGAATCAAAAGGTAAAGGTAAGCCAAAATTTAAATCTCCTAAAAAAAAAAAAAAAAAGCGCCAGAGTAAAGAAAACCATCGAAACCGTAGCTTTGAATGATTTTGATGTAGACGTTATAAGAAGAACTATTCACGAATTTTACGTGGTCGAGAAAAGAGTGCCAACTGTTCCAAAATTGATTCCTGTGCTTAAAGAAAAAATTAATTTTCCTTTGAAAAGAGAAACTTTAAGAAAAATACTTCATGAAATCGGATTTTGTTTCAAAAAGTCCCAGAACAGAAGGAAACTTAACATGGAGCGAAGTGACATTGTTTTATCTAGAAATTAGTATTTGAGAGCAATAAGACGTTTCAGGGAGGAAAAAAAAACGATTGTGCATCTAGATGAAACTTGGAATGATAGTAATTGAAATTATGGAAAATGTTGGCAGTCTGAAGAAGAATGTGGAGTGCTACAAACCGGAAATGCCTTGCAGCGCATAATAATTTTGTGTGTGGGTAGAGAAATGGGTTTTTTACCAAATTGAAACTTACTATACAAAGCCAATTACCATAGGTAAATGAATTCTACGATCTTCGAAAAGTGGGCAGAAGAAAAACTGATTCCAAACCTTCCTAAAAATGCTGTTGTTATAATTGATAATGCTTTATATCACACTATTCGATCAAAGTTCCAAATAGGTCTAATAAGAAGCAAGTTCTTATGGATTGGCTCCCTGCAAATAACATTTCTCATTCCCCCGGTATGCGAAAAATTGAATTGCTTAATTTGGTCAAAAGAAACTCTCCCACAACTAAACTATTTAAATTCGACACGATGCTCAAAGAGCATGGATTTCTAGCTTTGAGGCTACCACCATATCATTGCGATGTTAATACTATTGAGTATGTTTGGGCAGAAGTGAAAAGTTTCATTCGCCATTGTGACGTAACTGGAGATATTGACATGTCAAAACTTTTTAAGCTTTCAGAACAGGTGATTGAAAGTATTACAGTTCAAAATGGGGAAAATATTGCTTTCATGTCACCTCATTGGAAAATATGTAAATGGGACAGAGACGGAATTATTGAAGAAAAATGCGAACCTTTGGTGATCAGTTTAAGTGAAAGTGATGGTGATTCGGACACCGATTCAGATGACTATGAAGATTAAAAGGATGTGGCATACCCCAGAAATCATTCTTTACACCACTGTTGCTCACTCTAATATATATTAATGACATTGGGAAGGACCTCACAGTTGTTTGCTGATGATGCAAAGATAGGCAGGGCATTCAGAGTTGCTTTTGAGATACAGCACATAGAGAGTGATTTGAATAGACTGGATATTGGTAGGATTATGCTTAGAGAAACCTGATGAGGCTAAGAATCTTGGTGTTATGGTGGACAGGATGTTGAAGTTCAAAGGTCACATAAAAATTGTAAATAAAACTTTGAATCTAATTGTGATGCTGAAACAAACATTGATATAAGGATGAGGAAGTCATTTTGCCACTTTACAGGGTCTTGATGCAGATTTGGTCTACTAGGTTACAAGGAGATAAAGAAGCTGTGGAAAGGTTGCAAAGAAGAGTTATAAAGATGATATGGGATTATGAGGACAGATTGAAAGTATGTGAACTGTAGACCAGGTGTTCCTCGAGAAGTTCTCCTGGAATTTGTCATTTTAGTTTTCTAAGCATTTTTCACGCATAAATAGTTTATAGTGAAAATATTCTGAGGAGAATAATATTCCTGAATATGTCGAAACGCTCAGACCCAGAACGCCTATTAACATCTGTGTATCGTTAATTTTCACTCATCGAAACCTTTCAACATTTGGGAAAGGGAATACCGCTGTTTATGACTGGTCATAAAAACTGCCTGCAAGCGGATTATAACAATGGACAGCGTATCCTCTGTTCTCAAAACTGAAGGAAATGACATCTGTGTAGCAAATGTCAGTGACCAAGCGACATGTTTTTAAACATGGAAATATTCATGAATTATCGTTAATTTTTGCACATCGAAATCTTTCAACAATAGGGAAAGAGAATACTGCTGTTTATGACCGATCATAAAAATCGCCTGCAAGCCGATTACAACAACGGGCAGCATATCCTCTGTTTTCAAAACTGAAAGAAATAACATCTGTGTTGCAAATGTTAGTGACCAATCAACAAGGAAGTATAAAGAAATTTTTTCCACTAAAATTGAAGATCAAGGTAGTCTGTATCCGGTTCTCAAATCTAGTAATACTGAATACTTTCTTCGCAAGCTCGTATTGTAGGATGAAAGTTTCGAAACCATAGTGCCATGATTTTTTAAAAGTAATAGGCCTGCAGATTTAAATTTTAATATAAATAAGAGACAAGGGACTTTGTTTAATTTTGGTATTAAGAAATCTCTTATTGAAGGTGTTTGTGACACAACATATAGTAAGTTATCCACCACCAGCATACAAAAGCAATCTCCAGAATGTACAAAAGGAGGGGAAAACTACCTGCGCACAGGAGAAAAAGTCTGCATTCACTCGTAAGTATTTATAATATTATAAATTTTTGGTGATCAGAATGGGATATGTCAATGAAAATCAGCACAAATTAATTTAATAATGTTGGCCTGAGGAAACTTACAATATGGTACAAGATCTCATTAGTCCAGTGATTGATAACTGATTTAAATGTAATTTTATATCTGTGTTGCCACTGGTATACATGTCATACCGTCTATGTATATTTAAAACAGTTTGTTAATGTAAATAATTCCTCTGGAAATTGTCCTTACTTGCTGCCCTAAAATGAAAATTTCTATAATGTGTTGAACTAAGGCAATACCTTGCCACCAGAAAACCATATATGTTAGCTCCTTATAAGGACATAAAATTTGTTTGTGAAGTCCACCTGTAAATACTCAAGGTCAGTGTTAAACGGACTGACGAACTTCAGACGTATGTCCGCTACCCGAAACAAATAGGATTAAAGAACAAAGAAAGGGTCACCGTCAATGGAAGAATAAGGGACCGCACCGAAATGTTCAGGTTCCCATATCGTCGTGCAGGGATACGAAAGAAGGCGAATAAAAGGTGTTGGCCGGAGGATCGAGTATCGGTTCCAGGAGTTCCTCATCGGTTGTCCAGAGGTCGTTATCGAGAAGTCGGCAGTGGTTGTAAGCCATCGAGGATGCGACTTCACCAGAAGTCATGCCAGAGGCCTGAAAGAAAAGATGATAGGAGCCGATCTGCCAGGCAACGCATACACCCAATGACAACTCTTCGCCGGGAGCTATTGTCTGAGGAGAAGGAATTTTCGAGCGGGAAAGAATTGCTCCATCACGTTCAACGTGCATGCAAATACTCCTCAAGCCGAGAATCTTCGCCCATGCACCCGGAGGACACCGTCTCAGGAAGTCATCAACAAGTCTAACGCTGGCATAAGAAGGGGGAGAAAACTTGACGCTGGAGAAAAGGGTCAGGACTCCAGTTCGAAGCCAAGTACACAGTGGGTAGCAGCCATAAAGTGAGTTGATCCGTTTGTTCAATTTTCTTGAATTATAGGAGAACTTTATTAGTGGACTGTTAAGTTGAGGCTCATGAAATTGAGCAGAGTTAATTTTTGAAAATTAGATGTTTAATAATTAATAGAAATTGATGTGTGTAACAGTCAGAGAGTAACTGTTTGTCAATGGTGCATTTTGCCTATAGAATTATCTTAATATCGGAAGGAAAGAGCTTTTGTGTATAATGATATTTTTTTATGTGCATAACAGTTAAGAAGGAGCAGTTTATTAATAGGTACCATTGCTTAGGGTAGTAACTTGTATTTGGAAGAGAGTGGTTATTTATGTGACATAATTTTCATGAATTGAAAGGGCATTTTAAGCTAATTGTTTTATGTAGAGCTGAACTAAACAAATTTTTCTTGATTGCAATAATAGTGTAAATTGTTTTATGTAAAATAAATGTGTTGTTTAAATGTTAACAGGGTGTTGCCTGATACTTAACTTTTTGATGCACTGTTCTGAAAAAAAAAAAATATTAGAGCCTATTAGTGTGAACCCAGGAGAAAGGATAGTAAAGGATAGATAGTGGACCACGACTGCAGATATTAATTAATCAGGGATAATTTTGAATGTAATGGGAAAACTACTGGATGCACTTAACACTAGAAAACGGACATCAGTGGCACAGCTGTTCAAATAAATTTTCTGGTGTTCAAAGAATAAGAAGGCAAGTGCAGAAGGCAGTATAGCTTAAAGTGATAACCAAAGAGCGATAAGGAAGTATAGTTAGAAGTACATAAAAGTTATTGCATTAAAATATATATAGAGTGGAGGACACAGAGATATGATAGTGATAAGATAAACGTAGACAACATAGAAATAGTAGAGAATCCCCCCCACCCCACCCCGTTTACAATGGCACACTAGCTGATAGGATAGAATCTACAGTAATTAAAATAATAGTGGATGAGAACAGTTTCGAAAATTAAGATCAGGTAACTAAACAGAAAGTTATATTTATATTTATAGACAGTGTACATATAGTGTAAAAGAAAATTATTTTAACCATGAATGTGAACAATGTTGATTTGGGAGCCACTAGTAGTGATAAAATGGGGGATAGAGAATTTTTCAGAACGGTGAATCCTCACCTCTTATTTCTTCGATTCTCTGGAGAGGACCACAATGATGTGTTGTCCTTCTTCAAGTTCATAGAGGAGCTAAGGAACGTCGGAAACTGGTTGGAATTCCAGCTTCTGGTAATATTAAGTAACAAACTGGTTGGCAGGGCTAAAAACTTTTTGTACTCTCCAATACTGAGAGACACCTTGGAGTACAATAAGTTTAAAAATACCCTAATGTCTCAGTTTTCCAAGACTAGAAGCATGGGTCCGAACCTGTGGAAACAGAAATGCAAGCAGGAAAGTAAAGAGACTATCACAGACTTTTACAATAGGCTGCTTACCTTAGCAAATAGCTTGAGTGTGCTGGATGAGGAAAAGAGCAATTTTAATTGGGTGGTCCTTAACCAATTCAGGCTAGGAGGGAGAGAGGAATATAAAGAAACAGCATATAATAGTAAGATAAATAATTTAGAAGACTGCTATCAGGCAATAAAGGAAAGGGAAGAAAGGTTAGGCGACCTACATCCAGCATCTGGTGCCAGTCAAATACACAACATTTCGGAGGTGTCGGAATCAAAAAGTCAGAGTAAGAAAGAGTAGAATCTAGCTAATCCTAAAGAAAAGAGAATAAAGAAACAGAAGGTAGAAAAAGAGGAAGATAAGGTTAAAAAAAGATATGAAGTAGACCACAGCATACAGACAACCTCTGATTCTTTTAACAGAGAAGAACTACAAGCCTTTATCAAAAGAGAGGTAGAAAAGCAACAGCAGCCCTTGATGGAGAAGCTTAATCCATTCTCAATCAGTTAGGGGGGGAGATCAAAGCAAAACCCTCATTGGGGAACTTAGACTCTTAACGAATGCACAGCGAAAAGGAAAATAGGAGAGAAGCACCCCAGTGCTACAGATGCAGAAAATTTGGGCATATTGCCAGATACTGCTCTCACAGCAGAGGGAACTGTGACAGAAATGTAAGATTTGAGGCCAATATGGTAATGACTCACCACCATCCCACATGGAGGACTAAGAGATGGCCAAGAAGTGTTAGAAGTTAGCAGGAAAGCTCCATGTCAGTAATTAGAGGTAAAATGGTTTTGCTAGACACTGGTTCCCAAGTTTCAGTGATAACCGGTTCTCTATTCAGGAAGTTGCAATTCCGAGTATTCGACAGTATCATCACTTAACTTAAGCCACCTGTCATGTTAAAGGGCATAACAGACCCCATCGTCTATGCCTCGAAGAAATTAAAAGTGAACATGTGGTTGCCAGACTTTAATTTAAATGTTTCACCGGCGTTATTAATTCTCCCGGAATCCTCTCGTACTACAGCAAAGGTAGTACTTGGGACTGACTTTCTTAAGAAACACAAGTTCTCATGTGATTTTAAAAACGGCCAGATTTCTATATCGGGATACAACCAGGGTGCCCGGATGAGTGGTAGTCAGAGGCATTATGCTGGCAAAAGTATTAATGAGGTCAACACAGAAAACAACCATTCCCAGCTAGAAAAGGGGGGGAGCTAAGGAAAATAAGATTGTGGATCAGAAGGATGAGGATAATTCATTACCTGATTCCCCAGCTATTAGAGATACTGGACAGGTAAAAGGGGGAGAGACCTTACACATCTCGAGTGTCAAGGTGGCGGCAGATGAAAAGGAGGATACAGAGGCCACAATGAAAAATTAAAGTAATGTAATAGAAGTAAACGTTACAGAGATATGCAAGAGTAGAAGCCACTACCCAGGCACCGGAAGAACTGGAAGGAGATCAGGGTATCGTAATTGGGTAAAATGCCCGAAGGATAATAATAAGTCACAGTGCCAGTCACTCCAGAAAGAGCCCACAGAACAGACTGATGGCGTTTCCTGCTCTAAGTAGATGACAAACCTGAGTATAGTCCGACCCAGAGAATATATGACCCACGACCCAGAAACACTGTATTAAAAAATTTTCATCCATATTCATGGTTTAAAATTTTTTCATGAAGGGGTGGGCCTATGTAAAAATTTGATGTAGCTTAATAATGCCAGAAAACCTTACATCAATTTTTACAGAAGTCAAGTCCTGTAAGGATGTTATAAAAATAACCTGTATGTCTATGTATATTTAAAACAGTTTGTTAATGTAAATAATCCCTATGGGAATTGTCTGTACTTGCTGCCCTAAAACAAAAATTCTAGAATGTATTGAACTAAGGCAATATCTTGCCACCAGAAAACCATATATGTTAGCTCCTTATAAGGACATAAAATTTGTTTGTGAAGTCCACCTGTAAATACTCAAGGTCAGTGTTAAACGGACTGACAAACTTCAGACGAATCTCTGCTACCCGAAACAAATAGGATTAAAGGAGTACACGAGAAGAACAAAGAAAGGGTCACCGTCAGTGGAAGAATAAGGGACCACATCAAAATGTTCAGTCCGTAGGAAGGAAACTCGGGTTTTTCGTCCTGTAAACTCAAGAAAATCGACCGTAGAACCCACATTATTTCAGACATTAAATGTATTGTGTTAGGGACCACGATATGGCGGCACATTTGAGCCGTCTCTCTTCACTGTGCTGCTTAATTAGTGATAGCCTTGGGCCATCTATCTCTGATTGGTACCAGTGGAGATTGAACTGCCCACTCAGTCTCCAAAAGTTAGATAGGGCTAAATGGCCTCGCCTACTCCCCATATACGGGAATAAAAAGGCGTTAGCTGATTTTTTTTTTTTTTTTTTTTATATTTCGGTAATGTTACATTACCATCTTCAGGGAACAGAAAAATAATGATATGTGCATGCAGGCACTAACACTAAACAAATATGGCTGAAGAAAACAACTGAAGTCTGTCCTAGAGTCCTAAAGGTGGCCCCTAGTGGGCTAAATTGGGTTGTCTTGGCTGTTGGGCTGATGTTCTAAGAATGCAAGCTTCCCATATTTGGGGCAGTCTCGTGTATCCAAATTTGTTGAGGTTTGGGGAGTTTTTTAGAGCTGAGGCTGATTCCAGGAATAATCTCTGATATTTATACTTCCTATGTTGTAGTAGAGTGGCTTTCTTCCAGAGTATTTTGTGGCAGGTGTCCAAAGCATGGTCAACAAGTCTGGAGTGGCTGTATTGGTGAAACTGGATATAGTCCTTATGTTCAGATATCCTGACATTAGCTGTCCTACCTGTTTGGGCATAGCATGACAGTTTTCACCTACAAGGGGGACCTGGTATACTCCAGGTAGGTCTAGGGGAAGTGGCTGGTCTTTGGTGGAGCGGATAAGAGGTGCCAATTTTTTATATGGTTTGTAACAAGTTGTCAGGTCATATTTTTTTAGTATTTTTGTTAGCTTTTCAGAAGTACTCTGGATATAAGTAATGGTGATAGATTTAGAGTAATCTCTGTTATGGAGTAGTGAAGAGGGGTTGTGGTTAATTGGTTTTTTTTTTTTTTTTTTTTTTTTTTTTTTTTTTTTTTTTTTTTTTGGTGGTTGTAGCCATTGGCTTCAAAGGTGTTAAGAATATGGTTAAGTTCAGTAGTTAGGTCATTGTTATCTGAACTGATTAATTTTACCCAATGTCCCCATTCAAAGATACCTTGTATCTCATCCAAGCCAAATTTCTTCCTGATATCTCAACCCTATTTCAGTTCACCATGAACTCAGGCTATTTCGTTTGGCAAGGAAAAGAGAGGGACATCCATGAGTTCTCCAACCCTGGCCAACTTCTTTATGGAGACATTTGAAGAAAAAGTCTTAAGCTCAGCTCCATTTAAACCTACTGTTTGGCTATACTATGTAACTGATGTGTTCGCTGTTTGGCCACATGGCTTGGATACATTCCACAACTTCTTAACACACTTAAACAGTCAACACCCCAGGATCTAGTTTACCTTGGAAAAGGAAAACAATAACAATCTCCCTTTCCTAGACACTCTGGTTACATGCCAGCTTGATGGATCCTTGGCTTTCCTCTGTTTACATAAAACCGATCCATACAGGTAGATAAATTCACCAATAATATGGGATTATAAAAACCCTTTATAACAGGGGAAAATTAATCAGTTCAGATAACAATGCCCTAACTACTGAACTTAACCATATTAACCATAATACCTTTGTAGCCAAAGCTACAATCCCCCCAAAAAATATTAAAACCAATTAACCACAACCCCCCCCCCCCCTTCATAACAGAGATTACTCTAAATCTATCACCATTCCTTATATCCAGGGTACTTCTGAAAAGCTAACAAAAATACTAAAAAAATATGACCTGACAACTTGTTACAAACCATATAAAAAATTGGCATCTCTTATCCACTCCGCCAAAGACCAGCCACTTCCCCTAGACCTACCTGGAGTATACCAGGTCCCCTTGTAGGTGAAAACTGTCATGCTATGCCCAAACAGGCAGGACAGCTAATGTCAGGATATCTGAACATAAGGACTATATCCAGTTTCACCAATACAGCCACTCCAGACTTGTTGACCATGCTTTGGACACCTGCCACAAAATACTCTGGAAGAAAGCCACTCTACTACAACATAGGAAGTATAAATATGAGAGGTTATTCCTGGAATCAGTCTCAGCTCTAAAAAAACTCCCCAAACCTCAACAAATTTGGATGCATGAGACTACCCCAAATATGGGAAGCTTGCATTCTTAGAACATCAGCCCAACAGCCAAGACAACCCAATTTAGCCCACTAGGGGCTCCTTTAGGACTCTAGGACTGACTTCAGTTGTTTTCATCACCCATATTTGTTTAGTGTTAGTACCTGCATGCACATCATTATTTTTATGTTCCCTGAAGATCGTAATGTAACATTACCAAAATATAGGAAGTATTAAAGTCTTTTTAATTAATATTTTAGTATACGTTGTCTTTCCCTAAAATCTGACAGTTCAGCGTTATTAGTGTATAGGAGGAAGAGCATGGATGCTCTGCCATTGGCAGAGATATTTTGAGAGGAAATCAGCCACTTTGACATGAACTTAATCTGTGATTGTTAATTATGACATTTTTTTTTATACAAGAGAGAGAGAGTGGTCGGATGTTAATATTTCCACTGTGAGGATTGACTTTCAGTTCTGGTTAAAAATTTCATACATATGTTTCATCTATGGCAGCAATTCTGTCAAAAAAAAAAAAAAAAAAAAACTTTGCTGGGCACAAAAGGATTGCAGCTCACCAGAAGTGACAGCCCTATTGTAACCATCAAACAGTCTCTAAATAATGCAGCAGTATTCTGCAGCCCTTTATGAGCTGCTTGCTCATCTACTGTCAGCTGGTGTGGAATCGCTTGGCAGCAACTTTTCTCTTCAAAATTTCATTCAGAAAATTGATGTATTTGAAATACTTGTTTCATTGCAGTTTTTTCACCTGGTTACACTGGTTTTCTTATGGCAGGCTATTGACACTGACATGGCTTCCATAGCTGGCAGTGAGTGGCCTTGCCACTCTTTGGATTATCTTTGAATACTTGTGTGAGCTTCATGAGAGCAAGATACCTATCGTGATCCTGTGTTGTGATCCATTTTGCTACTCTCCATACTTTACTTAAAACATCGTGAATCTTACGGCCATGAAGTTACTTCATGTACAAACTTTGTTTGCTTACACGTGGATAAAGGATGAAACCAAGAATATAATTTCTTGGCATCTTTAATTTATTGTGAATCTCAGTTGGGTTTTCTTTCCAGAAAAGGTTTAATTTTTTATGTACAAACGCTGGTTATTTTGCAGAAGTAGAACACTAAAGACAGAAAATGAGCACAAAATCTATCATACCACTCCTTAACTCATTCACTGTTTGCACCTTCACTACCCTCTCAGACAATAATTAGAAGAAACACACGTATAAACCACAGTGAAAATTATTTAATTGTAAATATTTCATCCTAAGTATCTTAGGACATCATCAGTACAGAAAAATACTGTACTGATGATGTCCTAAGATACTTAGGATGAAATATTTACAATTAAATAATTTTCACTGTGGTTTATATGTGTGTTTCTTCTAATTATGAACGCACCACAGTTTTCGTTATTTAAAAAAAAAAAAAAAAAAAAAAAAAAACTCTCAGATAATGAATTCCATGCTCCTGCCACTGTTTGTGCAAAAAAATTTACTTCTTACCCTTTTACTCACTATCCTTTTGCAACTTCTTGGAATGCCCCCCTTGTCCTTGCTTCTTCCCCTCGTTCTGCCATATGAAAAATCTCCTTAGTGTTAACACGATAATAACCCTTCAATAGCTTAAATGTCTCGATCATATCTCCTTTTTGTCTTCTATCCAGTTGTGATATCATTATTGCTATCTGTCTCTGCACCCCCTTCAAGATTACTTCATCCCCTTCAAATAATCCCAGTGACCAGATCTGAGCACAGAAATCCAGATGTGGTTTGATCAAAGCTTTTTACCATGGGACTATTTCACTTATCTCTTGTCGTCAATGTCCTCAACATTACAGCAGTTCTCTGAGATATCTTTGAAACTTCAAATATCTATCCACAGTCACCCCAAGACTTCCTCCACTTCCAGGATAACCCCACTAACTGAGTATGAAGTATCTCATCTGTGGATCCCAAATTTTGAAACCTTACATTTAAACATTGCCATTTGTTTGTCATTTTCAGCCTATTTAAATCCTTTTGAAGAGCCTAAACATTAGTTACTAATAACCTAACCCTCCCAAGCTTCACATCATTTTCAAATAACTGAACATTTCCCTATAGTCCTGACAATATCATTGATATAAAGATTGAATAGCAATGGTCCCAGTACTAAACCCTGTGAAACTCCACTTATAACCTTCCTACTCCCCCTCATACTGGTCCCATGTACAACTCTGATATCTTCTAGAGAGCTGATCCAATCCACTAACCTAATATCCAAACCCATATATTTCAACATGTCATGTTTCACCTTGTCAAATGCCTTTGAAAAATCCAAAAAAAAAAAAAAAATGACAATGTATGCCTTACCCTCATCCATTGTGCTTGTTACTCTGCTGTAAAAGGTTATTGGATTACTAAAATAAGAGCGCCCTTTAACAAAAATTATGCTCCTGCATAAGTAATATTGCCCTCATCTACCCAATTCTGTATCTGAGTTCTTACCAATTTCTCCAAAATCTTAACAACTGTAGAAGAAATACAACCAGGCCTATAGTTTGTTACCTTCATTCTGCTGCCACCCTTATGTAATGGTGCTATCTTACCCTCCTTCCACTCTCCAGGAATCTGTTCCATTGCAAGATTTTGGATGAAATTCTTTCTTTTCTTTTTTTTTAATGTGACTCATCAACAAAAGATTGTAAACCTATAGTACATTAATACTGTAGGTGGATCAGGAAATTTTTCCTATATATATATATATATATATATTTTTTTTTTGTATTTTTTTATTCATTTTTTTACCTAGTTCAGAAACTCTGTTCTAGAAACCAGACATGGAACTTTTTTAAGCCACGTCGGCCCTCCAATAAGCGAGAGGTAACCTCACACCAAGTGTTGAAATTCATCTACCACTTGTAGGTATTATTGACTCTGTTATGTTTCACATCTAAAAAATTGAGAATGGGGAATTTTTCTAGAAAGTTCAAAAAGAGACTGTAATTCTCTCTAAAAGATCTGAAATGCATCAGCTGTCATAAATGATACACCACGTCGCCAAATTTTGCGATGCTGTCAGGATGAGTGGACGAAAAGACTCGAGTCCATTTGAACATGGTATGATAATCAGAGCCCACAAATTTGTTATTTTTTATTCATTCTTGAGAGATTTCTGCCGCATTGCAAGTACTGTCTACTGTCAGTGAGTTTATCGGGAAGTAGAAATGTAATGGCACCACCAAACCCCCTCCCCTGAACTGGTAGGCCCAAAAAACTGACAAATCAGAACCAGTGAATTCTCACGTGTGTTGTTATAATAAATTGTCAACCTTGGTAACCATTGCAAATGACTTTTGCATGAATAGCTGAAAGGATTACTTGGAATATGAAAAACACTAAAAAAGAAAAAGTAAGGATAGGGAGGTTATTATCTCTTTTATAAGTTATGATAACACAAGGAAAAAAATGAATAATGTTATTTAACAGCCATATATTTCAACCTGAAAATTACAGGTAATCACCAGTGACATCAGGCAGTTGAATACAAAGTAGAACATAAACAACAGATTATTTAAAACAGTAAGAGCTGAGTGATGCTATACTTACAACAACACAAATGAATAACCGAGGAAACAGTGTTATTATTATTATTGAGTCTTTTGCCTCCATGGAGGCAAACGACTGATCATGGGAGGTTCTTTCTAGGAAACACAAAGTCTGTCATACCACTCCTTGAACTCATTGACTGTTCTTGCTCTCACCACTCTATCAGACAATGCATTCCACGCGGTTCAACCACTCCTCACCCTCTTGCTCACAGCTTCCTTTCGTAACTTCCAGGGATGGTCCCTTGTCATTGCTTCTTCCTGCTGTTCCACCAAGTGAAAGAACTCCCCAGTAACTCCCCTGTAACTACCTCTGAACAGTTTAAAAGTCTCAATCATATCACCTCTCCTTTTTCTATCTACCAAACTCTGCAGTCCACGTACCCTCAGCCGATCCTCATAACTAACATTGCACAGTCCTGAAACCATCTTTGTTATCTGCCTCTGCAATATGTTCCCTGAATTTCAGGTTTCTATCAGTCATCAATCCCTGATCTCTTGCCTCCCCTACTTCCTCCAGTACAGCTCCTCCAATCGAGTGTATAGCCTCCCATCGATGTATCCCAAACTTCAAGACTTTACATTTTGCTGCATTAAACTGATACCCCCATTCATTTGCCCATCTGTCTAGTTTATTCAAATCCTCTTGTAGGGCTGCCACGTCTGCACCATTACTGATAACCCTTCCCAGCTTCACATCATCTTCAAACAACTGAATATCCCCCCCTCCCCCCGTGCAATCCATTGACAATGTCTTTGATATAAAGGTTAAACAATACAGGTCCCAGTACTGAGCCCTCTATGACCCCGACTTGTAACCTTCTGCCTCCTTGATATTGCCCCACCACACACAATTCTGATACCTATCAGACAGCCAATCCTGAACCCAGTTAACTAACCCAACATCTAAACCCATGTGCTGCAACTTAAATATCAGCTTATCATGTGGCACCCTGTCAAATGCCTTTGCAAAATCCAAAAAAAATGGTAGTATATGCCTTTCCCTCATCAACTGCTCTTGTCACTTTATTATAAAAGGCAATCACATTACTAAAGCAAGAGTGTCCCTTTAACAAATCCATGTTGATTCTCACAGATAACATTACCCTCATCTTCTGCCCAATGCTGTATATGGTCTCTCACTAATTTCTCCAAGACCTTAACATCTACTGATGACACACAAACTGGTCTATAATTAGACACTTCCAGTGTGCTACTGCCCTTATGCAATGGCACTATCTTACCTTCCTTCCATTCCCTGGGCACTTTTCTCGTAGCCAGACTTTCATTGAAGAGCAAGGTCAGTGGAGCTATCAGTTCTTTAGCACATTCTCTCAAAACTCATGGTGAAATACCATCCAGTCCCACAGCTTTACTGACATCCAGAGTACAAGTATAAAAACTCGATTGTAGCTTAAATATTCTAAAGCACGTTGCATCGATTTTTACATAGGTCAAGTCCCATAAGAATATTGTAAAAATAACCTTGTTTGTCTCTGTATATTTTGTATTAGATATTATTGTAAATAACTCTTTAGAAATCAACTGTATATATACTTCTTTAATAAGAATATTTTGAGTGTTAAAAACAAAGGTAATGTTTTGCCACTGGAGCTGTATGTAATAGATCTACATGGTGGCATAAGAAAGGTTGTTTATGAAATTTTGTATGTGAAAGACTTACAAGCTCTGCACGTAAACACCTCTGAAGTCAGTCAGAAAGGTTCGAACAACTTTCTGATGGCTGGCAACTTACAATCAAAAGAAAGTGGAGGAGAACAGAAAGCAGGCTGAACTTCAAAGATGATGAAAGCTCATGCCGAGTTCTTTGGGGGGAGGGGGGGGGTTACAAACTTTGTGTGAGGTCTCAGAGAAGGCATAATAAAAAGGGACAGAGCCAAGCATAGGGAGCTTCCCGGTTCGAGATGTTGCTAGAGAGAGAGACTACGTCTAGGGGAGAGAGAGAGGGTTTCCAGAGGCCGCAGACAGAGCTCCTCGCTTCCAGCAGTTGCCAGAGAGGAACTTCCCGGTTCTAGTCTAGAGAGAGAGAGAGCTTCAAGTTGCCGAAAGGAGAAGTTTCAATTGCTGGAGAAAAGCTTCCAGGCCAGAGAGGGATCCTGGTTGACATTTGGCTGCAATTACAGTTTCTTAGATGCGGGCGTTTAAGCTACTTGAGACGGCAGTTCAGGCATTTTCGGCGAGCCAAAGCAGAGGAGAAAAGGCGATGTAAATTACCCGAAGCAGCTTCGCTCGGAAGTTTTTCTTTTTGCCGTGGGAGAACATTTTGCCACAGCTGTATGAGTACCACAGGTCACCGTTTACAGCCCACTATTTTTCTGATGAGATACTACTGAAGTCAAATTTCCTGATGGAAGGCAATTCTTTCATCTCGAGATCTGAGATGAAAGAATTGCCATAGAACTTTTAGGGAAAGACTTTTGACTGAATGTGCGATACAGAGCCTTTGTAAGTTACACACTTTTGTATATTCCCTCTTATAGTTGTTATAGAAGGACGTTTAAGATTTTTGTTTAATAGTGATAAGAAGTGTCCTTAAGAGCGTCAATTGGCATGTTGGAAATTGATATCAAATTTGTAAAAATAACTCTAATCTCTTTACAAGTAAACTCGGAGTTTAATAAGTTGAATTTGTAAGCAGAGCGTTAATAGGTTAAAGAGATTAATTAATGTTGAAGTAAAAATATTCTAATTTGTGCTAAAGAATTTTTATAGATGGATAGAGAAAGCAATCTCCCTATTGTTTAATTCATGTATATTTCATA
Source organism: Typopeltis vanoorti (assembly GCF_054136105.1). Taxonomy (NCBI): domain Eukaryota; kingdom Metazoa; phylum Arthropoda; class Arachnida; order Uropygi; family Thelyphonidae; genus Typopeltis; species Typopeltis vanoorti. The sequence continues at coordinate 93,830,831 of NC_143554.1, forward strand.
GTAATGTAAATAAAATGTGTTTTGATTTTTTTGTTAAAGGAGTGCTGCATGATTGTTTATTTTTGCAACTGCACTGTTCCTAAATAAATCGGACTTGTGAGCAGGAAACTAAGTGAGATAGCTGAAGCATAAAGTTAAGTAAAAGAATAGACTACAACTGTTTGTGTAAAGTTTTATTGAAGGAATTTGTGTTAGAGAGAGAGAGAGAAATCTACTGGCCGTATTATTGAGTTTTATGCTAATTAAATAATATTAGTGGCACAGTCTAAATTAAATAAATTTTCTAGTATCTTAGGCATAAGACTTGTAGTGCGAAGGGTAGATAAACATAGTACGCAGTAGAGTAAACGAGATAGGTTACGAGAGAGAAAGCGCGACTTATTACAGCGAATTAGAATAAAGTATAAAGATAAATATTTTAAGAATAACGGTATATAAGGGATAGAAAAAAAATAGACACTTAAGATAAAGAGATATTACATATATAGGCAGGGGGGGAAATATTCGTTTACACAAGTATTTGAAACACTCTCCTCTTGCACCTCTAAACATTGAATCTGCCCTATTCCTCTAGTATTAAAACCTACTTCTCCAGGATGAAATATTCCAAAGAAATATTCCTACAAGAATTCCAATAAAATGTTCATTGAACAACTATGTCCTCTGCATAAGTCACTCTATTTCCATTTTTATCACACAATGTCATTCTTCCACAATAATTTCTCCTACTAGCCACATAGCTAAAAAATTCCCTAGGATTTTCTTTAGATCTTAGTGCCAATTTCTTCTCATATTCCAGTTTTGCTTTTATCACCATACTAGTCACCCTCTTGGTCTGAGTCTTATATTCTTCATGCATCTGCTCTCCACCCCCCTCCTTATATCTCTTCCATATCTCTTTTTCACCTGCAGTTCCTGTTTGATATTGTTTGTCATCAACTTTACACCAAATTGTGTTCTCTTCTTCACTCGTGGAATACAGCTTACTATTGCTGCTAACAAATATTCCTTCACAATTTCCCAAGCACTAATGATAACCTGGCCTTCCATTTCCACCCTCCATGGAACTGCCCCAAGTTGATATCTAAGACTTTAATCACCTGCCTTATAATTCCACATATGTTCCCTTTTCTTTGATGTTCCTGCAACGTCCATTCATTTTCCAAGTCAAAACCACATGGTCACTCTCTCCAACTGGGGGGGGGATGTCATCTCAGTTATTATCAGCTCTTCTGATGATATAACCATATCCAAAACTCTTGAACCTCTTGTTCCCTCTATTATCATGTTGCCTAAGACATTTGTCCCTCAAGAATTCTAGAAATTCCATTCCCCTATTATTACATGCATTTCCCTCTTCCCAACTTATACTGCTGTAGTTAAAATCTCCCATAACAATGATTCTTCTTGCATTTGCCAAGCTCAACTGTTTAAACATATCCTGCTCCCCACCCTCTGTGCTCCTTGACTTGCAGCAACACCCCACTGAATATCCTGTCTTGCCCACCCCTACCTCACACCATATGCTTTCAAACCATTAGTATCACTGCCTTCCAAATCCTCCACTCTTAAAGGACACAAGTCATCACTTATCATAAGCAGTACCATCACATTTTTGCTTCCTGTCCTGCTGAAAAATGCTGTACCCTGCTACTTCTATTCCTGTTATTATATCATCTTGTGTCAACCATGTCTCAAAGATCCCAATAATCTTTGGCCAGGCTGATGCTATCAGCACCATTAATTTATCTCCTTTATTCCGGATACTCCTGACATTAGTATAAAGCATAAAAATCTCACTGCTTCTGTACCTATCATTATCCTCTCCAGATTCCACTGGACTCATTGTTAATTGATGTTGTTCCCCTTCCCCCAGGCACCCATTCCCACAAGAGGCCACCTCTGCTACCATCCACCCTGGGAATTCTAGGCTCTCTGCATTGCCACACTGACTCATTGAAAACAGCAATCTCTCCAGATGCCTACATCATTCAAATACAAGTGGTTTCTCGCATACAGTTCCTTTCTGTCCTCAAATGCCCTCCAAGCATCCACACATTCCAATCCTCTCTTCTGACATATTCTATTATAATATTCATTATTATTGTTTTTCTGCTCAGTTCGTCATTATCATACTTGGGTAACACACACACACACTATCTTTCCTGTCTGCATTTTCTTTTGTACAACCTCAAGCATGAATCTCAGATCTTTTGCCACCCGATTTACAATGCCTCTCAAGTCATTCGTGCCCACCATCACAATCATCTCATCCACCCTTTCACTATGCTTAATTGACATAGCCAGACTTTCTATCGTTCCTCCAGGCAGGCACTCCTCTGGCATCCTATCTTGCATACCATGGATCATCGAGTCTCCATACATCACACCTCTTACCACTCTGTTCCTTGATTGCTCAACTGCATTCTTTCCCTCCCTCTCTCTCTCTAATCCTTTCTCTCTGTGTTCCCCTACTTATCTGCTGTCCTGGCATCACTTTCCAGCACTCCCACATATTCTTCTCATTCTTCTCTCTCACTCTCTCCAACTGTTTCCATTCTCTCATCTGCTATTTCCATTCTTTCCTCTTCTATCATTTCCATAACACTCTCTATCCTTCTCTCTCTTCTATTGTTTCTGTTCTCTTCTATCGTTTCCATAACACTCTATCATTCCCTCTCTTCTATTGTTTCTGTTCTCTCCTCTTCTATCTTTTCCATAACTCTCTCACTCCTACTCTGATTCACCTTGCATTCATCTCTTCCATTCGCCTAATCTCATCTCATTCCCGAGACATTCCACCCTTCTCTTTCAGCTCATCTCTCTCTCTCTGCAAGTTAATCACTCTTGCTCGCCATTCATCCTCCCAATCAAGACCATATCCAAAAACTTCGCAATCATTCAAGCCTCCCACACTCCCTACTCTTATTTTTTTTTTCATTCATATTTCACTTGTTATTCTCACCCTCTATCACACTACTCATCTCTCTAGATTGAGATTCTCCTGCCCCTGATGCAACGAGGTTGGTTATCGTAATATCTAACTCACTAAGTTCTTCCCATTGCCTGCATTTTGCGCATATATGCACTCCCCTTCTCTCACCTGCCACATATCCAACTGCTGGGATTCAGACATACCACAAGCACTGCATGCCACAAAATCCTGTAGTATGTTATGCAAAATATAGTCCTTAAATGGGGGAGGACTTAATGACATGCCATTTGTAATTGGAGCTGCAGCTGCTGCCATCATTCAAATAATGCTGAGGAACTACAACAACTAAACACTTTACTATACAGTGTTATATGCTCTACTGTAAGCTAATTTACCTATGCAATACTGTAAGTATAAACTATATTTAACTATACTAAATAATTAAAACTCATCTTCTTCTTCTCTTCCACTGCAGATGCTTCCGACTCTGACCTCGCCTTCTCGGTAACCTAAACATTATTGTTTAAAAAAAAATAAGTAAAGATGTGAGATTAGAATAAGACTCATCTTTGAAGTTTAGACAGAGTAAAGCATCAGCACCTTCTTTAAATAAATGTTTGAACTTATGGCAGCAACAATGGAATAAATGTGTTTCAGACCATAGAATATTGTGGTTGGTATAATTTCAATGTTGTGCAAAGCAATATTTTTTTTAGATTTCCTGTTAAAGTTTTAAGATTTGTGTTCTTACATTTGTGACAGTCACACAGAACTTCGTAGACACTAGGAAGAGCAAGAGGGGATCATTTATATTTAGAAGATGGGAACTGTTATGGTTTGTTGAAAGAAATGAATAGCCACTAGATTATACTTTTTAAGGACTCTAGAGATTGGTCCATGATGGCGATGCCAGAAATGTATGAGATAGGAACGCTTTGTATTGTTTAATTGTTATTTGTTGACTTATAGGAATCAGAAATATTGTGTGGTCTGCTCTGAGAAGCCATTGAAATGCATATACCATTTGATATCCAGAAGTTGCAGTTTAAAGAATATAATGTGAGCACAGTATAATAGAATTTTCATAATTCCAGTCTTCTGAGAAGGATGGAATTTCTGATATATGTTTTGTAGCAGGTTGCTGTTGAGTATAGAATCCAGTAAAGGTAGGATTTGATAAACAGAAGCAATTAGTTCTGATGAGCAGTGAATGTTAGATGTCTAGGAAATCTAGTTTGTTTCCTTTTTCTATTTTTATTGTAAAATTAATTTGTGGATGTAGATTGTTTGTTTTCGAGAAATACGGGCAATGTATCTTCATTTTGCGGGGGGGGGGGGGCAGATCACAAAGACATCATCTACATAACATACCAAAACAAAGATTGAGGGTGTATGAATGTGATTCTTCTAGATTTTCTACATAAAAGTTGGCAAGAGCAGAGAGAGAGAGAGAGGGACTCCCCATAGTGTTCTGTTCAACTTGTTTATAGATTCTGTTCTGACAAAGCAAATGACCTGAGTGAATGACAAAAGTCATTATTCGACTTTGGTTAAATAATATGACTATATCTAGTGGAAAGGCATTTTTTTAAAAATAATAATACCGTGTTTCCTCTGTTATTCATTTACGTTATTCTGTGTATAACATCATGCAGCTCTTGCTATTTTAAATAATTTATTGTTCGTGTCCTACTTTAAACTGCCTAATGCCACTGATGAAGATCTGTAATTTTCAGGTTGAAATATATGGCTACTAAATGTATTACTCACTCTTTTCCTTTTGCTATTTTGTTAATTTGTGAAATTTTATGACACAAGTATTTGCTAAAACAACAATGCTATGTGGCTCCATCTTGACTATTGTGTACATTTGGTCACCTGGATATCTTGGAGATCAGGAGATAATCCAGAAATGAGTATCCAAGCTGGTGACATATCTGTGAAATACTCCCACTTGAGCTTAGATTGAAGATCTGTGGGTTGCAGAGTTTAGTTGACAGGCTGAAGAAAGGAGATGTGGCAGAAACTTATGAGTTACTAAAGGAATTCCATGAGATTGATACAAAAGAATTTTTTCAGTACATGATAAGTAGGGAAAGAACAATGGTGGGGTCACTCTGGAAAGTTTTGTTAGAGGATGATTAATAAGGATATGCAGACTAAATTTTATGATTCAGAGTGGTGAATGAGCAAAACTAATTGCCAGAGGTAGTTATAAGTTCCCATTAAGCAGAGGTAGGATGGTTAGTTTGGGTTTCCTGCGATGAGTTTAAGGGGAAATAATAAAACCTGTATAATAATAATAATTACTCTGAGTTGCCAGACCTATATTTTCTATCATTATCTCCCCTACTTTTTCTCTAAGCTTGAAGACCATATTCTTTCTTTCTGTCTTCACATGCAAAATCTTAGTTACCTATTACTGACCTTTCTTGTGTGTCCATATATAGTCATCTGGATTCCATGAAGACGAGGAGAGTATAGATTATCAAACCCTTGTAGGGCCTGAACCACCATAACAGTGTGGTCTCTAGCTCTTAAACTTCTTTGTCCTTGCCATTAACCCATTTCACTTGGGGTTAGCTCTCCTAGTCCATAATTGCCAGGATATTTGATGTCCCCAACTGGGCAGTTTGGAGGTCTTTTTTTTATAAGGGATATCCATGGCAAATAGGATCTGCCACATCCCCTTGGTTCTGTACATACTTCCATTACCTTCTACATCATGCAAAGGTTGATCCATACCATCTAAGCCAGCACTCAGTAATTTTATCAGCAATTTTGCTCTAAGCAGTTAAAGAAGCTTCTAGCTTCTTCATATGCTTGGAGCAAATTCATGTAATATAATATTCATATAATAAAATGAATAACTTTGCACTTAGTAAACATGAAACTGAAAAACAGCTCATTAACATTTGCATACAGAATCAGTATCAGATATCACCAGATATTCAAGATTTTGCATATGAAGGTAGAATGAAGAATGTGGTCTTCAAGGTTTGATAAAAAGGAGAAGAGGAGATGATATTTCTTTGTGCCATTGCATATATTCCTCTGTCTGGATGTTCCCTCCTCCAGCCATCCCTGATGTTGTTAATATACAAGTTAGAGTTGTTCAAGCATAGAAACCTGTGGTACCACCCTATTGGTCATCCTCATTTTCTTCAACTCCATACATCATTTGCTGATACCTGTCAGTCAGTCAGTCACTCTCCACATCCATTATCTTGTTTGTTATTCATGGAATCTAAATGCCTAGTTGACGAGTTTAAAAGGCATATACGCAAGAAGTATATCCTGTCTTATACTTCGAATAAATCAGTTTTCTGATGATCATTACATAACCCAACTGTCTCTCAACCCATGTACCCTCTGCTGAAAACTGCCATCATGATTTCTACACTTAATTCCAAGTCTGTAAGAAGAATGAGTAATTACTGGCCAACATCTGTTTACTATAGGGCTTGAATCTAGCAAACCATTTTCTTTTCTTCTTCTTTCATTCTATCTCGATTTCTGTTCTTTGGAACTCTTTCCTGCTGTTCAAGAAAACACGTTAATAGATTGCTGATTTTCCCCTTAACCTCTTGCCCACATAAGACATAATTATCTATAAGCTTGCTTGCTTTTAGATAGCAGGTTGATAAGAAAAAACCCTATAGAACCTCTCCCTTTCAAAGCACAACTAAAAAGCTTATTTCCACAGTTCATCTGTTGTGTAGAGTCTGGCTTGTAGAACCTTTACTGCTTTCCCCATGAAAGGAGGGGGGGGGGGGAGTTTGGTCCTTATGAGATGTTTGCCATGTTGCAGAAGAATATCAGTTTTGCTACCTTGGCAGAATCATATCAGCCTGGTATTAAGTTCTGTATAAAACTTGTCTTTGAATAATGAATATAGAAAGAGCAGATTTCATTATTTTTTATGCTTTAATCATGCATATAATTAGCTCACTGAAAAAGTAGCTAAAAAGCATGTATCAAGAGGTGGGTAGAAGGGAGTTCTCTAAACTCTATAATTTTAAATATATGTATTGCATTACATTGCATTGTACAGCTTTGAATTACACATAAAGTAGGATTACTTTAGATTAATTAAATCTAGGAAGTGGTTTGTAAACAGTATAGTATGTATATTAGGATCAGAGTCTGTAAAATTTTATTTCTGTAGATAGAAAACATAAAAAATTGATGCATTTAATTCCAAAGAATGGAATTTGAGTTGGAAGTTCTGACTGTGTGTTATAATTGTCATATGAAGTTATGCTGGACCATGTGAGGTGTGAAGAAGGTAACATTAGGTTTATTTGTAAGCACTGCTTAGAAGTAGTCAGATTAAAGCAAATTCTACAGATAGTACATAAGTCTTGAATGATGCCATGTACAAGTGCATCTGGGGTAAGTCACTGAAGGTTATTTAGATATCATATTAGCTGATGGCATATCACTTAAATGTGGTGGACATTTTTCAGTGTCCAAGTTGAGGATAAAGGGTTCTGGGATAAAAATGACAAATCAGGTATAGATAATTTTAGGTGAAAATAGCAGCATTTTATTGGATGAATCTGATGTAGAGAGAGATTTTAAAATCAGAATCCATTGCTTGACTGCATGTTAGAATGTAACACATAATCTAGCAGTGCTGGATTTAGGATATATGGTGAACAGAGGTTGGGAATATTTTATATAAGATCAGTTATATAAGGTAGATAGATCATGTTTGCCTGGAGATAGTATAAATGATCTGAATAAAGCTGTTTACAAAGAAATGACAAAATTCTGAGGTGTATGCTAATGGAAATGAATTTGAAAGGTTAGTTAATTAACAGCATATTTACATGCTGCAGTATACCAGCAGTCAGTCAATATTAATACACTAATCCATTCAAGAGTTGGTTAATTGTAGATTTTAGTTATTTGAACATCAATGAGCGATCACTATATATGTGAAGTTGCTAATATTTCACTGGATGTCAAATCGGCATCTTTGGAGCACTGAACACAGAACATTCAACAGATAGTTGTGTGACCTGCACAGACCGCACCATACTTTCTGAGGTAGAGAAGCCTCATAACCAGTGTTGATTGTAAAGACAGTCTCTCTGACTTTTGATGATCTTCTATTTAATTCTGTGTATTCAGAGTCTAGTCTGCCATTCCTGACTTGTAAAGAACTTCAGCTATCTTTTCAGATGCATCCTGGATGTAAAGGATGGAAAATAGTTTATTGTTATCATGTGAGTCAGGTGGGAGAGGGATTAGGGATATGCAGATTTTGCTTGTTTTTACAGGGTTTGTAGCCATTGACTAAGAAAAAGGTGTGGCAAAATTAACTGAGTTCTGTGACAGGGAGTGGTTAGCTTGTCCGCTCTCCAGCCAAGTGGCTGCGGGTTCAAATCCCGCTGTGGGCATGGACGTTTGTGATTGTCCTACAAACTTTGTGTGGAAAGGGGATCTGTGACCCTACCACTATTCTAGCAGAAGACTGTACTAACCTAACTGTACCTCACATGGTTTTGACATTGCCAAAACCATGTGAGGTACGGCAGTGACCATACGGCATCTACAGACGTCAAATGTGAAAATTTTTTGTGACAGGGTCTCTGTCATTAGAACGAATAGCTCTTGCTCTCTGTATTTTGAAGATCCCTTACTGTTAGGATGAGTGATGGTGTTATTGCTTATGTAAGTACCTTCATTACGTATAAGTTTCCTAATGAACACACAAATAAAAAATAAAAAAAATAGCAAATCATTTGGAAGATGTGTGATGAGCGTGCCTTGGGATGGAAGGCAGTTGACATTGATGTAAAGTGACTGTACATTTATAGTTCATGTTTTCTTGCATGTTTGCAGAGTATGTAGCATTTTACCATTGGATCTTGCACAATGTGGAATTAAAAATTGATCCAATGGCTAAATGCTAAGTTGCTACATAGATCCATATATAAACATGAACGTTCATATAAAGAAAGTGCTGAAGCCTTACTTCATAGACCTAATCTTAATTATAATTAAGGGGATACAAATCCCTTGTTGTTCAACTGCCAGTAAGCAAAACTCTAAGATCGAGAACTACGAATCTATGAGTTTCATATATACCGAAAAACTATCAGCGAATCCAAGTGTAAATGACCACTTGATAACACCAAGGCAACTCGAAGCAAAGGTGGAGCAAGATCCCTCGCTATCTTGATATTTTCTCATAATGTAAAAACACAGCTCCTAGGGGATGTAATACTGTAATTACGTTATGAGGAGAGGTCACTACCCAGACCAGTTTCAACCTTTTTTGAGGTCTCATCAGTGAGTAGGTAGACCTGGAAGATAACAAGGTTTAAGTGCAAAGAACTTACATACCTTTAGTATACGAATGCCATAAAGGTGTGTTTGTATATTATAACATAAATTGAAAACCAAACGACTATTTTCTGGCATTCTTAATTATTATTAAGGATGCCAGAAAAATAGCCATTTGGCTTTCAATTTAAGACCTAATCTTAATTGGAATGACTGTTAAACTATTCCAAAAGTTTGGGAAATTGTTATTCAGAATTGTATTAAATAAATTTATCTGTTATATTTTAATTTAATTTAATTAGTTCTATTTCAGCCCATTAGTTTTAAACAATGAACAACCAGTATATGTACAGGGATTCTAATTTAATTTAAGCATGCATGCTACTGTTTTTTTAATTCAGTTTCTATTGTTCGATAATTGTACTGAATGCCTTATGTATCTTGTGATACATAAGATGGAATATTTACATAATAAAAAAGTTATTTACTGTGACATATGTGTTATTCTCTAGTTACTTCCAAGTGTGGTTCACCAGATGCATAACTTGTGCAATATCTATGCTCATCTTATGGGGGCCGAGATGAGCAGAAGTAAGGTTTTTAAATGTGTACAATACATCCAACTCAGTTGCCACAGTTTGACTTCTCTTTTCTGCATAAATTTTTTTGCAGCAGATAATTGCAGCTTGTGTCATTCTTGCCTATTTTGCTAAATCTCTCCATGTTGGTATCCATTTCCACAAGTAACCAAATTTCATTATTAACAGAGGAAATGCCTCTGCCAGTTTTTTTCTACTGGCAATGCTTTTTTTTTAATTTTCTTTTTTTCTTGTTCTGAAACTTTCCAAACTTTTAACTCTATAAGACCTCCATTTGAGAGCCCTTCTTCCTCATGCATGTTTTTGAATAAGTTACAGCATCTTTGACCTATAAGTCTTACATCTTAGCTTAAAGCTTTTGCTGGACCTTTAACTTGTACATGAATCTGCAATAAAGGATAGGTCTTGGATTTCATGACATCAGAGAAATTGTGATGTTCATATTACTTAGAAAATCCTCTCTGTGATAGTAATTCTTTGACTTTGAAAGGGAAATTTACTAAAAGAAGAAATGATAATTAGAAGGCATTGTGGGTGAAATTTCACAAAAGCTGCCTTTGAGGATATGATAAGAGAATTAAGAATACGTCTGTTTAATACAACTCAATACATTATTTACAGAAAATGAGACTAATGCAAAATGGATAACACAGGGCTATCTTGCATAATTTAACTAAATTTATCCTTAACTGTAAATTTTGTAATAAACCTGGAATTGATATGATGAATAATGAAGTTATTAAAGAAATCTGTTGTAGGGGAAAAAAAAAAAAAAAAAAAAAAAAAAAAAAAACTTCAGAGAGAGAACAGCAATTTGTTTGTAAGTGTGATATAAACAATAACTATCATTATTTAAATTGTTAAAGATTGTAAAGTAAAATTGGAATTACAGCTAGGAATGCCAAGATTAATCTTGACATTCTTAGTTAGCTGCAGCTCACTTTTGGGATGATTTGAATGACACAACAATCATTTTGGTTAACTTCTGTGAATTCATGTATAACATTTTTATTATCGAGTACTTTTTAGTTATAATCTATGTCAAAAGTTTTAAGAATTGTGTGAAAAAAGTCCATTTAAAAAATTAGCTACTGCTAAGTATATACCATCACCATCTCTCTCTCACACACACACGAATTAGTGTAGAGTTAATGGACTTGACTAATTTATTTTTAAGAACTTTGTGTTCCTCACAAATCTTAGTAATTAAAGTTAGAGAAGAATGTGAGAAAGGGTGGATCATATGTATTATATTGGACAAAAAGAAAAGCTTATTAGCACAACTCATTTTTTTTTATTCACTTCAGGTGAAATTTATTACCAAAATCTGGCATCCTAATATAAGTTCTGTAACAGGAGCTATTTGTTTGGATATTTTGAAAGATCAGTGGTAAGTCTTGTTTCATTTCCTGTATTATTTTGTTCTTTTTGTAAGTAATAAATTTTCAGGTATAATTGTACAGTTAAAGTGATATACAAAGAATATGAAGAAACCATTTTTGGAATTATTTGTTGTATAGAATATTCATAATGTTGTACACCATAATTTCTGATGGTTCTTATATAATTTTTATTTATTTATTTTTAATGTAAATTCTGATCACACAAGATTATAAACTCTATTATGTTAGTACTGCAGATTGGTTAAGAGTTACATAAATTGGAAGCCCTGATCAAAAGATCAGACCTGAAACTTTTATAAGCCGCTTCAGATTTTCAATATAGTCTGGTGGTGATGGTCTCTCTCTCCAGGTAATGAAATTCATATACTACCAAAAGACATTCACAAACATCCATTTCTGTGGTAGGATTTCAATCCACAGCCTGGTTGTAGAGTGGACGTTCTGTCCACTTTGCCATCCAGGTCAATAAATTTTTAATATCACTTGCCTTTTTTTAATTCAGTCAAATATTATATTAAAAATTTGGAACTAGAAGATCAAAAGTTGATTCTAGGATTCATTTATGTGTGTGGCTCAAAAAAATTATTGCATTTTCTTCATAATGTTGGTATAGATAAGTAATAACATATCACATTTACCTAAATTGTAAAAATAAGTACTTATTATTAACTCTGTTTCACTAGTTTCAATTTTTTTCCATAAAAATATTGGTATACTTTTTTTTTAAAAAAAGTGCACATTTCATCATTCCAGTATATTGAAATGTATATTAATTTTAATATAAAAGTATATTAATTTTAAATTAAATTAATTTTTTCATTATTAAAATTTAAATTTTTTAATTTAAGCTGATACTAAGGTATTAAATTTTTAACCAAATATTATCATTATAGCACTAGGGAGTCCAAGCAGCGCTTATTCCTAAATATCTGGCATCTCTCTCTCTCTCTTTATGAATATATTAACTGAAAATACATTCACATCTAACAGTAGCTCATATCCTTCATATATTCCCTACATGCTGTGAGAAGAACTTGCATCTTTCTTGTTTATTGATCATATTCCAGGAATGACGAGTTGTACTGCCTTGACTTCACTTCATACTGACCACACTGTTAGTCAGCTGCCAGGAATGATCCTCAATCTCCTGCATTGATGATCAAGAGAAATAATCTACCATACCAGAATCCGAGCACTGCATTCCTCCTGTAATTTTTCAACAAAAAGACATCAGAAAATTACTAAATAACTTGGATACTGAAAAGTCTCCTGGTCTCAATGGCATCTCTCCATTTGTTCTGAAATATTGTACTCCAGAGGTAACACAGTTCTGTATTATCTATACAACCTATTATACATAGTTGGTATTTATCCCATCATGTGGAAGCAATCACATATCTAGTCTATTAAAAATAGGGAGATAGAAGCCTACCATCAAACTACTGACCAATTGCCATCACCTCAGCCCTTTCCAAAATGGAGATCATCAGTAACAACTTCTCCACTACCTAGAGGCCCATCAATTAATCAGTGACACAGTATGGATTCTGCCATTCAAGATCCACAACTGACAAGACCCTTAGCTTACATCACCCACCACTCCACCACAACATTGAGCTGCGAGCTTCCTCTCTGGTCATTCACTGCATGTCATGGTTGATGGTTCCTTCTTTTCGAGCTTTGACACTAATGTAGGAGTTATCTGGGCTCAGTCCTATCACCTACCCTCTTTCTCATGTGCATAAATGACTTACTCTCATCACTACTAATCCTATCCACAGCTTTGCAGATGATAGTACTTTCCATTCATCCTACCCATTTGACAAACCACGTAGTGCACAGAGATTCCAAGCATCAAGATCATCTCTACAACACTAGTTGTAGAGAGTACCTTAAACATTAATCTATGTACTATCCTTCAATGGGATGAGGACAATATCTTGTTCAAAATGCAGTTTTGCTTCTTGCAAAAGAAATCCCCGCTCACATTCCTTTAATTTCAATAATACACAAATCGCCAGACAAGATCAGATCTCTCTCTCTCTCTGCTTGGACTAGCATTCACCTCAAGCCTCTCCTGGCATAAACACACATCATTAGTTTCCTCAGCACCCCTCCCCCCAAAAGCTAGACATTCTCTTTTGCAAGATGATGTTTTTTTACACCCAACCAATGCTTAATAGTATCTTCTTCTTTTTCTACGTGTTATTCCCACTTCCTATGCAGGGTCCGCGTGTTACTTAGATGCGACTTCTTGTTGGTACTACCCCCAACCGACCCGTCGCCTGGTCTGCCGCTGGGGGGGGGGGGGAGATTTTTTTTTTTTGACTGTAGAGGCGTGTGTTCACGAGGCCGGTTTGCCTGCTTGCGGGAAGAAAAACGCCAGATAAACTGGCAGAAAAAACCCTACTGACCGTGCCCAAGACTGGCTAACTTGGCTATGCCTGAGGAAGATCCTCAAATTCCTCACGTCTACAATGGGAATCGAACCTGGGACACTCCTTCCCCAGGCATATGGTTGCGAAGCGCAAAGCCACTAGGCTAACCGCGCGGTTCAATGCTTAATAGTATACAAGTCTTAAATCTTGTATACTATACAAGTATACTATAATCTTGTATAGTATACAAGTCTTAAATCTGCTGATGCTTAGCATACTACACACATTTCAGCTGGAGCACTTAAAACTTCTTTAAAATTTCTTGATGCTGTCCAGAGGAGAGCAATTCAGCTCGTAGATGATTCTTGTCTTACTGATGCACTTCAATCTCTATCTCACAGATGCAGTGTTTCAGCTTTGTTTCTATTCTAAATGTACTTCAATAGTCATTGTTCCACTGAACTGGCTGCCATCGTTTTTCCTTCCTGTTGCACCTGTTTATACAAGAGCAGCAGCAGCTGTCCAGCATCCCTTTACTGTGCAACTGCAAACACACTGGACTTGCTTTTTTTTTTTTTCCCTCTTTTATTCCATTTATCTCTATCCTCTGGAACAGCCTATGACGAGAAGTGTTTCCAAACAACTATAACCTGCAACTCTTCAAAAGAAATGTCCATAAACTTCTGAGTCTTCACCTGCACCCTAGACACAACTCTGTGTTTATAGGTTCTTTGACATCTTGTGTATGGAATCATATCTCCTAAAACTAGTAAAGTCACCCACTATTTGGATAACTTTACTAGTTTTGTCATTTTTATAATGTGAGGGTCATTGACATCTTTCAAATTGGGTGCTCATAAATTGGTTCAGATTTTCATCATAGAAAACTGTTTGTGTGCATTTTTGTCACAAATGTGCTGTTCATCTTGACCTAGAACTAAGAGAATTGCAAGAAACTGGCTTCTCATGACATATTCAACAGAAAAACTAAATTTTTACTTCTTATATGTCAGTTTTGGGATTAAGTGATGAAGAAAGATGAACATCTTTCACACTGTTTTCTTCTTCTAGGATTTATGGGACCAAAATAATATCTGTGCCAGACTATCCCAACAGTCAATTATTTTTTTTTTATCTGTGGTGGAAAAATTTGTACAATGCCTCTCAGACTGTCTTATGCCCCTTTGGTTTGTGAATGAAAGCATTATTACAAGCTCTAGATATCAGGGCAACCAATACTGCATGGATGCCACTAAATGCATTATCACCATGCCACAACTGCATTCCATTCTCAGCAGTTTCTTCTTGTGCAGATTAGTGAAACATTCTGTCTTTTCCTCCCTCTTCTAGCAGCTCTTTCAAACATACAGAGTGGAATACTCTGATTTTGTACCTATCTACAGACTATTCAAAATCATTGTCTGAAGTCAGGTTTGCAGTGTTTGTCCGGCCATCATAATATATAATCATATCCCAAAAAATGTACCAACTATACTGTTGAGATGCATACAATAGAGTTTGCATTAAATTGTATAAAATTGAAAAGCTACCAAAGGTGTATTATTTATACTGTTTAAAAAAAGCTCTTTTTAGGCACTTATTTGGTCGACCAACAACATCCACTATTCTCCCAGACCCAACATTTGTTCTTTCAGATAAGTAGGCTCCATTATTTCTCGATACTATCATGTTGGTATCGAGAAATGAGGCTACCGATGCTGCAACAAGGTCAGTATCATTCCTTAAGTTGCCATTATCTTCCTGTTCCTTACATATATCCCAGTAGTAAACATCATGGAATAGAGAAAAGAACTACATATTCTACCAGATTCAGCCTGAAATTAAATTCTAACAGTGTCTAATTGTTGTTGTTGTTATTTGGATTTACAGCCAAAAGAAGTAAGGCTATGAGGCTAGCATATTTTGTTTGTGTGTGTGTGCATGCGTGCACACGCTGCTAAACGGACTGGCTTGCCTGTTTTGCAGGTGAAACACCTATGTTCTGGGGGGGGGGGAGGTAGAACCTGCCACCTCCATATGAAACCAGTTAACTCACCTTCATTTGAAAAACCCATATAAAGGTTCTTCACATCTTAGATGGGATTTGAATTATTGATGCCAAGAAATTCTATTCTTGGTTTAATCCTTTATCCAAGTGTAAGCTAACAAAGTTTTGTGTGTGAAGTATCTTCACGACTGGACTACATATATATATATAGAGGCTAATGACTTTACCTCAATTGCCTTAGCATCCTATAATGTAAAGCACACATCCTTTAGGGTGTGAAAAAAACTTTCAACATAGGATTTGAAGTTATGTCTTTCCAACCAGAGAGCTTCGTCGAAACCGTCTGTGCTAAAAATGCTCCTCTGACAATCTAACCTGTGCAGACTTCAGAAAGAGGAAACTTTTCTTGCTTGGCTGTACATAAGCCATGGTCATCTTACACATTCTTTCCTATTGAGGGATGATGACATGCTTGTGTGTGTGTGTGTGTGTGTGTGTGTGTGTGTGTGTGTGTGTGTGTGTGTACTGTAGTTCTTCATTAACTATCATACATGTTTTAATCAAGTGGCTCATTTTGTCAATGTGCACAGTCATTATTTTATCACTTTTAATAATCTTAGTGGACCCTATATGCTCATTCAGATTTCTTCAGTATATAGTGTTATTTAATTTCTACAAATAGTTTTATATAGTTATATATACATTTATACTTTAAAAGATAAATTGTTTTTTATTTATTAATTTTACATTATTCAAAATGTTGACTTATAATTTATTTTAATCCTTTAAAATTTATTGGCATCCACACTATAGCTGAAGTTGATAATTAGCCAAAATAAATAAATAAAATCAGACCAATCTAAATTCAAAATTTAAACCATTACCTTACAAAGTGTGTTCAAGATTAGATGATGTTTGTGAAAGAAAACCAGAGTACCTGAAAGAAATCAATTCAACATGTAAAGATCAGGTAACATGCTGAGAATGACAAACGAATATATATTCACCTTTGTTACTCAACCAGTATGTGCGACGTGATTTCCCACACCATATAGATTAGCCATAAATTCATACTTATGGCTTTTTATTCCCTCTCCTTTATTCTTTTGCATCTTTTTTTATTTTATTTTGTTTTTATATGCATATTCATACCCAAACATGGAACAGTATTGAAATGGCCAGCCAACTGCCTTACTTAGATAGTTATTATACATCAGAACCCGCCTGGGAAAACATTTCCATGTATTTTCACCCCTAATCTTATATACTATCTTATATACCCTCTTAAATAGAGCCTTGTTCAATGAGGTATAACAAAACAAACCCCTGCTGTTCATTTTGTATAGACCCTGAGCTAATCTCTCATATGTCTCTTATTAGCTAAATTCAGATTAAAACCAGCCAGTCTCATGTCTGGGGATGATCTGAAAGTAATGTCTCCATTGTGATATCTCTCCACCTACAAGAGATATGTCAGCAGAGGGGGAAAAAAAAATCCCTAATGAAAATTAAACAAATCAGGCTCCTACTATTCATCTTATATATGCTCTGAAGTAACTTATCTTCATTGAATCTTTTGTCTGTCTGCTATTAGCTAAATTCAGGAAGTTATATAACCATCCAGTTCTCATAAATACGAGGGGTAAAACATTTTACTGCTGGGTTACAAAGTATATTATGCTAGACTCTTGTTTAAATCCTTTACTCAAGTTTAACAAACAAAGTAACAAAGTTTGCATATTAAGTATCTTCACAACTAGTCTACTTGAATATTAATTTAGCATATGATGATACACAGTGGCAATGAAGCCCATAGAAGCAGGTATGACACTATCTTATGAAACTAATATAATGCTGTTGGTTGTAATGTAATTTTCTCTGTGCAAAATATTGTATATTCTCGTGCTGATTTGCCTGTGTGCAGGATTAAAATCCCAAGTTTCTAGGATAAAAAACTCTGCTGCCAATGTATGAGATTGGCCAATTGGTCTATCTTAGACCATAATGGAAGTGTTATTGCTGATCCCAAAGCTATTGCAGACACTTAAAGAGAAAATTTTGCCAGAATCTCAGCAACAGCCTGAATTTCTAATACTGAAAGAGCAGCAAGAGAAACAAAGGCAAATTTTTTTACCAATGTTCTTGAACCATGCAATCAGCCATTTGTTAAGGAGGAACTAAAAAAAAAAAAAACTTATACAGTCTCACCCTAGTGCAGTAGGGCCTGATGATATCCATTATAAAATGATAAAACATCTACCATCATCTTCTGTGGATCTCCTCTTAATATACAACAGAATACAGTGGTAAAGTGGTTAGCCTTGGTTAACTACGGTATTCCGTTCCAGGATTACCGTCGTTATCCAAGGTGCAATTCCCCATAAGATTTAATTGAAAATCGATTAATTTTTTCCGGCTCCTCCCCACAATCATAGTACATTTTGAAAATGCAGATAAAACTCATTTAAAATGTCATTAAAATATGGTAAATATCATTTATTTATTATACAGTTGGGGTGTATATGTATTTGCTACAAAAAAATTAACATTAATAAAATGAATTGTTCATGAAAACAGTTTTTAATTATCAATCTTCACCAGAAGGACAATTGGGCTCACTTCGGAGTTTTTTGACAAATGGACCTGTAAAAAACATATCTACGGTTGTTTGCTTCTGTCTCTTTTTTAAAATATTTCTGAAAAACTGCATAGACTTTTCATTAAATAGATCTGCAGTTCTGATAACCTCAGATTTGTTTGGATTCCATTTCATAGCAACATTTTGAACTTCCTCCCACTTTGCCAAAACATTTTTGATTTCAGCAGTCGTAATTTGTTCTTTCTCTCCATCCTTATCTTCAGATGAAATTTCCATTTCCTTTTCTTCACATTGCTGCTTGATAAGTTCTTTTAGCTCGTCACTAGACAGTTCTCGGTCATGCATCTCCAATAATTCTTCAACATCTTCTTCCTCTACTCCCAAAAGATCATGAGCAGTTGCCACAATATCCTTTACCAATTTGTGTCTTTCATCTGAAGTTTCTTCATTACCAAAGGGAGGACACAGTTTCCTCCATGCTGCTTTGAGACATTTCATTGTTACTTCTTGCCAAGCCTTTACAATTAGCCTAATTGCTATGACAATGTTGAATTCTTCCTTCCAAAATTTTCTTAGGGCTATGTTGGCAGCCTCATACATTTCAAAGCACTTGGTAAAAAGTGCCCTTGTGTAAAGTTTTTTTAAAATTTGCAATTATCAGCTGATCCATAGGTTGAATCAGAGATGTAGTCTTGGGAGGAAGAAAAATCATCTTGATAAAATCTAATTCCTCTGGTAGCTCTTCTTGTATGCCCGTTGGATGGCCAAGTGCGTTATCCAAGGTTAAAATGGCTTTTAGAGGCAGATTGTTTTGCTCAAGATAGGGTTTGACATTTGGTCCAAACACTTTGCGAATCCAGTCTCTAAATTCTATTCTTGTGACCCAGGCTTTGCTGTTAGACTTCCACAAAACACCGAGATTGGATTTAGAGACATTGAACTTTTTGAATGCTCAGGGATTCTCTGAGTAGTAGATTAACATTGGTTTTACCTTGCAGTCTCCACTTGCATTTGCTGCTAAAAGCAATGTTAGCCTACCATTCATTGGTTTATGCCCAGGAAGTGTTTTTTCTTCTTTTGTGATAAATGTCTTGTTGAGCATTTTCTTCCAAAATAACCCAATCTCATCACAATTGAAGACTTGTTGAGGTAGGTATTCTCCTTCTTCTATAATTCTTGTAAAGCTATTGACAAATTTATCTGCTGCTGCTTTGTCAGCACTAACTGCGTCTCCATGTCTGACCACACTATGAATTCCTGTTCTTTTTTTAAAGTTGTCAAACCGACCTCTGCTACCTTTGAAATCATCATCATCTACCTCAGAACTTGATCCTGAAGTCTTCTTTTTCAAATCTTGATAAATCTGTTTAGCTTTCTGACAGATTGCATTTTGAGATGTTGTATCGCCTGCCATTTCTCATTCTTTGATCCAAATTAGTAATAGATTTTCCATTTGCTCAAAAAGAAGCCCTCTGACATTCAACCTTCAAGTTCCCTTAGCAACCTCAGCTACCATAAGTTCTTCTTTCTTAGCCAAAATGGTTGATATTGTAGAATGACTGGTTTCATATATTCAAGCTAGCTGCATAACTTTCACACCTTCATGATGTTTTGCTATTATTTCTTTCTTCTGTTCAATAAAGAAAATTTTTCTGTTTTTTTTTTACCTCACTAGCTTTCCTTTTGGGACCCATTTTGTCACACGGTAAAAAAAATTCACTCTATAAAAAAAAGATATGCAAAATATGGTATTATTACAAATTGTACAACACTAAGACAAGGGATACAAAGAACATATCGTCACCTGAAAAAAAAAGTAAAAGTTCAAAAAAAAAACTTTTTGAAATAAAAGTTAACATAAGTGTAAAGAGCTAATAAGCTTCATTTCGGCAATGAAAACATTACTTAAATTAAGGGGATATTAAATCCCACATAGTTTTAAAACCGAATAAGAAACTCAAAGATTGGAATCAGAGAGTTTCTTGCCGAATATAGTAAACTATAAAGTATCGGCGACACTAGCGTTAGCAAATGCAAGTGATCCTAGTACGTAGTACAATACCGGACGACTCGTTGCAAAGGTGGGGGAAGTTCAGATCGCTATTCTTAGGTATTTTCCATAATGTAAAAACACATTTCCTAGGAAATATATGCTGTTATTACATTATGGAGAGAGGTCACTACCCAGACCGGTTTCAGCCTTTTTTGAGGCTTCATCAGTGAGTAGCTAGACCTAATGCCAAAGTGTATAGCGAAAAGAACTTATATACTCTGCGAACGAGTTATCCAAACAGGTGCAACCATTAAGTTACTTAAGCTTCATTTCGGCAATGAAAACATTACTTAAATTAAGGGGATATTAAATCCCACATAGTTTTAAAACCGAATAAGAAACTCAAAGATTGGAATCAGAGAGTTTCTTGCTGAATATAGTAAACTATAAAGTATCGGCGACACTAGCGTTAACAAATGCAAGTGATCCTAGTACGTAGTACAATACCGGACGACTCGTTGCAAAGGTGGGGTTGAGTTTCTTATTCGGTTTTAAAACTATGTGGGATTTAATATCCCCTTAATTTATCCCCTTTAATCCCCTTAATATCCCCCTAAGGTACTAGAGAAAATGGTTAATGCTAGACTATTTTGGTATTTAGAAAGCAACAATCTTCTCTCCAGTACACAATGTGGGTTCTGTAGACATCGTTCAACTTTAAACCATTTGTTTAGAAATTTGTATGAGAGATGCATTTCTGAAGCAAGAACATCTTGTTTGAGTTTTCTTTGACATGGAAATAGCTTATGATGTGGCATCTTAAAAGACCCCTATAACCTGGGTTTCAAAGGATACCTTTCTGTATTTATTAAAACTTTCCATCTAGGCAAACTCTCCAAGTCAGGGTTGGAAATATACTATCTCGACCATATCAACAAAAACAGGGTGTTTCTCAAGGCTCTGTCTTAAGTGTGACACTTAAAGTTAACTCAATCACTGAACAGCTTCCTCCCACTGTAGACGATGTTCTATATGTTGATGACCTCACAATTTACTGTCACTCTCATAACATGAGGGTAATTGAAAGACAACTTCAGCAAGCAATTGATCATGTTTCTCTGTGGGCTCTTAGTAATGTGTTTAGGTTTTCAACAGAAAAAAGTATCTGGGTACACTTCTTTCAACAACGCTCTTGTACACCCAGATCCTGATTTAAGAATGGAACGAACTGTTATTCCAGCAGCTACAGAAGCCAAGTTCTTGGGACTCATCTTTGACAGAACACTTACATTTCTTGCACACATTCATCAAGAGAAAAGTGCAAGAGGGAGTTGAACCTCCTTCGCACTCCATCCTCTACTGAGTGGGGTGCTGATCGATCTTCATTGCTCTGTCTTTATTGTACACTTATATGTACAAAGCTGGATTATGGGTCTCAAGTCTATGGTTCTGCAAGACAGAGTAACCTGCAATGGTTGGATTCCATCCATCATCAAGGTGTACCTTGATGATGGACGGAATACCAGGATGATGGATGAAATACCAGGATAGCTACTGGTGCCTTTCACACATCACCCACTCAAAGTCTTTATATTGAAGCAAATGAACCGCTTCTATCACTTTAATGGAAATAGTTGTCTCTTAATTATGCCCTAAAGATAAAGTCTCTCCCAGATCATCCTACATGGACTCGTCTCTTTTGTCTGCATTGGGATACATAACAGCAAACATAACAGTAGGTTTGCACTCTATCCTGCAACCTCTCACTTTGTCAGCTACAGAAGTCTTATACTCCATCATCTGTCTACCTGCAATTGTTCAATGCACACAGAGCAGCACACTGATTTCTTTCCCATCTATACTGATGGTTCAAGAACTGATACCTCTGTTGGCTGTGCTGCTATGTTTCCTGACATTATCTCCAACCAGATTCCACCTGATTGCAGCAATTATACAGCAGAGTTACATGCCATTCAGCTTGCACTTGTGCATATAAAAAACTGCTACTAAAAATGTATAATTTGTACTCATTGTGTATATATATATATATATATATATATTTATATATACATACAATGTATATATACTATAGTTCTTTACAGGCTATATTCTCTCCTAATGTATAATCCACGTCCAGTGCGTTATGAGGTGTTACATCTGTTATACAAAATGAAAATCCTTAATTTTTTAATGTTCAGTGGTGCTGGATTCCCAGCCACATTGGAATTAAAGAAAATGAGGCTGCAGATGCAGCTGCTCAATCAGTTCATACTTTCTCCGCATACTACTTGACAGTACCATATACAGACTACAGACAGTTTATAAGATCAAAGCTAATTGCTCAGTTGCAGTTATCATTCCAGGAAGCATTGACAAACAAATTATATCACATTAAGCCTGAAATTAAGCATTGGTATTCTAGTCAATTTATAAAGAGAAGAGAGAAATTTGTTCTTACTAGGCTCTGCATAAGTCATAGTCATCTTACACACTGTTATTTACTGTAGGGCTCTTCCATGTGCAAAAAAATGCAATACATGTCTCACTATTTGTCATATTTTGGTGGAGTGCCAGCACTTTACACAAGAGAGGAATGAAATTTTTACCCATCTAGCCAAGCTCAGGCAGATGACGTTTTTAATTTTTTACAAAGAATTATTATTATTAATTATTATTATTACATTACACCTCCAGGAGTTTAAAGACTCATCAAGGGAGGGCACCTACTCTGCAACTCTCTGTCTCTACCAACTACAACAAACTGCAACTACACCAACGCTATATACTGCCCATCACCACCACTAGTATTTTCACAGACAATCACATTAATTTGTACAAACACATTTGACTGCTTAACTTAACTTTTGTACATATATATTATTTATTAGTTTATTTTTTGACTAATTATGTATTGCTATAGCCTTTGATCTCATATATTTGTGTAACCTTGTAATTTTGTGTACATGTAGATACCACATTGCTAAACTTAATTTTTATGCATGCATATTGTATAATAATTGCTTTTTGCCTATTTATGTACTGCTGTAATAATATCTGTTGTAATTTTATCTGTATGTAGATGCTGCATTCCTTGGCTTGGTTTTGTACATGTATTTTGTTTATTAACTTGTATTGTGGACTATTTATGTACTACTGTAACTTTTGACCTTGTATATTGCTGTGCCCTCTGCAATAATCCTGTTTATATATAGATGCTGCATTGTGTATCTTAATTTTTATACATGCATATTGTTTTCAATTTTCAAGAAATTAACATAAACTAGGTTGTATATTGGCTCAAGGATTTTAATAATTGATACTAAGTAAAAAACACCAACAAGTTTCACCAACTTAGCTGTCTGGCTTCGTCAGGGTGTATAAAAGAGATACAAAACAATTTAAACTGTTCATGAAGGAATGAACCAAATACAATTGTATTTTTTTACGAATACAGAAGAACGCATACACCAAACGCATGGAGTGTGTATGATATCAACTGTTGTTATGCAGAAACGTTCTGTAATTAGCAGTGAAATTTAACTCTGGCATGCTTAATGATCTTATGAGAGTCTTCCAAATATCAGCTAGAATTAAACATTGATTTCTGTTGAGGTTGCATTTAGAACAGTTACTGCTATAGCTTCTTTTATGTTTCAGGAGCAGAAATCTTCTTCTAAATAGGGCATGGAGCTTTTGTCCCATTCAATGATATGGTTTGTCCTCAAGAAATGAAGGGCTAACCCAGAGTTATCTTCTCTGTTGTTGTTGTTTACATCTCCGACATGTTCTCTTTTTCTTATTTCCAAACTTCTTGAAGTCTGACCAATGTAATTTAATCCACATGAACAGGGGATGTTATAGATACTGGCGTATTTGAAGAAGGCATAACTGTCTTTCGGAGATCTTAAAAAGTGGCAGATAGTCTTTAAAGGTTTAAAAGTCACTTGTATTTCATGTGGCTTGAGGAGTGTAGCAGTCTTTTTAGAAACTGTCCCTGAATGTGACGAAAGCTCCATACCCTATTTAGAAGAAGATTTTCACTCCTGAAACATAAAAGAAGCTATAGCAGTCATCTGTTCTAAATGCTACCTCAATAGAAATCAAGGTTTAATTCTTGCTGATATTTGGAAGACCCTCGTAATATCATTAAGCATGCCAGAGTTAAATTTCGCTGCTAATTACAGAAAATTCCTGCATAACAACAGTTCATATCATACACGCTCCATGCATTTGATGTATGCGTTCTTCTGTATTTGTGAAAAAATACAATTGTATTCTGTTCATCCCTTTACGAACAGTTTTGTATCTATTTTATACACCCTGACTAAGCCAGACAGCTAAGTTGGCAAAACTTGGTGTTTTTTTTACTTAATATCAATTATTAAAATTCTTCAGCCAATATACAACCCAGTTTATGTTAATTTCTTGCATTCATTAGATGGTCAAAAATAACATAGAGTTTTTTCAATTTTTAACTATTTAGGTATAGCTATAAACTATAAACTATAAACCAAACCAAACACTTACAGTATATTTGGCATATCCTTGAAGGATATCATCCACACTGCATTTTGGGGGAGGGGGTAAGAAAACACAGTCATTCTGAAGATCCAGAATGGCAGTAAGTCACTCTAGGCCTCCAATAAGCAAGATGTTGATGTGTCGCTAGGTAATAAATGACATCTACCACCTAGAGGAGTAGGTTCATTGCAGATAGCTTCAGCATTTAGTCTCTCTCCAGAATAGTAGAAATTGAGGAACAAGGAATGAGAAGAAGATTTTATTTAGTAGAAGGATATAGAATATAGAGGCTAATAACTATACTTCATTTACCGTAGTATCCCTTAATGGAAAGCACTTCCTTTTGGACATGCCTATGTGCTAAGCATTAAAGGTAGGTAACTACCCAGACATATTTTCTATATATATGATTAGATAGAAGTCTATCACTTTATTATTAAAATACTCTGAATTAACGATAGATGTTTCTGATTCAGAAAGCTTTTTTTTTCATTTTGTTATTAAGTGAATTATACTTGCTTGCCAACAAATTATATTTGTTGGCAAGCAGGTATTAATTCAACCTTTGTATCTTTTTGGGTCAGGCTCCAACTCATAAGACTTTAGTAAAGGTCAAAACTGGTCTAGTTAGTGACCCTTTCTTAATGCTTATTAGGCATGTCTGAAAGGAAGTAGCCTATTCTTGAAGATAGGCTACTGGTGTATACAGTAGCCTATCTTCAAGTTGGCATGCAAATCTTGTCTATGCACATTTGGGTAAAAGAATTAAACAAGAATATAATTTCTTGCAAGTATAATTTACATGATATTTATCTTCTATATTACCAAAGTTCTTCCACAAATTTTTGTTTTGCTGCTTTTACATAGTTTTTATACGTTATTCTCTGTATGTCCTTAGGACACTTGCTACTTACTTTCCAGGAATTTTTTTTTATAATTTCTTCTTTTTTGAATGACTGTCTCCAAATTCTGTGGCCTGAAGTTTTGATTTTTCTCTTTTCAGATAAATTCAGCACATGATCCTTGACTGATTGAGCCTGCATTTTATTTAGATTTTGCCACTGAGTCCTTGAGGTTCAGTTTGTTTTCAGATTAATTTTTTTTTCTCCAATAATATTTGTAGACTGAAGTCTACAGTTTGTCTCTGAATGTGTTCAATATCGATTGATTCTTTTTAAAAGTTTTGTGCATATTTTCTTTTCAGTGCAGGTAACTTCTGTTATACACTTTTGTTATCATCATTTTCGTATATACATGGTTTCATTTCAGTTCATAAGGACTATTGCTGTTTCCTATCCAAGATCAAGGAGGCTTCACGCATGCACCTTGTTTCCTACCCTCCATCCATTGTGCTCACTGTCCATTTTGTGTCCTTACTGCTATATTGGTGTATGCAGTATTGTATTTATCTGTAAATATAAAGATCTGAGAAAAGATGAAAAGCAAGAAATACTTTTAATAAGTTGTGGATGGTTTGACTACTATTAGTCACTGTATGTTCCACAATCTCAACATCCATGTATTAAGGCTTAAGTGCTAGGATGACATGTTGGAGGTTTAATGGAGTATTGACAGCACTAGGAAAGGATTAAAAACTAATTTTTATTGCTGCCAATATTTCATCTGTCACTTCTTCAGGGAGTACAAATAACACTTGTAGCACAAACATACACAAATAACACAATACCACGTTGGTGACTTTAAATCCTATTTAGGTGGAGAGCTTTCTATGGGCATTTGTAGGCAGCCTAGGATGTAAACTGGGACTTCTTATGTTTATTGTTTCCTAAATTTTGGGAAGTTTTATGTATCCATATTTGGTTAGATTAGGTTTATTTCTGAGCTGCTGCAGATTCCAAAAATGGTCTTTCCTTTTTAAATTTACTATGGTGGATTATGGTGGTTTTCTTCCAGATCCTATGACTTGTGTCTAATACATGGTTTTGCAAGGCCAGATTGACATTGTCAATAGTTGTGATTGAAGATGTAAGAATTAAGGGTTTCAGGTGACACACCTTGGATGTTGAAAGATATTGGCATTCTGATGAAAAAATTGCGATAAATCATGTAAGATCACTCTCGGTTAAGGCAAAGATAGGTTTCGGTTCATTGAAAGAATTATATTTTATAGTTAGCCTATTTCCTATTTTATTTTGTAGTTAGCCTATTTCTATGTTATTTTGTAGTTAGCTTATTTCTAAAACAACGAGCATTTTAAGTTTACGTTTTCTTTCTTAATCATTATAATTTCTGCATAGTCATATGATATTATAAAAACTTATAAAAATTATTATCAATATTATATGATACAAACTTATAAATACGTGCTTTATATATTATAAACTTAAAGTTTTCATTTGACTTCTGTGTGAAATTCATTCATGCATGCATTCCAAGTCTCTCGACTGAGTAATACAAGTTCTAAACATTTAAAACCACTTTAATAGAAAATATAATTCGCATATTTTCTGTTAAAGTATTAAATTTTGAATTTATCTGAGTAAACAATGAAAACATTTTTATAGTTGCGATAAATTCAGTAAATTTTGTTAAATAATGCAAATAATAACAACTTACGATGACGTCGCAACAAAACCTACTAAATAGCTGCTATTTAGTAGCATGATAGAGAGTAAAATGTAACAAGGTTGCTACGAACGTACTGGTAATAAATCTGGCAACCCTGCTGAAAGAAGTAGTGGTAATCTTGCATGGTCTGCCACTTAAGTAATTTGAGTTGCTGGTGTATAATTCATTTCCAGTAATTGTTAGTTCTTATTAATTATTACTGCTTAATTACCGCTATATATAATTGTGCTCTTTTTTAATTTGTGAACCCTTTTACAATGGCAGCTAGCACTAATAAAAAACTAAAATTATCACAGAAAGGAAGTGGAAGAAATTTCCAAGATGCCTGGACTGAACGATATGGTGTTATTGATAGAGGCGATAAAGTTCTCTGTAAATTGTGTGGTGAGCTATATCTGTGAGTAGAACTTGGAATGTAAGAAGATATTTTGAAACTAATGGTAAGCACGAATGGCTCCTAGAAAAAACTTTTGAAGAATGCAAAGAATACATATCGCAACATCTAAAACTGGCAGAATCACAATCAGGGACTTTAATTAAATTTGTTTCAGGACCTTCAAATTTAGTAGCTGCAAGTTACAGTGTTTCACATACTATTGTTGAACATGGGAAACCACTTAGTGATGGTGATTATATTAAAGAAGCTTTCGTAAAGTGTGCACCATTTTTATTTGAGGACTTTCATAATAAGGAAGCTATTGTAAAGAGCATGAAAGAGTTACCATTAAGTAGGAATACTATTAAAGACAGAGTCATATCAATGAATGCTAGTATAGAAAATCAAATACAACGAGACTTGAACTCATGTCATTGTTTTCCATTTGTCTTGACGAAACTACAGATATTATTGATTAGTATCGGCTGTTATTGCAAGGTATGTTCATGGTGATTCAAGTTGATTCTTTCCACAAGTATGATACCCTGGTGGAAAGTAAGCCCATAGGATTGTTGCGATCATCTCAGCGAAAGGAGATCATACATCTTATTAAGGCAGGTACCATGGCTGTTGACTTTTTCTGAGCAGTGTATCTTAAAGCTTGAATCGAGGTTACGTACAGGAGGAATAACATCCATGTCAGTCCTGCAATATTGCTGCATTGTTGGGAAAATCTAAAGAGTATTTAGTATGTGACTGAAGAGGAGGACACTGGCAACCCAAGATGGTAGCTTGGTAGTTAGGTTATGCTGCCCACTCAAATGCCTTGGAAATGTCAAGAGCAACTATAAAAGTTTCTCCAGTTTTTTTATTTAACCTCTAATTTTAATTAGAAGTTAAATAAAAAGTGACCCCACTTAAGTGGGAGAAGCTGCAGAAGAAGAAGAAGAAGATTTGGCAGACAAAGGATGTGACATCACCATGCTATGTGAAGCTTTCTGTGTAGCATATTGTTTTCACTCAGTCATACAGAAGATGAAATTATCTTCTGGATGGCTGACAAAAAACTGGTAATCTTCAGTTATGATAATCACTTGTAAATTTGAAACTTCTAATAAACAGTTAAGTCACTAGCAAGAGAAAAAAAATAGGTTTTTTTTTATATATGTGAATTCTACCTATCATGCATTTAATATCATAAGTAGGCTAAGGTATCATGGAACTTTACCAAACCAATTCATGTTCGCAATAAGTAGAATGATCTCACACTGAGTGAAGAAATGTGAAATTTAAAAGCATTTACAAGCTGTAAATGCTTTTACAGCTTATAATAGATTTAGTTTAATCCTTTATCCCAGTGAGAGCAAACAAAGTTTGCGCCTGAAACTATCTTCAGGACTATCTACAAGATCAAATCTACAAGCTTTTACAGCTTGTAGATTTGATCCCACTTTACAGCATTTACTAAATGCTGTAAAGTGGGATCAAATCCAATTTTAAGCATTATGCTTAAAATTGGATTTGATCCCACAAATCCATTGTAAGCATGTATGTTTGCTGGACTGTGTGATACTCTTGGCCATCCATGTCAGCACATGCTATTTGAAATTATTACTAAGAGTTGTGCAACTAACACAAAGTACCAAAGATCATAATTTTTATACTTTGAATCAGTATTTCATGGTTAAACCAATCAGAAAAATAGCATTAGTCTTACTTCATGAAAGATGACCTTTATCCTCCACTGACAACCAACTTTTATTCATTTGTGTATTATCTTATAATTCAGACAAATGTAGTGAACTGTTGTGAAATTCTTGTCCAGGAATAACATATATTTTGAGAACATTAATTCAGATTAGACTAAGTGTGGAGAATTCTGCACATTTATTATTATTCCTTTTAAAAGGAATTAATATAAAATACTGCACAGCACTAAATTGTGAATTACTATTTAAAGAACCTTGTAAGACCCTTCTAAGTAGCATATCATAATAAGAATTGTATGTGCATATCTGAGTTTTGGTTTTATTGTTTATAAATTTCTTTATCTGGAACTGATATAATTGCAGTATTATTCATAGTACTGTTATATAGTATCACATTAATAATTACCTTTATTTTTTTCCCGACATATATAGGGCAGCAGCTATGACACTTCGCACTGTGTTGTTATCACTACAAGCACTACTAGCAGCTGCTGAACCTGATGATCCTCAGGATGCAGTTGTAGCCAAACAGTATAAAGAAAATCCAGAAATGTTTAAACTTACTGCAAGACATTGGTCTCAAGTTTATGCTGGAGGTATTTATCCAGTAGTTGATACTTAACATAAAAACATGAGGTGATGATTACTTACTACTGATTATTAATAAAGTAAGCTGAATAATTAAAATAAAGCATAGGTCACATGTCTTAGACCTTTACATGTAAGAATGGTCTAAACTGTATTTTGTCTAGTAAAGCATACATAAAACTTTCCTAGTTTTTATTTTTATTATTATTTTATTTATTTATTTTTTTTAACATGCTTAAGAATATATGTGGACAATGCATTACCGAATTAAAATATGCAGTTTTTCTTGCAAAATAAAAAAAAAAGCAAACATTTCACTTAGTAGAAGTTTTTCCTCTCTTTAACATAAATTTTTTCATTCACTTTGTCCTTTCATTTTGAAACAAATGAGCCTATTTTTTTTTTTTTCTTTGAGGATTGTGATGATAAGTATCTGTGTGCATGAGAAGATAAAGAAGTCTTTCGTGCATTTCCAAAAAGTCTTGTTTTGAAGAATCAGACTGTAGTACATTGCTGTGGAAGTTAGATTAACTCAGACTATTTTTTCTATGAACATGAGGCTATATTGGAAACAATTTAAAAGTTTCATCCTTTTACCAGAATTTTTGTCTTGGTCATCTGATCTTACACAAATGGGAATTTTTCTATTTGAAGTGGCTCTGAGATGTAAGCAGTAAAACATATAAATCAGTTGGAATATTCTTGGAAATTGGTCTAAATAAGGAACAAAATTATATCTACAGACAATAAACAAGTCATTGTCATACAGTGACACATGTCTCTGATTCAGTATTGAGAATGTGAGTGATAATTCACTGTAAAATCATGGTAAAAGCAGCATTCACATTAGTTTTTTTTTTTTTTTTTTTTTTTTTTTTTTGTAGCCTGCAAAAATATCTCTTCTATTTTCTTTCTTTATCTTCATACCATTTTCCTGATCCAAGCAGCTAGAGTAAATGATCTAAATAAAAAGCTTTCTGCAAGAAAACTTGACTAATAGAGGCCTGTTTAGCTCACTGGAAGTGGTGCTTGCATCCCTCTGTACTAGGCCACACAAAGATAGACATAACTTCGAGTCTAGTCGCCGACTGGGGGAACTTTTTCTAAGCCTTTCTTCGAACAGTTCTCAAGTTAGTTAATCTCTGGCACGCAGGCAGGTTTTTTCTCCCGGAGACTGTTTAATTCCTTAAACATCCTTAGTAAGGATGTTTGAGGAATCCTGTGAAGTAATATGATCACATAGCACCTTAAACAGGACCTAGCTGTATACTATACAACAATGAGAAGTCTCTTTACGGCAAGAAAATGGAGCCTTTATAATAGATTTCTTTTATCATGTGATTTCAGTTTCAGATTCAGTTTCTCAGAACAGAGTAATTTATTTAGTAACATTTTAAAGTTATTAAATAAATTTCATCATCAAATCCCTGCTATGTGCCCTCATGTGGACAAGATACTGTGATAGTACTACATGAAAAGTTTACATTATTACTAACTTCCTGTTGAGAATTGAGAGTTTTTCTCATCATCATCAAGGGTGTACAGGATATGATAGTACTACATGAAAAATTTGCATCATTACTAACTTCCTATCCACAATTTTCCTCCAAATTAGTCTGTTACTTGTCAAGACTCCAACATTATCAGATCTTATATTTCTATCATCTAAGAACTTTGTACAGTATCATTCCATCTATATGTTGGTCTTCCTCTGAGTCGTTTTCCTGCCAACCTGGCAGAGAACACTCGTTTTGCTGATCTTTCCTCGCCCATTCTGTTTAAGTGACCATACCACCTTAGATTAGCTCTGCTAACGCATTCCTGGATGCTGACAATGTCTAGTTCTTTCCTAATATCCTCGTTTTTAATATGATATTGCCATTGATGCCATCTGTTCACACCTATAATCTTTCTCAGGACTCTCATATCTGCGGTCCCTAGTCTTTGGTCAAGTGTTTTACTTCTGACCAAGCTCTCAGATCCATAAGTTAAAACTGGTTTGAACACTGTCTTGTATACAGCTAATTTAGTGTTCCGACTAATTTCTCTCTCATTCCATATGAATTTATTCATTTGACTTAATACCATACCAGCTTGATTGATTTTGTTGTCTATTTCCATATTTAATTTACCATCTTCACTAAAAATTGTGCCTAAGTAGCTGAAATGTTTTACTTGTTCTATAGGTTCTCCAATGCAGTTGATATTTTCAATGTTTCTGCTTCTTTTCATTGACTTTGTCTTTTTAAAGCTGACCTCCATACCATATCTATTACAACAGTTATTCACTTTAGTAAGGGAATCTTGCAGACTTGTAGCGGATTTATTTAGAAGTATAACATCATCTGCATAAAGCAAGGAGCTGACATTAACATCTCCAATTTTGATATCAAGTTTAATATCACTTTCCTTCATAATGTGATCCATATAGATAATGAATAACAGAGAGGATAATGTACATCCTTGTCTCACACCAGATTTAACATTAAACCATCTTCCTGTACTTCCTTCAATTCTAACTTCTGACTTACAATTCAAATAAAGACTAAGTATTGCTTGATATAATGCCCCATCGACACCATATAACTGTAGCATATTGAATACCTTCTCTCTCTTGGCACCTTGTCATATGCCTTTTCCAGATCGACAAAACTTAAATAGAGATCTTTGTTATATTCCCATGCTTTCTCAACTATTTGTCATAAAGTGTAGATCTGATCATGACAGCCTCTATTTGGCCTGAATCCTGCTTGTTCTTCACCAAGCTTTTCTTCCACAATTCTTCTCAATCGTTTCTTAAGTATACTTGCATAAATCTTGCCAGGAACACTCAGCAGGGAAATACCTCTGTAATTCTCACATTCTGTTTTATTTTCCTTTTTATATATAGGTACTATTAGAGCTCTACTCCAATCATCAGGAATTCGTCCCTCTGTCCAGGCCTTCTGAACTATGCAGTGCAGCCACTGTAAGACTTATACCACCATACATCAGCATTTCTGGTTGAATATCATCTACTCCTGCTGCCTTTTCACATTTCAAGCCTTTGATGGCTTTTTCTACTTCGAGCATGGATATGTATTTCTGACTGCATGCCTGGTCAGTGTTTTTTACCACTGTGCTATCGTTACTGCTTATTTCATTTAGCAGTTTTTCAAAGTAATTACACCACACTTCAAGGATATCTTTTTCTCCTGTTTTTATGTCACCTTTAGCACTCTTTCACTAGCTAACAAAAGTCCTCCCATGACTTTTGTTAGCTAGTTTTAAACAGTGTTTAGCTTTCTTACATTTGTCTCTGTATTCTCTCAGAGCACAAGCTGACTTATTTGCCTGGAACTTTTGATATGCTTTCTTCTTTTCCTTCACTGCCTCTTTAACTTTGTCCACCAGGAAGCTCTGATTTTTCTATCCTTGCAGACAACCTCACCACATGCCTATCTGGCTGAATCAATCAGTGTTTTCTTGAAGGCTTGCCACTGAATCTCCAAGGTTTGGTTCCTGTTCTCAAACTCTTTCATTTTTTGTTCAATAATCTTTGTGTATTTTAGTCTACAGTTCACATCTGAGAGCTGCTCAACTTTTATTCGCTTTAAAACTTTCTTACATGTTATTCTTTTCAATATGAAATTCAATTTTATCCTGCTGTGTAATTGTAATTGTAAGTGTAATTGTACACTCAAGTAATTGAGTGCACAATTACTTGAGTGTAATTGTGCACTCAAGTAATTGTGCACAAATTCACATGAAGAGAAGAGGCTAGGAATAAGAAAAGTCTCACTTCCAATTTCAAATCCTCTGTACACTCTGGTGTACTGCACCAGGGAGAAAACATCACTATCAACAATAACATAGTCAATGAGACTTTTCTTATTCCTAGCCTCTTCTCTTCGTGTGAATTTGTGCACATTTTTATGTTGGAACATGGTGTTAGTAATAACCAGTCCATGTCCTGAGCAGAAATCCAACAGATATTTGCCATTATTATTAGCTTTGCTCTTTTCTCCAAATTTTCCCCAAATATTTTTGTATGTCTGACAATCATTTCCTACTCTGCTATTTAGATCTCCAACTTTTCCTTTTTCATTGTGTCAATTGCTTTTTCTAAAGCATCAAAAATTTCTCCACTTCTACCTTATTAGAACCTTCTGGGGGACCATAGGCACAAATAAGTCTCATTGTCCAGTTCCCCATTCTCATATTTGCCCACATCACTCTACTTGAGACTGCCTGCCATTCAAGAAGAGTAGCCTCATATTTAGTGTTGAATATTATGGCTACTCCTTCTTTTTCTTGATTGTCATTACCTGAATGTAACATTTTGTATATTTATTGCTCAGAAAGATCTCACCAGTTTTTGTCTTTTTAGTTTCAGTCATCCCTATTATGTCAACTGGTACTTATCTAATTCCTCAGCTAGCTCCATTTCTTTGCCATTCAGGCTTCTTATGTTGATAGTACCGATCTTTAACTCTGGTGATGTTGAGTTGGGGTGTGTTTCAGATTTGTTCCAGTAGCTGACTTTTTGCTGGTTCTCTGGCAAAAACAAAGGGGGCCTTGTTTAACTGGGTGATGCCCCAGTCGGCATGAAATTTTGTCGTGTTGTACCATCATTTTTTATTTTGGTTTTACCAATAAGAATACAATTTGGTCGGCTAAATCTCACATTGCCAGTCCATTCTCGTTTATTCAGTATCCAGATAGATACCAAACAGGGTGCACCACGAGATGGTGAGGATTGGACATTTGGTCAGAAGCCCTGGTCAGTTCTCCGCATTCCTTTAAAGGCTATGTGGAGGTCTCCTCTCAGTTATATAGCTTTGACCCTTAATCTGACTAATTTGAAAAAAAATCAACTTTTGTTTCCATCTTTTAATGCACTTCTAGCAGCATCAGTCATCCTTAATCTTGGTCTTCCTCTGGGCCTTTTTCCTGCTATCAGAGATTTGTTTTGCTAACCTTCCCCATCCATCCCTGTTTAAGTGGCCACACCTAGCTTTACTCACACATTTCTCCATGTTAGCAATGTTTTGTACTCTCATATCTGTGGTCTCCAGTCTTTGATCAGGTTAGTGTATTTTAATCCAGCTCGCAAATCAATTATTTAAAATTAGTTTGAACACTATCTTGGGGAAGAAGAATGGGAATTATCAAAACAGTACTTGAGTCTTTGACTAATTGCTCTCTTATTTCATAAAAATTTATTCATTTGACTCTATTTGCTTATTCTAAAATCTATTTCCATATTTAATTTACCATCGTCATCAATTTCCATATATATGTACCATGTAGTGGTGTTCAAGCTACTATCACATCTGTTAGAGTAGCCTGAACAACATGACAAACTTTACATTATTATTAATCTCTTATCTACAATTTTCCTCCAAATGTAGTCTAATACTCAAGAACACTCCAATATTGTCATATCTAGCATTTCATGCTTCTAAGGAACTGACTTGAATTAATCCATCTAGTCCTTGGTTTTTTATCTTCCTTTGGGTCTCTTTCCTGCAATCTTTATATCAGACACTTGCTTTGCTAAGTTTTCCTCACCTATTCTTTTTAAGTGGCCATATCATCTTAGATTAATTCTGCTCACACGTTCTTAAATGCTAAAAATGTGAAATTCCTTTCTGATATCATGTTGGAGGCTTAATGGATTTTTTAGAACGCTCAGAAAGGATTAAAACAGAATTTAATACTTCCTATATTTCGTCTCAGTCACTGAGACATCTTCAGGAATTCCAAAAAAACTAATGTAACATGAACACAAATAACAAACAATACTAAGCCCAGCCACGTGGGTGACACTAAAGTCCTAACTAGGTGGAGCACCTTCTAAAGGCAGTTGTAGGTGGCTTGGAACGTAAGGTGGGACTTGTGGTGATAAGTGTTTCCCAAATGTTAGGAAGCTTAATGCAACCGTATTTATTAAGATTATTAAGATTTGGTTGATTTCTGAGAGCTGCTACTGATTCTAAGAGTAGTCTCTCTTTTTTGAATTTGCTATGTTGGAGCATGGTGGTTTTTTCCTATGAGATCCTATGGGTTGTATCCAGTGGTGAGCTACTTAAGTGCTCTTAAGCGCATGCATGCATTTAAGCCACTACACACGGATTCTTATCATTCATGGAGAAGATATAGCACTCAAATCCAGACAATAAGGTAAGTCAAAACTAAGACTATCTAGGCAACTAAATAGGCTAGCCTTTTTGAAAAGATGTCGGGATACAAGAGTAATACCCAACTGCGTTAAGCTAAAGATCAACTTTCATTCCAAAAAAGCCCTCCACATATATAACTGCACCAGCTTTGCACTACTGCAAAACCAAATCGCTGCTATTCGTGCCACCCTGTCCATGACAAACGCTGCCATTGGCTCCTTACAATCAGAGCTCTCTGCTGTACTTAACCTGGAATGGTGGTTTTTTTTTGGAACGGTCTGTTCTCTCTGGCATCACAGAAGCTTCCGCACAGAAAGAATTTCAAAAAATAAACATATCAAGAAATATAACAACCTGGTGAAAGCCCAATCACAAATTCAACTGCTCCAGACAGTAGTTAACTTATCTTCCAGAAGGCTCAACGACGATGCCGTCAGTGCCTTAAGCCTTGGCCACAATTTTGCAATCGCTCCAAAAGAAGTGCTGGTGCTTGATGTAATGTTTAATATCGAACGCGGGATCTGTCGCTTAGTGCTGGAGATAGCAAATAACATCAGGCTTGACGTCGCCAACATCCTCGCCCAGTCTTCACCTCCAAAAAAGTAATTTATTGTCCACCCAACGTACTGCTCTCGTGAAATTACGGAAAGAGAAAAGTATCGTCATCACCAGAGCAAATAAAAGTAGTGCCACAGTCATTCTTAATGCCACGGAATACAATTAAAAAATGGAAATTATCCTCTGTGATCGTTCGACCTACACCACACTAGAACACAACCCCACAAATATACAGTTTATCAAAAATCCACAAACCCAATTCCCAACTAAGACCTATAGTTGATGCCACTAACAACGCACCTTGCTACAAACTGTCAAAACAACTGGCCAACTCTCTGACCCCCCCACTGGATTTTCCACATCCTGTATAAAAAACTACCCATTTTGAAACCCTCATAGAAAATTTAACCTTAAATAGCACAGACATATTGGTAAGCTTTGGCATCTCCTCATTGTTTATCAATATCCCCTTAATTGATACCTTAACACTCTTGGAAAACGTTTTTCCTTCTGACATCTTAGATCTCTTTTCCTTTGCCATCAATTCTGGTTATTTTTCTTGGAAGAACAAAATCTACAAGCAGATAGAGGGAACCGCCATGGGTCCCTTCCCCCTCTCACCCTCTGTTGCCAATTTTTATATGGAAGATTTTGAAAAACGAGCCATAGACTCAGCCCCTCTCAAACCTTCTATCTGGCTAAGATATATTGATGATGTGTTCTCTATTTGGCCTCATGACCCAGACACATTAGACTCCTTCCTCAGTCACCTCAACAGCCTACATCCAAGAATCCAGTTTATGGTGGAAAGGGAAAAGAACAATTGTTTACTCTTCCTAGACATCTTAGTTACAAGCCTTCCTAACTGTACACTTTCCTACACTGTATATAGAAAACTCACGTACACAGGCAGATACATTCACAAAGTCTCCCACCACCATCCTGCTCGACAATATGGCATTATTAAAACTCTTACCAAGAGAGCCCACAATCTTTGTTCCAGTAGAACTGCCCTTACAACTGAACTTGACCACATACACAACACTTTCCTCTGGGCTATAGCGATCACAGTATCAAAAAAATAATCAATTCCTCCCACAACCTCCTGTCTTCTTGTCAGAAAGAGTTAAGAAATGCCATCACCATACCCTACATCCGTGGCACATCCAAAAAAGTAGCCAAGATTTTAAACAAGTACGACCTACACACAGCATTTAAGCCCCACTGCAAACTTGCTACCCTTATTCGTTCTACAAAAGATCAGCTCCCTCCTCTCTCACTGCCTGGAGTTTATAAAGTATCCTGTTCCTATAAGCTGGCATACTTTGAACAGACAGTTAGATCAGCAAATCCACTTGGAGGAACACAAGTCATACATCTGCAACCATGACTATGGTCAGTCAGGCCTTGCTGACCATGTCTTGGATACAACCCATAGGATCTCATGGAAAAAAACCACCATGCTCCATCACAGCAAATTCAAAAAAGAGAGACTACTCTTAGAATCAGCAGCAGCACTCAGAAATCAACCAAATCTTAATAAATACGGTTGCATTAAGCTTCCTAAGATTTGGGAAACACTTATCACCACAGGTCCCACCCTATATTCCAGGCCACCTACAACTGCCCTTAGAGGGCGCTCCACCTAGTTAGGACTTTAGTGTCACTCACGTGGTTGGGCTTAGTATTGTTTGTTATTTGTGTTTATGTTACATTAGTTTTTTTGTAATCCCTGAAGATGTCTCAGTGACTGAGACGTATTAAATTCTGTTTTAATCCTTTCTGAGTGTTCTAAAAAAAATCCATTAAGCCTCCAACGTGATGTTCTCACAGCACTTAAGCCTCTACACATGGATCCTTTCTAATATCTTCATTTTTAATATAATTCTGCCATTAAAACATCTATTCATTCCCCTTAACTTTCTCAGAACTATCATATCTGTGGTCCGTAGTCTTTGATCAAGTATTTTCTTTCTGATTCAGCTCACTGATTCATAACTTAAAATTAGTTTGAACACCGTCTTGTACACAGCAGCTAGTTTAGAGTCTTGATTAATTTCTCTCTTATTCCACTATAAATTTATTCAACAAGTTCCCCCACTATATATTAACTTTGCTTATTCTATTGTCCATTTCCATATTTAATTTGCGATCTTCACTAAAAACCTTGACTAAATAGATGAAATAATTTACTTGCTGTACAGGTTCTCCAGTCAGAATGCAGCTGAAGTTTTCTACATTTTCCTGCCTGTTTTCATAGTTTTGGTCTTTTTATTGCTGATTTTCATACCAAATTTGCTACAGCTTTTATTCAGTTTAGTTAGTGAATCCCAGAGACTTGCACTTGATGTGTTTAGGAGTACCTCATCGTCTGCCTCTTTTTTTTGTTCTTATTCTTTGTCTCGTTTTCTTCCCATATTGTGTGCTCTACTTTTCCTGAGACTTTATTACTATTCTGTTTTTTCAGAGCACATCACTGGGATGCAATGCCTTGCTGCTGTGTGACCCATGGTCATCCAGAAAAGGGGTATCCTGGTAGTTTCACCCCATTTTGGCCTCTGCTTTGGCAAGACAGGTAGCTCAGCTAAATCAGTCATCAAGTGGGCTTGTCTGTAAGGATGAAGAGTGTTGCATTGTCAAGCGCAGTCACTGCTTGCAGGAGAGTGGGCATCCTTATGTGGCTCCATAATGGGTGGGGAACTCTGGTGCTGAAATAAAATTCTCCTGAGAATGACTACTTCATCCTCTTGTTTATCAGGAGACCTTAACAATCAACAACCATGTCATGGAATCATACGAACACCAACTGCAAATCAGAATAAGAAGCTGCAATTAGTACATCACTTTTCTTGATAATATACTCAACAGGGGAACATCCTTTTGGAAAAAGGTCACCCTTCTTCATCCAGAAGGGTTGGCAGGACTCCAAAGTCTGTAAAGAAACTGCATTCAGGAGGTATACTTATCGAAGCATCAAATTAAGACATAATCAGAAAAGTTATTTTGTGTTACATCTATCAGGCGGAATACCAATTACAGTTACTCCCCCACAAAACTTTTACAGAGGTAATATCGGAGTGAGATCTCATCATCGATGTACCAGAAAAAATTTAGTTTTGTGTGTGGTGTGGTGGTGGGGGGGGGTTGCTGTAATTGGTACTCCACCAATTAGTTAATTCCACCAAATGAAGGAGACCAATTGGTATGGACTTACTCCTGAGGACATGCTAAAGGTGGTCCCATTACATGAAACTCCACTAATAAAAAGGGATATTGGAATGTGCACCACAGGTCAAAGACATGCCTCCGACCTTCTAATAAACGAACCATCTCAGATGGCATGGATACCTCTGCCCCCCCCCCCCCCCCTTGAAGACGATAAAATAATTCGTGTACACCTAGTGCTTTAGAAGGATTACGATGGATGATATCTTGGATATATTTCTTGATGAAGAGGAAATGATGGATGGATACTGGCCATCCTCAATTCTCTAAAAAAGAAAAAACTCCAAGGCTAATGAAAGCAAACCTACTTAACATATGAAGCCAGATAGTACCACCAAAAAGAAATAATGAAAATATTCTTATTATGGAATTGTCATGGATTCTGTCAAAACATCAGTGAAATCAAGACTGTCTTGCACAAGTATAAACCAGTATGTTTCTGTCTGCTGAAAACATACTTAAAGCCAACATTATGATCCAAAATTACAAACTGCTAAGAATTATTAACACATTAGCACAAGAATATTTTAATATTTG
The DNA here is from genome assembly GCF_054136105.1 of Typopeltis vanoorti. Classification (NCBI taxonomy): domain Eukaryota; kingdom Metazoa; phylum Arthropoda; class Arachnida; order Uropygi; family Thelyphonidae; genus Typopeltis; species Typopeltis vanoorti. Next base: position 93,871,310 of record NC_143554.1, read on the forward strand.
CCAAATATTTCACTCTGAAATTAACAGACTATCATCAGTGGCTTGATAGGAACAGTTTTTACAAGATGGAATACAAACAATTGATCATTCAAAAGTAGAACGAGCCTTGTGATGACTAAATTATAGGTATCAATTTACAATTTCATGCAACAATCTTAATTTATAAATTCAATTAAAGATATGTAATAATGTAAGAACCAGAAGGTCTCAATTAAAAAAAAAAAATTTAGTATGCTATCTGAATTAAACTTTCCCATATTTTTGACAAGGATAGGCAATCATTTCAATTCAAGTTAGAGCATTGAAGTAAGACCTCAGCACTCTCTTTGAATAGGCGTTCAAATTTATAGCAATATCTGTGTATAAAACAACTCCTGGATCAGAGAATGTTGTGGCTTGTTCTCTATCCCATGTTGCACTAATCCAGACTTATTGGATTTCTTATGAATATGATTGATGTATTCTTTTTTCTATAGAGTGTCCAGTTTGTCCAAAGTATGACAGATTGCAGTCACACAGAACTTGGTATACACCAGGTAGCGACATAGTTGAGCGCTTATCTTTAGAAGAGGGGAAATAGGTGTATATTTTATTAATAGAGATAAAGTGGCTGTTAAATCATATTTCTTCAGAATTCTTGAAATTGGTTCTGAAATTCAAGAAATATATGGAATTGGAACTCAACATATTGATTCTTTGTTGTTCTGGATTAGATTCTAGGAATCGAACAGATATTGTGTAGTCTTTTCGGAGAAACCATTTAATTTCATGTAATGTTTGATATTGGAAAGTTCTTTCTGTAATTCATGGGGAGTTGAGCAATTAGTTCTAGCTTGTTGAATTAAACATTTTTATAATTCCTGTTTTTTGATAAGGATGATGAACATATTGTTTGAGAATGTAACGTCCAGTAAAAGTCAGTTTTCTGTAAGCTGTTGTTGTCAGAATACCTGAAGGTGAGCAGATGAGAAGGATGTCTAAAAAGGATAACTTGTTGTTTTTTCAATCTCCATGGCAAACTTGATACGAGGGTTTAAAGAATTGATTTTGGCTAAAAAGGAAGGTAAGGAATCTCTGTTGTCAGACCACACTGAAAAAATGTCTTCTATATATCATCATCATTATCATCAAATTCCTGACGTTTACCCTCAAGGGGTGTACAGGATGTGATAGTACTACATGAAAAATTTACATCATTACTAACTTCCTATCTACAATTTTCCTCCAAATCAGTCTGTTACTTGTCAAGACTCCAACATCAGATCTTATATTTCTATCGTCTAAGGCACTTTCTACCATATATATCCACCTATATCTTGGTCTTCCTCTGGGTAGTTTTCCTGCCAACCTGGCAGAGAACACTTGTTTTGCTAATCTTTCCTTACCTATTCTGTTCAAGTAACCATACCACCTGAGATTAGCTCTGCTAATGCATTCCTGAATGCTGACAATGTCAAGTTCTTTCCTAATATCCTCATTTTTAATATGATATTGCGTTTGATACCATCTGTACATGCCTCTAATCATTCTCAAGACTCTCATATCTGCGGTCTCTAGTCTTTGGTCAAGTGTTTTACTTCTGACACAGCTCTTAGATCCATAAGTTAAAACTGGTTTGAACACTGTCTTGTATAATGTCTAATTTAGTGTTCCGACTAATTTCTCTCTTATTCCATATGAATTTATTCATTTGACATCCTACCATACCAGCTTTGTTGATTCTGTTGTCATCATCATCATCATCATCATCATCAAATTCCTGCCATGTACCCTCAAGGGGTGTACAGGATATGACAGTACTACATGAAAAAATTACATCATTACTAACTTCCTATCTACAATTTTCCTCCAAATCAGTCTGTTACTTGTCAAGACTCCAACATTATCAGATCTTATATTTCTATCGTCTAAGGCACTTTGTACCGTATCAATCCACCTATATCTTGGTCTTCCTCTGGGTCGTTTTCCTGCCAACCTGGCAGAGAACACTTGTTTTGCTAATCTTTCCTCTCCCATTCTATTTAAGTGACCATACCATCTGAGATTAGCTCTGCTAACGCATTCCTGGATGCTGACAATGTCAAGTTCTTTCCTAATATCCTCATTTTTAATATGATATTGCCATTGATGCCATCTGTTCACGCCTCTAATCTTTCTCAGGACTCTCATATCTGCGGTCTCTAGTCTTTGGTCAAGTGTTTTACTTCTGACCCAGCTCTCAGATCCATAAGTTAAAATTGGTTTGAACACAGTCTTGTATACAGCTAATTTAGTGTTCCGACTAATTTCTTTCTTATTCCATATGAATTTATTCAATTGACTTCCCACGATACCAGCTTTGCTGATTCTGTTGTCTATTTCTATATTTAGTTTACCATCTTCAGTAAAAATTGTGCCTAAGTAGCTGAAATGTTTTACTTGTTCCACAGGTTCTCCATTCACAACACAGTTGACATTTTCAATGATTCTGCCTATTTTCATTGTCTTTGTCTTTTTATTGCTGACCTTCATACCATATCTATTACAACAGCTATTCAATTTAGTCAGAGAATCTTGCAGACTTGTAGCGGATTTATTTAGAAGTATAACATCATCCGCATAAAGCAAAGAGCTGACATTAACATCTCCAATTTTGATATCAGGTTTAATACCACATTCCTTCATAATGTGATCCATATAGATAATGAATAACAGGGGGGATAATGTACATCCTTGTCTCACACCAGATTTAACATTAAACCATCTTCCTGTACTTCCTTCAATTCTAACTGCTGACTCACAACTCAAATAAAGACTAAGTATTGCTTGATATAATGCCCCATTGACACCATATAACTGCAGCGTATTGAATAGCTTCTCTCTTGGCACCTTGTCATATGCCTTTTCCAAATCGACAAAACTTAAATACAGATCTTTGTTATATTCCCATGCTTTCTCGACTATTTGTCGTAAAGTGAAGATCTGATCCTGACAGCCTCTATTTGGCCTGAATCCAGCTTGTTCTTCACCAAGCTTTTCTTCCACAATTCTTCTCAACCGTTTCTCAAGTATACTTGCATAGATCTTGCCAGGAACACTCAGTAGGGAAATACCTCTGTAATTCTCACATTCAGTTTTATTTCCCTTTTTATATATGGGTACTATGAGAGCTCTACTCCAATCATTGGGAATTCGTCCCTCTGTCCAGGCTTTCTGAACTATGCAGTGCAGCCACTGTAAGACTCTTATACCACCATACTTCAGCATTTCTGGTCGAATATCATCTACTCCTGCTGCCTTTCCACATTTCAAGCCTTTGATGGCTTTTTCTACTTCAAGTATGGATATGTATTCCTGACTGCATGCCTGGTCAGTGTTTTTTATCACTGTGCTGTCATCACTGCTTGTTTCATTTAGCAGTTTTTCAAAGTAATTACTCCATACTTCAAGGATATCTTTTTCTCCTGTTTTCATTTCACCTTTATCATCTCTAATTCCTTTTACAGCACTCTTTCCTCCATTCCTAAGCTTCTTCAACAACCTCCAGAATATTTTGCCACCTTCTTGATATTTATTTTCTATATTCTTGCCAAAGTCCTCCCATGACTTTTGTTTAGCTAGTTTTACACACTGTTTAGCTTTCTTACATTTGTCTCTGTATTCTGTAAGAGTAACAGCTGCCTTATTTGCCAAGAACTTTTGATATGCTTTCTTCTTTTCCTTCACTGCCTCTTTAACTTCCTGTGTCCACCAGGGAGTTCTGATTTTTTTATCCTTGCACACAACCTCACCACATGCCTCTCTGGCAGAATCAATCAATGTTTCCTTCAGAGTTTGCCACTGAATCTCCAAGGTTTGATTCCTGTTCTCAAACTCTTTCATTTTCTTTTCAATAATATTTCTGTATTTTAGTCTACAGTTCACATCTGAGAGCTGCTCAACTTTTATTCGCTTTAAAACTTTCTTACATGTTATTCTTTTCAATATGAAATTCAATTTTATCCTGCTCAAGACTAAATAGTGATCACTTCCAATTTCAAATCCTCTGTACACTCTGGTGTCCTGCACCAGGGAGAAAACATCACTATCAACAATAACATAGTCAATGAGACTTTTCTTATTCCTAGCCTCTTCTCTCCATGTGAATTTGTGCAGATTTTTATGTTGGAACATGGTGTTAGTAATAACCAGTCCATGTCCTGAGCAGAAATCCAACAGATATTTGCCATTATTATTAGCTTTGCTCTTTTCTCCAAATTTTCCCAAAATATTTTTGTATGTCTCACAATCATTTCCTACTCTACTATTTAGATCCCCAACAAGGACCAACTTTTCCTTTTTCATTGTGTCAGTTGCTTTTTCTAAAGCATCAAAAAATTCCTCCACTTCTACCTTAGTAGAACCTTCTGTGGGACCATAGGCACAAATAAGTCTCATTGTCCAGTTCCCCATTCTCATATTTGCCCACATTACTCTACTTGAGACTGACTGCCATTCAAGAAGATTAGCCTCGTATTTTGTGTTGAATACTATGGCTACTCCTTCTTTTCCTTGATTGTCATTGCCTGAATATAACATTTTGTATTTATTGCTCAGAAAGATCTCACCAGTTTTGGTCTTTTTTGTTTCAGTCACCCCTATTATGTCGATCTGGTACTTATCTAATTCCTCAGCTAGCTCCATTTCTTTGCCATTCAGGCTTCTTACATTGATAGTACCGATCTTTAACTCTGGTGATGTTGAGTTGGGGTTTGTTTTCAGATTTGTTCCAGTAGCTGACTTTTCGCTGTTCGCCCTGGTTCCCTGGCGAAAACAACGGGGGCCTTGTTTAACCGGGCGACGCCCCAGCCGGCATGAAATTTTGTCATGTTGTACCATCATTTTTTATTTTGGTTTAACCAATAAGAATACAATTTGGTCGGCTAAATCCCAAATTGCCAGCCCATCCTCGTTCGTTCAGTATCAAAGTAGATACCCAACAGGGTGCACCACGAGAAGGTGAGGATTGGACATTAGGTCAGAAGCCCTGGTCGGTTCTCCGCATTCCTTTAAAGGCTATGTGGAGGTCTCCTCTCAGTTATACAGCTTTGACCCTTAAGCACCCCGATTCTGTTGTCTATTTCCATATTTAATTTACCATCATCACTAAAAAAATCATGCTCAAGTAGCTGAAATGTTTTACTTGTTCCACAGGTTCCCCATTCACAACACAGTTGACATTTTCAACAATTCTACCTATTTTCATTGTCTTTGTCTTTTTATTGCTGACCTTCATACCATATCTCTTACAACAGTTATTCAATTTAATCAGGGAATCTTGCAGACTTGTAGCGGATTTATTTAGAAGTATAACATCATCCGCATAAAGCAAAGAGCTGACATTAACATCTCCAATTTTGATATCATGTTTAATACCACTTCTTTCCTTCATAATGTGATCTATATAGATAATGAATAACAGAGGGGATAATGTACATCCTTCTCTCATGCCAGATTTAACATTAAACCATCTTCCTGTACTTCCTTCAATTCGAACTGCTGACTGACAACTCAATTAAAGACTAAGTATTGCTTGATATAATGCCTCATTGACACCATATAACTGTAGCATATTGAATAGCTTCTCTCTTGGCACCTTGTCATATGCCTTTTCCAGGTCGACAAAACTTAAATACAGATCTTGGTTATATTCCCATGATTTCTCGACTATTTGTCGAAAAGTGAACATTGATCCTGACAGCCTCTATTTGGCCTGAATTCAGCTTGTTCTTCACCTAGCTTTTCTTCTACAATTATTCTCAACCGTTTCTCAAGTATACTTGCATATATCATACCAGGAACACTCGGTCGGGAAATACCTCTGTAATTCTCACATTCAGTTTTATTTCTCTATTTATATATGGGCACTATGAGAGTTCTACTCCAATTATTGGGAATTCGTTCCTCTGTCCAAGCCTTCTGAACTATGCAGTGCAGCCACTGCAAGACTTCTATACCACCATACTTCAGCATTTCTGGTCGAATATCATCTACTCCTGCTGCCTTTCCACATTTAGAGCCTTTGATGGCTTTTTCTACTTCAAGCATGGATATGTATTCCTGACTGTATGCCTATTGAGTGTTTTTTACCACTGTGTTATCACTGCTTGTTTCATTTAGCAATTTCTCAAAGTAATTACTCCATACTTCAAGGATATCTTTTTCTCCCGTTTTCATGTCACCTTTATCATCTCTAACTCCTTTTACAGTACTCTTTCCTCCATTTCTAAGCTTCTTCAACAACCTCCAAAATATTTTGCCACACTCTTTATATTTATTTTCTATGTTCTTGCCAAAGTCTTCCCATGACTGACTTTTGTTTAGCTAGTTTTACACAATGTTTAGCTTTCTTACATTTCTCTCTGTATTCTTTAAGAGCACAAGCTCAATTATTTGCCAGGAACTTTTGATATGCTTTCTTCTTTTCCTTCACTGCCTCTTTAACTTCCTGTGTCCACCATGGAGTTCTGATTTTTCTATCCTTGCAGACAACCTCACCACATGCCTCTCTGGGTAAATCAATCAGTGTTTTCTTCAAGGCTTGCCACTGAATCTCCAAGATTTGATTCCTGTTTTCAAACTCTTTCATTTTTTCTTCAATAATCTTTGTGTATTTTAGTCTACAGTTCACATCTGAGAGATGCTCAACTTTTAGTCGCTTTAAAACTTTCTTACATGTTATTCTTTTCAATATGAAATCCAGTTTTATCCTGCTCAAGACTAAATAGTGATCGCTTCCAGTTTCAAATCCACTGTACACTCTGGTGTCCTGCACCAGGGAGAAAACATCACTATCAACAATAACATAGTCAATGAGACTTTTCTTATTCCTTGCTGCTTCCCTCCATGTGAATTTGTGCACATTTTTTATGTTTGAACATAGTGTTAGTAATAACCAGTCCATGTCCTGAGCAGAAATCCAACAGGTGTTTGCCATTATTATTAGCTTTGCTCTTTTCTCCAAATTTTCCGAAAATTTTTTGTATGTCTGACAATCATTTCCTACTCTGCTATTTAGATCCCTAACAAGGACCAACTTTTCCTTTTTCATTGTGTCAGTTGCTTTTTCTAAAGCATCAAAAAATTTCTCCACTTCTACCTTAGTAGAACCTTCTGTGGGACCATAGGCACAAATAAGTCGCATTGTCATATTCCCCATTCTGATATTAGCCCACATCACTCTACTTGAGACTGCCTGCCATTCAAGAAGAGTAGCTTCATATTTTGTGTTGAATACTATGGCTACTCCTTCTTTTCGTTGATTTGTCATTTCCTGAATATAACATTTTGTATTTATTGCTCAGAAAGATCTCACCAGTTTTTGTCTTTTTTGTTTCAGTCACCTATTAAGTTGATCTGGTACTTATCTAATTCCTCAGCTAGCTCCATTTCTTTGCCATTCAGGCTTCTTATGTTGATAGTACCGATCTTTAACTCTGGTGATGTTGAGTTGGGGGTGTACTTTCAGATTTGTTCCAGGAGCTGACTTTTCGCTGTTCACCCTGGTTCCCTGGCAAAAACATCGGGGGCCTTGTTTAACCTGGCGATGCCCCAGCCGGCATGAAATTTTTTCAAGTTGTACCATCATTTTGTATATTGGTTTAAGCCAATAAGAATACAATTTGGTCGGCTAAATCCCAAATTGCCAGCCCATCCTCGTTCGTTCAGTATCCAGGTAGATACCCAACAGGGTGCACCACGAGAAGGTGAGGATTGGGCATTGGGTCAGAAGCCCTAGTCGGTTCTCCGCATTCCTTTAAAGGCTATGTGGAGGTCTCCTCTCAGTTATACAGCTTTGACCCTTAAGCACTCCTCGTCTATATATGGGAAAGTTTAATCCAGAATAACACACTAATTTTTTTTTTTTTTAATTGAGACCTAGTGTTCTTACATTAGTCTAATGTTATCTTTAATTGAATTTATAAATTAAGATTGTTGTATCAAATTGTGAATTGATACTTATAATTTATTCATTACTCTGATGAAATTTACCTCTCTTTAGTGCTTCGCAATGTAACATAATGTGACTCGTTCTACTTTTGAATGATTAATTGTTTGTATTCCATCTTGTAAAAACTTCCTATCAAGCCACTGATGATAGTCTGTTAATTTCAGACTGAAATATTTGGCAAATATTCTTGTGCTAACGTGTTGATAATTCTAAATTTCACGTCACAAGTGTCTCTCAAGAATAGAATTACAAACCACTGCCATCATTCATAAGACAGGATAGGAGATAGACCTGCCCATGTAGAGGTAAACATCCATATGGGCAACCAACCCCCTTCCAGCAAGTCTCATTCAATACAAATATGGAAACAGTTACTATTCCACTCTCGGTCAGAACTCTTACTGTTAAGAGTTCTGACTCTCCTTATATATCTCGTAAGATGACCTTGATGATGTTGTATTGCAGTTATCTCCCTTCCTAGTTTTAATGGGGGATTTAAATGTGGACAACACTCTTTGGGGTAGTAGTCAAACTACCCCCCCAAAGGCTTACGTTGAGCATATGCTTGACAACAACAGTCTCTGCTTCCTAAACACAGGAAGCAACACCTTCTTTCATATGCCTACCTGAACATTCACTCTCATAGACTTAATAATTTGCTTATCCTCTCTTTTCCGACTCTTCAAGTGGGAAACTGACAAGAATTTATTTGGGAACGATCACTTTCCTGTAATATCCTGCATGGGCAATCATGCACAATATCGCAATGGAAAATTGAGCAAGCTGACTGGCTAACTTCTCATCATTAGCAGACTATGATTCTGCAATGGTCAGCTCTTCTTCCATCAGTGATGCAGTGAATCATGTGACAATGTATTGCACAAGTTATCATGACAGCATTTCCTAAAAAATCTAATCTGTTTCCCTGAGCCATGGTGAAGTGATGGTTGCACAGCAGCAAATAAAGCTCAGAATAAAGATTGGGATATTTTTCAAAGATGCCTCCACTACAACACGCCTTGACTGCTTACAAACATCTGAGCTTGAGTAAGACACATCTGACATCAGAGCCAAAAGTAATCCTGAATCCAGTGTACTCTCTCTATCCTTAAACAAATGGCTGCAAAAATTATTTCTGATCGAACAGCAATTGTTAACACACTTGAGGAGATTTTTGCATAAATATCAGCAATATCTTCTCACCCCCCCCCCCCCCCAAGTTCCTTATTCAAAAAAAACAAAGCAGAGAAACAAATCCAATTTTCTACAAATGGCTCTGAAGAATACAACAGGCCATTCACAGAGCATGAGGTCATGGCAGAGCATAGGGCTTTTGTATGGAGTAACCACCAGATACCCCCACCACATCATATTTAATAGTTTTTCAACATGCTTGGGCAAAAGCATGTTGTGTGAGATGTCAGAGTCAACAACAACCTTGGATCCATTTTACCTCATTAATTACTCAAACAACCAGTGCAAAAATTGTATGGGATAAAATCCAGGAAATGAAAGATAGATACAGAACCCACCATTTGTCTACCTTAGACCATAATGAATGTGTTGTCACTGATCCCAAAACTATTGCCGACACTTAAGAGAACATTTTGCCAGAATTTCATCAACTGCTTCATATCCTCCTCAGGTTTTAAATGTTATCTGCTTAGTTGGAAAAATAAATAATAATAAAATCCTATGCTGAATATCAGATTTAATATCAATTTCCTTAATGACATGAACCATATTGATAATAAATAATTATGGAGGTAGAGTACAAATCCTATCTTATAATCTTTTTCATCATATCATGAATGATTGTAGTATCCTTTACTCCATATCCTTATTTATGTTTTAGTATAAATTGTGTATTGCATTGTATGGGATTCTGTTTATACTGTATAGCTTTAATACTTTACTGATTTTAGTACTTTATCATGCTTTTTCAAGCCTAACAAAGCTTACTAAAAATTATTATTATATTCCCAAGCTTTCTTAACTATTTATCACAAGATTTGCTACTGAGAATATATTTCTTTTTTCTATTAGGTAAAAAAAAGGGTGTGTGTGTGTGGGGGGGGTAAAAATTTGACCTTGTTGCCTTGATTTAACCTAAATCCAGTTTTTCTTTATCAGTTTCCCCCTCCCTTGCAGTCAACTTCACCACATGCCTCCCTAGCTGAATCAATATCAGTATTTTCTCCAGTTTGTCATTTAGACTTGAAGGTTTTTTTTTTTTTTTTTTTTACATATTGTTCTTTTCAGTGAGATATTCATTTTTACTCTACTTAAAACTAAGTGATGATCACTTTCAATTTCAATCTTCTGTATACTCACATATCTGAAACCGTCATTGTTGATAATGAAGATATCATTATCAACAATGACATAAGTCAGTGAGGCTTTTTTTTATTTTTTGTATCTTTCCACATGAATGTGTGCACTTCTTTAGATTTTGTTCTTGAGATTTTTCTATGCTTTGTAAGATTCATTTCCTACTCTGCTGTTTAGATCTCCATCTTTTTTCATCTTCTTTGTCATTTGCCTACTGTAATGACTCAAAAAATTCCTTTACTTCTTTCTTAGGAGAGCCTTCTGTGGGACCATAGTTAGATATAAGCTTCATTGTCCATTTCCCCATTTTGAGATTTGCCCACCTAACTCTTCCCAAAACTGCCTTCCAATCTTGACATTTATCTTGATATTTGGTGTTGAATGCTGTTGCTACTCCTTCCTTTAAAAGGAAATAAAAATTACAGGATGTAATTTTTATTTAGTAGGATTTTACCTGTTTCAGTTTTCCTTGTCTCATTAACACCCAGTTTGTCCATGTGTTACTTTTCCAGTTCTGTTCTCCTTTCCATTGATACTTCTTATGTTGTTGTTGTTGGTCCTATCTTCACTGCTTCTGACATTGGATTTGTTGTTGTTACTCTTCTAGATGGTAAATTGGAGTTTGTTTTAGTAGCTGACTTTTCAACATTGGTCCTAGTTTCCTGGCAAAAACCATGGAGGCCCTGTTTAACCAGATGACACTCCAACTGGCATGAATTTTATCATGTTTATTTCTGGTTTTAACCAACAGAGAGTACAAGTTGGTCAACTAAATCTCAGATTTCTTTAATGCCTACAATCATTCAATCTTTAATGCCTACAATCACTCTCCGACCAAAAGGCTGCGGGTTTGAATCCTGCCGTGGGCATGGATGTTTGTGATTGTCTGTGAAAATACCAGTGGTGGTGATCGGCGGTAGATGGCATTGGTGTCAGTTGGTGGAGACAGAGCTGTATAGCAGGTGCCCTCCCTCGATGAGTCTATGGACTCCCTGGAGGTGTCAAATAATAATAATAATAATTACTAATAGGGTGTATCATGTGAAGGTCCTTATTGGAAATGGGTCAGAGGCACCAGTCAGTTTTGCTCTTTTGTGTGTTTTAATAATCCCATACTGTTGGAAGTGGAGTGAGAAACTGTTGGTGAATGTATCCACCTGTGGGTGTGCATTTTCTGTAAACTGAGAATGCCAAGTATTCATCAGATTGGCATGTAATCAAGTTGTCAAGGAAGGGGAGACTGTTGTTTTTTGAGTTTTTCTAAGGTGAATTGTATACTGGGGTGCTGGTTATTAAGATATATTAGGATGATGTTAAAAACATCATTGAAATGGAATATCCACAGTAGGTCAGAGATTAATCAGTTTTCTCTTCCACTACTATGCTTCATTCCCATGGTTGGATTATTGTTTCCAGTCTTTCAGTCCAAACATATGCACTGAAAACATGAAAACATACATTCCCCACACTACTCTGAACTGCCATCCCCTATCCAAACCCTGGTTCTCCAAAAGATGTCCCAAGGCTGTACAAATGAAAATTCAGGCATTCTACAACTGGCTCAAATCAAGAATTCTATCCTCCTTCACTGCCTATGCTGAAACCCAAAACAAATGCAAGAAAATTATCAATGCTTCTAAAACAGAATTTGAATGGGCATAAAAGCAGGAAGCTTGCAGCCTGTCCAAATGACAGCCATGCCTTTTGGTCTCTCGCCAAGGCAATTGGTCGTAACTTTTGCCCTACACTATTCCCATATCATACCCAAATGGCTCAATTGCAGCATCTTCCACAGAAAACGCTAACCTCGTGACTTCACACTTTGCCTCTAATGTACGCATAACTAACAATGGCAAATGCCTTCCAGTTATTCCAGCTGCCCAACTTAAATGCCCCCTGTATCTTTTTGCCAAAAAAGTGATCATAAACCTGTTGTCTAAATTAGACACAAAAAAGTCTCCTGGCCCTGGTGGCATTCCTCCAATTGTCCTGAAGGTCTGTGCACCAGAACTGACTCCTATTCTATGCCGTCTGTACATACGCTCTTACTCCACTGGTATATATATCCCAAAGCCTGAAAGTGGGCCTACATTCAACCCATTCCTAAAAAGGGTGACAAATCACTGCCATCTAACTACTGCCCTATCTCACTCACTTCAGTCCTATCCAAAGTGATGGAGAAAACCATCAACTCTCAGCTCCTATTCTACCTTGAAGGTACCCAGCTATTAAGCGACCACCAGTATGGATTCTGTCGATGCCGATCAACAGAAGATCTACTCTCATACATCACCCATCGCTGGACAAATTCCATGGAGAAATTTGGCGAATCCCAAGTGATTGCACTTGATATCTCTAAAGCCTTTGACCAGGTCTGGCACAAAGGCTTATTAAGCAAACTTTCATCATTTGGACTGTCTCAGGACTTCTGCAGGTGGATTGCCAGCTTCCTATCTGGATGCACACAATGTGTGATGGTAGATGGCTCCCTATCCTCTCATCATCCAACTAATGCTGGTATCCCCACAAGGTTCAGTTCTCTCACCAACTTTCTTCCTTCTGTATATCAATGACCTACTTAGTTGACCTCCAACCCAATACACCCTTTCATTTGACAAACCCTGCTCTACACAACTCACTTCGACCCACTGAGCATCAACCACCACCACTGCTCTTAATTCTGACCTCCAAGCCATCCTCCAGTGTGGCTCAGATAACCTCGTCAACATCAATGCTAGTAAAATCCAGTTCTGTCTTATTTCTCACAAAAAAGAACCGTTTTCCCCCAGCATTATTTTTGATAAGACTGAAATTTTCAGACGAGATTAGATTTCTCTTCTCAGAATTACCCTGGTATCATGCCTCTCCTGGCATAAACACATCACAACCATTGCATCCTCAGCTTCCAAAAAACTAGGTTTTCTCTTTTGCTCAAGACATTACCTCACCTCTAAACAGCTGCAAATCTTATGCAAATCACAAATCCAATCCACTGAGCTATCGAATACTGTTCTCACATTTGGAATGGGCTCCTGAAAGCTCCCTCAGAATGCTTGACTCAATACAGAGGAGAGCAATTAGACTGATAAATAACCCATCTCTTACCAGCTCGCTCCTCTCACTCTCACATAGATGATTGGTCTCTGCAATTTGTATATTTGAATCTGAAACAGCATCAATAATAACCCCAACTCTGTACTAAGCCCATTGAAACACGTACAGCTGGTGCCCAACATCCTTTCGCAGTACACCCACAGAACAAGTTTGTTTTCCTCCTCCTTAATCGCTGCTACTGCTGTACTGTGGAACAGTCTTCCCCCTGACATATTTCCCAAGGAATACAACATATAGGCTTTTAAATCAAATGTAAACAAGTTTTTCCTTCATAAGAAAGATTCTGGTAATTGGACCACATGTTTATTAAGCTAAATGAAAATAAAAAAACAAAAAACAAACCCGACAAGTTTTGTAAGTCGTTTGACTTACATCTTCAGGGGTCAAAGGTAACTAAAAGTTAAAGCATACGAAATGAGAAATTACTCAAAATAGTTCATTGTATGCAGTTGTCTAACTGTTCATTAAATTGAATATCCGAATGTAGATTCAGTGCAATGCTAAGTTTGAACAGTGCTGGATGCTGCCATGTTCTGTTGCTCACGTTCACATTGTCCGAGGTCTGACTTGGGTATATTTTTTATCAATGCTGACCAAACTTGCTGTAGAATTAGGCCCTGGTTTTTGTTACACTGTGTAGGAAGTCTAAGCATGTTTGCAGCTTCCTTAAATTTCCTCATGTAACAATTTTTTTCAATATAAGACATGTTTGATTTTTGCCAGAGTACATTATGGCCGGTGGAAGTTGTATGGTATGCTAGGCCTGATTTGTGTTCTCTTCTTTTTTGTACGTCTTTTTGGTGTTCGTTCATGCGAATTTCCCCTAATCTTCCTATCTGGCCTACATAGCAGATGCTACAGGAATAATGAATTTTATATACACCTGTTTTTTTTTTAAAGAATGGTGTGGAGGTTTTGGGGGATGGTAGAAACCTTGAAATTTTTTCCAGCAGTAGAAAAGCCACTTTGATGTTATATTTGTTTAGTAATTGGGCCATTTTGTCTGTAACATTCTTGATGTATGGAAGCGTGATTGCATTCTTGAAATCTTGCTTTTGTGAGATGCTTGTTGGAGGTGTGTTGAGGATTCTTTTTATTGTCTTAGCTTCATAACCTTTTTTTTTTTTTTTGAGGAACTGTTAAATATTGAAATTCTTCATTTCTCTGTTTTTCTGTGCTGGAAATATAAGCTCTGTCCCTCAAGGTTTTAATTAAACCTATTTTTTTTGCGAGGGATGATGGTATGAGGCCGCATTAAGAAATCTTCCTGTGTTGGTGGGTTTTCTATAGATGGAGAAGGATAATTTATTATCTTTTTCATTCACTTCTATTAGGATAAAAAAAAAGGAAGTTTTTTATGTTCTTCTTGTTCTAAAGTAAATTTTATGTTGTTGTGTATATTATTCAGCTAATCTTTGTAAGCAGTTGGTTCCTCTGTTTTTCCTCGCCATATGATGAAAATATCATCTACATAGCTTAGCCAAATTTTCGGTTTTTTGTGATAATTGTTTAAAGCATTATTTTCAAAATGTTCCATATATAGGTTTGCTAAAGCCAATAAGAGGGCGGAGCCCATAGCCAGTCCTTTTTTGTTCCCAAAATTTATTTTGATACATGAAAAAAGTATTTTTTATGAAGTGTTTATAACGTTGTAAAACTTTATAAACACTGCATAAAAAAAGCTGCAAACATGCTTAGATTACAACAAGTTTGATCAGCGTTGATAAAAAATATACCCAAGTCAGACCTCGGAGAATGTGAACGCGAACAACAGAATGCGGCAGCATCCAGCATTGTTCAAACTTAGCATTGCACTGAATCTACATTTGGATATTCAATTTAATGAACAGTTAGACAACTGCATACAATGAACTATTTTGAGTAATTTCTCATTTCGTGTGTTTTAACTTTTAGTTACCTTTGATCCCTGAAGATGTAAGTCAAATGACTTACGAAACTTGCCGGGTTTGTTTTTTGTTTTTTATTTTCATTTAGCTAAATAAACATGTGGTCCAATTACTGGAATCTTTCTTATGAACTGCTAAACTACAGAAACCTTCGCATACAAAAATGTTTTTCCTTTCCAAACTCACTACCTTATACTGTACTAACGTACAATAGGTTGACCAGCCAACCTCTCATATATGGGCCCAACATAAGAAGAAAAAAAAAGTAGTTTGCTGGGAGTGTATAATATATTAGACAATTCAGTCATAATAGAATCAATATTACAATTGATGATAAATAACTGTTTCTTTGCTTCACGAATCGAATTGATAACTAATGAAAAACTTGCACACCTATAAATACTTATGGTGAGTGAAAAACTTCGTTAATTTTGCAACAAGTTGGAATTAGCTGTGCTCTCCTCAGTTTTCCATTAATCGGTTATAATAATTTATGGGATTGTTGCTGGGGAAATGTTTCAGTACTTTGCTAGTGGGGGGGGGGGGGGGTGCAGAACGAAGTCATCCCTGGGATTTGGGTAATAGTGTGGTTAGCAAGGGCACAAAGATAAAATTTTTTGCTTTGAGAGTGGTGAACGAATGGAATGGCTTGTCTGAGTCAGTTGTGAGTACTTTGTCTGTTAATGGTTTCAAGGAGAGGTACGATAGATATTGTGTTGTAGTTTGGGTCTCCCACGATGAGTCTTAGGACTCCATGGAGGTGCCTGTGTAATAATAATAAAATCTACCTACTCAAAATCCTGCAGTTAATTTATGTATAGACTGACATATCTACGAAATGTTTTTTTTTTCTGCTTCAATTTTGACATTTAGATATTTCGACAGAGTTATTCTTCCTAATTTTGACATTATAATTTTTGATAATTTCTTTTTTAGCATTCCTAGATTCTAATCACCATCCATTATCTCAAATGTATTGGTGAAGTTTAGTAAGACCACTTCTGTTTATCAATTTCACTACTAGTAGTGGCAAAATCACCATTTCTAATGAGTTGCATATTACGACTGTTGAATTTACTAAAATATTACATCTTTCTTGTTTCTTTGCTGGAAATTTTCTGGAGATAAGCAAGCATCATATAAGTTGTTGTTGTTGTGGAATCTCCCACTTAGAAATCTAAAATGCTGTTGCATTAGTATTCAGATCGGGTTATGTTTTTTTTTTTCCAGTAAATATGCATTCATTTTGAATCATCTACTAGATAAAATAAAGGTTTTACACTTGTGTTATTTGGTCCATTAATTATCAGCCAGTTATCTGGGTGCCCATGAACAAAATGTTACTTCGAAATTAAATTCATTTGACTAACTTTAACCTAAAATAACTTATTTGTTGTTGCTACTGTAAATATTTGATAAAGCTCATTTAATGATATTCTGAATGTATATATTTTTATAGCCCCATCAAGCTATCCGGAATTTGAAGCAAAAATAAAACGTCTTGTAGATATGGGTGTTGATGAGGTAAGACATTTCTATTATTTAGAAAAAAAGCTTAGATATTGAGTGTGAGAGAGACCTGCAATTGTGGAAATCTGTCATGACTGGTTTTCATTTATGCCAGTCATGAGAGATATATCATAATTTCTTCGGATAACTTAATTTACAAAATTCACATGGAATTTTGAATGAAGAATTTTGAACAATAGAAAACTATTTTTGATTGCTATTGTATTACATATTGCAAGAAATAAAAATTTGTAAAATTGGAATATAAAAAAGCATATCCCAATAGTCCATGACAAAACTTGTGTCTGATACTTGAAAGTAGTATTATGTTTAATCTGTAAAGCTGTGTGATGCATAAAGAATGAAAAATGGAATGCACTTTAAAGATGGTCAGGTGCAGCTAGTATTTAAAAAATCCTGATGTATCATTTTCTGAAACATACACCAGCATTGGATGCAGCATGCTATGAAAGCTGAGTCATGAATCATTACTAGTGGATCTTCTGTAGCTTATTTGGTATCTGGTTGGAAGGAATTGGCTTTGAATCCCATCTAGAACATGAAATGCATTTTTATAAAGGTTTTTTTATCTAAAGATAAGTTAGACAGTCTCATTCATATAAAGATAGTAGGGTTTTTCATTCTTCAAACATCCAAATCTCTCAGAATATGGGCATTTGTGTGCATGCATGCACGCACGCACGCACGCACACACACACACACACACAGTAATATACCATTTATCCAACCTCACAATTACTCTTCAATTAACTGATCTTTGTGTATATAAAATAATGTGTGTGTGTGTTGTGTATGGTATGGCATAAAGAAATGACTGAATGTTGACACCCCCCCCCCCTTTTTGGTACACGTGCTATGAGAATGCCATTCGACTGCATGCATATTAATAGAAGAGCACGTGTAGAGTTTACAATATTACATTTAGCTGAAGCACAGGTGTTGACATTGGAAGAAAAGGTGTTTATTGTTGAAGGAATGGGTATTCCACCATGACCTGCCTTCAAACCTTGTTCTCCAAGATGACAAAGAACCTCTGCATACACTACGAAACCTGTCTTGAAAGACAATGTGCCCATTTTGAGCACATAATCTATCGTTATTAATGCTTTATTCGACCAAGATTCCACCAGTAGTTGAAGATGTACGCATCATGTGTGTAAACGTATATTTCTTTGCTAATAAATCTGTTTACTCCATAGCATATATAGTTTTAGTTCTTCAGTACTTTTTTCTTTTGCATGCCATACTGCATATACTGGCCTTTATAGCCTTAGTTGCTTAGGCTGTCATTCAGAATCATGACATCATTACTGGTTCTCTGTCAACAAGTTTCTTGGAAAATATTCTCTCATCTATTAAGGCAGTCTTTACTGCATGCTCATCTGTGTTGTTTAGGCCTCTTATCCTATCATTTTGACTTCAAGTATCTGTCTTGCTTATCTTCTCGTATTTGTCTTCCTGTCTGCCCATCCTCATCACTTCACATTAGTATCATGTTTATGGGTGTTAGATCCATATCTAATAACCACAATAAAATCTATATGTAAAAAAAAAAAAAAGTTGTTTTAAATGCTATTCTGTGAGTATTTCTTGAAATTGATTCTCTTCTTTTATTTCATTAATTATTTCTTGCCATACTAGTCTTGCTAATTGTATCATCATCATCATCATCAAATTCCTGATATATACCCTCAAGGGGTGTACAGGATATGATAGTACTACATGAAAAATTTACATCATTACTAACTTGCTATCTACAATTTTTCTCCAAATCCATCTGTTAAATGTCAAGACTCCAATATCATCAGGTTCTTATATTTCTGTCTTCTAAGGCACTTTTTACTGTATCAATCCACCTATATCTTGGTCTTCCTCTGGGTATTTTTCCTGCCAACCTGGCAGAGAACACTTGTTTTGCTAATCTTTCCTCTCCCATTCTGCTTAAGTGATCATACCACCTAAGACTAGCTCTGCTAATGCATTCATGGATGCTGACAATATCAAACTTCTTTCCCAATAATCCTCGTTTTTAATATGATCTTGCCATTGATGCCATCTGTTCATGCCCCTAATCTTTTCTAAGGATTCTCATATCTGCAATCTCTAGTCTTTGGTTGAGTGTTTTACTTTTAACCCAGCTCTCAGATCCATAAGTTAAAATTGGTTTAAACACTGTCTTGTATACAGCTAATTTAGTGTTTTGGCCAATTTCTCTCTTATTCCATATACATTTATTCAGTTGACTTCCTACCATACCAGCTTTGTTGATTCTGTTGTCTATTTCCATATTTAACTTACCATCTTCACAAAACATCGTGCCTAAGTAGCTGAAATGTTTTACTTGTTCTATAAGCTCTCCATTCACAATGCAGATGATATTTTCAATGTTTCTGCCTATTTTCATTGTCTTTGTCTTTTTAATGCTAACCTTCATACCATATCTATTACAACAGTTATTCAATTTAGTCAGGGAATCTTGCAGACTTGAAGTGGATTTATTTAGAAGTATAACATCATCCGCAAAGAGCTGAGATTAACACATCCAATTTTGATATCAGGTTTAATACCACTTACCTTCATAATGTGATCCATATAGATAATGAGTAAGAGAGGGAATAATGTATATCCTTGTCTGATACCAGATTTAACATTAAACCATCTTCCTGTACTTCCTTCAATTCTAACTGCTGACTTACATCTCAAACAAAGACTAAGTATTGCTTGATATAATGCCCCATTAACACCATATAACTGTATCATTTTGAATAGCCTCTCTCTCTCTTTCAGCACCTTGTCATATGCCTTTTCCACATCTACAAAACTTAATTACAGATCTTTGTTATATTCCCATGATTTCTCAAATATCTGTAGTAAAATGAAAATCTGATCCCGACAGCCTCTATTTGTCCTGAATCCAGCTTGTTCTTCACCAAGCTTCCCTTCCATAATCCTTCTCAACCGTTTCTCAGCTGTACTTGCATAAATCTTACCAGGAATGCTCATTAGGGAAATACCTCTGTAATTTTCACATTCAGTTTTATTATATTCACATTCAGTTTTATAGTATCGGTACTATGAGAGCTCTACTCCAATTATCGGGAATTCATCCCTCTTTCCAGGCCTTCTGAACTATACAGTGCAGCCATTGTATGACTTTTATACCTCCATACTTGAACATTTCTGGTTGAATATCATCTACTCCTGCTGTTTCCACATTTCAAGCCTTTGATGGCTTTTTCTACTTTAAGTATGGATATGTATTCCTGACTGTATGCCTGTTGAGTGTTTTTTACCACTGTGCTATCACTGCTTGTTTCATTCAGCAGTTTTTCAAAGTAATTACTCCATATTTCAAGGATATCTTTTTTTTCCTCCTGTTTTCATGTCACCTTTATGCTCTCTAATTCTTTTTACAGCAGTCTTTCCTCCATTTCTGAGCTTCTTGAACAACCTCTAGAATATCTTGCCACCTTGATATTTATTTCTTACCAGTCCTCCCATGACTTTTGTTTAGCCAGTTTTATATAGTGTTTCACTTTCTTACATTTGTCTCTGTATTCTCTAAGAGCACAAGCTTACTTATTTGCCAGGAACTTTTGATATGCTTTCTTCTTTTCCTTCACTGTCTCTTTTAGGGGTTAACTGGGACAGGGACCACCCAGTTAACCCCTGTCCCATTTTCCACATAAAGATATTCTTCCCCTTCGTTTTTCCCCCTTCCTCCTACAAAAAATGCTGCCCTAAACAAAATAATATATATGTATAATTATATATATATTATTAATAGTAACCAGATTTCCAATCTTATTTCCCACGTCATTAATAGTTTTTAAGAGGCGTAACATGGGAATTATCCCAGAAACTATACTTAACATTTTGTATTTATTGCTCAGAAAGATTTGATTTTTTAACGATACTTGTGACATAATGATTAGACATATATACACATTTGCACAAGAATAATGTTTAATTTGCCAAATATTTCGATCTGAATATTACAGACCATCTTCAGTGGCTACATAGGAATAGTTTTAAAAAACAAAGTGCAATACGAACAATTGATCATTCACACATAGAATGAGCCACCTGATGTTATATCGCTAAGTATTAGAAGAGTGAACATTTTTAAAGTCATAATTAAAGATATTAATTCAGAAATTTATATAATAATCTTTAATAACAATAAACTAATATAGGAAATTTAATTTAAAAAAAAAAAAAGTTTTATCCTGATTAAACTTTCCCAAATTTTTGATATAGATATACAGTCATCACGATTCAAGTTAGAACGTTGAAGTAAGGCCTCCACACTTTCTTTAAATAAACGTTCAAATTTGTAGCGACATCTGTGTAGGAGGAGAGTCTTGGACCAAAGGATGTTGTGGCTTGTTTCTAATCCATGCTGAGCTAATCCAGATTTCTCAGGTTTGTTGTGTTGAATTGATGCTCTTGATTTCTTTTTTCTATAGAATGTCCAGTTTGTCGAAAGTAGGAATGATTACAATTACAAGGAACTTGATACACACCAGGTAGAGACAAGGTTGAGCGTTTATCTTTAGATAAGGAAAATGGGTGGTTGATAGGTGTATAAGTGGCTGTTAAATCATATTTCTTCAGAATTCTTGAAATTGGTTCTGAAATCGTGGAAATGTAAGGAATTGGAACTTGACGTATTGAATTTTTGCTGTTCTGTGTTGGATTGTAAGAATCGAAAAGATGTTGTGTACTCTTTCGGAGAAGCCATTTAGTTTCATGTGATGTTTGATAGTAGAAAGTTCTTTCTGTAATGAATGAGAAGTTGAACAGTTAGTTTTGGCTTGTCGGATTAAACATTTTATTATTCCTGTTTTTTGACAAGGATGATGAGCAGATTCTTTGAGAATATAACGACCTGTGAAAGTTGGTTTTCTGTAAACTGCTGTTGTAAGAATACTAGAAGGTGAATGGATGAGAAGGACATCTAAAAAAGATAACTTGTTGTCTTTTTCAATCTCCATATACGAGGATGTAAGGAATTGATACTGCTTTTAACACCCATTTTCCTTCATCTAAAGATAAACGCTCAACCTTGTCTCTACCTGATGTGTATCAAGTTCCTTGTAATTGTAATCTTTCCTACTTTGGACAAACTGGACGTTCTATAGAAAAAAGAATTCAAGAGCATCAGTCATAATTCAACACAACAAACCTGAGAAATCTGGATTAGCTCAGCATAGATTAGAAACAAGCTACAACATCCTTTGGTCCAAGACATCTTCTCCTACACAGATGTCGCTACAAATTTGAACGTTTATTTAAAGAAAGTGTGGAGGCCTTACTCCAACATCCTAAATTGAATCGTAACAACTGTATATTATCGATATCAAAAATTTGGGAAAGTTTAATCAGGATAACACATTAGGTTTTTTTTTTTTTTAATTTCCAATATTAGTCTAATGTTATTTAAGATTATTATATGAATTCCTGAATTAATATCTTTAATTATGACTTTAAAAATGTTTACTCTTCTAATACTTAGCGATATGACATCAAACGGCTCGTGTGAATGATCAATTGTTCGTATTCCACTTTGTTTTTTAAAACTATTCTTGTGCAAACGTATATATATGTCTGCTCAGAAAGATCTCACCAGTTTTTGTCTTTTTTGTTTCAGTCACCCCTATTATGTCGATCTGGTACTTATCCAGTTCCTCAGCTAGCTCCATTTCTTTGCCATTCAGGCTTCTTATGTTGAGAGTACCGATCTTTAACTCTGGTAATGTTGAGTTAGGTTAAGTTTTAGGATTTGTTTCAGTAGCTGACTTTTCGTTGTTTGCCCTGGTTCCCTGATGAAAACAACGAGGGTCCTTGTTTAACTGGGCGACTCCCCAGCCGGCATGAAATTCTGCCATGTTGTACCATCATTTTTTATTTTGGTTTTACCAATAAGAATACAATTTGGTCGGCTAAATCCCAAATTGCCAGCCCATCCTCTTTCGTTCAGTATCCAAGTAGATACCCAACAGGGTGCACCACGAGATGGTGTGGATTGGACATTAGGTCAGAAGCCTTGGTCGGTTCTCCGCATTCCTTTGGGGGCTATGTGGAGGTCTCCTCTCATTTATATAGCTTTGACCCTTAAACACCCTTGCTAATTGTATTATACATTTCTATATTTAATTTCTTATTTTCACTAAAAATTCTATTCTCATAGAAAAATATTATTTACCCTATTTTAGTATTGGGGGTGCTTAAGGATCAAAGCTGTATAACTGAGATGAGACCTCCACATAGCCTTTAAAGGAATGTGGAGAACCGACCAGGACTTCTGACCTAATGTCCAATCCTCACCTTCTCGTGGTGCACCCTGTTAGGTATCTACCTGGATACTGAACGAACGAGGATGGGATGCCAATTTGTGATTTAGCCGAACAAATTGTATTCCTATTAGCTTAAACCACAATATTAAATGATGGTACAACATGATACAATTTCATGCCGGCTGAGACGTCGCCCAGTTAAACAACGCCCCTGTTGTTTTCACCAGGGCGAACAGCGAAAAGTCAGCTACTGGAACAAATCCTAAAACACGCCCCAACTCAATATCACCAGAATTGATGATCAGTACTATCAACATAAGAAGCCTAAATGGCAAAAAAGTGGAGCTAGCTGATGAATTAGATAAGTACCAGATCGATATATTAGGGGTGACTGAAACAAAAAAGACTAAAACTGGTGAGCTCTTTCTGAACAATAAATACAAAATGATATTTATTCAGGCAATGATATTCAAGGAAAAGAAGGATTAGCCATAGTATTCAACACTAAATATGAGTCTAATCTTCTTGAATGGTAGACAATTTCAAGTAGAGTGATGTGGGCAAATATCAGAATGGGAAACTGGACAATGAGACTTATTTCTGCCTATGGTCCCACAGAATGTTCTCCTAAGTCAGAAGTGGAGGAATTTTTTGAGGCTTTAGAAAAAGCAACTGACACAATGAAAAATGAAAAGTTGGTCCTTGTTGGGGGATCTAAATAGCAGAGTTGGAAAGTGTAAGAAAGTTTTAAAACGAATAAAAGTTGAGCAGCTCTCAGATGTGAATTTTACACTAAAATATACAAACATTATTGAAGAAATAATGAAAGAGTTTGAGAACAGGAATCAAACCTTGGAGATTCAGTGGCAAGCTCTCTGAAGGAAACATTGATTGATTCTGCCAGAGAGGCATGTGGTGAGGTTGTCTGCAAGGATAGAAAAATCAGAACTCCCTGGTGGACACAGGAAGGTAAAAAGGCAGTAAAGGAAAAGAAGAAAACGTATCAAAAGTTCCTGGCAAATAAGTCATCTTGTGCTCTTAGAGAATACAGAGACAAATGTAAGAAAGCTAAACAAAAGTCATGGGAAGACTTGGGTAAGAACATAGAAAATAAATATCAAAAAGGTGGCAAGATATTATGGAGGTTGTTGAAGAAGCTAAGAAATTACGGAAAGAGTGCTGTAAAAGGAATTAGAGATGATAAAGGTGACATGAAAACAGGAGAAAAAGATATCCTTGAAGTATGGAGTAATTACTTCGAAAAATTGCTAAATGAAACAAGCAGTGATGAGAGCACAGTGATAAAAAAACACTGACCAGGCATGCAATCAAGAATACATATCCATGCTTGAAGTAGAAAAAGCCATCAAAAGTCTGAAATGTGGAAAGGCAGCAGGAGTTGATGATATTTGACCAGAAATGCTCAAGTATGGAAGTATAAAAATCATGCAGTGGCTGCACTTCATAGTTCAGAAGGCCTGGAGAGAGGGATGAATTCCTGATAATTGGTATAGAGCTCTCATAGTACCCATATATAAAAAGGGAAATAAAACTGATTGTGAGAATTACAGAGGTATTTCTCTACTGAGTGTTCCTGGTAAGATTTATTCCAGTATACTTGAGAAATGGTTGAGGAGGATTGTGGAAGAGAAGCTTGGTGAGGAACAAGCTGGATTCAGGTCAAATAGAGGCTGTCAGGATCAGATATTCACTTTACGACAAATATTGAGAAAGCATGGGAATATAACAGAGATCTGTATTTAAGTTTTGTAGATCTGGAAAAAGCATGTGACAAGGTGCCAAGAGAGAAGCTATTCAATACTCTACAGTTATATGATGTCAATGGGACATTATATCAAGCAATACTTAGTCTTTATGTGAGTTGTAATTCAGCAGTTAGAATTGAAGGAAGTACAGGGAGATGGTTTAATGTTAAATCTGATGTCAGACAATGCTGTACATTATCTATATGGATTACATTATGAAGGAAAGTGGTATTAAACCTGATATCAAAATTGGAGATGTTAATGTCAGCTCCTTGCTTTATACGGATGATGTTATACTTCTAAATAAATCCGCTACAAGTCTGCAAGATTCCCTGACTAAATTGAATAATTGTTGTAATATGGTATGAAGGTCAGCAATATCAGGACAAAGATAATGAAAATAGGCAGAAGTATTGAAAATATCACCTGCATTGTGAATGGAGAACCTATAAAACAAGTAAAACATTTCAGCTATTTAGTTACGATTTTTAGTGTCTATTTCCATATTTAAATTAAATATGGAAATAGACAACAGAATCAACAAAGCTGGTCTGGTAGGAAGTCAACTGAATAAATTGATATGGAATAAGAGAGAAATTAGTCAAAACACTAAATTAGCTGTATACAAGACAGTGTTCAAACCAATTTTAACTTATGGATCTGAGAGCTGGGTCAGATGGTCAAAGATTGATCGAAGACTAGAGACCACAGATGTGAGAGTCCTGAGAAAGATTAGGGATGTGAACAGATGGCATCAATGGCAATATCATATTAAAAACAAGGATATTAGGAAAGAACTTGACATTGTTAGCATCCAGGAATGCATTAGCAGAGCTAATCTCAGGTGGTATGCTCACTTAAACAGAATGGGTGAGGAAAGATTAGCCAAACAGGTGTTCTCTGCCAGGTTGGCAGGGAAAAAGACCCAGAGGAAGACCAAGATATAGGTTGATTTATGTGGTAAAAAGTGCCTTAGAAGATAGATATATAAGATCTGACTATGTTGTGGCTTTGACAGGTAACAGATTGATTTGGCAGAAAATTGTAGGTAGGAAGTTAGTAATGATGTAAATTTTTCATGTAGTACTATCATATCCTGTACACCCCATGACGGTAAATGTCAGGAATTTGATGATGATGATGCTTAGTATTGAAAGTATACTTAATATTTTAGCTTTCCTTCAAGCTTTTTTAGTTTCGTTCCATCTCTCACTTCAGATTTGATGCAGTACTTTACTGTAGCTTAAGTCTAATAATGCTGGATTTATTTAAGTGGATAAAAGTATAGCACTTTTCTGCAAGCTGCAGGTTGTTCATATCCCTTCTTTTTTCCTATCAACCAACTTTTGCAATCCATGCACTTTCAATCTATCCTCATAGGACATATTTCACAGGCCACTCACCATTTTGGTCACTCACCTCTGAATCTTCTCCACTTCTTCCACATCCCCAAGAAACCCAGGAGATCAGACTTCAGCACAGTAATCCTGATGTGGGGATATCAAGACCTTATAAAGAGGAATTACAACTTCCTTATCGCTACTTGTTAATGTGTTCTTCATAGCCAAGTAATCTTATGTGCAACCTTAGCATTGTGTCTTCTAAACTTTAACTCTCTGTCTACCACTGCCCCTAAATCTCTAGCTTCATCTCTTTCCTAGAGTACAGTGCCATCAATGTAATAAATGGCTTGTAATTTATTTATCCCAAAGTGCATAACTTTTCTCGACATTAAACTGTTAACCATTATTTCTTGCTCATACTGACAGTCTATTAAAATTGTCCTCTCTCCACATCACCTTGATTAATTATTACTCTATCTAATTTCGCATCATCAGCAAAAACTGAATATTTCCTTTCAGGTTATTCCCTATATCATTTATGTATAAATTAAACAGCAATGGTCCCAGCACTGAACCTTGTGGCACACCTGTTTTTTGCTTCGATTCTGCTCCTCCATACCACTTTCTGATATCTATCCAGCAGCTACCCTCTTATCCACTTAACACCAGTGTTATATCCATCCCCATTTGTTCTCATTTGTGTAACAGTGTTTGATGTGGTATTCTGTCAAATGCCTTTGCAAAATCCAGCAAAATCATTGTGTAACCATTTCCTTTATTTAACTCAGCTGTTACTCTATTATAAAAGAGTTAGTAAATTACTAAAGCATGACTGACCTTTCACAAAACCATGTTGACCCTCATACAGTATCATATTTTTATCTACCCATTCTTGAATCCTCTTTTTTTTACCAATTTTTCTAATACTTTTACCACCATGCCTGAGATACTGATTGGTCTATAATTTGCTACTGTAGTCTTAGAACCTCCCTTATGCAAAAGAATTATTTTGCTCTCTTTCCACTCACTTGGAACTCTACCACAGCTGAGACTTAAATTAAACAGCTTAGTCAAAGGCAGTACCAGTTCTCTTACACATTCTCGCAAAACCCTAGATGGTATCCCATCTAATCCCACAGCTATATTTACATAGAGATTCTACAATATCATAAGGACCTCCAATTCATCCACCTCTGTTCCCTCATTAATGTCTGTCACTTAGGTTAAAGCAGTAACCTCGCTGGTCTTCATCTCACACCAGATTGCTTCAAATGAACAGCCACCCTCCCACCTGTTTCCTATTATTTTTGGTTGCAGTTCTTCTGCTATCATCGACAGTACTCCTCCTTCCCCCATCCTGTCTTCTCTATCTTCCCTGAAAATACTAAACCCTTCGCATTCAATCCCTGTAACTGCATAATCTGCTGTTATCCAAGTCTCACTAATGCGTATTTGGTGAGGTTGCACTAATCAATGCCAAAAACTCTTCCCCCTTGTTCCTGATACTTCTGGCATTAGTATATAAAAATGGCAACATCCCTTTATTCCCCTACCCACCTTTACTTTCTTATTTGACTAACCTATTCAATATTTTTGCTTAAGAGGTTGTCTTCACACAAATTCACTTGATTCCACCTTAATTGCTTAAGTTTCCCTGAATTTACATGTCAGCATGTTCGGTGAACCAAGCTCTCTCCAGACATCTAACATCAAAACGATTCAGATGTAGTCCATCTGCATTGTACAAATCCTTTTTTCTGTCAAACATAGACCACAGATCCACAAATTCTACATCATTTCTTTTGCACAATCCACATATAGACTCATTGGCTATCAATGCCCTCCTCCTTAGTTTGCCTCTATCATAGCTTGGTAGGAGACCTACAATCATCACCCTCTCACTCTTCAGTTTTGCATCTTCTAACAACTCCTTTACATCCTCCCTTATAGAATACTTCTTGCCTCTCAAATCATTGGTACCAACCAAGACAATCATTTCTTTTGACTTGTGTTTTTTTGTATCTGGATAGCGTGACTAATATCGTAAATTTTTGCACCCGGGAAACACGATTTTGAAATACTTTCATCTATTTCCACAGCTGCACATTCGATATTATTATCATTGTTTTCCATATTATCGTCAGTATTTATTGTGTTCTCGTCACCTAACAGATACTCACTTTTAAAACACTTAATGCATATTCTCTTTCCAGTTTCAACTTCCTTGCAACATGTTGTTTAATTTTCTCGACATGTACATTTCTCATACACTGCACTGAATAATATCCCACAAATTCAAATCGCCAGGCAACATGGTCTTTGCCACCATTGTTTATCATATTGGTGCCATGCCAAAAATATCATATAAAAATGGTATAAATATACTAATACTCTAAAAACACAAAAATCTACACTTATACACTATAGCACTCTAATTTTATGATGAAAAACACAACAAAACAGATAAAAATCGCTAATTTCACATGCGCTAAATTACATGACCACTCGCAATATAACCTCGAACTTGTTTGAGATATGAACAATGAGGATAGGGAAGAAGTTCCCAGAATTAAAAAATTGAACTTGTTGGAGTCTTGATAGGTAACAGACTGATTTGGAGGAAAATTGTAGATAGGAAATTAGTAATGATGTAAATTTTTCATGCGGTACTATCATATCTTGTACACCCCTCCTGATGAACTTTAAAATTTTCTTTATATTCCAAAGAAATAAAAAGAAACTCACTTGTTAAAGAAGACATGACAGGAGAAATATCGTTTTACTCAAGAAAGGTTACACACATTTTTTTTTCTTCAAAGTAAAACAGTAAAGTAGGTATGAGTTCATTATATTTCAATGGCCACTGTTGAGAGAGGAGTAAACTATGCTTGATAATTTTGAAGTTAGTTGCTTTTGTTTGAGTTTTCTCACCATATCATGTCTTCAAGAGGAGAAATAAGAAATCTTGTGCAAGGTCTATTTTCTTTATGTATGATGACACGTTTTTGGCCTCTTTTTCTCTTTAGATTATTAATTTTATTTATAATACAAATTTGTATATAGTACTTGTGAAATAAACATTTTATACACACACTGCGACACTAATATTAATTGTTTGTGAATAGAGATATTAGTTTTGAATTTAGTTAACTTATTTTTATAATAATATCCTGAATGCAAACCTGCTCTATTAACTGAAAAGAAAAAGTTAATAAACAATTCTGCTATACCACAGACAAATAAAGGTTACATAATTAAGGAAAGTATTAAGCCTGATAAGGTATTAAAAGAATAAGATAATTTATTAAGCATAGTTCTTTACTGTATGCAAATGATATTATCATTACCAGAGGCCTTCAGGGAATCAGACTCAAGGGAGACCACTTATCATATCTTTTCATATCAGCTGCCATATCTTTTCTTGAATTCATTAACACTACTCACTACCTCCAAATGCAAGCCATTCTGTTCACATACCACTCTGAGAGAAAAACGTAGCTATCATCCCTTTCTTAACTGCATTTATTCTCAACTTCCATTGTTGCCCTCGTGTCCTCTCCCATCCTGCATAAAATGAAAAATTCCACCTACTACTTCTATCCTGTATGACCCTTTCAGAAGTATATAAGTCTTTGTCTTATTGCTCCTTTTTATTCTGTTTGTTAGTGTGTGCACTCTATAAATTCTCTATCTGTTCTAATAATCTACATTTCACAATCACAATTACATCTTTAATGCTTGCTCGCACTCTCTCCAACTGAAGATGTCTTTAACTGAATTCCTTCTTACACTATAATCAGGTGTAATACTATTTGCCTTGAGTTTCTTCTGTCACAGGTTGTTGAGGAAGTTGTCTTGCAACAGCTTGATAAATTCAGCTTCATTCTTAAGAATTTACTCCAACCCAATTAGCGTTTGGATAATCAGTTATCTATGTTGATTACTTGTTGGATATTCATGATGTTGATTTCATGATGCATTTTATCATTACAAGCAAATGATATACTATATCTGTAACAACACCCATCATATGTTCATATTGCACTCCAACTCACTCCATATAGCTTGAAACTGACCGCTACCTAAAAAATGTTAATATACTAACATTTGCAATCAGCTTTTGCAGCAAATTGTATTCATCACTCAAGACTCTTCATCAAAATTAAATGATTGCACTAATAAATTTGCTAAGAAATATTCATTAAAATGGCATTCTGAAAATCTAATTTTAATATCCATTCTCAGTTGATCCTATTGAACCAATTTAACTTTTAGCTGTTTAAGCACAATTTTGAGTAACAACAAAGCTATGATTGCAAATGTAAATCTATGAAATCCATTATCTATGAAAATAGATAATGGAATGAGTAAAGCTGTTTAATGAGAAGCACGTTGAATTAATTTATATGGAACAAGAAAAATCTCATCTAGAATATCAAGCTAATAATGTACAAGACGGTGTTTAAATCTACTTGATCATATAAATATTACAACTAGTTGCAAATGAAACATTAATCAAAGATTAAAAACCACAGATATGACAGTTTTGAGGATAATGCAGGAGTGAACAGATGGTATTGATAGCGGAATCATATTAAAAATGAAAATATCATAAAAACTTGACATTAATATTCATCATCATCAAATGTCCAATGTGTATCCTTAAGAGGGTGTGTAATCAATAATAATATGGTTTGGTCACTTACTTTATAGAAAGAGATGAAGGATTTGCAGAACAAAAGTTTGAAGCAGAAATGGCAGGAAAAATACCCAGAGGAGGACTAAGATATAAGTGGGTGGATGCGATTAGAAGTAATGCAGAAGATCAAAACAAAATCTGATCAAAGGCCTGACAAATGAAAATCCTAAATTGGAAGAAAATTGTTGATAGAAAACTATCAGTTGTTGCTGATAGTTGCCATTCAGCAGTGAAAAGAAAGAATGAAACTGGAAATAGAATGAAAAATGGGATTTGATTCTAGTTACAAAATCTAATTACAACATCATCAACAAACTGTTGGTTATTTTCTGCCAATGGGCTAGGGAAAAGTATTGCCTCAAAAAAGTTGTCCCAGAAATTTCATCATCATCATCATCAAATTTCTTTCATTCTGTAAACCAGCCAGAGAACACATACAATTAACAGGCAATATATTGACCTCATAACCTTAGCCTTTGGTCACAATTTCAGCCAACCCAGCTCATAAAAGAAAAGTTAACTCTCAGGTTCGTATTAATAATTAGCAGTGAAGTAGAACTAAATTCATTGCTTGCCACATTTGTTTCATAATACTTTTAGATAGCAATGAAGAACCTACACAGACTTCTTTGCTAACTAAAAAACTAATGTCTCAACTACCATAAATCTCCATGTCTGCATGAACTAGGCAAGGTTTAGTTCATCGCATTAGTACTTTAATAGAGATATCAATCAATGGTTGATGGAAATATTACTACATAACAGAAAAAATAAAATGAGACTGACACAATATGTTTTTCCATGATGTTTCTTAGGAAAACATAGTTGAAACTGTTGGCAGATCACAATACTATATTGGTTGTAGGTGAAAAAAAATGAAACAAACAGCAGCATAATCTTGAAATCAATATTATTTTGAACTAGTAAAAGTTTGAAGAAAATGTGGAAAACTTACCTGCAATTTTCCAATAGAATAATATGAGACAGATACAGAAAAGAAATTATGCAAAAAAAAAAAAAAAAAAACTCATTCTAAAAAATAAAAAGTGATTAAAAGTGGATAAAATCTTTTCATGATTATGATCTCTAAATTTGAGAATTTTGAAGAAGTGCTTCTATTTGTTGATTCGTTTATTTATTCTGTCCTCTCTGCAAATTGTTAAATTCTTGAAAATTTAAAGGAAATTTATTATTCTAAGAATGCCAGCTTGTTCCCTTTTCAGAAATAATTGTTTCGTGTTAAGAACATCAAATTCCTCTTATGTGCCATCAAAGGATGCACAAAATATTATGATAACACTACAGGAAAAGGTTATATCATTACCTGTTGACAATTTTCCTCTAAATTAATCTGTTTTATGGTCAAAATTCTAATACACACACGGACAAAGAAATTAGCGCACCTGTAAGAAAACATGGTACAACGCCGAATCTAAGCAAATAGCTAGAGTGCTGAGTGGTATGCAAATTATCCAAGTTTGGTACGATTGCGCATGCCCACACACCCTGCAGTGGCGCTGCAAGCACGAACTGGCAGCCTTATAAAGCTGGTGTGTAGTTGATAGCCGATTGAAGTGAAAAGCACCGACCGATGCAAGCTAGAGTACAGAGTGACAATAATGCCAGGTAGATGCCAAAGATGTCGATTTAAGCAACTTATGGACTTTGACAGAGGCATGATCATTCGCCTGAAAACTGGAGGGTGGTCGGTGCACTGTATAGGCATGCACATGAACTGTTCTGACCATACCGTCCAACTGTTGGGAGCTATGGACATGTTCTGGCACTGCCACACGGCAGAGCAGCACCAGTCGGATCAGGAGGACCAACACTAGAGAGGATTGACAGATCGTGCGGCAAGCACGGAGGGATCCACGGTGATCCGGTTTACTATACAGGCAGATGTAGGGGCTCCTGTGTGCCCACGAACCATTTCCCGACACCTCGCAGAAGCGAATCTACGATCCAAGCGCCCTTTACATGTGCTCCCATTAACATCGCAACATTGCCGACTCCGTTTGCAGTGGTGCCAGGTGAGAGCGACGTGGAACGCCACAGACTGGTGCCGTGTAGTCTTCAGCGATGAGTGCCGCTTCATCTTGGGGACAGATGATCATCGTATCCTAGGTGTGGAGGACCCTGGTCAAGGACACAATCTTGCACTGCAGGCATTATGGTCTGGGGAGCCATAGCCTACGATAGCCGATCATCCTCGTAGTGGTACGTAGCGCATTGACGGGGCAGCGGTATGTGGACGACATCCTACGGCCCTACATTCTCCCATTCCTGGCCGGGATACCAGGAGCGCTATTTCAGCAGGATAATGCCCATCCGCACACGGCTCGGGTTGCCCAGGCCTGCCTACGTCGTGTACAGACACTTCCATGGCCTGCCCGCTCTCTGGACTTGTCCCCTATCGAGCATGTTTGGGAGCAGCTGAAATGTCAGCTCCCACCGTACTGCAATATCCGGGATTTGAGCATAGCGTCCAACATGTGTGGGCCAGTCTGCCGCAGGACAACATCAGGCATCTGTTTGCCACCATGCCAGACCGTATTGGAGCATGTAATGCTGCACGAGGCGGTGCAACGTGCTATTGATGATGACTGGATTGCGTACCACAGATCTCTTTGTAATTGTCCTTCAGCTCTGTTTTTGCCATCATGTGCATCACTCACCTGTATCATTACACCAATAAAATTTCAGTTGAATCCTATGCTTCCTTCTTGGTGCGCTAATTTCTTTGTCCATGTGTGTCTTAACAAACTTTATATTTTGGTTCAGCCTTCCTGCCAATAAATATTTGTTTTGTTTAACAGTGTCTAGTTCTTTTCTAATATCCTTGTTTTTAATATGATTCTGCCATTAATGCTATCTGTTCACTTTTCTGAACTTTCTCAGAACTCTCATACCTCTACTCTTTGATTAAGTGTTTTATTTCTAACTAACTCTGCTCTAAGATCCATAAGTTAAAATTGGTTGACTCCCTCCCATACCAACTTTGCTAATTCTGTGGTCTATTTCCATATTTAATTTGTCATTTTCACTAAAAAATGTGCCTAAATATTTTCTCTGTGATTTTTATGTTCAGCTTTATTTCCCTTTTTAGAGATGCATACTATGAGAGCTCTACACCATTCATCTGGAATTTGGCTTTCCTTCCAATCCTTCTGAATTATGCAGTGTAGGCACAGTAAAATTTTTATACCTTCATAATTGAGAATTTCTGGTTGAATATCATCTGCTCAAGCTACCTTTCCACATTTTAAGTTTTTTGATGGCTTTTTTCTACCTCGGGTATTAATATGTACCTGTCTTGAATGTTTTCCAACGTGCTAATGCTGCTTGTTTCATTTAGCAATCTTTCAAAGTAATTGCTCCAGACATATAGAATATCATTATCTTCAGACTTCATGTAACTTTTATCATCTCTAATTCCTTTTGCAGTACCCTTTCATCCATTTCTCAGTTTTTTTTTTTTTTTCAATAGCCTCCAGAATATTTTGCAACATTCCTAATGTTTATTTTCTGTGTTCTTACCAAAGTCTTCCAATGATTTTGGTTTGGCTAGTTTTACACAACGCTTTGCTTTCTTATATTTTTCTTTGTATTCTCGCAGAGTATGCAATGGCTTACTTACCAGAAACTTTTGATAAACTTTTTTTCTTTTCTTTAACTGCCTCTAATTTCCTGACTTCACCATGGAGTTATGATTTTTTTGATCCATGCAAATAACCCCTCCCTACATGCCTCTATAAATGTTTTCTTCAAGGTCTGCCACTGGATCTCCAAGGTTTGGTTCTTGTTTTGAAACTCTTATTTTTTCTTGAATAATATTTGTGTATTTGAGACTACAATTCACCTTTGAAATCTGCTCAACTTTCAAAACTTTCTTGCACACTTTTCCTTTCAGTATGATATGCAGTTTTATGATATCCTTTTCCAAACTAAATGGTGATCACTTCACATTTCAAATCTACTTGTATACTACTAGCTCAGGGTTTTGACTAATTTCTCTCTCATTCCAAATAAAGGTATGCAGCTGGCTACCCATCTGTTGTCTATTTCCATATTTAATTTACCATCTTCCCTAACAATTAAATAGTTGAAATACTTGTTCCATGAATTCTCCATTGAGATTGTAGTTGAAGTTTTCAGCACTTCTCCCACTTTTCTTAGTTTTGATCCTTTTATTGCAGATTTTCATTGCAAATTTGCTACAGCTGTTATTCACTTTACTTAAAGAATCCTGTAGATTTATACTGGATTTGTTTTAGGAATAGTATTACAGTATAATTAAAAGAAACACGCGTATTAACCACAGTGAAAATTATTTAATTTAATTGTAAATATTTCATCCTAAGTATCTTAGGACATCATCAGTACAGTAGTTTAAAAGTAGTATGTTATTCCTATTCAATAATAGGAATAACATACAGTTAGGGTGCATGATCACAATAGAATCTCATTAAGCGTGCGTAACGTGTTACAAAAAAAAAAAATTAATTATTTAACACAATTTTGTATGACAATTTCCCATACTTTAGGAATAGTAAGAACGTCGTTGCAGTTTAAGTTTGGTCTGTGTAGTAGGGCTTCAGAACTTTCTTTGTATAAATGTTCATGTTTATATAAAGATCTATGTAAAAGTTTAGACTTTTCCCAATGGATCCTATGGTTTGAATTTTCAATTCCCTGTTGAGATAGGCCAGATTTCTGTGGTTTAAAAAGACGAATGTGGTCTTGATGTTCCGAGATGCGTTTCTGAACAGACCTACCTGTCTGTCCAAAGTAAGACAATTTGCATGAGCATGGAATTTCATAAACGCCAAGCAACATCAAAGGTGAGAGTTTGTCCTTAGGAAAAGGTAACAAGTTGTAAATTTGGTTGATAGGTTTGTAAGAAGTGGCAAAATTGTATTTCTTCGTAATTTTAGAAAGACATTCGGAGATGCCTTTGACATAAGGTATGGGAATCCTATGGACTTCTTCCTGTCTGGTTTGATGTGTGGAGAAGTGACTGATGATTTTTTGAGTTGTTTTTGGATTATATCCCTTTAGGATGGCTGTATTTTTGATTACTTCTAATTCCTGGTTTAAAAATTCGTCAGAGGAGCAGAATTTGTGTACTCTGGAAACTAGTGATTTAATAATGCCAGATTTCTGAGATGGATGATGAGCAGAAAAATTATGAATGTAGTGACTTGAGCATGTAGGCTTGCGAAAGACAGACGTGGCGATGGAACCATCTTCTTTTCTTTGGTTGTGTTAATCCAAAAAGGAGATACCCTGTGGAGATTCTTTTTCTAACGTAAAGTTGATGCGATGATGAAGAAGGTTAATTTTATCTAGAAACAGTTGTAATTCATGCTCGGGATGATCCCAGACTACAAATACGTCGTTAACATATCTTAACCAAATTTTTGGTTTGGGTTCAAAAGTGAATATTTTTTCTTCAAGGTATTCTAGAAACAAGTTTGCTAGGTTTGGTGATAAAGGAGATCCCATTGCTGTTCCTTCTTGCTTGTAAATTTGACCTTTCCAGGTGAAGTAACCTGATGCAATAACAAACTTGAACAATTCAACTATATCAGACGGAAATTTTTGAGTTAGTAATTCTATTGTTTCTTTATGGGGAATGTTTGTGAAGGGGGAGACAGTGTCAAAGCTGATCAACAAGTCAGTTTTTGATAGTTGAATGTCTTTAATTTTTTTGTGTGAAACTCAGTAGAATTTTTCATTGAAGAGACTGAGTGGCCTATGTGAGGGTGGAGAAGGTTAGATAAGAATCTTGATAACTTGTAAGTTGGACTGCTGATACAGTCTACGACAAGTCTAAGTGGAACATTAGTTTTGTGTAGCTTAGGTAAGCCATAAATTCTAGGAGGTCTTGCATGGTATGTCTTAAGTTTTATGATTGTTTCTTCATCTAAGGAGGAAGTTTCATTAAGTAGCTTATTTAATTTTCTGAGTTGATGTTTTGTAGAATCATAATCCAATTTGGTGTAAGTATTACGATCTTGAAGAAGTAAATTCATTTTTCGGTCATATGAGTTTGTATCGAGAATCACAGTGGTATTTCCTTTATCAGCTCTGGTAATGAAAATAAAATAAACAAATTAAATAAGCTACTTAATGAAACTTCCTCCTTAGATGAAGAAACAATCAAAAAAACTTAAGACATACCATGCAAGACCTCCTAGAATTTCTTTCTTTCTTAATGAGATCCATATCTATTCTCTATATATAAAAAGATAAGCCGAAATTTGAAATGTTTTTATGTCATGATTTTTGTCTTACCAGCTTACCAGCCCGGAAGTTGGGGGAAGTAGGTGCGGGGGGGGGGGATCCCCGTAGTGTGTATATATATGATGGATAAGAGTGAAGATACTGCACATCCTTATCTTACACCTGATTTTACATTAGACTATTTTTTATTTTATTTTTTTTTATTTTTTGGTAATTCCTTTAAATTCAACTGCTGAATTCACAACTTAATATAAATTATGTTACTCTATAGAATATTCCATTTATCCCATGTAATTGATGTCTGTAAATCGTGATTTCATGATATTTGTTCTCACACACAATTTACAGACAAAAACAAAACAAAACAAACTAGTGGTGGTCAATAGATGGTGTTGGTGTAGATGTTGATGATGGTAGTGGCAATTCACTGTAGTTTTTAGATTAAGTGGTGGAGATGGAGAGTTGTAGAGTAGTTGCCCTCTCTCGATGAATCTTTGGACTCCTTGGAGGTGTCAAGTAGTAATAATAATTGTAGTGTTCTGAAAAACTTTCCTGTTGACACTATGTTGTATGATTTTTCAGATCTACAAAACTTCAGTACAGATTCTTTATATTTCAATGATTTCTCAGCTATTTGTCTTAAAGCGAAAATCTGATCCTGCCTGCTCCTATTGAACCTAACTTGTTCTCCAAGTTTCTCTTCCACAATTTTGCTTAGGCTCTTCTCAAAATAAGTTTGACATTTTCGGTTTTATTGTTTTATTGACAGGACCTATTAGAACTGTTTCATCTTGAATTTGACTGCTTACCAGGTCTTCTGAATTACGTATTGTAGCTATTGTATAAACCCCTTATACGTCCATATTTCAGCATTTCCGGCCAGATATCATCTGCTCCATTGCATTTTCACATTTCAACTTTCTAATGGCCTCGTGTACCTCAGGAATTGATATGCATTCCTAGTTCTATTATCTTTTGACTATTTACCACTATAGTTCTATTATTGCTTACCTCATTTAATAATACTTCAGCGTAATTACTCTAAACATCCAGAATATCTTTAGTCAGTTTATATCTCACTTTTGTCATCCCTATTCCCATCTACAGTTCACTTTGCTCTATTTCAAAATTTCTTTAATAGCCTTGAAAATATTTTGTCACTTTCAATATTTGTCCTTCATATTCTTACCAGTCTTCCTGTGACTTTTGTTTAACTACTTTTACATTTATACCTTAGCTCTCTTATGTGTTCTCTATAATGTCTCAGGGCATTTGCTGAATTACTTGCTAGAATCTTTTAGTATGCTTTATTCTTTCCAGATTCACCTCTTTTAAGTTCTTATTTCCTCCATGGAGGTGTGAATTTTCTATCCTTGCAAGCAACTTCTCATCTCATGCCTCTATAACTGAATCAGCAATGCTTTCTTTGGAGTTTGTTACTTAGACTCCAAGGTTTGATTCTTATTTTCAAATTCTTTCATTTTTTTCTTAAAGAATATTTGTATAATTGAGTCTATAGTTCACTTCTAAAAGCAGCTTGACAATTCTTTTTTAAACTGCTTTACAAACAAACAGTGATGACCATTTCTTGTTTCATATCCAAGATATGAACAATTCAGGATACAAGAATATATTTGTATATTCTTGTATCCTGAACCCATATGAAAATATCACCATCAATGATAACATAATCAGTGGAATATCTTTTTTCTTCTGCCTTCTCTCCATGATTTTGTACCATTTTGTATCAGAGCATTATTTAATTTTTGTACACTTTTTTTATTGTTGAAACATATTACTTTATTTATTTTGTATGATGATACAATGGCCGTGAGCCCCTTTTACATGGAGGTACGGCACCATTTCAATCCCCCCTAATTTTATCCAGGCTCAGGACTGGCATAGCTGATGAATCAGTTCCTATAGCTGGGTCTTAAATATTCCTAACTGTAATCTGTTTGTGTTAACAGATTACAGGGCCAGTTTACCTGTTCTGGAGGACAAAAAAACGCAAATGTATTAGTGATGACTAGTTTATGTCCTGAACAGAAATTCTGGCAAGTACTTACTGTTAATATTAGAACTGCTGTTTTGTTGAAATTTTCTCAAAACATTTCTGTATGCCTGAGATTCATTGTCCAGGCTGCTGTTTAGGTTTTCAACAAGGACCAGCCTTTCTATTCTACAGAAGATTCACCTAAGGAGCAAGTGAAGGAATTGAAAATGAATTGAAAAATTCCTTCACTTCTTCCTTAGGTGAATCCTCAGTGTGATGATGTGGGCATAAATAAGTTTCAAGTACCTATTTTCAGATTTGAGTGCTATCACTACTCCTTCCTTTCCATAATCACTATTGCTGGAATATAATATTCTGTATTTATTATTTAACAGGATCCCACTTCAACTCAGCAACATTGGTTATGTCTCTGTCTTCTGTAGTTCTGCAAGTTCAATTCTTTTCATTGATATTTCTTATTGGAAGAGTCTTCATAGCTTAGTCAGTTTTAACGATGTCCTTTGGTTGGAAAGACCTGAGTTCATATCTGGTTTAGGATGTAAAGAAACTTTATCCAGGCTTTTCAGCTTAGAGTGAGTTAGCTGGTCTCATATGGAAGTGACTGGATTTTTCCTCCTGGAAACATGGATTTTTCATCTCACAAGATAGTCAAACTGATCAGGATAGCACATGCAATTGATAGTCATAAAGCACTATGCAGATAGGATTAACTTCTCTATCAGAGCATTAATTAGGTTTAAAATAAGCCAAGTTACTTGGTCATGGCAGGCTATTGAGCCTAATGTGTCAGGGAAGAGATTGGATTGAGATTGGTCTTATATTAATGATGCATATCTTTAGATCTTCTCACTCGTGTTTGTTTCAGCAGCTGACATTTTTGCTCTTTGTCCTGGTTCACTGACAAAAATAGCAAGGGGGGCTTTGTTTAACCAGCATCTCCCCAGCTGGCGTGAAATTTCATCATCACTTTCTACCATCATGTTTGTTTCTGGTTTAACCCAGTACTAAATACAGTTTGGTCAGCTAAGTCCAATTACTCTAAACATCCAGAATATCTTTAGTCAGTTTATATCTCACTTTTGTCATCCCTATTCCCATTTACAGTTCACTTTGCTCTATTTCAAAATTTCTTTAATAGCCTTGAAAATATTTTGTCACTTTCAATATTTGTCCTTCATATTCTTACCAGTCTTCCTGTAACATTTCTTTAACTACTTTTACATTTATACTTTAGCTCTCTTATGTGTTCTCTGTAATGTCTCAAGGCATTTGCTGAATTACTTGCTAGAATCTTTTAGTATGCTTTATTCTTTCCAGATTCACCTCTTTTAAGTTCTTATTTCCTCCATGGAGGTGTGAATTTTCTATCCTTGCAAGCCACTTCTCATCTCATGACTCTATAGCTGAATCAGCAATGTTTTCTTTGGAGTTTGCTACTTAGACTCTCTATCAGAGCAATAATTAGCTTTAAAATAAGCCAAGTTACTTGGTCATGGCAGGCTATTGAGCCTAATGTGTCAGGGAAGAGATTGGATTGAGATTGGTCTTATATTAATGATGCATATCTTTAGTTCTTCTCACTTTGTGTTTGTTTCAGCAGCTGACTTTTTTGCTCTTTGTCCTGGTTCACTGACAAAAATAGCAAGGTGCTTTGTTTAACCAGCAACTCCCCAGCTGGTGTGAAATTTCATCATCACTTTCTACCATCATGTTTGTTTCTGGTTTAACCCAGTACTGAATACAGTTTGGTCAGCTATGTCCCAGATTGCTAGCTCATCCTTCATTCAGTACCACTTGGATGCCTACCTACTTATGGGGTGCATTACATGAAGGACATAAGATCAAATCTCTAGTCAGTTCTCTGAATTCCTTAAAAGCTATTTGGAGATCTCTTCCGAGTTATCTGG
The DNA here is from genome assembly GCF_054136105.1 of Typopeltis vanoorti. Classification (NCBI taxonomy): domain Eukaryota; kingdom Metazoa; phylum Arthropoda; class Arachnida; order Uropygi; family Thelyphonidae; genus Typopeltis; species Typopeltis vanoorti. The sequence goes on from NC_143554.1 coordinate 93,912,441, forward strand.
CTTTCACCTTGAAGCAACTTCTAACCTTATTTTAGAGTGACTAAATCTTTTTTTTATTATTATTATTATTGACAGTATTGAAAAAGTAATACCAAAAAAAGCAATCTCTGCCCTTCCACACATACTTATTTTACATCCAGTTAGTATGAGGGTGGTCTCAAAAGTTCTTGGCCTAACAATGAAAAAACGAATTTATAATTTCGAAATATTTTTATTTTTCAACATAATCTCTCTCAAGACTAATAGATTTATTCCAGCGATTCTCCAGTGCCATTATCCCTTCCCTGTAGGGGGTTCTCAGTAAGATCTTCAAAATACCCCTCTACAGCTGCAATCACCTCTTGATTTGAAGAAACACACTGACCAGCGAGGAAGAGTTATAGTTTTGGGAAGAGATAGGAGTCAGAGGGAGCCAAATCTGGTGAATACAGTGGATGTTCCAACAATTCATAGTGCAGATCCCTTAATTTTCCCATTGCCAAAACATGTTTGTGGGCAGGCGCATTGTCCTGATGAAAGATGAATTTTTTCGTCTAGTCTGTTAAAAGATCGGAATAATATTCCCTGGTTATTGTTTTACCCTTTTCAGGATAATTAATAAACAAAATGCCTTTAGCATCCCAAAACACCGATGTCATGACCTTTCCTGCTGATGGAATTGACTTTGTCTTCTTTGGCACTGAACAACCGGCTTCTGTCCAGTGTTTTGACTGCTGTTTGGATTCTGGCGTGTAATGGTGAATCTAAGTCTCATCTATAGTAATAAATCGACACACAAAATCAGTTATTCTTGTTAAAATGCTCCAAGCACTGTTCAGAGATTTTCATGTGAGTGTGTTTTTGATCTGCTGTGAGCAAGTGCAGCACACATTTGTGCAAAGCTTTTTCATTTGCAATTCTTCATGCAAAATATATCATATTCATTCTTTTGAAATGCCTATAGCCTCAGCAATTTCACGCGTATTGATTTGCTGGTCATCCAATACCATATCGTGCACTTGATCAATGATTCCTGGTGTTGTTACACTTTTTGGACGTGGATCATCTTCAAGGCTGGTACGGCCACAATTAAACTCAGCAGCCCATTTCTTTATTGTCAAAAATGAAGGAAAAGAGTGCCCATAAACTTTTATGAGCTTTGAATGAATTTCTTTTGGCATTAAAACAAAGAACGAAGAATTTTATAACCACACAATACTCAATTTTATCCATTTCAAAGGATACAGACAACACTTTTGCTTCAGACAGCTGTATAAAACCAACTACTTGATAGAATGACTTGCAGTTTCACATGGATGCTTATGACAGATGTACCAACTTAGAAAAAAAAATCTTGCTGATAGTGTTGTCATCTATGGTCAAGGCTGAGAACTATTCAGACCACCCTCGTACATCTTAAACCTGTTCATTGTTGGAGCACTCACAACTGCCTCTGGCAATCCATTCTACTCATTCACCACTCTCTCCAAGAAAAGAACCCAGTCCACACACACTCTTACTAACCACACTCTTAGACAGCTTCTAAGTGTGATCCCTTGTTTTCCTCCTACTCTGTGTATTGAAAATTTTCTGTATTCAGTCTTATGGTGTCCTCTTTAGTCCCCTCTCCTCTGCCTGCAACCCACACATACTCAATCTATCCTCATAGGGAACATTTCACAGACCTCTCACCAAGGACTTGGCCACTCATCTCTGAATCTACTCTACCACCTCCCGATTCCCAAGAAATGCAAGTGACCAAATCTGTGCACAGTAGTCAACATGTGGTTGATTCATAGCCTTATAAAGAGAGATAATAATCTCCCTATCTTTACTTGTCAATATATTCTTGCATCCAACTAATCCTCTGAACTATTGCCAACTCTTGCAGTATATCCACTGAATTTCAAATCTCTATCAACAATCACCCCAGATCTCTAGCCTCATCAATATGATACAAAGTATGTAATCTTTTCATCCTGAAGTGCATTACCTTACTTTTTTTATATTATTGAATTGACAATTATTGTGGTTTGCCCACATGGCCAATTTATTTAAATCATCTTGTAAGAGATATACATCAACTTTATCAACTATTGCCCTCCCTAGTTTTGCATCATCAGCAAACAACTGTATGTCTCACTTCAAATCACCATAGTTGAAGTCCTCCATGATAATTGCTCAGACTGCACTCATTGTGCTAATCTGTTGCTGCATGCTATCCACATCTTCTGGACCCCCAGATCTATATCAGCAACCAATTTTGACCTATTGGCCTCTATCTCATACCAGACAGCCTCAAATGAACTATTTCCATCAGATCTACAATCTTCATTAACTTCTATTTTTGTTGTTTGAACTTCTTCAGCTATCATTAATAATACCCCTCCTTCTGCCCTATTTCTTTTATCTTCTTTGAAAATACAATATCCATTATATTCTATCCCTGTAACTACATCATTCTCTGACAACCAGGTCTTGCTGATGCTAATAATTTTTGACTAAGTTGAGCTGACCAATGCTAAATACTGCTCTCCTTTATTTCTGATGCTTCAGGCATTCATGTACATGCATTTCAATCCCTTGGGCCCACAGTTATCTTTACCTAATGTTTTACCTGTCCATTCATTCGAAACCTGGGAAACTGCACCCAACTCTTCATAATCATTCCTGCATTCATGCTTATCTATCCTGGGGTGGCTAGTCACATGCTTGATTGCTCCCCCCCCCCCATATCTCTAGTTTCCCTGGTTTTGCACTTCGAAACTCTCACTGAACACATTTTCTCCGAGCACCTAACTCCAGAACCATTTCATTGCAGTCCATCATTCATATACAGGTCCTTAATGCCATCAAATTCATCCCACATATCTATAAACTGCACCATTCCTCATGCACAATCTTCTCATTGGCAATCATGGCCCTTCTCAATTCCATTCTATTATACCGAGGCAGCAGACTCACAATCTCTACTTTCTTACTCTTCATTTTTTCTTCTTCTAACAATTTTTTCATATCTTCTCTCATTGCACATTTCTCACCTTTCAAATCATTTGTGCCTGCCAAAACACTTAATTTATTTGCTTCTTTTTCTTCAAGCTTACAGCTTCAAGAAAAAGAAGCAAATATGTTAGCTGTAAGAAGCTTTGCTTCTTACAGCTAACATCCTTTATCTTCACACCTCGAAAACATGCTTTCATCACTTTCTCATTAAGTATACCTCTTATCATCGATTCCCCATATAATACTATCTCCTTTTTTCTAGTTTCTCACATTTTTATGCTTTTCCCATTCACGTTTTTCATTCATTTTCATTCATCCCATTCATTTAAAAGTAGCTAAACAAAAATCGTAGGAAGTCTTTGGTAAGAATATAGAAAATAAATATCAGGAAAGTGACAATGTTCTGGAAGCTACTGAAAAAGCTTAGAAATGGAGGAAAGAGTAGTATAAAAGGAATCCAAGATGATAAAGGTGATATGAAAACTGAAGATAAGGATCCTAGATGTCTGGAGTAATTACTTTGAAAGACTTTTAAATGAAACAACAGTAACAGAACTGTACCAGAACATTTTCAAGAGGAAATCAAAGAGGAGTACATACCAATACTTGAGGCAGAAAAAAACCTCAAAAACCTCAAAAACCATCATGAAATGCAGAAAGGCGGCTGAAGTAGATGATATTCAACCAGAAATTATTAGGTATGAAAGTTTTGCAATGTCTACACTGCATAAATCAGAGGGCCTGGTCAGAAGGTTGAATTCCAAATGAAGCTCTAATAGTTCCCATCTATAAAAAAAGGCAATGAGGCTGAATGTGAGAATTACTGAGAACGTTTTCTATTAATCCTTCCAGGTAAGATCTATACCTGAAAAGAGGTTGAGAAAGATTGCGAAGAGAAACAAGCTGGATTCATGCCAAATAGATATTCACTTTATGATAAATAGTTCAGAAATCATGGGAATACGATAAGCATCTGGAAAAGTCATGTGACAGGTGCCCATAGAAAAGCTTTTCAAAACTACAATTATATGGGGTAAATGGAACATTATTCAGAGCAATACGTAGTCTATATTTAAGTTCCAAGTCAGCAGTTAGAATAGAAGGAAATGTAGGAAGATGGTTTGATGTAAAATCAGGGCTAAGACAAGGATGCACTTTATCTTTAATCTTATCATTTATATCGATCACATTATGAAAGAAAGTGGCATTAAACCTGATATTAGAATCAAAGGATGATGTTGTGCTTCTACACACATCTAGTGCAAGCATCCAAGATTCTCTAATTAAATTTAATAACAGCTGTAACAAATTTGGCATGAGAATCAGCAACAGAAAGATCAAAATTATGAAAATAGGCAGAAATGTTGAACACACAAACTGCATTCTGATTGGAGAGCCTATAGAACAAGTAAAATATTTTGGCTATTTAGGCACAGTTTTTAGTAAAGGCAGCAAGTTAAATCTAGAAACAGACAATAAACTTTGGTATGGTGGGTAGCTAGCTGAATAAATTCATATGAAATAAGAGAATAATTAGTCAAAACACCAAACTAGCAGTATACAAGACAACATTCAAACCAGTTTTAAGTTATGGATCTGAGAGTTAGGTTAGAAATAAAGCACCCGAATAGAGACAACAGATATGAGGGTTCTGAGGAAAAATTAGGAGAGTGAACAGATGGCATCAATGGCAGAATCATATTAAAAATGATGATATTAGAAAGGAACTTGATATTCTTAGCATTCAAGAATTGTAAGCAGAACTGATGCAGAGCTAATCTAAGGTGGTATAGCCACTTAAATAGAATGAGTGAGATAAGGTTAACAAAACAGTTGTTTGATGCCAAGATGGCAGGAAAGAGACCTAGAGGAAGACCAAGGTCTAGGTGGGTTGATTCATTCAGAAGTGCCTTAGAGGCACAAAATATAACATATGACAGTATTGGAGTGCTGACAAGTAATAGAAATTGTGGATAGGGGATTAATAATAATGTCAACTTAATCATGTAGTGCTGTCATAGTAGCCTGAACACTCCCTTGAGGATACACATCAGCAAATCGATGATGATGAAAAAAATATATAAAATTATAAAAAAAATAGAAAATATATTCCTGGTCTGCCCACAATACAAAATGTAGTGTCTGCAAATAACCTTTTCTGGGCGGGAGCAATATACATTTTACAAAAAAAAAAAGAAAAGAAAAAAAAAAGAAAACTTCCTACTTGTACAACCTCTAATGCTATGTAAATCCCAATCCATCCAGTATTAGAATAATGTTCATAACTTATTTTAATGGCATTACTACATTAAAACAAAACACTAAATTATAAAAAGATGTTTATTAGCTAGCTTATATTTTGCTGGATTTCAATCCTCAGAACAAAACAACATGGTATAGTTTACACTTGACAGTGAGTAAATGAAGCAATTCAAATTATAATTGACAGAAGATCTAAATCCCTAATTTAATGCCCTCTGATGTTTATAAGTTATTACAGTTGTGTAATTGATCTTAAGGTGACTCTATCTTCCAAATTTTTGGCAGATTAATGTAGCCACACTTGTTAAGGTTAGAAGAATGCATAATAGCCATTGCTGACTCTAAAAATTTCTCTCTGACCTGTAACAAATTTTGTATAGCATAATGGTTTTCTTCAATCTAATCTTGTGTTTTGAATTGTTGCACTTACTTATTGTTGTATATAAATTGTAACAAGTTGTTTTGCTCTGAGGAATGTTGATCTGAATTTCAGTTTGTTAATAAACAGCTTTTTATAATTTAATGTTTTATTTTGGTGTTGTAATGCTGTTAAAATAAATTATGAATAACATCCAACACAACATGAACCATTGTTTCAATATCCATATTCAGTTCACCCTCAGACTTATTATATTTCTCATCCTCCCCTCATGATACGATAAGCATCTTCCAGATGCTTATCATATCATGGGAATACGATAAGCATCTGGAAAAGTCATGTGACAAGGTGCCCATCCAACACAACATGAACCATTGTTTCAATATCCATATTCAGTTCACCCTCAGACTTATTATATTTCTCATCCTCCCCCCCCTTTTTTCCTCCTCCTGTCTGTGTTCTTAGGACCAGCTTTTCTCATGCTTCTTTCCAAGGACTACATCCTCCAAGTATTCAAGCAACAACAAATTTCTTCTTTCTTCCCAACCACTTTTCAATATATGAAACTGCTTTTTTTTTTAGCTTTTGTGACCACTTGTGTGTGGGGGGTTGCTATTTTAAAAAAAAAAGGGGGGGGGGATAGTAATACTCCCTGTTGGTTACTTTCAGTACTCTGTATTACTTATTAATGGGCTAACAGTGTGGTAAGTGAAGAAAAACAGATTTCTTAGAATATAATTTAGAGTTTGTATGTATAGTATAAGTTTTGGGTGCCCTTTTCTTTTAGCACACAGTGAATTCATTAAAAGTTAAATCTTTTACAAAAACAGTTCACTCTTCTTAATAAAAAAAAAAAAAATACAAACAAAAAAAGGATATATCACATTAATAAATTGTTGGCCAAGAATCTTTCAGTTCTAACTGCATTTATAAGACTAATATATTTAGAATAAACAATAAAATATTTGCACGAAAGACACAAAACAATAAAATAATTGATTAACTTCCACCACTTATGAATAAAGGGGTGCTTAAGGGTCAAAGCTGCATAACTGAGAGGAGACCTCCACATAGCCTTTAAAGGAATGCGGAGAACTGACCAGGGCTTCTGACCTAATTTCCAATCCTCACCTTCTCGTGGTACACCCTGTTGGATATATACCTGGATACTGAACAAACGAGGATGGGCTTGCAATTTGGGATTTAGCTGACCAAATTGTAATTCTTATGGGCTTAAACCAAATTACAAAATGATGGTACAACACAACAAAATTTCATGCCGGCTGGGGCGTCGCCCGGTTAAACAAGGCCCCCGTTGTTTTCACCAGGGAACCAGGGTGAACAGCAAAAAGTCAGCTACTGGAACAAATCTGAAAAATCTGAAAAAACACTCCAACTGAACATCACCAGAGTTAAAGATTGTTACTGTCAACATAAGAAGCCTGAATGGCAAAGAAATGGAGCTAGCTGAGGAATTAGATAAGTACTAGATTGACATAATAGGGGTGACCGAAACAAAAAAGACAAAAACTGGTGAGATCTTTCTGAGCAATAAATACAAAATGTTATATTCAGGCAATGACAATCAAGGAAAAGAAGGAGTAGCCATAGTATTCAACACTAAATACGAAGCTAATCTTGAATGGCAGGCAGTCTCAAGTAGAGTGATGTGGGCAAATATCAAAATGGGGAACTGGACAATGAGACTGCATATTCGTGTAGTTTGTAAAGGATTATAACATAGCATAGTAAAGTATGACCAGTATATCAAAAATATTTCTCAAAAATTGGTGAAACATGCAGAATATTTGTAGAATGCAACAAGTTATCAGTTTTCACAGTATTTACCAGCATGCTGAGAACTTTAAACTAAGTTCTGAACTCATGCAAACACAGTTTGTTGAGGAAATTAACCTATTAAACTTTGTGACCATCTGCCATTTTATAAAGAGAGAGAGGCACAATCAGCTAGTAGCATGTCACTCTCACAGATCAAGCTGCAGAAATTATCTTGAATCATTATATTTAGATATGGATTTCTTATCAAACTACTGTTACTGCATAAAATTTTCTTCTAACTTCCTGTTTAGTTACTTACCGTATTTTTCAGACCATAAGACGCACCTTTTTACATAGAAAGAAATCGACTGAAAATTGAGGTGTGTCTTATGGTCCGAAGGTAACATTAAAATATGAATATTTACACTGTACCGAAGCTGTTAGCGAAGTTCAATTACTGGTGCAATATGTTAATAAAATTAGTAAGTACGCCACTGAAGGTAGGTACCTAAGTTCTCCCTACATGTGGGTGAATCACTGATTTAGAGCATCAATAGTCATTAGTGTAAACACGTGCGCTTTTGTACGGTTCATTTGAATTATTTTTTATAAGTCATTAAAATTTTTATCTTAAAATTAGAAAAAATGAGTGTAAAACAAAAAAGACTTTCGTATAATGTGAGTTATAAATTAAATGTGATAAATTATGCAAAACAATATGGAAACAGCAGCAGAAAGACATTTTGGTCCACCACCAACAGAAAAAAAGGTTTGTGAGTGGAGAAAACAAGAGGAACAATTAAAACTGCTATGTAAACACAAGAAAACATTCCGTTTGCACCTAGAAAAATGGTCAGAATTAGAAGTACAAATGAAAAATTGGGTAACAAATCATTGAAACATGGGAATATCTGTTTCTACGAAAATGATAATTTTTGAAGCGAAACGATGGGCAACTGTTAATGGACTTTTTAGATTTTACCGGATCACCATCTTGGTGCGTACAAAAACCACTCTAGCTCATAAAATGCCAGCCGACTATGGAGCTAAAATTATAGAATTCCATAGATTTGTCATATCAGTGAGAAGGAAATTTAACTTTGAGGTTAATCAAATTGCAAACATGGATGAAGTACCTCTAACTTTTGATGTTCCTTCAAATCGGACAGTAGATTCAAAAGGCACCAAATCAATAGTGTTCAAAACAACAGGTCATGAAAAAACTCACTACACTGTAGTTTTAGCTTGTTGCACAGACAGAACAACCCCCCCCCCCTCATGTTAATCTTCAAGAGAAAAACGTTACTGAGAGATGAAATTCCTCGTGGCATTATTATCCACGTGCAAGATAAAGGCTGGATGGACGAAACAGGAATGAAATTATGGATACAAAAGTTATGGGCAAAACGTCCAGGTGCGTTGTTTAAAAAGCCTGTGATGTTAGTGTGGGATCAATTCAGAGTGCATAAAACAGAATCAACAAAGAAGCTTCTAAAAGAAATGAATACAGAATTAGCTGTCATTCCTGGAGGCCTTACAAGTCCATTACAACCTTTGGATGGATCTATTAATAAACCATTCAAAAATTTTATGCGGGGGAGAGTGGAACAAATGGATGGCAAAGTCAAATCATGATGTTACAGCAACCGAATGGCTGAAACGGCCAACAATTTCAGAAGTATGTACCTGGGCAAAAAATTCATGGGAAGCTGTGAAAGAAGAGATGATTATAAAGTAAAGTCTCATTTAAGAAATGCAGGATAAGTAATGCGATGGATGGTACCGAAGATGACGCAATTTTTGAAGGGAGTAACAACAGTAGTTCAGAAGAAAGTAATACGAACTGTGACATTAACGAGACGAGTGATAGTACCGAGAGTGAAGATGAACTGAATATTGCTAATACAAATGATTGTAACAATAAATAAAAATTAAGTAAGAATTTGTAAATATCTTTATATAATAAAATATTTTTTTCTAAAAATCGTCTCATAAATTTGGGGTGCATCTTATCTTCCGAAAAATACAGTAATTTGCTTCATATTCATAATTCTCTTTAGTAGAATTGAGTACATGGCGAATAATGTCAAACAAGTCAGTCGAATTTTTTATTTATATCTGACAACATTTTTAGTTCCATAATACTAGATGATAAAATCATCTAGTATTATGGATTTTTTCTTAGAATTCATTAAATTTAGCAACATAAGATTAATAAAGTAATATATATATATAAATGTATTGTATTCCAAGAAATAACTTTCATAGTTGTCATTATTTTTATTAAAGTATTTATAGTTAACAGTATCATTCCGTTAGTTTTTTTTTTATTTTTTTTTTAAGATAGAAATTTTATTTTTCAGCATAAAGCACGTGTTGCCTTATCATCATGTTCCTGGGATCTTGAAAAAGCGACAGAAACATTATTCAGCTAGAGGTTAAAAATATATTAGTTACTTTCTTCATTAAACCTTGGTTTCTGTAGTAACAAACAGAGAGGAAAGAATTGGGGAGGGGAAAGTAAGGGTCAAAAAAGATTTTTATAGTAATTGTGCTAGCTAGCCAAGTATAAAGAAGACTACTTGTGTGGATTGAGTATTTAAAATACACTACAGAAGTGGTTAAATACCAGTTTGTTTTTCTGCATTACCAACAGGCTGAAGTTGCCCTTTGATCTAGAAGCATAAACTAGGTCAGTTTATCTATTTCATTATAATCCATCCATCATAAGGAGTCATCTTAAACTAGACTAGCTTTAAACACTCAGTTGTTAAAATTTTCTGAACTGTCATTGTTGGTATCATGTTTCTCCTCACCAAATTTTCTCACCCATATTACATTCTTAGGAGAGTGATATATGTTAGATATTGGTCATTGTTAACAAACTCGTGTTAACTAAAAGGACAGCTAAAGTTGGTGATGGTAAGCTAGCAGTTGATAATTTTGGCTGCATGCATTACATTAAACTGAAAAGCTTAAAACTTGTTGAATTAATAAGAAGCATAATATATTTCATTGCATAGGAAGTGAAACATGCTATGCAATGAAACATACTTGGTTATTGATATCTAATGTTAAAATTCTAGGCTGTAAGATTGAGTCATGGTTAACATTTTTAAATTGTATACAGAATTTTAAATTCTGTTTTGACAACTATTTTATGAGAGCAAAATTATTTAAGCAATTATTCTTAATACTGTATTTTCCAGGGCATGTTTTTTTTTTAATGGCAGTTTTTTTAAAGTTAATTTTATACAAGTTTGTTACATAAGAAAAAAAGCTTTCTTTTTTTTTTGTCCTAAGTCAGATTTTGTTTATAATGAAACTATGCTGCTATACGATCAGCATAGACAAATAGATAATTGTATAAATAACTTTTAAGAAATACAATTAAAAAAATTATTAAAATATTGCATAAAAGGCTAACTGATGGAATTGTCTTTATATTTATCTGCAAATTAACAACATTACAGATTTCTACAGTGTACATATACTTAAAGAAATTGTTTTGCGCACTTTCACTGTTGCTTACACCTACACACTTTTATTGTATTTCTTACTTGAATTGACAATTATGTATTTACTAATTTAAAAAAAGAAAATTATAATGATATCATGATATCAATTATTGCTTTATAGCCGAATATCAAATCACGTTCACCTTTGAAACTTAAGTTTTGAAAGTAACTGAAAGTCTACAAGTACAACTTTCAGCATGAGAATCACCTTTGTATTTCACTCCATAAAAGATGGAACTCTGCTCAGGATACCATATAACTGCCTTTATTAGATTTTGATTAGGATTTCAAAACTGGCCACGTTCATCTTGAGTAGTGTGGTATCAGATCCAGGGCAACTTTCATTACAGAGGTTATGTTCTCTAAACCTCTTGGTTACTTTTGAAACAGTTTAAGTTTTTAAGTCTAACATTGATTTGTCTTGGCTATAAAACAATAATGGATATTATTATTATTTTTTTTTTTTTTGTAGTTTTTGATGCCAAAGCAAGCCTTCCTTTTAGCTCTTTTTTTCTATAGTATTCAGTAGCAAAATATTTTGTTGCACTGTTTAGAGGATTCATGAGAAATATAGCAGTACTGCTTTTGAATTTTTTTTTATTTTTTTTAACCATAAATAATTTGAGCAGAATTAGGGGAAAAATTCGTTATAAAAATAAGGAAAGAGGGAAGCTATGTCCACAAAAGCATTTTGAGTATTAAATAGCTGTCATAGTTAACTGTTCTCATCCCACTATTCTCTTCTGCATTTTTTAAATCTGTTTCATCTCTCCAGTATGTAAGAAAGGAAAAAATTAATATTAGTTGTAACTACATTAGGTCACATTTGTAAATATTTCAGTTATTATTTATTGTAATTTATATTTGTTTTCATCAGATTTTGTTAGATATATTCTTTGCATTTTGAAATACCAATAAGTTTTTTTAAAATTTTATTTATTATCCTTTTTTAATATTTAAAAAAAAAAAACTGTAAACAGGTATTTTACAAGTACCATTGTAAGTGACATTTAAGGCATTTTGAAAATTTTGGACATACTGTAATGAAGATGACTTTCCAAAAGTTTTGGATTTACTTAAGGATATATTTGAAATTCTCCTAAAGACATTTCTTAACATAATTAAGAATATATGTGTTGACTTTCAGACCTTTGCATTTTCTCATAATTTATGTATATGTTGTAAATTGACTTTTTAACTTGTAATTCTGATGGCTGAATGATTGTCTTCCGAGTAACCGGCTAACCCAACCAAACTATAATTGGTGAATTTCAAAAACATATTTATTTGAAAATAATGCCAGGTTATGAAGACCCTTTGAGCACAGTTATTGCCAGGGTTATAAGTTGGCAGTATTGAAATGCATAGTAGATATCAGATATTTCCTGTTTTTTTGAATGGTTTTGATATATTTGTATTGAGCAACATAAAAAGTATATTTTCTGCACAGTACATTTCCTGAAATAAAACATTTAAAAGATTTTATTAACCTTTATTTTGTTTTATATGTCTCACTAAATGTTTTATTGAAATATCCTTTCTTTTAGTGTTCATTTAAGTAAAATTTCAGTAAAATGAATTTTACTGAAATAGTTTATATTTACAGATATATCAAATAACGCAAATTTGTTTTATTTAATATGTGTGCGTGCGTGCGTGTGTGTGAGAGAGAGAGAGAGAGATTTTAAAGGTAATAAATTGAGTTAGCAAAAAGACCAGGTAGTAAAATAATCAAATTGTACAGATAAATAAGAGCAACTCTGCTTATATGTGTATACACAAATTAGAATTGAAGAGTTACTTGGATAGTTTATTATTTTATGAACATGTTACATTGAAACAGTACTAAATAACAAACAATGTTATCAGTGATGGAATAGTGAGAATGATCAGTGACAAATGTGTTTATTGTAATGAGATTGTGATGACTGAAACAGCATTACTTGATGTTTACTCATCGTGGTAGAGCTTACAAAGAAATATTCTCTGCTTATATAATTAGTTATGTTTGATTTCCCAAGATTTCTTAAACAATAATTTATTTTTTTATTTTATTTTATTTTTCTTCAGTTACTAAATCACATTTAAATACACTTTGAATTAGCATTCCATGAAATATTAATTACTTGTAGCATTCCAAAATATAGCCAATTATAAAATCACACACACACACATATATGTTTTTTTTTTTTAATTTTATTTTTTATTAAAGTTGGATTTTCATTAGTGTCCTCTTCATTACTTGTAGGTATTTACCATGAAATGATGTTGATATTTTTCTACATGAATTATGCAAGGTGCAAAAATTATTCCAGAATATATTGTGCTATAAAGTAGATGTTATTGTACATAATTTGAGTTACTGTTCTGTTTGAATTATTGGCAGTGGACAGCACATATCTATTGAGATTTATCAATCCTAACTAAATAGTTATGTACAGTCTATTACTTGAATTGAGTGTGCAATGGTGAACTTGCAAGTAATATTTGTTATGATTTAAGAAATCACCATATGCACTCAGTCCTTGACTTGCAATGTATATTTGTGAGTGATTTACAACCACGTTTGCTTATGACAGCCATCCCATTAAAACACATTCACCAAATGCTATCTCTACTGCAACCCATGGACAGGGGTATTATTGCTGTCTTCATTTGTTTAAGAAATACTTTTGCCCAGGCTGTTATTGCTAGTAAAAGTGAGGAGTGAGTGAGAAAAATGAGTCTTACAAGAGACTGTGACATAATAGCACTGCTAGCTAAGGAGTTGGAGTTGAAGAAGAACGAAGATGTAGAACAGTTAACGGAAACTGTGAAGATCTCTCAAATGAAGACCTTATAAATGTAGAAGTTGCAGCAGAAGAACAAGAAGCCAACCCCCCCCCCCCCCAAAAAAAAAAGTTTACAATGAAAAAAGTGAACAAATTGGCAGAAGCACTGCTGTTAAAAAAAGAAATTTGATTGTTTGAGGAAATGTACCCAACATGGAGAGATTTAGAAAAGTAGTCACAATGATGCAAGCTGCAGTTGCTTGCTACAGAGAAATTTGTGCAAAAATGAAAAGCAAACTGTGCAGACTAAGTTGGATGTAATGTACTTGTTTTTTTTTTTAAAAAAAGTCCACTCCTGCTGTCACCTCACTCTGAAGATATGAGCCTAAACCTTTTATAAGTTATACATAATGGTAAACCATAATCAGAGTGCATTGTTGCAATTCCTCAACTTGAAGAATTTGTTGTTGATGACCTAGCCTCTCCTATCTTCTCTAACGAATCATTCAGTTAATAATGCAGCAAATTTTGAAGAATTGCTCTTGCTCCCTGTGTTTCCAGCTAATTATTTTACTGGTAAATGCAGAGATGCACTATAAACTATGCTTTGTTATTTACTACAGTACCGTATACAGTAATTTTATGTTATAATTTGCAAATTATATTATTTCACTATAAACAAAGAGTAAAATTAATTAAAAATATAACAAAATCAAACATATACATTTATCATTCAGGCATGTCACTTATTAGCATATCATTATAGTTCGTGTAATGATTTCCGATTGCAACCCTTTTTGACTTTGACAGGATCATCAAACTAAACTCCCATTGTACATTTTGAAAAATTATGGAGACAACTACCATGTTATAGAGTACAACTTTAGTTTAATATAAACCAAAATCAACACACGACTTTTCGACCTTCATATCAAGGTCATCCTCTGGAGCATATACAATATATACAGAGAAACAAGCTGCACCACAATCTACATGGTTTGCTAAAGTTACTGACCAACCGTTACTACAATTATTGGCCTGACCTCTGGTGGAAAAAAAAAAAACCTTCACTACATCAAAGTTAGTCTTATTATTATTATTAGGTTACAAAACTAAGATGTTCAATGTACAATACGTGTTTTTGTGTCCCTAAATTTATAAATATGAATGCTGATCACCGTGTAACCCTAAAAGAAAAAAACAGCAACAACTAAGAGTTGGGCTGGAGAGCAACAAGTTTATATATATTTATATATATATATTAGCTCCCGGCTCCTACACTGCCCAACCCCCCCGAGTTCCGGGTTGGTAAGCTGGTAAGATTCATGTCACAAAAAATGTGACATAAAAACGTTTCAAATTTCGGCTTATCTTTTTATATATATATATATATATATTTAGGGATTATACATAAATTTCAATTTTAATGTGATTATACATAAATTTCAACCAATTGGTATGAAATGGTTTCCTAAAGTATGCTAGATACTAAGTGGGCTGAATATGTGTCATCCAAATTCTTGGAATTTTTATGCCACCATTATTGTTGAGATTAAGGTGGTTAATCAGAATTTCACAGGCTTCTTTAAATTTTAAGAAGCCTGTGAAACCCCATTTCGGGTCTTTAAAATTCAAGTCATCAGAATTCAAGGAGAACCGGCCTACCAGTCCAGAACTCAGGGATTGGGCACCATGGGGGGGGGGGTGCAGAACCCCCTTTCAGGTCTTTAAAATTCGAGTCATCAGAATTCAAGGAGAACCGACCTACCAGTCTGGAACTCGGGGGGTGGGGATGTTGAACTCCCATTTCGAGTCTTCAAAATTTGAGTCATCAGAATTCAAGGCAAACCAGCCTACCAGTCCGGAACATGAGGAGTTGGGCGCCATAGATGCCGGGGGGCATAGCCCTCCCCCTTAGTATATATATATATATATAAACTTGTTGCTCTCCAACCCAACTCTTAGTTTTGTAACCTAATAATAATAATAATACGACTAGCTTTGATATAGTGAAGGGTTTTTTTTTTTCCCACCAGAGGTCAAGCCAATAATTGTAGTAATGGTTGGTCAGTAACTTTAGCAAACCATGTAGCTTGTTTCTCTGTATATATTGTGTATACTCCAGAGGATGACCTTGATATGAAGGTCGAAATATCGAGTGCTGATTTTGGTTTATATTAAACTAAAGTTGTACTCTATAACACGGTAGTTGTCTCCATAATTTTTCAAAATGTATTCTGATCACTGTGTATAAGATAAACTGGTATTGATGTTTTCTGGTCTTCTTGTTTTCTGAATGCAGGATTCTTTTTAATCAGTAACTAATGAAGAAAATTTTACAACAAAGTAAATATAACATATATAGTAGATTGTCTTTACAATTTACTGTATACTTTACTTCGCAGATTTATTCTCCATGCATTCTTTTGTAATCTTATTAAGCCTCATTCTTGGGAAGGTGATGTATGATTTCATGGCCTTAATGCCCTATCTCCACAGATTTTACATTATATAGTTTTTGTGATATAGAATTTTAAAGCTAATTGATCTCCTATCATATATAGGTTATTATCAGTTTTAAAATATTTTATAATATTGTCATCCAAAAATTTGGATGCTGGAAAAAATGCCTAAACATTTCTAGAAGTTTAATATAGTATATTTAATTTTGCAGATAGATTAGGTTTCTTATGACAGGTTATGTTGATCTTTAAATTGTAAGAGAAATAGAGCAGAGTATCTTTATTGAACATGCACAAAATTGTCTTTCCCCAACCACGCACGTACAAAAAAAAAAAATCCCTATATGGTCTTGAATAATTAGTACTTACAATCATGATTGAATTTAATTCTGAAGAATAAGGTGAACATTAGCTGCCAACTTATAAGTTATGCACAAGTTTTACATCTTAGTTTTGTTATGCATTATATAGTATCTAGTAGTATACCAAAGGACTTATGATAACATCAAAAAGATAATTAAATACTGTTTTAAATCTATAAGAAATCATAAGTTTATGCAATCAGTTTTATTATTATTAATTTAGATGATCTATAAATATTTACTTAATTATTGTATTTTAGTGATTGTCACTTACTCAGTTTAGAAGAAAATGATTTGTTAAACATATAAATTTTAAAAAATGTTGTTTACATGATTTTGACCAAAAAAAAAAAAAAGGCGATGTCATCTTTTTGAAATTTGGTGTCCTTTTCTTATTTTTGGTTTTCTACAAAATAAAATTGAAAGTGAAAAAAAGTTACACTGTGTGCACAGCTTCAGAGCACTTGATTTCTGTTGTTTTTTTAGCAAGTGCATATATATATATATATATATATATATATATATATATAAAATTGAAATTTATATGAAATAATTTAAAATTTTATGTTTTTTGCACCTGTTTATGATATGCCATATTTCAAATAGCGTATCGTTAAAATGAATTTTGAATTAGAGTATGGCAAAAAAAAAGAAAGAAAAAAAGAAAACCTTCTGTGTAGTATTTCAGTTATTAGAAGTATTATTATACTTATAATAACAGTATAAGGTGAAAGAATTTTAAAATTGTTTTAATGGTAGTTCCATCCATGAAAGGAAACCTATGGTACATTGCATTTTTAATTTATGCCACTTCATGCCTTCAGATTAGCACAGTCACACTATTTATGGTCTCATAATTCTCATTGTTGATTACATGATACGTCATCATAAATAAGAGAGACTTGTAGCTAGATATTACAAATTTTTGAGGAGACTTAATTAGGGATTTCTAAGTCCTAGAAGAGCTTGCCTTATGGAAAACTTGCTTCATTTGTGAAATGGCAATGCACTTTTACTATTTGGTTTGAATTGCACACTTTTATCCTTTTAAAGTAGGTCTATATGCAAATCTTGTACTTCGTAGGTATGTGACAAAGAATGAAATTAATTCATGTTTATACTGTGTGTGTGAATAAATTACAGGTATCCATTTATCACACACAATATCAGACAGTGGTGATGTCTGAGACAAGTATGGCAAAATACACATGTGATACTGCATACTGTTCTTATAGCTATGGTAATGCAACATACCTTTGAGTGGTACAGTTATGATAATTTGCCAATTAAACATTTCATTCATTGACAATATAATTTACTCATATGAAAAATGCACCTTTCTTTTGGGTATAATGTATCATTCTTAAATGGTTAAGTTGATTCTTGTAGATAAACTTATACGTTGGTCATACATGACTTTAAATTTTTCAGGAAATAACAACGTATACTTAAATATTAATTAAAAAACTTTAATCAATACCTTCCAATATTTTGGCAATGTTACATTGCCATCTTCTGAGAACATAAAACTATGATATGTGCATGCAGGCACTAACAATGAGCTAATGAAGCTGAAGAAGGCAACTGACATTGGTCCTAGAGTCCTAAAGGTGTCCCCTAACTGCCTAAATTGGGTGGTCTTGGCTGTTGGGCTGATGTTCTTAGGATGCAAGCTTCCCAAATTTGTTGAGGTTTGGAAAGTTTTTTAGAGCTGAGGCTGATTCAGGCACAAACTTCGTTTGCTCACACTTGGATAAAGGATTAAACTAAATTTATTATAATAAATTTAGTTTAATCCTTTATCCAAGTATACATATGAAAAATCTTTCATATTTATATTTGCTGCGGTGTGGTAAGTGGCTTTCTTCCAGCATATTTTGTGGTGTGGGTATCTAGTGCATGGTTCACAAGTCCTGAGGGCTGTATTGGTGAAACTGAATGTAATCTTTGTGTTCGGATATGCTGATATTAACTGTCTTGTTTGTTTGGCCGTAGTAGGACAGTTTACAACTGCAAGGGACCTGGTATACTCTAGGTAGGTCTAGGAGAAGTGGATGAAGGATGCTAATTTCTTATATGGTTTGTAACAAGATTACACTAAATCTATCACCATTCCAGATATAAGGAATGGTGATAGATTTAGTGTAATCTCTGTTATGAGGGGTTAACTAGTTTTAATATTTTCTGGATTTCTTTGTAGCCAATTGTTAAGAAGGTGTTAAGGATATGGTTAAGTTCAACAGTAAGGACATTGTTATCTGAACAGATTAATTTTGCCCTATTATATAGGGTTTTTATAATCCCATATTGTTGTGAAGGGGGGGGGGGGAGTGATTGTTGGTGAATATATCCAGTGGTGAGCTAAAAGGGGCTCGCACGAGCCCTTTGTTAAATTTTTCTCAAACTTGCGAGCCCCTTGTTCTTCTTGTTTAATAATCTGGTAGAACTAGAAAATACCACTGTGGAATGTATACATGCTACTATAATTGCTACTTTAAATTCATATGGATTTTCTGATAACTATATAAAAAATCATTTCATTGCATTTTGTTCTGATGGAGCTAGTGTAATGTTAGGAAACAAATCAGGTGTTGCAATCAAACTTCTACAAAAATTTCCTAACATTGCGATTTGGCATTGCGCTCATCGTTTACACTTAGCATTAGACAATTCAATAAAAAAACATTAAAGAAATAAATCATTTTGAAATATTTATGGATAAATTATATGCTTTTCATCATCAATCACCAAAAAAACAAAGAGAATTAAATACGCTTGCAAAAGGCCTTGATATCGAAATTTTAAAGATCGGCTGTGTGTTTAGACCACGATGGGCAGCTTGCAGTTTACGAACGGCTCTTGCTTTGTGGAGAAATTACCCAGCTTTATGCAAGCATTTTGCATCGAACGATAAATATAAGGACTTTTTAAACCGACTTCTCAATTTAGAATTTTTAAAAGATCTAGCATTAATGATTGATATCCTGCAGGAATTATCATATCTGTCAGAAGCTCTACAAAGTCGCAATATAAGTATTATAAGTTAGGCCTTTTTTTTATTATTATTATTATTATAGCTCACCACTGAATATATCTACCTGTACAGGTCAGTTTTACTTAAACAAAGAAAGCCAAGGATCCATCAGGCTGGCATGTAATCAGAGTGTCTAGGAAAGGGAGACTGTTGTTGTTTTCCTTTTCCAAGGTAAACTGGATTCTGGGTGTTGGTTGTTTAAGTGTGTTAAGAAGTTGTGGAGTATATCTAAGCCATGTGGCCAAATAGAGATGTGCTTTGCATTATGGGAGATACTAAGACAAGGAGTGATGAGAGCTTGGTCCACCTTTGCTATGCGTTGCCAACAGATGTACCACCTTTCCTCAGTCCTGAAGATATTTTCAGGTGCAAACTTTGTTTGCTTACACTTGGATCAAACCAAGTGTAAGCAAACAAAGTTTGTGCCTGAAGCATCTTCAGGACTGAGGTAACTCGTGGTAAAGGTGGACCAAACTCTCATCACTACTTGTCTTAGTATCTCCCATAATGCAATGCACATCTCCTTGTGGGCATGTATGATGCTATGCATTAAGGGAAGGGCCATACCCAGACATGGTGATAATAAGGTGGAAGCAACGGAGAAGTTATATTTACCTATACGAGTTGCCAAAAGGTGTCTCACCTTATTATTAAATTACTCTGGATTTAGAGAAAGATGTTGGAAGTTTTTTCCCTTTGGGGTTGAGCCAACACTGAGAGTTCTTCTCAGTGGCAGGGTGAGCCTGTTACTAAGGGAACAACGCTGAGTTTTTGGAGTTTGACCTGTACTTGAACATTCAATAAAGGTCAAAACCAGTCTGGGTAGTGGCCCTTCCCTTAATGCATAGCATTATACATATCCGCAAGGAGATGAGATGCTAAGACAAGTAGTGATGAGAGAGCGTGGTCCACCTTTACCATGAGTTGTCTCAGTCCTGAAGATACTTCATGCACAAACTTTGTTTGCTTACACTTAGATAAAGGATTAAAACTAAATTTATTATTATCTGTGTAGTCAGTTTGGTTGAGAACGACAGTGCCATTTCCCTTATTCTGTTCTGATGATTATTATTTTGCTGTTGTTCTTCATTTCTTGTAGAGCTTTTAATTCTTCTTTAGGTAGGCTAGTTTTTGGTTGTTTAGCTTTGGCAAGAACCCCAGCTACATCCAGTCTGATATTGTTAGCAATATGGATGGGAAGGTTGCAGGTACCACGTTCTACCCTGTATCATTATTTCTTTAGAAGGTATTTTTTTCTGTGTTAAGGCGAAGTTGTGGCCACGTGCGAGTGCGTTGAAAGCTTCAGAGTAAGGGAAAAAAGGTTAATTACTATGTTGAGTGGTATTTGAGGTTCAGAGGCAGAGGTTTTTTTTTTTTTTTTTTTTTAAGACTTTTTAGATGTTGGCACATTTCTTAATGTGCCGACGATGTGTGAAAGGATCATCCGAAGGTCGTTGTTCAGCACAGCAGTTCTTCCTCTAATGCACAAACAGCCTCATTGGCGTCGGCCAACAAGAGAACACGGGTGGCAGCAGTCTGTTCACATAGTAGAGCAAAGCTAGTGTGGCTATAAATGTGGAGAGCCTTCAGTGTAGGGAAACAATGTTTTAATTTCACACAGTTCGGGATCAACTTATTATCCCAGCAGCATTTTAAGAAGGTTTAACAGTTTAGTTGTCTTGAAATTTTCAGCTTTAATTCTACAAACAGATAGAAGGGACTGCCATGGATTCTCCACTCTCTCCACCCCTGGCAAACTTTTTTATGGAGACTTTTTGAAGAAAAAGCCTTAAACTCAGCCCTCACAAAAACCCACTGTTTGTCTATGCTATGTGGATGATGTGTTCACTATTTGGCCACATGGCTTAGATACACTCCACAACTTTTTAACACACTTAAACAATCAACACCCTAGAATCCAGGTTCACTTGGAAAAGGAAAACAACAACAGTCTCCCTTTCTTAGATACTCTGATTACATGCCAGCCTGATGGATCCCTGGCTTTCTCTGTTTACGTTAAACCAACCCATACAGGTGGATACATTCACCAACAATCACACCCCCCCCCTCAAAATAATATGGGATTATAAAAACCCTATATAACAGGGCAAAATTAATATGTTCAGATAACAATGCCTTACTATTGAACTTAACCATATCCTTAACATTTTCTTAGTCAATGGCTACAACCCCCCCCCCCCTTTCATAACAGAGATTACACTAAATCTATCACCAGTTATATCTGGGGCATATCTGAAAAGCTAACAAAAATCCTAAAAAATATAGGACCTGACTACCTATTACAAACCATATAAGAAATTAGCATCCCTTATCAACTTCCCCTAGACCTACCTGGAGTATACCAGGTCCCTTGCAGTTGTAAACTGTCCTACTCGGCCAAACAGACAAGACAGCTAATATCACAATATCCGAACACAAAGACTACAAATGGTTTCACTAATACAGCTCTCAGGACTTGCCAACCATGCACTAGATACCTACACCACAAAATATGCTGGAAGAAAGTCACTTTATTACACTGCAGCAAATATAAATATGAAAGATTTTTCCTGGAATCGGCCTCAGCTCTAAAAAAACTTTCCAAACCTCAACAAATTTGGGTGCATGAGACTTCCCCAAATTTAGGAAGTTTGTCCTAAGAACATCAGCCCAACAGCCAAGCCAACCCAATTAGCCCATTAGGGGACACCTTTAGGACTCTAGGACTAATGCCAGTTGCCTTCTTCAGCCTCATTAGCTCGTTATTATTGCCTACATGCCCATATCATAGTTTTATGTTCCCAGAAGATGGCAATGTAACATAGCTTGAAATATTGGAAGGTATTGATTAAAGTTTTTTAATTAATATTTTAGTATACATTGTCATTTTCTAAAAAATTTAAAGTCATGGTTAAGTTGAGGAATAAATTTTCCAATAAAATAATCCAAATATAGAACAATATACATTAATTTCTCACTACAGACATTACTATTATATTATAGCACACACTCATTCACTTTTTTAAAAAATGTCTAAAAAATACAGTTGTATTGCTGGTATTCTTACTACATAAAACAGCTAGAATTTGAAATAGTTTATTACTGAACTCATTTTGTGAAATTTATGTGTTTCACATCATTAGGAGATAATGATTATTTTAATTATTTGTGTATTCACTATTTATCCTGATAGTGTGAAACATGAATTTCATGAAATTAGTTGAATAATAAACTATTTCAAATTCCAGCTGTTTTATGTGGAAAGAATACTGACAGCACAACTCCATTATATCCACACTCAACAGAGCTTGCATAACAAAAATATCTAAAAGTCCTAGCCAAAGCTCTGTGGCAACAATTTTTTTAAAGGATATTCACAACCACAATGGTTTTTGCAGTAACAAACCTTGCCTTGGTCTCTACAAGTTTTCTGTAGTGAGAGTTCGATTATTTATGTTGCATTATGCAGCATTTTCAACAACTCTGTTTCCAACAATAAAACCTGCAAGTCAGCCATTGTGTCCAAGTGGGCAATGTCTCTTCATTATTCTCGTTTAGAGTTTAGATAATAGTCTATTATTATCTAAGCATTTTAAGCATTATAATGTTTATGAAGACACTAAGCACAGTCGATTTTATAAATCTTAATTATACTGACATCTTGATGTTCATACTGTTGCATAATCTTCTGGGTTACTTATATTGATGGATGCCTGTTAGCCATACAACAGTTTGTAATGGTAGAACAACATAAACAAATTACCTTTGTTTTACTGAGTATGTGTCATTCTCTGTGTTTGTGCATGTGCACACACCTCTATTGTGCCTTCTGTGTGGACAATGCTCTCTTAAACGTTTCATGTTTAAGATGTTTGGAGAAACATCTGTATTTTAAGAGAAATTCTTAAGGAAATTTTTATAATGTGAGAAACCTTTTGTAAGAGTTTTTCGCTGGAAGGTGAACTGACAGTAAAGAGATATAATAGGCGTCATATAGCTTTCATTGCTTCTGCCATTATTATTCCATCTAATACAGGAAAAATTATTGATCTAAAAATTGAGGCATATGTGAAAGAACTCATTATAACAGAAACGTGTTAATATAATTCTTTTTATTTGTAGACTTTTCAGCTATGTTCATAACCATTACCAATACAATTATAGGAAAAGCTCAGTCATTATAGACAAAGCCCTTTATCTGGTCTCTTTCGACTGAAGGTGAGTTAGCTGGTCTCATATGGTTTGGGGAGTTTTTCACCCAGGAGCATAGTTTTTTCATCCCCCAGAACAGGCAAACCAGCCTTGTGAACACACACATGGATCTACAGTCATAAAAAATACATACTTAGTCCCTCATTAGGAGGGCTCAACCCCTAAGGGACAAGGGGAGGAAAAGGGGAACCTCATATGAAATAATAAATAGGAAAACAATCACAAAAAAGAGAACATTAATTCAGTTGAAAATGCATGATATTATATGCACTTATCAGCTGCAGGAGAATAGTTCCGTTTGTATTAATAGATATCCAAAAATAAATTAGTTAATAAAAATTTTGACATGTAAAATTGAGCAAGTTAAAGCAATCATTTTGTTTAGCAAAAACAATTAGCTTAAACACTCTTAATTTTGGAAAGTTATACTGACTAATACTAACCATTCATGTGTTCCATAAAGTGTAATTCATTTTATATTTAAAAATATTTTATTAACTAATTTATTTTATTGTAATTTATTTTTGGATATCTATTAATGAAGAGGGAGCTATTCTCCTGCAATTAATAGTACACATCATGTGCTTTAGATTAAATTGTTCTCTTTTTTGTAATTGTTTTCCTATAATTGTATTGATAATGGCTATGAAAGATAGCTGAAAATTCTACAAGTAAAAAGAATTAAGTTAATGTTTTTTCTGTCATTAAATAGTTATAAAGGAAAATTATGTTCTTGCTTTGGGGAGGGACATAAAGTTGTTTATCATAAAGATGTGTTCAACCTTTATGCAAGATCATCATCAAAAATCTCCTGATATATGCCCCTAAGGAGGTGTTGAGGTTACTATGCCAGCACAGCTGAGATAAAGAGAACTTATTTATTGTTAGAGACATGTTACAATGTCTGCTGGTATGGTTCTTTGCAAGTCTTAGGTTTAATGATTTTCATTGTCTAGGTGAAAGATCTTTCTTATTAAAGGCATAAGTGCAGTGTAAAAACACTGTTTTGTTTGCAGACCACAGTGTACCTGCTTATCTCTTAACTCATATGATCAAGTGATGAACCAGCTGATCATAACTTCTGGTATGGGCTGAAACAACCCATAGTGGTAGTAATCTGATTCTTGTCTGTCCAAGACAAGAATCATATTACAGGTTGAATTCCCTAATTACGAGATTTAGGTAATTAATGCAGTCAGCTTGCCACCTTCTCTGCTGCAATCCACTAAAGGTGAGTATTTTATGTCTGTAAATATGTGTGTTCATGAAGCCTGTTTTGAGTTTCCAGGAGCAAAAAACACTCTATACCTATTTGAAACTGGATGATCCACCTTTAATTGAAAAACCTTGATAAATGTGTTTTGTATCACAGACAGGATTCAAACTCAGGTCTTTCCAAAGGGCTCCATCAAAATCAGCTGAGTTACAGAGTGTCCATAGTAATATTATAGAGAATTCTTATTGATAATTGTGTTTAGTTTAGTAAACTTTCCTTGACATGATAATGCAGCACATTAAATAAATAATAATAATGAAAAAACACTCATGAACTGCTGGCAGTAGTGCTGTAAAATTTAAGTTTCTATCTTTTATTTAATATTTACTTAGGTTTCTGTTACTGTGCCTTTGTAATATTTTGATACTGTTTTCTTCTCCTCTGTAAAAATATCTATTGTTTCCTTTTATCTGTCTAGCTATTTCTTTTGACTCGTCTCTATATTCTCATTTGTTAACTTTATTGTTCTTTAGCCTTATCCGTTACCTTTTTTATATAGTCAGTTAATCTTTAATTCCCTGTCCCTACTTTCAGTATATTAAACTTATACTTGAGATTTCTAGAAATTTATTTGATTATTCCAGACTGCGCCACTAAAAATCTCTAATTGGCATAAGAAAAATATATATACTTCCAGCACCTCTATACAGTTAATTACAGTCGTGGCTAACTCCTAACTTTATATCACACCAAGGTTTAATTTCTTTCCCGCTTACAGGATCGGATTTATTTGGGAACAGTGTAGCTGCTGAAAAGATCAGACGGCACTTCTTATAAATAAAACAAACATGTTTATTCACATTTAGACAATAATACAATGTATACACTTAAATGATGTTACTATCATTATCTCTCAAGGTTAAGCATCAAGATTAAAACATCACATAGAACAACTCTCAGACATGTTATAAGCATCAAATACGTAACTCATCAAACAATTTAATTCTGTATAGCAATTAACTAACATTTTCTCTCAAAACTAAGCATCAAAATTTAAACATCACATTGAACAACTCTCAGGCATGTTATAAGTATCAAATATGTAAATCAACAAACAATTAATTCTTTATATCAAATAACTATCAGTCCATTTACAATCTAGAAATTATCATGCTTTGACAAGTAAAAATCTCCAATTCTAACTTTCACAAAAAAGAATGTGACACTCACCTAGCAATCCTTTCACACCATTACAATTCTAAATTCTATAATTTTTTTTATCAGCGCTTTTAAACCATTTCAGTGTAATACAATGCAAGCTTAAACTTTCATTAACGTCTTTTCAATCTATTACATCTTTCAATCCTATGAATTCAGTCTATCCAAAACAGTCCTTCACATCATAAATTAAGAGAAAGTTTTCGGCAAAAAAGTTCAGCTCGCATTAATTCTTTCATAGGCACAATTGCACTTTAATCGTATCTTCTCTTCGGGCTTATTCTGGATCCCCCTCTATTGTTACGGCTTGCTCTATCGCTTTAGATGCATCATAGACACTGTGTTCTCCTCTGGAATTACTCACAGGGCTGGAGTGCAATCCTTCGGAATAGTAGGCACTCAGATGTAGGGTCATCTTGGTCCTGGGCCGCTCTACAAGTTTTCGCCTCCGATTACTCTCCATAACTTCATCTGGGATCGTACATAGTCCATGGATCGACTCCCCCTCTTTTCTCCTGGCGTCACATCTCTCCAAGTCGATGTGCCTTAGTCCATTCCTGACCTTTTTATTTCACCTCTCTGGACCCTGCGCGAAGTATCTTAGACCCCCAAATATTCCCAGCGCAAACTTTGAACTAAGGCCTGAGATTCCCCGTACCTATCACGTGCAAACTCCTTTCCTTCTAGAAAGTTCCGACTTCTATCTCCCTGAAGTGTAGTTTAATTCCTTTTTCAGCATAGCATAACAGCTTCTGATGTATACCCCCCCCCCCCCTCTGCTATCGACCTTGACGGCAGTGTCAGACTGCTTTGGTTACATTTGGTTTCCATTCTACCCTATACCAAGTGATACATCAAATATATTTCGGAACTCTAAGGTAATTTCCCCTAAACTTCTATTTTTAGATACCTTTACTTTATTTTTGCATGTGTAATTCCTCTGGGTCTATACAGATGGGCATTTTGTATTACTTATGTAGGTAATTCTAACGTACTTCTAATCTCTGAGGGATTCCCTTTTGAAAAACACACTCATATATCTTTTATCTATAGAATCATGTAAATTTTTCTGGGCTAATTTTATATGGGCTGATATTGTTTACATCTCTTATATACAATTTTGCAGTTCTTTGAATTTCAGATGTGACTCCTGTAAAATCGATGCACTTAAACCTTGTAAGAATTATGATGTTGCATCGAATTTTACAGTGCTGCTGTTGAGTATGTTTTCACTAATTTAAATATAACTGTTTGCTCTAATGAAGTTAAAGATTATTTAAGTAAAATATACAATTTATTTATTTTTATTTTATTTGTGTGTGTGTGTTCTGTATGCATGTTATCCAGTACTATTATTATTAAAAGAGACAAACCTCCAGGGAGTCAGACACTCATAAGGAAAGCCACATATCATTTACACTATCTGCACTCACAACCTGTAAAGCCAAACCATTGCAGTCATGCACTGCTGTAAAAGAGAGAAACCTTTCTTGCATCAATTTCTTGACTGCATTCATTCTCAGCTTCTATTGAGAATGATTTTCCAATGAAAAATTCCATCTACTGGTATCCTGTTTGATCCATTCAGAAGTTTGTAGGTCTCTATCGTATCATCCATCATTTTCCTATCTGCTAATGGCTGCAGTCCATAAATTCTCAATCTGTCCTCTTAAATTGCATTCCACAATCCTGATATTCATCCTAAGCATTCTTTCCACTGTATTTGCATCACCTTGGAGACCAGATTTGCACACACATTAGTTCAGATGATGTGGCATCAGAGCCTTGCGGTAAAATGATTGCTTGTCCTTACATATCATTGTCTGTTTTGGCATAACAATTAACCTCTAAGTTGAATTTCCAGTCCTTGCTATATGACCCCTAAACTTCAACCTCCTGTGTACTAACTATAAAATCACACGTATACCACAGTAATTAACTTTTCAATATCTAATATTTCATCTTTTGTATCATAAGACATCTTCAGTTCAGTTATCAAATAACAATAGGAATTAAATTCAGAAAACATTTGCATGCTTGCTTAAACTGGAATCCCTGTGCGTATACAGTAGTGTGTTTAAGAATTAAATCTGTTGGGCTAAAATTAAATTAAATTAAAATATGACAGATAAATTTATTTTATACAACTGACGATAACAATTTCCCAGACTTTTGAAATGGTGAGACAGTTATTCCGATTAAGATTAGATCTAGGACATAAGGCTTCAAAACTTTCTTTATATAAATGTTCATGTTTATATATGGATCAATATAGTAGTTTAGTGTTTTGCCATTGGATCCCGTGGTTAGCATTTGCAATTTCATGTTGTGCACAGCCAGATTTCTGAGGTTTGATAAGACGGATGTGGTATTTTATGTTCAGAGATGTGTTTATTTATAGATTTTCCTATTTGCCATTGGATCCCGTGGTTAGCATTTGCAATTTCATGTTGTGCACAGCCAGATTTGTGAGGTTTGATAAGACGGATGTGGTATTTTATGTTCAGAGATGCGTTTATTTATAGATCTTCCTATTTGTCCATAGTAAGATAATATTGGATGGAAATTTTCTGGTTAACAGTTCTATTGTCTTAAGTTAAGGGGGATAGTAAATCCCGTATTATTTTACAACCAGGTACAGCTGTATATTAAGATATACTATCCCCCTTAACTTAATTTATGTCGCCGGAAAAATAGCCTCTTGGCTCTTTTATCGTAGTTCTGTTGTCTCTTTGTGAGGGATATTAGTGAGGAGAGACACAATGTTGAAGCTTCCTAACATGTCTGTATCTGACAGTTTAGTATCTTTTATTCTTGTATTGAAATCTAATGGAATTTTTTATTGAAGAAGCTGAGTAGTTATAAGGGGATGGAGAAGGTTAGACAGAAATCTTAATATTTTATATGTGGGCTGCATATAGAATCCACAACTTGATATTGTGGAATTATTCAAATTTGCAGTCACATCGATTATTTCACATGGAAAGATAAAATATATAAACAAGAGGAAGGATCAGCAATGGGCTCGCCCTTATCACCTAACTTAGCCAAATTTTTTCTTGAGCACTTAGAAGAAAGAATTTTTGCTCTTGACCCAAAATCAACAATATGGCTATGATATGTTGATGACATCTTTGCTGTCTAGAGTCACATGGAACAAGAGCTCTACTCATATCTAAAAAAATATCAACAACCTACATCCTTGCATCAAGTTCATGCTAGAAAAATAATCATCACAAGGTATTTCCTTTCTCGATGTACACATCCAACATAAACAAGATGGTGTCATTTTCACTTCTCATCATCATCAAATTCCTGCCATGTACCCTCTAGGGGTGTACAGGATATGATAGTACTACATGAAAAATTTACATCATTACTAACTTCCTATCTACAATTTCCCTCCAAATTAGTCTGTTGCTTGTCAAGACTCCAATATTATCTGATCTTATATTTCTATCATCTAAGGCACTTTTTACCGTATCAATCCACCTATATCTTGGTCATCCTCTGGGTCGTTTTCCTGTCAACCTGGCAGAGAACACTTGTTTTGCTAATCTTTCTTTGCCCATTTTGTTTAAGTGACCATATCACCTGATATTAGCTCTGCTAACTAAAAAAATATTAATATTATTATTATTTTTTTTTTTAATTTTCACTTCTGTCTACTGAAAACCAACTTTTTCAGGTCGTTATATCCACAATATATCGGCTTACCATCCATCTCAAAAATATGGCATCCTAAAATCTTTAGTATACAGAGCACACAAGATGTGTTCCTCTGAAGAATCTTTAAAACAAGAATTGGAAATTATCAAAGAAAAAGCCTTACTAAATGGATATAATCCAATAACAACCCCAAAAATAATTAGCCACTCTCATACACATCAACCCAGACAAGAAGAAGCCCATTGGACTCCTATACCTTATATTAAAGACATCCCTGAATGTTTAGCAAAAATTATGAAAATATACAAACTGGTTGCTACCTCTAAACCAATCAACTGAATTCACAATTTTTTACTTTCTCCAAAAAACAAACTCACCTGGTGATAGTTTGTTTTTTGGAGAAGGCACATGCTACCTGGTGTATGTGAAGTGCCATGTTCTTGTAACCTTATCTTACTATGGACAAATAGGAAGATCTATACATAAATGCATCTCTGAACATCATCAGTCTTATCAAACCTTACAAATCTGGCCTTGCACAACTTGGAATTGAAAATGCTAACCACAGGATTCAGTGGCAAAACAATGAACTACTATATGAAGCCTTATGTCATAGACCCAATCTTAATCGGAACAACTGTCTCACCATTTCAAAAGTCTGGGAAATTGTTATCGTTAATTGTTTAAAATAAATTCATCTGTTATATTTTAATTTAATTACAGTCCAATAGGTTTAATCCTTAAACATACTACTGTATACCTAGAAGGATTCCCATTGTTGTTTGATAACTGTACTGAAGATGTCTTGTGATACATATGATGAAATATTTACATATTAAAAAAGTAATTACTGTGGCATACATGTGATTTTATAGTTATGAATAA
This sequence comes from Typopeltis vanoorti, assembly GCF_054136105.1. NCBI lineage: Eukaryota > Metazoa > Arthropoda > Arachnida > Uropygi > Thelyphonidae > Typopeltis > Typopeltis vanoorti. Next base: position 93,943,190 of record NC_143554.1, read on the forward strand.
TCTACAGGTTTCATATAAGGAAGTCTTGTGTACTAAAACTTCAAGATCTCTAGCTTGAACTATTTCTTCTAGCATTATCCCACCAAGATGCCATTAGATACTTCATTACATCAAACATTAATGTTGAAGTTTTTGGAAAAGACACTGCAAATGATATCTAAAATTAATTATTTACAGCCAACGTTTCACTAGTTTAAGCTAGCATTATCAGAGGCAGTTTAACATAATAACATCAGTGAAGACAAAACTACAATTACCAGAGTAGTCTCATACATATAGGGTGACAGTGGCACTCTTCATGGTGATTACTGTTGTTGATGCTTATGGGTAGATAGGGCAGTGTGCCAAAATCTATTTAAAATCATACCATCTGATCTGTTATAGTTAGCAGAGTTCTGTAGAACTTGTCAACTTCCAGGAACGGTCTCTCCAATTTAAACCAGGATTTGTAAAGTAGCCTAGCTTTCTTCCATCTTATGAAGAATTCTTTCTCTAATGCATGTTAGGATAGTCTGCTTTGTTGGCTCTCCATTCCATATGTAACTTTTATGTTCTTTTTTTTTTTTCAGACCAAAGTAGTTTGTCCTGTCTATCCAAACAAAATATTGAGTTCATACTGGCAAGGGATGCTGTGAACAGCTGGGGAAGCGAGAGGGTCTAAGCAATCTTTAATCTGTCTTATGCTGGCAAAAATTTTGTTTATAGATTTGTATACAGTTCTGATTCTGTGTTGTTTCAGGAGGGAGCCAAGTTTATCTGTTGTATCTTGTATGTAGGGTAAAGATATAGCATATGTATAGTTTGGTTTTGAGTCATGGAGATTTGTTCTTTTTTAGGAGTTTGGTGAGAGTTTTGTTTTTGTTGTATCCATTTTGGTGGAATGACGTGAGTAGAGCCTGTTCCAAGTGCAGTGCTAGTTTTGAGGATGAAATTCGCTTTGCCCTGGAGTCTAAAGATTTGAAAATTCTTTAAATAATGGACAGGATGGTGGCATTGAAGTAGCATGTAGGTCTGCCTGTATGTATGGTAAACTGAGCATATGAGAGGCCCATATGCTAGCTTTGTAACTAAACTATCCAAGAAGGCAGGAGCTTCTTCCTTTTCTTCTTTCAGAATGAAACTAATACAAGGATGGATATTATTGAGGGAATATAAAAAGTTAAAGCCTGTGGGCCATGCGGCCAAATGGCAAAGACATCGTCTATATACCTCAAGTATACTTTGGGCTGGGATGGGGGGGGGTGAGTGAATTAAGTGCCAAAATTTCAAATGATTCCATGTCATAAATCAATATTTTAGCTGGAACAGCTAAAATATTCTGATTTATGATAGTGCTTTAAGAGATAGCAAATGCTAATGAGGAATAAATTTTGAACAGCAGAACTAATGTATTGTCTTCTGGAAGATATGTTAAAAGGGGTTACTAAGCAAAAGTTCTCTAACTGAAGGTTTTGTATAATGGTTTTAAAGTGTATATGGAGTTTATATAAGACAATGTCGTGCCGTGTATTTGTTGAGTTTAGATGCCAAGTGTCTTGCTAGTTTATCCATGGGACAATTTGTGAGATCCATGATGGTGCAAAACAGGGTTCCAGGTTTATGGACCTTAGGTAGCTCTGTTTATGTGGATAAAGAGTGCCACTTTCACCCTATATGCACATGACTACCCTTGCTCTCCCAGTCATTTTAGTTTGTGTCTTCATTGAGGATATAGTGTTAAATTGCCTCTGATAATGATAGCTTAAGCTAGTGAAATGTCAGCTGTAAATAGTTAATTTTAGATAGTAAATTATTCATTTGCATTCCAGTGTCTATGTAGTTTTCTTTTCCAGAAACTTTGACATGAATATTAGCAACAGCTACAGAAATTTAAATCATGAAAATCATTATATTAAAGTGTATAACTTTACATTTACTGACATTGAACTGACAGCCATTTTCACATGTTTACAGTTCAAGTCTATTCAAATCATTCTTCAAATACTACATGTCAGTTATGTTCCTGATTACTCTGCCTATCCTTGCATCATGAGTAAAAAGCCACACGTCTCATCACAAACCCATCCCAACGTCATTAATGTAAATATTGAATAATGATGGACCAAAGACTGATTCCTAGGTTATACCATTGGTCACCTTAAAACCTGCAGGCACATCCCCAAACATTTTTTTTTATATATATCTATCAGTCAGCCATCCTGTTATCCAGAATAATAGTTTATAATCCAATCCTATATCCTCCAGCTTTTGAAACAGCTTTCGATGCAGTATCCTATCAGAAATCTCATAAAGTCCAAAAGTATTATGATGTATCTATTCTCCTTTTGTCTAATTCAACATGAAATTCCTTTATTCAACACTTTATGCAAAATATAGATTTACTGTCAACCCATCTGAGTGCAAGCTACCAACTTTTCCAAAATCTTCACCACTGCTCCAGAGATAGTGATGGGCTTGATAGTTATACACATTAGTCTTTGCACCAAACTTGTGCAACAGAATTCTAATATATTTTTTCCAAATTTGTGGTATCTTCCCTATATTGGAGACACAAATTATACAGCCTGGTCAAAGGCACAACCAGCCAAATTCTCTTAGTATCCATCCTGATATCCCAACACTCCCTACTGCTGAATTCTTATTCAGTTTATGCAACAGCTGTAGTACCTCCTCATACACTCAAGTTTCTTCATACATTGTACAGGCAGCATTGAGCTCCATGTTGCCTGCACTAGGTTGATAGCAGAACGAGCACTCATTAGTTGAACATTTCTGAATCTGTCACCTGCATTCACGTTCATTCTTTCTTTTACTTGCAGCATAATGATAGAATTCTTTTGGGTTGCCTTTTCGCTTGCAGAGCTAGTTTCTTTTCATACTCACACTTATTTTTCCATACAACACTTGTAATTTTTCTGGAATGTCCCTTATAATTTTCCTAACTGACATATTTATGCGCATGGTATTCCTTCCACATAATCAATTTGTTTAAGAATCTCTTGCTTAATAGTATTGCACATCTATTTTGCTTCTTTCTTTTTTTTTATTCTTCAAACTCTAGGAACACATTACAATATTACATCATTAACATATTTTTATGGGTGTGCCATGCACTGCCGATATCCTTCCCATATAGCAACCTATGGAATCTAGTATTCTCCTATGCTTTGTAGTTCAGATGCTAGTATTCTAGTTTTAATGTCAAGTTTAATGTCAACTTCCAAGTTCTGTAGGTTTTCAACCTTTCATTGGGGGGGGGGGGGGGGATCATCGTTTAATTTTTTTTTATTATTAAAAAAGTACACAAAACACTCCTCACCTCACACAAAATACCTACTAGGCTTCAACAACAATGTGGTATTACATAGGAATGAACCAAAGTTGAATTTTCCATGTTGAGTTGTGGTTGTCTGCACAATCCATTTTATTTTCAGGATGACTGAAATCTGGTTGACTATTCTAAATATTGTAACATTATGAATGAAGTTGCAGAATTATGTTGGGCATCATAGAGGGACTGAACTTTTCTTTTTGAGGGTACAGCTTTAAAACAGTTATCCTGCAGACTGGGTACCACTAAATAGTATAGCAGACTGATTCTGATGGTAATGTTTTAGGAGAATTCCAGGTCAACTAGCAAATTATTCTGCTACCACTGTTCTACGAAAATATCTGGAGAGAGTGATTAGTGATATCTGAAAGATAGAGGGAGGAGGACACTGCTGAAATTACACCGTGTAGAGGAGTTGCATTAAATTCTTGTGTGTCACTTAACAAGCTCATTACCACATATTGAATATCTCTGCCAGTTTCAACTTATAAACACCCATGAAAAATGAGGCAAAGAGAAAAGGATTACATGTGGGTGGTTGGAGATCTACTGAAATCTTTCATGTGTGTGTGTGTGTGGTCGTTGTCAACCAATTCCTGACGTACCCTCAAGGTGTGTACAGGATATGATAGTACTACATAAAAATATACATCATTATTAACTTTCTATCTACAATGTCTGATATCTAGGAGTAGCATCAATGTACCTACCAACCAATAAAACCCTATGGATTAAGAAAACAATATATGTGGGTACAGCTTGAAATTCTTAAATTTCAAACAGTATTTGAAATTTAAGAATTTCCATCTCCAATCTACAGAATCATATCTACTTTTCTCAACAGAAACTCAACTGTCAGCTTCTTTGATCACTATTCATTTTACTTTTCCCAGCCCCACACACACACACTGATTTCCTTCATCTCAAAGGTGGTATTTGCATACATTTGTTCTGGTTTCCTTTGTCAGAAAAGAGAGAGTACAACCTGAAATCTTTTCTTTTTCATCTTTATACTTTTTATGCTATCAGATTGTCTGCGCGGTTAGCCTAGTGGCTTAGCGCTTCGCAACCATATGCCTGGGGGAAGGAGTGTCCTAGGTTCGATTCCCGTCAGAGACGTGAGGAGCTCAAGGATCTTCCTCAGCCATACCAAGTTAGCCGGTCTTGGGCGTGGACAGTAGGGTTTTTTCTGCCAGTTTATCTGGGGTTTTTCATCCCAGATAAAAAAGCAGGCAAACCGGCCCCGTGAACACACAGGTTACAGTCAAAAATATACTTACGGCAAGGAAGGCAACGGGAAACCACCTTGCTCATAATCATCTCCCTAGTATAGTAGCATATATAGCTACCCTCCCCTGGCCGTATGGCAGAAGGGAACAGATAGATAGATGCTATCAGATTGATTTGTTTGTTGTCTTTGTTTGCTCTACTATCTTCAGCTATTCTGAATTTTTTTTTTCTTTTTTTTTTTTTTTTAAATCTCAGCTTCAGTGAAGCTTTCATCCTCAGAGATTTTAATGCTAACAACTCTAACTGGCTTCCCCCCTTCTCTACATCCACAGGTAGAGATGCCATGGCAACAGGGGCATGCCGGCCATATGTGCAATGTCTGCGATGCACACAGGCACCAAAGAGGAGGAAATACTTTAAAAAAAACGTTTTTTTAAAGTGATTTTTTTATTGGAGGCGGGATAGGGGTGCCAACTAAAGTTTTGCACACAGGCATTGGACACTACTGGCGCACCCCTGCATGACAATTGCTATCACTAGTGATTTCAGGCAAATTCATTAACTATCTACCATAATATGATATAGTCCTAACCATTTTATTATTATTATTATTACAGGTATCTCCATGGAGTCAGTAGACTCATCGTGGGAGTGCCAAACTAGCAAAACAATATCTGTCATATCTCTTCTTGAATTCATTTACAGACGAAGAGCTCACAACTAAGTCAGGCAATGAATTCCACTCATTCACCACCCTCCAGGCAAAAAACCTTGTTCTGACACCCTTGTTAACCACACTCTTCTTTAATTTCCAGGGATGACCTCTTGTTCTTCCATCACTATCACACAGCTGAAACATTTCCCCTGCATCAATCCTATAAAAACCTTTCAGTAATTTAAATGTTTTTATCATATCCCCTCTTCTTGGCCTATCAACCAATCTCTGCAATCCACAAGCTCTCAATCTATCAATGTAGGGAGCATTTTTTGCATCACTCACCAACTTGGTCACTCTTCTCTGAACCCTCTCCACAGCCTCCTTATCTCCAAGGAATCCAGGTGACCAGACCTGCGCACAGTAATCCAAATGTGGAAGTATCAACAATTTTTAATGGTTTTTCCAGATACTTAATCTCCTCCTTGTTAGTGATCCTTTTAAATATAGATATTTATTTCCTAGACATTTTAGATTTCAACTTAGTGATTCACCCATGTTGCAACACTTCCCAAGATACTTTCATCCTTATGTTGCTCAGCATAGATTTGGATTTTAATGTTTGGTTTATCATTTCAACTTTAATTATCAACTTTGGTTTATCATTTCCAGTCTTCTTCTTGTCAAACAATTGCACTAAGTGCATTACTGAAACAATTTCTATTAATATAGATATGTTTATTCTCCCGTGTATCAGTCAATACTATTTAAGAGAGGAATGAAGCATATCACTGCTAGCATTCATCCATTTTTATTTTCTGCATATACCAGATTTTAAAATATTTCAATGAATTTCAGTAAGTACATTCAGACCTGATTTTGAAAGGGTCAGAAACAAACTTAAATAGTGTCCAAATGGAAGTCATGCTTTCTGGTCACTTGCACTCCACTACTCACCCTCATTCACATTGATTTCATTCCACCATACACCACCCTCTGATGCAGTGGCAGCTTGACATAAGCACTGCGACATTGCAGTACCCCCAAGGAAAAAACGAAAAAAATTAAATTTTGTTTGTGTTTAGAAATAATAATGCTTATAACAGAAATACAGGCAATACAACATGTTAGAAGTTACAGCTTATGTTTCGACATTGATTGAATAGTTAATAATTGGAATTGTTCGATTAATGCTTTAGATTACGAAACATGCACTGCTATCTAACGCAGTGTCGGAATTATCACGTTTGATCAGTTTTGGCTAGACTTGCCTATATTCATTTGCGCTTGTCACTACACGTAACAAGTGAATCTGACTGCTCATTAAGCAGTGTCGCTACAGATAAATTGTATGCTTGTGCACGTTCTTTCTGTGAGATACAAAACTTATTATTGATGTGTGTTCCTGGTGAGGGTGAAATATTTTTGGTAAATCTTATTTTATTCTGTTAAAATAACATTTATTTATTATAGATACAAGGCATGAATTATGATGAGTGTCACTGTTGAAAATATGAAAAGAATTATTTCTCAATTATCGTTACACGAAACAAATGCACTGCGATCTAACGCAGTGTCGGAATTATCACCTTCGGTCAGACTCGCCGATCGTTTGAACTTGTCACTGCATGTAACAAGTGAATCTGACACTACTCGTTGAGCAACGCTCAACGAGCAGTGTCAATCTTTCTTGATTGAAAATTCCACATGTTGAGCAACCTCTCAGGATTAGACTTCATGGGCACGTTACCAGATTGAAGGTAGAGTTGCCACTGTAGTTATAGGTAGCATTTTCTGATGCTATTACCAGATCCAACACTCAAATTCCTGGTCCCCTCTATCACATGCTGTTTCAGGTAATTATTCCTTAGTAACTATAAATTTCATTTCCATTTTGCCATGTGCCCTTTCTCATTTCAGTTTATATCTCCATAGTTGAAGTCTCCCATGATGATTGGCTGACACGTGCCATCCACAGCTTCTGGACCCCAGGTTTATATCAGCAACCAAGAATATATTTTGTCCTATTTCCCTGTATCTCACACTAGAAAGTCTCAAATGAAACCATTTTCCTCAAATCTATAATCTTCCTAACTTCTATTTTGTTTGTTGAACTTCCACTTTCATTAATAATATCCTTCCTCTTGCCCTATTTCCTTTATCTTCTGTGAAAATACAAAAACCATTACATTTTATTTCTGTAATGACCTCATACTCCGATTTCAGTAATTTTTGACTAATGCCAAAATGTTTTCTTTATTTCTGATACTTCTGGCATTCGTGTTAATGAATTTCACCATCTCCCTTGAGCCCATGGTTACTCTTACATAATGACAGTACCTTTCCATTTAGATTCATAACCTGGGAATCTGTAGCCAACTCTTCGCAGATATTCATGCTCATCTATCCCAGAGGTGACTATTTCCTTCACTCACTCATTCATCTGCGGGGTGGCAAGACACATGCTTGATTGCTTTTCCTCCCTAATTTCTCTGATATCTGGTTTTGCACTTCTAAAGTCTCACTTCACAACATCTAGTCACTCGTTCTTCGCCTGCTGTACCACACTCCAATCGTTCGAGCTCTCATTTGCATTTTGTGTACTATCATATTAGCGTTTATTAAATGTGAATATCACTAAATAAATATAGTGTAATAAATACTGCCACTTTTAATAACATAAGCCCTAAACGAGCTGGAATCTTGCCTGGGACGTTGTGTTACGGGGGGAGGAGCCTTACACTACCGACTTTCTTTTTTTCATGCGGCACATATTCGTCAGTTAAGACGTGAGGCACGCACGTGTATCCGGCTTATCTATTAATTGTATCTTTGAATTATTGACCAGTCTGTGTGTCTGGAGTTGCGGTCAAGGTATTACAGACGTTAGGACTAGGATTCAGAATTGGGTTGACACCAGAAAAATACTCTGGCTGCCAGCATGGATTGACTAAAGGAAAATCGTTCTTTAGCTTTAGCAATCTGCTTGCTTATTATAATAAAGTGACAAATGAGTTGGATGAGGATGTTGCGTATACAGTGGTATATTTAGATTTTGCAAAGGCGTCTGATAAATTGCCACATGACAAGCTGGTAATTAAATTGGAATGGATAGGGCTGAACAGTAGATTAGTTTGCTGGATTGGAGATTGGCTGGCCGATAGGTATCAGCGAGTTGTCTGTGGTGGAGCGATATCCCAGAAGAGGAAAGTTACTAGTGGTGTACCCCAATGGTCTGTTTTGGGTACATTGCTGTTTAATTTGTATGTAAATGATATTTGGAGAGGTCTGAATGGTGATATGCAGTTGTTTGCAGATGATGCAAAGTTGGGAAGAGCTATCAGGAGTAGAGCGGGTGCTGTAGCTTTGCAAGAAGACTTGAATACACTGGCTGAATGGCATGGAGTGGGAATGTCAATTGAATGTTGTAAAGTTGTGAAATTTGGGAAGCAAAGATGGGATATTGAGTACACAATCGGTGGAAATATCTTGGAAGTGGTAGAGGAGATGAGAGATCTGGGAGTGATTGTAGACAAGGATCTAAAATTTCTGGGACACGTTATTAAAATTGAGGACAACAGCAGATAATGGGAATGATGCAGGGAGCCCCTGACTTGTAGAAGTAAGGATGTTATGGTTCCTTTCTAATGTATAAGGCTTTGATCAGGCCACATGGAATACTTGCACAGATTTGGTCACCTGGTTTTCAAAAATATGTGTTGGAAAAAGTTCAGAGATGATTGACTAAGGTGGTTTCCTGGTCTCTGGAATGTCGGGTATGAAGAGAGATTGACAAAATGCAATTTGCAGAAATTGGTGGATATAAGGAGGAGAGGGGATATGATCGAGACATAAGCTGTTAAGAGATTATTACCAGATTAATGTCTGGGAGATTTTGCACAGAATGGGTGAAAATAGGAATAGAATAAGAGGTCATTCCTGGAAGCTGTATAAGGAGGGAGTGAGGAGCAGGTATTTTTGCATGGTGAGTGATTGGAATGCATTGCCCGAGTGTGGTGAGCGCAGAAAGAGTGAATATATTTAAGGCACGGTATGATAAATTGTGTGTATAACTGGATCTCCCACGATGAGTCTTTGACTCCATGGAGGTTTTGTCTTAATAATTACGAAGTGACATTTGGATATTTTTTTGTGCAACAGACCTCACGCATTGTTTGTAAATCATCGAACTGTTGATTGCTGAACACAAGTGAATGTGTGAAAATTTAACCTAAGCCTTTACAAATTAGCGAAAAAGATGCATTTCTTTAAAGTATTTATATTACTTTTTTTTAATTTACATTTATTTTTCTGTCCAATAGATTTTTTACTTAAGAATAAATTTGGGCATAATGAAGACGGGAAAAAATATCTGGCGCTGCAAATAAAAAAGAAAAGCAGCAAAAGAGCTCAAAAAAAAAAAAAAAAAGGGCAGCTAACTAAATTTCGCAAAAAGTCTGAAGGTTTATCCACGTGCCCTCTTAGATAAATTAAAAGATTTAAATTTAGATATTAAAAATTTCGGAGATAACATAACAAGGCGAACATGATGCTTAGATATAATACTGGATAAGTTTTAGATTATTTTGTGGAAATTTATAATAATGTTCAAATTGACAATAGTGCAAAATATGAAGCAAAATCATTAGCTTTGAAAATTAAAGATTATGGATTTTTGTGTTCACTTATAATCTGGTATGAGTTTTGTGCAATATCAATGTAGTGAGTAAAATGCTTCAGAATCCAAACACAAATTTAATTGACTCTATAAACGCGTTAAATGTAATTGAGTTTACCAAAGGATTTAGATCGGGTGAAAATTTTAATGCTATACTTGAATCGGCAAAAGAGTTAGCATTAGATTTAGAAATTTCTCCTGAGTTAAAAAGAGTTACTTTAAAGTTACATTTTTTTTTTTTCTCTTCCAATTGTGGACACTTAATTCTTTGGCTATAAGTTTTGATCTCTTGCAAGTCATTTTAACATTTCAGTTTTTATCCAGTTTCAAGGAAATTTCTAATATGGGTGAGGACACTTTAAGAAAACACTGATGATTTACATTTAAGAAATCTTTTTTTTGCGTTTAAGAAATCTTGCCATGCTGTCTATGGCAATAAAACTATATTGTTGTTCATTTCATCCCTCTTATTATTCGTCATTTTGCCGCTACAAATTTAGCGGCAGAATGACGAATAATAAAAAGGGTGAAGTGAACAAGATATAGTATTATTGCTTCTGCCTTTGAACATTCTGACGCTATTTGTTGGTTTTTTTTTTTTAAGTCTCCATTTGATTTCAATAATTTTTACTTACTTATTCAATTTTAATTTGTTTTGTTTGGATAATTAAAAAATATATATTTATTCAATAAATGGATTGATACAGTAAAAAGTGCCTTAAAACATGGAAATATAAGATCTGATAATGTTGGAGTCCTGACAAGTAACAGACTGATTTGGAGGAAAATTGTAAATAGGAAGTTAGTAATGATGTAATTTTTTTCATGTAGTACTATCATATCCTGTACACCCCTTGAGGGTATATATCAGGAATTTTATGATGATGATGATATATTTATTCAATTAATTTAAGTCTGCCTGCGGATCACAGGTTGAGAAACACTGATCAAGATATTTTTGAGACATACAAGAACATCCACGTTTGCAACTTTATTCCTTCACGAAAAGAGCTTCCTTCAAATGCAATTCGCTAAGCACAATATTTTGTCTTTTATCTTGTTAAGTGCTGGCACGTGAGCCCTTTGCGCGATTCGAAAATTTGATTGTGTACCCGCTTTCTACTCGAAATCGTCAGTTATACAAATTGCGACAAATTGATTCGTCTGAATTTGCAGTTGTAATCTTTAGAAATGGTGTCCTAAGGTTTTCGGCACACTAGTATACTTTGTACATAGAGAAAAAATCGTAATGAAACAGGTCACAAAATAAAATTACTTCGATGTTGCTTGGAAAATAAGAACCTTATTTCTTTTTTTTTTTTTTTCTTCTTTTTTTGAGACTTCTTGTGTCGTAATAACATCTTGAATTCGTCATGATTTTGATTCTTCTAGTGTTTGGGATAATGACAAGTACCACTCCTGCATACCTCTCTCTCTCTCTCTCTATATATATATATATATTTCTTTTTCAGTAAGAACTTTCTAGCACATCTCGCAAATTTTATCATTCAGATTAAGGTCTGGGGCGAGCTAAGGAAGATGATTGATGCCCACTATATATATATATATATATATATATATATATATATATATATATACACACTCTTTGTACTACTAAGGCAAATCTGGTAAGCGTCATAATTTATTAGTATAGAATAAATCGCGCGCATTTAAGATAAAAAAAAAAGGGGGGGGGGGTCTGAAAACCCATTGTTACCCCAGGAAAAGCAAAACACGAGGAAATGGTTTCAAGAAGGTTATAATAGAATTACAATATTCAGGCCTTCCAGAAGTAAATGATGGCGCGTTATTTTGATAATTGCTATGGAAAAAAAAATGAAAAACTAAATTATGCTGAAAAATTCTTCGCATAATAAGTTGGGATACAAAAATAATGAGTGGGGTATAGAAGTAGTCAGGGCTCCTCCTCTACGTACTGAATGCATGAAAGCCAATGACATCTATTGACAGAATTATGCTATAAAAATATATCAGGTTTAAATAGATTGGAAGCAAAAGTTTAAGACAAGGGAAAGAGAATTAACACCATATCAGAATGTTGTCGGGTGTGCGAACGATGAAGTTATGGAAATTAGCAAGTGTCAGAAAAATATAAATTTGAAGGAGAGGAAAGAGTACGGTAATACTAAATTGGCCTATTACTGCACACTTGTGTCCACGCACACTTCCAAAACTCTCTCACTTCTAGCTGGTATTTTGTAATATCACCCAAAGACAAGACTGATCTATTGGCATGCCTTAAGTTCTGATCTCTCCGCTATTCTTCAATGGAGTGAGGATATCCTTAAGTGCTATCAAAAACACATTCCTTTATAATTTCCCGCTAGAGAGATTTCTCGTCACTTCCTCTTACTCTTCATAACACCGAGATAAGCAATCTTGGGAGGGGGTTCAAAATGGGGAAAAGAGAAAGAATATGGCATCTATTAGACCCATTCAGTTGTGCCCGTGAAATCAGACCAAGGGTGGCATAAATGTCAGACATGTGACGAATCTTTTTGAATGAGGATAATTAATTTTGAGACTTATAAGCAACTCCTTCCCTACTTAATTGCTTCTCATCATCATCAAATTCCTGACATGTACCCTCAAAGGGTGTACAAGATATGATAGTACTACATGAAAACTTACATTTAATTAATTAATAACCTTTAATAAGATAATTCTCTTGTCTGTAGCAGCAACCAACGTACTGTTGGCCTCTTTCTCTCACATACACACTGCCCTAAAATGCACTGCCGTTAATGATCAGTTTTTTTTTAGATGCAGCTGATCTGCTATCATCAGTATTATCCTCTTCCTATCCTGAAAATGCTGTTCCGTCCCCATAACTGTCATATTCTGTCAGCCACGTCTAGATACTTGGCAATTACTTTTGAACAAGAACTAACCATTGCTCAGTTCTCTTTTGTTTTAAATACATCTGGTATTCGTATAGTAATGTTGTAGCCTCCTGTCCCAAATCTGCTGTTACACTTTGTGCTGATCATCACATTCCGATTTTTACTCGGCAACACACCATACGCTCTCCCATCTCCTAAGCAACTATCCCTGCAAGAGGCCGTTCCTCCAATCATTTCCACTTCCCCGGGCTTTCAGAGAACAGCAACATCTAGCGCCCACCTGCTTCCATGTTCAAATGCAGCCCATGTCTCGCCTACAGCAGTCTTTTACCTCCCAAGACACTCCAATTATGCACATTTTCCAGACTTCTGTTTCATTACATTCTAGGCAGTGGAAAAAAGGATTTCAGTTATCGGCTAAAATTTCTACTCTGTCAATATAAATGACGTCATCATATTTCGATTTCGGAACTTTTAGGCCTTTCATTGCGCAGTTACATCAAATTATTTTGAAAGATCGAAATGCTGAAAGCGAAATCACGGATATCCTCTTGTGAAATCAAGAAAAGGCAAAATGGTGCTTGCCTCATTGAATAAGCTTGGTTGACACACATATCCCACTCTGCTGCTACTCCATAATCCAAGTCTTAAGTCTCTGCTCCAAGTTTGGCCATTTTGCTTGTTTTCCTCTTAAGGCCCTCTTCTTTTTTGACATCTTGAGTAGCTGTCAAATAATCTTGGTTGACACACATATCCCACTCTGGCGCTGCTCCATAATCCAAGTCTTAAGCCTCTGCTCCAAGTTTGGCCATTTTGCTTGTTTTCTTCTTAAGGCCCTCTTCTTTTTTTGGCATCTTGAGTAGTTGTTCTTCCTGTTTTCTCCACTTTATAATCCATACACTCAGTGAGAAGAGGTCCAAACTGTCTCTCTGAAGCTTTATTTCCATTTTCATTCAACTTGACTTGACTTTAATTTTGAAGAATATGACAATCATTTTTTATTTTCCGACATTTTTATGGGCTAGTGCTCAAAATATCAATAATGCATTAACTTACCCTGTCAACGAGTTGCAGACGTATGAATCCTTTTAGAATTCTGATTGATTTATTCAGAATCAGCCGTTAATGACGTCAATCGACAGAGTTAACAAAGGCTAATGATTGGCGGAGACAAGATGCTGGCAGTTTCGCCAGGCAACCGCAGGTCTCACAACCGGTTACCCCCTCGTGTATAAGACAACCCCCAATTTTTGGTCTAAATTTGAAAAAAAAAGTCGTCTTATACACGAAAAAATACGGTATATCTAATCCCTCATTAGGAGGGGGCTCAACTCGCTCTTCCAAAGGGAGGGGGGAATGCGAATAAATAAATAAAGGCTTTATCATTGTTGTTGTTTGTAGAATTGGAATTCGAGGGCCTTATCTTTCTGCCTGGAAGTAAAAGTCCTCGGATTCCACTCACACTTCTATCCCATTGAAATTTAAAAATAGTTGAAATCACTTTTCAAGATGCTTATTTCTGATTTGACGAAATCTTGATTAGAGAGTCTTTTCTTTCAGAAATTTTTTTGCAGTTCCTCTTAGGTTAGTGCTATGTTGCCCTGTTTTTGTATTTCTTATCTTTTACTTTGGACAATGACTCACATTTCCTGTCATCTTCAAGGAATATGATGGCAAGTAAATAGCATATTTTTCTTATACTTCTATAAAAATAAGGAACTAATTATAAAACTAATGTAGATTTTTATTGTTCAGCAGTCTTTCAAATTTTATCAGATTCCAATCTGCTTAAGGCCAAACCTCGAATTCTTAGCGTCGAAAAGTTACAAAAGTGAGTTCGTAATGCTGTGCATTTAATCTTTATCTGAACGATGACGTCAGAACAGGGGCTTTATTTCCCACCATCTCGACATGTTTCTTGACAAATCACGATGTCCTTCAAAAAGGACACATTAAAATAAATTTATCCTAAATTTAGTTTCTTTTAGCCCTCTAGTGATCACATGGACAAAGGCCCAAATCGCTATTGGTGGTCCTCTCAGACTGTTTTCAGTCTTACAAAAGTTTAGATCTGATTAAGTCCGAAAAATCAAAGATAGTGCATTCCCCCCATTCAAGAAACATGTTTCGGCACTTTTTGGTGCCTCATCAGGAGATGGCTAGGGAAGGAGGAAAAGTCCTATTTAAACGTTTCTTCTCTTATTTAAATAGAATTGTTCTCATTCTTTCTTAGCAACAACAATAAAAAAGCTAACATTAAGATAATATTGCCTGTTTAATGCTGACTTACTAATGGTAAGTAAAGAATTTTTCAAATTTTGTGAGAGAAACCTAGATTATATTTTTAATGACGTATGTCATTTAAATGTCTCTTTGTAATATCCGCGATTAGTTTTTAATAACAGGTCATGATTCTTGAAACATTTTTTTTTACTCAATCGAGAAATAAAGAGAAAAATACTTTAAACGGTGATTGAAGATGATAAAAAGATAGCATGAGAGCAACTAATAAGAGAAGGAAAACAAGAGGATATAGAGTGTTGCAGATTGAACGGATGTTGATTGGAGTGAGGATTAAACTGCACAGAAAAAGAAGAGGGAAGAACTCGCAGTGGATCATCTGTGATAAAGCAAAAAAATATAAAAATCATACCATACAAAGTTCTAGCTATCAACAAATTTTCATGAACAGATAAGACGAACATTAAGAAGGAAATCGAAAAAAACAAGCTTCACGTAAAACCAGATCTTGAAGAAATGAATTTAAAGAAAATGTCAACGATCAAAACTCAGCACATACAGAAGAAAAGAATTAACCACGAAGTTTGAGACGAGATCTCCTCCAGAAGTGCCATCGATTATGAATTCTGTCATCCTGCATCCCACAAAGCACCCAAAAGCTCAATCCGCAGTGTCCCTGACACTGTCACTCTCTCTTGTTACAGTGACAGTGTTCACCTTTCACTGTAACCGCCCAAATGCTACACTAGTGCAGACCAAACCGTCCAGCACTAATGACACTCCACTGGTAAGGAACTAGCGTTTATTTTGGCGGTGTGACGAATCAACACTCTAAAGGATAGGATGGTCTTACATCTCACTTCGAAGACGATACTCAACTCCTACACTTCACAAAAGAATATTCCAGAAATAGCAAAAAAAAAAAAAAAAAGATTAATCTTATCCAGTATTTCAAATATTCCTATTCTGCATCCAATGGGTACAGAAGAAAGTGAGTTAACGACGTGGGAGCGAGATCTCCGTCAGAAGTACCATGGCTTCTGTGTCATCCTGCATCCCCCAAAGCACCCAGAAGCTCAATCCCCAGTGTCCCTAATACTGTCACTGCCTTGTTACAGTGACAGTGTTCACCTTTCATTGTAACCGCCCAAACGCTACCCTAGTGCAGACCAAACGGTCCAGCACTAATGACACGCCACTGGTAAGGAACTGGCGTTTACTTTGGCGGTGTGACGAATCAACACTCTAAGGGATAGGATGATCTTACATCTCACTTCGAAGACGGTACTCAATTCCTACACTTCACAATAAAAAGAACATTCCAGAAATAGCAAAAATAAAATAAAATAAAAAGATTAATGTTATCCAATGTTTCAAGTATTCCTGTTCTACATCCAATGAGTACAGAGAAAGTGGGTTAACCACGATGTGGGAGTGAGATCTCTGTCTGAAGTACCATCGATTATATCGATTATGGCTTCTGTTTCATCCTGCATTCAAAAGCTCAACCCCAGTGTCCCTGTCTTGTTACAGTGACAGTGTTCACCTTTCACTGTAACCGCCCAAACGCTACACTAGACGACCAAAACGCTAACCTGGACCAAACGGTCCAGCACTAATGGCATGCCACTGGTAAGGAACTAGAGTTTACTTCGGCGGTGTGACGAATCAACACTCTAAAGGATAGGATGGTCTTACACCTCACTTCGAAGACGGTACTCAACTCCTACACTTCACAATAAAAAAAAATAAAAATAAAACTGTTATAGAAATAACGAAGAGAATCTTATTCAGTGTTTCAAATAAACCTATTCTACGTTCAATGAAAACAGAAGAAAGTTGGTTAACCACGAAGAAGGAGCGAGATCTCCGTCGGAATGCTATCGATTGTGGATTCTTTCTGTCATCCTGAATCTTTCAAAGCATACAAAAGCTCAACCCCAGTAGTGGCCTATCTGTCACTGCAGACCCATCACTAGCCATCAAGGAAGTAGCGTTTGGCGGTGTGACGAATCAACACGCGAAGTTTTCGATGGTCTTGCATCTGAATTCCTCATGGTACTCTGTTCAATCAAGTCCATTAAAAATATTTTTATAAGGTATTCATAAAATGTGAGTTATTCAAAGTTCCAACTAAACCTGTGCAAAATCCAGTAGAGAGAAGTAGATTGGTAAGAAGACTGAAAGAAATCGATGCTAGTTTACCTTTCATTACGGTTACGTTTGCAATTTCGAATGACAAATATTGTACCAGTGTATATATAATATGGCCAGAAAAGAAAAGGGGGAGAAAAAAACGTTCACAACATAACCCAAACAGAAAAGAAAGTCTATTAATGAAGTAGAAAAATCTTCCTTTGTCAGTGAAATACGATGTGATGTGATGTCCTCAATAAGATGATATCCAGAAAAAATCTTATGGAAATGGCTTTTCAGAGTGAAAGTTAACTGGTTCTGGTTCTAAGAAATGTTCTTGTGGTCAAAAAAATAAAGATACAATTTTTAACATATAAAGTATTTGCTATTATGATATTCCTGCAACCCCTAAATTAATTTAAATTTTAACCCCCGGATTTTCGAAAATAAAAGTTATATCTAGGTTTAACATTTTATTCACTTAAGTTGGAAGTATGCATGACATGCACTTAAAAGAAGAAATCTTAAATGTTATGATATTCCTGCAACCCCTAAATTAATTTAAATTTTAACCCCCGGATTTTCGAAAATAAAAGTTATATCTAGGTTTAACATTTTATTCACTTAAGTTGTAAGTATGCATGACATGCACTTAAAAGAAGAAATCTTAAATTCGTGTGAATGCAAACTTCAAAGCGGAATCATTCCTCCTCCTCCCTCCCGTGATGATATTCTTATTTTCATAAGAATAAACTAATACATACGTTAACTATTAAAAGCAAAGTATAACTTCAATATCTATTTAGATTAACGTTGCTTGGAGATTTATTACTCTTATTCAGAGTAATATAATCCGTTTATGATTATGTGATTGAGACGTGTTGTTTCAGGAAACTGACAATGCAGATTAAAGAATACTTGAATACAAATTGAATTATCACTTCCTGTATTTCGCGAAAGTGAGATTGTCATCTTCAGGGATTAATGCACTGGTATCAAACAAGCAGGCACACTTCAGTGACAGAAATGGAATTGGAGAAATACAAAATACAGAAATTTAAAATCCAATAAATACGCCGTCGTTTAGGATTTTTAGTTATAGGAATACTCAACTGAAGCTACGGCTTCGGTTCAATGTTCTTGGAGTGAATGTCTGTAGATGAGCGTTTGCCATATGAGACAGTTGGATGTAACCATATTTGTTCGGGTTGGGACAGTTAGTAGGAGATGCAGCAGATTCGAGGAAAAGCTTCTGAAATTTAAATTGCTTCGATGGAGTAAGGCGGCTTTTTCCTAGCGTATCCTGCGATGAATGTCCAGGACATGGTCAGCCACAACACCACTTATATATATATATATATATATATTAAGTCCCTTATGTAAGATCTCACCTTCCTTAACACTGACTTAACGGTCTATTTTGATGTCTCCTCCTTTTTCGCACACTTTAAAGGCACCTTTGCTCTAATTCAAGCAAAATTTCCTCCTGATATCTCAGCCCTCTTCCGGTTCACTATGAACTCGTACCATGTAATTTATTCTTCTTGTCAAATAATAGGACTCCTCTCAGTCCTATTATTTGACTACGCTACGTGGACGATGTGTTTGCTATTTGGCCACATGGTTGGACCTTCAACACTTCTGAAATGTGTCCTATTTGAACATCCAAGGATCCAATTCTCAAAAGAAAGTAACAACATCCTGCTCTTCCTAGACACCCTAGTAACAAGATAACCAAATGGATGTTTGGCCTTCATTGTCGACAGAAACTCCATCCCCCCCCCCAGGTAAATACATTCATCAACAGTCGCATTACCTCCCCCCCTCCCGTGGTCTCTAAATTTCTCTGCTTCTTCGTGATTTTCCTCTTCTAAGAAGATCGCTATTTCCTTTCTTAACTCGTAAACACGTTGTAAACATTTCCCCTTTGATAACCATCTTGTCTCGCAGTAATATAGTAACGCTGAAAGTTCCGCACCAGCCATGGTTTTGCAAAGTTCAAAAAACAGTCTTGATTTTAAGGGTCACATTTTTATATAATTCACCACGGTTATAACTGTTGTTAACAATGTTTAGACCAGGACTCATTTCCTTTGCAGCAAGAGCTTCTCCATGAATCATGCAATATGTCCAAATACATTGTGGGGATACAACACTATAAAAACCTTAGTTTACAAAGCAAAATTAATTTGCTCAGAGAACATTGCACTCACCACAGAACTGAACACAAAAAACACATTTTTTTCACCAATGGCTACACCCCCACCCCCATCAGATAAAAAGAACACTATCATCCCGTACACCCATACTCCATTCCCCTGTCCAAACAGATTCGTAGCTTCCTAGTGAAGGTGGCCGAGATCTTAAAAAAAGCAGAAGCTTGTCAGTTTCATGAAACAATATCATTTATGGGAATCAGTGCATAAGTCTAAACACAAAGATCACTGTAAGTGACTGGGAGAAATAAGCGTTTAAATCCTTGCACATCACGAAATAAAATTGAACTTTTCTGCATTATATTTGCTGAAATATTTTGGTAATTCACTCACCAAAATTAAATATTCAGTGCGCTGTATTAGTTTAGCGTTTATTTATATAATCTCCGTTATACTTAATTATTATAAATTGATAACTTAAATCATTAAGAATAGAGGCATTAATGTTAAAATTAGCATTTGATACTAATGTAAACATTTCATTATAACATATTAGTAACTAATTAGGATTAATTATATTTAATAATTATTATATAGAATATGAGATTAGTGAAGATTAATTACTAATGTAGTTCCAGAAATCTGCTCACCGTATTTTAAAATAAAATGAACAGTGAGATGCGTACTCCAACAACTGTCTTCACCTTTTGAACTCCAGAGTTTGTTTACCTCTCTATTCGAACGAAAGTGTTTTACTGATGACCAACAATGAAACAATACACTGTTTTACTGATAGCCAACAATGCAACATGAAACAATACACTTATTTTTATTCGAACGAGAAAAAAACAACTGATTTTCTTTAGTACAATGTTTCCTACGTAATAATTAGCGATGCTTGTAAAAGAAGGATCTGTAATGGCAGAAAAAATTATATTCAAAAACAGCCCTTCCATTTCATATATTATTCATACTTTCTTTTTTCCCAACACAAGAATGTTTCATTTCAATTTTTTCTTTTTTTCAAAACATTAGATGATAGTTATTTTGATATAACAGTTGTACTAATATTCTTTATTCGCTAAAAATGACCTAATAGGAACCGAAAGAATATAATTTCTTTTTCTTGAGTTTACGGGACGAAAAACCCGAGTGTTTGGGAGAAACGAAAAGGGAAAAAAAAACCGCTTGCCCGTGCCGGAGATCGACTAACTCGGGAACCGGTCGAAACAAACAAAAAAAGATGAGTAAAAGTTCCTATAGCCGGCGACTAGACTTCAACCCGAAGTCTATCTTCCGGCCGTTTAGTATTGAAGAGTGCAAACACTACTAAACACATAAGTGTCGAAGTATTGTACACCACTTCCACTGAGCTACACAGGCTTTGTAATAATTATTTTATTTTTATTTATTTATTTTAAATTTTGGAGCTCTGAATTGCCTTGAAAATATTTCGTATTTACAGAGGAGTTTCGGATTTTTTTTTCAAAGTATGATACTAAGATATAAATGTACTATCGTTGAACCTCCGTAGCTCAATCGGTATAGACCAGTGTTTCTCAACCTTTTTGATGTCGCGAACCCCCTGTATCTAATGTCAATTCACTTCCCCCCCATAAAATCTAAAATGGAAATTTTTTATATTTTACATATCATAAAGATCAAGTAATAAATTACAATTTTACAACACTAAATGTGACAGCATTTATGCCAATGCAGTACTGCTATAAATGGAGATATTCGAAAGAATACGAACACATCAATTAGGTCTAATATTATGAATTTAACACTCACCTAATGTGATGGCTGGTGCTGTATTTCAGACGTCAACTTTCGCATGTCAGGATTAAAACTGGATAATTTCAGACGTAGATCTGGCTCCACGTTAACTCTGTTCCTGTATTTGTTTTTCATATATACAAGATGAGAAAATGTTGTTTTGCACAGATATGTAGGCAAATGGCAACAGATGTCTTACAGCCCTTTTGGAAATTTCAGGGTAAACAGACTTAGCTTGGAACCAAAACTCCAGTAACGCTAACGAAGGAAACAGCATTTTGAACGTCGAATCACAGGACACCGCGATAAGTTGTTCTCCTTCGACAGAAGGAAGTTCATATTCCGAGTCTAGAAAGAGAATTTTCACCCAGTCATTTTTTTCAGGACAAAGCGGAAAATACAGACGTAGTTGAGACACCAATGACCTCATATGGTCAATCATACTTTCAGCAACATCACTAGAAAGAGGGGGGTATTCACTAACATCAATGAAATCACTCAGCGTGTAAAAGGAATCGTATTTTCCTTTCTCGATACGGTTGCACCACAAATTTAACTTCTTGATTGTTGCCTCTATCTTGTCTTGCACAGAAAACACCGTGACAGATGTACCTTGAAGGCTCAAGTTAAGAGTATTCAAGATGTTAAAAATGTCCGCCAAGGAAGCAAGAGATGAGAGCCATGTGAATTCATTTAAATTGTGCGTTAACTCAAATTTGGAGTTTATGAGGAACAACCTTACTTCGTCACGAAGCTCAAACAACCGCGTCACAACCTTACCTTGGGACAGCCATCGGATTTCTGAGTGCAATAATAAGTGTTCGTGATCACTTCCCATTTCATTACAAAGTGCAGAAAATAACCGGCTGTTAAGAGGACGGGCTTTAATAAAATTGACAACTTTTACTGCCTCGTCTAGAATGGTTTTCATTTTGGAGTGCATACGGCATGTAGCTAGTACCTCGCGGTGTATACAAGAATGTGTCCATTTCACAAGAGGTGCGACTTTCTGGATATGTGCCACCAAACCTTTATGTATCCCCGACATTGCCTTAGTACCATCTGTGCTGATACTTACACATTTTTCCCATTGAAGTTTATTTGTAGTTATGAAGTCATTGACAACTTTCGAAAGGGCTTCAGCGGTTGTATGAAAAGGTAACGATTCACAGAACAAAAAGTCTTCACAAACTTTATTTTCGTGTTCATATCGCACAAAAGCTAGCAAATTAGTATTATTTGAAATATCGTGGCTTTCATCCAACTGCAACGCAAAATATTCACTATGACGTAACCGTTCTAGCAAAATATCTATCACATTTTGAGCCATCTCGTCGATTCTTCTTTTCACAGTATTGTCAGATAACGATATTAGAGACAAGCTCGTTGACATGTTTTTCACTAAACATGGTTCTTTGTTATCGCTTTTGTCGCAGGCAAAATTAAATCTTCCCCAATTGTATGGGGTTGTCCATTTCTAGCGATCAGAAGGGCGACTTCGTAAGAGGCAAGAACAGCCTTTTCATTTTTTGTTCCACACACAATGTCCTTAACTAAATTCTGTGAACCACAAAGTTGCAGTTTTTTTATTTTGAAAATATTCTATTGGCTTATTAACTGATTCGCCATGTTTTGTTTCAAGGTGGCGTCTCAACTTCGACGGTTTCATAGATTCATTCGATAACACTTCGCAACAAAGAACACAGCATGGTCTGTCTTCGCTGTCTTTATTCAGGACTGAAAATCCCATTTGCAAATAGGTTGGACAATATTTGCGTGATTTTTTGAGGGAAGGAACTTTATCTGCACTAGTACTATTTTCGACAACACTAGATCCACTCGGATTATCGTCTGTCTTGCGCTTTAACGATCACACACTTTAACCACCGATCCATATCTAAATAAGATCGTGAACAAATTGAAAATCAGAAGTTTCGTTGTGAACTCAATTATTTGATCAAAAGCAGAAAAACTGAACCGAGATAATATAAAATGTATATTATAAAATTTATTTATAATATAAATTATATTATAAATCTCAAACCCAATATAATATTATAAATTATAATTTATAATAATTTATTAAATTAAATTACAAAGGGAAGAAGTAACAGTACCAACATTCGTGTTAAATTTTACTTAAACCATAGGCCTCAAGAGCCAGAGATTTATTTTCAAATATCCCAGATGTGAGGAAATGATAAGATAAAGTTTAATGAAAATAAACTATCCCGCGGACCACAGGTTGTGAAACACTGGTATAGAAAAAAGTTCTTTGGTTCGAAACAACATATTTAATGTGTGGTAGTCACACACACACACAAATAAATAAAAGAAAAAAAAACGTATTGGTTCTGCTCAAGATTGAACTTTTATCACTAATAAATTAGAACAATAAATATTTTATATATGATAGTGAACTTTAAAGTATTCCATGTGGTGGATAATCTGCAAGTCTTAAAGATGTTACAGAATCTCGATGTAAAGGCGTCAGTAGGACGTCGCCACTTGTGTTACAGGTATATGATGCAGTTATAAAGAATTGAAAGGAAGGCAAGATAGGTTATCGTTGCACGTGGATAATGTGCTGAAATGGAGAGCACAAGTCCATGTAGCATGTCTTGGTAGGCTATTAAAGTCTTCGAGTAATCGGTTAAGATCAGAATGCAGGAGGGGAAAGATAGAATTATCTTTAGAGATATTCTGTACTTTGCAGGGACATTGACAGAATTCTCCGCATAGATTGAGGCGGGCGGAAGTGAGCAAGAAGTTGGTTGTTTGGATAAGAATGTAGCATTCTTACAGAAAGTAGACTAGCCGCTATTTTTGGAAATCACGGAATAGAAGTAAAAAATAGATAAACTTAGTGTTAATCAATCTTAGTAAATAGTTCTTTGAGGTTTAAAGAATTTTTAATTTCTTAAGATGCCGAAGCCATGGCTGCTATCATAGGTCAGAGACTCGTCTGGTACCCAATAACTCAAAGCCTCAACACCTGGTGGTGCCAGTCAAGCCGTATGTTATTATAAAAGAGGTTTATTATTAAGCCTCTCAAATACAGAATAATTTAACATCTCAATGATGGATCGATTCCGATTCAGTCGGTATCGACAATCCTCTTTTGTTGGAGAGATGTGTGCGAATCCCGTCTAGTATGTGAAAAACTTTTGACTTTTTATGAGGGTTCCTCATTTAAAGGTAAGTTTCGGCCACATAAGGAGGTAGACTTTTATTCTCTTAACGACTCTGGTTTTTTCACTTGTCAAACAGGTAAAAGGGTCAGACAAACACAAAATTAACGGATATAGACTGCTCCTATAACTTTAGTTGCTTCTCCCATAATACCTTCCAACATTAACAATGTATCCAATGAGCGTTTTACAACATATTAACATAGTGAAAAAGAACAAGCTTGTATACACAAAAGTCTGACAAACTGGGCAGAGCTATAGCAATTCGTTTCGAAAGTGTTGATTCGAAAAAAACTACACCCTAAATACGACTATTATATATTTTAGTTACATTGCAAAAAATAAGCTTATTTTATATATGGATGTATTGGATTGATTAAATATTTTATTTATAAAAGCAGAAATTATATACTTCCATTTATCTTCTTCTTTCTAACATGGATTTTGGGCCAAGCGTCCTGTTTCTGTCTCATGCCATCTCTTTCTCGGTCTTCCGATTGTTCTTTTTCCACTTATTTTGTATCTGTATAATATTTTTGATAGCCTGCTGTTATCCATTCGATTTAAATGTTCTAGCCATTTTTGTTTATACTGTCTCATATAGTAATTAATTGGTTTTATTTTCAGGAATTGTAAGATTTGTTCATTTGTTTTACGGTCCCACTTGGTATATCCAGCTGTTTTTCCGAGGACCATCATTTGTGCTGTTTGAATTCGTTTTTCATCTTTCCTTTTTATGGTCCATGTTTCGCTTCCGTATAGTAGAGTTTGTTTTGACAAGACATTATATAGTCTGATTCTAGTGTGTTTTTGTACTAAGGATGGCTTAAACATATTATTTATTATGCCATTTACGTTGACAAAGTTCCAAGTATCTGAAAGTATTTACTTGTTCTATTATTTTATTATCTATCACTATTTTACTTCTTATTGGGTTTTCTCCTTTGAATGCCATTATTTTTGTTTTTTCTTTAGATATTGTCATATTATATTGTTTTGAGATATCATTTAATGGTTTTAATGATCTTTGTAAATCATCTTCTGATGTAGCTAATATTAATTGATCATCTGAAAATAGTAGTGGATCTTCATTTGGGGGATTATTTGTATTCCAAATGGGTTATACTGTTTCCAGATTGTTATAATTTTATTTATATATATTGAAAAGCAGAGGTGAGAGGGCACATCCTTGTCGCACTCCTCTTGATATATCTTTCCATTCTGAGATGTGTTCTAATTTAACTGCTATTTTATTTCCTGTGTATATTTCTTGAATGGATTGTAAAAGTTGGTTTGGTATGTTTAAATCGGTTAATATTTTAAACAATTTTTGTCTACTAATTTTGTCAAAGGCTTTTTCATAATCAATAAAGCTCACTTGTGTTGCTTTTTGAAATTCTCTTGTCTTTTCTATTGATAATTTTAAAGTAAAAATTGGATCTATGCAGGATCGGCCTTTTTGGAAACCATTTTGTTCTTCTAGTAGTTTGTTCTCTACAATACTACTTAGTTTCTCTCTTAATATTCCTCTATACATATATATTTTATATCATGTATACTTCCATTTATATATTTAATTATACACAATTAGTTATATATGTTGTTATTATTATTATTGATGATGATTGATTCTCTTCCTTCAAGACGGATTGAGTACTTTATGAGTCCATCTTCGCTACTCTTTTCTTAATAAAATCTTTCTTGTAAGATCTGAAAGGCTGGTGATCTTAGCAGCTTTCTAAATATTGGTGATCCAGCTTATCCTTGTCCGTTTTAATCTCTCTTGATTCATTCTATTTACATGTCCATACAATTTTAATCTCTTTTTATTAAGTTTGTCTAATATTAGTTCTTTGTAATTTAGTTCATCCCTCACTATTTGATTGGTCTTTTTCTCAGTCCATTTAGTTTGGTTTATTTTTCACAAGCATTTGGACTTTCAAACGCTTGTAAATTTATTTCTTCTTTCTTTCTTTCTTTCTTATCGAATTCAGATTAGTAGATGACCACATGCAATGCCATTGAGTTGTGTATTTTTAGTTTCAGCTGCTTGCTTATTTTATTACTATTCCAAACCTTATTTAACTTTCTTATTATAGACCAACCTAAACCTATTCTATAATTTATTGTTTTCGTATAATTTAGATCTTTAGTGATGAGTGATCCCAAATAGTTAAACCGAGTTACTTGTTCAATATATTTATTATCAATATCAATGTTAACTAGTTTCTTTTTTTTCCCTATTGTTATTATTTTAGTTTTAATGAAATTTATACTGATATTATATTTATTGCTAATTTGTTTATTTTGCTGATCATGGATTTTAGATCTTCACTGTCAGTAAGGACTATATCATCGCATATTTGATATATGTGATATTGGTTCTTTACTGAGATGCAGTACATTCTTCTAGAGCGTCTCCGACGACGTTACTAAAATTTGCCGGTCTGGCTGGCCGAGTGGTTAGCGTATCCGCTCTCCAGCCAAAAGGCTGTGGGTTCAAATCCTGCCGTGGGAATGGATATTGTGATTGTCTTGGTGGTGATCGGCAGTAGATGGAGTTGGTGTAGTTGTAGTTGGTGGATTGAGTAGTGGAGACAGAGTTGTAGAGTAGGTACCCTTCCTAGATGAGTCCCTGGAGGTGTCACATAATAATAATAATAATAATAATATATATTAAATAAGTATGATGAAAGTTGACAGCCTTGCATAACTTCTTTTACAATATGCGTTTCTTCTTTTCCATTTTATTAAATTTCACTATTGCTTTTGAGCCATAATAATATTGCTTAATGAGATTAATAATATAGGAATCTATGTTTGATCATATATTTTTTATCTATTGTATCGAAAGTCTGTTTATAATCGATGAAACAGCAATAAAGAATATAATTGTTTTCTGTTGTAAGGTCTGCTAGTCTCTGTATTACAAAAATTGCATCAACTGTTCCCGTGTCACTTCTAAAGCCCATTTGTTGTTGTTCTAAGATTTCCTCATAGATAGATTTAATTCGGTTTTGTATAATACGGATGAAAACCTTGTAAGGATGATTAAGTAAGTAAAGAGATCAAAGATAAGAGATAAGATTTTTATGCAATGGAAATATTTTTGATAACTTCTAATCTTTTAGGAAATTGTCATTATTATTATTATTATTTTATTCACCTAATTGATACACAGGCAAAACAAGATATCTTTCAAACAACAATTTGACTGGTAATACAGAGCAATTCAGATTCTACCCAAGAATCTTAGAATAGTCTGTCAGGTAGCATCGTAAAATATGGACTGTTCCAAGAATTGCTATTATTTGTGATTTGTTTTTTGTAGATCATCTGAAGTCACTTCGTTGATTAATTGTTGTAAATAGTTGGATAGCGTGTTTGAAATTGCACCAAGTGCACCGATAACTGCTGGGATGACTTGGGTGTGTTTAATTAAGCCACAGCCGTCCAACTTCGTTTGTCAGATCTCGACATTCAGTAATTTTTTCCCAGTTCTTTGTTGTTAATGTTGTTACCGCTGGGCACTGCGATATCAATAATCCGAACCTGTCCACGTTCAATAATTGTAGTTTCAGGTCTATTGTGTTCCAGATGCCGATCTGGAACACAATAGTTTTAGCTGCCTTTTTAATTGTCTATTTTTGAATTAACAGATAAACTTTTAGCATTTCTTATTATATTCTTTGTTAGGCTGTTAAAATCTTCAATGTTCAATTCTGGGCGGCCCATTTTAGTCTGTTTTTCTAAATTTAAATGAAATCTTTCTTCGTTTCCAGTATTTCTAAGATGTTTCTAGTGTTTTTATCTGTTTTTGTTTTTCCATTCCGTGTCATGTATGATCTTTGATTAATCTTTCTTGGTTTATGATCAAGGTATATTGGTTACGCCTTGTATCATATATGGTTTACCTGTTAATATATAATCAATTTGATTCTTCTTAGTTCCATCTGGGTGTCTTCAGGTCCATTTGGATTGAGTTTTTTTTTTAAAAAAAAAACAAAAGTTTAAAAAATCTAACGCTTTTTATTCGGTTATAGAGAATAGGCGGTCAATTTACCTCAGTCTAACTTTTGGAGACTGAATGGACAGTTCAACAGAAAACAGTTTATTATTTCTAAATTTGTTTCTTCTGCAAATTCCACTAAAATTTCAACCTTTCATTTCTAGTGCCAATAAGATTAATTCCCACAGATAATTTAGTTGTATTCTTGTTTTTTATTTCCTACCTTTGCATGGACACCTCCCTTGAAATATAAAAATATTCTTTACAATTTCTAGAAAATGATATATTTGATTATAAACAAGTTCTATTTCTTCATCTGTATAGCTATTTGTAGATAGATAAAGTTGTACTATATATCTTTTGTTATATATTATTTGTGATTTGGCAGATTCTTTCTAACATGAATTTTACATCTTTAACTTTTTTTTTTTTTAAATATTTTATTGTCGATCAAAAATCAAGACGGAGTTATCTTGTTTTCCACTTGATATTAGCAGATGTCCTTGCTTAGTTCGTCTATGTTCATATATTTCAATTTTATACCATTTAATTCCTTCAAGCTCTTTATCTAAGTTTACTAATCTGTCATCACCGATAAGAGTATCCACATTGTAAATAGCTTTGTATAGAATTATTTTAAGCTTTTTTTCTTATTTAATGATTTATCCATTTTTAAAAGTCGGTCAGGTTTGTTTATCCATCCGAGACAGCATTCCTTTGCAGGTTTGGAACTGTTTCTTCAGGTTTAGCCAAAAACAGTGTTATCCGTTTTTTTTTTTTTTTTTTTTTTTTTTCAGTCGTCCGTTATGGCCTCGGACACTATGGCTGTTCTTTCTTCTTTTCGCATTCATAGAGGTTTTGATCTAATTTCCCACTCCGACCAGAAGGACTGCAAATGTACTTTCCATTGTTCAAACGTGTTCAAATATTCTTCACTAGAAATTTTAACTGTTATCATTTTGCTTGTAGTGCTTTAATTTATTCGTGCTATTTTCTGATGGAGTAAAAAACCAAAGTTTTTTCACCAAACCAGTAGAATTAAAACATAATTTCCTTTTGACTTCTTAATGAGTGGAACTTGTTTCGCTATAGCTTTAAGATATTGCTCACACGACGATTTTTAATAACAAAAATAACTATTCCGTTGTTTCGGGAGATGGAGTTATCTGCTTGTGCGTTAATGGGATGTTCGGAAGCCATACTAGACATTCGCTTGGGGTTGTTTAAAGC
This sequence comes from Typopeltis vanoorti, assembly GCF_054136105.1. Lineage (NCBI taxonomy): Eukaryota > Metazoa > Arthropoda > Arachnida > Uropygi > Thelyphonidae > Typopeltis > Typopeltis vanoorti. The sequence continues at coordinate 93,972,690 of NC_143554.1, forward strand.
GACTGCACATACCTACTACTGAATTCGAAACTTCGCAGAAATCAGTGGTTTCCATATAGGCATGTGATATCCAGTGTACAGTAGCAAATTAATCCAAACACTCATATTTTAAAGCAAAATTTTAATTTCGCAAGAAAATAAGTACAAAAATTAAACTCCAACTTTACTACTAATTTATATGTTCCTAAAAAGTTCATTAATTCGCTTAGGCATGGATTCTACCAACATAAAACACATTTCTCTTATTTCTACTTCTCGAAACCATACTTTTATAATGGATTGTATTAAGTTATCCTTTGCATCACAATCTAATTTTCAAAGTTTTTTTTTTCCCCCACTCTGGCACACAAATTTCTATTACGTCAATGTAAGGAGAGTTACCTGGCTGCTGAAGCAAAGGGATTTTGTAATTTTTGAGGAACTCTCATTTTTTTTTTGAAGTATGGGATGGAGTGAGATCCTGTAGGAAGATGAGTTCTTTTTCTTTCTGGAGCTGTAGGAGCACTCTTTTCTCCAATATATTTATGTATTGGTCATTTTTCATTATGCAATCAACGAGTACAAGTGATCCCCGCCTGTCATGTGTAAAACAACCTCAGAGCATCTTTTTGGCTGGATGTTTGGGCAGAAGTCTTCTCAGCCGCTGATTTGCGAACATGGGGTACTCACCATGGACAAAGAAATGGCTCTCATCTAAGAATCTATGACCTTCTTTCACAGTTCAATCTTTGTACACTTTTGCTCATTGGAGCCTCTTTTTCTGCATAGCCGCCTTCAACGGTTGTTTCTTTTTTGGTCTGAGGGCAGTCTCTCTGCTTCCAACTGTCTTCAATGGACTGTCATGTCAGAAACATTAATTTCACTAGCTGCCAAATCTCTCTTTAAATCTACAGCAGACAAATTTGGATTCATTTTGCTTTTCCTAACTGGTAGGTGATCTTGGGTAAGTGTAGTTTTCCTTTTTCGCCCACATTTTCCACTTCTTCAAGTGAAAAGGTACCTGTCTCCCTAAATCTCTTTAAAATTGCATTAAGAGTAGTGAAACCAATACCACACTCACTGGCAATTTGCCTTTGAGTCATGGATGTGTGCTGAGAAAGATTATGTTGTATAATGAAACCTGTAGAGCATTCGTGACTAAACATACACACGTAACTACAGTAATAAGATTTTTAATAAGTAAATATTTCGTTCTAAGTATCATAGGACATCTTCAATACAGTTGATTCAAACAATACTAGGAATTACATACAGTTAGAGCGCATGCTTACAATGGAATCCCTCTAAGCGTGCAGTAGCGTGTTATCCCTAAAGTCTGGGAAATTGTCATCCTAAATTGTGTAACATAATTTTATATGTTATCACATTTTAATGTAATATTTTTATTTTTTTCAGATATATTTTAATTTAATTCTATAACACGCTACTGCACGCATAGAAGGATTCCATTGCAAGCATGCGCCCTAACTGTATGTAATTCCTAGTATTGTTTGAATTAATTGTACTGAAGATGTCCTATGATACTTAGGACGAAATATTAACTTATTAAAAATCTTATTACTGTGGTTACGTGTGTATGTATGTTTAGTCGAGAAAGATTATATATTTTTGAATTCTTTCTTGAAGATGTATCCAATCTATTTATAGTTACACAAAATGAATAAAACACTACGAATGTCAACTTGTTTACACTATTAAAAACGCACAACTCTATCAATAAGCATCGTGCAGACAGTTAAAGCAGGCAGCACTTAACCAAAATAATGAACTAAAATCGAAAATAGTAAACCAATACCAAAACCGGAATTATTGCGAACTGAAACAAAAATCAACCAAAACCAAAAACTTGACGAAGATTCGGGTTAATTTGTTAGCTACTGTAAATCATCTTCAATTCCCTGAGCATAGTTCGGTGTGAGATATGGGTCGAGAACAGACGTCAACGTACAGGAGATATCAGACAGTCACACTCGTAACTGATAGGTCCTGTAACACTTAGACCACATATTCGTACGTCTCTCACACAAGCAAATTGGTTATTTTTTCAATGATTAAAAACCGGGATATCTTCTCATCCTTTTTGAGAAACCAGTCAGCTCTACTGTTTTCAAAATACTGGTTCCAGCAAGACGAGGCACCGACAGTAGCTCTTGTATCGAATTCCCAAAGATCCTTTGTTTTTCTATTGTGATCAACAACATGGACGATTACCGACGACCACCGTTTTCCGTGGTTATCGAAGTCGTCCTACCTTTGAGCGACTTGCTGAGCTAGAGCAGGCGACTGCTGCTGATAGCTCGTTGTTGCTATGCCGGCTGATATTTTGCTGATCATAGCTTTGGGCAAATTCAGAAAAACCTAAATACAGTAAACCCTCGATTTAACGAACAAAATTTCTGGTTCGTATGTCACATGTAAAAATTAACACCCTGTTAATTTTAAAATGCTTTTAACCAAGATTTGCTTATGATTAAATTAACAGGTTATTTTTTGTCATTAATTTCCTGTTATTTTTAACAAATTTTGACGAATAGGCCATCATATGTTGGAAAAAACACTGTAGTAATTTAGCCGACATAAATGAGTCACCGCTCATAAAACATGTTCGGCCAATAATTAGGACGTGATCACACCAATCGCACTGTAATTGGTTCTTTTGTCGCGTGGCGTGGCTTTCAGAAAGTCACTTTCTGCGGCAGTTTTATTACACACATTTTCGTGATTTTAGGGAGTTAATTATAAAAAAAAACAGCAGAATTCAAAAGTTCAAAAAAAAAAAAAAAAAACCCTTGATAGTTTTTCAAAGCAGGATTACCTAAACCAAGTGCCACAACATCGAGCATTAACTTCACATTAACTTATCTAAAAGTGTGTGTAAAACAATTTTTTGTTATTATAATGCTAATATTGATAAAATTGCAGTATAATGTTACAGATATTTTTATTTTAAAAAATTTGCGATTTAACGGACTTTCGATTTAACGGACACCCCCCCCCCTTAGCCTTTATTAGTCTGTTAAATCGAGGGTTTACTATATGACTAATATCCGGAAGTTTAGCGATGGCAAAGGAAATTAAATAATAATAATAATAATAAAATTAAGTACCTCAGCATATGTAAAATACTAATTACATAGCGCGATAGATTTGGTGCTTATGCTTATGTAGATATTTAACATTCAGCTAACTGATTTATAAACGCATGGAAAACGAACTTAAGATTGTAGTTACCTTGGATATGTCCGCTCTCTCCAGCAACTAAGGTAGATACAAACAGAATGCTAGTGATATGTTTTAAAAACTAGAGATTGCATTTCTTATGGAAAATTATGCAGATTATGTAACAAAACAGTTGCAAAAAAAAAAAAAAAAAGTAACAAAAGGTGTATAACAATAATGAAGATACTGATATTTAAAAAAAAATTGTGAATATGTAAATAGGCTGTATAATAATAAGCGATGATATTGATATTGAAAAAAAAATCTGTACATTTATATTTAAAATAAAATAACTGTACTCTACATTTTGTACTGAACAGAAAATATAACGGTATACTTTATTGTATATATGTAAATACTCTGCATGATGATAAATAAAATGTTACTACAGTTTAAAAATAAGAATAAAAATAAATCTACTCTCTATATATAAAAAGATAAGCCGAAATTTGAAACGTTTTTATGTCATGTTTTTTGTCTTACCAGCTTACCGGCTATTAACGGCTTACCAGCCCGGAACTCGGGAGGTTGGGCGCTGTAGGCGCCAGGAAGGCGGAGCCCGCATAAGTTTTTTTTACCTTGGGAATAATGTATATTAGGGTTACCAAGTAATTTTATAAACTTGGTTATTTTACTCCTAATCCCAAGTAAGCAAACAGTTAAATTTGCGCCTGAAACGTAGTTCAAGTCTATAGGTGGTGCAACACCAGGGCAACTCATTGAAAAGGTGGGTAAAGCTTTGATCACTATTCTTAGTATTTTCCATAATGTAAAGCACATCTCGCTGAGAAATGTATACTGCAATACATTATGGGTGGGGATCACTACCCAGACCGGTTTCAACCTTTTTTGAAGTCTCCTCAGTGAGTAGCTAGACCCTAAATACCATACCAAGGTTGATAATTGACATTTATGTCTTTAAGGGTGAAGCAAAATGCTTTTCATATTCCCCACTATCTGTTGTGGTTACAGTGAGGGTAAAATTTACGAGCAGTTTGCTCGCCCTGAATGGGCATGGAGATTATGCATCATTATAGGAGGCTAATATAGCTTTTAGTCTTCTATATTTGAATATATCCGTTGGCTCGTATGCTGCAGGTTGTTGAACCAAATCATTGGGATGTGTGGACGTCTTTAGGAAAAACTTTGATGCTAAGGATTGCAGAAAAGAGAGAATATAGGGAATATTTGTGTCTCTGTGGAGTTGGTTGTTTCTAACATACCACGGGGCGTTCAGAATCGTTCTCAAGCACTTGTTCTGCACTCGCTGTATTTTGATAATGTTAATATTAGAGGAGTGGCTCCAGGCCGGAGAGGCATAGGTGATTATAGGACGAATCATCATCTGGTATAGTTGCAATTTGATTCTGTTGCTGAGCTTGCTATTTCTATTAATTAGCAGATAGATCTGAGCAATGGATTTAGATGCTTTTGCACATGCAGACTTGATGTGTTGGTTGAAAGATAGCTTTTTGTCGAGGATCACACCCAGGTAATTTGTTTCTGTCTGCCAGGGAATTTTAGTATTGAATAGTAACACATCTCCTGCAGGAGACATTGGCCTTTTTGAGAAAAGAACAGCTGAGCTTTTCAGGGATTGACTTCCAATCTCCACTTGAAGAACCAACCCTCCAGCTTTAGAAGGTTTTCTTGAAGCTTTCTGGTAATGAAGTGGGGTCTGAGAGATCTGGTTAATATTGCCATATCGTCTTCATACAGGGCCAAAATGGAAGTCATCGGATTGTGTGGGATGTCTGACATGTATATAGAAAACAGCAATGGAGCCAGTAGAGATTCCTGCGGCACTCCAGCAAAGATATGGCGCGGGGACGATGTAGAACCGTTGATTTTAACTTGCATTGATCTATTCTGAAGATATGAATGGATTAGATGAACCATTTTTAGTGAGGTACCGGCTGAGATAAGTTTGTGCAGGAGTCCAAAATGCCAGATTTTGTCAAATGCTTTGGATAGGTCTAGGAAAACAGCTCCTGTGCACTGGCGCCAGTTGTAGCTGGTGGTGATGTATTCGACAATTCTGTGGATTTGCTGGGTAGTACTATGGTGTTGTCGAAAACCAAACTGTTCTTTAGGGAGGATGTTTAGGTCATTTACTGAGGTTTGGAGTCGTGAGAGGATGACCTTCTCTGCAACATTACCCAGATTGGAGAGGAGACTGATTGGACGATAATTCTGCGGTAAGTGTGGATCTTTGCCTGGCTTATGTATAGGAATCACATCAGCCAGTTTCCATGTGGAAGGAAAATAGTGAAGTCTTAGGATTGCATTTATTATACTGGTGAGGTGCACTATAGCTTTTCGAGGCAGCAGCTTGATCACCCTGTTTGAGATGCTGTCTGGTCCAGGAGCTTTATTGTTCTTAAGTTTTTTTAATAATATCATATAATTCAACAGGTGATGTGGGTGCAATATGGTCAGCACAGGTATCTGGGAGGTTTAGTGCATGCCTGACCTGTCTGTGGATTTTGTACAGATGATTGAAATCTAAGTTGTTATAAGAAGGTTTGCACTGATCCTCAAGATTTTTTAGTATGGCTTCTGCCTTATCTGCATCTGTGTGAACTAGGCCCTGGTATACCAAGGTTTTAGTAATACAGAGCCTTATCAACTTTACCTATGCAAGTTACTAAAAATTGTTTTAGTAACTGGCATAGGATTTTATTTATTTGCATTTATTTTAGGAGTAAAATAACAACGTTTATAAAATGACTTGGTAACCCTAATATACATTATTCCCAAGGTAAAAAATAACTTATATTTACATCTATATCTCCTCCAAAGATTATTCAAAATAAAAACACATTTTAGTAACTTGCATAGGTAAAGTTGAAAAGGCTCTGTATTACTAAAACCTTGATATTTAGGGTCTAGCTACTCACTGAAGAGACCTCAAAAAAAAAGGTTGAAACAGGTCTAAGTAGTGACCCCACCCATAATGTGTTGCAATATACATCTCTTAGTGAGATGTGCTTTACATTATGGAAAATACTAAGAATAGTGATCAGAGCTTTGCCCACCTTTACAATGAGTTGCCCTGGTGTTGCACCACCTGTAAACTTGAACTACGTTTCAGGCACAAATTTAACTGTTTGCTTACTTGGGATTAGGAGTAAAATAACCAAGTTTATAAAATTACTTGGTAACCCTAATATATATATATATATATATACATACATACATACATACATACATACATACATACATACATACGTGGGCTGTTCAATAAGTAATAAGACTAATTTTACTGTGGTGAAACCACTAATCACAATATTAATTTCTGTGGAATAAAGAAATATTGCTGTCTGTATGAACAAAAGAGGTTGATAGATGGCATATACGGGCTGATGTGCCAGAGTGTCACGTGACTAAACGCAAGTGCTCATCGGCGCGTCTACGTGGCGCGACCAGTCTTCGAAATGAAAGCGCCCTTAGAACAACGTTATGCGATTAAATTTTGTGTGCGTTTGCAAAAATCGGCATCGGACACTTTTAACATGATACACGAAGCTTTCCACGATGAAACAATGTCGAGGGCAAGTGTTTTTCGCTGGCATAAAACTTTTAAGGAAGGATGGCAAAATATGGAAGATCTTGAACGTGAGGGAAGACCTTCAACGTCCATCACAGAGACAATGATCAACACAGCAGCGCTTATCATCAAGCACGTCAAAAGGAAGCGTCCATTGCTGAAGAATGGCTTCTTATTGCACCACGATAATGCAAGGCCACATATTGCTGGTTGTGTAGTGGACGTTTTGCAGAAGAACAACACAACTATCCTACCACACCCTCCATACAGTCCTGATCTCGCGCCGTGCGATTTCTGGCTGTTTCCTCAGCTCCTAGGGAAACAGCCAGAAATCTGTTTCCTGAGCATTAAAAACCTGAAATACTACATAACATTATTAAGGAATTACTTCAACATCATTTATCGAAGCAACAGAGACACATATCATATAACACGATCTACAACAACTCTCTACATCCCTACACCCTTCAACAACTCATACTGTTCTTTTGTGAGATCACATCAGATACCCACGCTACTCAACAGCCTACCAAGAAATTTAAAACACATAGATAACTACTGAACATTAAAACACAAACTCTGGAAAATATACCAACAAAATTAATATAATATATATATCATTATCATTAATATACACATCACAAATCACCAGCATCCGATGCCTATATCCAATCCATAAACAGTAACAACAACATAAATAGTGAAGGCTAATCCCACTCTTTTCATAAAAGCTAACCCAAGATTCGAAGCAGGTGAGATTAATCCGTTTCACACGTAATCCTCATAATCAAATCATAATCATAATCCTCATACCATTACAACCGAGTAGAAGCTCAGGAATACATCTATAGCCAAAATTACAAGGCATCTCTAACTGACATCAAAAGAAGTTATAAAAAAACATTGAAGAAAATAGGACTGAGAATAAACATGTTGGTTTTCCCTCAAACGTTGTAAATTCAATCAAGTTTTTTCTAATTTCATTTCGTTTCAAAAACAATAACAACCGAACGCGCTAAAAGAATTTATCGTAAAGCAAAGTTAGATCTTCTCAGCGAAAGAATCTCAGATACAAAACGCTATCTTACCCTTTTGTTCAACGTAAAAAGGCCTTTAACTCAAAAACTTGGAGAGGTTCTGGATAATGATAATTTTCATGTTTTATCTTAACAGTGAAGTGCAAGCAACATGGATACAAAATAATAAGCTTAATCTTATCAAGAAGTTTGAGATTCTTAAGAGAGTACAAAACACATCTGTTCCTACTAAAGCCTATATTAATCCTGACAAAGTGGTAGTAAACAATTCGTCATATGTTCTAACAGTTGCAGAAAAAGATATTCTAAGCAAAGGTCTAAATTTCATTCCCTCACCTAAGTTTATTCCAAAGGAATCTCTACTTACTAAAATAAAAAAAGCCAGTTCACTTATTCCTAATCGTTTGGCAAAACTTCTCAGTATTGAATCGATCTTCATTATCAATAATGCTAAACCTCCAAGAGATAATCTTTCTCCTGCCGAAAGACAGGCTTTAAAGAATCTTAAAAAGAACAAAGACATCATTATTTTACCTGCAGATAAAGGCAATGCCACAATCGTCCTCAATTCTGAAGATTACCACAATAAAATGCTTCAATTGCTTGAAGACAATATTACGTATTCAATTCTTCAGGATGATCCAACAAGGGAACTACAAAAGCGCACAAACAATCTGTTAAAGACTACATTTGAACTTCCTCACAATATTCGCCTTTCTTTACTCTCTCTACACCCTCTTGTACCACGCATTTATGGAGTTCCGAAGATACACAAGGAAAACACTCCTCTTTGCCCAATTGTGGAAGGAATTGATGGTCCTACTTATAACCTTTCGAAACATCTTGCAGAATACCTCAAGTGTTTCTCCAATAAATCTTCATAGTTCATCAAAAACACCACAGACTTCGTTTCTCATATCAAAAATATTTCAATCAGCGAAAATGATATCATAGTAAGTTTTGACATTATCTCATTATTTACTAATGTCCCTACGGAGGAGGTATTAACATTACTAAAGGACAAATTGTCTAAAAAGATATTTTCTTTATTAAAACATTGTATTCAATCTGGTTACTTCAGATATAGGGACTCCATTTACAAACAAAACCAAGGCCTAGCAATTGGCAATCCTTTATCCCTAGTTCTAGCAAACATTTTCCTGGAAGATTTTGAAACGAAAGCCATATCGTCCTTTTCACTTAAGCAGAAACTTTGGAGACGTTATTTTGACGACATTTTCATCATATGGAGTCACGGACACACATCTCTCATGGAGTTTCTTCATTATCTTAACAACAAGCATTCTAATATAAAATTCACTGCCGAACTAGAACGAAATAACTGCCTTCCATTCCTGGATGTATTTCTTACACAATGCTCTGATAGATTTAAAATCACTATATACAGAAAACCCACTCATACCAACAGATATCTGCACTGTCAATCTCATCACTTTCCACCACAAAAGCTCGGAACTATTTCTACCTTAGGACACAGAGCACGCTCTCTTTTAAATAAACCAGATGAGCTCAAAAAAGAAATTAATCACCTTTCTCTTATCTTTAAACAAAATGGATATTCTGAAAAAACGATTACGAAATTTCTTCTGGATCCTCCTGGGCAGAGTACTACGGAAACTACTGATTTTAAAGGTAGCATCTCAATACCTTACATTAGTTCAGTCTCCAATTCATTGGAGACTGAATCCACATATCTAAGCCAAATTCTTGGTTTTAAATTAAAGAGGAGATTGCCTTTTGCTCAAAATCCTTGAAAAAAATGTTGGCTAATATAGGAGAGAGAGAGAGAGAGAGAGAGAGAGAGAGGGGGGCTTCCCATAGCTAATCCTTCGACCTGTTTATATAGTTTACCTTCGAATTCAAAATAGCCAGAGTTTACACAGTGAGATAGTAGAGAGAACATTTTATTTGAAATCTTGTTCTTTAAAATATGGAGAACTTCTTGTGTCGGAATGTTGGTAAAGAGTGCTACCACGTCAAAGCTCACCAAGATGTCAGAAGATTTGAGTTTAAAGTCCTTGATTTTAGAGACAAAATCTGTTGAGTTTTTAATATAAGAAGATGATTTCCTCGCATAAGCTTTTAACGATGACGCGAGATATTTAGATAATCTGTAGGTGGGTGAGTCAATGCTGTCTACTATATGTCTCAGTGGATAGTTTTCTTTATGTACCTTAGGGAGACCCTAAAGTTCCTACAATTTAAAGAAATCATTATTACAGAAAGAGCGCACAGAATTTACACTAAAGCTAAGCTAGATCTTTTAACGGTGAGGAGTTGTGATACAAAACGCAATTTATTTTTGCTTTTCACAGAAAAAACATCATTAGAAAACCAATTAGCAGCCTGCTTAGACCTTGATTCTTGGAATTACATTAAAGCATTAAGTACACACCCCGCATTACGATATCAAAAATTAAACAAACACAAGCTAATCAGAAAGTTCAACTTACTGAAGTCAAGACAAGAAAGGTCTACTCTAAATAATTGTCATAACAGACTTAAAAATTTGGTGATTAACAAATCGTCTTACGTGCTAAGTCCCGATGAAGATAAAATTCTCGAAAAAGGTCTAAATTTTGTGTTGGTACCAAAATGCATTCCTAAAGAACTACTTTTAACTAAGATGGAGAAAGCAGCTTCGCTACTTCCTACCGCAGACGCGAGTTTACTTCGCATAGAAGCAATTCTTGCAATCAACAATGCAAAACCTCCTTCTGATAATATATCCCTTGGTGAGAGACTTGCAATTAAAAATCTACGGATTAACAAGGATATCATCATCTTAAAAGCTGATAAGGGGAATGCAACTGGAGTTCTAGATAAAACAGACTACCGAGAAAAAATCTTAACATTGTTAGAGTCAGATAGTTATTCGGAAATTGAGAGGGATCCAACAAGAGAAATACACAATAGAACCAATAATCTCCTACAAAAGACCACAGAAATTCTACGAAATACACGGCTTTCCATCCGTTCTTTACACCCACTGATTGCAAGGCTTTATGGTCTCCCTAAGGTACATAAAGAAAACTATCCGCTGAGACCTATAGTAGACAGCATTGACTCACCCACCTACAGATTATCTAAATATCTCGCGTCATTGTTAAAAGCTTATGCGGGAAAATCTTCTTCTTATATTAAAAATTCAACAGATTTTGTCTCTAAAATCAAGGACTTTAAACTCAAATCTGCTGACATCTTGGTGAGCTTTGACGTGGCACTCTTTACTAACATTCCGACACAAGAAGTTCTCCATATTTTAAAGAACAAGATTTCAAATAAAATGTTCTCTCTACTATCTCACTGTGTAAACTCTGGCTATTTTGAATTCGAAGGTAAACTATATAAACAGGTCAAAGGATTAGCTATGGGAAGCCCCCTCTCTCCTATATTAGCCAACATTTTTTTCGAGGATTTTGAACAAAAGGCAATCTCCTATTTTAGTTCAAAACCAAGAATGTGGCTTAGATATGTGGACGATATGTTCCTCATATGGGAGCATGGTATTGAGAATCTTCACAGGTTTCTCAACCATTTAAACAACCTCCATCGGGATATAAAATTGACATGGAGATTGGAGAAAATAGGTCCTTGATGTTAAACTCACCAAGACTCCTGAATCAATAAAAGTCTCTATATTTAGAAAGCCAACACACATGGACAGATATTTGCATGCGTCCTCACATCACCATCCAGCACAAAAGTTGGGTATTATATCAACTCTTTCGAATCGTGCAAGATCTGTACTCTCAGATGAAGAATAACTAAAAAAAAGAACTACAACATCTTAAATGGACCTTTAAAAGCAATGGCTACTCTTTAAAAAGTGTCAACAAACAATTATCCCACCGTCAACGTAGCAACGTAGAGATCGCGTGGTTCCACACACGCACAAGTGTACAACAATAGAACTTTAACACGGACTATAGCACAAGTTCATAATAACTATAATAAACACAGAACGACTCCAAAGGTTATATCTCCTTGCCATATATCAGCACTCTATCCAAAAAAACTGAGTAGAATCTTAAAGAAATTCAACATACAAACGTGCTTCTCGAAAATATGATTCACATGTGCTTCCAAAAATATGATCAAGTTTCACCAACTATAAACAATCTCACAACCTTCTACAATTTCCAGGTGTATACAAAGTCACATGTGAGTGCGGAAAACCTTACTATGGCCAAACGGAGAAATCTATTCTCCTACATCTCGAGGAGCACCAGAGAGACAATGCTTATACGAGAACCAGAGCAACTGCCCTGTCAGGCCATGTCCTGTTTTCAATAAACACGAACAACGAAAGCTGCCAACATGAAGTAAATTGGACAACAACTTCAAACCTACACATTTGCCATGATGAGATAGAACGCCGCATTGTAGGGTCAAAAGAAATCACCTGGGGACCCTCTTCATATGAACAATAATCTCAGCTATAATTTGCCTGACTCTTTCAGCTCTACTATCAGATACTGGAGATCACGTGGTTCCACACACGCACAAATGTACAACAACAGAACTTTAACACGGACTATAACTCAAGTTCATAATAACTGTAATTTACAGTCGAATATCATAACTTTATAATTGTATAGCTTTAGAGTGTTTCAATGTTTATTTCAGTGTCTTTTAATATCTTTCTGTGTTCTTAACTCCTGATGAAGTCAATGCGACGAAACATGTTGCGTTTTCAAATAAATCTCAATTTGTTATAATTCTCGGGTTTATAGTCAGTTTATATTAAAAATGAACATATCCCAACCCCGAGTTAATAATTGTAGTCATATATATAAGTGACCAAGAATATGAATGGAGCAGAACCAGATTCCAACGTGCAGAATGCTGAAAATTTTGAAAATATACAAATAGTTGAAAGAAAGCTATCAGATAACGAACAAGAACTCGCAAGAAAAATTATCGAGCAAATGAACAGCAACCAGGAACGAGTTACGCTTCCAATATTGAGACAAGTACCTGAACAAAAATTGAAGGAATTCTTACAAGAGGCCAATAAAGCTACAAGGTATATTCCTACTGGAACTATTGGGCAAACGAATCAACTTATGTACTCAATAGCCTACGTCGTAACATCTGAATTAGGATATAAGATTAGTGAACCCAAAAGCAGTAAGGCTCAGGAACCAAAATGGAAGCACCGACTGGAGAATAAAATTCTTAAACTCAGAACAGACGTGAGCAATTTGAAAAACCTTAAGGAAAAGAAGCTGAAAAAGACAAAAATCCAAAATTACCTCATAAAGAGATATAATACTGGAACAAAACCTATTGATGAAGTATTAGAGAAAGTGAAGCAAAAAATAGTTGCAGTTGCAGCTAAAATAAGAAGATACAGTGCACGCATTGAACAGTACAAGCAAAATTCGATGTTTCGTTTCGCGCGGAAATCAGCAGCAGTTTTACAAGAAAATTGATTGCTGCAGGAATGATAACCTTAAAGAAAATATAAATATAAATACCAGAGACAAAGAAAATACACTAAAGTTTTGGAAAAATCTATGGGACAACCCTAAGAGGCACAATAACAAGGCAAAATGGATTGAACAAATTACGAACGCATCTCAAGAACGAAAAATGGACCAACTGAAAATAACAACTGAAATGGTTCAAAAGCAAGCTAAAAAAATAAAAAATTGGTCAACACCTGGGAAGGATGAATTACATGGCTACTGGTTGAAATATCTATCAGGCTTGCATGAAAGACTTGCTAACCAATTTTATGATATTTTAGAAGGAAAAAGCAAAGAAGAGTGGCTTACAGCAGGGAAAACGATTTTGATCATAAAGGATAAAGAAAAAGGTCCAAACCCAGAAAAATTCCGACCAATAACCTGCCTGCCAACAACTTTTAAGATACTCACAGGTATACTAGCAGATAAAATATACAGCTATCTTAAAGCAAATTCTCTTCTCCCAGTTGAACCAAAAGGTAACAGCAAAAATTCAAGAGGCACAAAAGCCCAATTGCTGATTGATAAAATGATTCTTAAAAATTGCAAACGTAGAAAAACCAACCTTCATATGGCTTGGATAGATTATAAAAAACGTTTTATTCGGTGCCTCATAGTTGGATTTTAAAATGCACAGAACTATTCGGTATTAGCGAAAACGTGCAAAAAATTTTTGGAATCCAGCATGAAAAACTGGAAAACAACGTTGGTTCTAAATAGAGAAGAAATTGGAGAGGTAAACATAAAAAGGGGAATCTTTCAAGGAGACTCATTATCTCCTCTATTGTTTATATTGTCATTGATCCCCTTAACTATTATTTTAAATAAAACTGCTCATGGTTATCAAACTGCACAAAAGAGTGCAAAGATATCTCACCTTTTATACATGGACGATATAAAATTTTATACTGTGCACATATTCAGTCAAGATATATCAATGGATTTTGGCTTTTACAAATGTGCAATTGCTGGAATAACAAGAGGAAAGTTTGAAGATATGAACGAAATCGAGCTGCTCAATGGTGAAATAATCAAGGCAGTAAAATTCGAAGAGAGCTACAAATATTTGGGAATTTTAGAAACATCACAAATTCTGCACAATAAGATCAAAGAAAGAACTCGAGCAGAATACATAACACGATTAAGAAAACTCTTTAAGTCAATGCTTAATGCTGGAAATTTGATAAAAGCAATTAATACCTGGGCCATATCTGTTCTGGAATGTTCAGCAGGCATTGTTGAATGGACCCAGCTAGAGATGGAAGATTTACATCGAAAAACTCGAAAATTAATGACAATGCACCATGCCCTCAATCCTCGCAGTGACATTGATAGGCTATATCTATCACGCAAAAAAGGAGGTAGAGAATATTACAAGTGAAGCAAATTATTGAAGAAGAAAAACGAAATTTGAATGATTACCTGCAGCAAACAACGGAAAATTTTCTAATTGAGGTAAGGAAAGAGGGTTTATTTAAACCCATGGAGACAAAATTGGAATACATAACCAACCAAGTAAACGTAAGAACTGAAAGATGGAAAAATAAGGCATTGCATGGAAAATACCTTCACAGCATAGAGGACAGCGCTGACAGCAACTTGACCTGGCAATGGTTGAGAAATGGAGCACCAAAGAAAGAAACAGAATCGGTAATTTTTGCAGCACAAGAACAGGCCATTAAAACAAACGTTATGAAAGCAAAAATACAAAAAAATTCAAGAAGACCGTAAATGTAGATTGTGCAAAGAAAAGGAAGAAACGGTAGACCACATTATAAGTGGATGCAGCAAAATCGCACAAATTGAGTACCGTAAAAGGCATGATAACGTAGCTAAGATAATCCACTGGCATTTATGTAAAAAGTATGCGTTTGAAGTATCTGAAGACTATTGGAAGCATAAAGTTCACTAGAAAGTAGTTGAAAATGAAAAAGCTAAAATACTCTGGGATTTCAAAATCCAGACTGACAAAAGCTTGGAATGTAACACACCCGATATCACAGTGGTTGAAAAAAGGTGAAAAGAAGGGTGTTAAGTTTATCGAAATATCAGTACTAGGAAATAGTCGGATTGACAACAAGAAAATGAAAAAATTACAAAATATCGCGATTTGCAATTCGAAGTTGCACGAATCTGGCAAAAGAAAACGAAAGTTGTTCCCATAATAATAGGTGCTTTAGTCGCCATCCCTAAAACATTGAAAAACATCTAGAAGCACTCGAGTTAGATGGATTAAAAATTGGGCAGCTGCAAAAGACCGCTTTGTTCGGCTATGAGTTGTGGAAATACAGAAAGTATTTCCACAACTCATAGGCCCTTGAGTAGGGCTCGAATTAGTGGAATATAACCAGCCTTTTCTTAAGACTGAGGAAGCAAATCAAGCTTTGATGAATATTATATATATATATATATATATATATATATATATAACAAAAGAAACCTGCCAATATCCCGAAATCAAACCTGTAACACATAAAAAATACCTTCGTCTCTACATAGATTGCTACCTTAAATGGACAAAACATATAGAATACCTACATATCAAACTCCGAATACCAATTATAATACCGAACTAATACCAAAATCTCTCTTCCTCTCTCTCTCTCTCTCTCTCTCTCTCTCTATATATATATATATATATATATATAACAGAAAATGTTATAGTAATATTTCATTTGTGTATTTATAAATATTATGTATATGAAATGAGAATAATAAATTTTGCCATTGTCATTATTAAAAAAAAATATTATATAATATTCCATACTAAACCAAAAATATAATATGTAAATAGTCTAAATGTAAAGTCTGTGTAGCTCAGTGGAAGTGACACTTGTGTCCTCTGCGCTTATTCGCTCGAAATTAGACTTAGGTTCAAGTCTAGTCGCCGACTGGAGGAACTTTTTCTAAGCCTATTTTCGACCGGTTCCCGAGTTAGTCGATCTTTGGCACGGGCAAGCGGGTTCTTCCTCCAGAAACTCGGGTTTTTCGTCCCGTAAACTCAAGAAAATCGACTGTAGTATCCACATTATTTTCAGACAATAACATATCCTGTTATGGTTAGGTACCAAGAGATGGCAGCATATGTTTGCCAGCCACCGATAGGTGGCTGCCTATAATTAGTGATGACCATGGGCCAGCTATCTCTGATTGTCTACCGTTGGAGTTTGAACTGCCCACTCAGTCTCCAAAAGCTAGATAGGGTATAAAGTCCTCGCCTACTCCCTATAAGGGAATAAATGGCGTTAGCTGATTTATTTGATTTGATTTATTTACTTAGTCTAAATGTACGAGTAAATAGCCCATATGATAACGATAACACTTTGTCAAATTAAAAATTAAAAAAAATATATATATTACTGAATTGTATAGTGAATTGTGTTCTGTATTACTGTATTGTAATAGTGTATATAATGTATAAATATTTAGCTAGTTAAAATGTATATTGATATTAATAAAAAAAATTAATGTACCCTTCTTCATCATCATCATCATAACACTAATTACGGGTATAGACCATGTTGGTCTATTCTGGTCTCATTATCCATCCAATATCTTTTTTGAGGTCTACCCTGCCTTCTCTTTGAATTGGCTTATATTATGTACTCTGCATTTTGTACTTTATAGAAAAAATAATATATGCTTCATTGTACATATACAAATACTGTATGATAATAATCCTTGTCATTGTAAAAAAATTATTATTACAGTTATTATAATTGTTACTTTTACTAATTACATATATTAATGCGACTTATTGTAACAAAAAACTTAGCAATGAAACTTTTGTATTATGGTGTTAAAAAAAGCAACTATTCTGGAAGACCAATAAGATTATCACTGTTTTAATATTATTGTTGTTAAAAATAGTATTATTTTTACATATATCATTTCTTTTTCTTCTTCTTCTCCCATCTACGTGTTAGGCCTACTCGCCTCTTACAAAGCTATCCTAAGTCCTAAGTCGTACCCGTCCCGAGGATAAGGTGACTAGCACTATGCCTCCTGGATATATTCTATAGCTGTAGCTGCGTGTGTTCATGGGGGCCAGTTTGCTTGCTTGCAGGAAGAAAAACCTCAGATAAACTTGGAGAAATCCCCTGCTACCCACGACTGGGTAACTTGGCTATGATTGAGAAAGATCCTTCAGCTCCTCATGTCAGCGACCAGAATCGAACCCAGTGCACTTCTTTCCAAGGAATATGGTTGTGAAGCGCATAGCCACTAGGCCAACCACGGCAACACATATATCATTTATACCTATTGTAAAAAAACGTTTGTATTACCAGTGTTAATTTGGTTTATATAGTTTTGTATACATGTAATTTCTTTGAAGGAGGAGAATAAATATTAAAGAAATTATTATTTTTTTAAAGAAAGACCCATTGTTGACCGAATTCACGTACCTTTATAATTCAGTATGCCATAATCCTGATATGATTTTTAACACTCTTCTTTGCACTTTCTTCACTATATCAGAATCACTACGGAAACCAGAAGACCAGACCTGTGCTCAATAGCCCAAGTGAGGTTTTATCTTGGCCTTGTAAAGAGAAAAATGACTTCCTTATCTTTAGTTATCAAGGCTCTTTTCGGTATTGCAATTATTCTCCGAGTTGTATTTGCAATCCAACTCAGAGAATAATTGCAAGTACTGCATATCAGCCGCACTCCTAATTACCCTACCTATCTTTGATTCATCAGCAAATAGTTGTATGTCTCCCTGTTAGATCCTCCCCAATGTCATTAATGTACAGATTGAATAACAATGAACCAAGGACTGATCGTACTTGCACACTACTGGTTACTTTGAATCTTTCAGACTGGAAAGCAGATTAAGTTTTTTCTCACAAGTAACACAACATTATCTTCCAAATCAAAACCAATCTCTTTCATTAGCCAGAACTTGTATTGTTTGTGAATCTTATCAGATTCAGAAACTTTAAGGTCAGATTACAGTGACAAACCAAGATAATTTCTCCCTCCGGACAGACTACGTGTGTTATGTGTCTAAGTCTTTTTTAATTTTTTTAATACTTACTTGTGAGTGCTTTCTAATTGTATTTTTTCAAAATATTAATAATTTCATAACTACACATTTCTACTTATTATTTTTATTGACAGACAATCTTGACATTGTCTGTAAAGAGATGGATAGGTATAAAATTGACATCCTGGGAATTGCAGAGACCAGATGGAATGGAGAAGGTCACATCAAGAGAGGATGGTAATCTAGTCATTTACTTAGGTGGTGACTCAAAACATCATGGGACAGCTGTGATACTAAAAACAGCTTAGGCAAGAAGCCTTCTTGGTTACAACCCGCATTAATGATAGGATACTTTCTATTAGACTCAAGGCTCAGCCTACCAATGTATCAATTGTGGTAGTTTATGCACCCCACATGGATAGACCTGAAGGAGAGAGTGAGGAATTCTATGAAAACATACCAGCTGTTTTGGACTGGCTGCCAAGGAGAGACATCCTTTATATCTTAGGAGACTTAAATGCAAAAATTGGAACCAGTATGAGAGTTAGCCCAGAGTGTGACATGTTTAGTCTGGGTGAACGTAACACCCATAGTGAAAGACTGTTGAAATTTTCCTATACTAACAGATTAGTTATTACCAATACCTGGTTCCAGAAACACCCACGACAGAACTCTACTTTGACATCTAATATTGATAGGTCAAGGCACCAGATTGATTACATCCTGGCTCTCCAGCGGTGGAAGACGAGCAGCTCTTATATGAACACTTGTCCTTGAAAAGTTTGTAGTACAGACCATCAGCTAGTAAGAGCCAAAGTAAGACTGAGACTCCAAAAACTTCCAGGTCAGTCACATCCCACTAGACTGGATGTTAGAGTAATTCCTAGTGGATTCACAGAAGAGACATCAATTTGGTTGGATGACGTTTTGGAGACCAATGAGGAGAATTCACCAGAAATGCTTTGGGAAGGAGTCAAGGTGATAATACAGGTACAGCGAAGAAGTATCCCGGCCAAATAAGAAGACCAAGGGACCCATGGATATCAGATTCAATATGGGAACTAATAAAAAAAAAGAGGTTGTGAAAACAAATAGACACAGAAACAAAAAATTATAAGATATTACCTAGAAAAGTCAGAAGAGCCATCAAGCAGGACAAGGAAAAGTTCTATACTAATAAATGTGAAGAAACAGTGTTTCAGATGATGAGGCACGATTATAAAATGATGTTTTTATATAGTTTGTGATTTAAAGCACAAGTTTAAGCCTAAATTGAATGTCATCAAAGACAGGAATGGAGCATTAATAACAGAACAAATGGAAATCAAAAATCAAAAACAGATGGAAAGAATACTTATTTCGTTTTAGGAAAGGTAAGGGCACCAGAGATCAGATTCTTTGCCTTAGATAGATCATAGAAAAATATAAAGAATTCAGACTCCCTCTGGTAATGTGTTTCTTAGACTAGTCTAAAAAAAACTGCGAGAAGTAATGAAAAGAATGGATTTTCCTCAATATACTCCCATTTTGACATCCGACTTGTACAGGGAGCAAGAAGCCACAGTAAGAACAGGTGTTGGATTGACTGATTGGCTTCAAGTCGGAAAAGGAGTTAGGCAAGGATGCTTACTTTCTACTCATTTGTTTAGTATATATGCGGAGGACATCATGCGTGTAGCATTGGATGAGCTCAAGACAGGAATTAGGAAAGGTGGTAGATTGATCAATAATCTGAGGTATGCTGATGATACAGTACTCCTTTGTAATGACATATACTAGGATAAATCATTGACAAAGTTAACAAGATCAGTAATAACAGAGGACTTCAGGTCAATCTTAGCAAGACAAAGATTGTGGTTCTGAAAGGAAATAAACACAGGGAAGCTCTTGATAAGCAAGTGTACCTTAATGAAGAAAGAATTGAGGAAGTCAGCAAGTTTGAGTACCTGGTATTCATTATTAATGGGAAGAATTGCTGTTCAGAAGATGCCAGAAGACGGTTAGGAATAGCTAAAACAACAGTCAGAGATTTGTCTAAAATCTGGATCTATCTCCATAATCCGTTTGTCTAAAATCCTTCCAGATTTTAGACAAACGACTTATGGATTTGAGACGTGGAACCTAAAGAAGGCAGATAAGAAACATATATTTGCTTTTGAGATGTGATGTTACAGAAGGCTGGTTAGGATATCATATACTGAAAGGTTTACATATGAATGGATGTTAGATAAGATCAGTAGAACTTTAAGCTCCTTTAGGATACTGACAGAAGAAAGTTAATATATTTTGGACACATTGAAAGGATGGAAAGGGAATTTCTCAGAACAGTAATAGAAGGTAAAGTTCCTGGAAAAAGAGGAAGGGGTAGACCATCAATGAGATGGATGGATGGTGTGTGTGTGTGTGTGTGTGTGTGTGTGTGTGTGTGTGTGTGTGTGTGTGTGTGTGTGTGTGTGTGTGTGTGTGTGTGTGTGTGTGTGTGTGTGTGTGTGTGTGTGTGTGTGTGTGGAGTAACTGGTCTTCAGAGAGTTAAGGTCTCCAGAAAAGAACAATAGGGCTACATGGCGAAGCTTGGTGTTACACATCACCGAGCATCGGAGTGACCATACGGCATCTGGATGCCCAGTGAACATATAGATAGATATAGATTTTTATTTATTCAGATATACAGGGCTGCCCCTAGGAATTTTGCCACCCCGTGCAGAAGCATATTTTGTCGCCCCTACCATCTTATTTTTCATATAGTTTATGCCAATTTTGCTTCCCCAAAAAACTTGCTTCTCCGTGTAAATGCACGTCTCGCATCGTCGGGAGAGCCGGTCCTGCAGATATACTACATAAAAAGAAACAAATAAAAATGATTACAAACAAAAATTATTGATTTTACACTGTAATTTTCATTTAATCAATGTTTATCCGATGAAGTATGTCATACCACGTCACTAACATAACTAAAAAGAAATAGCAAAGTTTTTCTATTAGTGTTAAGCATTCAGATTTGGTGGCTTCATCAGTTGAATTTTCACTAAGTATTATCAGTGCATCATATATTACGTAGTACTTTACATGGGTAAGTAATTATTTTTGCATGCAGCGCAGGCTCTAAGGCCCTAGTGTCGGCCTTAGTTGGCGTCTCGAGCGGGTGCTCTGTCATCACTCCCCTTAATCTAGCACTAGGTAAGAATATCATGATGACGTTGTGACGTCGCAGTCTGGCTCAAGCAGCAGGTCTCACTACTGATCTCGCTTTGTCTGTAAATTCACTTGATATCTCTACCAAATTTTGATGCAAGTTGCCCTACAAGACAGCCTGGAGTTGCTTCCCTCAGAGACAAGAAACATTCAGATTGTCTTGTAGAAGAGCAGACTTTATTATTATCATTACTACTATTATTATTATTGTTTGGACAGGAAAGAGCAGTGCACAACTGCTCAGATTAGCACAAGAGCGCAGTTTGTTCGCCAAGATGGTCGCTGACCTTCGATAGAAGATAGCACAATAAGAAGAAGATTATTATTATTACGTGACACCTCCAGGGAGTCCAAGGACTCATCGTGGAAGGACACACTACTCTACTTCGCTAAATACAGGAAACCTCGCTTAACGGGAATTCGTTATGCGCGATAATCAGTTAGTGCGATTGAGTGAAATGATACTATTTTCCGCTTTAAGCGAGTGATTAATCAGTTAACGCGATTTTTTTACTTTATGCGAAATTTTACGTTACGCGAAATTTTATTCGCCAATTGGCAACGAGTAAATTTCATATCTCTTAATGACTGGAAGTCATTAAGAGATATGAAAGTGGCGCTAGTAATACAGTGATTGTGTGAGACCTGGGATACAGCGAAACTACAGTTTGGGCTATATTAAATAAGTGCAAAGAATGCAAAGAACAAGGAAAACTTGCTACTTTTCCTTGTTGCTTCTTTAAGCACGCAGATTGCCCGAAATAGAAGCCATTTAATGATCGAGATCAAGCATCTTCTATCACTCTGTATTGAGGATATTGACCAAACAAAGAATACCCCTTAGTACAGCGAATATTCAGGCGGAAGCTCTCAATATTTTTATCTCATTGAAAAGAGACAAAATTTCAAGAGGAATTGGAAAACGTTGTTGCGATTTTAGGATGATTTATCCGTTCTAAAAATCGAACTGGACTGCATAACGTAAGAATAACTGAGGAATCTGCAAGTGCTGATAAGGATTCTGCAGCCAAGTTTCCTGAATAATTGCAAAGGAGAATTCATGAGGGTGATTATGACGATCGACAAATCTTCAACGTCGACGAAATTGGTCTCTTTTGGAAGCATATGCCAACAAAAACTTTCCTAGCTAAAACTGAAGCATCTCAACCAGGATACAAAGTATCTGAAGCTCGCTTACGCTTTTATTGCAGGCGACGACTTTAAACTAAAGCCCATGTTATTTTATCGTGAGCAAAATCCAAGATCTAACATTATTGAAGAAATCAGCACAATTGGAAAAGAACTTGGATTTAATAAACTGGATATGAAGAAGTGAGAAACTTGCTCGGTTCCCATTCAGAACAGTTAAGTGAGAATGATCTCCTTCAACTAGAAGAACAGCGTGCATATAAAAAAGAAGATAAGGAGCGTGAACAAGAGGAAAATGTTATGACTAGGAAGCTAACTGCAAAAGAACTTGAACTAGTTTTCAATTACATTGAGTATGTTAATGAAATTTTGTTTGATGCTGATCCTAATTTGGTACGAAGCTTCGAAGTCCGTCAAAATCTTGATAAAGCGATCGCCAGCTATCGCAAATTGCATGACAAGATGAAAAAGTCGACCACAATTCAAACATTTTTATTAATTTTTTTTTGTAAAAAAGTAGCTCAATCAAATGTTTAGACATTAAATAAAAATTCAAGCAATTGATTTTTATCCTCGAATATAGCTTACATATTCTGTATTTTTTTCCCGAATTTACGCTAACTGATCGGTGAATTATAATTATTCCTATTGTTTATTGCAATCATTCATTTAACGCGATTTCGCTTAGCGCGCATTAATTGATGTATTAATTAATCGCGTTAAGCGAAGTTTTTTTGTACATCTCATTCTCTCCACTACTATTTAATTCTATAACTACGACACTGTTACCATCAACGCCATCTATCTCCCATCATCACCAACAACAGTATTTTTTTTTTGTCTGTAAATTGCGTGTGTTCTGAAAGCCGATTTGTCTGTATGCGGGATGAAAAACCCAAATTTCCGGGAGAAAAACCCTGCTTCCACCGTATGAGATCAGTTAACTCACCTTCAACTGAAAAAGCCCATATAAGGATTCCCCTCGTCACTACGAGAATCGAACCCAGGGTTTTTTCCAATAGAAGGGTGCAACGTTCTGCTGTTCTTCCAACTGTGCTACGGCAGCTAGTGCGATTGTCAACAATAGTGCCTAACTTGGGGGAGTTATTGTTTGGCGGATTAAGGTCAACTGATGCCCTAAGCTAAGGGCATCTGTTGTCCTTAATCCGGTCCTGCTATGCCAACAACCATATAATGGTCCTCAACGACACCGAACGTTTTCCTTTACTTTTGCTTCATTTCAGCTTCCCATTATCTTCGAACATGCTCAAACATTCTTTGCTTACCTGCAATGAAAATCTCTGGTTGTTATTATTACATGACACTTCTATGGAAGAATCCTAGGTCTCTTTCGGGAGGCGCTCTACACAACACTGTATCTTCTAGTACTCACTAAAATTCTAGCTGTGGTACTGAAGAAAACACAGTAGCTTAGCTAGGTTTTTTTTTTTTACCGTCATTGAATTCATAGTTATGCGTTTTTTTTATAATGTGACAATGTCGATAATTTTTGAAATCGCTACTATTGCCACGGTTGGGACTCGAATACCCTTGGCAGCTGTTCCAGTACAGTAGCATTCCTACGTAGCTATGATACTGTTTCTCCAGCCGATTTGCAGGATGAAAAAGTTAGGGTTTTCCAGAGACATAACTTTGCATTCATCCATGAAATGGTCTAACTCAACTTCATTTGAGGAGAGAGAGAGAGAAAACGCACATTATCTTCATCATGATGATGATGATGAGAATTGAATCAGGTTTCTCCAGTCGGGCCAATCTTGTAGCTCTCTTCGACTGGAACACTTCCGCAATTGTGATACCAGCTGACTTTTGATTACTAAAAAGCATGGCACGAAAATTATGCTGTCTTTGGAGAATGAAAAGGCACTACAGTATTTATTACTATTATTATTTTATATTAAAAAATTAATTGTCATAATTTTTTTCAAATTTTTATAGTAAAAAAAAAATCAGAGTTGGTAACCTCTTTACGGATCCTTTCCATAACTGTTTATAAATTTTTATTAGTTACAGACATTCAGTTTTTAAGCATTTCTTTAAATTGGTATGTTAATTTTAATTAAAGGATTTGTTTATTCCTTAATCAGCGTGCATTTGATGAATATGTGTCCATCGGTTACTTAATAATACACAACCATTACCGCTAGATAGCGACGTAGAGTTTCTGTAAGAGAGTGAAGTTTTTTTTTTCCTTTTAAATCTCTCTCTGTCTGTAATCGTGATACGGAAGATGGTTTTGGTGAGAAATGGCATATGCGTTTAATGTAAATAATTATTGCGAAATTGTCAGCGTGTGGAATGATCGGTTTCGACTTTGCTTTAAAGATGAAAATGAAAAGTGTACAGGGCTGTACCCTTTCGTGCTGCAGTAAGGATCTGGATAAGTTTTCTGCAATTGATGTGTTATTATTAATAAATTTAAGAGTGTGATGGCTAAGTCACGATGGTTAATATCGCTATTCTTACGACGAGGTTGATTGCTATATATTGTAATAAGTGCGTAATTCCTGTTGCCTGATTTATCATTTGATATTGGATTCTACTATACGTTTATTTCTGTTACTTTTACTTAAAAGTTTTCCATCAAGATGGATGCAGAATCTCCGATGCAAGAAATTATATATGGGACTAATAACGATGACAATCACGTTATGTCTGAGAAAGTACAAGCTCTCGCTGGTAGTGTTTATCAAGAATTTGAGAGGATGATAGAAAGATATGATGAAGATGTAGTAAAAGAATTAATGCCATTAGTGGTAAATGTTTTGGAGAACTTAGATATTTCTGTCATGGAAAACCAAGAACATGAAGTTGAATTGGAGCTTCTCAGAGAAGATAATGAGCAATTAGTTACGCAGTACGAACGAGAGAAACAACTAAGGAAAGCTTCTGAGCAAGTAAGCTTTAATTGCTTTGTGTTTTGCCCTCATCCAGTTTGCTTTTGCAATTTATATAATTGCATTGGGACAGTTATATTATCTTATTTCATAATTAAGATGAACCGAGTTAATTTTATATATTTGTATAATTGTTTATATGGTTCCGTAATATTTGTATATATTATATATGGTTGAGATTTTTTTCTTCTTCCCTTTTTGAGAGAGAGAGAGATGCAGATGAAATTTCAGCACATTGCAGGAGGTTAAAGAGTCAATATAAAAGAGATTATCCATGGAAGTTAAATAAGAATTTGGACACCCTGGAAGGAGGAACAGATTTTTCTAATGTGAATTGAGTTGAATAAATCGCTAGCTGCTACTGTTATAATAAATAAGCTTAGCATTTAACCGAGCTGTATTATATGTACAGTGGACTCCTGTGATGAGCCCTACAGTCCTGAAAGAAATATGAAACTTAGAATTTTATTCCTACTCTCTCATTCTCTGCCTCTCTCTCTCTCTTCCATGTGCTGAAGTTTGACTACTAGTTAAAATCTTGAGCAGGAAGAATAGGGCATTTTTTCCTTTCTTAAATATCCTGTCCAGCTGTGTCATAAAATGCCCCCCCCCCCTCTTAACTAGCTTTTTTGATTCTATATGTACATACCTACCTTCCATAATATTTTCTACAACTTAATTGCTGTTACATGAAATTCAGTTTGAATCAGTTAAGCTACCTTCCCCATATCATGTTCTTGTCCTCAGCCCCATGTGAAAAGGCAAAGTAAGTAATCTGCTCCACCTTCCTTTATACAGCATTTTAAATGTCTGGCTTAAGTTTTTATTTATTTATTTATCATTACTTAATCACACTTACACTACTTTAATAGTAAGTTACACACACACGAACACACACACACACAGCATAGAAAAAAAAGTAATTTTGATACCTTTATAACTATAATAAATGTATGTATTTCATAGTATTTTGTATGTGTAAATGTATGTATTTCATGGTATTTTGTATGTGTAAATGTATTTCATTTGACAAACCTTGTAATATACTCAAGTATTAGAATTCTCAAGATCATGACCATTGACCCGAACTCTGATCTCCTAGCTATCCCAGTGGGG
The DNA here is from genome assembly GCF_054136105.1 of Typopeltis vanoorti. Classification (NCBI taxonomy): domain Eukaryota; kingdom Metazoa; phylum Arthropoda; class Arachnida; order Uropygi; family Thelyphonidae; genus Typopeltis; species Typopeltis vanoorti. The sequence goes on from NC_143554.1 coordinate 93,999,356, forward strand.
TAGCTAGGAGACAAGGACACATTTGTAGACTTGAGTACTACCAAAATTCAGGCCTGCCTGATCTTGCAAGAAAGAGTTTGCACCCCCTCTCCATTTACCTTCAATAATACCGAGATATCCAAACAAGAAGAGAATCAAATTTCTCTTCTTGGACTGACCTGCACTTCTGATCTTTCCTAGCACAACCACATTACAATTATAGCTTCTGCAACTGCCAAAAAAACTTGGTGTACTTTTTTGCACAAGACACTACTTCACACCTGCTAACTCTATACAAATCCCAAATCTGCCCAACCATGGAATATTGTTCCTATATTTGAGATAGTGTGCCAAGATCCTCTCTAAGATTGCTTGATTCTATCCAAAAGAGGTCAGTCTGGCTAATTAATGATCTCTCCCTCTCTCTCTCTCTCATATATCCACATCAATCCCTCTCACAAGTTAAGTTTTTGACTTGTGCCTCTTCTACAGATATTTCCATGAGCAGTCCATCTTGAAACTCACTGAACCAACTTCACTGCTTCCTTTTTCATTTCATCTACTTCTGTTGTTTACCCCCCCCCCCCTTCTCCAAAGATTACAACCTCAGCTGTTCAAGCAAAATGTGAACAGATTCCTCCTTTCTTCTACTCCTCTATCTATCTATCCCATTGTGGATCAGATATTAAAAATAAAGTTCACATTTTTCTTCTTATTATTATATTATGTTACCTCCATTCCATCTTTTTAATTTTTTTTAAACTTCTTTCATACATGTACTCATATTTTTTTCATATTTATGAATTTTTTTTTTGACCTAATCTTACATTGATATTTAAAAAGTAAAAATGAAGCGGATTTCAATATTTATCTTGGGTACTGTTACTTTAGGAATCTTTGTATTTCTAACCTCTGAATTAAGATAAGGAGGGATGGAGATAAAATTTAAATATTATTATTTTCTGTAGGGAGGGCTCTGAAAGCAACCATACAGAGATATCAGCTGAAGATGACAACAAACTGATTGTTTTTTTTTTTTTGTAGCTGTTTGAGCTTTATAATAAAATAACTATTAAGTAGAATAGTACAATAACTAGGATTAGAGGTGGTAATCCTATTTAAAGTTTAGAGGACATATTACTACAATTTTGATTAATCACTGAATCACTGTGATTAGGTACAGTTTTTTGGGAATGAAGAAGTAAGGAGGATTCAGAGGTGAGCAACCAAGATGGTGAGTGGTTTGTGGACTGCTCCCTATGAGGATAGATTGAGGGTGTGTAGATTGCAGAAGCTGACTGATAGGAGAAAAACATATGATAGAAACATTTTAAGTTTCTTAAAGGGTTTTATAGGATTGATGTAGGGTTGATAGGATTGATTTAGTTTATCAACAATAAACTAAAGATACCAAGAAATTATATAATTGGTTTAATCTTTTATTTAATCCTTAAGTGTAAGCAAACAAACAAAGTTTATGCCTGAGGTATTTTCAGGACTAGGGCAACTTGTATATAGAGGCTGATGACTTCACATCACTTGCCTCAGTATTCCATAATGCAAAGCACATATCCTTATGGGTATGTATAATGCTATGCATTATGGGAAGGGCCACTACCCAGATCAGTTTCGACCTTTATTGAGGGGTGTCATCAGTGGGAGCCAGACCTAGAGGTGATACCAAGATTGAAGTAATGCCAAAGTTATAATTTCTTATACGAGTTGCCAGAAGGTGTCACACCTTATTGTATATTATATTATATTATTTATTTATTTTATTTTTATTTATTATATTATATTATATAATTTCTTGGTATCTTTAATTTATAGTATAACCAAGTGGGAAACTTCCAGCAACTATCTCTAATCCAGAGTATTTTAATAATAAGGTATAACCTTTTGGCTACTTGTATAAGAAATTATTAGTATCACTATTAAAAGTTGTGGAGATGGTGAGTTGTAGAGCAAGTGGCCTCCCTCAATGAGTCTGGAACTCCCTGGAGGTGTCCAAGTAATTATAATAATAATAGTAGATTAATATTAATATACTCAACTGGAGACTAGCTATTTGAAAAATACATCCGGGGCACATCTGAAAAGTTAAGCAAAATCCTAAAAAAATATGACCCGACAACCTGTTACAAACCATATAAAAAAAAACTGGCATCCCTTATCTGCACCACCAAAGACCAACCACTTCCCCTAGACCTACCTGGAGTATACCAGGCCCCTTGCAGCTGTAAACAGTCCTACTATGGCCATCAGAGCACAACACACATGTAAATGTGTGTTGTGCTCTGATGATGCTGAGTTGAAAATCAGCGAAATATTAGCGTTAATAAAACATCCTTGTTGATAAAAGTGTTTGTGGTGGTGTTAATACCGTGAAAAATAAGTCATGAACTACTATGGCCAAATAGGCAGGAGAGTGTATATCAGGATATCCAAACACAAAGAATACATCCAGTTTCACCAATACAGCCATTCTGGGCTTGCAGACCATGCTCTGGATACCCGCCACAGAATATGCTGGAAGAAAGCCACTTTACTACGCTGCAGCAAATATAAATACGAAAGATTGTTCATGGAATCAGCCTCAGCTCTAAAAAAACTTCCCAAACCTTAACAAATTTGGGTGCATGAGACTGCCCCAAATTTGGGAAGCTTGCATCATGAGAACATCAGCCCAACAGCCAAGGCAATCCAATTTAGCCTGCTGCGGGGAGGGTGCACCTTTAGAAGCTCCAGGAACAACGGTTAGTTACTCTCTTCAACCTCATTTGGTCGTTGTTAGTGCTTGCATGCACGTATCGTAGTTTTTATGTTCCCATGAAGATGGCAATGTAACATTGCCAAAATATAGGAAGTATTGATTAAAGTTTTCTTTTAATTAATATTTAGTATATGTTGTAATTTCCTGAAATAATTTAAAGTCGTGTTACTAAGATATAAGCTTATCTACAAGAACAAGAGTCTTACCAGAGCCCTGTAGTTTAATGTTCTAGTCATTTATATGTTTGCAAAAATCTGCCAAAAACATCAGTTTACAAATCCACACAATGTCATACATTTCTTTATAAGACATTTGTTGATTAATGAAAAAGAGATTTATTGCATCCAGGCATTCAACAAATCATTTCAGAATAAGACCTTGACTAAGCCAATGAACATTGTTGTACTTTATTAGGTCTTTGTACACCAAATCCATCTCATTCAATAGATTCTGAAATTGTCTTTTATTCAAAGCATGTGCAGAAATGTAATTAACAACCTTGATTACTGGTTGCATCACTTCTCGAAGTTCCTTTAAGTTAAGATGTTGGATATGTATTTATTTATTTAATTATTTTTTAAGGTGAGCCCTGGGCTGCATGCCGGAAAAAAGTCGTTAGCATGTCATAGGGTTCGCCACCCCTGCACTAGACTCTGGAAACTGCATCGTCTCAGCCTTTTTTCATATTCAACATTCTAGAGATCAGAAACTATTCCGGTCAATCTTCTGTGGACCCTTCTCCAACATCTTTTCATCCTTTTGAAAACAAGGTGACATTATTCCACATGTGGAATAATGTATTCATTATTCCATATGTGGCCTTATCAGAGCATTATACATTGGAACCAGAATCTCCTTACTTCTATAAGTGAGTGTTGTCTGCATCATTGCCAGAATTCATTGTGTTGTCCTCACAGTTTTGGCAATATGTCCTCTAAATTTTAGATCCTTATTCACTATGGCCCGAAGAACACTTATTTCCTCCACTTCCATCAATATATCCCCAAGAGTAAATTCTACATCCCATCTTTGTTTTCCAAATTTTAAAACCTTATATTTTGCAACTTTGAACTGTTATCCCCATTCCTGTGCCCATTTACTCAGTCTATTCAAGTCTTCCTGTAAGGCCACAACATCTGCTCTACTCCTCATAGGCCATCAAAACTTTGCATCATCTGCAAACATCTGTTATATATTCCCCATTCAAATCTTCCTCAATATTATTAACATACATACAAGGTGTGGCTATTAAATAACAAGACAAGGTGCACCATTAATCCTGTACGCTTAGCAGTGGGATGTGCTTGTGCTGTGAATGACCTTGAAGGTTCTAGAAGCAGTTGAGATAAGCATTGTTCACTGTTGCTCGTAGTTAGCCTGTAGACAGTTATAAAAGAAACACCGGTGAAGTCACTTTGTCAGAATAGTGGCTGATGTTATCCTTGAGCAGAGCATTAATCTCATATTCCTTGTGAAATTGAAGAAATTGCTGACCGAGTGTTTGAAACTGTTGCAAGAGGCAATACGGTGATAATGTAATGTCATGTGCGCGAATGTTTGAATGGCACAAATGCTTTGCTAAAGATCGAGAAAACGTTGAAGATGACAAACTACCGGATCACCCTGTTACAGCAGCAATCGAAAAAACGTTGCAAAAATTAATGAAATTGTCCACAACGATCGCCGATTAAGTATTTGGATGATAGCAGACATGATACACATTGATAAGGAATCTGAATGACAAATTTTGCATGAGCAATTGAACATGAACAAAGTCTGTGCCAAAATGGTTCCCAAAAACTTGTGTCAGGAGTAGAAAGACGTCTGGAAACAAATTTGCACTGACATCTTTTAAAGGCTGACAGCGGAGCTGGACTTGGTGAAGATCATCACATAGACGTGGATTTTCCAGTTCGATCCAGAAACAAAGAGACAATCGATGCACTGGAAAACTCCCACGTCATCGAGAATGAAAAAAAGCAAGAATGAGCAAGTCAAAACTGAAGGCAACGCTGATAGTGTTTTGACGTATCTGGTACCCATTCAACCATGGTTGAATGGGTACCAGAGGGTCAGACAGTTAACCAACATTATTACCTTAAGGTTTTGACCAAGCTAGAGAATGAGTGAGGAAGCAGAGACCTGATTTGTGGAAGAATACCGCTCGGATTCTCCATCAGGATAATGCTCCAACCTTCAGTTCACCATCTGTAAAGTGGTATCTGGCTGATAAGAAGATCCCAGTGTTGTACCATCCACCTTACTCACCGGACTTAGCCCCATGTGACTTTTACCCTTTTCCAAAGTTGAAATCTGCATTAAAGGGCACCCATTTTCAGTCAGTGGATGAGGTAAAGGAGAAAACGGCAGCACTACTGAAGCAGATAACACCTGATGACTTGCAGCATTGCTTTCAGCAATGAAAAATTCTTATGCAACAGTGTATAGATAGAGGAGGGGATATGTTGAAGGGATAACAATTAAGTTGTACAATTGTAATAATAAACCACATTTTTGCAACCAGTCTCGTTATTTAATAGCTACACCTTGTACAGGTTAAACAGGTCGTAAATCAGAACTCTGAGTCACACTACTAGGGACTTTCCTTTTCTGGGATACCACTCACCCATATACAACTTGTTGATACCTATCAGAGCCAATCTCTAATCCAATGCACTAGTCTAATATACAGTCCCATCCACTTTAGTTAGACTCTAGACTGTCATCATGTGATAATCTATCTAGAGCCTTTGCAAAGTCTAAGTATACTACTGTGTATCCATCTCCCATGTCCAATGCTTCTGTCACCTACCTTTTTGTAATAAGTAAGTAGATTACTAAAAACATGATCTCCATTTTATCAAATCTGTGTTGTCCATCAAAATCCATAACTAGGTCATTATGGATTTTGATGCCCTGATTCATCAGCCTTTCCAACACTTCAACCACAATACCTGACATACAGGTTGGCCTATAATTTGATGCTTGAATTCTGTTGCCTCTTTTATGAAGTGGTACAGTCTTGTTTTCCTTCCACTCCTTTGGAGCTTGACCCAGTGTAAGATTCATATTAAACAAATATGTCAACTCCCTGGCATATTCCTTCAAAATACACTGTGATATATCAAGTCATACAGCCTTATTAATATCATATTTACTTAATTCTCCATATACCTCTTCCTCACTCACAGTCAGTCTCCCCTCCTCCTCATCATCATCCACTGCTCTCAAACTCACCATGTTGTCACATTCACAAGGATGAAAGACCTTTATTAACTGTGCATTAAATATCTCCACTATATCATCTGCAGCAGCAGCAGTTGTCTTTATACCATTTTCTCTAGTCATTGCTATCCTACCATAATCATTCTTTTTTTTTGCTAGCTGCAAAGAACTCCCTAGGATTTTTTTTTTTTTGGCTTCATTAGCTAACTGATGCTTATACTGAACTTTTGCCCCCCCCCCCCCCTTACCAACCACGTCACCCTTCTTTGTATTTCTCATGGAATTGATTATTACCACTCCTCTTATGCTTCCTCTTTAATACCTTTCTCCTCTCTATTGCATGCTTAATCTCTTCATTCATCCATTTCACATCTATGTAATTTAACCTTCTGACCTTTGGAATACATTTAGATATTTCTTCTACTAGATAATTCTTGAATATCACCCAAGCAACATTGATCTCCTTTTCACCCAACTCTTCATTCCATTGCTACAGCTGTAAACTGTCTCCTGAGCTTCTCATAATTCCAGCCTTGTAGTTCAACATTCACCCTTTCCTCACAAAAGTCCTCACATGGTTGGCATCCACCTAGGTAATTACTTCATGGTCACTCTCTCCAACTTGAGGGAGATTCAACACCTCATTTATCATGTTGCAATCATGTCATGCATTATCTTGTTGCATCTATCCAAGTCCTTCGCAAAATCTAAATACACAACTGTATATGCATTTCCCTTGTTCATTGCATTTGTCATCTTATTATAATAAATAAACAGATGTTAAAAATTTGATCTCCCTTTAGCAAAATTCATGTTGGAAAGAGAATGTTGCTGTTGTCAACCTATTTCTGAATCTTGTTACTCACTAACCTCTAACACTTTTATTACAACTCCAGACACACAGATTGGCCTATAATTTTAAGTCTTAGTTTTATCACTTTTATTATTAAGCAGAACAGTTTTGCTCTCTTTCCACTCCTTTGGAACTTAGCCTGTTGTAAGACTCATATTAAAAAGGTAAGTGGAAGCTGTTGTTAACTCCCTGGAATATTAACCCAAAACATGTGGTGGTATGTTATCAACCTTACAGCCTTATTATCATCCAGTAATATAAAATTTTTGTCTAAATGTCATAGGTACTGATGGTGCCTATGACATACAGGATCATAGAACAGAAACTAAACATTAATAGACAATTTACCACCTGAGTAACTAATATAAGATAATTAAAGGCAATAATTTTCTAACTTAAGAAAGGATACATACACACGATATACCTCCTGTTCACTCACCATCAGTGTTCTCCTCATCTCGCTGCACTCAAGTTCCGCATGATATCATATTCACGAGGATAAAATATCTTTATGAATTGCTCATTTATTTTCTCAACTGTATTATCTGCAGTGGTCATCATTCTACTATTTTCACTAACCAAGTCATTCTTTTCTTTGGCAACATATCGATTTTTTTTTTTCTTTATTTCTTGCCTATGAGGTGAGGAAGGTGACTCCTCTGGTAATAGTAGCAAAAATGCAGTCTAAGCAGCAATTAACCACTACTTTTGTTATCCTTGTCCAGGAGTCACTTCCTCACCTATTTGTATTTTGCAGTTTATTATTAACACTTATGCAGTTTATTATTAATACTCATCCTGTGCTGTCTCCATAATGCACTCTTCTTCCAGACTGTATTCCTCACCTTCAAATTTATTCATTTTACACCTCTCTTATTTAGTCACCTGACCTTTGGAATACATTTGACATTGTTCCTCGTGCTGCTTGATAGCTCCTGAGTAAGGGGATGGGGAGAGCATGCAATGTTGACTCATTCCCATGATATAGCTTCAAGCTGTCTCCTGAGTTTGCCATAAACACCAGCCCTTATAATTTAATATGTTGCAGTGTGTCTTTTAAGTAATGAAATTAATTTTTTACAGGATAGCTCTTTGAATAAAAGTAACAAATGTATTTATAGTTTTTTACCACTAGAGTGTGTGCTGTAATTTTAGGTGCAATTTTCAAGTCAGGTGACATAGCAGTTTTCATGTGACAACTGTTGAAGTAAGAGTGTGTGAGTGGAGCATAAAAGAATTTGTATCATGGAGCAAAGAGCTGTGATAAAATTTTACTGTAAATTAGGAAAAACTGCAGCAGAAGTGTGCCAAGACCTTAAAAGAAAGTTTACAGTGATGACTGTCTAAGCCTTGCATAGGTGTTCTGCTGGTTTTCAATATTTAATGAGAGAAGGGTGTCCCTGTAGGATGAACCATACTGTGGATGGTTTTTTTTCGATGCTGCTAGAATTATCTACCATGAATTTGTTCCTGAGGGCAGTGAACAGTCAGTATTATTTAGGAGTAATGCAACGTCTGTATGCCTGCATGTGATGTGTCAGGAAAGAATTGTTCTAGAACAGTGGATTTCTGTTGTTGCATGACAATGCACCCATGCACTGTGCACTGAACTGAAGCAGTTTCTGGCTTCAAAGTCGATCTGTGTGATCTAACAGATCTAACATTCCCATTATTTGTGAGATTTGGCTCCTGCAGACTTTTTCCTCTTCCGAAAGATGAAGTGTGCCTTGAAAGGAGAATGCTTCAGACATTGAGGACATCTATGATGGTATGACCAGTAAAGGGGGTGGCAACTGAACGATTTAAGATTTTTTTTTTTTTTTTGTGATGCTAAGAGGCCAGGAAGAAACTTTTTTGAGTAAGCTTTTTTAATTTCTTGATTTGAATTAAATCACAAATCAAGGCAAAGTAATGAAGTAAAAGAAGGATCAAGAAAACAGAAACAGATGAAAAATGATATGGCGATTTATGATGATTCCACGAACAGAGCCATATACCCCTTCTTAACTGGAATTTTCACATTTTTCTATCTCCAATGACAACCACATGATCACTTCCCCTGGAGGCAATGTAGCCACTGTAGCTATGGACAGGTCTTCTGATCCTATAACAAGATCAAACATTCATGCACCCTGAGTCCCTTCATCATATTTTGCTTCAAGTAATTATCTCTCAATATAAATTCCATTTCCTTTCTGCCATGTGATCTTTCCTTCTTTCAGTCTGTCTCTGAAGTTGAAGTCCCCCATAATAATTACTTGGGTTGCACTCACTGTACTAATCTGCTAATGCATATCTTCCTCATCACCCCCTGGCCTATAGCAGGAACACTTCTTTATTTTGTTCTATTGGCCACTATCACACCAGATTGACTCAAAAAAAAAAAAAAAAAAAAAACCTGCTACCTGCCCAACTGACTCCTATTCTTTATTATTATTATTACGGGTATCTTCATGGAGTCAGTAGAGACTATTGCTGGAGACCCAAACTAGCAAAACAATATCTGTCATATCTCTTCTTGAATTCATTTACAGACGAATAGCTCACAACTAAGTCAGGCAATGAATTCCATTCATTCACCACCCTCCAGGCAAAAAACCTTCTTCTCACACCCTTGTTAACCACACTCTTCTTTAATTTCCAGGGATGACCTCTTGTTCTTCCATCACTATCACACAGTTGAAACATTTCCCCCTGCATCAATCCTATAAAAACCTTTTCAGTAATTTAAATGTTTCTATCATATCCCCTCTTCTCTGCCTATCAACCAACCTCTGCAATCCACAAGCTCTCAATCTATCAATGTAGGGAGCATTTTTTACATCACTCACCACCTTAGTCACTCTTCTCTGAACCCTCTCCACAGCCTCCTTATCTCCAAGGAATCCAGGTGACCAGACCTGAGCACAGTAATCCAAATGTGGAAGTATCAACGCTTTATAAAGGGGAATAACAACCTCTTTATCTCTGGATGTCAGTGGGTTCCTCAACAACCAAGTAATCCTATGTGCAATCTTGGACACCTTAGCAATGTGTCCCCTGAACTTCATCTCCCTATCTACCAACACCCCTAAGTCCCTAGCCTCGTCAATCTCTTGGAATACTATTCCATCAATGTAGTACACAGCTGGTAATCTTTTAATCCAAAAATGCATAACTTTACACTTTTCCACATTGAACTGACATCCATTACCTTTTGCCCATTCTACCAGCTTATTTAAATCATCCTACAAACTTTCAACATGAGCTTGATTTTTTATTGCCTACCCAACTTTGCATCATCAGCAAACAACTGAATATCTCCCTTTAAGCCATTTCCTATATTATTTATATACAAATTAAACAACAATGGCCCAAGCACAGAGCCCTGAGGCACACCACTGATCACCAGCCTCATCCTGGACTCGACTCCTCCATACACCACCTTCTGGTATCTCTCCCTGAGCCATTCTCCTATCCATATCATCAATTTTGTATCCATTCCCATCTGCTCCAGTTTGCATAACAGTGTTCCATGGGGTATATCCTGTCAAAAGCCTTAGCAAAATCCAGAAGTACTACTGTGTAGCCAGTTCCTGTGTCCAACTCAGATGTCATTCTATTATGAAAAGTTAATAGATTGATAAGGCAGGATCTACTTTAAACAAAACCATGTTGGCCTCTATAGAGTATCATATCCTGATCCACCCATTCTTGAATTTTGTCTTTAACTAACTTTTGCAATACTTTTACCACTACTCCTGAGATGGTGATTGGTCTGTAATTAACTACCACAGTTTTAGAGCCACCCTTATGCAAAGGAACCACTTTGCCTAACTTCCACTCCCTAGGGACCATACCAGAGTTCAAACTTAAGTTAAATATCCAAGTAAGAGGGGTTGACAATTCCTTTGCACATTCACATAACACCCAAGCTAATATTCCATGTAAGCCTACAGCAGTGTCTGCATTTAAATTTGGCAATATATTAAATACCTCTGATTTCTTAGCTTCAATTCTCACATTAGTTATTGCTACAGGTACAAAGATATCCTCATTTGGGTGATAGACTTTTGAAAAGTGATCACTCAGTAACTCAACTATTACATCTGATATTGTCACCTCAATACCATCAGCACCACTAAAGTTATTCTTCCAAAGTCATTCTTATTGGCTGCAATTCATCTGTATCATCAGCAGTATGATACAGATGAATTGCAGTCCCTGTCCTGTCTACTCTACCCTCTCTGAAAATACTAAATCCATCATATTCTCCCTGTAATTACATCACCTGTTGTTAGCAAAGTCTCACTAATGCTTTTAACTTTTGATGAGGTTGCATTAACCAATGCCAAAATCTACTCCCTTTTATTCCTGATGCTTCTAGCATAGTATATAGAAACTGTAGCATCTCCTTAGGCTCCCAACCACCTTTACGTCCCGAATTGACTACCCATTCAATATTGTTGCCTGAGAGATTAGATTAGATTCTTAGTCATGTATATGTGTGTGTATATATATATATATATATATATATATATATATATACATATATATATACATATACATGACTATTACTATTAACTCGGAGGTTGGATATGTTCATTTTAATATAAAGTGACTAAAAATCTGAGAATTATAACAAATTGAGATTTCTTTGAAAACACAACATGTTTCGTCGGGATTGACTTCATCAGTCGTTAAGAACATAGAAAGCTATTAAAAAACACTGAAGAAAACATTGAGACACTCTAAAGCTATACAATTATAAAGCTGTAATATTCATATGAGCAATAATCTCAGCTATAATTTGCCTGACTCTTTCAGCTCTACTATCAGATACTGGAGATCGCATGGTTCCACACATGCACAAGTGTACAACAATAGAACTTTAACACGGACTATAGTTCAAGTTCATAATAACTGTAATTTACAGTCAAATATTACAGCTTTATAATTGTATAGCTTTAGAGTGTCTCAATGTTTTTTTCAGTGTTTTTTAATAGCTTTCTATGTTCTTAACGCCTGATGAAGTCAATCCCGACGAAACATGTTGCATTTTCAAATAAATCTCAATTTATTATAATTCTCAGATTTTTAGTCAGTTTATATTAAAATGAATATATATATATATATTTCCCCATTCATACACTTATTTGTTTCATGGGTGCCTTCACATACACTGTTCTGCATCATCTACTCTTAATTTCTTTAGTTTTCCTGACTTTGCACTTCCTTCCCAGGGGTGCGCTGGCCATATGTGCAATGTGTGCAATGCACACAGGCGTCAGGACAGTAAAGGCGCCAAAGAGGAGGAAATACTTAAAAAGAAACGTTTTTTTAAAGTGATTTTTTTATTGGAGGGGGGGGGGGGATAGGAGCACCAACTAAAGTTTGCATACAGGTGCCAGCCCAGACACTACTGGCATGTCACTGGGTATAGGGGGGTGCCAACTAAAGGTTTGCACACAGTCGCTGGACACTACTGGCACGCCCCTGTTCCTTCCACATGCTTAGTGAACAAAGCTCTCTCTCTCTCTCTCTCTCGATACCTAACTATGAATCCATTTAAGTGCAGTCCATTCAGTACTACACAGATCTTTCTGTCCATCAAATTCGGGTGATAGATCTACAGATTCTACATCATTCCTGCATATTGATTCATTAGCTGTTATCACCCTCCTTCAGTTTGTCTCTATCATCGCATGGAAGCAGACAGAGAAACTTCACCTTCTCGCTCTTCTTTTTTGCTTCTAATAACTCTTTGACATTCTAACCTCACACAATATTTCTCATCTCTCAGGTCATTGGCTCCAGCCAAAATAATCAATTCTTTCACCTTTCTGTATTCTAATATCATTACTAATATTATTAATTTTCACACCAGGGAAACAAGATCTTGTAGCACTTTATAATAACAGGAGTACTTCAAGAAATGCTTGAAGTACTCCCCTTATTTTAGAATTGCCTTAAAAATTATTTGCTTACACTCTTTCTCTCATTTATTCTTACACTTTTCATTTGAAAAGAAAGAAAATGTCGACGTATGTGAGAAGTGTCGGGATAGGCTGGAGCGTTTAGGAATGGAAGCTAACATCGGGACCGTAGCGGAAGAACTTCGGCGGGAGTTTATGAAAATGAAAAATGACCTTCATCTTCTTCATGAGGAAGTGGAAGTGATCGGTAAGGAGATACTGGAAGTTAAAGCTGAGTTTAATGTGTTAAACAGAGAAATTAGGACTATAGAGATTACTTTAGCTGAAGTAACTAGAACAGGATTACATATGGGTGAGTCTTTGGTGAATGATTCAGTAATAAATAGTATGGGAGTGATTGGGAGTCAACATAATAAAACCACAAGTGGCCAAGAAGAAATGAGATGTAGTGAGAGTGGGGGGGTAAGTAATAGAGAGTTGAGTAATGAAGCTGGGAGAGTCATGCTGAATAGTGTAGAGAATGAGTCCATGAGTGTGAACTTGAATGAAGTTAATAGTGGTAAAATATATGGTGATTCTATGATTAAGGGTATGGAGAGTGGTATGCATGAGGAGTGCTTGGCTGATGGTACAATAGAAAGAGTGGCTTTAGCAATAAAGAGAGGGCATGAAACAGACAAGATGATAGTTATGGTGGGTACGAATGACCTGAGAGGTAGTATAAATCGGGTAGGAAAAGATTTAAGAACATTATTAGATATTGTGAAGAGGAAAAGTGTCAATGGGAGAATAGTGTGTGTGCTGCCTCGTTTTGACAATTACGAGTTAAGTAGACGAGCAATGATAATGAATGATATGATTGCAAGAATGTGCAGAAAAAGAGGTCTGGAGTTTGTTGATGTTTGGAGTGTGTTTGAAGGAAAAAGGCAGTTGTATGCTAGAGATGGACTGCATCTTAACATGGAAGGACATAAGAGATTGAAGAAGTTATTGTTTTCTGAACAGGTTGAAGTTATTGGGCAGGGAAACTAATATTGAAAAGGTTGAGTGTAAGAGAGAGAAACTTTAGCACTGATTGTGTATTTATTGATCCTTATAGGCAGAATAAATTGCAGAAGAGAGGGGGGAAAAAATCGGCATAGGACTACGGTAGTTAGTGACTTATATATCAGTTCTAAAGCCGGTACAAGATCTAGAGGGAATCTGCAATTTTTGTATACCAATGCTAGAAGCATTAGAAATAAGAGAGAAGAATTTTTGGCATTAGTCAGTGAAATCTCACCAAAAGTTGTAGGCATTAGTGAAACTTGGCTGTCAGCAGAAGATGTGGTCACTGGAATTGAATGTGATGGGTACAGTATTTTCAGGGAGGATAGAGAAGATAGAACAGGAGGAGGAGTACTGTTGATGATAGCTGATGTGTTGCAGCCAAAGAAAGTAGTATATCATGATGATAGACATGTGAATGAGAGTTCATTTGAGGCAGTCTGGTGCGAAATAGTGACCAACGCAACTAAATATACAGTTGGATGCTGCTATAGGCCAGGGAGTACAGGGGGAGATATTGAATTCATGCATCAGCAACTTAGTGCAATGAGTGAAGGCTTAGTGATTATTATGGGGGATTTTAATTATGGTGATATCAATTGGAAGGAGGAAATATCACGTAGCAAAAAGGAAATGGAGTTCATACATCTGCTACGAGATAATTACTTGAAACAGCACGTAACTGAAGGGACACGTGGTGTGAGAGTGTTGGTCCTGGTTATTGGTTCAGAGGTTATGTGCATAAGTAAGGTGACCTCGTTACCTCCAGTTGGTGAAAGCGATCATGTGGTATTGACTTGGGAGGTTGCAAAATCTGTGGATTTTTCTATTAAGAAGGGGTATGTACGAAACTACAGGTTAGGCAATTATAACAAGCTTCGGAGTGAGCTTGCAGCCATCCCATGGCAGAACATATTGCAAGGGAAAGATGTTAGCAGTGCTTGGGATAAAATCAGTGGGTATCTGAGGAAAGCAATATCAGATTGTGTCCCCATGGTCAGGAGGTCAAACAAGGTAGGCATTAGATGGATGAGCAGTAGTATCAAGCTTGAACTACAAAAAAAGAAAATGTTATGGAGAATTTACAAGGAGAAGGGCGATCAGGACACCCATGAGCAGTACAAGGCTCAAGCTAGGAAGGTTACCAGCATAGTAAGAAAAGCTAAATCAGATTATGAGAAGACCTTAGCCAAAGAGATCAAGGGTAATCCCAAAGAGTTCTTCCGCTATGTGGCAAGTAAGAGGAAGAATGACTTCGGAAGGATAACCTTAGTGGGTGCTGATGGTATTGAGGTGACAAAATCAGATGTAATAGTCGAGTTACTGAGTGATCACTTCTCAAAAGTCTATCACCCAAGTGAGGATATCTCTATACCTATAGCAATACCTAATGTGAGAATTGAAGCTAAAGAATCAGAGGTATTAAATATATTGCGAAACTTAAATGCAAACACTGCGGTAGGCTTAGATGGAATATCAGCTCGGGTGTTGCGTGAATGTGCAAATGAATTGTCAACCCCTCTTACCTGGATATTTAATTTAAGTTTGAACTCTGGTATGGTCCCTAGGGAGTGGAAGTTAGGCAAAGTGGTTCCTTTGCATAAGGGTGGCTCTAAAACTGCAGTATTGAATTACAGACCAATCACCATCTCAGGAGTAGTGGTAAAAGTATTGGAAAAGTTGGTTAAAGACAAAAATTCAAGAATGGGTGGATCAGGATATGATACTCTATAGAGGCCAACATGGTTTTGTTAAAGGTAGATCCTGCCTTAGCAATCTATTAACTATCCATAATAGAATAACATCAGAGTTGGACAAAGGAACTGGCTACACAGTGGTACTTCTGGATTTTGCTAAGGCTTTTGACAGGATACCCCATAGAACACTGTTACGCAAATTGGAGCAGATGGGAATGGATATTAAATTGGTGATATGGATAGGAGAATGGCTCAGGGAGAGATACCATAAGGTGGTGTATGGAGGAGCCGAGTCCAGAATGAGGCAGGTGACCAGTGGTGTGCCTCAGGGCTCTGTGCTTGGGCCAATGTTGTTTAATTTGTATATAAATGATATAGGAAACGGCTTAAAGGGAGATATTCAGTTGTTTGCTGATGATGCAAAGTTGTGTAGTGCAATAAAAAATCAAGCTGATGTTGAAAGTTTGCAGGAGGATTTAAATAAGCTGGTAAAATGGGCAAAAGAAAATGGATGTCAGTTCAATGTGGAAAAGTGTAAAGTCTTGCATTTTGGGATTAAAAGATTACCAGCTGTGTACTACATAGATGGAAAGGTACTCCAAGAGATTGATGAGGCTAGGGACTTAGGGGTATTGGTAGATAAGGAGATGAAGTTCAGAGGACACATTGCTAAGGTGTCCAAGATTGCACATAGGATTACTTGGTTGTTGAGGAACACACTGACATCCAGAGATAAAGAGGTTATTATTCCCCTTTATAAAGCATTGATACTTCCACATTTGGATTACTGTGCTCAGGTCTGGTCACCTGGATTCCTTGGAGATGAGGAGGCTGTGGAGAGGGTTCAGAGAAGAGTGACCAAGTTGGTGAGTGATATAAAAAATGCTCCCTACATTGATAGATTGAGAGCTTGTGGATTGCAGAGATTGGCTGATAGGCGAAGAAGAGGGGATATGATAGAAACATTCAAATTACTAAAAGGTTTTTATAGGATTGATGCAGGGGAAATGTTTCAGCTGTGTGATAGTGATGGAAGAACAAGAGGTCATCTCTGGAAATTAAAGAAGAGTGTGGTTAACAAAGGTGTCAGAACAAGGTTTTTTGCCTGGAGGGTGGTGAATGAGTGGAATTCATTGCCTGACTTTGTTGTGAGCTCTTCATCTGTAAATGAATTCAAGAAGAGATATGACAGATATTGTTTTGCTAGTTTGGGTCTCCCGCGATGAGTCTACTGACTCCATGGAGATACCCGTAATAATAATAATAATAATAAATAATAATAATAATAATAATAATAATAATTTTGGCTTTGGTCCTCTTGCTTTTTTCTGTTCTTAGTTCAGCGGGTCTGTTGCTGTTTCTTCAGCCTTTCAATCTCGCACTTTGTCCTGTGAAGGACTATATGTAAGTATGCTGTTTGTTTATTCAGGTCTTCTATGTTCTCCTGAACTTCTGCTACTGCACTTTTAGTATTATCACTGATATTTACATTTTACGTTCTACTATCATGTAATTTCTTCTCTCCACATTCACTGTCAAAACATTTATAAATTAAAGTCAAAACATTTATTATACAATTCCTCACCAGATTTGCTCTCCTTCTACAAATCTTTCAACTTTTACACTTTTACACTGGACAAAATCACACAAATTTAGTTGACCAAACAAAGATGTTCTGCCTGCCATTGTTCTGCTCTGCATAGGTACCATATGAACAATAGATAGCTGAAGTTTTACTTACAACTATTTTCAATTCAATATGTTTTACTTACAACTGAAAAACAGTCTCTCTCTCTCTCTCTTGTACACTTACAGTAATACAATAAATTAACCGTGTTATTAGCAAAAATTAGAAAAGTTTCTTA
The DNA here is from genome assembly GCF_054136105.1 of Typopeltis vanoorti. NCBI lineage: Eukaryota > Metazoa > Arthropoda > Arachnida > Uropygi > Thelyphonidae > Typopeltis > Typopeltis vanoorti. Next base: position 94,016,710 of record NC_143554.1, read on the forward strand.
TCTTTCTGCAGCATTATGAATCGCTTTTATGTGCATTCAATTTAACAACCATCCTATTTTTGAGTAAGTGTATATTAGAGCATAGGAAACTAGATGAATGAAAAAAAAACATTTAATTCTGTGGAATTGTGCTGGATTATTTTAATAGTAAATTGATTTCATTTTGGAGTAGTCTGATGGAATGCTAGGTTCAGTTTGAAAATTCCATGAATGAAAAGGAATTCATCTATGAAAATGAATATGGTCTTTTCTTGGTTGCAATAGAAGGGACCTCTTTATCAAGGTCATTGTTAATGTGGGTAATTGAAAAATTGGAAAGCAGGTTGTGGGGTTGAAAAGTCAAAGAAAGGGAATTTGATGGGATAATCTCAGTAAAAGTGAACTTTACTTTTTTACATGTAATTACGTTTTTAGATCAAGATTAAAAAAAAAAAGTAGCATAACAATAATGAATTATAATGACTTCAACAAAGAGGTCCTTCTATAAAAATGAGATAAGCTACAAGTATCATTTTATTCATGTAATCCTTCAAATTTAAACTTTGTATGCTGTCAGATGCACTGAAATAAAATAAACTTGGACCTATAACTGTGTTAATTATATCATTAAAACATAGGAAAACATTTTTAAATATTTGAAAGAGGTTTATTTTTGTTAAAAAATATTTTTTTGCAGAAACTTCTGGAGATAGAGTATGCTGTAGAAGATGAGAAAAGGGAACTCCAAAGCAAAGTGGAGAGCTTAGAATCCATAGCCCGAATGCTAGAGTTGAAGGCCAAGAATGCTAGTGACCATGGTACTCTGGTACTTTGTAATAGGATAAATAATAAATGGTGAATCCTAGTAGATTACATTTAATTAGCTTCATACTTAGTTGCTATATGATAGTTATTTTAAAAGATTAATTATTTATGTTAAGGAGGTTAAATATGTAAAGATTAAATTGTTAATCATTTTTGGTTCTAGATATATTATAGCTTATATTTTTATTTTTTAAGTTTAGTTTTGCTTTTATTTCACTTATTGTTATGTTCCTAGATAGATTTCAGTTACTTTCGATTTCTTGCCTTTTTTCCATTTCATGATATGCTTTTCATACTTAATAATCTGTTGCATTGCAAAATTATAAAAATATAATGATCAATAGCACTTAGAATTTATTATAATGAAAGTCAGGTCATTCATAATTTAGTCAATTAATTTTAGTTTGTTTATTACAGGGAACTCTTGCTGTTTGTGAAGAATATGTTACTGAAATATCTGTGAATAGTAAACTAAGAACTTGCAAGGAATAGAGACTAGTTTTCTGATCTACATATGTAAGAGTTAAGAGATCAGTAAAGGCTCAAGCATGTAAATTCTACCTACCCAGTAACAATTCTGGCAATTTCAGCTTAAGTGACTAAATATAATTGCACATAAAAGCATTTGGGATTGTGTCCAGTGATAGACATCCAGACATCTGTATTTTGCTGACTTTACAGCAGATATCTGGCACAGTCCATAGTTTTATTGAAATATTTATTTTTCCTAATGATAATTCCACCTATAAAATGGCATAAATCTATTGCACATTAGTTCTGTGGATAGGCTAAGGATTGATAATCCTGGAAATGCTACTCAAGTGACCAAATATACCCTCTCTATCCTTATAATGTTTTGAATAAGTAGGATGGTTGTGCACTAAAAAATGAATTTATTATTTCTAAGTTTGAATCTCACTATTCCGTAGTAAGATTCAGACTTGTTTATTGGTTGGAGGACTGAGATGCTATCCACTCAGCTAACTAAGACAGCAATTGCAATCCAAAATACTACAATCCAGCATTTTGCTGTTAATATTAGTAATTGTTTTCAAAGAATAACAAAAAATAAACTGTCCAGTTCAAACATATGACAGCTTTTAAACAGCAATTTTATTGATGTAACAAATGCTCATGGTAACTTTTTAATGCTCATATTGACTTTTGACTCACAGCATCACAAGCACAAAAGGGAATATGATAATTAAGTTGCTGATATTTCACTGGATCTCAAATCAGCATTGTTGGAGCACAGAAGAATATGTCACAATACACCAGGCATTGCAGTTAAATAATTGTGGAAACAATGCAAAATTGTTTCTGCAGTTACTTGCCTAACATCTTACCATGGTGTCCTCTGGCACTGGATTTAAAGCAGTCTACAGCTATTGGACTGAAAGTGAACTTAAAATTACTGTTTCTCAAATTTTTAATAAATTGATTCAGCTACACTTGTTGAGGTTGAGGGAGATACTTCATTGCCAGTGCTCACTGGAGAAATATCCTCTCAGATTTGTGATGGCTTCTGTGTACCATTGTCAAAGTACCATAATTTGCTTTCATCTAATCTTATGTAAAAGGTGTAAGGTGCATGATGTTAATCTCAATATGCTAAAATGATGGCAAGTATGTATTTTTTTATGTTCTTTAAGATAAAGAAGGAACAGTTCTTCTATAGCATGAGTTGCAGACACAAGGAACTTTATACACCCTTGGAAATGATGGGAGGGGGGGTTTCCTTAGAAGATAGGTAATGGTTTGCCAGTTTAATATGTGCTAAATAAATATTTAGCACATATTTTGATATATTTGCAGATATAGCAGATGCAATAGTTTTATTGTGATCTTATATGTATGTTGAGGAGGTATATTGTATTTAACCTAGTCATTAGCTAAAAGAATGTGAAGTTTAGATAATTGTGTGCCAGAGCTGTGTCATTGGAATAAATATCCTGGCCTTATGTGTCAGGAACTTTTCCTCCCTGAGATTTTTAAGTTATTTAAATTCAGATTTGCTGTTTATTTTACATGGAAAGGAAAACTACTACACAGACAACTAAATGAGATTGCACTGGCTCTTCCCTCATTTCAGTTTTTATATGAAAGATTTAGAAAACAAATTCTTTAGCACAGTTACACTCAAACTGTTAGTTGGTCTGCCATGTGTTGATGAGTTTACCATTTGGCCTAGATGCAAGTAGATGTAATTTGAGTGCATATAAACAGCTGGCATCCTAAATTATATTTCATTATAGAAAAAAAAAAGAATCAATTGTTTACCCTTCCTAGACATTTGGTCATCTACAAAATGAGGGTACTGCTTCATTATGCTTGGAATTGAAATTGGGGAAAAAAAAAAAGCTTGGAATTGCTGGCTTCTTCCCTTGTTTTATGCATAGACACACCAATTTACTTTCTCTTGTGGGATGGTGATAAATTCTTCTTTATATATACATGGCTTGTAAAGAAGTCAGTGGACATCCAATGGGCAAGGTACATCATGCCATGTAATGAGTCATGTGTTTGTACTGGTATAAATTGGAGGAATATGATGCTCCCAAGTCCAGGATGCAACTGTGTCCAGGTGAAGTGGCTTCAAGAAGGGAACTGAAGGAGTTTGAAAGGGACATTATGATAGAATTGCCATGTTGCAGGCCTATTTGTTCAGCAAATTGTTACCAAACTGGGTCATTGGATAGACAAATTGGGTCTATCACTAATTGTTGACTAGGTCAACAATCAATGATACCATACTGAGATGGAAGCGGAGGGGGGGGTCAACTTTTGCTCTTCCTCTCTTTTTTTTTCCTTCTCCTTTTTCTCTTCTCTTTTGTCCTGATACTGGTGTCTGTTGACTGCTTTCAAGTAGTGTAGCATTAGCAAAACTACACTTTTCCCCTCTTAATCTCCAAGCTGTGTTTTGAGTATGATTCATATATGAGAGATGGATAGACATGTTCTCTGTTTGGTGCTGTGTCATATCCAGATGTATTGCATATGTTTTTTTTTTTTTTTTTTTAAGCAAATCCAGTCATCACCAGAAGTCATTTACTATGGATAAAGAAAATAGTAGTTGTTCACTACTCTAGTTATGCATTTACCCAGCGGATACTTTTTTTCACATCAACTCACATTAATTGCTCCTCTTTGGCATTATCATTACACTAGTTATAGATCTGGAATCATCTGGTACACCTTCACTAAAATCTCCTAGTTTCTCTTTTTCTCATAACCATGATTCCAAAATTCATTACCACCCCATGCATTTTGTAACTTTCAAAAACCTAGGAAGAACTTATGAAGAACTTTATGGGTCATATCAAAAACCAGTTACTATTCTCTATTTTCCATAAGATCTTTGTCACTGATATTCAGATGATTATTGAGAACATTTACAAGAGGCTGTGCTCCTGAAGCTAGGTTATTTTTGCCAGAAAGAACTCCTAATATCTGAATGGATGAATGCAAACATGTCTACTGCTACTCTGGTTATTGCAGACTATCCATTTGAATCAGATCGTGATATTCGGGAAATGGAAAATGCATTTCTGTACAAATGTAAACTTGAATATAAGCTGATATTCTTGGGATTCTGGTATAGCCTTACAACAATCTTTCATAACTGGTAATTAGTTTACGGAATTAACAACGCATATAAAGTATATTAATTAAAGGTAACTTTAATGAATCTCTTCTATATTTCGGCAACATCACATTGCCATCTTCAGGAACATAAAGATATGGTATGTGCACTCAGGAACTAACACAAAGCAAATGAGGAAGAAAGCAAGAAACTAATATTGTTCCTAAAGTCCTAATGGTGTTCTCTTGCAGGCTAATTTGGTAGTCTTGGCAGTTGGGCTGAAGTTCTCATTTGGGGCAGTTTCATGCACCCAAATTTGTTGAGATTAGGAACGTTTTTTAGAGCTGCTGAAGATTCTTTGAATAATCTTTCGTATTTAAACTTGCTGCGATGAATTATTTCACCAGTACAGCCGCTCTGGGCTGGCAGACCATGCCTTAGATACCCACCATAAAATTCGTTGGAAGAAAACAAAAATAATTCATCGCAGCAAGTTTAAATACGAAAGATTATTCAAAGAATCTTCAGCAGCTCTAAAAAACGTTCCTAACCTCAACAAATTTGGGTGCATGAAACTGCCCCAAATTTGGGAGACTTTCATTATGAGAACTTTAGCCCAACTGCCAAGACTACCAAATTAGCCCGCAAGAGAGCACCATTAGGACTTTAGGAACAATATTAGTTTCTTGCTTTCTTCCTCATTTGCTTTGTGTTAGTTCCTGAGTGCACATACCATATCTTTATGTTCCTGAAGATGGCAATGTGACATTGCCGAAATATAGAAGTGATTCATTAAAGTTACCTTTAATTAATATACTTTATATGCGTTGTTAATTCTGTAAACTAATTACCAGTTATGTCTAACCAACGTATAAGTCTTGCTACTAGAAACAATCTTTCAATTTAAACCTCCTGAAACTGCAGAAATCTGAGAGGCTGTTTATCATTAGATTACCAGGCAATCTTGATTTACAAGATTGTCAGTGACTGTACATGATGTCAACTAAGATTTTATGATATTCCATCTTCTTTCTCTCTCTGTTACTATGTGCCTATGGAAATATCATGATCAAAGCAAAATATTAGTTACAGTGTTAATGGTGTTTTTGGCCATTAAACCACAACACAAAAGGATCTTATCTAAGTGAGTCTTACTCTATGTTTCATGGGCAGTGGTGGCTGATGAATCTTAACATTTTTATTGGTCATAATCTCAGAAATGGTAACTTTTGCAGTTTGTACCTAATTACATTCATGCCAATTCCATCATCAATTTTTTTTTTGTTTTAATGAAAATCTCACACATTGAAGACTATAAACTTGGCGCTATCATGGGTACTAAGCCTGGACTGTTCTAGATATCGAACATGGCTTCTTTTTTTTTCTTTTCTATGCCATTTCAGGCTTCTAATTAGCAAGGTGGTGGTCTCATACAAGGTGATGAAAATTATCTACCACTAAGACATTCATTCAAACATCTCTGCCACAGTGATATTCAAACCCCATTGCCTGTAGTTTGGAAAGTGGTGGAGTCCCTCTCCAGCCAACCAGGCTCGCTGGCTTGCCTGTTTTTAGCTAACCATTTTTACTCTTTGAGGTAATAGTCACCAGTTCTGATATGCAGTGATCTGAACTATACTTGATAGTGAGTAAACAAGGGGATAGCTGCAGCAGTAACTTGCTTTAAATTCCTATTATTATTTCATGGGCATTTCCATAGAGTCAAGAGTCATCTTGGGATGCCACATTAATGTTATCCACACAATGCCTACTGCCATATCCTTTCCTTAAACATTCACTGTCAGAGCATTCACAACAAAAACCATCTCTGGTGGCTCATTCACTATTCTTTGTGCAAAGTGTTATTTCTTACACTAAGTTCTATTTTATTATTCCCACCCCTGTTTCTATGCTATATGTTTCTATACTAACTTTTATGCACTGTTTCCAACTTCATGCACACCTTTAGGCAAATATGCATTTACATACAACTTACTATTGCCAGTTATGCAACTCTGCTAACTTTCAAATGTAGCTTAATTTCAACGCAATTTTAATTAAAACATAAACTGATACACAGTTTGTTTTATTGCATGACAATGAAAAGCTGCCATGATGATAGCAAACAACATACATTAAACTTCAAATGGATGGCAGTTGCTGTTCTCATTTGTGTAGCAAGCTGTATGAATATTCATATGATACTCAATGCATACAGTGTAATAATCAGAAGTTCAAAAGGAAAAGCAGTGGAAAATACCTATTTTGTGCAGGCAAGAAATGTAGCCTGTATCTCACTAGTTTTTGTTGGCAACATAATAGTTTCTGCCAATTTATTAGGAATAGAGAGGGTGTTAACTGCAAATAATAAAATATGAACGGCAAGGGTTTTCTGTATGTTATTTTAAGAAGCCACAAGGAATGTAGTACTACTAGTAATTTATATTTATTGAAATGTAGTTTAGTTCAGTATGAATTTGAAAATGTGCATAAATCTTTTTTTATTTTATTTTATTTTTATTATTTATTTATTTATTTTTATGACTTCTAATGTAGTGATCATCAAATATTTTTAACCTGATGTTGTAATTTAAAGAAAATTGAATAAATGTGATGCATTAAGCCAATGTATGTTATTATAGTTTATCACTCCTCCATGGGATCACAAGACTCAAGTTTATATTAATTGCCACTATATTCACTAATAACTGTGCTTTAAATTCATTGTCAGTCTGCATATATTATAATCTAGTACACTACACTACACTTCTATATACTATAATATGGTACACTATGCTCTCTTTCTCCTCTCATCTCTCTCTCTCTTGTATGCAACTTGCATCATTATCCACTTGTTCCTCCCCCCTGCTCTCCACACTTGTCCTTTCACTCTATCAGTACTTTCCTCCATATTAATCTGGTAAGATTCCTTTACTAACTTATGTTTCTGCCATATCTCTTTCCAAATGCTTTCATAGTGCATTTAAAAGAATGATATGGTCAGAAAGACCTGGTTCAGATCCCATCTCATATAGAGGTGGTAGGTGTAGTTTCTCGCCTCATAAAAAGTACAAACTAACCAATGAATATACACAGTTATAATACTTAATATATTTCTTAGTGTTTTTGTTCCTCATCACCTTTCAAACCATTTAATATCTGCACACAGTAATCCAGGCATGATCTGATTGTATGGTAAAATGTTGCCGGATTTATACTTGTTATTGGCAAGTATGAAACTTTTTAATCCATTCTCATACCATACCCTTGTTATAATTGCATTGTATTGTATACCCTAAACTTCAGTTCCCTTTCAAACATCACCTCCTATATTCCCATACTGTCCCCTTCAATAGGATTCCTTCTTTACCTTTTTGAACACAGTAACATATATAGTTTTTTTTTTTTTTTTTTTTAAATCAAAAAATTATTTAAAAAAAAAATAATAATAAATTCATCCATATGATGGTAACATCAGAAGAAGCTGGAGTGTGGAGAGTATGATGGTGAATGAACATGAAGTATATGAGAAATTAAGTAAGCTTGATATGAATAAAGCAATAGAATTTGACAGTATATTGCCACATGTCTTGAAGGAATCTTCTTCTTTCACTATGCGTTATTCCTGCTTCCTATGCAGGGTCTGCATGTTACTTAGATGCGACTTCTTGTTAGTACCACTCCCAACCGACCTGTTGCCTAGCCTGCCACTGGGGGGGGGGGATATATTTTTGGCTGTAGTAGCGTATGTTCACGTGGCCGGTTTGCCTGCTTGCAGGATGAAAAACGCCAGATAAACTGGCAGGAAAAACCCTACTGCCCGTTCCTCAAATTCCTCACATCTTCGATGGGAATCGAACCTGGGACACTCCTTCCCCAGTCATATGGTTGCAAGGCGCAAAGCCACTAGGCTAACCGCGCTTACTCTTGAAGGAATACTTTGTAGAATTGATGGCACCTTTGGCACAACTATTTAACATGAGTCTTGCAACAGGACAAGTCCCAAAGGAATAGAAGGCAGGAAAAATTGTTCCACTTCACAAAGGGAGTGGGAATAAGACTAAGGCTACAAATTATAGGCTAATCTGTGTGTCTGGGATTGTTGTTAGGGTATTAGAGAAGTTGATGAGACTAGGATTCAGAAGCGGGTTGATAATAGCAGTATTCTTTATTATGGTCAGCATGGGTTTGTAAGGGAGAGGTCATGTAATCTTCTTACGTATTACAACAAGGTGACAAACTCACTCACTAAAGGAGATACATTTGTGGCAGTGTATCAGAGGCCTTTGATAGATTGCAAACTAGTAGCCAAGCTGTGAAATAGATGGGATTAGATAACAGACTAGTAAGATGGATAGCTGATTGGCTTCAGACAGATGTCAGCAGGTTGTATATGGAGGAATGGTATCCCAAAAGAGGACAGTTACCAGTGGAGTGCCACAAGGATTTGTTTGGGGATCATTATTGTTTAACTTGTATGTTAATAATGTTGGGACCAACTTAACTGGATATGTGCAGCTGTTCACCAGTGATGCAAAGTTAGGAAGGGCTATGAGAAGTAAAGCAGATGTTGTAGCCTTTCAGGAGGTGAGTGGACAAATAAGTGGAGCTGTCAGTTTAATGTTGCAAAGTGCATGGTCTTGAAATTTGGTAGGCAGGGTTGTGATGCAGAGTGTACAATTAATGGAGAAATTTTGAAGGAGATGAGAGATTTGGGAGTGATGGTGGACAGAGACTTCAAGTTTAAGGGTCACATTGCTAAAATTGTAAGAACATTCCAACAGGTTATGGCAATAATGAGGAGGACATTGACATGCAGAAGCAAAGAGGTTATGGTTCTCTTGTTTTGATCAGGCCATATGGCTAATGTACACAGATTTGGTTGTCTAGTTAGGAGGGTCCAGAGAAGTTAATGTCAGGTCTATGCAGTTCACAGACAATTCATTGCATGAAATAGTCATTGCAGGGAAAAAATTCACTGAAAATGTTATTCGCTAGAAAATTGAAATAATGTTGCATTGATATGATATCGATATATGTAAAGTAAATGCAGTGCAAGATAAATTTCACAAAATATAGTTTTTTATGTATTTATGTATTATTTATTTAGAATTTAATTAGATTTTCATAATATTTCTATTCTTATACAGTAAAAGTAATATTTTATTGATCAGTGAGTTTCCGAATTTCTGTTTCATCTTAAAAAGTTATAAATATTCAGGCATCTTATTTAAGAATATTTATTCTGCGAATCATTCGCTATTTTTCTGCACACTTAGACATCCATCCAGTTGTGATATTTATATATCAGTGGTGTTCCGTGCCTATTTCAGTTGGATGTGTTGTCGTGGCTTATGCAACCCAATCTACAAAATTCATGTCAATTTGACTATATGATTATATTTTTATTGATGTATGAAAGTTTTAAGAGTGCATAGCACATCAGCACTGATCTTAATTGGTCCAATGCAATTAATTGTAGGAGAACTTCAAATACTTTAATTTATCATAATAAATTTAGTTTAATCCTTTATCCAAGTGTGTGCAAACAAAGTTTGTGCCTGAAAGTATCTTCAGGACTGGGGTTAAGTGTTACAACACCGGGCGACTCCATGCAAAGGTGAAGCAAGCTACAAACACTCCTAATGCAAAACACATCTCCTTGCGGATATGTATAATGTTATGCATTAAGGGAAGGGCCACTACCCAGACTAGCTTCGACCTTTATTGAGGTCTCTTCAGTGGGAGCCAGGCCCAAGTGGAGATACTGAGGCAGAAGCATTAGCAAGGTCATTTCCTCCTATAGGAGCTGCCAAACGGTATGCCACCTTTTTATTAATTTACTCTGGATTTAGAGAAAGATGTTGAAAGTTTAGTTTTCACTTGGTCAGACTATAATAAATTTAGTTTAATCCTTTATGCAAGTGTGTGTAAACAAAGTTTGCACCTGAAAGTATCTTCAAGACTGGGGTAAAGTGGTACAACATCGGGCGACTCCATGCAAAGGTGGAGCAAGCTACTGAAGCAAAAGTATTATCTGTATCCCTTGAAATGGATAGAATTGAGTATCGTGCAGTTATAAAATCATTTGAATGAATTTCTTTTAACGCCAAAAGAAATTCATTCAAAGTTCATAAAAGTTTATGGGCACTCTTCTCCTTCGTTTTCGACAATTAAGAAATGGGCTGCTGAGTTTAAACGTGGCCATACCAGCCTTGAAGATGATTCATGTGCAGGACATCCAAAAAGTATAATAACACCAGAAATCATTGATCAAGTCCACATATAGTATTGGATGATTGGAGAGTCAAAGTGCATGAAATTGTTGAGACTGTAGGCATTTTAAAAGAATGTGTAGGATATACAGGGTGTTCGGGATAAATTTGACATATTTATAATTAATTATATTTTTCCGTAAGTTACATGTATTAACACACACTTCTCTTCATTTAAAAGTTTGGACCCTTCTTCATTCATGTACAAGATGTCAGAAAGGATGGATAGCTGGAACCCACCTGAATCATGGAAGAGAATAACTTGTATCATGATGATTCGTGCCCGCCATCAAAATAAGGATATTACAACTGCTGCCCAATGCTCCCTGAATACAGTAAAAACAATCAGGCATGAACTAGAGACTTGCAATGGTGACTACGAGGATGTAGCAAGAAGAAAGATCCCTAGCAGACGATCTGATTGCGTTCGTACAGCAGAATTCCTCGCAAATCTGCAGGAACAGGTGTTGAAGAACCCTGGCATTGGAATTCGGGCTTTGTTCGTGGAGTTGCTAACTGTAGTCAAGCCCTGGATAACAAGGGTAGCCAATGGTAGGCCGTATGTATGGCAGCAGGATTCGGCCCCTTGCCACACCTCTGGGAAAAGTCAAAAATGGTTGTCTGAAAATTTCTACGACTTCACCAGTCCAAATGTTTGGCCTCCAAACTCCCCAGACCTTAACCCCATGGATTATTTTGTATGGGGCGCAGTTGAAAAAGACACCAATCGCACTTCCAGTAATACAAAGGCCCAGTTAATGGATAAAATTAAAACAGTTTTTGCGGCCCTTCCCAGGGAGACTGTAGCATCAGCTTGTTTGAGGTTCCGAAGCAGAATTGAAGCTGTGATCGATGCTAATGGTGGTTATTTTGAGTAAATCTTGTTGATAGTATTGTAATTAACTCTGCCTGTAATGTTTTTTTGTCAATTCATTAAATTTAATAGATACAAAGAAGATTTTCTTTTTCCTTACAAAACTGTCAAATTTATCCCGAACACCCTGTATTTTGCATGAAGAATTGCAAATGAAAAAGCTTTGCGCAAGATGGGTGCCACGCTTGCTCACAGAAGATCAAAAACACACACTCATGAAAATCTCTGAACAGTGCTTCGAGTGTTTTAACAAGAATAGAACTATTTTTGTGCATTGATTTATTTCTATGGATGAGACTTGGATTCACCACTACACAGCAGAATCCAAACAGCAGTCAAAACAGTGGACAGAAGCCGGTTGTTCAGTGCCAAAGAAGACAAAGTCGGTTCCATCAGGAAAGGTCATGGCATCAGTGTTTTGGGATGCTAAAGGCATTTTGTTTGTTAATTATCTTGAAAAGGGTATAATAGTAACTGGGGAATATTATTCCGATCTTTTAACCAGACTAGACGAAAAAATTTGTGAGAAAAGATCCGGTTTCCAGAAGGAAAAAATCATCTTTCATTAGTTCGATGCACCTGCCCACAAAGGTGTTTTGGCAATGGGAAAATTAAGGGATCTGCACTATGAATTGTTGGAACATCCACCTTATTCCCCAGATTTGGCTCCCTTTGACCTATCTCTTCCCAAAACTAAAACTCTTCCTTGCTGGGCAGCATTTTTCTTTGAGTCAAGAGGTGATTGCAGCTGTAGAAAGGTATTTTGCAGATCTTACTGAGAATCACTATGGGGAGGGGATAATGGCGCTGGAGCATCACTGGAATAAATGTATTAGTCATAAGGGAGATTATGTTGAAAAATAAAAATAATTTTGAAATTATAAATTTGTTTTTTCATTGTTAGGCCAAGAACTTTTCAGACCACTGTCATATATATAAAAACTTGCTGACCACGTCAATTCACACTTCACGCATATAAAACAGATGAAACTCGAAAACAAAAACAGCAACTCATCACAAATGACAACGTTCAATTGGAGATTTGTTGGCACAATAACCAATCGCAGCCTATAGGTGCTATTGTCTCATAACTCACCCTGCTTCAACTTCTGAGCGATTTAAAACTACTAGAATGCTAAGAATTTGACCTACTTGCACCATCTGTACATCTTAACATACATAACAAAGTGTATGTTGAATGCACCCCCCAGCTATTAACGTGAATGTGATGCATTACGCATCTAAAAGTGTCCTCTTCATGAAGCATTAGTATATAGTGGTTACTTTTAGGAATCACGTGAAGTCTTTGATGGGAATAAATGCAAAAATTTAATATCAGTGATGTTGCTATTCAGTGGATGAGCACCGCACACCTGGCGCATCCTTAAAATTCACCCCTGATATATGTAGATATAGATGTGTGTGTGTGTGTGTGTGTGTGTGTGTGTGTGTGTGTGTGTGTGTGTGTGTGTGTGTGTGTGTGTATCTTAGGATATATCTCCTATATATCTTAGGAGATAGCTTGAAGCTATAACATGGAACAAGGAGTTGAGCAATAAGGAAATAAATGCTGCATGGGGACTGACAAAGAAATGCATAACAGCATCATGTGTGAATGTATTCTGCAGGCCAAAAGCTGAATAAGGTAGGTGTAAAATGGATGAATGTGGAGCTTAAGCATGAAATCTGGAAAAAGAAGGTATTTTGGAGGAAGTACAAGATGAAGATGAATAATGGTAATAATCAGTTACATGAAGAGTATAAAGAACAAGCCAGGAGAGTGACTCAGTTAGTAAAGAAAACAACAGCAGAGTATGAGCAGAAATTGTCAAATCAGGCAAAGAAAAACCTTAGAGAGTTTTTAGATATGTGGCAAGTAGGAGGAAGAATGAACATGGTAAGATGGTGTTAATGGATGAAAGTGATAGCATGGTAACTGCAGCAGAAGACATTTGTTGAGGTATTCAGCGATCAATTTATCATCATCATCATCATCATCAAATTCCTGCCATGTACCCTCAAGGGGTGTACAGGATATGACAGTACTACATGAAAAAATTACATCATTACTAACTTCCTATCTACAATTTTCCTCCAAATCAGTCTGTTACTTGTCAAGACTCCAACATTATCAGATCTTATATTTCTATCGTCTAAGGCACTTTGTACCGTATCAATCCACCTATATCTTGGTCTTCCTCTGGGTCGTTTTCCTGCCAACCTGGCAGAGAACACTTGTTTTGCTAATCTTTCCTCTCCCATTCTATTTAAGTGACCATACCATCTGAGATTAGCTCTGCTAACGCATTCCTGGATGCTGACAATGTCAAGTTCTTTCCTAATATCCTCATTTTTAATATGATATTGCCATTGATGCCATCTGTTCACGCCTCTAATCTTTCTCAGGACTCTCATATCTGCGGTCTCTAGTCTTTAGTCATGTGTTTTACTTCTGACCCAGCTCTCAGATCCATAAGTTAAAATTGGTTTCAACACAGTCTTGTATACAGCTAATTTAGTGTTCCGACTAATTTCTTTCTTATTCCATATGAATTTATTCAATTGACTTCCCACGATACCAGCTTTGCTGATTCTGTTGTCTATTTCTATATTTAGTTTACCATCTTCAGTAAAAATTGTGCCAAAGTAGCTGAAATGTTTTACTTGTTCCACAGGTTCTCCATTCACAACACAGTTGACATTTTCAATGATTCTGCCTATTTTCATTGTCTTTGTCTTTTTATTGCTGACCTTCATACCATATCTATTACAACAGCTATTCAATTTAGTCAGAGAATCTTGCAGACTTGTAGCGGATTTATTTAGAAGTATAACATCATCCGCATAAAGCAAAGAGCTGACATTAACATCTCCAATTTTGATATCAGGTTTAATACCACATTCCTTCATAATGTGATCCATATAGATAATGAATAACAGAGGGGATAATGTACATCCTTGTCTCACACCAGATTTAACATTAAACCATCTTCCTGTACTTCCTTCAATTCTACCTGCTGACTCACAACTCAAATAAAGACTAAGTATTGCATGATATAATGCCCCATTGACACCATATAACTGCAGCGTATTGAATAGCTTCTCTCTTGGCACCTTGTCATATGCCTTTTCCAAATCGACAAAACTTAAATACAGATCTTTGTTATATTCCCATGCTTTCTCGACTATTTGTCGTAAAGTGAAGATCTGATCCTGACAGCCTCTATTTGGCCTGAATCCAGCTTGTTCTCCACCAAGCTTTTCTTCCACAATTCTTCTCAACCGTTTCTCAAGTATACTTGCATAGATCTTGCCAGGAACACTCAGTAGGGAAATACCTCTGTAATTCTCACATTCAGTTTTATTTCCCTTTTTATATATGGGTACTATGAGAGCTCTACTCCAATCATCGGGAATTCGTCCCTCTGTCCAGGCTTTCTGAACTATGCAGTGCAGCCACTGTAAGACTCTTATACCACCATATTTCAGCATTTCTGGTCGAATATCATCTACTCCTGCTGCCTTTCCACATTTCAAGCCTTTGATGGCTTTTTCTACTTCAAGTATGGATATGTATTCCTGACTGCATGCCTGGTCAGTGTTTTTTATCACTGTGCTGTCATCACTGCTTGTTTCATTTAGCAGTTTTTCAAAGTAATTACTCCATACTTCAAGGATATCTTTTTCTCCTGTTTTCATTTCACCTTTATCATCTCTAATTCCTTTTACAGCACTCTTTCCTCCATTCCTAAGCTTCTTCAACAACCTCCAGAATATTTTGCCACCTTCTTGATATTTATTTTCTATATTCTTGCCAAAGTCCTCCCATGACTTTTGTTTAGCTAGTTTTACACACTGTTTAGCTTTCTTACATTTGTCTCTGTATTCTGTAAGAGTAAAAGCTGACTTATTTGCCAGGAACTTTTGATATGCTTTCTTCTTTTCCTTCACTGCCTCTTTAACTTCCTGTGTCCACCAGGGAGTTCTGATTTTTTTATCTTTGCACACAACCTCACCACATGCCTCTCTGGCAGAATCAATCAATGTTTTCTTCAGAGTTTGCCACTGAATCTCCAAGGTTTGATTCCTGTTCTCAAACTCTTTCATTTTCTTTTCAATAATAATTCTGTATTTTAGTCTACAGTTTACATCTGAGAGCTGCTCAACTTTTATTCGCTTTAAAACTTTCTTACATGTTATTCTTTTCAATATGAAATTCAATTTTATCCTGCTCAAGACTAAATAGTGATCACTTCCAATTTCAAATCCTCTGTACACTCTGGTGTCCCGCACCAGGGAGAAAACATCACTATCAACAATAACATAGTCAATGAGACTTTTCTTATTCCTAGCCTCTTCTCTCCATGTGAATTTGTGCACATTTTTATGTTGGAACATGGTATTAGTAATAACCAGTCCATGTCCTGAGCAGAAATCCAACAGATATTTGCCATTATTATTAGCTTTGCTCTTTTCTCCAAATTTTCCCAAAATATTTTTGTATGTCTCACAATCATTTCCTACTCTACTATTTAGATCCCCAACAAGGACCAACTTTTCCTTTTTCATTGTGTCAGTTGCTTTTTCTAAAGCATCAAAAAATTCCTCCACTTCTACCTTAGTAGAACCTTCTGTGGGACCATAGGCACAAATAAGTCTCATTGTCCAGTTCCCCATTCTCATATTTGCCCACATTACTCTACTTGAGACTGACTGCCATTCAAGAAGATTAGCCTCGTATTTTGTGTTGAATACTATGGTTCCTCCTTCTTTTCCTTGATTGTTATTGCCTGAATATAACATTTTGTATTTATTGCTCAGAAAGATCTCACCAGTTTTGGTCTTTTTTGTTTCAGTCACCCCTATTATGTCGATCTGGTACTTATCTAATTCCTCAGCTAGCTCCATTTCTTTGCCATTCAGGCTTCTTACGTTGATAGTACCGATCTTTAACTCTGGTGATGTTGAGTTGGGGTTTGTTTTCAGATTTGTTCCAGTAGCTGACTTTTCGCTGTTCGCCCTGGTTCCCTGGCGAAAACAACGGGGGCCTTGTTTAACCTGGCGACGCCCCAGCCGGCATGAAATTTTGTCATGTTGTACCATCATTTTTTATTTTGGTTTAACCAATAAGAATACAATTTGGTCGTCTAAATCCCAAATTGCCAGCCCATCCTCGTTCGTTCAGTATCAAAGTAGATACCCAACAGGGTGCACCACGAGAAGGTGAGGATTGGACATTAGGTTAGAAGCCCTGGTCGGTTCTCCGCATTCCTTTAAAGGCTATGTGGAGGTCTCCTCTCAGTTATACAGCTTTGACCCTTAAGCACCCCGCGATCAATTTATAAGGATGGAATCATGAGGAACTTAAGTGTAGAGGACATTATTATTATTATCCAGGCCTCCATGGAGTCAAAAGACTCATCATGGATGATTGTTTTTAGGAAACACAAAGTTTATCATACCGCTCCTTGAACTCATTGACCATTCTTGCTCTAACCACACACACACACACACTCTCAGGCAATGCATTCCATGGTTCAACCACCCTCCATGCAAAGAAGAAACCACTGCTCACCCTCTTGCTCACAGCTTCCTTTTGTAACTTCCAGGGATGGCCCCTTGTCATCGCTCCTTCCTGCCTTTCCACCAAGTGAAAGAACTCCCCAATGTCTACCCTGTAACTGCTTCTGAACAGTTTAAAAGTCTCAATCATATCACCTCTTCTTCTTCTATCCACCAAACTCTGCTGTCTACATTCCCTCAGTCGATCCTCATAACTGACATTGTACAGTCCTGAAACCATCTTTGTTATCCGCCTCTGTACCCTTTCCACAGTTAATTTATCCCCTTCAAATCCTGGGGACCAAGTCTGAGAACAATAGTCTAAGTGTGGTCTGATCAGGGTCTTATACAACGGAATGATTCTTTATCTCTGCAGGTCAGCATCCTTCTCAGTATTGCAGCAATCATCACCTTTGCAATATGTCCTCTAAATTTCAGGTTTCTATCAATCATCAACCCCAGATCTCTTGTCTCCCCTACTTCCTCCAGTATAACTCCTCCCATAGAGTATGCAGTGTCCCATCGATGTTTCCCAAACCTCAAGACCTTATATTTTGCATTAAACCAACACCCCCATTCATTTGCCCATTTATCTAGTTTATTCAAATTCTCTTGTAGGGTTGCTGCACTATTACTGATAACCCTTCCCAGTTTCACATCATCCGCAAACAACTGAATGTCCTCTTGCAATCCATTAGGGACATAGTAAATGATAGCTTAATTCTGATTGAGCAGGAGGTATTTCAGGAAATAAATCAACTTAATGTCAATAAAGCAATGGGATTTGATGACATATCACTATGCATCTTAAGGGAATGTTCCAGGAATTGGCAGTAGCATTGGCATGCCTTTTTAATAAAAGTCTTGCAACAGCACAGGTTCCAAGGGAGTGAAATTGAGTGGTTGGAGAAATGTATGGTGGATGATATGAAACAAGTGAAAGAAAGCGGAGAGCAATCAGAGTATGAAAAAGCAAAAGCATGAGAATAAGAAGTGGATTTTGTATGGTGATTCATTAATAAGAGGAGTGCTTGAAAAGAGTGTGACAAAATGATGTTTTCCTGATGCTAAGATTAAGGATACAAAGAGTGAAGGTAAAAGATGTTTATTTTATTTGGTACAAATGATTTAGCAAGTGACAAGTGTGGTATGCAAGAAGACATGAAAAAGAAGAGTGTGAAAATAAAAGTTGCGAGTCTGTTGCCATGGTATGATAGAGGAAAGCTGAGACAGAAAGCTATGTTCACGAATGAGTCAGTGTGCAGATTGTGCAGGAGGAATGGTGTAGAGTTTGTGAATGTCTGGAGTGAGTTTCATGGACGGATTTATATAGGCATTTCAGTGTATTTGGTGTCAGGAGTCTTGAGAGAGTTTGGAAGTGCAGAGTGAAGGAAAACTAGAATGCTTAGTGAGGATGCAGGTGAGCATGAATTCAGGAACCTAGAGGTTAACAAGTGGGAGATTGATCACATGATGCTAAGCGGGCTAAGCAACACAAGATATAAGAGAGGTTGCAGGATGAAGGAGGGGGAGGCATTGCATTTTATTTATACTAATGCCAGAAGTATTTGAAATAAGAGTGAGGAGTTTTTGGCATTGGTTAGCTTAACTTGGACAAATGCGAGGGATGTGGTGTCCTCAGAGAGGGCAGAAGGAACTGGATGCAGGGAAGGGGTTTTGCTAATGATAGCAGAGAAATAGAAGTCCAAAGAAGTACATCAAGGGAACAGGGATTCAGAGGGCAGTTTATCTGAAGCTATTTATAAACTACGGTGTGAGATAGAGGCCAACCGGATGAAATATGTAATTGATTGCTGCTATAATCCAGGGGATATAAGGGAGAATGTATATAACATGCATTGGCAAATTAGTATGATGAGTACATGTTAAGTAATTATTATGGGGGGGGGGATTTTTCAACTGTGGGTGCATAGTTTTGATGAAGGAATGGTGATAGGCAGAGAAGGAAATGGGATTTATACAGCTTCTAAGAGATAATTACCCGAAGCAGCATGTAATGGAGGGACATGAGGTTTGAGAGTCCTGTATCTGATCATAGCATCAGAGAACTTAACACTGACCAATCTAACTATGCTGCCTCTGCTCGGAGAAAGTGATCATGTAGGCTTGACCTGGGAGATTGCCATATATGCAGAGTTTTTTTTTTTTTGTTAAGAAGGGATATATATATGGAATTACAAAGCAGGGTGATTATGACAAGCTGAGTAGTCGGCTTTCGGCAGTGACATGACATAAGAATTTGGAGGGGGAGAGAGATGTTTGTGGTGCAAGGGGAGGGATCAAGGAATATTTTAAGACAGCAGTATCAGAATGTATACCCGGAGTCAGAAGGATAAATCAGGTAGGTGTTAGATGGATGAATAGTTTGCAACTCCTGCTTTCATTAAGCAGGAGTTGCAAACAAAGAAAAGGTTGTTGTCGTTGTGTTGTTGAGTCCATTGAAGAGCTTCTAGATATGACCGTGGAACTGTAGAACTGCTTTGGCAATCTGTTGAACTTTGATGGAGTAGAGCTTTTCTCAAGGGTTATTGTCAATTTTCTGTAGAGCAGCAGCAATGGCTGGACAGGAATAGATATGGATAGGTGTTCAACTCCAGGACAGTTCTTGCATGCTTCATAGCTCCTACTACTGCCTGGCTTAATTTTCATGCCTTTAAAATGTTCCGTCCTAGTCTGGTGTTTCACTGATTTCATTCTTCTTCTTGAGTGTTTGTTTTACCAATCTTATTTTGGCAACATAGTTAGCATCAGTTGGTGATAATGGGTGTAATTTTTGAGGTAAATGTCTTGCTTCTTTGGTTAGACTGTATGCTCTTTCAATGCCTTCAATATTTACATGGACTGGTATCCATTGCAGTATACAGTTCTTATTTTTCAAATTTAACATTGTTAGTTGTTCACGAATTTCCTGTGTGAGTTTTGTTTTTACATTTTTTAATGCTTCAAGTGCAGGTTTAGTGATGCTATAGATGGTTATTCCTTCTGTAATGTTTATTACTGGATTAGAGAGATAGAACTTGAGAGCTGTTTGTATGGTTGTTAATTCACAAGTGAAGTTTGTAGCTATTTTGCCAGCTGTGGTTTTAACAGTTTATCATCATTCCCATCACGTATACAAGATATTTATATTGTACAATTCAATGTACAGTATTATACAATACAATACAAATACAAGTTGTACAATTCAATGTACACTATTATACAATACAATTCAAGTTGCACAATTCAATGTACAGTATTATACAATATAGTTGGTCGATATCTTTCTATGACTCTTCATTAGAAAATTGGATGCCATTGCCACGTTAGTCACCTTGAAATTGGACCATAAGAAATTTGGTCAAGAGCTTCAAGGGTCTGGGGGGGTGCGAGGAGGTGTGGTCGGACTTCTCCTCCCCTCTACTTAAAAGCCTACTTAAAACTATCATCATCTCAACAATCTGAAGGAATTATAATTTACAGTGACTCAACATCAGCTATGGAGGCAATCAGAGATGGCAATACCAAGCTCACACAAGACATCCATAAACTCTTAAAAATCAACTAAAGTGTTTAGGAAAAAGTTGCATTTTACAATGGATTTCTGCTCATGTAGGCATTGATTACAATGAAGCAACTGATAAATTAGCAAAAGAGGCCAGAGAACTCAAATAAGAAACTCGCATGATAACTCTTGCTGATGCCAATGCATTAGTAAAAGCTAAACTAATTCCACTGAAATCAGTGATACAACATCAAATTCCCAAAATCAGTGCTGACAGAAAGACCTCCACCACGATAGCAAGACTACGAACAGGACATTATAGAGGAATGAAGATCAATACAGATGATACGAGAACATATAGAAACTGCAACAACTGCCCCAATACTGAACTGACACCCACTCATATCTTTACCTGTCCAGCAATTACAGCAGCCTTGCAAGAAATAGATCCTAATCCTGAACAACAGCTCTATACAAATTTCCTGGTAATCTTTTAATCCCAAAGCAGTACAAGGAGCACACGGAAACATTTAAGACTCTTCAAAGGACAAGACAACAACATACAATACAGTTCAAGTTTTGCAATTCAATGTATACAGTATTATACAATACAGTTCAAGTTTTGCAATTCAATGTACAATATTATACAATACGCTTCAAGTATTACTATCATTTTCTGTTGGTAATTACACTTATTTTTGGCTATTATTTTGTCACAGTTAATAAATGTTTCCTCACACACACACACACACACACACACACACACACACACACACACACACACACACACACACACACACACAAATAGAGTAAAATACATTTCGGATAGTTTTCGTAGTTTATAATAAGTTACTGGTTTTAGGGATAAAGTAAGTTATTATTATTTATTATTATTATGGGTATCTCCACGGAGTCAGTAGACTCATTGCGGGAGACCCAAACTATCAAAACAATATCTGTCATATCTGTTCTTGAATTCATTTACAGATGAAGAACTCACAGCTGAGACAGGCAGTGCATTCCACTCATTGACCATCCTCCAGTGAAAAACCTCTTTCTCACACACCCTTGTTAACCACACTTTTCCTTAATTTTTCAGGGATGACCCCTTGTTCTTCCATCACTATCACACAGTTGAAACATTTCCCCTGCATCAATCTTATAAAAACCTTTTAGTAATTTAAATGTTTCTATCATATCCTCTCTTCTCCACCTATCAACCAACCTCTGCAATCCACAAGCTCTCAATCTGTCAATGTCAGGAGCATTTTTTACATCACTCACCAACTTAGTCACTCTCCTCTGAACCCTTTCCACAACCTCCTCATCTCCTCATTCACAAGGAATCCAGGTGACCAGACCTGAGCACAGTAATCCAAAATGTGGAAGTATCAACGCTTTATAAAGGGGAATAATAATAATAATTATTATTATTACGGGTATCTCCATGGAGTCAGTAGACTCATCACGGGAGACCCAAACTAGCAAAACAATATCTTTCATATCTCTTCCTGAATTCATTTATAGACGAAGAACTCACTAAGTCAGGCAATGAATTCCGCTCATTCACCACCTTCCAGGCAAAAAAACCTTGTTCTCATACCCCTGTTAACCACACTTCTTTAATTTCCAGGGATGACCTCTTGTTCTTCCATCACTATCACACAGCTGAAACATTTCCCCTGCATCAATCCTATAAAAACCTTTTAGTAATTTAAATGTTTCTATCATATCCTCTCTTCTCCACCTATCAACCAACCTCTGCAATCCACAAGCTCTCAATCTGTCAATGTCAGGAGCATTTTTTACATCACTCACCAACTTAGTCACTCTCCTCTGAACCCTTTCCACAACCTCCTCATCTCCTCATTCACAAGGAATCCAGGTGACCAGACCTGAGCACAGTAATCCAAAATGTGGAAGTATCAACGCTTTATAAAGGGGAATAATAATAATTATTATTATTATTACGGGTATCTCCATGGAGTCAGTAGACTCATCACGGGAGACCCAAACTAGCAAAACAATATCTTTCATATCTCTTCCTGAATTCATTTATAGACGAAGAACTCACTAAGTCAGGCAATGAATTCCGTTCATTCACCACCTTCCAGGCAAAAAAACCTTGTTCTCATACCCCTGTTAACCACACTTCTTTAATTTCCAGGGATGACCTCTTGTTCTTCCATCACTATCACACAGCTGAAACATTTCCCCTGCATGAATCCTATAAAAACCTTTCAGTAATTTAAATGTTTCTATCATATCCCCTCTTCTCTGCCTATCAACCAATCTCTGCAATCCACAAGCTCTCAATCTATCAATGTAGGGAGCATTTTTTACATCACTCACCAACTTGGTCACTCTTCTCTGAACCCTCTCCACAGCCTCCTCATCTCCAAGGAATCCAGGTGACCAGACCTGAGCACAGTAATCCGAATGTGGAAGTATCAATGCTTTATAAAGGAGAATAATAACCTCTTTATCTCTGGATGTCAGTGTGTTCCTCAACAACCAAGTAATCCTATGTGCAATCTTGGACACTTTAGCAATGTGTTCTCTGAACTTCATCTCCCTATCTACCACAGCTGGTAATCTTTTAATCCCAAAATGCATAACTTTACACTTTTCCACATTGAACTGACATCCATTTACTTTTTCCCATTCTACCAGCTTATTTAAATCATCCTGCAAACTTTCAACATCAGCTTGATTTTTTATTGTGCTATCCAACTTTGCATCATCAGCAAACACCTGAATATCTCCCTTTAAGCCATTTCCTATATCATTTATATACAAATTAAACAACAATGGCCCAAGCAAAGAGCCCTGAGGCACATCACTGGTCACTTGCCTCATTCTGGACTCGGCTTCTCCATACACTACCTTCTGGTATCTCTCCCTGAGTTATTCTCCTATATAATAACCTCTTTATCTCTGGATGTTAGTGTGTTCCTCAGTAATCAAGTAATCCTATGTGCAATCTTGGACACCTTAGCAATGTATCCCCTGAACTTCATCTCCCTTTCCACCAACATCCCTAAGTCCCTAGCCTCATCAATCTCTTGGAGTTTGTGTATTTATGTGTAACCAAGGGCCGTAGCCATACTGGTTACTAGAGAATTAAATTAGTTCGAAACAGTCACTCCGAGTAACAGTATCTATGAGGGCTCACCTTACACGGTTTGATTTGATGTACATGTTAATATATTAGTCTCCTAAGTGAATGAACTAGTCAGTATATTGGTACCTTAATTGGATATGATATGTGAGTTATAATGATCCCTTATACTATACGTAAAGTAATTGTCAACATTGTTTATTCCCATGAGGTAGTCTCTCAGTCTTTTTCTAAATGCATAAGCTGAGGTTATAGATTTGATTTCATTTGGGAGTTTATTGTAGCTGCTTGTCGCTAGGTATTTGAAGGATTTATGAAAAATTTCTTTGTTTGCCTTGGGTACTACCAGCATGTTCCGGCTGCATCGTAATATATAGTCTACATTATATACCAAGAAACTTTCAGCATTCCTTTTTATGTATAATAGACAACCATAGAGATATAGTTTCTGTAGTGGTAGAATATTATGCATGAGAAACAAATCGTTGGTTGAATGTTGTGAAGTCAGTAGTGGTTATGACTCTAATTATTCTGTTTTGTATTCTTATTAATGGAAGCAGATTGTTGTAATAATCTCCACCCCAACAGGTGATTCATATTGCAGTGAGGAATTTACCCAGGAATAGTACAAGCATCTTAAGAATACTGCATTTACAATTTTTTTAACATAATATATTCTATTAATTACAAACCTAAACGTATTTGTTAAGAAAGTGTTGTGGGAGTTCTACTTCATATTGCTATCGATATGGAGGCCCAAATACTTGACTGATTTTGTTTGTTTGATTAAGCTACAGTTACAATTTAGGATGTCACTATATTTCCTTTCATGCCATTTTATGGTTATATCGTGGTCTAGCTTATCTGTTAACATGAAGTACATATATCCATTTTATTGGTATTAATGTTAAGTCCATTACTGCTAAACCATTTACTTAGTTTTAACATATCACTATTAATCTAATTTTTTAGATGTTCAAGGGTTGTTTTGATGTATGTTAATGTTGTGTCGTCAGCGAAGGATATCATTTTGCCAAAAAGTTTGTATTTACATAAATCATTAACATATATTAAAAATAGGATGGGTCCTTGTACAGATCCTTGCGGGACTCTATTTTATTATTTTTATTGAGCTATTGAATGTGCCATAGCTGGTATATTGTTTTCTATTATTCAGATAGGATCTGAACCAGTCATTAATAATTCCTCTGATGCCGTATTTGGACATTTTCGGTAGCAATAGGTCATGATGAACACAGTTGAATGCCTTAGATATATCAAGAAAAATGGCTGCTGTGTGCATTCCTTTATTTATTTCACTACAGACCATTTTATGAAACTCCAATAGCGCTTTTTCAGTATTGTATCTGGATCTAAACTTTTATGCAATTAATCATTACTCATAATGATTAATTGCATAAAAGGATATGGTATTTAAATAGCTATTTAAGAGTTTTTTAATTAGAATTTCAATAACCTTTGAGATTGTGGATAGTATAGATATTGGTCTGTAATTTTTTATTTAATTTCTGTTACCTACTTTATATAGAGGTACAGCTGAAGCAGTCTTTAAGTGTTCTATAAACTTACCATGTTCAAAGAATTTATTAATGATATTTGTAAAGAACTGTAATTTGTGTTTAATGATAATGTTTAGTTTTTTGACATTTATATTGTCACTTCCCATTTTTTCCCTTTTTTTAATCCGATTACTACACTCTTTACCTCATCTTTGTTTACTGCATGTAGATACATGGCATTCTTGATCCATGGAAGGTGACTCACGTACTTTGTCCTTTCTGCAGGGTCGAAATCACAACTACCATAGTTTGTAAAGTGATTGTTCATTTTGTTAAGTACATTGGTGATGTCATTGCCCTTTGGGAATTCACATGTTTTGTGCTTTGTGTTACCTATTATCATATTAACCAACCTCCATTCTTTACGTTTATCATTATTACAAGAAAGAAATTTCGATAGAAGAAAATGTTCTTTTGCCTGCTTTATTTTTTCTTTTAAGTGTTTAGCAAAACTTTTGTAGTCACGTTCAAACATTAAATTGCAGGGATTTTTGCTCTACTTATGATAGAGCTTCTCTTTTGTCCTTATCATATTTTTTAGTTCATCTGTTATCCAGTGTGGATGAACATCCTTTTTTGGTATTGGTAACTCTTTTTGTGATATTGCGATTTGCTGTCTGCATATTTAATCATTTTGATAAATTCCTCATATTGCTGATTTAATGTCTAATATGTCGGTTTGTGGCAGTTGATGATGTTTTATGTAGTTCTCAAATTTATTGAATTGGTGCCTATTTCAAATTTTTTGTGACTATTGCACAGCTTTTGTCAACGCTTTTGATTTGCATTTCCTTGCCCCCAGATAGAGTTAGAAAACCCCTGAACATCCTTGGTTGAGTGCTTCATCAGAACAGGTTGTGGAGGGATTATAAAGATAAAGGTGATCAGCATGTCCATGAGCAGTACTGTGCACAGGCAAGAAGGGTGACATGTATTGTAAGGAAGGCTAAAGCTAATTATTAGAGAAAGCTAGCTGATGAGGCCAAAAAGAAATCCTAAAAAGTTCTATCGCTATGTGGCCAATAAAAGGAGGATGACTATGGAAACTTGACTCTAAAAAATTGCTGGTGGTAGGGAGATAACAGGACCAAACCAAATAGTTGAATTACTGAATGAACATTTTGCAGGGGTGTACTATCTAGATGATGTTGTAATGCCAGATGTGACATTGACTGAGGGTGAAGAAATGGAGGTGCTTAAAATGTTGCCTAACCTCAATGTGAACAAAGCTATGGGATTATATGGCATATTGGCCCATGTATTACAAGAATGTGCAAAGGAATTATAAGCTCCTCTGACCAAGCTGTTTAATTTAATCTCAGTACTAGAAAGGTGCCAATAGGGGGGTAAAGAGGGCAAAATAGTCCCACTGCATAAATGATGCTCCAAAATAGAAGTAGCAAATTATAGGCCAATCATCATCTCAGGAGTGACGTTTAAGGTGTTAGAGAAATAGGTGAAAGGCAGAATTCAGGACTAGGTGGATAAGAATATGATACACTATAAGCGACAACATGGTTTTGTGAAGGGTAGACCTTGCTTTAGTTCTTTGCTTACTTTTTTATAGTAAAGTGACATTGAAGTTAGATTCGGCAAATGACTACTCAGTGGTATTGCTAGACTTTGCAAAGGCATTTGACAAGATTCTACATACAACTCAATTACATAAATTGGATATGAATCAGGTGAATTGGATTAAAAGATGGTTGATGGACAGATACCAAAAAGTAGTTTTGGAGGAGTTGAGTCTATGAGAAGGGAAGTGACCAGTGGTGTATCACAGGGCTCAGTACTTAGTCCTCTTTTGTTTAATCTGTATATCAGTGATACAGGAAATGATTTGATAGGAAATGTTCATTTGTTTGCTAATGATGATGATGCTAAACTTGGAAGAACAACAGTTAATTAGGGTGATGTAGAGATCCTGCAGGAAGACTTAAATGGACTAGCAGTATGGCCAAAGGTAAATCTGGTGAATTGGATTAAAGGATGGTTGATAGACAGATACCAAAAAGTAGTTTTGGAGGAGTTGAGTCCAGGAGAAGGCAAGTGGCTGGTGGTGTACCACAGGGCACCTTACACTTGGCCAGTTTAATGTGGCCAAGCATAAGGCGATGCACTTTGGGTAGATCACAAGCTGTATATTATATTGATGGAACTGAATTGCAGAACACTGTGTATGCAGCTTTAATAAGGCCACAGTAGTTCAGATGTGGCCTTTAATAAGGATGACATAAAAAAGAAGGTGAACATCATGCCCATGAGCAATACAAAGCACAGACAATGAACAGTTGCTAGCATAGTAAGGGAGAGCTAAATCAGATTATGAGAGAAAATTAACTACGCTGGCCAAAGGAAATCCTGTTTTGCTTTTTTTTGCTGTATAGTGAGTAAAAGAAAAAATGGAAGGCTAACTTTAATCCGTTCTGATTGTAGGAAAGTGATAGAAGCAGAAGAAATAGTTGATAATCACGTTGCAAAGGTGTTTCATTCAGGCAGAGATATTGTAGTTAAGTTTCACCACCTCTGGTTCATCTAAATCTCACATCTTACAAGATCCCAAGGGAGTGAAAAGAGGGCAAAATATTTTCATTACATAAATCATCAGTTGTTTGCTGATGTTGCAAACCTGGGTAGAATTATAAGGAGCATGGCCATTATCAATTTCCTTAAAAAATAATAAAAAAAAGATTTAAATAGACTTTTAGATAAATGAGTGAGGTGTAATTTTTAATAAGTAATGGCTTTGCACTTTGAAGTGTAGAGATATAAAGCTGTGTACTGTGCTTCAGAAAGTGGATGAAATTTGAGATCTAGGGTGATGGTCAACAGTGAACTGAAGTTTAGAGGGCATGTTGCAAGTATTGCAATGACTGCATATTGCATTGTTATTATGATAAGGAGTACATGGACAGGGTAGAGGTTATATGCTGTATCAAGCATTGGTCAGACCATATGAACTGTTGTACTCATATTCATCCACCTAGTTTTCATTGTGACGTGGAAACATTGGAGAATGTCCAGAGATGAGTGACCAAACTAGTAAATCAGGAGTGGTGGCTGTGGAGAGAGAGAGAGGTTAAGGAAATGTAAATTGCCGAGCTTGGTGGATAGGCAAAAAAGAGTTGATAGATAGAGACATTTATGTTGGTGAGAGGATTTCAGTGCAGAAGAGATTATAAGAAGAATAGAGGTTGAGAGGAGATGAACAAGAGACATCTCTGGAAGTTGCAAAAAAGTAGAAAAGACAGGTGTGAGGAGTAGGTCCCCCCTCCCCGGAGATTTGTGGGTAAGTGAAACATATTGCTGAAATGCATTGTAAATGCTGGGAATGTTAAAGGTTATTAAGGTTTAATATAATACATATTCTTCTCCCCCTTCATTTCCTTTCTTTCATCTTCAGAATATAAAATCCTTCATCTTTTATTCTGCCTTATCCTATTTTGTGTTCATTCTTCTCTGTCCTCCACATCTAATATATGCATATGATCTTCCATCTGCCTGTCAATTACATACTCTGTTATTCTTAATACTTTTTGGCAACATAACAATTATCAGCTTCTAGATTTATGTCAGCTAGTTATTATTTCATCAACTGTCATTGAAGTTAGCCAGTCTCGTCTCATGTGAAGATGACAGGTTCCCCCCCCCAAAGATTTTTATCTCTCAAAAGAACATATAAACTGGATAGAAAGACATGCCATTTACAGACTTAGTACATTGGCTTATAGTTTTAGTTGCTTCATCCATAATTCAAAACAACCAGCCAATTCCAGTATCATTAGACTTATTTGAGGGTTTCCAAGGTACTTAATTTTTGTTCTTTTGAGGTCACTCCTGTTATCATCCCTCTTTCTGTATAGTACCACTCCCCCCCCCCCCCCTTGAGAGATGCTGATGACCCATACTGATATGTTTATAGACTCCCTTTCCTTGACTCCGAGTATGTGTTGTTGATTTCATTTCCATCAAAAAACAACATGCTTCAAAGTATAGTGAGAGTGCATCATATTCTTTTTTGAAACTGAAAAAAAAATATATAAAAAAAGTCCTTCCACAGAGACTTTTGACATATTCTGACTTGCTTTTGGAGAGGAAACAAATAGTAGAATTCAATCACTGTATAATTTCTCAAGTTCAGAAGTCACTTTTCCATGAAAACAAAATCATCCTTATTTTCAAGTCACCTAATGGAAATCTTTGGATCTTGTAAAGCATTTCTATGCTAAATAAAGCTTCATACAAGTTATAAATCTGTACTTCGTTTATATAGAAAATTGAATTGCTATGTGCCAGGATCATCAGGAAAAATTTCATGCAAATATGCAGTTTCTTTCCAATGTCATTATAGGTGATGATACAGGGAGCTTATTAGTAATAAGAATCAGAAACAAAGTAAGAGTTTTCTCAGTGGAAGCATCTATCATTTCCATCTCCTACGAAAGCCAGACAAGATAGTTATTGTCTGTCATTTTGACATGAAAATTTGCAATTCTGCAGCATGTTCAGACATGCAGTGAAAGTAACAGGTAGTGCATCTACAGATTGGTAGATGCACCTTTTGACGATGCTTCCACTTGTTTTGCTTTGTCAGTGCAGGAATTTCTGACTAAAAATAGCATGAAAGTTGTTTTGTCTTACTTTTCAGATCTAGCAATCCATAATATTCTTCTGTTTTGTAGTCATGCATTCGAAAAAAATGGCAATGTTGAATGATAGTAATATGTGGGGATTTAGTGCAATGTAGTGTGTGTTTCATGTATTCATTATCAAGAGTGAAGGGTCTGTGGTACAAAGGCAAGATGAGAAAGAATGATTGTTGAAAACATTTCATTAGCAAATGCAAGAAATGTGAGCTGTATCAGGAGCAGAAAAATGAAGTAACAGATATTAAGGATATAAGTCAGGATTGGGGAAGTGTTATGGAGAATGTAGCAGAAGCAGCAAATGATACACGGTATATGAATGAGAATTTGAAGGAAGTGGTTGGAAGTAATAATGGTGATAATGAGATACCAGTGCAAAATGAAATTGGACGTTTATGCAGACTCCTTCACAGGACAAAGTGTGAGAAACTTTGTTTCTCACAACTAGAGAAATGATTTCTGTATGGTATAGCAGGAAGGAGAATGAAAAAAAAGGAGTGAATGGAAAAAGTATTAAAGTGCGAGAAACTGGGAGAAAAGAGATAGTATTGTGTGGAGATTCGATGATTCGAAGTATACTTAATGAGAAACTGACAAAAATATGTTCCCAGGTGTGAAGATCATAGATGTTAGTGAAGTTGTAAGTTTGCAGAAGCTAGAAGTGAGTGAGTTACTCATTTTGGCAAGAACAAATGATTTGAAAGGTGAGAAATGTTCACTGAGAGAGGATATGAAAGAGTTGTTAAGAAGAAGCAAAAACAAAGAGTAAGAAAGTGAAGCTTGCAAATCTGCTGCCTCAGTATGATTGGACAGAATTGAGAAGTCAGTCTATGATTGCCAGTGAGTCATTGAGAAGATTGTGCAGTTTATAGAGTTGTGGAGTGAATTAGATGGATGTAAGAACCTGTACATGCCTGATGGACTGCACTTAAATGGTTTTGTAGTTAGGTGCTTAGAGAAAGTGTTGTTCAGTGACAGTTTGGGAGTACAGAAACAGAGAAATTAGAGATATTGGAGATATAATTGTGCAGAAATAGCCACTCTCAGGATAAACAAGTATGAGTGTAGGAATGATTGTGAAGAGCTGGGTGCAGTTCCCAGGTTTCGAATCTGAATGGGTAGGTAATGACATTATGTAAGGGTAACTGTGGGCCCAAGGGGATATTGAAATGCATGTATATGAATGCTCGAAGTATCAGAAATAAAGGAGAGGAGTTTTTGGCATTGGTCAGCTGGACTTGGCCAAAAATTATTGGCATCCACAAGGAGATGGGGTTTCTATAAATGAGTGTAGATAGATCTTCTGATGCTGTTACCAGATCCAATGCCCTCAAACTGCTGATCACCTCTACCACATGCATTGTTTCAGGAAATTATCCCTTAGTAACTGTATAAATTTCATTTCCATTTTGCCATGTGTCCTTTTCTCTTTCCAATCTATATCCCCTATAGTACTATATTTCCCATGATAATTGTTCAGTCTGTGCTCATTGTGTTAATTGCCAATGAATGATGCCAGAGAATGATGCAGTTACAGGGATAGAATGTAACAGATATTGTATTTTCAGAGAAGATAAAGGAAATAGGGCAGGAGGTGGGGTATTATTAATGATAGCTGAAGAACTTCAACCAACAAAAATAGAAGTTAAGGAGTGTGTAGATCTGAAGGAAATTATTTATTTGAGGCAGTCTGGTGTGATAAAGGCTAATAGGACAAAATATATTGTTGGTTATTGCTATAGACCTGGGAGTTCAGAAGAAGAAGATGTGGGCGACATTCATTGGCAGATTAACACAATGAGCACAGACTGAGCAATTATCATGGGAAATATAGTACTATAGGGGATATAGATTGGAAGGAGAAAAGGACACATGGCAAAATGGAAATGAAATTTATACAGTTACTAAGGGATAATTTCCTGAAACAATGCATGTGGTAGAGGTGACCAGCAGTTTGAGGGCATTGGATCTGGTAACAGCATCAGAAGATCTATCTACACTCATGTTTATAGAAACCCCATCTCCTGCTGTAATCATGTTTGTTTGGTTATTAAATTTGAATGGCTATTTGAAAAGGTATTATAACACAATGATCGTTACAAATAATGAAGACAGTAATATAACATTTTTATTTTTGAATAATATTTGGCTCTTTTTAGTACAAGATGTGACATAATTAAAAATTGGAAATATTTAAAAATGGAGTGGATGATGATATTGGAAAAACAAATACCGGTATCAAAATTTAGTTAAAGTATACAGTTTTAATAACATTCAGTCTAAAAATTCACTTTTTTATTGTTTAGTTCTTCGTGGGTCCTCCTCTTGTCTTTATTATAGCTTGGCATCAGCAGGGCATTGACAGAATCAATTTCCTGATCGATGCAACTCTCAATTCATGGTTTCACCCTTATAATGGCTTCTTGGAGCTCCTGAAGTGTTTTTGGCTTCTTGTGTACTTCAGTCTCCATTTAGTACAACTTCTCAATGGGGTTGTGATCTTTGCTGTTCCCTGGCCATGGTAGTTGTTGAATCGAGTGTTCATTCAGCCATTTATTAACCTGCAGCAAAAATTAAATTATTATAATTACGGCTATTATAGCCTGTTTTTGTTTAGGAGTGACCCTTATTTAAATACATTGGCTATCAATACTCAAAGGGGTATATATATTTAAGGCATTATTGGTGAGTATAGAAGGCAATTAAGGTAGAATAAAAGAGGTGGGAAAATTTGGTACATACCTTTATTGATTCTACGATGTCTTCCACGTCCATGATCACGCTGAAGGTTGTTACAAGCGGGGGGGGGGTGTTTAGACGCGGGGAAAAATAAGTTTTGGATAACCCGGGTTAATATTAATAATATATATATAAATGTATACATATATTATTTTGAATTAGGGGGCATTTTTGTGGGGGGGTTGAGGAAGGGTAAAGACTGTTGTGGCAATTGGGGCAGCGGTTAACAGGGTGTGGAACCGTTTCGGTCGTGTGACCATCCTCGGAACTTTGTCGGAAAATGGACTAAACAAAACAAAAATGGGCTAAGCCTAAACAAAAACAGGCTATAATAGCCGTAATTATAATAATAGTGTTTAAGAGGAGTATCATGGGATTTTTCCCAGAGACTATACTTAATAAAAATTAAATCTTTTTTAAGAACTAAACTCAATTCTTATGGTACATTATAGGGTTATAATAGCATTACCTACACTTTTTGCCCTATGACAAGAGGCAGAGTCAACATGAAAGATGTAGTTCATCGTTATGTTAAAGTGGTCTCTAATAGTAGGCAACAATTCTTCTTGTAAAATTTTCTAGTACACTTGTGCATTCACTGAACCTTTCGTGAAATGCAAGTGACACACCATGATAATGACATGCAGCGCCAGATGATCTGACTGGCTGATGTTTGACATTTTTCCCTGATCATCTTTGAACTGTCTGTCTGCTGTCAGAGCCCTGCAGGTTAAACTTTTTTCTTGTCAGAAAACATTACTCTTTTCCATCGATCAGGGTGCCCATTTGGCTTTCTCTTTGCACCAATTTAACTGAGCCAATCTCATATTTTTGGTTAACAAGGACTTATTTTTAGGTGCCTGGCTATCAATCCCTGTCAAATGAGTCTTCTCCTGACAGTTACAGAGCTTGCCACAACTTCCGTGTTGATGCAAGTCTTCCCAGTCCCATTTCAGTTATCTGGATGATGCATGGTGATTTTTGAGGCAAAGCTGCTATAGAAATCGACCTTGGCATGGCATACACAGTAGCTTTCTTTCTGTCCCTTCCCCCTCCTTCCTTTCTGCAGATCCAGTTTCTTTCACATTCGACAGCAGCCATATAGCTGAAAGGGTGACCTGCAGTCAATTTCACGAGAGGAATAGTTTTCTCTATTCAAAGCTTGAATCACATTTTTCTGCAAGGTATTAACTGCACGTAATTAGTGCTATAGTGTTCAGCACAAAAAATGCAAAAACTAGCTTTTGCTGTCTATTTATAGCATAAAAAATTCTGACGCAAAAGCAGAACTATTACATTATACAGAAACCCATGGGAATGATAGATGATACAATACAATGAAATATCTAATGATAAATCAATGAACATGACCATTTAACTAAAACTATATTTATTTAAGGTGATGCAGTTTCTATGAACATGAGTGTATAACTATCCCATCCTCATCGATATATTTTTTGCCAGCAAAGGTTGGTCGATTGGTACAGCCTCTGCTACTACTAATGGCTCACGCAAAATGTTAAGCAAATTTGAGTGCGGTTAGTAGTTGGAAGGGGATCAACTGTTCGATGTGTTGGCGCAGACCCTCTCTCGATGAGTCTTTGGACTCCCTGGAGTTGTCACATAATAATAAAACTACAATAGCAACCCTATCTCCAATTGGGGCAATTGACCATGCAGTCTTTTCCTGGATGGTTGCTCAACATGTGATTTCAGTCAAGAAAGGGTTTATGTAGAACTAAAAGCTGGTGATTATGACTTACTTAGGAGGTAACTTGGAGTAGTGCCATGGCATAAGAAACTACATGGAATGAATGTTATTAATGTATGGGAAGTGATCAAGGATTATTTGACTGAGGCAGTATCAGAGTGCATACCTAGGGTCAGGAAGATAAACTGAGTAGGGATTAAGTGGATAAGTAGCAATGTACAGCATGAGCTGCAAAAAAAAAAAGAAAGCATTGTGGGAGGAATATAAACAAAAAAGGTGACAAGTGTGCTAATGAGAAATATATTAAATAAATTGCAGAGTGAGCCAAGGACAATAGTTGTGAATTTAATGTTGCAAAATGTAAGTTAATGCACTTTGGGATGAAACAGTTACATGCTTCATATCGTATTGATGGTAATAGTGTATAGGAAATTATGAGGCTAGGGATCTGAGGATGATGGTGGATAGAGATTTGAAATTTAGAGGACATATTGCAGGATTTGGCAAAGTAGTTCAGAGAATTACTTGGCTGCTGAAGAATACATTGATAAGTAAAGATAGGGAGGTTATTATCCCTGTTTATGAGCTGTGATTCGGCCACATGTTGACTACTGTGTACAGATTTGTCACCAGCATTTCTTGGGAATTGGGAAGGTGGTGGAGAAGATTCAGAGATGTGTAACCAAGCTGGTGACAGGTCTATGGAATGTTCCTTATGAGGATGGATTGAAGGTGTGTGGGTTGCAGAGTTTAGCTGACAGACAGAGGAGAGGGGATATGATAGAAACTTATTAGTTACTAAAGGGATTCTATAAGGTCGATTACAAAAGAAATTTTTCAATATGTGGGGAGTGGGGGGGGGAAACAAGGGATTACACTTGGAAGTTGTCTAAGAGTGTGATTAGTAAGGATGTGCAGATTAGGTTCTTTGCTTGGTAAGTGATGAATGAATGGAATGGAGTATTATTATTATTGTTATTATGGCCAGAGATGGTTGTGCGTGCCCCAACTGAATAAGTTTAAGGAAATATGTGATAGGTATTCTGTTAATGTATAGTGTGTGTGTCTCCCGCAATGGGTCTTTTGCAGTGGTGTGTTGGTAAATTTTTAACAACCGGCTCGCTTTATGAAAAATTTTGATTCTTCACAAAGTTCTATTGTATCTTCAGATATCTTTGTTTCTGCTTCTTCAAATTTTGTCCTTTTAATGTTTAAGAAGTTTCGTTCTGTTTAATTTTTTCAACTAATGGCTATCTGCTTTTTCGACCGCAAAACTCTAACCTTGATTAAAGTTATTTTAATTATTAAAAAAAAAAAAGAAAAAACCGAAATAAAAACATATATTAAAGAAAATTTTCCTATATTACCTACAACTTACCTATTATCAAATGAAATCCTGAACAAACACAAATGTAACACTAATATTACCACTCGTAGTCGATCAAATGACCAGAGACTGTAGCCGTCGCGACGAATTTTTGTATTTATCGATAGTGCAACAATGTTGCATTTCCAAGAACTTAATGTTGCAAGTTCTTGGAAATTCACCGAAAAATAAGGCATTATTGTTTATTCAAATACCCAGTTTGGGAGTTTTGATAACATGCTTGTGTTTTAATGAATACAAACATTGTTTAGTAAATAAAATCATTTCCAAATTCCCGTTCGTAAATTGAGTTTGTGTTTTGTGAATTCTCCTTTATGCATTTATTTTTGATAATAATATATGTAAGTGTTTATTATACGATTTCAAAATATTTACGAGAAAAAGTATATACCACCATTCATCATCTATCCTTTCATAAAGAATTTTAATAACTGGCTCGCCCGACTTATAAACATTAACAACCAGCTCGCTAAATTTGAAAAATTTTAACAACCGGCTCGCACGAGCTGGTGCAAGCCGGTCCCAACACACCACTGGTCTTTTGTCTTCATGGAGTACCTGTATAAATAATTATTATTGCAAGCATTTTTTTTTTAAATATTGAACAAGACTTTAAGAACTTCAGTTCTGATTTAGATACACCAGTTGATTCATATAGCCCACTTGTTATTTGCCAATGTTGTGACTATAAGACTTTATCTGATCTAGTATTCACATCAGGTCTATAGTGATTTTTTGCAGTATAAAGTTTAATAGACATAATGATCAATCTCAAATATTTATTTTAGTATTCACTTAACTGGAGGTTGTGTTAATATTTTTAATTGCTGTGTTATCAAACCGTATTATGCAGAGTGGTTTTATTGTAAGAATAAAACTGTATTGTTTTATTTTTACTAGTTTTGTTTCTCCTCTCTTTACCTCTTCTTTCTAGTTACATATGTTTTTCATCATTGTAAATATTCATTCATCCATAATCATTACATTCTTTCTTTGTTTTAATCACATCTTTTATTTATATTTCTTATTTTAATGATTAATAAATGATAATTTTCATTATATAAAACTGCACACGCCTGTGATTGAATTAATGTATTAATTTTTACACTAAACAGTCACAAATGGCAACTGCAGTAACACTGTACTGTTGTTGCAGTAATTTTTTTTTCCTGAAAATCTCAGATTACCATTGAAGAGAAGATATTTAACAACATAAACAAGATTACATATTAAAAAAGAAATGCAGACAATGTTACACATGTTATGGTTTATTTATTTATTAAGTGGCACGAATGCCGGGAACCATCTGAAGGTGAAAGCATGGAACAATAGGTACACGTCGAGTTACCTTAGAAGTAAAAACGTACAATGTGGAAATTTTTTGATCTCACTTCATATTTGTAGAATATTCTGTTGTACACAGTGGATATTAGATAGGAGAAATTATAGTATGTATTCTTCACTTGTGATGCTCATATTAAATCTATCCCTGTGAGTAACGTGCAGATGAGAAATGGCATTTCTCCTGTAGCTAGGAGAAAACACTACAATCAGTAGTGATGCCTAGCTAGCAGGGAGTTTTTTAAATAGGCTGACAGGGAGTATTAACTCCCTGTTAGTATCTTATTAGAACAAAACAAACTGTGAATTTATTAATTAATCAAGTTTATTTTATTCTGATGAGGTGTTGTTGAGTTAAGATTATCAAAAAATACCATGAATAATAACCAATGCTAAATATAAATATAACTATTTAAGTTTTTCTAAATCTTAAATAGTTATATTTTAAATATCTTGTATTTAATATCATAGACATTAAACATATATTTAATGATAATACTGTTAAAAATGTAATTGCCTGATTGCATTATCTTAAACTCATTTTGAACAGGAGTAAGACTTGAAGAAAAAGAATCAGAAATGAAAAAAGAATATGCTAAACTTCATGAACGATACACAGAGGTAAAAAAAAAATCTTTTTGTTAATATTTCTTAAGAGTTGAAAAGAAGGGAAAACCTTTTTCTTTATTTATAAAATTTTTAAATCACATGAAAATTTTTAAAAACTTTTTTAGGTTTTATTTACTATTCTGCCAAAAGTTATGAGATATATCATCTAATTTGCAGGAAAATAGCGTGACCTTGCAGTATGCATATTTTGTGTCCTTGAAAGAATATTAGAGATTATTTCCCAGCAAGTCATTTCTTGTGTTAAATGACAGGTATACTGAATGATTGATAGCTTACAGATGGAAATGGTGAACAGGTGTCATTTGGAAAAATGTCTTTTTTTTTTTTTCTAGCTGTTGTGCAGTAACCAATCATTTTTAGGTCCACACTTTGCAGTGCACTGAAGAAATATAAGCCTATAGGTTACATCAAACCAAGACGCAACCAAATAGGCTGTATGTTGGATAGATTACATTCATGGTATGTCACAACTTCCACGGAATAGATGCATTGCTGAATTTTCACAAAAGAGTTGCATCCCAAGGTTGCTTAAGGGTCAAAGCCAGGTAACTGGGAGGAGATTTCCATATTGCCTTTAAGGAATGTGGAGGACCATTCTCAGGATTCTGACCCTAATGACTAATCCTTGCCTTCATGTCATGTGTCCCACTAGTAGGTATGCACTGTCTGGTTAAACAAGATCCTTGCTGTTTTCATCAGGGAACAAGGGTGAATAGTTGAAAAGTCAGCTACTGGAACAAACTCCAACTCAACATATAAAAGAAGAAGAATAAACCTGCCATCAGAAGAATTGAAGATAGTAACCATCAACATAGAAGAGTATCAATGAGAGAAAAATTGAACTTGCTGAAGAACTGGAAAAGTACCATGTACTGGGACAAAGAATACTATAACAGATGAGATCTTACTATATAATATGTATAGGATGTCATATTCAGGCAATAATGATCAGGGAAAGGAAGGAGTAGAGATAGCATTTGACAACAAACATGAAGATTAACCTCTTGATTGCAGTTGAGAGTTTATTTTTCACTTGGTTAGACTATAATAAGTTTAGTTTAATCCTTTATCCAAGTGTGAGCAAATAAAGTTTGCGCCTGAAAGTATCTTCAGGACTGAGGTAAGGTAGTGCAACACCAGGCAACTCATTGCAAAGGTGGAGAAAGCTCTCATCACTCCTATCTCAGTATCTCCCATAATGCAAAGCACATCTCCTTGCAGATATGTGTAATGCTATGCATTAAGGCAAGGGCCACTACCCATACTGGTTTCGACCTTTATTGAGGTCTCGTCAATGGGAACCAGGCCCAGTCATGGAGATACAGAGGCAGAAGCAATGAGAGGTCATCCTAACTAATAGGAGTTGCCTGGCTCCCACTGATGAGACCTCAATAAAGGTCGAAACCGGTATGGGTAGTGGCCCTTGCCTTAATGCATAGCATTACACATATCCGCAAGGAGATGTGCTTTGCATTATGGGAGATACTGAGATAGGAGTGATGAGAGCTTTCTCCACCTTTGCAACGAGTTGCCTGGTGTTGCACTACCTTGCCCCAGTCCTGAAGATACTTTCAGGCACAAACTTTGTTTGCTCACACTTGGATAAAGGATTAAACTAAACTTATTATAGTCTAACCAAGTGAAAAATAAACTCTCAACATCTTTCTCTGAATCCAGAGTAAATTAATAATAAGGTGGTACACCTTTTGGCAAGTCATATAAGTAAATATGACTTCTCCGTTGCTTCTACCTCAATAAAGGCCGAAACCGGTCTGGGTAGTGGCCCTTCCCTTAATGCATAGCATTATACATGTCTGCAAGGAGATGTGCTTTGCATAATGGGAGATACTGAGACAAGCAGTGATGAGAGCTTGGTCCACCTTTGCTACGAGTTGCCTCAGTCCTGAACTACTTCAGGTGCAAACTTTGTTTGCCTGCACTTGGGTAAAGGATTAAATTAAATTTATTATGGAGAGGTTGATGCTAGGCATCACATTAAAAGATAAGAAGTGAAACACCTGGATAAGAAGCCAGACTCATATTGATATCATTCTTCACCATAAGTGACTAAAATGGAAATATGCCAAACATCTATCCAGAAGAGAAGATGAGTAGTGATGGACCATCATAATAACGAACTAATAACGAATAACAGAGAAAGGTGGAAATAACTGGAGGAGGCCTTTGCCCAGCAGTGGACAGAAAATGGCTGAATAATAATAATAAGATTATGATTTGATACATTGATGTCAAGATGTTTGATCTGAATTACTCTGTTTATAAGAGAAGAGAAGATTTAAATTTAATCAAGCAAATTGATACTTTGATTCATGTAAGGGTAAACATGGAGATTAAAATTGTGATTTCTCTATGTCTGATAGTTGAACATTGTCAAATATACTTTTAATTGTGCATATCCTGCTTTTCTATTTCTGAAGTTATCCCCTATTTTGTCTAATGTGGGGTTTTCAGTATAGTTCCAAACTCCAGCTGCTATGATGTAGCAGGCATCATATATAAGTATGGCTGCAATTCTTGGAAGAATCTCCATCTAACTGTTCTGTAATGAAGTGCTGGTTTCTATCCTGTTGCTACTGCGCTATTGTAAACGTATGCTGCGTCTTACTATTATTAATTTATTACTTGTAATGTCTTTTGCTCTATACTTTCTATATTATCTATATCTTTATATGCCGTTATTCTAATTTAGCTGTGCGCGCTTTCTCTCTCTCTGAATCTTTCTTGCTTATATTATTACTTACTATGTTTATCTACCCTTCGCACTACGAGTCTTATGCCTGAGATACTAGAAAATTTATTTAATTTAGACTGCACCACTAATATCATTTAATTAGCATAAAACTCAATAATACGGCCAGTAGATTTCTCTCTCTCTTTCTCTAACACAATTTCCTTAAGTAAAACTTTACACAAACAGTCGTGGTCTATTCTTTTACTTAACTTTATGCTTCGGCTATATCACTTAATTTCCCACTCACAAGTCCGATTTTATTTAGGAACAGTGCAGTTGTAAAAATAAACAAACAGGCAGCACTCTTTTAACAAAAAGAACAAAACAATTTATTTACATTACTATGAAATATACATGAATTTAAACATTAGGGAGATTGCTTTCTCTATCCATTTATAAAATCTTTAGCTTAAATTATATCGTATTTACTTTAACACTAATTAACTTCTTTAACTCACGGTCTTATTTACTCTCTGCTTACAAATTCAACTCATTAAACTTCTAGTTTACTTGCAAAGAGGTTAGCTAACTCTTTGTTAAGTTATCTTTACAAATTTTATATCAACTTCCAATATGCCGATCGATTCTCTTAATGACAATTCTTACTACTATAAAACTATCTCTTAAAAGTCCGTCTACAACCTACTATTAGAGGGAATATACAAAAGGCTTTAACTTACAAAAGACTCTGCATCGCACATTCAGTCAAAAGTCTTTCACTACAGGCTTATGGCATTTCTTTCATTCTCAGATCTTGAGCTTCCTCAGGAATGTCTGGCTTCAGTAATATATCTCAACGGGAAAATAGTGGGCTGTGGACTGCGACTGGCAAAAAGTTGTTCTCCCATGGCGAAAAAGAAAATCTTCTGAGCGAAGTTGCTTCGGGTAATTTACATCGCCTTTTCTCCTCTGCTTTGGCTTGCCGAAAATGCCTGGACAACTGCTGTCTCCAATAGCTCGAACAGCCGCCTTCAATGACTGTAATTGCCACCAACTGACTCTCTTATGGACTCTCAACTGGGATCCCTTTCTTCTAGGCGACTGGAAGTTCTTCCAAAAACTGAAACTGCCGCCAACTCTCTGCTTCGGGAATTTACATCAGCTTTTCTCCTCTGGCTTGGGATTGCCGAAATGCCTGGATGACTGGAAGCCTTCTGGCAACTCGAAACTTCATCTCTGGTGGCGACTGGCACGAGGCAGCCTACTCTCTCTCTAGCGACTTCTGGATCTGGGAAGCTCTATATGCTTGGCTCTGTCCCTTTTTATTATGCCTCCTCAGAGACCTCGCACGAAGTTTGTAATCCCCGAAGAATTCGGCATGATTCTTTCATCTTAAGTTTCAAGTTCAGCCTGCTTTCTGTTCTCCTCCGCTTTCTTTTGATTGTAAGTTGCCAGCCATCAGAAAGTTGTTTGAACCTTTCTGACTGACTTCGGAGGTGTTTACGTGCAGAGCTTGTAAGCCTTTCACATACATACAAAATTTCATAAACAATCTTTCTTATGCCGCCATGTAGATCCATTTCTTACAGCTCCAGCGGCAAAACATTGCCTTGTTTTTTAACACTGAAATATTCTTATTAAAGGAGTATATACAGTTAACTTCCAAAGGGTTATTTACAAAAAATATGAAGTACAAAATTTACAGAGACAAACAAGTTATTTTTACAACATTCTCATGGGACTTGACCTAAGTAAAAAATCAATGTAATGTGCTTTGGAATATTTAAGCTACAATCGAGTTTTTACAGTTCCATTGGATGGAGCATAAATATTTATAAACCTTATTACACATCCACAATATTCTTAGTTATTGCCAAGATTCACCCTTCTATGACACTTTGTCATAGAAGGGTGAATGATCTTAGGAAGGGGAGGAGGAAAAATTCCTATTCCAGCCTTGTTAGACCTTCCAAAGCTCCATTAAGATGAGTGAGGTGTTTGTCTGTCTGTTAAGACTTTTATAACTTTATCTGCAGAAGTATGTCTCTTGAAGAAACAACAACCAAATATTATACCTGATATGGCATAGCATATGTTTCCATATGGCTTCTTCTTTAACTGGATTATTGAATCCTTATACGTTTAATGAGGTAATGCATAAGGAAATGATTTGATTAGTAAATTATAACTAGGAAGTCTTTAAACCCTAGATTTTGGCTAAATCTGATGAGGTCTTGTCTTCAATTTGTGAAGGAGCATTTTCTTGTTTTCTCTTCTGTTCTTGCACATTTGTGGTTTTTTAAGGCTTACATTTGTAATTTGTAGTTTCTTGTCATATTTCAGTTTTATGGCTACTGTTTTTGATTTGGAAGTTGATCATTTTCTTTTCATGTAGATGGTAATCATGGTGAGAGAACTTTGTATCAGTGAAATTTATTATTTTTTCTTTAATTGTATTCCTCTCTTTCCTGTTATCAGTATGAAATAGTAGTATCTCATAGACCATGTACTCTTCTGAGCCTAAAGAGTCATACAAGGGTGTGCTGAAAAGTTGTGATAATCACCATGAAGGAATTGAAGTAGAACCATGTAACTTACACATTTCCTTCATGCTTACAAGGTGATCAGAATACATCATGAAAATTTATAGAAACAACTACCACGTTAGTTGTTTCTATAAATTAGAGTAATACGTTAGAGTAATACTTTAGTTTAATATAAACCAAAATAAATACTCAACGTTTTGACCTTGACATTAAGGTCATCATTTGGAGTATACACATGTATACAAAGAAACAAGCTGCACTACAATCTATATGGTATGCTAAAGTTACTGAACAACCTTTAAAACTATTGGCCTACCTCTTGTAAAAAAAAAAAAAAAAAAAAAAAAAAAAAACCTTACTACATCAGAGTTAGAGACCTGTTATTATTATTATCATTATCTATTAGATTACAAAATTAAATTAAGCAGGAGAGCAACATGTTCACACAAAAAATTATTCATATAAGCATACATATAAATTACAACAAGCCAGTATGGATGGTGGCCAATAAAAACTGAAAAATTGCTTCAAGTTCTAAAGTCAGGATTTTGCTGGAAAACTAAGTTGGCTGAATGTGTGCCGGTCTTGCTTACACTACTTATATTATCCTGCAAAAGCAACATGCCTCTGTTCAGTTTCCCATGGGTTTTTCCTTCAGTACCTCCTTCAATTCCTTCCGAGCTGATGTAACAGTTTTAACAGATTTAACAGCTGATGTAACTGCTGCTGTAACAGTTTCACCTTTTTTTTTTTTTTTTTTTTTTTTTTTTTTTTTTTTTTTTTGAGGTACTTGGTAAGGATTATACCATACATATCCCAAAAGACAATGGCAAGAACCTTCCCTTCTGACTTTCTGGTTTGAAACTTCTTTAGTCATGGAGAACCTTTGTATCTCTACTCCATTGATTGTTGTTTGATTTCTAGGCATAGTGAAGCCATGTTTCACCAATGATCATAATATGAGCCAAAAAAAATTCGCACCTGATTTCTCAAAACGACCCAAAATCCCTTGAGATGACAGCACATGTTCTCTCTTTTGGTCAGTATTCAAACATTTGGGGACCCACTTTGCTGA
Source organism: Typopeltis vanoorti (assembly GCF_054136105.1). Lineage (NCBI taxonomy): Eukaryota > Metazoa > Arthropoda > Arachnida > Uropygi > Thelyphonidae > Typopeltis > Typopeltis vanoorti. Next base: position 94,060,781 of record NC_143554.1, read on the forward strand.
AAGCTGCTGCATATCCAGATGTTGGTGGTTAATGACCCCCAACTTGTTCCCTGGATATCCCCAGAGTCTTTGCAATGTTTTTGGCTGGTATTCGTCTTACCCCCAAGGATCATGGCATGCATTGCATTGATGTTTTCAGGTGTGATTGCTGTGGAAGGTATTCCTGTCCTGGAGTCATCTGTTGTCTGATGATGTCAGTTTTAAACTTGATCACCCATCTGGTAACTATTGGATATGCTGGGGCAAAGTCCCGTAAAGGCTCTCACAAAGTTTGGTGAATCTCAGTTGTGGACTTTTCTTGCAGCATGAAAAACTTTATGATGGTCTGCACCTATGTGTCTTCAAATTTCTTCAAACCTGTGACATTTCTTTTTCTTTTAGGATATATAAGAAGACCAAATTATTACAGTTTGATGAAACATGGGGGCAGGGTTAAAGGGTTTTAAGATATGTTCTTTCTTGTGGTTATATCAGTTGCTTTGATATAATTTTTGTCCTGGGTGTTTATCTTTTCAGTCCCCCCTGCCCCCTCGTAATTTGACTATTCACAACCTTCTCCACGTTTACTTTTCTCGTTTTAGATTTTTTTTTTATTAATTCATTTTTCTTTTTTGATGAAAATATAATTTCTTGTCAAATATAATAGGCACCTTATAGTTGTTAGTGCCAAAAGTACGACAGCATGTTGAATATTCATGTATGTTGATAAAGACATTTTGTTCATATGTTTCATAACTTTTGGTGGGACCATAATGTACTATTAAACATAAATGATATTATTTTAACAGCTTCAATTTTCTCTCATGCATCCTTTATATATATATATAAAGTAGTAGTAAGGGAGTGGCAAACCCAAGGGGACCTTCTGTTCTTCTTGCTTCCAGTGTTATTAGAATATTTGAGGGCTAGGGGTGAATCTTTTCTATTTCACTTTTTTTGGTCACACACAACTCTGCCAAGTCACTAGGACATATTCTTAGGTCAGGATCAGCAAAGGACAGTAGTATTAGGCAGAATGACACATAGAAGATATCACTTGAAGAACCCACAAGTCAACAGTGAGTGGCATTCCTAATCCTCAATGAGCAGAGATTATTGTCTTAGTGTCAGATGGCAGCTGGCTGTAAAACTAAACTCATTAAAGTACTATGAAATGAAACAATAAAAATGCTAGAGCAACCCCTTCTCTCAAATGATGGAAATGATGGAGATACAAGAAATACTAGGGCATATTCCCAAAGCAATAGAGCAGTTAATCAGGCCCGGCTGGTGGTGTGTGCGAAGTGGGCAATATACACAGGTGCCGCAGAAGAAAAGGCGCCTAAAAGATGTCAAAAAATACGAGATAAGAGTTTAAACGAACAACGAATGGCACAGAATGGTACATATAATTATGAATGTATGTCATCTTCCATTTGGGCCCCTTCAGATCTTCCTGGAAATGAACAAATAAATTCTGAAATTGTATCCTGGACCCGATTATATCACTGTAATTTTTGATTAAAATTTACAAAAATATACCTAAAATAGTTCTTTATTTTTTGATGTATCATAAATCAATTTATGATTAATTGTTGAGTTCTGTGTAAGGGCTGGACCACATGCATCTGATCCGATAAAAATTCGGATACCAGATAAAAAAACAGCCAAGAAAGACTAGACGAGAGTCAAGAAAAACTAAATGGTTTGGCACTAATTTCAATAGAAAATAATATTGCTCAGTCTATCAGCATTGATGTACTGCGACAGATTTCGCTAAAATGAAAGCCAGACGAGTCCCTTTTAGCAAAATTAATGTAAAGAATGTTTGAATAAATCTCTTAACTTTATATTACTATTTTATATTATTTTGAAAATTTATATAACTTGAAAAAATTTGTATAAGCAAGACTAATCCGTAGGTAACATTATACTGTAAAGCGGATTTCATTTGTTTTTCATTTCCTGTTCGTTTTATTCACACTTTATTCAAAAAAAACTTTTTTGGCACACACAAGAAAAATACTATGCGCACCAGCAGAGAATAAAAATGTGGATAGCAACTTGGAATGTGAGCATGATAGATGCATTACTGAATTAGGTGAAGTTTTAAATCAAAGACACACCAACATCTGTTGTATTCAAGAGATGAAATGGAAGGGATCTAAATCAAGGAATAATGGAAATAGATACAAACTCATCTACCACAACAAAGTAGTAAAATGTAATGGAGTCAGTGTGGTGATCGACAGTGAACTTGAGGAGTGCATTGTTACTTGAATAAGTGATCACATAATTACTGTTAAATTAGCACTCAATGAGCAACCATGCATGAACGTTATAGCTACTTATGTCTCACAAACTGGCTGCAGTAACCTAGAAAATTAAATCAGTCATTCTGGAAATGACTGCCTGCAGCCATTCATTTTTATGAATGACTCGAAATGGCCAAAAACAATAACAAAATCTTTAGGATCGCAAAATGAAGACATCACACTTCAAAAGACCTAAAGAATGAACAGGAGGTGTTATTAATCAAGAACGAGGACATAAGACAGAGATAAAAGGAGCATTACTATCACCTGCTAAATGAGACCTACTCCAGTGAAGTTTTGCTTAAACTGTCAACAACAGAACGTCCTTTGCCAGAGATCACAGAATTAGAAGTAAGGAGAATAGTTGACAAAATAGCAAACAACAAAGCCACAGGACCTGATGATATCCTAGCTGAATTGTGGAAAAGGTTGGTTGTGGTAAGTATAACCTTCTTGACAAATCACAAACATCCATACCCTTGACAGAATTCAAATCCACAGCCTGTTGGTTGGAGAGTGGATATACTGATCACTCAGTCAGTTCTCTGACCTTAACCATAAAAAAAGAGCTCCCATTTTTATAGTTAAGAACTGACCATTACTGTTATTTCAATTTCTGATCAGGCTGCTTAGCTCTTACTCAGTAATGTGCTAAAACTTCTGGATATGAAGTTTTAGAATTATATTGTAGAATTCTTATGTAATTCTGTTTCATGATTTATTTGGGTCCAATTTTGAAATTAATTTTGTTTTCAGACAATTCTGACGGTTGAATTCCAGTTGGTCGGAGTAGAGCTGTTATAGTTAGTACCATCTATAAAAAGGGAAATAAAACTGGGTGTAAGAATTACAGAGGAGTCTCTCTGCTGAGTGTTCCAGAAAAGATTATCCAAGCATTCATAAGAAATATGCGTGGATAGGCTTATGTGTTCATCAGACATGTTGTAATAGGTTTCACGGTATAATAAGAACACAGATGGTTAAGACAATTTCTTTAGGCCAGGAAGTGATTTTGTTCAGTAACTTGCACACCTTATTCTTTTGTAATCAAGTCATAGATCGAGATCCCACCAACTCACAAAAGAATAAGGTGTACAAGTTATTGAACAAAATCACTTCCTGGCCTAAAGAAATTGTCAAAAAACTCAAACCCATGCACGTTAAAGCACCCAGAATATATGGTACTCCTAAACTACACAAACAAGGTACACCTTTGCGTCCTATTGTAGATAGTATAAACAGTCCTACATATAAACTAGCTAAACATTTAGCAAAATTACTAACCACTTACACAAACAATTGTCCCTCTTTTGTTAAAAATTCTACCCACCTAAAAAGTATTCTAGAAAACCACACCTTAAATAGTTCAGACCTAATGGTGAGTTTTGATATCACCTCATTATTCACTAATGTACCACTGATTGAAACACTTAACTTACTAAATTCACAATTTCCCCCAGATATATTTCAGCTATTTAAATTCACAGTACAAGCAGGTTATTTTACATGGAAAGGGAAAATATACAAACAATTAGATGGGACAGCTATGGGTTCACCCCTTTCTCCCCCCTTAGCCAACTTCTACATTGAACATCTGGAAAAATTAGCTATCAACACAGCCACTCTCAAACCTAGTCTCTGGCTACGCTATGTTGACGATGTGTTTGCTATTTGGCCACATGGCCCAGACAAATTGAATACATTTTTAGTGCATCTAAATAGCCAGCACCCTAAAATCCACTTTACAATGGAACTAGAAGCCAATGACTGCCTACCCTTCTTGGACACACTGATCACACGTCTTCCAGAAGGTTCCTTATCATTTTCGGTTTATAGAAAACCCACACATACAGGGAGATACTTACACAAACAATCACACCATCACCCTTCTCAACAATATGGTATCTTAAAAACACTAACCCATAGAGCTAGAGCAATTTGTTCCAATGACATTGCTCTCACTGCTGAACTTTCTCACCTACGTCAAACCTTCTTAATCAATGGTTATAATCCCCACAAAATAGATAACATACTAAATGCTACCCATAAATCCCCTCTACCTATCACAGAAGACTACAACAAAACCATCACCATCCCATACACAAAGGCACATCTGAAAAGATATCTAGGGTGCTTAACAAACACCAACTATGCACAGTATTTAAACCTTATATAAAATTAGCAATTCTCATCTGTTCACCTAAGGACAAATGCACTCCTTTATCACATCCAGGTGTCTATGAAGTGCCCTGTTCTTGTCATCAAGCCTAATACAGACAGACAGGAAGAAATGTGGACATCCGCCTCAGTGAACACAAAAAATATATCCGACACTTTCGCTATGGTAAGTCGGGTCTGGCAGACCATGCTTTGGATACCCCTGCACACAAGATCAATTGGAAAGAAACAAAAGTAATGCACAGAAGCTTCTACAAGTCAGAGAGGTTGTTCCTGGAATCAACAGAAGCCTTAAAACATACTCCAAACCTTAACAAGTATGGCTGTATAAATCTACCAAAGATTTGGGAGACAGTCATCCTAAGACCAAATTAATACTTTTTAATTTATATTTTTTCAATTTGAATTTTTTTGACTACTATTTCAAAACTTTGATTTTTTTTTTTTTTTTTTTTTTTTTTTTTTTTTTAACCTAGATGGCGCCATATTAGGACTTTAGGCTTGTGTTGCACGCTGCAATCACTTATACTAGCCCCCACTGTTACACCGGATTGTGGTTGTCTTACATTTGTAACAAACTTTGTGTTGTGTGCTCTGAAGATGCTGGATATAATACCAGCGAAATATTAGCTTTAAGTTAATAAATAGTTATTTTCTTAACCATCTGTGTTCTTATTATACCGTGAAACCTATTACAACATTCATAAGAAAATGCTAAGAAAAATTGTGGAAGAGAAACTTGGAGAAGAGCCAGTTATTATCAGGCCAAGTAGGGGTTGTCAGGATCAGATTTTCATTTTAGGACAAATAGTCCTAATAGTCTGTGTGGTTAGCCTAGTGGCTGAGTGCTTCACAACCATATGCCTGGGAAAGGAGTGTCCTCGGTTCGATTCCCGTCGGTGACCTGAGGAGCTGAAGGATCTTCCTCAGCTATAGCCAAGTTAGCTGGTCTTGGGCATGGACAGTAGGGTTTTTCCCCAGTTTATCCTGGGATTTTTCATCCTGCAAAGCAGGCAAACCGGCCTTGAGAGCTCAACACTACAGAACATAGGATACACCGGGGTGTAGGGCTGACCACCTTATCCTGTGAATGGTTTGAGGTCTGATGATTAACAAATCCTCGACACCGCAAGGTAAAAGAGGGTAAAAGGGAGATGACACACATAGTTGAGAAATCATGGGAACATAACAAGAATCTGTATGAATAGAAAGTTTTTTTACCTTGGGTATAATATACGTTAAAGATACCAAGCTATTTTATATGTATATAAATATAAACTTGGTTTTAATCCATTTCCCAAGTAAGCAAACAGGCAAGTAAGTCAAGTTTGTGCCTGCAAGTAGTGCAAGTCTGGGCGACTCCACACGTAGTGCAATTTTATTTTTATTTATAGGGTTTTTATTTATAAGATCAAAGCACCTTATTTTAACTTGTTTTGGTGAAGTATTACCCAAACCTTGGTATTTCTAAGCCTGGCTCCACTGATGAGACCTCAATAAAGGTCGAAACCGGTCTTGGTAGTGGCCCCTTTCCTTTAATGCAAAGCATCAAACATCTCCTCAAGGAGATGTGCTTTGCATTAAGGGTAAATAATAAGAATAGTGATCAGAGCTTATTCCACCTTTACCATGAGTTGCCTAAGACTTGCACTACATGCAGAGGCGCCAGACTTGCACTACTTGCAGGCGCAAACTTGACTTACTTGCCTGTTTGCTTACTTGGGAAATGGATTAAAACTAAGTTTATATTTTTATACATATAAAATAGCTTGGTATCTTTAAAGTATATTATACCCAAGGTAAAAAAACTTTCTACATCTATCTCTCATCCTGAGATTTTTATTTAACAAGGTTAAAGCACCTTATGGTAACTTGCTTTGGTAAAATATATATAAGCTCTGTATTACTTAAAGCTTGGTATTTCTAAGCCTGACTCCCATCGTTGAGACCTCAATGAAGGTCGAAACTGGTCTGGGTAGTGGCCTCTTGCCTTTAATGCATAGCATCATACATCTCCTCAAGGAGATGTGTTTTGCATTAAGGGTAAATACTAAGAATAGTGATCAGAGCTTATTCAACCTTTACCACGAGTTGTCTAAGACTTGCACTACGTGCAGAGTTGCCCAGACTTGCACTACTTGTAGGCGCAAACTTGACTTACTTGCCTGTTTGCTTACTTGGGAAATGGATTAAAACCAAGTTTATATTTATATACATATAAAATAGCTTGATATCTTTAATGTATAAGAATATAAAATAGCTTGATATCTTTAATGTATAAGAATCTCTATGAGTTGTATAGATTTGGAAAAGGCATATGATCATTTCCATATTTCTATAATTATATATATATATATATATATATATATATATATATATATATATATATATATATTTTTTTTTTTTTAAAATAATTGAATGACTATAACTGAGATTTAAATAAAAAGATTTTAATATAAAAACACGACTAGTTTCGGCTTGTAACAGCCTTTATCAGGTGACAATATAAAAGAAAGAAAAAAGAAAAAAAACACTAAAACTTAAACTATGAACATCATAGAGAGTCTCTATACATAATTGACATTAAATCATTGTGGTTGTATTTAAAGCTGCTCTTTCGTTTGTTGTATTGTTGGGAAAGTACTTGCTAGTAGCATCTCGTGAACGCCAGTACATGATTACAGCTGAATAACTATATGGGAGGTTGTAGCTCAAGTTATTATTTAGATGAACAGGATTGAAGATGATTTCCCTGGATTCCATGATTTTTCTCTCTAGTTCATCATTGCAATGGAAAATGTTAGTAGATTTTTCCCAGCAGACTTTGTGACTTTGGGTTTCATCATTAGGATTAGCCAAGAAAAGGATATGACTTGATAATGCACTGGCTTGCTGTCTATTGTAAGTAATGTCCCTCGTGTTCTTCCATACGCAATTCAACAGATTTGTCTGTCTGCCCAAAATAAGGAATATCACAATCGCACAATATTTTATATACACCAGGGTATTTGAGATGATGATGATGATGACAAGGTTTTGGGTGGCTTATTAAGAAATGGATCTTTGGAAGTGGAGTGAACAAGATTCTGATATTGTATTTTCTTAGAACTTTTGCTAATTTATGTGAAACTGTACTTATGTAAGGAATAGATATATTGCCTTTGAATCTATTTGTTTCTTCTGAACGATGTCTAGGAGATGGTTTATTTCTATAAGAAGTTCATTTGGGTCATCCAGAAGAGAATGGGCTCTATGTTCCAAGGTGGAAATTATTCCAAGCTTATGAGGAGGGAAGTGATGGGACTGACTATGCAGATATCTGTTGGTATGTGTGGGCTTTCTATATATCGATATTTTGAGTTTACCAGAAGAGCGGGTCAGTTTGACATCAAGAAAAGGCAAGGAATTATCCGTTTCAAGCTCGGCAGTAAACTTAATACTATGATGTCGGCTATTGAGATGTTCAAGGAAAACTATAAGGGAATCATGTCCATGGCGCCAAATAATGAAGACATCATCTACATAGCGTTTCCAAACTTTAGGTGTTAAAATAAAGGAAAAGATATCCTTGGTTTCAAAATCCTCTAAGTAAATATTTGCGAGTACAGGGGATAAAGAATTATCCATAGCCAGTCCATGATTTTGCTTGTGTATAGTATCTTGAAATCTGAAGTAACCGGACTTAATGCAATGTGTAAGCAAGGCTAACATTTTTTTGGATAACTTGTCCTTGAGTAAAGCTAGGACTTCATCTGTTGGGACATTAGTGAACAGAGAAGTTATGTCCAAGCTAGCCATGATTTCATGTTCATTAACTTGATGTATGTAACAAAATCTGTAGTATTCTTGATAAAGGATGGTGACTTGCCTGAAAAATGTTTGAGGTATTTGGCAAGATATTTTGAAAGGTTGTACGTCGGAGAATTGATACCTTCTACAATGGGGCGTAGTGGGGTGTTCTCTTTATGGATTTTTAGGAACACCATATATGCGAGGAATTAACGGATCGAGAGAGCGTAGAGATAAGCGAACGTTTCGGGATAATTCAGTGGTTGTTTTTAATAAGTTGTTTGTACCATTTTGAAGTTCGCGAGTTGGATCTCTCTCGAGTATTGATTAGGTATCATCTTGTAGTAATTCAAGCATTTTATTCTGGTAATCTTCAAATATATATATATATATATATATATATTTGAAGTTGACCCCCACACATGAAAGATCACAAAACTTATTACACTGTGGTGCCATGTGTGGGCAAGTAATTAAGGACCAAAATGTAGCCTCTTGATATGTTTCTTAATGAGTGGGAGATTGTACTTAGTTGGAAAAACAGTATGGGGGTGAGAGGAGATTGTTCCAGAGAATAGAGGTGGATGGAATGAAGGAAGCTGATGGGAAGTTAGTTCAGTGTGTATTAAGCTGGATAGCATGTGGTGTTGGCCAGTGGCTGCTCTATCCCATGAATGTATATATAGAATAGGCTCAGCGCTGAAACAGAGCACCTATGAATAAGTGACTGAAGGGAGTCTGTGAGGGAAGGGTAGTCTATTAAGTAGATTGCCTTCTGAATATCATCAAAAATTCTTAGAGAGGTCTTTGGTGCTCCATCTGCAATGTGGGAACAGTACTCCAAAGTTGGATGGATCTGAGACTTATAAAGTTTTATGAGCTAAGAGAAAGAGAAGTATTGTTCAGAACGGAAAAGAACGCTTAGTTTTTTTAGAGGCTAAGGAGGCTATGTAAGTAATATGTTTGTGCCTGGATAAACTGGATGTGACAGTCAACCTAAGAAGAGAAAGTTGATCTTGAAAGGATATTGGAACATTATCAAAAATGAGAAGAGACAAGGTATAATTTTTCTTGTGGATATTTAGACAGGCATTGAAATTTGCTAAGTTGTCTTCACCACATTTCAGGATGTTGAGGAGGTCAGTGTTCAAGTCACTGGTCATGGATGATCATGAGGCATCTAGCATTAGGGTACTGTATGGTTTATTGAATGAGGAAAAGGAATAAAGAGTTGGTGAAGCTGTGAATGGGATTTGAAGTCAGAGAAACAAGAAAGAGTACAGGTGAGAGCACAGAACCCCCGAGGCACTTCAGCATTCATGGGGGAAATCTGATGAGAGGAAGCCATCCACCATGACACTTAAATGAATGATCAGTAAGGAAGCTGGCAATCCAGTCACAGAGTGTAGAATGGAAGCCATAAGATGGCAGCTTGTTCAGGAGACCTAGGTGCCAGACATGATCAAATGCTTTAGAAATGTCGAGAGCAATAACATAAATTTCTCTAAATCTTTCCATGGCCTGAGTTCAAAGGTGAGTGAGATTACCAGGTCAGCTGTAGAATGAGAACGGTAGAATTCATATTGTTGATTGCTAATTAACTGATGAGTCTCCAGGTAATATGAAGCTGGTTGTTGATAACCTGCTCTGTTACTTTTGATAGTGAGGTGAGAGCAATGGGATGATAGCTAGATGGCTGACTTTTTTCTCTCTTTTTGGGTACAGGCTAGGTGTTGGCTTGCTTCCATGCTGTTGACTATATGCCAGTAGAATACAAAAGTTTATACAGACAATACAGGATGGGTGTTGATTCTGGAGCACAAGTCTTGAACAAACTGAAGGAATGCCATCTGGACTAGGAGCCTTATTAGTATCAAGATTAATGAGGATTTTTTTTTGTTGTCCTTTTGATAAAAGTTAAGAGGAGGCATGCAGTGGGTAGTTTGTTGAAGTACAGGAGGTGATTTGCTTTGGTTGTCTAGACCGGAATTGATGAAAAAAAACTGATACCAAGAAGTCTGCCATTTTCTTGGGTGAGGTTACCATAGTGCCACCAGGATACAAGAGAGGTGGCAACATAGAAGAGCAGTAGTTATGCCCAATAGCCTTATCAAGGGATCAGAAGGCTTGACTTCCAGTTGAGCAGGAGGAGAGTGTTTATTGCATTTCATTCTTATGAAGTCTGCTTTGGAATCATTGCTAACTTTTTTTTACATGTTTCTGGCTGTTGTGTAAGCTGAATGAGAAGCTGGAATTTTCAATTTTATATATAGAACATAAGCTGTATTTTTATCTTGGATGGCAGCGGCACATTTTTTGAGAACCAGGGCTTGGATACAAGTTGGGGGTTTGCAGTGGAGTGAGGAATGAAGGCTCTCATTCCAGTGAGGATTATTTCAGCTACTAGTTCAGTGCAGTTGTTTGTATCATGAGAGCAAAAGCTTAGTCTGACATAGAAAAACAGCATAAAAAATTCTGGAAGTCATTCCAGTTGGCACACTTATAGTGCCATAGTTCACGAGGCTGAAATTGACTGGCAGGAGGACGAATTGTAAAGAAGGAGACTTGAATAAGATTGTGGTCAGAGTTGCCAAGGGAGAGTTGGTTAAGAAAATGCCAAGAATGTTCATAGAATGATGAGGATTGTCTGGTATTCTGGTTGGCAGATTGTATATTGTAAATAAGGGCTTTGTATTGAGTAGTACATAGTCAGTAGTTACAAGTGAAGGAGATATAGGAAGATTGATGTAAAATCAAGTGTGAGAGAAGAGGACACACTACATTCGCTGTTATTCGTCAGCATATGGATCACATTATGAAGGCAAGGGTATTAGTCCTAATGTCAAAATTGGTTGTGGTGTTATTATGTGGTATCCAGTCATTTTTCACTCGTGGTGATTGTGAACAGAGACTCCATCTCACTTGGTATCTTGCCTTTTCTTTCATCTGTTGTAAATTCAAGTTGGTAAATTCCTTTATGTTGTCCATCTAGCTCTTTCGCTCTGAAAAGCAGCAGTGAAAAAAAGAGTATGAAAATACACAGTAACACACTGAAATTATCAGGTGCATCTGAATATGAAACCTAATAAATAAAACATTACAGGTATTTAGGCACATTTTTAGCAAAAATGACAAATTAATTTTTGGAAATAGACAACAGAATTAGCAAAACTGGTATGATAAAGGATAAGCTGAATAAATCTATATAGAACAAGAGAAATTCACTAATCTTACTGTATACAAGACAGTGTTCAAATAAATTTTAACTTATGTAACCAAGAGTTGTATTATTATTATCATCATCATCAAATTCCTGCCATGTACCCTCAAGGGGGGGTGTACAGGATATGATAGTACTACATGAAAAATTTACATCATTACTAACTTCCTATCTATAAGTTTCCTCCAAATCGGTCTGTTACTTGTCAAGACTCCAACATTATCAGATCTTATATTTCTATTGTCTAAGGCACATTGTACTGTATCAATCCACCTATATCTTGGTCTTCCTCTGGGTCGTTTTCCTGCCAACCTGGCAGAGAACACTTGTTTTGCTAATCTTACCTTGCCCATTCTGTTTAAGTGACCATACCACCTGAGATTAGCTTTGCTAACACATTCCTGGATGCTGACAATATCAAGTTCTTTCCTAATATCCTCGTTTTTAATATGATATTGCCATTGATGCCATCTGTTCACCCCTATAATCTTTCTCAGGACTCTCATATCTGTGGTCTCTAGTCTTTGGCCAAGTGTGGATCTGACCCAGCTCTCAGATCCATAAGTTAAAATTGGTGTGAACACTGTCTTGTATACTGCTAATCTAGTGTTCTGACTAATTTCTCTCTTATTCCATATGAATTTATTTAATTGACTTCCTACCATACCAGCTTTGTTGATTCTGTTGTCTATTTCCTTAATTTACTGTCTTCACTAAAAATCGTGCTTAAGTAGCTGAAATGTTTTACTTGTTCAACAGGTTCTCTGTTCACAATGCAGTTGGCAGTTTCAACGATTCTGCCTATTTGCATTGGCTTTGTCTTTTTAATGCTGACCTCCATACCATATCTATTACAACAGTTATTCAATTTAGTCAGGGAATCTTACAGACTTGTAGCAGATTTATTTAGAAGTATAAAGCAAAAAGCTTTATACTTCTAAATATATGTCCACATAAAGCAAAGAGCTGACATTAACATCTCCAATTTTGATATCATGTTTAATACCACTTTCCTTCATAATGTGATTCATATAGATAATGAATAACAGAGGGGATAATGTACATCCTTGTCTGACACCAGATTTAACATTAAACCATCTTCCTATACTTCAATTCTAACTACTGACTTACAACTCAAATACAGACTAAATATTGCTTGATATAATGCCCCATTGACACCATATAACTGCAGTGTATTGAATAGCTTCTCTCTTGGTACCTTGTCATATGCTTTTTCCAGATCAACAAAACTTAAATACAGTAAAACCCTGAAGTTACGCGGTAGGTGGGACCAACAAAAAGCGCGTAAGTCGAATTCGAGTAACTCGGGGTATAATTTTGCATGCAATTTATTTATACAAACATACAATTGGGACCAAAGGTTTACAAAAACACTATATTTTTTAAGAAATATAATCATAATTGTAGTTTTTCGTACATAAATAAAAGAAAGTTATTTCGATGTCGATGGTTTCATAAAATCTAATAAATTCGTCTGACAGCATAATGTCTTTTTCTTGTCAGGCAAAATTTCTTCATAGCAAGCTAATGATTTTTTTATTCCTTGCCTTGTGGCTACAATTCGTTCCTCGTTATAATGTATGTCCTCCAAAATCTGTAAACCTTTCTTTTATGATTGTTCTTACCGTGGGTTCCTGTAGATCGAACTACTTTGCTAGGTCACAAATTTTGATTCCGCCTTCAAAATCCTTAATAATGTTGAGTTTTGTTTCCAAAGTCAATGTTTTTCTTTTCTTGCTAGCTGTAGAAGAATCGGACTTGCTTCTTTTGGATGACATTATTATTTTTTATGTGATAAAATTTTTATCAAGAACATAACATTAAACAATCGCAAGGTTTGTAGACTATAAAAATGATGCATGAATGGAGACCATGTGAAACACGTCAGTGCTTGTTCACAGCATGTGCGACACTGGGGAATGCAGCCGGCACCTGAAAGATACGACTAGCGGTGAGGCGTGAAGCGGGACGGGAATATATACATATAAGAAACCGCATAACTCTGGATTTGCGTAAGTCGGGGTAGCGTAAATTGAGGTATGACTGTACAGATCTTTGTTATATTCCAATGATTTCTGCACTATTTGTCGTAAAGTGAAGATCTGATACTGACTGCCTCTATTTAGCCTGAATCCAGCTTGTCCTTCACCAAGCTTTTTTTCCAAATTCTTCTCAACTGTTTCTCAAGTATACTGGCATAAATCTTACCAGGAACACTCAGTAGGGAAATACCTCTGTAATTCTCACATTCAGTTTTATTTCCCTTTTTATATATGGGTACTATGAGAGCTCTACTCCTATCATCGGGAATTTTCCTCTCTGTCCAGGCCTTCTGAACTATGCAGTGCAGCCACTGTAAGACTTTTATACCACCATACTTCAGCATTTCTGGTCAAATATCATCTACTCCTGCTGCCTTTCCACATTTAGAGCCTTTGATGGCTTTTTCTACTTCAAGTAGTGATAGTTACCACTGTACTATCACTACTTGTTTCATTTAGCAATTTTTCGAATTAATTACTCCATACTTCAAGGATATCTTTTTCTCCTGTTTTCATGTCACCTTTATCATCTCTATCTCCTTTTACTGCATTCTTTCCTCCTTTTCTAAGCTTCTTCAGCAACCTCTAGAATATCTTACCACCTTCTTGATATTTATTTTCTATGTTCTTGCCAAAATCCTTCCATGACTTTTGTTTAGCTTTCTTACATTTACATTTAGTGTTTAGCTTTCTTACATTTGTCTCTGTATTCTCTAAGAGCACAAGCTGACTTATTTGCCAGGAACCTTTGATATGCTTTTTTCTTTTCCTTCACTGCCTCTTTAACTTTCTGTGTCCACCATGGAGTTCTGATTTTTCTATCCTTGCAGACAACCTCACCACATGCCTCTTTGGCTGAATCAATCATGGTTTTCTTGAAGGCTTGCCACTGAATCTCCAAGGTTTGGTTCCTGTTCTCAAACTCTTTAATTTTTTCTTCAATAATGTTTGTGTATTTTAGTCTACAGTTCACATCTGAGAGATGCTCAACTTTTTGTCGCTTTAAAACTTTCTTACATGTTATTCTTTTCAGTATGAAATCCAGTTTTATCCTGCTCAAGACTAAATAGTGATCGCTTCCAATTTCAAATCCTCTGTACACTCTGGTGTCCTGCTCCAGGGAGAAAACATCACTATCAACAATAACATAGTCAATGAGACTTTTCTTATTCCTTGCCTCTTCTCTCCATGTGAATTTAGTCGAATTCACATGAAGAGAAGGTTATTACTAACAACCGGTCAACTGGTTATTACTAACACCTTGTTAATACTAACATGGTGTTAGTAATAACCAGTCCATGTCCTGAGCAGAAATCCAACAGGTATCTGCCATTATTATTAGCTTCGCTCTTTTCTCCAAATTTTCCCAAAATATTTTTGTATGTCTGACAATTGTTTCCTACTCTGCTATTTAGATCCCCAACAAGGACCAATTTTTCCTTTTTCATTGTGTCAGTTGCTTTCGCTAAAGCCTCAAAAAATTCCTCCGCTTCTACCTTAGTAGAACCTTCTTTGGGACCATAAACACAAATAAGTCTCATTGTCCAGTTCCCCATTCTGATATTTGCCCACATCACTCTACTTGAGACTGCCTGCCATTCAAGAAGAAGATTAGCCATGTATTTAGTGTTGAATACTAAGACTACTCCTTCTTTTCGTTGATTGTCATTGCCTGAATATAACAATTTGTATTTATTACTCAAAAAGATCTTGCCAATTTTTGTCTTTTTTGTTTCAGTCACCCGTATTATGTCGATCTGGTACTTATCTAATTCCTCAGCTAGCTCCATTTCTTTGCCATTCAGGCTTCTTATGTTGATAGTAACAATCTTTAACTCTGGTGATGTTGAATTCGGGTGTTTTTCCAGATTTGTTCCAGTAGCTGACTTTTCACTGTTCACCCTGGTTCCCTGATGAAAACAATGGGGGCCTTGTTTAACCGGCCGATACCCCAGCTGACATGAAATTTACCATGTTGTACCATCATTTTGTATTTTGGTTTAAGCCAATAAGAATACAATTTGGTCGGCTAATTCCCAAATTGCCAGCCCATCCTTGCTCATTCAGTATCCAGGTAGATACCAAACAGGGTGCACCATGAAAAAGTGTGGAATGGACATTAGGTCAGAAGCCCTGTTCGATTCTCTGTATTCCTTTAAAGGCTATGTGCAGGTCTCCTCTCAGTTATACAGCTTTGACCCTTAAGCATCCAACAGTTGTATTAGAAATACTTAATTGTAGTATTTAATAAGTATTTATTATTAATTTAGTTAATACAACATTTAATTGAAGACCAAACACCACAAACATGTTCTGAGAAAAATAAAGGAAGCGAACAGAATGGCATTGATGGCAGTATCATATTGCAGATGAGGATATTCTCAAGGAACTTGACATTGTTAGCATTTAAACAGAACGGGGGGGGGGGGGGGTTGTTGCCAGGATGGCAAGAATAAAGGGGACTTTTCCTGGATCTCTAGATCTTGGTCTTCTTCTGGGAAGAGAAAGACCAAGAAACTATACGATCTGACAGTACAGGGTGTCCACATTTGGCCTCTCTAGTTTAAAAGAATGGTAAAATATCAAAATGCTGAAGTATATAAGATTTGGGTTGTTCAGATGTTCCAGTGACTCAACACGTTTCATCGAGAATTTTTTTTTTTTTACAAAAGCTTGATGAGCGTTCCTTTTCATTTGTACAATTCAACACCATGATCCGTACACTTAAATTGTAGTGACACGTTGAAACTAGGGAGGTCCAGTGTGGACACCCTGTATTGGAGTCTTGATAGATAACATATTAATGTGGAAGGAAATTTTGAATAGAAAGTTAGTAATGATGTAGATTATTCATGTAGTATTATTATATCCTATATACCTACCTGAGGATTCATATCAGGAATTTGATTCTGATATTTTTTTTTTCATTTGTCATGTTTAAATGTGCCAAAAAAAGTTTGACTAGAAATTGTTCATCACTCTGCCATTTTATTCCTGTTATACTGAGAGCACTAGACTTCAGGTAGCTATTTCTGATCAAGTCACTCTAAGTGTCTTTAATAGCTGAAACACTGGTATCATTTCCTAGACACTTTTTGGTTATTTCAAGATTTTCATTTGATATCAATGCTAAAACCTCAATGTTGCTAAAAACAAATACAGACTAGTAGAATAACACTGTGTAGGTGCAGAGTAATATCAATTATGTTCTGTTATGTTGGGTTACACATTTGGTATTTAGAGTGTTCTCCCCCCCCCTTTTTTTTTTGTTAATATAGGCTTTTAAAAAAAAGTAAATAAGTTTGTTCAAGAAATGGAACAATTGAAAGTTATAAAAGGTTGCATGTTGACACTTAGTTACTGAGATGAAGACTGGAACAGGTATGATACATCTAAATAATAACTAAAAGTTGATTTATTCATGCATAAGGATCAGAAAAAGGAAAGAAGATCAAATCTCAGACATATAGATGTCTTAATTGATAGGTAGTTTCAGGTAGAGTGGACAAATTTCAGAGTTGGAAGCTGAACATTGAAATGTATTTTCCCACAGAAGGTTGTAGTAAGACAGAAATAGTGGAATTTCTTGAATCATTAGAAAGAACACCTGATAAAGAAAGAGGAAAAAGTAGGTTGTTTGAAACATAAACAGCAAGCAGAGTAGGATATAAATCTCAGACATATAGATGTCTAAGTTTTATTTCCTTCTGAAATGGTAAGCACCTTTCTGTTTAAGACATGAATTAGCTATGAAATACTTACACCGTTACAGTAGTTCTTTAAGTACATTACTATACTTAATGAACAGTGATGTTCATAAATTCATACAAAGAGGCAATACATAAGAAATAAGAAAAGAAAAATTATTTGATTGTTATTATTGTTAATGGTGATATCTTCATATTATTTTAGGTTATGAGAATATTTAGGGGATTGAAATTGCAAGTGATCACCATTTATTTATTTTTAAGAAAAGTAAAGATTATATTATATTGGAAAAAAAATGTGTATATATGTTTCAAAAAAGTTGAGCAGCTTGGCTGTCCGATAGGTATCAGAGTATGGTGGGGCAGTTTCAAGGAAGCAGAGGGTTACAAGTGGGGTCCCACAGGGCTCAGTACTAGGACCTATATTGTTTAACCTTTATATCAATGACATTGTCAGTGGATTGCAAGGGAATATTCAGTTGTTTGCAGATGATGCGAAGCTGGGAAGGATTATTAGTAATAGTGCAGATGCAGCAGCCCTGCAAGAGGATTTGAATAAGCTAGATAGATGGGCAAATGAATGGGGGTTTTCGGTTTAATGCCGCAAAATGTAATTTTTTGAGGTTTGGGAAACATCGATGGGGCACTGCATACTCTATGGGAGGAGTTATACTGGAGGAGGTCAGGGAGACGAGATCTGGGGTTGATGATTGATAGAAACCTGAAATTTAGGGGGACATATTGCAGAGGTGGCGAAGGTAACACAGAGGATTGCTGCAATAATGAGAAGGACACTGACCTGCAGAGATAAAATAGTTATCATTCTGTTGTATAAGACACTGATCAGACCACACTTGGACTATTGTTCTCAGATTTGGTCCCCAGGATTTGAAGGGGATAAATTAACTGTGGAAAGGATACAAAGGCGGATAACAAAGATGGTTTCAGGACTGTACAATGATAGTTATGAGGATCGGCTGAGGGAATGTGGACTGCAGAGTTTGGTGGATAGAAGAAGGAGAGGTGATATGATTGAGACTTTTAAACTGTTGAGAGGTGGTTACAGGGTTGACACTGGGGAGTTCTTTCACTTGGTTGAACAGCAGGAAGGAGTAATGACAAGAGGCCATCATTGGAAGTTATGAAAGGAAAGTGTGAGCAAGAGGAGTGAGGAGTAGTTTCTTTGCATGGAGGATGGTTGAACCATGGAATGCATTGCCTGATGGAGTGGTGAGAGCGAGAACGGTCAATGAATTCAAAGATTGGTATGATAGACTTTGTGTTTCTTAGGGGGGGGGGACCTCCCCTCGATGAGGCTTTTCACTCCATGGAGGCCTGAATAATAATAATAATAATAAAAACTATTGATTCAGATACACAAATATTATTGGAAAAAAAGTTATTGAGTTTGAAAACATGAACAAACTTGAAAATATAAACCAAAATGAACACTTTATGTTTCAACCTTCATATCAAGGTCATCATCTGGAGCATGCACATATATACAAAGAAACAAGCTGCACTGCAATCTACATGATGTAGTAAAGACATAAATGCAATAAATAAATGCAGTAAAGTAAAGACATAGATGCAATAAACTCCAGGATGTGCCAATGGGAGGAGAGGATCCTTAGAGGAGTTGAATATGTTTTTTAATTTTATAGGTGGTTTAAAAGTGGCATTTAGATTATAATGGTGTAGGATTCTATTGATTTTTTCTGACAATCCTTCAATGTATGGGACAGCTATGGTTTTACTGAAATCTATATTCTTTTTTGATGAAGTTTTATGAAGAACTTTATTAATAGTATTTTTGCTATAGCCATTATAAATAATGGATTCTATTGATTTAAAAAAAAAAAAAAAAAAAAACATTTAATTTTCTTGACCAAAAAGCTCTGGAAATACTTTTATTGGGATTATATTGATCAAGTGCATATAACAACAACTAAGTTGTTGTTATATGCACTAGTTTGTTGGTGAAACCAACTAGTTTCACCAACTAAGTCTGTTGGCATCTTCAGGGTACATAACTGATGTACGGCACTAAAAAGTAAAAAAAACTCTTACAAATTATAATCAACCGATTCCAATTATATTAAACAAAGAACAGAGCGCGTACAATACATTCATAGAGCGTGGATGATATCACTCGTTGTTATTTAGGAACGTTCTATAGTTGGCACTGTAATTCAGTTCTGGGGAGTTGAAGGATCTGATAAGGGTCTTCCAGATCATGGGCAAGATTAGTCCTTGGTTCCTGTTAAGGTTTTGTATACAGCGGGCAACTGTTGTGGCCTCTTTAAAAATTCGGGAGCAGAAGTCCTCCTCCATGTAAGGAATTGTGCTTCTATCCCACTCTATGGTATGGTTCGTTCTTGAGAAATGAAAAGTTAATCCCGATTTTTCTTCTCTGTTATTAACATAGAAGAAAAATCGGGATTAGCTTTTCATGTCGCCGACTAGTAGTCTAGTCGGCGACTAGAGGAAATTTTTCTAAGCCTTCTTTCGACCGGTTCCCGAGTTAGTCGATCTCTGGCACGGGCAAGCAGGTTTTTCCTCCCGGAAACTCGGGTTTTTCGTCCTGTAAACTCAAGAAAATCGACCGTAGAACCCACATTATTTCAGACATTAAAAATATATTGTGTTAGGGTTAGAGACCACGAGATGGCGGCACATTTGAGCCGTCTCTCTTCACTGCGTACCGCTTAATTAGTGATAGCGTTGGGCCATCTGTCTCTAATTGGGTACCAGTGGAGATTGAACTGCCCACTCAGTCTCCAAAAGTTAGATAGGGCTAAATGGCCTCGCCTACTCCCGTATATACGGGAATAAAAAAAAGGCGTTAGCTGATTTTTTTTTTTTTTTTTAGAGTTTTTTTTACTTTTTAGTGCCGTACATCAGTTATGTACCCTGAAGATGCCAACAGACTTAGTTGGTGAAACTAGTTGGTATAACTTAGTTGTTGTTATATGCACTTGATCAATATAATCCCAATAAAAGTATTTCTATTGATTTTTTCTGTAATCCCTTAATGTATGGCATAGCTATGGTTTTACTGTAATCTATATTCTTTTTTGATGAAGTTTTACGAAGAGCTAAATATATAAATAAATAAATAAATATTTATAACTAATGGCTATAACAAAAATACTATTAATAAATTTCTTCATAAAACTTCATCAAAAAAGAATATAGATTACAGTAAAACTATAGCTATGCCATGTTTTTTCGGTTTTTTTTTTCGTTGTAGCCTGTGAAGCTCAGTGGATGTGGCATTTGCACACCACAGCGCTTGGCCACATGAAGGAAGACTTGGTTTCAAGTCTAGTCAGCGACTAGAAGAAATTTTTCTAAGCCTTTTTTCAACCGGTTCCCAAGTTAGTCGATCTCTGGCACGGGCAAGCAGGTTTTTCCTCCCGGAAACTCGGGTTTTTCGTCCTGTAAACTCAAGAAAATCGACCGTAGACCCCACATTATTTCAGACATTAAATATATTGTGTTAGGTTAGGGACCACGAGATGGCAGCACATTTGAGCCGTCTCTCTTTACTGCCTACTGCTTAATTAGTGATAGCCTTGGGCCATCTATCTCTGATTGGGTACCAGTGGAGATTGAACTGCCCACTCAGTCTCCAAAATTTAGATAGGGCTAAATGGCCTCGCCTACTCTATACGGGAATAAAAAGGCATTAGCTGATTTTTTTTTTTTTTTTTTTTTTTTTTTCGTTGAAGTTTTATGAAGAACTTCATTAATAGTATTTTTGTTATAGCCATTATTTATAAATATTTATTTATATATTTAGCTCTTCATAAAACTTAATCAAAAAAGAATATAGATTACAGTAAAACCATAGCTATCCCATACATTAAACAGTTATCAAAAAAAATCAATAGAATTCTACACCATTATAATCTCCTCTAAGTATTCTTTCCTCACATTATCACATCCTGGAGTTTATTGCATCTACTGCACCTGTAGCTTACCTTATATTGGTGAAACTGGATGTACAATCCCTATATGTAAAAAAAAAAAAAGAACACAAAAGACACATTAAATATAACAATTTTGGTGAAGCAGGCCTCTCAGATCATGCTCTCAACACCCTACACTAAATTGATTGGAAAAGTACCTACTCTTTACATCATACAAAAACCTACGAAAATTTAAAGCAGCCTGTGAAATTCTGATTAACCACTCTAATCTAGACAATAATGGTGGCATAAAAATTCCAAGAATTTGGATGGCACATATTCAGCCCACTTAGTTTTCCAGAAAATCTTGACTGTAGGATTTGAAGTAATTTTTAGCTTTTATTGAAAACTGTTCCATACCAGTTAGTTGGAATTTATATGTATACTTACATAGTTTATCCAGCAATAAAGAAACAAACTGCACTGCAAACCATGTAGATTGTAGTGCAGCTTGTTTCTTTGTATATATATGTGTGTGCTCCAGATGATGACCTTGATATGAAGGTCGAAACGTCGAGTGTTCATTTTGGTTTATATTAAACTAAAGTTTTACTCTAACACTAGTTGTCTCCATAATGTTTCATATTGTATTCTGATCACCATGTAAGCATGAAAGAAAAGTAAGAAAGCTATAATATGTGTGAAACACAGCTCTGATTATTCATAAACAGTACCACAGTAACAAAATAACTGATTTATTTATAAAATAAAATAATTTATTTATAAAATAATCAGATCAGCATTTAAAATACAACTTGCTAAAATACACAAAGCACTCATCTAGATAGTTATAAAAACCATTTAGTTGAATGAAAAAGGAAATCTTATCATGATGCTCTTTAGGGACTATATAAAAGAAAGTTTATCTATAGAAGTCGGGCTAAATGAGGGTCTTTAAATGACTACCTCCCAGATCTTTTAAAAATTAATGCAGGCTGTACTTATTGAGATTAACAGTGCTAATCTCAATAAGTGTTTCATAGCTTTCATTGCTGATTCTAAAAATGGTCTCTTAAACCTATAGTACAATTTTCTTCTTTCATTTAATACCATAATAAATTTAGTTTAATCCTTTATCCAAGTGTGTGCAAACAAAGTTTGCGCCTGAAAGTATCCTCAGGACTGGGGTAAAGTGGCACAACACCAGGCAACTCCTTGCAAAGGTGGAGCAAGATACCAACACTCCTATCTCAGTATCCCCCATATTGCAAAACACATCTCCCTGCGGATATGTTTAATGTTATGCATTAAGGGAAGGGCCACTACCCAGACTAGTTTCGACCTTTATTGAGGTCTCTTCAGTGGGAGCCAGGCCCAAGTGGAGATACCAGGCAGAAGCATTAGCAAGGTCATCTCCTCCTATAGGGGCTGCCAAATGGGAGATACTGAGATAGGAGTGTTGGTAGCTTGCTCCACCTTTGCAAGGAGTTGCCCGGTGTTGTACCACTTTACCCCAGTCCTGAAGATACTTTCAGGCGCAAACTTTGTTTGCACACACACTTGGATAAGGGATTAAACTAAATTTATTATAGCCTGACCAAGTGAAAAATAAACATTCAACATCTTTCTCTAAATCCAGAGTAATTTAATAAAAAGGTGGCACACCGTTTGGCAGCTCCTATAGGAGGAGATGACCTTGCTAATGCTTCTGCCTGGTATCTCCACTTGGGCCTGGCTCCCACTGAAGAGACCTCAATAAAGGTCAAAACTAGTCTGGGTAGTGGCCCTTCCCTTAATGCATAACATTATACATATCCGCAAGGAGATGTGTTTTGTATTATGGGAGATACTGAGATCGGAGTGTTGGTAGCTTGCTCCACCTTTGCAAGGAGTTGCCCGGTGTTATACCACTTTACCCCCAGTCCTGAAGATACTTTTAGGCACAAACTTTGTTTGCACACACTTGGATAAAGGATTAAACTAAATTTATTATAGTCTGACCAAGTGAAAAATAAACATTCAACATTTAATACCATGTTGTAAACAGACCACACTCAGTGTGGTCTGCTTACAATACTGTTGGTAATGAGTGTAGATATTTTGATGTTTAAAGGAGAAAACGTATCTAGGAATAATAATGAACTAACTAAATTTATTCATCATCTTCCCTTATGTGTTAGGCTCAATGGCCTGTCAGCCAGGTAGCTTTGCTTCATCGAGACCTGGCTACTAAGGGTAGGGTGGTTAATCCCATCTGCATTGTGTGCTATGACTTCAAATTATATGCATTCTGGCCAGTTTGCCTGTTTTACATGATAAAAAAGAAAAATCGACCCTACCGTCTTAACTGATGCTCTTTATTGGTGCAGTGGTGGAATCTTGAAGGTCTCGGGATGATGGTTGTCCAAATTTTTATTAATGTGAGACAGTGAATCATTTGATTAGATTTTTAGAGAATGTAGTCCTATGTTGAATCTATCATAGAAATAAACGCGTGGATAGGCTTATGTGTTCGTCAGACATGTTGTAATAGATTTAACGGTATTGATATGAACACAGATGGATAAGAAAATAACTATTTATTAACTTAAATCTGTTTCAACATATCATAGCAAATATAAATCTGAGACTATTTCTTTTATATAAAAGGGAGGTTCTCTCCCCCCCCCCCCCCCATTGCATCTGATGTGTATTCATATTATGGTCTACCACCCTGCAATGCATGTAATGTAAATAATCATTTTTTTTCAAATTTTTTTTAAGGGAGGGCATTGTTTGGCAGATAGGCAGAGAGTTCTGTTGATTTTGTGAAGGGAAAAAAGCCATTGGTTAAAGTGCCCTAGATGAGAATTGATTTAGTGGAGGGGCTAGCCTGGTCAGAGCATGTGCTTCGTTTTCTAAAGTTTTGATAACACCATGCTGCTGACAGTGATGAATATAACTTCCATTGTGAGTGGATTTTCTGTAAGTGGATAAGGATTTAAGGATCTGTTGGATAGCTGGGTGATCAGTGTCGAGGATTGCAGGCCGTTATTTGTTGAAAGTTTTTTCATTTGATTATATTATAAATTAAAGATGCCAAGAAATTATATTCTTGGTTTCATCCTTTATCCAAGCGTAAGCAAACAAAGCTTGCATGTGAAGTAACTTCACGACTGGGCTACTGGTATACAGAGGCTATTGACTTCACCTCAATTGCCTTAGCATCCCATAATGCAAGGCACATATCCTCACAGACATGGATCATGCTATACATTATGTGATGGGCCACTAACCCAGACTGGTTTTGACCTGTATTGAGGTCTCATCAGTGGAAGCCAGACCCAGAAGAGATACCAAGGTTGAGGTAATCCAGAAACCATATATTTCCTATACACAAGTAGTCTAAAGGTGTCACACCTTATTACTTAACTACTCTGTAGCTCAGTTGGTATAGATGGAGCCTTTTGGTCAGAAAGACCCGTCCATGATGTCAGGAACCTTTATCTGGTCTCTTTTGACTAAAGATGAGTTAGCTGGTCTCATACAGAGGTAGAGGATTTTTTCCACCCATAAACTCTATTTTCGTCCCTCAGAACAGGCAAACTGGCCTGTGAACACGAACACACACACACAAATCTACAGTCATAAAATACATACTTAATCCCTCATTAGGAGGGCTCAACCAGTCCTAAGGGATGGTGGAGGAACAGAGTGAACCCCATACAATTAAAATAAAAATAAAAACTTAAATACTCTGGATTAGAGAGAGATTGTAATCCAGAATAATCATGAAAGATCCTAATTGTGAAGTTACTTCACAGACAAACTTTGTTTGCCTACACTTGGATAAAAGGATGAAACCAAGAATTTAATTTCTTGGCATATTTAATTTATAGTACTGTATAACCAAGTGAAAAAAATTTCAACATTTATCTCTAATCCAGAATGTTTAAGTAATAACACTTGACACCTTTAGACTACTTGTGTATAGGAAATATATGACTTCTGCATTACTTCAACCTTGGTATCTCTTCTGGGTGTGGCTACCACTGATGAGACCTGAATAAAGGTCAAAACTGGACTGGGTAGTGGCCTTTCCCATAATGCATAGCATTAGTTACGAAAGGAAACTGTTAGCAAAAGGGTGAGGAGTGGTTTCTTTGCATGGAGGGTGGTTGAACCATGGAATGCATTGCCTGATGGAGTGGTGAGAGTGAGAACGGTCAATAAGTTCAAGGAGTGGTATGATAGACTTTGTGTTTCTTAGGGGGGGGGGGACCTCCGCTCGATGAGTCTTGATCGACTTTGTGTTTCTTAGAAAGGATCTCCCATGATGAGTCTTTTGACTCCATGGAGGCCTGAATAATAATAATAATAATTATACATGTTTGTAGGGATATGTGTCTTGCATTATGGGATACTAAGGCAGTAGATATATATGAAGTCATTAGCCTCTATATATAAGTAGCCTAGTCGTGAAGTTGCTTCATATGTAAACTTTGTTGTTTACACTCAAATAAAGGATGAAACCAAGAATATAATTTCTTGGCATCTTTAATTTATAGGCAATTATTATTATTATTTTTTTTTTTTCACTGGTGAAATACATCCTTCAGTATTAGCTAATGTGCTAAAAACAAACATTTCAAACATATCCAAGCCATGTGGTTAAACAGGCAGTACATCATCAACTTATTGTAGCCATATTGTCTGTTTACGTTTATGGCTATATTTTCAAAATGTTCCATAAACAGATTGGTGATGGGTGTGTGTGTGTGGGGGGGGGGGGGGGGGGGTTGTAGCTGTGTGCCTTCAGTCAGCTTGGAGGTTTTGCCCTGTCAAGTAAAATAATTAGAGTGCATGGTAAAAGTGAAAAAAGCTGATACATTGGGTGGAGATGGGGGGGGAGATGATAGGCCAAATGGGTTTTGAAGTTTCTTCTTGGGGTACATTAGTGAATAGGAGGCTTTATTATAACTGGCCATAATTAGCATCTTTAAGGATCACTTTTTGGGTCATCCCAAAAGTAATGTTTTTTTATACTGTATATGTTCAAACAGGACGTTCAGATACATGTCTCAGCTTGTCTAAACACGAATTTTTAAAACTTTATAAGTACTGCTAAGCTGAGGTGGCTGCATTCTAAGGAATTCCACCTTGCAAGAACATCATACCTAAGTTATTGTTTAAATAACCCTTTATTTCTGTGAAGGTCACTGAAGAGCACATCATGCTTTATGAGTTCAAAAAAGGCAACAGTGCTGCTAACGCTGTAAAAAAAATGTGCAAGAAATGTATGGTGAAAATGTTTTGAATGTACAAAAGTGCCAATAATGGTTTCACAATATTTTGACAAGGAGACTTTAGCTTGAAAGACATTCCTCGCTTTGAACGTCCTGTCTCTCTCTCTCTCTCTCGACAATGATATGCTGTACGCTGTTGTTGCAAGAAATGCCAATGCAACTGTTGAAGATTTAGCAGAAGATCTTAATTCATCGTCATCAACCATCCATCACCATTTGCAAGAACTTGGAATAGTGTCTAAGCTCGGCAAGTGGGTTCCTCACGAACTGACGAACAACAATTGAAAAGAGCGCATCAGCATCTGCACTCCTCTTCGTTCTTGAGAGGTTCAATCTCTGTTTTTGAGTCATGTAATCAGTCTATTCTTGTCAAGTATCCATTTTTTATCATCGGCGAAGAGCGTTAATGTTAAGTGCCGAAGGCAATGGGTTCATTCAGAGGAACAGGCTAAACCTCGGCCAAAACAAGACCTTCACTATCATAGTGAAACACAACACAAACAAGGTTGTTGTGTTTCACTATGATAATGCACACCCTCATAGTGCAAGAATCGCCTGTACCAAGATCGAGGAACTTGGCTTGAAAAAGCTTCCACATCCTTCTTATTCTTCTGATTTTGCACCCTTCAGATTACCACTTATTTTGAAGTTTGCAATATTTCATTAATGAAAAACAATACGATACATTAGAGGCACTAAAATTGAGGCTATGCAACTTCTTTGCCTCCAAACCTTTTGAATTCTATAAAAATGGCATTATGAATCTTTCACAATGTTGGAAGAGCGTTATTGATTCAAATGGAGAATATATACTTGATTAAATTAGCAAGTGATTTATCTTTTATATTCTTTCAAAACTTAATGCTAAAAAATGACATTACTTTTGGAATGACCTGATATGGCGTACAAAGTTTTCAGCACGAAGGAAGTGTGGTTGGTAATGGATTGTCTTTTTTGTGTTTGGGTAGGATCGCCATCAATTAATTGGTACATAGATTGATCTTTGAATAAAACTTTAAGTGCAACAAGTTCTGCATAGGATAAATTCCTTTTCAGAGGCTTTGCATATTTTAAAATTTTGTCCTCTTCTAGCCAGATATAATTGGTGATATAGGAGCTGGCTGTAGATGTCTCATTCCATTTTTGCAATGGTTTGAAGACTGTATTTCCTTTAGAGATTTGGTGTAGTTATGGCCAATGGTTTCAATAGTTTCTTTTGTGAGCTGAAAAGATGACAGGCTAATCAATTCGTTCTGGAAGCAATTGCTGAGGCTTTCATAACTGGCTTGATTGTTAAATTTTTTGAATATAGTGGCCTTTTTTTGTGCTGAAATGTCAGAGACATTTGAGAATCGTTCCAGAAGTTGGTATTCATGTTGAAGAGCTTGCCTGCAGTACTTGAATACTGATGTAGTCAGCCAATGTGATGCTGATTTGTCCTTATTAAAAAAAAAAGTGAGAAGCTTGATTTTAACACAGATGGGAATATACGCACAAGTTGTGATAACATTTGAGGAATGTAGGTCTACTCAGAAGTCTCATTAATCTGAGTTTACACTTATCTCAATGGCATGCTTTTGTATTATATCACTTCCATGTAAGATCACTAATCTGGTATATAGGTGATTAGATGTCATGTTGATCTGAGGAGAAAACACACATTCAAGAATAATAATTAACTCAATTAATTTAGTTATTAAATTATTAGCCCCATATTTCACTTAGTCACCAAGGCATCTTTACATGCACAAAGAAATACAGTAAGCATATGCATTCAGGCATACCACCAGGAAGACTAACACAGACTGTATATAAGAATGTGGGCTCCGAAAACTAACTAGTGCTCTCTACAGGTGCTTTGATGGAATCTTACTGAATTTCAAGATGTGGTTCTCCCAGATTTTTGTTAATGTGAGACAGCTAAATATGTTTAGACTTGAAAGATATTATAGTGAATTCTAGAGAGTCTTTCAGATTTATATCTGCTTCCATATAAAAGGAAGGTTTCTTCCCATTGGTTCTGGTGATCTGTAATCATGGCATAATCTGCTGTCCTAGAATTGCTGTGGTGCATAGACATAGAACTGTGTTCTGTTCTTCCAGCTTATACAGAGTATGTTAGTTTGCAGAGCAAGGGCAACTAGAGATACCAGGATGATCTAGATCAGGGTTTCTCAAACTTTTCCTATGACAGAACACTTCACAAATCCTGAAATTTTAACTGAACACCTTGGTTAGAGTCGAGTATCATCGGTCTCGCATTCAATGTAAAGCTAAGCATACACACTATCACCGCAGCAGGCTGTATTGCATCACAAAAATGCAACACGCACACTACAGGCATGCCGGGCTGCAGCTCATCTCATTGACCTTGCTTGTGACTGCACATTTTCTAGAATAGATACCTCTGTAATTCACCCTTGCTCTGTCAGCAACCGATTTTCAAACATGTTTGAACTTGTCGCAACGTTTAAAACCATTCCAGGCTCTCGTTAATTTTGATAATTTTTCACGGAACACTTATTCACTTTCCGTGGAACTTAGTCTGGGAAATGCTGATCTAGATGATAGAGAGTATGTTTTGCTTAGTGTATATCTTTGTGCCCGTGAAGATTTGTTTGCAACTAAGGCAGAATATTGGGCTAATAATTTAATTTCTAAATAAATTTAGTTAATGAAACATAGCTCTAGGCATATGTTTTCTCCAATAAACATCAATACAAGTAATGATTAATACCTGATCATCTATACCAGATAATTTATACAGTTTTTTGTTCTTCAAGATGAATGTTAACAGATCTAATGGTCTATCTAAAGTATACTAAGTTGCATGCACACAGAACTTTATACCTCAGGTTGTGCGAGTGAATGAAGAAGCTCTTCATTCAGACTTATCCCATATGTATAGATTGAGAATAGTTATTCTGTGATCTTGGGTGTGAAGTGTGGAAGGGATATGGGGAGGGGGGGGGGGATACAGTATTTTGTATACTTTATAGGGATTGTAGCTATCAACTGAAAAAGTGTGATGAAGCTGAGTTCTGTTGAAATGCACTAAAAATGTATCTGATGTGTCTTTGTTCTATAGTCAAATAATAAACACATCATCTGTATACCATAGCCACACTGTTGGTGTTTATGGTGATGCTGAGTGCTTGCTGGTCTAGATGTTCTGTATCAAAATTTGCTAAAAGGGAATATATCAATTACAGGATGGTAATTCTTTTTTTTCTTTTTTCTCCCATTTACAGTTTGAATTGTTTCTGTAACTATAGTTGAATGATTGTGTTTTTTACAAGTTATATGTCGTGCTCTGACGATGCTTTTGAAATCCATCAGAATATTAACAACTTAATAGCTTATTTATTTTCTCCTTCTGGTGTTGTTTATACCATGATGTAGTGCTATGAATATCTTAAAATAGCTTACCCAAAGCCATGAGAAGATTTTGGGAAGAATATAGAAGATAATATTATGTTTTGGGGTTACTGAGAAGATTAAACATGAAGGAAAGAGCACCATAAAAGAATCCGAAGAATGATAAAAGCAACATAGAAACTGATGATAATGATATTTTTTTTTTTGTCTGGAGTAATTCATTCTCCCTCATTCTTCTCTATATCAATGGCCTGCTCCAGTCGACCATCATTACGATACACAGTTTTGGCAATAACAGTACATGCCAATCCTCCTTCTCACTTGACGAA
The DNA here is from genome assembly GCF_054136105.1 of Typopeltis vanoorti. Classification (NCBI taxonomy): domain Eukaryota; kingdom Metazoa; phylum Arthropoda; class Arachnida; order Uropygi; family Thelyphonidae; genus Typopeltis; species Typopeltis vanoorti. Next base: position 94,090,938 of record NC_143554.1, read on the forward strand.
CCTTACACCAAACAAATCAGTACAACCCACAGAGCAACAACCACTGCAAACCTAAATTCTGATCTCCAAACCATTCTTTGATGGGGCTCAGATAATTTTGTCAGTTTCAATGCCTGTAAGACACAGGTCTGCCTTATTTCTCGCAAAAAAAATTCCGTATTTTCCCTATCATTACCTTTGACAACACCCCAATCTCTAGGCAAGATGCGATTTCTTTCCTTGGGATTACCTTGAACGTGAAAACTCCCTTATTAAACACTACAATCGATGCCTCCTGAGCAAAAGACGAGCTATTAATCCTGTACACACAAATTTGCATATCCGTTGAGTACTGCTCACACATCTTGGATGGTATCCCCAAGAGCTCCAAAAAAATATTCATTGCAATACAAAAGAGAGCAGCCAGACTGATTAACAACTCATTTCTTATCAACTCACTCCAACTACTCTTGCACAGGCATTTAATATCTGCTGAATGCATCTTCTATAAATATTTCCGTGTTAAATATTCATCAGAACTGGAATCATAATTCTCCCTCTCAGTACCGAATCCATTCAATCCGTGTAGTTGCCACCCAACCAACACCCCCATCACAGCCCAACTCCAAACTCGTTGAACAAGTTTCACTTCCTCCTCTTTCATTCTTGCTGCTGTACTCTGGAACAGCCTCTCCTCCCACGTGTTTCCAAAGGAATTATTCTTCTTATTATTATTATGCAATACCTCCAGGGAGTCCAAAGACTCATTGAGGGAGAGAGGGTACCTGCTCTACAACTCTCTGTCTCCACCAACTACAATGAACTGCAACTACCATCATCATCAACGCCATCTACTGCCTTATCATTACCACCACTAGTATTTTCACAGACAATCACAAACATCCATGCCCATGGTGGGATTCGAACCCACAGCCTTTTGGCTGGAGAGCGAATATGCTGACCACTCGGCCCAGGATGGCAATGCACAGGCCTTCAAATCTAGCATGAACAAGTTCCTCCTTTCCCAAATCATTCCCACACATGGTACTAATATACTGTGGATTGACCAACCAACCTCTCTTGTATGAGCCCAACATAAAAAATAAAAATAATAAAATCATTCAGGTACCATCACCAGTTCTGAGTTGGCTGCTGTGGTGATGAATTCCTTTGACAGTTGATGCCTACTATAGCAAACATATATGGACCACTAGAATAGAGTGCTATAGTGAAATACCTTTAGAATAACAGTTTGTCTCTGTGGCTTTGGTCAGGAAGTTTCAGTAGTTTGTTTGTAGTGAATGACTGATATAGGGGGTTTGCTGTAGTGTGAGTTCTTCATTCTATGCATCTCTAAAGATTTGGATGGCACTTTTGCCTGTATCCGATGTGCTCTCTCTCTCTCTCTCTCTATCCTTCATAGTGATGGCTAGGTCAACCTTTTCCTCCTCTTGTAGTTTTTCTGTCATGATCATATTGGCCAGATTCCCCTAAGAATTTCATTTTCCTCTTCCAGTTTCATTCAGTGTCCGCGCGGTTAGCCTAGTGGCTTTGCACTTCGTAACCATATGCCTGGGGAAGGAGTGTCCTAGGTTCGATTCCCGTCGGAGACGTGAGGAGCTGAAGGCCAAGTTAGATGCCATAGCCAAGTCATACGGTCTTGGGCACGGGCAGTAGGGTTTTTTCCACCAGTTTATCTGGTGTTTTTCATCCCGCAAGCAGGCAAACCGGCCCTGTGAACACACAGGGATACAGCCAAGAATACCTTAAGGCATAGGAGTGACCATTCTATCCTCGTATTTTGGTTACGAAATCCAAGCATGCTTGGAAGGTTGTGGGCCTTAAAGGCCTGTTAAAGCCATTGGGATAGATAGATAGTTTCGTTCAGTAAGCACTTTTTTGGTTGTTCTTCATGTGCTTCCTTGTTTGTAACTTTTTATGTACAGCTAATCTGCATCATTCTTCTTAGTAATTAAATCACCAATGCCATCAATCCCCCCCCCCCCCCTTTCCTATTATTTTCCTAGTAGCTCATGTTTCTGAGGTACACATTAATGTAGAATAGCCAAGACAAGTTATCATTTGCTTTTTATACGTATCTATGGGGAGTTTTCCCATTATATAGTATTTATTTCATGTTAAGAAAGGCTGTTTTTGTCTGTTTGTATTAATATTTTTTATTTTCACACTTTCCATTGCTCCTGATTAGACTTCCAGATATTTAGTTATATACTGTTCTATGAAATGGCCTTTAAAATGTTGTTAAGGTTTTTATTCATCCATTTATTTATGAGTATCATTGTTCTTGTTTTCTGGACATTTATTTCTGAATCCATTTTATGAGGTGTTATTTTATTTATCTAATTTTAATATCTGTCCAGTATTGTTCTATCAAATTATCTTGAAGCATTGTTCATTAAGCTAATCTTTCTTTAATTTGAACATTTCAGAGAGTTTGGCTCTTTTGATATTGGAATAATTATCAAATTTTCTTAAGTTTTAGACAAGATATCATAATTATATATTTAATTAAAAATTCTTGTTAATTAAATAATACTTTTTTTCCTAAATTTTTTAATATTTCATTTGTAGCTAAACTTGTATATGGTTCTTTATTTAACTTTTTTTTTTTTTGTAGTATTTTTCTTACCTGAATTGAAATTGAAGGATGATCTGTTTCTTTCTTGCTATATGCTTTCAAGTCTTCTCTGTTGTTATTATTATTATTATTATTATTACGGGTATCTCCATGGAGTCAGTAGACTCATCGCGGGAGACCCAAACTAGCAAAACAATATCTGTCATATCTCTTCTTGAATTCATTTACAGACGAAGAGCTCACAACTAAGTCAGGCAATGAATTCCACTCATTCACCACCCTCCAGGCAAAAAACCTTGTTCTGACACCTTTGTTAACCACACTCTTCTTTAATTTCCAGAGATGACCTCTTGTTCTTTCATCACTATCACACAGCTGAAACATTTCCCCTGCATCAATCCTATAAAAACCTTTTAGTAATTTGAATGTTTCTATCATATCCCCTCTTCTTCGCCTATCAACCAATCTCTGCAATCCACAAGCTCTCAATCTATCAATGTAGGGAGCATTTTTTATATCACTCACCAACTTGGTCACTCTTCTCTGAACCCTCTCCACAGCCTCCTGATCTCCAAGGAATCCAGGTGACCAGACCTGAGCACAGTAATCCAAATGTGGAAGTATCAATGCTTTATAAAGGGGAATAATAACCTCTTTATCTCTAGATGTCAGCGTGTTCCTCAACAACCATGTTTTTCTCCATGTTTTAAGATTTCTTGCCCTCTGAACAATATGTCACCCTTTTTTTTTTTCCCCCCTTCCCATAAACATTTGAATTCTTTATTTCTTTTCTTTCCTATCAACTCCTCTATCTTATTCACTTTTTATAAATATGAATCCCACCTAATACAATCCAGCCTATAGTGAATTAATATTAGTATAAAGTTCTGAATATGGACTGTTTTTAAGCTGCTTTGGGCCTCGAAATCAGCTAAAGCACTATAAGCATTATAAGTGAAGCTGAGTGAAATATGAATGATGGGAGTTTGAGTTGAAAGAAATGCCGTCAAATGAGGAGAATGGTGGTGCCATAATGAGAGAAATACTCCTATACAAAGTGTGAATATTGATGAGAGAAGCATCTGGTAAGTGGTATACAGCAGAGAAGAGTAAGATAGTATGAAGAGTAAAAGAAGGAGAGTGAGGAGATGATATTTTATGGTGATTCCATGATCACCATGAAATTTCATGATGAGTGTGTGTGATAATATATTTTCCTAGTGCAAAGATTTAAGATACCAAAACTATTAGCAGGTGTGAATGATTTAAAAGGTGCTAACTATGGATTTCAAGAGGATATGAAAGAGTCAATGCACTGGATGTGTAGGAAGGATGCTGTGTTGTTTTTAGATATATAGAGTGATTTGATTGATGAAAGGACTTGCATATGACCAATGGATTGCACTTGAATGGAGATAGTGTCTGGAGGAAATTTTGTTCAGAGGGGAGAGAGAGAGAGAGGGAATGGAAATGCAAAATCAGGAAAACTTGGGCTATTGTGTGTGTGTGGCAGGGGGGGGGGTGAGTATATGTGCAAACACTGTGAACATGAGAATGGGGAAAAATCCTGAATATAGTTTCTTGGATCACAAATACGAATGGGACACACATTAAAAGATGCAAGGGTACCTAGTGAGTTCAAGAGGATATTTGCAATTCATTATACTAATGCTAGAAACATAAAGAACAAGAATGATGAATTTTTGGCACTGGTTATTTAGCTGAACTGGCCAAAAAAGTATAACAGTAATGCAGCTTGGTTGATAGAGAAGGATAGAATGTAAGTGATATTTGGGATGTTGCTGATTATAACAGAAGAATTTCACTAGCAAGAAGTGCAGTTAATGAAGGCATTGTATTTGATAGGATTAAAGAAGGCATTGTATTTGAGGCTGCTTGGTGTGAGATAAAAGTGAGAAGGACAAAATATATAGGCCTACATTACAAAATATAGATGGGTTAGCTAATTGAGTACAAGAGAACTAATTACTGTGGGAGACTTCACCTCTGAGAAGGCTCACATATAATAATTATTTGCCTTGTGCTCACTGAGCTAATCTGTCTATTTTCAGTTATTACCAGAAAGGGTACTGAGAGGAAGGAATTATCAGTTATGCTGAAAAATAATTACCTCATGCAGCATGTGGTGGACAGATTCTGAAACAAGATATGATGGTGAGCTTTCAGAGTGCTCAATCTGGTGATAGCATTAGACGATGTGTCTGTAATCAAGACAACAACTTTGCCTTCAGTTAGGCATAGTAATCAGGCAGTCGACTTTTGGGTGTGGCCAATGGAGTTTTATTATTATTATTATTCAGGCCTCCATGGAGTCCAAAGACTCATCGTGGGAGATCCTTCCTAAGAAACACAAAGTCTATCAAGACTCATCGAGAGGAGGTCCCCCCTAAGAAACTCAGAGTCTATCATACCACTCGTTGCACTCATTGACCATTCTCGCTCTCACCACAACATCAGGCAATGCATTCCATGGTTCAGCCACCCTCCATGCAAAGAAACCACTCCTCACCCTCTTGCAAACAGTTTCCTTTCGTAACTTCCAGGGATGGCCTCTTGTCATCACTCCTTCTCGCTGTTCAACCAAGCAAAAGAACTCCCCAGTGTCAACCCTGTAACCACCTCTCAACAGTTTAAAAGTCTCAATCATATCACCTCTCCTTCTTCTATCCACCAAACTCTGCAGTCCACATTCCCTCAGCCGATCCTCATAACTAACATGGTACAGTCCTGAAACCATCTTTGTTATCTGCCTTTTGTACCCTTTCCACAGTTAATTTATCCCCTTCAAATCCTGGGGACCAAATCTGAGAACAATAGTCTTAAGTGTGGTCTGATCAGAGACTTATACAACGGAATGACTCTTTCCTCATGTAAGAAATAATAAACTAAATACAAGCTTATGCATTTTGAGAAGAGATATAGGTGATGCAGAGCAGATGATTGCAAAGAATTATGAAAATGTCCTGGAGCACTATCATGCATAAGAAACTCGAGGGAAGGATGCTAGCATCATTGAATGAGAAATAGCAAGGGGGGTGTTTCCAGAGTGGTGCAGGTGAGGATTGAGAAAGAAGAAATCTATTGACATTTTTCTTGAAGACTTGGAGATCGCAGTTGTTGCAGAGGACAGAATTAATGTGGATGGTGTCTTTCATTTGAACAATAGCAGATTACAGTTTTTGCAAAATACTGGAAGAGGATTATTTCATAAGTTAGATATAGCAGAGAATGAAAGGAGAAAAGTTTATTTGATAAATATGAAGCAGGACTGTAAATGAATTGTGGTTAGTTATTGACAGAAGGAAAGACTTAGAGATACCAAGTATAGTATACTATTCCACCTAAAAAAAACAGTGTAAAGTAGTGGTGTCCAACCTTTTTTTGAGCACAGGGACCAAATTTCAAATGAAAGTGATTCTATTTTTCAGACTGTTTGTGTGTAAAATATTCTAATATAGAAAGAAAGAAAAAATGCATTTTTACACTAAATTTCTCTAAAATGTATCTTTTCTGTACATTTGTCTGAAATATGGCAAAATGCATAAGCTTGTATTTAGTTTATTATTTCTTACACGAGGAAAAAGTCTTAATATTGAAAATTTAATTGAACCATGTCATGTGAAAACATAGCATTTTACAAGATACAGTGATATAGATGTTGCTAACTTTTTTTTATATATATTCTTACACACCAGATTAAAATGGTTATTGAGCTGTAGGTTAGACATACCTGAATTAGAGTATGCTTTATTCCATCACATAAGAAGAATGAATTATTGTTTGATTTATTTTTCATCTCACTTATTGTTAACAGCAGTTTTTGATTCATTTTCTTAGTTGTTTAAGACCCATATGGACTACATGGAAAGAACAAAAATACTTTTTGGCACAGATCGGTTAGAAAATCTTGCAAATAAAGCAAGGTGAGTTTTCATATTGATTCAACACAAATATTTTCATTCTGTATATATATATATATATAATTTTTTTTTAATATTCTACTACAGATTTTTTGCTGTATCTTTAGTTTACATTGCCATTTTAATTGTTATGTGTGATTTATATTTTTCATGTTTAGTTCTAAAAAAATTAAAGTTGCATTTGCCAAATGAAGCCATATAATTAATTATTGTAATGAATAAAAAAAACTGTTGTTTACCAACAACAAATTGCTTTGAGCAGAAAAATAACACAAGTAGATGATGATGCATAAATTGTACTGAATTGCTTGAGCTATCATAAATTGCAAAATGATCATTCCTAGGTAAAAATTATTCCACAGTGATATTGGCTGTTGTAAATACCTGAGCAGTTGCAAATGCACTTATTTACAAGTGCTATTTGGTACATGTGTATAATAGGAATTGAATATAGTTCTTCCAACCAAAGGATAGGAAAAAAAAATTGAATTCAGTTCCTGTCTTATTACAATCCTCCTCAACAGCTCTTAACGGACCATTTAGGTTCAATGCTGTCATCACTAGTTTTCTCCATCAGTCTCTGTAATAGGCTGCATCTGTTGTAAAGTATTCAGCTTGCTGTCTTAGAGCTTTCATTGCCACTTCCATCCATTGTGCCCAGGGTCGTCTTCTTGATCATTACTTGTCAGTTTCATTTGTAAGTATTTGTGATGAGAAAAGTGATGAGAACTCAGTCCACCTTTGCCACGAGTTGCCCCAGTCCTGAAGAGACTTCAGGTGCAAACTTTGTTTGCTTACACTTGGATAAAGGATTAAATTAAATATATAATTTATAATGTTCTGTAGGTAGAACATTAATACTGCACTAAACTACTACACTAATAAATAATATTATTTATTATATTATAAATAAACAATTAAAACCCAACAAGTTTTATGCATCATAAGGCTTACATCATCAGGGGTAATGGCATAAAAGTTTTACATAACAAAAGCCTATTAACAATTAATTACACATAGTAGATATTTTTGATAACTTCACAACTGTTAAATAATTGATAAACCAGAATACAAATGATATGTTTGTTACTGTATGCATGTTCGAACATTGCTAGTTGTTGCTATCAGTTTCTGTGATGTCACGCATGCTATATCCTGGACCATGGGAGTTATATTTTTGATGAAAGCAGACTATACTTGATGTAAAATTAAGCCTTGATTTTTATTGCATTGTGTAGGGATCCTAAGCATTTGTGAGACTTCTTTAAATTTTCTTGTGAAACAGTTATTATCAACATATGATTTGTTGCCAGATACTTGATGGCCAGTAGTGGTTGTGTGAAATGCCAGGCCTGATTTGTACTCTCTTCTTTTTTTTCGACATCTTTTACGTGTTCAAACATGTGGATCTCTCCTGAACCTTCCTGTCTGGCCTACATAACAAATGCTGCAAGAGCAATGAATCTCATAGATGCCTACTTTTTTTATGGGGTGATGTGGAGGTGTTGGTGGATGTAGGAATCTTGATATTTTTATAAAGGTAAAAAAGCCACTTTTATGTTGTACTTGTGGAGCAACACAGCCACTTTGTCAATGACATTTTTGATGTAAGGCAGCGTGATTACATTCTTGAAATCTTTTTTTAAGTAAGGGAGTCGCAGGAGATGTATTAAGGCGTTTTTTGATTGTCTTGGGTTCAAAACCATTAAGTGCGAGGTTCTATGTCAGGTAGTACAATTCTTCATTCCTTTTAATTGTTGTGCTAGATATATTGTATGCCCTGTCTCATAAAGTTTTAATTTTGCCTATCTTTCGCAATGGATGGTGGTGCGAAGCGACATTTAAAAATCTTCCCGTTGTGGTAAGTTTTCTGTATATGGAGAAGAATAATCTTTTATCCTCTTCATTTACTTCGACAAGGATATCAAGGAAAGGTAATTTTTTGTGCCTGTTCTAGTTCAATAGTGAATTTTATATTGGGATGCAAGTTGTTCAGATAATCTTTGAAAGCAGTCAGCTCATCCACTGTTCCCAATCAAATGACGAAAATATCATCGATATCGATGTAACATAGCCAAACTTTTGGTTTATTCTGATAGGTTTTTAATGCATTAGTTTCAAAATTTTTCATAAACAGGTTGGCTAGGGCTGTATAAAGGGAGGAAACCCATGGCAAGTCCTTCTTTTTTTGTTCCCAATATATTTGTCTTGAAACATGAAAAAAGTGTTTTCATGCAGTGTTTGAATAGTCCTACAGTGTCTGGTGGGAAAAGATTTCCGAGTAGATCCACTGTGTCATTTCTATGCTGACTATATCGAAACTTGCTAAGATGTCTGAATGTTCTATATTTATATCTTTTACCTTTTCAATGAAATCTTTACAAATGATTCTGTTTTTCCTATGTGTGTAATATCATGTTTGACAGATATTTTGCTAAGTTTGAGATCAGAAAATCTCTTTCTCACCCATCTACAATTGGCCATAATGGAATGGCTTTTGTGAATTTTTGGTGTGCCATAAATTCTTGGGACCAATGGATGTTTTGATGATAAAGATTTTTTTAATTTTTTTGGCCAATTAAATAACTTTTTGATTAAGTCATTGGTTTTATTATGTGTGTGCCATGTGGGATCCCTGTCTAAGGATGAAGAGGTATTGGAATCATCTAATAGGTTGTTAATTTTTCTTGCATATTCATCTGAATTCACTGGAACCATAAAAACAACTCCTGTTTACTGGCTCCCAATGCTGAGTAACTTAATACCACCAAACCTATAAAGACACAGTGCTCTACTACGAGAGTATGATAAAATACTCAGAAAATATTGAATTGCCTATATACAACAACATACTAGAGCTACAGCTTAACAGACTGAAATCAAGAAAGTCCTCTCTCCATGAAGCTAAACACCTGAGAACGACCAACTACAATACCAAAGAACAATGGAATCGAACATGGAGCATAAATATCAATGTCCAACTCAAAACTTTGGTTTGATAGGCATTGTCTCAACATCCTGGGTATGGAACTGAGCCGAAAGACATGGATAACACTGAACAGGATTTGCCAGACATGGAAGATGTGCAAGCTCTCTGTACAAGTGGGGAAAAATTCCCTCATCGGAATGTGACTGTGGGCACCCGAATCAATCAGTCGACAACATTTCTACTGAGTTTAGTCTTCGTGCATACATGGATCAAAGAAACGATTTCCTGGAGGCGACAACAGCTGTTATAAACTGGATCAGACAACTTGATCTTATCTTATGAGTGTTTTGTTTGTTGAAAGTATAAGTGTCTTTGTTTTATTCTAATTGAATAAAAAGTAAATTTTATTCAAATTTACTTTTTACATATTTATTTTGACTTATGTACCTTCATGACTGCATGTAGATTGCCATACACTAAATAAATAAATCTGAATTCATAACTACTGTTGTATTTCCTTCATCTGCCTTGATTATTACTATGTTTTTATCTTGTCTTAATTCTTTAAGGGCTGTGAATTCTGATTTAGGTAAGTTTCTGTGTGATACTTCATATTTTAATAAGGCTGAAGTTTGTATGCGATGCGAGCTGCTGAATCTTATATTACAATGTGATCTCAATACTGAAAACTGCCTACAGAACTGCTTAACAACAGAAACCTATGTGTACAGTATTAATGTTCATTAATTCTTTTTTCCACAGAATGGCCTGTCTGCCTAAAATATGTCAAATTACTTTTACAAAGGATCTGGTAAACATCACCTAAAAATAGAGGCAACAGTTTGTCTTTTGCTGATGGTAATGACATGCATGACTAATCACTCTGTGTTCTGTGAAGAGTTTTCATAACATTTGCTGTACCGGCAGTCCAATGTGAAGTGGTGCTCTATCCTGCATGAATATGTTAGAGACAAGGCATCTTTGCTTCTGCAGTTGCAGAACAACAAAGTTGCATAGCGTCTCTTGATACTTAACAGCAGAGATTAGTGAGTTGTAACTCACTAATCCTGTTGGGCAAAGTTCTTTTAAAAAATATGGACCAATAATAAACTATGCAGTGAAACCACGCTGTGACTTTCAGTGAGTGTAAAGGGGTCTGTTGAACACATTTGCAGCCCAAAATCAGCAATTGTATGAGTTAATACTACTATGATAACCAAGGTCTTCCATGGCTGTGTGTCATTCACCTCCATTTGAGCTAAGAATGTCAGAGCAAACTGCAGCCGAGTTTCAACATCACCATGAAGAACTTGTAGGAAAATCATACATCAGCATTGATGTATGATTTTCCACATAATTGAGTATGGCATGTCCAGTTGCCTTGATATTGCCCGAGCACTGCTACACCCTCATGTGTTATTCATCCCATGTTCCACAATGGCAGTTTCAACTTGTTGAGGATTAATCCATTTGCGTGCTCATTCTGGCCTCACCACTAAAGATCTGCTATTTTCAAATTTAAAATCATTTTTCTAAGATTTGTTATTGTCATTGGACCTTTTCTTCAATCCTTCAAATGCCAGAATTCTTGAAGCACAGCATTAGCCTTACTCGTTGTTGATAGTAAAACTTGACTAGCAACACATGTTCCAGTAAGGTGAGATCCTTTACACTTGAGTCTTATCAGAATGATATGAATCCGTTTTGGTCTTCCTTACATCCACCAACTTGTCAGTAGAAACAGTGAGATTATGCAAATATCACGTGATTCTAGTGCCATTTTCTGCTGGTGCAGGATTTTCTACTTTGTTTTTTTTCTATAAATCAAAACTCCATGTTCCATAATGTACGTACACCAAGTTTGGTTGAATCTTGTCCAATACATTTTTTGCTACAGCAAAAAATATGTTGGACGAGATTCCATTATTGTATTGGACTTTAATTATGTATTGCACTTGTATTGGACTTTAATTATGGCCACACACCCACATATGTTTGTTTGCATTTGTTGATGCAGTTGTATGCATTAGTAAAAGGAAATACTGTGAGTAGGCGTATTTAAATAAATTATAATACCAGAATACTCACATAAAATATTATTTTATTAGTATAATTTTCACCTAAGTATCAAAGGCTTCTTCAGTACATGTAAAAAGCTAATTGAACAATAACTAACATTTTCAAAAGGCACCACCTTTTTAGTTATCTTGCATTAGCAAGATAACTAAAAAAAGGTAATTAAATTTCCTAACTTATTAAAAAAATAAATAAAATACAATAAAATAAATAAATAATTAAATTAAAAAAAATATACAATTAAAAAAAAAGTTAGTACTTTTAAAATCAGCTAATCTTTCCTATCTCCCACAAAGGGGATAGATGTAGACCATCGGATCTGTTTAAGTTAAGAGAGTGAAGTAAAGTTTCATATGCTTCTTTACAAAGCCATTCCATGAGGAACCAACTTTTGTAAAGGACTCTTGTCTTGTTCCAGTGAACTCTATGTCTAGTGTTGAAAGAATGCTCTGCAAGTCCAGACTGTTCAGGCTCAAGGTATTGAATATAAGACTTGTGTTCTTCTGAATAAAAGCAGATCTTCCTGTTTGTCCAAAATAAGATAACCCACAAGATCAAGGAATCTGGTAGACACTTGGATAATTGAGATGTGGAAGCTTGTCCTTTGGAGAAGTGAGAAAGGTGGAGATTTTTATGATGGGGCGAAGGCAACAAAAATATTTAGTGGTTTTAAAACTTTCACTATGCATTCACTAATGCCTTGCACATAAGGGATAGAAACATGAGTTATTTCTTCTGTATTTGAAGAGTTACTACCAAAACTGCTCAAAGCTATATTGATGAAAGAATACTTATAACCATTAGATAAAAAAAGTGGAAATAATATGTTGTAATTCTTTCTGTAATAGTTCATCTGAAGAACATAAGGAGTGGGCCCGATGAACCAGTATTTTAATTGTTCCAGCTTTTTTGACTTGGATGATGAGATTCAGAATGGATATAATGTTCTTTTGATATAGCTGAGAAAAGAAAGAAAGAGAGTAAGAGAAGTACATAATGATAAGAGGAGTACATAATGTTCTAAAGTGCTATGATAAGAGGAGTACATAATGAGTGTGAGACTAAATCTTGTTTCCCCAGTGCAAAAAATTAACAATATCAATGAAGTTGTCAGGGTGTAAAGAGAGAATCTGAAAGAATTGATTGTTATGGCGTGCACTAATAACACGAAATGTGAAAAATTTTTGTAAGAAGATATGAATTATTGGAAGAAGTGAAACAGAAGATTGAGAGAGTAAATATTGTGAGTCTGCTGCAATGGTATGATATAGGCAGGTTGAAGAGGAGAGCAGTGATTGCAAATGATCAATGCATGAGGATGAGCTGAAGAAATTAGGTGCAGTTTACAGATTTGCAGAATGAATTTCATGGACTGGACTTTAAAATGGTTATGAATTGCACTTAAATGGATTTAAAGTTAGGTGTCTTGAGAAAACATTTTTCAGTGAGATTGAGAAAAATTTAGCAGTGCAAAGAGGAACTAGAGCTATGGGGGTGGATGTATTAGTGTATGTGGGGTGAGGGGAGTAGATACCCATGAGGCAAATAAGTGTGGGGAATGACCAAAACATGCAGAAACTAGGCTCTCAAGTGACAAAGTTGAATGGGATAGTTGATACAAAGGTGTAAAGATGGTTATGGGCCTAATGTGATACTGCAATTCATGTATACTAATGGAGTATTTGAAATAAGAGGTGGGATTTTTTTGGCATTGGTTGGTACAGCGATACCAAAATATTTGGGACTGGATGGAATTTCACGAGTTTTGAGAGAATGCGCGAAAGAACTGACAACTCCTTTGACCTGGCTTTTCAGTGAAAGTCTGGCTATGGGAAAGGTGCCCAGGGAATGGAAGGAAGGTAAGATAGTGCCATTGCATAAGGGTGGTAACAGACTGGAAGTGTCTAATTATAGGCCAGTCTGTGTGTCATCAGCAGTTGTTAAGCTCTTTGAGAAATTAGTGAGGGACCGTATACAGCATTGGGCAGATGAGGGTAATGTTATCTGTGAGGGTCAACATGGATTTGTTAAGGGGTGCTCTTGTTTTAGTAATATGCTAGCCTTTTATTATAAAGTTACAAGAGCAGTAGATGAAGGAAAGGCATGTGCTGCCATTTTCTTGGATTTAGCGAAGGCATTTGACAGGGTGCCACATGATAAGCTGATATTTATGTTGCAGCACATGGGTTTTGGATGTCAGGTTGGTCAACTGGATTCAGGATTAGCTGTCTGATAGGTATCAGAGAGTTGTGTATGGTGGGGCAGTTTTGAGGAGGCAGAAGGTAACAAGTTGGGTCCCACAGGGACCAGTACTGGGACCTATATTGTTTAACCTTTATATGAATGACATTGTCAGTGGATTGCAGGTGGGATTCAGTGGATTCAGTTGTTTGCGGATGATGTTAAGCTGGGAATGGTTATTAGTAATAGTGCAGATGTGGTATTACTAATAACCATTCCCAGCTTCACATCATCTGCAAACAATTGAATATCCACCTGCAATCCACTGACAATGTTGATATAAAGGTTAAACAATATAGGTCCCAGTACTGGTCTATCTATATTCCGATAGATATCAGACCATTCTGATATCTATCGGACAGCCATTCCTGAATCCAGTTGATCAATGTGACATCTAGACCCATGTGCTGCAACGTTAATATCAGCTTATCATGTGGCACCCTGTCAAATGCCTTCGCTAAATCCAAGAAAATGGCAGTACATGCCTTTCCCTCATCTACTGCTCTTGTAACTTTATTATAAAAGGCTATCATATTACTAAAACAAGAGCTCCCCTTAAGGCAGATGGGCAAATGAATGGGGTTGTCGGTTTAATGCAGCAAAATGTAAAGTCTTGAGGTTTGGGACACATCAATGGGACACTTCATACTCTATTGGAGAAGTTGTACTGAAGAAGTAGTAGGGGAGACAAGAGATCTTGGGCTGATGATTGACAGAAACCTGAAATTCAGGGGACATATTGCAAAGTGGTGAATGTAACACAGAGGATTGCTGCAATACTGAGAAGGACACTGACCTGTAGAGATAAGAGTTATCATTCCATTGTATAATACCCTGATCAGACCACACTTAGACTATTGTTCTCAGATTTGGTTGCCAAGATTTGAAAGGAATAAATTAACTGTGGAAAGGGTACAGAGGTGGATAACAAAGATGGTTTCAGGACTGTACAATGTTAGTTATGAGGATCGGCTGAGGGAATGTGGACCGAAGAGTGGTGGATAGAAGAAGGAGAGGTGATATGATTGAGACTTTTAAACTGTTGAGAAGTGGTTACAGGTTGACACTGGGGAGTTCTTTCGCTTGGTTGAACAGCAGGAAGAAGTGATGACAAGGGGCCATCCCTGGAAGTTACAAAAGGAAACTGAGCAAGAGGGTGAGGAGTGGTTTCTTTGCATGGAGGGTGGTTGAACCGTGGAATGCATTGCCTGATAGAGTGGTGAGAGCAAGAACGGTCAATGAGTTTAAGGAATGGTATGATACACTTTGTGTTTCCTAGGAGGGACCTCCCATGATGAGTCTTGATAGACTTTGTGTTTCCTAGGAAGGACCTCCTGCGACGAGTCTTTTGACTCTATGGTGACCTGAATAATAATAATAATAGAACTCGATTTAGGTGCATTAATAGAATATAGTATATTCAGATAGAATAGGGCAGCAGTTAGGGTATATTGCTAATGAAATACAGCCCAAAACAGTAGGAAGTCATCAGGAAGAACAGATGTAGAAGACACTTCATTTGAAGCAATCTGAGATAGAGATCAGTAAGACAAATATAATTAGCCCTTGCTGCTGCTGAAGGCCAATTAGTGCAAGGGGAAAATGTGGAAGATGTGCATTGGCAAATGAGCACGATGAATTTGAGTAATTATGATGGAGGACTTGAACTATAGGGAACTAGATTGGAAGCAGATAAGATCACATGGTGGAAAGGGCATGAAACTTATTTTCGTACTAAGAGATAATTATTTCAAACAGTATTATGAAGGGCACTCAGGGTTTGAAAGTGCTGGATCTGGTTATAGGATCAGAAGATCTATCCATAACTAAGATATTCTCGTTCCCTCCTAGTGCTTTGTGACTTGGGTGCAGCTGCAAAGTGTGGAATTTTCAATTAAAAGGGGATATGTGAAACTATAGTGTAGGTGGTTTTGATAAGTTTAGAAGTAGCTTGAAGCAGTGTCATGTTATGAGAATCTGCAAATGAAAGATGTTAGCAGTGCATGGGAAATGGTCAAGGGGTATCCGAAGAAGGAAATATCAAACATAAGGAAATATCTACAGTCAGGAGGATAAACAAGGTAGGAGTTAGATGAATGAGTAAGATTATTAAGCAGGAGTTGCAGAAATAAAAATTAAAAAATGCTGTGGAGGATATATAAGGAGAAAGGTAATCGGGTAACTCATGACCAGTACAAGGTAGAAAAGTGACCAGCATGGTAAAAGAAGGCAAAATCAGATTATAAGAAGAAATAAGACAATCAGGTCATTGGAAATCCCAAAGAGTTCTTTCACTGTGTGGTAAGTAAAAGAAATCATATGGAAGGATACCCTTTACGAGTGCTGATGGTAGCGAAGTGACAGAAGCAGTAAAGTAGTTGGGGTACTGAAGATCACTTTGCGAGAATCTGTCATCTACATGAATGTACTGCTGTGACAGATGTAATATGGATAGAGTGTAATGAATTGGAAATATTTAGGATTTGCAGAATTTCACTGCAACTACAGCCATAGGATTGCATGAGATATGAGCTTGCATGTTACAAAGGAATTGGCATTGACTTGGTTGCTTAAATTTTATCTTGGGTAAAGTCTCAAGAGAATGGAAAATGGCAAAATTTGTTCTGTTGCATAAAGGAAACTCCAAGACCTAGGCAGCAAATTATAGACTAGTATCAGAAAAGTTAGTCAGAGATAGAATTCATGAATGGATGGATGAGAATATGATACTTTGTTAGGGAATAGCATAGCTTTGCAAATGGTAGGTAATGCCTTAGTAATATACTCACTTTTTATACTAAAATGACAGTTGAGTTCGATAAAGGGAATGGCTGGATAATGAATACTGCAAAATTTGCAAAGGCCTTTGACAAGATATCATGCAACTCTGTTACATAATTTGCGCAAATGCAGGCATACACAAAGCTGGTAATATCAGTACAAGGGTAGCTGATGGACAGATGAATAGTATATGGAGGATCAGCAGAATATAGGAGAAAGCAAGTGACTAGTGGTGTGCCACAGGGTTCTGGGCTTGGTCCACTACTGTTAAATTTGTACGTAAATGTAATGGAAATGCTCTGAAGGGAAATATTCAGTTGTTTGTGTTTATGTGAAATTGGGTAAGTGATGACTTATGGATTATTGCACAGGTCTGGTTACCTGTTGGGTTTCTTGGGAATGAAGTGGCAGAGAGTATCTATAGATATCCAGAGAGTAATAGGCAGAGGTTACCTGTTGGGTTTCTTGGGAATGAAGTGGCAGAGAGTATCTATAGTTGAATGACTAAGATGGGGAGCAGTCTCACAGGGAGTGGAATGCTTGTGATGATAGATTGAGGATTTGTGAGTTACAATTGATAGGTGGGAAAGAGGGGAATAGGTAGAAATGTTTTGATGCAGAGGAAATTTTCCAGCCCTTGGCTAGATGGAGGAGGCAGAACAAGGGGGCCATCTTTGGAGATTGAATAAGAGTGCGGTTAGCAAAGGTATGAAGACTAGATTTTTTTGTATTCAAGGTGAGATGTGATAGATACTGTGTGTCCTGTGATGTGTCTTAGGATTCCATGGAGGTTCCCTTGCAGTAATAATATTTTATTAGTATAAAACCCCCTGATTTATGTAATGTAACCAAATACTGTTTTTTTTTCCCTTTTTGACTTGAAAATAAGATTACATTGCTTTTGCATTTTCCTGCATCATTGAATCTGTTCACAGATATGAGTATATGTGAAAATTCTGCTGAAAAAAAAATTGGAACTGGCAATCTGTAAATGTTGAATGGAATTCCTAATTGCACCTGCTCAATGTGGAAAGAGCATGATATATGGCTATAAAAGCACCCACCTGATGCACATGTGTACAGCTCATTCTCATTATACATGCTTTCGTTATCCACACTCTTACATATAAGCAGTTTCATTTTGGGTACATAAGGATAGTCATTGTTTCCTGTCCAAGGCCTTGGAAGTTTCCATGTATAAGTCTTGTTTCCTACTTCCATCTGTTGTGTTGTATCTCTACTACCTTATTGGCCAATGCAATATTGCTTTATCTGTAAATAATTTCTGCACCCCTTTGAGCAAGCGAGAAAAGATCATGAATAAAGACCAAGTGAAGAAAAGGTCTAGGAAATCCCATTATTTTGAGGTGAAGTTGGAACTTCTGAATATATTTGATAGAGGTTAACATAGCATTGATATGCAAAGGGCCATGGGACTGAGTGATTCTACAGTGAGAACCATTCATAATAATGCTAATACAGTTCGTAATAGCACTCAGTCATCAGAGAATCTCAGCATGACCAGAGTAATGAAATATTGATCTCAAACATTTGAGAAAATGAAAAGAATGCTGGCTATATAGATTGAGTACCAGAACTAGCCTTTGTTTGGGTTGGTCTTACGAGAGAAGGAAAAAAATTTGTAGGAAGATCTGATGAAATATGAAAAGCAACCAACACCTGTTGAAGTTGTGGGTGGTTCAACTACTATAAAAGTCACTATGCTTTTCACAATCCCAGAAAATGACTGCTGAGACTGCAGATGACTTTGCCACTAAAGATTTCACAATCCCTTCAAAGCAAAGAGTGCAGAAGGAGTTCACACACTGAGAGATTACAATCAGAAGTTTAAAACTGCAAGTTTTGTTTCCATTGAGAGATTCTTGAAAAAGCAGCATTCAACCTGTGAGCCTTCAACTTCAGCTTGCCAGCTAAAGAAATGTGAATATGATGTATTCATCATAAAAATAAAAAACTTCCTTAATAGTTATTTCTTTTATACATACTGAATATTTTATTACCTACTGTTATGCCTTATTATGTGCAAAAAATAAATGCATTTTTGATTAAATTAATCTTGAAAGATCTAAATCTCACCCATTTAGCAACAAAACCTGTATTATCCTGTTATAAGCTTCCCATTTTACCCATTTTTCATATATAAGCCGATTCTTGAGAATGCAACCCCCACGTATAATGAGAGTGAGTTGTTTTTTTTTATTGCCTAGTGAGAATGTGTTAAATGGTGATTTTTTTTTTTTTCTCTCTCTTTCTCCCATTCTTCACTGGGATGAGAATCTGGTGAATTTCAGTACTACCCATACACAATCCTATCTTCTTTCTCTTAAGAAAGCTTGAGGAGATCTCGCTTGTTACGAATGATATTCAGAACTCTAGTGTAGATCAGATTTCTCTTCTTGGGCTAATTACACACATCTAATATTTCCTGTCACAAACACACATCCATACTTTTCTTCACCCACAGTTCAAATATTATTTTCTTTTTTTACATGTCCTAAACTTATACAAGTCCCAAATACACTGTTTGGAAAGAAGTCAATGGACATCATAGTGAGGAAAACAGCCATGGCACCCACTTTAATAAGATGTAGGCCTTCCCTTTGCTGCGATGACTGCAGCATTCCTACAGGATATACTTTCTACAAGCATATGATAGCAATCACTGGGAATTTTGGAACATTCTTCCTGTAAGCATGTAATGAACTATTCTGGGAATGGATGTCCCCTTGACCTCAACCGATGCTCCATTCCATAGCTGTTCCATAGGGTTTAGATCAGAGCTCTGTGGAGGCCATCATCACACTTGACATGTTCATGTTCACAAACCATTCTGGACAATGCAATGCTTCCTACTTTGTGGCATTTTTATGGAACTAACCATTGTCTTTTTCAAGAAGACAATGTACCGTTTCACAAGGCTTTAAGAGACAATGGTTAGTTCTGTAGAAATGCCACAAATTGTAGGAAACATCGAATTGTCCAGAATGTTCAGATATCTCTCACATTTCAGTGTTCATGGTACCACAAACAGAAGTCCGAGGCCAAACCAGGAAAAACAGGACCATATCATCACACTCTTACCTCCGAATTTCATAGTTGGAGTTATACACTTTGGTAAGAGCCTTCACTGGGAATCTGCCACACCCATCCATCTGCTCAGTAGAGGGTGTAGTGTGATTCATTGCTCCATAACACAGCTTTCCAAGCTTCCATGTCCTACTGTACATGCTCTTTGCACCACTGAAAATGATATGCTGCATGTTGGCTCAGGTAATGTGGGATTTGCATATTGCAGTCCTACCATAGAAACCCATGTTGTGAGCTTAGGTTCTGAGCCTTATTTTTGTGCAGATTCATGTTCCAGTCGATGCCCAGAATTTTGCTGTTGACTGATAGATGGCGATTTTTACGTATTATCCTTCGTAGCATCCTACGGTCATGCTCTGAGTGTGATGGGTTGACTCCCTGCACATCCATCTCAGTATGGTATCACTGACTGTTGACCTGGTATGGCCCAATTTGTCAACAATTTGCTGAACAGATAGGCCTGCAACATGGCATCCATTACAACGTCTCTTTCAGACTACATCAGTTCCCTTCATGCAGCCATTTCAACTGGATACAGTGCACTGATTTGGGAGCATCATATTCCTCCAATTTATACTGGCTACAATCACATGCCTCATTGCATGGCACAATGTACCTTGCCCCTGGGGGGGGAGGGGGAGGATATCAGTTGACTTCTTTCCAAGCAGCGTACACTCAACTTTAGAATATTGTTCTCACATTTGGTGGTGCATCAAAAAATCTTAAAATTTATTCTTGATCCTTTCTCTTAGAAAGAAATTTATCCCCCCTTACACTTTCTTTGAACACTTTCTCATAGATGCTCTACTTCAGAACTATGCATTTCTGAAAGTATTTGTAAAGAGGTGCTACACCACCAAACTGGCCACCACCATTCTCCACTTCTAAAAATACAAGCAGTTACTGCTCAGCATCTATGCAGAGTTCAGCTCTTTAAACTTATTGTGCCATCCATTTCATCATTTGCTTTCATTTAACCTGAATTTTTTATTTTTTTTTTTTGAACAGCCTTCCTATACCCATTTTTGCAAGAATTATGATCTTTGGTAACACATTAACAGATTTCTTTCCCTAATTGCTTGTTTACCCTTATAGCACTGTTGTGTTATAGGCTTTATGACCTTGTATGTGTAGGAGGAGATGTTGAAAAAAATGTGTGTTAAAAGAGCTTTAAAAATTGCATTTCATTTAAAAATTAAGTGTGAATTTTTTTTGATAACTGTTTTTTTTTTTTAAATGATATTATATTTTTTAGGCCTAGTTTAAATTTTCCTCATCTTAAGATTGATCCAGCATTGTTTAATGTTAATTCTGGAGAATTATCAACAAAATCATTGAACAGTCCTTTAGATTTTTCAGCAGTCTCACCAAATCATAGTACCGATTCTAATGCAAGCTTGAAAAGTGAACTACAGGTATGCTATGTCATTTCAGTTGATTAAGAATTCTTTAAAAATTTCCTATATCCTAAATGTCTGTTTTGAATTGATGTGCATGATGAAACTTAATTTAGTAATATTTATATTAAAGTTTAAACTCCATTGCTTGCCTTACCTGTATTAACTCTTTTCTAATTATAGTTATTATGAAGACAGCGCAAAGGAATATAAATGTCAAATATATTACTGGCCTAGTTGACAGTGGCGTAGCTAGAGCTGTTGCCACCCAGGGCGGTCCCTGAGTTTGCTGCCCCTCTCAATCCAAAAATACTACAAAAAGTCAAAACAACGTACAGGGAAATAAATTAAAACATTCTGTTTATTTTTGAAGTAAAACTTTAATTTACATTTCAACATTCTAAAATGTTATTTTTCTTGCTTTTCTGTTAGCAAAATTGTCGATGACGTTGGCGAAGTCTATTTCATAGTAATGTAGGTAATTCTTAATCAAATTTTATTTAGAAAAACTCCTCTCACAACTAGCAACACTTACAGCAATTGTGAGGAAAATTCGCAGTAGTATTACAATATTCGGAACCGAGTTCTCGAGACTGTATTTTAGAATTAACTGTAAAAGTTCAAAAAAGGTTCAAATTGCCGCCCGGGGTGGACCGCCCTCCTCCGCATCCCCCTAGCTACGCCACTGCTAGTCGATCAAGTGGATAGCATGCCTGCTGTCCAACCAAGAGGCTGTGAGTTTGATGGACATGGATGTTTGAGTATGTCTTTAGGTTGACAATGAATTTCATCATCCAATGTGAGACTGCCACCCCACTTATTAGAAAGTGTGAACCAGCTTGAAAACACTCCGTGTTTGGTCTCTAGAGCAGTGTTTCTCAATTATGTTTAAAAAAAAAAAAGCAATATGCATTATAAAACCTTAGCACATACACAGTACTAATGTATTATAGGTTTTCAGCCTGGATGTAAAAAAAAGAAATTGCATATATACTGTATATTGTAAAATTCAGGCTTAATATATCAGAATTAAACTTCTTTCTGTTAATTTAGCAGGAGCTTTGAAATCAAAAGGCTTAATTTGGTGATATTCTTTTCTCGCATTCATTCCGCATCTTAATCTGTACCATAAATTGGTTTATTCTTCAGTGCAAAAGTGAAAGTACTCGTCATTTTGATTATCATTGGTATCTCATCAGAGACTTGTATAAAGTACAAATCAGGTTGCCCAGTAATTGAAGCTGAGTAGTGACATGGGAAATGCCAAGAGATTAATTATGAAGATAGAAGAGATTGTCATCATTATCATTTTACACAGATGGCAATACATGACGTATTGCCTCATGTGTTGCCAAAAAAATATATATATATATATATATATTAGTCATTTTGCAAATTGCAGAAATTATTGCCCTGGTGCTTGCAACCATCACACTCTGTGTATAGAGTGTTATTTTCCAGTGCAAGACTTCATGCTTAAAGTAAAGTGTATTGCTATAGCATGGCCAAAAGGTAGGTGTGTGTGTGTGTGTGTGTGTGTGTGTGTGTGTGTGTGTGTGTGTGTGTGTGTGTGTGTGTGTGTGTGTGTGTGTAGTACTGCTTTCTTTTGAACATCATTTGATATTCAACGTGTAAAAAAGGTTGACCTCCCAATATTTGTGTGTGTGTGTTGGGGGGGGGCGGGAATATTGCAATTGGAATTGTTTTAGAAGATAAAGATTAATTAGTATCTTCATTTTGAATATTCTCCCTGATGCTTAACTTAAATTGATCATTTTCCATTGAATCTTCAATAACACTAAATAAATAATTAATTAATAATTAAAATTCTCGTTGAGAGGCTTATACATTGGTTATGCATTACTAAATCACTTAAGGAATTGAACGTAGATACGAATATAAATTAAATTACACTTTAATAAATATTTCCGATATTTCAGCAACATCACGTTGCCATCTTCAAAAGGAACTTACAAAAAAAAGGCACGTGCATGTAGGCACTACAACACAGTAACTGAGAATGAAGTGATGAAGCTATTGTTCTCCTAAAAGTCCTAATGGTGCCCTCTAACGGGCTAAGTAGGTGTTCTTGGCTGTTGGGCTGAAGGTTTGCTGATGTAAGCCTCCCAAATTTGGGGCAGTCTCATACAACCAAATTTGTTTCTTAGGGCTGAGGCTGATTCCATAAATAGTCTTTCGAATTTGTTTTCGGACCTTCAGCCCAATGGCCAAGAACACCTACTTAGCCCGCTAGATGGCACCATGAGGACTTTTAGGAGAACAATAACTTCATCACTTCATTCTCAGTTACTGTGTTGTAGTGCCTACGTGCACATGCCTTTTTTTGTAAGTTCCTTTTGAAGATGGCAACGTGACGTTGCTGAAATATCGGAAATATTTATTAAAGTGTAATTTAATTTATATTCGTATCTACGTTGTCAATTCCTTAAGTGACTTAAAACGTATAAGCCTGTCAATGAGAATTAACATCATCCACAGAGATGCGATCGCACAGAAGGCCTGCCAATACGGTAAAATGAAGTTGAAGTTGTCTAGACAATTAAATCGTCTAACTTTCCTAAAACGCTGCCGGGATAATCAAGTAATCCCGATTGTGTAAAATTGAAGCACTGTTTTGTTTCACAAAAAGCTCTCCGTATATATAACCACGCCAGCTATGCGTTGCTTTGTGAACAAATCGCCGGCACGCGGTTTCTCTTAGCGGACATTAACGAAGCTATTCGTGCTTTTGAAGAAGAGCCTTTGTGCACTTTAAATCACGAGCTTTGGTCAATTTTACATGACGTCTCCTATACCGCTGCAGACAGAGAATTTGAAAAAAATAGGCCGACAGATGAAAAAATTTGAAAAATTAAAAAAGAACTCTACTGTCAATCCAAAACTTCCTACCAACACTGTAATCAACCTTTCTTCAGTCACCCTGAAGCACTCAACGCACTTTCATATGGTCACAACTTCGCCATTGCTCCCAGAAAAATACTTAGTGAGGATATTATGATCCAGATCGAACATAGAATCCGCCACCTTCCACATCAAATCGCCAACAGTGTAAGACTGGATGTAGCTTGTGTCCTCTCCAAAGCAAGACCACCAAAAAAACATATCCAACAAGGAATATAAAGCTCTGCAGGAAATGAGGAATCATAAAGAAATATTTATCACCAAAGTGGATAAGGGAAATGCAAGTGTAGTACTTAATCAAAAGGACTACACAGGTAAGCTTAATGCTCTTCTATTAGATCTGACTACTTACCTCCCCATCGAATACAATCCCACCAACTCACAAATCAGAAAACTTCACAGGCTCCTTAAGAAAGTCACTTCTTGGCCTGTAGAAGTCACCAACAGATTAAAGCCATTTAACTCTATACCCCCCCCCCCCCTTGTATTTATGGACTCCCAAAAATACATAAAGAAAATGCCAGTTATGTCCCATAGTGGATGGCATTGATTCCCTCACACACAAATTAGCTAAACATTTGGCCAAAGTGCTCACACACTATACTGGCAACACACCATCACACATAAAAAAAACTCAGCCCACTTCAAAGCCAGCATAAAAAAAACCTTACACTCCAACATACTGACATAATGGTCAGCTTTGTTGTCTCCTCCTTATTCACAAATGTCCCACTCAAGGAAACTTTAGAGCTAATCCAAGCTAAATTTTTTCCCGATATCTCAGCCCTATTTCAGTTCACAATGAACTCAGGCTATTTCGTTTGGCAGGGAAAATTCTACAAACAAATAGAGGGGACAGCCATGGGTTCACCACTCTCCCCGCCCTTGGCCAATTTCTTTATGGAGACCTTTGAAGAAAAAGCCTTAGCCTCTGCCCCACAAAAACCAACCATATGGCTTCGCTACGTTCATGATGTGTTTGCTATTTGGCCACATGGCTCTGAAACACTCCTCTCCTTCTTAACACACTTAAATAACCAACACTCCAGAATTAAGTTCTCCCTGGAAAAAGAGGAAAACAACAGCCTCCCTTTCCTAGACACACTAGTCACCTGCCAGCCTGATGGAACTTTGGTTTTCTCAGTGTATAGAAAACCCATACAGGCAGATACATTCATCAACAATTCCCCTCTCCCTCTTCACAACAATATGGAGTGGTGAAAACACTATACAACAGGGCTAAACTAATCTGTTCTAACGACATGGCCCTAAACACTGAACTAAATCACATCCTCAATACTTTCTCAGCCAATGTCTCCCCCCCCCCCCAAAAAAAAAAAAAAAAAATCCCAAAAATATTGAAACCTACAAACCACAACCTCCCCTTCCCCTCCAAGGATTGCTCTAGATCCTTCACCATTCCCTGCATCTGAGGCACCTCGGAAAAAATTACCAAAATCTTAAAAAAAAACATGATCTGACCTCCTGTTATAGACCATATAGAAAATTGGCATCCCTTATCTGCTCCACTAAAGACCAACCACTTCCCCTAAACCTACCTGGTGTATACCAGGTCCCTTGCAGCTGTAAACTGTCTTACTTTGGCCAAACAGGCAGGACAGCGAATATCAGAATTTTTGAACACAACGACTACATCCGTTTTCACAAGTACAGCCATTCTGGTCTTGCAGACCATGCTCTGGATACACACCACAGAATACAGTGGAAGAAAGCTACAGTAATACACCGTAGCAAATACAAATTCGAAAGACTATTTATGGAATCAGCCTCAGCCCTAAAAAACTCTCCAAACCTCAACAAATTTGGTTGTATGAGACTGACCCAAATTTGGGAGGCTTACATCAGCAGACCTTCAGCCCAATGGCCAAGAACACCTACTTTGCCCAATAGAGGGCACGATAAGGATTTTTAGGAGAACAATAGCTTCATCACTTCATTCTCAGTTACTGTGTTGTAGTGCCTATGTGCCTTGATTTAGTAATAATTAAAATATAAATAAATAATAAATTAATAAAGGATAAATAATATATTAACACACAGACAGAATTTTAATGTGGGTGAAAAAGCAAGAAAGCAACAAATAATGAGTAAATTTTTTAAACCAATTTTAAATCACATATATATCAAAAGCTTCTCATGACTCTAGAAAAATATACTTAAAATAAGCCCGAAACTTTCCTAAGCCATGCTAAGCATTGTAGGAAGTTTTTTTTTTACTTGGTTATAAAATGTATTATACCTGACAAAAAGATTTTTATTTTAATCCTTGCTTAAGTGTAAGCAAAGTTTTACACAAAGTACTTTCACGATGCTTTTTATAGGTAATTTCATCGTGTTGTTCCACCTTAACTAAACCACTACTATTTCTTCACTTTCCTTGAATCATGTAAGAATTTAATCACAAGCAGCCACTGGTTAATTCCATACACAGTCCAACTCCAGCATTGTTGAAGTTGGACTTCCTTCATTCCATCTACCTGTGTTCTTTGGAATAGTCTTTCCCTTACTTTTTTTTCTCCCAATGAATACCGCCTTCACCTTTTTAAGAAACTTAAACTTGTTAATAGATGACTTCTTCCTCCTTAACAACTTGTCCACACATTGTACTATTCTTGTACAGGTCTTGTGACCTCTTATGTTTGTAAGGAAAGGGATAAAAATGTGTATTAGCTACATTCCTGCTTTTTTCCACCTTATAATTTGTGAAAGATATTATAAATAACTTGAGGAGGTTATGGAGTTTCTTAATGCTTTGCCCAAATATGCCCTTGTATTTACTATATTTGTAGTTCACTTGTCTAACTTATTCTTTCTTTCCATCATGGATTTAACCAAAGTGGCATCTTCTGGTTCATATCATCTCTTTCTTTGTCTTCTAACTGTTCTTTTTCCACTTATTTTATTTTATTATATTTTTTTTAAACACAATTCTCTAATGCCTTTTTTTTTTTTTTTTTGTAAGTCTAGGCAGCTAACCTCCAAACTTAGTCATTGTCAGGTAGTTTTGATTCTGATGAATTGTAGACTTATAAAAGTACAGCAAACTAATGGCATCGCATTTTCCTAATCTTAACTGGTATTATCTGCACAAGTGTAAATTTTGTGATTATTTTTCCAAGTTGCAAGGTTAGAAACTGCAGATTCTGTGAAGGGAGGACCCTACTTACAGTGCCAAAGATAGACTAACTTTGAATTTTTTTTTGGTTTCTGGAGAAACCATCTGCCCAAATCTGAAATAAAGATCTAGAAAAAATTCCTCTAGTCTATGACTAGAATCAAACATATGATGTTTCTTTCTTTGCCAGTCTAGTGTCATAGAAATTACCACATGCTTATTATTATTAGACCTCCAGGGACTCATTGAGGGAGGCCAAATGTCACTCACACCAGCTGTAATACCTTCTCTTAAAGTCATTCACACTAGATGCATTCACTGGTTTAACAGGCAAACAGTTCTACTCACTCATGGTCTGTCTGATAGAAAATGTAGCTCTCATCCCCTTTCTTAACTACACACAGACTAAACTTTCACTCGTCTATTTGTCTTCTCCCACCTTCCATATAATGAAAAATTATATCAACCAATATTCTGTAACACCCTCTCAAAAGTTTATGTACCCCTTACTCCTCTATCTTCTCTCTACCAGTGTCTGTAGCTCACATCCTCTCAATCTATCCTCATAATCTATGTTCCATAAATGATATCATCTTTGTAACTCTTCTTGTACCCTTTCCATAGCTTCTTTATCCTCTCTGAATGCAGGCGACTAAATCTACTCACAGGAGTCTACATGTGGTTATATGAAGGCCTAGTAAAGAGGCAAAATGACTTCCATATCTTTACATGTCATATTCATTTCAACATCCCATTACATGGAATATCTGATTGCATGTGGAAATTGATTTGCTATTTGATTAATTAAGGTTATGGTTCTGAATACACTGCTACACAGTGCTGTTCCAGGAGTCAGATAACATTCAAACATTTAAACTCATTTAAATATTTAAAAATCTTCTTCAAAGACTAAGTGGCAGGACACATTATGTACCTGGTACAGAATTTGATTTTTGAGATAAAATTTAAATGGTGTGTGGAAAATTAATATTCATCTTCATTTTTATTAACCTCCCAACCGACCAGGATGTATATACATGTCCAGCAAAACCTGGATATGATTCAGACCATCTGTTGAAAGAACATGGATATGAAGTGCAATTTGACCATCCTTTCCATTAGAAGGTGTGATAATCCTTCACATTGAGGAGAACACTTAACCAGATTACCTCATGTACGTAGTGTTATGTCATATATCTCTGATATTGATATATCGAGGCAATATATTTAACTTTATCCTTTCCTACTTCAGCCGCTATATCAAATTCTATCGCATGTACCTCTTTGTTAAGTCGGTTATGTGATCTTCATTAATATTAATCTTAACGTTATGTCTCGCTTCTCTTATACCTTTTCTTACGTAATTTAACCTTTTAAGGTCCACCAGAAATTACCCGTTCCCTGAATTCCATGAGTTATCCTGGTCGCTCAGGCAAAATTTATTTTTTTTCTGTGCCAGCCTGGGCCTTAAGGTTAGAGATAAACTCAGCCTTTAGGGTAATCATAGAATATCAGGTGCCACTAATAATGTTAATTGAATTCTTAGAAGCCTTGGGTTCTCTGGCTTATTTTATTTGCAGTTGTGCCCTACTATTTTCAGTTGGGGTATCCCCGCACGCACACACGATCACAGGTTCGATGTTTTATGAAGGGTCAGTCATCATAATCAGAAACACATCTAAGGTAAGGAATCAAAATATTTATTAAACTCATTATATAATGCCATACAAGTTAAAGTGGTTATCAAATCTAATTTAAACTTCTACCATTCTTTCACTCTCTCACTCTTAAAACCATTATGCATTGACTTCAAAATGTTAGCAAATTCAATAACTCAACATATAATACATTCTTAATTACAGCTCAATTGGACATTTAGGCATTTTAGCACATAAATAATCTCTCTCGGATTAATTACGACAGAATCTCTATCTAACTGAAAGTTCTTAAAGTTCATTTCAAAAGCATAGTCATTTACATAAATCTTAGTTCTTCACTCTTTCTTCCATTACAAATTTTAAGATGCATTCTCTTAACACTGTTAGTCAATTCTCAAAAGGGGCTAGAACAAGTGAGAGTACTTATCTATTCTTTATCGGTTTTCTTCCATCCTTCCTTCTTTGTTACGACTCTGGTTGTCTCGATCTTATCGCCACGTGAGTTACACGTGCTCGCCTGAGCTGGGCGCTATCTCTCTGCTAAGGTTTTATGTCGATGACCTTCTCATTGACAGCCTATGGGTGATCTTGCCGGAACTTTTCGTAAGTCAGCCCTCAAAATGAGAGCTTCATGTGCTCCAAGAGCTGAACTCTTGGAGCACATGAAGAGAAATGCAGGAACAAGCAAAAACGGGGGGATTTACTTCCGTGTCGCAGGTTTTATACGCTCCCCCTAGAGCACCACCTTTCTGAGTTTGAATTTCTCTTATCGTCTCACCCATTGGTCTCAGGCTGGGTGACTTCACCGATCAACATATGGGACTTCTTGTTTCCAGGAACGTATGCATCATGATGTCTTCTCAGATGTGATGCCCGCGGGTGCTTATGCTGCTCTTATAGTATTAGGGCGATCTTTACCCTATGTTGCTGAATAATACTTTCATTTATAATATTTCACTAATGATTTCTCTCATATCTGCCCCTTTTGCTGACTTGCATTCATGCTAGACATATAGATACATTAATTTAAATTCACATAATTCACAGTTTATCATACACGATGTTGTTACAAAAAAAAACATAGTTACACTGCGCTAAAAGATAAGTATGCATATATATTTTTTGTTAATTGTTAGATTCTGGAATGGGGACATCATGTAAAATTTGAAGTCACCTATTTCAGATCTAACAGTAGTTACATTCAGTTATCTATGCCAAAAAACACCATTTGCTTGGTAACTGTAATCTAAGTTATATTAGACTAAATACCTAATGAGTTATATTTATTTTTGCTACTTGTTTTATCATATAATTTTAGTTTTTAATGCCAGTGTAAAATAAGAGATCCTTTCATACTTTCTTCACTTCATATTGTATCACTTTGGAAGATCAATGTCACTATCAATTTTTTTTTTTTTTGCTAATTATCTTAGTCGTCAATACATTTTATTCTCCCAGAATTTGATTCAAGATAATTATTTTTGTCAAACAATTATTTTATAGATTCATGAAAATCCGAATCTTAAAATAAATACAGCCTCCATCTGTTCCATGTTACATTTTCTTCATTTTTTATTCATAATCTTAGTTCGAAGGTTTGTTCGCAGATTGCATGAAGGTTTGCACTTTTACAATTTTACTTTATAGAGAATCATACGTAAATCTTGAATTATATCACATAATGTATAATCTTTATGATGTAATCTGTAGTTCTATGCACTCCAACTTTGTTGGTTTCCCCTCATCACTCACTACAGATCGAAATGAATGGCTGTTATGAAGTCAACTGTCATGTACTTATTTTCTGCCAATTTTGTTATTATACGACAGTTTTAAAGTAACGATACTATCCCTACAGTTTATCATTCAAAACATGTACAGGTGCATATCAAAATGCAATTTTATCAAAGGCAAAATACAATTTTAATTTTTCATAATAGAATTAAAACTGTGTTTCACCTTTGATGGCTCCCCCCCCCCCTCAAAAAAAACTCTCTCTCTCTCTCTCTCTTACACACACACACACCACACACACAAATACTGCTAGGTAACATATGTGCACTTTCTTTTTGTTTGAAGTCGTTATTTTTCCAAAGTAATTGGACCAGATAACTTTTAATATTCCAAAATTAAATTGTCATTATTATAAAGTAATTTATAATAATGACAATTATTATTATTATAAATTAGCAAATTTTGTATATTTTCTCATTTATATTATTTTCCGATAATTATAAATCATTAAATTATGTGATATTGGGGAAATTAATGTTTAAAAAATGTGTCATCCTACAAAAGCAATATTATAAAATGTTTCGAATATCTGTAAATCAATCGGAAAGATACACCTTTTAGTGTGTCTACCGAACATGTTCTTTCCTCACTTTGTCAATAATTTTTGTTAGCTTACAGACACTTACTCGAGCAGAAAGGAATATTAGCATGTATATCAAAGAATGCACTAAGGAACTGACACTTCTGTTGACTAGGTTATTTAATGAGAGTCTAGTGTTCTCAACCATCTCTAATGAGTGGAAAGATAGAAAGATTGTTCCATTGCATAAAGGTGGAAGCAAAAACGGATGTTTCAAATTACAGACCAGTTTGCATTTTTGGAGTGGTTGTTAAGATCTTTGAGAGATTTGGTTAGGAATAGAATACAGTATTGGGTGGAAAAGGAAAAAAATTCTGTTAGCATGGGTTTGTTAAAGGGAGGTTTTTTTACAAATTTGGTTATATTTTATAATAAGGTGACTGCCATTCTGGATAGGGAAGATTCATATACAGTGATACTGTAAGCCCACAGATGCGAGACCCTTCGACACTTCTGCGCATGTCAGAAAAATGAGAATCCATTCCGATAATAGGGTAATCGATCTGTCTTGTGGGATGAATTGTTTATTATTATATGTTGGAAAATTAACTTTTCTTTTATGAACATTTTTAAAGTGGTAACTATTTTGCTTGTATCACAGTTGGAAAATTTTATGTATAAAGCACGTGATTTCACATGTTGGTGACCAATTTGTACATCCTTTATTTCTTTCTCCCCTTCAGCATGAATTGACTATTCTTGGCAATCTGCCAGACCATGTTTTATGAAGTGTGGGCATACTATACTTCTGGATTTTACAAAGGCATTTGACAGGCTACCACATAATAAACTGATGTATAAGTTACAGCAAATGGGATTGGAAAATCAGTTGGTTGATTGGATAGCAAACTGGTTTTCTAAATGATTTCAAATAGTAGTGTATAGAGGTGCCACATCTCTCAGGAGGAGAGTTACCAGTGGAGTCCCACAGGGTTCTGTTCTATGGCCACTGTTGTTCAATTTCTTTATTAATGATATTGCAAGTGGTTTGCAAGCTGGTATTCAGCTGTTTGCAGATGATGCTAATGCTGGGAAAAGTTATTAGGAATTTTGCAGATGTACTGGTGCTTCAGAGTGATTTGAATAAAGTGGCTATGTGGGCAGACAAGTGGGGATGTCAGTTTAACACTAGTAAATGTAAGGTTTTGCATTTTGGATTTCAAAAAAGTAAAGCTGCTGTGTAACATTATCATATTGGAGACGTTGTATTACAGGAGGTGGAGGAAGTGTGCAATCTTGGGATATTGGTGGATAAAGAATTGAAGTTCATGAGACATATTGCAAAAAATAATAAAACAGCACAAAGAAATGTCAGTATACTAAGAAGAACACTGACAAGTAGATGTTGGAAGTTTTTTTTCCCTCAAGATACTTCAGACACAAACTTTGTTTGCTTACACTTGGATAAAGGATTAAACTAAATTTATTATACTAACAAGTAGAGATGAGGATATGGTCATTCCGCTGTACAAGGCTTTGATTAGACCACATTTGGACTACTGCACAATGATTTTGTCACTGTGTTCCTAGGTGAGAAGCGAGCTGTGGAAAAAGTTCAGAGGTGAATAAAAAGCAATATTGGGATTGTGGAATACTGACTATGAAAACAGGTTGAGAGAATGTAAATTATAGATGCTAGTCAATAGGTAGAAGAGAGGCAATATGATTGAGACATAAATTGTTAGGGGATGCTTATTAAATAGATACTGAGGATATTTTTCAAAGGATTGAAGGAGGGAAGGAGAGACAAGAGGTCATTCTTGGAAGTTGTATAAAGGTGTAGTACATAAGAGAGAGAGAGAGAGTGGCATGACTTTTTTGCATGGAGAGTGGTTGGCGAGTGGAATTTATTGCCAAATGAGATGGTGAGTGCACAATCATTGAACCAATTTAAGATGAGATCTGATAAACATTATCTCTGTTAGAATGCATCTTACTGTTGACTCCAGGAAGTATTTGTGTAATTATAATAATAATAATAATAATGAGAATAATTAGAGTATATCTAAGACTCAGTTCATTTCTGAGATGGCAGGTAGTAGCAACAGTTTTGAAGTACTGATACTTTCCCATTTAGTGACGATCACCTTTCTTCTGCACAAAAACATGTCTAAACTACACGCAAAATTGCCTATCTTTGTAGCTAGAAAAATTTCCCCTCATCAACATTGGTTAGAACAGCGTTTCCCCAAACTTTTCCTATGATGGAACACTTCACAAATCCTGAAATTTTCATGGAACACCTTGGTTATTTTGTAATGTATTAATTAATAATTGATTATTAATTTTGCTGATTTTTTTATTATTAATTAATAATGAATAATTAATTAAACATCAATTTAAACATACATTTCATTAAATTAATTTGTGCTGCTTTTCATTGACATATCCCATTCTGATCACCAAAAATTTATAATATTATTATAATAATTGCAAGTGAATGCAGACTTTTTTCTCCTGTGTGCTGGTA
Source organism: Typopeltis vanoorti (assembly GCF_054136105.1). Taxonomy (NCBI): domain Eukaryota; kingdom Metazoa; phylum Arthropoda; class Arachnida; order Uropygi; family Thelyphonidae; genus Typopeltis; species Typopeltis vanoorti. The sequence continues at coordinate 94,124,549 of NC_143554.1, forward strand.
GTTTTCCCCTCTTTTTGTACATCCCGGAAATTGTTTTGTAGGCTGGTGGTGGATGACTCACTATCTGTTGCATCACAAACACCTTCAATAAGAGATTTCTTAATACCAAAATTAAACAAAGTCCCTTGTCTCTTATTCATATTAAAATTTAAATCTCTAGGCATATTACTTTTAAAAAACACCGCACTACAGTTTCGAAACTTTCACCCTACAATACGAACTTGCGAAGAAAGTATTCAGTATTACTAAATTTGAGAACTGGATACAGACTACCTTGATCTTCAATTTTAGTGGAAAAATTTTCTTTATACTTCCTTTCTGATTGGTCACTGACATTTGCTACACAGATGTCATTTCCTTCAATTTTGAGAACAGAGGATATGCTGCCCATTGTTATAATCTGCTTGCAGGCAATTTTTATGACCGGTCATAAACAGCGGTATTCCCTTTCCCAAATTTTGAAAGGTTTTGATGTGTGAAAATTACCGATAATTCATGAATACTTTCACGTTTAGAAATACACGGCTTGGTCACTAGAATTTGCTATACAGATGTTATTAGGCGTTCTGGGTCTGAGCTTTTCGACATATTCACGAATATTATTCTCCTCAAAATATTTCCACTATAAAATATTTATTTATGAAAAATGCTTCATCATCATCATCAAATTCCTGCCATGTACCCTCAAGCGGTGTACAGGATATGATAGTACTATATGGCAAAAATTACATCATTACTAACTTCCTAATCTACAATTTTCCTCCAAATCAGTCTGTTACTTGTCAAGACTCCAACATTATCGTATCTTATATTTGTATCGTCTAAGGCACTTTGAACCGCATCAATCCACCTATATCTTGGTCTTCTTCTGGGTCGTTTTGGTGCCAACCTGGCAGAGAACACTTGTTTTGCTAATCTTTCCTTGCCCATTCTGTTTAAGTGACCATACCACCTGAGATTAGCTCTGCTAACGCATTCCTGGATGCTGACAATGTCAAGTTCTTTCCTAATATCCTCATTTTTAATATGATATTGCCATTGATGCCATCTGTTCATGCCCCTAATCTTTCTCAGGACTCTCATATCTGCGGTCTCTAGTTTTTGGTCAAGTGTTTTACTTCTGACCCAGCTCTCAGATCGATAAGTTAAAACTGGTTTTAACACTGTCTTGTATACAGCTAATCTAGTGTTCCGACTAATTCCTCTCTTATTCCATATGAATTTATTCAATTGACTTCCCACCATACCAGCTTGCTGATTCTGTTGTCTATTTCTATATTTAATTTACCATCTTCAGTAAAAATCGTGCCTAAGTAGCTGAAATATTTTACTTGTTCCACAGGTTCTCCATTCACAACACAGTTGACATTTTCAATGATTCTGCCTATTTTCATTGTCTTTGTCTTTTTATTGCTGACCTTCATACCATATCTATTACAACAGCTATTCAATTTAGTCAGAGAATCTTGCAGACTTGTAGCGGATTTATTTAGAAGTATAACATCATCTGCATAAAGCAAAGAGCTGACAATAGCATCTCCAATTTTGATATCATGTTTAATACCACTTTCCTTCATAATGCGATCCATATAGATAATGAATAACAGAGGGGGATAATGTACAATCTTGTCTCACACCAGATTTAACATTAAACCATCTTCCTGTACCCCTTCAATTCTAACTGCTGACTTACAACTCAAATAAAGACTAAGTATTGCTTGATATAATGCCCCATTGACACCATATAACTGCAGCGTATTGAATAGCTTCTCTCTTGGCACCTTGTCATATGCCTTTTCCAAATCGACAAAACTTAAATACAGATCTTTGTTATATTCCCATGCTTTCTCAACTATTTGTCGTAAAGTGAAGATCTGATCCTGACAGAATCTATTTGGCCTGAATCCAGCTTGTTCTTCAGCAAGCTTTTCTTCCACAATTCTTCTCAACCGTTTCTCAAGTATACTTGCATAGATCTTGCCAGGAACATTCAGTAGGGAAATACCTCTGTAATTCTCACATTCAGTTTTATTTCCCGTTTTATATATTGGTACTATGAGAGCTCTACTCCAATCATCGGGAATTCGTCTCTCTGTCCAGGCTTTCTGAACTATGCAGTGCAGCCACTGTAAGACTCTTATACCACCATACCTCAGCATTTCTGGTCTAATATCATCTACTCCTGCTGCCTTTCCACATTTCAAACCTTTGATGGGTTTTTCTACTTCAAGTATAGATATGTATTCCTGACTGCATGCCTGGTCAGTGTTTTTTACCACTGTGCTATCATCACTGCTTGTTTCATTTAGCAGTTATTCAAAGTAATTACTCCATACTTCAAGGATATCTTTTTCTCCCGTTTTCATGTCATCTTTATGAAAGGTATCTAACTCCTTTTACAGCACTCTTTCCTCCATTCCTAAGCTTCTTCAACAACCTCCAGAATATTTTGCCACCTTCTTGATATTTATTTTCTATATTCTTGCCAAAGTCCTCCCATGACTTTTGTTTAGCTAGTTTTACTCAGTGTTTAGCATTCTTGCATTTGTCTCTATATTCTCTAAGAGCACAAGTTGACTTATTTGACAAAAACTTTTGATTATGAAATTTATGAAAAATGAATATTTATGAAAAATGCTTAGAAAACTAAAATGACAAATTCCAGGAGAACTTCTTGCGGAACACATTCACCTTCCGTGGAACACAGTTTGGCAAACCCTGAGTTAGAGCTACTTGAAAAGCAAAAGCTCGAACTATTCTGCATCTCCAGAACTTTTCTTTTTTTTTATTCCATACAAACAAAATTCATGTATAAGTGCTGCGCTGCACCTTATGCCATTCAAAAGCAGATTGAAATGTAAGCAGTATATTCTCCTAAAGAAAGAAAAGTTCTGGAGATGCAGAAAATTGTAGCCTTAACCTTTCAAGTAGCTCTTTGTTATGTTTCTTTCTTCTGGTTCTTGTTATATCGCTGTCTTTAGCTTTATATATTATTCTTCCTGTGATTTACCTTTATATATATTTTGGCTTCCATCTGTTATCTCTAACTTCATGTACCCCTAAATCGTCTATCTTACTTGAACATGTGATCTTATAGCTTATCTAACAAATTTCTAATCTTGGGCCCCCAGAAAATACGTGTTCCCTGATCTCTATGATCTATCCTCATTTACTCAGGCAAATTTATTTACTGCGCCAGCCTGGGCTTTAGGACAGAGTCAAACACAGCCTAAGGATAGATGTAGGGTATCAGGTGCTGCTAACATAAATTGCTTGGAATCAAAAGCTGTAAGTTTTCTAGTTGTATGCAGTCGTGCCCCCCCATTTCTCTCTTAGTTAGGATATCCCTGCGCACATACATAATCACAGTTTTGTATTTTATGAAGGGTCAGGGTCAGTCAACATGGTCAGAAAAACAAGCATGAAAGGTATCAAACAATTTTAATGAATTCACTATTAAATATAATACAAGAACAAAATTGATATATATACTAAGTTAATACTCTTACGTTCCTCTCATCTCACCAACTCCTCAAATACATCTCTCATCTCATCTCATCTCACCAAAATAAACTCTCAACCTCTCACTATCTCATTCTTAAGGCAAACATGGATTTCTAAATCTTTACAGTTCCATTTTTTCAACTTATTTAAACTTTAGTTTACAACTCATTAGGCCAGCTAGGCATTTAGCACATTATTATTTTCCCTCGAGTGGGTCACGACAAATATCTAGTAAACTAATAGTTCTTAGAACTCAATCCAAAGGTATAGAGTTATTCACATAAATTTCAATTCTTCATACTTCCTTTTATCACAAATTCGAAATACACTCTCTTCTGTACTGTTAGTCAATTTCTCAAAAGGGACTAGAACATATAAAAGTACTTATCTATACTAATTCGGTTTCTCTCAGGTTTTTTCTCCGTCCTTCCTTCATACAAAGATTCTGGCTACCTTGATTCTATCGCTACGTGAGAATCACGTGCTCTTCCTGTATCGGGCGCTGTTTCTTTGCTATAGATTTACGTCAATGCTTTCCTTCATTGACGGCCTACGTTCGATCTTGCCATGTGCTGTGGCGGTGTCATACTGGACCTTCTCGAAGGTCAGCTCTTAAAAATAAGAACTGAACTACAATGGTCTCTCGAAGCACACCATGAGAATACAGGAACAAACAAAATGGGGGGGGGGGGGTTCAATTCAGTGTTGTGGGTTTTATACGCTTCCCAAGAGCGCCACCTTTCCGAGTTTGATTTCTTCTATTGCTCTTCCAATTTGTCCCCGACTGGGTGACTTCACTGATCCTCATACGGGGCTTTCTAATTCCGGGAATACATGCATCATGATATTTTCTCAGATGTAACACCCGTGGGCCCTTACGCTCCTCTTGTAGCATTAGGGCAACCTTTGCCCCATCTTGCCGAATAATTTACATTCTTTTGCGTGTAGAATATCACTAATAATTTCTCTTACAATTGTCCCTTTTTGTTAACTTACAGTTACATTTGATATACAGATTCATTAACTTCAATTCAAACAGTTCAAAATTTAATTTACAAGATGTTATTTCCTATAAAAACATAGTCACACTGTGCTAAATGATAAGTATGCTTGTTTAATTTATGTTTACTGTTAGACTCTGGAAGGGTAACCTCATTTAGAGTTAGGTAGCCCATTTCAGATCTAACACTCTTACTCTATTGATGCTGATGAGGGAAATTTTTCTAGCTGTGAAGATAGAGATTTTGTGTGTAGTTTAGACATGCCTTCGTGTGGAAGATGAGTGATCGTCACTAAATGTATGCCAGCTTGTCTACAATTTCCATTCATAGGTAAGCTAGGAACTACTGAAGATTTTGACACAGCAACAGTTTAGGCATCTTCCGTCTATTTCTAGATGATGATATTCTTTTCCTTCATAGTGGAACAGACCCTTTATGCTTCTCAACAACATCAGATATCATCCTAAAGAAATACATCAGATATCAATATACCACTTACATTTATAACACTCTTGATTGTGCAAGGTATCATGAAAAAGCCCACTCTCAAAGTGGATTTTTACATGTATGGTCTATAGCAGGGGTGTTCAACCCATCGATCGCGGAGCAATTTTTGGTCGATCTCTTGTATATTCCTCCTTACTTACAACAAATTTAATTAAAACTGAAAACATAATATTTTATTTATCATTATTTTGTATTATTTTTAATTCACTTTAAGTGTATTGCTACTGACTGGTGGTGGGAGAACTAGGGGACACCTATGGGAAGCTGGGCAAGAGTGTGGTTAGCAAGGGTGTTAAAGCTGGGTTCTTTACTTTTAGAGTGGTAAATGAGTGGAATAAGCTGCCAGAGTCTGTTGTGGGTGCTATGATGATGAGTGAGGTCAAGGCAAGGTATGATAGATTCAGTGAGAATGTTGTGTGTGTGGACATGATGTTTAGGGCCTCCCTCGATGGGTCTAAGGACTCCCTGGAGTCGCCTGTAATAATAATAATAATTGTTTATTTATTTTTCGTTAAAATTGTCAAATCAGTCCGGGTAAATGAATTAATTTGGATCAGTGGAAGTCAAACAGCGAGCCCAGTGAATACGATTATAAGCAAAGTGTAAAAACTCGATTGTAGCTTAAATGTTACATATTCCAAAGCACATTACATCGATTTTTTACTTAGGTTAAGTCCCATGTGAATATTGTAAAAAAAAAACTTTGTTTGTCTCGGTATAGTTTGTATTAGATGTTTTTGTAAATAACTTTTGAAGCTAACTGTATATACTACTGCTTTAATAAGAATATGTTCGAGTGTTAAAAACAAAGGCAATGTTTTTGTCGCCGAAGCTGTACATGGCGACTTAGAAAGATTGTTATTGAAACTTGTATGTATGAGAAAGGCTTGCAGGTTCTAAGTGTAAACATCTCCAAAATCAGTCAGAAAGAGTTCAAACAACTTTCCGATGGCCGGCAACTTACAATCAAAAGAAAGCAGAGGAGAACCAAAGGTGTGCCGGACTTGAAACTTAAGATGAAAGACTCATACTGATTCTTTGGGGGTTGCCAAACTTTATGCGAGGTCTCAGAGGAGGCCTAATAAAAAGGGATTGAAGCAAGCAGAAGGGGGGGTCCCAGTTCCAGAATTACTGTCAGAGAGGAGGCTATCCAGTCCAGAGTCACCATCAGAGAGACTGCCCGGATCCACGTTGCTTGAGAGAGGAGTTCCCGCTTCCAGAAAGGAGCTTCTCGGTTCGAAATGTCGCTAGAGAGAGAGACTACTTGTAGGCCGCAGACAAGGTTTCAAATTGCCGAAAGGAAGAGTTCCAATTGCCGGAGAAAAGTTTCCAAGCCAGGTTAATGTCAGACATTCACCAGTGTGTTGCATTTTCATTACAATTGAAATACATTGTATTTCAAGATTATTCAAGTAAAGAAGAACTTTTGAAAATTATACCATTATTGGGAAGGACTAGGGGAGAAGACATTTTTTCGGCATTTGATGAATTGTGAAACAACACCAACTTCCGCATTTTAAACATGTGTCTATTACTACTGATGGTGCTCCTGCAATGATAGGTAATAAATCAGGCTTCATTTCATTATGTAAAAATGAAGACAAATATCCAGATTTTTTAACGTACCACTGTATTATTCATCAACAAGTACTGTGTAGTAAAAGATTAAACACAAAAGTTGTTTTGGATATTACATTTAAAATTGTAAATTCTGTTCGAGGAAAAGCCCTGCAATGGCGGTTATTTAAATTACAGGCAGATGATGATAGGGAAGGAACTTCTGTTGTACAATAATGTTGGCTCAGCAGAAGTCAATTTTTAGAAAGATTTCTTATATTAATTAATGATATAAAAATTTTTCTTGATGAAAAAGGAGATATTTATCCACAATTGAGTGATAAAAGATGGTTGTTACACTTATCATTTTTAGTAGATTTGTGTACAAAATTAAACAATTTTAATTTAGAGTTACAAGGTAGAGATAAAAATTTAATTGACATGTTAAGTTCAATAAAAATTTCCAACAATACTTACTTTTATTAAAGAAAAATATAAATGACTGAGAATTTAGACATCTCCCATATTTACTAAAATTTTTAGTTGAGGAAGAAATAAATTCAAGATTTAAAGATTTTAATAAAACTGAAATGATTGTATCTTTTATCAATAATCCATTTCAAGAAAACTTGAACATCACAGAAATTTCAAATAAAATTAGTGGGCTGTTTGATATAAACCAAGCTGAAGTAGAACTTGAGATAATAAACATTCAGAATAGTTTACATTTAAAATCAATAAACAATGTGAAGTCATTTGGAAGTATGCACATGAAAAATTCCCAATATTAACTGATATTGTGCGAAAAATTCTGTCATGTTTCGATGTGTCGGATCGACATACTTGTCAGAATCCGCTTTTTCAAATATGACTGTCATAAAAAATCAGTTAAGAAACCAAATTACAAATGATCGTTTGGATGATTGTCTGCGATTGGCTACTTCTTCATATCAACTTGACTAAGAAAATATTGCGAGGTCTAAACAATGCCAAATTTCACATTAACTTCTTTTTTTTTTTTTTTTTAATCAACCAGCATTTCCTGTAACTTGTGAGTTTGTAATCAGTCTGTTGTTTTTTCTAATTTTGGTTTTCCAAAATAGAGAAATATTTTATTCCAATATATATTTTTTTTTTGTTGTTCTATTAACATAATTAAAAGTGATAAATAAATTTTTAAATACACAAATAAAGTTTTTAGTTATGTATTTATTTTTAGTTGTTTATTTGTGTGTAATCAGATATCAGGTTGGGGGAACGTGATCTATATAAGAGAGTAGATCGCCGAATAACTTTTTATAGAAAAGTAGCTTGCGTAGTAAAAAAGGTTGACCACCACTGGTCTATAGAATGGATTCCGAACACGTTGATGTTTCGTGATGTTATGACTGCAAAACAATCAGTCTCATTGTGAAGTATTTGCAGCATTTTCAGAATAATGAGGACTATGATCATGCAACATGTCCTTGCCCAGTCGTACAAAATTTAATGATTTTCTGATGAAAAATCTTAATTTTCTTCAGAAATATACATTCCTGAGAGAGAGAGAGAGAGAGAGAGACGTAAATATCAATATAAGCCTTATACCATTCAAAGGCAGATTGAAATATAAGCAGTATATTCCCCAAAAGAGAGCAAAGTATGGGGTAAATTTATGCTTTGTGAAGCACAAAGCAGATAACTTGGAGATTTCAAAACTTATAGGGGAAAGAAGACTGCACTTGAACATGATAAATATTCGGATCTTCCCTTGTCGATGCTGTAATAATGGAATTACTAGATCCTTTGCTGGGGGAAAGGTTACTGAGTTACAGTGGATAATTACTATATGTGTCCTGAACTCACTGATTTGCATTTATAGCATCGTACAGATTGTTATTGTTCCTAAATACAAAAACATGAACATCCTCCAGATTTGGCATCAAGAAAACTGTCCAAGGTTGAAATCCAAGCTTAGCAGTGAAGGAAAGTCTTTGCACTATGTTGGAAAGACAAAAATGATGTTTTTCTGCTGTCTTCTCTGCACAATCCATCAGTGGAATCTGTGGAGAAGCATGGTTTCAAGAAAGACCAAACTATTGCTGTGTGTGCATATACCAACACTATGGGAGAAGTCTACAGGTGCAATCAGTAGCTGTCATTTTACTCTGTAATGAGAAATAGCATAAAAAATATTACAAAAAAAAGTGTTTGGACATATATTGTTGGATTTTATTATTTGGAACACTTTCCTCATGTATAATAAAGATGTCTACCATAACATTCTAGATTACAGAGTAGAAATTGCCAAAGCGTTGCTACAAGTTTATGGTCCTTCTTCAACAAACAGGAAAGCAGGAAATCCTTCCAGATTTCTGTAGTTGAATGCTGCTAACTCTAACTATTTCTTGGAAACTTGATGACCCATAAAAATAAATAAATAAACACTGCATGCAAATGCTTAAAAAAATCGGAAAGGAGACAATAATTTGATGTCCTGAATGTAAAACTGATTTGTGTGTTCATCCTTGTTTTAGGGTGTTCCATACTGTTCAAAATATATAAATTTTGAACAGTACAAAAACAAAAATATTCCCTTTCGGGATCATCAAAACAGTCCTTTCCAGATAACAGGTATTGATAGAGAGATGGCTGAGTGTAATGATTTGATTCCAGTTCCTCTTGAAGACGAATATGTTTAAGTTGTTCAGGACACATGCCCTCCAAGTGCAAACACTTTTCTTTTTTTGTTTTATGTCCACAACCACAAATTGGTTGTGGACATAAAACATTGCCTTGCACTATATTTACAGAACCAAATTCATCTATCCACCTAAATATTTTCATAAGTATTCATGTCGGTATTGAGGATTCTAATCTGCATCCACTTAGTTAAAAATAAAGAAGCAATCCTCTCCTGTTGGCTACCCAACTTAGTTGTCTCAATCAGGAAAATATTCAGTAGACTAAGGCCATGATTTTGTTTTGATTGGAATTATGTCAAAAACAACTATGAGTCAAATACATTGTGTGTTTATTTTCCTGTTTGCTAAAAAACTGTGACTTCCTGGTAGGGAAAAACCATCTGAGTATGAGACTGTCTAACTTATTTTCAGTTGAAAAGCCTGATGAAGGTTCTCATAGTACTATATAGGTTTCAAACCCAGGTTTTCTAACCAAAGAAAACTGTTGCACTCTCCTCACATCTGCTTTAGAGGCATATACTATGGATGACATATCTCATATCTGGAAAACTGATGTTTGCCAGCAAATTTGTTTGTTTTGCATGGGGAAGAGCCCTAATTTCTAAAAAGGAATGAAACTGGGTTAATTTTTCTATTATTTGACAGAGCAAAGTTTTCTGGATGAGCAATGAAATCCTCAGCTTTCCACAACTAGCAAACGCAAAATTAACACTTGGAAGAGTTTCCACTTTTTATCCTAGAACATACTAGTCTTCAAGTTTTACATTATTTGAAAGTAAAAACAAGAAATATGGCTACTTTCAGAATATAGAACATAGAAAATAGCATTATTATTATTATTATTAGTAATAGTAATATTTTACTAAATGTGGGATAAAGGGACTTTTTCCATGTACGTATCAATTTATATCAGAAAACTTGTGTTATCATAATGTAAACTGTATTCTATAATAACAGCATAGTGATAATAATAATAATAATAGTTACATAACAATAATATAATATTCTATTATTCTCATTCTCTCAGGAAGAACAAATAAAATAAGATTAGCTATTACTGTTATTATCAAATTTTTATTTCTAATGGGAAAGAAAGAAAAACAAATACTCTTAGAACATGCAATTTTTAGAATACCCGCAGAGTATTCGTCAGCAGAAGATGCTCGTGTTAACTCATAATACTCAAATTCTGTGTTTCATGAAATATCAATTTTTATCAATCCAGAAAACATGCTGCAATTGAAAAGTAAATTATTTCATCAAAAAAAATAAAATAAAATATATAAATAATAACATGAACATTTTCCCCTTGCCAACACACACACAGCATTGATGTGATATGGGTTCCAAATTTCCTGTGTGGGATATATATTATTAATAATAATAATAAGAGAGACCTCCTCGGAGTCAGGGACTCATCGAGGGAGGTTGCATACTACACACACCAGCTATCATACTTATTCTTGAATTCGTTCACACTGATTGCCATTGAATGTTGTAAGTGCAATCAGTGTGAACGAATCATGCATCACCCTATGAGAGAAAAATCTAGCCTTCATACCTTTCTTAATGGCATTCATTCTCAGCGTCCAACATGCTCTCTTGTCATTTTCTCACCCTCCATAAAATGAAAAATTCCATCAACTGAAATCCTGTATGACCCTTTCAGAAGTTTGTAAGTCTCAATTGGATCACCCCTCTTTCTCCTGTTTGCTAGGCTGCAGTCTACAAATTCTCAATATGTTGTCACAATCAGTATTCCATACCTGATATAATTTTTAACGCTCTCCTTTGCACTCGCTCCAATATATCAGAATTACAGTGGAAACCAGGACCAGACCTACACACAATCGTCCAAGTGAGATCAATGCCTTGTAAAGAGGCAAAATGACATTTTTATCTTTACATGTGAATGTTTGTTTCAGCATTGCAATTATCTTTTGAGTTGTATTTGCAATCTTTGCTACATGGCCCCTGAACTTCAACTTCCTGTCTACTAACACTCCAAGATCCCTAGCTCATCTGTTTCTTCAAGCATAATCCCAGCAATATAATACAACATTGGATATCTAATCACACTGAAGTGAATGACTTTACATTTACTGACATTGAATTGACATCCATTTTCCCATGTCCACAATTCCAGCCTATTCAAATCATTCTGCAAGTACTGTATATCAGCAGCATTCCTGATTACCCTAACCTATCTTTGCATCATCAGCAAATAGCTGTATGTCAGATGTTAAATCCTTCCCAATATCATTAATGTATAGATTGAAAACAGTGGACTAAGCACTGATCCTTGTACACCACTGGTTACCTTAAATCTTGCAGACTCACATTCTCCATATACCACTTTTTGCTATGTATAAATACAGTCTAACATGCTGTATTCTGTCAAAAGCCTTAGCAAAATCCAAAAGTAGCATGGTGTATCTATTCTCCTTGTCTAGTTCAATGGTAACATTGTTATAGAATGTTAGCAAGTTGCTAAAACATGACCTTCCCTTAGTAAACCCATGTTGCTCATTGCAAAGTAGAGATTCACTGTCAACCCATTTCTGAATGTGAGCGCTAACCAATTTTTCCAAAATCTTCACCACCACCACCACTCCTGAGATACCAGTTGGTCGATAGTTGGATACGCCAGTCTTTGCACCACCCTTGTGCAATGGGACTACCATACATATTAAACAGCCTGGTCAAAGGAATGGCCAGTTCAGCTGAACACTCTTTTAGCACATGTGCTGATATCCCATCAGTTCTCTATTGCTGAATTCTAATTCAGTTTGTGCTACAACTGTAATACCTCGCCTTCATACACCTGAATTTCTTCATCAAGTGAAGAGGTAGCAGTGAGCTCAATGTTGTGTACACCACTACCCATACTGGTTTCGACCTTTATTGAGGTCTCGTCAGTGGGAGCCAGGCCCAGTAGTGGAGACACCAAGGCAGAGGCAATGAGAGGTCATCCCCCCCCACCTATGACAGTAAAGCATATTCCAGGTAACACAGTACACATAAAGACAAGTGACACAAAGGTCGCTCCACTGCAGTTAATCCGCTAATGGCTCTAAGTCGGCGGTAGATGTAATAAGTTTAGTTTAATCCTTTATCCAAGTGTGAGCAAACAAAGTTTGCACCTGAAATTATCTTCAGGACTGGGGTAAGGTAGTACAATACCAGGCAACTCGTTGCAAAGGTGGAGAAAGCTCTCATCACTCCTATCTCAGTATCTCCCATAATGCAAAGCACATCTCCTTGCGGATATGTGTAATGCTATGCACTGACGAGACCTCAATAAAGGTCAAAACCGGTATGGGTAGTTGCCCTTGCCTTAATGCATAGCATTACACATATCCGCAAGGAGATGTGCTTTGCATTATGGGAGATACTGAGATAGGAGTGATGAGAGCTTTCTCCACATTTGCAACTAGTTGCCTGGTATTGTACTACCTTACCCAGTCCTGATGATGCTTTCGGGTGCAAACTTTGTTTGCTCACACTTGGATAAAGGATTAAACTGAACTTATTATAGTCTAACCAAGTGAAAAATAAACTCTCAACGGCGGTAGATGGTTGGTGGAGTGGTGAGACAAAGAGTTGTAGAGTTGATGCCCTCCCTCGATGAGTCTTTGGACTTCCTGGAGGAATATAATAATAAAATTGCCGTTAAGGGATTAATGGTGTGGGGGGGGGGCGGTAATTACATGATAAAAGGTAGAATGGCAATGAAGTTTTGATCCATGAAAAATTCTAGGGTGGTCTCGATATTTCATCCACCTTGGCTGGTAGGGAGGTTAACCTACATGCATTCTCATTGATGTATAACTAGACACTCTTGTTTAAAGTGATTAAAAATGGAACTTCATAATGCATTTAATTTGCCATTAGACTCCAATCCAAGAACACTGACCACATGGGAATGGCTTGCCGGCAGAGCTTTTCATTCTCGACAGATAATCAAAATTATAAACGAAAGAAAGAACAAATTGGGAGTTGGCTCACCAGATCACCGATTTCAACATCTGGATCATCTGTTCAGCTGTTTCGTGCCACATAGTAGTGCATGTGTAGATCCAGATAATGTGATCGGAGCTGCGGACAGTTGTGGCTCTTCCGTTTTGGCTGTTCGATGTTTTGGTTTGGATTGAAATCATTTTGTAGTACTGCGGTATGTCATTCTGTCATTGCAATCTGTTCACTGAATTTTTTCGGATCACTTATATTTGGTCTCTAATCTGTCTTAGATCAACTGTTTTATTTCTAATTCAACTCTCACATCTGTAAGTTAAAATTGGCTTGAAAACTGTCTTTTATACTGTTAGCTTAGTGTTTTGGCTCCTAGTTCATGTACTAGGGAGTTCCCACCACATTTATTCTCTTATCTATTTCCAAATTCAATTTGCTGTCATCACTAAAAATTATGGCTAAATCATTGAAATATTTTACTTGTTCTAAGTTTGCCATTAGAAATGCAGTTGTTTTCTGTTCCTGTTTCATTGTTATTGGCCTTTTCATGATGAGTTTCATAAATCGTTTAGTTTAATTAAAAAGTTTTAAAGAGGAGTAGTATAACATCATCTGCATAAAGTATAGACTTAAATTGTATATCTCAGATTTGATATATAAAGTTTCCTGCCACTTTCTTTTGTAATGCGATCCATATAAATGAAGAATAACAGTGAAGTATGCACCCTTCTCTTTGAACTGATTTTACATTAAACCATTCTATTGTACAGCAACAGCATAGGAATGCTCTGGCATTGAGACAGTTGTGAAAGGAGACAGTGACCGGATATTTTGCTGATTATCGAAATTGTCACACTTAAAAGAAGCAGATAGATATGAGTTTGTCAAGGGTACTTCAAACCTAGCTACATTACTCTTTTGTACTACTTCAATCCTAACAGCTGGCATACTTAAATATAGTCAATGTGTATCACTCAGTGCAATGTCTAATTTACAACATTTAATTTTAAGGTTTTGAACAGCTTTTCTCTTTGCATCTCAACTATTTGATGTAAAATTTTTATCCTGATAATACTGATTTTGTCTGAATTCAGCTTAATATTCCTTAATATTAATATTTTTCACAGCTGCTTTCATAGCATTGTTGCATATATCTATCTGTCTATCTGGAACATTCATCAGGGAAATTGTTCTGTCATTTTCACATTGTTTTATTTATATATTTATAGATGGAAATTTATATTTATAGATGGAAACTGAGTAGAACTATGATAGTTCTACTCAATCATTTGAAATCTGACTTTTCAATCAACCTTTCTGAATTATTCATTGTAGCCACTGTAAAACTTTTTATACCTAAATTACATAGTTGTTGTGATAAATAATACATTAAGAAGTAGGGATAAACAGGTAATTGTGTAAAACATTGGTCAAACCATTGTGGTGCTCAGATTTGATCATTGTTTTCATTGTGATGTAGAAAGGATCCAGAGACTAGTGACCAGGGCATAATCAGGACTCTGAAATATTGGTTATTTAAGCATTTCAGGTTGAATATATCAACTTCGCATGTCTTTCAATATTTTTGGTTTCTGATATTTTTTGTTATTTCAAGTATTAATATGTACTTTAGATTGCATTTCTTCTGAATATTTTCTACCACTTCTCTGTCACTGCATATATCATTTAACAGTCTTTCCACGTTATATTCATGACTCATAGAATAGCTTTATCCACAGTTTTATCATAATCTTTCTCATCTGCGATACCTTTTACAGCACTGTTACATCCATTTTGACTTTTTCATTAGCCTCCAGACCATTTTGTGATTTTCATCCATTTAACTACTACTACTGCACACAGCCAAGCTTCTCCCCCACCCTCTCCATATTATTATTATTATTATTTTATGGCATCTCCATGGAGTCTGGAGACTCATCATGGGAAACCCAAATTAACCATTATACACACACAAATCCTGTCATACCTTCCTCGAATCCATTCACCATCAGGAACTCATAACCAATTCTGACAATCCATTCCACTCTCACCACTCTCCATGCAAAAAATCTGATCTGCACATGCTTACCACACTCTTACACAATTTCCATGGATGGCCCCTAGATCTCTATTTGTCATATATTGAAAAATTCAACTTGCATCAATTTTATAAAACCTGTTTAATATCTTAAAAGTTTCTATCCTATCTGCTCTTTTCCACCTATCAACCAAACTTTGCAATCCACTTTCAACCTATCCTTGTAGGGAGTATTCCATAGACTTCACCATCTTGTTCACTCATCTCTGAATCCTTTTGACTGCCTCCTCTGGTCTCCAAGAAACTCAGGTGACCAAATCTGTGCACAGTACAGTAGTCAATATGTGGCAGAATCATAGACTTAAAAAGAGGTGGTCAAAAGGATTCAGAGATGAGTGAACAAGATGGTGAAGTCTGTGGAATACTCCCTACAAGGATAGGTTGAAAGTGGATTGCAAAGTTTGGTTACGACACTCTTACACAAGATAATAACCTCCCTATCTTTACTTGTTAGCATGTTTTTCAACATCCAAGTAATCCTCTGAGCTATTTTACCAAGTTTTGCAATATGCCTTCAGAACTTCAACTCTTTGTACACTATTATCCTGAGTCCCTAGCCTCATCAATTTCCATCAATATGATACATCGATATTTATCATACCATCAACCTTTTCAACCCGAAGCATAACCTTACATTTTGCAACATTAAATTGACAATCGTTATCCTTTGCCCACAATGCAAATTTATTTAAATCACCTTTCAGGGATAATATCTACACCACCTTTATCAACTATTGCTCTCTCCAGTTTTGCATTGTCAACAAACAATTGAATATCCCCCACTTCAACCTTTCCCGTTAAAGAATAGTGGTCCTAGTACCGATCCTTGAGGTACTTCACCATTATTCTCCTAGATTCCACTCCACCATATACTACTTTCTGGTGTCTGCCTGTCAGTCCCCCCCCCCCCCCCCCCCACACACACACCCATGCTACTAGCCTCATGTCCATCCCATTTGCTCCAACTTTTGTAATAGTTTTCCATGTAGTATTCTCTCAAATGCCTTGGCAAAGTTGAGCATTATCATGGTGTAGCTATTACCTTTATCCAATTCTGTTGTCATTTTATTATAAAATATGAATAAATTACTAAGACAGGACCTACCCTTTACAAAGCCATGCTGCCCACTATAGAATATCGTATCCCTATCCACCCACTGTTGTATTTTGCCTTTCACCAACTTTTTCAATACTTTAACAACCACTCCTGATATATTAATTGCTCTGTGGTTTGCTACATCTGTCTTGGAGCCACCTTTATGTAATAGTACTATCTTACCCTCTTTTCTGGCAGGGTTCCAAGGGAACCCTGCCAGAGCTGAGACTTAGATTGAACAACCCCATCAGAGGCAATGCCAATTTTCTTGCACATTCACATAGGTACATGAGCTGATATGTCATCCAGTCCCACCTCCAGTCACTTGAGTTCATGTGAAGGAGTCCACATAAGTATGCAGTTTCCTTTCTGCACTTTCATCTCATTATCTGCATTATTACTTTCAAGCACTTCCTTCAAACTCGAATTCATATTTCATGCATATTCTTCAAGGTTTCCACCACAATCCTGTTTTATCAGTCTCTTCATTCTTTCACCCCCAACATAATTTGCATTTCTTGCACTCATTTACAAAACGTTTTCTACAAATATTCTCACCATTCTCGCTCTCATAACATAAACCATTCATTCTTGGCAACGAATCCATTAAACACACACACACACGCACTACATCGCACTAAATCCTGCACTTTGATATCTGTCAACATCAGTGTCTTAGTCACCATTTTTTAATACGCATCAGTGCTATAATGTAGAATACTTTTGAAAGAATACAGCTCAATAATAGTCAAGACTAAACAACAACACAGTCCAAAATAAATAAATCGCCACCAATTATATATAGCAACATGTGTACTACAGCCATTACTAAGGATGATGCTGGCTCCCTCCATTATCTAAATGCTTTATTTCCAAATGCATTCAATAAGAATTCTTTTTTTTAGGACTGTCTTTTTAACTTCTTGAACATTAGAGAATCGATTTTTCTATCTTTGCAGACACTTAATCCCTCTCTCTGAATTAGTGTTTTTTTCAGGATTTGCCTTGCCATTGATTTATCCAGTGTTTGGTTCTGTTTTCAGACTATTTTTTTTATTTTTTTATTATTTATTTTTTTTTTTAACTAATACTATTTGTATATTTTGGGTCTAGACTTCACCTCTGAAAGCTGCTTGATTTTGAATATTTTAAAAACTTTTATGCATATTTATCTTTTCAGTATGTTCATTTTATCTTGCACAAAACTAAATGTGACTTCCTCTTTCAAATCCTTAGTATATTCTTGTATTCTGAATGAATGTGAACATGTCGCTATCATTAAAGATAACATGTTTGTGGGACTGTGTGGGTTGTTGGTTGCTTTGTGTGTGTGTGTTTGTCATCACAATTTGTAGGTTGCATCGAAGAAAACAAAATGGTGGTAAGTATGAGGTCATTATGTTGTACAGCACAAAACTTTGTGTGATTAATGACAGGTTTTTTGAGGATGGTTTGTTGTCCTAAGTGCAGTATGTATGCTTGGAAATGTGAAGAATGTGTTTGTGGAGAGACTGAAGAAGGTTTGGCTTTGATAAGAACCATACTTTCTCACCATACGGTATTTTGATGGAGTGCAAGATATCAGTAAATTAGAGTAGGGAATGAGGAGTGAATTTTGGACAAAGGGCAGATGGTCATGAGGAGCATAAAGTTGTCACTAGTATTAAGCAGAAGGATGAGTAAGAAAATAAATGTTGACAATGTGGTTGTGATTTTGAAAGAGACCTTACAAAAAAGTGTTATTGCATGAACAAAAGAGAGTACAAATGACAGAAGGTGTGATTTTGGGAATATATAAATGAGCATGATTATGGAAATGAAGGTATGTATGATTGCCAGAATGCAAAAGAGTGTAGAGTGGAAGGAATGCAAGATTTTTAGAACAGATTGATCAGGATGAGAAATGAAATGAAATTAGATGTTTGATGGATAGAATTAACAAGCATAGAATTAAAGAAAGTATATAAAAACAGGGTGATGAATGATTTAATCGATATATGGAGATTCCATTGTTAAAGATGTGGTGAATAAGAGGGCATGCAAGATCTCCATTATCCAGGTTTTCCAGGTGGGAAAACAAACAGGATGGTTGATGTTTTGGTAGTTATGGGAACAAATGATTCATTTGTATGGAGGAGAATGCGAGGATGGATATTAGGAAGCTCTCGAGGAGATTAAAAGGTAACAGAATTGCAGAATAGGTATAGAAAATAATGAGTTGTTGACCAGGAATCATTAATGGTATGTTGGCAGAGTTATTTGGGAAGAAAGGTGTTCAGTTTGTTAATGTATGCAATGCATTCAAGGTGAAGGATTGAATTGTATGAAATAGAGATGGATGGAATTGTATGAAAGAGAGAGAGAGAGACTATTGCTAGACTGAAGTATGAGTAATGTGAACAAAAGCTCAGAGGAAGTAAAAAGTGATATGAATGATTTGGAGAATGTAACAGGTGAGGCTGAAATGTGCTTGCAAAAGGAGAACAAGGATTGCTGCTTGGAAGCAGCAGTGAATGTATATATATGGGGATGGTCAGCATAGGATTTTATTTATTTATTTATTTTATATTGATCCTGTACACAGAGAAATAAGCACATTTGTGGAGTGCATATGAAGACCAAGATAGAAGTTTATTGATGTTTGTTTTCAAGAGCTGTAGGTTGCAGTTGTTTGGGAATACTTTATGACAAAGGCTGTTCCAGAGGACAGGTGGATGGAATATAAGAGGAAGAGGCAAAGCAGGTTTGGTGTGTTTGCAGTTGCACAGTAAAGGGTTGCTGAGGTGCTGGAATGGTCTAGAATGTAAGTGAAGTAGTTGTGTGTGTGTGTGTGTGTGAGTGAGTGAGTGAGGCAATATATGGGATAATTAGTTATAAAGATGATTGGGCATGGACTGGTGTGGAGAAATCAGAGCTGAGAGGTGGTATGGGTAGGGCTAGTTATAGACTTGAAAAAAAATGAATTGTGTGTTTGTTTATGAATAGTAATAATAATAATAATAATACCAGGATCAAAAATAAGAAAGACAGAAATTATTGGAATAAGTGAAATGTGATTTGATGAGGAAAAGAGAAAAAGGAATGGATGGGTACAGTAGTTTTCATGAGGATAGGAAAGACAAAAAATGGGAGGAGGGGAATATCTAACTGTTTGTCAATGATGATAAATTGGTTGGGGACAGTGGTAGTTAATGAAAGTTATGTAGAGGCATAACCTGCAGGATGATCTGTATAGACTGGTGGTTTGGACAGAGATGATTACGATGATTGTTGACACTTCAGTGTGTCATAATGTAAAAAGCACTTCAGGGAAAAAAGAAAAAAAAAACTAGGCTGTGTTGTGCATGGATCATCATGCAACTGATGGAAGAAATGTATAAAGCAAGGTGGTGTTTAGGTGTAATCAGAGATGGATTGTTGAAGTTCAGAGGATGTATTTAAAAAGTGAGCAAAATATCTCAAAGTATTATTTGGATATTAAGAAACACACTGACAAGCAGAGATAAGGAAGTTTATAAGGCTTTCATGTGCTACCATCTGGATTGTTCCAAACAGATTTAGTTGCCTCAGTTTCTTTGGCATGTAGAAGTGACAGAGTGGATTCAGAGACTGGTTTGTGGAGTGATCCCTTTCAATATACACTAAAGATTTGTGTATTAAAAAAAGTTGTGCCGATGAGAGGATGTGTTATTTAAGGGATTTCATAGATTAGATGCTAAAGAAATTTTTCAGTATATGACTGGACAGGAGAGAATAAGGGATCACTCCTGGAAGTTGTGTAAGTGTGTGTGTGTGTGTGTGTGTGTGTGTGTGTGTGGCTGGCAAGGGCGTAAGAAGTTGATTTCTTTTTTTTTTCAAGAAGAGTGGTAAATGACACTGTAGGTTGCCAGAGATAATCTTGCTTTGTCGGTGAAGATTTTAAGGAGAGATGTCATAGTCATTGTCTGGATAGTGTGAGCCTTCTACACTGAGTCTTTGTACTCCATATGCAATAATAATAATATGTTTTTGCTTTATCTTGGTACTGTGTTGTACTGGAGGAAAGGTTTATCTTTGAAAGCACTTATTGCATGACAGTGATTATATCCACATTAGGCATGTAGTCATTAACTAATGCTTACTGTGGGCTGTTTGTCAGGAGGGGGGGGGGAAGGGCAGAGAATCTCAGTAGTGGTATGTAAAGCTTACTGTTTTCTGTTCATTAATCAGAATGTACTTTGTGCATTAGGTGAAATGCTATATTGGTTAGCTTGTACAGTGCTTATATTGTAAATGAAGACTCATAATCATGGAAAATCATAATAGTGTTATTATAATTTTCCATAGTATTGCTTCTTCAAATGATCATGATGTTTGTTTGAAACAAATGTTTTACAAAGAATGCGAAGGCTGCTTATCTATTAGAGTGTTCACCCAACCTGTGCTGCTAAATGATTCCAGAAAGTAGCTTTCCTTATACACAGTGACATAAGAGACAGAGAGAATGACATAAAGAATGATAAAGCTGAATTGAGAAAAGTCATAAAGTTTGTGTTGATTAATTTTAATGGTATAGATGAGAACACAGGCTGATAGGAAAAAACTCTTTATTAACTTATGGTTGATATTTTGCTGGTGTTCTATCCAGCATCTTCAGAGCACAAAAAACAGTTTGTCACAGTACACGAGACAACCACAATCCGGTATAAAAATGGGATTAGTTTGAACAATTGTAATGTACAACACAGTCTAAAATCTAATTGGGTACCATCTATGTTGAAACAAACACAGACAGAAAGCCAGGTATTAATTTGGTCATAAGATGACTGTCTCCCAAATCTTTGGAAAATTTATCAAGTTATAAAGTTTGTGCATTGCAGTTCATAATCAAGTGACATGAATGCTGATAACTATGGAGGAGGCTAACCTGAAGTTATCTGTTGAAGTGACATTGAAAAGTCTTAAAGAAGAAAAGTGACTGCCCCATTTTTACTACACCTGAGAATTTGTTTTAATATGTTGAAAGATATGAATGCAACTTTATATATATTATGAAAGTAAAGTCCAGTGTGTAGGTACACCCACCCCCACACACACATATATATATACACTCTGCTTGGAAAGAAGTCGAGTGTTTTAGCCATTACATTCCATTAATGTTATGATTACGAGAAGTTCTTGCTGTAAAGACGGTGAAGAATAAATGTGTGCTCTGTTAATTAAGAGTTTGACAATTCGTTTTCTGCAGGGCATGATATTGCATAGCTGTGACATGTACACTTCTTGGAAAGAAGTCAAAGGCATCCCCCATTGGCAAGGTGCAGTCATGCCATATAATGAGTCATGTGTTTGTAGCCTGTATAATTTGGAGGCATGTGATACTTCCATATCAGTACAGCTGTGCCAGGGTGAAATGGCTGTAAGAAGGGAACTGACAGAGTTTGAAAGAAGCGTTGTGATAAGATGCCATGTTTCAGGTCTATCTATTTGGCAAATTGTTGACAAATTGAGCCATCCCTTGTCAACAATCAGTGATACCATACTGAGATGGAAGTGCTACCTGAATAGATGACCCACCACACTCCAAACATGACTGTAGGGTGCTCTGAAGGATAATATGTAAAAATCACCATTCATTGGCCAACACATTGAATGTGGAGTTCTGGGCATCAACTGGAACATGTATCTGTGCAAAAACATTCAAAATCAAGGCTCACAACTTGGGTTTCCATGTTAGGACTGCAATATGCAAGTTCTACATTACCCAGACCAACATGCAGTGGTGCATAGAGCAATAGAGCATGTACAGTGGTATGTGGAAACTTGGAAAGCTGTGTTATTATTATTATGGGAAACTCCAGGGAGTCATTAGACTCATTGAGGGAGGCCCAAATCATATTCATCACAACTATTCGACATTCATACAGTATCTATCATACCTCGCCTTAAACTCATTCACTGTCACAGCATCCACCACAGACTCTGGGAGTGCATTCCACTCATTCATCACTCTAAAAGTAAAGAACCCAGCTCTAACACCTTTACTAACCACACTTTTGCCCAGTTTCCATGGATGTCCCCTAGTCCTCCCACAACCAGCCCTGTTCTCAAAAATATCTTCTGAATTAATTTTATAGAAACCCTTCAGTAATTTGAATGTCTCAATCATATCTCCCCTCCTCCGCCTATCAACCAATTTTTGCAACCCACAAATCCTCAACCTGTTCTCATAAGGTTCATTCCACAGACCTGCTATCATCTTGGTCACTCGCCTCTGGATCCTCTCCACCTCCTCCCCATCAAGAAGAAACCTAGGTGACCAAATCTGGGCACAGTAGTCGAGATGGGGTCTTATCAAGGCTCTATACAGAGGAACAATAACCTGCTTGTCTCTGCTTGTCAACGTATTCTTCAGCAACCAAGTGATTTGATGAGCTGATTTGGCCACTTTTGCAATGTGCCCCCTAAACTTCTCCTTATCCACCAGCACTACTAAATCTCGTGCCGTATCAATTTCCTGGAGTACAGTTCCACCAATGTAGTAAACTGCTGCTAATCTTTTCACCCCAAAATGTATAACCTTACATTTTGCCACATTAAATTGACATCCATTCACCTTAGCCCAGACCTCCAATCTATCCAAATCATCTTACAAAATTTTGACGTCATCTGTATTCACTATTGCCCTACCCAACTTTGCATCATCTGCAAACAAATGAACTGTTCCTCTCAGATCCCTTCCTATATCATTAATGAACAAATTAAATGGCAGTGGTCCAAGAACAGATCCTTGTGGCACGCCACTAGTCACAGGCAGTCTTGTGGACTCTACTCCTGAATAAAGCATGCTCTGATATCTCTCCGTCAACCATCCTTCTATCCATCTCACCAATGGAATGACGACTCATGCTACACTTTCTACCAGGCAGATGGATGAGTGTTGGTGTGGCAGGATGCTCGGTGAATATCTTACCAGAATGTGTAATCCCAGTTATGAAATTCAGAGGTGGCGACGTGATGTTGTGGTCCTGTTTTTCCTGGTTTGGCCTCTGACTTCTGTTTGTGGTGGCACGAACCAAGAATGTATGGAACTAGCCATTGTCTCTTTCAACAAGACAATGTATGTCATAAGGCTGCTGCTTTAACTGCATGGTTTGTGGACATGACTAGCCACAAACTTTCACACATCACACACTTGACTGGCTTCCACAGAGCCCTGATTTCAATCCTGGGATGAACTTGAGCATCGGGTGGGGTCAAGGAACATTTACCTCACAACGTCCACAACCTTGTTACATGCCTACAGGAAGAATGGTCCAAAATTCCCATAGATTGCTATCTTATGCTTGTGGAAAGTATGCCCTGTAGGATTGCTGCAGTCATTGCAGTGAAAGGAGGTCCTGCATCTTATTAAGGTGGGTGGCTGTTTGTTCCTCACACTATGGTATCTGTTGATTTCTTTCCAAGCAGTGTGTGTGTGTGTGTGTGTGTGTATACACGTATTGATCCTATTCACAGTAGGTCAAAAAACCTATAAGCCCATCATGTCAAAGAAGTTTATTGACATTTTTCTTGAAGAGTTCTAGGGTTAGTTGTTTGGAAATAATTCATAAGGAAGGATGTTCTAGATGACAGGTACATGGATTAAGAGTGAAAGAGGAGAAGCAAGTTTAGTGTGTTTGGAAAGGGATGCTGCTTAGCTGCTGCTGCTCTTGTTTAAATAGGCCAAACAGAAAGTTTAGGATGATGATTGGCAGTTCAGTGGAGCAGTGACTTTGGTCATACCTCTTGAACAGACTCAGTGTTGAAATATTTCATCTGAGAAATAAGGAAGGGATCATCTATGAGCTGAATTGCTTTCCTCTAGACAGCTTCGAGAATTTTTAGGGCAGTTTTAGGTGCACCACCCCAGACATATGACCACTATTCTAAGGTTTGGGATTTATATAAAGTTAGTTGCTGGGTGGATGAAAAATAGCATTTCAACTAGAAGAGAATGCCTACTTTTTTAGATGTTTAGGAAGTGATTGATGTGATGTGTTTATGCCAGGAGAGGGTGAAAGTAAATGTTAGAGAAGAGAGCTCTGATCTTGTCTGGTGATTTGTGTGTTACTGAGGGTAATATTAAGTGAGCTGTGTTCTCCTTTTGCAAAAGAAAAGGCAAGACTATTTTGGTGGCATTGAGGTTGACCAGATTTCTCTCTCACCCCCATTGAAGGATGATGTAGAGATTAAAGTTTAAGGCACTTGTTGAAGATGATTTTGAATCTCATGATATCTGAGCACTGCATGATTTTTCAAATTAGTAGGATGAATGGAGAGAAGTATCATCAGCAAAGCTGTGAATAAGGATTAATGATGATTGACAGTTGATTATTTATGTATTGGAGAAGAGGTGGGTGATAGAACAGAACCATGAGTGCCTCTTCATTGGTGATGAAGCTTGAAGTGAGGAAGCCATCCATCATGATAAATTATCAGAGAGAAAGCCAGCTACCCATTCACAAATGGTGTTAATCAGACCAAAGGATGGCAGTTGTTATCCTTGATTCCAAATGTGATCAAAAATTCTTCAAATGTCAAGAGTGACAGTACATGTTTCTTCAAACTTTTCCATGGCATATGTCCAGTGGTGGGATGTAGACTAAAAAGTCAGCCATGGATCTTGAATGAAAGAATCCATACTGGTGGTTGTTGATTAATGGTGGACCTCTAAGTTGGAGAATTGGCTATTATCTCATTCTTCATTATTTTGGAAAGAGGATTGAGGTGATGGTAATTGTCGAAAAAAGTCATCATAAGAATGCTAAACTTTTTTGAAAAAAAAAACAGAAGGCATACAGTGCTCAGATTCTGGTATGGTAGGAGATTTTACATTGCTCATCTGTTCAGGAGTTAGGGAAATGAGTGATTCTGGAGATGAGCAAGGGGTAGTGGTAAGGAGATGAGACAGCATCTGAATTTCTGCTATTGTGTTATTGCTTTTATGTAATTGTATCAACATACTGTTGTTTTTGTCTATAATGTTTATATTTTTTTGCATTCTTAAACTTTTTATTTATTTTTATTTTTGAAATACTTGCACATCACCTTAAAGGAATTCAGAATTATTACATAAAGTTTTCATGTATAATTATAATTATGCAACATTACCATATGCATATTCTAAATCTATATATTTATTACTCCCATATAGCCTGAAAATTGGAACCTTTAATTTCATTCAGTGAAAGTTTTTTCACTTGTTTACACTATAAATTACAGATGACAAGAAATTATATTCTTGTTGCATCCTTTATCCAAGTGTAGACAAATAAATTTTGTGACTGGGCTATTTGTATATAGAGGCTAATAACTTCACATCAATTGCCTTAGTATCCCATAATGCATTGCACATATCTTTACAGACATGTATAATACTATGCATTATGGGAAGGGCCACTGTCCAGACAGATTGGCTACTACCAAGACGCACTTCTGGGTCTGGCTCCAACTGATAAGACCTCAATAAAGGTTGAAACTGGTCTGGGTAGTGGCCCTTCCCATAATGCATAGCATTGTACATGTTTGTAAGGATATGTGTATTGCATTATGAGATACTAAAGCAACTGATGTGAGGACATTAGCCTCTATATACAAGTAGCCCAGTTGTGAAGTTACTTCACAAGCAAACTTTGCTCACCTGGATAAAGGATGAAACCAAGAATATAATTTCTTGGCATTTTTAATTTATAATTTCATTTAATGGTAATTTTCTATAATCTATTTTTTATTTCATCTTTTAGGAACTACAGTATTCATTAACCACCTCACCTACAAGTCCTTCTCCTAGTCTCTCTCACAGGACCCTTCAGAATCAACTAAAACCAACATCTGAGAAAAGCCAATTAACTGATCGGATACCTTTGAATGACAGAAGCACAGCAACTAGTATGTATAATTGTTCACTAATTTGATATTATTATTTATACAGTCAAAAAAATCATACCTCTCATTAACTTCATCAAGTTTTTCTCTTAGCGTGATATCTTCATAACTGAACAATAATTACTTACCTGAGAATGAGAACTAACTTCAGATTGCATCTGTATTTGGAGGGAAACTTTATCCTTTGTTATTCAGGTAAGGCTAAGTTAGATGATCTAGACACTGAGAACATCTAAGTTTCTATCAAAAGTTCATTTGATAGAAACTTTTTTTTTTTTTCCTGTTTCAAAACACACCGGTGGATATAATACCACTGAGAGCTCTAGTCAGGTGATGACAAAATAAATCCTTCAATGACATTGAACCACATAAACAGGAAGTTCGAGAAGAAAAGAGAGGAGTTTAGAAGGAGGGCCATAATTGCAAATGCCTTTATGCACCGGTTATGCAGATGGTGTGGTGTGGAATGAGTTTGATGGGCGAAATGATTTATACAAGATGGATGGCCTGCATTTGAATGGATTTGGTGTGCAGAGACTGGAAAAAGTGTTGCTGAATGAAGTGAAAATGGATGTGCAGAATCAGGGAAACTAGAACTACCAAGGAGGGGGTAATAATAAATTTAGTTTAATTCTTTATCCAAGTGTGTGCACTCCTCTCTCAGTATCTCCCATAATGCAAAACACATCTCCTTACTGATATGTCTAATGTTATGCATTAAGGGAAGGGCCACTACCCAGACTAGTTTCGACCTTTATTGAGGTCTCTTCAGTGGGAGCCAGGCCCAAGTGGAGATACCAGGCAGAATAGGAGCTTCCAAACGGTGTGCCACCTTTTTATTAAATTACTCTGGATTTAGAGAAAGATGTTGAAAGTTTATTTTTCACTTGGTCAGACTATAATAAATTTAGTTTAATCCTTTATCCAAGTGTGAAGTGTGTGCAAACTTTCAGGCGCAAACTTTGTTTGCACACACTTGGATAAAGGATTAAGGACTTGGTATTGAAAGTGAAAAATAAACTTTCAATACCAAGGAGGTGGGGGGGGGGATATGCGGACATCAGTGAGACAGTTGAGTGTAAGAATGTATATAATGTACCCGAGCCAGTACTAAGGACAAGAAATCGGAATGGGATAGTTAGAATAATGCATCAAGATAGGGGTGGGACAAAAGGGACCTCTGCATTTCATGTATACTAATGCCAGGAGTATTAGGAACAAGAAGGAAGAATTTTTGGTCTTGACTGGCTCTTCCTGGCCACAGGTTATTGGCATTAGTGAAACAACATGGTTGATGGAAGATGATATAGTTAGTGGAATAGAATGTGTAGGTTATAGTGTGTTTAGGAGGGACAGAGAGAATAAAATGGGGGGAGGAGTGCTATTGATGATAGCTGATGAACTGCAGCCAAGGAGAATTGAAGTTGTATTGCAGGATAGTGAAAAGAGCTCATTTGAAGCTATTTGGTGTGAGGTTGAGACTGGCAGAACAAAATATACAGTTGGGTGCTGCTATAGACCAGGTGATGGAATAGATGGTGGAGATAGTATGCATAAGCAAATAGAAGCAATGAGTGGAAGGAGGGCAATTATTATGGGGGATTTCAACTATGGTAACATTGATTGGAAGGAGGAGAGGACACACGTGAGGAAGGAACTGGATTTTATTCAATTATTAAGGGATAACCATCTGAGACAGCAAGTAATTGAAAATACTAGGGGGTTTGAGAGTGCTTGACCTGGTAATAGCATCAAAAAGCAAGTTATTGTACCTCTGTACCAAGCCTTGATAAGACCTCATCTCGACTACTGTGCCCAGATTTGGTCACCTAGGTTTCTTCTTGATGGGGAGGAGGTGGAGAGGATCCAGAGGCGAGTGACCAAGATGATAGCAGATCTATGGAATGAACCTTATGAAAACAGGTTGAAGATTTGTGGGTTGCAGAAATTAGTTCATAGGCATAAAAGGGCAGATATGATCGAGACATTCAAATTGCTAAAGGGTTTCTATAAGATTAATTCAGAGGATATTTTTGAGATCAGGACTGGTGGTTGGAGAACTAGGGGACACCTATGGGAGCTAGGCAAGGGTGTTAGAGCTGGGTTCTTTACTTTTAGAGTGGTAAATGAGTGGAATAAGCTGCCAGAGTCTGTTGTGGGTGCTATGACGGTGAGTGAGTTCAAGGCAAGGTATGATAGATACTGTGAGAATGTTGTATAGTTGTGTGGACATGATGTTTAGGGCCTCCCTCGATGAGTCTAAGGACTCCCTAGACTCGCCCGTAATAATAATAATAATGAGATCACCTTGAAAATTGAATATTTTCTTTTAGAATACAGTAATCAAAAACAAATGAGAATTTTAAAAAAATGATCAACTTTATTTTATTTGATAAAATTTGCTGTTGGAGTACTCTACTAAAATTTAATGAATTTTAGCGTTATCTGACAGTTTGTGTTCTTTTCATCAACCCATAATTTAATGTACTGATGATGGGTGGATGATGGGCAGGACTTTGAAAATTTTGTTGTGCTGGCTCACTTGTCAGACAAATATCTCACTTATCAGATGTTAGCTTGAGCATACTCTACCATGGTTGTGTATTATATCATAGTCATTGATTCTGGAATCTGATCAGTTTGTAAGTTTTGTTAATGCTATGGCTAATGTTTACCCTGCATAGGCCAGCCTAGTTGGCCAAGTGGTTAGCGTATCCGCTCTCCAACCAAAAGGCTGCTGGTTCGAATCCCACCATGGTCATAGATGTTTGACTGTCTGTGAAAATACTAGTGGTAATGGGCAGTAGATGGCATGACACCTCCAAGGAGTCCAAAGACTCATCACTCCATAAGTCTTTGGACTCCTTGGAGGTGTCATGTAATAATAATAATAATAAAATAATAATAACCACCGGTGTTTGAAGCAGATATATTAACTACTGATGTATTAATATGTTTATCAGCCCATGAAAAAAAAATGATGTATTTTATAAGTGATACAAGACTTATTATTATTTATTAATAATACCATATTTACTTTCTAACACTTTCAGTATGCCTTGAATGGCTTTTATCGAAAAAAACAAGCCATTTCTTTTCTGTTATTATAAGCAAACATTGAAAACATTTGGTATTCTGAAATCTCTCAGTAAAATACCCTTGGTGGTCTAGCTATATAACTACAATAATGCATTTCTGAATTCAGTTGGCTCCAAAACACTGATGGATAGACAGGGCCAGTGATATCACATGACATGGTAACAACTCAGGAAAACAAGTGAAAAACATTTAGGATAGAGGATTAGAGTCAGAGAGAAATATTTTGGGAAAATAAATGCTTCTTTCTCAACTTTCCAAGTTTCAATATTCACTATTTATAGTCAAATTCTCCATATTCCATCACTAGATAATAAAAAGCTAATTACTGCTGTCAGCAGCATATGTATTTTTGGGTTGTTGTATCATAATTAACTGTTACCTTGCTATATGCATGGTGTGCTCTCTAAAGAATAAATAGATGTGAGCATATCTGTCCTCTTGTTTGTATTCTGTTATTACAGCAAAATCAGTATACCCAACAGGCATTTGTAATGAGCAACATTCCCCGATAGATCCAATAATTATTATTATTATTAAACAAGACCTCATGGAGTCAAAGACTCATCTAGAAGGTCCTTTTATCTCACACACATCTCATCATACCATGTCTTAAACACATTCAAACTCCTTGCAGACACCACGCTCTCAGGCAAGGCATTCCAATCACTCACAACTCTGCACGAAAAAAACCTGCCTCTCACTCCCCTACTCACACCCTCTTTATACAGTTTCCAGGGATGACCTCTGGTTCTCCCCTGATCTCCCACTATTCTCTGTAGAACTTCTCCACCATTGATCCTATAACAACCCTTACCAACTTGTAGGTCTCTATCACATCTCCCCTCTTCCTTCTCTCCACTAGACTCTGCAAATTACATCTTTTCAATCTTTCCTCATACTCGACATTCCAGAGGTCAGAAACTACCTTAGTCAGTTGCTTTTGGACCCTTTCCAACAGCTCTTCATCCTTCTGAAAACCAGGTGACCAAATCTGGGCACAATAGTCCATGTGTGGCCTAATCAAAGCCTTATACAATGGAACAAGAATCTCCCTACTTCTGCACGTCAGTGTCCTCCGCATCATTCCTAGAAGTCTTTGTGTTGTCTTCATAATTTTGGCAATGTGTCCCCTAAATTTTAGATCCTTATCCACTATCACCCCCAGATCTCTTATTTCCTCTACTTCCAACAATATATATTCTCACCAAGCATAAATTCTGCATCCCATCTTTGTTTTCCAAATTTTAAAACCTTACATTTTGCAACATTGAACTCACATCCCCATTTGCTTGCCCAATCACTCAATTTATTCAAGTCTTCTTGCAAGGCCACAACATCTTCTCTACTCTTTATGGTTCGTCCCAACTTTGCATCATCTGCAAACAACTGAATATCTCCATCCAAATCTTCGCCAATATCATTAATATACAAGTTAAATAGTAATGGCCCTAAAACAGAACCCTGAGGCACTTCCACTAGTGACTTTCCTTTTCCTGGATATTGCACCCCCATACACAACTTGTTGATACCTATCAGATAGCCAGTCTCCAATCCAATGCACTAATCTAATATCCAACTCCATCTGCTCTAGTTTGACTGTCAACTTATCATGAGGTACTCTATCAAAAGCTTTTGCGAAATCCAAGTATATTACTGTGTATCCTTCTCCTCTGTCCAAGGAAGCAGTCACTTTATTGTAATAAGTAAGTAGATTACTAAAACATGACCTCCCTTTAGCAAATCCATGCTGTCCATCAAAGATTATACCATTGTTGTCAACCCAACTCTGGATCCTAGTTCTCACAAGCTTCTCCAACAACTTAACCACAACACTGACACACAGATAGGCCTATAGTTTGATGCTTGAGTTCGATCACCTCCTTTATGAAGTGGCACAATCTTGCCCTCCTTCCACTCTTTAGGAACTTGACCAAGTGCAAGACTCGTATTAAAAAAATATGTCAAGGCAGGTGTCAACTCTCTGGCATATTCCTTCAGAATACGTGGTGATATATTATCAAGTCCCACAGCCTTATTTACATCTAGTTTACTCAACTCCCCAAACACCTCTTGCTCACTTACAGTCAGTCTCTCCTCCCCATCATCAACTGCTCTTAATCTCTCCATGAAGTCACATTCACAAGATTGAAAGATCTTTATGAACTGCTCATTAAATATCTCCACCACACATTCTGCAACACCCTCCTTGCCTGGTCTTTGTAGACCTCATGAAATTGGTTACTTCCACTTCTCTTATGCTGCCTCCACAATGCCCTTTTTTTCTGTATTGCATGCTTAATCTCTTTATTCATCCATCTCACACCTACCTTATTTAACCTTCTCACCCATGGTATACATTTAGACATTGCATCCACTAAATAGTTTTTGAAAATCCCCCAAGCTGCATTGATCTCTTTTCCAGCTAACTCCTCATTCCATGCTACACCTGCAAGCTGTCTCCTGAGCTCTTCATAATCACCCCCCCTTGTAGTTCCACGTATACCCTTTTTTCACAGGGGTCCTTGCACTGCTGGCAACCACCCAGGTAATCACCTCATGGTCACTTTCACCAATTGGTGGATGATTTGACACCTCATTGATAATTACATCCTTTGATGAGATGACCAAATCCAAGACCCTTAATCCTCTTGTGCCCTCTGTTACATACTGTCTGAGGTAGTTATCCATCAAAACTCAAGAAACTCATTTTCTTTACTTCCAGTTGCCATCTCTTCATTCCAGTCTATATTGCCATAATTAAAATCACCCATAATGATCACCCTTTTCTTATTTGCTTGGCTTATTTGACTATACATTTCATAGTCACTACCATCTACATTACCTGGTCTATAACAACATCCCACCAAGTATTTGATTCTATTCACCTCTATCTCACACCATACTGCCTCAAAACCACTGGCCCTATTTCCCTCTTGCATCTCTACCTTGTATGGACATAACTCTTTCTCTATCATCAATAGCACTCCCCCTCCCTTTTTACCCCTTCTATCCTTACAAAACACATCATACCTTTCCATCTCTATTCCTGTCAGGATGTCGTCCTCATCTAACCATGTCTCACTTATTCCAACAATCTCTGGGTGCACAGACGCAATTAGTGCAACCATTTCATCCAGCTTGTTTCTTATACTTCTAGCATTGGTATACAAACATGACAGCTCATTTCTGGATCTACAGCTAGCTCCACTGATACCACTCACTCGATGTGATCTCTCCATGCTGGACTGGGGCCATTTCCCTTTCTGCTTCTTCATTTTAGAACCCTTTGCAATTCCATCTGTTTCCTCTTGATCCCTGGTCATCCCATTACTTTCCTGCCTACACATGCTCTCACTTCCTCTTGGAGCATCCAACTTTCTCACACTGTGTACCCCTGTCCACCCTGAGCCTCCCCGTTTCCCTGCTCCTCTTGCACACCCATTCTCTCATTTTCTATACTCATACCACTCACTTCCCCGTTCATTTCCACTTCTTCAATCTCTCCTGTCTTACTCTCCTGCTCTTCCACATCACTCCCCTCTCGATCTGATTCATTCTCTACTTTCCAGCAGCAGTCTCTCCAAGCGACTCACACCATAACTACTCAAATGCAGTCCATCGCTCCCATACAGCTCACTTCGTCCCTCAAACTCATTCCACACATTAACAAACTGTACTCCCATCTCCTCACACATTTCAGCCAGAATATCATTCATAATCCTTGCTCTCCACCTCATTTCACCACAATCATACCTAGGCAACACACTGACTACCCTTCCTGTCACACTATTCTCTTTTATTATTATTTCACATTTATTATTCACATTTTATTATATATTCACACTTATTATCTTTCCAAGCAGTCTCCTGACATTCATTTTGACATGCTCTTTGTTCTCTCTCAAATCATTTGTACCAATTAATACAATTAACTCTTTTGCTCGCTCCCGCCTCATATTCAATGCCTCAATCACTCTACTCATTTTACCACCTGAAAAACATACCTTGTAAATTTTATCCTCTAGCACACCTTTAATAATGGAGTCGCCATACAACGCCACTCACTCATCTTTCGTTAACTCTTTCATGCCATTATGATTTATTTTATTAGTTTTGACCTGAATTCTCTTAATTTCATTTCTTGCTTCATCCAATCCAATTCACCTTCCGAACCTCGCGACACATTCTCTCTATCATTAAATCTTTCTAACTTTCTAACTCTCGACCCTCTTTTTTCACTTTCCCTCTCATTCATCCTTCTTTGTTTCCGTACTTTCGGTCCAACATATGTCCAACTTTCACTATCATTCTTCTCACTTTCACTCTCATTTATCTTTTTTTGTTTCCCTACTTTCGGACTAACATGCGTCCAACTTTCGCTATCATTCTTCTCACTTTTACTGTCATTCATCTTTGGTTCAGTACTTTTATTCCAACATGCGTCCAACTTTCGCCATCATTCATTCTTTTTTCGCTATCATTTATTCTTTCGATTTTTTTTACTTGCGATTTCTGCATCACACCATTTCTACTTTCATTGGTTCTCTCAATTTTGTTTCTTTCTGCCTCACTTTCGTCCCTTTTAACATCCGTTACAGTCGCCAAATCGCTCTTTTTCTTTTTTCCTGATTTTTTAACATTTTTTCGCCTGTCTTTCTCACCATCCTTCTCTTTCAAGCGTGCACTCGCGACACAATCGGTACTAGCACTTTCTGTCATCAATTTCATATTCGCATTCATCAGTTCCTCGTTCAGGTCACACTTCGCACACACACCCTTCTTCCATCCGCACTAAACATCCACAAATCATTTATGTAATTGAAGGAATACATATAACAGACCTCACACTTAACGAAACGACTGAAATCTAAATTAAAATCATGGAATGACAATGCCGCCGCCATTTTTTTTTTTTCTCTGCAGGTTACTAGGTCTAATAATAACGATTTCGTAATTTAGTTTAGGCAAGAAAAAAACCCCCACACTAATAATATCGGTAGCGTACAACGTTTACAGCTGCTCTTACTTAAACAATTACGCATATATACTTAATTATTCCTAGTAAAACTTATCTGAATCAGGAGCTCTTCAAATTGCGTCCGCAGCGCTAGGCCCACTACCTGCAGCGCTTGGCCCACTAGATATAAGTAAATTGAACATACAAAAAACTGTTTATGATGTAAAACAATAAACAAAATCACCATTACATAAATAAAAACTGATGTTTAAACTGAAACTTCTCTTCTGATTTTTTTCTCTCTTTTTTTTTTTTTTACTTGTCAATGAAAAATTCTTACTTGTCACTGACGAGCACATCTTTGAAGGCTTAGCTGGGTTTGATAATATAGAAACTCACCCATAAATTTTTGTTAATTCCTGTTCCATCGTGTAGAAAAAGAAAACAGTGGATTTCATATAGTATATGAGGTTTTGAAAACACTCCGTGTATTCTGTGAAAATGTATATAATAAAAATATTTTATTTATTTTTTTTGGAAAGGATTAAGAAACATAAGCAATCTCAGAGCACTTTGCATGCAGAGTTTTGTGACCCAGTAGGCTACAGTTAAGTGGTGCTCTTATTTTTTTTTTGATGACTTCAACTTTGCTCAAATGTGATGTGTGTTCATTTTTTTATTTTTAAATGTTTAAAAATTTATTATTTTAATTAGATCATCCTGATACTGGATGATCTAATTTTTTTTTACTGACTGGGTAAAAATTGTGATTTTTAAAAATTAAAGAATCAGCTTCTGATATATATATATATATATATCATTTTTAATATAAACTGACTATAAACCCGAGAATTATAATAAATTGAGATTTAGTTGAAAACGCAACATGTTTCGTCAAGATTGACTTCATCAGGCGTTAAGAACATAGAATGATATTAAAAGACACTGATATAAACATTGAGACACTCTAAGGCTATACAATTATAAAGTTATGATATTCGACTGTAAATTACAGTTATTATGAACTTGAGCTATAGTCCGTGTTAAAGTTCTATTGTTGTACACTTGTGTGTGTGTGTGTGGAACCACGCGATCTCCAGTATCTGATAGTAGAGCTGAAAGAGTCAGGCAAATTATAGCTGAGATTATTGTTCATATGAAGAGGGTCCAAGGTGATTTTTTTTGACTCTACAATGCAGCGTTCTACCTCATCATGGCAAATGTGTAGGTTTGAAGTTGTTATCCAATTTCCTTCATGTTGACGGCTTTCGTTGTTTGTGGTTATTGAAAACAGGACATGGCCTGATAGGGCAGTTGCTCTGGTTCTCTTATAAGCAATGTCTCTCTGGTGCTCCTCAAGACGTAGGAGAATAGATTTCTCCGTTGGGCCATAGTAAGGTTTTCTGCACTCACATGTGACTTTGTATACACCTGGACATTGTAGAAGGTTGTGAGATTGTTTATAGTTGGTGAAAGTTGATCTTATTTTTGGAAGAGTCGAGAAGCTCGTTTGTATGTTGAATTTCTTTAAGATTCTACTCAGTTTTTTGGATAGTGTGCTGATATATGGCAAGGAGATATAACCTTTGGAGTCATTCTTGCTACGTTGATGGTGGGATAACTGTTTGTTGATACTTTTTAAAGACTTTGTAAAGTCTTTAAAAAGTATTCAACATATGGTTATACCACATAATTAAGTGTGCATTATTACTTGCTTCTCATTAGCAATTTTCTTCCAAGCTTTAATGCTACCTGTGACATAGTAATCAGAAGTAAAAATGCTAGACACAATATTTACTTAACTTTATTGAAATTAGCAACAAATATTTCTTACTGAAATTAAAAGTACATTATTGGTTGGGAATTCACTAGCAATTCAAAGAGACAGAACACAAATAATGTAAATAACATTCCTGGGAGAATATCCCAGGACTCTCTGAACATTTTTTGAAGAAACATTCATATTTAATACAACTTCTATGGAGAAGGTAATGATTGTTCTAGAGGATACTGCATTTGGTCTCAGTGTTGGATTGCAAGATCCAACTTTTGGGTTTTAAAGTTTAATCAGTACCAGCTGTTGTATCGATGTTCACTGATCTATTTTTCCACAGAGAGGCAGGCAGGTCTGTCCAAAGTATGTTGAATTACACTCACATGGAAATGTAGTAAAGACCAGCTTGAGAAGAGGCAAAAAGTTTGTCTTTTGTATTTGGTAAGAGATTAGAATTTTGTTGATTGAAAAATAGTGTTTGTGTATGTGGGGGGGGGGGTATCAGATAAAATTTCTTCAGTATTCTGCCAGAAAAGTATGGGATTGAAACGAATCTGCATTCAGTATCTTTGGATATAGAATTGTAAGAGAGTCTGATATCCATTAAATATGACAAGTGCTTTAGCCATTTACATTCCATTAATGTCTTGATCGTAAGAGCTTCTCTTACTGTAAAGATAGAGAAGAATTAATGTTATGTGCTCTCTTGATTAAGAGTTTGACAATTCCAGTTTTCTGTAAGACTTGATATTGCATAGCTTTGGCATATACACTTGGAATATACTTGGAAAGAAGTCAACTACCCCCCCCCCCCATATGCAAGGTGCTTTGTGCCGTGTAACGAGTCACGTGTTTGTAGCAGGTATAAATTAGGAGAGTGGATGAGGACAGCCAACTTCAGATGAGCTTTGAATACAGTGCAGAGATTATGTTTTTTTTATAGTTCTGCTGCTCAGGATATAAAGAACAGTGATAGCATTACCGGTATTTCAGTATTCTGAGAGCAGTCTGAGGAACAGTTAATTTGTCGATCTTTTTAGCATTGTAAGAATTGGACAACTGATGAATAAAGGAGAGTTCACTATGGGTAGAACAAAGATTGAAGGATCTATTAAAAAAGTTTTGATAACACCATTGTTAAGAGGGAGGGAAATAGTGGGAAAGTTTGTTTATGTATCTACCTATGTGGGTGGGTTTTCTGTGAACTGAGAAAGAAAAGGTGCAAGAAAGGGAAGATGTATGATTAGGGTATCTAGAAAAATATCATCATCATCATCAAATTCCTGACATGTACCCTCAAGGGGTGTATAGGATATAGCACTACATGAAAAACTTACATCATTACTAACTTCCTATCAGCAATTTTACTCCAAATCAATCTGTTGTCTGTCATTGCTCGAACATTATCAGATCTTATATTTCTCTCTTCTAAAAAAGCAGGCTGTTATTATTTTCTTTTTCTATACTGAACTGGATTCTGGAAGTACTGTCTGTTGAGATTAAGAAGGAAATACTTTGTAATAGACATTAAGGATTAGATTTATTTTTAAATGGAAGAAAAATGTTGCAGATGATAGTATTACCATGGAAAACATATAATTTTATTGAGAAAAAAGTAAATAAATAAATCCAGCGTAAAATTTCGATATATTTCCTTAATGCAGGGGGTCGGCAACCTGCGGCTCTTTGAATTAATAATTGCGGCTCTTTTTATTATTAAACGATCTATCTAAACATAGAAGTAAAAAGAAATATTTTTAGGTCAAATGACCCCTAACCATATGTCAATACTCAAAAAACGTCAGTTTACATTGGGCAATTTACATTGGTCAGTTTACATTTACTCTGCCTGGCTGATCGTTACCACGATCAGCCAGGCAGAGTACTACTTTGTAGCGAAAATTAATCACTACAAATTAAATTAATTTATAGCGAATGGTGATTGCTACGGTAGCGCTACGATCGAGCAGTTGGCTTGGACACGTTTATGACGGCACGCTAGGCTAGCACATGTAGCGCTATGGTAGCGCTTGCCTGTCAGAATGTGCCCATTGTCTTAGCATATAGTGCAGGTGTGGTATGTAAATCTGCTCACTTTGTTAAAATAAGTAAAGATTTTGTAGTGGACATTGCCGTGCTTTTATTTACCGGTGATTGTGTTAGGTAACATGAATATGTTAACATTCGATTAAATATTAACAAAATAAAAATATTTTTATAGTATTTAAAATGTCAGTAAAGAAAGAGAAATATAGAAGAAGAAAATCGGGAGTTTAAAAGTGAATGGACTGAAACTTACGCATTTGTAACAAATACAGCAGGATTTCCAATGTGTTTAATATGCCATGAAAAGCTTTCAAATAATAAAAAATCAAATATACAAAGACATTTTTTAAATAAATATGATGCATTTGACAAAGTATATCCATGGGGAGATGAAAGAAAAAAGGCAGTTGAAGAGTTGCAATGCAAAGTAAATCTAACTAAATGTTCATTTTCCAAATGGATAAAAGAATCAAGAAATACAACTATTGCTAGTTTTCTGGCCATTCAAGAAGTTGTTAAATGAGGAAAACCTTTTACGGAAGGTGAATATGTGAAAGAATGTTTTATTAAAATATCCGAATATCTTTTCTGCGATTTTAAAAATAAAGCGGAAATAATTACAAAAATAAAAGACATGCCATTATCTGCTAAGATTGTAAGGGATAGAACTATATGAATGGCAGAAGATATAACAAATCAGCTGGTTACAGATCTAAATTCAACACCAGGATTCTCCATTGCCTGTGACGAATCATGTGATGTGGATGATATTGCACAGATTGTACTTATTTGTAGATACATAAACTCTCAAGGACCTCAGGAAGAATTACTCGATATACTGCCACTTACAGGACAAACTCGGAAGAAGACATTGAATCTGCTGTTACCACTTGCTTGAAAAGTAAGGGTATTAATATTAACAAAATAATATCTATTTTGACCGATGGGGCGCCGAGCATGAAAGGTACAAAAAAAGGTTTTGTTTCTTTATTTAAAAAACAAATTTTGCATGACGTGTTTTCCTTTCACTGCATAATCCATCAAACTTTTCCAAAAGAGATAATAGTAGTGATGGATTTGGTTGTAGAAATTGTTAACAAAATAATGGCAATACCGCTACATCATCGGAAATTTTGTGAACTTCTTAAAGAAATCAATTGCTAATATTCCGATCTTCTTTTGCATAACAGAATAAGATGGCTTTCCAGAGGTGCGGTGTTGATGTGATTTGTCACCTGCCTTGGAGAGGTTAAGTTGTTTCTAAGACAAAAGGACCTTGAATATGCACAGTTAGAAGATACTGTTAGATCCTGAATGGAGAACTTTACTTGTAAAGTTCTCCATTGAGGATCTAACAAAAGTCCCCCCTTTCAAGAAAAAAAAAGTTTTTCTGTTCTCTCAGAGAAACCCTTTTTTTTTTTTTTACTCCTTCCTCAGTTCCCTGGGGATGATGCTTCTGTTTAGCCTGGGCCTTAGAGCCAACTCCGAGTTCATGTCTAAATAAACAACACAACAAAAAAACTTTTCACCCCCCCATCTGATAGATTTACACTTCCTCCAATGACCAGCTGGGTTATGCTCGCCTAGTCCTTTTCGAGTTTTGTACTGGGTATCAACTAACTTCTTGTAGGAGGAAAATACATTCTGCTCAACACCAGCATAATTTATCTCTAGAATATCTTTGTTTGCTTCCCACTCATCTCTGATTGTACCCTTTTCTTCTGATTGTATCCCTTCTCCCTTTTCTTCAATTAAGTTAGGACTCAATGAGTTTTCCGACGTGGAAAGCTCATTCATTTCGGAGCTGATGTGGTTAGTAAGCTCTACATCTCCCCCAGTCGGTTTATGCCCTCTCTTTCTCTGGATTTTCTGACGCTCATGGGCACTTCCCTCACCTTGAACTAATGATCCCTTTCCAGCCTCTGTATCTCTATTCTTCCCTTGAAAGCAGACTTCCCTTTTTGAGTAATTACAGGAGAAATTGTATTTTGATAAGAAGTCATTCCCCAAGATTAATCTTAAATGAGGAAGTGAGTTTCTAGGCAGAATTATAAAATTGTGCCACACGTGCATATTAAATTCGGGCAAGTTCACTCTTAGTCTCACTGACCTCGTAGTCTGGGTAAAAGTGGAGGATATTCCCAAAAGTTTAATGGGCCTTCTTAAATGTTTAATCCTACCCTTTACATATGGCTCTATCTCTCTGAAATAGTTCATGGAGATTATCGAAGCCTGTGAACCTGTGTCAATCAATCCCTTGAAGTTTTTTTCACAGATCCTTCCTTCAACAGTTAGTTCAGTGTCTTGTTTCTGATCTCCCCTTTTTCTTGCTTGCTACAAACGTGACGGCATCTGAATGGGAATTTCCCTTTGAATAGCCTTGTCTGTCGAAGCAGTTATGGGCAAGATGTCCTAACTTGTTGCAGCTACAGCATCTTGGATCCTCTCGGTTGTAGGCCCTAGCATTATCTCCTTCTGAGGACAAAGGAGAGTTGCTACAGCATTTGGCAGACAGCTCCATCATTTTATGCATCATGGAATCTATCTTATCAAGCAGAGGTCTCTGCATCCTTTCAAACTCCTTGTGAACTATATCATTGATTCTCTGATCTTGTAATGAGGACTTCTCATGGGTTGTCATACAGACTGTTGTCAATTGACTGAGCACAAAATCTAGACGTTCCAAGATGAGTTGCTCAGTTTCTCCACTTACTGTTTTATCAATGAGCGAACCTCGCTAAAATTTTGACTGTTATCAGCAATTTGGTAAACTGTCTCAGGTCTAGTTTCTTCACTTCCTTTCTGTTTTTCTTTCCTTTCTGGATGTTTCTTTTCAGTGCCCTGATCTTTAATGCTGTCTCTCTCTTCTTTGATCACATTGACAGACCCAAGAATGCCTGCGGGACAAATGTCTCTGAGCAGTTGCTCCCTCTGTTTTACTGCATTATAACATTCTTCTAAGTTTGATATATTTTTTCCGTATGCTGTCTCCTTAAGATCTTGTTTCAATCCTGCCCTCAAGTGCTGGAAGAAAGACGGAACAGTTTAGGTGGTGCCTGTCTTTGTCCGAAACACTTAGTGTGTTGGCAAGATCCAACAACCTGTTATGGTAATCGGACACACTTTCTTTGTTCTTTCTGTACCATTCTTTGGAGCTTCCACAGATTCGGTCCCACGTTTCTTACCCTTGAGAACTGTGAAATAAGGACTTCTTTAAATTTAACATAACTCTGGGTTTCTTTCAGAACCGGTGAGGAGTGAAAATAGGTTTTACTCTTTCCAACTAGCTTGCTGCACAGCAGAATGAGCAGTTTGAATTCACTCCACCGACCAATCCTTCTCAATTCCTCAATGTACTTGAAGAATGCAACCACGTCATCAGATTCATCACCCGAAAACTGAAGGAATACCTGTTGGGGATTAATTGTTCTAAAAAACTCTGAGTCATCTAACTCTGAGCTTGTAGGTGGGGACATACCTGCATTCATCTTACAAATTCAACACAATATATTTTTCCTCAAAATTCTAATTAATGCAATAAATGCCTGATTGGCTGATACTATATCAAAAACCAACTTATAGTGATTAAGGATGTGTCAACTTTAAATTCTAGGGCCCTAATCACATCCTGCCAGCTGTGCCATTGTTACGTCGTTACTTTCTCTATATTATACCTTGTTCTACCTATAAATAGCCCTCTTTCTAATCTACTGTTGTGCCTTTAAAATATTAATTCAGATCTATTTCCTCTTCGGATATTGGTAAAATTTTTATTATGCTGTGCCTACCAATATCCTATAACAGAAGAGACTCTTGTTCAGGGAAACAGTTCCAAATTCAAAAGCATATACACAACATTCAATCCTATAATCTCGCCTTCTAGATTCAGTTAGCAGTCGTGACCTGAATCTCACTTAAGCAATAATATCTAATTTCTTCCTGCCAAAAGGTTCTATTTCATAAGCGGTGGTTTGAATTTGTAATCAGGCATAAACTCAGGTATAAGGTACAAAACATGTTTATTGGAAAAACACAAAACATTTACAGTTAAGAAAATTCAAATACTCAATAGAACAAAACTCACTGTAAGCTAAGGTTCATACTAAATCAGAA
This sequence comes from Typopeltis vanoorti, assembly GCF_054136105.1. Classification (NCBI taxonomy): domain Eukaryota; kingdom Metazoa; phylum Arthropoda; class Arachnida; order Uropygi; family Thelyphonidae; genus Typopeltis; species Typopeltis vanoorti. Next base: position 94,166,863 of record NC_143554.1, read on the forward strand.
CAATGAAATTGAGTAAGCTAAATCCTTCAATTACGAAAAGATAAGATTAAGTGTAAGCATTACACTACTAGGATATAATTTCTTTCACAGGTTATTCACAGAACATGCTTTGAACACTTTCATTAATACTCTCTCAATAACTATCTTAGTTCTAAATTTCATTAGTCAGGCCTAGTCATTCTCAATCAAAATACTGCCTATCAACAATTCTTCTTTGTTCCACGTGGTCTTAACTAATTCAATCAAATTCTCACTTAAAAGTTCTCTATTAGTGTCCTCTGTTTACAGCATACACAAATTTCTTATTCTTCTAACCAATTTTTAACATAGAATGAAATTCTTTACATTACCGGATCTTTTCAGATTTCATGCCGCCATCTCATGTAGATCTAGATTACCTTACTGTATAGTTATCGGCTGTCTTTTGCACCTGGCGATGCACTACGCTTTTCTTTGAATCATTTCCAGACTGTGACGTACTGTCTACCACTCTGCAGGAAATTTTCTCCATTCTCCTCGACGGGACTTTATTCATAGGCTCGATTCTGCATAGGCTGTCGTAACACGATCAGCTTCGCTTGGAAATCCTCAAGCGTTCTCAAGAATAGCCCTTGTCATCCGACATCACTGTAGTGGACCCACCGCTCTCTCACGAATCCCCGACAAACCTCCTAAAACTTTAGGAGGTTTGTCGGAGATGTGTGTTTTGCAAGGAGATGTGTTTTGCATTATGGGAGAAACTGAGATAGGAATGATGTTAGCTTGCTCCACCTTTGCAACGAGTTTCCCAGTGTTGTACTACCTTACCCCAGTCCTGAAGATACATTCAGGTGCAAACTTTGTTTTCTCACACTTGGATAAAGGATTAAACTAAATTTATTATAGTCTAACCAAGTGAAAAATAAACTTTCAACATCTTTCTCTAAATCCAGAGTAATTTAATAAAAAGATGGCACACCGTTTGGCAGCTCCTATAGGTAGAGATGACCTTGCTAATGCTTCTGCCTGGTATCTCCACTTGGGCCTGCCTCCCACTGAAGAGACCTCAGTAAAGGTCGAAACTAGTCTGGGTAGTGGCCCTTCCCTTAATGCATAACATTATACATATCCGCAAGGAAATGTGTTTTGCATTATGGGAGATACTGAGATAGGAGTGATGTTAGCTTGCTCCACCTTTGCAACGAGTTGCCCGGTGTTGTACTACCTTACCCCAGTCCTGAAGATACTTTCAGGCGCAAGCTTTGTTTGCTCACACTTGGATAAAGGATTAAACTAAATTTATTATAGTCTAACCAAGTGAAAAATAAACCTTCAATTAACTTAGTTCTGTCGTATCTCAGTAATAAGCTAACAATTTTTAAACTCTCACTTTCTTTCTCACTTCCAATAATCTTTTCATATCCTCTGTCACTCTATCTTTGTCACTACTTAAATTATTAGTTTCGACAAATCCTACCTTTCTCATTTACTTTTCTCTATCTTCTCTAGTCTTGCCCTTTGAAAGCTTGAAATGTGATACAATTGACATGTGCGAATTTCATGATAGTATCACTATATAATATCACTTCTTTTTTTCTTGTATTTAACTGACTTACCTTATTTTTAATCTTCAGTGGTATGTGGCATAACAATCAAACAATGAAAACACCACAACAACCACAGTAATAAACTTAAAGCATAGATATTTCACACTTAAAAATATAAATAGTCAGTGTTGAAACAATAAGCAGCTCAAAGACAGGAATACAAGATAAATACAGTAACAAGTTTACCAATTATGCAGCAACAGTTTTTAATTGCTAAACTGATTGTTGTATTTATCATGTATTCCTGTCTTTGAACTGCTTGTTTTCACACACTGACAATGTACTGTTTTATTCAATACACCATATCTGTGTTTATCATTAAAGTTTATTGCTGTGGTTATCATGTTATTTTCCTTGTTTTACCTTACTTTTATTATAATAATTGTTACCGTACCTGGTTCATTTTTTCTTGTCCTGTCTGTCTGAATTTCTTTTAATCTTTTCTTGACTTTTTCCAATTCCGTTGTTGATTATATAATAATTTTTAGATAATCAGGATATTTCGAATGTCAAGTTATTCTCATATGTTACTTGGTTCAGTAATATTTCTTTTAATAGCTTTCAAAGGAACAGTTTATTCTGCTGATTTTTGATGCTAAATATGTTCTGATTACAAAGACATTGCACATCCTGCTTTAATTACTCTTATGCTTTAGTGTTCCTATTAAAGTACTTACCTATAATTTTCATAGTTTAGTAAATATCTGTGAACTTCTCTAATTCAGTTGGTATTGACAGTGTCCCTTAGTTTGAAAGATAGGTGTAGATCCCATCCAGAATATCAGAACTCTTAATAGAGACTTTTCAGCTGAATTTAAGTTAGCTAGTCTGATATTGACATGGTGTTTCATCCTGCAAGACATACAAAGCTGCCAGAGAATATATGCAATTAACAGACATAACAAACTATGGGAATAGCCACTAACATTTCTATTCCATGGGATTTGGTTCTGAAAACCTGCATAGTATAGTGCAAGCCTGCTTGAAAATATAAAAGCAAATATTCACTTAGCTTATAATTGTTCTAAGCTGCTTTTTTTCTCATATTCGTCAGTTGGCTGGTGATCTTATTTCTCCCCCCCTCTTTTATTTTCCCTGCCATAGAGCAAGTTTGTTTTAATTAGTATGCTGTGAAAGTACAACTGTCTTAGCATTTTCCTGTTTTTCAACACTTAACCTACAGTATGCAATATGTTGATCCTTTTAATTCCCATTGTTTCATTATATGCTCATAATTTTCCTTGAAGAAATTCAGCACTGTTTTTTTCATCCTTGTAGTTTCCTAACACTTATTCTAAATAAAAGATTATGATTATTGCCCACAGTAGTAATCATAATGGTTTCTTTAGAAGTCTCATATAGATTCCCCCCCCTGCAAAACAGAAAAATTAGACAACACATCTAAACACTGGTATTGGCTTCATCTGTAATTTAAATCAGTATTGGTTCCCATTTAAACCGTTTTCTTGGGACTGATCAAGGGATGAAGGATTGATTCAGCAGCTATGGGTCATTCTAAGAAGGAGGGAAATCAGTTTACAGTTATTAGGACTTCACTTCTCTTTTTCCTTCTTCCCCATGATGACTCCAGTTTTCCAAAAGCATGCTGCCTGCTTCAATTCCTGTTAATGCTAGTGCCACAAAATAAACTGTCCATATTTTTTTCTTTTCACTTTAAAATTCCTTATTGAGTTGCATTGTGTGAACACGTAACTTGATAATATACAATAGCACTTCATTTATGTATTTATTTACTTTATTATTATTGTAATTTTCTTTTCAGAAGATGGTTGGGTAGATGGTTTTGAATCAGATTTAAATGATGTTTTATCAACTCCTGAAATTGAAGATGTTGAAGATATATCACTAAGTTCTGCATATGGTCCTGAAAGAATTATTAACAAGTATGTAGTGTTTTAAATTTCTTCCATGATACACATATAGTAGTTTTTTTGTAAGCTGTAGTTTTTTGATACTGTGGGTGGGCGATTGTTTGATAAGTCTGATCTCTTTTGATGGTTTGATAATTTGGGAATCCTACTCCATAAATCAAAGGTACAGGTAGGTATTCAAAAATCCGGCAACCTCCGGACCTGAAGGGTGCCGGATTTTTGAAAATGCCGGATTTCGGATGGTTATATATGCTGTATATTTTTAACAGAAAATGACTACAGTACAGTCCTTTAAAGAAAGAAAATTAAACACTAAATGAAAAGCTTATGAAATTTTAATGTTCAACTAAATATAACAGTTCTACAGAATTTTAGTTCACCTGAATAATATAGTTCATATATAAAATATAAAATATTCTGAATAAAAAAGCACTTCCACTCTCTCTCTCTCTCTCTCTCTCTCTGTGATCGACAACGCATGATGTTTACTTTTTACGCCACCTCTTTTCTTTGCTGAATCCATAATGGGGCTATACAGCAGCAAATAAATGATAAAATGAGAAGGAATAAGCAGGTTATCGCAATGCTTATCGACTACAGCGCCATCAAAACATAAACATAAACAGAAAACATTGGCTCACCAATGCGGTAAATTTGAAAATGAACACTCCGAAATCCATGCCTGAGATCTGAAGGAATCGGATTATCGATGGCTGGATTTTTGAATGCCTACCTGTAACAATTTTTCATGCCACTTTAGATCCTCAGCAAGCAGGCGTTGCAAACATCCACTCTACATTGGGATTCATAATTAGATCTGAGTGGATAATCTGTTTTCCATCCTATAGGTGTGATTGTAAATCCCAAAGTAGAATGGATATTTGCAAAAGACTTTAGGTAGATAATTTTCATTACTGGATAGGATACAACTCCTGCCTCTGAGGATCTGAAGTGGCATGAAAAATTGCTGCCTTTAGTCTGCACATAAAAGGCTGTTTATCCTATAATACATATGATACTGAACATATGAATGGGTAAAAAGTCGAGGAGAAAGAAAATAATAGTTATGAACATTGTATTCAAAGACTTAAAAATTGTATTTTTTAGAAATAATAGGAGTGGGGGGAAGATATTGTTCCAAACTATATTTTTGGAAGTGTTGAATAGCAACAGATTCAGAGGATTAGATTTAGAGGCTTAATGAAGTTGCCATTAGCTATTGCACCTAAACAAGCACCAGCACTAGACTTTAATGTCCAGATTTCGAGGAGACTGGGGAAGAATGGGTACCATTTTGCAGAAATAGCACCCATGGATATCTTTGTAGAAAATGCAAGAAACAGGAACTTAGTTTCTGTCAGTCTGGTGATAATGGTATTTTTTAAGGAAATTACATTGTAAACTAATTATTAATTACAATAAATTGGATTAATATCCAAGATTTTGGCAATATTATTTCTGATTTCTGCTTCTGAGTCTTTTTTTTACTATCCTTTCTTCCAATTGGATCCCAGTGATGGTTGGGATCCAACTCCATGCCACTGTTTTTGCCATGTGTGACTCATGGACATCTGGAAAAGTGTGTGGGGGGGGGGAGGCAGTCCTGGTATTCTTGCATTACTTTGACCTCTGTTTGAGCAAGATGGGTGGTCTTGGAAGGCCACTATGGTAAGATGAAATTTCAGTTGGCAGTTTAAGAAAGACCAGCCAGTTTAGGCAATTAAACTGGCTGGCTTTTCTTAAAAGATGTCAGGACATTGGAATTTTAGCTACTTGTGTCAAATTAAAAAAGCAAGTTCAAATCCAAGAAAGCCCTCCATATCTACAAGTGTGTCAGTTTTGCTCTGCTACGTGAACACATTGCTATTACACACACTATTTTTTCAATACCAATGTAGCCATCAGCTCATTACAGTCTGAGCGATTTTTAAGATGGAACTTTATACTATTCTCTTTAATTTTCAGAAGCCTCAGCCCAAAGGAATTCTTGAAAATAAAAAATAAACATATCAGTAAGTACAACAGACTTTTGGATTCTGAACCCATTCCTCAAGTTCAACCTCTTTATATAGTAGTCAACATGTCATCAAAAAGGCTAACGAAGCTGCCGATTACCTCTACTTGTTGCACCTAAACAAGTAGAGGTAATCCTCATGTAACGCGGTTTCTTATACTTATACAACGTGGTTTTGATATAACACAGTCTGCAAATTGTAGTAACCCTTGTTGAACGCGGTACTTATACAACGTGGTTTTGATATAAGACGGTCTACAGACTGTAGTAACCCTTTATCTTTTCATATATTTTTCAACGCACGACTTAAAAATCTAATTTTATCTTTGGTAAATTTGCGCATGTAGTTATAAGTAGGGATTAGGGGAAATACCCTGTAGCATGCATGTATGTCAATTGTTTACCGAAGATTCTGATTGTGATGAATCCGTTAAAGAATTCAGTTTAAAGAAATTAGCAGAAGGATTGGACTTGGCAAGAAAGTTATTTTATGGATAATGATCTCCCAATGGAGCCCTCCGGAAAATTCACGAGACAATTGGATATTTGTTTAGCTCCATGTTATGAACTTAATAAAAAATTGCAGCATAGTGTTAAGCAAGGTCTTATTACTGACTTCTTGATAACTAAACCAGCTGAAGTATGCAATGAGAATGATACAAATGATGTCCAAGAGATTTCAAGTGATGACGGCATCCAGCCACTCATAAATGAAGAACATTTACGAAATGTTAGTTTTGAAGAGCGTCATGATGATTAAAATATACACTTTATTTTATTTTGCCTAAAACATTTATGTATTATGTGCAATGAAGTTTATGTACAATTTATAAGTTTTTATAATTTTATGCTATGTATTTGTTTCATAGTTTATATGTTTTCTTAACTTACATGAATTACCTGAATTAAATAAAAATATATTTTTGTTGGATATATCATTGTTTATATAATCTTAAAAAAAAAAAGATTTTGGAACCTAACCACACTTTTTCTATGTGATCTGAGTCTCACTTAACGCGATTTATATAACGTGGCATTTTTGTGCAACCTAACATCCACATTATACGAGGGTTACCTGTCCAAGCACTAGACCTTAATGTCCAACATTGAGTGTGATATCCATAACTTAGCTCTAGGGATAGTTTACAACATTAGGCTTGATTTTGCCAATTCACTTTCTAGATCTTCACCTCCTAAAAGAAATCTATCTTTCTGCCAGTTCAGTGCCCTCTATAAAGTATGTAAAGATAACAGTATAGTCATCACAGGGCCGACAACGGAAGTGCTACCATTATCTCTGTGCCAGTGATATAATTAGAAAATGGATATCATTCTTAGAGATCACTCTGCCTACAGGCTTTTAGGTTATGAATCCACTAAATTGCAAATTAAGAAATTAAAAAACCTACTCAAAAAAAAAAAGTTTCTTCCTGACCTCCTGACATCACAAAAAAACTTAAGCCTTCAATGAGTTCTCTTCAATTGATAAGAGCCTTAGCTGAGGAGAATTGAAGGAAGAACAATTCTAAAATTCACTGATTTGAGATAAAATATAAAACTTGTGCAAACATATAATCAGTATAAACTAAAATGACTATAACAAAATAAAATATATTATAAATTAAATGAGAGTTTCAGAGAGTTTTTTCTTCTGGTTACAAAGTAAATTATACTTGACAATAAATTATATTCTTATGTTAGAAGTTAATGGAGTGAAACAGCACCTAGGAAAGGATTGAAAATAGTATTTAATTCTTCCAGTATTTCTTCTCAGTTACAGAGACATACATCGTTAAGGAGTACAATATGAAACATAACACACACATACACACAATGGCAGCACAAAACTAAGTGAAGCACGTGAACCAAAGTGTAATCTTTAAAGGTACTTGTGGAATAATTATAAACAAATTACACAATAACCACTGTTATTAACTTTAATGAAAGTACAGATATTTTGTAATGAAAATAACAGTACATCATCAATGTGTAGAAACAAGCAAATCAAAGAACAGAAATACATACAACAATCAGTTTACCAATTAAAAATGGTTACTGCAAGCTAGAGGAGAAGACAAACTTCTCTATAGAAGTAGTTTTAAATATGAACACCTTTTCAAAGAAAGTTGCGAAGCTCTTTTACATCAGCCTAACCTAAATCCGAACGATTGTCTCTCTCTCCTAAAAGTTTGGGAGATTCTCATTTTATGTAAACAGCAAAAATAGTTTTAATATTATTTATTAATATTTAGCTTACAACAACTATTTCAATTGGTAAACATCAATTATTGTATGTACCTTGTATTCCTGTTTGATTTGTTTGTTTCTACAAGCTGATGATAACTATTATTTAAAGTTTTTGGAGATTCTCATTTTATGTAAACAGCAAAAATAGTTTTAATATTATTTATTAATATATTAATATTTAGCTTACAACAACTATTTGAATTGGTAAACATCAATTATTGTATGTACCTTGTATGCCTGTTTGATTTCTTTGTTTCTACAAGCTGATAACTATTATTTTCAGTACAAAATATCTGTACTTTCATTAAAGTTAATTACTGTGGCTATCATGTAATTTGTTGTTTACATGAATGAAAGACTAGAGTCCTAACTAGATGGGGTACCTATTGGCAGCCTAGGATGTAAACTGGGATTTCAAAGGAAGTATGTTTCCTATAATGTTTTTTATTAATTAATTAATGTTTCCTATATTTTGAGAAGTTTTATGCAACCATATTTATTCAAATTAGGCTGATTTTTAAGGGCAGCTGATTCTAAAAACAGTCTTTCTCTTCTAAATTTACTCTTGAGGAGCATGATGGTCTTTTCCAATTGATTCTGTGAGCTGTATCCAAAGCATGGCCTGTAAGCACAGATTGACCATAGTCATGATTGCAGAAATATTTTTTTGTGTTCTTCCATGCAGATGGTAGCTGATCTTCCTGTCTGTCCATAGTAGGCTAACTTGCAGAAACTCTGTATATACCTGGAACTGAGAGAAGAGGAAGTTTGTCTTTAGTGGAGTGGATAAGGGTAGCTAGTTTTAAGTGGGCTTGAAAGTGGTGTATTTCTTTAGGATTCTGGCTATTTTTTCTGATGTGCCTTGGACATAGAAATGGTAATAGCTTTCTGAAATTTTTCTGAAGAGAAGATCAAGGAATTGGGGAAATGATTAATTATTTTTTTAAAACTGAGGGAGGTGTGGTGTATATGATTACGTCCTATTGCAAGAGAGGACTCATTGGAACAAAGGTTATAGGTTCTGTTAGTTGTGTTTTAATGAGAGGGGGGGGGTGTTGATGGGAAAGGTTGTGGATGTATCTGTCTGTGTTTCCCACATGCTGGAAGGGACAAGTTATCATTGGATAGGCATGTCACCAAAGTGTCTAGAAAGGCTAAACTATTATTAGTTTCTTTTTCCATAGTAAGCTGGATACTAAGGTGAAGACTATTGAAGTGAGAGAGGAGAGTTTAATGTGTCTACACCATGAGACTAAATGGAAAACACATTATCCACATATCTTAACCTGATAGATGGTTTGAGAGAGAACGAATCAAGGCTTGTTTTTGAAAATATTCCGTAAAAACATTGGCAGCAGGTTGAGAGTGATGATGAGAGTTAGAATCAATATATTTACCAGTATGAGTTGGTTTTCTACATATTGAGAACTGTAAGCTGCCATTTGGTTGATGGAGAATGAGAACATCTAGAAAAGGAAGAAGAGTTGTTGTCTTCTATTTCTAGGGTAAATTTGATTCTTCTTTGATTAATTGAATTAATTTTTCTAAGAAATTCACAAAGTTCAGACAAAGAGGAGTTCCATACAGCAAGCACATCATCAACATATCTGTACTACCAAACTGATGATTTAGGTGAAAAAAATGTTGTTCTGGAGGAAAGATATTGTAAAATTATTCGACTTCGTAATTAATTCAAGATACTTTAGATTATTATTATTATCATCCCATGACCCCCATAGAGTCAAAGACTCATCTATGAGGGCATTTTGTCATACACACAGCTCATCATACCACACCTTAAACACACTCAAATTCTCTGCGGACACCACACTCTCAGGCAAGGCATTCCAATCATTTACAACTCTGCACATGCAAAAAAACCTGTCTCCATCATATCAGCCCTCTTCCTCCTTCACTAGACTCTGCAAATTGTATCTTCTCAACCTTTCCTCATATTCGACATTCCAAAGATCAGAAATTACCTTAGTTAGTCATCTCTGCACCCTTTCTAACATTTCTTCATCCTTTTGAAAACCAGGTGACCAAATCTGTGCACATGGACTTCTGTGCACAGATTTGGTGACCTGTGCAAAATCTGTCCATAGGTGACCAAATCTGTGCACAGAAGTCCATGTGTGACCCAATCAAAGCCTTATACAATGGAACAAGAATCTCCTTAATTCTACAAGTCAGTGTTCTCTGCATCATTCCCAGAATTCTTTGTGTTCTCACAATTTTGGCAATGTGTCTCCTAAATTTCAGATCCTTATCTACTATCTCCCTAAGATCTCGTATTTCCTCCACCTCCAACAATATATCTCCACCAAGCCTAAATTCTACATCCCATCTTTGTTTCCCAAATTTTAAAACCTTCATTTTGCACCATTGAACTTGCATCCCCATTTCCAGGCCCATTCACTCAATTTATTCAAGTCTTCTTGTAAGGCCACAACATCTTCTCTACTCCTCATAGTTCGTTCCAACTTTGCATCATCTGCAAACAACTGAATTTCCCTATCCAAATCTTTGCCAATATCATTTACATACAGATTAAACAGCAGTGGCTCTAAAACAGACCCCTGAGGCACACCACTAGTGACTTTCCTCTTCCGGGATATTGCTTCCCCATACACAACTTGCTGATACCTATCAGATAGCCAGTCTCCGATCCAATGCACTAATCTAAGTATGCTACTGTGTATCCCTCTCCTTTGTCATCACCTTATTATAATAAGTAAGTAGATTACTAAAACATGACCTCCCTTTATCAAATCCATGCTATTCGTCAATGATAATACCATTGTTGTTAACCCACTTCTTGGTTCTAGTTCTCACCAGCTTCTCCAACAACTTAACCACAACAACTGACACACAAATAGGCCCTATAATTTGATGCCTGAGTTCTATCACCTCCTTTATGAAGTGGCACAATCTTTCCCTCCTTCCACTCCTTTGGAACTCGACCCAGATTCATATTAAAAAAATATGTCAAGGCAGATGTCAACTCCCTGGCATATTCCTTCAGAATGCGTGGTGATATATTATTAAGTTCCACAGCCTTATTAACATCATGTTTGCTCAATTCCCCATATACCTGTTGCTCACTTGCAGTCAGTCTCTCCTCCCCATCATCAACTGCTCTCAATCTCTCCATGATGTCACATTCACAAGAATGAAAGATCTTTATGAACTGCTCATTAAGTATCTCCACTATATCTTCTGCAGTAGTTGTCCTTATACCATTTTTATCTAATCAATGTCATCCTTCCATAATAATTTTTTTTTTTTTGCTGGCTACATATCGAAAGAACTCTCTAGGATTCTTTTTGGCTTCATTAGCTGACTGCTGCTCATACCAACCAAGTCACCCTCCTCGCCTGCTCTTTGTAATCCTCGTGGAATTGGTTATTACCACTTCTCTTATGCTGCCTCCATAATGCTTTTTTGTCTATATCATATGCTTAACCTTTTCATACCTACCTTATTTAACCTTCTCACCCTTGGAATACATTTAAACATTGCTTCTACTAGATAGTTCTTGAATATCCCCCAAGCTGCATTGATTTCTTTTCCAACTAATTTTTCCATGCTACACTGCAAGCTGTCTCCTGAGCTCTTCATAATCACCAGCCTTCATAATCACCAGCCTTGTAGTTCTGCATATACCCCTTTTCTCACAGAGGTCCTCACACTGCTGGCAACCATCCAAGTAATCACTTCATGCCAGAACAAACTGTAAACAAATCGATGGAACAGCTATGGGTCTTCCCTTTCTCCAACTCGAGCCAATTACTTTATGGAATATTTTGAATAACACATTCTGGACATTTTTTCAGACACATTAACTACCGTTATGAAGAGGTTGGACTACATGTACTAGTTTAGAATCCAGAAGATTTTTTTATTTCAGATATCAGTATTTGATATTTCAGAAGCCTCTGCATAGAAAGAATTCTTAAAAATAAAAAATAAGAAACGACAATGGTCTTCTGGCAAAACAGTCTTTTGGACTTGTCTCACTCAACTATCACATAATTGTAAAATGGAAGCAGTTACTCAAACATCATACTCCCTTAGTAATTCCATGTTGTTCATTGCATTGATATTGAATGAGAAATTCTTATATATGATGATATAAAAGTTTTGCAGTTGGGCTACACTGTAATCCAGAATGCTTAGTCAGAAGATTAAATCCTAGATGGTTGGAGTGCAGCTCTCATCATGCCAGTTTAGGATTTAAGTTTCTGACTAAGCATTCTAGATTGCAGTGTGATCCATATTACAGATGAGAATTAAGTTTCCTTGTTGAATATTTTGAGAAAGATTTGTGTAAACATATTTGAAAAAAAGGGCAAAAAAAAACAGTCAAAGAAAAAACTGAGAATTTTTCAGATATGTGGCAAGTAGAAGGAAAAATAATTATGGTAAGATGATGTTAATGGATGAAAAATGGTAGAATGGTAACTGCTGCAGAAGACATTGCTGAGGTATACAGTGAACAATTTATAACGGTGTTTCATCCTCATCAGGGTGAAATCATGAAAAACTTAAGTGTAGAGGATATAGAAAACAAGAAATTCACCACTGAACTTGACGGAAAGTGGTGAATCACTAAAAGATGACATCAGCAAATTAGCAGGACAGTGCAACTTTGATTCTAGAAATATCATCAGTTGCCATCTTTTCGGACCCGCAAATAAAAGAAAGGATGTAGCGAACTTTCCATGCCTTGTGAAAGTGACTTACACAAGTGACAATACACCAACAAACACATGTAAATTATTAACAGTGATTAATAACAAGTTCAAGGACACTTTCCCCAATCATGCATACGTGCTCAACCTGATCTAACTTTTGCCCAGAGAGAACAAGCATATCAACTTTAAAACCAACTCAAAGAAACACTCCAAAATGGAGACAACAGTTGAGCCATTGACTACAAATGAGGAAAATTAGTACAGAATTCAAGTGACACCACTAGTAGTCACCATGGAGACCAATGTTTTGGCACTGCATAGGAAATGTGCAAGATCTTACAGTCAAATATATCCCCCACAGAGCCTTGCATATCCACTTTGCTAACATCCGTGGCTTCAACCTTAACATTGGCCACTATCCTCTCCAATCTACCCAAACCTACCAACTCTTCTTGGTAGAAACTCAAATTTCATCCCTCCCCCTGCTCTCAACTTTCCAAATTGTATACACAGCATCTGTGTATACATCCATTCTGACATACCTTGCCAGAGAGCACCCAACCCAGAATTGCCTAACTTTGATCTTCTTTGTTTGAAAACATCCTTTCCCCACTCAGTCAAAATTCATTTGCTGTCTCTATCACTCCCCTAGTGCCACCAACCACTCTGATCTCTTTAATTTCCTTTCCTTAAAAATTGATTTTCTTCAGTACCACTTTCCCAACATCAAAATCATCCTCATAGGAGATTTTAATGTTCACAACACCAACTGGCTTTTCTTCTCCAGTTGCACAGATCTTGCAGGCAGAGATACTAAAATATCTGTCACCAACAACCTTACACAACTTGTTCACATGCCGACCAGAATAACAGATAACTCAAACCATTCCCCAAACATCCTAGATCTCTTTCTCACTAATTACCCTTTTAAATGCACAGTGAATGTAGTGCCCCCCCCCCCCCCCAAAGGTAATTCTGACCACAGTCTAGTGTTCATCTTCTCCCCCATGCAACAACACTTACACAGCCACTCTCATACAAGAGCACATAGTTTGACATTATAACAGTGCCAAGTGGGACAGCCTCTGTGACTTCCATGCCTCATTCTTTGAGGTAATCCTTACTGTCATGGAAGCATGCATTCCCCACATTACTCTGAACTGCCATCCCCCTAACTAACTGCTGGTTCCCCAAAAGATGTGCCAAGGCTGTACAAATAAAAAATCAAGCATACCACAACTGGCTTACATCAAGAACTCCATTCTCCTTTAGTGCTTATACTCAAGTCCAAAATAGCTACAAAAAAAAAAAAAAAAAAAAAAAAAAAAACCCTCAGTGCTTCCAAATCAGAGTTTGAAAGAGCAAAAAGCAAGAATCTTGCAGCCTGTCCAAATGGCAGCTGAGCCTTTTGTTCTCTTGCCAAAGCAATTGGTCGTAACTTTTGCCCAACACTATTCCCACCTTCCTATGAAATGTGATGATGAAATAGAGTCCAGATGGCTCTATTTCATCATCACTCACAGAAAAAACCAATCTCCAATCACATTTTGCCTTCCAATGCGCACATAACTGATCATGGTAAATTCCCCCAGCCACTCCAGATGCGCAATACACAATGCCCCTATATCCTCTTGCCAGAAAGAGATCAGAAAAATATTGTCCAAATTAGACACATAAAAAGTCCCTGGTCCTGATGGTGTTCTTCTATTCGTACTGAAGGTTTGTGCACTAGAACTGATGCCTGTCCTATATCCCTTGTATATGCTGTCTTACTGCACTGATATCTATCTCCCCAGCCTGGAAATTGTCCTGTGTTCAACCCAATCCTAAGAAGGGTGACAAATCCCTGCCATCAAATTACCACCATATCTCACTCACCTCAGTCCTATCTAAAGTAATGGAGAGAACCATCAATTTCCCAACTCCTACTACCTCGAGAATACTTAACTAATAAACGATCACCAGCATGAATTCTGCCACTGCTGATCAGCAGGAGATCTACTCGCATCTCTGGACAAATGCCATGGAGAAGTTTGGTGAACTCAAGTGACTGCACTTGATATCTCCAAAGCTTTTGACTGGGTCTGGCACAAAGGCTTGCTAAACAAACTCCCATCATTTGATCTGTTCCAGGACTTCTGCAGTTGGATTGTCAGCTTTCTGTCTGGATGCACACTGTATGTGATGGTAGATGGCTCCTTATCCTCTCACCATTTAACTAATGCCAGGATTCCACAAGGTTCTCTTCTCTCACCACCTCTTTCTTCCTTTTACAAGGGTGGTTCCATAAGTTTCTGGCCTGACTAAATTTTAGAGGTGATAGAAAGAAACAACTGTGTCACTTTTCAGCATAATCTCCCTTTACTTCAATACACTTTTCACATCTTTGAATAACCATTTCTATGCCCTTGAAAAAAAATAGTCTGTACTTTTGTCTGCAAAATGGCCTCAAACTGCATCTTTCACCTCATTGTCATCTGCAAATTTTCTTCCTCGAATGTCTTTCTTCACTTTGAGAAGCGGTAGTTAGTCACTGGGTGCTAGATCTGGGCTGTATGGTGGGTGTTCAATCTCCTGGAAGCCACAGTCCTTCACTGCAGCCTTCGTAACAATAGCCATATAGACTGAAGCATTGTCATGAAGCAGGTGAACACCACGATTCAGCATACCTTGTCTTTTCTCCTTTATGGCATCTTGCAGTTTGTGCAGGAGTGAAGCATAATATTCTGCATTCATGATGGTATTCCATTCCTTGAAGTTAATCAAGAGAATTTCCAGGCAATCCCAAAAGATTGTTGTGATCTTCTTGGTGGACTGAGTGACATTGGCTTTTCTCGGTGGTGCTTTGCCTAGTTTGCACCCCTCATGGATTCCCTTTTTGGAAAGAGGACTATAAAAAATTTCATCCCTGGTGACAATGGATTCTAGCACTTCTCTCTCTGATTCCTTTGGCAAAGCTCTTAAAACTTGCAGGAACAGGTCACACGATGACCCTTCTGAAGAGAAGAGAAGAGAGAAGTTAAACCCACGTTTAACTGACCTTCATCATGTGAAGCTTCTTGTGAATGATGTCTAAGACAGTTGTTATAGAGATCTCCAGCCTTGATGAGATTTCTTTGAGCTTCAGCTGTCTGCCATTGAGCAGTTCCTCCTTAACAAGAGAGACATTTTCCTCAGTCATCACTTCCACAGGCTGACCATCACGACGATCATCTTCGATGCTTTCTCTTCCTAGGCAGAACTGTTTAGCTCATTCCTTCTTAGTGGAATATGAAAGAGAAGCTTCTCCATAAACATCATCCAATTGCTCTTTGATAACACTTGGAGAAAGCCCTTCTTTGGTGAAAATCTTAATCACAGTGTGGCTACTCAATTTTTAACATTATAGCCACTAAGCATGCCATGTGTTAGTCATACGAGTACCTCCAACTAAATGATGCAGGTAGAGAGTTGAATACACTATCTACCCCATAGATGGCACTATCTGTCATGCACTGCATTTTAAAATTGGTGTGGATTTTGTATGTCAGGCTGGAAACTTTGGAACCTATCTCGTGTGTGTGTGTGTGTGTGTGTGTGTGTGTGTGTGTGTGTGTGTGTGTGTGCGCGCGTGCAGTAAAACCCCGTTTTTACGTTCCCGCAATTTACGTTTTCCTGCCCTTTATGTCATTTTCTGTTGGTCCTGTCTTAAGGCCTATTCTCACGATGTATTGTTTTCCCGCCATTAATAACTTGACGTGGACGTTATTTCCTGTGATTTGCATTTTTTTTCTCGGTGGCAATACCAATTTTTGAATCGATTTCAGCAGAAATCGGCGCATTTCTGTTCGCAGGTGGCGTTGCTTTTGGCTGTAGTTTCGTTTCCACCATCACGGTGACTTGCGTGCATGCAGCAGTACTGTTGTGATGAGCGATACCGTGATTTTTCAATCACAGTATGAATTGATATTGCAGAATTTCTGCAACGTAATTTAGCGTGTGAAAGTTGCTTTCAAGTTGCGGTGGTGGATTATCCATGTTAGTAACATGGAGAAAAAAGACAGAAAATGTATTTCGGTAGAAGAAAAGATGGCAATTCTGCAAGATGTAAATTGGCATGCCTGAACATGTGTGCATTTAGCATAAGATCTTGGACTCTCCATGTCCACTTTGAACACGATCGTAAAAAAACAGGTCAAGCATTGAACTCAATGCAAAGCAATCTGGTGCTAAGTAAAAAAAAAAAAAAAAAAAAAAAAAAACCGAAAAGCAAAAACAATCAACAATTAAAGATTTTTTTAAATAGATAAATGTAAGTACATTGTAAATTCATTTATTTTCAGTTATTAAATTTTGTAATCTAGTATGTAGACTCACATACTAGCAGTAAGTCATCTTTTAGCCCTTTTTTAATGTTTTTTTTACATTTCCTGCTATTTACACTTTTTTCCATCCGTTCCCTGAAAAGTGTAAAAAAAGGGGTTATATATGTGTGTGTGTGTGTAGAAAGTTTTTTTTACCTTGGGTATATAGTATATTAAAGATACCAAGCAATTTTATAAGCTAGGTTTAATCCTTTTTTTTCCAAAGTATGCAAACAGACAAGTAAGTCAAGTTTGCGCCTGCACGTAGTGCAAGTCTGAGGTAACTCGTGGTAAAGGTGGAGTAAGCTCCGACCACTTTCCTTAGTATTTTCCCCTAATGCAAAGCACATTCCCTTGTGTAGGGAATGTGCTTTGTATGATGCTATGCATTAAAGGCAAGGGCTACTACCTATACCGGTTTCGACCTTTATTGAGGTCTCGTCAGTGGGAGCCAGACCTAAAAATGCCAAGGTTGAAGTAATGCAGAGCTTATAAATTTTACCCAAACAAGTTGCCACAAGGTGCTTTGACTTTATTAAATAAAAATCTCAGGATGAGTGTAAGATGTAGAAAGTTTTTTACCTTGGGTATATAGTATATTAAAGATACATGCTGTTTTAGATAAGATGCTGTTTTTTGTAGGTCAAAAAAAAGGATTAAACCTATCTTATAAAATTGCTTAGTATCTTGAATATACTATATATACCAAAGGTAAAAAACTTTCTACATCTTGCTCTCATCCTGAGATTTTTATTTAATAAGGTCAAAGCACCTTGTGGCAACTTGTTAAAATTTCAACCTTGGCATTTTTAGGTCTGGCTCCCACTGACGAGACCTCAATAAAGGTCGAAACCGGTCTGGGTAGTAGCCCTTGCCTTTAATGCATAGCATCATACATCCCTGCAAAGGGCTGTGCTTTGCTTTAGGGGAAAAATACTAAGGAAAGTGATAGGAGCTTACACCACCTTTACCACGAGTTGCCTCAAACCTGCACTATGTGCAGGTGCAAACTTGACTTATTTGTTTGTTTGCTTACTTGGGAAAAAAGGATTAAAACCTATCTTATAAAATTGCTTGGTATCTTTAATATATATATATATATATATATATATATATATATCAATTACGTACTTCAGTTGATCTCCATCCCAGTACACAGTTTTGCAGATGACAGCACACATTTGTTATTTGTTTACCTTATACAAATCACAAATCTGCTCAACTATTGAATACTGTTCTTGCATTTGGAGTGGGACCCTAAGAGCTCCTTGAAAATGCTTGATTTAATACAGAGGAGGACAATTAGATTGATTATTAACCCATCTCTTACCATCTCACTCCTCCTACTTTTGTACAGGTGTTTGGTTTATGCAATATCTGTATTCTATAAATATTTCCTTGACAAATGTTCATCTGAAATAGCATCAATAATTCCCCCTCAGTACTAAGTTCATTGGAAAATGTGCAGCTGCTGCTGCCCAACATCCTTCACAGTACGTACACCTTGAAAACCACAGAACAAGTTTCTTTTCCTCCTTCATCCCTACTCTGCTGTATTGTGGAACAATCTCACCTTTAAGTGTTACCCAAGGAATATAATATGCAGGCTTTTAAATCAAATGTAAACAAGATTTTCCTTTTCCAACCCACTACCTATACACACTACTAACATACTTTAAGTTGATTAATAAATCTCTCATGTATGGGCTCAACATAAAAAAAAAAAAAAAAAAAAAAAAAAAAAAAAAAAGAAACACGGAGAGAATGGCTTAATTCTAAGTGAGCAGGAGGTATAAGGAGGTATATGAAGAAATAAATAAGTTTGATATCAATAAGGAATTTGATGACATATAACCACATATTTTAAAGGGATGTTTCAGGGAATTGGTAGTAGCATTGGTATATGCCTGTTTAATAAATCTTGCAAGACCACAGGTTCCAAGAGAGTAGAAAGAAGATAAAATTGCTCCACTGCAAAAAGATGGTGATAAGTCTATGGCTACAAATTATAAGCCAGTCTATCTATCTGAAGATGTGGTTAAGGTACTGGAGAAATTGGCAAGAACTAGCATACAAAAATGTTGAAAGTTTATTTTTCACTTGGTTAGAGTATAATAAAATTAGTTTAATCCTTTATCCAAGTGTGAGCAAACAAAGTTTGCACCTGAAAGTATCTTCAGGACTGGGGTAAGGTGGTACAACACCTGGTGGTACAACACCAGGTGTTGTACCACCTCATTGAAGGTGGAGCAAGCTACCAACATTCCTATCTCAGTATCTCCTATAATGCAAAACACATCTCCTTGCAGATATGTCTAATGTTATGCATTAAGGGAAGGGCCACTACACAGACTAGTTTCGACCTTTATTGAGGTCTCTTCAGTGGGAGCCAGACCCAAGTGGAGATACCAGGCAAAAGCATTAGCAGGTCATCTCTACCTATAGGAGTTGCTGAATAGTGTGCCACCCATTTTTTAATAAATTACTCTGGATTTAGAGAAAGATGTTGAAAGTTTATTTTTCACTTGGTTAGAGTATAATAAAATTAGTTTAATCCTTTATCCAAGTGTGAGCAAACAAAGTTTGCGCCTGAAAGTATCTTCAGGACTTGGGTAAGGTGGTGCAACTCGTTGCAAAGGTGGAGCAAGCTACCAACATTCCTATCTCAGTATCTCCTGTAATGCAAAACACATCTCCTTGCGGATATGTCTAATGTTATCTAATGTTATGCATTAAGGGAAGGGCCACTACCCAGACTAGTTTCGACCTTTATTGAGGTCTCTTCAGTGGGAGCCAGACCCAAGTGGAGATACCAGGCACAAGCATTAGCAGGTCATCTCTACCTATAGGAGTTGCCGAATGGTGTGCCACCCTTTTTTTAATAAATTACTCTGGATTTAGAGAAAGATGTTGAAAGTTTATTTTTCACTTGGTTAGAGTATAATAAAATTAGTTTAATCCTTTATCCAAGTGTGAGCAAACAAAGTTTGCGCCTGAAAGTATCTTCAGGACTTGGGTAAGGTGGTACAACACCAGGGCAACTCGTTGCAAAGGTGGAGCAAGCTACCAACTTTCTTATCTCAGTATCTCCTGTAATGCAAAACACATCTCCTTGCGGATATGTCTAATGTTATGCATTAAGGGAAGGGCCACTACCCAGACTAGTTTCGCCCTTTATTGAGGTCTCTTCAGTGGAAGGTGTTGTGCACCTTCCACTGAAGAGACCTCAATAAAGGTGCACAACACTCCTTCAGTGGAAGGTGTTGTGCACCTTCCACTGAAGAGACCTCAATAAGACTAGTTTCGCCCTTTATTGAGGTCTCTTCAGTGGAAGGTGTTGTGCACCTTCCACTGAAGAGACCTCAATAAAGGTGCACAACACTCCTTCAGTGGAAGGTGTTGTGCACCTTCCACTGAAGAGACCTCAGTAAGGTCGAAACTAGTCTGGGTAGTGGCCCTTCCCTTAATGCATAACATTAGACATATCCGCTAGGAGATGTGTTTTGCATTACAGGAGATACTGAGATAGGAATGTTGGTAGCTTGCTCCACCTTTGCAACGAGTTGCCCTGGTGTTGTACCACCTTACCCCAGTCCTGAAGATACTTTCAGGCGCAAACTTTGTTTGCTCACACTTGGATAAAGGATTAAACTAATTTTATTATACTCTAACCAAGTGAAAAATAAACTTTCAACATCTTTCTCTAAATCCAGAGTAATTTATTAAAAAAAGGGTGGCACACCATTTGGCAACTCCTATAGGTAGAGATGACCTGCTAATGCTTTTGCCTGGTATCTCCACTTGGGCCTGGCTCTCACTGATGAGACCTAAGGTCAAGCTTTCAAGGTCGACGTATGTCTCTGAGTTTGGACTACCTTAAGGATCACTTGTAAGCAGAATTCCAGTAGCAGACCAGTTGCAGTTCAAGGTCAAGTTAGAGCGTCAGATCGTCCGGTTACTTTCGAGGATTCCAGTGGCAGACCACGAGATCCCCCGAGAGAGCTCCAGAAGTCTCCTTTCAACGTTCTTAAGGCTTGGATTGTGCTCCTGCGGTTGTCCGAAAAAGCTCTAAGCTGGTGGTAAGACTGACATAAGTGGTAAGAATTGCTTTATTTGTTCTTTTGGCTTTTTTGTTTTCAATTCACGGCCCTTCCGTTTTGACCAATGCAAATTGTATGGGAACTTACTTTCGTGATATAGGGACGTACTCTCTTTTTTAAAACAATGTCTTCGGTTTTACCGAGGGTGAGAACCCTCGGTTTCGAAATAGACATAGAGATCCATAAGAGAACCTTTGCGAAAACCATCATAGATAGAGTGGGGGCGAACAAAATTTCCGGTTTTACACCGTATGGGGGGCAGGGATATCAGGTTGTTTGTGCAAATGCTGCAACACGTGAGCAACTGCTGAGTGGTATAGAGTGCAATGGGAAAGTCTTTCATCCCTTTGTGGTTGGAAGTGTTGCAAAAACAGTCAAAATAGAAAGGTTCCCGTTAGAATATCTAGAAGAAGATAAAGATATCATAATCAAAGTTTTCTCAAGATGGGGAGCCGTGAAGGACATAAAAATTGGCATGGACGCTGAGGTTACTCAGTGGAAGTCGGGAGAGGTCTCATTCTCGATCATGATGAAGGAGGAAATCCCAAGCTTCGTCATGATCGGATCAGCCCGGGTGATGGTTAGCTATCTGGGTGTAAAAAGACAGTGCTTTCGGTGTGGATCACTGGAGCACTTAGGCGCGGACTGCCCCAAGAACAAGTGCAGGAATTGCATGGGGGCAGGACATGTGCTATCCCAGTGTGAGGCACCCTGTCTGAAATGTAGGGACACCACCCACAAAATCAACGTTTGTCCTAGTCGGACACTTGCAGAAAAAGCAGGAGGCACTATTTCACCAATCACAGAGTCTACAAGGCAAGACTCACTGACCGCAGACAACACAGCTACAGGCACAAACATCTTAGACCTAGACGTCTTTCCAGCACTCACAGCATTAAATGAAATAGAAACAGAAAGAGAAAACGAAGAGAAAACAGATGAAGCTCTCCCCATTCGGCCTCACAAGAAATGGTATAATGAAAGCAACGAGACATCAAGTGAGGACGAAAAAGACTCGAAGAGCCAGAAAAAAGATAAAACTACAACAACAGAAGCTTTTAAGAAATCTCCATGCAAAAACCCAGAAAGTATGAAGAAAAAAGAAGGAAAAGAAAAGAAAAAAAAAGACAAGGTTGGTTGTGAATTCGGAAGATGCCACCATTACTGGAAAAACGAACAAACAAGAGAGCCCAAAGAAACAGAAGGGGTAACCACACGGTCAGCGAAGAAGAAGACCAAAGATTCATCGGTCAAAAAACCACCTACTAACAACACACGAGCTGAAATTGAAACAATAGAAGAACAAGAAGAGGTCTAAGAAGTAATAGGACAACCTCATAAAGGAACTCCAGGCAAAACTGAAACAAGGGCAATACCAGAACCCACAGAGATCCCCTACGTGAAAGCGAACTCATTATTATTGCATTATTTAAAAGGGGACTCCGAGCAGAGGAATCTGCTAAAAAAGGGGATAGAAGTTTTCAGAGATGAACTACAACTCACAGGGAAAAATGGACCAAACATGGTCAGCGCAGAGTGGAATGATGTCTTTATAGAAGATATAAATAACATCGACAGTGAGGATTGCTACCCAGGCCCGAATGGAGGCGATGAAGTGGGGATAGCTTTGCACAGAGCCCTTGCAGCGGTAAATTACTACGGTAATGGCAAGCTACCCGCAAAACCTACAATAGTGAACAGGAAGAATTAATTTTAGACATGTCGAAAAGGCTCTAGATTATTAGTACAGCTCTGCTAGTTTTTTAAAAAAAAAAAAAAAAGAAAAAATCCTTTAAGTTTTGTTTCTGTTTGGTCCACATAGGAGGGGGGGGGTATCCTGTGAACCTGGGCTGCGAAGGCCTACATCGAGGCGGTGCAGCTCCTTGTGGGCTGCATCACCCAGGCCAGGCTCTTCACCCCGTTTCTTTCAGTCTTAAATTGGTCATTCATGTCACCCAGCTGTTTCTTACTTTAGGTTTGTCCTTGCTAATTGCGCTGTTTTTTTCCTCATGTCCTTCTTTCAGTTCCTCTTTGCAAAAAAAAAAAAAAAAAAAAATTAGACTTAATTTTATTAAATTTCATTACTAAATATTATTAAATTATTAACTTTCATTTTAAAATTAAGCCAAAAAAAAAAAAAATGTAATTTTAATCACTTTCAACTTAATCTATTGCTTTTTTTTTCCTGGAACTTACTCCCTGCGAAACCGAAGAACAAGTAACCTTAAAGTTAGCATATTTATTAAGCAAGAAGTTTAATAAGTGACAACAACAATCACCAGCTAATAGCAATTTTTAAATAGCGGTCGAAAGCAGGTGGTTGACGGATATCCTCCACAAACACCTGATAAGTTTTTTTTTTTGATTTGGACAAAGTTAAATGCGAACCTCAGGGTTTTGGGTTTATTTTTAAATTTGTTTTATGTATGGTAATTTTTTCTTTATATAAAAAAAAAAAAAAAAAAAAGAACAGGTAACAGGAGGTTATGTATATAGGACTTCTTAGCCAAATCCACATTGTGGAACGGCTAAAACAGGTCGACTGAGGCCTCTTTTATCTCCTACTATCCTACTCTAACTTTCATTCTTTCCCCTCACACTGTCTGCTGATCCTCAGCATGCTTTTTACTCCAAAGGCCGATGATGAGAAACATGAACTTCCATTCGACCTCAATAAAGGTCGAAACTAGTCTGGGTAGTGGCCCTTCCCTTAATGCATAACATTAGACATATCTGAAAGGAGATGTGTTTTGCATTATAGGAGATACTGAGATAGGAATGTTGGTAGCTTGCTCCACCTTTGCAACGAGTTGCCCTGGTGGTGTACCACCTTACCCCCAGTCCTGAAGATACTTTCAGGCGCAAACTTTGTTTGCTCACACTTGGATAAAGGATTAAACTAATTTTATCATACAAAAATGGGTTGAGCATTGAATCATACTGGACACACCTAAAACAAACCATTGCAAAATCTGCAGCCAAACACATCCCAATAAAAAAGAATGGTAGTTCATGGATTACAAAAGAAACCCTAGAACTAATTGAAAAAAGGAAACAAATTAAAGTAACAAATTGGCAAAACCCAAATTACCTGAACCTGAACAAAGCTATTAAGAAATCTTGTCAAAAAGATAAAAATAGCTATATCCAAAACATCTGTAAATAAATAGAAAGACACTCCAACTCTAATGAAACAGCAGATTTATTCAAGAAGGTTAAGGATATAACCAAAAATTTCCAACCAAAACTTAATATAATTGCAGAGGAAAATGGCAAGATCTTAAATGACACTAATGACATAGCCAGAAGATGGAAAGAGTATTGCGCCGAGCTTTACAAGGATCCAGCTATTCAACAAGAAGACGAAGGAGCTATGGAAAACATGGAAACAGAACCGGAGATCCTCATAAGTGAAGTAGAACAAGCAATCAAGAAATTAAGGAAAAACAAAGCCCCAGGTCCTGATTCAATACCAGTTGAAATGTTGAAAAACCTTGGAAAGAATACAGTCAACTGGATATACGATTTATGCAACAAAATCTGGAAGACTGGAAGATGGCCGAATGAGTGAACCAATTCCACCATTATCCCAATCTACAAAAAAGGCAATCACAACAACTGTGAAAATTACCGCACCATTGCCCTTATCTCACATACCAGTGAGATTTTACTACACATTATTAAGGAGAGATTACAAAGTTTTATAGACCATCAGATCTCAGAAGAACAAGCAGGATTCAGGAAAGGTCGAGCGACTAGTGATCATATATCTAACATTAGACAAATAATTGAAAAAGCAAGGAAATTTAACTTAAGCCTTTATCTATACTTTATAGATTACTCCAAGCCTTTGACTACATGAGGTGGGATATCTTATGTGATATCATGCAATAATCAGGAATACCAAACCATCTAATAACCCTCATAAAGAACTTATATTAAGGAAATCAAGCAACAGTAAGAATTGAAAACTCACTCTCCCTGGCATTCCAATTTGAAAAAGGATCATGACAAGGATGCATACTCTTACCATTACTATTCAACCTTTACAGCAAAACTATCAATCACAAACCTACGATATGCAGATGACACAGTGGTAATAGCAACAAGCGAACAGGAATTAAAATCCATCCTGAATCAATTAGAATGGGAAAGCCTGAGCCACGGTTTGAGAATAAATCAGGATAAAACAAAAATAATGATTTTAAACAATGTAGAAGAGATAGATGTAGAAGGAATTGAAATTGTCGACCATTTCAACTACCTTGAAATGATGATAACAAAAAAAGATGGATGTAAAAAAGAGATAAGAAGAAGAATAGCACTAGCTAAAAAAGCAATGACTGATTTAACCAAGATCTGGAAAGACAGGCACATCTCCAAAAGAGACAAAAACTAAGCTTTTAGAAACCTTAGTTTTTTTCAATCTTTCTCTATGCTTCTGAGTCTTGGACTATGACAGAAGAAGAATTGGGGCGTTCGAGCTCTGGTGCTGGAGAAGATTGTTAAGAGTGTCTTGGACAGAAAAGAGAACAAACAAAAGTATTCTAGAAGAACTTAATATCCACACAAGACTGATAAACATAATCAAAAAGAGAATTATTATTATTATTATTTGACACCTCCATGGAGTCTAAACACTCATCGAGGGAGGGTACCTACTCTACAACTCTCCGTCTCCACCAACTGCATCTACCTTCATCTACCACCAACCACCACCACTAGTATTTTCACAGACAATCACAAACAGCTATGCTCATGGCAGGATTCGAACCCACAGCCTTTTGACTGGAGAGCGGATATGCTAACCATTCGGCCAACCAGGCTGGCTGAGTGGTTAGGCCGAGAATACTGCAATATTTTGGACACATATGTAGAAGGGAAGGCAACTGCCTAGAAAAAGTAATCATCCAAGGTAAACCATGTGGGAAAATTAAAAGAGGAAAACCTCCCAACAGGTGGATTAATCAAATATCCAGAATCACTGAACTTAAATTATAACAAGCAATAAGAGAGGCACAGGAGAGCAAGAAATGCCAAAGCACCATCAGGAAGGTCACGAGTCCTCAGACGTGAGGAGCTCCGAGAGAGAGAGCATACAAAAATGGGTTGATAATAACAGTATTCTCTGTGGTTGTCAACATGGGTTTGTAGGGAGATTTTGCTTTACTAACTTACTTATAACAAGGTGACAAATGTCTTGGACATGGGAATGCATATACAGTGGTATATTTAGATTTTGCAAAATCTTTTGTTAGACTATCACATGACAAGCTGTTAAATAAACAGCTGTTTATGAAAGAAATGGGATTGGATAACAGACTAGTGAGTTGGATCAGCAGCTGGCTCAGATAGGTATCAGAAAGTTGTATATGGAGTTGTGGTATCCCAAATGAGGAGATCAGTAGTGGTAGTGGTGGTGTGCCACATTGGGGCCATTGTTGTTCAGTTTGTATTAATGATATCGAAATGGGTTTAACTGATGTTAATCACCTGTTTGCAGATGATGCAAAATTGTGGAGAGCAATGAGTCAAGCAGATGTTATGGCCCTATAGGAGGACTTGAATAGATTGTATGAATGGAAAGTAAGCGGAACTGTCAGTTCAGTGTTGCAAAGTTGATTGGATTTTAACAGTATAGCTGCGAACACAGATTGATATGAAAATAACTATTTACTAACTTAAATGCTAATATTTTGCTGGTATTATATCCAGTATCTTTAGATCATACAAACAAAGTTTGTTACAGTAGCGAGACAACCACAATCCGGTGTAAACAGTTAGACTAGTATGGGTAATTGTAGCTTGCAACACAAAGACTCAAGTCCTAATTAGGCACCATCTAAGTTAAAAAAAAAAATATATATATATATATTAATTTGGTCTCAGGATGACCGTCTCCCAAATCTTTGGTAGATTTATACAGCCATACTTGTTGAGGTTTGGAGTATGTTTCAAGGCTTCTGTTGATTCCAGGAACAACCTCTGTGACTTGTAAAAGCTTCTGTGCAGTACTTTTGTTTTTTTCCAATTGATCCTGTGTGCAGAGGTATCCAAAGCATGGTCTGGCAGACCATGCTTTGGCTACTATCTGTCCTGACATGAACAGGGCACTTCATAGACTCCTGGATGCGATAAAGGAGAGAATCTGTCCTTAGGTGAACGGATGAGAGTTTGCCAATTTCACATAAGGTTTAAATACAGTGCATAGTTGGTGTTTGTTAAGTACCCTAGATATCTTTTCAGATGTGCCTTTAATGTATGGGATGGTGATAGTTTTGTTGTAGTCTTCTGTGGTAGAGGGGGAAGATTTTTAATAAATTAAATTTATTTAATAAATAGTTATTTTCTTATCAATCTTATAAATGTGAACAGTTATTTCTGTTCACATTTATACCGTTAAAAAATCCAATCAACATGTGCAACAAACACATAAGCCTTTCCACAAAGTGTAAAGTTTTGAAATTTGGTAAGCAACAATTGGATGCAAAGTATGCACTTGGTCACTTAGTGGGAAAACTTTAAAGGAGGTAGAGGAGATGTGGGATTGGTGGTGCACAAGGACTTGAAATTCAGGGACTACATTGCTCCAGTTGTGAAATTGTCACATGGGATAATGGCAATGATGCAGAGGACCCTGATGTGCAGAAATAAACGGTTATGATTCCATTGTATAATGCCTTCATAAGGTCTCATATGGCTTATTATTGACATATTTGGTCACCCAATTTTCATGGTGATGAGAATATGTTAGAATGGAGTCCAGAGAAGATTCACAATGATGGTCAGTGGTTTTTGGAATGTGGAGTACGAAGACAGACTGAAAGAATGTAAATTGCAAAGCTTTGTGAATAGGAGGAGGTGATATGATTGAGACATAAATTAGTCAGAGGTTGTTATCAGGTTTACATGGAAGAAATTTTTCATAGAATGGGAGATGGGGGGAGAATGGAACAAGAAGCCATCTCTAGATACCGTATAAGGAGGATGTGAGGAGAAGGTTCTTTGCATGGAGAGTGTTTGGTGAGTGAAAACTTTGCTGAGTGTGTTGTGAATGTAGACACATTGAATCAAATTAAGGCATAGTTGAATGAGCTTTGTAAGTTGCCAGGAGCAAGTTTTTACTGTATGATAGATAGTTGAAGTTGTGGGAATATAGTAGGGATGTTAATTTAAGCATTGTTTATCTTGAAAAAGCATATCATAAAGTATGAAAGCAAAAATTGCAAATTTGTCCTAAGTTTCAAATCGGCAGGTAGAATTAAAGTTGTGCAGAAAGATGATTTAATATTAAATAAAGTAGTAGACACAGCTGTACACTAATTGCGTTTATATATATATATGTATTATTATTATTATTACGTGACACCTCCAGGGAGTCCAAAGACTCATCGAGGGAGGGTACCCACCCTACAACTCTCTGTCTCTACCAACTATAACAAACCACAACTACTCCAATACCATCTTCTGCCCACACTAGATTTTCACAGACAATAACAAACATCCATGCCCTCAGTGGGATTTGAATCCACAGCCTTTTGGGTGGAAAGCAGATACGCTGACCACTCGGCTGATCAGGCTGGCTTAATGGTATCCTCATATATGAGGATAACATTAAGGAAAGTGGTATTAAACCTGATTTTTAAAACTGCACTCTCATTAGGATACACGTTTTTAGCTTTCAAGAACAGTTTTTATTGAAGATGGCATATTAGTTTGAAATCTGAGTTAGAAATCAAACACTTCATTAAAGACACTGGGGGATACCAAATAATTGAGAGTCCTGAGCAAAATTTTATTAGAGTGAATAGATTGAATCACTGGTAGAATCATATTATAATATGTGAACTTACAGAGTTTCAAAGACTCAATTTGCTCACATTAACTGTTATTTACCTAATATACATATCATAATCTCTTTAAACATATCCATCTCTTTAAATTCATTCACTGAAAACATACTCAGGACCCCCTTTGGCAACCCTTTCTATTCATTCAGGCTCTACTCCAAGCAGGAACAAAAAAAAGGTCTTTTTGTTAACCACACTCATGCAAAACTTCAGTAAACCTCTTACTCTTTTCTGTGATGTATTGGAAAATTTCTTCAGTATATGCTCTATAAACCCCTACATTAACTTAAATGTTTCGATTATATATCCCCCCCCCCTTTCTGCCTGTTTATCTGAACTTTGTAACCAACAGACCTTCAGTTTTATCCTCATAGAACACTCCACATACTGGTCATCATTTTGGACCTACTAGAGAACTGCCAAGGTTCTTAGTGCCCATCTTTTAGGGTGCTGGATTTAGATTCATTTGATTTTTTTTTGTTTGAAACCACTGTAATGAAATTCATTATATATAACGAAAAAATCTCTCTCTGTAAAATGAAACTTTGAATTGAGAGTGCGTAAATCATATCTATTATTTTTTAAACCAAAGCTCTGAGGAATATATTGATAATTTGGTATATTCATATGCTATCAAATTTACTTCATAGTATAAAAAAAGTTCACTGTTAAAAGATTGGTTTAAATTAACTTTATTTTTTAATATAAAAATGTCTTTCATTTTCATTATTTTGCAGAGAACATCGACAGCGGAATACTTTGTATCAAGAGCTTTGTTTCCATGATTCTGATGCACTGGGAGAAATGGATGAAGGTGCAGATATCACAGGTACAGTTGCACTGGCTGGTGCCCATCAACTATTTTTATATATTAATAATTTTTCTAAACAATTACAGAGAAATGAATTTTTCAACTATTGTAATCAAAAATTGTGTACAATTACTTGAAACAGTTCCCCCCCTCTCCCTCTACTAGCATAAAAGATATTTTAAATGGTGAGTACCTTGGCTTTTGAGTTGTTCTGTATTATTTTTGTTTTCATCTCAGTGAACTTGAGATCAAACAAGAGTTAATATTTCTATTTATGAGAACAACAATTTAAGAAATTTATTTAACATTGTCTAAATATCTGTATCTAGGAATTTGAAAATTACTAGATATATCACATATTAGAAATCAGTAATGAAATTATAACATACATGGAAAAAAAAAAGTTTGTGAAAGAACAATTAAGCTCAATATATATGTAGAGATTCTGAGTATTTTTGCTGCACAAAGTTTCTTGCTGTTTTTAAATGTAATGAAACATCAACATACCATAACTTCCATATATTGAGTTAGAGCAGTGGTTCCCAAATTGTGCACTGTGGCACCCTAGAGCCCTGCAGTGAAAGATTTTACGGATTATTTTTTCCAATGGCTGCTAAGTTTATAGGACACTTAGTAAATAGTTTGGGCCTAACTATTTAATAAACTGTTAGGTATTTCTTTTTGACTAGGGTTGCCGTGAAAAAATTGCTGAGACACTAAGGCTCTGAGAATTGAGAAAGTTTTTTCAGTCTATGTGATTTTAAGTAGTCTAGGCGCTATACATTCTTGGAGGCTAAATTTGAATTACTGTTCACAGGTCTGGTCACTTGGGTTTTGTGGGGATGGGTAAGTGACGGAGAGGATCCAAGATGGTGAGTAGTTTGTGGAATGCTCCCTTTGTGGTTTGCAAAAGTTGGTTGATAACCAGAAAAGAGAGGATGGAATAGGATAGAAATATTTAAGTTTCTAAAAGAGAGAGAGAGATCTTCTCTCTCTCCTTTGGCTTTTCTTTCTCTGGACCATTTGTTCTGCTGTCCTCTTGATTGCAGACGCCACTTTATTGTTTCTATTCCAGTTCCTTTGCCATGATGGATTTTAGTTCTTCCTTGAGCATTCACTATTTCCCTATATACTTTACCTGTGAGTTCCCTTGCTCAGTGCTCTGATATTTCTAACTGAAATTGTGTCTTCACTTATTGCTTCAGTTTCAACTTGATATTGGTGATCACTAAGCTATGATCCAATTCCATGTCTGCTCCTTAAGAGCCTCCGTAGCACAATTGGAAGAACGACAGTACGTTGCACCTTTTGATTGGAAAGGGCCTAAGTTCGATTCTCGTTATGATGGGAGGAATCTTTATATGGACGTTTTTCAATCGAAGGTTAGTTAGCCGATCTCATACGGAGGTAGCAGGGATTTTTCTTCCGGAAACTGGTTTTTCATCCTGCATACAGACAAATTGTCCCTTCAGAACACATGCAATTTACAGACAAAAAATACTAGCTGTGGTGGTGGTAGTGGCCAGTAGATGGCACTGATGTTGATGATTGGTAGTAGAAGTTCGGTGTAGTGGTGGAAACGGAGAGTTGTACAATAGGTGTCCTCCCGTGATGAGGCTTTGGACTCCTTGGAGGTGTCACGAATAATAATAATTATAAATGTTTGACACTGCTGAACTGATGTGGACCTTCTCTTGCTTATGGGTAACATGTCGAGCATGTTCTTAGTTCTTCCATCACGTGACTACCATGTCCACTTCCTTGCAGTCTCTTTTGCTGGAATTTTGCGTTGCAAATTACCATGTTATGCTTTAAGACAAATTCAAGTGTTATTTCTCCTCTTCCATTACTTTCTCCATATCCATATTTGTCCATAATTCTTTCCCATCTGTCATGTCTGTTCCAATCATAGCATTCCACAATCATCTTCATTGATGAGTATATGTTTTTGTGATACTGATTTCAAGATTATTTCCAAGTTGCTATAGAACAACTGTTTCTTCTTCAGTTCTTTCTGAAGTTGGGTGAATAGACCTGAATCACTGTGATGTTAAATGGTGTTGCTACAAATTTTGCCATTATTATTCTTTCATGTATTGGTTTGTTTCCTAATAATGCTTCTCTTGCTTTTTTATTGAGAAGAAATCCAACTTCTGCCTCGTGTTTTATATTATTGCCAGACCAGATGATTCTTCCACTTCTCGTCTCCCTCGACTCTCTCTCTCCAGTTAATCTGCTAATCCAAAGATGTCACATTGGTATATCACTCTATCTCCTTGCAAAGTAAGTGTAGCTTTCCATGCACCCATCAAGTATGGACAGTTATCATTATTCTAATACTTGACAATAATGATAAATATTTACAATCTCATTTTGTGGTGGAAAAAATAAAATATGACTATATCTGAGTCATGTAGCTAGTTATAAAGCCCTGTGTAATGTATGCTTACCCACTGTTTATCGACATGTGGGTTGACTCCTACATTATTATGCATAATGAAATTCCTTGTCAGTTTTGATAATTTATGTTACTGATGCTGTTGGTTAGATACAAACCTTTGGCACATTGTGAGTAGGAATCACACACACACATCTACTCTATATATATAAAAAGATAAGCCGAAATTTGAAACGTTTTTATGTCACTTTTTTGTCTCCGGCTTACCAGCTCAGAACTCGGGGGGGGGGGGGGGGGGGGGGTTGGCTGGGGGAGGGGGAAGATCCCCCTTGTGTGTGTGTGTGTAATCTTTTAAAATTCATATGCACACTATAAAGAAGATGACCATGAAATTGCTTTATTTTATAATTTTAAAAATTCATGAGACTTTGACTTAAGTATACTTTATTTTTTAATATTGATTTACGATATATGTAAAAAACTCTCCAACTGGCATATCCATCATTCTGGGAGAGAGAGATGTGAAACTCCCTTGAGCATGTGTGTGTGTGGGGGGCGTATCCTTAAGTTCAAAGTACAGTAATTTTAGAGTGATATTGTGATGATCACAAATATTAAGTTTTTGGAATTTGAGAGTACTGCAGATAGGTTATTGTCAAGTGGGTAAACACATCCTGGAAGCATATTTAATAGTCACTGAGTTACTATATATATATATATATATATACAGAAATTAATATTATAATAGTAGATGTTTCTAAGCAAAAATGTTTATTCTGTTGTCTTTTATTTTATTCTTGCATCAAAGGAGGATATGTTCATCCCGGAGAATATGCATCATCTGGTCAGTAAATTTGCACACAGATTTTTATAAAATAGTCTTTCTTTTTTTTATGATAAATTGTGAGCAGTTTTGCTGAATGATTTTTTTTTCATACTTAAATGCATCATATTTTAATTTGAAAATTGGAGTGCAGATGCTAATCATGCTAATTAATACTGATAAATTTAGTAGCACTAATCTGCAAAACTCTCCTGAATAGAGGTTTTTATTTAAGTTTGCTTAATTCTTCCATTTTTTCTTTACCTGCCTGTGCATGTTTCATTTCCTGCCTGTCTGATGTACACAATTTATAGACAGTGAGAGTGACACAGAACATGAAAATAAGGGTGAGAATATTCTGCTGTATTCTTCTGTAGTTAGACATAGAAAAAATGTTTATGTAGCTTAAAGTTGAGCATTAATTATAAAATTCTATTCCACTTAATATCACTGCTATTCTAAATTAATTTAATTGAATAATTCATTAGTTCTAAAAATATTTTTGTTTAACCACTTATGTATTTTATTGATAGTAATGTAATATTTTAAATGTTTGGTTTGTGATTAATGAACTGGCTCTTTAGAACATATGCAATTAGCAGATGTAATTATACTGGCCTTGTAATCTTAGTTGTTTCAGCCATATTCACAATCAGTCATATTATTAGCATGTCTCTTATTATAGAATATTAGTTAATAAAAGCAACTTTTCAGCAATAGTTGTTAATTACTCTCATCAAATTAGCAGATGGATAGTTTTTTTTGTTCTTTGGTAAGTAAATTCTAACTGTTAGTAATAATAAGATGCTTTTATTTTAAGCATCATGCTATTATCTATTATTTTCAGACCTTATTTCCTATTCCATTTTGTTGGATTCATTAGAATGTTCCTTTGCTTGTTATTATGGAACATAACTTTTGAACAGTGGAAATGCCTGTTGGTTGAAAGATATTGTATTCTTCAAAAGCATGGATAATTGTCTATTTATTCTTAGCTGTCATTGCACCAACAGAAATCTTTTATTATAGTAAATTTTTCGACTTATCAGCTAGCTATTCTTCTGTCATATATTATTATTAGTATTTTTTTGGTAATTTTCACGGAGTCATTAGATTCATCATGGGAGGCTCACTTAGCCAGCAACATGTCTAACATAATGAACTTGGAAGTTATTTACACTCCCTGCATTCACAGTGGACTAAAGCAATGCATTCCACTCACGAATAACTCTTTATATAAAAAATCTACTACTCATCTTCACCACAACTTTCAGGGATGGCTTTTCATTCTTCCCATTTTAACATCCACTCTTTTTATAATTCCTTCTCTATTAATCTGGTAGAATCCCTTAACTAACTTGAAGGTCCCTATCATATCTCCTGTTTTCCTCCAATCCACCCAACTCTGTAATCCACATTCTCTCAAATGCTCTTCATAATCAACACTTCCAGAGTCCTGATAACACTTTGATCATTTGTCTTTGGACCTCTCTAGTGTTTCCACATCACAGTGAAAACCAAGTAACCAAATCTGAGCATGGTAGTCCATGAGTGGTTGGACCAATGTCTTATATACAGGCGCCACCACCTCCTTATACCTACATGTCAGTATACTTTTTATCATAGCAGCAGTACAATGTGCACTCTTTGCAACACTTGTAATGTGCTCATAAAACTTTAGTCCACTGTTTACCATCCCCCCCCCCAAGATTCTGAATCTCATCCACTTATTCCTGAAGTACAGCTATACCAATACAATATGTAGTCTTATATCTGTACC
Organism: Typopeltis vanoorti; assembly: GCF_054136105.1. Taxonomy (NCBI): domain Eukaryota; kingdom Metazoa; phylum Arthropoda; class Arachnida; order Uropygi; family Thelyphonidae; genus Typopeltis; species Typopeltis vanoorti. Next base: position 94,201,404 of record NC_143554.1, read on the forward strand.
CCAAAGTTGCATTTATTAATATTAATCTGTTTATTTATTTGTGAAATAAAACCAGTCTTTCTTGTTCTGAGGGGGAGAGAAAGGAAAATAGCCCGTTACTGACCCGATACTACTCATTCACTAGAACTTGAAAAAGTCTGGAAATATTTATCCCACTAATAGGATTCAAATCATAATGAGATTTCCAAGATTCAATAGTAGGATGTTTAGCTACTTGTGTATTGAGGTTAATGCAAAAACTACCCAAATAGGCTTCTAAAGGGAGGCCATGCCTAATTAATTTGCCCATATTTTATAATATTGTTATGTCTCAGTTGGATAAAGGGAATGGATACACTTTGTTAGGAATAATATAAGATATGAAATAGTTGGTGAAGCAAAAGGTAAAGCAATAGGCTGATATCCTCCCCCTCCCCCCCCCAAAAAAAAGTTCGTATTAAAATAATTAATACAGTAAATGTTTATAGGCTATGGTCAGAAATGGATAATAGCAATATAAATTTTTGAAACTCACTGCATAAGCATCAACAATACTGAATAGAGAAGGTGCAAGTTTAAGAGGAGATATGAATCAGAGAAAAGCTATTTGAAAGAAACCATGGGAGTCGGAGTTAAATTCTAAAGACGAAATTATGATATTGGAAAGGCTGTTGCATAATTGGAGGATATGGGATTGGAATATAAATTATTGATTGGTGGCCAATAGACAGGTATTCAGACATTGATATGCTGATATGAGGAGGGGGGGGGTTGATTTGAATTTGTGGTTGAAGCAACTAAGGCTATGATGCAAGTGCATGTACTTGATCTGTTAATTGTTTGTGTTCTAATGGATGTTTCATAGGATGAAACCTGAGTTTCATCCTATGAAACTCAGTGGGAGGTAAAACCCTTCCACTTCTGTATGACACTGGCTAACTCACTTTCAGTTGAAAAGTCATGATAAAGGTGGTTTGCATCTTAGGTGGGATTCAAACTTAGGTCTTGCCAAAGGGTTTCATCAAAACTGACTGAGCTATGGAGTCTCTGGGGCTGGGAAGTGGGAGTGCAAATCTGTAAGATTTAAGGTGACTAGCAGGGTGGCCTAGGTATCAGTCCTTGGACCATTGTTGTTCAATCTATACATTACTAATATTGGCAAGGATATATTAGATTCTTCATTTGTTAGCTGATAATACAAAGACAGAACAGGAAAGCAGAGATGCTACTAATATGCAGCACTTACAGAATGATTTGAATAGCCTGGAACTGTGATCGAATGATAATGGTTGTCAATTCTTGTTGCTTAAAAGGGCTTAGAAGAGGCTCTTTATAAAAGAAAGATGGAAGCCCTTGTTTCCATCTTTTTCTGTTGAAGGCTTCCCTATGCCAGCATTCTCTGGCCATCTCCACTTGGTTGTCATTCTATTCTTCTCTCTGATCATCCCAGCATTCATCTTCCTTCATATGGATGCCACTGGGTGATTTTCTTTATCCATCTATCACTTTTCATTCATGCAATATGCCTTGCTCACCTCCATTTCAGTTGTAAAATCTCTTTCCCTATGTCCAACACTTTTGTTTCTTTGCTTATATTGTCATTCCTTGTTTAGTCTTGCAGTCTAATGTTTTAGCATGGCTCTCTGTCCATTCTATGCTCAGTTTTCCTCATCCTGTTCAATATTTGTTTGGTTATTGGCCATGTCTCTAATCTATAGGTCATAACTGGGATGATACACTGGTTGAAAAGTTTTGCTCTATTTTCTGGTTTTATTTTACTGGTCAGGAATCTTTTCAGCTTGCCAAACGCTACCTAGCCTAGCCGAATTCTTCTGTTTATTTCTTCATGAATGCTCCGTTTTCCTAATGTGAAAGTATTTCCTAGGTATATGTATTCTTGTACTTGCTCTATTTTGTTATTGTCTATTATTATTTGCTCTGTTATCTGGTTTCCTTCAATATTTATCATTATTTTAGTTTTTTTTGTAGTTTATGTATAATCCTACTTTATTTGATACTGTATTTAATTCATTCATAATTTCTTTTAGTTCTCTTTTGTTGTTTGCTATTACTAACAAATATCACCAGCGTATTATAAATGATTTATTTTTTTTTTTTGCCATTGATGTTGATCATGTTGTTTCTCCAATCTAGTTCACTCAGGGCATATTCTAATACTGTATTGAATAATTTGGGTGAGATAGTATCTCCTTAGTGCACTCCTTTATTTGGAATGGGCTGCTTTGTTTATAAATATAAGAATACTAGTAGTTGCTTTTTCATATACTTTGTTTATTATCTGTATATAGAGCCTCCATAGCTCAATCAGTGAATGAAGACCTTTGGTCAGAAAGACCTGGGTTCGATTCCTGTCGATGACACAAGAAACCTTTATCTGGTCTTTTTGATCAGGTTTGGCAGAGGAGCCTACTCACCAAATTGCCATCCTATGGTGAGTAGGATGGCAATTTCAGTTATCAATCAAACTACCTTCCTTGCTGCAACTGGATCGTCAACTTTTTCACTGGTCCCTCACTTCTTGGCATGGTGGATGGTTTACTCTCCTCAGATTTCTCCACTAATGCAGGAGTATCCCAGGGTTCTGTTCTTTCACCCGCTCTCCTGTATATAAATGAGCTGCTCTCACAGCCTTCCAATCCTATCCATAGCTTTGGTTACAACATTACACTCCATTCCTCCTTTATATTTGACAAACCTTGTAGTGCTCAAGTATTGGAATTCTCAAGATCTACTATGACCAGGGACCCGAACTCAGATCTCCTAGCTATATCCCAGTGGGGCAAGGTCAATCTTGTGAACTTCAATGCCACTAAAACTCAGTTCTGTCTGATCTCTTGCATGAAAGAGATCGCATCCCTACCTCTTATCTTCAGTAATACTGAGATATTCAAACATGATCAGATTTCTCTTCTTGGACTGAACTGCACCTCTGATCTTTCTTGGCACAACCATATTTCAGCTATACCTTCTGCAGCCACCAAAAAACTTGATGTACTTTTTTAGCACAAGACACTACTTCACACCCTCACTCTTTACAAGGCCCAAATGTGCCCAGCCCTGGAATATTGCTTCCATATTTGGGGTGGTGTGCCAAAATGTTGCCCCTTGCCCACACATAGCATTAAGGTCTTGTGGCTTTTTGTATGTGGATGATATATATATAAATAAATTTGATTGATAACTGAAATATCTTTATATTTTATCATCTCATATAAGAATGTTTAATCTATTTCACTTTTTGTTTATCCATTTGGACTAGTCCCTGTTCATTTTTGTTTGGTCTTTTCTTGTAAAATGTACTGATAGCATTCAAATGGTTCCTCAGCATGAAGTTTAACATCATATTTCCTTTTTCATTTCACTCTGCTATACATTTTTCAAGTTCAAATTTTATATTTTCCTAATTGTGCATTAAAATCTCCCAACAACACTATTATGTAAGCTGTAGGATCCTGCTGTGTTGTACTGGACACTGTGTCATAGAATTCTTCAACTTCTTGATCTTCATAGCTGCTGGTTGGTGCATATATATATATATATATTTAAGAAATATAAACACGTTAGCACAAGAATATTTTAATATTTGCCAAATATTTCAGTCTGAAATTAACAGACTATTCACTGTGGCTTGACAGGAACAGTTTTTACAAGGTGAAATATAAACGATTTATCATTCAAAAGTAGAACAAGCCGTGTGATGTTACATTGCTAAGCTCTAAAGAGAGGTAAATTTCATCAGTGATGAATCAATTCCTACAATCCTTTCCAGAACAATAAAGAATCAATACATTGAGTTCCAATTCCATATATTTCCAGAATCTCAGAACCAATTTCAAGAATTCTGAAGAAATATGATTTAACAGCCACTTATATCCCTATTAACAAAATATCCACATATTTCCCAATATGTGGATTGGGAAATAATTGAGCATTCATCTTCTGAAGATAAACGCTCAATTATGTCGCTGCCTGGTGTATGGCAAGTTCCTTGTAACTGCAATCTGTCGTACTTTGGACAAACCAGACACTCTATAGAAAAACGAATACAAGAACATCAATCATACATTCTACAACAACTCCGATAAGTCTGGATTGGCACAGCACGGGATAGAGACAAGCCACAACATTCTCTGGTCCAAGACTCTCCTTCTACACAGATGTTGCTATAAATTTGAATACCTATTCAAAGAGAGAATGCTAAGGCCTTACTTCAATACCCTAACTTGAATCGAAATGATTGCCTATGTTTGTCAAAAATATGGGAAAGTTTAATCCGGATAACACACTAGGTTTCTTTTCTTTTCTTTTTTCTTTTTTTTAATTGAGACCTTCTAATTCCTACATTAGTCTAATATTATCTTTAATTGGATTTATAAATTAAGATTATTATATGAAATTGTAAATTAATACCTATAATTTATTCATCACACTGATGAAATTTACCTCTCTTTGGTGCTTAGCAATGTAACTTCACACGGCTCGTTCTACTTTTGAACGATCAATCGTTTATATTCCACCTTGTAAAAACTGTTCCTGTCAAGCCTCTGAGGATAGTCTGTTAATTTCAGACTGAAATATTTAGCAAATATTAAAATATTCTTGTGCTAACGTGTTTATATTTCTTAATTTAATGTCACAAGTATCTCTCAAGAATAGAATATATACATCTGCCCTTTCCAGTAAAGCACATTTCCTGATTTTAGTGTTATGCAATCTTCGGATTTTCTTTTCACTTCACTTAGTCCTATTATATCCCATTTCATTGTCTTTATTTCATATTCCAATTCCTCTATCTTTTAAGTAGAGGAATTAGAATTCAATGGTAGTAAGCATAAAGTTATGCACTTGGGCATGATGAGATTTCCAACAACACATTATGATATAGTAGATAGGAAGTTCAAAGGTCACATAACAAAAATTGCAAATACAACTCAGCAGATACTTGTGATGCTGAAATGAACATTGACATATAAGAAAGTCATTTGTCTTTTTTTTTTACAAGTCTTTAATGCAATCACCTTGAAGTGTGCAGATTTGGTCTCCTGATTTCTAAGAAAGAATCTGTGGAAACGTGCAAAGAAGAGTTACAAAAATGGTATCAGTATTGTCTAATGTTAATTATGAGGACAGATTGAGAGCATGTGGATTACAGACACTGGTAAACGGGAGAAATGGGGGAGGTGATATGACAGAGGCCTATAAATTTTTTTTGAATGGGTGTTATTGGATACTAGTTGATCCAATTTTTCATAATATGAAAGGTGGTGACAGAACAAGGGGAAGTGCTTCTGTGGAAGCTTGTGTGAAGATAAGAAGGGGTTGAGAGTAAATTTTTCTCTCACAGCACAGTAATTGGAATAGTTTGCCTGTTGAAGTGCTGAGTACATTTAGTGTGAATGAGTTTAAAAGAGAATGTGACAGCTGTTGTGGGTGATATATGGCCTCCCTCAATGAGTCCTTGATTCCCTGGATGTTTCTGATGATGATAATAATAATACTAAATATGATAGAGCCAAAATGTTTTGGAATCGATAAAATAAAAGCTTGGAAATGGAAGAAAGTACTATAAAAAGAATCATAGATGGTAAAAGTGACATAAAAAACTGAAGACAGGTAAATGAGGGTGGTCTGAAAAGTTCTCGACCTAACAATGAATCTTGATTTGAAGAAAAACGCTGCTGACCAGTGAGATAGAGTTTTAGTTTTGGGAAGAGATAGAAATCAGAGGGAGCCAAATCTAGGGAATAGGGTGGATGTTCCAACAATTCATAGTGCAGATCCCATAATTTTCCCATTGCCAAAACAATGTCTTTGGGGGCAGCTGTATTGTCCTGATGAAAGATGATTTTTTCTTCTGCAAACCTGGATTTTTCTCACGAATTTTTCTGTCTAGTCTGGTTTAAAGATTGGAATAATATTCCCCAGTTACTGTTGTACCTTTTTCAAGATTAATAAACAAAATACCTTTAGCATCAGTAAACACCGATGCCATGACCTTTCCTGCTGATGGTGCACAAAATCAGTTTTATTCTTGTTAAAAGGCATCTGGAAAGATTGCTGTTTTCTGAATGTTTTCTGTTTTCAGTGTGTCAATGCAGGGAAACTAGAATTCCCAGGGTGGATGGTAGCAGCAGTGGCCTCTTGGGGGAAGGGGGACGACATCAGGTAACATTGAGTCCAGGGGGGGGTCGAGAGGGGACAATGACAAGTATAGAAGCAGTGGCATTTTTATGCTCTATACCAGTGATTTTCAACCTTTTCCATAATATGGCACACCTAGACTAATTATTAAAATTCTGCAATACACTAAAAATATATTTTAATTTTTTTTAAGATGATCTGGCAAAAAATAGGCATAATTTTGATTGATTTATACACACAAGAAGAGGGAAGACCAGACACTAATAAATAAATGTGCAAATTACGATATTATTTCTTTCAATTAATTTGTTTTCATAAATCTCGCGGCACACCAGTTGAAAATCTGTACTATACTAATGCCAGGAGTATCCGAAATAAAGGAGATGAATTGGAGATGCTGATAGCATCAACCTGGCCAAAGATTATTGGGATCTCTGAGACGTGTGTTGACGGAGGATGATATAATAACTGGAATTGAAGTGGCAGGGTACAGCATTTTTCGGCAGGATAGGAAACAAAAACATGGTGGTGGAGTACTGCTTATGATAAGTGATGACTTATGTCCTCTAAGAATGGAGGCTTTGGAAGGCAGTGGCACAAATGGTTTTGAAAGCATATGGTGTGAGGTAGAAGTGGCCAAGACAGTATATTTAGTGGGGTGTTGCTATAGACCAGGGAGCACAGAGGGTGAGGACCAGGAGATGTTTAGGCAGTTGAGCTTGGCAAGTGCAAGAAGAATGATTGTTATGGGAGATTTTAACTACAGCAGTATAAGCTGGGAAGAGGAAAATGCAAGTAGTAATAGAATTTCTGGAATTCTTAAGGGACAAATGTCTTCGGCAGCATGTAATAGAGGGAACAAGAGGTTCAAGAGTTTTGGATTTAGTAATAGCATCAGAAGAGCTGATAATAAGTGAGATAACATCTCTCCCAGCAGTTGGAGAGAGAGTGACCATGTGGTTTTCACTTGGAAGATGAACAGACATGCCGGTGTATCAAAGAAAAGGGAACATATGTGGAATTATAAGGTGGGTGATTATAATAGTCTTAGGTATCAACTAGGGGCAGTTCCATGGAGAGCAGAATTGGAAAGCCAGGATATCATCAGTGCTTGTGAAATTGTTAAAGAATATTTGTTAGCAGCAATAGTAAGCTGTATTCCACAGGTGAAGAAGGGGACACAATTTGGTGTAAAGTGGATGACAAACGATATCAAACGGGGACTGCAGTTGAAAAAGAGATTATGGAAGAGATATAAGGAAAGGGATGGAGGACAGATACATGAAGAATATAAGATGCAGGCCAGGAGAGTGACCAGAATGGTAAGGAAGGCAAAACTGGAATATGAGAAGAGATTGGCACTAAGATCCAAAGAAAATCCTAGGGAATTTTTTAGCTATGTGGCCAGTAGGCAGAGAAACGATTCTGGAAGAATGACATTGTGGGATAAAAATGGGAGTAGAGTGACTGATGCAGAGGACATAGTGGAGTTGTTCACTGAGCACTTTCTTGGAGGTTTTAATACTAGAGGGATAGGGCAGGTTCAGGGTTTAGAGGTGCAAGAGGAGAGTGTGTTCCAAATACTGAGTACTCTGGATACCAATAAAGCTGTTGGACTGGATGGTATTTCACCACGGGTTTTGAGAGAATGTGCTAAAGAACTGACAGCTCTGTTGACCTGGCTTTTCAATAAAAATCTGGCTATGGGAAAGATACCCAGGGGATGGAAGGAAGGTAAGATAGTGCCGCTGCATAGGGGCAGTATCAGACTGGAAGTGTCTAATTATTGGCCTGTTTGTGTGTGTCATCAATAGTTGTTAAGGTCTTGGAGAAATTAGTGAGGGACTATATACAGAGTTGGGCAGATGAGGGTAATGTTATCTGTGAGAATCAACATGGATTTATTAAGGGGCACTCTTGTTTTATTAATATGATTGCCTTTTATAATAAAGTGACGAGCAGTTGATGAGGGAAAGGCATATACTGCCATTTTTTATTTTTATTTTGCAAAGGCGTTTGACAGGGTGCCACATGATAAGCTGATAATTAAGTTGCAGCACATGGGTTAGTCAAATGGATTCAGGATTGGCTGACTGACTGATAGGTATCAGAGAGTTCTGTATGGCGGGGCAATATCAAGGAAGCAGAAGGTTACAAGTGGGGTTCCACAGGGCTCAGTACTGGGACCTGCATTGTTCCACCTTTATATCAATGATATTGTCAATGGATTGCAAGGGGATGTTCAGTTGTTTGCAGATGATGTGAAGCTGGGAAGGGTTATCAGTAATAGTGCAGATGCGGCAGCCCTGAAAGAGGATTTGAAAAAACTAGACAGATGGGCAAATGAATACTCGATTGGAGGAGCTGTACTGGAGGAGGTAGGGGGGTTAAGAGATCTTGGGGTGATGATTGATAGAAAACTGAAATTCAGAGAGCATATTGCAAAGGTGGTGAGGGTAACTCAGAGGATTGCTGCAATACTGAGAAGGATACTGACCTGCAGAGATAAAAGAGTTATCATTCCGTTGTATAAGACCCTGATCAGACCACACTTAGACTATTGTTCTCAGATTTGGTCCCCAGGATTTGAAGGGGATAAATTGACTGTGGAAAGGGTACAGAGGCGGATAACAAAGATGGTTTCAGGACTGTACAATGATAGTTATGAGGATCGACTGAGGGAGTGTGGACTGCAGAGTTTGGTGGATAGAAGAAAGAGAGGTGATATGATTGAGACTTTTAAACTGTTGAGAAGCAGTTACAGGGTAGACATTGGAGAGTTCTTTCACTTGGTGGAATGGTGGGAAGGAGCGATGACAAAGAGGCCATCCCTGGAAGTTACGAAAGGAGGCTGTGCGCAAGAGGATGAGGAGTGGTTTCTTTGCATGAGGGTGGTTGAACCTTGGGTGACATTGCCTGAGAGAGTGGTTGGAGCAGGAACAGTCAATGGGTTCAAGGAGTGGTATGATAAGCTTTGTGTTTCCTAAAAACGACCTCCCACGATGAGTCCTTTGACTCCATGGAGGCCTGGATAATAATACTAATACTGAAATGCTCCAAGCACTGTTCAGAGATTTTCAAGCAAGATATGAACAAAGGACCAGAATAAGGGATGGAATGAAAGTTGAAGAAGGAAGTAAGTGTTTTAGGTTGTTGTGTGAAGAGTTAGGAAATAAAGGAGTATAACACTTCACTGGCTTGTGATAGAATATGATTGTAGTTGTATTGATGTTATTCTGTTTAGTTTCGAAGATTGGTTTATACGTACATGATGTCCTCCAGTGTCCATATATGGAAGAGGCGGGGGAAGAGTCCCAGTACACATTTATCTTTGGTAGATTCACCTTAGTTATTATTATTATTATTATTATTATTATAGGTATCTCCATGGAGTCAGTAGACTCATCACGGGAGACCCAAACTAGCAAAACAATATCTGTCATGTCTCTTCTTGAATTCATTTACAGACGAAGAGCTCACAACTAAGTCAGGCAATGAATTCCACTCGTTCACCACCCTCCAGGCAAAAAACCTTGTTCTGACACCTTTGTTAACCACACTCTTCTTTAATTTCCAGAGATGACCTCTTGTTCTTCCATCACTATCACACAGCTGAAACATTTCCCCTGCATCAATCCTATAAAAACCTTTCAGTAATTTAAATGTTTCTATCATATCCCCTCTTCTTCGCCTATCAACCAATCTCTACAATCCACAAGCTCTCAATCTAGTTTATCCCTTAATACCATTTCAGTATTGCTGTTTGCATGGTTTTTTGTTTTGTTTCCTTTGATTTCCTTTTTGAGGGAAGGGATAGTAAAGATGGAGGTCTATTTTCAGCAAATCTGAGAATCAGGCATCATATCAAAGATTTGCACCCTTGAAATATTTCTTGATTCTCAGCTCTGCTGATCAAAGACAATTCCATATACAAGTTATTACTGCCAACCAGGATGCAATATTCCGTATATCTGATTGTCTTTGCTCAGAAGATCTGAGAATCAGCTGTCTCTTGATACATTTGTGTAAGAGTGGAATCTTTCTTATTAAGTTGTCTGTTTTTTGTATTCATGCTGAATATGATCTGATGTTCAGAATATTTAAACACACATTTGAGAACTTTGTTATTTTCTCAGAGAGAAACTGTTATTTTCTTAGGTGGTTGGTGGTATTCCGTAAAATGGTGGGTTTGTAAATTTTAGCTTTGGTTAAAGTGCATTATACGTGGTTTAAGAGGAATGTTGGTTGATCTATAGGGATACTGACCTTGGAGGAGGGGGGGAGGAACTTTATGTAAGGTTATGAATTTATAGGCATTTAAAGACTGTTGAGTATACAACCATTTTAATAGTTTCCATGATTTTTCAGTTCCAGGATAGTTTTAGTAGAAAGAGCTGATGTTAATTTTTTTTAAAGTTACCTAAGTAAATTTATAGCCTGATTTCTCTTCATGTTGTAGAGTAGTATGAAACTGAGTCGATTTAATGAGGTGAGGTGCTGCTCTCTTACTGCTGAAGAAAGCCCCCCCCCCCTCCCTCAATGTGGTGAGGATTGTGTCTACTTTTCCTATGGTGATTCAGTCTATCTTTGGAGAATGTATATGTTGCTTTTTTCACTATATTATTTCAGGAAATTACAACGTACTAGGATATACATTAAAATAAATTTTAATATATTTCTATATTTCGGCAACGTCACGCTGCCATTTTCAAGAACTTAGGTACAAGATACGTGCATGCAGGCACAGCAAAAACAATAAATGAGTAAGAAGAATGAAGCTATTATTTCTCCTCAAGTCCTGATGGTGCCCTCTAGCAGGCAATGTTGGTATTCTTGGGCGATTGGGCTGAAGGTCTTCTGATGTAGGTTTCCCAAATTTGAGGAAGTCTCATGCAGCTAAATTTGTTGAGGTTTGGCTCGTTTCTTAGGGCTGAAGCTGATTCTATGAAAAGCCTTTCATATCTGTATTTGCTACGGTGTATTATCCTGGCTTTTTTCCTTGTATGCATTTGTATGAATGAATGAAGGACATCCATGCCAATGGCAGGATTTTGAACCCTCAGCTTTCTGGCTGGAGAGTTTATATGCTGACAACCAGGGTGATGAATGAGCTGTATTATTTGAATGTCTACCATACTTTTCCATATACTATACCTTGGTATATGGAAAGACTGTTGATAGAAACTTAGTGAATGTTGTCCTCATATTCATAATAAAAAATGTCAGGGAAAGGTATGGTATTACTTAGTCAGATTCAAATGGGAAATGAAGAGTTCTGATAATTTACCCACTGCAGTTTTGAACCATGAGCAAATGCTGTACTTGTATTAAGGTTTAATGTCTGATCTTATTCTGTCCCTCTGTCCATTCTTACTTTAAATGCTCACTTTCAGCCCCCCCCCCCCATACTTTAGTTTTTGTTTCTATGTTTGTGTATTATCCAAATTTTGTGATACTATAGAATAAATGTGTTTTTATTTATTTTTTTTATATAAAGTAACAAGTCAAAATATGTATGCATATCAGGATACTTAGATTGTATAAACCCTTTATTAAGTTGTTACAAAAACAAGTTTTTTTAGCAGTAATTAGAATAAAACTAAGATAAGAAAATACTTTCCATAGTGTAGCTCAGATAGTGTAGCTCAGTTGATTTCGATGCATCTCTTTAGATGCATCTAATGCAAGAAACCTTTATCAGAGCTTTTCAATTAAAGGTGAGTTATCCAGTCTTGTAAAGAGGTGGAGGTTTTCCTCCCAGAAACTCAGGTTTTTCATCGTTCAGAATAGGCAAACCAGCCCTGTGAACTCACATATCTACAGATATAAAATACTTACCCTTAGAGGGATACAGCAAAGAAATGGCAACCTGGCTGCAAAAACTGCCGAAAATCCCTAATTGGAGAACTCAGCATATCTAAGGATAGATGAAAATTGAATGGATAAGGAAATACTTTATTCTGCTTTGTTATAAAATACTTACTTTAATAAATACTTTATTCAGCTTTGATATAAAATACTTACCCTTAGAGGGATACAGCAAAGGAATGGAAACCTGGTTGCAAAAACTGCCTAAAATCCCTAATTAGAGAACTCAACGTATCTAAGGATAGATGAAAATTGGATGGATAAGGAAATACTTTATTCTGCTTTGTTCAACTTATTATTATTATTATTCAGGCCTCCATGGAGTCAAGAGACTCATCATGTAGGACCTTCCTAGGAAACACAAAGTCATTCATACTCCTTGAACTCATTGACCATTCTTGCTCTCACCACTCTATCAGGCAATGCATTCCACTGATCAACAACCCTCCACGCAAAGAAACCACTCTATTGCTTACAGCTTCCTTTCATAACTTCCAGGGATCCCCCCCCCCCCCTTGCCATCACTCCTTCCCGTTGTTCCACCAAGTGAAAGAACTCCCCAGTGTCAACCCTGTAACTGCCTCTCAACAGTTTAAAAGTCTCGATCATATCATCTCTCCTTCTTCTATCCACCAAACTCTGCAATCCACACTTCCTCAGCTGATCCTCATAACTAACATTATAGTCCTGAAACCATCTTTGTTATCTGCCTCTGTACCCTTTCTACAGTAAATTTATCCCTTTCAAATCCTGGGGATGAAATTTGAGAATAATAGTCTAAGTGCCGTCTGATCAGAGTTTTATACAACTGAATGATAACTCTTTTATCACTTTTATATTTTAGGTCAGCGTCCTTCTCAGTATTGCAGCAATCCTCTGTCTTACCTTCACCACCTTTGCAATATGCTCCCTGAATTTCAGTTTTCTATTAATCATCACCCCCAGATCTCTTATCTCCCCTACTTCCTCCAGTACAGCTTCTCCAATCGAGTACACATCCTCCCATTGATGGATCCCAAACTTCAAGACTTTACATTTTGCTGCATTAAACTGACATCCCTATTCATTCGCCCATCTGTCTTCTTCTTCTTCTTCTACGCGTTATTCCCGCTTCCTATGCAGGGTCCGCGTGTTATTTAGATGCGACTTCTTGTTAGTACTACTCCCAACCAACCCGTCTGCCGCTGGGGGGGGATATATTTTTGACTGTAGAGGCTTATGTTCAGGGGGCCGGTTTGTCTGCTTGAGGGATGAAAAACACCAGATAAACTGGCGGAAAAAACCCTACTGACTGCGTCCAAGACTGGCTATGCCTGAGGAAGATCCTCAAATTCCTCACGTCTACAATGGGAATCGAACCTGGGACACTCCTTCCCCAGGCATATGGTTGCGAAGCGCAAAGCCACTAGGCTAACTGCGCGGTCCATTTGCCCATCTGTCTAGTTTTTTCAAATCCTCTTTCAGGGCTGCCGCATCTGCACTATTACTAATAACCCTGCCCAGCTTCACATCATATGCAAACAACTGAATATCCCCTTCCAATCCATTGACAATGTCATTGATATAAAGGTTAAACAATACAGGTCCCAGTATTGAGCCCTGTGGAATTTCACTTGTAACCTTCTGTCTCCTTGAAACTGCCCCACCATACACAACTCTCTGATACCTATCAGTCAGTCAGCCAATCCTCAATCCATTTGACTAACCCGAAATTTAAACCCATGTGCTGCAACTTAATTATCAGCTTATCATGTGACACCCTGTCAAATGCCTTTGCAAAATCCAAAAAAATGGTAGTATATGCCTTTCCCTCATCAACTGCTCTTGTCACTTTATTATAAAAGGCAATCACATTACTAAAGCAAGAGTGCCCCTTAACAAATCCATGTTGATTGTCACAGATAACATTACACTCATCTTCCCAATGCTGTATATGATCCCTCACTAATTTCTCCAAGACCTTAACATCTACTGATGTTAAGGTCTTGGAGATATTAGTGAGGTATTAGTATAATATTAGTGAGATATTAGTATAATTAGACACTTCCAGTCTGCTACCACCCTTATGCAATGGCACTATCATACCATCCTTCCATTCCATTGTTACCTTTTCCATAGCCAGACTTTCATTGAAAAGCCAGGTCAACAGAGCTGTCAATTCTTTAGCACATGCACTTAAAACCCGTGGCGAAATACCATCCAGTTGCACAACTTTACTGACATCCAGAGTACTCAGTATTTGGAACACACTCTCCTCTTGCACCTCTAAACTTTGAACCTGCCCTATCCCTCTAGTATTAAAACCTCCTCCAGGATGAAATACTTCAATAAAGTGGTCATTGAATAACTCCACTATGTCCTCTGCATCAGTCACTCTATTCCCATTTTTATCCCACAATGTCAATCTTCCACAATCATTTCTCCTCCTACTGGGCACATAGCTAAAATATTCCCTATGATTTTCTTTGGATCTTAATGCCCAATCTCTTCTCATATTCCAGTTTTGCATTCCACACCATACTAGTCGCTCTCCTGGCCTGAGTCTTATATTCTTCATCTTATATTCTGCTCTCCATCCCTCTCCTTATATCTCTTCCATAATCTCTTTTGCAGTTCCTGTTTGATGTTGTTTGTCATCCACTTTACACCAAATTGTGTTCTCTTCTTCACTTGTGGAATATAGCTTACTACTGCTACTAACAAATATTCCTTTACAATTTCCCAAGCATTAATGATATCCCAGCCTTCCAATTCCACCCCTCCATGGAACTGCCCCAAATTGATATCTAAGACTTTTATAATCACCTGCCTTATAATTCCACATAAGTTCCATTTTCTTTGATGTTCCTGCAACGTCCATTCATCTTCCAAGTCAAAACCACATAGTCACTCTCTCCATCTGTGGGGAGTGGGTGCCGTCTCAGTTATTATCAGCTCTTCTGATGCTGTGACGAATTCCAAGACTCTTGAATCTCTTGTTCCCTCTATATTGCATGTTGCTTAAGACATTTGTTCCTCAAGAATTCTAGAAATTCCATTCTGTTATTAATAAGTGCATTTTTCCTCTTCCCAGCTTATACTGCTGTAGTTAAAATCTCCCGTAACAATCATTCTTCTTGCACTTGTCAAGCTCAACTGCCTAAACACCACCTGCTCCCCACCCCCCTGTTCTCCTTGGCTTGTAGCAATACCCCACTAAATATCCTGTCTGAGTATCCAATATTTCCATCAGGAAGCTGAATAAATAAGAATAGGATAGAATGGGGTGACAGTTTGGGATGTAGCCAATTGCATTGTTTATTGGCTTTAGTCTTGCATATTCTGCCTGCCAGGTTTTCTAAATGGTTAGCATATCTGATCTTCAACCCTTAGGCTGCTGAATCCCACTGTGGGCATGGTTGTTTGTGATTGTCTTTAGGTGAGAGATGAATTTCACTGCCTAGTATGAGGTCACTGCTTATTGGAGACTTCATGTTGCATGAAAAAGTTCCAGGTTTAGTCTCAATGGAAATCAAATGCCATATGGTCACTCAATTGCTCAGTGATGATCCACACCACTCCTCTATGGTTTGTTCTATTCTATGCGTTTTAGAAGCTTCAACTATCTGCAGATCAGTCACTCTGGAAACACCATCCATCCTTCCATCTCATTGATGGTCTACCCCTTTTTTTTCCCAGGAACTTTACCTTCTATACCAATGCATATTGGTATAGAAATTGGTATATAAACTATGCCAATATACTATTGGTATAGTTTACCTTCTATAGCAGAGGCTCTACCAATCGACCAACCTTTACCTGCCGGCAAAGGTTGGTCGATTGGTAGAGCCTCTGCTACTAATAGCTCAGTTAGGTAAGTTTGAGCGCGGTTAGTAGTTGGAAGGGGACCAATCGTTCGATGCTGTTGGCACACTCTCCCTGATGAGTCTTTGGACTCCCTGGAGGTGTCAAATAATAATAATAATAATATTCCTGTTTTGAGAACCTCTCCATCCATCCTTTCAATTTGTGCAAAAGTATTACAGCTTTCTTCTGTTAATATCCTAAAGGAGCCTTCAAGTTTTACTAATCTTTTTTAGCACCCATCTATTTGTCCACATTTCAGTGTATGATATCTTCAACAGCCTTCTGTAGCATCACATCTCAAAAGCAGCCATCCTTTTCATATCAGACTTCTTTAGGTTCCAAGTCTCACATCCAGGATTCCTGGATTATATATATATATATAAAGAAAAGAAATACAAAAAATGTATAAAACCCCCATGACCTGCCATGGTAATTATGTACTATAGCTTTTAATCTGGTGGGATCCACATTAATCAAAAATAAATAAATTAAAATTCTATGTGTAATGCAATACACAATGCATACATCTTACTTTCATTCTGTTGTCTTCTCTAATACTGTGCATCTAGTAATTTCATATGTTATTTTGTACAGTGAAAAATTATAGATAATTTTTCACTGCTATTTTATGAAAGGGTCTAATATCTAAGACTTGTCATCATTCTTAACTTCCTGAATTTCGTGGTGAATTAAAGATTTAAATGTAATACTCAATTTTACTGGATTTCCAATTCCCCCCCCCCCCCCCTGAAATTCAGGAAGTTAAGAATGATTAGATTTCCCCAAAGGAAATATTGAAAGTTTTAAGGATAATTTGACCTGTAATTATTGAACTTCATTATATATGTTGTCTTTATTTAGTAATTAACTAAATATTCATATATTGTGTGTATATATATATATATATATATATTTGTGGGGGGGGCAATTTTTTTCCCTCTTGAATAGCACACACAGAAGCCTTCTAGTAAGTAAACTCACAAAGCTACATGTTATTTGCAAAAATAAAAATCTTAAATTATTATGATCATTTCAATATTTAAATTATATTTGTTTATAGCAAGAGAGAGGCTCAAGATTGTCAAAGTGAGCACTAGTGATCTAAAGTAATTGAGTTGTTAGAATTATGGCTGAAGCAAGGCTATGAAGTCATTATATTATGTCTATTAATTGCATGTTTTTCTGGCTAGTTTTACCATTTTGCTGGAGGGAAGAACTCTACTCACTTTCATTTGAGAAAGTTATAAAGGTTTTTCTTATGCTCTAAGATTCAAACCGAAGTCTTTTCATTCAAAAGGCATCATTCATATTACTACTAAGGCTACAGAAGCTCTGGCTGCTAACATAGTAAATGGCAAGTGTAAGCATCATCAGCCCAAGGCTAAAAAATCTAAACTGATGTTAAACATATTCAGTAATTGGCATTTTTAATGTCTTCTGTTATGCAAATTTTTCTATATTATGCATTTTCAGGACCTCACTTAAATTACAATGAATATGAATAATGGGCTGAGACGTTTTCTCTACTCATAAGGGTACTGTAAATTGATTCAAAATTATGATGATTAATGAAAATTAACTCATATGAATGTTTAAAAGATACTCACGTAAAGGAAGGATTAATCGGTGGGAACTCATGATTATTAAGATTATAATATCTGTTATAGTCATTTGTAAGCAGCAATTTACTGCTTATCTCAAGAATTTTATGTTTATCTGATGTTCAAAACAACAGCACTTTAATTAACTGACCCTTGCATGTCAGTTGACTTCTAGTATGTAATTGTACTTCAGTTATTAGAGCAAATTGTTTTCCAAATGTGGTTGGATTAATAGTAGATTACTATGTCTGAAGAAAAAAAAAAAATGATAATCTATGAAATTTGAAAAAAGTGTTAGTTCCTCTATGTGTGTGTATATCTAAAACACAATATAAACTGTTTATAGTAAAGTTGCTAGATATGCATGTTAAAATAATCTTATTCATTTGCATGCATAGTGCTATTTGCTCTTTGTGTTGTTGCAGTTAGGTTGTTATAATCTCTTTGCTTATAGTGCATGGTAAGTGTTCTTTTTTATTTTAAGTTATATTTTGCTCTAACATCTTTGTATTCTTTCTTTATCAATGCCATCCTGCTGCCACTTAATAGTTACTGACAACTTTTTTGGTAAGCACATCTTTGTTTCTTTTTAAATGAGAAATAATCACTTAACACTTATGCTAAATTTTCATGATGTATTTGAGAATATAAATCCTTCTGTATTCAAATTCACAAAATAGTTTAAAATATTTTAGTTGTATTGAAATCTGTCATGAGTTATGCTCATTCAAATCCACAATAGCTTATTCTTCTGAAATTTATTCTCATTTAAAATAAATATCAGTGATAATTAACATCAGAACAATGAATTTGTTAAGTAGTTAATGTTAGAGATATGGCAGGTTTAGTTTGAGTTCATTATTATTGAATTTAACCTAGTTTAATTTTCCAAGAATTTAAACTTTTGCATAAATAAAACTCTGGACATCAAACCTATTTCAAAAAAGAGAAAAGCAGAAATATAGCATTTTAAATATATTTGTTAGTTTGGTTGGACAAGTGGTTAGCATACCCATTCTCCAACCAATAGGTTACAGGTTTGAATCCCATTGTGGACACGTGGATGTTTATAATTGTCTTATTGGAGGCCAGAGGTATTCCTGGATTATGTAACATGCATTAAACACACGCACACACACACACACACACACACACACACACACACACACACACACACACACACACACACACACACACACACACACACACACACACACACACACACACACACACAGAGCAATAAATAAAATAAACAGACAAATAAAATTAATAAAAATAGAACTCACCCATGATAATAATGCACTACACATTTCTACCTTTTCATGGGTGGCAGCCATAAAAAATGCATTGTTTCAATTTTTTATTATTAGTATTATTATTATGTTACATCTCCAAGGAGACCATGGAACACTCATCATGAAAGGGCACACTGCTCTGCTAGACATGATTCACCATCTCCCCTACATAATCCTCCAATTCCAAAATGTCTGTCAACATAACACCATCTACCAGCCACCACCATAATAACTGTGTGATCAGAAGAAGAGGAGAAAAAATTGTTTTGGGAAGATTTTTGTAGTTGGATTATGTATGGATGTTTAACATTAGTGCTTACATTTATATAAATTTAAAAGAAAGGTGTAAGCAAAGGAGACATTCCATATAATGGAGATTGGTTATCACTTAGTTGACTCTGGAAGGTATCACAAATTTTAGGTGCACCATCTCAATTGTAAGAGCAGTATTCTGACACAGGATTTAGTTATGATTTGTATGAAACTAGCAGCAGTTCAGGAGAGATGTAATATATATGGAGTGGATGAAAACTGAAATTTCAGAAGACTGATGTTACTGATGGGTGTTACAGATGCAGTATTTATGTGTCAGGCAGGACCAGAAGTGAATATTATCCCAAGAAAAGAAATCTGATCTTATTGGAAGATATAGGTATCATCAAAGGTAAGGGGAGATAAACGAGATTTTTTTTTAGCTAAGAAAAATGACAGGACACTTCAGAGAGTAAACATGCAAAACTTATATAATAACAAAAACCAAGTTTAATAACTTAATAATTATTGAAATTTTATATCTGCTATCTTGGTACATCATTTGTGAATTAACAGTCAATTAACTGACTGTTCTGTTTGCACCGAGATTGTTCTTGCTCCACCGAAGAGTAGCACAGAGATGGGCAATTAAATCTGTGTGTGTGTGTGTGTGTGTGTGTGTGAGTGTGAGTGAGTGAGTGAGAATCCTCTGAAAGACTGTATAATTGTAGTACATTACAGTCATCTTTTGCTATAGCAGACACCATTATAACAAACTGCTGAAAAATCTCAAATGAACTCATAGGCAGTACCATGCTAAAGGAAATTTGCTATAACAAACTATTCCTGTGGTCCCTACAAATTTACTGTCAGCTGTAGTGCTATGAATGTTTAGATATTTTTGAAGGTTTATATAATTTTTAAAACTATATTCTAGAGAGAATAGGCATAGAACTTTTTTTTTTTTAAGTTACTTCAATCTCCAGTAAGGAGGGTTGTAGTGTCACATCTGAAGTGTGTGTGTGTGTGTGTGTGTGTGAGAGAGAGAGAGAGAGAGGGGGGGGATTATAGATGAATTGAATATAGGCCAGTTAACTGTTCTTGGACTAAAGCATCAGTATTTTTAATACCTTAGGTATATTTTACCTTAGGGATATGCTAACCACTCGTATCCACTCTCCAGCCAAAAGGCTGCGGATTCAAATCCCGCCTTTGGCATGGATGTTTGTGATTGTCTTTGGAAATACTACTGGTGGTGATGGTGGTCGGCAGAAGATGGTGATGGCATAGTTGCAGTCAGTTGGTGGATTGAGTGGCAGAGACAGAGTTGTAGAGCAGGTGCCCTCCCTCGATGAGTCTTTGAACTCCCTGGAGGTGTCTAATAATAATAATAATAATGTTTTGCAAAATAGACATCAGTTTTAGCACATAGTTCACAGGCATGACAGTTCTTAGGTCATAGATCTTAGTTCAGTGAATAATTCTAAACAGCTCCACTTACCAAAACAGAGATATTTTCATTATGCCAGCCTTCCTTAATAGACATTTACTCCATCCTGATTCCTTCTATACAACATTGTGATTTTTGTCTGCTTCCATCAAGAGCTTGTTCCATTTCACGGAATAGAAGCAAGTAGAAAAAGAGCAACAGATCTTCACTAAAGAATTACTGTGAAGAGTGCGTTTGCCATCTTTAACAATATTTAATTAGCACTGGTATATTAAGGCCTATTAAGTAAGCTTTGTTGTATTTTTATTCTCACAGCTTGACTTGAAGCTTTCTTTCAGGTCACATGTTATACATAATGGTGATGATTAACCTTTTGTTTTGGATTCCTATATCAAAAATCCTTAACCCCTATCATCTGTATATCAACAGCCTTGACTGCAAATTCAATTCATAGGTCTGCTGATGATAATACATTAACCATCTCTTTCTCACTTGATAAACCTTGTGCTACAAAAATGAATAAAAATTCCATACTGCCATTGTATGTTTACATCCTCATACCTTTTGATATTGTATCAGTTAGTATTTCTATTTCTGGTACCATTTCTCCATTTGACATAAAATATTAACTTGAAATGTGTTATTACCAGATATTGATCAATGTTTCTTATATGTCTTATGCTTATTGTTTATCATTATATGGTCCATTTGTTTGCTTACTGTTCCATCTGAGGAGAACCAAGGTTGTTTATGGATATATCTTCTGGGAAAGCCCTAATCCTATTATCATTGCTAATGTTATGTATACACTATGTGGACCTGTTGTTAATCTATTTCCTTCTTTCCTGTTTAACATCAAACTCCCCATAACTAATTTTGTACACTGCCCAGGTAAAGAATCATATATCCTGTCTAGTTATTCATAAAATTTATTTTTGATGCGGTTCTTTTGTGGGTGTAGATATAATATTCAATTGTCTGCTGGCATGAAAGATTTTATATATGAGAAGATGTTATGCACCAAAAAAACCCACACCATTTTCATATCTGTCATTATATGTTTCACTAAAGAATATTGTTTTTAGTTTCCTGTAGGTTTTCTTAACCCGACCATCTGGTTTCTAATATTGCCAAGATCTGAATATTGTAATTTGTATTATTTAGATTTAAAAAAAGGTTTTTGTATTTCATTTTCCAATTTTTGAAGCCTTAGTCGGTTTCAGTTGGTTGCTATTGTGAACAGCCTACTTTTTAAAAAACCTAGTCCATAGTTTTGTAACTCACAGGTTTTTTACATTAGAGAGGTAGTCAGCCCATCATACAACCCTCAGTGTAGTGGACCAGAGTTCTGGTCTGTTCCCTACTCTTTAACGTATTTGGAATGGGAGTGGAAGGTCCTGTTGGTAGCTATATTACCACTGGCATAGCTCTCTCCTCTCTGGGTCACTGGTACATGCAAGCCCTACCATTACAAAGTGGGAATGCCATCAGAGGAGTTTGTAATCATTTACTGCACATAAATATTCATTCTGCCTGAGAAAGGTAATCAGAAATATTATTTATTATTATTTTATTTTATTTTTTGTGTGTTAATTTTTTTCTAATTATACTTAGCCTGAAAGTGCATTTCTGGTTTTCCAAGAATGTTATTCAAGGTAATTACATCATGAAACAATAAATAAAGATCCCTTGGTTTAATCTTTTAACCAAGTGCATTCAAGCAAAGTTTGCACATGAAGTGACTTCATAACAGGACAACTTGTATGTAGAGGCTAATGACTTCACATCAATTGCCTTAGTATCCCATAATGCAATGCACATATCCTTACAGATATGTATAATGCTATGCATTATACATGTCTATAATGGAAGGACCACTATCCAAGACCAGGTGAGACCTCAGTAAAAGTCGAAATTGCCCTTCCCATAATGCATGAAATTATTATATCCTTACAGACATTATACATGTCTGTAAGGATATGTGCATTGCATTATGGGATACTAAGGCAATTGATGTAAAGTCATTAGCCTCTATATACGAGTTGCCTGGTCATGAAGTTACTTCATGCACAAACTTTGTTTGCTTGCTCTTGGATAAAGGATGATACCAAGAATATAATTTCTTGGCATCTTTAAATTATGATATAACCAAGTGGAAAAACTTTCAATATTAAATTAAATAATTAAAATAGAAACCGGTAAATTCAACAGTGAAAATGCATTTCAGGCTGAAATATTTGCAATGTTAAAAATTGTTATTCTTCATTGTTATGAATAATCAGAATATTCGTATGCATGTTATGTTATATTTCTGTTAGAGCAATATTGTATAATGATACTATGAATATTGACCATTTTCTCCATATTCTTCTGGAACAATTTCCCCTGTGTTCTTTAAAACATTAGTGTCACTATTTAAGAGACTTTTTCCAGGATGTAGTAGGATAGGGCTTAATTGCAAAGAAAAGTATGCTGAATGTTTTTATGGAAGCATTTTCATGATCTAAGTTCTGTTCAAATTGATTTTCTTCATATTTTTGATATGTCCAGTACTTTCCAACATACTCTTCAGATCTCAGCCTAATCATTTTTATTATTATGCTTATTTTTTTTTTTAAATAGCAGGATATTAATTACAGAAACACTTGTTGTGCTTAAAGAATCGAAACAAGAAATTTCAGCAACAGTGATTAAAATCTAAAACATTCTAATTGTAGGTGTGCAACATTTTCATAGATAACCATAATTTCATGCATTGAAATCCAACATGCAAAACACATATTTTATTAAAGAAATGTGATTAATGTAAGCAGTCTTTTCAGAAATGCCGTGTATTATAGTGTTTGGATTATCATTCCTTTGTCTTTGTATTTTACTCCTATTTGTTTATGACCCATATTTTATTTATATGTTTTTAGGAATGGGGAAGGAAGTTGAAAATTTAATTATGGAAAACAATGAACTCCTGGCCACTAAGTAAGCTAACAGCTAAATATATATATATATATATATATATATATATATATATATAAACTTTTCTCATTTTAGAAATATATAGTATATAGAACTGAATGCAAAAACAATAACAAAAAAATCTTTTACATGTTATGCATACATATATTTTCACATATCCTCTCACTTAATACAGTAATCTATCACTATAATAAATGCCATTATATACACCAAAAAAGTGCTGCCCAAACTCTGTAAAGGCACATTGTTTTCTGTATTTCTTATAGTGAATTACCTGTAGAAATCCCCTATAGCACACCTTATATGGTAACAAACTATTTCTGTTGGTTGGATTTTAACAGTATAGATGCGAACACAGATTGATAAGAAAATAACTATTTATTAACTTAAATGCTAATATTTTGCTGGTATTATATCCAGCATCTTCAGAGCATACAAACAAAATTTGTTACAGTAGCAAGACAACCACAATCCAGTGTAACAGTGGGACTAGTATGAGTAGTTGTGGCATGCAACACAAAGACTAAAGTCCTAATTAGATGACATCTAAGTTTTAAAAAAAATTTTAAACTGGACCCAGATATTAATTTGGTCTCAGGATTACTGTCTCTCAAATCTTTGGTAGATTTATACAGCCATACTTGTTGAGGTTTGGAGTATGTTTCAAGGCTTCTGTTGATTCCAGGAACAACCTCTCTGACTTATAAAAACTTCTGTGCAGTACTTTTGTTTGTTTTTTTTCCAATTAATCCTGTGTGCAAGGGTATCCAAAGCATTATCTGCCAGACCCAACTTGCCATAACGAAAGTGCCGGATATATTTTTTGTGTTCACCGAGGCGGATGTCCACAGTTCTTCCTGTCTGTCCATAGTAAGCTTGATGACATGAATAAGGCACTTCATAGACTCCTGGGTATGCGATGAAGGAGAGAATCTGGCCTTAGGTGAATGGATGAGAGTTGCCAATTTCACATAAGGTTTAAATACAGTGCGTAGTTGGTGTTTGTTAAGTACCCTAGATAACTTTCCAGATTGCCTTTAACGTATGGGATGATGATAGTTTTGTTGTAGTCTTCTGTGGTAGATAGTGGGGGGAGGATTTTTGGGAAGCATTTAGTTATGTTATCTATCTTATGGGGATTATAGCCATTGGTTAGGAAGGTGTGATGCAGGTGAGAAAGTTCAGCAGTGAGAGTAATGTCATTGGAACAAATTGCTCTAGCTCTATGGGTTAGTGTTTTTAAGATACCATATTGCTGAGAAGAGTAAATATCTCCCTGTATGTGTGGGTCTATAAACCGAGAATGATAAGGAACCTTTTGGAAGACGTGTGATGATAAGTGTGTCCAGGAAGGGCAGACAGTCATTGGCTTCTAGTTCTAGTAAAGTGGATTTTAGGGTGCTGTCTATTCAGATGCACTAAAAACGTATTCAATGTGTCTAGGCCATGTGGCCAAATAGCAAACACATCATCAACATAGTGTAGCCAGAGACTAGGTTTGAGAGGCTCAAACCTAGTCTCTGGTTTGAGAGTGTGTTGATAGCTTAAAAAAAAAAAAAAAAAGCTAAAAAAAATATATACATATATATATATATATTCATTTTCAATATAAACTGACTATAAACCCGAGAATTATAATAAATTGAGATTTATTTGAAAATGCAACATGTTTCGTCGAGATTGACTTCATCAGGCGTTAAGAACATAGAAAGATATTAAAAGACACTGAAATAAACATTGAGACACTCTAAAGCTATACAATTATAAAGTTATGATATTCGGCTGTAAATTACAGTTATTATGAACTTGAGCTATAGTCCATGTTAAAGTTCTATTGTTGTGCGTGTGTAGAACCATGTGATCTCCAGTATCTGATAGTAGAGCTGAAAGAGTCAGGCAAATTATAGCTGAGATTATTGTTCATATGAAGAGGGTCAAAGTTGATTTCTTTTGACTCTACAATGTGGCATTCTACCTCATCATGGCAAATGTGTAGGTTTGAAGTTGTTGTCCAATTTCCTTCATGTTGGCGGCTTTCGTTGTTTGTGGTTATTGAAAACAGTACATGGCCTGACAGGGCAGTTGCTCTGGTTCTCTTATAAGCAATGTCTCTCTGGTGCTCCTCGAGACATAGGAGAATAGATTTCTCTGTTTGGCCATAGTAAGGTTTTCCGCACTCACATGTGACTTTGTATACACCTGGAAATTGTAGAAGGTTGTGAGATTGTTTACAGTTGGTGAAACTTGATCTTATTTTTGGAAGAGTCGAGAAGCACATTTGTATGTTGAATTTCTTTAAGATTCTACTCAGTTTGTTGGATAGTGTGCTGATATATATGGCAAGGAGATATAACCTTTGGAGTCATTCTGTGTCTCTTCGTTGCTACATTGATGGTGGGATAACTGTTTGTTGATACTTTTTAAAGAGTAGCCATTGCTTTTAAAGGTCCATTTAAGATATTGTAGTTCTTTTTTTAGGATATATATATATATATATATATATATCCGTTACTTTTGCTATGGCAAGTCTGGTCTGGCAGACCATGCTTTGGATACCCCTGCACACAGGATCAATTTGAAAAAAAACAAACAAAAGGAATGTATAGAAGCTTTTACAAGTCAGAGAGGTTGTTCCTGGAAAAACATAAGACTTCAAACATACTCCAAACCTCAACAAGTATGGCTGTATAAATCTACCAAAGATTTGGGAGACAGTCATCCTAAGACCAAATTAATGTCTGTTTTTTTTTTTTTTAAACTTAGATGGCATCTAATTAGGACTTTAGTCTTTGTGTTGCACGCTACAATTACTCATACTAGTCTCATTGTTACACTGAATTGTGGTTGTCTCGCTACTGTAACAAACTTTGTTTGTATGCTCTGAAGATACTGGATATAATACCAGCAAAATATTAACATTTAAGTTAATAAATAGTTATTTTCTTATCAATTTGTATTTGCATCTATACCGTTAAAATCCAATCAACATGTGCGACGAACACATAAGCCTTTCCACATGGTAAACTATTGCTGTGGTCCTACAAGTTTGTTTGCTGTAGTGAGAGTTGACTGAGTGAGCATGTTCCAAATGCTGAACAACAGAAACTGTACTTGTTCAAGTTTTGTATACTTCCATAAGTAGCTGTTTATCACAGGTCATTTGTGTATTAACAAAGCAATATATGACTGTTTTTGTACGTGTTTCTTACATTATGGTTTTTGAGTTGTATTTTGTTATTTAATCAAACTGCAATCTTCATATTATCCTAATATGATCTATTAAAATAACTTTCTATTAACAATTATTATTACTACTACTACTATAAGTATACAACATCCTATCATATATCTATAAGCTTCCTGCTTTGTCTTAATCTGTTTTCTTATAGGCTTTGAATGTCGTGAGATGTCGACTGCCTTAATTGTTGGCTGCTGCCATTTTACATTCCACTATATCTTGTTTGCTTACACTCTGTAGTCTAACTAATTTATTATTTTTTTTTTTTGACTGCTTCAGTTTGACTACATACTGAGTGCAAGTTTGTAAGTTTCTAAACTGAAGACAAAGCAGATATTGTTCTTATTCTCTACTAATCTTTATTTTAAATCAGTTGTGATTTGAACTTAATCACTTAATTTAAGATAGTATCTTAAATTAAGTGATTAAGTCAACTTTTCATTACTCAATCACATGCAGGTTCGAATTTTTGGAGCTAGTGCATTGACAAAATCAATCCAGTGTGTTGTTCACAAAGCATTTAATTAAATCAAGAATACTTGGTATACTACTTGATCCACATTAGCACATTTATACAATCGAGCCACAATTCATAGTTACAAATATTTCTAAATTGGGTTTAATTCTCCTATATTTCTTCTCTTAAAATCTAAATACAATTGAATACACCTTACTGGTCATTCTTATAAAATTTGAATTTAAAGCACACCTTGAGTGAACTTAACTCAATATTAATTTATGCTACCTCATAAAGTACTCTTCTTACTCTTATAATATTAATCTACACGATTTTATCGCAATTAATGTTGTCACAGTTGACTCTGAACAGAGACACACTTGATGTGAACTGTTTGGAATTATTACATATCTAAGCACTTGAAATGAGTTGCAATCTTTACAAAACAATCTTTACAAGAGTGTGGTTAGAGCTGGGTTCTTTACTTTTAGAGTGGTAAATGAGTGGAATAAGCTGCCAGAGTCTGTTGTGTGTGTGTGTGTGTTATGACAGTGAGTTCAAGGCAAGGTATATGATAGATACTGTGAGAATGTCGTATAGCTGTGTGGACATGATGTTTAGGGCCTCCTTGACGAGTCTAAGGACTCCCTGGAGTCGCCCGTAATAATAAAAACTCTCATTCAGCGCTGCCCATTACTCAGTTCTTTTGTGTTCCCTTTTTATTTCTTTCTGCTGGTTTGGTTCTTGATTTCCTGTGAATTTCTTCTTTGTCTGAGTTGTCGATAATTCTGTACTCTCGCTTGATCCCTTAATTTGTTGACATCGCAGCAACGGCCACATGACGAGTGGTTCCTGTGCTAGCGAAGATTCTTTTTGCCGTTCATGGCAGCAATGTGCAGCTCTCTTCTGATGAGGCATTCCGATGACTGACAGCAAACTTCTCATGGTGGTGGACCCAGGGAAGGAACTGGACTGGAAGAACTTTAGGATTTAAGATGCTTCTATTTCGATGACCGACAGTGGGCTTCACATGGCGATGAACCCAAGTAAGAGAAGATTGAGAATCCTAAGACGAAGTCCTTCTCGATTCTAGAGCTTGTAAAGGCCAGGACTTCATGTTGTACGCATGTGTGTGCCTCTCAAAACATCCATAATGGTCATGCATCGACATCTGGACATGATGATATCACACTTTCCACATCTTTCAAAATTTCCATGTGCGGGCATGCATTAACATCAGTACATGATGATGTCACACTTCATGTCTGACATTAACTTAACAAAGTTTTGTAATTAAATTATTACATACAAAAGGATTTATAGTAATAATATAATGATAATTTTTTACAAATGTTTTTCTTTATAAAATACTTGTAAAGAACTTAAATATAAAGAGCCAACAGGCTTCATTTTGGCAATATAAACATTAATTAAATTAAGGGGATATTAGATCCCACATTGTTTTAAAACTGAATAAGAAACTCAAAGATTGGAATCAGAGAGTTTCATGCTGAATATAGTATAAAAGTATCGGCGAATACTAGCGTGAGCTAAATGCAAGTAGTCCTAGAACATAGTACAAACACGGGCAACTCGTTGCAAAGGTGGGGAAAGTTCTGATCGCTATTCTTTGGTATTTTCCATAATGTAAAAACACATTTCCTAGGAAATGTATGCTGTTATTACATTATGGTGGGAGGTCACTACCCAGACCGGTTTTAGCCCTTATTGAGGCTGATGGACCAATGACTTGTAAAGAATTATCATTGTAAATTGATTCTTAAATTCTTACAAAAGCAGCAACAGAAACCGTAGGAATAAAGCACAAATGGATTAGAAAAAGAGGACTATGAGACTGGAACAAAGAAATAGAAAATATAATAAAAACAAAAAAGGACATTTACCAGAAATGGCTAAATTCCAAAACAATAGAAGCAGAAATAGAGTATAAAAGAAATTGTGTAATTGCAAAACGAGAAGTAAGGAAAAAACAAAGAGAGGTGGAACAATTTCGTAACAGAACTAGAAAAGGATTTATTTAAGTCACAACCCAAAACCTATAAAGTAATCAAATACATGAATAAAGAAATAAAAGAAAAGATAAAAATACAAACAATAGATTTAGAAAAATGGGTGACCTATTTCCAAAATCTCTGGACAGATGAGAACAATGAAATGAAATTTTATAAGACAAAGAATGACCTAATAGAAAATATCACAATGTTAGAACTGAAAAATATAATAAAGAAGATGCAAAATAGGAAAACACCAGGAGAAGACAATATAAGTATAGAACTATACAAAAATGCAGGTGAAAAATTTAATGAAAGTCTGAGATTTTTTAATATGGCTTGGATGTCTGGAAAAACTTGTAACTTTTGGAAAAAAACACTGGTTATCCCAATCTATAAAAAAGGAAATAAAGATGATTGTAATAACTATAGGGGAAGTAGTTTGCTGAATACAGGATATAAAATATATGCAGGAATATTAAAAGAGAAACTAAGCAGTATTGTAGAGGACAAACTACTAGAAGAACAAAATGGTTTCCGAAAAGGCCGATTCTGCATAGATCCAATTTTTACTTAAAAATTATTAATAGAAACAAGAAGAGAATTTCAAAAAGAAACACATGTGGCCTTTATTGATTATGAAAAAGCCTTTGACAAAATTATCACACAAAAATTGTTTAAAATATTAACCGATTTAAGCATAACAAACCAACTTTTACAATTCATTCAAGAAATATATATAGGAAATAAAATAGCAGTTAAATTAGAACACATCTCAGAATGAAAAGATATATCAAGAGGAGTATGACAAGGATGTACCCTCTTACTTCTGCTTTTCAATATATATATATATATATATATAAAATTATAACAATCTGGAAACATTATAACTCATTCGGTATACAAATAACCTCACAAATGAAGATAGATACACTACTATTTGCAGATGATTAAATCGCATTAACTACATCAGAATATGATTTACAAAGATCATTAAATGATATCTCAAAACACTATAATATGACAGTATCTAAAGAAAAAACAAAAATAATGGCATTCAAAGGAGAGAAAGTCCAATAAGAAGTAAAATAGTGATAGATAATAAAATATTAGAACAAGTAAATACTTTCAGATACTTGGGATGTGGTCTATCATACGAAGAAGAAGAAGACATAGACACTAAAACATCAAACTTTGTCAAAGTAAATGGCATAATAAATAATATGTTTAAGCCATCCCTAGTACAAAAACACACTAGAATCAGACTATATAATGTCTTGTCGAAACCAACTTTACTATATGGAAGCAAAACATGGACCATAAAAAGAAAGATAAAAACGAATTCAAACAGCAGAAATTAAGTTTCTCAGAAAAACAACTGGATATACCAAGCAGGGCCATAAAACAAATGAAGAAATCTTACAATCCCTGAAAATAAAACCAATTAATTACTACATAAGATATCATAAACAAAAATGGCTAGAACATTTAAATCGAATGGACAATAGCAGACTACCATAAAATTTTATACAGATACAAAATAAGTCTAAAAAGAAGAATCGGAAGACCAAGAAAGAGATGACATGAGACTGGAACAGGCCACTTGGCCTAAAATTCATGTTAAGAAGAAGAAAGACATGATAAATTATTTATCTTGTGATATTTTACATATCTTCTCTTCTTTCTGTTTCTTAAGTGTTGAAGATCTATCCTCGCATGCACAATTCCATGATGGGCCAGATGTCATGTTGGTTACACTCCCCTCTGTCTTTTTCCACTCTTTCTCCATCTGGAATCCAGATGGGCACAGTAATCCAGAAGACCATATCTGAGCACAGTCAATCTAGATGTCACCTTATCAGAGCCTTATAAAATGAGAGTATTACTTCCTTATTCCTACAGATCAGTGTTTTCTTGAATGTGGCAGTTATCCAATATAATGACTTAACCACCTTAGTAATGTGGCCATTCAGCTTTATCTCTCTGTCCACTATCCCTGAGTCTCTGGATTCATGGACCATTTTCAGAAATTTCCCATTAAGGTAATACACTGGCAGTATGTCCTCAATCAAAAAAATGCATAACTTTATAGTTGGCAAGGTAGCATTGATAATCATTATTATTTGCTCATAGAACCAGTCTCTGCCAACCTGCAAAACTTCTCTCCCTTCCCAACTTTGCATCAGCAAGTAACTCGATATTAACTTCCAGATTGTTTTCATTATCATAAATATGCAAGTAAAGTACAATGGCTTGAGTTCAGAATCTTGAGATAGCCCACTAGTTACCCTTCTTATCTTAAACATAGTATGTGTGTGGATATACATCACAATAAAGGGTACCAATTGGTTGGATGAGTGGTTAACATACCCAGTCTCCAACCACCAGGCTGTGGGTTCGAATTCTGCTGGAGGCATGGATATTTTGATTGTCTGCAGGTGTTAAATATCATCATCTGCTGTGAGACTACTGCCCTTGTTTATTGGAGGCCTAAAGTGGTTTGACAGTTTCATGTTTGGTCTCTACATCAGGATTTCTTCATTATGCAATAAATTTAAAAAAAAAAAAAGTATAAAGATGATAAAAAAAATCCTTAGCCCACCCATAGTATTGATGTATCATAGGTTTACAACCTTTCATGGGTGCGATGCACACACTTAAAAAAACAAAACAAAAAAAAAATTCTCATGTTTTTTGTGAGATAGTCTTCTTCCATTCTGCAATAAATCATAGAATGATTTTCATAGAATGGAAGAGGACTACCTCACTGCAGTTAATAAAGTTATGTACAGACAATTTACAGATTAATTTCATATTATATATATATATCCTGCACATGAGAGGTTACAAAAACCTAATAAAACACCATTGATGTGCATAGATAAGTGGGTAAGACAAAGTAGGAAGGTTATCCTTTAATGGATCTTTTTTTTTTTTTTTTTTTTTTTTTTTTTTTTTTTTTTTTTTTGACTCTTTCCATCTCCATAGAGCTGATGTTACCATACTTGGGCTTACCCAAGCCCTATAAAATGGGAGAATAAGTTTATTCCTGAAAGTCAATATTCTCTTCAGTGTAGTTATCTGATGTGATGATTTTGGATGGGGCATAAGGCAAAAATAAATAAGTATGGACTGCATCTGTAAGTGAAGAACCAGCTATCTAGAAAAGAGGTTCTTGGCGCAATAACCCAAATATGGTAATATTGTTTGAAGGTTGGAAAAAAGTTGTGATTGGAAAAGAAGGTTCTATCCACTATGACATGTAGTGAATGACCAGAAAGAAAGTTGACTATTCAGTTAAAGAGAGTAGTAGTAGAGAGAGAGAGTAGATAGACCAAAGGAAGGCTTTGTTGACCTTTTCTCATCATCAAATTCCTGACATGCACCCTCAAGGGGTGTACAGGATATGATAGTACTACATGAAAAATTTACATCATTACTAACTTCCTATCTACAATTTCCTCCAAATCAGTCTGTTACTTGTCAAGACTCCAACATTATCAGATCTTATATTTCTATCGTCTAAGGCACTTTGTACCATATCAATCCACCTATATCTGGGTCATTTTCCTGCCAACCTGGCAGAGAACACTTGTTTTCCTAATCTTTCCTCGCCCATTCTGTTTAAGCGACCATACCATCCAGGAATGTGTTAGCTCTGCAGACACATTCCTGGATGCTGACAATGTCAAGTTCTTTTCTAATATCCTCATTGTTAATATGATATTGCCATTGATGCCATCTGTTCACCCCTCTAATCTTTCTCAGGACTCTCATATCTGCAGTCTCTAGTCTTTGGTCAAGTGTTTTGCTCTCAGATCCATAAGTTAAAACTGGTTTGAACTGCCTTGTATACAGCTAATTTAGTGTTCCGACTAATTTCTCTCTTATTCCATATAAATTTATTCAGTTGACTTCCTACCATACCAGCTTTGTTGATCTATTGTCTATTTCCATATTTAATTTACCATCTTCAGTAAAAATCGTGCCTAAGTAGCTGAAATGTTTTACTTGTTCCACAGGTTCCCCGTTCGCAACACAGTTGACATTTTCAACAATTCTACCTATTTTCATTGTCTTTGTTTTTTTAATGCTGACCTTCATACCATATCTATTACAACAGTTATTCAATTTAGTCAGGGAATCTTGCAAACTTGTAGCGAATTTATTTAGAAGTATAACATTGTCTGCATAAAGCATAGAGCTGACAATAACATCTCCAATTCTGATATCATGTTTAATACTATTTTCCTTCATAATGTGATCCATATAGATAATGACTAACAGAGAGGATAATGAATATCCTTGTCTCACACCAGATTTAACATTAAACCATCTTCCTGTACTTCCTTCAATTCTAACTGCTGACTTACAACTCAAATAAAGACTAAGTATCGCTTGATATAATGCCCCATTGACACCATATAACTGTAGCGTATTGAATAGCTTCTCTCTTGGCACTTCGTCATATGCCTTTTCCAGATCGACGAAACTTAAATACAGATCTTTGTTATATTCCCATGCTTTCTCAACTATTTGTCGTAAAGTGAAGATCTGATCCTGACAGAATCTATTTGGCCTGAATCCAGCTTGTTCTTCACCAAGCTTTTCTTCCACGATTCTTCTCAACCGTTTCTCAAGTATACTTGCAAAAATCTTGCCAGGAACACTCAGTAGGGAAATACCTCTCTAATTCTCACATTCAGTTTTATTTCCCTTTTTATATATGGGTACTATTAGAGCTCTACTCCAATCATCAGGAATTCGTCCCTCTGTCCAGGCTTTCTGAACTATGCAGTGCAGCCACTGTAAGACTTTTATACCACCATACATCAGCATTTCCGGTAGAATATCATATACTCCTGCTGCCTTTCCACATTTCAAGCCTTTGATAGTTTTTTCTACTTCAAGTATGGATATGTATTCCTGACTGTATGCCTGTTGAGTGTTTTTTTTTTTTTTTACCACTGTGCTATCACTGTTTGTTTCATTTAGCAATTTTTTGAAATAATTACTCCATACTTCAAGGATATCTTTTTCTCCCGTTTTTTCATGTCGCCTTCATCATCTCTAACTCCTTTTACAGCATTCTTTCCTCCATTTCTAAGCTTCTTCAACAACCTCCAGAATATCTTACCACCTTCTTGATATTTATTTTCTATGTTCTTGCCAAAGTCCTCCCATGACTTTTTGTTTAGCTAGTTTTACACAGTGTTTCACTTTCTTACTTTTGTCACTATATTCTCTAAGACCACAAGCTGACTTATTTATCAGGAACTTTTGATATGCTTTCTTCTTTTCCTTCACTGCCTCTTTTAACTTCCTGTGTCCATCATGGAGTTCTGATTTTTCTATCTTTGCAGACAACCTCACCACATGCTTCTCTGGCTGAATCAATCAGGGTTTTCTTCAAGGCTTGCCACTGAATCTCCAAGGTTTGGTTCCTGTTCTCAAACTCTTTCATTTTTTCTTCAATAATCTTTGTGTATGTTAGTCTACAGTTCACATCTGAGAGCTGCTCAACTTTTGTTCGCTTTAAAACTTTCTTACATGTTATTCTTTTCAATATGAAATTCAATTTTATCCTGCTCAAGACTAAATGATGATCACTTTTAATTTCAAATCCTCTGTACACTCAAGTGTCCTGCACCAGAGAGAAAACATCATTATCAACAAAGTCAATGAGACTTTTCTTATTCCTTGCCTCTTCTCTCCATGTTAATTTGTGCACATTTTTATGTTGGAACATGGTGTTAGTAATAATCAGTCCTTGTCCTGAGCAGAAATCCAACAGGTATTTGCCATTATTATTAGCTTTGCTCTTTTCTCCAAATTTTCCCAAAATATTTTTGTATGTCTGACAATCATTTCCTACTCTGCTATTTAGATCCCCAACAAGGACCAACTTTTCCTTTTTTATTCTGTCAGTTCCTTTTTCTAAAGCATCAAAAAAATTCCTCCACTTCTACCTTAGTAGAACCTTCTGTGGGAGCATAGACACAAATAAGTCTCATTGTCCAATTCCCCATTCTGATATTTGCCCACATCACTCTACTCGAGACTGACTGCCATTCAAGAAGATTAGCCTCGTATTTTGTGTTGATTACTATGGCTACTACTTCCTTTCCTTGATTGTCATTTCCTGAACATAACATTTTGTATTTATTGCTCAGAAAGATCTCACCAGTTTTTGTCTTTTTAGTTTCAGTCACCCCCTATTATGTCGATCTGGTACTTATCTAATTCCTCAGCTAGCTCCATTTCTTTGCCAATCAGGCTTCTTATGTTGATAGTACTGATCTTTAACTCTGATGATGTTGAGTTGGGGTGTGTTTTCAGATTTGTTCCAGTAGCTGACTTTTCGCTGTTCGCTCTCGTTCCCTGGCAAAAACAACGGGGGGGGGGACGTTGTTTAACCGGGCAACTCCCCAGTCGGCATGAAATTTTGTCATGTTGTACCAGCATTTTGTATATTGGTTTAAGCCAATAAGAATACATTTTGGTCGGCTAAATCCCAAATTGCCAGCCCATCCTCATTCGTTCAGTCTCCAGGTAGATACCTAACAGGGTTGCACCACGAGAAGGTGAGGATTGGACATTAGATCAGAAGCCCTGGTCGGTTCTCCACATTCCTTTAAAGGCTATGTGGAGGTCTCCTCTCAGTTATGCAGCTTTGACCCTTAAGTACCCCAACCTTTTCTCAATAACATATAAATCATGTCCATATCTTTCTGATGATATACTCCATTGCTCTTCTTGTTAATAAACCTTGTAGTGTACAGTCATTCTAAGCTTCAAGATCTTTCTTAACCAACTCTGATCACCACTAAAGAATAACAAAGATCAGTGTTCATTAAGAAAGATGTTGAAGCCTGGAATAATTGTATTCTACAAGGTTTGTTAACGAAAGAAGAGGAATGAAGTATAATGTAATCAGAAAGATATGAACAGGATTTGTGAGTTTTTGAGAAAAATAATTTTGCCTGTGTTTTGAATCCAGGCCTTCTAAACAAATTGTGATTGGATAGTACCCTCTTTTCCAGTTACACCACCAATGCAGGAGTGGTTCAGAGCTCTTCTATTGCCTTGCCTCTTTCTCTTATATGTACACAACCTACTCTCTATCACACTAATTCCA
The DNA here is from genome assembly GCF_054136105.1 of Typopeltis vanoorti. Classification (NCBI taxonomy): domain Eukaryota; kingdom Metazoa; phylum Arthropoda; class Arachnida; order Uropygi; family Thelyphonidae; genus Typopeltis; species Typopeltis vanoorti. The sequence continues at coordinate 94,237,675 of NC_143554.1, forward strand.
TTCATAGCTTTGCTGATGGTAGTACATCCATTCATCCTACTGTTTTTGACAAACCCTATGCTCAGACATTCCCAAGCTTCAAGATCAAATACAATCAATACTTTATGCACTGATCTTTTTATCATCCTTCTATTGGTCGAGGATAACCTGGTCACCAAAATGCAGTCATGCAAAATGAGCCTTAGCTTATATTCTCTTACCCATGGTAAACAAATCTCCAAACAGGATCAGATCACTGTCTCCTTAAACCGACATTCACCTCTAGCCTATCCTGGCATGAACATATCACTTCAATAGCTTCCTCTATTTCTAAAAAACTAGGTATTCCCTTCTGCTCAAGATGCAGGATTGTTTTTTTTTTTTTTTTTTTTATCATCTAACTGCTTACACTATACAAATCCCAGATTTCCCCATCCTTAGAATACCCTTCACATGTTTGGGGGTTGCACCTACATTCTCCCTTAAAATTTTCAGTGCTATCCAGAGTAGAGCATTTTGGCTTCTGGGCGATCTTTCATAGATGAATTTCAGCTCTGTATCTCTTCTACAGATACTTCAGTGGTCATTCCTCCACTCAACTGGCAACCATCATTCATCCACTTTCTGTCAGGCCTGTTAAAATAAGAGCAGCAGCTGTCCGTTATCCATTTTCAGTACACAGCAAACACATTAAACCCGCTTCTCCTCTTCTTCATTTATTCCATTTGCCTCAGTCCTCCTCATGAAGTTTTCCTAATGGGTTTTCCCAATCTGCCTTTGTAAGAAAAATGCCAGTAGATTTCTTCTTTCTCAATCCTCACCTTAACCCCACACATGGCACTGGTGTGCTATAGGTTCTTCTACCTCTTGTCTTTGATTATTTAAAAAAAAATATTGCATGGAGGAAAAGTGTGTGTTCAGATATAGAGTTTGGGGTATTTTGTCATTGGAAAAAATTGAGGAGAGGAAGTATGAAAACCCATGAATGATATTTAAGAGGAAATTGCCAGTGAAATAATTGCAAGGATAGAAGGCAGATATAATATGGCAGTTTGATGAAAAAGTCTCTGTGCCATACTTCATCGCTTTTATACACACACACACACACAGATTCACCCACAACAGATTGGAAATCTATTGTACTTTATTGTACAAAGTAACACCTGAAATATAAAATTTAAACTGCAATTTTAGGGTAACAACAACAAAAAAAAATAAAATAAAGTAAGATTACTTGATGTTGCTTTTAATGCTACAATAATCTTAAACCATTGTTATAAGTTCGTCTGCCAAGTCTACCTACTGACCTATAATCTGTTGGACTGCGATCCTACTAACACTATTCATAGATTTCTCAAGAATGTCATCAAACTATTTTGATATTATAAATTATTTTAATTATTATTTCATCTAGATTGTCATCTTAAAAATATCATTATGTGTGCACTTGATTGGAGGAAGTCCTGAGTCTCTACAGTATATTTAGCATACTTTAAAATTAACATGACACTTAATAAAATGTCATCAGCTATTTAGACCTATAATAATCAAACTGATGATGGTGTTTTATTGAGCAGTGAAGATCATGCAACGCAGCAAATAGTTGGTATTTTTTCCTTCTATTAGGAAGTGTCTTTTTAAGGTGGAATACAATTGACTAAGGTTTGTATTTCACTTCATCTGTTAATTAGCAGCCCAGTGGACAATTGGAACAGTATATACAGTTGAGTTGACCAAATGAGAATGTTATTTATTTTTGTGATGATTATCATTTATCTTTTTTCATTAAATAACAGCTTTAATAGAACATGTGCACTAGACATATTAAAGTAATTTTCACAGCTTACACATGTAACAAAAATTATATAGAATTTATCCAAGAACTCCAGTATTTCACCCAACATTTTCAGTTATCGATACAAATTACTTAATATTGTGTAGTTTTGTTTTGTTTGCCTTGCGTATTTTAGTGCGTCTATTTTTGGTGTGTTATAACGTATAATTTGACAAAACACGTTACAGATAAGTATGGCACCTGTGCGAAGGAAAATGGCGGCCAGTAATGAAGGTTCGCCATCGTTATCAAAGAACGGTAGCATAAAAGAAATGAGTCAGTGTACTAGCTGTGAAATGTATGCTTTGCGGAGTGCGGTCGGAGTGTGGTTAGATGATAATAAAGGATTGAATGTGTGTAGAAAATGTAGGGAGAATGCGGAATTGAAGTGTATTTCGGATCGTGAGTGTGATATTTTTGTCAACCTTCAGAATGAAGGAAATAGGGATATGACAAGAAACGGCAAGGTTGTACATGAAAATTGTGAGAGTGTGAATGTAGAAAGTGTGAATGATAGTATAAATGGTTTCTCAGAGAACAAAAAAGATGAGATAGATGCATTGAGTGAGATCGCGTTGTTGAATAATGCGATAGAAAGAGCAAAACAGCAGCTAGAGTGCATGAACAAAAGTAGACTGAATGAACCAACCAATAATAAAAGGTATGACAAGAAAAATAGACGTATGAATGTGAACATGAACAAAATGAAGGATAGAGTGCTGTATGGAGACTCGTTAGTACGAGGTGTGTTAGTAGAGGATTTGACAAAATGGTACCAACCTGGTGCGACCATAAAGGACGTAACTGCGTCTATTAGAGAGCAAAAGGAAAGGGTGAAAGAAATGATTGTTGTGGCAGGTACGAATGATTTGAAAGGAGATAAAATGGAAATGATACAAGACCTGAATGAATTGTTTGAGGTAGCAAAAGAAAAGAGTGAGAGAGTTAGAATGATTAGTCTTTTGCCACGGTATGACAGTGAAATGTTTAAAAGGAGGGCTATAATTGCAAATGACTTTATGCGTGGGTTATGTATGACGAGTGGTGTGGAATTTGTGGATGTGTGGAGTGAATTTGATGGGCGAAAGGATCTATATAAGATGGATGGCTTGCATTTGAATGGTTACGGTGTAAGAAGACTTGAGAAAGTGTTGCTGAATGTAGTGGATGTGCAAATTCAGGGAAACTAGATTTGTTAAGGGGGGGGGAGTAGAGATACAGTCCTTATGGAGGCAGTTGAATGTAAGAATGAATATAATATGCCAGAGCAAATAAGGACAACAAATCTGAGTGGGATAGTTAATATAAGGCATCAAGGTAGGGTTGGGGCTAATGGGGGTCTTAAATTCATGTACACTAATACTAGGAGTATTAGGAACAAGAAGGAAGAGTTTTTGGCCATGGTTGGCACTTCCAGACCACAGGTTATAGGTATTAGTGAAACATGGCTGACTGTAGATGATATAACTAGTGGGATTGAATGTGATGGGTATAGTGTGTTCAGGAATGACAGAGAGAATGAAATGGTGGGAGGAGTATTGTTGATGATAGCTGATGAGATCCAGCCAAGGAGAATAGAAGTTGAATTGCAGGATAGAGAAAAGAGCACATTTGAGGCCATTTGGTGTGAGATTGTGGCTAGCAGAACTAAATATACAATTGGGTGCTGCTATAGACCAGGTGATGGAAAAGATGGTGGTGACAGTATGCACAAGCAAATAGAAGAAATGGGTGGAAGGAGGGTGATTATTATGGGAGATTTCAACTATGGTCGCATTGATTGGAGTGAGGAGAGGACACACGGGAGGAAGGAACTGGATTTTATGCGGTTATTAAGGGATATCTATCTGCGACAGCATGTAATGGAAAATACTAGGGGTCAGAGAGTGCTTGACCTAGTAATTACATCTGAGGATTTGGCTGTAACAAATATGACCACATTGCCACCAATCGGTGAGAGTGATCATAGGGTCTTAACTTGGGAGGTGGCTAAAGGTGTAGAATTTTCAATTAAGACAGGGTACATGTGGAATTATCGGGCTGGAAAGTATGACAAGCTTAGGAGTTTGATTGGTTCAGTGCCATGGCATGTACAACTGCAAGGACTAGAAGTTGATAGTGCATGGGAGGTAGTTAAGAAGTGCTTGCATGAAGCAATGGCTGACTGTATACGTAGAGTCCGAATAATAAATCAAGTAGGGGTTAAATGGATGAATAACACCATTAAGCTTGAGTTGCAAAAAAAGAAACAACTATGGAGGGAATTTAAGGAGAAGGGTGACCGGCAGGCACATGAACGGTATAAAGCACAGGCCAGAAGGGTGACGAGTGTGGTAAGAAAAGCAAAAAAGGATTACGAAAGAACATTGGCCATGCAGGCTAAAGAGAATCCTAAACAGTTTTTTAGATATGTAGCAAGTAAAAGGAAAAATGTACATGGCAGATTGATTTTAAAGAATGCCGATGTTAGGGAGGTAACTGAATCAGTTGAGATAGTTGAGTTACTGAGTGAGCACTTTGCAAAAGTATATCATCCAGGTGGTGACATTGCAGAAACGAATAAACCAGTAGATTATACGGGAATTGTGGTTAATGAAGTGGAGGTGAGTAGTCTATTGCATAACCTCAATGTCAATACATCTGTGGGATTGGATGGTATACCAGCTCGTGTTGTACGAGAAGCAGCTAAAGAATTGTCAGTACCCTTGACCATTTTGTTTAATTTGAGTCTCGGGTCTGGGTTAGTCCCGAGCGGGTGGAAAGAGGGGAAAATAGTTCCACTGCATAAAGGTGGTTCCAAGACTGCTGTAGTAAATTACCGACTGATTAGCATATCAGGAATCATTGTCAAAGTCTTAGAGAAAATAGTCAAGAGGAAAATACAAGATTGGATAGAAGAAAATGGGATACTGTATTGGGGACAGCATGGTTTTGTGAAGGGTAGGTCATGCCTCAGTAACTTGCTCAATATTATAACACAGTGACGGTTGAACTGGATAAGGGTAAATTTGTTCATAAATGATATAGGAAATGATCTGAGAGGAACAGTTCATTTGTTTGCGGATGATGCGAAGTTGGGTAGGGCAATAGTGAATGCAGATGACGTCAAAATTTTGCAGGATGATTTGGATAGATTGGAAGTCTGGGCTAAGGAGAATGGATGTCAGTTTAATGTGGCAAAATGTAAGGTTATGCATTTTGGGGTGAAAAGATTGGCAGCAGTTTACTGCATTGGTGGAACCGTGCTCCAGGAAATTGATGAGGCACGAGATTTAGGAGTGTTGGTAGATAAGCAATTGAAATTTAGGGGACACATTGCAAAAGTGACCAAAACAGCTCATCAAATCAGTTGGTTGCTGAAGAATACGATGACAAGCAGAGACAAGCAGGTTATTGTTCCTCTGTATCGAGCCTTGATAAGACCCCATCTAGACTACTGTGCTCAGATTTGGTCACCTAGGTTTCTTCTTGATGGGGAGGAGGTGGAGAGGATCCAGAGGCGAGTGACCAAGATGATAGCAGGTCTGTGGAATGAACCGTATGAGAACAGGTTGAGGATTTGTGGGTTGCAAAAATTGGTTGATAGGCGGAGGAGGGGAGATATGATTGAGACATTCAAATTACTGAAGGGTTTCTATAAAATTAATTCAGAAGATATTTTTGAGAACAGGGCTGGTTGTGGGAGGACTAGGGGACATCCATGGAAACTGGGCAAAAGTGTGGTTAGTAAAGGTGTTAGAGCTGGGTTCTTTACTTTTAGAGTAGTGAATGAGTGGAATGCGCTCCCTGAGTCTGTGGTGGATGCTGTGACAGTGAATGAGTTTAAGGCGAGGTATGATAGATACTGTATGAATATCAAATAGTTGTGATGAATATGATTTGGGGCCTCCCTCGATGAGTCCAATGACTCCCTGGAGTTGCCCGTAATAATAGTAATAATAATAGTAACATTAAGTGGATATCGTCAGGAGAGACAATTAACTATGCTCAAAAAATGAATCAAAATAATAAGTCATAAATCATGTGTATATTAGCTTGTGCCTTGGTTACAGCTGAAGTATATGATTATGATATTATATTATTAGAGTTCAAAGGAACAATTTAATTAAAAGAATTATTAATTAAAAAATGAAGTTTTCTCTGATTCTAAAGAACTCTGTGCCTAGTATCAATAATGTGAGATGCAAGGTCAGGTTCCAAAAATGTAGTATAGTCTTAATGTTCTTCAATTCTAAGCAAGGTAAAAATGGCCAGTCTGTCCAAAATAGGAGAGATGACGGAAGCAGTATCCTTGATAGACACCTGGTAAGGAAAGAGGTGGTAATGTATCCTTTGTGGATGGTAGGTAGGAAGGATGACACTTTCTGAGCTGGTTGAAACAATTGTTGTATATTGAATTTACAAAGAATCCTTGCTATTTATTTTAAGGTTCCTTTAAAGTATGATATTGAAATATACCATACTGTAAAGGAAAATTGAACTTGTACTCCCATATGAAGTTCGCTATTGAAGCTAGATGAACTGAATAAAATTAAAAGCAATCTGATATTTAATGGATACCACAATGCTACCATTCAAAAACTTATTGATAATTATCATCCTTCTACCAGACTGCAATCCGACGTGAAAAGAATTTCAGTACCTGACCTTAAAGGAACCTCAGAACAAATAACAAGGATTCTTCGTAATTTGATCTGTATGCTTCCTTCAAACCAGCTTGGAAACTGTTTTCCTCTCTACTGTCAAAAAAGGATACATTACGATCTCTTTTCTAACCAGGTTCTATTAATGAACCTACTTCTGTCATCGTTCCAATTTTTGACAGACTGGCGTTTCTGGCTTGATTAGAATTGAAGAACATCAAGACTATATTAAATTTTGGTGATCTGACAAGTCTGGCCTTGTGTCTCACAGTATTGATACTAGGCACAGAATTCTTTGGGACCAGAGAAAACTTGTTCTCTCCGGCAAGTTCAAATTCGCTTGTCATTTCCTTGAAACAAGTGAAACACTAAGAAATTATTTTAATCTGAACTGATCAGACTGTATGCCAATATCCAAGTTTTTGGAAGTGATCACAATTAATTGTTCATATGTTTTTTTTTAAATTAATAATTCTTTTGATTAATAAAATTAATCTATGCAACTTACTATATTGTTCCTTTGAACTCTAATAGTGTAATATTGTATACTTCAGCTGTAACTGAGACACAAGCTAATATACACATGATTTATGACTCATTATTTTGATTCATCTTTTAAGTGTAGTTAATGTTGTAGCTCTTTAATGATATCCGCTTAACACTGGATGAAATGCATTGGAGTTTTTGAATAAATTCTATATAATTTTTGTTACATGTATAAGCTATGAAACTTACTTTAATTTATCTTTTAACATAGTGCAATCTCATCAAAAGTTGTAGGCATTAGTGAAACTTGGCTGTCAGCAGAAGATGTCACTGGAATTGAATGTGATGGGTACAGTATTTTCAGGGAGGATAGAGAAGATAGAATGCAGGGGGTACTGTTGATGATAACTGATGAGTTGCAGCCAAAGAAAGTAGTATATCAAGATGATAGACATGTGAATGATAGTTCATTTGACGCAGTCTGGTGTGAAATAGTGACCAACGTAACCAAATATATAGTTGGTTGCTGCTAGGGGGTACAGGGGATGATATTGAATTCATGCATCAGCAAATTTGTTCAATGAGTGCAGTGTTAGTGATTATTATCGGGGATTTTAATTATGGTGATATCAATTGGAAGGAGAAAATATCATGTGGAAAAAAGAAAATTGAATTCATACATCTTCTATGAGATAATTACTTGAAACAGCACATAACTGAAGGGACACATGGTGTGAGAGTATTGGACCTGGTCATTAGTTCAGAAGATATATGCATAAGTAAGGTGTCCTTGTTACTTCCAATTGGTGAAAGCGATCATCTGGTATTGACTTGGGAGGTTGCAAAATTTGTGGATTTCTCTCTTAAGAAGGAGTACATACAGAACTACAGGTTAAGCAGTTATAACAAGCTTTGGAGTGAGCTTGCAGCCATCCCATGGCAGAGCATATTACAGGGGAAAGATGTGAGCAGTGCATGGGATAAAATCAGCAGGTATCTGAGGAAGGCAGTATTGGATTGTGTCCCCATGGTCAGGAAGATGCACAAGGTAGGTGTTAGATGGATGAGTAGTAGTATCAAGCTTGATCTGCAAAAAAAGAAAATGTTATGGAGAATTTACAAGGAGAAAGGCAATCAGTACACCCATGAGCAGTACAAGGCTCAAGCTTTGAAGGTTACCAGCATAGTAAGGAAAAGCTAAATCAGATTATGAGAAGACCTTAGCCAAGGAGATCCCAAAGATTTGAGTAATCCCAAAGAGAATGACATCTGAGTTGGACAAAGGAAATGGCTACACAGTGGTACTTCTGGATTTTGCTAAGGCTTTTGACAGGATACCCCCATGGAATACTGTTGTGCAAATTGGAGCAGATGGATACTAAACTGGTGATATGGATAGGAGAATGGCTCAGGGAGAGATACCAGAAGACGGTGTATGGAGGAGCAGAGCCCAGGATGAGGCAGGTGACCAGTGGTGTGCCTCGGGCTCTGTGCTTGGGCCATTGTTGTTTAATTTGTATATAAATGATATAGGAAATGGATTACAGGGAGATATTCAGTTGTTTGCTGATGCAAAGTTGGGTAGCGCAATAAAAAATCAAGCTGATGTTGAAAGTTTGCAGGATGATTTAAATAAGCTGGTAGAATGGGCAAAAGATAATGGATGTCAGTTCAATGTGGAAAAGTGTAAAGTCATGCATTTTGGGATTAAAAGATTACTAGCTGTGTACTACATTGATGGAACAGTACTCCAAGAGATTAATGAGGCTAGGGACTTAGGGATGTTGGTAGATAGGGAGATGAAGTTCAGAGGACACATTACTAAGGTGTCCAAGATTGCACATAGGATTACTTGGTTATTGAGGAATAAAGAGGTTATTATTCCCCTTTATAAAGCGGTCATACTTCCACATTTGGATTACTGTGCTCAGGTCTGTCTGGTCACCTGGATTCCTTGGAGATAAGGAGGTTCTGGAGAGGGTTCAGAGGAGCATGACTAAGGTGGTGAGTGATGTAAAAAATGCTCCCTGCATTGATAGATTGAGAGCTTGTGGATTGCAGAGGTTGGTTGATAGGTGGAGAAGAGGGGATATTATAGAAACATTTAAATTACTAAAAGGTTTTTATAAGATTGATGCAGGAGAAATGTTTCCGCTGTGTGATAGTGATGGAAGAACAAGAGGTTAGGAAGATACCCTGGAAATTAAGGAAAAGTGTGGTTAACAAGGGTGTGAGAACGAGGATTTTTGCCTGGAGGATGGTGAATGAGTAGAATGCATTGCCTGACTCACTTGTGAGTTCTTCGTCTGTAAATGAATTCAAGAAGAGATATGATAGATATTGCTTTGATAGTTTGGGTCTCCCGCAATGAGTCTACTGACTCCATGGAGATACCCGTAATAATAATAATTGTTCAGCTGACTAATTTCATTTTTAAAACAAAATCGTTCATTTACAATCATTTAGCATGGTGCATTATGCAATAATCCAGAATTAAACTTTATCAAGGAAGTGATGCTCATTAGTAGAAACAGGATTAGGAGTATATTGTACAACAATCAAAAGCAGTTCTAGAATACATCATTATATTTTAATAAGGCACAAAAGACACTTGTGGAATAGTCCATTAGAAACTGCAATAACTTGGTGTTGGGAAGGTCTTATGAATCAATACCCAATCCATTTTCTTGCTTGTGGGTTAAGTGAGATTATTATGGTTTGAGCATGAAAATATAGATCTCCTTCCTCTATTCTCACACTTTATATTTAAATGGTGAACAAACAATGTAGATTATTGATAATGATATTCAGCATAGAGGTGCTGCACCTTTCATCTTCTTCAAGAAACAAGTGAATAGCTTGATTTACTTGAACACTGTTGCTAATCTTATGTACCTACTTGTAGTTCTTTTTCTATTTCTGAAGGTAATAGACTGTTACAAGGCTAATACTCCATTTCATAGTTTTTAATAGATCTAGATTGATTTTAGGACCTTTCTGCTGCTGACATTATCCATCTCTCCTTGTCAGTTCATTCTGCAAGTTTTAAATGGAAGGGACACCTAGAAATTCACTTTGAAAAGTTTATGTATTGTAGAGATGGTCAAAAATTACTGAAGGTGTCTATGTGTTGTATATGTTTGATATCTTGGTGTGTGGCTGTAATCATAGAGACAGCTTGCCCAGTACAATATTAGTCTGCATTTCAATTTTTCTCTTAAGTACTGAACAGTTTTGTAAGGTTTGTCAATTAATTTGTGTGTGTGGGAGAGAGAGAGAAACTACAGTAGTTTTCATTATATAAGTAACTGAAATGTTATCATATGGCAAAATTCAGAACTAATCAATAATGTTGGATGTCTGAAATTTCCTCTGCCTTTATTAATGATTTACATTACATTAATTGTAATTGTTACATTAATTACATTAATAATTAATGATTTACATTAATGAAATCTGAATCAACAGAAATTTCAAATGCAGAAACCTTGCATTTAACCTTCAGGAGTTGAAAAAAAAATTTTTCTAACTTTGTGTTTTTTGGAATTATTATTATTATTATTCAGGCCTCCATGAAGTCAAAAGACTCATTGCTGGAGGTCCTTCCGGAAGTAACCAAAAAAGCTGCTAAACAGCTGCGAAAAGTTTGTCAGCTGTTTGCTAACAAAACAAATGATAAACTAGATAAATACAGATACCTTCATTATATGAGGTTAGGAAAAAAGTATGTCGAAAAGTGTGTGAACACACACACATCATACTTAGCTTACATTAAGGAGTCACTTAAGGATTGGGGGTTCATTTAAGCATCAAAGTCAGATAACCAGGAGGAAAGCTCCACATTGCCTTTAAGAAATGCAGAGAACCAATTCAGGCTTCTGATTCAAAGTCCAGTCTTCATCCTAATGTGGTGTGTGTCCTGTTGGTAAGTATCCAGTGGGTACTAAAACAAAGGATGGGCTGGCAGTTTGGGCCTTAGCCAATCAAATTACCCTTTCTGTTGGATTAAACCAGAAATACACATGATGATGATAATATAACATGATAAGATTTCATGCCATATGTGGTGTCTCCTTGTGCAACTAGGCACTCACTGTTTTTGCGAGGGAATCAGGGTAAACTTGATAAGCCAGCTACTGCAGGGTTTCCCAAAGAAGGCTCTGTGGAACCTTAGGCTGAAATTCTAGGGCTCCACAAATCTTGTTTACAAACATTCACTTTTTTTTTTTTAATTAATGAATCGATGATATGATGCTACAAGTCGGTCATCATACTAGACTTTGAAAAACTCTGCAGTTCAAAACAACAACTGCACTGTAGTCATTAGAATGAACTTAATTTTTTTAAATTTACAGAGCACTAAATTGGAAAATGGTGAGTGTTTATAGATTTCTTCCTTTTTTTCATGTTTATTTTAAATATTGAGTTGTGAGCGTTCTGCAAAAAAATTTTGCTTGCTTTAGGGCTCCACTTTAGCAAGAAGTTTGGGAAACCTTGAACTACTGGAACAAACTCTGCTCAACATCTAGTAGAAGAAGAAGAAGAAAAACATACCTGACATTGACCTTGCAGAACTGGAAAAGCAGCAAGTGGACATAATTGCCATGACTCAGACAAAGAAAACAAAACAAGAGAGAAGTTCTACTGAATAATAAGTAAAGGATGTTATATTCGGGCCATAAGGATGAAGGACAGGAACGCGTACAGATAGCAGTCAACACCAAACATGAAGATAAACTTTTTGATTGGAAAGCAATTTCATGTAGTGAAGTTATTTGGGCAAACTTAAAAATGAGGAAATGGACAGTGAAACTTACTTATGCCTATGATCCCACAGAAAGTCCCCCCCCTCCCCCCCCTCCCCCTCCCAAGGAAGAAGTAGAGGAATTTTTCAAGTCATTAGAGCAGGCAGCTGACATAAAGAAAATTGAAAAAGTGGTCCTTCTCAGAGATCTAAACAGCAGAATGGGAGATTCATCTGGAGAGAAGACAAGAGAAATAAGAAATACCTCATTGACTATATTATTGTTGATTGATAGTGATATCATCATGTTTATTCAGGATACAAGAGTATACAGAGGATTTGAAATTGGAAGTGATCTTCACTTAGTGTTAAGTAGTAAAATGAATATCACACTGAAAAGAACAATATGTAAGAAAGTTTTAAAACGAATTAAAGTTGAGCTGCTTTTACAGGTAAACTGTACTCTCAGGTATGCACACATTCAAAAAAAAAGAAATAATATGAAAACAAGAACCAAACCTTGCAGCTCATTGGAAATTCTTAGTTAAACATTGATTGATTCAGCTAAGGAAGCATATGGTGAAATTGTTTGCAAGAATAACAAAATAAGAAAACCATAGTGCACATAAGAAGCAATCTTAGAAATCAACAAAGCATAGCAAAAACTCCTAGCAAATAGGTTAGCAGATACCCTAATAGAATATACAGAAAAATGTAAGACAACTAAGCGATATGTAAAAGTAGCTATACAAAAGTCATGGGAATACTTTGGCAAGACTATAGAATATAAATATGAAGAAGGTGGCAAAATGTTTTGGAGGTTATTGAAAAAGCTTAGAAATGGGAGACAGAGTACCATAAAAGGAATCATAGATGATAAAGATGATATGAAAAAAGATAAGGATATTCTAGGTGTCTTTGATAATTACTTTGAAAGATTATTAACAAATCAAGTAGTGACAGAATGTTAGCAGAAAATATTCAAAAGGAATGCAAACAGTAGTATACATCAATACTTGAGGGAGAGAAAACTATTAACAGCCTTGAAATATGGAAAGGCAGCCAAAGTAGATGATATTCTACCAGAAATGCTCAAATGTGATCAAATATCATCTTCAGCTGCCTTTCCATATTTCAAGCTGTTAATAGCTTTTTCTTCCTCAAGTATTCATGTATACTCCTATTTGCATTCCTCTTGAATATTTCTGCTAGCGTTCTGTCACTACTTGATTTGTTTATGGAGGTATAAAATTTAGAGGTATATGATATGGAGGTATAAAATTTTTGCATGGGCTACACTGCATGTTTCAAAAGGCTTGGTTAGAAGACCAAATTCCTGATGATTTGTGTAGAGCTTTGATAGTTCCAATATATATTGCTTGGAAATAAGTCAATGGACACCCCCCATGGGCAGGGTGCATTATGCCATGTAACGAATCCTGTTTGTAGCCAGCATAAATTGGAGGAAGATAATGCTCCCAAGTCAGTATAATTGTGTCTAGTTGCAAGAAGGGAACTGATGGAGTTTGAAAGAGACATTGTGATAGGATGCCATGTTGCAGGCTTATCTGTTCAGCAAATTGTTGACAAACTGGACCATTCCAGGTCAACAATCAGTGATATAACACTGATATGGAAATGCAGAGTGTCACTTGCAATTACTACCTGCAGTGGTTAATCCATTACACTCACCAAACATGACCGTAGGGTGCTACAACGGATAATATGGAAAAACCGCTATTCATTTTGCTGTCATGTTCAATGCCAAGTTCTGGACATTGACTGGAACGCGAATCTACACAAAAACATTCAGAACACTGAGTTTCATAACATCGATTTCCATGGTTTGTGTTAGTACCGCAATATGCAAGCCCCATATTACCCAAACCAACATGCAGCTTTGTCTCCTGTGGGGCAAAGAGCATGTATGTATGTATAGTGAGATGTGGAAGCTTGGAAAGATGTGCTATGCAGCGATGAATCACACTACACATTCTAACAGATAAGCTTAGGTGTTTATGGTTATTCATGACTTATTTTTGGTATTAACAACACCAAATGAACTATTTTATAAAAATATGTTTTATTAACTTGCTTATATTTTACTGAATTTCAAATCAGCATCATCATCAGAGCACAACACAGCATATGTACACAACAATGAATAAGTGAAACAATACAATTGTAATGGACAAAAGATCTAAAGTTCTAATTTAGAGCCCTCTAATGTTGTAAAAAAAAGTATTACAGCTGTGTAGGAGTTTGCTCTTAAGATAACAGTCTCATAAATTTTTGGCAAATTAATGCACCCATATTTGTTCAGGTCAGGAGAATTCTTCATAGCCATTGCTGACTCAAAAAAAAAAAATTCTTTCGGATCTGTAATAAAGAATTTGTTAGCTGTTAACATCTGCCTGGAAGAACTTAAAAAAATACATTTGCTACCATTATTATGGCAAGTCAGGACTGGCAGACCATGCTTTGGACACCCCCTTCACACAGGATTAGATGGAAGAAAACTAATGTGCTATTTAGATGTCATTACAAATCCGAAAGATTATTTTTTACATCAGCTATGGCTATGAAGAATTCTCCTAACCTGAACAGATATGGTTGCATTAATTTACCAAAAATTTGGGAGACTGTTATCTTAAGAGCAACTCCTACATAGCTGTAATACATTTTTTTTATAACATTAGCGGGCTCCAATTAGGACTTTAGATCTTTTGTCCATTACAATTGTATTGTTTCACTTACTCACTATTGTATTGTGCTCCGATGATGCTGATTTGAAATTCAACAAAATATAAGCAAGTTAATAAAACATCTTTTTATAAAATAGTTCATTTGGTGTTGTTGTTAATACCATTAAAAATAAGTCATGGCTGTGTAATTTTATGAATCTGTTTTCCTGATTTGGCCTCAGACCTCTGTTTGTGGGGATCATGAACATTGAACTCTAAGAGATATCCGAACATATTGGGCAATGCAATGCTTCCTACTTTGTGCCATTTCTACAGAAATGTTGATTATCTCTTTCAGCAAGACAATGTACTGTGTCATAAGGCTGCTGCTGTAACTGCATGGTTTGTGGACATGAATGTTACCAACTTGACTGGCCTCTACAAAGTGCTTATCTCAACCTATCAAACTTCTGTGGGATGAACTGGTGCTTCAGGTGAAGTCCACTCCACGACTGCCCTTTGATCTCATTACATGCCTAAAGGAAGAATGTTCCAAAATTCCCATTGATCGCTATCGTGCTTGTGGAATAGTATGCTCCCATACGATTGTATGGGAGGTCCGACATTTTATTAAGGTGGGGTGGCATGGTTGTTTGTTACTCCCACTAGGGTGTATGTTGACTTCTTTTCAAGCATTATATAAAAAGGGTAATAAAGCTGATTGTGAGAATTACATAGGAATTTTTCTATTACGTGTTCCAGGTAAGATTTATGCAAGCATACTTGAAAAAGAGGTCGAAAAAAAATTGTGGAAGAGAAATTTGCAGAATAACAGTCTGGGTTTAAGCCAAATACAGGATGTCAAGATCAAGTTTTCACTTTACGACCAATAGTTGAGAAATCATGGGAATATACAGTAATCTGTATTTAAGCTTTGTAGGTCTGGGAAAGGCATACAACATGATACCCAGAGAAATGTTTTTAAAAATGCTGCAGTTATATGGTGTAACTGGAATATAATACATAGTTTCTATTTAAATTGTAAGTCAGCAGTTAGAATTGAATGAAATACAAGAAGATGGTTTGATGTAAAACCAGGTGTAAGATAAGGGTGCACACTATCTCCACTCTTATTTATCACCTATCTGAATCACATTATAAAATAAAGTGGTATTAAATCTGATATTAGAATCAAAGACATCAAACTTAGCTCACTGCTTTATGTAGATGATGTTGTACTCTTAATCAAAGTGCAAGTGTCCAGGATTCTCTAACTAAATTGAATAATAGTGTTAACTAATTTGGCACAAAAATTAGCAATAAAAAGATCAAAATATGAAAATGGCCAGAAACATCTAAATCTTTAGTTGCATAGAACCTATAAACGAAGTAAAATAAAATAGCATAATGTTAATGTGTAATGTTGTAATACACAACAGAATAAGCAAAGCTGGTTTGGTGGGGAACCAGTTGAATAAATTTATATGGAATAAGAGAGAGAGAGAGAAATTAGCCAAAACACTAAACTTGCAGTATATGGTAAGAAAAAGACCCAGATCTAGGTGGATTGATTCAGTCAGAAGTTTCTTAGAAGACTGAAATGTTAGTTAAAATAATTTTGAAATGCTGACAATTAATTGACTAATTTAGAGGAAGTTTGTTGATAGGAGATTAGTATAATGTAACCTTAATCGTGTAGTACTCTCATAGTATCCTCAACATCCTTTGAGGATACATATCATGAAATTGATGATGATGACTCACATTAAGATATTATCATTGGTCACCAAGATCCTCTCGTGTGTGAATTTTGAAATTTTCTGCACTGTAATGTTTAATATCTATAAGGGATGATGGTCTGTTGCATAACATTTCCTGCTTATGTGGGAAACATCTGTCTTTCATTTTATTGGTGAGTGCATCTTGATGCTTCATGTATTAGAGAACATATTATTATTGTTATTATTATTACCCCAAGACCTCATGGAGTCAAAGAGTCATCTGGGAGGTCCTTTTATTACACACACACAGCTCATCATACCGTGCTTTGAATACATTCAAACTCCTTGCAGACACCACACTCTCAGGCAAGGCATTCCAATCATTCACAACTCTGCACGAAAAAAACCTGCCTCTCATTCCCCTTCTCACACCCTCTTTATACAGTTTCCAAGGATGACCTCTGGTTCTCCCCTGATCTCCCACTATTTTCTGTAGAACTTCTCCAGCATTGATCCTATAACAACCCCCTTACCAACTTGTAGGTCTCTTCCCCTCTTCCTCCTGTCCACCAGACTATGCAAATTACATCTTTTCAATCTTTCCTCATACTCGGCATTCCAGAGGTCAGAAACTACCCTAGTCAATTGCCTTTGGACCCCTTTCCAACATCTCTTCATCCTTCTGAAAACCAGGTGACCAAATCTGGGCACAATAGTCCATGTGTGGCCTAATCAAAGCCTTATACAACAGAACAAGAATCTCCCTACTTCTGCACATCAGTGTCCTCCGCATCATTCGTTGTCTTCATAATTTTGGCGATGTGTCCCCTAAATTTTAGATCCTTATCCACTATCACCCCCAGATCTCTTATTTCCTCTACTTCCAACAATATATTCTCACCAAGCATAAATTCTGCATCCCATCTTTGTTTTCCAAATTTTAAAACCTTACATTTTGCAACATTGAACTCACATCTCCATTTCCGTGCCCAATCACTCAATTTATTCAAGTCTTCTTGTAAGGCCACAATATCTTCACTACTCTTCATGGTTCGTTCCAACTTTGCATAATCTGCAAACAACTGAATATCTCCATCCAAATCTTCACCAATATCATTAATATACAAGTTAAACAGTAATGGCCCCTAAACAAACCCCTGAGGCACTCCACTAGTGACTTTCCTTTTCCTGGATATCGCTTCCCCATACACAACTTTTTGATACCTATCAAATAGCCAGTCTCCAATCCAATGCACTAATCTAATATCCAACCCCATCTGCTCTAGTTTGACTATCAGTTTATCATGAGGTACTCTATCAAAAGCCTTTGTGAAATCTAAGTATATTACTGTGTATCCTTCTCCTCTGTCCAAGGAAGCGGTCACTTTATTGTAATAAGTAAGTAGATTACTAAAACATGACCTCCCTTTAGAATCCATGCTGTCCATCAAAGATAATACCATTGTTGTCAACCCAACTCTGGATCCTACTTCTCACAAGCTTCTCCAACAACTTACCCACAACACCTGACACAGAGATAGGCCTATAGTTTGATGCTTGAATTCAATCACTTATTTATGAAGTGGCATAATCTTGCCCTCCTTCCACTTCTTAGGGACTTGACCGAGTGCAAGACTCGTATTAAAAAAAATATGTCAAGACAGGTGTCAACTCCCTGGCACATTCCTTCAGAATACGTTCCGATATATCATCAAGTCCCACAGCCTTATTAATATCTAGTTTACTCAACTCCCATACACCTCTTGCTCACTTACAGTCAGTCTCTCCTCCCCATCATCTACTGCTCTCAATCTCTCCATGAAGTCACATTCACAAGATTGAAAGACCTTTATGAATTGCTCATTAAGTATCTCCACCACACATTCTGCAACAGCTGTCTTTATGCCATTTTCTCCTATCAAAGTCATCCTTCCATAATCATTCTTTCTTTTGCTGGCTACATATCGAAAGAACTCCTTAGGATTCTTTTGGCTTCATTAGCTAACTGCTGTTCATACCTCTCTTTAGCTATCCTCACCAACCAAGTCACCCTCCTTGCCTGGTCTTTGTAGACCTCATGGAATGGAATTGGTTATTTCCACTTCTCTTATGCTTCCTCCACAATGCCTTCTTTCTCTGTATCGCATGCTTAATATCTTTATTCATCCATCTCACACCTACCTTATTTAACCTTTTCACCCTTGGAATACACTTAGACATTGTATCTACTAGATAGTCTTTGAAAATCTCCCAAGCTGCATTGATCTCTTTTCTAGCTAACTCCTCATTCCTTTCTACACCTACAAGCTGTCTCCTGAGCTCTTCATAATCACCCCCCCCCCTTGTAGTTCGACATATACCCTTTTCTCACAGAGGTCCTCACACTGCTGGCAACCACCCAGGTAATCACCTCATAGTCACTCTCACCAATTGGTGGATGATTTGACACCTCATTTATAATTACATCCTCTGATGAGATGACCAAATCCTAAGACCCTCATGTGTCCTCTGTTACATACTGTCTGAGGTAGTTATCCCTCAAAAACTCAAGAAACTCATTTTCTTTACTTCCAGTTGCTATCTCATCATTCCAGTCTATATTGCCATAATTAAAATTGCCCATATTGATCACCCTTTTCTTATTTGCTTGACTAATTTGATTATACATTTCATTATCGCCACCATCCACATTACCTGGTCTATAACAACATCCCACCAAGTATTTGATTCCATTCACCTCTACCTCACACCATACTGTCTCAAAACCACTGGCACTATTTCCCTCTTGCATCTCTACTTTGTATGGATAACTCTTTCTCTATCATCAATAGCACTCTCCCTCCCTTTTTACCCCTTCTATCCTCACGAAATACATCATACCCCTCCATCTCTATTCCTGTCAGGATGTCGTACTCTTCCAACCATGTCTCACTTATTCCGACAATCTTTCGGTGAACAGATGCAATTAATGCAGCCATTTCATCGCTCGACTGGGGCCATTTCCCTTTCTGCTTATTCATTTTAAAACCCTTTTCAATTCCAACTGTTTCCTCTTGATCCTAGGTCATCCCATTTTTTTCCTGTCTACACATGCTCTCACCTTTCAGAGCATCCACCTTTCTCACGCTGTGTACCCCTGTCCACCCTGAGCTTCCCCGTTTCCCTGCTCCTCTTGCACACCCATTCTCATTTTCTATATTCATACCACACTTCGTCATTCATAACCACCTCTTCAATCTCTGCTGTCTTACTCTCCTGCTCTTCCACATCACTTTCTGCTTGATCTGATTCATTCTCTCTCACTCTACTCACTTCTCTACCTTCCAGCAGCAGTCTCTCCAAGAAACTCACACCATAACCACTCAAATGCAGTCCATCACACCCATACAGTTCACTTCTTCCTTCAAACTCATTCCACACATTAACAAACTGTACTCCTATCTCCTCACACATTTCAGCCAGCATATCATTCATAATCCTTGCTCTCTGCCTCATCTCACCACAGTCATACCTAAGCAACACGCTGACTACTCTTCCTGTCACACTATTCTCTTTTATCCTTCTAAGCAGCCTCCTGACATCCATTCTAACTTGCTCTTTGTCCTCTGTCAAATCATTCGTGCCGATTAAAACCATCAACTCCTTTGCTCGCTCCCTCCTCATATCCACTGCTGTGTGGCATCATACATTGTGAAGCAGGGGTGAAAGAATTATGAAGTAATGTCTTTGTTTCACCCGTTTGCCAGTAATAATACTGAAAGAAAAAGAAGTGGTAGCAGAGCATTTTGACTGTTTTATTACAGCCTGCAAAGGATATTTTCATGGTGGTTAATCAGAAGTATTTTTATCACGAGTAAATCACTTTTTATATCCAAGTCACTTGACTATAAAAAATAATTTATTCATTTTTAATTTATAGCTTGAAATTCAATATTAATTTTTTTTTCTTGAACATTCTGCACATCCACAGTACTAATATATTATGTATTTAACAACACCCAAAAAAAGTTATAGAGAGTAGATCATACTAATTGTTTTGAAATTTCCCTTCTGGAAAGAAACAAAAGAATTACTAGAATTAGCAAAAGAAAATAGTGAGAGAATTAAGATAGTGGGTCTGTTTCCACAGTATGACAGAGTAGAGCTGAGGAGGAGGACCATAATAGTGAATCACTCGATGCGTAGGTTATGCAGGAGGAGTGGTGTGGAGTGAGTGCCCTTTTGTTTTTGCCCTTTTGACGGGCAAACGGACTTATACAAGATAAATGGTTTGTATCTGAATGGATTTGGTGTTCAGAGACTGGAAAAAGTTGAATGAAGTGAAAGTGGATGTGCAGAATCAGCGAAACTAGAGCTTTAAGTGGGGCAGGGATAAGCTGTTGAGTGGATATGCAGTTATTAGTGAGCAGTTGAGTGTAAGAATGTGTATAATATGCCTAAGTTAGCATCACTGGTAACAAACCAAAATGAGATAGGTAATATAAAGCATCAGGATAGGATGGGCTTAAGTGACTTGCATTTTATGTACACTAATACCAACAGCATTCAAAACAAGCAGGAGGAATTTTTGGCATTGGTTGGCTCATCCTGGTCAAGATTGGCATTAGTGAGATATGGCTAACAGAAGATGATATGGCTAACAGAAGATGATATAGTTAGTGGGATAGAATGTGAAGGGTATAGTGTGTTCAGGGAGGATTGAGATAAAAGAATGAGGGAGGGGTGTTATTGATGATAGCCGATGAACTTGCAACCAAAGAGAGTAGAAGTTCAACTGTAGGCCAGTGAAAATAGCACATTTGAAGCTATCTGGTATGAGATTGAGGCCAGCAGAACAAAATATACAGTTGGATACTGCTGTAGACCAGGGGATGGAAAAGATGATGGAGATGATATGCATTGGCAAATACTCAATCAGTAGAGGACAGGTAATTATTATGGAGGATTTCAACTATGGTAACATGGATTTGGAAGAAGGAGAGGAAACATGGGAAGAAGGAAATGGATTTTATGCAGTTACTAAGGGTAATTACCTGAGACAGCATGTAATGGAATATACTTAGGGATTCAAGAGTGCTCAATCTAGTAATTGCATCTGAGAATTTGTGTATAACAAATATGACTACGTTGCCACTAATTGGTGAGAGTAATCATATGGTCTTGACCTGGGAGGTGGCCAAATGTGTGGAATTTTCAGTTAAGACGGGGTATATGTTGAATTACAGTATGACAAGCTCAGGAGATTGCTTGGATTGGCACCATGCATGTGAAATTGCAAGGGCTGGATGTTGATAGTGCATGGGAAGTGGTAAAGGACTGTTTGAGCGAGGTAATGCGGACTGCATACCTAGATTCAGAAGAGTAAATCAAGTGGGAGTTAAATGGATGAATATCATCATCAAGCTGGAGCTGAAAAAAAAAAAAAAGAAGAAGAAAAAGAAACAATTGTGGAGGAAATTTAAGCAGAAAGGTGACCTGCAGGCACATGAACAGTAAAGGCATAGGCCAGAAGGGTAACTAGTGGTAAGAAAGGCAAAAGCAGATTATGAAAGGAAGTTAGCAATGCAGGCTGAAGAGAATTCCAAACAGTTCTTTCGATATGCTGCAAGTAAAAGAAAGAATGTATACGGCAGAATGATTTTAAGGAATGCCGATGGTTGGAAGGTAACTGAATCAGTCGAAATAGTAGAAGTACTAAGTGAGCAGTTTGTGAGACTATAACATCCAGGTGGTGGTATTGCAGGAATGAGAGAGCCAAAGGCTTATACATGAACGGAGGTAAATGAAATGGAGGTGCATAGCATATTACAGAACCTTAATGTGAATACAGCTGTGGGATTGGATGGTATACCAGCTTGAGTATTATGTGAAATGGCAAGGGAATTGTCAGTGCCCTTAACCATATTGTTTAATCCAAGTCTCAGCTTTGGGTTAGTCCTGAGGAGAAAATAGTTCCATTGCATAAAGGAGGCTCCAAGACTGTTATAGCAAATTACCAACTGATCAGTATATCAGGAGTTGTTGTCCAAGTATTGGAGAAGTTGGTCAAGAATAAAATACAGGAATGGATATATGGAAATAGGATACTGTATGGGGGTGGGGGCAGCATGGTTTTGCAAAGGATAGGTCATGCATCAGTAACTTGCTCATGTTCTATAATACAGTGACAACTAAGTTGAATAAAGGTAATGGGTTTTCAGTGATACTGCTGGACTTAAAAAAAGCCTTTAACAGGATACCACATGGAATTCTAATCAGTAAACTGCAGCATGTGGGGGGGGGGGGATGGATAGGAGGGATGGTTGATGGAGAGATATCAGAGAGTAGTTTATTCAGGAGTAGAGTCCAAAAGAAGGCCTTTGACTAGTGGCTTGCCACAGGGTTCTGTTCTTGAACCATAACTGTTAAATGTTCATTAAAAATATAGGAAAGGATCTGAGAGGAACTGTTTAGCTAATTGTCGATGATGCAAAGCTTGGTAGAGCAATAGTTAATACAGGTGATGTCAAAATTTTGCAGGATGATTTGGGTAGATTGGCAGACTGGGCAAAGGAGAATGGATGTCAGTTTAATGTGACAAAGTGTAAGGTTATGCATTCTGGGGTGAAAAGATTACCAGCTATATACCACATTGGCAGACCTGACTGGTTACTGAAGAATACTTTGATGAGCAGGGGCAAGCACGTTATCATTCCTCTGTCGAGCCTTGATAAGACCCTCATCTTGACTACTGCATGCAGATCTGGATGCCAGGGTTTCTTGGTGAGGTGGTGGGGGGGGGGGGGGGGAGAAACCAGAGGCAAGTGATCAAGATGGTAGCAGATCTATAGAATGAATCTTACAAGAGCAGGTTGACGATTTGTGGGTTACAGAAACTGATTGATAGGCAGAAAATGGTGATATGATTGAGACATATAAATTACTGAGGAATTTTTACCAGATTAATTCAGAGGAAATTTTTGAGAACAGGTGTGGTTGTGATGGTGGTAGAACTAGGGGCCATCCATGGAAACTGAGTAAGAGTGTAGTTAGCAAGGTTGTTAGAATTAGTTTTTTGCTGGGAGAGTAGTAAATGAATGGAATAGGTTGCCAGAGTCTGTTGTTGGTGTCATGACTGTGAAGCAAAGTACAATAGATACTGCAGAAATGTTGGATAGTTCTTGACATGATGTGTAGGGCCTCTCTTGACGAGTTTAAGGACTCCTTGGAGTTGCCCATAATAATAATAATATTCTATACCACTGAATAATTCTCTCACAGCTTTAACCCATATACTGCACTTCTCATATTTATAATTGTGATTGTGTAGTATGGCTGTTGTCATCTGCACACTGACCACATTCATAATTTTTATGCTGTTGGATTGTGATTTACACTACTACTTTTCATTATTTGTGTATGTGAGATACATCCCCCCCCCCCCCATACTAGTGTAGAAAATAGTCACATATTTAGTGGAATCATTTTAATTCCTCATAATTTTCTGTAGCTGTTTTTCATTTAGTACATTTCTGTTACATAAGAGTTTTATGGTGAATGCTTATGTGTGTATATATACACACACACACACACACACACACATATGCATAATTTTTTTCTTTCTTTTTAATAGGAATGCCTTAAACATTGTCAAAGATGATCTCATAGCAAAAGTGGATGAGCTTACAAGGTATATCTTTTGTATTTTTATTTTTATTAATTAATATTATTGTATTATTAGTAATAGTGCAGATGCGGCAGCCCTGCAAGAGGATTTGAATAAGCTAGATAGATGGGCAAATGAATGGGGGTGTCAGTTTAATGCAGCAAAATGTAAGGTCTTGAGGTTTGGGACACATCGAGGGGACGCTGCCTACTCTATGGGAGGAGTTAAACTGGAAGAAGTAAGAGAGACAAGAGATCTAGGTTTGATGGTTGATAGAAACCTGAAATTGAGAGGACATATTGCAAAGGTAGTGAAGGTAACACAGAGGATTGCTGCAATAACGAGAAGGACACTTACCTGCAGAGATAAAATGGTTATCGTTCTGTTAAGACTCTGATCAGACCACACTTAGACTATTGTTCTCAGATCTGGTCTCTAGGATTTGAAGGGGATAAATTAACTGTGGAAAGGGTACAAAGGCAGATAACAAAGATGGTTTCAGGACTGTACAATGATAGTTATGAGGATCGGCTGAGAGAATGTGGACTGCAGAGTTTGGTGGATAGAAGAAGGAGAGGTGATATGATTGAGACTTTTAAACTGTTGAGAGGTGGTTACAGGGTTGACGCTGGGGAGTTCTTTCACTTGGTTGAACAGCGGGAAGGAGTGATGACAAGAGGCCATCCCTGGAAGTTACGAAAGGAAGCTGTGAGCAAGAGGGGTGAGGAGTGGTTTCTTTGCATGGAGGGTGGTTGAACCATGGAATGCATTGCCTGATGGAGTGGTGAGAGCGAGAACGGTAAATAAGTTTAAGGAGTGGTGTGATAGACTGTGTTTTCTAGGAGGGACCTCCCATGAAGTTTGAACCAACAAACCAACAAGAAAGAACCAAATCTTGGAGATTCAGTTGCAAATACTATGAAGAAAACATTGATTGATTGATTCAGGTAGGGAAATGTGGTGAAGTTGTTGGCAAGGATAGAAAACCTAACCATCATGGTGCAATCAGGAATTTATCGAGGTGGTCTGTAAAAAAAGAAAGTATATGAAAGTTTATTTTTCACTTGGTTAGACTATGATAAATTTAGTTTAATCCTTTATCCAAGTGAGAGCAAACAAAGTTTGCTCCTGAAAGCGCCTGAATATGGTGTTGTACTATCTTACCTGGGTAAGATATACAACACCAGGCAACTCGTAGCAAAGGTGGAGCAAGCTACCAACACTCCTATTCCCAGTATCTCCCATAATGCAAAACACATCTCCTTGCAGATATGTATAATGTTATGCATTAAAGGATAAAGGATTAAACTAAATTTATCATAGTCTGACCAAGTGAAAAATAAACTTTCAACATCTTTCTCTAAATCCAGAGTAATTTAATAAAAAAAAAGGTGGCAAACCTTTTGGCAACTCCTATAGGTAAAGATGACCTTGCTATTGCTTCTGCCTGGTATCTCTAACTCTGGGCCTGGCTCCCACTGAAGAGACCTTAATAAAGGTCGAAACTAGTCTGGGTAGTGGTCAATCCCTTAATGCATAACATTATACATATCCGCAAGGAGATGTGTTTTGCATTATGGGAGATACTGGGAATAGGAGTGTTGGTAGCTTGCTCCACCTTTGCTATGAATTGCCTGGTGCTGTACTACTTACCCAGGTAAGATAGTACAACACCATATTGAGTCCTGTAGATATTTTCAGGCACAAACTTTGTTTGCTCTCACTTGGATAAAGGATTAAACTAAATTTATCAAAGAAAGTGTATGTAGGAAATACCTAGGGAGTAACTCAGTAGATGCCCTGAGAATGAATAAGAGAAAAGTATGAAGCTATATGTAAAAATTAGTGAACCAAAATCATCAGAAACTTGATAAGAATATAGGAGGTAATTTTGATGGAACTAGTGAAATGTTTTTGAAGGTTATAATAAACTTAGTTTAATCCTTTATTCAAGTGTAAGCAAAAAGTTTGCACCAGGACTGAGAAACTGAGAAAAACTTCCAACAGTTTCTGAAGGTTATTAAAAAAAAAACAGAAAAACTTTGGAAATGGAGGAAACATTACTGTAAAAGGAGTCAGGAATGGCAATGGTAACATAAAAAACTCGATGTCAGGAGTAATTATGGTGTAAGATTGCTGAATGAGAGTGACAGAAAAGTAGTTGAAAATATTGAATAGAAATGCAGTCAGGAGTACATAATACTTGAGTTAGAATAATCCATCAGAAATGTGGAAAAGCAACTGATATAGATGATAATATGGCAATCTAAAAATTTTACAGTGGCTACACTGTATAATTTGAAAGGCCTGATCAGAAGGCGAAATTCTGGAAGACTGTAGTGAAATTCCTATAATACTCATCTGTAGAAAAGGAAATCAAACTGAATGTGATAATTACAAAACACTTTCTGTGCAACTTATTCTGGATAAGTTTTATGCAAATATATGTGAAAAGAGATCAAGAAAAATTGTGAATGGGTAAATTAAAAAAGACAGTGCTTAGTTCAGAACGTCAAATAAGAGGTTCTCTATAAATACAGGAATATAATGGATCTGTATTTTTAAGTTTTATATATTTGGAAAAGGGATATTATAAGGCAGGAGTTGGCAATGTGCAGCTTGCAAGCCACATGCAGCATTTTGAACATGTAGCTGCTGTTCTAACTTTTAGCTTACATATATGACAAATGCATGCTGCAAATACTTCTCAGTTTAGTTTGCTGCACATTGCGAACAGAGCAAAGAAACTGCATGGTGTTGAAGGTTAATCATTGTAGCATTGGCAAGTATAAAATAGTTAAAACAGGAACAAAATAATATTCATGTGTTATTTATGTTAAATGGATGATGATAGATGAGTTGAAAAGCAATACCAAATTATGGTCTTACCAGACACGTAAATAAATTCTAAAATATTTGTGTTTGGATTTCTCTTGGTTTTTGGTTCAGTGTATTTCTATGAGCACATATTTTCAAACATATACTGTGTTAAAAATAAAGCAAGAAACCATCTGAATAATGTGAGTCTCTTAGCATGTTTAAAGATGAAAATTACAGCATACCCACCTGATGTTTAGAGACTCACTCACTTAAGAATTTCAGCAGAAAAAGTCATATTAATTCATACCTAATTGGATATTTGTAACATTTTTTCATTATTAATAAATAACATTTTAAAAAAGTATTTTTTAAAAAATAAAATGCATGCCTTCCCACTCTGTTCCATTTATTAAATGTCACATCCTCTTCCCAGCTTGAGCTGAGGTGCAGCTCTTCAGAGTCTGTTTTTATAAATTAGATCAAAAATGGTTCTTCACTTAAAGTTGCCAACCCCTCTTAATAGGATGTTAAATGAAAAATTTGTTCAGAATACTACATTTCTACACTGTAAGTGGGACATTATGCTAATCAGCCTGCTTAAGTTGTCTTAAGTCAGCTGTGAGAGTTTAAGGATGTACAGGAAGATGGTTGAATGTAAGACCAGAGAGCATGTAATCTCCACTGTTATTCATCATCTGCATTGATCACATTGTGAAGGAAAGTGGCATTAAACCTGATATAAAATTTGGGGATGTTCAACTCAGCTCTGTACTTTATACATATAACGTTATGCCCCCAAATAAATGCAGTACGAAATTTCAGGATTTATTTGATAATTAATTCAGTAAAATCTGGAACAAATTTGACATGTAAATCAGCAAGAAAAACTGAGAAACTATGAAAATAGGCAGAAACATGGAAAACATCACATACATTCTCAATGGAGAACCTACAGAAATAATTTTTTTCAACAATTTGGGTACAGCTTTTATTGAAGATAGCAAATGAAAAATGAAAATAGAGCATGTATTATTCTGTTTTCTATTTATGTTGTATATTTATGCCCGCCTGGTTGGCCGAGTAGTTAGCATATCTGCTCTCCAGCCAAAAGGCTGCATGTTTGAATCCCGCCATGGGCTTGAACGTTTGTGATTGTCTGTGAAAATAGTGGTAGTGGGGGACGGTAGATGGCATTGGTGTAATTGTGGTCCATTGTAGTTGGTGGATTGTGGGTGGTTGAGATATAGAGTAGATGCCCTCCTTCGATGATGCTTTGGACTCCCTGGAGGTGTCAAGTAATAATAATAATAATAATAATGTTTATTCATATACAGTGGTGCCTTGGTTAACGACGGTAATCCGTTCCAGGATTACCGTCATTATCCAAGGCGCAATTCCCCATAAGATTTAATTGAAAATCGATTAATTTGTTCCGGCTCCTCCCCACAACCATAGTACATATTAAAAATGCAGATAAAACTCATTTAAAATGTCATAAAAATATATAATTATACAGTATATGTATTTGCTAAAAAAAAATTAACATTAATAAAATGAATTGTTCATGAAAACAGTTTTTAATTATCAATCTTCATCTGAAGGATAATTGGGCTCACTTTGGAGTTTTTTGATAAATGGACCTGTAAAAAACATGTCTAGGGTTGTTTGCTTCTGCTTCTTTTTTAAAATGTTTCTGAAAAACTGCATAGACTTTTCATTAAATAGATCTGCAGTTCTCATTTGTTTGGAATCCAAACATAACCTCAGATTTGTTTGGATTCCATTTCATAGCAACATTCTGAACTTCCTCCCACTTTGCCAAAACATTTTTGATTTCAACAGTCGTAATTTGTTCTTTCTCTCCATCCTCATCTTCAGATGAAATTTCCATTTCCTTTCTTCACATTTCTGCTTGAAAAGTTCTTTTAGCTTGTCAGTAGTCAATTCTCGGTCATGCATCTCCAATAATTCTTCAACATCTTCTTCCTCTACTTCCAAGTTAAGATCATGAGCAGTTGCCACAATATCCTTTACCAATTTGTGTCCTTCATCTGAAGTTCCTTCCTCCAAGCTGCTTTGAGACATTTCATTGTTACCTCTTGCCAAGCCTTTACAATTAGCCTAATTGCTATGACAATGTTGAATTCTTCCTTCCAAAATTTTCTTAGGGTTATGTTGGTAGCCTCACACATTTCAAAGCACCTGGTAAAAAGCGCCCTTATGTAAAGCTTTTTAAAATTTGCAATTATCAGCTGATCCATAGGTTGAATCAGAGATGTAGTCTTGGGAGGAAGAAAAATCATCTTATTTATTAAGAAGATGATCTTTCTAATTCCTCTGGTAGCTCTTCTTGTATGCCCATTAGATGGCCAGATGCGTTATCCAGGGTTAAAATGGCTTTTAGAGGCAGATTGTTTTGCTCAAGATAGGCTTTGACAGTTGGTCCAAACACTTTGCGAATCCAGTCTCTAAATTCTATTCTTGTGACCCAGGCTTTGCTGTTAGACATCCACAAAACACCGAGATTGGATTTAGAGACATTGAACTTTATGAATGCTCGGGGATTCTCTGAGTGGTAGATTAACATTGGTTTTACCTTGCAGTCTCCACTTGCATTTGCTGCTAAAAGCAATGTTAACCTATCATTCATTGGTTTATGCCCAGGAAGTGTTTTTTCTTCTTTTGTGATAAATGTCCTGTTGAGCATTTTCTTCCAAAATAACCCAGTCTCATCACAATTGAAGACTTGTTGAGGTAGGTATTCTCCTTCGTCTATAATTCTTGTAAAGCTATTGACAAATTTATCTGCTGCTGCTTTGTCAGCACTAGCTGCCTCTCCGTGTCTGACCACACTATGAATTCCTGTTCTTTTTTTAAAGTTGTCAAACCAACCTCTGCTACCTTTGAAATCATCATCAGCATCTACCTCAGAACTTGATCCCGAAGTCTTCTTTTTCAAATCTTGATAAATCTGTTTAGCTTTCTGACAGATTGCATTTTGAGATGTTGTATCAGCTGCCATTTCTCTTTCTTTGATCCAAATTAGTAATAGATTTTTCCATTTGCTCAAAAAGAAGTCCTCTGACATTCAACCTTGACGTTCCCTTAGCAACCTTAGCTACCATAAATTCTTCTTTCTTAGCCAAAATGGTTGATATTGTAGAATGACTGGTTTCATATATTCGAGCTAGTTGCATAACTTTCACACCTTCATGATGTTTTGCTATGATTTCTTTCTTCTGTTCAATAGAGAAAATTTTTCTTTTTTTTTTTTCCCTCACTAGCTTTCTTTTTGGGGAAAGTTTTACAATGTGACAAAATTTTTCCATTTTGTCACACGGTAAAAAAAATTCACTCTATAAAAAAAAAGATATGCAAAATACGGTATTATTACAAATTGTACAACACTAAGACAAGGGATACAAAGAACATATCGTCACCTGAAAATAAAAGTAAAAGTTCAAAAAAAAAACTTTTTGAAATAAAAGTTAACAGTTAAATTCAAAACCTGCAATTTTTGACTTAGTGCATTTTGCTTGTAAGGTGACGATATTAGATACAGCACTTACCGTAACATACACTGATTAGCAGCTTATAGATACAAGGATTATTATACAGATGAGATTTGATTTTGCCTTTTGATGGCGAACGAACAGTGACACGCACCCGCCGATTTATTGTCTATATGAACCAACACATAAAAAATAAATGCTTAAATACTCATTTTCATCATAAAACTCATTTATAACCACAAATTTTAAACTAAAGCACAGTACACTACAAGAAAAGAAACAATAAAAGGAAAACGTAAACAGCTGGCTATGATGGGTCAAACATATCTGAGCTTCACAGCTATGCCGCGTAGCTGTTCTCTATTCGACAATGTCTTCCTGCGCATGGCTGAGTGCGATCGGAAAATTCAAGTTTTTTAGATCGGATAGAGGTTCACATAGTTGAGAGTCGTTAACCGAGAGATTTTTTTCTTACAGCCACTCGTTGTTAACCAAGTACATCGTTATCTGAAGCTGTTGTTAACCAAGGCACCACTGTATATGAATTTAGGGACACAAAACACGTGTTGAAAAGATTATTTTACTAATTTTTAATAAAATAACTTGACGTTTTAATAAAATAACTTGACCCTGTGTTGAGGTCATTATCAGAAGGATGCATGTGTATAGGAACCAAGCCACATGCTGTTGCGCTCTATAAAGGTAAATTAAATCTTATGTTGTTAACCAATCTTTTTCTTAGCCTAACCCTCTAGTGATTAAAAAAAAAAAAAATTTAAATAAAAACTACAATAAACTCTGCTAAAGTCCTCACGTACTAAGATTCTTCTGGAATTTACAGCTCATATTGTTATATTACGATTATCTTCTGGATTTGTA
The DNA here is from genome assembly GCF_054136105.1 of Typopeltis vanoorti. Taxonomy (NCBI): domain Eukaryota; kingdom Metazoa; phylum Arthropoda; class Arachnida; order Uropygi; family Thelyphonidae; genus Typopeltis; species Typopeltis vanoorti. The sequence goes on from NC_143554.1 coordinate 94,268,622, forward strand.
CAGTTCAGGTTGCTATTGAATATTCAGGGGGAAAAAAAAAACACTTCACCAAGTCTTCTTGTATTGAGATTTTTCTTAGTGGTTGCTATGAAGGTTGCAGATGGGTCCTCCACATTCTTGGAATGGTTAGACCATCATTTTTATTCAGATTCGGATTATGTTTGAGCATTTCACATGCTTCTTTGAATTTTCGCTTGAACCAGGTTTTGGTGCAGTGTAGGGACTTGGTACCTTTCCAATCAATTCTGTGGTATGTTTGGGGTGCATGGTCAGAAAGGCCAGTTTTTCCAGAATGGAGGTATTTAATGTGTCGTTTGTGTTCATCCTTCCTGTTTGGGATAGTTCGCCCTGTTTCCCCTATGTATGGTATGTTAAATCAGCGAAAGCACTCCACATCGCACCAAAATCTGGTTCAAGCAGAAATTCAAAGATGCATGCGAAATGCTCAAACATAATCCGAATCTGAATAAAAATGATGGTCTAACCATTCCGAGAATGTGGAGGACCCATCCGCAACCTTCATAGCAACCACAAAGAATACGTGAAGACTCGCTGAAGTGTAAGGCAAATCCATGTATATTGATACAGAATGTGCACTACAGGAACTACCACTGTCATTCATGGCTTGCTCCATAACAGCAGCAGCAACTTCGTTAACTTAACTGATTGGTTTGTGACCTCTGTTAGGTCTAACTCCCAATGATCCTATTTCTGAAGAAATAGGATCATTGGGATCCTATTTCATCTTCAGAAAGATGATCATTCGTTGTGGCAGAGCATATGGAAACAGTGAACTTTATCGGCATTTTTTCAGGAAACAAAATTTGCGAAGTGCAGCAACAGCATTGCAGTTGTTTAGGTAGTACAGCTTCATAAGCAAAGCTTGTTGGGACAAGGTTAGTGTCATCACTGTGGACAGCATTAACAGCCAGAATGAAGGGAAAAATCCTGTGTTCATCTTTTAAATCCTCCTGACATCTGCAGAGTTGCATGATATGCAAATTCCATGCATTTGGTGTTTACAATGCCATGGTGATGAATTTTGGAAGTACTTTTTTTTTTCTCTGATATTGCTTCTTCATAATGCACAGTGTATGCTTGCAAAGTTTTGCAGCATTTTAATTAGTGGGTGGCACTCCACAAGGCTTTAATTTTGATCACCCTGTATTATTAAGGATGGGCAAGGATGTCTGCATAAGTAAGGCACTAAATAAGAATAGAGATCTGCAAGTTGTCCAGCTTAGTCATGCAGACTACAGAAGTGAGCATATGTGGTGTTGAATACATTGGAGTATCAGATTGTAGGCGCTCATCACTCCTTGTCTTAGTATCTCCCATAATGCAAAGCACATCTCCTTGCAGACATGTATAATTCTATGCATTAAGGGAAGGGCCACTACCCAAACAAGTTTCGACCTTTATTGAGGTCTCGTCAGTGGGAGACAGACCCAGTGGTGGTGATACCAAGGTGGAAGCAGGTGCAAACTTTGTTTGCTTACACTTGGATAAAGGATTAAACTAAATTTATTATAGTCTAACCAAGTGGAAAAAAAACTTTTCAATATCTTTCTCTAAATCCAGAGTAATTTGATAATAAGGTGAGACACCTTTTGGCAACTCTTATAGGTAAATATGACTTCTCCATTGTTTTCACCTTTGTATCACCACCTCTGGGTCTGGCTCCCACTGATGAGACCTCAATAAAGATCGAAACCAGTCTGAGTAGTCGCCCTTCCCTTAATGCATAGCATTATACATGTCTGCAAGGAGATGTGCTTTGCATTATGGAAGATACTATGACAAGGAGTGATGAGAGCTTGGTCCACCTTTACCATGAGTTGCCTCAGTCCTGAAGATATTTCAGGTGCAAACTTTGTTTGCTTACACTTGAATATCAATTCAAGTGTAAGCAAACAAAGTGAAAATTTACGATTAAACTAAATTTATTATAGTCTAACCAAGTGAGAAAAAAAAACAACTTCCAACTCACTGCTACCTCTTTGCTGGATGAAGAAACTCAGGTGTATTAGGAGGGGGTACTGGAGCTGTTTCACATACTGAATAAGAATTTGGCAAGGCAGACTGATGGGATATCAGCAGACATACCAAAACAGTGTTCAGCTGAACTGGCTGTTCCTTTGACCGGGATATATAATTTGAATCTTAGAACAGCTAAGATTTCACATGAGTGGAAAGATTATATGATAGTCTCATTGCACAAAGGTGGTGCACAAGTGTGTAACTATTGACCTGTCAATAGTTACACGCTTGTGGAATTGGTAGTGAAGATTTTGGAAACGTTTGTAAACTCATCTTTCTAGATGCTTATACATCTTACATATATGGAAAAAATATAGAATTTTATTTAAAAAAAAAATGATATACACCCTTGATTAATGCAGCAAAATAAATTGCGACTATCCCTTGATATACGTGGCAAGAGTTTTAATTACCACGTCTTTAAATTTACCACAAAAAAATGCGAGCCTCGAGAAGAAAGAAAGTCGTGAGCATGATGATTTTATTCCTCCCAAACAGCCGTGCTCCCAGAACCTGAGAGTCAACTAGTTACTTTGTTGCCATAATTAAGAGTGGGTGTATTACAAGCTCCAGTTGTTCTGCTGTATTTACGAATTACGTTCCTCGTAAATTTTACAGCCCATTAATCATGTCGAAGAATAAGAGCAATCCTACAACCAGTTCATTAAGGGAAAAAAAGAGGAGGAAAGTAATTACCTTAGATACAAAACTTGATATAATTAAACGATTTAAACGTAGTGAAAGTAAAAGTAAGATTGGAAGTGAATTTGGGTTTAATGAGTCTATGATATGGACTATTTTATCCAAAGCTGATGAGTATTGCATTGCAAGCAAGGTAAAGGTGCATGTACATCTGCAAGTATGCAATGCACATGTAACCAAAGTGCTATAATGGTTGAAATGAAAGATCTGTTGATTATTTGGCTGGAAGTCTGCAATCTAAAGAGAATTCCAATTAGTGCCTATAATATCACAGCTTTGGCTGTGATATTTTAGGCACTAATTCTCTTTTCAAGACTTAAAGAGACTAAATATAAAGAAGACAATCCAAAATTCGCATCTAGCAAAGGCTGGCTTGAAAATTTTAAATCTAGGGCTGATCTAAAGAATGTGAAAATAACAGGTGAATCTGCAAATGCCGATGAAGATGCTGCATCTACATTTCCTGCTGAGCTGCAGAAAATTATTGAAGAAAATGATTACGATTACCACCAAATTTTCAATGTAGATGAAACTGGCTTCTATTGGGAAAAAATGCCATCTAGAACTTTTATATCAAAAAAAAGAAGCAGCGCAGCCTTGGCTATAAAGTATTAAAAGTATTGATAGACAAGCTGTGGCTTGTCTATCAAACTTAGAACCCAATGGCTTTAAAAGAATGTAACAAGAACTCTTTACCTGTAATTTGGTGCACGAATCAGAAGGCTTGGGTTACCCAAAGCCTATTCAAAGATTGGTTTAAGTCTTATTTTTGTCCGGCAGTTGAAGCTTATTGCAAGAGAAATAACTTAGCTTTCAAAGCCCTTTGGCTTTTAGATAATGCACCTGGTCATCCAAATTCTCTTAATGGTATATGTGAAAATGTGAAAGTTTTATTTTTTTCCACCAAATATGACATCATTGCTACAACCCATTGACATGGGCATCATTGCAACTTTCAAAACCTATTTTCTTAAAAAGACATTCTCAAAGGCAGTAGAAACAACAATGGGAGAAAATGCGATTACACTCCAATAATTTTGGAAAAAGTTTAACATTGAACACGCAATTGAAAACATTCATGACTCGTGGGAGCAGGTGTCTTCTAGCTGCATGAGATCTGTTTGGAAAACCCTTTTGCCAGAATATGCTAATGGCTCAGGTTGTTTTCAAAATGCTGTTAACAACATAGTTGAAGAAATCGTTGCACTTGGTGAAGATTGGTTTTGATGCAGAAGATGCTAAATAATTATTGGATTCAAATTCAAAAGATTTCAGTGACAACGATCTTCTGGATGATGAACAACAATGCGCATATGAAGACAATGAACAAATGGAGTGTGAAGATGAGATTCCAAAGGAGATAACAATCAAAGAACTGGATGGAATATTTCACAGTTAGAATCGCTTAAGCAGCAAGTAATGGATATAGATCCGGATGTTAATCGAAGAATGCTTGTTTGCCAAGGTCTAGAGAGTTATTTTGCTTGTTATCATAGAATTTATGCTGATAAGAAAAAAAACTAAAATTGTTCAAATGACTCTTGAGAACTTTTTTTGATAAAAAAATTGCAATAACTAATGTAGGTACAAGCATTTATTAAACATTTACTTTGCATTGGTTTTTTATCTTTCCTAAAAGAGTACCATATAAAACGAATTATTAATACAGCAATCGATCATGGATGAAGTGTAATTTTTACCATTGATTATTAGATTTAATTAATACGATTTTGATATACATAGTAACATCAAGGGATTAATTAATCGCGTTAATCAAGGAATATCTATATTTCATTCAATATAACATGAACATCGCCAAGGAGAAAGAGCAGCAACTATATTTAAAACATGAATCACCTAGCATGTACTTACTAGCTTGTGTTTTGGTCGCTTAGCTGAGTTGATAGGATTGCACAATTGGAGTTCAATGGAACAGTTGTAAAAGTTGCTGATATTAAATAACCTACATTAAATTTTAAAGAAACTTATCATTATGAACAGGTAATGGTAATTACTTTCATTAAGTGGTTAAGGTTTAGATGCTTTCATAGTGTTTCACATGTTTCAAAGAAAATTTGATTAAATTTGAATCTGCTGGAATGAAGAATCTTTGTCTAGTTCCAGAGAACTCTGCATCTAGTCTCATCAGTAGGGCTTGTATTATAGCTTGTATTATTACAGATTGCAGAAATGCATTATAGCTTGATGTGCTTGGACTCTAATCAAAGCAGTGTGGCTAGTCTGTCCAATGTAGCAAAGATGACATGAAGCAGGTTCTTGATAGCTGGAGAGAGAGAGAGAGGGGGGGGGGTTTGGTAATTTATCCTTTGTAGATCATAAGAAAGAAGACGGTTTCTGATCTGGTTTGAAGGAAGTGTATAGATTGAATTTGCAAAGAATTCATGCTATTTGTTCACAACATTTTTTTGAAGGTCGAATATTGAAATTCTTTTCACATTGGATTGTAGTCTCATCAACAGATGATAATTATCAGCAGTTTTCTGAATGGTAGTTTTGTTGTAACCATCATAGTGATTTCAATTTTATTTAATTCATCTAATAAAAGGTCTTTAAAGAGAAAATTCAAGATCTATGTCAGTCTAATAATAAAACTGTGATTTTGTTTGATGTAGCCTTCCTATTTACAAACATTCCACTACTAGAGACACTTCAGTTTTTTCAGTCCTATTTTCCACAAGACATTGCTAGCTTATTTAAATTCATCTTCAGTGTGGGCTATTTTGCATGGCAGAACAAGTTGTTGAAACAAATCTAAGGAACAGTGATGGGCAGTCCTATCTCACCAGCTTTAGCAGATTATTTTATGGAGCTTCTAGAAAACCACCTCTTCCATACCACAGAGCTGGTATATGGCTTCATTTTGTTGACGATGTATTTGCTGTCCCACTTGGAGATATCCTGAACATCCTAGGCCATTAAAAACAGTTTGCCTATCAGAATTAGTTGAAATCCATGTGCAGTGCTCGGAATGATTTTGAGCGATCTGTGCATTAATGAGGAAATGATTTATGAAATACTTACCCAAGAGGAAAATGAAGGTTTGTGCATGGTTTATTTCATATGTAACATGATGATCTTAAAGAAGTTAATTGAACACTGCAGTCTTATTGAAGCCGTTAAAAGAAACCTAAATTTCTTGAATTCATTCATTACAGATGATTATAATATGTGGTGTTTTTCACTAGGATTTCAAAAGTAAGCCACTAAGTGTGGGATGGAAGTTTAAAAACTCTCCCAAACTTTCTACAATAACATTTAAGAATTGCCGGCCTGGTTGGCCAAGCGGTTAGCATATCTGTTCTCCAGCCAAAAGGCTGCAGGTTTGAATCCCGTTGTAGGCATGGGTATTTGTGATTGTCTGTGGAAATGCTAGTGGTGGTGGTGGGCGGTAGATGCCGTTGATGTAGTTGTGGTTGGTGGATTGCGTGGTGGAGACAGAGAGAGATGTAGAGTTGGTGTCCACCCTCGATGAGTCTTTGGACTCCCTGGAGGTGTCATGTAATAATAATTGTGTACAAATGGATATTAAGGCTTAGATGCTGGTTTAAGTTCATAATTATGTTTAATGAAATGATTACAACACAGAGAAATAATTAAACACAGGTTTAATAGTTGCAATATTTCATCTCCTCACAGAGATATCTTCTGCGATACAATATAAAAATTGTAATATCAAACACAAAAACATACAAAACAATAAGTTGAAGAAGTCCTAGGAGGGCCACACTCTATGGATGCTTGTATTAGTCTTGGCAGTTGAGTGGGAGATCAAAGAATTGACGTTTTACAAATCTTGGAAGTTCAACATAGCTATATTTATTTATGTGTTTTAAGGGAACATGTGTATTAAAAATATTTATAAATACTTAGATGGCTTACACTTAGAAAAATTAGATTTTTTTTTCAAAAACTCCAGTCTGTTTCATCCAGTGTAACATAGACATCATTGGGAAGAAAGACCAATAATAAAAAAAAAAGAACAGTTAATAGTAATCATTTCCCACTACTTTGAGAATGGTTACAGTCTGAATGGTTAATGTTTGTACTTTCAAATTTCAAGGAAAAGACAATCAAATTTGAACCTGCTGAACTGAACTATCTTTGGAATCAGACACCAAACTCTCTGTCTAGTGTCAATTGTTTGAGAAGCAAGACTGACTTGTTAGATTCCAAAAATGCAATACAGTGTTGATGTTTTTGAATTCTAAATCAAAACACACCAGCCAGTCTGTTCAGGGTGCTTGATATGGGATCCGGAAAAGTGGCTTCTCGCATTTCACCTCTCACATTTCGCTCCCAGCAAATTTCTTCCCCAGCACATTTTGCCCCCTGTAGATAATGAGTAGGCTACAAAAATGTAAATAATACACCTAATTTTTTAATAATTCTAATTTATTTTGTTTTAATAGAATAAATGCACATTATTATTGTTTAAAACTCAAAGTTGTATGCAATGCCTCTAAGGTAATCAATCACATTACGATTTTGAAAAATCTTGAACTATTCTTTTGATTCTAGCAGAAATTGCAGCATATGTCTTGTTTCTTTGATTGCCTGAATTACCTGAATTACCGATAATTTCGAAATTGTGTAATTGTGTAATTTCGAAATTGTGTAGCCCTTGTTGTTTCTTTAAAGAATCAATGAATCGGTAAATATTTGGGAATAAAGTAGCACAAGTTTATTGAAATCCTCTGTGCCATCCCTCCATGGCATTGTTACTACGTTGCTGATCATTCAGTGTTCATGTGTAAACATTCCACAATTCGATGGCAAAAATGGGTAACTGCCATCTTCCAATATATGTATCTTCAAAGTAGTTTGCAATCACCATAGCTTCAATGGGGAAGTCATCAGCTTCAAATAAATCTTCCAATGCTTGAATAACATTAGCAGGAGGAATAAATGCCAATGCCAGAATCATTAGGATCCAACGAGCAAATTCATGGTCTTGTTCGTATCGGTCTTGTCCCATACAGTATCTCATTTTCATCAGTCCATTCCTGTATTTTTCCCTTGACTACTTTCTCCAAGACCTTGACAACGACTCCTGATATGCTGATCGGTCAGTAATTTGCAACAGTAGTCTTGGATCCTCCTTTATGCAGTTGAACTATTTTCCCCTCTTTCTTCCCCTTCGGGGCTAAACCAGACCCGAGACTCAGATTAAACAACATGGCCGAGGGCACTGATAATTCTTTAGCCGCATCACGTAAGACCCGTGCTGGTATACCGTCCAATCCCACAGATGTATTCACATTAAGGTTCTGTAATAGACTGTTCACCTCCACTTCATTCACCACAATTCCCCTATAAACTAATGGTTCCTTCAATGCCACCACCTGGATGATATACTCTTGCAAAGTGCTCACTCAGTAATTCCACTATATCAACTGATTCAGTGACCTCCCTACCATCGGCATTCCTTAAAATCATTCTGCCATGTACAGTTTTTCTTTTACTTGCAGCATATTGAAAGAACTGTTTGGGATTCTCTTTAGCTTGCACGGCTAATTTCCTTTCATAATCCGCTTTTGCTTTTCTTACTGTGCTCGTTACCCTTCTGGCCTGCGCTTTATACCGTTCATGTGCCTGCAGGTCACCATTCTCCTTAAATTCCATCCACAGTTGTTTCTTTTTTTGCAACTCAAGTTTAATGGTGTTATTCATCCATTTAGCCCCTACTTGATTTACTATTTGGACTCTAGGTATACAGTCAGCCATAACCTCCTGCAAATGCTCCTTGACCACTTCCCATGCACTATCAACATCCACCCCTTGCAGTTTTACATGCCATGGCACTGAACCAAACAATCTCCTAAACTTGTCATACTTGCCAGCACGGTAATTCCACATGTATCCTGTCTTAATCGAAAATTTCACACATTTAGCCACCTCCCAGGTGAAGACCTTATGATCACTCTCACCAATAGGTGGCAACATGGTCATATTCATTACAGTCAAATTCTCAGATGCTATTACTAGGTCAAGCACTCTTGAACCCCTAGTATTTTCCATTACATGCTGTCTCAGATAGTTATCCCTTAGTAACTGAATAAAAGCCAGTTCCTTCCTTGCATGTGTCCTCTCCTCCTTCCAATTGATGTTACCATAGTTGAAATCCCCCATAATAATTACCCTCCTTCCACTCATTTCATCAATTTGTCTATGCATACTATCTCCAAAAAATAAAAATTAAAAAAAAAACTTTTCCTTGACCATAATTTCCCCAAGGAGATTTTAGTCAAGGTAAACATCAAGTATATCCTAATTCATTTTTCCTCTGTGCCCTACACAACTCATTTTTTTCTTCTCCTTTCAAGTTCAGAAATAGGTACAAATGTTCAATTTCCTTATCATGGTGTTCGTCACAGACAACATTATCCAAAAAAGACCGCCTTTCATTAGTCTGAGAAGTAAATATCATTCAAGATAACATGCCCATTTAAGCTTTGGTTGCTACAGCATTCAGGTCTTCTTTATGAGGCATGCATTTAGTAACTCCTGTTTGTTATACTGGCCAGGCATCTTGGGATTCAGGATTAAGGTGCTATAGGCAGTGTCTGCCTTTTCTCCTGAGTATTTATTTACCTACTTGGTAAGCAGATATTCAGGAGAGAAAGCAGACTCCCACTACATAAGATAAAAATACAGTAAAATAGGGGAAAAAATTAACCCTTATCTCCTGAATACTGTAATTAACATTGGGGACAGATAGAAAGGGACAGGAAGAAACGAAAAAAAGATCAGGAACCTGTCTATAGATAATATAACACACATATATTGCATGATGTATTTTGAGTTCAAAACTCCTGTGCTGACTAAAGTGACCCCTTTAGTGTGAAGGTATATTATTTAGCCTTAAATCCAAACATTTAAAATATTATTTTAAGTATTTTTAGCTCAATAAACAAAAAGGTGTTCATCAGTTTGCAAGCAAATAATTTTATTAATTAAAGCACAGATTAGTAAAGCCAAATCTTGCTTTGTCTCAGTAAGAACAGAAATAAATCCAAAGAATAGCAGCAAAAATCACTAAACACTCCTTTCATCCAGGTAAGTAGTGAATGTGGAGATTTTCAACATTGAATTTATTATGCAATTTTATTTTCTTTATACAGTTAAAATACTACTTAATAATATTTTAACTGGTTGGATTTAAGGTTGAATAGCATACCAGGATTGGATCAATAAGTCAGCTACTGAAAGAAATTCAATAAGAATAAAACTAGCAAGAGACATACTATCAGTAGGAACATGGAATATCGTACTTTATGGGCTCCTGGGAAGCTAGACTTGCTTTGTAAAGAGATGGAGCGATACCAAGCAGCATCTTTGGAATAGTGAACATAGTCAGGAGAGAAAAGAGGTGAAAGTATCAATTGGTCTGGCAGTAGTACAAAACATGATCAGGCATTGGATTTCTTATCAGTAAAAGAGGAAGAAAAGCATTATTAGGATGCAATCCAGTAAATGAAAGATAATAATGGCAAGATTTATTTAAATAACTTGCACGACTTACACATGTCACAAAAATATATAGAAAATTATTCAAAACTCCAGTATATATTTCATCCAACATTATGTGACATTGCCAGGGAGATAGATCATTAACTACATTCAAAACATGAATCACAATAATGAGTCATAAATCATGTATATATTTGCTCATGTCTTGGTTGCAGATTATGGCTTATTTTGATGTAGAGTCCCTATTCACCAACATACCACTATCAATGCAGACTCTTCAGCTGAAGGATTATGCTACTAAAGTTCAAAGGGACAAATGTAAAAAGTTGTGTGGATAAAGCATAATTATTAATTAAAAAATCTTAATAGTGATCATTTGGTTGTTCCTCTTATTACTATGCAAAACATCTCTCACCATCATCTTCAGAATTGCACTGGCCACATTAGCTCTTATATTAAAACTGTTTTCATTTCAAAGAGAAAATAAAACATCTATATCTGTCTAATAATTAGATTATGGCTTATTTTGATGTATTCTCCCTATTCACCACCATACTACTACAAGAAACTCTTCAGTTTTTACAATCTGATTTCCCAGAAGACATTGTTAACTGTTTAAATTCACTATCAATGCAGACTATTTTACATGACTTAATAAGCTGTTCAAATTGACTTGTTTTATTCAAACAAATCAAAGGAACATCACCAGCCTTAGTTGATTATTTTATGGAGCTCTTTGACAGTGTATTTCTTCAGCTTCATATTTTGTATGATAGATCGTAATTCTGATTCAGTGTCCAACTCTGAGTCAGAATTACTGCAGTTTTTAGAGAAAATAAACTCTTTGTACTACCATATTATCAAGTTCACTATTGAAAGTAAATCCAATAACCAACAACCCTTTTTTGGATACCTTAATAATAATCATAATCCAACAGGTTATATTGAATTTTCAGTTTATTGGAAGCTAGCCTTTACTGGCAGATACATTCACTCATCCTCCCACCATCATTCATTACAAAATGGTGTTATCAAGAGTCTTGTACACAGAGAGCATATGATCTGCTCTTCTGATCCTCTTTTGTTAGATGAACTGAATAAAATGAAAAGCAATATGATATTTAATGGATACACTAAAACTACCATTCAAAAAATTATTGATATTTATTATCCTTCTACCAGACTACAATCCGATGTGAAAAGAATTTCAGTACCATGCCTTAAAGGAACCTTGAAGCGAATAGCAAGGATTCTTTGTAAATTCACTCCATATGCTTGTTTCAAACAAGCTCAGAAACTGTCATCCTTCCTACCATCCATTAAGGATACATTACCACCTCTTTCCTTATCAGTTTTATTTTATTTTATTTTTTATCAAGTACTCTGCTCATGCCATCTTTGCTATTTTGGACAGACTGGCTGTTCTGTCTTGATTAGAATTGAAGAACATCAAGACTGTATTTACATGTTTGTATGGCAAGTCTGGTCTTGCTTCTTACACTATTGACATTAGGCACACTATTCTTTGGAACCAGTCACGACATCATTCCAGCAAGTTCAAATTTGATCATGTTTTCCTTGAAACATGTGAAATGCTGTGAAATTATCGAACTTCAACTGATCAGACTGCATGCCATCTCCAAGCTTGGAGATTGATCACTATTAATTGTTCATAAGTTTTTTAAATGAATTATTATTTTAAATGATTTTTTGTTTATCCAACCTTTATACAATTGTTCCTTTGAACTCTAATAGTATAATCATATACTTTGGCTGCAACCAAGATATGAGTTAATATACTCATGATTTATGACTCGCTATTGTGATTTATGTTTTGATTGTAGTTAATGGTCTGTCTCCATGACCATGCCCTCATAATGTTGGATAAAATATATTGGAATTTTTATTATATGTGCAAGCTGTGAAAGTTATTTAGATATGCATGGTTCATTAAAATTACTTAATAATGCTAGGAAGTAATCTTGAAATCAGTACTAAAGAGAGATTTATTCATTATTGAAGGTGATAGGAATGTTAAGATTGGAACAGACATGAGAGACGGGAAAGAATAATGGGCAAATATGGATATGGAAAAAGCAGTAAAAAAGGAGAAAGAATACTTAGTTTTGCTTTGAAGCACAGCATACTAATTTGTAACATCAAATTCCAGCACAAAAATTGCAGAAAGTCAACATGGGCAATTGTCTGATGGAAGAATGAAAAACATGCTAGACATGATACTCATAAGCAAGCGGTGGATCACATCGAATCAGTTGTGTCAAACATTTTAAGCAGAAAACATGGAATCAGATCATAGTGTAATAATTGTCAATATCAATTTGAAACTCAAATGACAAGTGAGGGTGCAGTTTCAGAGTGAGAGAGATATAAGGACACTCAGTGAGGTAATCACAGAGAAGGCATACAGGAAAGTGCTTGAGGAAGAACTGAAATCCATCATAAAAAGGAACTGGAAGATAGGAATAACAAATTGGTGTCTGCAATCAAGAGAGCAGTGAAAGGAACATTCCTGGAGACAAGAGAAGCCAGAAAAGAAATGGATCTCGCAAGGACATTAATCCAAGAAAAAAAAGAGCACTAAAGATTTGTTGAGATATTTCTATCGAAATGGAAGGATAGTATAAGATGAAATGTAGTGAAGTGAAGTAAATGGTTAGAAGAGACAATTAGAAGGATAGTGTGAGGATTTCTATAAATATTCTGGTGAATATAGAACAAGAGAGGTATACAAGATGATCAGAAACATCAACAAGAAATGGAGTCCAAAGCAGAGTACCATAAAAGATGAAAAGGGTGGAATTTTGATGGAGACAGAAGAAATAAGAGGGAGTGATGGAAAAGATACTGCTCAGAGTAGTAATCGGGTTTTAGTTTACAAGAAGTTGAAGTTCAAGGACCATATAACAAAGATTGCAAGTACAACTCGGAGGATAATTGCAAGGCTTTGATAAGACCTCACTTACTATTCTGCACAGGTCTGGTGTCTGTGGTGATTTTCATACAATGGAGAGTGTTAAAATTATATCAGTATCGTGGAATAGTGATTATGAAGACATTGAGAATTGTAGACTGCAGACACTAGCAAACAGGAGAAAGAAAGGTGATATGATTGAGACTTACAAACTTCTGAAAGGGCCATACAGGATTTCAGTGAATGGAATTTTTCATTCTATGGAGGATGGGGAAAAGATAAGAGGCCATTTATGGAAAAGTTGAGAATAAATGTCATCAAGAAGGGAATGAGGGCTAGATTTTTCTCTCATAGAGTGATCCATGATTGGAATGGATTTTCATTGAATGTTGTGTGTGTAAGTAGTGTGAATTAATTCAAGAACAGGTGTGACATCTGGTGTGGGTACTATGCCTTCCTTGATGATTCCCTGACTCCCTGGTGGTCTCTTTTAATAATAATAATATCCATCCTATTTAAATATATGTCATAACGTGTGATAACTACAAAGGAATAAGTTTATTAAACACAGATTATAAGATATATGACAAAATACTGAAGAACAGAATTAACCCTATACTAGAAAAAATTATAAATGAAGAACAGAATTATTTTAGAAAAGGATGATCCTGCATGGATCCTATATTCAGCCTCAAACTACTAATTGAAAATGAAAAATTGAAATGAAAATTTAAAAATTACACTGCAGCAAGTACAAGTATGAATGATTATTCCTTGAATTAGCCTTAGCTCTGAAAAAACTTCCCAAACCTCAACAAATTTGGGTGCATGAGGCTGCCCCAAAAATGGGAAGCTTACATTCTAAGATTGTCAGCCCAACTGCCAAGATATCCCAATTTAGTCTGATAGGAGGCACCATTTAGGACTCCAGGACCACTTCAGTTGCCTTTCTTCAACCTCATTTGCTTAGTGTGAGTGTCTGCAAACACATATCATTGTTTTGTGATCCCTGAAGATGGCAATGTAACATTGCTGAAATATAGGCAGTTATTAATTAAGGTTTTTATAATTAATAATTTAGTTACATTGTCATTTCTTAAAAAATTAGAAGTAATTGAAAAATGATTTGAATTGAAGGAAGAGAATTGAAGAATTTCAGCTTTGAAACACATCTAACATTCATAGATTATGAAAAAGCTTGACAAGATCGGCAGATATAAATTCTTTGATATACTAAAAAACTACTTGCCTATAAATTTATTAAAACTCCACATGGCCTGTATGAGAAAACAATAAGCATAGAAAAGGTGAGAACAGAACCAAAACCTTTGAAATAACAGGAGGTCTTAGACAAGGTTACTCTCTCTTTTTTCCCAGTATTGTTTGGAATATATATGAATGAAATAATCAACGAATGGAGTTAACCAGCAAAGAAGGAATTCATATCGAAAATAATGTTATCTTAGATATCTTACTCTTTGCAGACGACCATGTAATATTTGGAACAATTGAGGACACTCTACAAAGAGATATATATAAACTGGATTTAATAATAAAACAATAGAATATGTCAATCTCTCAAGAAAAAACACAACTGTGGTATTCAAAGGAAAAAATGCCCATTTTAACTAAAATAGTAATAGACAATAAAATTATTATTATTACATGACACCTCGAAGAAGTCTCAGGGCTCATCACAGGAGGGTACTACTCTACTCTACTCTGCTACATACATCCCACATTCTCCCTACCACTTAATTCTCCAAATGCACTCAATAACGTATCACCAACAACCATCTACTGCCCATCACCACAAGCAACAACACTACTTTTTGCCTGTAAATTGCATGTGTTCTCATGTTTGAAAATAATCTTAATTATTTTCAACGATCTTAATTATTTGGGCTATAAACTAAGCTAAAAGGCAGATTTAGACATTTATAACAAAATTAACAAATTCTTCAAAGTAAATGGAATAATAAACAAAACATTAAGGCCAGCAATAGTTATCAAAAAAAGCAAACTTGAATGTATTATATTTTATCAAAACCAACATTATTATATAGCAGTGAAGCATGAACAATAAAAGAAATATGTAAGAAAAGAATAATTGCAGCAGAAATCAAATATGTGAGAAGAACAGCAAGTTATATAAGACTAGATAAAAAGAGAAATGAAGACATACTGAAAGAAATAAACTGAACACCAATAATGAAAACCATAAAAAAATACAGAACTGGAAAGATCATCTAGAACGAGTGCCATGATAGAATACCCAGAAAGGTGATAAACTACAAACCAGAAGGTCATACATACAGAGACAAACCAATGAAACACTGGGCTGAGACCAAAACAGGCCACTTGGCATAGATTCATGACAGGAGGAGGAAGAAGATATTTAAATATGCTCATACTTCTTCTTCTGCAGCTTGTCCCACTTAAGTGGGATCACTGTTTTTGGTGAATCTCCTCCACATCTTCCTGACTTAGGCTGTAACCACATCCAAGTTCTTCATCTTCATCTACTTCTCTTGACTGCACACAGCAAGATGTCATCTTCATACAACATTGTCCAAGACTTGTCTTCTCTCACCTCCTCCGTCACCACCTCCATCACAATATTAAACAGGAATGGACTTAATGCTGACCCTTGATGCAAGTCATCTGTCACTTGAAAACTTTATGTCTGCCCCAGGCAGGTCCGAACTGTTGTCTTCACATTTCCGTACATCTGCACCAACCTGACATATTTCTTCGGTACCCCCTTCTCCCTCAGACACCTCCAGACTTCTTGCCTTGACACTCTATTGTATGCTTTCTCCAGATTAATAAACACTAGATGTAGCTCCCGTTGTCTCTCTCGAAACTTTTCCATCACCTGCCATAACCCAAAGATAGCATCTGTCATTGATCGACCAGGCACGAAGCCAAATTGCTTCTTTGCAATCTCCACCTCCTTCCTTGATCTTCCATCAAGAACCCTTTCAAGGATTTTCATTGTGTTTCATCAACTTTATTCCTCTGTAATTCTTACAGTCTTGTGCATCCCCCCCCCCCCCTTTGCCCTTGTAGATGGAGACTAGAGTACTTTCCCTCAATTCCTGTTGACAAACTTTCATGAACAGGTCCCACAGCAAGTCAATTCCCTCTTCTCCAGTGCCTTCCATGCCTCCACTGGAATCCTGTCAGGGCCCACCGATTTTCCATTCTTCATCCTCTTCATGGCCTCCTTTACTTCCACTCTACTGATGTTCTGCACCATCCCCTCAGAAGGCTGCCCATCTTCTCTGTGAGTCCTCACATTTTCCTCATTCGAAAGTTCTTCAAAGTATATTCTCCATTTGTTTATTATATCGACATCCCTCCAAAATACTCTTCCTCCAGAGTGATCTGCCTCACATGTAAAATGTCCTTTGATGCCTTATTTCTACATTTTGCTAGTTGGTAAATTTCTCTTTGTTTCCCTCCTTTGTTTCTAATTGATCATAAAATCTTGATATGCCATCGCCTTCGCCTCTGTCACAACTCTCTTGGCTTCTTGATTTTTCTCTCTCTGTATACCCCTCTGTCCTCTTCCACTCTTGACTCATCCCACTTCTGCTTTGCTTTCTTCTTAGCCATCACTGCTTCTTGTACATTATTATTCCACCACCAACCATCCTCCTGCTCTCTAATCTTTCCAGATGTCTCACCAAGCACCTCAAATGCACAGCTCAGAATTGCTTTTGAATTACGTCGCCACCAATCTTGCACACTTTCTAGTCCATCCGAAATCTTCTCTAAAACGATTCCTCATGCTCCCTTCTTTTAAACAAAACCACTTAATTTTCTTCATCCCATGGCTTCCAAAGGTTCTTATCTTCGATCTTATTTTAAAGTGCACACAGCAGCCAGTGTTGCTACACCACTTGATCTGTTGGGATTACCTTACAATTTGTCACTTACTTGAGATGTTTTCTTCTAGTCAAAATGTAGTCAATTTGTGAACTGTTGTTGCCACTTCTAAATGTTAAAAAAAGGTGCCAGATCAAATGCTACTGCAAAGTACACAATCCTCTCTCTCTCTCTCTTTCCTGGTTTATCATTCCCACTTCATGGCTGCCATGCACCCTTTCACAGTCCCTATCACAGTATGAGCATATATTAAATATGTTCATACTGTAATATTAAAAATATAAATAACATATAATAATTGTAAATGATCTAGAAATTAAATAAATTCTTTTAGAACTAAGCCATTATGTCTCTTATAATCATACTAAATATCTTCTGATATTTCGGCAACGCCACATTGCCATTTTCAAAAGGAACTTACAAAAAGGCACATGCACGCAGGCACTACAACACAGTAACTGAGAATGAAGAGATGAAACTATTGTTCTCCTAGAAGTCCTGATGGTGCCCTCTAGCAGGCTAAGTAGGTGTTCTTGGCCGTTGGGCTGAAGGTCTGCTGATGTATGCCTCCCAAATTTGGGGCAGTTGCATACAACCAAATTTGTTGAGGTTTGGAGAGTTTCTTAGGGCTGATTCCATAAATAGTCTTTCGAATTTGTATTTGCTACGATGTATTACTGTAGCTTTCTTCCACTGTATCCTGTGGCGTGTATCCAGAGCATGGTCTGCAAGATCAGAATGGCTGTACCTGTCAAAACAGATGTAGTCCTTGTGTTCAGAAATTCTGATATTCACTGTCCTGCCTGTTTGGCCAAAGTAAGACAGTTTACAGCTGTAAGGAACCTGGTATAGACCAGGTAGGTCTAGGGGGAAGTGGTTGTTCTCTGGTGGAGCAGATAAGGGATGCCAATTTTCTGTAAGGCCTGTAACAAGAGGTGAGGTCATGTTTTTTTTAAAATTTTGGTAATTTTTTCAGAGGTGCCTCGGATGTAGGGAATGGTGATGGATTTAGAGTAATCTTTGTTGTAGGGGGGGGGGGCTGTGGTTTGTAGGTTTTAATATTTTTTGGATTTTTTTGGAGGGAGCCATTGGCTGAGAAAGTGTTGAGGATGTGATTTAGTTCAGTGTTTAGGGCCATGTCATTAGAACAGATTAGTTTAGCCCTGTTGTATAATGTTTTCACCACTCCATATTGTTGTGAGGGGGGGGGGGGGATTGTTGGTGAATGTATCTGCCTGTATGGATGGGTTTTCTATACACTGAGAAAACCAGGGTTCCATCAGGCTGGCGGGTGACTAGTGTGTCTAGGAAAGGGAGGCTGTTGTTTTCCTCTTTTTCCAGGGTGAACTTGATTCTGGAGTGTTGGTTATTTAAGTGTGTTAAGAAGGAGAGGAGTGTTTCAGAGCCATGTGGCCAAATAGCAAACACATCATGAATGTAGTGAAGCCATATGGTGGTTTTTGTGGGGCAGAGGCTAAGGCTTTTTTTTTCAAAGGTCTCCATTAAGAAATTGGCCAAGGGTGGGGAGAGTGGTGAACCCATGGCTGTCCCCCTCTATTTGTTTGTAGAATTTTCCCTGCCAAACAAAATCGCCTGAGTTCATTGTGAACTGAAATAGGGCCAAGATATCGGGAGAAAATTTAGCATGGATTAGCTCTAAAGTTTCCTTGAGTGGGACATTTGTGAATAAGGAGGAGATGTCAAAGCTGACCATTATGTCAGTATGTTGGAGTGTAAGGTTTTCTATGCTGGCTTTGAAGTGGGCTGAGTTTTTTATGTGTGATGGTGTGTTGTTAGTATAGTGTGCGAGCTCTTTGGCCAAATGTTTAGCTAATTTGTATGTGGGGGAATCAGTGCCATCCACTATGGGACGTAATGGCACATTTTCTTTATGTATTTTTGGGAGTCCGTAAATACAGGGGGGGGGGGGTATAGCGTTAAACGGCTTTAATCTGTTGGTAACTTCTACAGACCAAGAAGTGATTTTCTTAAGGAGCCTGTGAAGTTTTCTAATTTGTGAGTTGGTCAGATTGTATTCGATAGGGAGGTAAGTAGCCCGATCTAATAGAAGAGCATTAAGCTTACCTTTGTAGTCTTTTTGATTAAGTACTACAGTTGCATTTCCCTTATCTGCTTTGGTGATAACTAATTCTTTATTATTTCTCATTTCCTGTAGAGCTTTAAATTCCTTGTTGGATATGTTGGTTTTTGGTGGTCTTGCTTTGGAGAGGACACAAGCTACATCCAGTCTTACACTGTTGGCAATTTGATTTGGAAGGTGGCAGATTCTGCGTTTGATCTGGATCATAATATCCTCACTAGGTATTTTTCTGGGAGCGATGGCGAAGTTGTGGCCAGGTGAAAGCATGTTAAGTGCTTAGGGGTGACCGAAGAAAGGTTGATTACGGTGTTGGTAGCAAGTTTTGGATTGACGGTAGAATTCCTTTTTAATTTTTCGAATTTTTTCATCTGTCGGCCTCGTATTTTTTCAAATTCTTTGTCTGCAGCGGTACACAAGACATCATGTAAAATAGACCACAGTTCTTGATTTAAAGTGCTCATCTTCGAAAGCACGAATAGCTTCGTTAATTTCCACTAAGAGAAACCGTGCGCCGGGGTTTGTTCGCGAAGCAATGCGTAGCTATTGTGTTATATATACGGAGCGCTTTTTGTGAAACAAAAACGGTGCTTGAATTTTACACAGTTCGGGATTACCTTATTATTCCTGCAGCATTTCAGGAAAGTTAGATGATTTAATTGTCTAGACAGCTTCAACTTCATTTTACTGTATTGGCTGGTCTTTCCGTGCAATTGTATCTCCGTGGATGATGTTGATTCTCGTAGACAGGCTTATACATTGGTTATGCATTTCTAAACTTATACATTCACCAACAATTCCCCCCCCCTCACAACAATATGGAATGGTGAAAACACTATACAGCAGGGCTAAACTTATCTGTTCTAACGACATGGCCCTAAACACTGAACTAAATCACATCCTCAACACTTTCTCAGCCAATGGCTCCCCCCGCCTCCAAAAAAATCCAAAAAATATTTAAACCTACAAACCACAGCCCCCCCCCCCCCTCTACAACAAAGATTACTCTAAATCCATCACCATTCCCTACATCCGAGGCACCTCTGAAAAAATTACCAAAATTTTAAAAAAAACATGACCTCACCTCTTGTTACAGGCCGTACAGAAAATTGGCATCCCTTATCTGCTCCACCAGAGAACAACTACTTCCCCTAGACCTACGTGGTCTATAATAGGTCCCTTGCAGTTGTAAACTGTCTTACTTTGGCCAAACAGGCAGGACAGCGAATATCAGAATTTCTGAACACAAGGACTACATCCGTTTTCACAATACAGCCATTCTGGTCTTGCAGACCATGCTCTAGATACACGTCACAGGATATGGTGGAAGAAAGCTACAGTAATACACCGTAGCAAATACAAGTTCGAAAGACTATTTATGGAATCAGCCTCAACCCTAAGAAACTCTCCAAACCTCAACAAATTTGGTTGTATGTGACTGCCCCAAATTTGGGAGGCATACATCAGCAGACCTTCAGCCCAACGTCCAAGAACACCTACTTAGCACGCTAGAGGGCACCATCAGGACTTCTAGGAGAACAATAGCTTCATTCTCAGTTACTGTGTTATAGTGCCTGCATACACGTGCCTTTTTGTAAGTTCCTTTTGAAAATGGCAACGTGACGTTGCCGAAATATCGGAAATATTTATTGAAGTATAATTTAATTTATATTCGAATCTACATTGTTCAATTCCTTAAGTGATTTAGAAATGCATAACCAACGTATAAGCCTGTCTACGAGAATAAATATCTTCTGGGATTTCAGATGTAGAGAGAGGACTTGACAAATGTTCCACCATCTGATAATACACAAAATGTATGTAGCAGTAGACCAAGTATCTGCAAGTTCATAGTACTTGCAGATACTTTATATTCTCAGAATATTCTTCAGTTATGAGCATATTGGCAAGTGTGCTAGAGGAATATGCAACAGACTCACGTTAGAGGCTTAATGGAGTAAAACAGCACACTGAGAAAGGATTAAAAATAATATTTAATTCATTTAGTATTTCATCTCAATCACTGAGACATCATCAGAGAATACAATGTGAGTCTTGGAACATACACACAGAGGCACCACAAAACTAAGTAAAACACATAGATGAAAGACTAGAGTTCTAACTAGGTGAGATGCCCCTCTATGGGCACCTGCTTATTAGAGGCCTGAAGTGGCTTAAAAAAGTTCCATGTTTGGTCTCTAAAGCAGGGTTTCTAGACTATGTAAAAAACAAATTAAAGATACAATATATATATATATATATATATATATATATATATATATATATAAAATGAAATCATGGCTAGCTTTGACATAGTATCCTCGTTCTCAAATGTTCCTACAGATGAAGTCCTGACACTACTCAAAGATAAGTTATCCAAACAAATGTTAGCCTTACTTACTCATTGCATCAAGTCTGGATACTTGAGATTTCAGGACACCATCTACAAGCAAAATCATGGTCTAGC
Organism: Typopeltis vanoorti; assembly: GCF_054136105.1. Lineage (NCBI taxonomy): Eukaryota > Metazoa > Arthropoda > Arachnida > Uropygi > Thelyphonidae > Typopeltis > Typopeltis vanoorti. Next base: position 94,290,246 of record NC_143554.1, read on the forward strand.
AATGCGTAATCCTTTATCTCCTGTACTTGCCAGCATTTATCTGGAAGATTTTGAAGTTAAAGCTATCTCTTTCTATTCCTTAACACCTAGAATTTGGAAACGACATGTGGACGACATTTTCTTCATTTGGAGCAATGGACATGATTCACTCCTGGATTTCCTTGAACATCTCAATAGTCAACACCCAAATATCCAATTCACGACTGAGTTTGAAAATAATGGTTCCCTGCCTTTCCTGGATGTAAAACTGCCCGTTCTTCTAAAAAACTTAAAATTTCGATGTACAGAAAACCTACACATACCATTAGATATCTCCATAGTCAGTCCCATCATTTCCCTCCTCATAAACTTGGAATTATTTCTACTTTGGGACATAGAGCTTGCTCTCTTCTTGACGACCCAGTTGAACTTCATAAAGAAATCAATTTTCTTAGATCTACTTTCAGACTGAATGGTTGTTCTCAAAAAATTACTAAAAAATACCTTTTTAATCCTCCTAGTCACCATACTGACAAAATGAATAATGTTAAAGGCAACATATCTATCCCATACATAAGCTCTGTCTCTCAAAAATTAGCCAAGGTTCTCAAAAAATATAACATTATAACTTTATTTACTCTGCTTCCTAAGATCCGGTCTCTAATGAGCTTAGTCATCACATTCTGAAATATTCCGGTGTGTACAAGATATGGTGTGACTGCGACATTCCTTACTTTGGCCAGACGGACAAGTCTATTGAATTGCATATGGAGGAGCATAGGAGGGACATCGCTTATAAGAGAACACGTGCCAGTGCTTTGTCCAGCCATGTCCTTTTTTCGGTCGATTCTGATGATGAAAATCATAGTCATACAGTCCTTTGGAATAGATCTAACATTTTTCGTTGCCATGACAAATTGGAGAGAAAAATTGTAGAATCTAGAGAAAGCCTGAACCCTGTAAATTTAAATAATAATGTGAACTACAACCTCCCAGACTGTCATTCTGCTGTGATCAAATACTGGTGCTCACAAGATGCTATAAGCACGCACTCACTTCAACAATGTGGCTAACGAAGGAACAGCTTTGAATACGTCAACTACAACGTTTTCACGTTAAACATGTATAGTGACTTTCCTGTGCTGTTCACAGTTTTTTATCTTCATTGTTTAATGTTTTTTCTTTTTTTATAAAAACACCTGAAGAAAGCCAAAACTAGTCATGTGATAATAATAAACCTTTTTTCCTTTTTTCTCGGTTTAAGTCATTCAATTCTTTTTAAAAAATATGTTTGACAACTGAGTAAATGAACCTCCATGCATATATATATATATATATATATATATATATATATATATATATATATATATATATAAAATTGATAAAATAATCTTCCTGTCTATCCATAGTAGGTGAAATTCTGGAACAGGGAATTCTATGTACCTCAGGAACTGAGAGAGGAGTGATTTGATCTTTAGTGGAGGTGGCCAATTTCAAGTGGAGCTTGAAAGCCGTGCAGAGGTTGTATTTCTTTAAGATTCTGGCAATTTTGCTGAAGTGCTATGGATATAGATAATGGTGATAGCATTCTTAAAATCCTGGAGAGAAGGTCAAGGATTAGGGGAAAAATTGTTTGTTTTTTTTGATACTGTGGGAACTGTAGCCATTAGATAAGAAGGTGTGAGGTGCATGTGATTAAGCTCTGTTGCAAGATAAGACTCATTGGAACAAGATTATAGATTCTTTTGGTTAGTGTTTTAATGAGAGAGAGGATTGATGGGGAAGTTTATGAATGTATCCTTGTGTGAGTGGGTTTCCTGTATGCCGGAAAGGACAGATCACCATTGAGCCATGAGGCCAAATGGAAAACACATTATCGACATATCTTAACCCGATAGAAGGTTTGAGAAGGACCGAGTCAAGAGCTTGTTTTTCAAAATGTTCCAATAAAAAAAAAATTGGCAAGGAGGTAAGAGGGCAGAACCCATAGAGGTACCCTCTATCTTTTTTATAAATTTTGTGCTTATAAGAGAAATATGTCATTGTGCTCAGATATGGTTACTTGGATGGAGAGGAGACGAAGAAACAGTTGAAAAGGTTCATTGAGAGTTAACCAAGATGTCGTCTGCATTTCTGCATTTGAGGACAGACTGAAGGAATGTAGGTCTTCAGAGTTCTGAGTAATAGTAGAGAGGAAATATGATAGAAACATATAAGTTGGTAAAGGAATCTTACAATAATGACAAATGTGATTTGGCAGGTGTATAAAGGAAAACCTTGTTTATCCCTGCAAGCTGAGTAAGGGTGTGGTTAGAAAGCATGTAAAATGTAGGGTATTCTCATAGCCTGTGGTCAGTGAGTGTGAAATGGGCTACCCATAGTTTGTGAGATGAATGCTTTCAAAGAGAGAGATATATGATTGCTATTTAGGCATTATTCAGCCTAGAAGAGACCTTCCCCAATGAGCTGTTTACTTTCTGGATTAATTTGCAGAGAATTCTGCAAATTAATAATTATAATAATCATGAACATCCCAATTTTTAATATTTGAGAGCAGCAAAGCCCATTGACTACAAATAATTAAGGTATGAAATGTTTCTAACTAGCCATCTAATTTATTTGCTAGATAAGAAAATATTAAGCAGCATGATAATTTCATTAGAAGAAGAAGAAGAAAGATGGGATTCCTGAGATTGCATCTGTTTTGAGGAAAGTGAAAAAAAAATAACGAACAAAGCAACAACAAAAACCTTCCATTCTTGAGTCAAGTATGGTATTAGTACAACTGCAATATTTCATCATCATCATCATCAAATTCCTGCAATGTACCCTCAAGGGGGGGGGAGGTGTACAGGATATGATAGTACTACATGAAAAATTTACATCATTACTAACTTCCTATCTACAATTTTCCTCCAAATCAGTCTGTTACTTGTCAAGACTCCAACATTATCAGATCTTATATTTCTATCGTCTAAGGCACTTTGTACCGTATCAATCCACCTATATCTTGGTCTTCCTCTGGGTCATTTTCCTGCCAAGTTGGCAGGAAAACGACATTTACACACTGCAGTATTTGAACATCCTTATTCTGGAATAGCAGTAAGAAAGAAAAGAAGCGATGAAAGAGCAGAAAAGAAAAACTCACTGTGCACCAGCATTAATTAGGAATTTAAATCGGAGTTGAATAAAAGGTTAGTTTTCATATCAGGATTTTGTAGTATTAAATTATTCAGTAAAAGTAATTTTCTTTTTTTCTTTTTTTTTTCTTAAATGTTAAGCACAATGTACATTATCTCTCTAAATTACAGAGATAATTTCTCTCTTAAGAAATTACAAGGAAAAATGTCAGTTGTGCTTGAGAAGTAGGTAAGGATGGTTTGTGAAAAGCTTACCCAAGGTAAGAAGCATAAACCAAACGGTGATTAAGTGGACAAGTAGTGATAATAAGCAGGAGCTGGGGGGAAAATGTGGAGGGAGCATAAAGAAAAAGGCGATCAGCATATCCATGAGCAGTACAGCTTGGAGTTGCTCAGCATATTAAAAAATATTAGCATGAAAGCGGCAGTGGGACTGGATGGCACGTCAGGCTGTGTGCTACAAGAATGTGCAAGAGAATTGCTAGGGCCTCTGATGAAGTTGTTTATGTCTCAGAACTGGTAGGGTCCAAGGGAGCCTACCAGTTCTACCTTAACTATAAAGGTAGTTCCATTACATAAAGGTGCTCCAAGACAGAATTAACAAATTACAAACCAATAATTATAGTGGTTAAAGGTAAAATCCAGGAATTTATGAATAGAAATGTGATACTGTACATGGGCAGCACAGTTTTGTAAAAGGCAGGTCCTGCCTTAGTAACTTTGGAATAGAATGTGATGGTTATAGCATTTTTTGAAATGACGGAAACGATAAAAGACCAGATGGTCTTTTATCGTTTATGATATTTATGATGATTGAAAGAGTCGTGTCCTGTTACTGTGGAACTTGAAGAAAGAAGTAACGATAATGGTTTTGGGGCCATTTGGTGTATAGTTGCACAAATTTTAGATGTTTAGTGGGGTGTTGCTACAAGCCAGGAATGCAGAGGGAGATAATTCTGAAATGTTCTGACAAATGAGACTGGTGAATGACATGAGGGTGATAATTAATGGGTGACTTTATTTTCTGCTTCCAGTCTCTTTCATTTCTGCTTTCATCTAAAGCAGGCATGTCAAACTCATTTACATGCCTGCTTTAGATGTAATAATTTAATAATTAGTAATAATTTCTGTTTGAAAATGTTAACATTGTCAAATAACATGGTAACTACTTGATGTTTTCCTTGTAGCTTAAGATTATGTTGACTAAGGTGACTTGCAGTGTCAACTGAAAAAGCCAGGTCCTTCATCCATTGATCATTTTTTAATATTTCACATTCATCATTTTTCGATTCTAAAAAAAAATGGTAATTTCATCCAGCAATTTGAAGAATCGCTTTAAAACTTTTTGACTGGAAAGCCATCTAATTTCTGTATAATAAGGTAGATTGCTATATTCACTTTCTATATCTTCTAGAAAGTTACTAAATTGGTGATGATTAAGCCCACGTGGACGAATATAATTTACAATATTACTGACATTTTTTAGGAACATGTCCAATATTTAAAACTTTGGAGCATGGTTTTTGCTGATGAATATTGCAATGAAAATGTTGAAAATTATTATTACCTTGTTCTTTGCATTTTTCTTTTAAATTTATAACAACTCCTTTAACAACACCAGTCATGGCAGGAGCACCATCAGTTGCAAGACAAACTAATTTTTTAAACAATAAATTGTATTCATTCAAAACTTCCATAAGGGCATCAAAAATATCACTTCAGTGGTTGTATCGTGCATAGGAATAATTTCTAGAAGTTCTTCACTTTTAAGTTCATATCACATCCACGAATACAAACAGCCAGCTGAGCGATATCCCGTACATCAGTACTTTCGTCTATTGCAATGAAATAGATCTGAAATGTTAGAATTATTGATTTTTGTTGATTCTTTAAGTTCCCGGCTATATCATCAATTCTGCTAGCAATGGTATTTTGAGATAAGCTTATATTTTTAAATTTCTTTAATTGATCAGGACACAACACTTCAACTACTTTAATAATGCATTCATGAATAAATTCCCCTTCAGTGAATGGTTTCGACTTGCTTGCAATTAAATGTGATAACAAATAACTGACTTTTACCGTAGTTCTGTTATCTTCAGTAGGTTTGGTAAATACTTTGTGTTGATTTGAAGTGTCAACTTTAATTCTGACAATTTATCTTCACGAAGTTTCACAACAGATTTCTCATGGTTTTCTTTATCGTAGTGCCTTTTAATATTATATTCTTTGCAAACAGCAATAGAGTTTCTACATATCAGGCATAATTTTTTTTTCCCTTGGATACAAAAATATTGTAACTCCCATTTTTCTTGAAAACTACGATGTTCTCCTTCAATTAATCGTTTATTACTTACTGGTTGAAGGTTTCAACATTATTTTTATTAATTCTTTATTAATTATAAAGAAAACACTACACTTTCTTACGACCTGAAATTGCAAACGGCTAGCCTGCGATTGCTGTGGTCAGCGGATGTAGACTTGCTCGTTAAAATTCGGTAAAATTGGATATTTATGCAGTGGTGTAACAAGATTTTTTGAAATGACGAATAGAACATTATTTCCTTTAGAAATTGCAGAGTAGTTTGGCATATAAAATAATCTTAAGTGGAAATGTTAATTTTTTTAAAATATGTTTATTTAATTCAGTGTTGTCAAAAGTTAAATAACAAGATTTTGTAACCATATTTAGTTACAAAGTTTGGCGGGCTGCATGTTACTTGTCAGCAGTCCTCATGCGTCCCGTGGGCCACATGTTTGACATGCCTGATTTAAAGCATTGACTTGATGCAGGAAATAATGTATGAATAAGGAGATTGAATTCTGTAAGTTACTTAGGGACAAGTATTTTATGCAGCTTGTAGTTGAAGCAACATGAGATTTGAGTGTTAGACTTAATATTATCATCTCATACAGTGATATTAGATATCACCATGATGCCACCAATTCTGTTGAGAGTCATCATGTAGTTTTTGACATAGAAAGCAACTTGGCAGGTACAAGTTTCATGAATAAGAGTAATGTGGAAGTACAGAACAGGGGGGACTGTGATACATTAATGAACAGATTGGTGATGTGCAGTGGGTTGATCAGTTGAGGGGAAAAAAAAACAGCAGTGTCTGGGACTTGGTTCAGAATCATTTATTCCTAAGGTTAAGAGGGGTAAATAAAGTAGGGTTGAAATGGATGAATCATGAAATTATGCACGAGCTTCTGAGAAAGAGACATTAGTAGCATGAGGAGTATAAGGTGCATGTAACGATATAATTAGGAAGGTAACAGGTGTAGAGAGGAAACAATAATTGGTATATGAAAGGAAATTGGTTGAAGCAGTAAAGCAAAACCCTAAAGAAGAATTCCACAGTTATGTTGCTAGAAGAAGAAGAAGAATGGCAAAATATTGAAGACTGACTTTAGTTGCTGGAGTTGGAATACAAGTTACATCTGCTTGAGATGGTGGAAATGTTCAATGAATGTTTCATTAGTGTATTTCATAGAGTAGTGTTGACGAGAATGGAAATGTATGGAAATTATTTTGTATTAAGGTGACTAGTGTATTGGACAGAGGAGATGCTTATACAGTGATTTATCTGTATTTTGCTAAGGCATTTGATTGGGTACTGCATGATAAAGTACATTCGAAATTGATCAGGATGATGCGGATGGAGTCATTTAGCTTAGTTATGGGGATGGTTGACTGATAGGAGCTGGTTAGTTGTGTTGGGGGGGGGGGGGGAGACAGTATTCCAAAAATGGAAAGTAATAAATAGGGTACCAGAGGATTCTGTTATGAGACCACTCTTGTTTAATTTATGTTTTAACAGTATAGTTCAGGGTGTGAGAGGAGATATTCAGTTGTTTGCTGATGATGCTAAATTAGGAAGAGCAATGTCTGAAAGTTCTGGTATGATATTGTTATAAGAATAGGTTGGTGCTTTGGGCTGAAGAATGGGAATATCATTTGAATGTTGCTACATGTAAATTTATGTAGTTTGGCTAGAAAAGAGGTAATGAGTTTTGCCATATTGGGGAAACTTTGATTCAGGAGGTGGAGGAGACAAGGTATCTAGGGAATCTTAGTGAATAGGGGGATGATATTCAGGGAAAACATTGTGAACATTGTAAGGGTTACCCAGAAAATTTCTACTGTAATGCAAAGAAAAATGCTAGCATGTACAGATAAAGAGGTGATAGCTTCACTATTGCATCTTTATCTTAATTAAGCCTCATTTTTATTTCTGTGCATAGATCTGGTTATCTGACTGTATTGATGATAAGGAAATATTGGAGATAGTGCAGAGACAAATAACCAATAATTCAGTAATTCTGTTTCAGGACACAGAATTACTGAACATGAGGACAGATTGAGAGAATCTTCAATGGTAGTAATATAATTGAGACACATAAGTTGGTTAGAGGAGACCATCGGATAGTGTTTTTCTAGTGATATTGCACTTAAAGATATAGGGGAATTATTGCATAGGATAATGGATGATGGAAGAACAAGAGATCATTCTTGGAAATTGTACAAAAGTCATGTGAGTATGGAAGTGATGAAAGAGGCTTTTTGCTTAGCAGGTGGTGAATGAGTGGGATATATTTCCAGAGTATGTGGTGAGTGTTTCAACACCTAGTGTATTCAAGGCAAGATATGATAGTCATTGTTGTGGTGTCTGTCCATGTTTGATCTCTCATGGTGAGTCTTTGGATTCCATAGAGAAGTAATACTAGTAATACTCACTTACATTTTACAATAGCATGACAGCAGAATTAGATAAGGAAAATGACTATACCATGATGATGTAAAATCTCTTGTGATAAGTAACTATGAAACTTATGTTTGTTTTTATATGTTTTTTTAGGGAGAATTGCACTTAAAGAAATGTCGATTTTGTCTGTAATAATCTTGTATTTGTAATAACTTAACCATGAGCCTTTGTTAAAAATAATGTAGTGCATGATATCTTTATGTAATGCCGTTAACCCATGTTCACATATGGCAATTTCAAAAGATGAGCAAAGTATGATGTCATCATGTTTAAATCAATATATGCCCATATATGAATGTTTTGAGAGATGCGTACAGTGGAAGTCCGGGCCTTTATAAGGTGAAACGTCGAGAAGGACTTTGTTTTAGGGTTTTCACCTTCTCTTACCTGGGTCTGTCGCCATGTGAGGTCTGTTTTTGGTAATTGAAAGAGAAGCATCATAGATCAGAAGTTTCTGAGTCTTCTCTTGTCTGGGTTCACCGCCACATGAATTCCTTTGTCAGTAATCGAAAAGAGCGTCATAAGTCTTAGGATCCTCAATCTTCACTTACCTTGGTCTGCTGCCATGGGAAGGATAGTGTCAATCATCAGAACATCTTGCTAGGAAAGAGCTGCACATTACTGCCATGTTAAGGGTCCTAAAGGGCATAGAATAAATGGCGACTTGGACAAAGAAGAAACAAAGAGAACAAAAGGGGCACTTTTGTGTGGACAAAATATTCATGTAAAAGACAGTGCTGAGCAAGAATTGTAAGTACTTATATATGTGTTATTTCCAAACAAGAATGTACATTACGTGTAATGTACAACAATTGAAATAAGCTCGCTAAAGGTGTGTCTTAATCTCAACTGTGTGTAATTAATTTTATTGTAAGAGTAAGAAGAGTATTGTATTGAACTGGATAATGCAATTTAATATTGAATTAAGCTTGCCTAAGGTATGCCGTATTTTCAGTTTCTGTATGTATGACTAGCAGGATATTCTAGAAGTCTGAATCAGGAAGAATTGAAATTGACAAAGACTTGTAATACCGTTGTATGTATGTGTGTGTATATATATATATATGTGTGTGTGTGTGTGTTAATATGGATCAGACTGTGTAAATAGATTTTTTTAACATAGAATAAACATAAAAATTACATAACATAAAATAGCATAAAAATTAGGTCACGACTCCGACCAATAGGAAATAACAGTTACGCTAAAGACAGAAACACCAAGCTGACATGACACAGCCTCCACTCCTCCCCCCACGAGCTCCGAAGATGACGCACTGTTGACACGGCTCACACCCCGTTACTCCCACCTCTGAACCTATCCCATCATATTTTTCCTCTTCCCCAAAAAATTGTTCCTATTTTCATCCCCTCCTCCCAAAGTATTCTCTGCCCACCCATAATAATATATATATATATATATATATATATATATATATATATGAAACGTACTATTAATATATTATTATATTAATATATTATATATTAATACGTTTATATATTAATATATTAATATATAAACGTACTATTAATATATATATATATATATATATATATATATATATATATGAAACGTACTATTAATATATTAATATATTAATACTTTTATATATATATATATAAATATATATATATATAAATATATATATATATATATATATATGAAACGTACTATTAATATATTAATATATTAATACTTTTATATATATATATATATATATATATATATATATATATATATATATATATATATATATAAAAAACGGGTTTTTAAAAAGGATTCACATACCGCTTGCCTCACCAATAATTCTCCCACATTGCTCTACCCCCCACCATTTCCAAAAAAACCTCCTTCCTTTCAGTCATACTCCCTTCCCTAAACAACAGATGAATTGTATATCGCCACCCACCAGGGATGCCGCTGAATAAGAAAACAGCCAGCAACATCCTAAAAAGGTATGTCCGAATTTTCCCTCTTATTCTTCATATATCTATCTATGTAAAACTAAAGTAATGCCCTAAAACTGAGTAAAAAGCCACTGTCATTAATAAAATGGGGCACTCCTAAACAAAAATAGGCTAAAATAGCCATAAAAATTAAGATTTTTTTTGAAAATTAATTAAATGGTTTGTGAATAACACATTGGACTATTATGTCAATGCACTATCCTGAAAATTTCAAACCTTCATAAGATAAAAGTTTAAGCGATCAATAATCAAGCCATGACTAATTAAAGATAAAGATTAACATGAGCAGGGAATGTTAACAATATCTGCTTTGTCTTGAGTTTAAAATCTTATAATTTGGCGCTCAATACATAGTCTAACTGGTGCAGTCGTAAAACAAATATTAAATTTGTTAGACTGTAGGGTGTGAGAACATAAGCTCTAGTAGAAATAAATAAATGGTGGCAGTTGACCATTCTCAACAGTTCATGAAGTTTTAAGTAAAGAACAACAAAGGTAAAAAAGGTTGAGAAATACAGAACGTTTAACAATGATACTACTAGTATAGCCATTTCCCTTATCTAATTGCTGTCACTCTATTGTAAAATCTGAGTAAGTGCTCTTTAATTTGTATATTAATATTGAGAATGATTTAAGTGAGAATATTCAGTTTATTTGCCGAAGATTCAAAACTGCAGGGGGGGGGGGAGAATTACTTAGTAAAGGTGATGTAGTGATTCTGCAGGACAATTTAATTAGATTGGCAGTGTGATGATAATAATAATTAAAAACATTTTTTTTAATCTAAATGTAAACATAAAATTTAATATTTTGTTTAAACTCCTTGTTGATTAAGATGTTTATAAAAAAACTGTAAATGCAATTTTTTTTTCTGCTTCATTTATATAGTGAACAAGAAATTCTACGTGAAGAAATAAAATCACTTCTTGCTGTAAAAGATAGGCTAAAACAGAAGATCACTGAATTGGAAGAGGAACTGAAGAAAGTTAAAGAAGCAGAAAAAGGAAAACCAAATAAATCAGATGATGAGGTATCTTCTTGTTTCATATACATACACACACAGTCTTGCTATAAATATTTGTTATACAAACTTCCTACTGATCCCAAGTGTTTTTAGTGTGTTGAAAATAATAGATGGCTGCATTCCAACTTGGTGTAGTGCTATTACAGCTACATGGACAATTCATTTCTGTTACAACTTCTGCACACCATTGTGTGTGTGTGTGTGTGTGTGTGTGTGTGTGTAATAGAAGTTGTAATAGAACTGAATTGTGCAAGCCTGGTTCCATTGGTGGCACTGTGTGCAACCATCCTGCAATAAACATTTGCATGTTTATTAGTAGAGAGAGAGAGATAGACAGTTGTCTAGCTGAATGGGTTAACATACAGTGAGGAGATTATAAGAACCATGTAGCTGTAATAGCACTACACCAAGTTGGAATGCAGCCACCTATTATTTTCAACACACTAAAAGCACTTGGGATCAGTAGGAAGTTTGTATATCAGATTATAATGAAACAGAAGATGTATTCTGTTTCACCAAATAACAGGTCAACCATACCAGTACATATTTTTAGATCTGAATATGTCAAATGAATTGCAGTTCCTTTCTATTGAAATTATAAAATTGCTCCACAGGAATATATCAACCTAAGAATATAATACACCCAATTTTCCATTTACATGGTAGATTGGTTCCAGAAAAAATCATGTAAAAAAGAATAGAGTGCATATGAAAAAATAGTAAAATGGTTCCAGATGTGAACACCCGATATGAACGATAAGTTGTTTTCAAACAAAAAAACTCTATTTATGTTAAAAAATGTTTAATTTTCTTGACCAAAAAACTCTGGAAAAACTTTTATTGGGATTATATTGATCAAGTGTATATAATAAACAACTAAGTTATACCAACTAGTTTCACCAACTAAGTCTGTTGGCATCTTCAGGGTACATAACTGATGTAAGGCACTAAAAAGTAAAAAACTGTTACAAACTAAAATCAACCGATTCCAATTATATTAAACAAAGAACAGAGCACTGTTGATTTTAGTTTGTAACAGTTTTTTACTTTTTAGTGCCTTACATCAGTTATGTACCCTGAAGATGCCAACAGACTTAGTTGGTGAAACTAGTTGGTATAACTTAGTTGTTTATTATATACACTTGATCAATATAATCCGAATAAAAGTTTTTCCAAAACTCTATTTAATTTTAATGAAATATTTTTTATTTTAAATACTTATTTAAAGTATATACATATGCATCTTTCTTAAAAAAAATACCGTGTCACTAATAAAACAGAAATTTGAAAAGGTCCAAATACACCCACGGATATTATTATTATTATTATTATTATTATTATTAAACAAGTCCTCATGGAGTCAAAGACTCATCTAGGAGGTCCTTTTATCTCACACACATCTCATCATACCGGGTCTTAAACACATTCAAACTCCCTGCAGACACCACACTCTCAGGCAAGGCATTCCAATCATTCACAACTCTGCACGAAAAAAACCTGCCTCTCACTCCCCTACTCACACCCTCTTTATACAGTTTCCAGGGATGACCTCTGGTTCTCCTCTGATCTCCCACTGTTCTCTGTAGAACTTCTCCACCATTGATCCTATAACAACCCCTTACCAACTTGTAGGTCTCTATCATATCTCCCCTCTTCCTTCTCTCCACTAGACTCTGCAAATTACATCTTTTCAATCTTTCCTCATACTCGACATTCCAGAGGTCAGAAACTACCTTAGTCAGTCGCCTTTGGACCCTTTCCAACATCTCTTCATCCTTCTGAAAACCAGGTGACCAAATCTGGGCACAATAGTCCATGTGTGGCCTAATCAAAGCCTTATACAATGGAACAAAAATCTCCCTACTTCTACACGTCAGTGTCCTCCTCATCATTCCCAGAAGTCTTTGTGTTGTCTTCACAATTTTGGTGATGTGTCTCCTAAATTTTAGATCCTTATCCCAGATCTCTTATTTCCTCTACTTCCAACAATATATTCTCACCAAGCATAAATTCTGCATCCCATCTTTGTTTTCCAAATTTTAAAACCTTACATTTTGCAACATTGAACTCACATCTCCATTTGCTTGCCCAATCACTCAATTTATTCAAGTCTTCTTGCAAGGCCACAACATCTTCACTACTCTTTATGGTTCGTCCCAACTTTGCATCATCTGCAAACAACTGAATATCTCCATCCAAATCTTCGCCAATATCATTAATATACAAGTTAAATAGTAATGGCCCTAAAACAGATCCCTGAGGCACTCCACTAGTGACTTTCCTTTTCCTGGATATTGCACCCCCATACACAACTTGTTGATACCTATCAGATAGCCAGTCTCCAATCCAATGCACTAATCTAATATCCAACCCCATCTGCTCTAGTTTGACTGTCAACTTATCATGAGGTACTCTATCAAAAGCTTTTGCGAAATCCAAGTATATTACTATGTATCCTTCTCCTCTGTCCAAGGAAGCAGTCACTTTATTGTAATAAGTAAGTAGATTACTAAAACACGACCTCCCTTTAGCAAATCCATGCTGTCCATCAAAGATTATACCATTGTTGTCAACCCAACTCTGGATCCTAGTTCTCACAAGCTTCTCCAACAACTTAACCACAACACCTGACACATAGATAGGATTATAGTTTGATGATATGGTTAATAGTTAAATTTTATTCGTTGCACTTTCTGACAGTAGCCGCATTCTTTTGTGTGAAACTGGAATTAAATCACTTCCATCACTTGAAAAACACTTTGGCCATCCTATACTGCAATACTGAAACGTTTTCTTCAGTAAAAGGAACTAAATTAGCAATAATTTCCAATAACTCTGAAGGTTGATTTTTTTTTTTTTTTTTTTTTTTACCATGAACTCTGTAATTAATCATTGAGATCCTGTTTTGACTAGATCTTTGTATAATTCTTCATATTGCATCATACATAACTTCAGTATTTGGATCATGTGTAAAAAAATGACTTTACAATTTACTAGCCATTTAAAGCCCTTCTTTAATTAATTCTGCAGTGAGTGGAATCTCTTCATCATCATCACTTTTTTCTTTTTCACCAAGATTCTCAAGGACAGCTTCTATTATTTTATCATCACTAACAACCTTGTCAACCATCAATTCTTCAATATCTGCAAACAAAAAGTTATCAAATCCTTCTCTGCCAATGTCATGTGCTAATCTGTTGATATTGGGATATTCAGTTATATGCAAAGGTACAGGGTTTTTCTTTTTCACACATTCTTTAGTAGCTTTCCAGCATGCATTTAAAGTTGATGGTTCAATTCTGATAATGCCAACTTAGCAAGTTTGATGCAATCCTAAATAGAAAATTTCTTCCCCACATCAATAACTGTCAGTAAATTATCCTTAATCTAGTTTATCCAAAATGTATTGGAATGTTCTTATGTAGTGAGTTTGGAAGGTAGTGATGACACACTGGTCTAGTGGTTGTATTAAGGATGTTGTATTAGGTGGCAAAAAACAAAATTCCACATTTGAGTGTTCTAAAACAGGATGGCCAGGCACATTGTCTATAATCAATAAAACTTTAAAGTCCAGATTTTTTTCCATCAAATAGCATTTGACTTTAGGAACAAAAATTGATGGAACCTTTCATTAAAAATTTCTTTTGTAACCAGCCTTTTTTGGTTTGCCTTCCAGTGCACTGGTAACGTGTTAAAATCCACATGTTTCATTGCCCTCAGTCGTAGAGATCAATTAATGAGTAATGGTTTTAATATGCAATCTCCTGAAGCATTGCTGCAAAATAATAGTCACACAATCCTTAGCTGCTTTAAAGCTACCAACACTTTTTTGTGATTTCGCTATATAAGTTTTACCTGGCATTATTTTCCAAAAAAAGGCTGGTGTCATCTGTGTTCTTGATCAGGAGTGTTGCCACCATTTTCAATAATTTTGGACAGTTTTGAAAGAAATTCCTTAGCTGCCAGCTCATCTGCAGATGCGGCTTCTCCTTTTATTTTTACATTATGAAGTGCATATCTTTTGAGAAATTTTGTAAGCCAATCTATGCTTGCAGAAAAATCACAATTGCTGTTTGATGTTGTTGGCTCCTTTTCCCAAATCTGTTTGTACAACCATAATGCTTTCTGTTTAATGACATTTCAGTCTAAAGGTATTCCTTTTTGTGAGCAATTTTCTATCCACATCACTAGACCTTTTCCATTATCACTTTTATAATGTCATTCATATATACGATGACAACTTGGCACCTAATTTTGTTCCATAAAGAACAGATTTTCTAATGGCTCTTCATTTTTCTTAATCATTCACACAGTAGCTTCATTCAGTCCAAAATATTTCCCTAATGATGTCGAACCTTCTCCAGCTGCTAAACAATCTAAAATTTGGATCTTAGTTTCTAAAGAAATAGCTTTTCTTTTCTTCTTCTGTCTAATTGAATTATCTGACATTGTGAATAATGAAGTAATGTTAAAAAAATAATTTAAAATAATCAATAATTAATTTTACTAATTTACTAATACCTACTCTATTGCACAAACAAAATTTTCATGAACAAAATATAAGACGTAAACATTTCTAGTAGCAAGGCTTATACGTTGGCCATACATAACTGGTAATTAGCTTACAGAATTAACAACTCAGACAAGAGCTCATCCAAGCCAAGTTTCCTCCTGATATCTCAGCTCTATTTCAGTTCACAATGAACTCAGGCTATTTCGTTTGGCAAGGAAAATTCTACAAACAGATAGAGGGGACATCCATGGGTTCACCACTTTCCCCACCCTTGGCCAATTTCTTTATGGAGACCTTTGAAGAGAAAGCCTTAAACTCCGCCCCACAAAACCCACTATTTGGCTTTGATGCATGGATGATGTGTTCGCTATTTGGCCACATGGCTCAGATACACTCCACTCCTTCCTAACACACTTAAACAACCAACACCCCAGAGTCCAGTTCACCTTAGAAAAAGAGGAAATAACACCCTCTCCTTCCTAGACACTTTAATCACTCGCCAGCTTGATGGATCTTTGGTTTTCTCTGTTTACAGAAAACCCACCCATACAGGCAGATACATTCACCAGAAATTCCCCCCCCTCATAACAATATGGGGTTATAAAAACACTATATAACAGGGCAAAATTAATCTGCTCAGATGACGATGCCCTAACCACTGAACTAAACCACTTCCTCAACACTTTCTTAGCCAATGGCTATAACCCCCAAAAAATCCAAAAAATACTAAAACCAGTAAACCACAACCCCCCCCCCCTCCCCAATAAAGATTACACCAAATCTATCACCATCCCCTACATCCAGGGCACCTCTGAGAAAATAACCAATATCCTCAAAAAATATGACCTGACCTCTTGTTATAGACCATATAAAAAATTGGCATCCCTTATCTGCTCTACCAAAGACCAACCACTTTCCCTAGACCTACGTGGTGTATACCAGGTTCCTTGCAGCTGTAAACTGTCCTACTTTGGCCAAACAGGCAGGACAGCAAATATCAGGATTTCAGAACACAAAGACTACATCCGGTTTCACCAGTACAGCCACTCTGGGCTGGAAGACCATGCCTTTGATACCCACCATAGAATTCGTTGGAAGAAGACTAAAATAATACACCGCAGCAAGTTTAAGTACGAAAGATTATTCAAGGAATCATCAGCGGGCTGTGACGTTGCCGAAATATTGAACTTATTCATTAAAGTTGCCTTTAATTAATATCCTTTATATGCTTTGTTAATTCCGTAAGCTAATTACCAGTTATGTAAACATTTCAAATTGTAAACAAGAAATGATTGTTTAGCAAAGAGCTTAACTTCTTCCAAGCAGTCTTATATAGGTGGGCCTCCTATAACAGACCAACTTAACTTCGAGGAATCAGCATAGCACCCTTTTTAACATAACTGAATTCAAACAGATTTTAAAAATAAGTGCCATTCGAACCATGTTAAATCAAAATATTCCGTGTAAAAAAATAATTGCTTTTGTTTTCTAAACCATATAAAAAAAGTTGTGTAAAAAGAGAATTAGCTGTGTGTGTGTGTGTGTGTGTGTGTGTGTGTGTGTGTGTGTGTGTGTGTGTGTGTGTGTGTGTGTGTGTGTGTGTGTGTGTGTGTGTGTGTGTGTAAGGCTAACTGCAAAAATGTTGTGGGTTTTTTTTTGTGTGTTTATAGATAAAATTAGATGTGTTAGACCCAGCTGATATCTTTGAAAGTTTTCATACTTTTAGTTTAGATGTTTTACATTTAGATCCCAGGTATTATATTTCTCTATAGAAATATTCCGGTTTTGTGACCACATGTTTATTAGAGAACTGTTTTTAAAAAACTAAACAGGTACTAAAAATAACCCACCAAGTTTTATTAGTCGTTAAGACTAACATCTTAACACTAAATGTTACATATTCTAATTTAAAGCAAATTAGAGGTGGGTTACATGTTTCAAACTGAGCTGTAAGAGAGGCAGCATTAGCCAGTGATACCATTTATATGCACGTCAGCATTTTGCTGTGGGTTCTGAAACTTCTTATGCATGTCATTCCGTGCATACGTTAGTTTCAGCTATCTTGGAGGATATTTTGAAAAACTCGATCAAGGTTGTTCACCTTTCCAGGTATTTAGTTTTTTTTACTAAATACTGGTATCTTCTGTAAATAAAAAAAAATTTAAAAAAAAAAGGAAAGAACGAAAGTTGCCCAGAAAACTTATATTAAGCAGGATGATCAGAAGCTGCTAGGAGATTAGGCATCAAAAGATTGTCTGCCATAGATATTGGGATTGAAAATTTTCAACATTGCTTACCAAATTATTTTACTCTAGCATTTGGGTAATATCTGTTAGACTGAGAACTTTGCTAAGAAGAATCTTCTGATTGTTAATGATGCATTAACTTATAGCTTAGATTTTGAGTATTCCTCAGTACTCGTAAAAGTGAAATTTTTGTCTCAAATTGATTCAAACAGTAGGATCAGCATGTCATCGCAAAATTTAAGAAGAACCATAACTAAAAGTTTGCAATAGCATGGGATGGTTTCATGGCAACTGATGGAGAAAGTAAATTAACATTTAAAGAATTCTGGAATTGTAATATTGGAAATGCTATAGTTAACATTGGGAAAAAGTAGGAGAATGCGAGCTCGAAATCGTCTTCACAAATATTTTGTCTCTAACACTCGATTAGGTGCTTGATTTTGAAAGATTTGAACCTACAGAACAGAAACAAACAAACAAAAAAAAAAAAAGAAATTGAAGTAGCATATTGGAGCAAATCTTAGCTATCTGGGGGAGATTGGAAGATGTGAAGAAGCATGCTCCATTCTCATAACCTGCATATACAAAGACTACAGACCCTTCGTGAATAAAACAGCCAAAATAATAAATTGTCAAAAATTTAAAACTGCCAGAACAAATGCTCTCCAATAGGAAAATAAAGATTCATCTGAATTCACAAAAAAGCAGAACATTATTCTACAGGATGGGCTGCCAGAAGGATCTGTCTTTACCCCAGCTCTATTTAACCTATATACAAGTGACAACCCTTGAATGCCAGTCAAAAGTTTATCTACGTTGATGATATGGCTATCTTCACCCAAGACAGTACCTTCCATTACATTGGGAAAATGATGAGCAAAGATCTGAGCTCACTGTAAAACTGCTTTGAAACCTGTGGACTATCTCTTAACTTCACAAAACTGTTTTTTCAGCTTTTCATCTAAATAATCACAAAGTTCACAGAAAATTAAAAATAAACTTTGCAACAGGACCAATCCATTAAAGTACCCTTAGTGTCATATTTGATGCAGCCTTACGTACAGACATGCTTTTAGAAAAAACTAAATTCAAGATATCTTCCAGGAACAATATCATAAACAAGCTCATAGGCACAACTTGGAGTTCTAATGTTTTCACCCTTAGAACAGCAGTCATAGCTCTAGTTTTTCCAATGGCATAGTATTGCTTACCAGTTTAGAGCCGAAGTCCATAACTTATGGCCACACAGATCAACAATGACGACCATCTCTGGTACCTTAAGGTTTACTCCTGTCCCATGGTTGCCTGTCTTTTCCCTCATCACTCCTCCATGCTACCATCAAATAAATAAATTCAGAAATATTATCAATCTTCCATCTTCAGCTCATTGGCTTACCTCCATATCTCCCATTTGGATTAGGGAAATACCAGATGATGATGATTCTCAGGACTGGTGGAGAAGACTGAGCAAACTACAATCAAGTATTTAGATCCAACTGTCATACCTCTCCAGGATTCAGTCTAACTTGACACCTCTGGAGCCAGCAAAACAGATTTAGGACCAGACAAGGCTGCTGTGCCTACTTATTGCATCTGTAGGAATTTTGCAGTCACCTTTTTTTGTACAAGTTGTGCCATGACAGTTGGCATATCTTCCCCCAATATGCATCCCATGATATGAATGTGCAATAGGTTTACCAAAAACCTTTCATGAGTGAAAGGTTTCATAACAAATATTCATAACACAAACTGATTTTCCTTCTCGAGTTCCACAGATCAAGCGTGGGGGAAAGCTGAGTCATTTGAAATCCAGTCATGATCTAACACAAATAATTAACTTATTCTTTCAGAATACCTGACAATCTTCATCATTCTTTTAACACATTAGAATAGGGGTGGTGAACCTTTTTTTAAGAGTATATGCCAAAATTGGCTAAATCTTTTTACAAACTACTCTCATGGAATTTTGCATGGGATATTATTTTTCTCATGCACATTTTACCTGACAGAAGTGTAACAAAAAAATAAAATAAAATACATTATTTCAATGATTCTTTAATAAATGTATTAAAATAAAACCCTTCATAAAAAATGTAATCACACAATTTTATGAGCATGTCTTTGCCTCACCACTCTGACTTCAATCCAACACTGCATGAATACAGCTGTTTACTGAATGGTGTGATTACTACATGCCTGACAAAGAGAATGGCTATGTGCAAATCACAACTCAAGGTAGACTCCTGAAGTGATATTGTTTCAAAGTTTAAATTTTTTTGGGATGCTCAAATCATGTCTTAGGTTCACCACTCTTGCTGTAGACATTTTCTTAACCAGCACTTCCTCCACATACACTGTTGATGTCTACTCTCCCTCTTGGCAACTCAACTCAACCATGATCTTATCCACATCTCTTTTTCTACAAATCAGTTTTCTCTCAACCAATCTCAGCCTCATACTGTTTGGTATTACAAAGTGCCAAGTGGAATGATGAGTGCCTTCATTCCCACTCCATTGCAAAGCCCCATCCTCTATCCCAACTGTGGTTATCTAAAAAAATATGTCCCTTTGCAGTTCATGATAAACATTGAATACGTACAACATATATTCAATGGCTCAAGTCCAAAATTCCTGCTTCTCACCCAGTCTGTGCTATAGCCCAAAACAAGTGTAAGAAAATTATCAACAAATCCAAAGTTGACTTTGTAAGTGCCAAAGCTTCCCCTTGCTCAACTAACAGTCAAGCCTTGTTTATATTTCTCTCACATACTGATGATTCCATAGTAATATTGCCCAAAGATAAGGTAGATCTCTTAGCATTAGTCCTTTCCTTTAATTTTTATATCAGTGACCAAGGCAGATTGTTTCCATCAGTACGATAAACTGCTCACATTCTCCTCTGCTTTCTCTTGCAGGAAGGACATCAGAATGAATCCTCAGTCTTGATAGTAATAATACTCCTGGTCCAGTTGATATCCTATGACTTATGTCCCAGAGTTAATACCCATCTCCATATATTGCCTATATAAGCTTTTGTATTCATCTGAAATATCATCATCAAATTCCTGATATGTACCTTCAAGGGGTGTACAGGATATGATAGTACTGCATGAAAAACTTACACCATTACTAACTTCCTATCTACAATTTTCCTCTAAATCAATCTGTTACCTGTCAAGACTTCAACATTATCAGATCTTATATTTCTATCGTCTAAGGCACTTTTTATTGTATCACTCCACCTGTATCTTGGTCTTCCTCTGGGTCTTTTTCCTGCCAACCTGGCAAACAACGCTTGTTTTGCTAATCTTTCTTCTCCCATTCTCTTTAAGTGACCATACCACTTGAGATTAGCTCTGCTAACACATTCCTGGATGCTAACAATATTAAGTTCTTTCCTAATATCCTCGTTTTTAATATGACATTGCCACTGATGCCATCTGTTCACCCCTCTAATCTTTCTCAGAACTCTCATATCTGTGGTCTCTAGTCTTTGATCAAGTGTTTTATTTCTAACCCAGCTCTCAGATCCATAAGTTAAAATTAGTTTGAACACTGTCTTGTATACAGCTGATTTAGTGTTTTGACTAATTTCTCTCTTATTCCGTATAAATTTATTCACTTGACTTCCTACCATACCAGCATTGTTGATTCCATTGTCTATTTCCATATTTAATTTACCATCTTTGCTAAAAATCGTGCGTAAGTAGCTGAAACGTGAAATCTACTACCCTTAAATAAGTCATCATTTATCCCGTCCCTAAAAAAAAGGAAGGAGATAAAAGTCAGCATCAAACTGGTATTTCATTGCTTTCACTTTGGTACTCTTGATTGCGATAGAGAAGGTCATCATCATCAACAACTTCTTTGATCTTGGAGGCACATCTGTTAATTAGTGATCACCAGATTCTGCCATTCTTCATCTACAGCAGACCTCCTTGCTAATCTTACCCACATCTGGACACAAGCCATGGAAAGATTATGAGAAACTCATATGGTTGCTCTTGATATTTTTAGGCCATTCAATAGTGTCTGTCATTTAGGCCTTCTCAGCAAGCTACCATCGTATTGTCTCCCTCCTGCCCTTTGTGATTGTCAGTTTCCTCTGTGGTCATTGCCCACACATGGCACTAATCAGCTTCAGCTATGTCATGTGATTTTTCATTTGTGGATCAGATATATTAAAAAAAATTCATTATATGTCATGGTTTATGGCTTCCTGTCATTACATTTCATTATCAATGCTAGAATGGCCCTGTGTTCTTTACTATCACTCATTGTCTACCCTCCTGTACATCAGTGACCTTCTCTCTCTCTCTCTAACTGCAAATGCTATTCACAAATTTGATGATGATGACATTACTTTCCATTCCTGTTCTTCATTCAAGAAACACTGTAGTGATTGAAGCTTCAAGATTTTCTATACCAGTATCTAAAATGCTGACTCCATTCTCAAGTTTGTTGAAGACAGCTTGGTTAGTTTCACTTCTATCAAACCATAGTCCTGTCTTTTTACCCAGAAGAAAGAACCTTATTCACACATTCTTACTTTTGATGATGTTTTTTGGCTAAGTTTTGATTTCAGCTTATCCTGACATAAACATATTACTTCCATTGCCTTCTTCAGATCCTAAAAACTTGGTATGCTTTTGTATTCAAACATTGCTTCTCTCAGACTAAATTCCCAATTCTTTCTATGCCCCATGTCTGACCAACACTAAAATATTTTTCTCGTTTTTGGGATGGTGCACCCAAAACCTTCCTAAACATTCTTGGTAGTATACAGAAGAAGAAGGCAGTCTGCTTAACTAAGTGAGACCTCTCTCACAGGCCCCATCCAATTATTTCATAGGTGCTTTGTTTCTGTAATATTTTTAAAGGTGTTCATGGTCATTATTCTGCTGAACTGGCCATGACCATTCCTGAACTTTTGTCTAATCATATAAGAACTAGGGCAGCCAATCATCAACATCCATACACATTCCAACTCCAAACTTATGGAACTAATTTCTCATCTTCTTCCTTCATTCTAACTACTTCTCTTCTTCGGAACAGTCTTTCCCCACTGTTTTCATCAATAAATATAATCCCCCATCTTTCAAGTAACTTGTCAGTAGATTTTTCCATCACTTGACCACGCATACATCTTGTGACCCCTCATGGAGTCAGAATATTAAAATAATAACAATAAATTGTAGTTTTTCTCCTACATCTTGGTATCAAAAAGTTCAGCACTGGAAGATATCCTCATGCTGAATTGCATTGTCATCCTGTGGGGAAAAAAAACAACTAGCATCATCAAAACACACAAAGACAGTGCATTCACTGTATCTAGTAAGATAACAACTAAAGGCAACAAGAAATAACATATCTTAGAAATGTACTCCTAAAAAAAAAAAATGGTTACAATCTTAAAATCATTCATAACATCTTAAATAGACCATTACATATTTCACTGAATATACTATAGCAAGACAATTTCAAAGGTGCTGTTTCTTTACCTACATTAGAAATGTTACAGATAATATAGGAAAAATATTCAGGCAATGCAACTTCAAAGTTGCCTTCATGCTGCTACAAAAAAGTGTCCATGAGCCAAGATCATCAAAACTGCCTCTCTCCTCTCAAGCAACCAGATGCAGGTACAAAATTATCTGTGTGAGACATCTCTTATGTTGGACAGACTGGTCAATCAGGAGAAATCCACCTTAAAGAATATATTAACGATGTTGAGAAAAAGCAAGCACATAAATTAGGATTGGCATTTCATACCACCAAAGAAAAACATAAAGTACTTTGGCAACTCACAGAAATGCCATACATTGAATTCAACAATTGTACATGGTGATTTAAAGTAGCTGCCAAAATGCTAAGGTGTCCAACCCAATGTAACAAAACCAAGGTCTCATCTTGAACCGGCTTTGGTCAGCACATATCATTGAATCACACTCTGATAGAAGTTTATAGCACATCACAACAATGAGCTATGTGTCCGAAATCCTGATGCTATTCAGCATCAGGATGTCAGAGACATCTGATTCATTATGTAATAGTTCCTAATTTAGGAATTTCCCTGTAAATACCTTTTTTTTTTCTAATTTTGTAATTTAATCTGAGGATATACATGACATGATGTACGAAACGGACCAGAAAACAATTCTCTTTCTGATTATGTTATATATTACTCATCATCATCATCATCAAATTCCTGCCATGTACCCTCAAGGGGTGTACAGGATATGATAGTACTACATGAAAAAAATTACATCATTACTAACTTCCTATCTACAATTTTCCTCCAAATCAGTCTGTTACTTGTCAAGACTTCGACATTATCAGATCTTATATTTCTATCGTCTAAGACACTTTGTACCATATATATCCACCTATATCTTGGTCTTCCTCTGGGTCGTTTTGCTGCCAACGTGGCAGAGAACACTTGTTTTGCTAATCTTTCTTCGCCCATTCTGTTTAAGTGACCATACCACCTGAGATTAGCTCTGCTAATGCATTCCTGGATGTTGACAATGTCAAGTTCTTTCCTAATAACCTCATTTTTAATATGATATTGCCATTGATGTCATCTGTTCACACCTATAATCTTTCTCAAGCCTCTCATATCTGTGGTCTCTAGTTTATGGTCAAGTGTTTTATTTCTGACCCAGCTCTCAGATCCATAAGTTAAAACTGGTTTGAACACTGTCTTGTATGCAGCTAATTTAGTGTTCCAACTAATTTCTCTCTTATTCCATATGAATTTATTCAGTTGACTTCCTACCATACCAGCTTTGCTGATTCTGTTGTCAATTTCTATATTTAATTTACCATCTTCAGTAAAAATCGTGCCTAAGTAGCTGAAATGTTTCACTTGTTCCACAGGTTCTCCATTCACAACACAGTTGACATTTTCAATGATTCTGCCTATTTTCATTGTCTTTGTCTTTTTATTGCTGACCATCATACCATATCTATTACAACAGCTATTTAATTTAGTCAGAGAATCTTGCAGACTTGTAGCGGATTTATTTAGAAGTATAACATCATCCGCATAAAGCAAAGAGCTGACATTAACATCTTCAATTTTGATATCATGTTTAATACCACTTTCCTTCATAATGTGATCCATATAGATAATGAATAACAGAGGAGATAATGTACATCCTTGTCTCATACCAGATTTAACATTAAACCATCTTCCTGTACTTCCTTCAATTCTAACTGCTGACTTAAAACTCAAATAAAGACTAAGTATTGCTTGATATAATGTCCCATTGACACCATATAACTGCAGCGTATTGAATAGCTTTTCTCTTGGCACCTTGTCATATGCCTTTTCCAGATCGAAAAAACTTAAATACAGATCTTTGTTATATTCCCATGCTTTCTTGACTATTCGTCGTAAAGTGAATATCTGATCCTGACAGGCCTCTATTTGGCCTGAATCCAGCTTGTTCTTCACCAAGCTTTTCTTCCACAATTCTTCTCAACCGTTTCTCAAGTATACTTGCATAGATCTTGCCAGGAACACTCAGTAGGGAAATACCTCTGTAATTCTCACATTCAGTTTTATTTCCCTTTTTATATATGGGTACTATGAGAGCTCTACTCCAATCATCGGGAATTCGTCCCTCTGTCCACGCTTTCTGAACTATGCAGTGCAGCCACTGTAAGACTCTTATACCACCATACTTTAGCATTTCTGGTCGAATATCATCTACTCCTGCTGCCTTTCCACATTTCAAGCCTTTGATGGCTTTTTCTACTTCAAGTATGGATATGTATTCCTGACTGCATGCCTGGTCAGCATTTTTTACCACTGTGCTGTCATCACTGCTTGTTTCATTTAACAGTTTTTCAAAGTAATTACTCCATACTTCAAGGATATCTTTTTCTCCCATTTTCATGTCACCTTTATCATCTCTAACTCCTTTTACAGCACTCTTTCCTCCATTCCTAAGCTTCTTCAACAACCTCCAGAATATATTTTCCACCTTCTTGATATTTATTTTCTATATTCTTGCCAAAGTCCTTCCATGACTTTTGTTTAGCTAGTTTTACACAGTATTTAGCATTCTTGCATTTGTCTCTGTATTCTCTAAGAGCACAAGCTGACTTATTTGACAGGAACTTTTGATATGCTTTCTTCTTTTCCTTCACTTCCTCTTTAACTTCCTGTGTCCACCAGGGAGTTCTGATTTTTTTATCCTTGCAGACAACCTCACCACATGCCTCTCTGGCAGAATCAATCAATGTTTTCTTCAGAGTTTGCCACTGAATCTCCGAGGTTTGATTCCTGTTCTCAAACTCTTTCATTTTTTCTTCAATAATCTTTGTGTATTTTAGTCTACAGTTCACATCTGAGAGCTGCTCAACTTTTATTCGCTTTAAAACTTTCTTACGTGTTATTCTTTTCAATATGAAAAGAATAACATGTAAGATGTTATTTCAATTTGAAATTGAAAGTGATCACTTTCAATTTCAAATCCTCTGTACACTCTGGTGTCCTGCACCAGGGTGAAAACATCATTATCAACAATAACATAGTCAATGAGACTTTTCTTATTCCTTGCCTCTTCTCTCCATGAGAATTTGTGCACATTTTTATGTTGGAACATGGTGTTAGTAATAACCAGTCAATGTCCTGAGCAGAAATCCAACAGATATTTGCTATTATTATTAGCTTTGCTCTTTTCTCCAAATTTTCCCAAAATATTTTTGTAAGTCTCACAATCATTTCCTACTCTGCTATTTAGATCCCCAATAAGGACCAACTTTTCCTTTTTCATTGTGTCAGTTGCTTTGTCTAAAGCCTTAAAAAATTTCTCCACTTCTGTGGGACCATAGGCACAAATAAGTCTCATTGTCCAGTTCCCCATTCTCATATTTGCCTACATTACTCTACTTGAGACTGACTGCCATTCAAGAAGATAGCCTCGTATTTTGGTGTTGAATGCTATGGCTACTCCTTCTTTTCCTTGATTGTCATTGCCTGAATATAATATTTTGTATGTATAACTCTCCCCTGATAAATAACAATGTATGTTTCACACCACAGAAAGCTTAGTTCATTATTAGTTGTGCTAAACGTTCCTCTCCTTTTCTGTTTAATCATGTCACCTTACATTACTTCTGATCACGCATTTCGGATTGTTAATAATGCCAGATTTCTTCCTGATATCTTGATTTTTCATACAATGTTGTTAATGTCATCTGTTCAACCCTCTCTAATTTTTCTCAGAATGCTCATTATCTGTTGTATTTATCTTTAATCAATATTTCTAACCCAGTTCTCAGATCCACAAGTTAAGATTGATTTGAATTGCTGTCATAGCTAGTTGAGTGATTTTTTTTTTTAATTTCTCTCTTATTTCATATAAGTTTATTCATTTAACTCCCGTATACCAGATTTGCTTATTCTGTTATTAATTTCTATATTTAATTTGCCATCTTTACTAAACATTGTGAATAAATAGCTAAAATATTTTATTTGTTGGCTTGATTATTACAAATAGGCCTTCTATTCAGGATGCAGCTGATGCTTTCAGTATTCCTGCCTGTTTTCATAGTCTGTTATTTTATTGCTAATTTTCATTCCAATCTTGTTACTGCAGTTCATTGGCTTAATTAATGAATCCTGCAAACTTATACTGGATTTATTTGTGTCATCTACATAATGAGTTGAGATTAATATCTCCAGTTTTGATTACATAACAAACTTTCATTTGTTATGTAATCCATATAGACAATAAATAAATAACATTGGAGATAGTGTGCATCCTTGTCTTACCTGATTTTACATCCAACCTGGACAAATATTCTTGTACTTCCTTCAATTCTGATTGCTAACATACAACTTAAATATAGACTATGTCTTGTTTTCTGTGATGTCCTATTTACACATAATTGTAGCATTTTGAGCAGCACATTGTATGTTTTTTCTAGGTTTGCAAAACATAAATATATTTTCTTGCTATATTTTGTGATTTCTTAGCTATTGGTCATACAGTAAAAATCCAATCTTCACAATCTCTATTTGGCTTGACTTTATCTTGTTCTCTGAGTTTCTCTTCCACAATTTCTATTGGCCTTTTCTTAAATATATTTGCAGAAATGTTACTTAAACACTTATTATGGAAATTCCTCTAATTCTTACATTTGGTTTTATTTCGCATTTTATATGTGGATGCTGTGAGAGCTCTTCTCCACTCATTCTGAATCCAGCCTTCTGACTATATTTTCTGAAATTATTCGGTTTTGTTGATGTAAGACTTTCTTTACAAGCATTTGCTGTTAAATAGCATATATTCCCTGCTTTTTTGCCAAAAGTATTGATACATACTCCTGGCTGCATTTCTCCTGAATATTGTCTGTTCACTGTTCTTTCGCTGCCTTCTTTCAAAGTTTTTACTTTTGACATCTAGAATATCTTTATCTTCAGTTTTCATGTCACCTTTATCGTCCCTTATTCCTTTTATAGTATGCTCTTTCCTCCTAAGCTTTTTCAAAAGCCTCAGAACATTTTTCTACCTTCCTATTTATCTTCTGTATTCTTACACAATTCTCCTGATGATGTTTCTTTAGTTACTTTTACCGTTGCTTTGCTTTTTTACAATTTTCTTTGTATTATCTTTGAGCGCTTGCTGAGAACTTTGATACTGATTTTTTCTATATATTTTTTTATCTATTTTTTCTACCAGGCCTACTGATTTTTTCTATCCTCCCCAGGTGAATCTGACTGTTTACATCAGAGTAAACCATCCACGCTCTTGTTTTCTTGTTTTCAAACTTTCATTTTTTTTCTTGAGTAATATTTGTGTATTTCAGTCTGCATTTCTCCTCTGAAATTGACTTTGATTTTTTTTTAAAACTTTTGTCCATATTTTTTTCTTTTCAGTTAAGTTCATTTTCACCTTCTCAAAACTAAATGGTGATCCCTTCATATTTAAAATGTATATACTTGTTTAAGTTAAAGGATATTACATCCCATATTGTTTCTTAGCTGAATAAGAAACTCAAAGAGTTTCATGCCGAATATAGAAACTATATGAAGTTCGGCAATTCTAAGCGTAAGCAAATACCTGGATAGTGCAACACCTGACCCATTTGGTATTGCAAACTGAGGCAACTCATAGTAAGGGTGGAGTATGCTCCGATCACTATTCTTGGTATTTAGCCATAATGTGAACTTAGCTCCTAGGAGCTGTATTACTGTTCTACATTATGAGAGAAGGTCACTAACCCAGACCGGTTTCAACCTTTATTGAGGTCTCATCAGTGAGTAGGTAGACCTAGTTAATACCAAGTTTATAGCGAACAGAACTTACATCCCTTCTACGAGAATTGCCAAGAAGGTGTCCTAATAAATTACTAATTATATGAAGAGCCAAAGGCTTCAATTCGGCGACATGAACTTATTTAAGTTAAGGGATATTACATCCCTTAACTTAAATAAGTTTTTTTTTTTTTTTTTGCATTATCTGAAAATTCTGGTCTAGAGACAAAATATAGAACTTTTTCAAACCACTTTAGGCTTCCAATAAGTAAAGTGGTAGTCTTACATCAAGCAATGAAATTCATCTCCTGCCTAAAGACAATCATGAAAATCCTGCCATGGGCATGGATTTTCCATGCCCATGGCAGGATTTGAACCTGAAACTAGTTGGTTGGAGAGCAGTTATACTAACCACTCTACCAACCAGGCTGGAAGAATGAATTGCATAGCCAAAATAAAAGATTGTTAGGATTAAGTGAAATAGTCATATTGCAGTTAATGAAATAGCTGTGTTATATATTCAGAAACTGCAGTATAGAGCATTTGGATGCAATATACAATTCTTCTGAACATGGTTTGATAAATATCAGAAAAATATCAGCTTTGGATAACTAGAGGAATGAAAAAATGTCATATAGAGTGATAAATCCCAGTTCCTTGTGTTTTTTATGGATGGAAGTATATTGGTATTGGTGACAACAGCATCAAGCCATTGGACCATCATTCTTATTCACAATAGTTGTAAGATACTGGCTTTGAAGCAAGTTTGGTATATGTTTTCCTTAGGCCTTGATACAGCAGAGTAACACTAAGTAGTGTGGGCTGCCTGGACATCATTACTAACTAAATATATTTATTCATGTTGACTATTTACTTTGCATTTCCAGCAGATTAGTACATCATGTCGCAGATGCTACTCTGTCTAGGAAAGTTTATTACAGGAAGACAGTAGCTGCCCTTTACCTTAAATTAACCTCTTCAGTTACTGGATCTCAGTCAAAAAGATTCTTAATGTTCAGAATCTTTGGGATGTTGTGGAATGAGAAGATGCTCATGAGAGAGATCCATCATTATAATACAGCTGATGGAACTGTAGGAGTTTATCATGTCTACCTAGCATAGGTTGCCTGTGGAATCTTTGCAAAACTTATGTAGTCATTGCTTTTAATGTATCTTGGCTGCTATGAAGAATCATGTGCTGTTAGATGGGTATCTCTAGGAAAACTGGCAATCAGTTGTCACTTCATTAAAGGATCCTCTAATTAGATGTTATCAGCTGCTGAATGATTTAACATTGATATTTTAATAATATTATTACCATGGTGCCTATAAACCATTGTGCAATACTTGCACAATAGTCTGAGGTATTTTCAGGTGATAAATGGGTAAGACATTTCAGAACCCTGGTCAGGAGAAGTGTATATGCAACCACAGCAAAGATGCCACTACCGCAACAAGAGAAATGGCGCTGAGTCCTGTGTGGCCCACACTCACCTTTCTACAGTGGCAGTAAGGCACTGAGTGAGGCCAGGGGTGCTAAGAATCTCACAGATGAAAACAGGCTGCCTCTTAAATCTGTGACAGTGGCAATCAGTACCCTCAATACTCGAACTTTGGCAAGAGACTACAGAATAGATTTATTAATCAAAAAACTAACCAGTATCAATTTAGATATCCTGCTAGTGAATGAAACAAAAAGATTGAAAGAACTGAGAGCAAGATGGTATGATGGCTCACAGATACTCCTCAGAGCATCCTCAAACAATGGCAAACAAGATGGAGTGGGCTTCATTGTTAAATATAAGCTCACCAAGTCAATCCTTTCTTGTAACATCATATCTGAAAGAATAGGTGTACTCCTAATTGGAATAGAGAACAATATAACAATAAAAGTAATATCCTGCTAAGCTCCAACATCCGTAGCTGATAATCAAGAAATAGAAAATTTTACAGGAATCTTAAACAGGTATTAATTAGAAAGAAATAGAAGAGGAGAGAGATAGATGAGTTTGCTGCAACTGAACAACTCTTTATCATGAACACTTTTTTCAACAAACGCCTAGGAAGAAGATGGACTTGGCAATCACCAAATGGAGACTCATAAAATGAAATTGACTACATCTTAACAGAGTGTAAAAGACTTGTACAAAATGTTGGTACAATAGGCAAAACATACTTCAACATAGATTCTGACCATAGACTCCTCAGAGCCATTATAAGAATAGACCACAACATATCAGGGCAACATCAAACCACAAAAGACAATCCAAACAAATAGACTACCACAAGTTCAGGAAGTACATAGAAGAGACCAAATGGACTATTAATCACTGATATATTAGGGAAAATAAAAATGTACTGTTGCCCATTTAATTTAGATCATTTTTGTACTGTGCTGATGGAAGCACCAAAATATAATGACATCAAGACAAATGTGATTGGGCAAGCAAATGGGGATGTGAATTCAATGTTGCAAAATGTAAGGTTTTAAAATTTGGAAAACAAAGATGGGATGCAGAATTTATGCTTGGTGAGAATATATTGTTGGAAGTAGAGGAAATAAGAGATCTGGGGATGATAGTGGATAAGGATCTAAAATTTAGGGGACACATCGCCAAAATTGTGAAGACAACACAAAGACTTCTGGGAATGATGCGGAGGATACTGACGTGTAGAAGTAGGGAGATTTTTTTCCATTGTATAAGGCTTTGATTAGGCCACACATGGACTATTGTGCCCAGATTTGGTCACCTGGTTTTCAGAAGGATGAAGAGATGTTGGAAAGGGTCCAAAGGCGACTGACTAAGGTAGTTTCTGGCCTCTGGAATGTCGAGTATGAGGAAAGATTGAAAAGATGTAATTTGCAGAGTCTAGTGGAGAGAAGGAAGAGGGGAGATATGATAGAGACCTACAAGTTGGTAAGGGGTTGTTATAGGATCAATGGTGGAGAAGTTCTACAGAGAATAGTGGAAGATCAGGGGAGAACCAGAGGTCATCCCTGGAAACTGTATAAAGAGGGTGTGAGTAGGGGAGTGAGAGACAGGTTTTTTTCACACAGAGTTGTGAGTGATTGGAATGCCTTGCCTGAGAGTGTGGTGTCTGCAAGGAGTTTGAATGTGTTTAAGACACGATATGATGAGATGTGTGTGAGATAAAAGGACCTCCTAGATGAGTCTTTGACTCCATGAGGTCTTGTTTAATAATAATAATAATAATAAATTTTTGGCCCAGTTATATGTCATGGGGAAACTGCAAGCTGCTTTAAAGATACTGTAATGTCTTAAGCACAGTTTCTTGGAATATGCTTATTTCTCTGGCATCAACCAACCAACATCAGTTTGCAGTACCATACATAAATAATATTGCATTGTTAAATGTCTAATAATGAGCAACTCTTTTAGTCATGAATTCTATAATGCAATTATTATGAATAATTACAGAACCACACTGCTGTGTTTAAGAACTTACTTTAATTAAAATTAAAATAAAACTCAATGTTTTGACATTTATATCAAGGTCATCTTTGGTACCCGCAGTTATTAACACAACTAAAGATCTCCAGTCAATCCACATAAAATATCAGTAACAAATAAGTTGAAAATAGGAGCCCAAGAATAGAACCCTGGGACACATCACTTATAACCCTTCTATTTTGAGATACTGCTCCATTATACCAACCTGCTGGCATCATTCAGAGTCAATCTCTGATCCATCTAACCGTTATACTATTCATTCCCATCTTCTGCAGCTTGTGCACCAATCTGTCATGAGGTAATTTATCAAATGCTTTTGCAAAGTCCAAGAATATCACTGTATATGAATCTACTTTATCTAACAGACTCATTACCTTATCATAAAATGCAAGTAAATTGCTAAAATAAAACCTACCCTTAACATACCCATTCTAAGCATCATAAAGAATCCTATGACCAATAACCTTGTATTCTATTCCTAACCAGTTTCTTCAATAATGTGACTACAAGTGCATATACAGACTGGTTGATAACTGGAAACTTCTCTCCTAGAACCATACTTGTGGAGTGGTATTATTTTGCTTTCCTTCAACTTCATAGGAACCTTTCCCTCTGTAAGAATTTCATTCAATAACAATGTCAAGAGCATAGTTAACTGTTCTCACATTCCTTAAATATATGCTGATATGATTCGTGTCCAGAAAGTAAGGTCCATTTATAATTTACTATCAAATAATATATGGGAGAGGGGGTATAGCATGCATGGTAGCATAGTGACTCATTAGCTAGCTATTGACCATTTTACTTTCATTTGGTTCATTTGTTGTATTCTACATATAATTTATAATGAATGCTATGATAAAAAAACACAAAAAAACTACCAAATTAAAGGTTCATGGCGTGACACAATTTTTGTTGGTGGAAAACAGTAGTGCTGCAGAAATTCACCGATGACTATGTAAGATTTATGAGCCTAAAGTAATGAGTGACAGTGAGGTTAGGCAGTGGTATTGTTTGTTTAAAGAACAGCACAATAATTTCACAATGAAGAGCACAGTGGCTGGCCAAGTGTGGTGACAGACGATTTGGTGGAAATAGTAAACATAAAAATTCATGAGAATCGTCGTTTCACAATTACAGTACTTTCTTTTGAATTCCTAGAAGTTTCACCTCAGTTATTCATGAAATTGTGACATAAAGGCTGGGATATAAGTAATTGTGCCAGATGGGTCCCAAAAATGCTGATTGATGTGCATAAACAGTGAGTGGAATTAGCTCAAAAATTTTTGGAGTATTACAGAAATGAGCAGATGAACTTTTTTTCTCATATCGTGACTGGTGACAAAACATTGATTTTGTCACCATTCAATCAATCACTTTGTTTCAATCAATCCAGTGGTGTCATTCATCATCTCCAAAAGCAAAAATAAATTCATACAGGCACTGCCAAGTAAAAAAATTATGGCCACTGTCTTTCTGGGGCTGAAAAGGGAATTTGCTCACTGATTTTCTTCAGTGAAGAATAGCAATTTTTGTGTTCATTCTTTCCACCAAATCATCTGTCACCATGCTTGGCCAGCTACTGCACTCTTCATTGTGAAAATTCTTGTGCTCTTCTTTAAACAGACAACACCACTGCTTAACCTTATTGGTGCTCATGACGTTATGCCTGTAAATCTTACACTGTCGTCGGTGAATTTCTCCAGCCAGCAAAAACTGAATCACACTACAAACATCAGAACTGGTGAGGTTTTGTATCACCTCACTCATTATAAATTATTCATAAAAGACAACAAATGATTATAGAATGAAAATAAAATACTCATCAGCTACCAACAAGTTCACTCTATACTACCACACACTTGCAACCCCTCTTCCGTATCTTATTTGGCAATAAATTTTGAATGGACCTTACTTTCTGGACTTACCACATGTTATCCATTCTCACAGACTTATTAACATCTAACCCAGTCTGCACCTGATTTTTCACCTCATACTTGCCTCCTTTTTTGCATGTTGCACAGCATCACTTGCATCAGTATGATATACACTGATGAAGTAAATTAAAGATACTAAGAAATTATATACTTGGTTTACAAATTTTGTTTACTTACACTTGGATAAAGGATTAAACCAAATTTATAATTTCTTGGTATCTTTATTATTATTATTATTATTATTATTATTATTACAGACAACTCCAAGGAGCCCTTCAACTCATCGAGGGAGGTCCTAAACATCATTTCAAGAACAACTATTCAGCATCTGCACAGTATCTATCATACTTTTCTTTGAACTCATTTACAGTCATGGCACCCACAACAATCTCAGGCAGCTTATTCCACTCACTCACCACTCTCCAAGTAAAAAACCTAGTTCTAACACTCTTGCTCAGTTTCCTTGGATGGTCCCCTAAATTTTTTAAACAAAGATGGCGATTTGGACGCCATTACTTTTCTTCGCATTGGTGCCATGTGCTATGCTACGTATCTTATCAAAATGCTAATTTAACACTAATTAAAACAAACTTTTTATGCTAAACAGATTAACTCCATAATATACTATAATTCTAGCACAATTTTTAAACTAATGATGCTATTTTTTAGAACTAAATAACTTATCTTTCAGAGCTCTTATAGATACAGGATAATAGATGATAGGAGAACAAGGAGTCATCATCTTCTTCTTTAATTTATAGTATAACCAAGTGGAAAAATTTCAACAACTTTTCAACAAGACTGATGAAGTGCTCAGCCATAATGGAATAATTAATACTGATTGACACTTAACACTGATTAATACTGATTGAAAATAATTATGACTTGCCATAATTATTCTTCCTCTTGCTTGCCATATGGTGGAACAATTCCCTTGAATTATTCTTGGCCTGGCTAATCTCCTCTTATATTGCAATTTGTCTTCCTTTACAATCTTTGTCACTTTCCAAGCCTGCACTTTTTACTCCTTATGCATTTGATTGCCACCTTTTCCAACACTGCTTGATTGATATCACTGTTTATTAATTTCACTTCTACTTTATTTATTTCCTTAACTCTTAGTATGCAGTTATAACTGTTTGAATCAGACTGCCTTATTAGTTTCCCATGCTCTCTCAACATGCTTTCTCTACAGCTTTTTTTTTTTGGCCTAACCATTTCTTGTTCACCACTTCTCAAACAAGACATAATGATACTACAATATATAGAACAACTTTATATGAGGAAGAAAAAATGCAACTTAAATTATTGAATTAGAATTAATGATGCTTGTCTTACTTTCTTAAATGGCTGTAATGTTTTGCATTGCTGATTACAAAATATCTATTTAAAGGAGGATGTACCTATGGCACAACGAAAACGTTTCACTAGAGTAGAAATGGCCCGTGTACTTATGGAACGTAATCAATACAAAGAAAGGTTAATGGAATTGCAAGAAGCTGTACGGTGGACAGAAATGATACGTGCTTCAAGAAGTGACTCCGCATTAGAATCAAAAAGAAATAAATCTTCCATATGGAAATTGTAAGTTTTTTAATGGTTTATTCTCGACATTATTTTTTTTATTTTGATTTTCCAAAAAACCTGAATTTTATTGCTCTAGTATTATCACTTGTTATTTCATTTAAATGTATATTTAAGTTTGTATGAAGATTATCAGTCAGCTTTGCTGATTAATGGAGGAAAGGAAGATATCTATCTTTGGTTGGCACAAATGATTTGAGAGGTGAGAAGTATTCTGTGTGGGAGGATGTTAGAAGAAGCAAAACTGAAGAGCAAGAAGGTGAAGATTGGAATCTCCTGCTACATCATGACAGAGACAAATTGAGGAGGAGGAGAAGGAGGGCATTGGTAGCAACTATACATAGGTTATGCAGGAGGAATGATGTAGGATTTTTGTATCTGTGGTCTGTATTTGACAGAATGAAAGAAAGAAAGATTTATATAATGCTGATGGATTGCATCTAAATGATTTTGGTATTAGGTGTCTAGCGAGAGCTTTGTTCACTGAGCATGCTGAAGTACAAATTCGGGGAAACTTAACAATTAGGCTTGAAGCAAGTGAGTTTGTGTGAAGGCACCCATGAAATGAGTGAGTGTGAGAATGACCATGTGAGAAATCCAGTCTCTCAAGCAAAAATATTGAATAGGGCAGTCAGTTCATCCCTGTAGGGTCCCCATCCACATTTTCAGAAAGCAAATGTGGGTGGGGGCCTAAAGTATCAGGAACAAGAGGGAGGAGTTTTTGGCATTGGTTAGCACAATCCCACTAAAAGTTATAGTCATTAGTGAGACTTGGCTAACAGCAGATGATATAGTTACAGGGATAGAATGTGAAGGTTTAGTATTTTTAGAGAGGTTAGAGAAGATAGGATGGGAGAGTGGTACTGCTGATGATAGCAGATGAATTGCAACCAAAATGAATAGGAGATAGGTGGAATGGTGGCTATTCATTTGAAGCAGTCTAGTGTGGGATCAAGGCCAATAAGACAAAATATGTGGTTGGTTGCTGCTATAGGCCAGGGGGTTCTAGGGATGATGTGGAAGATATGCATGAGCAAATTAATACAATTAATCCAGATCACATGATTATTATGAAGGACTTCAACTATGGAGATATACATTGGAAGGAAGAGATATCATGTAGTAGGAAGGAAAAGAAATTTATATGCCTACTGAGAGATAATTATTTGAGGCAGCAAGTGATGGAAGGGTGGGAGAGGGGGGGACTCAGGGTGCAAGAGTATGAATCTGGTGTGAGAACAGAGGTGGCTGAATTGGAGGTCATAGGATCAGAAGAGCTATCTGTATCCAAGGTGGCCACATTTCCTCCATTTGGGGAAGGTGACCATGCAGTCTTGACTTGGGATATGGTTAAACATGAGGAATATTCTGTAGAAGGGGATATATGGAAAGTGATTATTACAAGCTTAGGAGTGAGCTTGGAGCCATGCCATTGGCATAAAACCCTGCAAGGGAAGTTAGTAGTGCATGGGAGAGTGTTAAAGTGGATTTAAAGGAAGCAATATTAAATTGCATACCTAAGATAAGGAGTGTTAATCATGTAGGAGTTAGGTAGATGAGTAATATCATGAAGCATGAGCTGCAGAAGAAAATGTTGTGGAGGGTATATAAGGAGAATGTGACCAGCAAAACTCATGAACAATACAAGGCTCAAGCAAGTGACCAGCAAACTCATGAACAGTACAATGCTCAAGCAAGAAAAGTGACCATCATGGCAAGGAAGGCACAATCAGATTACAAGAAGAATCTAGCCAAGCAGGTCAAAGGAAATCCCAAAGAGTTCTTTTGTTATGTAACAAGTAAGAGGAAGAATGACTATGGAAGATTAACTATAATGAGTGATGACGGTCATGAGGTGAAAGAAGCAGATAAAATAGTTGAGTTACTGAGTGACCACTTTGCAGTGTTATATCATCCAAGTGAGGTTATTGTAACATAAGTGACAAAATCTGATGTGAGAACAGAGGCGGATGAATTGGAGGTTCTTAAAATATTGCAGAATCTCAATGTAAATACATCTGCAGGATCAGATGGGATCTCACTGCAGGTTTTGCAAGAATGTGCAAGGGAACTAGCAATGCTTCTGAACTAGGCCCTTTAAGTTTCAGCTCTGGTAGAGTTCCAAGGGGGGTGCAAAATAAATTTTTTGCATAAGGCAGGGTCTAAGACTTCAGTAACAAATTATAGATGAATCGGTATCTCAGACGTGGGGTAAAAGTACTTGAAAAATTGGTGAAAAAGAGAATTCAAGAATGGGTGGATGAAAATATGATACTGTATGAGGGATAACATGGCTTTGTTAAGGATCAGTCACGCTTTAGTAATTTACTAACTGTTTATGATAAGCCTGTTTCAAGACATATTAGAAACCATTAGTTAAGGGAAATTCTATAATTGGTTGGTATACTGAAATTTAGTAATAATAATTAACAGTATCTGTATTTATATTGGCAGCTTAGTACCAGAATGAAAATGACCTTCTTTATTATTC
This sequence comes from Typopeltis vanoorti, assembly GCF_054136105.1. NCBI lineage: Eukaryota > Metazoa > Arthropoda > Arachnida > Uropygi > Thelyphonidae > Typopeltis > Typopeltis vanoorti. Next base: position 94,328,639 of record NC_143554.1, read on the forward strand.
CCCACCCCCTTTCACATACATGTACCACACAACTGTAAGCCAGAGTACAGTAGAAATTTTATTGTAGCACAAAACACATCGTAAGTTGAGGACTGACTGTATATAGACACAAGAGGTTGGCCATCCTATAATTATTATTGTTACCACCCCAAGACCTCATGGCGTCAAAGACTCATCTGGGAGGTCCTTTTATCACACACACATCTCATCATACTGTGTTTTAAACACACTCAAACTCCTTGCAGACACCACACTCTCAGGCAAGGCATTCCAATCATTCGCAACTCTGCATGAAAAAAACTTGCCTTAATCATGTAGGAGTTAGGTAGATGAGTAATATCATTAAGCATGAGCTGCAGAAGAAAATGTGATAATACTTTGGTATTGGTATATTTTGGTATACTTTGCTATCTTTCTGTTCATGTTTAATTTGAAGAGCAGTGGGTTGTATTCTTTGGGAAACACATAACATCGGAGTGTTCTGCAGGCATGTTAATTAGTTGCTACATGTTTCAATGGATTTAATAGAGGGTGAAGGAATTATTGATGCTAATTTAGATAACCATTGGCTATGGAAGTATTTGTGTATGCAAGCAGTGGAAATTGAATACCTGTGCAAGAGTGGGTGGAGTGAATGTTGAGAGAGAGAGATTATTAATCAACCTAATTGCTCTCTGTATGGATCAAGTATTTTTAGAGAACTCTTAAAGTCTAATTTTTTGGATGCTAAGGAAGCATTAATTGTAATATGCTTATGCCAAGAGTGGTTTGATGACAGAATAATCCCAAGAAAAGCAATCTCATCTTAACTAGAGATTTGGGTGTTGTCAGAAGTAAGACTGGAAGAAAATCGTTCTTTTCTTTTTTCTTGGAACCATAATGCACAACACTGTTTTTCTAGTATTGAAATTAATAAAGTTACCTGAACCACCTCGAAGAATGTTTGGAGATCATAATTTTAGGGTAGTAGAGGTTTTAGTGATTTGTATAGTGCAGATTTGTATATTTAATAAACCTTATTTGCCAAAAATGAGGTTTGTCATCAGCAAAGTTGCATATTGCATTGGCAGTTAACTAGAGTAGATCATTGATATATACCATATTTTTCAGACCATAAGATGCACCTTTTTACGTAGAGAAAAATCAACTTAGAATTGGGATGCATCTTATGGTCCAAAGGTAGGTGATACCAGGTAAGTATTGCCCACTTTTTCGATGTGAGCCAAACGTGTGTCTCACTGCATATGTGGGAATCCCCAATTTACTCTGGCATCAATAGTAGTTAGTGGGCGAGCGTATGCAGTTTTGAACGGATGAGATGATTATTAAGTCTTTTAAAAAAATGCAGCATAAGTAACGCAATGGATGGTACTGAAGATGACTTAGTTTTTGAAGAGAGTGATAACAATAGTTCAGACAATAATATGAAAAGAAATAGTAACGAGAGTGAGACAAGTGAAACAAACTAAATGCTGCTGGTACAAGTTACGATAATAATAAATGAAATTTAAAGTTTGTAAATATTTTTATATAATAATATATTTTTTCTAAAAATTGTCTCATAAATTTGGGGTGCATCTTATAGTCCAGTGCATCTTATTGTCCGAGAAAAAAAAATAAAAAAAAAAAAATATATATATATGCCAGCAAAGGTTGGTCGATTGGTAGAGCCTCTGCTACTAATGACTCATGCAAAAAGTTAAGCAAGTTTGAGCATGGTTAGTAGTTGGAAGGGGAACAATCGTTTGATGCTGTTGGCACACTCTCCCTCGATGAGTCTTTGGACTCCCTGGAGGTGTCACATAATAATAATATATATATAGAAGGAAGAAGGTAGCTAAGAGAACAAAGCCCTATCAATGTGTTAATGCTTGAGTGCTGACAAAAATCATGATGAAAGTTTAATGGAGTGAATCAGCACTAGAAACGATTAATAATAGTATTTAATGCTTCCAATATTTTGTCTCAGTTACAGAGACATCAGCAGGGAGTACAAAATGAAACTTGTAACAGCACAAACCTAACTGAAACACATGGACCAAAGATCAGTTGGGGTGTTCTGTTGACACCTGTCAGCAGCCTAGGATGTGAACTGGGATCTCGAAGTGATAGTGTTTCCTATATTTTGGGAAGTTTTATGCAACCATATTTATTTAAAGCTGAAAACCATTCTTAGAGATCACTGCACCTACAGACCTTTAGATTATGATTCCACAAATCAAGAAATTAAAGTCTACTCAAAAATGTTTCTTCCTTGCTTCCTGATATCACAGAACTTAAAACCCTTCAGTATTTGTTCCAGAATCAAAAGATCAATCAAAATTGGAAATGCAAAAAATTAAAACATTATGGAAGGAATACAAAAGAAAGGGGATCAGTATTCTCATGTGCAATACAAAAGTGCAAGCAAGAAGAGTGACTAGTATGGTAAGGAAGACCAAATCAGATTATGAGCAAAAATTAGATAAGCAGGCAAAAGTAAATCCAAAAGTTTTTTTTTTTTTGTTATGTAGCAAGTGAGAGGAAAAATGACTGTGGAAGGATGACTTTAAAATCACTGCTGATGGTAGGAAGATGACAGAAGGAAAAGAATAAATGAGTTGCCGAGTAATTCCTTTGCAAAGGTATTATCCAGGTGGAGATTTTGCAGTTGCTGCTACTGCCCATGCAAGCCCTTTGTTTGTGGTGGAAGGAACCTCCCAGTGTTATTGATTCATTTGTCCATCTTTTTCTGTACTTTTCTTCCCATAATTCTTTGCTCTACTTCTCCTGAGCCTTTTTTACTATCCTGTCTTCCAGATCACCATCATTGGGATTCGATGCCTTGCTGCTGCCATGTTTGCCATAAGTGCTGCCCATGGACATATGGACGGGGTATTCTTGGTAGTCTTACTACTTTGGCTTCTGCTTCAGCAAGATGGGCAGTCCCAGATGGCCTCACCATGGTCATTTGGCTAGTGGGCTTGCCAGCAAGGGTCAGAAGTGTTGCAGTAACTCTCTTCCTCGTGGTCTGCCAATGCTTGCTGTGGTGTTAGTATAGTATCCTGAGGGAACATCCTGGATAGTGGTTATCTTTATGGCTCTGTGGTAAGTTGGAGCTCAGACACTGAAATAAACCCCTCTTGAGAATGAATGTTTCTTCATTTCTTGTTTATCATGGGTAAAAACATCAGGATCTCCAATGTTCATAAAGACGCTCCATTCAGAATATATACTTATCAACTTAGTTGATAAGTATATCTTCTTATGATACTTATCAACCAAGTTGATAAGTAACTCAGCAGAGTTACATTGTGCAACATTTGTCAGAGGAATACCAGTTGTGGTTAGCTCCACAAAACTTTGCCAGACAGAGATGTAACATTGGGTGGGATTTTCCCTATGTACCAGACAAAAAGTTCTGATCTGAAATGAAAGACCAGAGAGTGACAGCTATGAGAAGAATACTCAAATGTAAGGAAAGTCACCTGGTTCCTGCTAGGGACATTATCTTTACATTCAACACACAAAACCACCAACATCTGTCAACACTGAAAGGATTCAGGATGTAAGGTCCTATGAAAGGGTTCAGAATATAAGGCTCTACATCCTCCTGAACCCTTAGTGCTGTTTTAAATGTCAGAAAGCCAGCCTGGTTGGCTGAGTAGTTAGCGTATCTGCTCTCCAGTCAAAAGGCTGTGGGTTCAAATCTGGCCGTGGGCATGGATGTTTGTGATTATCTGAGAAAATACTAGTGATGGTGGTGGGCAGTGGCAGTAGATGGCATTGATGTAGATGGTGGTAGTTGTGGCTCATTGTAGTTGTGGATTGAGTGGTGGAGATGGAGAGTTGTAGAGTAGGTGCCCTCCCTCGATAAGTCTTTGAACTCCATGGAGGAGTCACTTAATAATAATCAGAAAAGACCATGAAAATAAAGATTGCAAAGAGCAAAACATCAAAATGCCCTAACCCTGAGGGAGACCATCCAGTTTACTCCTGATTCACCCCATTCATCTTACTACTGATCATTTCAGAGGTGAAAGGATGACAAGGAAATTCAAAAAATAAAAACAGAGCAGTGAATCTCTTATCAGGAGGCAAAGATGCAGCATACCACAAAAGTGTCAGCAACATCTGGTAAACCCTCCTATGCTGAGAAGACATGGTAAAGAAAGGGAACCAAACCAATATATACAGGGTGTTCGGGATAAATTTGACATATTTATAATTAATTATATTTTTCCGTAAGTTACATGTATTAACACACACTTCTCTTCATTTAAAAGTTTGGACCCTTCTTCATTCATATACAAGATGTCAGAAAGGATGGATAGCTGGAACCCACCTGAATCATGGAAGAGAATAACTTGTATCATGATGATTCGTGCCCGCCATCAAAATAAGGATATTACGACTGCTGCCCACTGCTCCCTGAATACAGTAAAAACAATCAGGCATGAACTAGAGACTTGCAATGGTGACTACGAGGATGTAGCAAGAAGAAAGATCCCTAGCAGACGATCTGATTGCGTTCATACAGCAGAATTCCTCGCAAATCTGCAGGAACAGGTGTTGAAGAACCCTGGCATTGGAATTCGGGCTTTGTTCGTGGAGTTGCTAACTGTAGTCAAGCCCTGGATAACAAGGGTAGCCAATGGTAGGCCGTATGTATGGCAGCAGGATTCGGCCCCTTGCCAGACCTCTGGGAAAAGTCAAAAATGGTTGTCTGAAAATTTCTACGACTTCACCAGTCCAAATGTTTGGCCTCCAAACTCCCCAGACCTTAACCCCATGGATTATTTTGTATGGGGCGCAGTTGAAAAAGACACCAATCGCACTTCCAGTAATACAAAAGCCCAGTTAATGGATAAAATTAAAACAGTTTTTGCGGCCCTTCTCAGGGAGACTGTAGCATCAGCTTGTTCGAGGTTCCGAAGCAGAATTGAAGCTGTGATCGATGCTAATGGTGGTTATTTTGAGTAAATCTTGTTGATAGTATTGTAATTAACTCTGCCTGTAATGTTTTTTTGTCAATTCATTAAATTTAATAGATACAAAGAAGATTTTCTTTTTCCTTACGAAACTGTCAAATTTATCCCGAACACCCTGTATATCCATCCTGCCCTCTCACAATTACTATAACCCTCAACGATGATTTACTCACATCTGCTTAGAGAAAATTAAGGAGACAAATCAATATGCACTTCTTCCTAAGGACATAACAAAGATGATCCAACTACACGAAAATCCACTAATAAAAAAAAGATAATGAAACATGCACTTCAGAGGGCCAAAGACATGCCTCATGCCCTCTATAATAGCTGTACTGTCATCAAATGGTGGACACTTGTGTTTCTCCTAAAAAAGATAAAATAATTTATGTACCTAGTGCACTAGAAGGAGCACAATTCGACAATTTGTTTGATATTTTTCCTGGCGAAGAAGAAATGATGGATACTGGCCATCCTCAATTCTCTCTCTCTCACACACACACACACAAAAGAAAGAAAAAGAAATAATGAAACATTCCTTCACTGCAATTATTGTGTATTCTGCAAAACAATCAATAACCTGTTGCATAAGTAATGAACCAATATGCTGCTGCCTCCAGGAAACATATCTGAAGCTGAGAGATCATCTGGCATTACAAAATACTAGCATCATTTGTAAGGGCAGGACATGTGATGGATCTGCTCATTGAGGAATCAACATCCTTGTGAGCAACCATATCCCCTTCCAGCAAGTCCCACTCAATACAAATGTAGCAGCAGTTGCTATCCAACTCTAAGTTGGAACTATAATTACAGTATGCTGTCTGTACGTTTCTCCTGCTTTGAATGGAGGATTTTAATGGACACAACACTCTGTGGAGTAGTGCTCAAACAAACATCAGAGACTGGAAAACACTGGAAAACACTAACTAAACATTCACTACCATAGACTTACTATCTACTCACATCCCTTTTCCAACTCTTCAAGTGGGAAACTGAAGAGAGCTTATTTGAGAGTGATCCCATTCCTGTGATATTAACTTTTCTGTATGCACTACAATGCACATCATCACAGATATCATGATGGAAAATTGAACACACTGACTGACTCACCTTCTCATCATTAGCAGAATGTGTTTCTGCAATGTTCAGCTCTTCTTCCATCAGCAGTACTGTGAATAATGTAACAGAGTGTATTACACAGGCTGCCACAACTGGATTTCCTAAAACATCTAATTGGTTTCCATGTATTCCTATGCCATGATGGAATAATGATTGCACCTCAGCCAAAGAAGCTCAGAAGAAAGCTTGGAGTATTTTTCAAAGATACCCCGCAACAACAAACCTCTTCTTCTTCAACCCTTTGGTTCTGTCCACTGCTGGACGAAGGTCTCCCCCATGATTTTCCAGACCACTCGGTTTTCTGCCTCTCCCATCCATCTCACTCCTGCAATTTGTTCCAGTTCATTCCTCCACCTTCTTCTTCTCAGTCTTCCTCTTTGTCTTGCTCCATCCATTGGTCTCCACTCTGTTGTTTTTCTAGTCCATCTCCCATCACTGCATCTGGCAATATGACCAGCCCATCTCCACTTAGCCTGGGCAAGAGGCATCAAGTATCAGAGTCAAAAGGAATCCTGGATCCAATATACATCCTTCATAAGAACAACAGCTAATACTAAGGAAGTCCAGGACAAAATCTGAAAAATAAAGGGCAGATATACCACTCTTCAGCTCTGTATCCTTGAGCATAGTGGTCGTACAGAAGTGATTGCACTGCTCGCACGCACACACACTGTTGGGGAGAATTTTGATAAATCATCAGCAACATCATCTTATTCCCCCCTCTCACCCAAGTTCCTTGCCTCAAAAAAAGCAAAAAGCAAAGCAGAAAAACTACAAATCCAGTTTTCTTTGAATGGCATCCTGTAAAGCTGCTATTCTTAAATACTATTCAATTGCTGTTGAATATCAATTATAAGATGTGAAAACGTATGTCACCATCATCCACAAATCAGTTGCCACACCTTTACAACAGAATTTTCTGTGAGAGCATATCCTGGATACTTGGCAAAAAAGGCAATTATTATTGCCTTTCCTAAACCAGGGAATGATCCAATCCCAAATAACCATCATCCATTTGCTCTGTGCATTTGTTGCTTGTGCAAGATTCTGGAGGGAAAAAAATCGTTAATTCTTGTTAACTGTTTTATGTTTTCTGGAGAGAAACAACCTTTTTTCCAGAACACAACTGGCTTCTGAAAATATCATTCTGTTACTAATCATCTCATTTTGCTGGAGACATCCATGCAAGCATCTAGTATCAGTTTTCTTTGATATGGAAAAAGCATATGACACTTCTTGAAGATTTAGAATATGGAAAGACCTACTCAGTTTTGATCTTAGAGGGAATCTCTCTCTTTTTTTATCAAGAACTTCTTATCTAACCTAATCTTCCAAGTGAAAGTTGCTCTCTACTGAGCATATAACCAAGAGAAGGGTTCATTTTTAAGTACCACGATTTTTGCAATCAAGGTCAACGTGATAACAGAACAACTTCTTTCAATAGTAAGCAATGCTCTCTATGTAGATGACTTCACTATCGCCTATGACTCATGTAATATGAGGTCAGAGAATGATAGCTGCAGTAAGTCATTAACTGTATTGTAAAATGGACACTTGAAAGTAGGTTCAGATTTTCACAGCAGAAGACGGTTTCATCTTGTCTCAGAACTCTGACTGGGACAAACATTAATTCCAGTTGCACCAGAGGCCAAGTTCTTGGATCTCGGATTTAACAGCAAACTCAGTTTCCTCCATCTTATATCAGTTGTGAGACAAGTGCTGTAAAGCTATGAACATCCTTCACACTCCTTAGTGTGCAGAACAGATATTCTTTGCTCTTTCTGCATCGTGCACTTAAACAATCAAAACTGGATTATTGGTCCCAAACAGTGCTCCAGAAATACAACTTAAATCTACTAGCCACAAAAAAATTTTATTTGTTCAAGGTATAGATCCACTTTACATAAATATTGTTATAGATAATGTTTTATAAAAACTAATTGCCATGATATTGATGACAAAACATAAAATAATACATTTTTAATTCTCACTATACATGTAATTATACAGAAATATCCTTTTCTTTAATGTTGGTTTAAAAAGTACACTGTAATACTCATCACAGTTCAGTTTGTGTGGTATTTCATTTATTGTGTACAATGAAGAGTGAATTTATATTGTAATTATATAGAAATATCCTTTTGTTTAATGTTGGTTTAAAATATACACCATAACACTCATCACAACTCAGTTTGTGTTTTCTTTCATTTATTCTTGAGCACGTGGCAGTGAATTAGAGCTGTGCAGAAGAAAGTGATTTTTAATCGGTGAATAGTCCGCTTTTTCCCCCGTTTTTCTACGTTTTTGAGTGCTAAATTGTTTCTCTGAATACGAGTGTACTTCAGTGGTTGTTTTTTGGAAGTTAGTTGCTGTCGCGATATAATATATTTTGGTACCGTCGGAATCGAACGCGTAACGGTGGAAGACAAAACGAAGCTAAGTTACTGTATTTAGTTATATTTCATTTATTTAATTATATTTAGTACTTAAATGTTCTGATGTTTGTACTTTTTTTCCTCTTATTTATTAATTGAATAATTATTAAAGATTAGGGTATAATTTGACAAAACACGTCACAGATAAGTAATGGCACCTGTGCGAAGGAAAATGGCGGCCAGTAATGAAGGTTCGCCATCGTTATCAAAGAACGGTAGCATAAAAGAAATGAGTCAGTGTACTAGCTGTGAAATGTACGCTTTGCGGAGTGCGGTCGGAGTGTGGTTAGATGATAATAAAGGATTGAATGTGTGTAGAAAATGTAGGGAGAATGCGGAATTGAAGTGTATTTCGGATCGTGAGTGTGATATTTTTGTCAACCTTCAGAATGAAGGAAACAGGGATATGACAAGAAACGGCAAGGTTGTACATGAAAATTGTGAGAGTGTGAATGTAGAAAGTGTGAATGATAGTATAAATGGTTTCTCAGAGAACAAAAAAGATGAGATAGATGCATTGAGTGAGATCGCGTTGTTGAATAGTGCGATAGAAAGAGCAAAACAGCAGCTAGAGTGCATGAACAAAAGTAGACTGAATGAACCAACCAATAATAAAAGGTATGACAGGAAAAATAGACGTATGAATGTGAACATGAACAAAATGAAGGATTGAGTGCTGTATGGAGACTCGTTAGTATGAGGTGTGTTAGTAGAGGATTTGACAAAATCGTACCAACCTGGTGCGACCATAAAGGACGTAACTGCGTCTATTAGAGAGCAAAAGGAAAGGGTGAAAGAAATGATTGTTGTGGCAGGTACGAATGATTTGAAAGGAGATAAAATGGAAATGATACAAGACCTGAATGAATTGTTTGAGGTAGCAAAAGAAAAGAGTGAGAGAGTTAGAATGATTAGTCTTTTGCCACGGTATGACAGTGAAATGTTTAAAAGGAGGGCTATAATTGCAAATGACTTTATGCGTGGGTTATGTATGACGAGTGGTGTGGAATTTGTGGATGTGTGGAGTGAGTTTGATGGGCGAAAGGATCTATATAAGATGGATGGCTTGCATTTGAATTGTTACGGTGTAAGAAGACTTGAGAAAGTGTTGCTGAATGTAGTGGATGTGCAAATTCAGGGAAACTAGATTTGTTAGGGGGGGGGGAGTAGAGATACAGTCCTTATGGAGGCAGTTGAATGTAAGAATGAATATAATATGCCAGAGCAAATAAGGACAACAAATCTGAGTGGGATAGTTAATATAAGGCATCAAGGTAGGGTTGGGGCTAATGGGGGGTCTTGAATTCATGTACACTAATACTAGGAGTATTAGGAACAAGAAGGAAGAGTTTTTGGCCATGGTTGGCACTTCCAGACCACAGGTTATAGGTATTAGTGAAACATGGCTGACTGTAGATGATATAACTAGTGGGATTGAATGTGATGGGTATAGTGTGTTCAGGAATGACAGAGAGAATAAAATGGGGGGAGGAGTATTGTTGATGATAGCTGATGAGCTCCAGCCAAGGAGAATAGAAGTTGAATTGCAGGATAGAGAAAAGAGCACATTTGAGGCCATTTGGTGTGAGATTGTGGCTAGCAGAACTAAATATACAATTGGGTGCTGCTATAGACCAGGTGATGGAAAAGATGGTGGTGACAGTATGCACAAGCAAATAGAAGAAATGGGTGGAAGGAGGGTTATTATGGGAGATTTCAACTATGGTCGCATTGATTGGAGTGAGGAGAGGACACACGGGAGGAAGGAACTGGATTTTATGCGGTTATTAAGGGATATCTATCTGCGACAGCATGTAATGGAAAATACTAGGGGTCAGAGAGTGCTTGACCTAGTAATTACATCTGAGGATTTGGCTGTAACAAATATGACCACATTGCCACCAATCGGTGAGAGTGATCATAGGGTCTTAACTTGGGAGGTGGCTAAAGGTGTAGAATTTTCAATTAAGACAGGGTACATGTGGAATTATCGGGCTGGAAAGTATGACAAGCTTAGGAGTTTGATTGGTTCAGTGCCATGGCATGTACAACTGCAAGGACTAGAAGTTGATAGTGCATGGGAGGTAGTTAAGAAGTGCTTGCATGAAGCAATGGCTGACTGTATACCTAGAGTCCGAATAATAAATCAAGTAGGGGTTAAATGGATGAATAACACCATTAAGCTTGAGTTGCAAAAAAAGAAACAACTATGGAGGGAATTTAAGGAGAAGGGTGACTGGCAGGCACATGAACGGTATAAAGCGCAGGCCAGAAGGGTGACGAGTGTGGTAAGAAAAGCAAAAAAGGATTACGAAAGAACATTGGCCATGCAGGCTAAAGAGAATCCTAAACAGTTTTTTAGATATGTAGCAAGTAAAAGGAAAAATGTACATGGCAGATTGATTTTAAAGAATGCCGATGGTAGGGAGGTAACTGAATCAGTTGAGATAGTTGAGTTACTGAGTGAGCACTTTGCAAAAGTATATCATCCAGGTGGTGACATTGCAGAAACGAATAAACCAGTAGATTATACGGGAATTGTGGTTAATGAAGTGGAGGTGAGTAGTCTATTGCATAACCTCAATGTCAATACATCTGTGGGATTGGATGGTATACCAGCTCGTGTAGTACGAGAAGCAGCTAAAGAATTGTCAGTACTCTTGACCATTTTGTTTAATTTGAGTCTCGGGTCTGGGTTAGTCCCGAGCGGGTGGAAAGAGGGGAAAATAGTTCCACTGCATAAAGGTGGTTCCAAGACTGCTGTAGTAAATTACCGACCGATTAGCATATCAGGAATCATTGTCAAGGTCTTAAAGAAAATAGTCAAGAGGAAAATACAAGATTGGATAGAAGAAAATGGGATACTGTATCGGGGACAGCATGGTTTTGTGAAGGGTAGATCATGCCTCAGTAACTTGCTCACGTATTATAACACAGTGAAGGCTGAACTGGATAAGGGTAATGGGTTTACGGTGATTCTACTGGACCTTGCCAAGGCCTTTGACAGGATTCCACATGGAATTCTAATCAGTAAATTGCAGCATATGGGAATGGACATAGGGTTGGTGAGATGGATAGGAGGGTGGTTGACGGAGAGATATCAGAGAGTGGTTTACTCGGGAGTAGAGTCCACAAGACGGCCTGTGACTAGTGGTGTGCCACAAGGATCTGTTCTTGGACCACTGCTGTTTAATTTGTTCATAAATGATATAGGAAATGATCTGAGAGGAACAGTTCATTTGTTTGCGGATGATGCGAAGTTGGGTAGGGCAATAGTGAATGCAGATGACGTCATAATTTTGCAGGATGATTTGGATAGATTGGAAGTCTGGGCTAAGGAGAATGGATGTCAGTTTAATGTGGCAAAATGTAAGGTTATGCATTTTGGGGTGAAAAGATTGGCAGCAGTTTACTGCATTGGTGGAACCGTGCTCCAGGAAATTGATGAGGCACGAGATTTAGGAGTGTTGGTAGATAAGGAATTGAAATTTAGGGGACACATTGCAAAAGTGACCAAAACAGCTCATCAAATCACTTGGTTGCTGAAGAATACGATGAGAAGCAGAGACAAGCAGGTTATTGTTCCTCTGTATCGAGCCTTGATAAGACCCCATCTAGACTACTGTGCTCAGATTTGGTCACCTAGGTTTCTTCTTGATGGGGAGGAGGTGGAGAGGATCCAGAGGCGAGTGACCAAGATGATAGCAGGTCTGTGGAATGAACCGTATGAGAACAGGTTGAGGATTTGTGGGTTGCAAAGATTGGTTGATAGGCGGAGGAGGGGAGATATGATTGAGACATTCAAATTACTGAAGGGTTTCTATAAAATTAATTCAGAAGATATGTTTGAGAACAGGGCTGGTTGTGGGAGGACTAGGGGACATCCATGGAAACTGGGCAAAAGTGTGGTTAGTAAAGGTGTTAGAGCTGGGTTCTTTACTTTTAGAGTAGTGAATGAGTGGAATGTGCTCCCTGAGTCTGTGGTGGATGCTGTGACAGTGAATGAGTTTAAGGCGAGGTATGATAGATACTGTATGAATGTCAAATAGTTGTGATGAATATGATTTGGGGCCTCCCTCGATGAGTCCAATGACTCCCTGGAGTTGCCCGTAATAATAGTAATAATAATAATTCTTTATAATGAAGGGTGAATTTATATAACTTTATGCATAAACAATAATTTAATAAGAAAGACAACTAACAAATTCATGGAAACAAGAAAGTAGGTAGTAGCACTTGCTATGGAGCCCAGACTCCTTTTCATGATGTATTTAGTCACATGATCCGGTTTTTGACTTGTCTTTGCAGGATAATCATCATCATCAAATTCCTGATATGTATCCTCAGGGGATGCACAGGAGTTGTTAAAGTTAAGGTTGTTAAAGACATTAAAAATGTCTTTAACAACCTTAAAAATTGTAGAACCGTTTGTGTCAATTTTCAGTTGTTCAGCAAATAGAAATAATCTCTTCAATAATTTCTTCATTAGTATTTATAATGCACATAGGTCATTACAAAGCTTCATTGTACTAATTATATATTTAGTTTTATCCTTTATGCAAGTGTAAGCAAACAACGTTTGTACCTTAAGTTACTTTCAGGACTGGGGAAACTCGTGGCAAAGGTGGTATAAGTTCTCATCACTTGCCTTAACATCCCATAATGCAAAGCACATCGCCTTTCAGACGGTCTGGGTAGTGACCCTTCCCTTAATGCATAGCATCATACATGTCTGCAAGGAGATGTGCTTTGCATTATAGGATACTAAGGCAAGTGATGAGAACTTATACCACCTTTGCCACGAGTTTCCCCCAGTCCTGAAAGTAACTTCAGGTGCAAACTTTGTTTGCTTACACTTGGATAAAGGATAAAACTAAATATATAATTAGTAGTATAGCCAAGTGAAAAAAAGCTTCCATAAAGCTTCATTGTGACATAAAGTTGTCTCAAGTTGCAAAGAAAATTCTAATGGATTTTAAATCATCACAATGTTTTTTTTTTTTTTTTCAATGTCCTTTGCCATTTCATCAATTCTTATTGATACTGAACTATTGCCAAGAGGAACTGATGATGTCATATTACTTTTACCTGGGCCAATCATCGTATCTAAAACTTCATTTATAGCCAGCAAGATGAGACTTTCGCCAATAGTATGTGTTTTTCCACATTTGGCAATTAATTTTGAAAATTTGTAAGACACAAAAGTCCTTTCTCTCGTTAGTTCCTTTGTTTTGCAACCAACCTTTTGCTGCAATATGTTTATATTGAAGTTTATATTCCATTCCTTCATTTGAGATAGTTCTTTCACATATTCAGTACATTGGTAGCTGCTCATTATTTATAGATAGGATAAATATCTTAAATATTCACTTGAATATTGGCAACACTTTCTTTCCCCCCCCCTCATTTTAATAGGCTACTGTGCTACACAATATCAATGAAGTGCACCACATGATTCCATGGGCCAGATGTAAACTGCAAACCAGAGTTGTGAGATAGGCATTAGAATAAGTTTCAGATAAAGCTTATAAAAGTAGTGGATTCTGCTAAAAATAGCCCAAATTAATTATTTTTAACATAGAATTTCAGACCGCAAAGTAGCCCAATTACTTAACTTTCAATGTAAAATTTCAAAAAAATAAGTAGCTAATAAAATTGAACAGTATTGCCAGACATAAAATAATCTGAACAGTTGCCTAACATACAATATAAATAGGGATGCTATATTAAATATGGAATTTTTTGCTATTATTGTATTAGTAGTATTATAATGCTTCCCCCCCCAGCATTCACAGTGCCGGGGGGGGGAGTGCTACTGCCAGGTTAGTGCTACTGCTATAGAATACTGTAGTCAGTAACAGTTCCATGCTGTGCAAGGCAAGATTTCTCAGAAATCTTGCCTTGCACAAGTTTAGTGTTCTTGCATTCTTTGCTCCATTGAATGTCCAGTTTGTCCAGAGTTGGAAAGGTAACAGTCACACTAAACTTGTTAGATGCTGAGAAGAGCAAAAGGAGATTGTTTATCTTCAGAAGATGGGAACTATAATGAAAGGAATGAATTTGTTGAAAGGAATGAATGTAGCCATCAGATTATACTTTTTTAGGAATTCTAAAGATTGGTTCTGAGATGCCAGAAATGTATGGGATAGGAACTCTTAGTCCACTTTGAGCTTGGATTATAGAAATCAAAAATATGTTGTATGGTCCACTCTGAGAAGCCACTGAGATGCATACCCCATTTAATGTCCAGAAGTTCTTGCTGTTGTCATTGTGGTTTAAAGCATATAATATGAGCATGATGTAATAGTTTTTATCATTCCAATCTTCTGAGAAGGATGGTGAACAATTTGCTGTTGAGTATAACATCTAATAAAACACTGTTCTTGAAGAGAGTTGACTCCCCCATAGTGGTTTCTTCAACTTGTCTGTAATTCTGTTCTAAACAAAGAAAATAACCTGACTGAATGACAACATCCAGCAGAAAGGCTTATAAGAATAGATGAAGGGAATCTTTTAGAGGTATTTTAGTGAATAGGGATTCAATATCAAAGCTGACCATTAATTCATTTGATTGAAGGAAAGATTTTTCACTTTATCAGGAAAGTTGGAAAAACTTTTTTTTTTTATCAAAGAATAAGAATTACCAATGTGAGCATTTAATAAACATGCTAAACACTTATTGTGCAATGTGTAGCTCAACGAAAGTCATTCAGCTACACCACATTTTCTGTTGTAATATAATAAATTAGCTGATTTATGTATTAAATAATCTGGGGAAAAAAATGAGGGAGAAGCAACAGCATAAGTTCTTTAACATCACAAGATTTTTTTTTTATTAGTTATTAAAAACTCCATTACATAAATGCCTTCTGTTTTTGGCTTCACAAAGATGGACCTTTTTTCTACAGAATGTTTCATAATTTATGGGGTCACCCTGTTATGAAATTTAACCTGGCGCTGGTGAGGTGGGAAAATGTAACAAAAGTGGTAAGGTGGGGTCCCACAGACCCACCCAAATAATGTAGTGTATTATAGAAATCCATATTTTTTTAATCAATGTTTAGATTACGTATTGTTTAAGTGGCCTGTGATTTTACAGAATAAAAATGCAGATCCACAAAATTAAAATTTTATTACCCCAAAATACTTAACTAAATAAACATCTTTATTTTTCAACAAAAATATACTCTTCCTAGTTTATGTAATGAACAAACTAAATAAATCAGTATTTTTTAGGCACTTTGGTATTGGTTTACAAAAGGAACATATACATTATAAGAAACTAATACAATAATAAACATTTAGCCTTGAGATTCCAATGATATCACTAACTAAAAATTTTAATTTTCTGTAATTGCACAGTCGGGCCACCTTGGAATTATGTGATCGAGACACACACACATATTTTGCTTGCTAAACTTAAACTTGCTTGTGCGCAACAGCCTGTTGTCTCTGGCGTCGAGTAGCGAATTACGAGAGGGGAAGTGAGTCATGCCTATACCGAGGCATGACTCGCTGCCACGCATTGTTAAAAAGTTATAGTCAATTTAAAATCTTTGGGATCTGTGACACCCCACCTTACTAATGCCGTGTTAAGTTTATAATTATAATTAAATTCACTTGTCTTCACCTCTATAACTCTAAAACTGTATAGTATAACTGTTTTTCTTACCTGAAAATTTGTTTTATATGTTGTTTCATCATACATACAATAAGAGCGCTGTTGAGTTGAACTGGCAGTTTAAACCTAGAGCTTGCATGCATAGACACTGAGGAAGCAGTGCAGCTAGCAACAGCTGTTTAGAGTTGTATTGTTTTCATTGTAAATGAAATCACAATATGGTATGGTTCCTTATTAAACAGGAAAGTAGAAAAGTTAAAGGAACAGATTCAGATATTCAAATCCATCTCCTTTGCGTAATGGAAGTATTTTGTCTGCTTTCTGCTTCCAATTGTTCAAATTTAAATAGTCTGCTCAAGAGTATTACCATTCCACTTGCACTTCCTCATAATAACTGATATGCCATTCAACCATATGCTGTATTCACATCATGATTTCATAATATTCTAAACATCATGAGTTCATCTAATTCTATTCTTGTCTCATACCTGTGACATAAGTCACTGGATTATATCTACCTAGATGATATGCACCTCCAAAGTGAACCCTCCATAATTCAACTATTTCTTTTACTTCTGTCACTGTTTTAGCATCGGTATTTATTAGTTATCCTTTGGCCAGTCTTTCTTTTGCTAACCATGAAGAGTAAGAACTGTCTAGGATTTCCTTCATATTGCTTGGCTGATTTTTCTCTCATAACTTGATTTTGTCTCCTCACCATGTTGGTCACACCTCTTGCTTATGATTTATATTGCTCATGGGTCTGATAATTAACGCTCTCCTCATATAATCCTCCAAAACATTTTATTCTTTTTTTGAAGCTCTTGCATAAGACTACTCATCAATTTAATTCTCACCTGATGTCATAATCACCAGCATTGTAGTTCCACATATTATTATTAGAAATCTCCAGTGGGTCAAGGACTCATCGAGGAAGGCTACCCATAACTCACTTCAGTTATCATATCTTTTCTTAAACTCATTCACACCGTTTACACTCACCACTTCAAAAAGTAAGCCATTCCAATCATGCATCACTCTATGAGAGAAGAACCTAGATTCCACTCTTTTCTTGACTTCAGTCAGTCTCAACTTCCAGGGCTGCTGCCTTCTTGTCCAGTCTCCACCTTCTATATAATGAAAAATTCCATCTACTGGTATGCTATATAAACCCTGTCAGAAGTTTGCAGGTCTCTATTGTATAATATTATATAATAACAATATTATAATTATATAATATATTATATAATAACGCCACTGTTTCTCCTGGTTACCACTATCTGCAGTTCACACATTCCCAATATATTCACATATTCTCAACCTATCTCTGTAATCTACATTCCACAATCTTGCTATCATCTTTAACATCTGCCTTTTCAACCATCTCCAAGGTATTGCATCACATCAAAAAACAGGAAATCAGATCTGTGCACACAAGTTTTGCTCACGTGTGCAAAACTTGGTAGACATTGGTAAGAAATTGCCCACGGCTAGAGCCAAATTTCATTGATACAAATCTGGAATAAACTCCGTGTCAGAATATAGAAAAATTTGTTTGTTAAAGCTGCACCATCCAAATTCTTAGGCAGGAGAATCTTCCTTGTCAGGGAGTTAACACTCAGAATGATACACTATTCGATAATCAAGCAATTAAATTTCCCAATTACAAAAAAACTTTGTATATCTTTACTCTTACTGCAGTCAAAGCTATCCCCACAATTTAACTCGCACTGGTTCTATTTTTATGAGTGGTGCATTGAGTTCACAGATCAGGCAATTTATTCATCACTCTAATACGATGTACAAATATTAAGATCACTTAACAAAACTGAATCTCTCCTACAAAATTAAAAATGATTAACCAGACATAACCTTAATACTCCTAGTTATAAACAATATGAGACAATATCTACCACCAGTTAAATTTCTGACTTGATCCTATTCAACTAACATTCTTGTACAAGCATTTATCTTATTCTAGATTCAAGAACTATCAGGATATAACAAACTTTAGCAATTAAGTACCACACTGTACATGAATTCTTACTCAGAGCTAAGACAATCTACCAGTTTATTAGATACTAAAGTCCTAGTTCAGTTTTGTAAGTCCATTCGCTGAGCATATCCGCACAACTTTGCACACTAACTGTTTCTTGCATACAAAGGAATTGAAAAGTTTCTATATTACCAAGCATCAGGATCTCTCTTGCCTTTTTTCTCAATCTCCCAAAAAATTCACACGGCTTGTTACCCTCTCTTACGGTCAGTTGTCTTCAGGTAGGACAAACTAGTGATTACGATCACGGATCACCCTTTTCGATGTGAGTGAAGCTGCTCTACCGGGTTTGGTCCACGTGGTTCTGCATGTTGATCGGTTTGCTGGCTTTTCCACTGATTATGATTATGCCGATGATTATGCCCGCACTGGATCACTATCTGGCCGCATGGCTACCACTGGACATCATTCTTTTTTGACTGTTCTCATTCAACTTCTCCGGGAACGACTGGAACAGGAATCCCAAACAAAAAAAGAGCATCGCCAAGCTCTATATATATATCCTTGCTGAGCTGTTCTCCATCTTACGTCACTCTTTTCCGGCCGGCACCTAAAATTCTTGCACTCGGTACTGTTCTCTCCACGCGTGCAACTTGGACCTGGGTCATTTCTTTAAGCCGATTATCTCGTTGTATACTTAGATCTAACTTTCTCACATTAACATAACTTTCACTAAATTCCAACCCTTATCGGTTTTACAAGGACACTTAATACATAGGAGAATTTACAATTAAATGATTATTTCTTTACTTCTGTCAACAATTTTACTTATACCTATATACAAGCATTTTCTCCAGGAATTTTTTTGTACCTGTTAAATCTGAATGAAATATTTTACAATATAATAAACCTTTCATTCAAGATTTAACAAAGGTGTGGAAGGGACAAAGAGGAAGCATCCTTATCAGTTAACTTTGTGTACCATTACAAAATGGATGAGAGAGCCAGATTTTCTCTTGCTTGAACCATGAAAATGAGTGGAACAGTTTGCCTGTTGAAGTAGTGCATTTAATGTGAATGAGCTTAAGAGCTTATTACAGCTGGTGTGGCTGATGTATGGCTTCTCTCTCTCTCTGAATCCCGTAGGTCTAATTTTTTTTTTTTTTTTTTTTTTACATTGCATACATTTGTTACAGTTATTATATACATTGCATACATTTGTTACAGTTATTATATACATTACATACATTTGTTACAATCATTATATACATTACATTCATTTGTTTACATGTGGTGTTTACATTACGTACATTGGTTTACATGTGATGTTTACATTACGTACATTGGTTTACATATAATACATACATTGGTTTTCTTGCGATACGTACATTACATGCATTTGGTTACATATGATACATCTTGGATGAGAACTAATTTTTTTTTCCTTTCATCCTCGAAGCTTAAATGTAAGCTTATCTGAGGATGACACCAGTTGGTTATTTTTTTTTTTTTTTTTTTTTTTTTTTTTGCTGTGTTAGGATGCTACAGGATCTATGATTGAGAAATTCGCGCGCGCGCGCACACACAATAAATTGGAATGTACTGATGCATCGCTGAACTGGAAGCCTGAGCGAATATATTGTGTTTCATTAAGTTTGTATGGTATTTTGGGTGCGGGTTTCTTGTTCGTAGTATGTCCTTAGAGCTCTTTTCAGGCTATTGTAGTTTGTAAGGTTTCTGTATTCAAAAGGTAATTTGTTTATCATGTCTGGGATGTAGAAGTTTCGCGTGGCCTTTCCGTAGTGATTATTGTATTTATATGTGATATAATTAGTAGTCTGAGGTCTTGTTATACGGTATTTCTAACTGTCCTGTAGTTGGCATCGAAATAATGTTTTAGCAAGGCTGCATAGTGACATAAATGTTTTGCTCTCAGTATTTTGTGTTCTGCCATTGCAATGTTTATAAGGTCGTGATTTTCTCCTTGTTCCCAAAAGATCAGTTTTGTCATTTTGTACTGTAGCGACATTAATCTATTTAATTTGTAGGGTGCACAGAAAGCATACGTTGTTATAGCGTATCTTAGTATATTTTGGCATAGTGCTTTGTATATTAGTGTTTTTAGGCATATGGGAACTATGTCTTTTAATCTGTAGCGTTTGCCACTTATTGTTCGGAGTTTGTTGTGTAGATGTTTTATATAGCTATTTTAGTTCATATCTGCATCGAGGTAAATTCCAAGGTATCGTATTGTTTCAACCTGAGTGATTGTAGTGGTTTTGCTGTTCTGTGTGTTTTTTGTGTTGGAAAGTGGATGTTGGATGGTTATATATTTGTTATCAACTGGTCGAGTCAGTGGATTTCTGAATATCATTAATTTTGTCTTTTCTGAGTTTAAGTGTATGGAGTTTTTCGTGAGCCAGTCTATGATCAGATTTATATCATGTTGCATATTTGTTTGGGCTATGCTTGCGTTATTATGGATGGATATTATTGCTGTATCGTCTGCGTACTGGAATATCTTACCTTTGAGTGGTAACTGATTATTATCGTGGGTGTAAATGTTGAATAGGGTTGGGGAGAGTACAGCTCCCTGTGGCACTCCACAGGTTACTGGTAGCTCTCTGCTTCGGTTTGATCTGATACGTGTGATATGCTTTCTATTTTGGAGGTAGTTTGTAAACCACCTGTGAAGAGGCCCGTCTATTCCAACATGCCTCAGCTTGTTGGAATCTCACTTCATGACTCTCCTTTCTTCCTCTGGACAGCTACAAAGATGGCGACGTCCTTTGTTCTGTACTCGTTAGCAACCGCGGTGTACGCTTCAATTTTTTTTAGCACACTCAGATTTTGGATTCCACTTGGTCGATTTCGATGAATTATATGTCACTGTCTTTAGCGTGACAAGTAGAGTTTCTTTATGACACTTTTAAATTAAAAACAGGAGTCAGAACCACGTTAAAATTATAAAAACGGGACGAGCGATACGACCATGCAACCGTTCGTATGCCTACACAGCGCCCTCTATCCCATAATAATAATAATAGTAATAATAATAATATGAGGTGCTATCAAAAAGAAACTGGACTAAGCCAATAAAATCTTTACAACTTACTCAGTTTAAATTTGGACTCGGCTCCCCTCAAAGTATTCCCCTTCCAAGTTCATGCAGCAATCCTCCCCCCCCCTGCTTTTTGCTATGCTCCAAATCCTGGAAGCCTTCTTGTTGAAGCTCATCAAGCACTGCTTGCGATTTATCTTGGATCTCTCTCTCTAACTGTGTTGAACCACCACCCCTTCAGCTTCAGTTTCATTTTTGGAAACAAAAAAGAAGTCACAAGAAGCTAAATTTGGCAAGAAAGGAGGATGTGGAATGACCCGCATGCTGTTGGCCACCAAAACTCTTGCATTTTTAAGGCACTGTGGGAGGGAGAGTCATGGTGAGGCCAGTTCCTTTACCACAGTTCTGGTTTTTTATGGCAAACATCTTTTTTCAGCCACCTTAAGACATTGCAGTAGAATTCTGTATTGACTGTCTGACCGGGTAGGACAAATTCTCAGTGCACAACCTACCTTAATGTCAAAAAAGATGATCAACATGCTTTTTGTCATACTACTGACTTGCCTTACCTTCTTTGGTCTTGGTGAATGTGGACTCTTCCATTGTGATGATTGCTGTTTTGTCTCCAGGTCGTAGCCGTAAACCCAAGTCTAATCCCCTGTGATGACCCTTGAGATGAAGGTTGGGTCATCAGTGGCCTTTTGATGAAGATCTCAGCAGACGTTCACATGGCAGAAGTCGTGTGAACGTCTGTTGAGATCTTCCTTCTAGGCAGAAGTCAAGAGATGGAGAACGAACTTGGCAGTGGTGGGATGCATGTTCACATCTCTCATGATGGTCATTTGAGCTGCTCCATATGAAATTCCAACTCTGTCAGCAACTTCCTGGATGTTGATGCATTGATCTGCATGAATGATCTGTTGAATTTTTTCAACATTTTCATGGGTTATTCCAGGTGAATGGTAATTCTGGCTTCCTATCGTCCTCCAGAGTGATTCTGCCCTACTTAAAACGCAAATGTCACTCAAGACACTGAGTTCAGATCATGGCTTCATTTTCATATGCCTTACGTCATAAAAGGGCACATTTCTTGATAGCATTCTTGTAAGCATTCTTATTCCCCTCTGAGAGATAATTACTTGAAACTGCATGTCATGGAAGGTACTCAGGGCAATGAGATTATTGGATCTGGTCATAGGATCAGAAGATCTTTCCATAACCACGGTGGAGAGTGGTTATGCAGTTTGACATGGGAGGTTGCAAAATATGGAATTTTTGGTTAAGAAATGAAATTTCATTTAAGAAATTATGCGAATCTTAGGAGGCAGCTTGAAGTGGTGCAATGACTTAAGAATCTGCATGTGAAGGATGTAGGATGTTAGTAGTGAATGGAATATGGTACCAATATCAGACTCTATATCCAAAGTGATGAGGATAAATCAGGTAGAAGTAGATGAATGAGTTGATGGATATCATTAAGCAGGAGCTGGAAAAAGAAAATATAAGGAGGAAGATGGTCAGCAAGCTCATGGACAGTATGAGGCTCAAGCAAGAAAGGTGACCGACATGGTAAGGAAGCAGAATCAGATTACGAGAAGAAATTAGCCTAGCAGGCCAAAGGAAATCCCGAAAAAAATTTTTATTACATTGTAACTAAAAGGAAAAATGACTATGGAAGTATCATTTTAATTAATGTTGATGGTAGCAAGATGACAGAAGTAGACAAAATAATTAAGTTACTGAGACTACTTTGCAAGGGTCAGTCATCCAAGTAAGGTATTGCTGTGACAAGAATTGATGTGATAGACATTAGTGAACTGGAAGCACTTAGAATATTGTAGAATCTCAATGTAAATATGGCCATGGGATTAGATGTGAGATCAGCTCAGACAGTATATAACAGAGGGCACACGAGGATTAAGGGTCTCGGATTTGGTCATATCATCAGAGAATGTAATTATAAATGAGGTGTCAAATCATCCACCAATTGGTGAAAGTGGCCATGAGGTGATTACCTGGGTGGTTGCCAGCAGTGCAAGGACCCCTGTGAAAAAAAGGTATATGTGGAACTACAAGGGGGTGATTATGAAGAGCTCAGGAGACAGCTTGCAGGTGTAGCATGGAATGAGGAGTTAGCTGGAAAAGAGATCAATGCAGCTTGGGGGATTTTCAAAAACTATTTAGTAGATGCAATGTCTAAATGTATACCACGGGTGAGAAGGTTAAATAAGGTAGGTGTGAGATGGATGAATAAAGAGATTACGCATGCGATACAGAGAAAAAGGGCATTGTGGAGGCAGCATAAGAGAAGTAGAAATAACCAATTTCATGAGGTCTACAAAGACCAGGCAAGGAGGGTGACTTGGTTGATGAGAGTAGCTAAAGAGAGGGGTATGAACAGCAGTTAGCTAATGAAGTCAAAAAGAACCCTAGGGAGTATGTAGCCAGCAAAAGAAAGAATGATTATGGAAGGATGACATTGATTGGAGGAAATGGTATAAAGACAGCTGTTGCAGAATGTGTGGTGGAGATACTTAATGAACAGTTCATAAAGATCTTTGAATCTTGTGAATGTGACTTCATGGAGAGATTGAGAGCAGTTGATGATAGGGAGGAGAGACTGACTGTAAGTGAGCAAGAGGTGTTTGGAGAGTTTAGTAAACTAGATGTAAATAAGGCTGTTGGACATGATAATATATCACTGCGTATTCTGAAGGAATGTGCCAGACAGTTGACACCTGCCTTGACAAATTTTTTAATACGAGTCTTGCACTTGGTCAAGTTACTAAAGAGTGGAAGGAGGGCAAGATTGTGCCACTTCATAAAGGAGGTGATCGAACTCAAGCATTAAACTATAGGCCTATCTCTGTGTGAGGTGTTGTGGTTAAGTTGTTGGAAATGTAGGATCCAGAGTTGGGTTGACAACAATGGTATAATCTTTGATGGACAGCATGGATTTGCTAAAGGGAGGTCATGTTTTAGTAATCACAAAGGCTTTTGATAGAGTACCTCATGATAAGTTGATAGTCAAACTAGAGCAGATGGGATTGGATATTAGATTAGTGCATTGGATTGGAGACTGGCTATCTGATAGGTATCAACAAGTTGTGTAGGGGTGCGATATCCAGGAAAAGGAAAGTCACTAGTGGAGTGCCTCAGGGGTCTATTTTAGGGCCATTACTATTTAATTTGTATATTAATGATATTGGCGAAGATTTGGATGGAGATATTTAGTTGTTTGCAGATGATGCAAAGTTGGGACGAACCATAAAGAGTAGTGAAGATGTTGTGGCCTTGCAAGAAGACTTGAATAAATTGAGTGATTGGGCAAGCAAATGGGGATGTGAGTTCAATGTTGCAAAACGTAAGGTTTTAAAATTTGGAAAACAAAGATGGGATGCAGAATTTATGCTTGGTGAGAATATATTGTTGGAAGTAGAGGAAATAAGAGATCTGGGGATGATAGTGGATAAGGATCTAAAATTTAGGGAACTCATCGCCAAAATTATGAAGACAACACAAAGACTTCTGGGAATGATGCAGAGGACACTGATGTGTAGAAGTAGGGAAGTTCTTGTTCCATTGTATAAGGCTTTGATTAGGCCACACATGGACTATTGTGCCCAGATTTGGTTACCCGGTTTTCAGAAGGATGAAGAGATGTTGGAAAGGATCCAAAGCCGACTGACTAAGGTAGTTTCTGACCTCTGGAATGTTGAGTATGAGGAAAGATTGAGAAGATGTAATTTGCAGAGTCTGGTGGAGAGAAGGAAGAGGGGAGATATGATAGAGACCTACAAGTTGGTAAGGGGTTGTTATAAGATCAATGGTGGAGAAGTTCTACAGAGAATAGTGGGAGATCAGGGGAGAACCAGAGGTCATCCCTGGAAACTGTATAAAGAGGGTGTGAGTAGGGAAGTGAGAGGCAGGTTTTTTTCGTGCAGAGTTGTGAATGATTGGAATGCCTTGCCTGAGAGTGTGGTGTCTGCAGGGAGTTTGAGTGTGTTTAAGACACGGTATGATGAGATGTGTGTGTGTGTGTGTGTGTGTGTGTGTGTGTGTGTGTGTGTGTGTGTGTGTGTGTGTGTGTGTGTGTGTGTGTGTGTGTGTGTGTGTGATAAAAGGACCTCCCAGATGAGTCTTTGACTCCATGAGGTCTTGGGAAATAATAAAATAATAATAATAATTATATGAATATTATTTTATTATTGAATTTGTATTGTATTTATGGAGTAGCAGTAAAGTATTGGAAAAGTTAGTTAAAGACAGAATTCAAGAATGCATGGAAAAGAATATACTCTTGGTGGGGGGGGGGGGGGGTAGCATGTTTTGTGAAGGCTGTCATTCGTTCAGTAGTTTACTAACATTTTATTATAGACTGATAGTGGAGTTGTATGAAAGGAATGACTGTGTATGATGACACTGCTGGATTATGTGGATGCATTTGACAGGGTGCCATGTGTAATTTTGTTATATATACAAATTGGAACAAATGGAGATGAATATGAAGCTGGTAATATAGACACTGGGCTGGCTGATGGATGAACATAGAAAGAATAGTATATGGAGGAGCAGAATCTGAGAAAAAACAGGTGACTAGTAGTGTGCTGCAAAGGTTCTGTGAGAACTCATGCTTTTTAATTTATAAATAAATATAAGGAATAATTTGAATAGAAATGTTCAGCTGTTTGCTGATGAATCAGAATTAGTAACATTAATCAAGGTGATGTAGAGTGCAGAATGCTTTTAAATAGGCTGACAGTATGTGCAAAAGATAATGGATGTTATTTTTATGTGGAAAAGTGTAAACTGCATTTTGGTGTGAAAAGATTACAAGTTGTGTGCTACATTCTATACTCCAGAAAGTTGAAGTCAGACATCAGAGATTTGGGGATGTTGGTAGATAGTGAGTTGAAGTTTGGATGGCATATTGCTAAGGTAGCCAAGGCAGCTCATAGGATTCATTGAGAAACACTAATATGCATAGATAAGGAAGTTGTCATTCCTCTTTATAAGGTCACGACACATCTACCTTTAGATTATTATGCTCAGGCATGGTCACCTGGCATTCAGGGAATGGATCCAAAAGACCAGTGACCAAGATAGTGAGTGATCTGTGGAATCCTCTCAATAGTGATAGATTGATAGTCAGAAAAGAGGTGATATGATAGAAATATTTATTACTAATGAATGAATATCAGCAAGTTGTATATGATGGCACAGTGTCTCAAAAAAGGAAGGTAACTAGTAAATTGCCCCAGGGTTCTGTTCTTGGGCCCCTGCTGTTTAACTTGCTTGTAAATGATATATCATGTAAACTGACTGGAGATTTTCAGTTGTTTACTGATGATGATGCAAAGTTGGGGAGAATCATAATTAGCACTGTGATGCTAATTCTCTTCAGAAGGATTTGAATAGACTTGGACAAATGAGTGGAGTTGTAGTTTTAATATCATTAAGTGCAAGGTGTTGCATTTTGGAGTGCAGAAATATAAAGCTGTATACTATATCAATGGTGCCGTACTGCAGGAAGCAGAATGAGATTCGAGATTTAGGAGTGATGGTTAATAGTAAACTGAAGTTTAGAGGGCACATTGCTAGTGTTGCAAAGGCTGCACATCATAGTGCTGCTATGATAAGAAGTACTCTAACAAATGAAGTGGTTGTGCCACTGTATAAAGCACTGGTCTGACCATGCTTGGACTGTGGTGGTCACCTGGTTTTCAGTTTGATGTGGAGACATTGGAGAGGGTCGAGAGATGAGCTCCAAAGACAATATCAGGACTTTGGAATGCTGGCTATGTAGAGAGAGGTTGAAGAGATGTGTATTGCAGAGTTTGGTGAAAAAGAGATGATATGATGGAGACATTTAAGTTAGTAAGAGGATTTTATCAGAATAATCCACAGCGGATTATGAAAAGATTAGGTGAGAGGAGAAGAACTAGATGCCATCTCTGGAAGTTATGTAAGTGTGTGGTGAAGAGGGTTGCAAGGTAATTGTCAGCGAATGGAATGCATTACCAGAATATGTTGTTAATGCAAGGAATATTAAAGATTTTAAGATTCGGTATGATAAATATGTTGTCAGTTGAATGAACCTCCCATGACGAGTCTGCTGACTTTATGGAGGGTGCAATAATAATAAAATGTGTTCATGCATTTTACAAAATCCTATACATGATGAGTTAAATAAACAGCACATTAACATAAAAAGTGTGTGTGTATATATATATGTGTGTGTGTGTGTATTATTTTTTTTATTATTATTATTAATGCTGTATTTGAATATACTGTATATATTATGAAGCTAATTTTTCAGGTTTGCTTTTTTTAACTATTAAATTAATTCTTCAGTATCAGTTTCAGTAACTTATTCAATACCAATGAAAAGCCTCCAAGAAAAGTGATGCCTTATGTCAACGTCCATTATAATGCTCCTACTTCTCACGTCAGTCCTGCCTTAGATACAATGAGAAAGAAGAAATTAGGTGATCGGCACAGGGGCTTAGACTTTTTAGACAGTGAACTGTAAGTATATTTATTTATTGGGCAAAAATTATATCTTTTACAATGACAGTAATAAATATTTATTGAATATTATTTGCATCCAGCATATTCTTATTGACAATTCAACTGAGAAATATTGTATTCTCAGTATTTACAGAGAATCCTATATCTCCTGATTATTAAACAAAGTGGTTTAGTGTAAGCTACTCTTAAATCACAAAACTTTTCTATTAGACTAATTCTTTCATTCTAGAAATTACATGTATTATGAGGTATATACAATTATATCTCAGTAAAATTAACATTAAACTTTATAAGTTTTGTGTTTTATTTATTTTTAGATTTAGCATATTATCTAGCTTAATAGTCAGAGCTAGATTACTGGGAAGAGAACTTCACATAGTCTTTTAAGGAATGTGGAGAATTGATTGGGGCATCTCATCTAATGTCCATTCCTTGCCTTCTCGTGGTTCACCCCATTAGCAGGTATATGAATGTATGAGGATGGGCAGACAATTTGGAATTAGCTGACCAAATTATTATTATTATTATTATTATTATTATTATGTGATACCTCCAGGGAGTCCAAAGACTCATCGAGGGAGAGTGTGCCAACAGCATCGAACGATTGATTTCCTTCCAACTACTAACTGTGCTCAAACTTGCTTAACTTTTTGCTGAGCATTAGTAGCAGAGGTTCTACCAATCGACCAACCTTTGCTGGCAAATTGTATTCTTATTGGCTTAAACAAAACAGTGATACTACGTGATGGAATTTCATGCTGGTTACGATGTTGCCCATTTAGACAAGGCCCCTATTTTACTAAAGATTCCAAATTCCAGTTAACTCTCTCCAGAGGAGGGGAATGCAGTACTATGAATGGATAGATCAATTCTTCAGAGAATTAAGGCAAACAACCAAAAGCCATCTACAGAAGCAAACTCCAAAACATGTTCAGCAAAATTCAAGCATGGTTCTATAAGAACACCAATGAAAGAGAAGTAGAACTGGCACAAGAATTTCAGGAATACTAGATCAACATAATTGGCATTACCAATAATACAAAGATGACAAAAAATAAGATTCTTCTAACTAACAAATTGCAAGATGTTATATTCAAGCAGTAATGATCAGTCAAAGAAAGGGTAGCTGTAGTATTCAGCATATTATCTTATATTAACTACAAGGATAATCTTGTTGAATGGCAGACTGTATTATCTAGAGTGATATGGGCAAACATCAAAATATGGAGGGGTTTGGGACACTGGACCTTATTTGTGCCTGTGTTCCTCATAGGCACAAATTCCTCCACTTCTATTAAAGAAGTGGAAGAATTTTTTGAATCATTAAACAAAGACAACTGATACAAAAAAAAGGGAAAAGCTGGTCCAGATATACAGTAATGTTTTGGGAAAATAGGGAGAAAATGACAAAGCTATAATGGTAAGTACCTACTGGATTTCTGTTATAATACCATGTTCTAGCATAAAGATGTGTACAAATTGACATGAAGTAAAATCACAAGAAATGGGGGGGTCATATTGTTGTTAATAGTACTATATACTCTCTGGTTCAGAATGCAAGAGTATATACACATGAAGGAGATTTAAAATAGGAAGTGTTGCCATTTAGCTTTGAACAGGATAATATTGAATATCATGCAAGAAAGTTTTAAAAGAATTAATGTTGAGGAGCTCTCAGAGGTGAATAATACCCTCAAATATAAAACTATTAAGACAATAATCAAAAACCTTGGAGACTCACTAGCAAACTCTGAAGGAAACTAATACCGTATTTGCCTATATTCTTAAGGGGTACTCCTTGTATAGAAACATTGGTTATTCCTGTGATTAAATATTAAACTTAAATGATATATATTCAGCCATATATTAAAAAAGTGATAACATGAAAGATGTTTTAGACATACCTTACAGAAGATCTTAATGTTCTTGATTTGTGATTTTAAAATTTTTGGGACATAATTTTTAGAACAATGTTGGTAGATAGACTCAAACTCATAACTAAAACTCATAACCCAAACTCTTAAAAGAACAATAAATTGCAAGAAGAAACAAACTCACAAGAATAATAATTTACAAGAGGAATTTAAAACTTTAAAGTAGATTAAGAAAGCAGAGCATGGAAATTTTTTACCTGAAGGGAATAACATAAAGATTAAAAATTAAAAGAAACACACGTATTAACCACAGTGAAAATTATTTAATTGTAAATATTTCATCCTAAGTATCTTAGGACATCATCAGTACAGTAGTTTAAAACAATAATAGGAATAACATACAGTTAGAGCGCATGATTACAATAGAATCTCATTAAACCTGCGTAACATGCTACAGAAGTAAAAATAAATAAATAAATAAATAAAAATAATAAAAAATTATTTAAGACAATTTTGTATGACAATTTCCCATACTTTAGGAATAGTAAGAATGTTGTTGCGGTTTAAGTTTGGTCTGTGTAGTAGGGCTTCAGAACTTTCTTTATAAACGTTAATGTTTATATAAAGATCTATGTAAAAGTTTAGACTTTTCCCAATGGATCCTATGGTTTGGATTTTCAATTCCATATTGAGAGAGGCCAGATTTCTGCGGTTTAAAAACACGAATGTGGTCTTGATGTTCCGAGATGCGTTTCTGAACAGACCTACCTGTCTGTCCAAAGTAAGACAATTTGCATGAGCATGGAATCTCATAAATGCCAGGCAACATCAAAGGTGAGAGTTTGTCCTTAGGAGAAGGTAACAAGTTGTAAATTTGGTTGATAGGTTTGTAAGTAGTGGCAAAATTGTATTTCTTCATAATTTTAGAAAGACGTTTGGAGATGCCTTTAACGTAAGGTATGGGAATCCTATGGACTTCTTCTTGTCTGGTTTGATGTGTGGAGAAGTGACTG
The DNA here is from genome assembly GCF_054136105.1 of Typopeltis vanoorti. Lineage (NCBI taxonomy): Eukaryota > Metazoa > Arthropoda > Arachnida > Uropygi > Thelyphonidae > Typopeltis > Typopeltis vanoorti. Next base: position 94,359,262 of record NC_143554.1, read on the forward strand.
ATGATTTTTTGAGTTGTTTTAGGATTATATCCATTTAAGGTGGCTGTATTTTTGATAACTTCTAATTCCTGGTTTAAAGATTCTTGAGAGTAGCAGAATTTGTGTGCTATGGAAACTAATGATTTAATAATGTCAGATTTCTGAGATGGATGATGAGCAGAAGAATTGTGAATGTAGTGACATGAGAATGTAGGCTTGTGAAAGACAGACGTGGCAATGGAACCGTCTTCTTTTCTTTGGATGTGTAAATCCAAAAAGGAGTTAAAAAAACTTATGAAATAAAATGCAAGACCTCCTAGAATTTATGGCTTACCTAAGCTACACAAAACTAATGTTCCACTTAGACCCATCGTAGACTGTATCAGCTGTCCAACTTACAAGTTATCAAGATTCTTATCTAACCTTCTCCGCCCTCACATAGGCCATTCAGTCTCTTCAGTCAAAAATTCTACTGAGTTTCACACAAAAATTAAAGACATTCAGTTATCAAAAACTGACTTCTTAATCAGCTTCGACATTGTCTCCCTCTTCACAAACATTCCCTATAAAGAAACAATAGAATTACTTACTCATATAGTCTGATATAGTTGAATTGTTCAAGTTTGTTATTGCATCAGGTTACTTCACCTGGAAAGGTCAAATTTACAAGCAAGAAGAAGGAACAGCAATGGGATCTCCTTTATCACCAAACCTAGCAAACTTGTTTCTAGAACACCTTGAAGAAAAAATATTCACTTTTGAACCCAAACCAAAAATTTTGTTAAGATATGTCGACGACGTATTTACAGTCTGGGATCATCCCGAACATGAATTACAACTGTTTCTAGATAAAATTAACCTTCTTCATCGTCGCATCAACTTTACGTTAGAAAAAGAATCTCCACAGGGTATCTCCTTTTTAGATTTGCACATCCAAAGAAAAGAAGACGGTTCCATCACCACGTCTGTCTTTCGCAAGCCTACATGAATTACAACTGTTTCTAGATAAAATTAACCTTCTTCATCATCGCATCAACTTTACGTTAGAAAAAGAATCTCCACAGGGTATCTCCTTTTTAGATTTACACATCCAAAGAAAAGAAGACGGTTCCATCGCCACGTCTGTCTTTCGCAAGCCTACATTCTCAGGTCGCTACATTCACAATTCTTCCACTCATCATCCATCTCAGAAATCTGGCATTATTAAATCACTAGTTTCCAGAGCACACAAATTCTGCTCCTCTGAAGAATCTTTAAACCAGGGATTAGAAGTTATCAAAAATACAGCCACCTTAAATGGATATAATCCTAAAAAATATAATCCAACTCAAAAAATCATTAGTCACTTCTCCACACATCAAACCAGACAGGAAGAAGTCTATAGGATTCCCATACTTTACATTAAAGGCATCTCCGAATGTCTTTCTAAAATAATGAAGAAATACAATTTTGCCACTACTTACAAACCTATCAACCAAATTTACAACTTGTTACCTTCTCCTAAGGACAAGCTCTCACCTTTGATGTTGCCTGGCATTTATGAGATTCCATGCTCATGCAAATTGTCTTACTTTGGACAGACAGGTAGGTCTGTTCAGAAACGCATCTCGGAACATCAAGACCACATTTGTCTTTTTAAACTGCAGAAATCTGGCCTCTCTCAACATAGAATTGAAATTCCAAGCCATAGGATCCATTGGAAAAAGTCTAAACTTTTACATAGATCTTTATATAAACATGAACGTTTATACAAAGAAAGTTCTGAAGCCCTACTACACAGACCAAACTTAAACCGCAATGACATTCTTAGTATTCCTAAAGTATGGGAAATTGTCATACAAAATTGTGTTAAATAATTTTTTATTATTTTTATTTATTTATTTATTTTTTATTTTTTTTTTACTTCTGTAGCATGTTATGCATGTTTAATGAGATTCTATTGTAATCATGCACCCTAACTGTATGTTATTCCTATTATTGTTTTAAACTACTGTACTGATGATGTCCTAAGATACTTAGGATAAAATATTTACAATTAAATAATTTTCACTGTGGTTAATATGTTTCTTTTAATTATGATCACACCACAGGTTTCGTTATTTAAAAAATATTAAAAATATATGGAATTTTTTTTTTAAAAAAAACAAAAAAACAGAGGAAATACATCCTTGTGACATAATGTCATATATGTCACACTGTAAAATCCAGCAGAATCATCATGTACCCATTTTTTTTTATCCAACTCAGCTGTCACTCTAGTATAAAAAAGTTAGTAAATTACTAAGGCATGACCAACTCTTCCCAAACTCATAGATTATCATATTCTTAACCACTCATTCTTGAATTCTCTTTATGACCAATTTTTCCAGCACTTTACCATCACTCCTGAGATACTGATTGGTCTATAATATGCTACTGCAGTCTTAGAACCTCCCTTATGCAAGGGATTTATTTTGTGCTCTTTTCACTCCCTTGGAACTCTACCACAGCTGATACTTAAATTAAACAGCAGAGGCATTGCCAGTTACCTTGCACATTCCCACAAAATGCGAGCTGATATCCCATCTAATCCCACAGCTGTATTTAATTGAGATTCAGCAATATCCAAGAATCTTCAATTCATCCACCTCTGTTCCCACATAAGTCTCTGTCACATATGTCACAGCATTAACCTCACTTGTGTGATATACTTAACTCAGTAACTCAACTATTTTATATGATTCTGTCACCTCATGACCATCAGCACTCAATAAGATTATTCTTCCTGTTTCAATAATGAAATTCCTTGAGTTGGCATATTGAAAAGAATTATAACACCAGAGAGAAAATTCATGTAAAATACTTGATTAGCGTAGAATTTTTGCCTGAATATCATAGGGCAGGAATATCATCAACTCTCCTGAATGGGGTGATCCTATAGATCAAGTAAACATTTCAGTTATTTATTTTTTAGTGAAGATGGCAAATTAAATATGGTAATAGATAACATGATTAGCAAAATCAATATGGTCAGAAGTCAACTGAATAAATTAATATATGATACGAGAAAAATTAGTCAAAACACTAAACTAGCTGTAGACTTTTGCCAGCCTGGCTGGCTTGAGTGGTGGCATACTCTCCCTGCAACCAACAAGCTGCAGGTTTGAATTCCACTGTGGGCATGAATGTTTGTGATTGTCTTTAGGTGAGAGGTGAATTTCAGTACCCGTTGCAAGACCACTGTCCTGCTTATTGGAGGCCTAAAGTGACTTGAAAAAGTTCCATGTTTGGTTCTCTGGTGTGGGTTTGTGGACTATGTAAAAAATAAATAAAATATAATATGTGTGTGTGTGTATATATATATATATATATATATATATATATATAATTGATAAAAATAGAGGGGGAAAAAATATCCTTAGCCCAACCATGGTACAAAATATACTATAGGATTGCAAATAAACTTTCGTGGATGGGAGCAGCAACACAAAAAAAAATTACAAGAGGGTATTTATCTGCTCCACTAAAGACAAATTCCCTCCCCTATCAGTTCCAAGTGTGTGTGTGTGTGTGTGTGTGTGTGTATATATATATATATATATATATATATATATATATATATATATATATATATATATATACAGGGTGTTCGGGATAAATTTGACATATTTATAATTAATTATATTTTTCCGTAAGTTACATGTATTAACACACACTTCTCTTCATTTAAAAGTTTGGACCCTTCTTCATTCATATACAAGATGTCAGAAAGGATGGATAGCTGGAACCCACCTGAATCATGGAAGAGAATAACTTGTATCATGATGATTCGTGCCCGCCATCAAAATAAGGATATTACGACTGCTGCCCACTGCTCCCTGAATACAGTAAAAACAATCAGGCATGAACTAGAGACTTGCAATGGTGACTACGAGGATGTAGCAAGAAGAAAGATCCCTAGCAGACGATCTGATTGCGTTCGTACAGCAGAATTCCTCGCAAATCTGCAGGAACAGGTGTTGAAGAACCCTGGCATTGGAATTCGGGCTTTGTTCGTGGAGTTGCTAACTGTAGTCAAGCCCTGGATAACAAGGGTAGCCAATGGTAGGCCGTATGTATGGCAGCAGGATTCGGCCCCTTGCCAGACCTCTGGGAAAAGTCAAAAATGGTTGTCTGAAAATTTCTACGACTTCACCAGTCCAAATGTTTGGCCTCCAAACTCCCCAGACCTTAACCCCATGGATTATTTTGTATGGGGCGCAGTTGAAAAAGACACCAATCGCACTTCCAGTAATACAAAAGCCCAGTTAATGGATAAAATTAAAACAGTTTTTGCGGCCCTTCTCAGGGAGACTGTAGCATCAGCTTGTTCGAGGTTCCGAAGCAGAATTGAAGCTGTGATCGATGCTAATGGTGGTTATTTTGAGTAAATCTTGTTGATAGTATTGTAATTAACTCTGCCTGTAATGTTTTTTTGTCAATTCATTAAATTTAATAGATACAAAGAAGATTTTCTTTTTCCTTACGAAACTGTCAAATTTATCCCAAACACCCTGTATATATATATATATATAGAATTCCTTGTTCTTTCAAGTTGGCCTACTATGGACAGACAGGAAGATCAGCTACCATCCAAATGGAAGAATATGAAAAATACATCTGCAATCACGACTATGGTCACTCTGGCCTTGCAGACCACGCTTTGGATACATCTCACAAAATCAATTGGAAAAAGCCCATCCATGCTCCATCACAGTAAATTTAGACGAGAAAGACTTTTTTTGGAATCTGCTGCTGCTCTTAAAATTATTATCATTATCATTATTTAGGCCTCCAAGGAGTCAAAAGACTCATCGCAGGAGGTCCTTCCTAGGAAACACAAGTCTATCAAGACTCACCGTAGGAGGTTCCCTCCTAGGAAACACAAAGTCTATCATACCACTCCTTAAACTCATTGACTGTTCTTGGTCTCACCACTCTATCAGGCAATGCATTCCACGGTTCAACCACCCTCCATGCAAAGAAACCACTCCTCACCCTCTTTTTCACAGTTTCCTTTCGTAACTTCCAGGGATGCCCCCCCCCCCTTGTCATCACTCCTTCCCACTATTCAACCAAGCAAAAGAACTCCCCAGTGTCAACCCTGTAACCACCTCTCAACAGTTTAAAAGTCTCGATCATATCACCTCTCCTTCTTCTATCCACCAAACTCTGCAGTCCACATGTCCTCAGCCGATCCTCATAACTAATTGTACAGTTCTGAAACTGTCTTTGTTATCTGCCTCTTTATCCTTTCCACAGTTAATTTATCCCCTTCAAATCCTGGGGACCAAATCCGAGAACAATAGTCTAATTGTGGTCTGATCAGGGACTTATACAACGGAATGATAACTTTTTTATCTCTGCAGGTCAGCATCCTTCTCATTATTGCAGCAATTCTTTGTGTTACCTTCACCATGTTTGCAATATGTCCCTTGAATTTCAGGTTTCTATCAATCATCAACCCCAGATCTCTTGTCTCCCCTACTTCCTCCAGTATATCTCCTCCAATAGAGTATGCAGCATCCCATCGATGTGTCCCAAACCACAAGACCTTACATTTTGCTGCATTAAACCGACACCCCCATTCATTTGCCCATCTGTCTAGCTTATTCAAATCTTCTTGAATGACTACCACATCTTCACTATTACCAATAACCCTTCCCAGCTTCACATCATATGCAAACAACTGAACATCCTCCTGTAATCCACTGACAATGTCATTGATATAAAGGTTAAACAATATAGGTCCCAGTACTGAGCCCTGTGGGACCCCACTTGTAATCCTCTGCCTTCTTGAAACTGCCCCACCATACACAATTCTCTAATACCTATTGGACAGCCAATCCTGAATTCAGTTGACCAACCTGACATCCAAACCCATGTGCTGCAACTTAAATATCAGCTTATCATGTGGCATCCTGTCAAATGCCTTCGCTAAATCCAAGAAAATGGCACTATACGCCTTTCCCTCATTTACTGCTCGTGTAACTTTATTGTAAAAGGCTAGCATATTATTAAAACAAGAGCATTCCCCCTCACAAATCCATGTTGACTCTCACAGATAACATTACCCTCATCTGCCCAATGTTGTATACGGTACCTTACTAATTTCTCCAAGATCTTAACAACTACTGATGACACACAAACTAGCTTATAATTAGACACTTCCAGTCTGCTACCGCCCTTATGCAATGGCACTATCTTACCTTCCTTCCTTTCCCTGGCACCTTTCCTGTAGCCAGACTTTCATTAAAAAGCCAGGTCAAAGGCGCTGTGAGTTCCTTAGCACCTTCTCTCAAAACTCGTGATGAAATACCGTCCAGTCCCACAGCTTTACTGACATCCAGAGTACTCTGTATTTGGAACACGTTCTTTCTCCTCCTGTACCTCTAAACCCTAGTATTAAACCCTATCCCTCTAGTATTAAAATTTACTCCTCCAGGATGAAATACTCCAATAAAGTGTTCATTGAACAATTCCACTATGTCTTCTGCATCAGTCAGTCTATTCCCATTTTTATCTTACAGTGTCATTCTTCCACAATCATTTCTCCTCCTACTGGCCACATAGCTAAAAAATTCCCTAGGATTTTCTTTGGATCTTAGGGCCAATCTCTTCTTATATTCCAGTTTTGCCTTCCTTACCATACTAGTCATTCTCCTGGCCTGTGTCTTATATTTTTCATGCATCTGCTCTTTACCTGTCTCCTTATATCTCTTCCATAGCCTCTTTTTCACATGCGGCCCCTGTTTAATATTGTTTGTCATCCACTTTACACCAAATTGTGTTCTCTTCTTCACTTGTGGAATACAGCTTACTATTGCTACTAACAAATATTCCTTCACAATTTCCTAAGCACTAATGATATCCCAGCCTTCCAATTCCTCCCTCCATGAAACTTCCCCAAGTTGATGTCTAAGACTATTGTAATCACCTGCCTTATAATTCCACATACATTCCCGTCTCTTTGATACTCCTGCATGTCTATTCATCTTCCAAGTGAAAACCACATGGTCACTCTCTTCAACTGGTGGGAGAGATGTCATCTCACTTATTATCAGCTCTTCTGATGCTATGACCAAATCCAAAACTCTTGAACCTCTTGTTCCCTGTATTACTTGTTGCCTAAGATATTTGTCCCTCAAGAATTCTAGAAATTCTATTCCCTTATTGCTACATGCATCTTCCTCTTCCCAATTTATACTGCTGCACTTAAAATCTCCCATAACAATCATTCTTCTTGCACTTGCCAAGCCCAACTGTCTAAACATCTCCTGGTCCCCACTCTCTGTGCTCCTTGGTTTGTAGCAACACCCCACTAAGTATCCCATCTTGTCTATCTCTACCTCACCCCATATGCTTTCAAAATCATCAAAATCATTAGTGTCACTGCGTTCCAAAGCCTCCACTCTTAGAGGACATAAGTCGTCATTTATCATAAGCAGTACTCCACCACACTTTCCCTTTCTATCCTGCTGAAAAATGCTGTACCCTGCTACTTCTATTCCTGTTCAGCCTAATTTAAATAATTAGGGTTGCATAAATCTTCCCAAAATATGGGAGACTCTAATACTCGGAGATCTCAGTTTGCAATCTAGGCACCCTCTTTGGTGTCCATAGAAGGTGCCCCCCACCTAATTAGGACTCTATTCTTTCTTTCACATGTTTCAGTAAGTTTTGTACTGCCTTTGTGTGTATGTGTTTACATGTATCATTTTGTAATCCCTGATAATGTCTCTGTAACTATGACAAAATATTGGAATCATTAAATACTCTTTTTTTTAATTGTTTTGTAGTGCTGTTTCACTCCATTAAACTTTCATCATGAGTTTCTCCCAACACCTAAACCTTAACACAAGGTGTCCAAGGCATAGTCTGCTAGTCCTGATTTGCCATAATGATGGTTGTGAATGTTAGCATCTTATTGTCCATCCATATTAACTCAGGTGGCAGTTGCAGGCTTCATACACCCAGAATGTGATAGAGGATAGGGTTTGTCCTTTGGTGAGTGGGCAACGATTGCCAGTTGGAAGTGTAATTTGAACATGGTTTGAAGGTTACACTGATTGAGTACATTTGCTATCTTTTCAAATGTTCCTCAAATAGGGATAGATATAGTAGTGCTTTGGTTTTGTATGTGAGAGCAGTGAGGGAGGTATGTAATATTTTGTCTGTATTTTTGAGAGGGTTGCAGCCATTTGATGAAATACTGTTGGAAAAATAGTTGAGAGCTTTGGCAAGAACTATTTCATTATAACAAATAATCTGTTCTATGAGTTGGTATTTTAAGGGTCCCATACTATTGGGGCCCCAAAGGTTGAGCGGGTTTCCATTTGTATGGAAACCTACAAATACTTGACATGCAACATATGGATAAGGTGCACTTAGAAATTTGTAATATTCTATTTTTTTTTTATGCTTATCAAATATTCAAACAAGCTCAGTTATTTAATGAAATGTGCATTTTTACTATACCTATTTTAAAAATCTTTGCTATAACTATCATTAGAATTTTAAATTACTTTCATGCTTATACATTAGCACCTTCACACTAGGCTGTGTAACGTGCTAATTGTGCCTCATGCAGGACTGTACTGTATTGTAGTGCTACAATAAAATTTTTATTTTGTTTAGTGGGCAGCTATGCAGTATAGTGTTCATTCCAGTTGTTTCTAATTACACTAAATACTCTAATTACTCTATATTTCACACAATATAATATATATTGACTATGTCTGTGTGCTGTTAGTAGTGTTACAGAAAATTTACTTTGTTTTGCTTGCATCTATACAGTATGGTGGTGGTGAGGTGTTCCACTATTATTATTATTATTATCCAGGCCTCCATGAAGTCAAAAGATTCATCGTGGGAGGTCGTTTTTAGGAAACACAAAGTTTATCATACCACTCCTTGAACTTATTGACCTTTCCCACTCCAACTACTCTCTCAGGCAATGCATTCCAAGGTTCAACCACCCTTCACGCAAAGAAACCACTACTCACCCTTTTGCACACAGCCTCCTTTTGTAACTTCCAGGGATGGCCCCTTGTCATCACTCCTTCCCGTGGTTCCACCAAGTGAAAGAACTCTTCAATGTCTACCCTGTAGCTGCCTCTCAACAGTTTAAAAGTCTCGATCATATTACTTCTCCTACTTCTATCCACCAAACTCAGCAGGCCACATTCCCTCAGCCGATCCTCATAACTAACATTGTACAGTCCTGAAACTGTCTTTGTTATCTGTCTCTTTACCCTTTCCACAGTTAATTTATCCCCATCAAATCCTGGGGACCAAATCTGAGAACAATAGTCTAAGTGTGGTCTGATCAAGGTCATATACAACGGAATGATAACTCTTTTTTCATCACTTAAAAACACGCATACTAACCACAGTAATGACTATTTAATTCGTAAATATTTCATCCCAAGTATCTTGGGACATCATCAGTACAGTAATTAAAAGAAACACACGTATTAACTACAGTGAAAATTATTTACTTGTAGATATTTCATCATAAGTATCTTAGGACATCATCAGTACAGTAGCTTAAACAATAATAGGAATAGCATACAATTAGGGCACATGATTACAATAGAAACTAATTAAACGTGCGTAACGTGTTACAGAAGTAAAAAAAAAAAAACTAATAATAATTATTTAACACAATTTTGTATGACAATTTCCCATACTTCAGGAATAGTAAGAACGTCGTTGCAGTTTAAATTTGGTCTGTATAATAGGGCTTCAGAACTTTCTTTATATAAACATGAATGTTTATATAAAGATCTATGTAAAAATTTAGACTTTTCCCAATGGATCCTATGGCTTGGAATTTCAATTCCGTGTTGAGAAGGGCCAGATTTCTGCAGGTTAAAAAGACGAATGTGGTTTTGATGTTCCGAGATGCGTTTCTGAACAGACCTACCTGTCTGTCCAAAGTAAGACAATTTGCATGAACATGGAATCTCATAAACGCCAGGCAACATCAAAGGTGAGAGTTTGTCCTTAGGAGAAGGTAACAAGTTGTAAATTTGGTTGATAGGTTTGTAAGTAGTGGCAAAATTGTATTTCTTCGTAATTTTAGAAAGACGTTTGTAGATACCTTTAATGTAAGGTATGGGAATCCTATGGACTTCTTCCTGTCTGGTGTGATGTGTGGAGAAGTGACTGATGATTTTTTGAGTTGTTTTAGGATTATATCCATTTAGGATGGCTGTATTTTTGATTACTTCTAATTCTTGGTTTAGAGATTCTTCAGAGGAGCAGAATTTGTGTGCTCTGGAAACTAATGATTTAATAATGCCAGATGTCTGAGATCGATGATGAGCAGAAGAATTGTGAATGTAGTGACCTGAGAATGTAGACTTGCGAAAGACAGACGTAGCGATGGAACCGTCTTCTTTTCTTTGAATGTGTAAATCCAAAAAGGAGATACCCTGTGGAGATTCTTTTTTTTAATGTAAGGTTGATGCAATAATGAAGAAGGTTAATTTTATCTAGAAACAGTTGTAATTCATGTTCGGGATGATCCCAGACTGCAAATATGTCGTTGACATATCTTAACCAAATTTTTGGTTTGGGTTCAAAAGTGAATATTTTTTCCTCAATGTGTTCTAGAAACAAGTTTGCTAGGTTTGGTGATAAAGGAGATCCCATTGCTGTTCCTTCTTCTTGCTTGTAAATTTGACCTTTCCAGGTGAAGTAACCTGATGCAATAACAAACTTGAACAATTCAACTATATCAGACGGAAATTTTTGAGTTAGTAATTCTATTGTTTCTTTATAGGGAATGTTTGTGAAGAGGGAGACAATGTCGAAGCTGATTAACAAGTCAATTTTTGAACGTTGAGTGTCTTTCATTTTTGTTAAAACTCTGTAGAATTTTTGATTGAAGAGACTGAGTGTCCTTTGTGAGGACAGAGAAGGTTAAATAAGAATCTTAATAACTTGTAAGTTGGACTGCTGATACAGTCTATGACAGGTCTGAGTGGAACATAAGTTTTGTGTAGCTTAGGTAAGCCATAAATTCTAGGAGGTCTGGCATGGTATGTCTTAAGTTTTCTGATTGTTTCTTCATCTAAGAAAGAAGTTTCATTAAGTAGCTTATTTAATTTTCTGAGTTGACGTTTTGTAGGATCATAATCCAATTTGGCATAAGTATTACGATCTCAAAGAAGTAAATTCCTTTTTCGATCATATAAATTTGTATCAAGAACCACAGTGGTATTTCCTTTATCAGTTCTGGTAATGATTATGTTTTAAAGATATAATAGCTTTCAATTCTGATGGTGAGATATTTAATTCCGAAGGTTTGGCATTGTAGATCACTTTAGCTACCTCAAAACGCTGTTGGCTTCAATACGGGAGAGATGGTTGACATTTCTTTCTATATTATGTATGAAGTCTAAATATTGGAAACATTTTGGTGAAATTGCAAATTTATGGCCTCTTGCTAGGACATTTAATTCATCTGTTGTTAGTGGACGGTTAGATAAATTGACTACCCATTTTTCTGTTGGTAACTTGTTAGTGATCTTTTTTGATTGATTTAATAGATTAAGGTATTTATTATGTAGAGCACTATTGCTTTTATCAAAAGCTTTTTTTCCTGAATTATTTGAGACAGTTATAATTAATATAACTGACCAGGGCTTCTTACCTAATGTCCAATCCTCACCTTCTCATGGTGCACCCTGTTAGGTATCTACCTGGATACTGAACGAACGAAGATGGGCTAACAATTTGGGATTTAGTTGACCAAATTGTATACTTATTGGCTTAAACCAAAATATAAAATAGTGGTACAACATGACAGAATTTCATGCCAGCTGGAGTGTCACCCAGATAAACAAGGCCCCAGTTGTTTTCACCAGGGCAAACAGCAAAAAGTCAGCTACTGGAACAGATCTTAAAACACACTCCAACTCAACATCGCCAAAGTTCAAGATCGGTACTATCAACATAAGAAGCCTGAATGGCAAAGAAACAGAGCTAGCTGAGGAATTAGATAAGTACCAGATTGATATAATAGGGGTGACTGAAACAAAAAAGACAAAAACTGGTGAGCTCTTTCTGAGCAATGAATATAAAATGTTATATTCAGGCAATGACAATCAAGGAAAAGAAGGAGTAAACAGTAAATACAAGGCTAATCTTCTTGAATGGCAGGGTCTCAAGTACAGTGATGTGGGCAAATACCAGAATGGGGAACTGGACAATGAGACTTATTTGTGCCTATGGTTCTACTAAGGTAGAAGTGGAGGAATTTTTTTAATCTTTAGAGAAAGCAACTGACACAGTGAAAAGGGAAAAGCTGGTCCTTGTTGGGGATCTAAATAGCAGAATAGGTAATGATTGTCAGACATACAAAAATATTTTGGGAAAATTTGTAGAAAAGAGCAAAGCAAATAATTATGGCAAATACCTGTTGGATTTCTGCTCAGCACTTCTTCTTTCGCTATGCTTTATCCCGTGTTAAACGGGGTCGGCGTTCACATCTTTAATCTTCTTCTACCAGATTCTCCGGTACAGGGCATCTTCTTGATTCCATCCTTTCTCCCTAAGATCCTCTGCCACCTTATCCCTCCATCTGAGTTTGGTCCGGCCTCTTTTCCTCCTTCCCTCCACCTTCATATGCGCCACTCATTTATCAACATACTCCTCACTCCTTCTCACTACATGACTGAACCACCTCAGCCTGCTTTCTTGTACCTTCTTACCGATCAGTCATCACACCACTCATCCATCTCAACATCCGCATCTCCGCCACCTCCATCTTCCTCTCCTGTGCCTTTGTTATAGGCCATGTCTCTGCACCATGGAGCATCGCTGGCCTCACCACCATCTTATGCAGCTCTCCTTTCATCTTACAACTCACTCTCTAGTTGCACAGGACTCCGCTCATCTTCCTCCATTTCATCCAGCCGCATGTTATTCGGTGCTGTATTTCCTCATCCAGGTCACCATTCCTCTCGACGACCGACCCAAGGTACTTGAATTTCTTCCCTGAAGTTAACCTTTCACCCTGAAGTCATATGATTATATCCTCATCACTCTCTCTGTTGACATATAATCGGTCTTTACCTGGTTAATTTTCATACCTCTCTCCTGCAATACCTTTCTCCACTCTTCCAGGGTCTTTTCAAGTTTCTCTCAGGATGATTCGCAGAGAACAATATCATCAGCAAACATCATGCTCCCTGGCACCTCCTTCTTGATGTCCTCCACTGATACATCTATGACTAGATCAAAGAGGTAGGGGCTCAGAGTTGATCCCTGATGGAGCCCTACGACAATGGGGAACCCCTCTGTCATTCCGACACTAGACCTGACCTGAGTTTTCACTCCCTCATACATCTCCTTCACTAACCTCACGTACTTTTCCGACATCCCCCCTTCTTCCTCATACACCTCCATACCTCCTGTCTGGCCACTCTGTTGCACGCCTTTTCCAGGTCTATAAACACCATATGTAGCTCCACCTGCATCTCCCTATATTTCTCCATCAATCGCCTTAGTGCAAATATTGCATCCGTTGTCCCTCTTCCTGGCATAAATCCAAACTGCTCCTCACCGATTTTTGTTTCCTGCCATATCCTTCCTTCAATTACTCTTTCCCATATCTTCAACGTGTGTGACGTCATCTTGATCCCTCTATATTTGACACAATCTTGAACATCTTTTTCTTGTAGATTGGGACGAGAATGCTTTTCTTCCATTCCTCTGGTATCTTTTCCTGTTGGGCTATTTTCCTCATCACATCCCGTAACATGTCTTTGCCCTCGCTGCCCAATCTTCTCCACACTTCTCCAGGTATCTGGTCCGGCCCCACAGCCTTTCTATTGTTCGTTTTTCTCAGTGCTCAATACACTTCCTCTCTGCTTATGTCCTGCACCGATCCTTCATTTGCCTCTCCATCCTCACACCTCTCTCTCTCTCATGGATTCTCCTTATTTCGTAGATTACGAAAATATTCTTCCCATCTTCCTCTGATTTTGTCCTCCTCTTGTAGTACTACTCCTCCTGTGGCATCCTTTATCTGCTTAACTGATGTTATGTCTTTCAAGGCCTTATCTCTAGCTTTCGCTATTCTCAACAACTTAGCTTCACCACCGTTTCTCTCCAGTACTTCATAAACCTCTTCAACTGCCCTCGCCTTCACCCTTGCCACAGCTCTCTTTTGCACTTTTCTTCGCTAATCTATATGCCTCCTTGTCGGCTCTGGTTCCAGTCATGTCCCATTTTTTCTTTGCCTCTTTCTTTTCCCTGATCTCCAGCTGTACTTCCTCATTCCACCACCACCATGCCTCCTTATCCTCGGGCAGCCCTTTCCTGATGTTATACCAAGTACCTCTTCACCAATTTTTCTAATATTCCGACTATTTACAGCGCACCATTCTTCCACATCCTGTGGTAACTTCATTCCTTCCAATACCTTTTCTTTAAACTCATTCCTTGGACCTTCTTCTTCCAGTTTCCATCACTTTATTTTCCTATCTTTCCACTACTTCCGTCTATTTTTCTTTTCCCCTTTTATATCACAGTCTACCACAAACAACCTATGCTGTGCCGCTACACTCTCTCCGTTAATCACTACAGTTTTTCACCTCCTTCAGATGTTACCTTCTGCACATAATATAGTCAATCTGACTCATCCTATCCCCACTGTTATAAGTTATCAGGTGTCCAACTCTCTTCTTAAACCATGTGTTAGCTATAGACAGGTCGAAGGCCACAGCATGCTCTATGATTCTTTTACCTTCTTCATTTCTTTCACCACTACTCCAACCCCCCCCCACCCTGTGCACCCTTTCTTCACCACTTCGTCGCCTTCCTACATGCCCATTCAGGTCTGCTCCGACGATCACTCTCTTACCATCAGGGATTCCCATTACTACCTGGTCTAGTTCTCTCCAGAATGCCTCTTTCTCCTCCTCATCACAACCTACTTGTGGAGCATATCCACACACTATCACAGCCACGCTTCCTCCAATCTTAAGTTTAACATTCATAATCTGATCGTTCTTCTGGCATACCTCATAGACTCCACCCTTCAGCTCCTTGTCGATGATGATTCCAACTCCGTTTCTTCCATTCTTATTCACCCCACTGTAAAACAGTTTATATCCTTCCGCCAGCTCCTTTGCTTTATTGCCCTTCCACCTTGTCTCCTCTGCTCAGGACATGGACTGGTTATTACTACAACAATGATCCAACATAAAAATGTGCACAAATTCACATGGAAAGAAAAGCCAAAGAATAAGAAAAGTCTCATTCACTATATTATTATTGATAGTGATGTTTTCTCCATGGTGCAAGATAACCAGAGTGTACAGAGGATTTGAAATTGGAAGTGATCACTATTTAGTCTTGAGCAGGATAAAATTGAATTTCATATTGAAAAAAAGATCATATAAGAAAGTTTTAAAGCGAACAAAAGTTGAGCAGCTCTCAGATATGAACTGTAGACTAAAATACACAAACATGATTTAAGAAAAAAATGAAAGCATTTGAGAACAGGAACCAAACCTTGGAGATTCAGTGGCAAGACCTGAAGAAAACACTGATTGATTCAGCCAGACAGGCATGTGGTGAGGTTATCTGCAAGGATAGAAAAATCAGAACTCCATGGTGGACACAGGAAGTTAAAGAGGCAGTGAAGGAAAAGAAGAAAGCATATCAAAAGTTCCTGTCAAATAAGTCAGCTTGTGCGCTTAGAGAATACAGAGACAAATGTAAGAAAGCAAAATACTGTGTGAAACAGTGTGTGCTAAACAAAAGTCATGGGAGGACTTTGGCAAGAACATAGAAAATAAATATCAAGAAAGGTGGCAAGATATTCTGGATGTTGTTGATGAAGCTCAGAAATGGAGGAATCAGTGCTGTAAAAGGAATTAGAGATGATAAAACTGATATGAAAACTGGAGAAAAAAAGATATCCCCTGACGTATGAAGTAGTTACTTCGAAAAATTGCTAAATGAAACAAGCAGTGATAGCACAGTGCTAAAAAAACACTCAACAGGCATGCAGTCAGGAATACATATCCATACTTGAAGTAGAAACATCAAAGGCCTGAAATGTGGAAATGCAGCAGGAGTAGATGATATTCGATCAGAAATGCTCAAGTATGTAGGTATAAAAGTCTTACAGTGTATGCACTTCATAGTTCAGAAGGCCTGGACAGAGGGATGAATTCCAGATGATTGGAGTAGAGCTCTCATAGTACATGTATAAAAAGGGGAAATAAAACTTAATGTGAGAATTATAGACATATTTCTCTACTGAGTGCTTCTGGTAAGATTTACGCAAGTATACTTGAAAAACAGTTGAGAAGGATTGTGGAAGAAAAGCTTGGGTGAAGGTGTACAGGATCCTGTCATATCCTGTACTAAAATACCAATCAGTGCTGCCCCGTGGGTAAGAGGCACCTTTGTTCGGAATTATATTTCTGCATCCCTATAAAATAGAATTTATTATCATCTATGTTATTCTATGTTATTCTATATCTATGTTATTTATCATCTTGAAATGGCACCTCTCCTTATTAGACACCTTTGTGCAGGGCACAACCTGAACACTCACACGGGGTGGCCCTGCTACCAATATATACTGGATATGCAAACAGAAAGCACTCAACAAATTTTTATGTCCTCCTGAAGATAAAGTACAACATGAGTCTACTTGTCTGCATTTTTGAAAATTATGGAGACAACTACCGTGTTTGAATAAAATCTTTAGTTTAATATAACTAAAATCTACATTCGACGTTTCGACCTTTATGTCAAGGTCATCTTCTGGAGCATATAACTATACACAGGAAACAAACTATACTACAATCAAACTGGTTTCTTAAAGACACTGACCAACCGCTACAACAATTGTTGGCCTGACCTCTGTTGGGAAAAAATAAATAAAAAAAAAATATATAAAAAATAAAATAAAATAAAAATAAATAAATAAATAAAAAATTATACATCAACGCTAGAGTCCTGTTATTAGTGTTGTCTACTATATACATATATTAACATCAATCCAGCCAGTTGGTATGGAATGGTTTCTAATACTAGCTGAGGATTGGCTAGAGTCCTGACTTATGCTGGATCTTACATATTAGGTAGGCTGAATGTGTGCCATCCAGATCCTTGGAATTTTCATGCCATCTTTGTTGTTGATATTTGGGTGGTTTATCAGGATTTCGCAGGATTCCTTAAATTTCCTTTCGTACCAGGTTTTTGTGCAGTGTAAAGAGCAGGTGCTTTTCCAGTTGATTTGGTGTAGGGTGTTGAGTGTGTGGTCTGAGATCCAAAAAATCCAAAAAATACTAAAACCAGTAAACCACAATCCCCCTCCCCCCCTCCACAATAAAAATTGCACCAAATCTATCACCATCCCCTACATCCAGGGCACCTCTGAGAAAATAACCAATATCCTCAGAAAATATGACCTTACTTCTTGTTACAGACCATATAAAAAGTTGGCATCCCTTATCCACTCTACCAAAGACCAACCACTTCCCTTAGACCTACCTGGTGTATACCAGGTCCCTTGCAGCTGCAAATTGTCCTACTTTGGCCAAACAGGCAGAACAACAAATATCAGGATTTCAGAACACAAAGACTACATCCAGTTTCACCAGTACAGCTGCTCTGGGCTGGCAGACCATGCCTTAGATACCCACCATAGAATTCGTTGGAAGAAAACAAAAATAATACACTGCAGCAAGTTTAAATACGAAAGATTATTCAAGGAATCATCATCATCTCTAAAAAACGTTCCTAACCTCAACAAATTTGGGTGCATGAAACTACCCCAAATTTGGGAGTCTTACATTTTGAGAACTTCATCCCAAATGCCAAGACAACCAAATTAGCCCGCCAGAGGGCACCATTAGGACTTTAGGAACAATATTAGTTTCTTGCTTTCTTCCTCATTTGCCTTTGTTAGTGCCTGCGTGCATATACCATATCTTTATGTTCCTAAAGATGGCAACGTGACGTTGCCGAAATATAGAAGTTATTTATTAAAGTTATCTTTAATTAATATACTTTATATGCGTTGTTAATTCCGTAAACTAATTACCAACTTCACGATATTCTCACCAAATCACTAAATATAATTTCTTTGTATTTTGTCGCTCATGTTCTGATATGTGATTCTTGTTTCGGTCTACATTAAAGTACAACCTTCCAGAGTTTACCTCTGCAATGTACTTGGATTATTTTTAAACATATTCCCTGTATAGTCTTGTACCTGAACTATTGTGTGCATTCTCTATGAAAGTGATATAGTCGGTAAGAAATGTTTGGAAAAATTTGTGTGGGGGGGGGGGAGGCAAAACTAACAATACTAGCATTGATTCGAAAGAGCGGGCAATTTCTTGTGGATTTATGTTCAGGACATGGATTAGTTATTTCTTTTGTTATTTCTCCATTAATGTTGGAACACATTGCTTGTAATGACTAGTCCATGTCCTGAACAGAAATCTGCCAAGTATACTTACTGTTATTATTGGCTTTGGCCTTTATCCAAATTTTTACAGAACATTTCTCTATATTTGGTATTCATTTCCTACTTTGTTTCCTACAAGAAGTTATACTTCTTTCTTTATGTCATTTGTCCTTTCTAATGACATAAACGTCTTTTCTGTTTCTTTCCTATACAACTATGGATGCATGTAACAGATTGTATTATGTAGGCAATGACATAATACAATGAAATCAACTGCAATTCCAAAAACATCATCTCAATTTTCACTCTATCCAAAATCATTGTTGGGACCTTGAATGCCAGAAGCCAAAAAGATTGACAGAGCATGAGATATGCTTCAAAGATATCCAAGACCTTACCCCAGTCCTGAAGATATTTTCAGGCACAAACTTTGTTTGCTCACACTTGGATAAAGAATTAAACTAAATTTATTACATGGTAGGAATGTGTTAGATGACTATACAAAGAGCCTAGCCAGATTAACTTTCTCTCTTCTGTTTCCATGTAGAATGGACTGCTAATGCTTGATTTTAGGCTGTTTCATTTTTGAACGAGTGATGTTTCTGTAGTCGAGTCTACAGTTTACATGTAAATGCTGCTCAAGTTTAATTCCTTTCAAAACTTTCTTACATATTGTTCTTTTTAATGTGATAATCATTTTTATACTTAAAACTAAGTGATAATCACTTCCAATTTCAAATCCTCTGCATACTTTTGTATTCTGATCTAGCATGAACATATCACTATTGACAATAACGTGGTCAACGAGGCTCATGTCTTCTCTCCACATGAACTTGTACTCCACCAACTACAACTGAACACAACTACACCAACAGCATCTATCACCCACCACCATCACTATTGTTTCCACAGACAATCACAAATATCCATGTCGACTGTGGGATATGAATCCGCAGCCTTTTGGCTGGAGAGCAGATACGCCAACCACTCAGCCGGCATATATGCTTTTCACCCTGACATATAATGGAAGAGCAGGTTTAAAAGCTTTGAGATTTGATGTGTAATCAAATCTCAAAGTTGCCAAAAGGTGTGCCACCTTTTGGCAACTCCTATAGGTAAAGATGACCTCGCTAATGCTTCTGCCTGGTATCTCCACTTCTGGGCCTGGCTCCCCCCGAAGAGATCTCAAAAAAGGTCGAAACCAGTATGGGTAGTGGTTCTTCCCTTAATGCATAACATTATACATATCTGCAAGGAGATGTGTTTTGCATTATGGGAGATACTGAGATAGGAGTGATGCTAGCTTGGTCCACCTTTGCTAAGAGTTGCCCTGGGTTGTACTACCTACCTTACCCCAGTCCTGAAGATATTTTCAGGTGCAAACTTTCTCTGCTCACACTTGGATAAAGGATTAAACTAAATTTATTACAGTCTCGCCAAGTGAAAAATAAGCTCTCAACATCTTTCTCTAAATCCAGAGTAATTTAATAAAAAGGTGGCACACCTTTTGGCAACTTCTATAGGTAAAGATGACCTCGCTGATGCTTCTGCCTGGTATCTCCACTTCTATGCCTGGCTCCCACTGAAGAGACCTCAATAAAGGTCGAAACCAGTATGGGTAGTGGTCCTTCCCTTAATGCATAACATTATACATAATCTGCAAGGAGATGTGTTTTGCATTATGGGAGATACTGAGATAGGAGTGATGCTAGCTTGGTCCACCTTTGCTACGAGTTGCCCTGGGTTGTGCTACCTTACCCCAGTCCTGAAGATATTTTCAGGTGCAAACTTTGTTTGCTCACATTTGGATAAAGGATTAAACTAAATTTATTAGTCTAACCAAGTGAAAAATAAACTCTCAACATTCCTACCATTACTGAAGGCAGATGACCTACCTGCTTATGTGAACACTGTAACACTCACCTTACCCTATGTTATCTACTGGTAGAGTGCCAGTAATGTGCTGGCACTCTACTGGTAGAGTGCCAGCACATTACTTGAGAGATGAATGCAATTTTTACTTATCTAGTTGACCATACACAATTAGGCTATCTTGTCAGACTTGGAAAAATTGCATGAAATTTTTTTGATACAAAGAATTAATTTGTACAGATAGATCTGATCATATATGTCTTTTATATGTGTATACATGATTTTTCAACTTTTCTAAAAAAATTTTTTTTCTACATAATTTACCATTTATATTTCGTTTTTTTATTACCTTATATACTACAGTAATAATCTTTTTAATGATGATGCACTTCTTCCATCAATAAATCTGAAACAAACCAATAGTGCAAATAAATTGCATTATCCAGTTTCTCCATTTTGAAATTATCCACACATTAGTCTACTTGCGACTGCTTTCCATTCAGGAAGTTTATCTTTTTGTTTATCTTAGCTTCAAATACTATAGTTGTTCCTTTCATTTTAGAAATTATATACTTTACAACCGTGTTATAAATAACTTTTAATTTCCCGACGGTTTGATCTTCATATTAAGATCATCATCTGGAGCATATACAAATATACAGGACAAGCTGAGTTATATTACATACAATAAGCTAGAGAAACAATGATTTGATCACAGGTTATTCTACTGGCATGACCTCTAGTGGGAAAAAAAATTACAAATTAAATAATTATTTAGAAACTACATTAAGCTAAATTCTATTTATGATAACATCAGCAAACATTCTTTCTTATAGATAGTTTTCTTTCAGTAACGATGATGTCTTATTTTTAGCATTACAATTGTTATTTTTGATTTAGGATCCTGGATTATCTACAGGCCTGTTTATAGTTACTCTTAGAGAGGAAGATTCCGTGGGTTGAATATATGCCTTCCATATGTTTGGTATTTTTAGACCATC
This sequence comes from Typopeltis vanoorti, assembly GCF_054136105.1. Lineage (NCBI taxonomy): Eukaryota > Metazoa > Arthropoda > Arachnida > Uropygi > Thelyphonidae > Typopeltis > Typopeltis vanoorti. The sequence continues at coordinate 94,380,583 of NC_143554.1, forward strand.
ATTGTTGTTCAGATTGATAATAATCTCACATGCTTCCTTAAATTTGCATTCATACCATGTTTTGGTGTGATGTAAACAACTGGTGCTTTTCCAGTCAATTCTATGTAAGGTGTTCAGGGCATGATCAGAAAGGCCAGCTTCACCATAGTTATTATATTTAATGTGCTGTTTATGTTCTTTTTGTCTGATAGAAATTGTGCATCCTGTTTCCCCTATATATGGTATAGTACAGGTGCCATAAATACGGTATACTTCAGTGTGGGTCAGCATCCAAAGACCCACTCACTCCGCTGGTCCACCCTGGAGTATACCGTATTTATTGCACCTATAATATATAGGAGAAATGGGACACACAATTCCTATCAGACAAAAAGAACATAAACGACACTTTAAATATAATAACTACGGTGATGATATGGGACATGGCTCGACCCGCAATCAGGGGTACACGCTATACTATAGTGGTGACGACAGAGGACAAAGAGTCCTCGGAACTGCGTTTTTAGTTGGTGATAAATTTTTGTGTAATATTTTAAATTTTAAACCTGTGAACAATCGGCTGTGTACTATTAGAGTTAAGGGACATTTTCAAAATGTGTCTATTGTGAACTGTTATGCACCTACTGAAGAGAGCTCGGAGGAAGCTAAAGATTGTTTCTACGAAATGTTTGAGCGTACCTGTGCTAATCTACCGTCCTATGACGTCAAGTTAGTAGTTGGAAATTTCAGCACGAAGCTGGGGAGAGAGCGTGTGTGGTGCCCTTTCGTGGGTAACGAGAGCCTACATGAGGAGTGCAATGGGATCTGACTTGCGAGTTTTGCTGCCGCTACGGGATACTTTGTAAAGAGCACTATGTTTGTGCATAAAGACGTCCACAAGCAGACCTGGAGATCGCCGGACGGTAGAACAACTAGCCAAATAGACCATGTACTAATCTATCGACGTCCCACAGCTCCATCTCGGATGTGAGAAGTATCAGAGGAGCAGATGGAGATAGCGACCACTGTCTGGTAGCCTACGATTTCAGGCATAGAATTGCGGTTCAGAAGCCCATGTGTCCTACCATACGATCGGCATGGAACCTGGACAAGTTGAAAACAGCTGAAGGCAAGCGGGCTTTCCAGTTAGAGTTGCAGAATCATTTTGGGGAGTTACAGGAGGAAGAGGATGATCTGGATATGATGTGGGATACCATCAAAAATACGATCACGTTCGCTTCCTCAAGAAATGTAGGAAAGAGAAAGAGGAGGAGAAAAGCATGGTTTAATAGAGAGTGTGAATTTAATAGAGAGTTTTTCTGCTAGAAGCTGTAGTGAAATGAAGGGAAGCACTATTGAACTACCTCACGGAGCAGGAAGAAAGCTGCATATGAGGGGGTGAGAAGAGTGGTGAATACATGTCTGCACAGGGAAAAGCGAAAGTATCTTAATGAGAAAGTGGCTAGTATAGAGAGAAATAGGGTGACGAATAATGGATGGAGATCTACCGGACAATCAAAGCCATGCAAGATACCCAGTCACAAGCGGCAACCATAAGAGATGAGAGTGGAAATCTATTAACAAACTCAAAAGATGCTCTCGCTCCGTAGCGTAGGATTGGCGCTAGTGTCGCCGTAGCACGTGGCGGTGAATTTGAGCTGTGCAGAAGAAAGTGATTTTTAATCGGTGAATAGTCCGCTTTTTCCCCCGTTTTTCTACGTTTTTGAGTGCTAAATTGTTTCTCTGAATACGAGTGTACTTCAGTGGTTGTTTTTTGGAAGTTAGTTGCTGTCGCGATATAATATATTTTGGTACCGTCGGAATCGAACGCGTAACGGTGGAAGACAAAACGAAGCTAAGTTACTGTATTTAGTTATATTTCATTTATTTAATTATATTTAGTACTTAAATGTTCTGATGTTTGTACTTTTTTTCCTCTTATTTATTAATTGAATAATTATTAAAGATTAGGGTATAATTTGACAAAACACGTCACAGATAAGTAATGGCACCTGTGCGAAGGAAAATGGCGGCCAGTAATGAAGGTTCGCCATCGTTATCAAAGAACGGTAGCATAAAAGAAATGAGTCAGTGTACTAGCTGTGAAATGTACGCTTTGCGGAGTGCGGTCGGAGTGTGGTTAGATGATAATGAAGGATTGAATGTGTGTAGAAAATGTAGGGAGAATGCGGAATTGAAGTGTATTTCGGATCGTGAGTGTGATATTTTTGTCAACCTTCAGAATGAAGGAAACAGGGATATGACAAGAAACGGCAAGGTTGTATATGAAAATTGTGAGAGTGTGAATGATAGTATAAATGGTTTCTCAGAGAACAAAAAAGATGAGATAGATGCATTGAGTGAGATCGCGTTGTTGAATAGTGCGATAGAAAGAGCAAAACAGCAGCTAGAGTGCATGAACAAAAGTAGACTGAATGAACCAACCAATAATAAAAGGTATGACAGGAAAAATAGACGTATGAATGTGAACATGAACAAAATGAAGGATAGAGTGCTGTATGGAGACTCGTTAGTACGAGGTGTGTTAGTAGAGGATTTGACAAAATCGTACCAACCTGGTGCGACCATAAAGGACGTAACTGCGTCTATTAGAGAGCAAAAGGAAAGGGTGAAAGAAATGATTGTTGTGGCAGGTACGAATGATTTGAAAGGAGATAAAATGGAAATGATACAAGACCTGAATGAATTGTTTGAGGTAGCAAAAGAAAAGAGTGAGAGAGTTAGAATGATTAGTCTTTTGCCACGGTATGACAGTGAAATGTTTAAAAGGAGGGCTATAATTGCAAATGACTTTATGCGTGGGTTATGTATGACGAGTGGTGTGGAATTTGTGGATGTGTGGAGTGAGTTTGATGGGCGAAAGGATCTATATAAGATGGATGGCTTGCATTTGAATGGTTACGGTGTAAGAAGACTTGAGAAAGTGTTGCTGAATGTAGTGGATGTGCAAATTCAGGGAAACTAGATTTGTTAGGGGGGGGAGTAGAGATACAGTCCTTATGGAGGCAGTTGAATGTAAGAATGAATATAATATGCCAGAGCAAATAAGGACAACAAATCTGAGTGGGATAGTTAATATAAGGCATCAAGGTAGGGTTGGGGCTAATGGGGGGTCTTGAATTCATGTACACTAATACTAGGAGTATTAGGAACAAGAAGGAAGAGTTTTTGGCCATGGTTGGCACTTCCAGACCACAGGTTATAGGTATTAGTGAAACATGGCTGACTGTAGATGATATAACTAGTGGGATTGAATATGATGGGTATAGTGTGTTCAGGAATGACAGAGAGAATAAAATGGGGATAAGGAATTGAAATTTAGGGGACACATTGCAAAAGTGACCAAAACAGCTCATCAAATCACTTGGTTGCTGAAGAATACGATGACAAGCAGAGACAAGCAGGTTATTGTTCCTCTGTATCGAGCCTTGATAAGACCCCATCTAGACTACTGTGCTCAGATTTGGTCACCTTGGTTTCTTCTTGATGGGGAGGAGGTGGAGAGGATCCAGAGGCGAGTGACCAAGATGATAGCAGGTCTGTGGAATGAACCGTATGAGAACAGGTTGAGGATTTGTGGGTTGCAAAGATTGGTTGATAGGCAGAGGAGGGGAGATATGATTGAGACATTCAAATTACTGAAGGGTTTCTATAAAATTAATTCAGAAGATATTTTTGAGAACAGGGCTGGTTGTGGGAGGACTAGGGGACATCCATGGAAACTGGGCAAAAGTGTGGTTAGTAAAGGTGTTAGAGCTGGGTTCTTTACTTTTAGAGTAGTGAATGAGTGGAATGCGCTCCCTGAGTCTGTGGTGGATGCTGTGACAGTGAATGAGTTTAAGGCGAGGTATGATAGATACTGTATGAATGTCAAATAGTTGTGATGAATATGATTTGGGGCCTCCCTCGATGAGTCCAATGACTCCCTGGAGTTGCCCGTAATAATAGTAATAGTAATATTTCGCGAACTTGCTGAATGTCAGTGCTGGAATGTCAATATAGGAGAATTATACTCCTTATTATTGGAACGTCCCTCTTAACTGACTGTTCCAATTATGATGGTTTGCTAAACTTATTTTTACCTCTTTAAATTCCTTTCTTCTTCATTAGTTGTTGATTGATGCTCAACTGAATATAAGGAAATTTATATTATACTGCACCACCCCATATTCAGATCATTAAAAACAACATGTAAGTCCACAGTAATAACTTTAATTAATAAATAAGGTAGATATTTCGTACTAAAAATAATAGTACATCTTCAGTGTTACAAACAGATAGGAATAGAATACAAGTAACGAATATTCGGTGGATCACCTATTAAAATACAGTGTTGTCGCGAGCTAGGAAATGAAAGAAATTAATAAATAATTAATATTTAAGATAATTAGTTTTTTAATGATTACATAAAATAAAAGTCCCCCAGATCTTCGAGAGAGAGAGAGAGAGAGTCAATCATTTCGATTTAAATTCGGTCGGTGTAAAAAAGCTTCACAACTTTCTTTAAAAAGGCGTTCATATTTGAACCTGCATCTATGAAGTAGAATAGCTTTATCCCACTGGATATTATGGGTAGTGGTAATACTGTGTTGTGCTAGACCAGACTTCTGAGGTTTGTTGTAATCAATATAATATTGATGTTCTTTAATTAATTTTTCCACAGAACGGCCAGTTTGTCCAAAATAAGAAACATCGCATTCACAAGGAATTTTGTAAACGCCAGCCAAAGACAGAGATGACAGTTTATCTTTTGTAGAAGGCAATAAGGAAGAAATTTTGTTGATAGGAATATAAGTGGGAATCAATTGGTACTTTTTTAAAATTCTGAGATTCCTGGAATGTAGGGGATTGGAACTCTGCAAACTGTTGAAGAAGCCTTAGGTATTGGAACATGAGATTCAGTTATCTGTTGGATTTGATTAGGGTGGTAATTATTAGATACCATTAACTTTTTAATGATGGAAAGTTCTTGTTGTAAGATTTCTGGAGACAAGAGTTTTGCAATTCGGTAATTAAGAGAATCAATGCAATTCACGATTCGTCATAGTGGATAGCCTTCTTTATGGATTTTTGGGAGACCATATAGACGAGGAGATCTTCCAAAGTAGGTGCGTAATTTATCCACATAATTTGGGTCCCAGCTGATGACCTCATCAAGTAATTTATTTAATTGTTTAATCTGTGAATTTGTAGGATTATGCGTGATCTCTTTGTAGGTAGATGTGCCTTCTAAAAGACTGGATACTTTGGTTTCATAGTCAGTCGTATTCATGATTACAATAGCTTTTCCTTTATCAGCCTTAGAAATAGATGTATTATTATCTCTTCTTAAAGAAGTTAGACATTTGATTTCAGCATTTGATAAATTGAATGGAGGTAATTTGCTTTTAAATAATGAAGTCGCAACTTCAAAACGAAGTGTATTAGCATCGTCGCTAGAAAGTCCAGACAGATTGCGTTCTATATTATGTAAAAAGTCAAGATACGGAATGCGTGTAGAAATAACTGCAAAATCAAGGTCGTGATTGATGAGGTCATCAGTTGGGGCCCAAATTATGTGGATAAATTACGCACCTACTTTGGAAGATCTCGTCTATATGGTCTCCCGAAAATCCGTAAAGAAGGCTATCCAGTACGACCAATCGTGAATTGCATTGATTCTCTTACTTACCGAACTGCAAAAGTCTTGCCTTGTTCTTTAAGTGCTCTCACTGGACATTCAAGATCCTACATAAAAAATTCAACAGATTTCCTGGAAAAAATCAAGGATTTAAAAATCAAAGAGTCTGAGCTGTTAGTCAGTTTTGACATTGTATCTCTGTTTACCAATATCCCATTAGCCGACATAGTCAATTTATTATATGAAAAAATTACCCTCCAGATATCACAAAAATTTTCGAATTTGTTATCCATTCAGGTTATTTTAGTTGGAAAAACAAGTTCTACAAACAAGTTGAAGGTACTGCCATGGGTAGTCCTTTGTCTCCACCTTTGGCTAACTATTTTTTGAAACAATTTGAAGAGACTATGTTTTCATCCATTCATCCTCAACCATCTCTTTGGTATCATTATGTCGATGATGTTTTTGCCATTTGGTCACATACTGAAGATGAGCTTTCTACAACAGATAAATAGCCTTGATCCTCGTGTCCAATTCACCATGGAAAAGGAAAATTCTGATACTTTATCATTTTTGGACATCCTGCTTACTTGAACTTCTTCTGGTACTTTATCTACAAGCGTCTTTCAAAAGCCCACATTTACTGGCAGATACATTCATAAAATGTCTGCTCACCATACATCTCAAAAATTTGGCATTCTTAAATCTCTAATTAATAGAGCACATAAAGTTTGCTCTTCTCCAGAAATCTTACAACAAGAACTTTCCATCATTAAAAAGTTAATGGTATCTAATAATTACCACCCTAATCAAATCCAACAGATAATTGAATCTCATGTTCCAATACCTAAGGCTTCTTCAACAGTTCGCTGAGTTCCAATCCCCTACATTCTAGGAATCTCAGAATTTTAAAAAAGTACCAATTGATTCCCACTTATATTCCTATCAACAAAATTTCTTCTTTATTGCCTTCTACAAAAGATAAACTATCATCTCTGTCTTTGGCAGGCATTTACAAAATTCCTTGTGAATGCGATGTTTCTTATTTTGGACAAACTGGCCGTTCTGTGGAAAAATGAATTAAAGAACATCAATATTATATTGATTACAACAAACCTCAGAAGTCTGGTCAAGCACAACACAGTATTACCACTACCCATAATATCCAGTGGGATAAAGCTATTCTACTTCATAGATGCAGGTTCAAATATGAACACCTCTTTAAAGAAAGTTATGAAGCTTTTTTACACCGACCGAATTTAAATCGAAATGATTGACTCTCTCTCTCTCGAAGATCTGTGAGACTTTTATTTTATGTAATCATTAAAAAACTAATTATCTTAAATATTAATTATTTATTAATTTCTTTCATTTCCTAGCTCGCGACAACACTATATTTTAATAGGTGATCCACCGAATATTCGTTACTTGTATTCTATTCCTATCTGTTTGTAACACTGAAGATTTACCATTATTTTTAGTACGAAATATCTACCTTATTTATTAATTAAAGTTATTACTGTGGATTTACGCGTTGTTTTTAATAATTATACTATGCCACATATCCCTCTAAAAATATATTCAGATTAGTCCAAATAATATAGATGAATCAATCATCAACTATATTTATATTATCACTTTATTTTCAGGCCGAGATTGTTAATAGCATTTAAGGCTACCGCAAAGGTCCGATTAATTTTATGAACGGTGCAATGAAAGAAAATCAGGCAAACACCAAGTTTAATTCAACAAAAGAAAATATTTAATGTGGAATGGTACAATATAAACATACAAGTATAAGTGTCTGCAAAAAGTTATCCAATTAAAATTTACAAGAATACATATTCAGATATTAGTAACTTCTAAGTTAGGTTTGTGGATTGTGACTAACGTTGACATTTAAAGCTTTAGTATTTCTTACACATGGTTCTCTCTATCCAATTGGATGAATTATATCATAAATATATTAGCTCAATTGAAAGTATTCAGAATAATTACAATCCATTAATTATCAAACATTCATTTTTCAGTTCTTTATGCTCAGTCAATCAAGTTGAGATTAGTTCCAAATGTTTAAGCTTCCAAATGTTATAATAACTAATCTTATGACAGGATACACTGTATTCTTTCTCAGTCAGCTAACACTTAATAGAACAACATAACACTTATAGCTTTGAGGGGAAAGTACTTCAGTACATCTAACATCTGACCATTGATTGACATAATACCACAGCTAAGGTCAAAATATATCCGACGGAATTAACTGATATTGCTTCACAAGTCATAGAAAGGACAACTCTTACCAGGTTACCACTTCTAAGCATCGAATTCTCATAGGCACAATTGGATTTCTTATTGACTTTTACTTTATGGCAACACAATTTAAAAGAAATCTTCCAGTATAATAACTGAATTATAGACACAGAAATACATAAGACTTGATGCACATAGTTTAAGTTATTTACTGATTCCTTATTTTCTATGTATTGACTTCAGTTCGGCATTATTCTTCCATTAACCGTTAGGAAATTATTGAAATATCAGAACTCCTTTAGAAGTAATTCCAAATGCTTATTAATTCCTTGTCCTTTCCTACACAATTTTCATCATATATCAACTCCCCTTCTGCCACTCACTACCGATCTCTATGCTGTCTCTAGGGCTTCTCTCTTTACTTTTTCTTTCCAATCAACTACGTTCTCCTTTTCCCACCAAAATTCGGTTTTAACCTGTTTAGCTTATATCAACTGGCTTTTCTCTTTATACACAGTAGCTCACGCTCTTTGCACGAGCTAACTAAAATAGACTCCGTTTCTCCGTCAGTAGCCAATCAAATCTCATCAGTAGAATTCCATAAAATTACCTTTACTTATAGAAATAACAAAAATATGTATATCATAGTTCACATAAGGTACATTTAAATTTATATATAAACACAGTTTCTTATAATAAATTTTACAGAATTAAGTAAATAAATTGAATGTCATTTTTATATAGAGTCTTTTTATTACTGTTACATATCCTAAGGTTATACAATTAATTTATAACAAACAAAACTCAAAGCATTTATGTGAATAGTATATTACAAGTACAAGACTAACAACAGATAATATTTACAAGTCTTGCTTATGACATGGTGGATTATGTTAAATATGAATGAAGTATTATAATATACAGAATATCTTCATTCACAATTTTACATTATCAAACTGCTGAACCATTTATTGAAGAGCCGACATTTAGTAAGATTACTCGTGCTATCCACATGCTGAAAAATAATAAGGATCCAGGAGTGGACTGCATACCAGCGGAACTCCTGAAGAATGGTGGGGACGTCCTGCTGGAGCAGCTGCACTGCCTCATCTTGATGATCTGGTGAAAAGAACGGCTGCCGGAGAGGAGATAAGGCTCAAGGCGGCAACTATAGGGGCATCTCACTGCTGTCGACTGGCTACAAAGTGCTGTCTAACATCATGCTAATGTGCCTCACACCATATGCAGAAGAGTGCCTTGGTGACTACCAGACTGGCTTCGGGAGGAACCATTCTACAATAGACCAACTCTTCACGCTTCACCAAGTTTTTGAAAAGTGCTGGGAATATAACCGGGAAGTTCATAATATTTTCATAGACTTTTCTAAAGCATATGACTCAATAATACGCCTGAAAATATGGCAGCTGTTAGAAGAGCTAGGAATATTCCTCGAAAAGTCCTAAAAATGGTGCAGGTGTGCATAGCTGGTTCGAGAGCAAGAGTGAAAGCAGAAGGTGACCTGTTGGACCCGTTTCAAGTACAGACCGGTGTGAAGCAGGGTGATGGGATTTCTCCGATTCTCTTCAATCTAGTGTTGGAAAAAGTAATTAGAAACACACAGCAAGTAGCAAATGAAGTTGACATAGGGGGTGCAAGTTAGGATTCTTGGCTACGCGGACGACCTGAACGTCACGACGCATCAACAGGATGATGCAGTGGCATTGGTTACTGCTATTGAAGAAGCTGCAGAAGAAGTTGGCCTGAAGATAAACGCTGAGAAGACAAAATACCTTTTTATAAGTCGCCATGCTGCTCAAGATCCAGAGGGAGCTGCACAGTTTGAGAGGGTGAAGGTATTTAGGTTCTTGGGTTTCTTTCGTGACTGAAGACAACAAAGTTGAGGCTGATGTCCAGAGTCAGGCAAATGCTGCGAATGTGGCCTATTATCAGGTGTATCCCCTTTTCGCCTCGCGCTTGCTGTCTTGGACTACAAAGGTGGGACTATACAAGACTTTGATCAGGCTTGTTCTCCTCTATGTGCTGAAGCGTGGACTCTCACGGCGAGACAAGGCGATCACCTGAGAGTATTCGAGAACAAGATGCTACAGTGTATCTGTGGAGGAGTCATGGCAGATGGAGTCTGGAGGAGGCGGTCCAATGCTGCCATACACGCTTTATACAACTCGGCAGATGTTTTGATGGAGAACTGCGAGCCTGGTGTCTTCAGTGGCTGGGGCACCTATACCCCGTATGGGCCCCGAAAGGACTGTGAGTGTGGGAGGCCCGACCCCGATCAGAGAGGCCACCAGGGAGACGGAGAAGGAGATGGGTAGATCAGGAGAAGGAAAACCTGCAGGCTGTCGGGCTGGAGACCAGAACTTGGCAGACAGTCGCAGAGGACCATGCCCAGTGGCGACATGTGGTGCTTTAAGCCAAAAATCCCCCCGGGTTGATAGCGCCTGGCTAATGCAATGTATAGTGATGATCATGCCCTGAACACCTTACATAGAATTGACTGGAAATGCACCAGTTGTTTACATCACACCAAAACATGGTATGAACTCAAATTTAAGGAAGCCTGTGAGACTATTATCAACCACCCCAATCTAAACAATAATGATGGTCTAAAAATCCCAAACATATGGAAGGCACATATTCAACCCACGGAACCTTCCTCTCTAAACAGGACTGTAGATAATCCAGGATTCTAAATCAAAAATAACAATTGTAATGCTAAAAATAGGACATCGTCGTTACTGAAAGAAAACTATCTATAAGAAAGAATGTTTGCTCATGTTATCATAAATAGAATTTAGTTTGATGTAGTTTCTAAATAATTATTTAATTTGTAATTTTTTTTCTGCTAGAGGTCATGCCAGTAGAATAACCTGTGATCAAATCATTGTTTCTCTAGCTTATTGTATGTATTGTAACTCAGCTTGTCCTGTATATTTGTATATGCTCCAGATGATGATCTTAATATGAAGATCGAAATGTCAGGAAATTAAAAGTTATTTATTTATTTATGCTTATGGCCACATGAAACTGGTAAGTAAAAAGTATAATCACAATTTCCAGAACCAAATGATGAAAATCTTAACACATAAAAGTTATTACATAAAAGGCACAACCTGCTTTCTAAGTCTTTCCTTTTTTAAAAAAATAAAGCAAAAGTAACTTGTCATAATCAAGCCAGGGACAATTATCGTCCTGCTGCAACAGATATGACAAGGCTGCATGTTCTCACAATACTTCACAACATAAATGTAGCTGTATACAAGGTTTAAGTAGAGAGCAGTTGTGTCTTATGTGAGAAAACTTGATCCAATAGTGGAGGCCCATATCACATTGTATCATCATCTTCTAACATGAGGAGGAGTTCTGCTGATACTATGAAGAGGACTATGAGAATGACTACGAGAATAACGTCTTCATGGTGAGACGGGACCGTGATCTTCTGTTTCCTCCATAACCACTGCCACCACCATACCAACTACAGGTCAAGGTCCAGGCTGGAAAGCCAATTCAAGGCCTCATCCGTCATCTTTTGGATGTCCTGTAGACCACCAGTGTGAAATTGGTGCCTTGGGCAGTCGTACACAATATGAATAATTGTCTGAGCCATGGGAGAACAATCACAATAAGGGTGATCTGACAGTCCCCATTTATGTAGAAGGTAGCCACATCTGCCCTGACTAGTTCTGATCCAGTTTATATGACCAAATCTTCCTAGGAAGATCAAATCCAGGCTGCGGAGCACAGGGATCTTCTACCAGGAAGCCGTTTGTTGGGAAATTGTTGGACCAGTATTCTCTCCATATATCAGATATTGATGGCAGCTCAGTTGAAGGGAGTTCGTCCATGGACCAGAGAGGCTTTCTAGATTTGAGGCGAAGACTGGTGTGTTTATGAGAGTTTGGTGTAGGAGTGGGTTGCTCATTGCTTTATTAAATTCCTTAATCGAGGCTTGCCTTCTCCGTATGTGCAGTGGAGCAATGTTAGATAGAACAGGTAGCCAGGAGAGAGGGGGGGGGGGTGCTTCTCACTGTCCCACTAATTGTGCACATGGTAGACCACTCTTGCCCAATATGCCTTATTGTTATTATTATTATTATTATTTTACGATATTTCACTGATTTTAGTCTTCTTCATTTTAGTAACACCAGTTATGTCCACATCATACTTCTCATTCCTCTGTAAGTTTCACTTCTTTTCTATTGATATGTTGGTTGTGCCCATTCTTCTGACAGTGTTGATTTTGTCCTGGTATCTGACTTTCCACTGGTCACGTTGATTCCGTGACTGAAACACTGGACATTGACTATTATTATCAGAGACCTTCAGTGAGGTTGTGCATCACCATACTAGTTGTCACTCCATTTTTGGACTTTATTCACACTACTTACAATATCAAAAGATAAGCCATTCCAATCATGAACTGCTCTAGGAGAGAAAACTCAAGGTCTTATCCCTTTCTTGAATTCTTCCATTGTCAATCTTCAAGAACGCTCTCTTGTCCTTTTCCCACCTTCTATAAAATGAAAAATTCCATATGCTCCTATATATGGCCTGTTTAGAAGTTTATAGGTCTCTGTCATGTCATCCCTTTTTGCTAGTGTCTGCAGGCTACACATTTTCAATCTATTTCCATAATCTATATTCCATAATCCCAATATTATCCCTAACACTCTTCTTTGCAACCTCTTCACTGAATTAGCATTGCTATTTTTTAGAATTATTCCACCAATGTGGGTATCCTTCGGAGACTCAATCACACTAAATTGCATGACTTTGCACTTACTAACATTGAACTGATATCCACTTTCACATGCCAACAATCACAGCCTATTTTACCAGTCAAAAATTCCAGTCTATTTTACTTCAAATCATCTTACAGTACTGCGTTCACTTCTAATAGCTGATTTACAACCCAAGGCCATATATATTGCTCTGTATAATATCCTTTACACCATGTAATTTAGTATTTTAAACAGCTTTTCTTGTGATACCATATTAATGCTTTATCCACTTGACCCTAAATACAGATCCAGTTATATTCCAATTTCTTAATATTTCTTGTTGTATAGTTTTTTCTTCTCCAGCTTGTTCCCCAATATTCTCTTCGTATTGTTCTGCAAGTGTGAGTGCTGCTTGTCATTCATATCTTTTGTTATTCCTCCTACCTTTTTTGTTCATCAGCGAAGCTGTATGTCTCCTTGTCAAATTGTTCCCAGTGTTATTAATGTACAGATAAAAAGAACAAGAACTGATTCCTTGTGTACACCACTGGTCATATAAATTCTTATAGATTCACACCTATACATCACTTTTTTTGATACTTGTCAGTCAGCTGTCTTCTTATTCAAAGTAGTAGTTTATAATCCAGTTCTTCCAGCTTATGCAAAAACCTTCCTTGCTGCATCCTATCAAAAGAATTAATAAAGTCCAGTAATATCATGGTGTATCCATTACCCTTGTCTACCTAGACCATAACATTCTTATAAAATGTGAGCAGGTTCCAGTTGTTGATTATAAAGAATTCTCTGTGATCCTATTTGTGTGCAAGTGCCTACCAAGTTTTCCTGTCAAAACAAGATTTCTATGCATTTTTAATTAAATTTCTAACAAAGTGACAAAACTTACTACAACTAGCTCTTAATCCAAAGTATTTTAATAATAAGATTCTACACTTTTTCACTACTTGTTTATGGGAAATATATAACTCCTGCATTAGTTCAACCATGGTATCTCTTCTGGGCCTGGCTCCCACTGATTACATCTTGGATTTTGGCAGGATAAGTACTTTGGTTTTCTTTTCTTTGTTTTTCACTTAGATTTTATTTTACTGGTGCTAGTGGGGGGTTACCCCCCACTAGCATTGGCCTCTTTAAGTAAATATTAAGATTGCTGGTAATGCAATTATATCTGCATTATAGTGATTACTTTTGGTGGTATCATGGCTACCATTTTACAGTAGCTCAAGAGCATTTGCTGTAGAATTGTTTCTATATTACGGGGATTATTTAATGCTCAGTCTTATAACTGAAATTTTTTTTTCCCCTTATATAATCAAAAGCAGAGGTTTTATTTCCCCCCCCCCCCCCCCCCCGAGGTAATGGTACCAATTCTTCCAAGGGTGTTAACTCTAGGAATTGAAATTCCTGGATGTGAAGAAGCAAGACTGGTCGCTAAGGTTTTAAAAGATGCAGTTAGTTCTAGTATGATTTATTCTTTCATGCCATACAGTGGACGGAAATATTTAATTGTAGTTAAAGATGTGGAAACAAGGGATAAACTATTATAGGGTTTTCCAACCTCATTTACATCCTCATTCCAAAACCTAATGGAAATCACACCTTAATCAGCATCTGGAGACCTATTTCTCTGTCATACTGACTACAAGATTTTTTCCGCATTATCAATAACATGCTCAAAGTAGAAATGAGATACATAATTAAAAGCACACATGTGTATGGAGTTCCAGGCCGAGCAGTAAAATTTAATCTGTTTCTGCTACATGATCTACTCTGCTTAGTTAATATGAAAAAGCAGCCAATGGCAGTGCTAATAGTAGACCTTACTCAAGTATTTGATAAAGTCTGGCATCCCTTTCTATTCTACATCCTCCAGAAAAATTGGTGTGGGTAAAAAGCTGCTATCCATTATTAAAGGAGCCTATGCCAGTTCAACCACCTGCCTCTCACAGTTAATGGATTCCTTCCTTTCAGACCCAATCAAAATTCAAAAAGGAGTCAAGGAAAGTTGCCTTCTTAGTCCATTGCTCTTTGCATTGGTTCTTGAATCTTCCTTACAGAAAGTCAACAATATACGTGCTATGCAAGGAATAACAGTTCCTTCAACTATGAAGGAAAATAAGATATTAGCGTATTCCGATGATGTAGTGGGCAATTTGAAGGATAATGATTCCATATACATATTTTTTGGTATTATGGAAAATTTCAGCAAGATCAGTGGATTAACTGCTAATGAAGACAAGACAAAATTAAAAGTTTTTGGAAAGTGGGATCTTGGAGTCATTCCTTTTGGACTAACCTTTAAGAGAGAACTCCCTCATTATACTTGGAATTCTGTTTTCCACTTACCCAATATTACCAGTTCAAGAAACATATACAAGAACATTGACACCTTAGACTGGAAAATTGGGCCACTTTCCTGTCTTCTAAAGCCATAGTACTCAAAATTATAATCTTTCTCAGTTGTACATAATAAATATTACAGACATCACAGAAGCTGAAGAAAAGCAATTATATAGTAAGCCTGTGCAATTATTTTGGTCCAACCAATACCAAGAAGTTAAAAAGGAATTTCTTCAACTATCAAAGAAGCTTGGAGGATTTTGGCTTCCAGACTTAAAATTCTGCTATTTAAGTAATACAGCTTCAAAATCCATAAATGTTGCAGACTAATCACATATATGCAGACCATCTTTGGTACTACCTGGGTTTTCATCTTCCCATGTTTGGATTAAATGATTATAAAGGTCCAAAAGCTGAGCTTGTTCCTGAATATTACAACATTCTGTGCTTAACTCTAAGATTGCTACAACATTCTGGTTGATATTCTTTCCATTAAAAAAATGTAAAATTTGACATAAAGAAATCTTTAATCTCATTCAGTGTAAACTTCCGCACAATAACACTTTGTTTCATAACTTATTGAAGTTCCAAGGATACCTTAATAGGAGGGACCTTGCTTGGAAAATTGCATATGGCTGCCTTCCAGTCACTACCATTAAATGGAGATACTTTAACATCGGAGATCCAATCTGTGACATCTGTTATCAATTAGAAACAGTAGACCATACATTCTACAGCTGCCCTCTTGCCCTACACATTTGGAATAGATTATGTAATGTGTTGGGCATTCCATTACTTACAAATTTTTGCAGTACCCATCATCTGTCAACAATGGAAAGAGAATTTTGATTTTTATAATTAATGAATTAAAATACCATTTAATTTATGGAAGGTTAGAAAGAAACATTGATTTCAAAAAACTAGCAATGTGACATACAAATCCTTTATAATATTATATTGTGGAAATTTTATTGTTCATTTAGATGATTTTTTTGCATTTAGAAAGAAGCATTCTAGAAAATATGAAATTTTTGGCTAGCTTTGTGTAGACCATCTGTGTTATGCAATATTTGCCAGGGGAGATAAAATTCTATCTATTTTTACTATGAGAGGGTTTTTAAAATGGTTCTATCCTCTTAGTTCAATGTGGTCTTATGGTCATTTGCAGGGATGACTGGAGAGCAATCACAGGTAGAGAAGGCAAACTCAAGGCAGTTAACTTAGATAAGGCTAACCACTTGGATATCAGTCATCTTTGTGCTTTAGTTCAATTAGTCTTTTGGTTGTTCATCTGCATGAGACTGGTGAAAAAGGAAACATGATAGCCTTTAGCTATATGATGATGATATAAAAGAGCTGAGGCATTTTTTTCTCTGTTACTATCCATCTTTCTTTTCTTTCCCTTAATACTATCAGGCTCACTTGCACCCCTATATTGACTACTCTAGGCATATGATGAGCATCCCTTTACTTCTTCACCTTAATAAAGGTTTAAACCAGTCTGGGTAGTGGCTCTTTTTTATAATGCTTAGCATTATACACACCCAAAAAGGATGCATGCTTTGCATTATGGGATACTAAGGCAATTATGTGAAGTGATTAGCCTCTACATACAAGTAGCCTAGTTGTGAAGATACTTCACCTGCAAGCTTATTTTGCTTGCACTTGGATAAAGGATTAAATTAAAATATAATTTCTTGGCATTTTTAACTTAATATTAAAAATGCTAATAAATTATATTTTTATTTAATCCTTGTAATTGTATCATAGCCTATCCATTACTTTTGTCTGCCTTAAGTTAATGTTAAACATGCCAAGAAATTATATTTTTGTTTAATTCTTTATCCAACTATAAGCAAAATAAGTTTGCAGGTGAAACATCTTCAAGGCTAGACAAGTGAGAAACTTTTTTTTTTTTCAGATATTTTATTTAGTGCTTGCTTTTTTTTCAAGTTGCAAATTTTTAACCCCAATATTCAAATCTTTATTCAGAGCTTCAGAGAAACTGCAGCAACAACGTGCCAAGGAAAGACGTGAGCAGTATAAACAAGTTCGTGCCCATGTACGTAAAGATGATGGCAGAATGCAGGCCTATGGGTGGAGCCTACCAACAAGAAAACATCCTCCAAATGACGTAGCAACAGCACAGAAACCATCGTCGTCATCTTCCCATGTGCCAGTTCCTGTTCCTGTATACTGTCGTCCACTTTTAGAAAAAGAAACTGGAATGAAGGTACTTGTCTGCATGTGTACAATGTGTATGTCCATTCTTGCATCTAGTCATGATATAACAGTTATAAAAGACTCTTTTTCTTCAACCTTTTACATATGCTATTTTTCTATATTGATTAAATAGGTCACTTAAGGGTGAAAGCTGGAAACTGGGAGAGGACTTTCATGTAGCATTTAAGGAATGTGAAGAATTTGTATTCTGACCTAATACCTCATGTATGTTGTGCCCTGTTGGTAGATATCTATCTGGATAATAAACAAATGAGGATGGTCCAGTAATTCAGGAATCAATGAAATTTCTGTATTCTATACCAAAAGACAAAACCAAATGATTGTTTAGTGAACATTATGAAAGAAAATGGCATTTGGTTTGATAATAGAATTGGAGATATCAATCTCATCTCTTTACTTTATGCAGATGATGTTATACTGTTAAATAAATCCAGTACAAGTCTGCAGGATTCCTTTACTAAACTGAAACTGCTGTAACAAATTTGATATGAAAATAAGCAATATAAAGACAATATAGATTTCCATATACAAGTAGTGAAATCATTTAATGTTAAGTCATTAGCCTTTATATACAAATAACCTAGTTATGAATGTATTTCACATGCAAACTTTGTTTATTTATGCTTGGATAAAGAATAAAACAAGAATATAATTTATTGGCATCTTTAATTTAAGTTATAACCAAGTGAAAAAAAAAACTTTAAAACAACTTAGTTCAGAGTATTTTAATAATGTGTTGCACCTTTTTAATACTTATATATGGGAAATATATGACTTCAACCTTGGTATCACTTCTGGGGTCTTATTCCTGCTGGTGATATTTTAATAATGTTCATCTTTGGGCTTGATTTCAAGAATTAGAGCAGTTCTGCTTAGCAGTAAGTTTGTCCTACTGCTATCACTGATGAGAGTTTAAGAGGGATCCTTTTGGGTCACTCATTGAGATTTAGAATGATCCTATCACTAGAGTTTTTAGAGAGGTTTCTTTAACAGTACCTCAATAAAAGTTAAAAGAAGCTGTATGGAAACTTATGCTACTCCATAATATCAGGTTTTTGTTTCTCCAAAAAATATGCT
The DNA here is from genome assembly GCF_054136105.1 of Typopeltis vanoorti. NCBI lineage: Eukaryota > Metazoa > Arthropoda > Arachnida > Uropygi > Thelyphonidae > Typopeltis > Typopeltis vanoorti. The sequence continues at coordinate 94,398,874 of NC_143554.1, forward strand.
TCTGCAGATATAAAAACTTTAGATATCCACTTCTTTCTTATTGGAGCATTGGAAGATTAACAAGGGTAGAGTTGGGTTGTTATTCTTTCCCCTACCCCTTGGGCCATTCTGTATCCAAAGGGATATAGAAGGGAGAATCTTGACAATAAACTGGAAACACCAAGGTTTATAAATGTTTGTTCTCCATTCAGTGGAACAGATACACAAAACTCTCCCAGGAATGTAGCCATATTTATATAGTGTCCACTACATTTATGCAGCTAAAGATTGAAATTGTACTGAAAACTTCTTGTTAGATAAAACAGAACACCCCAGAATTGGAAAAGTAGGATATGCATAGTTAAAAATATGTCTTGACAATGCTTAATTAAATTCAGCTACATGGAACAAATAGGGATTAGTTTCAGACCATGAAGACTTCCACCAAATTTCCTTTGATTTTTTTTCAACCAAACTCCAGACCACCCCCCTGTTCAAACTGGAATAATGTTACCTGGAACTGGGATACATGGTTACAATTTAAACAATCAGTAAAACAAAATATGATCAGGAAAGAAACAGGCTTTCCTCAAAAGAAAAAAGTTGAAAGACCTGTATAAAGAGAGGAAGCTTGTTCATAGCAAACCACATAATGGTATAGAATGCAGCAACATCATTAGAAATATCAAATAGAGATAGAACTGAAAGGCAGAAAGAAACAAGTGGAAGAAAGAAATTTTAAAGCAAAAATACATCAGCATTTAGCACATAGCCCTTTAGCTGCTTTCTTCAACAGACAGTTCACCAAATTCTGTGAAGAAATGACTATACTGTCAGCCAAATCTGCATGGATTGTGACGACATGTCTGCCACCCGACATCCTTGACTCTTTTCAAAAACACTATAAAAATCTGTTTGAAGACAATAGTACTGTGGTGGAAAATTATAACTCTTGGAACATTAATGGCTTTCCTGTTCATGTTATATCCAAGATGTGCTTGACAGATCCATCACAGCAACTGAAGTGGCATTCTTTATAGGCCAAACAAGACAATCCCTAGGACCTGATGGTTTATGGATAGAACTTTACAGTGATGCCAGAGATTTATTCTTCCCATTCTAGTTATAATGTATAATTCTTTTCTCTCTACAGGAGATATACTAAGTAAATTTGTAGCTAGCCATACCATCCTGATTCCAAAAACCTAATAAAGGTCATACCTTAATCAACAGTGGGAGGCATATTTCTCTATGTAATATTGACTATTTTTCCACATTATCGATAACAGGCTCAAAGTAGGAAATCATCAGATACATGATTAGGCACACAACTGTTGGGAGTTTCAGGCTGAGTGATAGAATTTAATCTGTTTCTGCTACACAATCTACTCTACCTAGTTAATGTGAAAAAAGCAGCCAATGGCAGCAGTGGATCTTACTCAAGAATTTGGTAATGTCTGGTGTCCCTTTCTGTTCCACATCCTCCAACAAATGTATGTAAACAAATGTAATTACATAATTACAAACATACTTATATAATAAAAGTATGTGGAAAACAGACTGTGGTTAATAGATTATATAAGAGGTATGATAACATATACTGTATGTATGTATGTATGTATGTATGTATGTATATATATATATATATGAAGGGTACAGGGGAAAAACAACTTCAGTAAAATTTGGCCTTCAGGCCATTGTTTGCCATTTGTTTTTTTTTTAATTTTTAAGTACTATTTAAATTAATTATGCTTAATATACATGAATGTACCATATCTGTTATTTTTTTATTTTGTTATGCTATGTTTACTTGCATTTTGACAACAAGGAAAATTTAATTACGTTTTTTTCGGAAGTCAATATCGTGCACTGAAGTTGTTTTTCCCCTGCACCCTTCATATATTATATCTTATATACAGTATTATATAAGAGGTATGTGGTTAACAGATTATAAGCGGTATGATATGATAGAGGTCTATATCATATCATGGATGTTATAGGATATCATCTGATGACATTTTCATTATATGGAAGGTGGAGAGATGACATGGGCATCTATAGAAGTTAAGTTTGTTTGCAGTCAAGAAAGGGGTAAGAGCTAGGTTTTTCTCTCACAGAGCAGTGAGTGAGTTGAATAGTTTGCCTTTAGGGGGTAGTGAGTACATCTAATGTGAATGAATTTAAAGGAAGGTATGACAACTGATACGGCTAATTTATAGCCTCTCTCTCTCGATGAGTCCTTGACTCCCTGGTGTCTCAGATAATAGTTAAAAAGAAAAAATGCTGTGAGCAAAAGGCAGCTATTCATTATTATGAGGATGGTCTGAAAGGTTCTCGGCCTAACAGTGAAAAAAAACAAATTTATAATTTCAAAATTATTTGTATTTTTCAACATAATCTTCCTTAAGACTAATATATTTATTCCAGCGATGCTCTAGCACCATTATCCCATCCCTGTAGTGGTTCTCAGTAAGATCTGCAAAATACCCCTCTACAGCTACAATCACCTCTTGATTTGAAGTAAAACGCTGACCAGCGAGGAAGAGTTTTAGTTTTGGGAAGAGATAGAAGTCAGAGGGAGCCAAATCTGGGGAATAGGATGGATGTTCCAACAATTCATAGTGCAGATCCCTTAATTTTCCCATTGCCAAAACACCTTTGTGGGCAGGTGCATTGTCCTGATGAAAGATGATTTTTTTCTTCTGCAGACTGGGTCTTTTCTCACAAATTTTTTCATCTAGTCTGGTTAAAAGATCGGAATAATATTCCGCAGTTATTGTTTTACCCTTTTCAAGATAGTTAATAAATAAAATGCTTCTAGCATCCCAAGCCACCGATGCCGTGACCTTTCCTGCTGATGGAACCGACTTTGTCTTCTTTGGCGCTGAACAACCGGCTTCTGTCCACTGTTTTGACTGCTGTTTGGATTCTGGTGTGTAATGGTGAATCCAGGTCTCATCCATAGTAATAAATTGATGCACAAAATCAGTTATATTCTTGTTAAAACTCCAAGCATTGTTTAGAGATTTTCATGCGAGTGTGAAAGCTTTTTTAAAATGCCTATAGTCTCAGCAATTTTACGCACTTTGACTCACCGGTCATTCAATATCATATCGTGCACTTGATCAATAATTTCTGGTGTTGTTACATTTTTTGGATGCCCTTCACGTGGATCATCTTCAAGGCTGGTACGGCCATGTTTAAACTCAGCAGCCCATTTCTTAATTGTCGAAAACGAAGGAGAAGAGTGCCCATAAACTTTTATGAACTTTGAATGAATTTCTTTTGCCATTATATAAATAAATTGCATATACAGCAATCTCTCGATTAATGTGTTCTTTAAAACAGGTGCATTAATCGAAAACGCACTAATCGAATATAATAACCTATGGGAAAAAGTATAATTCATTCCTCAAATTTTTTTTTTGACACTTAATTTTTTTATAAACGAATTAGGATATGTCTCAGGGCCTAGTTAAAGGTAAAAAATGAAGCTGAAAGACAAAAAACATATTCAGAATATAAATTCATTATTCTGTTTCTTAACAAAGAATTCAGCTAACGTAGTTTGGCGGGCATTCTGTTTCTTTTTTTCATACAACTGACGGTATGACCCTATTGCCTCTAATGCAAATTTTACTGCTTCTCTCTTTATAAAGGTCAGCCTCTAAGCATTGCTGCTTAAGAACTTCTGGTGCACGAAAAATATTTCAATTTTTTCTGTGAAATCTGTTTGTACTTGTCGGTGATTAAATTTTCTTCATATTCTTTGGGATCTTCCTGCTGTGCATCTAAATTTAGCAGGTCGGAATCACTCAGAATGATTTTCATTTGAAAAGATTCATTTGAAAAGCCTCTAAAATCATTTGCACAATGTGGAAGAATGTGCTTTCAAACAGCTCGCATATTGCTTGCAGTAATTTCATTCGACTTTGTGACTTTATAACCAGACTGAGATTTCTCTGATTTGGCCAGAAAAATCTTGGAAGGCATTCACTTCCAAAAAGGCCGGTTTCATCGACATTAAATATTTATTGGTCAAAATAGCCCCCTTCGTCCACAATTTTCTTCAAAATCTCTGGATAATTTGTGGCCATTTCCTTATCTGCACTTGCAGCTTCGCCTGTGATTAGAACACTATGTAGGCTATTTCTCTTTATGAAACGTTCAAACCACCCAGCATTAGCGTGGAATTCTTCTTTTCCATCATTGATAGCCCTTTTTTTCAAGGATGCAAACAGACTTAATGCTTTTGATTTAATAAGGTCAGTGGATCCGTTTTTGGTTACAATCTTCGATCCATGTAGAAAGACGTCTCTCTAATTTAATGATTATAATATTTTTGATTTCGGGTGCATGCATGTTGAACTTGAAGTAACCTTACCTTTCTCTATGTATTCAGCAGTTTTGCTTAAAATTGCTCTTATAGTTGATTCACCCATTTTTGTGTTCTTGTTTTATCTTTGCTCTGGACTTGCCTTGTTCATTTTCTTTATTATTTCAAGTTTTTCTTCCAAATGAGATTACTTTTCGAATCATTTTCACACTTCCACATTTTTGCTCACTAATTCTTTTACTCATGCTGAAAGATTGGGAAAATACTTTCAAGCGTTAAATTTGGAACATAGTGTAGATTGAAATAATGTAGTATTCCATTAAAATATAACTTTGTAAAATGTTTTAAATCGGTAGTTAAATTATTTCATACTGGTGAGTGATTTTTTAAAATAGTTAACCATAAAAAATGTATAGATAGAAAATTTTTAAAATCAGTAACATTTATTTTTAAGATATATATAGGTGCATTAATCAAATATTAGAGGCGCACTAATTGAATTTCGGTATATTCGATTTGAAAAAAAATTACGCACTAATCGGGGGCGCATTAATCGAGGGATTGCTGTATAACTAATAATATCATACTCAACAAATCATCAGATTGATGTAGTATCTAGTTGTTTCTTAAGACCTCATGTCTTTATAAAATACCATTCTTGGTTTTAATAGTAATTGAAAAAAAAAAATCTTTGATGTGTTATTCTAATCAAACTTTCCCATATTTTTGATAAGGATAGGCAGTCATTTTGATTCAAGGTAGGGCAGTGAAGCATGGCCTCAGCACTCTCCTTAAGTAAGCATTCAAATTATTTGTACCATCTATGTAGAAGGCAGGTTTCAGACTAAAGAATTTTGTCTGTTTCTATTCTGTGTTGAGCTAATCCAGATTTATCAAAATTTTTGTCAAAAATGTATGAATGATGTTCTTTTTTTCTATTGAGCATCCAGTTTGTCTGAAGTAGGAAAGGCGGTCACATGGAACTTGTTATACATTTGGAAGAGACATAGGAGAGTGTTTATCTTTAGAAGAGGGGGAATTATGTTGATTGTTTACTAATTGGAATAAAAGTCGCAACTAAATTACATTTTTTCAGAATTCTTGAAATTGGTTCTGAAATGCCAGAGATGTTTGGGATTGGAACTCAGTGTAATGATTCCTTTTTGTTTGGGTTAGGTTTGTAGGAGTGAAACAGATGTTTAGTAGTCCTTTCTGAGAAGCCATTTGTCATATATTGTTTGATATTTGAGATTTCTTCCTGTAAATGGAGGGGGGGGGGGGTTGAACAGTTAGTCTTAGTTCATTGAATGAAACACTTCATGATTCCTGTCTTTTGAGAAGGATGATGTGCAGATTGTTGAAGAATGTAACATCCAGTGAAAGTGAGTTTTCTATAAACTGATGTTGTTAAATTACCTGATGGTGAAGAGATGAGATAAATGTTTGAAATGATAATTTGTTGTCTCTTTCAGTTTCCATAGTGAATTTGATATGAGGATGTCAAGTATTTATAGTAGCTAAAAACCTTGGTAAGGTATCTATATTGTGAGGCCACACTGCAAAAATGCAGGCCACACACTGCATTTTTGCAGTGTGGCCTGCTCGATACATAGATAATATTTCTGAGGACATAAAAGAAGGGTTTTTATCTTGTTTAGAATTAGCTTCACATGCAACAATTTCAGAAATTTTTAATGCATTGCATGCATACAATACATTAAAAGCAATTACGATTGGAAAAACTGAATTTCATATGTACTGATGGAACAGCTGATATGACAAGCAAACATTGAAGACTTGCTAATCAAATTCAAGAAATAGCTTCATCAGATATTTTAGTTACACATTGCATTATATATCGTGAGCATTTAGCAGTCAAAAGTTTGTCACCTGATTAAAAAAAAAAACATTCTTTCGCAATCCATAAAAATTGTTAATTTCATTAAGAACAGTGATCTTAATTCACAACTGTTCACAATACTTTATCAAGAAGTAGGTGCAGAACATGAGTACTTATTATTTCATGCTAAAGTAAGGTGGATATCCCATGGTAGAGTACTAACTAGATTGTTTGAATTAAGGACAGAAGTAGAAATATTCTTGATTGAAAGCAAGTCTCCATTCTCAGCATATTTTTCAGACACAGAGTGGATTGCGAAATTAGCTTATTTAAGTGATATATTTTCATATGTCAGAGACTTAAATTTAAGTTTTCCAGGAAGTATGACAAATCCATTTATATAACAAAATTGATGGATTCAGAAAGAAACTGAGATTTTAGCAAACAAAAGTCGAAGAAAAAAATTGTGATTTTTTTGTGATTTTACAAACACACAAGATATAGATATGAATAAGTTGGATATGACTATCTGTCATCACTTAAAATGATTATATGATACATTCCAGAAATATATTTTCAAAAAGACATAGATATTCGAGAAATGAATTTGTGGATTACCAATTCTTTCATAGAGCACGATAAAAATAATTTAACTAACAAAGAACAAGAATGTCTTTTGGAATTAAGTTCAGATTCATCATTAAGAGCACATTTTGGAACCATGAATTTAAATCAATTTTGGACAAATTTTAAACCAAAATTAGGAACGAATATCCAAGTCTTCATAAGGAAGCAATGAAGATGTTGCTGCCATTGGCAACAACTTATTTTATTATTATTATTATTATTATTATTATTCAGGCCTCCATGGAGTCAAAAGACTCGTCGTGGGAGGTCCTTCCTAAGAACATAAAGTCTGTCAAGACTCATCAAGGGGAGGTCCCCTCTAAGAAACACAAAGTCTATCATACCACTCTTTAAACTCATTGACCGTTCTCACTCTCACCACTCCATCAGGCAATGCATTCCACGGTTCAACCATCCTCCACGCAAAGAAACCACTCCTTATCCTCTTGCTCACAGTTTCCTTTCGTGACTTCCAGGGATGGCCTCTTGTCATCACTCCTTCCCGCTGTTCAACCAAGTGAAAGAACTCCCCAGTGTCAACCCTGTAACCACCTCTCAACAGTTTAAAAGTCTCAATCATATCACCTCTCCTTCTTCTATCCACCAAACTCTGCAGTCCACATTCCCTCAGCCGATCCTCATAACTACTTATACAGTCCTGAAACCATCTTTTTCATCTGTCTTTGTATCCTTTCCACAGTTAATTTATCCCCTTCAAATCCTGGGGACCAAATCTGAGAACAATAGTCCAAGTATGGTCTGATCAGAGACTTATACAACGGAATGATAACCCTCTTATCTCTGCAGGTCAGTTTCCTTCTCATAATTGCAGCAATCCTCTGTGTTACCTTCACCACCTTTACAATATGTCCCCTAAACTTCAGGTTTCTATCAATCATCAATCCCAGATCTCTTGTCTCCCCTACTTCCTCCAGTATAACTCCTCTCCCATAGAGTATGCAGCATCCCATCGATGTATCCCAAACCTCAAGACCTTACATTTTGCTGCATTAAACCAACACCCCCATTCATTTGCCCATCTATCTAGCTTATTTAAATCCTCTTGCAGGGCTACCACATCTGCACTATTACTAATAATACTTCCCAGCTTCGCATCATCCGCAAACAACTGAATATCCCCTTGCATTCCACTGGCAATGTCATTGATATAAAGGTTATTATTATTATTATTGTTCCGGGCAACTCCAAGGAGTCGACAGACTCATCGAGGGAGGCCCTAACATCATGTCAAGAACAACTATTCGACATTGACACAGTATCTATCATACCTTGCCTTGAACTCATTCACGGTCGTAGCACCCACAACAGACTCTGGAAGCTTATTCCACTCATTCACCACTCTCCAAGTAAAAAACCTAGCTCTAACACTCTTGTCAACCACGCTCTTGCCCAGCTTCCATGCATGGCCCCTAGTCCTCCCACCACCAGTCATATTTTCAAAAATATCTTTTGGATCAATCTTATAGAAACCCTTCAGTAATTTGAATGTGTCAATCATATCACCCCTCCTTCGCCTATTGTCCAATCTCTGCAACCCACAAATCTTCAACCTATTCTCATAAGGTTCATTCCACAGACCTTCTATCATCTTGGTCACTCGTCTCTGGATCCTCTCCACTTCCTCCCCATCACGAAGAAACCCTGGTGCGGATAACTGGGAACAGTAGTGCAGATGGGGTCTTATCAAGGCTCGATACAGAGGAACAATAACTTGTTTGTCTCTGCATGTTAAAGTATTTTTCAGAAGCCAAGTGATTTGATGAGCTGATTTAGTCACTTTTGCAATGTTCCCCCTAAACTTCAATTCCCTATCCACCAACACTCCCAAATCCCTGGCATCATCAATCTCCTGGAGTATGGTTCCACCATTGCGATATACTGCTGCTATTCTTTTCTCCCCAAAGTGCATAACCTTACACTTTGCCACATTAAATTGACATCCATTTTTCCTAGCCCAGTCCTCCAAACTATCCAAATCATCCTGTAACATTTTGACATCCTGTGCACTCACAATTGCTCTACCCAAGTTTGCAAACATGAGCAAACAAGTGAACACTTCCTCTCAAATCCTTTCCTATATCATTGATGAACAAATTGAAAAGCAGTGGTCCAAGAACAGAGCCCTGCGGCACTCCACTAGTCACAAGCCGTCTTTTAGACTCCACTACTGCATAAACCACTCTCTGGTATCTCTCCTTCAACCATCCTGCTATCCATCTCACCAACCCTATATGTATCCCCATCTGCTCCAGTTTACTCATTAGGGTTCCATGTTGTATCCTGTCAAAGGCCTTGGCAAGGTCCAGTAGTATCACTGTAAACCCATTACCCCCCTATCCAGTTCAGCCGTCACTGTGTTATAGAATGTGAGCAAGTTACTGAGGCATGATATCTACCCTTCACAAAACCATTTTGTCCCCCATACAATATCCCATTTTCATCTATCCAATCCTGTATTCTTTTCTTGACTAATTTCTCTAAGACCTTGACAATGATTCCTGATATGCTAATCGGTCAGTAATTTACAACAGCAGTCTTGGAACGACCTTTATGCAGTGGAACTATTTTCCCCTCTTCCCCCCCCCTCGGGACTAACCCAGACCCGAGACTCAAATTAAACAAAATGATCAAGGGTACTGACAATTCTTTAGCTGCTTCTCATACGACATGAGCTGGTATACCATCCAATCCCACGGATGTGTTGACATTGAGGTTATGCAATAGACTACTCACTTCCACTTCATTCACGACAATTCCCGTATAATCTATATACGTTTCTGCAATGTCACCACCTGGATGATATATACTTGCAAAGTGCTCACTCAGTAACTCAACTATATCAACTGATTCAGTTACCTCCCTACCATCGTCATTCTTTAAAATCATTCTGCCATGTACATTTTTCCTTTTACTTGCTAGTACATATTTAAAAAACTGTTTAGGATTCTCTTTAGCCTGCATGGCCAATGTTCTTTTGTAATCCTTTTTTGCTTTTCTTACCACACTCATTACCCTTCTGGCCTGCGCTTTATACCGTTCATGTGCCTTCCAGTCACCTTTCTCCTTAAATTCCCTCCATAGTTGTTTCTTTTTTTGCAGCTCAAGCTTAATGGTGTTATTCATCCATTTAACCCCTACTTGATTTATTATTCGGACTCTAGGTATACAGTCAGCCATTGCTTCATGCAAACAGTTCTTAACTGCCTCCCATGCACTATCAACTTCTAGTCCTTGCAGTTGTACATGCCATGGCACTGAACAAATCAAACTCCTAAGCTTTGATTTGTTCAGTGCCATCTCATACTTCCCTATGAGAGAGTGCTCATAGGGAAGTATGAGCACTCTCACCAATTGGTGGCAATGTGGTCATATTTGTTACAGCCAAATCCTCAGATGTAATTACTAGGTCAAGCACTCTCTGACCCCTAGTATTTTCCATTACATGCTGTCGCAGATAGTTATCCCTTAATAACCGCATAAATTCCAATTCCTTCCTCCCGTGTGTCCTCTCCTCACTCCAATCAATGCAACCATAGTTGAAATCTCCCATAATAATTACCCTCCTTCCACTCATTTCTTCTATTTGCTTGTGCATACTGTCACCACCATCTTTTCCATCACCTGGTCTATAGCAGCACCCAATTGTATATTTAGTTCTGCTAGCCACAATCTCACACCAAATGGCCTCAAATGTGCTCTTTTCTCTATCCTGCAATTCAACTTCTATTCTCCTTGGCTGTAGCTCATCAGCTATCATCAACAATACTCCTCCCCCCATTTTATTCTCCCGGTCATTCCTGAACACACACTATACCCATCACATTCAATCCCACTAGCTATATCATCTACAGTAAGCCATGATTCACTAATACCAATAACCCGTGGTCTGGAAGTGCAAACCATGGCCAAAAACTCTTCCTTCTTGTTCCTAATACTCCTAGCATTAGTGTACATGAATTTAAGACCCTCATTAGCCCCAACCCTACCTTGATGCCTTATATTAACTATCCCACTCTGATTTGTTGTCCTTATTCACTCGGGTATATTATATTCATTCTTACATTCAACTGCCTCCCTAAGGACTGTATATCTACCCCCCCCTTAATAAATCTAGTTCCCCTGAATTTGCACATCCACTACATTCAGCAACACTTTCTCAAGTCTCCTTACACCGTAACCATTCAAATGCAAGCCATCGATCTTATATAGATCCTTTCGCCCATCGAACTCACTCCACACATCCACAAATTCCACACCACTCGTCATACATAACCCACGCATAAAGTCATTCGCAATTATGGCCCTCCTTTTAAACATTTCACTGTCATACCATGGCAAAAGACTAATCATTCTAACTCTCTCACTCTTTTCTTTTGCTACCTCAAACAATTCATTCAGGTCTTGTATCATTTCCATTTTATCTCCTTTCAAATCATTCGTACCTGCCACAACAATCATTTCTTTCACCCTTTCCTTTTGCTCTCTAATAGACTCAGTTACATCCTTTATGGTTGCACCAGGTTGGTACGATTTTGTCAAATCCTCTACTAACACACCTCTTACTAACGAGTCTCCATACAGCACTCTATCCTTCATTTTGTTCATGTTCACACTCATACGCCTATTTTTCCTGTCATACGTTTTATTATTGGCTGATTCATTCGGTCGACTTTTGCTCATATGCTCTAGCTGCTGTTTTGCCCTTTGTATCGCACCATTCAAGAACGCTATCTCACTCATTGCATCTATCTGATCTTTTTTATTCTCTGTAAAACCATTAATACTATCGAAAGTTTATTTTTCACTTGGTTAGAGTATAATAAATTTAGTTTAATCCTTTATCCAAGTGTGAGCAAACAAAGTTTGCACCTGAAAGTATCTTCAGGACTGATGTAAGGTGGTACATCACCAGGACAACTCATTGCAAAGGTGGAGCAAGCTACCAACTCTCCTGTCTCAGTATCTCCTATAATGCAAAACACATCTCCTTGCAGATATGTATAATGTTATGCATTAAGGCAGTGTTTCTCAACGTGGGGGCATACGCCCCACAGGGGAACAATTTGAATATTTTTTGGGGCAATTAGAAAATGTACATGTACATATTTATATTATACTTTATCAGAATTTGGCTGACTATTATGCTGGGGGGGGGGGCATCAAAATCTTTGAGACGTTGAAGTGGGGCATGATCCAAAAAAAGGTTGAGAAACACTGCATTAAGGGAAGGGCAACTACCCAGACTAGTTTCGACCTTTATTGAGGTCTCTTCAGTGGGAGCCAGGCCCAAGCTGAGATACCACGCATAACGCATAACGTTACTGGCTGGATGGGTGAAGCAAAAATGCTTTTCTTTTTCCCCTTTATCTCTGTAAGTGATACTGTGAATGAGGTATTATTGAGCTACCTGCTCGCCCTCTTGGGGCCTGAAGTTAGTGATGTTCGGTGTGTAGTAGAATAAATTTTGGTCTTCTGTATTTGCAGTGTGTTGCTTCACTGTAGTTGTTGGCTTGTTTGATCAGTGGATTTGAGTGCAGGGTTGCCTTGGAAAAGAATTTCTCAGCTAAGTCGTGGAGATGCTAGCGGATGTATGGGATGTTTACTTCTCGGTGGATCTGGGAGTTTCTTATGTACCATGGGGCATCTAGGATCATTCTTAGGCACTTGTTCTGGATTCTTTGTAGTTTTTGTATGTTGGTTTCTGAGGTATGACTCCATGCTGAGAGGCGTAGGTGATAACTGGGCGAATTACAGTTTTGTACAGTGTTAGCTTGTTTCTTACATCTAGTTTGCTTTTGCGGTTGATCAGGGGGTAGAGTTGTGCAATTACTCTGGATGTCTTCACTCCTGTTAGTTTGATGTGATTACTAAATAGCAGTTTGCTATCCAGTTTCACACCAAGATACGTTACTTCTGTTACCCATGGGATCTTGAGCCCGTGGAGCTGGATGTCATCCTTGCTGGTGACTTTTCTTCTGGAGAACAGCACAGCAGAACTTTTCAGGGGGTTTACCTGGATCCTCCAATCTGTTAGCCAAGTTTCTAGTGTGTTGATGCTGCCTTGCAGCCTTCTAATTGCTAGCTGAGGGCTGCGAGATCTTGAAAGTATCGCGGTGTCATCCGCATATAGTGCTGTAATGATATTTCTCGGGTTTGGGGGGATATCAGCTGTATAGATCGAGAACAGTAGAGGTGCTAAGAGGGAACCCTGTGGCACGCCTGCACGGATCTTGCGTTTGGATGACACTGTTCCATTTAGTTGGATTTGCATATGTCTGTCACTTAGGTATGCTTTAATTAGTTTGACTAGTTTTATTGGGAAGTTAAATTGTATAAGTTTGTAGAGAAGTCCCTGATGCCATACCTTATCAAAGGCCTTCACTATGTCGATGAAGACTGCAGCCGTCTGGAGATTCCAGTTAAAGCCTCCTGCTATGTATTCTACCAGACGGTGTATTTGTTGTGCTGTGGAGTGTTCTCTGTGGAATCCGAATTGCTCGTTTGGGATGATTCCGAGCTTGTCAGTGATTGCTTGTAGCCTTGTGAGTATAACCTTTTCAGTGACTTTCCAAGACTTGATAAGGGGCTAATGGGTCTGTAGCTTTCTGGAAGTTGAGGATTCTTACCTGCCTTTTTTATAGGTATGATATCTGCTGTTTTCCAGGTTGTCGGGAAGTGCTGAAATCTGATGATCGCATTTGTTATATTAACAATATGTATTATTGCTTTTCTTGGAAGCAACTTTAGTGTTCTGTTGGTGATGCCATCAGGGCCTGGAGCCTTTTTGTTGCTCAGTTGTGCTATGATTTTGGTTATTTCCCCTGGGATAGTGGGGGAGATGGGTTCTGAGGTATCAGTGAGATTTAATGCTTTCCTGACATGGCGATGAACTTTATAGATGAGATTAATATTAAGACTTTTGTACGATGGGCTGCACTGCTCCTCCTGGTTGTCTATGAGGGCTTCTGCCTTTTCTTTGTCTGTGTGTACTATTCCTTGTTTGGTTTGTATAGGAGGTAAGGGTGCATAGGGTTTTTAAGAGTTTCCATATGGAGTGATCTTCTGGGTTGAGTGTGGTTAATTTGGTTTCCCATTCTTGATTTCGGTGGTTTTGTAGAGCTTCTCTGACTTTTCTGTTGAGTTTGTTTAGTGTTGTGTTGTCCTGTGGTGCTCTAGTGTTGTGATATCTCTTTCTTGCTTTGTTCTTGGTTCTAATCAGGTCCATGATTTCTTCTGGGATCCTGTTGGTGGTGTGGTGGGGAGTGGTTTGCTTTACTGAGGCTATTGCTTTCTGCATTTGGCTTGTTAGATTGATTATGGCTATATCTATCTCTTCTTTTTTTTGTATGATGGGTGGTGGACTAATGTATTCTGGTAGAGTTTTTGTGAGTTTGTTCCATGCTATAAAGGAGTGCTGGGGTGAGAACTGTTCTTGATTGCCTAGCCTGAGCTGAATGGGGTTGTGGTCTGATGAAAGTTCTTCTATTGTTTCTAGTTGGTATTGGTATGGGATGTTTTTAAGTATTACGATGTCCAAAACATCTGATCTTCCTGTTGGGCTGTGGTGAGTGGGCTCAGTAGGTCCAACCACAATGGCAGAGTTGTGCATTGCATAGTTGTATAAAATGTGTCCTTTGGTGTTAATGGATGAGCTAAACCAGGCTGTATGTTTGGAGTTGAGATCTCCTGCTAAGATTATGGAGTCTTTGGATCCGAGGATAGAGTCTAGGTCAGATATCAGTAGTGGGATTCCAGGTGGGTTGTACGCTGCATAAATCTTCAGACTGCCTGCGTTGCTGGTGTGTACCTCCACTCCGGTCACCTCTAGGTTCATAGTTAGGAGGTCAGTTACTGTGTTATGGTTTAAGTAGCTTTTTATGTAGACAGCAGTGCCTCCTCCTCTTGCACCAAGTCGATCCTTTCTGTACATGATAAAGCCTCGGAGTCTTGGGTTATTTGCTGGTCTGAGGTGTGTTTCGTTGACTAGAATGATGTCAGGTTTGTATCTGGATGCAAATTCTTGGAGTTCCAGGATTTTATTTGTTATTCCATTTGCATTCCAAGCTACAATCTTTAGTGAGTTTGGTTTGTGTTTTCTATTCATGACAGAGGGCTGTTAGGATGGTTTGTGTTCCTTGTAGGAATCTCTTTCTAGAGGAAGGTGATGGGCTTGTCATGCTAAATTCTTGCAGCATGGTGGCAAGCGAGGCAGTTAAGATTTTTTCCAAGTTGGAGCCTCGCTGTTCGTAGGATGTGGGGTTCTTAGGTCGTACAGCCTCAGCATACGTTTTTGTCATGTTGGTTGGCTGTGTTGTTGGTGTGAACTGAGATGAGGGGTGAGTTGCCTGCTTGGTAGTGGAGTTGTTACCGGGAGGGGGTCTGAGGCTAGTTTTTGTTATCCCACGATTTCTTGGGTGGGACATGCACCCCTTGTAATTGGCAGGGTGAGGTCCTCCACAGTTAGCACAGCATGCCGGTGTTGTTTTTGGCTTGGTGCAGGTGCTAGTCGGATGTTCTTTGCCGCATTTTAGGCATCTGTAGGGTGCTTTGCAGAGCTTTTGGGCACGTCCAAACGTTTGGCATCTGTGGCATTGTCCTGCCGATGCCTTCTTTCTTAGTGGCTCAGTTGTGATTTTGAGCTCACATATATTTTTTAATTCGTATATTCTTTTTTGTGTGTTTGATATCTCTACCAGAACTAGTGGCATAGGTTTTTTATCCGATCTTAGCATTCTGCTCACTTTAACTGGGGTCAGACCTTGGTTGATGAGATCGGCATTGATCTCGTCGGTCGTGATTCCCTCGGCAACCCCCCTGAGCACCACTTTAAGGTTCTTTTCACTGGCCAGTGCAAATGTGTGAAAAGGCAGCATGGAGTTGTCCAGCATTTTTGTAATCATGCGGTAGTCTGCGACTGATTCGGGTTGTATCTTTACCCCTTCGTCTGTGTTTCTGGCCCAGGAGTAGTTGATGTTCTGTTCTCTGAGCGATTTCGAGACTGAGGTCCACTTATGTTTGTCTCGGAGGATTATCAGGGATACCTTTTCTTTATTTCCCGATACTGCTTGTGTGGGCGCATTTTCTTCCGTGGGATCGTCCGCGGTCCTTCGCCTTTTGTTTGTGTGTTCATCTGCTGTTGGTTCTGTCTGTCTGTTGTCCTCAGGTGTGGGGAGGGTAATGTTTTGTTCTGTGATATCATCCTCTTCCTCTTCGGGTTCCTCTGCCTGTGTATACAGTTTAAGGTAGCCTGGCCATTCCGTTTCGAACTTTTGAAGGAGTTCCTTAAATAGTTCTAAGGCTTCGTCTCTGTTTATGTGTTGAAGAAAATCTTTAACGTTGTCCATTTCTAGTGTGTGTGTGTAGGGGTTCAAAAACGATGGTAAATTCGCATGGAACTTTCGTAAAAATCTTAAAGCTTACCTTTACCTGGGTGGGTGCTGGTAAGGACATAGGTATTGCAGTCTTCAGAGTCTCTTCGCTATCTCGCTTGTAACAGTTCTTTTGGTAAAGAGAAGCAGAATAATCCAAATTCGAAAGATCAGTTCGTAGTTCACGATCAGTTGAAGGCATCACATTCAATCAATTCATTAAAAACAAAACTTAATCACTGCTGTAATAATACAAGGAGCGCTGATAAACACATCTAATCAATCCAATCATCATAATCATTGCTGAGATACCATGCAGAAGCATTCGCAGGTCATCTCTCCATATAGGAGTTGCCAAATGGTGTGCCACCCATTTTTAATAAATTACTCTGGATTTAGAGAAAGATGTTGAAAGTTTATTTTTCACTTGGTTAGAGTATAATAAATTTAGTTTAATCCTTTATCCAAGTGTGAGCAAACAAAGTTTGCGCCTGAAAGTATCTTCAGGACTGGGGTAAGGTGGTACATCACCAGGACAACTCGTTGCAAAGGTGGAGCAAGCTACCAACACTTCTGTCTCAGTATCTCCTATAATGCAAAACACATCTCCTTGCGGATATGTCTAATGTTATGCATTAAGGGAAGGGCCACTACCAAGACTAGTTTTGACCTTTATTGAGGTCTCTTCAGTGGAAGCCAGGCCCAAGCTGAGATACCATGCAGAAGCATTCGCATTTTTTCTCTTTTTCGCATTTGTCTCACTTCCTTCAAAAGCCTCCACCCTTAGAGGACATAGGTCATCACTTATCATAAGCAGTACCCCACCACCACGCTTTTCTCTCCTATCCTGATGAAAAATACTATACCCAGCGACTTCTATTCCTGTTGTTATATCCCCTTCTGTCAACCACGTCAGTGATCGCAATAATTTTTGGCCAGGCTGATGCTATCTGCACCACCAATTCCTCTCCCTTATTCCGGATACTCCTGGCATTAGTATAAAGCATATAAATGCCATTGTTTTTATACCCAGCATTATCCCTTCTAGACTCCACTGGGCTCAGTGTTACCTGACATTGTCTCCCTTCTTCCAAGTATCCATTCCCACAAGAGGCCACCCCTGCTATCATCCTCCCTGGGAAAAACTGACTCGTTCAGAACAGCAATCTCTCCAGATGCCTACGTCCTTCCTCATTCAAATGTAAATGGTCTCTCGCATACAATTCCTCTCTTTCCTCAAACGCACTCCAAGCATCCACATATACCAGTCCTCTCTTGTTACACATTCTCGCTATTATGCCATTCAATATCACCGCTCTTCTGCTCAGCTCATCATTATCATACCTAGGCAACACGCACACTATTTTCCCCCCTCTCTGTCTTCTTCCGTACAGTCTCAAGCAAAAATCTCATATCTCTCGCTGCCCGACTTACATTACCACTCAAGTCATTCGTTCCTACCATCACAATCATCTCATCCACCCTTTCACCTCTCTTAATTGCCATAGCCACCCTTTCTATTGTTCCTCCTGGCAAACACTCCTCACGCATCCTATCTTGAACACCACAGATCATTGAGTCGCCATACATTATACCTCTTACTATTCCCTCTCTCCCATTGTTTCCATTCTCTCCTTTTCTTTCATTCCCATAGGTCTCTCTCATTCCCTCTCCTCTACTGCTATTCTCTCTTCTAGCATTCCCATACCTCTCTCTCTCTACTGTTTCCATTCTCTCCTTCTAGCACTCCCATACATCTCTCTCATTCCCCTCTCTCCTACTGTTTCCATTCTCTCCTTCTAGCACTCCCATACATCTCTCTCATTCCCCTCTCTCCTACTGTTTCCATTTTCTCCACTTCTAGCACTTCCATATCCCCTCTCTCATTCTGTCTCTCCTACCATTTCCATTCTCTCCTCTTCTAGCACTTCCATACCTCTCACTCATACTCCTTAAATTCTCTCTCTCTCTCCTACTCTGATTTGTCTTGCATTTATCTCTTCCATTCTCCTAATCTTATCTTTCATACTTCTGCTCTCATTCACAAGACATTCCACCTCCTCTTTCAACTCATCTATCTTCCTCTTCAGGTCAGTCACTCTTAATCTAAATTCACTCTCCCAAACAAAACCATCTCCTAAACTTTCACAGTCACTCACACCTTCCACACTATCAGCTATTATTTTCTCATTCATATATATCTTTTTCTCATTCTCTCCTATCACACTACTTGTCTTCCTACATTCATTCCCCATTCCTGGAGCAACAAAGTCGGATATCAATATTTCTAATGCACTTATTTCCTCCGACTGCCTGCATTTGTGCGAATCAACTTGGCATTGTCAACTATGAAAATGAAGTTAAGAAATTGTTTAACCATAGGTCCACCTCTTTGCCTAGCTTTAACAAATTTGCCACCAGACATTGATGTAACTATTGAAATGGAGCAAGAACAAAGAAACCATTAAATTTAGTATGTTTATTTCCTCATTATTATATACCTACTTTATAAGTTACAGTGTATGACATGATCAATATACATTCAAATAAAGTGCAATTTATGTTCTTACACTATGTTTTTTTGTACTTTTTATATTGCTGTGCCACGAAAAATTATCTGAGATTTAACTTGTCCACGATAGACAAAAGGTTGAGAAACTCTGATGTAGACCACTCACATTATGAAATATTCATGAGGATGGGGATAAATTCTGTGTATTTTTACTATGAGAGGTTTTTTAAATCCTCTTAGTTTACTGTGGTCTTATGGTCAGTTGCAGAGATGATTGGAGAGCAATCTCAGAACAGATAAGACCAACTCAAGGTGATTAACTTAAATAAAACATATCAGTCATCTTTAGACTTAATTTTCGTTTGGTCTTTTGGATGTTCTGGTGAAAAAAGAAAAAAAAAAAAAAAACTATAGCATCTGGTTACATGGTGATATAAAAGAGCTGAGGCATTTTTTTCTCTCTCTCTCTCTCTCGTACTGGCTATCAGGCTCTCTCACACCCCTACACTAACTATTCTTAGCCTATGATAAGCATCCTGATACCTTTTCAAATAATGAAAAATCAAAACCAGTTCGGGCAGTTGACCCTTCCCATAATGCATTGCATTATACACATCCAAAAGGATGTGTGCTTTGCATTATGGAATACTAAAACATTACTATGAAGCCATTTGCCTCTATATACAAGTAGCCTAATTGTGAATGTATTTCACATGCAAACTTTGTTGCTTGCACTTGGATAAAGCAAGAATAAAATATCCTGGCATCGTTCATTTAAGTCATGTAGTAATTTTATGTCAAGAGTGAAGATAGATATTAAGCTTAGTTCTTCACTTTTTGTAGATGATATCTTTTTAAATAAACTGCCACAGATGTTCAAGAATCTTTAGTCAGATAATTTCTATGACAAATATGGTATTACTATCAGCAAAAAAATAAAATAATTAATTAAAAACTGGTAGGAAAATGATAACACATTATAACAGATAAAATAGAAAAGATATAACAGATAAAACCAAATCTAGAATAAATAAAGCAGCTATGCTGTAAATCACTTTCATAAATTATGTCGAGTAAGATAGAGAAGTTTAAGAGCTTGTGTAGCTCAGTGGATGTAGCGTTCGCACACCACAGCACTTGACCGCACAAAGGAAGACTTGCTTGCGAATCTAGTTGGCAACTAGAGGAAATTTTTCTAAGCTTTTTTTTGACCGGTTCCCAAGTTAGTCGATCTCTGGCATGTGCAAGCGGGTTTTTTCTCCCGGAAACTCGAGAAAATTGATTGTAGAATCCACATTATTTCAGACATTAAGCTGTGTGACGCTTAATTAGTGATAGCCTTAGGCCATCTATCTCTGATTGGGTACCAGTGGAGATTGAACTGCCCACTCAGTCTCCAAAAGTTAGATAGGGCTAAAGGGCCTTGCCCTACTCCCTATACAGGAATAAAAAGGCGTTAGCTGATTTTAGCTGATAGCTGAAGATAGAGAAGTTTAGTCGACGCAGTTAATCTTTTGTAAGTGTTGATTGCTTTAATTGTATCTTATGAAATTGTTACTAAAACTTGAGTCATTCCTATTGAATTTTGCAGCACTCTGATTAAGAGTCAGTTGTGTTACCTATATTCATCATGTGCATTTAGATCTAGTTGCATGTTATTTTCTGAAAATGCATATTCTGTGATAAGATTTTTTTGCACTTCAGAAATGCTAAAAAAAAGTAAAAATTTGCACTTAGTCAAGTATTTATTAGATGGAAAATAAATTTTATCACCTTGGGCATGACCACTATTCCACTTAGTGGAAGCCTGAAGTGGCTTGATTGATCATGGTTTCCAGATTATTTAGGGGGTGGGGGAACTGCTCACATTGTTAATGCATCAACTTCAGTGGCTTGTGATATTGATAAATCAGATATTTTGATCTGAAACTTACAAATCATCTTCAGTAAGAAGAGAGTTCAAATAAGTTAGAATAACAACAGTGGAGTTTTAAAAAATATGAGCCATGTACCAGTACAGTACAGCTTATTACAATATGTGATTTTAAAAAATAAATAAAACAGTACTATTTGCAACTAAGAAGAATGAGTCTTTCCTAAATTTTAGTAAAGAAAGTAACTCGTGATTTAAGTTGTGGTCATGTAATAGCACTTCAGCAATCTCTCAGAACCAATAATCAGATTTGAAGTGGCAACAGTGTAGTGGATGAGTTTTAGACCAGAAGATTTGAAGCAGTCTGGTGTGAGATCAAGGACAGTAAGACAAGATATACAACTGGTTGTTATTATAGGCTAGGTTGTTCCACAGATGATCTGGAAGGATGCATCAACAAATTAGTACAATGAGTGCAGATGAGTGATTATTATAGGGGACTTCAACTATGGTGATGCAGACTGGAAGGAAAAAAGATCACCTAGCAGGAAGGAAATGGAATTTATACACTACTGAGAGATAGATAATTACATGAGGTACCATATGATGGAGAGGGGGGGGGGACTAGGGTTGTGAGAGTATTTGACCTGGTCAGAGGATCAGAATAGCTGTCCATTACAATGTAGTCTTAACATGGGAGATTGTAAAACGTGATGAATGTTCCGTCAAGAAGGGTTATATGTGTAACTACAAGGCATGTGATTATGACAAGCTTAAGAGGAAGCTTAAATCTGTACCATGGCATAAAACACTCAGTCTCCTTCTCACACATGATATATCTTGCTTCCACTCAATATTTCCATAATTAAAGTAACCCATTATTTATCGCTCTTGTCGCTCACCATTCTCATCTGTTTGAACATTTCAGAATCATCTCTCTTTCTGTATTCCCTGGTGAGGACAACGTAGTAAATTTCAATGCTAAAAAAACTCAAGCCCGCCTTACTACCTGCAAATCGACTAGCTGACATGGTGGCGCATGCCAAAAATTTACCAATCAATTTGCTGACGTGCTGGGCAGTTTTTAATAGGGGAAAAATTAATAGAAAATTAATATAACTTAGTTTATGTATTTATTTATTATAAATTTATAATATATATATTAATTTATAATATTTTATAAATAATTATTTATAATTTGATAAATAATATTTTATTTTTTATAATATTTATTTATATATAAATTTATAATGTTATTCAGTGTAGAAAGTTTATTTTTCACTTGGTCAGACTATAATACATTTAGTTTAATCCTTTATCCAAGTGTGTGCAAACAAAGTTTGTGCCTGAAAGTATCTTCAGGACTGGGGTAAAGTGGTACAACACCGGACAATTCTTTGCAAAGGTGGAGCAAGCTACCAACACTCCTATCCCAGCATCCCCCATAATGCAAAACACACCTCCTTGCGGATATGTTTAATGTTATGCATTAAGGGAAGGGCCACTACCCAGACCAGTTTTGACCTTTATTGAGGTCTCTCCAGTGGGAGCCAGGCCCAAGTGGAGATACCAGGCAGAAGTATTAGCAAGGTCATCTCCTCCTATAGGAGCTGCCAAATGGTATGCCACCTTTTTATTAAATTACTCTGGATTTAGAGAAAGATGTTGAAAGTTTATTTTTCACTTGGTCAGACTATAATAAATTTAGTTTAATCGTTTATCCAAGTGTGTGCAAACAAAGTTTGTGCCTGAAAGTATCTTCAGGACTGGGGTAAAGTGGTACAACACCGGGCAACTCCTTGCAAAGGGAGCAAGCTACCAACACTCCTATCCCAGCATCTCCCATAATGAAAAACACACCTCCTTGCGGATATGTTTAATGTTATGCATTAAAGGAAGGGCCACTACCCAGACCAGTTTTGACCTTTATTGAGGTCTCTACAGACTTGGTAGCTTGGTCTCTTGGTAGCTTACTCCACCTTTGCAAGGAGTTGCCCAGTGTTGTACCACTTTACCCCAGTCCTGAAGATACTTTCAGGTGTAAACTTTGTTTGCACACACTTGGATAAAGGATTAAACTAAATTTATTAATGTTATTCAGTGTAAAATTGATTATTGTATTATTGAATTGATTTTCATTATGTTGGTTTGAAAAAAAAAAAAAACAATAGTGAAAAAATATTTATGCATTGTAACTAACTCACCATTGAAGTTAGCTGAGCAAGGGAAGCAGCAGAAGGATGTCAACTTGTTGGCGGAACGCTTACATATTTACTCGAAAACTTGCCCTCACGTATAACTGGCACCCCTGATTTTACTTTACGAAAAAAGACATTAAAAAGTGTTGCATATACCTCGCACATGAAATATGTTCAAACATGTTCATGTTGAGGCGATAGTAACTCGCTCCCTGCGGTTAACAACATGCCCTCCCCCAACAGCCATTATACTACAAATGCAAGAAATACAAGTAGTTTTATTGTATCCCTGACTAAGGTAAGGAGGCTTTTGTAGTCCGTGTAATATACTTCTCAACAAATAGTGCAATTAGAGACAACTGGAATAAAAACGGCGCTAACTAATGAATCACATGTCCTCTCTCACAGAAACTACGCTTTATAGACTCAAGCAAAACCATATGTCGCACAAGAAACACAGTATTTCACTGAAAAACTCTTGTCCAATTTTTCAATTACATGGAATAAGTGTTTGTTTTATTGCATTTGAAATTCTTGATGTCATTATGACAGATCACAAAGGCTAACTACAACTAAAATTCTACCAGGAATTGAAATATGCCATATAATGCATATGTGAGTTCCTGTGCTAGCTTAAACACAAACAAGCACCAATAAAATTCAACCAAAGGTTGAAACTTTGTGTGAGTTGAGCCGACTGATAAAGAGATGTTTCGTCAGAACGATAAACTACATCCCGTTGTGAATGTGTTAATACTAAGAAATATATAGTGAATGTTATTATGCTTGTATGTATTATAATTTAATACATACAAGCATAATAACATTTAACTTGTATGTATTATAACAATTAAAAAAAAAAGGTGGAATAATTTATAAGCGTATAAAAGGATATCACTTGTAAATCGTTAACGTGCCACTTCTGGCACATGTGCCATAGGTTCGCCGTCTATGGTCTAGAGCAGTGTTTCTCAAAGTATGGGATGCGTACCCCCAGGGGTACGTGAAAGGTCTTCAGGGGGTATGTGGCAATTTTCGGCTATGCATGATTATCAATATTGCCACGTTTCACGTCCTAGCGATAGTAACTCGCTCCCTGCAGTAAACAACATGCCTCTCCAACAGCTTCACTATACTTAAGACACAAGAAAAACAAGTAGTTTTATTGTATCACTGAATAAGGTACAGAGACATTTGCAGTCTGTGTAATATATTTCTCAACAAATAGTGCAATTAGAGACAACTGGGATAAAAATGGCACCAACTAATGAATCACATGTCCCCTTCTCACTGAAACTATGCTATTTAGACTTAAGTAAAACCATGTTACCTGCAACATATGGTTTTGCTTGACACCACCCAACCGTGAAAGTGTTAAAACTAAGAAATATATAGTGAATGTGTTTCAGATATTATATAATTCGGTTGAAGAGAATTAGCATTTCAACTCAACTGCTGAAATGCTAACTTGTCTTTGGTTTGCCCCATCTTTTGTTAACACCGCACCAATCATATGCACTTCTTCACAGCTGCTCTACATATCTCAAGTCTTGTAAATTACTAGTAATTTTTGCTTGATATAATGGGAAAGAAGATATGAAGCTATTTGGGTAGATGACTTTGACGATGCACACACAAGGAAACTGTTCTCGATGCCAAAAGTAGTGATAGCGAGTAGGAGCTTCTTGGTAAGTCACACCATTTTCAGTTTTTTTCTTTGAACTTTAGTTTCCGAAAATCCCCACATATATCTCACACCACGATTTTTTAGCTTTAAATTTGAGAAAAAAAGTATGAGTTATATTTGAGTAATACAGTATTTTTTTTAGCTTTCAAATTCTTAACTATGGATCATTGGTTAAAGATTGGATTTAGCAAATATAAGTAGCTGTAAGTAACAAGCAAACGTTGATATTGCATCTGGATGAAAATGAAATTGACAAGAGTGTGTCATCTGACATCTCTAAAGAACCAACTAGAAAGAAGATGAAAAATCTTCATAAGCATGATATGAATTACTTGAAATGTGGATTTTCATGGACGGGAAGTGAAGAGGAACCTATTCCAAATTTTGTTCTATTAAAAATAAATCATATTTTTTGTTTACATGAACATATAAATTCAAATAAAATAGACATTTACAATGAAATATACTTTATTTTTTTTTAATTATTATTTGATAAGTGGGTATTTGGTAATAATGAAAATTTAAGAAGGGGTATGCAGATATCTGAAGTTTGAGAACACTGGTTTAGAGTATTGAGATGAGGGCAGCAGGTTGAAGTTTGGTGGCTAACTTTTATTTAGAGACAGGCTCTATTAAAGCTTGTTTCCATGCTGCTGGACAGATGTCAGATGAGCATGCCAGCTTGTATAGGCATTACAGGATTGATGTTAATTCTGCAGCAAGTACAAATTTAGCACCACTGGGTAAAGGATGCATCTGAACAAGGTTACCAATTAGTAACAAGAATATTGAGGTTTTTTCTGTCTTAAAAATTCAGAGAGGGCATACTATGGAGAGGGAGGGATTTTCTTTGGTCATCAGTACAAGAGTTGGAAGAAAAAGATATGCCAAGAGACTGGTGCTATGAATCTATCAGGATTTGAGAGAGAGGTGGAAACAAGGAAAGACAGATGTTATACACAACAGCTCTTAGCCATGGCTAGAAGGCACAACTACTATTTGTGTGGTGGAGGCAAGTTTTATTCATTTAGCGTATGAAATTTGTTTTGGATTTGTCGATGTTTTTATTTTATTTTATTTTAGGTAATAGCAAAACAGCTATACGTGCTGAAAGATTTATCTCCTTCATACATAAAAGCACTTATATATAAGGCATAATGTGAAAATGTATGAAGGTATGCTATAACAGATACATTCTGTGCAGACTATAAACTAAACAGATTAATATTACTGCAGTATCAAATGATAAAGCTAATCTTTTGAGAGCAAATAGATGATGCCAGCTTTATATGCACTACAATTAACAGCACATAAAATATTAACAGCTAAACACTTATGCCACTACTCAAGTTATGCTAAAGCATTACTTTGATGCCAACTGCAGAATATGAGACCTCAGACAACTAACTACACTGCTCTCCAAAAGTTAAGGACAAACTACATTGTTACCTGTATATGAAAAAAATTTTATGACTACAGTCAAATGTGGGCATAAATTTATTCCCAGCATACTAAAAATCATATTAAAAATATGTTCTAAATTTTGTAAAAATTGCAATACGTTTTTGGCAAAAGTTACAAATTTCCTGAGGGTGTACTTAAGGAAATAATGTACAGTACTGACCCACTCCTCTTTCAGAGCAACAACGAGACCTTCTTTGTTTTCTGGAAAGGAATTTCGAGCAGCAACATGTCTCCCTATTGCGTCCCAAACGTGTTCTATAGGGGTTGATTGCTGAGGAGTGTGCTGGCCACTTGATTCTAGTATTCTCAGTTTCCAGAAGTATCTCCAATGCTTGTGTAAGACGTGCTGTGGCATTGTCATCCATAAAAATTAATTCTTTGCCTATAACACCATGGAACAATTGCACATGATGTTGAAGAACTTCATGGCAATATTATTTACCCGTTATAGTCCCTTTTTTCAGCACTTGTAGTGTAGTGCTTCTCAAACTTATGGATGTAAAGGCTCCTTTGGAAAAATTAAAATATTTCATGGCCCCCATCGAAAAAAAAAATCGTAATACACACACATATTATTATAATATTTATTGTATTTATATTCAATACAAAACAAAACAAACAAAAATCAAATCCAAATATTACATTTTTAGCATCTTGCATACACATTTGACATGGCACACTTAGTCTTAAAACATTTTAAATTTGCTTTCATTATTTCACAGCCTCCTCAACAAAACTAATGGCCCACAGTTTGGGAAGTGCTGGTGTAGTGCATCCATTAAGCATAATGCCTCCCCACACCATGACCCTAGCACCACCATAATCTGTCCTTTCAAGAACATTCTTGCAATGATAAGAAGTACCACTTTCATGTCAGATCAAGTGTCGTCTAGAATCGGAGGAAAGACTAAAATGACTCTTATCTGTAAAGAGTACATTAGCCTATTGGTTTCTTGTCCAATTTTTATGGATACAACACTACTGAAAATGTACTCTGTGATGAGCTGTGGATAAAGAGATGCAGACTACATGCCTTCGGGCATATAAGCCTACTTGTCAGAAATGTCTTGCATAGTTTGTCAAGATATCCACATACCTGTGCTTGAATGGAGCGAACTTGTATGCTGACCTATCATGATGCGTTAATTACATTTTACTATTATAACCAAAAATCTAGCTTCGTGTTCTGTAGTAGAGTAAAGGCATCCTTTTAACAAATGTTTGGAACACATTCCATTGGTTTGATGCTGCCCAGAGCCTGAATTAAATGCTATGTGAGATCACAACTCTCTCTCTCTGACAATATCAGTAATTCTTCAGCCTTTTTCAAGTTTTCCATAATTCTTCCCTGGACAAAATCATCTAGATGAGGTCTTTGAGACATTACAAGACATCCAAATTTGCAACTTTATTCCTTCAAGAAAAGAACTTTCTTCAAATACAATTTGCATAACACAGCATTTTGCCTTTTGTCCTGTTGTGTGCTACCACGTGACCCCTTTGGATGCGATTCAAAAATTTGTATGTGTATCAGCTTTCTACTCAAAATCATCAGTTATACAAATTGCCACAAGCTGATTCGTCTGAATTTTCTATTATAATCTTCAGAAATAGTGTTTTCATCCTTAGGTTTTGGACACCAGGGTATATTACATGTAAATAGAACAACCGTTATGGAAAAGCCACCTAGAATTTTTATATCCCAAATATGTTAAACAAACTGCCATTTGAAAACAAACCTTGCAAACTACAGAACTATAAATTAAGCCCCATGGTTACACTATGAAAGAGAAATACACACACACAACATATTCTACAGACTAATGCAAGACACTGTACTAACTGAGACTTCCAGCCCAGTGATGACCATCAAATTCCTAGATGTGTGTGTGTGTGTGTGTGTGTGTGTGTGTGTGTGTGTGTGTGTGTGTGTGTGTGTGTGTGTGTGTGTGTGTTTCTCATATTAATGCATGGGTATGTGTCTGAACTACTTCATTACAGCAACATTAATATGAAGTAACCAATCGGTATTGTTCCTTATATAAGCTTGCACATGCTTTGAGGATGCATGCAGTTCCATTATATTTCATCCAAAACCAATATTAAAATGAAAAAAAGAAAAGATTTCTTTTAATGCTATATTTAATATAGTATTATAAATATGCATGTAAAAATGTCTTACAGCCAATTGGCATTATGATTTATGCACATTTCTATTATACCTCAAATTTGGTGCTGAATCTTTGGAATGAACAGAAAACATAATACATAACCCTTGTATAATGCGGATGTTAGGTTCCACAAAAATGCTGCGTTATATAAATTGCGTTATGCCAGACTCAGATCACATAGAAAAAGTAGGGTTAGGTTCTGAAATAATTTTTTTAAGATTATATAAACAATGACATATCCAACAAAAAAATATTTTTATTTAATTCAGGTAATTCATGTAAGTTAAGAAAACAAATAAACTATGAACCAAATACATAGTATAAAATTATAAAAAATTATAAATTGTATGTAATCTTCATTGCACATAATACATAAATGTTTTAGGCAAAATAAAATAAAATGTATATTTTAATCATCATCACTCTCTTCAAAACTAACATTTCGTAGATGTTCTTTATTTACATGTGACTGGACGTCGTCATCACTTGAAATCTCTTGGACATCATTTGTATAATTTTCATTGCATACTTCAGTTGGTTTAGTTATCAAGAAGTCAGTAATAAGATCTTGCTTACCACTATGCTGCAATTTTTTATTAAGTTCATAATACGGAGCTAAACAAATATCCAATTGTCTCGTGAATTTTCCGGAGCACTCCAGAGATCATTATCCATAAAATAACTTTCTTACCAAGTCCAATCCTTTTGCTAATTTCTTTAAACTGAATTCTTTAATGGATTCATCACAATCAGAATCTTCGGCAGAAATTTCCCTGCCATTTGGTTCGACGTCATCTATTAATTGTACCAGTTCCTCCTCATTTAAATCTATTTCTCCATCAATTAATTCACTAATTTTATTTTCAACCATATCGCAAAAGCGCTCTAAATAGTCATTATTATAAAAAAAAATTTTTTTACTTAAAAAAAGCATTACATATCGTATGTAACTCACCAAATTTTAATGCACTTTCCTGGCAGAAAACGAAGACAATTTTCAACAATAAATAATTTATACAGTAAACAATTGACGTACATGCGTTCTAAGGGTATTTCCTCTAATATATCCCCTAATATAAATTCGCTACTTATAACTACATGTCCGATACGGACAGATGCAAATTTAACGAAGACAAAATTTGATTTTTAAGTCGCGCGTTGAAATATCTATGAAAATATAAAGGGTTACTACAATTTGTAGACCATCTTATATCGAAACAGTGTTGTATAAGTACCACGTTCAACAAGGGTTACTACAATTTGTAGACCGCGTTGTATAAGTACCATGTTATACGAGGGTTACCTGTAATAATATTTTACGTATATATTTGTAAATACTCTGAATATATGATGATGATAATAAAGTTTATTATTTGGAAAAAAAAAATTATCATCAGACCTCTATGAGTCAAGGATTCATCAGAGGCCATACAAATAAAAATTGCAAATACAACTTAGAAGATATTTGTCAATGCTCTTTTCAGCATTGCAGATATCCTCTAAGTTGTATTTGCAATTTTTATATGTGGCCTTTAAACTTCAGCATCCTATCCATCATAACTTCAAGAACTCATCAGTTTCTTCAAGCATAATCTCGCCAATATAATATACAATTGGATATCTCCACACCAAAATGCATAACTTTACATTTACTAACATTGCATGGACAGCTATTATTATTGCCCACAGTTTCAGTCTATTTATGGAAGGATAATGTTTGATGTAGCTGGGATAGTTGAAGTAAACTGTTTTTGTTGTTGAGGATGCTAGTTAAAGTTAGGTGGGGGGAGGGGGGGGAGAAAAATCAGTTTTTGATGTCTGTAGGTGGTGAAACATATCATTATTGTTCATAGAATGGAATTTTGGGCTATTTTACATTTGCATTTTTGATATTTTTGCAACTTTTGTTGCTTTTTGTGAGAGATGTTTTGTGCTGCAGTTTGTTTTACTTGCTCATATGTTATCTTTCACAGTAGTGTAATTGGAAGCTTATATTGATCAGGCACATACAGCTAGGATGATGATTATGTTCAGTCATGGCTTGAACAGTGTCCTATGCCTTTAGAAAGCCTTTTGACACATTGCCATCAGGTTTTGGTCCTATGTACTATTTAGCATCACACCTACAGAACCACTTCCCAGTTATATCCTGAAGTGGAGGAGAGTGGATGCTGGTTCCCAGAAACTTTGTAGCTTCATAAGCAGAACAATGTTTCTCTGGGTGATACCTAGAAGATTAATTAGCATTTCTTCCAACCAAGGAAGATATGTCACCAAAGGCCTGTTTTATGGGAACAAGCCATACTATTGTGGTAGACTTTGAGAGAGGTTATATATTCAGTTTCACTAGCTCATTAATTGCCTGTTATTGGTCCATTATGGTTTGTCATGTAGTTGTATTTGTGAATATCATATAAATATATGCTGCTGTTGTTTGGGTATTGATAGTAAAACCAATAGATAGACAGATGATGAAATAGTTTGTAGAATATAATAAATTTAGTTTAATCCTTTATCCCAGTGAGAGCAAACAAAGTTTGTGCCTGAAAATATCTTCATGACTGAATATAGTGTTGTACTATCTTACCTGGGTAAGTAGTACAACACCAGGCAACTTGTAGCAAAGTGGAGCAAGCTACCAACACTCCTATCCCAGTATCTCCCATAATGCAAAACACATCTCTCCTTGTGGATATGTATACTGTTGTGCATTAAGGGATTGGCCACTACCCAGACTAGTTTCGACCTTTATTGAGGTCTCTTCAGTGGGAGCCAGGCCCAGAGTTAGAGATACCAGGCAGAAGCAATAGCAAGGTCATCTTTACCTATAAGAGTTGCCAAAAGGTTTGCCACCTTTTTTTATTAAATTACTCTGGATTTAGAGAAAGATGTTGAAAGTTTATTTTTCACTAGGTTAGACTATAATAAATTTAGTTTAATCCTTTATCTCAGCGAGAGCAAACAAAAGTTTGAATAAATGTAAACTTTTCTGTGCTCTCATTATCTGACTAAATACTTTAAAGAACAAATTAACCAATTAATTAAAATCAATTGAATATTATTCACTTCTGAATATAAGTATTTTCAATGTTTAAAAAAAAATTCTGTTGGATTAAACAATTGATTTCATTGTAAATAATTATTTAGATTGGATGTGCTGCAGGAGTTAACTTAACAGGTGGAAGAACATCTGATGGAGGTAGCATAGTTGGAGCAAGTGTGTTTTATTCAGATTCTACAGAAAAGCTGCCAGACATCAATACTGATGGACTCTCTGAAATTGAAAAGCTCGATCATGAACTTAAGGTAATTGTTTCAGTATGAATTTTTTGCCATTTACTTTATTTTGTTGTTTAAACTTTTTCAGCTGTGAAAAAAATTTTATATATACTCATTTCACATAATAGAGCCCTCTGAAATCCACTCATTTTGTATTTGTATTCTACAGAATGCATTGGAATTTTTTTTTTTTTTTTATAGAATAAGGAAAAATATTAGTGTTTATCCTATTTTTCATTACAGTTGAGTTGAAATTTTGTGACCTTATATTTATTATGTTTTATTGTACATCTGTCATATCTGAATTTTTTTTATTTATTCATATTGTTATTTAAAAAAAAAAAAAATTTTTTTTTCTTGCAATAATGACCCTAAATATGAAAATTACCCAACCTATGCTATATCACCAATGTAGAATGGAAAACATGCTGTGTATATGTGTGTTTAGTCTTTCTCTCCTTAATTCTCCAGCTTAAAAAATAAATAAAATAAAACTTAGAAAAACCTCAAATTACAGGAAAGGATCAGTAATATTAAAAAGAGTACATGTTTCCATAGAAATGCTAATTACCTGGCCACTTTTCTCTAACTGTATCTGATCCTACACCCTACTATACTTTAGGACTTATTGGCCTCTTGACATGTAGCAGAGAAGATTTACTCCTGCTGACTTCTTGACAGGCTTAGGTGCTAGATTGTAGAAAGTTTTCACTTGGATATAAATTAGATCAAAATTAGATCAAAAACAAGAATGAAATTTCAAGAAATTACATTCTTGTGTAATCCTTTATCCAAGTGTAAGCAAACAATGTTTGCACTTGAAATTTCTTCAAAACTAGGCTACTTGTATATAGATCCTAATGACTTCACATTAATTGCCTTAGTATCCCATAATTCCATACACTCATACTTTGGGGTGTGTATAATGGGAAGGGCCACTACCCAGACTGGTTTTGATCTTTATTGAGATCTTGTCAGTGGAAGCCAGATCCAGGAGAGACACCAAGGTTGAAGTAATGCAAAAGTCATATATATATATATATATATATATA
Source organism: Typopeltis vanoorti (assembly GCF_054136105.1). Classification (NCBI taxonomy): domain Eukaryota; kingdom Metazoa; phylum Arthropoda; class Arachnida; order Uropygi; family Thelyphonidae; genus Typopeltis; species Typopeltis vanoorti. The sequence goes on from NC_143554.1 coordinate 94,431,281, forward strand.
TATATATATATATATATATCCCATACACAAGTAGTGAAAAGGTGTAACACCTTATTATTGTGAAGTCATTAGCCTTTATATACAAGTAGCTTAGTCGTAAAGAAACACACACACAAATTTAGTTTGCTTGCACTTGGACCGGCCTGGTTGGCCAAGTGGTTAGCATGTCTGCTCTCCAGCCAAGAGGCTGTGAGTTCGAATCCCACCATGGGCATGGATGTTTGTGATTGTCCTACAAACTTTGTGTGAAAAGGGAATCTGCAACCCTACCACTTATTCTAGCAGAAGACATCATTGCCAAAACCACGTGAGGAATGGTAGTGACTGTACGGCTTCTACGGACGTCAAATGTGAAAATTTTTTTTCACATTTGATACAATACAAGCAATGCTACAGAATGTCACTGTAGCAACTAGCATTGTTCCAACACACATACAGTAATTAATTGAACATTTTTATTCTGGTTATTTATTTATATGTATGAATTGTGATGTTCTGATAGCATCTTATATTTGTAATTAATTATTCCTAATCTCTTTTCTGTACAACTTTTGTTATTACTCCTGACAATGTAAGTCTGACGATTTACGAAACTTATGCAGTTATATTTCATTAAACTTGTTATTTATCTTAAAACATATGGTCTCGATACCAGTCTCTATCTACAGGCAGTAGTAAAATTCAGGAATATTGAAACATGGAAAATTCCATCCCAGAGGAGATGGAATCATGGGGAGGATGGGAATCATGCAGGGTCCCCCCCCTCAGGTTTATTCAACCTGTTCCTCGGAGAAGTGATTGGGGAATTGCTTGGGAGTAACTGTCAGTGGAAGAAACATTATCTGCCTAAAATATACAGATGATATTGTTTTGATAGACAGTAATTTAGAGAACTTAAAATCAGTGATTTCTAATCTAAATCTAACCAGCAACAAATACAACTGGAAGCTAAATCTCAGTAACACAAAAAAATACAGTCATAGGTAGAGTGGAAAAATAAGTCATTGTTACAATAAATAATAAAAGAATAGAACACATGGACAGTTTTGATTATCTCTGATCATTAATCACTGAAGACAAAAGTTTCATGAAAACTATTAAGCACAGAATAAGTATAGGATGGTCAGTAATAAACAAGTTAACACGTTCACTGCCAACTACGAGTATACTTGTAGTTGGTAAACCAGCTACACAAGCCAGTTATGAGTATACTCGTATGATGCTTACCGCCGTCACTGAGATTACCATACTGACCTTGAAGAAGTGAAAACGCTTGGCTTGTGGAGCTAGCATCAAACTGTGAGTATACTCGTATGAAGCTGACCGCCGGCAACGACAGTACCGTACTGACCTTGAAGAAGTGAAATTGCTCTGCATATGGGAACAGACTATGCCGAAGTAGCGTGGCAGCGAACGTGTTAAACAAAATGTGACTGAAGACTAAACTCTTCTGCCACTCAAAGGATCACTGACACTTGACAGTGCAGGGAGCTGGATTACTGACAAACAAGGGGGGGGAGGGGTTAAAAGGTTTTGAATCAGGGTGATTGAAAAGAATCGCACAAAGTGGACTGAAAAAAGGACAAATGATCATGAAAGGTGTTATGATCTACTATTTAAGATGCTATGAGGCTACATAGCATCTTAAATAGGCTGATGTACAGACAAAGATAGCCACAGTTTTGGACACATAGCCAGGATGTGCCAAAAAAGTCTGCCCTACATCCTTCTTTATGGAAGGGTTGAAGGTGAGTAAGGGCACTGTAAGACAGAACAATACTGCATGAAATTGTGAAGATCTAATCATTCTTGATCTCATTCCCACAGATGGCAAGGCTGACAGAGGACAGAAGCCAGTAGAGGAAAAGAATTCATGGAACATTCAAACCCATCCTGAACAGTTGATATGATGATGATGACAATGATAGTACTGAGGGAATCCTCATCCCTTGCTACACTGCCTTTATGGTTGTTTTGTTCTTCTGGTGAATTGGCCATCACTTTCACTGAAGTACTCTTTGCCAGTTTAGTCATTTTCAAAATGGCAGATTTAGCCATTTTGAAGGTTTCTTATGGGCTTTCATGGTTACTGTAGTCCTTGGAGGCCCACAAATTCTTCACTATTTTTCACTTTATCATGCAGTTCCATACTTATGTTGCTTCTTCCCCATGATGTGACATACTAAACTGAGCTCAGGGTGGATGTGATAGTGCTACATGATTAAGTTTGTGGTATTACTAGCCTGAAATGAATAGTTTCATTGTAAACTATTCTATTATTTGTCAGGACTCCAATATGGTCACATCCAACATTTTGGTTTTGTAATTTGGTTTTAAAGTGGTAAGGAGGTCACTGAATCAGTCGATATAGTGGAGTTACTGAGCGAGCACTTTGCAAAAGTATATCATCCAGGTGGTGACATTTAAAAAATGAAGGAACCATTAGTTTATACGGGAATTGTGATGAATGAGGTGGAGGTGAATAGTCTACTACAGAACTTTAATGTGAATACATCTGTGGGATTGGATGGTATACCAGCACGGGTCTTGCATGAAGCGGCTAAAGAATTATCAGTGCCCTTGACCATGTTTCATCTGAGTCTCGGGTCTGGTTTAGTCCCGAAGGTGTGGAAAGAGTTCTTTCCATTGCATAAAGGAGGATCCAAGACTACGGTTGCAAATTACCGACCGATCAGCAAATCAGGAGTCGTTGTCAAGGTCTTGGAGAAAGTAGTCAAGGGAAAAATACAGGAATGGATTGATGAAAATGAGATACTGTATGGGGGGACAGCATGGCTTTGTGAAGGGTAGATCAAGCCTCAGTAACTTACTCAAGTTTTATAACACAGTGACGGCTGAACTGGATAAGGGTAATGGGTTTACAATGATACTGCTGGACCTGGCTAAGGTATTTGACAGGATACTACATGGAATTCTAATATGTAAACTACAACATATGGGAATGGATATAGGGTTGGTGAGATGGATAGGTGGGTGGTTGATGGAGAGATATCAAAGAGTAGTTTATTCAAGAGTAGTGTCCAAAAGACGGCCTGTGACTAGTGGTGTGCTGCAGGGTTCTGTTCTTGGACCACTACTGTTTAATTCGTTCATTAACGATATAGGGAATGATCTAAGAGAAACAGTTCATTTGTTCGCTGATGATGCAAAGTTGGGTAGGGCAGTAGTGAATGCAGAAGATGTCAAAATCTTGCAGGACGACTTGGATAGATTGGAGTTCTGGGCTAAGGAGAATGGATGTCAATTTAATGTGACAAAATGTAAGGTTATGCATTTTGGGGTGAAAAGATTAGCAGCAGTATACCACATTGGTGGAACTATACTCCAGGAGATTGATGAGGCCAGGGACTTGGGAGTGTTGGTGGATAGGGAGATGAAGTTTAGGGGGGTACATCAAAAGTAGCTAAATCAGCTCATCAACTCACTTGGTTGTTGAAAAATACCTTTTTGAGCAGAGACAAGCAAGTTATTGTACCTCTTTACCGAGCCTTGATAAGACCTCATCTTGATTACTGTGCCCAGATTTGGTCACCTAGGTTCCTTCTTGATGGGGAGGAGGTGGAGAGGATCCAGAGGCGAGTGACTAAGATGATAGCAGGTCTGTGGAATGAACCATATGAGAATAGGTTGAAGATTTGTGGGTTGCAGAAATTAGTTGATAGGCAGAAAAGGGGAGATATGATTGAGACATTCAAATTGCTAAAGAGTTTCTATAGGATTAATTCAGAGGATATTTTTGAGATCAGGACTGGTGGTGGTGGGAGAACTAGGGGGACACCTATGGAAGCTGGGCAAGAGTGTGGTTAGCAGGGGTGTGTTAGAGCTGGGTTCTTTACTTTTAGAGTAGTAAATGAGTGGAATAAGCTGCCAGACTCTGTTATGGGTGCTATGACGGTGAGTGAGTTCAAGGCAAGGTATGATAGATACTGTGAGAATGTCGTATAGTATGCACATGATGTTTAGGGCCTCCCTCGATGAGTCTAAGGACTCCCTGGAGTTGCCCATAATAATAATAATAATAATAATGTAGTACCTTTTTGGCATTTTATAGAGGTATAAAATGCTCAAATATGGAGGTATTTGAGCATTTCTGGTTATATCATCTAATCCCGTGGCCTTCCACATTTTAGATATTTGGATTGCATTCCAGTTGTACTCTTTTGTCACTGCATGTTTTAATTAAATTAACAATTTTTCAAAGTAATAACTCCAGACATCCAGAATATAATTTTATCACAGCATTGTCTTTCATTTCTGAGCTTTTTCAATAATTTTCAGAATCTGTTTCATGAAGAAAGACAGGGAAGGAGTCCTGTTGATGATAGCAGACGAGTTATGTCCATCTAAGATAGATTTACAAGGGACAAATAGTAGCAGAGGCAGCATAGTGTAAGGTGAACAGGATGAAATATTTAGTTGAGTGATGCTATGGACCTAATAATGTGGAGGGTAGTGAGAAGGAAATATATAGGAAAATTATCATCATCATCATCATCAAATTCCTGCCATGTACCCTCAAGGGGTGTAATAGGAAAATTAGCCTGGGTTAAAAATAAATGAGTGATCATTATGGATGATATTAATTATGGAAGTATAGATTGGAATGAAGAGATGGTATAGAACCTAAAACAGCATGGTATAGAAGGTACCATCACTGAGTTTGAGAATGTTGGATAGCATCAAAAAATTTTTACTAAAGTCACTGCTTTGCTTTCACTTCACAAGAATAATCATACAGTCCCAACCTATGTTCAATTTGAAGGGATGTATAGAACTCCAAACATGGTGTTATAACAGGCCCAAGAAGCAGCTTGAAGTACCATGGTATAAAAACTTTAGAATGTTAAAAATGAAGGTCTGGAGGATAAATCAATGAAATTAATGGAAACATTAAAAAGAGCTGCAAACACAGAAACTGTTGTAGAAGATATATAAGGAGAATAGGTGATAGCAGGCTTATTAGCAGTATAAAGCAAAAACAAGAAGGGTGAATAGCCTGTCGAGGAAGGCAGATCAGATTATTGGAGAAAATTATCCTGTTAGGCCAAAGAAAATCTCAAAGAGTAGATTTGGCATGAAGTGTGTAAGAGGAAGATCGTGAAAGGATAATCTTAATGAATGCTGGTAGGGAGTTGACTGATGCAGAAGTTGATTTACTGAAAGATCATTATATGAGCATATCCAAATGGAGACAGCCCAGTGACTGATGTAATAGGAATCAGTATGAAAATAGAGGTAGATAAAAGGGAGATGTTGAGAATATTAAGAAATCTCATTGCGAATACAGCCGTTGGATTGGGTAAAATATCAGATCATGTTGTGGAAAAGTGTGAGAGAAATGGCAGTACTCTAACAAGACTATTTAACTTAATTTTAAGCACTGATATGGTCTTGAGAGAGTGGAAAAATGTAAATCCCTTTACATAAAGGAAGCTCCAAGACCGATGCAGCAAATTACAGAACAAGTAGGTATCTCAGGAGTGGTGGTTGAGATATTGGAAAGGTTGGTTATAAGCAAAATCCTGGACTGGATGAATAAAAATACACTGTTTGGAAAGAAGTCAGTGGACACTCCAGGAACAAAGTGCATCGTACCATGTAATGAGTCGTGTTTGTAGCCTGTTTAAATTGGAGGAATATGATACTCACAAGTCAGTGCAGTGTCTGGGTGATGCTAGAAGTGAATTGATGGAGATTGAAAGAAGTTTGTAATAGGATGCCATGATGTTGCTGGCCTATCTGTTCAGAAAATTGTTGACAAATTGGACCATCCCAGGTCAACAATCATACAATATTACCATACAATAAAGTATTATAATACTGAGATGGAATTGTAGGGAGTCAGCTGTAAGTGCTATCCTCAGTGGGCGATCTACCACAAAAAACATGCATCAGTCATCATGTATAGTAAGCAACTTGACTATTAAATTATTTAAGGAATTTACAACATATACTGGAATATTAATTAAAAGAAACTTTAATAAATACCTCCTATATTTTGGCAACGTCACATTTTTCTGCACTCGTTATCAAGCTTCTGGAGTAATTCGTCAGCTATGCCGCAGTTGCCAGATTCTAAATAGACTTGGTATAGCTCTTCAGCCATCTTTATTCCAGCCGAGTATCTATTTTTGGAAACCCCCTTGGAATATTCTTCTTCGCTGTTGATATGACTTCTCCAATGACTCTATTGTAGTTTTCACTCACAGGTGGTATACATCTGACTATTTTATCCAGTTCTTGTGAAAAATCCTGCCATTCACTTTCCTAAAATTCCATCTTGATCATGAAATGGACTATATTATTTGTATTTGTATTCCTACTTCTACCAGTATTGGGTGATGTTGGCTGTGGAAAATCTTCAAGGACACGTCTTGTTTTGTTTAGCAGCTGATTTTGCAAATTTTGGGTAACAAAGCAGAGTCTGGGTTGTATTCCTTCTTCCATGCTGCAGCCTTAAAGGTTCTTTTGTCCTTTTGCATCAAATATTAAGCTAAGATTGTTTTGCTCAACCCAGTTTGTTAATGCTTCACCATTTCCATCATTATTATTTTAATTCCACAGGGTGTGATGGCTGTTAAAATCCCCTACATAAATAGTAGGATGTGGAAATATGGGAATAACTTCAGGTGGCCATTCTACTAGGGGAAGCTTATAGATGTTAACCACTGTGAGATCTTCAGTTTTCGCTATGATAGTGTGTATATTCTGGTTAATATGTGCTAATATTAAGTGAGCATTCTTAATATCGGCACATATTGTTGTTCATTATCTGTGTGCATCTCTTGACAGTTATGTCTGTATCATTTTTCTTGGAGGATTTTTGAGAGATATTGACTTTTAGCAAAGCTGATTCCTTCAGTGTTGAGTTGGCAAATCCAGAAATTAGCACCCAATTTTCTTTTCTTGTGGTTCTGAAAAGAACCATTCGGTGATTGTATAGCTTGTGATTTCATGTGTCTACAGCCAGAAGATCATTAAGTACCAGAGGGTACTTAAAAATCACTCCAATTAATGCACATAAGACATCCCTGTTAAACAGGATCTTCCAAATCCCCTTAGTTCATACACACTTCAGTTACCTTCTGTTTCATGTGATATACAGAACGTCTTATGATATGCCCATACAGTCTAAATTGGAGCTCGGTTATTTTATCAGCAATAGATTTAACTTTGAAGATCCCAGGGGTGTGTTCATTACATAGTTTATCCAGCATGGTAACTCCTCCTGCCACCTCAGCATCTTCATCTCAGTGACATGTAGTTTCTTTTCTCTCCTTTCTCTTTCTTAAGAGGCCAACATTCCACACTATATATAAGGGCAGGTTGTTCTACTGTTTTATATATCATCCCCTTTACTTGCACTAATATTCTTCTGTCACATATTACTCTGGACAGTGTCCTCTGTTTCTTCCAGCCGGTGTTCACATTGTGTTCCACATCTGCATCAATGGTGCTGTCCTTTATGAGGATTGCAGGCCACCAGTTTTCAGTGCTGTCCTCCACTTATTTAGCATCAACTGTAAGTCTTCTTGGTTATTGCTCATTAGGACAATGTCATCAGTATATAAAATATCCCATGGGGTAGATTGTTGAATGTCAACTGTTAGATAGTCCATGTCCAAGTTAAACAGAAGTGAGCTAAGCACTGATTCTTGATGTCCTACCACCTTGATTTCCAGTTCTTCGCTGGTTCGTACTGGACTTCTCACTTTGGTTCTGACATCTTGTATTGTTTGTACTCTTTTTTTTTTTTTTTTTAAATCAGTTCTAATTCTTTTACATGTTCTGGACAGTGTCCTCCGTTTCTTCCAGCCGGTGTTCACGTTATGTTCCACATCTGCATCGATGGTGCTGTCCTTTATGAGGATTGCAGGCCACCAGTTTTCAGTGCTGTTCTCCACTTATTTAGCATTAAGTCTTCTTGGTTATTGCTCATTAGGGCAATGTCATCAGCATATAAAATATCCCATGGGGTAGATCGTTGAATGTCAACTGTTAGATAGTCCATGTCCAAGTTAAACAGAAGTGAGCTAAGCATTGATTCTTGATGTCCTACCACCTTGATTTCCAGTTCTTCACTGGTTCGTACTGGACTTCTCACTTTGGTTCTGACATCTTGTATTGTTTGTACTCTTTTTTTTTTTTTTTTTAAATCAGTTCTAATTCTTTCAGGAGTTTAAAATCTTGTGCCATGCATGTATTTTTAACTATGATTTTGTTTTAAATTATGTTTAAACTAAATAAATATAAAAGAGGTATGATAAGCATGTGACTAAGATTACTGCCAGAGCAAATTGCCTTGTCTTTTGACCACTGGAGATTGAATAGCAAAAAGTAATAATAATAAATAAATAAATAAAAAATAACTGATCTGCTCTTTCATTTCAAAATTTCATTTTCAGATATTCATTCTAAAATCTTCTGCATTCTTGTTTCAGTGCATTTGCAATAAATTGTTCATAACTTTGTTTACTGATAGGAAAATGAAAAAGAAAGAAAAGAGCATGAAGAGATGGAGCAGCATCTTTCTTCATTTGTGTGGATATGCACTAGTGCTCATGGTTGCAGTAAAGTTAATGTGATCGATGCCAATAATCCTGCAGATGTTTTGAGTTCTTTTCAAGTCTGTTCCTCCCACCTTCTCTGTATTGCAAGCATACCTGGTAAAATAACAGTATTTTATTTATACTGCTGCTATAGAATAGTATACTACAATTGACTCTAATTGCGGAAAACATCATTATAACAAACTTTAAATTAAAGATGCCAAGAAATTATATTGCTGGTTTCATCCTTTATCCAAGTATCAACAAACAAAGTTTGTGCATGAAGTAATTTCACGACTGGGCTACTTGTATTATAGAGACTAATGACTTCATATCAATTGCCTTAGCATCCCATAATGCAAGGCACATATCTGTAAGAACATGTACGGGCAGCCCTTGGTTTACGACAGTTCAATTTATATCAATTCACAATAACGCCAGATGCCTGCACATGCTTTCTTACTGTAGTGTGGTCTGACTGAGAAACGACTCAAACACTAGAGTGCTAGCAGGCAGTACTCTAGTGTTTGAGTGTTTACCAAGCTACTACGACGTGTATGTATCAAACCTAATTTTACTGTTGAATCTACCTAATTGTTCTATTGAAATTTTTTTACATACATACGTATTTAAATTGATAAAGTACGTAATTATATACCATGTCTGATAAAAAAAAAAAAAAAAAAAAAAGTGCAGAAAAGTTAGCAGAACTTAGTGTTAAGAAGGCGTGGAAATCAATCACACTAGAAAAAAAAGATGGAGGTGATTAGAAGAATGGAAGATGGGCAGACACGTGCTAATATCTGTAGAAGTATGAACTTACCTCCATCGACTGTTACTTCAATTATGAAAAATGCAGATAGAATAAAATAGCCTGCGCAACAATCTACAGCAGTACTAAATGCAAAACATGTAAGTTATAGCAGGGGTAAACTTCATGGAAAAATTATCATCATTATTATGGTTGGATGACTTGAATCAGAAAAACATTCCTCTGACACAGTCTGTTATAACTGAGAAAGCAAAAACTATTTTTGAGGATCTTAAAAAGACAGATGGAGGCGAAGAAACATTTTTAGGAAGCAAAGGTTGGTTCATAAGATTTAAGTCTCGAAGTAAGTGCCATAGTGTCAAAATTATGTGGTGAGGCGGCAAGTACAGATGTTGTAGCAGCAGTTACTTTTCCTTAAGTATTTCAAGACTGTGTAGAACAAGGAAGTTATCATCCTGATCTCATTTTTAATGTTAATGAGACTGGGCTCTACTGAAAAAAAATTGCCATCACGCACCTTCATTTACTGTGAAGAACGTTCTGCTCCAGGTGTTAAGCCGAACAAGAATTAGACTTACGCTTTTTGTTGGGTGCAAATGTCTCCGGAACTTTTAAGCTTAAACCAATTGGTGTACCATTCACAGACACCACGTGCCTTCAAGGGTCTAAAAACTATGCTGCCAGTATTGGAAATGGAACAGGATTGCTTGGGTTACACAAGACGTTTTTATAGATTGGTGCACAAATTATTTTTGTCCTACTGTGCTTTGCTTCTGTAAAGAAAATGATCTGCCAGTCAAGGCATTGCTTCTCTAGGATAATGCCCCTGGACATCCTCAAAATCTTGCTGAAGTAAGAACACCATTGGATGTTAAAGTTGTTTACATGCCCCCAAACACAACATTGCTTTTACAACCATGGATCAGGGGATTATATCAATCTTCAAAGCCTATTACCTCCGTATAACATTTATGAAAATGGTAAGAGTCCTAGACACTTCAGGAAAAATTATTAAAGACATTGGCTATTTTTACTCAAAAAAGTTATATAATTCTTCTGCATCAAATACCCCTCCCCCATGCTCCCTTCCCTTGCTATAAACAACCTTCAGCAGAAACATGGAATTTGAAGACATCCTAGTATCAAAACAAGGTATGTACAAAATTTTTCCTCCTCTTTTATTCTGCTATAATTGCCTTCAATACTCACATGTAATGCCCTAAAATATATATATAATTTTTTTGAGTAAAAATAGCCAATGTATTTAAAATAAGGGACAAAAACAGGCTATAATAGCCATAATAATAATAATAGAGTTTAAGAAGAGTGGCATGGGAATTTTCCCAGAAACAAACAAGACTATTGGCGGTCATTCGATATTTTGAAGAGCATTAACAACATCAAGGCAGCTTGGAACGAAGTGTCAGCAAAGTGTTTAAAAGGAGCATGGCAAAAATTTCTTCCAGCATTTATGCACGACTTAGAGGAATTAGAGCAAGAGGAGAATGTGATTGAAGACGTTACTAAGCTTGTGCGAGAGGTGGGATTGGATGACATTACAGCTGAAGATGTGACAGAAGTCTTAGAGAGCCATGATTAAACTGCTTTCCAATGAAAACTTAAAAGAATTAGCCGAACAATTAAGTCAACATCCAAAGGAGGAGAAAGAAAATGAAGAAGGTCCTCTGAGAGATATAAAAACGGCCGATTTACCGCATGTCCTTGCAAGCATAGAGACATTGACTGATGAACTCTACAAAATGGACCACGATTGGGAACAGAATGCGAACGCAAAAAGGAGTGCAATCACATCTATTTGACCTTACACTGAACTCCTTAAAGAATGAAAAAGAAAATTTAGGCAGTTAACACTGGATACTTTTTTCAAAAAAAAATGCAGGTGATCTGAAACCAGGAACTTCAACATAGAAATATGTAATATCTTTTCGAAGTCTCATATTTTTTGTATATAATTTTGTTTTGTTTTTGTTAATAATTTTATTTTAACAAATATATATGTATGTATTATCAAAGCTTTAAATATAATATTGTTACACATACTTCATGTGCATATTTTTTGACTGTGCGGAAGGTAGAGATGCAAGAGGGAAATAGGGCCAGTGGTTTTGAGGCAGTATGGTGTGAGATAAAGGTGAATAGAATCAAATACTTGGTGGAATGTTGTTATAGACCTGGTAATGTGGATGGTGGTGATAGTGAAATGTATAGTCAAATAAGCCAAGCAAATAAGAAAAGGGTGATCATTATGGGTGATTTTAATTATGGCAATATAGACTTGAATGAAGAGATAGCAACTGGAAGTAAAGAAAATGAGTTTCCTGAGTTTTTGAGGGATAACTACCTCAGACAGTATGTAACAGAGGACACACGAGGATTAAGGGTCTTGGATTTGGTCATCTCATCAGAGGATGTAATTATAAATGAGGTGTCAAATCATCCACCAATTGGTGAAAGTGACCATGAGGTGATTACCTGGGTGGTTGCCAGCAGTGCAAGGACCCCTGTGAAAAAAGGGTATATGTGGAACTACAAGGGGGTGATTATGAAGAGCTCAGGAGACAGCTTGCAGGTGTAGCATGGAATGAGGAGTTAGCTAGAAAAGAGATCAATGCAGCTTGGGGGATTTTCAGAAACTATTTAGTAGATGCAATGTCTAAATGTATACCACGGGTGAGAAGGTTAAATAAGGTAGGTGTGAGATGGATGAATAAAGAGATTAAGCATGCGATACAGAGAAAAAGGGCATTATGGAGGCAGCATAAGAGAAGTGGAAATAACCAATTTCATGAGGTCTACAAAGACCAGGCAAGGAAGGTGACTTGGTTGGTGAGAGTAGCTAAAGAGAGGTATGAACAGCAGTTAGCTAATGAAGTCAAAAAGAATCCTAGGGAGTATGTAGCCAGCAAAAGAAAGAATGATTATGGAAGGACGACATTGGAGGAAATGGTATAAAGACAGCTGATGCAGAATGTGTGGTGGAGATACTTAATGAGCAGTTCATAAAGATCTTTAAATCTTGTGAATGTGACTTCATGGAGAGATTGAGAGCAATTGATGATGGGGAGGAGAGACTGACTGTAAGTGAGCAAGAGGTGATTGGGGAGTTGAGTAAACTAGATATAAATAAGGCTGTGGGACTTAATAATATATCACCGCGTATTCTGAAGGAATGTGCCAGAGAGTTGACACCTGCCTTGACATATTTTTTTAATATGAGTCTTGCACTTGGTCAAGTTACTAAAGAGTGGAAGGAGGGCAAGATTGTTCCACTTCATAAAGGAGGTGATAGAACTCAAGCATCAAACTATAGGCCTATCTGTAGTGTCAGGTGTTATGGTTAAGTTGTTGGAGAAGCTTGTGAGAACTAGGATCCAGAGTTGGGTTGACAACAATGGTATAATCTTTGATGGACAGCATGGATTTGCTAAAGGGAGGTCATGTTTTAATAATCTACTTACTTATTACAATAAAGTGACTGCTTCCTTGGACAGAGGAGAAGGATACACAGTAATATACTTGGATTTCACAAAAGCTTTTGATAGAGTACCTCATGATAAGTTGACAATCAAACTAGAGGAGATGGGGTTGGATATTAGATTAGTGCATTGGATTGGAGACTGGCTATCTGATAGGTATCAACAAGTTGTGTATGGGGGCGCGATATCCAGGAAAAGGAAAGTCACTAGTGGAGTGCCTCAGGGGTCTGTTTTAGGGCCATTACTGTTTAACTTGTATATTAATGGTATTGGCGAAGATTTGGATGGAGATATTCAGTTGTTTGCAGATGATGCAAAGTTGGGACGAACCATAAAGAGTAGTGAAGATGTTGTGGCCTTGCAAGAAGACTTGAATAAATTGAGTGAATGGGATGCAGAATTTATGCTTGGTGAGAATATATTGTTGGAAGTAGAGGAAATAAGAGATCTGGGGGTGATAGTGGATAAGGATCTAAAATTTAGGGAACGCATCGCCAAAATTGTGAAGACAACACAAAGACTTCTGGGAATGATGCAGAGGACACTGACGTGTAGAAGTAGGGAGATTCTTGTTCCATTGTATAAGGCTTTTGATTCCAGGTGACCAAATCTGGGCACAATAGGCAACACATGGACTATTGTGCCCAGATTTGGTCACCTGGTTTTCAGAAGGATGAAGAGATGTCGGAAAGGGTCCAAAGGTGACTGACTAAGGTAGTTTCTGATCTCTGGAATGTTGAGTATGAGGAAAGATTGAGTAGATGTAATTTGCAGAGTCTAGTGGAGAGAAGGAAGAGGGGAGATATGATAGAGACCTACAAGTTGGTAAGGGGTTGTTATAAGATCGATGTGGTAGTTCTACAGAGAATAGTGGGAGATCAGGGGAGAACCAGAGGTCATCCCTGGAAACTGTATAAAGAATGTGAGAGTAGGGGAGTGAGAGGCAGGTTTTTTTCATGCAGAGTTATGAATGATTGGAATGCCTTGCCTGAGAGTGTGGTGTCTGCAAGGAGTTTGAGTGTGTTTAAGACACGGTATGATGAGATGTGTGTGTGATAAAAGGACCTCCCAGATGAGTCTTTGACTCCATGAGGTCTTGTTTAATAATAATAATAATAATAATAATAATTTTGTACCTCATTAAAATTGGGTTCGTTTTACGCCGATTCGGTTTACGCCCGTTTTTTCAGGAACGGAAGTGAGCCGTAAACTGAGGGCTGCCTGTATAATGCTATGCATTATGGGAAGTATTTCCCATGTACAAGTAGTCAAAAGGTTTGAGACCTTTTGTCTACTTGTACATGGGAAATATATGACTCCTGCATTACTTCAACCTTGGTATCTCTTTTGGGTCTGACTCTCTCTCTTCACATCTAAGGCAATTGATGTGAAGTCATTAGCCTCTATATACAAGTAAATCAGTCATGAAATTATTTCCAGTGCAAACTTTGTTTGCTTATACTTGGATAAAGGATGAAACCAAGAATATAATTTCTTTGCATTTTTAATGTATAGTATAACCAAGTTAAAAAAATTTTCAACAATATAACAAACTTGTTCACTACAACAAGCCAGAAAGTCCAAGCAAAGCCCTATAGGCACATAAATGAAATTCACTATAGCAAATTTCCACTATAACTGACCATTCCTCTGGTCCTTATAAGTTTGCTATAAGATGGTCAGCTGTGCCACATCATTGCATATTAGCTAAAGAAAATTATTTTTAAAAATGTAGCAGCAGTATATTATATGGATAATATGTAGAGGGAAAGAAAATAATAAGAAATACATCTTATTTTATAGTACATTTAATTCATATATATATATATTGATGGTTGTTCTTGCCATTACTTTAGAAAGAATTAGGGTGAGAGATATTGGACAGTAATTTGAAGGTAAAGATTTGTCACCTTTTTTTTAGGAATAGGTTATATATGGGCTAGTTTCCAAACTGCAGTTCAACAAGAAAGTGTAAATATACCTATAAGTACATCAATGCCATTTGTAAGGTGAGGATTTAGACGTTTATTGACTTTTTTTTTTTTTTTTTTTTAAAGAGTTGCAGAGGGATTGTAGCTGTTCGGGAATATTTGTTTAAGGCTGTTCCAGAGGATGGAATAGAAGAGGATTAGCAAGTTCAGTGTTTACAGTTGCACAGTGAAGGAGTTCTGGGCAGTTGCTGCTTTTGTATTAACAGGTGTATCAGAAAGTGGAGAAATGATACCTCTAGAATACACACAGTGCTGAAACATTGCATCTGTGAGATAGAGGTTGAAGAATATATAAGAGAGAGAGAGAGAGTGATCCTCCATGTGTCGAATTGGTCTCCTATGGAGAGCATCAAGAATTTTTAAGAGAAGTTTGAGGTGCCCTATCCCAAACATGAGCAGTATTAAGGATGGGTGGAGTTGGGATTTGAATAAAGTTAAGAGCTGGTTGGATGTAAAATAGTATCTTGAAAGAAAGAAATTGCCTAGTTTTTCTGGATGCAGAGGAAGCTATTGATGTGATGTGTTTATGCCAGGAGAGACTATAAGTAAGTGTAAATCCAAGCAGAGATCTGATCATATCTTGCGATTTGTGTATTACTGATGGTCAGGGCAGGGATCAATGTTTAAGGTACTGATTGTAGATGATCTTGCTCTTTTATGGAGAACCTATCCACAAAAGGTTGGTTAACCTATAGTACGTTAATACCATGGATGGGTGATAAGGAACTTATTCACATTTGATTTGAAAAGCTGTGGAATGTATTTCTTGGAAAACTTGTGTTGGAAAACTGTTTTAGAGGGCAGCACTGGAAGCGATAAATGAAGAAGCGGAGAAATTTGTTCTCTGGGTTTGGAGTTGAACCGTGAAGGGAGTGTTGGTTAGCTGTTGCATGCATGCATTTGGATGGATTTGCAGGAGGGTGGGGGAATTATCGATGTCGAATCTGATGAACGGTGGTTATAGAAGATGCAGGCTGTGTAGAGTTGAACCCCTATGTGAAAGTGAGTGGGATGTATTGTTGAGAGGGGGGGGGGGTCATCAATCAATCTAACAGCTCTTTTCTGTATTGAATCCAGTATTTTTAGGGAGCTCTTAGGGGGCACCACCTCAGATATGACAGCAGTGTTCAATGTTCTGACAGATTTATGATTTGTTTAGGGTTAAGAGCTGTTTGGAGTTGAAGTAGCACTTTGACCAAAAGAGACAGTCTAATTTTTTGGATGCAGAGGAGGCAATATTTGTGATACGTTTGTGGCAAGAGAGAGATTTGAGGTTAGAGTTATTCTGAGAATGTGAATCTCATCTTTAATAGAGATTTAAGTATCGTCGTGGATAAGATTGGAAGAACAGGGTTCTTTTTTGTGAAAAATAATGCAGAACACTGTTTTGCTGGCATTGAAGTTGATAATGTTATCCAAACCCTATCAATGAATGTTTTTGAAGATGGGAATTTAATGTAGTAGAGATTAGAGTTCTGGAGATTGTGGTGATTTGTCAAATGAAAAGGAGGAGTTCAGTGTGCCCTCATCAGCAAAACTGTGTACTGGATTGGCATTCAACGGGAGTAGATCATTTATATATAGATGGAAGAGGGTGAGCAAGAGAACAAGCCTTGTGGAAACCCCCAACAGTAGTTGTATAAATAGAAGATAAGGAGCCATCCACCACTTGGATTGAACATCCGGCTGGCTACCCACTTGCAGTTTCGGATGGGTGACATAAGTTACAGAGGATGATCAGTTAACGAACATAATCCGTTCAAAGACGATGTTCGCTACCCGAATTGTTCGTTAACCGATCATCGATTTACTATAGATTTTTATGGGAATTTGATTAATTCGTTCTAGAGACTCAAAAAAAATAATAATAATTATATAATTTCTTACTACGTTTATTTATAATAACAATAATACATACATACACAGTCTTGCATTTTCATCAGTCATGTTTTTTTTCTCTTTTTTGTTGCGTTAAAGAATCTGTCCAATTTCAGTTGCTTTTCTCTCTTCTTCAGGATTTTTCAGAAGTGATTAATAGCATTGTCGTTGTAGAGATCCCCAAGCCTATTGACCTTAACCTGGTTTGGGTGCCATTTTAAGACCGTTGTTCTGACATCCTCCTACTTCTTCAAAAGATCTTTAATAGCAGATGTCGGCATTGGTCCTCTTTTGTTTTCCTCTTTTTCAGAAGAAAACACATCTTGCTGAGTTTCTTGGTGTTCTTCATTCAAGAGTTCTTGGAGTTCTTCTGTCGTCAGATCATTTTCATGTTCCATTATGAGCTCTTCAATGTCATCTTCATTCACCTCCAATTCCAGATCTCTAGCAGTTGTCACAATTTCATCCATAATTTCAGGGACATCATCTTCGTCTCCCTGAATGCGGGATGGACATAGCTTTCGCTAAGCAGAATTCAACTGTCGTCAAGTGACCATGCCTTTTGAATGAGCTGGATAGCTTCAAGAATATCAAATTTTTCTTTCCAAAACGTTTTTGAATGTCATCGTTGAGGAGAACTGGCATGCTTCAAAACACCGACGAAACAGCGCGCGAGTGTACAATTTCTTGAAACTCACAATAACCTCCTGATCGATTGGCTGAATCAACGAAATGGTATTTGGAGGCAGAAACTGAACTGTCAGCCAGAGAAAGTCTTTCAGCAAATTATCTTCAAAGTCTTTTGGGTGTCCTGGTGCATTGTCCAATAGCAACAGTGCTTTCAATGGCAATTCACTGGTCTGAAGGTAATGCTTGGGGCACAAACTTTAAACAGCCATTCTTTGAAAAGAACCTGCGTGACCCATGCCTTTTCATTCGATCTCCACATCACTGGTGGTCTTTCTTTAATTATGGAATTTTTGTTGAATGCTCTAGGGTTCTCAGAGTGATAGACAAGAAGCGGTTTAAGCTTCATATCACCACTAGCGTTAGCTCCCAAAAGTAACATCAATCGGTCTTTCATGGGCCCAGAAATATTTTTCTCATCTTTCGTGATGTAGGTACGGTTCGGCATGCCCTTCCAAAATAAACCAGTTTCATCACAATTGAAAATTTGTTGTTGACAATATCCTTCTTTTTTAATGAATTCTTGAAATTTGAGACAGAACTTCTCAGCTTCTTCTTTTATCTGCACTAGCAGACTCACCGTGCATTACCACATGTTTAATGCCAGATCTCCTTCTAAACTTTGCAAACCATCCAGTGGTAGCCTTGAATTCTATCTCCTCATTTGACGAATGTGGAGTTTGTTTCTTCAGTTCTTCAAAAATTTCTCTAGCCTTCTCTTGAATGATAGTCACACTAGTTACATCTGTTTTCATTTCCCTTTCTTTTATTCAAACTAAAAGCAATCTCTCCATTTTTTCATGGATGGCACATCATTGTTTCTCAGATGTAATTTTCGTTACTCCTTTAGCTGCTTGAGTCTTCTTGATTATATCTTTCTTAACTAAGATTGTGCCTACTGTAGACCTGTTCAAGCCATACTGCCTAGCAACATCAGACATCTTCTTCGCACTCTATACCTTGGCTATTATCTCTTGCTTGGTTTCTATGGTGAGCACAGTTCTTGACACTCCACTCTTTTTAGTCCCCATAATATTGTCAGTTTGTTTTTTTTTTTAATAAAAAGCTCAGAAAAGCACTTACAAAAATTCAGAGAACAGAAATCAACTAGTGCACAAAAAGGTTATGTATACAACTGTCAAAGTCTCTTTCCAGAAACCGTTCATAGATGGCAGTAAAATACAGTTCTACAAATCTTACACACAGCACCGCGTCTTCTTGTGTTTGCTCTGTGAGGTGTTTGTTGTCCAAACTTAAAATCTTTCGCGAAAGTGTTCATTGTCCGATTTGTTCGCAGTCCGAACTGTTCATTAACCTATCACCCACTGTATTAGATCCTCTATTGATCACAGTGATGGAATCCATACTGTCAGTCATTTATTAGATGCGCGTCTTCAGGGTAACATAGGAGTTGGCTGTTGATGGTTCTTTCCATTACTGTAGAAAGAATTAGGGTAAGAGATATTGGACAGTAGTTTGAAGGTAAAGATTTGTCACCTTTTTTTATTATATATCTGCTAGTTTCCAAACTGCAGTTCAACAAGAAAGTGTAAATAGGCATAAAGTGGGAGTCAACTCTAGGTCAATAGACCTTTAGAACAGTTGGAGGGATTCCATCAGGACATCCCTCAATCAGGGCATTTAGTTCTCTCAAAATCATTTTCGATGTAGTGATAATTTTCTTAAAGCTATTCCTGGCTTTGGTGTAGACTGTATAAGAAGATGGAGTTTAGAATGAAAGTCAGTTGCAGTATGCCTGACTTCTTTTATACAACCTATGCACACTTGGTGGAGGACCAAGGCTAAGTTAGGGGATGAAAATTTAGGGTGGAGTGGGAAATAAATGTTTCCATGCTAATGAGAATTATTTTGGTGATTCTTTCCACACATGGATTTGCTCTGTTGTCTGAAAACAGTAATCTGACCAAAGAAAAGAGACATATAAGTTGTGAAGATCATCCTTTGATGCATCGATATGAGTAGTTTTGTCTATTATGGTCTATATTATGGTCTGAGCTGCCTAGAGGGCAGACAACATTCACAGCATACTTAGATAGATCACTGGTAAAGAAGAGATCTGAGGTATTTGGGGGAACGGTTAGGATTGTCTGGTATTCTGTGGGCATGTAGACAATTTGTGTGAGATCATTTGTGATTACAAAAGTCTCAGCCTCTCTACCTGCTTGATCTGTGCAATTGGAAGCAGGTAGCCAGCTGGTGTTGGGGGACATTGAAGTCTCTGTGGTAGGTGACTTCACAACAGAGTTGGATTGAAGAAAATCAACATTTAAGGAAAGGTGATTGAAGAGTTCAGAGTGGTTATTGGCATTAGGAAAATGGTAGAGACAGTATATGAATTTGGTAGAATGAGGCATGGTGATTTTTTCCAAAGGAAGTCAAAATTAGAGATTCCAGGTTGGATACTCTCTGGCTTGATTGTGCTGGGATAGGAGTGTTGGTAGCTGTTGCACTACTTACCCAGGTAAGATAGTACAACATTATATATTCAGTCCTGAAGATATTTTCAGGTGCAAACTTTGTTTGCTCTCACTGGGATAATTCTTGATTCCTCTGGCATTATTACAGTGGTTTTTGGATTGGGAATTTGAAGAATGATAAAGACAGGTTAAAATAGGTTGCTATTTTAAGTTCTGCAAAAAATAACAGGTCGGGATTTAGATGCCTACAAGTAATGGTGTACATTATTTATATGTATGTTAAACTATAATGATGGCAATGTAGAAGTACTTGTATCATTTCTGGTTTGTGGATTTTTTTTCTTTATGATTTTTTGCTGTTGTTTTTCATGGTATAGTTTCACTGACCTTCATTGTTATTGCATTTATTTACAATGTCTTTCATGGTTTTTCACAATTGAAAAAAAAAAAAGAAAGAAAGAAAGAAGGCATGTTTTCAGAATGGTAGAACTCACCGGGTATGCCAGCGGAACTTTATTTGTGGAAACAATTAGTGGTGTGCTGGAGCCAGCTTACACCAGCTGACTTAAATTTTCAAGAATTAAACTGTAGAGTGGCACTCACTTCAATCCACAATGACTATATGCAAGTATGATGACATGGAAAATTCAGCACTTCTCCTGCTTCTTTTCCCTTGTCCGTTTCCTAAGCAGCAGCCTGTGTTGGTATTATTTCTACTAGCAATCATATAGGAATAGCATTGTTCAATATACATGCAGTTTACTGTTTCTTGAGCCACTTCTTAAGATGATAACAATCTGGTACTTGATGTCTGTCAAAGATTTCATGTTTCTGGAATTGATTGTTGCGAACATAGTAATCCCATTACCCTAAGCAGAAACAGCTCAGGCAATGTTGTTTATTATTTTAACGGTATAATAGAACACAGAAACTAAGTAAATAATTAATTTATTAACTTGATGCTGATATTTCGCTGGTATTATAACCACCAATTATTAAAAAAAGTCACTTCCTGGCCCAAAGACACAGTTAACAAACTCAAACCCTTCCATGTTAGAACACCGAGGATCTATGGATCACCAAAAATTCACAAACCAGGCACACCCCTACGCCCAATTGTGGACAGTATAAATAGTCCCACATACAAACTGGCTAGACATTTAGCAAAGCTACTAGCCACTCTCACTAACAATTCTCCCTCCTTTATCAAAAATTCAGCACACCTAAAAAGCATCTTACAACACCTCACCCTAAAAAGCTCAGACTTAATAGTAAGCTTTGACATCACTTCACTATTCACAAATGTACCACTAATAGAAACCCTCAATCTACTGAAGTCACACTTCCCCCCTGATATATTTGAACTATTCAAATTCACAATACATGCAGGATATTTCACATGGAAAGGGAAAATATACAAACAAATTGATGGGACAGCCATGGGCTCCCCCCTTTCTCCCCCCCTAGCCAACTTTTACATAGAACACCTGGAAAAACAAGCAATCAATACAGCCACTCTCAAACCAACACTTTGGCTACGCTATGTTGATGATGTGCTTGCCATTTGGCCACATGGCCCTGAGACATTGAAAACATTCCTAGCACATTTAAATAGCCAACACCCAAAAATCCACTTTACTATGGAACCGGAAGCCAACAACTGTCTGCCCTTCCTGGATACACTCATTACACGTCTCCCAGATGGTTCCTTATCATTTTCAGTTTTCAGAAAACCCACACATACAGGCAGATACTTACACAAACAATCACACCATCATCCTTCTCAACAATATGGCATTTTAAAAACGCTAACCCATAGAGCGAGAGCAATCTGTTCAAATGACAAGGCTCTTACTGCTGAACTGACTCACTTACGCCACACCTTCTTGGCCAACGGCTACAATCCACAAAAAATAAACAAAATACTAAACACTCCTAAGAAACCCCTCCCACCATCCACCACAGAGAACTACAACAAAACAGTCACCATCCCTTACATTAAAGGCACATCCGAAAAGATCTCAAGAATTCTCATTAAACATAAACTACGCACTACATTCAGACCATGTAGCAAATTAGCCACCCTCATCCGCTCACCCAAGGACAGCATTCCTCCTTTATCACATCCAGGAGTCTACCAAGTACCCTGCTCATGCAATCAAGCCTACTACGGTCAAACAGGAAGAACTGTGAATATCCGCATCAGCGAACATAAACGATACGTCCGGAAATATCATTATGGGAAGTCGGGCCTAGCAGACCATGCTCTGGATACCCCTGCACACAGGATCAACTGGAAAAACACAAAAGTACTACACAGAAACCCATATAAATCAGAGAGATTGTTCTTAGAGGCGACAGAAGCCCTAAAACACACCCCAAATCTCAACAAATATGGCTGTATTAACTTGCCGAAGATCTGGGAGACAGTCATATTAAGGAAAAACTAACACTTTTCTAGGACTCTAGCAATATATGATAGCGGGTTTTTTTTTTTTTTTTTTTTTTTTTTTTTTTTCAGATAGAGGGCGCCAAAATCAGGACTCTAGTCTTTGTGTTGCTGCTACAATTTTGTTAATGTACACCATGTTGTTTTAGTCTCGCGTATTGTGACAAACAGTGTTTTTGTGCTCTGAAGATGCTGGTTATAATACCAGCGAAATATCAGCATCAAGTTAATAAATTAATTATTTACTTAGTTTCTGTGTTCTATTATACCGTTAAAATAATAAACAACATGTTCGACGAACACATAAGTCTGTCCACAAGCTCAGGCAATATTAAAGTGCATATTTGCTGATAATGAAATTCATTTATACTTTTGGGAATTGTAACTGTCACAAAGGAAGAACCAACTTTTTTTTAGCAAGTGAACCGGTTGTTAAAACCTTATCAGCACACCCTGGAAACAATCCAAGTTAGTTTGGCAGAGAGAAGCTTTGCATATTATCATTAGTGGCTGAAGTATTTGTTCTTTTCCTATTTGAGGAAGATGAATAAGAATTATATATCAGGTGTGTGTTTTTTTAATTGTTTTTATTAAGAATTATGTCAAATTTTCACATAGTTACCCCTATTCCTCCCCCCTCGTAATTCATCATTGTTTATGCAGCTCATCATTTCTTGAAGTTGTCAATTGATTTTATTTATTCTGTTGTGAAATCTTCACTTTTGCAGCAGTTTCTATTCTTTTCAAGTTTTTCAGGGATATTTTCATTGTGGTTTTCTTGAGAGCTTTGTTTCTCAATTTTATCTTATTTATTTTCTTCAGGTTATCAGTGTTCCATTTCTTTTTTTATTTAGGATGTACCAATTCATACAGGAGACTTGCATGTGTAAGCCAGTCTGATTTGATTGACATACTAGGGTGGTCTGAAAAATTCTCAGCGTAACAATGAAAAAACGAATTTATAATTTCAAAATTATTTGTATTTTTCAACATAATCTTCCTTAAGACTAACACATTTATTCTAGCGATAGTTCAGTGCCATTATCCCATCCTTGTAGTGGTTCTGAGTAAGATCTGCAAAATACCCCTCTACAGCTGCAATCGTCTCTTGATTTGAAGAAAAATGCTGACTAGCGAGGAAGAGTTTTAGTTTTGTGAAGAGATAGAAGTTGAGGGAGCCAAATCTGGGGATTAGGATGGATGTTCCAACAATTCATAGTGCAAATCTGTTAATTTTCCCATTTCCAAAACACTTTTGTGGACAGGTGCATTGTCCTGATGAAAGATGATTTTTTTCTTCTGCAAACTGGATCTTTTCTCACGAATTTTTTCGTCTAGTCTGGTTAAAAGATCAGAATAATATTCCCCAGTTCTCGTTTTATCCTTTAGATTATTAATAAACAAAATGGCATCCCAAAAAACCGATACCATGACCTTTCCTGCAGTGGAACAGACTTTGTCTTCTTTCGTGCTGAACAACCTGCTCCTGTCCACAGTTTTGACTGCTGTTTGGATTCTGGTGTGTAATGGTGAATCAAAGTCTCATCCATAGTAATAAATCGATGCACAAAATCAATTTTATTCTTGTTAAAACGCTCCAAGCACTGTTCAGAGATTTTCATGCGAGTGCATTTTTGATCTGCTGTGAGCAAGTGCAGCACCCATCCTGCGCAAAGCTTTTTCATTTGCAATTCTTCATGCAAAATATATCTTACACGTTCTTTTGAAATGCCTGTAGTCTCAGCAATTCTTGTGCTTTGACTCGCCAGTCATCCAATACCATATCGTGCATTAGATCAATGATTTCTGGTATTGTTACAATTTTTGGACGTCCTTCACGTGGATCATCTTCAAGGCTGGTATGGCCATCTTTAAACTCAGCAGCCCGTTTCTTAATTGTCGAAAACGAAGGAGAAGAGTGCCCATAAACTTTTATGAACTTCGAATGAATTTCCTTTGGTGTTAAACCTTCTTTTACAAAGAAAAAGAAGGTTTAACTGGCGATACTCAACTTTACCATACAATACTCAATTTTATCCATTTCAAGGGATTGTAGACAACACTTTAGCTTCAGACAGCTGTATAAAACAAACTACTTGATAGAATGACTTGAAATTTCACATGGATGCTTATGACAGATGTACTAACTTAGAAAAAAAAAAAATCTTGCCGATAGTGTTGCCATCTATGATTGAGGCAAGAAGAGAACTTTTCAAACCACCCTTATACTTTTTAAGCTTGTTTACACTGGTCTGCTATTCATTTATTCTCATCTCTTTTTTTTATGTTTTTGTTTTTTCATTTGTTCTCTTGTAATCTCTCACAAACACAAGCTTTTATCCTGCAAAAGTCAAACTGGTGTGCTCAACAGACATGAAATTCAGGCCTCACAGTCTTAACTGCTTCGGCCATAATTCAAAACAACTCAACCCTACCTGATTTTATAAGCCTCTTATATTTTTGTTTATCTATGATGCTACTGTTCTTTTTCATCATGCTTTTTATCACTCATATGAAAGGCTTCTTGCATTATCGTGTTGTTTCTCTGTCAGGTTTTATAGTTTATCTAACTATAAAACCTGATATAGGATATGTGCTGGCTTGATTGGCCTAACATTTTGTACAAATTTGAATTTTTGGCTTACATATCCATCAAGAAATAATTTGCTTTATTAGTATGCATACTGGTTTCACTTTGGTTGCCCACTGATGAGCAAAGTCCATGTTTATCAGTGTAGCAGCCAAGTGGTCATCATCTAGTTATTATTATTATTATTATTATTACGGGCAACTCCAGGGAGTCATTAGACTCATCGAGGGAGGCCCCAAATCATTTTCATCACAACTATTCGACATTCATACAGTATCTATCATACCTCGCCTTAAACTCATTCACTGTCACAGCATCCACCACAGACTCAGGGAGCGCATTCCACTCATTCACTACTCTAAAAGTAAAGAACCCAGCTCTAACACCTTTACTAACCACACTTTTGCCCAGTTTCCATGGATGTCCCCTAGTCCTCCCACAACCAGCCCTGTTCTCAAAAATATCTTCTGAATTAATTTTATAGAAACCCTTCAGTAATTTGAATGTCTCAATCATATCTCCCCTCCTCCGCCTATCAACCAATTTTTGCAACCCACAAATCCTCAACCTGTTCTCATACGGTTCATTCCACAGACCTGCTATCATCTTGGTCACTCGCCTCTGGATCCTCTCCACCTCCTCCCCATCAAGAAGAAACCTAGGTGACCAAATCTGAGCACAGTAGTCGAGATGAGGTCTTATCAAGGCTCGATACAGAGGAACAATAACCTGCTTGTCTCTGCTTGTCAACGTATTCTTCAGCAACCAAGTGATTTGATGAGCTGATTTGGCCACTTTTGCAATGTGTCCCCTAAATTTCAATTCCTTATCCACCAACACTCCTAAATCTCGTGCCTCATCAATTTCCTGGAGCACGGTTCCACCAATGCAGTAAACTGCCTCCCATCTTTTCACCCCAAAATGCATAACCTTACATTTTGCCACATTAAATTGACATCCATTCTCCCTAGCCCAGACCTCCAATCTATCCAAATCATCCTGCAAAATTTTGACGTCATCTGCATTCACTATTGCCCTACCCAACTTTGCATCATCCGCAAACAAATGAACTGTTCCTCTCAGATCCTTTCCTATATCATTTATGAACAAATTAAACAGCAGTGGTCCAAGAACAGATCCTTGTGGTACACCACTAGTCACAGGCCGTCTTGTGGACTCTACTCCTGAGTAAACCACTCTCTGATATCTCTCCGTCAACCACCCTCCTATCCATCTCACCAACCCTATGTCCATTCCCATATGCTGCAATTTACTGATTAGAATTCCATGTGGTATCCTGTCAAAGGCCTTAGCAAGGTCCAGCAGAATCACTGTAAACCCATTACCCTTATCCAGTTCAGCCGTCACTGTGTTATAATACGTGAGCAAGTTACTGAGGCATGACCTACCCTTCACAAAACCATGCTGTCCCCGATACAGTATCCCATTTTCTTCTATCCAATCTTGTATTTTCCTCTTGACTATTTTCTCTAAGACCTTGATAATGATTCCTGTTATGCTGATTGGCCGGTAATTTTCAACAGCAGCCTTGGAACCACCTTTGTGCAGTGGAACTATTTTCCCCTCTTTCCACCCCCTTGGGACTGACCCAGTCCTGAGGCTCAAATTAAACTAATAAATAATATAACAAAAATAAAAAAAAAAAAGATAGTTATGTGATCAAAGTTGTTTTTGTTCCTGATTTAGTGCATTTTTCCTATTTACCACTATCTGCTTTGTATATATACCCTCTTGATTAGCCAAAACCAGATTAGTGTGTACCTGTTTTCATGCATGAGACACTAGTAGAAGTTTCACAGTATCCCTCAGCCTTTAGAAGGTTAAATTTTCCAAAATTCAAGTGCACCATCATCCTCCACATCGCAGACAAAATTGAAATTTCCTTTTTCCAGTTTTTTAAAATCCCTGCTTTTTTATATCTTGTTATTTATATCACTGATTTATACACACACACACACAGTGCATTTTTGCACTCTGAGAGGGGTTTCTGGGACACCATCCCAGATGTTCGAGTAGTGTTAGGAGATGGGTAGAACAGGAGAAGTAGTGTTTAGAACAAAAAAGTATACCAAGCTTTTTGGAGACTGAAGGATTTATGGACATGATGTGCTTATGCCAGGATAGACTAGATGTACAAGACAGTCCAAGACGAGAACACCGATCTTAGTCTGTTATCAGAAGTGAAGGAAAGATAAAAGTGTTATCAAAAAGAGTCATAGTCTTTCTTCTAGCAGATTATTTTTTGGTTTAAAAACAAAAAAAAAAACACTTCTCATTACCTCCTTTGATCAAATATTAAGTTGAAATATTTCAATTATTACCATTGACTTTATTGACTTATCACTATTTGACACAGTATGTAAACAACTGACACTGCTATCAGAATGATCAATCAGAACACAGAATCATGGAATATAATTTTATGATTAATATATAGTGTCACAATACTTGGATACTTTAACATGTTTTTGCAATTGGCAGGGACAGGTAATTCCAATGAAACCAAATTCAGGGTGTCGGAGGAGAGGGAGGTTGTCTGTTTGTTTCCGGATTTATTATTATTATTACTTTACACCTCCAGGGAGTCCAAGGACTCATCGAGGGAGGGCACCTACTCTACAACTCTTCTCCACCACTCAATCCACCAACTACAATGAGCAGCAACTACACCAACGCCATCTATCACCAACCACTACTATTTTCACAGACAATCACAAACATCCATGCCCACGGTGAGATTCGAACCCACAGCCTTTTGGCTGGAGAGTAGATAAGCTAACCACTCAGCCAACCAGGCCGGCATAAACATACAACGTAAATAGAAAACAGAATAATACATGCTCTATTTCCATATTTCATTTGCCATCTTCAATAAAATCTATTCCCAAAATATTAGAAACCAATAATCCCAAGTTGCCCATTCTTTGTATCCTGTTGCACTATTGTAGTGCAGTAGGATATAAAATACTGAGATTGGCTGGGAAAAGGATGATCTGTAGACAAAGAAATCTGGACTAGGCTGTGGTGCGTTTGGTTAAAAAAAGGTCACGGGTGTTAAAAGAATATCAGAGATTATCTGTTCCAGTAGATAGGTAAGCAATTTGCATCAGATCATTACTTACAGTAAACAAACTGTCAGGTTCTGTATTCAAGATACCAAGTAATTTTATATAAACTTGGTTTTTAATCCTATTTCCCAAGTAAGCAAACAGACAGGTAAGTCAAGTTTGCGCCTGCACGTAGTGCAAGTCTGAGGCAACTCGTGGTAAAGGTGGACTAGGTGCTGATCACTTTCCTTAGTATTTTTCCCTTAATGTAAAGCACATCCCCTTGCGGAGATGTATGATGCTGTGCATTAAAGACAATGGTCACTACCCATACCAGTTTCAACCTTTGAGGTCTCATCAGTGGGAGTTAGACCTGAAAATGCTAAGGTTGAAGTAATGCAGAGCTTATGAATTTTACTTAAACAAGTTGCTTTGACTTATTAAATAAAATCTCAGGATGAGAGATAGATGTAGAAAGTTTTTTAACTTGGGAATATTATGTATTCAAGATACCAAGTAATTTTATATAAACTTGGTTTTTAATCCTATTTCCCAAGTAAGCAAACAGACAAGTAAGTCAAGTTTGCGCCTGCACGTAGTGCAAGTCTGAGGCAACTCGTGGTAAAGGTGGACTAGGTGCTGATCACTTTCCTTAGTATTTTTCCCTTAATGTAAAGCACATCCCCTTGCGGAGATGTATGATGCTGTGCATTAAAGACAATGGTCACTACCCATACCGGTTTCAACCTTTGAGGTCTCATCAGTGGGAGTCAGATCTGAAAATGCTAAGGTTGAAGTAATGCAGAGCTTATGAATTTTACTTAAACAAGTTGCTTTGACTTATTAAATAAAATCTCAGGATGAGAGATAGATGTAGAAAGTTTTTCAACTTGGGTATATTATGTATTCAAGATACCAAGTAATTTTATATAAACTTGGTTTTTAATCCCATTTCCCAAGTAAGCAAACAGACAAGCAAGTCAAGTTTGCGCCTGCACGTAGTACAAGTCTGAGGCAACTCGTAGTAAAGTCAAAGCACCTTGTGGCAACTTGTTTAGGTAAAATTCATAAGCTCTGCATTACTTTAACTTTAGCATTTTCAGGTCTAGCTCTCACTGACAAGACCTCAATAAAGGTCGAAACCGGTATGGGTAGTGACCATTGCCTTTAATGCATAGCATCATATATCTCCGCAAGAGGATGTGCTTTACATTAAGGGAAAAATACTAAGGAAAGTGATCAGTCTTAATCCACCTTTACCACGAGTTGCCTCAGACTTGCACTATGTGCAGGTGCAAACTTGACTTACTTGTCTGTTTGCTTACTTGGGAAATAGGATTAAAAACCAAGTTTATATGAAATTGCTTGATATCTTTGAATACATGATATACCCAAGTTAAAAAAACTTTCTAAAACTGTCAGGTTCTCTTTCAGCTTGGTCTGTGAAGTTCGAGAATGAGAGATACCTAGAATTGTGAATATTGAAATCGCCAAGAAGGATTACCTCACTACTTGATAAGACTGTATATATGATCAACTTTGAGAGATAGATAATCAAAGCAGTCAGTATAGTCATATGAATTAGGAGAGGGAGCAGTAAAAGACAAATGAAGATTACAAAATGAAGCCAGAAAAGCTGGAGCCAAAAGAGATCATATAAATGAGATTCCAGGTCTGAACCTTTGGCATGTGATATCA
Source organism: Typopeltis vanoorti (assembly GCF_054136105.1). Taxonomy (NCBI): domain Eukaryota; kingdom Metazoa; phylum Arthropoda; class Arachnida; order Uropygi; family Thelyphonidae; genus Typopeltis; species Typopeltis vanoorti. The sequence goes on from NC_143554.1 coordinate 94,460,919, forward strand.
GATCAAAAGCTCAAGTTCCATCCTTTTTGCAGGAGGCATCATGCATGATGTACTGTGGAAAGTCTAATTGAGTTGTAGTCATAGAGGATTACAGTTGAGGTTCAGTGATGAATAACAGCAGATCAGGTATCATTAATTGCAGACACTTAGATATCTGTAAGTAATAGTTCACATTGTTGATATTAATCCCCAGATTTTAGTAATGTTTCTGTAAAAGTTTTTTTATGTAGAGTTTTTTTTTTTGCAATTTGTTGTATTTTTGATATTTATATTGATTATTAATTAATATACTCTCACTAGACTTGTTTTTATTTCTAGGTGCAAAAGAGAGTGATTATCCTGTGGATGATGAGTTTAATAAACTTGGACTGGAGACAGAAAATAAAGGTGAATCGCAAGAACTAAAAGTGGAAGATAATACAGATCAGGTTCAAAATGAAAAAGTTAATACTGGTGCCAAGATTGGAAACATTGTGTTTGTTAACTGTGCTGCAGGTAGCAGCAGTAGGCCAGATTCACCACCAATGCTTGAAAAAGGTAAAAGTTTCATTTTTTGAGGGAGGAGAAAAGAGTTCTGCCTACTTCTTAACAATTAGTTTTAAATGTTCTTTTGTTACAATAGTTTCTAAAAATATGCTATTGTCTAATGATAAGTTTAAATGTTACAAATGTGAGGCCAGCATTGTTTGATTGCCTGAAAAAAAGTAATAAGTTTAATCCCCAGAATTGAGAATTATTTGAATTATCTGACCTTTAGTCCACTTACAAAACTAATATAATATTGCTTTTCAGTTTTTTATGGGGACTAATGTTTAGTTAATGTCTTAGCAAAAATTTCAGAACCCATATCTTTCTAATCAAGAGGATATTGTTGATACCAGTTGAGCTATGGAAGCTTGCCTGTTATAATGAATTAGTTTGTTATGGAATTTTTTTCTATTTCATGTTAGTATATACTCATCCTAAAAGATGTGTGCTGTGCATTTGGGGACAAATACTGGGATAATTTGATGTGAAGTCATGGTTTTTCAAGAAGTGTGCCAGGACAGTCCAAGAAAGGGGAAAAAAAAATCACTATCAACAATTGCAAAAAAGAAAAAAAAAAAAAAGCTAAGATGGACTTGAAAATAGCTAAATGATGTAGAAAACTTGCCTCTTGTTAATGGCAGTGCAGTCAAGCTTCTGGTCCATTGCAAAAGCTAGTAAATCTAATTTCTGTCCATCTGCATTCTCACTTTTTTCTCTCAACCAAATGGCACTGTTGTAACATCACTTAAATTTGACCTCTTGGCATTGTTCTTCTCTCTTTTATCTTGTACATACATGACCATGGCAGCTCCAGCTTACTGAAAATTCTTTGTACTATCTTAAAAATTCAGGTTTCAAGAACAAAATATACTTACTATCTTGCAGATCTTTTAGTTTGTTTTCATGCAGTTTTGCTTTTCACAGATATTGCCTTACTTGATGCATTGTAAAATTATCTTTTTTTTTTATAACATAGGTTATTTGTCTTGCCCAAATAAGCTTTACATAGAAATTGAACAAACTATAATGAGATCTTTTGGGAACGTTTTGAATAACATATTCTTAACATCTTTTTGTCCTAGCCTTCTGTTTGACTTTCATATATTAACAATGTATTTGCCATCTGGAATTCTTCCTTATCTGAGTTCATGAATTTCTGGAGAAAATTTAGTCCATTCTATAAAATTAAAGTAAATTCACCCTGGAAGTAGAAGACAACATTTGCCTCCCATTTCTTACAACATCCAAATGTGGCAATCTACACTTCTCTGTATTCAGAAAAGTAACAAATACTGGAATGTATATTACCTATCTCAGAAGTTAGATATTATTAAAACTTTAGAACATCCCCCCCCCCCACCCACCCACCCATCCACACACACACTCTTCATGTTCTTCTTCTGATTCTCTTGTGAATAATGAACTGTCCTTGATCATAGCCACCATTATTTTCAATCTCAGCAACACCAAATTTATTGACAGTGTAATTTAAATTATGGCTATCCAAATCCTCCTCTATCCTATCTATATTTATTACTATTTCCATTCCATATATAGGAGGGTGGTCTGAAAAGTTCTTGGCCTCGACCATAGATGGCTACACTATTGGCAAGATTTTTTTTTCTAAGTTGGTACGTCTGTTATAAGCATCCATGTGAAATTGTAAATCATACAGCTCTGTGAAGCAAAACTGTTGTCTGTATCCCTTGAAATCAATAAAATTGAATATTGTGTGGTTATAAAATTCTTTGTAAAAGAAGGTTTAACACCAAAAGAAATTCATTCGAGGTTCATAAAAGTTTATGGGCATTCTTCTCCTTTGTTTTCGACAATTAAGAAATGGGCTGCCGAGTTTAAACATGGCTGTACCAACATTGAAGATGATCCACGTGAAGGACATCCAAAAAGTGTAACAACACCAGAAATCATTGATCAAGTGCATGATATGGTATTGGATGACCAGCGAGTCAAGGAGCATGAAATTGCAGGCTATAGGCATTTCAAAAGAACGTGTAGGATATATTTTGCATGAAGAATTGCAAATGAAAAAGCTTTGTGCAAGATAGGTGCTGTGCTTGCTCACAGCAGATCAAAAACACACTTACATGAAAATCTCTGAACAGTGCTTGGAGCATTTTAACAAGAATTTAACTGATTTTGTGCATCGATTTATTACCATTACACACCAGAATCCAAACAGCAGTCAAAACACTGGACAGAAGCAGGTTGTTCAGCACCAAAGAAGAAGACAAATCGGTTCCATCAGCAGGAAACGGCATGGCATTGGTGTTTAGGCATACTATAGGCATTTTGTTTATTAATTATCTTGAAAAGGATAAAACAATAACAGGGGAATATTATTCTGATCTTTTAACCACAATTGATGAAAAAACTTGTGAGAAAAGACCTGGTTTGCAGAAGAAAAAATCATCTTTCATCAGGACAATGCACCTGCCCCACAAAGGTGTTTTGGTGATGGGAAAATTAAGGGATTTGCACTATGAATTGTTGGAACATTCACCCTATTCCCCAGATTTGGCTCCCTCAACTTCTGTCGCTTCCCAAAACTAAAACTCTTCCTCGCTGGGAAGTGTTTTTCTTCGAATCAAGAGTTGATCACAGCTGTAGAGGGGTATTTTGCAGATCTTACTGAGAACCACTACAGGGATGGGATAATGTCGCTTGAGCATCACTAGAATAAATATATTAGTCTTAAGGGAGATTATGTTGAGAAACAAAAATAATTTTGAAATTATAAATTCGTTTTTTCATTGTTAGGCCGAGAACTTTTCTGACCACTCTCGTACGTCAAAGATGAAACTCTGTCAGATTAACCTTTCGGGTTCTTTCTGTGCAGTTCAGAAATTAAATTTATTCTTAAACTCTCTGAAAGGTATATATCCACAACTTACCTTTCCTGGAGAGATTGATACATAAAATAAATGAAAAGAATAAAAAAGACTAGAGGATAATCAAAAATTATGAATTTTAAAAGGAAAGAACTGAAAGCATGTAGTAATGAAGATCATGTGGTTATGGGCAAACTTGAGCGATCTGCTCAGATTTGTTTAGAAGAACATTAAGAGTGTATAAGACCAACTTATAAGACTCTGTTCCACGAGTCTTATAAGTTGGGTCTGCCTCCCATGGTATATCTACTAGATATGGAATTCACTGGGATAAAACCAGTTTTACATGCACATAGTTACTTTATCATCATTATCAAATATGTACCATCAAGGAAAGTACAGGATACTATGATGATACTACATGAAAAGTTTACGTTGTTACTAACTTCTTGTCAACAATTTCCCTCCACATTAGTCTGTTATTTGCCAAGACTCCAATATTGTCAGGTCTTTATTTTAAGCTTATGAATGTATATGTGAATAAAAGGATCACTAATATATATATATATCTTCTTCTTTTCAGCCATTTCTGTCCACTGCTGGATGAAGACCTCCTCCAGTTCCTTCCACCTTTTTCTGTTCTTGGCAGTGGTTGACCAATTTTTTCCAACAAAATTTGACAATTCATTACTCCACCTTCTTTTAGGACATCCTTGGCCTTGTTTCCCTTCTTTTGGAATCCAGTTCGTTAGTATTGTGGTCCATCGCTCATTCTCTCTTCTGGATAGATGTCCAGCTCATTTTCATTTTATTCGCTTGTGGTGAAGAGTGATGTCAGTGATATGAATCTGGCTTCTTATCCAGATGTTTCACTTCTTATCTTATCTTTTAATGTGCCTAGCATCAGCCTTTCCATTTTTCTTTGAGTTGTTGCTAGTTTACTTGTCAGTGCTTTTGTTAGAGGCCAAGTTTCACAACCATATGTGATGATTGGAAGTATACACTGGTTTAAATGTCTTCCTCTTTAAATGGAGTGGGACATCCTTGTTTTTAAAAATGCTTTTCAATTTTCTGAATGCACTCCAGGCAAGTTGAACTCTTCTATTTATTTCCTTTTGGAGTCCACAGTTTAGATCAATGAGATGACCTAAATATGTATAAGAAGAGATTCTTTCCAAGAAATTGTTTTCTATTATTATGTTTTTTGGTGTTATGACATGATTAAACATGATTTTAGTTTTTTCTGTGTTTATTTTTAGGCCAACTTTTCTGCTTTCATGTTATAAGTCTTCTATCATTATATTAAGGCCTTCTGGAGTGTTTGCAAAAATTGTGATATCATCTGCATATCTTAGGTTTATTAAGTTTCTATTATTAATTTTTATACCAAGGTTTGTCCAGTTTATATTATTAAATATTTCTTGAAGGACTGCTGTAAAGATTTTGGATAATAGAGAGTCTTTTTGTCAGACACTTTTTTTCAATTGATATTTTATTGGTACTCATGTGAAGTTGTTGTTGCAGTGTGGTATATTTCCTGGAGGAGGTCCATATATTTTCCAGGAACTCCCTGATTCTGGAGTGCTTTGATTTTTGCATTAGTTTTAATGGAATCAAATGCATTTTCATAATCAATAAAGGCTAAACAGAGAGGCAATTAGCTTTCTTCTGCTATTGCTATTATTTGTTTTACTGCATAAATAAGATCAATTGTGTTAAAGCCTTTACGGAATCTTGCTTGTTCTGCAAGTTGATTTGAGTCTAGAAGAGGGGTTAATCTGTTTGTTATTTTTTTTTGTGATAATTTTGTACAGATTAGAGAGAATACTAATTGGTCTATAGTTTCTTTACTTCTTCTTTGTCTCTTTTTTTAAATAACAGTATCAGAGTAGCATTTTTTCCCAGTTTTCTGGTATCTTTCCCTCTCTAGGCATAGATTTAGTAAGTTTATGATATGTTGAATTATGCTGTTTCCTTCTCATTTAATTAATTGTATGTGAATTAGGTCTTCATCGGAACATTTTCTCTTTTTAATTTGTTTTAATGCTTATTTTATTTCATCTGAGGTGAATGGGGGGATGAATTCTATATGTGGCGGGGAATAATTATTTATATTTGATTTATTTGTTGAAGGATCACTATAGAGTTCTTTATAAAACTCTTCTAGTCTGCTTAGGATTTGTTCTTGGTTCCTTATTGTAGTTTCATTCTTATCTTTTATTGCGGTTATTTGACTTTTACCAAATGTTTCCATTCTCAAAGGCTCTTCCACAAATTTTCAACTCTAATAGTAGAGAATGAACTTCATATATTTGTTCATTGTCTCTTTTCTACTGTCTTTTTTTTTTTTTATTATATCCTTTAGTACATCCTGGTTCCACAAAGTACAACAAATTCATGTTATTTAATGCCCTTAGATAACGTATAACATTTTAATTTCTTTTCAGCCACTTGTTAGATAAATTCATGAGGTTGTAACTCGACTAATCTTTGAACTATCCTGATAGAAGAATCCTTCCATGTGTTTAATGAATTTTTTATTGTTATTATTTTAGGTAATGATATTAATACATCTGATATACTTACAACTAATAATGATAAAAATGGACAGTCAGAGAAAGAGCATCCAAATTGGAGAACAATTCAGACTCCTTCAGATTTAGTAAAAGATGGAGTATCAGAAGTTCCACGTGAGAATGAGATTGCTTACAATCAGGTAGAAAAAATGTCAAGTGTACTACCGACCATGTGGCTTGGATCTCAGAATGGAAAGTAAGCACTTTTTTGTTAGCTGCATTTTTCAACAGCTCTATAGTATTTGTTTGCATTATTGTATTTTAAGCTTAAGTGCTTGTCAGAATTCAAGTTGAATCTAATGAAAATAGCAAAGGAACCAATTAAAGATTTCTTGTACTTAGACAAGAAACACAATGTAAATTGACACTTATTAGACTAAAGAGTAAATTTTTAGCTACGAAGCACACCCTCTATATAGTATGCTTAAGTTGTAACTCCAGATGCTTAAAAAATTACTGTTTCCCATATTTTGGGAAGATTAGCACTATCATATTTATTTAAATTAGATTAATTTTTAAGAATATCTGCAGATTCTAAAAATATTGGAAGCATTAAACTGTTGTTTGACAAATTCCTTGAACTGTTTACATTCTGTTTGTCCATATGCATTTCACATTACCACTCTGGATATTTTTATGATATTTGATATTTAATTCATAAAGAAGACTGAAGACATTCTTATCTAAATAGCCGAGATAGATTTTCACAATTGCATTGTCTAGGGCTAAACCTAGAAGTCTACAATGTTGATGGAACAGATGTTATGTCATCGCAATATGAAATATGCCAAACTTTAGTGAAGTCCAGTCATTTGACAGTAGTCAAATCTTCTGCCTACACCTTCACATAGTCAGGTTCATTAGTAGCTTGAGTTATATAATATAAGAAGCATTTGAGGTATGAAGTCTGCCTCTCTTCAGGAAAAAAAAAGTGGTGCTAGACACCCCTAGGTAGTAGATGTGTTTCATTGCCCCATTTAGTACCACCACTTTCTTATTGAAACTTTGAAGCATCCAGAAACATTTGAATTCCAGAATAATCATCAATGGAGGGATGGGGAAAATGTGTGTTCCCCATCCCCATCTTCTTCAGCTGTGCTATGCAAACATGATAAAGATGCGAATGTATTCGAACATGGTTATGTATGTGGCAAAGGAGTGGAAAAATATACTTTGGGTTTGGAACTTTTAAGTATGTCTGGGTAGGGAAAAGAGAAGCAAGACCAAATAGATTACATATCTAATTATAAGAATAGGCTAGGTGGTAATTTATTATGTCTATACACAAATGCTAGGAACATTATAAACAAAGGGGTTGAGTTTGTTGCTTTATTGAATACAATGTGGCCTAAGATTGTTGGCATTAGTGAAACCAGGCAATTAGAATCAGTTATGGTAAGTGGGATCGAGTGTACTGGGTATACTAGTTTTAGGAATGACAGAAGAGATAGCAGAGGAGGAGGAGTACTACTAATGATATCAGATGACTTAAGTTCAGTTAGAGTAGAAACAAGAAAACAGTGATGGTAACAATGTCCCGTGTAGTAGCAGTAAATTTGAGTCCATCTGGTGTGAAGTGGAGGTTAACAGAATGAAATATATAGTGGAGTGTTGCTACAGACTTGGCGGCTCAGTTGCAGGGAATGAAGAAATGAATTGCCAATTTAGCCTTATGGGTACCAAATGAGTGGTCATTATGGGTGATTTTAATTTTCCGACCATTGATTGGGTAGAAGAGAAATCTCGTAATAAGAAAGAAGAGGAATTTATTGAATTGTTGCGAGACAACTTTCTCAAGCAACATGTGAAAGAAGGAACTCGAGGTCAAAGAGTGTTGGATTTGCTCATACCTTCAGAAGGGTTCTCTGTTAAGAATATAGCTATTTTACCACCAATTGGTGACAGTGATCATGCCATGCTTTCTTGGGAAGTATCTAATTGTATTGATGCTCCGATTAAAACAGGTTGCATGCTGAACTACAAAGCTGGAAATTATGATTAACTTAGAAGATTATTATCTTTGGTCCCATGGTATCAGTTACTGAATGAGAAAAAATGTCAGCAATGCATGGGAATCTGAAAAAGTGCTTAAATGAGGCGGTATCTGAATGTACCTAGAAGGATACATTCTAACTACTGACCTATCCCTAGTCTTTGAAAAATCAATAGGTTGCGAATGAAATGGATGTGCAACCTTATTAAGCAGGAGATCTACAAGAAGAAGATAATGTGGAAAGAATATTGTGAGAATAAGAGTAAGAGGAGTTATGAAATATATTAAGCTCAGGCCAGAAAAGTAGCGATTATTGTGCGGAAAGCTAAATTGAAGTATAAAAAATAATTCGCCATGTAAGTAAAAGAAAGAATGAATCTGAAAGAATAACTTTATTGAATGCAGATGGTACTCGACTGTTGGAAGCTAATGAGATTGTTCAGTTAATGAGTGCTCACTTTGCTAAGATATATCAACCAGGTGAATGTAACATGGTGCACAGTGCTACTGCTACATTGGATGAAGAGTTAGAGGTTCATGAAAATGAGGTTGAAGAGTTGTTGTAAAACCTGGATAAGAATTTGTCATTTGGAACAGATGGAATATCGGCACTTATTAAAATATTTAGCATATGCTTAAGGAATGATCAGCCGAATTAGCCAGGTCTTTGACATGTTTGTATAACTTGAGTCTCAGCTCAGGAATGATAATACCACAGGATTGTAAGGAATGTATGATAGTTCCATTGTACAAGGGTAGTGCCAAAATTGATGTGTATAACTACCGACCTATCAGTATCTCTGGTGTGGTAGTGAAGATTTTAGAGAGGTTGATATTAAGAATTCACATATAGAAATGGGTAGACAAATATGGTGTACTCTGCAAGGTGTAATAACATGGGTTTACTAAAGGAAGGTCATGTTTTAGCAATTTTCTCATATTTTATAACAGAGTTACAACCGAGTTGGATATAGGGAATGGATACACTATGATAATGTTGGATTTTTGTAAGGCATTTGATATGATACCACACAAAAGACTGTTGCATAAACTGGAAAATATAGGATTGGAATATAAACTCTTGAGTTGGATCAGGGGATGGTTGACAAACAGATATCAAAAAATGGGTAGGAATCTGCCAGATTTAAAGTGACTAGTGGTACTTCAGGGTTCAGTAATTGGACCACTGTATTGTTGTTCAATCTATACATTAATGACATTAGGAAGGACCTAACAGAAAGGGAGGTCATGTTTTAGATTTAATTTTAGCAATTTAATAAAATATAACCTTCCTTTAGCAAAAGTAAAGGAAGGTTATATTTTAGCAATTTGCTCATATTTTATAACAATGTTACAGCCAAGTTGGATAAAGGGAATGGATACACTTTAATAATGTTGAATTTTGCTAAAGATAAAATACCACATGAAAGGCTGTTGCATAAATTGGAGAATATGGGATTGGAATATAAACTCTTGACTTGTATCGGTGGATGGTTGACAGAGCATTTACAAAATTATTTAAATAGGCTAGAAATTTGGGTAAACGAGAATGGCTGTCAGTTTAATGTGAGTAAGTGTCAATTATGGACTTTGGCGTGATGAGATTTCCAGTGCCATGTTATATTAGCGGGGTTATGCTACAAGAAACTGATGAGGCTAGGGATCTTGGTGTAATGGTGGATAGGAATCTGAAGTTCAAAGGTCACATAGCAAAAGTTGCAAATACAACTCAGAGGATAACTGTGATGTTGAAGTGAACCTTGACATGTAAGGATGAGGAAGTCATTTTGCCTCTTTATAAAATCTTGATAAGACCACACTTCGATTATTATTTGATCGGCACAGATTTGATCTCCCAGGTTCCAAGGGAATAAAGAAACTGGAAAGGGTGCAAAAAAGAGTTACAAAGATTATATCCGAATTATGAGATTTAGATTATGAGGACAGATTGCAAGTAATATGGATTACAGACTCTAGTTATCAGGAGAAAGAGGAATGATTATGATAGAGGTCTATATACTTTTGAATGGGTGTAAGAGGATATTGTCTGATAAAAATTTTTCATTATATGGAAGGTGGGGAGAGAACACAAGGGCATCCATGGAAATTAAGTTTGTTGACAGTCAAGAAAGGGATACAAGCTATTTTTCTCTCACAGAGCAGTGGTTGAGTGGAATAGTTTGGCTTTATGGGTAGTGAGTTGCATCTAGTGTGAATGAATTTAAGAGAAAGTATGACAGCTGCTTTGGGTGAATTATAGCTTCTCTCAATGAGTCCTTGACTCCCCGGAGGTCTCTGGTAATAATAATAATAATAAAATGATTCCCATTCCCGTATATCCAGGGTGCAAAAGAGGGCTAACGATCTTCACAAATATAATCTCTATGTCATTTTCAAACTACACATCCAGCTAGCAACTGTAACCCCAAAGGATTAGCTTCGTCTTCTTGCACATCCTAAGAGCGTGAAGTTCCTTGTGCGTACAACTAGTCCTGCTTTGGATAGACTGGGGTAGGTTTTTATCATCTATAATGAATATTACAGATGAGGCAAGTCAGGACCAGCAGATGCTACTTTGGATCTGCTGGTCCTGCCTTGGATAGGATACTACATGAAAGGCTGTTGCATAAACTGGAGAATATAGGATTGGAATATAAACTCTTGACTTGGATCAGGGGATGGTTGACAGACAGATATCAAAAAGTGGTATACAGTGGGTGGGAATCTGCCAGATTTAAGGTGACCAGTGGTCACCTTAAATCTGGCAGATTTAAATGTGTACCTTAAATCACCATCTTAGTTGTTAGAGGAATAGCCCCGCATGGTGTGATGAGAGTTGAAGTCACCAGCATAGATAGCAGGGTGAGGTGACAGCCAGTCCATCTGGGCAGGCTAGGATTGCGATGATAGTTTGTAGATGCTTTAGATGATCGTATTTTGAATTTTAATGCATATGGAATATTCTGTTTCAGGCATATGTTGAGTTATGCCCTTGAGTCCAGGCTGGATTTAGGCTGCCAGGCCATGCTTGAGATGGCAGTTATAAGACATAAGAATTAGGCCTGGGATCTTTAGTCTATTTAGAGCTGTGTCAGGCACAAGGGTTTCCTGGAGAGTCAGAATGTCGATCGCTTTGTGTACCAATTATTTATTAGTACTATTTTGCCGATGACTTCGGCTTTGGATTTAGATAGTCCTTCTATATTTAAGGAACAGATCTTGAAAGAGTGTTGTTTAGAGGACTGTAACTTATTTTTCATAGTTTGTCTTTCTCTCAAACAAGCAACGCAATCCTTGTTATTCCAGGCAATGATTTCAGTTGAATGTCTCATAAGGTGGTCGCAGGTTTTTTCTTTTCTTTTTTTTTCTTCTTATTTTTTTTTATAATGAAAATAGACAAATTATCCAGAAATGACACAACTAACAACATTTTAACCACCTGTAAGTCTGATTTACCACTTCCATCATTAAGCCAATTTATTCACTCATCACCAAAAGACAAATTCTGATCCCCACATCATTGTTTTTTCAGTTCCTACCTTATTACTATTATGTTTACTTATCAAAGAATGAATCCACTTAGCCCTTGTACTGAATTCTTTTAACTTAACAAAAATTGCATTGCTGTGATTGTGTTGGGGCTTCTGATCTAATGTACAATCCTCACCTTCACATGTTGTGCCCTGTTAGTAGATATCCGCTGGATACTGAATGAACAAGGATAGACTAGCAATTTGGGGCTTACCTGATGCTGACCAAATACTCTATTGGCTTAAACTACAAATAATATGATGGTGCAAAAATGATATTTCATGTCAGTTTTGGCATCATCTATTTAAACAAGGCCATGGCTGTGTTTGTAAGGGAATCAGGATAAACATTAAAAACTCAGCTACTGGATCAGATTCAAGCTCACCATCTAGAACAGCACTTCCCAAACTGTGGGCCGCAGCCCCCCTTGGGGACCGTAGGTTTTGTTGAGGGGGCCATGAAATAATGAAAACAAATTTAAAATCTTTTAAGACTAAGTAGATTTTTTTTTTACTTTAAAAGAAACGTATTTAATTTTTATTATTTATTATTTCTTTTTTGTTATTTTTATATTTTAACGGAAAAAAAAATCACACATTGGTGCGGGTTCACAAATTTTGCTTACTGCATATTTTGGCGCTTAATGAATATTAGTAAATATATGCTTATTCATATAAGTTTCATTTCAAAGCAGAAATCTAAGAATTTCAGTTTCAAATATTTTACCTAATATTGACTTTTTGTGTAGCAGTATTGAAACACATCCATCACATTAAATTGTTATTAAACTTCTTTTTATGTTTTTAATTCTTTATTACTAATCGTTTTACGTTTCATGTGCTTGTACTGCAAATGTACAATAACAATATATCTATCTATATAAAAATATGAGATAATGTTCCATGTCAAATGTGTATGTAAGATGCTAAAAATGTAATATTTACATTTGATTTTTGCAATATTCACTGTGTATGTTTTGTATTGAATATAAATACAATAAATATTATAATAATATGTCTATATTACGATTTTTTTTTCGAGGGGGGGAGACCGTGAAATATTTAAATTTTTCCAAAGGGGGCTCTGACATCCAGAAGTTTGGGAAGCACTGATCTAGAAGATGAAGAACAAACCCAATATCAGAAGAAGTGAAGATAGCAACTATAATTGTAAGGTGTTTCCTTTACAATTATGGTTGTTTCCTTTCCTTTCCATTAATAACAACAATGGTGTTATTAATGGAAAGGAAATCGAGCTTGGAGAAGTACCTCTTGAACATAATTGGCATCATTGAAGCAAAGAAGACAAAACAGGTGAGATCTTATTAAATAAAATTCACAATGCTATGTTTGGGCAATAATGATCAAAAACAGGAATCAGTAGTGAGAACATTCAACACTAAACGTGAAGTTAAGCTTCTTGATTGGAAGGCAGTTTCAAGCAGAGTTATGTGGGCAAACTTTAAAGTGGGGAAATAGACGATGAAACTTACTTGTACCTATGGTCTCACAGAAGTTCTTTTGGTGAAGAAGTGAAGGAATTTTTTGAGCATGTAGATGACATCAAGAACATCGAAAAAGTGGTAGTACTTTTGGAGATCTAAAAAGCAGCATAGGACGTGAATCCCAACAGCATATAGCCATGTTTTTGGAAAATTTGGAGAAATGGGCGAGGCTAATAATAGTGGCATCTGCTGGAATTCTGCTCAGGACATGGACAAGTCATTACTAACATCATGTTCCAACATAAAGATGTGCAAACATTCAGGTAGAGAGAAGACATAAAAAATTAGAAATCCTCATTGACTAAGTCATTGTTGATAGCAATATCTCACAGGAAGGATAGTAAGTGTGCTGCCCAGGTATGACTGTGGTGAGATGAGGCGGAGAGCAAGGATTATGAATGATATGTTGGCTGAAATGTGTGAGGAGAGGGGGAGTACAATTTGTTAATGTGTGGAATGAGTTTGAAGAATGAAGTGAACTGTATGGGAGCGATGGACTGCATTTGAGTGGTTATGGTGTGAGTCACTTGGAGAGACTGTTACTGGAAGGTAAAGTGAGTACAGAGAATGAATCAGATCAAGTGCGAAGTAATGTGGAAGAGCAGGAGAGTACGACAGGAAAGATTGAAGAAGTGGTTATGAATGAGGAAGTAAGTGGCATGAGTATGGAAAATGAGAGAATGGATGTGCTAGATGAACAGAGAAACAGGGAGGCTCAGGGTGGACAGGGCATGAGCATGTGTAGACAGGAAAGGAATGGGATGACCTGGGATCAAGAGGAAACAATTGGAATTGAAGAGGGTTCTAAAATGAATAAGCAGAAAGGGAAATGGCCCCAGTCAAGCATGGAGAGATCACATCGAATGAGTGATATCAGTGGAACTAGCTGTAGATCCAGGAATGACTTGTTGTGTTTATATACAAGTGCTAGAAGTGTAAGAAACAAGGCAGATGAAATGGTTGCACTAATTGAGTGTTGACCCAAAAATTGTAGGAATAAGTGAGACATGGTTAGATGAGCATGACATCCTGACATGAATAGAGGTGGGAGGGTATGATGTGTTTTGTGAGGATAGAAGGGGTAAAAAGGGAGGGGGGGAGTGCTATTGATAATAGAGAAAGAGTTATGTCCATACAAAGTAGAGATGCAAGAGGGAAATAGTGCCAGTGATTTTGAGACAGTATGGTGTGAGATAGAGATGAATGGAATGAAATACTTGGTTGGATGTTGTTATAGACTAGGAAATATGGATGGTAGTGACTATGAAATGTTTAATCAAATTAGCCAAGCAAATAAGAAAACAGTGATCATTATAAGCGATTTTAATTATGGCAATATAGACTGGAATGATGATATAGCAACTGTAAGTAAAGAAAATAGTTTTTGAGGGATAACTACCTCAAAGAGTATGTAACAGAGGGCACACGAGGTTTGAGGGTCTTGGATTTGGTCATCTCATTTCAGGATGTAATTATAAATGAAGTGACAAATCACCTACCAATTGGTGAGAGTGACCATGAGATGATTACCTGGGTGGTTGCTAGCAGTGTGAGCACCTCTGTAAGAAAAGGGTATATGTGGAACTTCAAAGGGGGGGGGGATGATTATGAAGAGCTCAGGAAACAGCTTCAGGTGTAGCATGGAATGAGGAGTTAGCTGGGAAAGAGATCAATGCACCTTGGGGGATTTTCAAAAACTATCTAATAAATGCAATATGTAAATGTATTCCAAGGGTGAGAAGGTTAAATAAGATAGTGTGAAATGGATGAATAAAGAGTTAAGCATGTGATACACAGAAAAAGAGCATTATGGAGGCAGCATAAGAGAAGTGAAAATAACCAATTCCATTAGGACTACAAAGACCAGGCCAGGCAGGTGACTTGGTTGGTGAAGGGTAGCTAAAGAGAGGTATGAACAGCAGTAGCTAATGAAGCCAAAAAGAATCATAAGGAATTATTTCAATATGTAGCCAGCAAAAGAAAGAATGATTATGGAAGGATGACATTGATTGGAGAAAAATGGTATAAAAACAGCTGTTGAAAAAGGCATGGTGGTGACACTTAATGAGCAGTTCATGGAGAGATTGAGAGCAGTTGGTGATGGAGAAGAAAGACTGGTTGTAAGTGAACAAGAGGTGTATGGGGAGTTGAGCAAAAAAGATGTAAATAAGGCTGTGGGACTTGATAATATATCACCACGTATTCTGAAGGAATGTGCCAGGTAGTTGATGCCGGCCTTGACATATTTTTTTTAATACGAGTCTTGCACTGGGTCAAGTTCCTAAGGAGTGGAAGGAGGGCAAGATTGTGCCACTTCATGAAGGAGGTGATAGAACTCAAGCATCAAACTATAGGCCTGTCTGTGTGTCATGTTCTAGTTAAGTTGTTGGCGAAGCTTGTGTGAACGAGGATCCAGAATTGGGTTGACAACAATGCTGTTATCTTTCATGGACAGCATGGATTTACTAAAGGGAGGTCATGTTTAAGTAATCTACTTACTTATTACAATAAGGTGACTGCTTCCATGGACAGAGGAGAAGGATACACAGTAATATACTTAGATTTCACAAATGCTTTTGATAGATTATCGCATGATAAATTGATAGTCAAATTGTAGTGGATAGAGTTGGATATTATATTGGTGCATTGGATTGGAGATTGGCTGTCTGATAGGTATCAACAAGTTGTGTATGGGGGTGCGATATCCAGGAAAAGGAAAGTCACTAGTGGAGTGCCTCAGGGGTCTGTTTTGTGGCCATTACTATTTAACTTGTATATTAATGATATTGGCGAAGATTTGGGTGGAGATATTCAGTTGTTTGCAGATGATGCAAAGTTGGGACGAACCATAAAGAGTAGTGAAGATGTTGTGGCCTTGCAAGAAGACTTGAATAAATTGAGTGATTGGGCAAGCAAATGGGGATGTGAGTTCAATGTTGCAAAATGTAAGGTTTTAAAATTTGGAAAACAAAAATAGGATGCAGAATTTATTCTTGGTGAGGATATATTGTCGGAGGTGGAGGAAATAAGAGATCTGGGGGTGATAGTGGATAAGGATCTGAAATTTAGGGGACACATTGCCAAAATTGCAAAGACAACACAAAGGCTTCTGGAAATGATGTGGAGGACACTGACTTGTAGAAGTAGGGAGATTCTTGTTCCATTGTTTAAGGCTTTGATTAAGCCATACATGGACTACTGTGCCCAGATTTGGTCACCTGGTTTTTCAGAAGAATGAAGAGATGTCGGAAAGGGTCCAGAGGCAACTGACTAAGATTGTTTCTAACCTCTGGAATGTCGAGTATGAGAAAAGATTGAGAAGATGCAACTTGCAGAGTCTGGTGGACAGGAGGAAGAGGGGAGATATGATAGAGACCTACAAGTTATTAAGGGGTTGTTATAGGATCAGTGCTGGAGAGGTTCTACAGAAAATAGTGGGAGAACCAGAGGTCATCCCTGGAAACTGTATAAAGAGGGTGTGAGTAAGGGAGTGAGAAGCAGGTTTTTTTTCATGCAGAGTTGTGAATGATTGGAATGCCTTGCCTGAGAGTGTAGTGTCTGCAGAGAATTTGAGTGTGTTTAATGCATCGTATGATGAGCTGTGGGTATGATAAAAGGACCTCCTAGATGAGTCTTTGACTCCATGGAGTCTTGGGTAATAATAATAATAATAATCTCCATGTTGGTTATAACAACATGGAGATTATAACAACCCCTAATAACTTATAGGTCTCTATCATATCTCCTCTCTTCCTCCTGTCCACCAAACTCTGCAAGTTGCATCTTCTCAATCTTTTCTCATACTCGACATTCCAGAGGTTAGAAACAATCTTAATCAGTTGCCTCTGGACCCTTTCCGACATCTCTTCATTCTTCTGAAAAACCAGATGACCAAATCTGGACACAGTAGTCCATGTATGGCCTAATCAAAGCCTTATACAATGGAACAAGAATTCAGGATACAAAAGTGTACAGAGGATTTGAATTTGGAAGCGACCATCACTTCATGCTAAGTAGGATAAAAATGAATATGACATTGCAAAAAACAGTATGTAAGAAAGTTTTAAAAAGAATTAAGAGTGAGCAGCTTTTACAGGTAAACTGTAGACTCAACTATACAAACATTATTAAAGAAAGAATGAAGCAGTTTGAAAACAAGAACCAAAGCTAGGTAAGAATGTGGTGATGTCTGTAAGGATAGAAAAATAAGAATGGCATGCCAGATACAAGAAGTTAAGGAAGTAATTCTGGAAAAGCATACTGAAAGTTCCTAGCAAATAAATCAGCAGATGTCCTAAAAGAATACAGACAGAAATATAAAATCGTTAAGCTGTGTGTGAAGTAGCTAAACAAAAGTTTAGTAAATAAAGTTATTGAAATACTTTCAAATACCAAGTGGCAAAATGTTTTGGAGGCTATTGGTAAAACTTAAAAATGGAAGGAAAAGTACTTTAAATGGAATCAAAGATGATAAAGGTGACATGAAAACTTAAGATAAGGATATCCTAGATGTGCGGAGTTAATATTTGATATTAATCATAGAAGTATGATAACTTCATCTATAACTGTTATAATTCAAAGAAATAATTTTTTTTAAAAAATAATAATTCATTAGACATAGGAGTGTTGAGTATTACTTAGGATGACTTCACAAAATTGGTAAAGTTTGTCTTTATTTTTATGAAGACTTGGTCTCTGGATATGAACTTCATAATAACTTTCTTTATATAGTCTTTCAAGTAAAAAAAAAAAAATCTTTTGTATAGAACTTTAATTTTATTCCAGTGGACAATGTAATCTACAGTTCTCTTATGCTGGAAAGTTCATCAGTGCTGCATAACCTCATCACCCTTGTCAGAAATATGGCATTTTATGAAAACTTGTGTTCATCATGCATGATGTTCTACTACTTCTCTTTAAAATAAGGAACTATCTTTTATCACAGCTACCTTTATCTCCACTGAATACAATGTCAAAATCATCAACAAAATGATGAAGAATTATGGCTTTCATTCAAATCCTCCTGCTCTAGAACAGTGCTTCCCAAACTTCTGGATGTCAGAGCCCCCTTTGGAAAAATTTAAATATTTGACAGCCCCCTCAAAAAAAAATATTATATATATAGACATGTATTATTATATTATTTATTGTATTTATATTCAATACAAAACATACACAGTGAATATTGCAAAAATCAAATGCAAATATTACATTTTTAGCACCTTACATGCACATTTGATATGGAACATTATCTCATATTTTTATATACATAGATATATTGTTATTGTACATTTGCAGTACAAGCACATGAAACGTAAAACGATTAGTAATAAAGAATTAAAAACATAAAAAGAAGTTTAATAACAATTTAATGTGATGGATGTGTTTCAATACTGCTACACAAAAAGTCAATATTAGGTGAAATATTTGAAACTGAAATTCTTAGATTTCTGCTTTGAAATGAAACTTATATGAATAAGCATATATTTACTAATATTCATTAACTGGTAATTAATTTACGGAATTAACAACGCTTATGAAGTATTTAATTAAAGATAACTTTAATGAATCACTTCTATATTTTGGCAATGTCACATTGCCATCTTCAGGAACATAAAGATATGGTATGTGCACTAAGGAACTAACAAAGCAAATGAGGAAGAAAGTAATAAACTAATTTTGTTCCTAAAGTCCTAATGGTGCCCTCTTGCAGGCTAATTTGGTAGTCTTGGCAGTTGGGCTGAAGTTCTCATAATGAAAGTCTCCCAAATTTGGGGCAGTTTCATGCACCCAAATTTGTTGAGGTTAGGAACGTTTTTTAGAGCTGCTGAAGATTCTTTGAATAATCTTTCGTATTTAAACTTGCTGCGATGGATTATTTTTGTTTTCTTCCAACGAATTTTATGGTGAGTATCTAAGGCATGGTCTGCCAACCCAGAGCGGCTGTACTGGTGAAACTATCTTTATGTTCCTGAAGATGGCAATGTGACATTGCCGAAATATAGAAGTGATTCATTAAAGTTATCTTTAATTAAATACTTCATATGCGTTGTTAATTCCGTAAATTAATTACCAGTTATGTCTAACCAACGTATAAGTCTTACTACTATAATATTCATTAAGCGCCGAAATACGCAGTAAACAAAATTTGTGAACCTGCACCAATGCGTGCAGGTTCGTTTTTTTTCCATTAAAATATAAAAATAATAAATAATAAAAATTAAATACGTTTCTTTTTAAAAAAAAAATCTACTTAGTCTTAAAAGATTTTAAATTTGTTTTCATTATTTCACTGCCCCCCCCCCTCAACAAAACCTATGGCCCCCCAAGGGGGCTGCGGTCCACAGTTTGAGAAGTGCTGCTCTAGAAGAGGTTTTCAGAATACATTCCATAGGTAAGGCTGATCTGCAAAAATTGCATGACTTCTTCACCAAATCAACCTTCAAGTTTCATTCCATCTAGTTTGAAAATTAAATTCCTTTGTAAACTCTCCTAAAGATAAATATCCTCCACTCTTTCATCCTGGAGTTTATAGAATTTCATGCTCAGGCAACCTTGGTTATTATGAGCAGATGGCTCAATCAACTTAGATTTGTCTAGAAGAACATCATGATTATCAATTTAACTTTTAAGATGTGACATCTTTTGGCAACTTGTATAGGAAAGTATGACTTCTGCATCACTTCAACCTGGGTATTTTACATCTGGGTCTGGCTCCCACTGATGAGACCTCAACAAAGGTCGAAAACTGGTCTGGGTGGTGACCCCCTTCCCATAATGCATAGCATCATACATGTCTGCAAGGAGATGTGCTTTACATTATGGAGAATACTAAGGAAAGTGATCAGAACTTACTCCACCTTTACCACGAGTTGCCCCTGTCCTGAAAGGTTGCTTACGCTTGGATCCGCCGAAACTTTTATTGTTTCTATACTTGGCACAAAACTCTTGTAGTTTCTATATATATATATTCGGCTTTGAAATATTGTTGGATTCAATATCCACTTAATTTGTATAATCAAGATTATGTTGTACTTCATGAGTCTGATAAGTCTAGTTTGGCTAGCCATACCTTATCCACTAGGCATAGAATTCACTCGAAGAATAAAACAAAAGTGCTATATGAAAGTTATCTTTTACTTGAAGATTTATATAAAGAAAGTTGTCAAGTTCATATCCAGAAACTGAATCTTAACAAAAATGACTGCCTTAAATTTTCCCAATTTTTGGAAAATAATACTCCACAATTCTGTGTCTAATGAATTATTATTTAAATATATACAGTATATTTCTTTGAATTCTAATAGTTGTAGATGGAGTTTACTCCTACAATTTATATCATATTGCCACATGTCTTTGCATTTATAATTGTTAAGAGATTTGGTCAAAAATTCTGCATGTGTTAATAAATATTATCTGTTTGTAAGTGTTATTATTTCATAATTATTCTTATCATTATGTCTCCTAAGTTTGCCTTTATTCCATACTCTGTAGTTCAACATATGCCCTTTCTTTACTGAAACTTCCACATTCTTGGCACTCCTCCAGATTGGATCTGCATGGTTATTCTAATCACGATAAGCAGTATATTCACTCTTCGTTTATGTAACACTCATCTAGAGTTCCTTACAACATTGCATGATACATATACAACATGCATACATACATACAATGAATTTTCCAATTAAGTCACTTAGTTGTTGTGTAGTGGTTGAGACAGTTGTAGGTGTCCTCCCGCGATGAGTCTTCGGACTCCTTGGAGGTGTCACGAATAATAATAATAATAAAGTCACTTAGTTTAATGCTCTCAGCATTTTCCCATGCATTTCTTCCACTCCCTCTATGCCCCTTTAATTAAAATATCCATAATTATTACTTGTGTTGTAGTACTCACCATTATAATTTGCTGTTACATTTCTTCAACTTGCCTCTTAGCCCCATTGCTCTGAAGCAGCACCGAGCTATATGCTTCATTCAGTTATTCTCTATTTCAATGTAGGCAATCTGAAATATGCTTGCTGTTACTACTAACATCTCCTATTCATAACCACTATCATTTTAGGATTCAGTTTCTCTGTTATCATTAGCTATACTTCTCTTCTCTCAAAATCACTTTCCTCATATTCTTTCTATTTCTGGGTCTGTTATGAGCAAATCGGTCATTCAACTCAGATTCATGTAGAACCACATCAAGATTATATTTTACTTCATGAGGACAATATAATCTTAGCCATGCTTCATCCATTTGATCCACTCTTTTAGCATCTGTGCTTTTTATTTATTTCGTATGGTGATTAAACAGTTGTGAACCCCTTTTACAGGGAGGTATGGCACCACCTCAATCCCCCCTATTTTTATCTGGGCTCGGAACCAGCATAGCTGACAATTCAGACCTATAGCTGGAGGGATCATCTTAGGTATTCCTGACTGTATCCGTGTGTGTGTGTGTTCACGGGGCCGGTTTGCCTGCTTGTGTGATGAAAACCCTTCTGTCCACGGTCAAGACCGGCTAACTTGGCTATGGAGGAAGATCCTTAAGCTCCTCTCGTCAGTGACAGGAATCGAACCTAGGACACTCCCTTCCCCAGGCATATGGTTGCAAAGTGCATAGCCACCAGGCTAACTGCACAGACAGCATATGTGCTGATATCCTATCAGTCCCTATTCAACTGAGTTTCTTCATCCAGTAAAGAGGTAGGAGTGAGCATAATGTTACATAAACCAGCTTGATAGTTTTTAGCAAAATGGGCACTCATTGCAAAGTAGAGATTCTCTGTCATCCCATTTTTGAATGCAAGCCCTAACCAGTTGTCCAAAATCCATCACCACTTCAGAGATACTGATAGTTTGATAGTTGGATACATCAGTTTTTGTGCTACTCTTGTGCAATGGGATTACCATACATTCTTTCCATAACTGCAGACTTTTCACTATTCTAAGATTCAAATTATATAGCCTGGTCAAAGGACTAACCAATTCAGCTGAAAACATTCTTTTAGCATCCTTGGTAATATACCATCTGTCCCTGTTGCTGAATTCTTATTCAGTTTATGCAACAACTACAGCTCTAAAACCTCCTCTTCATACACCTGAGTTTCTTCATCCAGTCAAGAGGCAGCAGTGAGCACAATGATGCATACAGTTAATAGCTTTTAACAAAATGGGCACATTAGTTGAACAACCTCTTCTACATCTGTCACCCTCACACCATCTGCATTCAGTTATTCTTTCCTATTCATTCATTCTTTCTTTTACTTGTAGCATGACTATAGAATTCTTTGAGGCTGTTTAGCTTGCAGAGCCAGTTTCTTTTTATACTCAGACTTAGCTTACTGTACATCGGTTGAGACTCTTCTGGCCTGCTGCTTATAATTTTCATAACTGACCTAATCCTTACTCACAAGGTATTCCTTCCGCATCATCCTTTTCTTATGAATCTCTTTGCTTAATAAAATTTCACATCCATTTCACTCTGAACCTATTTATTCTTCAAACTCTAGGAATGCTTCCCATGTAGTGTCGATATTCTTCCCATCCAAGAACCAATACCATTACACATAATCCAGCATACTCATCAGTTGCTCATAATTTCGTGTTTTATAGTTCAGCATTTAACTTTTTCTGAATGGAATATTCATAAACTTAGCCATTTTCCAAGTGAATATCGCTTAATCACTTGGAGGTCATGTGATATTCATCAATTGGAGGCAGAATGGTTGTGTTTTTAACTGAACCCCCCCCCCTTCCCTCTGATGCTATAATCAAATCTAACATTCTGTGACCTTGAATTCTTTCTGTTACATGCTGCTTATGGAAGCTATCTCTTAACAGCTTAATAAATTAATTTTCATTCTTCTCATGAAATTTTTCTGCTACCCAATCAATGTTTGGATAATTAAAATCCCCGGTTATGATTACTTTTTTCACACCCATCATCTTTATTAGGTGAAAAATCTTTATCTGGTCTCTTTTGACTCAATCTGAGTTAGCGGTCTCATATGGAGGTAGGGTTTTTTTAAAACCTGGAAACTCAGGTTTTTCGTCCCTCCCAGAACAGGCAAACCAGCTAGTAGAACACACACAATTTACAGACAAGAATACTTGGAGTCATAGGGGGGTAACCGCTTTATCCTTGTATTATGGTTAAGAAATCCAAGGATACTTGGAAGGCCAATGGGTGCTTAACTGCCTGTTAAAAGCTTATGGATGATGGATAGTATTACAATCGCAGGTCTCAATGATAATTGGATTAAAGTCATCCAATATCATTAGCAGCACATCCAGTCCTCTCCTATCCTGTCTATTCTTCCTAAAAATGCTGTACCCATTACAATAAAAGTTAGTATATCTGCTTCTGATAGCCAAAAGTCTCACTAATGCCTACAATCTAAGGTTTCAACATATTGACCAGTGCAACATACTTCTTTTTTTTTTTTTTTTCCTGCAATTCCAGCATTTTGGTACAGATATAATAAGCTTGATATAATATGCACATGCTTGATAGGTCCAAACCAATGATAACTGGATGCAAATAAACACAAAATTGTTCTTTTCTCATAATCATTTTCATGATAATGCCCATTCCCATCATTAACACAGTTACATCATATTGTTACTCTTACACACAAGTTTCTCAACATTCTTCCCATCATAATTTAGTTTCGCTGACTCTGTGTTAGTTTTCTCTTGTCAATTGATAATTTTTCAAGACTCCTGTCTCTCTTATACAAATCCATTCAAACTCACTCCACACATCCAACAACTCACATCTATTCCTTTTACACAGCCTAGGAATCGAACTTGCCATCATAGCCCTTCTTAATTCATTTCTAACATATCTAGGTAACATTAGAAAATGTTACCTAGATATGTTAGGTTAGCTAGAAAATGCTTACCATTTTCACTTTCTCACTCTAATGTTGCCATTGATTTAGAAGGGTATGTATTTCCTGTGATACTTTTGGATTTTGCTAAGACTTTTGACAGAATGGAAGACTGCTACATATTTTGCAATCTATGTAGCAGTCTTCCATTCCTCTTATCCATATTAGCATGGATAAGAGGATGAATGACTTACAGATATGAAAAAGTGGTATGTGGGGGGGGGGGGTGTCAGTCTGCAAGATTTAAGTTAACTAGTGCTGTGCCACAAGAATCAGTCCTTTGTGCATTGTTATTCAGTCTGTACATTCATGACATTGAAAAGAATTTGACAGGAGACATACAACCATTTGCTGATGATGCAAAGATAGACAGGAGAATCAGGAGTGTGGCTAATATTCAGTACTTGCAGAATGATTTGAATAGGCTGGAATTGTGGGCATGTGAAAATGGCTACCAGTTCACTGTTATTAAATGTAACATTATGCACTTCAGTGTGACTAGATATCCAGTATTGTATTATATAAGTAGGATTATGCTAGAAGAAACTGATTGGGTTAGAGATCTTGGAATTTTAGTAAACAGGAAGTTGAAGTTCAAAGGCCATATAGCAAAGATCGCAAATGCAACCCGGAGAATAATTGCAATGGTGAAATAAACTTTGCCATGTAAAGATAAGGAGGGCATTTTACTGCTTTACAAGGTCCTGATAAGACCTCACTTGGATTATTTTGTGCAGGTCTGGTCTACTGGTTTCCATGATGATTTTGATAAAGTGGAGAGAGTGCAAAGGTGAGTGTTAAAAATGATATCAGGATTGTGAATACTAGTTGTGAAGACAGATTGAGAATTTTTAGACTGCAGTCACTAAAAAACAGGAGAAAGCGGAGTGATATGTTTGAGACTTATAAACTTCTGAAAGGGGTCAAACAGGATTTTAATAGATTTTCATTTTATGGAGGATCTGGAAAGGATGCGAGGGCATCCTTGGAAGTTGCAAATGAATGCTGTCAAGAAGGAAGTGAGAGCTAGAGTGTGGTGTGTGATTAGAATGGATTGCCAGTAGATGTGCATGCAAGTAGTGTGAATAAATTTAAGAACAGGTAATGACAGCTGGTGCAGATGATATGTGACCTCCCTCAATGAGTTCCTTATTCTTTGGAGGTCTCTCTTAAGAATAATAATAATAATATCCTCATCTGTTGACCAACTCTCAATAATACCAATAATCAAATCAGTGGGCTCATCTTTCCTGTTTTGCTAATACTTCTGGCATTAGTAAATAAATAAATAGTTGACTCCTCATACATATCCACTCATCCTCTTTGTTCGCCTAAAATCAGCAATTCTTCTAACTTGTTTTTGCACTTATTCCTACTCTTACATGATAAGAGAAGAGAGCTAAATTGAATTCTAGAAAATTTAGATAAACAGAAGATGAGGATCTGGATATCGAGTATCTGCTGCTTGTGTTTTTCTAACCTTCTACATTCACTCTACATCGTTGCTATTTTGATCGTTCCCATTTTCACATTCACTCATTTCAGTACTGTCCTCACACACACACACACACACACACACACACGCGTACATACATGTTTTTATATTTAAATCCTCTACCTTGCCTGATTTTTCATATCTTTCCATATACTAACCAATACTTTCTCCAGACACCTTAATTTCAGACCACTCGAGTGTGAGCTGTCTTTCATATATATATATATATATATATATATATATCCAGTGGCAGCTCGTGACTTGAAATCGTGGGGGTGCTGCAATTTTCGAAATATACATGCACACTGTAAGTACAGTGTATATGTGTTTGGATAAAATATCAAAGTTATGGGGTAAAAATTTTTTTTAAAAAATTGAACATGAAAAAAATATTGTTTATTATCGATAAAATTTATACAGTTCAGTATAATTCAAAATTACTTAAAAATAAAATATATTCTTCTTGTTTTGTTTCATGAAAAAATATTGTTTATTATCGTTAAAATTACACAGTTCAGTATAATTCAAAATTACTTAAAAATAAAATCCATTATCATAACCCCAATAATGTTCTAAAATTAAAACTATAACAAATGTTATGTCTTTAATTGTAATGTCCAAATATTTAAAGAGATGAAGTAAACACGATAAGCACTATGAACACTCTACTACTGGTGCAAACTGCATATAAACAACAGTGGAACTGCGTGACGGACAGTGCCGCATTATGCTAATAACTCGCATTTCACTATGACGTGCATATGCTTGGATCCATAGCAAATACTAGCAATATGGCACTGTGGTAAACAGTGCTGCTCCCATCCTTTGCCCTCCTAAGTGCTTCTAGATGGATTTTTATTATTTTTTATACAAAATAAGAGAATTGTATAGGATTGTTGATGATAAAATTAAATATTACAAGCAAATATAAATAAATTAATAAATATATTTATGTATCGAGAAAAATTGGGGGTGTGCTGCAGTTCCGCAGTGCCTATGCACGAGCCACCCTGTATATATCATTTTGCTATTAAAATTGAACCATACGTCTACAAACTAGAAACCTTTTTTTTTTTTTTTTTACAATACTTACATTGATACTCATTTGTTATCTCGTGGCTTTTTCTTTTTTCCTTTCAGTTCATTGTTGTCTTATTGCTATAGAGATTTTTAAAAAATAGAGATCTTTTTTGCTTCTATCAGCAGCTGTCTGTCTCCTTTAAAATCATTCATACTTGCTAAAGTTATATGTTTCTATTTCATTCTCTATTCTGAACATTCGTGAAGCATTTAGATATTTGTCTTTCAGTATTAAATAGTATTTTGCATAATCATTTAGCAGATTTTTACTTGTAGGTTAGTAAGAGCATATTTGAGTATATTTTTCAATTTATTATTATTACCCAAGATCCCATGGAGTCAAAGATTCATCTTGGTTAGATAAGATGTGATAACTGAGTTGATGGCATTATATATGTCAGGCATTGGGATTGCACACCTCCCATAAGTATGTGATTTCATCATCACATTCATTCTCATTGTAAATGTAAATCTAATGAACCTACATCTACTCTTCAGTTTACTTCCATTTCCTGGAATTGCTTTGCTTACCATGTATTTCTCATGGATTATAACCTCCAGTTATTTAAAAAAAGGAGCAGTTATAGGATCCTCTCTCTCTCTTCTCCACTCCCATTTGTATAGTGCACCATAGGTTCATCACCTGTCACGAGAGAGAAGTGTATAATGTGTGTGTTCTACTATTCAGTTGCAGGATTAACAAATAGCATGTTTATATGGAAGTTTAGTTAGTTCTTTTTTCTTTCTTTCTTTTTTTTTTTAGCTTATATGTGCACTCGTCAGTTGCTCGCTGGTGGCACTGCATACATTCAGTTGAACTGAAGGATTCCATCTTGGGCATAGTGTAAGTATTTATTTTAATTAAGTATTTCTAATATGAATTAAAATTTATATTACACTATTTGCACTGATTAATTAGTTTAAAGATTTCAAAGAAATTACAGAGACAGATGTGGTTAAAATATCTAATTTGTATACAGTTTTCACCTTAGTATCAAAGGCATCTTTAGTACAACTGAATAATGGAACACAAAGTTATAAGTGACAATTTTTAAAACCTGCTCTAGTAAGATAACAATGGTTAATAAAATTCTTAATTACTAAATAAATAAACACACACACATACACAGAAAGTATATATGTGTTCCAGCAGAAGAAAATTGACATAATTGAAATTGTCATATTAGAAGAGCTGTGGTGATGCTTTTCAAAATTCTTCTGTTGCTTGTATTTTGTTTCATTATTCAATTGTACTGAAGATGCATTTGACACTAAGGAGAAAATTTTCTTTACATCATTTAAATATTTTAACCACATAAGTATCCACCTCTGTAATTTTTTTTGTGTCTACTTATATATATCTTTAGTCGGATGGGATTGAAGATTGAATTTTTGAAACTACACGAATAAAGAGGATAGTTCATTTCTTACTCTTTTATTTCTGTGTTTTCTCCTTCTTTTGCTACAGAGCAATTATTTGTATATTGACTGTTATTCTGAAAGCTCTTATTATTTTTTTTCTCCCTACAATCACCATCAAGAAATGTACATATACTCACATGTAAAGAAATGAAAGAAGAAAATTAGCAAAAGGCTATTTAAATTGAGGGTGGGGAAAAATTAGGAGCATATGTTTTTTATTTTGCCGATTTTGTTTTTGTTTGTTTTGTTTCTTCGTTGACTATACTACTTTATTTAAATAGTACCAGTAAAAAATCAGTAAAGATTTTTAAATGATGTATCAGACATATAAAGCCTGCAGGACCTAATTTCTCTTCCTCTCTTGGAGTATACAGGATCAAACTCAAATGTCATGCCTCCTACATTTATGAAAATGAAAGAAAATAATTTTTTTATTCATAGAAACTGCCAATAGTTCAGCCAATGCAGGTTGGCATTGCTGAACTGGCACATCACTAAATTATTGCACAGATCAGAATTCTAGTTTGAAACTGCTCAGATACTGAAACATCCTAATATAAATGGAGATGATTGAAAAAAAAAAACAAAAGAACTTTGCTCTTGATTATCATTTCTGATCACATTACTAAAGAAGAAAATCACAGTTCAGTGATTTTGCTCAGAAAGAACACATGAGTTTACTTATTGATTGCACCATGGCAATTTAATGTAGGTGTGTTAGTATATGTGTATACTACATTATCAGCATCATCAAATTCCTGATATATATCCTAGGTGGGGGAAGGAGATGCAAGATAGTACTAAATGAAAAGTTAACATTATTATTATTATTATTATTATTATGGGTATCTCAATGGAGTCAGTAGACTCATCACGGGAGACCCAAACTATCAAAACAATATCTATCATATCTCTTCTTGAATTCATTTACAGACGAAGAACTCACAACTGAGTCAGGCAATGCATTCCACTCATTCACCACCCTCAAGGTGAAAAATCTAGTTCTCACACCCTTGTTAACCACACTTTTCCTTAATTTCCAGTGATGACCTTTTGTTCTTCCACCACTATCACACAGCTGAAATATTTCCCCTGCATCAATCCTACAAAACCTTTTAGTAATTTAAATGTTTCTATCATATCCCCCCCTTCTCCACCTATCAACCAACCAACCAACCAATCTCTGCAGTCCACAAGCTCTTGATCTATCTATGTAGGGAGTATTTTTTACATCACTCACCAACTTAGTCACTCTCCTCTGAACCCTTTCCACAACCTCCTCATCTCCAAGGAATCTGGGTGAACAGACTTGAGCACAGTAATCCAAAAATATCAACCTCATCAATCTCTTGGAGTACCATTCCATCAGTGTAGTACACAGCTAGCAATCTTTTAATCCCAAAATGCATAACTTTAACTTTTTCACATTGAACTGATATCCATTACCTTTTGCCCATTTTGCCAGCTTATTTAAATCATCCTGCAAACTCTCAACATCAGCCCGATTTTTTATTGCGCTACCCAACTTTGCATCATCAGCAAATAACTGAATATCTCCCTTAAAGCCATTTCCTATATCATTTATGTACAAATTAAACAATAACGGCCAAAGCACAGAGCCCTGAGGCACACACCATTTGTCACCTGCCTTATCCTGGATTCTGCTCCTCCATACACTACTTTCTGATATCTCTCCATGCACCATTCTCTTATCCATATCACTAGTTTAGTATCCATCCCCATCTACTCCAATTTGTGCAACAGTATTCTGTTGAATACAATTTCAATTTCTTTTTCAATTGTATTCTGTTGAATATCCTGTCAAAAGCCTTAGCAAAATCTAGAAGTACCACTGTGTAGCCGTTTCCTTTGTGCAACTCAGATGTCATTCTATTATAAAAAAGTTAATAAATTGCTAAGGCAGGATCGATCTTTAACAAAACCATGTTGGCCCCCTATGCCGGCTGGGCCGTCGCCCAGTTAAACAAGGCTCCCGTTGTTTTCGCCAGGGAACCAGGGCGAACAGCGAAAAGTCAGCTACTGAAACAAATCGGAAAACAAACCCCAACTCAATATCATCAGAGTTAAAGATCGGTACTATCAACATAAGAAGCCTGAATGGCAAAGAAATGGAGCTAGCTGAGGAATTAGATAAGTACCAGATCAACATAATAGGGGTGACTGGAAAAAAAAGACAAAAACTGGTGAGATCTTTCTGAGCAATAAATACAAAATGTTATATTCAGGCAATGAAAATCAAGGAAAAGCAGTAGCCATAGTATTCAACACAAAATATGAGGCTAATCTTCTTGAATGGCAGTCAGTCTCAAGTAGAGTAATGTGGGCAAATATGAGAATGCGAACTGGACAATGAGACTTATTTGTGCCTATGGCCCCACAGAAGGTTCTACTAAGGTAGAAGTGGAGGAGTTTTTTTGATGCTTTAGAAAAAGCAACTGACACAATGAAAAAGGAAAAGTTGGTCCTTGTTGGGGATCTAAATAGCAAAGTAGGAAATGATTGTGAGACATACAAAAATATTTTGGGAAAATTTGGAGAAAAGAGCAAAGCTAATAATAATGGCAAATATCTGTTGGATTTCTGCTCAGGACATGGAATGGTTATTACTAACACTATGTTCCAACATAAAAATGTGCACAAATTCACATGGAGAGAAGAGGCAAGGAATAAGAAAAGTCTCAGGAAGTGATCACTATGTAGTCTTGAGCAGAATAAAATTGAATTTCATATTGAAAAGAATGACATGTAAGAAAGTTTTAAAGCGAATAAAAGTCGAGCAGCTCTCAGATGTGAACTGTAGACTAAAATACACAAAGATTATTGAAGAAAAAATGAAAGAGTTTGAGAACAAGAATCAAACCTTGGAGATTCAGTGGCAAACTCTGAAGAAAACATTGATTGATTCTGCCAGAGAGGCATGTGGTGAGGTTGTCTGCAAGGATAAAAAAAATCAGAACTCCCTGGTGGACACAGGAAGTTAAAGAAGCAGTGAAGGAAAAGAAGAAAGCATATCAAAAGTTCCTGTCAAATAAGTCAGCTTGTGCTCTTAGAGAATACAGAGACAAATGCAAGAATGCTAAACACTGTGTAAAACTACCTAAACAAAAGTCATGGAAGGACTTTGGCAAGAATATAGAAAATAAATATCAAGAAGGTGGGAAAATATTCTGGAGGTTGTTGAAGAAGCTTAGGAATGGAGGAAAGAGTGCTGTAAAAGGAGTTAGAGATGATAAAGGTGACATGAAAACAGGAGAAAAAGATATCTTTGAAGTATGGAGTAATTACTTTGAAAAACTGCTAAATGAAACAAGCAGTGATGACAGCACAGTGGTAAAAAATACTGACCATGCATGCAGTCAGGAATACATATCCATACTTGAAGTAGAAAAATTCATCAAAGGCTTGAAATGTGGAAAGGCAGCAGGAGTAGAAGATATTCGACCAGAAATGCTGAAGTATGGTGGTATAAGAGTCTTACAGTGGCTGCACTGCATAGTTCAGAAAGCCTGGACAGAGGGACGAATTCCCGATGATTGGAGTAGAGCTCTCATAGGACCCATATATAAAAAGGGAAATAAAACTGAATGTGAGAATTACAGAGGTATTTCCCTACTGAGTATTCCTGGCAAGATCTATGCAAGTATACTTGAGAAACGGTTGAGAAGAATTGTGGAAGAAAAGCTTGGTGAAGAACAAGCTGGATTCAGGCCAAATAGAGGCTGTCAGGATCAGATCTTCACTTTACGACAAATAGTCGAGAAAGCATGGGAATATAACAGAGATCTGTATTTAAGTTTTGTTGATTTGGAAAAGGCATATGACAAGGTGCCAAGAGAGAAGCTATTCAATACACTACAGTTATATGGTGTCAATGGGGCATTATATCAAACAATACTTAGTCTTTATTTGAGTTGTAAGTCAGCAATTAGAATTGAAGGAAGTACAGGAAGATGGTTTAATGTTAAATCTGGTGTGAGACAAGGATGTACATTATCCCCTCTGTTATTCATTATCTATATGGATCGCATTATGAAGGAAAGTGGTATTAAACATGATATCAAAATTGGAGATATTAATGTCAGCTCTTTGCTTTATGCAGACGATGTTATACTTCTAAATAAATCTGCTACAAGTTTGCAAGAGTCTCTGACTAAATTGAATAACTGTTGTAATAGATATGGTATGAAGGTCAGCATTAAAAAGACAAAGACAATGAAAATAGGTAGAATTGTTGAAAATGTCAACTGTGTTGTGAATGGGGAACCTGTGGAACAAGTAAAACATTTCAGCTACTTAGGCACAATTTTTACTGAAGATGGTAAATTAAATATAGAAATAGGCAACAGAATCAGCAAAGCTGGTATGGTGGGAAGTCAATTGAATAAATTCATATGGAATAAGAGAGAAATTAGTCGGAACACCTAAATTAGCTGTATACAAGACAGTGTTCAAACCAGTTTTAAATTATGGATCTGAGAGCTGAGTCAGAATAAAACAGTTGACCAAAGACTAGAGACCACAGATATGAGAGTCCTGAGAAAAATTATAGGTGTGAACAGATGGCATCAATGGCAATATCATATTAAAAACGAGGATATTAGGAAAGAACTTGACGTTGTCAACATCCAGGAATGCATTAGCAGATCTAATCTCAGGTGGTATGGTCACTTAAACAGAATGGGCAAAGAAAGATTAGCAAAACAAGTGTTCTCTGCCAGGTTTGCAGCAAAACGACCCAGAGGAAGACCAAGATATACGTGGATTGATACAGTACAAAGTGCCTTAGACGATAGAAAAATAAGATCTGATAATGTTGGAGTCTTGACAAGTAACAGACTGATTTGGAGGAAAATTGTAGATAGGAAGTTAGTAATGGTGTAATTTTTTTTCATGTAGTACTATCATATCCTGTACACCCATTGAGTGTACATGGCAGGAATTTGATGATGATGATGATGATGTTGGCCCCCTATAGAGTATCATATTCTGATCCACTCATTCTTGAATTCTGTCATTAACCAACTTTTCCAATACTTTTATCACCACACCCGAGATGTGATTGGTCTGTAATTAACTATCACAGTCTTAGAGCCACCTTTATACAAAGGAACTACTTTGCCTTCCTTCCTTTGCACGTTCACACAACACCTGAGCTGATATTCCATCTAAACCTACAGCAGTGTTTGCATTTAAATTCTGCAATACCTCTGATTTATTAACTTCAATTCTCACATTAGTTATTGCTACAGGTATAGAGATATCCTCACTTGGGTGATAGACTTTTGAAAAGGGATCACTCAGTAACTCTACTATTACATCTGAATTGGTCACCTCAATACCATCAGCACCCACTAAGGTTATCCTTCCTTATGTGGCAAGTAAAAGGAAGAATGACTTTTACTTGCCACATAGTGGAAGAACTCTTTGGGATTACTCTTGATCTCTTTGGCTAAGGTCTTCTCATAATCTGATTTAGCTTTTCTTACTATGCTGGTAACCTTCCTAGCTTGAGCCTTGTACTGCTCATGGGTGTACTGATCACCTTTCTCCTTGTAAATTCTCCATAACATTTTCTTTTTTTTGCAGATCAAGCCTGATACTACTAATCATCCATTTAACGCCTATCTTCTTTGTCTTCCTGACCATGGGAATACGTTCTGATATTGCCTTTCTCAGATACCCTCTGATTTTATCCCATGCAGTGCTAACACCTTTCTCCTGCAATATGTTCTGCCATGGGACGGCTGTAAGCTCACTCTGAAGCTTGTTATAATCACCTAACCTGTAGTTCTGTATATACCCCTTCTTAAGAGAGAAAAATCCATAAATTTTGCAACCCCCCAAGTCAATACCACATGATTGCTCTCACCAATTGGAGGAAACGAGGACACCTTACTTATGCATATGTCCTCGGAACCAATGACTAGGTCCAACATTCACACTAGACTGCCTCAAATGAACTATCATTCACATGTCTATCCTCTTGATATACTACTTTCTTTGGCTGCAACTCATCTGCTAACATCAACAGTACTCCTTCCCTCCCCCATTTTGTTTTCTCTATCCTCCCTGAAAATACTGTATCCATCACATTCAATTCCAGTAACAACATCTGCTGACAGCCACGTTTCACTAATGCTTCAACTTTTGGTGAGATTATTATTATTATTATTACCCAAGACCTCATGGAGTCAAAGACTCATCTGGGAGGTCCTTTTATCACATACACACAGCTCATCATACCGTGCTTTGAACACATTCAAACTCCCTGCAGACACCACACTCTCAGACAAGGCATTCCAATCATTTACAACTCTGCACGGAAAAAACCTGCCTCTCACTCCCCTACTCACACCTTCTTTATACAGTTTCCAGAGATGACCTCTGGTTCTCCCCCGATCTCCCACTATTTTCTGTAGAACTTCTCCAGCATTGATCCTATAACAACCCTAACTTGTAGGTCTCTATCATATCTCCCCTCTTCCTCATGTCCACCAGACACTCTGCAAATTGCACTCCTCAATCTTTTGTCATACTCGACATTCCAGAGGTCAGAAACTACCTCAGTCAGTCGCCTTTGGACCCTTTCCAACATCTCTTCATCCTTCTGGAAACCAGGTGACCAAATCTGGGCACAGTAGTCTAATCAAAGGTTGGCCTAATCAAAGCCTTATACAGTGGAACAAGAATCTCCCTACATCTACAAGTCAGTGTCCTCCACGTCATTCCCAGAAGTCTTTATGTTGTCTTTGCAATTTTGGCAATGTGTTCCCTAAATTTCAGATCCTTATCCACTATCACCCCCAGATCTATTATTTCTTCCACCTCCAACAATGTATCCTCACCAAGCATAAATTCTGCATTCCATCTTTGTTTTCCAAATTTTAAAACCTTACATTTTGCAACATTGAACTCGCATCCCCCATTCCCGTACCCAATCACTCAATTTATTCAAGTCTTCCTGCAAGATTGCAACATCCTCACTACTCTTCATGGTTCGTCCTAACTTTGCATCATCTGCAAACAACTGAATATCTCCATCAAATCTTCACCTGTATCATTAACATACAAGTTAAACAGTAATGGCCCTAAAACAGATCCCTGAGGCAATCTGCTAGTGATTTTCCTTTTCCTCGACATCGCTCCCCCATACACAACTTGTTGATACCTATCAGACAGCCAGTCTCCAATCCAATGAACCAATCTAATATCCAACCCCATCCGCTCCAGTTTGACTATCAATTTATCATGAGGTACTTTATTAAAAGCCTTTGTGAAATCCAAGTATATTACTGTGTATCCTTCTCCCCTGTTCAAGGAAGCAGTCACTTTATTGTAATAAGTAAGTAGATTACTAAAACATGCCTTCCCTTTAACAAATCCATGCCATCCATCAAAGATGATACATTGTTGTCAACCCAATTCTGGATCCTAGTTCTCACAAGCTTCTCCAACAAATTAACCACAACACCTGACACTACAGATAGGCCTATAGTTTAATACTTGAGTTCGATCACCTCCTTTATGAAGTGGCACTATCTTGTCCTCCTCCCACTCCTTAGGGACTTGACCGAGTGCAAGACTCGTATTAAAAAAATATGTCAAGACAGGTATCAACTCCCTGGCACATTCCTTCAGAATACATGGTGATATATTATCAAGTCCTACAGCCTTATTAACATCTAGTTTACAACTTCCAATACACCACTTGCTCATTTACAGTCAGTCTCTCCTCCCCATCATCTATTGCTCTCAATCTCTCCATGAAGTCACATTCACAAGATTGAGAGATTGGTATGAACTGCTCATTAAGTATCTCCACCATACATTCTGCAACAGCTGTCTTTATACCATTTTCTCCAATCAGTGTCATGCTTCCATAATCATTCTTTCTTTTGCTAACTACATATCAAAAGAACTCCTTAGGATTCTTTTTGGCTTCATTAGCTAACTGCTGTTCATACCTCTCTTTAGCTACCCTTACCAACGAAGTCACCCTCCTTGCCTGGTCTTTGTAGACCTCATGGAATTGGTTATTTCCACTTCACTTATGCTGCCTCCACAATGCTCTCTTTCTCTGTATCGCATGCTTAATCTCTTGTACTGACTAATCCCAAAAATTCTTCCCTTTTATTTCGAATGCTTCTTGCATTAGTATACAAAAATTGCAGATTCTCTTTAGTTCTTGTACCAGCTTTAGAACTGATATACATGTCATTAATTTCAGTAGTCCCATACCGATTTTATCCACTCTATTCTGCAATTTATTCTACGAATAAGGATCAACAAATATACATTCACTGCATAAGTTTCTTCCTCTTACACTCAATCTTTTCAATTTTAGTTTCCCTGTCCAATTACTTCAACTAGTTCAGAAAACAGTAACTTCTTCAATCACTTATGACCTTCCATGTTCAGATGCAGCCCATCTCTTGCATACAGCTATCTTTTGCCTTCAAACACACTCCAGACATCAACAAATTCTAGATCTCTCTCTTTTTTTTTTTTTTTTTTTTTGCACATTCTTGCAGTAATACCATTCATTATCATCTCTCATGTACTTCATTCATAATTTTCAAAACGAGACAGCACACACTATCCTCCCTATGACACCTTTCTTCTTCACGATATCTAACAATGTTCTTAATTCTTTTGCTACTCGATTAATACTACCACTCAGGTCATTTATTCCCACCATAACTATCATCTTTTCTGCATCATGCCCTCTCTTTATTGCTAAAGTCACTCTCTTTATTGTTCCACCAGCCAAGCACTCCTCAGTCATACCACTCTCCATACCCTTAATCATGGAATCACCATATATTGTACCGCTCATAACTTCATTCAAATCCAAACAAGCGTCACTCACAGCCTCAATTTCTACACTATTCAGCATGACTCTCCCAGTTTCATTACTTTCCCTCCACTCTCTTTTACTTACTCTCTCACTTTCACGACATCTCCTTTCTTCTAGACCTCTTGTGCTTTCATTATGTTGACTCCCAATCACTCTCATACTATTTATTACTTCATCTTTCACCAAGTGACTCTTGTGATGACCTCTCCAATGACTTCTTCTGCCAGAATTCGTGCAGAAGTCTGGCTCTGCCTTGGATTTTTTGCAGTGGATGCGTTGCAGAAATAGTCCTAATTTCTCTATTCAATACATTTAATTCAGTTTTAATTTCCAGAACCTCCTTACTGAGCACTTCCAATTCCTCTTGCAGGAGATGAAGATCACTTTTTCATTTTCACGAACTCCTACCGAAGCTCTTCCACTACAGTCCCGACTTCTGCTTCCATTCCTAATTGATCCAGTCTATCCTGACACTTCTCACATACGTCGACATTTTCATTCTTCTCATTTAGCCAAACAGTCCACAGGTCCTTCACATTCTTCGGCGCATACATATAGCAGTTTCTGCAACGCATCCACTGCAAAAAATCCAAGGCAGAGCCAGACTTTCGTGCAGAAGTCTGGCTCCTTTGAGTGAGGTGTGGCATGTGTTTCTTGTTGGATGTCATCTTTAGACACTGAAGTAGTGCAACAAATAGCAGCAAAAACACAATATTTACAACAAAGTTTCAACAATAAACCACTGAAGGACACTTGTATCCAACCGAAGCACAATTTGAGACAAAAAGCCATACTATACTTTAATTTAAAAACACTTTCTCTAGCATAGCTCAACATGACTGCCACGTTCACTAGCAACACTAATGCCACCCAAAAATTTGCAACCCATTACATCATTACCAGCTTGCTATTAAAAATTTTTCTACAAATTAATCTCTTATCTTTCATGACTCCAAATAACATTATATCTTATATTTTGTTCTTCTAAGCATAAATTAAAGATTCCAAGAAATTGCATTCTTGATTTCATTCTTTATCCAAGTGTAAGCAAACAAAGTTTGCAAGTGACTTCATGAACTGGGCTACTTGTTATGGAGGCTAATGACTTCACATCATTTGCCTTAGTATCCCATAATGCAAGGCACATCTCCTTAATGGTATAATGCTATGCATTGTGGGAAGAGCCACTACCCAGACTGGTTTTGACACCTTTATTGAGGTCTCATCAGTGGGAGCCAGAGTTACCATGGTTGAAGTAATGCAGAAGTCATATATTTCCCATATACAAATAGTCAAAAGGTGTCACACCTTATTACTAAAATATTCTAGATTAGAGATAGATGTTGAAAGTTTTTTTTTCACTTGGTTATACTATAAATTAAAAGATTAATTTAAAGACATTCTTCTAAGATACTTCTTACTGTGAAGATGAGATTTGGTCTTCCTCTGGATCTTTTTTTTTCTTCCATTCTGACAATATGCATTTGTTTTGCTAAACTTTTCTCTTTCATTCTGTTTAAGTGACTATACCACATGAGATTAGCTTTGCTCACACATTTCCAAACACTAAGGATGTCAATTTCCTTCCTGATATCTCAGTTTTAATATGGTTCTGTCATTGATTCCATCGGTTCACTTTCCCAGATCTTTCATATCTGTGGTCTCTAGTCATCGATCAAGTGTTTTATTTCTAACACAGCTCTCAGATCCATAAGTTAAAATTGGTTTGAACATGTAGCTAGTTTGGTGTTTAAATAATTTCTCTATTATTCCATATAAAATTATTCATTTGACACCCTACCATACTATGCTTTACTAACTCTGCTGTATATTTCCTTATTTAGTTTGCCATCTTCACTAACAATTTTGCTAAATAGGTGAAATGTCTAACTTGTTCTACAGGTCTTCCATTCAGAATGTAATTAATGTTTTTAATGTTCCTTCCAATTTTCAGGCTTTCATTTTGCCAGCTTATTTAAATCACCCTGCAAACTCTCAACATCAGCATATTAGTGCTTTTTAAGATCAAGGATTTGGATTGAGCTTCCCAGGAACTCAAATAAAGGCTGTAACAGAGCAGTGGTAAATAGAAAAGAAAAGAGATGGTAGTATTAGTTCAAAGTAATGATTTAGGGAGTGACAAATATAGTATGAGATAGAACATGAAAGATTTGATGGAAGAAGTAAGAAAGAAAGGTGAGAAAGTAAAAGATCAAGATATGATAGTAAAGACTTAAGGAGGATTACAATGATAGTAAATAATTCGATGCATAAGCTATGTAGAAAAAAACAGGTGTGAGATTTTGGATGTGTGGAGTAAATTTGATGGCAGAAAAGATTTCTATAAGAGGAATGGCCAGCAGATGAATGAATTTGGTGCCTAGAGAAATTATTTATTGGAATGAGGCCTAATACAGATTCAGGAAAACTAGATCTTGGGAGGAACACTGAGGAATGTGTATGTAAGTTCAGCTAGGATGTGTAGATGTAATAGTGATAGAAATGACAATGAGCACAGTTATTAATTTATTGAATGGATGTACTGCACTTTGGGTTTGGGAATTTTGAGTGGATGTCAGGTGGGAAAAGAGAAATTTGTCCAACTGGACCAAGCAGACTGTAGATTTAAGTATAAGAAAATGCAAGGTAGTAACTTGTTATGTCCATACAAAAATGCCAGCCACATTAGAAACAAAGAGGTTGAATTTGTTGCTTTAGTGAATACATTGTGACCTAAAATTGTTGGCATTAGTGAAACCATCCTATCTCAGAATTGGATGTTGTAACCAAAATCAAGTACAAAATATACACTATTTTCAGGAGAGATAGAAATGGGGAATAATACCAGTGATATCAGCTGACTTGAGTCCATTTAGGATAAAAACTCACAAAAGCAGTAATGGTAATAATTTTTTGTGTAGCATCGCATTTGAGGCTATCTGGTGTGAGGCATTGGCTAACAGGATGAAATATATGCTGGGATGTTGCTGAGGATGAAGAAATACATTGCCAAATTATGAGTATTAAATGAGTAATTATTATCAGTGACTTAAATTATCTGAATATTGAAGGAGTATCAGAGAAACCTCATGATAACAAAGGAAAATTTATTCAGCTGTTGCATGACAACTTTCTCAAGCAGCATGGGAAAGAAGCAACTTGAGGGTAAAGAGTATTGGATTTGATCATAGTGTCAGAAGGCATCTCAGTTAAAGATGAGTGTATAGCCACCAATTGGTGATAGATAAGACATCATACTGACCTAGGAAGTGTCCAACTATATGCATGTTCCAGTCAGGATAGCTTATATGCTGAACTATGAATCTGAAAATTATGACAAACTCAGGAGAATACTCTTGTTGGTTCCATGGTATCAGTTGTGGTATGGGAAACATTGAAATGATGCAATATCTGAATGTGTCCCTAGAGTTAAAAATAAAAAATTAAAAAATTAAAAAAAAAAACAGAATGGGAGTGAAATGGATGTGCAATCTTATTAAACATGAGATACATAAGAAGAAGATGATGTGGAAGGAATATCATGAGAATAAGAGTGAGAGGAGTTACGAAATATACTGAACGTTAAGTTAGAGTATGAAAATAAACTGGCTGGACAGGTTAAAGGTGATCCAAAAGAATTTTATCATTATGCTGCAATGAATGTGGAAGAATAACTTTACTGAATGTAGATCTTACCCCCTAGTTGTCAGAAGCAGATGAGGCAGTTCAAATAATGAGTGCTCACTTTGCCAAGGTCTATCAACCTGGTGTATTGTAACATAGTGTACAGTGGTATTACACAGGATGAAGAAATAGAAGAAATAAAAATTTGGCCAGTTCGAATAGATAGGATATCAGCATGTGTGCTAAAGGAATGTTCAGCTAAACTGGCTAGGTCTTCGACAAATATTTATAATTTGAGTCTTAGCTCAGGGATGATCCCACATTAATGGAAAGAATGTATGATAATACCATTGCACATGGGTGATACAAAGCCTAATGTGTCTAAATCAACCTATCAGTATCTCTGTAAAGATTTCAGAGAAGTTAGTAAGAACTTGCATACAAAATTGGGTGGAACAAAATATGCTTATTCTGCAAGTACGTCATATCAGAAGCACTTCTGATTACCCTACCTATCTTTGAATCATCAGCAAATAGCTGTATATTGCTTAGATCCTTCCCAATGTCATTATTGTATCTTGTAGCACATCACCAATTACCTTAAATCTTGCAGACTCACATCCCTCATATACCACTTTTTAATATCTCAGTCATCCTCTTATCCATGCTAATATTGTATAATCCAATCCCATATTCTCCAATTTATGCAACAGTCTTTCATGCTGTATTCTGTCAAAGCCATATTAGTAAAATCCCAAACTATCATGGTGTATCCATTCCCCTTGTCTAATTCAGTGGTAACATTATTATAGCATGTGAGCAGGATGCTCAAACATGATTTCCCTTAGTAAACCCATACTATTCATTGCCAAGTATGGTTTCTCTGTCAGCTCATTTTTGTATGCTAGCCCTAATCAACTTTTCCAAAATCTTCACTACCATCCCAGAGATACTGATACATTAGTCTTTGTTCACCCTTGTACAATGGGATTACTATGTATTCTTTCCACTCCTGTGGATTCTTTTCTGTTCTGAGACTTAAATTATATAGTCTGGTCAAAGGAGTAGCTACGTCAGCTGAAAACTCTTTTAGCATCTGTGCTGATTCCCATCAGTCCCTATTGCAGTTTGTGCAACAGCTATTATACCCTCTCTTCATACACCTGTGGTTCTTTGTACAGTACAGAGGTAGCAGTGAGCTCAATGTTACATATACCAGGTTGATAGCAAAATGGCAACTTATTAGTTGAACAGTCTCTTCTGGTTTAGTCACCTTGCATACCTTCTGCATTCAGTAAAGTTATTCTTTCATATTCATTCTTTCTTTTACTTGTGGCATAACAATAGAATTGTTTGGGCTGTCTTTAGCTTGCAGAGCCTGCTTCTTTTCATACTCAGACTTAGCTTTCCGTACCACAGTTGGGACTCTTCTGGCCTGCTGCTTATAATTTTCATAACGGACATTATCTTTATGCACACGGTATTCCTTTCACATCATCCTTTTCTTATGAATCTCTTTGATCATTTAAGTATTTTTTAAATGCTTCCCATGCACTATCAATATTCTTCACATCTGACAACCAATACTATGGCACAGAACCCAGCATACTGCTCAAGTGGTCATAATTTCTTGCATTGTAGTTCAGCATGTAACCTTTTCTGAATTCAACATTCAAAAACTCAACCATTTCTCAAACGAGTTCTACATGATCCCTGTCACCAACCAGAGACAGAATATTTACATCTTTAACTATAATCAGATCTAACACTCTTTGACCTCGAGTTCCTTCTGTCACATGCTGCTTGCAGAAGTTTTCTTACAATAGCTCAATAAATTCATTTTTATTTTTCTCATAAGATCAAATTCACATAATTAAAGTCCCCCATTATTATTATTACTCATTTCTCGTCTATCATCTTTATTTGGTAATGCATTTCTTCATCACTAGCAACTGATTCACTAGGTCTGTAACTACACCTCACTATATATTTGATCTTATTAAATACCACCTTACACCCAATGGGTTCATACTCACTGCCATATGAAAAACTATTACTAATATTGCAGTCATAGGTCTCAACTCTAACTAGATTCAAGTCATCTAATATCATTAGCAGCACACGCACTCCTCTGCTGTTCTATCTATTCTTCCTTAAAATACTGTACTCTGCAGATTTCATCTCATTTGTTCCAAAGGGACAAAGAAACCTGTAGAAAGGCCATAAAGAAAAGCTACAGAGATAATATTGGGATTATGAAATGTAGATTTCAAGAATAGATTGAGAGTGTGTCAGCTACAAACATTGGTAGACAGAAAAAAAGAGGGATGATATGACAGAGGTCTATAAACGTTTGAGGGGAAGGGGGAGATTATAGAATATTGGTTAATAAACTGTTTCATTATATAAACTTTTGAGGGGAGGGGAATTATAGAATATTGGTTAATAAAATAAAATGTTTCATTATATGGAAGGTGGGGAGTGGACAAGGGAGCATCCATGGAAGCTAAGTTTGTATATAGTTAAGAAAGGGCTAAGAGCTAGATTTTTCTCTCATAGAGCGGTGCATGAGTTGAACAGTTTGCCAGTTGAAGTAGTGAGTTCATCTAGTGTGATGAGTTGAAAAGAAAGTATGACAGTTAGTGTGGTGATGTGTGGCCTCCCTTGATCAGTCCTTGACTCCCTGGAGGGCTAATAATAATCATTTTGCTAGTCTGACAGTTATTTCAGACTGTTGGTTCTTAGTTCTTCAAGTTTAAAGGATATATGTATTTTTCATACACTTTTGAGACTTGTAATATTTCCAGAGATAATAAAAAGTAATGGGGAGAATTGAAATATTTTAGTGTACTTAGTATTCTGCAGAATATTCTTTTATAAATGAGCATTTTATTTTCTTTGGTTTCTTTTTGTTTTTTTATCTTGAGGACTCTACTTGAATTTGTTCAGCCCTATAATAAATTCAATCATTTATAAAAAATTAGCATTGTACTTCTACAGTAACAAATCAAAAATACCTTGTCATCATCCACTGCAAAATTAACAAAACACTTGGAAAATGTGGCTACGAGACAGGAAAAAATTTAGTATGGTATGTACAACAGAAAAACAGTGAAATAAGGAGACAGTAAGAAATACAGGACAGGTATAAGATCCTTCCATTCAGTGAAATTGAACAGCACTCTTTATACTAGTTTTATGAAATTGGATACCATTTGAGATTTAAAAAAAAAAAAATCAACCTTTAATTAAATTAAAATAACATTCTAGTTGCATAACATCAGTATGGCATATGATCCCCTCTAATGAACAAGCAGGCCTGGCAGCAGTGAACCACATTCAATATAAGGCCATCTGTTAGATTATATGGCAGTAAATACTATTCTTCTACTAAAGCAGTTGCTGTTGGTATGCAGTGCAATGTCCAAGGGTATCCTACACATGTT
This sequence comes from Typopeltis vanoorti, assembly GCF_054136105.1. Classification (NCBI taxonomy): domain Eukaryota; kingdom Metazoa; phylum Arthropoda; class Arachnida; order Uropygi; family Thelyphonidae; genus Typopeltis; species Typopeltis vanoorti. The sequence goes on from NC_143554.1 coordinate 94,504,728, forward strand.
CAGTCAGATTTAAGTCTAGTGATCGCATTGGCTACAGCAGTTGTATATCTTTGGTTTCTAGATACTTCACTGCTTGAACTCTATGGGCAGTAGCATTACCATGCATGCGTGCACACACACTCGCTCTCTCTTCAGGAATGTTGTTAATAGAATTTAAACAGCCAAATTCAAATTATGTGCAATAATTTTTATGGGCGTTTTCAGTTGAAGCTGAGTTAGCCAATCTCACATGGAGGTAACAGGATTTTTTTTGCCAGAAATGTTGAATTTTTTCGTTCTGCATACAAACAAATTAGTCAGAGAACAAAGGCACACCATTAACATACAGAAATACTATTACTGAGCAGCAGATGGTGTAGTGCAGGGGTATCAAACTGGCAGCCCGCAGGCCTCATGCATCCCCCAAAGCAATTTCTTGTGGCCCACGACGCCTCAAGGAAAGATGAAAAAAAAAGATGGTTGCTTTTTATAATAAAACAGAAATACCGTATTTACTTGAATATAACTCGTCCTCGCGTATCACTCACACCCCTGATTTTACTTTACGAAAAAAAAAATTTTAAGTTTTGTATATACATCGCACACGAAAATAAAGTTTAACCACTTTCAAGTCGGGGGCGATAACTCGCCTCCTGTGATAAACAACAAGTCCTCCCCAACTGCCACTATATTGCAGATGCAAGGAAAACAAATGGTTTTATTGTATCACTGAATAAAGTACAGAGACATTTGCTGTCTGTGTAATATATTTCTTTAGTGCAATTAGAGACAGTTGGGATAAACACGGCACTAACTAATGACTCACATGTCTCTTCCCACATTAACCATGCTATTCAGATGTGTGTGTGAGTGCACCCACTAACTCAAATCCAAAGTAACAATAAAATTCATTTCAGTTTAATTTGGTTTAAAATGCCATCTATTGTAAATATTAATAAAAAAAAATTCAGCTAACGCCTTTTATTCCCGTAATATAAATATAATAAAAATATTATTTATTTTTTTTAGTTGTCATAATCATTATACTATTATTTTATGTCTTGTAATAACTTAGAATAAATAAAATTTTTGTTATTAATTTTCCAATTTATTTAAGCTCATTCTTTCACTTCCCTTCAATTCTAATTAGTGAAGATTTTTTTAGTCGAAAATTTTTTGCAGCCCAATTGAGATACACTTTTATAGCAAATGGCCCGTGGTCCAATTGAGTTTGATACTCCTGGTGTAGTGGATAGTGACATAATCTGTAGATATAGGATAAAGTAACATAAATGGTGAATTATATGGTGTACAGTGTCCTTCCACAAGTTATCTTTGACTCCTTGGAGGTGTCGCATAATAATAATTATTATTAGCTCTTATCATTAATATTATTAAAAAATAACATGTTTGTGTTATTTTTATTATTTTTTTCATCTTTCAGGCATATCAAAGGAAGAGTATTTGCTGCATTGGCAGATGGTACTGTTGCAATATTTCACAGGGCACAAGGTGAGTTCTTCATTAACTTAAGATTTTAAGTGTATGTACATGAATCTTTAGAATTAAAATTTTTATTCTTAAACTACTAATTGTATGAGTTTCTACAATATAATTTGATATCAGAGCAACATTAAGCATTTCTAAAAAAAAAAAAAAAAAAAAATTAAAGAATGGTTGACAAGAAGATAATTCTAACGATGCTCAACTTACTGCTCCGTTCTTTTTTTGTTTATTACCCTGATTGCAGCAGGGAAATGACTATGCATTTTGGTCAAAAATTTTGCTAGGAATAAAAACTCCATAATTTTAATTGGCATAATTATTAATGCCATTATCTTACATTTCAGTTTGTTTGAAATATCCATACTCTCCATGCAGAGAATGGAGTCTGTGTGTGTATGAAAAAAAATAACCTCCTAGATGAGTGTTTGATTCCACGGGGTCTTAGGATAATAATAATATAAGTCAATTTGCAGTTTCATTAATTATATGAACTTCTGTTAATATTGAAAAAGGGTACAAAAGAACTGCTGATGCCCATTATTTGAAATACAGATCAACTGTTCTGATGTCCATTATTCGAAATTTTACTGATGACTTCAGTATTGAAATGTGACAGTTAACTGGTATTCATAATTTGCAGTTTCATCAATCACTTCATCACCCTTCCTTCCTCCCTCCTCAAAGCAGTACAAATGACATCAGATGTCATCTAATTCACTACACATGAGCTTTCTTGCTCCATTTAAAGAAAAATAATTCTGATTGCTCATTTTTTTTAAGTTCTCTCCTACTAGTTTTCTTTAAACTAGTAGGAGAACACCTAAATGTATAATCAGAATTATTTTTCTTTAAATGGTGCAAGCAAGCCTATATGTAGTGAATTACATGACATTTGATGTCATCTGTACTGCTTCAAGAAGGGAGGGAGGGAAGTGAAGTGATTGGCGAAACTGCAAATAATGAATATCAGACTTTTCAGTACTGAAATCATCGGTAAAAATTTTAAATAATGGGCATCAGAACAATTGATTTCTATCCTGTTCCAATATTTAATAGAAGTTCAGGTAATCAATGAAACTGCAAATGACTTTCATATTATTATTATTATCCTAAGACCCATGAAGTTAAAGACAAATCTAAGAGGTACTTTTGTCACAATCATACTGCACCTTAAACACACTCAAATTCTCTGCAGACACCGTACTCTCAGGCAAGGCATTCCAATCATTCACAACTCTGCATGCAAAAACCCTGCTTCTCACTCCCCTGTTCACACCCTCCTTATACAGCTTTCAGGTATGACCTTTGGTTTTCCCCTGATTTCCCTCATCTGCAAACAACTAAATATACCCCAATCAAATCGTCTCCAATACCATTAACATACAGGTTAATGCAATGGCCCTAAGACACACCCTGAGGCACACCACTAGTGACATTCAGAAGCTTTTTGCAGACCCTCTCCAACATCTCGTCATACCTTTGAAAACCAGATGACCAAATCTGTGCACAGTAGTTGATGTGTGGCTTAATCAAGGCCTTATACAATGGAACCAGTGTTATAATTTTTCTCTTTTATTATTTATATCTCTACTTATTTGTTATAATACGTTTATACTCTAATCGTTTAGATTAACTTCTGTTGTTTTATATCTTTCTTTTATCCTACCGGCTGCGCCATTTGTTATTATATGTTCCTTATATCATATCCTCGTTATTATAGCAAGCTCACCACTAATCTTTACTTATTTTTCCTCTCTCTCTCACACATGTACGTAACTCTTTTGTCTCTTATCAAATTAATATATTTCTTAGGATCTCTGCAGTCTTATTGGCCTCTCTATGCTCTAAACGTCAATCTATCACACAACAATCTGATGGAGTTCACCCTATAAGTATTAACACATTTATTTCTTTTGCTGCGCCAGCTAATACCTAGGATAGAAAGGATTCTTGCTCAGGGTGACCCCTTCAGAGAGACAATGATAATTTGATCAAGATTAATCTTATTCCTCTGCTTGCTTATTTCTTTCTCAGAGTCGTGGTTCACTTAATATATTTATACTCATGGGTTTATCCCGCTTAGTTTGTTGAAGATTTTATGAGCGGTAGTTTTGAATTCATATAACATAAGCAGATCAGGCAAGTACATGAATGAAATAATTTAATGAGCTTTAAGGTGATACACAATAATACAATTCAAGCAGGTTAATATGGTAGCACTCAATTTAATTCAAAGGCTCTAATTAATTTGTACTAATCACACATACTAAATTGCAAATAACACTAATACAATCATAAAGTATAAAATTCATAGGTCATCATCATGCCATTCTGACACACGTGGCCATCAGTTAACACAATAGCACAATTTACATGCACTGTTTCGGACCTATGCCTAGTTGTAGGCTACTCTTACAGTCCCTTAAGTTCAGTCCAATACAAATGTCCTCACAAGGAATTCACACTCTTCTATAACTGGAATTAGTATTTCAAAAGTCTACATTACCATGTCTGTCCTTGAATTCTTAAGACTTGTTCCTGCCCTGTCTGGTTATCAAGGCCTTCAATATAGTCGCTTTAGAGGATATCTTCCAAAATATCTGTGCGAGTAGAATCTCCGCGGGAAAACTGAGAGGTGGCATGGTAACGTTGCCTTGTACGGCCAGCATCAATATGGTCCTTCCGTTGAACGCACAGCTATCCTAGAGCACGGACATAGCTTGGCCCAATACGAATGCTATGACCGAGGAACCAAATGCCTTCCCCAACTGGCCAGGAAACTTCCCCGACGACGAGCTCAACCACTGTCCAAGAGATCAGGAACCAGGAATCCAGGAAAAAAAGATCTGGAATCGTGCTTGCAAGGCCTTTTTGTTTAACTCTTTCCTCTCGGCAAATCTCGAACTTCGCGATTCGTGCCAACACAGTCACGTGTGCTAACGTCGATCACCTTAGCTCCCTCTATTTTTTTTCGCATGTGTGTCTGCCATCCTTTCTTGGAAGACACTTAGGTTTCATTTTCCAATACTTCTCTCCCTCCCTTCTTTTCCATAATGCAGGACGGCAAAAGTGACCCTTGAACCCTGACTCATAGGCCTTGCTAATTTAGTACTAGAGACTGGCTTTTTCAAATGGATTTGCCAGCTTACATGGATCTCTATATCTGGTTCATACTTAATACAGATTATATATAAAATATAAAAGCTTATTATACAAATTCATGAAATTCCTAAATTTTAAGTGTTTTGTACTTGTAAACAGCTTACACTTATCCTATTGCCAACGTTCCATATTCTCTGCCTTAGTTGTATTTGAGGTTGTGACCTGAATATTTTATAATAAACATTTCATAGCTTATTCAGGACACAACACCAGAATCTCCTTACTTCTACAAGTCAGTATCCTCACAATTTTAACAGTGTGTCCACTAAATTCTATATCCTTATCTACCATCACCCCAAGATCTCTTATTTTCTCCACTTCCAACAATATATCTCCACCAAGAATAAATTCTGCATCTCATCTTTGTTTTACAAATTTTAAAACCTTGCATTTTGCAATATTCGCTCAGTCTATTCAAGTCTTCTTGTAAGGCCACAACACGTACTCTACTCCTCATAGTTCGTCCCAGCTTTGAATCATCTGCAAACAACTAAATATACCCCAATCAAACCTCCCCAACGCCATTAACATACAGGTTAAAGCAATGGCCCTAAGACACACCCTGAGGCACACCACTAGTGACATTCCTCTTCTCGGATATTGCTCTGCCATACACAACTTGTACCTATCAGACAGCCAATCTCCATTCCAGTACACTTATTTAATATTCAACTCCATCTGCTCTAGTTTGACTATCAACTTATTATGCAGTAATTTATCAAAAGCCCTTGCAAAGTCTAAATTTACTACTGTGTATCCATCTCCCATGTCCAATGCTGTTGTCACCTTATTGTAATAAGTAAGTAGATTACTAAAACATGATCTCCCTTTAGCAAATCCATGATGTCCATCAAAGATAATACCATTGTTGTCAACTCAATTCTGGATCTTGATTTCAACACTTTAACCACAATACCTGACACACAGATTGGTCTATAATTTGATGCTTGAATTCTGTCACCTTCTTTGCTAAACATTACAATGTTGCTTTCCTTCCACTCCTTTGGAACTTGACCTGGTGCACGACTCATAATAAACAAATATATATCATCAAGTTCACAGCTTTATTACCATCAAGTTTGATTAATTCCCCATATATATCTCTTCCTTGCTCACGGTCAGTCTCTCCTCCTTACTGCTCTCAAACTCTCCATGATGTCACGGTCATAAGGATGAAAGACTGTTATGAATGTGACATCATGGAAAGTTTGCTCATTAAATATCTCAACTATATCCTCTGCAGCAGATGCCCTTATACCATTTTCTCACTCAGTGCCATCCTATCATAATCATTCCTTCCCCCCCCCCCTTGACTACATATCAAAAGAGCTCTAGGATTTCCCCTGCCTTCATTAGGTAACTACTGCTCATACTGCATTCTTGCTACCCTTAACAACCAAGTCACCCTCTTAGCCCGTTCTTTCTATTCCTCATGAAATTGATTATTACCACTCCTCTCATGTTACCTCTATAATGCCTTTTTTCTCTGTATTGCATGCATAATTGATTCATCTATTTCACACCTACCTTATTTGACCTTCTGAACTCTGGAATACATTTAGACATTGCTTCTACTAGATAGTTCTTGAATATCATCCAAGTAGAATTGATCTCCTTTCCTCTCAACTCCTCATTCCATGCTACACCTGCAAGCTGTCTCATGAGCTTCACATAATCACCAGCCTGTAGTCCACAAATACCTTTTCCTCACAGAAGTCTTTACATGGTTGGAAACCCAGGTATCACTTCATGGTCACTCTCACCAACTGGAGGGAGATTCCCCACCTCATTTATAATAACATCCTCTGATGAGATGATCAAATCTAAGACTCTCAATCCTTGTATGCCCTCTGTTACATATTGTCTGAGGTAGTGTTCCCTCAAAAACTTGATAATCTCATTTTCTTTACTTCCAGTTGTTATCTTGTCATCCCAATGTATATTGCTGTTATTAAAATCTCCCATAATGATCACTGGTTAGAACAACTGATAACTGATATTGAACTAATCAATGAACAATTGATTAGTTCAATATGAAAACATCACATATTACAGTACTTGATGTCATGTATCAGAGCATACTTATTGAATTTAATATATTTTCCTCTCTCTAAACCATGCTCTTCATGTTTATTTACATACTAGCAAAGTAAATAGCAGAATTAAAAGATAGAGGGAAAACGAATAAAATATGGTAATAACAATTAATCTCTTATGCATTTATAAGAAGTAGTAGGAAGTACATGTTGTTTATTTTTTGATGGTATATATTAGAACACAGAATAATAGAAGTAGTAGGAAGTACATGTTGTTTATTTTTTGATGGTATATATTAGAACACAGAATAATAAGTAAATAATTATTTATTAACTTATTGCTGATATTTTGCTGGTGTTATAACCAGCATCTTCGGAGCACAAAAACACAGTTTGTCACAATATGTGAGACTATAACAACATGGTGTAATCAACGGACTAGTTAAACAAAATTGTAGCAGCAACACAAAGACTACAGTCCTGATTTTGGTGCCCTCTATCTGAAAGGGAAAAAAAAAATTGCAGCTATCACACAAGACTAGAGTCCTAAACAGAGAAAAAAATTGGTACTAATTTTTTCTTAAGATGACTGTCTCCCAGATTTTAGGCAAATTTATACAGCCATATTTGTTGAGATTTGGAGTGTGTTTCAGGGCTTCTGTTGCCTCTAAGAACAATCTCTTCGACTTGTAAGAGCTTCTGTGCAGTACTTTTGTTTTCTTCCAGTTGATCCTGTGTGCAGGGGTATCCAGAGCATGGTCTGCTAGGCCTGACTTGCCATAGTGATAATGCCGGATGTATCTTTTATGTTCACTGATGCGGATGTTCACAGTTCTTCCTGTTTGACCATAGTAGTCTTGATTACATAAGCAGGGTACTTCATAGACTCCTGGATGTGATAAAGGAAGAATGCTGTTATTGGGTGAATGGATAAGAGTTGCTAATTTGACACACAGTCTGAATATGGTGCGTAGTTCATGTTTATTAAGAATTCTAGAAATCTTTTCGGATGTGCCTTTAATGTATGGGATGGTGACTGTTTTGTTGTAGTTCTCTGTGGTGGATAGTGGGAGGGATTTCTTAGGAGCATTTAGCATTTTGTTTATCTTATGGGGATTATAGCCATTGGCCAAGAAGGTGTGGCGTAAGTGAGCCAGTTCAGCCTTCACCACACCTTCTTGGCCAGTGGCTATAATCCCCATAAGATAAACAAAATGCTAAATGCTCCTAAGAAATCCCTCCCACTTGAGTGTGCACTATCACTCAAGAAGTGAGTGATAGTGCACAAAATATGAATGAGAGGTTGAAGGAAGTGGTTGAAAGTAATGTGGATGATGAGATGCTAGTGCAAAAAGAAATTGCACACTTACATGGACTTCTTCACAGGACAAAACGTGAGCTTGAGCGAATGGAGAAATGATTGGTATATTGTACGGAAGGACGCAGCATGAAAGAAAGAATGGATGGGAAAAGCATAAAAGTGCGAGAGACCAGGAAAAAAGAGATAATATTGTATGGGGATTTCATGATAAGAGGTGTATTTAATAAGAAAGTGGTTAAAGCCTGTTTTCCAGGTGCGAAGATAAAGGATGTTAATGACACTGTAAGTATGCAGAAAAATGAAGCTAACAAGTTGATTGTATTGGCTGGCACAAATGATTTGAAAGGTGAAAAATATGCAATGAGAGAAGATATGAAAGAGTTGTTAGTGAAAGCGAAAATGAACAGCAAAAAAGTAGCGATTGTGAGTGTGCTGCCTGAGTATAATAGGACATAACTGAGAAAAATGGTCATGATTGGCAATAAGAAGATTGTGCAGGAGGAATGGTGTGCAGTTTATTAATGTAGGGAGTTAATTTGATGGGCAAAAGGAGTCTTACATATGCCTGACGGACTATATTTAAATGGTTTTGGAGTTAGATGTTTTGGAGAAACTGTTGTTTCTTGAGAATGTGGTAGTGCAAAACCAGGGAAACTAGAGATATTAGAGAAGATGAAATCAAGCATGTCTGGCCACCACTGTGATAAATGAGCATGTTTACAGAAATGATTATGCAATGCTGAATGGGATGTTACAGATTTCCGATTTGAATGGGTTGATAATGACATTGCACAAGAGTAACTATGGGTACTGAGGGATGTTGAAATGCATGTATACAAATGCAAGAAGAAGTATCAGGAATAAGGGTGAGGAGTTTTGGCATTGGTCAGGTCAACTTGGTTCAGAGATTCAGAGACGAGTGACCAAGACGATGACAAGTCTCTGGAATACTCCCTATGAGGATAGGTTGAAGGTTTGTGCATTACAAAGTTTGGTTGATAAGTAGAAAAGAGGGGACATGATATAATCCTTTAAAATATTAAAGGGGTTTTATAAAATTGATGCAAGTGAAATTTTTCAATATATGACAAATAGTCAGAGAACACGGGTCATCCGTGGAAGTTGTGTAAGAGTGTAGTTAGTAGGGAGTGTACAGACCAGATTTTTTGCATGAAGAGTGGTGAGTGAGCAGAATGGATTTGCTAGAATTGGTTATGAGTTCCCTGATGGTGAATGGATTCAAGGAGAGGTATGAAAGGATTTGTGTGTATGAAGGTTGATTTGGGTCTCCCACGATGAGTCTCCATACTCCAAAGAGATGCCGTAAATGATAATAATAATATCCCCTTTTCTCCTTCTTTTTCTATTCATAAGTTGCATTCCCTCAATCTCTTCTCATATCTGACATTCCATAGACCTGACACTAGCTTAGTAAACCTTTTCCAGCCCTTCTCCAATGTCCTTATCTTCCTAAAATTCAGGTGACCAAATCTGTACACAGGAGAACCATAACCTCTTTGTATTAATCCGTTGGGATGTTTGTACAATTTCAGCAATAAGTTAAACAATAATGGTCTCAAACCAGATCCCTGTGCTACTCCACTAGTGACCTTCCTCTTTTGAGATATCACTCAAAATGAATGAGAGTTTAAAGGAAGTGGTTGAAAGTAATGTGGATGATGAGATGTCCCTCCTCCATATACAACCTGCTAATACTTGTCTGACAGCCAGTCAGCTATCCAACTTACTAGTAATCCAACAGGCCAAGGAACCATTATATATGCTCATATCTATTATATAATAGATATGAGCCATTATGAGGAACCATTATAAATGCTCACGTCTCCTTTATTGAGTGAATTCTTACCTTGTGGTAATTCAAAAGTGGATTGCTGAAACATGACCTCCCCCTAACAAACCCATCATAAAGAATAATGTTATTCTCCACCATCTTCTGTAATACCTCAACAACAATAACCTCAGATTAACATATAATTTTTTGCCTTAGTTTTATCTTCCCCTTTGTGAAGTGGAACAATTTTTCCCTCCTTCCATTTCTTTGGGGGCTTGCCCTGTTGCAGGACTCATGTTAAATAGTTGTGCCAAAGGTGTTATTAATTCCATAGTGTATCCCCTCAAGACGTGGCAATATACTGTCAAATCCTATTTCCTTATTAATATCAAGTTTACTTAATTTCACCATTAGTCGCTCCTCTGCCATACCATCTACACTTCAGCCTCTCCTGATTTTGCCCTCACGAGGATGAAATACACTGATAATCTCTTTGAATTCAACTAACATCATTGAATAATTCAACTATGTCTTCTGCATTGGTTACCAGTTTTCTGGTGTTGACAACTAGCATCATCCTCTTATAGTCAGTTTTCTTTCTATTAACCACATATTTAAAGAAGTTACTCAAATTTTTCTTAGCTTGATTGGCCAATTTCTCATACTGCACTTTTGCTACTGCTAACCGAGTTACCTTCCTGACATGTTCTGTGTGCATCTGATGCAACTGATCATTACCAGTATTCATCTTGATCTTGTGTTGTCCCACAGTGCCTTCTTCTGTCAGGTTTCATGCTTAATCTCTTCATTCATCCATTTTTTTCCTACCTTGTTTCTCCTTTTCACCTTTGGAATACACTCGCACACTGCTGCTGTTAAATAGCTCTTGATCAATATCCATGCAGCATCTATATCCTTACTACTCAACTCTTTTTTCCATGCTATAGCTTCCAGTTGTTCTCTTAAGCTTTCCATAATCACCAACCTTATAATTACAAATATATCCTCTCTTTATATAAGTTCTCATGTGACTGGCTGCAATCCAGGTGATCACTTCGTGGTCACTCTCTTCGGTCAATCAAGGGAAGATTAGATACTCCATTCGCAATCATATCTACAACTCTTAACTTTCATGTTAAGAGTTGTAGATATGATTGCGAATCATATCTACACTCTCCTCCGTTATGTAGTGCCTAAGATTGTCATCTCTTGAGAACTGAAGATTCATTCTCCTTATTCCCTTATTCTTGCTCACTAAGCCAAGTTGCCTATATATTTCTTTGTCTCCACCTTGTACATTCCCTGGCGTGTAGCAATACCCTACCAAATATCTCATCCTATCAACTTCCACTTCACACCATACTTCTTCAAAACCACTGCCAGTTTTTTTTTATCCTTGTATCTCAGCCTTGTGCAGCCATAATTCTTCTGCTATCATCAACATCACTCTTCCTCCCTTCTTGCCTTTCCTATCTTCACAAGAAACATCATATCCCTCCATTTCTATACCCATCAAGATGTCATTCTCATCCAGCCATGTTTCACTTGTTCTAACTATTTTCAGGTACATAAACTAAATCAATGCAACAGTTTCCTCTCCCATGTTTCTGACACTCCTGGTGTTTGTAAATAAACATAATTTATTTCTTGCTATATAACCAGTTCCACTCATGCTGTCCCTCATCTCAACCCCCCCCATCTTCTCATCCTTTGCTCCACATAACCTCCCAGAATCAACCCCCCCCCCCATGTATTCCTTGCCATTCCATTCCTATGCTGACCATATACACGCATTCATTACCACTTTCAAAATCTACCATTCTTACTCCTTGTCCCCCTGACCTCCCTGTCCAGCTTGCTTTCCTGTTCTCACATTCTCTTTTCTTTACCACCACATCAGCCTCACCTAGTCCACTCTCCTGCTCATTCATATCATCTATGACTTACATTGTTACCTTGTTTGCATCACTCATCACTTCCTTCCAGCAGCAATCTTCCCAAATGACTCACTCCCAAACCATTCAAATGTAGTCCATTGCTCTTATGCTGTTCCATTCATCCTTCCAACGCATCCCACAAGTTCACAAACTGCACTCCTTTCTCTTTAACATTTCCGCTAACATTCCATTGAATATCTGTGTTCTCTCCTGCAACTCATCATTGTCATACCTGGGCAACACGCAAACTATGCTTCCTACCATGCTGTTGTCTTTTACTCTCCTCAATAATCTGATGTCCAGTTTCAATTTCTTCCTATGCCCAACCAAATTATTCATCCCAACCACTTACTTCCTTGCACACTTCTCATATCTAGTGCCTCAGTCACCCTGTTCATTCTCTCTCTTAGAAAGCATACCTTGTGCACCATCTCATCCATCACACCTTTTATGATAGAATCTCCATGTAGTGCTATTCTTGAATCATTCACCACTTCTTTCTCCCCACTATTTTTCTTTTTATCCTTGTGCACTCTTCCATTCATATCCACATACATATAATTTCATTCTGTACATGCCTCATTTCATTCCTCATCTTAATCATTTCATTCTTTAGCTCTTGCATTCCAGTAATCGCTCCCACCATTGCTTCAGCTTCATTGGTCAGACTTTCTTTCACTTCCACAGTCACAGCTCTTGCTTTGTCAGTCAGGCATGCTTCCCCTTCCATAATTACAGCTTGTTTTCCTCTTTTAATCATTCCCATATTCACAATCACATTTTCAAAACTCATATTTTCACACTCTGTCTCACACCTAGTTCCATACTTTCATTAGTGCCCAACCAAATTATTCATCCCAACCACTTACTTCCTTGCACACTTCATATCTAGTGCCTCAGTCACCCTGTTCATTCTCTCTCTCTCTCTCTCTCTTAGAAAGCATACCTTGTGCACCATTTCATCCATCACACCTTTTATGATAGAATCAGATAACTGCAATCCATTAAGATATCACACTTTCTACAGACCCCTCACTCTCTCTCACCTCTATATGCTGGCTATAGGCCTTGTGGCCTTTCATGTATGGATCAGATTTTTTTTTTAATTGATTAACTTTGAAAGCAAACACACTACACTCAACCACAACCAAACCTGACTAAAATTATGCTAAAATTATACTAAAGTTATATATCTTTACTAATTAACATTGAAACTTATCTTTTTTTTTTTTTCATGGCTATACTTTACAGGAGACCGAACTGTTCCAGTTAGCAATGTCTCATTAAAAAACATCTGATATAAGTTGGGTTTGAAAGGAACAAAAAACCAGATATTAGTTGGAAGTCCAAGGAAACAGTAGGAAGTTTATAGTGAACATTGTTGCAAATGCTGCAGCACCTGCATCCAGGTGATGGAAGACAATGCTATGCTCCTCTGTAGAGGACAGCATTCCTTTGTCAAAGGAAGATCTTGCTTTAGCAATGTGCTCATGTATTATAATACAGTAACAGCAGAGTTGAATAAGAAGAATAGATATTATTTCATGATATCCATACAATAATTCTGGATTTTACCAAGGGATGTGACAGAATACCACATTGAAGGCCATTACACAAACTTAAAGGAATCGGTATGCAAAAAAGCATGCAACATGGTTAGAGAGAGTGTCTCTGACAGGTATCAGAAAGTGATGTATGGAGGTTCTTAATCAAAAATATAGTGAGTGACAGGTGTTCTAGGTTCTAGACTTGGCCCATTGTTGTTTATATTGTATATCAATGATACTCGGTATGGTTTAGTGCATGTTTTCCAGTTTTAGCCTCATGATGATGAAGCAAAGTTGGGAATGGGGTAGAAAGGGACATAGCTGACACAGAATCCCTGCAAATTATTTCAACAGATTGATTCCTTGAGCAGATGGCATGGAAACTCAATATAAGTGTGGTGTTGCCAAGTATATGGTTATGCATTTTAGCCTGAGGACATTGCAGTCAGAGTATTATATTAATGAGAGCATGCTGCAAATGAGTGAAACTAGAGAGAATTGATACTGGACAAAGAGTTAAAGTTTAGGATCACATTGTTAAAGTAGCTAAGTCATCATATCAGATTTGTAGAAAGAGGAAGAAAATCATTCTCCCTCTTTTCAAGGCTTTGATAAGATCTTACAGACAAATGGGTTCTGTAGAGATGAAGAGATAATAGAAAAGAGCCATTGGCAGATAATCAAGATGATATCCACCCTGGAATTTAGCAAATGAAGACAGACTGGGGGAATGTGGTGTGGTATAAGTGTGTTCTTAAGTTGTTTCAAAAATATTTGGAGGAAAAGAGATATGATCTAGTTACCAACTTGTACAGATTTAAAAGTTGGTAACTAGATCTTGCAGTATAGATTTCAGTTATGAGGGATAGATGAACTTGGAGTCAGCCCTGGCAGCTGAGTAAAGATATATATGGTGAGGAAGCATATAAGGTTGTCCTCATGGTGTGTCTGTGTGTCAAATGGACTGTGGTAGTCATGGAGGACTCCTAGTCCTCCATGATAAGAGGAGGACTAGAGGAGCCTGCATAATATAATAAAACTCTGGAAGCTGCAACATTCTGGCATGATTTTTTTTAATGTTATGATGCACATAAATCATTTTATATAATTTTTATTTCATTTTTAATAAATGCTATTCGTGTGTACTGTGCTTTAAACGATATCAGTTAATATTAAAGATGACAAGTTGTTTCCTTAAATATTAATCCTGTGAACTGGAATTGATTTTTATTTGAAAGTAATATATTTATATTAGTTTCAAATAGGAATCAAGCTGAATTGGCTTTTCAAAGATTTTAATAAGATTTTAGGAAAAAAAAAAAAAAAAAAACACAAATCTTATTAAAAGCCAGTTTATTTTTTAAAAAAAATTTTTCAGTAACAAAAATATTTTAGAAAATTTTTGTCATAGTTCTTTAATGTATATTTAGATTATTTTCATTTATTGATCATGGAAATTAACTCAGGTTGTAGAACACTTTATTATTTATGCATTATATATATATATATATATATATATATATATATATATATATATATAAACATTTTTATAGAAAGAAATTTTTTTTTTTCCAATACATTTCTGAAATGTGTTTTCTATATTTCTTTAATGTATATTTATGCTATTTTCATTCATTGATCATTAAAATTAACTTATGTTATGAACCATCTCTGTGCAATTAATTATAATTAATTGGATTTGAATTCAGATGGCCAGTGGGATCTTTCCAATTTTCACCTGCTTGACCTAGGCCGTCCTCATCATTCAATTAGGTGCATGACTATAGTTCACAATAAACTATGGTGTGGCTACAGGAATCGTATTCATGTCATAGATCCCAAAATGCTCACTGTTGAGGTAAAGTTTTTTTATTTCTTAGAAACATCTCTTTAGCTATGTAATACAGGAGGAATAAATTCAAGTCTCTGAGCATAATTAATTAATAATAAATGTTTGGCAAATGAATTTATTTACTTTTCATAATTGTCAGTTTGAGACATACTGCTTTTATAAGTATTTTCATTACTGACAGTCTTAACTAACACATAGTTGTTCACATGTAATAAAATTCAGAAAGTTTCATGAAAGTTGGCTGTGTTTTTGTAAAACAAAAAAGGCCAGTTAATTTATATTTACTGGCCTTTTTTATATTTATATTTACTGGCCTTGATCAAACCCCAGTAACTTGAATCATGGTTGCGAACTTTTTTTTTCTTTTGGTCAAGATTGAAAATCCTGTCTAGTAATGGGTCAGTGACATGGATCACCATCATCCTTTACCACCTAAAAGGTGCAACACACATTTCATATCCTCCTTTAGAAAGTGTTGTGATGAATGCAAAATGTAAGACATTGGAACTTGGTATAAAAGAAGTTTTAAAATCATTTGATCTAGGTATAAGTCATAGTCCATTACTTGAAAATTTGGATTAGTAAGGTTAGCATTTGGTAGTACATGTCGCCCCAGGTTATGGACAATCCAACTTAAGCTGTTCTGTATTTATGAATGGACTCCCAAGGCTTTCAAAAAGGATAATTAAATTAATAATTCAGGAACTAGTTTTTTCCATGCATGTAAACAAACCCACATGGCATAAGCGGTTCGTTGGCACAGCATGATCAGGATCAGATCATGCTGTGCTATTCTCATTGTTTATATGGTAGCTTATGCACAGCATCACTTTCGTTTTAACTTTTTTATTCAATTTTGTGAATCTGTGATTACCTTATCACCATGCTTCCAAAGCAAAAGTCCACTGCAAGTCCACATGAGCCTGCAGCGAAGAGAAGGCTGATTACAATGGAAACAAAAGTAGAAATAATTAAGTTTTCGGAGAGAGGCCAGATGCCATCATTCATTGGGAAAGCATTAGGCTTCAGTTGCTTGACTCTCGGAACAATTATAAAGTGAGAATAAGATCCTAACATTGACTGGCTTACTAAGGTTTACCATACAGTTAGTGAGAACATCAGCTACTACAGGGCCATTTACGATGAAAAAAAGAAAAAGGTTATGTAAACAACCCTAGATGCCTTTTTCAAGAAACCAACTTCAGTGGCAAGATCTCTTCGTCCAGCAACAGAATTGAATCCTGATTCTCTAGCACTAGAATCTGATCCTGATTCTCCAGCATCATCTCCATCTTCTGATTAATGTTAGCCTACCTTTTTGCCTTAAAATTGCCCCTTGCAGTAAGCAAGACATTGATGCAACATTAGGTGAGTGTTAACCTTTAATATTCTTTTTGGAAATTTCTTTTGTATGAGATATGAGTTTATGAGCCTTTGTATGAATTTGTTTTTATGTTATGTTTGTTTGAATTAAAAGAAAGAGCACAACAGTTTCAGTAACTTATTATTACAGTATTATTATTATTATTACAGTATTACACTGTATTATTATTGCCACATATGAGCCATTATATTATTATTACCATATATGCACTGTTCATCAGGGATCTGAGTTGTATACAAATCCAACCTAAAGACATTCTCAGAAACGTATCTCGTTCATAACCTGGGGACTGCCTGTACTAATCACATACAGTATAAATTGCAGTGAATTCTTTAGTTTTTTATCATTATTATTATTAACATCTGACCTACATAGAGTCAAAGAGCTCATCACAGAAGGTCCATACTCTCTCTCATACAAAAAAGATTATCAAACTATGCCTTGAACTGATTTACAGTTTCCACATTCTCAGGCAAAGCATTCTACTCCCAGTCACTCTCCATGTAAAGAACCTACTTGTCACTACTCTGCTCACACCCCTCATTATACAGCTTCCAGGGATGGCCTCTTATTCTACTCTTGTCTCTCTCTACTCTATGAAAAATCTCCTCCACATCAATCTGGTAACAATCCCCCCACCAAATATAATATCCATCACATCCCCACTCCTTCTATTCACAGAGCTCTGCAACATGCATTCCCTCAATCCATCCTCATATCTGACATTCCATAGACCTAACACTGACTTGGTAAACCTTCTCTGGATCATCTCCAGTACATCCTCGTCCCCTTTAAAACCAAATCCGTCAAAGCCTCATACAAGGGAACCATAACCTCTTTGCTTCTGCATGTCAATGTGCTCCTTATTATTGCCATAATCCATTGTTATGTTCTTATAATTTTAACAATGTAAAGTCTCTGTTTACCATCACTCCCAGATTTCTCATCTCTTTCACCTCCTTCAAAATTTCACCATTAATTGTATACTCTGTGGCCCAACCTTGCCTACCAAATTTCAAGACCTTGCACTTGGCAACTTACTGACTGCTCCATGCACATAGTCTGTTAAGATCCTCCTGCAAGGCTACAAAATCTGCTCTACTTCTCATAGTTCTCCCCAGTTTAGCATTATCACTTGCTCACTAAGCTAAGTTGCCTATACATTTCTTTTTCTCTACCTTCCATATTCCTTGGCCTTTAGCAACACCCAACTAAATATCTCATTCTTTCAACCTCCACCTCACACCATATTGCTTCAAAACCACTGCCACTTTTTTCCTCTTGTATCTGAACTTTGTGTAATTCCTCTACTATCATCAACACTCCCCCTCTTCTTGCTCTTCCTATCTTCAAGAAAAACATATACTTCCATTTCCATTCTCATCTAACCACGTTTCATTTATTCCAGCTATTTTTAGACAAATAAATTCAATCAATGCAACTTCATCTTCCTTATTTCTGATACTCCTAGCATTCTCGTAAATAGGCATAATAATTCATTTCTTGGTCTAATCACCAGTCCTACCCATGCTGCCCCACATCTGCAAATTTCTCCAGACTTACTTGCTGCTGTCTGTTCACTCTTCCCTTTTGTCCCATAATCCCCCCCCCTTCCCAGAGTCAACTACCACCCATGTATTCCAGACCTTTCCATTCTTGTAGTGACCATCCCCCCATATATGCATTCATTACTGCTTTCAAAAACTACTATCTTTACACTGTGTCTTCCTAGCCTATCCTGTTTCTTGTTCTTACATTCTCATCTTCATTCACATTGGCCTAACCTTGTCACCTCTTCTGCTCATTTACATCATCTGACTTCCACTGATACCTTGTTTCCATCACTGATTACATATTTTTCCAGCACTAGCCTTTCCAAGTGACTCACTCCAAAACTGTTCAGATGCAGCCCATCACTCATGGTTCCATTCATCCCTCAAACTCATCCCACACATTCACAAAGTGTACTTTAATAACCTGATATCCATCCTCACATTCTCCCTGTGCCCAATCAAATCATTTATTCCAGCTACATCCACTGACTCTCTCTCTCTCTCGCTCTCAACCAGAGCCTCAAGCACTCTGTTCATCTTTTCTTCTGGAAAGCAGACCTTGTACACCCTCTCATTCACCAAACCTTTTATAATATAATCTCCGTATAGTTTTCTCCACTATCTTTATTTTATTCTTTCACACTCTTCCATTTGGATCTATCATATGTCTGCCTCATTTCATTTCTCATCTTCATCATTTCATTCTTCAACTCTTGCATTCCAGGAACCATTCTTGCTATTGCTCCATCAGTCAGGCTTTTATCTATTCTCGTAGTCATGCCAGCTCTTGTACTGTCAGTCAGTTTCACTTTCGCTTTCACATTTATGCATTCTTTTCCTTTTTTAGTCATTTTCATATTCACTATCACATCTCTGCACTCATATTTTCATACTCACTCTTCTGGCTATTATTCTCATTCTTATACCCATCATTGCCTTAAACCTTGCATTGGATATTCTTCACTTTCTGTTTATGACTTTCATTCAGATTACTGCAGTCTTAACAAAGGTCATTTTTGCCTTCATTAACTATTATTCACAAAATTCTCTACAAAATCTACTAACAACCTTGATAATTAATATACATTCAGTCTCAGTATCATTAATTAAATAAATGTTTGGTGAAATGTATATAATTTTTCAAAATCTTACAAAGAATAAAACTCATCTTTGCTCCAGTGATGCCAGAGCTCCCTCTAATTCTTTGTTTCAAGAATTTTTTTATTTTTCTATAAAAATGTTGAATGGTAACGTTTCATCAACAAGACTATTATTGGAACTAATGCTAAAGAAAGGTCTAAGTAATTTCATGTCAGATGTTTTGTTGTTGGAACCTGCATAGTTTTTTTATATGTTCAGTAATACCATATCTTAGAAGAAGCAGCTTTTCAGCTGAGTCTAGAGTTAGTCAGTCTCTTGGCATAGTTTAAGTAGGATTTTCTCCCAGAAGAAACTGCTTTTTAACTCTACAACTTGGCAAAATAAGCAATAAAACACACATGTACATACTGATTGATATTCATTATAATTAGAAATATTGCATTTTGTGTAGCATGCCACAGAAGTGCACTTGACTAGGATAATGAGGAAATGTGGAGACCAGCTGTCTTACTGATCTTCAAAATGTTAGTGCTAAAATGAAATGAAAAATGTGTTAGAGGATTTATTTATTTATAAGATTTTTTGGTTGGCAATGGATTATTTATCACATAAGAAACAATATTCTCTTCTGATCTCAATATACATCACTCTCCATTAATAAGGTGTTTATATTTTGATGATATATTAATTCTCAGTGAAAAAAAATTTCACACGCTTTGACAGGCATTTAACATTAAAGGATGCCAAAAATAAAAATGCTCATTAAAATGGTGATTATGTATAATGAAGACAGTGTTGTGATTGAAGAAGAGGATGTTTTTACTTAACCTATGCCCACCCACTTCAAAATAGCAAACTGACAGATCGGTATCATGTAATATTTAGGTTATGATGAATAAAACACAAAGTAAATTTCCAAACACAGTACAAGAATTTTAATTTATAATACTCCACCCAGGGCTGTTCCGTGGGTGGGTTTGCGCCACCTGGGTTTAAAATTTTTTGTGCCCCCCCCCCCCTTTTCTATTAAAAATTAAAAGATCCCGAAGTACAATAACACGTTACGAATCATTTTCTTATACTGCACATTAAGAGGAATATATATTAAAATAAATTTTATTAACATTTTTTGTGAGCATGTTCGATTATACCGCCCCTAAATTGTACTGCCCGTGTTCATTGCACCCCGGCACGGAACGGGCCTGACTCCACCAATATTATAGGAATATGTTTGAGACCTGAGGTGGGTCCTATTTGGAAAGTCAAATAGTAAGATAAGTTAATACAGTATGCCTTATCAATCCTAGGACATTACAGTTTTGGAATTATCAGTTTGATTTCAGTTAAAGATACCAAGAAATTATATACTTGGTTTAATCCTTTATCCAAGTGTAAGCAGACAAAGTTTACACCTGAAAAAATATAATCAGGACTAGGACAACTCGTATATACAAGCTAATGACTTCACATCTTGCCTTAGTATCCCATAATGCAAAGCACATACCCTTACAGATATGTATAATGCTATGCATTATGGGAAGGATCACTACCCAGACTAATTTTGATCTTTTGTATAGGTGAAGTGGGCTCTAAAATTAAGACAATCCTGAAAGATCGCCCAACTCTGCATTGTTCCACTCAGTGACAGACTCACCACGTCACAGAGAACAACTTCTCAGCATTGGCTCTACTCAGAGACAGTCTCACCCCACCACCAAGCAGAGCCATAATCTCAGCAGTGGCCCCACTCAGAGACAGGCAAAAACCTACCCTCAAGCAGAGCCTCTCGGAGCCAGACCCAAACCAGTTTCAGTCTTTGTTGAGATCTCATCAGTGGGAACTAGACCCATAGATGATATTATGGTTGAAGTAATGCAGAAGTCATATTTTCATATGCAAGTTGCCAAAAGGTGTCACACCTTATTATTAAAATACTCTGGATTAGAGATAGTTGTTGGAAGTTTTTCCACTTGGTTATACTATAAATTAAAGATACCAGTGCATTATATACTAGGTTTAATCCTTTATCCAAGTGTAAGCAAACAAAGTTTGTGCCTGAAATATAATCTGGACTAGGGCAACTTGTATATAGAAGCTAATGACTTCACACCACTTCACCTCATTTATAATTACATCCTCTGAATGAGATGATCAAATCCAAGACCCTCAATCCTTGTGTGCCCTCTGTCTGAGGTAGTTGTCCCTCAAGAAACTCATTTTCTTTACTTCCAGTTGCTATCTCATAATCATCCCAGTCAATATTGCCATAATTAAAATCGCCCATTAATGATCTTCCTTTTCTTATTTGTTTGGCTAATTTGATTATGCATTTCATAGTCACTACTATGCACATTACCAGGTTGTCTATTTCCATATTCAGTTTGACATCCTCACCAAAAATTGTGCCTAAATAGATGAAAATGTTTTACTTGTTCTATAACTTCTCCATTCAGAAGAAACTGAATTTCAGATTTCATTGTCTTTGCTTTTTACTGCTGATTTTCCAACCAAAATTTGTTACAGCAGTTATTCAATTTAGTCAGAGAATTCTGCTGACTTGTACTAGATTTATTTAGAAGCATAACATCATCTGCATAAAATAAATAGCTGAGATTAATATCTCCTATTTTGATTTAAGATTTAATATCACTTTCCTTCATAATACAATCCATATAGATGATGAAAAACAGTGGAGATAATATACTCGCCTGTCTCACACCTAATTTAACATCAAACCTTCTTCCTGTACCCAGTGATGGACCAAGATAATTTCGCGCCCTGGGCAAACTCCGTGTGTGATGCCCCCAAAGTTTTTTTTTTATATTTAAATACTTTCTAATTGTAAGTATTTTTTCAAATTATTAATAATTTCATAACTTCATTATTTCTACTTATCATTTTTATTCACTCATATGTACTACATAAAAAAGAAACAAACAAAAATTATTGGTTTTACACTGTAATTTTAATTTTATCAATCAATTATAATTTAGATATATTTTTTCTTCATTTTAAAACTGTGAATGCTTTTATTCTTCCACTAGAAATCTATTTTCTGAGCAACGGCATTTTCAATAGATAACAAGGCTAAAGAATTTAATTTCTCATTTCGATCGCAAATATGTTTTGATAAGTTATAATTTGTAAACTTGTTGCTACTGTTATAGGAACTATCAGCAAAAGTTTCAATGTGATCCACGTATTTGGAACTATATTCTACAAATTGCTTGCTTTTAAAAATTGTAAAGTTTCTAACAGTGAATTGATGTTTTCCGGAAGTTAGCTGTCATTTTTGAATCTGAAATTTGCAAATCATTATTTTCAGTATTTTTGGAGGGAGTGCAGACTCTAAGGCCCTAGTGCTGGCCTTTGTTTTGGTGCCCCCCCCCCTACATTACTGCTGATGCACAACTTAAATATAGACTTAGAAAGTTTTTTAACTTTGGTATGGTATGTATTCAAGATACCAAGTAATTTTATTTTATATAAACTTGGTTTTAATCCTATTTCCCAAGTAAGCAAACAGACAAGAAAGTCAAGCTTGCACCTGCAAGTAGTGCAAGTCCAAGGCAACTCTTGGTAGTGCCAGTCGAGGCGATTCATTGTAAAGGTGGATAAAGCTCTGATCACTTTCCTTAGTATTTTTCCCTTAATGTAAAGCACATCCCTTTGCGGAGATGTACGATTCTAAACATTAAAGGCAGTGGTCAATACTCATACCGGTTTCAACCTTTATTGAGGTCTCTTCAGGGAGCCAGACCTAGAAATGCTAAGGATGAAATAATACAGAGCGCATTATGTATTTTACCAAAACACAAGGTGCTTTGACCTTATAAATATAAAATCTCACGATGAGAGATAGATGTAGAAAGTTTTTTAACTTGGGTATATTATGTATTCAAGATACCATGTAATTTTATTTTATATAAACTTGGTTTTAATCCTATTTCCCAAGTAATCAAACAGACAAGAAAGTCAAGTTTGCTCCTGCAAGTAGTGCAAGTCCAAGGCAACTCTTGGTAGTGCCAGTCGAGGCAACTCGTGGTAAAGGTGGATACATAATATACCCAAGTTGAAAAACTTTCTACATCTATCTCTCATCCTGAGATTTTATATTTATAAGGTCAAAGCACCTTGTGGCAACTTGTTTTGGTAAAATACATAATGAGCTCTGCATTACTTCATCCTTAGCATTATCAGGTCTGACTCCCACTGAATAGACCTCAATAAAGGTCGAAACCGGTATGGGTAGTGACAATTGCCTTTAATGTTTAGCATCATACATCTCCGCAAGGGGATGTGCTTTACATTAAGGGAAAAATACTAAGGAAAGTGATCGGATCTTTATCCACCTTTACCACGAGTTGCCTCGAATGGCACTACCAAGAGTTGTCTTGGACTTGCACTACTTGCAGGCGCAAACTTGACTTTCTTGTCTGTTTGCTTACTTGGGAAATAGGATTAAAAGCAAGTTTATGTAAAATAAAATTGCTTGGTATCTTGAATTAAATATAGACTGTGTATTGCTCAATATAATATTTCATTTACACAATATAATTATAGCAACTTTTGTCTTGGCTGCATTGTCATATGTCTTTTCCAGTTCTACAAAAGTTAAATACGGATCTTTTTTATATTCCCATGTCTTTTCCATTATCTCTCTTAAAGTAAAATTTTGATTTTAACCATCTCTATTTAGCCTGAATCTAGCTTGTTCTTTTCTAAGCTTTCATTACACAATTTTCTTAGCCATTTTTAAGTGCATTTGTATAAATTTTACCATCTGCCCTATAAAAATGAATTGCTGTGCATTTACAGTCATAATATGCAAAATTATATAGAGCTTCTGTAGTTCAGTCGGTATTGATGATGCCCTTCAGTTGGAAAGAAGATTTAGTGTTGAATCCCATCCAAGGCATGAAGATCCTTTATCAGCACTTTTCAACTAATTGTGAGTTAGCCACTCTTAACACAGGTAGAAGGGTTTTCCTCCCGGAAATTTTATTCTGTCATACCACAAAACAAGCAAACTGGCCACAAGAATGTATACAGTTGTTTAAAGACGATGCAGATAGGATTGACCACCCTATCAAAAGCAATAAGTAGGTTTCTTAGGTGTGAAGTTACTCAGTTATGACAGACCATTGAGCCTAACTCAAATGGAAGATGAAATGGGATGTGATAAACAGAATTAAAGAATATTTATTGTTTCAGATTTTTATCAAATTCTAGCATTTTGAAAAGACAGTCTGTGTTAAGTCAACTTCAGCTGCAAATCAGTTTTAGTAGGTTAATTTTAACTTTTTTTTGTGTATAACTTTGCAATCTAGTTGAGTAATATTTTGTAGAATTGCTAGTTGCTAACTTTTATGCACCATCCTACCAAAATGCACAGGTAAAAGCAAAGTATGTTTTCATTGAAAGAAATAATGTATCGTCTACTTTTGGTTATAATGACTGCTTCAGTATATCTTGGAAGACTTTCTCAGAATTTAGAAAGTGGGTGCTATTGCATTCCACTCTTGAGTCATTCTCTCAAGTTCATTTGGACTCTATGAAATGATATTTTCAGCTGATGTATTTACAGTCATCGCTTTCTTTTGTGATATGCAGTGTTACCATGTGTTCCAACATGTGGAAAGGTTTAAAAGCTCACATCATGAAATTGACAGAATGCTGAAATGCACAGCATTCTGTCAGAAAATTGATGTTGGACATAACTGTGGACCTAGTACCATGAAAAGTAGCACCCACATCATTTCACAGCACCAATTTCATTGTTTCATAGTCTTGATTCTCTATGCCTTAGCTTATGCAACCAGTTTTGTGAATTTGTTGTTTTTATCCAAGGCTTTTGGTTACCGGTAAATGGAAACACTAAGCATCTTGAAAGATTCTCTCTGGTCTGGTGACTACAAGTTAGCCAGCTCTCTCAGGAAGCATCAGTCCTTTTCAGTCAGTATATTATATGTTGTCTCATTATTACTTATGGATTTAGAAATGCTTAATTGCTGTGCACTAGCACATACAGACATTTTCCCCAAATGACATCCCACAGTCACTCTTCTCTGAAGCATTGTTATTACCTCTTTCCATATCATTATTGTTCACGCAAGATTAAAATGACTTCGAAGCAAACTATAGATCTTCTGTAGATGTTGATATAAAGATCAGGAGTTCACATTCATTTTGAAGTTTGGAGATATCACATAACTTTTGATAGGATAGTGTAGTTTCATTAATGTAATTTCATGAACAGCATACTTTAATATGTATTAAAGAAGGAAAATAAAAATAATTGAAAAAATAGGTTAAGAATACCTGAGATTTCTTTCTTGTTTTTCATTTTGTATCATGTTCTATCTCACTTTTTACTGATGAATTGTTTTGTTATTTTCAGAAATCATTTGATGCACATCCTCGAAAAGAAAGTCAAGTGCGCCAAATGGCTTGGGCTGGTGATGGCGTTTGGGTTACTATTCGTTTAGACAGCACTTTAAGGCTATACCATGCCCATACTCATGTGCATTTGCAAGATGTAGATATAGAACCCTATGTGAGCAAAATGTTGGGTAGGTTTCATTTTTAATTTCAGTAATTCAATTAATGAAAGACAATAGCACTAACAACCTTGTATAGAATATGAACTTGCATTTTGAAAGAAAATATTCAATTTCTAGACATATACAAATAAATGTTTAAGTTTCATTTTACAACTTCACATATATCTGTTTTTCACACTCGCATACGCTTTAGTTATCACAACTCTTGTATGAGATTGTAGCGATGCATCTACAAGTTTTTTCATATCTCTTTGAATTTTTCATCAGTATGCTACTGCCTTGATCGGCTTGTCACGTTAATGCAGATAATGATTCATGCAAGCAGGAATGGAATTGTTAGTATATGTCAGTGTAATAGTTTGAAGGAGATAAAAGAGTGTGAAAAAAGTGATAT
Organism: Typopeltis vanoorti; assembly: GCF_054136105.1. Lineage (NCBI taxonomy): Eukaryota > Metazoa > Arthropoda > Arachnida > Uropygi > Thelyphonidae > Typopeltis > Typopeltis vanoorti. The sequence continues at coordinate 94,530,855 of NC_143554.1, forward strand.
GGAAGTTAAAAAAAGAATGCATATACAATATTGGAGATCTCTAGTCTTTGACAAGTGCTTCGCAATACTATAGATGTTGGAGAGAGAGAGGGAGAGATGGAAATGTGTGTGGTTAGTAGAGAAGAAATAAAGAATTGTACAAAAAAAAGTAAAAAAGTATTTAGTGATTAGGAGTGTGCTAGACAAAGAAGACAAAAACATGTAAGATCTTTCTAAGCAACAAATACAAAATGTCTTATTCAGGAAATAACAATCAGAGAAAAGAAGGGGTAGCTATTATAGTCAATAATCATGATACCTTGAATCCTAAATACCAAGATAATCTTGAATGGCAGACAAATGGCAGGATAGTATTAATGGTTTCTCAGAGAATAAAAAAGATGAGATAGATGCATTGAGTGAGATCGCATTGTTGAATGGTGTGATAGAAAGGGCAAAACAGCAGCTAGAGTGCATGAACAAAAGTCAACTGAATGAACCAACCAATAATAAAAGGTATGACAGGAAAAATAGGCGTATGAATGTGAACATGAACAAAATGAAGGATAGAGTGCTGTATGGAGACTCGTTAGTACGAGGTGTGTTAGTAGAGGATTTGACAAAATCGTACCAACCTGGTGCGACCATAAAGGATGTAACTGAGTCTATTAGAGAGCAAAAGGAAAGGGTGAAAGAAATGATTGTCGTGGCAGGTACGAATGATTTGAAAGGAGATAAAATGGAAATGATAGAAAACCTGAATGAATTGTTTGAGGTAGCAAAAGAAAAGAGTGAGAGAGTTAGAATGATTAGTCTTTTGCCACGGTATGACAGTGAAATGTTTAAAAGGAGGGCCATAATTGCGAATGACTTTATGCATGGGTTATGTATGACGAGTGGTGTGGAATTTGTGGACGTGTGGAGTGAGTTTGATGGGCGAAAGGATCTATATAAGATGGATGGCTTGCATTTGAATGGTTACGGTGTAACAAGACTTGAGAGTTGCTGAATGTAGTGGATGTGCAAATTCAGGGAAACTAGATTTGTTAAGGGGGGGAGTAGATATACAGTCCTTAGGGAGGCAGTTGAATGTAAGAATGAATATAATATGCTAGAGCAAATAAGGACAACAAACCAGAGTGGGATAGTTAATATAAGGCATCAAGGTAGGGTTGGGGGCTAATGGGGGTCTTAAATTCATGTACACTAATACTAGGAGTATTAGGAACAAGAAGGAAGAGTTTTTGGCCATGGTTGGCACTTCCAGACCACAGGTTATTGGTATTAGTGAAACATGGCTGACTGTAGATGATATAGCTAGTGGGATTGAATGTGATGGGTATAGTGTGTTCAGGAATGACAGAGAGAATAAAATGGGGGGAGGAGTATTATTGATGATAGCTGATGAGCTACAGCCAAGGAGAATAGAAGTTGAATTGCAGGATAGAGAAAAGAGCACATTTGAGGTCATTTGGTGTGAGATTGTGGCTAGCAGAACTAAATATACAATTGGGTGCTGCTATAGACCAGGTGATGGAAAAGATGGTGGTGACAGTATGCACAAACAACTAGAAGAAATGAGTGGAAGGAGGGTGATTATTATGGGAGATTTCAACTATGGTCGCATTGATTGGAGTGAGGAGAGGACACACGGGAGGAAGGAATTGGATTTTATGCGGTTATTAAGGGATAACTATCTGCGACAGCATGTAATGGAAAATACTAGGGGTCAGAGAGTGCTTGACCTAGTAATTACATCTGAGGATTTGGCTGTAACAAATATGACCACATTGCCACCAATCGGTGAGAGTGATCATAGGGTCTTGACTTGGGAGGTGGCTAAAGGTGTAGAATTTTCAATTAAGACAGGGTACATGTGGAATTATCGGGCTGGAAAGTATGACAAGCTTAGGAGTTTGATTGGCTCAGTGCCATGCCATGTACAACTGCAAGGACTAGAAGTTGATAGTGCATGGGAGGTAGTTAAGAAGTGCTTGCATGAAGCAATGGCTGACTGTATACCTAGAAGCCAAATAATAAATCAAGTAGGGGTTAAATGGATGAATAACACCATTAAGCTTGAGCTGCAAAAAAAGAAACAACTATGGAGGGAATTTAAGGAGAAAGGTGACCAGCAGGCACATGAACGGTATAAAGCACAGTCCAGAAGGGTGACGAATGTGGTAAGAAAAGCAAAAAAGGATTATGAAAGAACATTGGCCATGCAGGCTAAAGAGAATCCTAAACAATTTTTTAGATATGTAGCAAGTAAAAGGAAAAATGTACATGGCAGAATGATTTTAAAGAATGTCGATGGTAGGGAGGTAACTGAATCAGTTGAGATAGCTGAGTTACTGAGTAAGCACTTTGCAAGAATATATCATCCAGGTGGTGACATTGCAGAAACGAATAAACCAGTAGATTATACGGGAATTGTGGTGAATGAAGTGGAGGTGAGTAGTCTATTGCATAACCTCAATGTCAATACATCTGTGGGATTGGATGGTATACCAGCTCGTGTAGTACGAGAAGCAGCTAAAGAATGGTCAGTACCCTTGACCATTTTGTTTAATTTGAGTCTCGGGTCTGGGTTAGTCCCGAGCGGGTGGAAATTGGGGAAAATAGTTCCACTGCATAAAGGTGGTTCCAAGACTGCTGTTGTAAATTACCGACCGATTAGCATAACAGGAATCATTGTCAAGGTCTTAGAGAAATTAGTCAAGAAAAGAATACAGGATTGGATAGATGAAAATGGGATATTGTATGGGGGACAACATGGTTTTGTGAAGGGTAGATCATGCCTCAGTAACTTGCTCACGTTTTATAACACAGTGACGGCTGAACTGGATAGGGGTAATGGGTTTACAGTGATACTACTGGACCTTGCCAAGGCCTTTGATAGGATACCACATGGAACCCTAATCAGTAAACTGGAGCAGATGGGTATAGATATAGGGTTGGTGAGATGGATAGGAGGGTGGTTGAAGGAGAGATACCAGAGAGTGGTTTATTCAGGAGTGGAGTCAAAAAGACGTCTTGCGACTAGTGGAGTGCTGCAGGGCTCTGTTCTTGGACCACTGCTTTTCAATTTGTTCATCAATGATATTGGAAAGGATTTGAGAGGAAGTGTTCACTTGTTTGCTGATGATGCAAAGTTGGGTAGAGCAATTGTGAGTGCACAGAATGTCAAAATTTTACAGGATGATTTGGATAGTTTGGAGAACTGGGCTAGGAAAAATGGATGTCAGTTTAATGTGGCAAAGTGTAAGTGGCAAATATACTGCTGCTGGCAAATATACAGCAATATACTGCTGCTATTCTTTTCACCCCCAAAGTGCAGAACTAAGGTTCTGCACTTTGGGGGTGAAAAGAATAGCAGCAGTATATCGCATTGGTGGAACCGTACTCCAGGAGATTGATGAGGCCAGAGATTTGGGAGTGCTGGTGGATAGGGAGTTGAAGTTTAGGGGGCACATTGCAAAAGTGACTAAAACAGCTCACCAAATCACTTGGCTTATGAAAAATACTTTAACATGCAGAGACAAACAAGTTGTTGTTCCTCTGTATCGAGCCTTGATAAGACCCTATCTGGACTTCTGTGCACAGTTATGGGCACCAGGGTTTCTTCGTGATGGGGAGGAAGTGGAGAGGGTCCAGAGACGAGTGACCAAGATGATAGCAGGTCTGTGGAACGAACCTTATGAGAATAGGTTGAAGATTTGTGGGTTGCAGAAATTGGACGATAGGCGAAGGAGGGGTGATATGATTGAGACATTCAAATTACTGAAGGGTTTTTATAAGATTGATCCAGAAGATATTTTTGAAAATATGACTGGTGGTGGGAGGACTAGGGGCCATGCATGGAAGCTGGGCAAGAGCGTGGTTGACAAGGGTGTTAGAGCTAGGTTTTTTACTTGGAGAGTGGTGAATGAGTGGAATAAGCTTCCAGAGTCTGTTGTGGGTGCTACGACCGTGAATGAGTTCAAGGCAAGACGTGATAGATACTGTGTGAATGTTGAATAGTTGTTCCAGACATGATGTTAGGGCCTCGATGAGTCTGTCGACTCCTTGGAGTTTCCCGGAACAATAATAATAATAATAATAATATTAATATCAAGCAGAGTGATATAAGTATATGTCAGAGTGATATCAGAATGTGGAACTGGACAATGAGACTTATTTGTGCCTATAGTCCCACATAAGGTTATGTTAAGGATGAAATGGAGGAATGTTTCTGGGCATTGGAGAAGGTAGCTGACACAATGAAAAAGGAAAAGTTGGTCCTTGTTGGAGATCTAAACAGCAGAGTAGGAAATGATTACCACACATATAGAAATGTTCTGGGAAAATTTGGAGATAAAAGAAAAGCTAATAATAATGGTAAATACCTGCTTGATTTCTGCTCAGGACATGGACTAGTTATTACTAACACCATGTTCCACCATAAAAATGTGCACAATTTCATATGGAGAGAAGATTCAAGAAATAAGAAAAAGTCTTATTGACTATGTTATAATTAGCAATGTTTTCCACTGGCTCAGAACACAGGAAGTGATCACTATTTAAAAGAATTATAAAAATGGAAGAAAACTCACATAATAAACTCTATTAACATAGAATTTTTGCCAGTGTATCATATGCATCATCAGTACAAGATCACAGAATGGCAATTAAACAATAACATACAATTCTAAAAATACCACCCGAGTAGCAGTTTTCAGTTATCATGCCACCTTTGTTATCTCTGATTCCTTTTACAGTACTCTTTCCTCCATTTCTAAGTTTTTTTTTCACTAGCCTCCAGAATATTTTTCTCCTTCCTGATATATTTATTTTCTATGTTCTTAGCAAAGTCTTCCCATGACTTTTGTTTAACTAGTTTTACACAGTGCTTGCTTTCTTACATTTTTCTCTGTATTCTATAATAGCAAAAAACTGACTTACTTCCCAGTAACTTTTGATATTCTTCTGGAATGGTGTTGAATACTATAGCAAAACGTTTAGACCTTCATATTTGAGCATTTCAGGTCAGATATCATCTTCTCCTGCTGCTTTTCCATATTTCAAGTTTTTGATGGCTTTTTCTACCTCATGTATTGATATGTACTCCTGTTTGCATTCCTCTTGAAATTTTTTGCTGTGGTTCTGTTACTGCTTTTTTATCTTCTTTGATGCTCTTTTCTCTATTTCTATTTTTTATTTTTTTTTCAATAACCTCTAGGACAGCGTTTCTCAACTTTCTAAGCCCAAGGACCAGTAAAATGCTTAAAACAATTCTACAGACCACTAAGTTACAGAGCAGTAGCTGGGGGGTGGGGGGAATCCACCCCGGGTGGCACTTTTTTGGCATTTAAGAAATCTTGCCATACCATCTATAAAACAGCAACTGAGTGATGAGATAGTCTTTGACAATGTCATTGATGATTTTGCAAACAGAAAAGCAAGAAAAATAACATTTTAGAATGTTGGAATTAAAGTTTTACTTCAGAAATAAACATAGTGTTTTTAATTTATTTCCCTCTACATCTTTTTGACTTTTCGTAATTTTTTTAAAAACCTATGTAGGAATTACCAACATTTTGGAAAAAAGGGTGCAAGCTCCATCTGAACAGAAGCCTATACATTTTTCCCACTGGATCCCTTCGTGTATTATGTACTTATTGAGAGTGTGTAATATTTCTTCTCCAGTTGTTCGGGATGGCAAAGTTCTACATAACAGAATATCATCATGAATGTTGTTATCATGCACATATCTTATGTAGCATATTAACTGCACATCATTTGTAACATCAGTAGTCTCGTTTATTTGTAACGCATCATAAGGGCTCTTCTTAACTATTTCGATTAACTGAGATTCTACTTCACCTGCCATATCATTAATTCTGCGACCAACAGTGTCATTTGAAAGAGGAATCAAATCAACATCTTTTAGTAACTTGTTGCCAAACATAGTTTTTACCACATCTTTTATAGCTGGAAGTAGTAAATTTTTCCTGATAGAATGAGGTTTCCCTGTTTTCGCTATGCGCAAACTTAAGAGATAGGATGCTTCCAGTACCTTGCTATTAATGGAACCCATGGCCGAAGTTACATCTTTCCCTTGATTTAATGTCCCTAAATGTCACTTAGGGTCATTAAATCAAGGCTTATGTCATCGGAGTTTGGCAGTTTCATGCACTCATTTGACAATACTTCATAACACAAAACACATTGAGGTTTTTGTTCACTTTCATCTCCACACCAAGTAAACCTGAATTCCAAATATAAACTGTTATATTTCCTACTGTATTTTTTCTTTGAACTGCTTGTTTCTTCTACTTTAATAGTATCAGATTTACTTGCTGTTACAACACATGCATCACAATTAGAGTTAGCATCACCTGTTTCATTTGCTCTTCTTTTCAAAGTCCTAGTTCTAAGCCACTTTTCCATTATTAAAATACTTTTCCAAAAAATATATAAATATATAAATACTGGGTTTAACTTACAAAACACTTTGTCCAAGTATCACTTAGCATTTCTGAAGATATACTGAGCATTGGTTGAAAGAGGGAACCTTCAATAATAAAAATCAATAAACAACAAGCAATTAGTTGAAATGTGGATAACACATGTTCACTTCAAATCTGACAAAACAGCAAGGGAAGGCGGAAGCAATAAAACTATATTGTTGTTCACTTCACCTGTCTTTTGTTATTCTTCATTCGGCAACTACAAAATTACCTGCAAAATGACGAATAATAAAAGAGGAATGAAGTGAACAACAATATTGTTTTATTGCTTCCACCTTTGAACATTCTGACGCTATTTGTTAGTTTTTTTAAGTCTCCATTTGATTTCAATAATTTTTACTTATTCAATTTTAATTTGTTTTGTTTGGATAATTAAAAAATATATATTTATTTAATTAATTTAAGTCTGCCTGCTGACCACCTGTCCCATCATCGTGGACCACAGGTTGAGAAACACTGCTCTAGGACATATTTCCACCTTCCTGATATTTATCTTCTGTATTCTTACCAGAGTCTTTCCATGACTTTTATTTAGCTACTTTCACATATAGCTTGGCTTCCTCTTATGCTTTTCTCTGTATTCTTTTGGCGGCATCTGCAAACTTATTTGTGAGGAACTCTCAGTATGTTTGAAAGTTTTCACTTGGTTATACTATAAATTAAAGATGCCAAGAAATTATATTGGTTTAATCCTTTATCCAAGTGTAAGAAAATAAAAATTTGCATGTGAAGTAACATCACAACTGGGCTACTTGTATATAGAGGCTAATGACTTCACATTAATTGTCTTAGTATTCCATAATGCAAGCCACATATCCTAATGGACATGTATCATGCCGACCGGTTTCAACCTTTATCGAAGTCTCATCAGCGGGAGCCATTATAAGATACTAAGGCAATCATTATCTATATACAAGTAGCACAGTCGTGATGCTACTTCACATGCAAATTTTTATTTGCTTACACTTGGATAAAAGATTAAACTAAGTGAAAAACTTTCAAACATCTTTCTCTAATCCAGAATATTTTAGTAATAAGGTGTGACACCTTTTGACTTCTATATTAAAAATATGACAAACGTAATTGAAAACCAAAAAAAGAAATGTAAAAGAAATGGTAGTGCTGGTATGTACAAATAATTTAAGTGGTGACAAACATAGTATGAGAGAAGATATGAAAGATCTGTTGGAAGAAGTGAGAAAGAAATGTGAAAGAGTAAAAATTGTGGGATTACTACCTAGATATGATAGTACTGAGTTAAGGAGGGTGATGATAGCAAATGATTTCATGCACAGGCTATGTAGAAGATATGGATGTGAGTTTATATATGTGCGTGTGTGGGAGGGGGGTGTTTGATGGCAGAAAAGATTTGTATAAGAATGATGGCCTGCACTTGAATTCATTTGGCATCAGAAGCCTGGAGAGATTACTTCTTGGTATGAGATTTAATGCAGAGAGTCAGGGAAAAACTGGATCATCAAGGGAGGAATGGCAAAAATGTGTGTGAAAGTTCAGCTATGGTGTACAAACATGATAAAGATATAAATGCCTTTGAACATGGTTATGTATGTGGCGAAGGAGTGGAAAAATATGCTTTGGACCTTTTAAGTATGTCTGGGGAGGGAAAAGAGAAAATTCTAGAAGAAGACCAAATACATTGCATATCTAATTATAAGAATAGGCTAGGTCATAATTTATTATGTCTATACACAATTTCCAGGAGCATTAGAAACAAAGGGATTGAGTTTGTTGCTTTATTGAATACAATGTGGCCTAAGATTGTAGGCATTAGTGAAACCTGGCTATCAGAATCAGATATGGTAAGTGGGATCGAGGTAAGTGTCATTCCTAAAAATAGTATATAACTGATATACTATTTTTAGGAATGATAGGAGAGGAGGAGGAGGAGTGCTACTAATGATATCAGTATTATTCTATTCTATATTATATATTCTATCCAGTTAGGGTAGAAATACAAGAAAACAATAATGGTAACAATGTCCCATGTAGCAATGAGTTTGAGTCTATTTGGTGTGAAGTGGAGGTTAACAGAATGAAATATATGGTGGGGTGTTGCTACAGACCTGGCAGCTCAGTTGTAGGGGATGAAGAAATGCATCGCCAAATTAGCCTTATGGGTACCAAGCAAACGATCATTATGGGTGACTTTAATTTTCCAAACATTGATTGGGTAGAAGAGAAATCTCATGATCAGAAAGAACAGGAATTTATTGAATTGTTGCGAGATAACTTTCTCAAGCAGCATGTGAAAGAAGGAACTCGAGGTCAAAGAGTGTTGGATTTGCTCATAGCATCAGAAGGGATCTCTGTGAAGAATATCGCTATTTTACCACCAATTGGTGACAGCGATCATGCTGTTCTTGCTTGGGAAGTATCTACTTGTATTGAAGCTCCTATTAAATCAGTCTACATGCTGAATTACAAAGCTGGAAATTATGATCAACTTAGAAGAATACTATCTTTGGTCCCATGGTATTAGTTACTGAATGGAAAAAATGTCAACAATGCATGGGAATCTTTGAAAAAGTGCTTGAGTGAGGCGGTATCTGAATCTATCCCTAGTATTCAAAGAATAAATAGGTTGGGAGTGAAATGGATGTGCAGCCTTATTAAGCTAGAGATCCACAAGTTATTCTTCAGAAATATGATGATGCAGAAAGAATATCATGAGAATAAGAGTGAGAGGAGATGAAATATATAAAGCTCAAGCCAGAAAAGTAATAAGTATTGTGAGAAAAGCTGAAACGGAGTATGAAAAGAAATTGGCCATGCAAGCTAATGACAATCCAAAAGAATTTTATCATTATGTCGCAAGCAAAAGAAAGAATGAATGTGGAAGAATAACTTTATTGAATGTAGATGGTACACAATTGTTGGAATCTAAGGAGATTGTTCATTAATGAGTGCTCACTTTGCTAAGATATATCAACCAGGTGTATGTAGCATGGTGCTACTGCTACGTTGGATGAAGAGTTAGAGGTCCATGAAAATGAAGTTGAAGAGCTCTCGCATAACCTGGATAAGAATTTGTCAATAGGAACAGATGGAATATCTGCCCATTTGTTAAAGGAATGTTCAGTTGAATTGGCTAGGCCTTTCACACATTTTATAACTTGAGTCTCAGCTCAAGTAAGATACCACAGGAATGGAAGGAATGTATGATAGTTCCATTGCAAGGGTAGTGCAAAAACTGATGTGTCTAACTATCGACCTATTAGTATCTCTGGTGTGGTAGTAAAGATTTTAGAGAAGTTGGTAAGAACTCTCATACAGAAATGGGTAGACAAGCATTTTATACTCTGCAGGGAGCAGCATGGGTTTACTAAAGGAAGGTCATGTTTTAGCAATTTGCTCATATTTTATAACAATGTTACAGCCGAGTTGGATAAAGGGAATGGATGCACTATGATAATGTTGGATTTTTCTAAGGCATTTGATAGATATCACACGATAGGCTGTTGTGTAAACTGGAGACTATGGGATGGGAACATAATCTATTGATTTGGATCAAAGGATGGTTGACAGACAGATATCAAAAAGTGGTGTACCTCAGGGTTCAGTCCTTGGGCCATTATTGTTCAATCTATACATTAATGACATCAAGCAGAGTCTATTATCAGATTTGCAATTGTTTGCTGATGATGCGAAGATAGGCAGGACAATCAGGGATGCTACTGATATTTAGCAATTACAAAATTATTTGAATAGACTGGAAATCTGGGCAAATGAAAATGGCTGTCAGTTTAATGTTAGTAAGTGTAAAGTTATGCACTTTGGTGTGATTAGAGTTCCAGTGGCATATTATATTAGCAGGGTTATGCTACAAGAAACTGAAGAGGCAAGGGATCTTGGTGTATTAGTGGATAAGAATTTAAAGGTCACATAGCAAAAGTTGCAAACACAACTCAGAGGAATAATTGCTATGTTGAAGCGAACCTTGACATGTAAGGATATGGAATTAATTTTGCTTCTTTATAAGGCATTGATAAGACCACACTTGGATTACTGTGCGCAGATTTAGTCTCCCGGGTTCCAAGGGGATAAAGAAGCTGTGAAAAGGGTGCAAAGAAGAGTTACAAAGATTATATCTGGATTATGGGATTTAGATTATGAGGAGAGATTGCAAGTATGTGGATTACAGACTCTGGTTAAGAGAAGAAAGAGGAGTGATATGGATAGAGATCTATAAACTTTTGAATGGGTGTTATAGCATTTCAACTGATGAAATTTTTCGTTATATGGAAGATGGGGAGAGAACACAGGGGCATCCATGGAAGTTAAATTTATTTGCAGTCAAGAAAGGGGTAAGAGCTAAGTTTTCCCTCCCAGAGAGCAGTGAGGAAGTGGAATAATTTGCCCTTATGGGTAGTGAGTGCATCCAGTGTGAATGAATTCAAAGGTAGGTATGATACCTGGGTTGGATAATTTACAGCCTCCCTCGATTAGTCCTTGACTCCCTGGAGGTCTCAGATAATAATAATAATAATATGGAAAGATGACTTCTGCATTACTTCTGGGTAGTGGTCCTTCCCATAATGCATAGCATTATACATGTCCATAAGGATATGTGCCTTGCATTGTGGGATATTACAGCAATTAATGTGGTCATTAGCCTCCATATACAAGTAGCCCAGTCATGATGTTACTTCACACCCAAATTTTTATTTGCTTACACTTGATAAAGGATTAAACTAAGAATATAATTTCTTCAACATCTTTAATTTATGACCCCTCAGTATGTATTTTTCTTTTCCAGGACTGCTTCTTTAACTTTTATGTGCCCTATGTATTCTTATTTTTCTTTCCTTGCTGACAACTTCACCATGTCAGAATCAATCAGTGTTTTCTTGAGAGATTGCCACTGATACTCCAATGACTTTTGAAATATTTAATATTGTCTTCAATTATGTTTGTATAGTTGAGTCTGAAGTTTACCTCTATATGCTGCTCACCTTGAATTCTGTTTAAAAGTTTCTTACATACTATTCTTTTCAATGTGATATTCATTTTTATCCTGGAGAAATTATGGAGACAAAAACATGTGCATTAGAGCAGTTACTTTACTTAAAAGTAAGAAAAGTAACCTTTGACATTTCAAATTCATGTGATCATCATAAAGAGATATCTGTGAACTAAAACACAAACTACATCACAATACATATAAGTAAGCTATGCATAAATGTTTTGTTTACCATTTACACTTGCATGACCTCTGGTGAGGGAAAGAAAGCAAGAAAAGGGCAAAATTAATTATTTTTGTTTTTAATTATTATAATAAAATATGTATGGTAAACATAATAAATAAAAAAAATTAATTAAAAGGGAAACTAAGTGAATTGCTACTTGTTAACTTCTCTACACTCCTGTGAATTTTCTGCTGTTATAGCCATTCTTTATAAAGGGTCTTGCTTATAATTTCATATTTATTCTTCGGTGCCTTAAAAAGCAAATTGTCAAGGCTCTATGCCTGAGGATGCTGATGATCCTCAGCACCCTCAGCCCTCCTGTGTGTGGCCAATCTCAGTGTTAAATTGGATTGCACTCTAAATGTGGTACAGAATTAATCAGAAAGGAATCAAGTCTTTAAACTGCACCAGAACTTGGTATGAAAAAAAATTCAAAGAAGCTTGTGAGAGGCTGATTTATCGTCATCATGCTAATGATAGATTAGCAATTCCAAACTCTGGAAGATCCATCTTCAACCCATGTAGCATTCTTTCCTAGCTTTAGTATACATAAATTGCAGTTTTCCTTTGGATCTCCACAGCCACCCTTACATTTTGTATTGCTGTTCCACTCAGCATTGTTTGATCATTTTCTCACTATCTTAACATGTCTACAGTACTATCTTGATTTGTCAGTTACTGTTAATTTGCATTTCATAATCTTAATTTTTTATATTAAATGTTTGTTCATTTGACCATTTATTTTATTAATTATGTTTTCATTAGTGAAAATAACCATAGAGAAATCTTTTTATAGCACTAGGGTTGGGATGAGGTAAAAATTAATTAGGCTGTTTACATTAATTTACTGAAATGCTTTTCTTAGCACTTAATTTATCATGCTTTATTGTTTTGTTTTGTTGATTGATCGTTATGCTGTGTGGGTACCTTTAAAGAATAGCACTAATTTGCTTAATATGCTTTTTTACCCTTTTAGGTTTACTAAGTACAGGTGTGTAATACAGTTATCTCACTAAAACATTATTGTGAACTAACTTACTGTAATGAACTACAAAGCCTCAAAATGTTGTGAAAATAACCATAGAGAAATCTTTTCTCTACTAAAGTGCTATACTGTTGAAAGTTTATCTACTTTCAGAACTACAGTTGACTCTCACTATTTAGTCCTTACCAGTTTCCTGTAGTGAAAACTAACTGTAGTTCTGAAATATTTTGGAAAAATATTTCTAAACTACAATCAATTAAAAGTAAAAAATATATATTTACAGAGTGAGTTCTATTATAGACTGCTATTGTTCTTGTTTTCAGGCACAGGAAAGTTAGGATTCTCATTTGTTCGAATTACAGCCCTCCTAATTTCATGCAATAGGCTATGGATGGGAACAGGCAATGGTGTTGTAATTTCTGTACCACTTGCACAAAGTAAGTAAACCTTTCTGTTGAATTTTAGTCTTATTAATATAATAAATTGACAAATTTGCATGCTATCATTCTCATCCATTTTCAGTATTTGCTGTTTAAATTAAAATAATAATAGTAATAATAACTGTTTAGTAGTGTTTAGTAATAATAACTGTTAATAGCCGTTTGGCTTTTCACCCAATAGTAATAATAACTCTTTATGTTGAGCTCATACATGAGAGGTTGGTTGATCAACCTGTAGTACATTAGTACCATATATGGGTGGTGGTGGGTTGGGAAAGGAGGAACTTGTTTATATTTGATTTAAAAGACTGTATATTGTATTCCTTGAGAAACACAACAGGGGGGAGACTGTTCCACAATACAGCAGTTTCAGGGATGAAGGAGGAAAAGAAACCTGTTCTGTGGGTTTCAAGGTGCACTGTGAAGGGATGTGTAACAGCAGCTGCACTTGTTCCAGTGAGCTTAGTATTGAGTGGGGGAATTATTGATGCTATTTCAGATGAACATTTCCCATGGAAATATTTGTAGAATACACATAGTGTGAAAACCAAATGTCTGTTCAAAAGTGGGGGGAGTGAGTTGGTAAGAGATGGGTCATTAATAAGTCTAATTGCTCTCTTCTCTATTGAGGCAAGCATTTTGAAGGAACTTTTAGGAACCCCACCCCCATATGTGAGAGCAGTATTCAATAGCTGGGTAGATTTGTGATTTGTATAACGTTAACAGCTGTTCAGGGGTGAAGTAACATCTTGAGTAAAAGAGTAATCCTAGTTTTTTAGAAGCTGAGGATGCAGTGGTTGTGATGTGCTTATGCCAGGAGAGGCTTGATGTCAGGGTAATTCCAAGAAGAGAAATCTCAAATTGTCTGGAAATTTGGATATTGTCAAAAATAATACTGGGAGAAAATAGTTCTTTTTTATGAGAGATAAGACAGAACTGGGTTTTATTAGCATTGGAGTTGACGAGGTTATCTGAACCCCATTGGAGGAGGGCTTGGAGATCAGAATTGAGGGAGATGATGGTTGATGTTCTGTAGGGTGAGGTGAGTTGTGTAGAGTGAGGTTTATCAAATGAAAGGGAGGAGTGCAATGTGCTGTTGTGTGAAGAACTGTGTATTGGGTTGGAGGTCAACTGAAGTAGGTTATTGATATATAGCAAGAAGAGTGTTATTGAGAGGACAAAACCTGTGGAACCCTGGCATTAGTTGAATGGTGGGAAGATAAGGAGCCATCCACCACCACACAAAGTCTGCATCCAGACAGAAAGCTGGCAATCCAATTACAGAAGTTGTGGGACGGACCAAATGATGATAGTTTGCCTAGTAAGCCTTTGTGTCAGACCCTGTCAAAAAGTTTTGGAGATATCAAATGCAACCACTTGAGATTTGCCAAACTACTCCATGGCATTTGTCCTGAGATGTGTGACATATATGAGCAGATCTCCTGTTGATCGGCAGCGACACAATCCGGCGGTCGTTTTTTAGGTGGGTGCCTTCAAGGTAGTGTAGGAGTTGGGAGGAATTGATGATTTTTTTCCATTACTTTAGACAGGGCTGAGGTGAGCGCGATAGGGCAGTAGTTGTATGGCAGCACCCTTCTTGGGAATGGGTTGAACATAGGCTAATTTCTAGGCTGTGGGATAGATACCAATTGAGTAAGAGAGTATATTCAGGCAACATTGGATAGGTGTCAGTTCTAGTGCACAAATTTTCAGGACAGCTGGAGGAATGCCATCAGGGCCAGGAGACTTTTGTGTGTCTAATTTGGACAGTATTTTTCTGATCTCTTTCTGGCAAAAAGGATATAGGAGGCATTGTATGTGTGAGCATCTGGAATGGTTGGGGCATTTGCCATTTTCAGTTATGTGCATGCATTTAAAGCAAAGTTCACACTTTCTTTAAATGCCAGAAGATTGGCTTTTTCTGTGGGTAATGATGTACTGGACCCATCTGGGCATGATAGAGGTGGGAATAGTGTTGAGCAGAAGTTAAGGGCAATTGCTTTGGTGAGAGACCAAAAGGCTTGGCTGACATTTGGACAGGTTGCTAGTTTCCTGCTTTTCTCTTTCAAACTCTGTTTTGGAAACATTGATTTTTTTTTTTTTTTTTTTGCATCTATTTCAGACTTGAGTATAATCTCTAAAGGAGGATAGAGTTCTTGATTTTAGCCAATTGTGGTATGTTTCGTTTTTAATTTGTACAGCCTTGGCACATCTTTTGGAGAACAGGGTTTAGTTAGGGAATGGCAGTTTAGAATAGTGGGAGGGGGGGGGATTACCAAAGTAATCCTCACTAGCATGGAAATGCTAGTGAGGATTACTTTGGTGATAAGTTCAATGTATGTGTTTGGGTTGGAAAGCTGGAAGCATTAGTCCAACCATGGGAATGAGGCATAGAAGTCACAGAGGCTGTCCTACATGGCACTGTTATAATGGCAAACTACTCTTGCATGTGAGTGGCTGAGTAAGCATTGTTGCATGGGGGAGGAGATGAGCACTAGACTGTGATCAGAATTACCTAGGGGGCGGGACCCTACATTCACTTTGTATTTGGAAGGGTCATTAGTGACGAAGAGATCTAGGGTATTTGGGGGAGTGGTTTGGCTTATCTGGTATGCTGGTGGGCATATACCAAGGTCTTTTGCAGTCGTATTTAATTCTCATTGATTTTTTGGTGATTGATGATAAAAAGCATATAATTTAACCATAAATATTTAAAAATGATTTATTTCTTTAAAGTTTTTTATTGAATCATCTAATGCTAATTGCTAAATCATCTAATGCACAAATTTCAGAAAAATTTAACAAAGTGCTCGTGCGAGCCCCTTATAGCTCACCACTGTATATAAGGAGGATATGAGTAAGGAGTTGGGGAGTAGGTTTATTACATGGAGCATAGTAGGTGATTGGAATGCATTGCCTGAAAGTGTGGTGAGTATACAGAGACAGTGAATGTATTTAAGTCACAGTATGATGGTGTGTGTATGTGTGTGTGTGTGAGAGAGAGAGAGAGAGAGAGTGGGACAACCCACATTATAAATTGTCTTACTCCTTCACTTGTATCCTTGAACAGAAGTAAACTTTTCTTTTTGTTATTTTTCAAATTGCAATAGAATGCCTACTGAGTGTCTTTTTTTTTATATTAATATACATACATGACAGCTCAAAAAATAATAAGAACATCGGCACAAAAATAATAATAATAATCAGTGACATGCATGGGGGTGCAGGTGAGGATTGAAAAAGAAGAAATCTGATCACATTTTTCTTGAAGAGTTGGAGGTTGTAGTTGTTTGGGAATGCTTCATAAGGAATGCTGATCCAGAGGACTGAGGTAGATAGAATAAATGAGGAAACGGAGAAGCAGGTTCAACGTGATTGCAGTTGTACTGAAAAGAAAAAAGGTAGGCAGCTGTTGCTCTTTTTTTTAAAAGGTCCAGTAAAAAAGTGAAGTAATGGTAATTGTTCTCTTCTACAGATACTTTGGAACTATCTGTAGGAGAGAGCTGAAACATGCTTGTTTCTCTGAAGTAGCAGTTGAAATGAGTCTATAGCCAAAATGCTCTCCTCTCTTTGAGAAACAATGTTGAGAAATTTTAGAGAGGAGGTTTTAAGTGCACCACCACCCCAAACATATGAACAGTATTCTAAGGATGGGTGAATCTGGGATTTGTATAGTGTAAATAGCTGGGTGGGTGACAAATATCATCTTCCAGAAGAGAATGCCTCATTTTTTTTAGATGAGGCAGAGGAAGCCATTGATATGATGCATTTATGCCAGGAGATGGTCAATGTGGGGGTGCTTAAGGGTCAAAGCTGTATAACTGAGAGGAGACCTCCACATAGCCTTTAAAGGAATGCGGAGAACCGACCAGGGCTTCTGACCTAATGTCCAATCCTCACCTTCTCGTGGTGTACCCTGTTGGGTATCTACTTCGATACTGAACGAACGAGGATGGGATTTAGCCGACCAAATTGTATTCTTATTGGTTAAACCAAAATAAAAAATGATGGTACAACATGACAAAATTTCATGCCGGCTGGGGCGTCACCCGGTTAAACAAGGCCCCCGTTGTTTTCGCCAGGGAACCAGGGCGAACAGCGAAAAGTCAGCTACGGGAACAAATCTGAAAACAAACCACTACTCAACATCACCAGAGTTAAAGATCAGTACTATCAACGTAAAAAGACTGAATGGCAAAGAAATGGAGCTAGCTGAGGAATTAGAAAAGTACCAGATCGACATAATAGGGGTGACTGAAACAAAAAAGACAAAAACTGGTGAGATCTTTCTGAGCAATAAATACAAGATGTTATATTCAGGCAATGACAATCTAGGAAAAGAAGGAGTAGCCATAGTATTCAACACAAAATACGAGGCTAATCTTCTTGAATGGCAGTCAGTCTCAAGTAGAGTAATGTGGGCAAATATGAGAATGGGGAACTGGACAATGAGACTTATTTGTGCCTATGGTCCTACAGAAGGTTCTACTAAGGTAGAAGTGGAGGAATTTTTTGAGGCTTTAGAAAAAGCAACTGACACAATGAAAAAGAAAAAGTTGGTCCTTGTTGGGGATCTAAATAGCAGAGTAGGAAATGATTGTGAGACATACAAAAATATTTTGGGAAAATTTGGAGAAAAGAGCAAAGCTAATAATAATGGCAAATATCTGTTGGATTTCTGCTCAGGACATGGACTGGTTATTACTAACACCATGTTCCAACATAAAAATGTGCACAAATTCACATGGAGAGAAGAGGCAAGGAATAAGAAAAGTCTCATTGACTATGTTATTGTTGATAGTGATGTTTTCTCCCTGGTGCAGGACACCAGAGTGTACAGAGGATTTGAAATTGGAAGTGATCACTATTTAGTCTTGAGCAGGATAAAATTGAATTTCATATTGAAAAGAATAACATGTAAGAAAGTTTTAGAGCAAATAAAAGTTGAGCAGCTCTCAGATGTGAACTGTAGACTAAAATACAGAAAGATTATTGAAAAGAAAATGAAAGAGTTTGAGAACAGGAATCAAACCTTGGAGATTCAGTGGCAAACTCTGAAGAAAACATTGATTGATTCTGCCAGAGAGGCATGTGGTGAGGTTGTGTGCAAGGATAAAAAAATCAGAACTCCCTGGTGGACACAGGAAGTTAAAGAGGCAGTGAAGGAAAAAGAAGAAAGCATATCAAACGTTCCTGGCAAATAAGTCAGCTTTTACTCTTGCAGAATACAGAGACAAATGTAAGAAAGCTAAACAGTGTGTAAAACTAGCTAAACAAAAGTCATGGGAGGACTTTGGCAAGAATATAGAAAATAAATATCAAGAAGGTGGCAAAATATTCTGGAGGTTGTTGAAGAAGCTTAGGAATGGAGGAAAGAGTGCTGTAAAAGGAGTTAGAGATGATAAAGGTGACATGAAAACAGGAGAAAAAGATATCCTTGAAATATGGAGTAATTTGAAAAACTGCTAAATGAAACAAGCAGTGATGACAGCACAGTGATAAAAAACACTGACCAGGCATGCAGTCAGGAATACATATCCATACTTGAAGTAGAAAAAGCCATTAAAGGCTTGAAATGTGGAAAGGCAGCAGGAGTAGATGATATTCGACCAGAAATGCTGAAGTATGGTGGTATAAAAGTCTTACAGTGGCTGCACTGCATAGTTCAGAAAGCCTGGACAGAGGGACGCATTCCCGATGATTGGAGTAGAGCTCTCATAGTACCCATATATAAACAGGGAAATAAAACTGAATGTGAGAATTACAGAGGTATTTCCCTACTGAGTGTTCCTGGCAAGATCTATGCAAGTATACTTGAGAAACGGTTGAGAAGAATTGTGGAAGAAAAGCTTGGTGAAGAACAAGCTGGATTCAGGCCAAATAGAGGCTGTCAGGATCAGATCTTCACTTTACGACAAATAGTCGAGAAAGCATGGGAATATAACAAAGATCTGTATTTAAGTTTTGTCGATTTGGAAAAGGCATATGACAAGGTGCCAAGAGAGAAGCTATTCAATATGCTGCAGTTATATGGTGTCAATGGGGCATTATATCAAGCAATACTTAGTCTTTGTTTGAGTTGTAAGTCAGCAGTTAGAATTGAAGGAAGTATACAGGAAGATGGTTTAATGTTAAATCTGGTGTGAGACAAGGATGTACATTATCCCCTCTGTTATTCATTATCTATATGGATCGCATTATGAAGGAATGTGGTATTAAACCTGATATGAAAATTTGAGATGTTAATGTCAGCTCTTTGCTTTATGCGGATGATGTTATACTTCTAAATAAATCCGCTACAAGTCTGCAAGATTCTCTGACTAAATTGAATAGCTGTTGTAATAGATATGGTATGAAGGTCAGCAATAAAAAGACAAAGACAATGAAAATAGGCAGAATCATTGAAAATGTCAACTGTGTTGTGAATGGAGAACCTGTGGAACAAGTAAAACATTTCAGCTACTTAGGCACGATTTTTACTGAAGATGGTAAATTAAATATAGAAATAGACAACAGAATCAGCAAAGCTGGTATGGTGGGAAGTCAATTGAATAAATTCATATGGAATAAGAAAGAAATTAGTCGGAACACTAAATTAGCTGTATACAAGACAGTGTTCAAACCAGTTTTAACTTATGGATCTGAGAGCTGGGTCACGCCTCTAATCAGAACACTAAATTAGCTGTATACAAGACAGTGTTCAAACCAGTTTTAACTTATGGATCTGAGAGCTGGATCACGCCTCTAATCAGAAAGATTAGAGGCGTGAACAGATGGCATCAATGGCAATATCATATTAAAAATGAGGATATTAGGAAAGAACTTGACATTGTCAGCATCCAGGAATGCGTTAGCAGAGCTAATCTCAGGTGGTATGGTCACTTAAATAGAATGGGAGAGGAAAGATTAGCAAAACAAGTGTTCTCTGCCAGGTTGGCAGGAAAACGACCCAGAGGAAGACCAAGATATAAGTGGATTGATACGGTACAAAGTGCCTTAGACGATAGAAATATCTGATAATGTTGGAGTCTTGACAAGTAACAGACTGATTTGGAGGAAAATTGTAGATAGGAAGTTAGTAATGATGTAATTTTTTCATGTAGTACTGCCATATCCTGTACACCCCTTGAGGGTACATGGCAGGAATTTGATGATGACGATGATGATGATGATGGTCACTGTAAATGTCAATCTGAGGGGAATGATCCAATTATGTCCAGTGATTTGCTGAGGGTAAGTAAATTAAGCTGGGATCCCTTTTGCAAGAGAAAAGACAAGACTACATTTTGGCAGTGAAGGCAACCAGCCTTGCCCCACTGAAGGATGGTATGGAAATCATTGATTAAGATATTGCTTGTAGATGATCTTGAAGGTTGGGATGTCTGAGCACTACATGGTTTGTTGGAAGATTAGGGTGAATAGAGTGCGTTATCATTAGCAAAGCTGTGGATAGGATTAGTGGTGGTTGAGAGCAGATTATTTATATATAGGAGAAAGAGGGCAAGATAGAACAGAAGCTTGAAGCATGCCTGCATTTGTGGGGAAGCTTGAACAGAGGGTGCCATCTACTGTGACACAGTGAAGGACCAGAGAGAAAGCTGACTGTCCAGTTATAGAGAGTGGTAGGCATTCTAAAAGAAGGCAGTTTGTTTAGCAGGCTTTGGTGAAAATGTCAAGAGCAATAGCACTTGACATTTCAAGTGGTGGTGATGTTCATGTCCACAAGCCTTGTAGTTACAGCAGTAGCCTTATGATATGGTAACAGTCAGTTCTGTAGAAACGCAACAAAGTAGGAAGCATTCCATTGAACTCCAATGTCCTCTTGGAGTTCAATGTTCATGGCACCACAGACAGAGGCCAAAACCAGGAAAAATGGGTGCATTGCCATCATCCCACCACCACCATCTCTGAATTTCACAGTTGAGGTTATGCACTCTGGTAAGAAATGTATACCAGGCATCATCTGCCATACCCATCCATTTGCTCAATAGAGAGTGTAATGTGTGTGATTCGTTGCTCCATAACACAGCTTTCCAAGCTTCCACATCATATCCCACTGTGCATGCCCTTTTCACCTAAAGATGATGTTGCATGTGTTTGCGTAATGTGGAGCTTGAATGTTGCAGTCCTACTATGCAAACCCATGTTGTTAGCCTTGTTCCAATGTTTTTGTGCAGATTCATGTTCCAGTCAATGCCTGGAACTCCACATTATCACATCAGTTGATGAATTGTGGTTTTTACTTATTATCCTTTGTAGCATCTTATAATTATGTTCAGTGAGTGTGGTGAGTTGTTGACTGTGGGTAGTACTTGCAGTTGACTCCCTATGCAGCCATCTCAGTATTGTATCACTAATTGTTGGCCTAGGATGGCCCAATTTGCCAAACAGATGCCTGTAATGTGGCATCCTATCACAACACCTCTTTCAAACTCACTCAGTTTCCTTCTTACAGCCATTTCACCTGGATGCAGTTGCACTGATTTGGGAACATCATATTGCTCCAATTTATACTGGCTACAAACACGTGACTCGTTACATGGCATGATGCACCTTGCCCATGGGAATATCTTTTGACTTCTTTCCTGCTTGGAATGTGTGTGTGTGTGTGTGTGTGTGTGTGTGTGTGTGTTTGTGTGTGTGTGTGTGTGTGTGTGTGTGTGTGTGTGTGTGTGTGTGTGTGTGTGTGTGTGTGTGTGTGTGTACACACATGAAGAGAGAGTGAGAGTAGTACACCTCAGTGGTTCATTAACTTTTTAGTTAATATCACAGATTCTGATATTATAATAAAAATATCCAGAGGATATTTTTATTATAATAAGTTAACGTGAGAGACAGAGAAAATACAAAATAATATCTTTACTTACAAACAATATTAGGTGTAAATTTATGGTATGACCTTAATGGTGTGTGTGTGTGTAAAATATTTGTTTGACAAGCACTATACACAAATTTGCATTGAATACGTCCCAGTCATATACTGGTCCTGAGCCCGGATAAAATTGGGGGGAGGGAGGAAGCAATGGTGAACTACCCTGTAAAAATCTCACCAGGAATACTTTGTGGGCAATGCCTACAAAGACACCTACATTCGGAAATGACTGAAAGGAAAAATCAGATCAGAGTAATTATTCCATGGACATGAATATTTTTGAATATATTTGAGTTATAGTGAAACATATCATGGATTCCTTTTACAATACTCTTTTCTTCATTTCTAAATTTTTCTATAGTCCTAGAAGGAACCATAAGGAAAACTAATACCATCTGCAGTAGTCCAAGTGTGACTAAGTCACTGAGTGGTGTGGGTAAAGATTGGTTAACTTTGTATTGATTAATCACTACTATAACCAAACAATGGACATGAATATGTTTTGAATATATTTGGGTTGTAGATGAATTCCATTATCTTGTTTCATGATTGCCAAAGAAAAGATAAAGTTTAATGGTAGTCGTTTTTGCTTACTGATAGATAAAGTTTCATATTTATTATCCTAGAGCCTCCATAGCTTGTTCATTATCAGTGATGCTCTTTAGTTGGAAAGAACTAAGTTTAGGACTTTTCAAGTGAAGGCAAGTTAGCTAACCTCATATGGAAGTGGCAGGGCTTTATCCTTTCAGAAACATGGGTTTTTGTGAAATTCGTCAAAATACGTAAACCAACCTAAAGAATGCATGCAGATTACAGATGCAATATACAGGTAAATGTCAATACTTGGTTATGACAAGACCATTAAGCTTACAATAAAAAGAGAATATGGAATAGGATTTCTAATCCATTCCTTTAATAATCAATAATTGGAAACATTGTATAGCAGTAGATGTTGAATGTTTATTTTTCACTTGGTTAGACTATAATAAATTTAGTTTAATCCTTTATCCAAGTGTGGGCAAACAAAGTTTGCACCTGAAAATATCTTCAGGAACTGGGGTAAGGTAGTACAACACTGGGAAACTCGCAGCAAAGGTGGAGCAAGCTAACATCACTCCTATCTCTGTATCTCCCATAATGCAAAACACATCTCCTTACGGATATGTATAATGTTATGCATTAAGGGAAGGGCCACTACCCAGACTAGTTTCGACCTTTATTGAGGTCTCTTCAGTGGGAGCCAGGCCCAGAGATGGAGATACCAGGCAGAAGCAATGGCAGGGCATCTTTACCTATAGGAGTTGCCAAATAGTGTGCCACCTTTTTATTAAATTAATCTGGATTTAGAGAAAGATGTTGAAAGTTTATTTTTCACTTGGTTAGACTATAATAAATTTAGTTTAATCCTTTTTTCCAAAGTAATTTAATAAAAAGGTGGCACACCGTTTGGCAACTCCTATAGGTAAATATTACCTGCCATTGCTTCTGCCTGGTATCTCCATCTCTGAGCCTGGCTCCCACTGAAGAGATCCCAGTAAAGGTCGAAACTAGTCTGGGTAGTGGCCCTTCCCTTAATGCATAACATTAAACATATCCGTAAGGAGATGTAATAAATTTAGTTTAATCCTTTATCCAAGTGTGTGCAAACAAAGTTTGCACCTGAAAGTATCTTCAGGACTGAGGTAAAGTGGTACAACACCGGGCGACTCCTTGCAAAGATGGAGCAAGCTACCACCACTCCTATCTCAGTATCTCCCATAATGCAAAACACATCTCCTTGCAGATATGTATAATGTTATGCATTAAGAGAAGGGCCACTACCCAGACTAGTTTCAACCTTTATTGAGGTCTCTTCAGTGGGAGCCAGGCCCAAGTGGAGATACCAAGGCAGAAGCATTAGCAAGTTCATCTCCTGCTATAGGCGCTGCCAAACGGTGTGCCACCTTTTTATTAAATTACTCTGGATTTAGAGAAAGATGTTGAAATTTATTTTTCACTTGGTCAGACTATAATAAATTTAGTTTAATCCTTTATCCAAGTGTGTGCAAACAAAGTTTGCACCTGAAAGTATCTTCAGGACTGTATCACACTTGGATAAAGGATTAAACTAAATTTATTATAGTGAAAAATAAACTTTCAACATCTTTCTCTAAATCCAGAGTAATTAAATAAAAAGGTGGCACACCGTTTGGCAGCTCCTATAGGAGGAGATGACCTTGCTAATGCTTCTGCCTTAGTATCTCCACTTGGGCCTGGCTCCCACTGAAGAGACCTCAATAAAGGTCAAAACTAGTCTGGGGAGTGGCCCTTCTCTTAATGCATAACATTATACATATCCACAAGGAGATGTTTTGCATTATGGGAGATACTGAGATAGGAGTGTTGGTATCTTGCTCCACCTTTGCAAAGAGTTGCCAGTGTTGTACCACTTTACCCCAGTCCTGAAGATACTTTCAGGCGCAAACTTTGTTTGCACACACTTGGATAAAGGATTAAACTAAATTTATTATAGTCTGACCAAGTGAAAAATAAACTTTCAACGTAAAGAGATGTGTTTTGCATTGTGGGAGATACTGAGATAGGAGTGATGTTAGCTTGCTCCACCTTTGCTGTGTGTTGCCTGGTGTTGTACTACCTTACCCCAGTCTCGAAGATATTTTCAGTCGCAAACTTTGTTTGCTTACACTTCGATAAAGGATTAAACTAAATTTATTATTGTATGGCAGTAGAATAATGCTAACAAGCATTCAAAGCCTAGTACCATCTGCTGGTCATCATCCAATTCCCTTTCCTATCAGATGTTAGAGTGAATAGCTTCATTTTTAAATAACCAAACCTTCAGTTAATACTCTTAAATGCATTAATGTGTCAGCTTACTTCTGTACAATACTGTGTAACTGTGACTTCATCTAACACACCCCTTCATTTATCCAACCAGCAAATTGAATTCCTTCTCTGGTTGAATAAAGAGATTACTGTGCATGCATGTGCAGAGAAATAAGTTGATATATCTAAAGTTGGAAGTAAACTAATATAAAATGTCCTGTATTGTTTTAATATCAACAGAACTAGTTTTGTCCTAATTATAAGGGACTTCAGGCATAAAAGGAAAAAAAACCCATAAAATATATAAATAGGCAGACTTGTATACATTAAAGGATTAGCATGTTGTCAACAAATATGGTATTATGTAGAATTCTGGTTACTGAAATTAGTTTTGTGCCTGTACCTCTTCTTGTAAACACTTGCCTACTTCTGCTGGTATATTAAGTTGGCCATATATTGGAAACATTCAGATAGTTTAAGTCATAATATTTTTGTCATAACAGTGGTGTATAATTTTCATTGCATTCCAATGAACTTATCTTTTCATATACTATGGAAAGACCCCCATCGTATGTACAGACAGTGAAGTTTGTTAAACAGCGCTTCGAAGAGAAGATGGCAAGGATCTAAAAATACCTGAGACGTGAGTTCATACCACAGAAAGACATCAAGTTCTGTGGAATTCATCAGAAAGCCTTACACTGTTGTTATATCAAGACCAAAAGAAAAATCTAGGAGTTGAACTCATGTCACATTTATTTGTGTGAATATGAATCTAGCATTTTTATGTAAACAAAAGCATGCAAGCATTTTGCACAGAATTAAGCACATGCAGACAACTAATTTGAATAATCAGAATAATACCACATTGTTGACACCATGTTATTAATCGTTTACACTTTTGAAAGTCACCTGTTTATATATTTTGTTTCTTTTACACCTGAAGAAGGCCCTTGAAATGAGGACAATATTACTCCTGTTCATATTAAAACAATACAAATTTTTATTGGCCTTATTCTGACTTCAGTCATATGAATTTATTTCTCCACATCTCTGTGTGCTGACACAGAGATTGCGCTATAGATATATATATATATATATCAGAGGCGTTGCGTGCCCATTTCGGTTTGGTGTCATGTGGGTTATGCAGCCCGCACTACAAATTGCATGCCAATTTGACTGTATGCATGGGCGTCCGCATAAAATTTTCTGGGGGGGGGGGGGGCTTAGAAACAAATAATTACAAATTATAATGAAGAGCCAAAGGCTTCAATTCGGCGACATGAACTTATTTAAGTTAAGGGATATTATATCCCATATTGTTTCTTAGCCGTATAAGAAACTCAGAGTTTCATGTCAAATATAGAAACTATATAAAGTTCGGCGATTCCAAGCATGAGCAAATATCTGGATAGAGCAGCAACTGACCCTTGAAGGTAGTGCAAGCTGATGCAACTCATACAAAGGGTGGAGCCGAACTTTATATAGTTTCTATGTTCGGCATGAAACTCTTTGAGTTTCTTATTCGGCTAAGAAACAATATGGGATATAATATCCCTTAACTTAAATTAGTTCATGTCGCCGATTGAAGCCTTTGGCTCTTCATTATAATTAGTAATTTAATAGGACACCTCTTGGCAATTCTCATAGAAGGGATGTTGGTTCTGTTCGCTACAAACTTGGTATTAATTTGGTCTACCTACTCACTGATGAGACCTCAAAAAATGTCAAAACCAGTCTGGGTTAGTGACCTTCTCTCATAATGTTGAACAATAATACAGCTCCTAGGAGTTAAGTTCACATTATGGGTAAATATCAAGAATAGTGATCAGAGCTTGCTCCACCCTTTGTATGAGTTGCCTCAGCTTGCACTACCTTAAAGGGTTAGTTGCTGCTCTATCCAGGTATTTGCTTACACTTGGAATCGCCGAACATTATATAGTTTCTATATTCGGCATGAAACTCTTTGAGTTTCTTATTCGACTAAGAAACAATATGGGATATAATATCCCTTAACTTAAATAATTACATTATTAAATTTTTATAATTATTGAAATAATTACATCAATAAACGTCTTTTAGCATTTTTTTGATGTAATTATTTGTCGATGTAAACTATAAATACATTATTTTCATTTTACACCAATTTTAATGATCTTTAATTCTTGGGGAAAAAAAATATTCGGAATTAATACAGTTTTTAGCACAATTTCATATATAAAAAATTTGACCTGCATATTTTATTAAAAATCAACTAATTAATTAATTAATCCCAAAATCCTAAATCAAATTATTTTAGGTTAAAAGCAAAAAAATCTTAAAACTAACAAGTAAAATAATATTAAATTACATACACTTACCTTTTAAAAATGTATTTTTCTGTTTAAATTTGTATCACTATAAATTTACAATTCATACTTCACTCAGTGATTCACTAGACACAGAGGCCAAACGAACACTGGTCGCTGTTCACAACAGTAATGAACAATTTTTTTCGCAAATCAGAAAAAGATGAACCAAAAAAACAGGAACACGTACTTTATTGCCTGCAATAAAACGTGTTCTATGGAAACAGGCCAACCCAGAATAAAATTTTAAGACAGAAAAAGCGTCCCATGGTCGAGGGTGTAAGGTTACATACCTCAATTACTTTTACAATTATAATTTGTGGAATTTTTTATTCGATCCTGGGGGGAGAGTCCCCCCCCCGTCTGCATCCGCATTAGTATATTGTGGACGCACATGACCGTATGATTGAATTTTTTATCGATGTATGAAAGTTTTGAGAACGCATAGCAATCAGCGCTCATCTTATTTGGTTCAATGCAATTAATTGCAGGATAACTTTGAATACTTCTGTGTAGAGTTGGGGAACAAGCTGTTTGTTTTAAGATTTTTTAGTTATAAGACGTGAGAATAGGAAATGAAAGGAAAGAATAAGTGTGAGTAGAAATACTTTCATTAATGCTAAACAAATTATTAATAATCAACATTTGTGATATGTGTGTCCTATAAGTTGCTGGGTAGAGCAAATAGCACAAGCCTATAAAGTTTAGACATGAATAAGTGAATTTCTTTTTCTTCTTCTTCTTCTCTCTTCCATCATTTATGTGGATGATGATGAGGCCGAATGAACTCTTTCCATTGCTGTCTGTCCCGGGAGAGTCCGAACAATTCTGTCCAGTTTGGTGTCGCTTGTTGTGATTTGGTTTTCAGGTCCTCTTTTATTTTTACAATTATAATTTGTGGAATTTTTTATTCGATCCCGGGGGGACTCCCCCCCCCCCCGGGATCGAATAAAAAAGGCTCTCAACCTTTCATGAGTGGGAACCATAAAAAAAATTAATAAATAAATAAATAAATAAAAAACTCAGACATATTAAGGACTCTACCTAACATTCAAAACTGAAATTTGTGTGTGAAGAATAATATTTCTTTCTTTATGTTTAAACAGATAAAAAGGAAAGAAACAATAATGAAAATAAAGGAAAAGCCCCTGGAGGTGTTTTAAGGGTTTACAGTGATAGCAAAGAAAATGTTACTCCTGCAAGTTTCATACCTTATTGTTCGATGGCCCAGGCACAGCTCTCTTTTCATGGTCATAGAGATGCAGTCAAATTTTTTGTTTCTGTTCCAGGTAAGATCATTGTGCTCTTGAACTAAATGTCATTATACATATCATTTATAAGTTTTATGCTTTCTTTGTGCTGACATGATAGTCGTAGCAGTTTTTCATATAGAATATTGAAAACATTCACTTCCATGCATACTGTGTTATGAATTTTTAGAGATGTATTATAATGTTTTTTCTGTCCATCACCCCCCCCCCAGCTTCTTCAATTTCCTACACTCCAGTACTATCAAAGTTATACTCAGTACAAAATCTTTTCATCCCAAAGTGCAGAACCTTATGTTTTACAACATTAAATTGACAACCATTATCCTTTGTCCACATTGTCAATTTATTTAAATTATCCTGCAGAATATCTACATCACTCTCTCCCCAGTTTTGTATCATCAACAAATAACTGAGGGGGGGGGGGGGTTAACACCCTCTCCTTTTGAGAGCCTAACAGCAGGAGTATGCGATTGTGCAAAGAAGACAGCCCAACAACATCCAAAAAAAAAGGTATGCCCAAATTTTCTCCCTCTATTATTCTGCATATATCTGTCTCTATAATACATCAGTAATGCCCTAAGAATTCTTGGGTAAAAATGCCAATGACATTAAAAAAGGGGCACTCCTAAGCGAAAGCAGGCGAAATAGCCATAAAAATAATAGTTTTTTTTTAAGAGGATTAACATGGGAATTTTCCCAGAAATAATACCTACAATTACTTGTGTTTTGTAACCAGACAACACCTCAACCATTGGCTATCAACTCAAATAAAATCCCTAACCCCCCCCCTTCCACAGAACACATTTAAAATAGTATTCCTTTGTGTTGGTGCATGCGCTATCAAAACAACCAAAACAAACTTCCCAACACAAAAAGTTATCAAACTGCCATACATCCAGAACACATACAAAGCCTACAAATGCATTTTCAAACAATACTGACTATAAGCTGGTATTCACCACAAACCAAAAATTGGCAACACTATGTCATGGTCTCATGACACACATTCAAAGTGCATAAACTTCAGAAAAGAAACACAACAGAAAACCATCCTAACATACATCGCTCAAAAAATATATATATAATTCCTTAAAAATTGCCTCAATCACAACATCACACCAAAATTCGCGGTGGTATGCAGCAACAGCACAATTCCCAATTCCCAGAAACAAAAAAATTTGGTACTGGGTATCCCAAGCACTAATAAAACAGGCCATAAATGAGAAATTTAAAAAGAAAAAACAAGCATATTTATATGTTCACCAAACGAATGGGCAGTTTTTTTTGGAAAGTACCCAGTCACACATCAACAACTACACACAATTAATAGAAGCTCAACATGCAAAAAAAAATGGAATGCCCTAACAGATCCCCAATACAACAAACGTGCAGCTTCTAACCCTCCGGATATTACCACATCGCAACCCAGACAAAATAGTTCCATCATAAATCTATCACATCATAACCTCACACCCAACAAAATCGCCATCCTAAATAAGGGGGTTAAACTTCACTGTATCTCCAAAATACGTACCAAACAAAGACATTATTATCGAAATCCAAGCAAAACTGGAAACCAACTCAAACAAAGAAATAATATTCCAGTAAGCAAAAAAAAAATAAATAGCAAAATAATAGTAAAACCCAACATTACTCCCAACTTACACAAAGCCCTGTTATCATTAAAAAAAAACCCGAATATAATGATCACAAAAGCAGACAAAGGGGATACAGTA
The DNA here is from genome assembly GCF_054136105.1 of Typopeltis vanoorti. NCBI lineage: Eukaryota > Metazoa > Arthropoda > Arachnida > Uropygi > Thelyphonidae > Typopeltis > Typopeltis vanoorti. The sequence continues at coordinate 94,561,031 of NC_143554.1, forward strand.
GTCATCATAAACCAAACTGATTACCACAACAAAATAATAGCTATCTTAAACGACCAACACACCTACCAAAAAATCCAAAACGACCCCATCCCCAACATTATAAAACAAATCAACAACATCTTACACACCCTAAAAAATCAAAACAAGATAAACAAAACCACAATGAAAATCACAACACCACATACCCTCCCCCCCCATATGTTCAGACAAATCAAAACTCACAAAGACAGTTACCCAATACAGCTAATAGTCTCTTATAAAAACACCACCACAGCATCTCAATCGAAATTCGTAGCCAAACTACTCAAACTGTTACTTACAACATCAAACTCTATGATGAAAAATATGGATGACCTTTTCCAAAAAATAAATAACCTAACCTTATCCCATGAAGATGTCTTCACTTCATTGGAGACAGCTTCATTATACACCAACGTGGACACTCCCAGAACATTAGACATCATATACACACTACTCACAAAAGACCACACCCTACATCCTTGTACAAAACTAACACCCAGTGATATCATTAACCTAATCAAACTTGTAATCTCAGCAAACTTCTCTAAGTTCAACAACAACATTCATATTCAAATTTTCGGACTCCCTATGGGCCAAAATATTAGCAGACAATTAGTGGAATTGTTCCTAGCACACATAGAATCACTCCTACCCCCCCCCCCCGCACATCACCTTTTATGGCCGTTATGTGGCCGTTAAAATTCACCATAGAAACCGAACAGGACAAATTAATCAATTTCCTAAACCTGACATTTGTCAGAACAAGCAACAAAATAGCCACGAAAATATACCACAAACCCACACATATCGGAAACTAGTTCCATTTCAACTTGTACCATCCATAGTCAGATAAAAAATCGATCATCCTATCACAATTTATAAGTGCTTACATGTTTTCAACTAACCGTAATTACCTTAACACAGATATAAAGAAATTAACACAGATTTTTCAAAATCGAAACTATCCAACACAACTAATAAATTATGCAAACAGGACAGCAAAAACCCATCAAAAAACCGTATATTATGGTTATATAAATTAATTTTTATTTTTAATATTTATTTTATATTTTTATTATTATTACATAACACCTCCAGGGAGTCCAAAAACTCATCGAGGGAGGACATCTACACTACAACTCTCCATCTCCACCAATCCACCACCCGAAACTACCTTCATCATCTACACCAAGAGCATCTACCGCCAACCACCACCACCACCCCCTAGTAATTTCACAGACAATCATAAACATCCATGCCCACGGTGGGATTCAAACCCATAACCTTTTGGCTGGAGAGCCGGATACGCTAACCACTTGGCCAACCAGACTGACCAAAAAGTCTTCTATTCAAACTAAGTATGGATTTCATCTGGCAGCCTGATGCTATAAATACAAATGCCACTTCCACAGGGTTACAACATGCATTTTATATTGATATATGGTGGCATATTAGTGTCCTTAGTAGCCTTGATATTCCTATTTCCACCCTCTAGTCACTCTCATTCTCCTAAATTCTACTCTACAATATACTACTCTGGTGTCCATCTGCCAGCCACCCCCTCCCCCTATCTAGGCCACTAGCTTCATATCCATTTCCGTTTGCTTCTACTTTGTAATGGTTTACTATTACATAAGTTTTGTAATATGTTCCAAATGATGTTGCAAAGTTCAGCAGTGTCATGGTGTGAATATTTCCATTATCCATTTCAGGTCGTCACTCGAGTATAAAATATGAGTAAATTACAATGACATGACCTACATTTATTGAAGCACTGATGACCACCTGAAGTATCATATTCCTATCTCCACCCATTCCTAAATTCTACCTTAACCACCTTCATGTAATGGAACTATCTTACCCCCTTTTTACTCCCTTGGAACTTTGCTAGAACTGAGATTTAGGTTAAGCAACTTCATCGGAGGCACTACTACTTTTCTTGCATGTTCTTGTAGTACACAGGCCAACATGCCATCCAATCCCACTCCTTCAGTATGCTGAGCACCTCCATTTCATCTACCTGAATTCTCATGTCAGTCTCTGTCTTATCAGCAACAGTAAAATCTCCACTTGGATGATACACTCTATTGAAGTTATTCTTAAATAATCATTCTTCCTCTTACTCACTACATTGTGAAAAAAAAACTCTAGGATTTCCTTTGGCCTGCTTGGCTGATTTTCTGTCATAATGTTATTTAGCTTGCTTTAACATACTAATAAGTCTTTCTTCTGCCTGCACTTTATTTGCTTTTGAGCATGCTGATCACCTTTTTCTCTATATTCACTTCACAATGTTTCCTTTTTTCACTGCTCCTACTTTATATTACTACTCATTCATTTAAGCCCTACTTGGTTTATCCTCCCAACCCTAGATATGTGGTCTGATAGTGCTTCCCTGAAACAATTTGACCACTTCCTATGCTACATTCTTGCCTTGTAGCTTCATGTGCAATAGCATTGCTCCTAACTCTTTTCTAAGTTTGTCATATTCACCAGTTTTGTAGTTTTGCATAAACCCTTTCTTGTCTTCTCATTCCACATGTTTACCAACCTCCCAGAACAAGACTGCATGGACACTTTCTCTAATCAGAGACAGATTAGCTGCTATGGTTATTATTATTATTATATAACACCTCCAGAGAGTCCACAGACTCATCGAGGGAGGGCAACTGCTCTACAACTTTCCACTAACCGCAACTACATCAACGCCATCTACCGCCTACCACCACCACTAGTATTTCCACAGACAATCACAAACATCCATACCCATGGCAGGATTCGAACCTGCAGCATTTTGGCTGGAGAGCGGATACGCTAACCACTCGGCCAACCAGGCCGTTATACATCTTCTGATGCTATTGCCTGATTCTGCATTCTTGAACCCCTAGTCCCCTCCATCACATTCTGTTTCAGGTAATAATTCTGTAGAACTGTATAAATTCCATCTTGCCATGCTCCCTTTCTGCCCTCCAGCCTATGTTCCATAGTTTAAGTCCCCCATAATAATTGCTCAGCCTGCACTCATTATGCTAATCTGCATGTTGTCCATATATTTCTGAGTACTCTCTGCATTTAGTCTATAGTAGCAACCAACAGTATATTTTGTCCAGTTGATCTGTATCTCATGCCAGATAGCCTCAAATGATCTATTTTCCTTAAAGATCAAATTCTCTTTAACTTCTGTTTTTGTTAGTTGAGGTTCTTCAGCTAATACCCCTTCTACTATCCTATTCTCTCTCTGTCCTTCCAGAAAATACAGTATCCCTTGCATTCTATCCCTGTAACTACACTATCTGATCAAAAGTATCTGGACACACCCCCCCCCCCTCAGTAATTCGTAAACTGAAGTCTGGATGTCACTACGACCTCGCTTACCGGTATAAAATGAGGCACAGAGCTGTGCGTTGTTTAGTGATAAGAAGTACGAGCAGAATGGGTAGGTCGAGGGAGCTCAGTGACTTCAAACGTGGACTAGTTATTGGTTGCCACATCAGTAAGAAATCTGTCAGAGACATTTCAACCCTCCTCAAGTTGCTCAGGTCAGCAGTTGGTGACGTGATTGTGAAGTGGAAATGTGAAGGCACAACCACAACAAAACTACAATTGGGTAGGCCACATTTAATGAGACAGGGACAGTTGAGCATTGAAGAAGGTGGTTCATGGAAATCGCCAGACATAGAGTAAAACAATCACCCAGGAATTCTGCAGTGCTACTAACTGTCCAGCCAGCACTATGACTGTGCATCGAGAGTTAAGAGGAATGGGGTTCCATGGTTGAGCAACTGCCCATAAACTAAACATTTCTCCTGTGAACGCTAAGCGCCACCTGCAGTGGTGTAAAGAGCAATGCCAGTGGACAACTGGAAACGTGTGATTTGGAGTGATGAATCATGCTTTACCATGCAACAATCCAATGGGAGGGTCTGAGTGTGGAGAATGATTCCTGCAAGCATGTGAAATTTGGAGGAGGTGGCATTACAGTGTGGGGGTGTTTTTCACGGAATGGACTTGGCCCTCTTGTAACACTACACGGAATATGGTAGAAGATCAATTTGGTTGATAAATAGTGTCTGTATCAGCATGACACTGCTACCTGCCATAAAGCAAGGTCCATGAGGGAATGGTTTGTAGACAGTCACTTTCCAGAAATGAATTGGCCAGCCCTCACCTGAATCCCATAGAACACCTTGGGGATGAATTAGAATGCTGACTTCGCTCCAGACTCCCAACGAACCACATCACGAACTGCTCTGGCTACAGCTCTTCAGGAAGAATGGATTGCCATTTCTCCAGAGATGTTCCAACACCTGGTAGAAAGTCTCCCCAGCAGAGTTAGAGCTCTCATAGAAGCAATGGGGTGGACTCACCCCGTGTTAATGTCCACTACCGGAGAGTGTGTCACAGGGAAAGTTTGATTACAGTTTCAAGTAGGTGTCTAGATACTTTTGATCAGATAGTGTATACTGTCTTTTGTCATCCAGGTCTCACTGATGCCAATAATTTTTGGGCAAGTTTAGATAACTAATGTTAAAAACTTCTCTTTATGAATCTTCTTATTGACTTATTAGCAATCATGCTCCTTCCTTCTCAGTTTGGTCCTATCAAACCAAGGCATCTAACCCACCATCTTTCTTACTCTTCTTTTCACTTCTAGACACTCTTTCATTTCTTCTCTCATTGCATATTTCTCAACTTTCAAATCATTCTTGCCTGTCAAAATAATCAACTCTTTCACTCTCCTCTCTGCAAAATTAACAGCTTCACTACCATCCTTGATCTTCTCACTTGAGACATATGCTTACATCACTCTCATTAAAGTACACCTCATAAGGTATAATATCTTCTCCTTGTTCTTGCTTTTCATATTTTTCACATGTAATCTTTTTTTCATTCTCCCTCCTGCTGTGACATATGCAAAATATTCCTCAAGTTGCTCTAGCTTGTATTTTGTCCTGTGAAGGACCCTGTGTAAATGTACTGTTTCTCTACATACTATCACATCATCAGCCACATTGCTTTCATACGCTCATTCATATTTGGTCCACTATCACTCACTCATTCCACTACATTCTCTATAACACTTTCATTATCGCACTCTACATCATTATTTAAGTATCAGACATACATATATATATATATATATATATATATATATATATATATATATATATATATATATATATATATATTGCTGAACACTTTCTTGGATGTCTCAACATGTATAGCAAATTTATATGATTTTTTAAACTGGAAGAAATACAAAAAATAGAGTAAGGTATCTGTATTTATTTTCATTTAAAAAGTATACTAGTTTGTCCTCCTCTTGAGGACTTCATCTGGTGCAAATATACACAGAAGAAAAGATTCAGTGAAATATAGAACAACATGACAGTAGCTGTTGTTAATCTAAATAAAGAAGCTATAATTTGAAACTCTTCTGGGCATGTCAGCTGAGCATGTATTCATTGTCTTTCATTCACTATAGCTGAATTATAGTTTCAGGGTTGGCCATTAGGTGGTGTATTGTGTGTGTAAAGTGGTTTAGTGCTCCTGAAGGATAAGTAACTTTTTTTGTATTTTAGTTGATAATATTAGGTTAACTTATTGTAGTTTTTATTTAAATGGGTGTGTGATTGACTGCCAAAAGTTATAGGAATTAGTGAGAGTTGGCTAACAGCAGATGATATAGTTACATGGATAAAATGTGAAGGGTTTAGTATTTTCAGGGAAGATAGGATGGGGGGGGTGTTGTTGATGAAAGCAGATGAATTGTATTCAAATATATGTCGGGATAAATGGGAGGGTGGCTGTTTATTTGAAGCAGTCTGGTGTGAAATCAAAACCATCATCATCATCAAATTCCTGCCATGTACCCACAAGGGGTGTACAGGATATGATAGTACTACATGAAAAAATTATATCATTACTAACTTCCTATCTACAATTTTCCTCCAAATCAGTCTGTTACTTGTCAAGACTCAAACATTATCGGATCTTATATTTCTATCGTCTAAGGCAGTGCTTCCCAAACTGTGAGCCGCGGCCCCCTTGGGGGCCTTAGGTTTTGTTGAGGGGGGGCCGTGAAATAATGAAAATAAATTTAAAATGTTTTAAGACTAAGTAGATTTTTTTTTTATTTTAAAAGAAACATATTTAACTTTTATTATTTATTATTTCTTTTTTGTTATTTTTTATATTTTAATGGAAAAACTGGTTTACAAACTTTACTTCCTGCGTATTTCTACGCCGCTTAATGTATATTAGTAAATATTGCTTATTCATATGTTTCATTTCAAAGCAGTGGTTAATTGTATTTACTTCGAATGCTCTCCAGGGAAGCTCCAAATCTTCCTGTCCCTTTCATCATGCGTTCGTAATCAGGGACAGTTGATATTGACTTTATATACATATCAAAACTCGTTTTATATTATCACTGTCATCCGAGCTAGTTTTCTGTTACCAATAAAAGTTTCGCATATACTTCACACATGAAAAAAAGTTTAAACAAGTTCATGTGGGGAGATAGTAACTCCCTTGAAGTGGTAAACAACATGCCCTTCCTAACAGCCACTATACTGCAGAGGCAATAAAAACAAGAACTTTTATTATGCCAGTGAATAAGGTATGAGGAGTCTGTGTAATGTATTTCTCAACAAATAGTGCAATTAGAGACAACTGGGATAAAACACACTAATTAATGAATCACATGTCCCCCTCATACAGAAACTATGCTGTATAGACTGAAACAAAACCATATGTTGCATGGGCAAACACAGTATCTAACTAAAAACTATTGTTATTAATTAGATGTGTGTGAGTTCAATTTCCCAAGGCAGCAATAAAATTCAACCGAACGTGTTAAAACTCATCATCATCATCATCATCAAATTCCTGCCATGTACCCTCAAGGGGTGTACAGGATATGACAGTATTACATGAAAAAATTACATCATTACTAACTTCCTATCTACAATTTTCCTCCAAATCAGTCTGTTACTTGTCAAGACTCCAACATTATCAGATCTTATATTTCTGTTGTCTAAGGCACTTTGTACCGTATCAATCCACCTATATCTTGGTCTTCCTCTGGGTCGTTTTCCTGCCAACCTGGCAGAGAACACTTGTTTTGCTAATCTTTCCTCTCCCATTCTATTTAAGTGACCATACCATCTGAGATTAGCTCTGCTAACGCATTCCTGGATGCTGACAATGTCAAGTTCTTTCCTAATATCCTCATTTTTAATATGATATTGCCATTGATGCCATCTGTTCACGCCTCTAATCTTTCTCAGGACTCTCATATCTGCGGTCTCTAGTCTTTGGTCAAGTGTTTTACTTCTGACCCAGCTCTCAGATCCATAAGTTAAAATTGGTTTGAACACAGTTTTGTATACAGCTAATTTAGTGTTCCGACTAATTTCTTTCTTATTCCATATGAATTTACTCAATTGACTTCCCACGATACCAGCTTTGCTGATTCTGTTGTCTATTTCTATATTTAGTTTACCATCTTCAGTAAAAATTGTGCCTAAGTAGCTAAAATGTTTTACTTGTTCCACAGGTTCTCCATTCACAACACAGTTGACATTTTCAATGATTCTGCCTATTTTCATTGTCTTTGTCTTTTTATTGCTGACCTTCATACCATATCTATTACAACAGCTATTCAATTTAGTCAGAGAATCTTGCAGACTTGTAGCGGATTTATTTAGAAGTATAACATCATCCGCATAAAGCAAAGAGCTGACATTAACATCTCCAATTTTGACATCAGGTTTAATACCACATTCCTTCATAATGTGATCCATATAGATAATGAATAACAGAGGGGATAATGTACATCCTTGTCTCACACCAGATTTAACATTAAACCATCTTCCTGTACTTCCTTCAATTCTAACTGCTGACTCACAACTCAAATACAGACTAAGTATTGCTTGATATAATGCCCCATTGACACCATATAACTGCAGCGTATTGAATAGCTTCTCTCTTGGCACCTTGTCATATGCCTTTTCCAAATCAACAAAACTTAAATACAGATCTTTGTTATATTCCCATGCTTTCTCGACTATTTGTCGTAAAGTGAAGATCTGATCCTGACAGCCTCTATTTGGCCTGAATCCAGCTTGTTCTTCACCAAGCTTTTCTTCCACAATTCTTCTCAACCGTTTCTCAAGTATACTTGCATAGATCTTGCCAGGGACACTCAGTAGGGAAATACCTCTGTAATTCTCACATTCAGTTTTATTTCCCTTTTTATATATGGGTACTATGAGAGCTCTACTCCAATCATCAGGAATTCGTCCCTCTGTCCAGGCTTTCTGAACTATGCAGTGCAGCCACTGTAAGACTCTTATACCACCATACTTCAGCATTTCTGGTCGAATATCATCTACTCCTGCTGCCTTTCCACATTTCAAGCCTTTGATGGCTTTTTCTACTTCAAGTATGGATATGTATTCCTGACTGCATGCCTGGTCAGTGTTTTTTATCACTGTGCTGTCATCACTGCTTGTTTCATTTAGCAGTTTTTCAAAGTAATTACTCCATACTTCAAGGATATCTTTTTCTCCTGTTTTCATTTCACCTTTATCATCTCTAATTCCTTTTACAGCACTCTTTCCTCCATTCCTAAGCTTCTTCAACAACCTCCAGAATATTTTGCCACCTTCTTGATATTTATTTTCTATATTCTTGCCAAAGTCCTCCCATGACTTTTGTTTAGCTAGTTTTACACACTGTTTAGCTTTCTTACATTTGTCTCTGTATTCTGTAAGAGTAAAAGCTGACTTATTTGCCAGGAACTTTTGATATGCTTTCTTCTTTTCCTTCACTGCCTCTTTAACTTCCTGTGTCCACCAGGGAGTTCTGATTTTTTTATCTTTGCACACAACCTCACCACATGCCTCTCTGGCAGAATCAATCAATGTTTCCTTCAGAGTTTGCCACTGAATCTCCAAGGTTTGATTCCTGTTCTCAAACTCTTTCATTTTCTTTTCAATAATATTTCTGTATTTTAGTCTACAGTTTACATCTGAGAGCTGCTCAACTTTTATTCGCTTTAAAACTTTCTTACATGTTATTCTTTTCAATATGAAACTCAATTTTATCCTGCTCAAGACTAAATAGTGATCACTTCCAATTTCAAATCCTCTGTACACTCTGGTGTCCTGCACCAGGGAGAAAACATCACTATCAACAATAACATAGTCAATGAGACTTTTCTTATTCCTAGCCTCTTCTCTCCATGTGAATTTGTGCACATTTTTATGTTGGAACATGGTGTTAGTAATAACCAGTCCATGTCCTGAGCAGAAATCCAACAGATATTTGCCATTATTATGGCAAATATCTGTTATATAATGAATGTTATGGCAGTTTCACATATGGAATTCGGTTGAAGAGAGTTAGCATTTCAACTCAATTGTCAGCTATACTTTTATCTTTCGGTTGCACGATCTTTTGTTAATACCGCACCAATCATACGCACGTTTTAATAACCTGCCTTTGCTGTCTGTTTTGCATTAGGCTTAATTACCTTAAAGGGAGAAAGGTCACAAAAGAGAAAAATGTTCCTGGTCCGAGGATTCCCTTATTCTGGTAATATGCACTAATTTCATGTTATCAGTCTGTGGTGTGCCAGTATCGGTAAGTGGTGATATTATTTGATCTATTCTACGTTAAAAAATTTAACCCTGAGATGGATAAGTGGCTGATAAAAAATAAAAAAAAATTCCTGCGAACAATCAGAAGAAGCAGAAACAGACTCAAAAAAAAAAAAGGACAGTATTTCATATTTTACCAAAACACTCCGCATCGTCTTCAGAACCGAACAGTAAGAAGCAAAAAATGTAATACGTGCATTTGATTTTTGCAATATTCGCTGTGTATGTTTTGTATAATATAAATACAATAAATATTATAATGTCCGCGCGGTTAGCCTAGTGGCTTTGCGCTTCGCAACCATATGCCTGGGGAAGGAGTGTCCTAGGTTCGATTCCCGTCCACGACTTGAGGAGCTTAAGGATCTTCCACAGCCATAGCCAAGTTAGCCGGTCTTGGGTGTGGGCCGCAGGGTTTTTTCCGCCAGTTTATCTGAGGTTTTTCATCCCGCAAGCAGGCAAACCGGCCCCGTGAACACACAGGTTACAGTCATAAATACTTACTGCAAGGAAGGCAACGGGAAACCACCTTGCTCATAATCATCTCTCCCAAGAATGGTAGCATATAGCTACCCTCCCGCGACCGTATGGCAGATGGGAACCAGAAGAAGATTACGTTTTTTTTTCGAGGGGGGCCGTAAAATATTTTAATTTTTGCAAAGGGGGCCCTGACATCAAGAAGTTTGGGAAGCACTGGTCTAAGGCACTTTGTACCATATCAATCCACCTATATCTTGGTCTTCCTCTGGGTCGTTTTCCTGCCAACCTGGCAGAGAACACTTGTTCTGCTAATCTTTCCTTGCCCATTCTGTTTAGGTGACCATACCACCTGAGCTTAGCTCTGCTAATGCATTCCTGGATGCTGACAATGTCAAGTTCTTTCCTAATATCCTCGTTTTTAATATGATATTGCCATTGATGCCATCTGTTCACACTTATAATCTTTCTCAGGACTCTCATATCTGCGGTCTCTAGTCTTTGGTCAAGTGTTTTACTTCTGACCCAGCTCTCAGATCCATAAGTTAAAACTGGTTTGAACACTGTCTTGTATATACAGCTAATTTAGTGTATTTCTATATTTAATATGTCTATTTCTATATTTAATTTACCATCTCCAGTAAAAATCGTGCCTAAGTAGCTGAAATGTTTTACTTGTTCCACAGGTTCTCCATTCACAACACAGTTGACATTTTCAATGATTCTGCCTATTTTCATAGTCTTTGACTTTTTATTGCTGACCTTCATACCATATCTATTACAACAGCTATTCAATTTAGTCAGAGAATCTTGCAGACTTGTAGCAGATTTATTTAGAAGTATAACATCATCCGCATAAAGCAAAGAGCTGACATTAACATCTCCAATTTTGATATCATGTTTAATACCACTTCTTTCCTTCATAATGTGATCCATATAGATAATGAATAACAGAGGGGATAATGTACATCCTTGTCTCATACCAGATTTAACATTAAACCATCTTCCTGTACTTCCTTCAATTCTAACTGCTGACTTACAACTCAAATATAGACTAAGTATTGCTTGATATAATGCCCCATTGACACCATATAACTGCAGCGTATTGAATAGCTTCTCTCTTGGCACTGTGTCATATGCCTTTTCCAAATCGACAAAACTTAAATACAGATCTTTGTTATATTCCCATGCTTTCTCGACTATTTGTCGTAAAGTGAAGATCTGATCCTGACAGCCTCTGTTTGGCCTGAATCCAGCTTGTTCTTCACCAAGCTTTTCTTCCACAATTCCTCTCAACCGTTTCTCAAGTATGCTTGCATAGATTTTGCCAGGAACACTCAGTAGGGAAATACCTCTGTAATTCTCACATTCAGTTTTATTTCCCTTTTTATATATGGGTACTATGAGAGCTCTATTCCAATCATCGGGAATTCATCCCTCTGTCCAGGCTTTCTGAACTATGCAGTGCAGCCACTGTAAGACTCTTATACTACCATACTTCAGCATTTCTGGTCGAATATCATCTACTCCAGCTGCCTTTCCACATTTCAAGCTTTTGATGGCTTTTTTTCTACTTCAAGTATGGATATGTATTCCTGCCTGCATGCCTGGTCAGTGTTTTTTACCACTGTGCTGTCATCATTGCTTGTTTCATTTAGCAGTTTTTCAAAGTAATTACTCCATACTTCAAGGATATCTTTTATTCCAGTTTTCATGTCACCTTTATCATCTCTAACTCCTTTTACAGCACTCTTTCCTCCATTCCTAAGCTTCTTCAACAACCTCCAGAATATTTTGCCACCTTCTTGATATTTATTTTCTATATTCTTGCCAAAGTCCTCCCATGACTTTTGTTTAGCTAGTTTTACACAGTGTTTAGCATTCTTGCATTTGTCTCTATATTCTCTAAGAGCACAAGCTGACTAATTTGACAGGAACTTTTGATATGCTTTCTTCTTTTCCTTCACTGCCTCTTTAACTTTGTCCACCAGGAAGTTCTGATTTTTCTATCCTTGCAGACAACCTCACCACATGCCTCTCTGGCAGAATCAATCAATGTTTTCTTCAGAGTTTGCCACTGAATCTCCAAGGTTTGATTCCTGTTCTCAAACTCTTTCATTTTCTTTTCAATAATCTTTCTGTATTTTAGTCTACAGTTCACATCTGAGAGCTGCTCAACTTTTATTCGCTTTAAAACTTTCTTACATGTTATTCTTTTCAATATGAAATTCAATTTTATCCTACTCAAGACTAAATAGTGATCACTTCCAATTTCAAATCCTCTTTACACTCTGGTGTCCTGCACCAGGGAGAAAACATCACTATCAACAATAACATAGTCAATGAGACTTTTCTTATTCCTAGCCTCTTCTTTCCATGTGAATTTGTGCACATTTTTATGTTGGAACATGGTGTTAGTAATAACCAGTCCATGTCCTGAGCAGAAATCCAACAGATATTTGCCATTATTATTAGCTTTGCTCTTTTCTCCAAATTTTCCCAAAATATTTTTGTATGTCTCACAATCATTTCCTACTCTGCTATTTAGATACCCAACAAGGACCAACTTTTCATTTTTCATTGTGTCAGTTGCTTTTTCTAAAGCCTCAAAAATTTTTTTCCACTTCTACCTTAGTAGAACCTTCTGTGGGACCATAGGCACAAATAAGCCTCATTGTCCAGTTCCCCATTCTCAAATTTGCCCACATTACTCTACTTGAGACTGACTGCCATTCAAGAAGATTAGCCTCGTATTTTGTGTTGAATACTATGGCTACTCCTTCTTTTCCTTGATTGTCATTGCCTGAATATAACATTTTGTATTTCTTGCTCAAAAAAATCTCACCAGTTTTTGTCTTTTTTGTTTCAGTCACCCCTATTATGTCGATCTGGTACTTATCTAATTCCTCAGCTAGCTCCATTTCTTTGCCATTCAGGCTTCTTACGTTGATAGTACCGATCTTTAACTCTCGTGATGTTGAGTTGGGGTTTGTTTTCAGATTTGTTCCAGTAGCTGACTTTTCGCTGTTCACCCTGGTTCCCTGGCGAAAACAACGGGGACCTTGTTTAACTGGGCGACGCCCCAGCCGGCATGAAATTTTGTCATGTTGTACCATCATTTTTTATTTTGGTTTAACCAATAAGAATACAATTTGGTCTGCTAAATCCCAAATTGCCAGCCCATCCTCGTTCGTTCAGTATCCAAGTAGATACCCAACAGGGTGCACCACGAGAAGGTGTGGATTGGACATTAGGTCAGAAGCCCTGGTCAGTTCTCCGCATTTCTTTAAAGGCTATGTGAAGGTCTCCTCTCAGTTATACAGCTTTGACCCTTAAGCACCCCGAAATCAAAACCAATAAGGCAAAATATACAGTTGTTTATTTTTTTTTATGTTTTATATTTTTGGTTCATAGGCCAATGAGTTCCACAGAAGATCCTGAAGACATGCATTTGCCAAATTAGCACAATGAGTACAGGTAGTTATTATGCGGGAGCTTCAACTATGGAGATATACACAGGAATGAAGAAAGAAATGGAATTTATACACCTACTAAGAGATAATTAATTGAGGCAGCATGTGATAGAGAGGATGTAAGAATATTGGGACCTGGTCATAGGATCTGAACAGCTGTCCATAACTAAGGTGACTAACTACATTGCCTCCGATTTCAAAAGTGGCCATGCAGTCTTGATTTGGGAGATTGTAAAACATGAGAAATATTCTGTCAAGAAGGGGTCTATGTGGAACTACAAAGCAGGTGATTATGTGACATGCTTAGGAAGAAGCTTAAATCTGTGCCATAGCATAAAACACTACAGGGTAAGGATGTAAGTAATGCATGGGAGATAGTTAAGGGTCAGCTAGAAGATGCAATATTAAATTGTATACCTAAGTTAATGAGAGTAAATCAGATAGAAGATGAATGAGTAATATCATTAAGAAGAAGAAAATGCTGTGGAAGGTATAAAGAGAAAGATGACTAGCAAACTCATGAACAGTACAATAATCATCCAAGAAAGATGACCAGCATGGCAAGGAAGGCAAAATCAGATTACAAGAAAAAGCTATCAGAGTATGCCAAAGGAAATCACAAAAAAAAGTTCTTTTCTTACTTGGCAAGTAAGAGAAAGAATGACAGTGGAAGATTAGCATTATTATTATTACTATTATTACGGGAAACTCCAGGGAGTCATTAGACTCATCGAGGGAGGCCCCAAATCATATTCGTCACAACTATTTGACATTCATACAGTATCTATCATACCTTGCCTTAAACTCATTCACTGTCACAGCATCCACCACAGACTCAGGGAGTGCATTCCACTCATTCACTACTCTAAAAGTAAAGAACCCAGCTCTAACACCTTTACTAACCACACTTTTGCCCAGTTTCCATGGATGTCCCCTACTCCTCCCACAACCAGCCCTGTTCTCAAAAATATCTTCTGAATTAATTTTATAGAAACCCTTCAGTAATTTGAATGTCTCAATCATATCTCCCCTCCTCTGCCTATCAACCAATTTTTGCAACCCACAAATCCTCAACCTGTTCTCATACGGTTCATTCCACAGACCTGCTATCATCTTGGTCACTCGCCTCTGGATCCTCTCCACCTCCTCCCCATCAAGAAGAAACCTAGGTGACCAAATCTGAGCACAGTAGTCGAGATGGGGTCTTATCAAGGCTCGATACAGAGGAACAATAACCTGCTTGTCTCTGCTTGTCAACATATTCTTCAGCAACCAAGTGATTTGATGAGCTGATTTGGCCACTTTTGCAATGTGTCCCCTAAATTTCAATTCCTTATCCACCAACACTCCTAAATCTCGTGCCTCATCAATTTCCTGGAGCACGGTTCCACCAATGCAGTAAACTACCGCCAATCTTTTCACCCCAAAATGCATAACCTTACATTTTGCCACATTAAATTGACATCCATTCTCCTTAGCCCAGACCTCCAATCTATCCAAATCATCCTGCAAAATTTTGACGTCATCTGCATTCACTATTGCCCTACCCAACTTCGCATCATCCGCAAACAAATGAACTGTTCCTCTCAGATCCTTTCCTATATCATTTATGAACAAATTAAACAGCAGTGGTCCAAGAACAGATCCTTGTGGCACACCACTAGTCACAGGCCGTCTTGTTGACTCTACTCCTGAGTAAACCACTCTCTGATATCTCTCCGTCAACCACCCTCCTATCCATCTCACCAACCCTATGTCCATTCCCATATGCTGCAATTTACTGATTAGAATTCCATGTGGTATCCTGTCAAAGGTCCAGTAGAATCACTGTAAACCCATTACCTTTATCCAGTTCAGCTGTCACTCTGTTATAATACGTGAGCAAGTTACTGAGGCATGCCCTACCCTTCACAAAACCATGCTGTCCCCGATACGATATCCCATTTTCTTCTATCCAATCTTGTATTTTCCTCTTGACTATTTTCTCTAAGACCTTGATAATGATTTCTGTTATGCTGATTTGCCGGTAATTTTCAACAGCAGCCTTGGAACCACCTTTGTGCAGTGGAACTATTTTCCCCTCTTTCCACCCCCTTGGGACTGACCCAGTCCTGAGGCTCAAATTAAACAAAATGGTCAAGGGCACTGACAATTCTTTGGCCGCTTCACGTACGACATGAGCTGGTATACCATCCAATCCCACAGATGTATTGACATTGAGGTTCTGTAATAGACTAGTTACCTCTACTTCATTCATCACAATTCCAGTATAAGCTGTTGGTTCTTCCATTCCTGCAAAGTCACCACCTGGATGATATACTCTTGCAAAGTGCTCGCTCAGTAATTCCACAATATCGACTGATTCGGTTACCTCCCTACCCTCAGCATTTTTTAAGATCATTCTACTATGAGCATTTTTCCTTTTACTTGCAACATATTGAAAAAAACTGTTTGGGATTCTCTTTAGCCTGCGTGGCCAATTTCCTTTCGTAATCTGCTTTTGCTTTTCTTACCACCCTTGTTACCATCCTGGCCTGAGCTTTATACTGTTCCTGCGCCTGATGGTCACCCTTCTCCTTAAATTCCCTCCACAATTGTTTCTTTTTTTGCAGCTCAAGCTTAATAGTGTTATTCATCCATTGAACACCTACTTGATTTATTATTCGGACTCTTGGTATACAGTCAACCATTGCCTCCTGCAAACAGTTCTTAACCACCTCCCATGCACTATCAACATCCAGCCCTTGCAGTTTTACATGCCATGGCATTGAGCCAAGCACACACCTCAGCTTGTCATACTTACCAGCCCGGTAATTCCACATGTACCCTGTCTTAATTGTAAATTCGACTCCTTTAGCCACCTCCCAAGTCATGACCTTATGGTCACTCTCACCAATTGGTGGCAACATGGTCATGTTCGTTACAGCCACAGTCTCAGTTGCAATTACTAGGTCCAGCACTCTCTGCCCCCTGGTATTTTCCAATACATGTTGCCATAGATAGTTGTCCCTTAATAACCGCATAAAATCCAATTCCTTCCTCCCATGTGCCCTCTCCTCTTTCCAGTCAATGTTACCATAATTGAAATCACCCATAATAATTACCCTCCTTCCACTCATTTCTTCTATTTGCTTTTGCATACTATTCCCCATCCACTCCATCACCCGGTCTATAGTAGCACCCAATTGTATATTTTGTTCTGCTAGATTCTATCTCACACCAAACAGCCTCAAATGTGCTTTTTTCCCCATCCTGCAGTTCAACTTCTATACTCCTTGGCTGAAGCTCATCAGCTATCATCAATAACACTCCTCCCCCCTTTTTATTCACCTTGTCACTCCTGAACACGCTATACCCGTCGCATTCAATCCCACTAGCTTTATCATCTTCTGTCAGCCATGTTTCACTAATACCGACAACCTGTGGCCTGGAAGTGCCAACCATGGCCAAAAATTCTTCCTTCTTGTTCCTAATACTCCTGGCATTAGTGTACATGAATCGCAGAAGCCCATTTGTCCCATCCCTACTTTGATGCCTTATACTAACTATCCCATTCTGATTTGTTGTCCGTCGTACTCGCTCGGGCATAATATACTCATTCATACACTTAACTGCCCCCCTAAAGGCTGCATATCTACTCCCCCCTCTCTTAATAAATCTAGTTTTCCTGAGTCTGTACATCCACTTCCACATCATTCATCAACACTCTTTCAAGTCTCCGTACACCAACTCCATTCAAATGTAACCCATCCGTCTTATAAGTCCTTTCGCCCATCGAACTCATTCCACACCACTCTCCATGCATAACCCACGCATAAAGTCATTGGCAATTATGGCCCTCCTTCTAAACACTTTGCTGTCATACCGCGGTAAGATACTCACCATCCTAACTCTCTCACTCTTCTCTTTTGCTACCTCAAGTAATTCCCTCACATCCTCTATCATTTCCATTTTGTCCTCTTTCAAATCATTCGTTCCTGCCACGATTATCATCTCTTTCACCCTCTGTTTTTACAGTCGAATAAATTCGCTGACGTCCTTTATGTTCGCACCCGGCTGGTACGACTTCGTTAAACTCTCAATTATTACGCCTCTTAATAGCGAATCCCCATACAGCACTCGCTCCTTCATTTTATTGACGTTTACGAACATTCTGTTATTTGCCGTCACAGACTTCCGCCGGTTATTTGTCGGTACATTCAACACACATTTTTCCATACGCTCCAGTTGTCTTTTAGCTCTGTGTATCGCACCATTTAAACGGGCAATTTCGCTACTCGCATTTATCTCACCATTTTCATTATCGATCAAATCATCCATTCTTTCTGTGTTTCTACCTTCATTTACACTTTCAGCGACGCTCTCACACCTATCTGGCACTACCACGCAATTCTCTACCACACCGCCATTTTCTACATTCTGACAATCGTTAACGATATCACTCTCGACACACGAAACACGCTTGAAGTCCTCATTCTCTTTACACTTTCTACACATATTAACTCCACTATCACTTTCTAACCAGACTCCCACCGCTCTTCGCAAGGCATACATCTCACAGACAGCACATTGCATAAATTCGTTTACATCAAAACTCTTAAACAAACATGGTGACCTGGTCGCCATTTTTTTGTTTATCGGTGCCATGTGTACGCTATCTTTTCTTAAAAATAATAATTAAAATAACAGAAAACATGCAAAAATTGCACAGACACACCAAGAAACAAAAAGCAAACAATACTACTTAAAATTCTAGTAAAATATCTAATGTTAACACAAAATACTACTAATCTTTTCAGGAGCTCTCGACAAGCCGACGATCTAATCAGTAAATTATGAATGATGATTGTTGCAAGGTTACAGAAGCAGATAAATAGTTAAATTACTGAGTGACCACTTTGCAAGGGTATATGATACAAGTGAGGTTAATGGCTGTGACATATGTGATAGAGACATGTATGGAAACTGAGGTGGATGAATTGGAGCTTTTTGGGACATTGCAGAATCTCAGGGTGAACTATGGGATTAGATGGAATATCAGCTTCCTGCAGGAATGTGCAAGGGAACTGGCAATGCATCTGACTAGGCTCTTTAATTTTAAGTCTCAGCTCTTAGAGTACCAAGGGAGTGTGTTAGTTTCGTGCTTCGTGAGTGTTGGTTCTTAATTTTGAATATGACTTATCAATTGCTTCCTTATGGCCAGGGATCCTAAAATTATCCCTGGGTCACAGACTCTAACAAATTTATTTGTTCTGTGCCAGTTAGAGTTGTCTATCTTAGTAAACTGTGGGCCCTTTCCCTGATCTAGATAACTATCCTGCTTGACTCTAATCAGGAAGGATGGTGTCAGTTTTTTTTGGGAGATTGCAGTTGTGTCCTTTTCTAACCTTAATATTGCTTAATCACTCTTTCCCCTTTTTGTCACGGTCTGTATTTTGGTGAGTGGCAATGTCGTTCTCAAACACAATTCGATGACTAGGATTCTATAACCATAGGAACTATATGGTTATAGAATCCTAGAAATCTATAGTTCCTATAAATGACTAGGAACTATAACCATAAAGTTTTATTTTTACACTATCACTATACATCATCAAATTTCTGCCATGTACTCTCAAGGGGTGTACAAGATATGATAGTACTACATGAAAAATTTACCTCATTACTAACTTCCTATCTACAATTTTCCTCCAAATCAGTCTGTTACTTATAGACTCCAACATTATCAGATCTTATATTTCTATCGTCTAAGGCACTTTGTACTGTATCAATCCACCTGTATCTTGGTCTTCCTCTGGGTCGTTTTCCTGCCAACCTGGCAGAGAACACTTGTTTTGCCAATCTTTCCTCACCCATTCTGTTTAAGTGATCATATCAACTGAGATTAGCTCTGCTAATGCATTCCTGGATGCTGATATTGTCAAGTTCTTTCCTAATATCCTCGTTTTTAATATGGTATTGTCATTGATGCCATCTGTTCACACCTCTATAATCTTTCTCAGGACTCTCATATCTGCAGTCTCTAGTCTTTGGTCAAGTGTTTTACTTCTGACCCAGCTCTCAGATCCATAAGCTAAAACTGGTTTGAATACTGTCTTGTATACAGCTAATTTAGTGTTCTGACTAATTTCTCTCATACTCCATATGAATTTATTCAGTTGACTACCTAACCTACCAGACCGGCTTTGTTGATTCTGTTGTCTATTTCTATATTTAATTTACCATCTTCACTAAAAATCGTGCCTAAGTAGCTGGAATATTTTACTTGTTCCACAGGTTCTCCATTCACAACACAGTTGACATTTTCAATGATTCTGTCTAACCGTCATACCATATCTATTACAACAGTTATTCAATTTAGTCAGTGAATCTTGTAGATTTATTTAGAAGTATTACATCATCAGCATAAAGCAAACAGCTGACATTAACATCTCCAATTTTGATATTATGTTTAATACCACTTTCCTTCATAATGTGATCCATATAGATAATGAATAACAGATTGGATAATGTACATCCTTGTCTCACACCAGATTTAACATTAAACCATCTTCCTGTACTTCCTTCAATTCTAACGGCTGACTTACAACTCAAATGCAGGCTAAGTATTGCTTGATATGATGCCCCATTAACACCATATAACTGTAGCGCATTGAATAGATTCTCTCTTGGATCCTTGTCATATCCCTTTTCCAAATCGACAAAACTTAAATACACATCTTTATTATATTCCCATGATTTCTCCACTATTTGTCGTAAAGTGAAGATCTGATCCTGACAGCCTCTATTTGACCTGAATCCAGCTTGTTCTTCACCAAGCTTTTCTTCCACAATTCTTCTCAACTGTTTCTCAAGTATATTTGCATATATATCTTACCAGGAACACTCAGTAGGAAAATACCTCTGTAATTCTCACATTCAGTTTTATTTCCCTTTATATATATATGGGTACTATGAGAGCTCTACTCCAATCATTGGGAATTCGTCCCTCTGTCCAGGCATTCGGAACTATGCAGTGCAGCCACTCTAAGACTTTTATACCACCATACTTCAGCATTTCTGATCGAATATTGTCTATTCCTGCTGCCTTTCCCCATTTCAAGCTTTTGATGGCTTCTTCTACTTCTTTCTACTTCTTTTACTTAAAAAGTATGGATATGTATCCCCGACTGCATGACTGGTCACTGTTTTTTACCACTGTGCTGTCATCACCTGCTTGTTTCATTTAGCAGTTTTTCAAAGTAATTACTCCATAATAAATTTAGTTTAATCCTTTATCCAAGTGTGTGCAAACAAATTTTGCGCCTGAAAGTATCTTCAGGACTGGGGTAAAGTGGTACAACACCGGGCGACTCCTTGCAAAGGTGGAGCAAGCTACCAACACTCCTATCTCAGTATCTCCCATAATGCAAAACACATCTCCTTGCTTTGATTTAATTACTCCATACTTCAAGGATATCTTGTTCTCCCGTTTTCATGTCACCTTTATCATCTCTGACTCCTTTTACAGCACTCCTTCCTCCGTTCCTAAGCTTCTTCAACAACTTCCAGAATATTTTGCCACCTTCTTGATATTTATTTTCTATGTTCTTGCCAAAGTCCTACCATGACTTTTGTTTAGCTAGTTTTACACAGTGTTTAGCTTTCTTACATTTGTCTCTATATTCTCTAAGAGCACAAGCTGACTTATTTGCCAGGAACTTTTAGTATGCTTTCTTCTTTTCCTTCACTGCCTCTTTAACTTCCTGTGTCCACCATGGAGTTCTAATTTTTCTATCCCTGCAGACAACTTCACCACATGCCTCTCTAGCTGAATCAATCAGGGTTTTCTTCAAGGCTTGCCACTGAATCTCCAAGGTTTGGTTTCTGTTCTCAAACTCTTTCATTTTTTCTTCAATAATCTTTGTGTATTTTAGTCTACAGTTCACATCTGAGATCTACTCAACTTTTATTTGCTTTAAAACTTTCTTACATTCTATCAACTTTCTTTCTATCAGTATACATGAAACATGAATCAATCAATTTGTTAATTCCCTTAAATTAGATTAAACACTTTAAGTATAGCATTACATGACAATTTCAGAATATGACATATCTATTATCATCTAAGAGAGGGCATGCACATAGGTATATACTAAGAATTGTCTAGACATGTATCTTTAGGGAGACAGCTAAGATAATATACACATACAATTTCTTTTGCAAAGATCACATAACATGGCTCTTTGGACTACCAGTCCAATGTCCCTAAAAGTTCCACTAACTAACAAAAGTTTCAGTCTTCCTTTCTGCAAATGTGCTTAAACCAAATTTTTCATTCAGCGCTCCCTCTTGAACTTTAGATAGGTCAAAATTACCTTACTATTTCTTGCAGCATACAGTCACCTTTAATCACCATGTGCGAGTCACGTGCATATCCTGATTGGACCTTTGTTCACTCTGCAGATTGCTTTCCCATCACATGGATTGATGTGCACTGGATTTTTGCCATCATTTGGAAACATCTGAGGTGCTTGTTTGGAACCTCTGTACCCTACAGAAGTGACATCATGGTTCGGGGTTCATTTTGGATCCAAGCCCCTTTTTTGTCGGTCTGCACTTGGAGGTTTCTTTGCCGGACCTCCTTCTCACGTCATACCTCTTTCACCTCCTTCCCCACTCTCCTGATTTTCCAACCATCAACTCCCTTTTTCTCCTGCAGCTTACAGTCATGGTCGCATCGAAGATTTTCACCTCGAACCCGTGAGAGAGCTCCTCCTAGAGAATTTGTGAAATCTTGCTTGTAAGGTTCAACAATAGGTTTATCAAGGTCATGACATTATGGCTCTTAGTCATCACTGTGGCATGCACAGTTTCATAGAATCTGTCCTCGAGTTGCTTGTCAACATTTCCCTTTTTTTTTTCTTTTTTTTTTGTTTGTTGCAATTTACACACATTATTCTTCTGTTCCTGTTTACACATATTATTTTCCGCTTCCAATTTACATACATATATTTCCCTTTTAATTCACACATATTAATTTTTTACAATGTTTCCTCTCCATTGGGTGAATAGATATACACTTAATAGACAATTATATGATACACTTCACCCACTTTCCTTATTTCTTTCTAGTAAAATTTTCACCAGCAGTACAGGTATTTGCTTTATTTTGGCTCCGTTCTTGTTAGATCCTGAATGAGGGTTTGTCCTGCAGAGGCAGGCCTCATTCACAATCTAACAAGTGGAAAGAAGGCAAAATAATTTCCTTTACATAAGGGAGGTTCTAAGACTGCAGTAGCAAATTAAAGACCAATCAGTATCTCAGGAATGGTGGTAAAAGTACTGGAAACATTGACCATAAAGAGAATGGGTGGATAAAAATACGATACTGTATCAGCAGCATGGCTTTGTGAAGGGATGGTGTTGGATTCTGAATGAAGAGAAATTAAAATTATTAATACTCCTTTCAG
This sequence comes from Typopeltis vanoorti, assembly GCF_054136105.1. Taxonomy (NCBI): domain Eukaryota; kingdom Metazoa; phylum Arthropoda; class Arachnida; order Uropygi; family Thelyphonidae; genus Typopeltis; species Typopeltis vanoorti. The sequence continues at coordinate 94,584,119 of NC_143554.1, forward strand.
AATCCAACATAATCCACCATGGCAAAGGCTACAATTGTAAATATTATTTAATGTAAATCTCTTATTGTAAACTATTATTCATATAATTACCTTTGAGTTTTTTTTTATTTAATTATTTAATCTAGGATATGTATTAATAATAGAAAGGACTCTGTATAAAAATAACATTCAGATTATTTTATTTATTCTTATATTAATAGTAGAAGAATTTGTGTTCATCATATTTAATTATATATTATTTAAGTTGAAAAATATCCTTTTATTTAGTTTCTGTATATAAAGGTATAATGTTATGTAATGCTTATGTACTGCCCTAATTGTTGTCATGGAGATGGAGTTAAAAATAGAAGGCGCGAGCGTGTAGTGCGTGAGTTATGGATGTAAGATGGAATTGATATGAGCTAGACGGTGAGAACAAGTTTGGGCGGGAAAAATGGGGTGAAAATATAAAAATGGAAAGCAAGAGGAAAACAAGAGCAGTGAGTCAGTAGTTGGTCGTCAGTCATAGCACTAGAACTAAGGAACTAGGGACTGAGTACAATTGGAGCACTCAGCACAGTAACGGCACTGAGAACAGTATAATAGAGATGGGGAAATAATTTATTGGCAGCACGGAGTTAAATAAGAGGCTGTAGTACAAAGAATTAAGTGCTGTGATCAGATTACAAAGGATCGAAATGTAAATTGAGAACTCAGAATATTGATATGGAATTCTGAAGTTAATGTTGTATTCCAGAATTTTCAAGGAAGATTAGTAGAAAGCTGATTCTATTGTAAAGTAATATATGGGGAATAAGTAGATTTTGTAGTGCAAGTGTGTCTGCCTATGTGATGTGCTGAAATTAAAGATTAAGTTAATTTAAAGAAGATTACTTTTGAAATGTGTAGCTCCAGTGTGATAATTAACTAAAGTTTTAAGTGTGCCTCAGTGAATAATTTGTGCAAAGATTTATTCCGGTAAGAACAGTTGTACTTTATAGCATTTTAGAGTGAAATTATAAGAAATTATCTCCTTCTGTTAAATCCTATCGTTAACTGTGGCGTTTATGCTGAAATTAGCCGAAGCTAGAAGATTAATAGTCTTCCCCCCCTTAAAGTGATAGCTATCTCTTGACTGAGCTATGTGAGGGATAGATAAAGAATACTATCGTAAACATATTTGCTGTGAATTTCAGTGGTAAAGAACTTTAGAACTATCTTTGCCTATTAGGGAGAAATTAGATTTTGAAGCTCAGTGTTTAATACCAAAAGTTAAGTGAATGTTATGTGTAGTTGAACTGAGTTAATTTTGCATTATCCAAAGTATGCTTATGTATATATTATATAACCTTGCATTAAATATTTTGTTTTATTGATTTCAATTTGTTATTAGCCTGATTCTTTTCCACTGCACCATTCATAAAATTATCGGACCTAGCGGGAACCTCAAATGTTAATGTAAAAATTCGGCCCATATATAAACATTAGACTGCTAAAGTTAATTAATATTTGATTACACTATTTTGCATAGACTAATCTGAATATAGGGTGCACAGTATAATAGAAATTTCTCTATATTTGGATTAGTAATCAACACACAATTAATTAACCTTAATAAGAACAACGTTAACGCAAGATGGCGGATCAAAAGACAGGAAGGATGATCCAACAACGGTCATGCCTTAGGAATTTACTAACTTTTTATAATAACAGCTGAGTTGGATAATGGAAATGGCTACATGATGATTCTGCTTGATTTTGCAATGGCATTTGATAGAATACCACATGGAATTCTGTTACTCAAAGTAGAACAAATGCAGATAGATATGACACTGGTTAAGCAGATAAGAGAGTGGCTGCTACAGATATCAAAAAGTGGTGTTGAGGGCAGAATCGAGGGTGAAAACAGGTGACTAGTGGTGTGCCTCAAAGTTCAGTGCTGGGATCATTGCTATTTAATTTGTACATAAATGATATATTTATGGAAATATTTAGTTGCTTGCATGATGCAAAATTAGGTAGAGTAATTTTAGGATAAATAGATTACAAGCTGTGTATCACACTGATGGAACTGTATTCCAGGAAATAGATGAAGCTAGAAATTTAGGGGGTGGGGTAGACAGAGTTAAAGTTTAGAGGACATATTGCTAAGATAGCCCATAAAATTACTTAGCTATTGAAGAACACATTAACAAGTAGAGATAAGGAAGTTGTTATTCTTCTTTATAACGCCTTGATGTATCCACATCTGGATTACTGTGCTCAAGTTTGGTCTAGGTTTCTTGCAAATGAGAAAGTGGTGGAGAAGATTCAGAGGCGAGAGACCAAGCTGGTGAGTGGTCTGTGGAATGCTCCCTATGAAGATAGACTGAGGGTGTGAAATTGCAGAAGTTGGTTGATAAGAGAAAAAGAGAGGATATGATAGAAACATTTAAGTTGATTTAAGGGTTTTATAGGATTGATGCAAGGGAAATATTTCAGCACTTGGCTAGAGGAGCCAGAACAAGGGGGTCATCCCTGAAAGTTGAATAAAGGTATGGTTAGTAGGGATAGAGGACTAAATTTTTTGCTAGGAGAGTTGTGAATGAGTCAAATGGATTGCCAGAGTCAGTTGTGAGTGCTTTGTCTGTTAATGGGTTCAAGGAGAGGTAGGATGGATTGTGTGGATAGTTTTGGTCTCCTGCAGTGAGTCTTCAGACTCCATGGAGGTGCTTGTACAATAATAATAACAGTCTGATAAAATTGTAGCTCAGGATTATATTCAGATTGTCAGGGCAGAGTATTATTTCCATGGATTCTAGTATCTTTCTTTAGTCTTATGATAATGTTAATTTAAGATTTCTTGTGCACAGGGCTGCCGAGAGAAATTTTCGGGCCCGTGACAAGTCTGTGGTTGGCCCCACTTAAAAAAGTGCATCACTTTTGTTTAATAAAAAAGATTTAAATTGTCCCTAGCTTCTATTTCAGTGTTCATTTCAGAGTTAGCTGCTGTAGGTCCAGGTGAAGAAGATTCTTTATTACTTTTGTCAGCAGTTAAACTATTAGCACATTGTTTACTTGAAATTTCAATATCTTGGTGTTCTTCCGTCTTCAAATATTTCAGTAGTAAATGCTTGTTTTTTAAATCTTCTTTTGCCTTCTCACAATCCCTTTTCTCCTTTCATTTTTGATTTCCAGATTTATGATGATACATTTCTGTTGGTCAAATTTTTATTATTAAAAATATAATTTTAATAATTAAAAAATCAAATTAATAAGAATATTTACTTTTATTTTTTTAGCGCATAGCCTACATTATACAGTTGCACACTTTACAAACAATCACAAAACCTTCGTCTATCAAAATACTAACAAGAACGAAGAGTTCTGGCAGGGAACATTACTGTGAATTACTAGCTAGCGCAACCAATTGCAACAACCTTGCACAAACAGCTATTGACGTCATCACCCGCTATAACTACAGCAATCCGTGTTGAGAGAATCGGTGTCTTCCGGACACTCATGGCGAGCTAAAGAGCATAGCCATCTGTCTAAAACAAAACACAGTATCATTCTCGATATGCCATTATCCTTTATCATTGTTGTATTATTATGAGAATTAAAACCATGCATTATAAACACAGTTATGTGACACGTCGGGCCCTTTCCGATGACGGGCCCATGACAAAAGTCTCAGATGTCATCCCCCCCCCCCTCTCGGCGGCCCTGCTTGTGCATCTCATTTCACTATAGAGATGTCATGAAACCACAAAAAAATGTCTTTAGTGAATGCTGATGGTAAGAAAGTAGCAGGTCCACTAGAAATGGCTGGTAGTTAAGTGATCATTTCCATAAGATATACATACTTGGCTGCTCCATTAACTCTCTGGTTGGTTGTAAAAGGGAAAGTGTATGAATTAGTGGTATTAATACTATTATACCTGTAGAACTGATGGGATATCAGCAAAGTACTGAAATAATGTGAAAGTTGGTTAGCAATGTCCCTTGACCTCATTGTTCAACTTGAATCTCAACTTTTGTATGATTTCTAATGAGTGGAAAAAAGAGAGGAAGATAATTCCAGTATACAAGGATGGAGCTTGGACTGATGTAGTATGTGGAAAGTTTTTCTAGTAACTTTTCAGTGAAGGTCAAAATTGGGGTGGATTGCAGCCGATGATGTTTTTCCTTTATTATTATTATTATTATTATTATTATTATTATTGTTCCGGGAAACTCCAAGGAGTCGACAGACTCATCGAGGGAGGCCCTAACATCATGTCAAGAACAACCATTCAACATTCACACAGTATCTATCATACCTTGCCTTGAACTCATTCACGGTCGTAGCACCCACAACAGACTCTGGAAGCTTATTCCACTCATTTACCACTCTCCAAGTAAAGAACCTAGCTCTAACACCCTTGTCAACCACGCTCTTGCCCAGCTTCCATGCATGGCCCCTAGTCCTCCCACCACCAGTCATATTTTCAAAAATATCTTCTGGATCAATCTTATAAAAACCCTTCAGTAATTTGAATGTCTCAATCATATCACCGCTCCTTCGCCTATCGTCCAATTTCTGCAACCCACAAATCTTCAACCTATTCTCATAAGGTTCATTCCACAGACCTGCTATCATCTTGGTCACTCGTCTCTGGACCCTCTCCACTTCCTCCCCATCACGAAGAAACCCTGGTGCCCATAGCTGGCCACAGAAGTCCAGATGGGGTCTTATCAAGGCTCGATACAGAGGAACAACAACTTGTTTGTCTCTGCATGTTAAAGTATTTTTCAGAAGCCAAGTGATTTGGTGAGCTGTTTTAGTTACTTTTGCAATGTGCCCCTAAACTTCAACTCCCTATCCACCAACACTCCCAAATCCCTGGCCTCATCAATCTCCTGGAGTATGATTCCACCAATGCGATATACTGCTGCTATTCTTTTCACTCCAAAGTGCATAACCTTACACTTTGCCACATTAAATTCACATCCATTTTTCCTAGCCCAGTCCTCCAAACTACCCAAATCATCCTGTAAAATTTTGACATCTTGTGCACTCACAATTGCTCTACCCAACTTTGCATCATCAGCAAACAAGTGAATACTTCCTCTCAGATTCTTTCCAATATCATTGATGAACAAATTGAAAAGCAGTGGTCCAAGAACAGAGCCCTGTGGCACTCCACTAGTCACAAGACGTCTTTTAGACTCCACTCCTGAATAAGCCACTCTTTGATATCTCTCCTTCAACCACCCTCTTATCCATCTCACCAACCCTATATCTATACCCATCTGCTCCAGTTTACTGATTAGGGTTCCATGTGGTATCCTATCAAAGGCCTTGGCAAGGTCCAGTAGTATCACTGTAAACCCATTACCCCTATCCAGTTCAGCTGTCACTGTGTTATAAAACGTGAGCAAGTTACTGAGGCATGATCTACCCTTCACAAAACCATGTTGTCCCCCATACAATATCCCATTTTCATCTATCCAATCCTGTATTCTTTTCTTGACTAATTTCTCTAAGACCTTGACAATGATTCCTGATATGTAATCGGTCGGTAATTTACAACAGCAGTCTTGGAACCACCTTTATGCAGTGGAACTATTTTCCCCTCTTTCCACCCGCTCGGGACTAACCCAGACCCGAGACTCAAATTAAACAAAATGGTCAAGGGTACTGACAATTCTTTAGCTGCTTCTCGTACAACACGAGCTGGTATACCATCCAATCCCACAGATGTATTGACATTGAGGTTATGCAATAGACTACTCACCTCCACTTCATTAACCACAATTCCCGTATAATCTACTGGTTTATTCGTTTCTGCAATGTCACCACCTGGATGATATACTTTTGCAAAGTGCTCACTCAGTAACTCAACTATCTCAACTGATTCAGTTACCTCCCTACCATCAGCATTCTTTAAAATCAATCTGCCATGTACATTTTTCCTTTTACTTGCTACATATCTAAAAAACTGTTTAGGATTCTCTTTAGCCTGCATGGCCAATGTTCTTTCGTAATCCTTTTTTGCTTTTCTTACCACACTCGTCACCCTTCTGGCCTGCGCTTTATACCGTTCATGTGCCTGCCGGTCACCCTTCTCCTTAAATTCCCTCCATAGTTGTTTCTTTTTTTGCAACTCAAGCTTAATGGTGTTATTCATCCATTTAACCCCTACTTGATTTATTATTCGGACTCTAGGTATACAGTCAGCCATTGCTTCATGCAAGCACTTCTTAACTACCTCCCATGCACTATCAACTTCTAGTCCTTGCAGTTGTACATGCCATGGCACTGAACCAATCAAACTCCTAAGCATGTCATACTTTCCAGCCCGATAATTCCACATGTACCCTGTCTTAATTGAAAATTCTACACCTTTAGCCACCTCCCAAGTTAAGACCCTATGATCACTCTCACCGATTGGTGGCAATGTGGTCATATTTGTTACAGCCAAATCCTCAGATGTAATTACTAGGTCAAGCACTCTCTGACCCCTAGTATTTTCCATTACATGCTGTCGCAGATAGTTATCCCTTAATAACCGCATAAAATCCAGTTCCTTCCTCCCGTGTGTCCTCTCCTCACTCCAATCAATGCGACCATAGTTGAAATCTCCCATAATAATCACCCTCCTTCCACTCATTTCTTCTAGTTGTTTGTGCATACTGTCACCTCCATCTTTTCCATTACCTGGTCTATAGCAGCACCCAATTGTATATTTAGTTCTGCTAGCCACAATCTCACCAAATGGCCTCAAATGTGCTCTTTTCTCTATCCTGCAATTCAACTTCTATTCTCCTTGGCTGGATCTCATCAGCTATCATCAACAATACTCCTCCCCCATTTTATTCTCTCTGTCATTCCTGAACACACTATACCCATCACATTCAATCCCACTATTTATATCATCTACAGTCAGCCATGTTTCACTAATACCTATAACCTGTGGTCTGGAAGTGCCAACCATGGCCAAAAACTCTTCCTTCTTGTTCCTAATACGCCTAGTATTAGTGTACATGAATTTAAGACCCTCATTAGCCCCAACCCTACCTTGATGCCTTATATTAACTATCCCACTCAGATTTGTTGTCCTTATTTGCTCTGGCATATTATATTCATTCTTACATTCAACTGCCTCCATAAGGACTGTATCTCTACTCCCCCCCTCCTAACAAATCTAGTTTCCCTGAATTTGCACATCCACTACATTCAGCAACACTTTCTCAAGTCTTCTTACACCGTAACCATTCAAATGCAAGCCATCCATCTTATATAGATCCTTTCGCCCATCAGACTCGCTCCACACATCCATAAATTCCACACCACTTGTCATACATAACCCACGCATAAAGTCATTCGCAATTATAGCCCTCCTTTTAAACATTTCACTGTCATACCGTGGCAAAAGACTAATCATTCTAACTCTCTCACTCTTTTCTTTTGCTACCTCAAACAATTCATTCAGGTCTTCTATCATTTCCATTTTATCTCCTTTCAAATCATTCGTACCTGCCACAACAATCATTTCTTTCACCCTTTCTTTTTGCTCTCTAATAGACGCAGTTACGTCCTTTATGGTCGCACCAGGTTGGTACGATTTTGTCAAATCCTCTACTAACACACCTCGTACTAACGAGTCTCCATACAGCACTCTATCCTTCATTTTGTTCATGTTCACATTCATACGTCTATTTTTCCTGTCATACCTTTTATTATTGGTTGGTTCATTCAGTCTACTTTTGTTCATGCACTCTAGCTGCTGTTTTGCTCTTTCTATCGCACTATTCAACAACGCGATCTCACTCAATGCATCTATCTCATCTTTTTTGTTCTCTGAGAAACCATTTATACTATCATTCACACTTTCTACATTCACACTCTCACAATTTTCATGTACAACCTTGCCGTTTCTTGTCATATCCCTATTTCCTTCATTCTGAAGGTTGACAAAAATATCACACTCACGATCCGAAATACACTTCAATTCCTCATTCTCCCTACATTTTCTACACACATTCAATCCTTTATTATCATCTAACCACACTCCGACTGCACTCCGCAAAGCGTACATTTCACAGCTAGTACACTGACTCATTTCTTTTATGCTACCGTTCTTTGATAACGATGGCGAACCTTCATTACTGGCCGTCATTTTCCTTCGCACAGGTGCCATCCTTATTTGCAACGTGTTTTGTCAAATTATACGTTATAACACACCAAAAATAGACGCACTAAAATACGCAAGGCAAACAAAACAAAACTACACGATATTAAGTAATTTGTATCGATAACTGAAAATGATACTTATCTTATTTGGAGCTTGCACGAACACTAGACATTACGAATTCATCTAGCGGCGACTTCCCGACATAGATTATGTTATAAAACACTTTAGTACACTAACCACGCTAATAAAGCTCCAATAATATACCAAAATTACACACTTAAGTCCATTAAATTGAATCCAAAACACCAGATACTAAGTCAATTTATGAGATACTAAGTCAATCAACTTAAAGTCAAAAGCCTCTACTAGTCGTGAAGTTACTTAATGCCTATGCTTGCATATAGGATTAAAAAAAAGAATATAGTTTCTGGTCAAGTGTAATATACATTGCAACCAAGCAGGAAAACTTTCCACAGCTATCTCTCATTTAGGGTATTTAATAATAAGGTGATATACCTTTTTCTACTTGTATATGAAAAATATATGGTTTCAGCATTAATGATGAAATTTATATGTTCATCTGAGGAAATGAACCCTCCTGTTCTCTGGTGGAGCGGTAAGCTTTTGTTAGCATTGGCTCTGCTGTGTGGAGCCAATGTTTGCCATGTACAGTCTGACCACAGATGCTAGACCCCCCCCCCTCAACACTTCTGCACATGGCAGAAGAAGGTGATTCCATTCTGTTAATAGGGTAATCAATGCATTTCATGGGATGGGTGTTTATTATTACACATCAGAAAATTAGCTTTTCTTTTATGAAAATTCTAGTTTTTAAAGTTATAACTATTTGCTTGTATAATAATTGGAAAATTTTACGTATAAAGCACATGATTTCACATGTTGGTGATGAATTCATACATCGCCTTATTCCTTTCTCCCCATCAACATGAACTGACTCTTCTTGATGCTGTGCCAGCCAGGGTTCTCACAGCTGTGAACAGACTATAGTGGGTTTTGCATACTACTGTGTAGAGCTGAGGCTTAGTGTGGCATTGAAATTCCTGTGGCTATGCAGGGCCAAGATTTAACTCAGAGTTTCAGGAGGAATAGACTATTGAGATATATGACAGAGTGTCCTTTTTTTAGGCTCTTGTGTTTTTTGAAATTCTAAGGATATTGAACCAATGAAATCCTCATTAAAGTTCGAAACCAGTCTAGGTGGTTACCCTTCCCATAATGCAAAAGAATTATGGGATACTAAGGCAATTGATGTCAATTCAACAGCATATACAGCCATACCTTGCATAGTGTGGGTTTTGCTATAGCACAGTTTACAATTTTTAATTATTTAAAAAAAATTTAATGGGTACAGTACGATACTGCTTTCCCGACATGCCAATCAGATTATTAAAATATGGAATAGAGTCGGAAAACATATGAACAAAACAATAAAACAAGGTACCTAACTGTATTTTTGTATCTTTATACGAGAGTGCTGAAAAATTCTCGGCCTAACAATGAAAAAACTAATTTATAATTTCAAAGTTATTTTTATTTTTCAACATAATCTCCCTTAAGACTGATACATTTATTCCAGCGATGCTCCAGCATCATTATCCCATCCCTGTAGTGGTTCTCAGTAAGATCTGCAAAATACCCCTCTACAGCTGCAATTCTTGATTGCAGCTGTAGAGGGGTATTGATTGATTCGAAGAAAAATGCTGACAAGCGAGGAAGAGTTTTAGTTTTGGGAAGAGGTAGAGGGAGCCAAATCTGGGGAATAGGGTGGAAATTCCAACAATTCATAGTGCAGATCCCTTAATTTTCCCATTGCCAAAACACCTTTGTGGGCAGGTGCATTGTTCTGATGAAAGATCATTTTTTTTTCTTCTGCAAACCAGGTCTTTTCTCACGAATTTTTTATCTATTCTGGTTAAAAGATCGGAATAATATTCCCTGGTTATTGTTTTACTCTTTTCAAGATAATTAATAAACAAAATGCCTTTAGCATTCCCAAAACACTGATGCCATGATCCTTCCTGCTGATGGAACTGACTTTGACGCTGAACTACTGGCTTCTGTCCACTGTTTTGACTGCTGTTTGGATTCACCATTACACACCAGAATCCAAGTCTCATCCATAGTAATAAATCGATGCACAAAATCAGTTTTATTCTTGTTAAAATGCTCCAAGCACTGTTCAGAAATTTTCAAGCGAGTGCATTTTTGATCTGCTGTGAACAAGCACAGCATCCATCTTGTGCAAAGCTTTTTCATTTGCAATTCCTCATGCAAAATATATCCTACACATTCTTTTGAAATGCCTACAGTCTCAGAAATTTCATGCACCTTGACTCGCTGGTCATCGAATACCATATCATGCACTTGCAATGATTTCTGGTGGTGTTAAACTTTTTAGACATCCTTCACGTGGATCATCTTCAAGGCTGGTACGGCCACGTTTAAACTCGGTAACCCATTTCTTAATTGTCAAAAATGAAGGAGAAGAGTGCTCATAAAACTTTCATGAACTTCAAATGAATTTCTTTTGGCATTGAACCATCTTTTACAAAGAATTTTATAACCACACGATACACAATTTTATCCCTTTCAAGGGATACAGACAACACTTTTGCTTCAGACAGCTGTATAAAACAAACTACTTGAAGAATGACTTGTAATTTTACATGGTTGCTTATGACAGATGTACCAACTTAGAGAGAAAAAAAATCATGTCGATAGTGAGGCCAAGAAATTTTCAGACCACCCTCATAGGAATAAACTTTGTATAGCTTGTACTAAATGAATATCCTTATTATTTCATTATATTCCATAATTTTTCTCTGTGTATTTTATCAAAAGCTTTCTCATAATCTATAAAGGCCAGATCAGTCTCTAAATTAAATTCTCATCTTTTTTCAATAATTTGTTTTAACATATAAATATTGTCTATACACAACCTTCAATGTCTGAAATAATTTTGTTCTGAGAGTGGATTGTTTGCAATATTTCTGAGTCTTTTATTCAGGATTTTGCTGTAAATTTTGTAACCTGTATTTAATAGACTGATTCCTCTATAATTTCCACAATCATCCCTGTTTCCTTTCTTATATATATATACACTGCTCAAAACAATTAGCGGATATTTTAGTTTCTGTCAGACAATTATAAATTTCTGCAAATAATTATAACTATTGGGTACTTTATACATGAATAAATATTTCTTACTTATGGATAGGGTGTAATTAATGATATTGTTTAAATAATCGATATTTATTACAAATTTAACAAATTGTACATTTTAACGTGAAATAATTTTAACAAGAATAGCCAAAAACTGTTAATTTTTAATAGAGCGTATGGTCTCCATTAACAGCGGTACATCTTGATTGCATGGACTGGATAAGATGATCAAACAGTTCTTGTGGAATATTTCCCCACTGTTCTGTAAGAGCAATTTCGAGCTCTTGAAGCGATCTCATGGCACCAGTTGAGCAGAAATGCACCTACCTAAAGCATCCCAGGCATGTTCGATTGATTACAGTCTGGTAAACAGGCAGGCCAGTCCATTCGTTCAATACCGTGTTCCTCAAACCACACTTGTACCAAATTTGCAGGGTGTGGACGAGCATTGTCATCCATAAAAATGAATTCTTGGCCAATTGCAGCAGCATATGGATGAACTGTAGGTTCCAAAATCTCATTGCAATACCTTTGGGCAGTTAAGGAAACCGTTTTTGATAAAATAGAGATCAGTATGGCCACCTATACTTATTCCAGCCTATACCATCAAAGTTCCACCTTGATGTTCGGGGTCTTTCATGAACGAACTGTGGATTATTTTTTGTTCCAATTTCACATCATATCAAGATACACCGGTTATCTGGTTGCAGATTGAACCTCGACTCATCACTAAAAAGTACATGAGTCCAATCCTCATTTGTCCAATTGCTGTGTTCTTGTGCCCAAATTGTTCAGGCTCCTTTGTGATTTGCAATAAGCGGAATGCAAACCATTGGTCTTCGAGCATATAAACCTACGGCATGAGGACAATTTCAAACATTTTCTGTCTCCAGAAAATGATTCCAAAGTTGCGAAATTACACGTTGAGATTTTGAGTCACACGCTTGAGTGACAACTTGCTGCGTTTGTCCAGCTTCTAATCGACCAATAGCTCTCTGAGCCATGGATTCCTGGATATCATGTTGCTCTGACATTTTTAACAAATAATGGGTGGGAGGTGACACAAGTTTACAATTGAAGTGATAATTATGCACTGTGGAAGTGAGCGCACAACAAGCCATGCTTTTATACCCCCCCCACATGCTAATACGATTAAGACATGTTTCAACGAGTCTTAATGTGATTTTGAATGCAGTTGCATGTTCTACACTGTTGTATATTAAGAATATTTTTAAATAAATGTGAAACATTTGTAAATTATTTTTATAACTTTATTATTTACAAGAAAACCAAAATATCCCAATTGTTTTGAGCAGTATAGATATAACCTCAGCTTTTGACCAATCTGATGGAGCCTCACATTTCCTCCAACAGTTACTTATTAATTTTAAGAATCTGTGATGTAAATATGCTCTGCCATTTGTTGAAAGTTTATTTTTCACTTGGTGAGACTATAATAAATTTAGTGTAAACCTTTATCCAAGTGTGAGCAAACAAAGTTTGGCCCGAAAATATCTTCAGGGATAGTACAAGACCAGGCAACTCGTAGCAAAGGTGGACCAAGCTAACATCACTCCTATCTCAGTATCTCCCATAATGCAAAACACATTTCCTTGTGAATATGTATAATGTTATGCATTAAGAGAAGGGCAACTACCCAGATTAGTTTTGACGTTTATTGAGGTCTCTTCAGTGGGAGCCAGGCCCAGAAGTGGAGATACCAGACAATTGACAATTGACATTTATTCTTTAAGGGTGAAGCAAAATGCTTTTCATATTCCCCGCTATCTGTCGTGGTTACAGTGAGGGTAAAATTTACGAGCAGTTTGCTCGCCCTGAATGGGCATGGAGATTATGTATCGCTATAGGAGGCTAATATAGTTTTTGGTCTTCTATATTTAAATATGTCTGTTGGCTCGTATGCTGCAGCTTGTTGAACCAAATCGTTGGGATGTGTGGACGTCTTTAGAAAAAATTTGGAAGCTAAGGATTGTAGATAAGAGAGAATATAGGGAATATTTGTGTCTCTGTGGAGTTGGCTGTTTCTAACATACCACGGGGCATTCAAAATCATTCTCAAGCACCTGTTCTGCACTCGCTGTATCTTAATAATGTTAGTATTAGAGGTGTGGCTCCAGGCTGGAGAGGCATAGGTGATTATAGGACGAATCGTCATCTGGTATAGCTGCAATTTGATTCTGTTGCTGAGTTTGCTATTTCTATTAATTAGCGGGTAGATCTGAGCTATGGCTTTAGATGCTTTTGCACATGCAGACTTGATATGTTGGTTGAAAGATAGCTTTTTGTCGAGAATCACACCCAGGTAATTTGTTTCTTTCTGCCAGAGAATTTTAGTATTGAATAGTAACACATCTCCTGCAGGAGGCATTGGCCTTTTTGAGAAAAGAACCGCAGAGCTTTTCAGGGGGTTGACTTCCAATCTCCACTTGGAGAACCAGGCAGAAGCAATGGTGAGGTCATCCTTACCTATAGGAGTTGACAAAAGGTGTGCCACCTTATTATTAAATTACTCTGGATTTAGAGAAAGATATTGAATTATTTTTCACTTGGTTAGACTATAATAAATTTAGTTTAATCCTTTATCTAAGTGTGAACAAACAAAGTTTGGGCCTGAAAATATCTTCAGGACTGGGGTAACGTAGTACAACACCTGGCAACTCATAGCAAAGGTGACCAAGCTAACTTATTATAGTCTAACCAAGTGCAAAATAAACTTTCAACATCTTTCTCTAAATCCAGAGTAATTTAATAAAAAGGTGGCACACCTTTTGGCAACTCCTATAGGTAAAGATGACCTCGCCATTTCTTCTGCCTGGTATCTCCACTTCTGGGCCTGGCTCCCACTGAAGAGACCTCAATAAAGGTCGAAACTAGTCTGGGTAGTTGCCCTTCCCTTAATGCAGTGTTTCTCAACCTTTTTTTGGATCATGCCCCACTTCAACGTCTCAAAGATTTTGATGCCCCCCCCCCCCCAGCATAATAGTCAGCCAAATTCTGATCAAGTATAATATAAATATGTACATGTACATTTTCTAATTGCCCCAAAAAATATTCAAATTGTTCCCCTGTGGGGCGTATGCCCCCACGTTGAGAAACACTGCCTTAATGCATAACATTATACATATCTGCAAGGAGATGTGTTTTGCGTTATGGGAGATACTGAGATAGGAGTAATGTTAGCATGGTCCACCTTTGTACAAGTTGCCCAGTGTTGTACTACCTTATCCCAGTCGTGAAGATATTTTCAGGTGCAAACTTTGTTTGCTCACACTTGGATAAAGGATTAAACTAAATTTATTATGTTCTGCCATATTTCCAAAGCTCTGCATTTATGCCATCTATTCCATTGATTTTCTATTTTTTTATACCTTTATTGCTGCTTTTAGTTCTTCAATTGGTTCTATATCAGTACTGATTTTTTCATTGTTGTTTTTTGTTATTAAATTTGGGTCATACCATAAATTCCTATAATGTTCTATCCATTGTTCTCTTGTATTATGTTGATTTATACCATATCTCTTTCCTTAATAATTTGTAGGCTATGTTTTGTTTTCCATGTATGTCTTCTTCTACTGACCTAAGAATCTTAGTGATTTGTATGCCATTTGTTTTTCTTTTTAATAATTTATTTTTCTTTCCAAGTGCTTCAGAGGCTGTTTTATGAATTATCTTTATTCAAGTTTTCCATTCTTCTTCTATATCTTCATTGATTTTGGATTCTTTTAGGTAATCTGTTAATAGTGATTATTATAGCATTCTGATAAATTAAAGATACCAAGAAATTATATATACTTGGTTTAATCCTTTATCCAAGTGTAAGCAGACAAAGTTTGCACCTGAAATATAATCAGGACTGGGGCAACTCATATATAGAAGCTAATGACTTCACATCACTTGCCTTAGTATCCCATAATGCAAAGTACATATCCTTACAGGTATGTATAAGGTAAGTGATGTGAAGTCATTAGCTTCTATATACGAGTTGCCCAGTCCTGATTATATTTCAGGCACAAACTTCTTTTGCTTACACTTGGATAAAGGATTAAACCAAGTATATAATTTCTTGGTATCTTTAATTTATAGTATAAATTAAAGTGGAAAAACTTCCAACAAAAATAACATTCTGATGCTTTCTTCTTGTAATAGATATACTTTGTAGACTTGTTCTGTTTCTTATTTTTTAATTATTTACCTTTTTTTTTCCATTTTATTAGTATTTCTATTTTATGATCTGAAAAAAATTTCGTTTTCTTTTAAACATGTACATCTTTTACACCTGGAGCTAGTTTCTAATTAGTAATAATAGAGATTCCATAGCTCAGTCAGTATAGATGAAACTCTTTGTTCAGAAAGATCTGGGTTTGATTCCCGTCCATGACGTGAAGAACCCTTATCTGGTCTCTTTTGACGAAAGGTGAGTTAGCCAGTCCCAGAAACTTGGGTTTTTGTTTTGTTCATCAGGACAGGCAAACCAACCTGTGAACACACACACACACAGGTCTACAGTCATAAAATACATACTTAATCCCTGATAGGAGGGCTCAACCTGTGCTAAGGGATGGTCGAGGAATGGGGGAATATTTATTTATTCACGTGGGAGGAACCCCATATAAATAAATTGATAATGATATAATCAATTATAGATCTTGTTCCTCTGCCATTCCATATATATTTATTTATGTTCTTTTTTTTTTTTTTGAAAAAAAGATATTATTTTAAAATTATTGAAAATGCAGAAGTCTAATAGTTCTTGAGAATTTTTATTCATGCAAAGTTCTCCATATATTCCTAAGACATTTGGGATTGGATTATTTCCAACTCTAGCATTAATATCTCTTGCTATTAATATACTGGTCATCTTTATTACATCTATTTAACTGTTTTTGCAGTTCCTCATAATACTGTTTGTTGTTCACTGCTCCAAGTCATCTTTTCTACCTTCTTCAGGAGCATATACTCCTATGATATTTAAGTAGTTTCTATTTGTTTTTAATTTAACTGTTATAATTCAATCATTTACAAAATTGTACTTTCATATTCTGTTTTTCCATTTATTATCGATTAAAATGGTTCACTCCACTAGAAGCTCTGATTATGTTGGTCCACCCCACTATATAACATAGTGAAACCATTCATGGTTAAAAATTCAGGGAGAGACAACACGTGTTAAAATAATTACTTTACTTAATATTAGAAAAGTAACATTTATATAATAAAACCATCTATATATTTTGTTTCCTTTAATTTCTTGTTTTGTTTCTGTTATTGCAGCTATATTAATATTTTTTAGTTCTTTTGCTAATTCCTTTGTGAATGTAATTTGATGCACTTTGGGCAGACAGGCTTTCTGTGGAAAAAAAGAATTAAGCATGAATACTGCATTTAATTCATGAAGCTTCTAAAGTCTGGTCTGACACAGCATAGTAATGACACTAAACATAGTATCCCGTGAGATGAAGCTCATGTTCTCCATAAATATGAACTACTTTCAAAGAAAGTAGCAAAGCTTTTTTACATTGGCCTAACCTGAATCAGAATGATTGTTTATCTCTTCCAAAAGTTTGAGAGATTCTTATTTTATGTAAGCATCAAAAATAGTTTCAATATTATGTATTAATATTAATTTCTAACACGTAGCAACTGTTTTTAATTAGGAAATCGATTGTTGTATGTACCTTGTATTCCTGTCTTTGATTTTCTTGTTGTTTTTACACACTGAAAATGTGCTGCTATTGCGATTATTGTGTAATTTTATTGTTGTATCGTTATGCTACAGGTATCTTTTAAAGATTAGAATTAAGACTGAAGAAATCTTGACATTTTATTTGAAGACTGGGGGTTGAAGTTGTTAGGGAAACACATTATGAGAAAGACTGTAATAGAGGATAGATTTACAGGATATAAACAAGGAATAGGAGAAGCAGGCTGTCTTTGCAGTTATACTAAAGTGGGGTGTTTGTTTTAACAAGCCCAACAGAAAGTGGAGGAATGATGCTTGCCAGTTCACTGGAATAGTGACCATGGAAGTACCTATAGAGGAGACACAGAGACGAATCTCTCCTCTGGACAGCACTAAGAATTTTTAGGGAGGTTTTAGATGCACCACTCCAAATGTTTGAACACTCTTATAAGGATGGATAGATTGGGGATTTGTGTATGGTTAGTAGCTGGGTGCGAGTAAAATAACATCTTGAGCAGAAAAAGAATGTCTAGTTTTTTAGAGACTTAGGAAGCTATTGATGTGATGTGTTTATGCCAAGCGAGGCTGAAAGTAAGTGTTACTCCTACGAGTGGGATGTGGTCTTCTCTAGTGATGTTGAGGGTAAAGAAAGGTGAGCTGAGATATTGAGGGAAGGTAATCTGGAAAGTTTGAATTTGAAAAATAGATGGATGAGAGGAGATATGATAGAAACATACAATTTAGCAAGAGGAACTTACATATAGATACAAGTGAGATTTTGAAGCTTGGGGGCTGGCACAACAGAATGCAGATTCATCACTGGAAAGTGGCTAGCAAGGATAAGAGATCAGATTCTTTTCATAGTGAGCATGTGAAATGGCCTTTAAACGGCGCATTAAATACTTCCACTATGCCAATATTTACGAGTCGCCCTAGCCAGACCTTATAGGAGAGATGATCGCTGACACTCTCAGTCAGTGCATAAAAGTATTTACTAAAATACTGACCGAAAGTTTGCTTACAAAAATACACCTCTCTGATGGTTCAAGTTACTTAGTACTGAGAGTTTTTGCTCTCTTACGGTTTCTGCCTGGCCTCAGATGAAAACCAACTAGTTTGAAACAGCTGTCAGGCCAGTGAAACCTTTTCAAAATGGACCAATAGAGGAGGGGAATATATGGACACTTGGGCAGTGATCATCTCTCCTATAAGGTCCAGTTGGGTGACTCGTAAATATCGGCGAGTGTATTCCTGTAAGCTCTGGTCAAATTTCATACGGAACTTTTATAGTTTCTATATTTGGCATTTGAAATAATGCTGGATTTAATATCCACTTAATTATTATAAATTTGCATTGCCGAAGTGAAGCCTTTTGGCTCTTTATTTTAGTAAAAACCTCCACTATGGTTTTTAAAGTATGAATGACTAAATAAACAACCCTCCCTCAATGAGTACTAACTCTCTGGAGAAGCATACATAATAATAATAATTAAAACCATTTAATATCATACCTTTCTTTTAAGGTTACACGGTGGTCAGCATTCATAGTGAAGAATTTATGGAGACATAACACACGTGTTTGAATACAGGTATCCCTTGCTTAACGCGGATTTGATTATTGCAGTGAAATAAAGTGCGACAATCTCTTTATATACGCAGCAAGAGTTTTAATTAACATGCCTTTAAGTTTACCACGCAAGCCTCGAGGAGTGTTTCCTAGCCTAGAGAAAAGAAAGTCGTGAACGTGATGACATCATTCCTCCCATTAAGCATTAAGAGTGGGTGTATTACAAGCTCCAATTGTTGAAGATTGGTCTGTCTTATTTTTGTCCAGAAATTGAATCTTATTGCAAGAGAAATAACTTAGCTTTCAAAGCTCTTTTGCTTTTAGCTAACACACCTGGTCATCAAATTCTCTTAATGATCTGTGTGAGAATGTGAAAGTTTTATTTTTTCCATCAAATACGACATCATTGCTACAACCCATGGACATGGGCATCATTGCAACTTTTGTAAGCCTCTTTTCTTAAGAAGACATTCCTCAAAGGCAGTAGTAACAACAACAGGAAAAATGCGATTACGCTTCAAGAATTTTGGAAAAATTTTAACATTAAACATGCAATTGAAAACATTCATGACTCATGGGAGCAAGTGCCTACTAGCTGCATGAGAGCTGTTTGGAAAAGCCTTTTGCCAGAATGTGCTAATGACTTACGTGGTTTTCAAATCCTGTGAACAACTTGGTTGAAGAAATCATTGCAATTGGTGAAGACCTTGGTTTTGATAATGTTAATGCAGGAGATATTAAAGAATTATGGGATTCAAATTCAAAAGATTTCAGTGACAACGATCTTCTTGAAATTGAACAACAACAACAACATGCATATGAAGATGACGTTCCAAAGGAGATAACATATCATAACATAACATAGATAACATATTAATTTT
Organism: Typopeltis vanoorti; assembly: GCF_054136105.1. Taxonomy (NCBI): domain Eukaryota; kingdom Metazoa; phylum Arthropoda; class Arachnida; order Uropygi; family Thelyphonidae; genus Typopeltis; species Typopeltis vanoorti. The sequence continues at coordinate 94,603,589 of NC_143554.1, forward strand.
TATGACTATTTTTGTTTAAGAGTACCGTTTTTTATTTTATAATGTCATTGGCTTTTTACTCATGTTTTAGGACATTATTGATGTTTTAAAGGCAGATATATGAAAAATATAATTTTTATGTTTTGGAGCTTTCAACTCTCGGAGATTATATAGAGGTGGTGAATATTTATTGAGTTTTTGTCACATTTTATGGGTATTGTTTCCGATAACCTAAGCATTGTTTCATTTTCCTGTATGTCTATTATTATTGTGGGATTTGTGGGATATACTTCCGTTCAAGAGCATGGACTGCTATTTCTGTTTTTCCTGTATTTTGTATTCTGTTTTTCTTTTGGTTATTACGTTTCTTATTGTTTAAATGTTTTGGAATATGTGTTGCAGTCATGGAAGTGACTGCAACATACCAATTCTAGAAAATGATGTTTTGCTTCACTGGACATTATATCACCTCCTGGAACATTCCTCCTAGAAATATGGAATTATTAAACTATACTATGGCAACTGCATATTACATTTATCCATATAATAATTCCCTATTAAACAAAAATAATCTTATAATGGATTGAATCCTGTAAAGGTATATTACAACACATAATATTGAAGAATATTCGCATACAACCATCACCACTTTTGAAGTTAAGAAGATAGCTGTTTCTTAGATAAAAGGCAAACTGGAAAGCAATGTCATTACCCTAAAGAAATTTGGGTTTCCAAACAGCTTTCAAATCAATTATCAATTAGAAAAATGTCTTTTTTCATCAGAGAAAGACAACCTTTTACTATCACATAAAAGAGAATAACAAATTCCACATGGGAGATTTGCCATTTTAGCCAGATAGGAAGATTTACAGACAATTCACAGATCTGAACATGGACCACATTTATTTCCTTCATATTGCTCTCACTGCATTAACCACAGGATACTTTGGAACAAAAATTCTTCCACCTCCCGACCAATTGAAATTTAATTAGAATGGCCACTGCCGATTCCCATTTTTTGTTGTTGTTTTGTTTGTTTCTTTTATACATAACTGTATCATTAAAAATTGGTTCCTTATAGTGTACATATATCTATTCCTTTGTATATTAATAGTATCATACACAACTTCATAGGCTGAACATCTAAATAATTCACCTCTTATGTTTTCCTTCCAGATCAACATTTAATTGCTACTTCAATGATGTATCCTGGAAGGCAATGCAAAATATATATAAATGAAAAACTAATCTAACTTCCATTCATAACATTATTCCTATAGGAATGCTGCATCAGCTTTGGGGGAACCATTCGTCACTGTCTTGACTAACACAAATTTTCAACCACAAAAATTTCTAAAACTTTCTAGTCACAAGCTTGAAATTATATTTATATTTTTAATCTTCAAGTCTGTTGTCATCTGATTTCTAATTAATATTAATATATGTTGTAGGCCATGAAAGTACAGGAGCTCCATCTAAATTTGGGGATGATGGAGACAAAAGAAAAGTTTTACCCAGGCATGAAGAAGACAAAGTTAGTGGCAAGCATGATCAGATTTCTCCTGATTTGTCACAGAAAAATAGATCTATGCTGGTTATGTCAGGAGGAGAGGGTTATATTGATTTTCGTATAGGTGAGTAAAACACAAAGAAAGTGAGACAAGTAAAAATATTGATTTTGTGGGTTTTATATACACTATCTGATCAAAAGTATCTGGACACTTCCTCGAAACTGTAATCAGACTTTCCCTGTGACACACTTTCCAGTAATGGACATTAATACAAGGTGGGTGCACCCTATGTTTCTGTGACAGCTCTAACTCTGCTAGGGAGACTTTCTACCAGGTGTTGGAACGTCTCTGGAGGAATGGCAGCCCATTCTTCCTGAAGAGCAGTAGCCAGAGCAGTTCATGATGTGGTTCGTTGGGGTCTGGAGCAAAGTTGGTGTTCTAATTCATCCCAAAGGTGTTCTATGGGATTCGGGTCAGGGCTCTAGGCCGGCCAGTCCATTTCTGGAACGTTACTGTCCACAAACCATTCCCTCACAGACCTTGCTTTATGGCAGGTACAGACGATAGTCATCACTGAATTGATCCTCTACCATGGATAACACACAGTGGGTCAAAATGTCCTTGCACCCTTCCGCATTTAGATTTTTGTGTAGTGCTATGAGAAGGCCAAGTCCATTCCATGAAAAACACCCCCCACAGTGTAATGCCACCTTCTCCAAAATTCCTGCAAGCATGTGTTGGCACTACACATGCTTGCAGGAATCATTCTACAGACATTCGCCACACCCAGACTTTCCCATTGGACTGCCACATGGTAAAGCATGATTCATCACTCCAAATCACATTTCCAGTTGTCCACTGGCATTGCTCTTTACACCACTGCAGGCAGCACTTAACGTTCACAGGAGAAATGCTTGGTTTATGGGCAGCTGCTCAACCATGGAACCCCCATTCCTCTTAACTCTCAATGCACAGTCGTGGTGCTAGCTGGACAGTTAGTAGCACTGCAGAACTCCCAGGTGACTGTTTCACTCGATGTCTGGCGATTTCCATGAACCACCTTCTTCAATGCTCAATGGTCTCTGTCTTCATTAAATGCGGCCTACCCAATCGTGGTTTTGTTGTTGCTGTACCTTCACATTTCCACTTCACAATCACGTTACCAACTATTGGCTTGGGCAACCTGAGGAGGGTGAAATATCTCTGACAGATTTCTTACTGATGTGGCAACCAATAACTAATCCATGTTTGAAGCCACTGAGTTCCCTTGATCTACCCATTCTATTCGTGCTTCTTATCACTGAACAACACACACACACAGCTCTGTGACATCTAGATGTCAGTTTACGAATTACAGAGGGGTTTCAGGACACTTTTGATCAGATAGTGTACTAAGACACATCTAAAAATGGAAATGAATATTTGATTCAAAAGACCAAAATGGATCATTTGAGATCGTTGCAAAGCCAAGGTAGTACTCAAGAGGGTATAAACACCTGGGGGAAAAAATTAATTTATTGAGCTAATATTTTGCAGTTTTTCTAACCAGCATCTCTAGAGACAGGATTTAAAAAAAAAAAAAGAAGCAAATTTAATTCAAAGTCAGACCAACTATGATCTTAGAATGACTGTCTCCCTGATCTTTAACTAATTAATTCAGTCATATAACGACTCCCATGCATTATAATTTTTTTCCATTTAATTTTCAAAAAAACTTCCAAAAATAATACTAGAGTAAAGTCTAGTCGGCCAATCCTGACTTTGCCATATCGACAATCATTCATATAGTTTTTATGTTCTTCACAGTAGATGTTAACAGATCTATCTCTCTTTCCAAAGTAGACTGCTAGGTTTCATGCACAAATATCTTTATACACTCTAGGATGTGCTGATCCTTTTGTATTGGTTGTGAGACAGATGAGAAGACATGCAGAATTTAGTCTGTTTTATAAGGTTTATAACCATTAGCTAAAATGTGTTGTAATGGTAGCAAAGTTCAGTTTTCAGGGTTGTATCATTCATACAGATAGCCTTGATTCTGTATAAGTGTTTTGAGGATGTTTGAAAGTTTTTTCACTTGGTTATACTATAAATTAAAGATGCCAAGAAATTATATTCTTGGTTTAATTTTTTATCCAAGTCTAAGCAAATAAAAATTTGCATGTGAAGTAACATCACGACTGGGCTACTTGTATATAGAGGCTAATGACTTCACATTAATTGCCTTAGTATCCCATAATGCAAGACCCATTTATAATGCTATGCATTATGGAAAGACCCACTATCTAGACCAATTTCAACCTTTATTGAGGTCTCATCAGTGTGAACCGTTATGGGATCCTAAGGCAATCATTAGCTTCTATATACAAGTAGCCCAGTCGTGATGTTACTTCACGTGCAAATTTTTATTTGCTTACACTTAGATAAAGGATAAAACCAAGAATATAATTTCTTAGCATCTTTAATGGATTGTGTTTTGAGAATGTCTTAGGATGGATGATGACATGATTAAGTACCATCCAGAGAGAGAGAGAGTGTGTGTGTGTGTCTTTCCTATAAAGGATAGTGAACATTTTCGTAGTTGTGCATCTAGTGTGTACAGGAAGAGAAGACAAACTGGTTACACGAATACAAAGTTCCCAGACATGCTAATTACAAGGCTGCCAAATAGTTCATTATCATTTTCTCTATATACACACTGAAAGGTATTTACATAAGCTATCACACCATCATCCATCCATCCCAAAAGTATGTCATCTTCCAAACAGCTGCACATACAGTGAGGGCTATTTGTTCAAATGCTGCTGAACTCAGGTATCTTTTTAGCCAATAGTTACAGCCACTATGAAGTAGGCAAAATACTGAATATCTAACTGCCACTGCATCCTTCCATAACAAACACACAAGCTCAAGGCAAAAACCAGGTGTATGTAACATGGTGCACAGTCTTACTGCTACTTTGAATGAAGAGTTAGAGGTGTATGAAAATGAGGTGGAAGAGCTGTTACAAAACTTGGATGAGAATTTGTCATTTGGGACAGATGGAATATTAGCATATGTTAAAGGAATGATCAGCCAAATTGGCTAGGTCTTTGAAATCTTTGCATAACTTGAGTCGCAGCTCAGGAATGTATGATAGTCCCATTTACAAGGGGGGATGCAAAAACGGATATGTCTAACTACCAACCTCTCACTATCTCTGGTGTGGTAGTGAAGATTTTAGAGAGATCGATAAGAACTTACATACAGAACAGAGTAGACAAACATGCTATATTCTGCAAGGAGCAGCATAGGTTTAGTAAAGGAAGGTTATATTTTAGCAGTTTGCTCATATTTTATTACAATGTTAAGGCTGAGTTGGATAAAAAGAATAGATACACTATGATGCTACACGAAAGGCTGTTGCATAATCTGGAGAATATGGGATTAGAATATAAATAAACTCTTGACTTGGATCAGTGAATGGTTTGGCAGACAAATATCAAAAAGTGGTATACGATGGGTGTGAATCTGCCAGATTTAAGGTGACCAATAGTGTACGTCAGGATTCAGTCCTTGGGCCACCATATTGTTGTTCAATCTATACATTAATGATTAGGAAGGGCTTAACAGAAAGGAAGCTCATGTTTTAGCAGTTTGCTCATATTTTATTACCATGTTAAGGCTGAGTTGAATAAAAAGAATAGATACACTATGATAATGTTGAATTTTGTTAAAGATAGGATACAACATGAAAGGCTGTTGCATGGATTGGAATATAAACTCTTGCCTTGGATCAGTGGATGGTCGACAGAGCATTTACAGAATTATTTGAATAGGCTAGAAATTTGGGCAAATGATAATGGCTTGTTTTATGTGAGTAAGCGTAAAGTTATGAACTTTGGCATGATGAGATTTTCCAGTGGCATGCTATATTTGCAGGGTTATGCTACAAGAAACTGATGAGGCTAGAGATCATGACATAATGGTGGATAGGAATCTAAAGTTCAAAGGTCACATAGCAAAAGTTGCAAATACAACTCAGAGGATAACTGCGATGTTGAAGCGAACCTTGATATGTAAGGATAAGGAAGTCATTTTGCCTCTTTATAAGGGGTTGATAAGACCACACCTCGATTATTGTGCCCATTTGATCTCCCAGGTTCTAAGGGGATAAAGAAGCTGTGGAAAGGGTGCAAAAAAGAGTTACAAAGATTATATCTGAATTATGGGATTTAGATTATGAGGACAGATTGCAAGTATGTGGATTAAACTAGTTATCAGGAGAAAGAGGAAGTGATATGATAGATATCTATAAACTTTTGAATGGGTGTTAGAGGATATTGTCTGATAAAATTTTTTGTTATATGGAAGGTGGGGAGAGAACACATTGGCATCCATGGAAATTAAGTTCGTTCACAGTCGATAAAGGGATACAAACTATTTTTCTCTCACAGAGCAGTGGTTGAGTGGAATAGTTTGGCTTTATGGGTAGTGAGTGCATCTAGTGCGAATGAATTTAAGAGAGGATATGACAGCTGCTTTGGGTGATTTATAGCCTCCCTCAATGAGTTCTTGACTCCCTGGAGGTATCAGGTAATAATAATAATAAAATGATTCTCATTCCCCTATATCCAGGGTTCATCTGAAAAGAGGGCTAATGATCTTCACAAATATTATCTCTATGCCACTTTCAAACCACACATCTAGCTAGCAACAGTGTATTCTCCAAAGGATTAGCTTTGTACTCTTGCATATCCTAAAGGGCATGAAGTTCCTTGTGCCTACAACTTGTCCTGCTTTGGATAGACTGGTAGGTGAGTTTTTATCATCTGTAATGAATATTATAGATGAGGCAAATCAGGACAAACAGATCCTACTCTGGATACTTTTTCAGAGGATTAAATGGAAGAAGACAATTGTACCACACAGAACTCATTGTAGGTCTTAGATAATACTTTGCAATCAGCATCAGTTTTGAAACACTCTCCTGAGCTCAACAATTATAACCACATTATTTGTCAAAGATCTGGGTGAGAGCCATTCTAAAACTAATTTGGTTTGACTTTTTGCTTTGTGTTTTTCCACAATTGTAATTTATGTTCTGAAGATGCTGGTAAGAAATTTAGTGAAATGATAGCTCAGTGAATATATAAGTTATTTTTTCATTGTTCACTGTTATGAATAACAGTGTTTCATGGTAATGAAACTTAAGCTTATTTGTATGCACTCAGAATAAAGGATACATAGTGATAAATGAAATTATATAGCAGTATGCCAACTGACTTTTATCGTATCTTTTTATACATGATAAAAGTGTAATGGAGTGAAACATCACTTGGAAATGATTAAAAATAGTATTTAATGCTTCCACTATTTCATATCAGTGAGTACAAAATGTGACTTGTAACACACACAAAAACAGCACAAAATTTAACTGAAACATATAGATGAAAGACTAGAGTCCCAAATTTTTCATAATAAAAATTAAGCAACTGCAGAAATTTTCATAAAATGTTTTATTCATTAAAATAAGTACCTTCACAATCTACAACTCTTTCCTAGTGAGATACAAGTTTGTAAATTCCGCTTTTATAAAAAGTTTTGTCTTTAGAAGTAATAAACCTCTGCGTCAATCTCTGTTTTATTGTGGAACTGTCTATTTCGCATGTGATTGCCTAGCCAAAAAAAAAGGGTGATAATTACTTGGAGAATATGGGAGTATCTCCCATCCTAAAGCACAAATCTTCTCGCAGGTAAGTTTTACAGTATGTGGTTTTGCGTTTCCTGTAAGAATAGCACTTTCTTCTGATTAACTAGTCCTGACTGTTTCTGAAGTAACACTGAGTTGCATCGAGTAGATCTCAGCCATAATTGTTTGGGGGATGAAGTGGTGCCTTTGAAGTGTGTATGTGTGTGGTACTGGATCATTTGGTGACAACTAATGATAAGTTCACTTCCTGTTAGAGTACAAATCCATTTTTCATCCCAAGTGATCAAGTAATCCAAAAACAGTTCAATTTTATAATGTGAAAGAAGTCAAAAACAAATTGATAGCCTTTGAAGTTTACTGTTATCTTCAGATAATGGGACCCATTTGCTTAGCTTCCATGATTTTCCCAGTTGCTGCAAGTGTAAATAATTTGTTTCACCACTCACATTAAACATTTGTGAAAGTTCTTGACATGTTAAAGTAGAATTATTTTCAACAGTGGCACATAATTCTTCATTATCAATATTGGAGGGTCTTCCTGAACGTGATGCATCATCAAGTGATTCATTACCAGAAACAAAGTTTTTAAACCTTTCTGCGCAGTACATTCTGCTACTGCATCTTTTCCAAATGCCACACATTTCTTAAGAGATGCTTCTGAAGCCTTTGAACAGAGTTTAAATTCATAAAGCAAACAAGCCTGAATTACACCAGGTTCAAAATCACAGAAAAAGAGTACGCACTGATTGACTGATGTGCCTTATGATGCAAATAAGAAAATTGTACTCTGCAAACCACTACAAAATAAAAGTCATTGCAGCAAACTCTACTGAAAACCGCATGAACTTCTTTGGTTACTTGATAGATCATTTAAGTATGCAAGAAAGAGGTGATGGAACAGAATAAATGTGGCTTCCACTATTCACTGAGCCAGAAGAGTAATAATTTTTGCTCATGTAAGAACATTCAGTAAAAATAATTTATGCAGACCACCTACTAGAGCCTATGATGCTATGCAATAAAAATGATAATTGCTTCTATTTGCAGTAACATTTTCTCCAGCTGCATCTTCTACAAGTAGAGATTAATTCCTACATGCTGACCATTGTTTTGATATTTAGTTCAGGTAGTTAATACAAAATAATGTATTTTTAAATTAAATTCGAAAAACTATTCCATTCATCCGTATGGGCATAGTTGTACATAATGGAATAACCCAGCTGTAAAGTCTAATGAAAAGGATTAATTCGGCTCGTCCTCTGCCTTCATTATTCCCTTGGCAAAGTATAATTAATTCCTTCTGAAGGAGATTAAGCAAAACTAATTTTTCACAAATAATTTTATGAAAAAAAAAACTTAGAATATATTCATTTCAATTTTGTTAAAATTAATTATTATAGGTGATGAAGAAGATGGGGATGCACTAGCGGTGTTACAAGGAGAAAAGAAACCCCAGCATGGCCTTTCTAAGGGTGATAGAAGCCATCTCATCGTGTGGCAAGTGACACTAACTGAATAACTCGGTGACTTGTACATTTTCTCTTTTGTTACACTACTTTCTGGGCAGATAGTTTTTTTCTCAAAGGAAGACCAAGTGGCAATGTTTATGACATCTGTTCCAGTTGCTATTAAAAATTGATGAATGGCCTAAGGACAATTGATAAATGGAACAAAAGTAAAGTGGAGCACCGCATTTTAAATTTTAGACTTTTTTACTGATTGATTGTGCCGCTAGTAAGTTTATTTATTTTAACGTGTTCTCAAATGGGAATTTTTGATGTTTCTATCTGGAGAATGAAAGACTGTTTTACCGTTGTTAGGGGGGGGAAGAAAATAGTTTAATTTTTAAAGGCTTGTTAAATTCAAAACAAATGTACCATATTTATTTATATGTACTTACCATTTTTGGAGTTGAAGTATTTAAATTTTTTTGTTGTTGTTGTTTTTGAAAGAATAAGAAATCTCATTAACAGAATCAAATTAAAAATGAATACTACATTCCAAAACTAGCAAGAAGATAAAAATAAATTCTAGTCTCTATCCCACTTGAAGAATGTATTGTATTATATTGTGTTAAGATTGAAATTCAGAAAAGACATTTCTTTGAAATGGAAATAAGCATGCAGTGCTGTTTTGTAGCATAAAAATCAACTTGTAATTATTGGCTTTTCTTCTAGAAATGGCTTTACGAAGCCACAAGAGAATATTAAGAATGATTTAGTACATATTACTGCATATTTATTTTTGACAAAGAATTCTGTATAGGCATTATGTACAACTGCAAAATACTGTAATATTGTTAAATTCATCTGTGCATTTGCTTGATCTTTATAATGTATCATCAGTCTTGTATCTGAAATACATGGAAGGATCCTAACTCCTAGCTGAATAAATCATTCTTCTTGATATGAGTAATGATATTTCCAACTTGCTTTATTAGTATAAAGTATTTTGTGTTCTGAAAAGTTTAATAGTGCATGTCTAAGCAAAAATAAGTTCATCCAAGAGTTTCAGAATGGAAAGGAGAAATATATATAATACATATTCATGAATTATCAGAATCCTTTCTTTTAGTGTTGTGCAATGATCAGCATTCATTTTAGAAATTATGGACTTTATACCCGTGTTATAAATAACAATTTTAATTTCCCGAAGTTTCGACCTTCATATTAGGGTCATCATTTGGAGTATATATAAATATACAAGGACAAAATGAGTTACATTTCACACAGTAAGCTAAAGAAACAATGATTTGATCAAATTAGAGATACCTGCCTAGTAGCGGTCATGGATCAGTTTGGCTACCCAACGCTTCCGGTGCCTTGTGGAGTCCATGCCACGCCGCAATCAAGGGGAGCCAAACTTATCCATGACCGCTGCACAGCCTCCCACAATGCACAGAGATTGGTCGAAGTAGGGTCCTAAAACGTATATTTCACTCGACAGCATCCCAGATGTATTCAATACGATTGAGGTCGGGGGGACCTTGGGGCACCAGCCAAGCATCCTCATGTCCGTGGAGTGTTCATCCACCCACTCAGCCACAATTCGAGAGCAGTGGGCTGGTGCATTGTCTTGCTGTAGATGCACATGATCTGACAGCAGGTCCCTGTATCGTTCGTCAGTGAGGGACGATGGTAGATGTACCATATTTATGGTACAGGGGACCTATTTCATCCCACGTAAACAGTCCCCATATGAGGATACCACCACTGGCCTGAACTGTACCCTGCTAGCATGAGGGATCCATCGCTTCATGTGCTTGCCGACGCAGTCGTGCCCTGCCATCGGCATGTAAACGTGTACCTCAACTCATCAGTTCAGGCAACCTTTTTCCATGTGTCGAGGGTCCAATGGCGGTGTTCCTGCGCCCATGCTAATCGTTGTCTTGTGACGTGCGGTGAGCAGAGGTACCCTAGTCAGGCAGTGGCTTCTGTACCCCCATAGTGAGGAGATGGCTCTGGATGGTGTGGCTGCTCACACGTCGTCGTTGTTGTCCAGCATTGAATTGGCGAGTGATCTGCGGCACTGTGGCCCATCTATCTGCTGTTACCATCCAAGCTAGCCGACGGCATCCCCTGTTATCGACATGTTGTACAACACAGCAGTTTTCCCTGGCGGCTGTGGTTTTACCTGATTCCATGTACTCACGGTACACTCTTGACACAGTGGCCCATGAAAAGCCCAGTGCCTGCACGAGTTTGGAGATGGAGTGCCCCATATGTCTAGCTCCGACTATCTGGCCGCGATCGAATTCGTTGAGATCTCAAGTCTTCCCCATTCTGTGCTCGACTATTACTCAGACGGTCAGTACAAGGTCTGACGACATCCGCGCTACGTGGCACTATTCCACCAACACGGCAGGTATCTCTAATTCAACTGCTCATGAGTGTATATATGTGCACATACATGAAAAATGGCAAATTTATAGTGAGGAAGAATAGTTCCTGTTTTCTCTTCTCAACTTCCTTATTTCTGAATAGCAAGTATGCATACTATTGACTTTATTTTGTGATTAGCTGAGTCTAGATACCATAGTACTATACTTTCCAAGTGAAATCATGAGGGAACTGAAGCTAAATACTTATCTTGTCATCCTACCCTTTATGTGATATAAAAAAAAATTTTTTTTTAGATTTTTCTGCCATTTTTATTTTGAGAAGCCAGGGGATTTTAAAATTAATCACAGCTTGTTTGTCCAGTTTCTATTTTTTTTTTTTTTTTATTGTCATTTTAAAGCACAAGGTGTGTACTTTTGATTTCTTCTTAGCATTCTCAAACTTTTTTTTGCAAGATGTTGACACCTGCTTCAAGTGGTCTTAGTGCTCTTATGCCCTATGTTGATTTCATGAATTTAATCTTTTGTGCACTTCATTTATACACATAGTGCAATCTGTGTTCTAAGTCATCTTGATTGAAGCTTTGTTTCGTCTTATTCCCTTGACTCTACTACTCTTAAAAATAATGGAAAATATCACCAACAGACAACTGCATCAGTTGTCTGTTGGTGATAATTATGGATGCTTAGATGTTGATCACTCATGCTGATGTCTAATAAAGAAAACACACATCTAAAAACTAATTAGATTATTAAGCCAATATTTCACATTGGTCACCAAAGCATCTTCATAGGTACAAAAATATACTAAGCACAAGCATGCAGGCACACCACCATCAGGAAGGCAAATGCAAACCTAATTGTGAGCTCATACAGCTCAAAATGGTACACTCTATGGATGCAGTGATGACATCTTGCTAAAGTTCTCAAAATGATGGTCTCCTAGATTTCTGGTTAACACAATGCAGCTGAATCTGTTTAAGTGTGGAGAATGTTTGCTTAATAATCTAATCAAACATAAATAAGAGATTCAAGAAATCTCTTATTTATGTTTGCTTCTATATAACGGGGTGTTTCCAAAGTGGATCTGATAATCATGGGATACTGTAGATCTAGATGATGGAGAGGAACTTTTAGTGAGTGGATAAGGTTAGCTAATTTTTGGTATGGCCTTAAAGGAGGTCAGTATGTTATACCTTGTAATTCGTGCAATATTTTCAAAGGTGCCCAAGATACAGGGAATGGAATTTTTACTACAGCACTACCACATTCTCCAAACCTAAACAAATTCAGCTATATTACATTACAGAAAATCTGGGAGATATTTTGAGACCATCAGCAAGATTCCTTCACTGCACCCACAAAGGATGCTAGTTAGGACTATAAGAGCCTACGATTTACAATCATTCTGTGTGCACTGGACTTGGTATATTTCTTTGTGTCCATGAAGATGGCTTAGTGACCAAGGAAAAACATTTGTTTAATAATCAAATTAGCTAAATAAATTTTACTTAAATTTGTTTTACTTCATTATATGTAGTAGGACTACATATAATGTAGCCCTACTACATATAATGGAATGGAACTTCTGTTTGTTTAGTACGTGTTGTGTGTGTGCATACTGGTCATAATGAATTTTTTTTTTTATTGTGGGTTGTTTCAATAAAAATCAAATGAATTCTTCACTACTTGAAGACTTGCAAATTACTTAGTGATCGCCAATATGGATTTTGCCATTATTGCTCCACAGCAGATGCCCTAGCCCAATGTTTTGAAACTTTTTTGAATACAACCCATAATAAAAAATAAATTAAAAAAAATGGAATAAAAGTTCCATTCCAAGAAACAATATGTATCCTTACTACATATAATGAAGTAAAACAAAGTTAAATATGATTTCATTAAGATTTAAATACAACATAAGGGGAAAAAAATCTTTCAGGCAATACAAAATCAGAAATTAAGAAATATTTTAATTAATGAGGCTGGCACTTTTTCTGTTCATAAGTTCATTCCAATCTGGAACATGTGAGGACAATGTCACATGCATTTCTAGTCCACTGTTTAGCATGTTTCTTTTTGTTTTCAATCAGTTCAAAGCTGAAAATCCTAGTTTGCACAAATAGGCTGTTATGGTCATAATATCAACACATAAATCAATTAACAAATTATTAGTGATTTAAATCTCTCTTCTGGAAAGTAACAAAAGTTTGAGAGAGAGAAGTGAGATGTAACAATATCTCTAATTTCATTTTGTTCAAATGGTCTTTATCAATGATATTCCCATCAATATGCTGCAACAATGTCGTCAGCTTTTTAATTCAGATTTAATCCAAAATGTTTAATCGGACTTAAATTTATACTAGACTTAAAAAATGAAGACATGTTCCCCATTCACAGGTTTCTGCGAATGGGGAACATGTCTTCATTTTTTTTAAGTGAACTGGGATGTTGCAACACTGTTGAGAACTTATTGTAGCTCTGGAGAATATAAACAAATTTTTCATGAGTGTGGTGTCCATTTATATTTTATATTTACTTGAACATTTGCACAAAATGAAATGATCATATTTTAAATCTACAAAATCTGTGAGATCCACTCTGATATTTTCTATTCAATTTCATTTTAAACAATACTGGTCAAGAACCAGTTTGAAGAACAGTGTCCTAGCCGGCCTCATCCATCCTTTAATGCAGGCCATGGAAAAGTTTGGAAAAACTCATTGCAAGGCATCTGATTAATTCTAGCATCATGACCCTCTTATCAAGCTTATAGTATTTTTCCTTCCCTCTGTGAATCCCCAACTTCCTCTCTAGTCATCATGGTTTTCCTTCCATCAGATTTTTCAGTCACTGCTGATGATATCTAGTAATTAATACTTCTATCTTTAACTATGCCTTACAACAGTAGTGTTTTCAAACACATTAAACAGATGCCCCTTTTTTTTCCTTAAAAAAATAAATAATTCTTGTATCCCCCCCCCCCCAACACATATATTTCAATAACAATATTGATACTAAGTTAGAAATTTTTAAATTTCTAACTTAGTATCTTAATGACATGGCTGGACTTGTTGTTCAAGCATTGTTTCTGTCATCATTACAAAACTGTTTTGAAAATAAATTCAATTTATATAATTTTTATATTATTTGTAGAGACAAAGACAATTGAATTTAATCATAACGCTAAATTATTCCATGACAGTATTTAAAAAAAAATTATGCTATGGTAAATGGAGGAAGAAAATTATCCCTATTTCTTTGTAATTTTTTTTCTTATAAGGTTGCTTAATACCTATGTCACCTAACTTATAAGAAATAAATAAAATGTGGTATATCTGAATAAAAGTCATTAGATACTCCACAGTTAGCTCTGGAGCACAATGTTTGAGAACAACTCGAGAGATGGCATCAGGACCAAAAGATTTTGTGTCAAAGTTATCTAGTAATTTTTGTCTTATTGTCAAAAAACTACAGGAGGCATATGGTAGGAGCTGATTTGTCTGGGTTATCTGTGCAGCAGTTCAAAAAGAAGAATGCCGATTGACAGGAGGTCAAGCTTTATCTTTGGGGGTAAGAAACAATTGTGCTATCAGGATGAGAGGAGTTGGAGTGCAAGTGAATAAAAGTTGTGTCTAATGGCTTCATTGAGGGACCAAAAGGCACATCTTCCATTTTCATAAAAGTGGGCTTTTATGAAATCTGATTTAGATCTGCTGATCACTGTTTTATGTTTGTTGCATAATTTGGTATAGGCTGAGTATTCAGCTATGGGTTCTTAAAGTGAGCCACATACAGTAATCTGAATTATTTTCTTCAACTGCTTTGATACACTTTCTGTTGATCCAGGGCTTGGAACGTGGAAAAGGATTTGGAAAAGAATGAGGAATGAAAGTCTTCATGCAAGTGAGGATAATTTCTATGACGTGTTTGGAGTAGGTGTTGAGGTAGAATACATAACACTATTGATCAAGTAATAGATCAAAGAAAGGAGTAAACACTTCTGAGGTCATCCCATTTTGGCACCTTTTGTAAGGGAGGAGACTTGCACAAGGTCTGAGGTTACATCTATGTAGTGTCTTGAAGGATAACTTAAAAAGAGATCCAGAATATTCAAAGAGTGAAGAGGATTATTGGAAATTTGTTTAGGTAAATGTTCAATTTGCATTAGGTTACAAAATTAAATACATTAGTCACCCAATATATAAAAAATAAATAAAATGTGGTATATCTGAATAAGTCATCAGATATTCTAAGTTAGCTCTGGAACACAACGTTTAAGAACAAATGGAGAGAGAGAGAGAGATGCCATTAGGACCAAAAGACTATTTGTTTCAAAGTTACGTATAATTTTTTAATGTCTTATTGTGGACTTCCAAAAAGCATTTGATAATATTGACCAAAATATAACATGGGCTGTCTTGGAATCCTACGGTGTGGACAATAAATTGATCCACCTGCTGAAAGATATAAACAGCCAAGCACAAGCAAAAATCAGGATAGCAGGTGGGACTGGAGATTGGCTTGCCACTGGTCAAGGCACAAGACAAGGAGACCCAATATCACCAATCATCTTCATCACACATCTGGGAAGAACACTAGATAAGATTAAAGAAGGTGGAGGCATTTCAATAAATGGCATGAGAATAAACTACCTCTACTTTGCAGATGATATCGTCCTGATTGAAGAAGACACAGCAAGGCAATATGGAACAGACATTACAAACACTATACACAGAAGGAAAAAGATATGGACTAAATGCAACTTTGAAAAAACTAAAACAATGATATCTGGACAACAGGAGATACTGAACAGAGTTACGGTAGACAAATATCAACTGGAAAATGTGGAACACTTCACATATCTTGGATGCCACATGACTTGGACCCCAAAAATGAAATAAAAATTAGAATATCCAGAGCAACAACTATTTTAAAAGCCATGGACAAAATATGGAAGAGCCGAACTATAAAGATGCAAACTAAACTGCGCATTGTAGAAACCTATATCTTCAGCAGCATGCTCTATGGATGTGAGGCCTGGGTACTCCTAAGAGAATCTGAAAGGAGGATATTAGCATTTGAGATGATATAGAAAGATCTTGAGAATAAGCTGGATCCAGAAAGTGAACAATGAGGAAATCTACAGGCAAATACAACCAAAAGAAAACCTGATCCAGAAAATAATCAAAAGGAAACTACGTCTCTTTGGCCATACATGTAGAATGAACGATGAGAGGAAAATAAAAAATAAATGCTGCTGTTTGGGATGATTGAAGGAAAGAACAAAAAAGAAATACCAAATAGAGAATGGGGATGATGACATTGTCAAATGGTGTGGATGGTATAGAAACTCTATACACAAAAGTGTCATCTTGCACAAAATAGAATGCAATGGAAGAATCATATCAAGATGGCATCAGACACCTACGGGCATTGATGATGATTGTCAAAAAGTATGGTAATCTGTATATTATAGCATAGAATGAAAGCCAAAAGGCTATTTTTCTGGCAACCTTAATAATAATGAAGGGGATACAAATCCTTTGATGTTTATCTGCCAGTAAGCATATATCTTAGTCCTAGTTCCTAGAGTTTTGCTTACTGGCAGATAAACATCAAAGGATTGTTATTTATAGCAAAGACTTCTGCTTCTCATCAGCTTGCACTGTGGGCATTGGTCACTGAAGATGACCTCACTATTCGGAGGGTTGGATTGCAGATGGTGGAGTTTCATGGAAAGGAATGTGAAGAGGTCTTAGTGTTATCAGAATTTGAAAACTAGTAAATGCAGCAAATTAATGTTATAAATTGGGCAATGAAACCTTGAGCCAGAGGTCAAAAGCAGGGGATTCCAAATTAGCCATTCTTTGGCAAAAAAATGTTAGTTTTCACAAAAGCACAGGTGCCACCCTCATAGCAAAAGGAATCATGAAGTGTGTAATTTGGGCACAGAAGGCAAACAGTTTGTGAACATAGCTACAAATCTGGGTTTCTGTCAAGAGTAAGATGTGTGGTCTAGATGACTAAGTGATAATGTGTCATTCACGTCTGTGTTAATGCTTCAGATGTTAGTAAAGTGGATGTGAAAGTGAGTTTTAGTAAGCAGATTCTTTTAATAGTTGATTTGTATGTTGTGATAGGTTATGTTGTATCTTTTTGTGTGGATTAGTTTATGAGATTCATTTATTGCAGCACTGTTTGTGAGATTAGTCATAAGTTCATATGTGGTTAGATGAAAGGATAGAATTGGGGAGATGCAGTGAGAGGAGATACTCTTGGATAAGGTGCCAAGTCTCCATGACATAATGTGGCCTTGACAGTATCTCCTGCTTGAAATACAAGACACGTGCACGCAAGCACAACACACAGTAAATGAGGAACGAAGCAGGAAGCTATTCTTTCTCCTAAAAGTCCTGATGGTGCCCCCACCCCCTAGCAGACAATGTTGGTATTCTTGGTTGATTGGGCTGAAGGTCTTCTGATGTAGGTTTCCCAAATTTGGGGCAGTCTCATGTACCCAAATTTGTTTAGGTTTGGATTGTTTCTTAGGGCTGAGGCTGATTCCATGAATAGCCTTTTGTATTGAATCCAGTGCATTGTCTGCAAGACCAGAGTGGCTGTATTGGTGAAACCAGATGTAGTCCTTGTGTTCTGATATTAGCTGTTCTGCCAAAGTAGGACAGCTTACAGCTGCAAGGGACTTGGTATACACCAGGTAGGTCTAGAGGGGAAGATTGATCTTTAGTGGAGCGGATAAGAGATGCCAATTTTTTTATAAGGTCTGTAACAAGAAGTTAAGTCATGCTTTTTTAGGATTTTTGTAATTTTTTCCGAGGTGCCCTCGGATATAGGGAATGGTGATGGATTTAGAGTAATCCTTGTTGGGAAAGGGGGGGTCAATATTTTTTGGATTTTTGGGGGGGGATGGCCATTGTCTAAAAAAGTGTCGAGAACGTGGTGTTTAGTTCTGTGGTTAGGGCATTGTCATTTGAACATGAACAGATAAGTTTAGCCCTGTTGTGTAGTGTTTTAATGACTCCATATTGTTGTGTGTGTGTGGGGGGGGGGGATTGTTGGTGAATGTATCTGCCTGTATGGGTGGGTTTTCTATAAACTGAGAAAACCAAGGATCATGCTGGCAGGTGACTGGTGTGTCTAAGAAAGGAAGGCAGTTTTTTTTCTTCTTCCAGGGTGTTGGTTATTTAAGTGTGTTAGGAAGGAGAGGAGTGCATCGGAGCTATGTGGCCAAATAGCAAACACGTCATCAACATAGCAAAGCCACATTGGGTTTTTGTGGGGCAGAGTTTAAGGCGTTCTCCATATAAAAGTTGCCCAAGGGTAGGAAGAGTGGAGAACTCATGGCTGTGGATGTGGCTTGTGTTCTGACCAAAGCAAAACCACCAAAAACCAACATGCCCAATAAGGAAATTAAATCTCTTCAAGAATTAAAGAGAACCAAGGAAATAATAATCACCAAAGCGAATAAAGGGAACGCCACAGTATTGCTTAACCAAAGGGATTACACAAGTAAGCTGAATGCTCTATTGTTAGATTGGGCTACTTACCTCCCTATCGAGTGCAATCCCACCAACTCACAAATTAGAAAACTCCACAGGCTCCTTAAGAAGGTCACTTCTTGGCCTGTAGAAGTCACTAACAAATTAAAACCGTTTAATAACTCCATACCCCCCCCTCCCGTATATGTATATATATATATATATATATATATATATGGACACCCAAAAATACATAAATAAAATGTGCCATTAGGTTCCCATAGCGGATGGCATTGATTCCCCCACATACAAACTAGCTAAACATTTGGCCAAAGCCCTTACACACTATACTGGCAACACACCTTCAGACATAAAAAAACTCAGCCCACTTCAAAGCCAGCATAGAAAACCTTACACTCAAACACACTGATGTAATGGTCAGTTTTGATGTCTCCTCCCTATTCACAAATGTCCCTCAAAGAATCCTTAGAGCTAATCCAAGCTAAATTTCCTCCTGATATCACAGCCCTATTTCAGTTCACAATGAACTCAGGCTATTTTGTTTGACAAGGAAAATTCTACAAACAAATAGAGGGGACAGCCTTGGGTTCTCCACTCTCCCCACCCTTGGCCAACTTTTATATGGAGACTTTTGAAGAGAAAGCCTTAAACTCTGCCCCACAAAAACCAACCATATGGCTTTGCTATGTTGATGATGTATTCGCTATTTGGCCACATGGCTCCGATGCACTCCTCTCCTTCCTAACACACTTAAATAACCAACACCCCAGAATCAAGTTCACCCTGGAAAAAGAAAAAAACAACTGCCTTCCTTTCTTAGACACACTAGTCACCTGATGAAACCTTGGTTTTCTCAATTTATAGAACCCCACCCGTACAGGCAGATACATTCACCAACAATCCCCCCCCCCCCTCACAACAATATGGAATCATTAAAACACTACACAACAGGGCTAAACTTATCTGTTCAAATGACAATGCCCTAACCACAAAACTAAACCACATTCTCGACACTTTTTTAGCCAATGGCTACCCCCCCCCCAAAAAAAATCCAAAAAATATTGTAACCAATAAACCACAACCCCCACCCCCGGTATGCTACTGCTTAGCATACAGGTATGTGCAATCACTGAAGATGAGGTTAAGTGCTGATTAGAATTAACAAGTTCCTATAAGCTAGAATGTCTCGACATGTAACAGATGGGCGAGCACAATTAGAATAAAGAAACTGGTTTCAACTAGAAATACCGACATTGACACTTCACAGTAGAAGTCTAATTCCAGAGCAACAAGATTTATGTTTTATAACGACGTGAATTTATATGTTTTTATTAATTAGCCAGGGCCTTCAAGAAAAAATTAATTTTTGTCCAAACCAAAGTTTCTGGACTACTAAAAGTAATCAGCCTGATAACTCAATCCACTTTGAAAGTAGAAGTATCACATGATGAATTTTCCTAAGGAATAAGGAAGGAATGGGACAGGAGAAAAGAGAATTACACCTTAACACTGATTAAAGAATCCTTTGAAATGGAACTATTTTAGAGACCAAATATAGTCTCAAGAAGATGCTGGTATTTTTTTTTATGCTATTTCAAGCCTCCATCAGAAACCAAGACTATGCAGCTCTTAACATGTGTAATACTGCTTATGCAAACTATTAAGAGAAAACAATACAATACTCACATGTTTTATCACACTTTATTTTTCTTAGTTGTTTTAAAATCATGTTCTTGATTTGCTAAGTCATGCAACAATAAATTAAATTTTCTTTTTCTTTGTGCATCCTTCTCGAAAGTTTCTTTTAACTTTTGTTGAGCCAAAAATTTATTGTCTAATTTTATTTCTCTAATAGCCTTCTTCATTTCTCGTTTATGTTTGTGGATTAACCGTTGTAATTCTCGCTTCTGAGGTGGTAACTTTTTTGAATGATGTTTTTTGTCATAAAAGTTTTCTTCAAATTTAGGTTCTAAAAGTTTCAGTGCCTGAGGTTTCTTTTTACCTTGTGTAAGTGCAACTCTACATTTTTTTTCCTGTACTGCAGCAAGTAACTGCCCAACACTAGCCTGAATATCCTCATTATATCTTTTTAAGGGTAAACAAGCACAGGTGGATGAAAAAGGCTGAAAAATTTCAGGAAATGATGGCAAATCTTTATACAGAACAGCAAATTCATTCAAAATATACAGAGAGGTCTTAATTATAGAAACTTTGATTTCTTCATAGTTGTCATCTAAACCTTCTCTTAACATACTGATCTTCAGTAGTTTTGGATGTTCTATCTTCACATCTTTTTTCACAATTAAAATATGTGGATATTTACATTTGGGTTTAAAATGTAGAATACTAGTAAATTCTTTTTCATTTTCTGTAGCCAGCATCAAAAGTTGCTTAATATAGTTCAGAGCTTCAGGTACAAAACGTTTGGAGAGAGCAACATATTCAAAAAATAAATTACATGTAAACAGGCCACTTAAAATACTCTCAATTGTATTAAAATCACAATATGTAAGTATTTGGCTCATAAAAATCATGGCTGGAGTTATTACTGGGTGAATTGAATCTGAAGTTGGATAAAGAATACCAGCTAATTTTAAAAGTATTAGAGCACTTAACTGTGGCTTTCTGATCTTAGTTCCCCCTCTATTTTGGCAAAGTTGTTGATATTCTTTCTGCTTTTCCAGAATAGCATGCAATAAGCTATTTGAAGTAACTTCAGGAATCAACTGTGATAACATATGCATGTGGGGTACTAACAGATTGATCACTGATAAACTCAATTTCGATTCATTACAAATATCACATATGTATTGCAAAAGGATTGTGAAAAGTGTTTGTAACTTTGCAGAGTTCTCTTTTTTCAAACTAATATGATTACACTTGATTATCCGATTTATCACAAGTTCCTGTTCTTCCTCCTTACAGTCTGACATCAATTCAAGAAATTCTTCATATGAAGATGGTGCTTCTATAACATATGGTATTTCCTTTGATATGTCCTTGGAAGTTTTCAATACATGTTTAAAATTACTTTTTACAGCAGGATTTTCAAAAATTACTTCCTGCATTTCACGTGACTCGTTTTTTTCTTCCTCTTCAGATTCAAGACCAAAATAATTACTTTCTTCATCTTCACTTTTATCTATACAATCACTATCAGAATTTTCTTGAGATAGTTTATTCTCGGCTTTGTTACTAAACTCACTGACCTCTGTACTGGCTTTAACATCATCACAGTGTTCAGTCTCAATTTTGTATTGCATATAATCATAAAGCCCATCTGCTGATAAATGCTTACTTTCATTATTATGGAAACCTACCATGCGCTGTAATCTCTGAGCCTCTAACTCTTCAAGCTTTTTCCTTTCTAGCTGAGCAACCTCCTCTGCTGTTTTCAACCTTTCTGTTGCTTTACCTTTTGCTTCAAACTTCAGTTCTCGAACTACCTTATCAAAACTATCAATTTTTTCATGTGTTTTTTTTGGATCTTTTTTAAATTTTGAAATGGATAACTGAATATTTTTCCACTCATCATCTAATTTTTCTGTTAACTCAAGGGTAGTATCTCTTTCTTTCTGTTTCTCATATTTTCTTTGCTTACTATCGGCAATCAATTTTGCAATTAGTTCCTTATGAGAATCACTGTTTTTCTTCTGGAGAAAGCCACCAAAATGAGCTTCTTTTACAAAATCAGCATCTAATTTATCTTCCTCCTCCTCAGAATCAGTAAAAGGATTGTCATATTTATCTATTTCAGATAATGGTTTACCTCTATGTGTAAGTTCTTCATCATCATTCAGACTATACATGTTAGTTTTGTAACGTTTCTTCTTTTGGCTTGCAAGACGTGCAAGCATCTTATCATCTTTTGACATTTCCTTACTGAACTCACCAATTCGCCGATCTTTAATGCAGCCAGTCTTGTTTTTAAATAGATACTCTTGCAATAGTGTTTTGCTTCTTTTTTCAATGGCTCTGCTTCGTGAAATACCAGGAATACCCTTTTCATTCTTCATTTTCTTTCGACCAAGAACATTGTACTTTTGATTATTTAATCTGATCTCAAATGGGTTTATACTTATTTTTTTATTACTACTTTTTGTTTGCATATTTTCACTTAAATGATATTTTTGCTTTGATTTCCTTCTTGCTTTCCCCATAATGATTTATTAAATGAAGTCCAATTTTTGTTTCAGGAATCTACAAAAAATGCAAAGGAAAAAAAAAACCTAAATATTGTATAAAAATGATATCAAATATTAAGTTTCATAAATTCATATTTCATTAATTATAATATATAAAATTTACAATTTAGGTAACTTCATTCCTAAAATGAAAGGTCCATTTATGAATTTATGGTTTACAATATTACAGAAAAGTGACTATAAAATTATTTTTTACATTAAAATCTTAACTGATTTATTACAGGCCTACTTTGCATATTCAAACTATAAATAACCAAAGCAGAATTAGCAAATGAATTTGCACATCATGTATTGTGCAAAAAAATGACTGATGAAATGAATTACTTAACACCAGTGGTGGCCGGTGAATATTTTAAGTGAGGGTGCTGCATATACAAAATAAGAAAAATAATTTATTTTTCGTAATCAGTAACCAATTTATTAAAAAGTAAATTTACATATTACAAAAATTGCTTTATTAAAAATATTTCACCCTCACTACAAACACACACCAATAATAAGTTTCTTACACAGAAATAACGTACGCAAGCATACAATATATCTGTAGTGACACTGCGCGTTTGTTTCGTGTAACGATAATTGAGAAAATGTAATTCTTTTCATATTTTCAACAGTGACACTCTTCATAATTCAGCCTTGTATTTATAATAAATACATATGTTATTTTAACAGAATAAAATAAGATTTAACTAAAAATGTTTCACCCTCACTACGAACACATACCAATAATAAAAGTTTTGTATCTCACAGAAATAACATTCGCAAGCATACAATTTATCTGTAGCGTCACTGCCCAACGAGCAGTGTCAGATTCACTTCTTACATGCAGTGACAAGTGCAAACGAATATTGACGAGTCTAACCAGAACTGACCAAACATAATTCCAACACTGTGTTAGATCGCAGTGCATTTGTTTCGTAATCTAAAGCATTAATCGAACAATTCCAATTATTAACTATTCAATCAATGTCGAAACATAAGCTGTAACCTTTAACATGTCGTATTGTATTTATATAATGATTTAAGCACTGTTATTATTTATAAACACAAACAAAATTTAACTTTTTCGTTTTTTCCTTGGGGGTGCTGCAGTGTTACAGTGCTTATGTACAAGCCGGCAATGCTTAACACCCAATTCTGCTTTGCCAGAGATGGAGCAGTTTTTTGAGGAATAATTAACTAAAAAAAAGTAGAATTAAATACTAATTAAGATTATTAAGAGATCAGATAAAATATACACTTAGTGCAACCTTTTTTCCAAATAAACTGCCTATTTCACTCTTAAATGAAATATTAAAATGATCTACGTTGAAAGACTTCCATAAGGAATCCCTTAAAGAGACATGAACAAAAATCAGTTCCAAACAGTATAATATCAGATGTTGGGATCAAACTGCTAGTCAGAAACTTGACAAATGACCCTTGCTCCATTCAATAAGCATTGCTCAGCATGCATGCATGATATGATCGCATATTCATGCACTGAACATATCCACAGCTACAGTAGATGAATGACACAATAAACAAGTTTCAGTTGGAAAATAACTGGGTTCAACTTTTGTCATGATACTAGGAACCATTATGGTGGTCTTATTAACTGAAGGTGTGTTTAATAGCAGACCACATGGAGATGTTGTAACTTGGATTGAGTGTAAAGAGTATAGTATTTTTAGGAAAGATAGAACAGACAAGGGAGAGAGAAAATGTATTACTAATGATATTTGATGATTTGAGTCCAGTTAGGGTAAAAACATTGCAGTGGTGAATATGAGGCCATTTGGAGTGGATGCTAACAGGATAAAATAGGATAAGGTGGAGTGTTGCTACAGACCTGGTAGTTCAGTTACTGAGGACAATGAAATGCAGCCACCAAGTGACCATGATGTGGGTACTAAAAGAGTAATCATTACGAGTGACTCAGATTATTAGAAGAATGATTGGGTGGCAGAGAAAATTCATAACAATGAAGGAGAATTAGTCAGCTGTTGTAAGACAATTTTCTCAAACAGCATGCGAAAGAAGGGAAACTCAAGGTCAAAGGTCATTAGCACATCAGAAGGAATCTAGCTTTAAAATGTGACTGCTTTGCTACCAGTTGGTGATAGCAATCATGCCATATGGATGCTCCAATCAGGACAGGTTACATGCTAAACTACAAAGCTGGAAGTGACTGTATTTGAAGAACACATGAATGAGAGCAAAATGAATGTGCAATCTCATTAAACAAAATATCCATAAGAAGAAAACAAGGTGGAAGGAATATCATGAGAATAAGAGTGAAAGGTTAAAAAAAAAAATATATATATATATAATGCAGACAAGAAAAGTTAAGAATTTGGCAACAGGAACAGATGGGATATCAGCACATACACTAAAACAATGTTCAGCCAAATTAGCTAGGCCCTTTACATGTCTGTATAATTCAAGTCTCAGCTCAGGAAAGATGCCACAGGAATGGAGAAACTGTATGATAGTTCTATTATATAAGGGTGGTCTGAAAAGTTCTTGGTTTCGACCAGAGATGGCAACACTATCAGCAAGATTGCAAGTCATTCTATCAAGTAGTTTATTTTATACAGATGTCTGAAGCAAAAGTGTTGTCTGTATCCCTTGAAATGTAAAAATGAGTATCATGAGGTTATAAAATTCTTGGTAAAAGAAGGTTTTAACGTCAAAAGAAAAGTCCTGCTGTCCATGCCCAAAGCTGGCTAACTTGGCTATAGCTGAGAAAGATCCTTAAGCTCCTCACGTCGTCGACGGGAATCAAACCTAGGACACTCCTTCCCCAGGCATATGGTTGCGAAGCGCATAGCCACTAGGCTAACAGCACAGAAAATTTGGGGTTAGCTGACCACATTGTGTTCTGTACTGATTTAAAAAAAAAAAAAATAGTGCAGCAAGATGAAATGTCGTGAATATTTCATTTTGCTCTACCAAAATTTTTAACCAAGGTTTTTTTTTTCAGCATGAATCTTGTTTTAGCATAATTTTTTAACAGAAACTTTGTTTCACCAGGTAATGCTCCAGCTGGAGCAATGATAAACAAGGCTTTCATCAGTAAATCAAGGTAGACCCTGAAAAGTCTAAAATTGAACAAACTCAACAGTGTTACTGAAAGAAAGAAGACAAACTGGTGAGATTCTTTTAAATAACAACTATAAGACCTTACAGTAGTAACTTGGTCTGCGAGTGTTTTGCAAGACGAGCAAAAATTTTTAATAAATTTTAACTTGATAAATGAGCGACATCTTGCAACATGAGTACTGTATTACCTATACGCTTTGTCTGCCGAGCGTCATGTGATCACAAGCCGCTTGGGATTGTGATCACATGCACGGTCTCAGTCAGCATACCTCATTCGTATAGTTAACATTCATGCTAGCGTTATGACCATGTGTGTGTGCATAAAGCATTTCTTTTATTTTGTGTCCAAATGTAGGGACTGTTCTTTATTAACTGTACTACAATAATGGCCCCAATGAAGAAAAGGGTTGAAAAGGAAGGCAGTAAGAAGAAGGAGATGATTACAGTGGAAGTTAAGAAGGAAATCATCGGGAAGCACGAACAAGGTATGCAAGTGGCAGCCATTACAAGATTTTATAAGAAGTCTACATCAACGATTTACACAGTATTAAAAAAGAAAGAAGAACTAAGGGGGGGGGCAAGATGTAGCAAAAGGAGTCACGAGAGTATCAAAGCAACGCCCACGTATTCTGGAAGATGTAGAAAAGTTGCTTTTGGTGTGGATAAATGAGAAGCAACTAGCAGGTGATACTGTGAACTTGAACCAAGAACTTGATCTGTGAGAAGGCAAAGGCCTTGTACGCCAACCTCGTAAGTAAACTGCCAGGTACATCTACAGAAAACGAAGAAGGCTTCAAGGTGAGCAGGGGATGGTTTGATAACTTTAAGAGGAGAAGTGGCATCCATAGTGGTGTGAGGCACGGAGAGGCTGCGAGTTCAGATGCAAAGGCAGTTGTGGCGTTCGTTGCCGAGTTCCAGAAGCTCATGGTTTCCGAGTGTTACCTGCCGCAGCAAGTTTTTAATTGCAATGAGATGGAGCTTTTTTGGAAAAAGATGCCAAAGAGGACCTACATTACAGCAGAAGAGAATGCAATGCTCGGTCACAAGCCCATGAAAGACTGTCTCACCCTCTTGCTGTGTGCTAATGTAAGCGGTGATTTCAAAGTCAAGCCCTTGCTCGTGTATCATTCTGAGAATCCACGAGCCTTCAAGAAATGTAAGGTGCAGAAGAGCCAGTTAAACGTTATGTGGAGGTCCAACAGCAAGGCTTGGATCACTCATACCTTGTTCGTTGAGTGGATTAACAAGGTCTTCGGTCCTGCAGTGAAGAAATACCTTTTAGAAAAAAAATTGCCAATCAAAGTCTTGCTGGTTATGGATAATACTCCTGCTCATCCTCCAGGCCTTGAGAACGACTTACTGGAAGAATTTGAGTTCATTAAGGTCAAGTTCCTTCCTCACAACACTATTCCACCCCATGGATCAGTAGGTCATTTTGAACTTTAAAAAGCTTTACACCAAGGCACTATTTCAGCAATGCTTCGAGGTGACCGAAGGAACTAACCTTACCCTCCGAGAGTTTTGGAAAAATCATTTCCACATCGTAAACTGCGTCAAGATCATCGATAAAGCCTGGGATGGGGTCACCAAGAGAACCCTTAATTCTGCTTGGAGAAAACTGTGGTCTGATTGTGTTGATGGGTTTGCTCATGAACAGGAGCTGCCAGTTGTTGATGAAATTGTGTCCTTGGGGAAGACCATCGGACTGGAGGTGAATGAGGACGACATTCAAAAGCTGGTGGAGGAACATGGCCAGGAGTTTACCACCGACGAACTGATGGATCTGCATCACGAGCAACAGCATGGGGTTATGGAGGAGATCTGGTCTGAGGAGGATGAGAAAAAGACGGAGACATCCCTCACTTCAAATGAGATTAGGGAGGTATGTAAAATGCTATGGCTATGGCAGTGCGAGCAATGAATCTGTTTAACGACAATGCAATGTCATATTTCTGTGAAATCCTCAAAAGGAGGAAAAAGCAAGTGTCATTGGATATGTTAAAGTCACACAAAAAGAAAAAGAGTCAACAGATAGCAGTGATTCCATTAGTGACAATGAAAGTAGTCCTACCCAATACAATTACTGTAATTAATAAATTCGATTACTTTATGTATTTTGTATTAATCATTTTTATATGAATATTTTTGAGTTTTGGAACGAATCATCTAAGTTTCTATTATTTCTTATGGGGAAATTCGCTTTGATATACGAGTGCTTTGGATTACGAGCACGTTTCCGGAACGAATTATGCTCGCAAACCAAGGTACCACTGTATATTATAGCAATAATGAGTTAAATGAAGAAATAGCTACAGTATTTAACTCTAAACATGAAGATCATCTTAAATGACAGGCAATTTCAAGTAGGCAAACGTCAAAATGGAGAATCAAGCATCATTTGAGCTTATGGGCATGACAGAAGGCTCTATTAAGAACTGGAGGAATTTTTAAAGTCATAAGAGGCAGTTAACAAAAAAGGAAACCGTTGAGGATCTAAATGGCAGCATAGGACATGAATACAAGTATATAAATAAACTTGAAAAACATGATTCCCCCCCCCAATGCACCCATCCATTATGACATTCAAAGACTGCTACTGTTATCAAGCCAATTTAACAATGTTCTCACCAACTTTGCCAACATCTTAACTCCAGATACAGAGATTGGCTTGTAATTAGTAGCCTGATATAGTGATGATATTGCTAAATCATCTGCCTATAGCAATATGGCACACAAGCAGTAATCCTCAACAATCTGAAAAAATCCTAAATAATTCACTAAAGGCTTAGAAAGGTGGGCAAAGGAACTTAAATTACAGATAAATCCAGAAAAAAACAAAACTGAGCATCTTCCACTGATAGAAGAAGAAAAAAAAAAAAAAAAAAAAAAAAACAATTACAACCTGAAAATCAAAATATATAATACCAAAACTGAAAAAACAAAGTCTCCAAATTACTTGGGCCTAATCCTAGATACTAAACTGAGATTTACAACTCATATTAAAAATATATCTAATAAAGTTCTTAAAAAGCTTAATATCATCAAAAGGCTTTATGGAACAAAGTAGGGTGCAAAACTGAAGACACTCAAAACTACATATACGCCACTCATAGGACCCACTATGGAATATACCTCATCAATCTGAGCTCCAGCTTCTACTAGCTCAAAAGAAAAACTTGACAGAGTACAATCAAGAACAGTAAAAATTATTATAGGTGCAGTTTCATTCACAAATAATTTAAAACTCAACAAGAGTGTGGGCTTCACATACTAGAGGACAGAAAAAAACTCTCCACAGTTAAATTCACTAACAGAATCAGGAACCAACTACAGGATCACTCAGGACTTTTTATGCCTGGACAAGAAAAGCTAGACTAAGGAGATAATCTACTTTACAATATGATCATGAAATTAGAAAACAGATTGACTTAGAGCACCTGTCCACTGAAACAGGCAAAGAACCATTCTTTTCCACTATTCTACCAAAAAACACAATGATAAACTTTAATCTCCTAGAACCTTGTTCAAAAAAGGATTCACAACAAGAAAATAAAAGAAAAGGACTTCACACTAATCTAAACCATGTCGTTGCCTACACTGATGGAACATCTGATGAAGCACTCAACCATGGAGGATCAGAGGTTTTTCTAACTCTACCTGGAGACGAGAAAACACAAATCAAAACCACAGCTGGCAAAATAGCTTCAAACTTCACTTGTGATTTAACAGCCATACAAGAGCTCTCAAGTTCTATCTCTCAAAACCAGTAATAACCATCAACAGCAACTCAAAATCTGCACTTGAGGCATTAAAAAATGGAAAAACAAAACAAAGAGCAGACTAGCCAAGGAAACAAGATACTTACCTCAAAAATTACACCCACTATCACTAACTGATGCTAATTCTGTTGCCAAAATAAGATTGGTAAAACAGACTATCAAGAAGAAGAATGAAATCAGCGAAATTATTAATGAAAATAGAGAAATAACCACAATCATCACCAGCTCAAGGACAGAACATTTTAAAGGCATGAAAATTCAGCCAGATAGTAGTAGAAGCTATGAAACATGCAAGAACTTTCCAGGAGTTGAACTAACACTTGCCCATATCTATTATTTTCCAGCAAATGCTGCTACTCCTCTACAGAAAATTGACAATAACCCTAGAGAAAAGCTCTACTCCAAAGTTCAACAGATTGCCAAAGCAGTTCTACAGATCCATGGTCGTATCTAGAAGCTCTTCAATGGACTCGACAACAACATTATTATTATTATTGTTCCGGGCAACTCCAAGGAGTCGACAGACTCATCGAGGGAGGCCCTAACATCATGTCAAGAACAACTATTCGACACTGACACAGTATCTATCATACCTTGCCTTGAACTCATTCACGGTCGTAGCACCCACAACAGACTCTGGAAGCTTATTCCACTCATTCACCACTCTCCAAGTATAAAACCTAGCTCTAACACCCTTGTCAACCACGCTCTTGCCCAGCTTCCATGCATGGCCCCTAGTCCTCCCACCACCAGTCATATTTTCAAAAATATCTTCTGGATCAATCTTATAAAAACCCTTCAGTAATTTGAATGTCTCAATCATATCACCGCTCCTTCGCCTATCGTCCAATTTCTGCAACCCACAAATCTTCAACCTATTCTCATAAGATTCATTCCACAGACCTATCATCTTGGTCACTCGTCTCTGGATCCTCTCCACTTCCTCCCCATCACGAAGAAACCCTGGTGCCCATAACTGGGCACAGTAGTCCAGATGGGGTCTTATCAACGCTCGATACAGAGGAACAACAACTTGTTTGTCTCTGCATGTTAAAGTATTTTTCAGAAACCAAGTGATTTGATGAGCTGATTTAGTCACTTTTGCAATGTGCCCCCCTAAACTTCAATTCCCTATCCACCAACACTCCCAAATCTCTGGCCTCATCAATCTCCTGGAGTACGGTTCCACCAATGTGATATACTGTTGCTATTCTTTTCACCCCAAAGTGCATAACCTTACACTTTGCCACATTAAATTGACATCCATTTTTCCTAGCCCAGTCCTCCAAACTATCCAAATCATCCTGTAAAATTTTGACATCCTGTGCACTCACAATTGCTCTACCCAACTTTGCATCATCAGCAAACAAGCGAACACTTCCTCTCAATCCTTTCCTATATCATTGATGAACAAATTGAAAAGCAGTGGTCCAAGAACAGAGCCCTGTGGCACACCACTAGTAACAAGCCGTCTTTTAGACTCCACTCCTGAATAAACCACTCTCTGGTATCTCTCCTTCAACCACCCTCTTATCCATCTCACCAAACCTATATCCATCCCCATCTGCTCCAGTTTACTGATTAGGGTTCTATGTGGTATCCTATCAAAGGCCTTGGCAAGGTCCAGTAGTATCACTGTAAACCCATTATCCCTATCCAGTTCAGCCGTCACTGTGTTATAAAACGTGAGCAAGTTACTGAGGCATGATCTACCCTTCACAAAACCATGTTGTCCCCCATACAATATCCCATTTTCATCTATCCAAACTGTATTCTTTTCTTGACTAATTTCTCTAAGACCTTGACAATGTTTCCTGATATGCTAATCAGTCGGTAATTTACAACAGCAGTCTTGGAACCACCTTCCCCTTTTTCCACCCCCTCGGGACTAACCCAGACCCGAGACTCAAATTAAACAAAATGGTCAAGGGTACTGACAATTCTTTAGCTGCTTCTCGTACGACACGAGCTGGTATACCATCCAATCCCACGGATGTATTGACATTGAGGTTATGCAATAGACTACTCACCTCCACTTCATTCACCACAATTCCCGTATAATCTACTGGTTTATTCGTTTCTGCAATGTCACCACCTGGATGATATATACTTGCAAAGTGCTCACTCAGTAACTCAACTATATCAACTGATTCAGTTACCTCCCTACCATCGGCATTCTTTAAAATCAATCTGCCATGTACATTTTTCCTTTTACTTGCTACTACATATCTAAAAAACTGTTTAGGATTCTCTTTAGCCTGCGTGGCCAATGTTCTTTCGTAATCCTTTTTTGCTTTTCTTACCACACTCGTTACCCTTCTGGCCTGCGCTTTATACCGTTCATGTGCCTGCCGGTCACCTTTCTCCTTAAATTCCCTCCATAGTTGTTTCTTTTTTTGCAGCTCAAGCTTAATGGTGTTATTCATCCATTTAACCCCTACTTGATTTATTATTCGGACTCTAGGTATACAGTCAGCCATTGCTTCATGCAAACACTTCTTAACTGCTTCCCATGCACTATCAACTTCTAGTCCTTGCAGTTGTACATGCCATGGCACTGAACCAATCAAACTCCTAAGCTTGTCATACTTTCCAGCCCGATAATTCCACATGTACCCTGTCTTAATTGAAAATTCCACACCTTTAGCCACCTCCCAAGTCAAGACCCTATGATCACTCTCACCAATTCGTGGCAATGTGGTCATATTTGTTACCGCCAAATCCTCAGATGTAATTACTAGGTCAAGCACTCTCTGACCCCTAGTATTTTCCATTACATGCTGTCGCAGATAGTTATCCCTTAATAACCGCATAAAATCCAATTCCTTCCTCTCCTCACTCCAATCAATGCGACCATAGTTGAAATCTAACATAATAATTACCCTCCTTCCACTCATTTCTTCTATTTGCTTATGCATACTGTCACCACCATCTTTTCCATCACCTGGTCTATAGCAGCACCCAATTGTATATTTAGTTCTGCTAGCCACAATCTCACACCAAATGGCCTCAAATGTGCTCTTTTCTCTATCTTGCAATTCAACTTCTATTCTCCTTGGCTGTAGCTCATCAGCTATCATCAACAATACTCCTCCCCCCCATTTTATTCTCCCTGTCATTCCTGAGCACACTATATCCATCACATTCAATCCCACTAGCATTAGGAACACTTCTTGTTCCTAATACTCCTAGCATTAGTGTACATGAATTTAAGACCCCTATTAGCCTCAACCCTACCTTGATGCCTTATATTAACTATCCCACTCTGATTTGTTGTGCTTATTCGCTCGGGCATATTATATTCATTCATACATTCAACTGCCTCCCTAAGGACTGTATATCTACCCCCCCCCTAATAAACATTAGTGGGACAAGTATATACTGGGGATGCTAATTTAACATAGCTAAGTGCAAAAGTTTTAAATTATTTGATCTAGAGATTTCATTAAACTAAGGAAAACTAAAACAATGAAAATAGGAAGAGATAAGGAAAAAATTTCAATAAACTTAGAAAATCACATACTTGAACAAGTAAAGCAATTTACACATCTTGGCAGTCTCATTACTCACAACCTCGACAACACAGAAACAGTAAAATACAGACTTAACAAAGGATGGTCTAATTTGAATAAATTAAACAAAATATAGAAAAATAATAGCATTTCAAAAAGGTCTCAAACTAAAACTCTATAAAATCATTATTATACCTACAGCAACATATAGACTTAGCATGTTTTTTTCTCACGGAAATTCGGGTTTTTCATCCTGCATACAGACAAATCGGCCCTTCAGAATACACGCAATTTACAGACAAAAAATACTAGTTGTGGTAGTGGTGGTGGGCGGTAGATGGCGTTGATGGAGATGATTCGTAGTAGAGGTTTGGTGGTAGTGGTTGACACAGTTGTGGGTGTCCTCCCGCGATGAGTCTTCGGACTCCTTGGAGGTGTCATGAATAATAATAATAATAATAATAAAAGACTTCGACACTCAAACAGAAAGAAATACAAAAAATTAGAGCAGTTCTTAATACTTAAGAAAAATAAATAAGACTCTGTTCAGAACACAAAACAAATGAGCAAGTCTAAGATGAATTAAACTATAGAGATGATATCATAGCTATACTTCTTAAACAGCAATTAAGATGCCACCTCCAAAGAATGTTCTACCAAAGATTACCAAAGGTGGATAGTCTTGAATGGAATCATTGGAGGAAGGTGATCAAGAGGTAGACCAAAAAGAACTTGGCTATAGTCTTTGAAGGAAAGGTCACAATTATCAAGCTTCAGGAGAGATAACAGAAACGGCCAGAGATAGAAGCAGATGACAAAGATTTGTACGTAGGAGACTCAACCCATCATGTGACAGATGAGAAAGAACATGAAGAAATTGAAAGACTGTATTCTGTTGATGGAGCAGTTAAAGGAAACAGGAGTTTGGGGGGAGTGAAAGAACTAAGTACAAAGGGATACTCTGCAAAGGTAGTGCAGACAACACAAGATTGCCTCAGTATCATAAAACACTGGTAGAGATGTGGATGTGCTAGTTGCAGTATTCAAGAACTTGACTGGACCAAACCTGGGCTACTTTGCTCAGATCTCATCACATGGCTTTGTAAGTAATTAAAGGAAACATTAATAAGATACAAAGTTACATAAATAAAAATGTCATCAGGACTATGAACTGAGACACGTATACTTATGCTGTTTGACACATTCTTGTGTTTATAATTTGAATACTATAACTATTTCTTTTGCTCTCTCCCTGAATGATGTTCTTGTTACAGTAAACAAAATATATAGGAGCTGTTAATAAATTCTAATTAACATTACATGTTAAACGTTTTTACCAGTATGTCTACCACTCATGCGCCTATAAAATGTTTAGAAACCTGTAACATTTTGGATAGCAATATGTAGCAATCCCACCAAAACATAGCTAGCAGCCATCAGGTCATTAAAAGCTAACAAGGATATCGTTATGACAAAGGTAATTTTATGGTTGCCTTAAACAGATCAACTTACCTTCATCCAGTGAATAAATTAGTCTCTGACAGCAACACTGATCAATTTGTGAACTATAATCCAAATAAGAGAATTAAAAAGAAAACTTAATTACTTAAGTCTGTCACTTCTTGGCCATCAGACACTGTTAAAAAGCCATTAGCACATTATGCTTGGTATCCTAAAATTTAAGGTGTTCCTCAGGCAGTCTATCTCCTTCACCGTCTACTTCAAGCCCATACATACCAGCCAATACAAAACTCCAACCATCGCTGTCCACAAAAACTTGGGGACATTAACACCTTCAGAAGTGTAGCTATATGAAATTGCTCTAAAATGAGCAAGCTCTTAAGCAAGAATTACAAATTATTAGGAATATATCTATGAACAATGACTATATCTAAAAATGGAAATAATACAGATTACAGTAAAACCATAGCAATTCTATATATTAAAGAATTATCAGATAAAATAATGCTACTTTTAAATGCCTATAAAATTAAAAAATAAATAAAAAAACATATTCAACTCCTCCAAGGATCCCTGCTCTGTTGTTCAGCTTCCAAAAGCTAAGTTGTTTTATTAAAAAAAAAAATAAATTAAATAAAAATAGCAATATTAGTTAGAATTGTATTAGAAGGCTTATACTGTGGTGATAATTAGACTTCAGTTAAATTTGTCCTTAAACACAAGTTATTTTGTACAGTAAGCTACATAGCATGGCACCGATGCGCAGCAAATGTCTGTGAAATGTACTCATTACCGAAGGTGAACAAATGAACTTTGGTTAGAAAGTAAGAATGGTGACAGAACATGCCAAAAATGTTACAAAAACAAGTGTCAGAAGTAAAGGGTCAGGCGGAGAGATTGAAACGGTAGACTTAACAGAGAATACATGTAAAAAACATGTGACAATGCAGAAGACAGGGTTGAGAGAAAATAAAAATGACAGAAGAATGAGGCATTGCCAATAATGAGGGAGATAACATGGTTACGTGGAGTACGACATAGGACAAAATGTGAGCTAGAGCGAATGCAATAAAGTCTGGCAAGTGGCATGAGAAAAGAATGCTTGACTAAGAGAGAAATAAAAAATAAGCAGAGTGATGAAATTGTGCTTCCTGGGCACTAAGATTAACAATATCCATGAGGTTATTAAAATACAAAAGGATAAAGTGAAAGAGTTGATTATTTTGGCTGGAACAAATAATTTGAAAGGAAATGTGTATGGTATGATGCAGGACATGAAAGCATTACTGAAAGTAGCAAAAGAAAAGAGTTAAGTCTGACAGAATTGAGTTGAGAAGGAAGGCAGTGATAACAAAGGAGTGAATGATAAGTTATGCAAGAGAAAAGATATGGAGTTAATTGATTTGTGAAGTGAGTTTGATGGACAAAAGGACTCATACAACATGGATGGTTTGCATAGGAATGAATCTAGTGTTCAGTCTGAAAAAAAAATGTTGTTGAATGAAGTTAGAGCTTTTAGGACGGAAGCTGTTGAATGAATACACAGACACTAGTGAAGCAGCTGAGTAAGAATGTGCAAAAAATTCCAAAGTTAATACTGCTGGTAACAAACCAGAATGGAATTGTTAGTATAAAGAGTAAGGACAGCAGTGGCCCTAGGGAAGAGGGAGGGGCTATTGCACTCCATGTACACTAATGCAGGAACAAGAACAAAGGGAAGGAGTTTTTGGCATTGGTTAGTTGTTCATCTTAACCAAAGGATATAGGCATTAGTGAGACGTGGCTAGCAGAAGATGATATAGTTAGGGAGACAGAAGATGAAGGGTGTTGTATTTTCAGAAAGGATAGAGAGAAAAGAATGCTGAGGGGGGGGGGGGGAAATGTTGTTGATAACAGCTGATGAAATGCAAAGAGAGTAACAGTTCTACTGAAGGCTAGGGAAAATAGCACGATTGAGTCCACTTGGTGTCATATGGAAGCCAACAGAACAAAATATACAGCTGGTTGCTACTATAAACCAGGGGATGCAAAAGATGAGGCAGATACTATGCATCATCAAATAAGCTCAATGATTGGAGGACAGGTAATTAATATTACTATTATATTTTGTTATTATAATTTTATTATTATTAATATTATCTGTATAAGGATATAGAAGAAGACCTACTACTAGATTGTTTGATTTCCTTAACTAATTTTTATTTAAGACATCAGTACTAACTGAAAAATTCTTTATATTTTGTGTCGTTTTGATACTGTTCCACTACTAAGCCTAGGAAGTTTTTTTTTTTAGTCAGTAAATGATTTATTGAATTCAGCATTATAATAGCCTGTATTAAAAGGGCATTTGATATTCAAACACTTTTATCCATCTTTCTTTGAAAAACAGCAATAGATATGTTTCTTGGGCAATTTCTGGCCAAGTCCATGTCACAGCATGTTTTGTGAAAATTGAACTGAAGGTCTCAAAAACCTTGTACACTAGAGTTTGTCAGCAGCAGTGCTTTTTTTCTGGCGTAACGCACCGGAACGACGTTCCGGCACCTATTTTTTTTACAGTTTTTTCAATTTTTCAAAAGTAATTTTTGAAATAATGTACAGATGCACACGCCATTAGCATCTACGTTTGTGGCTGTATGGACGTGTGATTGACAACATGCAAAAGATTTTCGGTAAAACACTTATTTATCTAAAAAATATCTTTATTGAATTGACGTAAATTTAACGTCATTATTTTCATATCCTTTTAGCGTTTTTTTTTTTTTTTACTCTTAGTGTAAAAGTCTGACCCCAAGTTTGAAAATGAAAAAGATTTTCAATTACTTCTCAACAACTGGTCCCATTAATAAAAAGCCCAGAATAATAACAGACATGACGTCAAAAAAATATGGAAATAATGGTGCCAGTTGATGTTTTCGAATCATCTGAAGCTAATCTTGAGGAGCAAGGCCAAACTGAAAATGACTAGCTGAATTGCTGGACATTAGATCAAAAAAATGATTTTTGCTCAAAAAATGAATGGATGTATATTTGTAAAAAGAAACTTGGCTGTACACCTTGCAGAAAAGTTAGAACTCTTGGGATTGAAACAAAGATGGGAATGAAAATTTCTAAAGAATGGGCCAACAATGAGATTACATATTCTGGCAAAGATAAGAAGCTACAGATGAGCTCACTTTGAAAAAAATGTTCAATCACAGAGAATTTGCTGCACACAAAATTAAATTATATTTAATTCATTTATGCGACTCCATGACAGCTACAGCTGCTTTATATTTCATTTAAATTAAGATCTGAATATCATTTACTTTAATAAAAAGCTTAACAAGATGTGAGTTCCGGCACCTCTTTTCTAGAAAAAAAGCACTGGTCAGCAGTATATAAAAAATATACATTACAGAATGCAAGTCTGTCTTTAGAACACATCCACTTGAATTCCTTGAGCCATATGTTTTGAAAATACATCTTGATTGTTTTTTAGTTGGCAACTCTTTTAGTTAGAACTCTTTTCTTCAGGGTTTTTAATATTTTCTGTTCCCTTACCAAAATTGAGAGTCAACCTCAAGTTTGCACTTCAAAAACTAAAAAGAATTTGTATTTATTTTCATTAATTGTCCATAACAAAGGGCCTAGTTTATTTAACTTTCCATACAAATAATTCAATAAGGAAAGCCAAATAATAAAGTTTGTGAAAACTTTATTATTTTTCTGACAAAGTTTATTTGATCACTAATGTGATCTAGTATCTGGCTTGTCTTTTGCAAGATAACTGTTTTTTAAATAACACTATTAAAAAGCATTTTCATCATGTAAATTTATATATATAATTACACTAAGCTAATTCAGATTGTGAATTAAGAAAATAAACTTACACCAACACTACAGCATACCTAATTAAGGATTAAAGAGGATGTTGGGAGAATTACAGTTGGTAGTGAAATAAATGAAAATCGGTCTTGTTAAATTAATTCTTTAAAGGGTATCTTTGATTTTTTATAAGAATGGTGATGACTTGAAAGTTATGCAAAATAAAATATTTGAGAATACCTGCTTGTTTATTTCAAAATTAATCTGCAGATGCAGGATAAGCTTTACTTTATAACAGAGAGTGACAGAAAAATAGTGCCTGTTGTCAGAGACTGGAATTAATTCACATATGTAAAACATCAGCAAGGTATTATTGAGAGTATCTTCATGCAAATGAACTGTTGTCAGGGGCCAACAGTCTACAAAGGAATTAACTTATTACATTAATTACATAAGATACTATCTTCTGGTTGAAAATAAACCTTTTTTATTGCATTCATTATAGACCACCTGTGATCAAATAATAACTTGACAGAGAATGGGATGATGCTTTAAAATGAAAAACGTGTAAAATATGTGAAGAAAATAAGGCAATACATTTTGAATGCTTTTAGAACGAGGCTGAGAAGTCTCGCCACCTGTCTCTAATAACTCACCTGTGGTGAGTGGAGATCTGGTGTTCTGATCTTGGTCATCTGCTGTGAATCCTTCCCACCAAACATCAGTAGTAGATGTGGCTGTATCAGAGCTCTATATAAGCTGATGATACTTTCAGAGTTTTTTTTTTTTAACACATCCAAGCAATCATATACTGTTTGTCCACGGTCACTAAAATCCCTAGCCTCTTCAATTTCTAGCAGTGCAATGACAGTAATAATATAGAGATGGCAAATCTTTTTATTCCAAAAAGTAAATAACTCTGATACACTGAAGTGTCAACCATTATGTTTTATCCACGGTTTATTCAAGTCACGCCTACATGAGTAACACATCAATTTTGCATCCTTCCTAAATTAGCATATCAGTAAATAATTGGATACTACTGTAAAATTCGATGTAGCTTGGAATTTTACAAGCGCTTTATATCGATTTTTACAGAGATCACATCAAAGTTTGTGTTGTAAAAATAAGCTTTGTATAAAGAATGTATATATTCCAATGGGAAAGTAACCTGCCCAAGTGTAGTGAACAAAGAATGTAACAACAAGAGTAAATGCTGTGTCACTGGAAACTATATGTTATTGTTTTAACTAAGTGCATAGGAAACCTTTGTTTAAAATTCTGTGTATGCCTTAAAAGGGTCGCCGCGGATCAGACAGATAGGTTCCGCTATCTGACAAATCGGATTTTTGAAGTGCACGTACGATAACAAAGAAATAGTCGGCTTTAATACCAGATCGCCGAATTCTTCGGGGGTCTCAACCCTTCGTGAAAGGTCCCGGAGACAGAGAAATAAAAAGGCATTGAGAACATTGATATCAGCAATTGAAAATAGAGGACACGACTATACGGCTAGGGCATGCCAGAAGTTGGAGGGAGGCAGAGAAGAAACAGACGCTGGTCCACCTGAGGCTGTCTAGATCTAGGACTTGGCTGTGGAAGATTACCGGAAGCTAATGACCGAGGAATGGACTTCAGCGCCCGGAGAAGAATGCATTGCCATCTGAACGAGACTGCATAAGCTTCACAAGTTGGACCCCCGCCCCTTGTCTGAGCCCACAAGTGTCAGAGATCAGCATTCCAAAACCCCGCCAACAATCCTTGATGAGATCCAGGTGAAGCAACACTGCAGAAAGAAATCTAAGGCCTGAGATGGAAGAAAAGATTGAGAACTCTAGAGCAGAACCTTGAATGAGTGTGCAACCCAAATGACAGAGCCTATGTGAGTTTATTCCAAATTTTGTTCTATGTTTCTTTTATGTAATCTAGGAGAAATAATTTAGATGGACTGATAAGATATAAGGTACTAGGAATAAGCAGTGTCTATAAGAAAGCCTTTTAGTTTGTTAGTGATTGGAATATAATTGTGAGATAACTTGGCATAAGAAGTTAATTTCTTTATGAATAGGTTTGAAGTGTCCTTTTTATAAGCAGAGAAGTAAATAAATATTTATGCTGTATAGTTTGTTTAGAATTGCAAAGGGAAGTCTTTAATGCTAAATTTTAAAGGATAGGTAGAGAGAGAGTAACCTCCCTATCATCTAATTGATGTACTTTTGTATTAGTGTAAATAAATGTGTTTATTTATATGTCAACAGAGTACTGCCTGATCTTTTGATTTACAATGCACTGTTCCTAAAATAAACTCAGACCTGAGAGCAGGAAAAAAAAATTTACGTGGACCACGACTGTTTATGCTATTTTAATTGAAGGAGTTTATGCTAGAGAGAGAGAGATCTACCAGCCGTATTACTGAGTCTTATGCTGAAAAAGGAATACTGGTGGTGCAGTCTGAACAAACAAATTTTCTAGTACTCTTAAGCATATGACAAGTAGTGCGAAAGGAGGAATAGATTTTTGTATGAAAGAGTAAATCACTAAGGAGACACTAGATAGAGTAAGAACCGTAAGAAGGATAGAGAAATAATAAGACATTACAAGATAGCACCGATTAAAGTTTACATTACAGTAAATAGTAAGTAAAAAGGTAAATAAGAAGGTAGTAATAATATAAAGAGGCAAATATAGATTAAAGTTTACAATACAGAAAAAGAGCAAACATTTTATACTACACTTAAAATAATCTTTAATAACATTAATAACGCACAAATTAAACGGCAAACACAGAATATGGTAGAACCACTATACACTATTTTTTATACTTTTTTGATTTGTAAGTTATCCCCCCTTATTCCTTCCAATTTGTTCCTGTTTATTTGACAGATTATTATTATTACGTGGTATCCAAGGATTCATCATGGGAGAGTACTACACTCTTCTCTGCTGCAGACACACACACACACACACACATCTCACCTTCTCCTTTCTACCTAATTCTCCAAACACATACAAACACTACTATCCTCAATGCCATCCGCTGCTCATCACCAACACCAGATTGCACGTGTTCTCATTTCTGATTTGCCTGTACTGAAAATACCAAGTTTCTGGGAGAAAAAAAAAAAAACCTGCTACCTCCATATGAGTTCAGCTAACTCTCCATCAATTTAAAAAAACCCATATAAAGATTCCTCTAGTCAGAACAAGAATCAAACTCAGGTCTTTTCCAATAAATTGGCACAATGTTTCTCTATTCTTCAATTGCACTACAGAGGCACTTATGTTGTTTCCTGTCAAATGCATGCAAAATATCACAGTATCACAGCGGTGCCAATTCTTTTATCCGACTGCACTGTCACTATCGAGTCAAGATTTCCTTGTACTAATTCATGCAATCTTCTCCCTTTCTATAGAGTATCATTGTTGTTTAAGAGATACAGGGTTTTTTCTCCCAGATACTCGGGTTTTTCATCCCGCATGCAGACAATTCGGCTGTTCAGAACACACGCAATTTACAGACAAAAAATACTAGTTGTGGTGGTGGGCGGTAGATGGTGTTGATGGAGATGATTGGTAGTAGTAGTTGTGGAGACAGCTGTATAGTGGGTGTCCTCCCGCGATGAGTCTTTGGACTCCTTAGAGGTGTCACAAATAATAATATTAATAAAAAAATACTTGTGCCATAGGAGATTTCTTTAAATTAACAAGAAAATGAATTCCTGAATTCTGACATTAACTTTTCCAAAACCAGGTATATAATTTGCTCCCTGTCTTGGATCCTCCTTTACATAAAGAAACTATTTTATCCTCCTCCTCCTCCTTCCATTCTCTTGTAATCTTGGCAGCGTTGAACCAAAACAGCCTGGACAAAGGCACTGCTAAATTTCTTGCACATTCTTATGATACAAGAATGTGCAAGAAAATTGTAACTAATTTCCTCCCATAATTGATTTTACCTTCCATGCCATCTGATTACCCTTGCTTGGTTATTCCCTAGTTACTGCTGTATCACACATCACCTTTATACTGCCTCAACATTTCTTTTTTGAAAACTCTTGCTAACAAATCTACTCATACATTTAATTTGTACCACATATTTCTGCCTAACCCTAATGTGTAGTCTAATTCTACTTATCAAATATCCCTTAGCAATTCTCCAAGCACTGTTAATGTCCTTTCCTTGTGGATTCTTATGCCACAACATCCACTCATATACTTTCACATATAGTTCCACATATACTTTTTCTCAGTGGTGTTTTTAGGAACGATACACAACAATATGGTGAACTGCCAGTTTCATTATCAAATGAAATGCAACATATGGACACAGT
The DNA here is from genome assembly GCF_054136105.1 of Typopeltis vanoorti. NCBI lineage: Eukaryota > Metazoa > Arthropoda > Arachnida > Uropygi > Thelyphonidae > Typopeltis > Typopeltis vanoorti. The sequence continues at coordinate 94,646,308 of NC_143554.1, forward strand.
ATTATATAATTCAACTTTTTCTGCTAGCAAAGAACACATATCAGCACCTATAGTTTTCCCAGGAGAAAAATAGAAAAAAGGAACTACTACTACTACTTCTTAACAAAAACTACCTAATTTGCCACCTCCAGATGAAGAATTAGAGGCAAAATGGATACCAAGGATGTGGACCTTTCCTATTATATTATCACCAAATCCAGCAAATCTAAAATCCTAAGTCCCTTCCATCGTGTGTTGTTTCTCAATAGCTGTATAAATTCCAACTCCTACCCATCCCATGTCCTTTCTTGCTTCCAATCTGCTGTAAATCTCCATAATTAGTCTCCTATAATTAATCTTCCTGTGCACATTGAACTAATTTACCAATTTGCACAACCAGGTCCATAGCAGAAACCAGATAACTTAATCTCCCACAATCCCTCTTAACATCTACTTTTGTTAGTTGCAATTCTTTTGCTATGCATAGGATATTCACATAATATCCTTTTTATGCTATCTTAATCATATCCTCCTGAATCTCAATAAAGGCTATAATTTTTGGTCAAGACATTAACCAATACCAAAAACTCTTCACCCTTATTCCTGGTGCTGCTAGCATTAGTATATGTGCAAAATATCACACTTACCCCATAGGTCCATCTTTTAAGGATGCTCCATTCCAACTCGAAAACTTTGGAAACTGCATCATTCTTTAATTATTCTTTCTGACTTGTCTCAAAGGTAGCTTCATTCATACTCGCTATTTCCACATTATCTCATTATTTTCTCTGTTTATGCACATCAGTTCTCTATCCAGTACTGTCCCCTGACAAACCTAAAATCCATTTATATTTAAGACAATAAATCATTGCTGGCCTGGTTGGCCGAGTGGTTAGTGGTTATATGATTCCTTCCAAATGCCTTTGAGGGGCATTTGCAACTGAGGTTGCTACTTACATAACTGATAATTACTTGAACCTGGGATAGCATGTACTTGAGATAAACCCTTATGGATCACTAGAGAATTACTACTATATTAATGTGAATGACCATAAACAAGTATTATTATTATGATTTAGGCCTCCATGGAGTCATAAGACTCATCATGGGAGGCCCATGGCTGACTTTTGTGCTCTCATGACTATCAGGCAATCTGTTCCACGGTTCAACCCCTTCATGCAAAGAAGCCACTCCTCACCCTCTTGCTCACAACTTCCTTTTGTAACTTCCAGGAATGGCCCCTTGTCCTCTCCCCTGTTCCACCAAACAAAAGAACTCCAAAGTGTCAACTCTGTAACTACCTCTCAACAGTTTAGGAATCTCGATCGATCACCTCTCCTATCTACCAAACTCTGCAGTCCCCCATTCCTTCAGTGAATCTTCATTGTACATTCCTGATATCTTCCTCTGCACTCTTTCTATGGTTAATTTATCCCTACTTCAAATTCTGGAGACCAAATTTGAGCACAAAGTTTGGTATTATAGTTTATAAATGACTCCAAGGCATCTGGTTTGATATCCTGTATTAGATCTTGGATACAGATAATGCACACAAAGAACTAGTGCCTGACTATTCCACAGAACCCTGAGAGGTAAGGCTGCTGTGTTGACCAATTCAGCAGTAGTAGTAGTAGTAGGAACATATTTACAATAATTATAAATTATTGTAAATATGTTTTAGTGTTTCAATATATGGTTTATCAATCCCTGAATTTTAAGAGCTTTTAGTATTGCAGATATTTTAACTGAATCAAATGCTTTTTTCATAGTCTATATAGGCCAGACATAAGAGTTTATTGTATTCAATTGATTTTTCAATGAGCTGTCTCAATGTGTGAACGTGGTCCAAAGTATTGTAATTTTTCCTAAATCCAGCTTGTTCAGAGGATTGCATTCCCTCAAAGTTTAGATTTTATTCTATTATTTATAATTTTTGCAAAGACTTTATATATGGTGGGGAGTAGGCTTATAGGTCTGTAGTTTTTAATTTCTTCATTATTGTCCTTTTTAAACATTAATATTAGGAATGAATTGTTCCAATTTTTTGGGATTTTTCTGTTTTAAGCATTTATTGACGAGTTTAGTCAGCTGTTTGATGACAGGGCTTCCTCCCAGTTTTAAGAAGTCGACCATAATTCCATCTTTTTTCTGGGGCCTTTCCATTCTTCATTTCCCACAGTGCCATTTCCACTTCACCTTGTAAGATCTCAGAGGCATCGTGTTCTTCCTCACTCGAGTTATCCATAGTTGATTCTTGGACATCTCAGTCCTTGTCTTCATAGAGTTCAGTATAAAATTCCTGAATTCTTTTGATTATTGCATCTCTGTTTTTTATAAGTTCACCATTTCTTCCTCTTACTGTAGCTATGAAAATGATTTCTAGTCATAGTAAAATATACACTTGGATGAAGATCAAACGCTGGTGATGATAACCTTGTCTTCTCACACTGGCAAGTCTAGTTTTACAAATTTTTAAAGTAATCACTACAGTCAGAGACGCTAGAAGTTCTATGATGCTTCCTACTTTTCTTCATGCTTTACAGTGGCGATTGTTGCATCCCCCCCCCCCACCAGAAGGCAAGAACCAAGTATATTTAAGTTCCACTGCATTATTTCATGTTCAATAATAACTGAAGTATCTCAACATTCATCTGCTACTTCTACCAAACTGTTAACTTTCAGACCTCAGCTATTTTTAGGCATTTAGAAAGCCAGTCGTGTGATATATTCTCTTCATCACTATACATGTTATCTACAATCACTTTCAGATCTAAGTATGTTGTATCTTTGAGATCAAAATGACATGTTTACAAAGATTTTCAAGAAATAATACAAAACATGCAACTGATATCAGAACAATATTAAGTTAACATATTGAAATTTTGCGCAGAAACAGTTTAACTGTTTCAGATTTGTTGCGTTATTAATGAAATTATATTAAAACATTTACAATTCTTGCAATAAATTAAGCTTTTGATTCTTGGTAAAAATTTACTGGATGATGCAATTTCCTCCATCAAATGTGCACTGTCTTATGTACATGTAAACTATAGTTAATACTTCTGAATGAACAGATTCGCTTCTCAAACTATCATAAGTTACAAAAGTTGTGGCATCATTATTTTTACATTACAAGAGTTTATTACAGATGTCAAACACAAGTTCTTGGACTACATTCAGCTATCATCATAATAAGCCCAGTTGACAAGTATTAGCTAAATTTGTGTTGATTATTATTCTCGGAAAAATTCACACTATAAGCTGAAATTAGATTTCTAATACAAACCTTTAACTACCGCATGGTCCACTTGCAGAAAGTTTCGATATAGGCCTAACCTTTAGCGTGGACACAAGCTGTTTTCATTCGTCAGCAGACATGAAAATAAAACGATAATGCTAATAAATAATATCATGCATGATCGATTATTGTAAAAGCAAAAACTGTGGTGGGTATTTTGTTTGGTATTTCTTTCGTTGTTTCAGATAACTTCATATACTAAAAATATTAGTTTTTAGGATTATTCACCTTGATAATAATATACATTCGAATAATTGGAACAAAAAACTATTTGCATTAGATTAAACACAACAAAAAAAAGAGGGTGCTTTATTTTTCTCAAGGTTAGTTTCGTAAAAAATAAATAAAATTTTTCCTCCCGGAAACTCGGGGTTTGTTTTTTTTTACGTCCGGTAAACTCAAGAAAATCGGCAGTCGAACCCACACTATTTTTAGACATTAAAAATATATTGTTAGGGTTAGGAACCACCAGATGGCGGCAGCCCCTTCACACTAGCCGCTTTCTTCACTGCGTGCCGATTAATTAGTGATAGCCTTTGGCTGCCACCAGTGGAGATTGAACTGCCCACTCAGTCTCCAAAAGTTAGACAGAGCTTAAAAACGGCCTCGCCTACTCCCTATACGGGAGCAAAAAGGCGTTAGCTGATTTTTTTTTATATAAAATGAAATTAATCCTCCGCCTTTTATTTAGCAAAGCGGATAGGCAAGCAGAGATCCCTTTGAATAAAAGGCGTTAGACCATTTGTTTGTCTCGTTTCTGTTTAATATTTTATAAACAAAGAAATTCCCAAAACTTGGGTGTTTCTTTCCGCTAAATAAGAAAGTACATGCTGAGAAAGGTGATTCCTCGTTTCCACTATTTTATTGAATTCTTTGTTCCTTCTCTGTGGTGGCAAAATTTGAGCAAGGGTCGACTCTCCACGGGGCCTTCGACAGATTAGATCGCACCCTGAAGCAAACAATTAAATATCGCCCCTGATAAATTATAAGACAAAAATATAAGAAATTCTCTCATTGTTATTTGTTTTTATTACAAGAGAAACGTTAATGCAAAACGATCACATAATAATATTAATTAAATATTTGCTCTATGGGGATATCGCACAATAAAACTGTTTATAAGCTCTTCCAAATTTAAATTATAAGCTATGTCCGCCATTATCGATATAATTGCTAGAACAACCAATCTTTCTTGGATTATTGCTGTTCGCAAATAATTTTTAATCAGTTTAAGTTTGAAAATACTTCTTTCCGAATTTGCTACGCTAACAGGAATTGTTAGTGTATGGCGCCTACTGCAATATGGCTGAACGAGCGCCCTTATTAAGCCACGCCGTGAGGTAGGCTGTCCTCTGCGCTACAACCTGTCGATGGTACTGGCTTGGCTCTCCAGCTTCCAGATTGGCTCCACATGATGTATGAAGTGTTGCATAGACTCGGTGTATGTGTGTGTGTGTGTGTGTGTGTGTGTGTGTGTGTGTGTGTGTGTGTGTGTGTGTAAATAAAGACAGCATCCAGACATTTATTGGCATAGCTTTCTTTGGAAGATTTTGCAGAAAGAAAAATATCTAATTCTTTCAGTAGGAATTTTTGAAGGTTCAGGTGAGATAAGCAATATGTTGTACTACAATATGTGGTCTAGTACACTTTTCTTGTAGCATGTACAAGTGTGTAGAGGGAGATGGAGATCCAGGCGCATATGAAAGCCAGCCTTTATTTCTATTTCTATATGATATGATATACTCTTGCAATCTTTCTATATGTATACTCCTGCAAAGTATTCACTTAGTAATTTAATTATTTTGTCTGCTTCAGTTACCTCTCTATCATTTGCATTCATTAAAGTTATTTGTCCATGATCGTTCTTCCTTTTACTTGCAACATAGCAAAATAATCTTTAGGATTATTTTTTTCCCTGTGCTGCTAATTTCCTCTCAGTCTCTAATTCTACCTTTCTTTCCATAGTAGTCATACTTCTGGCCTTCGCTTAGTATTACTCATGTACCTGCTGGTCACCTTTCTCTTTCAATTACCTCCACAATTTTTTTTCTTTTTTGTTCTAGTTGTTGTTACTTAATGATGCTATTAGCCCATTTAACTTCCACTTGATTTATCCTCCTGATTTTAAATATGCAGTTATTGCTTCCCTGAAACATTCCTTTACCACTTCCCATGCACTAATAGCATCCAATCCTTGCATTTTCATTAAGCAATCACAACAGTTTGTCACACTTACCAGCTCTCTAATTCGACATATTTTTCCCCTGTTAATATCATTTGATCAATCTCACTAGTTGGTGTCATCTTGGTTACTAGATCTGGTCTCTCAAACTTCTAGTGCATTCCATACATGCTGCCTCAGGTAATTATTCCTTAGAAACTGCATAAATTCCGTTTCCTTCCTTCCATGTGTCCATTCCTCCTTCCAATCTATGTTCTCATAGTTGATCCCCCCCCCCATATTGCCGGCCTAGTTTGTCGAGTGGTTAGCATATTCGCTTCTGTCCAGCAAAAAGGATGCGGGTTAGAATCCCGCCTTGGTAATGCATGTTTGTTATTGACTCTGAAAATACAAGAGGTGGTGGTGGTGGTGGGCAGTTGATGGCATTGGTGTAGTTGATGATGAGAGTTGAGATTCGTTGTACTTGGTGGACTGGTGGAAATAGAGAGTTATAGAGTAGGGGTCCTCCCATGATGAGTCTTTGGACTTCTTGAAGGTGACATGTAATAATAAATAAATGAAAGATTAAGCCTAACGCAGTGACGGAGAGAAGAGAGTTCAGCCTGATGGAACCTATGTAGCTCAGTAGTGATGTTTACACTTCTCAGCGCTAAACCGTCTGAAGAAAGAGCGTCACGTGTTCGATTCTAGTCACCGACTACAGGAACTTTTTCTAAGCCATTTTTCGACCAGTTTCCGAGTTAGTCGATCTCTGGCACGGGCAAGCGGTTCGCCCCCCCCCACACACACACAGAAACCCCGGGTTTTTCGTACCGTCAACCCAACAAAATCGATCGTAGAAGCCACACTATTTTCAGACATTAAAAAAATATTATTTCAGGGTTAGGTACCATGAGATGGCGGCACTTGTTATCCGTCTCTTCACTGGGTGCCACTTAATTAGTGATAGTCTTGGGCCAGCTATCTGATTGGCTACCAGTGGAGACTGAAGTGCCCACACAGTCTCCGAAAAAAGTTAGATAGTGCTAAAACGGCTCGTCTTCTTCCTATACGGGAATAAAAAGGCGTGGTTAGCTGATTTTTTTTAAACCTAATGTAGTGACGGGGAGAGTAGAGATGCAAAATAAAACATCAGTACAAAAGTTCCCAGCAGTACTTTGGATTAATTCAACTGCAGTTATATTTGAAATGGCTTTTAGAATAGTCATTTCAGATATCATCAGGTATGAACTTTCTTCTGAAGAGTACTCCGTCTTATTTCCATGTTGGATAGCTGCAGAAGATATATAATATCTGTTGGAGTTATTATAATTTGGTGTATGTATTTGTTACACGCAGAAAGTAGATTTCACAGTACGTGTGATCAAGTTTTATATTTTTATAGCTTTCTAGAGCACTTGTGTAGATTAAGATACTATAGTTTAGAAAGCAACACAGCATTGATCATTCGGGAGATTCTGGAGGAAGTCGCGTATATTTTTTGGAATGTGTTCAAGACTAGTTCTGAAGGTTTGTTTGAAAGAGGAGATGGTTCTGAAAATACGATCTTAATTTCACGGAAGACGACGCACTCGTTGAATGTCTCACAGAGTGCTGAGAGGACTTCCCAGTTTCTTTTATTCCAAGAGAAATGCTACATAATGCACAGCATACTGGTGAAGGATGTCTACACTTCAAAAATGTAGTACAGATGTCCTTCATGAGTGAGCATGCCAAACGTGTAACTAAATAAGAATCAAATACCTATTCCTTTCAAAGGTATAGCAGCAAAGCAGTTCTGTAGAATGACTATGTATATATATATATATCAGGGGCGAATATTCCGGGTGTGCGGTGCTCATCCACGAAATACCAGCATTACCCATATTATACTTTTGCATTTATTCCTGTTAAAGACTCCCCCAATTGTTTGCAGACTTTGCGAGATTCCTAAAATTGAACACAATATACTGTACTAATGCTTCATTTTACTTTTCAGGAGGGTAATAAAGCATTAGTGCTTCATGAAGAAGGCACTTTTCGTCGCATGAACATTGCGTCACATTCGAGTTAATAGCCCGGGTGTGCTTTCGAAATGCATACACCTTTGAACCATTCGAAAAGATGTAAAGAGGACGCAGTAGGTCAAATTCTTAGTTTTCTAATATTTTTAAACTGCTGAGAAAGCGGGTCCGGGTGAGCTAAAATGTTGAGCTCACTCAGTACCTAGCGTCTGTGATTGGTTATTGTGTCAACCAATCCAATTGAATGTTTTCACTTGTCGTGAGTTGAGCGCTTTTCGTATCCGATGTATATTACAAACAGTTGTTACCCATGTTTTCTGGAACTGAAAATTTGAAAGTAGATGTTAGGAGAAAAATGCTAATTGTTTTTTTTTTCTTTTGTTTGTGCAGTATAGTTGAGGTTGCAAAGTTTTTTAACGGTATAGAGAGGCATTTTTATTCTAGTCTTCTAAAACAACAGAAGTAAAAAATATCTATTCCTGAATAAAAATGAATATTCTGTGTGTTATAAGAGGTTGTTGATCTACAACAAAATACCAGCATATGTAAGATTGATAAGACAGAAGACCCGCTGATACTAAAACAAACAAAAAAAAAAAACTATTGAATTTAGGATTCCCGAAAGTGTGGATAATTCCGATAATGATCGGATGTTGTGTATACTAAATCCCAGAAAACAAAATAAAATTCTTGGAAAATGGAGCGAAATATACACAAACCAGAGAAATACACATAAAATGTGCAACAAATTTTACGAGATGATTTGCTGCTCCATCAAACAAAATTTATTCTTGCAATACTCTCTTTCTCTTCATAAGTTTTTTTTAAACTATGCCATCATAAATTCACTTATTCATGTTTAGAATTTATAGGATCGTGCTATTCGCTCTACCCAGCAATTAACGAAAGTGTTTCTACTCACACTCATTCTTTTCTATTCTCACATGTCTTGTAAATGATGGTTCACATATTTTCATCTTTGAGTATTTCAAATATACCAACCAAATATAGCATTCTCCTTTATTGTTGTTTTCTAATAAATCCTAAAACAGATTGTTCTGCCCCTCTACACAGAAGTATTCAAAGTTATCCTGCAATTAATTGCATTGGACCAATAAAGATGAGCGCTGATGTGCTATGCCCTCTCAAAACTTTCATACATCAATAAAATGCAATCACATGGTCATGGGTGTCTGCAAGGAGGGGGGGAAACGGGGAACTCCCCCCCGGATCGATTAAATAATTCCACAAATTATAATCGTAAAATTGATTGAGATATGTAATCTTACACCCTCAACCCTGGGAACGCCTTGTCTGTCTTAAAATTTTATTATGGGTTGGCCTATTTCGGGCCATGGCAGAGTAACCATAGAACATGTGTTTTATTGCAGCAATAAAACACGTGTTCCTGTTTTTGGTTCATCTTTTTTCTGATTTTGTGAACAGTGACCGGCTAGTTTGCCTCAACAGAAAAATACATTTTTAAAAGGTATATGTAATCAAGGAGCCTGTGTAGCTCAGTAGAAGTGGCGTTTGCACTCTACAGCGCTTGACCGCACGAAGAAAGGGTTTGGTGGTTCAAATCTAGTCGCCGACTAGAGGAAATTTTTCTAAGCCTTTTTTCGACCGGTTCCCGAGTTAGTCGATCTCTGGCACGGGCAAGCGGGTTTTTCCTCCCGGAAACTCGGGTTTTTCGTCCCGTAAACTCAAGAAAATCGACCGCAGAACCCACATTATTTTCAGACATTAAATATATTGTGTTAAGGTTAGGGACCACGAGATGGCGGCACATTTGAGCCGTCTCTCTTCACTGTGTACCGCTTAATTAGTGATAGCCTTGGGCCATCTATCTCCGATTGGTACCAGTGGAGATTGAACTGCCCACTCAGTCTCCAAAAGTTAGATAGGGCTAAATGGCCTCGCCTACTCCCGTATACGGGAATAAAAAGGCGTTAGCTGATTTTTTTTTTTTTTAAGTATGTAATTAAGGTATGTATGTATGTATGTAATTTAATATTATTTTACTTTTAAACTGAAGTAATTTAATTTAGGATTAATTAATTAATTGATTTTTAATAAAATATGCTAGTCAATTTTTTTATATATGAAATTGCACTAAAAAATATTAATTCAGAATAGCTTTTTTTTCCCAAGAATTAAAGATCATTAAACTCGATGCAAAATGAAAATAATGCATTTATAGTTTACATCGACAAATAATTACCATCAAAAAAAGCTAAAAGACGTTTATTGATGTAATCATTTAATTAAATCAATAATTATAAAAATTTATCGATGTAATTATTTCACTCCAAGCTTCTCCCCCTCCCCCTCCGGAAAATTTTCTGCAGACTCACGCCCATGCATGCAGTCAAATTGACAAGAAATTTGTAGCAGCGATTGCATAAACCACCGAACCGAAATGAGGACGTGACGTCACTGATATATATATATATATATATATATATATATATATATATATCACGTCCTCATTTCACCTGTGTAGCTCAGTGGATGTGGCGTTTGCACACCACCGCGCTAGGCCGCACGAAGGAAGTCTTGGTTTCGAGTCTAGTCGGCGACTAGAGGAAATTTTTCTAAGCCTTTTTTCGACCGGTTCCCGAGTTAGTCGATCTCTGGCACGGGCAAGCAGGTTTTTCCTCCCGGAAACTCGGGTTTTTCGTCCTGTAAACTCAAGAAAATCGACCGTAGAACCCACATTATTTCAGACATTAAATATATTGTGTTAGGGTTAGAGACCACGAGATGGCGGCACATTTGAGCCGTCTCTCTTCACTGCGTACCGCTTAATTAGTGATAGCCTTGGGCCATCTGTCTCTGATTGGGTACCAGTGGAGATTGAACTGCCCACTCAGTCTCCAAAAGTTAGATAGGGCTAAATGGCCTCGCCTACTCCCGTATATACGGGAATAAAAAAGGCGTTAGCTGATTTTTTTTTTTTTTTTTTTTTTTTTATATATATATATATATATATATATATATATATATATGTGTGAAATGAGGACGTGACGTCACTGATATATATATATATAAAAAAAAAAAAAAAAAAAAATCAGCTAACGCCTTTTTATTCCGGTATATACGGGAGTAGGCGAGGCCATTTAGCCCTATCTAACTTTTGGAGACTGAGTGGGCAGTTCAATCTCCACTGGTACCCAATCAGAGACAGATGGCCCAAGGCTATCACTAATTAAGCGGTACACAGTGAAGAGAGACGGCTCAAATGTGCCGCCATCTCGTGGTCTCTAACCCTAACACAATATATTTAATGTCTGAAATAATGTGGGTTCTACGGTCGATTTTCTTGAGTTTACAGGACGAAAAACCCGAGTTTCCGGGAGGAAAAACCTGCTTGCCCGTGCCAGAGATCGACTAACTCGGGAACCGGTCGAAAAAAGGCTTAGAAAAATTTCCTCTAGTCGCCGACTAGACTCGAAACCAAGACTTCCTTCGTGTGGCTTAGCGCGGTGGTGTGCAAACGCCACATCCACTGAGCTACACAGGCTCTTTTATATATATATATATATATATATATTATTATTATAATTATTATTATTATTATTATTATTATTATTCCTGACACCTCCAAGGAGTCCAAAGACTCATCGCAGGAGGACACCTACAGCTGTCTCAACCACTACACTAAACCTCTACTACGAATCGTCGAATCGTCTCCATCAACGCCATCTACTGGCCACCACAACTAGTATTTTTTGTCTGTAAATTGAGTGTGTTCTGAAAGGCCGATTTGTCTGTATGCGGGATGAAAAACTCGAGTTTCCGGGAGAAAAAACCCTGCTAACTCACCTTCGATTTCAATCATGCAGATAAAGATTCCTCCCGTCGCGACGAGAATCGAACTTAGGCCTATTCCAATCGATGGGCGCAATGTACCGTCGTTCTTCCAATTGCGCTACGGAGGCGCTTTTCGGTTAAATATATTCGGTTAAATTTTCAACCGAATTGAACGAAACAGAATTTTTTATTCAACCGAAACGTGTTGAATAAAATTCAATACGTTTGGTTGAATTTTATTGCTGCCAAGCGAACTCACACACATCTAATTAATAACAATAGTTTTTTTGTTAGATACTGTGTTTGCCAGTGCAACATATGGTTTTGCTTGCTTCTATACAGCATAGTTTCTGTATGAGAGGGACATGTGTTTCATTCATTAGTGTCGTTTTTATCCTAGTTGTCTCTAATTGCACTATTTGTTGAGAAATACACAGTTCTTATACTTTATTCACTGACGTAATAAAAGTACTTGTTTTTCTTGCCTCTGCAATATAATGACTATTGGGAAGGGCGTGTTGTTTACCGTGGGAGCAAGTTACTATCACCTCGACATGAACGTGTTTTAGCATTTTTTCCGAGTGCGAGGTATATGAGAAAGTTTTTAATTTCTTTTTTGGAAAAGTAAAATCATGGGTGCAGTGGCATCTCGTGGCTTGAAATTGTGCTGGTGCTGCAACTTTCGAAATATACATACACACTGTAAGTACACTGTATACGTGTTTGAATAAAATATCAAAATTACTGTAAAAATTTAAAAAAAATTAAACATGAAAAAATATTGTTTATTATCGATAAAATTATACAGTTTAGTATAATTCAAAATTACTTAAAAATAAAATATATTCTTCTTGTTTTGTCATGAAAAGATATTGTTTAGTATCGATAAAATTATAGAGTTTAGTATAATTCAAAATTACTTAAAAATAAAATATATTCTTCTTGTTTTGTCATGAAAAGATATTGTTTAGTATCGATAAAATTATAGAGTTTAGTATAATTCAAAATTACTTAAAAATTCAAAAAAGAAAAAAATAAATTCAAAATTACTTAAAAATTTTGAGGGCACAATTGTCAATAACCCCAATAATGTTCTAAAATAAAAACTATAACAAATGTTATGTCTTTAATTGTAATGTCCAAATATATAAAGACATGGCATAAACACGATGAGCACTACGAACATCTACTACTGGCGCAAACTGCATATAAATTACGGTGGAACTGCGCAATGGACAGTGCCGCATTACTCTAATAGTCGCATCTCACTATGACGTGTATATGTTCGTAGGAATAGGACACTGTCGTAAACACAGTGCTGCTAGAGTTCTTTGCCCTCCTGCTACAAGATGTATTTTTATAATTTTTTATACAAAATAAGAGAATTGTATAGGATTGCTGATGATAAAATTAAATACTACAAGCAAATATAAATAAATTAATAATATATTTATATATCGAGAAAAATTCGGGGGAGCTGCTGTTCCGCAGTGCCTATGCACGAGTCGCCCCTGCAAGAGTGCGAGTTATATTCGAGTAAATACGGTATTTCAACCATGGATAGGTACATTGGTACCTTCTTTAAATGGAAAAATAGCTTCGATGACTGTGATAATACAAAACGAATTTGTAATGACAGTTTGTAATGTGTAGTTTCTGAAGAGAAAGAGGTCTGTAACGAACCCACAGAAACACAGAATTCCCATCAGTTGCAATGCGATAATATTAATACGCTCAACGAAAGGAAAGATTTGCTGACTTGCTGGACACTCGACCAGTGGATCGCATTCAAAGGTAAATACAATTGGTTATTTTGTAGGAACGTTTTTCTGTTTTGTCACTTTTCTCCCTTTATGGTAATTATGCTTACATTATTGTGTTATTATTCAACAATTGTTTACAGTTTTGAATGTGTATATAAAATCAATATCAACAGTCCCCTGATTATGAACGCGTGATGAAAGGGGCGGGTGGGTTTGGAGCTTCCCCGGATAGCATCCAAAGGTAAATACAATTCGTTATTTTGTATAGGGTCCCGGAACTTATTCGTTTAGAATTTAACCACTGGGCATAGGAATGATTTCAGTCACCAAGAGAATAATTCTGCTTGCCAGATCATGCCTAGATGGCGTTGGAGAATAGGATTATTCAAGGACACTTAACGACCAAATTATTCTTTTTTAGATCTCCAACGATACGTTATCACCGAGCTATTATCTCAGACCTATATCATTTGGCAATAAAACGGTAAAAATGATATGTAGGGATTTAGCATCACTTTATATCATCAGATTAAAGTCTATTTCCTCCAAACACCTGTTCAAACGGAATTGAAATAAGCCTTGCTAGAGAAATTCACCTCCAATTAGCGCCTCCGTAGCGCAATTGGAAGAAAGAAGTTACGTTGCGCCCTTCGATCGAAAAGGCCTAAGTTCGATTCCGTCGTGACGGGAGGGATCTTTATATAGATGTATTCAATTGAAGGTGAGTTAGCCGATCTCATGCGGAGATAGCAGGGTGTTTTCCTCCTGGAAACTCGGGTTTTCCATCCCATATACATAAATATCAGTCCTTCAGAACAGACGCAATTTACAGACAAAAAGTACTAGTAAAGATGGTGGTGGGCGGTAGATAGCGTTGATGTAGATGATGACGGTAGTAGAGGTTCGGTGTGTAGTAGAGACGGAGAGCCATTGGGGGTTCGTGTCTTTCCTCGATGAGTCTTTCGACTCCTTGGAAGTGTCCCGAAATTTTAAAATAAAATACACGTAACACAATGAAAGCGATCGAAGTCACAATTTTCCAAAACGCTGTCAAAAGTCACAGATAAATGTCAGCATATCTCAAGGGTTGAAATTTAAAAAAAAAAGCCTACACAGTCGGTTTACATTACAGCTATAACATCAATGAAACAATCCATGAGCAATGAAAATTAACTATTATTTAGATATATTGGTCAAGTGTAGGTAATTAAATTAGTTATTCACCTACACTTGACCAATATCTAAATAATAGTTAATTTTCATTAATCTTTGTGTAAAGAATTAACAATTTCGAATCCATGAACAAATTGAGATCTGAATTTGAAAGTACCAAATGTTGAAAACTTGTTTCCTACTCAAATGGCAGCGGACAATTTTGTTTACTCGTCAAGCTACTAAACACAAGGTCTGTCTTTCATGCTTCGATCCCTCTGATATGCGGATAGGACAATTACATCATCAAAAACGAGGATAACCACTTGAAATCGGTTTTTTTCTACAACTAATATAGATAATCAAAGCAAATCATCTTCCAGTATTCCAAAATATCTCTGCATACTTCCTGTGATCAATAGCCAGAAATACATTAGAAGGATACTCAATAGCTTGAATGTTAAAAAATCTCATTATAAAGGTGGTACTCCTTCTAATTCTATCTAGGCTCAAAATTTGCATTGCAGAATTAAGATCCATCTATATTATCTCTACGAGATAATAATATCGATACTCAACTAGCAACTTTCCATTAGTATTTATGTAAGCATAAATTCAAAAAATCCAGCCATTCCAAAATTTAGGAAAACAAAACTCAGCCATTCACTATTAATAGACAGAAGAAGATATTATTCAACGCCAGTTTGGATCACAACATTCCTTCTCTATAGCAGAACACACACACACACACACACACACACACACACACACACACACACACACACACACACACACACACACACACACACACACACACACACACACACACACACACACACACACACACACACACACACACACACACACACACACACACACACACACACAAACCAATTATTGCTGTAAATGTTCGTAGTGCTCAATTGATTCATGCTTTAATACCTTCCTGAAACAATGGTCGTCTTATTTTCAACTAGTATGAATACAACCAAATAAACTTCAAATGCTAACCCATAGGTTTGTCATTCCAATTCCTCTAATCTCTGATAATATTCACAACTCTAGTAGAACAAATTTTTCTCCTCATGTTCATTCACACATCGAGTGTCTGCCAATACATCATCATATCATACGATAGTCTTCTTAAGATAAAAAATACTTCGGATAAAATTCTGTTCAAAATTGTATCTAACATGTTCCACAAAATATTATTATTGATCACATCCTACTTTTTCCTAATTTTAGAATCCCGTTCACAAAGTCGATAAGGCACATTGAAAGACTCCCAAAAAGTGGTAGACGATATTGAAAGGTACATTTTTTGCTTTTTAAATCGATCCGTTTCTCAGAGACTCATTCCTCCAATAACTTTCTCATGGCTATTCCGTTATACCTTTTCCTACAGATATTTGCTTAAGGTAATATTATTATTATTAGTAGTAGTAATCTTACTCATTTTGTCACTTAGAGGGAATAGACGATGTCATTTTAGTCCAATCGAACTTTTGCAGACTGAGTGGGCAGTTCAGTCTACACTAGCATCCAATAAGAAATAGCTGGCCCAAGGGTATCACTAATTTAGGGGGAACGCAGTGAAGAGACGGCTAACAAGTGCCGCCATCGCGTGGCCCTCAAACCTAACACAATGTTTTTAATGTCTGAAATAGTTTGAGTTTTAGTGTGGATTTTCTTGAGTTAAAGGGAAGAAAAACTTTCGTTTCTGTGAGAAACCCCGTGCTGCGGACCAACTGACTTGGGAACTGGTCAAAAAGATGCTTAGAATGAAAACTGAACTCACGACGTTCTTTCATCTGGCGGTCTAGTGCTGATCAGTGAAATCACCACTGCCACTGAACTACACAGGCTACTGTTGTTGCTGTTGGTTTTTGTTAGAGACATCCAGTGCGTCATGGACTCAATGAGCGATCTCATATCACTGACGCCACATATCATACATTCTCTTGAATATATTCACGCTATCAACAATCGCAACTTACAAAAGCATGTCATTCTATTCACTCACCACTCTATGAGGGACTCAGTGAGGGGAGGTTTCATATCACTCATAACACATGTCGTACAGTCTCTTGAATGCATTCACACTATCAACAATCGCAACATGTAAATGCAAGCCATTCGAGTTACTCACGTTTTTCTTATTTTCTATAAGAGAAAATCTCTCACTCTATCTTGGCTGCATTCATTCTCAGCTCCCATGATGCACCTTGTACTTTCACAGTCCATAAAATGAAAAATCTCATCTACTAGTATCCTATATGACCCTTATAGAATTTTATAGAACTTCGTAATATATCACCCCACCATCTCCTGATTGTTACATTCTGCAGTCTAAAAATTCCCATTCTGTCCTAATATTCAATATTAGAAATTATTGATATTTTTTTATTGATATCATCTTTATCATTCTCCTTTCTGCTTTCTGCACTGTATATACTTTATATCGGAAACCTGGAGACCAGATGCACTTAAAATAGTTCAGATGAGATCGCATACAAGCCACAGAAGTGAAATATTTCTTTACTCTTACATGCCATTGTTCGCTTCGATATTTCAATTCTTCTCTGAGTTCTATATGGTATATCTCATTACATCAAAGTGCACAACTTTGATGTAATGGTCAGACTGTATCATACACAGTTAACAGACATAACGCATTGGCCTCACAGCCTGAGTTGATGCAGTCGTAAATCCAAATAGACCAAGCATAACTTTACATTTGGTCACATTAAACTAATAGCCACATTCACATGTCCACAATTTCGTATATTCAGATCATTCTGCAAGTGATTTATGTCAGAATTCCTGATCCTTGACTATCTTTGCATCATCAGCAAATAGCAGCATCTATCCTGTTAAATCTTTCACAATATCATTAATGCAAAGATTGAATAACAATCAACAAAGACCGATCCTTAGGATATACCATGGGTTACCTTGAATGTTATACCCTTACATCTATCATACACCCATTTTGATATCATCACTCACCGATCCGCTTATCCAAACTAGTAATTTATAATTCAATCCAACATCTTCCAATTTATGCAACAATCTTTCATGATGATTTCCGTTACAAGCTTTAGCAAAGTTTAAGCTTATCATGGTGTATTTTCTCTTGTCTAGCTCAACCGTGACATCATTATAAATGTGAACGAGTTGTTCAAACATGACCTTTATTGTTTTTGGTAAACCTATACTGTTCACTGCAAATTATATATTTTCTGTTAAGCCATTTCTGTATGCGAGCACTTACTTTTCAAAAATCTTCCTCGCCACTCCATAGACACTGACAGGTCGATAGGTAGAGACATTAGTCTTTGCAGCGCACTGGGATTATCATATATTCTTTATTTGTACACTACTGTACAATCTTCCCTTTGCTAAAACTCAATTTGTACAGCGAAATTGAATGAACAGAGAGTTCAAATAACAGATTCGTAGTATCAGTACTGATATACTATCAGTACCTATTGGAGAATTAATATTCAACATGTGCAACAGCTCTATTACTTAATTCTCATTCACCTGAGCTTCTTTCTACAGCTTAGAGGTAGCTTGAGATTGCATACTAGGTTGAGATCTTTCAGAAAAATTGGAACTCATTAGTTATACGACCTCTTCATCATCTGCCAACCGCATAACATAGGTATTCAATTATTATTTTACATTCATTCATTTTTTTACTTGCAACACAACCATTGAATTCCTTTGGATTGTATTTAGTTTCCATTTTTTTTTTTTTTGATATCCAGCAGTTATTATTATTATTATTATTATTATTCCTGACGGTTTACAACTGACACAGTTGTAAACCGTCTGGCCTGATCTTTATATTTTACAAAACTAACATCATCCTAATGCACACGGTATTGTTTCTACGGACATATGTAGAAACAGTATATTTAAGTACCTCCGTCTATTAAATTCCGCTAGGCAGCTCCTGTGAATAAGCTGCTCTGAACTTGTGCTCCCACAATTTATCGTGTTTTTTGAATAGAAAAAACACAATTTATTGTGTTTTTCTGTTCAAATTAATTAATAAACGGAAATCTTAACAGCTGATTATTTCTGCGCAAATGTAAGTACTTAGAGTGCATGAAATCAGTTATCTTTGTAATTAAAAATCAGTCATGTGTAAGCGCCTTCAATGCCTACTATTCGAAACTAAGATGCCGACAACGAAAGCTAGCGATAGAAGAACACCTCATCTTTCGCCAGCGTAGCGCAGTCGATCGCGGACAACCCCCATGATAATATGAAGTGCCATAGCTGTAAAACTGATGTTACCGATTAAAAAAAAAAATGATATATTATGCGATTTTTGTTGCCACTGACTACATGCCTCCTGCGCAAAAATAGATGAATTGGCGCACAATCTATTTATCGGCCACAACCTGCCATTTTATTCTCCGCAGTGCCTACCTTATGAAAAGCAGCTCCTGAACTTAAGCAAACGATTCGAAAACCTCGAACAGCACATTAATACTATGAACGAAATTTTTTCTGCAAAATTCGAACGATGGAAGCTAAGCTTGAACTCACTGATGCAACACAAGTGCACTCATGCCCGCTAATGAATTCCGCGACGTAATGTCATCAACGGTACCACGACTCAATCGAGAGCAGAAAACAAACAAATCAACGCTATTATTTTGAATTTTCCAATGGAGAATGCTAAATCACCAAAGGAAGACAGAAAATTAACAGAAGAATGCAACTAAGTCGTATCATTATTAAAACATATATGCAAATTGCTGAAACGCAACCTTCCTTTAGTAAACCCATGCTTTCCCTTGCATAGTACAGTTTGTCTGTCTGCTCAATTCTGTATGCAAGTTCTCATTAACTTCTCTATAATCTTCACTATCACAATAGAGATATTATTAGGTGGGTAGTTAAACCCAATGGTTTTTGCAACATTCATTCTGTTCCTGTGCTTTCTTTCCTGACCTCATATGCAAATTAAACAAACATATCAAGGTCCTAGCTAGTTCTGGTGAACATTCGTTTAGTATATGTACTGATATCCAATCTGTACATTTTGGCGAATTTTTATCTATGTTATCCAACAGCTCTTGATCCTCATTCTCGCGAACTGCTAACTCTTTATCCAATGTAATAGTGAGACTGTACATCCTATTACATTTGTCTGGTTCATATATCTTTGCAAAGTTATCCCTTATTAACTGAACAATCCCATCAGTTTCAGGTTCCCATAGAAGGGTACCATCTGCATTCAGTGAAGTCATACTTTTGCATTCAATCTTTCTTTTGCATGGCAGCATAATGATAAAATTCTTTTTTAGCCTTTCTGTGAATTTCTTTTCATTTTCCACCTTTGTTTTTCGTAACTTTTCTCGTGTGAGCTTTATATATTTTGTAACGCCTCTCATTCTTATTCTCATGATATTCTGTTCACGTTATATTCTTCTTATGAACTCTTCTTTAATGTGATTGCACATCCATTTCCCACCCAATTTACTTGACCTTCGAACTCTAGAAACGCCTTAAAATACCGCATTCTTTCAAAAATTCCCATCCACTATTGATATCGTTTCCATTTAGTAGAAGAAAGTATATGAGTGTACCTTTTACACTCATGTATCATGATACCATGGAACCAATGATAGTATTCTGACTTTCTCTTAATTTTAAGATTTGTTTTACAGCATGTATCTTTTCCAGATTGGAACATCCATATAGTTGGTTTCTTTCTCAGTTAGTATATTAAGATCTCGGTAACCAACGGATGGCAAAAAAATTATGACCAACCGTAGAACATTCTCAATTGGTCATAATTTTTCTCTTTGAAGTTCAGCATGTAACCTTTTCTAAATATATTCATACAGTTTTCTACTTCAGAAGTCAGAGAGACCAGTTCACTTTTTAATGTCACTCTTCTAACATAATCTGATCTAGCACTATTTAACCCGAGTTACTCGAGTCACGTGCTGCTTAAGAAAGTTGTCATGCAACATCTTAATAAATTCAGCCTCATGCTTTTCATGAAATTTCACTTCTACCGTAATCAATTTCCAGATAACTAAAGTTACATGAAATATTAACCGCTTAGAATTCATTAATTTTATTTGACGATACATTTCATTCTCGCTAGCAGCTACTCTACCAGGTTGGTAGCCATTCCTCAACATATATTTAATCTTTTCAGACTCAATATCATACCAAATGGCTTCAAACTCGCTGCTACATGAAAAATCTTTTAATATTGCAATCATAACCAGTGGCGCATTCAGGATTTAATCTTGGGGGGGGGGGTTGAGTAGACGATTTGAGAATGCACACTACGCATCGCATACGACTTATTACTGAGCATCTGCAATGATCGCTAATTCATAAGTAATATAGAAATAGAAGACGCTACACAACATAAATAAAAAAATGAATTTTGATTAGGATAAGATTTTTGGAATATTTTCTAGTGTTTTTTTTTTTTTCCTTTTCTTTGGGGGGCCAGGGTCCCCCTTGTCCCCCTCTGGGTGCACCACTGATCAGCTATCTTTCCTAAGTGGACCCAAACTATCATATATCATTAACACCATACCACATTTTATCCTATATTGCCTGCCCTTCTTAAAAATACTGTACCTTTTACACTCATACAGAAATAGAATACACCACACAACATAAATTAAAAAATGAATTTTGATTTGGATAAGATTTTTGGAATATTTTCTAGTGTTTTTTTCCATTTTCTTGGGGGGGGGGGGGGTAGGGCCCCTTGGCCCCATCTGGGTGCACCACTGATCATAGCTGTCTTTGCTAAGTGGACCGAAACTATCATATAACATTAACACCATACCACCTTTTATCCTATATTGCCTGCCCTTCTTAAAAATACTGTACCTTTTACACTCAATTGTAATTAGGAAAGAAATCTCATATAATGCCAAAATATGAGCCACAGCACAACAAATTCAAGCATGTTCCTTGTACTCATGGCATTTGTGCACAGTTATAAAAACTCATTTCTAGACTTATTTGTCTATTTTCCTCTGTCTCTTGCTATGTTGAAGGAAGTAAGAGACAAATTTGCCTTGCGAAACATAATTGCTGTTTTGTGTGCAGATAACACGAACACCAGTTTTGATGTTTGCAAAAAACTTGGAGAAAATAATGTTTTTTATGCAATAAAACGTTTTTATCGTCTTATTTTTTCATGAATGCAGAATATTACGTAACTTCCGTCAGGCTTTTGTCTCAAGGAAATATGCATTACTTGAACTATCCATTTCTCCTAATGAAAAACCTATTTCTAAATTAGAGAGCTCATCATTGGCTGAATATTTTGACAAACCAGAAACAGCAATTTTATCAGTTGTGCGGGACAAAACTAAATTTTACAACGAATAAATGCTACTAGTAAATCTCTACAAGATCTCGATATGGATTTGTTAATTTGTTATACTCTTTAGTTGGTTTTATTTTAGATATAAGAAATAGTTTTGCTGCTGTAAATGAAGAAGCGAATTTATTAACAGATGAGACAAAATTGAAAAATGAAAAGAAAAGTGTTAAAAAACGGGAAAAAAAATGAGTGACGAAGTTTCACAATCTAACAATGAGATTATAT
Source organism: Typopeltis vanoorti (assembly GCF_054136105.1). Taxonomy (NCBI): domain Eukaryota; kingdom Metazoa; phylum Arthropoda; class Arachnida; order Uropygi; family Thelyphonidae; genus Typopeltis; species Typopeltis vanoorti. The sequence continues at coordinate 94,668,113 of NC_143554.1, forward strand.
TACATGGGAAAGAAAATTTCGCTGTGAACACTTTTAATGCCATTTGCGATAAGCTAATTTTGGAAATTAATGAAAGAACAAAAAGCTATTTCGACATATTAGATATGTTTGACATTTTTTTGAAGAAGATATAGATCAAGACAAATACAAGACTAGTATTGATAAAATTTTACAAACTTATGGGACTGATATTGATTCAGAAAAATTTACTGATGAAGTTAAGCAATTTTTAATAATGATGAAGGAAGAAAATTCTTCAATTAAAAATATGTACAAATTAATAAACGATTGGTTAAGGTCTACTTTTCCGAACGTAGAAACAATTTTAAAAATATTTTTGACGATGCCTATTTCAAATGCAAGGGTTGAACGCTCATTTTCGGTGTTGAAACGAATAAAAAAATTATTGAAGAAGCAATTTGCACCAAAATAAAACAAGTGACCTGTCGTTATTATACATTGAATCAGATGTAAGGACTCAATCAATTATGATGACATTATAGATATATTTGCTAAAACCAAAGCCAGAAAAAAAAAACATTTAGTTATTAATTTTTTTTATTTAAATTTGAACTGATTTATTTTTATACTTTTTTAAAATGCAAATATATGTATACCAATGTTGTATTGTGTTATTAAAATGAGTTATTACGGAAATGTTGACTTTTATTTTCAATAAACTAAAAAAATGCTTATTTTTGAGGGCCTCATAATGATGTTGCGCCTCGGGTCTCCAAAAGTATAAATGCGGCCCTGGAAATATGGTCAGAGTAATACTGAATGCATGTGCGAGGGTGGTCTGAAAAGATGTGTCAGATGTGCTATTGACTGATGAGAGTATAGAGATAGATGAAACTGAGGTGCTTAATATATTAAAGAACCTTAATGCTAACACTGCCATTGGGTTAGATGGCATATCGGCCCATGTGTTACGAGAATGTGCAAGAGAATTAGCAACTCCTCTAACCAGAATGTTTAATTTAAGCCTCAGTTCTGGTAAAGTGCCAATAGAGTGGAAAGAGGGGAAAATAGTTCCATTGCACAAGGGAGGCTCTAAGACTGAGGTTGCAAATTATAGACCAATCAATATATCTGGAGTGGTGGTTAAGATTTTGGAGAAATTGGTTAAAATTAGAATTCAGGACTGGGTGGACAGCAATATGATACTTTATAAGGGGCAACATGGTTTTGTGAAGGGTAGGTCTTGCCTAAGTAATTTGCTTACTATCTATAATAAAGTAACAGTGGAGTTGGATAAAAGAAATCCTTACTCAGTGATACTGCTTGACTTTGCAAAGACTTTCAACAGGATTCCACATGGAACTCTGTTACATAAATTAGAGAAAATGGGTTTGGATCCGAAGATGGTGATTTGGATTAAAGGATGACTGGCAGACAGATATCAAAGAATGGTTTACGGAGGAGCTGAGTCCAGGAAAAGGCAAGTGACTAGTGGTGTACCTCAGGGCTCAGTTCGTGGTCCTCTATTGTTTAATTTGTACATCAATGATATTGGAAATACCTTGAATGGAAATATCCACTTGTTTGCTGATGATGCAAAATTGGGAAGAGCGATAATGAATTCAAATGATGTGGATATTTTACAGGATGACTTAAATAGGCTGACGGTATGGACTGAGGTAAATGGCTGTCAGTTGAACGTGGCTAAGTGTAAGGTGATGCTTCGGGAGGATGACATCGCATGCTGTTTACTATATTAACGGAATTGAACTGCAGGAAGTTGAAAAGACAAGAGACTTGGGAGTTATTGTGGACAGAGAACTTAAGTTTAAAGGGCATATTGCAAAGATTGCCAAAACATCACCTCAAATTACATGGTTGTTGAGGAACACACTAACAAGCAGGGATAGGGAAGTTATTGTTCCACTCTATAAGGCATTAATAAGGCCGCATTTGGACTATTGTGCACAGATCTGGTCGCCAGGATTTCTTGGTATGCGGAAGTGGTGGAGAGGGTTCAGAGGCAGGTTGCAAAGATTGTTGCAGGTCTGTGGGATGTTCCCTATGAGGATAGATTGATGATCTGTGGGCTCCAAAAACTAGCTGATCATAGGAGAGGAGATATGATAGAGGAATTTAAATTGTTAAAGGGATTTTACAGGATTGATACTGATGATATTCTTAAGACTAGTGCAGGATGTGAGAGAACGAGGGGCCATCCCTGGAGATTGTGTAAGAGTGTGGTTAACAAGGGTGTTAGGACTAGATTTTTTACTTGTAGGGTTGTGAATGGGTGGAATGCTTTGCCAGAGGTGGTTGTGAATGCTTCAACTGTGAATGAATTTAAGGAGAGGTATGACAGGTATTGTGTAAATAATGGTTTGTGTGTCAATGTCGGGACTCCCGCGATTAGTCTTTTGACTCCATGGAGACACCGTTAAAATAATAATAATAAGATGTCGGCGTCGACCACAATGGCAACAATATCGGTACGATTTTTTTTTTCTAAGTTGGTACATCTACCCCTGGATAAATGCTCTCTAGAGATTAGGATTTCACTGATAGTAAAACACTTAAAGAGCTAAAACGTTTAACTTGTACTATAGATCACTAATAAAAATTCAGTTGATATTTTAGTGTTTTAGGTAATATACATATATGACGAAGGTCTGAAAAGTTCTCGGCCTAACAATGAAAAACGAATTTATAATTTCAAAATTATTTTTATTTTTCAACATAATCTTCGTTAAGATTAATACATTTATTCCAGCAATGCACCAGCACAATTATCCCGTCCCTGTAGTGGTAAGATCTGCAAAATACCCCCTCTACAGCTGCAATCACCTCATGATTCGAAGAAAAACGCTGACCAGTGAAGAAGAGTTTCTTTTGGAAAGAAACAGAAGTCAGAGGGAGCCAAATCTAGGGAATAGGGTGGATGTTCCAACAATTCATAGTGCAGATCCCTTAATTTTCCTATTGCCAAAACGATTTTATGGGCAGGTGCATTGTCCTGATGAGAGATGATTTTTTTTCTTCAGCAAACCGGGTATTTTCTTACGATTTTTTTCTAGTCTGGTTAAAAAGTCGGAATAATTCTCCGGTTATTGTTTTACCTTTTTCATGATAATTAATAAGCAAAATGCCTTTAGCATCCCAAAACATAGATGCCATGACTTTTCCTGCTGATGGAACCGACTTTGTCTTCTTTGGCACTGAACAACCATCTTCTGTCCACTGTTTTGACTGCTGTTTGGATTCTGGTGTGTAATGGTGAATCCAAGTCTCATCCATAGTAATAAATCGACGCACAAAATCAGTTTTATTCTTGTTAAAAAGTTCTAAGCACTGTTCAGACTTTCATGAGGGTGCATTTTTGATCTGCTGTGAGCAAGCACGGCACACCCATCTTGCGCAAAGCTTTTTCATTTGCAAATTTTTCATGCAAAATATATCCTACACATTCTTTTGAAGGCTTATAGTCTCAGCAATTTCACGCACAATGAATCGCCGGTCATCCAATATCATATCGTGCACTTCAATGACTTTTGGACATCCTTCACATGAATAATCTTCAAGCTGGTACGGACACGTTTAAACTCGGCAGCCACTTTTTTAATTGTTGAAAATGAAGGAGAAGGATGCCCATAAACTTTTATGAACTTCGAATGAATTTTTTTTTTGGCATTAAACCTTCTTTCACAAAGAATTTTATAACTGCACGATACTCAATTTTTTCCATTTCAAGGAATATAGACAATTGCTTCAGACAGCTGTATGAAACAAAGACTTGCAATTTCACGTGGATGCTTATGACAGAAAATCGTGCCGATAGTGTTGCCATCTATGGTCGAGGCCGAGAAGTTTTCAGACCACCCCCATATATATATATATATATATATATATATATATATATATTAGGGTTACCAAATAATTTTATAAACTTGGTTATTTTACTCCTAATCCCAAGTAAGCAAACAGTTAAATTTGCGCTTGAACGTAGTTCAAGTCAGGAGGTGGTGCAACACCAGGCAACTCATTGTAAAGGTGGGTAAAGCTCTGATCACTATTCTTAGTCTTTCCCATAATGTAAAGCACATCTCACTAAGAGATGTATACTGCAATACATTATGGGTGGGGGTCATTACCCAGACCGGTTTCAACCTTTTTTTGAGGTCTCCTCTATGAGTAGCTAGACCCTAAATACCAAGGTTTTAGTAATACAGAGCCTTATCAACTTTACCTATACAAGTTGGTATAAGGTGTTTTTATTTTGAATAAGAATCTCTGAAGGAGATATAGATGTAAATAAGTTTTTTACCTTGGGAATAATGTATATTAGGGTTACCAAGTAATTTTATAAACATGGTTATTTTACTCCTAATCCCAAGTAAGCAAACAGTTAAGTTTGTGCTTGAACGTAGTTCAAGTCTAAAGGTTGTGCAACACCAGGGAAACTTGTATAGGTAGTTGATAAGGCTCTGTATTACTAAAACCTTGGTATTTAGGGTCTAGCTACTTACTGAGGAGACCTCAAAAAAGGTTGAAACCGGTCTGGGCAGTGACCCCCCCCCACCCATAATGTATTGCAGTATACATTTCTTAGCGAGATGTGCTTTACATTATGGGAAATACTAAGAATAGTGATCAGAGCTTTACCCACCTTTACAATGAGTTGACCTGGTATTGCACCATCTTTAGACTTGAACCATGTTCAAGCACAAACTTAACTGTTTGCTTACTTGGGATTAGAAGTAAAATAACCAAGTTTATAACATTACTTGGTAACCCTAATATACATTATTCCCAAGGTAAAAAACTTATTTACATCTATATCTCCTCTAGAGATTCTTATTCAAAATAAAAACACCTTGTAGCAACTTGTATAGGTAAAGTTGATAAGGCTCTGTATTACTAAAACCTTGGTATTTAGGGTCTAGCTACTCACAGAGGAGACCTCCAAAAAATGTTGAAACTGGTGAGATTGCTAATATGAGTTCGCTCTCTTAAGATTTTTGCCTTAAGGGAGCAATTTGAGTCTCCGGGGAAAGTGTTTTCCGGCACGGCCCAGTGAGGGGCTTTGTCGGTGAATGCTTTTCTTTGGAATATGAGCGGTTCTGATCGGTGGTGGTGGTGGGTGTTGAAGGCCATCAATGAGTGGAGCCAATGCTGAGATGGATGGTCTTTCGCCCGCTATTGAGTGGTCTAGGGATCATCCGAATTTTTAGAGACGGCTTTACTTATTCAAAAGGTTGAAACTGGTCTGGGTAGTGACCCCCCACCCATACTGTATTGCAGTATACATCTCTTAGTGAGATGTGCTTTACACTATGGGAAATACTAAGAATAGTGATCAGAGCTTTATTCACCTTTACAATGTGTTGCACCACCTTTAGACTTGAACTACGTTCAAGCGCAAACTTAACTGTTTGCTTACTTGGGATTAGGAGTAAAATAACCAAGTTTATAAAATTACTTGGTAACCCTAATATACATTATTCCCAAGGTAAGAGAGAGAGAGAGAGGGAGAGATCTTTTTTTCTGCCTTTTCACACCAAATTTGATATAGCAGTTATTTGGCTAAAGACTGTGAGACTTGTCAGACTGTGCAAGTGACATTATCATATTCAGTTTCGCTGAATATGATAAAGTCACTTGCACAGACTGACTATGCTCTGATATCCAATTTGAATATTAGCTTTGATATGACTTTCCAAGTCGAACATAGCGCATAATAGCAACCACAATATTATATTATCTCCAGAACAAAGGCCATTCTACGTTTGTTTGGTATCTTTGGTTAGTTAAATAACAATTTGCAACTTTTATTTGAAAATATTCAAAACGTCACAGCCTGTGAATTTTAAGAAGGAAATGTGAGAATAGGAATACAAGTTTGGGGGGGGGGAAGTAGGAACAAGGAGGCACAGAGTAAGAAGAGTGAATTCAGAAAGCAGTAGTGAATGCACGTATTGGATAGCCTAGAATACATGGAGAGTGGAGTCATTAGAGATATAGGAAACAATGGGTAAAGTTCTGTAGACAGAATCAGGTGAGAAGCAACAGATTAGGAGTGTCAACAGTATCAGAAATAAAGGATATGAAATCGTTATGTTGAGTTTATTTGTTTGTGAGTAGTTGGAATAAGCAGGATTTTGCATAAACAAATAATGCCACGAGGGAAAAAAAAAAAAAAAATAGGGACTCAGTAGTGCAATTGGAAGGACGACGGTATGTTGCCCCATTCAGTTGGCAAAGGCCTAAGTTCGAGTCTCATCATGACGGGAGGAATCTTTATATGAACTTTTTCAATCGAAGGTGAGTTAGATGATCTCATACGGAGGGAGCTGGGTTTTTTCCTCCCAGAAACTCGGGTTTTTCATCCCGCATACAGACAAATTAGCCATTCAGAACACACGCAATTTACAGAAAAAAAAAAAAAAAACAGTAGCCGTGGTGGTGGTGGTGGTGGGCAGTAGATGGCGCTGATGTAGATGATTGGTAGTAGAGGTTCGGTGTAGTGGTGGAGACGGAGAGTTGTGCAATAGGTGTCCTCCCGCGATGACTTACAACTGCTAACTGCTGACTTACAACTCAAATAAAGACTAAGTATTGCTTGATATAATGCCCCATTGACACCATATAACTGCAGCGTATTGAATAGCTTCTCTCTTGGCACCTTGTCATATGCCTTTTCCAAATCGACAAAACTTAAATACAGATCTTTGTTATATTCCCATGATTTCTCGACTATTTGTCGTAAAGTGAAGATCTGATCCTGACAGCCTCTATTTGGCCTGAATCCAGCTTGTTCTTCACCAAGCTTTTCTTCCACAATTCTTCTCAACCGTTTCTCAAGTATACTGGCATAGATCTTGCCAGGAACACTCAGTAGGGAAATACCTCTGTAATTCTCACATTCAGTTTTATTTCCCTGTTTATATATGGGTACTATGAGAGCTCTACTCCAATCATCGGGAATTCGTCCCTCTGTCCAGGCTTTCTGAACTATGCAGTGCAGCCACTGTAAGACTTTTATACCACCATACTTCAGCATTTCTGGTCGAATATCATCTACTCCTGCTGCCTTTCCACATTTCAAGCCTTTGATGGCTTTTTCTACTTCAAGTATGGATATGTATTCCTGACTGCATGCCTGGTCAGTGTTTTTTTTTATCACTGTGCTGTCATCACTGCTTGTTTCATTTAGCAGTTTTTCAAAGTATTTACTTCATACTTCAAGGATATCTTTTTCTCCTGTTTTCATGTCACCTTTATCATCTCTAACTCCTTTTACAGCACTCTTTCCTCCATTCCTAAGCTTCTTCAACAACCTCCAGAATATTTTGCCACCTTCTTGATATTTATTTTCTATATTCTTGCCAAAGTCCTCCCATGACTTTTGTTTAGCTTTCTTACATTTGTCTCTGTATTCTGTAAGAGTAAAAGCTGACTTATTTGCCAGGAACTTTGATATGCTTTCTTCTTTTCCTTCACTGCCTCTTTAACTTCCTGTGTCATGAAATCAAAAACCATAAAATTTTAATAAAAAAAATTTCAAGTATATTTAGGTAATTTAATTTATTCTAATATGTTCTAATTATTTCTGAATTCCTTGCTTATTTTCTCATCTATCTTGAATTTCTTTTATTTCCCTAGAAGATAGTTCCACTTATAAAAATTATTGAAAAACTTTTACAAGTTACTAAGAATTTAGTTGTTGTTGTCTTGTCCTTTGAAGAGTCCTAGATGCCTCCATGTGCTCCCCACACTGCCCTGGCCATGTCTATGATTCTGCTTGTATAGAACTGTTGTTCAGGATTAGGATCCATTTCTTTCAAGGCTGCTGCAATTGCTGGACAGGCAAAGATGTGAATGGGTGTCAGTTCTGTATTGGGGCAGTTGACTCCTCATTAAAAAATTGGATGCCGTTGCCACGTTAGTCACCTTGAAATCGGACCATAAGAAATTTGGTCAAGAGCTTCAAGGGTCCAGGGGGGGCCACGAGGAGGTGTGGTCGGAAACCCCCCCCCCCCAATAAGAATTTAGTAACTTGTAAAATGCAAGAATTTTTTAAACTTTAGTTCAAATAAATTTTAACTTTAATTAAAATTCATTTTAATTTTGTTTGCGATTCAGGTCGGTGAGAAGGCTATAATCCCTGTATCATTATATTCAACGATTAAAGTGAAGTGGCTTTATCAAAGCTTGCTTTAAATTTTGAGAATTTTTTAAATATTAGGGTTTTCAACGATTATCCCGCCTAGTCAACACCCCTTTGTTCGTTACATTTAGCGAACCAACGTGTGGCTGTTCTGTCAAAATTTATTCAGGAAATTTCAAATAATTTACATTTTTATTATCATAAAAGAACCACAGATGCCAGGATTGTTACAGGGGCGCTTAGATAGAAATTGCATGCAGGCGGCAAAGACCCTGCGCTGGCTCTGCAAGTGACATCTTAAAATTACAAGCAGCTGTGGTGGTGTGAATCTACCCGATTTAAGGTGACCAGTGGTATACCCCAGTGTTCAGTGCTTGAATGATTATTTAATCTATCATTAATGACATTACGAAGCATCTAGCAGAAGATGATGGATTACTTGCTGAAGATGCAAAGATAGGAAGGGCAATCAAGGATGCTACTAATATCCTGCACTTATAGAATGATTTGAATAGGCTGAAAATTTGGACAAATTTCCAGTCCAAAAATGGCTATCAGTTTAATGTGAGTAATTGCAAAGTCATGTACTTTGGTATGATAAGATTTCAAACCGAATATTACGCAGGGTTATGTTACAAAAAAACTGATAGGGGCTAGGGAACTTGGCTTATAGTGATAAGAATTTGAAGTTCAAAAGTCACAGCAAAAATTGCAAATACAATGCAGAGGGTAATGTAATGTTGAAGCGAACCTTGACATGTAAGGATAAGGAAGTCATTCTGCCTCTTTACTGGCCTTGAGAAGACAGCATCTGGACTACTGATGAGAAAAAAATTGGTCTCCTGGGTTCTAAGGGGATAAAGAGGCTGTGGAAAGGGATGCAAAGAACAGTTACAATGATTTATCGAAATTAGGAATTTAGGTTATGAGGACAGATTGCAAGTATGAAAAGTAAAGACCCTGGTTAACAGAAGAAAGAGGGATGATATGATAGAAGTCTATAAACTTCTGAGTGTGGGTGTTATAGGATATTGTCTGATGAAATTTTTTGTTATATGGAAGATTGGGAGAGAACACAGGGGATAGGTAATCCATGGAAGTTAAGTTTGTTTGAGGTTAAGAAAGGGATAAAAGCTAGATTTTAGATTTCTGGAACAGTGTTTGAGTGAAATAGTGAGTACCTCTATCATTAATGAGTTCAAGAGAAGGTATGACAACTGGTTTGGGTGATGTATAGCTTCCCTCAGTCTGAGTTAATAATAATAATTTATTAAGAGCTACAAAAAGGAAAAATTTGTGGAGGGAATTCAAAGAGAAAGGTGACCAGTATAAAGCACATGCTAGAACAATGACCAGTATGGTAAGAAAGGCAAAACCAGAGTATGAGAAGAAATTAGCAGTACAGGCCAAAAGTAGTCCCAACAGGTCTTTCAGTATATTGCAAGTATAAGGGAAAATGAGCATGGGAAAATAATTTTAACAAATGGCGATGGTAGGGATCAACTGATGCAGATGAAATAGTTGAATTACTAAGTGAACACGTCACAAGAGTATATCATCCAGGTGAAGATAGTGAAGAAACAAGAGAGGGAAGGTCTTATCTGGAAACAGAGGTAGATGAACTAATTAGCATTTATGCTTAGGTTCTGATTTACAATCAATACAATTTAATGGAATAACTATTACACAAAAAGAAATAATTAAATGGAAGGTTTAATAATTTCAATATTTCATCTCTGTCACATAGACATCTTCAGCAATACAATGTTAAAAATGTAATAACACACAAAAAACAATAAGTGGAAGATATGAAATATTCTCTATTTTTGCAACATAGCTCAGACACATTAGACTCTTTCCTCCCATGTCTCAACAATCAGTACCACAGAATCCAGTTCACCACTGAAAAAGAAAACAACAGCTTGCTATTTTAGATACTCTAATCACACCTCTGCCCAATGGAACCTTTTCTTTTGCAGTTTATAGAAAACTGCCCCACACAGGTAGATACATACATAAACTTTCCCACCATCCCACTTCTTAACAATATAGTGTTATCAAAAACCTCATAAACAGGGCTGGATTAACCAAAATAAGCACGTGCTTAGGGCATCATGGAAAGGGGGACACCAAAGAATTTCTGCTTTAGCTACATGACGAATTTAATTTAAATTAACTTTTAATTAGTTTTTTCATTGTTTTTATTTTTCTTACTGTTACCTACTTTGTTTCAATAAATAATGACGTGTAGAAGGCCTAATAAAACTCTAACCACGTGCATAACAGTTCGTTTACACCGTATTATCGCTCACGACGCTTTCTGGCACTACCATTGCGTCAAATGAGGTAATTTTTTATAATTAACGTAACCATTTTATTTTTTATTTTCCTGTCTCTTTTAGGTCTTGTTTTAATAAACTGTATCTTATAAAAGGCTCCAGAAGCAAATATAAAACAAATCACGTGGTTGTCTCAGAAACGTGCCTCTGGTAAAAGGCATAACTGTCGCAGAAGTGCGACTCCGGTAAAATAAGAATTAATTAAAGCACGAAAGCACAAGATTCAGTTGTAAGCTGAAAATTAAATTGTTCATATGATTTTGCCTGTGATATGTGTAACTGTGTTCATTGATACCTAATATTCAACAAAATAATCTTTTTATTTCTGTATTTAACAGATCCCAAGAACCAACATGAAACGTGGTCAGTTAAGTGGTTCACAAAAGCAAAAACTATCAAAAAAGAAACAAGAGGAGACTTTGGAATTAGATTCCAAGACTGCAAAGTTGACTGATTTCTTCACACAAGTTCCACAACATTATATACCAATTCCTGATCAGAGCCAATCTCCGTCATCAGAAATGGACACAAATACCACTTCGATCACTTCAAAATCAAAATATGATGATGTTGGAATCATCAAGGTGTCTCAAGCAGGTTCATCTAGCACGTCTCACTACTGACCTCACTTTGTCTGTAAATTCTCTTGATATCTCTACTGCAAATATTGATGCAAGTTGCTTTACAAAACATTCTGAGGTTGAAATAATTGCTGAAAATGAAAGTAGTGGGCCATGGTGATGGTGGTGAAATGATTCAGTCTGCAAAAGATGAAGTAAATATAGCAAAAGATCCAGGGTTGTGGCTTGATTTCTCTGCTGATGACCTGGCTTATTGGACTGCTTGTGGACCCAGTAACTGTCAACACCACAATGACAAGTCTTACCGACATTTCAGTAGTGGCATACTGTTTGCAGAAACTTTTTGCTAGGACAAAAGCCAATGGTGAGGAATACAAGAGAGAGTGGTTATTGTATTCACCATCAACAGGATCAGTTTATTGTTTTGTTTGTAAACTGTTTGCTCCTAAAAATTTCTCACATTTTGTTACAAGAGAAGGGTTCAGTGACTGGCGAAATACTATTGTAATTGATCAACATGAAAAAAGCACTACTCACCGAGACTCTTTGCTAACATACTTAACTCACAGACAAGGTGTAGGGTTGGGACAACAGTTGGAAAAACAAATTCAGGAAGAGTGTGATTACTGGGAGCATGTCCTGAGGCATGTCATAGCTGTTATTCGTACGTTAGCTAAACGTGGCTTGGCTTTTCGAGGAACAGAAGAAAGATTTGGATCATTGCAAAATGGGAACTTTTTAGGGCTGCTTGAGCTCATAAGTCAGTTTGATCCATTTTTAGCAGGTCACATTGCAAAATATAGAAATTGTGGCAAAGGAAATTCTTCTTATCTGTCCAAAGCCACCTGTGAGGAACTCATTCAACTGATGGCTCAAAAGGTCCATGTGCTTATTGTTGATGAAGTAAAATCTTCTGGTTATTTTAGTTTGTCAGTTGATTCAACACTAGATCTGTCACATATCGACCAGTTAAGTGTTGTACTTAGGTACTTAAAAGATGGACAGCCTATTGAACGTTTTTTAACCTTTTTGGAAATGAAAAGCCATACTGGTGAGGAAATGGCAAATCAGGTGTTGCAGTACTTACGTAAAGTTTGTCAGCTAAACTTTTCAAAATGTAGGGGTCAGTCTTATGACAACACTGTTAACATGTCTGGGCATTATAAGGGAATGAAGCAAAAAATTTTAGAAACAAACAAGTTTGCTATATATGTGCACTGTGCAGCTCATTCACTAAATTTGGTAGGCCGAAGTGCTGTCAAGAGGCGATTAATTTCTTCTCTACAGTGCGGTTGCTCTATACCTTTTTTTCAGCCTCAACCAGCTGGTGGACAATTCTTAAAGGTTGTATTGGAAATGAAAATGTCTTAAAATCCCTCAATGATACCAGATGGGAGGCACACACTATGGCAACAGCAGCAATTTTGAAATCTTTCCTTCAAATTTTAGAAGCGTTAGACTGTATAGCAGAAGACCAGTCACAAAAGGGAGACACTAGAAGAGAAGCAGATAATATTGCAAATAAGATGCAAGAGCTAGAATTCGTTTTTATGTTGAATTTTTGGGATGAGATTTTGCAAAATTTTCATAGAGTAAGCCAAGTTCTACAAAATGAGGATGTCAACTTAAAAATGTGCAGATCCATATGGATCATTAGCTGACCAATTGTGCACTTCACGAAACGAATTTGAAAGATATGAAGCAGCTACAAAGGAAGTGCTACCAGATGTTGATTACAAGGCAACTCAAACTCGCAAACGTATCAGAAAGAAGGTACCCAATGATGGAGATGCTCCAGAAGTATATCTGAATGCCAGAGATAAATTTCGTATCACCACCTTTTATACAATTGTTGACAAACTTGAAACTGAGATGAGAAGAGGAGGAGAGATATACAAAAAAATATCAAAGAGATTTTCTTTTCTAAGTGATGTGCCACATAATGCTACTTTTGTGACTTCATCATCTACTGAAATTGAAAGGTATTCTCAGTGTTGTCAAAAGCTGAATGATGCTTACCAAGAGTACTTGAACACTAATTTCTCAGCTGAGCTTCAGCAGTTTCACTCATATGTGCGCCATAAGTACAGTGCAACAAAAAATGTAAAAACAAGATTCAGTCATGCTGAACTTTAAAAAATAATTGTAGAAGACAATATTGAGTGTGCCTTTCCAAATGTAGACATTGCCTTTCATATATTTTTAACATTACTGGTCAAAAATTGCTCAGCTGAGCGTTCATTTTCTCAGTTTATATTTATATTTACTCAGAAGTATATTAAAAATCCCATCAGAACAACTATGCAACAAGGCAGGTTGAATGCCTTATCTCTACTAAGTATAGAAGCATATGTGTTACGTAAGATTAATTTTGAGGATCTTTAATAAAAGACTTTGCAATTAAAAAAAGTAGAGAAAACTTTTCAAATCTAAATGAAGTTGAAGTATACAAAAATAAACATTATTTTCCATCTTAGTATAAGTTTTGTTTCATTTTGAAAAATAAAAATTTATTTTATGGTTTATTATTGTTTATATTTTGAATTACATATATATGGGGCACCAAAATCTTTTAAGTGCTTAGGGCCTCTATGGGTCTTAATCCGGCCCTACTTGTGAATAGAGCCATCAACCTCTGTTCCATTGGAGATTCCCTTACAACAGAACTCACCTTTATTTGTCAAACCTTCCTATCCAATGGTTATAATGTCAAAAAGATATACAAATTATCTGTCCCTTCCACCTAATCACATCCCTCTCAACAAAGACTACAGTAATGCCATTACCACTGCCTATATCCAGGGCACTACAGAAAAAAGAACCAAAATGTTAACAAAATATAATCTCTGCACTGCTTTCAAACTTCATTTGAAGCTAGTTTCCCTTCTTTACTCTCCTAGGGATTCACTTCCTCCCCTCTCTGTTCCAAGTGCTTACAAGATTCTTTGTTCTTGCAACTTATCATATTATGGTCAAACTGGGAGATCTGCTAACATCTGCTAGATGAAAACAAAAAATACAACTGCCACCACAACTATGGTCAGTCAAGTCTAACAGACCATGCCTTGGATGCCTTGCATAGAAACAGATGGAAAAAAAAATACCGTGTTTCATCAGTGAATACAAACTTGAAAAACTCTTTTTAGAATCAGTAGCAGATTTTTTTTTTTTTTTTTTCAGCGTAATCTTATGAGTTTGGGAGACTTCGATTCTCAGGTATCCTGCCCAACACCTAAAGTCAGTCAACAGCACTGATAGAGGGCATCCCTCATAAAACTTTAGTCTTCATATAGTCTAATTTCATTTCTTCCACTTATTGTTTCATGTGTGTTTTTGTGTGTTATGCTGTTTTTGAGAGATAAAAAAATAGAGCTTCTGGGAGGGAAACCCTGCTATGAAACCAGCTAACTCGCATACAACTAAAAAGTTCAAAGCTCAAATCCTGGATGGGATTTGAACTATGCTCTTTCCAACCAAAGGGTATACTGTTGTGTCCTGAATAAGCATTAAAAAGGTTTATATTAAAATATTCTGGTCACAACATTAATTCTACTCAGGCAGAGAACATGGAATGTTGGCAATAGAAAAAATAAATTGTTTGTGAACACAAGTCAAGATAAAGTTTAAGGAATTGTATAAAATTGTATAAAGTGTTTAAATATAATCTGTATTAAGTGTGGGCCTGATAACAGAAATCCATGTAAGCTGGCGAAATCCGTTTGGAAAACCAGCCTCTTGCACTGAAATAGTAAAGCCTGTGAGTCAGGGCTCAAAGGTCACTTTTACTGTCCTGCATTATGAAAGTATTGGAAAGGGAAACCTAAGCGTCTTCCAGGAATAGGAGGCAGACACACGTGCGAAAAATTAATAGATGGAGCTAATGAGATTGACGTGGACACACGTGACCGAGTTGGCGCATGTCGCAAATATCGAGATTTAACGAGAGGAGAAAATGAAACAAAAAGGCCTCGCATGAAGATTCGAGATCTTTTTTTCCTGGATTCCTGATCTCTCGGAGTGGTCCTGCTCGTCGTAGGAGGAAAGTCCCTGGCCAGTCGCAGAAGGCACTTAGTTCGTCCGTCGTAGCGTTCGTATTGGGCCAAGCTATGTCCATGTTCTAGGATAGCTGTGATGTTGTCGTACGATGGACGGACTAAATTGAGCCGTCCATTCAAGGCGACGTTACTGTGCCACCTCCCATGTTTCCCTCGGAGTTTCTACTCACACAGATCTACGGAAGATATCCTCCAAAGTGATTACATTTGAAGGCCTTGATGATTGGACAAGGCGGGAACAAGTTTTAAGAGTTCAAGGACAGAAATGGTAACGTAGATTTTTGAAATACTAATTCCAGTTGTAAGAAGAGAGTGAATTTCCTGTGTGAACTATTACACTTTTTTTTTTATAATCTTTGTCAAGTAGCTTTATTTTATCCTCCTCCATGTTTCGCCAATCCTTTTCTATTGGCATCCTCAGGGAATACAAACTAGTAAGCTAAAATGAAGGTTACAGACTAGGTTATAACTGATAATTCTAATTCATACAAAAAATTGGTATTGTGCATGACAATGTGCGTGTCTCGTTAACGTGATTTATTCGTTATGGTTCATTACGTAATTGTTATGAAAGTTCATTTCTTTGATGTTTAATGATCTGATAAAAGTTTTCCAAATTTCTGGTAAAATTAGACCTTGATTCTTGTTTAGGTTTTCAGTTTTACAGGTGACTGTAGCTGCTTCTTTAAAGGTTCTTGAATGGTAGTTATCTTCTATGTATGATTGGTTTGAATGCCACTCTGATCTTATGCGGTTTTAAAAGGTTAGCTAATTTTTTTGAAAGGTTGCTGACAAAAGGAATCGTAATTGTACTGATGTATTGGACGTCATCACGTTGTTGATGTGGTATATCAGTAAAGAGAATCTTGTTATAGAGTCTTTTTGGGTAACCATTTAAAGAAAGTTCTCTGGATATTGTGGTTAATTCCGTTAGTAGGTCATCCTTGTCTGTCGTATACTGTATAGCTCTTTTCTTGAGACTATGGATAATGCTAAGTTTCTGAGCTATGTGATAAGCTGAGTTGAAATGGAGGTAGCGTCCAGTATTTGTAGGTTTTCGGTATACAGATAGGTTGATACTATTATTGGATTGTTTCTTTATTAAAATGTCAAGGAATGGCAGTTTTTTATCTTTTTCCATTTCTAATGTGAATTTGATGATATTGTGGAAACTATTGATTTGGTTGAGGTAATTCATTAGTTCTTCTTTCGTATGATCCCAAATGATAAAGATGTCATCTACATATCTGTACCAAATTTTCGGTTTTGGAATGATCTGGGTTAAGATTTTTTTCTCTAGATCTTCCATGAATAAGTTAGCACAAGCAGGTGATAGGGGGCTGCCCATAGCTAATCCAGTGAGTTGTTTGTAGATCGTTTTTTGCCAAATAAAATAGTTCGAAGTTAAACAGTGATTGAACAAAGTAGTGATGTTTTTTGGGAATAAGTTGTCTAAGATGTTGATGACTTCAAACACTGGAATGTTAGTAAACAGAGAAGTAATGTCCAAGCTTGCTAGTATATCCTCTTCAAAAATGGGGATGTTTTTTATTTTATCTATAAAATGTTTTGAGTTTTTAATATAAGTATCAGAGACGTGAATGTGTTGTTGTAAAATCTTCGCAAGATACTTTGACAGTTGGTAAGTGGGAGAATAGATTCCATCAACTATTGGGCGTAATGGTATACCTTCTTTATGAATTTTTGGAAGCCCATACAATCTAGGAGTAAGTGAAACGTTCCTGTGTGAACGTTTAAATTGGACTGAACTTAAAGAACTGTAAGAGTAGCCTACAACTATGATACGTGTCCGAGACAGTGTTAAGAATTGTTTGCCCAAGAGGCCGAATAGATACAAGATCATGTTAAACTAAAAGTGTAATTGTGCTGATGTGTTCACTGATAGCCACGTGTATCAGAATGGCTTAATGATAATCTATGAATTGTATTTTATGATTGTATTTAAGGTTATTAAGATTTAGTATGTGTGATAAGTACAAGTTAATTAGAGCTTTTGATCTGAGTTGAGTGCAACCATATTATCCTGTTTTGAAATGTATTATAGTGTATCACCTTAAAGCTAATTAAATTGTTTCATTCATGTACTTGCCTGATCTGCCTATATTATATGAATTCAAAACTACCGCTCATAAAAATAACAACGAACCAAGCGGGATGAACCCATGAGTACTAATGCAATAAGTAAGCCGCGACTGTAAGAAAGAAAAGGACAAGCGAGGGGGAGATAAATTTATGCTTGATCAAATAATCATTAACTCTCTAAAGGAGTCACCCTGAACAAGAATCCTTTCTACCTAGGTATTAGCTGGCGCAGCATAAATATAAATGTGTTAATACTTATAGGGTGAACTTCTTCAGATTGTCTGTTTAGGACATAGAGAGGCCAATAGGACTGCAAAGCACTGAAGGTGAGAATATTTGATTGTACAGTTTAAATTATAAGGGATAAATGTGTATAAGTAAGGTACAGTGTAGACGAGTTTTGAATTTAAGAAAGATAGGATGTTGGATTAGTTAAGAAAGGGTAGATAAAGGGTAAATAACTAATTAAGTATAGAAAAGGCAAACAAGATAAGAAAAAGTCTCAACATAAATGGTGTAGCTGGTAGGATAAAGGAAAGATATAAAACAATAGAAGTTATTGAAAGTTTATTTTTCACTTGGTTAGAGTATAATAAATTTAGTTTAATCCTTTATCCAAGTGTGAGCAAACAAAGTTTGCGCCTGAAAGTATCTTCAGGACTGGGGTAAGGTGGTACAACACCAGGGCACTCCTTGCAAAGGTGGAGCAAGATTAGAGTACAAATGTATTATAACAAATAAGTAGAGAGATAAATATTATAAAAAAACGTCACAACAATACTAATTAAAACCAAG
Source organism: Typopeltis vanoorti (assembly GCF_054136105.1). Taxonomy (NCBI): domain Eukaryota; kingdom Metazoa; phylum Arthropoda; class Arachnida; order Uropygi; family Thelyphonidae; genus Typopeltis; species Typopeltis vanoorti. The sequence continues at coordinate 94,686,111 of NC_143554.1, forward strand.
CTATTAAAATAACCACAAGCTTTCTTGTGAACCTCTTGTTCATTGTGGAAAGTATCATACTTAGATATTTCTTTCAGAAAGAAATACCTACTACTACTTGTGTTTTTTTAAGAGTTTGTTACAGTGGGAAGCTGAAAATCATATTATATGATGAGCCAAAAATTCATAATCTGAATAAATATAATCCATTTATTTTAATTTTTAATAAAATATTTTTAATAGTATATAATCAGTTATTGAATAGATAAAACTGAATGAACATTTTGCTTATTGGAAAGCTCATATTACAATTTCTACACATCTAGAAAGTTACATTTAACTCTCAGAACCACCCTCCCCCTTCCTTTTTTTTTTTTTTAATTTTTTTTTTTTATAATGTAAATCCATCATACATTAGTACTGTGGTGGAATAAGATATAGATAATCCAGAAACCCAACTCTAGAAACTAATCCTGAAACTTTTGTTTATGCTACCTCACAACAGATGAATTTCATTACCTGCTGTAATCTAATCAGTGCAATTCCTAAAGTTGCAATGATCAAATATTTCTGATGTAAATTTTTTTTCTATAAACAAAATAGGCTAACAAAATAAAAAACAAAACCAACATCATCTTTTATTTCTACTAAATTTTACACTTCTATTTCCTTCTTTATATTCATTATAAAATTTGATCGTATCAAGAGAAGTTCTTGGAGTAACTTTGCTTAAGGCATACTCAAAATGTCTCCAATCCATACATTCTGCAACTCTACTTTCTTCTATGGCTTTCAGAGCAGCTACACGAAATACTTCTGCTATCTAAAAAATAAAAAATCAGTATGCATAACCAATCTAATAATGAGGCTAATCAGATTATTAATATGACAAGCTGATATACTTTATATATATCTGTCACTGTCAGGACTGAAAGTTTGGCAGAATGTTATATTTCAAGTATGAAAATTTAGGTAGTTATCATCTGAGTCTTATCTGTGAAATACTAAATCCTTGGCATAGTTTTCTCACTAATCTAGTCCAGAAAAAGGGTAGAAGTGAAATATACTAGGGGTAAGCAACCTTCTTTTTTGTAGGATGATTTGAAAGTCAAGAAGACTTGAATGATCAGCATTCTAATGGGTTTAATCATGAGGTTTTAAAGCTCATTATATCTTGAAAGAACTAACATTATATGGGTTATCAAAAATGTACAAGTGGACAGAAGTTTGGATTCTTTCAAAATTTTTTGTTTCTACTTCAAAAATGGCAGAAATCAATATATAAATTGAAAATATAGTTTAGCAAAAATTTAACAGCAAATTAGAAAATTCTGAAGAAAGGGAGGAAAACTGCACCAAGAGAATAAGTAAACAATCAGGTGATCTTCTCCCTAAGTTGGAAGAACTACTAACCTAACTTGCCTTGTTCTATAAGCTTTCCATTCAGAATGCAATTGAGGTTTTTCTATGTTCCTGCCTATTTTAGTAGTTTTGGTCTTTTTAATTACCGATTTTCATGCTCAATTTGTTATAGCTGTTACTCATTTTTAGTTAGTGAATCCTGGAGACTTGCACTAAATGTGTTTAGGAGTACAACATCATCTGCATAAAGCAAAGATCTAAGTGTGACATCTCCAATTCTAATATCTGGCTTGATGCCACTTTCTTTCATAATGTGATCCATATAGATGATAAATAAGAGTGGAGATAATGTACATTATCTCCACTACCCCTGAATTTACATCAAACCATCTTCCTATGCTTCCTTCAATTCTAACTGCTGACTGAACTTAAATATAAGCTATGTATTGCTCTGTATAATGTTCCATTTGCCACATATAATTGTAGTCTTTCAAAAAGCTTTTCTCTGGGCACCTTGTCATATGCCTTTTCCAAACCTACAAAATTTAAGTATAGATCCTTGTCATATTCCCACAATTTCTCAACTATTTGTCTTAAAGTGAAAATGTGATCTTGACAACCTCTATTTGGCCTGAACTTAGCTTATTCTTCTCTAAGTTTCTCTTCCACAATCTTTCTCAATCTCGTTTTAAGTATGCTTGTATAAATTTTACCCGGAACACTTAGTAGAGAAATTCCTCTGTAATTCTCACATTCAACTTTATTTCCATTTTTAAAGATGGGAATTATGAGAACTCTACTCTAATCAACTGGAATTCAACCTTCTGACCAGGCCCTTTGAATTATGCAGTGTAGCCAGTGCAAAACTTCTATACCTCCATATGCTGGACTTTGCAAAGGCATTTGACAGAATACCACTTGGAAAAGTATAACAAAAGTTGGAGCAAACAGGAATTTATATGAAGCTAGTATCATGGATTGGAGGAGAGGACTAACAGACAGACACCAGGGAGCAGAATATGGTGGAGTGGAATCTAGAGGAATGAGGGTAACTAGTGGAGTACTTCAGGGTTCTGTAATAGGGCAACTATTCTTTAATTGTATATCACTGTATATCAGTGACCTAAAGTCCGTGTAGTTAGCCTAGTGGCTGTGCGCTTTGCAACCATATGTCTGGGGAAGGAGTGACCTAGGTTTGATTCCCATCGCCGACGTGAGGAGCTTAAGGATCTTCCTCAGCCATAGCCAAGTTAGCCGGTCTTGGGCGTGGACAGCAGGGTCCCTCCCAGTTTATCTGGGGGGGGGGGGGGTTTCATCCTGCAAGCAAGCAAACCGGCCCCGTGAACACACGGATCTACAGCCATAAATACTTAACCCTCCATAAGGGGGATCAACTTGCCCCCAATAGGGATGGGGGAGAAAAAGGGAGGAAACTCCATATGAATAAATAAATAAGTGACCTTAAGAGAGATTTAAAAGGGGATATTAAGTTGTTTGTTGCTGAGGATGCAAAACTGAGGAGAGCAATAGTTGATAAAGGTGATGTGGATATCCTGCAGGATTATTTCAATAATTTGGCGTTGTAAGCAAATGATAATGATTGTTAGTTTTGAGTCAATTTTGAACTTTGGGTTGTAAAGGTTGCTCATGAAATTCCTGCAATCCAGTACCATAACAGTGATGGTACTGGATTGCAGGAATTTCGAGGCTAGGAACTTGGAGATAATGGTGGAGAGAGAGAATTGAAATTCAGAGGGCATACTGCAAAAGTTGGTAAAATAGCTCAAAGATTATCTGGATGCTGAAAAACAAGTTAACAGTAATGCTAGGAAAGTTATTATTCCTCTTTATAAGACTATGAATTGGCTGCATTTAGACTACTGTACAGAGATTTGATCAGTGGGGTTTCTTGGGGGGATCAGGAAGATTCAAAGACGTGTGACCAAGCTGGTGAGAGGTCTGTGGCATGCTCCTTATGAGGATATGTTGAAGGAGTGTGGGTTGCAAAGTTTGGTGAGAGGCAGACAAGAGGAGATGATAGAAACTTATATAATATTAAAGGGGTTTTATAAAATAGATGCAACGGAAAATTTTCAATACATGATAAATAGTCAGAGAACTAGGAGTCATACATTAAAGTTGTGTAAGAGTGTAGTTAGTAAGGGGATGCAGACTAGATTTCTTGCATGGAGAGTGGTGAACGTGTGGAATGGATTGCTAGAATTAATTGCGAGTGCCCTGACAGTGAATGATAGCTTTTGTGTGTATAAATGTCAGTGTAGATTCTCCCACAATGAGCTTCTGGACTCCATGGAGATACTATATAATAATAATATTTGAGCATTTCTGGTACAATATCATCTACTCCAGCTACCTTTCCACATTTCAAGTTTTTGACAGTTTTTTCTATCTCAAGTATCAATATGTATTCCTGTTTACATTTCTCTCGAAAATTTTCTACTATGGTTCTATCACTGCTTGTTTCATTTAACAGTCTTTCAAAGTAATTACTCCACACTACTTGATTCCTTTTACAGTATCTTTCCATCATTTCTAAGCTTTTCCAATAGCCTCCAGAACATTTTTCCATCTTCCTGATATTTATCTTCTATATTCTTAAAATATTCCCAGACTTTTGTTTACCTACTTTCACACATAGCATAGCTCTCTTACATTTTTCGATGTATTGTTTTTAGGGCATCTGCCAACTTATTTGCTAGGAACTTTTGGTATGCTTTCTTCTTTTCCAGGACTGCTTCTTTAACTTCTTGTATCCACCATGGGGGATTCGTATTTTTCTATTCTTGCAAACAACTTCACCATATACCTCCCTAGCTGAATCAATGTCTTCTTCAGAATTTGTCACTGAAACTGGTTTGTTTTTAATTTGTTTAATTTTTTCTTCGATAATAGGGCCTATATACAGCATTGGGTAGATGAGGGTAATGTTATCTGTGAGAATCAACACGGATTTGTTAAGGGATGCTCTTGCTTTAGTAATATGATTGTCTTTTATAATAAAGTGACAAGAGCAGTTGATGAGGGAAAGGCATCTACTGCCATTTTTTTTTTTGGATTTTGCAAAGGCATTTGACAGGGTACCACATGATAAGCTGATATTTAAGTTGCAACACATGGGTTTAAATGTCAGTGTTAGTCAAATGGATTCAGGATTGGCTGACTGATAGGTATCAGAGAGTTGTGTATGATGGGGCAATATTAAGGAAGCAGAAGGTTACAAGTGGGGTTCCACAGGGCTCAGTACTGGGACCTGTATTGTTCAATCCAATCTTTATATCAATGATATTGTCAATGGACTGCAAGGGGACATTCAGTTGTTTGCGGATGATGTGAAGTTGGGAAGGGTTATCAGTAATAGTGCAGATGTGGCAGCCCTGCAAGATGATTTGAATAAACTAGACAGATGGGCAAATAAATGGCGGGTTGTCGGTTCAATGCAGCAAAATGTAAAGTCTTGAGGTTTGGGATCCATCGATGGGAGGATGCATACTCGATTGGAGGAGTTGTACTGGAGGAAGTAGGGGAAACAAGAGATCTGGGGGTGATGATTGATAGAAAACTGAAATTCAGGGTGCATATTGCAAAGGTGGTGAGGGTAACTCAGAGGACTGCTGCAATACTGAGAAGGACGCTGACCTGCAGAGATAAAAGAGTTATCATTCTGTTGTATAAGGCCCTGATCAGACCACACTTAGACTATTGTTCTCAGATTTGGTCCCCAGGATTTGAAGGAATTGACTGCGGAAAAGGTACAGAGGCAGATAACAAAGATGGTTTCAGGACTGTACAATATGAGTTATGAGGATCGACTGAGGGAATGTGGACTGCAGAGTTTGGTGGATAGAAGAAGGAGAGGTGATATGATTGAGACTTTTAAACTGTTGAGAGGCAGTTATAGGGTAGACATTGGAGAGTTCTTTCACTTGGTGGAACGGCGGGAAGGAGCGATGACAAGGGGGGGGGCTATCCCTGGAAGTTACGAAAAGCGGCTGTGCACAAGAGGGTGAGGAGTGGTTTCTTTACGTGGAGGGTGGTTGAACCTTGAAATGCATATCCTGAGAGAGTGGTTGGAGTGGGGATGGTTAATGGGTTCAAGGAGTGGTATGATAGACTTTGTATTTCCTAAAAAAGACCTCCTATGATAAGTCTTTTGACTCCATGGAGGCCTGGATAATAATAATAATAATGTTTGTATGGTCGAGTCTCCAATTTACTTGTAAAAGCTGCTTAACTTTAATTCTTTTTAAAACTTTCTTACATACTGTTCTTTTCAATGTGAAATCCATTTTTATCCTGCTTAGTACTAAGTAATGGTCACTTCTAATTTCAAATCCTATGTACAGTATTGTATCTTGAACCAGCATGAAGATATCACCATCAACTATGTCAACTATGTATGTCATGAGGTTTTTCTTATTTCTTGTGTCTTCTCAACATGTTAACTTGTGCACATCTTTATGTTGGAACATGACGTTAGTAAACTAGTCCATTCCTGAGCAGAAATCCACAAATACTTACCATTATTATTAGCTTTACCCTTTTCTCCAAATTTTTCCAAAACGTTCCTACCTGCCTTTTGTAATTCATTTCCTACTCTCTGTTTAAAGTTGCAACAAGGACACTTTTTCCATTTTCTTTATATCAGCGCTGTTCTAATGATGATGTGAAAAATTCTTTTTGGGACCTTTCTACTCCTTCCTTTTCTCGATCATTATTGCCTGAAAATAACACCTAACCTGTTTTTGTCTTCTTTGTCTCAGTAATGCCAATTATGTCCACATGGTATTTATCCAATTCTTCTGCAAGTTTGATTTCGTTTCTATTAATACTCCTTATATCGATGGTTCCTATCTTCAGTTCTTCTGATAATGGGTTTATTCTTCTTCTTCTAGATGTTGCAGTGGAACTGGTTCAAAAATAAAGATATTTATTTTCTATTTTCTTTGTCTCTCACTCAACCTCTTAACTAATTATAATAATATCATCCTGGATCCGAACCTGAGATATTAACCACTCAAGCAAGTCAACTCTGGTATCTAAAGACAACCAGGGAAAAGACAGACCATACAACTTACGAGGGTGGTCTGAAAAGTTCTCGGCCTAGCAATGAAAAAACGAATTTATAATTTCAAAATTATTTTTATTTTTCGATATAATCTCCCTTAAGACTAATACATTTCTTCCAGTGATGCTCCAGCACATTTATCCTTTCCCTGTTGTGGTTCTCAGTAAGATCTGCAAAATACCCCTCTTGATTCAAAGAAAAATGCTGAGAGGGGAGGAAGAGTTAGTTTTGGGAAGAGATAGACGTCAGAGGGAGCCAAATCTGGAAAACAGGGTGGATGTTCCAACAATTCACAGTGCAGATCCCTTAATTTTCTCATTGCCAAAACACCTCTGTGGGCAGGTGCACTGTCCTGATGAAAGATGATTTTTTTTCCCTGCAAACTGGGTCTTTCCTCATGAATTTTTTCGTTAAAAGGTTGGAATAATATTCCCCGGTTATTGTTTTATGCTTTTCAAGATAATTAATAAACAAAATGCCTTTAGCATCCCAAAACACCGATGCCATGACCTTTCCTGCTGATGGAACCGACTTTGTCATCTTTGGCGTTTAACAACCGGCTTCTGTCCACTGTTTTGGTTCTGGTGTGTAATTGTGAATCCAAGTCTCATCCATAGTAATAAATCGACACACAAAATCAGTTTTATTCTTGTTAAAATGCTCCAAGCACTGTTCAGAGATTTTCATGCGAATGCATTTTTGATCTGCCATGAGCAAGCACGGCAACTATCTTGCACAAAGCTTTTTCATTTGCCATTCTTCATGCAAAATATATCCTACACGTTCTTTTGAAATGCCTATAGTCTCAGCAATTTCACGCACTTTGACTCGCCAGTTATCCAATACCATATCGTGCACTTGATCAATGATTTCTGGTGTTGTTATACTTTTTGGGCGTCTTTCACCATCTTCAAAATACTGGATACGACCACATTTAAACTCGGCAGCTCATTTCTCAATTGTCGAAAATGAAGGCGAAGAGTGTCCATAAACTTTTATGAACTTCAAATGAATTTCTTTTGGCGTTAAACCTCCTTTTACAAAGAACTTTATAACTGCATGATACTCAATTTTATCCATTTCAAGAGATACAGACAACATTTTTGCTTCAGACAGCTGTATAAAACAAGCTACTTAATAGAATGACCTGCAATTTCACATGGATGCTTATGACAGATGTACCAACTTATAAAAAAATTGTATTCTTGAGAGACACTTGTGACATTAAATTAAGAATTATAAACATGTGGAATACAAACAATTGATCATTCAAAAGTAGAACGAGCCGTATGATGTTACATTGCTAAGCATTAAAAGAGGTAAATTTCATCAGAGTAATGAATAAATTATAGGTATTAAGATTGTTATATGAAATTGTGAATTAATACCTATAATTTATTCATCACTCTAATGAAATTTACCTCTCTTTAGTGCTTAGTAATGTAACATCACGCGACTTGTTCTATTTTTGAATGATCAATTGTTTGTATTCCACCTTGTAAAAACTGTTCCTATCAAGCCACTAAGGATAGTCTGTTAGTTTCAGACTGAAATATTTGGCAAACATTAAAATATTCTTGTGTTAATGTGTTTATAATTCTTAGAAAAAAAAAAAAAATCGTGCTGATAGTGTTGCCATCTAGGTCGAGAACTTTTCAGCCCACCCTCGTATTTTAGCTTCAATCAAATCATGGATTGCAATGAACCAATGAAACTAAAACACCACTGAGATATTACTGAAATAACATTGATACAAAGCATATAGCAAATGATAAATTTCATTCATCATGTAATCTGGAATAATGAAATCGTGTTGTTGTTTAGAGGAGAAAAAAACACATCTACTGGTGTGCCCGTTGAAAGTTTTTCCACTTGGTTATATTATAAATTAAAGATGCCAAGAAATTATATTCTTGGTTTCATCCTTTATCCAAGTGTAAGCAAACAAAGTGTGCGCATGAAGTAACTTCATGACAGGGCAATTCGTATATAGTGGATAATGACTTCTATCACTATCTCTAATCCAGAGTTGACACCTTTTATCTACTTGTATATGGAAATATGACTTCTGAAATATGATTTACAATGTCATACAAAAAACTTAATTTATAAAATCATATTAAAGATATCATTAGACAGATGTAGTATCTAGAAGGTCTTAATTTAAAAAAAAAGTAAATTTATACATATAATTTATTTCTGCACTCTTATGTTTACCTTTTTTCAGTGAAATGATATCATGATTAGGGATGCAACATCACGCAGCTCGTGATGATCATTATAATTTTGAATGATCAGTTATTTGTATTCTACCCCATAAAAAACTGTTTCCTGTTAAGCCACAGATGATGGTTTGTTATTTTCAAACTGAAATATCTGGCAATATATTAAATATACTTTTCTTGGGCTAACGTGTTGATAATTCCTAATTTCATGTTACAAGTTTCTCTCAAAAGTAGAATGGATGTTTGTGATTGTCTGTGAAAATACTATGCTGGGCAGTAGATGGCATTTGTGTAGATGATGATGATGATGGTAGTTGCGATTTGTTGTAACTGGTGGAGACAGAATTGTAGAGTAGGCGTCCTCCCTCAATGATTCTTTGGACTCCCTGGAGGTGTCATGTAATAATAATAATAATTACATTATACTGGTGTGCCTGTAAGCATTGGTTTAGTGTATTTCTTTATGCCCAAGGAGATGCCTTACTGACTAGGCAAAATATCTGCATAATAATTTAATTACCTAAATAAATAAATTTTTTGAATTATCTCTACATATGCTTTCTCCTCTGAACCAAACATCAACATAATTCATTAGGTGGCCATACTTTCTGCATCATTTTTTTTTTCTCTTGACTTTTAACTTGAGTCTATCAATAGAGGTTTTATTTACATGACTTTGCAGATAAACAAGAACTCCAGCTGTTCAACTTTGAATTAGGTCATGTTTTCAAACATATTCACCTCAGATTCTTTTTGAAATTTTCTTATGAAGTTGTCATCATTTACATCCTGTTCACAAGTAAATTAAATTAGAGACAGAAAACAGAATTAAAACATCAAAGATCAAATGAATCAATTATAATGTGATGCAATTAATAAAAAATATCTTGCAGTACCTCAGCTCCAGAGTAGCCATTTGTTCTTTCTATTAGTTCAGTTACAGATACATCTTTTCCTGTAGGTCTTTTCTTCATTTCAATTTGCATAATTTCATTCCTTGTTGCAACATTTGGTAATGGGACATATACAATGCTATCCAGTCTACCAGGTCTCAAAACAGCCTGAAATGATATTTCATTTTAAAATTCAAATATCAATTCTTAAATAATGATATATAAAGTTTAATAAATAATTTAATACATAAAGTTAATAAATGAGGAAAATTGTAGATAGGAAGTTAGTAATGATGTAAATTTTTCATGTAGTACTATCATATCCTGTACCCCCCTTGAGGGTATATATCAGGAATTTGATGATGATGATGAGTTAATAAATGCATTATTATTATTATTATTATTATTATTATTACCATCATTATTATCTGGTCGATTTCAATCGAATCTTTATCTGGTCGATTTCAATCGAAAGTGAGTTAGCCGATCTCATACGGAGGTAGCAGGGTTTTTTCTCCCGGAAACTCGGGTTTTTCATCCCGCATACATACAAATCGGCCCTTCAGAACACACGCAATTTACAGACAAAAATTACTAGTTGTGGTGGTGTTGGAGGTGGGCGGTAGATGGCGTTGATGGAGATGATTCGTAGTAGAGGTTAGGTGTAGAGACAATTGTTAGTGTCCTCCCGCGATGAGTCTTCGGACTCCTTGGAGGTATCAGGAATAATAATAATAATAATATTATTTCATGAGAAACTCCATGGAGTTAGTATACTCATTGAGGGATGTCCTAAATATTATGCTGAGGACTACCTGATATTTATGCAATATCAATCTACTTTGCTTTGAACCCATTCACTGACATAACACCCACAACAGTGGAATAGGTTGACTCTGACAACCTATTCCACTGATACACAACTCTCCAAGCGAAATATCTAGTCCTCACACTATTAAACAATTTCCAGGGATGATCCCTAGTTTTCAATATTTCTATTGCATAACCTACACATTGAGTTACTTGTACTCATTGTTGTGTCCTGAATAAACCAAGAAAAAGAATTATAATTTTTTTATTCAGGAATAACTCTCTTTGAAAATAGGCAGAGAATGTGGTGTGTTGGTTATAAACTGGAAATGTATATATATATATGTATATAACACTAAGATAGGAGTAAGAAATTATAAAACAAATGAAAGAAAATTATAAGACCTAACCTGTTATGTATAAGGGTCTGATAGAGAAATTATTTGATGTATTGAATTAATTTAAGAACCCCATTTTATGTGTCATAAGATAGCAAAATCTGTAAGCCAGAGTCCAAGGGTCATCTTTTGACCGTCCAGTGTTACGTGTGCCGGGGGGGGGGGGGGGGGGGATTATGAGAAAGAGAAACTAGAGCGCTTTCTAAGAAAACACGGCAAAAGCACGCGCGATGTAGTGGAAGGAGCTGGACTCTGTGACAAAAAACCCATGTGACTGCGTTGGCAGGCATTGCGATATACGAGAAACGCCGGGAAGAGCATGAGAACAAAAAGGTCAAGCAAACCACACTCGAGGCTTTTTTTGGTTCCTGTTTCCTGACCTCTCGGACGTTGGTCCAGTCCGCACCTACGGAGAAGTTCCAGGCTGGCCATGGAAGGTACGAGTCGTCTGCCGCAGCATATGGAATAGGACTAGCTATTTCCTTGGACTAGGATAGCTATGCTATATCGTGCGACCGAAAAACCAAGTAGATGCCGTCTGTTCTGGCTAAGCTCCTGAACCATATCGCCTTTCCCACTGAGAATCTGGCCATACAGTTGTCGAAGGTGACCAGACGAGCAGCAGACTGAGAAGAAGCCTTGATGCCCAGACAAGGCAGAAGAAAGGAACGAGTATCATTTCAAAGACGGTAATGTAGACTCTTGTATTATATATTCACGGTTAAGGAATTGTGTGTTTTCCAAAGAACATTTTGTGTAGTGGATTTATTATATGGAACTTTAGGAACTGCCTCCAACTTGGCACAGACCCATCTTTGTTTGAGAACTATCTGCCTAGAAGGGCTCTATTTAATATGTATGAATTAATTGTGTTGTGTTAAGTGATATAACTGGTGACCATGTGAGTGTAGAATGTGTGATAACTTGTGATAAGATAATGTTAGGTTACATATAGAGGGGTTCCAAGCAAATATGTTCATTTACTTCATTAGTAGTAATGAACCAGAGATCTTACTAAAATTTGATTCAGATTACGTAGAAATAAGACTTTCATGTATCATTTCTTTAATTAATAAATATGTTTCTTAGTACCTGCCTGATCTGGTTTAATATATGAATTCAAACAGCCACTCATAAAATTATTATTGAACTTAGCGGGAAGAACCCACGTGTATAATTTAACAAAGCAGACCATGACTGCATGCAAGAATATAGTGAACAGAAGTTAGAAATTTACTGTAGTTTAGTTACTGTGTATCATTCTGAGATAGCCATCCTGGATAAGGGTCTCATCTATCCTCGGTATTGGCTGGCACAGTTAAAAAATAAATTTGTCAATGCTTATCAGGTGGACTGTCTCAGAAGATATGCTTAATGGCCGCGTCGTCTCATTCTAGGACAAAGCCCTAATCATTAAGTCTACACATGATTAAACTTAAGAGCGGCCAAAGATTTTGTTTGTTTAAAAAGGGGAAAGGTTTAAGAGAACAACGAGTTAAGTATAGACTAACCTTAAAGGCTAAAAGGGACAAATTATAGAAATGGAGGATATAACAAATGGCACAGTCGACAGGATGTGATTCGATCCTGAAAACAAAAGTTAGTAAATAGATCAATCACAGTGAGTTGCTCTTTGAATTCATATTAAGCAGGCACAAGACTAGTGAGAAAAATAGTATATTAAAATATTTCAGTAACATCTTATTGTGAGCCAAAATACCAACATGTCTCTGCCTACAAGTTCCAACATGGACAACGAAGAATTTTTTAGATCCATAAATCCTGCACAGGTAATCCCACAATATTCTGGGGAAGACACTGATGATGTGGTTGCCTTCTTCAAATACATCGGAGAAGTAAGAAAGACTGGCCACTGGAGTGATTTCCAGCTACTTGTATTGCTATGCAGCAAACTTGGGGGAAAGGCCAAAGCATTCATAGGTCACTCTCTGTTGCTAAGGGAAGCCTTGGATTATCAACAATTCAAACAAATATTGGTCTCAGAATTTGCTAAGAAAAAAAGGGAGTTCCCAGGTATTGAAGGAGCTGTATAATTGCATACAAGAGGAGGGAGAGAGTGTGTCTAATTTTCGGAACAGAATTATGTCTGTATCACAATCCATGAGGTTCTCGTTTCCAGAGGAAGAGGCCCACATGAAGTGGTTAACCTTCCAACAGTTCAGTATCGGATTATGTGATCAATTAAGAGCAGTAATATTTAAGAAAGGAGCCCAGGACCTAGATTCGTGTTTTAGCCTGGCCAGAAAAAGAGAGAGAATTTTGGATGACAAGGAGCAAGACTCTTCTCTGAGGGAACAACTACAAAAAGAATTAAAAGGTGAGTTAAAGAGCTTGGGGCATTCTGGGTAAACTAAGAATGAGAGAAGTATAGTTGTGATTGTTGGTAGTTCAACTGAGAGAGATGATTCAGTGAAGGGGAAGAAATAAGAATGCAAACTGTGTCTTTAGCAGAGGTGAAAGGGAAATTGCCCCTGCCTTTGGTAGAAAGTTTGATTGAGGGTATACCCTGCAAACTCTTGTTTGATACTGGGGCTCACATATCGGTAATCCCAGAAAATTTGGTTGAGGCATTTGAGGATGTAGCCTCTAATAGTTTTACTAAACTAAGTCAACCCATTAAGATCATGGGAATTGCAAAAGTTGAGCTTTCCTGTCTTGAAAGTGAAGGCCAGGATTTCCATATCTTGCTTCCCTATCACTGTCACTCATGAGATGCTAGTCTTGCCCGAGGTTGCAGACACTACCAACCAAGTCATACTGGGTATTGATTTTTTAGAAAATAATAACTTTATGTGTGATTTTGCAAATGGAACACTGTCCCAATGTGGAAAAGAGTGCAGGCCACAGTGCAGAATGCAAGATCATGTAAGGAAGAGCACAGCCTTGAAGGTCAAATTGAAGGAGTGGGAAAAGGAGTCTAGCATGTGGAGGAATAAACTGTTCTGAGCAGGAAAGGATACACATGATGGAGTTCTTTAAGTCTGTATTCCACAAGTATCCGAAAGTGTTCACAGAGGAGATCAGCTCGCTCTCTTGTACTAACCTGGTTCAACATGCTGTTGAAATGAATTCTGATGTGCCCATATATGTGAGACAATATCAGACCCCACTAAAGCACATGGACACACTCAAGAAATTACTCTTAGAATACGAGAAAGCTGGAATTATTGAAAAGTCAAATTCTAGATGGAATAGCCCATTTTTTTTAGTAGAAAAGCCTAATGGTGGATTAAGGTTTGTACTGGACCTGAGAGAAATCAATAAGGTCACTAAACCCATAGATTTTCCCGTGTGCAAGATCGAGGACTTGTTGATTGGCCTGGAAGGAGCTAAGTACTTCTCCAAACTAGATCTGAACTCTGGCTATTTCCAGATTCTTTTGAGGGAGGAGGACAGAAAATGCTTTGCCTTCACCACAAGATGGCAGAAGTATCAGCTGTGTCGACTACCTCAGGAAGCCCGGAACTCAGCCATGAGTTTTCAGAGCCTGATGAATTCTGTGCTATCTGATATGTTGGGAGAAGGGGTTATCTGTTTCCAGGATGATCTTCTGGCTTACTCATCTTGTGTCGAGGAGCATAACAGACTATTAATAGAGGTCATGGAAAGACTTAACAGAGCTCAGTTATCCCTAAAGTGTTCTAAATGCCAATTTTTCCTCAAGGAGGTAGCATATTTAGGTCATGTGGTAAATGAATATGGTATAACATCCACAGAGGAAAATGTGACTGCCATATTAAAGGCAGGAACTCCCTCAACTGTAAGGCAGGTTAGGCGGTATTTGGGAATGATCAACTTCTACAGGAAGTTCATTCCTGAATGCTCCAAACTGATGGAACCTATAGTTAAACTCACAAAGAAGGGGAGAAGATTCGAGTGGGGAAATGAACAGCAGATTGCACATCAATGCTTAAATCTAGCTCTAAAAGTCGCCTGTCCTTATCTATCCCAAACTGGGTAGGGATATTTATATCTCTGCTGATGCTTCCAATGGTACAATCGCCTCCGTTGTAGAGCAGAAAGAGGAAGAGGGGTTTAGACTGATCGCCTTTATAAGTAGGAAACTTTCATCTTCTGAGATAAATTACTCGGTAATAGAAAAGGAAGTCCTTGCTATTGTTTATGCATTAAGAAAGTTCAGGTATATGTTATTAGGACAACATCTCATCTTGCGCTCTGATCACAAACCATTGTTGTTTATATCCTCAATGAAGGACAAAAATTAGAGAATCATTAGGTTGGCTCTGGAGTTGCAAGAATTTGACTTGGAAATAAAATACATCCCTGGCTCAGCGAACGTGGTCGCCGACTATCTATCCAGATCTCTGGATGTCGTATTGACAGTGATGTCAGTCCCAAGGAAGAGGTGATTTTCCCTATATACAAAGAAAAGGGGGGAGGAAAAAGGGAAATCAATTCTTTGGAACAACAAGTATGGGATAAGTCTCGCATAATCGAAGAGCAAAGGAGGGATCCAGTATGGGGGGAGATTTATGAGAAAGTTTTGAGAGGAGAGAAGTCCCATATTAAAGAATCCTTCAATCACACACTATACATTGATCCGAATGGTCTCTTATTGTCCAGATAAAGCATCACAGGGTGATGGAAGGACAAAATCGTAGTTCCAGAGAAAATGATCCCATGGGTACTATTCACCTTTCATGACTCTGATCTGGCAGGGCACCAAGGAATACATAGAACGTGGAACAGAGTTCGTGATCATTATATATGGAAGGGGATGAGGGGAGATGTAGAATCGTGACTTCTTGTCATTTGTGTCAACAGAAGTCCAGCATTGTAGGTGAGACTCCTCTCCAGTCTTTCCCTAACCCCATGCGTCCCTTTCAGGCTGTAGCCATGGATATCGTAGGGGTCCCCCCCTACCTATTACCAAGAAAGGAAATAGGTACATTTTAGTGGTCATAGACATGTTCTCATGATATCCAGAGGCTGTAGCAATTAACAATCAATCTGCCCAAACAGTAGCTTATGAATTTTTTCAAGCTGATTATTTCAAGATATGGGACTCCCCAGACACTTCTCGCTGACAAAGGCTCCAACTTCACAGCTGAAGTTATGTTACAGTTGTGTAAGTTGTTAAGAGTAAAGAAATTGTTCACTACTTCTTATCATCCTCAAGGCAATGGAATGGTGGAAAGATCAAACAGGACTTTAAAGCTTACCTTGTCAAAGATATCCGATCACCAGATCTCGAATTGTGATACCTTTCTGCCTCCCACATTATTCGCGTGCAGAACCGCCCTACATACCGCCATCAGAGAAACCCCCGCAATTATCCTCTATGGTTTTTGAGCCGACATTCCCAGCTGATTTCAGGAATTCCCAGACATCGATGATTATCTCAATAGCCTGATCACTGATAATAGATTTGCGTATGAGATGGTGTACGAATCCAGCAAGGCTTGCTCACAAAAGAGAAGAAATTATGCCAACAAATTGAGGAGATACAAGGATCTGAATCCCAGCGATCTGGTCTTGTTAGAACAGAATTCCGTTAATAAAAAGGGGGGGAAGTTTGGAAGGAGCGTGGCCAGATCATATGAAATTCAAGAAAAATTGTCCCCAGTGACATTTAAAATAAGAAAGGAAAAAGAACAAGGGAAATCTTGGGTAGTACACTCTGATAGATTAAAACTTTATAGGATGAGGTCAAAAAGGTTGGTATGCCTAGGAGATTCAATGGAGAGTGTATGTAGAAAGAGAAGGACTACAAGAGGGGATAACAGTCCTCGTCAAGGAGGAAGCCGCGATGTGAATGCCCTCTCAAGAAGAGAAAAGGGTACTGATTGTCAAGGAGAGAGCGAAATTCCAGACTCGGATCGGCAGTTCTCCAGGTTCAATCAGTTTAAGCAATGCATGGGGGAAAGCATAGCAAACAAGCAAATGCTGACAAAAATGGAGAATGGGGGACATAGGGATCTGAGTGAAGACAGAATACTAGAACAAACCCGATATAACCTTAGGCCCCGACAAAATGGTAAGGTAGATCACAGGAAAGGAGTTTATCCTTTAAAGATGCATCCCTCTGATAAATGGACGTCTGACTAAAAGATCTCAGGATAAAACATGTAGCAGAGCTCGGTGTATACAATTCACAAGATATTTTTTTAACAAGCAGCAAGTCCCTGTAGGGATGAGAGGAGGAGTGGAAGGTTTATCAGATTATCAGAAAAGGGGGGGGAGATCCCGTATATGGAAGAGGAAAGCTGTAAAAGAATTTTCAGATGTAAAATTTTTTCTTAGATGGGAGGGACCTATGTTGTGTCCTGAATAAACCAAAAAAAAGAATTACCATTTTGTTATTCAGGAACAACTCTCTTTGAAAATAAGCAGAGAATGTGGTGTGTTGGCTATAAACTGGAAATGTATATATATATATATATATATGTATATAACACTAAGATAGGAGTAAGAAATTATAAAACAAATGAAAGAAAATGGTAAGACCTAACCTGTTATGTATAAGGGTCTGATAGAGAAATTATTTGATGTATTGAATTAATTTAAGAACCCCATTTTATGTGTCATAAGATAGCAAAATCTGTAAGCCAGAGTCCAAGGGTCATCTTTTGACCGTCCAGTGTTACGTGTGCCAAGGGGTGGGGGGAGGAGAGAAATTATGAGAAAGAGAAACTAGAGCGCTTTCTAAGAAAACACGGCAAAAGCACGTGCGATGTAGTGGAAGGAGCTGGACTCTGTGACAAAAACCCACGTGACTGCGTTGGCAGGCATCGCGATATACGAGAAACGCCGGGAAGAGCATGAGAACAAAAAGGTCAAGCAAACCACACTCGAGGCTTTTTTTGGTTCCTGTTTCCTGACCTCTCGGACGTTGGTCCAGTCCGCACCTACGGAGAAGTTCCAGGCTGGCCGTGGAATGTACGAGTCGTCTGCCGCAGCGTATGGAATAGGACTAGCTATTTCCTTGGACTAGGATAGCTATTCTATATCGTGCGACCGAAAAACCAAGTAGATGCCATCCGTTCTGGCTAAGCTCCTGAACCATATCGCCTTTCCCACTGAGAATCTGGCCATACAGTTGTCGAAGGTGACCAGATGAGCAGCAGACTGAGAAGAAGCCTTGATGCCCAGACAAGGCAGAAGAAAGGAACGAGTATCATTTCAAAGACGGTAATGTAGACTCTTGTATTATATATTCACGGTTAAGGAATTGTGTGTTTTCCAAAGAACATTTTGTGTAGTGGATTTATTATATGGAACTTTAGGAATTGCCTCCAACTTGGCACAGACCCATCTTTGTTTGAGAACTGTCTGCCTAGAAGGGCTCTATTTAATTTGTATGAATTAAATGTGTTGTGTTAAGTGATATAACTGGTGACCACGTGAGTGTAGAATGTGTGATAAGTTGTGATGAGATAATGTTAGAGGTGGTTACATATAGAGGTGGTCCAAGCAAATATGTTCATGTATTTCATTAGTAGTAATCATAGTAATATATGAATTCAAACAGCCACTCATAAAATTATTATCGAACTTAGCAGGAAGAACCTACGTGTATAATTTAACAAAGCGGACCACGACTGCATGAAAGAATATAGTGAACAGAAGTTAGAAATTTACTACAGTTTAGTTACTGTGTATCGCTCTGAGAGAGCCATCCTGGATAAGAGTCTCATCTATCCTCGGTATTGGCTGGTGCAGTTAAAAAATAAATTTGTCAATGCTTATCAGGTGGACTGTCTCAGAAGATATGTTTAATGGCTGCATCTCATTCTAGGACAAAGCCCTAATCATTAAGTATTCTACATGTGATTAAACTTAAGAGCAGCCAAAGATTTTGTTTGTTTAAAAAGGGGAAAGGTTTAAGAGAACAACGAGTTAGGTGTAGACTAACCTTAAAGGCTAAAAGGGACAAATTATAGAAATAGAGGATATAACATCATGGTCCCCCTTAGTGAACTCACCTGTCATATTGTGGCAAAAGACTCACTATCTCAATTCTCTCACTCTTCTCTTTTACTGCTTTCAGTAACTCTTTCATGTCCTCTCTCTCATACCATACTTGTCTCCTTTCTAATCATTCATTCCTGCCAAAACAATAAACTCTCTCACTTTGCCCTTCTGCATCCTAACAGCCTCAACTAATATGGTTAATCTTTGCACATGGGAAGCATGATTTCATCATGCTCTCATCAAGCACATGTTCATGCACCTACTTTTCTTTCTTTCTTTTCTCAGCTGTACCACACACACACACACCAGATGTTTTGGCATTTCCCCAAGCTTTGTTCTATGAAGGACACAGTAAGTATGCTATCTCTCTCACTACAACAAACTGTTCATTCTCTCATGGAGGTATACTCACATCTTTCATGCTACTATTCTTTTGATCACCACTTTTATGCTCTCTCTTTTAAAATCCAATCACTTTTTTCTTCTCTTTCTCTCTCTCTCTTTCTCACTCTGTCACTGTCACCACTTTCTCTTACCATTCTTGCTTTTGAACCAAAGACCATTCACTTTCAGCAAAGCATATATTTTGGACACTGCACTATTTATCTGAAGTTCCTCAAGTTTGAAAACAAGACCCAAACCTTGGAGTATCATTGGCAAACTCTGAAGAAACCATTGATTGATTGATTCTGCTGGGAAGATGTCTGAAAAGATAGAAAAAATGTGAATGCCATAATCGATATAAGAAGTTAAAGAAGCAGGCCTGGAAAAGAAGAAAGCATATGAGAGGTCTTAGCAAATAAGCTGGTAGATGTCCTAAAACAATACAGAAAAAAAAGTATAAGAGAGCTAAAGTAGCTAAACAAAAAGTCATAGGAAGACTGGTAAGAATATAGAAGGTAAATATCAGGATGATGGCAAAATGTTCTAGAGGCTATTTCAAAAGATTAGAAATGATGGAAAGAGTATTGTAAAAGGAATCAAAGACGATAACAGTGACGTGAAAACCGAAGACAAGAATATTCTAAAGATGTCTGGAGTAATTACTTTTGAAAGTTGATATCTCTCCTTCAACCACCCTCTTATCCATCTCACCAACCCTATATCTATACCCATCTGCTCCAGTTTACTAATTAGGGTTCCATGTGGTATCCTATCAAAGGCCTTGGCAAGGTCCAGTAGTATCACTGTAAACCCATTACCCCTATCCAGTTCAGCCGTCACTGTGTTATAAAACGTGAGTAAGTTACTGAGGCATGATCTACCCTTCACAAAACCATGTTGTCCCCCATACAATATCCCATTTTCATCTATCCAATCCTGTATTCTTTTCTTGACTAATTTCTCTAAGACTTTGACAATGATTCCTGATATGCAAATCGGTCGGTAATTAACAACAGCAGTCTTGGAACCACCTTTATGCAGTGGAACTATTTTCCCCTCTTTCCACCCGCTCGGGACAAACCCAGACCCGAGACTTAAATTAAACAAAATGGTCAAGGGTACTGACAATTCTTTAGCTGCTTCTCGTACAACACGAGCTGGTATACCATCCAATCCCACAGATGTATTGACATTGAGGTTATGCAATAGACTACTCACCTCCACTTCATTAACCACAATTCCCATATAATCTACTGGTTTATTCGTTTCTGCAATGTCACCACCTGGATGATATACTTTTGCAAAGTGCTCACTCAGTAACTCAACTATCTCAACTGATTCAGTTACCTCCCTACCATCGGCATTCTTTAAAATCAATCTGCCATGTACATTTTTCCTTTTACTTGCTACATATCTAAAAAACTGTTTAGGATTCTCTTTAGCCTGCAAGGCCAATGTTCTTTCGTAATCCTTTTTTGCTTTTCTTACCACACTCGTCACCCTTCTGGCCTGCGCTTTATACCGTTCATGTGCCTGCCGGTCACCTTTCTCCTTAAATTCCCTCCATAGTTGTTTCTTTTTTTTGCAACTCAAGCTTAATGGTGTTATTCATCCATTTAACCCCTACTTGATTTATTATTCGGACTCTAGGTATACAGTCAGCCATTGCTTCATGCAAGCACTTCTTAACTACCTCCCATGCACTATCAACTTCTAGTCCTTGCAGTTGTACATGCCATGGCACTGAACCAATCAAACTCCTAAGCTTGTCATACTTTCCAGCCCGATAATTCCACATGTACCCTGTCTTAATTGAAAATTCTACACCTTTAGCCACCTCCCAAGTTAAGACCCTAGGATCACTCTCACTGATTGGTGGCAATGTGGTCATATTTGTTACAGCCAAATCCTCAGATGTAATTACTAGGTCAAGCACTCTCTGACCCCTAGTATTTTCCATTACATGCTGTCGCAGATAGTTATCCCTTAATAACCCGCATAAAAACCAGTTCCTTCCTCCCGTGTGTCCTCTCCTCACTCCAATCAATGCGACCATAGTTGAAATCTCCCATAATAATCACCCTCCTTATGCCCATTTCTTCTATTTGCTTGTGCATACTGTCACCACCATCTTTTCCATCACCTGGTCTATAGCAGCACCCAATTGTATATTTAGTTCTGCTAGCCACAATCTCACACCAAATGGCCTCAAATGTGCTCTTTTCTCTATCCTGCAATTCAACTTCTATTCTCCTTGGCTGGAGCTCATCAGCTATCAACAATACTCCCCCCCCCCCCCATTTTATTCTCTCTGTCATTCCTGAACACACTATACCCATCACATTCAATCCCACTAGTTATATCATCTACAGTCAGCCATGTTTCACTAATACCTATAACCTGTGGTCTGGAAGTGCCAACCATGGCCAAAAACTCTTCCTTCTTGTTCCTAATACTCCTAGTATTAGTGTACATGAATTTAAGACCCCCATTAGCCCCAACCCTACCTTGATGCCTTATATTAACTATCCCACTCAGATTTGTTGTCCTTATTTGCTCTGGCATATTATATTCATTCTTACATTCAACTGCCTCCATAAGGACTGTATCTCTACTCCCCCACCCTAACAAATCTAGTTTCCCTGAATTTGCACATCCACTACATTCAGCAACACTTTCTCAAGTCTTCTTACACTGTAACCATTCAAATGCAAGCCATCCATCTTATATAGATCCTTTCGCCCATCAAACTCACTCCACACATCCACAAATTCCACACCACTCGTCATACATAACCCACGCATAAAGTCATTCGCAATTATAGCCCTCCTTTTAAACATTTCACTGTCATACCGTGGCAAAAGACTAATCATTCTAACTCTCTCACTCTTTTCTTTTGCTACCTCAAACAATTCATTCAGGTCTTCTATCATTTCCATTTTATCTCCTTTCAAATCATTCGTACCTGCCACAACAATCATTTCTTTCACCCTTTCTTTTTGCTCTCTAATAGACGCAGTTACGTCCTTTATGGTCGCACCAGGTTGGTACGATTTTGTCAAATCCTCTACTAACACACCTCGTACTAACGAGTCTCCATACAGCACTCTATCCTTCATTTTGTTCATGTTCACATTCATACGTCTATTTTTCCTGTCATACCTTTTATTATTGGTTGGTTCATTCAGTCTACTTTTGTTCATGCACTCTAGCTGCTGTTTTGCTCTTTCTATCGCACTATTCAACAACGCGATCTCACTCAATGCATCTCTCTCATCTTTTTTGTTCTCTGAGAAACCATTTATACTATCATTCACACTTTCTACATTCACACTCTCACAATTTTCATGTACAACCTTGCCGTTTCTTGTCATATCCCTATTTCCTTCATTCTGAAGGTTGACAAAAATATCACACTCACGATCCGAAATACACTTCAATTCCTCATTCTCCCTACATTTTCTACACACATTCAATCCTTTATTATCATCTAACCACACTCCGACTGCACTCCGCAAAGCGTACATTTCACAGCTAGTACACTGACTCATTTCTTTTATGCTACCGTTCTTTGATAACGATGGCGAACCTTCATTACTGGCCGCCATTTTCCTTCGCACAGGTGCCATACTTATTTTCAACGTGTTTTGTCAAATTATACGTTATAACACACCAAAAATAGACGCACGAAAATACGCAAGGCAAACAAAACAAAACTACACAATATTAAGTAATTTGTATCGATAACTGAAAATGATACTTATCTTATCTGGAGCTTGCACGAACACTACACATTACGAATTCATCTAGCGGCGACTTCCCGACATAGATTATGTTATAAAACACTTTAGTACACTAACCACGCTAATAAAGCTCCAATAATATACCAAAATTACACACTTAAGTCCATTAAATTGAATCCAAAACACCAATAAATCAACAAAAAACACAAATCTCTCAGGAGCTCTCCGATAGCACGTCCGTTCACCAGCTAGCCTCGACACCACACCTCCGTAGGAGGAAAGACTTGTAGGAGGAAAGATCCAAAACCCAAGACAAAGAAAAGGAAACATAGGAAGCTGCAGCCAACGGAATTGGAGAATGCAACCCAACCGAAGACAGCCTATGTAAGTTAAACTACTGTTTTATTTAGACTGTGAGATGCTTTAAGAATAGGTTATAGAACTGGAAAAATACATGTGAGAGGGACATTAATAGTCAGAGTAGCTTTTAGAGACTTGATCTGTCTGGATTTTGATGATTGCATCTAAGAATGAGTATAGCTAATTCCTAGGAAATATTTTGGGTTATGAATTTTTAACTAACACCTGTATATAATCATGTATGGTTTTTCTTAACTAAGTTTACAAAATGTTATATTAATCGTAACATGTCCTTAACGCTGATTATTCAAGTATTAAGAAGTTTGTTAATGATATTTCTTTAAGCTAGATATATAACATGATGTGTGCCTTGTAGTAATTGAAGAGAGATATATGCAGGTATTGAGAAGTTTGTTGATGATAATTCTTTAATACGTTCATTGCCAAGCTGAAAATTAGAATTTCGTGCGGTGGTCAAATTTTTTTTACTTGATAGCGACATCCATGCGATAACGCATGATCGGCCGTTTGGTGAGAACTTGCATCACGTGATATCGCGTGAGCGGCAATGAACGTGTTAAGCTAGATAGATAACATGATGTGTGTGTGCCTTGTATTAATTGAAGAGAGATATATGCAGATATTGAGAAGTTTTTTAATGATTATTCTTTAAGCTAGATAGATAACATGATGTGTGTCTTGTATTAATTGAAGTAGAGATATATGTAAGTTTGTTTTTAGAGTTTTTTTGAGAATTACAGAGGATCATCCTCTGTCTTATAGTGTAAAATATATGCCTGTTTGTTGACTATTAAATCCTATTTTGCATTTAAACGAAATTTTTGCCTGATCTTATTTTTAACTGCAATGCACTGATCCTAAATAAAAATCGAACCTAAGCAGGAAATGATGGTATAAATAGTAAGTGAGAAAAGGGCCAAGACTGCAAAGCAAATTGATAACATGGGGACGATAAAGAGATTTTGTTGTGAAAGATTTAGTAACCTACTAGAAGTACTATATTTCTTGCACCATATCGAGGCATAAATGGTGCAGTCAAAAATCTAAATAAATATTTCCATTACTCTCGGGTAGAAGTATAGAACACAGAAGGTAGGAATCTAGAGTATTAAAAAGGGAACGTATAAAATTGAGTACAGAGAATATTACACTGTCGCAGCATCGCAAGAATGTATATATATATAAAGAAAGAAACACAATATATTACACTATTCCCATTTTTATCCCACAATGTCATTCTTCCACAATCATTTCTCCTCCTACTGGCCACATAACTAAAAAATTCCCTAGGATTTTCTTTAGATCTTAGGGCCAATCTCTTCTCATATTCCAGTTTCGCCTTCCTTACCAGACTAGTCACTCTCCTGGCCTGTGTCTTATATTCTTCATGCACCTGCTCTTACCTGTCTCCTCATATCTCTTCCATAGCCTCTTTTTCATGCAGCTCCTGTTTAATATTGTTTGTCATCCACTTTACACCAAATTGTGTCCTCTTCTTCAATTGTTGAATATAGCTTACTATTGCTGCTAACAAATATTCCTTCACAATTTCCCAAGCACTAATGATATCCTGACCTTCCAATTCCTCCCTCAATGAAAATTCCCGAAGTTGACGTCTAAGACTATTATAATCACCTGCTTTATAATTCCACATACATTCCCGTCTCTTTGATACTCTTGCATGTCTATTCATCTTCCAAGTCAAAACCACATGGTCACTCTCTTCAACTGGTGGGAGAGATGTCATTCCAGTTATTGTCAACTCTTCTGATTCTATGACCAAATCTAAAACTCTCGAACCTCTTGTTCCCTCTATTACGTGTTGCCTAAGATATTTGGCCCTCAAGAATTCTAGAAATTCCATTCTCTTATTGCTACATGCATCTTCTTCTCCCCAATTCATACTGCTGTAGTTAAAATCTCCCATAACAATCGTTCTTCTTGCACTTGCCATACTCAACTGTCTAAACATCTCCTGGTCCTCCACCCTCTGTGCTCCTTGGTTTGTAGCAACATCCCACTAAATATCCCATCTTGCCTATCTCTACCTCACACCATATGCTTTCAAAAAAAATAGTGTCACTGCCTTTCAAAGCCTCCACTCTTTGAGGACATATGTCATCGCTTATCATAAGCAGTACTCTACCACCATGCTTTCCCTTCCTATCCTGCCAAAAAATGCTGTACCCTGCTACTTCTATTCCTGTTATGATATCCTCTTCTGTCAACCACGTCTCAATGATCCCAATAATCTTTGGCCATGTGTAGAGGCTTAAGTGTTGTGAGGACATCATGTTAGAGGCTTAATGGATTGTACACAGCACTCAGAAAGGATTAAAAACAGAATTTAATTCTTCCTATATTTCGTCTCAGTCAATGAGACATCTCCAGGGTTTATAAAAAAAAATAATGTAACATAAAAACAAATAACAAACAATACTAAGCCCAACTACGTGGGTGACACTAAAGTCCTATCTAGGTGGAGCGCCCTCTAAGGGCAGTTGTAGGTGGCCTGGAATGTAAAGTGTGACCTCTGGTGATAACATTTCCCAAATCTTAGGAAGCTTAATGCAACCATATTTGTTAAGATTTGGTTGATTCCTGAAAGCTGCTGCTGATTCTAAGAAAAGTCTTTCTCTTTTGAATTTGCTATGGTGGAGCATGGTGGTTTTTTCCATGAGATCCTGTGGGTTGTATCCAAGACATGGTCAGCCTGGCCCGACTGACCATAGTCGTGCTTGCAGATGTATGACTTATGTTTCTCCAGGCGGATAGTAGCTGATCTGCCTGTCTGTCCAAAGTACGCCAGTTTACAGAAACAGGGTACTTTATACACTCCAGGCACTGAGAGAGGAGAGAGCTGATCTTTTGTAGAGTGGATAAGGGTAGCAAGTTTGCAGTGGGAATTAAATGCTGTGTGTAGGTTGTATTTTTTTAAAATCTTGGCTATTTTTTCAGATGTGCCACTGATGTAGGGTATGGTGATTTCTAAACTCTTTTTGCAGAGAAGACCAGGGAATGGGGGAGGAACTGATTATTTTTTTAATACTGTGATCACTGTAACCATTGGAGAGGAAAGTGTTGTATATGTGGTCAAGCTCAGTTGTAAGGGCAGTTCCACTGGAACAAAGATTGTGGGTTCTCTTGGTGAGAGTTTTAATAATGCCATATTGTTGAGCAGGGTGGTGGTGGTGTTGGGAGCGTTTGTGGATGTATCTGCCTGTGTGTGTATGTGGGTTTTCTATATACCGTGAAGGAAAGTGTACTGTTGGGAAGGCGTGTAACTAAGGTATCTAGGAAGGGTAAGCAATTGTTCTTTTCCTTTTTCATCGTGAACTGGATTCTTGGATGCCTGTGTGTGTGTGTGTGGGTTTACTATATACCGTGAAGGAAAGTGAACCGTTGGGAAGACGTGTAACTAAGGTATCTAGGAAGGGTAAGCAATTGTTCTTTTCCTTCGTGAACTGGATTCTTGGATGTAGGCTGCTGAGGTGACTTTTTAGATGCCTTCCTCAGTCACCTCAACAGCCTACATCCAAGAATCCAATTCCTCTCCTTTATTCTGGATACTCCCAGCATTAATATAAAGCATAAAAATGCCACCATTTATATACCCAGCATTATGCCCCTCTAGACTTCACTGGGCTCAGCGCTACCTGATGTTGTCCCCCCTCTCCCATCCACCTTGGGGCATTCTAGTTTCCCTGCATTGACACACACTGACTTGTTCAGAACAGCAATCTCTCCAGATGCCTACGTCCTTCCTCATTCAAATTCAACCGGTATCTCGCATACAATTCCTCTCTGTCCTCAAATGCTCTCCAAGCATCCACATATTCCAATCCACTTTTCTGACACATTCTAGCTATTATGTTATTCAATATTACTGCTCTTCTGCTCAGCTCGTCACTATCATACCTAGGCAAGACACACGCACACACTATCTTTCCTTTCTGCATCTTCTTTCGTACTACCTCAAGCAAGAATCTCCTATCTCTCTCTGCCCAATTTACATTATCTCTCACTTCATTTGTTCCTACCATCACAATCATCTCATTCATCCTTTCACCCCTCTTAATTGACATAGTCAAAAGAACATGTGCCTTGCATTATGGAATACTAAGGCAATTGATGTGAAGTAATTAGCCTATATACAAGTAGCCCAGTTGTGAAGATACTTCAAGCGCAAACTTTGTTTGCTTACATTTGGATAAAGGATGAAACCAAGAATATAATTTCATGACATCTTTAATTTATAGTATAACCAAGTGAAAAAATTTCAACACCTATCAACAAAAATTAAAAGGCAAGCGACGTGACAGATCTTACCTTTTAATTTTCTACATCATTCGTAACTACATCACCCTATCTTTATATGGGTCTTTTCTCGAAGTCTCTTTCCTATGATTTTTGCCTGGCAAAAATCATTAGTAATTGGCAAACTGTGTGTTTTTTCCCCGTTGTCAAGATGAAGACCTCGATTATATTCATTTTAGTTACATTATTGAATATTTATAAAAGCAAGTTACTGTATTTTTCGATAGATAATATGCACCTAATGTATAACACGCACCCCCAACATTTTCATCACTCCTTTCGATGTATAGATAATGCGCATGTGCCAACTAGTGGTAGAGGAATTCTTTAAAAGCACGTGCATTGCTAGTAGCAGTGGTCGATTATTCCGTACATCCTGTTTTAAAATATTTCATAAAGTAAATCATTATTTGTTTATATTTTGTTATTAGATCTGAATTACCCATGGAAGACAGAAGTACTTCTCGGAGAAAATCCTACATAGCGCAGTTCAAGCTTGAAGTGGTAGAAGTAGCAAAGGAAAAAGGGAATCGTGAAGCTGGTAGATTGTTCAGTGTTGGAGAAAGTAGTGTTTGTGAATGGCGAAAGGCTGAAACAGTCCTGAAATATTTACATATGAGGAAACGTGCTATGATGTTTAGAAGGTGCTTGTGGCCAACCATAGGGAAAAAACTGTTTGATTGGGTTGTTAGTGAAAGAGCTAAAGGTATGAGAATATCTACTGTCCATATGTTGCAAGAATCGAAAAGAATTGCATAATATAAAGGATTTCAAGGCCTACCCATCTTGGGTTTTTGGATTTATGAAGAGAAACAATTTAAGTGTGTGCTCCTGTTAGAAAGTAGAAAGTTGGGCTGCTGTAAGTGAAAACTATGTTAGAAATGGTTTCATTAAAGCACAAGGGAATGCAGTGGTGTGCAGTGGTGTCTGGTGACAATGATTATGAAGCTGAAGAAATACCAAACGAAATTTTTAATGCAATTGATTCTTTCAATATTGAGTCTGATGAAGAATTTTTTGGATTTGAATAGTGTAATGTTCAATAAATATTAAGTAATACTTCTACCTTAGTTTTGTTATTACATTTGATTTACCTCTCATACCTTTCAAATGTATACCATGCTTGTTCATTTTAAATGAATTTAGACTTTTTTGTATAGATAACACACGCATTATCTATCGAAAAATATGGTATTTCATTTTATTATTAATTATTAGTTATAAATAATAATTATTTTATTATTAATTAATTATTATTAATAATTTATTATTTTATTTATTTATTTTTTTATTGATGCCATCTGTTCAATCCCATAATTTTTCAGAGTTCTCATATCTGCAGTCTTCATTGCTTGAACAAATGTTTCACTTCTGAACTCACAGATCCCTATGTTAAAACTGTTTTGATTCTTGTAGAAATGCTTATACATTGGCTATTTATAACTATTATTTTTTAAGAAAATTACATTGCATACTGAAAATTAATTATAATAACTTTATTAATACTTCTGATATTTCAGACAAGTCAAATTGCCATCATCAGGGAACTCTACTGGAAATAAAAAAAACACAATAGAATAGTAATTATGAAAGAAATAAGGAAAATGCCATGGTAGTTTTAAACCAAAAAGATTACATAAGTATGCTTGCCTCCCTGCTTTGAGGTTGCTCTACTTACCTTCCTTTAGAACATGATCCCACCAATAAAAAGATCACAATACTTCATAGCTCCTTAAAAAAGGTTACCTCTTGGCCTGTGGATCAAACAGTCTTCCATTCCTAGACACTCTGATTACACACCAGCCTGATGGATCCCTGACATTCTCCATTTACAGAAAACCCACATGTACTGGTAGATAACATTCATCAACATTCATCACATCTTCCCACTGAACATTATGGGATTATGAAAACCCTATATAACAGGACAAAATTAATCATTTCTGATTACAGTGCCCTAAAAGGTAAATATGACTACATTCTGAACTCTTTCTTAGCCAATGACTGTAATCCTCAACAAATTCAAAAAATAGCAAAACCCCATAATTACAACCAGTGGTGAGCTATGGAAATTTTAACAAAGGGCTCGCACCATCGAGCAAAAAAAAACCGTATTTCACACAAAAACGTTTATTAATACAGCTTGTGTACAAATGCCAATCAAAAAGTAAAAAAGTATGAGGGGACAATCAACCTAACCTATAAAGGCTCTCATTTTTAAACAAATATTTCATGATCTAAACATGAAATATTTGCACACAATCATCTGCGTTAATTTATCTTACATAAGAAAAACATTATGTAACTATCAAAATAAAATAAGAATAAAATCTTTTATAATTGCACATATGAAATAGTCCGCATTTTTTATAAACAAAATAAATTTATTTTGTTTGTGATAGACGTTTTTATGACAAACAATCTATAAAGAATAAATAAATATTATCTAAACATAATAATATTGAAGTACGTTATATTTCTCTTTTGTTTTTATACTTCAAGTGATAATCAACGGTGCCAATCAAGGGGCATTATTTTATAGTCCTTTTATATGTGATTACCAAAAGTGAATTCTTATTTGTAAAATGATGATAACAGTAACTATAATATTTTATTTAATAAAATCACTTTGTTAGGTTACCGCATGAGTTTGTCGCTCAATATATTTCAAAAAATTATGTTTTTTTTTTTTTTTTTGAAAAAATAAAAAAGTAAACAAGAAGAACAAGGGGCTCGCAAATTTGAGAAAAATTTAACAAAGGGCTCGGGTAAGCCCCCACAAGCCCCTTATAGCTCACTACTGATTCCAACCCACTCCCCTCCAGAACAGAAACTAGACAAATATCACCATTCCATATATATCTGAGGCACATCTAAAATATTAGCAAAAATCCTAAAGAAATACAATCTTACAACCACTTACAGACCACATAAAAAATTGGCGTCCCTTCTGCTCCACCAAAGAATAGCCACATTCTCCAGACCTGCCAGGCATTTACTAGGTTCTTTGCAATTGCAAGCTGTCCTCCTAAGGTCAAACAGGCAGGACAGCCAATATCAGAATTCATGAACAGGACTACATCCAGTTCCACAATTACAGCCACTCTGAACTTGTGACCATGTTGTGGACAGGATATGCTGAAAGAAGGCCATTCTAATCCAAATATGTGAGGGCATTCCTGAAATATGCCTCAGCCCTAAGAAACTTTCCAAACCTCGGCAAATTTGGATGCATGAAACTGCCTCAAATTTGGGAAGCCCTCAACCTTAAATCTTCAGCCCAACATCAAAGACTACCCAATTTAGCCCACTAGTAGGCACCATTCAGAACTTTAGGCAACTTCAATTGCCTTTCTTCAGCCTCATTTATCCAGTGTTAGTGCCTCGATGCACATATCACTGCTAGAAAAATGATAGCAATTTGACTTTGCCGAATTATCAGAAGTATTAATTAAGTATTATAATTAATATTTGGTATACATTATAATATAATTGTACTTACATGTAGAATTCAACTTGGTTGGATAGCCTTTTAATAATGATGATGATGTAATTTATGAGCCTCCGTAGCTCAGTCGATATAGATGAAGCCCTTTGGTCAGAAAATACCTGGATTCGATTCCCGCCAGTGATGTGAGGAATCTTTATCTGGTCTCTTTCACAAAAGGTGAGTTAGTCAGTCTCATATGGAAGTAGGGTTTTTTTTTCCCACCCGGGAACTCGGGTTTTTTATCCTCTATAACAGGCAAACTGGCCCCGTGAACACACATATCTACAGAGATAGGACATAATGGGAGGCATAAGGCTAACCACTCTATCCTCGAGTCATGGTTGCAGTTGAGAAGTGCAAGGACAGCTAAGAACCTTAAGGGTTTGTGAAGCTTAAGAAGAAGAGGAAGATGTAATTTATAATAATTCATAATAATAATCCACATAATGTCATATAACTCATATAATTCATATAATAATTCATAATAATAATGTCAACTTAATCATGTAGTGCTGTCATAGTAGCCCGAACACCCCTTGAGGGTACATATTAGGAAATTGATGATAATGGATAGCCTTTGGAAAACATTGTAAAGCACTCAAAGGAAACATCCCAATCTGCCTTAAAAGAAAAATATTCGACAGTTGTATACTCTCAGTCATGACATATGGAAGTGAAACATGGACTTGAACAAAAAATTGACCAACAAGTTGGGCATTACCCAGAGGAAAATGGAAAGATCATTACTCGGTATTATCATCTATATAGAAAGTGGATCAGAGTTCACACTAGGGAGAGACATTATAATAGCCATTAAAAGATCCAAATGGCAATGGAAGGTCATACTGCAAGATGTAACACTCAAAAACGGACAAAGTTGATATCTGAATGTTATCCCAGAGATGGAAAGAGTTATGGGAAGACCAAAGAGATGGTGGGAGGATAACATTAAAGAGAACATTAAAGAAATTCAATGGAATAGAATGGCTCAAGATAGAAATGAATGGAGAACTATGAGGGAGGCCTTTGTCCAGCAATGGACAAAATAATGGCTGATGATACGTTGCAATTTCCACAAAATAATAGTTATAAAACTGTTTTGAATACTGTGTATATGGTGAATTTGGTGTTTTGGTTCATTTATCTCTTGTTCTACATATTTATTCAACTAATTCCTACCATATTAGCTTTAGTTATTTTATTATTCATTCCTATGTTTTAATTACTTGTCATATTCACTAATGATTATGAATAAATAGTTAAATATAACAGTTCTCAAGGTCCACTTGAGTGTGCAGTTCAATTTTCTTATAACTGTTTTTATTTCTGTTCATTAAGGATGAAACAGTGAGACCAAATTGCACTTCTTATCCATGTTATTCAATGGGTGTTACATAATTGTATCCAGATTTTGCTAGACATCTGTAGACGTCATGGACGGTTGGGGTGTTAATGATTTTCATATAAAATTTGCCACAGCCATCATTTTCTTTTGTTAAAGACTTATGTAAATCTGGAGCAGATTTACATAAGAGTGTAACATTCATTGCCACAGAGTCAAGAATGAGTCATTCCCTGTGAATGTATTAAAAATTAAATTGAAGCTACATAATTTGTATTTTGAAAAAAAGACAGTTATTTGGTTATTTATATCTTTTAGATGAAAGAAAGCATTTTTTAAAATAATTTTCCTGGCATCATATTAATTATGGTTGACTATTCAACTGTGAACTGTAGACTAAAATACACAAAGATTATTGAAGAAAAAATGAAAGAGTTTGAGAAGAGGAATCAAACCTTGGAGATTCAGTGGCAAACTCTGAAGAAAACATTGATTGATTCTGCCAGAGAGGCATGTGGTGAGGTTGTCTGCAAGGATAAAAAAATCAGAATTCCCTGGTGGACACAGGAAGTAAAAGAGGCAGTGAAGGAAAAGAAGAAAGTATATCAAAAGTTCCTGTCAAATAAGTCAGCTTGTGCTCTTAGAGAATACAGAGACAAATGCAAGAATGCTAAACACTGTGTAAAACTAGCTAAACAAAAGTAATGGGAGGACTTTGGAAAGAATATAGAAAATAAATATCAAGAAGGTGGCAAAATATTCTGGAGGTTGTTGAAGAAGCTTAGGAATGGAGGAAAGAGTGCTGTAAAAGGAGTTAGAGATGATAAAGGTGACATGAAAACAGGAGAAAAAGATATCCTTGAAGTATGGAGTAATTACTTTGAAAAACTGCTAAATGAAACAAGCAGTGATGACAGCACAGTGATAAAAAACACTGCCCAGGCATGCAGTCAGGAAAACATATCCATACTTGAAGTAGAAAAAGCCATTAAAGGCTTGAAATGTGAAAAGGCAGCAGGAGTAGATGATATTCGACCATAAATGCTGAAGTATGGTGGTATAAGAGTCTTACAGTGGCTGCACTGCATAGTTCAGAAAGCCTGGACAGAGGGACAAATTCCAGATGATTGGAGTAGAGCTCTCATAGAACCCATATATAAAAAGGGAAATAAAACTGAATGTGAGAATTACAGAGGTATTTCCCTACTGAGTGTTCCTGGCAAGATCTATGCCAGTATACTTGAGAAACGATTGAGAAGAATTGTGGAAGAAAAGCTTGGTGAAGAACAAGCTGGATTCAGGCCAAATAGAGGCTGTCGGGATCAGATCTTCACTTTACGACAAATAGTCGAGAAAGCATGGGAATATAACAGAGATCTGAATTTAAGTTTTGTCGATTTGGAAAAGGCATATGACAAGGTGCCAAGAGAGAAGCTATTCAATACGCAACAGTTATATGGTGTCAATGGGACATTATATCAAGCAATACTTAGCCTGCATTTGAGTTGTAAGTCAGCCGTTAGAATTGAAGGAAGTACAGGAAGATGGTTTAATGTTAAATCTGGTGTGAGACAGGGATGTACATTATCCCCTCTGTTATTCATTATCTATATGGATCACATTATGAAGGAAAGAAGTGGTATTAAACATGATATCAAAATTGGAGATGTTAATGTCAGCTCTTTGCTTTATGCGGATGATGTTATACTTCTAAATAAATCCGCTACAAGTCTTCAAGATTCTCTGACTAAATTGAATAGCTGTTGTAATAGATATGGTATGAAGGTCAGCAATAAAAAGACAAAGACAATGAAAATAGGCAGAATGAAAATGTCAACTGTGTTGTGAATGGAGAACCTGTGGAACAAGTGAAACATTTCAGCTACTCAGGCACGATTTTTAGTGAAGATGGTAAATTCAATATAGAAATAGACAACAGAATCAGCAAAGCTGGTATGGTAGGAAGTCAATTGAATAAATTCATATGGAATAAGAGAGAAATTAGTCGGAACACTAAATTAGCTGTATACAAGACAGTGTTCAAACCAGTTTTAATTTATGGATCTGAGAGCTGGGTCAGAAGTAAAACACTTGACCAAAGACTAGAGACTGCAGATATGAGAGTCCTGAGAAAGATTAGAGGTGTGAACAGATGGTCAATGGCAATATCATATTAAAAATGAGGATATTAGGAAAGAACTTGACATTGTCAGCATCCAGGAATGCATTAGTAGAGCTAATCTCAGGTGGTATGGTCACTTAAACAGAATGGGCGAAGAAAGATTAGCAAAACAAGTGTTCTCTGCCAGGTTGGCAGCAAAATGACTCAGAGGAAGACCAAGATATAGGTGGATTGATACCGTAAAAGTGCCTTAGATGATAGAAATATGAGATCTGATAATGTTGGAGTCTTGACAAGTAACAGACTGATTTGGAGGAAAATTGTAGATAGGAAGTTAGTAATGATGTAATTTTTTTCATGTAGTACTATCATATCTTGTACACCCCTTGAGAGTACATGGCAGGAATTTGATGATGATGATGATGATGACTATTCAACTTTATTCAACCGATCCACAGAATTTTTACAATTTCAGAGATTTTTAATATTAATCACAGCTTATTTCTAGACTGTCAATTTTTGATTTTTTTACTGCCATTTTAATGTTAATGGTGCATATTTTTTCATTTCTTATTTGCATTTTTTGACAAGCTAATTTTTTTTCAAGATGATGGTGCACCTGCTTCTGATGTTCCAATACCACTTTTTTCCCCAATTTGTACTCCAGCCTGTAGGCCCTAGATGAAACCACAAATCTTATTTTTTGTGTTTCATTTATAGATGTGGTGGAATATGTATGCTCATTAAACACTTTAAATGAAGTTTTTTTTTCCTTGTAAAAAAAAAAAATTATATGTAGCTGATTTTGAAGCCCAATAAAGTTATACTGGGAACCAAATAAATATGAACTTTTTGTGAGAAATACTCTTGGAAGTAGATTTGAGGGTGGCTGATGGACAGACATCAAAGAGTGGTTTATGGAAGATTGAATGCAGGAGAAGGCAGGTGACTAGTGGTGTACCACAGGGTTCACTACTTGGACCTCTGTTGTTTAATTTGTACATCGGTAATACAGGAAATGATTTGACAGGAAGTATTCATTTGTTTATGCTGATGATACAAAACCAGGATATGTGCTAGTAAATGAAAGTGATGTAGAGATGCTTCAGGTGCCTTAAACAAATTGGCAGTATGGACAAAGGTAAATGGTTGCCAGTTTAATGTGGCCAAATCTACGGTAAGGCACTTTGGGAAGAAGACATCATAAGCTGCATAGAGTAATACCCCCCCCCATGACAATGATGATCACTTATACGATGCTTTTTTCAATTATGACCAATGACCACTTATATGATGCTGCATTAGCTCACATGACAGTTTTAGCGATATGATGATACTGTGAATCAACCAACTTGCAGTTTTTCACGAACTACTTCTTTTGCTCACTACATCTCTCTCTCTCTCTCTCTCTGTGTTATGGTGTTTTGTTGGGAATTATAAAGTGTTTATAACTATTATTTTATTTTACTGCTGTTAATAATGGCAGATAAATTCAAAGTAAGGATACTGTTGTTCTAGTAAAAAGAAGATGTAAAAACCCATTACATTATGTACAAGATTAAAATGATTAAATTTAGTGACAACGGTGTATCGAACATTGAGATGGACCTTAGGCTAAACTTGCCTTTCACCACTGTTGTTATAGTTGTTGAAATTAAAGTGAAAAGTTATACACTAGCTAATACAACAGTTATCCAACAATGTGACAATCTTGTTGCCAAAATGGAAAACCTTAACAATGTAGATTGATGATCAAATTGGTTGTATGTTCCCTTAAGCCAAGTTATTCATAACCTTTTCATTTGTGAAAATTACTCTGAATTTTTCATCTGTATAACTGATGTAAATTAATGCTTTATTAATTTCATTTGTACTTATATATGACTGCTTAGAAACATTTTTAAACCATTCCATGCATTCACATGTGAAAAGAAAAGAGAAAAAAAAAAAAAAAGACAGCAATTTGCAATATGATGAAATTCACTATATGATGGTGGTCTGGAACCTAACATGTCACATGACCAGGGCATGCCAGTACTATATTGGTGGAACTGAACTGCAGGAAACTGATACAGCCAGGAACTTGGGACAATTGTGGGCAGGGAGTTGAAGTCTAGATTGCAAAGGTTGCCAAAACAGCATAAGATTACATAGTTGGCGAAGAACACACTGACAAGCAGGGATAGGGAAGTTATTTTTCTTTTTTATAAGGCTTTAACAAGGCAACATATGGACTATGCAGTGCAGATCTGGTCACCTGGATTATATGGGGATGAAGTAGTAGTGGAGAGGATGCAGAGGCATATGACAAAGATTGTAGCAGGTCTATGGAATTCTCCCTATGAGAAGAGATTGAAGGTTTGTAGGTTCAAACACTAGCTGAGAGGCAAAAAAGTGGAGACATGATAGAAACATATGTGTTATTAAAGGGATTTTACAAGACTGACACTGAAGACCT
The DNA here is from genome assembly GCF_054136105.1 of Typopeltis vanoorti. Classification (NCBI taxonomy): domain Eukaryota; kingdom Metazoa; phylum Arthropoda; class Arachnida; order Uropygi; family Thelyphonidae; genus Typopeltis; species Typopeltis vanoorti. The sequence continues at coordinate 94,723,057 of NC_143554.1, forward strand.
TTTTTTTAGTACAGGAAAGAAGAAAACCAAGGGGGAGGGGGTTATCATTAGAAGCTGTGTAAGAGTGGGATTAGCAAGAGTGTTAGGGCTAGATTTTTTGCTTGGAGAGTGAATGGGGGGTGTCAGAGGTGGTTGTGAGTGCTTCATCAGTGAATGAGTTTAAGGAGAGGCATGATAGGTATTGTGTGAATAATGGTTTCCATGTAATGAGTCTTCTGACTTCCTGGAGATATCCATATATCAATAATATTCCATTTCATCTTCCATTTTTCTATAAGCCATTTAATGTATGCAGTTTTTTATATTCAATTATATTCTTGATTTCATCATTCTGTACTGAGTTCTTGTTTTCTTTTCCATTTTTTTTTTTGTTGTTTCCTAGATGTTTTTCTGATACTTGATGTATTATTAGTGTGAGATTTTCCATTTCTACTATCAATTCTGTTTCTTTTAAGTGTTTATGCTTTTTTGACATGCATTCTTTTTTTCTCTGTGCCATAATATATTTATTTTATATACAGGGTCCATTACCATTTGACTTTCTTTTTTTTACCCAGTTTGGTGGTATTGTTATATTTCTAATTACTAAATGATGATCTGAATCAATATTGTAGCCTTTGTAACTTTTTACATTATTTATTAATTTGCCAGTATATTATTGCCTATCAAGCAGTCAACTAGTGATTTCTGATATTAAAAAAATTATTCATTATTCTTAAGTTCTTATAAGATGCAAATTCTATTAATCTTTTTCCATTTTTTTTAAGACAATTTTCTCTCCAATTTCCCATTGCAGATAGTACTGATTCATTGCCTATTTTTGAATTTAAGTAAACTGATTAATAAAAAATCATTTGGGTTCATTTTACTTAACACATCTTATAATATTTTTCTAACTTTATTTTAGTTGGAAATGAAGGAAGTACAGGAAGATGGTTTAATGTTAAATCTGGTGTGAGACAAGGATGTATATTATCCTCTCTGTTATTCATTATCTATATGGATCACATTATGAAGGAAAGTGGTATTAAACGTGATATCAGAATTGGAGATGTTAATGTCAGCTCTTTGCTTTATGCAGACAATGTTATACTTCTAAATAAATCAGCTATAAGTTTGCATTAAAAAGACAAAGACAATGAAAATAGATAGAATTGTTGAAAATGTCAACTGTGTTGTGAACGGGGAACCTGTGGAACAAGTAAAACATTTCAGCTACTTAGGCACGATTTTTAGTGCAGATGGTAAATTAAATATGGAAATAGGCAACAGAATCAACAAAGCTAGTATGGTGGGAAGTCATTTGAATAAATTCATATGGAATAAGAGAGAAATTAGTCAGAACACTAAATACAAGACAGTGTTCAAACCAGTTTTAACTTATGGATCTGAGAGCTGGGTCAGAAGTAAAACACTTGACCAAAGACTAGAAACCGCAGATATGAGAGTCCTGAGAAAGATTAGAGGTGTGAACAGATGGCATCAATGGCAATATCATATTAAAAATGAGGATATTAGGAAAGAACTTGACATTGTCAGCATCCAGGAATGCATTAGTAGAGCTAATCTCAGGTGGTATGGTCACTTAAACAGAATGGGCGAGGAAAGATTAGTAAAACAAGTGTTCTCTGCCAGGTTGGCAGGAAAATGACCCAGAGAAAGACCAAGATATAGGTGGATTGATACGGTACAAAGTGCTTAGACGCTAGAAATATAAGATCTGATAATGTTGGAGTCTTGACAAGTAACAGACTGATTTGGAGGAAAATTGTAGACAGGAAGTTAGTAATGATGTAAATTTTTCATGTAGTACTATTATATCCTGTACACCCCTTGAGGGTACATGTAAGTAATTTGATGATGATGATATTTTAGTTGGTAACCAACTTGAGAGAAATCACGTTACTCATAAGTCTCCAAACGAATTTCATCAGACAGTCTCATTTGGATAAAGACCCAGAACTGCATAATGGTTATTGGAAACAGATAAACAGAATTGCCACCTGGAATATTCAGAGTATAAACACACAAATGCAGAACTAAAGAGGACAACCACTATCTACTTAATGTCACCCTTGCCTCCAGATAGTGCAATCTCATCATCATCATCAAATTCCTGATATGTACCCTCCGGGGGGGGGGGGGGATGTACAGGTATGATAGTACTACATGAAAAACTTACATCATTACTAAATTCCTATCTACAATTTTTCTCCAAATTAATCTATTACCTGTCAAGACTCCAACATTATCTTCTATGGCACTTTTTTTTTACTGTATCAATCCATCTACATGTTGGTCTTTCTTTAAGTCTTTTTGTTGACAACCTGGCAGAGAACACTTGTTTTGCTAATCTTTCCTCTCCCATTCTGTTTAAGTGACCATACCACCTGAGATTAGCTCTGCTAATGCATTCCTGGATGCTGACAATATCAGGTTCTTTCCTAATATCCTTGTTTTTAATATGATAATGCCATTGATGCCATCTGTTAATGCGTCTAATTTTTCTCAGGACTCTCATATCTGCAGTCTCTAGTCTTTGGTTAAGTATATTACTTCTGACCCAGCTCTCAGATCCATAAGTTAAAATTGGTTTGAACACTGTCTTGTATACAGCTAATTTAGCGTTTTGGCTAATTTTTCTCTTATTTCATATAAATTGATTCAGTTGACATCCTAACATACCAGCTTTGTTGATTCTGTTGTCTATTTCCATATTTAATTTACCATCTTCACTAAAAATCGTGCCTAAGTAGCTGAAATGTTTTATCTGTTCTATATGTTCTCCATTCACAATGCTTCTGTATATTTTCCTTGTGTTTGCCTTATTATTGCTGACCTTCATACCAAATCTATTACAGACTTGTACTGGATTTATTTAGAAGTATAATATCATCTGCATAAAGTAAAGAGCTGAGATTAGCATATCTAATTTTGATATCTGGTTTAAAATCACTTTCTTTCATAATGTAATTCATATAGATAATAAATAACAGAGGGGATAATGTACATCCTTGTCAGACACCAGATTTAACATAAAACCATCTTCCAGTACTTCCTTCCATTCTAACTGCTGACTTACATCTCAAATAAAGACTAAGTATCTAGAGAAAACAAATGGGGACGCTGGTGATAATAACAATTTGATTGGATGAATAATACCAAGCATTGGCATTATTCATCCAATCCTAACATTAGGATTGGATGAATGCTATTCCTACTGCCAGTCTGGAGGCCAAGGTGACACCACCCCCAGCACCCCCCACAAGACTTACCTCATTTTAGCTGGTAACCAACTTGAGAGAAATCATATTATTTGAAAGTCTCTAGAAAAATTTCATTAGGCAGCCCTTTTATCAACTTCATGAAATGGGATATATGTAGAAAGTTTTTTGCTTTGGATATACTATACGTTAAAGATACCAAGCAATTTTAAAAATTTGGTTTTAATCCTTTTTCCCAAGTAAGCAAACAGACAAGTAAGTCAAGTTTGTGTCTGAACTATGTTCAGGTCTGATGCAACTCATGGTAAAGGTGGAGTAGCTCTGATCACTTTCCCTTATCTCCCCTAATGCAAAGCACATCCCTTTGCGGAGATGTGTGAAACTATGCATTAAAGGAAAGGGGCCAGTACCCAGACTGGTTTCGACCTTTATTGAGGTCGAAAAATCTCAGGATGAGAGAAAGATGTAGAAAGTTTTTTACCTTGGGTATACTATATGTTAAGATACCAAGCAATTTTAAAAACTTCGTTTTAATCCTTTTTCCCAAGTAAGCAAACAGACTTGCTTGCGCCTGAACTATTTCTCAAGTAAGAAATAGTTCAGGTGCAAACTTGACTGACTTGTCTGTTTGCTTACTTGGGAAAAAGGATTAAAACCAAGCTTTTAAAATTGCTTGGTATCTTTAACGTATAGTATACCCAATGTAAAAAACTTTCTACATCTTTCTCTCATCCTGAGATTTTTATTTAATAAGGTCAAAGCACCTTGTGGCAACTCACATAGGTAAAATTTATAAGCTTTGCATCACTGGGTCTGGCTTCCACTGATGAGACCTCAATAAAGGTTGAAACCGGTCTGGGTAGTGGCCCTTTCCTTTAATACATAGCATCATACATCTCTGCAAGGGGATGTGCTTTGCATTAGGGGCAGTGGCATATTTAGGCATAGGCCCTGTCCCAGAGTGGCAAATTTTGAGGGAAGGCAGAAATTTCTGGGCTCTCATTTTTGTAATTATAACATGTTCCTTATATGCCGCATCTACTCACAAGTAGAGAAATATTTTTCTTTTCCTTATTATAAGTTTAGTCTGCAAGCATATTGGCATGTAATCAGATTCTACATAACTATACAGACTGATTATATATATATATATATATATATATATATATATTACGAATTTATGATATAAATAGGTTATGCATGTAAATCAACAGGTTCATTAAATATGGGTGGGGGGCAGCACTTTCTGCGGGCAGGAAATATCTAAATATGCCGCTGATTAGGGGAGATACTAAGGGAAAGTGATCGGAGCTTACTCCACCTTTACCATGAGTTGCCTCAGACCTGAACATAGTTCAGGCAAAAACTTGACTTACTTGTCTGTTTGCTTACTTGGGAAAAAGGATTAAAACCAAGTTTTTAAAATTGCTTGGTATCTTTAACATATATATATAAACAAAAACATTTCATATATAACAAAGCGAGAAAGAAGATTTTTTCGTTATGCAATACTATAATAGCATAACGAAGACTATACGTGCAAAATTACACGAAGAAAAATAAAATATTTAATATGAAAACTTATATCTCAAGATGAGTATTTCATCTCAGCTTCAGAGAACATATAACAATTAGACCACCACATGAAGCATGAAAGGAAACAAAAACAAATGTTACAAAGTGTATTACTTTTTACTGCTTTGTGGCCAGTTTTATTGATACTATTAAGAAACTATGGAAAAATTTACACATAGCTAATAAGCAATGAAGTGCAAAAGTTTGGCACATAACAATATACGTAGGCTGTTCAATAAGTTATAAGATTATATTTATACAGAAAACAGATTACCTTTAATCATCATCATTTACATGGTCTTTTTCGAAGTAACTACCGTGAGACACGATGCATTTGTCCCAACGTTGTGTCCACTTCTTAAACACATGTGAAAGTCCGTTTTTTGAGAGTTCTTTCAAAACCGCCTCTGCAGCTTTTACACATGCTTTGTTGCTTTCGAAATGGTGGCCTCTTAGTGGTTTCTTGAGCTGAGGAAACAGCCAGAAATCACACAGTGTGAGATCAAGACTGTATGGAGGGTGTGGTAGGATATCTATGTTGTTCTTCTGCAAAACGTCCACTACACAATCAGCAATATGTGGCCTTGCATTATCGTGGTGCAATAAGAAGCCATTCTTCAGTAATGGACGGTTCCTTTTGACGTGCTGTACCATTGTCCGTAAAACATCTGCATAGTATGAGCCATTTACAGTATTCCCAGGTTCTACAGCATGCTGGTAAACAATGGCTTCGTAGTCAAAAAACATTATGGTCATAACTTTACCAGCCGATTTTACAGTTTTTGTTTTTTTGGGGGTAGGCGAAGACGGATGCTTCCATTCACTGCTTTGTTGTTTCATTGTAGGGTCATAGTGATACAACCAAGCTTCATCTGCTGTAATGATGCATTTTAAGAAGTTGTCACCTTGTTGTTCCAGTCTTTCTTTCCATTCTGTGCACACATCCACTCGATGCTGCATTTGCTCCAGTGTCAAGAGTTTGGGAATCCATCAGGTGCAAACACGTTTCAGTCCCAAGTGTTCAGCCATGATTGAGTGAACACCTCCCATAGAATTATTCAGGACAACATGCAGCAGGCATACTGTAATTCTGCGATCCTCCTTGATGATAATTGCTGCTGTGTTGATCATTGTCTCTGTGATGGACATTGAAGGTCTTCCCTCACGTTCAAGATCTTCCACATTTTGCCTTCCTTCCTTAAAAGTTTTATGCCAGCAAAAAACACTTGCCCTCGACATTGCTTCATCGTGGAAAGCTTCGCGTATCATGTTAAAAGTGTCCGATGCCGATTTTTGCAAACGCACACAAAATTTAATTGCATAACGCTGTTCCAAGGATGCTTCCATTTCGACGACTGGTCGCGGCTCGTAGGTGCGCTGATACAAGCTTGCGTTTTAGTCATGTGACACTCTAGCATATCAGCCTGTATATGTTATTATTAAAACACTTAAGGAATTGAACAACGTAGTTAAGGATATAAATTAAATTAAACTTTAATAAATATTTTCTGATATTTCGGCAACGTCATGTTGCCATCTTCTAAAGGAACTTACAAAAAAAGTTACATGCACGTAGGCACTACAACACAGAAACTGGGAATGAAGAGATGAAGCTATTGTTCTCCTAACAGTCTAGATGGTGCCCTCTAGCGGGCTAAGTAGGTGTTCTTGGCCGTTGGGCTGAAGGTCTGCTGATGTAGGCCTCCCAAATTTGGGGCAGTCGCATACAACCAAATTTGTTGAGGTTTGGAGAATTTCTTAGGGCTGAGGCTGATTCTATAAAGAGTCTTTCAAATTTGTATTTGCTACGGTGTATCACTGTAGCTTTCTTCCACCGTATTCTGTGGCGTGTATCCAGAGCACGGTCCGCAAGTCCAGAATGACTGTATTTGTGAAAACAGATGTAGTCCTTGTGTTCCGAAATTCTGATATTTGCTGTCCTGCCTGTTTGGCCAAAGTAAGACAGTTTACAACTGCAACCCCCGAGTGTCCAACCCCCGAGTTCCAGGATGGTGAGCCAGTAAGACAAAAAAAATGTGACATAAAAACGTTTCAAATTTCGGCTTATCTTTTTATATATATAAAGTAGATATACATATATACACATGTATATTCCTGATTGCATTCCTCTTGAATATTCTCTACAATTCTGTGACCTCTATTTTCTTTCATTTAGCATTCTTTCAAAATAATTACTCCAAGCATCTAGAATTTATTATCTTCAGTTATAGTAGCCAAGAAGGAGAGTTTTTCTTAGAAACTATATCATTCTACATTTTATCCTTATAACTATATCAGTCTGTTTCAACTCTCGCTAATGTCTATAATTTTTAATCAAGTACAGCAATGTTTCTGATATTAGTATACAATGTATATAAATTGTATTCTCTTGAACCTCAAACTGCCTTGCATCTTATTGACTGCCTCATTTAAATTTGAGAGCCGAGTTATTACATTCGACATCTGTTTTTTGAGAAAAGGTACTCAAATACACAAATATTATTCAAGAAAAAATGAAAAAGTTGGAAAAAAAAACAAAAAAACTTAATCTTGAAGATTCATTTGCAAACGATGAAGAAAACATTGAATGATTCAGACAGAGAGACATGTGGTGAGGTTGTCTACAGGTATACAAAAATCAGAATGCCATGATGGACATGGGAAGTTAAACAGGAAGTCAAGGAAAAGAAGAAAGCATATCAAAAATTCCTGGCAAGTAAGTCAGCTTGTGCTCTGACAGAATACAGAGAAACAGGCAAGAAAATGTTAAATGTGTAAAAACTAGCTAAACAAAAGTCATGGGATGACTTTGGTGAGAACATTGAAAATAAATATCAGGAAGGTGGCATAATATTCTGGATGCTATTGAAAAATCTTATAAATGGAGATAAGAGAACTGTAAAAGGAATCAGAAATGATGAAGGTAACATGAAAACTGAAGATAAAGATATTTTAGATGCCTGGAGTAATTACTTCGAAAGATTGCTAAATGAAACAAGCAGTGGCAGCACAGTGGTTGAAAACACTCAACAGGAATGCATTCAACAATACATATCGATACATGAAGTACCATCAAAAAACTTAAATATGGTAAGTAGATGATATTTGGCCAGAAATGCTCAAATATGGAGGTATAAAAGTTTTATGGGTGCTACATTGCATAGTTCAGAAGTCCTGGTTAGAGGGTCGAATTCTGGATGATTGGAGTAGAACTCTTATAGTATTCATCTATAAAAAGGGAAATATATCTGAATGTGAGAATTATACAGAAATTTCCATTCTGAGTGTTCCTGGTAAGATTTATGCAAGCATTCTTTGGAAACAGTAAAGAAAAATTGTGGAAGGGAAGGCTGGAGAAACTGAATCTGGAAAAGGAATATGACAAGATGCCAAGAGAAAAGTTCAAAACACTACATTTATACAGTGCAAATGGGACATTACATCAAGTAATACTTAATCTGTATTTGAGTTATAAGTCAGCAATGAATTGAAGGTGGCATAGGAAGATGGTGTAATGTTAAATCAGGTGTGAGACAAGGATGCAGTTTATCTCCCCCTCTTATTCATTTATCTATATGGATCACATTATGAAGGAAAGTGGTATTAAACCTGATATCAAAATTGGAGATGTTAATCTCATCTCTTTACTTTATGCAGGGACAAAGGACATTTCAAATTTTCTGGTATGAGATTGAGAACCAAGAATTTTCTAATTAAAAACATGTTAAACAACTTATTACTAAATTATTATTATTATTATGTGACACCTCCAGGGAGTCCAAAGACTCATCGAGGGAGAGTGTGCCAACAGCATCGAATGATTGAGCCCCTTCCAACTATTAATCGCACTCAAACTTGCTTAACTTTTTGCGAGCCATTAGTAGCAGAGGCTCTACCAATCGACTAACCTTTGCTGGCGAAATGTTTGTTATAGATATACCAAACAATTATGAATGGAAATTACTGGACAGAAATTTCACTTTTTAAACTAATATTGCATTGAAAATGCAATAGCATCTAAGTAGAGTTTGTTCATGCAGTGATGTATGTATTTTAATAAACCTCTTTTGCTAGAAAATGTTTCGAATTATTTCTGATTTCATGTCTAAAAATATATCAAACAATGTAATTCTTTCTGGAAAGAAGGTTTGTAAATTTATTTACAAGCAATTAAAATAGTTTTACTATATAAATATAAATAATATATATATAGATATATAAAACTGTTCATGTGACTCAGAAAAATGAATATCAGTGATAAAGAAAATCTTGCCTTGTCAATCATATCTGGTCTGTTAGTAGCTGCCACAACCGTTACGCCATGTAATTCAACAATACCATCTAATTCTGTAAGGAGTTGTGCTAATACTCTTTCTGCAACATTGCTTCCTCCAGAAGAACTAAGGTATCAAAATATAAAATTTATAATGAATGCAAACTGATATATGAAATTTTCTACTACTATACATCTACCATCTTTATATGACTGTTACTTTATTTAAAAGAAAAGGAAACATCATTAGCAATAATTGTTGTTAAACTAAAATCATTTTCTATAATTAAATATTTGCTGTAAAAATGACAAACACTGAATAACTGATTTATTATTATTAATAAATTAATATTTACTTAATTAACAAAAAATTAAATAATCAATGCTTAATTATTGTATTGAATCCCAATGATAGTTCATCTTTGGATTAAATTTTTAGGCATTTCATTTTTGAAATTTTACACTAATTAGCGTAAACCTTTATGAGCCATAAGTTTTATTCAGAATGTTTTATACCATATCCATGAGAGCCCTACAGTCATCTCTTCTTACAGCACATAAATCTATAATAAACTCGCTCATTGCTCATTGTAACAAACTACCAGAGCAAAGCATCATAGCATCAATGAAATTCTAAAAAAAAAAAATTCACTATAGCAAAGTATTCATCTGGTTTCTGTGAGTTTTCCTCAGTGATAACTGACTATATTAATTCATCTGGAATCTTAGGTCAATTAGCAAAACAATCTTTTTTTTACAGTAGTCTCAATATTGACTTTGGCCATCCAGATATTTTGAGAATTATATTACTCAATATATAAATTAGAATCATTAATTTCATTTAAAATCAACATTTAATGTTGATTTTAAATGAAATATACTGAGTTACACAACATCCAATCTCCTCAGTTCTTGAGGAATAATCAGATGTTAGGATGTTGGGCTCAAAATAATGGGAAAAAACTGCAAATACTGTAATAATTGACTTTTCAGATGCCAAGCAGGACTCTCGATATTGAGATGATTAGTAAAACTGTACACAACAGACATTAGAATCATCAATAAAACTACAGATACCAGGGACATCACACTGACCATTTTGAGAATTTTTCCATTACACAGGAGTTCAGTGATTGGTAAAACTACAAATAATGATGTAATAATCAATTTTCATATTTTTAGATATGAGGCAGAGATTCACTGTTTGTGTATGTTAGCTTAAAAAAGTCAAAAGACTGTAGGAAGGAGAGAGAATATTAGGAGGTTGGAATCAATGAAACTCACTGTACATCACCATTTTGGTTATTTTTTGTTATCTGTTGGCAGAAGTAATTTCTAGCTATTGTTACCTCAACCTATGTCCTATATAATATTGTTAAACTGTGAATGAAATTGTTTTGTATATTTTTGTTTTTTTTATTCACATTTAACATAATATACCATATACCAAGCAAGACTTATGTAAATATTATTTAATGTAAACAACTTATTTTACAATTTAATATTCATATAACTACCTTAATTTTATCTAATATTTAATTAATTAATCAAAGATATATGTATTAATAATGAAAAGACTGTATTAAATGTTATTAAGCTATTTTATTCATTACTATATTAATATTATAAGAACTTGTATTTGATAATTTAACTACGCATTAATTGAAATGTAAATATTCTTTATTTATTCCTATTTGTAGAAGTTTAGCGTTATGCAATACCTCAATTTTATTATATTTTGTTTGGTTGTCATGGAGACATACGTAAGTGAGTGAGCACGTTTTGGAACACCACGTGAGGAGAAGGTTTATTGAAAAGAGTTTTAGAGAAAAATCACGAGAATAATTTAGGCAGGAAGAATGGATATAAAAAGGAAAGAATGCTGAAAATATAGAGATTAGATAAATTAAGAGAGAGAGAGAGAAAGGAGAGAATTGGCATTAGGTTGGAATCGGAGCATTCAGCATTCGGGAATCACAGTGTGATAATAGCGAGTCGGCAAGTCACTCAAGCAGCTAATGAAGTCTACTAGTCGAGAAGCAGTTAGCTAATAGGTTGTAGAATAACAATTATAGCTACGGAAAACAGCTGAGAGACTATTAATTAGACTAGCGATACTTGAATTGAGATATAATTTCAGGGCCGACCTGTCAAGGACACACAGAATCTTGAAATAAAGCATCGAGTAACTAGGGAATAGTAGAGGCTGTAAAATTGAAGTTTACCGTTAGCTGTGTTTAGAATTGTAGTGTCTAAAGAATTAATTGAATGCCGGAAGAATGAACAACTGTGTATATAAAACCTCAAGTTAAGGAATTGTTGTGTGTTGCCTTATTTCATGAGTGATCAGTAGTACTTTATGCAACAACGTTTGTTTATGTGTATAGTGACCGACGATTAATTCAGTTATTGCTTAGAAGAATTATTTTAATGAATACCGTATACTGTTTAAGTGTTTACAGTTATAAAAAGTGTTTATGTATAAGTAGGTGAAGAAAAAAGATTATCGGTAAGATTATTCCAACCGTTAATATTCCTATACAGAGAAGTGTGAGAGTTTCATCCTAGAATTTCCTTATACTAACAGTAACTATTGAGGAAGTTAGCTAAAGTGTAAATTTAAAAGTGTTTGTTTGTGAAGAGGTATTACTGCAATTTTTGTTGTATTTGGAACTTAAGGAACTGTGAGAAGACTGTATTATAGAGATAACAGATTTACCATTGTATGAGTTGAATGATTGAATTTACCTGAGGAGTTAAAATGTTTGTGATATCTTAATTACTGATTTGAATTTAAGTGTAAAATTTGTGATTCTAAATTAAATGTTTGTTTTTGTTTATCTAAAGTTGTATTTTGCCTGAATCTGTTTTACTGCACTATTCATAAAATATTCGAACCAAAGCGGGTAAATTAAGTAAGTCAAATATACTCGGCCAGTATATAATTTTAAGGAGAAATAGTTGAAGGTTGATTTTTCTTCAATTCTTGAACTAATTCAGATATAGAGTGGCGCAGTCTTTAAATATAAATTTTCTCTATATTTGAATTAGAAATCAACTTACAACTTATCAATTAGTTAAGAACATCGTAATAGTAATTATGTCAGATCCAAGGTATAGATTGAGAAGAAGTAGGATCCAACAATATTAACAGAGAAAATGTCAAGAAATTACAACATAAATAATACAGTCTTCCATATGAAAAAATAATAATAAAATAAAATAAATAAATAAAACGAATGGCTTATTTTGACAACAGTGCCCATAAATTGAAATATGTTTAACAGTCTAACATGAAACTAATTATAAATAAATAAATAAAAAAAAAAAATATATATATATATATATATATATATATATTACAATTTTTATTAAAGAAAATTATTATTATTATTATTATGTGGCATCTCGAAGCACTCATCACAGGAGGGCACTCTACAGCAGTAGAAATGGATCTTTTACAAAGAAATTATACATTTTGATTACAAAGCATAATGAATAACAGTAATCAGATGACTGACAGGAAATAGCAAGATAAAACTGAAGCAAACCAGCTGATACAATATGGCTGTAGAGCTGAAGGATATCAAGAAACATCTTCAGGAATACATATTAAAATTGTAATAACATACACACACATGGAAGAAATTAGACCAGGGGTCGGCAACCTTTTCAGACTCACGGGCCACATTCAACTTTTATTTTTAATAATTGGGCTGCAAGTGTAGCACAAACAACGGATTCATTATCAATATTTTGCATCTTAAATATGTTTTGCTGAGCAGTCAAAGAAACTTGTAATTTATTAATTTGATTTTTTCAAAGTTCACAGTTCAAATCCTTGTATTGGCTTTCATGTTGATTCTCATAATGACATCTGATATTATATTCTTTCATAACAGCATCGTTAAAACTTCTTCCTTCATCTGTAATTTTATATTTTCTTGAACACATTTTTGATATTATTTTTAACAACTATATATCTGAAAATAATAGTTGATGTTATTGAATTATATTAAAAGACAGACCAGGGAACGCGACTGCAAAAGTGCGACAAAATCTCGGTTGTCGTCAGATGAAGTCGCTTTGTTATCCCTACTCATGGTGACTCACATGGTTGACTTGTGCCAAGTTGCATGACCATATCACGAACTATAGGTATAAAATTATTTTTAATTTATTATTCATATTATAAAATGTATTATTTAAATAATTCAACATGCCATGTAAGTATGGTCAACCTTTTATGGGCCGCCAAAAATGCATGTTTGGGCCGCCGGTTGCTGACCCCTGAATTAGACTATTTTAAGTCTTAAGTCCTATGAAGGGTGCTACTATCAACCCTTAGCTGTTGGGTGGGAAGACTAAGAATTACAGTTACCCAAATCTTGGGAAGTTTAATGCAACCATATTTATTGAAATCAGGTGGTTTTTAAATCTAATGCTGATTCTAAAAAGCGTTTACTTTGTATTTGCTAAGATGAAGCACAGTAGTTTTTTCCCACCTGATCCTGTGCAAGGTATCCAAAGTATGGTCAGTTGGACCTGGCTGAGCATAGTTGTGACAGCAGATGTATTTCTTGTATTCTGATGTTAACAGATCTCCCAGTTTAACTATAATGTGATAAGAACAATAAACCTTGTAAACACCTGGAAGAGAGGGGAGGTAGTGGATCCTTAGGATAGAGAGAGAGAGAGAGAGGAAGCCAGCTTCATATAAGGTTTGAAAGCAGTGCAGAAATTATTTCATTCAAGATCTGGCTATTTTCCCTGAGGTGTCCCAGATATAGGGAATAGTAATAGAATTACTACAGTCTGCATGCTAAGAGAGATGTGAGGAATAGCTAATTGATCTTTTATGCATTGTAATCATTGGATAGGAAGGTCTGGTGAATAAAGAAGAGTTCAGCTGTGAGGGAAGCCTAGATAGAGCAGAGATTGGAGACTATGTTGACAAGGGTTTTGATGGGAAAGTTTATGTATATATTTACATGTATGGGTGGGTTTTCTGTAAACTGAGAAAGAAAGGATGTTATTGGGCAGAAATGCGATTAGAGTATCTAGAAAAGGCAAACTACTGTTATTTTCTTTTTCTATAGTGAATTGGATTCTGGGGTGCAGGCTGTTGAAGTGGAGGAGGAAAGAGTCTTTGTGTCAGAGAATGGCAGTATCAAGGGAATGTTTTTCAAATGCTCCATATAGAAATTGGCCAGAGGATGGGAGAACCCATGGATGTATCTTCTATCCGTGTCCTTCCAAGAGAAATGACCAGTATGGATGGCAAAATTAAAGAGATTTAACTCTCCCCCCCCCTCTCCCCCAATATATCGAAAGTCAGAAGGTGATCAAAAATTGTGATGAAATGCCAGATAGCATTGAGAGTGAGAGTAAAAGTATATAACAAGAAAATGGTTTGACTTATATATCAAAAAATGAAGAGTTAGCTACAATGAGGGAGACAGCTCGGTTGCATGGAGCGATACATAGGGCAAAGCAGCAGCTGGAGCGATTGCAAAAATGTCCACCAAGTAGATCAGCTAACAAAAAAAAGCAAGTGTCAGATAAGAAAAATGAGGGCAGGAATGAAAGAAAAATTAAGGAGCAAGTGTTATATGGCGATTTAATAGTAAAAGGTGTAATAGACGAGAGTTTGACAAAATCGTGCTTTCTTGGTGCGGAAATAAACGATGTAAGTGAGCACAGAAGTGTAGGACAAAAGAAATGATTGTAGTGGCCAGAACAAATGATTTAAAGGGAGAAAAGTATTGTATGAGAGAGGATTTGAAAGAATTACTGGAAGTAGCAAAAGAAGAGAGTGAGAGAGTTAAGACAGTGAGTCTGTTGCTGTGGTATGACAGACAGTGAGAAGAAGAGCCAGATTTGCGAATGACTCGATGCATAGGTTATGTAGGAGGAGAGGTGTGGAGTGAGTTTGACGAGTGAAAGAACTTATACAAGAGGATGGCTTGCATCTGAATGGACCACTGCTATTTAATTTGTTCATTAATGATATAGGAAAGGATCTGAGAGGAACTGTTCATTTATTTGCCAATGATGCAAAGTTGGGTAGAGCAATAGTGAATACACATGATGTCAAAATTTTGCAGAATGATTTGGATAGATTGGCAGACTGGGCTAAAGAGAATGGATGTCAGTTTAATGTGGCAAAGTGTAAGGTTATGCATTTTGGAGTAAAAAGATTATCAGCAGTATACCACATTGGTGGGACCATACTCCAGGAAATTGACAAAGTCAGAGACATGGGAGTGTTGTGGATAGGGAGTTGAAGTTTGGGGGGGGGGCACATAGCAAAAGTGGCTAAATCAGCTTATCAGATTACTTGGTTACTGAAGAATACTTTGCTGAGCAGAGACAAGCAGGTTATTGTTCCTCTTTATTGAGCCTTGATAAGAACCCATCTTGACTACTGTGTGCAGATCTAGGCACCAGGGTTTCTTGGTGATGAGGAGGTAGAGAGGATCCAGAGGCGAGTGATCAAGATGGTAGCTGGTCTATGGAATGAACCTTATGAGAACAGGCTGGAGATTTATGGGTTACAGAAATTGGTTGATAGGCTGAAAAGGGGTGATATGATTGACATATTCAAATTACTGAGGGGATTTAACAAGATTAATTCAGAATAAAAATTTTTCAGTACAGATCTGGTGGTGGGAGAATTAGGGGCCATCCATGGAAACTGAGCAAGAGCGTTAGAACTAGGATTTTTACTTGGAGAGCGGTGAATGAGTAGAATAAGCTGCCAGAGTCTGTTAGTAAATTCATACAACAAACAACTGAAAACAACCGCAGTCTCAAAAAAGCTAAACAGCAATAAACAAATGGTTGCTGTCAAACTATAAGATGGGACCATAACCAGAGATAGACATGCTATAGCAAAAAAGAATTGAATTTTACTCAGTATTCAGGATGATGAATTAAATTTAGAAGAAGACAACTATGAAATATCTGAAGTACCACAGATTCTACTAAAAGAAGTTATGTGGAGTATCCAAAGCTTGCAAAATGGAAAAGTTGCAGGTGAGGATGGAGTTATAGCTGAACTTCTAAAAGCAAGTGGAGAAATAATCTACAAACACTTAGCAAAAACTATTTACTTTATGTTTGAAGAAAAATGATGTACCAAGAACATGGAAGAAAGGCTACCCTAATTCTGATATATAAAAAAGGTGAGGCAGAAGACTTGACGGACTATTGACCCATCAGTCTACTATCAGTGGTTTACAAAGTGTTTACAAAAGTCTCAGCTCATGGGCTTTGTATGACTCTAGACCTAGCACAACCAAAAGAACAGGCAGGCTTTCAAAGTGGCTTTAGTACAATGGACCATATTCAAGTTGTACAACAGATTATTGAACAGTGTAATGAATATCACTTATCATTATGTCTTGGTTTTACTGATTATGAGAAAGCCTTTGATTCAGTAAAAACTTGTGCAATACTCAAAGCATTACTGACACAGCAGCAATTCATTTCAATAGGAGCATTTCTACTGTGGAAATACAGAGAGGTATAAGACAGGGTGACACAATATCTCCAAAATTATTCAAGCATGCCTAGAAGAAATATTCAAACTTCTTGATTAGGAAGGGAAAGGTCTGAAAATAAATGGAAGATATTTAAGCTCTTTATGCCTTGCAGATGACATTGTTATCTTTACTTCAACTGCACATGAATTACAGACTATTATCCATGAACTCCAAATTACTAGCAAAACAGCTGGCCTAAAGATAAACCAAAGATATGTTCAATAGCTATGTCCAACCAAAAATAACAAAAATCAATAATGAGGAAATTAAACAAGTAAATCATTACATATAATTAGGAAAACAGATATCGATGGAACAAACTATGGATGAAATTAAAAGATGCACGATGCTTGGATGGGAAGCATTTGGAAAATTACATTAAATATTCAAAAGCCAACTACCATTAAACCTGAAGAGAAAAGTTTTTAACCAATATATTCTTCCTATATTGATATATGGCTGTGAAACATGGACGCGCAAAGGAAATCCCAAAATTAAGAACAATGCAAATTACTATGGAAAGAAGTATCACAAGACTGGATCACAAAAGGAATACATGGATAAGAAACCAAATCAGAGTCTCTGACATCATAGGAAGACTGAAACATCTGAAGTGGCAATGGGCTGGGCATATTACTCAAAGACAAGATCAATGATTGACAAAAAAAATACTGGATTGGATTCCATGAGAGGGAAAAAATGATCATGACACCGACCTAAATCACGGTGGATTGATGATATCATCAGATTTGCAAGAATGACATGGAAAAGGAGAGCCATGGACAGACAGAGACAGTTTTGGAGTAATCTTGGAAAAGTCTTCATCCAGTAGTGGATTGACAATGGCTGATAATGATGATATATATATATATTGTCCATCATCCTACCTCTCAATAGTATGGCATCATCATCAAAACCCTTGTCAACAGAGTCTCCAACATCTTCTCTATCCAGGCTTTCCTCACAGCCGAACTATCCTTTATGTGCCAGACATTCCTGTTGAATGATTACAATGCCAAAAGTTAAAAATTAAAACCATACCACATCTGTATGTCATGTGTCATTATTAATAAAGGTACCAGTATGCCATCCCCCCAAAAAAGCACTGGTAATAGCATTATTGTAGACTGTATGTTGAAAGGAATGCAAGATGGGAGGAACAGCTAATTTGTTGATCTTTTTGGCATTGTAACAATGGTCAACAAATTAGTTGTTGTTCCCTTCTCACATCCTGCTTCACATATGGATTACAGTAATGATATTACTAGTTCTTTTTTTTAGGGGGGGGGGGGTATTATTAACAAGGAACATGATATATGGATGTGGTGTGGTTTTAATTTTCAACTGTTTTACAAAAAAAAAAAAAAAAAAAAAAAAAAAAAAAAAAAAAGTGATGACTATTACTATTCCCCTATATCTTGGGGATTTCAGAAAAAAAACAGCAAGAATTTAAAGAAATATAATTCTTGCACTGCTTTCAAACCTCATTTGAAGATTGTTTGCCTTCTCTGCTCTCCTAAGGATCTACTTCCTTTCTTCTCTGTTTCAGGTGTTTGAAGGTTCCTTGATCTTGCAATTTAGCATATTATGGTCAAACAGGGAGATCTGCCAACATCTGCCTTCGTAAACACAAGAAATACATCTACTGCCACAACTATGGTCAATCAGGTCTAGCTGACAATGCCTTTGGATACCTTGCACAGGATCAGGTGGAAACATACTATGCTTCACTTCATCACAGCAAATACAAACTTGAATCTTTTTAGAATCGGCAGCAGATTTAAAAAACCAGCCTAACTTAAATAAATATGGTTGTATTAAACTTCCCAAGATTTGGGAAACTGTATTTCTTAGGACTTTTCACAAAACAGCTAATGTCAGTCAAGAGCACCATAGGACTTTAGGCTTAAAATAGTCTAATTTCTTCCATTTATTCATCATCAAATTCCTGCCATGTACCCTCAAGCGGGGGTGTACAGGATATGATAGTACTACATGAAAAAAAATTACATCATTACTAACTTCCTATCTACAATTTTCCTCCAAATCAGTCTGTTACTTGTCAAGACTCTCCAACATTATCAGATCTTATATTTCTATCATCTAAGGCACTTTTACCGTATCAATCCACCTATATCTTGGAATTCCTCTGGGTCGTTTTCTTGCCAACCTGGCAGAGAACACTTGTTTTGCTAATCTTTCTTCACCCATTCTGTTTAAGCGACCATACCACCCGAGATTAGCTCTGCTAACGCATTCCTGGATGTGACAATGTCAAGTTCTTTCCTAATATCCTCGTTTTTAATATGATATTGCCATTGATGCCATCTGTTCACGTCTATAATCTTTCTCAGGACTCTCATATCTGCGGTGTCTAGTCTTTGGTGAAGTGTTTTACTTCTAAACCAGCTCTCAGATTTATAAGTTAAAACTGGTTTGAACACTGTCTTGCATACAGCTAATTTAGTGTTCTGACTAATTTCTCTCTTATTCCACATGAATTTATTCAATTGACTTCCCACCATACCAGCTTTGCTGATTCTGTTGTCTATTTCTATATTGAATTTACCATCTTCACTAAAAATCGTGCCTAAGTAGCTGAAATGTTTTACTTGTTCCACAGGTTCTCCATTCACAACACAGTTGACATTTTCAATAATTCTGCCTATTTTCATTGTCTTTGTCTTTTTATTGCTGACCTTCATACCATATCTATTACAACAGCTATTCAATTTAGTCAGAGAATCTTGCAGACTTGTAGCGGATTTATTTAGAAGTATAACATCATCCGCATAAAGCAAAGAGCTGACATTAACATCTCCAATTTTGATATCATGTTTAATACCACTTCTTTCCTTCATAATGTGATCCATATAGATAATGAATAACAGAGGGGATAATGTACATCCCTGTCTCACACCAGATTTAACATTAAACCATCTTCCTGTACTTCCTTCAATTCTAACGGCTGACTTACAACTCAAATGCAGGCTAAGTATTGCTTGATATGATGCCCCATTGAAACCATATAACTGTAGCATATTGAATAGCTTCTCTCTTGGAACCTTGTCATATGCCATTATGTTGAATTTTTTTCTTGAGAATTATTCATAAGACTATTACACTTTTTTTATAATCCAAGTACATACCCAACAGGGTGCACCACAAGAAGGTGAGGATTGGACATTAGGTCAGAAGCCCTGGTCGGTTCTCCACATTCCTTTAAAGACTATGTGGAGGTCTCCTCTCAGTTTATACAGCTTTGACCCTTAAGCACCCCTCCATTTATTCTAGTGTGTGTTATTACAATTTTAATATTGTATTCCTGAAGATGTTTCTGTGAAAAAGTTTAAAATATTGTTATGATTAAATTTCATTTAATTATTTCTCTGTGCCATTATTAGATTCAGATTAGCTTATATTTTGCCTACTTTATCAATGGCCATCACAAGAGCAACAGATTTTAGCACCAGCAAGTCAATACTCATACTTTTTGCTTAAAATTAATAACTTAACACATATAAAACTAACAGTAATAACTTTAATGATATTTGTACCTTTAAAGGTGCAAATATTTTGTACTGAAAGTAACAGTACATCATCAGTGTGGAACAAACAGTTAAAGGAATGGAATACAAAGTACAGAACAGTGGGTGGATTACCAATGAAAATTGTTGCCATGAGCCAGAAAATTAATATTAATAAATTATTAAATAATTCTTAAAAACTATTTCATTGATGGTTGCATAAGATAAGAATCTGCCAAACTTCTGGGAGAGAGAGAGAGAGAGAGAGAGAGACAGTCATTTCGATTCAAATTCAGCTGATGTAAAAGGGCTTTGCAACTTTGTTTGAAAAGGCGTTCATATTTAAACTTGCATCCGTGGAGAAGACAAGCTTTATCCCACTGGATATTATGTTTAGCGTCAATGCTATGTTGTGCTAGACTAAACTTATGAGGTTTCATGTATTCGATAATAATACTGATGTTCCTTCATTCTTTTTTCCACAGAACGGCCTGTTTGTCCAAAGTATGATAAATTGCATTCACACGGTATCTGGTAAACACTAGCTAATGAAAGAGATAGGAAATATGTGGGAATAAGATGATACATCTTCAAAATTCTGCCAATAGGTTCTGAGATGCCTGAAATATAAGGGATTGGAACTCTGCAGTCTGTTGAGGAATTCTGAGGTGTTGGAACATAGGAGTCAATTATTTGTTGGATTCGATTAGAGTTGTAACCATTAGATTCTATTAACTTTTTTATAGTGAAAAGTTCCTGTTGTGGGAATAAGATGATACATCTTCAAAATTCTGCCAATAGGTTCTGAGATGCCTGAAATATAAGGGATTGGGATCTATTAATTAAAGATTTGATAACACCATTTTTTGAGAGGTATGATGAGCAGACTTTTGATGAATGTATCTGCCAGTAAAGGTAGGTTTTTGATAGACACTTGTTGACAAAGTACCAGAGGATGTGCGTGTAAGGAGGATGTCCAAGAATGGTAGACTACCAGCCTTTTCTTTTTCCATGGTGAACTGAATGCATGGGTGAAGGCTATTTATCTGTTGTAGGAATGTGGTAAGTTCCTCTTCAGCATGTTACCAAATAGCAAAGACATCATCGACAAAGAGAGGGTTGAGGATGAATGGATGAGAACAAAGTGTCTTCCAGATGTTTCAAAAAATAGCTTGCCAAAGGTGGAGATAGAGGGCTACCCATGGCAGTATCTTCAACTTGTTTGTAGATCTTATTTTTCCAGCTGAAATATCCTGAATGTGTAACAAATTCAAAAATCTTTGCAATATCCGGAAGGTAATTTGATAGTTTCAAATTAGAAAATGTGTAGAATTTTTGATGAATGATCTAGAATATCCAGTAAGGGCAGTTAACGAACATGATAAAATTTTAGCAATTCGATATGTGGGAGAGTCAATACAATTCACAATGGATCTTACTGGATAACCTTCTTTATGGATTTTTGGGAGGCCATATAAACAAGGAGTTCTTTCAAAATGAGTGCGCAGTTTATCCACGGTTTTTGATTCCAACTGACAACTTCATCAAGCAACTTATTTAGCTGTTTAATTTGTGAATTTGTAGGATTATGATTGATTTCTTGATAGGTGGAGGTATCTTGTAAAAGGCAGGTTACTTTACTCTCATAGTCAGCCTTATCCATGACCACTACAGCTTTTCCTTTATCAGCTTTTGAAATAGATATTTCACTATTTTTTCTTAATGAAGTTAGAGTATATATTTCAGTATGGATTGATAAATTACATGGTGGTAATTTGCTTTTAAAAAGAGAGGCCGCAACTTCAAATCATAGTTTATTAGCATCTTGCCTAGAAAGTCCTGACAGATTACATTTGATGTTATGCAAAAATCGAGATAAGGGATGTGTTTAGGTACTAAGGCAAAATCAAGGCCTTTAGCTAATATAATGTACAAATATAATGCACTCGTTTCAGCATCAGATAAAGGGCGTCCAGAAATATTAACAATCGATTTATTCGTAAAAGTGTGGTCAGAGGTAATTTTCTGCTTACGGTATAACGACTGATATTTTTGCATAAGTTTCAAGGAAAGTTTTTCATAGGAACGGGCTAAAGATTGTTTAGACACTCGAAGAACAATATCCAGTAATTTGTCATCCAGGACAGCTGAAATTTTTCTTTCAAGATCCAAAATAGAATGAATGTTAGATGCTAAATCTTTTTTAGTCGCCCGAAGTTGATTCTGTATCAAGGAAAAATTTGAACGAATGTAAATTGCATGTATTGTTTCTCTAAATCTAGGAAATGTAGGATCACTTTCGTATCACGGCATTTTTTGAGAAAGGCAATCCGTGCACGAAGCTTACCTTGTAAAACCGATAACTTTCCTAATTTTCCTGTTTGTTTAGTGAAATCTTCCTCATGAAGGATAATAAGTATAATCTTTAGAGGTACCTGTGGCATAGTAAAAATTAATAACTTAACACATATAAAACCAACAGTAATAACTTTAATGAATTAAAGGTACAAATATTTCGTACTGAAAGTTACTGTACATTATCAGTGTAGAACAAACAGTTAAAGGAATGGAATACAAAGTACAGAACAGTCGGTGAATTATCAATGAAAATTGTTGCCGCTTGCCAGAAAATTAATATTAAATAATTCTTAAAAACTATTTCATTGATGGTTGCATAAGATAAGAATCTCCCATTGATTTCTTGATAGGTGGAGGTATCTTGTAAAAGGCAGGTTACTTTACTCTCATAATCAGCCTTATCCATGACCACTACAGCTTTTCCTTTATCAGCTTTTGAAATAGATATTTCACTATTTTTTTTAATGAAGTTAGAGCATGGATTTCAGCACTTGATGAATTACATGGTGGTAATTTGCTTTTAAAAAGAGAGGCCGCAACTTCAAATCGTAGTTTATTAGCATCTTCGCTAGAAAGTCCTGACAGATTACGTTTGATGTTATGCAAAAAATCAAGATAAGGGGTTCGCAACTTTCTTTGAAAAGAAAGTTGCGAAGCCCTTTTACATCGGCCGAATTTGAATCGAAATGACTGTCTCTATCTCCCAAAAGTTTGGGAGATTCTTATCTTATGCAACCATCAATGAAATAGTTTTTAAGAATTATTTAATATTAATTTTCTGGCATGCGGAAACAATTTTCATTGGTAATCTACCGACTGTTCTGTACTTTGTATTCCATTCCTTTAACTGTTTGTTCTACACTGATGATGTACAGTTACTTTCGGTACAAAATATTTGTACCTTTAATTCATTAAAGTTATTACTGTTGGTTTTATACGTGTTAAGTTATTAATTTTAACTATGCCACAGATACCTCTAAAGATTAGTCATACTTTTTTGCTTTGTTTTAAACTTTATACAGACTACAGTAATGACATTACTAGTGCTTTTTGGGTTATTATTAGCAGGCTGGCCTATTTGGCCAAGTGGTTAGCGTATCTGCTCTCCAGCCAAGAGGCTGTCGAATCCGGCAAGGGCATAGATGTTCGTGATTGTCCTACTAACCAATTACCATATGTACTGCTGTGACCTGTGTCTTGGTGCAATATGATCCTTGATGTCTTTGCGCAATAAAAAAATCAAAGGGAAAAAAAAAAATTTTTTTTTAATATTATTAATAGTGAAGTGATATATGGATGTGGTGTGGTTTTAATTTTCAACTTTTCCTGCTAGCAAAGAATGGCTATTAGCACCTACTGTTTTACAAAAAAAAAAAAAAAAGTGATGGCTACTAAAATACCAATATATATCCAAATTTAATAAGTAAGAAAAAAATCTGATATATACCAGTAAGATTTATCTGTTATTAAATTTCTTGATCCATATTCAAAAGTTGTTGTTTACCTCTCACGACAAGCTGCAAGTGCTTCAATTTCATCAAAAAATATCACAGAGGGGGCTGCATGTCGTGCTCTGCGAAACAATTGTCTTACTGCTTTTTCAGATTCACCTACCCATTTATTAAGTAACTCTGGTCCCTGGATAGAAAAAATAATAAATATATATATATATATATATACACACACACACACAGACACACACAAAGTTGTCTAGTTAATGTTAACTGCAGCTGCTTAATTTTTCATCAAAACTTCTTTATTTAATTCTATGGCTTTTAAGTGTATGTGTATATCAGACAGAGAACATAAGAGGTTGCAAAACCAATAGCACATCAGTGATGTGTTTAGACAAGAGATGGAGTTAAAAGAATGAAAGCCTCTATTGATTCATGAATAGCTGAGGGTTTAGGAAAGACAGAATGAGGGAGACTGTTCCAAAAAAATAGAGACAGATGGAATGAAGAGAAGTTTGTTTGGCAAGATTGAAGCTAGACAATGTCAAATCAAGAAGTACTGGAATAAATGGGGAAATGACATGAACTTTTATATACTATTAAAAAAAGGCGAAAAACAAACTGCATATGTTAGTCATCTACTTCATACTGATAAATATAAGATACTTCAAATTATTATAAAAGGGAAGATAACACGAAGAGGACAAGGAAGATGAAGAAAATCTTGGCTGGCAGACATCAGACAGTGGACTGGTATGAGCTCTGAAGGACTGTTCAGAATGGCTGAGGATCACTCAAAATTTGTCAAAGTGGTTGCCAACCTCTGATAGGAGATGGCACTCAAAAACAAAGATTCCAAATGAGTGAGGCTCAAGGATGGACAGAGTTAAGATTTATAGGATGTTATTCATAACTTATTTTAATGGTATTACAACATATAACAAAAGTAAGTTATAAAAGAATGGCCTTATATTTTGCTAGATTTCAAACCAGCTTCTTTAGAGCAAAACAACATATTTTGCTTACCCCCCCCCCATCTAGCTAACTTTGAGAACAAAGTACTCATCATAGCTCCTTTAGAGTGGTTATGCTTTATTGCTGATGTGCTTGCCAATTGGCCACACTGGCAAGACACTTTGGATTCTTTTGTAAGTTACCTTAACAGTCAATACCCCAAAATTCGCTCCATAGTAAAAAAATAAAATAAAATAAAATAATAATAATCTAATAACCATTTGCCTTTTCATGACACATTAGTCACTTGCCTTTTAGATAGTTCACTATCTTTTTCCATTTATGGAAAGCCAAAACACATACAGGAATGTATCTACATAAATAATATATCCATACACGTTAACCACTCGGCCAGCCAGGCTGGCCGAATGGTTAACATGTCTGCTCTCCAGTCAAGAGGCTGCGGGTTCGAATCCCGCTGTGGGCATCAATGTTTGTGATTGTCTGTGAAAATACCAGTGGTGGTGATTGGCAGTAGATGGCGTTGGTGTAGTTGCGATCGGTTGGTGGATTGTGAGTAGTGGAAGTAGAGTGGATGCCCTCCCTCGATGAGTCTTTGGACTCCCTGGAGGTGACTAATAATAATAATGACATCATGATCCAACTGAACAGTATGGAATTCTAAAATCACTTACACAGAGAGCTAGGGTATTTGTTCTATTTCACCATACTTTCTTGGCGATAGTTACAGCTCCCACAAAACAGATAAAATACTACAAAATGGCCCTCCTCCCCAAAGATATAAGAACAAAACACCACTATTCCTATATCTGAGGAAAAGACAGCCAAAATACTGATAAAAACTAACCTTCACACCACATGTCAAATTAGCAACTTTAATCTGCTCTCCTATGGACAAACTCCATCCTCTAGCATATCCTGGAGTGTATGAAATTCCTTATAACTGTGACTTAGCCATGGACAGACATGAAGGTCTGTTAATATCTGCCTTGGAGAAAATGAGAAATACATTTGCTACAATTATCATGGCAAGTCAGGACTGGCAGACCACAGTTTGGACACGTCTTCACATAGGATTAGATGGAAGAAAACTAGTGTGTGATATTATAGAAGTCATTACGGGTCAGAAAGACTATTTTTAAAGTCAGCAATGGCTAAAAGCATTCTCCTAACCTTAACAAGAATGGATGCATGAATCTTCCAAAAATTTGGGGACTGTCATTTTAAGATCAACTCCTACTTAACTAATACTTCTTTCATTCAACATTAGAGAGCACCAAATTCAAACTTTAGATCTTGTGTTCAATACATTTTAAATTGTTTCACTTACTCGTTGTGTGTAAACTGTACCATGTTGTTTTGCTCTGAAGATGCTGATTTGAAATAGAGCAAAATCTAAGCCTGTTAATGAATATTCTTTTATAATTTAGTTTTGTTTGGTATTGTAATACTGTTAAAATAAGTTATGAATGTCTTAAATGGAAAAATATATCAATTTTTTTGGAAACTGAAGAAGCAATGCTGTGACGTGAGTATGAGAGAAAAATCCAAAAGGTGCAAGTCAGCCCAAGAAGAGAAATATGATCCTGTTTGAAATATGAATATTATCAATGATAAGGAAAAAGTAAAGTGATATGTTTCTTGCAAGGGAAAAGGTACATACTGTGTTTTGGCAAAAATATGTTTAATTGATTGCCAAATACCTATCCTGGTTATAATATTAAAACCTTTTATTTTTTTCTAAAAAAAGAGCAATCATTTCAAAGCAAACTGTTCTAACAAATTGTATTGTACTATCATATGCAATTATTTATTATGTTTAATTCTATATAACACTACAAAACTGGTCATGAATTTGAAGTGATTACTTGAAGCAATGTTTATCAGCATATATTATTGTTTATATCATAGCATAGTGATTTTGAAAAAGATAATTATTTTATTACTGCATAATATTTATTCTTTTATTGCTTGGGTAGATATTAGACAATGCATAAGAATATACTGAAGAAAAATATAAAATAATTGTTAATTTTAGTTAATGTTAGTGATGTTATAATATGTTATTTAACTCCAACAAAGCCATATGGTGGACAACAATATTGGAAATCATGAGTTACGATGTCTGTATATGACTGTTGAGATATAGCATCACATAGTAACATATGTTGATTAGAAATAAAAAGGTTGGGACAAAAACAGTTGGCTAGAAACACCAGTTGGCTAGAATGAAAGGTGGAAAGTTTAAATGTTATGAGAAAAAATGGCAGAGAAGTAAAGACTGAAACTTTCTGTAAATTAAAAAAAAACAAAAAACATTCATATATTTTAGCAAGAAGCACAAAAGCATACAGTCTAATAAAAGTAAGCTGATACTGTCATTTTTTCAAAAATGTTTCAACAGGAGTTTCTGTTTAATTAAAAAAAGCAGAACTACTATTGTGTTTCTAGCCCTTGTCAAATAGAAGAGAAGGAACTAATGTTAATATCTGGATGATTGAGAACAAAACTCCAAATTACTATTCTAATCTGCTTACCTACATTGGAACTGCTCTGCTTTATTTTCTCATTATGCAATTATTCCATTGTTTCATTATGTTGAAGGCAATATACTTTTTTTTTAATACAAAACTTAAACTGAACGAATGTATGTGAGAGAATGAAAACTATTATTACTTGCATATATAAGACCAGTGTACATGTTCAAGTAAATGACAAGTTACAACTGTAAATAATAGTTGATAACATTTGATTAAAGTATCTTAATGTAAGTGATTTAAATATTTTAAGGTTTATGAACTGAGTTAGACATCTCAGTATAAACCTTCAGCAGGAGTTACTGAGATGATTAAAGAGGCAACTTACTCCTTCAAAAAGAAAGTTTTCACTTGATAGCTCCGGTTTAGAGAAGGCCTTTGGCATTTGATAGGCATCTGATTGGTCTAGCAAGTGTAGCATCAAAGATGGCTCAATAAGTTGCTATCTTTTTGGTTTACCTTCCATCATCTGCAATTGGGTAGCTAGTTTTCTCCTGATCATTTGGTGCATTTGTATTGGGCAGCTTCCCTTCTGACTTTTCCACAATGCATGCATGCCCAAAGGGCATTTGAATATATAGCTCTGTGTACAGATGCTTAAATAACTGTATATAATTACATATAATATAATTATATTAATGATTAATTACCATATTTTCCGGCATATAAGACGCACCCCTTTTTTGTACACATTTTTTAGGAAAAAAAACTTTATCACTGAATATTATAATAAATTTACAGTATTTCAAATATAAAGTAATAAGTATGTTTACTTTCAGATTCTGATTTAGAAGAGGTTTCAAGTGTCTCTTCACTTAGCTCTGGAGATGAATTTCTGGGCTAAATGAAGAGACACTTGAAATCTCTTCTAAATCAGAATCTGAGTCCTTATACAACAAATTGTCCTCTGTACCATCCAGTGCATAACTAATGCCACACTTCTTAAATTATTTAACCACTGTCTCAGTTTTCACAGCATCCCATGAAGCTTTGACCCACTCACAAACTTGCAAAATGCTAGGCTTCTTCCTGATGGCATAACCTCAAAATCTGAAGACTGCATCCAGCAGTCTTCTGGATGTAGTGTTCCACTTCTCCTTCATAAATCGCTGAAATGGTTTATTAATACAGACATCTAAAGGTTGAAGCTGACTAGTTAGATCTCCTGGAATTACAGCTAACTGAGTTTTCAATTCCTTGAGTTTATTTTAAACATCTTCTGTTCTGTGAGAACAAAACTGATCCCATAGTAGCAGGGCAGGCTTCTTCAACAGTCTGCCAGAGTGCCTAGACCAAATGTTATCTATCCATAACTGGAATACTAGAATGTATTCCAGTAACTGGAATACAAAACTAACGTAACTGGAATGCTCTCCCACACTGCAAGGAAGCAAGAAAGAAATCGGAACAGAGAAAATTTCCAGAAATGAAAGTAATAAAAAACTGAGTATCGGCGTATAAGACGCACCCTGTTTACAGACCTATTTTCAAAGAAAAAAAGTGCATCTTATACACCGGCAAATACGGTATTTGTTATACTTGGATTAGCATTTGAGTAACATGAGTTTTAAAATGTACAAAAATGACTTTCTCTCACTGATCTCTACCCCTATTCATAGTTCTGCCAATAAGTACTCTTTCTCCTACTAATTCAATGAACCTGCAGTGTACAAACATTCCAATTCCAAGATCGTCTACAACCAGGAGTACTTTAAAACTGATCTCCATATCATTCTTCAATGGAATGGTGATAACAGAGTTACTTTCATTTCAACAACCATTAGTTTCTGCCTTAAGTTGTTCCAATGAACTGACATCCATCATTCAACCATTTGCCACTAATCCAATTATAACATGAACAGTGACTGCTCAACGTCCTTTTTACAGCTTGATTGCAAACTCACCGAACCAGCTTCTCTTCTTCCATTTCATCTGCTTCTATTCTCTGGAATAGCTTTCCTCATGAAGTGTCCCCCCCCCCCAGCTATTCAAGAAGAAATATCAATAACTTCTTAATAAGTTCCTTCTTTAATAATCCATAGTGCAACTGGAAGAACTATGGTACTTTGCGCCCTTCGATAGGAAAAGGCCTAAAGTCAATTTTTGTCATGACAGGAGGAATCTTTATATGGGTTTTTTCAATTGAAGACAAGTTAGCCAATCTCATATGGAAGTAACAGGGTTTTTTTTTCTCCTGGAAATTCCGGTTTTTCATCCCACGTATAGACAAATTCAGCCTTTAGGATACATGCAATTTATAGACAAAAAATACTAGTGGTGGTAAGCAGTAGATGGCATTGTAGAGTAGGTTCTCTCCCTCGATGAATCTTTGGACTCCTTGGAGGTGTCACAAAATAATAATAATAATCTCTGTCTACACAGAACACTACTGTGCTGTAGGTTTTACAATGTTTCATGCATAAGATTGACATAAAAATTGTTCTGAGTTCCCTTCTAATACTCAATATGTTTCAGCTTATTTTGGTGTCTTGCCAGACAGCGTGTAAAGAGGAAAACTATAACTTCATCACAGAAATCTCTCAATTTTCAACACTAGCAAAGCAGCCAAATATGAAAGATAAATAAAAAAAGAATAAAGATAAAAACCTTATGCTGGAAAACTATACTTATTTATTACTTTGAATATAAAATACTGGTCTGATTATTACCATCTGATAGTAATTCTTACATTTTCAAAGACCTTCTGATGTACTGCAATGTAGCATTATATGATGTCGTGCAATCTGATGTGATGAACATAATATTAAGATCACTGCGAAACTTTTTAAGTCCTAGTCTTTATAAAAAAAATTATCCTGCACATATTAATGATAAAACCAATTACCTTAACTGCAATAAAATTAAGCCCACTTTCAGTGGCAAATGCTTTAGCTATCATAGTCTTAGAACAGCCAGGTGGACCATACATTAGTAGTCCACTATGTGGCTTAATGCCAAGTCTTTTAAATGATTCTGGATGGTTGATTGGCCATTCAGCTTGCTTTAGTTTTTCTTTTATATCATGCATTCCTCCAATGTCACTCCAATGTACCTGTCAAAACAATTAATTAAATTACACTTGTAAACAAAGCATTTCTTTCTGAAATAAAAGAAGGTGAATCAAATGCAATTTTTCATGTTGAATTTGAAAACAACCTTAGAATTTTTGTAGCAACCAATTTTTAGAGTGACATGCAATTTAATTTTTTTCATATTTATAGGTCATTATTAAAATTTTATACTATATACTATAAACATTTCCCATGCTTACATTTTACACTTAAAGTATATATATATATATATAAGAAGTAATCAGAAATGGCATTCCTAATCTGAATTATCCAATGAATCAGCTGAAAACTAAATGAAGATCAGAATTAACATGTTAAAACAGGAACTGCTTTAATTTAGTTTCGGCACTTGTAGTGTCAAGACTTAGTTGGTATGAGAGCTATTACAAATAGAGACATAATTTTCTGCATTTGTACTATTTTCTGTATTCTCATTGCTGGAGGAGACTGGAGTGTTAAGATTGGAACAGACAATGAGGGATGGAAAAGCATAATGGGTAAATAAAGATATAGAGATGGTTAAATATGGATATGGAGAGAACAATGAAAGAGGAAAAAGACTGCTTGAGTTTGACCTTGAAGCATGACATGCTAATTTGCAATATAAAATTCAAGCAAAAATACTGGAAAGTGGACATGGTTACCACCTGATGGAAGAACAAAGAACATGCTAGACACAATACATGTGAGGAAGAGATGAGCCACATTGGTCCAGGAGTATCAAACATTTCAAGGGGCAGACATGGAATCAGATCATACCTTAATGAGTGGCAACATAAAAAGTTGAAACTTAAACAACAGGTAAAGGCACAATTTCAGAATCAGAGAGCTTTAATGACACTGAGGATATATTCTTACACCAAAGGAGGATAATTCTTACATCGGCATGAGGATATCAATAAATACTATGGTGAACACAGAACTATGAGTATACAAAAAGAGAAGTACAAAATAAAAGGCATCAAGAAATGGAGCCCAAAGCAGAGAACCATAAAAGATGAAAAGGATGAATCTTAATGAATAAAGAAAAAATAGGAGAGAGCTGGATAGGATACTGCTCAGTTATATAAAACACAGGGCTATGTTCAGGTCTGAAAGATATTAATTGATGAAATGATGGAAATATTGCCCCCCCCACACACACACAGAGAGAGAGAGAGAGAGATATGAGGTTGTAAAAGCAGTAAATCATTTGAAGAACTGTAAAAACCCTAGATGACTAGGGAGATGCACAGGTGATGAGGTAATGATAGACAAGTTATACTGGTTCCGTAAAATTGTATGGGATAAATGGAAAGCACTAAAAGAATGGAGACAAGATCAATTCTAATATTCATTCACAAAAAAAGGAAGCAAAATGGATTGCAAAAAAACTACAGAACAATTTCTCTAACAAGTCATCTGGAAAATGTACTTATGATGGAATTAACAGAAAGAATAAGGAAACTAATGGAAGAAAATACAGAATATGAGCAAGCAGGATTCAGAAGAGACAGCAGCACTGTGTACCAAATATTAATGATAAGATGTGGAGAAAGTTCTACAAAAAATAAAAATAAAAATATTCATGCCTGCTTTGTTGACTTTCAGTAAGAATTCAACAGTATAAATCAGAAAGTGGCATGGGCTGTACTTGAATCTTATGGATTAGACAGGTACCTGATGTGTCTATTGCAGAATATTAACATTCTAATAATATATAACAATGTTTATGCAGAGGCTACTGTGAGATACCATAGAGTAACTGGAAGATGATTCTGGACAAAAGGAAAGAGAAATGGATTGATAATGAACATTAAAAAACCAAAACAATATTCAGAGAGAAGAGAATGGAAAAGCCAATAAAGATCAATGAACATGAGCCAGAAAAGGTTAGGAACTTCATGAATACCCAGAATGCAAATGATACATGATTTAGAATGTGAAAAAGAGATAACATCTCACATAAAGCAAAAATAAATTTACAGGAAATAGACAAGATGTGGAAAAGTAAACCAGTGAGCCTGGTCATATAGCTGAGACTACAGATGGGTAATGATCAAAGACTCTGTGAAATGAATAGCAGGTTTTGAAGGACTGTTATAGAAAGATTCTGCAAATTGGATGGGTGAAAGATGCAACAAATGAAGAACTGTATAAAACAATAAACTGCCAAGAGAATCTTACATTAGTAGGAGGAATGGAGAGTGCTATCATCAGCAAATAGGTTTGAAGTCCGTATGAGAAGGTTATTTGTATAAGAGATATGAGGGAAGAGGGTGGAAGAGATTTTCCTATTAATGTAAGTTCCTCAATGAAGAAGAGTACTGAGTAACATGTGCATTATTAGGAACATCTTCACAGAGAACATCCTTCAACATAACATGGAGAAATGAAAAGAGGAAAAAAAAATCAATCAAATTATAGGGGGGGAGACCATAAGATGATTATATGCTGAGAAGCCCTTGATATCAACCTTATCAAATACCTTGAAAAGAGTAAGTGCAAAAGCACATAATTTCTCCAAGGACAGGTATTGAATATGATTGATGATGTTCGCCAATTGCACTGATGTGAAATTAATAGGTTGATAGTTTTATAGAAAACAATTTTTTATTTTGGAAATGGCTGTATACAGGCTTGCTTACATGCTAAGCAGATGGATGCCTGATGAGTACAATATAGTGTAGAAAAGATAAATCTTTATCTTCAGACTTCCATGGAGTCTCAAGCTCATTGTGGAATGGCCCTCTGTCTACCCCCCCCCCCCCCACACACACACAGCTTCATCATATCGTATTGTAAATACATTCACATTCTCTGCCATTACCAAATTCTCAGGGAATGCATTTCAACCATTCAGCACTCTCCATGCAAAAAAAATCTGCTTCACATTCCTTTGCTTATGCCCTGTTTATACAGCTTTCAGAACTGACCACTTGTTTCCTCCCCATTCTATGAAAAACTCGTCTACATTGATCTGATAAAACCCTTTACCAAGTGATATATTACTATCATATCCTCCACCACCTTCTTTCATCCAATAGAATTCGCAAATTGAACTTTTCTTCATATTTAACATTAGGAGATCAGAAACCACTTTAAGTTAATCAACTCTGCACCCTTTCCAATATATCTTCATCCTTTTGAAATCAAGTGACCAAATCTGTGTAGAGTAATCCATATGTGGCCTAATCAAGGCCTTATACAATTTAACCAGAATTTTCTTGCTTCTACAAATCAGTGTCCTCTGCATCACTGTCAGAATTCATTGTGTTATCCTCATAATTTTGGCAATGTGTCCTCTAAATTTTAAATCCTTATTCACTATCACCTGAAGATCTATTTCCTTGACCTTTAACAATATATCCTCACCAAGAGTAAACTCTGGATTCCATCTTTGTTTTCCAAATTTTAAAACCTCACATTCTGCAAAATTTAACTGGTATCTCCATTCGAGTGCCCATCCACTCAGTCTATTCAGGTCTTCTTGTAAGGTCACATTTGCTCTATATCTTGCAGCTCTTCCTAACTTTGCATCATCTACAAACAACTGAATATCCCAATTAAAACCTTCCCCAATATCATTAATCATATCCTCTGATGAAATCAGATCAGATCTAAGACTCTCGATTCTCAAGTGCCATCCTTCAAGTGTTTGCCTAAGACAGTAGCCTCTTAGAAGCTAAAGAAATTTATTTTTTGTTTTTTTTAAACACTATCTCTTCATTCCAATCTATATTATAATTAAAATCATTCATCCAGTGCCACTATTTCTCTCTTACTCTCTATCTTAATTGTGGATATAATTTCCCTGCTATCATCAGCAGCACTCCCCTCCCTTCTTGTCTTTTCTATGTCTATTGTCACAAAAATCATTGTATCTTTATATTTCTATTCCCACCAGGATACCATTATCATTTAACCATGTTTCATTTATTCCAACAATTTTTGGGTGAGGAAACTTAATCAGTAAAACAAGTTCATCTCCCTTATTTCTGAAGCTCCTGGCATTTGTAAATAAACACATCAGTTCACTTTATGTCTATAACCAATCCTACCCATGCCACCTGATTGTTGCGATTTCTCCACCACACCTGCCCAATCACCTTTATCACCCTATCCTTATATATCTCTCTCTACAGACTCAACTCTCACCTCCCTTCCCTCATATCCCCGGCTAGTCTATTACTATACTGATCATCCACATGCATTCACTTCTGCTTCCAACACCACTCTTTTTATGCCATATCTCCCTGTTCCTCTTTCATTCCAGTTCTCTCATCATACTACTATTAAAAAGCACTTCAATCTCTTCCATTCCATTCTCCTGATCTTTTTCATTCTGGCAATTTCACTCTGTGTTGCTTCCACAATTTTCTCTTGTTCTGCTGTTCCTTTGTTTTGTTTCTCCACTCATTTTTGTTTTCTCATTCCTACTTTCTTCCATGTCTATATTCTCACTTACTTTTGTTTCTTCATTGATACATTCTTCACTCCCATGGGCTCACTCACTTTTGTTTCATTATTCAAGCAGTCCATTTCACCTACATTTATGCTAGCTTTTGTTCCATCAGTCTATTTCACATTCACATAATGCTCGTTCTCAGAAAATACCACACTTTCTACAAACCCATATCTTGTTTTGTCTCTTGTTCAGTCTCTCTATATACACATCTTTCATGTTTCACAATGCATACATTTTGCACTGAGCCATTCTGAAAAAAATCTATCATTAATTACAATTGGTCTTCACACTGCACAGCGTGCAGATTTCATTCGTACTGCCATTTTATTTGGTTCAAGGCATGCTTCAAAATTCAGTAAAAAAAAAGTCAGTAACAAACCTAAAACTCCACAATCACTCAATTATACTAAGCTATCAAAATAAATGAGATTCTACTAAAATACATGATACATCTTTAAAGGTTTTGATGAAATCTAAATAAATAACATCACATCCATTACTACATTCTCTCTCTCTTTCATAATTTCTTCATAAAAAGCTGAGATTTTTAGAATGAGCGCCATTTATAAAATCAAGATGCAAGAAGTCAGTGAGTGATCTCTGTCAAGGATGATCTGGATATGTTCTTAATTAATTTTTCCATTAGTTTGCCCATAACTTTTACGAGACTAACCAGCCTATAGCTTTCCATTTTATGCAATGAACTCTTCCTCTTATGAACTGATATTATCCTTGCAAAATTCCACTCAGCAGAAATATTATATTTTAGTGATTCATTAAAAACAATAAGTAGTTTAATTATACCCAACATACATTTATTTACTACTAAGGGCAGTATGTCATCTCTACTTCCAACCTTATCAATTGCCAAGACATCATAAAATATTTGCAAAGTCCTTATTCTGTATTTAGATCTACAGGTGCATTTACGACCTCAACATGCATTAAACAACCACAATGTAATTACTTAACTTGTATGCAACCTCCTCAGAAGGGTCTTCCAAAATCTTATGATTAGCACCGATTACACAGACTTCCATTCTAAATGACTTGCACTTTTTTTTCTAACCTATAAAATCCTTAGAATTGGTCTTAATGTTCCCCAACTGCAACTCAAATTTAACTCTACAATCCTTAATGATTTAGCTAATAAGTACTTTTTTTTTTGTATTCATCATGCTTTTCAGAAGATCAATATTCTTCTCAAAGTTTTTTTCAAATGCTAGATTTCCTGGGTTATGAAAGGTTATGTTTCATAACCTTTTCAATACAATAGGAAGAGATAAACATAAAAACGAACAATAATTAAATTAAAATCATGTAATATTATAACTGCAGGAGAATAACTCCATCTGCATTATTAGATTTCAAGAATAAAATGAAAATAAAATTTCAAATTTAAATAATTAATTAATTACAGTTTTTATAAAACACGAGTGATAAGTAGAGCTTAGGATAACTTTTTCCAAAATTGAGAAAGTTTAAGGCAATTGTTTTTGTTGAGGTCAGGATTGTGAATATGCACTTTACAGTTTTCTTTATATAATCTTTCCAGAAGAAAATAACTTTTGTGTATAACTTTCATATTCTGAATTCTATGCTTAGTAGACAATTTGTGGCTAACTTAACCAGATTTAGTGGACTCTTGAAGTAAAATATATTCTCAATGCTCTCATGAATTTGAGCAGAACAACCAGTCTGTCCATAATAACAAAGGCTGCAAGAACAAGCGAGTCTGTAAATTACAGGATAAGAGAGAGTAGGATAATCATTTTTTGAAGAGTCAAGGAAGGTATTTAGTTTGCTAACTGGATGAAAAAGAGACTTGTAGGTCAATCTGGCAAAAAAAAAGTCTAGCAATTTTTTCCTGATAGTCCTTTAACATATGGAATGGAAATTCTAGAAACCGCTTGAGGAGGATTAAAATAATGGCCATAATGCTGGCAAAGGTTGGTCGATTGATAGAGCCTCTGCTACTATGGCTCAGTTAAGTAAGTTTGAGCATGGTTAGTAGTTGGAAGGGGGTCAATCATTCGATGCTGTTGGCACACTCTCCCTCGATGAGTCTTTGGACTCCCTGGAGGTGTCAAATAATAATAATAATAATAATAATAATAATAATAATAATAATTATTATTATTAATCATTTTATTGATTGTTTTAATATTGTAACAATTGGAATTAAAGGTGGCTCTGATAATATCCACTTCATTGTTTAAAAGAGAATCAGTTGAACAAATTTTATGACCTCTGTGTCAACTAAAGATTTAACCACACCATATTTTTGACAGGGATGATGATGTGAAACAGCATTAATGTATTTGCTAGTATGAGTTGGTTTTTTGTATACAGAGCAATACATTTTATCTTTTATTTTGGCCCCATATACAGGAGGTTGGCTGGTCAACCTATAGTACGTTAGTACCGTATATGGGTGGTGGATTGAGAAAGGAGAAATTTGTTTACATTAGATTTGAACGCCTGTATGTTGTATTTCTTGGGAAATACGTCTGGGCGAAGACTGTTCCACAATACTGCAGTAGCAGGGATGAATGAGGAGGAAAAGAAACTTGTTCTGTGGGTTTCGAGGTGTACTGTGAAAGGATGTTGGGCGGCAGCTCTACGTGATCCGATGGGCTTAGTACAGGGTGGGGGAATTATTGATGCTGTTTCAGATGAACATTTCCTATGGAAATATTTATAGAATATACAGATTGCGGAGACCAGGCGTCTATGTGAAAGTCGGGGGGGGGGGGTGAGTTGGTGAGGAATGGGTCATTTATTAGTCTAATTGCTCTCCTCTGTATTAAGTCAAGCATTTTGAGAGAGCTTTTTGGAGCCCCACTCCAGATGTGAGAGCAGTATTCGAGAATGACTGGGCGGATTTGTGACTTGTATAGTGTTAACAGCTGTTTTGAGGTGAAGTAGCGTCTTGTGCGAAAGAGGAAGCCTAGTTTTTTGGAAGATGAGGATGCAATGGTTGTGATGTGTTTGTGCCAGGAGAGGCTTGATGCAAGGTAATTCCGAGGAGAGAAATTTCATCTTGTCTGAGAATTTGAGTGTTATCGAAAACAATGCTGGGGGAAAATGG
The DNA here is from genome assembly GCF_054136105.1 of Typopeltis vanoorti. Taxonomy (NCBI): domain Eukaryota; kingdom Metazoa; phylum Arthropoda; class Arachnida; order Uropygi; family Thelyphonidae; genus Typopeltis; species Typopeltis vanoorti. The sequence goes on from NC_143554.1 coordinate 94,761,136, forward strand.
TTATTTTTTGTGAGAAATAAGACAGAACGGGGTTTTACTAGCATTGAAGTTGACGAGGTTATCTGAGCCCCACTGGCGGATAGCTTGGAGGTCAGAATTAAGGGCAGGGGTGGTTGATGTTCTGTGGGTTGAGGTGAGTTGTGTAGAGTAGGGTTTGTCAAATGAAAGGGAGGAATGTAATGTGCTGTCATCTGCTAAACTGTGTATTGGGTTAGAGGTCAACTGAAGTAGGTCACTGATATACAGAAGGAAGAGGGTCGGTGAGAGAACTGAACCTTGTGGGACCCCCAGCATTTATTGGATGGTGAGAGGATAGGGAGCAGTCTACCATCACACAGTGTGCGTCCAGACAGGAAGCTGGTAATCCATCTGCAGAAGTCCTGAGGCAGTCCAAATGATGAGAGTTTGCTTAGTAAGCCTTTGTGCCAGACTGGGTCAAAGGCTTTGGAGATATCGAGTGCAACTACTTGGGACTCACCGAATTTCTCCATGGCGTTTGTCCAGTGATGGGTGATGTATGAGAGTAGATCTCCTGTTGAACCGCTTTGACGGAATGCGTACTGGTGGTCGCTTAATGGCCGGGTACCTTCAAGGTAGATTAGGAGTTGAGAGTTGATGATTTTCTCCATTACTTTAGATAGGACTGAAATGAATGAGATAGGGTGGTAGTTAGATAGTAGTGATTTGTCACCCTTTTTTAGGAATGGGTTGAATATAGGCCAGTTTCCAGGTTTGGAGATATATACCAGTGCAGCGAGAGAGTGTGTGTACAGGTGACATAGGATAGGAGTCAGTTCCGATGTACAGACCTTCAGGATAATCGGGGTAATGCCGTTAGGGCCAGGAGACTTTTTTGTGTCTAATTTAGACAACAGGTTTGTGATGTCTTTTTGGCAAAAGGATACAGGGGGCATTGTATGTTGGGCAGTTGGAATGACTGGAGGGCTTTTGCCATTATCAGTTATGTGTGCATTGGAGGCAAAGTGTGATGCTAGGAGATTTGCTTTTTCTATGGGTAATGTTGCTATTGAGCCATCTGGGTATGATAGAGGTAGGAATAGTGTAGGGCAAAAATTACGACCAATTGCCTTGGCAAAAGACCAAAAAGGCACAGCTGCCGTTTGGACAGGCTGCAAGCTTCCTGCTTTTGGCCCGTTCAAATTCTGTTTTGGAAGTATTGATAATTTTCTTGCCTTTGTTTCGGGCTTCAGTATAGGCATTGAATGAGGATGGGGTTCTTGATTTGAGCCATTTGCGGTATGCCTGATTTTTCGTTTGTACAGCCTTGCACATTTTTTGGAGAACCAGGGTTTAGTTAGGGGACGGCAGGTCTGAGTAGTGTGGGGAATATATGTTTTCATGCAAGTGAGGATCACTTTGGTGATGCGTTCAGTGCATATGTTTGGACTGGAAAGTCGGAAACAATAGTCAAACCATTGGAATGAAGCATAGTAGTCTCGGAGGCTATCCTATTTGGCACTGTTATAATGCCAAACTACTCTTGTGTGGGAGTGACTGTGTAAGCGTTGTTGCATGGGGGAGGAGATGATCACTAAGTTGTGGTCAGAATTGCCCAGGGAGGCTCACTACATTCACTGCATATTTGGAGGGGTCATAAGTAAGGAAGAGATCTAGGGTATTTGTGGAGTAGTTTGGGTTATCTGGTATTCTGGTCGGTTTTTGAACAATTTGTGTGAGGTCATTAGTGACTGCAAATGTTTCAGCATCTCTGCCTGTAGGATCTGTATAACTGGAAGAGGAAAGCAAATTGGTGTTATGGACGTTGAAGTCACCCAGGAGGATGATTTTGCTGTTGGGAGAGTGGGACTGCAGAAAATCAACTTTTAAGGAGAGGAAATGGAAGAATTCAGAGTGATTGGCGGTATTAGGAGAGCGACAAAGACAGCAGATGAATTTGGCTGAGTGGGGGAGGGATATCTTCAGCCAAAGAAGGTCAAAGTCAGGCGAGTCTAAGTTAGTTGCTCTCTGGCAGAGTATGTCAGAGCGGATATATGCACAGACGCCACCCTTGGGTCGAAAGGAGTTAAATAGTGTATAGTTAGGAAGGTTGAGATGAATAGTGCTGGGGGAAGGAGAGATTTGAGTTTCTGTTAAAAAGAGTAGGTGGGGTTTGGTGGACTGCAGATGGTAGTGGATGCTATTAAGGTTGGAGTTGAGGCCACAGATGTTGGTGAAGTGGATATGCAAGGTTCTGTTAGGCATGGATTTGACCTCAAGGGTCTTGCACGTTTCCTATCCAGTGCCTGCATACTGGTGTCCTTCGTGGCTGCTAGTGGCGTCACTTGGTTTTTGTACTAGTTTGGATTGTTTGTAGTCTATTACCCAACTGTTGTCTCCATTTTGGCGTTTCTCTTCTAGTTGTCGTCTTTGTTCTCTCTGGGCAAAGGTTAAATCAGATCGAGCACGTATGCGCGACTGGGGGCAAGTGTCCTTTAGCTTGTTGTTTATCGCTGTTATAAATTTGGTTGCGTTTATTGGCGAGTCGCAGGTCACTTTCGCAAGACGTGGAAAGTTCGTTCCGTCCTTTCTTTTGTTAATGGGTCCGATACGACAGCATTTGACGATATTTCTGGGACCGAAATTGCATTCTCCTACAAGTTTCCCGACATCTTCTTTTAAGGACGTACCTTTTTCCGGCGGAAGGTTCAGGATAACAGCGTTGAGTTTCCTATTTTCGGCCTCGAGCGACTCGTGTACCGATGATGCGATTAGTTCACGAAGTTCGTTAGCAGGCACGGGCGCACTTGCGGTTGGGCGCTGGTCGTTGAGCGTCTCGAACTTTGTTTCCAACTTCCCGATTTTGGAGAAGGTATTGATCACGGTATTAAGCTGTTGCTCGAGGTTACCGACTCTTTTGCCTAGGTTTAGTATTTGTTTTACTGAAGGGAGGCACGTCGTACAGAAGTAGGGCTGGTTTAGATCGGTGAAAAGATTGTGCGCAGATTCATTTATTTTCGCGCAGGAAATATGTAGCCAGTTGCAACAGAAATCGCACAATATACCTTTTTTTTCCTTTCTTTGACTTCGGTTTCACAGCTGCGGCACTTCGTAATGTCATTCGGTTTGTTGGTGATCGGCAACGCTACGCTGACGGAACTCGAGGTAGTCTTCCGTTGTTGGCCGCCATCTTTACTTCGCACGGTAGGCATAGCGCTTTCACGTGGCTGTTTTTTAGTTGTAAAATATAGCAGATTTAATGGACGATGGGTACTTACGAGTTGTACTGTAGTAATTAGCTGCTTAGTACCTTCAGTTACTTTTCCGTTTGCTGCTTATTTTGCACAAAAAAAAAAAAAAAACAAGTACGTTAAGATGCGGGAGCACAAGTTTAACATTACTTATCCACAGGCGCCACTTATATATATATATATATATATATATCTGCACAGAATGAGAACATCCAGAAAAGGAAGACAGTTGTTATCTTCTACTTCAAGCGTAAATTTGATTCTTCAGTTTACTGAATTAATTTTCTCAAGAAATTCATGGAGATGAGTGACAGAGCTCATAAAATGTGTTCAAATGATTTTCTTTTAAACAATGAACTATCTATTATCAGCTGTCTTCATCTCCAATGGTTATAATGCAAAAATCGATAAAATAATGAATAATTATGGCCATCATTTTAATTCTCCTTGAGAAGAAGTTTCGGAACCATTTCATATGTTGAAGGGCTATCAAAAAACTGCAAGACTTCTTTACCAGATTGATCTACAATTCTTTTTTCATCCAGTTTGAAAACTAAATACCTTCATCTCTCCAAAAGACAAATATTTCACTCTTTCTTCTCCTGGAGTTTACAGAATTCCTGAGGCCTGTGTTATTATGGACAGACTGGTTCTGCTCAAATTTGTCTGATGACCATCAAGAATATATTTTACTTCAAAAGTCCAATAAATTTAGTGGAATAATACTATAGATCCACACAAACGTTATTTTCTTCTGAAAATATTACATAAAGAAAGCCTTAAACATTCTCAATTTTGGGAAATTATCCTTAGTACTATTCATCACTCATGTGTTTCATAAAAACTATAATTAATTAATTATTTAAATTTGAAATTTTATTTTTATTTTATTCCTTAAAATCTAATTATGCAGATGGAGTTATCCTGCCATGAATAATAAAAACGAAGTGTGTGACATTATATGCACTATAAACCACAGTTTATAGTGCATATAATGTCACACACTTCGTTTTTATGTTTATCTCTCCCTACTGTATTGAAAAGGCTATGAAACATAGCTGAAAATTTTACAATATGTGACATAAGTGCCATCTGTATTTATTTATTGTTATTCTAATATCTTCTACCTTATGTCTTGATTTTCAAATCAATATCATTAAAATAATTCATACAATTTCCTAACTAACTGAATAACTGCCTATAGTATCATCACTAGATTCTCTGCTACAATAATATACTCCAGCTGTTTAGAGACTGTATGTTTATCACATGCCACAATGTTTCAAATTCATCCAGCTCCATACATTTAATGAGCGATCAATTTAAAAATTTATGGCCTTTATTATACATTGAAATTGAAATCTGGCCATGCAGCTGACTGTGAGTTAGCTGCATGGCCATTTTGTACAAAGTGTTAGGAGGAGTTTGGTTGGTTCAAGAGTATTTGGGAACAGGGCTGGTTTGAGAGTACAGGAAAGTAATTTATTTGGTTTAATTGCCATGAAGGGGATAGGAAATATGGTCTTTTTTGTGTTTATATCATATTGTGTGGTTCTTATTGCTAATGATGCAGAACAGCATAATTTAGATTCCTTTTCTTGGAGATTGATAACGATAACCTTTTCAATTTCATGGATATGTTCAGGTTGCATTAATGCAAGGATACTTCAGTGGTAGGATTTTAGTTGTTTCTTGTATGTTTTTTTTTGTGCCTTTTCTTTGTGATGGAAAGTAAGTAGTCATGTATGTAAATGTTACAATCTCGAAAGTGTTCAACTAAGTGAGACTTGATAGAAGGAATGGTGGAACCAATATAACAGGTGTGTTGCATCCTGTAACTTGTAAACTACATTACTGCGTAGTAGCATGTCGACCTGAGTTATTGTGGTTCTGTGTTTTAGTAAATTTTGTAGCTTGTTGTTTGTAGTAAATATTCATTTTATGGCTTTATAGGTGTTTTAGACATATGGGAATTTTAAAGCTATATGTGGTGTTGATATGTGGCTTTGAGGAAGAAGAAGACATGATTTTGGGCTGAGTAAATAGCATATCTTTCAGATGTGTGTGTGTGTGTGTGCCCTGAACCAGTGGGAAAACATCACCATCAACAATAACATAGTTAACAAGACTTTTCTTATTCCTTGCATCTTCTCTCCATGTGAATTTGTGTACATTTTTATGTTGGAACATGGTGTTAATAATAACTAGCCCATGTTCCAAACAGAAATCCAGCAGGTGCTTACTATTATCATTCGCTTTGCTCTTTCCCCAAATTTTCCTAAAACATTTCTATATGTCTGGTAATCATTCCTTACTCTGCTGTTTAGATCGCCGACAAAGAGCAACTTTTCCATTTTCACTGTGTCAGCTACCTTCTCTAATCCCTTGAAAATTCTTCCAGTTTTTCCTTAGTAGATATTTCTGTAGCACAAATAAGTTTCATTGCCCAGTACCACATTCTAATATTTGCATACATCACTCTGCTTGTTATTGTCTGCTATTCAAGAAAATTATTTTCATATCTAATACTGACTTCTACAGATCTGCCTTCTTTTCTCTTATTATTATTATTATTGCTTGAATATAACATCTTATGTTTGTTACTTACAAAGATCACACCTGTTTATTTATTTATTTTTTATCTTCTTTGTTTTAGTAACACTTATGTCAATCCGGTACTTATCCAATTCACAGCACTTAAGCCTCAACACACAAATCCAATTCTTTTGCTAGTTCCACTTCTTTTCAATGATGGTTCTTAGTGTGCTAATCTTCAGCTCTGCTGATACTGAGTTGGGATTTGTTCCAGTAGTTGATTTTTTGCTGTTCGTCTCAGTTCCCTGACAAAAACAATGAGATCTTGTTTAATTGGACAATGTTCCACCTGGCATGAAGTTCTGTCATGTTGTATCATCATTTTGCATTATGATTTAAGCCAATAAGAAAAACAATTTGGACAGCTAAATCCCAAATTGTTAGTCCATCCTCATTCATTCAAGATACCTAAGAGTAAGAGGGTGCAGAAGGTGAGGCTTGGACATTAAGTCAGAAGCCCTGGTTGATCAGAATACTACTGATAATAATATTTAATAGTAATATATTGTTATTTAAAAAATATTAAAAATTTATAAATGTTATTATAATAATACCTTAGGAATTTGAAGACAGATCTCTTTCATGGCACTGGGTCCAATCTGCTCAAATCCATATGTTATATCTGATAAGGTTACACAGTTATCTGCAGGATAACTTTTTGATGCACAGATGACAGCTGACAAAGAGAGAAAAAAATTAAAGAAACCAACCTTAATGCATCTGATGCTTTTAAACTGATAAGTCAATCTAATGTGTAAGTGTCTTGCAATAAAATCTACAAAAGTAAAATGGTCTAAAAACGAAATCAGCTGGTTTCAAATTTTTTTTAAAGCCCAGTTTAAAAGTTTGCAAACCACTATTTATAATTTCCAGCACTCCTATCTATATATACCAGGTGGCCCATAAATCATTCCATAGAAAGGGCCTGTCTTGGTAAAACCAAAAATGGAAGGCATATATGTGATGCGGTTTTTCATAACTTAAAAAAAAAAAAAAAAAAAAACTTGTTAAGGTTAAACAAATGCAGCTGCTTCACAAAAATGTGCCTCCTCTACAATATGTTCCATGACTTATGGGTCACCCTGTATAAATATATATTGCTATAGTTTCAATCTAAGTATAATGATTATTTTTTACAGTAATTAATGGTTACTGTATTTCTAATGCTTTCTTGTGTTTTGCTGAATCTTTTTTTTTTCCAGTGTATATTTGCATGAAATATGTTTCAAAATATTTAAACATATTTTAATATGTGACACGAAAAACATGTAAATTATGTAAAATTAAGTACAGGAAGGCCTCATTTTATGAAGGGGGTTAGGTTCCCAGCCTGCTGTTCATAAAGTGAATCATTTGTAAACCGAAGTAAAATTATAATGTATTTAAATGAGATTGGTTCCTTCAGTATAAAAGTGACCTCTACATCATCATCATCATGATCACAAAGAGATTCACAAGCAGTTTATATCTGTGTTTAAGCTTCTTTAAGTGTCTCTGTGGTGATGGCCCTGAGGGTTACCATTTCCTGCATTATCTCATCCTCCTCACTGCCCTCTTTAGCAAGCTGATTCATATTATCAATCCACAGCACTAATAATTTTTCCATTTCTACTGTTGAAACTATAGAAGGCATTCATAATGTTTTTATACATTGGAATGATGCTCACCTGATTCAATGTGTTGAATCACTTCCATTTTTTCCCCAATGTTAAGTGATTTTCTGTTTTTTTTAGGAAGACATTGAATTGGCTTTACATTTATATGACATTTTTAATTTATTGTTTAAATACTAATATTAGTAAAACTTTCACTTTTTTTTTAGATATCCTTATAACATGATTCTAGGTGGAGTAAAATGTAAACAAAACTGTTTTGTAATCTCTATCTTCATGCACAGAAAATAAAACAAAAGACAGTCACAAACTCTGCCAACATGCTGCATTTTAACTTTTGTCTTTTGTTTTGTTGTTTATTTTTGTTTTTTTTTTCTTTTTCTGTTAATTTTGAATAGTTCATTAATTCATTATTGTCATTAAAGTTAATTACAATTCATTTGAATTATTCATTAAAGTAGAAAATCCACAAGAAAACAACAAAAACTATATACTGGGAGGGGGGGGGGTTACATAAAAATTATGCATAGAACTCAATTTGTGAAACATTAAGTTAGATAATCCAGGAATCATGCTGAAGAAACCATGTCATTTCAGGTCTCCAGTTCCATGAAAATTCAATCAAAAAAAATCAACAAAACAAAACAAAAAAGCAATTCCTCAAATAAACAATTTGCTATTACTTTCTTGCTAAATATTGTTTAAAAGTTTACAGTGACAATATCTAAAATCCAAGCAACATAGTAGGTGATTGAAACTAACTTATTTAATTGAATTTTAAAACATTCTGTGCTGGTACTACTTAACAGCACAGCTGGTGATTCATCATATGAAACACCAAGTTGCTTTTAGTTATATACTCTACACCTAAAATTTCATTTTACCTAACTTTCCACAACAAATGGTCTGTTCAAAACCAAATCTGACAAATGTTAATTGGGATCCTAACAAAAAATAAATAAAAATTAAAAAAAGTTTAAAAAACATCAGTAATTTCATTAAATTCTATCTGATCATTTTCATTAAATTCTATCTTTTTATGCTAATTTTTTTCAAGAAAAATGAACTGCTTGAAACCAAAAGTGAACCACATAGACAACTTTTTGTTTCAGACATCCTGAAGATTTTTAAATTTCACTAAATCAGGAGGCAGGGTTATTGCAATATATTATATATTTTTGACATGCTGTCCACTGTAGTAGTGAAAACACTCAGAATGAAAACAGGAACAGCTAGATAAATTTTTATGAAGGTTAATCATACCAAAATCTGAGTAAAAATTACCTTGTAATAACAGGTATAATGATTGAACAGATAAATGTATCTTAAAGGTGTTTATGCAGTTCGTGAAATGTACCTAATAAATAGTTATTATTAGGTGTGATTAATCAGAAATGTAATTCCATCTTATGAAAGGCTGTTTGATCAACATTTTGTTGTCATAGAACCATCTGAATGGATTAATATTACTTTATTTACCAAATTGTAAAGTTCTGATATTTGGATAAGAAGGGCAAAAAAAGATAAAACTGGAAAGCATACTATAATCAAAATTACTCAAAAATCAGATGTACAGAATGTTCATCTGATTTTTGAGTAATTTTGATTACTCAAAAAAGATGTACAGAATGTTCATCTTTTTATGGCGAAAGTAGATTTAGCCATCTATTCCAACCACAAGTATTGCATATTTTAGAGAAATAAAAATCTATTTCACTTTGGGAGCATCTATATACCTAGTCTAGCCATAATTACTGTCAGTGGCGCACCAGGGGGGGTCCCTGCTCCCCAAAGAAAAAAGGAAAAAAACACTAGAATAATTTCTAAAAATCTTTTCGGATCGCTAATTCATAAGTAGTATAGAAATAGAAGACAATTTATGAATTAGCGATCATTGCAGATAGTCATGGGTAGTATGCGATGCGTAGAGTGTATTTTCAAATTGTCTACTCAACTCGCTCACTCTATAAAATGTTTGCCTTCACTCACACCTGAAGTCTGTGAGGCCACATATCAATGGTGGCATGACAAGATTCAATGGAAATTCTGCCATTGCTTGCTCTGAACCCACCTTCAGGCTGGAGATGCTGGGGTGTCATTTCTTGCAGGCTACTCTCTCAAGCTCTGACCACCAAATGAAGTCCAACAGATTCAGATCGAGATTTCCAGATGGCCAATCAGATGGTGGTATGTGGTCAGGCACATTTACTTCCAACCACTGCTGTGTGGTCCTTGCCTTGTGTGCAGGGGCTGAGTCCTGCTGGAAGGTCCTACTCCTTACTGTGGAACAAGGTGTTGTTCAGGGGCTGTAACACAGGTACCAGCACAGTATCTTGATACACTTTGGAAGAAGTTTTGACTCCTTTCTCACAGAAATGAAACTTGGATTACCCCCCCCCCCCTTGTTAATCACACCCACCAAACCATCACTGACTCTCTGAATCCTGGGTGCTGTGCGACCATCTGTGGCATACACCAGATCATTTTGGCAGTTAAGCGATTCTTCAACGGTGAAAATCTTCTAATCTGTGAAGATGATATTTCACTATCTGTTGTTTATGTACCTTCAGAGAGGTGCCTTTCATTTTATCATTCTCTGCTGCATAAGTTGTAGTGTTAAGAAGTGTCCAGCAGAATGATGATAGGATCTCACCCCCCCGGTCATCAGTTAGTACACATGACATCGTTCCTCTGTGAAATGTTTATCTCTCGTGACTTCACTTTCTGAGTTCTCACAGAATTATGGTAGGGGTGTGCCTTCACAGTCCTCACAAGCTGTTGGCAGTCAGATTATGTCTTCTGTATTATTATAACAGTTAATAGTCTGATACACAAACATCCTACTAATCCGTGTTTTTAATGTGATAAAAATAACAGGTGGCTGCATTCCAATTCCAATCTTGTGAAGTGCTATTACAGCTACTGTTCTCATAATCTTCCCACTGAACATTAACCTGTACAGCTAGACAACTCTCTCTCTCTCTCTCTCCTCTGATAAATATATGAATGTTGGCTGTGCACAGCACCACTAACAAAACCTGGCTCATGCGATTCTTTGGACAACACAGGTGTGTGGAAGTTGTAACAGTATTTATGGCAAGGCTGTGTATATATGCAATTTTGTGTAAAATAAGAGAAAAATTAACTAATTCAGAAATGCCACATAACATAAACTAGCAATAAATGGATTTATTTTCAAACATGCAGTATTTTCTTTTCATGGAATGAAGAAGTGTACAAGTCAATTTCTTACTATTTTTGCCAACTGTATATAAAAAATTAATATCAGAATAACATTACTAATATTGATATTGGTTTAATTGCATGTTACACAGAACAAATTATGTATCAGCTTTATATCAAATAAAAACTACAGTTTATTTGATTATTTAATTACTGTTTATTTGATATACTCTGAATTAGCTACTTCTCATTTCAGTCCTGAAGTCAATCATCTTGAGGAATTGCCTTATTTTTAAGAAATTGCATTTTCTGGCAAGGCATTCGTTTGACGATTTGTAAATTTTTAATGACTTATCTTCTCATAAACTGTTTTTGGTGAATTTCCAATTGACAAATTACTTTTTTTTTGAGCAACTGCCTTTTGATGAATCCCTTTCTCGGTTAAATTTTCAACGAACTGTTTATCCAATTAATTATATGCAATTTTAAAAAAAAAAAAAAAAAATCAAAGAGTTATTCATGTGAATTTATTCATGAAATCTTATTCATAATTAACATTTTTGCAGTAATAGAAAATTATGGAATCAGTTACAGTATCATTCAGGAATGTAAAAGACAGTAATGCTTAACTACATTTATGTCAATATTATTTTCTCCCCTCCAACAGATGAAAATTTAGAAAACATAATAACATACTCTAATGCATACATGTAATGGAAACATCTTTCAGAAACCCAATTAAAAATGCATTCAACTTTTACTACAAGTAACTGATAAAGAGTTTCTCATACTAGAAAGTTTTAGTTTGGTATAGCAAATTTCTTTTCAAACAGTGTTGCTGTTATATTAGATTAGTGCATTGGATTGGAGACTGGCTATCTGATAGGTATCAACAAGTTGTGTATGGGTGAGCGATATCCAGGAAAAGGAAAGTCACTAGTGGAGTGCCTCAGGGGTCTGTTTTAGGGCCATTACTGTTTAACTTGCATATTAATGATATTGGTGAAGATTTAGATGGAGATATTCAATTGTTTGCAGATGATGATGCAAAGTTGGGACGAACCATGAAGAGTAGAGAAGATGTTGTGGCCATATAAGAAGATTTGAATAAATTGAGTGATTGGACATGGGGATGTGAGTTCAATGTTGCAAAATGTAAGGTTTTAAAATTTGGGAAACAAAGATGGGATGCAGAATTTATGCTTGGTGAGGATATATTGTCGGAGGTGGAGGAAATAAGAGATCTGGGGGTGATAGTGGACAAGGATCTGAAATTTAGGAGACACATAGCCAAAATTGTGAAGACAACACAAAGGCTTCTGGGAATGATGCAGAGAACACTGACTTGTAGAAGTAGGCAGATTCTTGTTCCATTTATAAGGCTTTGATTAGGCCACACATGGATTATTGTGCCCAGATTTGGTCATCCTGTTTTCAGAAGGATGAAGTGATGTTGGAGAGGGTCCAGAGACGGCTGACTAAGGTAGTTTCTAACCTCTGGAATGTCGAATATCAGGAAAGATTGAGAAGATGCAATTTGCAGAGTCTGGTGGACAGGAGGAAGAGGGGAGATATGATAAATACCTATAAGTTAGTAAGAGGTTGTTATAGAATCAATGTTGGAGAGGTTCTACAGAGAACCAGAGGTCATCCCTGGAAACTGTATAAAGAGGGTATGAGCAGGGGAGTGAGAAGCAGGTTTTTTTCATGCAGTGTTGCAATGATTGGAATGCCTTGCCTGAGAGTGTGGTGTCCGCAGAGAATTTGAGTGTGTTAAAAGCATGGTCTTTGACTCCATGGGGGTCTTGGATAATAGTAATAATAATAATTATTATTATATGGATTTGGGATAACAAAGTATAACATTGTTATACTTTGTTAAACCTACTGTGATAAATTGACTTAATTCATAATCTCACTAATTTTAAAAATATTAATTTTCAGTAGCAACACATCCAAGGAAACATTCATTGGAATGCAATCAGCAGTACTTATCAAAACATCAGGTATTAAAGCCATCAAAAACCTGAAATGTGGAAAGGCAGCTGGAGTATATGATATTCAACAGAAATTCTCAAATATGGAAGTATAAAAGTTTTATTTTACAGTAAGTGGTTTCAAAGAGAATGGATGTGCAATATATGATCCTCTCAAGTGGGATCATCTAGCCTCTCCTTCCCAATCCAACTCTTGCCTCCACATGGTGAACCCTGGAACATGAGCAACCAAGTGAAAGATTGGGTACTAATCCCCCAGTGGGAAGCTTGGTCAGGTACAAACGAGAGGTCATATTTACCTATACGAATTACCAACCGGATGTACCACCTTATTATTAAATTACTCTGGATTTAGAGAAAGATGTTGGAAGTTTATTTTGCACCTGGTTAGACTATAATAAATTTAGTTTAATCCTTTATCCAAGTGTATGCAAACAAAGTTTGCACCTGAAAATATCTTCAGGACTGAGGTTTGGTTCAGGGTTGGTAACTCGTATAGGTAAATATGACCTCTCCATTGCTTCTGGCTTAGAATCACCACTCTGGGTCTGCCTCCTACTGACAAGACCTCAATAAAGGTCAAAACCGGTCTGGGTAGTGGCCCTTCCCTTAATGCATAGCAGTATACATGTCTGCAAGGAGATGTGCTTTGCATTATGGGAGATACTGAGACAGGGAGTTATGAGATCTTGATCCACCTTTGCTACAAGTTGCCAAGGGATGAACCACCTTACCTCAGTCCTGAAGATATTTTCAGGCGCAAACTTTGTTTGCTTATACTTGGATAAAGAATTAAACTAAATTTATTATAGTCTAACCAAGTGCAAAATAAACTTCCAACATCTTCCTCTAAATCCAGAATAATTTAATAATAAGGTGGTACACCGGTTGGTAACTCGTATAGGTAAATATGATCTCTCCATTGCTTCTGGCTTAGTATCACCACTTTGGGTCTGCCTCCCACTGACGAGATCTCAATAAAGGTCAAAACCGGTCTGGGTAGTGGCCCTTCTCTTAATGCATAGCAGTATACATGTTTGTAAGGAGATGTGCTTTGCATTATGGGAGATACTGAGACAAGGAGTGATGAGAGCTTGATTCACCTTTGCTATGAGTTAAGGGATGTACCACCTTACCTCAGTCCTGAAGATATTTTCAGGTGCAAACTTTGTTTGCTTACAATTGGATAAAGGATTAAACTAAATTTATTATAGTCTAACCAAGTGCAAAATAAACTTCCAACATGGAATGAGACTGGAACAGCCCATTGGGCCTAAATCTCTGAAAGGATGATGATGAATTTATAGTAGTTATAATGGATGATTCAGTAGCCCAAGTCACAGGGTCAAATTCTAGATGATTCGGGTAAAGCTGTCATAGTACACATCTATAAAAATTCAAACTAAATTTTAGAGGAATTCTTCAACTGAGTGTTTCTGCTAAGATTTATGCAAGTATAGTTGAGAAAAGGCTAAGAAAAATTGTGGGACGGAATCCTGGAGAACAATTTTAGTTCAAGTTGTCAGGATCAAATTTTCGCTTTAAGACATATAGTTGAGAAATCATGGAATATAACATAAATCTGTTTTTAAGTTTTGTAGATCTGGAAAAGGCATATGACAAGGTGCAAAAATCAAAGCTATTCCAACAGTAGATTGTACTGAGCAATATAGCGTGTATATATATTTGAGTTGAAAATCAGCAGTTAGAATTGGAGGAGGTACAGGGAGATGGTTTTTATGTTAAATCAGGTGTGAGACAAGGGTACAAATTATCTCCACTGTTTATAATATAATAAATTTAGTTTAATCCTTTATCCAAGTGTGAGCAAACAAAGTTTGCGCCTGAAAGTATCTTCAGGACTGGGTTAAGGTGGTACACACTAGGGCAACTCGTTGCAAAGGTGGAGCAAGCTACCAACACTCCTATCCTAGTATCTCCTATAATGCAAAACACATCTCCTTGCGGATATGTCTATTGTTATGCATTAAGGGAAGGGCCACTACCCAGACCGGTTTCGACCTTTATTGAGGTCTCTTCAGTGGGAGCCAGGCCCAAGTCGAGATATCAGGCAGAAGCATTTGCAGGTCATCTCCACCTATAGGAATTGCCAATTGGTGTGCCACCCTTTTTTAATAAATTACTCTGGATTTAGAGAAAGATGTTGAAAGTTTATTTTCCACTTGGTTAGAGTATAATAAATTTAGTTTAATCCTTTATCCAAGTGTGAGCAAACAAAGTTTGCGCCTGAAAGTATCTTCAGGACTGGGTTAAGGTGGTACACACTAGGGCAACTCGTTGCAAAGGTGGAGCAAGCTACCAACACTCCTATCCTAGTATCTCCTATAATGCAAAACACATCTCCTTGCGGATATGTCTATTGTTATGCATTAAGGGAAGGGCCACTACCCTTCCCTTAATGCTTCTGCCTGATATCTCGACTTGGGCCTGGCTCCCACTGAAGAGACCTCAATAAAGGTCGAAACCGGTCTGGGTAGTGGCCCTTCCCTTAATGCATAACAATAGACATATCCGCAAGGAGATGTGTTTTGCATTATAGGAGATACTAGGATAGGAGTGTTGGTAGCTTGCTCCACCTTTGCAACGAGTTGCCCTAGTGTGTACCACCTTAACCCAGTCCTGAAGATACTTTCAGGCGCAAACTTTGTTTGCTCACACTTGGATAAAGGATTAAACTAAATTTATTATACTCTAACCAAGTGGAAAATAAACTTTCAATATCTCCACTGTTATTCACCATCATATATATGGATCATACGTTATGAAGGAAAGTGGCAATAACTTGATATCAGAACTGGAGATATTAATCTCAGCTCTTTACCCAGATGATGTTATACTCTTAAATAAATCCAATCAGATCTGCAGGATCCCTTAATTAAATTGAATAACATCAATTGGCTCCTGAATGGAGAACCTATAGAACAAATAAAACATTTTATCTATTTAGATACAATTTTTAGTGAAGATAGCAAATTAAACAGGGAAATAGACAACAGAATTAGCAAAGCCAGTATAGTAGGAAGTCAACTGAATAAATTTACACGGAATAAGAGAGAAATTAGTCAAACTAGCTATATATAAGACAGTGTTCAAACCAATTTTAACTTATACGCCTCAGATTAACTAATAATTAATCTGAGGCGTATATGAGCAGAGTGTACAGTCACTTAAACAGAATGGGAAGGGAAAGGTGCCATTCTGGCAAAACAAGTGTTCTTTCTTTCTTTCTCTCTCTCTCTCTCTTTCCAGGATGGCAGGAAAAGTATCCAGAGAAAGATTAAAATCCAAGCAGATTGATACAGTAAGAAATGCCTTAGAAAAGTGAAATATAAGATGTGACAATGTAGTTCAGACAAATAACAGATGTAGACCTTTGTTAGTAATGATGTACAGTTTTCATAAAGTACTATCCTACAAGGGTGTGTTAAAAGTTATGATATCATCAAGAAAAAATTGAGGTAGAACCATGTAACTTACACATTATTATACATATTCTCAACAAAATGTTATACACTTGTTACAATGCTGCTGCATCATTTGCAATCTTCTGAGAAAAAAAAAAGTCTCTCCCTTCTTGTGCAAATCAGTTCTCAGCTGCAGATTATGACTTCAAAATTTACCGACGTTATTTACATGATTGGCTGCTCACCATCACGTGATATATTCGAATCTCACGACAATGCTTCTGTAATTAAATTAAACAGTTTCATTATTTGATTGTCCTTTTATCATTTGGGAATCGCATGATCTCTGAGTTTATCATAACTTTGATTTAAAATCAGGAGTGTAACTTGAATGTTTCTCCATATTTCAGGCAAAAATTTCTAGTAATTTACACGACATGAGATATGTTATGAACAATCCTTCATGAATAATCCTTCAAGAAGTGAAAGCAAAGTGTAAAACAGACAGCAAAGGTAAGCTGGTAGAAATAGCACAGCTATGCATAAGTGTATATGATTGGTGACGTATTAACAAAAGATCGCACAACTCAACGACAAAGGCAAGCCAATGATTGCCGAGTTGAAATGCTGATTCTCTTCAACCGAATTCCAAAATATCAGAAACTGCCATAACAACATTCACTATCTAGTTCTTAAAATTTTAAACTTTTTTCTATGTGCGAGGTACATGAGAAAAACTTAATTTATTTTTTCGTAAAGCAGAATCAGGGTGCAAGATATACGCGGGGGGGGGGGGTTATGATCGAGTAAATATGGCATTTTTAAAAAATTTAGAGAGAGAGAGAGAGAGACTGACAATATGGGATGAAGAGTATTTCCATTAATAATAGAGGAGTTTTCGCATTAAGGAAGAAGAAATCAACATGAAAGTGTACTTTGAATGGTATCATACTTATATACTAATACACAAAGCTTAATTTCCAGTTAAATTTATTATCTGAAGAAATTAAGCTGAATATTTTGGGAATTTGTGAGTAGCGACTTAACATATATATTCTTCTTCAAAATGATAATTATGGAAAAGGCTAAGAAGAAAAATAGGGGAAATGCCCTACTGTTTATCAGGGAAAATTTAAATTATGAGCCTTAGGATACATTGAATTCCTGTTCAGGACATGAGTTTAAGACAAGGTAATGCATAACAAATATGGACTCTGTATTATTAAAGTGAGTAACTCATAATATTATGAGCCAGTTAAACAGATATGAAAAGTTAATTAGTATTAAGGGAGGATTTTAATATAGAAGGTACAGTCTGGTTCAAAAATCCTAACTTCAAGAGGTAAGTCAATTAACTATGTATTTTAGTACTATTCAGGCCTCCATGGAGTCAAAAGCCTCATCATGGGAGGTCCTTTCTAAGAAACACAAGTCTATCAAGACTCATCGAGGGAGGTCCCTCCTAGGAAACACAAAGTCTATCATACCACTCCTTAAATACATTGACCGTTCTCACTCTCATCACTCCATCAGGCAATGCATTCCATGGTTCAACCACCCTCCATGCAAAGAAACCACTCCTCATCCTCTTTCTCACAGTTTCCTTTTGTAACTTCCAGGGATGGCCCCTTGTTATGACTCCTCTCGCTGTTCAACAAAGCGAAAGAACTCCCAAGTGTCAATCCTGTAATCATTTATAAAAAGTCTCAATCATATCACCTCCCCCTCTTCTATCCACCAAACTCTGCAGTCCACACTCCCTCAGCTGATCCTCATAACCAACACTGTACAGTCCTGACACCATCTTTGTCATCCGCCTTTGTACCCTTTCCACAGTTAATTTATCCCCTTCAAATCCTGGGGACCAGATCTGAGAACAATAGTCTAAGTGTGGTCTGATCAGAGTCTTATACAACGGAATGTTGGCCATTTTATCTCTGCAGGTCAGTGTCCTTCTCATGATTGCACCAATCCTCTGTGTTACCTTCACTACCTTTGCAATATGTCCCCTAAATTTCAGGTTTCTATCAATCATCAACCCCAGATCTCTTGTCTCCCCTACGTCCTCCAGTATATCTCCTCCAATAGAGTATGCAGCGTCCCATCGATGTGTCCCAAACCTCGAGAACTTACATTTTGCTGCATTAAACTGACACCCCCATTCATTTGCCCATCTATCTAGCTTATTCAAATCCTCTTGCAAGGCTACAACATCTGCACTATTACTAATAACCCTGCCCAGCTTCGCATCATCCTCAAACAACTGAATATCCCCTTGCAATCCACGGACAATGTCATTGATATAAAGGTTAAACAATATAGGTCCCAGTACTGAGCCCTGTGGAACCCCACTTGTAACCTTCTGCCTCTTTCATATTGCTCCATAATACACACTCTCTGATACCTATCGGACAGCCAATCCTGAATCCAGTTGACCAATCTGACATCCAGATCCTTCTCCACGTGATGCAACTTGAATATCAGCTTGAATATCATCATGTGGCACCCTGTCAAATGCCTTTGCTAAGTCAAGAAAAATGACAGCATATGCCTTTCTCTCATCTAATGCTCTTGTTACTATCATAAAAGGCTAGCATATTGCTAAAACAAGAGAGTCCCTTCACAAATTCATGTTGACTCTCACAGATAACATTATCCTCATCTGTCCAATGCTGTATACGGTCCCTCACTACTGTCTCCTAGATCTTACTACCGATGACACACAAGCTGGCCTATAATTACCCACTTGCAGTCTGCTACTGCCCTTATGTAATGGCACTATCTTACCTTCCTTCCATTCCATGGGCGCCTTTCCCGCAGCCAGACTTTCATTGAAAAGCCAGGGCAAAGGCCCTGTCAGTCCCTTAGCACATTCTCTCAAAACTCATGGTGAAATACCATCCAGTCCCACAGCTTTACTAATATCCAGAGTACTCAGTATGTGGAACACACTCTCCTATTGCACCTCTAAACCTCGAACCTGTCCTATCCCTCTAGTATTCAAATTGACTCCTGCAGGATGAAATACTCCAATAAAGTGTTCATTGAAAAATTCCACAATGTACTCTGTATCAGTCACTCTATTCCCATTTTTATCCCATAATGTCATTCTTCCACAGTTTTTCTCCTCCTACTGGCCACATAACTAAAAAATTCCCTAGGATTTTCTTTGGATCTAAGGGCCAATCTTTTCTGATATTTGAGTTTCCCTCCTTACCATACTAGTCACTCTCCTGCTTGTGTCTTATATTCTTCATGCATTTCTCTTCACCTGTCTCTTCCATAGTCTCTTTTTCGCATGTAGTTTCTGTTTAATATTGTTTGTCATCTACTTTACTACAAATTGTGTTCTCTTCTTCACTCATGGAATACAGCTTACCATTGCTGCTAACAAATATTCCTTCACAATTTCCCAAGCACTAATGATATCCTGGCCTTCCAATTCCTCCCTCCACGTTTTCCTCTCTTTGATACTCCTGCATGTCTATTCATTTTCCAAGTCAAAACCATATTGTCACTCTCTCCAACTGGTGGAGAGATATCATCTCGGTTATTATCAACTCTTCTGATGCCATAACAAAATCCAAAACTCTTGTTCCCTCTGTTACATGTTGCCTAAGACATTTGTCTCTCAAGAATTCTAGAAATTCCATTTCTTTATTGCTACATGCATCTTCCTCTCCCCAATTTATATTGCTGTAGTTAAAATCTCCCAAAACAATTGTTGTTCTTGCACTTGCCATGCTCAACTGTATCAACATTCCTGGTCCCCACCCTCTGTGCTCCATGGTCTGTAGCAACACTCCACTAAATATCCTGTCTTGCCCATCTCCACCTCACACCATATTCTTTCAAAATCATTAGTATCACAGCCTTCCAAAGCCTCCACTCTTAGAGGACATAGGTCGTCACTTATCATAAGCAGCACTCCACCATCATGCTTTCCCTTCCTATCCTGCCAAAAAATGCTGTACCCAGCAACTTCTATTCCTGTAATAATATCCTCTTCAACCACGACACGGTGATCTGAATAATCTTTGGCCAGGCTGAAGCTATCAGTGCCACCAATTCCTCTCCCTTATTCCGAATACTCCTGGCATTAGTATAAAGCATAAAAATGTCACTGTTTCTATACCCAGCATTACCCCCGCTAGACTCCACTGGGCTCAGCATTATCTAATGTCGTCCCCCTTCTCCCAAGTACCCATTCCCACAAGAGGCCACCCCTGCTACCATCCATATTGGGACACACTGACTCGTTCAGAACAGTAATCTCTCCAGATGCCTACGTCCTTCCTCATTCAAATGCAAGTGGTCTCTTACATACAATTCCTCTCTACTCTCAAACGCACTCCAAGCATCGAGATATTCCAATCCTCTCTTCTGACACATTCTCGCTATTATGCCATTCAATATCACTGCTCTTCTGCTCAGCTCATTACTATCATACCTAGGCAACACACAAACACACACACACAATCTTTCCTCTCTGTGTCTTCTTTTGTACAACCTCAAGCAAGAATCTCATATCTCTCGCTGCCCTATTTACACTGCCACTCAAGTCATTTGTTCCCACCATCACAATCATCTCATCCATCTTTTCACCTCTCTTAACTGCCATTGCCATTCTTTCTATCGTTCCTCCTGGCAAACACTCTTCACACATCCTGTCTTGAACACCACAGATCATTGAGTCCCCATACATTCTGGGAAACAACATTTAATGGAAGCGATACTAATACAATAAGCATACCAAAAGATGTCCTGCACAATTTAATGTTTAAGTTTATTCTATGAACTCAATTTCATAATAAATCTGAAGTTGGATGGATGGATGAATAATTAAGTTAACATTAACATGTCATAAGAAAAAGCTGTGGAAAAGCACAGATCTGATAAATAGCTACTAAATATGATAGATATAAGTGTCAACTAGCATAAACTAAATTGTTAATAAAAGATTATAAAAAAAAAAAGAAAAATCTGAATTACAGTTAACTAGAAATACAAAATTTAATCCATAGATGCCTTTATACATATGTAAGAAGTAGCAAGGACAACAGAAATAAATTATTCATAACCAGCATAATAAATTAATCCATTAACTAAGAATTAATTCTGGATGACCTGCCTACAGTTGCAAAGGAATTTTGCCTTTTGTGGTGTATATGTAAATACCGGTCAATCAGAAGAGGAAATAATATAGCATGGTGAAACTGTTGAGATTTTAAATTATTTGGCAACTGGTACATTTGAAAATAAGAATGATAATCTCTCTCTCTCTTTTGGCATCAGTTAATTAATCCTCTTACGATAATTTTAATGGAATGACTGAGAAACAGTACCTTCTAATTGTAAGTTTTGTGTTATTCTGATTCAAAAGGAGGGTTCATAAGAGTAGAGCATTACAGAACAGTTAATCATAATTAGTGTTATAAAAGTAATGGAAAAATTAACTAGGCACCATATCCAGAATAATCTCTAAGCTAGAGATCATTTGTTGAGTAAGGTACATATTCATAAAAAGCATTTTACTTTTTATGAAGTTGCAAGAAGAAAACACCAATGTAAACATTCCGAATAAGAAGAACCTACTGATTAAAATATGCCAAAGAGATATATCCATTTTCTAGTGAGATGAGTAAGAAAGTGAGGGATAGACAGGAAGGAAAAGAAGACAATAACGATGGGTAGGCTTAAAAAAAAAAGTCAGATTGTTAGGAACAACCTAACAAGGGTTTGATATTAGGACCCATTTTTAATATATTCAACAATGATTTAAGTTCAAATATTAAGAGTAAAATTTCTGTATTCGATGATGTAAAGTTAGGCAACTCTTTAGATGATTACAAGTTTCCAAGCAGACAAGGAAATGTGGTTAAAAATTTCATGTGAACAATTGAATGTATATATGATTCAATAAGAAGATATTAGACAGACATGAGATGAACAGACAGCTTTTAGAAAAAAATGAATGAATACATGGATTTGGATATTTTGGTTGATAAGTAATTTAAGTTTGGGAATCATGTTGGTAAGATATCCAATCTTACCAACATGATTGGTCTGAACTATTTAAGGTGTGGTTTTCTAAAATACTTTTAGGTGGGTAGAATTTTTAACAAAAGAGGGAGAATTGTTTGTGTAAGTGGCTAGTAATTTGGCTAAATGTTTAGCTAGTTTATATGTAGGACTGTTTATACCATCTACAATAGGACGTAAAGGTGTACCTTGTTTGTGTATTTTAGGAGCACCATATATTCTGGGTCTTTTAACATGCGAGGGTTTGAGTTTTTTGACTGTTTCTTTTGGCCAGGAAGTGACTTTGTTCCGTAACTTGCACACCTTATTCTTTTGTGAGTTGGTGGGATCTCGATCTATGATTTGATACGTAGACCGGTCTTGGAGCAGTGCATGCATTTTGCTTTCATATTCTGTTGTATCCATTACTAGTAACGTTTCCTTTGTCTGATTTGGTTATTGTAATGTGTTTATTATTGCGTAGTTCTTTTAGAGCTATTATTTCTTTATGTGGGATATTATTTTTAGGGAGTTTAGAATGGATTACGATATTGGCCACGTCTAACCTAATATTATTGGCTTTTATTTTATTTTATTTTTTTCAAACTTTCTAAGACTATTATTTGGGCTACTATTTTCAAAACATTGAACTACTTTTTTTTTTAACCTAGATGGCGTCCTGTTAGGACTTTAGTCTTGTGTTGCACACTGCAATTACTTATACTAGCCCTACTGTTACACCGGATTGTGGTTGTCTTGCATTTGTAACAAACTTTGTGTTGTGTGCAGATGTTGGATATAATACCAGCGAAATATTAGCTTTTAAGTTAATAAATAGGTTATTTTCTTATCGATTTGCTATACGAGTTATCAAAAAGGTGCACCAATAAATTATTTATATTAAAGAGCCAATAGGCTTCACTTCGGTGATGTAACATTATTTAAATTAAGGGGATATTAAATCCCACATTATTTCAAAGCCAAATAAGAAATTCAAAGATAGGAATCAAAGAGTTTCATGCCGAATACAGCAAACTATAAAAGTTTCTGTGAATTGTAGCATATGCTAAAGCACATAGTCCAACACTAGAGCAACTCGTTGCAAAGATGGGGAAAGATCACTATTTTCTTAGTATTTCCCATAATGTAAAACCCATCTCCTAGGAGATGTATGATGTTATACATTATGGTGGAAGGACCGATTTTGACCTTTATTGAGGTCTTATCAGTGAGTAGGTAGACCAAGGTGATACTGAAGTTATAGCGAAGAGAACTTTTTATAAACTTTGCTATACGAGTTGTCAAAAAGGTGCACCGATAAATTATTTAAATTAAAGAGCCAGTAGGCTTCACTTCAGCGATGTAACATTTAACTGCAACCATACACAATAATAAGGTGGTTAGCCCTATGCCTCCCAGTGTAGCCTATGTCTGTAGAAGTGCTGAGTTCTCAATGCCAATTTGCTGGCTTGCAGGATGAAAAGCCCCAAATAAACTGGGGAGAAAAACCTTAGATTCCATGCCCAAACCAACTAACTTGGCTATGTCTGAGAAAGATCTTGAGCTCATCACATCAGCGAAGGGAATCATACCCAGGACATTCCTTTCCCAGGCATATAGTTGTGAAGCGCATAGCCACTCAGCTAACTGCACAGACTAAATTAAATTGCATCCTTAGATGTTAATTGTTGAGATGGTTGAGGAACTCATTTAAGGAATCTGGTCCATAACTCAAAATTAATATGCATTTTCTATATATAACCTTGGCTTTAACGGGAGAGAATTGATTGCTTTTTCCTCAAAAGATTCTAAATATAAATTTACTAATATAGGAGATAATGGGTTACCCATGGCCAAGCCAAAGTTCTGTTTGTAAGTAGTATTTTTAAGAAAAAAAGTAACCAGGAGTAACATAATTTTTTTTTTTTTTGATAACTTATCTTTTAAAATAATTAAAACCTTTTCTGTAGTTATTAGTACATTAGTGAAGAGAGAAATAACATCAAAATTTGCATAATTTAATCTTTCTGATGATGTATGTCTTTAAGAATTGAAACAGAGTGTTTCAAAATTCTTGAGAAAGGTGGTGGTCGAGCTTGTTAAACTTTTTAAAACTTTGGCCAAATGTTTTGAAACTTGTATGTCGGAGAATCATTGCCCTCTATAATGGATCTTTGTGGAGTGTTTCCTTATGTATTTTAGACAGACCATATAATCAGGAAATGAGATGATGAAAACTGTTACTTACAAAAATAGAGAAAGCAAGTTCCTTCCATTTCAATAATTTACTTCATATGGAATCCATCTTCACAATCAATAATGCCAAACCACCAATTGAGAATGTTACTATGGCAGAACATCTGCAGAAATATAAGGATACTATAATTTTCCCTGCAGACAAAGGTAACTCAATTGTCATCCTAGGTATTGAAGAATATAACAAAATGTCACATAAATAATTTAACATTTAAAATCAACTATATACAGCAGTTTTTAAATCATTTTGGATTATTAATATTTATTTATTCATAATAATCATGTTGAAATTACCATTCTGATGAACAAGCATTAGGTCACCACCTGTATATCCATGTGCAATTTGTGCTTTCCCTGCTATATCATTATCAGTTAAATTATGTTTGGACTTCTGTAATAATTTTTTAAGAATCTAGAATAAAATATGACAAATTTAATATTAAAAGTTGATAATAAATGAGAAAAGAACAAGAAATACAGCATATATAGTATTGTATATTGTAGTCTCTACACTTAGTTTGCCATGATGTTTTTGATTCCATTTTAATGGGTATTTAAAAATATAACTGTTATAATTAAAAATAATAATTATTATTTGGGGCAGGGGGATGAGATCACTATTAATATATTGAAAAAATGATAACTGTTGACAGACCAAATTTCTCACGGATAAATTAAATTATATTCTAATAAAATCATCATGATAACCAAGTAACTTAATCAGATTACTTGGCTCATTCATTATTTAATTATTTTTAAAAATAATTTTTATTTTCAAATCAGATATGAGCATTCTGATTTGTACTTCAGTCAATAGCAGCAGCAGCAAAGCTTCAAACTGACTACAGCAAGTGTAGACAAAGTAAATGTATGTATCACTAATGGAAACCATTTCAACTGCATTAACAGGAAAAATACTTTCCATGAGTGATGTCTGTCACTAATTCTGCATACCAGCCTACAACAGGAACAGATTTTTAAGATTATATCAATAACACTGTACTGATGACAATTTCTGTAACTGACTATATTTGCTTTTACATATGTCAGTCCTACACATGAGTAATTTACAAAACTTATAGTGCAGTTTGTGAACAAGTAACCCTGTTTCAAAGAACAGAAGATGAAAAGAAAGATTATATATAATATAAACTGTGGATATTAACCAAGAGCTGCGAATTTTTAAAGTCTAAAAAGAAATTGGAAGAATGAGGATGGTCATTGTGACAGAATAGCAGGCATGAAATACCTACAGAAAAGCCATAAAGCAGATCTGCAAGAAAGTGATCTGAGTGGGTCTGTGAGATAGGTCCTTTATTAACCACGTGCTCTCTTCTGGATAGCATTAAACATTTATAGAGAAGGGAAAGTTTGGTACACTTCAAATGCAAGAACAGTATATTAATACTGGGAGGAGGATTTGGGATTTATATAGTGTATTATTAATAGTGTTTATATTATATTATAATGTGATGTATGTATCCGTAAAGTAGCTCAAGAAAGGAGATTTCATCTTGAATGAAGATGAAGTATTATCAACGACAAGAGAAAGTGAAGCAATATCTTTCTTATAAAAACTAAGACAGGATTTAATTTTGGTAGCAATGATGTTGATGAGGTTGTCTTTGTCCCATATGAGAATGGAAAGATCAGGTACTGATGGCAATGGTTATGGAAGATTTAAGAAGAGCCTAGACCAGGGGTGTTCAACCTGTTGATCACGGAGCGATTTTTGGTCGATCTCTTGTGCATTTCTCCTTACTTACAAATTTAATTAAAACTAAAAACATAATATTTTATTTATCATTATTTTGTATTATTTTTAATTCGCTTTAAGTGTATTGCTATTGTTTATTTATTTTTTGTTAAAATTGTCAAATCAGTAATTTTCTTATAAGTCCGGGTAAATGAATTAATTTGGATCAGTGGAAGTCAAACAGTGATCCGAGTGAATACGATTATAAGCAAAGTGTAAAAACTCAATTGTAGCTTAAATATTAAATATCCCAAAGCGCATTACATCGATTTTTTACTTAGGTTAAGTCCTATGTGAATATTGTAAAAAAATAAACTTTGTTTGTCTCAATATAGTTTGTATTAGATGTTTTTTGTAAACAACTCTTTTGAAGCTAATGCGGTATATGTTGCTTTAATAAGAATATGTTAGGGTGTTAAAAACAAAGGCAATGTTTCTGTCGCCGAAGCTGTACATGGCGGCATTAGAAAGATTGTTACTGAAACTTGTATTTATGAGAAAGGCTTGCAGGCTCTAAGTGTAAACATCTCCGAGGTCAGTCAGAAAGAGTTCAAACAACTTTCCGATGGCCGGCAACTTACAATCAAAAGAAAGCGGAGGAGAACAAAAGGTGTGCCAAACTTCAAACTTAAGATGAAAGATTCATACCGATTCTTTGGGGGTTGCCAAACTTCATGCGAGGTCTCAGAGGAGGCCTAATAAAAAGGGACTGAAGCAAGCAGAAGGGGTCCCGGTTCCAGAATTGCTGTCAGAGAGGAGACTGCCCAGACCGGTCCAGAGTCACCACCATCAGAGAGACTGCCCGGATCCACTTTGTTTGAGAGAGGAGTTTCCTGCTTCCAGAAAGGAGCTTCTTGGTTAAGATGTCGATGAGAGACTACTTATAGGCAACAGACAAGGTTTCAAATTGCCGAAAGGAAGCGTTCCAATTGCCGGAGAAAAGTTTCCAGGTCAGGTTAATGTCAGACATTCACCAGTGTGTTGCGTTTTCATTACAATTTGATGAATCAAACAACTTCACTGATATTGCTCAGTTAATGGTATTTATTCTCATGGTATTTCAAGATTATTCAAGTAAAGAAGAACTTTTGAAAATTACACCATTATTGGGAAGGACTAGGGGAGAAGACATTTTTTCGGCATTTGATGAATTTGTGAAACAACACAAACTTCCGCTTTTTAAACTTGTGTCTATTACTACTGATAGTGCTCTTGCAATGATAGGTAATAAATTAGGCTTCATTTCATTATGTAAAAACGATGACAAATATTCAGATTTTTTAACGTACCATTGTATTATTCACCAACTAGTACTGTGTAGTAAAAGATTAAACACAAAGATCTTTTGGATATTACATTTAAAATTGTAAATTCTGTTCAAGGAAAAGCCCTGCAATGGTGGTTATTTAAATTAGAGGCAGATGATGATAGGGAACTTCTGTTGTACAATAATGTTCGCTGGCTCAGCAGAAGTCAATTTTTAGAAAGATTTCTTGTATTAATTAACGATATAAAAATTTTTCTTGATGAAAAAGGAGATATTTATCCACAATTGAGGGATAAAAGTTGTTACACTTATCATTTTTAGTAGATTTCTGTACGAAATTAAGCAATTTAAATTTAGAGTTACAAGGTAGAGATAAAAATTTAATTGACATGTTAAGTTCAATAAAAACTTTCCAACAATGCTTACTTTTATTAACGAAAAATATAAATGACCACGAATTTAGACATCTCCCATATTTATTAAAATTTTTGAACAAAATCAAGAAATGCTTCGCTATGATTTAAAAGAATTTATTCGTGAAATAGAATTAGTTGAGGAAGAAATAAATTCAAGATTTAAAGATTTTAATAAAACTGAAATGATTGTATCTTTTATCAATAATCCATTTCAAGAAAACTTGAACATCACAGAAATTTCAAATAAAATTAGTGGGCTCTTTGATATAAACCAAGCTGAAGTAGAACTTGAGATAATAAACATTCAGAATAGTTTACATTTAAAATCAATAAACAATGAAGTCATTTGGAAGTATGCACATGAAAAATTCCCAATATTAACTGATATTGCGCGAAAAATTCTGTCATGTTTCGGATCGACATACTTGTCAGAATCCGCTTTTTCCAATATGACCGTCATAAAAAAATCAATTAAGAAACCAAATTACAAATGATCATTTGGATGATTGTCTGCGATTGGCCACTTCTTCATATCAACTTGACTATGAAAATATTGCAAGGTCCAAACAATGCCAAATTTCACATTGACTTTTTTTTTTTTTTTTTTTTAAATCAACCAGCATTTCCTTTAACTTGTATGTTTGTAATCAATCTGTTGTTTTTTCCAACTTTGGTTTTCCAAAATAGAGAAATAAATATTTTATTCCAACATATTTGGGTTTTTTTTTTGTTGTATTAAAATATTTGTTGTATTCAAATAATTAAAAGTGATAAATAAATTTTTAGATACACAAATAAAGTTTTTAGTTGTGTATTTTTTTTTAGTTGTTTATTTGTGTGTAATAAGATATCAGGTTGGGGGAACGTGATCTATATAAGAGTAGATCGCCGAATAACTTTTTATAGAAAAGTAGCTCGCGTAGTAAAAAAGGATGAACACCACTGGCCTAGACCATTTAAATACTGCAAGGTTTATTAAACCAAGAAGAGGAATGGAGTATACTGTCAGCAGCAACATTATAACTAGAATTTGATCTTAGAGGGGAAGGCAGGCCATTTATGTTTGAGAGGGAGGGGGAAAGCATAAATGAAGAGCCATATGGGGATGCCTCAGTACTGGTGAGGAAATCTGAAGAGAAGAAACCATCCAACATAATTCATAGTGAATGATCAGAGAGGAAACTGGGAATTCATTTGTAAGGCATGGAAGGCAGACCATAAGATGATATATCTTCCATCCTTTGTGGCTGGATTTGCTATTACTAAGTCAGTCTCAATCAAATGCCTTGGAAATATCATGAGCAACACGTAAGATTTTCCAAACCTTTCCATAGCTTGTGTTCAAAAGCATATAAAGTTGGAAAGGAGATATGTGGTGCAAGAGAAGAAGAATTCATACTGGTGTGTCTATATATCAATATAATGCACAGCATGTAATCTCCTCAGTCAAAAGTGCATAACCTTACAATCTGCCACATTAAACTGGAAATCACTCTTCTTCATCAATACTGCCAGTCTATTCAAATCATCCTGCAGGACATTTACATTATCTATTAACAATTATCCTCCCCAGTTTAGCATATCATTGAGAATCAAATGAATATTCTCCTTCACATCATCTCAATATCATTAGATATATGAAATCAAGCAGTTGTTGTTGTGTCAATTATTCAGATCAAGAGCTAATGCTCAGAGCCAGAAACCCTGGG
This sequence comes from Typopeltis vanoorti, assembly GCF_054136105.1. Taxonomy (NCBI): domain Eukaryota; kingdom Metazoa; phylum Arthropoda; class Arachnida; order Uropygi; family Thelyphonidae; genus Typopeltis; species Typopeltis vanoorti. The sequence continues at coordinate 94,790,583 of NC_143554.1, forward strand.
AAGGAGTAATAGAAATCACAACGATCATTCCATTTGCCACTACAGCAATGCCATAATAGTACCAAGAGAGAGGGGGGGGGGAGAGGATATCTACATTATATCTGTAAGGAGAGCTGTTTAAGAAAAAGTCTAACATGTTCGAAGAATGATGAGGATTATCCAGTGTCCTGGTGTGTAGCTGGACAATGTGTTAAATCATTATTAACAAATAATTTGGCATTTCTTCTAGCTAAGTGGAATTTGAAAAGGAAAGACAGTCTGAGATGTAAACATTACCTAAAGATATCGAAAGTTTATTTTTCACTTGGTTAGAATATAATATAATAAATTTAGTTTAATCCTTTATCCAAGTGAGAGCAAACAAAGTTTGTGCCTGAAAGTATCTTCAGGACTGGGGTAAGGTGGTACAACACCAGGGAAACTCCTTGCAAAGGTGGAGCAAGCTAACATCACTCCTATCTCAGTATCTCCCATAATGCAAAACACATCTCCTTGCAGATATGTCTAATGTTATGCATTAAGGGAAGGGCCCAGACTAGTTTCAACCTTTATTGAGGTCTCTTCAGTGGGAGCCAGGCCCAAGTGGAGATACCAGCCTGAAGCATTAGCAAGGTCATCTCTACCTATAGGAGTTGCCAAATGGTGTGCCACCTTTTTAATAAATTACTCTGGATTTAGAGAAAGATGTTGAAAGTTTATTTTTCACTTGGTTAGAATATAATATAATAAATTTAGTCTAATCCTTTATTTATTTAATTATTTATTTCCTTTATTTAATCCTTATCCACACTTGGATAAAGGATCAGTCAATCTCAGACTTGTATCCTATGGCACTACAAGAGTGGTATAGGATACAAGGAATGACCTTCGAGATTTCTATGTCATATTTCCAGGGCTCATTATTGCTTCCACTCTTCTGGTCCTAACAAGTGTTCTGATCTAATAACTGAAATATTCTGGCTGAGATGAGTCTCAATTTTTATCCAAACTCTTGTTCAACAATTGTGTTCAAACAGTCCAAGCCAAAAATTCAGCATACATCCAATGGCTCAAAGCAAAAACTCCAGACTCTCACTCACTTACACTATAGCTCATAAAAACTGAAAAAAAAAAAAAAAAAAAAAGATCAGCAAATCTAAAACAGGGTTTGTAAGCACAAAATGCATTAAGCTCACCTCTGCTGAAATGGCAGTCAATCCTTCTGTGCCTTCCTGATGATACAGTGGTAACATCTCCTAAAGGTAAGGCAGACATCCTGGCATCAGTTTTTTCCTCCAACTCTTGTTTAGGTGATCAAAGTAAATCTCTTCCAACTATTCTGCCAACTCTGCAGTATGTCTCCTCTGGTCTTTCTTCAAAAGAAAATAAGAAAACTTGACAGACTTGATATTATCAAGTCTCCTGGTCTTCATGGCATTCCTCCAGTTGTACTAAAAGCTTGTGCTGCAGAATTAACACCCATCCTATATTGCCTCTACAACCCAAGAAGAGAAGTTTAACTCTAACTTCTCATCTAGGGTTGAACTTTCACACCTAGCCTTTTCTAGCACAAAGGATCACTCTGATACCCTCTTCAGAAGCAAAAAAGCTTGATACTTCTTGAATCTGCCTAACCTTGGAATAACGATTCTTTAGAACTGTTTTCACATTTGGTGTAGTACACCTAAAATCTTCCTCAGAATGCTTGATTGTATTCTGAAGACTGGCATTCCTTATCAGATGACTTTCTTCAGTTGCTTTCCTACAGATACTCTGTTGCTGTATTATGTCTTTTTTAAAAAAGGATGTTGCTCCACTGAACTGGCCACTACCATTCCATCATTTTCCTCTATTCATGTATGAACACAAAACAGCTGCTGCTTGATGCCCTTATATAGTGTGGCTCCAAAATTATTGAATCAACTTCTTATCCTCCTCCTTCTTCATTTCAGTATATCTCTGTTTTGTGGAAAAATTTTCCAGATACTCTTTAATCCCATGATTACAACCCTCAGCTCGTCAAGAAAAACATCAACATATACCTTTCTTCTCTCTAACAACATGGCTAATCAGGGTACTTTCATCTCATAGGTCTTGTGACCTCTTGCCGTGTGGCACAGATATATATATACCATGTGTGTGCGTGCATGTCTACACACACACACACATATTCTATTTCATCTATTTCTTTCTATTTCATTTTGCAAAATTTCTTTCTAGGCAACCTTACTGGCCATTCCAGATCTTACATTAAAAACTACACTGTTTTTCAAGGATAAAATTAAAACTTTATGTTTGCTTGACACTGAAATGATTATTTTCTTTTACGTAGTCTGCTTATTTCACTAGAAATAAGCAGACTTCACGAAACTCTTCAGTCCTTACAAGAAGCCAGTCTCATATGGAGATAGAAGATTTCCCCCCCCAGAAACTCGGGTTTTTCGTCCCTTAGAACACATGCAATTAACATACATAATACACTGGCCTCCTAACCTGTGAGTTGCTTTGGCCATAAAACTAAATAAACCAAACCAATCTTACAAGATTTCCTGGCAGAGGCTAACTTACTGAAATTCATAATCAATGCAGGCTATTGTACCTTGCAAAAACAAGTTATACAAGCAATCTAAAGAATAGGGATGAATAAACCAAGAAAAAGAATTACCATTTTTTTTATTCAAGAACAACTCTCTTTGAAAATAGGCAGAGAGTGTGGTGTGTTGGCTATAAAATGGAAATGTATGTATATGTATATAACACTAAGATGGGAGGAAATTATATAACAAATGAAAGAAAATTGTAAGACCTAACCTGTTATGTTAGGTCTGATAGAGAAATTATTTGATGTATTGAATTAATTTAAGAACCCCATTTTATGTGTCATAAGATGGCAAAATCTGTAATGTAAGCCAGAGTCCAAGGGTCACCTTTTGACCGTCCAGTGTTACGTGTACGGGGGGGAGGGGGAGGAGAAATTATGAGAAAGAGAAACTAGAGCACTTTCTAAGAAAAGACGCCAAAAGCATGTGCAATGAAGTGGAAGGAGCTGGATGGCATGACGAAAACCCACGTGACTGCGTTGGCGGGCATCGCGATATACAAGAAACATCGGGAAGAACATGAGAACAAAAAGGTCAAGTAAACCCCACTCGAGGCTTTTTTTGGTTCCTGACCTCTCGGACGTTGGTCCAGTCCGCACCTACGGAGAAGTTCCAGGCTGGCCATGGAAGGTCCGAGTCGTCTGCCGCAGCATATGGAATAAGACTAGCTATTTCCTTGGACTAGGATAGCTATGCTATATTGTGCGACGGAAAAACCAAGTAGATGCCGTCCGTTCTGGCTAAGATCCTGAGCCATATCGCCCTTCCTGCTGAGAATCTGGCCATACAGTTGTCGAAGGTGACCAGACGAGCAGCAGACTGAGAAGAAGCCTTGATGCCCAGACAAGGCAGAAGAAAGGAACGAGTATCATTTCAAAGACGGTAAAGTAGACTCTTGTATTATATATTCACGGTTAAGGAATTGTGTGTTTTCCAAAGAACATTTTGTGTAGTGGACTTATTATATGGAACTTTAGGAACTGCCTCCAAATTGGCACAGACCCATCTTTGTTTGAGAACTGTCTGCCTAGCAGGGCTCTATTTAATTTGTATGAATTAATTGTGTTTGTTAAGTGATATAACTGGTGTCCACGTGAGTGTAGAATGTGTGATAACTTGTGATGAGATAATGTTAGGTTACATATAGAGGTAGCCCAAGCAAATATGTTCATGTACTTCATTAGTAGTAAAGAACCAGATATCTTACTAAAATTTGATTCAGATTACCTAGAAATAAGACTTTCATGTATCATTTCTTTAATAAATAAATATGTTTCTTAGTACCTGCCTGATCAGGTTTAGTATATGAATTCAAACAGCCACTTATAAAATTATTATCGAACTTAGCGGGAAGAACCCACATGTATAATTTAACAAAGCGGACCACGACTGCATGCAAGAATATAGTGAACAGAAGTTAGAAATTTACTGTAGTTTAGTTACTGTGTATCGCTCTGAGAGAGCCATCCTGGATAAGAGTCTCATCTATCCTCGGTATTGGCTGGTGCAGTTAAAAAATAAATTTGTCAATGCTTATCAGGTGGACTGTCTCAGAAGATATGTTTAATGGCTGTATTTCATTCTAGGACAAAGCCCTAATCATTAAGTATTCTACATGTGATTAAACTTAAGAGCAGCCAAAGATTTTGTTTGTTTAAAAAGGGGAAAGGTTTAAGAGAACAACAAGTTAAGTGTAGACTAACCTTAAAAGCTAAAAGGGACAAATTATAGAAATAGAGGATATAACAATGAGCAAACTTTATTTTTTGTTTTTATTTGTTTTTAATATTGACCTCATATGAGGTCAAAATACCTATAAAACTATAATGCAATGTGTCGCAAATGATTAAGGAGAAATAAGTAAGGAGTAATCTATTAAGATGTTTCTTGAAAAGCTGGAGGTTGTACTCATTAGGAAAAACAAAATGGTGAAAGATGTTACAAAGGTAGATGGAATGGAGAAAGAGGATGAGATGATGGTTATGATATGTTTGGAGATGGACTGTGTATGGAAGTTGACTAGTGGCTGCTCCAGTAATTACACAATTATAAGAAAGCAGAGCAATGTCCATGAAAGAAGGATTTGTGAGAAAGGAGTTGACTATCATGCAGAATACCTCTTTTGTATACAATCAAGAATTTTTAGGTGCATTACCCCAAATGCGAGATGAGTATTTGAAGTCTAGTCAGATTTGAGATTTATAAGTTGGGAGTTGAAGAGAGAAGCAGTGTTTTGAAAAAAAAAAAAAAAAGTTTTAAGAAGCTGAGGAGGCTGCTTATGTAATATGTTCAAATTATAATAAGCTGATGTGAAAGCCAGTCCAAGCACAGAAAAATGATGTTGAAATGATATCAGAAAGTTATAAAAAGTAAGAGGAAGTGAAGTATATGATCTTTCTTGGAGGTAATGATAGGAAAATAGAAGATCTTCAATCATTTGAGTACTATAGGGTTTTCTGAATGAAGAGTACTGTCATCAGCAAAACTATGAATAGAATTTGGAATAGAAATAGGGCGAAAGTACAGAATTCTGTTGCACTCCACCATTAATAAAAAAAAAAAATGATGAGCAGAAGCCATCCACTATGACATGCAATGAATGACCAGAGAGGAAACTGGCAATCCAATCAAGGAGGGAGGGAGGAAGGCCATAAGATGATAGTTTGCTGAGAAGGTCTCGATGCCAACATGATCCAATGTCTTGGGTTTCTCTAAATCTTTTTATAACCTATGTCTAAAGATAATTACTGTCAGTTAGAAGAGCTGTATAGCAAATATAGCACAATCTACTGATAATTGCTAATTAAATGAGAAATGCCCATGTTAAAAAAAAAAAAATGAAGATGGCTGCCAATGACTATCTCTTTTGTAGGTACTGTGTGGGATGTTATTTTTACTTTTTTTTTACTAAATAGCTGGTACCCCTCCAGGTTTTCTCAGACCAATTAACATGGCCTATATCAGCTGTCCAATTCACCTGGCATCTACCCAACAACACGGAAGCAAATCTTTATCTAACCTGTACTTAAAACACAGATAAAAGCCAGCTAACATCCCACACATTCTTGTGGAAAGGCTCAGATGTTGGTTATGCATTTTTACTAAATAGCTTAAGGAAATTACCACGGTGTATTATTGTGGTAAATTCAAATACGAAAGGCTTTTCATGGAATCAGCCTCAGCCCGTATAAGAAACAATCCAAACCTCAACAAATTTGGTTGCATGAGACTGCCCCAAATTTGGGAAACCTACATCAGAAGACCTTCAGCCCAATCGCCCAAGAATACCAACACTGCCCATGAGAGGACACCATCAGGACTTTTAGGAGAAAGAATAACTTCCTGCTTCCTCCTCATTTACTGTTTGTTGTGCTTGCGTGCACGTCTTATTTTTAAGTTCCTGTGAAAATGGCAATGCGATGTTGCTGAAATATTGGAAGCGTATTAAAATTTATTTTAATGTATATCCTAGTATACACTGTAATTTCCTTAAGCTATTTAGTAAAAATGCATAACCAACTTCTAAGCCTTTCCACTAGAATGTGTGGGATGTTAGCTGGCGTTTATCTGTGTTTTAAGTACAGGTTAGATAAAGATTTGCTTCCATGTTGTTGGGTAGATGCCAGGTGAATTGGACAGCTGATATAGGCCATGTTAATTGGTCTGAGAAAAACTGGAGGGGTACCATCTGGACCAGGAGACACATTAGTTTCAAGACTAATTAGGATTGTTATGATGTCCTTCTGACAAAAGATCAGAAGAGGCATGAAGTGAGCAGTTTGATTGCAGGAGGTGATTTACCTTGATGATCTAAAAAAAAGAGTTGGAGGGCAAAAAAATGATGCTAACATATTTGCCTTATAATTTTTTAAAGTCATTTTAGGCCACAGTATAAGATGAATGAAACGAATTTGTGACTTGAGCCAATGAATATATGCTATATTTTTATCATGGACTGCTGAGCACTCACTGACATATTCCCTGACCCTCATCATCAAGTATTTAAAACAAGATTTATTAAAATTACCGATATCACCTGACAAGTTTCATAAGTATTCTTCTTGATATAAGTTTCAACTTACATCATCAAGAATACAAGACTTGTATAAAAAAAGAAGAGAAAAAACTAATTATACACAACACAAATGTTATAAGAACTTAAACACTAATACATATAAACAGATTGACCAAATAATTGTTGTATTAACTAATGTGCAAGTGTTAGAATAATGCTAGTCGTTGCTATCACATTCTGTAGAATGAAGTGTCATATCCCAGTTCCATGGTTTTCTGAGATTTATGATTAACACGTTCGCTGCCAACTACGAGTATACTCGTAGTGGGTAAACCTGCTTCACAAGCCAGCTACGAGTATACTCGTATGACGCTTACCGCCGGGAAGGAGATTATTGTAGTGACCTTGAAGAAGTGAAAATGCTTGGCTTGTGGGGCTAGCATCAAACTGTGTATTCTCATAGAAAGTATATGCTCTGTACAAGCCAACTACGAGTATACTCGTAGGATGCTTACCTCCGGTAACGAGATTATCGTACTGACCTTGATTAGGATTAAACCATGGTTTTTGTTACATTGTGTGTGTGGGGAGGGGGGGGTAGAACATTTCGGAGGCCTCTTTAAATTTTCTTATAAAATAGTTATGATCAATACATAGCATTTTTGTTTTTTGCCCAACTTGGTGGCCTATATTTGTTGTGTGGAAAGCTAATCCTGAGTTGTGCTTTCCTTTCCAACTTATGGAGCACCAAAAATCCACAAACCAGATGTTCTATTATGTCCTATTGTAGATGAGATGGGGCAGATTCCCTGATCTCAAACGTAGGAAAGTATCTGCCAAGCCCTGGTAGCCCTACACATAGAAAAGAAAAGAATATGTGAAGAATAGCTTACATTTTATGGAAAGGATAACAGATTTAAATGCAGAACCTTCAGACATTATAGCTAGGTTAGATGTTGTCAGTCTGTTCACCAATGTCCCTAAGAATGATACAATGGATCGTCTTCAAAAACTTTTTTTTCGTCAGACACAGTTAGGCTATTCAAACATTGCATAGAAAACATGTTCTTTACTTTCCTTTCCTTTACTTTTTTTCTTTACTTTTCACTTCACATTCAATAAGATATACAGGCTACATTTTCGTCAAATACTCAAGCAGCATTAATCAATAGTTATTCAATTTGCATATTCTTGAAGATGTTTTCACACAACAGATACAAATATTCCATACAACATAATATAGTACAATGCATCTTGTATGTTAGTTGTGTTTTCATATGTTTTTTTGGTTCAACAACAAAAATGTGAAAAATTTATTTACTTATGCCCTGGGATCCCAACCTGTGAGTCGCAAAGTGTTTTCTGGGGAAATTTCACCACAATGGTTTTTCAACACTTATTTATTTCAATATGGCTAAACTGCAATATTCTACAAGTAATTGTAACACTGATTTTTGATAAATGAAGGGAAGTGACTTAAAGTCAACCATGGCAAATACTTAAAAAAAAAATATCAAAGGCCTGCTGTGTTCATACATATTAAACATTTTATATTATTTTAATTATTTGCAATGGCAGGCCCTTAATATTTTTTCAAATTTTTGACATGGTGGACCTGGACTATGATGCAAAATTGAATATCAAAATTAATTTTTAATCAGTGTCTCAATGTTTGAATAACAGCCTGTCAAATAAAGGTGAGTTGCTCTCTTAATGTAGTTGAAGCTCACTCTGTATGTTTTGCTGATGCCACCATGTTTGCTTGGAAGAAAAGAGTTGCTTACTTAGCAGACATTTTAGACCAGCTAAATAAACTGAACCTGAAACAAACTTCAGGGAAAGCAAACACACATTATCCAATTTAAAGAAAATCTTTGGGCATTTGTATCCAAGGCTGCAAAACTGGCATTGGAAAGCAAAACTTGGAAACATGGCCATGTTTGAAAAACTCTGCAGTGTGGTCTGAAGGTGAAGTGGATGACAATCTGAAGGAGAATACTGGGCACCTTGAATCCCTTGAAAAGGAATTTCAGCAGTATTTATATTTTTTTATATACATTTTTTATATATTTATAAATTTATAGTGAATGCACAAATTGTTTAACTTTTGACAATGGTTGCTATAAAACATTCTAAATTTCTAGATAGTTTCAAACCACTTGAAAGTAAAACAACTCTATTAAAACAAATTCACAGATTTCAGATAAATAAACAGACATACAGTAATCCACTGTTTATTCAACGCTTCAATTATCCGAACAACGAGTTCGGGTAATTGGAGGACTATAACATGGTGCTCTATTGAGAAGTCAACTGAGGTCAATTGACATACAAGGGTTGATTAATTGAAGGGTCATTGTTTTGAAGGTCAGATAAATGACAGATTACTGTAGGAAACAAATATACCTGAGTGACTTAACGATATACACCCAATTCTCCATTTGCCTGGTAGATTGGTTTCAGAAAATACCGTGTAAAAAAGAATACAGTGCATATGAAAAAATAGAAGGATGGTTCCACATTTGAAACCGAATACGAAAAATAAGTTATTTTCAAACAAAACATATGAAAATCATTGAATAAAAAAACTATTAAATTTTAATGAAATATTTTTATTTTAAATACTTAAAGTATATACATATGTATCTTTCTCAAAGAAAATAGTGTGTCACTAATAAAACAGAAATTTGAAAAGGCCCAAATACACCAGAGCATGTGTTTATTAATTAAATTTTATTCGGTATCACTTTCCGACATTAGCTGCATTCTTTTGTGTGAGACTGGAATTAAATCACTTCCATCACTTGAAACATTTTGGCCATCCTGTTCATACTGCAAATGCAAAACTTTTTCTTCAGAAAAAGGAACTAAATTAGCACTAATTTCCAATAATTCTGGGGGTTGATTTTTTTTTACCATGAACTCTGTAATTAATCGTTGAGATCCTGTTTTGACTAGATATTTGTATAATTCTTCATATCACACCATACATGATTTCAATTCATGTTTAAACTGTTCAGCTTGTTCAGTATTTGGATCATGTGTAAGAAATGAATTTGCAATTTACTAGCTATTTGAAGCGCTTTAATTAATTCTGCAGTGAGTGGAATCTCTTCATCATCATCATTTTTTTCTTTTTCATCGAGATTCCTGAGGACAGCTTCTATTATTTTGTCATCGCTAGCAGCCTTGTTAACCATCAATTCTTCAATATCTGCAGACGAGAAATCATCAAATCCTTCTCCACCCACTGCATGTGCTAATCTGATGATATTGGGATATTCAGTTGTAAGCAAAAGTATGGGGTTTTTCTTTTTCACACATTCTGTCCAAGTAGCTTTCCAGCATACATTTAAAATGAATGGCTTCAATTCTGATAATGTCAACTTAACAAGTTTGATGCAATCTAAAATAGAAAATTTCTTCCACATATCAATAACTGTCAGAAAATTATCCTTATCTAATTTATCCAAAATATATTGGAATGTTCTTCTTATGTAGTAAGTTTTGAAGGTAGCAATCACACCCTGGTCTAGTGGTTATATTAAGGATATTGTATTCGGTGGCAGAAAACAAAATTACACATTTGGTGTTCTAAAACAGAATGGTAGGCGCATTGTCTATAATCAATAAAACTTTAAACTCCATATTTTTTTTTCCACCAAACAGTGTTTAACTTCTGGAACAAAACATTGATGGAACCATTCATTAAAAATTTCTTTTGTAACCCAATCTTTTTTGTTTGTCTTCCAGTGAACTAGTAACGTGTTAAAATCCACATCTTACATTGCCCGTGGTTTCAGGGATCAATTAACAAGTAATAGTTTTAATATACGATCTCCTGAAACATTGTAGCAAAATAATACAGTCACACAATCCTCAGTTCATTTAATTCATTATTGCCTATCATTTTGCCTATGGAATTTTAAAGACATGATGCTCCATAAAAAGATAATCTCAAGAACTCTACAAAGGTATGTTAAAAAAAAAAAATTATTCCTTCCATATTTTTCATTTAATTTATGTCTTTAAAATACCATCAATGTTTTAAGTAAATTGGAGTAAAAATTCAAGAAAAAATAGGCAAAATAGCCATAAATATCAATATCAATTTTACAGGAGTAACATGGAAATTTCCAGAAATAATCTTTAAAGAAATTAAAGTCCATAAGTGACAATGGGGTCAAGATATGATAATGTATGCCTAAAAAAAATACTAACTACCAAGATATAACAAGCTTTGAGAATGCTGGTGATGCCATCTTGCTGTCAGACACTAGAGATACAAGTAGCCAAGCAATCAAAGAAGTGCTTCCAAAACACACAGAAAGCTACATCTATTACATCTATACAGTCCGTGTGTCTATACAGGCCTTTCTGAGTGCTGTATACAATCCATTAAGCCTCCAATATGACATCTATACAGTGTTTATTTGAATACACATCAATGGCATGGGCCAAGGTAAACAGAACTTGGACTGTGAAACAATGTATTTAAGTCCTGTCCTATGGAGCTGCAAGTTTAGGTATAGATGATGACTGAAGAATGTCTTTTAACTGATTGTACTGTACCAATGAAGAAGTTTGGAGGTAATGGCATAATAATGTGGGGGGTACTTCCTATGGTAGGAATTATATCTACAGGACATAGTGCACCGAATTGGGAATATGTATTTTACTGATATTTTGGACAACTGCACTTGTCCAACACTGAAGCAATCTTATGGCATGTGCTTTTTTTACCTGTAACATCTTCCAAAATTCAGGTGTTATCTTGATAGAAAGCTTTTTTGATATAAAGCAACAGCTTAATATCAAAAAGCAATGCTTAATATCAGAAAACAACTGGACCAAAGGAAAAAAAAGCACTGAAACATTGAAGTAACAAGCACATAGCCCCAACTGGAATCAGACAGAACATCAGTCATCCCTCATATATCAGTTTATATAGCCATTAAGACTGTAAAGTGATGTGTTAATTAGTAAAACTTCATAATGTATTGAAGGAAGTATGGTGTACAGTATCATCAACTTTATAGCAATTAGCAGCACAAGACAATGAAGCTCTAAAATTAACCAAATGGGGAAACTCATTATAAAGTACTGTCAATGAAAAAAAGTTGCTTATATCTGCATATCACTCATGACTTTGGATAAGATAGTGTATATTTGGAAATATATGTTACAAGTTATCCACACCTTTGCTCTTTCTTCAGCTGTAGGTATAGTTGTTTCAATTTCAACATCAAATCTTCCTGGCAATCGAAGACCAGGATCAATACTCTCTAGATCATTTGTTGCAGCCATTACAAAAACAGTTTGTGAATCTTCAGTCTGAAAAAAAATTATTTGTATAAAAAGGAATATATATATATATAAAATGAAAAAATTTAACACTCAAAAATCAGCAGCGAATTAAAAATACATAGACCTGTGGGATTAAAATGAAATCATTACTTTCTAAAGAGTGGTGATTTAATCAGTGATGAACTGGTTAAATCAACAGTCTATTACTTGTTATGAGATACACAGGCTTATTACTAGCAATAATTTATTGCCCATTACTAATAATAAACCATTTCATTACTAGTTATTGCTAATAATTAGTTAAACAACCAATTACACTTTAGCTCATCATCACAAATTCTTGATGATGGTGCATTCTATTCAAGGCACAACATACAAGATACTATAATAATCGAACATTATTAAATTTATATTATTAATTTCCTATCAACAACTTACTTCCTATCTATTATTTGTGGTCAAATCTTGTGTTTTGGTTTTCTAGGTCTTAAGACAAAATTAATATTTATTACTTTTATTTTATTTCATTTTTTCAAACTTTCTAAGACTATCATTTGGACTACTATTTCAAAACTTTGAATTTTTTTTTTTTTAACCTAGATGGCGCCATATTAGGACTTTAGTCTTGTGTTGCATGCTGCAATTACTTTTACTAGTCCCCCCCTGTTACACCAGATCGTGGTTGTTTTGCATTTGTAACAAACTTTGTGTTGTGTTGTGTGCTCTGAAGATGCTGGATATAATACCAGTGAAATATTAGCTTTTAAGTTAATAAATAATTATTTTCTTATCCATCTGTGTTCATATCAAACCGTGAAATCTATTACAAAAATATATGACGAACACATAAGTCTATCCATGTGTATCAAACAGGATTAGTTCTTGCTCTTCTTAGATTGAAATAAATGTCAGTGTGATAGTAATGGAAATATGATAGAGATTGATGTGATATTGATATAACATCAATAGTTTCTCGGTCTCTAAAAAAAATAAGCATTCTCTTCCACTCAAGATGCTATTTTTCACCCACCCAGCTATTAACTCTATAAAAATCTTAAATCTGCCCACTCTTTGAATACTGCTCACAAGTTTTGGATGGCACACCTAAATCTCCAAAATCACAATGCTGTCCTGGGGGCAATTTGGGTCATAGATCATTTCTCCCTTACAGACCCACTTCAACCTCTATCTTATAGATGCAGTTTCAGGTCTGTGTTTCTTCAACAGGTACTTCCATGGCAAATGCTTCATTGAATTGGTAGCCACCATTCTTCCACTATTTTATTGGATCTGTTAAAAAAAGAGTACCACTTTCCAAACATCCATTTTAGTGCAATTGCAAATACACCAAACTTGCTTTTCTGATTCCCATTTTATTCCATCTACTTCTGTCCTCTGGAAAACAGACTTCCTCGTGAAGTATTCCAAATAACTACAGCCTGCAACTGTTTAAGAAAAATATCATTAAACTTCTTCTTTCTCAAGCGAACCTGCACCCCCCCCCCCCACACACACACAGCACTAAGGTATTTATACATTCTTCAACCTTTTGTGTATGAGATCACTATATAAAAACTAGCTGCTTACCATACCCATTCTTATTCCATTGCTTATTTCCATATTCAATTTGTTATAAATACTAAAAATTCTTATTATCAGAGACCTCTAGGAAGTCAAGGACTCATCAAAGGAGGCCATGCATCACCCATTGCACTCACTACTTCAACAGGCAAACTGTTTCATCAGTTTGCCTGTTGAAGGCAAATCAGTTTTTTCATCAAGAAATAGGATATTTCTTGATGAAACCATCAGTTTCATCAAGAAATATCCTATTACACCCTCTCAGAAGCTTATAGCCATCTACCATATCACCTCTCTTTTTCCTTTTACCAGTGTCTGCATTCTACATATACTTTCAATCTGTTAATCTACGTTCCATACTCCTGATATCATCTTTGTAACTATAACTTTTCTTTGCACTCTTTCCATAGTTTTGGAATGAAGGAGACTAAGTATGTGCGCACAACACTTCAGGTGTGGTTCATATCATAGCAGACTGAAAAAAATACTGACTGATGCAGTTAGGAGGGCATATGGTGAAGTTTTCTGCAAGGACAGAAAAATCAGAACTCCATAGTGGACTCAGGAAGTTAAAGAGACAGTCATGAAAAGAACGTGTACAGAAGGTTCCTAGCAAGTAAGTCAGTATGTGAATAAAGAAAGCAGAGCAACATACCTCTCCTTAAAAATTTGTTATACAAAAGTCATGCAATGACCTGGACAAGAATACAGAAGTTACTATCATGAAGGTGGCAAAATGTTCTGGAGGTATTCTAGAAGTAAATACTTTTAAAGATTACTCAAATGAAACAAGCAGAGACACCATGGTTGTAGACAATATTCAAGACCAATGCAATCAGGAGTAAATATTAATACTTAAACTGAAGAAAGCTATCAAACTGTACAATTTATAGTAAACAGTGAACAGCTCTTCTCTTGGCACCTTGTCATATGCCTTTTCCAAATCCACAAAACTGTTCTTCCCCAAGTTTTCCCTCCACCAATTATTAGCTTCTTCTCAAGTATGCCTTGCATAAATCTTATCCGAAGCATCTCAGTAGGAAAATTCATCTGTAGTTCTCATATTCAGTTTCATTTCCCTTTTTATAAGAGGTAATATGAGTTTTACTCCAATCGTCCAGACCAGGCTTTCTGAATTATGCAGTATAACAGATGTAAACTTTCATATCTACTGTGCGACCACAGATGCAAGACCCCTCAACACTTCTGCACATGGTAGAAGAAGGAGAATCCATTCCAATAATTGTGTAATCAATGCATTTAGTGGAATGAGTGTTTATCATTATATGTCAGAAAATTAGCTTTTCTTTTATAAAATTCAAATTTTTAAAGTGGTAACTATTTTGCTTGTACAACAGGTGGAAAATTTACATACAAAGCACGTGATTTCATGTGTTGGCGGTAATGAATTTGTACATTGCCTTATTCCTTTCTCCCCCTTCAACATGAATTGCCTCTTCTTGGTACATTGTAAGCCGAGGGTCTCGTATCTGAGCAGAAATCCAACAAATATTGGAATGGATCCTCCTTCTTCTGCCATGTGCAGAAGCTTTGCTCTTTTGTCAAATGTCAGACATACAAAATACAGTTGCTTTTTCTAAAGCCTCAAAAAATTCCTCCACTTCTACCTTAGTAGAACCTTCTGTGGGACCATAGGCACAAATAAGTCTCATTGTCCAATTCCCCATTCTCATATTTGCTCACATTACTCTACTTGAGACTGACTGCCATTCAAGAAGATTAGCGTCGTATTTTGTGTTGAAAACTATGGCTACTCCTTCTTTTCCTTGATTGTCATTGCCTGAATATAACATTTTGTATTTATTGCTCAGAAAGATCTCACCCGTTTTTGTCTTTTTTTGTTTCAGTCACCCCTATTATGTCGATCTGGTACTTATCTAATTCCTCAGCTAGCTTCATTTCTTTGCCATTCAGGCTTCTTATTCTTATGTTGATAGTACCGACCTTTAACTCTGGTGATGTTGAGTTGGGGTTTGTTTTCAGATTTGTTCCAGTAGCTGACTTTTTGCTGTTCGCCCTGGTTCCCTGGCAAAAACAACGGGGGCCTTGTGGGCGACGCCCCAGCCAGCATGAAATTTTGTCATGTCGTACCATATATATATATATATACTGGTTTAACCAATAAGAATACAATTTGGTTGGCTAAATCCCAAATTGCCAGCCCATCCATGTTCGTTCAGTATCCAAGTAGATACCCAACATGAAATATTCTATTTTTAAAAGAATATTTCAAATAATTATCGTAATTAATTTCTTCGAGAACAAAGAAAAATCTTTTCTCTAGTAAGCAATTAGAAAAAAATTAGTGCAAAAAAATAAAAAATTAAATTGGTTCTCCAAGGTAAGGCAATATTTAAGTGAAGAAATTATACAAGATCTTTATTTTGTCCAGACATTAAAATTGTATTGTACAATAAAAAGAGAAAACAAAAATATAAATAATTTCTCTATTTTTAGTCTATCCTATATAACTAAAATCCAGTTACCCAGAACAAGGAAGTGCGTTTCTTGTTATAGGCAACAGCGTGAGGGTTTATCACACTTTCTAATGGACATGACAGTCAAATTGCACTTCTTATCCAGGTTCTTTCAACAGGTGGACTGAAACATATCCAGATTTAGTTGGACATCTATAGACGTCCTAGCCGCTTGGAAGGTTAACTATTAACCTGTCATACCTCTCCTTAAACTCATCCACTATCAGAGAACTAACAATTAATTCTGGCAATCCATTCCACTTATTCACAACTCTCCAAACAAAAAATCTAGTTCTCACACTCCTACTAACCACACTCTTACAAAACTTCCACAAATGACCCCTGGTTCTCTGACTATTTGTCATATATTGAAAATTTTCTTTGCATCAATTTTATAAAACCCCTTTAATATCTTAAAAGATTCTATTATGTCCCCTCTTTTTGACCTATCAACTAAACTTCATAATACACACACACCTTCAACCTATTCTCATAGGGAACATTCCACAAACCTGTCATCAGTTTAGTAACTCATCTCTGAATTTTCTCTACTACCTCCTGGTCCCCCACGAAACCCAGCTGATCAAATCTATGCAGCCGAATTATAGCCTTATAAAGAGAGAAAATAACCTCCTTATTTTTACTTGTTAGCATGTTTCTCAATATCCCAGTAATTCTTTGAGCTATTTACCAACTTTTGCAATGTGTCCTCTGAACTTCAACTCTTCAGAGAAATGACAATCAAAAGGTGCCACACATCATGTGTTTACAATTAAGGCTTCATTGCAGTCGTAGATATATATATATATATTAGTTCAAACGAGCTAATGAATGATCCTGAATATTATGACTGTAAACAATAAAGTTATGTAGATTATACATATTACAAGTAATAATAATATCAGTGAATGTTTCCCCGTGACATTTTCCAGAATTTCATACTGGCATATCATATGATGTTAATTTTGTTAGTTATATATGAATCATTAATAAGAAATGGAAACATTCCTTTCAAAATGTCAAAACATTAAAAAAGATTGACATGGATACAAACCATGAACTATTATCAGCCAAACTAAAAATCAGTTTCAAAAGAAAGAAAATAAACCATCAAAAACAAAAGAAGATAGACATCTCAAAACTCAACGATAGCCTGACAAGATCTAACTATCAGAAAACATTAAAACAAAAATTAAATAATCTTGCTTTAGATACAGTCTCGGAGTCTTGGAAAAAATGTAAAGAAATTATTAAAGAAACAGCAACAAAACACCTGGACTACCAGACAAAAGTAGACAAAGATTGGCTTATACCAGAGATTTTGGACTTATGGAAGAAAAAAAAGAATATCCAAAACAAACCTCTCAAAAGAAGATAATGAAGAAAATAGAATATTATACAAAAATCTGAAAAAAGAAATACACAAAAAATGCAGATTAGCAAAAAAATCACATATTTAGAAGAAAAAGCACGAATATGTGAAGAAGCATACAAAAAACAAGACTCCAAGACCATTTATGAAATAGTTAAAGAGATAACTAGAACACACTCACCCAACCCAGTTTCAATAGTGCAAAAAGATGGAACCACAACAAGTAGCCGTGAAACAATAAAATAAATATGGACTAATCATTTTAAAGAAACACTTGCAACAGAAGAAAACATAGATCAAGATGCCTTCAACCCAGAAGAAACTTCTGACACAAAAGACATACTAAATGAAGAAATACATAGAGCAATCAAACAAATGAAAAATAATAAAGCACCATGCATAGACAACATTCAAAAAGAACTTCTAGAAAAAGGGGGAGAAAGCATAATAAATTACCTAAGGGAACTGTTCAACAAAATACTAAAGAAAGGAAATTTACCAACAGAATGGAGAACAGGCCACATCATACCCATCCACAAAAAAGGAGATGTCAGTTCCTGCACTAACTACAGACCTATCACCCTTCTAAGCCATTGCTATAAAATATTCATTAGGATTCTTCAAAACAGAGTTAAACATTGCTAAGAAGAACAGATGGAAGAAGAGCAAATGGGATTTAGAAATAGCAGAAGCACAATAGATGCAATTTTCACACTAAACAGATTAGCAGATCTCATGAGAGACAATAAAAAAAAAAACTCTACTGCTGTTTTATCAACTTCAAACAAGCTTATGACTAAATAAACAGAAGCAAACTCATTAAAATTCTAGAAAACAGAGGGTTCGACAAATACCCATTAAATTGTATCGAGAATTACTATTCAGAAACACAAGCAATAGTGAATTACAAAACATAGAAACGGATCAAATAGCAATTAAAAAGGTAGCAATGCAAGGCTGTCCATATTGTCACCATATTTATTCAAACTGTACCTAAAAGAAGTAGTAGACGAAGGACTACAGATGTGTGAAGACATAACTGTAAATGGAAGAAAAATAGTACATTTAAAGTATGCTGATGACATAGTTATCGCTACAGACAGCCAAGAAAAATTAGAAAATATCCTGATCAAGATGCATCAAACAAGTAACAAATATGATATGAAAATCAATTTTAGTAAAACAAAACTGATGGTAATAGGAAGAAAAAGGGAAGCAATCCAAATGAAAATAGGAAACAATAATATAGAACAAGTAAAGCAGTTCAATTACCTAGGATCAATGATCACTGAAGATCTAGACTATTTCGAAACCATCAAATACAGAATCAATAATGGATGGATAACAATGAGCAGGCTACAAAATATATGGAACAACAAAAGATTAAGCAAAGAACTCAAATTAAAGATATATAAAACAATGATAATCCCCACCAGTGGCAGCTCATGGCTTGAAATCTTGGGGATGCTGCAATTTTCAAAATATACATACACACTGTAAGTACAGTGCATACGCGTTTGGATAAATAATCAAAATTATGGTAAAAATTTTTAAAAAAATTGTTTATTATCGATAAAATCATACAGTTTGGTATAATTCAAAATTACTTAAAAATAAAATATATTCTTCTTGTTCAGGCGGGTGTGGGGATACTCACAATCCCCCAGCTGTCAGACTGTGTTGCTGAGTGGATCCCATTGGGGGGACGGGTATGTGTGTTAAGGCTTCAGATGAAAAAGCATGATTTGGCTGTGGTGCAAGCCTAAGCACCTAATCTGGAGTCAGAATACTCTGCCTTCCTAGAAGAAGTGCATGCCGCTTTTGACAGGGTGGCAGACATTGGATCAGTCCTGCTAATGGGTGACTTCAATGCACATGTTGGAACAGATGACCAGACATGGAGGGGTGTGGTTGGGAGGAACGGCGTCCCTGACCTTAACGCGAATGGGTTGAAATTATTGGACTTCTGCTGTACTAACAGCTTGTCCATAATGAATACCTTCTTCCAGCACCGAGAAGTCCATAAGTATACCTGGTACAGGGATACACTAGAACAAAGGTCTCTGATTGACTTCTTTATAGTCTCAGCAGACCTATTTTCCTCAGTGTTGGATGTTCATGTGAGAAGAGGGGGCAGAACTGTCAACTGACCACCACCTTGTTGTGTGCACTCTACGGCTTCAGAAACCAGATGCTACCATCAAAGCTGGTAGGCCTAAGCAGCTATACCGTGTGAAATGGGAGGCATTGGAAAATGAGGCTGTGAGGAAGAATTTTGCAGATGACATTTCCTACAGGTTCAAAGAGATTCCGAAGCATACTGCAGATGTTGAGGAGGAGTGGAAGCTGTTCAGAACAGCTGTCACTGCCTCTGCACTCTCATGCTATGCCAGAAAGAGGCTTGGCGTGGCAACGGGCAGTGAGAAAAGGACACCTTGGTAGAACCAAGAAGTCCAAAAAACTTCTTGGTTCTGTCCGGGCAAAAAAAAGGAGTCCCACTTAACACGGCTTAGGGTCAGGTCACCTGAGATGCATTTGCAGTATGCTGAGGCAGTAAAGACAGCAAAGCAGAAGGCTTAGGAATCCTTTGGAGAAAGATTAGACTCATCCTATGCAAATGCAAACAAAGTATTCTGGCAGACCATCCGCTGCCTTCGAGGGAGGAAATCATACACAGCAAGGGCAATTAAGGCCTCTGATGGTGCACTTTTAACAACCGAGAAGGATATCCTCCACAGATGGAGGGAATACTTTGAGAGCCTTCTTAACCCGGGTGGCCCAGCAGTTGTGGACATCCAAGAGGTGCAGATCAGGGCAATGACTAGTCTCACAGCAGAAGAGGTCCATTTAGCAATAAAATCGCTAAAATCGGGCAAGGCTGCTGGCGATGATGAAATTCAGCCCAAAATGCTAAAAGCCTTAAATCGAGATGTGTTCTCTGGCTGACTCGAGTGTGTCAGGCTGCTTGGATATCTGGGCGAGCACCAAAGCAATGGCAGACAGGCATAATAATACCAGTCTTCAAGAAGGGAGACCAGAAGGATTGCAGTAACTATTGTAGCATCTCTCTCTGCTCAGTCTACCTGGGAAAGTGTATGCTAGGTGCTTGGAAAGATGGTGCAGGGCATAGTTGAGTCAAAGTTCCAGGAAGAACAATGTGGCTTTCGTCCTGGTAGAAGCACAACTGACCAAATCTTCATTTTAAGGCAGGTCTTTGAGAAATCTATGGAATATGCCAAGAATGTCTACACATGTTTTGTGGACTTGGAGAAGGCATATAACCGGGTTCCTCGGGATAAGCTTTGGCAAGTAGTACAGGAGTATGGAGTGGATGGCCAACTATTAGCTGCCATCAAGTCCCTGTATGAATACCCAGAGTTTTGTGTCAGGGTAAACAGCACAAAGTCTGAACCTTCCACAGTCTCCATTGGCCTCTGCCAAGGGTGTGTTCTGTCACCCCCTCCTTTTCATAATATATGGACTGGATTGATAGGCACAGCTGAGGCAGTGAGTGTGTCAGAATTGGAAGATGTAGCATTGGTCATCTGCTTTTTGCAGATGACCTAGTTCTGCTTAGCTCTTCCACAGATGACCTCCAGCGAACTCTGGATAGGTTTGTAGCTGTTTGTGCAGATGCCAGAATGAAGATCAGTGTGGCCAAAACTGAAACATTTGTGGTCTCAAGACAACCATCCCAGTGAACTTTACATGTAAATGAAGTCCCAATGAGGCAGGTGGAGATTTAAATACCTTGGATCCATATTCACGAATGATGGAAAATGGGACGTAGAGCTAGATACTCGAATTGGCTTAGCAAGCTCAATATTGTGGGAGCTTGGCCGTTCGGTAGTATTGAAGCGGGAGTTAAGCCAGAAGGCAAAGTTGGCTGTCTTCAATACAGTCTATGTCCCCATCCTCACCTATGGTCATGAGAGTTGGGTAATGACCGAAAGAATGCGAACACGAATCCAAGCGGCTGAAATGAGGTTCCTTCGAGGGGTGGGGACTGACAAGACTCAACAGAGTCAGAAACTCTGCAATCCGGGAACCCTCAATACTCAACCGCCACTTCTCCGTGTTGAGAGATCACAGTTACATTGGTACGGGCACCTGGTCAGAATGCCACAAGACAGGCTCCCTCAGCAAGCCCTCTTTGCCAAGCCAGAGGGTGGAAGGCCACATGGAAGGTGTTAGATCCTGAATGAAGGAATCTTGCAAAGAATTCATTCATTCAGAATCTAACATACTAAACTTACTAACAAAGAGAAATACCTGTACATCAGCTGAAATCAAAAGTGAAGTTTCTTCACTTTATGTATAAAATTGCAATTTTTATCTTATGTTCCATGTATTTTAATCTGTTATGATTATACTAAGATCAAATTAGAGAATGTTTTAAAGGAGGAATTTTGTTGATATTAATTTTAAGCCTCACTTAAGCTGTACAGAATAACTGTGAGTCACCAGATAGAGATTAAATAATAATTCTTAGAAAGTATACAACTACACGTGTCCAACGTAATGCCGGAGGCAGTAGCTTACGCGGAACGTATATCGACGCATATTCCGTGAATCCAAGAGCATAACAGCGTCGGGAAAGCAAGGGATGAACCCAAGGGGTGAAAAGATATAGGTCGTGTGCAAAAGGGACTCCGAAAAAGGGGACACTCTAACGAAGAATATAAGGGGACAAGCGCCCTATTGGAACGATCTCTTGTCGTATTGTTTTCTTGTTTGGTGGTTCAGAAGTTAGCGTAAAGGGTGGTAAAGGGGGGGGGGATGAAGCAACTGCATTGTGAATGGAGAACTTATAGAACAAGTAAAACATTTCAGTTACTTAGGCACGATTTTTAGTGAAGATGGTAAATTAAATATGGAAATAGACAACAGAATCAACAAAGGTGGTATGGTAGGAAGTCAACTGAATAAATTTATATGGAATAAGAGAGAAATTGGCCAAAAAACTAAATTAGCTGTATACAAGACAGTGTTCAAAGCAATTTTAACTTATGGATTTGAAAGCTGGGTCAGAAGTAAAACACTTGACCAAAGACTAGAGACCACAGATATGAGATTCCTGAGAAAGATTAGAGGCATGAACAGATGGCATCAATGGCCATATCATATTAAAAACGAGGATACTAGGAAAGAACTTGACATTGTCAGCATCCAGGAATGCATTAACAGAACTAATCTCAGGTGGTATGGTCACTTAAACACACTGGGAGAGGAAAGATTAGCAAAACAAGTGTTCTCTGCCAGGTTGGCAGGAAAAAGACCCAGAGGAAGACTAAGATATAGGTGGATATTGATACAGTAAAAAGTGCCTTAGAAGACAGAAATATAAAATCTAACAATAATATTGGAGTCTTGACAGGTAACAGACTGATTTGGAGGAAAATTATAGATAGGAAGTTAGTAAATGATGTAAATTTTTAATGTAGTACTATCATATTCTGTACACCCCTTGAGGGTATATATCATTAATTTGATGATGATGAACTTAACTTTAAAGAAACAATAATTACAGCACTAAAAAAGAGCCAACTAAGCTGGTTTGGACATGTTTCAAGAATGAACCCAGAAAGACTACCAAACATATTATTAAATGGTAGAATTGAAGGACAGCCCAGCAGAGGAAGACCAAGAAATGGATTGACAACATTAAAGAAAACACCCACTTAAACTCTATAATAGAACTTCATAAAAAGACAGCAGACAGAAATTAATGACAAAAGTTCATCTTTGAAGAACTCCCCCCCCCCCATGAGCAGAAGAGGAGAAGAAGAAGATATATATGAAGGAAAACTACAGCTGATGGTAACTACCTTCCATAATTTTGATATGAACGAACAATTCAAATTTATATGACATAGCGTTCTACTGGTATCCACAAAAAGATTATCAAATCTGAACTGATTTTTGTGAAGTATCGCAGGTGAACTATTGGAGAAAGTATATAGTTCATTTTGTGAAGAATTTGTACTATCTACTCTGATGTCCCTTTAAGAAAGAATATGGCAAGTCTGTGAACATGGTACTAAGACTAAAGGTAACAATTTCTGAAGTCTAGTTGAGGATTGATATTCAGCAAACAAAGGTTTGCTGGATGTTAGCCTGGTTGTATCCATTAGTAATAATGTGGTTTTTTGTGTTGTTTAGTTTATTGGATAGACTGGACTCTACAGAACACCATGCTTCAGTAAAGTATCAGATGAACCAGACTAACAGATTAACTGGTACAAGCTCTATTTTTAGATATCAACCCAGTTCAAAAACTGTCATTCTGTTTGCATATCACTAGACAAATTACCTTCCTTGTCCCTAGGTGGAGTTTAGCAGGTGTCTTCCTCTTGTCATCTATCCTGTTTTGGACAAACTACTCAGTTTGTGCATCAGCTGTTGTATGAATTAAACAAAGATTACATCAAATATTTAAAATTAGACAAATCTGAACAGCTTTTTGTACCTTATCATATGCCTTTTCAATATCTACAAAACTTCAGTACTTATCCTTGTATGGTTTCTTAGGTTTAGCAAAAAAAGCAGGGAAATGATAGAAGTTAGTTCTCTGGAAAGGTATCCATTAAAGTATAAACAGAAAAGAAAAAACATGAAGAAACCACCTGCCTGTAAGACAGTAACTGGAGTGAGTCTGTGAGAGAGAGATTTCATTCATAATTCAAACTAACATCTTTTTGACAGCAACAAGAAATTTTAAGGAGGCTTTTTGTGCACCACCCAAAAGGGCCGTATTCTGCAGATTTAGGTTCTGTAAAGAACTGGTAAATGGACAGGTGAAAACAGGCTGAGGAAGCTGCAAATGTAATATGCTTGGCACGACTAGAGATAAATGTCAGCACAAGAAGAGAGAGAGACTAGCTAATGAGCTGCATATTATAAGAGGTAAGAGAGATTAAGTTAATCTGGCTCTAGGTACTTTCTTAACCACACAGTAACTTCCATGGATGCCCCCCCCCCCATCAGCTTCCCATCTTCCATATAATATTTTTTCTCCTGTGTGTTTGAGGAGAAATTAGCATTTCAATTAGTGTTTGGAGCTTGGGATGTTTGAGCACTAAAATATTTGTCAAATGAGTATGAAAAGTGGAGTGTAATGGAGTATAATATCAGCAAACCTATAGATAGGTTCAGTCCTCTGTACTATCTGGCAGATGACCTGCAGCTTCCTGATCAGCTGGTGAATAATTCTGCTGCTACTTACTCTGCTTTGTTGCACCTGGAGGGATCAGAGTATAGCTGATTGCAGGGACAATATTGAGGCCATGCTTGGTGTCTGGGCATTGCCAGTGATAGGCTTGTCCACAACTCCTTCATCCCTAATTATTATTATTTTTTTGAGCACTCAATGGAGTCAAAAGACTCATCATGGGAGACCCACATTATCCATTAACACAATACCTATCACACCTCTCCTTAAACCTATTCACTGGTGGGGAGCTCACAACTACCTCTGGCAATCCATCCCACCCATTCATCACTCTCCAAGTAAAGAACATAGTCTGCACACCCCTTCTAACCACACTCTTAGACAACTTCCAAGTGTGACCCCTTGTTTTTTCCTCCCTAATCCCCATGTATTGAAAAATGTCTTCTGTGTCAATCTTATAGAATCCCTTTAGTAACTTGTAAGTTTCTATTATGTCCCCCTCTCCTTCACCTGCCAGCTAAACTCTGCAACCCACACACACACTCAATCTATCCTCATAGGGAACATTCTACAGACCTGTCACCAGCTTAGTCACTCACCTCTGAAACCTCTTCACCACCTCCTGATCAATCTGTGCACAGTAGTCAACATGTGGCCAAATCATAGCCTTATAAAGAGGAATAATAACTTCCCTATCTCTACTTGTCAATGTGTTCTTCAGCATCCAAGTAATCATTTGGGCTATTCTACCAACTCTTGCAACATGTCTTCTGAATTTCAAATCTCTATACATGATCATCTCCAGATCCCCAGCCTCATCAATTTCCTGTAAACTAGTATCATCATACTGATGATACTAGTTTACAAGAAGTGCATCCTTCAATCCTGAAGTACATTAACCTTACATTTTACAATGCTGAATTGACAACCATTGTCCTTTACCCACACTGTGGCAATTTATTTAAATCATCCTGTAAGATATCTACATCACCTTTATCGACTATTGCCCTTCCTGGCTTTGCATCATTGGCGAACAACCGAATATCCCCATTCAATCTTCTGCTATATCAATAATATACAAATTAAAGAGTAGTGGTGCTGGTACAGAGCCCTAGGGCACTCAACTAGTCACTCTCATTCACTTCGATTCCACTCCACTATACACCATTCTCTAATATGTATCAGCCATCCCTTCCCATACATGTCCCTACTCTATAAGTTTCCCATTATTCCACTATCATGAAAGAGTGAATAAAAAATTAGTGTCATTGAAGTTTAAAATATCTCTCACAAAAATCACCAAAATTTTTTTAAAATATCAAAAATGTAACAAAAAAATTGCAAAAAAAAAACAAAACTATACCAAAAAATTCCAAAACAAAATTTCATTTAAAAAAAATGAGGGGATAATGTACAAGGATGTACATTATCCCCTCTGTTATTCATTATCTATATGGATTACATTATATTGAAAGTGGTATTAAACATGATATCAAAATTGGAGATGTTAATGTCGGCTATTTGCTTTATGCGGACAATGTTATACTTATCAATAAATCCGCTACGAGTCTGCAAGATTCCTTGACTAAATTGAATAACTGTTGTAAATAGATATGGTATGAAGGTCAGCAATAAAAAGACAAATATAATGAAAATAGGCAGAATCGTTGAAAATGTCAACTGCGTTTTGAACAGAGAACCTGTGGAACAAGTAAAACATTTCACCTACTTAGGCAGGATTTTTAGTGAAGATGGTAAATTAAATATGGAAATAGACAACAGAATCAATAAAGCTGGTATAGTAGGAAGTCAATTGAATAAATTCATATGGAATAAGAGAGAAATTAGTCTGAACACTAAATTAGATGTATACAAGACAGTGTTCAAACCAGTTTTAACTTATGGATCTGAGAGCTGAGTCATAAGTAAAACACTTGACCAAAGACTAGCGACCACAGATATGAGAATCCTGAGAAAGATTAGAGGTGTGAACAGATGGCATCAATGGCAATATCATATTAAACATGAGGATATTAGGAAAGAACTTGATATTGTCAGCATCCAGGAATGCGTTAACAGAGCTAATCTCAGGTGGTATGGTCATTTAAACAGAATGGGCGAGGAAAGATTGACAAAACAGGTGTTCTCTGCTAGGTTGGCAGGAAAACGACCCAGAGGAAGACCAAGATATAGGTGGATTGATATGGTACAAAGTGCCTTAGACAATAGCAATATAAGATCTGATAATATTGGAGTCTTGACAAGTAACAGACTGATCTGGAGGAAAATTGTAGATAGGAAGTTAGTAATGATGTATTTTCATGTAGTACTATCACATCCTGTACACCCCTTGAGGGTACATGGCAGGAATTTGATGATGATGATGATAATGATCTCAGAAAATTGACCATATATAGTCTCATTACTCAAACAGAGAGAGAGAGAATCTTCCATGGAGATTTTAACATCCATAATTCCAAATGGCTTCTGTTCTCTAACTTCACATTCCAAGCTGTAAGAGAAGATGAGTTTGCTCTCAGTAATGAAAATCACCTACCTACCAGAATATCATCATTCTCCCAATACCTCGAATCTTTTAACTAGTTCCTCCAAAAATGCCACGTTAGTTCTCCTCTTCATACTCTTAACTGCAACCTTGTCCTTATTTCTTTTCTACAGATTGACTTTTTCTCAGTTCTTGTATCCAATGGTACTAACTGGGATGAATTTTGTGATTTCTATGCCTCTTGTCCTTGGTATGATTATTGCTTCAGCTCTCGTGATCAATGTACTTGCTGTAATCTAATAACTGAAAATATTCCTGTGGGAATGAGAACCTTTATTCTTCACTCAAGAAACTCCAATCCTTAACCAAGCCTTGGTTTTTCTGACAAACGTGACAAAGAAGTCCAAACTAAAAATATAGTATATTCTCAACACTGAAAACTCCAGCTTCTCACTCAGCATATACTACATCTTCCATCAAAGCAGACTTTGTACAAGCCAAATGTGTAGCTTGTCTCCTGCTTAAATGGCAGCCAAACTTTCTGGTCCCTTGTCAAGGCTGTTGGAAAAACTTCTGATAGTACAATGGTAATAAGGAAGACCACTTGGCATCAGTCTTATCCTCCAATGTGACCAACTTTGCATTTACGTAACCACGCCAAATCTTCTACTATTCCGTAGTATGCAGTGTCTGATGTTTTATCAGAAAAATACTCAACAGTCATGATACTAATAAGTCCCCCCCCCCCTGGCCCAGAAGGTATCCCTCCAATTATACCAAGATCTTGTGCTATAGAACTAACAACCATCTTATATTATTGCCTATACAAGATGTCATATTCATTTGGCATCTATCCAACAGCCTGTTCCTAAGAAGGGGAGATAAGTCAGCCATGAAAACTATCAACCCATTGCCCTCAACAAAATACTCTCAAAGATGGAGAAAGTCATTAACAACAGGCTTCTTCACTACCTAGAGACCCATCAATTAATTATTAATCACAAATAAGGATGCTATCATTCTCATTCTACAGCAGAGCACTTTGCTAATATTACTTACCCTTGGACACAGGCTGTGGAAAGATTTGGAGAAAGTTATATAAAGTCTGGCATCACAGCTTTCATACCAAGTTGCTATCTAATAAGATAGCAACTTGGTAAGAAATAGTTCCATCTTGTTTGTGTTTTTCAAAGTCATAGTACCCCAAGGATCTATGCTGTCATTTATATTCTGCCTTCTATACATCTCTTCTCTCACTAATATTCAATCCTATTAATAGCTGTGCTGATGACAGTGTATTCCATAACTCTTCTTCATCTAGAAAATCTTGTAGTGCTCAGATGTCTTAAATACGCATCTTGCCATTTCGAAGTGTCATGTAAATAATCTAGTGAATTTCAAAGGAACCAAAACATAATCCTGTCTTATTTCCCAGAAGATCATGCAACATTCTCCTTCCACTTGTTAACCAAGATCACTTTTCTTGTTGGCATGATTTTGACATCTAGCCTATCCTGGCATAAACACATTATGCCTATAGCCTATTCAGTGCCTCAAAAAAAAAAGTCACCCCTGCCCCAACCAAACAATAATTCTCTTCTGCTAAAATCCTAATAATTTTACATATCCCAAGTCTGCTCAACTTTAGAACACTGTTCTCACATTTGGAGTAGTATAGCAAAAAATCTCCCTTGAATTGATTGATTGTATCTAGAAAGGGCTCTTTGCTTCACAGATGATCCCTCTCTTACCAATTCCCTCTACAGATATTTTTTCTATAGCAAAGACATAATTCAAAACCAGTTGAGTGAATGCTGCTTCACTGAACTGGCCACCATTATTCATTCCACTTTCTGGCTGGTCAACATACATATATAGTTCACCTCCAAACTCAATGAATCAACTTCATCCTCTTGTTTCATTCTACATACCTCAGCCATTTGATAAACTCTTCTTCGTATCATTTTTCCAAATGAATGAAAACAACTCCCAATTCTTCAAGAAATGCATTAACAGATTCCTTTCTACTCTCTAATCGCTTGAAAGTTTATTTTTCACTTGGTTAGACTGTAATAAATTTAGTTTAATCCTTTAATGCAAATCACATCATTAAGGAGATGTGATTTGCATTACATTATGGGAGATACTGAGATAGGAGTGATGTTAGCTTGGTCCACCTTTGCTATTAGTTGCTCAGTGTTGTGCTACCTTACCCCAGTCCTGAAGATATTTTCATGCGCAAACTTCGTTAGCTCACACTTGGATAAAAGATTAAACTAAATTTATTATTATCTCTAATCGCTTGTCCACATACGGCATTGTCATGTTATGTCTTGAGACCCTGTGTGTGTGTGTGGGGGGGGGCAGAGTTGATACTTAAAAAACAATTACAAGCAGTTTTCTCTCTGATTATGTAAATGATCAGAGAGAAAACTGGCTGTTCAATTACAAAGGATTGAAAGCAGATCACAAGATGGAAATTTGCTGCACAGCTCTCTATTCAAGATCCTAGTAAATGCCTGAGAAATATCCAATGTAAAAATACAGATGTCTCCAAACCTCTTGATGACTTGAGTCAGAGGTGGGTAATATAGGCAAGAAGAATCTGTTATGGTTCTTGAATGAAAGAATCCATAAAGGGGGGTCACTGATTAGTTAGTATTTCTCCAGGTAATGGTGATGCTCAGGTGATTTTCTCTAGAATGTTGTTAATCATGAACTTGATTTCAGGTTGTAAGTAGATGACAGCTAAGCATAACAGAGCCCAAACTATTAAAAGCAGTTTTCTCTGTGGTCATGTAAATGATTAGAAAGAAAACTGGTTACTCACTCACAAAAGACGGAAAGCAGATCACAAGACACAAGATGAAATTTGCTGTGCAGCTCTCTATTCCAGTTCCTAGTAAATGCCTGGGAAATATCCAGTCTCCAAACCTCTTGATGACTTGAGTCACAGGTAGGTAATGTAAGCAAGAAAAATCCATTATGGTTGTTGAGTGAAGGAATCCATAAAGGGGGTCACTAATTAATTGGTATTTCTCCATCTAATGGTAGTTCTCAGGTGATCTTCTCCAGAATGTGTTAATCATGAGCTTGATTTCAGATTGTGAGTAGATGCCAGCTGAGCATAACAGAATGAAGAGATGAACAGATCAAATTATGATGATATGTGACATCAAACTGAATATTAAAATTAAAAAGATTAAACTCAGTTCTTTGCTTTATACAGATCACGTAATACTTTCATGATATTCAGGCAATTTTCTCTAGAATGGGTTGATCATGAGCTTGATTCCATGTTGTGAGTACATGCCAGCTGAGTATAACAGAATGCAGAGATGACGCAGGATAGACATCAGATTATGCAACACTAAACTGAATATCAAAACCGATAATATTAAACTCTGTTCTTTACTTTATACCGATCACGTATTACTTTTATGATGTTATAATCTTCAGGAATAATCCACCAAGCTGAATGATTGCTTTACAAATTCTGATAAGAAAATCAGCAATAAGATGGTGAAAATTATTAAAATAAGGAGAAAGAAGAAAAAAAAAGAGTAAAATATTTGCTCTTTAGGCATAATTTTTGTGATGATGGCATATTATTATTATAATACATGTACCTCCATTGAGTCAGAAGACTCATCGCAAGAGATCCATTATAACCATTCATACCATTCCATTTAAATTCATTCACTGACAAAGCGCTCACAGCCACCTCTAACAATCCATTCTACCCATTCACTACTTTACAAAAAATCTAGTCCTAATACTCTTGATTAACGACACTCTTACACAATTTCCATGGGCAAAATCTAATTCTCTCGCTCTGTTCTTGCCATGCACTAAAAAAAAAAAAGTCTTCAGCATCAATCCTATAAAACCTTAATAACTTAAGTTTCTCTCATGTCACCTCCTTTCACCTTCAGCTAGTTTTTGAAGCCCACATACCTTTAATCTATTCTCAGCATTCCACAGACCTGTCACAATCTTTGTCACTTACCTCTGTATCATCTCCACAGAATCCAGGTGACCAGATCTGCACCCAGTAGTCCAGTTGAGCCTTGTTAAAGCATTATAAAGGAGAAAAGATATAGCCTCCCTATCCCTGCTAGTCAGTGTATTCTTCAACAACTAAGTAATCTGATATGCTGTTTTGGCTACCTTTGAAATATGCACTCAAACTTCAACTTGCTATCCACAATTATCCCAAGTCGCTGGCTTCATCAGTTTTCTGCAGTTCAGTTTCAACAGTATACTACATATTTTGTATTGTCTTCTTTTGAAAGTAACCTGAAACTTGGCCACGTTAAACTGGCAGCCATTTACCTTTGCCCACACTATCAGTCTATTTAAGTCATCCTGCAAATCTCTACATCATCAGTAAACAACTGTATATTTCCCATCAAATATTTTCCTGTATCAGTAATGTACATATTAAACAACAGAGGACTAAGTACTGGACCCAGTCGTACACCACAGTCACCTGCCTTCTCCTGGACTCAACTCCACCATAAACTACTCTCTGATATCTGTCCATCAGCCACCCTCTAATCCAAATCATCTGATTCATATCAATCCTCATTTGCTCCCATTTAATTAACAGAGTTCTGTGTGGAATCCTGTCAAATGCCTTTGCAAAGTCCAGCAATATAACTAAGCACATTACTAAAGCAAGAACCTACCCTTCACAAAAGCATGTTGCCTCTTATTCATAAAGTATCATATTCCTATCCACCCAGTCCCAAATTCTATCTTTCACCAATTTCTCCAATACCTTAACCACCACTCCTGATATGCTGATTGACCTATAATTTGCTACTTCTGCCTTGGAGCCTATTTTATGCAGTGAGACTATTTTACCCTTTTTCCACTCCATTGGCACCTCCCCAGTACTGAGGTGTAAATTAAACAGCTTGGTAAGAGAATTGATAATCCCCTTGCACATGCTTGCAATACATGGGCTGTTGTGCAATCTAATCTAGAGGCTTTTTTTGCACTGAGATTCTGCAATATTCTAAGCACCTCCATTTTTCCATCAGTCAATGTTACATCCAGCATTGCAATATCACTACCTAGATGGCACATATGCAAAATAATCACTTGGTAACTCAATTATTTGGTCTGCTTCTGTTATCTCTCTACCATCAGCACTTTTCAAAGTCATTCTTGCATAGTCATTGCTCTATTTACATGCCAGTAAAAGAACTCTTTAGGATTTTTTTGGCCTCATAAGCTAGTTTTCTCTTATAATTAGCTTTGGCCTTTCTTACAATGGGTCACCCTGCTTTTCTATATCTTGTGCTCGTGGGCATGCTGACCACTTTTTTCTTTATATCCCCCCCCCCTCCCCCCAACTTTTTCTTTGTCTGTCACAACTGTTTAATGTTGTTATTTATCTAACTCATATCCGATTTATATTTCTGACTCTAGGTACACAGCCTGAAAATGCTTTCTTCAAACATCCCTGGACCACCTCCCAATTCACCACCACCAGTGCCATCTCTTCCCTACAAATTCTTATGCTACACTGCTGATAGCTGACTCCTCACCTTTTCATACTCATCTGTTTTGTATTTCCATATATATATATATATATATATATCCCTTTTTAAGAGAAAATTCTGCATGTCTGGCAATCTTCCAGGTCAAAACTACATGATTACTTTCCCCAATCAGAAGTAGCATAGCTAGATTGGTTATGGTTAAGTTCTCTGATGCTATGACCAGATCCACCACTCTCGAATCTTGTATTCCCTCCATTATAAGTTGTCTCAATTAATTATCTCTCAGCAGTTGTAGAAATTCCATTTCCTTCCTTCCTTCCCTGTGACCATTCCTCCTCCAAATCTATGTCCCTATAGTAATTACTTCCCTATAATAATTACTCAACCTGAACTCATCATGCAAATTTGCTAATGCATGTCATCTACATTCTCCGATAACCTCCTGGATTATAGCGACAACCAATAATATATTTCATCCTATTGGCCTCCATCTCACAGATAGTCTCCAATAAATAGCCTTCTGCATTTCCATGCTCCTAATGTACTTCAACTCTTTTTTGGGTTCAATTCTTACTATCATTAACAACCCCAGCCCCTTTCCCCATTTCTGTTCCTTCTGTCCTCTCTGAAATCCTTTACATTAAATTCTATTTTGTGTTAAATATGAAAACTAATAAAAGAATAAGTAAAGATGGTATGGTGGAGAGTCAGCTGTATAAATTTATTGGAGGCCTGAAGTGGCTGAAAAAGTTTCATGTTTAGTTTCTAGAGTAGCAACTCTCAATCCCTATGCCTAGAGTGCAAATGTGCCTGTGGAGCTATTTGCATGCATCCATTGTCAATTATTAAATAAGGAAAAAATAAAATTAAAACTGGAAAACATAAGTCTTCTCTTAGTAATGATATTTATTGAAATCGTAAAAAATGTTACATTTATGTTATATTATGAACATTTTGTATTTCCTCTGTCTTTGAGTGTGAGTGTTACCAGTGCCAATGTGTGTATGCTTCATATATTTAGTCTACTGGCAACCGTGTGCTTGAAGGATGTGTCACCACTTCACTGGTGTTGTCAGCACACTTTGATCATATATTGTTTTCTTGTGTTTAAAAATTTTGCCCCAAAATGAGTAATCCAAATAAAAACAATGAACCAAAAATTCAACAACAACAATTGGGAAGAAGACTATTGTTTTATCCAGAGTAAAGAGAAATGTTTTTGCTTATTGTGCAATGGTTTAATTTAGTTGTATGATAAATGTGAATTTATTATACAAGTGAATTTATCCTACTTTCATAGTTAATTTATTAATTGTTATCATTTGATATGATAAGAAAGTATAAATTTTCATAGAAAAAAAAATATTGACGCCTGCCACTCTCTTCCCAATCTTGAATACGGCCTTAACCACAACTAGGTTGAGAACCCCCTATTCTAGAGCATGGCTTCTGGACTATGCAAAAATAAATTAAAAATACAAAAAAATACATAAAGTTGATAAAAGGAAAAAAAATCCTTGGCCCACTCACACTACATAATGTACTACAGGTTTGTAAATAATCTTTTGTGGGGTGGAGCAGTATTTAAAAAAAAAAAAAAATAGCAAAAGCACCAAACTAGCAGTTTGCAAAAGTGTTGACACCAGCTTTAATTTATTGATCAGAAAGCTGGGTTAGAAATAATATGACTGATGAATAATGCGTGAATAATATGACTGACATAATATGAAATATTATGGCTGAAGGCTAAAAATAACAGCTATGATAGTTCTGAAAACAATTAGGAAAGTGAACAGATGGTATCAAGCAGAATTAATTGCACTTTAAAACTATCAATTTTAAATCTAAATTTATTTAAAAGCTACTCTTAATGATATGATCATGTAAACAGAATGGTTTTATCCAGATTAAAGAGAAATGTTTTGGGGAAGAAAAGTTAGCAAAACAGCCGGTTGATAGAGTTACCTGTGCCAAATTCTTTTAAGAACAAGAGACTGCAGTGATTGCTATACAGCTGACTTTCACTATAACAAACTTTTAAATTACCAAACCAAAGATTGCAGATATGATACAAAAGAGATGTTAGCTCTGGAGCACAATGTTTGAGAACAGTGGGAGAGATGCCATAACAGGACAAGAAAACGTTTTAGCGTCCAAGTTATATAGTAATTTTCTAATGTCTTTTTACTGAAAAACTGCAGGATGCATATAGTGCTCAGATTCTAGTATGGTAGGAGGTGATTTGTAATGATCATCTATGCAGGAGTTTGAGGAAACGAGCAATGCTAGGTCTTCTTTATCTTTAGGTAAAGTAACAGTGATGCCATCTGGATGAGAGAGAGAGAGAGGCAGAGATGAACAGAAGTTGCATCTGATGGCCTTACCAAGGGACCAGAAAGCACAGCATCCATTTTGATAG
The DNA here is from genome assembly GCF_054136105.1 of Typopeltis vanoorti. Lineage (NCBI taxonomy): Eukaryota > Metazoa > Arthropoda > Arachnida > Uropygi > Thelyphonidae > Typopeltis > Typopeltis vanoorti. Next base: position 94,825,544 of record NC_143554.1, read on the forward strand.
GATGTCAATTTGCTTCTTTTGGCCTTTATGAAATCAGATTTAAATCTGCTGATGACTGTTTTGCATTTGTTGTGTGCTTTGGCATAGGCTAATTATGAAGCTGTGGTTCTTGTTGTGACCCACCTGCAGGTGGTGAAAGGAATCGTGAAGGGTGTAATTTGGGCATTGAAGATAGACAGTAGAGGATGTAACTGCAATCTGAGTTTCTGTCAAGAGTAAGATGGTCTGGTCTGGATGATTGTAAGTGATAGTGAATGTCATTTACATTGGTGTTAATGTCATGAATGTTAGTAAAGTAGATATGAGAGCGAGTTTTTATTGTGGAGATTCTGGCATGGTCTGTTGTGATTGGTTGTAATGAGTCTTTTTTGTTGGGATTGATTTTCATCGCTCTCGGTTAGTCAGATTAATTTTGGTTCAGTGTTTTGAACTACAATGTTTGAGAAGAGAAGTGATTAATATAATCAACTCTCAGTACGGCAAATCCATAGGGACCACAGAAGCAGTTTGCTATAGTGAATTTCTTTTAGCATTTACGTCACCCATTTCTGGAGGAAGGCTATGAAGAGGTTTGGCAAATCTCAAGTGCACTAGATATCTCCAAAGCCTTTGACCGGGTCTGGCACAACAGCCTACTAGGCAAACTACCATCATTCAGTCTGACCCAGGGCTTCTGTGGGTGGATGACCAGTTTTCTGTCTGGACGCACACTCTGTGTGATGGTGGACGGCTTCCTATCCTCTCACCACTCAATTAATGCTGGGGTCCCACAAGGTTCTGTCCTCTCACCAACCCTCTTCCTGCTATATATCAATGACCTACTGCAATTGACCTCCAACCCAATACACAGTTTTGCAGATGACGGCACACTACACTCTTCGCTTGCATTTGATAAGCCTTACCCTACAGAACATCAACCACTGCGATCCTCAACTCTGATTTCGTCATCCTCCAATGGGGTTCAGATAACCTCATAAATTTCAATGCCAATAAAACCCAGTTCTGTACCATTTCCCATAAAAAAGAACCATTTTTTCCCAATATCCTTTTTAATGATACCCAAATCTATAGACAGTTTGAGATCTCACTCCTTGGAATCACCCTCACATCGAACCTCTCCTGGCATAAACATATCTCAAACATTGCATCCTCAGCCTCAAAAAAATCAGGATTTCTCTTTCGCTCAAGACGTTACTTCACCCTCAAACAGCTATTAACATTATACAAGTCACAAATCTGCCCAACCATTGAATACTGCTCTCACATATGGGGTGGTGTTATAACGTTGTCATCATCATTAATAGTCAGCCCCTTAGATTATCACATGCACGAGTCTGATCTACAAAGGGATTGTTTCAAGGTTAAGCCAACACCTTGGTAACAAAGCTACTGAAGTTAACTACTCTTAAGGATTCTGGGAAAATTTGTTTGTTCCGCTGCACTACCCAGAACCCTTAGAATGGAAAAACTTCTCACTCAAGAAGTGAACCTTCAGATATGCAAGTAGTTAATCTAATCTATTTCTATACTAAGTTATCAATTATCTATACCTTCTATAATCAACCATGTTTGCAGTCGAGGTCTTAACAATTATCTCCTGCTTAGATCCAAATAATTTATGAGTGGTGCATCGGATTCTTAGACACAGTTAATCAAATTAATAAGAGCAAAAGGTTTATTTAACATAATGATCATCGTACAGAATAAAGAACTTTCAATTATCACTGTACTACTTGATTACAAAGTAAAATTAATCAATATACATTACACAGTAATTAATACTACAAAAACATGTTTTTGTAATCAAGAAGTACAGTGATAATTGAAAGTTCTTTATTCTGTATGATGATCATTATGTTAAATAAACATTTTGCTCTTATTAATTTGGTTGACTGTGTCTAAGAATCCGATGCACCACTCATGAACATAATGTTCAAAGATTCAAAGCTTGCATTCTTAGATTATAAAACCAATAAACTTTTAGGTGCTAATCAAGCTGTCTGGATAAGACTTCTCTACAGCTCTTAAACATAGCTAGCAATCAACACAAATACAATTATAAAATATAGCACATATTGCTCACCGACTACGATTAAAATATCACAGATCTGTCATAATTTTAGATAGTCTCAAAACATTATGAAGGTCTATGATTCTTAAGTTACAGTTACCTTCCTCTCACACATTACTTGATTAAAGGTTTACTATACCGAACTCGGGGATTCCTCATGCTTGTCCTTTCGATTCTTGGGTTCCTTTCCTTCCAAACATTTTTTTCCCCCTATGTTAAGGCTAAAATTCCTGTCAGCTTGGGTTGGTCCTCATGGAGTCTGCATACCGATCATCTATGCTTAGAACATTCTTAGCGCGAGGCGATTCTGCATCCATAAGGCACACTACCTGGCCACTATCTTTTCCAGGAGTTGCTCGTTGCTTCAAAAATCCTCTATTCATTCATTGAAGAGCTTGGAATCGGCAGTCCCTCTAATCACGACCTGACACCTCCAACTTCTGCCACCGAGAGAGAACAGACACCAGAGAAAAAGCTAAAAAGTTCCTTGGGGGATGGGGAGGGGTTCCAGGCCCTTTTATATCAACCTCTACCGGGACTCCTTGTAAACCCCAAATTTTCACCCGACACGTTATTCCTTTTGCACTCGTGGGTCTTGCCTTTTTCATAACATCTTCCCCAAAAACTCAGGTCGCCAAGTGCCGTATGCGTACGTGACCGCTTGAGGCAATTTACTAATCCAGTGTCTGGCCCGCATACTTTGACCTTATAATCTCAGTTGGTTATATGCAATTTACACAGTAATTCTTTTATATCAATTCTAACAGAAAATATGTATATAACAAATTCATTGTCTAACATACGATTTAGTAGGTATGCTGGATGACCTGTCTCTTCTGACAAAGAGGCCTCCTCCATGCTCAATTGATTACATACTGGGTTAATCTCAGATCTATCAGCCTGCTCTTTGTTACTCTGTCTCTGAAGCTTGAAACTGAATGAGTCCTTGTTCTCCTTGCAATCTTCCTTGTTGATTCGCCTTCTTCCAAGAAGACATATCTCCCTCCTTGCATAATTACATGCGAAGTTATATCTTATCAGGAAATCATTCCCTAGAATCAACTTTATGTGTGGGAGAGAACTTCTAGGCAGAACCAAAAACTCATGCCAAACACACAGATTGAATTCAGATAAGTACACCTTTAAGTTTACTGACTTGGTCGTGTGAATTGTGGAGGCTGTAATTCCAGATATTCTCACCGATTTCCTGAGATACGAAACTTCCCCTTTTACATAAGGCTCCAATATTCTAAAATAATCCCCTGAAATAATGAAGGTCTGAGAACCAGTATCTATCAAAGCCTTGCAATATTTCCTACAGACTCTTCCCTCTACTATCATTCCATATGATTGCTCTTTACGCCTTTGACCTCTGTTCCAAGTCCTATTCGCGTATACATGGGACCTAGGCTCCTAATTGTAACTTTTTGTTGGAGCGCCTCTTGCTGCTGCTGAAACAATTGCAGGCAAGGTGCCCAATCTTATCACAATTGTAACATCTGGGTGGTTCTATTCTTTCATTCTGATCACCGGTCCTTCTTAGATTTGATGGATGTTCGGAGATGTCCAGTACAGTCACTGTTGTCAGTTTCTGCATGACTGAAGAATCCAGTCGATCAAGCAGAGGCTTTTGTAACTTCTCAACCTCTTCGCAAATCAGCTTTGTAGTTCCTTCGTTCTTGTTGCTGGATATTTCTGGAGCTTTCATGGATATTGCTCCCAGTTGTTTCATTACTTCATCTAGTCTTTCCATAACAGGTTGCTGGAGACGTTCTACTTCCTGTTTGATTATAGATCTGACATTACATAATTCAGGAATGGTTTCTGTTAATCGATTGATTGTCTCAACACCATTTCCCCTCACTTCCCCTTTTATTCATGGACTTATCCTTCCTCTCCCTACTTTCTTTCTCCTGTTCTTGTCGTTTAATTGAGCTGCGATCTTCCTCAACGATGTTAACAAGGCCGGCAGCAGTTGCATGACGGATGTCCCCAAGCATCTGCTCCCTTTCTTTCACAGCATTGTAGCACTTAAGTTGTCTCTCTTAACTCTTGTCTCAAAGCCAGTCTGAATTGCTGGAAGACAGCCCAGTCCAAGTGGGGGTCTTTCATCATTCGAGATGTTCAGGGTACTTGCCACAGTTAACAATCTGTTCTGAAAATCGGACACACTTTCTCTGTCCTTTAGAGAGCATCTCTGGAGCTTCCACAAGTTAGGTCCCAAACTTCTCAATTTAGAGAATTGATAGATTAGGACTTCCTTAAATTTAGAATATTCCAGAGTCTCTTTTAGAACAGGGGAGGAGTATAGAAAGGTTTTTGGCCTTCCCTACCAGCTTACTGTGGAGTAGCACCAGCTGAAAGTCTGTCCATCCTCCAGCCTTTCTTAGCTCTTCAATATAGCAAAAGACCGCTATGACATCGTCCGTCTCTTCCCCTGAAAATTGCGGGAACACCTGTTGTGGGTTTATGCACCTAAAGAATTCTGTATTGTTCATTCCTGAACTACTAGTAGGAGTGGACATGCTTATACCTGAGTTTACAATGTACTACACTAGAAAATATTCAAATTACTCAAAATTTAACCGTTGCTCTTCATATGCTTGGTCAGAATCCGAAACCTACTCAATGTGAACTGTCTAAGATTTCAATTTAATAGTACAATTCACATCCTATCGGCTGCACCATTTGTTATAAAGTTGTCGTCATCATCGTTGATAGGTAATATTTAATTATTATGGTTTATCTCCTTTACTTAACTATCTCCTGAATAATTTCTCCTATCTCAGCAGCACCTATAATGTGTCTGCCTTTGCTTTGCTATTATATACTTCAGCCCCTTAGATTATCACGTGCCCGAGTCTGATCTACAAAGGGATTGTCTCAAGGTTAAGCCAACCCCTTGGTAACAAAGCTCCTGAAGTTAACTTCTCTTAAGGGTTCTGGGAAAATTTGTTTGTTCTGCTGCGCCACCCAGAACCCTTAGATTGGAAAAACTTCTCAGTCAAGAAGTGAACCTTCAGATATGCATGTGGTTAATCTAATCTATTTCTATACTAAGTTATCAATCATCTATACCTTCTATAATCAACCATGTTTGCAGTTGCGGTCTTAACAATTATCTCCTGCTTAGGGGGGGGGGGTTCAGCCCTTTTATATCAACCCCTTCGGGACTCCTCGTAACCCTAAATTTTCACCCGACATGTTATTCCTTTACACTCATGGATCTTGCCTTTTCATAGCGTCTTCCCCGAAAACTTAGGTCGCCACGTGCCGTATGTGTACGTGACCACTTGAGGCTACTAATCCGGTGTCTGGTCCGTGTACTTTGACCTTATAATCTCAGTTGGTTATATGCAATTTACACAGTAATTCTTTTATATCAATTCTAACAGAAAATATGTATATAACAAATTCATTGTCCAACATACAATTTAATAGTTATTTTACACAGGAATATTCACAAGTTTTACACTAATTACGGTATCCAATATTTGTCAGGCTATATACAACTTATACTAAAATAGAAGCATATCCTTTTCAAGGGTTTTAACTTGTCAAATTATGAATGAAACATTACTTAGTGAATTGTATTCATTCACAATTTAACGGTGGGGGGGCCCCAAAAAGTTCTCTCAAAATGCTCAACTCAATACAGAGGAGAGCAATTAGACTTATCAACGATCCATCCCTTACCAACCCCCCCCCCCTTTCACACAGGCATATGGTCTCTGCAGTATGTATATTCTACAAATATTTCCATGGGAAATGTTCATCGGAAATATCATCAATAATTCCTCTGCTTAGTACTAAACTCATACAGCTGAACAAGTACAGCTGCTGCACAACATTCCTTCACAGTTCACCTAGAAACAAACAGAACAAGTTTCTTTTCCTCTTCTTTCATCCCTGCAACCACTGCATTGTGGAACAGTCTCCCACATGCTGTGTTTCTCAAAAGGAATACAATTCCTTTTGAGAAAACCCCAAAAAGTTCTCTCAAAATGCTCAACTCAATACAGAGGAGAGCAATTAGACTTATCAACGATCCATCCCTTACCAACTCCCCCCCCCCTTTCACACAGGCATATGGTCTCTGCAGTATGTATATTCTACAAATATTTCCATGGGAAATGTTCATCGGAAATATCATCAATAATTCCTCTGCTTAGTACTAAACTCATACAGCTGAACAAATACAGCTGCTGCACAACATTCCTTCACAGTTCACCTAGAAACAAACAGAACAAGTTTCTTTTCCTCTTCTTTCATCCCTGCAACCACTGCACTATGGAACAGTCTCCCACATGCTGTGTTTCTCAAAAGGAATACAATTTAAAGTCATTCAAGTCAAATGTAAACAAATTCCTCCTTTCCCAACCCACCATCCATACACGGTACTAATGTACTATAGGTTGACCTACCAACCTCCTGTGTATGGGCTCAACATAAAAAAATAAAAATAAAAAAAATAAAAAATAAAAAATAATAAAAAAAAAACTTATGAGGCTGTGGTTGGGACTTTTCAGCAGTTTGCTGTAAAAGTGTTTGCTACAGTTAACTGTATCATGCACTTTACAGTCCCCTTTTTGAACACATCGCAACTGTTTTTTTGTTTTGTTTTTTTTGTTTTGGTAACATTTAAAACAGAACCACTTCATTTTAAATCCTAATTACAAGTGGAATAATTTTTACACAAAAAAAGTATTTTTTTAGTTTCCTATGCTAATACATGAGACAGTTTATATGTCGTGCCAAATTTAGCTAACAATATAACTGATTTTATGATAATCTGCACACTGTCAAAAAGGAAAATTATATAATAACATAATGCTAATTTAGAATAGAATGTATAAAATCAAGGTACAGTAAGAATAAAGAAATGAGCTAAACGGCATTTATTAAAAGCAATATTAAAAAAAATTGTTTTTTTTCTGGATTACTTTTAAGAAATTACTGCAAAAAAAAACTGATTAATACAAATACAATTTAAAGCTGTCTTTGTATTAATTAATACAAATACAACTTTAATTCATCAGCATCTAATGTTTTTGTGCTTACCTGAAGACTATCAAGAAGTACTGCAAGGGTCTGACTGATTCTTTGCTGTTGTTTAACAATATCGATGTTATCCTTTGGACACATAAGATGGATATCATCAATAAAAATAAGACTTGGTGACCTAATTTTAAAAACAGGGAGAGAAGAGAGACCAGAATCAACTTTGATGCTCAATGAACTTGTATATAACTAAATAATTTAAATTATTGATCCACAACAGTTATACCATTTATGCTATTTATTTTGAGGATGCTTAAGAGTCAAAGCTAAATAACTGGGAGGAATTTTCAACATAACCTTTAAGACCTCAATAAAGGTCGAAACTAGTCTGGGTAGTGGCCCTTCCCTTAATGCATAACATTATACATATCTGCAAGGAGATGTGTTTTGCATTATGGGAGATACTGAGATAGGAGTGATGTTAGCTTGCTCCACCTTTGCAATGAGTTGCCCGGTGTTGTACCACCTTACCCCAGTCCTGAAGATACTTTGAGGCACAAACTTTGTTTGCTCACACTTGGATAAAGGATTAAACTAAATTTATTATAGTCTAACCAAGTGAAAAATAAACTTTCAACATCTTTCTCTAAATCCAGAATAATTTAATAAAAAGGCACCTTTTGGCAACTCTTATAGGTACAGATGACCTCACCATTGCTTCTGCCTGGTATCTCCACTTCTGGGCCTGGCTCCCACTGAAGAGCCCTCAATAAAGGTCGAAACTAGTCTGGGGGTAGTGGCCCTTCCCTTAATGCATAACATTAGGGAAGGGCCACTTCCCTAATGTTATGCATTTTTGCATTATGGGAGATACTGAGATAGGAGTGATGTTAGCTTGCTCCACCTTTGCAACGAGTTGCCTGGTGTTGTACCACCTTACCCCAGTCCTGAAGATACTTCCAGGGGCAAACTTTGTTTGCTCACACTTGGATAAAGGATTAAACTAAATTTATTATAACCTTTAAGAAATGCAATGAACTGACTAGGAGTTCTGATCCAATGTACATTATCACCTACACATCATGAACTCTGTTAGGAGGTATCCATTGGATATGAACAAACAAGGATGAGCTAGTAATGTTGGATGTAAGTGACCCAATTGCATAATATACTGTCTTAACCGAAAAATGGACACAACAGTACAACCTGATAAAATTTTATGCTGGATGGGTCATCAGCTAGTTAAACAAGACTCTGCTGTTTTCATTAGGAAATCAGGATGAATAGTGAAAGATATCTACTGAAAAAAACTTAAATGTCACAGAACTAAAGATAAACAACATTAGCATGTAACAAGAATCAATGGAAAAAAAGTAAAATTAGCACAAGTACCCAAGTGGATATAACTGGTGTTACTGAGACAAAGAAGAAGATTCTGCCAAATAATGACAATAGAGAACAGTCATAAAGGAAGGGGAGAAGTAGCAACAGTATTCAACAACAATCTTAGGATTAGGACATCCAAATAGGAAAATAAACTTCTTGATCAGCAGACAATTTCAAGTACAGTTATGGGAGTAAAATTCGAAATGGGGAATTGGACAACGAAACTCAACTGCATCTGCAGTCACATCAAAAGCTTCTCCAAAGGAAGAAATAGAGGAATTTTTTTGCTCACATTAGAGAAGTCAAGCTGACAATGACGAGAACAGAAAAGCCAGTCCATGCTGGATATCAAAACAACAGCGTTGGAAATGAATCTCAGTCATACCAAAATATTTTCAGAAATATGGAAAAACAAAGCTAATAATAATGATAAGCACCTGCTGCTAAAGTATCATCTATCTCCTTTCCACTCAACTCCTTTTTCCACACTATAGCTCCCAGTTGTCACCTAAGCTTTCCAAAATACCAGCCTTTTAGTTCCATGTATATCTCTTCTTCACAGAAGTTCTCATATGACTGGCTACAACCTAGGTGATCACTTAATGGTTATTCTTACCAACCAGGAGAAGATTAGACCATCCATTCACAATCACATCCTCTGATGATAATACCAGATTGTTGTCCTAAAAGAAATCAAGAAATTCATTCTCCTTATTCCCTGACACTATCTCTTCATTCTAATCAATATTGCTGTAATTGAAATCACCCATAATGATCACTCTTCACATGCTCAATAAGCAAACTACCCATATATTTCTTTGTCTCCACTCTCTACATTCCCTGTATCAACACCTAACCAAATATATCTCATTCTATCAACCTCCTCTGCCCCCCCCTCCAACATACTGCTACAAAACCCCTGCCACTTTTTCCCCTTGTATCTCAACCTTATGTGGACATAATTCTCCAGCTATCATCAGATCTCCCCCCCCCCATCTTGCCCTTTCTATCTACACAAAAAACATTATATCCTTCAATTTCTATTCTCGTCAAGTTATCATTCTCATCCAACTATATTTCACTTATTCCAACTATTTTGGGACAAATAAACTCAATCAACAGAACAGTTTCATCTTCCTTATTTCTGATACTCCTGGCATTCATAAATGAGAACAACAATTCATTTATTGGTCTATAACCAGACCTACCTTGGGAAAATTGAAGTAGTTTTGAATATTTTTACAATATTCATCATCTTTATGGTCAGGCTGTAAGTCAAATGTGAAGTGAAGGATACTGCATTGTTTCATCATAAAATATACAGCCTAGGTAGCTCAGTCGGTATAGACCAGGGGTGGGCAACCTTTGTATGTGTGCGTGCCAAAATCGCCAAATCTTTGATGCAAAATTTTCTCGTGCCAACCGAAATTTTGGTGAACATTATTATTTCGAATGTTTTAAGTTTTGGGAGAACCTCTTCAAATAATCAAAAATCACACTAGAGTGGTATAATCAAAGAATATTGTAAGAGTGATTATTGTAAGTCATGTAAGAGTGAATGAATGTAAAAATTAGTGACGGAATTTTTACTTAAAAGTCCTTCTACTATGTTGATAGCGTGGATATTTTTTTTATTCGTCTTTAAATGTAATTCTAGCTGCCACATACAGCCTCACAATTTAAAGAAGCAATTCTTCCCATCAGCAAAAGAGTAAACAATAATTCAAATTTTTTTTTTTTTTAAATAAAGATCAATCAGACAAGTTTTCTTAAGTTTTTCATATATTACAGTGCACAATCTCATAATCATTTTACTTGACTAAAGCACAATAATAGAAAATAAAAGTAAAGATATTCTTTTATTAATTCTTAATCCCTTACGAGTAACATTACAGATAAAATAAAATGTTATTTTACCTACATAATATATTAAACAGAAGTTAATCTTTACCATTTTTACCAGAAAACATTAAATAAAAACTAGAGAAAGAAAAATAGTGGGTGTTTTATTTATTTAGTAAGACTTCTGCTGCTGCATCACTGATGATATATAATTATATCAGGTTTATATTTTGTAACCTTTAGAGATATTCATGCACTACTAGTTTCATCTGTAAGGCTACTCCTATTACAAGACTTAACAAAGTTCATTACTGAGAACAATGATTCACAAGAATACATAGATGCAAAAATAGATAGTAATGCTGTTGCAAGGGATTTTAAACATACAAAAGTTTCTGGAATAGTATTCCAAGTCCTTAGTAGCTCGTCTTCAGCACTTCTTTCTGTTTTACTCCGCTCTCTAATTGCTCCTTTTCAATATTTTCCAAGTCAACTCTGAGGTCATCAAATTTCTGCTCCCAAATTCAGCTACTTCGAAAATCAATCAACTGCATTTTAAAACTATCCATATTTATCCACGAAAACATCTAAAAGTTTAATTCATCCAATGTCTGGAAACTTAATGAACTTGGCAATCTTTTCTAATTCTCTGAACTTAACATATCTTAGAGAGAACTGCTCAACAGTTGACACAATGATGCTTAAAAATAGCTTTGAAGATATTGGCAGTCGGTTTTGTCATCCTTTGGAGATCACTGATGTATTTCTTTAGATTTGAAAAATATCTAAATCTCTCACTGTCTACATACTTAAAAACTCCTAGTTTCATTTCAAATGTCTTTATGTCATTAAACATATCAAGAGTCTTACCAGAGCCCTGTAGTTTAAGGTTCAAATCATTTAAATGTTTGCAAATATCTGCAAAAAAACATCAGTTTACAAACCCATACGATGTCATACATTTCTTTATACCACATTTGTTGATTAGTCAAAGAGAGATTTATCTCATCCAGGCATTCAACAAATCATTTCAGAACAAGACCTCGATTAAGCTGACAAACATTGCTGTACATTATTAGTCCTTCGTACAACAAATCCACCTCATTCAATAGATTCTGAAATCTTCCTTTAGGCCAGCTTTTGCACATAAAGTCTCCTCATGTATGATGCAATGAAAACTTATCAGTTGATAACCAACATGTTTTGCAAACAGATTTACAAATCCTGTTTCCTCACCAATCATGCTGGGTGCACCATCTGTTGGAACGGATACCATTTTTGAAATATCCATTTGCCAAATAGATAATTCATTCATAACTACTTTACATATTTCAATCGCAGTGGTTGTCCTGATGTATTCCTTTACAACTTAAGCATCCTATCCTTAACTGTTTTTCTACTCACAGACAAATCTTTAATATATTGAATAATTTTTACCTTTTCTGAAAGATTGTCAAAAAGGAAAGGAGCACATTCTAGCCATGTTTCTTTAATATACTCCTCATCACCGAGTGGTTTTCCATGTTGGGCAATAACTTTTAAAACTTCAAAACTAGCAGTAACTAAGTTGGAACGAGGCCTACCTGAAATAAATTTCATCAAAGTATCAGACTATTTTTTTGTTTTGCTCAGTTACAAGAAATTAATTATTTTTGTTCTTGCTCACTTTTACTGCTTAAGTTCTTATGAACAGTCTCAAAATGTCTCTTTACAGAAGTTCTACAAAAAACTGATTCGTTATGCTTTATTATCTTTCTTAATCATACCAAAAATTTCAGTCCAGTATTCTTTAAATTCTCTAATATCCTCTACATTTGAATGTCTATGCTTCTTTGCTGGTGGTTGTGACATTCTGTATAATGTGTAAAGGGCAGGAAGCAAATAAATAAATATATATATAACATGAATATGAATAGAAAATAAGGAGAAAGGAAAAAAGCGAAAGACAAAAGGAAAAAGGTAAATTACAATGAATGACCAAAGTTGTACAACCACAAGGTACATACAAAAAATAATTGCTTTCTTCATCAGCTTCCAACTTTAATGAAAATCAGATCATGGGGTAAAAATGTGAATAGAGACGTATGGACACAGACAAAAATTATAATTTGGACTCAGAAAATCTCATCATAATCACTCTCTCTGTATACACCTACCAAGTTTAAGCAAACCAAAAATCAGTACAATTATAGGACTACACACATGCAAATGAAAGAGAAGAGTACACATGCCATCTAATCATGTGCAGATAATACTTCATAATCCTCAATGTTGATAATACTTTTCGCATAGCTTTAACAATAACTTATGTTTATGGCAATGTAAAGAAAATTTGCATCTATATCTAATTGACAATAAATACTTCCAATCCATAGTTTGATATATATTCTTTATGAAACATGAAAAAAATATATAAAATGATGGTAAAGGAGTCACGCCATGTCTGGCTGCCTAGTGAATGATGCAATAACTGAATGGGACAAAACTTGTACGTCAGTATATCGCAGAGATAGATGGCCTTGGAAATAGGTTGTTATGTTTCACTTTCTTGTTACTTATAATTACCAAAACAGTTGACAGTATTTGCTTCTTTATTGCATTTTTATTTGGTATCACTCTACTTAATTATTCTATTAAGTTAAAATATACAACTTAGCAAAGATGTTGGATATCTATTTATTTATTTAATTATTTTTTTAAGGTGAGCCCTGGGTTGCATGCCGGAAAAAAGTCGTTCGAGTGCCACATTTGGCATGCATGCCAAGGGTTCCCCGCCCCTGGTATCTGGTATAGACGAAGCTCTTTGGTCAAAAAGACCTTTGATTCCCATCATTAACATGAGGAACATTTATCTGGTCTCTTTCGACTAAAGGCGAGTTAGCCGGTTATCATATGGAGGTAGAGGGTATTTTCACCCAGAAACTCAGGTTTTATGTCCCTCAGAACAGGCAAACTGGCCCCGTGAACGAACACACACACACACACATGGATCTACAGTCATAAAATACAAATTTAATCCTTCATTAGAAGGGCTCAACCATTCCCAAGGGATATGGAGGAAAGGGGAGAACCCAAAACAAAATAAACAAATAATAAAATATTACATAATAGAACTCAGAAATAAGTTAAAAAAACAATCAGCACTCAATTAATACTTGAAGACAGTAAGGATTGACATCTACTGTAATTCTAACTTATACAAAATTTAAACAAAAACAGGCTATAATAGCCGTAATTATAATAACTAACTTATACTTTTTTTTTGTATTAAGAATTTCTAATCTAGTTAGTTTCCTTTCCAATTCAAGTGCCATCTCCTATCTAGGAGCTTGACTATCATGATTTGCCTAATGGTTAACTATGAGCATTACACATGGTGAGGACCCTATCTCTTCCATATATTGTTGTAAGTATTCATGGCTGTAAATTCACGTATATTCACAGGGCCAGTTTGCTGTTCTTGGGGTTGAAAAACTTCCAACCTCCATGTGAGACCGGCTATGTCACCTTTAGACAAAAGAGACCAGACAATGGTTCCTCATGTCATGGACAGGAATCGAACCCAGGTCTTTCCGACCAAAGGGCTATACTGATGGAGATATTGATAACAAGACCCTTCTGGATTTTTAAAATGAAATATGTGTATGTGCTACAGTAGGTTGACAGATTTATGAAACAAAAATTAACTGTCACACCAGTTAAAACAATTGTTGTACTTGTTTTATGCCAACTATGCACTGCTGTTTAGCTTTTAAAATTAACATACATAGTGAACAAATTAATCGGAACACTTCTCCACCACAAACAAGTACTCTTTTAAAATTAGTACTTGTTTGTGGTTTTATAGTAATACAGTAATTGTATCAAACAATGATTTAAAGAATAAACAGTAATTGCATACTAACTACCGTATTTGCCGGAGTATAAGACACACTTTTATTCTTTGAAAATAGGTCTGAAAAACAGGGTGCATCTTATACACCAATACCCAGTTTTTTATTACTTTCATTTCTGGAAATTTTCTCTGTTCCGAGTTACGTGATTTCTTTCTTGCTTCCTTGCGGCGTGTGAGAGCATTCCAGTTACGTAGGGTTCAGTGGATGTGCATGTGCTGTCATCAACGATCACAGCTGTGTTCCTGTTTGTTTAAACTTTCCAATTGTTGTCGCGGTTGTTGTGAACAGTGATAAATTTCTGCCTTTAAATTTTCTCTAAATGTCTTGGCAAATTATGGCTGAAAAACGGCCATAATTTGATCCACAGAAAAGCCAATAGGAGATTGGCTTTTATATGGATGATACTGCAACAAAGACATCTATCTGGATGCAAAAGGAGTGAGGACAGTGTAAATCTGATGTGCTTGTCAGTGTGTCACAGTTCACTTTTTACAAAAAATGAACCAATTTTTTTTGAGGGGGGGGGGGTTTGAGTTGGTGACATCTGAAGATTTTTCTGGCACTGAAATTACATTCTCCAGCTAGCCTATCTTAATGATATCATCCTTCAGTGCTCTGTCAGCTTCTGTGTGGAAACTGAGACTAACAGTGCTGAACTTTTTATTTTTAGCTTCAAAAGAGTCATCATGATCAACATATCATCAACACAATGAGGTTAGCATTTGTTAATGTTATCTGTGGAGAATGCATTTACATGAAAGGTGATGTAGTAGCTCGAGCTTGGTTTCTAGGGATTTTATTTTGCATAAAAAAGTCTTGCCAATAGCAATGTGGTGTTAGTCTAGGCCATCAACTCACTTTCCCAAGTTCAGCAGCTGTTGTACTAAAGCATCATGCTGTTTAAGAAAATTGACAATGTAGATGAGACTAATAACTAGAAATATTTAATTATTACTTCCTATATTTTGCCA
The DNA here is from genome assembly GCF_054136105.1 of Typopeltis vanoorti. Taxonomy (NCBI): domain Eukaryota; kingdom Metazoa; phylum Arthropoda; class Arachnida; order Uropygi; family Thelyphonidae; genus Typopeltis; species Typopeltis vanoorti. Next base: position 94,840,711 of record NC_143554.1, read on the forward strand.
AAGTTAAATCGACATCTTCATTCTTTGAACGTGTTCCATCCATTTATGTTTATATTTTTTAATTTTTTCTATTACTGATTCTTGGTTTAATTCTTTCATAATATCTTCGTTTCTTTTGTGATCAAATAGGGTATACTTTGCAGTTTTTCTGATAAACTTCATTTCTGCTGTTGTTAATCTTTGTTTGTCTTTTTGTTTTATTGTCCAGATTTCGCTTCCATACATTAAGACCGGTAAGGCTAATGTATTGTATACTTTTAGCCTGGTTTGTTTTTGAACTAGGTTTGGTTTAAATACAGAGTTAATTACACCTGTTATTTTTAAATATTTTGCAATTTTTACGTTTATATCTTTTTCATTTTCATATGTGATCATATATCCAAGGTAGTTAAATGAATTCACCTGTTCTAAGATCTTGTTATCTATTACTATTTTAGTTCTTGCTGGATCTTGTCCTTTAAAGGCCATAGTTTTTGGTTTTTCTGTTGATATTATCATACCATAATCTTTGGATATCTCATTTAGATTTAAAATAGCTTTCTGTAAGTTATCTTCAGAATTTGTAATTATTATTTGGTCGTCTGCAAAGAGGAGAGTTTAAGTTAACTGTAGGTGAAAGTTTAATTCCTCGGTGTAAATTTTTACTTCATTTTATTATTATTTCATTTAAGTAGATATTAAAAAGAGTTGCTGAGAGGGGACATCCCTGTCGGACCCCTTGGTTTATCTCTCTTGTATATGATAGCTCGTGATTTAATCTTATTTGTATTTGATTATTTTCATATATACTTGTGATAGCTTTTAGGATATTATTTGGTATTTGTCTTTCTTTTAATATGTTAAATAATATGTTTCTTTTAACTTTGTCAAATGCTTTTTCAAAGTCAATAAATGCAATATGTGTTTCCAAATTATATTCTCTCCTTTTCTCTACTATTAATTTTAGGCAAAAGGCTGGGTCTATACATGATCATCCTTTTCTAAATCCATTCTGTACCTCTAGAATAAAGTTTTCGGAATATTTCATTAGTTTGTTATTTAAGAAAAGGACGATCATGTATAGACCCAGCCTTATTAGTATACTGATACCTTTATAGTTTTTTAGGATCATCTCTATTACCTTTCTTAAAGATAGGAATCACAATTGCTTTTTTGCATTCTATTGGGGGGATACAAGTTGAGTAAATTTTATTTAAAAATAATAAGAGTCTTTTTTTGAATCTTGTTCCTGCATATTTATATTGTTCTGAATCTAGCTTATCTTCTCCAGGTGATTTTCTGTTTCTTGTTTCTTTCAGGCTGATTTCTAATTCTTCTTCAGTTATTTCCTTTTCATTTTCGTTAATTGTTTGCCAGTTGTCTTTTTTAAAATATTTGTCTGTCCACAGTTCTGTGTAGTAATTTAGAAATTCTTCTAATTTTAATTCAGTGTTTAATTTTATGTTTTCTTTGGTATCTGCATTTAGGTGTTTCAAAATCTTATATACATTGGGTCTTATTTTATATAAATCATGTTCTAAATTAGAAACAAATTTATTCCATGATTCTCTATGTCTTTTTCTGACTTCTCTTTTAGCTATGGCTCTTATTCTTTTATATTCTATTTCATCTTCTAATCTTTTACTGCTTAACCATTTGTGATAGGCTTCTTTTTTCTTTTTAATTATTTCTTTGATTGTATCATCCCAGATCTTCAGTTTTTTTCTTTTATTGAATTTTTTGGTCTTTCCTAAGTTTTCATTTGCTGCTGCATTTAGTATCATTTTTATATTAAGCCATTCTATTTTTATTTCTTCATTTTGTTTTATTTTATCTAGATATTGGTTAATTCTTTGTTCATATAGCCATTGTACATTTGTGTCATTCAATAGTCTAATTTTATAAACAAATGTTTCAATTTTTCTTTCTGTTCTTGTTACTTGTAGCCATTTAGGTGGTAATCTTAATTTTATTTTAACAAGGAAGTGGTCACTGCTTATTTCATATCCTCTGTGAACTCTAACATCTAGTGAAAATTTTGATGTCTTTTCATTTAATATGAAGTAATCTAATATTGATTTCCATCCTCTTGCTGCCCAAGTATATTTATGTATGTCTTTATGTTTATAGAAGGAATTCATTATTTTTAGGTTATTATAAACTACAAAGTCAATCAATTTTTTACCATTTCTGTTTAGAGTGTGTTCTCCATGTATTACTATATTATTATTATTAATTTTTGTGTGTTTCCAATTCTTGCATTTAAGTCTCCTGCTAAAATTATGTAGTCATTTTTATTTATTTTATTATATATGTTTTGTAGCTGATTATAAAAATCAATATTATCCTGTTCTCTTCCTTCTTCTGGGGCATATAAACCAATTATTGTTAAATAGCCTCTATCTATTTTTATTCTAGCTTCTATTATCCTTTCATTCCATAATTTATAATGTTTTAACTGTTTTGAAAGGGAGTTATGTATCCATATCATGACTCCTGCTTGTGCTCTTTGGTCTCTGTCGACTCCACAGTATATCACATTAAAATTTTCAGTTCTCATAGTTCCTTTTAATTTCTTTTTTGTTTCGGTGATTACTGCTATTTTAAAATTTCTTTCATTTAGTAACTGGTCTAATTCTATTTCTTTATATGCTATTCCTCTTACATTCCAGTTTGCTATGTGTATTATATTTTGTCGTTTCCATTTTCGTTTTCCCTTTTCCATTCCAGGGTCGTTTCCCATAGATTCAATCCGATTATCTTTTTCTGTCAGCTTACAAGTAGGATTATGTTCTCCATGTCAGGGGACTAGCCTGACGATGGAATAGTTCAGTGGTAGGGCTGCTACCTTAAGGCTTCTGAACTAGCCTTCTTCCGAATTTAAACCCATAGGAGGAATAGGGTATAATGAAAGAGTAGATTATAAAAGAAATATAGTAAGGTTTATAGAGAGGGCATAGTTGTAAGGCCAGAAATGAAAAGACCCCATGGCCCTCGAGTACTCTATTAGCATAAGGGTCATAAAGTAAGAAGAGTTGGCTGATAAGGCCTTATAGGAAAGATTAAAGTAAGTGGATCTTCCTCAAAGTAGAAGAAGGAGAGGATAGATCCAGCTAGGGGTCCATGGGAGTGCCGCTTCCCTTACAATCAAGATGATTGCCCCTTATGGCCCTGTTGGTCCACGAGTCCTTATTCAGTATATTCGGACCACCCCACCATACATACACACGCATGCACGCGCATGTACACACACACGCACGCACATATACACACACACATGGTGGGCTCCCCTATCCGCCACCCAGGGGATGCGCTCTCTAGGGGTTACAGGGTCCCCTGAGATATTTAAGATTCTGATTTTCTGATTTCTGATTTAAGATTAAGATTATTTAAGATTCTGCTATATAATTTGTAACAGGAATTTAGTATACTGATACCTCTATAGTTTTTAGGGTCATCTCTATTACCTTTCTATTGGGGGGATACCAGTTGAGTAAATATTATTTAAAAATAGTAAGAGTCTTTTTTTGAATCTTGTTCAAATGTTCAAATGAAAACAGAAAGATTACCAAAACAAGCCTTAAAGTACAAGCCATTAGGAAAAAGAAAACGAGGACGTCCTCTTAAACGATTCAACGATGACTTCTAAGGCCGGAACAGGCCATGCTAGGCCTAAATCCTTGATACGTATGATGATGATGATGATGAAATCGACATCTTCAGGGATTAATACACTAGTATTAAACATTGCACGCAGGTACACTTCAATAACAATGATAGAACAGGAGAGATACAGGATGACCTAAAGTCCTATAATTACACCACCTATAGGTGGCATAATCAATAGGTGGTATAACTGTAGGACTTTAGGTCATCCTGTATCTCTCCTATTCCATCTTTGTTAATAAAGTGTGCCCGTGTGTTTAATACCAGTGTATTAATCCCTGAACTGATTTAACTTTGCCAAAATACAGGAAGTAATAATTAAATATGTTTAGTTATTATCTAGCCTATGTTGTCAATTTCCTTAAACAATGATGCTGGAGAATCAATGTATAAGCCTAAATACCAGGATTGTTCCACTAAAGGGAACTACGATGGACAGAAGAAATGTTGGTTGAGGTTGGTGAACAGTTTGTGTACCAATCTGTAAACTTTTGCACAGCAAGCATGCAACCAGTGACAACAAAAATCAAACCTTTTTTGTTGTAATATTTAGACTGCAAATGTGGACCTTCATATCATTGTTAGATCTGTCAGTGCAGTTCATTTGAACTGCGTGAGTGAGAAGTGAAGCCATCTGTTGTCAATGGGTTTTGGTGCTGCCATCTCTGATTCTTGCAGTAGGCTTAATGAGCAGTTGCTCAAAACTAGTATTAAAGAAAAATATGCTTCCCCCCCCCCCCTTTTAATATCAAGAAAAGATATTTTGAAACACAAAATATTATGTGCATGAATATTCAGCCCTTCTGGACTTGCTGCTATGATTTCATTTGGTAATGATTTTGGAGGAAAATACAAAATTTTGGTAATGTTAGATATGAAGAAAAGTTTAGATTAGCTTATTCAATGCACCCAAAAAAATAAATAAAATAATCAATAAAGTCGCCGATACTTTATAGTTTACTATATTCGGCATGAAACTCTCTGATTACAATCTTTGAGTTTCTTATTCGGTTTTAAAACAATGTGGGATTTAATATCCCCTTAATTTAAATAATGTTTATATCGCCAAAATGAAGCTTATTAGCTCTTTATATTTAAGTAACTTAATGGTTGCACCTGTTTGGAAACTCGTATAGCAGAGTATATAAGTTCTTTTCGCTATACACTTTGGTATTAATTTGGTCTAGCTACTCACTGATGAAGCCTCAAAAAAGGCTGAAACCAGTCTGGGTAGTGACCTCCCACCATAATGTAATAACAGCATACATTTCCTAGGAAATGTGTTTTTACATTATGGAAAATACCTAAGAATAGCGATCAGAACTTCACCGACTTTGCTGCGAGTTCTCCGGTATTGTACTACGTACTAGGGTGACTTGCATTAGCTCACGCTAGTGGTCGTCGATACTTTATAGTTTACTATATTCAGCATGAAACTCTCTGATTCCAATCTTTGAGTTTCTTATTCGGTTTTAAAACAATGTGGGATTTAATATCCCCTTAATTTAAATAATGTTTATATCGCCGAAATGAAACTTATAAGCTCTTTATATTTAAGTAATTCCTATCATGTTGAATGGGGTTTTTTTTCTCATGAAATTTGGCATTTAGGATCTTTATTATAATTTATTAAATCGTTTTAATTTTAGGTTTCAAAAGGACTAGTTTAATGGCAAAATGGAGCAAAACAAAATTATATCTACATAAAACTGTTGTGGATTATATCACCAGAGGAGAAGGTGATTATGAAATGCATCATTTTATACTAAGATGAAAAGCCAAATGGCTATTTTTTTCTGGCAAGTTTGATAAGTTAAGGGGATAAAAATCCCTTATTGTTTTTCAGCCAGTAAGCGAAACTAAGATCGAAAACTACGATCTAAACGTTTCATGCCGACAGTTCGTCGGCATGAAAGTGACCACTTGGTAGTGCCACACCAAGGCAACTCGTTGCAAAGGTGGAGCAAGTAACCTCACTATTCTTGATATTTTCTCATAATGTAAAAACACTCAGCTCCTAGGAGATGTAGTACTGCTTTACATTGTGAGGAGAGGTCACTACCCAGACCGGTTTCAACCTTTTTTTTGAGGTCTCATCAGTGAGTAGCTAGACCTAGAATATCAGAGTTTAAGTGAAAAGAACTTACATACTTTCGCTATACGATTGCCAGAAAGGTGTGTCACTATATTATAGTATAACATATTATAACTAAGATGAAAAGCCCAAACGGCTATTTTTTTCTGGCGAGGTTGATAAGTTAAGGGGATAAAAATCCCTTATTGTTTTTCAGCCAGTAAGCGAAACTAAGATCGAAAACTACGATCTGAACGTTTCATGCCGACGAACTGTCGGCGGATCCAAGCGTAAGTGATCACTTGGTAGTGCCACACCAAGGCAACTCGTTGCAAAGGTGGAGCAAACTCCCTCACTATTCTTGATATTTTCTCATAATGTAAAAACACACAGCTCCTAGGAGATCTAGTACTGCTTTACATTATGAGGAGAGGTCACTACCCAGACCGGTTTCAACCTTTTTTTTGAGGTCTCATCAGTGAGTAGCTAGACCTAAACTCTGATATTCTAGGTCTGGCTAGAATATCAGAGTTTAGGTTTTTGAGGTCTCATCAGTGAGTAGCTAGACCTAAACTCTGATATTTTAGGTCTAGCTACTCACTGATGAGACCTCAAAAAAAAAGGTTGAAACCAGTCTGGGTAGTGACCTCTCCTCATAATGTAAAGCAGTACTAGATCTCCTAGGAGCTGTGTGTTTTTACATTATGAGAAAATATCAAGAATAGTGAGGGATCTTGCTCCACCTTTGCAATGAGTTGCCTTGGTGTGGCACTACCAAGTGGTCATTTACGCTTGAATCCGCCGACAGTTCGTCGGCATGAAACGTTCAGATCGTAGTTTTCGATCTTAGTTTCGCTTACTGGCTGAAAAACAATAAGGGATTTTTATCCCCTTAACGCATCATTTTATGACTGTTATGATTGCTGCCTTACTTGTTTAAAAGAATCAGATTTTTTTCCCTCCAAATTTCAATATAGCATTTTACATATTTTTTCAGCGCTTTTGTAGCTCACTGGAAGTGGTGGGGCATTCACGGAGAGCAAGACCACCTGAAGAAGAAGTACAAGTGTCATAAGTTCTATTCTCATCACCAAACTACAGGAATTTTTACTAAGCCTTTTTTTGACCAGTACCCGAGTTAGTTGATCTCTGGCACAGGCAAGCGGGTTTTTTTCTCCCAGAAACTCAGGTTTTTTTCATCCTATAAACTCAAGAAAATGAACCGTAGAACCAACAATATTTTCAGATAGTAAAAGCATAGTGTTAAGACTAGGGACCATGAGATGGTGGCAGTTCTCAGCCACCTCTCTTTACTGGAGGCCATATATAATTAACGATAGTCTTGGGCCAGCTATCTCTGACTGGCTAGCAGTGGAGATTGAACTGCCCCTCAGTCTCCAAAAGTTAGATAGGGCTAAAACAGCCTCACCTACTCCCTATAAGGAATAAAAGGTGTTAGCTGATTTTTTTTTTTACATATTTTTTCCCATCAAATAAAATCTCTGAAATAAGTAATTTGCAGTAATTTATTGCACCATCCACATACAAAAAAAATCCTCAAAATTAGTGATATTTATTTCTTTACTGAATCTATTTCTTTTACTTTTCTTCTTAAATATGAGCTCATGAATGTGATTCATGTTTCTATGTTATGTTATAAGATGGCATGTAACTATTTCTGGCCTTCATCAATTTAATGTACCACCCAAATATAATTCTTTTATATATTCGTTGCTTGCACATTCTGAAACCGTAGAATCATTCTCACCTGTGTAGTTTTGATTTCAATGTAAAGCAAATAAATGCCATAATTCAGCACAAGCACAGTACAGCACAAGACATTTCATTCCTGTTGGGAATGATTATTAAAGCAAATTTACAGTTTGCAAATGTAGCTGAAGAAAGCACAATGTAAGAATGTTTAATATCTGAAAAAATATGAGGGTAATTAATATTTCAGCTGCTCTTATAGCTTTGCGGTAATATCTGATAGATTAACAAGAGGAACTTTTTCACTTTCAGAAAAAAAAAATTACTTTGTCTGCACAGTAACAATTACAATATTTGAAAAAGTAAGTTTCTGTGACTTGGCAGGTCTGTAGGAAGCTTCTAATATTGAGACCACATTTTAAGGTAAACAATGATGTTAATAAAAATAAGCAATTATAACCTTACAAGTTTTGTAAGATGATGTAAGTCAGGGGTACTTTAACTAGTTCCTCTGACTTACATCATCATCAAGGTAAAAAGTTATACACAACAAAAGACTGGAAACAATTAATAACGCATATCATAGTTCGCCCACCGATTTGAGGTCCCTCGACACTTCTGCGCATCTCAGAAAAAGAAGAATCCATTCCGATAATAGGGTAATCAGTCCATATAATGGGATGAGTTGTTTATTATTACCGGTCGGAAAATTAACTTCTCTTTTATGATTATTGTAGTTAACTATGTTGCTTGTATAACAGTTGGAAAATTTTACCTATAAAGCACGTGATTTCGCGTGTTGGCGACCAATTCGGACGTCCTTCATTTTTTTCTCCCCTTCAGCATGAATCGACTATTCTTGGAAAGACGCGAAGCAGGGACCTGGAAACGGTGGGCGAACTTTAGCAGTGTTCCAACATGCATACAGTAATGAATTTACGTTTTTATTTTGGTTACTTATTTGTATGTACCAATTGTGAAGTTCTGATAACATCTAATATGTGTAATTAATTGTTTCTAGTCTTTTGTTGTGTATAACGTTTTGGTAGTACCACTCACAACTTACAAAAATTGTGGGTTTATAACTGCTTATTTTTATTAAACACGTTATTTACCTTAAAATGTAGTCTCAATACCTGAAGTTTCCCACAAGAACTGTATTTTTCAAAAATATAAATTATTTATTTTTTATCTACTTATATTTTTGTGAAGGTTGAAGTTTTTCCCAACAATGCAGATTATTATGGTTTTGATTATCCTACTGAGGAAGAATTTCTAAATCATCCCACTGCATCAAGAATCCATTTCAACTAAAATCCTCTGTCCCCATCCTTTGTCACTCATTACCTGCACAAGAACATACTGAGTCCAAATCTCACTGATGAAAGGAGAAAATTAAGCATGCATGCACACACACTTGCACCATATTTCTTTAAAGGTAAGGTTATGTCAGCTGGCATTAGGAAGAAATATCAGGGCATTTCCTCTCAGAAACTGGTTTTTTCTCCTCCTAAAAAGGAAGAGGAAATATTTTGTATTATGTCAAAGTCATAATGAATTTCTGATTCTTTCAAAGATCATCAGAATTTTTTTCTCTGATGGATTTTGAAGATCTGGTTGAAGTAAATAACCAAACTATTTATATAAACTATAGAGAAATACAGAGAGAAAAAACAACAACAACATAATAATAATAAAAGAATTATTCTTTTTGATCTTTCTTCATTTTCTTCTTGCTGAAGAATTCAAGAATCACTTAACAAATAACAGTAAAAGAGATTTACAAACTGAATTTTAATTCACAAGAGCAACAAATTCTGTAACAGTAGTAAAAAAATACCACACACAAATAGCTAATGTTTAAATAATTCTGAATGACAACACATAATTTTAATGATTATTTAAATTAAGGGGATATTTAATCCCACATTATTTCGAAGCCGAATAAGAAACTCTAAGATAGAAATCAAAGAGTTTCATGCCAAATATAGCAAGCTATAAAAGTTTGGCGAGTCCAAGCATAAGCAAATACCTGGGTAGTACAATACCGGGCAACTCGTAGTAAAGGTAGATAAAGCTAGGATCACAATTCTTAGTATTAACCCTAATGTAAAACTCATCCCCAAGGAGATGTATGTTGTTTTACATTAAGATTTTGTAAAACCATTACTGGTTTCAACCTTTATTGAGGTCTCATCAGTGAGTAGGTAGACCAATAAATACCAAGATTATAGTGATAATAGCTTTAATACTTTACCGTACGAGTTGTTAAAGAAGTGCACAAATAAATTAATGAAATAAAGAGCCAAAAGGCTTCACTTTGGCGATGTAAAAATTATTTAAATTAAGGGGATATTTTATCCCACATTATTTCAAAGCCGAATAAGAAACTTAAGATAGAAATCAAAGAGTTTCATGCTGAATATAGCAAGCTATAAAAGTTTGGCGAGTGAAAGCATAAGCAAATACCTGGGTAGTACAATACCGGGCAACTTGTTAGGGTTAATACCAAGAATAGTGATCCTAGCTTTATCCACCTTTACAACGAGTTGCCCGGTATTGTACTCCCAGATATTTGCTTACACTTGGACTCACCGAACTTTTATGGCTTGCTATAATCGGCATGAAACTCTTTGATTTCTATCTTAGAGTTTCTTATTCGGCTTTGAAATAATGTGGGATTAAATATCCCCTTAATTTAAATAATTTTTACATTGCCGAAGTGAAGCCTTTTGGCTCTTTATTTCATTAATATTTTTAATGAATTTTTTTTTTTTTTAAATTGCAGATGTAAAAACAGTATTAGTAAGTTATTATGTAGAAGAGTACTGTATATGACAGGTACACAAATCTGTCAACTTTACTTATGCATCTTAAATTACTAATATCTTTTCATATCACAGTGAAACAAAATTATTTAAAATAAAACAGGATCAAAACAACCAACCTTTCCTGAGCTGTCTTGAAAATTTTTGTCAGATTTTCTTCAGTTTTGCCTAAATATCTTAAAAAGAAAAAAAAAAATCTTGTCCTTCATTCCCAAAATATGATTTTTATAAATAGAGCTGTATTTTAATCATTACATGTTCTGAATACAAGAGTGACAATTATTGGTATATATTCTAAAAAAAAAAAAAAAAAATTAAAATATTCATGGAAATGATCCTACTAAAATAAAAACTCAAATGTGCTCAACTATTTAAGCATCCTAGATACAAAAGTTATGATCCAACCAGCCAGATCAAGTCCTCTTGCAGTCAATTTGGTGGCATATTGCATGTAGAGTGGTTATTAATGCTCATGAAGGATAAATAACTTTTTCATATTTTAGTTGATAATATTAGGTTGGCTTATTGTAGTTTTTGTTTTAAATGTGTTTGATTGACTGAGTTATATTGCAGGATTTTGAACAGTGGTGTGTGTGTGTGTGTGTGTGTGAATTATACACATGTTTACACAAGAATATGTTCTCATCATCATCAAATTCCAGAAAATGTACCCTCAAGGGGTGTACAGAATATGATAGTACTACATGAAAAATTTACATCATTACTAACTTCCTATCTACAATTTTCCTCCAAATCGGTCTGTTACTTGTCAAGACGCCAATATTATCAGATCTTATATTCCTATCGTCTAAGTCACTTTGTACTGTATAAATCCACCTATATCCTGGTCTTCCTCTGGGTCATTCCCCTGCCAATCTGGCAGAGAACACTTTTGTTGCTAATCTTTCCTTGACCATTCTGTTTAAGTGACCATACCACCTGAGATCAGCTCTGAAAACACATTCTGGATGCTGACAATGTCAAGTTCTTTCCTAATATCCTCATTTTTAATATGATATTGCCATTGACCATCTGTTCACACCTCTAATCTTTCTCAGGACTCTCATATCTGCAGTCTCTAGTCTTTGGTCAAGTGTTTTACTTCTGACCCAGCTCTCAGATCCATAAATTAAAACTGGTTTGAATACTGTCTTGTATACAGCTAATTTAGTGTTCCGACTAATTTCTCTCTTATTCCATATGAATTTATTCAATTGACTTCCTACCATACCAGCTTTGTTGATTCCCCTATTTAATTTACCATCTTCACTAAAAATCGTGCCTAAGTAGCTGAAATGCGTTACTTGTTCCACAGGTTCTCTGTTCAAAACGCAGTTGACATTTTCAACGATTCTACCTATTTTCATTGTTTTTGCCTTTTTATTGCTGACCTTCATACCATATCAATTACAACAGTTATTCAATTCAGTCACAGGATCTTGCAGACGTGTAGCAGATTTATTTAGAAGTATAACATCATCTGCATAAAGCAAAGAGCTGACATTAACATCTCCAATTTTGATATCATGTTTAATACCACATTTCTTCATAATGTGATCCATATAGATAATGAATAATAGAGGGGGTTATGTACATCCTTGTCTGACACCAGATTTAACATTAAACCATCATCCTGTACTTCCTTCAATTCTAACTGCTGACTTACAACTCAAATAAAGACTAAGTATTGTTTGATATAATGCCCCATTGACACCATATAACTGTAGCGTATTGAATAGCTTCTCTCTTGGCACCTTGTCATATGCCTTTTCCAGATCGACAAAACTTAAATATAGATCATTGTTATATTCCCATGATTTCTCAACTATTTGTTGTAAAGTGAAGATCTGATCCTGACAGCCTCTATTTGGCCTGAATCCAGCTTGTTCTTCACCAAGCTTTTCTTCCACAATCCTTCTCAAACATTTCTCAAGTATACTTGCAAAAATCTTACCAAGAACGCTCAATAGGGAAATACCTCTATAATTCTCACATTCAGTTTTATTTCCCTTTTTATACATGGGTACTAAGAGAGCTCTACTCGAACCATTGGGAATTCGGCCCTCTGTTCAGGCTTTCTGAACTATCAATGCAACCAGTGTAAGACTTTTATACCACCATATTTCAGCATTTCTGGCCGAATATCATCTACTCCTGCTGCCTTTCCACATTTCAAGCCTTTGATGGCTTTTTCTGCTTCAAGTATGGATATGTATTCCTGACTGTATGCCTGTTGAGTGTTTTTTACCATTGTGCTATCACTGCTTGTTTCATTTAGCAATATTTCAAAGTAATTACTCCATACTTCAAGGATATCTTTTTCTCCCATTTTCATGTAACCTTTATCATCTCTAACTCCTTTTACAACACTCTTTCCTCCATTTCTAAGCTTCTTCAACAAACTCCAGAATATTTTGCCACCTTCTTGATATTTATTTTCTATATTCTTGCCAAAGTCCTCCCATGGCTTTTGTTTAGCTAGTTTTACACAGTGTTTAGCTTTCTTACATTTGTCTCTGTATTCTCTAAGAGCACATGCTGACTTATTTGCCAGGAACTTTTGATATGCTTTCTTCTTTTCCTTCACTGCCTCTTTAACTTCCTGTGTCCACCATGGTGTTCTGATTTTTCTATCCTTGCAGACAACCTCACTACATGGCTCTCTGGCTGAATCAATCAGTGTTTTCTTCAAGGCTTGTCACTGAATCTCCAAGGTTTGGTTGCTGTTCTCAAACTCTTTCATTTTTCCTTCAATAAATTTTGTGTATTTTAGTCTACAGTTCACATCTGAGAGCTGCTCAACTTTTATTCGCTTTAACACTTTCTTACATGTTCTTCTTTTCAATATGAAATTCAATTTTATCCTGCTAAAGACTAAATAGTGATCACTTCCAATTTCAAATCCTCTGTACACTCTGGTGTCCTGTACCAGGGAGAAAACATCACTATCAACAATATCGTATTCAATGAGACTTTTCTTATCATTGCCTCTTCTCTCCATGTGAATTTGTGCACATTTTTATGTTGGAACATGGTGTTAGTAATAACCAGTCCATGTCCTGAGCAGAAATCCAACAGATATTTGCCATTATTATTAGCTTTGCTCTTTTCTCCAAATTTTCCCGAAATATTTTTGTATATCTGGCAATCATTTCCCACTTTGTTATTTAGATCCCCAACAAGGACCAACTTTTCCTTTTACATTGTGTCAGTTGCTTTCTCTAAAGCCTCAAAAAATTTTTTCCACTTCTACCTTAGTAGAACCTTCTGTGGGACCATAGGCACAAATAAGTCTTATTGTCCACTTCCCCATTCTCATATTTGACCACATCACTCTACTTGAGACTGACTGGCATTCAAGAAGATTAGCCTCGTATCTAGTGTTCAATACTATGGCTACTCCTTCTTTTTCTTGATTGTCATTGCCTGAATATAACATTTTGTATTTATTGCTCAGAAAGATCTCACCAGTTTTGGTCTTTTTTGTTTCAGTCACCCCAATTATGTCGATCTGGTACTTATCTAATTCCCCAGCTAGCTCTATTTCTTTGCCATTCAGGCTTCTTATGTTGATAGTACCGATCTTTAACTCTGGTGATGTTGATTTGGGATGTTTTTAGATTTGTTCCAGTAGCTGACTTTTCGCTGTTCGCCCTTGTTCCCTGGCGAAAACAACAGGGGGCCTTGTTTAACCAGGTGACGCCCCAGCCGGCATGAAATTTTGTCATGTTGTACCATCATTTTGTATTTTGGTTTAAGCCAACAAGAATACAATTTGGTCAGCTAAATCCCAAATTGTCAGCTCATCCTTGTTCGTTCAGTATCCAGGTACATAGATACCCAACAGGGTGCACCACGAGAAGGTGAGGATTGGATATTAGGTCAAAAGCTCGGGTCGGTTCTCCGCATTCCTTTAAAGGCTATGTGGAGGTCTCCTTTCAGTTATATAGCTTTGACCCTTAAGCAAGAATATTTTAATATTTGCGAAATATTTCAGTCTGAAAATAACAGACTATCTTCAGTGGTTACGTGGGAACAGTTTTTAACAAGGTGGAATACCGATAATTGATCATTCAAAAGTACGACGAGCCGCATGATGTTACATTGCTAAGCATTAAAGAGAGGAAAATTTCATCAGAGTGATGATTAAACTATAAGTATTAATTCACAATTTAATATAATAATCTTAATTTATAAATAACATTAGACTAATGAAGGAATTAAAAGTCTCAATTTAAAAAAAAAAAAAGACACTGTTATTGAAATGACTGTATATCCTTATCAAAAATATGGGAAAGTTTAATCAGGATAACACAATTTTTATCTTTTTTTAAATTGAGACTTAATTCCTACATTAGCCTACTGTTATTTATAAATTAAGATTATTATATTAAATTGTGAATTAATACCTATAATTTAATTATCACTCGGATGAAATTTTTCCTCTCTTTAATGCTTAGCAATGTAACATCACGTGGCTCGTTCTACTTTTGAATGATCAATTGTTGGTATTCCACCTTGTTAAAAACTGTTCCTATGTAGCCACTGAAGATAGTCTGTTATTTTCAGACTGAAATATTTGGCAAATATTAAAATATTGTGTAAATGTGTGTATAATTCATAATCATAATGTCACCAGTTTCTCTAAAGAGTAGAAGTGTGCATGTGTGTGTGAGAGAGAGAGAGAGAGAGAGAGAAATGTATTCATCGTGAAAACTAAAGGTGTAGAAGGAAATTGAAACTGGAGAAAGAGAGAGAGTGTGTATTAAATGTTTCAAAAGTAAGTGCCTATTAGGTAACTAGAACATAGTAAATGTTAGTAGAGTGGACGGTATTGATGGTAGGATAGAAAATGTTTGAATAAATGTTGAACGTGCACCCATGGAAATAGAACAAAATGGGCATAAATAAAGAAATAGCGCACTTGAATGTTATCCTTCATAGGACAAAGTGCAAAATTGAAAAACTGCAGAATCAGCAAGAGATTAGCATAGTTCAGAAGAGAAAGAAGAAGGTGATCCGATGTAATAATAAAGAGTGAGTGAATAATAAAGAATAATAAAGAGTGAATAATAAAGAAAACCAAGGTAAGGAGAAAATTATGTATGGAGACTCACTGAGCAGAGGAATACTTAATGAAAGTGTGACAAAACCGTGTTTCCCTGGTGCTAAATTAACGATATTTGTCATGTCATCCAGACGCAAAAAAAGTAAAGCGATAGAATTGATTGTCTTGGTGGGCACAAATGATTTGAGAGGTGAGATGTAGTCTACCAGTAAGAATGTAAAGAAGTTGTTAGAAGAGGCAAAACTGAAGAGAGAGCGAGAGACTGAGAGAGAAGGTGAAGACTGTAATCTTCTGACACACCATGATAGAGGCAAACTAAGGAGGGTGTTGGTAGCTAATGAATCAATATGTAGGCTATGCAGAAGGAATAATGTAGGATTTGTGAATCTGTGGTCTGTCTGAAGGAAAGAAAGATTTGTATAATGCTGATGGATTGCAACTAAATGGCTTTGGAATTAGGTGTCTAGAGAGAGCTTTGTTCACTGAGCATGCTGAAGAAACAAATTCAGGAAACTTAAGCAATTAGGGTGGAAGCAGGTGAGTTTGTGTGAAGGCACCCTTGAGGCGAGTGAGGGTGACCAAGTGCAGGAACCTAGTCTCTTAAGCAAAAATATCGAATAGAGTAGTTACTTCAGGAAGTACAGGTAGGTAGGCTGCAGCTTCTATATACTAATGCCAGAAGCATCAGAAACAAGAGGGAGAAGTTTTTGGCATTGGTCAGTGCAACCTCTCTAAAAGTTATAGGAATTAGTGAGGCTTGGCTAGGTAGTTCCACAGATGATCTGGAAAACATATATCGGCAAATTAGTACAATATGAATACAACTTGGGTGATTATTATGGGGGGGATTCAACTATGGAGATATAGACTGGAAGGAAAAAAGATCACATGGCAGGAAGTAAATGGAATTTGTACACCTAGGCTAAGAGAGAGGTAACTGAGAGATAACTGCTTAAGGTAGTATGTGATAGGGGTGGGTGGGGAATAAGGGGAGTGTGAAAGTACCTGGTCATAGGATCAGAAGAGCTATCCAAGGTGACCACATTGCTTCCGATTAGTGAAAGTGAACATATGGTCTTCACTTGGGAGATTGTACAACATGAGGAATATTCTGTCAAGAAGGGGTATATGTGAAACTACAAGGAAAGTGAGTATGATGAGCTTAAGAGGAAACTTAAATCTGTGTCATGGCATAAAACACTGTTAGGATATTTAGGATGTTACTAAGGATGTTAGTAATGCATGGGGAGATAGTTAAGGATCATCTTGAGGAAGCAATATTAAATTGTATACCTCCTGTAAGGAGGGTTAATCAGGTAGGAATTAGATGGATGAGTAATATCATTAAGCATGAGCTGCAAGAAAAAGAAAATGCTGTGTAAGGTATATAAGAAGAAAGATGACCAGCATGAAAAGAAAGGCAAAATCAGATTATGAGAAGAATCTAGCCAAGCAGATCAAAGGAATCTCAAAGAGTTCTTTCATTAGATGGCAAATAAGAAGAAGAATGACTATGGAAGATTAATCTTAATGGGTGATGATGATCACAAGGAGACAGAAGCGGATAAAACAGTTGAGTTACCACTTTGAAAGGGTATATCATCCAAGTGAGGTTACTGCTTTAACATATGTTACAGACACTCATGTGGGAAAAGCAGTGGATGAATTGGAGGTTCATAATTGCAGAATCTCAGTGTAAATACAACTGTGGGATTAGATGGGATGTCAGCTAGGATTTTGTGGGAATGTGCAGGGAAACTGGTAATGTCTTTAACTAGGCTCTTTAATTTAAGTTTCAGCTCTGGTAGAGTTCCAAGGGAGTGGAAAGAGGGCAAAATAATTCTGCAAAATAAGTCTTAGGATCTCCCTAAGACTGCAGTAGCAAATTATAGACCAATCAGTATCTTAGACATGGTAGTAAAAGTACTGGAAAAATTAGTCAAAAAAGAATTCAAGAATGGGAGAATAAAAATATGATACTGTATTAGGGGTAACATGGCTTTGTGAAGGGTAGGTCATGCTAACTTTTTATAATAGAGTAACAGCTGAGTTGGATAAAGGAAATGGCTACATGATTCTGCTGTATTTTGCTAAGGCATTTGACAGAATACCACATGGAACTGTTATGCAAATTAAAACAAATGGGAATGAATATGACATGGGTTATGTGGATAAGAGGACGGTTGCTGGACAGATATCAAAAAGTAATATATGGAGGGGCAGAATCAAGGCAAAACAGATGTGCTGCAAGGTTCAGTGCTGGGACCATTACTGTTTAATTTGTACATAAATGATATAGGAAATGCCTGAAAGGAAATATTCGGTGTTTGCTGATGATGCAAATTTATCCAGAGTAAAATCAAGGCAATATGGAGAGCTTGCAGGACGATTTAAATAGGCTGTCCGGTAAGGACAAAAGATAATGGGCATCAGTTTAATGTGGAGAAATGTAAACATATTTATTTTGGAATAAACTGATTACAAGCTGTGTACCACACTGACGGAACCATACTACAGGAAATAGATGAAGCTAGATATTTAGGTGTAGTGATAGAGAGAGAGTTAAAGATTAAAGAACATATCACTAAGGTTGCTAAGGTAGCCCATAAGGTTACTTGGCTATTGAACAACACATTAACAAGCAGAGATAAGGAAGTTGTTATTCCTCTTTATAAGGCCTTAATAGGTCCACATCTGGATTAATGTGATCAGGTCTGGTTTCCTGGGTTTCTTGGGGATGAGTAAGCAATGGAGAGGATTCTGAGGCAAGTCATCAAGATGGTGAGTGGTATGTGGAATGCTCTCTATGAGGATAGATTGAGGGTGTGTGAAGTGCAGAAATTGGTTGATAGGAGAAAAAGACAGGATATGATAGAAACATTTAAGTTGCTTATGGTTTTTTTGGATTGAATCGCAGGGGGGGGGGGGGGGGGAATGTTCCAGCACCTAGTTAGAGGGGCCAGAACAAAGGGTCATCCCTGGAAGTTGAATAAAGGTATGGTTAGTAGGGCTGTGAGGACTAGAATTTTTGCTTGGAGAGTTGTTAACGAGTGGAATGGATTGCCAGAGTCAGTTATAATGCTTTGTCTGTTAATGGGTTCATGGAGAAGTATGATAGATAGTGTGGATAGTTCGGGTCTCCTACAACGATTCTTTGGACTCCATGGAGGTGCTTGTATAATAATAATAAACTTACATTATAAGCAATAAACACCACTAACAAACTACTAAAGTCACAGCCAAAGTCACCATAGATCAATGCTATAATAAATCACTACAGCAAGCTGTCCATGGTAGCAAACTATTCTTGTGGACATACGAGTTTCATATCATGAGAGACATCTTGTTATAAAGACACACAAGAAATGCTAGTTCAGCCAGTCAACCCTCAAATAACTAGAAATTTAATTTAAACTAGAAACTTTACGGTTGTTAAATGTTGGTCTGTCAACCAACTCCTGGTTGACACACCGACATTCAATGCCTAACCTGACCAGTTAGCAAACCTAATTTCTTAGAACAAGTAAAAAAATTGTGAGATTACAATATACTGATGAATTTTCACCAAAATTCAACCACCCAGAGTGATTTTATTATATGAATTTTCAAAAGACTTAAAACTAAACTGGTTCGACCTCTAGTCAACATTTGAAATACTAAAATTTCAAAATTGATCAGAATGAACTCTGTTATATGCATACAGATAAAGCAACTACTAAGTGATAATGCATTCTGTGATATGCACTTTTCTTCTTCTTGAGTATATTCTGCAATTGAGCAGGTTCTTCTTTTAGTAACAGAAACTTTCCTTCCACTCTCTTCTGTTCTGAGCCTTCTCTTTCAAGGTTGTGTACCTGTCTAAATTCAGCATGTCATCTAGCATTTTCCTTACTCGTCCTTTGGGTCTTTTTCCATCTATTTTTCCTTCGATGGCATCTCTGATGACTCCATTCCCTCTCAGAATATGTCCGATCCAGTTTCCCTTGCTTCTTTTTTATCCTCCTTAACAGACTTCTTTCTTCTTCTACTCTTTTTAAGAACTCTTCATTAGTTATTTTATCTGTCCATTTGCTTATTTTCCATCCTTCTCCAAATCCACATATCAAAGCTTTCCAAAATCTTAATTTTTGCTTTCTTCAATGTCCAAGTTTCAGCTGCATAGAGGGCAACACTCCACACATAACATTTATTAGTCTTTTCTTTAGGTTTCTATCCATTTTACTTCTGAATAAATTCCATTTTATATTAAAGGCATCTCTTCCCACCGCTATTCTTGCTTTTATGTCACTTTTACATCTTCCATCACCGCTAATAACACATCCTAGATATTTAAATGTCTTTGCTTGATTCAATTTTTCCCCATTTTTTCTGATATCCATATTTGCCTCTTTCCTTGCTATTTTCATTACCTTTGTTTTCCTCATGTTAATTTTCATTCCATAATTGATACAGGATTCCAGTAATCTGTTCAACATATGTTGTAGTCCTGTTTCAGTATTTGATAATAATGCCTTGTCATTTGCGTATCTTATTGCAATCTGTCTGCCTCCAATCTTTATTCCTTCTTCAAAATTCTCCAGTGCTTCTTTAAACATTGCTTCAAAATACATGTTAAACAAAATTGGTGACAGAGAACAGCCTTGTCTTACTCCTTGTCCAATGATACCTGGTTCTGTTGTACCATATATGTCTCTCCCCATGGCAGTTTGTCCCATGTATAGTGAAATAATTAGCCTTCTGTCTTTCCAATCTATACCAACCTTTTCCATTACTTCCACCATCTCATCCCATTTTACAAAGTCAAAAGCTTTTTCAAAATCTATATAACAGATATTAACTTCTTTATTCACTTCCAGACTTCTTTCACTTACTATTCTTAACAGTCCATTCGCATCTCTTTCTTGATTGAATCTTGATATGCGCTAAAAACTGTAATATAGCACCTATTACATAGAAGCGCTGCACTGTAAGTGAACACTTCTGTTATCTGAACAGAGTACAAAATGGAACCGAGATAGTACTGTTACAGCTGCATGTTAAGAATATGTGTAATTTACTTGCATTTTATGATAAGCTGATAAGTGTGTTAGATAAGGGAGAATCATATACAGTGATATTCTTAGACTTTGCAAAAGCATTTGATAGATTATCACATGATAATTTGGTGTACAAGTTGCAGAGGATGGAAACAGACAGTATATTGGTTAGATGGATTAGAGATTGGCTCTCTGAATAATATCAGCAGGTTGTGAAAGATGGAGCAGTGTCTCAAAAAAAGAAGGGTAACCAGTGGTGTGCCTCAGGGTTCTGTTCTTGGGCCCCTGCTGTTTAACTTGTTTGTAAATGATATATCATGTGGACTGACTGGGGATCTTCAGTTATTTGCTGATGATGCAAAGTTGGGAAAATTATAAGTAGCACTGCTGGTGCTCAATCCCTTCAGGAAGATTTAAATAGACTTTTTACTTGGACAAAAGAGTGGGGTTGTAGTTTTAATATCAATAAGTGCAAGGTGTTGCATTTTGGAGTGCAGAAATATAAGGCTGTGTACTATATTGATGGTACTGTACTGTACTGCAGGAAGTGGATGAGATTAGAGATTTGGGAGTGATGGTTGACAGTAGACTGAAGTTTAGAGGCATATTGCTAGGGTTGCACATCGTAGTGCTGTTATGATAAGAAGTACTTTAACAAGCAAGGATAAGGAAGTGGTTGTGCCACTGTATAAGGCACTGGTCAGACCATACTTGGACTATTGTGCTCAGATTTGGTCACTTGGTTTTTCAATGTGATGTGGAGACATTGGAGAGGGTCCAGAGATGAATGACTAAGACAATATCAGGAGTTTAGAATGCTGGCTATGGAGAGAGAGAGAGAGAGAGAGGTTGAAGAGATGTAGATTGCAGAGTTTGGTGGATAGGAGGAAGAGAGGTGATATGATAGAGACGTTTAAGTTAGTGAGAGGATTTTATCAGATTAATCCAGAGGAGATTATAAAAAGAGTAGAAGGTGAGAGGGGAAGAACCAGAGGTCATTACTGGAAGTTATGTAAAAGTGTGGTGAAGAAGGGTGTGAGGAATAGATTTTTTTTAAATGGAGAATTGTCAGTGAATGGAATGCATTGCCAGAATGTTTTGTTAATGCAAGGGGTGTTAAGGACTTTAAGATTCTATATGATAAATATGTTGTCAGTTGAATGAATCGCCCACGTTGAGTCCGTCGACTCCATGGAGGGTGTAATAATAATAACTAATTTTCATAAGTTTTAAGTTAACCTTCAAAGGTACCGCCAACATAACTATAAAACAACAAATTACACCATATCTGCATGGTTAGCCTAGTGGCTGTGGCTTCACAACCATATGCCTGGATTGGCCTAGGTTCAATTCCCGTCAGTGATGTGAGGAGCTGAAGGATCTTCCTCAGCCATAGCCAAGTTAGCCAGTCTTGGGCGTGGACAGTAAGGTGTTTTTCCCACTTTATCCTGGGGTTTTTCATCCTGCAAAGCAGGCAAACTGGCCTTGAGAACTCAACACTACAGATATAGGATACACCGGGGCATAGGGCTGACCACCTTATCCTGTGAATGGTTTGAGGTCCGATGATTAATAAACCCTTGACACTGCAAGGTAAAAGAGGGAAAAAGAAATTGAGATGAGATAATTACTAGCTGAATGTTACTAACCACATACCATATTTGTGTAAGCATGCAGACCTTTCACCTGTGCATAAAATAATTAACATGGTGACATAATTTGTCAATTTATTTTTAGGAATGAGAATGACAAGTTAAAGCTTAACTCCTTGTTCTTTAATTGATGAAACCTGTAAATTATAACAAACTATAATTTATGAGATGTATACACAAATAACTAAATTTAAAATCATTTATACAGATGTTTAGAATTCATCTCTCACAAGTAGTACTACTGTACTAATTTAAGAAAGTCATTTCAAAAGTCCTGTTTACTGCACATGTGTGGCCAGTGGGATGATGTAAAATTTCCTCCATAACGCCTGTTATAAGCTAGATTGAATAAAAACAGTATGTGCTTATTTTCTATTTTTGAGGTTACTACTCTGCAAAAGAAAGACTTCAAAATGGAGGAAAATCTGCTAGTCACTGCAAATAATGAAGACCTACATTTCAAGTGATTATTTGATCTTACGGAAAAGTATGGATGGCAAAACTTGTCAGCATCTTGGCTGCTCATCCCCGAAGCCTCTCAGCCACTTCCTCATTTCATTCTAAGGAACATGCAAATTCCCTGTCACTATGGTGAATACCTTCTTCCAGGTCTCTCTCTCTATTTCTGGCTTTTCACTTTGAAAAGCCAGAAATAGAGAAAAAGACACTGGTTATCTGGATAAGAGGGTGGCTGGTCCCCTGGGTTTCTTGGGAATAAGGACATGGTGGAGAGGATTCAGAGGCAAGTAACCATTCCATAGGCCACTTACCATCTTGGTTACTTGCCTCTGAATCCTCTCCACCACGTCCTTATTCCCAAGAAACCCAGGGGACCAGCCACCCTCTTATCCAGATAACCAGTGTCTTATCTATCCTTATTTGTTCTAATTTGCATAACAGAGTACCACATGCCTTTGCAAAATCATCATGTAGACATTTCCTTTATCCAACTCAGCTATTACCCTATTATAAAAAGTTAGTAAATGACTAAGGCATGACCGAGTCTTCAAGCCATGTTGATCCTCATACAGTATCATATGTTTTATCTACCCATTCTTGAATTCTCTTTTTGAGCATAATAAATTTAGTTTAATCCTTTATCCAAGTGTAAGCAAACAAAGTTTGCGCCTGAAGTATCTTCAGGACTGAGGCAATTTGTGGAATTTGGACACAAGCTCTCATCACTCCTTGTCTCAGTATTTCCCATAATGCAAAGCACATCTCCTTGCGGACCTATGTATAATGCTATGCATTAAGGGAAGAGCCACCACTCCAGACTGGTTCCGACCTTTATTGTGGTCTCGTCAGTGGGAGCCAGACCCAGAAGTGGTGATACTAATGCAGAAGCAATGGAGAAGTCATATTTACCTATACGAGTTGTCGAAAGGTGTACCACCTTATTATTAAATTACTCTGGATTTAGAGAAAGATGTTGGAAGTTTTTTTCACTTTGTTAGACTATAATAAATTTAATAAATTATGACTTAATTCGGTATGTTAGTCAAGTAAATAATTGTTTAATATCCGACTAGTTTCACTGACTAATATCTGTCAGCATTTTCAGAGATACACTGGTAAGCAATGGAAAGTAACGAAAACTAGGAAACTTATCAACAATTCTAAAAATTATATAAAGTTATCACTGTGCATGATACAATACATGTGTCGCACGTGCAATGTTTTACTTGTTGAGATATTTATTGTAATTTTCATGAAAGTTCATTTCTTTTTGGTTAAATGATCTAATTAGAGTTTTCCATATATCTGGTAGGATTAGGCCTTGATTCTTATTTAAGTTACCTGTTGAACGGGCAACTGTAGCAGCTTCTTTGAATGTTCTGGAATGGTAGTTCTCTTCTATGTAGGGCATATGACTCATATCCCATTCAATATTATGGTTGGTAGAGGCGAAGTGGGAAGAAAGGCCTGATATATCTCGTCTGTTATTCCTTACATAACCTATGTGTTCTTTCTTTCTTGTTTCAAAACTTCTAGATGTCTGTCCGATGTAACTGATGCTGCATGAACAGGATATGCTGTAAATTCCAGAGTATTTATAGAAAGGATGGCTGTCATTCAGGGATCTTATAAACTTTTGAATGGTCTCAATAGGTTTGAAGGTTACTCTGATATTGCATGGTTTTAGAAGAAGAGCTAATTTTTTGGATATGGTGCTAACAAATGGAATTGTTATTGAGCTGATGTATTGGGTTTCATCTCGTTGTCTTTGTGGTATGTCATTAAGGAGAATCTTGTTGATGAATCTTGTAGGATAGCCATTTAGGGATAGATCTCTGGATATTTTCATTAATTCTTCTTGTAAGTTGCCAGGGTCTGTGGTACACTGTATAGCTCTTTTTTTAAGCATATGGATAATGCTGAGTTTCTGGGATATGTGGTGAGACGAGTTGAAATGGAGGTAGCGTCCAGTGTTGGTAGGTTTTATATATACTGACAGGTTGATGCTATTGTCAGTTTGTTTCTTAATAAGGACGTCTAGGAATGGAAGTTTATTATCTTTTTCTAGTTCCAATGTGAACTTGATAGTGTTGTGGAAGCAATTAATTTTGTTTAGATAATCCATTAGTTCTTCTTTTTTGTGATTCCAAATGATGAAGATGTCATCAACATACCTAAACCATGTGGTTGGTTTAGGAGTAATTTGGGATAAAATTTGAGTTTCCAAATTTTCTAAGAATAGGTCAGCACAAGAAGGAGCGAGAGGGCTACCCATGGCTAATCCAGTAAGTTGTTTGTAGTAGGTTTTCTGCCATGTAAAATAATTCGAAGTTAAACAATACTTGAACAATTTGGAGATGTTAGGTGGGAACAAGTTTTCTAAGATGTCGATGACTTCTGAAACTGGAACATTTGTGAATAGGGATGCGTCGTCCAGGCTAGCCATAAAAAAAAACACCCGTATCTCTGAAGATAATATTATGGCTAGCCTGGACGTCACATCCCTATTCACAAATATTCCATTCACAAACATTCATATAAATATTAATACATAAGTATTTTAGTGGGATTTAGCATACTTGTAAAATCTGAATAAAAGGTATTTTATTACGAAATTTCCTTTATTCAAGATTTTACATGTGGTGTATATAATCAAGTTTTGCTGTAAGAGAAGACTCACTGGAATAAATGTTATAGGCTCTATTGGTTAGTGTTTTAAAGATACCATATTGTTGGGAGGGCGATCAGAAAGTTTGTGAACATATCTGCCTGTGTGGGATCCTGTATATTGAAAAGCACAGATTACCATTGGGTAGTCTTAACTTAAATGAGTAGGTGTGTTACTGAGGTATTTAGAAAGGCTAAGCTATTATTAGTTTCTCTTTTTATGGTAAACTGGATTTTAGGGTGAAGACTACTGAGATGAGAGAGGAATCTAAAGTGTCTGAGCTATGAAGTCAAATAGAAACACATCAACATATCTTAACCAGATAGAAGGCTTGTGAGTGGCCAAGTCAAGAGTTCGTTTTTCAAAATATTCCATAAAAAATTTCCCAAAAATATGGAAAACACTAATACTTTGAGATCCCAGTTTATATCCTAGGCCACCAACGGGTGCCCAGAGAGAGACAGTGCCCCCACCTAGTTAGAACTCTAGTCTTTCATCCATGTGTTTCACTTATTTTTGTTTTTAGAGAAACTTGTGCCATAGTTCTATACAATACATAGGTGAAAACAACAAGGAATCAATATGTCGAGTTCCAATCCCATACATCTCCGGCATTTTGGAACCGATTTCAAGAATTTCAAGTTACAATTCATTTAGCCAACAGATGCCCGAAGATGTAAGATGGGTCGTTTATGCAGTGAAAAAAGTGAATTCCGGATTTCCAGACACCAAGGTTCCTGATGATCTCTGCCTGTGGAAGTGCCCTCGTCAATATCGAAAAAAGGTACCCGTCTGTGTAAGCAATATCGGAAGGTAGAAGATAACGATCTCGAGGACCTACTGATGTGGACTAGATGACAAAATACCAAGTAAGGTCTATTATATATGATTTAACTAGAGGCAGAAATTGTGGCAGAGATTGCTCTACTTGTGTTTTTAGTTAGTATTACTTCAGGACTGAAGGCAATTAGCGAACCATTGAGAAATAACTTGCTTAGTTGTGTGAGATAAGATAGCGTTGTTATAAGGTGAAAGTTAATGTGCATAATGTTAATTAT
This sequence comes from Typopeltis vanoorti, assembly GCF_054136105.1. Lineage (NCBI taxonomy): Eukaryota > Metazoa > Arthropoda > Arachnida > Uropygi > Thelyphonidae > Typopeltis > Typopeltis vanoorti. The sequence goes on from NC_143554.1 coordinate 94,866,909, forward strand.
TGTCTAAGCTTGCCTGGTATAGAATGTGTAGATCTGTTGTGTTGTATGACTTAAGTGTAGGCACAAATATTACCTTAGCCTGTTTACTTAAAGGTGAATTGTTGAACTAGGTTGGATAATATAAGATCTAAGCTAATATTGCTGAGAAGTATAGAACCGGAAAAAAGATTGTGTGCTTAGTGTTAACTTTGATGTACTTTAATTAGCATGAATAAATTGTTTTGTCAAATAACTTGCCTGATTCCTATATACCAATGCACTTCTCATAAAGAGACCGAACCTGTGTGATCTAGAGAGAGAGAGAGAGAGATAAGTAGCCATGACTGAAGAATAGAGTATTCCGTTGCTTGACATAGTGATAAGTGTGAGAGTTATTTCCGGGCTTTGCTGAGTGTTTTTTCTAATGGAAGGATATTTAAGTCTTATCTGCAATTTCTGATGGCGCAGTCATAATAAATAAATAAATTTTTCAGAAATCAATATAGAAAAACACTTGCTGTTTAGACAAAGGAATTGACTCCTGCCAGAGGCAATTCCTAAGTTATAGAATTTCATGCACGTGATTAAGCATAGTTACGACATTGAGAAAAGGATGGGGGTGGTCTAATTGAAAGAAAGGATTAACTGTAGTAGACTAAATCAAAAGCAAGTTCAAAAGATACAAACTTGAAATAAAGATAAATATAAAATAATTCTATTTTACAGTAGTGACTTTTATTACAATTAATAAACTCTCAACATATTTCCCCTCTTCTAAAGATAAATGCTCTCCTATGTCTCTTCCAGGTGTATACCAAGTTCCATGTGACTGCCATCTTTCCTACTTTGGACAAATAGGATGCTCAATAGAAAAAAGAAACAAGAACATCGATCATATATTTTCCACAAAAAATTTGGTAAATCTGAATCAGCTCAACACAGAATAGAGGCAGACCACAACATTCCTGAAACAAGCCTTCTACATGTTAGTACAAATTTGAATGCCTATTTAAAGAGAGTACTGAGGCCATGCTTCACTGCTCTAACTCTTAACTTAAATCAGAATGACTGCCTATCCTTATCAAAAATATGGGAAAATTTGATTTGAATAACACATTAAAGTTTTTTAAAACCAAGAAAACATGAGAATCTCCTCTTCTCTTTATTCTATTTGACTCTATTCTCTGAAATCACCTTCCATACAAAATATTCAACTATAACTTTTGAAGAAAAACAGCAACAGTTTCCTTACTTCTTTCTCCCTTAATCCTTGCCTACATATAGTACCAGCATGATGTTCTGCAACCTACTGTGTATAGAGCTTCAAAAAAAAAAAAAAAAAAAAAAAAAAAAAAAACCTCAACAAAACAAAACTTTGAACAGTTTATTATCATATTATTGTCACATATATTTCCTGGTGAAAACCAGGAAACATAAGTCCAACTTGGGTGGCAATTGGCATGAATTCCACAAATTACCCAAATTTCTACCTGATACTAGAATTATATGTAAAGAGTACCATGAAAGGCATTCAAAGGTAGTTTTATAATGAGAGACTGTATCTTCCAGAAATGATAATTTATCTTGACCGAGATACTATAATTTATACGTTATACAAAAAAATTTCAACTTACTTGCTATATATATCATAGCCGTTAATGGTTAAAAAATGAAATCCGCATTCACTTGCGACCGCATTAGCAATCATTGTCTTTCCTGTCCCTGCAGGTCCAAACAGCAAAATTCCTACTGGAATACTTAAACCTGTAAGGTATAAAATTATTATAAACCAATAAAACTACATGGCAATGGTGGGCAATTTTAATATTTTACACATGGCAAATTACAGAATGCCAATTTGTGTAAATTGGCATTCTGTAATTTAGCATTCTTTTGGAAACTTAAAATTTTACAAATTAATTTGCTATATTAGCACAGAGCTTTCTGGACTAAAACCAGAAAGCTCTGTGGTAACATAACAAATTATTCCTGTAGGGTTAGATTTACAGAGCTCTATACTTGAGATGTTTTCCCATATTTTTTGTATTGTGATGCTGATGAATTTGTTTAGGTCTGGAGAATGTTGTGCTGTGAGGGATTTCAGAAATAGTCTCTCTGATTTCTATCTGCTTCTGTAGTATATTAGATTTTTTTTTTTTTTAAATTTTTTTTTTAAATCACTGAATATGGAGATTTGTACTCATGGCATAGTTGTCCCCCACCCCACACACACACAGAATGGCTGTAGTTCAGATGATGAACATAGTTCCTGCACTCTTCTAGTTTAGAAGAACAGGGAATAACCAACAAATAACAACATTTTATAATTACTTATAATAGATACATATAATGAAACTATTTACCTTACCTGAAAATTTATTTTACATTTTCATCCTATCCATACTAGAATGAGAAATTTCATTATTTCATTTAAAAAAAGAAAATATATAAATTTATATTTTCCTTGACTGCACCTAATAGGTTCATATTACAAGTACTGAATTCTTTGCAGTATCTAAAATTGATTTATTTACAAAAATAATAATTTTCTCCATATCTTAAACAAATTTCATTTATTATATTCACTGATCTCATAATTACATTCCTGACCTGTACTCTAAGTTGGGGAGGGGGGGAGAGACAGGGGATATTGTGATAGTACTACATGAAAAAGTAAGATCATTACTAACGTCTATCAACAGCTTATTTTTTATTACTATTCCTCCTCTAAAATAATCTGTTATCCCTCAAGACTCCAATATTACTAGATTGTTTGTACTTATTTAGCATTTATTTTTTTACACTAATTAGTGACACTATTTTAAATAATGGCAGTTAAATTACAAATAGCGTATCGCCAAGTCCCCCTCCCCCATTTTGCACGATATCATACGGGATTTTGTAGCATGCGGGACTTGCAGAATGTATGCATCCCGGCGATTGTATATGTGGCAGGAGAAAGAAGAGGGAAAACGTATATGCACAAAATGCAGGCAATGAGAGGAACTTGGTAATTTAGAAATGACCATAACTGACCTCGTTGAGTCAGAGACGGGAGATTCTCCACGTAGAAAGATGACGGGTATGATAGAGGGCGAGAGAAGTATCAATAAAATAATAAGAGTGGGAAGTATGGAAAGGTTGAATGATTCTGAAGTTTTAGGAGATAGTCTCAATTGGGAGGATGAATGGCAAAAAGAATGCTGACTTACAGAGAGAGAGAGAGAGATGAGCTGAAAGATCAGGTGGAATGTCTGGGGAATGAGACGAGAAGTGTGAAAGATGAAATTCAGCGAATGGAAGAGACGAATGAAGAGAATCAGAGGAGGAGTGAGAGACAGTTATGCGAATGAGAGAATAGTAACAATAGTAGAGGAGAGGGATTGAAAGAGAGTTATGAGAATGGCAGAAGAAGGGAGAATAGGAACAGTGTAAAAATATTTATGTAGCTATAACAAGTCTAAATATTTTTACATAAAGTTTACCAAGGTCGAGCCCAGTAAGACCTGAAACTTGTAAATAGTTGTATGTTATATGTAAATAATCCCAATGGGAATTTGTATGTGCTCTATGCCAAATAAGGGAATATTCTAGAAGGTATAGTATTAAAGCAATACCTTGCCAATAGTAAGCAGTATAATTTTAGATTTTTGTAAAGACGTCAAACTTTGTGCGTGTGTTCTACATGGGAAGCTCAAGGTCAGTGCTAGGTAGACCAACAAAAGCTTCAAACAAATGTCTGCTGCCAGAACGAATAGGATTTAGGGAGCGTAGGAGAAAAACAAAGGAAGGGTCAGTCAAAGAAAAGGATCAAGGCATTTCGCCGAAATGTTCGGGGTTCACATATCTCCGCACAAGGATTCGGAAGTGACTGAATAAAAGGCGTAGGCGAAAAGATTGCATCATCGGTTCGAGAAATTTTCATCAAGGATCCAGAGGTCAGGATCGGTTCAAGAAATTTTCGTCAAGGATCCAAAGGTCAGGATCGGTTCAAGAAATTTTCGTCAAGGATCCAGAGGTAATAATCGCAAAGTTGCAGGCGATTGTCCATCAGATGTACGCCATCGGGAACACAACTTCAAGGGAAAGTATGCCACAGATCTGAAAGAAAGATGACGAGGAGCCGATCCGCCAAGTAAAACTGATAGTCGATGACGAATTGACGAGTCTTCACCAGGAGCTGTTGTCAGAGGGAAGAAAGTGCTCCGTTGATCCAACGCGCATGCAAGCATTCCAAAAGCCGATAATCTTCACCCAAAGTGCGGCAGTATAGCATCCCAAGGGAACATCAGTGACCCATCGCTGGCGTAAAGAGAGATTGAAAAACCTGAAATGGAAGAAAAAGGGAAAAGAAGTCCAGCCAAGTACACAGTGGGTAGCAGCTATAAAAGTGAGTTGACCCGTTTCTTAAATTTCCTTGAGCTTTTAAGAGAACACTTATTAATGGACTGTAAGTAGAGGCTGATCTAAATAGGCAAATCTAACAGTTAAATATTGTAAAGTCATTAAGTGTCAGGAATTTGTAGTTTGAAATAAGTCAGAGTGTAACTGTTTGCTGAAACTTGCCTATAGAATATTCCCAGCATAGAAAGGAAAGAGCAATTGAGTGTAAAAGATATTGTTTATGTATTCAATGAGTAAGATTTAATAATTTAATAACAAGTACCATTGATCAGTATAAATGACTTGTGTTGCATTAAGAAAATTAGTTAAATATGTGACATGATTTGCATGAGATAATGCAGGAACTTACTTAGTCTATTTATGCAGATTTGAATTGTGATGTTTCCTTTTATTATTGAAAGTGCAGTGTAAAAATGTGTCATGTGAATTAAAGTTTTGTTGTTTAAACATTAATAGAGTGTTGCCTGATAATTTAATTCTTTGATGCAGCGTTCTAAATAAAAACAACCGAGCTTGTGAGCGGGGAAGATAGATAATACTGGCCAACAAAAAAAATTTTTTTTTCTACTGATTATGATCTGACACTTGTTTTTTACTAATTTGGGTATGCTGATTTCAAATATCAAATTTGAAATTTGATATTTTTCTCTATCACGTCAGGTTTTTCCTCTATGGCATTTTCTTTTTGCTAATTTGTAAGTTTTTGATAGATTTAAAGAGGCAGTACTATTTAGAGGATCAAAAAATCGATTTTTTAATATTATTTTCTGAAAGTATGTACTTTTAAAAATCTGTTCCTAACTTTTTATCAAGAAATTCCCGAAGATATAGCCTATTATTCAAAGCGGTGCGCAGATCAGAATCGAAGCGCTCACCGCTCTCTCTTGTTAGTAAACGAATAAATGCGTACTGGCGCTTTAAATGCGAGAGATGCCGATTACCGAATTAAATACATTTAGTTGATGAAAAGTAGGCGATGACAACTGCCTAAAACAAACGAATGCTACATGCTTCATAGCGGACAAAGACCGATCGAAATCAGTCAATCTTTAATCGATCGTGAAAGTATGATGAGCGCTTATAACGTTTCATAAAGTCTCTGGTTTTTTTTTTTTTTTTTTTTTTTTGTCTTGTTAATTTCATGTTAGTCGGCAGTGAAGAAAATACATCATGTCTACTACTAATCGAAATTGTGTCAATAGTATAGATTCCTTCTGTTACATTTGTGGCAGCTTTACTGTTCCCAGTCAAAGGACATATATCACTGATTTCGTTGAGAAAGTGTACTTTACATACTTTGACGTAAAACTTGCAGATTAGGACAATTCATGGGCAGATCAGAATCAGAGCGTTCACCGCTCTCGCTTGTTAGTAAACGAATAAATGCGTAAGAACCTGCAACTGCATGTACTGGAGCTTTAAATGCAAAAGAGGGCGATAACTGACCTAATACATTTAGGTGATGAAAAGTAGGCGATGACAACTGCCTAAAACAAATGAATGCTATATGCGTCATAGCGGACAAAGACCAATCGAAATCAGTCAATCGTTAATCGATCGTGAAAGTATGATGAGCGCTTATAATGTTTCAATAAAGTCTCTGGTTTTTTTTGTCTTGTTAATTGCATGTTAGTCGGCAGTGAAGAAAATACATCATGCCTACTACTCAAAAATGTGTCAATAGTGTAGATTCCTTCTGCTACATTTGTGGCAGCTTTACTGTTCCCAGTCAAAGGACAAATATCACTGATTTCGTTAAGAAAGTGTACTTTGCATACTTTGACGTAAAACTTGCAGATCAGGACAATTCATGGGCTCCAAATAAAGTGTGTAATTCATGTGTAGAATATTTTACGACAGTGGAGCAAGGGAAAATGCCAAAAATTAGCTTTTGGCATTCCAATGATTTGGCATGAACCAAAAAATCAAGTAGATGATTGCTATTTTTGTTTAGTTCAGACCTCTGGTTATAATAAGAAGAATAAGAAAAAAATTGTGTATCCAAATCTCGACTCAGCAATTCAGCCAGTTGCTCATTCCAATGAAATAGCCGTGCCAATTTATAAAGGACTTCCTTTACTTGAGAACGAGCATGATCGGGATATGCCAGATGTTCTTGAGGAGCAAGATGCAGATGTTGATTTAGACAATGAAAATTTAATTTCTAGTTCTGGACCGCAACGTTTTACTCAAGCGGAATTAAATGACTTAGTAAGAGATTTGGGCCTATCAAAGGAATCAAGTTAGCTTCAAGATTAAATGAAAAAACTTACTGGAGCAAGATACGAAGATAACTTTTTATCGTAGCAGGGAAAGTAATCTTGTACAATATTTTAAACACGAGTGTGAGTTTGTTTACTGTAACAATGTGTCAGGTTTACTAATTGAAATGAGTGTTGTACAATAATCACCGAAATGAGTGGCGTTTATTTATCAACAGTTCAAGCAGAAGTCTCAAGTGTGTCTTACTACACAATGGGAATGTATATGGCTCAATTCCTATTGGCTATTCAGTCCACTTAAAGGAAACATATGAGGACATTAAAGAGGTTCTGAAGTTTTTAAAATATACAGACCATAACTGAATCTTCTGTGTGGATCTTAAAATGGTGAACTTTTAGCTTGGCTTTCAAAGAGGATATACAAAGTTTCCATGTTTTCTATGCTTCTGGGATAGTTGAGCTAGAAACCAACACTGGAGTCAGAAACATTGGCCTCTTAGAATATCCTTAAATGTTGGAGAAGAGAATGTTATAAATCAACCTTTAATCAACAGAGAAAAAATCATTTTTCCACCTCTACACATCAAACTAGGTCTTATGAAGCAGTATGTTAAAGCTTTAGATTTACAAGGTGACTGTTTCCAATACATATGTGAAAAATTTCCACGACTTAGTTATGAAAAAATTAAAGCCGGTGTATTTGATGGACTGCAAATTAGAACTTTAATGAGAGACCCAAATTTCATCAACTCTATGAATGAAATTGAGAAAGAGGCGTGGACTTCATTTACGATGGCTGCGAATAATTTTCTTGGAAACAAAAAAGCGTGCAATTACAAAGATCTAGTGGAAACAATGCTTGAAAATTTCCAGCACCTAGGTTGCAACATGAGCATAAAGCTTCATTTCCTATACAGTCATCTTGATAGATTTCCCGAGAATTTAGGTGCTGTAAGCGAAGAATGGGGCAAAAGATTTCATCAAGACTTAAAAAAACTATGGAAGATCGGTACCAAGGAAGATGGGATTCTCACATGATGGCCGACTACTGTTTGAGTATTCAAAGGGATTGCCAAAACAGAACACACAGCAGAAATTGCTACAAACAAAAATGTATTCCCTGAAACTCATGTGTAAGTAAAATTGTTATTTTTTTATAAATATGCTTGTAATTTTTAATGAATATTGTTAAGTAGTTATGTATCTAATTATCGGCCTCTCTCACATTCAAAGAAGCAGTACGCGCCATTGCAGGTTCTTATGCATTTATTCGTTTACTAACATGCGAGAGCGGTGAGCGCTCCGATTCTGATCTGCGCACCGCTTTGAATAATAGGCTATATCTTCGGGAATTTTTCGAATTTCTTGATAAGAAGTTAGGAACAGATTTTTAAAAGTACATACTTTCAGAAAATAATATTAAAAAATCGATTTTTTTGATCCTCTAAATAGTACTGCCTCTTTAAAAACTATCAAAAACTTACAAATTAGCAAAAAGAAAATAGAGAAAAAACCTGACGTGATAGAGAAAAATGGGTTTGATATTTGAAATCAGCGCACCCAAATTAGTAAAAAACAAGTCTCATATAAAAGTGAGCAAAAATTGTGTTGGACTGTGTAATTAATACGAGAATTAGATAAAGGGATAGCCACGACTGTATATAAGAGTAATGATATCTACCGAAAGTAGTATTATTTAATGCCATAAAAGGATTTCCTGAGGTGCAGTCACTAATTTAAATAAATATCTAGAGCTCCTTGGTATAATAAAATAGGAATACTGGAGGTAAAGATAAGGAATAGGAGGATATAAGTTTAAAGTTTAATAGAATAGTATAAGGGACAGAGACAAAGATTAAAGAAAGTGAATTAACATATAAGAATTGACGATAAGAAATAAGAGATATAAGATATATTTAGGATATTAAAGAGCTATATTAAAGAAATAAGAATAAAGGATTAACAAGATAGAGTAAAAACACCCTTATGTTTACAACAGTATAAGAGAGGGAATGAGAGAGAGTTATGGGAGTGATAGAAGAGGAGAGAATGAGAACAGTGGAAAAGATGGAATGAGAGAGAGAGTTGTATGAATGATAGAAGAGGTGAGAATAGGATAAGTGGAAGAGAGGGAATGAGTGTCAGATATAGGAATGACAGAAGAGGAAAGAATGGAAACAGCAGGAGAGAAGGAATTCGAGGAATGCAAGGGAGCACAGGGACTAGAGATAGAGTGATGTCAGGAAGGCAGGTAAGTAGAGGAGCACAGAGAGAAACTGTTACAAGAGAGAGAGAGAGTGAGGGATGCATGTAAGCAATAGAGGAATATGGTGGTAAGAGGCGTAATGTATGGGGACTCAATGATCAGTGGTGTTCAAGATAGGATGCATGAGGAGTGTTTGTCAGGAGGAACGACAGAAAGTGTGGCTATGGCAATTAAGAGAGGTGAAAGGGTGGATGAGATGATTGTGATGGTGGGAACAAATTACTTGAGTGGTGGTGTAAATAGAGCAGCGAGAGATATGAGATTCTTGCTTGAGGCTGTACGAAAGAAGACACAGAGAGGAAAGATAGTGTGTGTGTTGCCTAGATACGATAATGTCGAGCTGAGCAGAAGAGCAGTGATATATTGAATGGCATAATAGCAAGAATGGGTCAGAAGAGAGGATTCGAATATGTGGATGCTCGGAGTGCGTTTGAGAGCAGAGAGGAATTGTATGTGAGAGACCGCCGGCATTTGAACGAGGAAGGACGTATGTGCATCTGGAGAGATTGCTGTTCTGAACGAGTCAGTGTGTCCCAGTGTGGATGGTAGCAGGAGTGGCCTCTTGTGGGAATGGGTACTTGGGAGAAGGGGGACGACATCAGGTAACACTGAGCCTAGTGGAGTCTAGAGGGGATAATGCTGGGTTAGAAACAATGCCATTTTTATGCTTTATACCAATGCCAGGAATATTTGGAATAAGGGAGAGGAATTGGTGGCACTGATAGCATCAGCCTGGCCAAAGATTATTCAGATCACAGAGACGTGGTTGACAGAAGAGGATATAATAACAGGAATAGAAGTTGCTGGGTACAGCATTTTTCGGCAGGATAGGAAGGGAAAGCGTGGTGGTGGGGTACTGCTTATGATAAGTGATGACCTATGTCCTCTAAGAGTGGAGGCTTTGGAAGGCTGTGACACTAATGATTTTGAAAGCATATGGTGTGAGGTGGAGGTGGGCAAGACAGGATATTTAGTGGAGTGTTGCTACAGACAAGGAGCACAGAGGGTGGGGACCAGGAGATGCTGAGACAGTTGAGCGTGGAAAGTGCAAAAAGAATGATTGTTATGGGAGATTTTAACTACAGTAGTATAGATAGGAGAAAGGAAGATGAATGTAACAATAAGGGAATGGAATTTCTAGAATTCATGAGGGACAAATGTCTTAGGCAACATGTAACAGAGGGAACAAGAGGTTCAAGAGTTTTGGATTTGGTTATAGCATCAGAAGTGCTTATAATAACTAAGATGACATCTCTCCCACCAGTTGGAGAGAGTGACCATATGGTTTTGACTTGGAAAATGAATAGACATGCAGGAGTATCAAAGAGATGGGAACGTATGTGGAATATAAAGCAGGTGATTATAATAGTCTTAGATGTCAACTTGGGGAAGTTTCGTGGAGAAAGGAATTGGAAGGCCGGGATATCATTAGTGCTTGGGAAATTGTGAAGGAATATTTGTTAGCAGCAATGATAAGCTGTGTTCCATGAGTGAAGATGAGGACACAATTTGGAGTAAAGTGGATGACAAACAATATTAAACAGGAGCTACATGCAAAAAAGAGGCTATGGAAGAGATATAAGGAGACAGGTGAAGAGAAGATGGAAGAAGAACATAAGAAACAAGCAAGGAGAGTGACCAGCATGGTAAGGGAGGCGAAACTGGAATATGAGAAAATATTGGCCCTTAGATATCCAAGGAAAATCCTAGGGAATTTTTTAGCTATGTAGCCAGTAGGAAGAGAAATGACTGTGGAAGAATGACATTGTGGGATAAAAATGGGAATAGAGTGACTGATGCAGAGGAAATAGTGGAATTGTTCAATGAACACTTTATTAGAGTATTTTATCCTGGAGGGTTCAATTTGAATACTAGAGGGATAGAGCAGGTTCGAGGTTTAGAGGTGCAGGAGGAGAGTGTGTGTGTTCCACATACTGATCACCACGAGTTTTGAGAGAATGTGCTAAGGAACTGACAGTGCCCTTGACCTGGCTTTTCAATGTAAGTATGGCTGCAGGAAAGGTGCCCATGGAATGGAAAGAAAGTAAGATAGTGCCCTTGCATAAGGGAGGTAGCAGACTGGAAGTGTCTAATTATAGGGCAGTTTGTGTGTCATCAGTAGTTAGTAAGAATTTGGAGAAAGTAGTGAGGGACCATATACAGCATTGGACAGATGAGGATAATGTTATCTGTGAGAGTCAGCATGGATTTGTGAAGGGACGCTCTTGTTTTAGCAATATGCTAGCCTCTTATGATAAAGTTACAAGAGCATTAGATGAAGGAAAGGCATATACTGCCATTTTCCTAGACTTAGCAAAGACATTTGACAGGGTTCCACATGATAAGCTTATATTCAAGTTGCAGCACATGGGTTTGGATGTCAGATTGGTCAACTGGATTCAGGATTGGCTGTTCGATAAGAATCAGAGAGTTGTGTATGGTGGAGCAATATGAAAGAGGCAGAAGGTTACAAGTGAGGTTCCACAGGGCTCAGTACTGGGACCTATATTGTTTAACCTTTATATCAATGATATTGTCTGTGGATTGCAAGGGGATATTCGGTTGTTTGCAGATGATGCAAAGCTGGGAAGGGTTATTAGTAATAGTGCAGGTGTGGTAGCCCTGCAAGAGGATTTGAATAAGCTAGATACATGGGCAAATGAATGAGGGTGTCAGTTTAATGCAGCAAAATGTAAGGTCTTGAGGTTTGGGACACATCGATGGGACGCTGCATACTTTATTGGAGGAGATATACTGGAGGATGTAGGAGAGACAAGAGATCTGGGTTTGATGATTGATAGAACCCTGAAATTGAGGGGACATATTGCAAAGGTAGTGAAGGTAACGCAGAGGATTGCTGCAATAATGAGAAGGACACTGACTTGCAGAGATAAAATGGTTATCGTTTTGTTGTATAAGACTCTGATCAGACCATACTTAGACTATTGTTCTCAGATCTGGTCTCCAGGATTTGAAGAGGATAAATTAACTGTGGAAAGGGTACAAAGGCAGATAACAAAGATGGTGTCAGGACTGCAATGTTAGTTATGAGGATCAGCTGAGGGAGTGTGGACTGCAGAGTTTGGTGGATAGAAGGTGGGGTGATATGATTGAGACTTTTAAACTGTTGAGAGATGGTTACAGGGTTGACACTGGGAACTTCTTTCACTTGGTTGAACAGCTGGAAGGAGCCATGAAAGTCCATGGAAGTTCCTTTTGTAACTTCCATCCCTGGAAGTTACGAAAGGAAACTGTGAGAAAGAGGGTGAAGAGTGGTTTCTTTGTATGGAGGGTGGTTGAACCATGAAATGCATTGCCTGATGGAGTGGTGAGAGCGAGAACGGTCGATGCATTTAAGGAGTGGTATGATAGACTTTGTGTTTCCTAGGAGGGACCTCCCTTGATGAGTCTTGATAGACTTGTGTTTCTTAGAAAGGACCTACCACGATGAGTCTTTTGACTCCATGGAAGCCTGAATAATAATAATCTTAGATTTTAGCCTTCTGAGGCACTTTTTACCATATCAGTCTACCTAGATTGGTCTACCTCTCGATCTTTGTCTGGCTATCCCGGAAAAGAACACTTGTTTTGCTAATGTTTCCACTCCTATACCACCTGAGATAGCTCTGCTAACACATTCCTGAATGTGCTGACAACGTCAAGTTCTTATTTATATCCTCATTTTTAATACTGTATGATACAGCCTCTTATGGAATCTGTTTACTCCAGTAATCTTTCTCAGAACTTTCATATCTGTGCTCTCAAGTCTTTGATCAAGTGTTTTATTTCTAACCCATCTCTCTGATACATAAGTTAAAATTGGTTTAAACACTGTCTTGTATACAGCTAGTTTAGTATTTTTGACTAATTTTTCAGTTATTCCATCATCAATTTCCTGATATCTACCATCAAGGAGTGTTCAGGCTATTATGGCAGCACTATGTGATTAACTTTACATTATTATTAATTTCCGATCAACAATTTTCCTCCAAATTAGTCTATTACTTGTCAGCTTTCCACTATTGTCATGTATAACATTTTATTTTTCTAAGGCATTTCTGACTGAATCAATCCACCAAGACCTTGGTCTTCCTATGGGTCTTTTTCCTGTCATCTTGGCATCACACACCTCTTCTGCTAATCTTTCCTCTCTCATTCTATTCTATTTATTATTTCCCACCTTAGATTAGCCTGCCTCACACATTCTTCATTTTTAATATGATTCTGCCACTGATGCCATCTGTTCAAGCCCATAATTTTTCTAAAAACTCTCATATCTGTGGTCTCTAATCTTTGTTCAGGTGATCAGTTACTTTGGCACCTGATCAAAGATTAGATTAGAAATTTCTAACCCAAATCGCTGATTCAAAACTTAGAACTGTCTTGAACATTGTATTGTATATTGCTAGTTTAGTGTTATGGCTAATTTCTCTCTTATTCCATATAAATTTATTCAGCTCACTCTCCATCATACCAACAGTGCTTATTCTGTTGTCTATTTCCAGATTTAACTTGACATCTTTGCTAAAAGCTATGCTTAACAGCTGAAATACAGGTGTCTCTTGCTTAACACAGGATTTGATTAACACAGCGAAATTAATTGCGACGATCCCTTTATATGTGGCAAGAGTTTTAATTAACGCACCTTTAAATTTATGAGGCATGCTTCCTGACGAAGAGAAAGAAAGTTGTGAACATTATGACGTCATTCCTCCCATTAAACATTAAGAGCGGGTGTATTACAAGCTTCAATTGTTTTGCTGTATTTAAAAAATACAATAGAACTTTGCTTTTAGATAATGCAACTGGTCATCCAAATGATCTGTGTGAGAATGTTTAAGTTTATTTTTCCACCAAATATATCATTGCTACAACCCATTGACATGGGCATCATTGCAACTTTCAAAACCTATTTTCTTAAAAAGATATTCTCAAAGACAGTAGAAACAACAACGGGAGAAAATGCGATTACGCTCCAAGAATTTTGGAAAAATTTTGACATTAAACACACAATTGAAACCATTCATGACTCGTGGGAGCAAGTGTCTTCTAGCTGCATGAGATCTCTTTGGAAAAACCTTTTGCCAGAATGCACTAATGACTTAGGTGGTAGGTGGTTTTCAACATCTTGTGAACAATGTGGTTGAAGAAATTGTTGCAATTGGTGAAGACCTTGGTTTTGATGGTGTTAATTCAGAAGATGTTAAATAATTATTGGATTCAAATTCAAAAGATTCGAGTGACGACGATCTTGAAATTGAACAACAACACGCATATGAAGACAACGAACAAATGGAATGTGAAGATGAGGTTCCAAAGGAGATAACAATCAAAGAACCGAATGGAATATTTCGCAGTTTAGAATCGCTTAAGCAGCAAGTAACGGATATGGATCCAGATGTTAATCGAAGAATGCTTGTTTGCCGAAGTCTAGAGAGTCATTTTGCTTTGTTATCATAGAATTTATGCTGATAAGAAAAAACCTAAAACTGTTCTAATGAGTCTTGATAACTTTTTTTTATAAAAAATGGCAGTAACTAACGTAGGTACAAGCATTTATTGAACATTTACTTTGCATTCATTTTTTATCTTTCCTAAAAAAGTACCACATAAAACGAATTATTAATACAGTAATCGATCATGGACGAATTGTAAATGTTACCATTGATTATTACATTTGATTAACGTGATTTTGATATACGCAGTAACATCAAGGGATTAATTAATTGTGTTAATCAAGAGATACCTGCATTTTACTTGTTCTATGGGTTCTCCATTCAAGAATGCTGCTGAAGTATTTTAAGTTCCTACCTATTTTCATAGCTTTAGTCTTTTTATTGCTCATTTTCATGCCAAATTTGTTACAACTGTTATTCAATTTATTTAGAAAATCCTGGAGACTTGCACCAGATGTGTTTAGGAGTAAATCATTTTCCATAAAGCAAAGAGTTATGCAGATGATGTTGTACTCCTAAACAAATCCAGTGCAAGTATATCTCAAATTTTAATATGAGGTTTAATGCTACATACTTTCATAATGTGATCCGTATAGATGATGAATAAGAGTGTAGATAATGTGCATCCTTGTCTTCAACCTGATTTTACATCAAACTATCTTCCTATATTTCTGTCAATTCTAACTGCTGATCTACAACTTAAATACAGACTATGTATTGCCCTATTTAATGTTCCATTTACTTCACATAACTGTAGTGGTTTGAAAAGCTTTTCCCTCAGCACCTTATCATATGCCTTTCCCAGATCTCTCTCTATGTTCACTGGGCATCTACAGATGCCGTATGGTCACTCTGATGCTCGGTGATTTTCCACACCAGGCCTCGCCATGTAGTCCTGTTGTTTGCTTTTCTGGCAGCCTCAACTCTCTGAAGATTAGTCACTCCACACACCCCATCCATCCATCTCAATGATGGTCTACCCCTGCCTCTTTTCCCAGGAACTTTACCTTCTATTACTATGAGAAGTCCTCCTTCTATCCTTTCTATGTGTCCAAAATATTTTAACTTTCTTCTGTCAATATCCTTAAGGAGCCTTAAAGTTCTACTAATCTTTTCTAACATCCATTCATTTGTACGCCTTTCAGTATATGATATCCTCAACAGCCTTCTGTAACACCACATCTCAAAAGCAGATATCCGTTTCTTATCTGACTTCTTTAGGTACCAAGTCTCGCATCCATAAGTCACTGTTGGAAAACAACTGCATCTAAAATCCTCAACTTTGTTCCCATGGAGATAGATCCATCCTTCCAGATTTTAGCCAAGTCTCTGACTGTTGTTTTAGCCATTCATAACCTTTTTCTGACATCTTCTGAACAGCAATTCTTCACATTAATAATGGATCCCAGGTACTCAAACTTGCTGACTTCCTCAATTCTTTCTCCATAAAGATACACTTGTTTCTCAAGAGCTTCTCTGTTTGTTTTTCCTTTGAGGACAAGAATTAGGATAGGAGGTAGATTGATCATTAATCTGAGGTATGCTGATGATACAGTACTCCTTTGTAATGACATGGAAGAACTAGGACTAATTCTTGACAAAGTTAACAAGATCAGTAATAACAGAGGACTTCAACTCAATTCTAGCAAGACAAAGATCATGGTTCTCAAAGGAAAAACAAACAGAGAAGCTTGTCATATATATGCATGATGTCCTCTGCATATATATACTAAACAAGTGAGGAGAAAGTAAACATCCTTGTCTAACTCCTTTTCCAACTGGAAGCCAATCAGTGAATCCAACACCCATTCTTACTGTGGCTTCTTGCTCCTTATACAAGCTGGATATCAACCTGATAGTGTGTTGAGGAAAATCCATTCTTTTCATTACTTGCCACAGTTTCACATGCTCAACACAGTCAAAAGCTTTTAGAGTAGTCTAAGAAACACATTACCAGAGGGAGTCTGAATTCTTTATATTTTCTATGATCTGTCTAAGGCAAAGGATCTGATCTCTGGTGTCCCCTACTTTTCCTAAAGCCTGCTTGTTCCTCAGGCATCTCTGCCTCAACTTTGGCCTCAATCCTTTATTGAGGCCAAAGCCTTTAGCACGATCTTTAATAAAATTTTGCTTGCATGAGATATCAAATTGGGATATCCCAGATCTAGAAAACTTAATTACAGATCCTTGTCATACTCCCATGATTTCTCAACTATTTGCTGTAAGGTGAAAATCTGATTCTTACAACCTTATTTGGCCAGAATCCAGCTTGTTCTTCTCCCACTTTCTCTTCCACAACATTTCTCAGCCTCTTTTCAAGTATACTTGCATAACTCTTAACTGGAATTTCACTTAACAGAGAAATTTCTCTGTAATTCTCACATTCAGCTTTATTCCATTTTTTATAGATGGTACTATGAGAGCTCTACTCCAATCATATGGAATTAGGCCCTCCAAATTATGCAATATAGTCACTGCAAAACTTTTATACCTCTATGGGAAGTAAAGAAAAACTTAGGATATGAAAGAGATGTTGGAAGAAGCAAAAATGAAGAGTAAGAAAGTAAAGATTGTGAGTCTGCTGCCTTGGGTGAGGCAGTGAGTGCACACCCATGGTCAGGAGGAAAAATCGAGTAGTAATTAAGTGGATGAGTAGCAATATAAAGTAGGAAGTGTAAAAAAAAACAAAGCGTTGTGGAAGGAATATAAACAGAAAGGTGATCAGCATGCTTATGAGCAATACAAAGTACAAGCAAGAAGTGTAACTAGTATGGTAAGGAAGGCCAAATCAGATTTTGAGAGGAAATTAGCTAAGTGGGCCAAAGTAAATCCAAAAGAATTTTTCCACTACATAGCAAGTGAGAGAAAGAATAATTATGGTAAGATAACTTTACTCAGTGTTGATGATAGGAAAGTGATAGCAGCAGCAGAAGTACTTCAGTTACTAAGTAATCACTTTGCAAGAGTATATCATCCAAAGGGTGACTTTGTAGTTACCAATGTTACAGAGAATGATGTGAGAATTGAGGTAGATGGATTGAAGGTACTCAGTATACTGAAAAATATCAATGTGAATACAGCAGTGATCCTGGGCAGTATGTCAGATTGTATGCTACGAGAATGTGGAAGTGAACAACTCCATGAGAGGCACTGCCAGTGCCTCTGATGAAGTTGTTCAATCTAAGGGTCAGCTCTGGCAAGGTTCCAAGGAAGTGTGAAGAGGGTAAGATAGTTCCATTACATAAAGGTGTTTCCAAGACAGAAGTAGTAAATTCCAGACCAATTAGTATCGCTGAAGTGGGGGTTGAAAATTTGAACAAACAAAAAACACTTCAACTACCATTTGGTTAATGGGTGGATAGAAATATGATACTATATAGGGGACAACATGGCTTTTTAAAAGGGAGGTCCTCCCTCAGTAATTTATTCACATTTTATAATAAGGCGACAGCAGAATTGGATAATGGAAATGGCTATACTACAAAACTACTAGACTTTGCAAAGGCGTACGAAAGAATACTGCATATAAAATTATTACATAGTTGGAGTAAATGGGAATGGATGAGATTGGTGGCATGGATAGGAGATTGGCTGACAGACAGACAGACATCAGAGAGTGGCGTATGGTGGAGTGAAATGTACTTCAGTGTTGAAGAACACATTGACAGGTAAAGAGATAGGGAGGTTATTATCCCTATTTATAAGGTTATGATGTGTTGGCTACTGTGTTTCTCTTGGTACATCACATGCATTTTCTGGTTCTACTAAACTTAAACATAGATTCTTGTTATACCCCAATGATGTGTCAACTATTTGGCTTAAAGTGAAAAATCTAATCTACACAATCCCTATTTGGCCTCAACCCAGCTTTTCTCAAAGGTTCTCTTACACAATTTTTCTCACTCTTCTCAATTAAGCATGTGTAAATCTTACTTGGAACATTTAGTAGAAAAATTCTTCTGTAATTCTAAGATTCAGTTGTATTTCCCTTTTTACAGAAGGGTACTGTGAGAATTCTACTCCAGTCATCCAAAATTAGTCTTTTAAATTATATAATCTAGCTACTGCAAAAATTTTATACCTCCATATTTGACGATTTCGGCTGAATTTTATTTACTCCAGGTACTTTTGCGCATTTCAGGTTTATGATAGCTTTTTTTAATTAAAGTATTCACATGTACTCAAGATTCCTCTTGAATATTTTCTAACACTGTTCTTCTTGTTGAACATTTTCTACTAGATTCATGTAACAATTTTACAAACTAATTACTGCAGATATCCATAACTTTAGTTCCAGTTTTCGTGTCACCTTTAGTATCTCCGATTCTTTTTATTGTACTAAGTTTTATAAAAATAAGACTCTTCAATACAAATGTATAAACAGTGTTCTTTTATATGGATCTGAAACCTGGAGACCAACCAAAAAGGAATTTAAATAGATTGCAGATTTACATAAAAAGATGTCTAAGGAAGATAATGGGAATATACTAGCCAAACAGAATTCCAAACAACACAGTATGAGACAAAACAAATCAATCCAACATCAAAACAGAAATAACAAGAAGAAAATGGATGTGGACAAGCCACACAATCATTAATCCTATGCTTTGGTGAGAATGAAAAGTATAAGTATCAGGATATCACAGAGGTGGAAACAAGGAAGGGAAGCAGTTACACCCAACAGCCTTAGTAAGGGATCAGAAGCTTGGATTGTCATTTGAGTAGGAAGCAAGCTTACTGCATTTCATTCTTATGAAGTCTTCTCGGGAATTGTTGATAACTTTTTTTATGCTTGTTTTTGGCTGTAGTGCAAGCTGAATGAGAAGCTAGAATTTTTTTTATTTATTGAAGCGACTCACATATGCTGCATTTTTATGAGAGCCTGAAGATGCACATTTTTTTAGAGAACCAGAGCTTGGATAAGAGTTAGGGAGTTTGCAGTCGAGTGGAGAATGAAGGTCCTCATTACAGTGAAGATTATTTTGGTTATTAGTTCAGTGCAGTCTGGATTAGGAGAAAGAATGAAAACAGTAATCTAACAATGAAAAAAGAGGTGGAAAAATTCCAGAAGTCATCCCAATTGGCACCATCATAGTGTCATAGGATATAAGGCTGAGATTGGTTAGAAGGAGAACTATCTACAGAAAAGGAGGCTTGGATAAAATAATTCAAGT
This sequence comes from Typopeltis vanoorti, assembly GCF_054136105.1. Lineage (NCBI taxonomy): Eukaryota > Metazoa > Arthropoda > Arachnida > Uropygi > Thelyphonidae > Typopeltis > Typopeltis vanoorti. Next base: position 94,886,410 of record NC_143554.1, read on the forward strand.
CTCCTTTTCTATAGACCTTTCGACAGTGTACTTGGAGGAAGAGCTAGTTAAGAAAAGGTCCAGAGTGTTAGTGATGAGGACTGTCTGGAATTCTAGTTGGTAGGTTAACTATTTGTGACAGATCATAACCAATGACAAATGATTTGGCTTCCCTGCAGGCTTGATCTGCAAAGTTAGAGAAGGGAAGCCATTTTGCATTATGAATGTTAAAGGTTCCTAGGAAAACAATCTCACAATCTGGATAATAAAATTGCATGAATCAACTTTTAGGAATAAATAATCAAAAAGGACAGCATGGTTGTGCTGCCCTTTTTCATTAAAGAAGTGGTAAAGGCAGCAATCTTTATTTGATCTGCTTTGGCTCAAGGAAATCTTGACCCAAAGCAGATCAAAAAGTGGGGGAGTGGGTTTCAGGTTGAACAGCTTCGATAAAGGGATATCTGATTTGACAAAAGCACACATTCCTCCCTTTTTTTGCAGAATGCATCATGCAAGATATAGTTACGATAGTTGAGATGGGCTGAAGTTGTAAATTATGTCAACTGGAGTTCAATTAGGAATAGCAGATTGAAGTTTTGATGTCTGCAAGTGGTGGTGTATATCATTAACATTTGTATTGATGCCTCAGATGCTGAGGTGCTTTTATTTTATCTTGATGCCTCGGAAGTGCTTTTATTAGAAAGAAAGTTTGTTATTTTGGAATTTTTTGGTATATTTTTATTATTTTTTAGAACTTTTTGTTGTATTTTTCATGTTTTTTGTTATTTTTTATGGAAGATTCTTTTTAACATCTGCAGTGACTAGTATACGCATGACTATCATTCATGGCAGGTTTGATGCAGGAAACTTATAAAGAGTAAGAGCATGCAAATGAGATGAGGGACTTGTGTACGTAAAATTATTTTATACAGGGGAGTACTCAGACTTCAAGTCCAAGTTTGGCCTCAGATGGCTCCCCCCCCTGCTATACTCACTCCCTTGAGGGACAACCTGGAAGTGTTGATCACTTTTCAGGTTGAAGAGTTGCAAAACTGGAAGTGATGATTACTTCCAATTTTGCAACTCTATACTCTTGTATCCTGAACCTGTGTGAAGATATCACCATCAAAAATAATACAGTTAACACTTTTCTTTTATCTTTTCTCCAAGTGGATTTGTGCACATTCTTGGGTGAAGATACAGTGTTAGTGATGAACAGTCCATACCCCAGACAGAAATCCAGCAGGCAGTTACCATAATTATTTGCTTCACCCTTTTCTTACATTTTTCCCAAAACATTTCTATGCCCAATATTCATTTTCTACTCTGCTGTTTAGATATTTATTGAATTCTTCCCATTTTTTTCAAGTCTGCTGCCTTTTCTAATGACCAAATTTCTTCACTTCTTCCTTAGGAGATCCTTCTATGGATCAATAAGTACAAATGAGTTTGTACCTATTGCCCAATTCTCCACTGTGAAATGTGCTCATATAATTGTATTTGAAATTGACTGCTAATCAAGAAATCAAATCTTCTATTTGGTGTTGAATGCTATCTCTACTCCTTCATTGTCTTGATCACTTGATACTTCTCATGTTGATGGTATCTATCTTCAGTTCTACTTCCATGTTCAAATTTCCATAGCAACAAAAAATTACATGGAAACAGGAACAAAAAAACTTTAGAAACAGGAATGCAAATAAATAATTTGCAGACTAAATTGAATTATTTATAAGCTGATGTTTTGTTTGCTCAAGCTAGCATTATCATACTTGAGCAATACACAGTCAGTGAAGACAGGGAATGAAATTACCTCGAAAACAAAGACAGTCATGTGCATGGAGGGCGACAGTGGTGCTCTTTGTGGTAATTTCTGTTATTAATACTGATAGGTAGATAGGATGATGCACCAAAATCTATGTAGGATCACACCATCAATTCAGTTGCGGTTTGGTTAACCAGCTTTTGTAGAACTTGTGCCATTTCCAGGAATAGTCTCTCCAATTTAAACTGGGATTTGTGAATTAGTTTGGCCTGGCTTATATTTTCCTTTCTTTTTTTTTTTTTTTCATCTGATTGAAAGGACCTTTCTCTAAGTGCTGTTTTGCTTTTCTGCACCAGATATCTTTTTCTGACCAAGGTAGTCTCATCCTGTCTGCTAAATCAGCTAAAAACATGACATACCAGTTGTTTATAACCAACTATTAAAATGGCCACAGTGTATAGTGAAAAGTGAATAAGGCTAGACAATTCCAGGGGATAAAGAGTGTGGATGATTTCTATGGTTTCTTTTAGGAGTACACCAGCAAATAAGGAAACTATATCAAAAGTGACCATGATGCCAGTATCCCTAAGGATACTATCCAACAAGCATGATTTGGTGAAGTGTACAAGTTTTTAATATGGGAAGAAGTATGGTAATGAGAGAGCTCTTGGCTAAGTGTTTGGCTACTTTATAAGCACGGAGAGCAATACTGTCTACTATAGGTCTCAGAAATGTATTCTATTTGTGTATTTTTGGTAAACCATAAATCCAGGGAATTCTAGGGTAATATGATTAAAGTTTTTGAATAGTTTCAGGAAGCCATGATACAACTTTTTCTAATAATCTCCTAGCTTCTCAGGATCCCTTATTCTTCTCTGTCTACAGAAAACTTATCCACCTTGAGAGGAACATCCATCACAAACATATTACCACTACCCCTCCCAGTAGTATGGTGCCTTAGCTAATAGAGCTAGAACCATCCAATCAGATCACATTAGCCTCTCCACTGAATTCAAACACATTCATGACACGTTTTTAGTTTCCTCCTTCACAAAATCAACTGAGCTCTCCACCCACCTCCAATCTCCCCCCTCCTCCCAAATCTAGAACAAAAAAAAAAAAAAAAATCCATTGCTATCCCCTACTTAAATTCTTAAAAAGTAAAATATACAGACCTCTTCAGGCCATACCAAAAATTAGCTACCCTTATCTGCTCACTTACCACTTCGCCATCTTGATCATCCTGATGTCTAAGTGTCCCTTGGTCCTGTAAATTTAAATGCTTTAGACAAACCCGAACAGCTAATTTCTGCCTAGAAGAATACCGAAAATATGTCCATCATCTGCACTACAGCCATTCTGAGGTTACAGACCATGCCATAGATACAAAATCACTAGATCCAGTGATTGTATCTGTAGTAATTTGCATCCAGTGCAGATACCAGAAACAGCTAAAAAAAACAGAGCGACTATTCCTGAAATCTTCCAGAGCACTATGAAATTCTCCAAACCCAAACAAATTCTTCTGATCACATTGCCAAAAATCTCGGAGACTATCAGCAAGATTCCACCATTGCACCATAGAGGGTGACAGTTAGGACCAGTGGCACGCCAAGGGTATTTGCTTCCCAGGTGCAAACTTTTATCAGCTGCCCCTAATACTACATTGTATAATCCAAATTAGATATTAGCTACATAAAATGCAGGCCTATCAATGTTGCCGCCCGGGTGCGGTGCACCTCCATTGCACCCTCGGGTTGGCATGGCCCTGGTTAGGACTGTAGAAGTCGGCCTTATGAAATCATTCTGTGTTTGCCTTCTGCCTGCATGCACATTCTTAGTATTTCTTTGTGCCCATGAAGATACCTTGGTCACCAAGGTGAAAAATATTGCCTTATAATCTAAAGCTAAATAAATTTAGTTAATTATTATTTTTAGAGTGTGTTTTCTCCATTAAACATCAATATGCATTCTGTTCTCTCATAAATATTCGTGTACATGTTGTTCAATATATTACTATCCATTATATGCATTAACTGCTATTTCATTTTTCTAGTTAATATTTCTTGTGTTAAAATTCTCCATTAATATTATTTGCTTTCTTATCTCTTTAATATTACAAACCTATAATATTTTATCACAGCATCCTTTGCTACAATAACACACATGCACAACCCATGGTATAGACTCCATGCTATATATGTACCATGCCGTACATTGTACCATGCTATTTGAGATAGCATGGTACCATGTTATGTACCATGCGATCTCAAATTCTTGCTCTGATGATGGATTTCAAAAATAATAATAAATAAAATAATCTGCTAATGATTTTGATGTCCAAAAAGGAATAGGTGAGGGCCATGTAGCCACCAACTTCTGGAAACTTGAAGGCAGCTCTCCACCCTTAATCAATCATAGATAGCTGACCCAAGGCTATCAATGATTTTAAATGACATTCAGAGAAGAGAGTACGGCATACAACTGCAACTATATTGTGGTCCCTAACGTTATATATTATTGTCTGAAATAGTGTTCTATGGTTGATTTTCTTGAGTTATGGGATTAAAAACCCCAAGTTTCCAGGAGGAAACATGCCCAAAATTGAATAATTCAGGAACTACTCAAAGAAAGGCTCAGAAAATATTCCTCTAGTCAGTGACTAGAATCAAATTTGGTGTTTCTTCAGGCTAGTGTTAGGGATGCAAACGCCATTTCCAGGCTACAGGCCTAATAGGAATTTTATCCATCAAACCTCAGTCTAGATTTTTTCTCATATCCAATATCTGTCCCCTTATGTTTCCCCCATTCAGTCTCTTCTGATAATAATGTGATTATCATTAGGCACACCAATATTAAAAATGTCCTGGGTAAGCCATGACTTAACTAATTAATTACTTAAAGTACATTCTTTAAGTCAAATGCATTAGTTTATAACAATGCAATATCATTTGTATTATTTGAGTATTGAATTTGCACTTCTATTATTCCAAATCCCACCCCTTTCATTAGGCGAACTTTCCTTCCTCCCTACTTCCAAACAAACGTCCTAACATTCACAGAGTTGCACTATCAATGTTATGGCATTACTCAACTTTATAAATGATTGATTACTTAGACTGATAATGAGACCACAAATGAGATAATCACAAACTGATTCCACAAATTAATAAAACAACAGTCTCTCAGAATCCAATCATATGCCAGTAATTTGACTATGGATTCTTTATTGTCAAACATAGGAATTCTAGGTTTATGCAAAATACTTGATCATATGCATCACCATTTGTTCTAGGCAACCATTTTAGAATGCTGTTGGTTAGTAATCATCGATAGTATTGACGACAATGGGAAAACCAAAGGATCTTTCAGAGTTTGATAAAGGGCTTATTGTGGGTGACTGTCTGGCTGGAACTATGATTTTGAAAACAGCAGAGTGGACTGGTTTCTCAAAATGTGAGATATCTTGGCTGTTTAATCAAGCAACATGGAAAAATAATCGACACCGCTTGTCTAAAACGTGTAACTGTGGTCCTAAGAATAGTTGTCTGAGAAGGAATGCATAGACAAACAGAACTTCCCACATGTGCAACAATTGACCGAAGCATTTAATGAAGGCTGTTCCTGACCCATATCCCACCAAACTATGAACAGGGATTTGAAGAGGATTGGTATTGGCAGTTGAATACCTATATGGAAATCACTGATTTCTGTGAAGAACTGGAAAGTTCATCTACAGTGGTGTCAGAAACACCGTGACTGGACACCAAAACAAAGTCATGTGGTCTGACAAGTCATGGTATAACCTTGTTTTGTACAGATGGTTGGCAGAAGTCCCATGAAGCAAAGAACAGAGCGTGCCTTGTAAACACAGCTCAAGGTTATGGAGGGAAAGCATTGGCATGGCATGAGGCATATTCTGTGGAACAGAATGGGTCCCCGATATTGCTAGAAGGTCAGGTGTCCTCCAAGGAATATCTGAACATTGTTGCTGATCAAGTACCTCCTGCAATGTTGACTTTTAATCCAGTAGGTGCCGACTGTTTCATGGACTACAATGCTACTGTCCATTGAGCAAGAATTGTTCAGAAGTGGTTTTCAGTGAGCATGACAGCAACTTCTACCATCTTCCCTGACCACCACAAAGCCCAGATCTGAACTCCATTGAGAATACATGAGATATGTTAGGGAAAAAAAAAACAGATCTGGAAGTAAAGTCCTCTAATAAAAGTGATAAAAACCTTCCTCTTGCAGTCATTTTAAATGGCTCCAGTTTTAAAATCCATTTCTACCAACATAAGCAATTCAGTATTTCTGTCATTTTTTATATACAGGCAGCTTTTATTTATATTTTTTAACATATATAAATCTTACACACAAGAGGTTGCAAAACCTATAACCAATCAGTGCCATGTGTGGACAAGTGGTCAAGAAGAAAAACAGAAACTTGTTGATACTGATTTGAACAACTCAAGGTTGTAATTTTTAGCAAAAACATTCTAGCACGTTGCCGAGGATAGCATATCGAACATGTCGTTGTTGTGTAACCACACGATGTTTTGAATTTCTCACAACAGTAATGCAGCGCCATCTATGAGTCATACCGATGTATTATCTGAGCAAGTTCCTAATCTCTTCCTAGGCATTCCAATCATAATAACATTCACAGAATAGTCACAGTTCTGAAAATATTTGTTTACAAGAATTTTGATTAAGTAGAATTTATTGAAAGTTTATTTTTCACTTGGTTAGGGTATAATAAATTTAGTTTAATCCTTTATCCAAGTGTGAGCAAACAAAGTTTGTGCCTGAAAGTATCTTCAGGACTGGGTTAAGGTGGTACAACACCAGGGCAACTCGTTGCAAAGGTGGAGCAAGCTACCAACACTCCTATCTCAGTATGAATATAAGGTGGTACAACACCAGGGCAACTCGTTGCAAAGGTGGAGCAAGATACCAACACTCCTATCTCAGTATGGATATACTGAGATAGGAGTGTTGGTAGCTTGCTCCACCTTTGCAATGAGTTGCCCTGGTGTTGTACCACCTTAACCCAGTCCTGAAGATACTTTCAGGCGCAAACTTTGTTTGCTCACACTTGGATAAAGGATTAAACTAAATTTATTATAAGTAGAATTTACTTTGTCAAGAAGATTGTTCCAGAATATAAAGTAAAAGAGAAAGAGGACAATGAGAAGTTGATTTAGTATGTCTGGAGCTGGATGCCGACCAGCAGTTGTTTGTCTGTTTAGGGGTTTGAAGAAAAATAGAGGAAGGATGTTGAGTAGTTCAGTATAACATCACCCATACCGTAGATGAGGCACTAAGCAGAAATAATGAGTCTATGGGAAAGTGAATGGTGAGTCTTCGAGAGAAAGATCACCAATTACCTCAACTGCCCTTCTCTGAACAACATCAAGAATCATCATTTTGGGCTTTTTTCCAATAAACATGATCAAAAGGCTGTAGGTGTGAATCCCATCGTGCGGATGGATGTTTGTGATTGTCTGTGAAAATACTAGTGGTGGTGGTGAAGAGTAGTTTGCATTGGTGTAGATGATGCAGTTGGTAGATGAGGTTGAGTGGTAGAAATGGAGAGTCATAGAGTAGGTGTCCTCAGTCGATGAGTCTTGGACTCCCTGGAGGTGTCAAATAATAATAATAATATATTATTACAAAATAAAAAAATAAATAATAAATCTGTCACATGTAAGCAAGTTATAAGAACTTGATAACATATGTATATTTAGTCATGTGCATATGTTGGTTCAGTAATTTTCGCTTTTAGATCAAAGACTTCCTGAAAAAAAAAAAGCCTGAATCAATATAATTATTTTTGTCAAACTGTTATTAAAGGAACTCAATCTAATAACAGCATTTTTAAAACTTTAATGCATGCATAAAAAGTTAAAGTACAGTTTATCAAAACTATGATCTATTTCTGGCTTTTATGACAATCCCATCCTGAAAGGTTGAGAACCTATCACACATCAGCACTATAGGTGGATTAATCCACAAGTGGGATTTGCATCTAGTCATCTGTAGTTGAAAAGTAGACATGGAAATGCTAACAATTCCACCAACCATGCTTGCAATTTTGAGAGCACCAAGGCAAAGGCTTTTGCTTTGATAAGGTTTATACTTAGCCTCTGAAGAGAACCAGACAATTAAAAAAAAAAAAAACTGTCATATAGGCTTCAGTACAAAGTCCATTATCATTTAAGTAGTGCAATATCTAGGCAACTCCAATGCTGAAAGGTTATACCCAAACATTTTGGTCATATTCACGACTTTGGTTTCAACCCACTTTGCTGAAAACTAAAATGGATATATAATAGTCTCTTTCTAATTAAGTAGTAATGTAGGTTTATGAACACACTTGAAAACAAAAAATAACAAATGGAGAATTTTGAAAAAATATGCATGTTCTTTAAATAAAAACTAACAGTAATCGCCGAACTTTATATAGTTTCTACTATATTCGGCATGAAACTCTTTGAGTTTCTTATTCGGCTAAGAAACTATATGGGATGTAATATCCCTTAACTTAAACAAGTTATATGTCGCCGAATTGAAGCCTTTGGCTCTTCACATATCTAATAATTTATTAGAGCACCTCACGGCAATACTCGTAGAAGGGGTACAAGTTCTGTTCGCTACAAACTTGATATTAACTAGGTCTGGCTACTCACTGATGAGACCTCAATAAAGGTCGAAACCGGTCTGGGTAGTGACCTTCTCTCATAATGTGAACAAAAATACAGTTCCTAGGAGCTAAGTTCACATTATGGGCAAATATCAAGAATAGTGATCGGAGCTCGCTCCACTTCTACCACGAGTTGCCCCAGCTTGCACTACCCTTTGGGATCAGTGCTGCAGTATCCAGGTATTTGCTTACGCTTGGAATCGCCGAACTTTATATAGTTTCTACTATATTCGGCATGAAACTCTTTGAGTTTCTTATTCGGCTAAGAAACTATATAGGGGATGTAATATCCCTTAACTTAAACAAGTTATATGTCGCCGAATTGAAGCCTTTGGCTCTTCACATATCTAATAATTTATTAGAGCACCTCACGGCAATACTCGTAGAAGGGGTACAAGTTCTGTTCGCTACAAACTTGATATTAACTAGGTCTGGCTACTCACTGATGAGACCTCAATAAAGGTCGAAACCGGTCTGGGTAGTGACCTTCTCTCATAATGTGAACAAAAATACAGTTCCTAGGAGCTAAGTTCACATTATGGGCAAATATCAAGAATAGTGATCGGAGCTCGCTCCACTTCTACCACGAGTTGCCCCAGCTTGCACTACCCTTTGGGATCAGTGCTGCAGTATCCAGGTATTTGCTTACGCTTGGAATCGCCGAACTTTATATAGTTTCTACTATATTCGGCATGAAACTCTTTGAGTTTCTTATTCGGCTAAGAAACTATATGGGATGTAATATCCCTTAACTTAAACAACTAACAGTAATTTTAATATTATTAATTAGTAATTAATATGTTAAAGGGGATAAAAATCCCTTATTGTTTTTCAGCCAGTAAGAGAAACTAAGATCGAAAACTACGATCTGAACATTTCATGCCGATGAACTGTCGGCGGATCCAAGCGTAAGTGACCACTTGGTAGTGCCACACCAAGGCAACTCGCTGCAAAGGTGGAGCAAGCTCCCTCACTATTCTTGATATTTTCTCATAATGTAAAAACACACAGCTCCTAGGAGATGTAGTACTGTTTTACATTATGAGGAGAGGTCACTACCCAGACCGGTTTCAACCTTTTTTGAGGTCTCATCAGTGAGTAGCTAGACCTAGAATATCAGAGTTTAAGTGAAAAGAACTTACATACTTTTGCTATACGATTGCGAGAAAGGTGTGTCACTATATTATATTATAACATATTATAACTAAGATGAAAAGCCAAATCGCTATTTTTTTCTGGCGAGGTTGATAAGTAAAGGGGGATAAAAATCCCTTATTGTTTTTCAGCCAGTAAGCGAAACTAAGATCGAAAACTACGATCTGAACGTTTCATGCCGACGAACTGTCAGCAGATCCAAGCGTAAGTGACCACTTGGTAGTGCCACACCAAGGCAACTCGTTGCGTTTGGCTTTTCATCTTAGTTATAATATGTTATAATATAATATAGTGACACACCTTTCTGGCAATCGTATAGCAAAAGTATGTAAGTTCTTTTCACTTAAACTTTGATATTCTACGTCTAGCTACTCACTGATGAGACCTCAAAAAAGGTTGAAACCGGTCTGGGTAGTGACCTCTCCTCATAATGTAAAACAGTACTACATCTCCTAGGAGCTGTGTGTTTTTTATATTATGAGAAAATATCAAGAATAGTGAGGGATCTTGCTCCACCTTTGCAACGAGTTGCCTTGGTGTGGCACTACCAAGTGGTCACTTACGCTTGGATCCGCTGACAGTTCGTCGGCATGAAAAGTTCAGATCGTAGTTTTCGATCTTAGTTTCGCTTACTGGCTGAAAAACAATAAGAGATTTTTATCCCCCTTAACTTATCAACCTCGCCAGAAAAAAATAGCCATTTGGCTTTTCATCTTAGTAATTAATATGTTGACCAGTAAACTTGCTGTTTTAGACTTAAACCATGTTTTCAAGACTGCTCAGAGACAATTCTAACAAAGTATATGTGTTCAAATTAGGATTACATATACATATAATGTTCAGAAAATGGTTATATATAAAATTAAGTTAGAGCCATATTTGGGATAGAACCAACTTCACTTTAGTTTTGACAGCATTGAACATATTCCATAAGGCTATAAATTTGAGTTGGGTGTAACTAAAAGATTTTGGGTGTAATGTGTGTGTGGATCAAGTCATTACAAATGCATGCCATATCATTTTGTTAGTAGAAGTGAAGTAGCTCAAAAAAAAAAGTTCCATATTTAGCCTAATTATGATTCTGATTATATAACTCTTAAAACTCATAGTTTTAATTGTTATAGATTTCCAACTTTCCATGGATGGGGTTATCAATAAAAAATATTTAAGTAAATAAATAATTTAATTAATTTCACCATAAATTAATTAAAAGGATGCCTAAATATCTTACCAAGAAAATTATAGATAGCTGGATTTTTTGAAAGATTGATAACTTCTCTTATTCTTTTCAACTGTTTATCTAAACCTATAATATCACTATAATGTACATTACATATCTTTGTATCATCTTCATAAACACAGAGCTTTGTATTTTGGGTAAAATGGAAGAAGGGATTTATATTCTTATTACATGCTACTGATACACGTGTTTCAGGATGTGACTGGACTATCGAAACATCTGCAATCCTTTTCATCTCCTGCTTCACAGAAGCCGAGTTTAAAAATGAATCTGGAACTGGATTACACTGCTTGTTTGGAAAGAATATTTCTAAGGTTCCATATGATTCTTTTTTATCCACATCTTCAATTTCAGACTTAAACATAGAATTAATATTACTGATGGCATGATTTGAATCATTTGCAGCATCACTTAGCATGTCTCTAGTTATTAAAGTACTATGTGTATTACTTTTCTCCATGCTAAATGTTTCTCCATCTTCAGTAACTATCTCCATCACAACAAATTCATATGACTGGCCAAAGTGGTCTCCTTTGAGTTTTGTACCAACAGCAATATAACTGCTATCTGAAAAATATAAATCAGATATTTATCTTATCTGACAACAATGCATAGTCATTATTTCAATTATATAAAGTGGAACAAAACTGAAGAAAATTTTCTTAATATTAAATCAGATAAAAAGAAAGGATGAGGAGGAGTCTGGCACTGGAAATTGAACTTAAGTTTTATAGTTACTAGATAACACTTGCACTGAGCTCAAAATAAAAAATAAAAAAGATATATATCTCCCAACAAGGAACAGATTAACTACTTCAAAAAGTTATTTGGGATTATGGCTAAATAACTAAGGATATGAAGAAAACATAATGTAGGCTAACTCACAAAAACTATTCTCTTAAATAATGAAATAAGACTAAGGAACAACTCCATATCTTGGGGGGGGGGACACAATTGCAAAATTGTTGTTTTAATTAAGTAGTAATATGTTCAGTATCCCCTATACCTAAAAGCCCTAATATTCACATTCAGCATGTTTGTGTATAAAGAAAGAATTCATGCAGAACTTAATGTGATTATTAAGTTCACAATAAACACGAAAACTACATTCCAAGGCAACACAAACCTCTATAAATGTATTAAAATAATTAGTATAAAAAAAAGAAAAGAAAAATCTTTTGATAACATTGAATATTTCCTTAGAATTATGTTGTATATTTCTTTTGCTTGGAACACTTTATTCACCAATATTAAATTTAATTCTATACTTGCTACTCATTTTACTGTTAAAATTGTTTTAAAATTTGTATTCATTTTATTTTTCTCTTATTCACATCAATGCTAGAAGTGTTGAGATTTGGTGATGCTGAATGTACCAGAAGTTTTTTTTTCATTTGTCAGAGAGTAAATTATATATGACAAAAAAAGTATTCTTGTTTTTATCCTCTTTTAGCTAAATATGAGCAAACAAAAGTTTGCATATGAAGTATCTTCATCATTAAGCTTCTTGCATGTAGAAAATGTTTACTTACATCAAACTCAGTATCTTATAATGTATAGTAGGTCACCTTTTGGATGTGATACACCATTCTGCTATTTGTATGTATGTGTATATATATATGTATATATATATAGGAAAGTATGGCTTCTGTATTTATTTAGCTCTCAGTCTCTACATGCATCCAGCTCGACTGATGAGCCCTCAATAAAGATCAAAATTAGTTTGGATAGCAACCTTTCCCATAATGCATGGAAATATACATGTCTGAAAGTTAATGTTCCATGTATTATGGTATACTGAAGCAATCTGGTATGATATCAATAATTTCTTTATAAAAGTACTATAGTAATGATGATACTTCACATGTAAATTTTTGTTTTCTTAGGATTGGGTGAAAGAGAACAATAAGAATATTTCTTATCATATATAATTAGTGATGCTGAATGCTGATAGAATTTTTATGTAATCCAACAACAATGAAAGCTGAGTTAATCTACAAACAGCTGTGTCTACTGATTACTTCATTAATGAATGAATATCGATGTCTGGAACTTGACTGCCATGGTAAAAACTAGTCAGTGGTGATTTTGCTGAACAGTGAAAAGCATATAAATGCCATCAGGTTTGCTTGTCCAAGTCATGCTTTTATTTTATATTTATAAAAATGTGCATTAATAAAAAGGTGTACAAACACAAAACAGAATACATTAATACAAATACATTAATTAGATGCCTTTCCAGTCAGTTATCTGAAGAAGATACAATGAAAATAGAAAAACAGAAGAATGCTGTAGAAAAATTAAATTCTATAAACATACATTAAAACTGTCCTGATACTTGCTTCAGAGAATATATCAAATAAATCATTTAAACTTTCAAATGAAAAATATATATATATATATACTACTAACTGAACACAGTACAAAGGTGCCAAAATGCCATTTAAGAACTTGAAGCAAAAGTTGATTACTTTTTTCTTGAAGTGATAAGTTTTTCAAGTGAGATGGCACTCATATAAGCAGCATATCATTCGAAGAGACAGACATTAAAATTTCTTTAATGTCTGTCTCTTTTTTCTTTTTTTTTTTCTTAATCTGTCTAGCTTTATCTCATTAATATTCCAATCCTTGAACAAAATCAGATTTCTCTCTCTCTCTCTCAGCTGACATTTACCTATAGCCTTTTCAACAAACAGATCATCTGAACAGCTTCAAAAACCTTGGTGTCCTTTCCCCCACCCTCAAAATACTGCTTTTCATTTATCTATCTACTAACTATATACAATTTTCAGTTCTCCCAACCTTAAATGTGAGAACATTTAAAAATTTCTAATGTTATTCAGAAGATTACAGACATTAAATATGTCTGTAATCTTCTGAATAATCCAACTTCTTAAATCTTTTGTACAAGTTTCTGCATCTTTACATCTATGAGCACAACTCCACATATTGGAAAGAACTATCTAGGGTTTTCCCTGGCCCAATTTGCTAATTTATTTTGCTCATACTGCACTTTTGCTGTCCTTACAAACTGAATCAACTTCTTGGCCTGATCTTTATAGTTTTCATCATGCAACTGATTATTACTATTATTCATCTTGTGTTGCCTCCATGATGCCATCTTACAAATCTCATTTCCTTTAATGTTATATGGTGATCAGCATTCATTTCTGTAAAATTATGGAGACTACAACTTTCAGTCTATACAGCATAGTTTCTGTATGAGGGGACATGTGATTCATTAATTAGTGTGTTTTTATCCCAGTTGTCTCTAATTGCACTATTTGTTGAGAAATATATTACACAGACTCCTCATACCTTATTCACTGGCATAATAAAAGTACTTGTTTTCATTGCCTCTGCAGTATAGTGGCTGTTAGGGAGGGCATGTTGTTTACCATTGCAAGCGAGTTACTATATCCCCCACATGAACTTGTTTAAGCTTTTTTTCATGTATGAAGTATATGCGAAACTTAGTGGTAACATAAAACTAGCTCGGATGACAGTGATAATATAAAACGAGTTTTGATACGTATATAAAGTCGATATCAACAGTCCCTGATTACGAACGTGTGATGAAAGGGACAGGAAGATTTGGAGCTTCCCTGGAGAGCATTCAAAGTAAATACAATTAACCACTGCTTTGAAATGAAACATATGAATAAGCAATATTTACTAATATTCATTAAGCGCCGAAATACGCAGGAAGCAAAGTTTGTGAACCAACACCAATGTGTGAATTTTTCCATTAAAATATAAAAAATAACAAAAAAGAATAATAAATAATGAAAGTTATATACGTTTCTTTTAAAATAAAAAAATCTACTTAGTCTTAAAACATTTTAAATTTGTTTTCATTGTTTCATGCCCCCCCATCAACAAAAACCTATACCCGGGGGGGGGGGGGGGGGCACAGTTTGGGAAGTGCTGTCCTAGAGGACATGTATGATGTTATACATTATACCTACAGCATTGTTTGTGGGGGAAGGGGGCACTACCCAGACCGGTTTCAACTTTTGTTGAGGTCTCGTTAGTGGAAGCCAGACCCAGATGTAAAATACTCAGGTTGAAGTGATGCAGAACTTATACTTTACCATACGAGTTGCTAAAAAAGGTGTCACATCACAAAAGGCACCAAGAATTACTGAAATAAAGAGTCAACAAAAGGTTCACTTTGGCGATGCAAAAATATTCAAATTAAGTGGATATTGAATCCAACATTATTTCAAAGCCGAAATAGAGAAACTACAAGAGTTTTGTGCCAAATATAGAAACTATAAAAGTTTCAGCAGATCCAAGCCGAAATGAAGCCTTTTGGCTCTTTATTTCAGTAATTTTTGGTGCCTTTTGTGATGTGATACCTTTTTTAGTAATTCGTATGGTAAAATATAAGTTCTGCATCACTTCAACCTGAGTATTTTACATCTGGGTCTGGCTCCCACTGACGAGACCTCAACAAAGGTCGAAACCGGTCTGGGTAGTGACCCCTCCCCCCATAATGTATAACATCATACATGTCCACTAGGAAATGTGTTTTACATTATGGGAAATACTAAGGATAGTGATCAGATCTTATTCCACCTTTACTACGAGTTGAAAGGTTTGCTTACGCTTGGATCCACCAAAACTTTTATAGTTTTTCTATATTTGGCACGAAACTCTTGTAGTTTCTCTATTCGGCTTTTCTTACTATGCTGGTAACCTTCCTAGCTTGAGTGTTGTACTGCTCATGGGTGTACCGATCGCCTTTCTCCTTGTAGATTCTCCATAACAATTTTTGCAGATCAAGCCTGATACTACTACTACTCATCCATCTAAAGCCTATCTTGTTTGTCTTCCTGAACATGGGAATACATTCCGATATTGCCTTCCTCAGATATCCGCTGATTTTATCCCATGCACTGCTAACATCCTTCCTGTGCAATATGTTCTGCCATGGGATGGCTGTAAGCTCACTCTGAAGCTTGTTATAATTACTTAACCTGTAGTTCCGTATATACCCCTTTTTAAGAGAGAAATCCACAAATTTTGCAACCTCCCAAGTCAATACCACATGATCGCTCTCACCAATTGGAGATGAGGACACCTTACTTATGCATATGTCCTCTGAGCCAATGACCAGGTCCAACACTCTCACACACTTATAATTTTTTTTTTTTTTGCAATATTTCTTTTATTTCTATACGCTTCTAATGATTCTGGGGTTTGTTGCTGCAAGTGTAGCTACACTTGTAGAAAGCTTTTTTGTCTTTCTTCTACAGCTTTTGCTATTTAGCCAGTGTGTGTAGTATGTGACCTCCCTCAATGAGTTCCTGACTTCCTGACCTCCAGGAAGTCAGGGACTCATTGAGGTATCTTAATAATAATAATAATGATAATAATAATAATAATAATAATATTTTCATCATTCCGAATTTTCTGTCCTTTTTTACTTTTGGTCTTCGTTTTTGTCCCAGAACCTCTTCTGTTTGTTTTATTAATTTGCTTATATTTATCCATTCTTCATTTACGTCAGAAGAAACAAGAATTTGAGATAGGTACTGAGTCAATCGTTTTCGATATAGATACCTAATACTATCTTCCTAGAATAGGTAAGTTTTGTAGTTTCTTTCTTTGCTTTTCTTTAGATTCTCACAGTTTTAGTGATTTCCATTTTGCTTGTATTGCTATTTTTGACACTACTAGATCTGAATATATATCACTGCCTTTACTTGTGTCTCTTACTTGTGAAGTTAGCTTTTTGAAACAATTATATAGTCTATTAATGATCATAGTTCTCTGGCACTCCACATACATTTATGTATATCTTTTTGTTTTTCCTGAAAAATGTTTGTGAATTTTAATTCATAAAATGATGAGAAATCTCTCAATTTGTTTCCATTTTGATTTAAATATTGTTCTTCATATCTACCTACAACCTGTGGTATACTTCCTTATGCTAGCATTAGTCTCCTGCAATTATTAAATAATCATTTTATTGCAGTGTTTCATCACCTTTTCAAAGTCATTGTAAAATATTTCACTTTCTTCTATTTTCCCTTCTTCTGAAGTACATATTCCAATTACTGTTAGGTAGACTCTTTCAAATTCAGTCTTTTATTTGCTATTCTTTCATTAATAAAAAGTATAGCTCTTAATTCTTTCACTGCTGATCTATCATTATAGCTACACATACCACAGCTTGCTCTTTTATTCTGTTCTATTTCACTATATATCATTACATAATGTCATTTCGACAGTTCATTTAATTTTTTTCTTAGTTTCCATTAATACTGCTATATTTATCTTTTTTTCCCCCCTTTTAATTGTTTGCTGAGTTCTGTTTCTTTCCTAGCTAAGCACCTATCATTCCATGTGGCAACATTTAATATATCCATTTATCCTTGTTCTATCTGTTGTCATTTCCAGCAAATCCTTCCTGCTTTTCCTTTGAATGATTCTGAGTGTATCTGTTTTTTACAAGAAGAGGTTAACAGCCTCTTCTTCAATCTCCAACCTGGAAGACCAAGATATTTCTCTTAGTCTGGCACCTCTCCCTTGACTTGTCCAGCTGGGGTGGCTCTGCTGATAGCAATGCTACTGCTGGCATAGCTGTTGGGGGTCATTGTACACACAAGCTCCAGACCACAACAAGGTGGAGAAGGAGTTAAATTATATTTAGGACTCCCAAAGCTAACCAAGATTCTTGGAATACATTTATTAATAATATTGAAAATGACCTATTTAGGATTATGAATACTCTACACAGAATTGACTGGAAAGGCACTTGTTCATACCACCAAAAAGTGGTATAAATGTAAATTTAAAGAGGTCTGAAATTCTGATCAACCACTCTAATTTTAACAATAATGATGGTTTAAAAATACCAAGAATATGGATGGCCCATATATCAACCACATAACCTTTTGTTTTAAGAGTTCATTTTAAATTATAATTAGGAACATTAATCCTGGATCTCAACCTTAACACTGACGTTAAATTATTGATTATGCCACCACTATTGCTATATTAAAAGTATTAATATGAATTTGGTCTCTGACAATGTTATAAATAGGATATAGATTGATGTAGGATTTTTTTCTTTTCACTTGAGGTCAGGCCAGTAGAATTATGGTTGATCAAATTATTGTCAGTTTGGCATACCATCTGTTTGAAATGTAATATAGCTTGCCTCTGTATATACTCCAGATGATCTTAATATGAAGGTCAAAATGCTGGGAATTTAAAGTAATTATTCTTAACCTTGTTGTAGTCTCCAGAATTTTATAGAAATGAATTACAGGTTTCATGTTTAATCCATTCATTCATCCAGTCATTTAACACACCCTCCCTGATTTGGCCTTTTGACTTTGGGAATACATTCACATGTTGAAGCTGTTAAATATTTTGTGGTCAGTGCATAAGTAGTATTTATCTCCTTTCCACTTAACTTCTCATTCCATGCTATAGCTCTGAGGTGTTTCATTTTATTTCATTTTTTATCTCCTTGTAATTCTACATATCTTTTCATCAAAGAAGTCTTCACTTGCTAGAGGGAAATGCACCACCCCATTCCCAATCACATCCTCTTATAAAATTATCACATGTAAGACTCTCTCAATCGTAGTGTGTCCTCCGTTACATACTGCATAAGAGGATTGTTTCTCAAAAAATTCATTTTTTTTTTTTTTTTATTCCCGGATGCTATATCTTCATTCTAATCTATATTTCCATAATTAAAATCACTCATAATGATCACCTTTCCCTTGTTCACTAACCCAAGTTGTATATCATTTCTTCACTCAACCCTTCATATTTCCTGGCCTACAGCAACTTGTAATTAAATCTCTTTCCATCAACCTCCAACTCACACTATGCTGATTATGCCATAAACAGAGGAAGGGGAAGTGTGGTTGCTATCAACCCCCCCCCTCTGTTTTCATTTCTATCCTCACAAAAAAACATCATACCTTTCCATTCCTTTCTAGACAGGATATCATCCTCATCCAACTATGTTTCACTTATTCCAACCATTTCTGGGCAAATAAACTTACTCAGTGAAACAATTACATCTCCCTTATTTATGATGCTCCTAGCATGTGTAAATAAACAGCAATTCACAAAAGGTCTATAACTAATCCTAATCAAGACACCTGTTGGCTCTGATTTCTCCACACCTGCCTATGCTCATTCATCTTTATCACCACTTACTTCATATATCTATTCAGACTTAACTACTCCCCTTACATCCCAAGGCCATCCCATTCCTATGCTGACCATTCCTCATACACATTCAACTACAGCTGTCAACATCCAAACTCCTTAGGGCCATGTTTTCCTGTCCACCCTGCATTCTTGTTCTCTCATCCTACTGCACTCTCCATTCATTAGCACTTCAGTCTCACCTGTTCCACTTACTCGACACAACCTCTTACTTCCTCTGATATCTTGTTCATATCACTCATTACACATCCTTCTAGCAACAGCTGACTGATTCACTCCAGCTGACTGATGCTAGAAGAGATGTACTGAGTGATATACAAATCCATCCATTTTTGTACATCACTTTTGCACAAATCCATCCTTCTCTCAAACTCTTAATCCCAAACATTAACAAACTGCACTCCTTGGTCCTTGCACAGCTCTGCCAACATATTAATGATTCTTGCTTGCTGTCTCAACTTGTCATTGTACCTTGGCAACATGCTGACAACCTTCCTACCACAATGTTATCTTTCACTCTCCTCAATAACCTCCTGATATCCATTCTCATATTCTCCTTCTGCCAACCAAACATTTGTTCCCACAACTACTGCTAGCTCTTCTCATTTACTTCTCATATTCAAAGCATCAATCGCTTTGTTCATCCTCCTTCCAGAAAACAGACCTTGTGGATTCTCTCATTCACAACAACTAATGGAATCTCCATACAATGCCACTCTAAAGTGATTCATCACCTCTTTTTCTCTATTTTCCTTCATTCTATCCTTCTGTGCTCTTTCTATTCTTGTCTACAGAAGTCTAATCTTCTGTACATATTCCTCATCCTGATCAACTCATTCTTCAAATCTCACATTCTGACAATCACACTCTTTCACTCCCAGTCTTGCTCAGTTTCATTTTGTCATTCTTCCTTTCTTTTGTACTTGCAATCACACAAGCATTATTCCATTATTTGTACTCTCTTTCAATCCTTCAGGCATACTAGCTTTTGTTCCATCATTTGTACTATCCTCTCCTTGCAAAAATGTTCACCTTTGTTCTGTCATTCATACTATCTTTTGCATTTGCAATCATGTTTTTTGTTATATCATTCATACTGTCTTTCACATTCAAAATTATGCTTACTTTCATTCTGTCAATCTATTTCACATTTACAGATAACTTGCAGCCCAACAAAATATTGCACTTTCTGCAGACCCATGCCTATAGTTTCTCCATAAACACATCCTCCACATTCCCTCACTCACAGTGGCATACTCATGACAACAAACCATTTTGGAAAAATGTATGCCGTTAATCATATTTAATTTTTATGTGGCATGGCATACATCTTATTTGTACTGTCATTTTGTTATAGTTCAATGCAACTACAAATTTCAGAGAAAAAACTAACCCACAGAACTCCACAATCAGTATGCAGTTAGGCTAAGTTATCAAAAAGAAAGGAAATTTTACCAAAATGCAAACAATATTGCTTAATTATTACCCAAAATAATATTAATATTTTCTCAAGCTTCCCAATGCCTTGCCACCCTGTTGCCATCTGGTAAGACAGAGGAGAAATAGTATCTTGAGGAAAAAAAGCCATCCAGACTTTTAGATATGATGCAGGCTATGGATGGAGGACAATAGAGACAACAAATGAATGTTAATGTATAGAGCAAGAAAGTAGCAAGGAATGGAATGTTAAACTTCATAAAAGCAGAGTTTCCATCCTTGTGGTGGGAGAAATTGTGCAGAGCATAGTTTGGAAATTTAAGGTGGACAGTTAACATGGCTCCCAGTTGTTTCTGTCTAAAACAGCAGATCAGGTTTAGATGTCTGTGAGTGATGTGGTACACATAATTTAAAGTGGTATTAAGACTATTAAACTTAGTGAAGTGGATATGGATCTGTTCATTAATGAATTTTTTGGAATGGGTTTTTTAATGAATTACTTATATGGATTTGATGTTTTTTTGGGTGTTATAATTTTGTTTTTTTAAGTGGTTTCTTTTTATGCACCGCTAATGAAATTCATGTTTTCCCTTGCATGGTTAATTAATGTTAAGGAGAAGTTAAAGAGTAGGAACATAGTAGTGGTAATAAAAGATCCTTATCTAAACTTATCTAATCAGAAACTTATCTAAGCCAGAGAGAGAGAGAGAGAGAAAACAGCCAGGTTAACTGTGTGGCAGTGACAATTTTCCTCTGCACTAAACCTCAACTTCTACCAGACACACACACACAAAGTGGTAGTAGGATTATTTGAGAGCTCAGCTCTCAAATAATCCTGCTACTACAAAAGTATTCATTGGAGATGTCTGGAGGTATTTTGTTGGGTGCTCTTTGTCATTATTTTTGCAACTAGTGGGTTCTCATTTAATGGATCATTTTAGGAGGAGCTGCTTTAGGAGTGATGTCATAACAGTTCACATGATTAATGTGCTTCAGAGAGAAGATAATGTTCATGTATGCTGAAACTTTTGACGATGAGATGGTCATATGGATTTGTGTCCTTTAAGAGTTTCTTAAATGCAACCTTTTCAGCATTAAGGACAAATTTACTCTTTGAATCTTGATACATGTTTTTTTTTGGTGTCTGATCTTTTGTATCCTGGTTTCATCCTTCCACCTTTGGCATGCTCAGGAAGAAGTTGGATGGTCTCCCTCACAGTTGACACAACTCCTGTACACATCACACCACAACAGACAGGCCAGGCAGCTGCATTTCTGACATTTAAAGCATCAAAGTGGATTAGGGATACAGAGGTCAACAGGATAGTCGAGATATACTGCTTTTACAGAGATTTAGGTACTGTGCCAAAAGCACAAAACCAGACCCCTCTCTCCCCATCTCTATGTAATAAGATGCACCTCACACCTGTCCCTCCTTAATCTTTAAACATCTCTCATCTGAAAATCAAGGAGATATCATTTCTCTAGAATAAATGAGTGTTTTATGGGATGTTATTACTTTAATTAGTATTTCACCTGTGGATGTTACTCACATCAGCTTTTGTGAGTGTTGTTGACATGATATTTCTACTAGAATAGTACCAAAATGTAGTGTAAATTTTTTAGGAGATCCTGCCAATCCTTCTAAATCTTTTTGAATAAAGAACTGTCTAGCAAGCAAAATGCACTTGGAATTCTTAAACCCTATCTCTGGCCCTTAGAGGAGGCAGTTTATTACAACCACGTTGACTTTTGCAGGCGATTAGCTGATTGATGGATAGTGGCCCTTTCCATTATGCATGGCATTATACACATTTGAAAGGATGTGTGCTTTCCATTATTATGTGATACATAGTAAGGCAAGTGATGTGAAGTCATTCGCCTCTATATACATATAATAAAATTAGTTTAATCCTTTATCCAAGTGTGAGCAAACAAAGTTTGCACCTGAAAGTATCTTCAGGACTGGGGTAAGGTGGTACAACACCAGGGCAACTCGTTGCAAAGGTGGAGCAATCTACCAACACTCCTATCTCGGTATCTCCTATAATGCAAAACACATCTCCGTGCGGATATGTCTAATGTTATGCATTAAGGGAAGGGCCACTACCCAGACTAGTTTCAACCTTTATTGAGGTCTCTTCAGTGGGAGCCAAGCCCAAGTGGAGATACCAGGCAGAAGCATTAACAGGTCATCTCTACCTATAGGAGTTGCCAAATGGTGTGCCACCCTTTTTTAATAAATTACTCTGGATTTAGAGAAAAATGTTGAAAGTTCATTTTTCACTTGGTTAGAGTATAATAAAATTAGTTTAATCCTTTATCCAAGTGTGAGCAAACAAAGTTTGCGCCTGAAAGTATCTTCAGGACTGGAGTAAGGTGGTACAACACCAGGGCAACTCGTTGCAAATAGGTAGAGATGACCTGCTAATGCTTCTGCCTGGTATCTCCACTTGGGCCTGGCTCCCACTGAAGAGACCTCAATAAAGGTCGAAACTAGTCTGGGTAGTGGCCCCTCCCTTAATGCATAACATTAGACATATCCGCAAGGAGATGCGTTTTGCATTATAGGAGATACTGAGATAGTAGTGTTGGTAGCTTGCTCCACCTTTGCAACGAGTTGCCCTGGTGTTGTACCACCTTACCCCAGTCCTGAAGATACTTTCAGGCGCAAACTTTGTTTGCTCACACTTGGATAAAGGATTAAACTAATTTTATTATACTCTAACCAAGTGAAAAATAAACTTTCAACCTCTATATACAGGTAGCTCAGACATCAATATATTTCACGAGCAAAACATTGTTTTGCTTCCTTGGGTAAAGGATTAAAACAAAATATATAATTTCTTGGTATACAGCAATCCCTCGATTAGTGCACCTAATGCGTTCTTCA
The DNA here is from genome assembly GCF_054136105.1 of Typopeltis vanoorti. Classification (NCBI taxonomy): domain Eukaryota; kingdom Metazoa; phylum Arthropoda; class Arachnida; order Uropygi; family Thelyphonidae; genus Typopeltis; species Typopeltis vanoorti. The sequence continues at coordinate 94,909,787 of NC_143554.1, forward strand.
AAACAGGTGCATTAATCGAAAATGCACTAATCGAATATAAAAACCTGTGGGAAAATGTATAATTCGTTCTTCAGATTTCTTTTTTGACCCTTAATTTTTTTATAAAAGAATTAGGATATGTCTCAGGATGCAGTTAAAGAAAAAACATGAAGCTGAAAGACAATAAAACATATTCAGAATATAAATTTATTATTCTGCTTCTTAACAAAGAATTGAGCTAATGTAGTTTGGCGGGCATTCTGTTTCTTTTTTTCATACAACTGACAGTATGGCCCTATTGCCTTTTCTGCAAATTCTATTGGTTCTCTCTTCACCAGGGCCAGTTTCTAAGCAATGCTGGTTTAAAACTTCGATTGTACGAAAACAATTTTCAAATTGTTTCTGTGAAACCTCTTTGGGCTTGTCAGTGATTAAATTTTCTTCATATTCTTCAGAATCTTCCTGCTGTGTATCTAAATTTAGAAGGTCAGAATCACTCAATTTCTCAGAATGAGATTTAATTAACTTAGATTCTGAAAAGCCTCTAAAATTATTTGCACAATGTGGAAGAATATGCTTCCAAATGGCTCGCATATTGCTAGCAGTAATTTCATTCGACTTTGCGACTTTATAACCAGGCTGAGATTTCGCTGATTTGGCTAGAAAAGTCTTGGAAGGCATTCGCTTCCAAAAAAAAAGGCCGGTTTCATTGACAATAAATATTTGTTGATCATATTAGTCTCCTTCTTACACAATTTTTTTCAAAATCTCTGGATATCTCCTTATCTGCACGTAGCTTCTCCAGTGATTAGAACATTATGTAGGCTATTTCTCTTTTTGAAACGCTCAAATCACTCAGCACTAATGTGGAATTCTTCTTCTTTTCCATCATTGATAGCCCTTTCTTTCCAGATTACAAAGAGACAATGCTTTTGATTTAATAAGGCCAGTGTTTAGAAGGATCCATTTTTGGTTACAATCTTCGATCCATGTAAAAAGAAGCCTCTCTAATTCAATCATTATAATACTTTGATTTCGAGTGCATGCATGATGAACATGAAGCAGCCTTACCTTTCTCTTTGTATTCAGCAGTTGATTCACCCATTTTTGTATTCTTGTCCTATCTCTGCTCTGGACTCGCCTTGTTCATTTTTCTTTATTATTTCAAGTTTTTCTTCCAATGAGATTACTTTTCGAATCATTTTCACTTCTATTTTTTGCTGACTAATTCTTTTACTCATGATTAAAGGTTAGGAAAATAATTTAAAATAAAAAAGTGAGGAAAACAATTGCACGTGATATGATCAGCAAAATGCTATGTAAAGTAGATGACATAAATTTTGACAGTAAATTTGGAACATAGTGTACATGGAAATAGCGTAGTATGCCATTAAAATATAACTTTGTAAAATGTTTCAAATCAGTAACTGAATTATTTCATCCTGGTGAATGATTTTTTAAATAGTTAGCCATAAAAAATGTATAGATCAAAAATTTTTTAAATCTGTAACATTTATTTTTAAGATGTATATAGGCCCACCAATCGAATTTTAGAGGCGCACTAATCGAATTTGGGTATCGAAAAAAATGATGCACTAATCAAAAACGCATTAATCGGGGGGGGGGGGGGTGCACATTAATCGAGGAATTGCTGTATCTTTAATGCATGTTTTTTAAACAAATTTTTTGAGTTTCCTCTTTCCAATATGGTATGACTGATTAAACCATAAGACCCAACTTGCTGAATCCTGGACCTCAACAATGTTAATTTTATCAGCAATACAAAGTACCCAATTATGCAAATGACAATGATTTACACTCAGTCTGTGTTGTCTAACCACAATAAAATGAACATTCAGCTACTCAGGGAAAAAGGAAAGCCTCAGCTGCTGAATGAGGGTATCTGGATTTCGTGAAATTCATCTTCACACCATAAAACTCATGTTCAGATGTCTTTTCTGATTTCTCTGCCAATGCAGGAATGTCCCAAGGCTGTTCTATCAACTACCCCTCTTTCTCCTATACATAAATGACTTCTCACTGACTCAAATCTAGTGCAATATATTATATATATAGCTTCCTCAGCCTCTAAAAAAACTTGTCATTCTTCTATCATTCATCATTTTCTTCTCAAGAAACTATTTTTCATCAGCTATTAACTATGCACACATCTCCACAATACTGTTGTGTTTATGCTAGTACACCAAAGTCCTCCTTAAAAACTTTTCATACTGTCTCCAGAAGATGATAGTTGGCTATCAATGATATTCTTCCAATAACTCACTTTAACTGCTATCTCACAAATATACTGTTCCTATGTTTTCTACAGGCACTTCAATGGATACTGATTCACTGCAAGTAATATCCATCATGCCTCTTTCCATTAATCCTGTTAAAACACTAGTAGCGGCTGCCAAACATCCTTTTACATTCCAAATGCAAACTCACCAAATTTGCTTCTCTATTCTTCATGAAGTGTACTCAAGCAACTATAACCTGCACCGTTCCAATAAAAATAAATAAATAAAATAAACAGATTCCTTCTCCCTTAATCCATGCATGATACTAATGTGACAGAAGTTCTGCAGCTTCTCACATATTGGATTTATATAAAAGATGTAATGAAGCAAAACTTGTAGACAAAGTGTAATACAAAGTGTAATACAGATTCTTTACGGAACTAAAATTGTACAGTTTGCCATCTTTCCTTCAATATTTCTTCAAAATGCCAGGCTGGCTGGCCAAGTGGTTAGCGTGTCTGCTCTCCAGTCAAGAGACTATGGGTTCGAAACACCACCACTAGTATTTTCACAGACAATCACAAACATCCATGCCTCGCCTTGGGCATGGACGTTTGTGATTGTCTGTGAAAATACTAGTGGTGGTGTTTGGCGGTAGGTGGTGTTGGTGTAGATGGTGGCTTGTTATAGTTAATGGAGACAGAAAATTGTAGAGTAGGTGCCATCCCTCAATGAGTCTTTGGACTCTCTGGAGGTGTCATATAATAATAATATTTGAAGGAAAGACACCAATGAAGCCATACAATTACAGTTTTCTAAAATGTTATTTATGTTATAAAGAAATTGAAACAGACTTACACTAGAAGTAAGAGCACATTCACAAGCTTCTGCATGATAGAAGTTGCACAGCAAGCAGAATTTTTGAAGGCAATTATAAACATGGAAGCTGCACAATTAGTCAGCAAAGGGTACAGAATTTCATGTGTTATTGCTCATTGCTTAACCAACCTATACATTTGGGCCATGCACACAATTCACACCTCTCAAAACATAAGATTTAAATAGACAAAAAATTCACACACACACACAAGGGTGGTATGAAAGGCTCTCGGCCTTGACCACAGATGACAACATTATTGGCAAGATTGTTTTTTTCTAAGTTAATACATCTGTCATAAGCATCCATGCGAAATTGCAAGTCATTCTATCAAGTAGTTTGTTTTATTTATACAGCTATCTGAAGGGATACATTATCTGTATCCCTTGAAATGGATAAAATTGAGTATCGTGCGGTTATAAAATTCTTTGTAAAAGAAGGTTTAATGCCAAAATAATTCATTCAAAGTTCATAAAAGTTTATGGGCACTCTTCTCTTTCATTTTTGACAATTAAGAAATGGGCTGCCGAGTTTAAACTTGGCCGTACCAGCCTTGAAGATGATCCACGTGAAGGATGTCCAAAAAGTGTAACAACATCAGAAATCATTGATTGAGTGCACAATATGGTATTGGATGACCAGCAAGTCAAAATGCATGAAATTGCTGAGACTATAGGCATTTCAAAAGAACATATAGATTATATTGTGCATGAAGAACTGCAAATGAAAACGTTTTGTGCAAGATAGGTACCGTGCTTGCCACCAGCAGATCAAACACGCATTGCATGAAAATCTCTGAACAATGCTTGGAGCGTTTTAACAAGAATAAAACTGATTTTGTGCATCGATTTATTACTATGGATGAGACTTGGATTCACCATTACACACCGGAATCCAAACAGCAGTCAAAACAGTGGACAGAAGCCAATTGTTCAGCGCCAAACAAGACAAAGTCGGTTCCATCAGCAGGAAAGGTCATGGCATCAGTGTTTGGGGATGCTAACATTTTGTTTATTAATTATCTGAAAAGGATGAAACAATAACCGGGGAATATTATTCTGATCTTTTAACCAGACTAGATGAAAAAATTCGTGAGAAAAAACCAAGTTTGCAGAAGAAAAAAAATCATCTTTCATCAGGACAACGTACCTGCTCACAAAGGTGTTTTGGTAATGGGAAAATTAAGGGATCTGCACTATGAATTGTTGGAACATCCACCCTATTCCCCAGATTAGGATCTCTTATCCAAGATTAGGACTATCTCTTCCCCAGATTAGGAAGAGATAGTCTCTTTCTAAAACTAACACTTTTCTTCGCTGGGCAGCGTTTTTCTTCGAATCAAGAGGTGATTGCAGCTGTAGAGGGATAATTTGGAAATTATAAATTTGTTTTTTCATTGTTAGGCTGAGAACTTTTCAGACTTTTCAGCACATTATATCAAGAATATAACAATGTTTCTTTTTTTATGTCTCCTTTAAGCATATATTCGAAAATTTAGATTAGGAAGAGATAGTCTCTTTCTAAAACTAACACTTTTCTTCGCTGGGCAGCGTTTTTCTTCGAATCAAGAGGTGATTGCAGCTGTAGAGGGATAATTTGGAAATTATAAATTTGTTTTTTCATTGTTAGGCTGAGAACTTTTCAGACCCCCGCCTTTCGTATATATATATATATATATATATATATATATATATATATAGTCCGCAAGGTTAGCCTGGTGGCTTTGCGCTTCGGCACCATATGCTTGGGGAAGGAGTGTCCCAGGTTCGATTCCCATCAAAAACGTGAGGATCTTCCTCAGGCATAGCCAAGTTAGCCGGTCTTGGGCGCTGGCAGTAGGGTTTTTTTGGCTAGTTTATCTGGCATTTTTCATCCCGCAAGCAGGCAAACCGGCCTAATGAACATACGCTTCTACAGTCATGAATATACCCCCCCCCCCCGAGCGGCAGACTAGGCGACAGGTCGGTTGGGAGTGGTACTAACAAAGAAGTCGCATCTAACACGTGGACCCTGCATAGGAAGCAGGAATAAACGCATAGTGAAAGAAGATATATATATATATATATAGTTGCTACTGGGTAGCTAAAATTTTGTATGGAAGAAGTATTACTAGATATGCGCTATAACAGCAAAATTTGAAAAGTCTTTTCACAATACTGAAGATTTCTTTGTAAGTATAAAGGTTTTACTTCCCAATTATAAGTTAGGAAGTAAAGATGAAACATAATAAAAAAAAAATTATGAGGATGACATAAATTATGGTGATAATGAGAAGAGATATGAGATATACAGATATCAGTTATATATGAAGTAGTTTAACTAGTTTTATCTAGCTAACAAACAGTTTTGTATCCAAGTTATTATTATTATAATAATAAGTTCACAAAAAAAAAAAAAAAGACAACCAAGGTGACTGTGTGAGAGATAAATTCGAATTAATATATTATTATTATGTGACACCTACAAGGAATCCAAGGACTCATTGCAGGAGAGCACAATACTTTGCTACACACATCTCACTATCCCTACTACTTAATTCTCCAAATACACACAACACTACCATCAATGCCATCTACCACCCATCACCACCAACAATAGTCTTTTTTTTTTGGTCTTTAATTTCATGTGTTCTCATGCCATTTTTGTCTGTATGCAGGATGAAAAACTCAGTCTCTATGAGAAAAACTCATTACAATGAGAATCGAACTTGGGTCTTTTCTGATCAAAGGGCACGATGTTCCACTGTTTTTCAAATTGTATTACAAGGTACAGCGAGATTGAACACTGTTTTATCACCCATCACATTAATTGCATGAAAGTGCTATTCTGTATTCTAATAGCCAACTAAGTCATCATCAGCGTATTTCTAGTATGCATAGATGTAACAGTGTGTAAAATGTTTGCCTAGAAAGCACTATATACACTATATATCAGCCTTATGAACAAAATTTATAATCTAAAATGGTCCACACTTTTACATTGAAAAAGAAACCAACACACAACAAAATAACTTTCAGTTTTCTCTCTTCAAAATCATAAGATTTGATAAGAACAAACAAACTAACAAACCCGCAATCAGTTAGCCCTTTTAAACTAATTTTCTCTCTCTTGATGGGTCACTAAAATCTAATTATACAACTCATACTTGTTTTTCTTGCAAATAAAAAATAATACTGCACATTATATCAAGAATATAACAATGTTTCTTTTTTTATGTCTCCTTTAAGCATATATTCGAAATTTAGAAATCAGCATAACAGATTTTGGCAATGTTACATCAGAAACAGGTGAATACTGACTGAGAGAGATGAGTAATGTGACTGAGGGTGAGGAAAACAAGTGGCATGTGAATGAGAATATAAAAGTAGGGAGTGTAGTAGGTTTGAAAGATGGTGCTGATTGGAAAGATGAGTGTCGAACAAGATAGATATGCTGAAAGAAGCAAAAGGTATCAGGAATGAGTTAAGTGTGAAAAAAAAGATTAGGAGATTGGAAACAACGAATGCAAAGTAAATCAGAGTAGGAGTGAGAGAGAGAGAGTTATGGAAATGATAGAAACTAAGATAAGAGAACCAGTGAAAGAAAGGGGAGACAGTGCAGGACCAGGGATGGAGAAATGGCAGGATGGCAGGTAAATGAGAGAACAAGGAGAGAAAGTATCAGAGAGCATGAGAGATGCAGGTGAGCAAAGGAAAACAGAATAAGAGGTGTAATGTATCCATTAATGTACATTAGTGTAATATACTCAATGATCCATGGTGTGCAAGATAGAATGACAGAGAAGTGTCTGCCTAGAGGAAAGAAAGATAGTGTAACTATGGCAATTAAGTGAGGTGAAAGAGTGGATGAGATGATTGTTATAGCAGGCATGAATGACTTGAGAGGCAGTGTGAATCAGGTGGTAGGAGATCTGAGGTTCATGCTTCAGTTTTTGTACAGAAGAAGACAGAGAGAGGAAAGATAGTGAATGTGTTGCCCTGGCATGATAATGCAGAGCTACGGCAAAGAGCATCAATAATGAAGAGTATGATAGCTAGAAATTATTGAAAGAAGAGCTTGGATTACATGGATGCATGGGGAGGAACATTTGAGGACAGAAACGAACTGTATGCAAGACATGGACTGCAATTGAATGAGGAAAGACACAGGCATCTGGAGAGAATGTTCTCCAAATAAGTCAGTGTGTCAATGCAGAGAAACTAGAATTATCAGAGTGGGTGGTAGCAAAGGTGGCATCTTGCATGGAGGGCATTTGAGGACAGAAACTGTATGTGAGAAATGGTTTTTACATTTGAACAAGTAAGGACATAGGTGTCATCTGGAAAGAGAATGTTGTTCTCCGAACAAGTCAGTGTGTGTATGTCGATAGAGTGAAACTAGAATTATCAGGGTGGATGGTAGCAAGGGGGGGGGGGCCTCTTATGGGAATATCACTTGGAAGAAGAGGGAATACACTGTATAATACTGAATCCAGTGGAGTCTGGAGGAGAATAATGATAAGTACAGAAACAGTGATAGTGCCTTGATGATTATACATTTGTTAGGAGTATCTGGAATAAAGATGAACTGGTAGCAGCGATAGCCTCAGCCTGTCCAAAGATTATTGGGAGTACTGAGACATGGTTGACAGAAGATGATATACTGACAGGAATAGAAGTTGCAGGGTATAGTATTTTTTGGCAGGATAGGAAGGGCAAACGCGATCGAGTACTGCTTATGATGTGATGAGATGTGTCCTCTCAGAGCAGTGGATATAAATAGCAATGGCACTAATGGTTTTGTGGTTCAACAATTATGGACGGCTTCTGCTTTTGGCTTTTGATGTGTACAGATATATTATTTTAGAATGAGCCTGATCAGTTTGATTACAAGGTTTTGCACGAAACACACATTGCGCTGGTGCAGACATAGTTTGTTTCCAACTGTCTCCCTCCCCCCCCCCTCTGCATGAAACATGCAAGAGGTCTAATGGCCGGCAGGCCCCACCTGCAATGAGGACCACTGGTGGATTTATGGTTTTATTTAGGGATGTAGGATTTCAATCTGTGGCCAAGTGAATTCGTGACACTCCTTTCTCCTACTGTAGGATAGCTGTTTGTATTTTATTGCTGGTAGACACCTGAGAGTGTCTACGGGATTTGCTAGTGGACCCCTCAAAAGTCCACAGGATTACCTGTAACCTGCTCGAGACACCTGAGCAATCTCTATTCGCTCTTTATAATCACAAATTAGGCCAAATCATGGACACTCCATATGATGAGCTTGACTTCAAGCAGCTATTGGCAGTCTTCAAGCATATAGGAGGCCTACTGCAAAGGAAATGGCCGGGAAAGGTAGCAATCCACAAAATAACAGAGGTTGAATCAGAGGACTACAAATCCCCTGACCCTCTTCCCAACACCTCACAAGATACCAAAAGAGGAAATACCACAACAGCTGATATCACACACTAGAGAACACTGACGACTATCGGGTAGTCAGTAAAAAGAAGCACAGGAAGGTGGTTACAACAGTAGAGCCCCAAGCACCCACAGATAAAGCAGTTATCACTGCAGACCATGAAGCACCAATGGACACATCTGCACAGATTAAAGAACGAATACCACCGGTGATTCTGCATGCTAAAGAACAATGGTCAACAATTGTGGAGGTCATGAAAAACTCAGAAATTAATTTCACTTCAACTAAAAACTCAAATGAAGGGGTCTGAATACAGCCTAAAGGAGTATCGGACTACCGCTGACTTACCAAACACTGGTAAGTCAGCGGCAGTCCGATTTCAAGCAAAGCCATTCCACATATCAATAGTCCAGATATATGCACCCACATCTGACAGCACAGATGAGGATATTGACTTATTCTACAAAGATCTGACAGAGACAATAGAAACAATACCAAAGCAAGATGTGTGCTAATTATTGAAGGAGATTGGAATGCCAAAGTTGGAATAGATAATGATGGTTGGGAAAGAGTCATGGGAAAATATGGTTTCGGAGAAAGAAATGAATGAGGTGAAAAATTGTTAGAATTTGCTGTGGACCACGAGATGATGATCTGTAACACAAGATTCCAACAAAAGGAGTGTAGAAAATGGATGTGACGATCAACTGATGGGAAAACCAAAAACATGATTGATATGATTATGATTAAAAGATGGATAACATCAGTACAGCAATGTCGAACTTTTCAAGGAGCGGATATAGACTCGGACTATACTTTAGTGATTGCAAACATCAAGTTGAAATTAAAAAAGAAATATAAACCCCAACATCAGAATAGAAGAGATACAGCACAAATAAGTGAAGCAGAAATAGGAAGAAGGTACAGAACAGTGTTAGAAGAGAAACTGAAAAGTGTGGAGAAAGAAAAAAAATCGAATTTAAGAGTGAAAAGAGTAATGAAGGTGATAGAAGATGCAGTTGAAGAAACAGTACCAGAAGAAGAGAAGATCAAGAAAAATGGATTACACAAGAAACACTGAAGTTAGTACAGGAGAAAAGAATGTTGAAGATAAGAAGGGATACATCAGAACAAATAGAAGAGCAATATAGAAGAAAGCGTAATGAGGTGAAAAAAGCAGTCAGAATGGATAAGATGAAATGGTTAGAAGCCCCATGCAACAATATAGAACAGTACTATGGAGAGCATAAAACGAGGGAGGTATACAAAATGATCAGAACCATTAATAGAAAGTGGCAACCAAAACAGACCACAATTAAAGATGAAAAAGGGAAAGTATTGATGAATAAAGAAAAAATTGTACAGCGGTTGACAAGATACTGTAGTGAGTTATATGAAGAAAAACTAGATTCAGATAGCGTTGGGAAACTGACTGAAGAATTGAAGCAGATACCACTAAGTAATGAGCATGATATGGACATTTTAAGAGGAGAGGTAGAAAAAGCAATAGGATGGCTAAAACACAACAAGAGTCTTGGTAACGATAACATTACTGGAGAAATGATTAAATATGGTGGTGAAAGTATGGTTACAGAAATGCACCAACTATGTAATATGGTATGGAAAGAAGGGAAAATGCCAGAGGAGTGGGTGAAATCAATATTAGTAACATTATACAAGAAAGGAAATAAGCTAGAATGTAAAAATTATAGAACAATTGCCTTGATCACCTTGGTAAAGTGATGATGATCATATTGACAGAAAGATTGAGAACACAATTGGAAACATACCTTGCAGATGAGCAAGCAGGATTTAGGAAGGATAGAACTACAATTCAACAGATTTTGACAATAAGGTTAATAGCAGAGAAAGCTAGGAGAAAAACAAAAACATATATACTTGCTTTGTTGATTTTCAGAAAGCATTTGACAGTATTGACCAGAAAGTGACATTAGCAGTTCTGGAATCCTATGGAATTGATAAAAAAAACTAATAGCTATATTAAAAGATGTTTATCAGAATGCAGTTGCAGCAGTTAGAATAGGTGATGATTTGGGGAAATGGTTTAAAACAAGCAGAGGTACTAGACAGGGAGACCCAATATCATCAAGCATTTCCATCGCACATTTAGAAAGAGCAATGGATAAAATGAAAGAAGATGTCAAAGGAATATCTGTACACGGAATGAGAATTAACAATCTGAGATTTGCAGATGACATTGTTATTATTGAAGAAGACGAAAGAGAACTACAAAAAACACTGAAACTGTTAAATGAGGAAGGGAAGAGATTTGGACTTGTTATGAACTTGGAAAAAACAAAGACAATGGTATTTGGTGAGAAGAACATGAAACAAAAGATACAAGTGGATGGAACTGATATAGAAAATGTAGAACAATTCACATATTTGGGAAGTAAAGTGACATATAACTTGGACTGTAAAAAAGAAATAAAGATCAGGATTGCAAAGGGAAGAACAAATCTGAAGGCCATGGATAACATCTGGAAAAGTAAAATGATCAGTCTGCAAACAAAACTAAGAGTATTGGAAACATGCGTCTTCAGCGGTGTACTGTACGGATCTGAAATGTGGGTAATAAATAAGGAATCAAGAAAAAGAATTTTGGCATTTGAAAGAACTTGTTACAGGAAGAGTCTACGAATAGGATGGGTACAGAAAATCACCAATGAAGAGCTCTATCAGAAGATACAATCAAAACAGAATCTAATGCAGAAGATTATAAAACAGAAGCTGCAATTATTTGGACACATCTGTAGAATGAGTGAGGACCAGAAGATAAAGATATTTATGTTTGGTATTTTGGATGGTTTAAACAGATGAGGTAGACCATACAGAGAATGGATAGACGATATCAAAGACTGGTGTGGAATGAGTGTACAAAAACTGCAACACTGTGCACTGGACAAAGAAAGGTGGAAGAAGATAGTGAAACAGGCATCAGACATAACGGGCAGTGAGCCCATGGTTCGTGATGATGATGATGATGATGAATATATTAAATACCTCTGATTCTTTAGCTTCAATTCTCACATTAGTTATTGCTACAGGTACAGAAATATCCTCACTTGGGTGACAGACTTTTGAAAAGTGATTACTCAGTAACTCGACTATTACATCTGATTTTGTCAGCTCAATACCATCGGCACCCATTAAAGTTATCCTTCCGAAGTCATTCTTCCTTTTACTTGCTACATAGTGGAAGAACTCTTTGGCTAAGGTTTTCTCATAATCTGATTTAGCTTTTCTTACTATGCTGGTAACCTTCCTAGCTTGAGCCTTGTACTGCTCATGGGTGTACTGATCGCCTTTCTCCTTGTAAATTCTCCATAACATTTTCTTTTTTTGCAGATCAAGCTTGATACTACTGCACATCCATCTAATGCCTGCCTTGTTTGACTTCCTGACCATGGGGACACAATCTAATATTGCTTTCTTCAGATACCCGCTGATTTTATCCCATGCACTGCTAACATCTTTCCCCTGCAATATGTTCTGCCATGGGATGGCTGCAAGCTCACTCCGAAGCTTGTTATAATTGCCTAACCTGTAGTTCCGTATATACCCCTTCTTAACAGAAAAATTCACAGATTTTGCAACCTCCCAAGTCAATACCACATGATCGCTTTCACCAAATGGAGATAACGAGGACACCTTACTTATGTATATAACCTCTGAACCAATAATCAGGTCCAACACTCTCACACACGTGTCCCTTCAGTTATGTGCTGTTTCAAGTAATTATCTCGTAGAGGTATGAACTCCATTTCATTTGTGCTATGTGATATTTCCTCCTTCCAATTGATATCACCGTAATTAAAATCCCTCATAATAACCACTAAACCTGCACTCATTGCACTAATTTGCTGATGCATGAATTCAATATCTCCCCCTGTACTCCCTGGCCTATAGAAGCATCCAACTGTATATTTGGTTGCATTGGTCACTATTTCGCACCAGACCGCTTCAAATGAACTTTCATTCACATGTCTATCATCTTGATATACTACTTTCTTTGGCTGCAACACATCAGCTATCATCAACAGTACTCCTCCCCCTGTTCTATCTTCTCTATCCTCCCTGAAAATACTGTTCCCCATCACACTCAATTCCAGTGACCACATCTTCTGCTGACAGCCAAGTTTCACTAATGCCTACAACTTTTGGTGAGATTGCACTGACTAATGCCAAAAATTCTTCTCTCTTATTTTGAATGCTTCTTGCATTGGTATACAAAAATTGCAGATTCCCTCTAGATCTTGTACCGGCTTTAGAACTGATATATAAGCTAATTTCAGTAGTCCCATGCCAATTTTTATCCCCTCTCTTCTGCAATTTATTCTGTGTATAAGGATCAATAAATATATGATCAGTGCTAAAGTTTCTCTCTCTTACACTCAACCTTTTCAATATTAGTTTCCCTGCCCAATTACTTCAACATGTTCAGAAAAACAGTAACTTCTTCAATCGCTTATGTCCTTCCATGTTCAGATGCAGTCCATCTCTAGCAAACAACTGCCTTTTTCCTTCAAACACACTCCAAACATCAACAAATTCCAGACCTCTTTTTTTGCACATTCTTGCAATCATATCATTCATTATCATCGCTCTTCTACTTAACTCATAATTGTCAAAATGAGGCAGCACGCACACATGCACACGCACACACACACACACACACACAATCCTCCCATTGACACTTTTCCTCTTCACAATATCTAACAATGTTCTTAAATCTTTTCCTACCCAATTTATACCACCACTCAGGTCATTTGTACCCACCATAACTATCATCTTGTCTGCTTCATGCCCTCTCTTTATTGCTAAAGCCGCTCTTTCTATTGTCCCACCAGCCAAGCACTCCTCATGCATACCACTCTCCATACCCTTAATCAGACCGACCACAGATCCTTCACATTCATCGGCGCATACATGTAGCAGTTTCCGCAACGCATCCATTGCGAAAAATCTAACGCTGAGCCAGCCTTTCGTGTAGAAGTCCTGCATGCCACTGACGTACGTTTCTTGTTGGATGCCATCTTTACACGTTGAAGTAGTGAAACAAACGGCAGTGAAAACACAATATATACAACACAGTTCTAAACAATAACACCACTGAAGGACACTTGTATCTAACCGTTGCACAACTGCAGCACAATTTGAGACAAAAAGCCACACTATATTTAAATTTAAAAACACGTTTTCTAGACTAACTAAACATGACCGCCACATTCACCAAGGACATTAGCACCACCCTATAATATAATATTGGTGATACTACTATTCCATGGGTGTGCACCACACACCTAGCACGCCTTGAATATATGCCTCTATAAAGAAAGAAATCTATTAATGCATGCATTACAGATTCATACATATATATTTATACTTTGTACACACACACACACACACACACACACACACACACACACACACACACACACACACACACACACACACACACACACACATTAATTTATTTGTCATGTCTTAATACATTTTCTATTCAATGCATGCAAATCTTTTTTTTTTTATTGTGCAATTTTAAAAAGCAAATTGGAATTTAGTAATTTTTTTTTTTTTTTTAAATATATCTGTGCAGTCCACTTTCGCATCTACACAATGAGCTCTGCACTCATTTTTCCATTTGGCTGTTTATTTATAACTTCATTAATAACCATGTTCTCAATTTCCCAGAAGTCCTAATAGTATCTAATCCGGTCTAGCTTCATGTAACTGTCTATTCTTCTTGTGTTTTCACTCTGATAATGCAATAAGACACATCATAAAATGTATTTTATATTAAAATTCCTTATTTTCCTTATATAATTCACAGGTGCAATGAGTTAACCCCAATTACTGCTTATGATAGGAAAGTTAATACTATATGCAATGCGTGCTATATCAGTAAAGCACGCAAGACATGCAAACTGGCTAGAAGAACACTGAGGTGTTCTTCTAGCCAGTTTGCATGTCATACATACCAGTATGTACGACATGTATGCCATATATGTATGTACTGGTATGTATGGCATACATACCATGTATGCCATACATACCAGTACATATGGCATACTGGTATGTCATACATACCAGTATGCATGTCATGCATACCAGTTTACATGTCTTGTGAAATGAAAAACCCGAGTTTCTGGAAGGAGAACTCTGTCACTTTCATATAAAAATGGCTAACTCACCTTCACTTTAAAAGCCCCGATAAAGGTTCTTCATGTACTAGATGAGATTCAAACAGATGTGGCATGATTAAGCTAAGCCTGAATTTTCTTCTCTCTCTCGTAAGCCACATCATTAAGATATAAATTAAAAATGCTAAAAATTATATTCTTAGTTTCATCAATTATCAAAGTTTAAGCAAATAAAGTTTGCATGTCCCTTAAGGTCACTACCTAACTCATCACTCCTGATCTGAATCACTCCAGGACAGGAAACTCAGCAGTGGCTCCACACAGTGAAGTGACAGACAAAAGCCAACCACTAAGTAGATCCTCTCCACTCCCCAAGAAGCAAGTAAGCCCAAAGACAAACATTAAATGAAACCAGATCCAGAAGCAATATTAAGGTTGAAATAATGTAGAAGGCATATATTTTCCATGTACAAGTAGTGAAAAGATGCATCACATTATTATTAAAATATTCTGGATCAGACATAGACGTTGAAAATTTTTTTACTTAATTTTTCAGTTAGTTAAATAGACTTAGACTTAAATTAAAGATGCCAAGAAATTATTTTCTTGGTTTAATCCTTTCTCCAAGTGTAAGCATACAAAGTCTATGTATGACGTATCGTCATGACTAGGCTACTTGTATATCAAGGCTAAAAACTTCACATCAATTGCCTTACTATCCCATAATGTAAAGCAACCCTCCTACCCCCTGCCCTTTTGGACATGTATAATGTTATGCATTATGGGAAGGAACACTGACCAGATCAGTTTTGACCTTTATTGAGGTATGTTAAAGTGAGGGGATACCTCTCCAAAACCTCTGAACTACAAGACCACTAAATCATACTGAGTGACCCTACAGGATTACTACTAAAATCATCACTCTGCCCTGAACTGCTCCACCTAGCGACAGAAAAAAACCAGCCACCAAGAACAACCTCTCTATTCTCCAAGAAACAAGCTACCCTCAGTGGGAGCAATACTCAGAAGGGATACCAAGGTTGAAGGCAGAAGTCATATATTTCTCATATACAAGTAGTGAAAAGCTATATCAACTTATTATTAAAGTGCTCTGGATTAGAAATGATGTTGAGTTTTTTTTTCACTTGTCAGACTTAGACTATAAATTAAAGATGCCAAGAAATTGTATTCTTGGTTAAATCCTTTATCCAAGGGTAAGCAAATAAAGTTTGTGCATAAAGTATCTTCATGACTGGGCTACTTGTATACTGAGGCTAACGACTTCAACATTAATTACCTTAGTATCCCATAGTACAAAGTGCCTGTCTAGATAGTGGCCCTTCCCATAATACATAGCATTATACATGTCTGGGAAGGGGGAGTGCTTTGCATTATGAGATACTAAGGCAACTGATGTGAAGTCATTAGCCTTAATATACAAATAGCCCTGTTGTGAAGATACTTCACACACAAACTTTGTTTACAAGAATAAAATGTCTTGGCATCTTTAATTTGTGGTCTAGTAAAGTGAAAAAAAAAACTTTCAACATATCATTAAGGTCATCAACATATCATAGGTGTACTCCCGCGATGAGTCTTCGGACTCCTTGGAGATATCACAAATAATAATAATAATAATAATTAAGATGTTTACTTTCTTGGATTTCACAACTTTGGTCAGTTTGTCCTATGAAAGGTTTGCCAAAATAAAGCTATATAAATAATTAATTACTTTTGAAAAAGATCATTACATTTAAGAGATATCAGAAGGCTCTGTAATTTTGAACTAACTTGTAAGGCATATTTAATATTCATACCTTTTAAGAATGAAGTGTGAGTGGAAACTCCAATGAGATATGATCCAGTGATAAAATAACTTATAAATGGCTCTCATATAGAATGCATTTTTTTTTTTGTGGCATTTCTCAAGATGCACAATGCTCTAACCTTCAGAGTACTGAACATATTGAATTTTTGCCTTAAGCAGAGGAAAGTTAAAGCATAGAAACAGTTGCCTAAATTCTTCTTTTTTTGAAGGATTCTCCATTTGTCAGCAGTTGCCTGTTCTCAGATTCCATTCTCTATGATTTTTCCAGTCCTCATAATATAAGCCTCTTTTCTCCACAGTTCTTTCCAATGGTCCTTCTCTACATAGTCCTTTGTCTTTCTCTTTTCCTCCTTCTAGGGAAGGGGTGGGCGACTAATTTATAATTATCAATATTCTTCATAATTATCAATAATTCTTTGCTCATTCTCTGGATGTGGTCTGTACAATTTCAAAGCATATGCATTCACCTTCTCTGTGGCAGGCTGTTTAACCTCCATCACTGTTCAAATTCCACAGATGATCCACACTGATGGCACTCACACTTTTTCTGCAGAAATTTATCTCCACAACTTCTACTTGTTTCCGTGGACTGTTATGAAGGTTCACCCTCACATCTACAGGTCATGGTACTCTTTATGATCACCAAATACAACATCATCTTCATTTTCCTTGAGACATCATGATTCCATAAAATGTCATTCATGGTTCTAATAGTTGCTCAAGCCTGTCCTGTTGCAAATGCAAAATCCACTTTGTATTTGTCAAACTTATTCATTATGAAGCTTAGATTCTTGAAGGTGTCTGCTGGTTTTATGGTTCCCCACCTCTAACTGAGGATCTGTTACATTATCACCTTCTCTCCAACTACTAGTACAGACTTTCAGGCCACAACATTTATATATATCCAATAGTTTTCTTACATGGTCTTCCAGATCCTCCTTGTCCTGAGCAAGAATCACTATCAGCAAAAAGAAGAGAATGTAAGACGTGTTCTCTTATGGATATACCTGTCCCAACATAAATCGAGTGTGTTGAGTGGTGTGGATTTTACTAAGATTGTTATAAGTGTAATATGCATGCATGGGCAATGTGCAGATTAAATAAAAGAAGTGAGAAGGTGAGCATCTGCAGAAAGTGTGATATACAAATGAACTGCAGTGATATGAATAAAAGTTATGAATGGGAAGTGAAGAATACCAAATGAAAGGCAATGATGCGTGTAAGACTGAGAATGACAGACTAAAGAGTGAGCATGAGAATATGAGTGTGAAGATTGTGATTGTGAATGCAGAAAAGATTGAAAAAAGGAAAATAAAGCATAAACGTGGAAACAGAAGTGAGCCTGAATGATGGTAAGAGCTGGTGTGACTGTGAAAATGGAAGAAAGCCTGACAGAGAGCAATAGTTTTCTTACATGGTCTTCCGGATCCTTCTTGTCCTGTGCAAGGATCACTATCAGCAAAAAGAAGAGAATGTAAGATGTGTTCTCTTATGGGTATACTTGTCCCAACGTAAATTGAGTGTGTTGAGTGGCATGGATTTTACTAAGATTGTTATAAGTGTAATATGCATGCATGGGCAATGTGCAGATTAAATAAAATTGCATTCCAGCAATTGGGAATAATTGCTTGAATGCAAAAATTGAAGAATGATATGATTAGGAGAAATGAGATGAGGAATATACAAAATCAAATTAGACAAATGGCAGATATGAATGGAAGAGTGCAAAATAATACAATGAAAGATAGCAGAGAAAAAAGATGTACCAAATGATTCAAGAGTAGCACTATATGGAGATTAGATTGTAAATGGTGTGTTGGATGAGAGGATGCATGATGCCTGCATTCCAGGAGGGAGGATGAACAGGGTGAATGAGGTGCTGAATATGAGAAGTAAGCGTGCAAAAGGAGTTTGTGGTTGTGGTGGGAATGATTTGATTGGGCATGTGGAGAATGTGAAGATTACTGAAGAGACTGAAAGGCAACTAGTAGGAAGAGCAGTTTGTGTATTGCCTAGGTATGACAATGATGAGTTGCGTTGGAAAGCAAATATCTTGAATGGAATGTTAGTAAAAAGGCATGAAGAAAAAGCAGTGAAATTTGAGAATGTGTGATGAATTTGAAGGACAAATGAAACTGTATCAGAGCAACAGACTGCATATGAATGGTTTTAGAGTGAGTCACATAGAAAGGCTAATGATGAAAGGAAGTGTAATCAGTGATACAAACAAGGCGTTGCTGATTACATATCCTTCCACCATCAACCTTTCCATGAAGTAAATGAACAGAAGAATAGACTAGGTGAGACTAATGTGAGTGGGGATGAGAGTGTGAGAACTGGAATGCAAGTTGAACGGGGGAAACAGAGCGAGTCAGGGACATACAGTGGATTCTGAAAGCAGTAATGAATGCATGTATATGAATGATAAGCACAGGAATGAAACAGTCTTGAAGACATGAGGAATAGTTGAGTCTGGGGGGGGGGGGGTATGAGACAAAAGCAAGGGTGAGCAGACACAAGCAAGTGTGAAGAAGTCACAGTTGAGGGATAGCATGGATAAGACTGGTTACAGATGAAGAAATGAATTGTTATGCTTATTTACAAATGCCAGGAGTATCAGAAATAAGGGAGATGAAATTGTTGCACTGACTGAGTTTATTTGCTTAAAAATAGTCAGAATAATTGAAAAATGGTTAGATGAGAATAATATCTTGACTCGAATAGAAATGGAAGGATATGATGTCTTCATGAGGATAAGAAGAACAAGGGGGGGGGGAGTGCTGATGATGATATCAGTGGATTTATGTCCACACAAGGTTGAGATACAAAGAGAAAAAAGTAAAAAGTGGCAGTGGTTTTGAAGCAGTATGGTGTGAGGTAAGGATTGATAGAATGAGATATTTGGTTGCATGTTGCTACAGGCAAGGAATGTGGAGGATGGATGCAAAGAAATGCATAGGAAACTTGGCTTAGTGAGCAAGTGAAAGGTGATCATTATGGGCGATTTCAATTATGGAAATGAAGAGATAGTGCTGGGTAATAAGAACAATAAATTTGAGTTATTAATGGGCAAAAAGTGGTCTCCTCCCAGTTATCCAGCTTTGGCCCATTAACACGTTCCCTGCCAACTACGAGTATACTCGTAGTTCGTATATGAGCTTCACAAGCCAACTACGAGTATACTCGTATGTCGATTTACTGACCTCCTATGCCAAACACGAGTTATCTCTTTGTATAATTATCTTAATTTGGACCCTTGGATTCTGAATGAAGCGGAGAGCATGTCTGGGGGCTTGGTAGAAGGGAAATAATTTCAACTAAAATACAGTATATTGTGTATGTGCATCAGATGCCAAACTACGAGTATACTCGTAGTTTGTATATGAGCTTCAAAAGCCATCGATTTGCCGACCTCCTATGCCAAACACGAGTTATCCCTTTGTATAATTACCTTAATTTGTACCCTTGGATTCTGAATAAAGCGGAGAGCATATCTGGGGGCTTGGTAGAAGAGATATAATTTCAACTAAAATATAGTATATTGTGTATGTGCCTCAGATGCCAAACTACGAGTATACTCGTATGTCGATTACCAACCTCCTATGCCAAGTGTGAGTTAATCCGTAGTATAACACATAATTTGTAAATCAATTTAAAACTAGTAAAATCAATAAGCAAATTGTAAAGTTGATTTGTACTCCAATAATGCTGAATAGACGGTAAATTACGAGGACCTATATGAAGTAAAAGTCCAAGAAATAATTTCATTTCAGGTATGTCTGTTGCTTTCCAGTTAGAAATTCGACTTTTTTTGAGCTTCGCTCAGCTTTCCTCAATATTTTGTAAAGCATATAAATTGATTTGTTCTACTAAAATTGTGAGAAAATCTTCAGAAAAGTTCAACTAACCTTTTGATACTGAAATTTCCAGTGTCAATTTTAAAACCTGCAGTTTCAACAAAATCAAATTGTGGGGGGCTCTTCTTCTGAATTTTCCCAATATAAGTTGATGTTGATGTATTTGGCTGGTTGCTAACTTCATCTTCAAAAGTTTCTTCTTCATCGGAGTCACTGCTAGAGTCGTCTGTAGGATCATCTTCGGAATCGGAACCAAATATTTCATGAAATTCATCATCACTCATATTAGCATAAGCTTCTACTTCTATATCAGTAAGTTTTCTTTTACTGGCCATGGTGAAATTGAAGGTTCTTAGAGACTGAAATTTCCAGTGTCGATTTTAAAACCTGCAGTTTCAACAAAGTCAAATTGTGGGGGCTCTTCTTCTGAATTTTCCCAATAAGTTGATGTATTTGGCTGGTTGCTAACTTCATCTTCAAAAGTTTCTTCTTCATCGGAGTCACTGCTAGAGTCGTCTGTAGGATCAACTTTGGAATCGGAACCAAATATTTCATGAAATTCATCATCACTCATATTAGCATAAGCTTCTACTTCTATATCAGTAAGTTTTCTTTTACTGGCCATGGCGAAATTGAAGGTTCTTAGAGACTATAAACTAAAACTGAACTAGACGCAATAAACACTGGCGTCAGAACATGTAATATATAGGTGGAAGTGATACGAGATTACTCGTAGTTGCCGTACGAAACAAAATTCTATCTGATAAGCCGGTTACGAGATTACTCGTAGTGACCTTGAAGGCGCGAAAGTGCTTGGCGTGCAGGAACAAACTATGACTGAGTAGCATGGCAGCAAACGTGTTAAGGGTTAAAGCTGGATAACTGGGAGGAGACCACCACATAATTTTTAAGAAATGTGGAGAACCATCCAAGGCTTCTGACCTAATGCTCAATCCTCAACTTCTTGTGGTAACTGTTAGATATCTATCCAGATACTGAACAAACAGGATGGGCTGGCAATTTGGGATTTAGCAGATCAAACTGTATTCTTACTGTTTAAACAATAATGAAAAATGATGGTACAACATACCATATAATTTGTTTGTCAATGCTTCCTGTCATTATGACTGTCATTGAGCAATTAGTTTTGATCTTATAAACTGTCTGTAGTCTGTATATGGTACTGTCAAACAGTACATGGTGAAAGTATGATTTTACTCATTGCCCTTAATTTCAATGTGGATAGGAATCCAGCACAACTGAACATCAAAATTAAGGATTTTCATTTTGAACAACAGGTGTAACACCTCATACAGCACTGAATGTGGACTATACATAGGAGAGGCGATTGAGCCTGTTACTTACTGCAATCAGGTGGGATCTGGTTGGGGATAATAATGTCAGGAAGCATAGCCAACAGAGGTATCAGTTCTTGAACCATCGGTATAGATGGACAAGAAATCAAGTGGGCGGCTCTGTATGCATTAAACAATTGCAGGTAGACAGGTGATGGAATATGAGACTTCTGTAGCCAACAAAGTGAGAGGTTGCAGGATGGAGTGCAAACCTGCCATGAAAAGATGCTGTTATGTTTAGTGTAGGCATGTTGTCAACATTTCATACCAACAGCTTGTACAATCTCTTTAACATGCATACCAAAAAGGATGTGTGGCTGTCTGAAGTTGTGTGTGTGATGTTGAGCTTCCCGACACAAAGAAAAGAAACTAGTACATGTAGGATGATCTGGGAAAGACTTTATCTTTAGGGCATAATTAAGAGACAACTCATTCCATCTAAGTGAGATTGCCGGTTCATTTACTTCAACATAAAAGACTGTGAGTAGGTAATGTGCAAAAGGCCCCAATAGCAATCCATATACTTTGATGATGGATGGGATTCAACAATCACAGGTTACTCTGTCTTGCAGAACCATAGACTTCTCATAATCCAGCTTTGAATGTATAAGTGTATAATAAAGACGAAACAATGAAGATCAATCAGTACTCCACTCAGTAGAGCATAGAGCACGAAGAAGGTTCAACGCTCTCTTGCACTTTTCTCTTAGTTGACGAATGTGTGCTAGAAATGCAAGTTTTCTGTCAAAGATGAGTCCCAAGAACTTGGGTTCTGTAGCTACTGCAATAACAGTTCGTCCCATTCTAAATTCAGGATCTGGATGAAGAGTGCGTTTTCGACAGAAGTGTACACAGACAATCTTTTCTGTTGAAAATATGAGCCCATTACTAAGAGCCCACAGAGAAACATGATCGATTGCTTGCTGAAGTTGTCTTTCAATTACTCTCCTGTTATGAGAGTGACAGTAAACTGTGAAGTTATCAACATATAGAGCATCGTCTACAGTGGGAGGAAGTTGTTCAGTGATTGAGTTAACTTTAATAAGTGTCACACTTAAGATAGAGCTTCAAGAACATGATGATATGGTCGAGATAGTGTACTTCCCACTCTGACTTAGAAAGTTCGCCTAGACAGAAAGTTTTAATAAATACAGGAAGGTGTCCTTTGAGACCCCAGGTTATAGGGATCTTTTAATATGCCATATCTCCAGGCCACATCATAAGCAATTTCCATGTCAAAGAAAACTGAAACAAGATGTTCTTGCTTCATAAATGCATCTCTTATACAAGTTTCTAAACGAAAAAAATTGGTTTAAAGACAAATAATGTCTACAGAACCCATTATATAGTGGAGATAAGATCATTGTTTTCTAAATACAGAGAAGTCTGACATTAACCATTTTCTCTAGTATCTTAGAAAGACAGCTGGTCAAAGCAATAGGTTGATAATTATTAGCTTGTGTTGATAATCCTTTCCTGGTTTTAGGATAACAATAACTGACTTATGCCAAGAATCCGGAAACTCTTCCTCTGCAAGTATTCTGCTGTGTATTAAGAGAAGGAGAGCTATAGAAGATGATGGTAGATGGTTCATCATTTCATAATGGATGTCATCAGGCCCTACAGAACTAGGATGGGAGTATGAGACAGTAGAAGAGCTTTTTTTAGTTCCTCCTTACAAATTTTACGCTGATTGTATGGCCTCAAACCCATTTGTAGAAAAATTTTTTACAGAAATCAAGTTTTCTGTCAAAGTTGTTGCTGAGATTCTGGCAAAATTTCCTCCCAAAGTTTCTGCAATAGCTTTGGGATCAGCTATAACACTTCCATTATTATTATTATGGACGTGTCTAACAGCAACTACACCGACGTCATCTACCGTCACCCACCAGTATTTCCACAGACAATCACAAACATTGATACCCACAGCAGGATTTGAACTTGCAGCCTTTTGGCTGGAGAGTGGATATGCAAACCATTCAGCCAACTAGGTCAGCATTATGGTCTAAGGTAGACAAACAGTGTGTTCTATATCTACCTTTCATTTTCCGGATTTTATCCCATATAATTTTTGGACTGGTTGTTTGATTATTTGATGTGGTTAAATTGGATTCATGATTGTTTATGATTCTGAGATCTCAAATAATGCGCTTTGGCCCCAAGCATGCTTAAAAGCTATTAAGTTTGATGTGGTGGGGTATCTATGAAATATACTCCATGCTCTGTGTTGATTTTTTTGGCTGTCTGGCATTCTGGATTCCACCAAGGCTTTGGATAGAGTGGAAATCGAGGCTGTTGCTGTCTAGACAGTGCACTCTATTATATACTTTACTACTTTACTTTATTGGTAGGTGTTTGACTGACAGTATCAGCATTAAATTTTACAAGATGAGAAAAAAGTGTTCCAGTCAGCCTGGTACATTTTCCATATGGGCATCCGTGTGGGTGAACATGGTTCCTGCGAAGACATTGTGCAAAGAGCAAAGTGATTGCTTCCATATATTTCTCTTCAACATCCCATGAACAGTGGAAGAATGGAAGGGAAGCAGATTGTAAGATCAATTGCAGAATATGAGCGGGTAGGCATATGGAGGAAAGTATCGAGTCTATTATTCAAAAAGGAGAGGTCATTATTATTAAGGATTCTTTCAATGATTCGACCTTGTCTATTAGTTGGTGTGCTGCCCCAGAGAGTATCGTGACCATTAAAATCACCCATCAAAAGTATGGGTTCGGGCAGTAGCAAGATTAGGTTATCAAGATCAATTTCATTTAACTCAGCACTTGATGGTAAATAAGAATGTACTGTAATAAGAAATCCACAGAGAGGCAAATTGCTACTGCTTCCAGAGCAGTATTAAGTTGGATATGATGGAAAGAAATATGACTGCCCACTAGGATAGCTACTCCTCCATTGGCAGGACCACCTCCAGTTCTGTCCTTGTGTACAATAGTGAACAGTCTTAAAGGTAGAGTCCTCATTGGGTCCTAAGTACTTTTCCTGTAGTACCAAAGAAATATACCAAACAACATGGAGCTGAAGAAGAGGCTATTAGGATTACACTTACATAAATCGACAAGGTAACACTGCATAAAATATGCTGCAAAACATAATGACAAATCATTTTCCATCATACAGAAATTATTGGAAACCTAAACGATCCCCCCCCTTTCTATAACTGATAATAAAATGCCTGTATATAAAATCTAGTTTCTTTGTACATGATTCAATCCTTGCTTAACCTAATTTTGCTAGTTTTCCTAATTTCCATGTTGTGGATGGAAATCTATTCAGGGAGATATATGTAAATTATATTGCAATAATAAAATGATTGCTTCACTTTATCCATAAATAACTAAAAACAAAAACCTAAACTTACCACATAACAATTTCAAGTAATTTTCAACATCTTCGAACCTTACATAATTTTCTTCTGAAACTGCAGAGTGTAATAAAATTTTGGATGCTTTACTTAGAGATGACACATATGGTTGAATAGTAACAATTTCTCCATCACAGCACTTAATAAAGTTATCAGCAATCACTGTTACACATGGTGGCAGATTTTCATAAGTATATACTGTACATAATGTCTTCTCATTTTTCAACGTAGTCACTAAAACAATATCTGTACACTGAATATGGCACTGCCTGCAAGTGGCAGAATTCAGAAGAAGGCCCTTTGATAGTGGGTGCCTAGGAGAAAGCCCTAAATAAATAAAAATGTAATATAATGCATATCATAAACTAAATAGTACTTAGATTTCATTAATGATTATTTATTATTATTATTAAGAAAGACATCCAAGGAGTCAGGAACTCATCGAGAAAGGCCGCATACATTTTGTTGAATCATTCATACTACCTGCAATCGCATACTATTCTATGAGAGCAAAATCTAGTTCTCATCTCTTGCATCACTGCATTCATTCTCAATTTCCATGGATGCTCTCTCATTCTCTTCCAATCCTACATAAAATGAAAAATTCCATCTCCTGATATCCTGTATGACCCTTTCAGAAGTTTGAAAGTGTCAATCATATAATCCTTCTCCTGTTTGCTAGTATGTGTGTTGCAGAAATTCTCAATGTCTTCATAATCTGTATTCCACAATCCCAATATCATCTTTAACACTCTCCTTTGCACTCTTTCCACTGCATCAGCATCACGACAGAAATCAGGAAACTAGACCTGCACTCAATAGTCCAAGTGAGGTCATAATCAAGGCCTTGTAAAGAGGCAAAATGACTCCTTATCCTTACATGTCAATATTTTCTTCAATTAGCATAAAAACACACACAGGATAAGTAATACTATTTATTTAAGGATATATTTTTCAGTCCGAATATTTATTCCTCGAGTTTTTTAATGATAACTGAAGAAACATCTCATAGCACAAGTATCCCTTAAACAACAATGTTAATGTTTAAAAAACAAACTACACAATAACCATAGTAATTAATTTTAATGAATACCTGTACTTTCATTAAAGTTAATTACTGTGGTTATTGCCTAATTTGTTGTTTATAGTCATGCCATAAACCAAGATTCAATATCCATGTTTGTTTCAGCATTACAATTATCCTCTGAGTTTACAATTACATTATAATACAAATCTTAGTTTACATTACAATTCACAATCTTTGCTGTATGGCCCCTAGAACTTCAACTTCCTATCTATTAAAATGCAAAAATCCCTAGTCTAATCAGTCTCCTCTAGCATTATCCCACCAATACAATATGCCATTCGATATCTTATTACACTAAAGTGCATATCCTTGCATTTACTAACACTGACTGACAACCATTTTCACATGCCAACAATTCCAGCCTATTCAAACCATTCTGCATATTAGCTGCATTCCTGATTACCTTGCTTATCTTTGCATCATCACCAAACAGCTGTATGTCACCTGTCAAATTTTTCCCACTGTCATTAATGTAGAGAATGAATAACAACAGACTAAAGATAGATCCCACTGACACACTACTGGTCACCTTAAATCTTACAGAGTCGCATTCCCTATATATTCCCTCTCCATGTGGGGCACCTGTTTGTGGTGGAGACCTCCCAGTGATGGTACTACCCCTTTTCATTCTTCCTCTTTTCTTTGCTTTTCTTCCCTCTACTTCTCCTGAGTCTTTTTCACTATCCTCTTCTCCAGACCACCATTACTGGGATCAATGCCCTGCCGCTGCGTTTGCTGTGCGGTGCGACCCGTGGATATCCGGAAAAGGGGGGGGGGTCTTGGTAGTTTTGCACTACTTTGGCTCCCGCTTCGGCAAGACAGGCGGTCCAGGATGGCCCAGCCAGGAACAATCAGCTAGTGGGCTTTCCCGCAAGGGTCAACAGTGTTGCAGTAAGCCTCTCACCCCATGGTCCAGGGTCGGGATCCTAGGCTTGCTGTAGTGCCAGTAAAGCGTCTGGGGCAGCCCTGGCATTCCACTCCTGAGCTCAGTCATTACTTGCCAGGTAGTGGGCATCCATGTGTGGCTCCATTGTGGGTGGGGAGCTCTAGCGCCGAACCAAAAACTTCTTGAGCATGAATCCTTCATCCTCAAATGTTTCAGGGGCCCTAACAAAGTTCTAACCACGTACTGATACCGTAGATACAGCATATGGAAACAGAAGTAAGAAACAAAAGACATATGATGATAACATAAATGTACCAACCTTTTTAATCATTCATGCTACAGGTGAAAAATGTCACCCTTCTTTATTCAAAAAAGGTTTAGAAGGACTGGCAAGACCTCCCAAAACTGTTAAGAAATTGCATTCTGGTGATGTCCTTGTGGAAACAGTGTCAGCAACATTCTGAGAAACTACTGAGAGCAACAACAATTTCTATTCCACTCATTGTTGTTACTGAGAGCAACAACAATGGGTGGAATAGAAATTACAGTAACACCTTAAAACACTTAACTCCTGTAGAGGAGTGATATCAGAATGGGATCGCCTTGATGTTCCTGATGAGGAGATATGTTCAGAACTTAAAGATCAAGGAGTACAGGTGTAAGGTGCATCCTGATACGTAGGTATGGTCGCCTAGTTCCAACCAAGAACATCCTTACTTTTGATACACCTAAGCCTCCAATATCTGTAAAAGCAGTATCTCGGCTGTCCTGTTAGAATGTACATCCCTAACCCACCGAGATACTTTAAATGTCAGAGATATGGACATGCCTAAACTGACTGTTGTGGTTCTACTATCTGTGCCCGATGTGGTAATCAAGAGCATGATAACAAATCTTGCTGTGTAAAAAAAGCTAAATGTGTCAGCTGTCAGGGAGATTATCCAGCTTACTCTCATGCATGTCAGAAACGGAAAGATGAAAAAGAAATACAAAGAATGAAAACATAGCAAAACATAACATACTAAGATGCAAAAAGAAAGCTAGACACTATCACACCTGCTCTGAGATCCTCTTATGCTGAGAAGGTAACAATTAAGAAAGTGACAGTAGCAACTCAAACTTGTATGTCAGTTCCACCATACCTGCACCTTATGATCTCAAGTTCTTCTCTGTTGAGCACATCAATCACATGACCTATGGCCTTACTCCAGAGACAACTCCAAAAATGATCCCACTCGATGAAAACTCACTTGTCAAAAAAATTATGGCAAAGATATCACTTAATGATAAACCACCAGATACTCCCACAGAAAATGTGGATACTTCAGTACCCAGTGAAAGTAAACTAAACTTACCAACTGATCCTAACACATCAGACGTACTGAATACTCTACCAGAGGAAGAGATGGACACTGGCCATCCATACTTCCCCAAAACAATTGATAAATATAAATATGACAAAGGTAGGCCCCCAACCTCCCAAAAACCAGACAAGTCTATAAAACCAAAACAATAGAAAAATTTGTACAATGGAACTGTCGTGGATTTCGCCAGAATATCGATGATATCAAGATTTTGTTGCAGAAACACAAACCTTTCTGTTTCTGTCTACAAGAAATGTACTTAAGACTCAATGAGGACCCACCTTTAGGAATTTCACTGTTGTATGCAAGGACAGAACTGGAGGTGGTCTAGCTCATGGAGGCATAGCTATCCTAGTGGGCAGTCATATTCCTTTCCAACAGGTCCAACTTAATATTTCTCTGGAAGCAATAACAATTCGCTTCTCCGTGGGATTTCTTATTACGGTATGTTCAATTTATTTACAACCAAGTGTTGAGTTAAATGAAATTGATCTTGATAACCTTATCTCGCAACTGCCTGAGCCCATACTTTTGATAGGTGACTTTAATGGTTACAATACTCTATGGGATAGTGCCAACACTAATAGACGAGGTCAAATCATTGAAAGAATTCTTAATAATAATAACCTCTCCCTTTTAAATAATAAACTCAATACTTTCTTCCATATGCCTACTTGTTCATATTCTGCAACTGATCTTACAATCTGCTCCCCCCCCTCCATTCTTCCACTGCTCACGTGGGACATTGAAGAGAACATATATGGAAGTGATCCCTTTTCTGTTCTCTGCACAATGTCTTCACAGGAACCATGTTCACCCACATGGATACCTATATGGAAAATGGACCAGGCTAACTGGAACACTTTTTCTCATCTTGTAAAATTTAATGCTGATACTGTCAGTCAAACACCTACCAATAAAACAGTGAAGTATATAATAGAGTGCATTGTCTAGACTAACAGCCTCCATCTCAAAAATATCATCTCGATTTCTACTCTATCCAAAGCCTTGGTGGAACCCAGAATGTCAGACAGCCAAAAAAGATCAACACAGAGCATGGGATATATTTCATAGATATCCCACTACATCAAACTTTATAGCTTTCAAGCGTGCTCGAGTCAAAGCACACTATGTGAGGCGTCAGAGTCAAAAACAATCATGAATCCAATTTACTACATCAATTAATTAAATGACCAGCCCAAAAATTGTATGGGATAAAATCCAGAAAATGAAAGGCAGATATAGAACACATTGTTTGTCTACCTTAGACCATAATGAAAGTGTTATTGCTGATCCCAAAGCCGTTGCAGACACTCTGGGAGAAAATTTTACCAGAATCTCAGCAACAGCTTCATATCCTCCTGAATTTTTAATTCTGAAAGAACAGCAAGAGAAACAAAGGCTATATATTTCCCAATGTTGTTGAGCCATACAATCAGCCATTTGTTAAGGAGGAACTAAAAAGCTCTCCTACTATCTCACCCTAGTGCAGTAGGACCTGATGACATCCATTATGAAATGATAAAACATCTACCATCATCTTCTATGGAACTCCTTCTCTTACTATACAATAGAATACTTGCAGGGGAAGAGTTTCCAAATTCTTGGCATAAGTCAATTGTCATTGCTATCCTAAAACCAGGAAAGTATCCAACACAAGTAAATAATTATCGACCCATTGCTCTGACCAGCTGTCTTTATAAGATACTAGAGAAAATGGTTAATGTAGACTTCTCTAGTATTTAGAAAGCAACAATCTTCTCTCCAATACACAATGTGGGTTCCGTAAACATCACTCAACTTTAGACCATTTGGTTTGTTTAGAAACTTGTATAAAAGATGCATCTCTGAAGCAAGAACACCTTGTTTCAGTTTTTTTGACATGAAGCTTATGACAGAGCCTGGAGATATGGCATATTAAAAGACCTCTATAACCTGGGTCTTAAAAGACACCTTCCTGTATTTATTAAAAACTTTCTTTCCAGGCAAAATTTTCCAAGTCAGAGTGGGAAATATGTTATCTCGATCATATCATCAAGAACAGGGGTGTTCCCCAAGGCTCTGTCTTAAGTGTGACACTTTTCACTGTTAAAATTAACTCAATCACCGAATAGCTTCCTCCCACTGTAGACAATGCTCTATATGTTAATGAGTTCACAATTTACTGCTACTCCCATAACATGTAATATAACATGAGGGTAATTGAAAGACAACTTCAGCAAGCAATTGATCATGTTTTTCTGTGGGCTCTTAGTAATGGGTTTAGGTTTTCAACAGAAAAAAAAGTGTCTGTGTACACTTCTGTTGAAAACACACTTCACCCAGATTCTGAATTAAGAATGGGATGCACTATCATTCCAGTAGCTACAGAAGTCAAATTCTTGGGAACTGATCTTTGACAGTAAACTTACATTTCTAGCACACAATCATCAACTAAGAGAAAAGTACAAGAGAGCCTTGAACCTTCTTTGCACTCTATCCTCTGCTGAGTGGGGTGTTGATCGAGCTTCATTGCTCCAACTTTATCGTGCACTTATACGTTCAAAGCTGGATTATGGGTCTCAAATCTATGGTTCTGTAACTCAGAGTAAACTGTGATGGTAGGTTGGATTCTATCCATCATCAGGGTATACGGATAGCTACTGGTGCCTTTCCCACATCACCCACTCAGAGTCTTTATGTTGAAGCAAATGAACCAGCTCTATCACTTTGACAGAAACAGTTGTCTCTTAATTATGCCCTAAAGATAAAGTCTCTCCCATATCATCCTACATGGACCTAGTCTCTTTTCTCTGCACTGGGAAGCTCAATACCACACACTTCAAACTGCCATACGTCCTTTTGGTATGCGTATTAAAGAGACTATGCAAGCTCTTGGTATAAATGTTGACAACATTGCCTACACTAAACATAAAAGCATCCCTCCATGGCAGGTTTGCATGCCATCCTGCAACCTCTCACTTTTTCAGCTACAGAAATCTCATGCTCCATCATCTATCTACCTTAAATTGTTTAATGCACATAGAGCCGCCCACAATGATTTCTTACCCATCTAAATTGATGGATCAAGAACTGATAACTCTGTTGGCTGTGCTGCTGTGTTTCCTGACATTATTATCTCCAACCATATCCCATCTGATTGCAGTAATTATACAGCAGAGTTGCATGCCATTCAGCTTGCACTTGTGCATATAAAAGAAAACTGCTAACATAAGTTTGTAATTTATACAGACTCATTGAGCTCTTATTACAGGCTCAATCTCTTCTCCTATGCATGATCCATATCCAGTACTTTATGAGGTGTTACACCTGTTTCACAAAATGAAAATCCTTAATTTTGATGTTCAGTTGTGCTGGATTCCCAGCCACATTGGAATTAAGGGAAATGAGGCTGCAGATGCAGCTGCTAAATCAGTTCAAACTTTCTCCACGTACTGTTTGACAGCACCATATACAGACTACAGAGAGTTTATACGATCAAAGCTAATTGCTCAATGGCAGTCATCATGGCAGGAAGCATTAACAAACAAATCATGACATTAAACCTGAAATCAAGTATAGGCATTCTAGTCCAGCGCTTCCCAAACTGTGGGCCGCGGCCCCCCTTGGGGCCCGTGAAATAATAAAAACATATTTTAAATGTTTTAAGACTAAGTAGATTTTTTTTTAATCTTAAAAGAAACGTATTTAATTTTTATTATTTATCATTTCTTTTTTGTTCTTTTTTATATTTTAATGGAAAAAATCCCACATTTGTGTTGGTTCACAAATTTTGCTTCCTGTGTATTTCGGCGATTAATGAATATTAGTAAATATATGCTTATTCGTATGTTTAATTTCAAAGAATATTGATAATAAACACAAAACAGATTACAAACGCAAAATCTTGAATATAAATTGTATTGAATATAAATACAATAAATACCATAATAATATAAGACTATATTACGATATTTTTTTGATGTGGGGGGGCCATGAAATATTTTAATTTTTCCAAAGGGGGGCCTTGCCGTCCATAAGTTTTGGAAGCACTGTTCTAGTCAACGAATAAAGAGAAGAGAGAAAGTTGTACTCACTAGGCTCCACATAGGCACAGTCATCTTATACATTCTTATTTACTGAGAGCTAATGATCCTCCCACATGTGAAAAATGCAATACACATCTCACTATTTATCATATACTGGTAGAGTGCCAGCACTTTGCATGAGAGAGAGGAATGAAATTTTTGCCTACCTGCCCAGACCATATACACTCAGGCAGATGCAAACAGACTCAAGCAGATCTATCTATATGTTCACTGGGCATCTACAGATACCGTATGGTCACTCTGATGCTCGGTGCTGTACCAAACTAAGCCTCGTCATGTAGTCTTGTCATTTGCTTTTCTGGTGGCCTCAACTCTCTGAAGATCTATCACTCCACACACACCCCATCCATCCATCTCATTGATGGTCTACTCCTTCCTCTTTTTCCAGGAACTTTACCATCTATTAGTGTTCTGAGAAGTCCCCCTTCCATCCTTTCTATGTGACCAAAATATTTTAACTTTCTTCTGTCAATATTCTTAAGGAGCCTTAAAGTTCTACTGGTGTTTTCTAGCACCCATTCATTTGTACGACTTTCAGTATATGATATCCTCAACAGCCTTCTCTAACACCACTTCTCAAAAGCAGTTTCTTATCTGACTTCTTTAGGTTCCAAGTCAGTCTCACATCCATAAGTCGCTGTTGGAAAAACAACTGCATCCAAAATCCTCAACTTTATTCCAATGGAGACAGATTCATCCTTCCAGATTTTAGACAGGTCTCTGACTGCTGTTTTAGCCATACCGTATGGTCACTCCGATGCTCGGTGCTGTGCCAAACTAAGCCTCGTCATGTAGTCCTGTCATTTGCTTTTCTGGCGGCCTCAACTCTCTGAAGATCAATCACTCCACACACACACACACACACACCATCCATCCATCCATCTCATTGATGGTCTACCCCTTCCTCTTTTTCCAGGAACTTCTGACATCTTCTGAACAGCAATTCTTCACATTAATAATGGATCCCAGGTACTCAAACTTGCTGACTTCTTCAGCATTAAGGTACACTTGTTTCTCAAGAGCTTCTCTGTTTGCATTTCCTTTGAGAACCATAATCTTTGTCTTGCTAGGATTGAGTTGAAGTTCTCTGCTATTACTGATCTTGTTAACTTTGTCAAGAATTAGTCCTAGTTCTTCCATGTCATTACAAAGGAGTACTGTATCATCAGCATACCTCAGATTACTGATCAATCTACCTCCTATCCTAATTCCTTTCCTGAGCTCACCCAATGCTTCACGCATGATGTCCTCCACATATATACTATACAAGTGAGGCAAAAGTAAACATCCTTACCTAACTCCTTTTTCAACTTGAAGCCAGTCAGTCAATCCAACACCTGCTCTTACCGTGGCTTCTTGCTCCCTGTACAAGTTGGCTATCAACCTGATAGTGTGTTGAGGAAAAACCCATTCTTTTCATTACTTCCCATAGTTTCACATGCTCAACACAGTCAGAACACAGTTGGGTACACTCACTCAACACAGTCGGGCAGATTGCACAATGTTTTTAATTTTTTACAAAAAATTAATTTATACAAACACATTTGACTGTAATTTTGTTTATATGTAAATACTGTATTGCTTCACTTAACTTTTGCATGTAGATATTACAAAATATGTAATGTTTTGTGATGTATATATGCAGGAGTTGAGTACTAATGTATATATTATTCATTAGGTTAATTTCTGACCAATCATGTATTTCTGTAGCCTTGTGTTACCCTGTTGTAATTTTGTTAATATATAAATACCACACTGCTAATCTTAATTTTTATGCATACATAATATATAATTCCTCTTTAACTCTATGTATTACTGTAATAACATTTGTTATAATCTTATATAGACACTACATTCCTTGGCTAGTTGTTGTATAAAAGAATGTTGTCTATTACTTAAATTAAGGGGATATTAAATCCCACATAGTTTTAAAACCGAATAAGAAACTCAAAGATTGGAATCAGAGAGTTTCTTGCCGAATATAGTAAACTATAAAGTATCGGCGAACACTAGCGTTAGCCAATGCAAGTGATCCTAGTACGTAGTACAATACTGGGCAGCTCGTTGCAAAGGTGGAGGAAGAAGTTCAGATCGCTATTCTTAGGTATTTTCCATAATGTAAAAACACATTTCCTAGGAAATGTGTTTTTGTGCCAAATAAACTATAAACCAACACCCTATATACCACTTTTTGATATTTGTCAGTCAGCCATCCTCTTATCCACACTAACATTATACGACTCAAACCCATATTCTACAATTTATGCAACAATCTTCCATGCTGTATCCTTTTACAAATTTTTGTAAAATCTAAGCGTATTATGGTGTATCCAATTCCCTTGTCTAACTCAATGGTAATATTATCATAAAATATAAGCAAGTTGCTGAAATATACGACCTTCCCTCAGTAAATCCATGCTGCTCATTGAAAAGTAATTGCTATGAGCAGCATGAGTTTATTGTAAATTGCTCTTAATAACTTTTCCAAAATCTTCACATCACTCCAGAGATGGACAGATACTGATTGTTAGACACGTCAGTCTTTGCACCACACTTGTGCCACGGGATTATCACACATTCTTTCCACTCCTGTGGAATCAACCCTGTTATGACATTCAACTTGTACAGCCTGGTCAAAGGAATACCAGGTTCAGCTGAGCACTTGTTTAACATTTGTGCTGATATCCCATCAGCACCTATTGCAAATTCTTATTCAGTTTGCATGCATCAACTATAGTATCCCTTCCTCATACACCTTTCATCCATCCAGTGAAAAACACGTACACACACACACACACACACACACATATATATATGTATAAAAGAGCTGGAGCTGGAGGCTGAAGTTGTGGAGAAATGCATTATGAGAAAAGCTGTTCCAAAGGACAGAAGTAGATGGAATAAAAGAGAAAGAGGAAAAGCCGTTTCAATTACAGTTGTACAGAAAAGAAATGCTGGACAGCTGCTATTCTTGTTCCAACAGGCAGCACAGCAATGATGTTTGCCAATTCATGGGAGCAATGACCAAGGAAGTACCTCCAGAAGACACACACAGGGCTGAAACATTGCATCTGCAAGATGAGGTTGAAGTTAGCCTATGAGGGAAGGATCATCTATGAGCCAAATTACTCTCCTCTGGACAGCATCAATAATTTTTAGGGAGGTTTTAGGCATACCACCCCAAATGTGTGAACAGTATTCTAAGAATGGGTGGATTTGTGATTTATATAGGGTTAGTTGTTGGCTGGGTGGGTGTAAAACAGCTTCTTAAGTAGAAAAGAATGTCTAGTTTTTCAGATGCCAAAGCTAATGATGATAGAATTCTTTGGGTTTTCATTATCTTGCACAGCTAGTTTCTTTTCATACTTAGACTTAGCTGTTGACACTTCTAATATATTGTCAAGACCAAATTCTTCTCGGCAAGGGCCAATGTCATAGTTCATGTAAGGGATATCCATACTCAAATCAGTTTCACTGTGGAAGAAAAAAAAGGAGCACTTGCCTTCTTGGATACTTTACTTATAAGGCAATCAGATGGGTCGATCATGTGATCAGTTAACCGTAAACACACCCCACACATGCCACTTCACACCATCACCATCCTGCCCAGAAGTTTGGAATTTGCAAATTCTTACCCTCAAGGGCAGAGCAAATCTCGTCATCAAGATAAGCAGCGAACCTGGAACAACAAGCACTACTCAAATTATTCCAACAAAATGGATACAACAACAAAAAAAAAAAAAAAACTCTGGTCAAACTCCTTCAAAGAACAACCTCCCCCCCACCTCCCCCAAAAAAAACAGACTATACATATGAGGGTGGTCTGAAACGTTCTCGGCCTCGACCATAGATGGCAACACTATCGGCAAGATTTTTTTTTTTTCTAAGTTGGTACATTTGTCATAAGCATCGATGTGAAACTGCAAGTCATTCTATCAAGTAGTTTGTTTTATACAGCAGCCTGAAGCAAAAGTGTTTCCATTGAAATGGATAACATTGAGTATCGTGTGGTTATAAAATTCTTTTGTAAAAAAAGGTTTAACAGTAAAAGAAATTCATTCAAAGTTCATAAAAGTTTATGGGCACTCTTCTCCTTCATTTCCGACAATTAAGAAATGGGCTGCCGAGTTTAAATGTGGCCGTACCAACCTTGAAGATGATCCACGTGAAGGACGTCCAAAATATGTAACAACACTAGAAATCATTGGTCAAGTATGGTATTGGATGACTGGCAAATCAAAGTGCGTGAAATTGCTGAGACTATAGGCATTTCAAAAGAACATATAGGATATATTGTGCATGAAGAACTGCAAATGAAAAAAGTTTTGTGCAAGATAGGTGCCGTGCTTGCTAACAGCAGATCAAACACGCACTCACATGAAAACCTCTGAACACTGTTTGCAGCGTTTTAACAAGAATAAAACTGATTTTGTGCATTGATTTATTACTATGGATGAGACTTGGATTCACCATTACACACCAGAATCCAAACGGCAGTCAAAACAGTGGACAGAAGTCGATTGTTCAGCACCAAAGAAGACAAAGTCAGTTCCATCAACAGGAAAGGTCATGGCATCGGTGTTTTGGGATGCTAAAGGCATTTTTTTATTAATTATCTTGAAAAGGGTAAAACAATAACCGGGGAATATTATTCTGATTTTTTAACTTGCTCACAGCAGATCAGATTGCAGCTGTAGACGAAAAAATTCGTGAGAAAAGACCCAGTTTGCAGAAGAAAAAAATTCTCTTTCATCAAGACAATGCACCTGCCTGCAAAAGTGTTTTGGCAATGGGAAAATTAAGGGATCTGCACTATGAATTGTTGGAACATACACCCTATTCTCCAGATTTGGCTCCCTCTGAATTCTATCTCTTCCCAAAACTAAAACTCTTCCTCACTGGTCAGTGTTTTTTTTCGAATCGAGAAGTGATTGCAGCTGTAGAGGGGTATTTTGCAGATCTCACTGAGAACGACTATAGGAACGGGATAATGGCACTGGAGCATCGTTGGAATAAATGTATTAGTCTTATGGGAGATTATGTTGAAAAATAAAAATAATTTTGAAATTATAAATTCATTTTTTCTTTGTTAAGCTGAGAACTTTTCAGACCACCCTTGCACACTTAAGGATCACCTAGATAATCGTTTGTTCCCTGGTGTCTACAGCATCTCTTGCCAGTGTAGAACTCAATATTTTGGACAGACAGGATGAACTACTTCAGTAAAGAAAAAAAGATCACAAAAAGTAGACTTTCTCAACATGCCATTCTTCATACAATGGAAGAAAGCCAGGCTACTTCACAAATCCATTTCAAATTGGAGAGACTGTTCCTGGACGGAGCACAAGTTTTACAGGACCCAGTTAACTGCAATAGAACGGACGGCATGATTTTAAACAGGTTTTGGTGCACTGCCCTATTATGCTTCAGCATTAACAACAGGAAATCACCACAAAGAGCGGCACTGTCACCCTCCACGCACATGAATGTTCTTGTTATCGAGGTCATTTTAGTTTGTCTTCACTGAGTTGTGTAGTGTTAATTTGACTCTCACAATGCTAGCTTAAAGCTAGCAAAACATCGGCTGCAAATAAATGGTAAATTATTTATTATTATTATTATTATTATTTGACACCTCCAGGGAGTACAAAGACTCATCGAGGGAGAGTGTGCCAACAGCATCGAACGATTAGCAACTTCCAACTACTAACCGTGCTCAAACTTATTACATCCTATGTCTACATAATTTTCCATTCCTGAAATTTCAACATGAACAACTATCAACAACCTGCCTCCAAATTAACCTATTACTTGTTAGCACCCCCAATATTATCATATCTTATATTTCTGCCATCTAGGACATTTCTAACTGAATCAATCCACCTAGATCTTGGGTCTTGTCTTTATTCCTGTCATCTTGGCATTAAGCATCTGTTTTGCTAAACTTTCCTGTCTCATTTTGTTTAAATGATCATATCATGATAAATTAGTTCTGCTGACACATTCTTGAATGCTAACAATGGCAAGTTCCTTCCTAATATCTTTATTTTTAATATGATTCCACCATTGATGCCATCTGCTTACTCTCCTAATTTTTCAGGAGTGGTGGTAAAAGTACTGGAAACATTCGTCAAAAAGAGAATTCAAGAATGGGTGGATAAGAATATGATACTCTATAAGGGGCAGCATGGCTTTGTGAAGGGTATGTCATGCCTTAGTAATCTATTAACGTTTTATAATAGGATGACAACTGAGTTGGATAAAGCCAATGGCTACATGATCATACTGTTGGATTTTGCAAAACCATTTGACAGGATACCACATGGAACTCTGTTATGCAAACTGCAACAAATGGGGATTGATATGAAACCAGTGATATGGATACAAGGGTGACTGATGGAAAGATACCAAAAAGTAGTAATATGGAGGAGCAGAATCCAAAAGGCAGGTGACTAATGGTGTGCCACAGACTTCTGTACTTGGACCACTACTAGTTATTTTGTACATAAATGATTTGAAGAGAGATATGCAGTTGTTTGCTGATGATGCAAAGTTGAGTATAGTAAAAGTTAACCAAGGTGATGTAAAGGCATGTAGGATGATTTGAATAGACTGGCAATTAGGGCAAAATATAATGGGCATCAGTTTAATGAGGAGAAACGTAAAGTTATGCATTCTGATCGAACTATACTCCAGGAAACAGACAAAGCAAGATTTAGGGGTGGGAAGACAGAGAGTTAAAGTTTAAGAACATATTGTTAAGGTAGCCTATAAGATTAGATGGCTATTGAAGAACACATTAACAAGCTGTGATAAGGAAGTTATATCTCTTTAAGGCCTTGATATGTCTATATTTGGATGACTGTCTCGGGTCTGGTCTCCTGGGTTTCTTGGGAATGAGTAAGCAATGGAGAGGATTTAGAGGCAACCCAACCAGATGGTGAGTGGTGTGTGGAATGTTCCCTATGAGGATAGATTGAAGGTGTGAGTGGATTGCAGAAATTGGTCGATAGGAGAACAAGGAGGATATGATTATTATTATCGTTATGGTTAACTCCAAGGAGTCCCTAAAATTCATGTTAAGAACTATTCAACATTCGCACAGTATCTATCATACTTTGCTTTGAACTCATTCACGGTCATGCCACCCATAACAGACTCTGGCAGCTTATTCCACTCATTCACTACTCACCAAGTAAAAAAAAAGCTAGTTCTAACACCCTTGCTAACCATACTCTTGCCCAGCTTCCATGGATGGCCCCTAGTCCTGCCACCACCACCAGTCCTATTCTCAAATATATCTTCTCTCAAATATATCCTCTCAAATATGAATTAATCTTATAGAAACCCTTCAGTAATTTGAATGTCTCAATCATATCACCAATTTTTGCCTATCAACCGATTTCTGTAACCCACAAATCTTCAATCTGTTCTCATAAGGTTCATTCCATAGACCAGCTACCATCTTGGTCACTCGCATCTGGATCCTCTCTACCTTCTCCCCATCACCAAGAAACTGTGGCACCCAGATCTGCACACAGTAGTCAAGATGGGGTCTCATCAAGGCTCAATAAAGAGAAATAATAACCTGCTTGTCTCTGCTCATCAAAGTATTATTCAGTAACCAAATGATGAGCTGATTTAGCCACTTTTGCTATGTCTTTCCCCCTAAACTTGATAGAAATATGCTTAGGATTTTATAGAATTAATGGAGGGAAATGTTTCAGCACTTGGCTAGAGGGACCAGAATGAGGGGGGTCATCCCTGGAAGTTGAATAAAGTTATGGTTAATAATGTGTGGACTAGATTTTTTGCTTGGAGAATTGAGACTGAATAGAGTGGCTGCCAGAGTTAGTTGTGTGTGCTTTGTCTAACAAGGAGAGGTATGATAGATTGTGTGGATAGTTTGGGTCTCCTGCAATGAGTCTTAGGACTCGCCATGGAGGCACACATACAACAATAATAATAATCTGATTCTGTGGCTTCCTCCCTTAGCGAGGGTTGCAGCTAATACTGAAAAATATTATTACAAAATGGCAGAACTACTACATACTGATATTCTCTATTCCTGATAATGATCCAACACGATTACATAACTGGACTAATAATCTCCTCAATACTACTTTTGAATTCTCTAGAGAATGAGGATTATCTTTCTGATCCCTACATTCCTCGCATA
Organism: Typopeltis vanoorti; assembly: GCF_054136105.1. Taxonomy (NCBI): domain Eukaryota; kingdom Metazoa; phylum Arthropoda; class Arachnida; order Uropygi; family Thelyphonidae; genus Typopeltis; species Typopeltis vanoorti. Next base: position 94,950,474 of record NC_143554.1, read on the forward strand.
TATGGGTTCCAAAAATGCACAAAGAAAACACCCTACTAAGGCCAATTGTAGATGGAATTGATTCCCCTACTTATTAAGTTACCCAAACATCTGACAAAATTATTAAAAGCTTCTGCAGGTTCTTCTAATTCTGCTTTAAGAATTCTGAACACTTTGTTTCCATGATTAAAGACACATCCAAAAAAGGATGAAATCTTAGTCAGCTTCGATGTCACTTCTCTATTTACTAATGTGTCCACAAAAAAAAGTATTAGTTCTTTTACAGAATAAATTATCTAAAAAATTCTTGACACTCTTAAGTCAATGTATAAATTCAGGCTACTTCATTTTTGGAAACATAATCTATAAGCAAAATTATGGGTTAGTCATGGGCAACCTTCTATCACTTGCACTAGCTAATATATACTTAGACGCTTTTGAAGAAAAAGCAATAAATTCCTTTCCATTGAAACCAAGATTATAGAAAAGATACATATATATAGACGACATTTTCTTGATTTGAAGCCATGGTCCAGATTTATTTCAAGAGTTCTGGAATCATCTTAACAATCAACATCTTAAGATAAAATTTAGGGAAAAACTAGAAGTTAACAGTTTACTTCCTTTTCTTGATGTAAAACTTACCGTTTGTTTGTAAAACTAAAAATCTCCATCTACAGAAAGCTTACACATACCAACAGATATCTTCACACTCGTCCCATCATTATTATTAGTAGTACGGGCAACTCCAAGGAGTCCTTAGACTCATCGAGGGAGGCCCTAACATCATGTCAAGAACAACTAGTCCGTGCGGTTAGCCTAGTGGCTTTGCGCTTTACAACCATATACCTGGATAGGGAGTGTCCTAGGTTTGATTCACATTGACGACGTGATGAACTTAAGGATCTTCTTCCTCAGCCACAGCCAAGTTAGCCGGTCTTGGGCGTGGACAGCAGGGTTTTTTCCGCCAGTTTATCTGAGGCTTTTCATCCTGCAATCAGGCAAACCGGTCTTCTGAACACACAGATTACAGCCAGGAATACTGACCCGGCCACAGGCCTGATTCTTCAGCCTATGCTGGTTCCGGAGCCCAGATAAAATTTGGAGGGACGCAGATGGTGCTGTACATTCCAGTAAAAAAAAAAAAAAAAGGGGGGGGGGGACTGCACCATCACATGGAAAGCAAGGAGGAACAACTATTCAACATTCACATAGTATCTATCATACTTCGCCTTGAACTCATTTACAGTCGTGGCACCCACAACAGGCTCTGGCAGCTTATTCCATTCATTCACCACTCTTCAAGTTAAAAACCTAGCTCTAACACCCTTGCTACTAACCACACTCTTGCCCAGCTTCCATGGATGGCCCCTAGTCCTCCCACCACCAGTCCTATTCTCAAATATATCTTCTGAATTAATCTTATAGAAGCCCTTCAGCAATTTGAATGTCTCAATCATATCGCCCCTTTTCCGCTTATCAACCAATTTCTGCAACCCACAAATCTTCAACCTGTTCTCATAAAGTTCATTCCATAGACCTGCTAGTATCTCGGTCACTCGTCACTGGATCCTCTCCACCTCCTCCCCATCAAAAAGAAACCCTGGCACCTAAATTTGGGCATAGTAGTCTAGGCGGGGTCTTATCAAGACTCGATACAAAAACCTGTTTGTCTCTGCTTGTCAAAGTATTTTTCAGCAACCAAGTGATTTGATGAGCTGATTTAGCCACTTTTGAGATGTGCCCCCTAAACTTCAACTCCATATCCACCAACACTCCCAAATCCCTGGCCTCGTCAATCTCCTGGAGTACAGTTCCACCAATGTGGTATACTGCTGTTAATCATTTCACCCCAAAATGCATAACCTTACATTTTGCCACATTAAATTGACATCCATTCTCCTTAGCCCATCCCTCCAAACTATCCAAATCATCCTGCAAAATTTCGACATCCTGTGCATTCACTATTGCTCTACCCAACTTTGCATCATCAGCAAACAAATGAACACTTCCTCTCAGATCATCCTTTCCTATATCGTTAATGAACAAATTAAACAGTAGTGGTCCAAGAACAGAATCCTGCAGCACACCACTAGTCACAGGCCGTCTTTTGGACTCTACTCCTGAATAAATCACTCTCTGATATCTCTCCATCAACCACTCTCCTATCCATCTCACCAACCCTATATCCATCCCCATATGTTGCAGTTTACTGATTAGAATTCCATGTGGTATCCTGTCAAAGGCCTTAGTAATGTCCAGTAGGATCACTGTAAACTCTTTACCCTTATCCAGTTCAGCCATCACTGTGTTATAAAACGTGAGCAAGTTACTGAGGCATGATCTACCCTCCGCAAAACCACGCTGTCCCCCATACAGCATCCCATTTTCATCTATCCATTCCTGTATTCTCCTCTTGACTATTTCTCCAAGACCTTCACAATGATTCCTGATCGGTCGGTAATTTACAACAGCAGTCTTGGAACCGCCTTTATGCAATGGAACTATTTTCCCCTCTTTTCATCCCCTCGGGACTAACCCAGACCTGAGACTCAAACTAAACAAAATGGTCAAGGGTGCTGACAATTCTTTAGCCGCTTCACATAACATGTGAGCTGGTATACCATCCAATCCCACAGATGTACCGACATTGAGGTTTTGTAATAGACTATTCACCTCCACTTCATTCTGTGGTGGAGGTGAATATTCCTGTATATAAGCTGTTGGTTCCTTCATTCCTGCAATGTCACCACCTGGATGATATACTCTTGCAAAGTGCTCGCTCAGTAATTCCACTATATGAACTGATTCGGTTACCTCCCTACCATCGCATTCTTTAAAATCATTCTGCCGTATACATTGTTTCTTTTACTTGCAACATATCAAAAAAAACTGTTTGGGATTCTCTTCAGCCTACATGACTAATTTTCTTTCATAATCAGCTTTCGCTTTTCTTACCACACTCGTTACCCTTCTGGCCTGCGCTTTATACTGTTCATGTGCCTGCAGGTCACCTTTCTCCTTAAATTTCCTCCACAGGTGTTTCTTTTTTTGCAGCTCAAACTTAATGGTGTTATTCATCCATTTAACCCCTACTTGATTTACTATTTGCACTTCAGGTATACAGTCAGCCATTGCCTCCTGCAAACACTCCTTAACCACCTCCCATGAACTATCAACATCCAGCCCTTGCAGATTTACATGCCATGGCACCGAACCAAGCAAACTCCTAAGCTTGTCATACTTACCAGCCCGGTAATCCTCGTCTTAATTGAAAATTCTACACATTTAAACACCTCCCAAGTCAAGACCCCTATGATCACTCTCACCAATCAATGGCAACGTGGTCATATTCGTTACAGCTAAATTCTCAGATGCAATTACTAGGTCAAGCACTCTCTGACCCCTAGTATTTTCCATTACATGCTGTCGCAGATAGTTATCCCTTAATAACTGCATAAAATCCAATTTCTTCCTCCCATGTGTCCTCTCCTCCTTCCAATCAATGTTACCATAGTTGAAATCCCGCATAATAATTACCCTCCTTCCACTCATTGCTTCTATTTTCTTATGCATACTATCTCCACCATCTATTCCATAGTCATTCACCTGGTCTATAGCAGCACCTAATTGTATATTTTGTTCTGCTAGCCTCAATCTCACACCAAATAGCTTCAAATGTGCTCTTTTCTCTATACTGCAATTCAACTTCTATTCCCCTTGGCTGCTATCATCAATAACACTTCTCCCCCCATTTTATTCTCCCTGTCCCTCCTGAACACACTATACCCTTCACATTCATTCCCACTAGCTATATCATCTTCTGTCAGCCATGTTTCACTAATGCCAATAACCTGTGGCCTGGAAGAGCCAACCAAGGCCAAAAATTCTTCCTTCTTGTTTCTAATACTCCTGGCATTAGTATATATGAAATGCAGAAGCCCGTTAGTCCCACCTCTATTTTGATGCCTTATACTAACTATCCCATTCTGATTTGTTGTCCTTCGTACTTGCTTGGGATATTATACACATTTATACACTCAACTGCCTCCCTAAAGTCTGCATATCAACTTCCCCTCCCCTTAATAACTCTAGTTTCCTGATTCTAAACTTCCACTTCATTCAACAACACTTTTTCATGTCTCCGCACACCAAATCCATTCAAATATAAACCATCCATCTTATATAAATCCTTTCGCTCATCAAACTCGCTCTACACCACTCCTAAGGCATAACTTTCACATAGATTTTGCAATTATGGCCCTCCTTCTCATCTCTTCTCTGTCATACCGTGGTAACAGACTCACTATCCTAACTCTCTCATTCTTTTCTTTTGCCATCTCTAGTAATTCCTTCAAGTCCTCTCTCATAGCCATTTTATCTCCATTTAAGTCATTTGTTCCAGCCACTACTATCATTTCTTTCAGCCTCTGCTTTTGCACTCTGATAGACTCACTTACATCCTTAATTTTCACACCCGGTAAGTACGATTTTAACACACTCTCATCTATTACACCTCTTAATAAAGAATCTCCGTACAACATGCGC